>NC_069785.1:129221559-134221559 GCF_027406575.1 Nycticebus coucang | reverse complement strand
GTCTATTATAAGATCTGAATTATAGAGCTTGCACAAATATTTTGATGCTGTGTACTGGCAGGGCTGGGGGCTGGCTGTGCTGTAGCTTTAGAGACTCTTGTGAATAAACTTACAATAGATCAGGGGACGCTTTGAACTCCAGCACAGGGGCTCGCGTGGTGCTGGGACTGTTCCTGCATGTTACATCATTTGTATCGTCCGTCTGACTCAGACCTCGATATTATTAAACCGGTTTTTACAGGTGGAGCAGTTGGCATTTGCTAATTAATCTGTTGAACTGTGAGCCCTGTGCACACTGGCCATTTGCTTATCATTTGAAGATACAAAGTGAATTTCATTCAGTGGGGCGGGGCGGGAACTTGAGGTTGTAACCCCTGCAGCTTTTCTGTAGGCCAAAGGCCTGGGTGTGGCCCTGGGCTGCTGAGGAGGATAACAGGCTTTCTACCTTTCTCTCAGGTGGACGGCTCCTGGGCCAAATGGGAGGCCTACGGGCCCTGCTCGCGCACCTGTGGCGGGGGCGTGCAGCTGGCCCAGAGGCAGTGCAGCAACCCCACCCCTGCCAACGGGGGCAAGTACTGCGAGGGAGTGAGGGTGAAATACCGATCTTGCAACCTGGAGCCCTGCCCCAGCTCAGGTGAGGAGGGGAGGGCAGCAGATCCTGGGCTCTGGGGAGGCAAGGCTGCGAGGCACTCTGCCCCCAACAACTCCAGTAATTCATGGCCATGAAAGGGCTAGACTAGATTACAACCCCCAGAAGGAAGCCTGGAAGGGGAGAAGTGCACGTCCTCTTGGGCCCATTCCTGTATCCACTCACCTTCTGGAGAGTACAAGACTTCTGGAGATTTAGAGACTACGAGACTCAGGGAGTGGGACTCTAGGTGTCCTCCCAGCTAAGTCCTCACAAAGCCATCTTCATACATGAGTCCAGGACTCATGAACTTGGTGGGAAAAAAATGACATCTCTGTTTTTTCTAATCTTTCCATCTAAAGTTTAGCATTTTCTTTAGTTAGGCAATAAAGGAAAATGGCAGTAGGAGTGCCTGTGACTTTGTCATCAGTGGGACGCACGGATACTTTCCTGGGACATTTCCATTAGAATTCTCAAAACACCGTTTATGTTCCTCCCTGCTTCAAGATTATAGCGGTTATTAGATTCATTATTATTTAAAGCATTAGTAAGGAAGCACATATGTCACAGATGCGTTTCAAAATATATTGATAGTTGCATATCAGTAAATTGATATGCTTTGCAAATATATGTGATTTATTTTATGCATTTAATAACATCATTCTGAAAATAGTGTCAATAGACTGCTGAGGGATTCCACAGCACACAAAAAGTTTAGGAAGCCTGCCATAGAGGGAGTTTCAGGCTGGGTCACTCGAGGAGGCGGGAGATGCATTGTGAGATTGCTTGGGAGATGCATTCTCATTGGTGCCCTGGGTCCTTTGGTTCCAACCTGCTTTAGTCTTTGGAGATGGGTTGGTCAACTACTGAGGGTGGAGAGGATGGTTTGGGGCCTGGCAGGCTGGGCCCCCTCACAGGGAGGCTGTCCTTTGTACCCCTGCGGTCACCGCCTTTACCCTCCTTCATGTGCTTCCTCCCTCCCCAGCCTCTGGTAAGAGCTTCCGGGAGGAGCAGTGTGAGGCTTTCAATGGCTACAACCACAGCACCAACCGGCTCACTCTCACTGTGGCCTGGGTGCCCAAGTACTCAGGTGTGTCTCCCCGGGACAAGTGCAAGCTCATCTGCCGAGCCAACGGCACTGGCTACTTCTATGTGCTGGCACCCAAGGTGAGTGTGCTGGGGGCCGGAGAACCAGGCGGGGACTGGGTCTTTGGGAGAGCACCCGGCTGAGCTGCCCGCTCTTCCTTCTCTTCCCCACCGGGGCTGCTGCAGGTGGTGGACGGTACACCGTGTACTCCTGACTCCACCTCTGTCTGTGTCCAAGGCAAGTGCATCAAGGCTGGCTGCGACGGGAACCTGGGCTCCAAGAAGAGGTTTGACAAGTGTGGGGTGTGTGGGGGAGACAATAAGAGCTGCAAGAAGGTGACGGGACTCTTCACCAAGCCCATGTGAGTCTGGGCCCTGGAGGGTGCTGCCAGAGAGTGGGTAGGAGAGGGGCGAGTGAAGCTCCCCCTGGGCATTTGAAGCTTGGGGTAGATAGGGGTGAATGTCAGATCCTGGCCAGGGCCCTTGCTGTGGGGGCGACTCATACTCTTCTGGGGCTGGTGTGCGTCTGCTCACTCACTCACTTCCTCCTTTAGCTAACAACATGATTGCAAAGAGGAGGACCTGTTAGCAGACGTCATTCAGGGAGATGGAGAGTCCTTAGGATCTCTCTAGCCTTCTAGAGTAAGACTGACTTGCATTCAGATCTCAGTTTCCCATTTTCTCAGTCTCCTGGGCAAGGTCCTCAGTCTCTAGACTTCTGGAGTCCTCACTTGTAAAGTGTGTATAATAACTGCTATATTCCTACTGGAGTGAGATGGCAATAAATTGCCAAGGGATGGCTAGTGAGAGGCTGGGCCTGAAAGAGCCTCCACTCCCTGGAGATGTTCCTGGGCCTCTTCCAGCCCACACTCCAGAGTCTGGGGCTCCTGACTTGAGCTTGCTGAGGTCAAGCATGTCCTTCTTGGAAAGTCCTGACCCAAATTCTGGCAGAAGTGGAAGAAGTGGGGACAGGTAGGGCACCTGAAGGCTCACTGAGCATTGGCCTTGAAAAATTCGAGTGCAGGTGCTGACCATGGGAAGGCCAAGATGGCTGTCTTAGAGCCTCGATTGTCCCCCTGGTGGGGGACACACAGGAAGGACGCCCAACCCCCTCTCTGGGAGCTTGGATGTTACAGATGGATGGCATTCTAGGCCGTTCTTCACAGGGACCTGCAGTGGGGAGGACACCTGAGGAGTAACAGGTGCATGCCCCTGACTTGCTTCGCCAATCAGGTGACACACGCTCCTTTCAGAGCCTATGGGAGTCACAGGACCTTAGACGTCATCTAGCTTAACCCCCACATGGTACAGAGGAGAACACTGGAACCCGAGACATTAAGTAGCTTGCAGTCACCAGGGAACGGGTGACTGAGCCTGGGCTGGATCTTGGTCCCTGTCTCCAGGGCCTAGTCCTTCTGCTGCATTGAGTGCCCAGCTGTGCACCTGAGAGCTTCTCTCTCCATCTCATGCTGTTATCTGTTGCGTCCTCACCGTGTGCCGGGCACGGTGTGACGTGCTTTAGGCGCTGTAGTGTATCTAATCCTCCCTACAGTGCAGTGTGTGATTATGAGCTACCTGTCACAGGGAGGAAACAGAGGCCTGGAAAAGCCAAGTGGCCTGTCTAAGACCAACTGCTTAGCAAGGAGCGGGGATCTCCCTGACTCCACAGCCTGTGCTCCACAGCCCATGCTAGGAGGTGCCAGGTGAATTTACTGAAGAAATATAGTCCACAGAGTGAGGCCCTGTGTCCACGCTCACGTCTGATGCTCATCCCCCCTTCTGACCCCAGGCACGGCTACAATTTTGTGGTGGCCATCCCTGCGGGAGCCTCAAGCATCGACATCCGCCAGCGTGGCTACAAGGGGCTGATTGGGGATGACAATTACCTGGCCCTGAAGAACAGCCAAGGCAAGTACCTGCTCAACGGGCACTTCGTGGTGTCGGCTGTGGAGCGGGATCTGGTGGTGAAGGGCAGCCTGCTGCGGTACAGTGGCACGGGCACAGCGGTGGAGAGCCTGCAGGCCTCCCGGCCCATCCTAGAGCCCCTGACCGTCGAGGTCCTCTCCGTGGGAAAGATGACACCTCCCCGAGTCCGCTACTCCTTCTATCTGCCCAAAGAGCCTCGGGAGGACAAGTCCTCCCACCCCAAGGACCCCCGGGACCCTTCTGTGCTGCATAACAGCGTCCTCAGCCTCTCCAACCAGGTGGAGCAGCCAGACGACAGGCCCCTGGCGCGCTGGGTGGCAGACAGCTGGGGGCCCTGCTCTGTGAGCTGCGGCAGTGGCCTGCAGAGGCGGGCGGTGGACTGCCGGGGCTCCCCCGGGCAGCATGTGGCCTCTGCCTGCGATGCTGCCCACCGGCCGGCGGAGACACGAGCCTGTGGGGAGCCCTGCCCAACCTGGGAGACCGGCGCCTGGTCCCCCTGTTCTAAGAGCTGTGGCCGGGGATTTAAGAGGCGTCCGCTCAAGTGTCTGGGCCACGGAGGCCGGCTGCTGGCCCGGGACCAGTGCAACCTGCGACGTAAGCCCCAGGAACTGGATTTCTGCATTTTGAGACCGTGCTGAGGGGGGTCACCCCTTTCTCCCCCTCACTCTTGGCCCCACTGGGGTGCTGGTGTTCTGACCAGCTTGAGCAGTGGGCAGAGGACGGTGGCCAGGGCTCATGCCATGACGTCACTCACATCCAGGGACAAGGACTGTGGGCTGGGGTGAGAGGTTCCCTCTTCCTCCCTGGACTGGGCAGAGGGGAGCTGACCAATGCACAGTCTACCTCAGGCCCGCTCCTCGGGGCCCAGTTGCGGGGAGAGGTGCAGGTGCTGGAAGAAGGTGCTGAGGCCCAGTTTCCGAGGGACCCGGAGGATGGGCACCTCCCAGGCAGTACTTCAGGGACCCTGTCAGGGATGCCATAGGCTGCTGAAGAGCCACGGCTCAGCAGCTTGGCACCCTTGGGTGGCCATGGGGGCTCTGAGCCATCTCTGAACAAGGCAGGGTTTTCATGGTGCTTTTAGCTCACTTTTCTTTTCTGACATGGACTGAACTATGAAAACTGGCTGTGGTGGGTGGAAACCTAGGGGAGAATGAGGCCAGATGTTAAGTGGACCCTACTACTTCATTTGGAAAGAGGTAGATGAGCCCAGGGAGTCCAAGGTTTCTCATCTTCTACGCTTGACCTCCCTTAAAGGACCAGCTCTTCCCTCTCATGTCCAGGCCTCACAAGTGGGAAGGTGGCTGTTTAGGGGTCCTCTGAGGCTCTGCAGGTGGAGGGAAGAGTCAGCAGGGATCCAGCGCCTCCTTCACGAGAGAGCTGAGCATTATGAAGACGGTGGCACTTAGGAGGTGATGGATTCTGCTGCTGCAGTTGGGAGTTTGAGGAAAGATTGAGAGGGTTCTGCTGTCCCTGGGGCTGGGGTGGGTGAGTGCGGAGCTCTAGGGCTGGCTTTGGGGTATGTCACCTTGGGGTGGGGAGGAGGCGGTGCTGGTTCCGATGGCTTCTTTCTCCCGAGAGGCCCGTGTAAGTGAGGCTGATGCTGTAGGCTCTGCCTTGCCTTGGAGAACCTCCACAGTGACCGTAGCCCCATACCCACTGCAAGGGGCTGTGCCTTGGAGGATTAGGTGCTGGACGTGTGCATGTGCCTGCAAATGAGTCTCCATCCTGATAGCTACTGCTGTCTGCCTCGCACACGTTACATTGCGTCCCCAGGCCTTAGCGATGGGGTTCACTGTTTGCTACCTCACTTGATTCTCTCCGGGAACCTAGCCCTGTTCCCCCCAGGACAGTTGTGGCCTGGCCTTTCCACCACAGCCAGCTGTCATGTTCACTGAGTTGTTGCTTCGCCACAGAGAGAAGTGTGTGTGCATGGCCTCTGCCTCCCCATGGCCTGGCCACCTGCTGGGGCCTCTGGATCTGGGGTCTCTTCTCAGGTGCCTTGGGAGCAGGTTTCAGAGGCACCAAGGATCAATGACTTGACCCAGGGGAACTGCTAGAGACTTGTCTGTCTTGCAGACATGTCAGTGCAGTGGCAACCCGGCCATTGCCTATAGCTGCGGTTGAGGGGATATTCTGAGGCTAGAGTTCCTTTGGCTAAGCAGGGTATTTCTTGAAGGTGCAGATGTTCCAATGCGGACATTGGGTAATTTTCTTATGAGTACAGGTAACAAGTCCAGGACATCACTGAGATAAGAACAAGGCATATGGCTTCCTTGGGGAGAGGGGTTCAGTCTTTTGATGTGATTTTCCCTAATAGTCAAAATCCACAAACCAGCCAGCCAGCCAGGGTCCTGGGGTGGTGTCCTCATGTCCTTGCCTGGTCTAATCCTGGGCTGCAGCCCTTGGATAGAGCTTCTGCAGTGGCTGGGGCTGTGCAGTTGCTCTGAGGCAGGGTGGCAGGGACAAAAGGGGGACCCAGGGCACCATCTGACAGCGGCACTGCACCCTGGGCGTGGTGCACCCCCTCTGCAGTGATGTGCAGGGGCTGTGCAGAGCAGGCAGGGGAAAGGTGGGGGGGAGAGGCAGGGAGGTGCCACTGGGGGAGGGGTGCTGGCCCCAGCAGAGCGGCTTTTGCCATAGGTCACTTTACAAATCATTTCAAGGAAGAACGACCACTCTTGTTACTGACACAAGCCAGGCCTGAATACTCTTTTCCATTGTGGTATTTTTTATCTTTTCTATTTTTCTTTTTAAAAGAAGAATGACTGTGACAACTTGGGAAGTTTGTCTTGTCTTTGAACATTTCATTAATCCAGAGTGGAGACTCACAGCACAGGTTTCTAGTGACGGAACAAAAAGCACAGGTGGCGATGTCTATAGGAGAAGAAGCGCATTCTGGCAGCTCCGGCAACTTCTTCAGTGGGGTGTGGACCAACATGGCGCTGGGCTCAGGACTCCCTAGCCTCGTCTGCTCATCTTGTGCACTGATCAGAGGAGTCTGATCCAAACACACTCTTACGGACTTTGTTATACTGGAGTGGGGGGCTGGACGGAGTTGAGGACAGTTTGAGAGACCTGAGCGTCCCCAGCATGGGAGTTGGCTCCTGAAGGCACCTGACACTGTTATCAGTAGAAGCCCCACCGTTGGTATTTGGTTCTTTTGCATTCCATGTACTGCAGAGGGATGGGAGGCCCTGGGTCCTGGCTGGGCTCTGTATACTGTGTATACATGGGAGCTGGCTGCTGAGGTGACAAAAGCCTGCTCCTAATAAAGTCGTAAGTATTTAAACCTGTGTCCTGCCTCTGTGACTCCATCTCCTTCATGCATGCATCCCTATGTCCACAGAGTGCCTACCTTGTGCCAGCCGTGGTGCCAGGAGCTATGGAGGCAGCGGTGACTGTGACAGCTATAGTCCCCATCCTTGGTAGCTCCCAGGTTAGCTGAGGGGCAGAGTTCAGGTCAACAAGCAGAGACAGTCAGGACAGGTGGTGGGCAGTGTGAAGGAGATGCTGACAGAGCCTAAAAAGAGAACTTGGGTCTGGGTGTTTGTGGAAGAACCAGGGACAGTCCCTCAGAATAGGATCCCTGAGCTGAGACAGAAGAATGAGATAGCAGCTCTGTTAAAAGGGGAAAGGGAGCTTGGTACCTGTGGCTCAAGCAGCTAAGGCTCCAGCCACATACACCTGAGCTGGCAGGTTCAAATCCAGCCGGGGCCCATCAAACAATGACGGCTGCAACCAAAAAATAGCCGGGAGGCAGGAGAATCGCTTGAGCCCAGGAGTTGGAGGTTGCTGTGACCTGTGAGCTGTGATGCCACAGCACTCTACCCAGGGTGACAGCTTGAGGCTCTGTCTCAAAAGAAAGGGGGGGAGGAGGGGGAATGGGACCTTCAGCAGTAGCCCAGGCTTGGGGGCCGATGGAGTGGGTGTGAAGAGGTGCCTGGGAGGGGGTCTCTGGGCTGCCCCTTGGTGAAGGGTGAGGCACAGGAAAGGCCAGATGGGGTCCTTTGTGAGACTTCCAGGCCTCTACCTCAGGAGGAACCCTGAAGGTTCTGAGGGAAAGTTTACCTTTTCCAAGTTTTGTTTCGGTCTGGGAGTTTAGCAGACTCACAGGCACGGGGCAGATGTGATGCATTTCAAAGAACATCTAGAAATTTGTGCTGGTCCCAGACCTGGCATCTTCTCTTCCCATCTGCAAAGTGGAAAGGGTAGATTTAATTTTTTTTTTCCTCTAATTTAATTTTTTTAAGGGTGTTTCCAGTTTTAACACTTTGGGTTTGCATGGTTATGGTTTAGGTATTGGTAGCTGCCAGTTTCAGTTTGGGGTTCAGAGAGGAAGAGTTTTCCCCTCTTGACTGTCCTGCAGGAAGGCCACCGGGGAATGACTTTCTCCTGAGCCAGGAGAGCTGCCCCTTGAGGCACGTAGGTGAAGGGTCTAGGGATGCTCAAACTAAGCTTCAGCACTTGATAGAAGGTTCTGGAAGAAGGAGGAAATAGCCAGAAGAGTTTGAGTGACTCTAGGAGCTAACTGGAGGCCTGGAAGGGACCTGAGGGGTCTGGCTTGATGTCTCAGCAGGAAGTCAGCAACTGTAAGATTTTTGCCCAAAATGTTGTCACACAACTGGGGTTACTTTTGTTACCTCTTCTGGTTTCTGGTGCAGCCACTCCAGTAAAGCCTTTCTAGGGGAAAGCTCCCCCGGGCGGCTTTAAGGTCAGCAAATAAGACAAGAAGCAGAGAAGGACGGTCTCAGCTGGTGCCCTCATGGGCTCTGAGAGCTCCCGGTGTGCTAACGGGCGCAAGCCTGCCTGTATTTTTAAGCTTTCTGGAGGAAGGAGAGGTTTCTTAACCTCACTGGCCTTTGAAGAGAGGCAAGAACAATCTGCTTTGTAATCCATCCAGGGGAGGGGAAAGCATTCTTGGCCCAGTGAGAAAAAGCCTAAATAATTGCAAAAAGGCCCTGACCCCCTGGGTCCTGCTCCCCGGCTAGCCGCCCTGGCCGGCCCCCAGCAGGCTGAGCTGGCACGGCTTGGGCAGCGCGTGTGACCTAGAGTCTCCATTGCTTCCTGGCTTGTATCCAACCTGCAGTGGGTGAGTCAGCCCTGAAACCTGCAGTCCCTGCAACAAATCCCAGAAGAGCAGGACGTCTCCCTTTTGGCCCTTCAGATGCCAGGGCCATGGTGTCATCCCCACCCACGGCAGCTGTGAGAGGGTTGCCGTAAAATGTTTGCCCTGCCCAAGCACAGGACCGAGGAAGGTGAGGGCAGCCGCGCCAGCGCTTGCCTCGCACCCCTCCCCTGCCGCTCCAGGCTCTGCGCCCCTGGTGCTAGCTGGGCAGCGTTTCCTTCGCTTTGCTCTCCTGTGCTGCGGTCAGTGGCGTAACCCACATTCCAAACACTGACCGGAATGTTGTTAAGGAGGAGGTAAGAGTTCTCTGCTTTCAGAGGCATCCAAAGAAGAAACAGAACTATGGTAGATGCTCTGTAGGGTGATCACCCAAGGGACCGTGACGAACTGGTCAACGTGCAGGGGGTGGTCACATTAGGAGTGAGGCTTACTGTGCTGACGCGGGCATGGGCATGTCTGGTCTATGAAAATCAGGTCAACTTAAGGCGGTGGTCATGTAGGGCAGTGGTCAGCCCTGGAGGTTCTGCTGTATTTGTTTCCAAAGAAGCTCAGTTTTGGCAGAAAGGGCAAGATAGAGAGAGTGGAGAGAGAAGGAAATCTGGTGAAAAATTGGATTTTGGCAAAGGGTGAAAATGTTGTCACGGTGTTGGAGGCCGATGAGATTTTAGTTGTATCCCTGGGTTGTTGCAAACAATCCCCTTCTTCTTGTCCCCCACTCCCTGCCCACCCTTCCCACATGGCCACGGTCCCAGTGTATAGGGGCTTAAGCCACTGCTGCCCCAGACCTCTGGCCAACCATTTAGATGACCTCAAGGGAGTGGGATTCTCATCTCAGAGGGGAGGCCCATCACCTGTGCCACTGGGAGTTGAGCAGGTACTCAGGATATGGTTTGATGTTGAGAATTTTGAAAAGAGAGCCTTTGGGAGTCCTAAGGCAGTGTTTTCAGGGGGATGACACGACCCCTTCAAGAGCCCTCTCTGGGCTGGGTCTGTGGAGGGTGGAATCTGGCTCTAAAGTTGCAGTTACATACAGCCCCCTGGTCCAGGGCTCGGGGTGCAGGCAGCGGTCAGTGGGTGTCTGTAACACAGAGGCTTCCCTGGGAATGTGCACCAAACCAAGAGGGGTGAAGGAGCCCATCTTCTCTGAAACTATGAGGGTGCTCCTGGGTGCAGGCTCTGCTGTCTACACGGGCTGACCCGCTCTGTCCTCACACCCATCCTAGGGCTGATGCTCCCTGCAGCACTGTCTGGGGAGATCACATGCCCTCTCACTACTCCTGAATCTGCTGTATCCCTCTGCCCACCTGTGCTCACTCAGACCCCACCTTGCACGGACCCTGAGCACCTCAACATTCACCCAGTGAAACTTCACTCTTCAAACTGTCCCCTTCCTCCCCTCCCACTGCTGCTGCACTAGCGCTGGCCAGCTGCGCGGCTCACCTGCAGTGTCAGTAGCCCACACTGGCCTCCCTGGGTCCAGATTCATCACTTCCAGTCTTTCCCCCAGATACGACTTTTAGCCTCAACTGAAAGCACTCCATCTTGAGCTCCTGTGACACCGTCCGTGTCCTCTGATGTGGCACAGATTGTCCTTCCGTTACGCTCTGAAGACCTGGAGAGGAAGCCTTAATTGTCCTAGCACGTAGTGGGTGCGCTGCACACCGTAATGAGTATTATGTTAAGGGTTTTACCTATTGTATTGTTTTCATTGTTCATAACAACATTATCAGTTATAATCTACCACTTCTCTCTTTTACATATGAGGAAGCTGAGGACCAAAGATTAGGGACCTTGTATGTAAATGGCAGAGTCAGGATTCTACACTCCATTTACTGAGTGAGTTGTTGAATGAAACACTCATCCTGCTCCTCAAGAGACTTCCATTTTGTTGGGGCAACAGGCACTAGCCAGTGATGGTGATGTGGCGTGAGAAGGGCTGAGCAGAGGTGTGTTTATAGATCTATGAGATTACACCAGAAGCAACTGCAGTGATCGCTTTCACTGGACCTGGGACGACATCACAGAGGAAATGATGCTTGATCTGGGTCTTGAAGCATGGCACAACTCTTGGAGAAGGGACACAGTTATAAGAGGGACTTTATGTAACAAATGCAATCAGTTAACCTACTTCTCTGTATCCTCAATGAATCCCAAAACAATAAAAAAGAAAAAAAAAATCAAATGATGAGAGCTGTTCATATCGCATGCTCTCTCTCTCTCTGTCTCTCTCTCACACACACAAAAGAATGAATAGAATTTATTGGGTAAATAAGGAGATTCCCTGAAGTGTGACCAGCATGTACAATGGTATGGAGGGTTAGGAATGAAACATCTTGGTATGGCTGTAATGTAGAATGCGTGGGAGAGCACACTGGGCTCAAAGGTTGGCCTGGGGTCTGATCATGAAGAGCCATCTGTGCCACATGAAAGAGGTTTTGCTCTAATAGGCAGCAGAGACCCATGGGAGGATTTAAAAGCAGATTTAAAAGCAGATCAGATTTTCTCCCCCTCTCTCTCCTTCGCTTTCTCTATCTCCCTTCCCTCTCCTCTCCTCCCCTCTCCTTCCATACTTGACAGAGTCTCACTCTGTCACCCTGGATAGAGTTCAGCATCATCATCATCGCTCACTGTAACCTTCAACTCCTGGGCTCAAGCAATCCTCCTACCTTAGACTCCTAAGTAGCCTGGCTAATTTTTCTATTTCTAGTAGAGATGGGTCTTGCTCTTGCTGAGGCGGATCTTGAACTCTTGAGTTCAAGCAACTTTCCTGCCTCACCAGAGTGCTAGGATTACAGGTTTGAGCCACCACACTCCGTCCAGATCAGGTTTTACTCATCCCACCACGCTGGTCAGCTGGCAGTAAGCATGGGTTGACTGTTAGTAGAAAGACCAAGTACGAGGCTCCTGAAATAATCCAGAGTTAAGACTCTGAAAGCCTGGCCGTGTAGGCGGACTGGAGAGAGTGACATAAATTTGAGAAACATGCAGGAATAGTATGAGCTGCTCTTGAGAGCAAGTTATGACAATAAAAGAAGTGTCAGAGGAAACTGTCAATGGCTTCCTTGCTTTACAAAAGAGTATAAAGCTCGGCCAGCCTTTGACACATGGATATGACCAGCCATGGAGTGTCAGGGAAAAGTGGATATACTTGAATTCCTCTGGGGATTAAGTTTCTAAAATGCAGGACGGCCACGATTCAGAGGGCTGGGTGGGATGATGGATACCTCCCCTTGCTGTTCCTCACACACCTCCTCACTCACTGCCTTCACTCTTGGCATCACACCCCCCACTTCTAAGCTTCGTATTCTGTGGTTAGCTTGGCACGAAGACATAGAAGAAGATTCAGAGGTTGAAAGGAAAATGGAGAGAGAGAGATCAGAGGAACCCACAGAGATAGTTCACATACACTAGTGTGAAAGCCACTGTATGGTATTTCAAATGTATTTCAGCATAGGTCATATAAACAGATTTATTTTTTAATATACCCCCTGTATCTTTCAATTAACTATACATTGTGCACAATGTATTTCAATACTCATCTCAGGATGGGAATAGCAGAAACATATGTTAACAGTGTTATATTAACTCTGGGGACAATATCGCTGGGTTATGAGATATTATGGCTCCACATGTTCCGGCAACATATGTTACCCATAAGGAATTCCATGGTTTTAATGTGTAACACACTGTGGCCTGCATTGGCAAGAGGATCGGGGTTAGGCTGAGAAAAATGAAGATCTTCTGAAAGAGGAGGTTATGTGTTGTATCTGGGCAAGAAAACCTTTGTGAAGCAATCTGGCTAAGCCTTGTTATTGCTCAATCTCTACCTGAGAAGGAGATTCCAATGGTGTAGGCTGCTGCTATCTTCTCTCCCCCATCCTGGGAAAGTTTGATATATACAGATTGACTTTGAGATCACTAGATAAAGACCTAATTGCTGAATGGGAATTGTTTCTCCTCGTTCCCATGAGTCCAGGGCACTGTGGGTCGCTACATTTAGACACGGCTCTGGTGGCCTGGGAAACTACAGCACCGGGAGCCGGGAGATCCAGGTTTGCGTCCAGGCTCTATCACAGGGCCCCGTGACCTTGTGCAAATGGCTTGACTTCTCTGCGTGCTCATGTCCTCATGTGTTAGATTAGATGAGGCATTGGATTTGATCATTAATTACATGTCCCCTTCAAGCTCTAAGACTTATCAATTCCATAAACTGAAAATCTCAGCTCCAAAGGGATTTTGTCTGCCATTTCTTCTGAAATGAAAGGAGATGTATCTTTTCCACTGTATGCTCTGGAAATTTCCGTTCTTCTCCGCTCTTATTTGGACGTTCCTCAGCAAGGCAGGTCTACCAGCCCTTCCGTCTGGAGGTAGCACTCCAAGGAGAAGGGTTTGAGAGATCTCAGGCTATAGACTGCCTGTGGTTTCCTTAATTCCTCCTGAAAGTAGTTATAGATGTCAGTGACCGGGAAAGTGATACTTTGGTATTCCTATTTCTTCCCTGCCCATACCTACCAATCAAAAGCCATTTTGAACTCTGCACTGCTGCCCAGTGGGCAGCTCTCATCACTGCATTTTCTGTGCGTGGGCCTTGGGAAAGAAACCTGGCCTGGTTTTGGAAGATGAATAATGAGAAGGCTGCCGCTATTGTTAACAGAGGGCTTTCAACACCCAGCCGCTATTAGGTGTTTACATGTACACGTTATAAATGTTTATACATTACATGTTGTTTGTTCTCATAATGAGTCTATAAACTACATTTTATTAATTCCATTTCGCAGATTAGAAAACTGACGTTTTATAAAAGCCAGCAAGTGCTAACTGGCTTGGTAGGATTTGGGGCTAGAAATAGTAAGAATGGTTCCTCCTGGGCCTGTGATCTCACAGAGCTTCTAAACAGCTAAGTTCCTATCTCAGCTGGTATCTCAAGGGTAGGAGGAGAATGGGTTTAGCTGTGGGCAGTATTTTCAGCTCAGTTTAATAATGGCCTATTGGAGTGTGTGTGTGCACCTGAAGCTGTGGGGAATAAGAAAGAAACTCATAGCATCCTCCTTGTCCTTCAAGGGCCTCCGGCCCAGATCGGGACATTGTGTATCTACTTGGAAATGCAAAATAGTAGAGAGTAGCCCCCAAACGTTTTATGGAGGAGGAGGCATTGAAATGAATGAGAAAAGCATGGCTCAAATTTGGAGGCTGGGAAGAGGGCCTGGAGGCACCTGGGGGGACTTGGAGGGTAACCTCCTTGAGGCAGGAGCCATGTCCTGCCCTGTTCTTTTCTTCTCCTTTTCCTCTTTCAATATTTTATTATTTTCTCAGTATGCTCCAGAAGTATAAAGGATGGGACACAAATTCTCTGCTCTGAGAGCGCAAATGGTGACACCAGTTAATTGATCCACGCAAAGGCATGAGGCGGGACGACTGAGGACTCCTTGGGGGTGGGGGTGAAGGAGCTGGCGTGGAGCAGGGGTGCCGTGTGTGGGAGGTGTGCTGGGCAGGAGGAGGGCAGCACAGGGCTGTGGGGGGCTTGAATTCTGCCCAGAAAGTTTATGCTGACCCATAGCAATCTAGAGTCTGATTTCTAAACAAGGGGATCGTACTTCCAAATCCTGTGGTGTTGACTTTTTTAGGTAAGAGAAATGAGGAGAGAAGAATATAGATTTCTATGCTTTGTGCCAGAAATGAGTCTCTGCATGAATGTGTTGAGATCTTTGAAACCAACTATGGAGAACTCTCCAGCTCTGCCACGCTGCTGCCTGTCTCCACCCAGAGCTATTCCTGGAGGGATTTAGCAATGACAACTATGACATGTTTAGCAACAGCAACCATATTGACTGTGAGGGCTGCATTGCTTCCTGGTTGTTCAGTATGGTCTGGACAAGTTTAAGGAATTGCTTAGGGAACTCGAGAGATGATGACCCCAAGATGAAAGGAAAGATGGAACAGGCTCCCCAACTTCTGGGAAGTTGAGGGTTCTGTCATTTTCCAGTGTTCAATATGTGAATGATTTTATTTTCCCTCTTTAAATTCCCTCTATGCAAAAGGTCAAATGCAATGAAAAAAAAATGAAACAGGTCACATAGAGGATAAACAGGAAGCTAATTTAGTACAAGCAAAGAACTGTGATGAGTTATTTAACAAACCATACACATGCAAAACTCAAAGCTCCCAGGCAGTATTTACTGACTTGTAAAATATGCTTTTACATGAGAACTCCTCTTTGATGGTGAATCTAACCTGTACAAAGGCTTGCTCACTTGCAAATATGTAAGAGTATACCTACAAGAATGATCACTACAACATTGTTTGCAACTGAGAAGCAACAGAGAAGAAAACAAAAGAGGGAAGGAAAAAAAGGAAGAAAAACAGGACTTAAATACCCAAAGGGAGTTGTTTAAAGTAATTATGGTAGGTGGCTCACACCTGTAATCCTAGCACTCTGGGAGGTCTAGGTGGGTGGATTGCTTAACCTCAGAAGTTTGAGACCAGCTTGAGCAAGAGAGAGACCGCATCTCTACAAAAAATAGAAAAACTAGCTGGGCATCCTGGTGGACACCTGTAGTCACAGCTTCTTGGGAGGCTGAGGCAGGAGGATTGCTTAAGTCTAAGAGTTTGAGATTGCTGTGAACTGTGATGCCACAGCACTATACCCAAGGTGACAAAAACAAAAAAATTATGGTACATTTACAAAATGGAACTCCATGTGGCAGTTAAAGAGGTATGCGTTAGGCTTGGTGCCTGTAGCTCAGTGGTTACAGCGTTGGCCACATACACCAAGGCAGGCAGGTTCAAACCTGATCTGGGGCTGCTAAACAACGACAACTGCAACAAAAAAATAGCTGGGTGTTGTGGCGGGCACCTGTAGTCCCAGCTACTTGGGAAGCTGAGGCAAGAGAATCATTTAAGTCCAAGAGTCTGAGATTGCTGTGAGCTGTGACCCCATGGTACTCTACCAAGGGTGGCATAGTGAGACTCTGATTAAAAATAATAATAATAAAAAAAAAAAAACAGAGAGAGATGTGGTAGAGCTATGTATGAATTTATTCGGACTACCAAAATGGGGACCACAGACTCGGGTGGTTTCAACAATAGAAAGTAATTTTCTGGCTTGACGGCGTGGCTCCTGCCTGTAATCCTAGCACTCTGGGAGGCTGAGGCGGGTGGGTTGGTTGAGCTCAGGAGTTTGAGACCAGCCTGAGTAAAAGCAAGACCCCGTCTCTACTAAAAATAGTAAAACTAGTTGGGTGTTGTGGCAGGTGCCTCTAGTCCAGTGGTTCTCAACCTTCCTAATGCTAGGACCCTTTAATACAGTTCCTGTGGGTCGTGACCCACAGATTGAGAACTGCTGTTCTAGTCCCAGCTACTTGGGAGGCTGAGGAAAGAGGATTGTTTAAGCCCAAGAGTTTGAGGTTGCTGTGAGCTATGATGCCATGGCACTCTACCTAGGGTGACAGAGTGATACCCTGCTTCAAGAAAAGACAAAAAAAAAAAAAAGAAAGAAAGAAGGAAGGAATGAAGGAAGGAAGGAAGAAAGAAAAGAAGGAAAGAAAGAAATGTTTTCAGAATTCTGAAGGCTAGAAGTCCAGGACGGAGGTGTCAGCAGGGTGGTGTCTCTGGAGGCTTCTGTCCTTGTTTGTCTTCTCCCTGTGTCCTTCACTGGTCTTCCCTCAGAGTGGGTCTGTGCTTTACTCCTTTTTTATTATAACAACATCAATCATTGGAATAAGGCCTTCCCTAATGACCTCTTTTTAACTCAATTACCTCTTTAGAGATCCTATCTTCAAACACAGTCCCATTCTGAGGTATTGAGCGTTAGGATTTCAACATATGAATTTTGGGGAAACACAATTTAGGTCATAACAAGCTAAACATACACTCACATGGAAAGGTGCCTAGAATTGTTAAAGAAACTGCAGATCAGTATAGTATGATCATCATTTTGATTATCTGCAAACGGTATATATGGAAGACATTGGAAGGATAGAGGCTGAGCACTTAAAGTGGAAATTTACGAGAAAGTGCTGGACATCACGGTGTTAGGGAGGTGGCTGTGTAAGAATGAACTATGGTGATACCCCCCAACCTCCAAGTTTGACTCTTAATCTGAGAATATGCTCAGGTCCTGATTTTGCCCCTTTGTAATGGCTTCTCTAAACCTCTAGTGCTGCCTTTGTAATGGGGAAAAATAGTAGAGACTTTTGCGGCAGATTAAATAATGAACACAATTTATCAGGTACCTAGTACGACCGATGAACGTTAACTATTTCTATTATTACGGTAATAAAGGAAAAACGCAATTTATGGTAAAGAGGGGTGGTGTTCCTAATCCTGGAGGGTTGTTAAATCCTGTTCAGTTTAATTGAACAAATAACTGAGAGTCTATCACACGTGCAAGACACTGCACTAACATGTTAGACCACCATCTGCCTGGAGGAGCTTAACCAGAGGCAGACACGGCCACGTCTGTAAAATAACCCTGACTCAGAGGAGTATTGTGACTGTTTAATGAGGAAATATCTATACAGCACTGAGCAAGAATCCAGTATATGGTAATGACTGTTGTTGTTATGGTTGGCTTCTATTTTGTAGCAAAATCTACTTGGAAAATTAAATTTAGAAGGCAGCTCAGGAAATAAAGGCTGAGGAAAGAAACGAAATATGACTTAAGGAAAGTGTCACAAGCCCTGCAGAGCCAGGCTCACGCCAGACATTTCTAGAAGTAGATAGAAATACCTGTACTGACTGGTCAGGGTGCCGTCTGCCAACACCAGGGGCACACTCTGCCAAGTTTCCTCTTCCATATTCCTTCCTGGTGACCAAGGGCTTCTTTCAATATAGCTTCACCAGAGACGAGTTATAGCTTCTTAGATTATCGTCCTCACTTAGGAAATCGGCTTCTTTGTGGTATTTGTTTTCAATAGACCAATGGTTCTCAACCTGTGGGTCCCAACCCACAGGAACTGTATTAAAGGGCTGCAGCATTAGGAAGGTTGAGAACCACTGCAATAGATTATTTCTGAAAGGTTCTTGCAGATTCTTGCCCCTTGTCCCCCGTCTTAGAACACAGTGTTCTTTGTGGGGCCCTGCTAGCCTACAGTGACACTTGGTCAACAACACCGTGGCCACTGTCAGTCAGTGGTTGGTGACGTCCTACCCTGGGGCTCTGCTCGCCCGGTCTTGTCTGGGGATGAGTCCATCTGCTCATGGGTGCACCCCAGAGCCTGTGTGTGCTGCCGCTGGCATCCGAGTCCTCCCACTTCATCTTAAGAGACTGGCTTGGCAAACCCAATGGGACAAAAATGAAAAGGATGTTTGGGTCAGATATAGGGGAACATTCTTTTTTTTTTCATTCCTTTGGAAGAAGTCTAGTGACATTGCCTTTTTCAGTGAGAAAGGAATATGAAAAAAATATATATATATTTACACATACTTATGGGCTTTTGGGAGGAGTTCAATGGGAGAGTTGCAAGTAGAGGCCCAAGGAGAGGAGCTGGGAGGCTGAGGGGGCTCACAGGTGTGGTCTGTGGGTGGGACACAGCTCATCAGTGGGGATGAGCCCAGGTGAGGGCCTCAAGGGTAAAAGTGTGGAAGGGAGCATGGAGGGGACATGGAAGCCAGGCAGCTGTGGAGAGAGATGGCTGAGCCACAGGGATTCACCTCAAAGATCTGGGTCCAAACCCCAGTTCCACCCCTTGGGAACTACAGTGACTTTGGGTGATGCTGGTTCCCTTTGTGCTTTGGTTCCCTTAATTGCAAATGGAGATCATAATAGCACCTCCCTGGTGTGTTTACTGAGGGGACTGAGTGAGACCAGGCAAGTGCTTGGAATGCTGAAGGCCCCACATGTGCCTGGAGGTGAAGGCAGAGAGAAAGGGGAATCTTCCCACTCCCCCTACCCCTCCTCCTTCCTGCCTCTCACGGCTGTGTTACTCAGGCAGCTTCTTAGTGGTCAATGGTCCTTGTCAGGAAGGTCACTTTCCCAATGTCCTGGGCTTGAAATGTGGCACCTCCTTGAACTTTAGCCTCCAAGGTCCCTTCCATGTGGATCTGGACATGCAGGGCTGGCCGGCAGCCTGAAAAGGAACACTGGAGCAGGCTTTCCGCCTTCTGCCCTGCACAAGGCCTGGCCCTTTTTGGACTCTCAAGTGGGAAATATGAAGTGTGACTTCCCTTGCTTGGGGAAGCCTGAGCCAGCAACGGCTGGGCTTATCTCTCTTCTCAACATAGGGTTTGTTTTTGGGAAATCAAAGCATACTCTTTTTCTGCTTTCTTCAAAGGGAGGAAAAGAGCAAAGCTGGAGGCTGCTTGGGGACAAGGGTCTGCTGAGCTCAGGGGGTCAGATAGAGCTTCCTTCTTAGCCTCTTTGCTCCTGGTTTGGACATATCCTTTCCTTGGTCCAATCTTTACAGAATTAGATTGTGGCAGCTACCCAAACTCGGGCTCTGCAGCACGCAGAGTCTGAACTTGGCTCTGGGAGGGGAGGGTTCACCCTCTCCACGCTCCCCTCACTTCCAGGTCACAATCTCTACCCCAGCATGGCCGACGCCCCTTCTCCACCCTGGACTCTGCTGCAGGATCCTTCATGCTGGGCCACCCGCTCTGTTCTGTGGCTTCTGTAGCTCCAGGGGCAAAGATAACTGGCTTCCCTGGCAGGGGACCCCTCCTTGGCTCTTGTGTCTGTTCCTTCTCCCTCTTTATTCCCATCCCAGACCCACAGGTCCCTAGGGCCAGCACCACATTCTCCCTCCCCCACTCAAGGGATGGCCTGAGTCCTTCTTCTCTGACCATCCCCATCCACTGAGGATCAAAGTTTCTTGTGCAGGCAGTCAGGGACCAAAGCACAGCCATTTGGTGGGAACAGTCAGCTCATTGTTTTAAGATGCTTCTAGGAGGATTCAGAATCCACTGGGTCACAGGGTGCCATTGGCCGGGACCAGCACAAAGCCTCCATGTGAAGCTGGGGACTTATGGAGATGTTGAGTCCCAGCAGCAGCCACTGGAGTGTCAGTTGCCACAGGATGGTGCCCTGAAGGGTTCAAATCCCTTTTCATATTCAGAATCTTGCATGATAAGTGTTTTAAGAGCATTTTTTTATTATGGTATTTTCAAAGACACGAAAGCAGAATAGAGCAACAAAAGACCAGTACTCACCTCTCAGAAACACAAAGCAACTTTCTGCTGCTGTTTCCTCACCCCCCACCTCTGTGCAAAACTCTTCTCTTTAATTTGCAAACACTTGATGAATTTTTAGATGAATTTGGCACATGCCCTTTGCCTCAGTAAACAGGAAACCAATGTATTATCATGGCTTATGTTTTACACTCAGGAGTCCTGATCTCTTTTAATTGATACCTCAATGCAATGACAAAGTATTGTCAGAAAGTCCAACCTCATGCCAGATTGAAAATAGTTATTTGGGGCAGGCATTTTCCTGCAAACAACCAGACAGCATTAAATAATGATGTGACTGGTCAATTTGTGCAACTGTTGGTGCTAGATGTTTGTCGGCTGGGAACTAGCTCTTAACTGGAAGCTTATTTGGATCCTCCCTTAAAAGTAGGGCTATTCTAGACTATAAGCTCTTCAGCAGCAGCCCTGCTGACTTAGTAATGGGGCAGGCCAGGATATTAGCCAGAATGTTGTTCCGTTTTTTTAAAGGAACAACGCCATATTTCCTTTTAGAAGGTAGTTCTGGGAAAGGGGTGATCTTTCCTGTAACTAGTATGATCTTTTTTTTCTAGCAATGAGAACTATGACTTTGCTTTTTTGCCTTGGCTACAAGGAAGCTCAACTAGAGTGATTATTTCACCTGCAATTCCAGTTAACTTATCTCCCCCATTTCCTCTGTATAATTTCCAATTTCTACCTTTTATCTTTATGGGAACAGAGATTTTATTGTACCTAACCTTCATTTTCGTTACTTTAAAATTAGGAGTGGTAGAAATCAAAAACAAAAGCAAACAGAATACACCTGCGCTCTCCCCAAGATCTTTGTTCATAGATCAGAGTTTGTGAGAAACCCAAAGGGTTTAAAATACTAGAACAAGATCACACCATCAGTAAGGCGGCGATCAGACTTTGTGTATGTGGAGCACATTTATACTTTATAATTTATGGTTTATACTTTTTAAAAGCCTTTCCTTGTATCTTGTCTCAATTTGTTCTTTATTTATTCTTTCAGCAAATATTCACTTCCCACTTTCTTTCATACCAGGCACTATGCATGCACCAGTAAAGATAAAACAAAGGCTTGTCTTAGGGAATTTACAGTTTAGGGAACATCAGACATGTTCATCTAATTATAACACAAGATTAAAAGTGGGGAGTATTTTAGATAAAGTTTATAGAGTGGAGAGGAGGAAGAAGTTATGTGAAGATGAGGAAGGAGGACAGACTACGAAGACAGGTGACATTTAAGCTGATTCTTGAAGGAGAGAGAAGATAGGGACATATGGACCTTTTTTTATTGCCCCATCCCTGTTTTACAGAGGATGAAATCAATGCAGAGAGAAGAAGGAAATTGTCTCTGCTCACCCAGTTCTGTGTTGTTACTGTTGTAATCATCCCATTGGCTTCCTTACGCTGCAGGTTGGTCCTGTGGCTTGAGGGCAATCAAAGTCCAGATTATATTTGTTCTTAAGTGAAAAATGACAGTTTTGTGCCCCATCCTAATATTTTGTTCAAGAACAGCAAATACAATAATGGTTCCATAAAGTTACAGTAGAGCTGAAGGGTATGCAGAGGTCATGGCATGTCAGGGGCTGGGGGATTTGAGCAGCATAATCTTTAAAAGAGTTAGGAGGAAACTCCTGGTTGACTTACTTCATTATAAACACTGGATATTGAAATGAGGTTCCTGTTTCAGAAAGCTGCTATAAAAGTAATAATGTTTTAGAGAGTGACGTTAGCAATATGGCTGACCAGAGATGCCTGGTATTTCTTCCCCCCACAAGGAAGGGTTGAGACAATTAAGTGGGTAAGATTTGACTGGAGTGTCAAAGGGACAGTGGTGGAGGGCAGCGGGGAGTGCAGACACACTTGTGTTGGACTGCAAGTCCAGGAGGGCAGTGTGGAGGCATCAGGCCTCTGCAGCCCTGTCTCCCTCACCTAGATTGTATTTTCTTAGAGTCAGGAGGGATTTCCCATTTGAGGGATAAGGTAAGCAGAAGATTCCACCAGCCACCAATGCCACTGCAAATACTTACAGTCTTTACCACAGAAGCATCCATGGTCCTTTTAAACCCCAAGCCCAGTTTGGAGAGCTGTTAGGAATTTACAGAGCTGTATTATTCCAGATTAGGAGCACAATGTATGCACCTCCCCCCACCCCCACCCCCTCTGTGAGCCACACCACAGAAGCACAGTGCCATTTAAGGCCAGGACCACCTCTGAAGTGAACCCTGCTCTGGGAGCCAGTAGTCACTGAATCTCTCCAGGGCTGGGGCTCCATCTTCATTTAGCCTGCACAGGTAGCTGAATGCCCACACCCCAGCAGCATGAAGCCTGGGCCCAGGATTGGCTGTGACTCTGGTCTTGCATGGCAGAGAAACTTGCCACTCTTATATCTAGCCAGAGGAATAGCCTGGCAGTCCTACCTTGGGTGAACGCCCTCCTTGAGCTGGCCGTACTGCCATGCACACTCCCCCAAACAGGAGAGGAGCACCCCTGTGGCATCAAGCCTTGGAGCACCAAGCCTTGGAGCACCCCTGTGGCATCAGAAAAGCTATGCACTTGCACCCAAGGCCTGAAAAACATCCCTGTAAGCTATCCCTGGCAGACATGCCTCAGGCTGGCCAAGCAGCAGTGTGCTTGTTTCATGGGTTTGAGAAATAGTCCCATAGGCCACCCTTGTTAGGCCAGTCCCCAGGTTGGCCAAGCAGCCTTGTGGTTATGTCCTGGGCCTGAGAAACAGCCCCAGGGGCCATCCCTAGCAGACATGTCCCAGGCCAGCTGAGCAGCCTTATACCTACATCCTGGGCCTGAAAAATAGCTTCACGAGCTGTTCCTGGCAGGCCCACTCCTAGGCCAGCTGAGCAACTATGCAACCATGTTCCTATCCAGAGTAACAGCCCTGTGGCCTCAGTTCCCTTCTCAAGTTGGCTCACCCACCATGTGCATCCATGCACTCCTGACCCAAGAAACGGCTGGTGAGCCCACTTTTGGCAAAGCTGTACCACTACCACCACAATGTCTGTTAGCTAGGACACTGAGACACTTGCAAATATCACTAGTGTGGATTACAGCTGAAGCAACTACATGGAGACTACACTGCTGAGTCCACCTAGAACCAAAGCCAATGCACCCTATCAAACCAATACCCTATGACCCATTCATATGTATAAGTCTTTCCCCATTCATCAGAAAGCCTATTTTATAAAACTGGAAGATATGAGTGACTTCTCCACTAGATCTATAGAAATCAATGTCAAGACACATCAAACATGAAAAAGCAAGAAAACATGACACCTCCATAGGAACATCATAATTTTCCAGTAACCAGATCCCAATCATAAAAAAATATGAAATGCTAGAAAAAGATCCAAAATAATCTCCAGCAAACTTCGTGAGATACAAGAAAATACAGATAGACAATCCAATAAAATCAGGAAAACAGTTCATGATTTGAATGAGAAATTCAACAGACATAGATATAAAAAAAGAACCAAACAAATCTTTCAGCTAAAGAATTTAATAAATGAAATTAAAGTGCAACCCTTCAACAATAGACCTGGCAAAAGACCACAGATAGGTCTTTTGAAATAGCAAAAGAGAAAGAAAAAGAAAATGAAAAAAGAATAAAAAAATAAAGAAGGCCTACAGGATTTATGGGTCACCACTAAGAAAACAAATAATTTGCATTATAGTCATTTAAGAAGGAAAAAGGTAAGAAAACACTTAATGGAACAATAGCTGATAACATCCTAAACACTGGGAGAGAGGCACATCCAGGTTCAGGCAGCTTAAAGAACCCCAAATAGATTCGACCTAAATAGGTCCTCCCTGAGGCACATTATAGTCAAACTGATAAAAGCAAAGACAAAGAAAGAGTTATAAAAGCAGCGAGAGAAATGCAGCAAGTCACATATAAGGGAATCCTCACTGGATTAACAGTGAATTTCTCAGCAGAAATCTTATAGGTCAGGAGAGAATGGGATAATGCAGTCAAAGTAGTGAAAGAAAAAAAAAAAAACAAACCTGTCAGCCAATAGTGTTATACCCAGGAAAACTAGCCTTCAGAAATGAAAGAGAAACAAAAAATTTCACAGACAAGCAAAAACTAAGAGAATTCATCACAATCCACTGGTCTTACAAGAAAGCTCAAGCGAGTCTTACATCTGGAAGGGAAAAAGAAGGAAAACATGCAAAACTATAAAATTCACTGGTACAAAAGCCAATGTGCAAAGGAGAAAGAGAAAGGATTCAAATCTTATCACTACAGCAGACCACCCAACCACAAAAATAAACATTGAGAGAGGAAGTAAGGAAATAACAACAAACAGAAAACAATAAAAAGACAGAAGTAAATTCTCATCTACCAATAATAACCCTGAATAAAACTGATTAAATTCTCCATTTAAAAAATATGTACTGGCTGAGTAGATAAAAAACAAAAAGATCCAGGGTGGTACCTGTGGCTCAGTGAGTAGGGTGCTGGCCCCATATAACAAGGGTGGTGGGTTTGCACCCGGCCCCGGCCAAACTGCAACCAAAAAATAGCCGGGCATTGTGGCGGGCACCTGTAGTCCCAGCTACTTGGGAGGCTGAGGCAAGAGAATCACCTAAGCCCAAGACCTGGAGGTTGCTGTGAGCTGTGATGCCATGGCATTCTATTGAAGGCAACAAAGTGAGACTCTGTCTCTTTTTTTTGTTGAGACAGAGTTCTACCCTATGTCCTGAGCAGAGGGCAATGGCATCGTAGCTCACTGCAACCTCGGACTCGGGCTGTGGGCATCCTCCTGCCTCAGCCTCCGAAGCTGCTGATATTACAGGTGCTCGCACCTGCGCCTGGGTGGGTTTTTCCATTTTTTTCCATGAGTTGGGGTCTCACTCTTGCTCAGACAAGCTTCGAACTCCTGAGCTCAAGCAATCTTCCCTCCTCAGCCTCCCACAGTAGTGGGATTACAGGCATGAGCCACCGTGTGTCTCTTAAAAAAAAAAGAATAAATAAAAGAAAAAATAAAAAAAATCCAATTCTATCCTGCCCACAAGAAACTCATGTTCCCTCTAAAGACACACAAACTGAAAGTGAAGGGATTGAAAAAGATAGTGGCATTCCCCAGGTTATGAATGAGATAGGTTTTGTATGTTTGTTCTTACATTGAATCTGTATGTAAGTTGGAATGGATACATTTACCTATTACCTGTAATAGCCTCTGTTTATAAGCGTAAGTCATATGTCAGTCAGATAGTTGTACCTTGAGGACTTAATACAAGTGTGAATTGTAAGTTGGACATTTGTAACTCGGGGACTGCCCGTATTCCATGCAAATCAAAATCAAAATCAGGCAGTAGTAGCTCTACTTATATTAGAAGACTTAAAGTCAAAAGCTATGAAAAGAGACAAAGAAAGACATAATATAATAATAATTGGATCAATTCAGCAAAGGAATATGACAATTATAAATATATATGCACTCAACACCAGAGCACCCAGATACGTACCACAAATATTAGATTATAAAGGAGAGATATACCCTGATACAACAATAGTTGGGGACTTCTGTACTCCATTCTCAGCACTGGATGACCAACTAGATAGAAAATCAACAAAGGAATATCACATTTAAACTGCATTACAGACCAAATGGACCTAGCAGACAGTTATAGAACATTTCACTCAATATCTGCAGAATATATATTTTTTTTATCAGCACATGGAATATTCTTCAGGATTGAGCATATGTTAGGACACAAAAGTCCAAAAAATTCTAAAAAAATCAAAATCATGCTAACTCTCTTATCTGAATACAATGAAATAACAATGTAAATCAATGACAAAGGGAACATTCAAAACTATACAGATACATAGAAATTAAACAAAAAAGAACCAATGGGGGATGGAGGAAATTAAGAAGGAAATTTTAAAAATTCCTAAAAGCACATGAAAATAGAAAAACAACATATCAAAACCTGTAGGACACAGGAAAAGAAATATTAAGAGGCAAGTTTATAGCAATAAATGCGTACATCCAAAAACTATAAAGATTTCAAATAAACAGCTTGATGTTTCTCAAAGAACTAGAAAAGCAAGAACAAGCCAAAGCCAAAATTATTATAAGGAAATAATAAAAATTGGAGCAGAAATAAAGATGAGGTCAAAAAAAATGAAACATCAGCAAAGCAAACAAAAATTTGGTTGTTTGGAAAGATAAATCAACAAACCATTAGCTGGGCTAGCTAAGAAAAAAAGAGAGAAGACCCAAATAAAATCAGAAATGAAAAAGGAGATATCACAGTGAATGATACAAACAATCATTAGAGACGATGTGAGCAACTTTATACCAACCCAGAGGAAATGGATAGATTCCTGGATGCATAATTTATCAAAAAGGGAAAAATTTAAAAATAAATTTAGTGCAGCCTAAGTGTTCAGTGTTTATAGAGTCTACTGTAGCGTATGGTAATATTCTGGGCCTTCAACATTCACTTACCCCCCCATTCACTGACTCACCCAGAGCAACTAACTTTCAGTCTTGCAAGCTCCATTCATGGTAAGTACCCTATCAATCTTTTATAGCACATTTTTGCTGTGTCTTTTCTATGTATTTGTTTAGTTGCAGCAATACTATTGCCTTACAACAGTCTGCAGTATTCAGCTCAGTAACATGCTGTACACGTTTACAGCTTAGGAGCAATTGGCTATACCATATTAGCCCTGTGTGCAGTCGACTATGCCATCGAGGTTTGTGTAAGTACACTCTATGATGTTTGCACAGAGATGAAATTGCCTAAGAATACATTTCTCAGAACATATTTCCGTCATTAAGTGATGCATGACTGTATTTATTTAATGGTATTTAAACTGTCAGATCTCAGGCCTTGGTATTTGGGGCAGTAATTTTTATTTCCAAGGGACAAGAATTAACTTGAGCTAACGTAGAGTAAAAAGGTCTTAACTTCATGAAGGCCGCTGCAGTATCTTAGGTAGTTTAAGGAAGGGTTTAAGAATCAGAGAAGGAATGCATGCCAATGTTTGGTGTTGTCAGTGTTTTGATTTGTCATTCTAATAGCTGTGTAGTCACATTTCATTGTTCTTTTAATTTGCACCTCCCTGATGGTATATGATGTTGGGTATCTTTTCATATGTTTATTTCTGTTTATTTTTGATAGTGAGGTGCTCTTTTAGGTTTTTGAACCATTTTTTTTTAATCAGGTGGCTCATTTTCTTATTGTTGAGCTTTAGGAGTACTTTATATTTTTTGGATAGTAGTCCTTTATCAGATTAGTCTTTTGCAAATATTTCTTCCAGTCTTCTCTCTCTCTTTTTTTTTTTTTTTGAGACAGAGCCTCAAACTGTTGCCCTGGGTAGAGTGCGGTGGCATCACAGCTCACAGCAACCTCCAATTCCTGGGCTCAAGTGATTCTCCTGCCTCTGCCTCCCAAGTAGCTGGGAATCCAGGTGCCCACCACAACACCCGGCTATTTTTTGGTTGCAGCCATCATTGTTTGGCGGGCCCGGGCTGGATTCAAACCCACCAGCTCAGGTGTATGTGGCTGGTGCCTTAGCAGCTTGAGCCACAGGTGCTGAGCCCTTCTCTTCTCTTGATAGCTTATTTTACAGAGCAGAAGTTTTAGCTTCAATGAAGTCTAGCTTATCAATTATTCCTTTAATGAGAGATGTCCCTGGTGTCATCTAAAAAGTTACCACTATACCCAAGATCATTAGATTTTCTCCTATGTACTCTAGGAATTTTATAGTTTTGCATGTTACATGCAGGTCTAAGATCAATTTTGAGTTAATTTTTGCGAAGGGTGTGAGGTTTGTGTCTGGATTCACTTTTTATTTTTTGTATGTGAATTTCCAGTTGCTCTAACACTGTTTGTTCATAAAACTGTTTTTGCTCCATTGTACTCATTGTACTCACAGCAACCTTAAACTCCTGGACTTATGCAATTCTCTTGCCTCAGCCTCCCAACTAGCTGGGACTATAGGCTTTCCTTCTTTTTGCTCCATTGTACTCATTGTACTCACAGCAACCTTAAACTCCTGGACTTATGCAATTCTCTTGCCTCAGCCTCCCAACTAGCTGGGACTATAGGCTTTCCTTCTTTGCCAAAGATCAGTTGCCTACATTTATGTGAGTTTACTTCTAGACTTTCTATTTAGTTCCATTGAATTATGTGTTTATTTTTGTTCGCCAGCATTTCAAAGGAGTTTCATAGTAAGTCTTGAAATAGGGCAGGGTCAGTTCTACTGACTGTGTAAATTCAGTCCCCGGCTTTGTTCTTCTCTTTCAATATTATGTGGGCAATTCTGAGCCTCTTGTCTTTCCATATAAACTTTAGAATCAATCTGTTGATATCTGTAAAAAAAATAGCTGAAATATTGATTGGGATTGCACTGAAATCTATAGGTAAGGTTAGGAAGAACGGACATCTTGACAATATTGAGTCTTTCTATCCATGCACATGGAAAACCTCTCCATTTATTTAGTTCTTTGATTTTATTTTGTCTTTGATTTTCTTTTATCAGAATTTTATAGTTTTCTCACATAGCTCTTGTATATACAATAGAACCTCCATAGCTGACCACTTCCCTACATTGACCACCTCCATAAGTTGATCTAATTTTCATAGACCAGACATGTACCACATGTAGTCAATGGAAATTCCTTATGTTGAACAGTTTGTTACAGTCCCTTGGATGGTCAACTTACAGAGGTTCTACTGTATTTTGTTAGGTTATATCTAAGTATCTCATTCTTTGGGGGTGGTAATGTAAATAGTATTGTGTTTCTAATTTCTCATTCTACTTGGTCATTGATGGCATATAGAAAAGTGATTAATTCTTGTATGTTAACCTGGTATAATGCAATCTTGCTATAATCACTTATTAGTTCCAGAAGTGTTTCTGTTGATTCTTTTGGGTTTTTTACATAGACATGCATGTAATCTGTTCATTTCTTCTTGTATAAGTTTTGGCAGATTGTGTCGTTAAGCACGTTTCCTTAGTAGGGATAGGATCATGTGAATTATTTATTTCTGATTTCACCTGTGTAACTTTCAACTTGCTCAGCTTATCAGTGTTGCTGGGAGGGCTTCATTTGTTTCTATCCATGTGGTACTTAGTGTCAGCTATGGAGTTTGGAAGAGAGCGTTTTCTTTTCTTTTCTTTTTTTTTTGAGACAGAGTCTCACTATGTTACCCTTGGTAGAGTGCCGTGGCATCACAGCTCACAGCAACCTCAAACTCCTGTACTTAAGCAATTCTTTTGCCTCAGCCTCCCAAGTAGGTGGGACTATAGGCACCACCATAACACCCAGCTATTTTTGTTGTTGTTGATGTTGTCATTGCTGTTTAGCAGGCCTGGGCTGGGTTCAAACCCGCCAGCCTTGGTGTTGTGGCTGGTGCCCTAACCACTGAGCTATGAGGGCTGAGCTGGAAGACAGCATTTTCGTTTGATTATTTAAAAAATGGGCTGAATGAGTCTCAAAGCCTTGAGCATGGCATGGGCTGATACCTTTGCTGTGACAATTTTTTTTTTTGTGGATTTAAGAATTTAGAAGAGGCTGAACTTCACTGAAAGACAAGGAGAGGAATGGTATTTGGTGTCTGCAGTGATGGGGAAAACACGCTTCTGTGGAAAAAAGGTTCGTGAAAACAATCAAGTGACATTGGAGGACAGGACATTGGAGTAGTACTACGATTGTATCACCAGCAGTGTTCAAAATTGTACAAGATTATCTTTGAGTCAGGAAAGTTTGGTGCCTCACTTTGACAGATGGCTAAATGTGCATCTATTTTGAATGGTGTGAAGAAATGTTGGTCAGATTCCATGGTAAGTCTAGATCCATTTCTGACATAATTACTGGTGATGAAGCCTGGATTTGCCAGTTTGATCCAGGAAATAAGTTAGTCAACAGTCTGGATTTTTTCTGATGAAAATCCACTGATGAAAGTGAAGTGGCCCAAAGTGTTGGAAAGAAAATGGGGACAACTTTCTTCTCAAAAGTAGTCATGTCACAACTATTCCTCTGGAGGAACAAAGGACTGTTAGTGCTCAGTGATAGAGACAACAGTAGGCCTACCAGAAGTTTTTGGGAAACTTCAAGAATGGTGGCCAAGGACAGAACTTCAGGGGACCACCTTGCACCATGACAATGCATCTGCTCACATAGCCAACATCACCATTCAGCTCCTGGAGTCCACAAAGGTTAAACTTATGACTCATCCATGTACAGTCCTGACCTGGCGTCCATATGATTATTTCCTGTTCTTTACAGTAAAAAATCACACACTTGGAGGAAGGTTTTCCCACTCTGAAAAAACTATTTATGCTTGCAAAAGTGAACTTACAGCACTTGAACAAAATAAGTGGAAAGAATGTTTTCAAAAATTATTTACAAGAATGCGAAAGTGCACAGAATGTCATCACGATTATTTTGAGCAAATATAGTAATCAAAATGATTTGTGTTTCTTAATTTTTATATATCTCAAAACTTTTATAGTGTTCCACATATATCTCATATATTTTTCATCCTTCTGTTTTAAATCTGGATATATTTTTATATTTGAAGTATGTTATAAACAACGTATGGTTGTGTCATGTTTTGTTTTTTTTTGTAGAGACAGAGTCTCACTGTACCGCCCTTGGGTAGAGTGCTGTGGCGTCACATGGCTCACAGCAACCTCTAACTCTTGGGCTTACGCGATTCTCTTGCCTCAGCCTCCCGAGCAGCTGGGACTACAGGCGCCCGCCACAACGCCCGGCTATTTTTTTGTTGCAGTTTGGCCGGGGCTGGGTTTGAACCCGCCACCCTCGGCATATGGGGCCGGCGCCCTACTCACTGAGCCACAGGCGCCGCCGGTTGTGTCATGTTTTTAACCTACTCTGCCAACATCCATCTTTTAATTGATATATTTAGGCCATTTACATTTAATGTACTTATTGATATATTCAGTTTCAGGTTGGTCATTTTATATTTTGATTTTTCCTCTCTGATTTTAGCTTCTCTATTTTCTTTTTCCTGCCTTCTTATGGATTATTTGAAATTTTTTTTTTTTTTTTTTTTTTGCAGTTTTTGGCTGGGACTGGATCTGAACCCGCCACCTCTGGCATATGGGGCTGGCCCTCTACGCCTTTGAGCCACAGGCGCCACCCGATTACTTGAACTTTTTTTAGAATTAAATTTTGATTTATCTGCAGTGGTTTTGAGTTTAACTCTTTATATAGCATTCTTAGTGGTTGCTCTGGATATTACATTATATATACGTAATATGCAAGAAGAGCATAAGGAAGTAGCATAAAGTTTATCAAGAGCTGAAATAAATCTACTGATGTAGGCATTTTACTGTTGTGGATAATATGTAGAAACCTCACCTCCCTTTACATTCTTACCCTTTCCTTCTTTATAATACAGGGTGGTTGGGTTGGCACCTGTGGCTCAAGCGGCTAAGGCACCAGCCACATACACATGAGCCAGTGGGTTTGAATCCAGCCTGGGCCTGCCAAACAACAATGACAGCTGCAACCAAAATATAGCTGGGCATTGTGGCAGGTGCCTGTAGTCCCAGCTACTTGGGAGGCAGAGGCAGGAGAATCGCTTGAGCCCAGGAGTTGGAGGTTGCTGTGAGCTGTGATGCCAAGGCACTCTACCCAGGGCAACAGCTTAAGGCTCTGTCTCAAAAATAAAATAAAATAAAATAAAATACAAGGTGGTCATAAAGTTTGTGTGTAATTTTAAATTTGACATTGTTTTAAATTGCACAAAAATGTTATGGCCACCCTGCATAATTGTATTAAATATTTTTCTACATACATTTAAAATCATATCAAACTGTACTACAAGTTTTTGCTTCAACTGTCAAACATTATTTAGAAAACTCAACAGGAAAAGGAAATACATGCATTTGCCCATGTTTTCACTACTTCCATTGTTTCTCCTTCTTGATGTTCCAAGATTCCTTCTTCTAGCATTTCCTTTTTGCTTGGAGAACTTCTGTTAGCCATTTTTCATGGTAGACATACTGGAGACAAACTCTGTTTTCACCTAAGGATGTCTTGTTTTTCCCTTCATGACAGAAGGATATTTTTGCTGAGTGTAGAATTTTGGTTTGACAATTCTTTTATTTCAGCACTTGATAAACGGTATGCCACTTCCCAGCACTTGGTCTTCACGGTATGTGGTAAGAAATTCATTGTCATTCAATTATTTTCCCCCTCTACAGAAAGTGTCATTTCTTTCTTGTGGGATCTTTTCTTTGCCTTTTAGTTTTCAGTAGTTTTTCTATGATGTGTCTTGGTGTGGATTGCTTAGTGTTTATCTTTTTGGATAAAGATCAGCACAGGTTTATCTGTGTTTCCTCAGGTTCTTGAGACTGTATGTTTCTGTCTTTTCTAAATTAGAGAGGTTTCCAGCCATTATTTCTTCAAATCTTTTTCAGCCCTATCTTTTTTCTCCTCTACTTTCAGGATTCTAATGACTCAAATGTTAGTTTGTTGTTACAATTTCACATATTCCTGAGCCTCTGTTCATGTTTTCTCAGTCTATTTTTTCTCTGTTATTAATATTGGATTTTGTTTAGTGTTCTATCTTCCGGTTCACTGATTCTTCTATTTCCGCTGTCATGCTGTTGAGTCTCTTGAGTGTAGTATTTTTCAGTTTTAAAAATTTCCACTTGGTTCTTTGTATCTTCTATTTCTTTTCTTAGACTTTCTAATTTTTTTAATTTATCTCTAGCATGCTCATTGAAGTATTTTTATAATGGCTACTTTAAAATCTTTGTCAGATAATTCTAAAACCTCTATTATGTCAGTAGTGGTCTATAGATATTTTTTTCCTTTTGGACTGTTTTCCTATTTCTTGGCATGATGAGTGATTTTTCAGTGGAAACTTGTACATTTTGAGTATTTTGTTATGAGACTCTGAATCTTACTTAAACTTTCTGTTTCACCCCTCCACCCTTTTAAACACCATTCCAGCAGGGGAAGGGAACTGAGTTATTGCCAGGTTAAAGAAGGAAGTGAGAGGAGGTCCTCATTATGGCTGGGTGGGAGTCAGATTTTTGGCTCCTCACTAGGTTTCCACTGATACCGTCTATCTGGGAGAGGAAGGAATGTCTTGTCACTGCTTTTCAAGTGGACTCATTTGATGTAAACTCAGCAGGGTGGAAAGAGCACTTCATTATTGCCACATGGGTGCTGGTGAATTCTAGGTACTCCTTTGGTCTCTACCTACACTCAGAGGGAGATGTCATATAACTGCCCAATGGGACAGAAGTCCCAGATCCCTACTTAGTAACCACATCAGGTGTCTGTGGGACCTTGTTACGGCCCGGTGAGGATGTGAAGAGTAGCTCTCTGCTGGCCTTTGCTGATGTGTGAGTGGAGTCACAGCATTTTCTGTGATGTTTGTCTGGAATAGAGCAGTTATTGTCTAAAAGTTTTTTGATGTGCTGGGCTACTCTTTTCTTTGTCTAGAGAGGACAGGCCTTTTGCTAGGGTGTTGTCTGTCTTCTTATCTGCTGACCATCTTCTTCAGTTCCAAGTGTGATATATTTGAGGCAAAAAGAAAGCTGCGTTTCACACCACTGTGCTGTCCTCACTGGCCTGCCTTCCTCTCTTCAGCTCTCTGTGGAGAGAGTCCAGGGGTTTCAGTCATACTTAGCAGGGGGAACAGGGAAAAGTATGTCTCCTCTATCTTCCTGAAGGTGGAAATCAGCAACTCCTCTTGAAGCCTCATAAAAGTTAGCAAAATGATTTAAATTGAGGGCTAGAATCCCAAGGGAAAGGAAGCTTTAAAATTTTTTAATTTGATTTTTTATACTTTATTAAGGGTATATGTGTTTACACTTAGATTTAACAGGCAAGACCTGTGTGAGCTGCTTTACCAATGTCATCTCATTTAAACCTCGTAATCACCCTTATGGGTATTGCTATTACCTCGAATTTACAGGTCAGGAAATGGGGGCTTGGTAAGCAGTTTACCCAGGGTCACCCAGAAGGCAGGAGCAGGGCTGGGCTCTGAACTTCACCTGGTTCACAGCCTGAGATTCTAACCACTGTGTTTTGTCTAGGAGACCTGACCGTCTATTAGCTCTTTAGTGGGTTGTTGACTGATGACTTATGTGGTTTGGCCAGAATCTTCCTTGCTGTGGTTATTGGTACCTGTCAGGATGCCACTATCCCAGGAAGGCACGTGGGCAAACATTCTTAGAGGGCCTGGCTGGACTCAGGATCTCAGGCCCATCTCTACCCCTTTCCAGCCTACAAATCCAAACAAGTCATTTCTTAGGGTGGGGTTGGTCCTATCTGCTTGCCTCACAGGAATTTGGAGTTGTTTAAATGTTTCCAGCAGGTCATTTGAACCAGTGCCCACCTTAGTTTGTACCTCCGAATTTCTAAACCAGAAAAGAAAATCTCCCTCCATGTAAAAAGCTCCCTGGCAGTACCAGTGAATGCCTATAAAAGGAGGTTTTTCCTTTGCTGTATTTTCAGCTCAGGAGGCCTGATTTAAAAACAAACATCAAACATTTGTCTTGGACCCTAACCAACCGCACCAATCTGACACTCTCTTTAAAGCACAGTTGTGACTCCAAATCCCACGCAAGGGTGGGGAACCTGCGGCCTCAAAGCCACATGTGGCCTTCTAGGTCCTTAAGTGCCGCCTTTTGACTGAATCCAAATTTTACAGAGCAAATCCTTTTATTCAACGAGGTGCAGCAAGAAGGATGAAGCTTTCCTTGCCTACTTTGGTGTTTAAAAAAGAACAAGATTGAAATCAGAAGGCTGCAGGTTCCCCACTCCTGCTGGGAGCCGCCTTTTCACACTGCTGCCTGTGTGAGGCCCGTCCTGCTGGGGAAGTGGCTTGGCAGGGGGCAGGAGCTGACAGTTCCCCTTGCTCCACACTTAAGGCCTGTCCTGGTATCACAGACATAGACTTCAGAATTTAGACATCCCTAGGAAATTTAGCCACATTCGAATAAGTGTGGGAGTGTGCTCTGATTCCCACTCTGACATTCTAGAGTATTCTAGAATGTTCTGTAATGAACCCACAGGCAGAAAGGATGGTTTTGAATTTGAGATGATGAAGAACATGGGCTTTGGAATCAGAGACATGTTGGTTCCATTTTGGCTTCTCCACTTATAATTGTGTGTCATGTGGAAGGTTCCTTAATGCCTTTGCATTCTAGTTGACTAGCTGTGAAGTGAGGATGATAATATTTGACTGTAGGGAAAATTTCTGGTACATGGTAAGCATGAAACAAACAGCCTGAGGTCGCCAGGGCTTTCCAGAAAAACAGAACCAATAGGTCACATAGATAGGTACAGAAGTACAAGAAGAGATTTATTATGACAATTAGCTCATGTAATTATGGAGGCCAAGAAGTCCCATGTTGGGGCACCTGCAAGCTGGAGAATCTGGAAATCCAGTAGTGTAATTCAGTCTGAATCTGAAGGCCTCAGAACTAGTGGAGACGATTGATGGTCAAGGGTAGGAGAAAACGGATGTCCCAGCTCAAGAGGAAGGAGAACAATTCTGCCCTTCCTCAGCCTTTTTGTTCTACCTGGGTCCTCGATGGAGGGACTGAGTGAGGCCCAACCTCGCTGGTAAGGGTGTGTCCTCTTTTCTCAGCCTACCGATTCGAGTGCCAGTCTCTTCCAGAAACCACTTCAGACACACCTAGAAACAATGTTTGACCAGCTATGTAAGCATCCCTTAGCCCAGTTGAGTTGTCAACTAAAATTCACAGCCGCAACTTCTGTACTAGACACTTTGAATGCATACAACTCCTGGCACTGTCACATTGCAACTTAACATTTTTGTGACTCATTTGCCCTTTAAAATTATTCAGCGGTTGCAGTGTTGCTGGCCTTAGAAAAAAGCTCCTTCAGGTGCATTTTACCAGCACTTCAAGTTCCTGATAGCTGCGATTCAGAAACTGCAATGTCCAATGCAAGATACTAATACAAATTCTGACCTAGATTTAACATTAGCTCTCCGCCCCATCCTCGGCTTGGCTCAGCTGAGCCTCAGGAGGGATGCCCCTGCAGTCAGCATGGGAGGAGGGGGGAGGCGGATGAGAAGAAGCAGAAAGTCCTCTGGGTGTGCAGAGCACTCACCTCTGTGGGTGCCCTGGTGAGTTCCTCAGTGGTGGCAACTGTGATCGCTTCTCTAGACTGATCCGGCCTTTGACCCAGTGGCTATAATTTCAATCTACAGGGACCATAAAAAAGGAAACCCAGGCAATCTTATTTCCTTTCCTTAAAAAAATCAAAATCCTTTTGATTTTAAGGAGTATTACCAAAGTGATGGGTTATTGAATGAAAATCAAAAGCCTAAGTAAGCTTTTTTTTTTTTTCCTGCACTTTTGGCTGGGGCTGGGTTTGAACCCACTGCTTCCGGTATATGGGGCCGGCGCCCTACTCCTTGAGCCACAGGCGCCGCCCTCCTTTTTTCTTTTTAAGGCAAGCATGAAGCAAAGTTTAATGAGGAAGAGAAAGACAGGTTTACAGAGTAAGAAAGCAGGATACATTTTCTCCATAGACAGCGAATGGGCCTCCATTGCCAGGGCAAGTAGGCAGAGAGGCCCCCAAACTCAAATAATCTGAGGCAAAACATCGCCAGGAGGTGATGGATGGAAAAGGGAAACGCTGGTTAATAAAGCACATGTGCTGACGTTGTACACAGCACCTTGGCCTGTGCCCTGCAGAGGGGTGAGGGGGGGCGGCCACCATGTCACTGGGTGTGCCATGTGTGGGGAGGCAATGTTTATCCTCTGTCCCTAGATCCATGTCCCAGCAAGGGTGCTGCTGACAGTGGTCCCACTTCACGTCTGGTCTCTTGCAGCTGGGGCCTCAAGCAGAGTTTGCAAAACATCCTCCCTCTGCCTGTCCCTCCTGGGCTACTTTCTGGGTCCCTAGGGAGACACCAGCACTGTTGTCTGATTTCCATGTAGCCACCTTCACCAGAGCCAGGTGTATCTTTACTTTCTTGGGAGTCACTCACACAAGGGGTCTCTGTTTTCCAGACCCGAAAACACAGTACACAGTTTTTCTGAGTCTACTAGAAACCCTTTCTCAGTAGACTTGGGGTGACAGTTAACTCTGAGTGGGGGAGGGTGGGAACCTCTTCAAAGAAACCCCAAATCTTTCCCCACAACTCTCTGTCACCTTCCTATATCTGATCTGCCCACGGGTCCCCAAGTCGTACCTTCTTGGTACGAGGGTAATACCAAGAATATTTCTTCGAGAACAGTCACTGTATGAGGTTCACATACAGGGATTGGTTTCACACTCACAGTGGTACCAATTTTTTTTTTTTTTTTTGAGGCAGAGTTTCACTCTGTTTCCCTGGGTAGAGTGCCGTGGCATCATAGTTCACAGCAACCTTAAAGTCCTGGGGGTCAAGCAATCCTCTTGCCTCAGCCTCCCAAGTAGCTGGGACTACAGGCATCTTCCACAATGACTGGTTAGTTTTTCTATTTTTTGGTAGAGACGGATCTCTCTCTTGCTCAGGCTGGTTTTGAACTCCTGAGCTTAATTGATCCATCTGCCTTGGCCTCTCAGAGTGCTAGGATTACAGGTGTGGGACACCTTGCTTGGCCAGTACCAATTTTTATTATATGGATTCCTCTGCAGCAATTTTAATTTTGGTATCCTTTTGTACACGTTATAGGCCCAGCTTTAAATCCTTTTGAAATTAGAAATTCCCCTTTCTGGCTAAGTCTTGGTTGAGTTTCTTTCTCTTTGCTCTCCTGACAAGTGGCCCGGGCGTGGTTACCCCATTGCCCCTCTTTGAGGCTTATCTTATTCCCTATACTTTTGAAGATCTGGCCCCAAATGAATGGGAATGGTCTTTGGTGCTGAACTCCAGATTCAGTGGGAGGTTCTCATGGACAGAATCTCAGATTCCAGTGGACATCTGCATAGATGTGGTGGGTGTGGGTGGGCGTGACGTGGTGGACAGTGGCCAGGCCTCAGTACTGATTCCTCTGCCCCAGCCGAGCCTCAGCTCTGAGGACGCCAAGAAATCTGGTGTCTGGCCCATGTCAGCACTGGGGGAGGATGCAGGAGGAGGTCAGAGAGGATGATGGTGGCGAAGGCTCTTCTGCAAGCTTCTTCTGCAAATTCTCCACCTGGGGTTCCCACCTCATCTGCCTTTCTTACTAACTGGAGCTGGTCTGGGTAGGAACCTCTTTGGGGACCTGTAGGGGAGAAGAGGGCTGGGGGTTGAAGGGATGGGCTTACTGTCCTTTGCTGGAGCCCAGCTACTCCCTCTTGCTCTCCACTCAGGACATCTCTGGTTGTGAAAGTCAGCCGCAGCCTGAGCTCCGAGCTGGCCCAGGGAGCAGCCCTGCCCATCCTCCCCCATCTGGGCTGGTGCCTGTGTGCTGGCTCCAGTGGAGCACACACCTAGTTCTCACGCTGGGGCTCAGGCCAAGTGGCCTCGTCTCCCCCACAGCCTCCACGTGGCTCTAGTGGGTGATTTATGGCTGTCCATTAACTCCATTTAAATGGCTCAGCTCTTAGGAACATCTGCTCTGTGGTGGGGCAAGCTGTGATGTTTGCAGAGACATATGGTCAGACTCTTTTGGGGACAGATCAGGCTCATGAAAGGACAGATGCGTGGACTTTTGCTGCCTGAGAAAAGCCAGGCTCCCTACTAACTAATTAGAAGGCAAACAAGATAGTCTCCTTGCCTTCAGCCATTGTCCTACAACATGGCAGGGTCCCCGGGCTCTGCCTGCCCCTCTCGCTCCGGTGGCTGTCCTCTCTTCCGCCTCTCTTGGAGGGAGAGAGGAGATTAGAAGCCCAGACCAATGGTTCTCCAACCCGAAGGCTTGGGAAAACACAGATTGCTGGGTCCTAGCCCCAGAACCTTCTGATTCAGTAGGCAGGTCTAGAGGCCAAGAACGTGCGTTTCTCACAAGAGCCCAGGTGATGCTGATGCTGGGACTTTGGTCTGGGAGCTGCACTTTGAGAACTACCAGTCTAGACCAAGCCTGGCCATGGGCACCTCCGGGGAGGGTTAGAAAGCCACCAGGGCTGAAGTGGAGGACTGACTGGTTTTAGGAGAGGTAGGTGAAAGATTTGGGTCACGAAACTTTGAGAAGCTGAGTTCCAGGCAGAGATTTCAGGGACTCAGATGACCAGATGCCAAGTTGTTCTGGAGTATAGATCTCTCAAGATCCAGAGGGGGCTTGGGGTAATTTGTGCTGACTGATTAAAGTGAGAATCAGCCCCAGATCAGTCTCAGGACCCAAATAGCAGAATCTGAGTGGAGAGACTGGCTTGTGGACGGACAGCTGTGCCTGCCATGGCTACCTGGGTTTCTGCATGACCCGCCCCGTGAGCCCCTTGGAGAGAGTCCACATTGCAGATGTTGAACCATCTGATGGAAGGGTTATCTTCTGGACAGGCCAAGGGACCTCGACATCAGCTCCAAAACTCTGCTCCTGATGGCTCTCTGCTTTTGGGCACTTTCTCCTCATCTCATCCTCCACCCCCACCCCTCAGGGAGAATGGAGGTCCTGCTTCTTTGTTGCCATCTGCCAGGAGGAACCCAGGTTCAAAAGACCTGCTCTGAACTAACCTACAAGCTCTGCAACTGGGCCAGAAGGATTGACAAAGGTGGTTGAGTCAGCAGCACGTGTGTGGCATCATGATCATGAGGTTTAGGGGGCTGAGGTCTTTGTCCCTGGTTAGCAAGGTGTGGCTGAGGCTGAAAACAGCAATGCTGGCCCTGAGAGAGATGGACATCTTGAAAAGTGACACCCTGCTCAGAAATCCATCCTTGAAAACTTCCTGCCAGGCAGTGTGGGAGGCCGTGTGAGGACACTCTTCTGCTTGCAGGAGCTCCCTCTGCTCTCCTTCCTGTCCCCTCCAACCACCCACCCTGCTTGTTGGGCGTTGGTAATTCTCCCTGCCCCAGCTGCCAGCCTGAGATGTGGGGTTTGGGGTCAGCAGGGACATTCCATGAGGGTGAGGGCTGGGGTGGGGAGAGGGGCACAAAGTTCAGTCTGTGTTTGCCTTTGGTGTAATTGAGGCTTGCAGAACGAGAGAAATGACAGAGGAGAAAACTGAGGCTCAGAAAAGAAGCTTTCAATTTGGCCAAGGTAGCTACCGGTTGGCAGAACTGGGATTTGATTCCAGGAACCCGTGGCTCTGCCTGCGCCTCATCTGAGCTGTCCTATGAGACTCTCCTGAGAGCCACCCACAGGTGCTGGGGTAGCAGGGGGGCTATGCGACTTTGCATATAGGCTGCCTACACCTGTGTGGATGTCCAGAGTCTGCTGTCTCTACATATGTGCTTGACAGGGTTTAATCAGGGAAGCAGGGCCACTGTGAGTTACGGGGTAAGACATTCTTATAGGAAAGACTCCTCATACGAGGTGGGAGAAGCTTGGCGGGGGTGGGGGGGAGTAGTCAATTTGAAAAGCTGAGTTGCCTAAGTGGCCTTCCAAAGTGGGAGCTGGGGGTGAGTTGTCAGGAGGCTAAGCACCTGAGGAGGGCCCAGACCCCCGTGGGAGGGCAGGGCCAGTAGTCAGGGGAAGAGTTGGACAAGGAGCAAGGAGAGTCCTGGGCTCTCTCTGCTCCAGTTCTCATGGAGGGGAGGGAGGTCAGGCATTTAGACCGGTGGTTCTGCCTCTCCTGTCACCCCGTGAGCCTCAGCCTTGATGGAGTGATGGCCCCTGTCCACTTCTACCTCCAAAGCCCTTGCAAAGCCCACTTTTGGGCAACTCTAACCTGAACCATGCACGAAGGGTATTTCTGAGAAATAGCCGGCGCAGCCAAGCTGTCAATAGAGTAATCACCATACCGTACTTTTGAGTTTCTAGGTCAGCAGTTTTTAGTTCTCCCCTGTGTGCACTCACTAGCTACAAAGACTGGCATCAGAGAGAAGGAAGAGAGGAGAACCTAGGGTATTAAAAAAAAAAATCTCTGGAAGAAGTTCTCTACCTGTAACCGAAATTAACAATTTTTCCTTGAAAGGCAAACTCCTCATGGCTAGCCCTGCAAAGATTTTGCCCTGAGATCTACAACCGGGTAATCAAATGTCCCGGTTCCAAGTCACATCTCTGTCCCAGCATAATCATCATCAGTACTCCCTTGCATTCTTGAGAGTTTGCTAGTTCACTGGGCCCTCTGCTCAACATTGAGTTTGCCCTTGGGTGAGGTGGCTGAGAGCAGAGGAACTGGGTCTGCTGGGGATGCCCCAGCCTCCCACCTCCTGCCACCTCACCTCTGTCACCCAAGTGTGGCCCTGGGGGTGAGGTGACCACACTGTCACAAGACCTGGAACCAGAAGGGGAAGAAAAACAGAATAGCTGCTCCTCTGCTTCCGAGGAATGTCAGGAAAATTCCTGCTGGGCGTTTCTGCCCTTCCAGTGTCCCCAGCCCCCTGCGTCTGGGTTTGGTGTTTGCTCTGCTGAGAGAAGCGCTGGCTAAGGCCCACGTGGCTCCATGCCTGGCAGCAACCTCAGCTTTTCCTGAGGCTTACAGGCTGCACTTGCTCCCTTTGGCCATCTGAGCCTTGTGTCACTGCCGGGGAGGTGGGGTGTGGACACTGTGATCTGCAAGGCCTGAGGCTCCTTCCAGGAGGAGGGGTCCCCTGTGCCTGACCTCTGCAGTACCCCAGGCCCACCGAGCACAGATATTTTGGAAGGTCCTTCTGAGGAGGCGAAGCGTGGGCACCGGCTTCCCTGGAGGGCAATGAGCTAATTCTGAGAGTGATTTCTCTTTCTGGACAGTTCCTTATTTTTTTTTCTCCTTTGGCTGCTGTGCCCAGGCCTTACACAGAATACAACATTCTGTAGTGGTAGAGGCCCAAGCTTGGAGGGGAGGAAGGTCAGGCATTTAGACCAGTGGTTCTGCCTCTGCTGTCGCCCCGTGAGCCTCATCCTGTCCACTTCTACCTCCAAAGCCATTGCAAAGCCATTGCAAAGTCCTTTGCTGGCTGTGTGACTTTAGCTCCCTTGCTTAACTTCTCTGAGCCAGAACAACTCTTCCTGATAAAATGGGGAGAATAATAATCGCCCTGAAGGTTGGGGTCCAGATTAAATTAAGCCCCTGCATAATGCCTTACACATGAAGAGGCTCCGTCACCAGCTCTTTCCTGCAGAATAAGGCCATGTGCTTAATTTGGTTTCAGTTCAGCAGAACTGTATGGAGCCAGGCTTAGCTCTAGCCCACACTGTCTTGGAGAAGTCGACAGTTAATTGACATTCAAGGCTCCTAACATCTATTTCCTTCAGGTCACTGATTTAAGACAAGAATGAAGAAATCACTAGGTTTGTTAAAGGTGTGATAGCTGTGGGGGAACATCCCGGTAAATGGAATGTACCTTTAGAAACTTTCCTCTCTTGTAGGAGAAAGTAGTCCTCTAGCAATTGTAGGAACTGCAGAGGTTGGGCCCAAATAAGCACTGTGATTAGGGAAAGCTAAGGCTGTGTTTGACAGGGAAGGAGGAAGCAGCCTTGGGCAAGTGACTTAACTCTGCTAAGCCTCATTCCTTCTCTGTACAGTTGGGGCAACACTGCTTACCTCCTAGGATGACTATAAATATTAGGATATCATTTATGTAAATCAATCAACAAGGTGCCTGACCCTGAGTGATCACCCAATAGCGACTTGACGTTGGGGTGTTTATCCTCAGCCACAGCCCAGATGCAGCTCAGCTGTTCTCAGCATCCTCCGAGCACATCTGGCTCATCCCACTTCTGGTCTTCTCTAGGTTTCTTCTGTCACCTGATGTGCTTTCCACGCACCCTTTCCCCTGCCCAAATGCTTTAAGACCCCCTGGGAGACTCTTCTCCCCGTGGAGACTTCCCGAGTTCATCTCCTCTGAGTTCCTTCTTCGCTTGGCACTGGTCACACGCTGCTCAGGGTTACTGTACACCTTCCTAAGGGCGGACACGGTCTTCTCTCTCCGGTGGACAGCTGGATCCTTGTACATGGGAAGTCTTTCTTTTCCACCTTCTCCTATAGTGCCTGGAAGCTTACAGAATGTCAACCTCCTTCCTAGACTCAAGTTTTTGTGGGAAGACAAACTTGAGAACAGCTGAGTGTTTATGGCAGAGATTCCTTTATTTCCCGAAATATGCTCAAGATTGCAGCCGTCCCAACCTCCATCCTCACTTCCCAGCATGGAGTTCTGTCCTTGCCAGAACTCAAGGGACAAGAGGACCCGAGGGACTGGGCAGGCAGCAGAACTCCGCCTGTCAGCACTGGGGAGCCTGACACTGAGAGTATCAACATCCTTGCTGGACAAAGCCTTGGCCCCAGAGCAAAGACTGGGGGCCACACTGGCCTTCTTTGCCATGTAAGCCTGGTATCTACAAGAAGACTTTTCCTAGCCAAGAACATCCTGGGGCTGTTGTGAGTGTGTGCAGGTGTGCACAGAGGGAAGCGAGGTGGGAGAACAGTGGAGCAAACCTTCGCCCAGGCTGAACCTGGGAGTTTATATGGGAACTGCATGAACCTGTTTTTAACTATGGCATTCTTCCCCCACACTTAGTTTACTTAGAAGTTTGTATTATATACAAAGCAAACACAGGTGGGGCTGTTCTGGGTGAACTTGAGCCTTCGAGAGGCTTGGGGAAACTCTACCAAGCCCGTGGTTGGAACTCTTGGTATCACAAACCTCATCCTTCTTGCCAAAGAAGGAAGGATACTAGCTGTTTTTTCTTTCTCTTTTGGAAGTCCTTCCATGGATAGAACCTGACACTTAGTGCACACTTGAACTTCTCATCCTTCTAGGAGGTTATGCAGCCTGAAGGTCACATTCCAGCTTCAGGCTCCTGCCCCTCCTTTCTGCTGCAGCACGAAGCACTTGGACGTGATGGTGGGTGGATGGGAGGCTCTGCAGACTCTGGAAGTAGCAGTGTCAGGCCTGTGTACTTAACAGCTTTGTTTTTCTCTGGGGCAGAGGCAGCAGGATACCCCTGAGAGGGGCTGTTGTGTGTAGAGTGGTGTGTGAGATGCAGCGATGTGGGTGTCTGTGTGAGGCCTGGGTGGGCACAAGGCCTGAGGGGAGGGGTGTATGCATCCGTCCGTGTGTGGTCTTTCTCCCCTCGCAGCTCACGGGAGGCTCTGGTTTGGATGTCACTCTCAGCATTGGAGGCTTCTGGGCCACTTCCAGCAGAGCTGGTTGGTGTTGAAGGGCCATGGGTGATGGCTGTGGGAATGGCACCAGCCAGCCTGGCCTCAGAGGTGGCTGGTTTTCCTTACTATCCCTGGGCGTGGGCAACGGTGTCACAAGCTCTGTGGGAAAGCGGGGCCGCCTGGGGCGGAGCACAGGACAGCATGAGGGTAGCCTGGGAGGGGCTGGGAAGGGAAGTAGGCGTGGGAGTCTTGGGGAATAAGGAGAAAAGGGTTTGAAAACTGGAATAAGGCATTTATCCAGCACTTGGCTCGCTTTATCTCTTAAAATTAAAGCCAGGCTTCTATTGAAATGTTCCATTTGGGATTTTGCTGAGAAATTAAAAAGGCTGGGGAGGAGTGGGCAATAAGTTGGACTTTTCTGCCCCAGTTGATAGTGTATGTGCTGGGCTGGGCAATACAGCATTTTCGTATTTATTCATTCATCAACTAGTTATTGGGTACCTATTGTGTCCCAAGCCCTGGCTTAAGGGATATATAAGATAGAAGTCATGCTCTTTGGTTTTAAAGAGCGCACTGTCTGGTAGAGAATGAAGATAAACAGATGGTGCTATGATAGTATCTTCATATTATTCATGGTAATAAATATCAGTAGTATATATACTGTGGATATACTATCATTGGAGATCTTATATGTAATATAATACGTATTATATATATAGGACAGTGGCCAAGTACTTGAAGATATATATACAGTAGTGGGATACATGCAATATATATATTTTATTGTTGGGGATTCATTGAGGGTACAAGAAACCAGGTTACACTGATTGCATCTGTTGGGTAAAGTCCCTCTTACAATTGTGTCTTGCCCCCATAAGGTGTGTCACACACTAAGACCCCACAGCCCTCCCTCCTTCCCTCTCTCTGCTCTTCGTTTCCCGCCATACATGCAGTATTTAATACATATCTGTACATTACTTTTTGTAATCTCCAAGTACTTTGTCATCCTCCTTTACCTCTACTAACTCAGGCAATTTCTGCAACAAGTCTTTGCTGGTTAGTGGAATGGTTGGACTTGAACTCTCCAGGGTCTATTTCTTAATCACCCCACCATATACCCTCTCAATTGAGGTGGATGCAGGGTGCAACAGAAGAGAAGAAATAAGAATATGGTTGGCCCTCCATATCTGTGGTTCCCCATCCTTGGACTCAATCACCTGCAGGTCTAAAATACAATATTCTCAGGATGTGGAGTCCCAGATATGGAGGACTACCTGATTCTACACTTGGGTTCTGCAGGGCCAACGTGAGGACTTGAATGTCTGTGGATTTTGCTATGCATGGGGGTCCTGGGACCAATCCCATTCCTCCCTCCCAGATCCAACTCTCTATTCAACTCTGCTCCAGGGAGTCAGGAGAGGCTTTTCAGAGAATGAATTTTTATGTAAAGCCTGGTGTTGCCCAGTTTTGTCTGTGTCTATGTTGGAAGGTGGGGGGAAGGGATTCGGAGGAAGGAAGCGGTTCTGCCCAGGGTGTGGGAGTGAGGGAGAGCAGGGCACCTCATTTAGGGTCAGCCTGGGGCAGGCGCAGGGAGCCAGAGCAGTTCTGGATGCCCAGCCAGGCCCACCTCTCCTATCACAGACAGCTGCGTCAGGCTCCTATCAGCTGCCTGGAGTCCAGGCTCCAGGCCCTCCTGATGACAGCAGTGGTGAACGCAGAGGCGTGGGAGACAGCGTGTGCAGGAGGGAGAGGGGTGGGGGGAGTTGGAGCCAGTCTCTTTCCCAGCAGTGATACCATCCCAGCCGTCAGCTCTGTGCCCGTGGGGTCAGCACAGGCACGGCGAGGGGGAGTAAGGAGCCCTCCGTGGCATTGCTCAACCTCTGGCACGTGGAGCCTGATTGCCTGGGTCAGCTGCTAGCTGCGTCTTGCACAGCGTCCCTTCTCCTGTGGGCCCTGCTCTCTGGCCCATCTGCCCAGCTGACAGTGAGGTTTGCAGGCAGGGGGACGCCTGTCTCCCAGTTCTGGCTGTGTTTCTCTAACCAAACAGATGCTTAGGACAAATAAACAGACCAGCAAGTCTCAGAGAGGTTGGGTTGGGCTTCATTGAGACATGCTGTCCTTTTTGAAAGCTGTTGATGTGCTTAAGGAGTTCAACATCTGGGGCGAGATCATATCTGGCTGCATCTGAGGCCAGGAATCTGCTCATCCGGAAGGAGATCACCAGCCAGCAAAGAGTTAACTGGGGCCTTGCATGCAAGTTCTTGGTCACCAAATCCCAGACCCTTTTCCTGCCTGTGTAGATTTGCAGTCTTGGGAGGATGGTCTAAATGACAGGAGAGGTCCCCTCCCAAATTGCAAACTGTGAAGTGATGCATCCTGGGATTTTATTGGTTATAGGTCCCATGTTCCCTTTAAGAGAACCAACTTGGGAAGCTGCCCCCCTACTTCTGAGGGGCAGGGTGGCCTGGGGAATGGGCCCTGTGTCAGACCCCCGCCCCCCCACCATGTGTGACGAGGTGACCAGGCACAGAAAGCATCAGACCTGAAGTTCTGAACACCATCCCATCTGCCAGGTTCTTGGAGGACTTCCTTAGCCTCTTTGGCCCTCGTTTTTCTCCGGGTGAAGTAAGGACAGTGATTGGGGTTTTGGGAGGTGTCACAGGCTCAGCATGCAACAGCTGTGACCTCCCTTCCCAGCCTTCTCAGCCTTGCTCCTCAAGCCACTCCTGCAGGAGAGCCATCTCCAGTTTCTCGGGCCCTTTCTTCTCTGTGGGCCGCCTCCTTCTGGAGTCTCCCCGTGCTCTTCCGCAGACCCCTGCAGTCACTCGGGAGAGTGAGCACGGGGCTTACTCGCTCCGGAGGGTGTGGGAGGCTTGAGTGAGCGAGACAGCCCATGCACCGTGCCGGGGAGCAGCCGGCCTGCTAACCTGCTCAGTGATGTTAGCTGTGACCATTGTTGCTACATGAGACACGTGAGGAAACCCTTCAGTGATTCACAGAACCCTGGGGGCCAGAAGGGACTTTTGCCATCCATGTTCTTCATTTCCTTTTCAGCAGGTATAGCTTCAGAGACAGAGTAAATTCAGATCTGGGAGAAAATCCCAGCACTAAGTGATTCATTCATTTGTTTCACACACATGTTTTTTTTTCTTGAGACAGAGTTTCTCTCTGTTGCCCAGGCTAGAGTTCAGTGATATTATCATAGCTCGCAGCAGTCTCAAACCCCAGGGCTTCAGTGATCCTCCTGTTTCAGCCTCCCAAGTAGCTGGGACTATAGGCACCTGTACTATGCCCAGCTAATGCTTTTATTTTTAGTAGAGACAGGGTCGTGCTCTTGCTCTTGCTCAGGCTGAACTTAAACTCCTAAGCTCAAGGGATCTTCCCACCTTTACCTCCCAGAGTGCTGGGATTATAGGTGTGAGCCACCGTGTCTGGCTTACACACATTCTTTGAGTATTTACTCTGTGCCAATTATGACTCTGAGTGTTGGTGTGTGAAGATGATAAGACACAGGCCAGCCACGAAGGACTCAGGATCTACTTGTAGGGACAGCCACATACATAGGGCATAAGACATTGGGGTAAGGACAGCAGTACAAATGTGAGAGCCTTTGGAGACTGTAGAGGAGACTCTCACACACTCTTGAGTCTTCAGCAAAAACCTTCTTGGATTTGGGGGTGGCTGAGCTAGAGCATAGGAGGCAGAAGCTAGTCAGTTCGGTGGAGGTTGTTGGGAGTGGGCCACAGTGGGCATGTTCGCTATTTCTGGTGAGAGAGAAGACAGACCACATGGTTTTTTCAGGGATCTAAGCAGCTTCCTGAGTTCTGCACCCAGGTACTGGGGAAGAAGTATATATTGAGTAGGACTTCAGAAAAAGTGAGAGAAGTTAGTCGGTGAGGTGAAATTCTCCCCCGAATGAGGCCTTGAAGGCAGAAGCAACACAGTTGTACATGGGGTGCAGCAAACGGATTGGACAGGCGAGGTAGAAACTGAAGGTTTTGAGATCTATGCCCTTCCTCAGCTCCTGTCCCCATAGAAGAGCACTTATGTCTCCTCAAGCTACATTTGCTGAGAAGGCATTAGGATGAAAAGAAGAAGGAAGCAAGTTGCAAGTGAAGGCAGGGCATGTCTGCGTGTGCAGTGTGTGTTTCAACTCCCGGAGGGCAGAAGGCTGAGCTGTGTGTCATGAGCAGGGTCCCAGGTAGCTGGTGCAGCCAATACAAATGTCATAATTTTCTCAGTTACCTGCTCACTGTCCAGAGAGGGCCTGAGAGTGTCACCTGAAGAGAGGGATTCTTGCACATCAGCGGTTAGAAGGAGGGCCACTTCACAACAAGCGGAGGATTCTAATATATGTCTTGTGATAATTCAATTGTCAAGGGTCTTGGTTGAAAATGTAAAGATCAAAACTATTTAATAAACTTAAGCAGAAGATATATTGGTGGGAAGGGTATGTCTTAGATGTTGTGATTTCTGGGAAGATTAATGTACCAGTTTTGGGTGCAGACCAAGGAAAGGCTCAGCTGAAATGCTACCCAGGGAGCTGTGGGCTTGGGGAGGTAGCTCCTGCTGTCACACCCTTGGAGTCTACAGCGTCTAGAAACTTACCATCCTAAGAATGGCACCCTGACCCTTCTAATTGCTCCTTTGCTTTGCTGCCCAGATTCAGAATTAAATCCTGCTTGGAAGCCTCTGATTGGCCACACTCAGGTCGCATGACCTTTCTTCAGCTGTCCAGGAAAGAGCTGGGAGGACACTTCAGCTTCCATAATAAAGGAACCCCTGCCTCCCACCTAACTTGAGATTTCCTCCCTGAATAGAAGAGTGAATGAATGCTGAGTGACACAAATGACAAATGACTGCCATGGTTTTTAGACTTCCAGACCTGGGTCTCAAAGACTTTGGTTTCATAGCAATTCTGAGGCCTCCATAGCAATTATGGAGTTTTCTTGATCATTCTTAGAAGCTGCCATCTTTACCATTCTCAATCAGGCTTGTCTAACTCCTTCCCTGAAAACGGATACCATTTCTCTCTGAGTGAAAAGAGATGGAACTGCCTAACCGTAAATGAGATCCCCCTTCCTCTGAGACACTTCGGTCAACTTATCCTACATTGTGTACATCGGAGGCAATGAGTTGGGAAAAGGGAAAGGGGCCACTTAGTCTGTTAGGTTTTTCAGCTTTTTCCTGCTTCAACAAATGGCATAAATCCCTTTCTCTCATTGATAAAGGCTCAAGTTAAAACACTTAAGGACACTTGTACAATTCTTTTTTTTCCTTTTTATTTTTAAGAAAAAAATTAAAATAGTTTTATTGAGGCATAATTGATATATGAAAATTGTACATATTTAATGTACATAATTTGATAAGTTCGAACACATGCATACACCTTTGATACTCTTACCAAGATCAAGGTCATAGACACAGCCATCACCTCCAAAAGTTCCCTTGTGTCCCCTCACCCGACCTTTTTTCTAGAAAGAATACTTAACATGAGATCTATTCTAAAATGTTTGAAGTATATAACCTAGTATTGTTGGCTGTAAGTGCTGGGCTGTACAGCAGATGTCTACAACTAATTAATCTCATGTAACTGTAACTTCACATCTAACTAGCAAAAGCATCCCATTTTCCCTTCCCCTCTGTCCCTGGCAATCACCATTCTATTCTTTGCTTCTGTGAGTTTGGCTATTTTGGATACCTCTTGTATGTGGAACCAAGTGGTATTTGTCCTTCTGTACCTGGTTTACTTTACTTTGCATAAATGCCCTCTAGTTTCACCCATGTTGTTGAAAATGGCAGGGTTTTCTTCGTCAAGGTTGACAATCCTATGCATGGGCCACATTTTCATCATCCATTCCTCTGTCGGGGGATGTGGATGTTTAGGCTGCTTTTGTAACTTGGCTCTTATACCTGCAATGAACATGAGCATGCCCTTTCTTTTCGAGATCCTATTTTCAATTCTTTGTGGTATATACTCAGAAGTGAAATTGCAGATTTAAAATAGAATGATGGATCATAGATCATTTTTTTTAATCCTTTGGTGCATCAAATTTGGGTTGCCTAGGAACCCATCCATCTATGGGTTTCACAGAGGGAATGCCAGAGGGGATGACTGGGGAACCCGGAGAGAGATGTGGGTTTTAAGCCTCTTTTAGTTAATTCAAACAAGACTGATTTACTCTAACAGGAAAATTTGGCTCTGGTCCCAGGACAGGCTGAGAGAGTTCATCTTTTTAAAGGGGGTCAGTTCTCCATTAGTTAGGGGACTAGAATGATCCAGGGAGGGAATAACTCGGGCCATTTCCTTGGCTTCCTTCCTTTCCTTGCTCCCTTGTTTTTGGCCAGTTTGTTGCTTCCTGATCCTACCACTGGAGGATGAAAGAAGGAAGAAGAGGCAAAACTTGTCCTGTTGCCCTTATACCCTATGTTCTCTCCAGAAAAAGTTTTCACGGGGATGACTAAAGTGGTAAGTTAGAATGAAATCAACATATGGTTTATTACCCAGGCCTTTCTGCTGTCCTCCAAAATTTCTTTTTGTCCATGTGATCTCTTTATTACACCTTAGGAACTTTGCCAAAGAAAGCATGATCAGGGTCTTCAGGAAACTCCATAGACATGAGCTTTCAGCAGCAGAAACTATGGCTGTTCAAAAACCAGAAAGGAGGGCGGCGCATGTGGCTCAGTGAGTAGGGCGCTGGCCCCGTATACCGAGGGTGGTGGGTTCAAACCTGGCCCCAGCCGAACTGCAACAAAAAAATAGCCGGGCATTGTGGTGGGTGCCTGTAGTCCCAGCTACTCGGGAGGCTGAGGCAAGAGAATCACTTAAGCCCAGAATTGGAGGTTGCTGTGAGCTGTGTGATGCCATGGCACTCTACCGAGGGCCATAAAGTGAGACTCTGTCTCTACAAAAAAACCCCCAAAAAACCAGAAAGGAGATAATTTCTTGAGTGTCCCCAGTTTTTTCAAGGGCCAGAGTTAAGATCCCCAATCCTAAAATCTCTACGGCATAAAACTTGCATCACAGGGGATGAGAAGGGAAGAGAAACATTTTAACAGATCATATTCCCAAGCCCAATCCAAATTGAGGGTTAGAATTTGGGGAGGCTGGAGGTAGCAGGACTGGTTCTTTACGCACCAGGGTATTAGCATTAGGGGAGATATTCTTGGTCACAAAGGACCAGTGCTGTAGCCGATTTTATCCCAAAGGCTTGGAAGGTTCTGTGGAGCCTTGAATCGAGTTCAAAGCTTTCTTGCCACATGGAACTGCCATGTCACAGGCAGATAGTGTTATGAAGGAGTAATGATTGCTGACCTGCAACTCGGCCCTTCCTCCTCTCTCTGCCTCTCCCTTTCCTTGGAAGCCGGTGACACAGAGTTGCATTCCTTCACTATCACACTTCCTTCCACACACTGGACAGGCATGGCCCAGGACACCGATTTGTGAGAAAGTTTTCCAGGCTGGTGGGAATGCTGCTCCCAGAAAGACCTTGACTTTTTTCAGATTCTTATCTTCTGGCACTTGCTCTCCCAAAGGAAAGAGCTTCTGCAGAAGGACGAAAGAGGTGATTCAAAAGTATGTGAGATGGAGCTGGTTGTAAGCAGACTCACAGCCCACTCAAGGGAGAAGAGTAAGAATGGAATGGATGTTGCCTCAGTCCCTCACCTGCAACTTGTAAGAGAGGAATGCACAGGTTCATCTTTCCCCTCTCACTCAGCCACACTCAGGGTCATTTGTAGCTCCATCAGCTGCAGCTTGGGTGGGGTTACCAGGTAGAAGAGTGGTCACCCACAGCCACTCCCTCAAGAGAGGCTGCAGCCAGGGTGGTTTCCCCGGGGGAGTGTGGGGCAAGTTGGGTGTCCTGGCTGATGTCTCTGTTGGCTGTTGGAGAGTTTAGCTTGTGTGTATGTGTGTGAGAGGGAGGACATGTGTGTTTGTTGAGTCTTACTTGTTTCAGAAGGGTGCATGTGTTTGAGGCCAGGGTAGTGGTGTGTGGGGTTGAGGGAGAGGCAGTGCTAGGGGGTTGTGAGCCAGAGGAGGGGAGTGGTCTCAGCAGGAACAGGGGAGGCCTGAGAAATGTGGGTGGCAGGAGAACTGATGTTATGCCCAAATGGAGTTTGGAAAGTCTTTGTCCGGCTGAATTAAAAGGATGGAAATTTTTTTTTTTTTAACGTTGAAGAAATAATTTTATTTTTTCCCCTTCTTTGATTCTTTTCAATGTAATAATTTGTCAACTCCCGTTTTTTTTTTTTTTTTTTTTTTTTAAGTCCTTCACATGGGTTCAAGCTACAGGAAGCCCAGCTGTGCTCTGGAAGGAGTAGGGCAGGAGAGAGGCAGGCTGGGCCAGTTCTGGGACGTGCTCCCCGGGGACTGGCCTCCCTCCATGCCAGCCCACCCAGACCCCTGCCCACCCACCCATTTGGGAAAGCTTCATCTTTTGTTTTATTTTTATTGGCAGTTTTTCATCCCTTTTAACTGTGTCCAATCAAATTGGCACATGTGAGGCTTGGGAAGACGGGTTGGAGCCATCCCATTACTCTGCCTATCAAATTCTGGGATTTGTCCTTCCTGTCCCTTCCCATCTTCTGTCCCCAACTCAGCATGGAAACCGCTACTCTGGGCAACAGGTGTGCATATAAAAGGTTACGTGTAAGTGGAGTCTTTGCAGAGGACATAACATCTCAAGCGCCACTCTGTGCATTTAACTGTGGCAGACAGCACTGCTGGTGAGGCCGCCCGTCCAATCAAGGAGCATAACTGCAGCCCTTGGGAAGCCAAAGGGCCACCGGGCCAGGCTGTTTAGGGTCAGCAGAGGACTGGGACGTCATGATAAAGGCTGTTGTGAAAGGGGGTGAGTTTGCCAGCAGAAAGACAAATCTAAGACTGAGCTGCTGGTAGCTGCCGCACATCCTAAGAAAAGCCGTTGTGGTTTATATGTGGCACAGCAATACCCTCAGAAGGTCTTTTTCTCATACCAAGCCCACAATCTGCTCAGGTCTCAGCTGCCTCCTGCCCGGCTCCCCTCATTCACTGCCCCCGCCCTGCTCCCACCCTGCAGACGGGCAGCAAGACCCCTTAGCTACACGGCTGCCAGGGCCCCTCACTCAGCTGGCCCCCGTGCTCTTGCTCCATCATTCCATTTGTATTTGGAAATCGGGATTTCCTGAGTGACCTGAGGTCAGGCATGGGGAGGAGATTCACAAGCAGGTGGTAGGATTCCAGAAGTCAGGGTTCGAAGGAACCCGAAGGAGTGATTCTAGCTGGGGACTAGTCAATAAAGAGATTTTAATTTTTTTTAATCCAATTGTCAGATTTTCTTAATTAAAACCACCTCAGGAGATTTCATGGACAATCCTACCGTTGCTCTTTACTCCAGGAGAATCTTTGAACACCTCAGGTTGTTGGTGGTCACATCTGTGCAATGGGCCAGTGGAGACAGATTAGCTTTCAGGAGCTGCTGTGTCAAACCCACGCCTCGGCCAAGTCTGCTTTCTTGACGGCCCGTATCGTAATGACAAATATATGACTTTTTCAGATGCTTGGTTAGGGGTGGAGTTGAGATGATGGTTTAAGAATAGACATTTTCTCTGTGGGACACCAAAAGATTGAGGTGAAATGATCCCTGGCATGGGGCCTTTTTAGTACAGTAATTAATTTTATACATACACACGCACACACATATATATATTTTGAGGGTAACTCACTTTGTTACCCTCAGTAGAGTGCGTGGTGTCACAGCTCACAGCAACCTCCAGCTCTTGGGCTTAGGTGATTCTCTTGCCTCAGCCTCCTGAGTAGCTGGGACTACAGGCGCCTGCTACAATGCTCAGCTATTTTTTTTTTTTTTTTTTGCAGTTTGGCTGGGGCCAGGTTTGAACCTGCCACCCTTAAAAAACTAATTTTAATGACAAATATTTACCGTGCAGCCCCCTGAACATACCAGGGAAGGCCCTGGCTGATTGCGACAATCCGATACAGTCATGGAGGGTGGGTTTGAAAAATTAATGATATTAAAATGTAGTTAGCAATCTGAGGCTCCAGAGAGACAATGGCAGACGTTATCTTATGTTAAAAACCCTATTGGATAAGAGGAAGAACTGGTCCTGATGTCTGCCCTGGCTGTTTTACCTCTGCCCGATAGCTGGGGGAAGGAAGTCGTTCTGGTCCCTACGCCGCCAGTGTTTGTAATCCCCACAGCAGGCGCCCATGTCTTCTGGGTGGGCTTGTGTCTTTTGTTACATATTTGTCCCTATTTCCAGACCACTTCTAAACTCTCCCAGAGCCATTGTGGTGGGGGAGGGAGGGGGAAGCATGGTGGACATCCTCAGGCCTAATTTGTTCCGCTTCCCTTCAGCCCTTCAGTGCTAATTCATTTGTTTGTATCTGAAAAAGAAAAAAAAAAACCTCATTATTGTCTATCCTTTATTTCCCAGAATTTGCCATGAAAGTCGTCATTGTTTTAGTTAGTGGCCTCTGAAGGAATAAACCATCTGAGCATCAACAACAACAATAGCAATAAACCTCGGGGGTACGAGCCTCAAACTGTTCAACTTCTGAGTCTGGGTGTCCATGTTGTTAGAATTCAACATGCCCTGAGCTTAGGGTGGGTATCAGGGAGGCTGTATTTATTTTTAAACTCCTTTTGGCTGTAATGAAAACCAGCTGCCTTTCTGACAAGTGCATTACTTTTCCCATAGAAAGCCTCCTTGACAAACTAAAGCTACAGGGGTCGCGTGCGTTTTCACATTTCCTGATTGAACATGGTGGAGCTTTACCTTTTACCTCTGTCTTGACTGTGGGTTGACGGATGCCTTCCCTCCTTCTGTACTGGTGGCACCTGTACTTTGTGGAGGACAGATATGGGCGCCGTCCCTCACTCAGTATTCACTGGGGGTGGACGTGTGGGACCCTTCCTGAAGGGTGAGCCCGTGCATCTGGGGTAAGATCCAGCTTCCCTGCCGCTGCTGCTGTTGCATACAGCTCCTGTTCCACTTGCAAACTGGGCACACTCCTTTGGCTGCCTGGAGAGCATTTCTTCGTGTGTGCCAGTCCACTGGATTTTCTCTGGATGAGTGGCACCAAGTGAAAGTCTCCCTTCTGTGTGGGGGCTGGTGAGGAGCAGGCCTGGCCTGGTGAGGAGGAGGCCTGGCCAGCAGGGAGCTGGCCGGCAGATCCTGGGTCTGGCCACAGGAGGATGCAGAGGACTGATTTACTAGGTGCTGCCTGCACCTCGCGGGGACGGTACAGGGAGATGATGGAGTGTAACGGAATTCCCCGTAACGGAATGCTTTTGGCAGGGACGTTCCCTAATTATTAAAAATGGGGCAACGAGGTGAGCTATAAATGCAAACCTCCATACAGGACAATCCAGAAGAAATAAGAAAGGGCAAGGAGATGGGGTGGAGACAGTGGGAAGAAAGAAAAGGTTAAAAATGGGTGAAGAGAAGAACAAAGAAGTGGTGTTGGAATCGAATGGGAGGGACGGAGAATTCGGAAATGGCGAGAAAACATCAGTAATGGAGTCAGGAAAGCACGGGGATGTCTTTGCTCCATGAGGCAGAGAAAGCTGGGGGAGCGTGAGGGGGAGATGGAATGTAAGGTCAGTGGAAGAGCAGGCAAGAATGAGAATAAGGGCCCCAGGGATTTTAGGTCATTGGACACCCCTGGAGCTGTGGGTAATGTGCATTTCAGAAAGATTGGGGTAAATTTCCGCAGAACCAATCCAGAGAACTTGATACAGTGTGTCCTGACTCTTTATGCAGGAGGAGCTCTGTCGGACCAGAGGAACACGCACAGCTGAGCCTTTCCAAGGGGCTCCAGTTTCCACGTAATGCCCCTTCTCTCTGGTTCCCATGACGCTTGCCTGTGTTCACATGCATTTAGCCCTGGATTCTCGGCAGCATAGAGAATTGTTTCTATTATTTGCTCAGTTCTTTGCAGTGTGTTTTCTCATTCCTCACAAGACTGAGATTCCTGGGAAAATGCCTGGGGTTTCTTTAGCCTTTCACAGCCTTTCAGAGCGGTGGGCAAATGGCAGGTGTAGAAGGTGTTCAATTAAATTTGACTTGAAGCTCCTTTGTAGATAATTTAGGTTCGCAGGGGTCCTCAAACTTTTTAAACAGGGAGCCAGTTCCCTGTTTAAAAAGGGTAACAAAGGGACAGTTAAAAAGGGTAACTGTCCCTCAGACCGTTGGAGGGCCGGACTATAGTTTAAAAAAAAAAACAAAAAACTATGAACAAATTGCTATGCACACTGCACATATCTTATTTTGAAGTAAAAAACAAAACATGAACAAATACAATCACACCGCCTCATGTGGCCCGTGGGCTGTAGTTTGAGAACCCCTAGCTAAAAGGGTTACCCTTACTTTACCAAATGGAGCCTGACTGGATGTGCAAATAGACTGAAGCTATTCTGGTAACAAGTAGTTTAGCTTCAGACAATGAGAGGCAGACAAGTTCAAACCACGTAGAAACAAGGCAAGCGCCAAGTTGCAGACGGTCCGGCTGTTTTCTGGCTGTTTCTGTGCAGCCCTCTGTGTTCTCACATCACTTTCTGTTTTTCTGCTCATGTGTGTGATCTTATCAGGCAGCAGCCCTGGAGTTGCCTTGAACTATTCTGGGTCTGGGGGCTGCCACTTTGCAAATTGGTCTTCATTCAATTAAACTCTGTTAAACTCAATGTGTCTAAAGTTTTTCTTTTAATGAGGAGCAGTAGGGCAAAACCCAGCCAGCCTACCTGGCCCCTGCCCTCCTGCGTCCTTCCTGTATTTATGGAGCACTTGTTGTAATAGGGGCTGTGCACTGTCCTGGTCCATGCTGTGACGGGGATGAGGGGGAACAAGGGACAAGGGCAGAAGGAGAGTGTGCCATGGGCTCTAGGTTATGCGGGGTGCAGGGACTATCCGCAGACTCTTGATATCAGTGGTTTGTCCAGAGACCTGAGTGACATGGAGGCTGCTTGGGGGGAGCATTGTGGGTCCTGGGGGCAGTGAGGCTGGAGGACAATGTGGTCCTTGTGCTGGGATGGTGGGAGGAGGCTATAGCCATGTGGGTAGGTGGGGGAGGGCTGGTGAAAGGAGAGAGGGAGCAGAAAGGATTGCTGGGTTTCTGCAGCCACAGTGAGAGCATGAGGTAGGAAGCTCCAGCATAGAAGGCAGGCTGAGACTGCAGGGGCTGTGGCAAGAGTGGATACTGGACAGGGGGGCAGTGACCGAGATGAAAGAAATGTTTAGATTTGGGGTCTTCTTGGAAGGTGGAGGTGACCACATTCACTGATGGGTTTGATCTGAGGAATGGGAGGAGAGGCCTTAGGGAGGACTTTGGGGTTTGGCCTTGTCTGAAGATGTGTGTGTAATTTGCACTGTGTAACTCTGTGACAGATTAACATTGTATGACAAGTTGTTGAACAATGAGAACATTTCATTAGTTCTGCTGGAAGGTCCCGAGGGCCTGGGCTTGATTGCTTCCTTCCGATCTGCTCAGCTGTGCCTGCCCTCCGTGCCCCCCATCCCCCACTCTTCTCCTTGATTCTGATTCAGGAAGCAACCAAGACGGAGCTGGTTTTGAACTCTTTGGGTCAAGACTTCTTGTCCAATACTTCTAAAATGTTGGCAAAGTTCTGGAAATCGCAGCTGTGGAGCTGACTGGTGTACTATGGTCCAAAGAAAACCCTGAAGGAGCTGAAATTACCCACGCCATGAACACCTCCAACCTGTGTACATCTGCACCGAGATTACAGCCCAGGCCTCAGTGCCCTGAGCATCATTCCGATACAGTCTGCATCTAGGAACTGATTGCCAATTGCTTTCAAAACCCTGTGCTGACTTTGCAAACTCCAGAACACTTGGATTTTTCCCTCAGTTGTCTTTATTTTTGGCTTTACTTTTGCTACATGCTGTGCTTAAAACTTTTTGTTAAGCATTCCAAGAATTTCACTTTGGCTCATGTGGGTTAGTAGCCTGTTTATGCACCATGAGGAACCAGAAACCCATCAGTGCAACCATGAAATACTTCTGAAGAACCGAATACTGGGTGTTCATTCCCGGAAGCAAGGACTGAGGTCTGACAGCTACGCATCTCTCAACCTGATGATGGGTGCACCAGAGGTTGCTGAATGCTTAGCCTGAACAATGGGGTGGAAGAGGAATTGGGGTGTCAGCCAGGACTGGCAGTGGTGAAGGCAGTTCTTTGGGGTGTTGGAAAAACTTAACTGGTAGTGCGGGGGTGGGGGAGGGTGCACTTCGGCTGAGATGGCTCCGGCACTCTGGGTCTCTATGTAAGCAAACTGAAGTACAATGCAAACACGGAAACAAAACTTTAATTTTACCAATCAGGAACCATCAACTAACCTCTAACTAGAGGCTTTACCCATCAGAAACTGCCAACTCATGTAAACCAAGGTTTTCCTTCTAGATTACAAGGCAAACACCTAGCTCTAGTCAATCAAATAATTTCTTTACTTTGTGTCTGCATTCAGCCCACGAAAACTGCAGCTCATGCTGCAAAAGTAGAGCTCTCAGAACCTCTCCTGGTTCTAAGTGATGCCTGATTCATGAATTGTTCTTTGCTCAAATAAACTCTGCTCATTTTAATTTGTGAAAAGTTTTTCTTTTAACCAGGGGAACGCTACTCCTTTCAGCAAGCCATATACGAAAAGGGCTGTTGATAAAACTGATGGTGTTATTATGAAGAATTGTTAAAAAAATAAAGTAGATATTATTAATTTGTAAGGGGGTAGATCAGAATATACAAGGAGAGGTGGAGAAGATAGTTCGATGGAGTTTTCTCAGCAGTAACATGACAGCATCACCCAAAGGGTATGGAAGAGGAGGGAGGGTGGAGAGCGAGGAATGTGTCTGGTCTTTTAGACCAGCCTAAACGGTCAGCCAGCAGACTGGGCCCATCATAATCACGAGGGAGCTTAAGAATTTACCTCAAAAATTCCCATACAGAGGGTTGAGTTAAGGCCTAAGAATCTGCTTTCAAAAATGAGTCACTTCCCACCATTTCAAGGAGTGTCAAATTAATATCCAGATTCATGAAGTCATTGGCTGAGGATCTGTAGCCAACAGCCCCTGGGCCAAAGCCTGTTTATTTTGCAGTTTATAGTTAGGATATATATTTTTTTAATTTTACATTTTTAAAGTATTGTAAACAAAACCAGACTAAGAAAAGCAGAAAAAGACTATGTGACAAAGATATAAGGGGCCTGCAGAGACTAATATATTTACTGCCTGGCCTTTTGCAGGAAATGTTTGCCTACCCTTGACTTAGGCAGGGAATAAATAAATACACAAGATTTTTCACCTGATGGAGTAGTGAGGGCTGCACAATTTTTACAATGAATAGTTCTCCACACAGGTAAGGGTCCGTTTGCTTTGGGTGCGTTTCTCGTTGGGGTGCAATGCACTATCGGTTGAAAGACATCCATTGTGCCTCAGCTTCTGTGAGGCACGATTATGTTGTTACATTCCCAAGGCTGCATGGAAGTTTCAGGTAAGGTAAAGATCAAATGGGTTGCCCACTGAAAGCAGTACTTAAAATTATTTCAACTCCTCCTTCATTTAGCTTGAGAAGAGGAAAGCAGATTAGGCCTTGGAAGTGCAGGGCAAAAATTCCCGGTTATGCAGACAGAAGGCGCTAAAGGAGGTGTGTGGTGTTCTGAGATAAGGCTATAACCGCACTTTCTGAAATATGGCTTAGCAAACGCTGTCTTTCTTACCTTTTGGTATTCAAACCTGGACAACAGGGAGATGGGAAGGGGTCAGTGTGTGAAAGTGTCTGATTCCTGAACTCTTTTGAAAAGGAAGGGCCTAGCTCCTGCCCCCTACTCAAGACAATAGCTGAGGTGGATGGGCGAGGGCTGGTTTTGTGTGAGGTGTGCCCTTGCAGCTGGCTCTGATGCCAAGGCGTTCTGATTGGGGAGCAAAGGTGGGGGTGAACTGTGCTAAAAGATCTGCGACTTGGTGCCCTTGGGGTGTCTTCCCAGCTAATGCCAACTGAGAAAGCCATCCTGGCTCTGGGGGAAGCACTGATCATAGGGTGAGTCATCAGAGTAGCATCTTGTGAAAGTGGTGAGCCATTTGGTTGAGGACAGGATGAGTAAATCCTGGAGTTCCTGGAAAAGTCGTGGACACAGTAACCTTAAGAACGAGATGTTAGGTTTCTGCTGAAATGTCATGGGCTTGAACAATTTACTGAAAAACCTAAAGCACTATTTTTACCTTGGCTTTGTGTAGATTGGTCAAACGCATTCATTAATTCATTCATTCTTGTGCAGATAGGGAAACGCAGGCTTAGAGGAGTGGGGTAACTCTCAAGTCACACATGGGTGGGGAGTGGAGTCCAGTTCCAGTCCTGTGTGGTCCCAGTGCTGCTGTCTCTCCACGCGATGTTGCTGCCTTGTGCAGAGTCACAGATCAGCAGGGAGGTCTTACCGCAGCTTACTCAACCATTTTCAAACAAGAAAACCAAAACACAGAGTAGTGAAACAACTTGCTCAAGGTTGTTCAACTAATTACTAAAATTCCAACAGACTTGCTTCTGGATTAGGGGGATCTGGGTTGCCATGGACTTCTAAGAACTTCTTATCAAAGGAAATGAGAATGTCAAATGGAGCTGGTTGAAACCCTAGAGACAAAGGAACATTGAGAGAAAGGTGAGATTTGCAACGTGAGCACATTTCACTTTTCCTAATGACTTGCCAGTTGATGCTCTCTTTGAAGGGCTTGTAGGAGGCAGGAGGGTCTGAGTTACTTTTGGCAGTTGGGTCCCAGGGAGTACCTATTTATTTATTTAGCTCTTTAAACAGTCACTTGGCTAGGCTAACGCAACCTTCTCCCCTCCAAAATTTAGAGTTCATGGACATAGGCCAGGCATAGGAAAAGTCCTCTCTACTCAGCTCACTACCCAGGAGAACTTGAGCCTCACTTAATCCCTGGTGCATGTGACTTGGTCACCCTGATGACCAAGTCAGGTCAGCTCAGCTACAAATGGCAGTGGCAGAAGGGACCCAAGAAGGGGCTTGAAATCAATGAAATCTTCAAGTTCTGGTCCTTGTTCTGAGAAGTTGCCACTACCCAAGAAAAAAAGCACAAAGCCCAAGGACATCTCTGCAAGTCAGATTCAGTTTCCAGAGCACTGAGGGTATGGTCCAGGCTTTCTCGCCTGTACAGCTTCCTGAAACACACCATAAAAAAATCCCTGCTATTAATTCAGTTTCTGAAGATGTAATATAGTGCCTGGCCTGAAGATGAACCAGTGCCTGGAGAAGTTGCCAAATGTTCTTTGATGATGGTTAAGGGCAGGATGTAATAATCTCTCTGGGTAATTTAAGTGAGGCCTTTTCCAGAGGTAGGAGATGGACTGTTTACCCTCTTGAGAGTTCACAGTTTTGCCCATAAGAGCTGAGTAAAACAAAGAGTCATGGGAACATAACGTGAACTGACTTAGTATGTGCAGCTGGCCTACACGGGGGCAGTCAGGATGGGGTTATTGAGACAGTCGACCCTGTTTCCAGCTTTACCTTCCCACCTTTTGGATATAACATATGAACAGATTGGATACTCTTTGCCTTTTCTTCTAGCTTAGACCACCCCTACAGTGAGAAAAGATAAGCAACTTGGGTCCAGTCTATTCATCCACAAAGGAATGGTTATTTCTTGGTAGGCTCATTGGTGAGATACTCAAAGAACATTAGAGATGTGAAGAAGCTTTCAGGGATTTCTTGTTTAATGCCCTTGTTTTCAGGGGGAGTGAATAAGGTTCAGGGTGGGTGACAAACTCAAGGCCCACACAGAATGGCAGGGGCAGGGCTGAATGGGACCTCTGGTCTTCAGATCCTCAGGCCAATGGGTTGATGACCTGTTGCACTGAGTCTTACTGCTTCTCCAAAATAAAGACGTCCTGTTCAAATCTCCAGTCATAGCAAAAGGAGGCAGGAGGCTCATTCATTCATTTATTAAAAGTGTTTTATTGATCTGCCCAGGGGCGTTACAAAGAACAAGACTGATGAGACTCCTCCCACACTCTGTTCTGCCTCATGGTGCTTAGAACCAGTATTTGCAAAGATCCTGAGTGGACTTAGCTATCTTGCTCCCTTACTTCCTTCAATTGGTGAGAAAAAGAGGCATAGCAAAGGACCTTTTAGGGAAGTGGCGAGAGAGGGAGGAGGATGTTCAGAGAGAGGGAAATATTTGATGGTTTCTTCGTCCTCTTCCTTTCCTTCTATCCTCTTCCTCTCCTTCCTCTTTTTCTCCTTCCTAGTTTCCTTCCCCTTTTCCCTTCTCCCTCATCCCCTCCTTCTTCTCCTTTTTGTCTTCCTCCCCCTCCTCCTTGTCCCACTCCCCCCATTAATTATGGTTAGCAGAACTGTATCACACTCTTTTCACTCCTCTCAAATGCAGACTTTTCTTTCTGGTAAAGTTGAGTTGCCATGGTGAGAGAGTGGCCTGGGACAAGTCCAATGTAAAACACTGGAAGCAACACCCTCACCCAGACCATCCTACAGAAGAGTTAATTAGAAGGACCTGCCATGTGTTTCCCATTCCCTGCAACAGAGTCTATTGCTTTATGATTTATCACCTGTTTTTCCAAGCAAAGTGTTAGCCCTCATTCTTAGCTCTCCTTTCTTGAATGTGTTAAGAATGGCTGGGGCAGAGAAGGTAGGGAAAGTAGACTAAATGGGTGAATTCCCCATTGTTCCTTTAGAGAGCTTTCTTAGACCCATCGTATGGCCTTATTGTATCTGTCACCTCTCTTTCTCCCTATTTCTGCCACTAATGACATCCACTTGAGTCCCTCTGTCTTAGAGATTATCAGAATTCACCTATGAAAGTTTGCTCTGAAGTCCACAGCAAAGTAGTCCACTCAGTTTGTAGGTCTATGAAGAATGCTCACGTTTCATTTTGTCCCATCTTCAAAACAACCCAGAGCAGTGGAAATGGGTGAAGTTACAGTAACTCTTTCTTATTCACAAGAATAGGAAGGGAGGTCAAGGGAGGACTGATGCCTTGCCAACGGCCTCTCACATGGACATGGCTGTAAGCCCGAGTCTTCTGGATTCAAGTCGATGAGTCAGCGGTTCTTTTTACAGTTCTCCTGTGTCATGACGATTTGTGAACTCAGAGGCCACAGAGGGGTGAGCATCTAACTCATGAATCAGAAAAGAGAAGAAAGAAAGAAGAATCAGAAAAGAGAACATTGTTTCCTATGTTCTCAATTTTCTCCAATATAAAATAAAAGACTCAAAAACAGAGTTTAATGTAAGCATGGTGAGTACAGATAACAATACTGTGTTGTATACTTAAATTTGCTAAGAGGGTAGATCATAAGTGTTCTCACCACACCACACATACAGGCGCACACACAAAAGAAATTTGTAACTAGGGGAGGTAATAGTTATATTGATTAGCTTGATTGTAGTAATCATTTTATAATGTACAAAAAATATCAAAAATATCCAAATTGTACACCTTGAATATATAAAATTTCCTCTTGTCAAGTATACCTCAATAAGGCTGACAAAAATTAAATTAAAAAAATTAACTTTTCAGGTTCTGACTGATTCTAATATTCTATGTTAAAATGTTTTACCGTAGGAAAATATTGACTGAGACTGGGTCCCTGAGAGGCAATTGTGGATGGTTCTGACTATCATCTGAATGTTTATGTATCTACAAAATTCATATGTTGGAATCTAATACCTGGGGTTATAGTATTAAGAGGTGAGGTATTATTGTAAGTTATTAACTCATGAAAGCCTTGCCCCCCTTGATGGTGTTAGTATCCTTACAAAAGAGAAGGGAGCTGGGTTGGCTCTTCAACTGTGTGAGAATATAGTTTACAGATACTATTCACGAAATGGTGAAAAAGCCCTAACCAGGCACTGAATCTGTTAGCACCTTGATCTTGAACTTGTCAGCCTCTAGAACTGTGAGCAATAAATGTTTGCTGTTTATACATTATCCAGACTAAGGTATTTTGTTTTAGCACCCTGAACAGACTAAGGTAGTTCTAGAACATTAAAATTTTATTTTATTTTATTATTATTTTTTGTTTTGGCAGTTTCTGGCCGGTGCTGGGTTTGAACCTACCACCTCTGGCATATGGGGCCAGTGCCCTACTCCTTTGAGCCATAGGCGCTGCCCTAAAATCTTATTTTAAATACTAATGTCTTTATTTAAAATGTTATTTATTCCTTTACATACATGATCAATGTTAATGTGAGCATTGCTGTTAACAGTTATAAAGAAGAAGTGTCTGCTTAAGCAGGGATGACTGAACTTCATTGAGGTTACTTGTGATTCAGGCTCTTGGTCAGCTTCTCAGAACTAAAATTTGATCTCAGTGGTTTACCAAGAGGTGTTCAAACAGCATAATGATAATGATCAGTCAAGATTTAACCAGACTGACAACAAAAATTGATACCCCATATTGTACACATAAAATACAAAGCATTTTTCCCCTGAATCATTCTATTTTATTCTTCCTCAACAATCCATGAGGTAGGATTTGTTATTATCCCCATAACAGGGAAGAACTGAGACCAAGAGAGCTAAATGATTTGCTTAATTTCTCCCAACCAGTAAAGGATAGACCCAGGAGTCTGACCTCTGCAACATTTCTGCAGAATTGGCCAAAAATCCAATTTCCTAATTTACTGTGGGTGAGGTTCTGGTTGGGGCACTGAGTGAGTGTACTCATCTTTGTGAGAGCTGCCTTCGGGCTTAGTAACTCCACGGAAGGTACCAAGCGACAGGCAAGATTTTGCTTGGAGATCTTGAATTCGATGAAAGGTTATTGGCTGTCTTCAAGAGATGCTTCAACCCAATAGGATAGAGTCCTAAGCAATGGCAGAGACAACCCAGGAGTCTTGCTATATTGCTTTCAGCTTCTAAACTCTTGTGCTAGCTGCCCTCCCCACCCCCGCCCCCGTTATGACAACAGAACATTACCTCAGATTCATTGCCATTCAACTGACTAGGTTACCATAAACCACCACATTCCAGTGTGTTTTCCTGGGGAGACACCCTGGGGTCAACCCTGATTAGACCTAGGGGGGACTCCGGTGTCCTTGATTGAATTTCTAAGGCATCCTATTCTTCTTGACAGAAAATGGGGACAATCCCTCGTCCCATCAACAGCACATTTACAACCATCTCCTGAGTGGGTTATTTCTGCAGATGGAGACTCTCAGTCATTTTATGTTCTTATTGTTTTCAATTTACTGACCAAATTCTGGGACTAGACCCAACTTGAGGTTTGTAACCTCTCGAGTGTCATTATAGAAAGAAGTAGGGCACAATGAATGAATTTCTTGTTTTTGTCTCAGATTCAGGCTCTGGTTTTTAAGTTGGACAGTTAGCTCTTAGATCTTTATGCTTGTAGGTGTAGGTATATATGCACTACACAAATTTATTCAAGAATATGTTTATTTGATCTGACATACTTTATAGCTGGAGGGAACCTCAGTCTGACCCCTTCTTTTTAATATATCTTTTTTAAAATTAAATCATAAACACATAGATAATGTATTTTTTAGTATGTCTTGCTTGTTGTGATAGACTCATCTTCTACCCTTTTCTGCTTCTCTTTGTTTTTTTTTTTGGAGTTTTTGGCTGGGGCTGGGTTTGAACCCACCACCTCCGGCATATATGGCCAGCACCCTACTCCTTTGAGCCACAGGCGCTGCCCATCCTTCTCTTTGTTTTTGTTTTTTTTTTTTTTTTGTAGGGACAGAGTCTCACTGTACCGCCCTCGGGTCGAGTGCCGTGGCGTCACACGGCTCACAGCAACCTCTAACTCTTGGGCTTACGTGATTCTCTTGCCTCAGCCTCCTGCGCAGCTGGGACTACAGGCGCCCGCCACAACGCCCAGCTATTTTTTTGTTGCAATTTGGCCGGGGGCTGGGTTTGAACCCGCCACCCTCGGCATATGGGGTCAGCGCCCTACTCACTGAGCCACAGGCGCCGCCACTTCTCTTTGTTTTTGATGTAGTTCTCCCACATCAGGTATTTTCATAACAGGTATTGGATATAATATAATTTATGTATTTATCTATTAATTTATTTAATACCACTTATATAGCACTACTGTGTGCTGGATGCTGTCCCAAGCATGTTACAAATATTAATTGTTGCAATGGCATTTATAACTCTTTGAAGTGGACCCCTTATTACTACTTTCATTTTATACATCAGGAAACTGAGGCAAGTTTCCTTATCTGCTGGAAAACTGGATTTTCCTAATGGGAAGGTTATGTGCAGCCCTGCTGCTTTGCTTGAGAAGCTGAGGTTTTGTTTTCCATACACAGGAATGATGAAACGCTGTGGTATGATAGTGCTGGGAGTGATCAAAAAAGAACAGTCATTCCTCTGCGGCTGAAAAGCTAGAATCAGCAAAGGCTGGATTACTAAATGATGTACTGGCTTTAAAGCTAAACACTTGCAGCTATTAAAAACACTTTTGTTATTAAAATTCCTGCAGAAAACATAACTTTGTTATTGCATTTAATAATACTCAAATTCTCTAGCTTCTAACTTCCCCTCCCTGTGAAACAGTTGTGTGCATAATGTGATTTTTAATAATCTGTGGTTTCTTTGGAATGCAGATGTTGTGTTTGAGCATTGCAGGCTGCTCTCCCTAAGCCTTTGGCCTGGCTGCCTTTACACACCAGGTGCCTGCTGCTGAGAAGACTTACTCTCACTCCTTTAGCAGGCAAGGATCTGAGAAAGGATGACAGCAACAGGTGATGTCTCCACTGACTCACCAGGAGTTTGCTTGGGTGATGGAGCCGGTCAAATCTGGTGCATCAGGAGACTGGCTCCTGTGCATATGAGCCATGGCTGCACCGGGATGGTAGAGGTGAGGGGCCAAGAGGTGAGTGAATTCAAGCTCCATTTTGGAGGTAATGTAGACAGGAATTGCCGACTGGTCCTGGGGGATGAGAAAGAGGAATTTGCTATTGATTTGGAGCTGTCTGGAGGTTTGGCTCTAACCTGCGGAGATTCAGGGACATCTATATCCCCTGTACCTCCCACAGTGCTTGGCACATAGTAAGCAATTGATAAATATTTATTGAATATGGGAATGAATCAGTGATGAATGAAGAAGATGTGAGCCAAGGAAGCCGGGGTCTTGGCTATGGTCACACAACTATTTTTTTTTTTTTTTTTTGTAGAGACAGAGTCTCACCTTATCGCCCTTGGTAGAGTGCCATGGCATCACACAGCTCACAGCAACCTCCAACTCCAGGGCCCAGGCGATTCTCCTGCCTCAGCCTCCCGAGTAGCTGGGACCACAGGCGCCCGCCACAACGCCCGGCTATTTTTTTGTTGCAGTTTTGGCCGGGGCCGGGTTTGAACCCGCCACCCTCGGTATATGGGTCCGGCGCCCCACTCACTGAGCCACAGGCGCCGCCCCGGTCACACAACTATTGAATGGTATCTATGTTATCTGAGAGTGACAGGACCTTCGACTTTATGTCCCCTTTGTGGTCTCTCTTCCACATTTTTAAATCTCTGAAGGCAGGGACTGTGTAGAAATAAACATAACTAAAGCTGTTACTTGGCAGCGGAGGATCGAATAGAAGGTGATACCCGAGTGCATAAGGGTGCACGTTTCTTAGGCGTGAAGGTGCTTTTCTTTTAGGACTAAGGGAGGAGGTAGTTGGGGAAAGACTGGAAATTAGCAGGTACTGTAGCATTCCCAGGTCCTTCTGGTGTCAAAATGTCAAGTTTACTTTTTATTTTCTCTCGTATCTGTGCTTTCCTCACCAGCCCAAGCCACCGGCAGCTCTACCTACTCATTGCCTGCACCAATGCAGCCGCCTCCTACCCTTCCATCATTTGTCTTGTTATTTATGTGCTCTTGGCCTCATGAGATAGAGTTATCTCAGCTTTGCCAATTATTAGCAGGGTAATTTTAGCCACGGTATTTATTTTTTTCTGAGCTCGAGTTTATTCCATTGTCAAAAGTAGATAATGACAAAACATGCCCTACTAATGTTGTGCAAATTTGTTGAAACTGTCTATGTGAACCAGGCCAGACCACAAAAGCGGGGCCAGGCTGGAGGACTGGAGAGACCAACTAATCGGACTTGGCCATGGCAACTTCCTTTTTGGTTTGCTATTGCCTGCGTTAGCAAGCAAGACAAGGAGGTAGGCGTAGGATGCAGGGGAAGTTGTCTCCCCAGTGCAAGCTCAAGTTCAGTTGAGTTTGGCAGGTTTTTAATGAAGCAGTTGAGGACAAGGCCTACCTCAGGATGAAACTGTAGATTCTAAAGGGGTCTCTTCTGCTAATACTATTACTGGTGTGAGGTACTTTTGCATACTTTATTGTATTTAATCCACCTCACCAAGATGGAAAGAAGGTATAATTTTACTCATTTTACAGATGTGGTAATGGTTATCAAAGATCACAAAATTAGGTTTCTTTAAAGACTAAAAAAATTTCAACTTTAGGATTGAAACTCAGGTTTATTACCAAACCCATTAATTTCGAGTTATAGTTATTATCAAACTCATTTCTTTCTTTCTTCTCTCTTTTTTTTTTTTTTTGAGAATGGGTCTCACTCTCTTGCCCAAGACAGAGTGCAATGGCCTCAGCATAGCTAACTGTACCGCTATGCCTAGATAATTCTTTTTCAATTTATTTAAAAATTTTTTTTTAAATTTCAGGTTCATGTGAGGGTATAAACAACAAGGTTAAAATATTTGCATTTTTTAGGTAGAGTCCCTTTTGCGATTGTGTCCTGCACCCAAGAAGTGTGCCATATACTCTTACACTGTGCCCATTAAGTGGGAGCATAACAATTTTTTTTGTAGAGATGAGGTTTCCTGGCTTCACTTTGAGCAATCCTCCTTCCTTGGCCACTCAAAGTGTTGGGATTGCAGGAGTGAGTCACCATGCCCTTCCTTGAATGATATATTTCTGAAGGCAAGGTCTAGGTGATATAATTGTTTATCCCCATTGGGCCTTGCAAATAAGAGCTACTGAGTGTATATTTTTTGATGAATAATGTAAGGTCAATAACAGTTTCCTGTTTGATAGGTTATGGTTTGAAAGATGAAGGAATATAGATAAGACTCCTAGAAAGTAAATAAGATCTCAGAGAAGACTAAGATTGAAAACTTTCTGAAGGTCTAATTCTTTTTTTTTTTTTTTGTCTTAGGACAGAGTCTCAAGCTGTCGCCCTGGGTAGAGTGCTGTGGTGTCACAGCTCACAGCAACTTTTGGGCTTAAGAGTGATTCTCTTGCCTCAGCCTCCCAAGTAGCTGGGACTACAGGTGCCTTCCCCGACACCCGGCTATTTTTTGGTTGTAGTTGTCATTGTTGTTCGGCAGGCCCGGGCTGGATTCGAACCTGCCAGCTCGTGTATGTGGCTGGTGCCTTAGCCGCTGAGCTACGCGCGCCGAGCCCTAAAGGTCTAATTCTTTTTTTTTTTTTTTAATTTGGCCGGGGCTGGGTTTGAACCCGCCACCTCCGGCATATGGGACCGGCGCCCTACCCGCTGAGCCACAGGCGCCGCCCTAACGGTCTAATTCTAAATTAACCTTCCTGCTTCTTCCCAAGGACAAATAAATTAAGTTCTAAGACAGCTTAAAACTATATTTAGGAAAAAAGAACTGTTGCAGGTCAATAATTCTGCTAATTATATTTGCTTTACATGCCCAAACAAAATATTGAACTTCTCAATGTGTATACACATTTTAAGAAAGGAAATAACTGTATTAAAATTGTAATGCTCAGTATGTACTGAAAACAAAAGATGAATACAAGTCACGTTGAGCACCTCTGGTAATTGTCAAATGTGACTTGAGTATTACAAATTTAATGCGTTTTTTTCCTTTCCTATAATGTATATACATTTTTTGGACACTCTCTGTTTACATACATGATAAAGGAGGAGGAGTGGTAGGGGCCTTAGCATCAGCATTACTGAAAAGGCTCCTGTGGCTCAGTGGGTAGGGTGCCGGCCCCATATACCGAGGGTGGTGGGTTCAAACCCAACCCCAGCCAAACTGCAACAAAAAAAATAGCCGGGCGTTGTGGTGGGTGCCTGTAGTCCCAGCTGCTCGGGAGGCTGAGGCAAGAGAATCGCCTAAGCCCAGGAGTTGGAGGTTGCTGTGAGCTGTGTGATGCCACGGCACTCTACCGAGGGCGATAAAGTAAAATGCTGTCTCTACCAAAAAAAAAAAAAAAAAAAAAGAAGCCTTCCAGAATTAAAGAACGTTTGTACACCAAAATACAGACGTTAATTACAATGTTCCAAATGACTTTTCCAACTTAAAAAAGCCACCAGGTGGCCCTGACATATATAGAGAAGACAGTGTAAGCATTTTGGATTGAAGAGCATTTCTGCAGCAAGTGACGTGATTCACGCTGAATTTTGCTCACAAATACTGAAACAGTAATGATCAGTTTGGCCAAGCTGGAGAGAAACACACACAGAAAGAGTATCACAAGAGGTCTCGGGAGAAAAACTGTGGGATCCTTTCTTTTTGATGATTAAGACTTTCTAACTTGAAGTAGATACGAAGAAAAAAAGAGATTGGGATCAATTTTATGTGTGTTGACATGTATAAATAATGTCATGTTGGGGGGTAGGATCTAAAAGGAAAGATGAGTGTATAATAGGGTGACTGTATTAGCCTGGGTTCTTCCTCAAAACAGTCTGGTATGAAGGCGTTGTGATGGTAGTTATTTTGGGAATGATTCCAATGACTAGGTGGGTCAGGGAGATTGAATGGAGAAAGAGGGGAAGGCAGTGTCTTACCGAGCTTCGCATTGCTGTGGGCACCTGGGGCTCAGGCCAGCAGGGAAGGCCTCTGAGACGCCTTAAATTCAGAAGTGTATTTATCTGCGGGCTCTAGAGCTCCCTGATCAAGGGATCTTAACTTGTTCACTTCTAGGTTTGCCTGCAGGTCAGCCAACAAGTAAGCGGCCCCAGGGAAGGAAGTGAGAGATACCAGCTACTGTCAAGCTAAGCCTGCATTCCTCTCCAAACCCTGTCACTCATCTCTCATGTCACTCTCAGCTAAGGCCTTTATCTACAGCAGCTTCTCAGTTCAAGGATCAGTTGCTCATAAAGCTATAGACTGCCTGAAGAAAGCACAAAAAATATGAAGAACAAACTAAAGTTAGAGCAGAGGAGGTGGCCTTTGCCTGGGGCGGCTCTGGCCTCTTTCCCGGCTTTCTGGCTGCCCTCTGTTGAGCGTGCTTTGTGTCCCAGGCACTGCACTCTGCAGTCCACGTGGCTTTGGCATGAGAAGGACACGCTCTTTGTCTTCAGGTAAGAGCTGATGGGGATCAACTATCTCAATGCATCTAAGTGCCAAAAGAGCAGGAGGCTTTGGCATCTGATAAATGTGAAGATAACAAGGGACTGTTTCCACAGGTTTGGAAGAGGCCTGGCCAGGTCATCCTGTCCCAGACTCTAGTTTTCATCTCAGCATATTATTTCTTGGTCATTCTGTATGTTTGCTGTTGGTCTGCCAGGGGAACCTAAGCTTCATGAGAGTCTGGGCCTTACATGTCTTGTTAGAACAATGCCTGCGACCTAGTGGGTAGTAGGTAGTCAATAAATATCTACTGTTGAATGAAAAAGGAAAAATGAGCTTTGACTGGTGTGGGTGTGATGAAGTTTGTCCTGTTTAAGAATTCTTTTGTTTTTTCCTTTTTGAGACAGAGTCTCACTCTGTTCCAGGCTAAAGTGCTGTGGTGTTAACCTAGCTCACAGCAACCTCAAATGCCTGAATTAAAGCGTTCTTCTGCCTCAGCCTGCCCAGCAGCTGGGACTACAGATGCCTGCCACACACCCAGGTAGTTTTTCTATGTTTTCTTTCTTTCTTTCTTTTTTTTTTTTTTGACACAGAATCTTATTTTGTCGCCCTCTATAGAGAGCTGTGGCATCACAGCTCACAGCAACTTCAAACTCTTGAGCTTAAGGGATTCTCTTGCCTCAGCCTCCCAAGTAGTTGGGAATACAGGCTCCTGCCACAATACTCAGCTATTTGTTGTTGTTGTTGTTGTTTAGTAGGCCTGGGTCGGGCTTGAACCCAACAGCCTCGGAATATGTGGCCAGTGCTCTACTCACTGAGCTATGGGTGCCAAGCCAGTTTTTCTATTTTAAGTAGAGATGGGGTCTTGCTCTTGCTCAGGCTGGTCTCACAGCCTTAAGCTCAAGGGATCCTTCTGCCTTAGCCTCCCAGAGCACTAAGATTATAGGTAGGAGGCTCCACACCTGGCCAAGAATTTTTCGCTAAAAAGGTGACATACACATTTATTATTTAGTATAGGCAAATAATAAATTAAAAAATCTCAGGGAGTGGGACTAGATGTCAACTGGAAGCCTGTAGAGCCCGAGTCAGTGATGAGAGAATGCAGCAAAGAAGAATGAAAAGGGAAAAGGTGGGGAGGGGATTCATTCACCATGGCCCCAATTATCAAATATTGATTGTTTTATCTGTGCATAGAGGACATAATTGTTGGATGCATCGTGATAAGTTATAGAAGAAAGAGCAAAGGAGACCCGAAACTGGGGAGCTTTATGGGAAGAACCCTGAAGAAGGCTCATTCAGACACTTGTGAAAGCCTGGCCTTCTCTCTGAAGCATCCTGCGAGTGACTGGAGGGTGTGTTGGGGAAAAGGATTGCAGGAACTTTCACGCTACTGAGACCCAGAGAGAGTTTGCCTTTGAGGCCAGGTTTTCAGAGTCCAAGAGGATAATGTTTGCTACAGAAGCAGCTCTTTGAATGTCATGCAGAAATGGACAGGAGCTTGGATAAAGATAAAACAAACTAACAATCACGCAAAAATTAGCTCCCTGGGGGTGAATTTCTTGAAAGTAGCAAAGTTTACAAAACTCGAGAGACTAAAACAGAACACAGCAAGCTATTTTGGGCTTGGAGACTACAGATAGCTGAGCTGGTTGTTGTGAATTCAGTCAATAGTCGAGCTGTAACTATTTGTTGAATGAATTACTGTTTTCCTCACCAAAGATGGATTTGTCAGAACTTCAAAGGGTTCAGGGATTCCAAGAATGGCTCCTTTTTTGCCTTGAAGCCCCTCGCACATTGTTATCTCTGTGGCTGCATCTCATTATTGGTGGGCCAGGGTGTGTCCTGGGTCTGCAGGCTGGGTCAGAAGCCACCCGCCCATTCTCACCAACCGTTCCTTCTGTTCTCTCTGCCGAACGCAGCAGGGTTACCGAATCCCAGGCTGGCATTTCTGGCCTTTCCTGAAACTCTCTGTACTGTTCTAATAAATAATATCACTGTTACGTAAGTGATGTAAGTCAAGCCAGGAACACGCAGCCCAGGGAAGAAGTGCATTAGATGTTTGGATTTCTTTTTTGCTTTTGGCAAAAACGTGTTGTTCCCATTCTTGCAAGGGCAGAAATAAGGTCCCCTTGGTGTGGAGGTGGGTGGTGCTGTTCTTGACCGAACAGTGCCTGTTCCAGAGACTGAGTTGGTTGCCACCGTGGGAAGCACAGAGTGGGCAGGTCTGGGGCTTGTTCAGACGAGGGAGGCTGGCTCCCACCATGACAATTCCAGGCAGGCCCAGGTCTGCTTTGCACAGAGTGGCCGGACTGCAGATTTGATTAGATCTCATTGGCTTGGGGGTACACGGCCCTGTTGGAGTTAGGGGAGAGTCTGAATTGAGGGAATACTTTTCATCTGATAGAAGTCGCATGTATCATTGAACAGATGATGAAATCAGTATCCTTTGTGGAACTTCATTCTCTGAGGGACACAGGATGGAAAAATTAGAGATTTTAAGAAATGTCTCCCTTTCTTTTCTGCCCTCAATGGAAGCAGTCACTAAATCCAACATTAAACGCACCCGTTCCCAGTGCACCTGTCCTTGTCATGCCCTGCCAGCTCCATGCAAGAGGGACAGGGGTGGCTCACTGCTGAGGAGGCAGAGGGGACGGTGAGTGTGGCCTGCAGAGAGGGACGTTTTGGACAAACATCTTGGCTCTGTCACGGGCCTTGGGTGAGCTAACATTTCTGTCTCAAGTTATTTTTATGAAATAGGGATGATAATCCTTTTTACTTTACATGGGTGTTATGACAATTAAATGAAATGATTTTATAAAAATGCAGGTGACTAAACAACATGGTACTTTTTTTTAAAATATGTGGTGGTTGCTAGAAAAAAGTCTGCAAAGATGTACCCCAAAATGTTAATGATTTTTTAAATATTAGACTGGTGAGATTTATGAGCCCCTTTAAAGAACTTTCCTCTTTGTGCTTTTCTGTATATTTTTAAATCCCCCCAATGTACGTGTATCACTTTTGTAACTAAAATCTATAAATATTAATTAAAATCCCACCAAACCTTTAAGGGCCAGCTGAAATAATACTTTAAAAAATTTTTTTAAATGCTTTTTTTAAATTAAAACTTTCCAGTCTTCCAGTGGCAGAGATTCCCCTCTGACCAAATTACTGAATCACTCTGACACCTAGCTAGCTCACCTGTAATGTGGGGCTTAATAAACTTTAAAGGAAAAAATACACATACTATGTTATATATTCAACCATGTGTTATGTGTGTATATATACATGCACACTGTTTTCTCTCTCTCGTTATGTATTTATATTTCAGTGCCTGGGTTACAGGAAGCACTTAATAAGTGCACGTGTTTTTCTCTGAATACCAGGAACACTTAATACCTCTCTTTGGCAGTTACTGTGCTTTGCTTTGCAGCATGGTTATTTGTAAACCTTTGTGCCTCCTACCAGACACTAAGCCTTCTGAGGGTGACAACTGTGTCCTACTTGTCTTTTGCCACAAGGTTTAATGGCTCGTAGGCGGTCGGTCCTAAATAAATGCTCATTGAATGGCTGAAGCCCAGTAAACCCCCGAAGTGGGTTCCACAGCTGGGCTGTGCACGCTCAGGTGTTCACATGTGGCCAGCACTGTGGGGTTGCCCTGTGACCTTTGCCACTTGGGTGGACTTGCTCAGGAGGGAAGCAAGTGAACAGCCCCAGCTGTTGTCCGGCCCTCCTCCATGAGGACCTGCAGAGGGTTTGGAACTCAGAGAGCCCCCAGAGGAGCCGCTCCAGCCCTGAGAGCTGCTCCTGAGCGCACAGGATGAGGGGAAAGGGGAGTGGGGATGTGAATCAAAGAGAAAGTGAAGGAAATGAAGGTAAAAGAGCAGTTTGCATGAAAGGCTCCAGCACTGAGGGAGGTGCACACTGTGCAGCTTCTGCAGGAGGGTGAGGTGGGGTCCTCCTGACACTGGGCATCCAGCACCTTGGACATCTGCCCCACACGGTGACACTGACTGCAGGACTTCACCAGGAAACCACCAGCAGGCAAAACTTCCTTCCTAGAGCTCTGAGGAGGCAGACAGCAGGGGCAGGACCTCACGGAAATTGAGAGGACCGCGAGCACTGCCTGAGAACCCCAGGACTGTCTGTGGGGAGACTCCCACATGCTGAGTGATAGGGGTGGAGCCTGAGGAAGTCAGGCTGTCTGGCGCTCTGGTGCCCTTCTCCCCTGGGCTAACGCAGACCAAGAAATAAACCCTTGGTGGGTGTACACGATGTGCTGGGATAACAGCTGACCCACTGAGAGAGCAGAGGTGTCAGCTGAGAAACAGAAAGAAATGAAGTTAGACCCATGCGCTGCTCGGTCTCAATACAGTCCGCCTGGTCACCCACGTCTCAGGGAAACACAGCGGGGCAAAATGGCATGTTCCAGGCATCACTGGACTTCCAGGGTCGGGGAGACCTCACGTGATGTCACTAGGGCAGGACTGGGAGGATATGAACTTCACGCATTGCCATTTCACTCCTGTATGTCTATTCTCTGGACAGTGTCTCAGGAAGAAAATAGTGAATAGGGCTGATAGCAACGGAGGACGTATTATAGACGTGAATGATAAAATGCTATCAAGCACTTTTAATGATTTGGCTACTCCTTCCCGTGTATAATTTCGTCTGGTTTGTGACATCCCTGTGAGGTAGGTGGAGCGTTCACAGACTGGGAGGCCGCCTCAGCCCATCTGGGCCGCTGTGACATAGACACCATAGACTGGGCAGCTCATAAGCAGCACAGGTTTATTGCTCACTGTTCTGGGTGCTGGAGGTTGAAGATGAAGGTGCTGGCAGACTGGGGTCTGGTGAGGGCCCCTGCCTTGTTCACAGGTAACGCCTCCTCTCTGCATCCTCACAGGTTGGGGTGGGGGAGTCAGATCTCTGGCCCCTTTTCTAAGAGCTCTGACCCATTCATGAGGCTCTACTTTCATGCCCCCATCCCCTCCCAAATGCCTCACCACCTAATCCCATCACAGGGGCATTAACATTTACCCAGTGAATTTCGGGGGGACCCAGACTTTCAGAACACAGCAGAGGATAACGTGGCTTGCCCACAGTGAGTGTCCAGGCAGGGACATGAATCTGGGTCTTTGGACTCAGAATCCCTTGTTCTTGCTACTACACTAACAGTAGTAACACTCTGTACCTTTTACACGTATCTCGTTTTATATCTTTTATTTTTTACTTTTTTTGAGACGGAGTCTTATTTTGTCACCTTTCGTAGAGTGCTGTGGTGTTACAGCTCACAGCAACCTCAAACTCTTGGGCTCAAGTGCTCCTCTTGCCTCAGCCTCCCTAGTACCTGAGAGTATAGGTGCCCGCCACAATGTCCGGCTATTTTCTGAGATAAGGTCTCGGTCTTGCTCAGGTTGGTCTTGAACCCATAAGCTCAGGGCAATCCACCTGTCTCAGTCTCCCAGAGTGCTATGATTATAGGCCTGAGCCACTGAATCCAGCCTCATTTTATATCTTTTATAGAAAACATTTTATATCTTATCTACATCATCAATCTTAGATCTCAATAATCATTCTATTAAAAAATCTGGGTGTAATTCTGACAGAAATAGAAAGTCCACCTTCCCTAAGTGTGGTGTTCCTATGTTCATAGGCCATTTCTCCCCCTGTAATTTCTAGTACAGTTCTGTGGGCATAACATTTTTTAAGACTTTTATTGGGAATACACTTAAGGTGACAGCTTACTCTGTGTCTGCTTTGACTTTTGTGTTCACTGACCCTCTCCCTACCAAATATCTGTAGGTGATTCAGTGGGCACCTGCCCTGGTGATATGGAGGGTGGGGCTGTGTTTGGGTATGGAGAATGTGCTGGAAAGTCTCCTTCCAAGGAGGATTGGTTGCTCTGGATGCTGGGAGTGTTATGGACACTGACAACCATTCGCAGGCAGCTTCTGAGAGCTCACCCAAGATCACATTTTAGATGTGACCCACGCCCAATGACTAATGGGGTGGAAGTGTAAAAACTGGGCTATTTCAGCCAATACAGGACAACCTGAGGGGCCGTTTCCTCTGAAGGAGCCCCTTGTGGAGTTGGTGACTTCCTGGATGCACACTGCCCTTCCTCTCCCTTCCAGAGCTGTGGGCCTCAAAGGTGTACCTGGTGTAACAGCTGAACCCTAAACTCATTCTCAGATTCTATTTCCTGGATTACTCAAAATGCAGTAGTTGGATTTAGCTATGTTTTATCTTGGAGCACAAGTCTGTAAACTTTTCTGACAAAGGGCCAGAGAGTCCAATTCTGCCTTTGTAGTGTGAAATTAGTCAAGGATAATATGCAAAGGAACGAACATGGCTGTGTTCTAATAAAACTTTATTTATAAAAATAGGCCGTGGGCTGGAATTGTCCAGACAGTTACCGTTTACTGCGAGTTACTGATCAATTTTAGAAAATTGGGAGAATTCTGGACAGTTCCTGATTAATTTCTCCCTGTCCAATGTTGCATGAGTTAAGGGGTGGCTCATATTGTGCATGGGAGAGCTGGACGCTGGTGAGACCAGTAGGACATCACCCAAGTGCCGATGGCCCACAGATATGGTTTTAACATGAAACAAATTTATGATCTAATACTGGAAGGCATTTTTATTTATTTATTTATTTTTGCAGTTTTTGGCTGGGGTTGGGTTTGAACCTGCGACCTCCGGCATATGGGGCTGGCGCCCTACTCCTTTGAGCCACAGGTGCTGCCCCTGGAAGGCATTTTTAGAAGTTGTCTTCTGCCCTGGGCAGAGTTATTTCCCTTTGTCCACGTTGGCATGCCCTTCCTAGGATCTATGGTGATGGAGAAAGAGCACTCCCTGGGGGCAGAGTGAAGAAAGAAATGGACATCACTGGCAGCACGGAGGGATCAGAGCTCTGCCAGGGCCCCACTCGTGCTATTTACTTAATTCTCTTAATTCCCGTGGTATTCTCAGCCCCATTTTACAGATAAGGAAATAGAGTCTCAAAGAAGGTAAAGGGCCATGTCTAGTTTGCAGAGGACAGAAGTGGTGACATTGATTTCAAACCCAGATGTGTCACACTCCAAGGGCCAGGCCCTTCCTGCTACCCAGGCTGACCTGGCAGGCCGTGGCATTGGATGGCAGGTAATTCTACTTTAAACCCTGGTCATTTCTGCTTGAGAGGTCTTGGCACCAGGACTTGGATCCTGGACGAACTCCTATGGCTCTGTTCCCGGGGGTCATTGAAGGCTGAGTTTCCACATTCTTGCCATCAGCCAGCTCCGGGTTGTGGCATCTGATGAGCTGAGTGTCTGTGGTCCCCGGGCCTGGCTGTGCCATGCTGCGTGTGGTGCATCCAACTTTCCAGCTCTTCCACTGGATCAGGAAAGAGAGTTTTCACTCTTGCAGGTATGAGTGTGGTGGGGCTCAGCACCAAAACCTGTCACCTTCCTTCTGTCAGGCAGCTGTCATCACCCCCACAGGCCTTTTCTTCACAGCCTATTGTCAGGAGGCCAGCCAACTCTTTGGGAAGGGGAAAGAGGAAATTGGGAGGCTGGGGGCTGGAAGGAATCATGCCATCACTCTTCTCTCTTACCAAGGTCTGATGGAAATAGCACCACTTTGGCACCAAGAGACCTGGCTGTAGCCCAGGCTTAGCCATAAGTCAGCAGCGTGGCCCTGGGTGAGTCCTGAAATAGCTTAGAATTGCTCTTCTCTCTGTTTGAGAAGGATAACTATTCTTGCCTGCCTGCCTACTGCACAGTGCAGTGGTTAAGGGTCAACTAGAGCACCATGTGAAAGAGGGCTCCTGATAAGAAGCAGGGCACGGTCCAGTGGTCCTCCTGTCAATGCATGTCAGGGTTACCTGGAGGCCAGAGAAGCAGTTCTGGGGCTACCCTTAGAGCCTCCCACTCAGTAGCCCTGAGGCAGGACCTGCATTTCTAACAAGTTCCTTACTCATCCTTCAAGGCTCTTTTTAAATTTCTTTTCTACAAAGGCTTTGTTTTTATTTAAAAAATTAAAAAATCAAAACAGAAAAGAAGCTCAGAGAGAGGGAAGGAGGGCGGGGGGTGGGGCCTTGGTGTGTGCCACACCTTTTGGGGGCAAGACACGATTGCACGAGGGACTTTGCCTAATAAATGCAATCAGTGTAACCTGGTTTATTGTACCCTCAATGAATCCCCAACAATAAAAATAAAAAAATTTCAGCTAAAAAAATTAAAACAATTTTTAGCTTTATGGAAGTGTAATTGATACACAAAAAATGCACATATTAAATTTACCGATTTTAATGAGTTTGGAACTATGCCTACAGTCATGACACCATCACCACAACCCAGGTACTAACCAAACCTCCAGAAGTTTCTCTGTGTGTGTATGTGTGTGTGTGTTTGGTGAGAATCTCTTAAGACGTTTGAAAGCCCTGCTATTAACTACAGGCACTGTGTTGTACAGCAGATCTGTAGATATTTTTCATTTGTACAGCAGAACCTTTATACCCTTGGAGCATCGGTTCCACATTTCCCCCCCCCCCTTCAGTCCCTGGTAACCTGCATTCTGTTCTACGTTTTTATAAGTGTTGGATGCCCTGTATCAATAGAATTATGCAGTTCTGCATTTGTCCCTGTGAATGGCTTGTTTCACTTAGTGTAATGTTTTCTAGGCTCATCCATGTTGTTGCAAACAGCAGGATTTCTTCCCTTTTTAAGACTGATTAATATTCCATTGTATATGCATACCACATTTTCTCTCTTTTTTAAAAATTTCAGATTAATATAAGGGTACATATGATTAGTTTACTTGGTTGGCGTTTGTTAGGTAAAGTCTGAGTTGTATTTGAGCCCTCACCCGGGAGGTATCTCGTATACCCCTGCGTTATATCCACCAGGATGGGAGCTTCTCCCTCATCTCCCCGTCTTGAATTTAATTGTGTTTTTCCTCTCCTGTGATTCTGTAGTTGTTCATCTGCTACTTTCAAATTAATATTGAGTACATAGCATGCTTGTTTTTCAATTCTTTTTTTTTTGGAGACAGATTTTTACTCTGTAACCCTGGGTTGAGTGCTGTGGATTCATCATAGCTCACAGCAACCTCAAACTCTCAGGCTCAAGTGATCCTCCTGTCTCAGCCTCCCATATAGCTGAGACTGTTGGGGCCAGCTACTACATTCAGCTAATTTTTCTATTTTTAGTAGAGACAATGTCTTGCTCTTGTTCAGGCTGGTCTTGAACTCCTGAGATCAAGCAATCCACTGCCTCAGCCTCCCTGAATTCTAGGATTACAGGCATGAGGCACTACTTCCAGCCTATTTTTCCATTCTTGAGATACTTTACTAAGGAGAATGTTTTTTTTTTTTTTTTTTTTTTTCAGTTTTTGGCCAGGGCTGAGTTTGAACCCCCCACCTCCGGCACAGGCACCACCCTGAGAATGTTCTTTAACTCCATCCAGTTAAATACAAAAGGTATAAGTCTCCATCTCTCTTTATGGCTGAATAGTATTCCATGGCTTATGTATACTACAGTTTATTAATCCATGTATGGGTTGATGGGCACTTGGATTGTTTCCACATCTTTGCTGTGAATTGAGCTGCTATAAATATTTGAGTGCAAATGTCTATATGGTAAAATAATTTTCTTATAAAGCCTCGGGCAAGCACTGTAGTGCAGCTGATCTCTCTCCTTTGAATTTCCCACTGGGATGTCCTATCATTTGTACCCTGGTGTGACGAGGTCCATGAAGAACACAAGAGTGGCCACCTGGGGTTCTGTCTTGGGCAGGATACCCAGTGGACAGGGAAGTGGCAGTGTGCATAACAGATATTTGCCATCTCTTACTTGGAGACTTTGTTATGTGCTTTGCTAATTTTGACAACTAAACTACACACTTCCTGATGACAGAAGCACTGTCTCTTGCTGCTGTATCTTCTGATGATACTTGGCCTTGAGCAAATCACTCTGAGCTCCATGAGCACAGGGCCTGTGTCTTGTTCGTTTTTAATTTTAAGGACTAGCACAGTGGAGAGAGGATATGGCAGTGGCTTCAAATAATCTTTGCTCAATCAAGTAATAATTTTCACATACCGGGAGAATATTTCTTCATGTTTTTTGCTGGTCACAGTGTAACAACCTCAGGCATAATATGCTTTTAATTTTAATTTGTATTATTAACACTTTCCTCATTGCTTTCTTAAGTCTAGGCAATCAACAAACCAACAAGTGAGGTCTCCATTTACAGTGTCTGCCACTTTCTGTGGTGTAAATACCCCTACCCTGGCTGATTTCAAGCTACGAAAGTGATGCCATTGAGTACAGAGTTAGGAAGAGAAGTGGGCTTGTTTGTCATTGTATGAATGGCATATCCACCAGGCTAATACAATATACACAAAAACCTCAAAGCAAAAATTATTGGAAAATACTTAGGAAGTCATGCATTTTGAGTATTTATTACTTTTGTTTTTTTAATAGAATTTATTTCATTGGAAGCTTACATAATTTAATTATTAACAATGGCCATGCCTTGGTGTGTGTCACACTTTATGGGGGCAAGACATGATTGCAAGAGGGACTTTACCTAACAATTGCAATCAGTGTAACCTGGCTTATTGTACCCTCAATGAATCCCCAACAATAAAAAAAACAAAGAAAAAAAAAAACAATGGCCATTTTTAACATCTGGTTCAAGAGATGTCTGAACCTTTAACAATTGACTCTTGAGAGCTATCAATAGCATACCACTAATTGAATTGATATGACATGAAAAAAGCAGCATTCTTTTGGTTGCAATTAATAGTAAAGGTTTAATTTACAATGGCCTAAGCCAAAAAGGATTATTTTGTTTCACAAAAGAAAAGTAGGAGAAGTCTGGCTTTGTGTCTGTATTATTAGAACTTGTTCTCACTCTCAGCTTTGTTTTTTTTTTTTTTTTTTGAGAAAGAATCTATGGCACCCTCAGTAGAGTGCGGTGGTGTCACAGCTCACAGTTTGAGCCCAACCTCAAACTCTTGGGCTTAAGTGATTCTCTTGCCTCAGCCTCTCAAGTAGCCGGACTACAGGCGCCCACCACAACACCCAGCTGTTTTTTTTTGTTGCAGTTGTCATTGTTGTTTAACAGGCCTGGGCCGGGTTTGAATCCACCAGCCTCAGTGTATGTGGCCAGCGCCCGAACCACTGTGCTATGGGCACCGAGCCTCTCTCTGCTTTTCTGTCCTCTGCTTTGTGTCTGGATGCCTGTTCCTAGCTCAGGCTTCCTCACCCTCTGAATTTCCAGTGTGGCAGAGAAGGATGTTCCCGTTGAAGGATGTTCCCGTTGAACGCTTGATCCCGTTTCCTGTGGTTATGTTTCATACTCATTCCTGAGTCAGGCACCAGGGCCAGGGAGGGGAAGCCTCCATGATTTGGGGTCTCGCTCTCCACCAGGGAGAATGACCAGTGGAGAATGCAGTCCACTCCTGAAAGTCAGGGTGGACTTGGTTTCACCCCAAGCACCTGGACTGGGAGTGGAGCGAGGCTAATTCCTGAGAGGAAATTCTAGGTACAGTTACTACAAAGGCAAAAGGATGCTTGTTTTCCATTCTCTGTCTCTCTTTTTTTTTTTTTTCTTTTTTTTACAGCAAAGCAAGTATCCACTGTAACATTCTCTCCCTAGACAGAGGAATGGTTTCCTGGATCAGAGGGTTCCAATGTTAGGGCAGCCTTTCTGGGAATATGACTAGATCATTTATTTATTTTGTGCATAAGGGGAAAAAGAAGAAAGAATGGCACACTGACGGGTAGCCGTAGTCCAAACAGCTCCATGATTTGGGGTCTCGCTCTCCACCAGGGAGAATGACCAGGAGATTCTGGCATAAACGACTCCTGGGTTCAATTCTTTCTGGCTGCTGCTTGGGTGAGAAACAGTTCCTAAGGCTGGGAATTCTCAGAAGTATCTTTGCTGGAGAGTATCTTGCTGACGGTCTGCGTGAGTTCTGGACTGACCAGCTGTCATGCTGCTCCTAACCATCTCTTGATGAGAAAGCCCTTAACCTGGGTGGATAAGGAGTTGAGCAGGTATCCTGAGAAATGGAGTCCAAACTGGGGGGTCACAGGCCAGTGTTTCCACTAGGAAATTTTAAAAGAAAAGGAGCTAGAGTTAGCATTGGGTGGTTCTTGCTGTTGCATTTTATATAAGCTTCTGAGAAGGTGAAAGGGAGAGCAACTTCGATCAGAACTGGACACTGGTTTATCTGTTCTAGAGTAATGACTGATTCCTCTGGGTCAGGTGGGACCTTGGGTGCAGAAGAGAATGGCCAGGCTTCCTGTCCAGCAGGAATTCCAGAATTGTCCCTATCCCCAGAGGCTGAAGAGATCCTGACTTGGTGTCAGCCCTGCAGTTTTTGGTCTTCATGCAGCTGGGTGGTTGGGAAGAACCTACCGGGCACATGGGCTTTATGACCTGGAGAGGATTGCCTGTATATGCCAAGCACTGTGCCAGATGTTCTCACACCCTCCCTCAACCACTCAACATGGTAGTTAATTATCTTCCTTTTACAAAAGAGGAAACTGAGGCTTGGAACCCATGGTCCTGCAGCTAGTGAGTAGCAGAGCTAGACTCCTGCCCGGACCTTCTGGACATGAGTGGCTGTGCCAGCGTCCTCCCTACCACTGTGAGCTGCCATTGGTTTATCCCTAATCCTATGTGACATCACCCTTAGCTATTCCTGGGCAGGGCTGTCTTGTTCACAGCCATCCTCTGGGATTAGTGGTGAAACTTGGAAAAAATACACGATTACATGTATTTTTCTCAATAAACCTCAAAGTAGGTATTTTAAAAATTCCTACTTTGGAAACGAGGAAACCAAACCTCAGAGCATTTAGTTACTTTTTCTAAGCTCTCACAGATTGTTTGAACCCAGGTCTGTGTGAATTCAGTGAGTGATTTTTTTCTGTACTCAGTCTGTCTTCTGCCTTGCCTCCTCTGGTGCTACTCTATGCTACTCTCCCATCTACGCCCTGGGTAGAGGGTGAGCCAGGTGTGGCCAGGGCCGGTAATGGTGTTGGGATTTGCATCAGTATGGGATTAAGAGAGAGAAGCCAAGAGGTAGACCAGCAAGCTGGTTCAGACCCCACTCCTGGTGCAATTGGAGTAATCTGCATTATTTATTTTATTTTTTTCTTTTTATTTGCCCTCAGGAACAGATTTGTGTATAGAAAATATTATTCAATGTTTTCTTCGGTTTTGAAACAATTAAAATTTAATTTAAGTTATAGCCTAAAATCCAATTTATGAATCTTATTCTAAGTTTAGCAAATGCTGGAAATTACCTTTATGGAGACCTTTGATTAATAATTGAGCCTATTTATAGCTATTGAAATACCTTTAATCCTTCTAAACTGCATTTATAAATGGAATATTTTAATCTATTTTGAAGTCCTTCCATGATACCTTAACAAAATAATCCTTCCCAACTTCTTAAGTAACTCATAAATTAAAAAAAAATAAACTTACATATATGGTGATTAAGTACTCTTAACTGTCCCAGTACTGTACATAAACTTTGTAACATTGCACTTAAACATAAATCTAAATCAGTTACTCAGTCACACATTGCAAATGGGAATTTTCAAAGCAAGTATAGTTTATAATACTCAAAGTTCTCTTGAATATTATATAGAACTTCCAAATACCCACAGATTCCTTCTTAATGCATAAATATTACTGCTCTGAGTTCTGTTCCCTTTCTTAAACATTTCTATTTTTAATTCTAAGTCTTCCCAGAGTTGAAAATGTTTACCTACTAAAGAAATACTGATGCAATCCCAAGCAATTTTGAGGGAATTTGGAGATTTTATCTGGGATTTTAGCCTAAATTCTTGCCAGCCCTTTATGTAGGTCACCCACATGGGAATTTCATAGTGTCATGACAAGTCGATCTTCAACACAGGGCTGTACATGCTGGCCTGGCTGCAGGGCTGTTTCCCATTGGTGTCTGCCCTGTTTTTTGGGACCTGCACTGCAGCAAGGTGTTAAGAATTTAGGGTATCCCCTCTGCTCTTACTTCCACTTGATACCACGTAGCCCCATTGCAGGCCAGTAATGGAATTCTGTTTCCCATTCAGGCTGTGGCACGACTTGATTTTGCTTTCCTTTGTCTAGGATGTATTAATTTCTTTTCCATTTAGCTCCACTGACCTTCAACAATGATGGAATTCTATCCTCTTTCCATATTCTTCCTGACCAGGAGGACCACACAGCTGATACTGTTATTAAAATGATATCCAATTGTGTCCTGCAAATCCCATGGCTTCTAGGGGAAAACTCCGGACAATTTTACAAAGGTGTCTATTGTTTAAAAAGATGTTTTTAAATATAACATGGACTGGTGGAATCTTCAAGGCTTAGAAGAAAGAGCAAATGTTTGGGGGGCACCTTGTATGAGCCAAGTGCTTTTTGTGTTCTGGAACACCCGTTCTAAGTGTTTATTTTTATATTCATGTTGAAATGAGGAAGTTGAGGTCACGTGGCAAATAAATGGTGGAGCTGGGACTAGATTTTTGGATCATTTGCAAAGTGCATGATCCTTCTACTATGCTAGTGCCCGTGGCTTTGGAGAGGTTATTACCAGGCTCTATGAATAATGAGTAAGTCTCTTTGCTTCTTCACTCTGACCATCAAAACTTTCCAGTGTAAACCTGGTATTTCCAGGTAACCAAAGCAGTGTCTGCCCCCCAGCCCTGTCCCTCATATTCTGTAAGCCACCAAAAAACCTGGTGAACACTTCCAAACACTTCCAAAGATTTTCATGATAGTTGTACATCCAGGGCAGGCGCTGAGATGGGAGTTACAGCTCCAGCCTGGGTCAAGGTCCGTGGGTCTGGCTTGAAGAGTTCAAGTTCTGACCTCGGCTGACTTCAGCTCACCCAAGAGACCTCTGGGCCTTCTTCCCTTGCTGGGAGGCCCTCCAATAGTTTGAGACATTAGCACTTCTGCCTCCTCCTCTCCTTTGCCTTCTTTTCTGTTTGCCCAGTGAGAGTTGCTATCTCTGCCAAGTCCCAGTGTGGCTGTGACTCACACCTTCCTGGAGAAGGGGCCGGGAACTGAGGCCTCCAGCTTTGATGGCTGGGCCAGGTTGGGGAGGCTCCTTGACAGCGTGTAGTCCCATTGGCTGTCTTCTTTCCAATTACCCCAAATGGTCACCTAAGAAGGAAAAAGGGGAGTATTTGATGCCTTCAGAGAAATTCATTGCCCCTTTTGCTGGGGGTGGTGGTGGTGGTGGAAGCTTCCAGCATAGCTCCAGGCAGATGGCAGTGTCAAAGGGACACCCGCTGAGGGGCCTACTGCCAATCCACAGGGCAGTGGAGCCACGGAGTAAAACGGTCCTGGCACTGGAACTAGTCCTTGGTTCCTGTCCTGGCTGTCATTCACTACTTGTGAATTTAGCTATAGTATCATCTTAGTCTGTTTGGGCACAGCATACCTGAGACTGGGTGACTTATAAACAGAGACATTTATTTCTTACAGCTCTAGAGACTGGAAAGTTCAAGATCCAATGCCAGCAGATCTGGTGTCTGGGGTGGCTAGTGCTCTGCTTCACAGATGGACCCTTCTCTCTGCATCCTCACATAGTGGAAGGGACAGATGGGTCTCTGGGGTACCTTTTATAAGGACACTAATCCCATCCAATAGGGCTTCACCTTGTCACTTCCCAAAGGCCCCATTTTCTCCTTCTTTTTTTCTTTTGAAACAGAGCTTCACCTTGTCCCCCTGGGTAGAGTGCTGTGGTGGCATCATAGCTCACAAGAACCTCAAACTCCTGGGCTCACGCGATCTTCCTGCCTCAGTCTCCCAAGTAGCTGGGACTACAGGTGCTTGCCACATGCTCAGCTATTTTTAGAGATGAGGTCTCGCTTTTGCCTAGGCTGGTCTCAAACTCCTGAGCTCAAGCAATCCACCCACCTTGGCCTCCCGGAGTTCTGGGATTACAGGTGTAAGCCACCGTATCTGGCTCCCATTTTCTTTCCTTTTTTCTTTTTTTATTGTTGGGGATTCATTGAGGGTACAAGAAACCAGGTTACAGTGATTGAATTTGTTAGGTAAAGTCCTTCTTACAAATCGTGTCTTGCCCCCAAAAGGTGTGGCACACCCTAAGACCCCCCCCTCCCTCCTTCCCTCTCTCTGCTGTTCCTTTCCCCCACCCCCTCCCACTTCCCTCTCTCTGCTGTTCCTTTCCCCCACCCCTCCCTCCTTCCCTCTCTCTGTTGTTCCTTCCCCCCAACTTCCCTCTCTCTGCTGTTCCTTTCCCCCACCCTCCCTCTTTCCCTCTCTCTGCTGTTCCTTTCCCCCACCCCCTCCCTCCTTCCCTCTCTCTGCTGTTCCTTTCCCCCACCCCCTCCCTCCTTCCCTCTCTCTGCTGTTCCTTTCCCCCACCCCCCCTCCTTCCCTCTCTCTGCTGTTCCCCCACCCCCTCCCACTTCCCTCTCTCTGCTGTTCCCCCACCCCCTCCCTCCTTCCCTCTCTCTATTGTTCCTTCCCCCCAACTTCCCTCTCTCTGCTGTTCCCCCACCCCCTCCCACTTCCCTCTCTCTGCTGTTCCTTTCCCCCACCCCCTCCCTCCTTCCCTCTCTCTGCTGTTCCTTTCCCCCACCCCCTCCCTCCTTCCCTCTCTCTGCTGTTCCTTTCCCCCACCCCCCCTCCTTCCCTCTCTCTGCTGTTCCCCCACCCCCTCCCACTTCCCTCTCTCTGCTGTTCCCCCACCCCCTCCCTCCTTCCCTCTCTCTATTGTTCCTTCCCCCCAACTTCCCTCTCTCTGCTGTTCCCCCACCCCCTCCCACTTCCCTCTCTCTGCTGTTCCTTTCCCCCACCCCCTCCCTCCTTCCCTCTCTCTGCTGTTCCTTTCCCCCACCCCCTCCCTCCTTCCCTCTCTCTGCTGTTCCTTTCCCCCACCCCCTCCCTCCTTCCCTCTCTCTGCTGTTCCTTTCCCCCACCCCCTCCCTCCTTCCCTCTCTCTGCTGTTCCTTTCCCCCACCCCCTCCCTCCTTCCCTCTCTCTGCTGTTCCTTTCCCCCACCCCCTCCCTCCTTCCCTCTCTCTGCTGTTCCTTTCCCCCACCCCCTCCCTCCTTCCCTCTCTCTGCTGTTCCTTTCCCCCACCCCCTCCCACTTCCCTCTCTCTGCTGTTCCTTTCCCCCACCCCCCCTCCTTCCCTCTCTCTGCTGTTCCTTTCCCCCACCCCCCTCCTTCCCTCTCTCTGCTGTTCCTTCCCCCCAACTTCCCTCTCTCTGCTGTTCCCCCACCCCCCCTCCTTCCCTCTCTCTGCTGTTCCTTTCCCCCACCCCCTCCCTCCTTCCCTCTCTCTGCTGTTCCTTTCCCCCACCCCCTCCCACTTCCCTCTCTCTGCTGTTCCTTTCCCCCACCCCCTCCCTCCTTCCCTCTCTCTGCTGTTCCTTTCCCCCACCCCCTCCCACTTCCCTCTCTCTGCTGTTCCTTTCCCCCACCCCCTCCCTCCTTCCCTCTCTCTGCTGTTCCTTTCCCCCACCCCCCCTCCTTCCCTCTCTCTGCTGTTCCTTTCCCCCACCCCCCCTCCTTCCCTCTCTCTGCTGTTCCTTTCCCCCAACTTCCCTCTCTCTGCTGTTCCCCCACCCCCCCTCCTTCCCTCTCTCTGCTGTTCCTTTCCCCCACCCCCTCCCTCCTTCCCTCTCTCTGCTGTTCCTTTCTCCCACCCCCTCCCACTTCCCTCTCTCTGCTGTTCCTTTCCCCCACCCCCTCCCTCCTTCCCTCTCTCTGCTGTTCCTTTCCCCCACCCCCTCCCTCCTTCCCTCTCTCTGCTGTTCCTTCCCCCCAACTTCCCTCTCTCTGCTGTTCCCCCACCCCCTCCCTCCTTCCCTCTCTCTGCTGTTCCTTTCCCCCACCCCCTCCCTCCTTCCCTCTCTCTGCTGTTCCTTTCCCCCACCCCCTCCCTCCTTCCCTCTCTCTGCTGTTCCTTTCCCCCACCCCCTCCCACTTCCCTCTCTCTGCTGTTCCTTTCCCCCACGCCCCCTCCTTCCCTCTCTCTGCTGTTCCTTTCCCCCACCCCCTCCCTCCTTCCCTCTCTCTGCTGTTCCTTTCCCCCACCCCCTCCCTCCTTCCCTCTCTCTGCTGTTCCTTTCTCCCACCCCCCCTCCTTCCCTCTCTCTGCTGTTCCCCCACCCCCTCCCTCCTTCCCTCTCTCTGCTGTTCCCCCACCCCCTCCCTCCTTCCCTCTCTCTGCTGTTCCTTTCCCCCACCCCCCTCCTTCCCTCTCTCTGCTGTTCCTTTCCCCCACCCCCTCCCTCCTTCCCTCTCTCTGCTGTTCCTTCCCCCCAACTTCCCTCTCTCTGCTGTTCCTTTCCCCCACCCCCTCCCACTTCCCTCTCTCTGCTGTTCCTTTCCCCCACCCCCCCCTCCTTCCCTCTCTCTGCTGTTCCTTTCCCCCACCCCCCTCCCTCCTCCAGCTCCCATTTTCTAATACTACCCCACTGGGGATTAGGTTTCAACATAGGAATTTTGCATGGACATAAACACTCAGACCATGAATGAAGGTATTTCTCCCCCACCTCCTCTATTACTTAGAATATTTAATTTATTCTTTTTAAAATGCTCTTCTAGATTTATTTAGACATAGGGTTTTTGAAAAAAATCATAGGTCACTCTTGCACATACATGAAGAAGTAAAATATGAGTACAATAGGTTAACAAAGTATTCCTAAAACTTTCTCACCTTGAGAGTTCTACTTTTCTGAATTGTTCTTTGTTTTAGACCTTAAAAACCACATTTCTGGCATAAAACCATCCTGGGTACAAAGTAAGGTTGTGATGCCATGTCGATAGTGCCCAGCAAGGGCTGTACCCCGAAATGCCCAAAGCCCACTGCCCTAGTCATACTCACATCAGGCCTTCTGGGAGCCCCACAGCAGTACACAGCCAAGGAACGATCACTGAATAGGAGCAGAAGTACCACTTGGCTGTCAACGCTGATAACTCTGATCATGAGTCCATGGCACGGGAAAGCTAAATGCAAACTTGAAATATTTAAAGTCTCCGGTTTTATATATTAGTTTGGGACCACCTAGCTCAGGTGGGAGGTGGGGTATGGAGGTGGAGGTTGTTAATATGGGAACCCCGGGCATCTAAAAGGTGGCATTGTTTGTTTTGCACCAGGAGATGTTACCTTCCCAGAAAACCAAAAATCCTGGTTTTCTGGTTTCTTCATCGAAGGGTTAGCTCAGAGCACCACAGATAGCCACAGGCTGTGGGAACGGATCCTTCTCTGACTGGCACGGGTACCAGTTGCTGAGCCAGGGACAACAGCTTGAGTCTCAATTATGAAGCTGGATCAGACAGCCAAAAGGAGATGCCTGAAAGGGAGTCACGGATTCAGTGGGCTTCATTGTCTTCTGCAGGAGGAAGGCCACTCGGTCTTAATGGCCACATTCATCCTGCAGACAAAAGAACTTTTGGTGAGATGGTTCACCCCAGCCCCAGCCACGCCTTCCTTTATCACTTCACAGGATGCCAGGCAGACAGAGGTATTTCAACCTGCTGGCTTGGTCCCAATTTCTCATCCCACCCCAGATACCCCCAGCTCTTCCTTTTCATCATGGGACCCAGCAGGAAAGTGGGAGTAGGTGGGTATGAGTGCTGGGAAGTGATCCTTACTCCCAAATCAAGAAATGACTCACATTTCATATTTGTACATGGCCTTGAAGAACCTTGGCTAAAGTTTCTTGCTAAGTTCCCAGGAAGAGCTGAGACTATTTAAGACAAGCTTGGTGTGATCCTGGCTGTCTGTACTTATCCAAGTGGGTGAAATGGATTGGGACACTGCATGTGCTGAAGGCCAAGAAGATATGACTATGGGTGGCTTTCAAAGTGCTTGTGGCTTTGGGTCCTAGAGCCACAGAGATGTGGCTTTGACTCCTGGCTGTGCTACTTATTCTGTAACTCTGGGCTCTTAGCTGTCTCTCAATGTCACTTCCCATCACCAGCAATGGATGACAGCATTGCCCACCTCCTGCGAGAGTTGACTGAGAGAGACTCCAGCCCACAGCCTGGCAGTTACTTAAGCACTCACCAAGGGACAGCTGTTACTATTGCCTGGACAGGGAGAGGGTAGGGCAGCTGACTCAGTGCAGAGCTGGGCATTCAGTGTAGAAATTCTTGCTCCATTCCATTGCCTACCCTCTCCAGCACATTTTACTAATGTCTCTGAAACCTTGACACAGTGCGATGCATTGCCTAAAATGATGTAATGAAAAAGCCACTAATGAAGTGTGGGGAGGTGTGGAGAGTGCACGCGGTGCACATTAGGCAACAGGATAGACTTACCAATTCTTTGGTAATTGCACTGTTGTGACAGTCCTAGCAGCAAGAGAAATTTGTCTATTTTCCTTCTATTTTCTGGATAAAGATGTAAACGTGTGATTTGTATAGCTCCCCAGCATCCTCCGAGCTCTAAATGAAACCAATGACTATAGAAATAATTATGTTGGGGAAGTGCCTGTGGCTCAGTGAGTAGGGCGCCGGCCCCATATGCTGAGGGTGGTGGGTTCAAACCCAGCCCCGGCCAAACTGCAACAACAACAAAAAGCAATAATTATGTTTCTAGAAATACCAAGAGGAACTGAATGTTGGTTTCTGTGTAAGAGCCTGTAATCTCTAGTTGGTCTTTAGCTTGTCTGTCAAGTGGAATATTCTGGGACTTCACTAAACTCTTGTCATTAGGATCTGGCATTAGAGTTGTGAGTAGCAGTGGGCAGCATTAAAAGTGAGGAATACAGTGAGAAGTCCTTTGTGCCAAATAACCACTCTTTCCTGGGCAAACAGAATCAGCTCCTGGGGGACAATTTAGCCAGCAGAGGAAATCTTGAAATCTATATCATGGCTTTCAAGACAGTTGAACTCCCAATTTACTTCTGCGGCAGCCCAGGCTGGGTAGCTTATTTGAAAGTTCCCATTTCTATTGCTCAGGCCAAGAACCAGACACAAAGCTTTGAAAAGATCTACGGAAAACCGAGACACCAAGAAGGACTGGACAATTTGTACCAGAAGGCTGCAGCTTTGGGAGGCACCTCAGGGATGAGCTAATACTCTAGTCCAAAGCACTTACCTCATATATGAGAAAGCTAAGATGCTGACAAAGGGGGCTTAAGACCAGTGAAGTCTGGAGTGCAGGTGACCTGCTGCTGGTCTCGTGATCTTCCCACCTGAGACCAGTCATCACCTATTTATGGGGTGCCTGCTGTGTTCAGTGAAGGTGTAAGGGACCCACCTTACAGCATGGATCTCACTAGGTAGCTAGACAAACAAGGCACGCCCACGTGCAGTGGCAGTGGCATTTGAGTCATGTGTCCTGGGAGATTAGGAAGAAGAAGGGGAAATCTCAATCTTGATGGCTCAGAGAAGCTTGGAAGGGTGGTGGGACATCGGGGGGCCCTGGAAGATATATATGATTTGGGTAGGAAGAGAGGAAGGCTGTTCTATGTGAGAAAGGTGACATGTTCCAAAGAGCAAAGGTAGGAGCCAAAGAGGAATATTTGTGAGTCAGCAACGATGTGGTGGAAGAGGTAGCTTTCCTAGGATCACAGAATGCCAGAATTGGGAGAGACTTCAGAGACTGTCAGTTCCATCTCTTCATTTTACGGCTGAGGATATTCGGTCCAGAAGGTCTGAGTGTCTTGTGCAAGGCCATGTGACTGAGAGTGGCAGAGGGGATGAGAGCCTGGCCGGGACCCCCCGCTGGAGTCTCTACACTGCAGACCTTAGAGATGTGATGACAGAAGAGCGGAAAGACCACAGAGGCCCTTGTGTGAGATATTAGGTGTTTGTACATAAGCACTGGAAACCTTTGACTGTTTTTTTTTTTTTTTTTAAGAGTCAGAGTCTCAATTTGTCACCCTTGGTAGAGTGCCGTGGCATCACAGCTCACAGCAACCTTGGGCATAGGCGGTTCTCTTGCCTCAGCCTTCCGAGTAGCTGGGACTACAGGTGCCTGCCACAATGCCCAGCTATTTTTTTTGTTGTAGTTTGGCCGGGGCCAGTATGTGGGGCTGGCGCTCTACTCACTGAGCCACAGGTGCCGCCCCCTTTGACTGTTTTGAACTGGGACATGAGACGGGTCAGAGTGACACTGTGTAAAGAAGTGATGGTCCTTAGGATGGATGGAAAGGATTGAAAGAAGCAGAGAGCCCAGTTAAAGAGGGCTCAGACCTGGACCAGCTCTGAGATAACACAAACTAGGATGGGAGAAGAGAAAATGGAGAAGAAAGGGACACTTACCCACAGGCTGTGGGAGGGCATGGGAGAGTCAAAGACAGCTCTGGAAATTCACGCTTGACGAATTGTCCACTTTTCCTGTCACCTTTGCTGTCACCTCCCCTCAGCACTTCATTCATGTGCTCATTCTCTCATTCAGCAAATGCCATTTGGACCCTGTGGATGGCCTCCCACAGTCACCCCAGCCAGTGACCAACTGAATGTGGTGCTTCTGTTGTTTTCTCAAGGTCTGCCCCCTTCAACTCTTCTTGGTCAGAATTGTTAGAGAGAAGTGAGGTAAAATAAGGAGAACAGCTTGGTGACTGAAAGAAAAGAACCTGATTGTCTGGGAGGGTGTTGAAAAGCCAGAGAGATTTCAAATGAGAGGAGGATCAAAGCGTCTTGAGAAGGGAGGAGGCGGGCTGTGTGCACACTGATGCTCCTGGGTTTTAGGGAGAATAAAAGGTCCCAGTGTAATAGCAACAAAGGGACTCCTTTGTGCATTCATGGTCAGGGGCCAGAAGGGGTGATGGACAGCCTCGGCCCTGGGGCCCTGCTGGGGTGGCTCTAGACTCAGGCTGCTGCCCCCCAAAATGGTGGAAGGGCCCTTCTGTCAACTGTCAGAATGGCTGCAGGTGTTGAGGGCTCCATGGAGGAGGGAGGTCTGGGCTTTGGAGGCTGAACGCTACTGTGGGGCAGGGACTGTGTCCTCGGCCATTCCACCTGTGCCCATCCCACCTCCCAGCGGTTCCTGCCCACCTGATCTTTGGGTACCTTTAACAATTTTAGTTTGTCCTTTTCCTCTTGACCATGGAGGCCTATCATTTATTTCAATCTTAAAGGTTTAAGTCTTATCAACTGGACTCTTGAATAAATATGACAAATAGTTTAAAATACCTGGGCCAACTAGTCGATTTGCCATAACTGTACTGAGAAGTATTCTCTTACGCATCCAGGCAGAGTATAATGATCTGGGGATATACGAGGTTTCAAAATGGTTTCACTGATTTTTGTTTCTGTATCCTAATAATATCAAATGAAAACGGAGTTGAGAGGGATCTAAAAAGTAGGGAAATGTGGTCAAAAGTCTGAGTTAAATAGCTTCTTGTTCACCTTCACAATGTACACCCATGGTAAATACCCTCGGGTTGCAGCCTCTGGGGTCAGGATGGTTGGGGCTGCAGCAGTGCTCTGATCCTTTCTAGAGTATGACTTTGGGTCAATTACTGAATTTTTTTGGATTTTGTGCTTTATCTGTAACATAGGTAAGATGCCTATTTTGCGTAGTTTTACCAGAAGGATTTAGCAGGTCTCTGGCACGAAGTAGCTGTGTGCTAAGTGGAAGTTATTATTGGAATTAGCTCTCAGTGAGACAGAGGACTTGGTGGGTATCGTAATTCTTGCCTTTGTCTTCTAGTGGTTTCCTGTGTAGAATGCTGGTCAAAGGAATGTGATCCTTGGGAGAAAGATGGTGGGAGTCGTCATGCGTGACTTCGTGCTGGAGGTCAGCCCTCTCATGCACGGTCTTATGTCTGGGAACCGGGGACAGATGCCCATTGACTCAATGATAGGGACCTGAGGGCTGGGCAGCATGTGGTTAGTAAAGTCATATGCCAGCAGGAAAAGAGTCAGTGACTTGTGCAAACCGAACCCAGAATGCAACTCAGGCCACCCGACTTCCCACCCTAAGCCTAATGATAAGGCCTGCTCTGTTCCCTGTAGCCAGGCAGGGGTGGACTGCTCTGGAGCCAAGAGAGTGACCGCAGGCCATCTGTGAGCTCAGTCTCTGCCCTGGCTTGGAGAGTGGAGAAGTGATAGCGGTCCTGCATGGGAAGGTCTTTGTTGCTACGGTTCTCAGAGGCCAGTGGTGGGAACAGGTCCTTCCCTGGAGACCAGAAGGAGCACAGAGCTTTGAGAAACCTCTGCAGGCGTGGGGGGAAAAGCCGTTGAAGCAGTGATGGAGAAGGGACAGAATGATTTATGAGCGAAACCTAAATGAGCAGACCTAACCGGCCTGACCTCAGCACCAACTGGGGGGCGTGGGAGAGCATTCTGCAAATATTTGAGAGGAACATACTGGCCAGACCTGGGTGGAAGGGAAGGGCGGGACTGCAAAGAGAAGGCTGCCAAGGAAACCTTGCCCAGGGCCACTGGGGGCACTGCCTCCTGGTAGGGACCGCTGTCTGTGTGGGCATCTCTCCACAGCACAGGATGCAGGCTACTGTTCTTGTAACGAAAATCGGGCAGAAAGCAGAAGGAAGGACGGGCCGTGAGGAAACATGAGCAGGGTAGCCCTGTCCTATCCTGTCAGGACAGTGGTCTGTTCCTCTTGGTTTTCTGGGGACCAGTGCTATCTGTGTCAGTCCTGACTGGTTCTGCCTTCCCCAGCCTCCCTTTCTGCAACAGTGTCCTATTTTATCAAGCCAAAGCCTGTACAGCCTTCAAGCCTGGACTGACCTTTATCTAGATCTGGAAGCCTGGCCCAACCTCAACTGGCACATGCCCTCATTAACCACCCCTGCACTCCCCGAAAAGCCCCAGCACACCACATCAGCATGCTAAAGTTTCTTCTGCGTGGTCCTATGTCAAAGACATATTTTGTTAATAGTTTCTACATCCATTTGATCGTGTTGCCTAAATTTTAGAAGAGAAATAACCAGTGTGTAGTTTCTTTCCTCCCCTGTGGGGCACAGCACGTGCCCAGCTACGTGATGCTGGGATTTATTGGGTTACACTCTTGGTATTGGCCTGGTGACCAGGAGAGGCAACGGAGCCAGCTTCTGAGGGGTCCTCTCTTTCCCTGCAGGGGAGATGCTCCCACTCAGCTTTTATCACCAAACTGCTGGCTTTTACTAGGGAAGGCTGAGTGATCTCTGCAGGCCCAGAGCCTCTGGGGAGGAGGGGGAGCCTGCAGCATCAACATCTTCCCTCAGGAACTCCCTGTGCCATATTTCAGGGTCTTAGGTTTTGCCCTGCGGGGCTGTGATTTTTGCAAAAGAGGTCTGTGTTGACTGTGTCTTTGTATTTAAATGTTTCTGGAACTCTGTGACTCTGAGAATTAGACATCCAGCCTTTCACTAAGCTGCATCTGGTCTTCCCCTGCAGGAGATAAGGGCTTCCCTGGGAGCTCCCAAAGGGGTCCTGTGGCTCCCACACAGCCATTACTTGTTAACGCCTTCTGGGGCACCTATATAATTTAGCAGTGACCAGTCAATGGTCATCTTCACAGGCATTGCTCTTTCTATAGTTTTAGAACTCTACAGCATTCCGCTCTACTGGGACATTCCCCAGGGTACTGCTGGTGAAATCTGTAGTAATTTCAGCCACAGAGACTATCTGTGCTTTATCTACCAACAAGGATGGCTGGCTGAGCCAGATCAATTCCCAAATTCCCATCTAACCATTGCTTTTTTCTTGGACCATTCCTGGACCACTTGTGTTAGCAGTATCCTCTGAGAAGTATATGCCAAGATGGGATTAGAGAAAATAAGGAGGGAATAATATAGGCCTATTCCATGCTGAGGATGATAAGAATGGAAGGAAGTTTGGGTGGAAGCATCTTAGTCTGCAATAAAATTCCAAGAGAGTTCCGCAAGGCTAAATTCAAGCCCAAGTAGCTTGTCATCCACCATGTCTTCCAGCTACAGGCCTGCCTAGAAACCCTGGTTTGTTCAGCCTTGCGGGGAACAGGAATGTGAAGAGCGTGATAGTAGGGGTAGGGCTTCCTGTGCAGCAGCTGGGGCTGTCAGCTTCATTCCTGCACGGTAGACGCTTGGCTAAGACTTCCCCAGGAAGCATGCTTCTAACGTTCCTAGAATCCTCTTTTCCAGGTCAGAGGCTCTATTAGCAACACCTTAATTGTTCCAGAGATCCTAACAAAGAATGTTACACCCTTAACTAGGCCTCTATCCTGGGCTCCTATGCCTTTTGGCAACTTCCTGTGTTTGGGCTGTGCTATTCTTTAATTTGCTCTAGACTATATTATAATTTGAGAATTTTTATTGGGTGGGGAGACCGAAGATGGGGATTGTTTATTTATAGTCCTTCTAAATCCTGAGTGCAAATTGATCAGTTCTTTCCTAAGCTTGTCTTTTTTTTTTTTTTTTTTTTTTACAGTATCATATAGGGCTGAAAATGTCAACTCATGTTTTCAACATTCTGTCCAAGTTTGCAAGTTTATTAGATATAGTTTCTCTCTTCCAAGTCACTGCTAGATATAATGTTACCAAATATTTCATCACCATATAATGGTGATGTTGCCATTTGCGCCCCTCCCGCCGCCCCAGCCACTGTAATAATTTCCTTGTTATTTTTTTAGCTTCTACCTGCTTTCCAGTTTCAAAACCTGGTGTCATACAGTCGAGGTTTTGGTGTGGTAATAGCAGAATGTCATTTCTATGTAAGTAGTCTCAATTTCTGTGTCATCTAATTATTGCTTAGTGCATAACAATCACAAAATCTGATGCAACATTATGTATTTAACTCATGCCTCTTTGGGTCAGCGGATGCAGGCTCTGCAGCAGGTGTGTCTCATTCTTCTCATGGGACCAACCAGCAGGCCAGCTTGGCAGGTCCTCTCCAAGATGGTGACAGAAACGCAGGAGAACAAGATCAATCACACAAGTGCTCCCTAAGCCTTGGTTACTTTATACTCAGTGGCATTCCACTGGGCATAGTGAGCCATGTGGCCCAGCAGGAACCACAAATCACAAGGATGCACATGGTGCTCATGGAGATGGATGGGGAGTATAATGCTGTAATTTGCTGTTACTCTGTTTGCATATGTTTACATACACAAATACTTACTGTTGGCGGCACCTGTAGCTCGGTGGGTAAGGACGTGGGCCACATACACTGAGGCTGTGGGTTCGAACCTGGCCGGAGCCAGCTAAAACAACAATGACAACTGCAACAACAATAACAACAACAAAAATAGCCAGGTATTGTGGCGGGTGCCTGTCGTCCTAGTGACTTGGGAGCCTGAGGCAAGAGAATCGCTTAATCGCAGGAATTTGAGGTTGCTGTGAGCTGTTATGCCATGGCACTCTACTGTGCTCACTGTGGCTTAGGCGCCCTGGGCTACGCTACACTCGTCAGCCTAGGCCTGTCGTAGGCTGTACTTCCTGAGTCTGTGTAAGTGCACTCTGGATGTTTATGCAATGCCGGAGTCCCTAAAGATGCACTTCTCAGAATATAGCCCTGTCATGAAGCAACACGTGACTATAAACATCTCTGAACAATAATCTTTTTACACCCTTACCATCTTTGTTGCTAACCAGGTTTTTATTTTATGGTTCAGAAGTCAATTTCACTTCCAAAGATTTTCAAAGTTAAAAAAATTCAAATATTCTTGGAACAGAAGATTAAATTTTGTAAACACGTTTGAGGTTACTTTCAATAACTTTTTTGAGTCTTTATGAATTGTCTAGTAGGTGACTAGACGGTCTGCAATGACATGCCCTGAGGAGAATGGGTTCCTTGTTGAATTTCTATGCATGTTCCTTTAGGACCCCAGGAGAATCCAAAAACTTTATTGAGCCCTTGCCCCCAAGAACAGGCAGACAAGGGCTCTCTTTCTGGTACGCAATTACTCTTTTTTAAAGTTGTCATTTATTTGCCACTGATTTTGGTATATAAAGTGTGTTAAGTGTTTCAAATGCAGTGTCTTATTGTCTTATTGAATCTCTATCACAATGCTACGAGATTGGTATTGTCATTGCCATTATCATAATCTTTTCAGGAGGTAGAAGTGCTATGTCCCAAATTTAACAGCAAAGTCAAGGACTTTGACAGGTGGGAGTCACAGGAAGAGAGGTGTGAGCAATTTATTTTCCAGTTAACAAAAGGCCCAGGGAGTCCCTTCCTGTACTTCTGTTTGGGGTCTCAGGCCACGTATATATAGCAGCCCAAACAGAAAACCCCCAGCGCCACCCTGCTATGGAATTAGTTCTTGATTGTTTTTCTCTTTGCTCTACAATCCCTGCCTCACTCAGGCTGTGCCAACTTCGCAGCTCAGCCTCTCTTGCAGTTAAATTTCCATCTCTGAGGGATTTGTTCTCATTTCAGAGTTGGAAGTTCCTCACCTTCAAATTACAGTGAGTTTCTTGAGAAGAATGAGATAATAGATGTGAAAGTTCTACAAAAGAGAGAGAGAGAAAAAAAGGATAGGACAGGACAGGCTGGGGGTGGGGGAGAAGTGTGTTTCTCATTCCCCAGGCCCAGGGGGTCTTTGATAGAAATAAAGAGAGCTGGATTGGGCCAGAAAGGTAGAGGGGATGGAGAGTAAGGGGGCCAGGGACAGAAATGTCTAATTTAGAAGTGGCCCTTTTTCTAGGAACAGATTAATCAAGGGACCGCGAGGAATGTGAAATTAAGATCTCTCAGAGTCAGAGATCCTAGGCCAAGGTCCTCAAAATTTCTGATCACGGACACTTGGGGATAGAAGATATTGTTAAAGATAAAAGGCCATGTAGATCAACCCTCTTCTTCTCCTTCCTTCTCTCTGACGCTTAGTGCCTTTTGACAACTTGTCTTTTGGCTTGTGGTTGAACACAGGCAGGGATGGTGAACTCACTCTGTTCTGAAACAGAGCGTCCTTCCTAGGGTAGATCTGTCAAAACGTTCTCCTTTGCAGTGTTACCATCACTGTCCCTGAGCCACATGCTCTAGAAGAGGACTTAAAGGAAGGATGTGTGTCTGGGAAGGGAGGGAGAAAGGATTCCTGGTATTTCCTTATGTAAAAGCAAGAAAGGGAAGCAGAAGGAGGTGGACAGCCGCCAGGGAGGTGAGGCTCAGAGGCCTGCAGTGGGCTGCGTGTGTGTTCAGAGGCTCCAGACACTGACAGAGGAGACACACGCCAGGCACCACACTACCCTTTAAGTAAAGAGCAACCCCACAGCGGGAGGGTGAACTTCCCTGTGAGCGTTTGCAAGGTGTTGCTTTGCCTCCAAACCAGTTATTCCCAATGCTGAGAAAGTCAGAAAATGCTGGAGAAAAAGGGAGCCAAAGGAGGGGGGCAGCGGGGGGGGGGAAGAATGAGGCAGTGGGAGGGAGTGGACGGACTGGAGGAAAATGCAGAGTGGAGGGGAGACAGGGGAAGGAGCGGGGTAGGTGAGGTGGGAGAATCTCAGAGCAGCAGCGCCGTCCCTGAGTCTCGGGCCCTGCAGCCCACAGTGCTGCTTCTCCTTTGCACCTTGACCCCGCGACCCCAGACCCGGCCCTCCAGACCTGGTCCACCGCCACCCGCGCCCGCTAGGTGGCAGAAGCGCCGGGCGCGCACCGCGCGTGCGCAGTGGGCCCGCGTGCCACCGGCGCGGAGGAGCCCGGCTGGCGCCATTTCTAGGGCCTGTGGGTGACAGATCCGGGTCCAATACTTGGAAGTGCCAGTATTTTTTGTTTTAAATTCTTTGAGTGAAACCTGTTTGGGAAAACCTTTTCTAAAAGCTGTAGACCTGTTATAGTTCCGCCCCTCACGTCACCGCGCAGAGGAGGAGACAGGTGCGGGCCTCGCGCCGGGGCTGCGGGTCAAGACGCCCGAGCTCAGCTCGGCCACTGCGTCTCTGGAAGGCCGGACAGGTTAGTTCTGGCCTTTGGTGGCCGGGGCCAGGGCGTGGGCAGGACTTGGCTTTAAAGGCCCTGTGGGGTAAGGGAAGAACAGCGTCCCCCTCCTTATTTTCCCCTTGCCGAAGTGACCAGCTGCTAAGCCCAAGGCCACGTCTCACGTCTCCCTCCTGTGGGTTGACACAGCCAGCGAAGCACATTCTGCCCCGGGTTAAAGACATTGGGGTGGTATGCTCCCCTGAGAAACACGGGGCAAGGGAGGAGCAACCAGGCGCCAGGAGCCTCCTTCAGGGGTGCTAGAAAGTGACCTCAGACCCTCCCCTGCCCAGCACAGCCTGGGCTCAGCCAGCCGCCAAGAAACTGGGTTTGATAGGGACCGGATTTAACCTTGCAAGGCTTAATTTTGTGCAAGGGGTATGCAGTGAGCTTCAGGAGATAGACACCCAGCAAAGCAGGGGGGTCTCACGATCTGACCCAGGGCACAGGAGCACTCGTCCCCGGCCAGACGTGTACCCACAGGGTCCTGTGGGGGATGGGAGGAGGGGAGCGGTCACCATGGGCTGGGGAGCGGGCAATCAGGAAGACTTCGTGGAAGAGGTGGCCATCACGGTGCCAGTTTGCGTTGTCAATGAAGCCGCACCGTTTACAACCCTTTTGAATGTTATTTTAATACACAGTATTTTGGTAGCATATGTTATCAAGGTGGTGAAATAGTGCTGATCTACTGTTTCTGTTGAGGGTATAAAAAGACCTAATTTGTTTGGGAAGCAATTTGATGCTCAAAATTCAAAATTCGAGGAATTTATGCTACAAACATTCACATACAGGTAGGTGGGTGTACACGGACAAGATGCCCATTGTAGTAATTTTAGTAGCAGCCAAAGACTGGAAACAAGCTAAGTGTTCAGCAGTAGGATCGGGGTAAAGAATTAGAGGATATCCAAAAGATGAAATCCTAGGCAGCCATTAAAAAGAATATGGTGGCTGTATATGTATTGATACTAAAGTCTCCAAAATACATGTATAATGTTGAGTAAAGAATAAAACAAGGCAAAGAATGGTGTGTAGAGCATACTTTCATCTGAGTGTCAATTAGGTGTGTGAATGTTTATATATGAACAGAAAATTTCCAGAAGGATACACAGAAGTTTCTGTTCATAGCGGCTGCTTCAGGGGGAAGTGGATTGAGGGTTTGGAGTGGGAGGAGAACTGTTAAAACATTTTAAATAATAGTGAAATGTATCATGTATCTACAACAGTGTATAAAACATATGTACCATCTGAAAAGTGATTATAAAGCATACCAGACTTAATGTATATTGTGTAATAAATTCTTGTATTCTGAATTTTATACCATCTGCGTACTTTTCCTATTGAAAATAGTCTCTGTGAATAGACATTCCTTCCTCTCCCATTTCCTAAGTGTACAGCAGGGGAAAAGAGAGCTCAGTGGGAGGCCCGAGGGGTGTCCAGGGACAGCTGCCCTGAGACGGCCATGAAGGAGGGAAGGGGAAAGCTGGGCTCCATGCCGAGCCCGAGCTGGATGGCCAGGCTCAGTCTGGAGTTTGTGTGGTAGCTTCTGAGGACTCTAAATGTTTTGGGGAATGACGTGATTGAAGTCTTACAAAAAGGAAGTAAAATCAAATGCTCCAGTTGCCCCAGCCAGTCTGCCAGCCAAGAGACTAGCATGTGGGGTAGGACAGGGGGCCGTGGGGGCAGAGGCTTGTCTTCCCTCATGCTCGACTTCTCAGGGATAAGCACAGCATACGCCATTGTGGATGGTCCTGGCAGGCTCTGACCATGCTGACAGCGTCATGTCTGGATCCTCATAGCAACACTGCAGGATGGGAATTTCACGTCCATGGAACAGTAAGCGACTGGAACCTTGAGAGAGTAGGCACCTTGATAAAGGACACACAACTGGCCCATGGCACAGATGTGATTTGCTCTTGCCACAGATCTGTGCTGCTTCTCTCTCACTCCCATTCTGTCTGACAACTGCTAGCCAACTGACAAATGCCTTTCCCACATGCATCTTACTCTGGGGCTTGGTATTTCTCCTTTGTTCCTGTAACACTGGCCGTACCACTGAGATGAATGTGGCGTGGATGCCAGGGTAAATATGCGTGACATGGGGAGGCATGGGCTCCCCTGCTCCCTCACTTGCCTCCATCCATCACTGAGGCCCTCTGTGTGTGTGAGAATACTGGAGGGCGGTGGAGCCTCCTTTGGAAGTGGAATCTTCCCAAGCCCAGGCTCTGGGCAGTGGCTACCTGTGCCTTTGCTCTGATTCTCTGGCCCAGTCATGTCAGGTGGGCCTCTGTGCTCGAGGCCAAGCTTTGCTGGGTACCCACGTTCAGGACGAAACTTCTGAGGAGAGAGAGGCGTTAAAGATCTTGTTCCCCTCTCCTACCCCTACACTCCTAGGAAAACGCTGTTTTTTTTCAGTTTTGCACATCTCACTAATGAGCACCATTTTCTGGTGTCTGATACCACTGAGTGACTCAAGGGTAAGATTTGGCAAAAATTCTGCAAAAGTAAAGAAATATCAGATACTTCAGATACCCCTGACCCCTAGGGCCACCCCCATGTATAAACAAGGCAGAAGAGATGCCGGCCATCCCCCAGTGTCTGTGCAGAAGGGGTGAGGGGCATGGCTGCTTTTACTGTCATCCGTCCAGTTATGTGCTGGCTGTGATGATGGTTTGGTTTGCTTGAAGGACCCTATTTCTTACGGTGAGCCTACAGACCAAAATTGAGGCCTGCCTTCCCTTTCTGGGAGTTGGGAGGGAGGCACCAAGGTAATAATCCCGATTTATATTGCTAGCCAAACCCTGAACACAGCTCCAGTCCCTGACAAAAGTAATTCTCCCTTGGACAGTCATGCGCAGGACTCGGGCCAGTCTGAGCCTATACTGTACCTCCCTCTCCTTGACAGGGCAGAGCTCAGTGAATATTTCACCTTCATAGTCTTGGCCACAGTCATGGGTTTGCGAAGCTGTCTAAATCCAGTTTATCAGCAGGAATAAATACCCTCAGACTTAAAAAGTGGGAAGCAGAACTTGGCTCTGTTGGATTGATGATTTCTGGAAGAATACCGATTTGGGAACGGAGGAGGGCGGGGAGGGGGGAAGGCCGGAGTCGGTGGGATTCCACTCACAACCTGTAAAAGCAGCAACATGTACTCTAACGAGAGATCATATTCCAAGATACATTTCCTCCAGTGAAGGATAAGGCATCTGGCATCCATCACTTCATAGGGACAGAGGAGCTGCAGGGACTCCAGCTGCCTTTGGGGTATGTGGCAGGTGTGGGGATAGGCCCAGATTGAGCCCAGGGCTGGCTCTGTATGAGTCATGGTGTTGAGATTGCAAGCGCTTTCCCTTGGCTTTCTGCAGGACTTGCTATGCCTGGCTTCCCACAGTCCAGAGGCCTTATTCTTCCTCCATTTGGTGGCTCGGGAAACCCCATTCCCAACAGATCATCTCAGACCGAAGTTTGATTGAAGTGTCCTCTCCCTCCACAGTCACTTCTGTAGAATCTTACATGGCCCGCTCAAAGCAATAATTTTCCTACCAGCACATTGAGTGTTTTGTTCTGTCTCTGGGACCTGCCGGGTCATGCCTCACTTCCCAGTAGGTAGAATCTCAATAAGCAGTGTGGTGGAGACCATGGGGCCTGGGTCAGGCTGCACGGCCTGACATCTCAGCTCTGCCACTTAACAGTTGGGGGATTTGAGTGAGCTTGTTTTCTGCACTTCAGTTTTTTCATCTGTAATGGGGGGACAATAATAACACACTCAGACTCATTGGATTGTTGGGGGAATGAACTGCAGCAATAACTTGACCCAGTACCTGGCACGTGGTGATTGTTTAGTATATGGAGACTCATCAAAATGATGATGAGAGACACAGCTTTACAGTTACTAAAAAATAGTGCGAGCAGGTGATTGTTTTAAACAGCACAGGCTTTTTGTAGAATCTGTAACTTTGCTTTTTCATATAGTTTCGGGAGAATCGCACCACAGCCTCCCCTCATCTCCTCCTTGGACACAGCGTAGTGCAAAGAGCCGTAGCTGTGGAGTCACAGAGGCCTGGAGCTGTACCATCATCATGGGCAAGTCATGTGATCCCTCTTGGCCTCAGTTTCCTCATTTGTAAAATGGGAATAATAATAGCTACTTCACATGACTGTGGAGTGGATTAAATGTGCATAGGCTGTTGAACTTGGTAGCAACATGAACAGTGCCAGGATACCGATTTCCTCCCCACCCTTGCCCCATCATGCTCCGGGCTGCACCTATCTATCTTCTAAATCCTCTTTCTTTGCAGTATCTCCTCAACATCTGTCTTCTCCATACATTCTTCCCCGTAGGAACCTCCTGATGAGCTATTTTGTCGTGTGTTTTGGGTCTCTGATTATTTCATACACGCCAATTTGTTACTCAGGATGGATGGTAAGCTTTTCTGAGGGGAATGCTTATCGTGAATGCCTTTTTCCCCCTAATAATAAGAATACTTCTTGGCATACTAGTGTATCATAAACAGGTGAGTTGAGTTGACTTTCATTTAATGAGGAGCTGCCTATCCAAAGAAGTGAACTGGAGACTTAGGAGCCAACTCTCTCAAAGGCTGAATTTCTTCTCTCTCCCCCTCTTTCGCTCTCAATCTCTCTCGTTCCCTCGGCTCTTAAGATCAACTGCAATTTCAAGAGACTATGAGAGAGAGATATAAAAGGGAAAAGAGGAAGTCGAGAGTGGAGGAGGACATGGGATATTCATTTATTCATTAATTTTTTTCATTCAACAAACATTTGTACGGTTATTGTGTGTAAGACACTATGTTAAGCTCTGAAAGAGGGAAGAAGGTTATAGTGAGTAGTGGACAAATTTCTGTCCTCAACAAATTTACAGCCCTGGGTCACTCAACTGGAGATTCCAGGTCTAGTTGACCTGCCAGGCTGGAATTTCATCCTTTTGCTTTTTGCAAGTAATGAAGTCAATTCCCTTGGACTCATGGAGTTTGTCCAGAAGATGTAGATGTGATTTGCTTCCCAGCAAGAATGAGGACCAAGTCATTTAAGCCTAATGGGTATTAACATTGGCTTATAACTCTGTTGCTAACGTAAGAAGTCAAAAACTGAACAAATAAAAATAAACTTTAATATTTTTAAATGAAAAAACAAAAGCATGAGGACTCTTCAAAGAAGCTTTTTTTCTGTTTAATACATGTTTGTGGCTCTTGCCCAGAGCACGAGACCTGGCAAATAGTACATCCAATAAGTGTTGAGTGAACAAAGAAAAGCATCCTGTTCTAGAGAGGTGGAAGAGACTGCAATTTATAGAGCGCTCCCTAGCTGCAGGTGGCCTTGTCTCAGCTGGGAGCAGGCTCTTTCTCTGCACCAGTCCTCCAGTTGTGTCAGACTCAGGTCTCAAGAGTGTGGCTCAACGAACATAATGGCAGTAAACAAAAGCTTTCTGACCAGCCTGTTCTGTTTGAATTGGCGAGAGGTTTCCAGTTGGAATTAGTGCCTCAGATGAGAATATCGGAGTCATTGTATATGAGAGGAAGAGTGTTGGCTTCCCCCAACTTTGATGTGGAGCATATGGGCCTGGGAGTGCAAATGCAGGAGAGGGGGTGGGAGAACAACACACTGTGTTCAGAATTTCTCAGACCCTTCTTGGTTCTTCCCATTGGTCTCGGTATTCTAACTTGTCCCTGTGTAGTCACGGGTAAGGACAGCAGGTTCTAAACTTAGCTGGGTGACCTCAGGCCACCTCTCTGGTCTTCATTGTCCCAAACTGTAAAAAAACAGGGTAGACTGATGGTCCCCAAGGCCCCTCTCTTGCAGTTTTGTTGCTCTGTAGCTGCAGATCCTGACCAGGGAGCACTGAAATGACTTATGCCGGGATGCTGGTAGAAAGGGAGGTGATATGGAGAACCGAGGATATAAAGTGTACCCCACCCCCAAAAGATGATCCTTCTGGAAGATGACAATGTGCTATGGTTGAAACATAGAACATCCCTTAATCTCCCAGCCTTGGTTTTCTCATCTTCACAGGCAGGCGAACGGCATCTCCCTTACCTGGAGGGTGTGAGGATTAAGCGAAGTCATCTATGAGCTGTGCCTTATAAACTGTCAAACACCACATAAATGTAAGGGATTGTCATTCTGGCATACAGCAGGCCCAGATGGGAAAACTGTTAGACAGAACTCCATTTGGGAGTCCCCTTCCTTCTCAAAGATGTGTTAGTATGAGGGATGCTCTGACACCTGTCCACAATCTGCCCTGTTTGGGTTTCTCTGTCCCTTGGATGTGGAAGCGGTGCTGTCCAAGACTTGATTTAAGCATTTTCTGTGTGATTTGGCTTATCTCGCCAAGCACGTGCTGTGGCTTCTCATGGTCTTAGAATGAGAAGAACGTGATCTTCATCCCTGGTGTCCCTGGTGGGAAGTGGATGCCAGGAAGTGGTGGTTTGTATCATGTTTTTTTCCTGACTGCAGTGGAGTTGGGTACAGAGAAAGGGCACTAACCAGGAGCAGAGTTATTTAATCGTTGTGATTCCACATGGTAGGTATGAGAGTTTGCCTGGACCTCAGGTATCATCAGTTCCACCCCTGTCTGACCTGAGGGTGGGGGCCTGTTGAAGCTGTCCAGCTTGGTGGAGAGACGTGGGGCCTGGAACCAGGCTCTGGGCTTGGTTGGAGTGCTCCCCCTGGAGCAGCATACAGGTCCCTCTTCTTCCTCCTTCTCACTCATTCTGTCTCTCCCCTCTCCTTTCTTCACCACTGTTCTCTTGCTTCCCTGTCCTAAGCCAATATGGGGTAATGTGCAGGATGGAAAGCCTTTCTGGGTTTCTGGGCAGCTGGAGGTTTGATGGGGTGGGGTGATGGGCTGTGTCTTCTGAGAGATCCAGGACACTGAGGGCCAGGAACTCCACCCATGGGCACCATGCCTGAGGCGTCAGAGACATGACCTGAGCACTGGACTCTGCGGTGGCCGGAGTCCACTGTCCCCTCCCCCGCCCTGGATGGCATGGAAGAAGGGCCAGTGTGTGCTTGCCCAAGGCTTCCCAGCCCTGCTCTGTCCCCTCCCCTGGGGGCATTCTGAAGGCCACACAGCATCCACTTGGCAGCCCTTTCCAGAATCACCCAGATAGCGCTGGCCTGCATTCAAGCACCCATTTTGTCTCTTCGCGGGGTTGGCCTGTCTGGGGGAACTCACCCTGGGGAGATTTCACCCTCTGGCAACAGCTGACTCTATTTGTTCAGATGAGAACAATTTTCTCTCCCTTGCACTTTCAACAAGTACGACCTCAGGCCCCCCCTGCTCTGCTGCCAAGAGCAATAAAGGCTGAGGGGGAGTTGGAGGGCGGGGAGACACTCAGGATAATTGAGCTGTCAGCCGGAGCCTGGGCTTCCTGGATCTGGGGTGTCTCACAGCGCACATGGACCAGTTTGCAGGCGTGGGGAAGGGAGCTGCTTGATGTCCTAATCGCCCTGAGAGATAGCCATGCTCAGGGAATGTGGGGACAGGCCGAGGTGGAAGGAGCTTCTAGCCAGCCTCCCACTCGCCGGCTCCCTCCTGGTCTGGGCTGGAGCTGCCTTGCTAGTTTGATCAGGAAACCGGTCTGTGACTTGGGGGTGGTGAGTGGGGATTATGGGGGGCCTCAGTGCTGTGCTCAGTGGAACACCAAAATGAGGAAGCCAGGATCCAGCCTGCCCCAAGTCGGAGGGCCCCAGCTCTGCCTTCCCAGTGGTCCTGGGGGCTTTTACCTTGTCACTGTCCCGTAGGTGCTGCCCTGTTGTGGGGTTTACTGGCTTAATGGTTCCCCTGGAAGACAGTCCCAAATCACTGTTCCCCTTGGCCTTACACCCTCTACACCTTTCCTGTGAGTAGACCGTTTGTGTCATGGGCTGCTCTGATTGAACCGGGTCACCCTTCCGTGTGGAGGCCACACCGAGTGCAAGGCTGAGAAGCTGGGCTCCTTCTACCCTGGAATGTGGGAGGCTTGGCATCCTGTCATGAGGGCCAGGTGCAGGGGAAGGGCAGGGAGCAGGTCCCCGCCTGTGTGGCGGTCACGCGGGACCCAGCATCACTATCGTCTGAAAAGTTTCTTCTCCCAGTGTCACATTCAAAGCCCTTCTTGGTGTCCACTGTCCTGCTTGCCTTCCCCACCTTTTGTCGTTCTCTTGTCCCCCCCAGCCCGCCCCCAAGGCCTCCTCCAGATCCACCATCCCCGTGACGCAGACAGCACCGTCGCGGCCTCTGCTGTCACTGGCCCTCTGCCTCAATGGTCCTTTCTTCATATCTGTCTACACCCATAAATTGAGCCTTGGTTACACTCTCCTTCCTGAATTCCTTCCCAAACCCTCTGAGACCTCTCCTACCTCATCCCGTGCTATGAGCACCGAGAACACTCTGCCTTCTGTCAGTGGCTTGTGAATGGTCCTGGGAGCACTAGGTTGAGCAACCTGAGGGAGAGATTTCCTGCTCTCTCACTGTCGTATCTCACACAGCGCTGGGCTCTGTTAGTCGGTGTGTGACAGATACACGTGCATGTAGCATATGGCACGTTTACATAGTGCATGACAAAGATGGCGTGCCCGATCTTGGTGGCTTTTAGTCTTGAACCGAGGGCTCTGATGGGGCAAAGGCATAAATGAAAAGGCTCTAGAACTCCAAGGATGGCTTAGAAGCATCAAATTTCAGAGCTGAAAGAGGTGTTAAAGATAATCTAGACCAATTTCTTATTGTACAGATGAAGAGAATGCGTTCCCATTTGAGACCAGCCTGAGCAAAAGTGAGACCCGGTCTCTACTAAAAATAGAAAAACTGAGGCAAGAGGATTGGTTGAGCCCAAGAGTTGGAGGTTGCTGTGAGCTGTGATGCTACAGTAATCTACAGAGGGCGACAAAGTGAGACTCTGTCTCAGAAAAAAAAAAAAAAAAAAAAGAGACAAAAAGAAAATGAGTTCCCAAGAGCTGAGTTGCTGACAGTCACATAAGAAGTTAATGGCAGAGTGAGACACAGCTCACACTAGTGTGTTTTGTGGTTATTGGAGACTTTCTACCAATGTTGGGGTTCAGTGAGGTCCGGGCTCCCCCACATTGCCCTGTCTATCTCACCTGCAGAGTTCTAGTTTTAGTCTGCCCTAAACACCTCTGTGCTGAACCCTGAAGGGGAACCAACTTAGCAACAAACCACCCCTGGTTATGGGACTCCTCCTTAGTCCCCTTCCACCAGCACTGTGATTCTGCTGTGGTCCCTGGGGAATGACTTTGAAATAGATTTCAGGTCGTAGTTGAGGGGAAAGAGGGCCAATGTAGGGTCAGGGCCCCTGGGTGCTAAAAGGAGAAAGATGTTCTTCCCGTGAGAAAATCATCCAAGAGCTTCAAATAAGCCCCTTGTGAGGGACAGAGATGTCTACTGACTCCCTCCCCTGAGCAAATAGAAGGTTCTGGATTTGAGTTCTCTCCAGATGTTGGATCAACAGATGGGGCCCAGGCTCCGAGCCGGAGAACGAGGTGTCTCAGAACAACCAGGAAGTCCTCTTGGAACATCTTTTGCAACGTGATGTAGAAACCAATTGGGGCAAAGGGGAGAGATGCAAATATTCATACCCCACCCCTGCCTCCGCCACCTTCATCAGCCTCCTATGCTCAGAAAAGAGCTGGTTTCTAAGGACCACTTTCCCTTGTCCAGGGCTCTATGGAGAAAACAAGACACACAGGATCAGAGGGAGGGTAGCCCAGCCAGGTGGATGTCCTAGCCAGGGATGTTCCAGCACTGCCTCGGCACAAGCCGACAGACGTCCTCTGTCCTAGTCGACTGTGCTCGGCCCACAGTGGGGAGGCAGGAGGAATGGCGGGGTGTTGCCCAGCCCAGCTTTCCCTGTCCCTGAAAAAAATTTGCCATTACTTGACCTCAGATAATAGACTTTAAAGACACTCCTGAGATCCAAAGAAAGTTCTTTATCTGCAAATTAGAGACCTGCCAGCAAGATGGGTCAGAGCTGGCCAGGGGTCCAAAATCCCTCTTCCTTGAGTCCCAGATGTGAGCTGAGGCTCCCAGGTAGGGGCCAAGAGGTTTAGATTTGCCATGTCCCCACATGGCTTTCAACTGCAGAGCTCAGAGGCTGTGTAGCCTGCAAATCCCCTGCCAGGAAGAGCACTCTGCCAAGCCGAGGCTGGCTCAGGGCCCTGAGGGTTCCATGCAAGGATCAGCGGCCTGCGGACCACAGAAATAGTTGGATGTTGGGATGTGCACAGGGATGAATCAGGCGTCGCCAGCATGAAGAGTTTTCAAAGTTTCTCTGCTGTACAAGTCCACTGGAATGTTGTGTGGACCCTGCCCACATTTTCTCAGTCACTAGCATTTATTTTCCTCCTTTCTAGGCTCAGAAATCAACTCTTTGGCCCACCTGTTTGAAGTGAGACAGGATTTCTGGGATACCTGAAATTTGGAAGTCAGTAGAGTAATGCAGGGGGACATGTTAAGCCTTTTATCATTTTCGTGCAATTAGACAGATGTTGAAGAAACTGTTTTATGTCCTGAGTTTTCCAATTGCTATGACACACAAACTCTCTTAATAATTTTTTTTTTTTTGGGGGGGGGGAATGTGTGTTTACTCCAGGCCCTGGATTCTTTGCTTGGATTTCTTTAGATTGGCTCTGGAAACCAAAGCACAGGGAAATCAGTGCTGTTATTTTCCAAAGCCTGCCACGGACACGTGGACAAGGGCATGTTTTCTGAGTTCCGAGCGGTTGAATTATCCTCCCTTCATTTGAATCTTCTTCTGTTACCCAAGGGGAACAGGATTGGCTGCCATCTCCAAGATCTCTAACATCCAACAAGAGAAACAAGTGGGCTTGATTTCTGCAGGGCTTCCAAAGGCCAAACTTGGAATATGAAGGCAGCAGGATCCAGGGCTGGCTAGGATGATGGGCTGTCACTGGTCACCGGAACCAGGCGAGGAGGAGTCCCTCAAGATTTTCCCGAGGGCACTGTCCCCAGAGTCCATTTTTCTGCCTCATCTTAGAGCGTCCGGCTTGGCAGTCAAGAACAATTTTCTGGGATTGAAATATCCCCTTCCTTTTTGCTATTCTCCCCTCAATTTTAAACCTTGTTTCTGCTCGATGGCCCACCAAGTTCTTCAGGTTTTTCTATTTTCAAAACAAGGCCCTATTAAGAATTAAAAAATCAAAACTTCTGCTGGTTGTCATGTGTGCTTCCAGAAATAATGCCCTACTGCTATTTAAGACCCTGAAGTCAGAATTTCCAAGGAAGGATCTGGGGTGGGCTCTAGGGGATGGGGTGCCTGGCAGTGGCCTGGGTGGTTGCTCTGCCGCACATACGGGACCACATGCTCCCTGGGGAGCTGGACTGGCTCTTTCTCTGGGTCTCGTCTGGCTAGTCTGCCAGCTGAGCAGCCCCTAGAGGATGCAGAGAAATATTTGGCCTTAAACAGACTCAGAGATTGGCCACAACCTCTGATTGCTAAGGATTTAGGGATCCGGTATGAGCCAGAGGTTAGAGCAAGAGCTTTGCTGTCAGACCCACCTCTGTACATCCTAGTTATGTGAACTCAGACTAGCTCTTTACATCAAGTCCTCATCTGTAGGTGAGGGATAATCCACATAATATTTGCCCTACCAAGTTGCCACAGTGACTAAGGCAATAGGGTAGAGTGGCTGGGCATGGTGCCTCACACCTGTAATCTTAACACTCTGGGAGGCCAAGATAAGTGGATCACTTGAGCTCAGGAGTTTGAGACCAGCCTGAGCAAGAGTGAGACTCTGTCTCTACTAAAAATAGTAAAACTAGCCAGACATGGTGGTGCATGCCTATAGTCCCAGCGACTTGGGAGGCTGAGGCAGGAGGATTGCTTGAGGCCAAGTGTTTGAGTTTGCTGTGAGATATGATGATGCCACCGCACTCTACTGAGGGCCACAGAGTGAGACTCTGTCTAAAAAGAGAGAGAGAGAAAAAAAGAAATAGCAGAGAGGAAATGCTTAGCACAGGTCTGGCCCATAGTAAGCACTTAATATAGGGTAGCTGTTAGCACATATGAGTTTACCTGTGGTGATGCCTCTTTCTGGTTGTGTACAAACCTCCTTAAACAGAACAGGCAATTGCTGATTGACTTATCTGTGTCACTCCTAGACTGTAAATGTCTTGTTTCATTCTCTTTATTTCCAGTATCTAACCTAATGCCCAGGACCTAGGAGAGTCTCACTAAACATTTGTTAAATTAAGAAATGAACAGATTCACTGGGTGGGGAGGGAGGAAACTCACAAGGTGAATCTCTAACTGCTTATTTGGAGGGGAGTATATGATCTAGGCCCTCGAGCTACAGAATATCCAAGGATTTTGCTTAGCAAATGTTTAGCTTTTCAACAACGAAGTTGTTGAGGCCAAGAATTTACCGGGGGAAGGGGGTACCAGGAAACCTGGCCACTTCTGTCCTACCCTTATCCCAGGAAGGTCTTTTCATAATGGTGAAGACACTCCCAGGCCCTTCATTTTGCACAAACCTATGTGAATAGGCCTGGTGGGCTTGTGTGCTGCACAGACCAAGTGGCCCCATGCGGCAGCCCTGGGCACTACTAATTTTGAGGATGGACTAGATCCCTTGACATTGGGATCCACTTTCCAAATGATGGTTTGTTTTCAAATGACCTTAAAGGAAGGAGGTAGGAAGATGAAGGGCAATTAATGTCTCCTCTGGAGACAGAGCCACAGAAGGTCCTATCCCAGTAGGTTTCGAGGAGTCTGGGTTATGCTGGAGCTGCTGGTACTGTCTCATGAGAGTGGGACACCAGGGAAAATGGCATATGCTACAAACCCAGGCTCCCTTCCTTACCTCGCTATATCCAAGAGTCAGTTGTTAAATATTTATAGCACACCGTTGATTTTGACTGAAGGCCAAAATTACCCACAAGAAATAAAAGAGGGTGGTGAGGAAGAGGATAAAATGAATGCCTCTGGGCCTATGCAAACATCATTTGGGAAATGGAATTTTGCTTGCAGAATGCAATGTGCAAAGTGTTCTCAGGCCCAAGTTGGTGAGAATGGCTGTATTTTTGATTTTTAGTGGCATAGGGCAGGGATTTGCCCACAACACTTTCTAGGGCCAATCCTGCCTTGAGAGAAAGGGATAGCCTTGGCTGAGGCTGCTGGAGTTTCCCAGGAGGCAAGTTGGTATAGAGAGGGTTGAGACAGCCCTGGGTTACAGCGGACCTCAGCCTGCACAGGCTGCACTGTTGCACCTGGCATCCAGACTTCTTTTTACCACAGGTAAACTATCCTTCCCTCTTTAAGCTTTTGAGGCAAATTTCAATAGATAATATGTAATGAAATAAATTTTGTACAGCGTATAGTCTGGCATAAGGAGAACACATAGAAAATAAATTTAAAAGGTCTCTAATGTTAATTGAGGGTTTAGGTAAGCTGTGTATGAATTGCTTTACATAAGTTATCTCGTTTAAGTCTAAGAACTCTGTAATCAAGGGCTGTTATTCTGCTCCTTTTGAACAGAAGAGTCTCCCAAGACACAGACAGGGAGGTTGTCCACTGGAAGTGAAGACTCATGATGCAAATGCAGGTCTTTCTGTGTCCAGTGCCCCCCATGTTTAGCTGGTGTGCTACAAATGTCAAGAAGAGAGAATAGGAAGGTCCAATTAGCTTTTGCTAAGCTGTTTTGTCTCTGAATGGTCCTGCATTGTTTTGGAGGGCTTTGAAACCCTCCTGCAAGATTGGGGCACACTGTTAACAGCCCATCCTAATCTTCTGAGTTTTAAAGAACTTCCGCTAAGCTGTGCTCCAGATCCCAGCCTTCCTACTGCCCCTCGTCTTGCTTTTGTTCATCCAGCTATTCATTAAAACCAGTTTATTTCTGGGAATAATATGCTGTGTATCTCTCTCTGTATGTATATGTGTAGAGTAATAATAATAAGAAACCCAACTCGTAAGCCACATGTTTCACTTTGTTGCTTGTTAATTTTAACAAGACAGCTGGTGGTTTGGACTGAGAGCTTGCTTTTCTATTAACCACAGATTTTCGTCCCCATGGATTTCCTGTTTGCATAATAGTTTTTGGGGTAAAGAGTTTTGGTAGAGGAAAGCCAGTACCATTCCAACTTAACAGGAGCCGCTCTAAGAACCAAGGCAAAGGGAGCATCTCACTGGGGCAAACTTGGCCCTTCCAAATGAAAACTTTCTATAGCATATTTGGTATAGTTTGGGGACTCTCTGATGCTCAGCATGGGAGACACAGCAGAGATTAACATGACCAATAACCCCAAGAAGCATGCAATCTAGTACTGGGGATTAGATGTGCCCAAAGAGTTATAAAAATGTTCTAAGTATTCCAAGAGTGGCAAAGACTATGGCTGGAAGGCAGAGGAAATAGCAGCTTCTTTACCTGCAAAGTCTTCATGGAGGAAGTCACGACAGGCAGGTGTTTTTATTTGTTGTTTTGTTTTTGTTTTACAAGCAGGAATGAGGGGAAGGGCATTCCAAGTGATAGGTGACCCTGTAAAGAAAGGTCCAGAGGTAAGAGGTTGTGAAAAGAAGGACTCTATTGGTTAGACCAGAAAAAAGTCGGGAAGCAAAGACAAGGCTATAAAGCCCTGGTTCTCAACCTTGCTAATGCTGCAACCCTTTAATACAGTTCCTGTGAGTCGTGATCCACAGATTGAGAACTGTTGCTATAAAGTATATGGGGGAGCCTGGTGAGGGGTGTCACATAGGAGTTAGATTGTTTTTAGGCAAGTGATGGTCACTAAAGATATGGCGTGCCAGAGGGATGTGTTCAGAACTGGGTTTTAGAAAGGTAACTGGTAAGTGACCATCAGAATGTGGAGGGAAGGGATCATTTTGTTTGGGAGTGCCCTTGGGAAGTAAGCTCAATGGGAAAGGAGAGGAGGAATTGAGTATGAAGACAATTCAAGGGACGCCAGGAGTAGCCGAGGGTGACCTGAGATTTTGAACCTGGGTGATTTGGGGGATACTGATGCAAGAATAGAGATGAGGAACCAAGGAGGGTTCCTCACCCATGTTGAGGAACAGACTTCTTGATGAGTTTGAGGAATTGGTGAGTCATTGAGGAGAAAAGATATAACTACTAGCTTGGAAAGATGGGTCTGGTTGGAAATAGAGCTCAGGACTAGGGTGTGGGTTGCAGACTTCTTTGGCTGGAGGTGAAGTGGAAATTCTGGAAGAGGAAGACAATATTAGAAGGCAACACAACAGGAGAGATTAGACAGTGAAGAGGAGAATCAGGAAAGTTTAGGCTTCCAAAGCCAAGGGAGAAGAGCGTTTGAATAAGGTGGCAGTCGGTGTACTAGGAGCTGCCGACAGGTGAAGGGGGGAGAGAGATGATCAGACTTTCCAAGTGGGAAGACATTGATGACAACCCAAAAGAGAGAGGGTTCAGTAGGATAGGGTTAGGGTTAGGGTTCAGAAGTTACCACACGGAGGCATGTGTGGAAGTTTCAGAAATGTTGACTGCAATTTATTCACCTGTAAGTTCATTCAACATACAGTAGTCCCCTCTGTGGTTTTGCTTTTTACAGTTTCCATTACCCACGGTCAACTGCAGTCTGAAAATATTAGAAGGAAAGTTCCAGAAGTAAACAATTCTTTTTTTTTTTTTATTGTTGGGGATTCATTGAGGGTACAATAAGCCAGGCTACATTGATTGCAATTGTTAGGCAGTGTCCCTCTTGCAATCATGTCTTGCCCCCACAAAGTGTGACACACACCAAAGCCCCATCCCCCTCCCTCCATCCCTCTTTCTGCCTTTCCTCCCCACCCCATAACCTTAATTGTCATTAATTGTCCTCATATCAAAATTGAGTACATAGGATTCATGCTTCTCCATTCTTGTGATGCTTTACTAAGAATAATGTCTTCCACTTCCATCCAGGTTAATACGAAGGATGTAAAGTCTCCATTTTTTTTGATAGCTGAATAGTATTCCATGGTATACATATACCACAGTATACATATAATCCATTCCTGGGTTGGTGGGCATTTAGGCTGTTTCCACGTTTTGGCAATTGTAAATTGAGCTGCAATAAACAGCCTAGTACAAGTGTCCTTATGATAAAAGGATTTTTTTCCTTCTGGGTAGATGCCCAGTAATGGGATTGCAGGATCAAATGGGAGGTCTAGTTTGAGTGCTTTGAGGTTTCTCCATACTTCCTTCCAGAAAGGTTGTACTAGTTTGCAGTCCCACCAGCAGTGTAAAAGTGTTCCCTTCTCTCCACATCCACGCCAGCATCTGCAGTTTTGAGATTTTGTGATGTGGGCCATTCTCACTGGGGTTAGATGATATCTCAGGGTTGTTTTGATTTGCATTTCTCTAATATATAGAGATGATGAACATTTTTTCATGTGTTTGTTAGCCATTCGTCTGTCATCTTTAGAGAAGGTTCTATTCATGTCTCTTGCCCATTGATATATGGGATTGTTGGCTTTTTTCATGTGGATTAATTTGAGTTCTCTATAGATCCTAGTTATCAAGCTTTTGTCTGATTGAAAATATGCAAATATCCTTTCCCATTGTGTAGGTTGTCTCTTTGCTTTGGTTATTGTCTCCTTAGCTGTACAGAAGCTTTTCAGTTTAATGAAGTCCCATTTGTTTATTTTTGTTGTTGTTGCAATTGCCATGGCAGTCTTCTTCATGAAGTCTTTCCCCAGGCCAATATCTTCCAGCGTTTTTCCTATGCTTTCTTGGAGGATTTTTATTATTTCATGCCTTAAATTTAAGTCCTTTATCCATCTTGAATCAATTTTTGTGAGTGGGGAAAGGTGTGGGTCCAGTTTCAGTCTTTTACAGGTAGACATCCAGTTCTCTCAACACCATTTATTGAATAGGGAGTCTTTCCCCAAGGTATGTTCTTGTTTGGTTTATCGAAGATTAGGTGGTTGTAAGATGTTAGTTTCATTTCTTGGTTTTCAATTTGATTCTAAGTGTCTATGTCTCTGTTTTTGTGCCAGTACCATGCTGTCTTGAGCACTATGGCTTTGTAGTACAGACTAAAATCTGGTATGCTGATGCCCCCAGCTTTATTTTTATTACTAAGAACTGCCTTAGCTATACATGTTTTTTTCCGGTTCCATACAAAACGCAGAATCATTTTTTCCAAATCTGGAAAGTATGATGTTGGTATTTTGATAGGAATGGCATTGAATAGGTAGATTGCTTTGGGAGGTATAGACATTTTAACAATGTTGATTCTTCCCATCCATGAGCATGGTATGTTCTTCCATTTGTTAATATCCTCTGCTATTTCCTTTCTGAGGATTTCATAATTTTCTTTATAGAGGTCCTTCACCTCCTTTGTTAGGTATATTCCTAGGTATTTCATTTTCTTTTTTTTTTTGATAGATAAGTCTTGTTTAATCTGTAGGTTTCTCTTGTACTTTATTTTCTTTTTTTTTTTTTTTTAATTTTTTTTATTAAATCAAAACTGTATACAATGATATGATTATGGGGCATCATACACTCACTTCATAAACCATTTGACACATTTTTATCACAGTGGTTAACATAGCCTTTCCGGCGTTATCTCAGTTACTGTGCCAAAACATTTACATTCTACATTTACCAAGTTTCGCAAATACCCCTGTAATATGCACCACAGGTGTGATCCCACCGATTCCCCTCCCTCTACCCACCGCCCCCCTTTCCCACTTCCCCCTATTGTTAAGTTGTAGCTGGGTTATAGCTTTCATGTGAGAGTCCCAAATTAGTTTCATAGTAGGGCTGTGTACATTGGGTATTTTTTCTTCCATTCTTGGGATACTTTACTAAGAAGAATATGTTCCAGCTCCATCCATGTAAACATGAAAGAGGTAAAGTCTCCATCTTTCTTTAAGGCTGCATAGTATTCCATGGTATACATATACCACAATTTATTAATCCATTCGTGGATCGATGGACACTTGGGCTTTTTCCATGACTTAGCTATTATGAATTGGGCTGCAATAAACATTCTGGTACAAATATCTTTGTTATGTTGTGATTTTTGGTCTTCTGGGTATATGCCCAGCAGAGGAATTACAGGATTGAATGGCAGATCTATTTTTAGATCTCTGAGTGTTCTCCATATATCTTTCCAAAAGGAATGTATTAATTTGCATTCCCACCAGCAGTGCAGAAGTGTTCCCTTTTCTCCGCATCCACGCCAACATCTCTGGTCTTGAGATTTTGTGATATAGGCTAGTCTCATTGGAGTTAGATGATATCTCAAAGTAGTTTTGATTTGCATTTCTCTGATGATTAAATATGATGAGCATTTTTTCATATGTCTGAAGGCCTTGTGCCTGTCTTCTTCAGAGAAGTTTCTCTTCAAATCCCTTGCCCAGCCTGCGATGGGATCCCTTGTTTTTTTCTTGCTGATGCGTTTGAGTTCTCTGTGGATTCTGGTTATTAAACCTTTGTCAGAGTTATACCCTGCAAATATCTTCTCCCATTCTGAGGGCTGTCTGCTTGCTCTGCTTACTGTGTTCTTAGCTGTGCAGAAGCTTTTTAGTTTGATCAAGTCCCAGTAGTGTATTTTTGAAGCTGCTTCAATTGCCCGGGGGGTTCTCCTCATGAAATACTCACCCAGACCAATTTCTTCAAGGGTTTTCCCTGCATTCTCCTCTAGTATTTTTATAGTTTCATGTCTTAAGTTTAAATCTTTAATCCAGTGAGAGTCTATCTTAGTTAATGGTGAAAGGTGTGGGTCCAATTTCAGTCTTCTGCAGGTTGCCAGCCAGTTCACCCAGCACCATTTGTTAAATAGGGTATCTTTTCCCCACTGAATGTTTTTAATTGGCTTGTCAAAAATCAAATAGCGGTAAGTAGCTGGATTCATCTCTTGGTTCTCTATTCTATTCCAGATATCTACTTCTCTGTTTTTGTGCCAATACCATGCTGTTTTGATCACTATCGATTTGTAGTAAAGTCTGAGGTCTGGTAGTGTGATTCCTCCTGTTTTGTTTTTATTTCTGAGTAATGTCTTGGCTATTCGAGGTTTTTTCTGATTCCATATAAAACGAAGTAATGTTTTTTCAAGATCTTTAAAATATGACAGTGGAGCTTTAATAGGGAGTGCGTTGAAATTATATATTGCTTTGGGTAGTATGGACATTTTGATAATGTTGATTCTTCCTAGCCATGAGCATGGTATGTTTTTCCATTTGTTAACATTTTCAGCTATTTCTTTTCTTAGAGTTTCATAGTTCTCTTTATAGAGATCTTTCTCGTCTTTTGTTAGGTAAATTCCCAAATATTTCATCTTCTTTGGCACTACTGTGAATGGGATAGAGTCCTTAACTGCTTTTTCAATTTGACTGTTGTTGGTGTATATAAAGGCTACCGATTTATGAATGTTGATTTTGTAACCTGAGACGCTGCTGTATTCCTTGATCACTTCTAGGAGTTTTGTAGTAGAGTCCCTAGTGTTTTCCAGATACACAATCATATCATCTGCGAAGAGCGAGAGTTTGATCTCTTCTGACCCTATATGGATACCCTTGATCGCCTTTTCTTCCCTAATTGCGGTGGCTAAAACTTCCATTACAATGTTGAAAAGCAATGGAGACAATGGGCAGCCTTGTCTGGTTCCTGATCTGAGTGGAAATGATTCCAATTTAACTCCATTCAATATGATATTGGCTGTGGGTTTGCTGTAGATAGCCTCTATCAGTTTAAGAAAAGTCCCTTCTAGACCAATTTTCTTGAGTGTTCTGATCATGAAGGGATGCTGGATATTATCAAAAGCTTTTTCTGCATCAATTGAGAGAATCATATGGTCTTTGTTTTTTAATTTGTTTATGTGCTGAATTACATTTATAGATTTACGTATATTGAACCAGCCTTGAGACCCTGGGATAAAACCAACTTGGTCATGATGTATAATTTGTTTGATGTGTTGTTGGATTCTGTTTGTTAGGATCTTGTTGAATATTTTTGCATCTATATTCATTAGTGATATTGGTCTATAATTTTCTTTTTTTGTTGGGTCTTTTCCTGGTTTGGGGATCAGGGTGATGTTTGCTTCATAGAACGTGTTGGGTAGTCTTCCTTCTTTTTCTACATTTTGGAACAGGTTGAGTAATATAGGTACTAATTCCTCTTTAAAGGTTTGGTAGAATTCTGACGTGAAACCATCTGGTCCCGGGCTTTTCTTTTTAGGGAGGTTTTGTATAGTTGATGCTATTTCTGAACTTGATATGGGTCTGTTCAACATTTCCACTTGATTCTGGTTAAGTCTTGGAAGGTGGCGTGCTTCCAAGTATCGGTCTATTTCCTTCAGATTTTCATATTTCTGAGAATAAAGTTTCTTGTAATAGTCATTAAGGATTTTTTTGATTTCTGATGAGTCTGTGGTTATTTCGTCTTTGTTGTTTCTGATTGATGATATTAGAGATTTTACTCTTTTTTTCCTGATTAGGTTGGCCAGAGGTTTATCTATTTTATTGACCTTTTCAAAAAACCAGCTTTTTGATTTATTGATCTGTTGTATTATTCTTTTGTTTTCAATTTCATTTAATTCTGCTCTAATTTTGGTTATTTCTTTTCTTCTACTGGGTTTGGGGTTGGAATGTTCTTCCTTTTCCAGTTGCGTGAGATGTCCCATTAAGTTGTTAACTTCCTCTCTTTCCGTTCTCTTGAGGAAGGCTTGCAGTGCTATAAATTTCCCTCTTAGAACTGCCTTTGCAGTGTCCCAGAGGTTCTGATAGTTTGTGTCTTCATTGTCATTTTGTTCCAAAAAATTGGTGATTTCTTTCTTAATCTCATCTCTGACCCAGCTATCATTCAGCATAAGGTTATTTAACTTCCATGTTTTTGTATGGGTATGCAGATTCCTGTTGTTACTCAATTCAAGTTTTATTCCATGATGGTCCGAGAAGATGCATGGAATAATTTCTATTCCTTTAAATTTACTGAGGTTAGACTTGTGACCTAAAATGTGATCAATTTTGGAGTAAGTTCCGTGGGCTGATGAGAAGAATGTGTATTCAGTTTTGTTGGGATGAAATGTTCTGTAGATGTCCGCTAAATCTAAATATTGGATGGTTAGGTTTAAATCTAAGATTTCTTTGCTCAGCTTCTTTCTGGAGGATCGATCCAATACTGCCAAGGGAGTGTTGAAATCTCCAACGATTATGGAGCTGGAGGAAATCAAGTTACTCATGTCTGTTAGAGTTTCTCTTATAAATTGAGGTGCATTCTGGTTGGGTGCATAGATATTAATAATTGAGATCTCGTCATATTGAGTATTACCCTTAACAAATATGAAGTGACCATTCTTGTCCTTCCTTACTTTTGATGGTTTAAAGCCTACTGTATCTGCAAATAAAATTGCAACACCTGCTTTTTTCTGATTACCATTTGCCTGAAATATGGATGACCATCCTTTCACCCTGAGTCTGTATTTGTCTTTTAAGTTGAGATGTGACTCTTGTATGCAACAAATATCTGGCTTGAGTTTTTGTATCCAGTCAGCTAACCTATGCCTCTTTAGAGGACAGTTTAAGCCATTCACATTGATGGAGAGTATTGATAAGTCTGGTGGAATTTTGGGTATCGAGTTTTTCAAAGGTCCAGTGGACATTTTTAATCCTTTCGCCAGTGTGGAAGTTGGAGTTTGATCCGAAGATTCTGAGTGAGTTTACTTTTGTGGTATAGGATTGGGTTGGTCATTGTGGAGGATAGGTCTGAGAACATCCTGAAGAGCTGGTTTACTTATGGCAAATTTTTTCAACATATGAATGTCATTGAAGTATTTAATTTCTCCATCATAGATGAAACTCAGTTTAGCTGGATACAAGATCCTGGGTTGAAAGTTTTTTTGCTTTAGGAGATTAAAAGTTGATGACCAGCCTCTTCTTGCTTGAAAAGTTTCAGCAGAGAGATCTGCAGTTATTCTAATATTCTTACCTTTGTACGTTATAGTTTTCTTTCGCCGGGCTGCTTTGAGAATCTTCTCTTTCATGTTAACTTTAGTGAAGCTAATTATGATATGTCTGGGAGATGGCTTATTGGGGTTGAATCGTGCTGGGGTTCTGAAGCTGTCTGATATCTGAATTTCAGATTCTCTAGGCATGTCTGGAAAATTTTCTTTCATAATTTCATGTAGAAGGGCCTCTGTGTCCTTGGCAGCTACTTCATCAGTCTCCGAAATTCCTATAACCCTTATGTTGTTTTTTTTCGAATTATCTGAGAGCTCTCTGAGTGAGTGATCCGTTTTTGCTCTCCATTTCTCTTCCTCTTTGAGAGATTGGGAGCGTTCGAAGACTTTATCTTCAATGTCAGAAATCCTTTCTTCTGCTTGCTCCATTCTGTTACTGAGGGATTCTACTGTATTTTTCATATCTTTGAGGGCTGTAAGTTCTTGTTTCAGTGTGTCTAAGTCTTTGGTGGTTTTGTCTTTAAATTCGTTAAATTCTTGAGACAATTTTTGAATTTCTCCTCGAATTCCTAATTCCATTTTATTAATCTTGTCTGCAAACCAAATTCTGAATTCGACTTTTGACATCTCAGCCAGTTGTTTATGAATGGGATCTTCAATCACATCTGCCATATCTTTTCTTGGGGGGGTTGATCTATTCTGGTTATTCATGTTACCAGAGTTTTTCCGCTGATTCCGCCCCATAGTTTACTCCCTTTGGTTTTTCCCCTGGGGTTTTATCGAGGGCCCGTACAGTGTTGTGGCCTGAGAAACTGGGGCCCTGTCTGGTGTGGTGGAGCAAAGTGGTTCTGTCTTGTTTTCAGCTGGTTTCTGTTCGATCCTATTGCAACTTCTACTCTGGCTTGAAGTCTCAGCTGTGTGGAAAAATCAGCAATTAAGTCACCCCGCCTGCCCACCTCTGGCCCCAGTTGGAAAAGGAGAATCAAACCTTCCTACAATCGCACACCCAGGGCACCGCCTGAAGAGTCCTCAGTCTATTAGCCCAGTTCAAAAGGTCCGAATCAACTGTCTCAATCGGCACTTGTCTCGGGTGGAAGGGTTCAAGAGGTCTCTGGGAACTGGATCACAGGGGCCTGGTGACTCCTCTGACACGGCTCACCCCAGTGCAGCGTGGAGTCAGGAGGAGCCACCCAGCAAACAGAGCAGTCTGGGAAGGTTGACGTCTCCTTCCCCACTTTGCCCCTCCGTCGGACCCAGTCACTGGTATCTCTGCAAATGGCTAACCCAGTTGCCTGCAGTGAACAGACACTCCAGGGGTTTGCACCTGCCTGAATCGCAAGGAAGTCTGCCAGGCCCCCGCAGACTGCCGCTATCTAGCAGGAGGAGATGGGGCCTGACATCTTTGAGTGTTTGATGCAGGTGATGGGAAGGAGGTGTTCACTCAGGCTTAGCCCCGTCCCTGATGCATGCTGCTAACAGAACAGAACAGAACAGACAACTTTGTGAGGTTCTGTCTCTGTTCTTGTCGTCGCCTACAGGAGACGGGCTGTTTTGAGTTCAAACGTCTTTGCTGCTGGAGAATTGCGTCTGAACACCTCTCTGGGTCGGCCCCGCCCTGGAGGCTTCCGGGTTTGTGAGCCGTGTCACCGGTGGCCTCCTCTGGTTGCCCAGGGAGACAGGGGGTGTGGCCTCAGAATATCCAGAAGTGAGCGTTCTGCCGTTAAAGAAAAAACGGCTGTTGATCTACCTCCAGGGAACTGCTGCTCTGGTGTGGGCACTCAGGCGACCCTTTTCTCCTCTGTCCCACACCCCAGAGTCAGCACTGAGCGGCCGCAGTTTGTGCTGGGTCCACACCCCTTAAGAGATCCCCCAAGAATCAGAACTCTTGGGGGATGGGCCCCCAGACCCCGATTGGGAGTGGGGCGGGGGGAAGCTAGAGTTTCATTCAGTTTCACGCAATACTACGGTCCGGGGAGGGCTCCTGCACTGCACCGCAGGGAAGTGCCGCCAAGGCTTGATTTCCCCTCAGCAGAGTGCCCTCTCCTCGCTCACGTATCCCAGAGTCAGCGCTGACCTGACGCAGCTCAGGCACTGTGCACTCCCCTCGAGAAATCACCCAAGGAGCCGAACTCCTGGGGGATAGGCCCTCAGACCCCGAGTGAGAGTAGGGGTTCTCAGCTCTCAGCGGGGAGGCCAGAGTCTGATTCAGTCTTGGGCCCCGTATGCCTGGGGAGGGTTGCTGCACTGCACCGCAGGGAAGTGCCGCGAGGCGTGACTCAGCCCGGTGCCCTCTCCTCACTTGCGCGCCTCAGAGTCAATGCTGACCAGTCGCAACTCGGGGACTGTCCACTCCCCTTGAGAAATCACCCAAGGATCCGAACTCCTGGGGGATAGGCCCTCAGACCCCGAGTGAGAGTAGGGGCTCTCAGCTCTCAGCGGGGAGGCCAGAGTCTGATTCAGTCTTGGGCCCCGTATGCCCGGGGAGGGTTGCTGCACTGCACCGCAGGGAAGTGCCGTGAGGCGTGACTCCCCCTCAGCCCGGTGCCCTCTCCTCACTCGGCGCGCCTCAGAGTCAATGCTGACCAGTCGCACTCAAGGGGACTGTCCACTCCCCTTGAGGAATCACCCAAGGATCCGAAGTCCTGGGGGATAGGCCTCCAGACCTCAGTGGGCGGGAGGGGAGCGCCGGGGATTCAGGGTTGCCGGCAGAGGATTCCCAAAGTTTTATTCAGCCCTATGTCCGGCAGGAGAACGCCACGGCACCCCAGTAGGGGAGGTAGGTCCAGTTTTTAGAAGGTCTCTCCCGTGGAGAGACCGTGGAAATTAAAGGGCTCTAATTTCTGCCCGCTTGTTCAATTTCTGCCCGCTTGTTCAATTATGGGGCTCTAGAGCCGGTCTCATGGGGGAGGGGGACTCCCGTCCTCTTGGTGGTGGATTTTGTACCTTTTGTTTGCGTCCTTGTGATCACAACTTGCCTCAGCGGTGTTGATGTGCGTTCTTCAGCCTTCTCTCTTGGTGAGGCTCAAGTCCACCAGGATACTTACTAAATTCCTGTCCCTTAACTCTCCTTCTGGACGGGAGCCTTTGTTGAAAGCTGGCTTCAGTCCGCCATCTTGTCTCCCCCTCCAGGTATTTCATTTTCTTTGAAACTATGGTGAAGGGAGTTGTGTCCTTAATTAGCTTCTCATCTTGACTGTTATTGGTGTATACAAAGGCTACTGACTTGTGGACATTGATTTTATATCCTGAAACATTACTGTATTTTTTGATGACTTCTAGGAGTCTTGTGGTTGAGTCTTTGGGGTTCTCTAAGTATAAGATCATGTCGTCAGCAAAGAGGGAGAGTTTGACCTCCTCTGCTCCCATTTGGATTCCCTTTATTTCCTTGTCTTGCCTAATTGTATTGGCTAGAACTTCCAGCACCATGGTGAACAGTAAAGGTGACAGAGGACAACCTTGTCTGGTTCCAGTTCTAAGAGGAAAAGCTTTCAGTTTTACTCCATTCAGTAAAATACTAGTTGTGGGTTTGTCACAGATAGCTTCAATCAGTTTTAGAAATGTGCCACCTATGCCTATACTCTTCAGTGTTCTAATTAGAAAAGGATGCTGGATTTTATCAAATGCTTTTTCTGCATCTATTGAGAGGCTCATGTAATCTTTATTTTTGCCTCTGTTAATATGGTGGATAACGTTTATGGACTTGCGTATGTTAAACCAGCCTTGCATCCCTGGGATGAAGCCTACTTGATAATGATGAATGACTTTTTTGATGGTAAGCTGTAATCTGTTGGCTAGGATTTTGTTGAGAATTTTTGCATCTATATTCATGAGTGAGATTGGTCTTAAATTCTCCTTTTTGTTTGGGTCTTTTCCTGGTTTTGGTATCAGGGTGATGTTTGCTTCATAGAATGTGTTGGGGAAGATTCCTTCTTCCTCAATTTTTTGGAGTAATTTCTGCAGTACAGGAATAAGGTCTTCCTTGAAGGTTTGATAGAATTCTGGTGTGAAGCCATCTGGACCAGGACATTTTTTTGGTTGGAAGATTTTTTTATTGTTTCTTTGTTCTCAGTGCTTGAAATTGGTCTGTTCAGGAGCTCTATTTCTTCCTGGCTAAGTCTAGGGAGAGGGTGTGATTCCAAATATTGATCCATTTCCTTCACATTGTCAAATTTCTGGGCATAGAGTTTCTGGTAGTATTCAGAGATGATCTCTTGTATCTCTGTGGGATCAGTTGTTATTTCCCCTTCATCATTTCTGATTGAGGTTACTAGAGATTTTACTTTTCTATTTCTCGTTAGTCTGGCCAATGGTTTATGTATTTTATTTATTTTTCAAAAAACCAACTCCTTGTTTCATTAATTTTCTGAATGATTCTTTTGTTTTCAATTTCATTGATCTCTGATTTGATTTTGGATATTTCTTTTCTTCTACTGAGTTTAGGCTTAGCTTGTTTTTCTTTTTCCAAATCCATAAAATGGCTTGTGAGATTGTTGATGCGCTCTCTTTCTGTTTTTCGAATGTAGGCATCTAAAGCGATGAATTTTCCTCTCAAAACTGCTTTTGCAGTATCCCACAGGTTTTGGTAGCTTGTGTCTTCATTGTTGTTATGCTCAAGGAAGTTAATGATTTCCTGTTTTATTTCTTCCTGCACCCATCTGTTATTCAATAGAAGATTGTTTAATTTCCATGCCTTTGTGTGGGGTCAAGCGTTTTTGTTAGAGTTGAGTTCCACCTTTAGTGCCTTATGGTCTGAGAAGATACAAGGTAAAATTTCAATTCTTTTGATTCTGTTGATATTTGTTTTGTGTCCCAGGATATGATCAATTTTGGAGAATGTTCCATGGGGTGATGAGAAGAATGTATATTCTTTACCTTTGTGATGGAGTGTTCTATATGTGTCTATCAAGCACAGTTGTTCTAGGGTCTTATTTAAATCTCTTATATCTTTGTTTAATTTCTGTTTAGAGGATCTAAAGGATCTTACTCCAGCTCTGTAAGAGGAGTGTTAAAGTCCCCTGTTATTACGGTATTATCAGATATTATATTGCTCAGACTGAGTAAGGTCTGTTTCAAGAATCTGGGAGCATTTAAATTGGGTGCATAAATATTTAGAATCGAAACATCTTCTTGTTGTATTTTTCCCTTGACCAATATAAAGTGGCCATCTTTGTCTTTTTTGACTTTAGTTGCTTTAAATCCACATGAATCTGAACATAAGATTGCAACTCCTCTTTTCTTCTGAATGCCATTTGCCTGAAAAATTGTCTTCCAACCCTTGACTCGGAGCTTTAATTTGTCTTTTGAAGCCAGGTGTGTTTCTTGCAGACAGCAAATGGATGGCTTGTGTTTTTTAATCCAGTCAGCCAATCTATGTCTCTTCAGTGGGGAATTCAAGCCATTAACATTTATTGAGATAATTGATAAGTGTGGTAGTATTCTATTCATCTTATTTTGTGAGAGTCCATTGCTTAGTTTTATCTTTTGCATCAGTGTGGAGGTTAGGTTCTGTCCTTTAATTTCTGAGTTCTTACTTTGCTGCTGATCCATTGTGGTGGTCAGTGTGCAGAACAGGTTGAAGTATTTCCTGTAGAGCTGGTCTTGTTGTGGCGAATTTTCTCAATGTTTGTATATCCGTAAATTATTTGATTTCTCCGTCAATTTTGAAGCTTAGCTTAGCAGGGTACAGAATTATGGGCTGGAATTTGTTCTGTTTAAGTAGATTAAAGGTAGATGACCATTGTCTTCTTGCTTGGAAAATTTCATTAGAGAAGTCTGTGGTCACTCTGATGGATTTGCCCCTGTAGGTCAACTGGCGCTTACTCCTGGCAGCTTGCAGAATCTTTTCTTTTGTCTTGACTTTGGACAGGTTCATCACAATGTGTCTTGGAGAAGCTCGGTTAGAGTTGAGGCGACCTGGGGTCCGATATCCCTCTGAAAGTAGTGTGTCAGAATCTTTGGTGATATTTGGGAAATTTTCTTTTATAATATTCTCTAGTATGGCTTCCATTCCTCTGGGGCATTCTTCTTCCCCTTCTGGGATTCCTATAACTTGTATGTTGGAACGCTTCATAAAGTCCCATAATTCTGACAGCGAACGTTCTGCTTTCTCTCTCTTCTTTTCTGCCTCTTTTACTATCTGAGTTATCTCAAAAACTTTGTCTTCTACCTCTGAAGTTCTTTCTTCTGCATGGTCTAACCTGTTGCTGATACTTTCCATTGCATCTTTAAGTTCCCTAATTGACTGTTTCAGTTCCTTCAGCTCTGCTATATCCTTTTTATATTCTTCATATCGTTCATCTCTTATTTGATTTTGTTTTTGGATTTCCTTTTGGTTATTTTCCACTTTATTAGCAATTTCCTTCATTGTTTCCATCATTTCTTTCATTGTTTTTATCATGTGTATTCTAAATTCCCTTTGTGTCATTCCTAACATTTCTTTACAGGTGGAATCCTCTGCAGTAGCTACCTCATTGTCCCTTGGTGGGGTTGTTCTGGATTGGCTCTTCATGTTGCCTGTAGTTTTCTGCTGATTCTTCCTCATGGGTGATTTCTTTTATCTGTTTCCTTGCCCTAATTTTCCTTTCACTTCCTCTTGCTCTTTAAGTTCTCATGCCTGTGGACTAAGGGTTAGATGAGTACTTTTGGTACAGGACCAGAAGGGTGAGAGGGTTGAAGAGCAAGAAATGGATGAAAGAAAGGAGGACCGAGTGAAAAGAAGAAAAAAAAAATAGAGAAAGGAGAGGGGATGGGTAAAAGGAATATTGACAAAAAGAAGAGATGCACAGAAATACGGAGACAGAGCAATATAGGTGTACAGTAGGGTACTTTGACACAACCTTAAAGAAAACCCAACTTCTGGGGGTGCCCAGTTGGGTAGTTCCCTTGAGGTCAGCAGCTCTTTGCTAACCTGATCAGACACAGTACCCTACCTCCACCAAGTAGAGAGGAAAGACAAAAATGCTATAAATCAAACCAAAACAAGCAAACAGAAAACTTTACGGGATAAAATTGGGTGAAAAACCAAACAATAGCAGTAGAAACAGTATCAAAAATGAAGTTCTAGTTATTAAAAAAGGCAGCAATGGGAAATTATAATTAAACTAGAAAAATTGAGAAAGAAAAAAGATCTGTACGGAAAAGGTTGAAATTAAAAAAACAAAACAACATCAACAACATCAAAATAAACAAAAAAAACAACCAAACCAAAAAAAAAAAAAAACAACCAAAAACAAAGCAGTATGTATATGTTATTGAATATTGTCTGGGCAACACGTGGTCTTCTGGGGTATGAGATGTTAATCACAGTTCTGATACGACTGGAGGCTGCTGATTTCTCAAACCCCAGCAGGTAGACACCCTAAATCTCTCTTCAGCCCTTTAAAAGGCACTTTGAACTTGTAAACTTGCTGAGCAGAAGCCTTCCCAGGAAAGTGCTTGTTGCTGGAATCACTGCTGAAGTGGCTATCCACTTACCCAGTGTGCCAAAACCGGTCTCACTCTGCCCTGGAGGGTTAGGGCTGCAAGGCGGCTCAGACCCCACCCTTAGGTTACTTGGTCGCTGGGTTACCAGCTCCCACCCGATTCTAGCTCTGCGACCCTGAGGGCGGAGCTTGCTGGGGCAGATGGCTCACAATGGCTCCCTGTGGCCCACAGCCAAACACTATTAGCTCCGTCTGGCTCAGCGGCTCAGACTGGGGCCCTAGACGACACCCAAAGTTCTCCGCATTCCCGCTCAGGCTCTCCCCAAGGCAGCTCAACTGAGTGCCAAGTCCAAAGACACCAAAACAGTTCACAGGTAAGGCCTTTCCGGTTTGCACTCTTGCTGCTACTGAACTTACAGTTGCGGGAGGTTTAGACCCATTGAATACATGCGACCACTTGCCGGTTTTCCACTGTTTTAGTCCTCCTCTTGGGGTCCAGAAGTCTCTCGCTGACTCTCTGTATCCTCACAGGGGTGATGATAGGCAGGTCCCTCCAGCCAGAGGTGCCTGGAGTCCTATCTCCCCGGACTCACGGTGCCCAGATACAAAGAATCTGTTACTCGGCCGCCATTTTGCTCTCCTTCCCAAGTAAACAATTCTTAAGTTTTAAGTTTTGCTCTATCCTGTGTAGTGTGATGAAATATTGTGCCATCTTGCTTCATTCCACCTGGAACTCGAGCCAGCCTTTTGTCTAGCATATCCAGGGTGTCTACAGTGACCACCTGAAAGTCACTTAGTAGCCGGCTGTGTGATCAGATTGACTTTTGCGGTGTCATAATGCTTATGCTCAAGTCACCCTTATTTTACTTGGTAATTGGTGCAAAGCACAAGAGTAGTTATGCTGGCATATTTGGATAGTTCAAAGAGAAGCTGTAAATTGCTTCCTGTAAGTGAAAAGGTAAAAGCTCTTGACTTAATAAGGGAAAAAAAATTGCATGGTGAAGTTGCTGAGATCTGCAGTAAGAATGAATCTTCTGTCTATGGAATCTTACAGAAGAAAAAAATTTGCATGAGTTTTGCTATCATGCCTCAAACTGAAAGTTATGGGTGTAGTCTACTGTAAGTGCTCAATTAAGATGGAAAAGGCATTAAGTTTGTAGGTAGAAGACATAAGCACAAACGTGTCGTGTCTGAAGGCAACCTGTTGCACCATAAAACATTGAGCCTATGAGAAGACTTCAGCAAGGGAGCCCCTGGAATGAGTGACATGAAGCCATTTACTACAAATAAGGGATGGTTACACAGATTGAGGACTGAGGAATACAAAAATCATGGGAGTGGCTGTGTTTCCTAATGAAGAAGCTGCTACCACACTTCCAACTGAGTTGAAGTTGGTGAAGAAGAAAGGATTCCATCCAAAGCAAGTCTTTGTTACGAAGCTGGGCTCTTCTGGAAGGAAATTCTCAATAGAATCTATATTTCTATTATGTAAAGGAAGCACTAGGGCATTAACCGGGAAGGACAAACCAACTCTGGTACTATGTGGCAATGCTATAGAGTGCAGGGTAAAGCCAGGCATGCTGCACAGGGTGAAGAACACACACAGTCTCAGAAATAAAATAAAAATTTATCTGCCAGTGTTCTGGCAACATAATCAGAAAGCTTGGGTGACAGCTGTCTTGTTTGTGGAATAGTTCCACCAATGTTGCATCCTTGAAGGAAAAAAATACTTGGAGGGGGAAGGGTTGGAATTTAAGGTCTTATTAGTAACATACAATGTACCTGGCCATCCTGAATCTGTTTTCTATGGAAATGAAAATACAGAGGCTGTATTTTTACCTCCAAGTACAACTTCACTGCTTTAGCCCCATCATTGGTTTGTCAAGGCCTCATATACCCACCTGGTGTTTGATCACATCTAATCAGCAATTGATGCAGACCCTACTCTGGATGTAATTCAGTGTTGGAAGTCATTCACTATTGCTAAGGCGTGAACACTAATCAAAGATGCAATGGATGAATTAAGACCAGAAACTGTAAATGCCTTCTGGAAGAACTTAATGGAAGTTGTGAATTATTTTTAAGGCATCCTGGGGATGGATGGTGAACTTAGGAAAATCATTCATGCAGCAAGGTAAGTTGGTGGAGAAGGATTTGCCAATATATTGATGAAGAAGTGGAGGAACATATTGAAGGTCACTCGTGTTAACAAACGAGGACTTGGAAGAACTTATTGAGTAATCTATAAAGGAAGAGGAAGAAAAAACTGAGGCATAACCAGCAATATGGACATTAGTGAACTAAGCTGAAATGTTTTAAATTGCACAGACATTAAAGGACAAAATTATGGAATATGATCCTCAGATGGAATGCAGGATTAAAGTCACGTGTATGATCACCAAGGGATTACCACCTAGGCAGCAACACTTGGAAGAGCTAAAAAGAGAGAACACTGTTAATTTCTTACTGTGCTTGTTTTTATAAATTAAACTTTATCATAGGTATGTATGTGTAGGAAAAAATAGATTTGGTATTATCAGTAGTTTCAGGCATCTGCTGGGGGTCTTGGAACATATCACCCACAGACAAAGGGAAAGCATTGTATGTCTTCTGAGCACCTACTGTGCTCCAGGCACTAAATTAAAAAAGCCCTATGGATACAATAGGGAGAAAGATGGAGACCTTTCTTTCTTGTATAGAAGTTTGTAAACCCAAAGAAGAAACAGCCATTAAACCCATAATTACTAAAAGATTACTTATCAGGAAAGGCTTCTTTGAGAAAGTGGCATTGAAACTGAGACCAAGGTGAACAGGGAAGAGGAAGAGTCATAGAGGAGAAGGTTCTGAAATGAAAAGGAGCTTGATTGGGGGAAGGACTAAAGGAAGATCCTTGGGACTTCACCAATAGGAGGGAGAGACTTCTTTTAAAAGTTTGTCAGTGAAGCCATGGCAGAGATATGGGAGGCTTGCTTTAGTAAAGGTCTATGTGAAGTTGTTATGATAGGGGAGCTCAGTTTGGAAGTCAGCATTCTAAGAGAGCCCCTTGCTGTTTATCCCCTGGTGTCATACTCTATACACCCCCTCCCCACTTACTATGGCTGGAAACTGTGACTTTCTTCTAACTAACAGAACATGGCAAAAATGATGAGAAGTCATTTCTGTGACTTGTCCTAGAAGACTAAGGTGAGACTCTGTAGCTTATCTTACAGAAGCAAATGGCCATGAACTGCCTATGGAGAGGGCCATGTGGCAAGGACCTGAAGGTGAACTCTGGTCAACAGCCAGTAAGAAACAAAGACCATTATCCGATAGCTGCAAGGAAGTGGACTCTGACAGAACCCAAATGAACTTGGGACAGGATTCCTCCTCAGTTGAGTCTTCAGATGAGACTGCAGCCCTGCTGATACCTTGATTGCAGCCCGTGAGATCCAAGCAGAGGGCCCAGCTAAGTCATGCCCAGACCCCTGACACATCAAAATGGTTTTAGATAATAAAAGAGTGTTGTTTTTCACATTTTTTTTGTGTGTGATCAGTCTTACAGCAAGAGAAAATTAATAAGCTCAGTATATTTCTTAGGCTAAAGTGTTGGAGGCCATGGGAGCAAAATACTGGGAAGGGACGCCAGCTCTGTGGTCTGGGTAATTAATGGGACAAGGTCATGGAAAATTTAGGGGAAGAAAAGATGGAGGGAAGAGAATTAAGCCCTTCTCTTCAGCTCAGTGACCCAATAAGAAATGCCAAGCCAGCTTGGGCTTGGTTGGGGTAACCCTGAAAATCATTTAAAAATGTTTTTCTTTTCCTTTAAAATACTATGCTAACTTTAAGGGAGAGTAAATATCTCAAATCTATTTTTAAAATAATTTTGTAAGTTAAAACATTCATTCAGAATTCTATCCTCTTAACGTGCAAACATATCTCTGCATAGCTGGAATTGCAGTTACATATAAAACTGTAATTACTATTTACATTTTGATTACAGAATTTACATGTGCTCCTTGTAGAAAAATGTACACATAATGTCCATTTTCCCTTACCATAAACATTCTTCTATGTTGTTTAATAATTTCTGCTATTATTTTATGGCTACCTAATGATCCATCAGATTGAAATAACTTACTTTATTTTAGTATTTGTAGGTTGCAGTAGTTGTTAAATTTTATAGATTATGCTGCAAAACTATATGTAAATAACTTCTTTTTCTTCTTATGAGAAGAAAATGTTTAGGATAAATTTTTACAAGTATAGTTACTGAGTCAAAGGTAATAAACATTTTTAGGGCATTTGGTAATGTAACCCCATTAAAAAATAAACATTTAAAGGTAGTTTAAATGCTGGTTTTTCCGATACCTTAGAGTAAGGAGTTATTTAAAATCATTCTGTTAGGATTTATCTCTGCAATCAGTTGATTGGGCAGTATGTAGGAAGGTGACCTCCCCCAAGGCATAGAAATACAATTCTCACAGATCATCCATCTATCAACTTAGGCATTCCTCCATGGTCCCCCCACCCCCATCCATCCGTCCATCCATCTATCCAGTCAATTGCCAATCCATTCATTCATCCATCTATCCATCTCATCACCCTCTCACTGAATCATTCACCCATCTACTCAGCTATATTATCTACCCACCTGCTCCCTTTATCCATCTAACATATATACAGTAAGCATCCGTGATTGGCTAGGCACAGTCAACTTTCTATTATTGAGAGGCAAACGGTTACATTCTTCCTTCTTTCATACACAACTCTGAAGTTTTTCTGAATTTTTTCCCCATCTCAAGTCCACCTTTGATGTTCCTTTTAATCAGTCTTTTTGGGCTTAGCAGTCTTGGCAGAAAGAAAACCTTGGCCCCCCTTTTTTCTTCCCTCCTCATTCTTACAAGGACGCTTCTGCTCATGTCTCAGACCAGTGGTGAAGACAGAATAGTATTGTTTCCCATCTAAAGAAAAACAGCACATGTATTTCACAGGAAGGGAGCATTAATCTGTGCTGGTGATGTGGTACCTCCACTGCTGTCAGGCCTGTCAAGAAATATGACATGGTGATCTCATTAGTACAAGGCTGAGAGTGGAGAACATGAAAGGGAAGCCATTAACTCAAACGTTCTTAAGACTTTGAGATTCGTCTTTTAGGTTTTATTCTTCAACATGATTCATATTTTTATGAACTTCACTGTGTTAGAATGGTAGCATATTTTCTGGGTGCTTACAAAGAGCAGAGCCTTGGGAGGAAGTTAAGAGAAACAGAGGAGGATGTGACCGAAGGTTCTTGCAGCAGGCTGAAAGGTAGACTCTCTCCCTCCCTCCCTTCCTTTCCCTTTTTAATGACATTTCAGGAACTTAATTATTTGTTTCCATCTCATTTTCATTCTGTAACCTCTCTGGGCATGTATCTGTATCTATCTAGATCAGCCTTTACAGCATTAAAAGAAAAATGATAAGGTCAGTTTCCTCAGAAGGCTTCTCTCTGAGCAACAAAATGAATATTTTCTGACAAAATTCACTTTGGTCCCCATTACAGCCTTCCACATGCAGAAAAACTGCTGCATGAAACCACATGCCTCATGCGTCTGGCACAATGTGATCTGACACCCTCCATGCTAATTGTTTCCATCCTGAACTAGACCTCGGTGTTCATTTGAAACCATTATTCCTCCTCCCTCAATTTCCCTTTCCCACTTGTTCTTGGAGCCACTTTCTTTTATTTGCCTTCTTGCTCTCATTTTCTTTCTTCCGTTCCTTTCCCTGAAGCTTCACATTTTCAGTCTTAACCAAGCTCCCAAGTTGCCTCAGTTCAGGTGAAGCCTCTTCTAAGGCACATTTTTCTCCATTCACTTTCTCTGCAGTTGTTCTCTTTTAAGTACGCCTGACTTTATGTAGGAAATCAATAAATATGTCTCAGTGTGTAGGTGCAAGGCGCTGTAGTGGGTACCTTGCAGCAAAGAAGAACATTTGGCTTTTGTCCACAGGAGCTTCCAGGATGCTCAGGGGGAGAACATAGAGGCATGAGAAAGCTTCCCCCAAACCCCCAAACAAAACAAAAGTGAATCCAAAACCCGGCAATGGTACAGTTTAGCAAATTCCCGTCTCTGCATCTCAACAGCGGCTCCCTCATTCGTCTGACACTGGGAGTTCTTGTGTGTGGAGAATCCCATCTCTGTGAGATTCACTGAGCTCTTAACATTCCCAGTCATGAATCCAGAGAAACCTTTACTGAGTGTCTCCTATTTGTCAAGCCAGATAGCAGTAACCAGGATGGCCAAGCCAGGTAGTCAGACTGTCAAAGGATGTCACAAAAGGAGGAAAAAGATGCTTGTGGGTTTAAGGAGGTAGACCGAGGGGTGGGCATTAAGAATGTATGGCCCTGGGTTGTGTGGATGGGAGGGGCCGCGGGGCTTCCCAGGAGAGAGGACCAGGGATATAGATAGGTTCTGGATGGTACACCACACAGCCTGGGGGAGGGGGTGGAAGAGTCTGCCTGAAGTGGAAGGTCGTGTTAGCCCTGGGACGTCCTGGGAGATGAGGCTGGGAGGTAGGCTTTTCTGCTACAGAAACTCCATGACTGCTCACTGCACTTGCTCCTGGTGCCAACTTTCCCAACTGCTTTTAAGCAGTTTCTATTTCTTCCTGGCCCCTTTCATCAATTTTATTCTCCTTAAGGATTGGGGCTGGATTTCAGCAGGCATATCAGATTGCTAGTTATAATATAATGTTTGGATACTGTACATTGCTGTGTTCTTAATGAAAACATCTGGCTTACCTCTGAATAAACCTGTCTGCTCTCGAGTGCCCTGAACCTCCGTGTTTACAGAAGGCTCTTGACTGCTTTACATATTTAGAGCTCTCTGTTGCAGTTCTCACACAGAAAGTTCCAGCCAGTATCTTTCTTCTAAAACTCATCAAATCACATAATGCAGAGCTGGAAGGAATTTTGAAAGCCCATTCCCCCAACCCCTGCATTGCACAGATGGGGAAACCCAGACCCACAGAGGGTCTGGGTCTTTTGCCTGTAGCCACATCGCTGATTTGTTTATTCATCATTAATTTTGCAGTTTCGTTCTTTTATTTTTTGAGACAGAGTCTTACTTTGTTGCCTCTGGGTACAGTGCTGTGGCTTTATAGCTCACAGCAACCTCAAACTCTTGGGCTCAAGAGTTCCTCTTGCCTCGGCCTCCCAAGTAGCTGGGACTGCAGTTGCCCTCCTCATGCCTGGCTTGTTTTTTAGTAGAGATGTGGTCCCACTCTTGCTCAAGTTGGTCTCAAACTCCCGAGATGAAGGGATCCACCCTCCTTGGCCTCCCAGAGTGCTGGGGAGTACAGGTGTGACCCACCTCACCCAGCCTGCACTTTGGTTCTTTCATTTAGTAAAACTTTTTAGAGTTGCCCCCAAAGGCCACATGCTGAAGCAAATGTGAATAAAGCATGAGGAACAGACATGAGAAACTCACATGCTGGTGGAATAGACTTAGAAGGCCATCATTATAGCCCTGAGAAGTGTTATGATCCTGATCCAAACAAAGTCGGGAGGAAGGACTGGACTTAGTCCTGGGGAACTGGGGAGGACACCACAAAAGAGTAGTTGGTGGAAGAGGGTCTTGAGGGCAGGCAGCGAAGCAAGGATATTCCATGCAAGGGGAAGAATGAAGGAACCCAGGAATCATACCCGGCCTAGTAACAGTTAGAAGCGCATTGTGGTTTGAGGGTCCTTGGGCAGGAAGGATGGGAGTTAAGGCCACAGAGGAAGGGCTGAAGGGCTGGGTATGACCTGCTAAGACAGCAATGAGTTGGTGGAGCTCTGCAGTCGGGAAGGGACAGATCTAATTGTTTTTCTCAGTACAGTGACATCTGTGGTGTGGGGCAGATGACATGGAGCATGACCGGCTGATGGTGGAGAAGCTAATAAGAAGATCAATTCCTAAGATGAAACCTGATGAAGTTCTGAATTATCTGGGAGTGATGAATTTGCAGAACAGGACTTGATTTGGAAGTTGGTAATTAATAGGTTCTGAGGGCTGAGAGAGAGGGAGTTTGTAGGTGGATGCATTGGTTGGGAGGATGCTGTCAGGCTAGGGACGGCAGAAGAGATGTGTATGTGAGGGTGTGGGGGGAGGAGAAGGGCAGGTGTCCTCCCAGGAGGAGAGAGGCGGCTGGGCTGGAGACGGGAGTCTGGATATTTAGATCCAGGTGTTGTCACATCAGAAGTAGACATGTCAGGGCCAAAATCCCAAATGAAATATACTGATCTTGAACTCTGCATTCAATCCACATTAATGTGCTACTCACCACCCCTTCTATCTAGATTCCAGGTCTCCCCAGATTCTCACTGGACTGAGAGGAGGGACTTGAAGCCTTCTCCCAGGAAGGCAGTCAAGACCAAGGAGTCTTTGTGGTTGGCTTTCTTTTTTTTTCCTCAAGCCATTTCCCAGGACTGATGTTACTCATAGACTCCAGGGGAGGGCCTGTCAGATGTAGTTTATTTATTTAATGAAAAGAACTTGATAATTTGGTTTTGTTTCCCCTTGCTTCTTTATTTTTCTTTCTACCCCCTTCTTCTTCCCTGGGCTTTTCAGGGCGGGAAATGGGTCAGTACCTTGGCCAGAACATTCTTGAGTATCTAATTCTTTATCTGGTTTACAAGCCTGCCTGGTTTATGTAGCTAATCTGTCTTCTGCTTGTTCCTGGAGGGGCCTGTGGGCTGTGTGTGTTTGTGTGTGTGTCAGGGGTGTGCGAGGGGTGGGTTGACTGTGGGCAAGAGAACTAGGAGGACCGTCCTGTCTGGAGCGGCCGCCGGTGCCCTCACTGTTCATTCCTCACTGTGCCGTCTCAGTTGCTGGGTCTGTGTTTCTGTGTACACACTTTTTGTGCTTTCTTGCTCAGTCTGGGGAGCTTGGAGGGGGTGGTTTGACGACTCTTTGGAAGGTGCAGAGAGACATGATTCCAGGAGATGGTCATCTGCAGGCATTCTTATGTCCGGAGGGTTCCATGTTATCCAGAGTGCTAGAGCTGTGTGAGTTTCATTCCCGGGCTTTCCTCAGAAAGACACTGCCTATTAAAGAATTTGCTGCTGACCCAAATTTCCAACTCCCCACTGCCCCCACTGGAAGGAGTGACACCAACCCAAACACGGCATGCCACCATATTCCTCAGGCTTGTGCCATCTTTCTCAACCAGGCTGTCAAGCTGAACAGTTTAACTGAAACTTTAGAAAGGACTCAAATGTCTTAACACAATAAGTAAGAAAATGAGGTGAAGGCTATGTTAACTAGTCTGATGAAAGTATTTTAAACTGTATATAAAACCAGCACATTGTACCCCATAATTGCATTAATGTACATAGCTATGATTTAATTAAAAAAAAAAAAAAGGACTCTAAACCAAGGAGCAATGAAGAGGGCGCAGATGCAGGGACTGGGCTTTGGAATTTAGGAAAACGTGGGTGGCACAGGTTTATTTCTCTCTGTCAGAGAACAATGTGTCTCTGTGAGGCTGCAGGTTCCTGAATGTTTTGCATTTCATCTTAGGAAAGTGTGTACATTCCAAATGAATTGAACATGGGAACAAAATTTTTTTTTTTTTTGCAGTCTTTTTGGCCAGGGCTGGGTTTGAACCCACCACTCTGGCACGTGGGGCCGGCGCCCTACTCCTTTGAGCCATAGGCACTGTCCCAGAATAATTTTTCATGGTAATTTGGTGCTAGGTACTGTGTGAAGGTGTGTACATGTTATTTAATTACATTTGACAAAACCGCCAAAGATAGGTATTAGGTTGTCATTATTATTATTTTACTTTCTACAAATGAGGAAACCAAGGGCCAGAGTGTTAAATAATGTGTCCGAGGTGGTTCCCGGAGCAGAGTGGAGACCACATCCCTTGACCCCACACTGCTATACAGTGTGATTTTTGCAACCGTTTTCTCCTACACTCACATATCAGATTCCCCAACACAAAAACGTTAGGTCAGGCTAGATATGATTATCCCCATTTGAAAAATGTAGAAACTGGCTGAGAAAGGTTAAGAGACTTGACCGGAGCCACAGAGCTAATTAGTAGAAGCCAATTCAGATCTTTTTTTTTTTTCTTATTATTAAATCATAGCTGTGTACATTTATGCGATCGGGGCACCATACACAGGTTTTATAGACCATTTGACACATTTTCATCATACTGGTTAACATAGTCTTCCTGGCATTTTTTTAGTTATTGTGTTAAGACATTTACATTCTACATTTACTAAGTTTCACATATACCCTTGTAAGATGCACTGTAGGTGTAATCCCACCTATCACCCTCCCTCCCTTCCCTTTCCCCCTTCCCCATATTCTTAGGTTATAAGTGGGTTATAGCTTTCATGTGAAAGCCATAAATTAGTTTCATAGTAGGGCTAAGTACATTGGATACTTTTTCTTCCATTCTTGAGATACTTTACTAAGAAGAATATGTTCCAGCTCCATCCATGTAACATGAAAGAGGTAAAATCTCCATCTTTCTTTAAGACTGCATAATATTCCATGGTATACATATGCCATAATTTATTAATCCATTTGTGGATCGATGGGCACTTGGGCTTTTTCCATGACTTAGCAATTATGAATTGGGCTGCAATAAACATTCTGGTACAAATATCTTTGTTATGATGTGATTTTTGGTCTTCTGGGTATATACCTAGTAGAGGAATTATAGCTTTGAATGGCAGATCTATTTTTAGATCTCTAAGTGCTCTCCAAACATCTTTCCTAAAGGAATGTATTAATTTGCATTCCCACCAGCAGTGTAGAAGTGTTCCCTTTTCTCCACATCCATGCCAACATCTCTGGTCTTGGGATTTTGTGATATGGGCTAATCTTACTGGAGTTAGATGATATCTCAAAGTTGTTTTGATTTGCATTTCTCTGATGATTAAAGATGATGAGCATTTTCCATATGTCTGTAGGCCGTGCACCTGTCTTCTTCAGAGAAGTTTCTCTTCAAGTCCCTTGCTCAGCCTGTGATGGGATCACTTGTTCTTTTCTTGCTTATGCTGTGGATTCTGGTTATTAAACCTTTCTCAGAGACATAACCTGCAAATATCTTCTCTCATTCTGAGGGCTGTCTGCTTGCTTTACTTACTGTGTTCTTGGCTGTGCAGAAGCCTTTTAGTTTGATCAGGTCCTAGTAGTGTATTTTTGAAGCTGCTTCAATTGCCCGGGGGGGTTCTCCTCATAAAATACTCACCCAGACCAATTTCTTCAAGGATTTTCCCTGCACTCTCTTCTAGTATTTTTATAGTTTCATGTCTTAAGTTTAAATCTTTTATCAAGTGAGAGTCTATCTTAATGGTGAAAGGTGTGGGTCCAGTTTCAGTCTTCTACAGGTTGCCAGCCAGTTCACCCAGCACCATTTGTTAAATAGGGAATCTTTTCCCCACTGAATGTTTTTAATTGGCTTGTCAAAGATCAAATAACAGTAAGTAGCTGGATTCATCTCTTGTTTCTCTATTCTGTTCCAGACATCTACTTCTCTGTTTTTGTGCCAGTACCATGCTGTTTTGATCACTATCGATTTATAGTATAGTCCGAGGTTTGGTGGCATGATTCCTCCTGCTTTGTTTTTATTTCTGAGTAGTCTTGGCTATTCGAGGTTTTTTCCTGATTTCATATAAAACGAAGTATTATTTTTTCAAGATCTTTAAAGTATGACAGTGGAGCTTTAATAGGGATTGCCTTAAAATTGTGTATTGCTTTGGGTAGCATGAACATTTTAACAATGTTGATTCTTCCCAGCCATGAGCATGGTATGTTTTTCCATTTGTTAACATTTTCAGCTATTTCTTTTCTTAGAGTTTCATAGTTCTCTTTGTAGAGATCTTTCACGTCCTTTGTTAGATAAACTCCCAGATATTTCATCTTCTTTGGCACTACTCTGAATGGAATAGAGTCCTGAACTGTTTTTTCAGCTTGACTATTGTTGGTATATGTAAAGGCTACCGATTTATGAATGTTGATTTTGTAACCTGAGATGCTGCTGTATTCCTTGATCACTTCTGAGAGTTTTGTAGTAGAATCCCTGATGTTTACCAGATATATGATCATATCATCTACGAAGAGTGAAAGTTTGATCTCTTCTGACCCTATATGGATACGCTTGATCGCCTTTTCTTCCCTAATTGCGGTGGATAAAACTTCCATTACAATGTTAAAGAGCAGTGGAGACAATGGACAGCCTTGTCTGGTTCCTGATTTGAGTGGAAATGATTTCAATTTAACTCCATTCAATACGATATTGGCTGTGGGTTTGCTATAGATGGCCTCCATCAGTTTAAGAAATGTCCCTTCTATACCAATTTTCTTAAGTGGTCTGATCATGAAAGGATGCTGGATATTATCAAAAGCGTTTTCTCCATCAATTGAGAGAATCATATGGTCTTTGTTTTTTAATTTGTTTATGTGCTGAATTATACTTATAGATTTATGTATATTGAACCAGCCTTGAGACCCTGGGATAAAATCGACTTGGTCATGATGTATAATTTGTTTGATGTGTTGCTGGATTCTGTTTGTTAGGATCTTGTTGAATATTTTTGCATCTATATTCATGAGTGATATTGGTCTATAATTTTCATAGAACGTGTTGGGTAGTCTTCCTTCTTTTTCTACATTTTGGAACAGGTTGAGTAATATAGGTACTAATTCCTCTTTAAAGGTTTGATAGAATTCTGATGTGAAGCCATCCGGTCCCGGGATTTTCTTTTTAGGGAGATTTTGTATGGTTTATCTATTTCAGACCTTGATGTGGGCCTGTTCAACATTTCCACTTGATTCTGGCTAAGACTTGGAAGGTGACGTGCTTCCAAGTATTGGTCAATTTACTTCAGATTTTCATCTTTCTGAGAATAAAGTTTCTTGTAATATTGATTAGGATTTTTTGAATTTCTGGGGAGTCTGTTGTTATTTTGTCTTTGTCATTTGTGATTGAAGAAATTAGAGATTTTACTCTTTTTTTTCCCGGTTAGGTTAGCCAAAGATTTATCTATTTTATTGACCTTTTCAAAAACCCAACTTTTTGATTTATTATCTGTTGTATAATTCTTTTGTTTTGAATTTCATTTAATTCTGCTGTAATTTTGGTTATTTCTTTTCTTCTACTGGGTTTGGGGTTGGAATGTTCTTCCTTTTCCAGTTGCTTGAGATGTTCTATTAAGTTGTTAACTTTGTCTCTTTTCAGTTCTCTTGAGGAAGGCTTGCAGTGCTATAAATTTCCTTCTTAGGACTGCCTTTTCGATATCCCAGAGGTTCTGATAATTTGTGTCTTCATTGTCGTTTTGTTCCAAAAATTTGGCAATTTCCTTATTAATCTCATCTCTGACCCAGCTATCATTCAGGATAAGGTTATTTAACTTCCATGTTTTTGTATGAGTATGCAGATTTCTGTTGTTACTGAGTTCAACTTTTATTCCATGGTGGTCCGAGAAGATGCAAGGAATAATTTCTATTCCTTTAAATTTACTGAGGTTAGACTTGTGACCTAAATTGTGATCAATTTTGGAGTATGTTCTGTAGGCTGATGAGAAGTATGTGTATTCAGTTTTGTTGGGATTAAATGTTCTGTATATGTCTGCTAAATCCAAATGTTGGATGGTTAGGTTTAAATCTAAAATTTCTTTGCTCAGCTTCTTACTGGAGGATCTATCCAACACTGCCAAAAGAGTGTTGAAATCTCCGACTGTTGTGGAGCTGGAGGAAATCTAGTTGCTCATGTCTCTTAGAGTTTCTCTTATAAATTGAGGTGCATTCTGGTTGAGTGCATAAATATTAATAATTGAAATCTCATCATATTGAGTATTACCCTTAACAAATATGCTGACCATTCTTATCCTTCCTTACTTTTGTTGGTTTAAAGCCTATTGTGTCTGCAAATAGAATTGCAACACCTGCTTTTTTCTGATTACCATTTGCCTGAACTATGGACGATTATCCTTTCATCTTGAGTCTATATTTATCTTTTAAGGTAAGGTGTGACTCTTGTATACAGCAAATATCTGGCCTGAGTTTTGGTATCCAGTCAGCTAACCTGTGCCTCTTTAGAGGATAGTTTAAACCGTTCACATTAATGGAGAATATTGATAAGTCTGGTAAAATTTTGGGTATCGAGTTTTTTGAAAGTCCAGTGGACATTTTTAATCCTTTCACCACTGTGGAAGTTGGAGTTTGATCAAAAGTTTCTGAGTGAGTTTACTTTTGTGGTGGAGGATTGGGTTGGTCATTATGGAGGATAGGTCTGAGAATATCCTGAAGAGCTGGTTTGGTTATGGCAAATTTCTTCAACATATGAATGTCATTAAAGTATTTAATTTCTCCATCATAAATGAAACTCAGTTTAGGTGGATACAGGATCTGGGGTTGAAAGTTATTTTGCTTTAGGAGATTAAAAGTCAATGACCACCCTCTTCTGGCTTGAAAAGTTTCAGCAGAGAGATCTGCAGTCATTCTAATATTCTTCCCTTTGTAGGTAATGGATTTCTTACATCTGGCTGCTTTCAGAATTTTCTCCTTCATATTAACTTTAGTGAAGTTAATTATGATATGCCTGGGGGATGTCTTATTCGGATTGAGTCGTGCTGGGGTTCTGAAACTGTCTGCTGTCTGAATTTCAGAATCTCTTGGCATGTCTGGAAAATTCTCTTTCATAATTTCATGGAGAAGGGCCTCTGTTCCTTGCGAGGCCACTTCATCACTTTCAGGGATTCCAATGAGTTGGATATTAGCCTTCTTCGAATTATCCCAGAGCTCTCTGAGAGAATGATGCATTTTTGCTCTCCATTTCTCTTCCTCTTTGAGAGTTTGTGAGTGTTCAAAGGCTTTGTCTTCAGTGTCAGAAATCCTTTCTTCTGCTTGCTCCACTCTATTACTGAGGTCTTCTACTATATTTTTCAGATCTTTGAGGGCTGCAAAATCTTATTTCAGTGCGTCAAAATCTTTGGTGGTTTTGTCTTTAAATTTGCTAAATTCTTGAGACAACTTTTGAATTTCTCCTCGAATTTCTAATTCCGACTTTTGAATTGCTCCTTGAATTTCTAAGTCCAAAATTTCCTCCATTCTATTAATCTTGTTTGCAATCCAAATTCTGAATTTGATTTCTGACATCTCGGCTGCTGTTTATGAATGGGATCTTCAGTTACATCTGCCATATCTTTCTTTGTGGGGGGGGGGTTTGATCTATTCTGGTTATTCATGTTACCAGAGTTTTTCCGCTGATTCCACCCCATGATTGTTTTACACCGTTTGATTTTTCCCCTTGAGCTTTGTCGAGGACCTGTACAGTGCTATGGCCTGAGAAACTGGGGACATGTTTGGTGCGGTGGGGCTAAGTGGTTCTTTCTTGTTTTCAGCTGTTCTCTGTTCAACCCTAGTGAAACAGTTACTCTGGGTTGAAGTCTCAGCTGTGGAGAAATGCCAGCAATTAAGTCACCCCGACCCCCACAGGCAATAATTGGAAAAGGAAAATCAAACCTTTCTACAACCACACACCCAGGGCAGCACCAGAATAGTCCTCAGGCAATTGGCTCAGTTTAAAAAGTCTGAATCAATTGTGTCAGTCAGCACCTGTCTCAGGTGGGAGAGTTTAAAAGGTCTCTGGCAACGGCATTGCAGGGGTCTGCTGACTACTCAGATATGGCTTGCTCCGGTGCTCTGTGGAGTCTGGAGGACCCACCCAGCAAATAGATCAGTCTGGGAAGATTGATGCCTCCTTCCCCACCTTGCACCTCTGTCACACCCAGTCACTAATAGCCCTGCAGGGCTGTCACTTAGTTGCCTGTAGTGAACAGATACTACAGGGGTTTGCACCTGCCTGAATCACAAGGAAATCTATTTCTGCTTAGCCAGGCTGCTGTGTTCTGCCTCTATCTAGCAGGGGGAGGTGAGGCCTGACAACTTCAGGCGCTTGATGGAGGCTGGGGGGTGTTCACTCAGTTCCAGCCCTGCCCCTGATTGATGTTACTGATAGAACAGAACAAGTTTGCAGGAATTTGTTTCTATCCCTGCTAAATTCTCCTGAAGAAGAGAAGCTTTTTGAGTTCCCAGAGACTGCGCCTCAGGCCCTGTCTTTGCTTCTGCAGGTTTGTATTCGGTTACCTGTCAGTTCTAGCCTCCTGTCTTCCTTTCTCTATAGCCTGATGATCCCCTGAGGGCTGGGTGCATCTTAGGCTCAGTAAAACGGTCCTCTGGGTCAGCCCCGCCCTGGGAACTTCCCAGCTCTGCGCTTGCATTTCTAGTCCCTGCGCTCCACCCAGGCAAACCTTTTACTCATGGGGCCTGCGTTTCCGTCCCAGATAATTTCCGTGGTGGTTGCCACCTGAGTCGTTGCCTGGTCTCGTCTGGTTGCCCAGGGAGACAGGGGGTGTGGCTTCAGAATATCCGGGAGTGAGCCCTATTGTTGCCAAAAGACAGCTGCTGCTCTGCACCTCAGGGCACCGCCGCTCTGGTGTGGTTCCCTCTCAGCTGACTATCCTCTCCTTACTCCCATGCTGTAGAGTCAGCACTGACCAGCTGCAGTTTAGGCCCTGTCCACACCCCTCGAGAAATCACCCAAGAATCTGGACTCCTGGGGGACAGGCCTCCAGACCTCAGAGTGAGAGTGGAGGGGAGTACTGGGAGCTCAGAGTTGCAGGTAGAGAATATATATGGTTTTATAAAGTTTTATGCCTGGCAGGAGAACGCCGTGGCACCCTAGTAGGGGAGGTAGGTCCAGTTTTTAGAGGGTCTCTCCCATGGAGTGTAGTGGGAGGACCTTTGAACTCTGCTTGTTTGTTTGTGGGGCACTCTGAGCTGTTCTCATGGGGAAGGGGACTCCCGTCCGCCTTGGTGATGAATTTTGCACCTTATGTTTGTATCCTTGGGGTCGCAACTCTCCTCAGCAGGGTTGATGTGCGTTCTTCAACCTTCTCTGTTGGTGAAGCTCTAATGCACCAGGTTACTTGCATTACTTATTTCTGTCCTTTAACTCTCCTTCTGGATGGGAGCCTCTGTGGAAAGCTGGCTTCAGTCAGCCATCTTGTCTCCACCCCCTCGCCGATTCAGATCTTGATCTATTCTTAGTCCAGACTTTCTCCTCCATCTTTAAGCTGCCTGCTTTTTCTTGTCACTGCTGTACTCAATCTTATTCCTGGGTCTTCTTTTCTGAAGGGTGGAATCTCCAATCTTAAAGTATAACTTAAAGAGCCCCAGGGAAAAAGAATCAAATGCAGCACTTAGTGTCAAGGCTACAAAATCCACCCCAGAGTTAATAGGACAGTTATTATATATAAAATGCTAACCTGATTAAAAACATATTTACTGAGGATTAGCAAGTCTGTAATAGCCATAAATCTCCTCCATGGTCATTAAAATTTTAAAATATGTTTCCAATAATAATGCAATTATTTATATAATAATTGCCTGAATAAAATAGAATTAAGTGCATATTTGGAGAGTATGGATGGATTTCAAACTGTAGCTCTTCACAGAGAGAGCCTGGGATTGGGGGGTGGGACCTGGGAACGATAAAGGTCTCTTTAAAAACAGGGAGAGTGAGCAGGAGCCTGAGGCAAAGCCCCTGCCCTCCCCACCTCTGTGCCTCAGGTCTACCTGGGCCCCTTACTTCTGTGGATTTTTTACAATGGTGTTCATGCCAAGTATTTTCACTGTGTTTCCAGATGTGCCTAAAGTATTTCCTGGGTGAGAGTCAAAGCAGGAGAAGCACAGCTGTCGGTGCCAGCAGATCGGGCCACGGCAGGCCAGCCTCTGTGGCTCGCCATCCCTCGCCTTGCCCCAGCTGGCTGTTGGAATTGCTGTGGCAGCGATGTGAATAGGAGGGGTTACATAATGGTATCATTGTGTGGCGACAAGGTTTAACAACCCCTGGAGAATTGTTGGCATTTTAGTGACAGCTTTACTGTCACTGTGATCTTAGGGGACATCCCTTACCTCACACTGGGATGGGACTGATGGCAAAATCAGCTGATGCATAGCTGGTGTTTCCAGCCCCAGATCTGAGCACGTGTCTGTGCCTCACTCACACACTCCCATATGTTGCACTATTCATTTATTCATTTTCCTGTTAAGCAAATATTTATTGTCAATTAATTGCCAGGCACTGAGTAGGCATCATAAGTGGGTAGAATATGCTACACCTTCCTGGTAGGTCGTATGATTCCAGACTTGGGGAAAATCCCTGACCTAACCTGTTTCCATTTACTTCTTGGTTCATTTACTCAACAAATATTTATCGGATACTTATTATGTACCAGAAACTAGTCTAGACACTGGGCCTACAGTAGGAAACAAAACAAATTTCTTGTCCTCATAGAGCTTACATTCTTGATGCCTGAAAAGAGTTCACAGAAGGATGAAATGTTGCAGCCACACATTAAGAAATAAGACTTGAAAAGGTACCCATGTTGGAAAGAAAAAAGTAAAACTGTTTCTATCTGCAGATGGCATGATCTTGTATATAGATAATCATAAAGTATGAGCAAAACACTATCAGAACTCAAACTGATTGCAGGATGATCAAGGTTGCAGGATGATAAATAAAAATATATCTTACATACAAGCAAAGAATGACTAAAAAAATATATAAAATATATTTTATACACTAGCAATGAATGATCCAAAAATGAAGTTAAAACAATTCCACTTAACAACAGCATCAAAAAGCATAATAACACACGTAGGGATAAATTTAACAAAAGAAGACTCACACATCGAAAACTACAAAATGTTTAAAGAAGTTAAACAATACATAAATCAATGGAAAGATACTTTGTGTTTCTGAACAGGAAGACTTAACTATGACTAAGTCTTATTAAGATGGTAATACTCCCCAAGTTGGTCTACAGATTCGATGTAATCCTTATCAAAATCCCAATTGCCTTTTATTGTTTTTTGTTTTTGGAGACATTGACAAGTTAGTCCTAAGATTTATATGGAAATGCAAGGGAAAAAGAAGATCAAAGTTGGAGGATTGACATTTGTAAATTTCAAGACTTACTACAAAGTTAACAGAGATCAAGATTGTGTGGCCACTGGCCTAAGGGGTGGGGGGGAAATATAAATAAATAAATAAATAAATAAATAATATATACACACACACACACAGGATGGACATAAAGTTTGTGTGCAATTAAATAGTAAACTAATTTAAATTGCACACAAACTTTATTTCTACCTATATATATAGGAGTATATATGAGAATATATATGTATGAGTATGTGTGATTATATGAATATATATGAGTAGATTGAAGGAATAGAATTCAGAGTTTAAAGATAAATCCTAAACTCTTACATTTATGATCAAGAAATCAGAGACAATTCAGCAGGGAATGAATAGTCTTTTACATATGGTGCTGAAGTAACCTGATACCAGCATGTGAAAGAATGAATTTGCACCCATACCTTATACTGTCTACAAACAATTAATTCAAAATGGGTCTTAGGTATAAATGCATGAGGTGAAACTATAAAATTTTTAATGAGGACATAGAAATTTTTTGTGAGCTTGGATTAGACAATGGTTTCTTAGATACAACATCAAAAACATAATTAACCAAAGAAAAATTAAATAAATTTGATTTTATCAAAATTATAAACTTTCAAAAGATGCCATCAAGAAAGTGAAAAGGCAATTTGCAGAATGGGCGAATATATTTGGAAATCATATATCTGATAAGGAAATAGTATCCAAAATATATTTAAAAAGCCCTCTGACAACTCAATAAGAAGAAGAGTAGCTCAATTAGAAAATGAGCAAAAGATTTGAATAGACGTTTTGGCCAGTAAGTACAGAGAAAGATGTTTAACATCATTGGTTATTAGGGAGATGCAAATTGAAACTACAGTGAGATCTCACTTCATTCCCCCTAGGATAGCTATAATAAAAAAGTTAGACGATTGGGCAGTGCCTGTGGCTCAAAGGAGTGGGGCGCTGGCCCCATGTGGCGGAGGTGGTGGGTTCAAACTCAGCCCCGGGGGAAAAACTGCAAAAAAAAAAAAAAAAGTTAGATAATCATGTGTGTTAGTAAGGATATAGAGAAATCAACCCTTACATCTTGCTACTGGGAATGCAAACTGGTGCACCCACTTTGAAAAACGCTTCAGCAGTTCCTCAAAAAATGAAATCTAATATATAGTTACATATGACCCAGAAATTCCACTTCTAGGAATGTACCCAAGAGAAGGTAAAACATGTTTCTACACAAAAACGTGTACACAGACGTTCATGGCAGCATTGTTCATAACATCCCTAAACTGGAACAAACCCAAATGTTCATGAATTGTTGAATGAATAAACAAAATGTAGTACGTCCATAAGGTGAAATATTATTCACTCACGAAATAGAATGAGGTGCTGATGATAGTTACTTACAACATAGATTACCTCGAAATTATGCTAATGAAGGGAGCCAGACACAATAGGCCATACATCACGTGATTCTACCGACATAAAATGTCCAGGATAGGCAAATCCGTAGAGATGGGAAGTTGATTACTGGTCTTCAAGGGTTGGGGGAAGGAAGAATTGGGAACAAATGTTAATAGGCAGAATTTCTTTTCGGGGTGAAGGAAATATCCTGGAATTATTAATGGATAGAGGTAGTTGTGGAATTTTGTAAATCTAGCAAAAGCCATTGAATTTTACATTTTAAGAGGACAGATTTTATTGTGTGTGAATTATATCCCTATAGAAAAGAAGTAGGAAAAAAGTTTGAAATGCAAATAACCCAAAGAGAGTCTCTCTATATAAATGACTGCTGTTTTATCACAGCACCTGGCACACAGTAGGTGTTGTCCAGTGGGTGCTCAACATATCTTTGTTAAATAAATGAATTAATAATCAAATTACTGTCTCAGGAATCAGGAAATCTGTTTGAAGACGGAAGACCCAAAGGACAAAGAGAAGTGAGGAGAGGGATAGCTAAGGGTTTCTGCTGCTCAAACTTTAACCCAGGGCTGTCTCTGCATTGTCCTGCTGTCCCCCCTTCTCTGAGCCTGTTTGGTTTTGCTCCCCAGTGAATCTCTAGTGTCTGGAACCTATGTAGCTCTCAGTGAAGACGTGTTTAATGATTAAAACCTCCAGAACTTGTCTCAGACTTCTTGATAATTTTGGAGGAGATGAGCCTTGCAAGAAGGCACAGATCTTCAGCAGGACAGCTAGATTTATTTACCTTTCGCAACAGGTTCCTTCCTTTGGGCAGAAAAGTTAAGCCCCAGCCCCTCAGGCTCTCTGCATGTATGAGGCCAGGGCACGTCCCATGTCTTGTTCTCCCAATGCAGGGTCTGGCACTAAGCCTGGCCAGAGGAGGGAAGGCTTGTCCCTGGAACAGCAAAGTCTACAGTTATCAGCAGACCTGACTGTGGGGGAAGGCCGTGGTGCATTCCTGCCTCTAAGCTGTGTGCTCCGTTGTACTCAGCCAAGCATTACTGTGAGGAGCTGGGAAGTAATCAGGTCTCCCGACCTTTGAAATAAACCTCAATATCTGGTTTGAGGAATATCTGTAGTTAGCTAAGGATCATCCTGAGTCAATAGTGCACGTACAATGTTTATATACGGCTTCAGATATGTGTGCTATTAAAGAAAGTCTAAAATCTACAAAATGGACACCCATTTATGTGTCTGAGAGTAGCGCATATTCATTTATATCTCCTTACTTATCTTTAAGAATACCTTTAATCAATTTATTGGAATAACGTTAAAAAGGACTGGACGTTTTTTCACCTTGCTCTCTCACTAACTGAGGGTCTTTGGAAATGCAGGTCTCTCCTCTGCAGAAATTCTGGGTTTCATTTCTAGCTCTTAGGTTTGCCTTTTTCCAGATAACTTGATGGAGGGGGCAAAGAGCAAGGAATATTAGACCTAAAGTCTTTCTGGTAATTATTACTAAATAAAATCAAGATGCAGTGAAAATAAAACTATCTTACAAAATCAGGAAGGTAATAATAATATTAGATTTTACTCTGCTGTAAATAAAGTCATGTCTGAAATGCCTTTATGGCAAAAATGAAACTAGTGATTAGAAAGGGTGATGCCTGGAAATGAAGCAAGGAGATCGCACAGCGTCGAGGAGGACGTGCTTCTGTGCTGGCTCTAGTGAGAAGGTAATAGGATAGTTCTCTGTTTGGTAGCCACATCTCTGTGTTAAACTTTTAGGAAATTCACTCCCGTGTTTCTCCCTAACGCCGCTATTTAGGAGCACAGCAGCCCTCTGTGATGCAATAATGAGGCATTGAGAAGAGCGAGAACGTGTCTTCCCCCTTGAGAGGCATTGTCTGTCTGACTCCTGACCACCTGCTGTCTGCCAACACGACTACACGCGTGAGGCTCAGCCATGTGCAGCCATGTGGCTCACTGAGTCACCTGGTGAAGGAGCCCAAGTGGACCCTTGGCTGAGGACAAGGAAGGGATTGGGTGACAGAAAGCAGGCTACTCTTCTGCTTCATCAGCTAGTTCGCAGGATGAGACCCCGTTATTTGAATTAAGTGTGAAAACCAGGGTAGAATTTGTCTGAGAAGCCAGAGAGAGAATGCCCACAGTGAGGAATGAGTGGAATTCAGTGGCTGTGTTTTCGTTTGTTGATAGGAAGGGAAGAAAGTTAAACAGAAGTATCTCCTCTCCAAGCTTGTGCTGTTTAACCCGTGAGCCTTTACTGCACAATTTATAGACCTGGGGAAATTTTCATTCCTGACCTGGAGGCATTTGTGTTTCATTCAGAAGAAATATGTTAAGTATTTTTAGCTGTGAAACTAGGGGGAAGAAAGATATTGCTGTATTCCTGAGGGTTGCTTCTGGACGTTTCCTGAAAGGTCAGGAGACCTGATTACTTCCCAGAATCCTCTGGGCATCCTGGTGGCCAGAGATTTAGGAGCCTTGTTGGTCACAACTGGAACCAGGGGGGCACCGCCTCCTAACTCAGGTGCTCAGAGGCCAGTGAAGGCAGAACAGAGGCTGTGGTCCGACTGAGTCAGCCAAAGTGGGAAAGCAGTGGCAGAGGAGATGGGCTGACATCTTCTCAGTGGCTCCCTCCCGTCTACCTGCCTGTGTCTGGTCTCCTGCTATTGAAATGAATGACCTGGGGGTCCCACACCAGGGTTTGACAGGGGGAAAAGAGGTCAGGGAAGAGGTGGAATTTCTCTAGACATTGGCCTTAGGTAAGAGTCTGGAGGGGACTTCTTAATTGGCACGTGGGCTGGCTCAGCTCATGAGGGTGGAATCAGGGACACTTTTGTATTGAGAGCATCCTTGCTTAATTGGTCCTTTAGAAACTTAGCAGGGATGGTACCTGGCCAGAGTCTCAGAGGTCTCACCATCTCTTATCTTTACTGACAAACTCTGGCCCTAGAACCATTTTTCAGGCCACCTAAGGGCCTGTGTTCCCAGCATTGGCACCTGCTAGGCACTAAATCATTATGAGCCAGTATCATCATTAAAAGCCATATTAGTTTCCTAAAACTGGGTTAACCATTCTCAAATGATTTAAATCTGAAGGCCCTGAAAGGGTGTGGGGTTACATGATTCACCCATGAGGGAGCAATTGTGTAGAAGCTGACTTTGTTGTTCTTGCTCCTGATAGATAGCTGAGCACAGAACTTCCTGACAACCCCCAGAGAGCGTTAGCAGAGGCCTTGGGGGAAGAGCTAGGCGCGCTGCCTCGTCCCTGCCGTGCTGGCCAGGGAGCCCTGCTCGTTTCTGCCAGGAGCTGTGACCTGACGGCCTGACGAGGCTCCCTTTGCCAGCTCCAACCTTCCCTGCAGAGTCAGGGTGGGAAGGCGAGTCAGCCACTTGGGGTTCCACTGGAGACGTAGCCTGGTAGTGTGTGTACGTGTGTGTCAGAGGCAGGTGAATGATGTTGAATTCCATGCAAACCATGGCCCAGAGGAAAGGGGAGGAGCGCATCTTTGGACATACAGATCCTGTAACTATCCCCATTTCACAGATGAGAGAAACAGACCGAGTAAAAGCAGACCCACATTGTGACAAGTGGGGTCCTCTGACAGCAGAGCTGGAAGATCCCACTTGGTTGGTAAGAGTGGCTCATCTCCCCTCTTCCCAGGGCCATCCACCAGCACCACATTTCCTAACTCACTTCCTTTGAAATAACACAGTCCTTCCAGAAAGCCCTCAAGCTGCATAAATTTTGGCTGGACCCCATTCAAGACCCATATTTTACACTTAATCTGTTTCTAGGAGGAGCAGTCGGGATCAGGGGGATTTATGAGGAGTGTTTTCCTGGAGCCTGACCTTTCTCTCATGTTTTATCATTTATTTATAGTTTTGTGTCTTCAGTGAAGACAGCCAGGGGCCTCCAGTTGTGTGAAGCTATTAGATGGCCCCTCACTGCTGGAAGGGATGCTTTTGGCAATGAAAGGAAGAGGTTGGGGGCAAAGGTACACATGGGGCCTGGAAGCCTCTGGCAGCCTGGGGATGACTTCTCAGTGACATGCTGTAGGCACCAATCCTCCACCGCCTACCTCCAATAAATTTGGGGTCCCCATGGGCATTTTCCCCTCTATCTCTAGAGTCCCGGCTGTGCCCTCCTTTGTACCTGGATAGCTCACCTGTTGATAGTCACAGCTTGAATTTAGCCGTGGAGATGGAGAGGGATTGGGGAAGGGATGAGACATTTTGGTCCAGGATGAATTCACTTGGAAAAAAAAAAAAAAAAGCACACAGCATTTGAGCAACGTCCATATTGCCCCTGGGGTTGTTTCAAGGTTTTACAAAATCTCATCCGTTCCAGGTTAAGCTCTGTGTGTTTCTAGAATGAGTGTACACATTTGCGTTTTCAGATGTGTCCAGAAACCCTTTTGCCTTCCTCATCTCCACTGAAATCTGGCTACCCCTCCTTAAGGGGTTTCCATGCAGTTTCTCCCCAGCGTCACATGCAGAGAAGCAGAGCTACCCTCTTCCTCCCTCTGTGGAGTCTTTGGAGGTTACCCACCAAAGTGATGGTTCTTTCCTCAGGGGAATATTTTCTAATAAAGTTCACAGCATTCACTTTTTGTTTGTCTTTATGTTTGCTGCAAAAAGAACTCTGAATTCTGAGTGAAATCTTGCCAATTCGAGAGACGTTTTACATTCTTCCTGAAATTCTGCAGAGTCACTTGTAGCATTGGTAAAATCGAATTCCAGAATTTTTGGATCCCCAGCCAGTCCTGGGGCACAGGCAGGAAGTCCTCGGGGCTCTAGAGCTCTCACAGACTCCCCGAGAGATATTTGTCGGAGAGTCTTTGGGGGACTTTCCCCTCTTTACATGCTAGTGTTTATTTTTTAATGAAATATTTTGGTCACACAAAAAGAAAATATAATGTATGCAAGATATAAAAGATAATGAAGTAAACCCTTAAGAAGTAGAATGTTTCCAACATAATGAAGCACTTGCTGTGCTTTCTCTGTTGGTGATCTCCTCCCATGGGAATTTCATGTTTACTGTCTGAAAGCATCTTTAGTAAAATTGAATACATCTTAGAATTTCGTGTGCATTTGGACTTCAGGTAAATAGCATCACGTAGTGTAATTTTTGTGTGTCTTCTGCTTTTCGGATCCATCTGAGTCTGATGCACGCAGACTCAGTCAATTGATTTTCACTGCTGAGTGGGATTTCTTTTTTTTTTTTTCCCTGCAGTTTTTGGCTGGGGGCTGGGTTTGAACCCACCACCTCGGGTATATGGGGCCAGCGCCCTACTCCTTGAGCCACAGGCGCTGCCCAATTTCAATATGTGACTGTGTCATCATTTACTCACTGTCCCCTGCCAGTCTGTGTTTGGCTGTTTCCCAAGATGCCACTAAAAGTCAGGCTGTGATATTCTGGGCCATGTCTCCTGGGGCATGTGGGCAAGGTTTCCGCTGGGTTACAGTGTTTCATTTTAACCATTTTCTCCACATTCCCTTGTCACCAGGATTCTCTCCTTCTTCAACGACCTTGTTTCTGGTAATTGTCCTCAGAGACTGGTGGTGTAAGTGCCTTTGGCCCACTCCTGGTTTAGTGGAATAATTGATCTCGACGTTCACCTTGTACCCACCGGAACCCCTGACATTGAATTCTGGTAGGTCAGCTGGCCTGCAGCACCCAACCTTCTGTGCTCTCTACTGGCACCACGCTCCTTCCCTGGCTAAAAATCGCTATCTTTACCTCTTCTCTCCTTTTACCCCCTTTTTTGGTATCTGCCTTGCAAGACAAATCTTTTGCCTGTCTCTCGATTCCATCCCTTGGCCAAATCCCTCATCTTCTTCCCCGTGTTTGTATTTGCAATCTTACATTCATCCATAAGCCTACTAAACATGGGGTAGGGCCTCCCATGTTCTCCAAATCTTTGACGTTTTAATCTTAAACAATTGTCTCACCTCTGCTTTCCCTGAAAAACTTCTTTGCTTCCTTCACCACTGACACTGAGGGTCTCTCATCATCTGAGAGACGGCCCACTACTCTGCAGAAGGCTCCTTCTCAGAACTCCCTGTGACCTCCCGAGGATTGTAGCCACATACTTCATTACAAGTTCATGTCACATTGCTGATTCCACATCTGGTCCTACACGTCTGCTCTTTTGCACAGACAGCATGCCACAGCTCAGATGGTCCCTCCAAACCCTGTAATTATCTCTCCTCTTCTTCCTCTTGTATAGTCCCTAAATTACACTTTAGAACTATTATCCATTTCTTCCAGTTTAGTCTGGAGAAGGTAGGAGGCTTATCTGAGAAGTTGGCTGGGACCTCAGCAAAGGACAGGGTGTAAAGATGTGGCATACTTAGGTTCAGTCTGAACCTGTGGAGGTATTCAAGGAGAGAAGTAAGTCACAATTTATCGTTATTTATTATCTCTCTCTTTTTTTAGACAGAGTCTTACTCTTTTGTCCTGGATAGAGTGCTGTTGTATCACAGCTCACAGTAACCTCAAATTCCTGGGCTCAATTGATCCTCTCGCTTCAGCTTTCTGAGTAGCGGGGATTACAGGTGCCCTCCACAATGCCCAGCTAGTTTTTCTAGTTTTTAAAATAGAGACAGGGTTTCACTCTTGCTCAGGCTGGTCTTGAACTCCTGAGCTCAAACCTCCCAGAGTGCTAGGATTACAGGTAGAAGCCACCTTGCCTGGCCTATTATTATTTATTTTGATGCTTAAATTGCCCAAGATTTGGCCGGAGAGAGTTTCTTTAAGCTGACTTTTATATCCTTTTGATGTGTTCCATCATTCTTTGAGCTCTACCTTATTTTCTGGCACAAAAGTTGCTTCTGGCTTATCTTTTACTCTTCTTATCCAGCCCTGGAATTAGCCATTCTTCATCGTGGTTCCTTGCAGTGAAAAATGGCATTTAGAAACCAACATCTGGGTATGAGGTAAATTTATTGCCATTGCAGAGCTAGGGAACACACACACACACGTATACACTTGGATCTATATTTTTCTTTATCTATCTATCTATCTATCTATCTATCTATCTATCTATCTATCTATCTATCTATATTGATAACCCTGGGTTCACATCTGTATCTCTAATTCAAATCCAAAGTGTTCATCCTATTTTCTCCCTTTCCATCTTGGTAACTGATGGTTAATTTTATGTGCCAACCTGACTGGGCCCTGGAGCGTGCAGGTATTTGGTTAAACATTATTCCAGGTGTCTGAAAAGGTGTGTCTGGAGGAGATTAACATTTAAATTGGTAGACAGAGTAAAGATAACTGCTCTTTCTGATGCAGGTGGGCCTCATCCAAAGCACTGAAGGCCTGAATAGAGCAAAAGACTGAGAGAGAATTCCCTCTTTCTGCTGACTTAGAGCTAGGACATCAATCTTCTCCTGCCTTCGGACTCAGACTAGAACTATTCTGCTGGGTATCTTGCCTGCCAATTTCAGACCTTGGGACTTCTCAGCTTCTGTAACTGTGTGAGTTCATAATAAATCATATTGCTGTCTATCTATCATCTAACACCATCTATCTATGTATCTATCTCTATCAGGGCCTTAGGACTGAATTGTTCAGGAAAAGGGAAGGAGAGGAAGGAAAAAGGAAGGAAGGAGGAACAGTGCTAAAGAAAAAAAGGAAAAGAACAAGAAGAGGAGGCTGACTTTTCTTTGCAAGTCTAGTTTCTTCTTTACCAGCTATTTATTTTTCATCATCACTGTGGTCCTGTAGGCACTTGAAAATCTACTATCTGAAACTGCTCACATTCCTCTCTGGTAAAAACCCTTCTTGCTTCGCTTTGGTGAGAACATAAGGAAATCATTCTTGCAGAGGACAATTTGTCAATATGTTGCAAAGACTTAAAAAAAACCCCAACAGTTCTTTGACCCCCAAGTTACATGTTTAAGAATTGGTTCTAAAGAAATAATTAAGGAGGTACAGAGACCTTTCGCTTCTAGAATGCTAATTATAACTAAAACTGAAACATATGTTAATTTGCATTCCCACCAGCAGTGCAGAAGTGTTCCCTTTTCTCCGCATCCACGCCAACATCTCTGGTCTTGAGATTTTGTGATATAGGCTAGTCTCAGTGGAGTTAGATGATATCTCAAAGTAGTTTTGATTTGCATTTCTCTGATGATTAAAGATGATGAGCATTTTTTCATATGTCTGAAGACCGTGCGCCTGTCTTTAATACATTCCTTTTGGAAAGATATATGGAGAACACTCAGAGATCTAAAAATAGATCTGCCATTCAATCCTGTAATCCCTCTGCTGGGCATATACCCAGAAGACCAAAAATCACAACATAACAAAGATATTTGTACCAGAATATTTATTGCAGCCCAATTCATAATTGCTAAGTCATGGGAAAAGCCCAAGTGCCCATCGATCCACGAATGGATTAATAAATTGTGGTATATGTACACCATGGAATACTATGCAGCCTTAAAGAAAGATGGAGACTTTACCTCTTTCATGTTTACATGGATGGAGCTGGAACATATTCTTCTTACTAAAGTATCTCAAGAATGGAAGAAAAAGTACCCAATGTACTCAGCCCTACTATGAAACTAATTTGGGGCTCTCACATGAAAGCTATAACCCAGTTACAACCTAACAATAGGGGGAAGTGGGAAAGGGGGAGGTGGTAGGTAGAGGGAGGGGGATCGGTGGGATCACACCTGTGGTTCATCTTACAGGGGTATTTGCGAAACTTGGTAAATGTAGAATGTAAATGTTTTGGCACAGTAACTGAGATAACGCCGGAAAGGCTATGTTAACCATTGTGATAAAAATGTGTCAAATGGTCTTGAAGCGAGTGTATGATGCCCCATGATCATATCAATGTATACAGTTATGATTTAATAAAAAATAAATAAATTAATTAATTAAAAAAAAACTGAAACATGTGGAATGGTTAGCATTAGGGAACAGGTAGAGTGAATTGTGATAAATCCACAGACGTACGATTGATTCTATGTCATCGGCCAATGCTGAATTACAGTTGTGGATATGAAAAGATGTTTGCTATATATTGGTAAGTGAAAAAAGATATAAAGTGGAATGGTACCAATTAGTGATTTAAATATTAGTAATATTTTAATATTACTAAGGAAAAAGTTGGGGGGTATATTTAAAGGCAATGGCAATAGTGAGATTGTGGACATTTCTTTTTTCTTTTCCTTAACTGTGTTTTCAGCTTTTTCTACTTTTTGTGTAGACAATAATCAGAGCTATGAAAAGAAAAACAAAGCCCCTGTTCTTTGCATGACTTTGCTATTTCTGTTACTAGTACAGATATTCTCGAAGGCACTGAATTGCTTGGAGGAACTGGTCCTTCTTCTTGTGTGGAGTCCTGTTGGTTTTTTTTCAGGGTGTGTTGTGGGGTGTACTTTCTTCCAGTGTGCCTGCCACCGCTGCAGCTCAGACCTTGTCTCTTCACTTCTGGACCACTGCACTGGCTTCCGTCTTGATGGAGCTCTCTGACCATGGCATCTGGACGAATTGCGCTGGGTCAGTTCTTCGACCTCAGCTCTCTGCACAGAAACCTCAGTGGCTCTCCTCTGCCTCCTCATCCAAGGCTGGACTCCTCATCCCAGCCCACTGTGACCTGGTCCCAGCCAGCACTGCCCCACACTTGTTTCATACTCACACTTTGTGCCTGGCTTCACTTCCTTTGGATGGCATTTTCCTGCTTCTGTGCTTTGCTCAAACACCCAATGGCTATTCTGGAATCATTTTCTCCTCCACCCTTGCTTCTGTCTCATTCTTCAGCATCCTGCTCAAATGTCATCTCTTTCCTGGTGCCTCTCCCCGTTGGAAGAAATTTTTCCACCTCTGAACAATGTTGCACTGTGTGCCCCTCCCATTTTCGTAGGGTGGGGTAAGTATGCACCATATTCTGCTCTTTTTCTTCCAGTTGGGCCAACTTTCTTCCCCTGGGGTGCAGTCTGTCCATCCCGGAAACTGAGACTTCTTCCTTGAAATTTCTCATCCTTGGCTGAACCTTCCTGTCCATTTCATGCCCTAATCTATGTTGGAGAAAACCAGACATTGAGTTCATAAGACTTGGACCTAGTCTTCTTAATCTTCTTCCTTGAAATTTCTTTTTTTAGTTTTCTATTTTTATTTTATTTATTTTTTTTGAGACAGAGTCTCAAGCTGTCACCCTGGGTAGAGTGCTGTGGCTTCACAGCTCATAGCAACCCCCAACTCCTAGGCTCAAGTGATTCTCCTGCCTCCGCCTCCCAAGTAGCTGGGACTATAGGCACCCGCCACAACACCGGGCTAACTTCCTTGAAATTATTAATACCTACTTCTCAATCCACTGATTGAGTTTCTGTCTCCTTAGATGCTGTCAGAATGGAATGATGTCCATTTGCTAAGTCCAGTTGGCATGTGAGGGGTCAGCATGAAGGCTTACTCCATAGGTTGACAGGCTGGAGCTTGAGTCCCAACTCACCCTTGCACTGTCTTTCTCCTGTACAAGTCACATAAGTCCTTTGAGGACCAGTTTCCTCATCTATTCAGTGGAGAGGAATAAGAGCACCTTCTTATTGGGATATTTATAAAAATCAAATGTGATGATGTGATAGAACGTTTACACAGTGCTGGGCTCCATGCACTGCTCTGTGACTATGAGCTACTGCTGTTACCGCCGCATGGAGTCTAAGGTCATGGCACCCCTTCTGCCTGCCCTTCACCCTCGCGGCATATCGTGCAGTGATGTCCTCCCGTCTGATGTACTTTATGCTTCAGTCACAGCGGGTGGCAGACAGCCTCCCAGATATACTCCATACCATCTCCCCGTTTTTGTGAGTGCTCTTCCTTCTACCAGGAATATCCTTCGCCTGTTCCTTACTCACCTGGTGGATTCCTATCTGTTTGGAAATCTAATTCATGCGTCACTTCCTAGCAAAAGGCTCCCCTTCCCATCCCCAACAGAGTGATTTCCTTTCTCCTCCGTGCTGTCTTTTTACCTTGTATACATTTCCATTGTCACACCCTCCCCCACCAAAATATAAAATCCTTGACTCTGCCTCTGTTTCTCTATTCAGCACTTATCATGGTGTGTGGCCTGTATTAGACACTCAACAATACTTGTTGAATTAAAAAAAAAAAAAATGGAAAGAGACAAAGCTCAGAGCAGCAGAGCCGGGAATTGAAACCAGGACTACTGAGTTGTAGCCCCGTGTTCGTTCACAGACATCATGCCAGAGTCGCAAGCACATGGAGTCAGTGCTGCAGGTTATCATCTAACGTCTCGTGGCCCTGGACTGACCCTGCGGGTGAGATTTACTGCCTGGTGTTACAAAAGCCTTAGACGCGTGCTCTTCTTAAAGGAGCTGAACAAAGAAGGGGCTGAAGGACCCCAGCAAACACTGGGCCTGGGGAAGGCCTGGAGGCTGCCGCCAGGAACCTCAAAGATGCCGTCAAAAACAGAATGAAAACGCTTTTAAAAGCCCAATGTAAAGAGAGAGACACGTTAAAAAAAAAATTGATACCGACGTGCTCTGTAAGCTGTGTTTATTGAAACAATCTTAGGTCCTTAATGAAAACAATGTTTTATCACTTCCCCTCCAGGCTGGTCACAAGCTACAAACTGGATCACTTGACACATCTCTCGTGCACTTGAAACTCAAGTTGAAACTCTGCCATTTTAACTGTACAAAGAAAAATAACTTTCAAAGCACCACATATATATTTCTCTGATTCATCCTTTTGATATTTTACTTGGACTGAAACCCAACTTCGCTTGTTTTTTTCCAAGCACATATTTGGGCTCCTTCCATCATTGTTCTTGGAAATGATCTTTCCTTTTGACATCCTGTACATTTGATATACAACCTGGTCAGTGCTGTCACCGGCCATAGCACTGACTCTCTTGTGAACTGTCAGAAGTATCTCTAAAATAGTATGTCTTCACACAGGTTGGCCAGATGCTTAGCTATGCAATGTTCAGGAGAACACGTGTGTGTGTGTGTGTGTTTATGTCAGCATGAGGGAGTTTTGGGTCTACTGGAGAAAATACTGGGTTAGTATGTTTTCCAGAGGGTTTGGAGAATTTCTGTGGCTTGTTTGCTGATACGAACAAAAGGGAGAGTATGTTTTGGAAAGATATGTGTGCATGTTTTGGGAAGATATGTGTGTATGTTTTCATTTATCTGAGGGAGTAATCCCAAGTATTGGAGACTTAACATGGGGAGACAGTGTGTCTCCTGGGTGGTGTCAGAAGGGGATGTTTGTTAGGAGAATATGGAAAGCTCATCAAAACTGGGCAAAATTTCGCCTTGTTGTCTGAGAGGAAGAATAGTCAGCTGGTTTCACTGCTCTGGGGTTTGACCAGGGCAGCTTCGGGGAACTGGGGCAGCCAGTCAGAGCAGGACGATGGAACCAAACAGGCTTCTCTCTGAGGTTAAGGTGCCAACCTCCTTGTCTTCCTAGGTCACCCAGTTGGATCCACTGTCGTCACTAAATAGACCTCAGCTCCTCCTCACATCACAGCCCAAGCTCCCGTCTGCAGTGGATCCCTGCCAATCACCTTGCCCCCAGCTGCTCTTTGCCCCTTCTCCTTCTTGAACATACTCTCCCTGTTGCTTTATCCCAATCTGGCCTCTCTCTGTTGTCTGTCCTGGGTACCTGCTGCTTCTCTTGCAGTCTTCCCTGCCTCAGCGCACCCTGTTCTATTTTATTTTGCCCCTGTCTTCCCCATTGTTTCCTACCTCTGCTCATCTTGGGGCTCTGCCCTCCCCATTCCTGGCTGCTCCTCTTCCAGACTCTCCCTCCCCCAAGCCCTGGGTCTGTGTTGACAAATGGTTGTAATGGGGAATCACCAACAGGTAAGGACGACCACAGCGGAGCACTGAAGCAATATAAATGCCATGATAGGCAGGAGTGATGAGGATTCCTCGGAAGAATTCAAATCCCTTTAACATGGCCTGTTCCTAACACACATCGGAAGAATCAGAGCCAATTAAGCAATGGTGCTGCCTCTGGCTTGTTGAAGCACATTTTTAATAAATGTTACAGCTGGACACAGTGACCAGATGAACTCTCAGTTCCTCCCAGTCTGACAGCCTATGGTTTGTAGACTATCACAACTGTAATGTCTTTAAATCCTGCATTCTGTACAGTCAAAAGTACTATATCTGTCTCTTCTAGTTCTGATCCAGCTGGAAAGGAGAAGGCCCGGCCACATCCTGAGCTCTGCAGAGTTGTCTGACAGGCATCGCTTCCCCCCTTCTGTCTGTGGCAGCCAGAGCCAGGCAACTCCAGCACACCCAGAACTTTCACAGAGGCCAGAGTTGCTGCTTTCCAATTCCTCCCACAGTTTAGGGAGGAGATGGGGTATCAGTCTGTCATTGCAGGGTTGCTGTGACTTCAAAACACCATGAGCATGCTGAGAATTACCCCAGCACAGCCTCCAGATGCAGCTGGGGTTTTCTCCTGGTCCTGAGAGGCCCAACCAGAACCATCCAGGTGTTCAGCCAGAGTGGATGGTGTGCACAGGGAGGTCAGAGTCTGCTCTGGCTCCTGGAGGATGTCTTTCCCAGGATCTTTCGCCAGAATCCAAGATGCTGCCAGGAAGGGCACTGATTGTGGCTTGACTGGCATCTGACTGAGTGTGATGGTTAGTCTTCTGTGTCAACTGGGCTAGACCATGCACACAGATACTCGGTCAAACACATCTGGAGGTTGTTGTGAAGGTATTTTCCAGATGAAACTAACATTTGCATCACTAGACTTCGAGTGGATCAGATTACCTTCCGTCCTGTGGGTGGGCTTCGTCTAATCAGGTGAAAGCCTTAAGAGAACACAGACCCGCGTCTCCTAAAGAAAAGGAAATTCTGTCTCCAGGTGACTTTCAGAAACCAAGCTGCCATGTTGGCTTTTTCTGGGTCTCCAGATGGCTGGCCCACCTGTGGATTTTGGACATGTCAGTTTCTACAATGTTAGGAAGCACAATTCTTTAACATAAACCCCCTTCCCTCTCTGTGCATGGGTGTGCGTGCACACACGCTCCTGCACACCCTATTGGCTCTCTTTCTCTGGAGAACCCCTAACACACCAGGTGAAGCCTGTCTAGAAGGAGGAGGAGGTGCCTTTTGTTTCATTGTTTAATTTATCCTTGCCACAAGACTCATTGATTGTCCAGGATTAAATTTGCTCTTGGATAGGTGACTGTGCTGGTGACTGTGATATAGCCCAACATTAGGCTATCGCTCAACTGAGGGCTTTCTTGGGGTATGAAGTATCTGGGGCTAACACTGGGCATTAATCTGGCCCACGTTAACAATCTGGGGTACCAAGTTTTCTCCACTCAAACTTCGAGCATTTTTGAGAACATTAGAGAGAGCACCTGTGGTATACTTATTGAGAAATCCTTGTGCCTAATGTCCACTGGATCGTGGTTATTGATGCAATAATAACCCCTATTACAAATACACCATTTTAAGGCCCTAGTTTTGCATCCAAGAACCACACTGAGCTTTACATAAACATACTCTCCTAATGTCCCCAAGCACTTCAGCTATGACTGTGCCTGTTGCCAGCAAGTACATTTACACCCTGGCTGTGGAATGGTCTTGGGATTCTCAACTGGCTGCCACAAGCAAGCCACCCCAAATCCAGTTCTGTGGTGCGTGGGAGCGATGCTGTGTGTGAGGACAGGTCCTGTACCTGCCTTCTCAAACTTGGGCACATTCTGGCACCTTCACCTTTGCCTGTCCTGAGCCCTACATGCACCCTCCTCGTGCTTTGCTCCCAAGCTGATCATCTCTGCTCAAGCCCCTGGATGGGTCAAACCTCTCCCTCTGCCAGACTCCCTTTCTTCTGGCTACCTGGTTTGTCCGACTGCATAGGGGAGAAGGTTAGGGCATGATCGTCCAGTTCCTCTCCTTCCTGGGACTGTGTGAGTCACCACCAGAGATACTGGGGTCTGGGGGTCCAGATACAGCTGTGGTTTTTGATGTGAGAAGCTGCATGTTGGGGATTATTGTGTTGTTATTTGCCAGACACTAAACTCAGGGCTTAGAAAAGCCAACTCCATGCACTCCCATCCCTGTAGCTGCTAGCTGGGCAGCATGCTCACCTGCAGAGGTGCAGACATCTGCAGGTGGAGGCTGGATCTCGCCATGGCCTCTGTGGCAGGCACTGGGCATTTCGCCATTGGCAATAGATAACACTGTCACACTTTAGAGACAGTAAGTTGCCCTCAGAAGTTGCACGGTGGGTCCAGCGTCGCATAGTAAGTAAGGAGTGGAGTGAAGCTTTGATCTCAAGTCTCTCTGACTCACTCCAAATACCAGTTTCCTTCTTCTGATGCCTCACAGCTTAACACGGCAGACACAGGATACACTCCTGTCTCCAATTCATCCTCTGTGAACACAGAACTAGGGTGGCTTGACAGATTGTGAAATGTGACCACAGATTCCTCCTACCCCACTTGAATCTGGGCTTGGCCAGACAACTTGCTTTGGTGAATGTGTTGTTAGCATATGTGATGTGAGCTAAGACTTGAAGGATGCTTGTGCACTGTGGTCTGTCTTCTCTTGCTGCTGGAAACCCTTCTTCACCATGGAGCATGCTAGAGACATATACCTTAGGCACAGGTCTCACTAACAACCATGTGGACAGGTCATGCTGTCTTAGACCAGCCCATATCCAGCTCCTCCAATTGACTATGGTTGGAGGCGTGAGTGATTCAGAAGAGACCAGAAGAAGAACTGCTCAGCTGAACTTAATTATGTGTGAATTTGTGAGCTAACAAATAATTAGGATGGCTTGCCATACAGTAATAGATAATTGGCATGGAAGGGACACCTCCCTTGGGCATATGACACCTCCCTTGGGCATATGAGCTGCAAAGTCAATTGTGTGCACCTGGTCCACACACATGGACATGGGGTGGACCGTCGGCTATGTGCACCTAGTCCACACACATGGACTGTCCACACACACCCGTCGACTGTGTGCACCTGGTCCACATACACGGACACGGGGTGGACCGTCGACTGTGTGCACCTGCTCCACGCACACGGACATGGGGTGGACCGTCGACTGTGTGCACCTGGTCCACGCACACGGACACGGGGTGGACCGTCGACTGTGTGCACCTGGTCCACGCACACGGACACGGGGTGGACCGTCGACTGTGTGCACCTGGTCCACGCACACGGACACGGGGTGGACCGTTGACTGTGTGCACCTGGTCCACGCACACGGACACGGGGTGGACCGTCGACTGTGTGCAGCTGGTCCACGCACACGGATACGGGGTGGACCGTCGACTGTGTGCACCTGGTCCACGCACACGGACACGGGGTGGACCGTCGACTGTGTGCACCTGGTCCACGCACACGGACACGGGGTGAACCGTCGACTGTGTGTACCTAGTCCACACGCATGGACACGGAGTGGACCGTCGACTGTGTGCACCTCGTCCACACGCATGGACACGGAGTGGACCATTGATTGTGTGCACCTAGTCCATACACACGGACATGGAATGGACCATTGACTGTGTGCACCTCGTCCATACACACGGACACGGAATGGACTAGCACATGCTGGCTGAGCTACTTGAGACAGGCTGATTACCAACTCCTCAGAGTAGACACCTGGCATGGCTGTGCCTTCATTTCCTACCCTTCTCCCTCTTTCTATAACTTCCTGTTTCCTTCTTGTTTCAAACTCCTATGTCCAAAGTCTGTGCAGGATCAGGTGGGGATGGGGAGTGCAGCTCTTTCCTGGAACTCATCTCCCCTCTCCTGCTCAGTCTTGTGTCTTACAAATTCTAGAGACTCAGACACTTTAAGAATGTGCTGCTTTTCCTTCTTTCCTTCTTTCTGTTGAGCTCAGTGTCCATTGGGTTTAGGGTAGCGCAGTGGGAGAGGGAGGGAGATGAGCTGTCGTTCCCCTGTGAATAGGGGTGAGGTGAGCTAGAAGATGTTACAGCGTTTCCACTGCATGCTGTAGTTGGTTTGTCAATAGAAAGATTCTATTCTATTCTAAGATCTGGAAAGATCCCCCGCCTTTCTTGAGTCCTTCCTTCTTTCCTTTGTTTCAAAAGAGTCTCACTCTGTTGCCCAGGCTAGAGTGCCGTGGCCTCAAGCCTAGTTCACAGCAACTTCAAGCTTCTGGGCTCAAGCAATCTTGCTGCCTCAGCCTTCCTCGTCATTGGGACTACAGATGCCTGCCATAATGTCTATTTTTTGTATTTTTAGTAGAGAGAGGTTCTTGGTCTTCATCAGGCTGGTCTTGAACTCCTGAGCTCCAGGGATCCTCCTGCTTCAGCCTCCCAAGATTAATTTATTTCAATGTGCTCTTTCTTTCCTCCTCTCATGTAGTTTGTAGGCTTCTGAATATCACATAAACTATATTTCTTATGACCTAAAAACCCCAGCCATTTTAAAAACAATATCAAAGGTAAACGATGTCTTTTCTCTCCCAGACTGAGCAGGTTTGTTATTTTTATTATTATAAGATGTCATGTCAAGGCATTCAGTGCATTAGAATGTAAAATAAAAGCATAAACATATTTCAGATTATCAATCAATTTTTCATATGTTCTTTAAAAACAAGAACATCAGTAAGATTTGTTTTGGTATTTTATTGAAACCATACAGCAATCATCTAGAATAGGGGATGGAAAACTTTTTCAAAGTGTAGGACAGTCACGGTTTTAGGCTTTATTTCCATGGGTTACTATAGTTACTACTCAATAGGAGAGCAGCTGTAGATAATAGTAAACAAATGGGTGTGGTTGTGTTTCGGTAAATCTTTATTTACAAAAACTGGTGGTGGGCTGGCTTTGGCCCAGGAGGTTGTAGTTTGCCAACCCTGATTTATAACATAGAGATTCTGAGCCATGGGCATACAGTCTTTGGGGTTATAAGTCTATTTTCTCAAAGTGAATTAGAAAGGACCTCAGATAAACCTGGCCTGGTATGAGATCTAGTCTCACCGTTTCATTTTACTGATGAAGCAGCAAGGGTGTAGACAAGTGAAGCAAATCACCCCAAATTAGGAAACAGAATTCATTCTCCTGACTCTGAACCAAGGACACACCAACTGCTGCACATCCTTTGAAGATGTTCAGTAAGTTTCCAAGAGCCTTTAACAATAATAAAACCTAACATACACCAATTTATAATTTAGAAAGATAGACATGACATCCTGTCTTCTACAGGAGCACATCAAAACTCAGTGACTTGCCTGTGATTGCAGAGTGAGGTAGTGATAAATCTAGATGCAAACCCATGTCTTTGGGCTCTTAAGGCTGATGCCCTTTTTTTGCTGTATCAAGCTTGTTGCTATGCAGACACAAGTTCTGCAGGTAATGCTCCATCTGCATATGTCTGGCAAGATACAGAACAAGCCAAGTAGAGAGAAGGCGGTGACTCACATTTAACTGGTGGCTCTGGGCCTGAGTGTGTTTCTGGGTAGAGCAATGGAGGTGATCCTTCTTGGTGCTGTCTTTGGAGATTTGATCCTGGGATTCTGGGCCTGGCCTCATAAGAAATTTTGAAGTGGTTCCCGTACTTTAAGTCAAGGATCTCTAGTGCTTCCTGGTGCTGCCGCGTTAAATGCAAGATTCTGGCATTCACGTAAAGCATTTGTAGCATATGTTCTCAGGAATTAGAGAGTACAAGTCACTCACCAAATAGAAATCACTAGGTACAGAATAATTCAGGCAGACGAGGTCAGCCCTAGAGATGCATTCTGCAGACATTCTTTTTGCTGGGGGAAGAAGCCCTGAGTGCTTACGTCCTGGCGGCTAGGTACACCTTGTGCAGCTCAGGGTGCCCAGATAGCAGGGCACTGCCTGTTTTCTATCAGTCCCACCCCTTCCAGCCTCTCAGCAACACCCTGCCAGGCCAGAGGTGCCTGGTGACCTCTTCCCGCTCACATTCCTGAGCACTGCTGAACTCAACCCAGCTAAGCAAAGCCTGCCAAGCAGCCCAGCACGCAGAGTGCAGTGAACTGCCTAGAAGAATGCAGGGGCTGAGGCCAAGGCTTGTTTGGGTTTGTTATCATTTATTTTGGTGTATTTATTTAATTGTATTTGCAATTTCTTCTTTATTTTCCTTCCTTGCTCTTGGATGGCTCATGACAACACATTCTGGCATTACATCTAATTATACTATTTTTAAATTTTTCCTTCATTCTCCATCCACTGGCAAATGTTTTTCAAAAAACTTGATGGGATTAAAACTAAATTGACCAGATGGGTTCTTTGCACTTAATTTAGCACAGTCCAGCAGTGCCAGATTTCTAGGGCACACGGACCCATCATCCTCATGCTGACTTCCCTAAGTTGCTCTACTTTGTTCAGTCTTTTAGAGTTATCAACTCTGAAGGTGGAGTTAAGGAAATGCACCGATGTTACTGAGCTAAGAGTGTCTTGGGGGTTTATGATTTGGCAGAGAAAAGCAGCAATGTGCTGGGAAGGGTGCCTAAGTTTTCATGAAGCGTCATCTCCTCATCTTCTAGTTCTGTTTCCTAAAGCTTAGCTAGCAAAGGGGGGGAATGGTCTAGAGCTAGAAGGCTAGACCTGTGCTTCATATTGTATTCATTGCCCAAATTTGTTAGAAGCTATGAGAATTTTCTGATTAATGGATTCATCCATCCATCCAATATTTTCTAAGTTTCTCTGACATTCCAGAACACTGGAATGGAAACTGGGGAAATCACTGTAAATAAGACAGAGAGTTTTGCCCCCTCAGAACCCATGGTCTATTTGAGAAAAAAAATTATTAAATAAAGGTAGGTCAGGTGTTGTTGTAAACCCTCCTTTTCCTTCAAAGGGTAGTCTTCCATAACTACCAGATAATCAAGAGATTTGGATTTATAGTATATCTCTGAAATGTCTGCTCTGGGGCCTGCAAGGTTATGAATCTCTGTGTGGCTGTTGTTGACTCCCAGGAATGATTCAGCACCTTCATCTGAAGACAGAGCTGCTGCCCACTTCACTGGGTCCCAGATAGGAACGAAGGAGCCTCCTTCTGCACGGCAGCACCACAGGGGAGGGGTGGCACATGTACGGAGTACAGAAGTCTGTCTGAGAAACTTTTGGTGATGGCAGGAGAAAACCCAAGTTAGAAGAAACAGAGGTTGAAGTTACAGACTGAGCTTCCTTTTTTATTGCACAAAGGAAGAAACTTTGTCTTAGACCTTCACAGGAAAGACACCCTTCTCTGACCTGGCTGTCCTGATATCACATTCACTTTTATATTCACACGCATTCCTTCTTTGAGTCTCTCAGTCGGGCACCCCCTCAAACTTTCCTCAAACTCTGAAAAATACATCTCTTCTACAGGTTGTGGCTCTATGTTCTTCCTTCGAATTTTCCAAATAGCATTGACTAGATGAACGCAGACGCTTACTGACTCTAAGTGTCTCAGGCTGCAGGTCGTGAATGGAGGTGTAAGTGGATCCTGTACCCACCAGTGAAATCTGCTGACCTGCTGCTTGTTCCATCCCAAAGTGGCAGGTTAGCTACAGACACCACTCTAAGATAAACATAAGCTTTTCTTAGAGCCAAGACAGTTAAATGCCATGTGGGGAAAATAGTCTTTCTGTATTGGCAGAGCTTTGGGGCCTAGTCCTTTAAGGATAAAAGCCACAGGAGTGGGCTAAAGAGCCTCAGGCTCTTTCCTGTTCTGATCAAGCCTGGATGCCCAATACTAGAGTAACCTTAGTTTTAATGGTTATTCTGGGTTAGTCTATTTATAATTTGGGGATGACACCAACTCTGATTAAATTATTTTGTTTCTAGTCGCCCTCTAATGGGGAAAGGGAGTCTGGAAATTTGTTGCAAGTCTATAATGTACAAATTATTTAATCGCTGCTAAAGGAAAAATGCAGGCTTCCATGATATATGTAGCTGGGGACACCAGACTTGCTCTGACAAGAGAAGGAAGGAGGCCCTAAAGGAGTTGAGATATAAAAGTAACTAAGGGTCTTCCATTTCAAGGTAGAGAACAGGGACTGGATTTACTCACATGCTTGACAAAACAGAAACTGGACAAAATGTATGGAACAATGATACTCAGAATGTTGGCCATCAAGTAATAATTGAGAGTGATTATTAAGATGCAGGAAAAAAAAATGATTTCCCTCACTTCTTATCTGGAAAAAGTTTTCAGGTTGCAATGCACATAAGAAGAACCCAGGCAGAGCCCAGTTGTTTTCCTGAACTGGGGATAAGAAGCTCAGAGTCTAGAGAAGCCAAGGCAGCTAGAATTCTCATGGAAGATCTTCACAGGGGAGAGATATGTAGAGAGAATTCCAGAATCTTCAGAGGATTCCTGTCAAGTACTCAGCTGAGCACTAATCAGACCATGCATGTGAAGAAATTATCCAAGGGGAAAAGTTGCCTTGAAATCAGGAAACTGTAGCTAAATGCTATAAGAGTCCTGTTCATAGTAGCAATGATTGAAAACCTCATGATTAAAGGGGCATCAGTTAGAATTCTAAGAAGTGTCTTAATAGTGGGGAAGATTATCCCTAGACTAAATGCAGCTTTGGTCCCAACTAACAAAGTTGGAAACAAGTCCTAAAAGGATCAAACTGTCTTCAAGTAACTTAGCCACATTCTACTCAGATTTAAGAATTTTTGTATCATACCTTATAAGATACAAAACCATCTAATACATGACAAGATAAAAGTCACAATGTCTGGCATTCATGAACAAATAATGAAGCATGCAAAGAAGCAGAAAAATATGAACCATAATGAGCATAATGAGAAAAACAGTCAATTGAAGTTGACACAGAAATGACATAGATGACAGAATTAGTGTAAAAGACGTTAAAGCAGTAATTACCACTCTATTGCATATGCTCAAAAAGGTAGTGAAAGCTAGAACATGTGAAGTAGTGTTAAGAAAAATATGAAAAGGACTCAAATCCAACTTCTAGAAATGAAAGTTGCAACACCTGAGATTAAAAAGTACACTAGATGGGATTGAGGACAGATATATTCTGTGGAAGGAAAAAATTAGAAACTTAAAAACCTAATAATAGAAACTGTACAAAATCTAACAGTGAACTGTGGGACAACTCAAGAGGCCAAATAGCTGCATAATGGAGTTTCTCATAAAGCAGAGAGGGAATGCACACACACAAAATTAAATAAATAATGACTTTTTTCCCCTGAATTTGAGGAAAACCACAAATCCACGGATCCAAGAAATTCAACAAACCCTAAGCACAAGTCACACAAAGAAAATTACATATAAAATATTAGCATCAAACTATTTTAAACCAGTTAAAAGGAGAAAATCCTAAAAGCAACCAGTGGATAAAGGCACCTTATATACAAAGGAACAAGTTCCTTAAAAAGGAACAGAGTAAAGATGACAGACTTCCCTCTGGAAACAATGCAAATGAGAAGATGGTGGAACAGCATCTTTGAAGTATGAAAAGAATAAACAATCTGTCTAGAACTCTTTACTCAGCAAAAGTATCTTTCAATAATTATGATAAAATGCAAATGTTTTCAGATATACAAAAGATGAAAAAAATGTCATTGCCAACAGACCACCAGTCTTACAAGAAATGTAAAGAAAGTCTTTTAAGTAGAAGAAAAATGTTACCAGATAGAAACCCGAATCTCCACAAAAGAATGAATAGCATAGGAAATGGTAACTATATGGATAAGTTTAAGGACTATTTTAAATTATTTAGGTATATTTAAACATAATAGACTATTTAAGTAAAAAAAAAAAAAAAGAGTGCTGTAGTTTGGGGTTTATAACATGTAGAAGAGGTGTAACAACCAAGATGGGAGGGGAGAGATAGAAAACAACTGCTGCGAAGTTCTTGTATTAGGCATGAAGTCATTTATAATAATACCATTTGAAGGTAGACTTCAATACATTAAAAATGTATGTTGTAGGGCGGCGCCTGTGGCTCAAGTGGTAGGGCGCCGGTGCCTATGCCGGAGGTGGTGGGTTCAAACCCAGCCCCGGCCAAAAACCAAAAAAAAAAAAAAAAGTATGTTGTAAACTCTAAATACAACTTCTAAGTATAATAGAAAATTATATTATAAAACAAAGGAGAGAAAATGAATACATACAGTCAATCCAAAGAAAGGTAGAAATGGGACAAATAGAAAACAAATAAATTGAAATCTGGGCAGTGCCTGTGGCTCAGTGGGTAGGGCGCTGACCCCATATACCGAGGGTGGTGGGTTCAAACCCGGCCCCTGCCAAATTGCAACAAAAACAATAGCTGGGTATTGTGGCAGGCACCTGTAGTCCCAGCTACTCAGGAGGCTGAGGCAAGAGAATCGCCTAAGCCCAGGAGTTTGAGGTTACTGTGAGCTGTGTGATGCCATAGCACTCTACCAAGGGTGATAAAATGAGACTCTGTCTCTACAAAAACAAACAAAAACAAAAAAATTCAAATCTAACCACATAATTACATTAAACACAAATGATCTAAATACCTTAGCTCAAGGGCTCAGAATAATAGATTGCATGAAAAATAAGACAGAGGTTGATGTTTTCTAAAAGAAACTCATATTAAATATAAAACATAAACTTTAAAATTAAAAAATGGGGAAAGATATGCTAACACTAATCATAAGAATGCCAAAGGGCTCTATTACTATCAGATTAACATATGTATCAAAGAAAGAAATATTACCTGGGATAAAGAGGATCATCTCCTAATAATAAAAGGGCCAATACAGGAGGACATCATAAATCTAAATGTTTATGCATCTACTAGTAGAACTTCAGAATTATGAAGCAAAAACTGATAAACCTGTAGGAGAAATATTCAGATCCAAAATTATAGTCAGAGACTTCAGCACCCTATCTGCTAATAATTGACAAATAGCCATACAATCACTAAAGATAAAGAAGACTTAAAAACATTGTCAATCAACTTGGCCTTAAAATTTACATTTAAAGAACATTCTGTTCAACAATGGCAGAATACACCTCAAGTACACATAAAATATTTACTGACTTGGGTGGCGCCTGTGGCTCAAGGAGTAGGGCGCCGGTCCCATATGCCGGAGGTGGTGGGTTCAAACCCAGCCCCGGCCAAAAAATCACAAAAAAAAAAAAAAAAAAAAAAAAAATTTACTGACTTATGCCATATTCTGGGCTATAAAACAAAATAAATTAAATCAAATTGAAAATCAATAACAAAGTTTTCCGAAAACTTCCCAACTATTTGAAAATTAAATTAGAGATCTCTAAATAATCTATGTGTAAAAAATACATCAAAAGGAAGATTAACAAGTATTTTAAACTACTAAAAAACCCCACAAAATGTCAAAACTTCTAGGTTTCATTTGAAACAATACTTCGAGGGACATTGATAGCACTAGCACATGTATTAGAAAAGAAGGTTTTCAATCAATGATCTCAGCTTCTACCTTAAGAAACTAGAAAAAGAAGAGCAAATTAAACCTGAAACAATGAAATAATAATGATCAGAGTGGAAGACAATGAAATAGAAAGTAGAAAACTATGGAGATAACCAATGAAACAGAGAGAGAGAGAGACGGAGAGGGAGAGGGAGAGAGAATGAGCACCCAAATTACCAACATCAGGAACGAGAGACATGACACCACATGAGCTCCTATAGATACTTAAAAGACAGTGGGAGAATATTATGAACAACTTCATGTTGATGAATTAACAGCTCAGATGAAATGGGCAAATTTCTTGAAAGACAGAAATGACCAAAGCTCACTTAAGTAAAAATAACTTAAAAATCCCTGTATCTATTTTTAAAATCAAGTTTGTAGCTAAAGTCATCTCACAACACGACAGACATAGATGAGTTTGAACCACCAGAATTTGGGGGAATTATACCAAATATTCAAAGAAGAAATAAATACCTGTTCTACACAAACTCTTCTAGTAAAGAGAAGAGGAAAGAATCTTTATAATTACTTCTACAAAGTCAATATTAGTTTGATACTCAAACTGGGCAAAGATGTTACAAGAAAAATTTCTGAACCAATAGTCTTCCTAAACAATAGAGGCAAAAATACTTAACATGATTTTTGCAAAATTCAATCTAACAATATATAAAGACAGAAAAACCTCATGACTAATAGAGTTTATCCCAGAATAAAGGCATGTTATTAACAGATTAAATAATGACAGGAGATTTTCCAAAGATGCGGAAAAATCATTTTACAAAATTTAACATCTATGATAAAAATTCTAAGCAAACTAGGAATAGAAAGAAACTTCTTCAATCTGATAAGGGGAGTCTACAAAAACCAATAGTTAACATTATACTTAATGGTGAAACAACTGAATGTTTTCTTTCAAGATCAACAACCAGAAAAGGACGTCTGTTCTCACCACTTTTATTCAACTTTGTACTGCAGGTCTTAGCCAATACAGTTAAGCAAGAAAAAAGAGAAAGTGGCAAGATTGAAAAGAATGCATAAACTGCCTTTATTTGCAGAAGACACGATTGTCTACATAGGAAATCCCACACAATTTATGAAAAAGCTACTAGTATTAATCAGGCCATTTTTATCAGTGATTAGCCTTAGGCTCTGGAAGGTAAGATCGATATTAAAAATCAACTATGTTTTTGTATACTAACAACAGAAAAAATAAGAACACCATTTATGACGGAATCACAAAATATGAAATACTTAGGGGCAAATCTGACAAATGATTGCCAGATCATCTGACAAGATGTACACGGAAAACACAGAACAGTGCTGAGCGGAAATGAAAGGAGATGAAATGATGAAGTGACCTGTCCATCTAGCTCATGGGTTGGGCTACTCAGTCAGTTCTCCCCACACTGACCTAGAGAGTCAACAAAATCCCAACCAAAATGCTGGCAGGCTTTTTGCATGGAAAATTTCAAGCTGATTTTAAAATTAATGTGGAAATATAAAGGACCTAAAATAGTTGTTGAAAAAGAAGAGCAACCTTGAAGTAAGTTTTGAACACACTTTAAGATTATTTTGAAGTTAAGATACAGCATTGAACTCAAGGTAGACAGTAGATCAAGGCAATGTAATAGAGTTCAGAAATAGACCCACATGTGTATGGCATATATGGTCAATTGAGTTCTAAATTTTGTTTATCAATATACCTTATTTTTTAAGTAGAAAGTATAGATTTCACTTTTTTTTTTCTATTGCCCAGGATGGAGTGTGCGATGGTAGTTCACTGCAACCTCCAACTCTTTAACTTTTTGGCTCAAGCAATCCTCCCACCACACTCTCCTTAGTAGTTAGGACTATATGCAAGAGCTGCCATTTCTGGTTAATTTTTAAATTTTTTGTAGAGACCGGGTTTTATTATGTTACTCAGGTTGGTCTTGAATGTCTGGACTCAAGTGATCCTCCCTCTTTGGCCTTACAAAGTACTGGGAGTATAGGCGCGAGCCACTCTTCCCCTTAGGACAGATAGGAAGGCTAGAGGAGGCCAGAACTGTGTATTTTATTTCCCTTTCTGCACAAGGACATGTATAGGGAGCTGGTCTGAGGCATATACATCCCTTCCTACCAGTCAGATCTGATAAAACTCTAGCCAGTTAGGTAGAACAGTTTCCTTTGGAGGCAGGCCTTTGTTAAGGAGCAGAGATCACTATTGCAAGTGATTACTCCCCTCTCCTTGCTGGGACCATGGGAGAGTTTTTTTTTGATTTCACCCTGAGAATCTGGAGGGGCTGCTGGAGGTAAAACTCATGAAAATGTGGAGACTCTCCTAAGAATAGGCTGCTTGGAGCTGTTGATTGTTAATTTGTTCAACATTTTTCTTGTTAGGAAGGGAGTGATGGCTTTTAAGCCCCTTACAGGCAGCATCAGAAACTGGAAACTGTCAATTGTCTCTTGACAAAGGTGCAAAGGCAATAGTCTCTTAACAAATGGTCCTAGAACAATGTTACCTATATTAAAAAATAAAAAAGAAAAGAACTTTGATTCATACCTTGCTCCATATGCAAAATTAACTCTCTGCCTGGGATAATAATGATAAAATGCTTACCTTTACATATTCTTTATTAACTTTATTAAATAGCTTTAACTGCAGGGGTCTGGGGTGTGAATTAAAATTAATCACTAGAAGCAAGTGTAAAATCGGCAACTATAACACATCTAGTTGTAAAGATGGGAGACATATCTTTACAAACTTGAGCTAGATAAAGATTTCTTAGATAAAACAGCAAAAGCATGATTTATGAAAGAAAAATTGTCAAATTGGATTTCATCAAAGTTGAGAACTTCTAATCTTTGAGACACTGCTACGGGATGAAAAAAAGGCCCTTGACAGAGAAAAAATGTTTGCAAACCTCATAAGTTTGCACTGTTATGTATCTAGAATACGTAAAATCTCTATGATAAGAAAACAAATAATTCCATTAAAAATGGACAAACGATTTTAATAGAGGCTTCACCAAAGAAGATAAACAGATGGCAAATAGACACATGAAAAGCTGTTAGACATTTTTTGTTATCAGGGAAATGAAAATATAAGTGAAAACCACAGTGAGATACAACTACACTCCCATCAGAATGTCTAATGTTAAAGAGCCTGACGATATCTAGAGTAGGTAAAGATGTGGAGAAAACATATCCCTTACACAGCGTTGGTGGAAACGTAAAATATATATCCTCTTTGGAAACAATTTGGCAGTTTCTTAAAAAGTAATACATGCAGGTACTATAGAACCCAACGGTAGATAGCTAACGATATCTCATTTTATTTATATTGATTCATTAAGTGAATAAAAGAAAAAAACAACTCAACTACTGGAAGGAAACAAAGGAAGGAGTAACAGAGTTCATAAGAAATTCTTTGAGCACATGCTTCACCCACGTTGAGGAAGAACCTCATGAATGTCCTCCGAGGATGGGCTGAAGGAATGTTCTAGGGGAAGTTTGCTGGCCAGGTGGTGTCCAACAGTGCAACTGCCTTGTAACCAGGAGCCTAATGAGCAGACTCTGTTAAAGGTCATGGACATGTTCACAGACCAGCATGTTTACATATCACAATCGTTTTCTAAAATAAACGAGGACTTGAATTTTCTTACCATGCAATCTCACTTCAAAGATAAACTTAGAACCTCTCTCTCTCCCTCCTCTCTCCTCTTCTCTCTTTCTCTGTTTCTCTCAGTTTCTCCTCTCTCTCCCTCTCCTTTTCTCCCTTTCCTCTCTTCTCTTTTCTCCCCATTCTCTCTCTCCTTTTCTCTCCTTCTTGGTCTGCTCTGTAGCATCCCTCCCTCGCCAATAAAAACCTTTCATACAAAAAAAAAAAAGAGATAAACTTAGAAAAGCATTGTCAACAGTGTATTCTCCAAACTCTTCTGCTAACAGGTATCATGCAAAAGGTGAAATTCAGTACAACTGGCTTTGTGAGAAATTACAATAAAAATAACCATGAGAAACCCTGGGATGTATGTATTATATACCTTGCATGTATTATGCAAGAGAACATAAATATTTAAATCATGGGTTTTCTGTTTTTAGGAGAGTTTTGTCAGACTAGGGTTCCATGAAATATACTTTGGTGACGTGGGCCTGGAGAGAAATTTATGTTCTGCAAATGCAATTTAAAACTGAGACTAGAAACCAATCAGATGTCAGGGAATGGTTAAGCAGGGTTCTCTACTTGGGATAATAATAATAAAAAATGCTTACCTTTACATATTCTTTCTTAACTTTATTAAACAGCTTGAAGAGCGGGGTTTTTGGGCTGTGGTGTGCCAGCAGCCAGGGTCAGGCAGGGAAATCCCTCCATGTGATCTGAGAGGGGGTGTCTTGGGGAAAAGCTAAGAGGAAAAGCTGGGCAGGCTGCCTAGGGGAAGGCTCCAGGCAGAGAGGAAGGAGCTGGGTATGTGTTTCTCCCATGGGAGACAACTGTATTTTTTAATAATTTATTTTTTTGTAGATGCTATTATCTTTCTACTATTTGACTAAGAAATTGCAATTGTTCTATATCAGTAAGAGCAAAAATAGGAGGAAAAGCCTAAATGATTCCCTTGGTCTACGACTGCAGAGGTTGAGCTCTTCATGGGAAGGAAAGCCAGGGCAGTTATTAAAGCTGACCCTAATGAACACCCTCCTTCTTTCACCTGGGACCCCTTCTCCTAGATGGAAGAGGCTGTGCATTCCCCCTGGATTTACTCAGAAGAAGGTCCTAATTGGCTCTGAGACACTTTACAAATGAAGCAGACTTTTAAGATTGTATTTTTCACTTCTAATTTCTCAGTAGACAAGGTGCTATGGTTTGGGTATTACCAGCATTTCTTTTGCTACTGATTTCAGCACCTTATCTTGTTATGTTTAGGCGATCATATTGACATGGCAAGCCCCAAGAACCCTAACTTATGTCTTTTAAAGAGGCAATTTTGGATTGGTCCAGAGAGCATGCCGTGCTTGATGGTTGAATCCTTTTCAAAATAGATTTATTTTTCCTATTACATCTTACACCTTCAGGACAGGGATGTTTAGAAGCTGCCATTCAGTGAGTGCTAGAAGAAAGCTGAGGTATTTTGTAGGCCATATGGCTTTCCTATGTGTTCGAAATGAGCTGGGCACCTTTAGAAGGCCATCCCCACTCATCATCTTTCTAGAGACAAAGTTGCAGGTGCCTGTGAGCATAGATTTATGAAATTCTACCCAGATCACAGGAAGAGGTGGTGGTAAAGAATGCTGACTGTATTGAGATATGAATAAGCCCAGAGGAGGAAAATCTCTCTCCCTTTTACTTTGTTTCAAAGTGCACTGGAGCTTACACAGCAAAGAGGAGGGTCTGTGGGAGCTTCCACCCCATGTGATATTTCCATAAATTGGTATGAGCGCAGATCCTGCAGAATGGACCAGGTGACAGCCACTGCTTCTGTGAGGATGTGGAGTTCCTCCGTTTCTCTCCTTCCTTACTCCCTATTCCTCCTCCTGGCTCCCTCTTCTTCCTTCATGGAAAACTATTTTTATAGGCAGTCTGGTTGCAGACATCGCGTGGGTGGAGTTATTAAGAATGGGTGGGTTACAGCGATCTAAGGGCTGAGGGTGGCATGGCTGGTGGCTATTGGCTAATGGAGGCTTCTTCCACCCCTTCCCTTACAGCTTAAAGCAGACTTTCCCCCAACAGTGGGCTTCCTCCAACTTGTTCATTTTATGGAGCTCCCTTGGTTGGGAGCTAGCTGCGTCAGAGATTGAACTGTGACTTCTCAAAGTGTTATTACCTTACTTAATATGGACTCATAAACCAATGATGTGGACAATCTCTAGGATGAAGAAAACCCTTCCTGTGGTCAAGAAATGGAATACAATGTAGGCAGGAAGAATCTCCCTGGCTGTAGGGTTGTATATTCATAGATATGGCATGTTCAGATGCAGTGGGCCACCCTTCTGTGGAACAGGTGCAACTGGGCATCCGTGGGTAGTGAGTGGGGGTGCAGAGAGGCCCCTTGCCTCTCTGATCTGCAAAGCTGGGGACTATGCAAGGGGTGAGCTCAGAGTTCAGCCTTACTCAAGGTGCAGGGTTCTTAATTCTAAGAGTGATATTTTTTTCATTTTTTTGTATTAATCTTAAGATACTATTTGATTAACACAAAAGAATGTTTATGACACTTGTAAGTTATTAGATATAGTATCATAGTATAATGAACACTCACAAACTCACCATTCCATTGAAGGACAGGTGTCTCATATCCACCCCAACTTGTGCTCTAACCCCATCCCTTGTCCTGCTTTTGTTCTCCCCTAGGAGAACCATGATTCTGACTTTTCTTTATTATTCCTTTGATTTTTTGTTTTATTTTATCCCAAGTACATTCATACATAGTTGATATTTTACTCAGTTTTGCTTATTTTTTGTTTGTTAAAATAACATGTAGATCAAAGTCTTCTGGGATGTTTTTTCTTGCAATTCACACTGTGTTCTCAAGATTTCTTCATGTTGTTGCATATGTGTACAATTCATTCCATTTAAATGGTTTATTATAATCCTTTTCAGGAATATAGTATTATTAATCCATTCTGTGGTTGACTCTTTAGGTCTTTAGTTTGCTTCTAGTATGGTGCTATTATGAACAATGGTACCGATATCATCTGGGAATGTATCTCCTGGTGCACATGATTCAAGAGTTTCTCTAGGGTGTTTACCTAGGAGTAGAATTATTGTGTATGCTTAAAAGAGAATGCCAAAACGTTTTCCCAAGCAATTGTACCAATATAAAATCCCACTAGTAAAGTAAAACTTAACTATATATTTTTACAGAGATAAAATTTTGGCTAACACCTGTCTCTGTGATAACCAAAGTAGGGCAAATGACTTCATTGAATACCTCATTGTTCAACATTAGCAGGTAATAAAACTGATGATTCCATGTTACATTTGCACAAATATAGTTAACTATATAATGTGTTGGAAAGTGTCACTCAAAATAGTAGATTTAGCACAGATTTTGCTGATACAAGATACAATGAAAAGAAATGAGAACATCTGGATCTGTTAATACTCCTTTTAAATCTGTGCAATGAATCCTTCATGTTTTCCTGTCATGGAAGGTGCACCATCTGTACATACATGCACTACATTTATCAAATTCAGTCCAACTTCACGATATTTATCTTGAAAGTTTTGAAGATATCTGTTCCCTGTGTTCTTTTCACAAGAGTGCCCAGAGCAAGTAACTGTTCTTAGAAAGAAAATCTGTTATGATTCAAAGGAAATGTTAAACCTGCACTAAGTTGGTAGTATCCATTGATCCATGTGAAGCAATCGAAAAATATATATTTTTCCCTGGAAGTACTATTACATCAAGTTGTTCTGTTAAATTGAAGGCTAATTCATGCTGCTTATCAGCCATGGCTCTCCTTGAAAGAGGCAGTTGTTTGTACTTTGAAACGTTGTTGGAGCCTAAGCATCCTTCCAACAGTGCATTCTTTCAGTTTCCACATCATCGAATGGCTTCCCTTCCTGAGTATGTAAGCTACTTTGTAAGTCCCCTCAGTGGCATTATTTCTAGGTCTCATTGTTGCTTGAAAGAATTGTCTTTGGTTTTGCTTTTCATTTTCAAATTTCTGAAGTACAACCATTTGCATCTCTCTAATTTAAAATACTTGTGGTCTATATGAGTGCTATAATGCTGATGAGCATTGAATTTCATTACTGTGGATATTATAGTATCACAAAGCAATCAAATCATCTTATGTTTAGCAGAAAGAAATTGCAATTCTCAGTCTTCATTAAAAAATCTATATTTTCTCCCTCCATTGTTCTCTTGGTCTTCTTTAACATGATGGGCAGTAAAGCAGACAATTAAAAAATATTGTTGGAGATGTACAACTTCAGAGATTTCACTTTAAAGAGAAACACAGTACACTGTTGCCAAAAACTGAGCTCAACCCCCATGTACTCAACTTCCACAAAATCTATTGCTAACCAGCCTCATGCAGTAGTGGAACTAGTCAGGTGGGGAAAGTTAGAACTAAATCATGAGCATAGCAGCTGTCAATTTAGCTCCTTATAGCTTACTCATGTTCTAATCATGCCAGTCAATCTGGGAGGATTATTTTGTTGAAACTTATTTTATTCTTTGGTATTTTATATATGTTCATTTAAAAAATAAAATAAAAATACAAAAGATGAACAGAAATGTATTAATAAAAATAAAAAGATTTGTTCTGTAAAATTTTGATTTGGTCAAAAGGCTGTGCTTAAGGACCTACAACATCACATGTGGCCTTAAGGCTGCAGGTTTCCCACCCCTGATCTAATTAAATTATGTAATAAAAATAACATTAAGACTGGCATAACTGGCTTTGGGAACAAATACAACTGACCTGTGATGAACAGCTAAGTGAGTGATTTTCAGCCAGGTGCTGCGAGAGTATCTTAGGTGTGCCGCAAAAATGTTTAAAGATTATTTTTTTACTTTTTATTGATCATCATAATTTAAGTGTATCTTGGAAGATTAACTATAGGTTCAAGTGTGCTTTGAGATAAATAAGATTGAAAAACACTGCTCTATGTCATCTGGCAGGAGTAGAAGTTCACAGACTCACCACCCACATGTGCTCAAGTGTGCTGTGGGCACCAATTGTTTAGCAAATGAGTTATTATAAGGGAAAGGTGTACAAGAGAATGTCTACTCTGTGTTCTGTAAGCTCTCATCTCTAGGCTTGGCCTGAGTGGTATCTTCTGCTTGGGATCCTCTTTCCTAGTTATGTTTCTTCCTAATTCTTCTGTACAATTCAGTGTACACGTGACTACATCTGATAAGCCTTCCCTAATCTTCTGGGACTTGGATAGAAGCCTCACTGTGTGTTGTCATATGCTACTGTCTCTCTCTCTCTCGTTTCTTGATATTTTGGGGCTAGATGCTTTTTGGTTGAAGTCTCTTCTGTGCATTGTAGATTATTCTGCAGCACCTCTGGCTTCTGTGGGGAGCACTTTGAAGGCTACCATAGTGACACTCAGCAATTCGGTGTGTAGCACTTTTCTAGGATGAGTTTACCAACTTAACCGTCAGACCTTGTAGATATGTTCACGTGGTTTGCCTAAAAATGGGTTTCATCTATAGGGACATTAACTCCACATTGGGTGCATGCTGGTCAGAACCCTCCATGCTATCCAGTTGATGGCTCCCTCAATTTGAGGGATGGTTGGGAGGTGATCTGGAAGAAAAATCAACACATTGTACCCCACATATGCATAAATGTATTCATGATCTATGTGTATATGATTTAATAAAAAAAATAATAAAAAAGAAATGGTCAACTGAGGAATTGCTCAGAGCATCCACCAGAGCTATCCTCTGTGGGAGAATCAGTGTGAGGTCCAGGTCCCAACTGACTAAGGTGTTGAGAACTTTGCTCCCCAAACTCACGCAGCACAGATAAGAAATATCAGGTGCAACATCACAGAGCACATCCTAGGGCAGGTTCCCATTGTCTCAGGGACTCACTCTTCTGGGCTAGCACCTTGACCTTTGGGGCCCAAGGAATCTCAGTAAGATCTCTACCTGCTAAAACTCTGCTTGGGGAAAATGGGTTTTCGTCACTAGTTCCAGGGGTGACTGTTGTGGATTATAATTTTTTTCCTTGAGCTGTTGGATGCAGCAGGTTTGATGACGAACCTCAGAGGGCATGTTAGCTTTCTGTTAGCTGATTGCCTGCAGAAGATCAGAGAGGAATTCCTGCCGTGCTCCCTGTTCTTGTCTGCCCTGGCTTCGTTTTCCATCTCTGGATCCTTCCAGCCATGTAAACATACACAGCGTCACTGTGGCAACCCAGGGAAAGACACATGCATGTGAGGAAAGCATGAGGCAAAGTCTCTCTGCTGATGCTTTGCTTAAGAGGGAAGAGGAGCCTTGAACAGTCTTCCAAACCACCTTGTTTAATTCCATGATTTTCACATAAAAGCAGCTACCTTTGCCATAAACATGGCTTCATTTATTTCTTTTCTTTAGCTTTGTTTGCTAAGGTGAGCTAAAGCTATGAAAGATCTGGAGAAAATACTCTAGGATGAACAGCACATCACCCTAAACCCACCCTTAGAATGGTTTGGGGGGTGGCTAGGTGGGGGCATGGCATCAGCTGGTGACAAGGCTGTCCTCCCAGGGCTATCAATAACTCCCTGTTCTTCTATCCAGACCTGTCCCTTGACCTTGTGAATTTCTGATGTCGGCCCTCCCCTCTCTATTCCCACCCCATTTCAGGTGCTGTTTCATGCTGGGATCATTGTGGCAGACTGTACCAGTGTCCCCTATGCCCCTGCTCAGGCCCTAGTCACCCACGCATGCAGTGAGGTAGACTAACCTTCCCAGGGGGTCCTGCAGGGTCCCTCTCAAGGTCATATCACACTGGATTCTGGTTCATTTCCAACATCTTTTCCTGGTTGAAGTGAATATTAAGCAGTGACAAGAAAAACAGCTGCTGCCCTAAGGATATTCACAGCAGAAGAGAAATGATGATGGAGACAGTGGGAGCTGGGCAGAAGCCCAGTGGGAGGCATCAGAGGCAGAGGTGGGGATCAGAAGACAAGGGCAGGTTCACGAGAAGTTTTCAGCCCCACCACACAGGCTGTGTCTTGGATGCCAATTCTGATCACTTGGTGTAATGGCTTTTGCTCTCTGTTACCAATGCTCTTGACGGGCAGGCAAGAGGATGTTCCTCCCCTGAAGTTGTGAGAGTATCTTCCTCTAAGGCGAGAATGGAAAGAGTCAATGACCAGGGGCCTGTGTGGAGGAAAAGCCACGGGTTTGAATGAATCAACTGTTCATCACGTCACTCTGTGGCTCTAGAAGGAGAGCCTGCTTTGTCTTCAAACCCAAAGCTCTGTGTCTGGCTTGGTTTCAGGATTTGCTTGACGTGGATCACACCAACTTAAAAACGCACTTCTCAGCACACCCCTGCTGCCACAGTTAGGAGTATCACTTTCCGAGCCCTTGAAGGCAGCACCCAACAGACTGTTGCCCTGCTATGAGTTCAAAGTCTTTTCTCCTTCCCTTTGTTTCCTGAAATCACCTGCTGTGAGGGCCAATTCAGGGCCATCTCCTCCACACACCTTGCAGACAGCTCCACCCTTGGTGGTCTCTTCTCTGCAGTCTGCGCACTCCAGATTGGCACAGGTGTTTGCTTACCCTTGGAGCTTAAGGGCAGAGGACATTGCTGCAGACAGGATCAGACTTGTGGATGTGATTGGTTACCACCTGCAGTCAGGGTGATGCCTGCCTAAAAGGCACCAGCCTAAACCTTTCCAGTTTGATATAAAGAGAAGGGTTAACAAGCAATTGGGCAGGACTTAGGAGGAGCTTCTTAAGAGGAGGAATGAGATGGGTGCTTTGAAAATATTTTCTCTCACTTTGTGGGTTGTCTTTTTATTTTCTTAACAGTGTCTTCCAACAAGTACAAGATTTCAGTTTGATGAAGTCCAGTTTATCACTTTTATCTTTTACAGATCAAGCTTTTTATGTCATCAGATAGGAAGTCTTTGTCTATAACACTTTCTCCTATATTATCTTCTACAAGTTTTATAGTTTTAGCATTTAGTTTTGGGTCTATGGTCCATTTTGAGTCAATGTTTAGATAAGGTGGGAGATAAGGGTCAAGGTTCAATTTTTTTATTTGTATAAGGGTGTCTAATTATTCCAGCACCATGTGTTGAAATAACCCAGGGCTTAACCTAACTTTAGAGACCTCTATTGATTTGCTTAGGGGGTTCCAAACCACTTGAAGGTATATTTAACTTTTATTGTGGATGTGTCCACGTGACTTAGGAATGGAATGGTAGAAGTCGAGATAATCCACAGCTTTTGCCAGATTTTGAAAGAGGCCCTGTCTCCTCAGAAGGTAAGGGTCTCTGGTCTTACACAACAAAGCCTTCTTCACCTCACTGAACAAAGACAGTTGGGGTGGGGATGGGAGAGAGATGTCAAAGTGTCTTTGCATGTGAGCGCAGTGGCTTTAGAGTTCCAGGGAAGAAAACAATGTGATCCTTTGGGAGTAAGCTTGTACAAACATACGCAAATTATTCTTAATAGTAGTACTAAAGCTGAGGCAGTACAACTTTGTTAAATCTGATGCCAGGCATCTTTAACACAGCACATCATTCAGAACAACTGCATGCTTGTTTTGAAGTTCATTCTTCTGGGCCACTGTGTTTTAAATAGCTGAACATTACTGAGCAAGAGAGTTTAAAAGCTAAGTTGAAAATGAAATTTTAATTAAAAGGATTTTGTGAATATGGTTGGAATTAGTATTTGTATTTGGAATCTTACATTCCCCGAATGTCAGCTAGCTCGAATCACCAGAGATCACTGGCCCCCACACCTAACTAGACTGGTTACAAGGCTCTTGAAAGCAGTGTGCTGCCAACTCTCAGAGCTGCGAAACGTCCCTTATCCTGGGTTACAGCATCAGCAGCTGCTGCTCCGGGGGGTGAGGAAATTAAATAATTTCCTGATTGGGGAGAGCTAGCCTCCCATTGACTTTTCTATCTCTGTAGCAGTTTCTTGTCCCACATTTTCTAAGTTTTTGGTCAGGCCACCCATCAGGATATTAGCACTGTAAAATGAGCAATGTAAGTTTAAGAGAGTGTGTTTCTATACAATAAGGCAATTTCTGAATAGTTCATCCCTCTTTGCCTTCTCTTTGGTAAAGATAATTGAGAATTAGGTAATAATAGCCAATAATTATGGAGTACTCATAGATACTGTTCTGAGTGGTTTATATATTAACTTATGTAAATCTCAAAATAACCCATGAATAGGCACTATTATAATTCACCTCATTACAAATGAAGAAATGAAGCCATCAAGAGGTTAAGTAACTAGTCCAAGGGCACAGAATAGAGACAATGACCCTTGGCAACCTGGCTTCTGAGCCATCATGCAATACTACCTAAGATCTATTTTCTATTCAGTGGCCCTCACAAGAAAAAATGTCTTTTATCTTAGGCAAGAGCAGTAATATAACACAATTGTGCATTCCAGCCACATTTTGTTGTTAGACACTATTACTAAGGGCAGCAATGGCATGCAAGGCATGATGATATGTGCCAGGCTGCAGTTTTTCTTCCTGTCATATCAGGAAAGGAAGGGTGCCTCCTTTGTCTCTTCTCTTGGGAAGTTTGGCCTCAACCTCCTACTCTCCTCAGTGGTAGTTTCTGTCTATCCATCTAAGTAGGCCCCCTTCTTGTTCAGACAGTTTCTATTCAAAAGAATTTTATTCCCAGAATAGTTGTAAATTATGATGTCTTGGAATGAGAAAGGATTATTCTGACTGATCCACTAGGGATCAGGAACTGGGTAGGTATAGCTCTGCTCTTCCCATCTTCCTGTGAACTTTGGATATACTTGAAATACTCACATACTGCTCTGCTTCCGCAGCAGAGATTTTAGAGGTACATCTTGCCTTCGCTGGTAAGGAATACTTGATCTAGGACTGCCATGGCTTGGGTGGTTAAGTCTGTTGAATTTCAGAGTTCAATGTTAAGAAACCAATTTTTGCTGCACATGTAGATCATGTTTTTCAAATGCTATATCAGTAATAAAGTTGGTATTTTTATCCTCCCTTCTCATTGGTGCTAAACATAAATAAAAGAAAGAGCAGCTAATTATTGCCCACCCCACCACCTCTAACCATTTCTTTTCCTAATACTGGAGTTGGCCAAATTAATCATGATATATGGTTCAAAATACATACATACATACACACACACAAATATACATAATAGAGATTTGTCAATCAAGAATCATAAACATGTCAAGGAAAAATTCATGTGGCATTTTTTTCTTCCCACAAACTGAGTCTACTGTGCTTGGGAGGTAGAATATTAGGAGGTGAAAAAACATTGAGTGTCCCAAAGTAAATTATCTATTGTCAGTGGCACCAAGTTCTCTAATCTGTCTTTCTCTAGTCTATCTTGCCAAGTAGGCAAGATGGACTACGGAAATAAAAACAGAGAAGGGGCAACTCAAAGATGTCAGGGTGATGTCAAAACATTGTGGGTCTGGGGTTAAAGCCAATTATGAGTTTTGGTTAGCCTGGATTGGGTGATCTCAAACTTTGGCACACAGGAAATAATAAACTGTGAAAGATGAACAAGTATGTATTATTTAAAAGAATTTGCAAATGTAAAGAATTTGCTTATACAAAACAAATGTCATTTTCCTGTGTCTTTTGATAGCTGGCATTTTCACATTTACTTTTTCATTTATTATTATGACCAACTTTTTGACAAAGGTGGGAAACAGAGATTGAGGTTTAAGTACTTATAAAGGATCACATAGTAAGAGGTGATATTTGAACCCAGGCTTATTTATAGCAAGACATATCTTCTTTCCCATATGTGATGTTAAGGATACAGAATTGCATTAAGTGTGGACATGGTCACTATTTTTAAGGAAGTTCGATTGAGAAGGCAAAAATACACCCATATAAAAGATTAACTACCAAATATGCTCAAAGAGATACTAGGAAACATAAAAAACAAAACAAACAAACAAAAAAAACTAAAGGAAATCAGAAAAAATGCAAAAACAAAGTGAGGATGTTAACCAGGAGGTAGAAATATATAAAGGAACTAAACAGAGACTTTGGAGCTAAAAATTACTATAACTGAAATAAAAAAATCACAACAGCATATTTGAGCAGACAGAAGTAACAATAAGTGGACTTGAAGATAAGACAATTAAAACTATCATTTGAGGAAAAGAAAGAAAAGAATTTTAAAAAGTGGACAGAGCCTAAAAGTCTGTGGGCACCATCAAGTGGACCAACATTTGCATTGTGGGAATCTCAAAGAGTGAAGTGTGTAGAAAGATTATTTGAATAAATAATGACTTAGATTTTAATTTCCCAAATTTGATGAAAGACATGAATTTACAAATCCAAGAATCCCAAGAAATCCAATTCTGATAAAGCCAAGAGAATCATACAAAGACACATTATGATCAAACTATAGACAGTGAAAGACAAAGAGAATGTTGAGAGCAGCAAGAGCTTTTGATTCATCATGTACAAGGGATCCTCAGTAAGAGTATTGCTAATTATTCAACAGAGAATTCAGAGGCCAAAGGTAGTGTAATAATATTTTTAAAGTGCTGAAAATGACAACTCTGAAAACCATAAATTCTGTACCTGGAAAAACTATCCTTAAAAAGACAAAAGAAAATTTTAGTAACTAAAAGTTGAAGGTATTTTTTATATCTAGACCTGCCCTACAATACATGCTAAAAGGAGTTTTTCAGGAAATGAAAGGATGCTAGACAACAACTCAAAGCTGTATGAAGAAATAAAAATTTCCAGTAAAGTTAAATATGTGGGAAAATATAAAAACTAGAATTATTGTAATTTTGGTTTGTAACTTCACTTTTTATTTTCTATAAAATTTAGAAGATGAATAAAAATAATTAACAATTTTATATTACTAGGCAATGTATAAAGATGTAATTTCTGTCATCAATAACATAAAAGCAGGGGGTAGAGCTATATAAGATTAAAGTTTTAGTATGTAATTGAAGTCAAGCTGGCATCAATTCAAGTTATATTGCTACAGTTTTAGAATATTATTTATAACCCTCATGGTAAACACAAAGTATATACAAAAAAGAATATACAAAAAAGGAAATGAGAAAGGAATCAAAATATGTCATCAGAAATGAACTAAATCCAGTAGAAGGCAGTAATGAAGAAAATGAAGCACAGAAAAAAGGCAAAAATAAGTCCTTCCTCATTAGTAATTGCTTTAAATATAAATAGATTATATTTTCCAATAAAAAGGCATAGATTGGAAGAATGGATTTTAAAAAATGATCCAACTACATGTTGTCTACAAGAGACTCACTTTGGCTCTAAGGACAAAAATAGGTTGATAGTGAAAATATGAAAAAAGATATTCTGGACTAATAATCACTAAAAGAGATTTAGGGTGGCTGTATTAATAGCAGATAAAATAGATGTTCCAAGAGACAAAGGAAGACATTATATATTGAAAAAGCAGTTATTTTGTCAAAAGTATAACAATTGTAAATATATAGGCAGTGCACATTAGAGCTCCAAAATATGTGAAGATTTGGCTCTTTGAGATCACCTACTACTGAAAGCAACCTGCGATTTAATGCAATCTCTGTAAGAATACCAGTGGCATGGTTTGGAAAAATAGAAAAACCTATCCTAAAATTCATCTGTAATATTAAGAGATTCTAAGTAGGCAAAACAATCTGGAAAATGAAGAACAAATTTCGATGAATCACACTTCCTTATTTTAAAACTTATTTTAAAGCTACAGCAATCAGAATATTATGATTCTAGCAAAAGAAGAGACATATAGATGAATGAAACAAAATAAAGATCTTAGAGATAAATCCTGACATACATGGTCAATTAATTTTCAGCAAGGACACTGAGAATAGTTAATGGGGAAAGGGCAGTCTTTTCAACAAATCATGCTGGGGAAACTGAATATTCAGATGCAAAGAATAAAGGTGGACCCATACCTAATATTATATATAAAAACTCAAAAATGAAATAAAAATATCTAAATGTAAGAACTAAAACTATAAATCTTAGAAGAAAACATAGGAAAAATCTCCATGACATTGCATAATATAATTTTAAAAAGTCTCCATGACATGGGTAATATAATTTTCATAATATTTTTAGCTGTGACATCAAAAGTGTGGGCAACAAATACATGAATTTGGATTAATTAAAATTAATAACTTTTGTGCATCAAAAGACACTATGACAGAGTGAAAAAGCAACCCCCCAAAAGAAGAAAATATTTGTGAATTATATAACTGACAAGGTATTAGTATCCAGAATATATAAAGAAGCCCCACAACAACCTAATTCAAAAATGGGCAAAGGAATAGGCTATATATTTCTTCAAAGAAGGTATATAAATTGCCCACAAGCTCGTGAAGAGATGCTTAACATTACTAGCTGTTAGGGAAATGCAAATCAAAACCACAACTAGAGTCTTGTTCTAGTTCAGGCTGGTCTCCAACTCCTGAGCTCAGGCAATCCACCCACCTCGGCTTCCCAGAGTGCTGGGATTACAGATGTGAGCCATCATTCCCTGACCTGGTTCTCCTTTATGACCAATATCATCCATGATCTTAGCAAGACAATCACCTGAGATTTGTAGTCTATATGTGTGATGAAATGTGGATGCATGTAGTTGAATCTTGACAATATTGCTAGGTAAAATACGCCAAACGAAAGAGGACAAATATTGTAAGGTTGCACTTACATAAGTATCTGGAATAGGAAAGTTCATAGAGACAGAAAGTATAATAGAAGTTATCAGTGATTGGGGAGAGGCACATGAGGAGTTATTATTTTTTTTTTTTTTTGTAGAGACAGAGTCTCACGGTACCGCCCTCGGGTAGAGTGCCGTGGCGTCACACGGCTCACAGCAACCTCTAACTCTTGGGCTTACGCGATTCTCCTGCCTCAGCCTCCCGAGCAGCTGGGACTACAGGTGCCCGCCACAACACCCGGCTATTTTTCTGTTGCAGTTTGGCCAGGGCTAGGGTTTGAACCCACCACCCTCGGCATATGGGGCCGGCGCCCTACTCACTGAGCCACAGGCGCAGCCCCGAGGAGTTATTTTTTAATGGGCACGGAATTTCTGTTTGGAATGATGGAAAGGTTCTGAAAAAGGATAGTGGTGATAGTTGCTCAATGTTTTTGGATGCACTTGTCCCCACTAAATTGTATACATTATAGTGTTGAATACCATAATCAAGGTGTATATAAGAAATCATTTTTAATGGTTAAAATGGTAAGTTTTATGTTATTTAAAATTTTAATTTACTAAAGTCAAGAAATCTAAAAAAAAGTTAACTACTGCTTACAAAACAGCTATACTGTTACTGTATTAGTGGAAACATACTTAAATTGTATTTTTCAAGAAACAATGGATAATACTAGATGATACAAATTCTTTTGAATCGTTCCCTTTCATAATCAACGGCATCCATGCTCTTTGTGAATGGCCAACTGAGCTTTGTAGGACAGTTTTTGTTCCATATTTAGGGCAGTTCTGTCATCCCCTCAAGTCCTCACCTGCCATGTATATGGGTCTAACATATAATACTCACTTTAAAACATACGTATATATTTAGGTTTTGCAGACTGGGATGTGGATAAACAGTACATATACTTAATGTGGCAGTGAGTTTTTCATTTTCCCCTCTGAAAAACTACTTAAATTGATAATTCATCTCATAATCAATGGTGTATGGAAATAGAAGAACTAAAAGATGAATAGGAGAAAACCAATTAAGAAAACTTAGGTAAGGAAGACTTTTTGGTGGGGGGGCTAGAAAATGGCACAAATGAGAAGAAAGGAAGGTTTGCCTTTCATTTATTTATTTATTTATTTACTTTATCTTGTTCAGGCTGGTCTTGAACTCCTGAGCTCAAGTAATCTACCCTCCTTAGCCTTCCAGAGTGCTGGGATTACAGGTGTGAGCCACTATGTCCAGCCAGGTTTACCTTTTAAATAAAGAGAATCAAGTGAATTGAGACATATTAAGGAATAAATGTCAGTCAGCATTCTAAGATCTTTACATGTTCACCCATCACCCTCCTAACAAGAGTCTGAGGTGGATGTTATTATTAATTCCACTTTACAAATGAAGAAAGTCAGACACTGATTGAGTAATCTCCACAAGGTGGCACAGCTAGTAAATGGTGGAGCTATGATTTGAACCTGGGAAGTATGTCTAGAGTTCACCCTCTAACTATTACTAGCTCTGCCAGCTCCTAAAAGAAGGGAGGCATTACAATAAAAGGAAAGAGGAAAAGAAAGAAAATACACATTTACTGAATGCTTAAAACTATCAGCAAAGGATTGTTGAGATTATATATGCTACATGGACTGTTTGTTGACCAGGTCCAAGGCATGGACTTCAAGGAGACTGCTGTTCGGGGAGGGGAGACAAGTGAATGCTAATATAGGTGTTCAGTGTCCACCTGTCGATGCCTTAGAGGTATTACATGCAGAATTTAGCAAGGAGTTGACCTGATTTGATCTTATTGTGGCTTTGGTAATAAGATAAACATTAGAGTGTAGTTAATGAATTTATAATGGGGTGGAGCCTGTAGCTCAGTGGGTAGGGCGCCGGCCACATACACCAAGGCTGGCAGGTTCGAACTTGGTCTGGGCCAGCTAAACAACAATGACAACTGCAACAACAACAACACCACCAACAGCAGCAGCAAAAATAGCTGGTTGTTGTGGTGGGTGCCTGTAGTCCCAGCTACTTGGGAGGCTGAGGCAAGAGAATTGCTTAGCCCAAGAGTTTGAGGTTGCTGTGAGCTGTGCCTCTATGGCACTCTACTGAGGGCAACATAGTGAGACTCTTGTCTCAAAAAAAAAACAAACAAAAAAAACAACAAAAAAAAGAATTTATAATGGTTGACCACGGTAATCAAGGTGTATAGTCAAGGTGTATATGAGAAAGGAACTTCCCATTACTATGAGCAAGTGAATTCTTATGGGTATATTAGTTACTGTTCAATGGAAGTGCTGTTGGACTTTAGGCCTGTAACAGGTGAAGGTGCCTCTGTGTACTTGGGAAGGGTCTATCCAGATGGAGTGAATCTCAGTGTTGCGGGTGTGAGGATATGAGAATGTCTTGGGTAGGGAGCAGTTATCAGGCAGTCATAGGTAAGTATTAAGTGCTTACTTTCATGACTTCCATTTTCAAATAAGAAAATTGAGGCTTAGAAAAAATGAAGTCACTTTACCCCAGCTGAGTGCCCAGTACAGGCCTGTCTGACTTGATCCAAGTGAGGAGTTAAGTAGTCTGAGCTTGACAAGTTTTGTGCTGTGTTTTGGTATGGGAGGCGTCTCATACTCTTTTACATGCTGACTAAGGCCTCCAGGGATAAAGGACTTCCTGTTACCCACAAGTTTGATATGCGTATCTTTTACTACACGTAATTGACCGATAAAAATGTTGAATAAGAGATAGCCATGACTGGGTGGTATTTCAAAATAATCTCAGAAGACTAGAGTTATGGGCCAAAATCAATAAGACAAAATTCAGTTGGTAAAATGTCAAGTCCTAACTTGGGGTAAAGGAAAAATAAATTTACGTGAGTGCAAGGTGGTAAAGGCCTGATTTGAGAAGGCTTTCAATTTGGGTTGATTATGTACTTAAGATAAATCCGGATTGTGAAACAATGTATCAAGTAAACCTTGAATTCTTGATTGCATTAAAATCAATTGTCCAGAATATAGGGAATGATAGACCCACTATACATCGCGCTGGTACCCCAACTAAAAATCACATTCTACTCTTTGTAAAGGGGACATTGACAACTAAAGAATTTTGGTCAAAGAGAGTTGAGAGTTGGTGAGAGTTGAGAAAATCACGAGAAATAAGCAATAATTCAGGAAACTTGAGGTAGGTAGGGCCTGAATAGGAGAAGCCTTGGGGATAGCTCAGTTACCTATGCCCCCTGGGGATCATTAGAAATTCTGAATATTTTCCATACCTCCATAGGAAGGAGGCCATGTTGGTATGTCTGTCCCTTTCTAAACCACATCATGCTGCCATGTAATTCTCTTGTGAGTCCCTGTATGTTTTGGAGAAGTGAGGCATTCATGTTCTAGAATTCCAAATGGGAAATGGTACCCGAGGTCCTCTGCTTTTATCTTTTCCCACAGTCCATCCAAGGCTTGTACACTTGCTATGTGCCTGCCTCTGCCTGAGGCCGAGACCTGGGAATGAGCCCAGGGTAGTCACTGCTCAGATACCTGTGTGGTCTGCACACTAGGCCTTGTTGCAATCTTCTGTGAGCTGAGCTGTACACATACGGCTTTGGATACTTAGGGGAACCCTTCAGAATTTAGAGAGTCTCTTTCTTCTTTCAACAAAGTCTACTGTCCAGCTGATAACCCCCAAAAGTCATCTTTGATAATTATAGCTGACTAAACTAACAACTTCTCAGTTCTTTCTCCCTGGAAGCAATTGCTTCTATAGGTGGGAAACATAAAAGTACCATAATTGAAGGGAAATGGAAGACAGTTTAGATATTATTTCTAAATAACAAAGGAGGCAGGTAATGTGTGGTAGGGAAAAGGGTGGTGCCCTGGATAAAGGAAGCATTGCCGTTGAACCACTTCTTCGTACTTTTAATAAAAAGTAGACAAACTAATGAGTACGAGACAAAATCAGTATATTTGTTCCAGAGGTCATACATTTTTTTCATGTTGATTTCCACAAAGTCAAATACTGGAAAACAGGAAATAATTGATAAATATCTGCTGAAGACAGGCTATATTTAATAACCGAACTATTTTGTGTGGAAGATATGGTACACATGAGGAATTAAAAGAATGTAAGGAATGAGCCTGCAGCTGGGGGAGCCTCAGTGTGCTTGGGTTAAGGCACTAGGGGAAGGTTCACGGATTAACTGCGAAGAGGTCCAGGTCCTTCGTCATCACTGAATTCATCTTGATGTTTGTGGGATTTAAGCGGAAAGGTTGGATTAGTCAAGGGGTGGACTAGCCGGCCCTCACCATTAGCATTTAGACACGGTCCTCCACTTTCTATAAACCCATTGGTATCTAGGCCTATCTTGAGGACAAGGTAGGGCTGTCTCAACTTTTTTGTGTACTCCACACACCTTTAAATTAAGAGAGTGAAACAAATACATAATGCTAGCAAACAAGAAACAGGAGGATGACCTCAGCAGGAAAGCAGAGCGCTAGTGTCTGTGAGGAGTCCCCAGTTACACCCTTCACTGTCTTCCGTTAGCACCGCGCTGCCGTCTGAGAGTTTACTGCTCTGACTGCTCTCTCTCACAGTCTTGCAAAGCTCCAGTGTGTTTCAGGAAGCACACGATTGTCCTTTTTCACTGGGACAACTCTAAACTTGGTCTCTCACTTATTACATACAGCAGTTGTGTAGAGTTCTTAATATACAACCCCCAGCAGATATTGTTTTACCTGCTGGCGTTATCCCTGGGAGGTATTGCTAGCTATGATACACACAAGCATACCTTCCACTCCCATCACAATCTGTTCCCATATGATGCTTCCTCCTGCCTTTTCCCTTGCAGCTCAGCCCGTCTTCTCTGCCTCTCCCAACTCTGATGGAAGCTTGAATGTTTCTCCTCCGGAATCCCTTCTCTACTAGACACTATCAGAAACAATTCCCATCCTCTGTCTCCATCTCCACTTCCTGTGTCCAGTGGATTAGGTATTCCTAAATACTCAAGGGATATCACCTGTAGACATATGTCACTCACCACACTGATTTTACCAACTCATTTTTCCTATAGCATTGATTATTTTAAAAACGATTGAAGTCCTATAAATACTCAATTCAGAAGACTTAAAGGAAAAAACGTTATTCAAAATCCTATTAGTCTTAGAAATTCCATTATTAAAATATCAACAGTGCAAATACTACTCTAGTCCCCTTTCTATGTGTACATATGCATACAGATTTTTACATAATGTGGCATTATATGTTATAATTTCAAAATACATTGGGCACTTACCATGTGCCAGGAATAGGCCCTACCTTTATCCAACTACATTCTAATTGGAGAGTCAGACATTAGTCAGAGACTCACATAAATACACAAGTCATGACTTTATTTCTAAAGTTTACAAATGATGAGGAGAGGCAGGCAGAGCTGTGAGGAAGTAAGATAAAGAGAACTGATCTTCTTAGGAGATGAGGATGAGCGAGTTAAGAGTTAAAAGAAGCCAGGGGTTAACGAGTTCAGAAGGGTTGTGTGTTGAATTTATGAATTGAATGGTTCCCCCACCTCCTTTTTGCACTTAGCAATAAACTGCAAACATTTTCCTGGTAAAAATTTGTTTGTGACATACAAGTATTCTAGGCATAATATTTGATCATACGGATGTATTGCAGTTTAATAAATCCCCCACATCAGACTTTTCATTATGAATTATGCTGCAATGGGTATTTTTGCACATACATCTTTGTGTATGTCTCCAATAGTTTCCTAAGGATATATTTCCACATGTGGGAGTGCTGTGTCAAAGGGTGTGCATATTAAAGTTTTTGCAATTGGCTGCCAAATCGGTCTCTGGAAAGGCTGCACTGGTCCACTTTCCCTTCCACCAGCTGGAGACAGGAACGCTGGAGCCTCTCTGTGGTTGGAAGACCTGCGTTTTCTCTTTCTTATAAATCTTAATAAATTTTAATTACCCACCAAATGCTATCACACTGAAGTTTCAGTTTCAATGTCTTTGTTTGCTATGGGGGCTGAAATTCTTTTTAAAATTTCTTTATTTCAGTTTTATTTTATTTTTTAATTGTTTTTTATTAAATCATAACTTTGTACATTGATGCATATATGGGGTTCAGGGTACTGCTTTGATATACAATGTGAAATGTTTACATTGAACTAAGTAACGCATCCATCACAATTATACTCATGTACATGTGCATCATGCATATTAGGTGAGGTCCCCCCAAATGTCTTTCCTCCTCCCATATCCCCCCTCCCCTCCCCTCTCTCCTCTTCCCTTCTACTTTCTGGACTATAGTTATGTTTTGCTATTCATATGAATGTGTAGGTAGTTATATATTGATTTTACAGTAGTATTGAGTACATCGGATACATTTTCCCCCCATTCTTGAGATACTTTACTAAGAATAATATGTTCCAGCTCCATCTAGGTAAACATAAAAGATGTGAATTCTCCATCTTTTTTATGGCTGCATAATATTCCATAGTGTACATATACCACAATTTGTTAATCCATTCATGGGTCGATGGGCACTTGGGCTGTTTCCATGTCTTGGCTATTATGAATTGGGCTGCAATAAACATTCTAGTGCAGATGTCTTTGTTGTAAAATAATTTTTCATCATCTAGGTATATACCTAGTAGAGGAATTGTAGGATTGAACGGTAGGTCTACTTTTAGTTCCTTGAGTGTTCTCCAAACTTCTTTCCAAAAAGATTGTATTAGCTTGCATTCCCACCAGCAGTGTAGAAGCGTTCCCTTCTCTCTGCATCCTCGCCAACATCTGTTGTTTGTGGGTTTTGTGATATGGGCTAATCTTACTGGAGTTAGATGATATCTCAAAGTAGTTTTGATTTGCATTTCTCTGATGATTAAGGATTATAAGCATTTTTTCATGTGTTTGTAGGCCATGCACCTGTCTTCAATGGAGAAGTTTCTGTTCAAGTCTCTTGCCCACATAGAAATGGGATTATTTATTCTTTTCTTATTGATTAGTTTGAGTTCTCTGTAGATTCTAGTTATCAGACATTTGTCGGAAGCATAACCTACAAAAATCCTCTCCCATTCTGAAGGTTGTCTGTTTGCTTTACTGACCGTGTTCTTGGCTGTGCAAAAAATTTTTAGTTTGATCAGATCCCAGTAATGTATTTTTAATGTTGCTTCAATTGCCTGGGGGGTTCTCCTCATAAAATATTCTCCCAGGCCAATTTCTTCAAGTGTTTTCCCTGTATTCTTTTCTAGTATTTTATAGTTTCATGTCTTAAGTTTAAATTTTTGATCCAGTGAGAATTAATTTTTGTTAATGGTGAAAGGTGGGGGTCCAGTTTCAATCTTTTACAGGTTGCCAGCCAGTTCACCCAGCACCATTTGTTAAATAGAGAGTCTTTCCTCCACTGAATATATTTGATAGGCTTGTTGAAGATCAAATGGCGATAAGTAGCAAGGTTCATCTCTTGGTTCTCTATTCTCTTCCATACATCTACCGCTGTTTTTGTGCCAGTACCATGCTGTTTTGATCACCCTAGATTTATAGTATAGCCTGAAGTCTGGTAATGTGAACATACACAAAAACAAAGACCATATGATTCTCTCCATTGATGCAGAAAAAGCCTTTGATAATATCCAGCATCCTTTCATGATCAGAATTCTTAAGAAAATAGGCATAGAAGGGACTTTTCTTAAACTAATAGAGGCCATCTACAGCAAATCCACAGCCAATATCATATTGAATGGTGTAAAATTGAAAACATTTCCACTCAGATCAGGAATGAGGCAAGGATGCCCACTGTCTCCACTGCTATTCAACATAGTAATGGAAGTCTGAGGCATTGCCATCAGGCAAGAGAGGGTGATCAAGGGGGATGAACTTTTAAATAATTTTTTTGCAGGTGCTCATTGCCTATTCTTTTTCACCATATCAGTTTCAAATTGTTTCAAATTGTCATTTTCAAATTTCAAGAGTGTTTTTTTCACATTAGGTTACTGAGGGAGGACAGACAATCTTTTGGTTCTGTATGTCATCTAAAACTTTGTAAGCACTAATAACAGAATTTTTTTTTTTTTGAGATGGAGTCTCACCTTGTGGCCCCAGGCTAATGTGCTGTGGTGTCACTGTGGCTCACAGTAACTTCAAACTCCTGGGTTCAAGTGATCCTGCTGCCTCAGCCTTCCCAGAGGCTGGGATGCCATGGCACCTGGCTAGTTTTTCTATTTTTAGTAGAGAGAGGGCTTCATTCTTGCTCAGGCTGGTCTTGAACTCCTGAGCTCAAGTAATCTACCCGCTTTGGCTTCCCAGAGTGCTAGGATTATAGGCATGAGCTACTGTGCCTGGCCGAAGATTTTTTTTTTTTTTTTTAAGTGACCAGTTTCTAGAGCTCCAATTCCCTGACCAGAACAAGGGTGCAGAGTCAGGAATTGTGCCAGTCTTATCATCTGAGACAATCACCGTGGTTAGAGAATCACGATGTTTTTTCTGGAGTATATAGGTTTGGTGACATATACAATGTTCATGCTTCTGCTACATGGCCCCATGTACCTAATCTTACAGACTCTTGAAATATAAGAAAGAACTGAGCCCAGTGATCTAAAAATATCTCTTCAATGTTATCTTCTCCTTTGAATTTCTGGCTTCCAAAAGATGGTAATAAAACATGCCACCTGGGGCTCACTGCCTCTCCCTGGGGAAGTGGGGAAGAAGTTGCAGAGCTGGGCAAGGCTCCCAGCAACAGACCCTGACATCTCTGGGGCCTCGGGATAATCAGCCTTCCATGTCCAGAAGAGAAGAATGAGGATGACAGAGAGGATCTAAAAGCAGATTATAAAAGAAATGACTGACGATCTGTGGATATTTATGCAGTAAAAGAAATAATTTCAAGAGTGAGAAAATATAAAACCTGCCCTCAAAATTCACTTTAATCATAACACAAAATTTTAAAACTTGAAGTGGATATAATACCATGAATTAATAAAGGAACATGATTTACTTTGTGCAAGTTGCTATTGCTTATAATCATGTATTATTCATTAATTCAATGAATATCTGTTAAGTTCCTAACAGAAAGCAGACACCATGGTAGGTGCTGGGAACCCAGAGAAAACCAAGGCAGTGATTTTCTTGCTCTCATGGAGCTTACAGGGGATCAGGCACAGAAACCAGCTCTGCTCTGGGCGGACATAAACTATAGCAGGCGACTTTGAGTGGATTTGTTTATCATAAGAGCAGGAGATAAGGGGTTAGAAGAATTTTTAAGAACCGACTGTGTTAATGACAGTGCTGGTAGGAACCACAGGCAAAAACCTTGTATAAAAGCTAAATGTAACCAGACACTGGTTTGCTCAGTGGTGTTTACATTTTAAAACTGCCCACTTAAACCTATAAAGAGCATCTTTATTGTCAAAATGCCTTCGAGAAACAAACAATAACCCTACTTTGAGATTTTGACTCTAAAGCTCTGTAGCTTAAATTTTCCCTGTGCTATGGAATGATTGCTACTGGAATGTGTTACTCCTGACCTGCTTGTCCTGACGATGGGACAGGCTGCTTTGAACCCCACCTCCTGTGTAACTAGGTGTCAGTGAAGACCCTTGGCCAGAAGCTTCAGGGAAGCAGAATTTGGTTCCACATTATGGTAAAGCTATTGTTAATGAAGGAAAACAGAAGGGAGATTTTTTTTTTTCAGAATGGTAATGAGCTGTCTCTCTCATAACAATGAGGATGGTGACGATAGCAATGACCATTTCTTTGTGCACTTGCCACATCCCACAGGCTGTGATCAAAGGTTTGCATATATTATTTCACTTAATCATCTCAAAAAGAGGTGGTATAAACCACACATAGGAACAACGACACCAGGGATGAGCCAGGCTAAAATACAGGTTCAAAGTCGTGATGTTAGAAAGTGGCAGTGGCAGGGTTTGAGTGCAGAAGCGTCTATTCCAGAATCCCTGTTCTCACTTACTGGGCTATTCTATCATGGGTTCATCACTGGAGAGGTTCAAGTGAGGACTGGATTATTGCATGATTGACACAATACCGAGAGAATTTAGTCTTTGGATGAGGATGGAGGTTCATGGGGCTGGTCAAGTTACTAACTCTACGTGTTATTAGCTCACATGTTGCTAACATTTTTGGTAATGGATTTTTTTTTCTTTGCTGTTTTTGGACGGGGCTGGGTTTGAACCCACCACCTCCAGCTTACGGGGCCAGCACCCTACTCCTTTGAGCCACAGGCACCGCCCTTTGGTAATGGATTTTGTTGAGAAAGTCTGTGGGCTTTTTCCCCAGGAAAATACACGTGTGTACACGGATGTGATGCATCACAATAAAAAAATCGGGGAGTGCTTGTTAACCTCCTGATACCATCCTGGGGCCCTGGATTGAAAGCTCTTGCTCAAAGGACACTTTTGCTCTGAGGTTTTACATTCAGGTACGTGCTTTTGAAGGTGAACTTCCTTCCAAATTATGACCACAGGTGTTGACATGGTGCCACCACCATGTAGTGCTGAGAGAAAAGTAAAACAAAACATTGAAATATATCTTTCCTTCCAGAAGAAGGGAGAAGCCTTCCTTCCATATTTCTCAAAGCCGGCTTTGTGTGTCACTGAAAATCTCTCCCTTGGCTGTTACAACTTCAGGTGCATTCAGAATGCTTCAAAAATAGAGACTCAAACCATATGCACAGTCTCCCCTTATATTATTATTTATGGGGCACAAGAGCCTGGCTCTCCCCACCAAGTCCCATTGCCAATAAAGAAGTGAAGGCAGACTGGGGAGGAGGGGCGGGATCATGAAGCAAAAGTGTCTGTGCATGGCAATATTTTTATATGTTGTTGATTTCTGGTTCCTGCCTTGCCTGACAGCGCATGTGTTTCCAATCGGGAATGCAACACGTGAGCTCAGCATCTAGAGAGAGGCCTAGTGGGCTAAGAACCCTCCTCTCCCGCCCTCTCCGCTCCTGCCTGCACTCCAGTGTATGGGAGCTCAGGTACCGGAGGTCTGGAAAACATTCTGCAGCTGGACTGGGCTCCCCTGGTCTGGCACCCATCTCTGAAACATGGACACGTGTGTTTGTGAGCACGTGTGCATTGCATGGGGCTCCATTCTTACTTAACTCTTCTCATTTGACCATTTGGGTTACAGCCATTTCTAGGGGATTATGAATGCATGTTAGGGCCATCTGGGTCCCCTGGGGAGGCTGTGTGTTCCCCCCCCCCGCCCCGCCCAGCCTGCTCTCTATTTTAATGCATTGTTACATGCTTAATTGCTTTGGCATCAGTCCTGGGAGCTCTCTGCACAGGCTCCTGACGATTCCTGCTGGGAGGCTCTGTGGGGAGGCAAGATCACAGAGCAGGGGATAGGAGGCCAAAGGATGTGCAGAAAACAGGTTTCTGCCACTGGCCCTTGCTTCTGCTCTGCTTTGGGTCGTCTTAACTCCCATCTGGTTTTTGGCAATAGCCTCCCAAATCTTTTCTCTGCCTCCACTCTGGCTCCCATTCAATGCGTCCTCCACCCTGCTGCAGGAGCAACCTTTATCAAATGCAAAAGTGTCATTACTTGGCTTAAAAGCCTCCAGCGGCTCCCTGGTATCTTGTTATAGACAACAACCACGATAACTTCTACCAGTTCTGGGGCCTTCTGTGCCCGCACTTGGCAAAAGCCCTTTCCATGAACTTCTTCTGGTAATCTTTCAAACAAGCTGGGCTTACCGTTGTCTGCACTTTGCTGATGAGAAAGCTGAGAGTCTTTAACCGACCTGACCGAGATTGTATGGTTAGAAAGTAAAGATGTCACGTAACGCCCTGCAGCTGCTCCCTGTACCAGGGCACCCAATGGAGGATGAACAAGAACTTAAATCCAGCCAGGCCTCTGCTTGTTGGAGAGAGGCCCCCTTTTCTAATTTGCTCTGTGTTCAAGGAGCAGCACAAATTTTTCAAATCTTAACTTGCTGCCAACTGCTAGTTTTGCTTTCTGAGCTGGTCCATTTGGAGCTCCCAGTAGGAGCTTCTAGGGATACAGATGTGGCTTTTAGTCTCCCTCCTGCAGGGGAGATGGATGGTTCAGTGGAGGAGAAGGATGGCAGGCCATCTCATCCACTTAGGACAAGGAGGAGAAGAGTGGGGATGGTCCAGGGAGGCTCTCTGGAGGAAGATGAGGCCTTGCAGTCTTAACCCAGGGGCCCAGCTAGTCAGGTGGAGGTGGAGGCAGAGGAGAAGGCATCTAGCCAGGAGAAGCAACAAGAGCGAAACACGAAGGAGAGCACGACAGGGTATCCAAGGCTCCATTTTGTGGGGAAAACCTTTTAAGTAAATTGGCTGTGGAGAAATCTTTTTTCCCATTAATATTTATTTACTTAGTTATTTACTTTTATATGTCACTAATTTATTATTATTATTATTATTATTATTTTTTTTTTGTAGAGACAGAGTCTCACTGTACCGCCCTCAGGTAGAGTGCCGTGGCGTCACACAGCTCACAGCAACCTCTAACTCTTGGGCTTACGCGATTCTCTTGCCTCAGCCTCCCGAGCAGCTGGGACCACAGGCGCCTGCCACAACGCCCGGCTATTTTTTTGTTGCAGTTTGGCCGGGGCTGGGTTTGAACCCGCCACCCTCGGCATATGGGGCCGACGCCCTACTCACTGAGCCACAGGCGCCGCCTATTATTATTTTTTAATTTATTGTTTCAGGTTCATTGAGGTACAAAGCATAATGTTACACTGTGTGCATTTGTTAGGTCAAATCCCTGTTACAATTGTATCCTGTCCCCAAGAGGTTCGCCAAACTCTGTTATCCCCCATAACCCGCCCTCCTCCCATCTCCCCACTCACTCATTCCCCTGCCCCTCACCTTGAATTGATCTGAGTTTTTCTCTTATGAGAGTATATATTAGATCATTTACTGGCTTCGTAGTAGAATTGGGTACATTGGATTCTTGCTCCTCCATTCTTGCAATATTTTACTAGGCTGTGGAGAAATCCTAAATCTTAAGGCAAAATTGGGGTGGAGGCTTAAGTCACAGTAACCCTATGAAAACCCTTTATAGAAAACCTCACATTCACTGGAATAAAGGCAGTCCACTAAAGGCCAGTGAGATTCCATACAACTGAGTTGTTCTGAGCAGCCGACGCTGTGCCATCAGACAGGAGGCTCCCTGCACTGTGCTGACCTCACTGCCTCGTATGGAGGTGGTGCCCAGCTTTGCGGCCTTCCTGGTGTTTGCCCTGCACCCTGGAATCGTTATCTTAGCGTTTAACATTGCTCTTGGGAAGTCCAGTGTAATTCTGGCTCTTAATTCTATGTATGTAGATAGAATATATATCTCATATTTATATATAAAATATATATATATCATTATCTCATTAATCCTGCTCATTCTGAAATTTCAGTGACATGTCTTTATGTGGATCTTTTTCTCATCTTTGGTGGGCTACTGCAGTCTAGAAAGTCATATTACTTTTTGGAAACGTTCTTGTATTATTTAATTTTTCCTCCCTTAAATTGTCTGTGTTCCTTCCTACTGGAAATTTGATACAAGACTCTCTGGATTTGCCCTCTAGTTCCTTACCTTTCTTATTTTCCATTCTTTAACTTCCGACTTTCGAAAATTTCCTTAACTTTAACTTCCAATCCTTGCAGTTGCTCTTGTATCTTTAACTCTCACGAACATTTTTCATGGAGCTCTTTCTAGTTCTCTGAATGAGCCTTTCTTTCAATAGACTCTTATTCTTGAATATGTTAATTTCTCATCTGCCCGAGGGTGTTAATAGCCTTATTTTTTGTAGTTTTGTCTGCCTCCTCCCCATTGTGTGTTTGTGTGTGTTCAGCTTTTCTATTTATTTTAGTTCTTGTCCTCATGTTTGAAGCTTTCATAGAATATTTAGTGGCCATAAAATATCAACAGGCCACTTCAGAGTCAGGCACTGAGAAACTCATTGGAAGTTCTGGTATGGGGACTCAGTTTGGTGACTAGGGAGTTTCACTATAAAATTCTTTTGGTGGGGAAGGAAGAGCTGCCTGCCCCCCAGCGTCCATGGTGTAGGTTTTTTTTAGTCCTCTCCATTTATCCAGAGGTGATTCCTCCAAGCTCCTGACCAGGGAGGCACAAACCAGCTTACTGGGTCTGTCCGTTTCAGTGGGGCATGAGAGCTGCAGTCTCACCCTTTAATCTGTAGACTTTCACCCCATCCTTGTGTTTTCACTGAGCTTGTTTACCCTGTCCAGTGCCCCGCATGGCATTCCCAAGTCTAGAACCTTACTGTTTCCCTACTTGCTGCTGGTATTGGGAAGAGATGGTCATCTGGATTTATAGTGTAGAGGAAAGGCTAGGGGAGCCCTCTAGCTCCTCCTAATGCAGATTTCAGTGCATCCTCTAACTTGATTCTCTATCTTTTTTTTTTTTTTTTTGCAGTTTTTGGCCAGGGCTGGGTTTGAACCCATCACCTCCGGCATACGGGGCTGGCGCCCTACTCCTTGAGCCACAGGTGCCGCCTTGATTCTCTATCTTTAAATTACTGGATGCCCCAGATTTCTGAGCCTTTTTGAGGTTCTCATCCCCTGCTCTGTGCATTTCACCCCTCTAGTAAGTCAGTTCTCCTTCATCCGTCCATGCTCTGCTTTCTAAGCTTTAGTTGATGTCTGTCTGTTTCTGTGCAGTCTCCTCTCTTCTTTTCTTTGTCTTCTCATGAATTCCTATTTTTTACCTCCATTTTAACAGCACTTTAAAAAGAGAATATAGATTGGTTGCAATCAAGTGGCCATATCAAACTGGAAGTTATTTTACTGCCTTTCCTTTTTCTGACCTGTAATCCCTCTTTTAAAAATCACTTATAACAGCACTGACTTCTTTTTGGATGTGTTGGTACTGAAAAGCTTGCATGTATTGAGTAGATAGAAAATAGAAAATTTATATATTCTAGGTTTGTGAGTAAGGGAGACTTGCCAGAGGTTTGATGTCTGAAGTAAGTCCAAGGCTATAAGAGTTCTTGGTTTGCTAAGGAGGCAGTGTGGTCTCTTAGAGCACAACATGAGGTTAGTAGTCAAGTGACAAGAGTTCTTGTTCTAATTCTAGTCATCCCAATAGTTGTGCAACCTCAGGCAGGTTGGTTCTCCTTTTTGGGACTCAGTTTCTCCTGGAGAATGGTTCCTCTCAGCAGTTTATTTCTACACGTATGGTTTTAGGTCCTTGAGATTTAGCTTTCGCTTGAGGAGTATTGCTAGGAAGAAAGTATGTATTAAGGCTAACACCCATCAAAAGGTCCTTGTTCCAATGTAGTCCTGCAGTTCTATTTATTTTCCTATACATATTCTCAAGGAATACTCCTTTAATTTAAATAAAAATACTTTTTTCCCCATTGTCTCTTAGCTTTGTGTTGAAATCATTGTGATCTTTGCTAAAAGTATCCTATTGTTAGGGAGTGGATACTTACGGATGCGGTGCTGGCCACCTGTTTGGATCTGAGCCTTTTAAGGTCCTTCTCATGTGCTGACCCCTCTCTTTGGAACACTCTTCCCTGCTTTGTGTTTTTACTAACTCACACTTACCTTTTACTTCCCAGATTAATAGTCACTTCTATGCAGAGTCCTTCCCTGACTCCACAGACTGGGCAAACCCTTTGTCTTGTGTTCTCCTACTTCTTTAATTCTTCTTTAAAAACAGCTCATTTCACCTTTTAAATAAACAGTGCGATCTGGATGGCAGCTGTTGACTCAGTTTTGCAGTGTGTTCTCCCTTTGTTTTGCCTTATATCACCTGGGTACAAAGTTTGGCTTTGTACGAGTTTCCATAAGCAATCCACTACATTGTGAATGTTTGTAAAATTTACTCAAAATTTGGAAGATTTGAGGTTGTGTTGAATTGTGGTGTATGTGACCTTCTGCTGTTTCCTAGCTTCCTTGTCTCTCCTCCTTCCTTTGATCTCTGCTCCTTAATCTTTCCTTTGCTGATTGCCCGTGGGAACTCCTCATTCTTTTCCACCATTCAGGTAGCTCCTTGCTTTCCTTGAAGCTTTGGTGTTAGCCAGCTTTTAGGCAGAAGAATCTTTGCTTCTGCCCAAATAGGGAGATATCCCTTGAAAATGGAACAAGTAATTTTCTCAAGAATTTTACTGAATCATGGCTTTTATCATTTCGTTATATACTTATTTGTGCATTTAAAAGTTTAATATATAAGATAATGTAATATGTTTCAGCTCCATCCATGTAAACATGAAAGAGGTAAAGTCTCCATCTTTCTTTAAGGCTGCATAATATTCCATGGTGTACATATACCACAGTTTATTAATCCATTTGTGGATCGATGAGCGCTTGGGTTTTTTCTATGACTTAGCAATTATGAATTGGGTTGCAGTAAACATTCTGGTACAAATATTTTTGTTATAGTGTGATTTTGGTCTTCTGGATATATACCTCCTAGAGGAATCGTAGGATTGAATGGCAGGTCTATTTTTAGATCTCTAAGTGTTCTCCAAATAGAATATGTCTTAACACAATAACTAAGAAAATGCCAGGAAGGCTATGTTAAGTAGTTTGATGAAAATATTTCAAATTGTATATAAAACCAGTGCATGGTGCCCCATAATTGTATTAATGTTCACAGCTATGATTTAATAAAAAGAAAAAAGAAAAAAAAGATAATGTAATATGTGCTTCTTTTTCTATACCTTCAGTTCCTCGAGGTCAGGGACCTTGTGTATCTTCTTGATCACTATATGGGATGCATGGCAGATGATTTAATGAATGAATTGGATAATAGCAATTCAGAGATTCTAAATTCATCCATTCATTTTTTTAGCAATACTTTATTATTATTATTATTAAATCATAGCTGTGTACATTAATGCGATCATGGGGCACCATACACTGGTTTTATAGATGGTTTGACACATTTTCATCACACTGGTTAATATAGCCTTCCTGGCATTTTCTTAGTTATTGTGTTAAGACATTTACTAAGTTTCACATGTACCCTTGTAAAATGCACCTCAGGTGTAATCCCACCAATCACCCTCCCTCCGCCCATCCTCACCTCTCCCTACTCTCCCTTTCCCCCTTCCCCATATTCTTAGGTTATAAGTGGTTTATAGCTTTCATATGAAAGCCATAAATTAGTTTCATAGTAGGGCTGAATACATTGGATAGTTTTTCTTCCATTCTTGAGATACTTTACTAAGAAGAATATGTTCCAGCTCCATCCATGTAAACATGAAAAAGGTAAAGTCTCCATCTTTCTTTAAGGCTGCATAATATTCCATGGTATACATATATCACGATTTATTAATCCATTTGTGGATCGATGGGCATTTGGGCTTTTTCCATGACTTAGCAATTATGAATTGGGCTGCAATAAACATTCTGGTACAGATATCTTTGTTATGATGTGATTTTTGGTCTTCTGGGTATATACCTAGTAGAGGAATTACAGGATTGAATGGCAAATCTATTTTTAGATCTCTAAGTGTTCTCCAAACATCTTTCCAAAAGTAATGTATTAATTTGCATTCCCACCAGCAGTGTAGAAGTGTTCCCTTTTCTCCACATCCTCGCCAACATCTCTGATGTTGGGATTTAGTGATATAGACTAATCTTACTGGAGTTAGATGATATCTCAAAGTCATTTTGATTTGCATTTCTCTGATGATTAAAGATGATGAGCATTTTTTTCATATGTCTGTAGGCCGTGCGCCTATCTTTTTCAGAGAAGTTTCTCTTCAAGTCCCTTGCCCAGCCTGTGATGGGATCACTTGTTCTTTTCTTGCTTATACGTTTGAGTTCTCTGTGGATTCTGATATTAAACCTTTGTTGGAGACATAACCTGCAAATATCTTCTCCCATTCTCAGAGCTGTCTGCTTGCGTTACGTACTGTGTTCTTGGCTGTGCAGAAGCTTTTTAGTTTGATCAGGTCCCAGTAGTGTATTTTTGAAGCTGCTTCAATTGCCTGGGGGATCCTCCTTATAAAATACTCGACCAGGCTGATTTCTTCAAGGGTTTTCCCTGCACTCTCTTCTAGTATTTTTATAGTTTCATGTCTTAAGTTTAAATCTTTGATCCAGTGAAAGGTGAATGGTGTGGGTCCAGTTTCTTAGTTAATGGTGAAAGGTGTGGGTCCAGTTTCAGTCTTCTACAGATTGGCAGCAAGTTCACCCAGCACCATTTGTTAAATAGGGAATCTTTTGCCCACGGAATGTTTTTAATTGGCTTGTCAAAGGTGAAATAACGGTAAGTAGTTGGATTCATCTCTTGGTTCTCTATTCTGTTCCAGACATCTACTTCTCTGTTTTTGTGCCAGTACCGTGCTGTTTTGATCACTATCGATTTATAGTATAGTCTGAGGTCTGGTAGCGTGATTCCTCCTGCTTTGTTTTTATTTCTGAGTAATGTCTTGGCTATTCAAGGTTTTTTCCGATTCCATATAAAACGAAGTATTTTTTCGAGATCTTTAAAGTATGACAGTGGAGCTTTAATAGGGATTGCATTGAAATTGTATATTGCTTTGGGTAGTATGAACATTTTAACAATGTTGATTCTTCCCAGCCATAGCATGGTATGTTTTTCCATTTGTTAACATTTTCAGCTATTTCTTTACTTAGAGTTTCATAGTTCTCTTTATAGAGATCTTTTACATCCTTCGTTAGATAAACTCCCAGATATTTCATCTTCTTTGGCACTCCTGTGAATGGGATAGAGTCCTTAACTATTTTTTCAGCTTGACTATTGTTGGTATATATAAAGGCTACCGATTTATGAATGTTAATTTTGTAACCCGAGATGCTGCTGTATTCCTTGTTCACTTCTAAGAGTTTTGTAGTAGAATCCCTGGTGTTTTCCAGATATACAATCATATCATCCGCGAAGAGCAAAAGTTTGATCTCTTCTGACCCTATATGAATACCCTTGATCACCTTTTCTTCCCTAATTGCGAAGGCTAAAACTTCCATTACAGTGTTAAAGAGCAGTGGAGACAATGGGCAGCCTTGTCTGATTCCTGATCTGAGTGGAAATGATTCCAATTTAACTCCATTCAATACGATATTGGCTGTGGGTTTGCTGCAGATGGCCTCTATCAGTTTAAGAAATGTCCCTTCTATCCCAATTTTCTTAAGTGTTCTGATGATGAAGGGATACTGGATATTATCAAAAGCTTTTTCTCCATCAATTGAGAGACTCATATGGTCTTTGTTTTTTAATTTGTTTATGTGCTGAATTATACTTATAGATTTGTGTATATTGCACCAGCCTTGAGACCCTGGGATAAAATCGACTTGGTCATGATGTATTATTTGTTTGATGTGTTGCTGGATTCTGTTTGTTAGGATCTTGTTGAATATTTTTGCATCTATATTCATTAGTGATATTGGTCTATAATTTTCTTTTCTTGTTGGGTCTTTTCCTGGTTTGGGGTCAGGGTGATGTTTGCTTCATAAAACATGTTGGGTAGTCTTCCTTCTTTTTCTACATTTTGGAACAGGTTGAGTAATACAGGTACTAGTTCCTCTTAATAGGTTTGGTAGAATTATGACGTGAGGCCATCTGGTCCCGGGCTTTTCTTTTTAGGGAGATTTTGTATGGTTGATGCTATTTCAGAACTTGATATTGGCCTGTTCAATATTTCCACTCGATTCTGGCTAAGTCTTGGAAGGTGATGTGCATCCAGGTATTGGTCAATTTCCTTCAGATTTTCATATTTCTGAGAATAAAGTTTCTTGTAATATTCATTAAGGATTTTTTGAATTTCTGAGGAGTCTGTTACTTCATTTTTCTTGTTTCTGATTGATGAAATTAGATATTTTACTCTTTTTTTCCAGGTTAGGTTAGCCAAAGGTTTATCTATTTTATTGACCTTTTCAAACAACCAATTTTTTGATTTACTGATCTGTTGTATAATTCCTTTGTTTTCAATTTCATTTAATTCTGTTCTAATTTTGGTTATTTTTTTTCTTCTACTGGGTTTGGGGTTGGAATGTTCTTCCTTTTCCAGTTGCTTGAGATGTCCCATTAAGTTGTTAACTTCCTCTCTTTCTGTTCTCTTGAGGAAGACTTGCAGTGCTAAAAATTTCTCTCTTAGGACTGCCTTTGCAGTATCCCCGAGGTTCTGATAATTCATGTCTTTATTGCCGTTTTGTTCCAAAAATTTGGCAATTTCCTCCTTAATCTCATCTCTGACCAGCTATCATTCAGCATAAGGTTATTTAACTTCCATGTTTTTATATGAGTATGCAGATTCCTGTTGTTACTGAGTTCAGATTTTATTCCATGGTGGTCCGAGAAGATGTAAGGAATAATTTCTATTCCTTTAAATTTACTGAGGTTACACTTGTGACCTAAGATGTGATCGATTTTGGAGTATGTTCCGTGGGCTGATGAGAAGTATGTGTATTCAGTTTTGTTGGGATTAAATGTTCTGTATATGTCTGCTAAATCCAAATGTTGGATGGTTAGGTTTAAATCTAAAATTTCTTTGCTCAGCTTCTTACTAGAGGATCTATCCAACACTGCCAAAGGAGTGTTGAAATCTCTGACTTATTATGGAGCTGGAGGAAATCAAGTTGCTCATGTCTGTTAGAGTTTCTCTTATAAATTGAGGTGCATTCTGGTTGGGTGCATAAATATTAATAATTGAAATCTCATCATATTGAGTATTACCCTTAACAAATATGCTGACCATTCTTATCCTTCCTTACTTTTGTTGGTTTAAAGCCTATTGTGTCTGCAAATAGAATTGCAACACCTGCTTTTTTCTGATTACCATTTGCCTGAACTATGGACGATTATCCTTTCACCCTGAGTCTATATTTGTCTTTTAAGGTAAGGTGTGACTCTTGTATACAGCAAATATCTGGCCTGAGTTTTGGTATCCAGTCAGCTAACCTGTGCCTCTTTAGAGGATAGTTTAAACCGTTCACATTAATGGAGAATATTGATAAGTCTGGTAAAATTTTGGGTATCGAGTTTTTTGAAAGTCCAGTGGACATTTTTAATCCTTTCACCACTGTGGAAGTTGGAGTTTGATCAAAAGTTTCTGAGTGAGTTTACTTTTGTGGTGGAGGATTGGGTTGGTCATTATGGAGGATAGGTCTGAGAATATCCTGAAGAGCTGGTTTGGTTATGGCAAATTTCTTCAACATATGAATGTCATTAAAGTATTTAATTTCTCCATCATAAATGAAACTCAGTTTAGGTGGATACAGGATCTGGGGTTGAAAGTTATTTTGCTTTAGGAGATTAAAAGTCAATGACCACCCTCTTCTGGCTTGAAAAGTTTCAGCAGAGAGATCTGCAGTCATTCTAATATTCTTCCCTTTGTAGGTAATGGATTTCTTACATCTGGCTGCTTTCAGAATTTTCTCCTTCATATTAACTTTAGTGAAGTTAATTATGATATGCCTGGGGGATGTCTTATTCGGATTGAGTCGTGCTGGGGTTCTGAAACTGCTGTCTGAATTTCAGAATCTCTTGGCATGTCTGGAAAATTCTCTTTCATAACATCATGGACGGGCCTCTGTGCCTAGCGAGGTGACTTCATCAGTTTCAGGGACTACAATGAGTCAGATATTAGCCTTCTTTGAAATGTCCCAGAGCTCTCTGAGAGAATGATCCGTTTTTGCTCTCCATTTCTCTTCCTCTTTGAGAGTTGGGAGCATTCAGAAGCTTTGTCTTCAATGTCAGAAATCCTTTCTTCTGCTTGCTCCACTCTGTTACTGAGGGCTTCTACTGTATTTTTCAGATCTTTGAGGGCTGCAAATTCTTGCTTCAGTGCGTCAAAATCTTTGGTGGTTTTGTCTTTAAATTCGTTAAATTCTTGAGACAACTTTTGAATTTCTCCTCGAATTTGTATTTCCGACTTTTGAATTGCTCCTCAAATTTCTAATTCCAAATTTTCCTCCGTTCTATTAATCTTGTTTGCAATCCAAATTCTGAATTCCATTTCTGACATCTCAGCCTGCTGTTTATGAATGGGATCTTCCGTTACATCTGCCATATCTTTCCTTGGGGGGTGTGGGTTGATCTATTCTGGTTATTCATGTTACCAGAGTTTTCCTGCTGATTTCACCTCATGATTATTTTACACTGTTTGACTTTTCCCCTAGAGCTTTGTCGAGGACCCATACCTTGCTATGACCTGAGAAACTGGGGCCCTGTTTGGTGTGGTGGGGCTAAGTGGCTCTGTCTTGTTTTCAGCTCGTCTCTGTCCCACCCCAGTGAAACAGTTACTCTGGGTTGAAGTCTTAGCTGTGGAGAAATGCCAGCAATTTAGTAACCCCACCCCTTACAGGCAACAATTGGAAAAGGAAAATCAAACCTTCCTACAACCACACACCCAGGGCACCACTTGAATAGTCCTCAAGCAATTGGCTCAGTTCAAAAGGTTCAGATCAACTGTCTCAGTCAGCACCTGTCTCAGGTGGGAGAGTTTAAAAGGTCTCTGGCAACTGGATCACAGGGGTCTGGTGACAACTCAAATATGACTTGCTCCGGTGCTCCGTGAAGTCAGAAGGACCCACCCAGCAAATAGATTAGTCTGGGAAGGTTGATGCCTCCTTCCCCCACCTTGCACCTCTGTCACACCCAGTCACTGACAGCCCTGCAGGGCTGTGACTCAGTTGCCTCCAGTGAGCAGATATTCGAGGGATTTGTACCTGTCTGAATCACAAGGAAATCTATTTCTGCTCAGCCAGGCTGCTGCTCTCTGTGTCTATCCAGCAGGGGGAGGTGAGGCCTGACAACTCGGGCGCTTGATGGAGGCTGGGGGGTGTTCACTCAGTTCCAGCCCTGCCCCTGATTGATGTTACTGACAGAACAGAACAACTTTGCGGGAATTTGTTTTTGTCCCTGCTAAACTCCCCTGCAGAAGAGAAGCTGTTTTGAGCTCCCAGAACCTGCGCCTTAGGCCCTGTTTTTGCTCCTACAGCTTTGTATTCACAGCACAGTTAGGTGTCAGTTCTAGCCTCCTGCCTTCCTTTGTCTATAGGCTGTTGATCCCCTGAGGGCCGGGTGCATGTTAGGCTCAGTAAAGCGGTCCTCTGGGTCAGCCCTGCCCTGGGAATTTCCAGGCTCTGCATGTGCATTTTCTAATCCCCATGCTCCACCCAGGCCAGTACCGCCTCAGGCAAACCCTCACGGGGCCTGCATTTCTATCCCAGATCTGTTTCGTGGTGGTTGCCACCTGAGAAGATGCCCGGCCTCCTCTGGTTGCCCAGGGAGACGGGGGTGAGCCCTATTGTTGCCAAAAACGGCTGCTGCTCTGCACCTCGGGGCACCGCCGCTCTGTCGTGGCTCTCCCTCTGCCGACAGTCCTCTGCTCACTCCTGTGCCGCAGAATCTGCACTGCCCAGCTGCAGTACAGGCCCCGTCCACACCCCTCGAGAAATCACCCAAGAATCTGGACTCCTGGGGAGCAGGCCTTCAGACCCCAGAGTGAGAGTGGAGGGAAGTGCAGAGCCTAGAACTACAGGTAGAGAATATATACAGTTTTATGCCTTGCAGGAGAATGCTGTGGCACCCTAGTAGGGGAGGTATGTCCAGTTTTTAGACAGTCTCTCCATGGAGTGTAGTGGGAGGACTTTTGAACTCTGCTCACTTGTGGGTCACTCCGAGCCATTCTCATGGGGGAGGGGACTCCTGTCCGGTTGGTGATGTATTTTGTACCTTTTGTTTGTATCCTTGGGGTTGCAGCTTGCCTCAGTGGGGTTGATGTGCATTCTTCAACCTTCTCTCTTGGTGCAGCTGTAATGCACCAGGTTACTTGCTAAATTTCTGTCCTTTAACTCTCCTTCTGGACGGGAGCCTCTTCCGCTCCCGGATCCTGACCTTCCTCCTGGTCTGGCCTCAGGTTCCAACCTCTCCTGCATCTTCTGGGCCCTTGGCCATCCTTGTAGCTGCCATCTGCAGACGTGCTGGGCAGGCGGCCAAGGGCCATGAGAACAGAAGCGCCTCTGCCAAACAAGCGCCCACCAGAGTGCTTCAAGAGCTCAATTCATCCATTCTTTACTGAAAGTAACTCCTTATGTGGTAAGAGATTAAATGGCAGAAGCATTCTTATCTTGACCTGAGGGAAAGTGGGGAAGAACAACTTTTATAATGGGTGAAGAACAGGAGTTAGGGTTTTATTTGAGATTAATAAGGAATGTCCTGGAAATTTTGAGGGGAATCAGGGTTAATTTGTTCTGTTCACCTTTGGCCAGAATATGAGCCTTGTATATTTAAAGATTTGAGAGTGGAATAAAAGTAGTAACTAGGATATTACATACATTGTTTTAACTAATTCTTCTAATGACCCAAATCATGTAAATATTATTATCATTATCTTTACAGCAAGAAAATCAAAGCACAGGAAGTTTATGTAAATCGCCCACTAATATAGCTATTCATGTTAGAACTAGATTTCAAAGTTGGAGCATATACTGTTAGGAAGTTTAAAAATAAGGAAAAATTCTTTCATATTTATCATCATTTTCTCAATACTTTCCACTTTTTTTTGTATGTAGATTCAAATTTCCATTTGGCATCGTATTTCTTCAGCCTGAAGAACTTTTTATAGAACTGCTGGCAGTATTTTCCAACTTTTATTTGTCTGAAAATACGTTTTTATTAAAGTTCATTTTTGAAACTTGAAGAATTTCTGAGCACAGAATTCTGCATCAACAATTTTTCTTTTAGCACTTTAAAAACATCACTCTATCGTCTTCTGGCTGGCATGGTTTCTGAGTAGAACTTGGCTCATCCTTGCGGCTTTGTAGTGTTTGTTTCTTATTGTTGCCTTCAAGATGATTTTCTCTTTATCTTCTGTTCGTAGCACACCAGTTATGGTATGTCTCTGTGAGTGTGCACACGTGTGGGTGCGTATATGAGTGCATGTTCTAACCTTGTTTGTGATTTGCTGAGATTCTAGGATATGTGGTTTACTTTTCATTAATTTTCGAAAATTGTTAGACATTAGCTCATCAAGTATTTCTTTTTCCCTGTTCTCACTCTTGTCTTCTGGAATTCCAGTTTCATACATGTTAGACCATTTACAATGTTACAGCTCCTGGATGCTGTGTTCTGCTGTTTTTTACTTTTTTTTGCCTCAGTTTATATTTCAGTTGGGATAATTTTGTTTTTCAGTTTTTGGCCGGGGCTGGGTTTGAACCTGCCACCTCTGGTATATGGGGCTGGCGCCCTACTCCTTTGAGCCACAGGCACCACCCACAGTTGGGATAATTTTTATGTTGTATTGTTAAATTCATGGAGTCCTTTCTCAGTTGTGTTTCACCAGCTGCTAATCCTATTGAAAGAATTTCTTATTTCTGATTTTGTGCTTTTCATTTCTAGCATTTTAAGTTGATCCTTTTGCATACTTTATATTTCTCTGCTGAAATACTTCATCTGTTCATACACAGTATCCACTTTTTCTACTAGAACTTCTAGCATGTTAATCATAGTTAAATTAACGTCCCTGTCTAGTATCTGAGTTATCTCTGGGTCAGGTTCTGATGACTGCTTTGTCTTGTGACAATGAATTATTTTACCCTGTTTTATTGTGTGTCTTGTAATTTTTTTCAATTGAATGATGGATATTGTGTTAGAAGACTAGTAGAACTTGAGGTAAATAGATTTTATGCTTGGAAATGGTCACACTCCTTCGGTCAGGCTGTTTGTGTTGAAAATAGAGCTGATTTAGTCAGTGGCTGAGCTGAATTTGTGTCTTGTGGCTTATTGTTCCTATCTTCACCTTATATACACCTTAGACTTCCACGTCTTTGGCAGTGAGCTGCTACCACCTTAGACTTAGCATGGGGTCTGGGGTGTCAGTGGGCTTTTTCTTGGCAGTCCTCCCACATCTCAGCAGGTCACACCTGTGCTGTTGGAGGTCTCTCCTGTGTCTGCTTGGCTCCAGCTAGAGCCAACTAACTGTTAGTTACTGGGTGTGGGAGTGAGGTGCAACGAGTGTACCTGCTCTCTGGATGTGGGGCTTGCTTGCCACTTTTATCCTTCCCTCCATGACAGCAAACTCTGCTATCTGGATGTGATGATCCTGTCCCTATCCCTTTGTCTCCCACCCCAGGGAGAGTCTTTGTTTCTATCCTTCCATCAGTGGTAATTTACCTTGCTAGGGTCCTGGGGTGGGGGGGGTTCCCCACCCCTTTTCTGTGGAGGATAGCTTCTGTGTTCCAGTAGTTTTGTGCCTGGGTACCTTGGAAGGGCACTCTCTTAGGTCTCCTGCCTCTCTCTCTCCTGTAAGCACCCACTGAAGGCCCCTGGCAAAGAGCTTGTGGGGCTTTCAGGGTTCTGAATTATTATAACAACCCAGGCTCAGCTTTTAAGAGTTCATTAAAATTTTAGTTTTTGTTTCCTCAGATACTTTTATGGCAACTGCCTCTTCCTCCCATGCTCCAGAGAAAGGGAAAGAGTCGATGTCTCCATCAGAGAGGTCCTTGGAATTCAGTCCATCTGATTGCCTTCCAATCTCAGCTCAAGAACAATTACTGTTTTTTAGAGTATCTAGGTTTTTTTTTTTTTTTTGTCATTAAAGTAGAAGTAGTTTTGTGTGTGTGTGTGTATGTGTGTGTGCGCGTGGCTTTCTGTGATCTGGACAGAAGCAGAACCCCCAGGCAAGTGTGTCAGAGGGTGAAGATCAGAGGCAAGTCCCCTTTACTATTAAATACGAGATTCTCCCTTTTTATTTCTCAAGAAGCCATTTGTCTTCCAAGGTTAGCTGCCGTAACAACTCATGTTTGTGTTTGAATTTTTAGTTTGCAAAGCACTTTTGTATGTGTTCTTTCTGGCTTCTTTTTAATGTACTTAGATAGTCAGTAACCACTCAAACACACAAATCACTTCTGCCACTCACCCCGTACTGTCCCGCACAGGGTTCCTTCTCTAAGAAGCAGCTCAACTGCAAATCATCACCACCCACGGAGCATCTGTCCTTATGACTTACATTTCAGGGCTTAAATTCGAATCTGTCCCTTTTTCTGTCTTCATTGTCTTAAAAAGGACACACAGTGTGTCATATAGGACACCGTGGGGCCTCTATTTCAAACATTCTAGGGGGTGATTACCTATTCCTTAGAGGTGCCCCCAAGGGCTTCTTCTTTTCTTTCCCAACCAATTTTTTTTGTATACCAGAAGCCTATTACCAAGCATACCCTCTACGGTTGGTGACAGTTGACCTACTTGGTTCTGTGTGATGCCTTAACAAGCATTACCAAGGACACAGAGACAGAAACTTGGACTTATTCGTGTAGATTTGATCTATCAAACAAGAGGAAAAGCAGCCACAAAGATCTAAATAATGTGGCCAAGATCACACAGCTGGTGAGTGGTGGGGTCAGGATCCCAACTCAGGCTGACGGGCACCAGAGTCTATACCCGTAACCACTGGGCCTGTGCCACCGTCCAGTCACTCGGCTGGAGCTCTGGGCGTGGCAAGAGGAACGAACTTTCCGGTTCTAAATAACCAGGAGCTTCTCACCACATTAGACCGGAAACATCTGTGCTTTTGGCCATGGGAGTGGGTATGTAGAAGAAGAATGAGACCGCTCCTTCCTCTTGGACCATTATTAAACCCTACTCAGTGGTGGTGAATGGCATGGAAATCTTACTTTTTGAACCATTCTTTACAGAGGTCATACTGCAGTAGAGTGGGCTCCTAATCAAATATATCTCATTCCAGGACAAAACTCTAGTCCTTGCTGTTATTCAGCCTGAGAACTGAGGTGAAGGCAGCACAGCTGGCTGAAAGTCCCTCTCTGGCTGAAAGTCCCTCTCTGACCGCAGCACTGCCTCTGACACAGGCAGGCTGCACAGCAGGGTGTGTGTCACTGGTGGAGTGCTGGCAAGGCAGGTGGCTCTGCAAGATGCCTCTATTCAAAGGACAGATGTGGCTAGGGAGCAAGCCACCTGAGAGAGAGAGGCTGGCTCCATGGCAGCTCATTCCTAAAAATAGAGGCCTCGAGTTCATGGAAACTGCTAATCTACACAACCTCTGAGGAGGAATGTCCTTGGATTTTGAAACTCTTCAATTCCTAGGGAATGGGAAGTAGAAGAAGGCACAGAAGCCTTGGCAGTGTATCTCCTAGGACCCTGAGTGGTTAGGGGCACAGAGGAGCCACAGGGTGGAGACGGGCTCCAGAGATTCAGCTCAACTGTCTGGTCATCTATGTCCATCGACTGGGACATGTGTGAAGATAAGATAGATGTAAAGATGGATACTTATGATGATGCAGATGATGTAATGCCCAGAAATATTTATCAAGTACTTACTATAGAAAAGGGCTAATTGTAGCCATTTTATTTTTTTTTTATTGTTAGTGATTCATTGAGGGTACAAGAAACCAGGTTACACCGATTGCATTTGTTAGGTAAAGTCCCTCTTACAATCGTGACTTTAATTCTAGCCATTTTGTGGGCTCAGAGGTATGTTAGATATTACCTCTGTCTCTGAGAAACTTGTGTCTAACCAGGGAGAGAAGATGCCTATAGGACAGCAGGAGGCAGTAAAGCCAGCAGGGCCTGCTTGTGCTCACCTTTTTTACTTGTTTTGTGTGATCTTAGCTTACTCTCTGAACCACATTTTCCTTATCTTTAAAGTAGGAATGTGACTACTACCTTATAGTCTATGAAATATTAAATAAGGGGAAAAGCCCATGTAAAGCACTGAGGTCAGTGCAAGGCAGATTTAATCAGATTTAATAAATAACATATAAGTGGTTGTATTTGTTTCCTAGGAATGCCATTACCAAGCACAGCAAACTGGAGGCTTAAACTGCAGAACTTACTATTTCATAATTCTGGAGGCCAGAAGTCCAAGGTCTGCATGTTGGCAGGGTTGGTTTCCTTTGAGGGGTAGGAGGGAGAATCTATGCCCTGCCCTCTCCTAGCTTCTTCCTTGGCTTCCGATGCGTCACTTTGATTTCTGCCATTGCAGAAATGTGATGTCCTCCCTGTGTGTGTCCCTATGTCCAAGTTCCCGATTTTTATAAGAACGCTAATTATACTGGATTGGGGGCCCACTCTACTGCAGTATGACCTTATGTTTTCTTTGTTAATCATATATGCACTTACCCTGTTTCCATAAAAGGTCCATTTAGAGGGATTAGGATTCTAACATGTAAATTTTGGAGGACCACAAATCAACTCAGTACTAAAGGAAGAAGTACCTAGAAAATAGAGAAGAGATGGCATTAGTCGTTACTGCCCAGGGCAGTAATGGACAATAGCCATTTTGTGGGCTCAGAGATATGTTAGATATTATCTCTGTCTCTGAGAAACTTCTTAGATCACATGGGACTTGGCCCTGGACCTGAAGGTTGGCAGGAACTCAGGGGTGGTGAGTGATAGGGGTACAGTGGAGAGGATGTGACAGGCAAAGACACAGAAGTGGGAATGTGTAGACCTGTCTGCAGCGTGAAGAGGAAGCCAGCCAGGCTGGACTGGAGAGACAGGCCAGGGAGTCCTCTGAAGGCCTTGACAGGTGGAGAAAGGAGTTTACTCTCATACTCTTGGCAAAAAGAACCACTGAAGGATTATGATGTGTGCCATGGAGACAAGCGGTTAAGACCTAAGTATGCAGATATTTTCTCTAGCTATTGAAAATGCCACTAGACACTTATTTCTGTAGTATATTCACTTTGAGCTACTTTGCAGTAGTGAAATTGGATTGAGTGGACTCATTCCATTATTCCCTGGTGCTCTTAGCATATATTTGGCCCCTGGGGTGGTTGAACTTAGGGAATATACTCTGTGATCAGATGAGAGTTGATCTGTGAGCCAAGTGATGTGATTTATATGGAGATCAGACCAAATTAATAGCATACACAGTGTTCTCAGGGCTGAACAGAGTTCTGGCCTATCTGTCAGGAAATGTTGGCCAGGGATGGGGAGCCCTGAGAGGGGGACAGGTGGCCCATTGAATGGAGATGGGGTGGGAAATGCACACAGTGGTCCCCAGGAACTCAGGCTTTCTGGGATGTGCCAGCTCCCTGCCTGGCGTCCATCCTTGGTCCATTAGGATCTCAACACCTAGGTCATACAAGAGCAAACACCTCATGGAAAAGTAAAAATTTATTCAGCAAATCAATCATCTATATGATGCCAACTAATTTCAAGGGAAACTACTGTTTAATCTCAGTTGCTGACGGTTGCTGTGGCAGCAAATCGGCACAGCCCTGACGTCTGGCACATCTGACACGTCACTGTGTGCAGCAGCAACATCTGGCAGCACGCAATTCTTGTGGGCAATCCCGCAGTCACCACAGGCGATGTAGGCTCGTAATTAACTTGTCAACACTCTCCACCAGGAATTTCCACCGGTCCTGGAGGGCTTGGCTCAGGGTGTGAGCCGCAGTGTGGGAAGGGTTTCTGGTCCTGGCTCCTTGGAACCAAGCCCGGCACTTGTGGTAGGTGAGTTAGCTGGGACTGAGTTCTCGTATGTGCACTTCCAACTCTGCAGAGTTGAAGAAGAACTCCTTTGTTGTCTGTTGAGAGGCTGGTGTACAGGTCTGTCACAGAGAGGACTCACAGTGAAAGCGAATGCAAGCTGCTGGCCCTCGGCTAAAGCGTGAGTCCTTCGGTTTTGTACATAACTAGCTACATGCCACTCACTGTATGTTGAAATATACTGAGTTCTCTTCACATGGATTTCTTTCCCTGATGTCTTCTGCTCATTTGAAAATTGGATACCAAACCTGTCTCCTTTGTCTACAATGACCCTTGGTTTTGATTGTCCTCCTGTGTTGAGACACATATAAAGTGTGCTAATTGCTCAGCACTTGACCTCAGGCAGGCTCTGAATAAATGATGGAGAAAAACAAATACAGCCACCCCATGACATGCCATTATTGTATCAGTACAGGCTCCACCAGTCTAGAAATCACCTTCTTTTTGGATTTCTTATGAATAGTCCCATCCAAACTGTGGCACTGATTGGAATTATCAGGAAGGAAGAGGTGTGGGCCTTGCTGGTGTGGCTAGCAGTTGTGGAATCAGCTTTTACACGGTGTTCTAGGAAGGCAGTCTGTACTTAGAAGATATGATAGAGCTTGGTGACCCTTCTGCTTTCTTTGTCAGTTCTAAGTCATTCATTAGTAAAATCTAAAGCTGGAAGATTTCGGTGGTAGTAGTCAATGGTTCCAAGTGTTTACCATTAAAAAAAAAATCAAGTTAGAGGAATAGTCATGCATATTTTTGTTTATGGTTTAGAACCTTTGGTGTTATTCAGTGAGATATAGGAGAGAAGACATGGTTCTTAGGGTTAGAAATTTACCATTTTGGGTAAAGACAGCATTCATACATAAAAACAACAATGGCCTCAAGAAAAGGTTTTCAAAACTTCCTAGGTATTACTGAAAATGATCTACAGATTTAGTACTATCCCTATCAAAACACCAAGTAGAAAAATCCATTTTAAAACTTACATGGAATCTCAAGAGTCCCCTAATAACCAAAATAATCTTGAATAAAAAGGATAAAGTTGGAGGACTCTATTTCCTGATTTCAAAACTTTCTACAAAGCCACAGTAACCAAAAAAGCATGCTGTTGGCATAAATACAGACATATAAATCAATAGAATAGATTGGAGAGCCCAGATATAAACCTCTGTATATATGGTCAAATGATTTTACACAAGGGTTCCAAGACCATCCAATTGAGGAAACAACAGCCTTTCAACAAATAGTACTGGGAACAGCAGATATCCATACGCAAAAAGCGAAGTTGGAACTTTACCTAACACCATATACACAAATTAAATAAAGATGGATCAAAGACCTAAATTCAAAAGCTAAAACAATAAAACTCTTGGAAGAGCTCTTACAGCCCAAGCTTCATGACACTGGATTTGGCAATGATTTTTAAAGATTGGACACCAGAAGCGCAGGCAATGAAAGAAAACAGGTAAATTGGACTTTATCAAAATCAATAACTTTTGTGTATCCAGCAACACTATCAACAGAGTGAACAGGTGACCTATGGAATGGGGGAAATATTGGAAAATTGTATATCTGATAAGAAATTAATATCCAGAATACATGAAAGAATTCTTACAACTCAACAGTGAAACAACCTTATAAAAAAATGGGCAAAGAATTTGAATAGACATTTTCCCCAAAGAATAAATGGATGCACAGTAAACGCATAAACAGATGTTTGGCATCACTCATCATTAAGGACATGCTAGTCAAAACCACTGTCACATATCACTTCAAACTTGTTATCGAAAAACCAAAAGCAAAAAATTTGTGTTAGCAAGGATGTGGAGAAATTGGAACCCCTGTGCATTGCTGGTGAGAGTGCAAGATGGTGCAGGGCTGTGGGAAACGGTATGATAACTCCTTAAAACATTAAACATAGCATTACCATGCTACCCCGCAAGTCTGTTCTGAATGTATACCCCAAATAATTGACAGTGGGAACACAAATGGATATTTGTACACTGACATATAGCAGCATTATTCACAATAGCCAAAAGGTACAAGTAACCCTGATGTCTGTTGACAGATGAAGGAATAGAGAATGGTGTATACATCTGATGGAATATTATTCAGCCTTAAAAGGTCGTGAGATTCTGATACATGTACGGTGCGGATGAGTTTAAAGATATTATGCTACGTGAAGTAAGCCAGGCATGAAAGGACAAACTCTGGATGAGTCCATTTACAGGAGGTACTTAGAGTGCTCAAAGGCATGGAGGCGGAAAGCAGAAGGCAGGTGGCTGCCAGGGACGGGAGGGAGGGAGGAATCAGGAATTATCGTAATGGGTGCAGAGCTTCCTGTGGGAAAATGACGTCGTTCTAGAGATGGAGGTGGCGATTCACCATATGAATGTGTTTAATGCCGTTGAACTGCACACTTAAAATGGTTTCAATGGCAAATTTTATATTATGTTTACTGTACCCTAATTTACAAAAAATTCTTGGGGAATTCAGCTGACAAAAATGGTCAGCTCAGGAGAGAATGGAAAGGGAAGGCTCCTTGGAGTAGTGCAGTCTCCAGGGAAGTGGTGACTGCACATTGGCGGAGAAGCTGAATGGTACTTGTCAAAGTCTCGTGAAGTTGGCTCTCAGTGAGACGTGAGCAGGGGGCAGAGAGGCCTGGCCTTGCAGGAATGGCGGGTGGTCACGGACTCTGGGATAGATGAGTTGATTATACGGGGGGTGAGGGCAATGAGTCTGCATCTCGGGAAGAGGGCCCAGCATCTCTGTGTTGTCACCATCCTCTGGGGAGGACCAGCGGAGGGAGGAGGCAGCTTGGGCTGGGACCTGCCCACGCAGTCCAGGCCTGAGGTGTCAGGGTAGGGAGTGACAGTGGTGGGAGCGAGAGTCCCCAGCAAATTTCTGCAGTCGGGTGGGTTTCCACTTTGTTTTTCTGTCCCCAGTGGTCCTCTGCTGTTGTAGGGAGAGGGTTGGGACACTACCACCTCCTCTTTGTGGTCTTCCTGTGCTTCTGCAGGGCTCCTTTTAAAATGCCAGTCAGACAGGTTTTGAAGGATAGACTGCGATGTTACTGGGTGAGCCTCTCCAAATGCTTCCCTCTTGCAGTGAATGGGAGAGCTGGGTGAGACGATAGCTGTAAACACTGCCATTCATTTGTATGAGTGATAATTTCTCCGTTCTCACCGTGTGCCAGGAGCCGTGAGGCAACAGCAAATGAAACAGCAGGCAGACTGCTCCCACATGGCTGACTCTTTTGCCCCTGTTTAAATGAACTCATGTGTGTCAAAGCACCAGCCTCAGCCTCCTTGGCATGGAGGAGAATGGTGCCAATGGCTTTCACTGTTCTCCTGGCTCGAGGTCCCACATCAGAGTCAGCCTCTCATCATGTTGTTACCTCTCATGTATGCTGCCTCTCACACACCTTCCCCTGCCACACCCGCCTTCTGGTTATTATAAAGCTAATCCCACATCACCCACAGATGCTGCCACAGTGTGGCCATGAGCTCACTGGGCGTGAGGCAGGACAGGCATTGCTCAGTGGCCACAGTGGAATTGGCTCCAGCGGGCCCCACGGGAGTTGGGCGGGGTCGAGAACCTCATCCCTGGGCCGTGTGGGAACGGAAGCACTTCATTTGAAATAAATATACAAACAAACGGAATTGGTCTCCAAGCATCTTGTGTCATGCTGCCTGATCCTCATGGGAATGTGGGTATTTGCACTCTGCTTACCCACTCTCTGGAGCGCTAACCTGTACTCAGATCAGAGGGATGAGCAGTCAGGGCTGGGGAATGTGCAAGCCGTGTCTTAGAGATATGCACAAAGATTCTCACACAGATGCACAGCTGTACACATGCGCACACAGACACACATGCACATGCTCCTGTGCACACAAAGCGTTTTGCCTGACTTCCTGTCCCACCAGGGCTACTGTGTGCAAGCCAGCGGCCCTGAGTGTTTGCATGAGTGCATCAGTACAGAAGTTGTGTCTGTCAGAGATGTTACGCAACCATGTTGATGGATGTCACTTCTTTCCCTGGTTCTTTTCCATTGCACAAACTTTATAATAGTTGGGAAGTTTCCAGAACCCAGAAGGGCAAAGTGCTGCTATTGGCCACACCAAGTGGGGGATTAGGGTGGGTGTTGTATCTGCAGCAACTAGAGGTCCCCGCTTTTTTCTGGAGATGCTTTAAATGCCCAGGGGCTGCAGAGGGATGGTTTTCAGACCACGGGAAGAGGTTTTTCATCATGAGAGGTTTCTGTTAGGTAGGAATAGGAGCTGGGCTGAGCCAGTGATTCAGTGACCCCGTGAGGGCTGCTTCCGCTTACCCTGTCCCCACAACTTGATCATGAGAGTGGAACACTGACCTGACTTCCAGGCCTGGGAGTTCAAACCTCCATGTCCAAGTGCTAATTTATCACCTTGGGAGAGGAGCGAAGTTAGGTGGGCTTGTGGATTGAAAGATAGCATCGTGGGCCCCTGTCAGGTGGCCTGGGACTGAATCCTGGCTCTGCTATTTACTGGCTGTGTGTGACCCAAGGCCAGGCTTCCTATGTAAAGTGAGACTAACGATACACCCTAGGGGAGGTGTTAGACATTTTCAGGGTGTGTATGGTGCGTATAAGCCCCGACTCCACACCCAGCAGTAAGAGATTGCCCTGCCCCTGGACTCCATGGCCTGCTAACAGTAAGTGTGTTCATCTGGCCATCCTCAGTCCTCCTACACTTCTATCTCTGGCCTTGACGGTTTCACTTGTATTCAAACACTTTCCACCTACGGGCAGGTGCTTTACTTTACCATCCTCGGTGCCCTTGGCTTCCTTCACACCTCTCTGGGCATCAAATAACACCTGTTGTTCAGATCTTGTCCTCAACTCCTTGTTTATTGGAAAATTATAATCCCCCTACGTAGAACATTTATAAAATAATTGAATATTGCAGGAGTTTCAAAAAATATTGACCCGATTTTTATCAGCTTAGACTTGGTGCTTCTCCTTCTTCAATTATTTATCGTAATCTTGGGAATGGACTAGAACCAGAGTTTTTCGATTTCAGTCTTCTGTCATTTTCCTCCTATGGAACTAAAGTGAAAATTAGGGTGACCCTGAGTGCATGGTGAGCCAGAGCTAACCCAGATCAGTCTGAAATGAAAAGGGTCTGTGGAAATGGCCGTCTTCCATCTGCACTTCCTCTTCACTCTGCGTTTCTCTCTGATTTCATTTCCACTCTCACCACTTTATTAAAACAGCTTTTGCTAAAGTCAGTAACTACAGGGCTCTACCCAATGGACATTGTTTATCTTTTTCTCTATTCTATTTTTAATACAAACTTCTATCTATTCAAAGTAAAAGATATGTCTAATTACTCCGAGTCTTAGTGTCTGATGTTATAGAAGAGATTTCTAGAACATATTCATCTTACATGACTGAAACTTAATATCTGTTGAACAGAAACTTCTATTTTTGCTCAATGTAACCTATTGTGGTTACTTGCTTAACTTCGTCTTTGATCATGAATTGTACATGTATAACAGATATATTTTAATCCTTGTTAAAGGTAATATTTAGGCAAAGCTCCCATTCAGTAAGATATACACTACTAAATGTTAGGAAAATAATATTCTAAATTTTATAGAGCATTCCCTGGTGATGTTAACCAAATTAAAAGGTAAGGAGAACTAATGCTATTGTGTGTGTCTTTGAGCTGGAAACTTCTCAAGCAATGGAGTCATGTTCAGGAAATAATATTCAAAAATAAAAATTCTCACATAATAGTTTCTCTGTTAAGCCAATCTCTCAAATTCTTCAGCTATTCTTCAGCAGCACTTTAAAAATCTTCAACTGTAAATGTTTAGATTGTACAGTTTGTGTTTGTTCCTGAATTATTTATGCATTATTAAATACTTCATCTTATTAATTAAATAAATGTTATCTTGTTGTTTCTTAAAGAACTAACATTCATTAAAGGATCGCTGTTGACGTCACTGTCATCTGGTTTGAAATCAACTCCTTTAGCTGGTTGGCTCTGGGATGTGCTTGGCCACACTTGACTTGTTTTTGCGGTGGTGAGAAAAATGTCTGTTCCACGTTTGATTCACCCACCTCACCTCTGAATAATTCTTAGCAGCAAGATTTCAGGAGGGGTGCTGTCTTGTGATTGAAAGGCATTTTTGTGCACATATTTCCAGTGGATGTTGACATAGCATCCTTTGAACATTTGCTTCAGGTAGAAATTTCCAGTGCTTGGTTTATTATAAAGGCTACAACTCAAGAGCACCTGGGTAAAATGGAAGAGTTGTGGGAGGTGAGGGAAGCTTCCCTGTGCACTCCTGTTGTACCACCTCCCTGGCACTGGGAGGCGCTTACTGGCTTGGAAGCCCTACAATGTTCATCTCTCCTCGTCCTTGACCACCTTGGGGTTTTTAACTCTGGCCATTCCCCTCTTGGAATACTGTGCTGCTGTGGGGCACACCACACTCTCTTGGGATGTCTCCTGCCTCTCTGGCCATTCATTCTGTCAGACTCCTTTGAAGGATCTTCTTTTCCTTTTGCATAACCTTTAATTTTGGAATTCTTCAGGTATGGCTCCTAATTCACTTCCCTAGACCATCTTGCCTACTTCTATGCCTTTAAAGACCATCTCAGGATGACAACTCCTCTCTTACATCTGGATAAGCCTGCCTCTCTGAGCACCTCACTCACCTTGGAGCTCCCAGTGGTTCTATCTACTCCCCCAGTTCCATCTACTTTCTTTATTCCTCAGCCCTGCTCTTTTGTCCAAAATCATTATCGGTCACCTGGACAACTGTGACAGCTTCCTCCAAAAGGCCTTCCTGCATCCACCTAATGTCTTCTGCATTCAATTACTGAAGTGGTAGTCTATATATGCAAATCAGAATCTATCATTCACCTGCATGGGACTCCTCAGTGATGTATCAGTATTCTTAGGGTCAAGATCATTATTATTATTTTAAAGTAGTTTTTATTCGTCTTTCCCCATGTATCTTTTTTACACTGTGCATGTTACATGTTCTTTTTGACATTCATCTGAAAAATGTAGTTTATATTTGATAATTTCATATTTGATAATAAGAAGGCTTTCATCTAAGCCAGGCACAGCGGCATGCACCTGTAGTCCCAGCTACTTGGCGTTGGTCTTTCTCTACCTCCAGGAAGAAAAAATCATTAAGTATCCACCTCTAACAGGTTTAAACATTCATTAAGTAAAGAATAGAGTAGGACTTGTTAGTTTTTCTCTACCTCTGAGGGGTCTAGACATTCATTAAGCAGAGAAGAGAACTCCCCTTGCTTTTCTGGTTCTGTTGAAACATTCCTTCCAGGTTGTAGAAGATCTACAGCAGATAACCCTCAGGCCTTCTACCAGGCCTCTAGCAGACTTTTGGTTTCTTACACCACATTGTGACTTACTGAATTATGGCTGGCACGCCCACCACCTCCTGAACTGCACACACATCACCTCCTGAATGGCGCTAGGATGTCTGTCAAACAGAACTCAATCCCATATAAAAGAACTCCCTTGCTAACTTAAGGGCTGTTGCCATTTTCCATTTTGGTGGGAGCTCATCTGCTTGCAGATGCTCTTAATAAATCTCTGCTATTAATTCTGCTCAGCCTAGTTCTTTGCACCACCTTACCACCCTTTGACGTCTGACACTTGGGAGGCAAGATCAGTCTTATTAACATGGCCCTGAATGCCCTGACTCCTAGACATTTCTTCAGTACTCTGGATCCCTTTCTGTTTCTTGAATTTACTGAGTTACTATCCATCTCACATTCCATCCTTCCCCAGCTGGGTCCTTGTATACACTCACATGTGCCATGGACTTTCTTTTTGTGGCCCTTATCACAAGTGCCACTACTAATCATTTTTTTTCCTTTTTTTTTTATTAAATCATAACTGTATACATTGATATGATCATGGGGCATCATACACTCGCTTCATAAACCATTTGACAGATTTTTATCACAGTGGTTAACATAGCCTTTCCGGCATTATCTCAGTTACTGTGCCAAAACATTTACATTCTACATTTACCAAGTTTCGCAAATACCCCTGTAATATGCACCACAGGTGTGATCCCACCGATCCCCCTCCCTCTACCTACCCCCCCCTTTAATCATTTGGTTTTCATCCGTCTTTCCGCTGAAATGCTCCTTAAAGTCAGCAGGCATCATGTCTGTTTTGTTCAACCCTTTTTTCCTAATGCTGGGCAGTTTTATTTGGCTTAGTGAAAACTTCCTGAATACCCAGTTAAACCAGGGAGTGGGTAAAGGGATGCTGGGATGTACTGGATCCTGACATAAAGTTTTTGCCTGAACCTTTGAAGTGATATTCAGTTTGGTGCCTGAGATTAGCAGTGAAGCACAACTGTCTGCTGGGTGTAGATTTCAGACTGTCACAGAGGGGACTGTGTGTGTCAAGGTCTTTGGGTGGCCCAGAGGACAGCACCACGTGTGAATAGGCTTGGTGACATCAACTCTGTGACACTTCAGGCTGTCTCAGTGGGTCCAATTGTAAATAGGGGAGATTAGGATATTTTCTTGTTTTGGCAAGTAATCAATTTGTGGCATGATGCTGTATCAGAGAGATGAGTTCAGCCTCAAGCAACACTGAAACCTAGGTTTGAATCCTAACTCAACAACCTATTAGCTTGTACAATCAGGCAAATGATTCAGCCTCTCTTAGCCAACTTCATAGGATGGTTGTGAGGATTAAATGATATCATCTGCGTTAAGCCTTGGCTTGGTTTTGGCACATAGAAAGAGCGGCCTCATTGTTGCTGTTATTGTTGTTGCTATTATTATTCTTAATAATAATAATATTATTATTAAGTGGTCCCAGTTCTCTAATAACAAACTATTTCATCTTGGTGAGGTTGCTTCATTCAGCTGTAAGATCATCATTTTATTTTTTATTTTTTTTTAGACAAGATGACCCCTGCAGTATTTCCAGCTTTAGGAGTCAACAATCAGAGAACTTTTTAGGTCTCATCCATTCTGGAATGCTTTGAAGCATTTTCACAGCAAGGGAAAGAATCATTTCTCTTTGCAGCCATGTTTGGTTGGATTGTCCTGGAAGATAAGCAAAGACACATGTAGGAGGGGAAAGTCCAGTTCAGTCTGGCTTCATCCCTCTTGGAATCTGGTACTTTTGGGTGGAACTGGAGACAAATGTTCCGTGACAGCCACATCACCTACATCAGACTTTCTGGGAATGATGGCAGGAGAGGAACCAGAGAAACAGGATGACTTGACTTTATTTTCTTGGAAAGACGATTTTGTTGGCAAAACTCATGCCTTGCCTCATAAATGGACTGGGAGGGGAATGGGAAGGAAGAACTGGGCTTGGGCCACTCCAAGAACATTGCCTTTAAGAGCACAGTGCCTGGCCCCAGCCCACACTCGCCTTCCCCTGAGATCTGAGGCTGTCCTTCAGTCCCTTTGGTGATCTGCCATTATCTGATTCACGTGTGATTTGAATGCATTTGGATGAAATTGTGTGGGAGGACAAGAAGAGAATGCGGGAAAGAATGATGACTTCAAGAAGGGAGAGATAGGGCAAAGATTGAAGGTGTCTTGTGCAATAGATAGGAGTCTGTCCACCTGAGAGGCATGAAACTATATCTCACAGTGGTTTAAGCAAGGTTAAGGTTTATTTGTCTCTCACATTAAATTGTAGAAAGGCAGGCCAGGATCATTATTGTGATTCCGTGATCATCAATGACCACACTCCTCTGCCATCTTAAATATTTCTGTCTTCTGGTCTAAGGTAGTGGCTCCAATTTTTGTCATCACATCTGCATTTTAACCAGCTAGAAAAGGAGATAAAAAGGGAGGGGAAGGGCACATGCCTTGTCTTTAGGGACATGTCCCAGAAATTGGACACATTGCTTCCACTTACATCCCCTGGCCAGGACTTAGTCACAGCTACATTGAGTTGCAGAGAGACTAGAAAATGTGTCTTTATTCCTAGTGGCTGTTGTGTTCAGGTAAATTTTTGGGAGTTAATGCTATTGAGGAAAAAGATGAGAACAGGTATTGGAGAATAGTTAGAAGTCTTTGCTACACCCCCAAAACAAGAATGAATGTTACCGACTGATGTCATGAGAATAGCCATGGCCAGCCTTGGGTGTAATTTCTGGAGCTGGGCAGCCAGGCTTGCTTGGAATCTTTGTCTTACCAGTTAGAAGCTAGCTGTGCAATGCTGGGCAAACTGCTTAATATCCTTGAACATGTTTTCTGTCCTGTAAATAATAACAGCTGTGCAGAGATTTGTCAACAGCATTAGGTGAGGTGATGTTTGTAAAGTGCTTGGTGCCCTCCTTGCTCCTTGTCATAGCTTTCAGTAAGTGCCAACGGTTCCTGTGTTTATTTTGGGTACAGAACTCCCCTGAGGTTGGTCTTTCCCTTGAGACTTCTAGCTAACATCATTCTTGTGACCATTACACCCTCCAGAAAGGCCATCATTTTCTCCTTAGATTAATCTCTTTCCTGGATTTTGACTTTCCCTGAAAGCCAGAATCTTTATTTTAAAGGAAAGAATGAGGCCCTGACATTTCTAAAGAAATAAGTAGAAAATGTTATTAGAAAATAACAAGTAGAAAATGTCAGTGAGTTCCCTTTCCAATATTGTTTAATTCTCTCAAACGTGCATTTACTTTAGTCTTAATAAGGCAGTTTGTCCATTTGCTAACAATTGCTTGTACAGACATGCTGTGGCCTGTGGTGTGACCGCAGAACAACACCGTGAGTGGCTCCGACTTGCACTTTCACCTTCTCCTTCACCTGCTACCTTAGAGCCAAGGTCTGTGTTTCTCCAAAAGGACTATATGCCTTTATTTTGCCCATTTTTATTTTGCAAATAAAACTGTGCCCAGAATTAGGAAAAAAGGGTTGAACAAAACAGACATGATGCCTGCTGACTTTAAGGAGCATGTATTGGAAAGATGGACAAAAACCAAATAATTAGTAGTGGCAGTTGTGATAAGGGCCACAAAAATAAAGTCCATAGCACATGTGAGTGTATACAGGGGCCCAGCTGGGGAAAGATGGAATGTGAGATGGATAGAAACTAAGTAAATTCAAGGAACAGAAAGGGATCCAGAGTACTGAAGAAATGTCTAGGAGTCAGGGTGTTCATGGCTATGCTAATAAGACTGATCTCACCTCCCAAGTGTTAGACGTCGAAGAGTGGCAAGGTGGCGCAAAGAACTAGGCTGAGCAGAGTTAACAGCAGAGATTTATTAAGAGCATCTGCAAGTTTCATGTCTTAAGTTTAAGTTCTTTAACCAGTGAGAGTCAATTTTTGTTAGAGGAGAAAGGTGTGGGTTCAGTTTCAGTCTTTTACAGACACATGAAAAAATGCTCATCATCTTTAATCATCAGAGAAATGCAAACCAAAACTATTCTGAGATACCATCTAACTCCAGTAAGAGTAGCCCACATCACAAAATCCCAAAACTACAGATGTTGGCGTGGATGTGGAGAAAAGGGAACACTTCTGCACTGCTGGTGGGAATGCAAGCTAGTACGTTCCTTCTGGAAGGAAGTTCGGAGAACACTCAGGGATCTAAATGTAGACCTGCCGTTTGATCCTGCAATTCCTCTTCTAGGTGTATATCTAAAGGACCAAAAATCATTTGACAATAAAGATATTTGCGCCAGATTATTCATTGCAGCTCAATTCATAATTTCCAAGCCATGGAAGAAGCCCAAGTTCCCATCAACCCATGAATGGATTAATAAATTGTGGTATATGTATAGCATGGAATATTATGCAGCAGTAAAAAAAATGGAGACTTTACCTCTTTTATGTTTACATGGATGGAGCTGGAAAATATTCTTAGTAAAGTATCTCAGGAATGGAAAAAAAATATCCAATGTACTCAGTAATACTGTGAAACCAATTTGTAATGACTCACACTTGCATATGAAACATGAAACACAACTACAGCCTAGGATGAAGGAGGGAAGGGGAGGGAGAGGGAAGCGTAGTGGGTGGGTTGATAGAGGGAGGGTTAGTAGGGGGACCACACCTATGGAACACATTGTAAGTACAAGTTGGATCTATCAGGTGTAGAACACAAATGTCTTAATGCTGTAATTGGGTAATTGAGATGAAGGCTATGTTGATTAGTAGGATGTAAGCACTCCAATTTGTACAAATAATCAACACATTGAATCCCATACCCATAATGGCATAAATGTATTCATGATCTTTTAATAAAAAAAAAAAAAAGAGCATCTGCAAGCAGGTGGGCTCCCACCAAAATGGAAAATGGTGACAGCCTGGAGTTAGCAAGGGAGTTCTTTTATATGGGATTGAGTTCTGTTTGACGGACATCCTAGCGCCATTCAGGAGGTGATGTGTGTGCAGTTCAGGAGGTGGCGGGTGTGCCAGCCATAATTCAGTAAGTCACAATGTGGTGTAAAAAACCAAAAGTCTGCTAGAGGCCTGGTAGAAGGCCTGAGGGTTATCTGCTGTAAATCTTCTACAACTTGGCAGGACTATTTCAACAGAACCAGAAAAGCAAGGAGAGTTCTCTTCTCTGCTTAATGAATGTCTAGAACTGCTGTTCATCGCAGGAAAGGAGCATGATGAGCACACTCTCAGCCTGTGCCCCTGACATATAAGGTGCATGGACAGTTCACATATCTGCTGGACCGATTTCTTCTGCGGGTGATGGGTGATGCTCAGGGGCTGTGCCTGCTGTCAGACTGAGGCAGGGCTAAACTCAGCTTCTTTGTACGGTACCAGCAGCATTGTGTATGATTTCTGGTAACTGTGACTCACAGGAGGTGCTGAATCATTATCTTCCTCATCCCTTGCCCTGGGGAAAATGGGTCAGGAGTGAGCAGCCCGCAGAAATGGAGAGTGGCACTCTCCTTGCTTCTCAGGCTGGGTGGTCCTCAAAGTCAGCTCAGGAGACAGGAATCACTCATGTCCAGGGAAGGGGCATCCTGCCAGAGTGACATTGAAAACTTGCACAACCTTTTTGGAGAATCTTTCTGCTATTCTTTCATACATGTTAATCAAAGTAGCAAGGATAAAATCAACCATTCATTGACTATATATGCTAAGTATTTTGAATATGTATGAAGTTTTGCCATTTAGCATTGACAATGCTCTCACGTACCCATTTTACAGATTAGTCTATTGAGGCTCAAAGAGTGGTATCTCTAAGGACACAAGCTCAAAGGAGACCATTTTCATAAGAGGCAAAAACCTAAGACTCATATGCTTGTTCCTGATTTCAGTGTAATTTTTTTTTCTTTGCCTCTTGAGGAGGGTAAGTAGAAGAAAAGAAGAGGACAGATCTGGGTCATATAAATGTCCCATGAAAGGAAATATCTCAGGATCACAGCTGAATGGTCCTTGCAGGAAGATCCCACAGCCTCCAGGGTCTGAGCAGCCCAGGCGAGGCTTACTCCTGACCTTCTCCCAGGCTCCTTCCTGAGCAGTGTTTGGAGGGTAGTGTTTCTGTAGGTTGCTGCAGGAGGGGCTGGAGAGAGAGAAGCTCCCTTCCACAGGATGGTCCCTTGCTTGGCATTACTGGCAGGCTGTGGTCATCATTGGAGTTAAGGGCTTTATAAACACTACTTCATTCAATTTCCTTAGCATTCTTGCACAGTATACATTATTGACTATTTTACAGATGAGGAAACTGAGGCTCTGAGAGGTTAATAGCCCAATACGTCCAGCTGATTAGTAGTTGACCTACAATTTTCCTCCTGGCAAATTCATGAGTCAGATTCTACCTACTTATTCAACTACTATATTAGATACAGATAAAGTACTGGTCCCAGCGAGTCCCTTAGTATAAAGCTTAGGGACTGGAATACAGCAAGTAGTCGGTGATAGGTGATTGTTATCTAGTCAACAGAATGTGAGCTTGTTGGGGGTGGGGACTGACCATTTCAGGGACATCTCTCAATGTCTCCTAGTGCAGAACAGAACAGGTGATGCTTCATAGTCACTGACTAATGATGACCTAGAAGGGCATCTGCGGGGAAGGGTCAGTAATGCACGCAGCACAGCTCGCACGCAGCGTGCGACACGGATGGGTTTGGTGACCACTGGCAGCTTGTCGTCCCAGAGGAGCCTAGCTGACTGGGCTTGGAGTCTCAGGCTCTCCGGGGGGTGAAAAAGCCTGGGAAAAGCTGCAGTGAGGACCAGAAGGGCCATTTTCAGCTGTAAAAATTCTAAGATTTGGTTTCCAGAGAAAAGAGAGGGGATATGGGGCTAACTGAACTTTCAGACCTCAAAGTTACCACAGGGGTTTTCCTAATTCCAGCAACGAGATGCTAACTGTGGTGAATCTAGGAAGCAGGAAAGAGGCCAGAGAGAAGAAACGAATGTTCAACAGCCTTTTCGGGAGGAGTGGCCAGAAATTATGCTGGCCTAACCTTGTTCCCAGTCTTGTAGAAAGCAGCTATGGGGACCCACAGGAACAAACACTGCGTGTTGGCACTCAGCACCCTCCAGCATTGCTGGCAGCTTCTTGCCCTGGGCACAGTTGTCTCCTCTCTTTACAGGGCACCCTTAATCCCTGCCCAGTTCCCAACCCTGCCCCCAGCCTTGTCTTGATGGGCTCACTCTTCAACTGATGGACACTCCTATGCAATCAACATGAACTGTTTGCCAGATTCTCCCTAGGTTGAACTCTGCTTTTGTCATGGAGTTTGTGGACAGTAGGTTTAATCAGAAAACTCGGGCAAGTTTAACCATCCACCTTGGTGAGGGAGCAGGAGTAGGCTGTTCGGGGCATGGGCAGTCCACCTTGAGAGGTTTATTTGCTTTTGTTAATGGGCCTCCTCCTGCCTTTAAATGCTAGTGGCTAGAGGGAGTGAACCAATTTCTGAAGGGTTTATTTTGGGGTGGGTCTGCAAACTCCCCTCTCTTGCTCTGTTTTTCTTTTTAGGCAGCTTTGCACAAGGGGCAAGCCTCCTGCCAAAAGGCCTCGTAATGCCCTCTTAGGGGACTGAATTTATCCGCTCAGCTGTCCCTTGTAAATTTATTCCTGTGTGAGATTTTTCCCAAACCATTCATTCCTCCGCTTAGCTCAGACAGCTGGAATGCAAAAAAAATAATTTTTTTCTTTCTCTCTCTTTTTTTTTTTTTCTTCAAGAATGTGGCTTTTGTGTGTGCTGGGAGGAGCTGGGCTAAAGAGAAAGGCGAACAATTGTATGTGCCGAGGAGGATGCACACCGCGTGCATGGGGGCTTCCGACAGCCCTGCTGAAGGCCAGGGACTGTCCTGGGTGGGGGGGAGGGGTGGCAGGGGCTTCCCGGCTGCAGCTCTGAACATGTCTGCAGTGTGGGCCGTGGGTCCTTAGCCTGGGCCACGGCCAGAGAAACACCTCACTGGTTGTTTCCACAGAAACATCACAGTTTCACTGGAATGGAAAGGCTTGTGGTCTGTAGCCAGGACGGGCTTTTCAGCTGTATGTGTACACAATGAGGGTCTGTGGGGACAAGTGGGGCGCTGGGAACTTTGACTTGATTTTTCCTTGAGTGATTATGGTCGCCCAGGCAGGTGAGGGCTGTGGAAGGAGCTTGGAGGTGACATATGTGCTTAAAGAATTTGGGTTGCCTGATGGGCAGGGAGCATTTTCTGTGATGACTGAAGGGACCCAGCTGGTGGGAGTAGGGGTATGAACTGGCTGGCCTGTCCATCCTTTGCACTGCGTATGAACTGGCTGGCCTGTCCATCCTTTGCACTGCTGTGATGTTTCTTCTCCCCAGATGTCCTAGCACATAGAAGTGGTGGGAAACTTAGCAGCCATGGCAGAAGAGTCGAAGACAGGTGTTTGCCCCATTTTGGGGAAAGGACCCACATGCATTGGAACAAGGAGAGTCTGCAGTGTGGTGTCAGAGCAGGCAGTTAGCTATGTGGTTGTGCTGCTGCCGACAGCCAGCATGGCAGGGCAGAGCAGTGAGCCCCAGCACCCTGGTTCCGTGTTCATGTCTATGCCAGCAGCACTTTGTGAGAGTTTCTGCCAAGAGCCGCTGCACAGGAGCACTGAGGCCCCCACCATGCCATGAATCTCGTTTTTTTCTTATGAGCAGGCTGATTCTTTTTCTTTTATTTATCATCATTATTATTATTGTATATTGTTTGGGATTCAGTGAAGGTACAGAGAATTAGGTTACACTGATGGCATTTGTTAGATACAGTCCCTCTTATAATTGTGCCCCACCCATGAGAGGTGTGCCATGCACTGTATGAATATTATTTTTGAGACAGAGTCTCACTCTGTCATCCTCGGTAGAATGCTATGGCTCACAGGTGGCTCACAGCAACCTCAAACTCTTGGGCTCAAGTGATCCTCTTGCTTCAACTTCCCAAGTAGCTGGGACTACAGGCACCTGCCACAATGCCCAGCTAGTTTTCTATTTTTGGTAGAGACAGGGTCTTGCTCTTGTTTAGGCTGGTCTTGAACTCCTGAGCTCAGGCAATTCACTTGCCTGGTCCTCCCGAGTGTTGGGATGACAGGTGTGAGCCACCATTTCCAGCCCCTGTAGGCTGATAATTTTTAGAATCAATAAACCTACAACCATCATTTCCTGCCTATGTTTTGTATGCAAGTACAACTTTTATCCTTATAACACAAGAAGTGGTTTTGGGGACTTGCAGTGTTTTTCTGATTTTTCTCCCATTCCCAGGGGCCTGCCCCCAGTCTGATGACCTGGGCTAAATTGTATGGCTGTGATTTAGGGAACTGATATCTCCTATGGTGAGCTTATAGAAACTCCCTTCTTATCTGTTAATGGGGCCCGAGGGAAGGTCTGTCCTGCAGGAAGAGGCAAAAAAGCAATGGAAGGTGAGGCCTTTGTCCTTGGGGAGCTGGCCATCTGGGGCAGGGTGGGGGGAAGATGGTAGGAACTGGACAGCAGGAGATTGAGTCAGAGAGGGGCGAGTTGCAGGCTTCCAAGCTTCCTCAGGCATAAGGAGTCAAGGGCCCTCCTGTTAAGAGGCCTGTCCAGAGATGCTGGTGCCCCCGAAGGCCCACCTTTCTAACGAGTTCCTGGGTGAAGCTGATGCTGCTGGTCTGTCAAACACTCTGTGAATAACAAGGAGTGAGGACACTCACCAGGAGGACCAGGAAGGGACTTCTGCACTGCAGAGAATTAGAGAATAGTCTCAATATAACTTCCCTGCCATTTTTCATGGGAGGGTAGTAGTTTCTCTTGTGCAAGCCTGTCATTTCTGGTTTTGTCCTTGTAGAAGCACTAAGCAACTCAAACGCCACCTGTCAATGCCTGTGTGCCACCCCTGGGAATGAATGGGTTTAACGGCAACAATAGTTTGTTTCTGGACTTGCAATATCACTAATGCACTTGCTATTAGTCAGAACTGCATTCGAATCCTGACTCCTCCTCTTCCATAGCTGTGCAAACTTGAGGAAGTTACCTGTTCTCTATAAACTAAACGTAATAATGAGCATTCAATATGAGGTGTTATCTTGATTGATTATGAAATAATTGATGTATATCAGAAGTCATGAGCTGGAGATCCACAGACTTAATATGCCCATCCCCTAGATGGGTTTTGTTTGGCCTGTGCAGTGTTTTAAATTACATTGAGTTAGTTGCCAACATCTTAAAATTGGGAGATTTCACATAAAAATCTGAATTTGGGGCTTGCATTGAAAAATCATTAGCTCTGACAACCTGGCACCGATTTCTTGCATGGGTTGGGGGTGCTGAGTGGGGGATGGCACCTGTCCATGGCATCCATACCTGAAGTCCAACACCCAGTCCTCCTGTGTCACCTCCTTCCAGTGACACGTGTCCGTGGGTCCCCACATCTGTGGGGTCCTTATGACTCTAGAATTCTAGTTATTTTGGCTCACTGATGGTATTAAGGCTTTTGGGAATCAGCAGGTAAATTCAAGGATCAGCTTGACAAGGTGTGTCTACTGCTTCAGTGAAAAGTCTGGCCGTCTCTTCCCTGAGACCCAACAGAGTAGCAGTCGCCTTTACTGCTCTCGGAAGTACTTGGGGGGAAACCCCTGGCTCTGGAAGTCTCCCGTGTCCACCCAACCACTGTCCGTTTCAGCAGCAGCCTTCTTTGCCATCTCCCTGAAGTGCGAGATGCTCGTGACCCAATTTGGGTAGGTGCGCCTCCCGTCCTGGTGCTGACATCCGGGTGATTTATGGACATCATTACCGTTTCTCTGGACTCTTACTCTTTGGAGTCTCCAGAGTTGCCTGGGCTTGGCACCCAAGAACTTTGCTCCTTGAGTGAATGGCAGTGTTGGACATAGGCTACCGGCTGCAGCTTCTGGTACCTGCAGGAAGGGCCAGGATGGGAAGAATGCCCCTCGCGCAGTTTGCTCTTTCTCACTCTCGCTCTTCCAGCTTTTTATTTTTTGCATGCTGGAAGTGGAGCCATAAGAGCCGCGAGGTAGACAAGGCACAGTACCATGACAGAAAGCCCCGAGCCTTGGGTTCTCTTCTCCCCAGGCTCTTCTGTGGACCCACAGCTTCACAGCAGCCCCGTGAGAGCTGACTCCTCCCTTCCTGTGCCCACCGGGCAGGTCAGCCCTGGGGAGGGGGGGGGCACTGGGTTTGGATGTGGACAGCATTCTCTGGGTAGCGGTCAGAGAGAGACCCCTCAGCTGTTACTGTGGGTAGATCTGTGTCTCTGATCTGTGATAAATGATGCTGTGTGAGCTCTGGCTCTGCATCCCCACCACACTGGGGTGGAGGATTTCAGTGTTCTGGTGGGTTATTGGTTATCTGGATTGGGAGACACAGTCGGGATGCTGCTTTTGGGAAATGTGACTAGTGACCCTTTACATGTGTCAAATTCTCCAGCATGGGGACAAAGGCACCATGAAGTTTGGTTTTGCAGGTTTGTGTGTGGAGGTGGGTAAGAGTCGTTTAAAAAGCTTCAGCATTCCTGCCCTGAGCTCTAGATGGCGGGAAGAGAGTGACAGAGCACTCTCAGAAGACTCCAGGAAATCACCTTTTCATGCAGAATCAAATTGGCTTTTATTTAAGTTCCTTCGACTGATTCAACAGGAGAGGAAGAGACAACCAAAAGTCACATTGCACTTTCTGGAGGTCTCATAACCTTCAGATGATCCACTCATGTGTTCACTGATCTAAAGATGGAGTTTGCTGCTAGAAGGTGGAGTTACTGATCCTGTAGGTCTGGATCAGTAGTCTGGATCAGTCTGGATCTGGCCTTGTCCCCTCTAACCGTCTGGCTGTTTGGCACTGTGTAGACAGGCCATCTAAACGGCTGTTGAAGTTGGTGGCTAGCAGCTGACACTTTAAGAGCCTGCGGGCTTCTCCTGTGCCTCTCACAGCCAGAAGCGGGCGAGGGAAGAGCCCTGGAGCCTGTGGCAGGAAACCGTCTCTGCAGAGCAGAGGTTCTGTCACACTAGGTGGGTAGTTTTCTACCACAAAACCTGCACCAGAATCACCTGGAACCTTTCTCAGTACAAATTCTCAGGTGCGGCCTAGCTCCTCCAAGTCAGTGAGGGAAGCAACCGGAGATGGCAGATGTCACGTGTGCCCCAGGTGATGCTGAGTAACAGTCACCCATCTCACATGTGGACTTTATTTATTTTACATTTTTTAAAAATTTTATTTACTAAGAGGGTACAGACAATTAGGTTACATTGTTTGCAGTTGTTAGGTAAGGTCCCTGTTGTAGTTGTGTCTCGCACCCTGGAGGTGGGCCATACCCCCTCACATTGTGCCTGTTAGCTGAGAGCGCACCACTCCCCCTCCCGTCTCCTCTCCCCCTCCCCCCTTCTCTCCCACTTGAGTTTAATCATGTTTTTTCCTTGTATGCGCTTGTTTATCTACTGGCTTCACATTAGTATTGAGTACATTAGATACTTGCCTTTCCATTCTTGTGATACTTTACTAAGGAGAATGTTCTTTGGCCCCATCCAGATTAATACAAAAGATGTAAAGCCACCGTTTTTTTTATGGCTGAATAGCACTCCATGGTATACACATACACCAGTTTGTTAATTCATTCATGAGCTGATGGGCACTTGGGTTGTTTTGGTATCTTAGTGATTGTGAATTGAGCTGTGATGGACATTCTAGTGTAAATGTCCTTACGATAAATGATTTTTTTTTTCTTCTGGGTAAATACCTAGCAAGGGGATCGTGGGATCAAATGGAAGGTTTACTTTTAGCTCTTTGAGGATTCTCCAAACTTCTTTCCAAAGAGGCTGTATTAATTTGTAGTCCCTCCAGCAGCGTTCTCTTCTCTCCACATCCACGTTAGTATCTGCAGCTTTGGGATTTGGGATATGGGCCATTCTCACTGGGGTTAGGTGGTATCTCAGGATGGTTTTTATTGGCATTGCTCTGATGATTAGGGACGAAGAGCACTTTTTCGTGTCATGAGGCAGCTACTACAGAGGATCCTATCTATGAAGAATTTATGGAAATAACAGAAAGGGAGTTTAGATTATGGATGGCAAAAACTATGAAGGGAATTAAGAGAAACTGGAAAATTATACGTGGATTTTGTGGAGAATGTTTTTCATTGCTCAGTTTAAAACCTTTGATAGTATCTCTGCTCTGAGTGAAGACATTCCAGGAAGAGAAAACTGAGCCCCAGGAACCTAAACACCAAGGCCTGGAGGGGACAGGATATGGGCTTCATAACCATTTCAGGTCAGGGGAGCAAAGGCCTCATTACCTGGGATGCCCGCTGTTCTGAGCTCCCGGAACCTCCTTGGGATGTCCCAGCTAAGCAGGCGTGGTTTGTTGTTTAAAGGCTTGACCCCAAAGCCCCTTGATTCCAGACAGAACGCATTTTCACTTAAAACCATCAAATGTTGGCTCTGAAGGGAATTTAGAGATCTATTCCAGAGCCCCCACTTTTTATAAGTGAGGAATTATAAGTTAGAAACAGGCCAGAAAAAAAAAAAAAAGCCATGATGATAAATTCCTGACTCTCCTTTTGAGGAACTTCATGGAGAGCAGAACTTGAGAGGTGTACAACCAGCTGGGAACAAGATCATTTTCACCACCTCCGGCTGCTGCCTGGGAAGAAATGACCTCCAGTTTCCTGAGAATCCCTTCCAGGGGGGACAGTGATACTCACCCTCCTCCCCAGGCTTTCTGTGCCTGTTGTCAGCTCAGCGGGGACAGCTTACCCAGCCCCACCCTGCCTGAGCAGGAAACTACCGGCTCTTCCACCTAGAAATGTGCTGCTCCCCAATCTGCATATTGCAAAGTTTATTCTGTAACTGCTGAGTTCCAGTTCTGTGCCACTCTAGGTTCTGGTATAGATATTATCTGCCAAAAAATGTATGCACATTTTAAGAAAGGAAAAAGCTATGTTAAATTTGTAATACTCCGGTCACATTTGACTTCTGCAATTATAAGAGGTGCTCAACGTGACTTGTATTCATGTTTTGTTATCAGGATATACCGGGCACTACGATTTTAATACAGTTTTTTCCTTTCTTAAAATGTGTACACCTCTTTTTTGGCATCTTCTACATTACTGCATATTAACAAGAGAGATGGGAGCTACTCACATGAAGGTTACTATCTAATTCCAAACTTATGAAATTCTGTTTCTATGTTGTAAATTGTACAATTTCTGTCTTGAGAGAAAATTTTGGTTCTTTGGGAGTGGAGGGATGCAGTGAGGAAGCCTGGTCTGAGGGGCTGCATTTGAAGTGAGGTTGAGGGATGAAAGAGCCTGTCTAGAGAAGTGGGTTTGTGAGCAGCCTCTGTGCAAAGGCCCTTAGCATACGGGCCTCTGTTCCAGAAACACAGAGAATCCGGGCAGAGACTGATCAGAGGGGCTTGCTGGTGGTGAAAGGGATTTTAAATGATGTGGAGTTGGTCCAATTGACGTTTCTGAAAGTTCCTTCTGCCTATACTAAGAGATTGGATACATATGATGGGGGTAACAGTGAGAGCAGGAACAGCATTTAGGAGGCTGTTGCCATTCTGCAGGCAGAGGTGACGAGGGCTGGGGACCAGAAGGTGGGAGTGGAGGTGCAGAGAACAGGTTGGGGCAGTGTGTGCTTAATGGGGAACAGCTGAAAAGGGTTTGGGGGCCCAGGGCATCTTACAGGAAAACCCTGTGAAAGGCGTGAAATTAGGGAAGATTATTTTCTTGAGACATTTGACCATGAACTTTGGAAGCACAGGTGCCATGCCTACAGTATGCACCACTGTGTACGACTTGTGAGTAGAGCCTATTGGTGAGCCACCTCTTCCTTGAGGCACAGAGTTCTCTACCCCTGCCTGGTACCCCCTCTCCCTGGGCTCAGGGAACCTCAGAGGGCTGGTGTGCAGGCTCCAGCTAGCCTGACAGCTCAGGAGTGAAGTGCAGCCCTCACAGATGCCACAGAGGGGTCCCCATCCTGTCCTGCAGTGAGGTTCCTTCTCTGCACAGAAGGGTGCCTGGCCGCAGGTGACGTGTCAAACATGGCCGCAGGGACCCGCACAGACAGCACCAACAATCCCTTTAGCTTTCCACTTGTCAGGTTGTTGCCAGCTTCTCAGCCAGTGGCTCATGGTGAGTGGAAACACTTGTGTGGTGACACATTACCACACAAGCTCCTTTCCGACCCTGACTGGGCTGCCATGACCCAACCGACTTGGAAATGTCTTTCACTCCTTTTCATCTATGAATGGGAACCTGGGGTCTCCCTCCTCTGGGGTTTCCTGAAACAATACACATTCAGAGTTGCCAGATGGGATGGAAAGGTGGTTCTTTTCAGCTCAAGCAGCTGACCCTAAATCTTGACACTCTTGGGGTGTGCAAAGGTCTGAGGGGATGGCCAGGTTGAGGTAAAGCAGTAAAAACCTGCACTTGTCAGGAAAGTAGCAAGAGTCTAGTTCTACACTAGCAATTTACTGCCCATGGGCAGCCTGCAGCCACGTAACTGCCTTGTAAATCGGCAAAGACAAACAGTGTTTGTGAGTAGCAGGTCGCCAGGGACCTGGGAGCCATCCTTCCTCTGCAGGAGCCCTGTGTGGTTGGAGGCAGATGGTGGTTTGGAAGATACAGCGGCCACACTCTTCTGGATGGCTGCAGGGTCTCCGTGCCCTCCAGTGCTTTTTGCTCTGACCTCACTTTGCTCCGTTAGGACACTCATAAAAGTGCACGCTTTGTTTCAGGTAAAGCACTACACACTTCAGATACATAGCTCATGTAACCTTCACAACAATCTGATCAAGTAGATCTTAACCACCACAGAGAAGACTACTGCGACTCAGAGAGGTTAAATCATAGGCCCAAGGTCACATAGCAGGCAAAGGGTGGAGATGGGACTTGGACCCTGGTCTGTTCGACTCCCACTTCTATGTCCTCCCACCCCTCCAGGTAAGATTGTGAGGCCAGTTGTGCAAAGGCTTCAAAGAGGATGAGGGGGACTGTCTACCTCTCCCTCCAGCAGTATCAACTTTGCAGCGAGACTGTGAGCATAATGGCAGCAGAGCTCAGGCCTTGCACTTCATTACGTGCGTTCCAGACCCCAGAAGTGCGAGAGGCAGTGGGGTTACTGCTGTGAACTTTCATTAGTATGTATGGAGTTCTGTTCTGTGTTTGGAAAATGTCCCTCATCTCAAGAGGCTATAATGCTCAGAACAGCTTTAGAAATTCTCTTTGGAAATTACTTTCTGGCCCCAGGCACATAAATATATTTTTATATATATCCTCAATCATGGCAAGGCTTATTCCTTCGAGGGTAGCTTGGAGTTCTGCAGACATCCAAAGGTAATTCAGAGCCAAACTTAGTGAAGGAGGTGAAATGTCATTTTCAAAATTTTCAAGTTTGTTCAAAACCAAGTTGGTGTTATTGTGTAGCAAGAAAGCTGATGGTCTTGGGTAGCTCACGGGCTGACCCAGGAGACATTTCTGCACTGCAGTTGTCCTTCTGTGGCTTTGCTCACACTTTCTACCTGAGTGGATGACAGGCCTCTCTCCCAAGTTCCTGTTCCTTATTCAATGTCCTCCCCAAATGTTAGCCCTCCTAGTCTGAAGTTGTCACCAGCTCTGTTCCCTGGACTTTTTTTTGCAGTTTTTGGCCGGGGCTGGGTTTGAACCCGCCACCTCCGACAATATGGGGCCAGTGTCCTACTACTTTGAGCCACAGGCACTGCCGTGTTCCCTGGATTTTTTAGAGACATTTTTCTCTGCTTTGTTAATTGTTTGTCTTCTCCAATGGACCATGAGCTCCCCGAGAACAATGCCTGAGATAATTTTGTCCCAGGGTTCACAGCCTCACATTTAATAGCATTTGCTGAATTGACTCGAGTAAATGTGCTCTTTCAAGTACATTAGTGGGAAGGGGTGAGGTTTATCCTGGAGAGGGAATTGGGCCAGAGACACACAGCATTCTATTCCTTCAGGGACCTAACATCCCACAGCAAGTGGCCTGGCCTCCGACCCTGTGATGGGCCACCATGTTGGGTAGCTTGACCTTGGAGACATATGGGGAGTTGCTAGAAGTCTCATTTCTTGGAAGGTAGGCTATTTGGGGATCAGCATAAAAAAGGTGAGGAGAGGAAAGACTCAGGACCTGAACCCTTGAGTCTAAGCTGATAAAGGAAATAGACTGTCACTCTCCTGCCCCTACCCAAATCCTCAGCAAAGAAAATGAACAAAGGTCTGTAGTTTTCTGGACCTTTTGGGTTGGCCAATAAGGCACTGGTGTGAACATCGCAGAGCACTTTTAGTTATGAGGCTGTTGACTAACATTTGACCCTTTATTTCTCTCTGTGTGGTATGGACTGAATTGTGTCCCCTCATAATTCACAGGCTGAAGCCCTAACTCCCAATGTGACAGTATTTGGAGATAGCACCTTAAAGATGGAATTACACTTAAATGAGGGCTCATGGGTGGGACCCTAACCCAATGGTGTCCTCATTAGAAAAGACACAGATGATCTCAGCCACGTGAGGTCGCAGCAAGAACCATCTGTAGGTGGCCATCTGTAAACTGGAAGAGAGGCCTCAGGAGAAACCGAATCTGTCAACACTTTGATCTCGGACTTCTGGCCTCCCACTATGAAAGAATAAATTTCTGTTGTTTAAGTCCCCAGCTGTGATATTTTGTTATGGCAGCCCAAGCTGTCTAATACATTTCTGCCTTCATTATCTTCCCCAACCTTTTCTTTTCTCTCTTCTTTTATTCCCACCTGCTTGGCCTTCCCTTCCCTTCTTCCCTCCCCCTTCCCCTTCCTTCCTTCTTCTTTGTAAAAATAACAATAAAAGAGTATAAACTGATTTGGGGACTGTGGTTTAGAATTCCACCGTGTAGATCAAAATCAGCAAAACTGGATGTTTTAGTTTCCATAGTAGGAAATCTTCCATCTTAAATCATGTTTCCCAGGCTTATGTTCCATTAAAGTATTTTTTTTTTAAACAAATATGCCTATAAATATACATCCATGCTCACAATTACACATCGTTTTGGTCAGTCTTATGGGTCCACCCTTCCTAATATGATTCTGGGCTTTCACTCAGTTCTAATGTGACTGGAGACTAAATGATTAAACAATTGAAATAAATTCAACCCTCCCTAACTCAAGTTAGGGGCATTTTTCCTACTCTGTCTCTGGTGTCCTTTCTCCACCCAAGAAATTCAAGTCCCAGGAAATAGTCCCAGAAAGTAAATCCTTTGCCATGCCTTTAACTTGAGTATTTATTTTGCTGCTTTCTGGAATAGATACTGCCTATTACAGAATTGGGAAAAATAGGCAGACACATGTAATAAAAGTAGAAAACAACTTTTTGAATGAAGAGGAGAGACAAACTAAGTAAAATCCAATGTTCATTGTAGCCAATTGGCAATTTAATCTCGGTGTGTGCTAATCACAGTGATTGCAGGCTGGCCAGCTAGAATAACTGAATGAAAAAACAATAATGATGAAAATACTGACATTAAGGTTTCACCCTTCCTTATATAGCTACATCATATACATGCATATATATGATTTCTTTGAAAGTTCTGAGAAATTAATATCACTAATTCAGTTTTACAGATGAGGGAAAAGGAAGATCAGAGGAAATAGGGGACTTTCTCAGTGTTGTACCTTCTCCGTTAGTAAATAGCATGATCCATGTGGGGACACCTGGCTCTGAGTGCAGTGCAGATTCCTCCGCTTATCTGCAAGGACTTAATTTCTCTTTCTTTCTCACTCTCCATCCCTTGTCTTCTGGGACCTCCATTACTTGTTGGTCAGACCCTTTGCCTGTGTTCTGCATACTCGTTTAATCTGTTCATGGTTTCTTCTCTCTGCCCTTCAATTTTTTTTTTTTTCTATTGTCATCTCTTTACGTTTGGTAACTTGACTTCTGCTGTTATGGCAGCTTGGGCTGCCATAGCAAAATATCACAGCTGGGGGTTTAAACAACAGAAATTTATTCTTTCATAGTTGGAGGCCGGAAGTCCGAGATCAAAGTGTTGGCAGATTTGGTTTCTCCTGAGGCCTCTCTTCCGGTTTACAGATGGCCACCTTCTGGTTTACAGACGGCCACTGTGTCAAAACCCCCACTCAACCCATCCCGAAAGTAATATACTTTCGGATATTACTGTTCTAGAATGTTCATTTACTTCTTTAGTGTAGATTCCAATCTGTTATTGAGATTCTATATCTTTCCATATATTTTTTTGCCCACTTTTCCTCTATTTAAAAAATATTTATAGCAGTTATTTTCAAAGTGCTTCTCTGCTAACCCTAATCTCTGGATAGTATGTGCGTCTGTCTTATTCTGTATTTTTTTCTCTTGATTATTATTATTATTTTTTTATTTTTGCAGTTTTTGGCCGGGGCTGGGTTTGAACCCACCACCTCTGGCATATGGGGCTGGCGCCCCACTCTTTTGAGCCACAGGCATCGCCATTGATTATTGATCACTTTTTCCTACTTGTTCTCATGTCTCATTACTTAGGGTTGTTTGGCAGATGCAATGAATCCATAGAGACTGAAGTAGATCTTCTTCCCCTCCAGGGAGCCTTGGGTCTTTCCTCAGCTGGGCAGACAGTGGAAGGGCAGGCCCTGTGTGTGTGTAGCCCTTCACTTTCTTTATCTGGACTCAGGCTCCTAAGGAGTGTGACTAGGGGAGATTGGACTTGTCTCATGCCAAGTTCTCCTCGGTGTTGGATTGAGGTTCTGTGTGCCTCTGCCACTGTTGCCCTGAAAGTCGAGTCCTTGAGCCTCCACATTACCATCATGCAAATTCAGAATCTGCCAAGTGTTCTGACAGGGCCCTGGTGAGTGTGGTTCCCAGTCTCTCCTTCTAGCATGACTTTGGCTTCCAGGGACTCTGAGGCGGTGAGAGATTTCACTCTTCCTGACTGGCTCTGCCCTCTGTCCTGTGCTACCACAGATGCAATGGCTGCCCTGCAGGGAAAGGCAACCATGAGGTTCCATTCTTGTAACAGGCTGGAGGGCTATAAAGACTCCCTGGGTTTCTTTTTGCTTGGGCATACAGCAAGCCCACTCCTTAGACAGGGCCTCAGCAAGTGGCTGAGGGCCCTGGCTTCCCCAGGGCCACTTCCCCCCACTTCCCTGCCAACACCCTCATTTCACTTTGCAGAAGCTCTTTCCCTCTGGAATTTTCATTCTTCCAGTCCTCTTTGCCTCTATGCTTCTGTATTCTGTTTTTTTAAAAGCATGATATTGTGATACATCTTCCCCCCAACTATTGCAATGGGAGGAATGCCTTCCTGCAACCTACTAAATCCTACTCAGAAGCAAAAGTCTAAAAAATGACCATTAATATATTTTCTCGTCAGTGAAAGCATATTTGAGTCATATTCTTTTGCCAGCATATTACTCTGAAAGTTTGTAAACATACAGAAAAATTGGAAGAAGTTTACAGTGAACAACTCACATACCTGGTGGTATGTCTCTGTGCTGGCTCTCCAGGGAGAAAAGTTAACAAAGCTCTGGTTTGTATTGTTTTCTGTGGTATGTGGATGTTTCCATCATTACTAATTCCAAGCTACCAACGTGACTTGGAGAGAAGATTTGTGCAAAATCAGCTGTGTGTGAGCCAGCTCAGGCACACATTGCTTAGAACCATCACTTAGATTCTACCGCCAACATCTTAGTAGGCCTGAGGATCACACATGTATCCAGCCCTCTATCCATTGTCAATCCATCTTAGTTTTTGATGTATTTCAGTGTAAGTTGCAGATTTAGGCATAATTATTTTAACTTCAGTATTAACTAGAGTTCTCTATTTGTTTACAGTATTTTCCTCTGATGTAAAATGAAATCTGTCTTAATTGTACATTCTCCAAATTTTGGCAATTTCATACACCTGTGTAATCCAGCCCCTATCAAAAATATAGAAGAATATCATTACACCAGAAATTTCTCTTAAAGTTTGGCCAACTAACACGTTACGCTCTTCAGGATATAAACTAAACATCTTCTTTCATTATACTTGACCAAATGATCATTTCACTCTAAATGTATACCTTTATATTAGTTCCAGGATGAATGATCAGAAATTTGCTAAGACATAATTTGGAAAATAGACACATAGTGGCAGCCTAAAAGCTTTTGTACCCAAAGTGTACACTTGTATTGAGTCATGACAAGGAAACATCACAGAATCAAACACAGACCAAACCCCCAGTCCCTAGGAAACAAGGGACCAAGCAAGCAGCCTCCTATCCCACCTCTTCTGGTTCCCTTCAGCTCCATCTCCCACACAGATTACATGTGAATCATTCTAATGATAATCCCATGACATAGCTGTCATCCCAAAGAATGAGACTTTCCTGCCTCCTGCTCGGGCTGAATCTGACCACACTGCACTTGGCAGTATCTACACTTGGCTTCCACTTGTCAAAACCTAAGGAAAAATATCAGTCAACAGTGAAAAACAAAATCCAGGAACACGCTTACCAAGAACAAGGAGAAAACAATCATTTTTGCCTTCAATATAAAAGGGGATATTTTAGACTCAAGTGGTGAGAAACATTGGACAGTGTTTCAAGTTCTAAACCACAAAATCCCATGTTCCAGATGAACAAGGCAGGTTTGGAGAAGAGCAAATAGAACTCTCTTGCCTGAAGAGATGAAGAAAACATTTTAAAAAACAATTTTATAGACCTGTGATATTAATGGTGACAGGGTTGGGACATGATGGCTGTCATTTATTATTTGAGAATGTCTGAGATCATCATATCTTACACATGTGTCAGAGTTGATGAAGTTTTTTGTTCTGGTCATCTCACTTGCCAGATGCGGTGAGAATGGAGGGAAGTGAAAAGAAGGCAGATTTCTTTAGCCATTAGAGCTGTGTAATAATGAAATGGTCTATTGCTAGAAACTTCCAGATTTCATGACTTCATGACCTCATGACTCTTCCAGTGACTGTATTTTCCAAACTGAAGTCGGGTCATTTTTTTTTTTTCAACAAGTAAAAATATGATACCCAGAGATAATAGAATATTCAAGAGTTTGTTTTTATTTAGTTCATTCAACATTTATACATATATATATTTACATAGTCACTTTCAGTCTCTTTTTGCGCATCTACAGAGTTTGCTCTATAGAATAATTCATGAAAAATAATTCATTTGAAAATTGTGCCATTTTTTCATATGACAAATATTGTCACAATAAATATAGCTTAGAAAGCTTTCTCTGTGTGTTGGGTTATTACTTAAGCATTGATATTTGTAATACCCTTGAGCAACATAGTAAAATCCCATTCTGAAAAGGTATCATTTTATAAACCTATAAAGAAAGTTTCAGAATGTCCATTTCATTGCATCCTTGACGACCCTGAAGGTAATAGAGTAAACACATTAAATTTGGGTAGTCTGTGAAGACCAGACTGCATATTACCCTGCCTACATGGGACAATTTTATAAAACAGGCCTTGGTCAGGTGGTTTAACTGGATGGACTTTGAGGTCCCAGATAACCTTCTGTGATTATATTTATATTCAATTTTATTTATGACACAGCTAGTTAACACCTGAGTGGTTTAATAATAAAGCAGTTATTTTACTCAAAACATTACTAAAATATGCAGGAAAAGTCTAAGTTGGTTCATATGATAGATACTGGTATAATCTTTTGTTTCTTCAGGATTTTTTGGAGACTAAAGCAGGCATGCTTACAATGAATTCATTTAAGATGCAAATTATTTTTATTTTTTATGTGTGTGTATGTACATATATAAATAATATATAATATTATATATAAATAATTCATATGAATAAGTGATTAGACAAGTTAGCTCAGTCTGCCATAACAAAATACCATAAACTGGATTTTCTTTCTTTCTTTTTTTTTTTTTTTTGAGACAGAATCTCACTTTGCCACCCTGGGTAGAGTGCTGTGGCGTCATAGCTCACAGTAACCTCAAACTCCTGGGCTCAAGTGATCCTCTTGCCTCAGCCTCCCAAGTAGCTGAGACAATAGGCATGTGCCATTATGCTGGGCAATTTTTTCTATTTTTAGTAGAAACAGGGTCTGACTTTTTCATAGGTTGATCTTGAACTCCTGAGCTCAAGCAGTCCACCCGCCTGGCCTCCCAGAGTGCTAGGTTTACAGGCATGAGTCACCATGCCTGGCCTCTTTTTCTTCTTATAAATTCACAGTTTCTATTGGATTAGGGCTTCACCCTTAAGATCTCACTTAATCTTAATTAATTACCATCCAAAGATCCTTTTCCAGATACAGTCACATTGGGGGTGAGGGCTTCCATGGATGAATGTTGGGGGAATATACCTCAACCCACAGCAATATGTATCTCTAAAAAAATGTATTATTGGGATAATATTTGAACAATACCAAAGCATAAAGAGTCTTTCTGTGACATATCCTCAAGTTTCTCAGTAACTAGGTGAGATGGAATGCTGACTCCGTAAATAAAAAGAGATGAACAGCACCAGAGTTCTCTGATGACTCTTGACTTTGTCCCCTTCAGACTTAGGATCTATGCTAAGGCCCTTTGTGGTTATCCTATCGAAGTCTAGTGTTTAGAATGCTGCATAACAAATAATTCCAAAATTTGCTGGTTGAAAACAATAGTGATCATTTTATATCCGTCTTGGTTTCTGTGGGCCAGGAATTTGGGAAGGACTTGCCTAGGTGACTTTGGCTTGGGGTGTCTCCTATGGTTGTAATAGGATGGTGGTTGAAATCATCTAAGGAATAGAGGATGGGGAGTGGCTGGAGCAGCTGGGGCGGGCCGGCACCCCTTTCTCTCTGCATGTAGTCTCAGAGGTCTCCATGTGGTCTTTATGCACAGGCTGGTTGTGCTTCCTCACAGCATGGCAGCCTCCGTGCAGTCAGCCCACCTGCCTGCGGGCTCAGTGCTCCAGCACGGCATTCCAACTCTCAAGTTGCATTGCCTTCTGAAGTCATGCAGATGTTACTTCTTCAACATTCTGTTACTTACCAATAAGGCACAAGCCCCCCCAGATACAAGGGAAAGAGAGCTAGATGCCATCGTTTAATGGCAGTGTGGCAAGGTTCTAGAAGAGCAAATGGATGAGTTATTGTTGTGACCATCTTTGGAAAGTACAATCTGCTACAAAGCCCCTTCACAGAGTACCCAGATCTGGGAAAGGAATGCTTTCCTCTGAAGTTGCTGTGGACAGTCCCAGTGCTGCAGTATTTAATCAGTTCTGGGCACCTTTTTAAACCGAGGTACTTGGGAGAGTATAAAAGCTAGTCCTAGAAGGAACGATCATGGAAAAACTAGCTTTAGTTTTCCGTAAGAGATGTAAGAGTTGACATGATCACTATCCCAGCATATTTGCAGGACTTTTTCACAGGGGAATATCAGGCTTGCCCTGAGTTGCTCCTGAAGGGTAGATAGTAAGAGTCTTTCCAGGACCCCAAGTATTTCAGTGAAGAAACTCAGAGACTTCCTGGGCTATCATCTCCCTGCTCCTGTGGCTTTATTGAAGAATAACTGACAAAAGTAGTATCTATTCAAGATGTATAATGTGATATTTTGATATGTGTACAGATCGTGAATAAGTTCCACAATAAATCTAATTACCACGTCTATCACTCCCATAGTTACCTTTTCATATGTATGTGCGGTAAGATCTACTCTCAGCAAATTACAAGTGTACAATACATTTTTATGAATTATAATCACCATGTTGTCTGTATATTAGATCTCCTGGCCAATTGCGTCTATTTGTTTTATATATTCTGCATGCAATTTTCTCTAAAAAATTTTTTTTGTTGTTTAAAATATATATATAAAGCATTCCCCCCCCACAAAGTTTTTAAACATTAGACTTGATCTTGTAATGGGTGTAGCAAAGGCTGGTCTATTGCAAAAATAAACTAGGCCTGTGCCTCTCAGGGTAGGAGTGGCGGGTCCCAGGGGGCGCATGGCAGTGCGCTGGAGGGGTGGCGGGTCCCAAGGGGCGCATGGCAGTGCTCTGGAGGAGTGGCAGATCCCAAGGGGCGCATGGCAGTGCGCTGGAGGGGTGGCGGATCACAAGGGGCGCATGGCAGTGCGCTGGAGGAGTGGCGGGTCACAAGGGGCGCATGGCAGTGCGCTGGAGGGGTGGCGGGTCCCAGGGGGCGCATGGCAGTGCACTGGAGGGGTGGCGGTGGGGGTCCTAGGAGGCGCATGGCAGTGTGCTGGAGGGGTGGCGGGTCCCAGGGGACACATGGCAGTGTGCTGGAGGGTACTGGAAGACACAGGATAAACATGTTGCATCTTTACAGTGAGTAGTTTGGGACTTTTTTTGGTGGTAAAACAACCAGTATTTATTATAAAGGTGGATATAATATTCACATGTATTTCAAATTAAAAGCTCTAAGAGAATTTCCCAGTTGCCAACAGGTAATTGGGTGATCTCCGTATGTTCCCCAGGGATGCTGTGTAGAAAAGTTTAATTGACGTAATTAACAGTGCAGACTGAAGAGCTCAGGGCATGGGTTCAAATTTAGCACCTGTCTATCTCTTACTAGTTATGCAAACTTGGGCAGCTTAACCTGTTTGTACCTTAGTTTCCTCATCTGTGAAATGGAATAATATTATAGTAATACCTACCTCATGGGGTGACTATAAGAACAAAACGAATTAACTGAAGTATAGAATACCATGCAAATGTTTATTAAATAAGAGTTTGAGAACTGTGAAGGAGCCTTTCAGAGAAGGTAATAAACAGGCACTTAGCCTGGGTGAGCCTAAGCTGAGGCTGGAAGTGACACATTTCTTTGAAGGGATTGTTCATGGGGTGGCCAGTGACCTACTTCTCCAAAGGAATTCTAAAACACTGAGACTTTTAAGCTGAGGGTTTTTTTTTTTTTTTTTTTTTATGGTCTAGACTGGGATCTGCAAACTTTTTCTGCAAAGGGCCTAGTAGTAAATATTTTAGAATATTTTAGACTTTGTGGATCAGATAGTCTTTTTCACAACCATTCCACTCTACCATTGTGGCATGAAGATAACCAAGGATGATTCATACCTGAATTAAATGAACTGCTGGGCTGGGCCAGGACCGAAGTCCATAGTTTGCTGGCACTTGTCTAGGTCAAGGGAGTTGGAAGGAAGGCAGGTATTGTGTGTGTGTGTGTGTGTGTGTGTGTGTGGCGCGGGGGGAGTGGTGAAAAGCAACAGGAAGTCAAGGTGAGAAGGATGGGGAAAGCACCACTGCGGCGCTACCTCTCTTCCTGGGGTGAACTCACTCGGGCTTTGAGCAGGGCCTCTGTGGAGAGGACGGAGGTACTTTGATTCATGCTTCCACAGAGACACGGAGGGGACTGTATCAGAAATGGGGGTACATCAGTCATTTGTACTCATCACTGACCGTTTCACCATTGCAAAGGCTTAAAAAAGAAAACAGAGGCTTTTATTTCCCTTCCAACCAGCTCCAAACCCCTGGAACAACGCTGTCCATTCTGTGGATGCTCAGCAAGCCTGTGCTGACTGTCTTTATTTCCTCACCTGCAGTACGATCTCCCCAGGCCAACATGGAAATGTAAAAGTTCACAAGGGGCTAATTCAGTGAGACTCTTCCAGGGGAAGTTCAGTCCCCTTGGGACGTGATTACACACTGATGGAATTTTTGCACACTGGATGGAAAGATGATATTTGCCTCTTGGCTGTGTCATAATAATAAGTGGGAGACTGATTATTTCTAAGAGTGCAGTTCTTCTCAGCACTGATAAGAATGGAATGCAGGCTACCATGGAGATTCAGGTCACTAATTAGTCCCAGCAGCCTCCATGGCTTGAATAACTGTTATATTAATTATGCATCAAATCAGAATGTTTGCGAAGGCCCAGCGCCAACTGTACGGCAGAGCCTGGTGACGACATGGAGAGATCAAGGAGCGTCCTGCCCAGCACACTGCAGGGACCAGCACTCGAGACCACGTGGCCTGCCTGAGTGTACAGTGACCCTGCCTGATCCCTGGTCCAGCTGTTTGCAGCCTCCTGCCAGAGTTCTTGTTATCTGCACAGAGTGGACAGAAGAAGAGAAGGAAGACAATGACGGCCTCTCCTCAGTTCCACAGTCTGAGCTCTATGCAGTAACACCCAGCTGAGAAAAGACACAGAACAATCATTTGGACACTTCACTTCCGTGGTAACAAATGGGAGATGCTTCCAGATGCCTGCTAACATGGAGATAATGTCTGGGCTGCTGTCTGGCTTTTGGTTTTTATCTGAAGCTTTTAGAGTTGAGGAGACATGGCTTTAGCTTTGGGTAAACGGTTCTATCCCCTCCTCCTCTTTCTTTACCTCCTTCTCCTGGTGTTCTTCATGAGCATAAAACCAAAATACACTTGGTGCTTGCTTGTAAAATAAACAGATGGTAAACAGCAGTCTCTGTGACCGTTGGGTTATAATTCCATCAAGGGCCTGCATTGAAGTCATAAACCACAAGAAGTGAAGCGTGACCCACAAATAGCCTTGAAGATGGAATTACAGCCCCATAATTCAGCGTGGACCTTTGAAAAACTAATTCTTAAGCCTAGCTTTAATTTAGAGCCCTAGTTGCGGTGATGTCTTCAAATCAGTTTGTCAGTAAACAAGTAATTCCTCGGTATTAATCTAATGATATGTGTAAATGTTGAGATGAGCACCCAGCTTGCTTCCTAGGAGGTCACTATTGAAACCAGGCAGCTGTTCCCCAAAGAGAATCCGGGAAGGGGAAACTGCAGTCTCACGGTCAGAAAATTTTCTCCATGTGTGAACATCAGTAAGCAGGAGGTGAAGAGAGACATCTACTGCCTTGGGACTGATGAGCAGTGGGGGACAGTTACTGTCAGCGGTCCCACCTTCTCATCTCTCTTCTGTTCATTTGTGATGTCACATAGTGGTTGAGTTCGAGTTTTGTGGGGAGGAAGAGATTAACATAAACTCTACCCCATTCGCTTTTTACCACTTCTGTGAATGTCTGTTTTCCAAACCAATTCTGCTTGGTCTCATAACTCATTAAAGCAAGTTGATCTCATCATATAGCCCAAGGATTATGAGAGGATTTTTCATGATGGTTTCTTACATGATGAAAGTAAATTCTCACACAGGATGGCAAAAATAAGCCAAAGCCAACAGTTCTGCAGGAGGTGGGCATTGAAATGGCAGTTTCTAGGATCATAAATCGAAACATCAAGATCTCATAAGGCTTCTCTGTAGCTTTGACATCAAATGAAGCAACAAATGTACGAGGGCTGGCAAATGGTAATGGCTTAATACATCATCATTCATTGCCATGATTCTCACTATAAAATTTAGAAATTCTTTATGTATATTCTGATAGGTTGTTATTATATACTTCCCTCAGTAAGGCTAAAGGCACCAGGAAAATAAGGGTTTCATTTTATACTTGATGACTTTCCATATAAAAAACAAAGAATATTATTTAAAACGAAATATGTAGCATGAACATAAAAATAGCAGAAAAGAATAATATGAACGATCAGCGCAAAATGGACACAGAATATGATAATTCTCTATTGAAGTATAATACATATAGAGTCTGAAGGTGGAACTTTAGATTGCTGGTTTGAGATCTTTCTTCTCTTTCAAATACAAATATTTAAACTTATGAATTTTACTCCGAGGAGTACTCTAGCAGCACCCCAGCTAGAGTTATGATATGTTATGTTTTTATTTTCACTTTGGTTCAAACTATTTTCTAATTTCCCTTGTAATCAAGTTTGGAATCATTAGTTGAGGATTTTTTTTTTTTTCCGGAAGTCTTTCTCTTATTGATTTCTATCTTAATTCTGTTAGAATCAGAGAATGTATACTCTGTACAACTAATGTTGCTTGATTTATTAAGACTTAATTATTGATCTAGCAAATGATCCTTATTTATGAATGTTGTGTGTACATTTGCGAAAATTTTTTTTCTATTGCTGGTTGGAGTATTCTATAACTGTCTGTTAGGTTAGTTGTTGAGAGTTTTGCTCAAGCCTTCTATGTCTAATTGTACAAGGTCAGGACAATTAAGTTTGTGAACTCATCCTAGAAAAAGTGCTACATACCTCAAAAGTACAAGATATTTTGTCAGACCTTTCCCCTCCACCCCCCGTACTTACTTTTGGATATTTTCTATTGCTATGTCACTATTCTAGTCTTCTGTAGTTTCAAATTTGTTGTTAAATTATACAGTATATTTTTGTTTCATATAATAAAATTTTCTCTCTATAAATTCTATTACGGTCTCTCTCTCTCAATATATATTTTTTGGATATCTTCCGTTTTGCTCCATAGAATTGTCTTCTCAGGAAAATTCTCTGGCTGTATCACTATGGTTGCCAGATGGCCAAGGGGAGATCTTCAAAGGTGACTGTAGTTGATGCTCAGCAATGATGTATGTAGCACTCACAAAGTGAATTATCCAACCTCACGTATCAATTACTAAGAAAAGGAAGGATGCTGAAATTTCTGTCACTGGATTTGTCTATTTCTCCTTTTGGCTTTATCATTTTTTGTTTCATTTGCTTTGGTGTTGTTAGGTATTATTAGGTGTATATGCATATAGGATTATTATGCTCTCATGAGGAATTGATTCATTTATCATTATGAAGTGTCTCTTTTCATCCCAGATAATATTGCTTGTTCTGAAGTCTACTTTTTCTGATACTAATTATGGCCATTCCAGAATTTTTTTTTGTGTGTGCAGTTTTTGGCCGGGGCTCGGTTTGAACCCGCCACCTCTGGCATATGGGGCCATGCCCTACTCCTTTGAGCCATTGGCACTGCCGTAAGAATTCTTTTGATTAGTTTCTATATGGTGGGTTTTTTTTTTCATACTCTTTGTTTTAATTTGTATTTTTACGTAAGTGTATTTTTTTTTCTTTATTGTTGGGGATTCATTGAGGGTACAAAGAACCAGGTTATAGTGATTGCATTTGTTAGGTAATGTCCCTCTTATAATAGTGTCCCACCCCCAAAAGGTGTGTCACACACTGTGACCTCCCCACCCCCTGCCTCCTTCCCTGTCTCTGCTCATCCCTTGCCCCACCTACATCCCTCCTTTCCTCTATCTGATCTCCCCTTCCCTCACCCCCCACCATGTACTAGGTAATTAATTGTCCTCATATCAGAATTGAGTACATAGGATTCTTGTTTCTCCATTCTTGTGATGCTTTACTAAGAATAATGTGTTCCACTTCCATGCAGGTATATTTTAATACACAATGTGGGTTTCTTTAAACAAAATATAGGTTTGAACTTAACTTTCTAAAGTCTAATACTTCTTATAGTGCAGGCCTATAGTTGACAGATCCCTTTAGCTCTTATTTGTATAAAATATTTTTTCTAGTTCTAATTTATTATCTATTATTCATTTTTATTTATTTATTTTTTTGTAGAGACAGAGTCTCACTGTACCGCCCTTGGGTAGAGTGCTGTGGCGTCACACGGCTCACAGCAACCTCTAACTCTTGGGCTTACGCAATTCTCTTGCCTCAGCCTCCCGAGCAGCTGGGGCTACAGGCACCTGCCACAACGCCCAGCTGTTTTTCTGTTGCAGTTTGGCCGGGGCTGGGTTTGAACCTGCCACCCTCGGCATATGGGGCCAGTGCCCTACTCACTGAGCCACAGGCGCCGCCCATATTATTCATTTTTAAAAGAGAATTTTCCTGTCTATGGAATCACTGTCTATGATGACAGTTTTTTGTGTGTCAGTTCTTTATTATCTATTTTCTTTTAGTTTGCATAGTTTCTTATGAGGAGTCTGCTGTCACGTTTCTATTTATTATTCTGTAGACAATATTTCTTTTATCTCTGGTTGCGTTTAAGGTTTTCTTTTCATCTCTTGTTTTTAGTGATGTGATTATGATGTGTTTTGACATAGATTTCTTTATGTTTATTCTGCTTTGGGTTTCATTGGGCTTTGTTGGCATGTTACAGTTTTCATTAAATTTGGATAGCTATTATTTCTTCATATGCCTTCCTTCTCCTTTACTCAGACTCTACACATAGTTGACAGCTTTAATATTGTTTCATAGGTACCAGATATTTTGTCAGTCTTTTTATCCCCGCTGTACTTACTTTTGGATATTTTCTATTGCTGTGTCACTATTCTGTTCTTCTTTAGTTTCAAGTTTGTTGTTAAATTATCCAGTATGTTTTTTTGTTTCATATAATAAAAATTTCTCTCTAGAAATTCTGTTAAGGTCTCTCTCTCTGTCAATATATATTTTTTGAATGTCTTCCTTTCTGCTCCTCATGGTATTCATGTTTTTCCTTCATTGAGGATTTTAAGCATATTTACATTATAATAGCTATTTTAAAGTTCTTGTCTGTCATTTCTGTTTTGTTTCTGTTTATTGGAATTTTCTTGATAAAACCACAATTTCTTCTTTATTGCATGCCTGATAATTTTGTATTTGACAACCACACATTGTGAACTTTTATATTGTTGTGTGTTGGGTTATGTCATATTCTTTTCCATAGTCTTGAGCTTTGTTCTGATATCCTGTTAGTACAGTGGTTGCCTTTGGGATTGTGTTCAAGGTAATTGAATGGGTCTATATCTTGATCTAGATGTTGACTATATGGATGTGTACTTACTATAAAACTCATCCAAATATACACTTATAATTGTATTTTACTCTATTTACTCTATAAAAGTAAATTACACTCAATAAAAAAAATTTTAAATTGGTATACCTGACTATTTTCAAATTTTGAAATAATATTACTGTATAGAGGAAAAAAAACTAAAAGTCTTATTTCACCCCTCCTCAATTGCACTGCCTTTTCATGATTTCCTCTTCCCAAGAATATTAACACATATGAGTTAAATCATTTTTTGTATCTCCTTCAAAATTTTTATCTATGCATTTACACATATAGTTATTATAGCATCATAGTTATGATTATGGGCTGTAGAAATAAGACTGCTTGGGACAGAATAATGGCCTTACTACTTAGTAGATTCATTTTGCCTATCCTTGATCATAATATAAATATAACTTATACAATAGGCATTCCCATGTGTCTGACTTCCTTCCCTCAATGTCATATGTTGGAGGTTCATTGATGTTGGTGCTTGTATTGTTAATTTATTTTATATTACTGTATATAATTGTATTTATCATTTTATAAATATAACAATTTGTTTATCCTCTCTGGTAGTTGATAGACATTTGGGCTGTATCCAGCTTGGGCTATCATGATAAAAGCTGCTAGGAATATCCTGTACAAGGTTTTGGTAAATGTATGTTTTCATTTCTTTTGGGTAAATTTTTAGGAGTAAACTTTACCTAAGTTTACTGAGGTAAAGTTTAAAAATATACAGGGTATATTTAACTCTATAAAAAACTGCTTAACTATTTTTATTGAATTTATCATTGTTTGCAGCAAAGTATGAGAGTTCTAGTTTCTCCACATCCTACCCAGCATTTACTATTCAATCATTTTACTTTTAGCCAGACTAATGAGTGTGTATTAGTATCTTTTGTGGGTTTCATTTTAATTTCCCTGATTATGAATAATGTTAATCTTTTCATGTGCTTATTGGCCATTTGTATATCTTCCTTTGTGAAATTCTTTGCCCATTGTTTCATTACATATTGTTGTGTAACACGAGTAACCCCATAAATCATTGGGCTACATGACAGTTCTTAGTTTTGTTCTCAGATCTTCCATTTGGACAGCTTATTTCTGCTGCACATGGCATCAGTTGCATCAGCTCAACTGGGGCTGGGTTTTTACCTCACACATGGCTCACTTACATGCCTGGCAAGTTTGTTTTGTCAGCTGGAAACTTAGCTAAGGCTACCAGCCAAAGGCCTTGATTCCTCTCCATGTGAGTCTGTCTATATGATTGCTTGGACTGGCTCAAAGTATGGGAGGCTGGATTCTAAGGATGTTTGTTTCTAGAGAATAGAAAGGAATGTTGGCAGTCTCTTAAGATCTTGACTTGGAAACTGGTTTAGCATCACTTCTATCATACTCTATTGGTCAAAGAAGCACAGAATTTGCTCAGATTTATGGGGAAAGGACATAGATCCTATTTCTTGATGAGAGGATGCGATTTATTTAATCTGCTACAGTCCACCTTCTGATTGGACTGAATGGTTAGAATTAATGATTTGTATTCATCCTAGGTAAAAAATAAACCCAGTACCTTCTAGGATTTATGAAAGTTTCATTCCTTGCACTCTATTCCCCATTCTTCAAAACAAACGAGACTCTTAGGAGATAGCCAGTTAAGTATTGACCTCATCTAATAAATTTCCTTATTTCTAACATAGTATCAGCTCCATTTCTGTCTGCTTCTGATGTTCTCCAGTATCTTCAAACAATTGGTTTTTGTATTTTGTGTATAGTTTATAATCACTTTTGGCAGGATTAGTTTAATAAAAGCTACTCCATCATTGTTGAAAATGGAACCCTACTATATAAAATATAAAATGTATTTTTAAAATATTCAAAATGGGGGGCGGCGCCTGTGGCTCAGTGAGTAGGGCGCCGGCCCCATATACCGAGGGTGGCGGGTTCAGGCCCAGCCCCAGCCAAACTGCAACAAAAATATAGCCGGGCATTGTGGCGGGCGCCTGTAGTCCCAGCTGCTCGGGAGGCTGAGGCAGGAGAATCGCGTGAGCCCAAGAGTTAGAGGTTGCTGTGAGCCGTGTGACGCCACGGCACTCTACCCGAGGGTGGTACAGTGAGACTCTGTCTCTACAAAAAAAAAATATATATATATTCAAAATGGGGAAAAATAAAAGTAATCTTAAATAATGGTATATAAAATGCAAATACCTAGTAAAATCAAAGAAATATTCATATAGAAATATAGAACAATTTATTATTTGATATTGAATAAATACCTGATGTAAGTGGGCTACTCTACATGTTTGGGCTCAGATGTTTATCTGAAAAATCAGAAGTTTAGTTCAGATGATGTAAAGAATCTGCTAGATCTTTGCAGCCAATGATTCTAATAACCTTATCATTTAACGTAGCATTTGATTACTATTTGGCAAATGCAAAGAAAGCCTATGGATTTACAACTCACAAGGTCGTCGTGGAATCCAAGTATAAAACAAATTCTCTCACCTGAAGTAAAAAATATTTTCTCAAATACTAAAATTATATTTTATGAGAGAGATTACAGCTCCTTTCTTCTCAAACAGGGTTCACAAGTCCAAGAAATACCTGAATATAGGCTAGAAAATAATTATAGACTAAATGTGACTCACTTTCTCAGGGTATCAATTTTATCTATTCAATTTTGAGTAAAGTTACTTTCGTTTTTTATGAAAATAAACTTGGATAACTTATGGTATAGAATACAAATATCATATTTTAAAGCTTATGATGAAAGTTAAAAAGAATATTCTCCTTTGAAAGAAACCTTAGGGAAACTCCCTTAGATACTGACAGAAAAATTTGAGAAGTACAGTAAAAATTCTCGGGGCATCAGCAAAGAGTCTGAAATCCTGCTTTTTATTTAAGATCTGAAACCATCATTGGATCTATGCCATCAATGTGTTTTATTTACCCAGACATCTGCAGTATTTATTTAGCTTTAGTCACTGAATGAACAGTTTTTATTCTGTATGAGGTGCTACCCTCAAAATGGTTCCTCAGTTCTTCAGTATGTTTTTGGTTGATGGAATTTAGGATAAAATATCTGTTTCTTTGACCCTCCACTAAGGCAAAACATAGTCAGCAGCCTGCACTTCCTTTCCAGCTGCAGACAGAACTGAGATTAACACAAACCATTCCTTCTGTTGGTTCCTGAGGGATACTAGTCTAGATATAGTTTTCATTGTGATCTAGGGGCTCCCAGTGCACCTTCTCCCTTCCACCATGGGCCATCACAGTGCCCAATGCACCAGCCTTGAGTTAGAACAACAGTGATCTTGCCAGGCCAATACTGTAACAGATGACAGGGAAATCATAAGCCATTGTTGTTCATAAGCACCTTGATATAAACTACTTGGCCATAATTTTAAAACATGCCCCTAAATTCTTTAACATTCTTCCCATTAAGAGTTGGAATCTACTTCCTCTTTCCTTGATTATAGGCCAGCTATAGTGACTCACTTTTAATGAGCACAATTAAGCAGATCTAATGCTGTGTGACTTTTAAAAGTAGGGTATGGAAAGTGACAAAACTTCTGCCTAAAAAAACCCTCAATTATGCATATTGGGAGCCATCAGCCAACATGTAAGGAATTCAGCTACTCTGAAGCCATCACGCTGGAATGAACATATAGAAAACTCAAAGACAGAGAAAGATGTTTGAGGGCTCCAACGGTCAGTTATTTGAAACTTCTTGGTCTGCTAAATGCTGAAGCAGAGTTGAAAATTGCCTGAACTGTGAGGCCCTCCCCACCATTCCTGCCCCTGTTTCACACACAGATCTACAGTAAAGGGTGGAAGCTTATGTAAGTTGAAGGTACTTGAGCACAACCTCTTATCAATCACTGATGTACCAGTAACCTACGTAGACACAGGGTAACACATAGGAAGTAAAATAAAATAAAATAACCTGGGAGACAGAGTGAGACCTTGCCTCTAAAACAAATGAATACTTACTGTGCTGTTGGTAATGCAGAAGCTTTTTAGTTTGATCAGATCCCAGTAATGGATTTTTGGTGTTGCTTCAATTGCCTGGGGGGTCCTCCTCATAAAATATTCTCCCAGGCCAATTTCTTCAAGTGTTTTCCCTGCACTCTCTTCTAGTATTTTTATAGTTTCATGTCTTAAGTTTAAATCTTTTACCCAGTGAGAATCAATTTTTGTTAATGGTGAAAGGTGGGGGTCCAGTTTCAGTCTTTTACAGGTTGCCAGCCAGTTCACCCAGCACCATTTGTTAAATAGAGAGGCTTTCCCCCACTGAATGTTTTTGATAGACTTATCGAAGATCAAATGATGATAAGTAGCTGGGTTCATCTGTTGGTTCTCTATTTTGTTCCATAAATCTACCTCTCTGTTTTTGTGCCAGTACCATGCTGTTTTGATCACTATAGATTTATAGTATAGCCTGAAATTCGATAATGTGATACCTCCTGATTTATTTTTAAAGAGCATGGTAAGTAAAGCAAACAGACAACTTTCAGAATGGGAGAAGATTTTTGCAGGTTGTGCTTCCGACAAAGGTCTGACAACTAGAATCCACAGAGAACTCAAACTAATAAATAAGAAAAGAACAAATAACCCCATATCTTATGGGCAAGAGACTTGAACAGAAACTTCTCTGATGAAGATAGGCGCATGGCCTACAAACACATGAAAAAATGCTCATCATCTTTAATCATCAGAGAAATGCAAATCAAAACCACTTTGAGATATCATCTAACTCTAGTAATACTAGCTCACGTAACAAAATCCCAACACTACAGATGTTGGTGAGGATGTGGAGAGAAGGGAACTCTTCTACACTGCTGGTGGGAATGCAAGCTAATACAACCTTTTTGGAAAGAAGTTTGGAGAATACTCAAGAAACTAAAAGTAGACCTACCATTCAATCCTGCAATTCATCTACTAGGTATATACCCAGACGATCAAAAATCATTTTACAACAAAGACATTTACACCCAGAATGTTTATTGCAGCCCAATTCATAATTTCTAAGACATGGAAACAGCCCAAGTGCCCATCAACCCGTGAATGTACTAACAAATTGTGGTATATGTACACCATGGAATACTATGCAGCCATAAAAAGATGGAGAATTCACATCTTTTATGTTTACCTAGATGGAGCTGGAACATATTCTTCTTAGTAAAGTATCTCAAGAATGGAAAAAAATGTATCCAATGTACTCAATACTACTATGAAATCAATATATAATCACCTACACATTCATACGAATGGTAAAACATAACTATAGTCCAGAAAGTAGAGAGGGGAGAGACAGGAGAACAGAGAGTATTTGGGGGGACCTCACTTAATGCACATGATGCAATGGTACGTTTCAAAACTATTAAGAAAAGAGTATAATTGTGATGGATATGTTAATCAGTTCAATGTAAGCATTTCATGTTGTATAGCAAATCAGTACACTGAACCCCATAAATGGATCAGTGTACACAGTTATGATTTAATAAAAACAAAAAATTAAAAAATAAACAAATTAAAATAAAATGAGAATTTTAAAAAGACTCAGCAGAAGCTTGGCACCTGTAGTTCAGCAGCTAGGGTGCCACCCACATATACTGGAGCTGGTGGGTTCAAACCCAGCCGGGCCTGCCAAAAAACAATGACACTACAACCAAAAAACAGCCAGGCGTTGTGGTGGGTGCCTGTAGTCCCAGCTACTTGGGAGGCTGAGGCAAGAGAATTGCTTAAGCCCAAGAGTTTGAGGTTACTTTGAGCTGTGATGCCATGGCACTCTACCCAAGGCAGCATAGAGAGGCTCTGTCTAAAAAGAAAAGAAAAAGACTCAGCAGAGACATCAGTGGCTGTGTAAATGAAGTCCAACTATATTACTAAAAACAACTACTTCATGGAAAAATAATCATAATCTAGAACTGTTATATAATCCAAATGTCCAATTTTCAGTAAGACATTATGAAATAGTCAAAGAAACAGGAAAGTGTGACCCATACTCAGGAAAGAAAAATCCATAGAAACTGATTCTGAGTGGATCCAAAGCACACAAAGACTTCAAGGAGATCTTATATTTTAAAAATTTAGGGAAAGTATGATGGCAATGACACTGAAGTAGGAATTTCAATAGAGAAGTGGAAACAATAAAAAGAAATCGGTAGAAATTCTAAAGTTCAAAAATATTATAACAAAAATGAAAATTTAAATGGAAAGATTTAAGTTAGTAGAAGAAATAATCAGTGCACTTGAAGTAGATCAATAAAAATTAACCACTCCAAAGTACAGAGAGACTAATAGATTGAAGAAAAATGAACAAAACCTCAGGGACCTATAAGACAACATCAAACACTCCTACTTCCATGTAATGAAACTCCAAGAAAGATAAGAGAGAGAAAAGTAACTCCAAAATACTTGGAGAAATGGCTGAAAATTCCACAAATTTGATGCAAAACATGAATCTACACATCTATAAAGCTCAATAAACCTTAAGAAAGATAAACATGAATATCTTCATCTATATATATCATAGTAAAATTACTGAAATCCAAACACAAACAGAAACTCTTTTATTTTTTTACAAATAGAAAAACTTAAAAGTATCAAGAGAAAACCAACTTATCTCAAACTAGAGACCATCAATATACCTAAGGCCTGATTTTTTATCTGAAACAATGGAGACCATAATGATCAATGAAAACTGTCAACCGCAAATTTTATATGCAGCAAAACTATCTTTCAAAAATTAAGGTAACATACGGAAATAGCATCAACCATACAAAACCTCCCTAAAAAGAAAAGCCCGGGACCAGATGGTTTCACGTCTGAATTCTACCAAACCTTTAAAGAGGAATTAGTACCTATATTACTCAACCTGTTCCAAAAGGTAGAAAAAGAAGGAAGACTACCCAACATGTTCTATGAAGCAAACATCACCCTGATCCCCAAACCAGGAAAAGACCCAACAAGAAAAGAAAATTATAGACCGATATCACTAATGAATATAGATGCAAAAATATTCAACAAGATCCTAACAAACAGAATCCAACAACACATCAAACAAATTATACATCATGACCAAGTCGGTTTTATCCCAGGATCTCAAGGCTGGTTCAATATACGTAAATCTATAAATGTAATCCAGCACATAAACAAATTAAAAAACAAAGACCATATGATTCTCTCAATCGATGCAGAAAAAGCTTTTGATAATATCCAGCATCCCTTCATGATCAGAACACTTAAGAAAATTGGTATAGAAGGGACATTTCTTAAACTGATAGAGACCATCTACAGCAAACCCACAGCCAATATCATATTGAATGGAGTTAAATTGGAATCATTTCCACTCAGATCAGGAACCAGACAAGGCTGCCCATTGTCTCCATTGCTTTTTAACATTGTAATGGAAGTTTTATCCACTGCAATTAGGGAAGAAAAGGCGATCAAGGGTATCCATATAGGGTGAGAAGAGATCAAACTTTCGCTCTTTGCGGATGATATGATAGTATATCTGGAAAACACTAGGGACTCTACTATAAAACTCTTAGAAGTGATCAAGGAATACAGCAATGTCTCAGGCTACAAAATCAACACCCATAAATCTGTAGCCTTTATATATACCAACAATAACCAAGCTGAAAAAACAGTCAAGGACTCTATTCCTTTCATAGTAGTGCCAAAGAAGATGAAATATTTGTGAGTATACCTAACAAAGGACGTGAAAGATCTCTACAAAGAGAACTATGAAACTTTAAGAAAAGCAATAGCTGAAAATGTTAACAAATGGAAAAACATACCATGCTCATGGCTGGGAAGAATCAACATTGTTAAAATGTCTATACTACCCAAAGCAATATATAATTTCAATGCAATCCCTATTAAAGCTCCACTGTCATACTTTAAAGATCTTGAAAAAACAATACTTCGTTTTATATGGAATCAGAAAAAACCTCAAATAGCCAAGACATTACTCAGAAATAAAAACAAAGCAGGAGGAATTACACTACCAGACCTCAGACTATAGTACAAATCAATCGTGATCAAAACAGCATGGTATTGGCACAAAAACAGAGAAGTAGATGTCTGGAACAGAATAGAGAAACAAGAGATGAATCCAGCTACTTACTGTTATTTGATCTTTGACAAGCCAATTAAAAACATTCAGTGGGGAAAAGATTCCCTATTTAACAAATGGTGCTGGGTGAACTGGCTGGCAACCTGTAGAAGACTGAAACTGGACCCACACGTTTCACCATTAACTAAGATAGACTCTCACTGGATCAAAGATTTAAACTTAAGACATGAAACTATAAAAATACTAGAAGAGAGTGCAGGGAAAGCCCTTGAAGAAATCGAGCTGGGCGAGTATTTTATGAGGAGGACCCCCCGGGCAATTGAAGCAGCTTCAAAAATACACTACTGGGACTTGATCAAACTAAAAAGCTTCTGCACAGCTAAGAACACAGTAAGTAAAGCAAGCAAACAGCCCTCAGAATGGGAGAAGATATTTGCAGGTTATGTCTCCGACAAAGGTTTAATAACAGAATCCACAGAGAACTCAAACGCATTAGCAAGAATAGAACAAGGGATCCCATTGCAGGCTGGGCAAGGGTTTTGAAGAGAAACTTCTCTGAAGAAGACAGGTGCACGGCCTTCAGACATATGAAAAAATGCTCATCATCTTTAATCATCAGAGAAATGCAAATCAAAATTACTTTGAGATACCATCTAACTCCAGTGAGACTAGCCTATATCACAAAATCCCAAGACCAGAGATGTTGGCGCGGATGTGGAGAAAAGGGAACACTTTTGCACTGCTGGTGGGAATGCAAATTAATACATTCATTTTGGAAAGAGATATGGAGAACACTTAGAGATCTAAAAATAGATCTGCCATTCAATCCTGTAATCCCTCTACTGGGCATATACCCAAAAGACCAAAAAGCACATCATAACAAAGATATTTGTACCAGAATGTTTATTGCAGCTGAATTCATAATTGCTAAGTCATGGAAGAAGCCCAAGTGCCCATCGATCCACGAATGGATTAATAAATTGTGGTATATGTACACCATGGAATATTATGCAGCCTTAAAGAAAGATGGAGACTTTACCTCTTTCATGTTTACATGGATGGAGCTAGAACATATTCTTCTTAGTAAAGTATCTCAAGAATGGAAGAAAAAGTACCCAATGTACTCAGCCCTACTATGAGACTAATTTAGGGTTTTCACATGAAAGCTATAACCCAGTTACAACCTAAGAATGGGGGGATGGGGGAAAGGGAGGGGAGGGAGGGGGGAAGTGGGTAGAGGGAAGGGGATTGGTGGGATTACACCAGCGGTGCATCTTACAAGGGTGTATGTGAAACTTGGTAAACGGTCTGTGAAGCTAGTGAATGCTGCCCCATGATCATATCAATGTACACAGCAATGATTTAATAAAAAAAATAAAAAATTAAATGTAAAAAAGTAAAAAAAAAAACAAAACAAAAATTAAGGTAAAATAAAAGCACTCTCAGATAAACAAAGACTGAAATTATTTCTAGCAGATTTGCCTCACAAGTAATTAATTCTATGAGAAATGAAAGAAAATGATACCCTTAGGCAAATCCACAGGGAGAAATGAAGAATGCCAGAAATAGTAACTATGCAGGTAAATATACATACAAATACTATATAAATATGTTTCTTTGGTCTTAAGTTTTAAAAAGAAGTCCCGTCAGATTGTGTGAATCAAGACACTGTATTGTTGATTTACAGTGTCACATAGTTAAAGTGACAAGAATAGCGCAAAGGAGAGGGGAGGAAATTAACCTATACAGGAGCACAGGTGTTAGATTTTACTGAAATTAAAACCGTATTATATTGATAAATTAAGTGTACATTTTAATGGCCAGAGGAAACACCAAGAAAATAATTTTTTAAAAATTGGCAGAATAATGAAAATGAAAATGATGTACACAAAAAAAGTTTTGTTTGACTTCAAGACAGTAATAAAGGAAGAACAGAGGAACAAAAAAGACAGGAGCAATGTTGCAAGCAAACAGTAAACTGGCAGACATAATCATATTCATAATCATATTCAGTATTCCCTTAGAGTGACTAAAGGCTCCAGTGAAAACATAAAAGTTGTCAGATGGGATACAGCATTCAACTGTGTGCTGATGGTAGGAGACACACTTTAAATTCAAAGACGCAACTAGATTGAAAGTGAAAGAATGGAAAAGATGGATTGCATAAACACTAACCATAGAGAGCTGGATCAGGCATACTAATATCAAACAAAATAGACTTTTAGAAAATAAATATTACAAGAGATACAGAGGAATCTCTCATAAATATAAAAGGGCCAGTACATCAGGATGATATGATTTTATTAGCTAACCATGCGCCAACCAACTGAGCTAACCAGCCATCACATAGATACATCAATTTTAAAGGGTACATGTCAGATCTATGAGTATAGAGTATAAATATCTTAACATAATAATTAAGTAAATGAGATGAGGTATATATTAACCAGTGTGATGTAAGTGTTCCTAATTCTATATGAAATCAGCACATTGTACCCCAGGAATGCATTAATGTATACATGATCTATGTGTTTATGATTTAATAAAGAAAAAGAATAAATTTAAAATATGCACCTAACACAGATTCTAAAATATATAAAGCCCAAACTGAGAGCATTATAGTTCAAAATTTCAAGACCCTTGCTATTGATAGAATAAGTAGACAGAAAATTAGTAAAGATACAGAAGATTCACAAAACCCTATTAATACTCACCATATTCTAACTGACATTTATAGAGTATTTCACCTTACAGCAGCAAGGTGCATTTCTTCCAGTGCATTTGAAACATTTTCCAGGACAGAACAATCATATATGATAGGTACAATAAGTTGTCATAAAAGGATTGAAATCATTGAAAGGATTAAGTATGTTCTTTCACTATAATAGAACTAAATTAGAAATGAATAACAGGAATTTGAAAAATGTCCCATAATGTCTGGAAATTAGATATTTGTTTCTAACTGACCCATAGCTAAAAAAGAAATGGCAAGGAAAATTAAAAAATATTTTGTACCGAATGAAAGTAAAAAGACTGACAGATGTAGTGGCTCATACCTGTAATCCTAGTACTCTGGGAGGCTGAAGCAGGTGGATTGCTTGAGCTCAGGAGTTTGAGGCCAACTCTGAGAAAGAGAGAGAGACCCATCTCTCCTAAAAATAGAAAAACTAGTCAGGCGTGGTGACACACACCTACAGTCCTACACCTACAGTCCCAGCTACTTGGGGGGCTGAAGCAAGAGGATCATTTGGGCCTATAAATCTGAGGTGAGCTATGTGCTATGGCACTCTTCCCAGGCTGGCAGATTGAGACTCTGTCTCAAAAAAAAAAAAAAAAAAAAAAACCCAAGAAAGTGAAAAGACAATATAAAAAAATTTATGAAATGCAGTTTAGAGGAATAGTTACAACTTTAAAATGTATGATAAAATTTGTATTCCCTTTTTAGAAAAATTATTATAAATCAGAAAAAATTCTAATTCCTAAATAAATCCTAGGCTTTTGGTTTAGTGTTGATACCTCTTTATCAAAGGTGTTTAAGTCTTTAAATGCATATAAATTAATTTAATAAATGTGCATGTGTAGAGAATATATTGTAAAATGCTTTGCATAGGAAACATCTTAGAGATCATCAGCAGCATGTACTGAGGTTCTATCCATTTGTGAAGCACCAGGCTAAGCATTTTATATGATTTCATTTAATATTCACAATGACTCTATAAAGTATTATTAAGAAATTAAAGTTTAGGAAGTTTATTTTATTTATTTATTTTTTTTAGAGACAAAGTCTCACTTTATTGCCCTCGGTAGAGTGCTGTGGCATCATAGCTCACAGCAACCTTCGACTCCTGGGCTTAGGCGATTCTTTTGCCTCAGCCTCCCAAGTAGCGGGGACTACAGGTGTCCACCACAATGCCCGGCTATTTTATTGTTGCCATTTGTCCAGGGCCAGGTTCGAACCCGCCACCTCCGGCATATGGGGCCAGCGCCCTACCCACTGAGCCACAGGTGCTTCCCCAAGGTTTAGGAAGTTTATAACTTATCTATATGAGAATGTCAAGTACACAGCAGAACTGAATTCAAACCTAGGTCCACTGGAAGGTGAAGCCAACATTCTTAACATCTGCTCTACCTCCCTTTCCAGATCTCAGTGGTTTTGTCTTAATTCTCAAGCCTTCACACTCAACATCCATGAAGACTAAAATGAGAAACGACCATTTCTCATCTTTGCAGACCTCTGTACAGTTTGGCCAGTCCCTGTGAGTTCTTGCCCTGCCAATTTTTCATTCCTCCACATGCATAGCTTTGGTTTATTTTGGGTTGCTAGAAAAAGACTGTTTGCCTGCCCTACCATGTATGTACCAAGTCATATGGGTCTTTGTGTGTCCTTTTTAGGTATCGAAATCACCTCACTTTGATGTGAACTCCCAGTAGTCAGATAGTGTTTAAAACAGAGGTTCACATTTTAGTCTGAAAAACAGCAGAGATACTCTGATTTGATAAGGAAGATGGTGAATAATAATAAAAACATTAGGAATAATGATCAGGCACAAAAGCCCAATAATGTCATTTGGGATGATTAAATGATTTTATGGAGTGTCACAAACGGTAAGTCACAAACTCAGATATGTGACAAATTCCAAATGGCTAGTATGCATTTTTTAAAGGATAAAAATTGTCATTTGTTAAGAATGAGTATCAAATGACGGAAACCATGGATTTGATTTTCTTTTTAATATATGAGAGTAGAGATGCCAGCAAACCTTGTTTCCTGCTGTTTCCCCATGCTGGTCGTCTTTGGCTAGAAACGTGGCATTTGGAAGGATTTTGGATGTCTGCTCTCCCAGTTCTCTTGTCTTACAGATGATGTCTTCAAAGGCAGAAACAGAGTTTGATTTATCCTTGAATTTTCCGCACTTAGCAATGTAGCTGGCACCTCAGGAAACATGTGGAGGGTGACTTGGCAGAAAACACCCAGTTGACATCTAGAATGAAAAACTAAGTCTCAGATTTTTCAGGCTGGTGTTGGGCTCTTCCCCTTAAGACGGATATATGTCTAGTATGGAGATGAATTTTTTTCTAGCACCCAGCAAAGCCATTAGCCATTGTTAATGAAGAAAGGAAGACTGTTCTGAATAGAGACCCTGGGGTTTACCCACTTGGGTCTTCATTTGGGGTTTAAATTCCTGAGTGGCCAGGCACAAGAGAAGCTGCAGCCTCCACCACATCCCTCATTGAGACACGGAGGGCTTTTTTTCTCCTGTGCCGGATGACCTAAAATAAAGGGCTCTGAATGGCTCTTCTCTCTGGCCACCTGCCCCTTGATTTTTCTTTTCTCTTTCTTTTGAAAATAGCCACTTTTCTAAGGGTGACTTTTCCTGAAATAGACACCCAAAAGGACGCAGTGGAACTGGGCCATCTCACATCCTCAACTGCTACCTCCTGGTTCTCAGTTCCTCCCCATGTTCTTTCTCCCCAGGGCTCAGCTTGCTGTTCTGAGCTACACCCTGGGTTGCACTGCTTTGCATTTCTATGGCTTATCTCCACCTGTGTATATTCAGTTCCTCCCCTTTCTCACCTTGGAGGTATCAGTCTCTGCATTCTCTGATCATTTTTCTTTGACACAGTTAACCTCCAAAGGTTTCTCAGGTTATTTAAAGGCTAAGCCAAAATGCAAGGTGAGGTGGATGGCTGTTCAGGTGAAACCCCAGACAGTGTGTGGGGAGATGTGAAGGGAAGTGGAGGAGGGTGTTGGAGGAAGCTGCCTCCCAGTGGAGAATTCGCTCAGCAAGCTCAGCTCTAGAGCCCTGGTCAGTTACTGCAACGCTGGTGCAACCTCCAGACTGAAATAAAGTGTGCACACGAGATACACCGCCCAGCCCGCTGAAATTCCTTATGTGGTTTGTCTGGGACCCTCTCACCTGAAGAGAAAGCAACAGTGACTAGTGGCTGTCCCCCAAAAGTTTACTGAATTGAGTTGTTTGCTACCAAAAGCTGAGGACTCAGACATTTTCAGGACCTGGTCAGTTTTCCAAGCAATCTGAAGACAGCTATGATTAGTTGCCAATAGTAATAACGCAATAACATTTTGATCTGCACGAAAATAGCGCAGAGAAGTGGGGGGTTATAGAAGGGGCAAGATAGAAGGGAAGGGTAAGAAGAACAAGGCGAGGGAGGGAAAAAGGAACTGGTTGTTAGAAGGGCCCATTAGAGCAATGAGCAGGAGAGTGAAAATCCGAGGTGAGAATGTGAGCAACAGAGAGTGCAACGTGGAGCTGTGTTCCTGGGGAGAGAAAGTCTCCTTGTGCTCTATGTCAATAGCTCTTAAATGTGCAGACAACATCCTCTGACTGCCAACTGTGTACATGAGTGATGTTGGCAAACTCTGCAACATCTTAGCTAAGCGCCTCCAAAAGCAGAAGATGGGACGCAAACACAAGCACAGCCTTTTCCTTGCCAAGAAAAGAGTCACCAAAAATATTCCTGGCACGTGAGTGATTAGCAGAAAGCCATCTGACCAACCAGAATGATCTGAATGCAGGGGTTTGATTGTATATATGTTAACAGTGCCAATACTTAGGTTTTGGTGGATGGTATTGGTGTGTACAACCCCTTGGATCTCCTGCAGGACAAATATAGCCTGACTTGACGAAGAGCTGGTATAAGAATGGAATGAATCCGAAGATGCTACGTTCTGAGCAGGTTTTGGGAGGCACATGCCCCATCCTCTTGCTCCAACAGGAAGGGGTGGGCTTGCTCACTGCAGGCTTTTGTGACCTGAACGATTAGGGGTAAAACAAAACACAAATGCCATGGCGGGAGAGGCACAGGCTTGAATCCCGGCTGCCCCAGTCTTTGCTGGAGCAAATGTGATGCCTCGAACTTCTCTTCAGTCCTGAGTGTCTGCGTTCATAAAATAGGGTGGATAAATAACTCCACCAATCTCATAAACAAGATTAATCGATGCAAAATTTGTATAACAAAGTGCAAAAGCACTGCAAGACATGTCTCTCTGACCTCGTGTGAGTTATACCAGGGGTGGGGCCTCGACGAGGCTCTCAGTGGGGTCTTTCTTCTGTTTGTTCCAGCACCAAAGCAATTAACACCCACCCTGTGCCCTGAGACCACCTGGCTCCGTGGGAACAAACCTCACCCAAGAGCTTTGACAAGGTTTTTATTTTTACTCCTCCCCAGATCCTCCTTCTCCAGGCAACCACATACACAATACCATTTTGCAGTTTATTTTCGTTTTGCAGAGGTGAGCCTGCCCTGCTCTTGCTGACTTGGCTCCCACAGCCTGGCCCTATTAGTCTTGGAGAGCCCCAGGCTGTTTCGGCTTCAGAGCTGGCATGGCCTTGTTATGCCAGCTGTGGAAGGACAACACACCTGTGGGCGTGCTAGGCCGGGTCTGGGAGGTGGCTAGGCAAGGGTCCTAATTACTTGAGGGTGACACAAGGCTTGCCAGGATGACTTCATCCATTTATATTTGCCAGGCTCTTGGAGCTCTGCAGAGAAGCTTGGGGTATTTATGCAGCTGCCGGGCCCCTGTGGAGACAGTCACTTACCTATAGGTCACACCTTCTGGCCTTCAGGTGGACAACTGTCCTCCAATGAAGGTCGCTCTCCCATGTCCAACTTACAGGACATTCGAGCTGCTGTCTTTTCTTCCTAAACGTTTGGAAATGGTGCTGTTTCAAATAAGAAAACTGAAAAACAGATGGATTGTGGTTTCCAGACTTGACATCTCCAAGAATGCAATAGAACCAGGGGTCAACCCATTGGACTCCTAGGGACGTGATTCTACATTTCTCCCATTGGCAAAGTCCCCGCTGAAGATGGAAGTGCTGAGGCTGCCGCCTGGGAAGAGCCGCAGTTTCCTGCCAGACGCGTGCCTCCTGCCTGTTGCTTCAGCAGGAGGACCTGGGCGGAGGCTGACTTAGCCTTGTGTGTCTCACGCACAGAAGATGCTGGCCCACCGTCCAGAATGTGCTCTGGAGGGCGTTCTTCCAGGAGTGGTGACAGGAGGTGCCAAGTCAGCAGTGGTCGCAATCCAGGCACCTTAGGAGTCTGGGAGTGTCTTGAGAATTAGGGGTTCAGCAGTCTGGGACTGAGAAATGTGTTTTTCTCTGCAGGAAATGGCCCTTCTAAGGGCTGAATCTGCATCCCAGACCCCACCATTTCCCTCAAAGGAAAAGGATGGCCAGCTAAATGTGACATAAAGTGCTGACATACAGCTGGGGACGGAATCCAAGAGTCCAAAGTCTGCTTCCTCATCACATCCAAACAACAGATCTGGGTGGAAAGTAAGTCTTGTGACCACAAGAAAAAATATTTGGAGAAAATATAATGAATATGAGTCATGAACATTTTCATCTTAGGGAAAACTTCTCTTAGTAGTGCAGAGTTGCCAGGCCCAGCTCATCTGGAGTCACTGGAAGCACTGTCCTTGTGGGTGCATGGAGTTTGCAGGACAGCATATTATGGAATATGGGGCCCTCAGACAGTGTTCCCCAAAGTGTGTTCCATGGACCACTTGCCTTGCCATCATCTTTATGAGGAAAGGGTTCTGTGGTCAGATAAGATTGAAAAGTACTATATTCTTTGCACACAGATTCATTAGATTCACAATATCCATTAGAGATATGCTTAAAAAGAGCATATGCTTAAGAAAACACTTAACTCACGTTAACTCTGTGTTTCCCAAGTTTACTTATAGAATGCTAATTTTGCAAAATATCAATAGAGCACATTTCAGGGACACTTGCTTCCATGGGCGATGTCACAGGTGGCCTCCGGTTTACAGTATCTTCTCTTTGAGCTGGGCTATTCCTCAGGAATCATGTTCTTGCTTCATTTGAATGGATGGGTGATTTACATCTTCAGGGCTGGGTTTGCAGGCTTTTCTTGCATACCAGAAATGTGATATTATGTGATATTATAGAAGCATTAAGGATTTGTGTACGTGTGTGTGTGTGGGGTGTTATTGGCTTTAAAAATTAACTTTCTCATGTCAATGGCAAAAAGTTCAGGTCTACAAGAACAATGTAATCATGTCCTGAGACTAGACAGTGAACCTCATTAAAGGTTTTCCGTCAGGATCTGTTATCCTAGAATGGCCACTGAGGAAGCCCAGATGGAGATAGGATTTTAAACACATGAGACCTCGTCTTCTGTTGTTCTCCACAGCAACACGCACTGGTTGTGCCTCGCCAGGCCCTTTATTCTGTATTTCCTGAGTAGAACGCACAGGGCTGAGCATTATATGCGGTCTGGGAGCACAGTGAATGTCTACTTCATCCAGGGTTTCCTGGACGACTTATTTGTCACATCCTGGATTTCCTATGCACAAAAATTTATGACTTACGGTTTGGAAATGTTGAGTCCGAGTCCCAGCCCCCCTGCAGGCTACCTTCAGGCGTTCAGCCCTGGACTGACTTATAAAGATTTCCTACTCAACTCTTTGCACATTTTTTTCTTCAGTTTTTCTTTTTTTTTTTTTTTTGGCCAGGGCTGGGTTTGAACCCACCACCTTCTGCGTATGGGGCTGATGCCCTACCCCTTTGAGCCACAGGCACCGCCCCTCTTTATACATGTCTTGCAGACACTATTCCTGTTAGAATAAGTCTCACTGTTCTTGCTTCTCTTGCTGCTCTTTGGTTCATCTGTCATGTGGCCACTTTCAATGGCTCTGAGTTTTTTGTCCTGGCCAAATTTGGCTGCATCAGAGTCACCTGTATCCCCTGTATCCCAGGCTGGACCTTCAAACCAGCTTCAAAATCCTGATAAAATGCTAGGTTTCCTGCTAGTCAGGCTTGCAAATGGTTCCCAATTTAGCCTTACTAGTTGCTAAGACATCCGCGATACCTGTTCCAGAGTATACAATGTAGGCTAACCTAGCTTTTCTTCCCCCAGCCCAGTAACCTACTAATGTCTGCTATAGATTTGCTTTCAAAGGAGAACCAAGTGAAAGGGGGAGGCAGAAGACTACACTGAGTTCTGGGGTTGTTCAGTTTCTTAGTCTTGATTCATTTATCAAGTAAGAAAACATTCTCCCAGAGCCATCTCTGCTGACCCTTCTGGGACACCTCTGGGATGCCTAAGGTCAGAAGAGTCCTAGCTTCAAAGGAGAAGTGTTAGGCTTTGGTGCATTGGCTGGCCAGCGTTCCCTGTCTTGTTTCTGATTGATTACTATATATAGAAAGAAACAGAAGGTGCCCAGCGTTTACTCCCCCAAGTCACCCCTGACACACGTTTGTAATTACAGTGTAATCACTCACTGTCTCTGCAGATCCTGTGCTTGGCTGTGGGTCGTTCCTTACGGCTTTTTCCTTGAGCGCAGGTACCACCAGACGGCATGTATTATGTGAAAGCTTTTCAACTACATCTGCATTTATATCGTGGTAGAAAGAGAAATGTTTGTTCCATTAATTATTTGTGTACATAATGTCAATTATTTGGCTGATGATTTTTCTTTTCTTTCTTTTTCTTGTTTTTTTTTTTTTTTGAGACAGCGTTTCAGTATGTCACCCTTGGGAGAGTGCTGTGGCATCACAGCTCACAGCAACCTCAAATTCTTAGGCTTAAGCGATTCTCTTGCCTCCAGCCTCCCAAGTAGCCGGAACTACAGGTGCCCACCATAAAGCCTGGCTACTTTTTGTTGTTGTTGTAGTTGTCATTTTTTTGTTTGGAAGGCCCAGGCTGGGTATGTGGCCCGCACCTTAGCCACTGAGCTACAGGTGCCGAGACTGGCTGATGTTTTTTGCTTTGAACTTTCTAGCTGATCTGTACGGTGGAGACCCAATCCCAACATTCAAGGATTAGTCTGTGTATGGGAATTGTCTCCACATTTCTTTCTTTGATGGAAGTTTTATAAAATGATGTTCTTCCAGTATGCTTAAATGTTTCTAGACATTTCTTTCCCAGGGCTAAGCTGGGATGGGCTTAGGTGGTGCTTAAAAGCAATCACCCAAAAGGAACTGTGCAGAAGCCACAAAATTATTCGCAAGGCACAAAAACAAAAATACCCAAACAAAGCAGTTGCTTTGAATGTGCCCTGGCACTCAGACACATTTGGCTTCCTCCACGATGAACTCCGTATGTCTCTGGCTATCTTTTTTGCCTGGACCCATCCACTCTCTGCCTTCTGCTATGGATCACTCATATGCTCTGACTATCTGCATGGCACCTGGGGAAACAAACAAACCTGCCCAGAAATATCATAGTAATTAATGGTGAAGCAAGGGGGAGGAAGCAGCATCGTCAGGTCAGGGAAACCAAGGGGATTTCTCAGTTTCTGAAAGCCCATGATAGATGTATGGCTCTAAAATTCCTAATTTAGAAACAAATAGGAAATGTAACCCTGAGGTTCACACTTTTTAAAAAACTTATGTTCTCCTGCCTTAGACTTCCAATTTCAACTTTGCCATGGGTGAAGAGAGTGTAAGGTTTTAAAGTAATTGTCTAATTGACCACCTGGCTTTTGTAACAATATCTGGCCCTGGACTTTGTGTCAGACCCTAGGCAACTCTTTTAACCTGGGAGGTATCTACGTGGAGGCCAGTAAAATAAGTGTTAGCTAGAGCCGCCTGGAAATGAGTTCCGACTCACTTTCTAGGGGTCGTCATTGTAGTCAAGAGATATTTTACAACACTGCTTCACTGAACTTGAGAGCTCACTATGGGATTTGATGCTGAACAAGTGGTTCTGGATTCACACAGATGATAATAGCAACCACCTTAAAAAACCCCCAAAACTTTTAATGCTTATTATATGCCAGGCACATAGCCTGGTATCATTTAAAAACCTCAACTTTTGGGAAAGTTACTAATATTATCATCATCTTTATTCAGCTGCAAGGAACCTGCGACTTCTAGAGGTGGAGTAGCTGCCTCAGGTCATGTTGCTGCAAATTTGCAAAGCTGCCACATGACCCCAGGCTACAACTGATCCAAAGTCCAGCTACTCCCTGCCTCCTAGAATGCACAGAAGAGGAGGTGACCACCAAGTTTCTTTGTGCTAAATTGGGGGGAACCCAGGAACTACATTATTAAGCTTGGGTCCCGGTTCTAGTTGCTAAAGAGAAGCCTGGGTGAACTATAGTGATGGGGTTCTGGAGGGTTGGGGTGATTGACTAAAAAGTGTGTACTAAGTGTCTGACATATACTAAGTGCCTGCAAAATAGTAGCTATATACGGATTGTTTTTGCCATTTATGTAACTGTAGGTGCTGGAATTTTTTTTTTTTTTTTTTTGGCCTGGGCTGGGTTTGAACCTGCCAGCTCTGGCATACGGGGCCAGTGCCCTATTCCTTTGAGCCACAGGCGCCACCCCAGGTGCTGGAAATTTTTAAGCCACTTCACAATGGTCAATCCTACCATTTTTCTTCCCTTTCTTGCTTCTCCAAATAATGTCCGCCTAAGATGGAAATTAGCATCCATGTTATTTGGGGTTCAGTTTATTGAGTTCTTCTTTCCAATGAGACCGATGTTCATTACACATCGCTTAGAATTTAGTAACTTCTACCGGAACAATTCCCTACAGCATATTTGTGGGGGTGATATGGAATGTTCCTGGGGATTATGATAATGATAATTTCTACTTATTTAGTGTGTGCTCAGCCCTTCTACATGCATTTTCATTTAACTCTAAAACAGTCCTGCATTGTCCTACCCATTTTACAGATTTGCAAAGTTACCCAGTTTCTCTAAGCAGTTGAAGTCTGGTCACAGGTTACTGATGCACACCCCAAATCTGCAGGTGTAACACCTTCCGCCTCTTTTGTGAAGACCAGAGTATCATCTTCTACCACCCCAAGCACAGAATACGCCAACCACAGCAAGCTTCCTACCTTCTCACTTATCATTGTGCTTTCAGTCTTGGTATCTGGGTACTCTCAGGATCCCTCACTTCTATGTCCTCCATAAAACAGTTCCTGGAATACCCCTCCCTGCACACTTCCCCATACTTCCCACCCATGGCAGCACTCACACTCAAAAGCATGTCTGCAAACAGGAGGCAGAAAAGCCATCGATGTCTCTAGAGAGCCATTTTTAATGCAAGGTTGGGTTAGTAAAAGTTAAATAATTCTAGTCGGTAATTTAAAATTTAAAGCATTTTCATCTCGTGACCCAGCAGGAGGACTGAGGGTTGACCCGAGTGGAAATGGTGGGAAATGGAGAAATAAAGCCAAGAAAGACAGAGAGAGTCAAAGAAAGATAGGCAGTGAGAGCTAGGATGGCGTCAGGCAGACTGATGCAGCTGATGGCTGCGGCCAGCACCTGAACCATGGAAACAGCTTTATTTATACTGTATCTTAACAGGGTTGTGTGAATCTTAGCACATAGGGTTGAGATCATCCTTAAAGAGGAAAAACTGTTTATTTGCTGATAACAAGGAAAGTATGCATGGGCTATGTGACTTCTGGCAGGTGAAAAGAATGTTGTTAGAGGAGGAGAAGTGGTTGGGGGTGGCTCCCTGAGCACTTCCCAGGCTGTGGGGGCCCTGCTGCTCACAGCCTGCTCCCCACATTTTCATAGCAAAACATTCCATAGAGTAGAATGCAACATTGATATACATTTTAGAAATATCACAATCTTTGAGTAGGGCGGATCCACAAACACCCAGGATACACACGTACTCACTTGCCTCTGGTACAGTGGTTCTCAACCTTCCTCATGCCGTGGCCCTTTAATGCAGTTCCCGTGGGTCGCGGTTGAGAACCGCTGCTCTACTGGGTCCTTTGGTGGGAAACGTTGACAAGTTCTCGACTCTGCTGTTTATTACATGTGCTTACACCAACCGTATGGGGTTCAGTGCAAGGAATAAAGAACGGCTCTGAGCCTTGCCTGACATGAGCTGCCAGTGTCACCAATGGCCGTGTGTTACGGGTGAAAGCGCAAACCAAGGCCATTCTATGGGCATTTGTATTAGTTTGCTAAGGCTGCCACAACAAAATACCATAGACCAGGGGCCTAAACAACAGAATTGAGGGCAGAAATTCACTGTTACACTCCTGCGATGGAGGCATCTCTTGTCATTAAGGATCAGGACCTCTGTCTGGTGCTGGAGCAGTCTGGTGTCTTCTGAGGTCTTTCCTTGGCTTGCAGGTGGCTTCCCTCTTGCTCTGTCTTCACACACTCTCTCCTCTGTGCCGAGTATTCCTGGTGTCTTTGTGTGTCCAAATTTCCTCCTCTTATAAGGATGCCAGTCAGATTGGATTGAAGCTTACCCTAATGGTCTAATTTTAATTTAATTACCTCTCTAAAGGCTCTGTCTCCAAATATAGTCACATTCTGGGGTCCTGGGTATAGGAATTCAATATATGAATTTGAGTGGCCACGATCCATCCCCTAATAGCACCTAAGACAGCATCACCAAGGAGGTTATACTCCACCTGGGCTCTACAGGAATCACAGGAGCTGGCTGGTTGCATGGCAGGAAAAGAGTGGGGAAGGGCCCATTCCAGACACAGGAGTGGTGTAGGCCTGAGGCAGGAGAGAGCACGGTGTGTAGGGGGAACTGCAAAGCCATATGTTCTAGAGCCTGTCTGGAGAGAGAGGTAGAAAGTGGAAGGAGGTGAAACTGGAGCCACAACTGGGTTTAAAGCAGGTATGTCTTGTGGAGGGGGCATGAGAGGCCTGGAGAAGACAGTGATGTGGCCAGATCTGCATTTCAGAAAAGTGATCCTGGGCACTCAGTGGAGCACGCATGGGAGAGCAAGGCAGGGCACAGAGATACCTGTTGGAGAATTGGTAGGAGCAAGAAAAGGGATTAGGTCCAGTAGTTTAACTAAAAATATCCTCTTAAATCCGAAGTAGTTTCCTTTGTGGTAATGACTGCTTCCTTCATTCACCAGAGGACAGGAGCTAATATTTCTTAAAGACTTCGTGTGTGCCAGGAACACTTCTGTGTTCTTCCCAGTGATTGTTACCCCATTTTGCAGATAAGAGAATCAAAGCATGTGGAGACCTCACGGCCTCTCTAAGGTCATAAATCTAAGGGCGGGGCAGGATACAAACTCAGGTACTTGGCCCCAGAATAGCTCTCTTAACTATTACCCCTTACTGAGCGACTGATGACCATTTCCACATAACTACTCAATCCAAGAATCGTGCAATCTTTCCACCTTACGTATTTCCAGAAAATGTAGTCTATTCCCCAGGAACCCTGAAGTTTTGTAATAGATGTCATTGGACTTATGAAACACAGGTCTAGTCCTTCCCCACAATGTGCTCGTCCTCAACTGTGTTGAATGCCCTCTGTGTGCTGACCTCTGGAGGTGAGAGGGACACGAGAGCACAGATAGAGGCTTGCTGCCTCTGCAGAGGGAATGAGAAACAACTCTAGAACCTTCTGTAATAGAAAGCTGTACTTAGGGGAATGGTATTTGGGGGGTAAGGAAGGGAAGCCTTTCTTTTGAAGGGATTTCCATCATGTGCTTCCAAAGATGGAATTATAGGGAGATCCCAGCTGGAGTAAGGGCCCAATATTTATGGAACTTACCGCTGGGAAGACGTGGCCACCATGTTCAGATAAGGCCCATGGAAATGTCTACACCCCTATGACAGAAGTAAGAGCAACAATTCACTCATTCATTCACTCCACAAACATCATTGATGGCCTGCTACATGCCAGGCAATGGTGGGTGAGAGTCAAATTGAGCCATGCTCTGAGTCAGTCCTATACCCTGTGATGGAGACTCCGCTTGTCATTAAGTGTAAGGGAACTCTTTGTCTGTTTCTGATCCTCAGCATCTGCTTGAAAGACAGGGACCTTTTAAAAATAGAATTCAGTTCCGTTTTTGCCCTGGTCAGCCAGGGAGGCTTTTTAGTGCTAAATTTGATATAAAATATCATAAGGAAAAAGCCTCATGCAAGCCACACTGAATAGGGTAGCAGTATCATCTTGCCTCACTACTCGTGTCTAACTGTTATGGAGACAATCAAACCAAAGATCTACTCCTCTGAAATCAAATCACCTACACTTTCACATGGGCCATGAGAGCCCCTTGTTTCAATGTTTCATTTAGAACCTGCCTCATTACCATCATCACCAAAAAGCACTCACCAAGGGCTTCATCTCTGGGAACCTTATATTTGCCATTGCCTGAGGGAGCCTCCTACTGGTATGTGTTTACAATCTGAGGGAGACGAAACTAAGAGAGATAGACGCCAAACGGAAATAGACACAATTAAGTAGCAAAGGCTGGACAAGTACGAATAGATAAGAGTAAATATTGGCTTTGTGTGAAGGCCAAGAGAGAGGCGCATTTGTCCATGTTTCACAGAAGAGAACTTTGTTCCCATGGATGAGAGTCATCGCTGTGTCCTGCCTCCTGCATTCTGCAGAGACTTAAAGTCCCCGAGGAAGAGGTGGTGACCTGGAATAGACCATTTCACATGGTGTGAAGCCTCCTGGACCTTTGCTGGGGAGTTATGAGGAAGCGGAGAGGGGTGAGGGAGGCAGGAGGGAGAGGGTGGCTTCTCTTCTACCTGGAAGGATGTTGGGGGCTACAGTTGTCACTTTGCAAGTCCCTTCAGTCCCCGGGTCCTCTGAATTGGCATTTTTCATGTTCACCTTTGGCAATGAAGACAGAGTTCACTGACCTCACTTCCCCACTGCTCTGCCTGGTGGGAAGGGATGATTAGGAATAGCTGATTCACACATCCCTGGGGAGAAGGAGGTACATCGGGAAGCTGGCCTCCGCCAGAGACTCAGATAGCCACAAAGCAAAACATGCAGACGTTTGGAAATAGCTAAGTAATCAGTGCACTTGATCCAGTTCCAATTCTCATGCATCAAGTGCCTTTTGTGTGGACCACAGCATGCTTATATTTCATGTCAGGAACACTTGGCCAGAGACAAGTGTATGCACGTACGTGTGTGTGTGTGTGTGTGTGAGTATGCACGTGTGTGTATGTGGGCAAACTCGGGAGTGTGAGTGCGACTGTAAGTGTGGATGGGAGTGTCTGTGTGAGCCTGTGTTTGTATAAGCGTGTGACTGTGTGTGCAAACATATGTGAGTACGTGTTTGCCAAAACAAGGAGGGGTGTGAGTATGTGGGGATGTGTATGGGCACATGAGCTTATGTATGAGTTTATGCGAGTGCACAGTCTGTGGATGTGAGTGAGAGCATGTGTGCATGCGTGCACATGAGCAAACGCATGTCCCTGTGTCCCTGCGAGGGCTCCTGGAGAGCTGCAACCTGGATTCCAGCTGGTGACATGGCAGCATTTCCTGAAATTGCTTTTGACTCATAAGCCCTTGAATCCCAGCAAAAATAATACAAAACAATTCCAATATGCAGAAACTTGGGCTGCTTTCTTTTGCTTAGCTTACATAAGGGGAGTTGTTACTGGCGAAGAAATTGATCTGGAGTTTTCCCGAGCACAGCAGAGGCACAGCCCGTGTCTTGACTCAATGTGACCTTTGCATCCTGTCCTCACTGAGCACTATCAGGCCTGAATGTCAGCTGCAGTCGGAACCAATTTTGCTCAGAGCTCCAGGCTGCAGAGCGATCTGCCTGACTTCACTGTGGTTTTCTTGCCATGGCATGAGTGGCTAATGGAAAACACACCAGGCTGGTCGTCGGGGGTGTTCCCATGTTCCTGGGAAGGTCAGTGGAGTTGTGGGAGCCTTATTGTGCTCCCTGGTCAGCCTGGGACGGGCACTGCTGGCCTTCCCACCTCAGGGACTGATGAAGAGAGAGGAGATGAAGGGATAAGGACAAAGCTCTGACTCTCATATTTGGTGGCTAGCTTTTGATACTAAGTGTAAATCTGGGGCTCTGAAAGTTAGCTGCTGTGATCTCCAATGCCCAGTCTGAATTTCCATAGGTTTCCACAGCCCACTGCACAACAGCCACCTGTAGAGGGATTGAGAAAAGGAATAGTCTCTCTATCTTATAAGCTGTACCTATGCATCAATTTAAAAAAAAACCTTAACGTCCCACTGTCCCTAAGTAAAATATGACTTTATAAATCCCTGAATTACTCTCTGTGCACATCTGTACCTGCTCAGCCTTCTGCCCTCCTGCAGGGGCTAGCATGTCCCACACACATCTGAGGCCAGCCTGCCCCCCAGTCTTGGGAAGCAAGGAGCAGCCCCTCCTGCAAGGGCCTGAGGGCAGCAGCACGCAGACCTGGCCCCAGCTGGACGGCCCTCCTGACCCCACACCGTGGTCTTAGCTGTTTTCTCACTTGGAAGGAGAAAGAAGCCTGCATCCCAGAAGGAATTCCACCACAGATGCCAGTTCAGATTTGCTTTCTCTAATGGGTGCACCCTGTGGGCATGGATAATCTCTTTGGAAGTTTAGATCAAAGAAATAAGAGCCAAAGACAAAAGTTGTTCTCTCATGTCCGTGATGAGAGCAAGCAGCGTCCCATTGCCCCTTCCCAGATTCTTTCGTTTTATCTTGGTCTAGTCCTCCTCACAGTGTAGGAGACACCTGAACAGAAACACCTTGGTAGTAAGTGAATGCGGAAGGGATTGGTCTCTGTTAAAAAGCACAAGAGCACACACGAGCACATACATCATTGCTTGGCAGTCTCCACATCTGTGGTGTAAATAGCCACAGGATCACTTCTGTAAATAGCCATGGGAGAAGTTAGTTGGGGCTCCTACTAAGACTGACTGTTGCACTTTTGAGGTGTCTGGCATCTCTGACCTGAGACAACAGGCTCCTCCTTCTCCTCCCCCTCCCCTCCTCCTCCTCTTAGGATCACCCACTGAGCAAAATTCAAGTGAACCACGAAGTACACATGATATTAACTGTATTAACCAGGCTGCACCCAGGGTTTCCAGAAAGTTTTCATCTGGAAAAACTGAAACATTGTACCCCTGGGCCAACATCCCCTCATCCCCCTCACCTTGGCCCCTGAATACACAGTTGTTGTTGTTGTTGTTGTTGTTCTTCCTCTTCCTCTTCCTTTTCTTCTTCTTTTCTTCCTCTTCTCCTCCCCTCCTCCTCCTCCCCCTCCTCCTCCTCCTTCTCCTCCTCTCTGCTTCTGTAAATTTGTCTCATTCAGAGTCTGCGCATAATGAGACCAGCTAGCATCTGTCTCCCTGGGTGGGGCTCACTTCACCTAGCGTGATGTCCTCCAGCTACATCCGTGTTGCTGCACATGACAGGTTTTCCTCCTTTTTAATCCCTCTTCTGGGCATATATGCAGGGAAGCGAAGTGTTCATTGCAGCACTGTTCACAATAGCCGAGATCTGGAAACAACCAAAATCGCCATCCGCAGATGAATGGATAAGGAAAATGCGGTGCACGTAGAAATACTGTACTGAAGTCGCTGTAAGTCAAGTTGGGGGAGGCTTCAGGATCCCTGCCCTAAAGGAAGTCAGTCCCCAAGCCCCGTGGGAGGCGGGAAGGCCCAACCTTGCAATCCAGTGAGGAGTGAGATAGGGAAGAGGGCACAAGACCCACGCGTTCTGCCTTCCCCCATGGGGCTGAAGCCAGGAGGGCAGTGGTGCTGGAGAAGCTGCACTGGGAGGTGGAAGTGTGGGTACACCTCTCTCAGAGCCCTCGGAGGTGACAGCATGTCTGACAGACCCTCACCAGCATGGGGCACCATACTGGTGCCGCTCCTGAGCATCCCTTGTTCCTGTGGGATAAGGGCTGATCCAGGACTCCTTGTGTGCTGTGGGGGATGCAGGGCCAGTGGAGTGGGAACTGGATGACATGAATGAGACTCAGAGTTGTGGTGAGCTGGCCACTGGGGGAACTGTGAGGGGGACAGATGGTGGGCAGTGCAGATGGCATCGGTGAAAGGCAGCTGGGTGCTCCAGGGGCCTAGTGGGCAAGGAGCTCTGCTGGGCACCAGACAGTCCACAGCCCAGGACGAGACCTGCTGTGCTGTCCCAGGCTCCTGCACGGCTGCACCCCTTCTCAGCACAGAAAGCTGTTCCTTGATTGAACTGCCCCAGGAAGACTGTTGGAACTGGAAGAGACCAAAATGCCCTTAATGACAATGGACAGTGAGAGGAACAAAGAGCATGCCGCAGCCTGAAAGCTTTGAAAACATTACACTAACCCAGAGAAGCCAGTCACTAAAACCACACAATGTATGAGTCCATTTGCATGAGACGTCCAGATAGGCAAATTTCGGGACAGAAAGATTTGTGGCTGCCTAGGGCTGGGAGAGGTAGGTGGAGGGAGTGATTGCTAACGGGTATCGCTGCTTGTTTGGGTGACAAGAATGCCCTGAAATTGATTGTGGTGATGATCGCGCAATTTTATGAATGTACTAAAAACCATTGCATTGTATACTTTAAACAGGTGAATTGCATTTCAAGAAAGTATCTATTTTAAAAAGACACCTTTAATTGGCAGTATATGCATTTTCCCCATCCCCACTGCCCAGATGGGTGAGAATTTGCAAGCAGCAACATCAAGGACTAAAAAACAGAAGCCGAGTTCTCCCCCAGGTTTGAGTATACTATGCTGATTTTCTGATTTCTGCTACAACTCTGACTTTCTCTTCCATTTATTGCTTTTGGTTGCATATTAAAGGAGACTGGAAGAAACAGCCTATGAAATCACTTTGTTTATAACCAGAACACTGCTGAGGATATTAGTACCTACTTTGTACGTGTCCTTTTCTCGAGGACTCTCAGGAGAAATTAGTTTTGGCTTTAGATTCAGTAATAGTTAATCTTTTCCAGAACAACTGGTTTACTTTTATGTTCTAAACATTGCGATGTGTATAAAGGATTCTTGCCTGTTGGTGCTGATTGCTAGAAAGTAGAGAGCCAAATTTGTGATCCATCCTTATTCCCTTGTCATTCTGTTTATACACATGCACATGTGTACACACACTCTACACACACATGCACACGTGTACACATGCTCTAGACACATGTGCATGTGTACACTTGGTCTATACACAGGTACACACACGTGCACACATGCTCTAGACACACGTACACACATACACATGTGCTTAATGTGCTAATCTCATTCCTGGATACAAATTAAGTTTTTCCTTTGTTTTCTGTTTGTCTTCTAGTTTTTTAAAAAAAAATCTTGCTGTATTTCATGTAAATTTACATAAAAATTCTTTCTTGGCACTTAGGGGTTTCCAACCATTTTCCACCCCCCCACCCTCCCGTGGCATCTTGGAAAATGAAGAGTTGTCTTAGGCCACACAAACACTAAAAAAGTTGATTAGTGCAAATAAAAAGTCCATGCGTGTTTTTTTGTGGTATCTGGCACCACAAATAAACAAAAGAGTCCTCAAATAATTTGCATGCAGCCTGCCAGCCTGCTGCAGGTTGGACATCCCAAGAATGTGTCCTGTCTTGAGTCTGTTCCTTACCTACCTGGCTCGCCGTCCTGCCTTGCTTGGACTGTTGTTAGCAGGCTCCTAGGGTGCGCCCAGACTCTCTTGTCATGTCCTGTAAGTTTATCCTCCACGTTTCTGCTAAAGAGATTTCTTAAAATTGCCTCTGTGTATAGACCCTAACTTACCCTCTTGCTTTTCAAATGCAGCCCATTTCCTGCAGCCGAGGGCACCTTTTTTATGGGGACACTGCTCTTGTTTTGTGTCACTGGTTGGTTTGTTCATTAATTTGAGTGTGCTAGAGCTGATGGCTCAATAAATGATAGGCTTTGCCTTTCTTTTCACTAAATTAGGAATGACGGAGATGGATGTTGAAATCAATCAAAGGAAGAGATGGAAATAGCAGCTTTATTGCTGACGAAGAGAGAGACTGCAGCATAGATGACTGGCAACCAGGTTTTCCACCGCTTTACTCCAAGACCATGTGTCGGGATGTCCGTGGGACAGTTTGGATTTATAGAGTGAAATTTACTCAATTCCTGACACTCCTCAAAAAAGAGCTTTGCCTACAGGCTCAGCCAGTGTGGCGGGCCTGGCTCTGGCCACGTGTGCCTAGCACACGGAAGCTGAAGCTGGTGGAATCCGACCACTCCCCAGAGAGACAGAGCTGTGGTCCCGAGTCTCACACCAGTCACTGCTCTACAGGTGAGGAGCAGAGAGAGGAGGGGAAGCTACACTTCTCAGTATTTCAGAGGGGGAATATTCTGTTTTGTGGGCCAAGATGGCATTACTGAGGCAGAGTGTATTAGCGTCTTATTAGCAAGAGAAAGCAGTTTTTGCTGATCTGAGCAGAAGCGGATATTGGGGCGTACTGAGTATTACCATTAATCCTGTTGGGCGGAAAATGGCATGATGGTTATGTAAAAACAAAAATCCTTATGAGTTAGAAATGCACACTGAGATATTTATGGGTGAAATAACATGATATCTCATCATTACTTTAAAGTATTTTAGCAAAAATAAAAATAAAAAAAGCAATACAATAGGCGAGAGGAGGGGCAGCAAACTAGTGAAACCATTTGCGAAATACTGATAGCTGTTGAACCAGGTGATCAATATGTGGGTGGTCGTTATGGTATTCCCTTCAATTTTCTGTATGTTTGGAATTTTCCATAATAAGGTTTTATATAAGGGGATTTTGAGTAGCTTAGGGAACTTTTGTGTTTTCTACAAAGCCAAGTTGGGAGGATAGGTAGTCAGGAAGGACACCTAGGTTCTCCATAGGACTGAGGGCATGATGGCCGCCCAGTGCACACACCAGCCAGGCTGGCCAGAGGGAACGGTGGATGTCACTCCAGACCTACTACCACAGCTGCATTTGGAAATTAGACGCAGCGGCTGTTGATGTCCCCCTGCAGTGACAGTGGATCTGGTGCGGTCTGTCTCATTTGGATGACTGACTTCTAGACCAAAGCCTGGGCAGGAGCACCTGGTTTGCCAAGCCTGGTCACCATGCCCCAGTTCCATGCCCTGGGCTGGGGTTGCAGTGCCTGGCAGGCAGGAGATGGCTTTGCCTCACACGGAGAGAGGCTCTGATTAGGAAAGAGGATGCAGGGCATATTTTAACAGAAGGATAAATATTCACTGTAATGAGAAAACAGTGCTTTGAACCCTTTGGAATGTGGTAACGTTTTTATCAAATTTTCACTGTAGCATCTACAGCGATTAACACTGTGCACCCTGCAAATGTCACAACACATTCTCATCAAATTTTAATGGTATTGTGCCTGTAGTTCACAGATGGTCTAACAGTTACCCCCACTTTGTGAGTCAGCATCATCCCCATATTACAGCCAAGAATATTGCCACAAAGAGAAGCAAAGTTACGTGCCCAAGTGCCCACAGCTTTTTTTTTTTTTTTTTTTGCAGTTTCTGGCCAGGGCTGGGTTTGAACCTGCCACCTCTGGCATATGGGCAGGCGCCCTACTCCTTTGAGCCACAGGCGCTGCCCAGTGCCCACAGCTGTTAAGTGGTGGCCTCAGAAGTCAAATTCGGAGATTCCCACTCTGAGACCAGGCTGGGTCATTTCCACTATGATACCATTAAACTTTTAGTAGTGACTTCCAGTTGGATTTTCAGCACCTAATCTTCTTTATCTCAATGAAATCAAGAACCAAAAATTTAAAGATTTCTGTCTCCCTTTGGCAACCTTTCTAGATAGCTTTTTGCAATCTTTTGAGGATTATCCTAAGCAGATGTAAGGGCACCATAAATCTATGAGCTGTTAGCGTTTTAGACGGAGCTGCAAACTTTTATCCTATTAGTGTTAGGCCATGCAGATTACCCGATTCAAGTCAATTGTGGATGCGGTGGTGGCTCCAGGAGAATGCCTGTGAGTTAATTGTCAAAGAATCTAAAATATGAACTAGGTTTAAAGGTAATTAAGCCTGGAAAGTAAGTCAGTGATGCAGTACACTGCTGAGCCACGAATATCACAAAAAAAATCAACCGAGATAATTGCCTAGGACTCACTGCAAGCCTCCCCAAGAAGTGTTTATACAAGGGCACCTGGAAAGGGGATGGAGCTCTGCAAAGTGTCAGGGAGGAGCTGCCACAGTGGAGGCAAAGAACTGGCCTCAGCACATTCCAAGGAAAAAGTGGAAAAAAGAGAAGTGTGACGCTATGTCAAAAGAAGGCACAGGCCCAGAAAGCTCTCCCCTGCTGCTTAATACAGGAAATATCTCCCAAACATCCCTGCTAATCCTCCACCGATACAATGAGAAATGAGGGCCTCTGGCAGCCAAGCAGTTATTAAACCAGGACAAAAAATATTCCACCCATAGCAACAGAGCCAAAGATAACAGTGGGGAATAGCAAAGCTACAGAGAAATGGCAGATACAAAACATTCAATCCTGGGAGCTCCCTCACCCCCCCAAAGCAATTGATGTGTGAGAAAAATAAAAGGCCTCATTCTGCCCAGGAGGTTGGGCAGTGAACTGTAAACTTCAGGACACAGTGTATAGCCTCAGTCAAGCTGGACTCAGCTGGATGAAGGAGAGTCTGAGATTGTAGAAATGACAGGCAGTCTTTACACTGGGCAGAGTGCTGAGGCTTCCTGAGCTGGTCCCCGGTCCGTGGATGAAATATCTGTAGAAAGCAGAAGAGTGTGCGCACGTGCTGAGCTCCACACTGGCAACATGGAGATTCATAAACACCGTGCTTGGGTGAAGACTCATGCACAGGGGGAGATTTGCTTTCCAATAAATATTTCTCCAGAATGCTCCATTTCTTATCAAAATGCTCATTTTCCCAGTGTTTTTCCAAGCTCTCTGTCCATGCTGGGATGGAACTCATCCTAAGTAAACAATATCTCACCAATACCTTGTAGCTACTGACTTGTCTCCACCCAAGGGGGTGGCTCCAGATGCCACTTAATAAAGAGGGCGGGTTCCTGCTCTGGGCTTCTGAGGCGGCAGCTGGTGTGAGGTGGAGTCAGGGCCCAGACGCAGGGGACAGATGAACTCAGAAAAATTAATGTTCTATGGCCTTTTACTACTTAAATATCCTTACTTTATGTGTGCTTTGCAACCAACTTGTTAGAGGACAATAGAATTTTACTGTTGATAGGACTTTTTTTTTTTTTTTATCTTCTCACATCTTTATTATTTATTTTATAATCCTGACTCTTGTACTTTTTTTTTTTTTATCACAAATTTGCCTTCAAGTAACACATAATACACTTAAGGTAGATTCACCTTCCAGAGGGTCCCAGTTTTTCAACACCACTACACTGCTTCGTACAAACAGCCAAAAAAATGACACAGAGCAACACCTGGGGATGTCCTTCCTGGTACTTTAGATTTTAAAACTGCATAATATGTTGAGTTTCCATAAAATTTCACTTTTGTAACAGGAAATAAACCCTACTACTATTTTGTAATTGCCTTTATCTGATTTGATTGGATGAAGTTATTAATAACATAACTTTTAAATTTATGGGGGAAACCAGTACTTTATATTCACTCCTTATAGAAGGCTCAACAACAAGCATAATGAAGTCATTATAAAATCATACTGCCAAGTATTACCTTGATGTATAATTCTGCTTATACAGCTGTGTGCATATCACAGCTAATGCACACTGCTTAATTATCAAGATATATCCAGAAGCATCCTTTGGTTATGTGAACAGCAGGAGAGACAGCACTAAAGATTCATTCTCTGGTCTTCTGGCCATCAATACAAGCTGAGATTTTTGAAACTATTTGATGATTCTGGTATTTGGGGACAGGAGACCTATATCATAAAACTTCTAGGAGACAAATGGGCTCAGGTGAAAGACTTCGAAGATAAAAGGCTGATAGTTAAGGCAGAGTTATCATTAGCAAATTGCAGAGAGACAGGGAAGCGATGAGAATCGCTTGATATTTATTAGAGAGCAAGACTCATTAAATCATTTCTCTTGTAGAAAAATATTTCAAACTTGTATATTTTCAAATGCTCTTTTCATAAAGAACACAGAAAATTAAAGAAAATGTAAGATATTTGTGAAAATAAGCAGTTTCCAGTATACTTGTTTCTCATTTCTCTTCATTTTTCCTCTTTCAAAGGAGTTCTTCTCATCGAGCACAATTGTGCTAATCTTTAAAGCAATACAAACTCTTCTGTGCTAAATCTTTTTAATCTTTTCTTTTCCTCCTCTGAGAAAAGGTCTTCATTGGTTGTAGTAGATGTAAAATCATAGTCTCTGGAATGACCCTTTACAAAAGAAAATAAGGGATATTTCTCCTTAGAGGAAATTCTCAGCATCTTGGTGATTTCTTCAGATGCTCGTTCAAAGTCCTGAACATTTCGACAGTAAAATCCTATTGTACAGCTCGGATCCATTTTTCGAAATGACATCTTTTTGGGAGAAGGGCAGTGGAATGTCTCGAGAGGGAAATCCTTTACGCTGACATGTACAAAAGGTTGGCAGTAATGAGGATCCATGTAAATCAGACTGTCATCTTGAAATCCAGCAAAGTAATATGACTGTTTAGGTTTGCCACCAATACTACCCACACAATATTCAAGGCTTAACTACCCTTTACAAACTCTAAGTAGTCAGTGTTGCTTCTTTCCCCACCAAGTCTAACTGGAACCAGAATAATAACAGCTTTGTCTTCTGCATTACCAGAGGTCCTGGAAGCACTCTGCTTATCAATTACATCAGAATTGTAAACTGTACAATCTTGGGCAACATAAATCGTTAGTCCTTGTAAATCAGGATGTTTTGCTTCTTCAACTGCTTTTCTTAAAATGTGTGCAACCACAGCTGGTCCATACCAATCTCCTGCTTGTTTCCCAGATTTCTTTCCATATTCTATTAGTTGGTGCAAGCCAAAGAAAGCCAAGGAGGAATCACCAAACCAAGAGATGATTTTCCTGTGATAAATCTCATTTCGCGTTTCATGATCATCAGAATATTTCCTCATTGTTTCCTTCAGAGAAATTGTTGGGGTTTTGAGTTCTCTTTCCCCTGAAAGCGATGCTTCAAATGATGCAGTAATTTTTTTTACAGTGTGGGAAGTCCATGATTCAGTGTCTGAATTTTCAATATTCAAAGCACCAGGCCAGGTCCAAGCTCTACCAAGAAAGTGTAGTACGAGTCCTTGAGCCAACAGCATCTGGCCAGTTCTCAACGTACAACCCCAACCACAGTCTGTTGTCAAAGCTGAGCCTTCTATTTGAGGAAATTCTTCTCTGTAAGTCAGCCATATTCTAGAAATAAAATCTTTACGAAATTCGTCTACATTTCCCGCAATTACGTGATCTTCTATTGTACATTCTGATCTTGCAGATAACATTTCATTTTCATCTTCATATTTAAAATGGTAACATTTTCCAAGTAGTAATACAGGGGAATTTCTACTAAAATACGTCTTTGTTTTCAATACCCAACTATATTTCATGTTGTTCCAAGCAGATATAAATTTAGTTTTTAGCTTATCAACTTCATCTGTTCCCGTGGCCTCCATATTCAAATTCTAAAAAAAAGCCATCACTTGATTGTGCTCTTCTGTAGAGTTTAATCTTTTGTACTGACAGAGGAACCAAGAAGACCTTCTGTTTTAGACAGTTCCCAACCAGCCACCAAAAACACTCTGGATAGTCCTTAGCAAAAGTATGAAAGTCAAGATGCCTGTGGTCTCAGCTACTCAGGAGGCTAAAGCAGGAGTCTGAGTCGCTGTGAACTACGATGAGGCCATGGCACTCTAGCTGATCCTGCAGGCCTCTCAGCGTGGGGCCACCATCTCGTCTCCCTCTCAGTTCCTCACACATGACTTCTATCAAGTTTCTCACACAACTTGTGGCAAAAACCTCCACTTGTGCAACACTGCATGTTATATGTTCACAGACTGTAGCCAGTCATGACCAACCCCCGCAGCCGCGGCCCGCTCGGCGCCCAGGCTCTGTTGATAGGACTTTAAAGATAATCCAACAGGTTTGTCTTACAGAAGGGAAACTGAGGCTGGAAGTACAAAATGATTTGTTCAGGATAGGCCTGGGCCTGTTCTCCTGCCTTCTGGGTCACTCCCTCCATTCATTAGCTCATCCTACCTAGACCCCAGGTAGATCTGGGAAATACATGAACCAGACTGTTTTTATTTTAGGTGTCTGTCTTGGTTGTCAAACTGACTCAAATTTGATAGTTTCGTGGCAGAATTATTCAAGTTCCTTTATCTTTACAAAGTTTTTTATTTTTATTAATTTTAATTTTTGAAAACGAAGCCACAGTCATTCTAGATGGATACGATGTGTCTGCTGGCCACACTAATTCCAAACCCACCTGCTCCTGTCCCTGTATGGGCATGTTCTCTCACCAGCCAGCTTTTCATTCTCCTCCTCATCCTCCTCAGAGAGGAAATGTCCCTCTGATGGCAGAATGACAGATGGAAGGTATAGACCTCTGCCAGTTATCAGTCAGCTGATACATCACAAATGATGCCCTTTCAAACACGTGACTCCAAACAGAGTCTCTGTCCAAACAGAGACTGACCTGACCTCCTTTGGTGCCACCACAAAGGCGTTCCCTGCACATGGTGAAGAACGTGATCTGTAGACCCTGAGCCAATTACATTTGCTCCTTGGGCCTTGTTTTCCTCATCTGTATAATGGGTGAAATGGTACCTACTGCCAGGGTCATGAGGGCAAAGGAAGCTTTAATGAAACAATCCATCTAAAGGGTCTTAGAAGACGGGCACACAGGCAATGCTGGCTAGTTGTGACTGTTGAATTTAAAAAATATGAGGAAAAAATTAGGACATAAAATTTCTGCAAGCAGCCTGGTCTATTCTTATCTTGGCTTATCTCCATATTTCAAACTGTTAGGGACAATTCTACAAAGTATTAACCTGTTACTTTCCCTCAAGTTCCATTTTCAATCTTGTGTGCATGGAAAGGGGTCAGCAGGTATATTGTGAGTATTTTTCTCTCTTACCTAAGTCCTAGGAATTCCCAGATTTCTCCACTCATCTGTATTAATGTATAGAAAAATCTCTTGATAGAGTTTAGCCAAGACCTCCACTAACATTGCCAAAAGGAAAAAATACACATATATACATAGAAATAACAGAGAAAAAGTAGTTCAAGTTCTTAGGTCATACTTACCAATTATTGGTTACCGTAGCTCAGAGAGTACTTTGTTCTTCCCTGTAATTCTTGACATGACCTGGCAGGTTTGGTTGGGGGTAGCTGCTGAGTCCCATAAGCATTCGGTCCCTCTCAGTGGAAACTTTTCTGCAGCCCTTTCTCCAGCCGGGGGCTAATGTCCACGTCCTGTGGACCCAGCCTCCCTGGGCTCACCTGTCCTGGTCCCTTCAGTGTGTGGGACACTTTCTGCATCTGAGTTTTGAGCAGGCCTCTTCCTTTACTTCCCTTCTGGAGTTTTCCATGGCTCCAGATTCTGCCTTGGCTGTTGACCCTTTCCTCTCTGCCCATATTTCTGTGCAGTTTTTGTTTGGTGGAGGCCCATACACCAGCCAGAAATTAATGGTGTTTCTATCTCACTCTTCCGTGCCTGGTCCTCATCCATCATCTTACATGGCACTCAAGTCTGGCCTCTATGATAGCCACATCTTTCTTCAGGGTCAGCCACCTTCTATTACCTCCTTTCAAACCTGATCTTCCTTTAGGGCCACCCATTGGATTCTTGTTTCCTGTGACCTAATTTGTTGGGAGCTAATTTGCTGAGAGCTGATTTGCTGCATAGAAATGATTGACAGCTCCTTTGCACAGTAACTGATCAAGTCTCTCCTGTTTCCGTTTTTTTAGCACCACCCACTTCCTCAAATTTCTTTTGTTGACTCATTCCTCCAGAGGCTTTTTGGATCTTCCAGAGTTCTGACATCAGTTTTACAGAGTCAGACATGGTATGCACATATTGTGTTTTCCATGTATAGTAGATGGAAAGACACGATTTCCAAGTAAAGAATCACATTCCTGTGGCTTGGTGAAGCACTTTGTTAGACAAGAAAGGTGATGTATTTACTCCTTCCATGGTTGCTGAGGTGATGGAGAGGAAATGTCGCTGCCTTGCGTGTGCCAATCCATTCTTTGCTTCTAGCAGTAGCCAGTTTCTGAAAACAGCAATGGGCAAGGCTCCCAGTGTGGTTCAGGTCAGGGCATATGGAGAAGGTCACAATTGTATTATGGCCAAAGAGATGCAGATGTGTTGACCTCGAGGGCTTTGAGTCTATAGACCCCACAGAGTTATCCTGATAGCTGAGGGAGTTACTATCTCAGCACATCCTCAGTTTGTGCTGCTCAGACCCAGGGCTGGGGAAGCCCTGCCTGAGGCTTCCAGAGGAGTTACCATACCACTGTCCTTCCAACCTTCTCTTTCCAATCTCCCATCTCTGAGTCTGGAAGAAGTCTCTGAGCTCCCTTTGCTTTCTAGGGGACTTTTGCATGAACTTATTTTCTACCTAGTTTAAATCAAATTCAATCTCTTACCCATTTCAAAGCTTCCCGCTTCCCCGGGTTTCAATCCCATCCTGGCCCAGGGAAGGAGGCAGGGCGTTCGTCTCCCTGCTCCTGCCTTCCTCCTGGCTTCTGAGTTGGTGTTCAGGGAGGAGGTGAGGAGTTGCGGGGGGCTTGCTGGTGATCCCTTGGGTTGGTGCCTTCTGTGTCGTAGATGTCCCAGTCCCAATGCCAGCTCTTTCTCTCATAGGGCAGCAGTGCTTTCATTCAACCTTTCTGCTGGGGTTGCCTCCTTTACCCAAACCCTATTACATGTCAACCCAAGGGAGAACTTAATCAAACTGCCTCATGAATGGTGGAAAAGCAAGGGGCTCCCTCAAGCTCCCTACTCTTTGCCTTTACATCACAAAGGACTTCCCGTATGAAGTGGAGGCACTGTCTTTGAATTCTGGGACACAGAACACACTCTTCTCAGGCCCCTCCAGGCCCCTGGTAGATCTTGGATTGTGCCTTCCTCCTACTTAAAGCCCCTTGAGTGACTCACAATCAATCTCATGTGTCAGGAACTAGGGAAGATATTGAGATTGTAGGAAGGCAGGTCACTCCCAGGACTCAAGACTCAGTGCTTTTGTTGTTTTAATTTTTAAGGATTAAAACCAATTTGTTCAGGGTGGCTCCTGTGGCTCAAGGAGTAGGGCCCCATATACTGAGGGTGGCGGGTTCAAACCCACCCCTGGCCAAAAACTGCAAAACAAACAAACAAACAAAAAAACCCCCAATTTGTTCAAACTATCAGCAATACTTACCGGCAGATGTAATTTCTATTCACTGAAGTCCATCATTGAAGAAACTTATCTTGCGCCTGCTGACATCACTGCCCAAGTCTGTTTGGAACTCTAATTATGATGTTCCAGTGGTGTCGAAGTCAAGCCACTCTCTCCTTTCACAAAACCTTTCCTGGAGTTCATGCTGGGCCTTTTACTCCTATTTGTGCCCTGGATGCTGCAGCCTGTCTTATAACACATCATCAGAGTCCCTCAAGATTCTCAAATGATTACATTTCAAATGAGAAAATTTTACTGCCTTCCAGGAAAATGTAGATGTTTTTCTTAGACATACTCAGCAAATCCCATGTAATCTATTGAATGATGTGCATGAAAATGTTTGGGCGGAATGTGGCAGAGGGCAGGCTGCCACATTCCTTACCTATGATCACAGCTTTCTAGGTGGCATATTTCTAGGTAATGCCCGGCCTTCGGCCTCCTGGGGCCAAGTTTTCTCCCATCGATGCTCGCAGCTGCAGGGAGCAAGTGATGTGGGTGCCTGCTGTCGTCAAGGCCAAATTTGTACCAGTGGCTGGTGCACTGGGGAGGGACACTCTCCCTTCTCCCTGGAGCACCTGCAGTGGGACCATTTTGAAAATGTACAGAACCAGCTACTCATTATTTACAGAGATGGGAAAAGTACAACGTGAAAAAAAAAAAAAAAACAAACAAACCGCAAAACCCCAAACACCAAAAACCTCCAAAATCACGAAAGAAAAATCTCCCAGACAGGGGACAAATCCCTTCACCAAATTTTGGATGGTGAATGATGTTAGAGCAGAATGTCCTACCAGAGTCCATTAAAAGCATTTAGAATGTCATAGAAATAGAATTTACAGTAATTTTGAGACCAGTTTCTTTCACTCTGCTTAATGTCTTTGAGATTCATTTGAGTTGTTGCATATATCAGTATCATTTGTTTGTTCCTTTATGTGGGTAATATTCCATGGCATTGAAGTGTCACAGTCTTCTTTTCCATTTACACATTGAAGACATTATGGTTAATTGCAGTTTGGGGCAATCCTGAAAAGAGCTGTTATAAACACTATTGTACAGATTTTTGTGTCTGTAAATTTTCATTTCCTTATCACCACTGATATTTGGAGCAGGATAATTCTTTGTTGGTGGGAGGTAGAGGGGGGAGGTTGTCCTGCACTTGGTGGGGTGTTCAGCAATATCACTAGATGCTTCCTCATCTGTGACAAAGAGAAATATTTCTAGCCATAGCCCTGGAGTGAGAAAATTACCTCCGGTTGAGATCCACTGCTCTACATTAAATACCGGGAGCGAAATTGCTGAGTCATATGATAAATATGCGTTTGATTTTATAGGAAATTGCCAAACTATTTTCCAGAGTGTCTGTACCATTTTACATCCCCATCAACAACGTTTGAAACTTCCAATTGCTTTACATTCTTGCCAGCACTTAATATTGTCGGTTATTTTTTTCTTCCCAGTTCTAATAGTAGCGTAGCAATATCTCATTATACTTTTAGTTACATGTCCATGATGGCCAATGACATTGAAAACTTTTTCAAGTGCTTATTTTCCAACTTTTAATTAATTAATTAATTAATTAATTAATTAATTTTTTGTGGTTTTTGGCCAGGGCTGGGTTTGAACCCGCCACCTCCGGCATATGGGACCAGCGCCCTACTCCTTGAGCCACAGGCGCTGCCCTTATTTTCCAACTTTATATTCTCTTGGGAAGGTATCTGTTCAAATTCTTTGCTATTTCTAATTGTTGTTGGTTTTCTTATCACTGAAGCTCTTTATAAGGATATGAGCCTCTCTTGCATAGATGATTTGCAAATATTTTGTTCTGGTATATGACTTGTCTTTTTGTTCTCTTAACAGTATCTTCCCAAATAGTCAGAACAATCCTGAGCAAAAGGAACAAAGCTGGAGGCATCATACTGCCTGACTTTAAATTATACTACATGGCTATAGATACCAAAATGGCATGGTGCTAGTATAAAAACAGACACAGAGATCAATGGAACAGAAGAAACATAAAGAAAGCCACACACTTACAGCCAACTGATATTTGATGAAGTCAACATGATCATAAACTGGGGAAATGACACTTCTTAAAATAAATGGTACTAGGAAGATAGGATTGCCATATGCAGAACAATGAAACTAGACTCCTATCTCACATCATATATAAAAACGAAGGGAACACTTTTACACTGCTGGTGGGACTGCAAACTAATACAACCTTTTTGGAAGGAAGTATGTAGAACCCTCAAAGAACTCAAGCTAGACCTCCCATTTGATCCTGCAATCCCATTACTGGGCATCTACCCAGAAGGAAAGAAATCCTTTTATCATAAGGACACTTGCACTAGACTGTTTATTGCAGCTTAATTTACAATCACCAAAATGTGGAAACAGCCTAAATGCCCTCCAACCCAGGAATGGATTAACAAGCTGTGGTATATGTATACCATGGAATACTATTCAGCCATTAAAAAAAAATGGAGATTTTACATCCTTTGTATTAACCTAGATAGAAGTGGAACATTATTTTTAGTAAAGCATCACAAGAATGGAAAAGCACGAATCCTATGTACTCAATTTTGATATGAGGACAATTAATGACAATTAATGACACAGTAGGGGTGGGGGAAGGGGAGAGCAGAGAGAGAAAGAAGGAGGGAGGGGTGGGGAAAGGAAGACCAGAGAGAGAGAAGGAGGGAGGGGGGGTGAGGTTTTGGTGTGTGCCACATTTTTTGGGGACAAGACAAGATTGTAAGAGAGACTTTACCTAACAAATGCAATCAGTTTAACCTGGTTTCTTGTACCCTCAATGAATACCCAACAATGAATCAATTAAAAAAAAAACACAAAATAATAAAAGATTTGAATGTAAGAATGATAAAAATAATAGAAGAAAACCTAGAGAAAGCTCTTCTGAACATAGGTCTAGGCAAAGAATTCATGGCTAAGACCTTAAAAGCACAGGTAGCAATAATAAAAAATAAACAAATGAGACCATTAAACTACAAAGTTTTTGCATAGCAAAGGAATCAACAGCGTGAACAGATAACCTCACAAAGGGAGAAAATATTTACAAACTATACATCTGACAGGGGACTAATATCCAGAATTTACAAGAAACTCAAACAATAAAAACCCACCATCAACCCCACTATAAAGTTGGCCAAGGACATGAGCGAACATTTTTCAAAAGAAGGCAAACAAATGACCAATAAGCATATGAAAAATATTAATCATTAATAACCAGAGAATTGGTCAGGTGAGGTGGCTCAGGCCTGTAATCATAGTAACACTCTGGGAGGCTGAGGCGGGTGGATTGCTTGAGCTCATGGTTCAAGAGTGAGACCTCACCTCGAAAAATAGCTGGGTGTTGTGTTGGGCACCTATGGTCCCAGCTACTAGGGAGGCTGAGGCAAGAGAAACACTTGAGCCCAGGAGTTTGAGATTGCTGTGAGCTATGATGCCATGGCCATCTACCCGGGGTGACAACGTGAGTTATTCTGTGTCAAACACAAAATAACAAAAAAAGCAAAAATAAATAAATAAATAATGAAACAGAGAAATGCAAATTAAAACACAATACCACAAGGAAATATCATTTTATACCAATCTGAATGGCTATTATAGAAAAGACAAAAAAAAAAATAACAGATGTTGGGAAGATGCAGAGAAAAGAGAAACTTTATACACCCTTGGTGAGAATGTAAATTAGTGCAACCTTTGTAGAAAACAGCATGAAGATTTCTCAAAGAACAAAAAATAGAACTACCATGTGATCCAGTTATCATGCTTCTGGGTATCTATCAAAAGGGATAGAAATCAATGTATTAAAAAGATACTTCCAGGCGGCGCCTGAGGCTCAAGGAGTAGGGTGCCGGTCCCATGTACCAGAGGTGGTGGGTTCAAATTGGACCCCGGCCAAAAATTGCAAAAAAAAAAAAAGGTGGCATCTGTGGCTCAAAGGAATAGGGCCCTGGCCCCAGAAGCCAGAGGTGGTAGGTTCAAACCTGGCCCTGGCCCAAAACTGCAAAAACAAACAAACAAAAAACCCCCTTCCATTTGTATGTTTATTGTACCACTATTCACGATAGCAGAGATAGGGAATCAACCTAAGTGTTTATCGGCTGAGGATTAGATAAAGAAAATGGGGTATATACACACAAAGGAATAGTATTCAGCCACATTCTTTTTTTAGAATGAATCATGTCAGAAACATGGATGGAACTGGAAGCTATTAAGTGAAACAGATCAGACCCAGAAAGACAAATAGCACGTGTTCTCATGTATAAGTAGGAGCTAAATAATGTGTACAAATGGAAGCCTAGTATAGAATAATAGATGATGGAGACTCAGAGGGGCAGACAGTGGGGGCAGGAAGGGGTGAGTGATAGAAGGTTTCTTGGTGGGTAGAACGTGTGTTGCTTGAGTGATGTGTGCGCTGAAAGCCCTGACTTCACTGCACTGCAATTTATCAATGTAGCAAACGTGAACCTGTACTCTATCAATATGTGCAAATAAAAAATAAATAGGAAAAAACTATCTGAATGTGGACATGGAAAAGTAAAAGTGAAGCAAAGATTAATTATATGACTAGGGATTAATCCATGTATTTTCAGGAGTAAAGATATCACAAAATTATATTAGGGTGTGATGCAAAACAATACTGCAACGATTCATGTGATAGTCCAGGGAAAATCTGTTATCTCAACTTTATCTTCGTGTTTCCTTTAGTTTCCTATTGCTGTTGTCATCAGTTACAACAAACTGGATGGCTTAAAACGACAAAAAAAATCATCATTTTTAGTTCTGGAGGTCAGATGTCCAAGCTGGGGAGGCACAGGGGTGTGGACTTTGGGCAGTTCCATAAGCTGGAAATTTTGAATGGGGGAAAAGAAACTGTCTCCAAGTAACTCAACTGTCTTCAAGTAACTTAACTACAAACAATGCTTCTATCTTAAAAAAAAATAGAAGATGAAGAGCAAATTAAATTTAAAGTAAGCATAAGAAAGAAAATAATACAGATCAGAGTGTGAATAAAAGAAATAGAAAAAAATTTAGAAAAACCTATAAAACAAAAAATCTGTTTCTTTGAATCAATCAGTAAAAGAGAGAAGACACAAATTAAAAAAATATGAGTAATGAGAGGGGTGACACCACCACAACTCTGAAAGCTATTCAAAGGGTAAAGGGACATTTCAGTGGTCTTTGACCACTGCTTTTGGTCAAAGACCAATGAATTTGACAACTTGGATAAACTGGACAAATGTCTTAAAGATAAAATACAAAAGCCCACTCAAGAATAAATAGATAATGTAAATATTCCTGTATAAAGAGATCAAATGTAACTTTCAGATTAAAGCATTCCCACTAAGCAAGCTCTAGTGACATATGGCTCCCTTGTTGATTTCTACTGTGTATTAAAGAAATAATAGTAACTTTGCAAAAATCCCATCTAGAAAATTGAAGAAGAGAAAACTTCTCAGCTCAGTCTATGAGCACAAAGACTTTAAAAGAAAAATACAAACCAGTATACTTCAAGAATATAAATTCAAAGTGCCCTGAATTGTTTTTATAAAGACAGAGTCTTGGTCTGTTGTCCTGGCTACAGTGCAGTGGCATCATCGTAGCTCACTGTAACTTCAAACTTCTAGGCTTAAGTGATCCTCCTACCTCCGCCTCCCAAGAATTGGGACTACAGGAGTACACCACAGTGCCATCTAATTTTTTTCTACTGTTAGTAGAGTCGGAGTCCCACCCTTGCTCAGGCTGGTTTTGAACTCCTGAGCTCAAGAAATCCCCCTGCCTTCACCTCCCAGAGTGCTGGGACCACAGACATAAGCCATTGTGCCCTCCTACCCTGAAATATTTTTAGCAAATCAAATTTAAAAATATGTGAAAATGTTATTACATTATTGCCAAATGTTGTTTATATCATGGTTGCAAGATTAGGTTAACATACAAAAATCAAACAATATAATTCACCATTTTAGTAACTAGGGAAAAAACATATGATCATCTCAATATATGTAGAAAATCATATGAAAAAAAATCTATTCCTTATGAAAATCTTTCAACACTAGGAATAGAAGGAAACTGCCTCAACCTGAAAAAGGAAATCTACAAAAAGCTATGGCCAATATAATTCTTATTTTTGAAAGACTACATGCTTTTCTCCTAAGATCAGCAATAAGAAAAGAATGTCAGATCTCACTGTTCAACATTGTTCTGAAGATTCTAGCCAAAGCAAGAAGACATGAAAAAGAATTAAAAAGGGTCATGTGTGAAAGGAGGAAACCAAACTGCCTTAATTCACAGATGACATAGATTGTAACGTAAGCATAGAAAGTCCTACATATGCTCAGAAAATAAGGAATCTACAAAATGCTCCTAGAACTAACAAGTGAGTTAAACAAGACTGTAGAATGCAAGCTCAATACACAAAACGTAACTATATGTCCATATAGCTAGCAACACACAACCAGTCCTTGACATGAAATATTGAATTGGAATGTTGAGTCTCTCCTGGTCTCCAGCCTAAAGGCCTTCAAACTTGAACTGTAGCATTGGCTCTTCTCTGTGAAAATATTTTCAGTAAATCAAATTTAAAAATATGTGAAAATATTATTACATTATTGCCAAATGTTGTTTATATCAGGGTTGCAAGATTAGGTTAACATACAAAAATCAAACAGTATAATTCACCACTTCAACAACTAGGGAAAAACCATATGATCATCTCAATATATGCAGAAAATCATATGAAAAAAACAACATCTATTCCTGGTGCAGAAAATCATATGAAAAAAATAACATCTATTGCTGATATAAGATGATAACATCTATTCATATTTTTTATTGAATCACTAGACCCAGTAGAGCAGATTGTTCTCCCAAATGTGGATGGGTTTTATCCAACCCACCAAAAGTTCAAATGGAAGAGAAGTCTGAGCAGGAGAGAATTTGCTGTCTGTGTGACAGTTTTGAGCTGGGATACCCATCTTCTCTTGCCTTCAGGCCCAGACTGGAGTTTACACCATTGGCTTTCCTGGTTCTCAGGCCTTTAGACTTCAGGCCTGGTTCTCAGGCCTTTAGACTTCAGGCCTGGTTCTCAGGCCTTTAGATTTGGGGATGGCTGAGCTTCCATAATCATGGAAGCCAATTCCTTATAACATACAGACTGCTGACCCTTGAAAAATTTGGGTTTGAATGGTGTCAATTCTTTATCTCTCCCTCTCTCCGTGTGTGTGTGTGTGTGTGTGTGTGTTTGTGTGTGTGTGTATACACACACATACATACATGCAAAGGTTTTGGTTCTCTGGAAAACTATGACTAATAGAGTCACTTTGGAAAACAGTTTGGTGGTTTTTAAAAAAGGTAAACATCTACTTACCACATGACCCAGCTATTCCATTTACCTCAGAAAAATAAAGCATATATCTACATAAGGACTTGTCCACAGAGGCATATAGCACCTTAAATAATATAGCACACACAAAAAATCATAATTCCAGCTGGGCTGGGGGAGGGGGATGTGTAGGTATAGAATAGTGGCAGGGCCCCCCGCAAGGCCTGGGTGGGAAGGACTGACTGGGAAGGCCGTTTGCTGAGCTCTCCTTTCCAGCCTCACACCCTTCCTACTTGGTAATTCGTTCTCTTCAGTTTCCACATCTGTAAGACAGTGGGGGAATTCACTCTGATTACACCCTGGGTCAGGAATGGTCTCCAGCACTGTGGGATGATGGGCAGGATGAGAGAGTAGAAGGGGAAATCAGTCAGCATTCCACAGAATTTGCCTGGAAATGCTGAGTGATACCTTGGGAAGAAAACTCTATGGACACTGTGGTTATAACATAATTACCACTCGGATTATAGATGCTTACCCACAATGGGTAATTCCAAGACCTACACTGAAATGACTCAAAATATGAGTGGGAACATGAGCATGCAACTTTGTGTTCTGGGCTCACTGCACTTGACATGATGTCCTCCAGTTCCATGCACTGCCTTGAATGACAGAGTTTCATTCTTTTTTATGGCTGACTAGTATTCCATTGTATGTATAAAACACATTTTGTTTCTCCACTTATCTGTTTTGGGACTCCTAGATTGATTCCATATCTTGGCTATTGTAAATAACGCTGCAATAAACATGAGGATGCAGGTGTCTCTTTACTATACCGATTTCCTTCAATTCTGAGGAGAGGGATTGCTGAATCACATGGTAGTTCTCTTTGTACTGTTCAGTACCCTCTGTACTGTTCTCCATAGAGGCTGTACTAGTTTACATTCTCATCAACAGTATATAAGCATTCCCTTTTCTTCACATCCTCATCAGCATTTGTTATTTTTTTGTCTTTCTTTATAATAGCCATCCAAACTGGGGTGAGATAATGCCTCACTGTAGTTTTGATTTGCATTTCCCTGATAATTAGTGATGTTAGGCATTTTTCAAATATTTGTTGACCATTTTTATGTCTTCTTTTGAGAAATGTTTGTTCAGGTCCATTTTTTAACTGAAGTGGTTTTTTTGTGATTGAGTTGTTTGAGTTCTTCATATATTCTGGATGTTAATCCCCTGTTGGATAAATTGTTTATGAATGTTTCCTCCTGTTGTATGGTTTTTCTTTTCACTTTGTTTATTGTTTGCTCCTTTGCTGTTCAGAAGCTTTGTAGTTTGGCATAATCATACTTGTTTATTTTTGCTTTTGTTGTTTGTGCCTCTGAGTGAGATCTCATTCATAAAATCTTTTCCCAGACCAATTTCCTGAACTGTTGTTCCTATGTTTTTTTTTTTTTCCCCCTTGAGTAGTTTTATAGTTTCAGGTCTTACAGTTAGGTCTTTAATCCATTGTGGGTTGATTTTTGGACAGGGGTAGAGGTAGGTGGGGTCCAGTTTCACTCCGCATATGGACATTCAGTTTTCTGCATTGTTTGATAAACACTCTCCTTTCCCCAATAGGTGTTCTTGGCACCTTTGTCAAGGTTCTTGGCTTTAGATATGTGGATTAGTTATTTCTCTCAGCAAGCAATAACCTCAGCTTTCCATGGCTCGTGGTTTCTGTAAGCTGGGAATGAATTTTCTCACACTGAATGAAGGTGGCCAGTTGGAAACAGAGAAAATAAAAAGATAATTTAGCCCGTAAAGCATTCTGTCATCAGGGAGTGGTCACAATTTGGAGGAATCCCATGCATAAAGGTCACTCTGGACATCAGTATGAGCCGGAGGAGCCATGAGTCAGTCAGGCATTCTTACAAGCAAAGCTTATTACGCATCTGCTGGGTACCAGGCCCCGTACTCATGTGTCAAGATATTGAAGACAAACAGCTATAGCAAGAGGAATGAAGGCAGAAACTAGTAGACTTAATCACCTGGCGTTACAGATACTCAACCATCTGGGATTATTAAAAAAACAGTAATTTCTAGTGGTTCAACCATGTGCTATTATGTCCTAAGTATAACACGCTTTGGGAACAGAGAGGAGACAGTAACCAGTTTTAAGAGTTAGATAGTTGTTATTGTCAAACAGGGTTTGCTGAAGTGATAACATTTAACTTTGGCTATAAAGGTGAAAGAAGACTGAAAAAAAATTTTTTTTTTTTTTTTTTTTTTTTGAGACAGAGCCTCAAACTGTCGCCCTGGGTAGAGTGCCATGGCATCACAGCTCACAGCAACCTCCAACTCCTGGGCACAAGCGATTCTCTTGCCTCCACCTCCCAAGTAGGTGGGACTACAGGTGCCCATCACAATGCCCAGCTATTTTTTGGTTGCAGCCGTCATTGTTGTTTGGAGGGCCCAGGCTGGATTTGAACCCACCAGCTCTGGTGTATGTGGCTGGAGCCTTAGCCACTTAGCCACAGGCGCCGAGCCTGTAAAAAGGTTTTAAAAGGTGAGTTGAAAAGTGAGTAGTCCAAAGAGTTTGCTGCTCTCTGATATGATCACGTCTCCAGGACTCTGGCACTCACTAATTATGCACTAGCTGCATTTATTTCATACGTGTTTAGAGAGCACCTACTGTAAGCAGGATAGTGTAACATGTTTGACATAAAGTGTTCAGTCTAGATAGTTAATAGTCTGTCTTCTTGGAATTCACATCCAAAAGAGGGAGGGAGACCCTAAATAATTAAAAATTTAACTACAATTCTTAAAGTCGCTTTAAAGAAGTGAAGTCTGCTGTGAGAGAATTCATCTGGGAGCCAGACTTGGTCTGCGTGGCCAGGATAAGCTTTAGCTGGATTCTCCGGGGATAAGAAGGAATTAGCTGGAATGAGAATTAGGGCAAGCATTCAACTCACAAAGGTCCTGGGGCAGCACAAGTCAGCAGCATTTGCCTGTCTCAAATTTTAATAGTCCAAAGAGAACGCTTCTCTTGGACATGACCACATCTCCAGGACCCTGGCACTCACTAATTATACACTAACTGTGTACTAGAGGAGTTCTGGGTTCTAAATGTAGCCAAATAACTAACTAGGTGACGGGTCAAGATACTTAAACAAGGAGTCACTAATCATAAAATGACATAAATAGATCATCCCCACAGCCACTTATAGTACAAATAATTTTATAGTTTTATAAACATTAATAAATGCATATGAAAGGATAACATCCAAGTGCCTAGGTTGGGTTTGCATTTTATTAAATTCCTTCTTTTAGATAATGATTCAAAAGGATTTTCTTTTAGTTGCTAAGTTTGACTTGGCATTTTTTCTGATACTTCTGTAATCCTAGTGCCTGTAATCCTAGCGCTCTGGGAGGCCAAGGCAGGCAGATCGCTTGAGCTCAGGAGTTTGAGATCAGCCTGAGCAAGACCCTGTCTCCACTAAAAATAGAAAAACTAGCTGAGCATTGTGGTGGGCACCTGTAGTCTCACTTACCTGGGAGGCTGAGGCAAGGGAATCACTCAAGCCCAAGAGTTTGAGGTTTGCTGTGAGCTATGATGCCAAGGCCCTCTACCCAGGGCAACAGAGTGAAACTCTGTCTCGAAAAAATAAAAAATTAAAAGAAAATGAAACAAGCTTTGTCCTGATGATACTGCTAGTGCTCCTAGGTTCTGCTCCAGTATTCCTTCCCCTCAACTGCGATCTAATGGTCACCTGCGTTTCTTCGTAGGGCTCCCAGGTGGTGGTGTTGACTTTGCCTTCAGAAATTCCTACCTCATCAGAGAAAAAGCAAACAAACTAGGTTTATTAGATTGACTGCAGTAAGGAAGAACATCATCTTGGCAGAGTCTCAGTATTTCAGAAGTTGTAGGATGTTATGGGGTTTTAGAACCTGGCAGGGTGACTTTACCGCACGTTCTGAGACACAGGGAACTAGCTGAGATTGGGCAGAGGTCATGATGAGTTAGCATTGGGTTATTGAGGCCAGGGAGGGGATGTCTTGAAGTGAATCTTAATGAATAGGCTATTAGTTTTGTTTACTAAACTGTTTTATGGGTTCATCATCCTGTGTTTCAAACACAAATATTCCCTGGAGCAAATGGCTGAAATGTTTTTGCATAGACACAGTATTATTTATCAATAAAATAGAAATGAATGTTTGGTCCCAGCACTGTTGAGCACAGGTTTGAGAAAGCATGTTGTTTGCAGTTCTCAGCGGTCACTCAGCTAAAGGGGTACACCCATCATGTGCAAGAAAATTTAGATAATAAAACGACAATTGGATGAAAGTGAAAGCAAAGCAAGCAACTAGGATAATGATTTTTTCTGATTGTTCTGGAATTGTCAGCCTTCTTTTCAGATTCTTGCTGATCCTCCTTAAGTCCTGGAGGCCCCACAGGAAACACCTGTTGGGAGCTTTACCCGAGAGTGTATCAAATGGTTGTGGGGTGCAGGCACTTTGCAAGTGTCTCCCCTTTGGACATGGCTGCGTGGCTTCTAGAAGGCTTAGCGGGCTGGTGCAGGTGTCCCTAACAGAGTCCAGGTGGAAGGAGAGTCCTCCAGAGCTGCCAAGACAGGCCTGGGTTGGCTGGGAGGAGTGAATGGAGGACAGGCAGGGAAGTGGGAGAGAGTGGGAGGGGGAGACTGGAAAGTGGGAGGGGGAGACTGGGGAGACTGGGGACACGCGAGAGCCTCTCACGCCATGGACTCTTTGCCTCGTCTTCATGTCTAGTCACTCGCAGCATTTACTGAAGGACTGGACACGGAAATGGGGTGGTCACCCACATGGGTAACAGAAGTGAGTCCTGCAAGTTCCAGGAACGTTGTGCTTCACATTTGCACGCTGACTTCACGATCTTTAATTAAAAAAAAAATCCATACAGTGATTGGTTCATTCATTCATTCATTTAATAAATATTTTGCATACCCTAAGTGGCCAGCTGTGCACTTGGCTTGAGAAATCCCCAGTGAGCAGTATGCCAGCACTTCTGCCTCTGAGAGGAGGCAGACAAGTTGACAGACAAGGGCAAGGGGGGTTTGAGAAGCACACAGGTAAGGACTCATTGGAACAGCATTTGACACAGGCGTGGGGGCAGTTAGGGAGAAGGGTGGTAAGAGTAAGTCTGCGCAGCGATCCAACGCAGGGATGGGCATTAGCCTGGCAAAGCAACAAGGGACAGAGAGCACGTGCAGAGACCCCCAGGTCTGAAAAGGACCCTGCCATGAATTCCACCTGTGTGAGCTTAGGCCACCTCACCTCCCTGCATCTCAGCCGCCCCATCTGGACCTTACAAGTTTGCACGACATGTCCATATCCTCAGACTGGCCAAACATTCAAATAGGTGAACACTTAGAGCAATGGTCTCCAGATATTTTTGCACCTGTGCCTCTAACATAATTCTTAAATAGTTAACATTTTAAAACATCCCACACGTTATTACTATTTCAGTGCCTTAAAAAATAAAAATAAATAAATATAAATATTCTACACATATTTTTTAAGTTGACATTTAAAATGTATCATGTCTTAAGTTTAAATCTTTTATCCAGTGAGAGTCTATCTTAGTTAATGGTGAAAGGTGTGGGTCCAGTTTCAGTCTTCTACAGGTTGCCAGCCAGTTCACCCAGCACCATTTGTTAAATAGGGAATCTTTTCCCCACTGAATGTTTTTAATTGGCTTGTCAAAGATCAAATAACGGTAAGTAGTTGGGTTCATCTCTTGGTTCTCTATTCTGTTCCAGAAATCTACTTCTCTGTTTTTGTGCCAATACCATGCCATGCTGTTTTTATCACTATCGATTTATGGTACAGTCTCAGGTCTGGTAGCGTGATTCCTCCTGCTGTGTTTTTATTGCTGAGTAATGTTTTGGCTATTCGAGGTTTTTTCTGATTCCATAAAAATGAAGTATTATTTTTTCAAGATCTTTAAAATATGACAATGGAGCTTTAATAGGAATTGCATTAAAATTATATATTGCTTTGGGTGGTATAGACATTTTAACAATGTTGATTCTTCCTAGCCATGAGCATGGTATGTTTTTCCATTTGTTAACATTTTCAGCTATTGCTTTTCTTAAAGTTTCATAGTTCTCTTTGTAGAGATCTTTCACGTCCTTTGTTAGGTATACTCACAAATATTTCATCTTCTTTGGCACTACCATGAAAGGAATAGAGTCCTTGACTGTTTTTTCAGCTTGGTTATTGTTGGTATATATAAAGGCTACAGATTTATGGGTGTTGATTTTGTAGCCTGAGACATTGCTGTATTCCTTGATCACTTCTAAAAGTTTTGTAGTAGAATCCCTAGTGTTTTCCAGATATACGGTCATATCATCTGTGAAGAGTGAAAGTTTGATCTCTTTTGACCCTGTGTGGATACCCTTGATTGCCTTTTCTTCCCTCATTGCAACGGCTAAAACTTCCATTACAATGTTAAAGAGCAATGGAGACAATGGGCAACCTTGCCTGGTTCCTGATCTAAGTGGAAATGATTTCAATTTAACTCCATTCAATACGATATTGGCTGTGGGTTTGCTGTAGATGGCCTCTATCACTTTAAAAATACTTGAAGAGGGCGGCGTCTGTGGCTCAGTCTGTAGGGCACCGGCCCCATATACCGAGGGTGATGGGTTCAAACCCAGCCCCGGCCAAACCGCAACTAAAAAATAGCTGGGCGTTGTGGCGGGCGCCTGTAGTCCCAGCTACTTGGGAGGCTGAGGCAAGAGAATCGCTTAAGCCCAGGAGTTGGAGGTTGCTGTGAGCTATGTGAGGCCATGGCACTCTACTGAGGGCCATAAAGTGAGACTCTGTCTCTACAAAACAAACAAACAAACAAACAAAAAAATACTTGAAGAAAGTGCAGGGAAAACTCTTGAAGGAATCGGCCTGGGTGAATATTTTATGAGGAGGATTCCCCAGGCAATTGAAGCAGTATCAAAAATACACTACTGGGACCTGATCAAACTAAAACGCTTCTGTACAGCCAAGAACATAGTAAAGCAAGCAGACAGCCCTCAGAATGGGAGAAAATATTTGCACGTTATACCTCCGATAAAGGTCTAATAACCAGAATCCATAGAGAACTCAAACGTATTACCAAGAAAAGAACACGTGATCCCATCTCAGGGTGGGCAAGGGACTTGATGAGAAACTTATCTAAAGAAGACGGACGCACAATCTATAAACACATGAAAAAAAGCTCATCCTTAATCATCAGAGAATTGCAAATCAAAACTACTTTGAGATATCACCTAACCCCAGTAAGAGTAGCCGAAATACCAAACAAAATCCCCAAACCAGAGATGTTGGCGTGGATGTGGAGAAAAGGACACACTTCTACACTGCTGGTGGGAATGCACACTAATACGTTCCTTCTGGAAGGATGTTTGGAGAATACTTAAAGACCTAAAAATAGACCTGCCATTTGATCCTATAATTCCTTTACTAGTTTTATACCCGAAGACCAAAAATCACAATATGAGAAAGACATCTGTCCCAGAATGTTTATTGCAGCCCAATTCATAATTGCTAAGTCATGGAAGAAGCTCAAGTGCCCATCGACCCACGAATGGACTAGCAAATTGTGGTACATGTATACCATGGAATATTATGCAGCCTTAAAGAGAGATGGAGACTTTACCTCTTTCATGTTTACATGGATGGAGCTGGAACATATTCTTCTTAGCAAAGTATCTCAGGAATGGAAGAAAAAGTATCCAATGTACTCAGCCCTACTATGAAGCTAAATTATAGCTTTCACATGAAGGCTATAACCCAACTATAGCACAAGGCTATGAGGAAAGGGCCAAGGAAGGGGAAGGGAGAGGGGAGGTTATGGTGGAGGGAGGGTAATGGGTGGGGCCCCACCTAGGGTGCATCTTAGAATGGGTACAGGCGAAACTTACTAAAGGCAGAATACAAATGTCTACAAATAATAACTAAGAAAATGCCATGAAGGCTACGTTGAACAGTTTGATGAGAATATTTCAGATTGTATATGAAACCAGCACATTATACCCCTTGATTGCACTAATGTACACACTTATGATTTAACAATAAAAAAAAATAAAATGTATCATGAACCGCAAACAAACTGTTCTCCAACAGTTGGGGATTTTACAATATTCTGTTCGCTTCTTGTTCTTGTGCTTCTATTCCACTTGTCTGAAAAACTTATATTCCAATGTATCTTTTTGGCTTTGTAGTCTTTTATTGATCATTCCATTATACAGCCTTGCAACAAAAATATGTATCTAAATTGAAATTTGTTTCTAAAGTTTTCTGAGACCATAAGACCTAATGTTTAAAAAATTCCATACAAAGAGTTATTATTACAGTTAGTAGTACTTAATTGATCAAAACAATCTAAGTACATCATAAATTTTTATGTTTATATATATTTAAGTAAAATGTTAATGAAAATGGATCATTTATGTAATTGATGTCTCCTTCCGTATACCTATAACAATAATACTTTGATTATACATGGATCATTATTTATTGATAGAATGAGACAGGCTTTGGCACCAATTCCACTGCTATTTTCCATAGGTTTAAGTTTTATTTTTTTAAAACCTATATTTTTATAGGTTTAAGTTTTGAGAAATCTTGTTCATATAAGTAAATTGATAGGAATGGAAGGAGCTTTGGGTATCCATGTCACTTAATTCTTTGAACTCCATCTAAGTTGTCTGGCAAAAATCACAGTAATCAATAATCAAAGGGCTGTGCTGTAATTTTGATGAAAACAAAACACTGGAAACTAATTGGCTTTGCAGATCTGTTTCCCAGTCCCATAGTTGCCGTCTCAATTTTGGAGTACTGTACCAAAACAGTGTTTTACGAAGGCTGACTAGGATGGCAATTTTTCCTGTTCCTCTTTCACTTAGATATACATTCTGGAAAAGATCGGGAAAGATGAAATATTATTAATTGCAACACACTTTTTCAAGTGAAATATTTTTAAACACAGCCACTATTTTATCATGTGCTTCATCTGCAGGCTTGGCTCCCCATGGACAACACTCATCCCAGAACTAGTGGCTGAGCTTCCCCAGACTGATGAGCCAGATCCGACCATCCCTGTCTGACCTGGAAAGGACTGACCTTGACTTCAGTTTGAACTCAGGTAAGTTCACCTGCATCCCTGTGATAACCTCTGCATCCACATTCTTAGCTAAAGCATAAATAGCCTTTGCTTGAACTCGGCCCCTGGGTGACGCCCAGAGCCTCCACCTCCAGTGTTTTCTAAGGACACTTCTTTTACAGCCCTGGCAAGAGATCTTTTCAAGTGAGTTGGGCTCTAAGAACTGCCCTTGTGTGTGGTGCCCAGTGTTAGGGGGCCTAAGGCTGCCCCACATGAATGCTCCCGCCTTCTCCTAAAACAAAGAACACAAAGGCCTCGTTAGTCCTACCCCCCAAATTCAGGACAAAGGACCCTTGGGCAAGGGCAAAAGCCCTTTGAAAATTTGCCCACCCACTATGTCCTCATATAAAAGGGGTCTCCAACTGTCCCAAATGCAGTCACCATCTTTGCCTTGCCCAGGCAGGTCCCCTTTCAATAAACCTGGCCTGAACCTCTCTGCTCTGGGTCTCACCTCTGGGAGCTGCCACACCACCTCTTACCTAGAAGGTTTTCCCAACCCAAGTAATGACCCTAGTAAGATTCAGGATAGGCATGAGTCACACCAGTACATCGTGTTTCTATAAAGTGGATGAGAGCTGCCTGGGAGAGACAAAAAGTTGGGAAATGGGAAATCCAGAGGCAGGTATACTCTAAGACAGAAAGCATACACACCAGAGTTGAGAATCTAAATGTTAATTCCCTTAGAACAGTCAGTGCTTGAGTAGCCCCTGGAAAAATTTTCATGTATCCCTGTTTAAATATTTTAAAAGAACTCTCATTTGCAAACTTAGCCACTGAGCACTCCATTCATTCAGTATTCAGAATGCTCCTTTCTCCTCGAACTCACTTCTTTCCTTTTAGAAGAAAGTGTACATTTAGCCCCAAGAGTGAACAGGAGCAAAGATGCAGAAGCCCTCAGCGTGGGTCCCCCTCTTGCTGGGCAGCTTCCCTCACCCCAATTGCAGAGACTTCTGGAGGAGGGGAACTCAGCATCAGGGTCAGTCCTTTGGGGAAGTTAGCAAGGTTAATTGAGCTTCAGGCTGTCTCCATGACAACACAACAAATGGTGTATTTCACAGAATCTTAGTTTTGTTACAGCTGACAGAATTCCAGCCTGTCTAATACTCATTTTATAGGTAAAAAAAACTGAAGCCAGAGAGATGAGTGATTGACACTTCCCAAATTTCACAGCTTTTAATAAGCGCAGAGGTGGAGCTGCAAGTGGAGGCTCCTGACTTTCAAATCCAGGGTCACACCTGCGAACACGAAGTGTTGTTTGGCATCACATGCAGAAAACCTGTAGACTGGGCCTCATTTTCCCTTTTCACTTAGTTGTCCCACTGTTTTTTAGCCATGGTTGTGATTTCTTCGTCTGGAAAGCCAGATAGCCATACATATCTCAGAGATTTATAGAGCAACGGCAGCTACAGATGACTGAATGGTTTCCTCAAGAATAAGCTTTTCATGACCTTGATCATCTCTCAAGAGGCCTTAGGTCCTCATGATTCCCACTAGCCCAGGGCTGGACAGGAGTCTGAAATGCTTCTAATTATTCCAAATTGCAGATGCTGCAAAATAAACCCGCCCCCCCGCCCCCCGCCCCGAGCAAAGTCAGCTGCATCTCAGGGGCTTTTCTCACTTAATTCCGACTGTACTGCTCCCTGAACCGACTCATTCCCCTACTTTATACCTGCTGGAAATTCCAGAGGATCAGAGCAGGCCATCCATGGCCAACTCCCAGTCAAAGACTCCAGTTAGCTGTCCTTGACTCAGATGTGAAACTCAGATGTGAAACTCAGCCTTCTGTGATTCTGGGAGAGGCTGGCGTAAATACCTTGTAGCACTAATATAACCAGATACTTTAGCCTGGGTAGTTTGTAGATGGCATAAATTTGCTGCACACAGTTATGGAGGCTGGAAAGTCCAAGATGAAGGCAGCAGCGGGTTTGCTGTCTGGTTTGATATCTGCTTTCAAGATAGCTCCTTCTTCCTTGTCCTCATGTGGTGGAAGGCACAAGGGCAAATGGACAGGCTGGCTACCCCCAGCCCTTTTATAAAGTCACTAATCCCATTCATGAGAGCTTTGCCCTTGTGATTTAATCACCGCTGAAAATGAGGCTCCAGAGAGGGTGCAGATGAATCAAGTCTTCAGAGTTAGAAAAAAAAAAGCAGAGAAATAAGTAACTGGTGGATTTAGAAAGAATAGAGAGTTTATCAGTGTAATCAGAAATGGTTTTAACATCCAAATTAGCAACCTCATTTCCTGAATCCATGGGTAATTACATCTCTTCATTTTAGAAACGCCTATAATAAGCATCTTAAATAATAAATTCAAGTAACTTTGCAGAAAAATAAGAATCCAAATGAAACTTAATTATCTAGAACCTAAAAATATGAAGGTGAGAAGGGATTTTTAGAAATCATCTGTAAAATGCAGAAAATACACACAGCACTTAGACTTGTAGTGAGGATGAAATGTTAGGATGAACGTGACACCCTTGGCCAGAGCCTTGTATATACACAAGGTAGGACCTTGGACCCAGAGGGACTTGTCAATAGTCACAAAGCTGCCAGTGAACAGACCCAAGATGAATGTCCTTCAGGTTGGTGCCCGGTAGAGAGAGAATCCTTTCTGCTTTGTGTGCTTCCAACACCCAGCAGATCTCAATTGACATATTTTAAACCAACCCCTGAAACCCTAGAGCAGTGGTTCTCAACCTGTGGGTCGTGATCCCTTTGGGGGTTGAATGACCCTTTCACAGGGGTCGCCTAAATACATCCTGCATATCAGATATTTACATTACGATTCATAACAGTAGCAAAATTACAGTTATGAAGTAGCAACGAAAATAATTTTATGGTTGTGGGTCACCACAACATGAGGAACTGTATTAAAGGGTCACAGCATTAGGAGGCATTAGGAAGGTTGAGAACCACTGCCCTAGAGAATGCTGAGAAAGATGAGACATTCTCAAAGACTCCTGGTACATTTCAGTTACTAAAAATTGGTGAAGGTGTTAGAGGAATCTTGGAAGCACTTCTTTCTACTAGAGCTATAGGCCTTCATCTTGGTTAGGGAGCTGCCCAGAGCCTTTTGGGAGGAGCTGGGAATAAGGTGGTAATCTTCTATGGTAGGTGATGCTTTTTCACAAAGGAAGCTGTAGAGCCTTCTCTCTTTTACCCCAAATTTCCAGAAACCTCATCAACAGTGGATATTTACTTTGGCTGCTCTCAGAATCGTTGAAGCCTGTTTCATATCAGAATTCAGAGGAGTTGACTAGGGAGAGAATATTAGTTGGCAGAGCCCGGAGATGGCTGGCCAGGTCCATCCTCCAGGAATTTCCATGAGGGGCTTTTAAACTGAAAGCAGCAGAAGGGGCTCACTCTACTTACGCACCTAGTAAAACTCTATGTAATAACACATGCGTCCTCTAACGTTCTTTTACCTTTTAAAAAATCTATTAAATGCACTGGTAATGTACATTTTTTCCTAAATATAATGAGAATGCTTTATTACCAAGATATTATTTCAAATTCACTCTCTTAAATGTTGGCACATCTTTTACCTCCTGTTCATGGACTCTGGCTATTTTCATAGCTTGAGACCCTTTCTATTCTAGTTTATATTTAGCTGCTGTTTGAGACATTTCTTTATTCCTTTTTGCTAATTTTTTCTTTATCCCTCTCGCTTCATTCTGTTCCAGATTTTGAAGAACGTACTAATGGGGGGACTGAAAGTTGACGCACATGTTTGCTGAGTCACTCTTGTCTAATCACGACGTTCATTCTTCATAGCATTCTATCCCTTCTTCTGGGGTATGTGTCTGTCTGTCTGTCCGTTGGTCCATCCATCATCTGAAAGTTCATGAAGATAGCTAAATTACATGCACTTAAGATTTTGCATCCTGCCTGTTTTCTAGATGTCAGCCGAGGCCTTTCTGCTTCTCTTGAGAGTAGGCAAAATTAGCAAGAATTTCCCAACATCGTTGCCAATGGATTGCTAAACTTCTCCCCAACATTTCCTGATGCTTTAGGGAGGGGACAGAGTGAAGTGTGTGTTTTCAAGGCCCCTTCTGTCCTCCTGGCTGCTTCCTACTTGCCATTTCAGCTCCATTTATAACCCATAAAACTCTGTCTATTGAAAGAATTAAATAGAACAAAAAACCCTCTTATAAAAACATAAAAGTGAATAGAGAAGACATTTCTGAAATTTTGAGGAGGGAGAAGCGGGTATTAAAATGAGTGCATAATAGAGAAATAAAACCACCCCAAGTGGAAGAATGGGCCTCACCACTCCTAACATGTGCTTTGCCCACTCTGTTAGCAGAAAACTTCACTGGCCTTCACCCTATGACAAAAGTACAAACCTCGTCCCATCTTATTTGCTCTTTTCCTTCTTTTAAGAAGATAACCTGAACATCCCCATCCTTCTGTCATGAAGAGGCTCTCTACCGAGAAGACTTATAAAAGTTCTTGTCCCTTCAGGTAAAGACAGTTCTCAACCCCAGGGGATTCTAGTTCTCCACCTGTGAGGGCGGCACCATCATAACTAATATTATGTTTTATACTGACTTCATGTTCGGTCCAACATGCTGGCTATTTCATGTAGCTTTAGCAGGAGTCATTTCCATCGCCAGTCCTTCTGGACTCAGGGTTGTTCTTCTGGCTATCCAGCAGGTGTTCTTGAAGAACCGCTTGTCTTCTCTTGCTAAACCCTCACAGGCAACAGGGTAAACCTCCTGGGAGTGTCTGGCAAGCTGGGAAGTGGAAGAATTCCAGTCCCAAGAACTAGAAGTGAGATTTTTCCCACAGCTGATCAAGAACAGAAAGAGCCCAATGGTTAGTCTGAGTCAATAGTTCTTCTAGAGGGCCAAGGATCTTGCTAGAGAAACCAAGATTAGTTAATAAATTTGAAGATCAGAAATAGAGTGAAATAAAAAAAGTGCCCGTGCATGTCTGCACATGTGTTGTGGGAGAGGCTGGGAGACAAAGCCAAGGACTAGGGTCAGGCTGGGCTAGGACAGACGGGAAGGATGTGGGGACATCAACAACTTGCCATTTTAGGGAACTCGCAGTCCTGACGGGACAGGGTTGGTCCGTCCTCGCAGGGACATACAGATACTCCTGGATACCCTTTTGTCCATAGGAATTCCCTGCTTTTTTGGAGTTAGTGTCATCAGGATTCAATGACATCCCATTCTTTTCTCAGTAAGTCACATCTTTGTGATCATTGTCATTGCAGGTGGTATTGAATGGCTGGCGTCTCCCCAGAGAGTTTTGTGGGGAGCAAGTTATGTTTTGAATTCCATGGAGTCTTTACTGACTTAAGGGTTACCTCTAAAAGCAGTTTTTTTTTTTTTATTGTTGGGGATTCATTGAGGGTACAATAAGCCAGGTTACACTGATTGCAATTGTTAGGTAAAGTCCCTCTTTCAATCATGTCTTGCCCCCATAAAGTGTGATGCACACCAAGGCCCCACCCACCTCCCTCCTTCCCTCTTTCTTTTCCCCCCCATAACCATAATTGTCATTAATTGTCCTCATATCAAAATTGAGTACATAGGATTCATGCTTCTCCATTCTTGTGATGCTTTACTAAGAATAATGTCTTCCACGTCCATCCAGGTTAATACAAAGGATGTAAAGTCTCCATTTTTTTTAATGGCTGAATAGTATTCCATGGTATACATATACCACAGCTTGTTAATCCATTCCCGGGTTGGTGGGCATTTAGGCTGTTTCCACATTTTGGCGATTGTAAATTGAGCTGCAATAAACAGTCTAGTACAAGTGTCCTTATGATAAAAGGATTTCTTTCCTTCTGGGTAGATGCCCAGTAATGGGATTGCAGGATCAAATGGGAGGTCTAGCTTGAGTGCTTTGAGGTTTCTCCATACTTCCTTCCAGAAAGGTTGTACTAGTTTGCAGTCCCACCAGCAGTGTAAAAGTGTTCCCTTCTCTCCACATCCATGCCAGCATCTGTAGTTTTGAGATTTTGTGATGTGGGCCATTCTCACCGGGGTTAGATGATATCTCAGGGTTTTATACCAATAAGTGTGTCTTGTGATGCAGGATAATTTAGCACTATAAAATTGTAAGTCACAGAACTCATTTATTAGCTTCTACCTGAACCCTTCTATCCAGACATTTCATAAGAGTCTCTTAGCCTAGTATATTAGTTAAGGAGTTCCTATATTTTGTTTTTAAAATATTTGTATTTTTCCGATTAGAAAGGTAATATGTACTCATATGCATTCAAATAATATAAAAATAGATAACTTGGGGTTGAAATTAGGGTTTGATAACTAGATTGAAATTCCTCTATAATCCTATATCCCTCAAGAATACTGTAAACAGTATAATATATTTATACCGATGTGAATATATATTTACATAAATATATTAATATTGTTGTAAATGTTTATTTATAAAACAATCTGTTCTATAACATGAATTTTGGGGGGTAGGAAGTGGGTTCTGCATCCTGGCACTCCCTGTCTCTCCTCTCTGGGGGCCCCACTTGGAAGAGTTTAACGTAACACACACTAAGTCAAATGTTTAGAGTGCAAAAGGACTGGAATGTTCAAAAATAAAAAATAAAATTTTGTATTGAGATCTTGGGGTGAGAGATTTAGAAATTGAGATTTTGTAGCCCCACATTCCAAACTGTATTTTTTACAACATCCAAATTGGTGTCCAGTCTCCCTGGGAACTAACGATCATACTGAAAGTCACTCAGCTATTTAGAATCTGAACTGCGTTTACTAATTCAGCAAATTTAGAGATTACAATTTTTTTCTCTATGGAGTAATAAAATGACCCCTTTGTCACCAGGTGGAATGAGGATGCCACATAGTCTGACCGTACAAGCCAGCTAATACAGTCTCTCCTGGGCTGCTAGGACAAAATACCTTAGACTGGGTAACTTACACACAATAAATATTTATTCCTCACAGTTCTGGAGGCTTGGAAGTCCCAGATCAAGGCACTGGTAGGTACGGAACGTGGTGAATGCGTCTTCTCTGCGTCCAGGGTGCGCCTTGGCGATGCGTCTTCGCATGGTACAGGGGCGTCTCCTCCATGTCCAGGGTGCCCCTTGGCGATGCGTCCTCACGTGGCGCAGAGACGTCTCCTCTGCGTCCAGGGCGCCCCTGGTGATGCGTCCTCACGTGGCACAGGGGTGTCTCCTCTGCGTCCAGGGCGTGCCTTGGTGATGCGTCCTCACGTGGCACAGGGGCGTCTCCTCTGCGTCCAAGGCGCCCCTGGTGATGCGTCCTCACGTGGCGCAGGCAGAGGGCGAACAGGGATGAACTCGCCCTCTCTAGCTCCTTCTTAAGGGTATTAATTCCATTCATGAAGGGAGAGCTCTCAGGGCTTAATCACCTCCCAAAGGACCCAGCTCTTAATCCCATCACTTGGGGGTTAATTTTAGAGGGACACGTGCATTTGAATCATAGCAGAATTATAAAACACCACAACGTGACCCAGAGTCTAGGCCACATTTTAAAGTAGCATGAACGTTATACCCACAAGGGCCAGCAGCATTAAAAGAAGATGCTGAGGAGTGGACATTTTAAAGTCTCTAAAGCAAGAGGTGACATTGCACTCAGGAGGCCTCTTCTTAGAGCCACAGCTTCGTACATAGAGCTGCCTTGTTAGGGAGGCTGAAGGTTGGTTTCACCAGGTCTTCTTCTGGGGCTCGCTGTTACCTGTAATTTTTCTTTTAGGGGGTTCTATTTTGCGATGGTGTAGAAGGCATGCTGGGATTGAAAACATAATAAATTATTTTATTATGAAAATTAATTGACGGGAAAACAGAAAGCAAGGTTTGGGTCCTTCCACAACTCAGGAGCTGACCCAGGGTGAGGTGGAGGCAGATTGTAAAGCAGGCGATGTGTGAGGCGCCACTGAGGAGTGGAAGTGCCCTGAATAGTCAACTAAGAATGCTCAGCTGACTTCTAAATGAAATGCTTAATGTTGCATTGGGAGATTAAAGTATTATTGATAATTGCTGCCTCGCCAAGTGGCCATGAGCACACTGGTCTCAGTTCGACTGAGCTTGGACAGAGGCACACTGGGAGCTGCGCACCGTGTAAAACTGAAGCCACACGTCCATGCAAATGCAGAGATAGTGGGTATGTTTATGTGACATTGTGACACGCCATTGTCATCTACAAAGTTCACACTTGAGAACCACACGATGGAGTTCCAGCAAAAAGTTGCCAAAAAATCTTATAATGCTTTAAGTAAGTTTACTATTTTGAGTTGGGCCACCTTCATAGCCATGCTGGGCTGTGGGCTGGACACCCCTGCTGCAGAACACTGGAAATCATCTCCAAGCCGTGCTGTTGTCCAGAGGACTGCCATCTTTTAGACATAAAGCCCCCAACCTGTAAATAAATGCTTGGCCCAGCCCACTCTACCCCGAGTGAGGGGCTGAGCAAGTTCTTCTCTCCGCCTTAGAGCATCCTCCCTGGAGGCGTGAACCAGAGAGTGTGGCCTTCGGAGGGCCCACATGCTTGTCATCATGACCTAAGTTTGCCACATGTGCTTTAGCAAAAAAAAAAAAAAAAAAAATTGGTCCTGGTGAGAGAGCCAGTGATGGAAATTGCAGTGATTCACACTCTGAGAACTTGTCTGGTGCCATCTGCGCTGGCTCCTGTGCCAGTGGGACCCGCAGCTTTGCTTCCTGCCTGTTTTCTCCTCATTCCATCGTGAGGGAACAGGAGAATTCTGGCTCTTTTAATATGCTGCACGAATCACATTTTAAGTAATAATTCCAGGTCCTATGACTAGAGGGTGAGTGATGTCAAAGACATGCCAATTAATCTCCAAGAGGAGATTACAGATGTGGCTGTAGGGTGGGCTCCTGGAGGTCATTTCATTCATCTCCCTGTCTCTGCCTGTCCTAAGCTCTCCAGAGAGAAAGCGTGCCTAGAAGAAAGTGCATTGTTTTTTAATAATAATTTTTAAAATGGAGAGTCTAATTTTTGGAAGTCTTATTGGTTAGAATTTTAACGGAAGGATTTATGTCCATATGAATTGTGCAGAAAGGAATTTTAATAACTGAGAGGCTATGTGAGGCAACAGAGGCTGAGCTCGTAATTCAGAGACAAAGTCTTTCCAGGAGGGCTTAGCATACACTGCAAACTCTCCCTGTCACAAGAAAGCACTTCTATGTCCCAGAGTTCTCTGGTGATTACACTCACAGGCACTTACTCACACAGTTAATAACACACTGCCTGCCCTTCCATTGATAATAACAGAGATATGAAGTGCTATGAATCCAGAACTCGACAGATTTGCAGTGTGATTCTGGAGAGCAGGGTCTTTCGACCTCAGTCTGGGCAGTGGTGACATTTTGAGCTGGATCATCTGTGGTTGGGGTGGGGGCGAGGGGACTGTCCTGTGCATGATGGGGTGTGTAGCAGTATCGCTGGCTGCTCCCATGAGATTCCACTAATACCTCTCTCCAGAAATGTTCCCAGACATTGCCAAATGTCCTCTAAAGAATGAATGCCCCCCATGCTGAGAAGCACTGACAGAGAGAAATGATGTCATTTTCTCCAATGTTTCCCAACAATTAGGTTAGCCCTTTGGGGAGTCGCAGAGGGGCAGACTACATCGTTCCCAATAATCAACAGTAGGCTGATGGGAGTAGGAAAGTGCTAACCAGGGCCTGCCTGAGCAGTGCCTCCAGTCTGGGCAGGGGAGGTGGAAGGTTGCAATGGCAGTGGCCAATTCCATGGTCACCCTCAGCACCTGAGTTTCCCATGAGCAGCTCTGACCAAGTGCTGAGGGGGCCAGATCCTGCTGAGGCTGAGAAAATATGAATTCTGGATTCAAAACATTAAAACAATTCTTTGGCAATAGGCAGTGGCTATGGCAGAGATGAAAGTGACTCCACCTCCTTAAGAGAACCATCTTACTTTGGATGAAACCAAGCTCTGTGCGGGGAGAAATGCTGTCCTTGTAAAAAAAAAAAATGCTCCCCAAACACACAACATTACCCTAAGAACTCTGAAGAGGGGTCAGCACATCAAAAATATATAAGAAACCTCTTGGCTGTATAGACATAGCTGATGCTTGTTTATTTGAAAAAATAAAATGCTTCTGTGGTCAGTAACATCTGAGTGCTGTTGGATGAGGTAACCGCAGGGTTGCCGTGGAGACGTGTTTTTTAGAGGTGGCTGCATCAGGAAACTGCATCAAGTTGCTTCTCATCCGCAGCTGAACATCATTGAGGGAAGAGCGTCATGTGCAAGCCCAGGAGCCCCTCCAGAGAGGCACCTGCAAGGAACACGGGTCATCAAAGAGGAAACTGCCCCTGTGCTGTGCTCTGAGTTCACAAAAGAGGAGACATTTCTGGGGGCACAAATAGACTTGAAAATCCTTTTGAGGGTACTCTGGCTGCATTCATGGAGTGTGAACTCTGCCAAAATAAGTTTTGTAAGCAGTCAAGCCATGGTGTAAAACCCATTAAGTATCAGACCATTTAGGACAGGACTCAACACTGGTGTCTCTCACAGGGAGCTATGTCTAAGGTGACTCAGGGCAGGTGCCTACACTTCTTTAGATGAAACTCAGGCTGCCACTCCCCATGGCTATGTCCCTAAGGATGAACTCATAGCCAGGAGAGGCTGGGATCAGCCTTCGATGAGTGATGCCTCATGCTTGATATGTCTGTTTCCAATAAGCCAAGTTTTACAGGCTGTCAGTGGGCTGACAGCAAAGTTATAAACGTTGATCTCATAAAAGAGAAACATGAGTGGTTGACACATCACACTGTATCTGTGTCATTCTGTGTTCTGGCAGCTGGGCTGGCCCTCATTTATGGTAAAGGAGGGGGTATAAAAGCAGAATAATCGGATTTTAATTATAATGGGGATTTCTCTGCCCCTGGAGCTCTGGAGGTCTATGAGTTTTGTGTGCCTCTGGTTTCCAGGCAAATATATTTCCCTCTGCCTCTGCCGAGTCTACTTGGTAAATGCCACCCCCCAAGACTGTAGAACAGAACAATTTCTAGCTTCTCTAATAACCAGAGTGAGAACTGATACATTCTTGAAAGGAATGATAACTGAAGAAATAAATACCTTCAGACTAACATGGCTAAGCTCCCGAGAGTACCGAATCACAGAATCTGTCGGAAACATTTTCTACCTCTCCTAATTGGTAGGAGAGGTCGAAAGTGGACAATGTGTCTTCAGAGAAACCCCTGTCCTGAATGCCCTACTTCCTAGCCACGATGTACACACCTCCACCTGTGGTCTCCTTGTCTCTCTCTCTCTTTTTTTTTTTTTTGAGACAGAGTCTCACTATGTCACCCTCCGTAGAGTGCTGTGGCGTCACAGCTCAGAGCAACCTCAAACCCTTGGTTTTAAGCTATTCTCTTGCCTCAGCCTCCTGAGTAGCTGGGACTGCAGGCACCCACCACCATGCCTTGCTATTTTTTGGGTTGTAGTTGTCATTGTTGTATAGCAGGCCCGGCCTGGGCTCGAACCCACCACCTTCAGTGTATGTGGCTGGTGCCCTAGTCACTGAGCTACAGGCGCCGAGTCCTCCTTATCTCTTTTTAAGATTTTATTCCAATCAATGTTCCAGCTGTGGTTACAGGGGAGAGAATTATTCAGAATAGGAACAGAATCACTCATAAGCTGACACAGTGATAGAACCACCCATCATCCAATGCAAAAACAGAATTTCCACATTCTAATTAAGGGGCAGAGCTGCCCATCACTTGATATAGGACAGAACCGTCTTGTATCATCTGCTACAGGGATAGAATCACCCGTCACCTGAAATGGGACATAACTGTTCAGCATCTGATGCAGAGGACAGAAACTCCCATTACCTGATTCAGGGGACACAACCACCCTTCCCCTAAAACAGGGCAAAGCTGCCCATCACCTGATGCAGGGATGGGGTCATTCACTCTGCCATAGGAGAGTGATAATTACTTGAAAACATGCACCTGTTTGGGAAAAGCCTTAGGCCTTGGGGCTGCCCCAGCGCCCTCTCTACTTTCTGTGTCTGTTTCTTTCTTTTCATCTGCTCCTTCTCCGTCTCTGCCAGCTGATGTCCCCACCTGCAGCTCTTACATGGCCAGTTTTAAGCAGGGCTTTGGTGCCCCATCTTTTACTGAGCCTGAATGAGCCTTCACCTTCACCTCTGCTGCTCCAGCCTCAGTCTCCTGGACTTGCCATTCTCCCAGCCCATCTTTTTGGAACAGACCACAGTGGTCTTTGGCGGCCTGTAGATTGGCTACCATGGGCCCTTTGCCTGTCAAGTCCGTGGTGAGGACACTGCAGGAACAAGAGGAACCTGCTGCCACAGCAGCGGGGCCTGCAGGCTCTCCAAAGGAGCCGGGCCCATGCAGGCAGAGGGCAACCTCTGGGGAGGCCTGGCTGGAGACCATCCAACCTCTTAAAGACAACACTGTGCCCACCACGATTCAGTTCCAGCTTACTTTTTCAACCTTCCACTGGCCCAAAGGAAGCATTTGCTGGTCCTTGCAAACCACTCAGCTCTCTTTCCTCTGTGGGTTTTTTCTTCATGTACAGAGAAGCTGTCACCTTCCCAGCCCCAGCCATCTTTCAAGGACTATCCTTTCTGCAAATTTTACTCTGATTAAATAAGAATAAAGGCTATACCTTTATATCCTTCTTGTCCCTCTGAGGACTTTTTGCAATGTGATATTGCTGCTTCTCCTATTAAAAAAGGTGGACTTCATTTCTCTTGAACTTGGGCTTGACCATGTGGCTTGTTTAGGCCAGTGGACATTAGCAAAGGTGTCTGGGCAGGGCTTGCAGAATGTGTGTGCCCCAGGCCTGGCTCTCTCTCTTGCTCACGAGAACCTTCTTCTACCATGTCAGGGAGACTGGACTAGACTTCCCGAGGAGGAGTGCTCACATCCGTCCCCTCATCCCAGACATGGGAGTGGGCCGTCCTCCATTGTCCAGCCCACTGCAGAATGGTGAGGAATGACACACAGGTTTGGTTTTAAACCACTACATTTGGGGATGGTTTGTGACATGGCAAATATGACCCAGTGTGCCACCACTTCCTATTTCCCCTTTTGGACTCAGTGTCTGTCACTTTCTACATCTTCTCATGATCACTTGTGGAAATCTTATTGGCTATGGGAGAATAAATGACCTGAGGGCTGAGTTCATGGTCAGTTCATTTTCACGTTTCTTGTGTCCTCCATTCCCTGATGCGGCACAGGCCACCGAGGCGCGTGTGAGAGTGGGAAGCGACATGGAGCCACGGCGTAGATCATGGACTTTCAAACTTCTGGGTTAAAACCCCAGTTTTGCTACTGACTGTGTCTTCCTGGGCAAATTATAAAGCGATTTTCTTTTGCCTCAGTTTTCTCATTGATGGAAAGGGCGTAATACTGCAACCTACATCGTGGAATTGCCATGAGGATTATGAGACTTGACAAACTGTTTTTTAAACATAAACAAACAAGAGGTGTCCAGCTCTGCCTCAGGTCTGCTTGGCGTGCTGAGACCATGTCCCAGTCTTCCCCATCCTCCACGTCCACCAGACATCATGGTGTGCAAGCAAGGGGGCCTAACTGTCCCCCAGTTAATCTAAGGATCCAGCATATAGAGGGGGCTGGGTTCTTTCAGCGTTCTTTCCCACTTAGGAGCAGAGGGAGCCTTAAAGGGGGCAGTTGGGATACAGCTGATAGACACAGGGCCTGGGGAGCTGTAGGAACCAAGCTGTCTGCTCCAACACTCACTGCACAGGTGACCCTGGGAAGATTATGGCACTTCTCACGCCTCCATTTCTTCATCTGTAAAATTGGTAACAGTATCTCCCGGGGCTTGTCATGAGGCACAGAAGTGAGTGGCTCTATAAAGAAGAGCCCGTTACTCTCCCTCTCCCTCCCCTACTATTTCAGATGAGATCGGGCGCGTTTAGGGTGGGATGGCCGTAGACGCCCCTACTATTTCAGATACTTGTATCTTCATTATGATGGTCCTGGCTCTTTGGTCTTGCCTGAGGGAGATGTTAATTAATGTCGGATATCTGCCAAAGGCCCCATTATAAATCCAGCTAAATTTAGGACTGTCTGGAAATACCTTCTTCTCCTGTGACCTCAGTTTTGCCATGGCTGTTGAGTTCTGTATCCATATATGGTGGCCACTCGTACAGCTGTAAAACGGACTGAGGCCCATGCACATTCCCTCCATCCTCAGCTGCACCAAATGCCAAGGGGAATATGAAAGAGAATGGTGTTGGACAACAGGGCTGCAGCAGACTCTCGATTTAATCTTCTAAATATCTTCCCAGTGGGCCCATTGTTAGGGCCACCATCATAGCCCATGCCCCTGTCATTTCCTACTTAGACGACTGCATCAGCCTCCATCTCATCTTGGGACGCGCTCAGAAAGCAGAGCCTACGACAAGGCCTCTGTGCCGGTGTTCACTGGGGAGCAATCGCGGGGTCAGGCGGAGTGGGAGTAGAAGGAAGGGCCAGCACAGGGTGTGTGACTGAGCGGTGGGCACCTGGGGCCTCCTGGGACCTTCTGGGAGTGGGTAGAAGATTCATCCCTGTCCCCCTGTGCCCTGCCCATTGAATCCCATTCCCCACTGGCTGGGGGTTGCTCCTGGAGGCATGGACTCCCCTGCACTTCCAGATTGTCCCTGTACACAGGCCACAGAGCTCCCCTGGAACCACATGATTGGAAGCCTTGGGGAAGGATGCACTTGAGGTTGGGGCTGTTGGTGTGAGGCAGGGTGAAGCCCACATGGAAGTATCCAGCGTGGCCGTGGCTGGACTCAAAGGCGACACCCCCACCCCAGTCTCCTGATAGCACCACCCTGCCACTACTGGATCCTTGCTCTTCAGGTACTTTGGTTGTTGCTTTTTCAAAATGTAAAATGGATCTGTCACTTATACCCTCTCAACTGTCAGGACTTCTTTCTGCCTGAAGGGCCCTGACCTGGCCTTTCTCCAGCTCTGCCTACCACTCCTGCCTCTCTTCCCACTCCCACTTCCCCATCTACCATGAAGCCAGCCCACTTGCTGTCCACAAAAGTGTGGTGCCTACACTGACCACAGGACCTTTGCATAAGCGACTCATTCTTTCACTAGTGAGTCGCTATTTGTCCTTCACCTTTAAGCTTAAGCATCACGTCTGTAGAAGATTCTTTCTATCCCTGTCTCTAGGATGGGCCAGGATCCTCTGTGAAGTGTCTTTGAGAATCACATCCTCTCTCTTTAGAGCTTGTGTCAGTGCCTGCCTGGAGGGAGGGGAGGGGGACAGTTGCTGAAGGACAAGGCAGAGACAGCGACTCCTCATCACCTATCCCTGGGATCTTCGGGCATTTATACCACGTTCTTGCGTGGCCAACCAAAAATAGTAGGCAATTAAAAATAAATGAAACTGATAAGACAAGTGCAAAAATCCCAAATGGTTAACTGAGGTTTCTGGTGATGCTATGTGTGGAAAACCCTCTACATTCCAGCCTTCCCTGGTCTTCTCCTGTGTCTTCTGCTGTCCAGCTGGCATCCCCCCTCCCGTGGGACATGTTATTCTCCTCCTGAGACTAGAGAAATCCAGGAGAACATACCTCCCTGGTCTTCTGAGTGTATGTGCCGCCCTTGACCTTCGCTTGGGTGCTCTGCCTCTTGAAGGGAGCCGCAGAGCCTGTAGCACTGTGTCAGGAGCGCTCAAGGAAGCAGACATAGATGTTTCAGCCACCTCACTTAAATGGATCACAAAACTTAGGCAATAAATTTAACTTTCAAGCACTCTGTCAACTACGACCAGGGTAAAAAAAAGAAAGACGGGGTGGGGGTGAATGTTCTGATTTGGAGAAGTTACATCCAGGAGTAAGTCTGAGTTTGATGGGTTCAGGAAAAGCTGCCAGTTTTAAACTTTCCTTTCAAAAGACTCAGCCTGTCTCCCCAATCACTTGGTCTTTTTCTTCTTTATTCACTCCTGTTTCCAGCTCTGTCCCCCGAAAGATTCCCCAACCCACCGCTGCCTGTATATTACCGTCTCTCTCTCTCCCCTCTATCCTTCTTTTGTCCCCTTCCTGCTTGTCCCCCACCTTCTCTCTCTCCTCTTTCTCTCCAACCTCGTTAACTTCCCCTGGCTCCGGCTGGCCTTCCTGCCTTTCCGCTCACACACCTGCCGCAGCCTTCCTGCTCCTTCCTGCTTCTCCATCCCAGGTGCTGTAGCAATCAGAAAGCCTCAAAAGAGAACAGAGGAGAATTCAGCTGTCACTAAACTCGCTCTCCCTCCCGAGTGAAGGTGCTTCTGCTGTATTTTCCGTAACCTCTCCTGCACCCACGGTGCTGTGCTGTCAGACAGTTCAGAGCAGCAGACCCGAGGCCCACAGCCAACTCCGAGGTCCCTGCCGGGCCCTGGGCAAGCGCGGTGCCTTCTCCTGCCCTTGCATCCGACAACAGACAGCTGCTGCCCCCCAAGAGCACTGGCCTGGTGGGAAATCAACATTGCTCAGCTGGTGTTTCATGAAGCTACACTGCACTACTGCAGTTGAAATGTCCTTGGCAGCAATAGAACACAATAGTCTTTTAAAGAAAGTCATCCCCTATCTGTCAGGACAGCGGAGCCAGTTGTTAAGATTTTATTATGGTTTATCTCCAGAGGTGGGGGTAGAGAAGGGACAGCTAGGAAGTTATTGTCCATGTGTAACATGGACTCCGTCCTGAGGCTTGCTGAGTTTATAGATCACCGGTTGCCAGAGTTCCTTTTGATATTTACTCTAGAGGGGAAAAATAAAAAATTAAAATGCCCAATTGCATCGTGTGCTGTTCCACAACATATGGCCCTGGGGCAGGATGCCTTTGAGCCAGGCCTCATTACTCAAGATCTCGGTGAAAATGGGCACAGCCCAGGCAACCTCTCCCCGTGCCCCCCACAGGGAATTCTGTCCAAATGGCTGGTTCAATGAGCACTAGCTGGGGTCCTCCCAAAATCAGTCCAAGGCCATGGATTATTAGCTAGGACCTTGAAAGTAATGCGAAGTCTTTTGCCATTTTTTCTTCTTTTTGCTTGGCTTTCTGTAGAATTTGTGTCCCATAAGAATATCCTAGGACTTTTAAAGATGAGGCTTGTGAATAGTGACCCCAGGAGAGATGGGGAAGGAGGAAGAGGGAGTGGGAAGAGCTGGGTGTGGGTACAGGAGGAGGCGACGGTGATGGTTCTTTGGTGGAGCAATGAAGGGTGTCCAGGGATGAGGACCACCTCGGAGCCTGGCCTGGGGGTTTAAATGGGCTCTGGGGTAGAAGCAGGAGATTCAGTACATTCGAGGTAAAGATTTTCAATCTATAGACATGTGTATGTGGCTCTATGTGGGGTCCCAGCTTTTCTCCATACCTTTATTCGTTCCTCATTCATTGGAAGGTCTTTATGAGTACGTGCTATGAGCCAGCTGATGTGGACACAGTGGTGTAAAAAACAGACATGTTTCTTCTCCTCGTGGTGTCTGGCCTGGCGTCTGTCCCTCTGCCTCTCTGAGGAAAGGTAGTTGGAGCACAAGGGGGTGGGTTCTAGCCCTGGAGTCTCCCTTCTGACGGGCTGTGCCCCAGTGCTGCCATTTGGAGCGGGCCCCTGTCACCGCACACACCTGTGAAGTGCAGTGGGGGTGAGGAGGGTGCCCCCTGGAGAGGGCAGAGCAACAGAATCTGTGACTCTGCCCCAAACTGCCCTTCTATGGAAAGGATCCTAGCACCAAAGGCTTACTGAATCAGGTTGTTTGACAAGCCAGAGCATCCAGCCTGGACGGGGAAGACATGGGTGGCAGGGCACACCACAGCCATCTGCACAGGTCTAGAGGGTGTCACAGAGGAGGTGGGTCGGCTATCTACAGTGGCTCCAGAGGACACAGTTGGCAGGGCTTGCCAGAAGTTATAGGAAAATGAATTTGGGCTTGAAGTAAGGAAAGACTGCGTAAAACATACAGCTATCCAGAAATGTATATTTCCAAGGCCTCCTTTGCTGCCTCTGAAACACCATCCCTAAACACTTTTACACATGAGCATTTCACTCTAGAAACTCCAGGCCAACCAGGCCCTGTGCTTTACACACATGAGGAACTTGCAGGAGCTCCCCAAATCCTGTAAAGTATGTAGTATCCTATGTCTGGTTTATTTGCTTTTAGAAGGTATTCTGATTATTATTTAATTAACTCTTCCTTCCTCTTCTCTGTTTGAAAAGGCAGAAATTAAATGCCAGGAGTGCATGCAACAGGAATTGCACAACCTTGACCTTTGGGAGGAGGACATAGATTGGAGGCTGAAATTGGTCAGGTCATTGAGGGGCTGCCCTTTGGGGACCCTTGGAGTGAGGCTGGGGATGCCCAGATGGCAGTGCTGACAACAGTGAGCCTAAGACTCTGAAGCCCCCAAATCCTGCTGCTGCTTCGGAGCTCACTGAGCTTGTTTGTGCTCCTACGGAGCACAGCGTCGGGGACCCCCCTTGTCATGGGTGTGCTGTCTGCCTCAGGCTGGCCACAGTCCAGGAATCTGACCTTTGACTCTCCTGGGCAGCAGGAGGGCAGGGTGTGTGGGCAGGTAAAGATCCTCCCGTGGTAACCGGCAGGCAGGGGTGTCAGCGAGGGGCTAGTCTCCAGGCCTGCGTGTTGGGAGTGGGCCAGGCCCTCTTCACCATCTATACATGGCTGCCACCTCCTGGAGCTTATGGTGATCCCAGCAGCTCCCTAGGTCATGGGGACTGCAAAGAAGGGAGGGGTGGGGACAACTGGTGTTACCTGATCTCTGTTCTGGAAGCCCCCGCCCGTGGCAGGTGGTTTAGCTCTGGGTGACTGAGGGGCTCATGCCAGCACAGCCTTGCCTTGTAGCTAGACTGGAATAGACTGGAACTCCTTGTAGGTTTACAAAACCAGGCCCGATTTCAGGAAAGGGGCATCCTTGGCCGCCTTTGATTTATATGCACTCCATACGCACCTCATGCCCACGTTGCTGGAACCAATGCCTCTTTTCCACGCTGCATTTCCTCTCTGTCTCAGAAGAGAGGTGCTGTTACAAGAGGTCCCCCTTGCCCTAGTATGTTTGATGACAAAGGAGAGACACTCAGAGAGGCCTTTGGCCATTTCTGAAGACTTTGAGTGACTCTAGAACCAGGAGCAAACAGTGGGACTGACAGACCATCTTCTCTAACTCATGTCGCCAACATGCAACTTGTGTTTCGAGGGCTCCTCAGGGAAGGAGAGCCAGTTGCTGGTCAGCATCACGCCGTGTTGTCCAGTCACCCGTGCTGGTTCCCGAATGTTCCAGATGGAATCTGTCCCTCCTGGGCCTTCTCTGTGAGTCTCCACCACTCTGCCAGCAAGGCTCCTTCCAGCCCTGGTTGATGCAACCTTGATGGGAGGAAGTTGCTCCTAAGAAAATCCTCTCTTTGATTTTTGGTCATTTATGACACTCTGTCAAAGATCTTGGGGTTCCCAGAGTGATCACGACCTAGATCAAATGCCAACTGCCATTCCCCAAACCCACAGGCACTGAGTGTAGTCAGGAAATCTCTGAAACGCCAAGTGTCTATTTGCAAGTGTGCGGCCGGGGGTGACCTTGCTGGCTGGGCCGGGGCAAGTAGCTGTGGTGGTGCTCTGTCTGTGTGCTCTGCTATCTGACCTGGTCCACATCCGGCTGGGGCAGCAGAGCCCAGGCAGCGGGCCCAGCTCAGCTGTGACCTCTGGCCTCATCTCAAGATCTTTGTGGTGAAGCTTGGCAAGGGGCTGCTTAATCCTTTCTGTTACTTCAGGGCAATGGTCAGGAAAGGAAGGTACTCTGGGACCAGAGGCTGAGACGGCTAAGGCTCCCAAGGTCTGGGGACAGCAGCTGTAGGGATTTGATGTGCAGGGAAAGGGAGGGGATGGATGACAGTCTGTCTATAGCACTAAAGTTCAAAGACTCGAAGGAGTATACAGAGGTCAAAGAATTCATGTGTTTATTCACACTCCCTCACAAAGCCCAGCTTGGAACTTTTCACGTAACACATGGACCAGTATGATGGGCAGGGGTGCTGTCCAATCCTACTCTCGACTTACCCTAGAGACTTGGGCAAGGTAATGACCTCTGTGCCTCAGTGCGCTCATCTATTAAATGGGGATAATTTGCAAAAATGAAATGAGATCATAAACAATTACAGCAGTGCCTGGCACATTTGCCCTTATTATTAGACATAATAGGGCTGAACACGGTGGCTCATGCCTGTAATCCTAGCACTCTGGGAGACCGAGGTGCTAGGATTACAGGTGCTAGGATTACTCCTGCCTGAGTTCAGGAGTTCGAGACCAATCTGAGCAAGAGTGAGACCCTATCTTTATTAAAAGTAGAAAAACTAGTTGTTCATTGTGGTGGGCACCTATAATCCCAGCTACTTGGGAGGCTAAGGTAAGAGGATCACTTGAGCCCAGGGGTTCGAGGTTGCTGTGAGCTGTGATGCCATAGCACTCTACCAATCGCCCTCACAACAGAGTGAGACTCTGCCTCAAAAACAAACAAACAAAAAGCAAGAATAATAGATACACAATAGGTATTGATTGGATGAATGGCTAAAAATCAGAGGGATATTGTAGGATAGTTAACTTTTTTTATTGCTTGGATACATTGAGGGTACAAAGAATTAGGTTACACTGAGGATAGTTAACTTCTTAGTTTAGGGCTCTTTATCTCCAGTGCTTAACTTATTACAAGTTGGAGAGTTTTAAGATTATTTCAGTCATGTCACCAAGGCAGCTCAGAAGACACTAGCGCATGCATTGAAAACCCCTCCACCTTACTGAAGCAAGCTAGGATCCAGTGTGCACTGCCCCCACATTTTTCACATATGCGGACCCCGGGCACCAAAATGTGCAGTTCTTTGCTGTCTATGAAGCTGCAGCTCCCAGGACAGTGCCGGGTTACACCACCCAGCCTCACACTGCTTCTGGCTTCTCCTGTGACTGGAGGCCGGCATGTGTCCATGGTGTGTCAGGGTCACAGAGCAGATTGTTGCTCACTCTTCTTTTTTGGGATTGGTATTTAGCCCTTGGCTTTGCTGGCCCTCTGCTCTGGCCACCTGAGAAAGTTGGCTGGAGGGAGACAACAGGAAATTAGAGGCTATGTCACAGGTCAGGTGTCCAGGGAATGGCCTAATTAGTGACCACCCTGGGAGTCACGTTGGGGGTGGGGAGACACCCTGGCAGAAAAGCCTGGCCTCAGCCTGGGCGGTGGCTGACCCCTCTCTCCTCAGTGTACTCACCAATGAAAGCTGTAGCTTTCTCTCCCACTGGCTGGGGCTCTCCCATCCCTTCCTGGCTGGGGCTCTCCCATCCCTTCCTTTCCCACACGGATGGGGCTCTTCTACCAAGCCTGGGCACCTTCACCAGTGCAACCCGAGCAGGGCGAATCACTGGCCCAGCTATTAGGAATCATTTTCAGGATGAAAACAGTTAAGCCGGGCGAGCCCACCACTAAACCCTGCCCCCTCCTTTGCCCCTTGCCCACTGCTGTCCTTTGTCCCTTTCTCAGTCACTCTTTGTACCCATGCACAGACCACTGACAACAGTGCCAACAGTGTGCAGGCCCCAAAGGCACTGCTCAGCCCTGCGGAGGCGGAGATCCAGGTGGCCGGAAGAAAGGGTAACTGGATCCCGGAAGCATCTTCCCACCAGACTCAGCCAAAGTTCCGGCCTTCTGTGCAACGCTGCCAGAAAGCATGCAGTCCTGGGCTCGTCCTCCCTGCCCTCCGGGCATCAGAGATGACAGATGTGGAAACTGAGGCACAGCTAAGGGAGGCCATGAGCAGTTTGGCCACCCAGCCAGCCAAGAGAGCTCAGTGCTGCATCTGAAGAAGTTCCTAGGACCCTTCAGGCCCTCCCTGCAAGGGCAGGGCTGGTTGCAGAAGGGTCTGTGGTTAGGGAGGGCCCTGGGGCTCTGGACACCAGCTAGGGAGCCAGGCAAGGGGAGGACGAGGATGTCTCTGGCCTCTCTTGGTTCTCCAAGGTGTGCAGCCTCCTGACCTCTTCTGCCAAGCGCCTGGGTACCTTGAGAGGCCATATGGATTCAATCTAATGGCCCTCCGTGGGCACGACTTCACTGGCCCCCTGGCTGCCCTGTTATTGCAAGCAGCTGGCTTCCTCTACTTCCTCCATCATTTCTTCTTGTCAGGACTTCATATTCCTTCTTCCCCTGGGTTATTTGCCTTAAGTCACTAACAAGGTTGGGGGGCTTGTAGGGGCACAGAAGCTGCCTGTGCGGCTGAGCTCCCCAGCCACCCCAGACTGCCTCCTGGGTCTCTGTGGCCCAGGATGGGACCAGAGGCCAGACTTTATTCCCAGCATGGCCCATACCCAGTGTGAAAGTGACGACAAGAGTGCAGGGGCTGATGGAAACCAGCCACAGGACCATTCTCAGCGTATCACCTTACCCTGGTCAGTCCCCCTGTCAGCGAGGTGGCACCTCTACCACCTCTGCAGCTGCTGGGGTGTGGCTGGGAGGGAAGCCCAGCCTGTGAGAACAGATGATTTCCATTTGGGGAGAGTTCCACTTGCTCATTTTTCTTAGTCCTCCCTCACACTGAAACTTGACTCAATCAATGGCAAATGAGAAAGTCCTGTTTCCATAGCAACTCCAACCGTGAGACAGAAAAATTAGCAATGCTGAGCAGGCTAGGATTTTATCTGGAAGAGGGCACTTGGGTGGGTTACAAAATGGAAGCTCAGCAAACCCCGAGCCTGGCTCTGAACCAGGCGGAACCTGGGGGCTGCCCACATGTCCCCCGACATGTTCTTTGGGATCTCGGGTCCCAAAGAAGACCTGGAGCACGGGGCAGTCACGAGATGTTTATGCCTAGGGAGACACACCTGCTGGTTGCCTGGTTTCCATTAAACCAGGCTGATCTCTCTGGGCTCCGGGCCTGCTAGCCTGGGTTTATTTCATGGCTGATGTAACACGGCCAGACTGACGAGTCTGGATCTTTCCCTGGTTCACACAGCGTTTCCTGTTTAGTTGGACACGTTTTATTTCTGTGCACATTCATTTCCAATCGGACGCTTCCACAGAGGACTGTGGTCACTAGTTCATCTTCCAAGGCTGACACTTGGGAGTCTGAGGACCCAGATCAGCTGATAGGAGGAAAGCAAGGCCTGGGTGTTGTTCACAGTTAAAGGTCTAATCCAAAGAGAGGATGTCTTTGGGAAAGATTAAGGGTTGCAGTTCAACCTCTATGCCCTTTTGGAGTTGGGGAAGTTGAGTTTCTGGGATAAATTATTGACTGGACTTGGTGTCACAGCCTATGGCCAGAATGAGATGTTCAGGAAAGGTGTTTTTAGAGGTATACTGCTTTGAAAATGTCCAAGTCTGGGACTGAGGATTTGGGATATATTGAGCCTGTACTTCTCTGAGGTTCTTACCCTGGTTTCCTCGGAGATCTATATGTCAGCCCAGCTCTAGGCCAAACTAAATGGCTCTGGGTTTGGAAAAATCCCCAGATGTTATCTCCTCCAAGGGTTTTGCCCTTCACTGAACTCTACTGGGCCTTTTAAAGTAGATTGAATCCATATGTTTCTGATTCATTTACACTTAACTCATCAGAATGTTTCCTTTTTATGAGTGATTTTTTTTTTTCTTTTTAAGATGCTTTTGCAGTCTTGTTTATAAGCATTTCTTTCCCTGCTTAGAAACAAGATACTATGTCTTGTTAATGCATGTGTTAGGGGACAGGCATGTAGGCACCTTCTAACTTCCGGTCTGAGTCTTGTTTTGTTTCACAAGAGGAAATGTACTGTTTCTGCAGAGCTCCTTGGTTTGAGTGTCACAAGTTTTCATTTTTCTTTGAGATAGGATTGAGAGTGCATATTCATACCTCTTTCCCGAGGTTGCAAACTGAGTGGTATTTCTGAGTAGCAAAGTAATCTTGAACAAATTAATCTCTTTCCCTTTAGTTCTTTCCCCATAACCTGGAGATGATACTATCCCCTCCCTCACAAGGCCATTGCAAATAAAAAGGTATTTGAAGCTGTTATAAAAACACAAGTCACAATTAGCTGTAGTTCCTCTAAACAAGTCCAAGCTCATGCACTGCCCTATCCTGTCCTTCAAAAACAGTCCAGCAGTCTCTGTCCCGTGTCCCAACACATCTCCTACATGTCTCTGCCCTCAGACTTACCATTTGTTAGCTGTTTGTGTATTGCAACCCTATTTTCCCTTTATAAAACTGAGCCCTCCTTGAGGCCAGGAAAATGATACCTTCCCTTGATATTTCCAAAGACATGGATGAAGCCTAGCTCATGGAGGTGCTCAAGAATAGTTTGAAATTAAGGAGGAAAAGACAGCGAAGGGATACAAGGCTGCCCATTCTTTCTGAATTTAGGATGTAGCCAGTTAACTACACCTGGCTTTGTAAGAACTTGAAGCTGAGCAGAAAGTGGTTAGTAAGCTTTCCTTTTCCATTCTGAGCACTGTTAGTGCACATTAGAGAGAAGCTTCCAAAAACTGGCAGCAGCAACATGCTTCACTCATTTTACCAGCTCCTCTCGTCACACTCACCCTTTTGAGACAAAACTAGAGCTACTCAATGCACAGGGACAGGTGTAATGATAAACATCAAAGTCCTGTAGTAGAACTCTAAGCTAGTCTTCAGTTTCATTAGATAATGGGAATAAGGAAAGTTCTTCCTCATTTTAGGAAAGATTTTATTGTCAATACTGACCCTCTCACCTCTCTCTAAATCCATCGCCCATGAAAAAATGCTTGGGGAAATAGAAAGTCCATTCGGATTTGGCATCCAGAATCACCAAATGTTGGGCTGTAGAAAGTGAGGTGTGACTGTGCTGGACGCTACAGGTCTTATGGCTTCAGAGAGGCATTGGAGGAAGTGGCTGCCCTTAGGGATTATTTGCAAACACTCGATTAATATGCACAGCTACCTGCATGGCAAAGAATATTGTTATAACTGCTAAAACAAATGAACAAAGTATGTGTACAAAGGAGGAAAAAGTACCTATGACGGGTGTAATTTAGGAAGGCTTCATGGGGATCCCGGGGGCAACATTTGACCTGAACTTTGAAACACAGTCAGGATTTGACAGATGGTAATGAATGAAGCTTCCAGACAAAGAGAACAGCAACCTGAGCATAGTTCATAAGGTGGACACGTGCAGAACATATTTTATGAACATCAAAGGAACCAGTGAGGCTGAAGTAAATAGTTCTGGAAGAAACGTAGTGAGAGATAAGGCCAGAAAGATAGACTTAAGAGTGAAGTTGAGGAATTAAGCCTTTATTCTATATGCAATGAAAACCACTATTTTTAATTACAAAATGACTGTATAAGAACTATCATAATGTAATAATAATATCTAACCTTCACTGAATACCGTCTATGTTCAAGCAACTATTATAACTGATTTATGTGAATTAATTAATTTCATTGTCATTTCAATCTATGAGGTAGGAACAATTATGGCCCACTTTGCAGATGAGTAAAATGAGATCGGCTAGATGATCTGCCCGAGTCCAAACTGCCAGTAAGCAACAGAACCAGGATTTGGATCTTGATTTTGGCCCTGGGTGCAGCATTCTTAATACTCCATACACTCCTAGGAAAGAAGCAGGGAGTAGGCAACTAGGTTGGAAGCTATTTCATTATCCAATGATAAGTTCTGTGGTCTGAATGGGAACAGTGGGTTAGTAACAGAAAGGAGACAGATGTGAGTGATACAGTATTTGTGCTGGCTCTAATTTGGTGTGAGGTGGAAGATAGTGAAGGAGAAAAAATGAGCCAGAGAAGGCTTTGTGGCTTGGGATACAAACTACAAAAGGCAATGCAAATTGCATGGGGAAGGTGAAGAGTTCAGTTTTGGACATGTGGAACATAAGACTCGTGTGAAACTGTCCTGTAAGATGTTTGAAGTGTGGGCTGAAGAAAGTTTTCAGCTACAGATACTGAAATACTGTGGGGATCACTGAAGCCAGAATAGGTTATACTATCAAGGGAAGAACGGCCCTTTTGAAGCCTTGGAACATCAACTGTCAGCCATCGTCATTTTTATTTTTCTAGTTAAAGAATTAAGTTAGGTTGTTGGTTTGAGATAATTCTTTTTAAATTTAGATGTTTAAGCTACACATTTTCCTTTTAGCACTGCTTTCACTGCATCTCGGAAGTTTTGATATGTTGTATTTTCATTTTCATTTGTCTCAAGGTATTTTCTAAGTTCTCTTTGGCACATAGGTCACTTAAGAATGTGTTGCTTAATTTCTACATTTTTGCAGATTTTCCAATTTCTTTTTGCTATTAATTTTTGGTTTCATCTTGTTGTGTTAGGAAGATATTTTGTATGATCACAATTACTTTAAATTTACTGTTTAAGAATTGTTTTGTGGCCTAAAATATGCTCTATTCTCGTGAATATTCCACATGTACTTGAAAAAATGTATATTCTACTGGTGTCAGGTGGGGTGTTCTGTATGTCTGTTAGGTCTACTTGGTCTGTAGTGTTGTTCAAACCCCTATATTTTCTTACTGATTTTTGTGTTGGGTGTCTTATTAATTATTGAAAGTGGGGTACTGAAGTCTTCTACTATTATTGTAGAGCTCTGTATTTCTTCCTTCAAGTCTGTCAATGTTTGCTTCATATGTTTTGGAGCTCTGCTATCTGGTGATATGTTTATACTTGTTATATCTCCTTGGTAAATTAACATTTTTATCAATATATAATATCTCTCTTTGTCTCTTATTTAAAGTACATTTGTTTGATATTAGTATTGCCACATCAGTTCTCTTTTGTTGCTATTTACATGTTATATCTTTTACCATCATTTTTCTTTCAACCTATGTGTATCCTTAGATCTAATGTAAGTGTCTAGTAAGCAGCATATAATTGGATCATGCTTAAAAAAATATTTATTCTGCTAATCTGTGCCTTTTATTTGGGCAGTTTAGGCCTTTTACATTTAAAATAATTAGTAATGAGGAAGGACTTTCTTTTCTTTTCTTTTTTTTTTTTTTTTGAGACAAAGTCTCATTATGTCACCCTCGGTACAGAGCTGTGGTGTCACACCTCACAGCAACCTCAAACTCCTGGGCTTAAGCCTTTCTCTTCCCTCAGCCTCCCAGGTAGCTGAAATATAGGTGCCCACCACAATGCACAGCTAGGGAAGGACTTTCTCATACCGTTTTGTTATTTGTTTTCTAAAAGTCTTATAGCTTTTTTTGTTCCTCATTTCCTCTATTATTGTCACCTTATGAGTTTATTTTTTGTAGTGATACATTTTGATTCTCTTCTCATTTACTTTTTTGCATATTCTATAGACATTTTCTTTGTGGATACCATGGAGATTACATTAATAAGCAAAATAACATTCTATTTTGAATTGGTACCAACATAACTTCAAATTGCACACAGAACTATATTTCTTAACCCCCTCCATTTATATTATTGAGGTCAGTATCCATCAAATAAATTTATAACTATTTTTATGTATTTGTCATTTAAATCCTGTAGAAAATAAAAGGTGGAGCTATAAACTAAAATTATATGCATACTGGCTTTTATATTTGTCTATATATTTACCTTTACCAGAAATCTTTATATCTTCATATGGGTTACTTTATAATACCTTTTCATTTAAACCAGTGATTCTCAACCTTCCTAATGCTGCAACCCTTTAATATAGTTCCGCATGTTGTGGTGATCCCCAACCATAAAATTATTTTCGTTGCTACTTCATAACTGTAATTTTGCTATTGTTATGAATCATAATGTAAATATCTGATATGCAGGATGGTCTTAGGTGACCCTTGTGAAAGGGTCATTCGACCCAAACCTCTGATTTAAGCCATATGGACTCATGTTAGCATTTGTTGTATAACAGAACTAGAGGGAATACATTTCCCCAGTTATTTTTTTGTCTTAATTTTGTTTTAAATTTCTCCCTTACTTTGCAAGGACAGTTTTGCTAGATATAGTATTTTTTTCCTTTCAGTATTTTAAATATATTAAGCCACTGTCTTCTGTTCTCCATGGTTTCTGATGAGAAACTGGCTGATATCTTACTGAAGATTCCTGTACAATTAAGTTTGCCACCATACACTTACTTTGGCAACACTGTACAAACAACTTGGTCAGGTTTCATAACCTTGGTATATCAGTGTCTTACAGTTGTGTGCATGTCAATGTGCGGCGATGTCTTGCTGAGTGACTATCATTATTGCTGCATGTTTTTATTGCCATCATGAGAATGTCAGAGCTTTAATTAGAGTAATGAATAAACATTCATAAACTTCTTGTTAAACTTGGCAATCATGGACGTGAAATCAGGAATATGTTAGTCCGAGCTTATGGGGATAATACCATGAAGAAAATGGCAGTGTATAAAAGGATTAAACGTGTTTCTGAGGGGAGAGCAAATATCACTGATGGAGAGAGATCAGGGCAGCTAGTAATGAGCACAACTGATAAATCACAAAATGTTGTTGAATTGTGCATCAAAATTATTGACTGTGAGAAGAAGAGCAGACCAAATAAACATCGATAGAAAAAACAGGAAAATCTTAACTGAAAATCTTGGCTGATAACTCACAACTCTTACAATATGACAATGCACCAGCTCACACGGCACTGTCTGTGAAGGAGTTTTTAGCCAGTAAACAAATAACCATATTGGAACACCCTCCCTACTCACCCAATCTGGCCCCCAATGACTATGACCAAAAGGAAAGGAAACAAGGTCAAGGCTGTGTCTCCTCTTACATGTTATAGCAGATGAATGTCTCCTATGAGCAGTATCTATGCCATGCAGAAGTTATGAAGAATGAGCATATTCAGAGACCTTGGAAAGCCCAACTCTTCCAATTTCAACCACTCTTCCAAACTATCACACTATATGCTGTTATAATCAAGATCAAATCATAGAGTTTGATCTTGCCATGGTTGAGGTGGTTTTGCATTAGTATTGTGTGGGAAATGCACTACAACAGAGGTGCCCAGCAACCCTGCATGTGATGTGCAACCATTCATTCTGACTCTTCCCCTGAGGATTTCTTCTGGCTGAACAGCAAGCTCTCTGGGCTCTACAACCAGAGAACATCTCTAACATAACATAAACGCTGGGCAGCTGCTGGGAGCTGGAAAGGACTCAGTGCGAACAGCTGTGTGAGGTTTAAGCTTGGGGAAAAGTAACACCAAATCCCAACACCACAGGCTGACTTCCATCTGAACTTAGTGCCAATGAGGCATAATAACAATTAAACCAATACACTTGGAGGGGAAGGAAATTAAAAGGCATTTAATTTGGGATAAAGAGAGGGGGTAAAGAGAAGAAATATTATGGATGACAACAGAGAGAAACTTTTCTGAAACTGATAAAAGAAATAAAGTATTATGAGCTGTTAGCTTTGTGAGAGTAGGAACTTTCACTTTTTATGTGATCCTGTATGGCTAAAGTAAATTTGTTTGCCATAAACATGTCCTACTTTTCTTAACCCAGCTCCCTAGAACACAGGAAGACCCTATAGTTAATACACATGTGGCTATGTGAAAGGAGAGGGGTTGAGAGGAATGACTCTGTTCTTTTCTTTTTTTTAATTCAGATTAATATGAGGGTGCAAATGATTAGGTTACATTGCTTGTGGTTCTAAGGTAAAGTTCAAGTTATAGTTGAGGCCTTTGAGCCCTTCATCCTGGGGGTGTGCCATACACCTCACAATGTGTCCATCAGGTGAGAGCTGACCAATCCTCCTCTCTCTTCTCCTTTCCCATTTCCCTCCCCCCTTAACTACATGCTCTTTTGTATGAGCATGTAGTTATTTTTCTATTAGATTCATATTAGTATTTTTTTTTTTTTTTGACAGAGTCTCACTATGTTGCCCTCGGAGTGCTCTGGCATCACAGCTCACAGCAACCTTAAACTCGTGGGCTTAAGTGATTCTCTTGCCTCAGCCTTCCGAGTAGCTGGGACTACAGGCATCCTCCACAACACCCAGCTATTTTTTTGTTGTAGTTGTCATTGTTGTTTAGTAGGCCCAGGCTCTATTCGGACCTGTCAGCCCTGGTATATGTGGCCTGCACCTTAGCCACTGAGCTACAGGTGCCAATCCGATTCATATTAGTATTAATTGAATACCTTGGATACTTGCTTTTCCATTCTTGTGCTACTTTGCTAAGAAGAATGTGTTTCAACTCCATCCAGGTAAATACAAAAGATGTGAAGTGACAATTGCAAGGCATGGAACCAACCCAAATGCCCATCAACCCACGAATGGATTAACAAACTATGGTATATGTGTACCATGGAATACTATTTGACTGTGTTCTTAAGACAGCCACAACCACTGCCTAGAGAGGCTGGGATACCTGCTTGAGTTGGGTTTTCTGTGGTAAACATCTTGGCTAAGTGACGTCCTGGGAAAGGTTGAGGAACATAGGGCTTTAATTCTTGGGGGGAAGACTTTTGTAAGATCACTTGAAATTCCTTAGAAACTGCTTATATAGTACTTAAACAAAAGGAACAAAACAAAAAATCCACATGAAAACATTAATCATAGGAGGTTGGAAAAGCAAAGACATTTGTGGCTGTGGATAATTACAAATAAATTTTGGATGCCTTCCTTAAGCAATGCCAGCTGTGGTCTGCTTCCTCTAGCAAAGACAGAGTGTAAGAGAAGAGAGGGGAGGAAAGCCCCCTCAAGACTGTAAGTGTGTCTGGGTTAAGGCAGCCATATTCTATTGTTTTCCCACTTCTCAAATCACTACTGTAGGGTGGTGCTCATGGTAGCAGCATAATAGATCTTTGTTCAAGTAAGTATTTCAATGACCCGAAGTCTACGTGGATTAAGAAAATCAAAATTATGTTCCATTTGCCTATTGAATTTGAATCCTGTGAATTTACTTAGTTCCTATTGTTTTAAAAAATAGTTTTAAGAGAAGTTGACCCAAAGGCTTAGGCCATACAGTAAATGTGTGCTGGATGGCATTGCTTAGTGACAGTGTGAGCTCTGGTGCCACACCTGAGTTTCTGGCTGCACTATTTTCTAGCTGTTTGATGGTGGGGAAACTGTTCAGCCTATTTCAAAGTTCAGGTTTTTAAATTATAAAATGAATATAATAACTGTACCTAAACTAAGGAATTTGGGTAGACAAGGTAATACTTACATAATACCCACTGCCATATTTTCCACAAAGAAAGCAACCAAAGTTAGTTACAGTTGGTCATCAATGTACTCCTCCTTTTCCCCCTCATCATCTGGATTAGGGGTGGGTACACTATGGCCCACTGCTACTTTTTGTAAATAAAGTTTTATTAGAACATAGCCATGTCCATTTGTTTATGTATTTTCTGAGACACTGCTATTTTATAGGGCAGAATTGACTAGAGACTGTATGTGGTCTGAAAAATCTAAAGTATTTACTATCTGGCCCTATACAGAAAACGTTTGCTGTTTTCTACTCTAGAAGCAAGAAAATCTGGAATGTGTTTATACTTTCCTTGAGTTTAAGTTACCAGGAGGTCACAGCTTTCCCTGAAAGAAACTAGATGAAGATTTGGAATAAGCCCTGAAAGCAATGAAATATTATGTTTTCCTCATAGATTTTCAAAATATACTTGGAAGCGGAACACACACTAGGAAATAAATGGAGAATCTTTAAACTGGATAAAGTTTGTTTTACCTAAAGAGAAAGAACAGTCAGAATCTTTTGGCTTAATAGAAAAGCCACAGCAGTAAGCAGAGAAATCCTGATGAGTTAGAGGATGATAATTTCTAAGGAGTTTTGGGTGTCTTAGTTGTTTTATTAAAGTAGGAATTCCTGTTTCTGAGTGTGGAGGTATAATCCGGAGAGGACCATCGCATGTTTACAGCAAGAGAGTGTTTGCACATAATAACAGAACGGCGTTTGTTCCCAGTAATTTTTTTCTTTGACTTGAGAGTCAACAGAGTCAACTACAGAGTACAGTGGAATTCCTGGTCTCTAATTCTAAAATTGTCTTTTTTAGACTCAGAACTGAGAAAACAGCATGAAAACTCACTTGAAGAAGGAAGGGACTAGAGTTGATGATAATGGATTGGAAAGAGAATTTAAAAGGGTCCAGAAAACCCACTTTAAAGTTTAGATTAAAAAGTTCTATGTTTGCTTCTGCTTTCTTGGCGTAAAAAAAGAAAAAACAACAAAAAACAACCTCTGGGCAGATCAGCAGAGGAAGGGGAAGAAAGAGAGAGGGTTGCCCAAGGAGAGAGCTTGGTATGGCTCAACGTGAGAGGCCTGGCCAGCAGGGACCACAAGGATGGATGGGGTTAGCATTTGCCTCGAGAAGCTGGCCAGCCTTGGGTCAGAGCACCACCCTTCACGGTTGCTGGGGAACCACAGGACAACTGGGCCAGGACCCCCCAGCCCTTGGGTGAGGACGCATGCCTCCTGGCCCAGTGGCTGTACTAGGTAGCCTTCTCCTTTCCCGCCCATCATCCAGGAGGAATGATGGGTGGCCTTTGGTCCCCTAGAACTTTTTTCATCTCTTTTCAAACTTCCCCAAATGATCCTCACTTTCAAGTGCTTAAGGACACACAGAAGCAGAGAGTGGGGCCCTGGCTGCTGCGGGGCTGAAGTGGTATCGACAGAGCAGTTCCTGGGGTCCGTTCTGAGGCTGGGGATTAGGCATCCCACTCAGGGCACATGGTAATGGTTAGGAAGTTGCTGAGAAATGGATATGAGAGGTCCCAAGTATTCCTCTGTGTCTCTCAGCTTATCCAAAGCACTGAGGTTGTTGCTCGCAGAGCAAGTGTACTCCAGAGAGGCAGGAAGATAGGACAGTATAGATGTAAGTGGGATTTATTATGGCATCAGCTCACACGGTTATGGAGGCCACGAGGCCCCACGATCTGCTGACTGCAAGCTGGAGAGGCGGAGAAGCTGGAGGTGTGGTTCAATCTGAGTCTAGGCCCAAAAACCTAAAGCTTTCATGGCCAAGGACAGGAGAAGATGAGTCCTCGCTCTCAGAGAGAGGCAGAGTTGATGCTTTCCCTACATTTTTGTTCTACAGGGGCCCTCGGTGGAGAGTGTGATGCCCACTGACACTGGTGAGGGTGGTTCTTTTCTATTCATTCTACTAATCTAAGTGATAATCTCCACCACAGATAATGCCTCATCGGCTATCCAGGCATCCCTCAGCCCAGTCAGGGTGACAAATCAATTAATCATTACACTATTATTATTTTCATCATGAAAACCAAACTGAAAACTTTATTTTTTGCTGTTGAATAAAAAAAAAAACTTGTTTCTTTAAAACAAATAATGAAAACGCATGAAAAGTCTGAAAAGTCAGCATAGCTTTCAGTTCCTCACCCTAGAAAGCTCTTTCCCCAGTTGCTCCATCTCTTTTACAGCGTCAGAAGCTTCTCATGCAGCAGTTTGCAGGAACTGACCGCCCGGGAGGACCTGTGGACTGACATGCACTCACTGCCCTGATCTGATTTTTCTTCCTAATTTCTGAAAGAACAACCTAAAATTCCCATGTGATTAACTCCCAGAAACACTGTGCTTGCGGTTTTGTACATTTGTAGGATAAAAGAAATGTAAACATTTAAATAATAATGTATTTTTCAAGGCAAAACAGGTTAGTGAGGTAAAAAACCCATCTCACATCATCTGCAGAAGAAACCTAATAAGTTTGGGGGTTCATTGGGGGGGGCACAGAATATTCAATTTTATGAGAAGATTGAGTTTTTATTGAGTTACAATGCCTGTAGTCAAGGCACTTTGGTTTATCTACAAGAATGGGAAGTTTAACGCAGGCATCTTTGGACTAGTAAAATGTAAACTGTGGTGAGTATCTTTTGATGAATCAGTTCTTTTCCATGACAGTGAGGCTTGAGGGCTTCCAGATACCGGGTGTCCCTGAAGATGAGGGTGGGAGTGTCTCGTGGCCTGTTCTCCAAATAGCCAAGGCAAACATGATCAGTAACTCCAAGTGGCCCAAGGGCAGGGGAATGAGCACTGGATTCTAGTTATGGGTTTTTCCACTAATAGCTGAGGGTGCCAAACCTCAACTATTTTATCAGACTTCAATTTTATCATCTGTAAAAAAAAATAAGGGTATAAGATCTATTGGTGATTCCAAAATAATGATCTCATGTCAAGCTAGTGACTAAAAACTCCACTAGGAAAGGTTGTTAAAAGTACATATTTCTTAGCATAAATCTGGAAACAACCTACATGCTCATCCATAAGGGAGTGGTTAAACAAGTTACAATAGATCCAACCATCAGTGATCTTTTAAAAAGCATGAAGTAGATTTGCATGTGCTGATACAGAAAGATTTCTAGGGAAATCATTCATTGAAAAAGTAAAGTGCAGAGCAATGTTTATGGCAAAATTCCTCTTGTTTAAGTAAAAATACATACATAAGTGTGTACGTGTGTGTGTGTATATATAGACTGGCTCTCAGTTTCTGTTTACTGAGGGCTATGTAGCAAACTGTTGACAGTACCCATCTTTGCAGCCTCAAGCTCCATAGGGAGGGTTATATTTAAGGTATTACCAATGATGACAATGTGAATAGTTAAGGGCTGATTCACCTGACCTCTTTCCAATGTCCTCTTTCCTTTGTGCCCCTCAACATTATCTATTAACATATTTTAACAAGTAAGGGACTTGGTACTGTGGGAAGAGCATGCAATGGGTGGTAGATTCATTCTGAGTTCAAATCATACGCTATGTGGGTGGTCTTCTGCAAGTAACTTCTCTTCTCTGGATCCCAGCATCCTCATCTTTCAAATGTGATAACAGACCTAGTGATAAAATTTGGTGCTTCCATTTTAGTTTGCATATAGTGTCTATAATCTAGATGCACATTCAAACGCAAAAAAATGAGTAAAGAGCATGTACTAGCTCTCACCAAATATTTTAATGTACACTCTTTGCTTGACACCAAGGGTTATGGAGGACAAACAACCTAGTCTATCCTCGAGAAATTTTGTGGGAGACAAAATGCAGTTCCACGAAGCAGCTAGAGAATGATGTAAAAGCACATATGAACAGCTGTGGATTACCCACATTCTTACAGAGCTCCCTTTAAAATATCAGTCACTTGAAACTATAGGAAACCAGACTCTGCAATAAAAGCAAACCCAAGTACCTTCATCACATGTGCATTGATCTGTAAAATGAAGGGTTACACAAATACAAGTTCCCTGGCAGGGATAAAATTCTCTGATTCTACAGTTCCTAAAACTCCAAACTGAAGAATTGTTTCCCCCTCCCGGAAACCAGACTTCTCCTTGTTCAGTAGAGACCTCCTCTTTCCAGTTTTGGACTCGGAAAACCCCTTATGACTTCTGTGCACAGAATTCCGCAAAGATAATGTCGTGGAGAAGGTCCTACGTCATGTCAGCCCCGTGTCTGGGCTAGAGCACCTCCCTCGGCTCCGCCCTGTCTAGGCAATGCAGAGGGAGTGGGACTGAGATGGGGCAGCCAGGTGCTGTCTGGCTGCCTGGTCACAAAGACCCCAGTGAGTGTGGGGACCAGCACATGACAAGGGCTCTGGGTGGGTCAGACTTGATGCTTAACTTGACCTCACTGGCAGTCGGAGTCTGATAAAGACATGATTGAGTTGGGAATTTCTTTCTGACAGCTTAACAGATAGCTATAATTAGGGGCCTGCTTGGAGGGTGTGGAGATACATAGCCTCCATTGTAGGAAGGGTAAATGCTCTAAAGGTCAAGGTCAAAATGTGATATGAAAGAAATGCAAAGTCTTCCACCATGGGGGAGGAGCAGAATCTGCAGGGAACACGTCTAGAGAGCATGGTGGAGCTGACTCATGTCCTATTGGTTCCTGTGACACCAGTGGTGCGTCTTTGCAGTGGAGCATCCAGAAATTACAGCAAAAAATGGGGCAGGAAGAGGAACTTGAGAGGGAAGATCTCAGGAAGCACCTGACTTTCTTTCTTCTCTTAAAAGCATCTCTCTGGCTAATAATAATACAGACAACTCACAGAAACTGAAACACATATGTAGACTTTTAAAGTTAAACTGATTCAATATTTATCAGATTTGCTTCTGTTTTCATTGTCAAAAGGGTGACTAATGAAAGTGGCTCTCCATCCGAGATGTTTTCTGAGACTTTTTAAAAGTCTTTTTTCCTAGAAGCAAGAAGTCACAATGGTCCAACTATAATCAGATCCAACTTAAAGTGATCAAAAAACTATAGCGAGTAATGGTAATAATGTTCTCATTAAAGGAAAACAACAGCTCAAAATTTGGACAGAAACTTGGAGAGCTAGTGAAGCTCTGTCCGTCCAGGGGTTATAAGCTGGGAAGACTCTTACCATAGTACGAGTAAATTAAGTTGGCAAAGTAGAACTCTTGAATTAAATTCATTAATCAAAAAATTAAGTAATCACAGAGATAGAAGGGATCCTGGGGGGCTCTACAGCCCAATGCTTGAATTAGTCCTTTAACATTCTACAAGAGGCTGCCTCACTTCTGCTGTACCGATTCTAATGTGTGGACGAGCCACCTCTTCATGCCACCTGTTCCAATTTGGGAAACTATGAGTATTAAAAAACTCTTCTTAATTCAGTAGTTTCCCCTTATCTGTGGTTTTGCTTTACAGGGGTTTCAGTTACCCACAATTAACTGCAGACTGAAAATGTTAAATGGAAAATTCTGGAAATAAACAATTCATAAGTTTTAAATTGCATGCTGTTCTGAGTAGTGTGATGAAATCTCATGCTGTCCTGCTCCATCCCAGGCAGGGCGTGAATCATCCCTTTGTCCAGAGTCTCCACACTGTCTGCAGTGAGTCACTTAGTGGACGTCTGGGTTATCAGATCCACTGTCACGGTGTCAGTGTTTGTGTTCAAGCCACCCCTGTTTTGCTTTGTAATTGCCCCAGGACGAGTGAGGCTGGAAATTCAGATATGCCAAGGAGAAGCCATGAAGTGTTTCCTTTAAGTGAAAAAGTGAAAGTTCTCCATTTAACAAAGGGAGAAAGAAAAAAAAAAATCATCCTGAAGTTGCTGAGACCTACAGCAAGGGTTTTTCAACCTTTCTCATCTCACGGTACACCTGAACCTATAGTTAAACTTCCACAGCACACTTAAATTATGTCAATCAAAAAAAAGAGAGAGAGAGTAAAGAAAAAAGAATATACTTATTATGGTTTGAACATCTTTTGAAAATAATTTAATGATCTTTAAAAATTTTCCCAGCACACCTAAGATCCTCTTATGGTGTACCAGTTGAAAATCACTGATCTACAGTAAAATGAATCTTCTATTCATAAAGTTGCATAGAAGGAAAAAGAAGTTCATGCTCATTTTGTTGTTGTATGCCTCACTATGTCACAGGCACGTATGTACAGGAAACAACATGTTAATAGTGTACACAGGGTTTGGCATTATCCATAGTTTTGGGTATCCACTGGGGCCCTCGAAGTCTATCCCTGAGGGTAAAGGGGGGCACTATATTAAGCTAAAATCTGTTTCTTTCGAGCTCTCACTGACTGGTCCTGTTCTGCCCCATGGGTCACATAGAATACAGCTAAGTCTCTGTTACATATGTAACCAGGACTGGCTGCATAATTTGCAGGGCCCACTGCAAAATGAAAATGTAGGACCTCTTGTTAAAAATTATTAAGAATTTCAAGATGGTAACGTCAGGGTTTTAAACCAGGTGTACAGTGGTTCTAAGAGCAGAGGCTATGCGGGGAAGCACACCCCAAAGTCCGCTCTGCCGGGAGCTCTGGTTTGTTTCTGAATGACTAGGCCTGGTAGAGTACAAAGAGGAAGAAGGAACTTCGTTATTCCTTTGCTTGGTGTTAAACTCTTTTTAAATTCCTTCTTCTTTCTTGAAGATCCCATGGAATATTCTGGTATTTTTCAGATATTAAAAGCCCAGTGCAGTCTTTTATCACTTTCAATCACTGCTGTTGCCCTCCCCTGCCAGGGCCTGGTTGGGGCTGGGAAGCTTGCAGAGTCCGGCTTCTTTGCTCTGTTCCTTGCTGGTCTACACCACTGTTCCTCACATCATGTGGCCATTGGCTCTTTCAGGCCTGCCTGAGGGGGAGAAGGGGAAGGATGGCAGGTGGAAAGGTTGTCCTTACTTGGCAGGTGCTCTTCTGAGTTGGGCACCTATGTGCCCCCTCCTTCTCTCCTGGGAGCTTCTCTGGGTTCCTCTGAGCTCCTGCTGTTGGAGACTTTTAATTGCAATTTTCTGGTTTGGGTGATGTCTCCCTTGGCTGGGTGTTGGTGACATTGTCATAGCTCATAGTTGGCGGCTCACTGTGGTCTCCTCCTGCTGGGGTCATCTGCCCTGTACTCCCCACTTACCGTGGTCCACTGGAATAGAATTTCCAAACTGCTTCATGCTGGTCCCTCCCTCCAGGTTTTTCATGTGGACATCGGGGAATATGTATTTTTGCCCTGTGCTTTGTTGCTCCCTCATGATGGATCGTTAGTCTTTTCTTATATCATCTGGAGGTGGGTGATGGGCTCATGCAAATAGAACAAATTCTTGATGTTTCCTTAACTGTGGGGCTAGTTAACATCTATTGTGCTTAGTGTCAGGACTTCAACAGACACTGAAACATCAGAAGTCCCATATGAGCATCCTGTTAACATGGCCATGCCCATGGACTGAGAAACACTTGAGGGTAATGCTGCTATGGACTCGGTGTTGGCATCCTCCCCAAATCCTCTGGTGAACTTCTTATCCCCAATCCTCCAAATTTGGAGACAGAGCCTTTGTGGAGGTACCTAAGATTAAATGAGGTCATAAGGGTGGGGCCCTGATCTGATAGGATTAGTGTCCTGCTAAGAAGAGGTAAAAGAGCTCACTCTGTCATTCTCTTTTGCTCTCTCCAACATATGAGGACACAGAGAGAAGAAGGTCATCTGCAGGTGGTCTTCCCCAAAACCAGTTGGTCATTAGCACCTTGATTTTAGATTTACCAACCTGTAGAATTGTGAGAAAATAAATTTCTGTTGTTAAAGCCTCAGGGTCTCTGGTATTTTCTTAGTCAGTCTGAGCTAAGACAACTGGTCTGCACTTTCCTTTCTTGATTGCTGCCTTTTTAAAATTTGGGTGTCTAGGCTCGGCACCTATAGCATGGTGGTTATGGTGCCAGCCATATACACCAAGGGTGGCGGATTCAAACCCGGCCCAAGCCAGCTAAACAACAATGACAACTGCAACAAAAAATAGCCAGGCGTTGTGGTGGGCATCTCAGTTACTTGGGAGGCTGAGGCAAGAGAATTGCTTAAGCCCAAGAGTTTGAGGTTGCTGTGAGCTGTGACGCCAGGACACTCTACTGAGGGCAACATAATGAGACTCTGCCTCAAAAAAAAAAAAAAAAATGAAATAAAAAATAAAAATAACATTTTGGTGTCTTCTATTCCTTTAGACTTTCCCAGTTGACCAAAATCTGTTTTCCCACCTCATTGAATAGGCTATAGTTTGTTATATGTGGAAGCCACACCTCCCACAGGGATTGAGCTATCACATAAGTGAAAATTGTGCTGAGTCACCTCACTCTTGAAAACCTCTTCAATTGCTCATAAAATATAAATACGAAATCTGAGATAAAGAGGATGAAGATGGGCTGGGTGCATAAACGTATAATTATTCTTTCTCTCTCATCCACATGGTTCAGATGGTGGTTCTCCTTTGACGAGGTTGTATGGTAGCATTTGGGTAGGCTGAACACACTTTTGATACAATGTGACTGTACCCAACTTGAAGGGGGATCCCCATATGTGAATCTACTGCCCTAGAGTGATCTCTTGGGTGGAAGGAACAGGACTTTCAGCCCTGGCTCTGGGAAAGCTTCCTGTAGGTGCCGTGATGCAGGTGGCCTGATCCATCCTGCTGTCTCACTTCTTGTTTCATTTTCTCTGTTATCCTCAATGTACATTTGCAAAATGCAGGTACAGAACCCATACTCACAAGACTCTTACTTGTCCTTCCTTTAGATTCAGTCCTTTGTACCAACATTCACTGATGTGCTAATTAATTTAGAGCTCTCTTGTTTCTCTTCTCACAATACTTACTAATTATAAAGGGAAAATCGTGAAGTTTATGGCGGGGAAATCCAGCAGATACCTTAACTGAGTGATCACTGTGGACATCCTGGTGATAAGGTGCAGTGATGTCACGTGCCACCTGATACAACACACTGGGAGGGACATAATGTCACTCTGTGGTGTTCTTACCCCCAAAGACACAACCTCAGTCTAATCTTGAGAAAACGCCAGACAGGCACTTCAACAGAGGAACACTTTATAAAATAACTAACCCATCCTCTTCAAAAGTATGGATGTCACGAAGGGCAAAGAAAGACTGAGGACCCACCTCATGACTGGAGAAGGCTAAGGAGACAAGATGACGTAATGCAGTAGGATATCCAGGACGAGAAAAAGGCCACCGGTGGGAAACTCAGTGAAATTCAAATAATCTCCGTAGACTCGACTGGCTAGGAGAATCGTGTCAATGATACCATCCCAGTTTTGATCCTTTTACTAGGGCTTTATAAGATATTAACAGAAAAGAAATCTGGGAAAGGATTTTTGCAACTTTCCTTTGAGTCTATCATTACTTTCAATTAAAAGTTTGAAAAATCTATTTACAGAGCCTGTCTTTTGTGCCACTGTCTGCTCACAGGACTCTGGAGACCTGCCGAGGAGCTGGGAGTGGGAGGCCCTTGGAAGGACTTCAGACTGAGGCTTGACAAAAGGTTTATCAGGCCATGCCAGCACTCTGTCTGCTGAGTGAGCAATCACCAGAGCCAGTAGTCCATGGCTAGCCTCAGATTCCAGTCAGAGGGTCAGCCTGGCTACTGAGGTCATCAGGAGGAAAGGACAGTGGCCTGGGTGGGCGTGGAAGCCAGCAGCCATTCAGTGTCTTTGGAAGCCCCCTTCTGACCTCAGGAGAGGAAAGGAATTAGCATGAGGGCCTGCGGGGAGCTGAGATGGATGCTGGACACTCCGTTCATGGTTACTTCATGTGCCCATCAGAACCAGATGGGAAGTCATCCTCATTTTACTTGGAGGTAACTGGGGAGCTATAAATTTCCATAGTGGATCCCCATCACAACCCAGGTCTGTGAGGCTCTAGGGCTCACCCTGTCCTAACTGTGAAACACACAGAACCCAATACTGTGCCCTCAGCCTCAAGCTGCTGGCCCTTGTCACGTGTAAGATTTACAGTCTCTGGTGGCTGCTGTTTCAGGACACACAGAGCAGAGGGTCACAATCCTCAGGACTGTGCCAGCAGCCTGGGCGGGCGCTGGGCACTCACAGTCCTTGCTGAGTCCCGTGGGTGAGTCCTCCTCAGGGGCTGCAGCAGAGCCCGGCAGTGTCATCGCTTTGCCTGGCTCCCCTAGACCTGTGGCTCCCCGGGCGTCCAGGTGACTTACACTTGGAAAGTCTGCTCCATCCCCTCCACATCCTGTTCCAGTTGGGGATTTATTGAAGGATTTTAAACTACCTCTCATTCAGATTTGTGGCAGAGTTCTTCTTCCTCACACCCAGCTGTGCTTCATTTTCAACTGAGATCCGGGTGTCACATGATGATCTTGGATTATAAACTGGAGAGGCTAATTAGGCAGGAGCACTCCAGACAAGGCAGTCCTCGACTTGCACCACTTCACCGCTAAGTCTATCAACGTGATTTCCTGGTGTCTCACCTTTCTGCTTGGTGTCCATCCCTGTGAGTTTGTTCTGAAGCCCCTGAGTCCTTATGTCCTAGAAGCCTCTTTCCCTCTGATTATTTAATCTGCCCTCCCAGCCTACGCTGTGCTCCTCCCATTTTTACGGCCAACACTGTAACTATTTATAGTCTGTAGCTGTCCCTCTGCATGAAGGTGCTGCATGTGGTGCCCACCTCCCTGTCAGTGACCCTCAGAGAGAAGCACACTTCTCACAGAACAACCGAAGTCCAAGTCCAGGGAAACCATTTAGCTTCCAGAGTGCAAGGCAGATACAGCTGCTGGCAACCTGGGTTCTATCAGCCATGGCAATAAATTATTACCAATTTAGTTTTCATGGGAAGATCGGACACTGTTCCCCTCCAAGTCCAATGACAAGCAAAAAGTAATAGCAAAGCCCCTGCTTGGGTTCTTTGTGGACTAAGCCTCTTATAAAGGGAATATCCCAGAGAATATTTTAATCCTCAAAATTGAGGTATTTGTCATCTAGAAATACAGCCATTTCCATGTTGCCCAGGACTTTGGCTATTTGAGCAAGACCTCAGTGCTGGGGTGACTGTTATGCATCATTAGACCAGTCACCCAGATGAATAACAGAATAAGACTTTGGAGTCTGGGCAGGTCCTAGGCAAGAGGAGAAATTTTGTTCAACCCAACTCGGGTACCACTTTAGTAGCAGGTGAATGTTTGAGTGGGAGCCTTCTGCCTTCCAAAGCATTGCTGTTTGGCTCCATGTGGCTCCAACCTTCAGAATTTCCTGTCACATCCATACGTTTGGTGTAGGTGGGGGTATCTCAAGTAACTTTCGCTATTCAGCAGTGAATAAACACAGTTTTCTCAAACTTCCTTTGCTCCCTGGTCTAGTCATTCACAGAATCAGCAAACATTTGTTTACTTGGGTACCAGAGATTCGAATATAAGATGAGATTTCCACCTTTAAGGAGTTTATCAGAGAGAAACACACTTGCCGTAAACAAATGGGGTGCAACAGCTAAGTGCTATCACTGGCTTCTGTAAAGGGGGCCATGGGAACATAGACAAGAGCATGTTCTGCTTGTGGGATCATGGAGGGGATTATTTTTGAAGCAGAAGTTTGAGACCTTCCCCAAGAGGTGCAGTGAGAGAGGAGGGCGTTTCTGGAAGACATAAGGTGAAGAACCTTCCTGGTTTGCCTGGGACTGAGGGGTTTCTGGGGATTCAAGATTTTCACCGTTAAAATCAAAACAGTCCCAAGTGAACAGGGCTGGACAGTCATCACCACAGAGAGAGGGCAAGACATGCCGCAGGTGAGAATGGTTTGGTCCTCACCACTTCAGTAGTGATGACGGTTCTATGCAGCCAAAGCCCCTTTTCTCATTAGGTACCTTTCCTTCTGGCTTAGCAAGAATTTTGCTTATTATAAGCTATTTACAGTGTGAGCTTCAAGAACTGCCTTCTGTGACAAATTAGACTTATTTGCTCTTCTAAACAAACGCAAAGCTTGGATGAGTCCTTAGGGAGAAAGAAAGAGTTGAGATCTGCGACCACCTCCGGCTCTTACCTCCCTTTCCCCCTCTCCTCTCTCTCCCTTTTTGCGACTTTCTCCTCCTTCCAGGGCTCTGGCTCTCTCCTTGGCACCTGGCACAAACAAACTCTTTTTCTGAGGAAGCAGCTGAGGAGCCGGGCTGATCCAGAGGACCTGTTCCTCAGTTCTGGAAGCAGAGACACTGGCCAAGCAGGCATTACACAAATCCATCTGGAATCTCAAGAGGGAAGTATCTAGCAGTGTAATAATAATGACAATATTTTCATTTCCCCAGGGAAGCATTCCATGGGCTTCCCCCATGTTAGCTAGTCTCTGTGGTGAGCAGGTGTGATTACATTCAGCCCCGCGGTTTATCTTTAAAAGCCATCAGGACACAAGAATTCTGTCTGGTGACAGTATTAGCAGTGGCTCCCATTCCCCACCGCTTTCTCTTAATGAATGCCCACATTGGTGGAAATAAATTTCTATGTTCCCTCCATTGAATACTAAATCTGAGACTAGAAAGACTAGAAATAAGTCTCTTAGTCCCAACCTCCCACCTTCACATTCACAAATATCTGTCTGTGTATCACATTATACACTGTCAAACAGCCACACGAACTTTGAGGAGATGAGGAATGAAACGCACAGAAGTTGCCTGTCAAGTGATGTCACCTGTAGCCGTGGAGCTGGGAGTTGGCCTTAGGCCTCTGACATGAAGCATGAACCAACGGTGCTCCGAGGAACTCGTCTGCCCTGCTGGCTGCAGCAGTGACGACCATCTCCTGCCAGGCAGCCTGCGGGTCCTCAGAAGCAGGGGCTGGGGTGTTGGGCCCATCAGGACGCCCTCAGGGCAGTGCGTGGCACACAGCGAGAGCCTGCATAGCGCATGTACTGACTTCCTGATTGCTGAGTGTGCAATGAGAAAGAATAGAACCAAAGACCGAGTATTCTAACTCTCCCGCGAGAAAAGGTGAACTGGGAGAATGTTGTCAACGGCGCTTTTTCCCTTGTACTTTTTATAACTGTTTCCCTAAGTCCCAGTGCCCTCTTGATCTCCCCTGGCCCTCAAGGTCCCTAAACCAGGGTGCCCTTACAAAGCTTCTACGTTCCAGGGAACAGCTGCTATTCCTGCTTTCCTGTTCCTTGTCTCTATTCAGGAGGACTTGGGAGAGAGAGGACAAGTAGATGAAAGTCAGGGGCTCCAGCATCGGACATACCCAGGTTCCACTCCTGGCTCTTGTCACTTACTAGCATCAGGCGAATCATTTCCCATCTCAGAGCCTCCTCAGTGATTGGTGAAGCTGCAGTATACAGACGGCCTCAAATGATTGCTGTGCTGTACAGCTGGAGTGAGGCCGGGGACATAGGAGTCCTCTGCTCATCACAGTCATTCAGGGACTCTGACTGACCGACCAGCCTCACCCCACTCTCGAAGGCTGCCAGCTGGAAAGGAGGGCTCTGAAGGGCTTCTCAGAAGCTCTTTAAGTGGGTGGCAGGTTTGCTTGTGTCTGATTGGCAAGAATTGGTCACATGGTGTCACCCATCCCGGAAGGGTCTCTGCAGTACAATTCTCACAGTGGCTGGGAGGGCAGAGAGTCAGGAACATGTGGCAGTCGGTGCTATGTGTAAAGTGCCCAATCCTGACTGGTGCGCTCTGGGGCTCACCTCCCTGGTGGTATTCTAGTTCACATCTGTGGTCTGTAAAATCTATCTGCATTGTTTAGTGTAGTCAAGAATGTTCAGTGCTGATGATTCATTGATGTATTATATTCTCCCTTTTGGAAGTGCCTTCAGCTGAATAGAAAATTCTTGGCTGCACCACATTAAAACTCAGGGACTAAATCTCGGCCAGTAACTCAGGCAGTGGAAAGACGGGGAAGGTTTCACAGGCTCTGATCAGGATTTGGACGTTTGGGTGGCATCTTGGGGGGGACTTTCAACATGTGGTACACAGCGCCTGAACACTGTGAGCCTGTGAGTTTATTTGTTTTCCAATTTCTTTATTTATTCATTTGCTTATTCATCAAATGTTTACCAAATGTTTATATGGGCCAGGCACTGGGGATATCATCGTGGAAGAAGGCAAAGACGTTTGTCTTTATGGAGTCTGCTCCTACCAACCAAAAAGTGAATAAATACTCAAGTAATACACGGTAGGGGTGATCACTGTTACCAGTGAACAGAACGGAGTGAGGGTAGGTGTGCTGGGCTGCAGAGGCTGGGAGGGGGTTGCTACTTTATTTGGGATGGTCGGAAAAGCAGTCGGAGAAGTAGGCTCTGTGCAAATCCTTGACAGGAATATTCTGGACAGAGGGACCAGCAAGGGCCGTGGCTCTGAGGGGAGCGCCTTATAGGCCTATCTGAGGAAAGCGTAGAAAGAGCAAGAACTGGGCCCTGGGGCATCAGGGGTTTAGCCCTGGCTCTCCTGCTTGCTTCTGGCAGTAATTGGGGGCTAGCAATGCAGCGAAGTGTCTCAAGGATCAGCTGGCAGGTGGCTGCCTGGTTCGAATCCCAGTTCTGCCCTTTGCTAACCAGATGAGTCTGAGCTTCATTTTCTCCATCTGTAAATGGGGTGAGGGGGATGTTCATACTTCATGCTGCCCTCCGAAGGATGAACTGAGTTAATCACATGCAGGGCACTGAAACCAAGGCCTGACTGTCGTGAGCCTCCTGATGTTGGCCATTTCTATTACAGCAAGCTTCTTCCCTTTCTGGAATGTAGTACCAGCATCCATTGCGTGTGAGCCTTGGAGACATGGTCTCTTTAGGCCCTCTCAACTCAAAGATTCTTCAGGAAAATCTGAGGCTACGTTACAGGTTATTTTGAGAGTTGTTTGCATATTATTTGTTCTGTTCTTGAAAACTGCTCGGTTTCTTTATTTCTTTTTCTTCTGTTACGGTCTTCCTCATCACAGTCCTCCTGCTGACTTAGCATCTGCCCAGTGAAGTCAGGAACCAGATCCTTCGCTTGTCTTTGCCGGACTCTCACGCCCCTCTGCCTCACCAGTGGGCGTTATTCCTTCCTGGAATTTTGCATGCCACTTGAGTACAATTTGTTGATTAAAAACATTCTCTCCACAAACTTCAACACACTGACAAGGGGTCTCTGTAGTGGAAACTTTAAAACATGAAACTGCTGGCTGCTTTCTGTTTCGAGGCCAACCATCTGGGAAAGATGCTGTTTTAACTATGGACACACCAAGTCCTACACACACTCGGATGGCCCTCCCTGCAATATCATCACAGGTGCTGCCAAAGCCCCTCACTACTGAGTCCTGGTGTCTTGGTCACTAGCCTGGGAAAGCAATGGATTTAAAAGCCCTCCTATCCTGTGGTCTGAATGTCTATGCCCCCCCACTTTCATATGTCAAAACCTCACCCCCACCATGATCTTAGGAGGTGGGATCATTGGGAGGTAGTCAGGTCATGGGTGGAGCCCTCATGGGAAGTATTAGTGCCCTTATAACAGGGGCCCAAAGAGTGTTACAGCTTTTTTAGCATTTGTCTATCAGATTTTCTGATCTCTACAGGAAGATCCCAAAATTATAAAAAAAAAAAAAAAAGCCCAAAGCAGTGTGTTCATCCCTCCTGCCACATGAGGTCACAGTGAGAAGACAGCCATCTCACGAGGAAATGGCCCTCACTAGACCCTGGACCTGCTGGCACCTTGGTCTTGGGTTTCCAGCCTCTGAATTTTGAGAAATAAACACCAACATTAGCAGATCAAACACACACAGACGGCCTTCTCTCTTTACAACTCAGTGCGTACCATGTGCTCCGTCACACTCATGACCATCTCATGCTCACTCTGGAATGGCTGAGCATTTAGAATGAACACAGAGACCAGCCACCCCTGTCTGTCCTTGTCTGTGTGCGTGTGTGACATGGACCCCATCTTTAGACTAAGTCACAGGGTGCAGTGTCGTCAGCAGAATGAGTGATGCTGGGTTCTGGATGCTGGGGAATTTCCCTTCCCCAGATGGTGGTAACCTCTGTCAGGCCCAGGGAGCCTGCAGTCTTGTGAGGCAGCCCAGACAGGGGTGCAGGGCCACCATTCACTGAGTAGCCTCAGGCAAGGCCCCTCCGCTCTCTGGGCCTCATGTTCCTCATACACAAAGTATGGACCTGCACCTTCTTTTTTGATGAATGCACGTGAACATTTGCCTTTATAAACTGGTGACTACTTATCTTGCATAAATAATGTATACATTTATCCTGCCAAATAAAGATATGGTGTCCCTTCACTTTTAGATCTTAACCAGTTGATATCATGAGTTTTCTGTATTTCTCAGTCAGGGAGGAAAGAGAAACAGTGCCTAGTGACAGTGCCAAGTCAGGGAAAAACTGGCCAAGGGTGGGCCTCACTGCAGTGTGTCTTTCAGGCCTTCTTTATGAACCGTGGGGATTGCTCATGTGAGTAGATTTATGTACCTGTAAATGACTATGTGTGTCAGGGACACCCCTGCTCTTTGTCAGGGACACCCTTGCTCTTTGTAATTCTGCAACACGTGTGGACCACCACCCCTGCAGAAGGACAATGGAGCACAGCTGTAGGCCCCACACAGCTGGCCCCTGTGTCCTCACCGCCTCCAGCCCCGACCACCACTCACTCTGCCTAGTCGGGCCTCTCCAGATATTTTTTCCCAAGCTGTCTCCTAACAGCTTCTGAGACTGTCTAGAATCACCAGGGACCACCACTGGCCCTCCAGGCCTGGGCGAAGTCCTTCTTCGGGGCTCTGTGGGCCCCTCTGCTTCCTGCCCACACTGGGAGTTTCTGATCGTGTATCCCACCCCCTTTCCATAGAAAATGAATTCATCCAGGGAGGGAGCTTTGTCTTTTTTATTCCAGAACCCAAACTCACCTGACACTCTAGAGCTTGTTGTTAATTTATGTTGGACACATGGAAGGTCAAGGCAGCTGAGCGCGTAAAGAATGAACGAGTTCCTTGGAGGCTTCTTGGCAAAGTGGCTGCAGCTGGACCTGGAGCCCTGGAACTCTGTTCCTCACCCAAAGCCTTTCCGCCGAGTCGGCTGGCTCTTCTCTCTCCCCCACCTTGGCTTTGCTTCTCAGGGCGGGTGGCGACGTGTGCCTGGCACAGGGGCTGCATTGCCACCAGGGCATGACCCTCCCCCGTGTACTGAAGCACCCTGTCCCCAGCCCGGCGCCCCCAGCCGCGCCCTTCTCGAAGGCTTAAGCAACAGCGACACCTGCCGGCCCCGAGGCCGCCGGCGCAGCCCGACCTGAGCGATCTCGGGCGCCCTCTCGTGGAATTTCAGATGAGCCGCGCGAGTGCCTTTCAAGACCCGGTCACAGCTGACTGCAATGCCCCTGGGCACTACCCACTCTGAAGTTCCAGTGACTCCGTGGGCCTGTGCAGGGACACCAAGCCCAGAAAGGAAGGGTTTATAACAGGTGAGGTGCAGAGGAACATATTAGGTCATAAATTGCTAGGACATGTCATGTTCCCTGAAGACAAATGCCCAGAAAGCTCCTTGGGGCGGCAGATACAGCAGTGAAAATGGTGGTCGGTGATGAAGGACAATTGAAAACTATGGGAAGGAAGTGGGGAGGGGAAAGATCTAGAGGGAAAGGAAAGCGGTTGTTATTCTGACCAGCATGGTCCCCCTTCAGGGCTGATGTCACTCATGAGGCCGTTGAAGAGAGTGAGCTGGAGGACGAAACCGCTTTTCTCACAGGAGTTCTGTGACATTTCCACGTCCCCCTGTTTGAACCATTCAGGAACATACTTTCCCCTGAATCTTCACTGAGCTCTGTTATGTTATTGGCAATCAGTAGATGTCCCCGGCTAAGGCTCAGCCTCAGCTCCCATGTCAGCCACATCAGAACTTCTGTCCTAGGAGCGTGAGCTCAACTTGAAAAACACTTCCCTGCAAGGCTTACTTTGTTTGCCAATCTGTCCTGCCAAAGAATTACTGCTGTTAAACTGTTGGTTTCATTGCTGTCAAACACAGTCGCACACAGAGAGTGAGGGGGGCAGGTACCCTGCAAAGGCCAGCAGGGAGAGAAGGCTTTCGACTGGGCAGGACTTCCCTGGAATTCTCTGGAGAATAAAGAAAAATGAAAGAGAGAAAAAGAAAACATCTAGGATGACTGTTGTGTGATTAATGCCAACACCCACTGTGCAGCTATTCCCAGGAGTGCTCTGAGTGGGGCTGAGTCCACCTGCCATGACCCATCGGCCTTTCCCAGCTGCCCGGGGAGGAGACCCGATGAGGACAGGGCCACACCGCAGCTTAGCCTTGTACACACGTATGCCTGGATTCCTCTCCATGACAGATGAATACAGTCCTTGTGGTTCTGCCTGACGCACAAAGCACGGGAGGGCTGAAGAGGTGACACTCCCAAGTATTTGTGCAGATCTCAGCTCCTGGAGGATGCTGCACCACAGCAGGAAAAGTGCTTTCTTTTCAGTAATGCCTCTCAAAACACTGAAAGTATGAAGGGGCGATGTTTTACGCTGCTGGCCTATTCTCTTGGTTATTTTGCTTTTGATTACAGTAAAGTTTATTCTAGTGCAAAACCCATTGAAAATTGGCAACTCGGAATCTGGCCACATGAACTGTCAGATCAGACCATGTTCCAGGGAGAACTAACTATGACAAGTGAGAAGTAACGACCTTCTCCGTGTCTATTTCCATCCATTTCCCCCTCTGGGACTCAGTTTCCTACTCTGTACAGTTGGGGAGTTGACCTACTGTGAAGAACCTTTACAGATTGAATGCGCTTTGATTCTTTGAAAGGAAGCCTTATAATTACGCTATGATTGGCTGCATGATACCTCACCACACAGAGTGGTCCTCGTTTTGTGAACAGTGCTCACGGATCATTCATTCATTCACTCATTCATTCATAGAACTAATAGGGAGAACTTGCAGTACTCTAGATAGGGCAGAGCTATAAGGCCCTCGTCAGTTTGCATTCTTATAGGGATTAAAAATGTAAGTATATATACTTAATGCTTAAGTATATACATGTGAAATGAACACGGATGAAATGCAGAGAACCAGCACAGAAAGAGATACTGCATGATCTCACTTGTATGTGAGAACTGAACTCGTAGAAACAGAGTAAAGTAATAGTTGGCAGAGGCCGAGGGGTTGGGGGATTGGGGTGATGGTGGTCAAAGGGCACAAAAGTCAGACAAGAGGAATACGTTCAATAGATCTATTGCACGACATGGCGACTACAGCTAATAATAACACATTGTGTATCTGAAAACTGCTTAGAGAGTTGATTTGAGAGGCCTCACCACAAAAGCTAAGTATGTGAGGCAATGCCTATGGTAGACGGTTTGATTTAGCTGTTCCACAGCGTATACCTGTATTAAAATGTCATGCTGTACCCCACAAACATACACAATTTTACTGGTCAATTAAAAACATAAAAATAGGGCGGTGCCTGTGGCTCAAAGAGTAGGGCCCTGGCCCCATATACTGGAGGTGGCGGGTTCAAACCCAGCCCCGGCCAAAAACTGCAAATAAATAAATAAATAAAAATAAAAATAAAGCATAATGGGATATGGTATAATGTAATACAAACCAGTTAGTAGTAAGTGCTATGAAGAAAAATCAAACAGGATAGGGCTTACAGGATGAGAAATGCTATTTTTCAGACAAAGTAGTCCGGAAAGTCGTCTCTGAGAAGGTGGCATTTGTGCAGAGATAGGGCTGTGCGGGTGTCCAGGGAACATCACACCAGGCAGAGGCCTGTGGCCAGTGTGTCAGGACGCTGGGAGAGCAGGGAGACGAGGCTGGGGACTGGGTGAGAAGTGCTGGAGTCGGCACAGTGCAGAGCGCCCTTAAGAGTCAGTGTGTGAGCAGAGCTCCTTGCTGGCCCCTGGGAGTAGCAGAGATGAAGCAGGCTGGCCTGGAGGCCGCTCCCGAGGGACATGTGTGAATCATGTCCTTGAGGGAAGGTCCAGACAAACAGAGAGAGGCCAACTGTTCCGACAGGGAGAATTGAGCAGGGGGACATGGGGACACGGCGAGAGTGGGCATGGCCTAATTGGCAATGGCTTGGTTGGAACAAAAGTGTCTCACAGCAGAGCAATGGGGAGTAAGGGGTGTGAGGAGGCTGAGGAAGGAGGAAGGAGGTGGCCAGCACTTCCTTGAATCCAAATACTTTGTGATTGAAAGGTCGGGATTGATGTTACTCCTCTGGGAGTTGGTAGTTTCCCCTGCGGCCACCTCTCTCCAAGTGCTCAGAGGGATGGTTACCTCATATACCCCTGGGGCCCCACGTGCCCTGGGTAAGGCAATTCTGCCCCAGGGGCCCAGCTAAGGAAGAGTGGAGGCTCAGCATCCTTTACAGAGCCTGGAGCAGGGGAGAGGGCTGTGAGGCTGCCTAGGGAGATCCACGCTGTGCTCTGTATTACGCTCAGGCACTCCAGATACTCAAGGGCCTTGTCTCTAGGCAAGGTTTCAGACTGGGCATCTGAAAACCAACAAGACTTGTCCAGAAATGAGCCTGTCTTCCTGGTTTTGCTCTTGAGGACGCAGATGTGCAAGACCCCAGTGTGCTCGCACACAGATTTGTGCCTGGGGCATGCGATCATCTGTCCACTGAGAACTGTGGGTGTGGGAGACTCCCAGGGCTGAGTTCTGAGCCACGCTTGCCAGCAGCACACTGGTGCCTGCCCGCTGCCATAATCTATGAGATAATGTCTCTCCATTTTGGGATGGTGACATAGTTACATCAGACCTCAATGGCCAGTGCTGGCATTCCAGGCCTGAGACCAGTGTGACAGCACTGAAACCTGAGCTGTGAAGGACATTCTCAGGCTCAAAAATCACAAACCCGACAGGGAAAGGAATTTGATCAGAAAACGACACCATTTGGCTTATTTTAATGCCTGGATTTGAGCTGCCCTTTAAGCAGAGCCCCTTCTGTCAGGGGACTTTAGTGCCAAGTGACCCTGGCAGATGACTTTCACTTGTTTTGAAGTGCAGGATGGGGTCAGGTTTGGCTCAGCACACCGCGTGGAGTGCAGACTTCGGGCGACAGGATAAGCCCTGGCCCAGGCCTGTCTTCTGTGCACACAGTATGCAGCCTGGCAGGGCAGAAGCTAGGTTCTGGGACTTCGCAGCCAACGTCCTGCTGTGAGTGCAGGGAGGAGACCCCCTCTGCCCCACCCTGCACTTATGACTCCCTAAACTTCTCCCGTTGCCAAGGCACCACCATGTTTAATGCATCTATGCAAATACTTTGATCACCTGCACCTTGTGACTGAGCGGTAGGGACAATGTTGACCACTCTGAGAGGCCATCATCAGTCCACCAGCCAGTCACCTCACGGATCAGGAAACATTTGTGCATCTACTGGTTACTGAGCATTTGGTTCTGGGTGGTACAGACTGGCACAGTGTGGTCTGGATTCTCAAAAATTATGTCAAGAAGGTGTAGAAAACAAGATTTGTACTCAGAGAACTATGAACAAAGGCTCAAATAGTCAAATGGTCTGGCACGGATAATAATTCTTCTGGACAAGAAATGGCCTGGTGGTAGCCACAAGCATGTGAGCATTATAATGAGTTTCCCTAAGCCTTTTTTTTTCTTCTTGAGATGGAGTCTCACTCTATTGCCCTGGATAGAGTGCTATGGTGTCATAGCTCACAGCAACCTCAAACTCTTGGGCTCAGGCGATCCCTTTGCCTCAGCCTCCCCAGTAGCTGGGACTACAAGTGCCTGCCCCTGTGCCCAGCTAGTTTTAGTAGAGATGGGGTCTCAGTCTTGCTCAGGCTGGTCTTGAACTTATGAGCTCAAGCAAACCACGTGCCTCAGCCTCCCAGAGTGCCCTAACTGAGCCTTTTTGTCCCCTAAGATTGAAAGTTACAGAACCCTTTCTCCAGAAGAGTGGGAGAGTCTGCCTTAAGGAATATTCCACGAGCGTGCTTGGTTTATGAATTTTAAAAATTTAAGAGAGTTGACCCTGTCCAGAGTAACCGAGTACAGCATGGTTTAATGGTAAAGGACTGATGGGGTACCAGGAGCCCTTCATTCTAGACCTACTGAACATGAAGACCTTGGATAAGTTTTTCACTGAAATCCTGAAAACATTAGGTTCCCATCTATATATGAAGAATAATACGACGTGGGCAGCAGAGGCTTCGCTGGGCTGGAGGCCAGAAGACTCAGATGCGGTCTTGGCTTTGACAACAGTAATGACAAACATTTCTTATGCATTGTGTGTTAGAGGTGGTTCTCTCCCTCCAGATCTCTGGGGAGAGCACCCTTCTTACGTTCATTCAGTGGATGGGGGAACCGAGGCACAGAGGTTGAAATCACTACTCCTGGGACACAGAGCGAGGATTCCACCCGACCGCACCGGCAGGGCCTGTGTTCTCAGCCCTGGGTGGAGGGGAAAGAGACCATCTCTCTGCATTTCAGTTTCTTCTTCAATAAAATAAGGACATGAATAAATTCCCAAATTACCTTACAGTGACTGTCGAGATCTAAATAAAATATTGGACATAAAATACTTTGTGATTTAGAAACTCCTGGACACACCTGAAGTAGGAGCAGTGTTTAGAGTGGGATGACGTAAAGGCAAAGGAGACAGCTGACGGGAAAACGAAAGCGGGTACTGTGATCTCCAACGCCATGGCCTTCCTGGGAAGGGCTGGACAGTGGCCAACAGGTGCCTGGACACCACGAGGGTTGGGCGTGCGGCTCAGTCTTCAAATCTATACAATGTCCTTAATTGGCCTGACTTTGGCAGGCTTAAAGAGGAAAAGCATAGGGCAGGAACTTTTTATCCTCGACACCCAGAGAAAGTCCAGGATGCTCCCAGGGCTTCCTGCCTGCCTTCCCCCTTTCCTTACGCTTCCTTCCTTCCTTAAATCGAGACTCAAATGAAGCAGAAGATAATCTCTATTGCGATGGAAGGCAATATGAAATAGAATAATTCGTTCATTTTTCAGGACAAATACTTGGAGAGTATCATCATGGTTTCAGAAACTGGCCTTGACCTGACAGAATTTCAGCTAACTGGTGTTACAAAGTTGAATGGGGGTCTTATCTATAATCCAGTCCAACTTTTACTTTTTCTTTTTTTAAGCCCAGGCTGGGCTCAAGTGATCCTTCTGCCTCCACCCCCCCAAGTAGCTGGGACAACAGGTGTGTACCATGCTCAGCCAATTCTTTAATTCCTTTTAGAGACGGGTCTTACGATGTTGCACAGGCTGGTCTTGAACTCCTGGTGTCCAGGGATCCTCCTGTCTCAGCCTCCCAAAGTTCTGGGATTATAGCTGTGAGTTGCTGCTCCTATCTCAGTTCAACTTCTGAAGTCCAGGGAAGTAAAGAGATTTGTCCAAGATCTGGGACCCGTGACGAGAAGACGGCTGTTCTGATATTAGACAAACAAGTGTTCTTCTCACTCCATTGCTTTCCTTTTGGGTGAGTGGGAGGGACTTTGTTCCTGATCGACATCATGCCTCTGTGACAATTCCAAAGAATGGACTTAAAAAAAAAAAACAAAACTGGGCGGCACCTGTGGCTCAAGGAGTAGGGCACCGGTCCCGTATGCCGGAGGTGGCGGGTTCAAACCCAGCCCCGGCCAAAAAAAAAAAAAACCTCTTCTCTGAAATGGCTCCATCTCCGCCTTTGTGTTGCCTGAATCTCATGACCCTATTAATCACCTGTTTTCTTGTGACCCCACTAAAAAGTCAGCAGTCCCCAGGAAGCCGCTTTCTTGTCCCCTCTCTGCCTTCCCTTTCTCACACCCCAGTGGCAGAGACTCTCTCCAACTGACACATGAGAATTCCCACCCTTGGTGTTTTGCTCCTTCCCAGTTCAGCTCAGTATTATAAACAACCCAAAATGGGGGAAAAAAGCCCCTTTCACCAGGGGCTGGGCTGGGGGTTGGAAAGTCTGTTAGTGGAAAAAAACACAACATGCTTTTTGAGCCCAGAATTCATCAGATTCCTCCCGTGGTGATAAAGAGGCCCTTTCACCCCAGCAACCGAGAGGCTACAGCTGGATATGTGCTTATGAGATGGGTCATAGTTAAGAGCTGCCAGCCTGGGGTCTGCTTCTGGGGATATTCCCTCCTAGATCAGACAGTCTCGAAGGCTTCTAGAGTCAGGAGCTGCTGGTTACTGTGGTAACAGGCCTTCCCGAGTTTCAGGAGTTGCAGACAGAGGCTGCTGCAGCTATGAAACCTCTCAGGACACTGCTCTTCCCAATTTAGGGTTAAGTAGTCCCCAGGCCCCACCACCCGGCACCTGGGTGCATTTTCACAGCAGAGGAGAGGGCTGGGGAGACGAAACCCTGAGGCTTCACCTTGGCTACTTGGAATTGGGTGTTCTTGCTGCTATCTGGTTGAGTCAAGCAGGGCGTGAGGGGTGTTGGCTCTATTGTGAGTGGAGGAAGAGGGAAAGGAAATTGCCAGATGGCAGTGAGGATTCCAAGCCTACCAGAAGGAAAGAAAAATGTTACTCATTGCCACAAGAAGGTTGCCAACTTCACTTACGGATCAAGCAACTGTGCAGGCACAGTGTCACAAGCCTGTCGCTCAGCTATGCATCGGCCAAAGCTTTCCTGAGAATTTGGGGGAGGACAGAATAACCAGGGAGAAGACTGTGTGCCGTGGTATGGTCCTAACAAGCTGGGAAAACACCAGATGAGACGATAAGGGGTCTGCAGCCCCGCAGAGAAGAAACAGAGACCACCAAGTGCTCAAGGGCAGGGGAGGAAGAGCCCGGCTAGCGGGGTGCGTCCCAGTGTGCTTCTGAAGCAAGTTCTGCTAAGTCCAGATGCTTTAGGGTAAACTTCAACTAAATTTAATTTTTTGAAAAGCAACTTTTTTATTGCATTGCCTATTGGCGTCGGTAGGTAAAAGGCATACAGAACTACGGACAGATGCCATGAACAGTTTTTTGCTTTTACACATCATCTTTCCCATCTGAGCATTAATTATTCAGGATTTTCTCATTAGTTTTCAGAAAGCTTCTGTCGGGGGCTGAGCTTGTGGAGAGGCGGCTTTATCAGCGTCTCTAATAGCCATTTTATATTTTCCAGTGTCTGAACTGCTTTTACCACAGATTTTTCACAGAAAACTCAACAAGTCACTGAATGTTCTCAATCTCAGAATTGGGACTTAAAACCAGATTTGCACGGCTAAACTTCCAGGTTGTGTGAATAGTTCACAACGTATAAAGAATTGGTAGAAAGGTTTAATCTTAGAGCTGGTGGTTATTCTGCCTTCGTGGATAGAAATATTTGGCCCACCTTTGTCACAGCATATCAAGTACAAGAAATGCCATCCATTTAAGGCTTATGTACAGTCTTAGGTCGACGTCTGTGTTCTTGACCAAAAAGTCCATTAGGCTCTGGGGACAGCCAAGTCACCCCCTGCGTGATAAGCTGATAGAGGAGGAAAAAGTCAGGGAGAAGGAGAAAGCAGTTTGGGGGCACATGAGAAAAAGGGGAATGACAGCTACAGAAAGTCTTTTGAAGGTTTTTGTTTTGTTGCTATTTAGTTTTGTTTTTTAAAAATAGGCTTTGGAGGCAAACACAGAGAAACAATTGGGCGAGGCGCCTATTGATTCAAGGCTGCCTGTTAAGAAAGAGACGAGATTAGGGAAGTTTTTTATCGCTTGGGAAAAATCTGCAGAAACCCTAATCCAATGAAGAACTCAGGTCATTCTACCCTAACAGCTGTCGTTCTTCCATGTCCAAAACCATGCTTGGAGCTTGCTGAAGCACAAGCTCTTGTCTTGATGCCCTCCAGCTCACTACAAGGAGGCACAGAATCCTTCAACCCTGTGACAAAATAAAGCCCACATGTGTTACTGCCCTGTCCACACATGCACGCTTATTTCCCTTTGATCTGCGGAGATGGCTCTTGCACTGTAAATGCCACACGCCACTCACAAGTCCCCATCTATGCAAGGTTCACACCTGTACCTGCAGATACCTTCTGAGTCAAACGTCCTCATCCAAATAGATCCATTGAGAAGGAAACTTTGTAGTCCTCACCCATGTGCAAGATGTACGAGGCTGTCAGGGCCAGATCTGGTATTAATTGTCCAGAGCTCTCCACTGGAATAAGTGGTTAATCTCAAGGAGGTTTACACTGGAGACTGACCAACGTGCCCTGGGGTGGATACAGAACCAGTCTTGGCTCCAGAGAGTATTCCACATCATGTGTTGTACAAACGTGCACTGGCAGGAGGCAGGGACTTGGTTCCACAACAGATGGGATCTTATGTGGGCCGACTCTAAACTACAAACTGTAAGGTCTATGGCCCAAGCACTAAGTTGCCCAGAGCTTATTTTTATGAAATTCGTCATGGTTGAGACGCCTACTCTGAACTGTTCCCTCTGCTCCAGTTCTTGTCCTTTCTCATCATGGCCTGGAGGCTTGTTCTTCAGCCTCAGAAACAACAGGCGATTTTATCCCCCCGGGGCCAAGGCATTGACCAGATGTCTCAGATTCTTCACTTTTCCTTCTTGGACCCCCTGATGGCTTTGGGCGTTTGCAGCAGCAAATGTGGTGGGGAAGACGGCAAAATGCTCTGTATTAGCCAGGAGGTCACAACATCCTTTCTTTTCTTGAAGCTTACCACTTTGTCTTTGAAGAGCTTTTCTGGAGGGATCTTAGACATGGCTTACATAAGCTGTTTGAGAAGGTGTGAAATTAAAAAAAAACAAAACAAAACATTAAACCTGAGAGTAAAGGAATTCAAGGATGACTTTAAGGAAGCCACACAGCAAGTGAAAGTGAGAAAGTTGTCTTTGTTTACTTTTCTTTTTTTTTTTTTTTTGTATTTTTATTTTTATTTTTTTTTTATTAAATCATAACTGTATACAATGATATGATTATGGGGCATCATACACTCACTTCATAAACCATTTGACACATTTTTATCACAGTGGTTAACATAGCCTTTCCGGCGTTATCTCAGTTACTGTGCCAAAACATTTACATTCTACATTTACCAAGTTTCGCAAATACCCCTGTAATATGCACCACAGGTGTTTACTTTTCATGCTAATTGTGTTCCTACAAATGTGTGTCAGGAGGAATATTTTATTTAGGCAGATTTTTCTTTTCATTCAGATCTCAGTGAGATGAGCAGTGACACTGAGGGCTGCAGCCTGCACGCATGTGGGGTATTCTTATGACTGGATGACTTTAAAAAAGTATGTTCAAATCATGGCCCATTTTCTTTAACAACCTTACAGTTTTAGAAACTTATGGCTCACATTCTTAAGAGTCCAAACAGTACCTCTGTAGAACTGTTCTGACATAGGAAATAAAACCACAGACTTCTTTCATTTGGTATGTGCTGTTGAATAAGGATATAAGATCCCAAAGATGAACATTTGCCACCTCCTCATCCCTGCCTCCACCTTCCGTCCCCAGTAGGTTCCTCTTTCATTGGATTTATTCACATATTTTGCCTCTTGAAGTTAATAAGCATAATCTTTTCTTTAAGTAAAATTCAGGATTTATTTTGCACTTACTATGCACTAGGCACAGGTGTATACTAGGACTGAATGAGATACAAGGTCTGTTCGCTGCCCATGGAGAACTGTAATCTCTCACTGAAGACCTCAGACACATGCACAGACTTGAGTAGCGCTGAGGACAGACAGAGGGTTTGGCTGTTGTCATCAGATAATGCTACATGAAGAAGGTGGGACTTGAATTGGCCCTGCCAGGTAGAGGGGGCCCAGCTTCCCAGCTGGAGGAGGCAGGTAATCTGCCTGGTGGGAAGGGGGTGGGCCAAAGAATGGAAGCAGGGAAGGGCAGGGTTTGGGGCAGCTGCAAATCCCTGGATTTCTGTGAAACTTTCTCATCCGATCTCCTGCCCACTCTGTCCCTAAGAAAAGTCCCTACTGCCAGCCAAGCCCACGTGATTCTCTTAGAGACTCATGAGGCCTTAATGAGACGCACCACCTACTGTTCATGAAAAGAATCAGTGGCATTTGTGGGTCGAGGAAGGTTCACTTTGAACACAGCCACATGGACCTGGAAGGGAACCAGCCTGCCATCACCTTATTGAATGTGGACTCCATATGAGCAGCATTTGTAAAGGATGAAAACCCCAAATGTTTTTTCCCTCCCTTAATAAGGTCAGCTCCACTTACGGTCAGAGTGTGAAAGGCAGGCATTTCCCATCAACGTTCACGGTCAATCTTTGGACAGATACAGGAGCAGGATGACTTAACGAGGGGCACAAAGGGGCCGATCACCTGGGCGTACAGGTCACCAGCCCAGTCAGAGCTCTGGGAGACACGTGAGTCCCTTCATCTGCAAGCAGGGACTTCTGTGTTTATCCAGCTAGCTCTTCACCCTCGTGTGTTAACCCAAATTTCTGGAAGTAATCACAGCCAACCCTCCTTGCTTCTAATGGGATGTAGCAGTGACATGAAACATGAGGGGAAGAAAAAAAAAGCCGAAGTGTGGATGACGTTTACGTAAACCACAGACTTACCTTCTTAATCATTGCAACACTTTAATAATGAAATTAGCTCACACTTTACTAAACATTGACTTGTGGCAAGAGATCTATTTTGCTTTCAAAAGAGCAGATAACATGGTGTCAAGAAATACTTTTTGAATTTGGATCCTGTTACTTTTGCGTTTTCCTTCCATTCTTCCACATGCCAGAGACAGTTTGCTGGTGATGTCTCCAGAAGCACCTGCAGGTGAGGTTTGGAGAGTGAGGACAGGAGGAGAAGTCAGAGCTCGTCATGTTGGTAAAGAGACGTGAAAGCCAGGAGTCCTGGACATCCTGTCACATGCTTGTTTCTGTTTCCAGGAAAGCAGAGTGAACAGGGGCTTTCAGAGCCGAGGCAGGTGAGCGTGACAGGAGGCGGGGTAGCTCAGCAGGTCTGGGGACCGCAAGTGTCTGTCGGGCGCCTGCGGGAGTCTGAGCCCCTCCACGACCTTGGAGTGGCCTTTGCCTCACACATGTGGCTACTGAGTCACAGAAGGAAAAGCGTTCTGTGATTGTTACTTGTTTCTCGCTTGACATGTAAACATCACTCTATTTTTTTCTTTTTTGTTGACAATGTTGTCTTTGTGCAACAAGAAATGACAGTTAAGTCTTAGGATGAGAAAGTCACGTTTGGGCAATGTCTCCTCCCGGCCGTTCTCCTGAGAAACTCCATCTGCGTGTCACAGCACCTCCACTCTTTACGCCACACAGGTGCCGTGGGTACCTGCTGGTTGAAAGCTCTCTTCCATGACTGGATTCTCTTGTCCACAATAGCAGCGTTGGCGCGTACTGCCCTGTGACTTCTGGCATTCCCGGTGGAAAGGAAGCAGAGGTGCCAAGTTACAGCAGAGCCTGCTCGGTTCGGCCTTCACCAGTGAAGCATCACTCACGGTTTCCCTTCCTCCCGTTACCGTTCCTTCCCCTGGTTCCATCCCCTTTCGTATCCAGCAGCGTCAGCCAACCTTCCTCTTCTCATTCTGGGAAAGTAAGTGTAAAGGAAGACGGGACACACAGCAGGTGCTGAGGGGCCAGGGTGGAGGCTCCCCAGGAAGCTTGGCCAAATGTGTTCCTGAAGCAAGAACTTCCAACCGCTCCCTCCGATAGGGGTGTGAGGGTAATCCAACAGCATAGCACTTGCATTTTTACCAGGCCTCCCCCCAGAGATCAATTAACAAGATCCCAGGTGAAGCACATGCATCCTGAAGTTTCACAAATACTATTTTAACTCAGTAGACAGGGGTCTGCAAACTACATGTCACAGGCCAACTCTAGCCAGTGGCCTATTTTTGTAAATCAAGTTCCAGTGGAACTTGGCCATACTCATTTGCTTATGAACTGTTTTCACACCTCCACGGAAATGCTGAGTAGTTACATCAGACACCACATAGCTGCAAAGACTGAAGTATTTACTCTCTAGCCCTTTACAGAAAAAGTTTTTTGGTCCCTATACTAGAACTTAAGACTCCTTAAAAGTGAGAATCTGGCCTTATTTTGCTTTGTAAGGCACAAAGGCAGCTTGCACAGCAGTTATGCAGGTGGGCTGACCTGGCAGCTTGCACAGTGGTTAAGCAGGTGGGCTGACCTGGGTGACCAACATGATTTGCATACAGGCTTTGCCACTTCCTTGTAAGTGCCTGTGGGTCCGTCACAGCCCCGCCGAGCCTTCAGTTCCCCATCTGTTAAATGGGGATACGTAATAGACTCCTCCTTAAGAGGCTGACATGTGGATTAAAGAGAAACATACGGCGCCTTAAGTGGTGCTCTCGGGAGATGCCAACCGTCAGTCGGCACTCAGTGCTCTCAGAGCGCCAGGGGGCACGTGTTGAATGTTGGCAGAAAGATGCTATAGCAGACAGCGTCTATCAACACCCATTTTCTGCTTCTTCCTTGCTAACATCTAATTATTTTATTATTTTTATATGTATTTGACCTTTCCGAAAGGTGACCTCATCTCCAGGGGTAGATACCATGGCAAGCCAATGACTGACTCAGGGGCTGAGTCGTGAGAACAGAGCCTCCTCACCCTCCGAGAAACATGGAGGAGGTGCCCGTTCCTTCACAGATGCCACGTCTGGGACGACCCCGGGCACCGCAGAGCATGAAGGTAGGCAGTTGAGGATAGGGCTGACCTGGTTAGACTGACACAGCAGGAAAGGGCAGAGAATCCAGGCCCCCGTGAGGTCCTGGATCACTGAATCCTGGGGTTTACCCAGTCATGTACCAATGTTACGAAAAAAAAAAATTTTCCTAGTAGTTAAATTCCTGTCCAAAGTATCATAACTCATATAGTTAAGGGCCATATTTACACACATTTTTACTCCATCTAGGACCTAGCAATAGTTGTTGGGTGCTATGAATGAAGGGGGAGGAGATGTTGAAAATGAATAGGTGAGACAGGGCAAAGAAGCCTCAAGAATGTTCTGGGTTATAATCAAAACCACAGGTACCAATCGTCTCACACCCATTAAGATATCCATTATAAAAAAGAAAAACAAAAAATAGCAAAATGTAACACAACACTTGGTTCTCGAGGGTTGCAGAGAAATTGGACCTTGTGCACTGCTGGTGGGAATGTAAAATGGTACAACGAACAGTGGGAGCTGGAGTGGCCTGTATTAACTTAAACATGTCTACATACTCCTATGCTCAGATTTAGGAATATATTTTCCTTTTAGGTTTTGTTAATTAAGCCTAATTCACAAATGGGAAAGTGAAAATGTGACTTGCTCATTGATGAGTAAGTGCAGCTCACTTAAATTCATATACCCAATGGCAGGGTCATATTTAGAATCTGACAGAACAAGAGAAAGGGGTTTAGTCTTATCTCAAATACTAACATTTTGACTTAAATGAATAAAATTTAGTCCCAAGTAAATACAAAACAAAGAGCTCTGGACAATGGAAGGCCCAGTTTGCTCTCTGCTGGGAGTATCTTCTCTGGACGCCCCCGGCTCTCTCCCAAATGCTACTCTCTTGTCTGAACCCACTATCCAAACTTGGCAGGCCATTTTAAAAGCCAGATATGTTTTGATTATTTCCGTGGTGATATTCATTACTTCCCTCCTGGGTAGAAGGAGGCTCTGAGTGCAGCTTATTTTTCAGGGACAGGTGGAATAGAAGCGGGGGGGATCTTACGTAACATGAAATACAAGCAAGTTCGCTGGACTGAGGTGTCAAAGGATTCCTTAGACTGTATGGCCACAGATATTTTGCAATGTTGCTGGGTTGTCAACTTAATGATTTTGAGCCAGGTGAGCCAGAAATGGCAGCAGATTCAAAACTACGAGGTGGTTAAGCACAGGCGGGGGGAGAGAACGCAGAGAGAAGGTGGCAGCAAATGGGTGCACCTCCCCTGCCCTGAGCAGTGTCTCCACTCACCTACAGAGCTGACGGGCCCACTCAGACCTGCCCAGCTGCGCCCCGCAGGACTCGCTGAAGACCCAGATGCTGAGCTCTGCCTGGGAAAATCTAGGATGGGAGATGCTTTGAGAACTCCAGAACTATAACGTCACTGAAATAATGAACTTAGGCTGGAACAGGCCATGGGACATTACTTCGTTCACCTTCTTGCCTTCTGATGAGTCTAGCATACCTACACCTCCCAAGGACATCAGAACACAATTTATGCTTGAAAGCTGTTAGAAGGGCAAAAAAGTTAAACGATTCGACAAGTTTCTTCCACAAACGACTTTAATTGTGTACTCATCGCCTAGTTCAGGGTCCAAGGACCCTGACACTTGCTCTGCACCCCCCAGCACTCCTTCAGTCTGACTCTCAGGTCTTCCTCCCCCTGGGAGGGTCTCAGGACTCAGTGGCAGCAAGGTGCCAACAGGCAGCTGTGGGCTCTGGAGACTCTGAGAAACCTCGGTGCCAGCTGGTCTCTGCAGGATTTTCCTTGGGACTTTCCATCTGCCTCCTTTTCTGCCTTCTAAAGGTTCTGCCTTTCTAGCAGACACTGCATCCTGACAGAGCAACTTTCCTTCATCACTGTTCTTTAAGACAGATTAGAGCCTTAAAGAATAGGAAATAAAAGGTGATTCCTGGCAAGTTTGCTAGTATTACCTGTTCAGAGTAAACCTGAGACTTGTGCACAGAGACCCGTCCATCACCTGGGCTTCCAGTCTTTGGGCACGCTCAGCCCTGGGGCAAGTGTTTCCCCTTCTCTCTGGAAACTCAGGCTGCACACGTAACTTGCCATGTGGTTTTGCTGAAGACAGAGGGACGACCACTAATACAAAAACTCATACTGCTCTTGTGCAGCGGGTGGGAAGAAAGCTAATAAATAAAGTCTGTGGTGCAACTCCCTTCAGGAAAGAGTGTGAAGGGTGGGGTGCATTTACCAAAAGCTTTGGCAGTATGTTTTGAAGTCTTCTGGACAGGAAAAGTGTAGCCACCCAGGGAAGCAGCCTTCATGACATCCTCCCTAAGGCCGATGTGTTGGAAAATAGCCAATGAGCAAGAAGTCCCTAAAGAAATCTTCCCCTTCCTTCTTGTCCTGGAATTCTTGGGAAACTACATAGGACATGGGGGTCTGACTTTCAGCAATGGCCTTGAATGATTTTAGTTTCCAGGTGGAAACAGAGCTCAGAAGACTGTTTTCCCCTCCAAGGAAATCTGGCTATAGGTTTCCTGTTCTATCCAGAGCTTGTGTGTTGGTGGATTAAGCACATGTGTGCCCAGGGCCTGGCTTTGGCAAATAGTATTAGAGAGAAGGGTAAAAGGAGAAGGAAAAGGGGATCATTCTTTTACCTCACAGCTGCCTTTTCCAAAGGAAACAGGACCAACAATCCAAGCCCCACAAATCAGACATGGAAAAGGCATGCGACTGGGATAAAGATCCCCTCACCACCTGCTACAAACGGAGTAGAACCGGAGGGGAGAACTGAGCTGCCGAGACCCTAGGCCTTCTCAGACACAGCCTCGTTCTAGAGGGCACGGGCTTCCTCACTGGTCTCTGGGTGGCCAAATAACTCTCCTCTTCTGGACGGGGAAGAATGCGTGAGTAACCCCAGCTAAGGGGAGACACCTGTCCTCTCAGGGTCGCCCAGGGGCTCTGAGGCAGAGGCGGTTGTAGCAGACTCCTCATCAGAGGCACTGAGATCCAAGAATTCCAAGATGATGTCCCCAAGGCAGAAAATCAAATGTCTGAAACAAATGGACAAAACAACTCAGAGGAGGGTCTGGCTCAGTCAGGAAACCTAAGACCCTGTTTATGACATTGATTTTCTCCTCCTATTACTGATACCCTAAACTTTAACAAGTGTGAGGCAGCCTCTGCCAAGAAATTAATGTTTGTCAAACTAATAAAGGCTGTGACCCCAACAAAGGCAAGAAAAGTCTTGAGACAAGGTTTTATAAAATTCCATTTCTCTTTATATAGTTATATTAGCACATCAATACTGCTCTTAAGAACTGGGAGGTTCTAGGAATTTTCAGAGATTCTGATTATTGCTATTTCTCATAATTAATCACTACAAATTTACAGGCCGCCATGCAGGCAGGTAAATCCAGGGCAAGGAGGTAAATCCAGGGCCCTGGAGTGGAAGTTAACAGACGCAGTCTACTTGGGCTAGGGTTTGGGAGAGGAATACAAGGTTACTTAATGCTTTCCAGAAGCATTCCAGCCTCAGAAATGGAATCTACCTCTCCTGGATTGTTCTAGAAGCTGGTCTCTTTATCAAATTCCAACCTCACTATACTGTCTACTATGCCTTGTCATTAAGCAAAGACAACTCCTGATCCTAACACTAATCACAGATTTGCTCTGAGGCCCTAATCCTATGTTGAAAGTCATTACAAGCATGTCCCCACAGGGCTGGCAGATGTGGGTAGGGTGCTGAACAAGCCTGTAGCCTAACACAGCATTGCCAACCACTCACATGGGGCCTACACAGACTTCCTCCAAACATGAATGGTGACGTGTCTAAAGGTAGCTTACTACCATGGGACAACCTGCTCTGAAGCCCGACAGGGTGTGTGGATCTGGACGTCACACTTCGCAATCAGGAGCCCAGAATCACTGAAGACTACACTTCCGAATGTAGTTTTCCACTTAGCAGCCTGGGTACCTCTGAGACCAGAGACAGGTATAGCTATGTTGATGCCGAGAACGTAATTTTCAGCCTACCTGTTGATAAGGGGTTGTTGTAGCGACTCCAGGACTAGACCCCAGCTCAGTTGACATCTGTTCACTCCAAGGATTTCTACTACAAAATCTGGGAAGAAAAAGCAGATGGGATTCTCATATTACGATTGAAGCCTTAGATTCTAAGGAGATTCTCTCCTCAGGATCTCTGCCGTCTTTACAGATTGGCTATGTCGGGCATACCTTTACCCCACATAGCCAAATTAAAGTCCTCATAAAATAGGGAAAACCTAAGAAAAGAATGATCCTTAATTTAGTGTTTAAATAAGAATGGGCCTCAAAATATAATTTTGTAACCTGCCACTAAGGTGTAGGTACTATTTCTGATGTAACAGGGTAGGCTGGCAAAGAGAGGATTAATGAGGGTAAATGAAACTGATGGTCCAGAGGTGTCCACCACTATTCCCTGGTCACCATAGCCCCAGGCACCAAGCTGCCTTCCCTGCCCTCCAAAAACAGCACAAAGTCAAGGGGAAGGAAACCTTCTCAGGCTTTGTTCTTCCTTACTGCTAAGGACCGATATCTTACTCAATGGCTGTAACTTCTCAGGTCTAAGCTTCTGCAGGACGCAGCATTTTCTTCCCTGGTCCAAAAATGCCGTGTGCTGGCAGAAACCCCAAGTCCTTGCCTGGTGGGAAAGCTCCAAGCAGTTGTGCTCCTGGAGGCACAGCTTCCTCAGGCTGCCCCCAGATATCTGCAGGAGTCTCACCCAATATTCAGGGGTAGCCACAGTGATCCTTCCCCTCCCTCGGCGCCACCTGAGCAAGGGATTCAAGAATCACAGCCGTCATCATTTTCCTGTTAGCCTGAGATATGTGGGTCAGTAGGTTTTTGAGGCTAGCCTCATTCAAGGCCCTTTTAAAATTAGGAAGGGGTGTGTGGTAACGGTGGCAAAGCAGAGCAGAAGGTGAAGCTATCAGCATAACTGCTCTCACTGGTCCAGTTACCTGGCAGGGCTTCCACCAGGCTCTGTAAAGCCTGTTTCTCAGTAGCCACTTTCTGCTCCTGGGTCCTTACAGGCCGAGGAAACTTAGGCAAAACTCCACCAGGCCAGATGGACTCCCGAAGAAGCCGGAGGTACTGCACCCAGCGCTGTGGACTTGTCAGATGAGCCACCTGCACCTCCAGCCACCTGTGGCAGAGGAGAGACGACAGCTGCGATAAAGGTAAAGGAAAGGGTGCAGCAAGGCAGGGACTGACTCATTTGTTGAAATCCTAATCCTCAAGGGGATAGTATTAGGAGGAAGAACCTTTGGGAGGTGATTAGTTCATGGGGGGCAGAGCCCTCAAGAATGGGGTATCCTTATCAAAGGTACCCCAGAGAGATTCCTTGCCTCTTTTGCCACATGAGGACATGGAAAAAATGGCTGTTTATGACCCAGGAAGCAGCCTCACCAGACACCAGACCTGCCAGCACCTTGCTCTTGGCCTTCCCAGCCCCGAGGACTGTGAGACGGGTATCTGCTGTTAGAATCCACAGTTTATGGGTTTTGCAGTAGCTCAAGTGGACTAAGACACCATGAACCATGTGAGCAGTGAGAACAGGGCAAAGCAGAGTCACAACTGAAACCAGGTTAATTCGACAACTTGGAAACCACAGAATTTGACAAGAGTAACAATACTGACCGTGTTACTTAGTGAGTATGAGCCGCATGTTACACTGGGGGTTTTCGGGACACTGGAAAGGCCTTGGTCTGTGGGCGAGGCTGCACTCACCCCCGTCTAGTCTCCTCCAGTGGGGAGCACTGAAACCTTCTCAGTTACCTGCACTCACAGGCTTCATAGTTAAGTGTTTGTGAGTTTTATAGAAATCCTCCCTTCCCACCCCAGGTAAGTCCAGTAATCTTCAAGTGCCTGTGACCTGTCTAGAGGATTTCCTGTACCTGCCCTTTGCTCACAATAGTCCTCTCACTGACAAGGCCCTCTTCTCTCCAGGAACTGAACTCTGCCCTCCGGCAACACCTGTGTAAAGCCCACCTCCTCCTTCCAGCCCTCTCTGACCAGCCCAGGGGCAGGTGCTCTCCTCCTCCTGGGTTCACAGCGTGGGTTCTGAGCCAATATTTTACTTGGAATATGAACTATTTTCCCATGTGTTTATAGCTTTACTTCTAAATTATACCTACTGCAAGAGTTCTATGTGTTATATATTTTTAATTAACTAATTAACTTATTGAGACAGAGCCTCCCTCTGTTGCTCCAGGTAAGAGTGCTGTGGCTCCCTAGCCCACAGTGACCTCAAACTCCTGCAATCAAGTGATCATCCTGCCTCAGCCTCCCGAGTAGCTGGGACTGGAGGCACACACCCCACTGTGCCTTATATTTTAAAAAACCTTTCCATTGTGCCTTAGTGTTCAAGAAATGTTTGTTGATTGACTGAAAATTGTTCTTTTTAACAATGAAAATCCCGCTACCCTCATTACTTTAAATAATGAGCCAATTACTCTGAGGGGGCAGATATACCAAATCAGGAGTCCAGGTGAGACCTGGAAAGTATTCCAACATTACTCTTTACTGGTCCCTGCATTTTTTTTTTTCAGAGCAATGTGGTCATTAGCTGAGGTCTGAGCTGCTGAGGTCCCCTCAGTCCAAACCTCATGTAAAACTGGCATGACTCCTGGACATGGGCAGATAATGAGCCACTTCCACCCATGCACAGTAGAAGCGGTTGGTGCTGCACCACACGGTGGCCCACGCCATCGCTCCTACACCCGAGTGGCTCGTCGCCCCTCCAAGTGCAGAGGGGCTGCCAAGGCAAACTTTATTTAACCTCCACCCTGCCAGACAGTCTGCATTCCACTCAAGCTGGGCATTCCAGCCTTGGGGGCTGCAATCCCCCAAGTCCAGTGCTCACAAATGGTTCTAAGAATAGGAAGTCTGAAAGGTAACGGCAGGGCAAGAACGGCAGACACTGATGGAGATCAAGAGTGGCACAAAGCTGCCCTTGCCCAAAATAGCCATCACGATAGTATTTGTTATTTTAGGGCTGCATCTCCTTTTTATAGGGCTTTTCATTCAGCGATCCTAAGATGCCTGATGAAAGGGATCCAGTAGCAAGAATTCCTGCTCTTGTTTATGTGAGAGGGTCACCAGAGGGAGGTGGCTGCAGTGACCTGAACAGCTCCTCTGCAAGGGATCACGTACCTCAAGGCCTCCTTTCCTCACCTCAAGCCACATACACTTCTGTGACTTTTGCTAAGGTGACTGATGTATATGAGGGTCTCATCACAGGGATTTGTGGAGAAGGGCAAGGTCTTGCAAACTGAAATTTCTGAGGAGCCAGAACAAGACACAGTCCACTAGAATTAGTTCTAGGTCAGCTGCTTATTCATATATGCACATAATAAGCTAGTCTGTCCTTATTTCTGTTCTCTGGCACCAATAATGCCTGTGGCTCAAACTCTTCAAAGCTCTCTCAGCATCCACAGAATCCTCTGAGACTGGGCATATCACACACCAGCAACTCCAGGCACCTCAGACATATACCGTGTCTCACAGGGCAGGAGTCTGATGGCTCTGAATTAACATGCATCCATCTGAGGGGGGAGGACTTCACGCTGCACTGTGGCAAGGACACCCTCCTTGTTCCCTTCCATGGTGAGTTAGCATCTCATGTACATGTGCTGGGTGCAAAAAAATTTAGCATGTGGCAAAATGTGAATTTACAAATTTGTACAAATCTGTAAGACTACAACTTATCAAACTCTAACTAGGAATGCTGGGAAGAAAATCAAAGTATAAAAAAGTAAAACTAGGCATCTGATGATAAGGGTGAGTCTGTGAATCAAATAAATTTGGGGGAGGGAGCTAAGAAACAGAACTAACTGACAGAGAGAACCGAGCCTGCCCGTGAGGGTCAAGTGCAGAGGAGACGGCACTGGGGAGCACACGAGCCCGAGGCCCAGAATGGGTGCACAGGAGGCCCTGGAAGTCAGTCCCAGGAACGTAAGAAATGAAACTTGTGCAAAGTGGCAGAAATAAAACAAACTCCATCCAGGTTTACAAAGAGGGACAGACTTGAGACAATGGCTGTGTTCACTGGGAGCTGCAGAGAGCCACTTCCTTACGTTTCTCCACACCCTGTAGGTGAAGGAGACGCCACACGCTGGGGCCACAGGTGGTCACACATTCACTGCTTTTCAGGACCCTCCTCTGGCCCAGGCCCTTGCCCCCTTCTCCCAAACAGACAGAGGCTTTCTCCTAGACCTCTGGGCTCAGCCTGTGTGAAGACCAAGCACAGCACATTTGTTTTTGTGTTTTTCTGCTGGAGAAGCTCCTATAGAGCTTCATAGAGAACACAAAACAATGAACATTCCAGGACATTCCAATCTGGAAAAGAAAAAAAATGACAAAGCCTAAGCCTGGAACATCACCATGGCTCTGCCTCTGCCCGCACACATCATGATCTCTAAAGTCCAAGTTGTGCTTTATTACCACACACGGCGCCTTTCTGAAATGGCCGGATTCAGGGATTTGGTTTAATTTGCCTTGCCTGACACCTGGATAGAACCAAATGCCAACAGATCTCATTAACGCTGCAGACGGGGGCTTCCTCGTCCAATGGTCTCTTCTCTTCATCCAGCTCCACTTCCTCTTCCTTTCACTCTATTATCCTTCTCTAAAGTAGCTCGGCACAGACCACCATTTCTTCATCTGATGCTATTCCCGCCTTTAGTCCTGCTCAGCTTATTTGGAAACTGAGCTAGAGCAAGGACGACAAAGAGAGGAGGCAGAGGGGAGTCCACAGAGGCACCGAGCCCCCAGCGCGCCTCCCTCCCTCCCTTCACCCCTCTCTCCCACATGGCGTCTTTCTGTTCTGAACACAGGAGTGGGAAGTTTCAAGAGGGAACCTCTACAGCTCTCTGTGAGCCAATGGAACAGAATTTATGTGACAGAAGCCCAGTAAATTATAGGAGCTTCTCCAGCACCAGTTTTTGGAATCTGCTGGTACCACTTATTACCAGGCTATCAGAAATCTAAAGTTTCAAGAATACACACACACATATTCTTCCCACCATTCATTACAAATTACTTACAATAAATCATTTACTACCTACAAATGCTACTGTTTATGTAACACAAGGAGCATGAGGTAAATATGCTAAAATAAAAATAGTACTTAATAGCCTCAAATAACACTGGTTTTATTTTCCAACACTATTCCTGTTTGATTTAGAGACATCTCCTTCTACCATCCTGCCTTAATCCCAAATAAAAGAAGAAAAAAACCCAACCCAAATCAGGTCTGTTCTGTTGAGCCACATCTGAATGATTCAGTGTCTTACTAGGGGGCCCAGAAATAGCCAATAAACTGCAAAACAACAGCCGTGTGTGGCCCTGGAACACTCAAGAGCTTCTCCTATGCCAGGCAGAGAAGGAGGGTGTGGAGACCAGGGCTTGCACGACACTGGGATTGCATGTCTGCTCCAGGTTCAAGGGGACCTGGCCTGAAATAGCTGCAGACAGAGGGATGAAGGACCGGCTGAAGAGGAGACAGTGTAACATGAGGGCTAAGATGGTACTTCAAGGTTAGGAGAAGGTTGTTTCCCATTAAAATAGCAGAATCAAATCTCACGAGAAAGGGGAGAAGGCTTTAGAGGCCATGTCTAATCCAATTAGCCAAATCCTCTTCACTTCTTTTCTAGGACAGCTGCCGAGGCTGAATGAGGAAGGTTTGAGAATCAGTATGGCTTAACGGAGGAGGAAAGAGAGGGGAGGATATTGAACTCATAAAACAGAAAATATACATAAGAGCAATAAGAATATTCTAAACAAAAAGGTCTGGTGTGGTCTAAATGAAAGAAAACTGCAGGCCCATTACTTCCCCTTTGGAGCCACTGGGCTGTAACTCTGCAGACAATCCACAGGCAGTTAACGCTCCAACATCATCTTAAAGTACCAGACACAGTTCAAAGGAAGCGGGAGAAGAAGAGCAAGTTAAAGCTTCTATCATTCTGCACAGACCTCCCATAAACTGGAAGTCCTGGCTCATTTTATTATCCCGAGAGCAGGGTTTTCAACCATGGCACCATTGACATTTCAGACTGCTAAGTCTCTGTTGGAGAGGCTGGCCTGTGTGTTGTAAAATGTTCAGCAGCACCCCTGTCCCTTCTTCTCCCAAGCTAGGTACTAGCTGCGACCATCAAAAATGTGCCCAAAATCCAAAAAGGGGGGTGGGAGACTGCTGGGTTCTTACCCAGCGGGAACAATGTGGGGGCGCAGGGCATACTTCCTGGGTGAAGGACTCAACTACAACTCAGAATTTACCTTACAAATGCAAACAATGTGGCCTAATTCTATGTACCCTCACATTCATCTGAAAAACAAAACAAAACAAAACAAAACAAAACAAACAAAACCCCAAGTGTGTTCAGACAGGGCAGCATGTCCTGTGAGGACAAAACAGCTCCAGCTGAGAATCCCTCATTGCTTCAGGGGGAGGGTCTTCTGTACACAGGGGTATCAGGCCACTTTCCCGGTGACTTTGTATCTAGAGGTCCTGGCACAGTATTTTTCAAACTGTGGGCTGGACATCACTAGAGGCCAAACAATGTGTTTTGTTGTTTGTGACAACATTTAAGATAGAAAATATGAAAGTGCACCTTGTATTTGGGGACACTTTTGCTTCATATGCGTGTGTGTATACACACATGTATGTACATATTGGACATGTTTTTTTGTGTGTACACTCAACGTACATGTGTGCACGTCTGGGTGCCTGTGTGTGTTCATGTGCTTACAGTGGGCTGTAAGGTAAAATGTATTTCTTAGTGTGGGATCAATTTTTTAAAAAGCTTATAAAACGCTGACATAGTATAAAGAATCAGGAGTTCCAAGAGAAGAGGGTAAAAGCCCGAAGCACATTTTCAGCTTCTTGGAAGCACTCCCCACCTCTACCAGCTCCAGCACCCTATAAAATGTTTGCAATGGCACAAACCACACAGCACTGGTCCTGGCTTGTCCCTGTGAGTAATGGCTCCTCCAACCAGCAGCCCCAACACAGAGGGTGGGAGAGAAAGGAGGTCTCGGGGGTGATAGTGTGGATTAAGGTGTTCCCATTAAACAGGTGCTTCTGCCCATTTCACACCTGGTAAAAGTAACACTCCTCCTCCCTTGGATTCTCCCCCAGAGCTCCGTCTTCCTGCCACAGCCTCTTATGTTTACTGACGGTCCCCCCTGGTTAGACGACAGCTTGAGGCTTCTCAGTCCTACAACTAGCCAGATCCAACTTAGTCAGCTGTGTATGAGAAAGTTCAACATTTCTGCCCTGTGACTGTGTATCTAGGTCACTCTCCTCCTGCCCTGTGGTGGAGAAGAAAGAGGAGGAAATGAACTTTAAGGGCAAGAAACTTCTTTTCCCCCAATGACTACTGTGAAATCTAAAATGCCTCACAGAGTCTGCACAATATCTGCCTTGATTTTAGCTTTCACATTTTAAATCATGAATCCATGTCTCTGCAACATGTGCTTCAAAGGAAGACTTAACAGTCTCAACACCACCATGCAAGAATCTGAGTTCCATACTTTTATATTGAGCCATAACTGGTTTTCTTTTTGGTCAGTAGTGTACAAGTTATAGATATACAATTAATAGGAAGGAAGAATTAAAAGGGTTCTTAATCGAGGAAGGAACTTGAGGAAATCGTCTGTTGAATGGTAGTGGTTATTTTTCCAGTATCACCAATTCTGTACATGAAAACACTGAGAACCAAAAAAGAAACACTTGATAGCAAGTGGAGCATAAACAGACACCTTGAGAGTTGGAAGGGAACTTCAGAGGTTACCCTCCCAAAGCAGAAGCCCGCTCTGCAATGTCATGTCATGGCCAAGGGTTCTGGCCCGTGAATCCAAAAACTTGGGCTTTTATCTTAGTTCTGCCACCCATTAGCAATGTGACCTTGGGGAAGTTGCTTAATCCATGGAAAGGATAATTTTAATTAACTAGAGATGCTTCTGAAATACTGGCAATCTCAAATCTGTCACCTTGTTAATTCTAGTCATTGGTCCTAGTTCAACCCTCTGGAGTTAAAAGATATTATGTTAAAATCTCTTTCCCAAAGACAAGACTTTAAACTTTTAAATTCATCTATTAGTTCTTCCCTAAATTTCTTCCATAAGCCGACCGTGAAGTTGGGTACTAGCAGGTACTCAGCAGGTGTCTGATGAATGAAGGGGAGAATGAACCCTTCTTCTTCCCGGCTCCATCCTCTGGGCATGTGCTGCTGTTATTCTCTTTTAAAATGGAGTGCCCAGATCCAAACAGCCCTGAGATGTGAGCTGACCAGCGCAGAATACAGAGGATTAATGTGTTCCTTGATTTAGACACTATACTTCTATTAATACAGCCTAAGATTGGGTTAGCTTTTTGGCACAAGCATCAAAGGACTGACTCTTATTGAGTTTGTAGTCAACAAACTCTAAGTCCACATATGTACATTAAAATAAACTCATGTGCCCATCTGTTAAGCCTACTCCTGCCATTCTGTATTTGTGCAATTTAAAAGAAAATCTACATTCTGGTTTATCAAATTTATTTCCACCAAATTCTGTCTTGTTGGTTTTAGATCACTATTCTGACCTTTACAATTTTTTTTTGAATCTTAACTTCTGTCACCTAGAGTATCAATCATTCCTTTAAGATTAGAATTACTTGAAAATTTACTGATGAAAAAACTGAACAGGATAAGATCAATGCTCCATCACTAGAAAGTTCCCTCCAGATTTCATCAGTTTATGACATTGATTAATACTCTGGGCCTAAAGATACTCAACCAGCCATGAATCACTTAAAAGTACCAGAGTCCGGGCTGCACCTGTCCATTCTGTCCATGTGGCTATTATGGCATAAGCGCGTTGAAGTCCAAATACACTATAACTACCCCCAAATGCAGACCAGACGGGGTGCACGCCGGCTGCACCCTACCACTTTCTGGGGCTCCTTGTTTCCCTTCCTGACTGTTCGTAAACACCTATTTCATAATCTGCTTCAGAAATTTCCAGGGATAAATGTCAGGGTAAACAACCTTCATTAAAAGGAAAGACATCTGTGCATCTCTAACCCATAAGGAGATATGACCTTCGGTTTTAATGTTAAATAGCAGCCCATTCTTTTGTTGTTGAGATAGTAATGAATGCTTTTTCCATTTAACTAGTGAATAATGCTACAAATAATTTACCTATATTTTCTTTGTTCTTCTTGTTTTTGACGTCTGTTTTTCATTGAATATTCACCCCCCACAACTTCAGCTCCTTCTGAGTTTAAGTTTACTGGACCCTGTTTTTGTTAGTTCCATTACTACTGTTTTATATTACTCAGTATGTGGTATGTGTCCCTCTTGCTATTTTTTAACATATGTTCATCTAGAATCTGATCTCATTTAACTACACTGGTCCCATTTGTTGCTGATTTCTTTTTCTTCCTCACTGGAAAAATGTTTTTAATTTGTTTATTCATTTACTCAGAACATTGGTTGAGCTTCTTGTAAATACCAAAAGAAAAACATTGTAAGGTTTTGAGGGTTGGGATCTTATATAATTCATTTTAGTGTTTTCTTTATTACTATAACAGTGCCAGTTACACAATAAACCATCCTATTGTAAATAAATCAATCCTCCTATAAAACAATCAGGAACACTTGCTGGTGTTAAAGTTTTAAGTTCATCTGTTATTATACCACATAAGAGGATTAGTTTGATCTCATTCTCTGTGAATTCCAGTACCTCTCAGCCACCTCTGCCTTCCTTTCTCTGGCAGCTCTTTCCACAATATCCAGTTGTAACTTTATCTGAATTTGTTTCAGCCTTTTCCTCTTCACTGGGTTAACGGGTCTCCTGCTAAACACATTCTTTTACTATTCTGAGTTGTGCTCTCTTGTAGTCAGAAGTGAGTTAACCATGGGAGTTATCTTATGCCATAGCACAGAAAGTTTAAAAATTTTCCCTTGGTATTAGCTACACAGTTAGCTGATAAATAGTCCATACTTTTCATTTTCTTCCAAAGTGGAACTTAACAGAAGAAAAGATGAAATATAATCTTGGCCTCGAGTTTTCTATTGAAGAACAGTCTTAAAATACTAGAGACCCAGTCCATGCTTCTTTAGGTGTCATCGATTTTTACATGAATCAAAGTAGATAATAAGCTATTATTCAGTAAGCAACAACAGAATTTTAATCACAACTCAGATACACTCTTCAGGAAGATACGTACTGTCCTATTAGCTAATGCTTCTCAAGCCACAAGGTAGAAACTATATGTAAGTCATTCTTGATTTTTCTTCTTCCGACTCCAAACTAACACCACACAATCATTTAAACCAGCGGTTCTCAGCCTGTGGGTTGTGACCCCTTTGTAACATCCGGCATTAGGAAGGTTGAGAACCACTGGAAGAAGTCACTAAATCCAGCAGATTCCTATCTCCTCAGTATCTCATGAATCTACCACACTTTCCCATCTCTGCAGCAACAATCTTAGTCGAGCCCTTTCTCACCTTTCATCTCTATAGAATGCAACTCCTACCTAATTTATCCCCCTGGTTTCAACTTTGCCTCCTTCAATTAATCCTTCCCAGCACTATTTAGTGATATTTCTAAATTGTGAATTTGATCACGTTGTCACCTGTTTATGTTTTGTAAATTGTTTCCTACCAAAAGGAGACAAACGCTATGCTCTTCACATGAGCTTCACAGAACTCCGTGTGATCTGCTCCCATCGAACCCCTCGCTGTTCCGCAGCCATCCTTGCACATCATCTGTTCCTAATCACACTCGGCTTCTCCGAGTGCCACACACATGCTCCACTACTCCGCTGCTCTGCCCTGACTGCTCTGTCCTCTGCTGTCTGTCATCAGCTCCCCTCACGCTTTAAATCTCATGTCTGATATCACCTTCTGAGTAACCCTCCCTGGGCCCCTCATAATCGATTACTTAGCCCATTCTCTGAGTCACATACAGAATTCTTTTTAAATTTTATACTAGATCTATTTATATGTTTGTGCCTCTAACTGGATATTAAACCTCCTATGGTAGGAATTTTGGGTGTTTTTTGTATTTTGATGATTTAATACAGTGCCTGGTATAGAGCTCAGAGGTGAACTAATGCTGTGCACAGGAGACACACAGCTCAGAGTAAGCTCTGCAGAAGGCGCACGTCCAAATACTTAAGGCAGCAAAAAATTGTGAGCTATTAATTATTCACGCTTATGAGGAAGGACAATGAGAGATTAAAAAATAGTGGACAATACAGAAATATTTAGTATTTGGCAGACTTACTTTCCTAATAATCTTTTGTTTAGGTTAATGATAAAATTAAACTGTGGGCCAATACACCAGCTGTACGGCTGAAGTTGCAAGAAGTATGCTGGGGAGTAAGTCAGCTGATCTGGAATTAAGGATTCCTCAGGAATAATCCATGAAATCAGCCATTCCTCTGGAAGGGAAGCGCGGGAGAAGGCAAGGAAATGGGACGGCCCTGCTTCATCTCTCACACTGTAAGTCCTGGAGGAGAAACACACTTGTATTTTGGGAAGTGCCTCTGAAGGATGGACGGGCATCAAACTGATTCCCACCTATTATGTGAAACTAGTAAGAAGAAAAGAAGGCCACAGAATGGCGGCTGGGGAGGGGGTGAACCAAAAGCAAAGGCCCTCTGCCTTGCCATCAAATACAGAACGAGAGGGAACTACTTGGGGATTCTGTATTCTTGGAATAAATAAACCTGACTGCAAAGGGAGACTTCTAGAAATTTGTTGGAGATTTGAGTATTGGGACATCCTTAGGATTTTAATCTAAAAGTTCACTACACAAATCTGTGTGCCTATGAAGACTTTACCATCAACTTTTTCAGCCCCATGTCGTTATCAATGCATTGGAATCCCGCTCTAACAAAATCAGGGCTGACAGACTTTAGAAACACTGAAAAGCTGCAGAGGTTTGAGCCTGGCTTACCCACTTAAAAAGTTGAACAAACTTTCTGAGTTCTGGCTTCCTTCTTAATAAATCTGGTCTTGCCTTCTTCATCAAGATCAAATGAGAAAAATAAAAGCATTTTTGAAAGTGCTTGCATGTTTGTACATGTGACAAAAACAACTCATTCAAAATGTCTTAAAAAATGCTACTAGATGCAGAGAACGAACGGACGGCAGACAGCCTGGCATCTCATGCCTCGGTCTTCCCTCTGTTAAACTCACTCTCCTGTCAGGCTCAGGGAGGGAAATGTCGGGACAGTGAATGAAGACTGGGGAGGGGCCCCATGGTGCTACAGGTAATATGAAAATGGCATTTCAGGATCCTTCCTGAACTAGACCTTTCTGTACTGAACAATGAAACTTTCAATGCAGAGACTACAGGATCCAAAATGTCTGTCTCCTCCTTTCCCTGACCCCGTGTGAACAGCAGCCCGGCTCATTCTCAGTCCCAGGTAGTTACCAAGGGTGCGAGGGCAGGGAGGTGGGGAAGGGAAAGGTAATTAAAATGGTCACCCATTCAGGAGAAAATTGAGTCTGGTAGAGGGGAAAGGGCAGGAACAGGGAGCAAAACCCTCAGGGCCAGAGTACCAGGAAGAGAGGCAAGACACAAAGAGGGGAGAAGGCAGTGGTTAGTGGTTGCCCTGACAACCGGAGTCCTGCTGTGCACGGGTACTGTACCTCACAGGGAGACCTCCCTGCCCTGCTCTGCTCTGGGCACAGAACCGCCACGGAGAGCAGGCTGCGAAGGGAAGGGCTGGGGAGGGAGAAGTGGTCAGTAGTTATGTGCTCTCTACTTAGAAAGAGCAGACCTCCCAACTTGTACAAATACTACAAATAACAGATTTAGAGTGTGCTCAGCCATGTCTTGGAGGACAATTATTGGGGACTGTATTGAAGTAAGTCGACATGGTAGGACTTCAAATTATGCTGGGAAAATGACTAGAAGAGGATAAAAAAGATTAGTGAGAAGCAGCTGTCAAAGAAAGAGGAAAAACATTAGGGGGGCATAGAGGAGAAGGAAAAATGATAATAAAATTGCCTTGGTATAGAAGAGTTACCAAAGGTATTTGTTTCTAGTTTCCCGTTTCCAGGCTGAATTTAAAAACCTTTCCATGTAAAAAGCTATTACTCCGATCCTAAGGACAGAGCAGTGACAGCTCCAGAATGTCCACGTAGTATGGACTTGGGGGCATCAACCGTGGTTAGGAAGGATGGAGAGAGAAGCTAATATATAAAACTCGGGGGGAAAAAAAAGAAAACACGAGGGGCTCACCTGGATGCTTATTCACATGGTCAGCCTCCCTCCTGGGAGGGCTAAATTCTCCCCCAGAAATCCTGTGACATCAGCATTACAGTAGACTTAGACTAAAGTATATTCCCACCAATTCACCTCCTACTTCCTCCCTGCTCCAGTACCAAGTAAGTCTTCTACAGGGCATTTGGAGGACAGGTCAAAATCAAAACTGACAGATGCTTCCAGAGGGCAAGCTTGATGGGGCTTCACGGTGGAGGCCCAGGCTGGCTGAGGGCACTGCACTTTCCCCATGATTGTTTCTCCAGAATCAAGGCAATGGGAGAGAGCTAAGCAATTTCCATCCACAGTCGAAAGCAAGAGGAAATGCCCTTCACTGTGTAACAGGTTAAAGAGATTCCCAACAGCAGGGCAATGCAGCACCCAGATCTCCATCTTAGTGAGGAGACCGTGTCTAGGACTTGGGGATCCAAACAGGCCCTCAGTGTAGGACCGACTCAGGTGCCCAGCTGGTCTCATCAGCACCACACACTCTCCAGTTTACTCTGTTTTGAACATATCACAGCTCCAGGACTACGATTTCTTAATGGGTGGAGTCCACTCAAAGGAGCACCCCCAGCAGGACACACTGCTCAGAACAGCAGGTAAATGCTGAAGACCATTCAGTGCAGAGGGAAGAAGGGTGAAAGGCAAAAGAAACTGGACTTGTCTAAAATTCACTGGCACTAAGGAGTGGGCAGGTAAGTGGCCCCTGAATCATGCAGCAGGCCAGCGGACGGCTTCAGCACTGCTGTATCACAGCCAGAGGACTGACAGCTGCGAACTAACAGGGTCTCTGGGAGAGGGAGGGCACCTGTTAGCCTGCAGCACCCCCTGGTGCCCAGAGGAGGACTCCCATTCCAGCTCCCCAGGTGGCAGCAGGCAGCACACACAGATATACTCAGAAAGCCTTCAAAGATTACTTTTTATTTGAAAGCAAAAATAATGTTCCTCCCTCTCTATTAAATATGTTTCAGTGCTTGGAATCTTCTTTAGCCTGTACGAGTCTAAACCATACCTGTCTTATAATTATTTGTCTCCCAGACGACTTCACTGGTGAGGCTGTTATTCCCATTTGGGAAACGAGGCAAAGGAGAGATTAACTAGTTAAGTCACACAGACAGTGAGGCTCAAAGCAGGATCTGCATTCAGATCTGATGTCAAAGCTCATACTATTTCCTTCCCATGTGGAGAGAAAGAGACGGGGAGGTCCAACAGCAGACGCTTCCAGAGGAGGCCCCGGCTGGCTGAGGCACGGCACTCTTCCAGAAGGAATGCCACTAGAACAGGGGGTGCCTGAAGGGCCCAAGGGAAAACCTCTTTGCTTAGGTCCAACCATGGTGCTGGGAATTGGGGTTCCTCAGTGAAAGACCTGGGTGACCCCTGTGAGAGAAGAATGAAAGATTCGTTTGTTTCTCTTGTGCCGCTTCTCCTGAGCACGGCTGAGGAACTCCTGACTCATACTAGTGGTAAGCAGAGGGGCTGACCCCGGTGGAACGGTGTATGATCTCATGCATTCATTACTGGACACAGTCCCTGCTCTCAAGATGTGTGCGTACTGTCTAAAGCTGTCACCAAAATGGCAAGCTCTCGGGTTCTTTTTTGTTGTTACAGATGGGCAAGAGATATCAATAAACTTGACTTGAAAAATAGCTCTGAGACTCAAATAACTCATGCCATTGTTTTTCTTAACTCTTACAATGAGCAATTCTACTTCTGTTTGACTGTATGAAAATTTAAGCGCACGTACCATGTATGGAAGTGCAAACCCACGAAGTACAGGCAGGAGGATGCCAGCTGCCCTTCACCTGCTACAACATCAAAGACACATTCCAGCAGAGCCTATCTGTACGTGACAGAAAGGGCATGATGTCCTTATTGTAAGACATCTCTAGAGTAAGTGACACCCAAGAAATATGATGAGCAGACTACTGTAACAGGAGAAACTGCCGGGGCCCATCCAGACTTCCCTTTGGTGAAGTCTAGTGGGAGAGGCATGGGACAAGTGGCACCCACCCTCCCTGGAAAGGCCCAACACCACCAGAGTAAAGCCACCACTGGGAAGAACAACTTCAGTACCTTAAAGACAGCCTGAGCCAATGACCAGAGGGCCAGGAGATAATCTGACAGGAAACTCAGAAGACTTAGTTTGAATTCGTTTTGCATCTGGGGCTCTTGCAAAAGTATGCATGTTTCTAGAGAAGCTGTGTCAAGGAAGAGGTGAGGTATAAGATACAGTAAGGCACCAGAGCTGAACCGAAAGAGAAAGTTATAATCTGTGTTTCCTAGGAAACCCAGAACCTGAACTCTGATAATCTCTTCTTGAAGGTGAACAGGATGCAGAATGGAGTGACCCGAGAGAGGTGCAGTCTCTAGCCCAGAGTGCTTTAAGGATGAAATCAGAATCTGCAGACAGAGACAGATTCAGATGCTACCATCAGATGCACATGTCCCTGATGGAATTGGATGCACGGCAAGACGGGTTAGATGGGTACGCGGGGCAGGGACTTCCAAGTGAAGCCAATTGTAGGGATCCTGCTTTGTGGGAGGCTTGGCGGGGGAGGCAGCGCAGAGCAGTAGTGAGAGTGCGGGTCTGCGCCAGGATAATGTAAGTGGAATCCCAGGTGTGATGCTTACTAGTTCTATGGTTTGAGGAAGGTTATTTAATCTGAATATAATTTTCTTCACTTATAAAATGAGGACGTATTTACTTATCTCACAGAACTGTACTTTGGTACATAAAGTACAGAGCCACTTACTGGGCACAGTTAATGATTAATAAATGTCAGTTCTTTTCCTGTTTCAATTACTTAAGCCCTTTGATGGCAGCCCTGGCCTCGCCCTTGATAAACCACCAATGTCACAAAGACACAAAAGAGGCCCTTGAAGTGGAGCTCTGGGGGACACACGAGAAGAGTGGGAGCAGAGGCAGCCATGCCCAGCTGTCTTTTGGGGAGATGGACATGCCACCTGGCCATGCAGCATTCTCCGGCACTCCTGGACTCTGCCACAAACCTTCTCCTGACCTTTTCTGGGAGACAGTTTGTGGAGAGACATCTTTTTGAAAGAAATGATTCCAAGACCAGGTATAAGTCTCAGAGCTTGCCATTTAATCTGGGTCTGCTGCTTATTGGACTTAAACCTGCAAATTCTTTTCCTCTCCTCTCTGTACACGTCCTGATTTATACACTTCTTACTCCCCACTGCCTACAGAGCAGACCCTTCTCTTTTTGTCCCTACTTTCTGCCAGGCAATTCCATTCTCACGTGCCCCCAACTCCTCCCCCCACCCCTGCTCTTTCTCTAACTAAGAAACCCCGACATGTATGTCAGGAATGCGTCTGCTGCCCTTTCAGCACAGGATCTGATGCCACCTTCAGGGCCATGGGGAGGGCAGAACCATGGCCGTGGCGTTCGTGAGCTCTATTGCTGGCCTGGCTCCTATTTTTATCATGGCATTGCTCTAGGCATCCAGGCAGGAACCGGGCCAGCCTCTCATTCCTTCACTCCACATCAGGACTCCATAATAACCTCACCCCTTACCTTGGCTGGATCTTCTTGCCCACAACCTTCTACCATCAACGGGGCACAGTACAACTCTCCTCTTTCCTTCCAACCCAGTCTAGCTCTGAGTCCTGGTCCAATTCCCTAAATCTGATTCTGATGCATGCAGGGCTATTGTCAAGTTTCTGCTGTCTCAGACATGACCAGAGTGTGCACGAGCTGGATTTGCTCCTTGCTGAGATTGCTGCTCCCGCTCCCCTTCCCCTCCTTGTGTCTCTCCCTCCAAATAAAGAGACCTCCTGGTTGCATAATTGGATGTTCCAAGCAGAGACGCTGACACACAAGGCTAAGTGCATGCGTCCAAGACTTCTTTGACTTAACAATGCCTATTTTGGGCATCTAACTTTTCTCTAGCACCCCTCCTCCACCCTCCTCACACCATCAACAATCAAGGGAGATTTATAAGCCTGACTCAGATCACAACTCTTCCAACTTTGGCTTAGAAGGAGGGGTCATGAGGTTGAATTTACTGTTTTTTTCTTCTTCCTCACAGGCTAAAAAGATTGTGCTTATAATTTTGCAGAAGTGTCTGAGTCCAAGGCAGTTGGGTATATAGATCTTTTAAGGGAGCAAGGAGAGTAAACAAAGCTGGAAGAAGAAGTAAACTTGCCTGCCTGGGTACAGCGCTGGAGGGTGGGAAATGAGGACATCTGACAGGGAGAGGTACACCTGGATCTAGGTGGCTGCAGCACACCAGACAACCGGAGGAGGGCCAGTAGGCTCCGGTGGCACTAACACCAACCAGCCTGCTCCTTAAAGCACAGAACGTAATGGAAGAGAACCCAAGCACCCTGCAAAAGCATATGGCTCCGCTTCTTGTGGTTTCAGGAGCAAACATGTGGCCTCCTGGGCAACAGTCACAGGGACAAGGTGACCTAGGACGTCACGGAGTTCCTCTAGGAGGGGGCAGGGTGGGTGCAGTGGAGAGGGTGCTGCAGCTCTGGGGGAGATCACGTTCCCAGAGTGCTTGCTTACCAAGCAAATAAAGCTGAGGGGTGCAGCACCACACAAACACTTCCTAAAATTAAAACCCAGGCTGTCGAGGGGATAGTAACACAGGCTGACGTTAGCCTGCGGCAGTGCCCTTTATGTTATATGCAAACATGTAGATGGTAACCGCTTTTGCAATGTCCATTACTCAGAACCAAAGACCTGAGTTAGCTTTTATTTCTGCAAATCACAGGAAAAAGATCTGATCCTGAAATTTAGAGAATCATATAGCTAGAAATAGAATTCTGAATTTGATTTCTGGATTTGAAACCTGGATTCAAATTCTGCTTGTGATAATTAGCACTGTAGTCCTGATTAAGTAACTCATTCTTTATAAGTCTTTGATTCCTTGCCTTTGACACAGAGGTCATACCTCTTTCACAGGGTTTGTGAGGGAATCAATTGATATAATATGCTTGTAGGGTTCAGTATAGTATCTGCACAAATAAACTCTCAACAGGTGTCTGCTGGACAGTAGATCCCCTGGTGCTGAAGATGATCACTGTCTACCCACGGAGTCCTGCAATGAGCCCTGTCTTTCTTATGTCCCCCGTGCACATGGGACTTGCTGATAGGAGACAAGTGCCAGATCCTTAGAACTGCGAGGGGAAATGGATCTTTTCTCAGATACCACAACTCATGCTTCCTATCTTAAGGGGGCTTCAAGAACACTGTGAAACCAGCAAAAGATACTTGAGAAGAGGCCAAATGTTACCTTTAAGAAGATGAAGATAATGATTTGTAAGGAGAGATGAAAGGCCTACAACAGGGAAGGATGAGATTCTTCATTTTATTCTAGAATTCTAGTCTGTGGACATTCAGGGTAAGGAGAGTCCTAACCAGCCATGCTCGCATTTTCATTACAGTTAATACAGAACAAAATGGGTAAAGGATCAAGTTTGATTAGATATAAAAACTTTTTGGGGAAGAAAGAATATGTGCTAACTCAGTAAGTATCACCACCTGGAAACACCTCTGACACATGACTGCAATAGAATCTAGTCACAGTGAGCTTTTTAAAAGCACCCAGCCACAAAGTTCTGGCATTGCACAATTTTCATATTAGCTTCATTCAAATTCACCAAATACATTCAGAATTTTCCTACTGTTCCAAATAGTGATGTCTCTTCATTAAAAAAAAAAAAAAAAAGCAGCACACACACAAACAGCAAAAACAACAATAAAACCGCAGAAAGTGAAAAGGAAATCAAGGGAAATTCAGCAGAACGCCCTCTCCCTGAGTTCCCTTCTGGCACGAGTGGCGTTTGGGCTTTGCTAGTGTTCACTCACTACCTGCTTAGACATCGACCTCTCCACCCAGCTCACCGGAGAGGCAGCGCTCGCGGAGTGCAGGAGTGAGGGTGGGAAGCGGAGGACTCGCCTCGACTCCAAAGCGCTTCTCATGAAGAATGCTCCACTGGACTCCAGCAGTTCTCTCCACACCCATGTCACCAGGAGCAACACTGTACCTGAAAAACACTGCTGAACTGTGTACCTCACCTTGCCCATCTGTACTGGAAAGGGGCCCAGGTGTTGTGCTCCCTGACGTAAGACACGGCAACGTCCTGGCTGCTGCTTTAACCAATGAGCCCACTGGCACAAAATCACCTCAAAAGGCCTCACAAAGCCCTCGTCATTTAGAAGCCCAAGTCTGCGTGGCTCAGAGGTGGGCATGGCAGGAGATTGGTACGGGTTGGGGGGTCCTGAAGACATACACAGTGGAGCTTATTCGGGACCACTGCTGAAGCATTAGAAACAGAAAGTGTTTTGTATTCTTTGCTTTTTTGAAGAGCACATGTGAAGACCTCATCTGGACTGGACATGTTGCTTATAACCACAGAGACAGACAACATTATCATTCCTGTTTTCCAGTTGAGGAAGCCAAAGCTCAGAGAGTAAACACAGAATAATAATAGTCTACTGCAGTAGACTAAGAACTTGGACTTCAGCCTCCTGGGTTTGAATTCCAGCCCCACTGCCTGTTAAATCTGTGATCTGAGTGAGACACCTGGTTCAGTTCTCACCCCAACCCTACTGGGAAACATGTGAAAGTAGGACAGTGCCTGTTGTGTTCACTACCGACAGCCCTCAGGAATACAGTGTTAGTGAATAAAGGAGTAAGACCAAAATCAATCCCCAGTTGGAGAGAGGTAAGAATGTTAAAAGTGAGATGAATGCTACAGCCTGGATACATTTCTACCAGTCAGGCCAAGAGACAGCTTAGACTGGAGAGCACACGCCCCCTTATTCTTGTTTTCTTCCCGATTATTAGAGACTTTATAAACATCACCCACTGGGGTCATCTGACTTGGCTTGTAAGTCTCACAGCTCCACACTGCAGCCCAGAGTGATCCCTGTCTCCGCGTGTCCACCACACCCCCGGACTTGCCTCCTCGTATTTAACTTCCCTACTGTAGAGCTCCACACACCCTGGCTACAGGAAGGGCTTCTCCCTCAGTGATCATTCTCTAATTTTGAGAATAGAGTTCTCTCTCCTTTATCTGGCCAAACCATTTAATATTCTGAGCTATTCAAAGTTCAGGTAAACTTCTTCCTACTTTTTTTATATATGGATCCCAATCTCTTAATTTATCCTGACTCATCTATAGTTTTATGTTCCTACTGAATAATTTCTTGTGCGCTGAAAGCAATTTGTTATCTGTATGACTTCTTCAAGGGTGATCACATGCTAGCTAGGCATGGGGTCTTCCCACTGTTTAAAAGCACCTGAAACATCAGCACAGGGCATCCAACAGAGGGAGAGGATAAAGGAAGGCTTAATTAGTGACATCTACATGTTCCAGAATAAAGTGTAAGAAGATTATATTTTTAAGTACGAAGGGACTGAGAGGGAAAATCTTTATTCCTTTATCAGATATTTAGTGACGATTACTATGTCCCAGGACCTGCGTAAGTTGCTGGAGATACAAGCTAGTTTCTCCTTAAAGAGGAAGCTAGCCCTTAAAAAGCCACGGCCCAGGACAGAGTTTCTCAATCTTAGCACTATGGACACTTTGGGCAGGATTAATTCATTGTTGGGGTGGAGGGCTACACTTTCAACAGCAAGCCTGGCTTCTACCCACCAGATGGTATCCAGATGCCAGTAGGTATCTCACCCGCCTCCTTCCCAGTTGTGACAACCAAATATGTCTCTTGATATTGCTAAATGTCCCCTGGGGGACAAAAGCGTACCCAATTGAGAACCACGAGTTTAGGAAAAGCACTGTGATAGGAATATTATCAAAACTATGAGAGTAAAAGACTCCTCACTGCTAGGGGAAAATAGACGAGAATGCTATGGAAGTTTCACAGAATAAATGACATGTTATGCTCAATATTGGAAAAATGTTTTACAAGAAGCCAAGCAGACAAAAAGAGAGAAAAGAACACCAAAAGGAATTGGAGGGCAGTGAGTCGAGAAGGGCCACTCAGGCAGGTACAAGAGGACAAGCAAAGGGCCGGAGGAAAGAGGCCACAGCCCTGGTTTCATTCTCCTCCAGGCAGTGACACAGAGTCCCCATGGAAGGGAATGAGAAATAAGGCTGGGGCCAGATCAGACCCAGTGAGCAAGGAGGTAAGATTTTAATATAAAGAAATGAATATTATTTAAAACACAGCAGAGCCTCTTTCACATAGAGCCTCACTTAACCCAGTGTATTAAATAGACCCAAGTGAACTGCTTTATTGGATCACAGGATGCCCAGCTCCTCCCTGTCTTCTAAGCTGCCCTCTGACACACTCCTGTGCAGCCCTAGGACTTCAGAGCACATATGGGGGAAACCAATTTTAGGCAAAAGGGTTTCACTCATGAATTTTAAGTTAGGAATTCAGATATGCTTTTCAGAAAAAGCACTCTAGTGATGAGCTGAGGATAGAGCAAGGACAAGGGGCACAAGCCCCAGGCACAGAGACCAGTTAGTATTTTGTATGTGGGTTTGAATTGGAGACTATAATTGGCTTTGGAGTCATACAAATTTGGCTTAAAATTCCAGTAAGTCTGACCTTGGGCATGTTTGCTGAGTTTGCCAAGCTCTATTTTCTCATTCTGTAAAATGGGGCTACTACCTCACTTGGCCACGTAAGAAAATATCTGTAAACAGAGGTCAGTGCTGGCAAAGAGGAGCACTCAGCAAATACAGAGGTGCCTCCTCTTCTTTCACTTAGTCTCTTTATGATTCAAGTTTATTAAAGCCTCTTTGATCCTGTGAAACTTTGGGTATGAAAAGGGAGATTTAATTGCTTGTTGTTAATGAGTTTTCTACTTACAGAATAGATAATGTAATTCTTCTGTAAAAGAAGATACTTTTTGAGTGACTTTGTAGCATGAGACACAAGGTTAACAGAAGAGGTTGGTATTTGGCTGCTTCTTCCTTTGGGATCTGCCAGGATGTCTCGTAAGAGAGGGTTCAAAACAAGAGTGGCCCAAGCCCAAGTTCTACATGTGTCTGTCTGGCTCAGAGACAGCATTTCTGGCCTTCTCCAGGTTAGCAAAGTCAGCATCAGTTCCACGGTTAGAAAGTCAGCAGCTAAAAACTCCACCTGTGTACAAATCTTTCAGGAAGATCAAGTGATGATGGGATTACAAGGCCTGATTATAAAAGTCAACTTGCAAATACAAATTTCCCTCTATTTTTACCACCCTGTGTAAGTATTCTTACTTTAGTTGTGAATATTTATGTTCTTCTCAGAGAAAACAATCTTTATTTCAAGAACACTGATTTGTTTTCCCCTTTTCTTTCCCATTGTTTATAATCACAATGATAGCAGGTGAAAGGTGTGGGGCTTGGGAACATGAAGGGCGGACGACATCAGGATCACAGACAGTGTCTGAAACTCAGTGCATTAGGCAGCGGATGAACAGAGCCAGACACTTTCTGACTGTGGACAACAAGGTGTTTAGTGAAAGCTTTCTGATACTCTCAAGGCAGCCTCCATCCCTGCATCTCCATAAAAGAGAATCTATCCGCTTTTACGGTCACAGGTTTCCTGGGCTCCACACTTACCCTTTCAAGTGCAGAATTCAGCATCAACATCCAATTTCTGTACAATTTGACTCTCACATGAAGGAGAACTCAGCAGACTTACCTCTGAACCAGGGTCCCAAAGATAAGACGCAGAAATTTCTGCATGTTTTCAGTGCACAGCCATTTCCACTGTTCCATCAACAGCAAGAACAGCAGATCCAGGGCTGTGTCGGCTAACTCTGTTTCTGTTCCTGAGGGACACAAAGGCATCAAAAGTAACTCAGAAGAGACTCACAGCCACATTGCAATGCACTGGTGCACTGGGATCATCTCGACTTTCACATTGTGCTCCTGTAATCCCTCTGCACTCAAGTAAGGAGATGCTCACCTCATATCTAGAAGTTTCAGCGACAGGCTTTGTATTTCTTTACAATTCTTTTACGTTCCTAATATTGTCACCTAGCACATTTTTTTTTTAAATTTTGCATATAGTTATTTTGCCAGCTTAGCTTCTGTTTCTTTAATATTTCCCCAGGATGCTGAATATATTTTGTTCCAAGTAAGATCTCACAACTCGAGAGCAGATGAAACTGGCAAGGCTTAGTGCAGTGTTTTTCAACCTTTTTTTATCTCACAGTACACTTGAACCTATAGTTAAACTTCCGTGGCACACTTAAATTATGTTGTTCAAAAGAAAAAGAGTAAACAAAAGAATATACTGTGTTTGCACTTCTTTCAAAAATAATTTAATTAATGATCTTAAAAAAGTTTTCGCAGCACAACTAAGATCCTCTGATGGCACCTGGCTGAGAATCAGGGGCCTAGTGTCTCCTGCCCTCACATTCCACTCCCCACAATGCAGCATGGAAACGCTGTGGGCAGATGTGGGCGAAGACTTGAGTTTCCTTCTTCTGGGAAAGTCTGCTTTGAAAGACCTGCTCTGCACAGAGTTGCTGGTTGGGATTCAGGAGGTTTAGCTTGCTTTTAAGATAATGTGCAATTCCAGGAAGAACCCCACACCTTTATCAAATGCTATAACGATTCTGATTTCTTTCTTGCTTTGAGGACTTGGAAGGGCTACAGATGAACTTATACACAGTGCTAAGCTGAAGTTTCCTGAACAAATGCATTTTGTGGAGGGAAGCAACTATTCTCTAATCCTGTTTTGGGAGTTCCATATCATTTCTGATTTGCTTCCTGGGAGTTCCCCAAGAACACATAACGTTCCAGAATGAATCTGAGCCATCTGGTGCTATTGCCGTGTTAATACTGTAATTAATCATCAATAATGACTTTGTTAGTCTAGGTCTCGTGGGTATTCTCCAGGCCAGCTTACCCAAGCTCTATTTTAAGGTCTCTTTAAACATGAGTGACTGTGGATTTCGGCGGCTGTACCTTTACCTTCCATTTCAAGGGCCTGGGAGATGACAGGTTACTGCTTTCTAGCCATTTGCTCAGAGATGGGAGATTCTGCTCCTTGGCAAACAGCATCATCTTGAGCCTCTGTCACTCTCCCCAGTTCTGTTATTTTCTCAGGTTTAGCACTTGCCCGAAGCTGCCACCATGTGGTAACACACAGTCACAGCAGTTAAAGTAAGAGAGCAAACAAGTTGCCACTAAGTCCTCTTGAAGAAAAGAGGAGATTTTCTCAGGGCTAGATTATGGGCTCAGGCATTAACCATTTGTTTAGAGATACGATGCATAACATTTACAGGCTTGATTTTGGCCATGAATACCTTGTCTGACCCACCCCACCTTATTTACAGTCTTGTAACAGTTCTCTGATGTCTTCACGCCATCCTGGCGTCATTAATCCTCGGGATCCAAGTGAAGGAGTGGGGCTGTCAATGCCACTCCTCACACACTTACACTAAAGTCCACCAAGCAGAGGTGGTTTGTGCGTGGCCTTGTCACCCGAGAGGCAGTGGTGAAATCAGATTTTCCCTCTTCTGAAGCCAAGATTTTGTGATCTTTTATTCTCGGCAGAGGCCTTTGTCTTCAAATGGATAAACTGTTTTAACTTCAAGTTCAGCAAACCTACTACTCAATACCCAGGGCTCTGAATCTTTCCTCTGCAGAATCCACTTGCCTCCTGGGAAGATCACCTGCTGTTTTTCTTAATACTTACCATGAAAGGGGTAAGAACCTTCCCTCTTCTCCTACCCTGCTCTGCCCTGGGGAACTAGATGGCATCATGAGCCCTGGTAGTAAATACAGAGGAGGAAGAGGCCTGGGGAAAAAGATGAATTCCACTCAGACGTGTGACACTTTAGCTGCCCTATGGCATGTTCAAGAGGAGTTAACACCAAATATTCAGGTGTCACTGTCCATGTGTTAGAACTGAAAGCTACAGTATAGGTGGAGCCGTGGCACCCCCCAGGGAGAGTGTGCGGAGTTAGAACAATGAGCCGGACATCAAACCCCGGAAGGCTGATAAGGGCACCTACCAGACGACTGAGAAAGGCAAAAAAAGAACCAGGTAAGCAGTGTTGCAGGTAACAAAGCCAAGTGAGTTTCTAGAGGGCAGTTTCACAGGCCAAAGTGTGCCAGCAGGACCTTAAACAGGATGTCCACAGTGTGAGCCAGGATCCCATCCTGCCGAAGGGTAACTGCTGTGTCTTGTGCCCTGCTCCTCGGCTGGACTCAGCTCTGGGCACTATCCCATTTATCCCCATGCTCTAGCATGGCACCTCCAACACTGGAGTTCCGAACACAGCTCACTCATCTAGACAGAACAGGAATTAAAGCTACAAAGCCCAACTACTCCAAAAGCCAAGTAGAATTCTCTCTGGCCCCTTCTCTGGGGGAGCAGAGACCTGGCCACTTACCTAGATCACTGCTGTGGACATCTTGGGCTGGCCTGGTTGCATCTGACAAGTAACTGTCTGTACATGTTTTGGACGTTTGTTCAGGATCTTTTTCTGCGAGGTCTGCTGGCTCCATTTCCAGTAACTTTGTCTGTTTTTCAATGAAGGATAACATCCCAGACATGGACAGGATCCCTGACTCCTGAAGAAACAGCCAGAGGCACATCACAAAGAATGCGGACGGGGTGGGGGGAGGAGCAGACGCAGTGCTGTGTTTCCCTGCCTCTCCCAGGAAAGTACTGAGGGGACAGAGCCCAACTCAACCTGGGACTACATCAGGACAGAGTTTGCTTTTTGACCCAAGTTGCAAGCAAAACAACCCTACCCTGGGATTCTGGGATCACTTCCACACATTTTTCAGTCACCTGTTCTCTGGGATGTGGCTTTCTTTCTCATCTTGTCATCCATTATCCCAAACCTACTATCCTCGAGAAGCCACTCTGGCGCCCAGAGCTGGCAGGAATTCCAAACCATTCATGAGAAAATAATTTAGAACAGAAATTAGAGATCCAGACAGATGTTAACTAAGCAGAAGCTTTCTGACTTTAGGGAGTATCTCCACTGCCCAGATCTTATTGCCTCTTGCTTCTTACCGCATTGCCTTCTTGGACACAGTAGAGAACCTGACCGTGGGCTTCAGTCGCATTTACTGCGGGAGCAATTTTACTGGATGAGAACCTCAGTCTGGACCTAAAACAGAAAGCAATCCATGGTCCTGATCCCCATACAAGCTGGCAAGTATCGAGAATGTATTAAAACAGTAACACTCATGATTATTCCTGGGAGTTTATGGTCAGAGTTGCCAGGAAACACTTGGCTCTGAAATCCCCCAAGCAATACGTATTCTGGCTCTTAAAAGATAGTACCACTTACTATAAGCTGTATCTACAGTACACTTGTGAAAGGGCACCAAATAAAATAAGAACCAATCTGTATGTGTTATGGTTATATTCCCACAGAACAGAAGAGTGGCTAGCGTGTACCAGGCCCTAATTAAAAACCTGCTGAAGGCTAAATAGACAAGTGGCAGACCAAGTGTCCTGTCACTGCTGCTGGTGCTGTGCCCTTTTTGGGCATCCATCTACCTCCTTACATTCAAAGAAAACCAGGGAAGAAATCCCAACATTGAAACATTGATAACTTCAATGTTTCAAGAACAAGGGATGTGTAAGCATGTGGTCCTCCATCAAAATGTAGGCCCAGTTGGAAAAGGCTGAGTACTGTGAATCTGTTACCGCTGGGCCCAAAAAACACAAGGCATGGAGACAAAAAGAGATGGGGCCACGCAGGTGTGAGCACACACACAGACATGTACACATACACACACACACATACACAAACACACACACACAGACGTATGCACACATACAACGTACACATACACACGTACACACACCCATGTGCACGCACACATACACACACGTATGCACACACATACAACGTATACACACACGTACACACACATACATTTTCTCTCTGTCTGTCTCTCTCTCCTTCACGATGACTCAGATATATAAAATTCCTGTTAAAGGTAATGTGGTGCCTTCCACATGTTCACTTTCAGAGCTGCCAGGGAGCAGCAGGAGACAACCAGTTACTAAAATAGGCCTTACAGGTTTCCATTCTAGCCCTTTCCTGTTCATTGCTAGTATATGCAACTTCTTAGCCAAGATTTTCACAAACAATGGCAAACAGAGACCAGTTTTATGCCTTAATTCTTAGTAGGAAAGAAACATCTCAATTTCCTAGGAAAACAGAAAAGAGAATACCCATATTCCAGAGTTTTCCTTCAGAACTCCCGGGTCAGGTGGGCCCGGGTTCCCTCGTGAGAGCAACACTCACAGTGCTTCCTCTGCAGCGCCTCAGGTGCCTCTGGGAGGATCCCTGAGGAGGCCAGGGTCTGGCTTTGCCTAAAAATTGGTATAGATGACCCACTTTCTCTCTTCTACAGCTTAAGAATGAGGGTGAGCTTGGCTGGAGATGGACCTGAGAACTGGGGGGCGTCCCTGGGTGAGGGAGGACTCCTTACTTGCTGCCCTTTTTGCCTTCTGTCTGGGGCTTGCTTTCCGTCTCAGCCTCACTCAGGTCCTCGGTCGGGCTCTGTGGTTCAGAGCGAGGAAATGCTGTCTTCAAGGTGTCCACTATGGCACTCACCACTATCTGCAGGGATGGGAGGGGCAGGGTCAGGAAGGCCAGCACATTGATGATCCAGCCAGTATCTGGCAACAGGCCTTGAAAATTCTAGTCCACACTCTATTCACCCCTCTGTGATGTTCCTGCTCATGCCCTACCCCTCTTATTTTTCAAGCCCTGCTTCCATTCTGATGAATACTCTGTATTTATAGGTAAAAAGTACAGCTGAGCACAAGGGCTCTGCTGGTACCTTGTCTATTCTAGAGACCATGAATGGTTTCTTGACAAAGGCAATCCGAGCATCAGTGTTCAGAGCAAGGAACTCCTGTACCTCCTCACTGTTAGCGATCTCAGGAATGGCACAGAGTTGCTGCAAAAGATACATGAAAACATTTTAAAGGGAGAGGAAATTCTAGTCCCTGGTTCTCTCCAAGATCTCTGCCCCTTGGCTTGGGAGCCCGGGGATCAGTGTGAAGGCAGAAAAGGAGGACGCTGACCTTTAAGAATGATTCCAGGAGACTCTTACGGGCTTCTACTCTGTCGCTATCCATGTTTCCAAATGGAAGATCTGGGAAGAGCTTTTTAGGACCCTTCACATCTTTGAGAAAAAAAAAAGAATCATTCATTCAATGTTCACAGAGCTGTTCCACATAAAACATATAAACAAATCACAACTATTAAATCGGTTTCCTTGTATTTTTTTTTTTTCTTTCAGGTATGCTAAGTATACCCTACGGATATGATACTACACTACGGAGGTTACAAGTGAGGGCTCTGAACCAATGGCCCAAGCTTACATTTTGGTTCCAATCCCTACTATAATGACCATAGGCAAGTTGTGTAATCTCTCTGTGACTTCACTTCTTTTCTGTAAAATGGGGATAATGATAATATCCATCTCATAGGCTGTTATGAAAATTAAATAACTTAACAGGCAAAGCACTTAAAAAGAACTTGGCACATATTATCAAGCTTATCTCAATATCAACTAATGTTATTAAGAGAAAAATGTGTAATTTTTGTCCAAACTTGTTTGTGTAATCATTGGCATTTTTTTTTTTGTAAACACAGTAGCTGGTTACTAGCTTACTTGAAGTAATTTTATACATTTTAAAATTTTCCTTTTGCCTGGGAGCTATCAAACAACATACAAAAGGCCTGGTTGTTAAAAGAAAAAAAATGGCACAATCTTTGGTATAATATTATAAGAGCCACCAATCTTTGAATCTGGAAAAGTTAATTTAACTCCTCATATTGCCTTATGGGCACAGGTAGAAATGTGAACACTTCTTTTTTGAACTTAAACCAGGTGGGGCTCCAAAAGCATATAGTGGCAAAGGTGACCTCAGAAAGAATGTGACCAGTGCCATCCAGTGCTAAAACTCAAAACTCAGACCGCACACTTGTACAGCATGACCTCCCATGCAGCATTCTCCTCCTCCACCCCCAGGTCCCCTCCAACCAAGAGGCCACCAAGCTCGCAGAGCTCAGCCCGGCTGGTGGCTGGAAGTGAGAAGCAAGCAGGCAGCCCAGGGCTGGGGAAACTCCTGACTTTTGATGAACTTTCGCAGATCCGGCTTCTCCTCCAGACGGGTCTGCAGATTTAGGAACTCGCGGTAGCGGCGATTCACGGTGTGGTAGGCCAGCTGCTGCAGACCACTGCTGTTCTCACCATCGAGGGCTGTCTCGTACTATTGAAGGAACAAACCTGTTGACTCAATCAGCCAGGGTCAGGCAATCTTCTGTTCTGGCTTTAATGGCTACTTGTTCAATGGCCACACAGTGAGAGGAGAGTAGCAACGGAGGAAGGGAGACTTTTCTATTCTGTTCTAGAATGTCCTCCTCTGATTGCAGACCCGAGTAGTATGTAATGAGCAACTCAAACCCCAGGGGTGACTGAATTAAGATATAAGATGCACCTCTTAGTATACCTGGCCATACAAGAAGTTGTGCTGTTCCCCACTACTTTCAGCTGAAAGTTCCCTCTCCCAGAGACCTTTTTTACTTACAAAAATAACTATGTAACTAGTTTCAAATCCTCAACTGAGCATAAAACAGAAGGCATAACACCTATAAAAATGACAGGACTTCTATCACCCCCAATTACAGTCTTAGACATTGTAAGGGGAAAACAATTTGCTACTATACTAACCAATGATTACCTAGGTGTATTATTTGGGGAAAGAACAGATAATCCAAACAGCAGATGAACAAAAATCATCTGCTTGCCTGGAATAAATTAAAGGGGCATGTTCATTTTGTTTTAAGCAGATTAATTTTCCTAATGTTATTCTTAAAGCTAAGTAAATTTTTTTCCTAAGTACATATCATTTGTAGTATTAGTAGTCACGTGAAGACTGGAGACGTTATCAGGGGTCAAGGTCTGCTGCCTTCTGCAGCCTTGGTGGGCTGATGTGGGCATATTCCTCAAAGAGCGAACACCATGAGGGGCACGGAAGCTGCATCTAAGTACAAGGGAAGACTTTCTGACAGGGGAGTTAAGCTGCAGTAAAATCCTGTCAGCAAAACATACAGGTGATCCTTCTTTCTACTTAGTTGCGGTACTGTATTGTGGGCATGTGATGGGAAAACCTACTTCTTAGTTGGTAGGATTCAAGGCTGGTATTTAAAATTTCCTAGGCAGATAGGATGGGGTACTCACTATGAGCTGATATGAGCAAAACAGGTGCTCAGAACAGTACTGAGAAGGAAAGAGTCAGAAAAGAAAGACAGGTGGAATTCAAGGTGAAATCTCAAAACCTGAGAATATGATGCTTTCTGTGGAATATTCGGCTCCTTGAGGGATAATATTCAATGATGATGTGTTTTGTTCCATCACATAGAACTGTTTTACTATCAGAATGTATGATAATATTGACATTCAATTTAAAATCATAACTATGTTATATAACATAAGCCATGTAAAAATCTAAACCCAATCTTAAATAATTGGCTACATTCCTTTGTTCCTATTTTTCACTTTACCCTTTCCTAATATTTATTTGGAGTAAGTAGTAGCAGATGTCAAAATTTAGCAACAAAAAAAGAAAAAAGAATGAAAGACTATGAACTTAAAAATTCTATCCATAAACCTAATTTTTCTGCTAATAAGAAGGAAAAAACTATTGATTAATATCAGTGTTAGACTGTGACATGAAAAAGAGATGAAATATCCAGAAGCCAATATTTATATGTGAAAAAGGTGCTTGTCAAAGATGCATGCCACACAGAATTAGGAGAACAAAAATGGCAGGCAAAATTTAACAAACTTATAGCGGTTCTTTGAGGATAGCATGAGTTATTTTATGACCAGACATCTGTACGTCTAAAACTTGCCTATAAGGGGTGTGGGTGCTCCTAATTATTTCTATTCTTATTTGAAAATGTCATACTGTTCCTTTCTAAAATTGAGGTGAGGCTGCAGCTGTGTTCAGCAGATCAGGGAAGGCCCTTTCTCTCTTACTTAAATTGGGGTTTCATGGGGAGGAAGAGAGCACCCAGGTTCATGCCTGGGGGTCACTTTTGGACTCAGAATGAGATAAATTCAAGGCAAATAAAATCCAATGGAGAGGATCATGTCCAGGAATTCTCTTTTTAAACTTCTTCCCTATAAATTTCTTTCTTTTAAAAAAATACTAGTTTTCTTTCATACTTTTAGGAAAGTAGGCTATTTACCTATATTCGAAGGTAGCAAGTTCCTTATTCTTGGAGGTGTTTAAGCACAGACTTGGGAACCACTTGGCAGAAACAACATGAAGTGGTCTGGTTGGGTTAAAGCCCCGCTTCCCTGCAAATGGTCTTAGGACAGGCTGCCTCCATATTACATGGAGAGTTCTAAATTTAAAAAACATGCAGCATCCTGAGACCCATCCTTGGAAATTCTCATTCAGAATCCATCAGTCTGCTAGAATTTATATATTTAAGAAGCAGCCAAGTGATTTTCAGGTACAGCCAAGTTTTGGAACCCCTAAAAAATAGAACCCTCAGTATTCTAACCCTAAGATTCTAAGATTGTTCACATGAGTACAGGACAAGGGCCTACTGTGCCTAACAAATTAGCTTCAGACCATTCATATATAGACTCTTGTTGAATTGAACATTGCAAACTAAGAGTTGTCTCTCCCCGGAGAACATTAGTTTCACTGAGCCTCCTTTCCAAACCCATCCCCAGCCCAGAGTGGGTTCCTGCAGCTTTAATCCTGTTACCTTCACAGTGTAGAGTGTGTATGGGTGGAATCCAGTGCCACTGTGCTCTCGGGCAGTAATGGTGCCAGTGATTCGAAGGTTCTGTATGACAATTGGGCCATCTGGACTGCTCAGAGGCTCAAAGCTGAAGGTGGATGAACTAAGAGGCCCAGGTGGAGAGGAGGGAAGCAGAACCGGTGGCAGACTAGGGTCGAGGGTGCTCACATCACTGGTGAGATCCTTCTCTAGGCATGAGGGTCGTGGGGGGCAGGTCTTTTCCGGCTCCTCCAGCAACGCTGCAAGAGAGGTGCCGCCACCTTCCTCTGCTTCCTTGTCCACTGTGTCAATCTGGATCTCTGGGCAGGAGTGCAGCATGGAGACCAGCAGGCCTGTCTCTGTCCTTGGCCCCTCTTCAGCTTCTGCTCCTTCATTGACTTCAGATCCCTCACCATCCTTGGGCTCCAGAGCCTGGGAACCCTCGAGGGCACACAGGGCATCCTGAATCCTGTCAGAGAGGAAGTTGCCTGGAGTCATGAGCATGATGGTTTCTTTGCTCAGTTCAGAGAGTGGAGACTCCAGCTCTGAGTCTTCACATAAGAACAAGGGGCCTCGAATATCTGGCTGTAGGAAATGAGATGAATTGTTTCCTACTTTTCTTTCTTCAGATATTCCACCCACATCTCCTTCTACAGCTTCATGGCCTTCTTCAATCTCTGGGGAGTGGCCTGAAGGCCCCTCTGGCTCACTGCAGCTTAGGTACACTGGGGCTGCTACTGGGGAAGGGGATCTCCCTCCCTGCAGATGTTCCACCTCAGCAATCAGTGGCAGAGATGTGGGCACTGAGGGCTGTTCCAGGGCACTGGGTGGGCAGAGCGGCCTAACCACTTGTGCTGGACTTCTGGCCTTGGAAAGGATACCTACGACTATAAGGTGGATCCAGTCAGGATCTGACAGCCTGCTGATCAGTGGTAAGATAACATTGCAAGTAATTAGTTCAACCACTACGTGACGTCCAGTCCGAGTCTCCAAGTGGGGCTTGGGCACTAGCTCCTGCAGTAACAGATTCACAATGCCACGTGTGTAGTTGACTTCAGCCCTGGGGCTGTGCACAGCTGGATGTGGGGCAGTGGCCCGGCAGTAAGCCTCCCAGAGTTGGGATGGCTCCACTGGACCACTTTGCTTTCCTACAGTGGCCTCCTTTGCCTGAATGTAGCTTTGCAGGTGACAACCACAAAGAGTCAGAACACTCTGGGCAACAGCTTGACTATCTACCATGCTCATCCTCCTCCGAAGCTCCTGGACCAACCCTTTCATAGCTGCCTCCAGCTCTTTCTCGAAGGCTGGCTCCTGGCTTACAGAACGATACCAGGATAACACAAAATCCCGAATAATCATCTTGATGGTGCAGTTGATCTCCTGCTCCAGCTGCCTTTCCGCGTCAGGGCATGGACGGCAGGGGGACACTGAGATGAAGCGCTCCAGGTGCAGGCGACCTGAAGCCCCCTCAATGGCACTGGAACCCAGCCACCCCCCTAGCACCAGTAGCAATGCAGACAGAAGGCACAGAAGCCATACATTGATCAGAAGATGGATAACCAGGAGCCAGCCAAGCAAGAGCCCCATAGCCATCAGCTTCCAGCTACTCAAGAGATTACTGAAGCTAGAGCTGGACTCAACTGGGGTCTGCTGGAACCGGGGCACAGACTCTGCCTTCATGGCTGAACAGGCAAGGTGACTTCCCAAGGTCCCCTTTCTATTTTACATCAAAGTTAGAGAAAGGGACATGAACTGTGTTCCAGATGGGAGGAAATCGGGGTACTATTCAGGAACCCTGGCTGCGGGCCCTCGAAGTCCTAGAGGCACTGCAAAGCGACTGCGGCAGCTCTGCCTCTGGTCCCGGCTATCACTAACGGGGGCCTCCTACTAGCGCCTTTCAGCAGAGATACTGCTTCCGAGGAAAACTCTGTGGTCTTCATTACGACCGAGGCGGAAAGCCTCTTCGCAGCCGCAGAGAGGGCGGTGCAGGACCTCGGCCCCCCAAACACTTACAGCGGCCGGCCGGGTCACACGCCGCCAGGAGCCGCACGACGAGGTTGAGCCCCAGTCGGGAGCGGACTCATTAGCGTCCTCTCTACCGGACTCGGCCCGCAGCCGCCGCAAGTCCGGGCTGCCTCAGCAGCCGCACTCCGCACTCCCAGATCCGCCGGGGCTGCCGGCCGGCCGGCCGCCGGCGACAACTTCCGGGTCGACGTCGGCGGGGCGAGGCATGCTGGGAGAGCGACCGCGCGCCCGGAGGAGCGACGCTGCCCCGCGCCCCCTGGTGGTGAGAAGCCGCCGCGCCGCACTGCGCAGCCCGCGTCTGAGCGCGCGCAGAGCCTCTCCACGCCAGCGAGGGAGCCTTTTCCCAAAGTGCCACCAGAGAAGGGAGGGCAGGCAGCCTTGCAGCTGTCACCCGCAACGACTCAGACTTCCATATCCTTTAAAACGCGTCCCAGCTCTAATTATTAAATGAAGGCTACAGATATACCTTACTGCTTGGGCACACTCTCAATAATCCAGTTTATTTTAATCCCAGGGGGGCATAGTTTCATTGGCCTGATAGATTTTAACATACACTTCATTTTCTTTAGAGCCCGCCCTCCCCCACCCCCAACTCGCAGCCTACCTAACTTGTTCTCGGTAATTGCAGCATGCAAGGCATAAAACATAATACCAAGGTAAATTTATTCCTTAAATTTTATATACTGTATCACAAAATTAAGTTTGTGATTTGGGGTTATTTGCTGGGGACATTACCCAAGCAATCAAATATTTTGAGTGCCCGCTATGTTCAATCACTGTGGGAGGAAGAGCAGAGGAACAGAAGCGGTCCTTGTCCTCCAGAACCTTGCTGCTAATTGGGAGTCCAGTTCTTTGAACCCAACTGGATATCTAATAACGGAAGTCAGTGCGGGATAGAGTAAAATGAAAATCTTTTAGGTATTCAAAGAAAAGAAGGACCGCTGTGGGTTGCAATTGTCAAAGGGACTTCAGAGAGAATCTTTATGCTGAATCTTCAAGCATAAGGTTTTTTTTTTTTTTTTAACCTGTCCACTTCCATCTCTTCTTCCCCTTTCCTCCCTAAATACGTAAAAAGGAAGGCAGAAGAAGCAGAGGTGTGTTTCCAGATAGTTCCTCTAATGTATCTGCTTTGGAACATGTTCTGTGTTTGATCGTTTTCAGTTTTAGTCGTCTACTCAGACAGAATGCCTATAGGAAGATTAAATACCCTTCAGAAGTAGCAGTATGTGTTAACGTGTTTGTGTTATGCATAGTATCATAGGAAGCCAGCTTCCCTCCCCACCCCAGTCCCTAGGAGTTCTGTCTGCAATGCGGCTCTCCTTTTTTATTTTGGCACAGGACATATGTCATTTGCATAGAGCTGCTCATGGTTGCCCATCTCAGCATTCTCTAGGCTGTAAGCAGTTGTTCATCATTATAGCACTGCTCCCAAAATGTTTAACAGAAACTTCAGGCAAATTTCAACCCCAACTGTGCCAATAAGAAGCGTATTGTGGCTTCTTCTCTCATCTCCATTTCACTGTTTTTGCAAAGATTTCTTTTGAATGCAAAAGGGACTATCCTTTAATCGTTTCTAAAGCAAATGGTTTGGTTTAGGAGCAAAGTGTCCATGAGGCAGACAGGGAACACTCCTGTGACCCCAGAATGGCAGTCCATGTTTTCATGGTTCACACCATTTCACTGCTGCCTGCCTTCCCACAGAGAAAGAATGTGAGAACTGGACTCTGCCCCCCACTTTGCTTTCCCAGACCTTTCTATTATCCTTGGGAACACTTGGAAGATGACAGTGATGGTCTGAAGAAATGTCTCTGCCACCTAGTTGGGAACTATAATAGGAACGTGAATGATGGAGGAGCTGATTACCATGATGACGACTTCCTGTGGCAATTCAGAGAGAAAGTTTACTCTGCAGCACAGACTGTGATGTTCAGGGCAGTGAGGAAATGACCTTGTAAGTGGGCACTATGCCACCTGACCAGATGGTCTGCAGCACAGAGGTAGCCAAGAGTGCCTGCTTCCTGATTCTGAAGCAGATTTGATGGACATGGCAATGCACTTGTCATTAGGACTGGCACGAGCTTCTGCTTAGAGGTCTGAGCAGGCCTCAGTCTCCAAACAGATCAATCACCGGGAGGAGGTGAGAGTCAGGGCTGATGTGCGGCAGTGTGTGTACGTGGGGGAGGCAGCGGGGCTGGCTGTCTGGCCATACCACTCACTGTCTTCCAATGTCCTTCTTTGTTTTCTTTTTACCATTTCTTGACATTAAGGGCATAGTGCTAGAGAATTAGAGATAACAAGTCAAAGAAGGTACAGTGATTCACTTCAAGGGACTCAGTCTAATTAAAGAAGAGAAACACATTAATAGATAAATGGAATTAAACACATGACATGTATGTTATGATAGTTGAATAGAAGTATGTATAATAAAGTGGGAACACAAAGGAGGGGTGGTCAACTGGGAAATGGGTGGCTCATAAAACATGCACCCCTAAGTTGGGAAATGAAAAAGAAATAAGTATATTTCAGGAAATTGTAGGGCAGGGGGCAAAGGGAAAGGTCTTTGTACTTGTCAATCCTGCAGAGGCAAGGAGGACTGGTGGCCTGTGATGGGGGTCCATGCTGAAATCAGCACATGCCTCCCCTCAGTTTTCCCTCAAAGATTGAAGACAAACTATCTCGGTACAGAGAGAGGTGGGTTATCCCTGTGAGAAATAGCAGAGCTAATGAAGGTCACGTAAGAGAATAAAGCAATACCCATTGCTGAGTCTTTTTCTCCAGGATGTTTCACATCCTCAGTACAGGAGAGAACTAAGCAGGAGGTGGTCTGCTGTAGGTTAGCAGCTCCAGGGTAGATGAAGTGAATGGAGAAGTTTGGACCTTCATGTCCTGAGAAGAGCATTGTTAACGTTTTAAACCATGGTGTCTAGGTGTGTGGGAAGGAAGTGAAGCCAGAGGCAGGAGAATCAAGTGTGAGAAGACCACAAGGTATCCTGGGAGAGAGAGTGAGTGAGCCAGAAAAAAAAAAGGTTTGTGGTTAAAGGTTGGTCTGTTGGAGCCTGTATTCATTCCCTTCCGCCGCTCTGCCAAATTGCCGCTGATTTCATGTCTTACGACCCCAAGTTTTGAAGGCAGGAGTCTATAATGCGTCAGCAAGGCCAGGCTTCTCCAGGCGTCTTCGTGGGAGACTTTGTTTTCTTGCCCTTTACAGTATCTAGAGGCCACTGAGTTCTTTGGCCCCTGGCCTCACTTGACTCCTACCTCTGATTCTGTTGTCACACCCCTTTCTCCTATTTTGACCCTCCTGACTTCTTCAATCACCCTCCTGTGATTGTTTTGGGCCCTCCCTGATAATCCAAGATTATCTTCCTATCGCAAGATCCTTAATGATACCAGCAAAGTCTCTTTGCCAAGTAAAGTAACCTATCTAGAGGTCTGGGGGATTCAGATGTGAACATCTGTATGTGTATGTGGGGGACAGGTATTGTCTGGCCTACCCCAGAGCCTAGGTTGCTGAAGATGGAAATGTTTATGTGACGATAAAGCCCGGGTGTGGCCAATAATGAGTTCACGAGGTGGGGGGTGAATGACCCGTGGCTAGGTTTGAGGAAGAAATTTTAAGTCTGTGAGTTTGAAGAGGATGATCTAGATGGGCTTGGAAGTCACCAGTGTTAGAGTAGAGAGTGACTGTGATCTTGGCACAAAGGTTCTCAATAAATGAGAAGAAAGACCAGGAAATTGACAGATGCTGTGATAGGAATTCAGTATGATAATACTAAAATAGGAGGAAGTTTTGCATAAGCTGGGAAACAAGTCACTGGAAAGCAGCCATGAAAAACTGGGGCGTCCTGCCAGGAGCACCTCCACACCCTGCCGCAGGTGCAGTGATGGTGAATAAATGGTCACCAGAGGGTGGCAGGGACTATGGCAGTTTAAGGAGAGAGTGCATCTCGTTTCTTCATTCACTCATCCATTCTTGTCTCTATCTGTTCATCTCATAAGGATTAGCTAGGTATTGGGAATTCAGAGGTGGACTTTATGTGGTTTACCTTGTTAAAGCATTCACAGTCTAGTCCGAGAGACAGACTCTGACACAACGTAAGCAGTGTTGTAATAAGAATATGTCAAAATACAGGAATACAGAGCATTAGGAAAAACTGCCCAAGAATGATGATATTTCAGTTGGCACTAAAAGTCAGGTAAAATTTCCCATGAAGACGGGAACAATTCATTTCAGGAATAAGAACAACATCAGAAATGCTGAGTAGGCTCCTAGGTGAGTGTTCTGAGTGGCTTGAACAACAGAAATTCATTCTCACAGTCCCGAGTCTGGACATCCGGGATCAGGTGCTGGCAGACTTGGCTTCTCCTGAGGACTCTCTCTGTGGCTTCCCGGCGCCCACTTTCCTGCTGTGTCCTCACAGGGTCTCTGCTCTGTGCACATGCATCCTTGGTCTCGCTCCCCCACTTTACAAGGACTCCAGGAAGATTGTTTTAGGGGCCACCCATGTGACCTTACATGACCTCAATTACCTCTTTACATGCTCTGTTTCCAGAAACATCCTGAGGTGTAAGGGGAGTTAGGGATCCAGTGTGTGAGTTTTGAAGGGACAGAATTCAGTCTACAGCAGCTGCTTTCCATCTGTGGGTTATATGAATCATCGTGTTTTGATTATTAGGATACTAAAAAAGGAGGGTAATAATTTTGTTAGTTTCCAATACTTGTTTTTATTACATGCAAACGTGGAAACAGCACTCCACTAATAGAGAGATCTAGGCTTAATTTCCATGGCTGCCTAAGGAGAGTGCCAAGTACTCTAGTAAGACCCTCCCACTGCTGAACAACCAGATACTGAATAGGAAACACCTTTCTTTTTCTTTTCTTTCTTTTTTTTTTTTTTGCAGTTTATGGCGGGTTCAGATTTGAACCCGCCACCTCCCGTATATGGGGCCAGTGCCCTACTCCTTGAGCCACAGGCGCCGCCCATGAAACACTTTTCAAGGAATTAATGGTCTCAGATGAGGATAAGAAGTAGGTGAGGAGTTCAGGGTAGACCATCCCATCACATACTAAAAACAAAATAAAGCAAGACAAAATAGAAGACAAACTCAGAGGTGAGTGGAACTGTGAGCAGTGAGCAGTGGGTAGATGAAAGGCACAGAGTGGGCCCAGGTGCAGAGGTCCTTGGCAGAACACAATCCAGGTTCTATGCCTTGTTCCCAGTGAAACTGAACCTGGAGTTCCACTTTCAGCCGCCAGACTTGGGGGGGGTTGAGGAAGTTCTAGGTCAGTGGCATTCTCAAGCTCTTGAACGACATAGATAAAAATCTTTTCTAGGGGCGGCGCCTGTGGCTCAGTGAGTAGGGCGCCGGCCCCATATGCCGAGGGTGGCGGGTTCAAAACCAGCCCCGGCCAAACTGCAACAAAAAAAATAGCCGGGCATTGTGGCAGGCGCCTGTAGTCCCAGCTGCTCCGGAGGCTGAGGCAGGAGAATCGCATAAGCCCAAGAGTTAGAGGTTGCTGTGAGCCGTGTGACACCACGGCACTCTACCCGAGGGCGGTACAGTGAGACTCTGTCTCTACAAAAAAAAAAAAAAAAAAATCTTTTCTGGAAGAAAGTATCTTCATTTTTAGTCCATAAAATAAGCACAATTTTAATATAGAGTAATATGAACTCTAAATCCAAAACCATCAAGTCTATGAGAAGGCAGGCAAGCATGAAGGAGAATCAGAAGAAATAACAAATAGCTTATTAAATCACCAGGTGTATAGATAATGAAAATTAACCTCTACGGTATAGAGAAGGTCCATGTGTGAATTCCAAAGGAATGAAATAGAAATGCTTCGTAGCAATAACAGGTTGTCAAAGGTGGCCATACAGATTCAAAACATAGCCAAATGGAACTTCTATGTATAAAAAGATATATAACTACTGAAATAAAAAGCCTTAACATTGTGTTAAATAGTTGATTACATATAGCTGAAGAGAAAATTAATGACTGGAGTTTTTGTTGAATGAAATTACAGATACGGCAGCGTAGAGAACTAGGGGATAGAACATATGAAAGAGAAACTAAGGTAAGTGGATGATAGAATAAAAATTACAATATTTGCATAATCAAATACAAAATCAAATTTTACAAAATTTGCAAAAGCCCCAGGGAAGACAACAGAGAGAATGGAGGAAAGTAAACATTTAAATAGGTTTGAGGAGAATTTTCTAAAACTCGAATGAAAACATAAACCCATCACATAAAGAAGATCAATAAGGCCAAACATTGATTGTATCAAAAAGAATAATGAAAAGGAAAAAAAATCAAGTGAAATGGAGAATGAAAAAGAGAGAGAAACACAATAAACAAAATTAAGTTTGAAAAAGGAGACATAATTACAGATGGGAGAGATTGAAGGCATAACTTTACGACAGCAAATTTAAATTCCAAGATAAAATGGAAAAAAATGGAAAAACATGATATACAAAATTATATAAAAAATGTGTTGTCTGAATAAATATATACCCATTAAGAAACTAAATAACATTTTGAAAGTTTACCTCAAAGAAAATAACAGATGGTTTTACCGGCCAATTAGAATAGGTAATTTCAAATTTATGTAATATCATATAAACTCTTTAAAAGGATAAAAATTCATACTTTGGAATTCATGAGTATGGTATAATCTTGAAATCAAAGTTGGACAAGACAGAAAATATATAGGCTACCCTCTCTTGTAAATTTAGATGCAATTTTTTTTTTAAGTATTAGCTAACTAAATTTATTTGTGTACACTCATAGATGAACAAAAAATAGTGAGGGTGGTTGAAGGTTAAAAACTCCATAATCTCAGCCACTACATTAAAGGTGAAAATACACAAGTTAGCTTAGTAGCTGCAGTAAAAGCGTTCAGTAATATGGAACATTCATTCACGATTTCAAGTAAAAAACAAACAAGCCTCATAACAGGAGGGCATTTCCTTACTTTAAAGTATCATTCTAAATAGGAACATTAGAAGCACTTTCCCCATTCCATTCTTTTCTTAGATTTAAATATTTTAACAGCTCTACTGAGGTGTAATTGACATAAGAAAAATTACAAATACTTCACGTGCACCATTTGATAAGTTGTGACATATATACACAACCTTGAAACCATTCGCGCAATGAAGACTACTGACATCCATCATCTTTAAATGTCTCCTCCTGTTCGCTCAGCAGCATCCTGCTCCCTCTCCCAGGCAACCACTGATTAGCTCTGTGTCACTTTAGTTGAGTTTGTATTTTCCCAGATTTTTTATAAACGAAATCACACATGATGTAGTTTTTACATCTGCTTTCTTTCACTCAGTGTATTTACTCTGAGGCTCACCCACATTGTGGGTCAGTAGTTGATTCTTTGTAATGGCTCAGTAGTATTCCATTGTAGGGATGGTTAGATGATAAAGAATTTGTTGGGCGGTGCCTGTGGCTCAAAGGAGTAGGGCGCCGGCCCCCATATGCTGGAGGTGGCGGGTTTAAAACCAGCCCCGGCCAAAAACTGCAAAAAAAAAAAAAAATTGTTCTTTTGCCTGTTGATGAATATTGGATTTTTTGGTTTTTAGTTATTTCAAATAAAGATGGTGTGAACATTTATGTGCAAATCTTCGTATAGAGATATCCTTTCATTTCTCTTGGTAAAATACAAGTTGAGCATTCCTAATTCAAAAACCCAAATCTGAAAATTCCCCCAAATCCAAAACTTTTGAGCATCAAGATGATGCCATAGGTGGAAAATTTCACACCTGACCTCATGTGACAGGTTTCAGTCAAAAAACACTCAAAACTTTGTTTTAAGCACAAAATTATTGAAAATATTGTATAAAATTACCTTTAACCCGTGTGTATAAGGTATATGTGAAGCATAACTGAATTTTGTATTGAAGCTTGAGTCCCATCACGAGGATATCATTGTATATGTGAGTCCTTATGAACGTTTTGAGATACACAAAATCAAGAAATATAAAATCCACGCATTGGAAACTTGCAAATGGATGCAAGTATTTTACAAGTATCTTCTCTCCTCCTACCAACACCAACCAGCCAAACAAGTTGAAACTTGGCACAGGTGAATCAGAAATTGTGTTTCTTGAAAGTGAAATATCAATTGTGTTTCTTGAAAGTGAAATAACAGACCATAACAGTCTGTCTGAAAACTTTCATAGTTGTAATGCCCTAACTCCATTTCGTACATAGAGCCAAACTTACTCTATTTTGCTAAGGACTTTGCTAAGGGCTTTCAACACTCCCTCTTTAAGCTCAGTGGAAAGCTACAGAGTTAAGCAAAAATTATAAAATCCTGTGAAATCACAGCTCTCCCTCGTTAAGCACTCCCTTCACGCTGTAGATTTAACCTCACAGGTGTTGGCTTTTATTGAAACTCAGCTTGAGGATGCCCCCTCCCCCTCCGGAAGCACCTTATACAAAGTAAGTTTGTTTTCCTGCTTCTAGGGGTTGAGAGACTTTGAGGCGTGAGCCTGCTCTTGACCCAGTCCAATAAAGGACTCCTCCTGCTTACTATGGACTCGGTGTGCTGGCATTTCTCTATTCCACTTGCTTCAGGTATAACATAGTGACCGATGTATGTGCAAATATTCCAAAATCCAGAAAATCCAAAATGTAAAACAATTCTGGATCTAAGCATTTAAATAAGCGATACTCTCCCAATATTTGCTAGTGAATTGACTACGGAGTGTGGTAGGTGTATACTGAAACTTTTTAAGAGACTCTCATTCCTAAAGTGATTATGTAATTTTGTATTCCCACCAGGAATGTATCATGGGTCCTTTTATATCACAGCTTTGCTGACACTGGTATGGTTCTTGTTTTTTGAGTTTTTAGTATGTTCTGTTTGATTTTAAACATTTAATGGGTGTGTAGTATGTCCAATTGTGATTTTTATTTGCAGTTCCCTAATGAAATGTGTCTATTTATATCTGTATAAGTCTTCTTAGATGAAGTGTCTGTTAAAATATTTTGCCCATTTTTATTGGCTTATTTGTTTCATTGTTTCATTATTGAGTTTTTAAGGTTCATTTTGTATTCTGGATGTAAGTTCTTTACAAGTATCTTTTCCTAGGCTGTGGTTTGCTTTACATTAGCTTTTGTATAACAAAAGCCCTTAATTTTAAAGAAGTCCATTTTATCCCACCTCTTTCCAGACCCCCTCGTCACCAACTTCCCAGTCATGGTCCATCCAAGCCCCTGATGATCTAGCCAAACTGTTGGCCACAGCCCATGGGTTGGTGTATAATCACATAATCACGTCTGGCCATTCTCCTTCTGGGATGGTTAATTTTAGGTGTCAATTTCAGGATTAATAATTACCTGGAGAAAACGATAAAGGATTATTTCCCCTCTCATATGCTTATATGTAAATATCTTACTGGTTCTATCTCTCTGACGAATCCTGATTAATACACCTTCCAAGAAAAATGAAAGAACAGGTGTACTGTTTGAAGTTCTGCCCACTGGGAAGATTTCCCTTCACCACTGTCCTGCGGGGTGTTCCAGAGAGAGCCTGCAGGGCTGCAGCTGTCTATGTCAGCACGGAGCTCGTATATCATGCAGAACCATCAGTAAACAACCCGAGTTTCCTCTTCTTTTGTCAACTGACTTTAGGGAATTCTCTCGAGGTCACAGATGGAGGCTCTGGGAGAAGACGGTACAGTGCAAGAGGCCTGTAGGCATCTGGGCCACTCTTGTGTAACTTACGTGCACCTCAGAGTCCACCTGGGATCAATTTTATTCATATCATTTGCATTTGACAATGGTGTCCCACATGTTTTTGGCTTATTGGGTCAGATAACACCCAGTCCAGTAGCATTCTGATTGGAGGTGGATTGTGGTTAAGCATTCGGTCTCTAGTAAAACCCAGAATCAAGCCAAAAGCTCTTTCTCCAAAGGAGAGTAGTTGGCAGGGATTTGCTCCAAAATCCTAAGAGTCTGAAGTGCGATTCACCTGTAAGGGACAGCTCCAGATACATCTCTATCTGCCACTGACCCTTCAACCGCTATTGGATCTGATGGATCCTTTGGCCCAAGAGGCAGGGCAGCTTGCATGTCAGCTGAGCCCTGTTGCAGAACCTTTTTTTGTTCAACACCAGCAGCTGTTTGGGTGACTCAATAAATGGGTGGGAGTAATATAAATGAGGAATACTTTTCCTTGTAAATGCAATGAGTGTCACTGGGCATTATGCCTAAGGCTATCTTGGAACGTGCTAAAACACTAGACCCCTAGAAATTTTAAAGAGGTAAAAGGCATCTGAATTTTATTAGATTTATTTCTCCCTCTCTGACATGAAAATGTCTTAGCAATCAATCTTGAGTAGTTTCCACTTCTAGCTAACTAGGTCCAATCCACTAACGTCATCAATGCTATCAATGTAATGGACTCGTGTAACGGCTCATGGATGGCAAAGGTGACCGAGATCCCTGCAGGGTAAATTATGACGCAGGGCTGGAGAGTTGATGATAAACTTCTGAAATAAGACAGTGAAATAAGAAGTGCTCTCAATTGTCAACTGAGAGCAAATGACTTCTGTTGGTCTTTAGTAAAAGGTATTGATTAAAAAAAAATACATGTGCCAGCTTAATAACTACATACCAGATGCCAAGGTTTATGTCAATTTGTTCAAGCAATGAAATCACATCTGGAAAGAGCAGGTGCAATTGGAATTACCACCTGGACAGGTTTATGATAACCCACTGCATTCTCTAGGAGCCATCTGTTTTCACCTTCCCAAATACAAGGGCTGAATGGGACAAGGGCTGATGGTGGTGATCAGTATCACCACCCTCCAAACTTGAAGTCCTTGAAGTGGCACTAATCTCCGATATCCCTCCAGGGATGTGGTATTGCTTTTGGTTTACTGTTTCCCCAGATAGAAGCAGGTCTAGTGGCTTCTACGTGGCCTCAGTACTCACTTCACTGGCGAGAGAACAAATGTGGGGATTCTGCCAGTTTCTGAGAATGTCTATTCCAATTATTATTGTCCATAACTGGGACAATAATAGTCTCAGTGCAGACCCACTGGGAGACGTACCTGAGCTAAAAATTTATTGATCACCTGATTTCTTTTGTTGTTTTTTTTTTTTTTTTTGGTGGGGGACAGAGTCTCACTTTGTCACCCTTGATAGAGTGCTGTGGCGTCACAGCTCACAGCAACATCTAGCTCTTAGGCTTAGGTGATTTTCTTGCCTCAGCCTCCTGAGTAGCTGGGCCTATAGGCACCTGCCACAACACTCAGCTAGTTTTTTGTTGCAGTTTGGCTGGGGCCGGGTTTGAAACCACTACCCTCGGTGTATGGGGCCGGCGCCCTACTCACTGAGCCACAGGCACTGCTTGATCACCTGATTTCTTCAAGCTTCTACTCTGACATTTGGGGTCTCCTAGAACTTGTGACAGTTCAGAACCAGTATTTAGTAATCCTCCAAAAGTCTGATTATTTCCTTTTTCCTGAAGCAGTTACCCTGACAAAATTACATCAAGTCTAGAGATTGAATGAGAGGCCGTGAATATCTGTTTTGATGATTCAGCTTAAGCGTCTATTCACTTGACTTCCACTTAATTTGAAGACTGCCCATCTGTTTCTTTTTTAAGGGCAATGATCAACTGGTGATACCATGGGCTCTGAGCTCTGTGAATCAGACTATTCTGATTGCTGCTTTTACCCTGCTATCCATTATAATAGCCATTCCCATCTCATCTTTGGTGATTAAGTGCTACTACATTCATGAGGTACAGCTTGGACCTCAGCTTTTAGGGTCTGCTGGGACTTGAATTTACTGATAGGTCTGGAAGCAGAAGGCAGTAGTGAGGATGGTCCTGGGCAAAATCACTATTGTCTTGCAAGGGGAGGCCATTATGGCTTCTCCAGGCAAAGTAGGGTTGACTTCTTCCTACTTGCACAGAAGGAAGGCATCTACTAAGTATTGGCAAATAAGACTCAGAATTTAAGGGTTCAATATCGTCAGCTTCATCAGGGTCTGTCCATATCTCCTTGTTCCAATTTTCAGGTTCCGGTTACTTTCCAACATTTATAGAACATATTCTGTGAGGTTCAAAAATCAATTCGTATTATAATTCAGCCACTCTTGGTAGATGAGGCTCTGAGTTTGGCTTTCAGAAATCTCAGCTCTGTACCTACAACAGATAAAGTTCTCTTTCAGGGATGACATAGATACTTTTAGTTCATTTATGCTGAGCTTGAGCTGGGAGTTTGAAGTCCTGAGATGAAGCTCATTTTTTTTTTTTTTTCCTTCTCCATTTCTCCAGCACAGTTAGAAACAACCAACTAATGTCATTATGCTAGTTAGTTTAGCTAAGCTGTCCTAAGGATCATTTACACAGTCGCCCATAACTTGACCTTTTACAGGCACATTATCAGAGGTATCCAAGGGTGATATTTTGTCTCTATTGCTACATTATGTGATGGACTGACAGTGTCCTCTTTACCATGGGAAGTAGACTCATCAGGGCCTGTACAGTTCGATAAGAAAAACAATCCCCCAAACCCAAGACACAGCTTAGAAAACTCACTATTAAGATTTTATTTCTCTAGAGCCATTCTTGTTACTAAGATTTATGTAAGTCAGGAGTCTCCAGAAAAATAAACCCCAAAGATACATATGACAAGTCCATGGCATGCTGGTTACCATTGCAGCCCATGGCATCCTGGGCTACAAACTGCATAAATCCAGTGAGACCCACCCACACAACAAGCTGAAGCAAGCAATAAGAAATAGTAGAAGCCTGGTATTTATGGCAAGCTGCCCCCCCAAGGTTCAGGGAAGCTCCCCAGGGTGGGTGGAGTCTTGTCTGTGTGTGTCCAGCTGTGGACACAGATGATGAACCCCGGAAAGCAGTCCACCCTGGGTTTTACACCCTGGGAGCAACATGGGTTTTATAGCCTAAAGGCAACATTAGATGCTTCGCTAAAGCATTGTAAGGCTTCCTGTTCTAGAAGGGACAAGAGGTAAGATTTTGTGAGATAAGCCTGATTTATTAGGCTTATTTATTTACTCTTCATTTATTTGTGTAAAATTGTTTTAAAGTGGGTTTCTTATGGGTAGTTAATAGTTTTTGCTTTTTAATCTAATGTGTCGATCTCTGCCATTTGTTTATTTATTTAGCTGCCCAGGCTAGTGTGCCGTGTAGTCAGCCGAGTTCACAGCAAGCTGAGACTCCTAGGTTCAAGTGATCGTCCTGCCTCAGCATCCCTAGTAGATAGGACTATAGGCACCCACCACAACACCTGGCTAATTATTTTTTTTAGGAGAGACAGAGTCTCACACTTGCTCAGGCTGGTCTCAAATCCCCCAGCTTTCAAGCAGTCCTCCAGCCTTGGCCTCCCAGAGTGCTAGGATTACCAGCATGATGCACCGTGCCTGGCCAATCTCTACCTTTAGTTAAGATACTTAGGACACTAACATTTATTATGATTATTTACATGAGTTTAAATCTACCATCTTGTTCGTTCTTTGTCATTTTTTCTACGTATACTTTTTTCTGTTTTTCTTCCTTTTCTTGCATTAATTGAACATTTTAATAACACCGTATTATCTCCTTTGTTTTTTCATTTGCCGTAGTTTTTCTCTAGAGTTTCTTTTAGGATTTGTAGTATATATTATTAACTTAACATTGTATCCTATCACATTATTATACGACTTTATAGATAGTTTAAAAGTATTACAACAGTATATAGTCATTTGTCTGTTTTTGGCTATTATAATATTGTTGTTCCACATTTAACTGTGGCATATTTTGTGAACCCCAGAAAAAATTTATTATTTTTTGCTTTAAAGACATCGAAGTAATAAACGTAGACTTTTTGTTTGCCCATGCAGTTACTGTGTCTCGTGACTCTTCATTTGTTTGTGTAGATCCGTATTTCTTTCTGGTATCATTTTCTTACTGCCGAAAGGACTTCCTTAATATTTCTTATAGTACAGTTCTGATGAACAGAAAACCTTTCATCTTTTGTATACCGGAAAAAGTTTTTATCTTTGAAAGATACGTTTTCTTGGTATGAAATTCTAAGTTGAAAGGTCCTTCCCCGCCCCCCAGTTCTTTAAAGATATTGCTTCACTTTCTTCTGGATTTCAATGTTTCTAACTAGAAATCTATTGTCACTCTTAGGTTAAGTCTTCTTATAAAACATGCCTTTTACCTCTTGCTGCTTTAGGAAACCATTGTATACATCTAACACATGTATGTACAATAATGCTCTCATAAGTATCCTTGGACTTTTCCCTTACAGGCCTGAGAGAGAGAACTGCTACAGTTTCCCCCTAGCGGCATCTAAGTGTTCATTGAGCAAAACTTTTCTCTAATAACCCCAAATCTCATTCAGTTAATGCATCCGGCTTGAGACGTAGGTTGCCTAGGTGACGCTATTCCTTTCCATTATGTCTTATTATATCTTCTTACAGTTTTACTGATAAAAAATAAAATGCAAAGTACCTTCATTCCAATATTTCACACTCAATATGAAATAATAAATTAATGTGACTGCTAATTGTCTTCAAGAATTCATTCCCTCTTCTTTTAATAACAGAATTTTAGATAGGTACAAGACTGCTTAGCTACATGCAGACAGGTGACAAATTTGGGTCAGTGTGATATATATTTTTGTCTATTTTTGGCTATTGTGTGTGTGTGTATATATATGTAAGAGATATGTCCATAGTCTGTGTTACCTCCTTAAAGACAGGTTATTCACCCTGGCCTCCCAGCTAGCAAGAAATTGATAACAACTTAGACCCACAAATAGAAGCCGCAGGTGTGTACCAAGGATAATGCCTCTCTCTGTAGCAAAAGACTGTGGGTTGCCTCCTGAGAGTCTATTTTCTGAGGAATATTAGCTCAAAACAAAATACACCTCCATTTTGGGATCTTTTGCTGTATTGGTTCACCTTCTATCTTGACTAATGTAGATAGGCAAAAGTTAATTACAATTAAAACTACCATTTGGAAAGCAAAGGATGAGAAGTATCAAAACTCATCAAATCTTCCTGGGCACAAACTGTGAAGACTATCCCTACTCTCATATCAAAGCAGGTTCTTTGCTTAGCACACCTGGCCATGCTTGGTAAATCCATTATCTGTCGATTATCCATCATTCCTTTCCTTTGCCTTCTGGGCTTTCTTCCTCTTTCCGCAGTTATCTCTATATATTTAAAATAAGTGTTGAAGAATATGCCTTTTCTGGTACTGCACACAACTCCACAGCCCAATTCTTGCTAGCGTAGATTTGGGGGGCTCAAAAGGCTCAAGTGTAGCTTTAGGGATTGAATCATCTCATACTTCTAAATGCTAGGGGTTTGATTTTTGTGTTAATATAATGCTTCACAAACTAATTAGCTTTTGATCTTTGTATTTGCAATAAGTTCCATGCAAAATAAACACACCCAGTGATCTCTTCACATTGTGGTTTAAACATCTGTCAGATCCCTTAGTTACAGCCTTTTGTGCTCAGCTCATAACTCACAATCAGTATAATGATAGCTGTATTGAAGCAACTTGCAAAATAGTCTGCAGTGTGAAGGCACCATCCTTAATCTGGTCTACTGCAATAATGTACTAGACTATCTCCTATTCTCTGGTTGATGAGAACAGGTTGATTCTTGAGAAAGGCTCTGAGTTCATCAGAGTCTTATTGTCTAATATTTGAGCATGCAGAATCTGTTGGCTCTTCCAAGGCTACTGAACCCCAGTCCTCACCCCAGTCTTTTAGATTTCATCTTATCTTTAAGGTTCTGGTAAAGTTTCTCTTAGCAGTCCTGCTCACAGTCTACTGTCCTCAACCTGGTCATTTAGTCATAGTTGGCTAAACGATAGCACTCATTCCACCTAAAAGTCATAGTGTTCTACTATCAAAAAGAAGGAAAGAATATATATTGGGTGCAGTTAGCAGTCTCTTCCACACATATGAATTGGAAATTAAGAAATAAAACTCATCTTTTTCAGATATGGTGACTTGTCTATAATTTAATAACGTTATTAAAAATAATGATAGGGTTTACTTAAGTGACTGGCTGAAGAAAAACACAAATTATTCACATTTCTATATAATATCAACGAAACTTTAAAAAATAAAATTTACCTATCTGGGAAGCTGAGGCAGGAAGATTGCTCAAGCCAGGAGTTTAAGACCAGCTTGAGCAAGACTGAGACTCCATCTCTACTAAAAATAGAAAAATTAGCCAGGCATTGTAGCAGGCACCTGTAGTCCCAGCTACTTGGGAGGCTGAGGCAGGAGGATGGCTTGCACTCTCTCAGGAGTACGAGGTTGTGTGAGGTAGGCTGAGACAGGGTGCTCTCGCCTGGGACAACAAAGTGATACTCTGTCTCAAAATAAATGAATGCAAAAATAAATTTACAATAGCAAAAAATATATACTTAGATATAGATCTAACCAAATGTGCAAGAACGTTTTGGAGAAAATTAAAAAAAGTGATTAAAAAACATTAATGTTCATGGAGATAAAGGCTCAGTACTATAAAGATAGCAATTAATTTCCCCAAATTGATTTATAATGCAATTCCAGTAAAATTCTCAACAGTGTTTAGAGCTTAACATGACACATTGATTTTATAATTTATGTGGGAATTAAAAGGTCCTGGATAGTTAAAAGACTAGAGAACTAGAGAAGAGTAAGGTGGAAAAACTTACCTGACTAGATCCCAAGTTTTTCTTATAAAGTTGTAGTGACTAAAAGTATGCGATATTGGTACCTGGACAGGCAAAATGTCTAATGGAAAAGGACAGATCAAAACAGACTGATGAATAAATAGCAAATAAATACGACAAAGCAACTGGGGAATAGGAGGGACTGTTCAGTAATGGTCCTGGGACAATTGATTTTTCCATACTGAAAAAAAGGTGACATTTTATCCCTACTGTACCAACACCACAAAAAAAATCGATTCTAGATGAATTAAGGACGTAAACGTAAAAACTTCAAAACTGTCAGAAGAAAATATGAGCAACTATATTTCAGAACTTGGGGTAGAGAAATATCCTGGAGAAATATAAAACTCACTAAAATGAAAGGATTGATAAATTTCATTAAAGTAGAACTTAGACTTTCTCTTCATCGTAAGTTCCCTCGAAAAAAGCAGAAAGACAGGCTATTAGCAGAAGTTATTGCAACTCATGTAATTGAAAACACATCCATATGTATCAAAAACCAATTATAAACCAATCAGAAAAAAATCTAATTTGAAAAACTGGCAAAATAAATGAATAGGCATTCACAGAATAGGAAATATGAATAGTGAATAAGCATTTAAAATTATTGTCAAACTCATTAGTAAATTAGGGAAGCATAAATCAAGACTAAAAATTAGTACAGCTATTAAATAGACAGGAAGTCTGGCAATGCTCAATGTTACAGTAGATGTGAATTAGCAGGAACTCTTACACACTCTGGTAGGTGTGTGAATCTCAGAGCACTTTGGAAAATAACTTAACACTGTAAAATTCAACACTTGCGTAATTTATTTCCTCTCAATCCCTCTTCTAGGTATATATCTTATAAAAACTCTTTCGTGGGGCCTTGGTGTGTGTCACACCTTATGGAGGCAAGACATGATTGCAAGAGGGACTTTACCTAACAATTGCAATCTGTGTAACCTGGCTTATTGTATCCTCAATGAATCCCCAACAATAAAAAAAAAAAAAAACTCTTTCCCTGTGCACATACAGGATTGTTTATAGCAGTATTGTTCATAATATAAAAATAAACCTGGAAACACCTCAAGTGCTCTCAACAACAGAACCACAGCTACGTGCAGCAACGTGGATAAATCTCAGCGACAAAACAGGAGTTTAAAACAATACTTTTCAAACATTCATATGTCGGTATCTTGTTAAAATAAATATTGCTATTTAGTAGATCTGAGCTGGGGCCTCAGATTCTGTATTTCTAACAGAGTTTTTGCTACTGGGCCACAGATAACATTTTGAGTAGTAAATCCTGAGACTGTATATGGTAGATTCCTTCTCTATGGAGCTCAAAATTAAGCTGTACCACAGTGTTATTAATATGTACAGTACATACATATGGAATAAACAAGACTATTAGAAAATTTAGGATACTGGTTATTAGGAGATCAGGATGAGGAGGGAAGAGTGCATTATATTAGGTCGATACAAGATGCTAGAAATGTTATAGCTTTTAAATTGCATGGAAGGCCATGGATTTTGTTATATTAAGAACTATATTCACTATATAACTAGGTCTGTAATTTTAACCTCATCCTTTTGACATTGAGTCATTCTGGAATGCAACAGGATTAGATTAGTAGGCATTTTCAATTCCCACCAGGCACCTGACTCACCTAGAGAGATTTCACAAACACCAGTACTTACTTCCCACCTCTAGATATTCTGATTTAATTAATCTGGGTTGAAACCTGAGTTTTGGTGCTTTCCAAGATTGCCATGCAGCACTAATGTGCAGGGAGGGGTGAGTGACACTGTCACAGATCACCTCCACTGTCCCTCTTAATGCCAGCTGTCTGGGGTTGGAATATGCAAACATTTTTTCCTTATGAACTGAACTTCTTGAAAAGAGTTCCCTGGTTCAGCTTAAGTCTGATATTCTTTAGTAGTTAACATAGGGGCTTTCAGACTTTAATCTTCATGACCATTCAGGCTGTGTCTTAGGAATCATTTTTGCACTGGTATTTGCTGTGATGGCTGGCAGACTTGTCACTAATGTTTGCAGTGCCCCTGAATGATGGTTAGCAGACCTCTGTGGTGCACTGACATTAAGCAGAAGTTTCCTCCAGGCCAATTTTCATCTGTCCTCTGGGCTCCCACAGCCACCAATGTTTACTCCATCAGGCCACCATGACCCCTTAGTGCAGTTACTTGCTTGCAGCTGTGTCCCCTGCTGTGCTGTGAGATCCTCAAAGCCAGGCTCAGGTGGTAGTATTCTTCGACCCCCAGAGCTCAGTCCAGTCCCTCAACAGCTGTTTAAGGCAGTGGATAAATGACTTTTGAGAAACTTTCCACAGTATGCTATGACCCTTTGCTGCTTCTGTTCTGCTTATAATTTAAACCTTCCCAAGCCAGGACTTCAGGAGTGTTAATCTGCAGACAGTCTCTCATTCATGCTCTGCAGATGTGCACAGGGTAAGAGATGGGCGTTCAGTCTGGGCAGGATGCATCACAGTATGATTTCCCTTTTAAATAGTCTTTATTTTGTACAGCAGTTTAATTTTACAGCAAAAATTAAGCATGAAGTGCTGAGAGTTCTGCTATGCTCCTTGCCTCTCCTACACATGGCCTCCCCAACCAATGGCACCCCCCACCCAAGACCATGTGACTATAATTGTGGGTCACTATGAAAGTTTTGAGACAGATTATATTACGGCCCATTATTTTACTTCCAAGAAACACAGTCTGCAGTGTCCTTTCTGATTCGCCTGTTCAAATTTCAACTTGCTCACCTCATTGGTGTTGCCGGGCAGGGAGGGGGCTTCATTTGTTTCCATTGGCTTGAATTTTACATTTCTTGATTTTTGTGTATCTCGAAACTTTCCTAATGACCCATGTCATTAGGTAATGACATTTGGTAATCTAGAAGCTACATGGACATGTCATGACCACCTTGAGTTGATAGTTTACCCTATGGCTTACTCTTGGTGGTGTACAAATTTTGACAAACACGGAATGCGTGTGCATCACTGCGGTGCTGGACAGAGGTCTCTCGTGACCCGGAAACCCTCTGTGCTCTGCCTTCTCTCCCTCCAACCCCCCGGGGACCACGGATCTTTTTTACCGTCTTCATGGTTTTGCCTGTTCCTGAATGTTACACACAATAGGCCGTTGGACAATGTAGTTTCATCCAACCTTGTTTCCTTATAATGTTGATGAGAAAAAAACCCCAATCTCCTGTGGGGGCCACTGTCTGGCATTGGCTGGTTTTCCCTGTGTCTGCGTGACAGCGGGAAACCCGTCTGCCACCCACATGCCAGAGATGGGTGTGCTGGGTGGATTGACGTGCCACCGTGGTCCCAGTCTGAGTGCGTGTGGATGGGTGTCTGAGTGTGTCCTGAGATGAGATGGTGCCCTTTGGGGCTGGATCCCCCTGGTCCCCTGAGCTGCGGTCTCCTACCAAAGACCCTGATGTGGAATAATTGGGTAAATAATTGCCTCACTTGTTTTTTTGTTTGTTTGTTTTTGGCCGAGGCTGGGTTTGAACCCGCCACCTCTGGCATATGGGGCCGGCACCCTACCCCTTTGAGCCACAGGCACCGCCCACCTGACTTATTTTCATTAACCTTTCCTAAACATCTATTTCAATGTTTAATATTAGAAGCATTTTGGATTTTATTTCAAAGTTGGGTAATGTTTTTGTAACCAGAAATATGTTGTAAGAACTTAACTCTTGTTTATATCTATTCGCCTATGATAAAGTTGGCTTCATCATACAGTTTTGCTTCAAATCAAAGTTGCTAAGAACCTAATGATGACATGAAGGGAGGACGTAATCTAGTTAGAATCACACAGTCTGTAGCATTTGCAGATTGACTTATTCACTGAATAATATGCGCTAAGTTTCCTTCAGTCTTTTCATGGCGTGAGAGCTCATTTCTGTTAAGTGTTGAACAATATTCCATAATCTGAATGTGCTATGGCACCAGTCACCTGCTGGGAGACAACTCGGCTGCTTCTAAGTTTTGGCAATTATGAATAAAGTTTTAAGAAACAACTGTGTGCAGGTTTTGGTGTGAACGTAAGTTTTCAAGTCCTTTGGATAAATACAAAGGTGCTTGATGGCTGAATAGTATGGTAAAAGTACTTTGAGTTTTATAAGAAACTACCAAACTCTTCCAAAGTGGCCATGCCATTTCTCATCCCCAACAGCAATAAATGAGGATTTCTATTGCTTCATATTCTTATCAACATTTAGCGGTGTGTATTTTCTAGATTTTAGCTATTCTAGTAGGTACCTGATTCTATCTCTGTCTTAATTTGCATTTCTCCAGAAATGCAATATGAAGCATTTTTTCATATGCTTTGGTGCCATTTTGTTGTCAATAAAAATTGGCAAATAACATGTTAGTTTTCTTATTATTGAGGTTTTAAGAGGTTTCTTTTGAATATTTTTGATACTAGTCTTTTGTTAGATTTGTTTTCTGCACATATTTTCTCCCAGTCTGTAGTTTCCCTTCTGACTTTCTTGACATAGATTTTTTTAAGCTCTTAGCTATAAATTTGATTATTTGCCTCTTTATGCCAGAATCAGAGAAAGGAAAAAATTTAGTGACTTGAAGATGTAGGTTCATATTGCCCTGATTGACCATGGCTTTCTCATCTTTTGCTTGGCAGGCAGTGGCATACCCGTCATTTCTCCATCCCTTAAGTGTGGGTGGACAAAGAGTATGTTGTGGACTCACACTCACCTCTCCCTTGTGCCGGATCCCACCCTGTCCCCCCTTCCCTCCCCAGACTGTCCGTGTGACCACAACCTGAATAAGAGTGACAGTAGCCTCTGCTCTCTCTCACGATCCCTTAGACTTTCGTGGAAGCTGACAAGGGCCGAAAAGTGATTAGCACTGTACAGCTACAGAGTTGTAGCTTTGACTCACCAAAGAGGTGAGTTGCTCTGTTTATTCCTCCTTGGCAGACTCCCTTGGAGTGTGCAGTGCGTGAAAGAGACAGGGAGAGAGAGTGGCTGAGAGAGGCCTCAGGGAAGCATGCCCTATACAGATGCCCAGCATTTCCATCTGGGACTCCTGGGGAGGTCAGAGGTGGCCCACTGATGTAAATTCTTCATGTGTGGGACAGGAGCCTTAGATGACAGTTTCACAGAGGCAATGGATCTTGGCTGCTGATGGGATCTGTATTCTGGCTGAGCCCAGGCAAACAGCAGTGGGGAATTTCCTTCATGAGCTGTCTGGGCTTGTGAGGGGAGTCTGGGGCCTTAGGGCATGTCTTCACGAAGAGGCCTCTGAGAACAAAGTGAAAGGGCCTTGGGAGGACAGTTTTGAGCGTGGGGGAAGGAGGAGTGAACCCTGCACGCACGTGGTTCCTAGCCATTCCTCCTGTCCACTCTGCTGGTTCTACAAATAAACCTTGCCTTTAACTCTTCCTTCTGAAGTCCAAGTCCCTGTGTATCTTCTTCCGGCTAATCTTTCTGCTTCGCCTGTCTCCTCCTGTCTCCCTGCGTGAATCTTGTCCTCTCTGTCTTCCTCCCATGCATGAGGCCTTCTCTTCCTGCTCCTTTCTTCTGCACTGGCCTTTAACCCTCTTCGTCCCTCTCATTCCTCCCTAATTTTACCCAAAGGGAATTAAAGAACACAAGCGTACTAGCAAAACAAGGCTGAGTCTTTCATTCCTTTGTAGTTTTGGAAAACAGCTTTAAACATGTAAAGGCAGACTAATGCTGGAAGAGGTATTATGAATTTATTGTCTTTTGCCTTTAGGTAGAAACTCACCAAACCCATCCCCAGGAATGCACAGGTCCCAGAAGAGGTTCTCCAGAAATTTTGAGCAAGGACACTTAGTGTGCTGGTTAAGAGTGCAGACTCCAGGAATGGTTCCCACAATGCAGTTTCAGGGCCGTGATTTGCAGACTGTGCCCTCAGAGAAGCCAGATAAACTTGCTGTGTCTTGGTTTTCTCATATGGAAATAGTGACTCATTTATGAACTCTCTCAAGAATTGTTATGAGGGCTAACGAGTTAATATATGTAGAATACTTTATGTTTACTGGCATGATAGAGTCTGGTGGATAGTATATGCCCTATCATATATAAATGTTTGTTATTTTGAATGAAACACTTGGGTGTTTACTGGACATTTTGGGGGTTTGTGGCACCCCTCATATTCTCCCTTGATAGGGTGATAAGTGGGAGGGGATAAGACTGAAGGGGCCTTTGCTGGAAAAGTTAAAATACTTCTAAACTCTGTTAGTTGTTCAGCCTAAGGGCTGACATTGAACATGGAAGGCCCGTGCTGACATCAGCAGGCTCCTGGGGGTGTCCACCCCCCTCTATCATTCATACAAAGCTGCAGACGGCAGCCCAAGTTCGCCTCCTGCAGCTGTCTACAGGAGGGACTTGTCAAGGGTGAAATGAAACATTTTATCATCATTTCTAATCTTTCTCGATGTCTCAGTCATGGAAGACTTCACATTGGGGGCCATCCGGGTGTCATCAAAGCATCAGGTTTAAACAGAAAAGATGATGAATCATGAATGTTTATGAGGAAATGGTGGCAATTATAATGATGGTAATGAAGAGTGAAGTGGAGAGATCAGCCTATTGGGATGCTCCTCCTCAGTCTAGGATGGTGGAGGAAAGTGCTCCAGCAGGCTGGGGCATTACCATTGTGCCAAGATGGATGGAGCTTCTTATCCAAAAGCCCTTCCAGATTCATTATTTTTTAGAAATATGCCTTGTGGAATCAGGTTTGCAAGTTTTACATTGAGTGAACAGCTATTTCTTATGTTAAGTTATTTCAGCTGAAGAATAGAGAATTGTCGAAATAAATGGCTGGAGAATTCGAATTGCATTCATTCTTGACATTGGAGCTGACAAATAGCTTCATTCCCCACTGAAACGGAAAGCTTATTACTCCGAGACACAGGCAGGTTCAAGGGAGAGGGGGCGTTTGCATTTTATTTTACTGTAACTCTTCTAGAGGCTCTGATAGAGAAAAATAAAATGCTTTTCTGAAATCCTACTGGGATCCATGCCTTGCCCCATTCTCCACATTTGACTGAAAATAAAGCCAATTAAATCAGATTAATTTATAACCAGTATTAAACCCACTCTGACAGCTGCTTATTACCACCTGAGCGTGGCGTTCCTGGGTAGCACAGACCCAATCAGTGGTGGAGGACACGTGACTATTGCCTGTCATGGGTAGAGCTGGAGCACCTGCCAGTGTGAACCCTGCCCCCCAGGGCCATCTCCAAAGAGGAATGATCCATGCTGGAGATGCGCTTATGGGATCTGGAGGATGCTTTCACCAGAGCCCTGGAAACTGTTCATGTGAAAATTGCAGATTTCTCTGTGACATCTCCTCAGTGCTGAATGCCCCCACCCCTCTGCCAGCACGAGTCACCGCATGGAGTCTGGCATCCAACGAGGACTCGACACAGTGAGGCATGTGGAAGTTGCAGGCTTGTGGGGTTGCTGGGCTGGACTCAACCCTGGGCCCTCCTGTCATGACGTCAGCCTGCTCCTTCTTGATGGTGTCCTTGGAGGAAAGGGGGCACCGCTGCCCATCCTCTGCACACCATCCCTTCCTGCACTCACAGTCCTTGAGCGCTCACCTTGTCTTCTCAAGCTCATCAGGGGCCTGCACATCTAACAGACTTCATGAGTGATAACTGGACCAGGTAAACATGGGGGAACAGCCACCCCACTAATTCTGTTGACTTAATGGTGATTACCGATATATACAGTCCTGATGAAAGGGCTCCCCAGGCCTTGCCATTGTCCAGATGAAAATCAGAGATGTGCTCTTCCCGGCTCTTCAGCATCATTCGCCTCTCAGTCCAAGGCTCCCCAGCAGGAATCCCTGAGGCAGAGTGTGTGATGATCCTCACAGCCTCAGGAGTGACGGTTATAGGTATTTTAACTACTTTTTAGTTGTGCACTGTCAGAGCTGGGCCAGGGCCTGGGGGCTGAAATCTCAGCTGGAGCTGGAATTTGGCCCTGACCAGATCAACACAACATAGCCCAGCACTTCTGGGGCCCCTTCTTCCCTTACTCTAGCCAGGGTTGAGAGAGGTCTTCTGCAGGCTTGGGGTTGCAAAAAGAGCCACGAGGTCTTCTGCAGGCTTGGGGTTGCAAAAAGAGCCACGTCAGAGGATTATAGGTGTTGTGTCCAGTTTATGTAACAAAAGCTGTTTCTCAGCTCACCTCAGTCCCTTAATGACTTTAGAAATAGAACCAGTGATGGTCTCTTATGCAAGCTTTAGAATCTTTATGTGGGCATGTAACCCCTCCCCTGAGCACACAGTGGATGAAAAGAGCAATGGTCTACGTTGGCCTCGCCGTGAAGTTCATGTTTTTCCTTACTGCCTCTGACTAGAAGAGAATCAGGAATCCTATGGCCAAAGAAAGAACAGGTTGGGAAGAAACTGCCCAAGTCGGGGGCCAGATAGTTTTTTTTTTTTTTTTTGCTTTTATTTGTCTGTATTCAATAGTCCCAAGATGTGAGCCAGACATAATTTTAGGTGGTGACACACCTAAAGCTGTCCTCACAAGCACCATACTAGGTGTACACATCAGAAAGAACCACGAAGAAAAGAATTTGGATGTCCAAGGAGAAGTAATCAGGCCTCCTTCTAAGAGTGGTCCAAAAGTTATTTTTCTTTAGGAATCTCAGTGTTCTATGGGCTAGACATTACATGTTGAAAATAACTCTCTTTAATGAGTTGAATTTCCCAACTATCTTAGGACATTTGGACTGTTACAGCAAAATGCAGTAGAACCTCTGTAAGTTGACCACCCAAAGGACTATGACAAATTGGGCAACATATGGAAGTGGTCAACATAAGGAGCTAGGCCTATTGTACGGATACGTACATGTGGTGCATGTCCAGTCTTTGAAAATTAGCTACTGTGACTATTGCTAATGATAGCAGTTAACCATTTTTGAACCCTTCCCATGTGCCAGTCATATATATACACACACACACACACATATATGTATACACCAAGTGCTTTCATATGTTATTTTACTCAGTTGTCATCTGGTTTAAGTTTTCGCCGTGCTCACACTCAGCAGCTGGGGGCAGATCAATCTTATTCTCTTACAAGGTTGGTTGCGCTTACTCTAGCCAGGGTTATTGCCTGGCAGTTCTAAGTTACAAGACAGCAAGGATGTAGGCCCCAGGATATTCTGAAGAGAGAAAAGAGATTTAGTCTCTATTACTTTGCCAGTAATATGGGAGATACATTTCAGCTTTTCTGCTGAAGTGGACAGAGAAATTGTGAGCTAGCCTACTTTGTTGGGTTCTGCTGGTCTAGACTTACACTGTAGTGATTACTCACTCATTGTCAGTGAGCTGAGAGAATAGAGGGGCACCCCCCATGGGAAATTAGGTTTATACATTTCTGTGAATGGCGGAGAGGATAAGATAAGATGAAACAGAAATTCTCCAGCCTGATGGACAAGGGTGAGATTCACCCCAGGTGCAGGTTTCATTCCACTTTGATGGTTTTGTGTCTGTCCATGAGATATCCCTTCCTTATGTCTCTGTGCTTTTCTCCTCTAGCCCTGAAGGGTCTTGATAATTCAATATGATTTCTGATTTCTACTCTTAGCCTTACAAATCCTTCCTAATTTGCGAAGCCTTTTGACATAGTTTGAATATATGTCCCCTCCAAATCATGTGCTGAAATTTGATCCGCAGTGTTGGAGGTGGAGCCTAATGGGTCAAGTTTGGGCCATGGGGGCAGATCCCTCATGAATGGCCTGTGCCCTCTCCAAGGTAATGAGTGAGTTTTCTCTCTATTAGTTTGTATGAGAATTGTTTGTTTAAAAGGCCTGGCACCTCTTCCTCCCTCTCTTGCCGTGCGACACACCTGCTTCCTCCTTTACCCTCCGAATTGGTGGGAAGCTTCCTGAAGCCTTCACCAGGAGCAGATACCTGCAGATGCATGAGCCAAGCAAACCTCTTCTCCTTACACATTGCCCAGCTGCAGGTGTTCCTTATAGCCACACAAGGCAGACTAAAACACCTTTCAACTCCAGCTCAGATTTCCTTCCCCCTCCCTCCCTCCCTTTTTCCTTTCTTTCTAATCTCTCTCTGATTCTTGTTTATAGCATGAAAAATTTGGTCATCAAAAAGTCAGAAGCAATTCAGCATGGTTGTGTGGGTTTTCAATGCCAGTATATAAGTGTTAGAGCAGCTTCTTGAGGCCTCAAGGTAGTCACTGAAATAACTGAAGAGAACAAGAGCAAGTGAAGTTTTATTAAGAAAGGAAATGTTTATTTTAACAGTTTGGATGTCAAGCTGGGCCCTGTTCTAGTGACTGTGAGCATCATGGAGAGCATGGTGCTGAAATTTATATACAATTATTTTTTTCTTTTTGAGACAGAGCTTCAAGCTGTCGCCGTGGGTAGAGTGCCATGGCATCACAGCTCACAGCAACCTCTAACTCTTGGCTTAAGTAATTCTCCTGCCTCTGCCTCCCAAGTAGCTGGGCTTACAGGTGCCTGCCACAACACCCGGCTATTTTTTGGTTGCAGCCATCCTTGTTGTTTGGTGGGCCGGGGCTGGATTCGAACCTTCCAGGTCAGGTGTATGTGGCTGGCATCTTAGCTGCTTGACCCACAGGTGCTGAGCCTATAAACAACTTTTGAGGAATTTCAGGTGCTTCTTAGAAGTTTCTCAGGTTCTTGATCAACTCGGTTTCTATAACATGTTCCCATAACAACTTGTATCTATCTGTCCATGTCAGAAAGTCCCTGAGACTTTCTTTAATCTATCCTCCCAAAAAAAAAGCTCCCCAAAACAACCCATCAACAAGTTCTTGATTGGCTTCATTCCTGGAAAAGCTCAGGCCAGCCTGATCCAAGCCCATCAAAATAGCCAGAAGAGCCAAAGCACACCTGCCATCCTCCCTGCTCATGTCTAACTGCCCAACCTAGCACAAACATCTGGGTTTCAATCCCAGCTCCTCCATCTACTAGTGGTATGATCATGGGAAAGACACTTGGCTTCTTTGTGTGTCAGTTTTCTAATGTGTAAATTGGGTTGACATAGAAAATACTTAGGTTGCATAGTATTCCATGGTATACATGTACCACAATTTGCTAGTCCATTCGTGGGTCGATGGGCACTTGGGCTTCTTCCATGACTTAGCAATTATGAATTGGGCTGCAATAAACATTCTGGTACAGATGTCTTTGTTATATTGTGACTTTTGGTCTTCTGGGTATAAACCTAGTAAAGGAATTATAGGATCGAATGGCAGGTCTATTTTTAGGTCTCTAAGTATTCTCCAAACATCCTTCCAGAGCCTTAAAGAAAGATGGAGACTTTACCTCTTTCATGTTTACATGGATGGAGCTGGAACATATTCTTCTTAGCAAAGTATCTCAGGAATGGAAGAAAAAGTATTCAATGTACTCAGCCCTACTATGAAGCTAAATTATAGCTTTCACATGAAGACTATAACCCAACTATAGCACAAGACTATGGGGAAAGGGCCAAGGAAGGGGAAGGGAGGGGGGAGGTTTTGGTGGAGGGAGGGTAATGCGTGGGGCCACATCTATGGTGCATCTTAGAATGGGTACAGGCGATTGCACTAATATACACAGCTATGATTTAACAATAAAAAAGAAAAATATAATATACTTTTAAAATGAAAAAAAAAGAAAATACTTAGGTTATAGGGTTAGTGTTACCATTGAGTAGGTAAGTAGTGAAGGAACTTAGAATTTTGTTTGGCATATGGTGAGTTCTCAATAAACATCAATAATTCTAACTATGCTTCTTAGTATCTATTTGTGCATGTTAGAATGGAAAGAGACTCAGATTACTGCATGAGGCATTACTGAGAAGGCACTGGGGTGGGGAGAAGCTGTAAGGACTGGCTACTGTCTGCATTCGAGTGCCTTGGACTCTGTGATGCTCTCAGTTATTTTCTCCAAAGAGGCGAGTGCCTTTCTCTCTGACTCACCCTCCTACCAACTAAAGCTCTCCGTATTCTCTAGTGCAAACTTTGGAGACAGTCTGATTGGTTTACTTAATTGCTATCATGGGTTCCGGGTAGAGCTCTTCAATGCAGGCTACCTAGGGATCACCTGAGGTCAGGGGACACACATGACAGAGACTCACATGTCTCCGAGACCTGAGGGAGTGTGTGCAGGCTGTCGGACTGCGGTGATGAACGCATTGTGTCAAACACCCAGGCACTAATTGAAGTAAGCTTCCACGAAAAATTCCATTAAAGTGTTGCTGACTTTCAGAGCTTGTGAAGCAGTTTCCATTTCCCAGGTGGGAATTATCTCTCAACTTTCCCTGAACTAGCTAAAGGCAGCCACATTCTTCATTATAACTGTTCACATTGTGGTATAATCACACAGACTGGGTAACTTTGCTCTCCTACAAGCAAGCCCACAACTCACAGCCAAGACAAAGGGGACTGTAGGAAGAATCTCTGTTTTGAAAAAAATCCTAATTGGGAGATTTTATCTAATACTGTAAAAAAAAAAATCGAGTGGATCTTCAATTTCTATCTATATAGAGATCAAGATGTCAAATCTGTCAGTTATGGCCACAAATTTCCCATGGATTTAGGGTTGGTGCTGGACGTGGAAACAATCTTATTGAAAATCTTGTGCATTGGATACTAGCAAATCATCTGCAATGGACTCTAGGACTCTGTTAGAAAACTCTTCTGGATTTTGAATGTCCATATTGTCAAGGAATGTTCTTGAACAGTGAGAGTTCGAAGGCCAGCGTCTTGGGGGCAGAGTCCTCATGGAACCGGAAGTCGAGACTGCTTATTCCACAGTGCTCAGGACACCCAGGTATGGATAAGTGTGCACTGGTATGTCCTGCTTAACCATGAACTGTGGATTGATTCTGAGGTTTCATCAATAAAAGTTCTGAAGTTCCCTTTCCTGAGGTTTGTATTTGTTTCAAAATGTATTTCTGTTCGATGCCAATCTGTTTTAAAAGTCAGATAAGCTTGAATTTATAACTAGAAAAGGGGCATATCTTTTCAGAAGAAGCCAAACCATAAACACTGCTAGAGAACTGCAGTTTTAAATTTCTAAAAGGTGAATGTAAGCAATGTATTGGAATTCTCCATATCTGATAGGAGACGTGTGTGTGTGTGTGTGTGTGTGTGTGTGTGTGTGTGTCTGCCTGCCTTTTCCTCTGACCAAAGAAACAAACATAAGACAGGCTTGCTGCACGTTTATCTTTTACCTGCTTGACGTTTTGGCTATGTTTTCCAGGTGAAGGATGATTCACCCCTGGATGACTGCTAAAGCCTCAAGAGGTGTCCTGAGGTCAGAGAGAAGGAGAAAAAAGCATTAGGATAGGGGTTGTGAGTCTGTGCGTTTGTTCAGAGAGCATGGAAAAAACTCAAGGAGAGCAGGGAAATAAATGACGGAAAGTAATGGATTAACAGAGGGAGTATCTTACACATTCCAGGCCCTTCCAAAACACTGGTAGATTTGTACTAGAGAAAGGCCAAAGGGATCTCTGGGTGAAAAAATCGTGGAAAAGAATGAAGAGTTAAGATTAAACCAGAATTTTTTTCAGTGATTCAAGATGTTTTTCGTAATGGGTAGAATTTTCAAGTCTATGAATGTTAACCTCATGTGTTGATATGTGATCAACACTACTGATGTCTGAGTCTAATGAAAATTTTATAATGAGCAGACTAATGGCAAACTTTACGAGTATAAGAAAGAGACACAGCCCATGTTTATTCCCTACCTCCCTACCTCCCTACCCTCCTCAGGTGGGAATATGCATGTAACAAGTGGCCAACCAGAGAATAAATCCCTCTTGTCTGCTAGCTACACATATCTTAGAGTTTCTGAGGCAAGGAAGGGCTAAGTCTTTATTCATTTTATCAAGACTTTGCGAGAAAGGAGAAAACATTTAAGGATAATACTTGTGGCCTGTCTTGACCTTCCTCACCCAAAGGCCCTTCCTCCTTCTCTATCAGAATTCCATCCCAGATGTTTCTAACTTGGGTCTCAGAGTGCTTAGGAAAGGATGCTTAACAGAAGCCTTTTAAAATGGCATGCTTTTGTTAGAAGAATTAAAGGTTCCTTAGAAGGCAGACTGCAAAGAGAAAGCTGATGAAACTGCTGAAGATTCAGAATTGTGCATTTATCCACAGAGGGGCTTTTAATGGAGGAATACAGATTTAGCTGAACTGAAGAAATTATTCAACTCGAGTCTGCAGGGAAAACCAGAGGTAGATTAAGTAATGATTGATAAATTAAGTGGGTAATTATTTCTATTTTTTAAACTTTTTGCTTTAATTGCATTTCCTTTTTAATGCATAAAGTAGAAGTCTTATGCTGAGTTCAGACAAGTCATTTGATGTTTGGGAAATGAGGAAAAAAATATACAAGGCGTGAGAAAATACATAGACTCCCAGGAGAGTGCTCATCTGTAAGGAAAGAAAGCCTGGCCGGCCGACTTGACCTCTATTAAAAGAGAGCCTGAGGGTCTGACAGAGAACCATTCTGAGTAATGTTGTGACTGACCTTCAGGCTTGTACTTACACACAGAACCCCCTCCTCCTTGTAAGTTCTGTTCTTGGACCTTGGAAGACAGCTGCATGTATAGAAATAACTATAGGAAAAACCATTTCTTAAAGTTCTCCAGGACTCTGAGGACCAAGCAGCAGGGTCTTGGTGTCACTCTAATTCTACTCCTAAGTGAAAGTGGAGGCTTTCTTGCTCCATATCCTAAGACCACTTTGCAGTATTTGCTACTTTAAACAGCTTCACTGAGATATGAGTGGGATGTAGTAAACTGCACGCCTCAATTCAGGAAGATTCTCCCCAGGAAACTATCACAACAATGATGGTGGACGTAAGTATTTTGAGACTTATGCAAGGTGTTGAATGTATCATGCATCGAGAGTATATTTTTTAGTTGTTGACTAACATTCCATTGTATGCATTTGCCAACAATTGTTTAGTCATCTGTTGATGAATACTTGTATTATTTGTTGATTTTTGGCTATCACAAATGAGTTGGTTCAAAGACTGTCCATTCAAGTCTTTGTACAAACACAGACTTACATATCATTTGGATGTAGAGCTAGGGATGGAATGTCAGAATTATAGGACAGGTATGTTTTAATTTGCTTTTTGTTGCTTATATATAGGATATATATATAGTTGATTGTTGTATATTGGCCCCGTATGTTTTAAAAGACTACCAACTAGTTTTTAAAGTTATTGTGACTTTTTATACTCTCACTGGCAAGCGTATGAGAGTTTTACATATTTGCTTCATATCCTCACCAACATTTGATGCAGTCAGTAATTTAATTTAGACATTCTAATATGTGTATACCAATATTTTAGGGTTATGCTCTTCTCTTGAGTGAGCTTTGATAGTCTGTGTCTTTAAAGAAAATTTTCCATTTCATCTAGATTATTGAATTTATTTACATAGTGCTGTTCATAATATTGCTTTGTTACTTTTGTAATATCCAGAGTCTGAGTGAACTTTTTAATAAGTGAGATTTCGATTTCATTGATTTTCTCTATTGCTTTTCTGTTTTCTATTTTAATTTTCTTTCTGATGTTTGTCATTTTCTTTCTTCTGCTTACTTGGGATTTTATTTGCTTTTTTCCTTAAGGTGGAAGCTGAAGTCATTGATTTGAAACACTTCTTATTTTCTCAGATGAATATTGAGTACTATTAATTTCTCTCTTACGACTATATTGGCTGCACCCCACAAATTTGGATATGTTATGATATCTAGTTATCACAATGATTTTCATGTATGAATTATAATGTTACATATATGTACTGTTTCATATATGGTAGAATAGTATATATAACTATATATTCAATTCAAAATAGTTTCTAATTTTTCTTTGATATACTCTTTGGGGATTTTGTATATAACTCTCTATCCTTATAGTCAGAGTATACATGTTGTATGAGTTTAATACTTTCCAATCTATTGTATTATGACCCAGAAGATGGTCTGTCTTGGTTTTTGGCCTGTGTGTACTTGAAATGAATGTTTACTCTGCTGAAGTTGGGTGGCATGTTCCATAAATCTCAATTAGGTTAAATCGATACAGTTCCTTATGCCCTTTATATTCTGACTATTTTCTATTTAGTTGTTCTATCATTTATTGAGAGCAGCAATGAAACTCCAAGTATAATTGTAAATTTTTCTATTTATCCTTGTAGTTCACTTCATTTTTTCTTTATATTTTTGAAATTATTTTAGGTGCATTAACTTTTAAAACTGTACTATCCACTTGATTAAGTAATCCATATGTAATTATGAAGTAACATCTTTATTTCTGGTGATACTCTTTTTTGGAAATCTACTTTGTCATATTAATATTTTCATTCTAACTTTCTTTTGATTAATGTCATACCTTTTCTCATCTTTTAAATTTAAATCAATTTTTTTTTTTTTATTGTTGGGGATTCATTGAAGGTACAAAGAACCAGGTTACGTTGATTGCTTGTGTCAGAGAAAGGCCCTCCCCAAAGGAGTCAATGATCCTCTATACCACTGGGCAAGAGAGAGGAATAGAACCTTCTCTAAAGAAGACAGATGGACGGCTAACAAACATATGAAGAAATGCTCATCGTCCCTAATTGTTAGAGAAATGCAAATCAAATTTTAATGCATTTTTTTTGTTTTTTTATTTAATGTGGGTTTCTTGTAGACAGGGTTATAGGTATTTATTGTATTTTTAAATTTTAATTTGAAAACCTCAGTTTTTAGTCCTGGTATTTAGACCATTTACTTTTATTGTGATTATTGACATCTCCCTTTAAATCTACCATCTTGCTATTTGTTTTCTAGTTGTCCTATCTGTTCTTTGTTCCCCTTTTTTATGCTTTTATGCCTTCCTTCGAATTAATTATTTTTTATAATTTCACTTTGTCTGTCTTTTACTTATTAGCTATATAACTTTATTGTTAGTTGCATTTATTTTAGTTGCATTATAATAAGAACCTTTAGTCACAGTTTACTTTCTAGTAATAATTTATTTCTTCACATATAAGAATCTTACAACAGCATACTTTCATTTTTCTCTCTGCTTTTGTGCTATATTTGACTTATTTTCTACTTTCGTGTATGTTATGAAACGCACAATGCATTGTTATTACTTTTGCTTTTAATAGTAAACTTTTTCTTTAAATATTTAAATAAAAAGAAAAAAAGCTTCCACAGTTTCCGTTTCTTTTTTTCTTTCCTTTTTTTTTTTCTTTTTGAGACAGATTTTCATTCTGTCACTCAGGCTAGAGTGCTGTGGGGTAATCATAACTCACAGCAACCTCAAACTCTTGGGATCAAGAGATCCTCTTGCTTCTGTCTTGCAAGTTGCTAGCTACCTACCACTATGGCTAGCTAATTTTTTTATTTTTAGAAGAGTTGGGGTCTCGCTTTTGCTCAGGCTGTTCTGGAACTCCTGAGCTCAAGCAATCCTCCCACTTCTATCTCCTAAAGTGCTAGGATTACACACATGAGCCATGATGCCCAGCCATAGTTTCCACCTCTGGTGTTCTTTATTCTTTTGTATAATCATAAATTAGCATTTGGATTATTTTTTATATATTTTTCTGTGGAAGAGTTTATTTAACATTACTTGTAAAGCAGGTCTTGTAGTTAATTCAACTTCTTTATGTGTGAAAATATTTTTATTTTACATCCATTTTTGAAAGATATTTTTATTAGATAAAGAATTATAGTTTGCTAGGTTTTTTTTTTAATACTTTAAAATACTTCTGTTTGGGTTGTTTTTAATAAAAATCTGCAGTTGTCTTCTGTATGATACATGTTTTTCTCTTGTTGCTTTCAAGATTTTTCTATTTGTCACTGATTTCAAGAAATTTGCCTTTGTATAAGGTTTTTTTTTATGCTTAGAATTTATTGAGATTCTTTGATCTATAAAAATATAGTTTTCATAAAATTTGGAAAAATTTTACCCATTATTTCTTGAAATATTTTTTTCTGTCCCTTCCATCTCTCCTTTCCTCGGTAAGTCAAATTATATGTAGACCAGACTACTTGCAAATTCCCCACAGCTCACTGATGTTCATTTTCTCCCAATCTTATTTCTCTCTGTTTTTTTTTTTTTTTATTTGGGGTAGTTATAGTACAGTGTATTAAAGTTCACTAATTTTTATGCAATTTATAATTTATCATTAATTCCATCCCATGACTCTTCCATTTCATACATTGTAGCTTTCTGGGTTCTTAAACAATATCTTCCATGGCTCTACTTAACATGTGAGGTTTTTAATCCATTTTATCAACCATAAGGAATGCAGTGAAAATAACTGTGTTGATATCACTAATTCTATCGTATTTTTTTATTTCTGAGTCAGTTTCGATTGGTTATTTTTTCCTGTTTATTATGGGTTATATTTTTCTGCTTCTGTGATGTTTAGTAATTTTTTACTAGATTTCAGACATTTTGAATTTTACCTTGTTGGATGTTTAATACTTTTGCATTCTACCAATATTCTTGAATTTTGTTCTGGGGTGTCTTTTTGTTGCTTGGAAGCAATTTGATCTCCTCAAAAAGGTCTCAATTTTAAGATCTGTTGAGCAGGACCAGAGCAGTGTGTAATCTGAGGATGAATTTTTTTTTTTTTCATGACCATTTAGGCTAGACTCTTTGAATACTTAATGCACGGCGAATTGTGAAGTTTTCCATTCTTGCTGGAGGAAACAGGCGCATTCACAGTCCTATGCGAGCCATAGGACTTTCTGTTCTATTTGGTTGGTTTTTTTGATCTTTCACAGTTTCCTTACATGCAAGTGTTAACCATACTCAGTTGAATACTTCAGCAGTGGTTCTCAACTGCAGTGGTTCCTAATGCTGCGGTCCTTTAGTACAGTTCCTGTGGGTCGCGACCGACAGGTTGAGACCTGCTGCTTTAGAGGATCCTCAGATCTCTGGGGATTTTTCTGTGTGACCCTTTTCTTACTGATATTCTTTGCTACTGAATTTTGTCTGGACTTCTCTGGACTCCTCACTCCATCTCCTTAAATCAAGGATCCCAGAGTAGATGGTTCAGTAAAAAGAGATTCTTTCTCCTTGTGCCATAACCTAAAACTCTCCCTAGGCAATAGGCTGGGATAATACTAATAGGACTAACCTTTTTTGTTTCACATTTTTCAGCAATTATTGTCCCTTGGTGTTTGAGGCCTAATGTCTTCAGAACCATTGTTTTGTATATTTATCTTGTTTTTTAGGTGAGGGCTTATATCCAGTTCCTGTTACTTCCTCTTGCTCTAGTTTTCATGTTCAGAGGGCTCTAAGATATTGATAAAAGCGCAGAAATGTGTGGGACCTCAGGATCTCCGAGGATGCTGTTCCCTCTGCGGAGAACACTGTTCCACGTGGTGTTCATCCAGCTCCTTCCTACTGGTCCTCTAAGTCTCAGAAGCCTGTTCTGTGAATTTCTGTACTTCTCCTTTAGCCACAGTCATTCACAGTTACAATTTCTTTTCCTTATCTTTCTCTTCTATAAGGGTACAAGCTCTGTGAGGGCAAAGGTTTTGCCTACTTACTTCCTGAAAGATTAAAGTAGGTGTTTAATACGTGTAAAAGGAGTAGGAGACATTGGCAGCAGTGTGTGTGGCAGGAGCGGTGGGATCTGGTGAGTGATGGGCACTCAGAGTAGACTCTGAACCACGTGATCCTGACCAAACACACACATACAGATGTTTACCTGAGGTATGTCCTAAAAATTCCAGAATTACTTAAGGACAGGGGAAACTCTATAGAGAAATCAGGTTCTTCATGGGTAGATTTTTAGAGCTGAGGGAGTCAGTGAAGTCTGGTTTATTATTGTGACTTTGTTTGTCTTTATGGACTGGTGGTTCTTGGGCTGTGAATATTGTATTTATCATAGTATATTTAAAGTTATATAGGATAAGTATGCATTTTTGTTTATTGCAAGTTTTATACCTTGGGATATAAATTCTGTGAAGCCAGGTACTTAGTTTGTCACGTTCTCTGCCCTGCTCCTGATCCCAGCGGTTCTCAACCTGTGGGTCGCAACCCACAGGAACTGTATTAAAGGGCTGCAGCATTAGGAAGGTTGAGAACCACTGTTCTAGAGGAATATTTTTCACTTAGTAGGTGCGCATTACTTAAACTCACACATAAGATATCTTTATATTGCTCTATTTTAATTCTGCTAAGTAGTAGGCTAAAGTGCTACCTTTTCCCCATTTTTGTTTATTTGTAAAAACACATTTAAATGGAAATCAAGCTACATTCTCTCTTCATTTTATGATGCTTATAGGGATTAAAATGGCTTAGCTAAAGCTCCAATGTCCACCTGGTGGCAGCTTAACTTAATTGTAGTCAAATTACCTCAGAGGAAATTAGCAGCTTTCCAAGAACTGAGCTTGATGACTCAGATATATAGAAGCCCCTGGGCATTACGTGTCCACACAGCTCCTGCATCAGGAGACAAGAGAGCCATCGCATTAAGCAGTAGGGAGAGGCCATTAAGGCTATGATTAAGCTATCTTGCAGGGCAAAAGATACCCTGCCGAGAGAAGGCCAAAATCCTACCAGAAACATCTCTGCTTTGTTCCTTATTACAAATTTCTGACAGTTTTCCTTCCAAATTAAAAATAGCGAGAGGAAGTATTGTTATCTCAACAGGAGGGTTGGCGGGATAAAGACTAGGATGTGCAGGGTTGGATATTATAGAAGCAGTGAGGAAACAAGGATTTATGCACCCCAAAGAGCTATGGGGAGTAGGCAGGGCCAGGTACTGGTGTAGATTGTTCAGCAGCAAAAGTTTTGAACTGATTCTGGGAGGCATCAGACATAGGAGCCTATGGCTGAACCAGGAAATGGAGGACCCCTATTTTGGGAGAGCCCATAGAGCACTGGTGATGCCAGTTTCTAGGGTGATCTGGCTGAGAACAATAGGATGGCATCTTTCCTCGGATCTGTCTAAACGTAAAGCTGAGCACACGCCAGCTTTTGATGCTGGGTGTGGGTGCCACCTGGCCCCTCACTCCATGGCCATCTTGGCTCATGATCACAGAGTGAGTTCCAGATGGGAAAGGCTGTATTCTGTTTAGGTGTGGAATTTGATGTGTCTGTTAGAGCAAAGGGAAAGAAAGTCAAATATCAGCGCCATTGTTTAGCCACTGTTACTGTCAGGGCACAAAGCAGAAACCACTCTGGGTGTCTTAAGCAGAAAGGGACTTAACAAGAACAATTAGATGCTTCAAAATTATTAGAATTGCTATATAAATAGAATCAAGGGTTAGAACCATCAAGTTCATGGATGCAACATGACAACTATGATCCAGGAACCAGAAAGCCACTGCCGCTGCCACAAAGGCCTCTCTTGACACCCACGAAGCTGGGGACCGGACACAGTGTGTCACATCTGGCTGCAGGAATTGCTTCTTGACTCTCACGTTGTCAGGTCTTTGCCTGGCAGCATAAACAGCAACAGGAAGACATCCTCTGCTCACATCCTCCTCCTGAGTGTCAGTCAAGCAGACCTAATTGGCAGAACAAAATTATACATAGGGTTTGTTTTTGTGTTTAGCATTTCATTCTCTGGAAGGGCTGAGACCAAGGGCTGAGACTAACGGTGGGTGTACTGAACGCACACCCTCTGAAAGCTAGGGAGCATACATGAGTGCAGGGACTTACGCCCACTTCATCTATAGATTTCTGAGGATGGGAATCGTGCCAATAGATCATGTCAACAGGGATTGAATGTGCTGAGGAAGGATGGCCCGTGGCGCTTGTGTCCTGATAATTCCTGTGACTCTATGTGATGGAGTATGGGGACTAGTGGAGGGTCAGAACCAGAGGGTGCCCAGGTGGAGATGGGAATAAGAGCTGCTTATCTGAGTGATGGGGACCCAAAAGAGAGAGCTGGAGTGTGTACTGATAATGGGGGCTGACGATCTGATTGTCTTTGGGTCAGTATTGTGTGTTTCTGCTCCTAAGATGAAGGGGGCTAAGATGGAGGCTGAACTGTGACTCCCGCCAAAATAGTGTAAGTAAGACCCCTTCAACAATGAAGACCCCAGAGAGCATGAAAAGCAGACCAAGAGTGGGGAGCAGCAGCTCTGTAAGTGGACAGCCAGTCACGTAGCTATGCTCTCCCTTACCCCGCTTCTGTCTTCCCTCCTGCATGAGGAGATGGTAGTGACACTTTCTGCAAGTGAGACTCTGATGGGTAAGTGAGGGCAAACTAAGCAGCAGCAAAGTGAAAAAAGGAGAAAGAGAGGACAAGAGGTGTTCTAGCTTAAAACTGTGTGTGGACTCTGTAAAAATAATATTTGTACTGGAAAGAATACTTTCTTGATTGAGCCTGAGATTTTAATAAGTGGGTGAGATTATAGAAATCACTGGACTGAACTAAAACTTAAATAGGAATACAATAAAAAGAAAACATGTGTGTTCTAGACAGATTGAATGTTTAAGGCCAAGAAAAGTATAAGTAATTTTGGGAATAAAAAGTACTTTGTATTATACCTAACTGAATTGAAAATTCTGAATTCACCAGGCAATTAGTTATTGACAAGGCATGATAAATGAAGCGGGGTATAATTTTGATACAAATTTTTCTCTCCTGGAGCTTACCTTCTTATGGCCGTCAAACCTGTTATAACATGGAATATGCCAAGGAAGGCCCAAAGCAGACAGCCCGTGTCTTAGTCTCTAGAGCAGCACTGTTCACGACACTTTCTGCGATGACAGTCACATTCCATATCTGTGTTGTACAACAGCCACGTGAGGGTAGCATGGATGAGGAATCGAATTTTAAGTTTTGTTTAACTCAGTTAAGTTTAAATGGCCACTGGTGCCTAGTGGGCATCGTACTGGATAGAGCTGCCCTATTATTTTTGTTATTCAGGACATTGCTGTCGCTACTGGTTACATGAAACCACTTGACCAGTTATGGACCCAGAACAATGAATTGAAACTTTGTCTATTTGTGTGTTTCTGCCAATGCCTCCGGAATTCAGTAACTTTGTTCTTAATAGGACACTGCGTTTCTGGTGATTGCCACTTATTTGGAAATGAAGTTTTCAGGAAAATGCCTTATGTACCATTTTACACTTCGTGTAAGAAGTCATATGGAAAGGGTTGCTTTCCTTTACTTTACCACAAATCGCCACAGGGCTTTGGAAGTTCAAGGGCTTTCTAGCTTTGATGGAACAGGAGGTCATGGAAACAGCAGTCGTTCCTTGAATACAAGCACACAGCCGCCATCTGCGATACTCTCATAAATGTGTGGGAGAAGGTCGTGTAGAATTGGAAATAAGTATTTTATGGAGTTGGTCAGTGGCTTGATGGTGTCTGGCCAGAGTCTCTGTGACTCTTTTGACCTCCCCGTCATGCTTGTCACTTGTGGTGAGAGGTTAGCTGCTAACGCTTCTGGTATCATGTCCCCATTCAAGGGAGGAGGGTATAGGAAAGGGGAGAAAGCTTTTCAGGTGCGTCCATTCCTTTTCTCAAGGATGCATAATCTTCCCCCGAAAAATCCCATGTACGTGTTAGTAGATCACGCCTGTTTTATGGGCGCTCTCAGCTTCCAGAGAGGATGAGGAAGCAAGTGGTTAGCCTGACAGCTGACACCCCACCTAAAATCAAAGTTCAGTTAGCAAAAGGAAGAAGGGATGAATGTTGGATAAATACTAACAGTATTTAACACAGCAGGGACTCAACTTAGTTTTCTTTGTATAGTAAACCAGCTTTCCCAGAAGAGACAAAAACAATTACTTGGTAATCTTTAAATTACAAATCTTCAGTCTGCGGGAATGGAAGGAGACAGTTGTTAGTGACAAAGGCATACTATCCTCAGAATCCCTTTGTTATTTCAATGAATACTGTTAATAGGTTGAGCTCATTTCAGTACCTGTCTTCTTCCCACCCTAATAGGACTGTTCTCTCAGGAGGCTCGTCAGCTACTCAGGCAAATACGTTCCTGTCAAACCCTCATGTCAGTTTGACACACGAGCTTCTGTACGGCTGAGCCCCTGTGGAAATTATTCAGGTGAAGACTAGGGCAGAGGGAATGGCATCACACAAATATGGAAAGAGCTCAAACAGTCAAGAGTAAGAAGTCAGTCTAATAAGCCAAAGAGAGATTGGCTGAAGAGAGAGGAACAGCTGTGCTCTGTCCAGCCCCAGGCCCATGTTAAGGATTGGGGATTTTTTTTTCTTCTCTATGTGTTTATTTTAGATCCATTCTAAATGCATATTATACAAATGCTTCATGTTAGCTTTGATAATTTTTATATTGCAGGGTGTATGTGAGTATGCATATATGTGTAGGATAATCATTGCTAAATGGCTTGAAAGGGATGAAAAGAAAATGGAAACATGGATGACTACATCAATGGTTAAAAGCAGAGTGAAGAATTTTTGTTGTACAAGAATGGTGAATTTTCTCAACTTCTTTCTATTGAGATGATCAGAGATGATCATAATAACCTCATTCTGTTACTAGATATGTCATATTTATTGATTTACAAATGTTGAAACATCCCTACATGCCAGGGATAAATTCCACTCGATTATGATGTTTAATGCTTTTAATATGCTGCTAAATTTGGCTTGTAAATATTTTGTGGAGGATTTTTATAACTAGCTCCTCAGGGACAGAGGCCTGTAGCTTTCTTTTCTTACAATGTCCTTGTCTGGCTTTCGTATTGGGGTAATACTGGCCTCATAAATGGGTTTAAATGTATTCCCCCTCAATTTCTTTGAAAAGTTTTAGGAGTGATGTTAATTTCTTTTTCTTTTATTTTTTTATTTTTATTAAACCATAGCTGTGTACATTAGTATGATCGTGGGGCACCATACACTTGGTTCATAGATCGTTTGACACATTTTCATCACATTAGTTAACATAGCTTTTGTAGCATTTTCTTAGTTATTTTGCTAAGACCTTTACATTCCACATTTACTAGGATTCACATATACCCTTGTAAGATGCACCGCAGGTGTTATCCCATTAATCCCCCTCCTTACCCCTCCCTCCCCCTCCCTCCCCTCCCTTTCCCCTTTCTCCCTATTCTTAGGTTGTAACTGGGTTATAGCGTTCATGTGAAGGTCCTACATTAGTTTCATAATAAGGGTGAGTACATTGGGTACTTTTTCTTCCATTCTTGAGACACTTTACTAAGAAGATTTCATCGCAGATGTAATTGGAGATTTTCGTCTAGAAGCTGTTGAGGGGCTTAGAGCATATGCTTGGTTTATGAACTTCACTAAAAATCAGCGTTGGCTGTGTTCAGATATCTTACGTTAAATAAATAATATATCAATTTCTATGTCTTTACTTCACTACTTTGATAAATTTCTTCTGTACTTCATGTATCCAAGGAGAAAAACACAACTTTGTTTATGGGGAGGGCTTTCAATAGACCTTTCTCTTTCTACTGTGCAGACTTGCAGAATTCTCTGGCAAATAAACATCCCTTTTACCGGCTCTGGTTTCCCTTCCATACTCCCACACTGTTAGGGAGAGTGTCATTACCCGTGTGCTCCTCAGTTACCTGGACCCTCCATGTCTGCTCAAGAAACCACGGGAGATTCTGGGTGTTGCAATGAGTTACTTCTGATTAACTTATTAAAGAAAAGGATTTGCTTCTGTCTGAATAATAAGATTTAGGCAGGAAGAGTGATGGAGGTAATAAACCAGGAGTTGTCTCAGGAGTCTAGGCGAAAGATCATGGCTGCTTGGTTTGGATGGGTGCTAATGAACAAGAGCTGTGGGTGACTTAAGATGCATTTTTTTTGAGACAAAGTCTTGCCTCAGCCTCCCAAGTAGCTGGGACTATAGGAATGTGCCACTATGCTCTGCTAGTTTATTTTTAGTAGAGAAGAGGGGTCTCACTTTTGCACAGGCTGGTCTCAAACTCCTGAGCTCAGGTAATCCACCTGCCTTGGCCTCCCAGAGTGCTAGGATTACAGGTGTGAGCCGTCATGCCCAGATGACTTAAGATATATTTCGAAGGTAAAATAGAATTTAGTGACAGGTTGGGTTAAGGAAAACATCTGTATGGCACAATCAAGTATAATTCCTGTAAGTGTAAATAAAAAAGGGCTCTTTAGCTCAGGAGTTCAAGACTGGCCTAAGCAAGAGCAAGACCCCGACTCTACTAAAAATGGAAAAATTAGCTGGGTGTTGTGGTGGGTGCCTGTGGTCCCAGTTACTCTGGAGACTGAGGCAAGAGGATCGCTTGAATCCAAGAGTTTGAGGTTGCTGTGAGTGTTGTCACAGCACTCTACCCAGGGCAATAGAGTGCGACTATCTCAAACAAATCAAAATCAAACAAACAACCCCTCCCCCACCAAAAAAAAAACAAAAAACAAAAAACAAAAAGGGTAGTAGAATACTGGTTACATGTTAGGAATAATTGTTGCAGGACTGTGGAAAGATGGTACCACAGTTATAAGGTGCACAGTGCTTTATGGTGTTAAAACATGTCAACCAGGTAGACAGTGTTTATTTTTCCTTCCATACAGATGTGTAAATTGAGACTCATCTTCTTATATTCCTGCCTTTTTCCAACTGGGGACTGGTCAGAGACAAAAGATGTGATGTGAAAAAGGGAGAGACCATAGCCAGTAGGGCTAAACATTTCTGAAAGAAGGCATGAACGCAGGGGAGCTTGGCAGAAGGTGAGAGGGACTGGGTGGGCTGGGAGAGAGCGAGGTAGGGTTGCCGGAGGAGAAAGGGAACACAGAGACGGGGCAGCAGGAGTTGAGCACTACAGGGGATGACTGCTCTTCTGTTGACGTACTTTAAAAGATGTAAGAAAAAGGCTGGGATGTTTTTGTGGGGGGAGCTAATTACTCTTGATTGACTTCCTCAAGATTCCAGCTTGGCCATTTAATTAGTTTTGTTATCTTTATTTATTTATTTATTTATTTTTTTATTGTTGGGGATTCATTGAGGGTACAATAAGCCAGGTTACACTGATTGCAATTGTTAGGTAAAGTCCCTCTTGTAATCATGTCTTGCCCCCATAAAGTGTGACACACACCAAGGCCCCACCCCCCTCCCTCCTTCCCTCTTTCTGTTTCCCCCCCATAACCATAATTGTCATTAATTGTCCTCATATCAAAATTGAGTACATAGGATTCATGCTTCTCCATTCTTGTGATGCTTTACTAAGAATAATGTCTTCCACGTCCATCCAGGAACGCAGCAAAGACTGATTTGGAGAGAAACAGGACATTGATTTGAGGGCAATGAAGAAACAAAAAAGGGTTTGACCAAAGTTTTACCTTGGACTTTGTGGAAGACAAAATTTGAACAGGTCCATTGGATATAGAAGGACTTGAAAGTACTGTGAATAGGAATTCATGCCAAGCAGATATTTTTGTAAAGTATTTCTCTAACAGAAGAAATTTTAGAAAATGAAATTAAGATGATAAAAAATACTGATAGTTTCATCTTATGGGAAAAAAGTCCTTTTAACATTTTAGTGTATTTTTTCTAGTCTTAAGTATGGTTATATACATATGTGTTACAAATTTATAAAATGATTAATGATTGAAATCATATGCACACACCATTTTATAACCTGTTTAAAATGATTCATGAGCACTTTTCTGTTAAATATGGTTCACAAAATATTTTTGACAGCAGCACAGCAATTCATTATACAGGTGTGCCATGATGTGTTTAACCATTTCTTTTCAGGCTTTAGCTTAGCTAATCTCCCTTGCCCCTAATGGATTTTGTTATTTGCTGCTGCTTTTTTGTCATTACAAAATCACACAAAATCACTATCATTAGCATTCATGTGCCATATCTGTATCTGATAAATTTTCCAATTTGGTGACAATTAATGATCAAAAGTAACATGCCTTTTTAGGGCTATTGGCAGATATTGTCAGATGGCTTTCAAGATTTGAACTCCTTCATACTTCTTTTAGGAAGTAATTGAGTTTCCTACTTCCTTTCCCACTGTGCCCTCCTCAGCCTACTGAGAATTGACTTATAAAGCACAAAAAGTGTTTCCTCACAACTTTAATTAGCTGTGTCTTCGTTACTGGTGTTTCAACAATTTTTATATGTTTATTGGCCATTTTTCTCTTAGAAATTAAGAGATAAATGTTTCAGTTTATCTTTTTATTCTGTCTTTGTCGTTTAAGACAGTTTGAACCCTACACAGAGAAATAAATAAATACTTTTACAATTGACTGAAAATCCATATTGGACTCCCCCCAGGGAACCTATAAGTCATATAGCATGCTGCTTCTCATCTATTAATCTTCCCAAATTTAACAATTTCTCCTATGAAATGTAGTATTTAGAGAAAATGTGATATCCCCCCCCCACTCCCTATAGTCCTAAGTGACATTCACTCAGTTGAAACTTCTCTGCCTTCATTTTCACTGTTCTTCATATGTCATTAGGAAGCATTCTTGGGTTATGGGAGGGCAGTGTGTGGATTGCATATTTATGGTGCTCTAACCGTGTGTCTCAATGAATGCACCAGCCATTCAACTACAAATGTAAGTCTTAAAAGTAATAATTTGCATAATTAGCCTACAGGAAGGCCTGAGCTATTATTTAAGTTCATATATAACATTACATCGTCAAGTGTTAATTTATGCTCTGTTCTCTCCAGAATGATTGAGCTGTTTGGGGGTTTTATTTACGACTTATGCTTAGATTCATTTTGCTGTGCTGATAATGTTGAGATAATGGGAATTTATAGTTAGCTCTGACAAGAGGCCATAAAACAAATGACTAGATGTTTTCTCTTTTGCTACAGGCTCAATTTGTAACATAAAATACTTAATAATTGTTATTAATGAACCCGCTGTGGTTGGAATATAGACACAGCTGGAAGTCACATCTGTTATCAGGCTGCCTGGGTTGAGCAAAGCACAAACACTGCAGGGAACTAATAGCTACAAAAGGAAGTGACATCACAGAGCCAGAGGAAGTGTCCACAGAGCTTAGCTGCATGGAGACAGAAGAGACTCAGGACAGAGCAGCTTAGAGAACGTGCCTCTTTGTCTTCATTTTTTGCACACAGATCCCACAAGTCTTCAATTATATAAGGTCCCAAGTTCCAGGATCAATCCATACATTAAATATTAGTAAAGGTTACATCTTATTTTTTAGGTAAAAAGAAATAAAAAGACACCAAATTCAGCTGACTTACGTTTCTTTTTTTTTTTCTGTTACTCCTCTTGAACCACTCTGTTGTTCCCTTGAAATTATATTTTTGTCTTTGTTTTTACAGACTTATGCTTTTTTAAAATGTGCTTTTCCAGATGGTTTTAGCCCATTTGAGGCCATTTCCCTCCAACAAGGAAAGACCCATCCTTGTTCATTCATCTGTGCACTCACGCACTCACTCGCTGACTGCCGTTGGTTCCTCTCTCAACCTGGGTTCTACTCTTCCACCACTGGCAACCCCTCTAATACATTTGGTATCTGTAATTTGTTTATATATATTCTTTTAAAATATATTTAGTTCAAGTGCCTCTATTTTTAACTTATGGAACTAATAGTAAATTATGGATGTCATTTTATCTCATTTACTTAGCACTGAAGTGCTGGCTGTGGTGCTCTGTAAACAGCTAGTTCAGTCTTTTAAAGGCTTCCTCAAAGTCCAAGTGTGTGTCCACCAGAGTAGTTCTGTCCACGTTCCCAGTCAGTCCACACTCAGATTGCTCTGAATTTCTGACAGCATGAATAAGGCTATGGAGGACATACCCACGTATGTCACTTGAGGACCTATGTGGAGAATTTCTCCAGGCATGTAATTGGTGGGTCATAAAGAATATGTAAACTTGACTCAGTGCTGACAGACGCTCTTGAGAAGGTCTGCCACATTCTTTTCCAACCAGGAGTACATGTGGGTTCCTACATCTCTACATTCTACCAACAGTTGAGACTGCTTGGTTGTGACTTTTAAACCAAATTAACAAGAATAAGATGATACTTCATTGTTTTCATTTGCTTCTGTGATTATAACCGAGTTAAACTTCTCTAGATTTGCTTATAAGCTCTTAGGTTTTGTTCTTTGTTAACTGTCTGTTCATATTTTTGTTCATGTTTTTTCTCTCAGGTTATCTATCTCTCATTGACTTGGGGAAATTCCTTATAATAGGTCTGACAATTAAGTTCGTGAACTTGCCACCATGTGCTTATGTTGACAGGCTTCTAAAACAATTGGATAAGGTTTAACAGCTTTGGTGTACCCATGTCTTACAGTTGTGCTCATGTGACATGTCTTGCTGAGTGGTGTTCATTATTGTTGTTGCATGTTTTTATGTGCTGTCATGAGAATATGAGAGCTTTAATTAGAGCAATGAACAAACATTCATACATTTCTTGTTAAACTTGGCAAGAATGGAAGTAAAATTAGGGATGTTATTCCAAGTTTATGTGAATAGCACTATGAAGAAAATGGTAGTGCATAAATGGATTCAATATTTTTCTAAGGGGAGAGAAAGGGTCACTCATGAAGAAAGGTCAGTGTGGCCAGTAATGAGTAGAACTGGTGAAAATGTTGCCGGAATTTGTGGAATTGTACATCAGAATTGTCAGCTGACTGAGAGAAGCATAGCAGACCAAGTAAACATCTACAGAGGAACCGGAAAACCTTAACTGAAAATCTTGGTCAATACTCATGGCTCTTGCATCATGACAGTGCACCAGCTCACACAGCACTGTCTGTGAAGGTGTTTTTAGCCAGCAAACAAATAACTGCATGGGAACACCCTCCCTACTCACCTGAACTGGCTTTCGCTGACTTTTTTCTTTGCCCAAAGATAAAGGAAATATTGAAAGGAAGACATTTTGATGGCATTCAAGACATCAAGGGTAATATGACTACAGCTCTGATGGACATTCCCGGGAAAGAGTTTCAAAATTGCTTTGAAGGGTGCACTAGGTGCTGGCATTGGTGCTTAGCTTCCCAAGGGGAGTACTTAGAAGGTGACCATAGTGATATTAAACAATGAGATGTGGAGCACTTTTTCTAGGATGAATTCATAAATTTAATTGTCAGACCTGTACATTGCCATGATGTAGATATTGCTAATATCTTCTTAGTCTGTCATCTGTTAACTCTATCCATGCTTTTGCTATTAAACAAAAATACCTAATTTCATGTAACCATATTTAATCCATTTTTGCCATTTATGCTTTTCAAGTTATTTTAAAAAGAATTCTTTCTGGAGGCGGAGCAAGATGGCGGATGAGTAACAGCTTCTTTGCATCTGGGCACCATGAGTCTAGGGAGATAGGACTCCAGGCATCTCTGGCTGGTGGGATCTGCCTATCATCACCCCTGTGAGGATACAGGGAGTCAGCGAGAGACTTCTGGACCCCAAGAGGAGGACTAAAACAGTGGAAAAACGGCAAGTGGTCGCGTTTGTTCAGTCCATCTAAACCCGCCCGCAACTGTAAGTTCAGCAGCGAGACTGCAAACCAGAAAGGCCTTACCTGTGAACTGTTTTGGTGTCTTTGGACTTGGCACTCAGTTGAACTGCCTTGGGGAGAGCGTGAGCGGGAGTGCTGAGAACTTTGGCCGTTGTCTAGGGCCTATAAAGAAATGTTAGGAATGACAGAAAGGGAATTTAGAATACACATGTTGAAAACAATGAAAGAAATGATGGAAACAATGAAGAAAACTGCTAATAAAGTGGAAAATAACGAAAAGGAAATCCAAAAACAGAATCAAATAAGAGATGAATGATATGAAGAATATAAAAAGGATATAGCAGAGCTGAAGGAACTGAAACAGTCAATCAGGGAACTTAAAGATGCAATGGAAATTATCAGCAACAGGTTAGACCATGCAGAAGAAAGAATTTCAGAGGAAGAAGACAAAGTTTTTGAGATAACTCAGATAGTAAAAGAGGCATAAAAGAAGAGAGAGAAAGCAGAACGTTCACTGTCAGAATTATGGGACTTTATGAAGCATTCCAACATACGAGTTATAGGAATTCCAGAAGGGGAAGAAGAATGCCCCAGAGGAATGGAAGCCATACTAGAGAATATTATAAAAGAAAATTTCCCAAATATCACCAAAGATTCTGACACACTGCTTTCAGAGGGATATCGGACCCCAGGTCGCCTCAACTCTAACCGAGCTTCTCCAAGACACATTGTGATGAACCTGTCCAAAGTCAAGACAAAAGAAAAGATTCTGCAAGCTGCCAGGAGTAAGCGCCAGTTGACCTACATGGGCAAATCCATCAGAGTGACCGCAGATTCTCTAATGAAACTTTCCAAGCAAGAAGACAATGGTCATCTACCTTTAATCTACTTAAACAGAACAATTTCCAGCCCAGAATTCTGTACCCTGCTAAGCTAAGCTTCAAAATTGACGGAGAAATCAAATCATTTACGGATATACAAACATTGAGGAAATTCGCCACAACAAGACCAGCTCTACAGGAAATACTTCAACCTGTTCTACACAGTGACCACCACAATGGATCAGCAGCAAAGTAAGAACTCAGAAATCAAAGGACAGAACCTAACCTCCACACTGATGCAAAAGATAAAACTAAGCAATGGACTCTAACAAAATAAGATGAATAGAATACTACCACACTTATCAATTGTCTCAATAAATGTTAATGGCTTGAATTCCCCACTAAAGAGACACAGATTGGTTGACTGGATTAAAAAACACAAGCCATCCATTTGCTGTCTGCAAGAAACACACCTGGCTTCAAAAGACAAATTAAAGCTCTGAGTCAAGGGTTGGAAGACAATTCTTCAGGCAAATGGAATTCAGAAGAAAAGAGGAGTTGCAATCTTCTTTTCAGATACATGTGGATTTAAAGCAACTAAAGTCAAAAAAGACAAAGATGGTCACTTTATATTGGTCAAGGGAAAAATACAACAAGAGGACATTTCAATTCTAAATATTTATGCACCCAATTTAAATGCTCCCAGATTCTTGAAACAGACCTTACTCAGTCTGAGCAATATGATATCTGATAATACCATAACAACAGGGGACTTTAACACTCCTCTTACAGAGCTGGACAGATCCTCTAAACAGAAATTAAACAAAGATATAAGAGATTTAAATGAGACCCTAGAACAACTGTGCTTGATAGATGCATATAGAACACTCCATCCCAAAGATAAAGAATATACATTCTTCTCATCACCCCAGGGAACATTCTCCAAAATTGATCATATCCTGGGACACAAAACAAATATCAACAGAATCAAAAGAATGGAAATTTTACCTTGTATCTTCTCAGACCATAAGGCACTAAAGGTGGAACTCAACTCTAACAAAAATGCTCGACCCCACCCAAAGGTATGGAAATTAAACAATCTTCTGTTGAATAACAGATGGGTGAAGGAAGAAATAAAACAGGAAATCATTAACTTCCTTGAGCATAACAACAATGAAGACACAAGCTACCAAAACCTGTGGGATACTGCAAAAGCAGTTTTGAGAGGAAAATTCATCGCTTTAGATGCCTACATTCGAAAAACCGAAGGAGAGCGCATCAACAATCTCACGAGCTATCTTATGGAATTGGAAAAAGAAGAACAATCTAAGCCTAAACTCAGTAGAAGAAAAGAAATATCCAAAATCAAATCAGAGATCAATGAAATTGAAAACCAAAGAATCATTCAGAAAATTAATGAAACAAGGAGTTGGTTTTTTGAAAAAATAAATAAAATAGATAAACCATTGGCCAGACTAATGATGAATAGAAAAGTAAAATCTCTAGTAACCTCAATCAGAAATGATAAAGGGGAAATAACAACTGATCCCACAGAGATACAAGAGATCATCTCTGAATACTACCAGAAACTCTATGCCCAGAAATTTGACAATGTGAAGGAAATGGATCAATATTTGGAATCACACCCTCTCCCTAGACTCAGCCAGGAAGAAATAGAGCTCCTCCTGAACAGACCAATTTCAAGCACTGAGATCAAAGAAACAATAAAAAATCTTCGAACCAAAAAATGCCCTGGTCCAGATGGCTTCACCCCAGAATTCTATCAAACCTTCAAGGAAGAGCTTATTCCTGTACTGCAGAAATTATTCCAAAAAATTGAGGAAGAAGGAATCTTCCCCAACACATTCTGTGAAGCAAACATCAACTTGATACCAAAACCAGGAAAAGACCCAAACAAAAAGGAGAATTTCAGACCAATCTCACTCATGAATATAGATGCAAAAATCCTCAACAAAATCCTAGCCAATAGATTACAGCTTATCATCAAAAAAGTCATTCATCATGATCAAGTAGGCTTCATCCCAGGGCTGCAAGGCTGGTTTAACATACGCAAGTCCATAAACATTATCCACCATATTAACAGAGGCAAAAATAAAGATCACATGATCCTCCCAATAGATGCAGAAAAAGCATTTGATAAAATCCAGCATCCTTTTCTAATTAGAACACTGAAGAGTATAGGCATAGGTGGCACATTTCTAAAACTGATTGAAGCTATCTATGACAAACCCACAGCCAATATTTTACTGAATGGAGTAAAACTGAAAGCTTTTCCTCTTAGAACTGGAACCAGACAAGGTTGTCCTCTATCACCTTTACTATTCAACATAGTGCTGGAAGTTCTAGCCAATACAATTAGGCAAGACAAGGAAATCAAGGGAATCCAAATGGGAGCAGAGGAGGTCAAACTCTCCCTCTTTGTTGACGACATGATCTTATACTTAGAGAACCCCAAAGACTCAACCACAAGACTCCTAGAAGTCATCAAAAAATACAGTAATGTTTCAGGATATAAAATCAATGTCCACAAGTCAGTAGCCTTTGTATACACCAATAACAGTCAAGATGAGAAGCTAATTAAGGACACAACTCCCTTCACCATAGTTTCAAAGAAAATGAAATACCTAGGAATATACCTAACGAAGGAGGTGAAGGACCTCTATAAAGAAAACTATGAAATCCTCAGAAAGGAAATAGCAGAGGATATTAACAAATGGAAGAACATACCATGCTCATGGACGGGAAGAATCAACATTGTTAAAATGTCTATACTTCCCTAAGCAATCTACCTATTCAATGCCATTCCTATCAAAATACCAACATCATACTTTCAAGATTTGGAAAAAATGATTCTGCGTTTTGTATGGAACTGGAAAAAAACCCGTATAGCTAAGGCAGTTCTTAGTAATAAAAATAAAGCTGGGGGCATCAGCATACCAATTTTAGTCTGTACTACAAAGCCGTAGTGGTCAAGACAGCATGGTACTGGCACAAAAACAGAGACCTAGACACTTGGAATCGAATTGAAAACCAAGAAATGAAAGTAACATTTTACAACCACCTAATCTTCTATAAACCAAACAAGAACATACCTTGGGGGAAAGACTCCCTATTCAATAAATGGTGTTGGGAGAACTGGATGTCTACATGTAAAAGACTGAAACTGGACCCACACCTTTCCCCACTCACAAAAATTGATTCAAGATGGATAAAGGACTTAAATTTAAGGCATGAAACAATAAAAATCCTCAAAGAAAGCATAGGAAAAACACTGGAAGATATTGCTGGGGAAAGACTTCATAAAGAAGACTGCCATGGCAATTGCAACAACAACAAAAATAAACAAATGGGACTTCATTAAACTGAAAAGCTTCTGTACAGCTAAGGAGACAATAACCAAAGCAAAGAGACAACCTACACAATGGGAAAGGATATTTGCATATTTTCAATCAGACAAAAGCTTGATAACTAGGATCTATAGAGAACTCAAATTAATCCACATGAAAAAAGCCAACAATCCCATATATCAATGGGCAAGAGACATGAATAGAACTTTCTCTAAAGATGACAGACGAATGGCTAACAAACACATGAAAAAATGTTCATCATCTCTATATATTAGAGAAATGCAAATCAAAACAACCCTGAGATATCATCTAACCCCAGTGAGAATGGCCCACATCGCAAAATCTCAAAACTGCAGATGCTGGCGTGGATGTGGAGACAAGGGAACACTTTTACACTGCTGGTGGGACTGCAAACTAGTACAACCTTTCTGGAAGGAAGTATGGGTAATCCTCAAAGCACTCAAGCTAGACCTCCCATTTGATCCTGCAATCCCATTACTGGGCATCTACCCAGAGGGAAAAAAATCCTTTTATCATAAGGACACTTGTACTAGACTGTTTATTGCAGCTTAATTTACAATCGCCAAAATGTGGAAACAGCCTAAATGCCCACCAACCCAGGAATGGATTAACAAGCTGTGGTATATGTATACCATGGAATACTATTCAGCCATTAAAAAAAAATGGAGACTTTACATCCTTCGTATTAACCTGGATGGAAGTGGAAGACATTATTCTTAGTAAAGCATCACAAGAATGGAGAAGCATGAATCCTATGTACTCAATTTTGATATGAGGACAATTAATGACAATTAAGGTTATGGGGGGGGGAGCAGAAAGAGGGACGGAGGGAGGGGGTGGGGCCTTGGTGTGTGTCACACTTTATGGGGGCAAGACATGATTGCAAGAGGGACTTTACCTAACAATTGCAATCCGTGTAACCTGGCTTGTTGTACCCTCAATGAATCCCCAACAAAAAAAAAAAAAAAAGAATTCTTTCTTACCTCTAAATCACAGGTATATAATTCTGATTTTTATTCCATTGATTTTCTATTTTATCATTCATTAATTTATGTGCATTCTACCTTTTATATGTGATATGACTGAAGGATCCAATTTTAGTTACTTCCTAACCTCATAAACAAAACAACCTATCTTTTTTTTTTGAGGTTTCTTTTTTTTTATTGTTAAATCATAGCTGTGTACATGAGTGCAATGAAGGGGTACAATGTCCTGGTTTCATATACAATCTGAAATATTCTTATCAAACTGTTCAATGTAGGCTTCATGGCATTTTCTTAGTTATTGTATGTAGACATTTATATTGTACCTTTAGTAAGTTTTGCCTGTACCCATTCTAAGATGCACTGTAGGTGTGGCCCCACCCATTACCCTCCTTCAACTCTAACCTCCCCCCTCCCTTCCCCTGTATTTCTATATTTATCACATATTACATTTTCACTCATACATGGTTTTTATATGAGTTCACTGCTTTGTTCCTTTGATCCATGTGTCCATATGTGCTTATGTTATTACCTACTTGTTTATTACTATGTGTTGGGGTAAGGAGTCTGTCTTGAGTCCCGAGAATCCCTGAACATGCGTGTTGAGTATGTCAAACTGCAAGGTGCATCTTTCCTCTGAAACTAAGAAGTTTCCACAGCTGGTTACACAGGCAATCAAGTAGATCAAGTGACTAAAGAGTGACTACTTCTCATTCTTTGGTGGGGAGGGAGTGGGGAGGAGGAGGGAAGGGAAGGTTATGTGCTGCTTACTGAGAAAGGTGCTGTGACCATCTGAGTGGGGCCATTTTGACTTCTGTCCCACACTGTTTTTATTGCTCCCACTACTATGTGTATAATTAGTGTTGATGTTTTTCATGCTTGTGCTGTGAATCCTCATTAAATGCAGAGCTGGGTAGATGTCCTGGTTAAAAGAGCTACTTGTACAGCAGTGATAGTGGATACAACAGATTATCAATGAGGCTCATTTCCTCTGGTGATATACAATGGTAGTGATAATTCTTGAAAGAGAAAAAGAAATCAGTCTCGGGGTCTGTAAACTCCAAAGACAGTTTTGAACTAATGGTATCTGGTACAGGTAACTATGCTGATGGGACTAATATCAGTGAACACTGTCAGTACTTGAATGTGTAGTCTGCAGAATATCCTATTAATATCAATTGTTTTGAGATGTTGATAGTGCTGCTCAAGACTCCTCTCTGCTTGTGAATTTCCTGTTCATCTTATCTTTTTCTGATTGAGGAATGCTTAGCTCTCTCATTATAATCATGGATTTGTCTATTTCAATTTCAGTTCTGTTTTCACTTTATATATTTTGAATCTGTTGTTAGACATGTAGAAAGTTAAATTTTTGAAGTAAATTAGCCATTTTACTGATTCTTCTGCATCACTGGTAACGACACTTGTTCTGAACTTGGCTTTGTCTGATGTTGTCTCAGGCACTGCTATTGCTTTCAGTTGTGTTCATATGGCATATCTATTAATATTTCTCTTCTTTCACTTTTAACTGATGCATTTATATTTTAATTAGGTTTCTTATAGATGATATTTAGGTTTGTTTTAAGTCCATTTGAGGGTTCATACCTTTAAAGTGGGTTTTTCAAGACCAAAGAGCAACAAACTTTTTTTCTGTAAAAGACCAGATAGTCAATGTTTAAGGCTTGTAAGGCTTTGAGATCATATAGTTTGTTGAAACTGCTCAACTTTACTGTTACAGCATCAAAGCAATATAAATTCATAAATGAATGGGGCAAATCTGTGTGTTCTACTACTTCATTTTAAAAAAATAATGATAGCATGTATTTGGCCCATGGTCCATAGTTTGCTGGCTCATGGTTTAGGCCCTTTACATTTATTGTAAATATTGTTACAGTAGAGTTTAAATCATCCCCCTTGTGTTTCTTTTCAATTCATCTCTTGTGTTATTCTTTCATTTCCTATCTTATCTCCTCCTTCCCACATCCTTTTAGATTAAGTATATTTTAGGGTGCCATTTTCTTTTCATTTGTCAGCTTACTAGGTATACCTCTTTGTGTTATTTTTTAAGTAATTGCTTTCTGGTTTCCTATATATATGTCAGTCCATCTTAATATTATAGCAATTTATAGGTAGTAAAAAGATCTTAAATGCTTTCATTCCCTTAGTCATTTGTGCTATTTTTGTGATGCATTTACCTCTATTTATGTTACTGACCTACAATAGATTGCTGCTACTTTTGCTTGATGTAATCAATTATCTTTTGTGGGATAGCTGTCTCAGGCCTGCTGGTAAAATAAAAGATGTATTATTTTTCAACTGGAATTTTACAAGATACTTAAGCTCTGTAGAAAATGATTCATGTGACTCTTTCCTAAGTTTTCCCGAGAATGGGATATAATCAATGCTGTTCTAAATGTATAAGTTAATTCATTGCACATTATAAATGTAAGATAATGAAATATAATAATTCATTATATATAATACATATATTATCTTCCAGAACCTGAGTTTAAATGACAGGGTAGGATGAAAAGTGACACACACTATACAAGGTTAGCATGACCTTATGTAAGAAGAGTGACATTATCATTGTGCCACTATACCTCAGTCTGGGCAACAAAGCAAGACCTTGTCTCTAAAAGCAAAAACAAAAAAAACAAACAAAAAAACTCTAGAGTGACATTACCTCTCATTTATCCATCATCCTGAGAGAGTCTCTTCTCCATCCTGTGGAGGCAAAGTAATGGCCCCTCCAAAGATGTCCATGCCTTTGGAGCTTGTCCACATGTGTACCATTCATGGCAAAAGTAACTTTGGAGATGTTATTAAAGATAAAGACCATAAGATGGGAAAATTATCCTGGATTATCCCGGTGGGCCAAGTGTAATTACATGAATCCTTAAAAGTGGAAGATCTTTTCTGACTGTGGGCACAGGGATACGTGACTAAGGAAGGGTGTCGGAGACATCAACTTATCTGGCTTAGGGATAGAGAAAGGGGTCACAGGTCAAGGACTTGAGCAGTTTTTTGAAGCCAGAAAAGTAAGGAGATAGATCTTTTCTTAGGACCAGCCCAGTGAGACCCATGTTAGACTTCTAATCTGCAGAACTGTAAGAGAGAATGGATTTGTATTGTCAAAATTATCATGTTTGGGCTAATTTGTTACCACAACAATAGAAAACTAATACACCCTCTTTCTTCAGAAATGATGACATTATAGGGAGGATGATTTAAAACATGACTCATTAGGCATTGCTGATAGTGTTCTGATAATGGGGATTTATGAGAAGCTGCCACAGAAAATAATAAATTTAGCTACTGGGGGGATATTCCCTGAGGAGTCAAAAATGAGGCTATTGGTGATAATTACAAGTGAGACTGACATTATGAGCCTGTAGGGAAGTCTCTAAATATCTGTAGTGTCAATAGAGGACATTTTATTAAAAATACTTAACATGTTTATCTACATTTGTACTTTCAAAGGAAGAGAAAAGGACATTTGTTTAATTCTCATTGTTAGTGATTTAACCTTTGGTTACGTACACCAGACTGTAAATGGGGATGCCATGCTTCCCCACACCTAATCTTACATTCTCAGCCTCAACTCAGTTAAGGTATATCAAAGATCTTTAAGAGAATAGACCCACCCCTGTTGCTTTGTGTTTGTCTTGCCTGTATGCACTGTTCAGCAATGTTGGAGCCACATACTGAGTGTTTCCGGTTGAGTTCATCCACCTGGCTGCTGTCCCAAGGCTCAGTATTGGGATGACAGGGTTGCTATTGGCATTTATCCTTAGGGAAATTCTGTATCTCCCATTTGAAAAATTGTTTTGTTAATCAGACAATTCTGGATTGATTTTTTTTTTTTTAGTGCTCAAATATTATTTCACCATCATTGTTTCCATGGTATAAAATTACCTACCTTAGTTTCTCTTGTGCAGGAAATCAGCACTTTTCTCTGGTTGCTTTTAAGGTCCCTTTGCCTTTGATTTCCAGTGACTACAATGTGTCCTGATATATATTTCTTTTTATTTGTCCTATATGGGCTATATGGTGATTTTTAAATCTTTATAGTCATGATTTTTATGACTTCTGGTAGATTCTTGCTGTTCCTTGTAGAACTCCAATAAGCAGTGTGTTACATTTTTTATTTTATCCTTCCATTTCTCTAAATTTGCTTTTCATATATTCTGGGATTTTATTTCTATGATACATTTTGGATAATTTATTCAGATACACTCACAATATGCTAAATTATTCATTATCCTTTGAGCTTTTTCAATTCAAATTATATATTTGTTGTTATTTCCAAGCTGCCTGGTTATTTCCAGTAGTGCTTCTGCTTGCTCATCTTGGTGGTTTCCTCTTTTATTCTTTTAAACATTTTATTCTCAGCCATTCTGTATTCTGTATTTAATAAGCCTAATTTGAATATCTGTAGTCTAAATAATTTGTTGTTGCTGTTTACTCTCACTCGTGGTGGATTGCCTCTGGTGTATTTGATAATACTTAAATGTGAACTCTTATTTTCATAATTTTAATTTGAGAGGATCTTGAAGGCTTAAATTTCCTATTTGCTTTTCAACAGACAGATTTCTCATCTGGTTATTCCAGGAGTCAAGGGACACTACTGAGCCGGAGCTTCTTTCATCCCCTCAGGAGATGGACTCACATGGGGGCCCCCGTTTCAGCCCACCTACTTGGCCCTATCTTGGGCTCAGCATTAGGAACACAGGGCACCATCAGCATTTGTTCTGAAGAAGACCCTGTGTCTCCCATTTGCTCCCTCCTCACTGATTTTTAGTTTCCAGCTTTGATTTAAGCATTTAAGCTCAAATTTAAAGGAAAAAATTTGGGGAGGGGGTAAGTTGTACTTACAGATTTCCCCTAATTTATGAGATTCCATTAGTGCATCAAACTTATGTTAGCTAGGATTAAGTTATTCTTGTCTCCAACTATCTAGTCTTCTATAATACCAAAAGAAAAATCCCTAATTTATGTATTTTAAAAGCATTATTATTTTTCATTTGGACCTAAGAGGCAGAGAGTTGAGTGCATTACACTCCTCAGTTCAGGGTGTATTGCCATAACTTGTCCGTGCATTATTTATTTATATATTTATTTTTAAAATATTAAGGGGGTACAAGTGTTTTAGGTTACATAGATCACTTTTGTAATGTCTGAATCCCGGCTATTGGTGTGCCCATCACCCAGTAGTTCACAGTACTCATTAGGTAGGATTTTTACCCTTCCCTACTTCTCCCTCTCCCCTGTGTGACTTTCACTAAGGTTTACTTCCCTCTGTGCATATGAGTGCTGAACGTTTAGTTCCAGTTTAGTAGTGAGTACCTGTGGTATTTGTTTTTTTTTATTCTTGAGATACTTCACTTAGGAGAATGGTCTCCGATTCCATCTAGATTGGTGTAAAAGTTATTAAGTTCATCTTTTTGTATGGCTCAGTAGCACTCCATGGCATTCATAGGCCACATTTCATTAATTCACTCATGAATTGATGGGCATTTGAATTCATTGCACATCGTTGCAATTGTGAATTGTGCTGCCATACACATTTGAGTGCAGGTATCTTTTTGATGAAAAGTACTCTTTTCCTTTGGGTAAATAAATACCCAGTAGTGGGATTGCTGGATCAAATGGTGGGTTGACTTTTAGTTCTTTGAGGAATCTCCAAACTGTCTTCTATGGAAGTTGTACTAATTTCCAGTTGCATTGACAGGGTATAAGCATTCCTTTTTCTCTGCATCCATGCCAACATCTATTGTTTTTGGACTGTTTAATAAAGACATTCTAATTGGGGTAGGGTGATATCTCATTATAGTTTTAATTTGCATTTCCTTGATTATCATTTTTTCATATATTTAGCGGTCTTTTGTCTTTCCTTTTTTGAGAAACTTTTGTTTATGTCCTCTTCTTATATGGTCTGTTCAGGAGTTCTATTTCTTCCTTGATGAGTCTAGGTAAGTGTGTGTCCAGGAAATGGTCCATTTCTTCTATGTTCTCTAGTTTATGTGTGTAGAGATTTACATAATATTCATGGATGACGTTTTGTATTTTTGTGATATCAGTTGTAATGTTAACATTTTTATTTCTCTTTTTTTTTTTTCTGAGATACAGTCTCACTATGTCGCCCTCAGTAGAGTACTGTGGCATCCCTGCTCACAGCAACCTCAAACTCCTGGGCTTAAGTGATTCTCTTGCCTCAGCCTCCCAAGTAGCTGGGATTACAACGCCCAGCTATTTTTTTTGTTGTAGCTGTCATTGTTGTTTAGCAGGCGTGGGCTGGGTTTGAACCAGCCAGCCCTGGTATATGTGGCTGGTGCCCTAAGCACTGAGCCAAAATTTTTATTTATTTTTGAGCTTATTTGGGTCCTTTCTCTTCTGTTTTTGGTTAATCTAGCAAGAGGTCTGTTGATTTTATCTTTTCAAAGAAACAACTTCTCATTTGTTCAATCATTTGTATTGTTTTTTCTTCACCAATTCATTTCTTTCTGCTCTAAACTTTTTTTTTTATTCTGCTGACTTTAAGGTGGGCTTGTTCTTCCTTTTCTAATTCATTGAGATGTGACATTAGATTGTTAATTTGTGATCTGTCTTTTTGACATAGGCATTTAAGGCCATGAATTTTTCCCTGAGGTATTTTTTTTTCCTGTGTCCCAAAGATTTTAATAGTTTGTGCTCCCTTTGTCATTCAGCTCAAAGAATTTTTTTTGATTTACATCTTAATTTTTGAACCGATAGTCATTCAGCAACAGGTTGTCTAATTTCCATGACTGTGTAGGTTTGAACATTTCTGTTGTGATTGACTTCTGGTTTTATTCTGCCGTGGTCTGAGAAGGTGTATAGTGTGATATCAGTTTACCTGTTTTATGACTTAAGACGTGATCAATCTTAGAGAATGTCCCATGTGCTTCTGAGAAGAATGTTCTTCAGTTTTTGTATGAATTTTCTGTAAGTGTCTGTTAGGTCCATTTGATTTGGAGTATGGTTTAATTCCATTGTTTCCTCATTTATTTTCTGCTTTGGTAATTTGTTGAGCTTTGATAGTGGGGTGTTGAGGTCTGTAGCAGTTATGCTGGTGCTATACATTTCTTTGCTTAGCAGTAGTGAAATTTGCTTTATGTATCCAGAAACGCTTGGGTTGGGCACATATATATTTAGGATTGTCATATCTTCCTTTTGGATTATTCTTCACCATTTTATAATCACCGTCTTTCTTTACCTTGGTTGACTTAAAGTCAATTTTTATCATATGAGAATGGTTAAACCTGCTCTCTTTTGATATTCATTTGCATAGAGTATTTTATTTCATCCCTTAATGTTGAATCTGCATGCATCTCTGTGGCTTAGAAGTGTTTCCTGTAGACAGCAGCTAGTTGGGTTGTGTTTTCTCTTCCATTCAGTCAGCCTATGTCTTTTTAGAGGAGCATTCACTCCATTAATATTAATCAGTAGCATTGATATGTGGGATATTGGCCTGTTTATTCTATTGGATAGTCTCTTACTGCTTTATTTTACCTCTGTTTTATAGAAGATGTGAGTTTTTTTTTTTGTTTTTTTTTATTTAAGGTATTTACATTGGTGGGTATCTGTTGTGCTGATTTGTGGATAGGGCTGCTCTGAGTATTTTGTGTAGGGCAGGTCTGGTCATGACAAATTCCTCAGCGTTTGCTTGTCTGGAAAAGACTCCATCAACTGTGAAACTTGGTTTTGCAGGATATAAAATTTTAGGCCAGCAGTTGTTCTGTTTAAGTTGAATGAAGATGGGCTGTGGTCTCTTCTGGCTTATAAGGTTCCCCCTGAGAAATCTGAAGTTAGCCTGATCAGTTTTCCTTTGAAGGTAATTGTGACTTTCATCTTCCTACTTGCAGAATTTTATCCTTTATTTTGACTTTGGCCAGCTTGATTACTATATGTCATGAAGATGATCTATTTGCTATGACTCTTCCCACTGTTTAATGTCCTTCCTGTATCTCTATCTGTATGTCTGCATTTCTTCTCCCTCACGAACACCCATAATTCAAATAATTGGTTCACTTCACAAAATCCCCTGCCTCCCTCAATGATTGCTTTGCCTCCTTGAATGACTGTGTTATCATCAAGCTCTGAGGTTCTTTCTTCTCTTTGGTTTAGCCTTCTGCTGTGTTTTGAAATTCCCTTTCATTTCTTTAAGTTCTATTATATCCTTTCTCATGGTACCCAAATTAGCATTGGACACAGTCCTGGATTCAAGCAATCCTCTTGCCCCAGCTTCCTGAGTATCTGGACCTACATGCTCATGCACAAGCACAATGCTTTTAAGACATGCCCAGATGTCTCTGTGTTTGTCTAGTTGGTTGTTTCTACCTTCTTCATAGAGCTGTACGGTGTGGATTTATCACATTTTTCTATTCATACTTACATTGATAAACACATCACCTCTATATCCACATAGTACTATTTTAGAAATGTGAAATCACATGTGAGAGGGAATTTTACTTTTTTTGCTCAAAAAAAGTATGTGAGTTTTTTCTTTTATTTTCAAGTCTTAATTTTTAACCTAATACTAATTCTTCTATATTCTGTTGCTTCCCGATGCTTCCTTGATTCCTAATATCTGAAATAAAGCAGAAAAGTCTCATACCATTTTGAGCAAACAACATACTTTATGATCAAAGGCTCAGCATCTAGAACAGGTATCTAAATAGGCTTCATCTTGATTACCATGTTGGATTGAAGGCAGAGGCTTCTTAGAGCACTGTGTCAAGAAATACTATGTGGAACTTTTGGCATCCAGGTGGAGTGTGCTGTGATCATCTATAGAGGTCTGCCCCAGGCTCAAGAGGAGGCGCATGTTAGTTGTCCATCTTCTTCATGATCTCTGGGCTAAGGAAGGGAATGGATAGATAAGGTCAAATGCTTCTAATGCCTCTGGAGTGGACAAAGCCCAAATAGAGTTGGTGAGGACATTTAATATCTCTGTGTCTTTAGTAGCTCATATCCCATGACTTAGGAAATGAATGTACTGTAGTGACTTTTAGATTACTTAAAGCTGGCTATTTAAATAAATTTCTTATATCCCCAAGGGGATAATGTTTAATTAGGAGAAGGGTTTGCTTAGAAGCAAATGTGAGATACTAAGTGTGTTAAAAACATAATCTACTTTCCACATTTACTAGGATTCACATGTGAACTAATGAAGGTCCTACATTAGTTTCATAATAAGGGTGGGTACATTGGGTACTTTTACTTCCATTCCTGAGACACTTTACTGAGAAGAATATGTTCCAGCTTCATCCATGTAAACACGAAAGAGGTAAAGTCTCCATCTTTTTTTAAGGCTGCATAATATTCCATGGTGTACATATACCACAATTTATTAATCCATTTGTGGATCGATGGGCACTTGGGCTTTTTCCATGACTTAGCAATTATGAATAGGGCTGCAATAAATATTCTAATACAAATATCTTTGTTATGATGTGAGTTTTGGTCTTCTGGGTATATGTCCAGTAGAGGGATTACAGGATTGAATGGCAGATCTATTTTTAGATCTCTAGGTGTTCTCCATATCTCTTTCCAAAAGGAATGTATTAATTTGCATTCCCACCAGCAGTGCAAAAGTGTTCCCTTTTCTCCACATCCATGCCAACATCTCTGGTCTTGGGATTTTGTGATGTAGGCTAGTCTCACTGGAGTTAGATGATATCTCAAAGTAGTTTTGATTTGCATTTCTCTGATGATTAAAGATGATGAGCATTTTTTCATATGTCTGAAGGCCGTGCGCCTGTCTTCTTCAGAGAAGTTTCTCTTCAAGTCCTTTGCCCAGCCTGCGATGGGATCCCTTGTTCTTTTCTTGCTAATGCGTTTGAGTTGTCTGTGGATTCTGGTTATTAAACCTTTGTCGGAGACATAACCTGCAAATATCTTTTCCCATTCTGAGGGCTGTTTGCTTGCTTTACTTACTGTGCAGAAGCTTTTTAGTTTGATCAAGTCCCAATAGTGTATTTTTGAAGCAGCTTCAATTGCCCGGGGGGTCCTTCTCATGAAAAACTCGCCCACCCAATTTCTTCAAGGGTTTTCCCTGTACTCTCTTCTAGTATTTTTATAGTTTCATATCTTAGGTTTAAATCTTTAATTCAGTGAGAGTCTATCTTGGTTAATGGTGAGAGGTGTGGGTCCAGTTTCAGTCTTCTACAGGTTGCCAGCCAGTTCACCCAGCACCATTTGGTAAATAGGGAATCTTTTCCCCACTGAATGTTTTTAATTGGCTTGTCAAAGATTAAATAATGGTAATTAGCTGGATTCATCTCTTGTTTCTCTATTCGGTTCCAGACGTCTACTTCTCTGTTTTTGTGCCAGTACCATGCTGTTTTGATCACTATCGATTTGTAGTATATTCTGAGGTCTGGTAGCATGATTCCTCCTGCTTTGTTTTTATTTTTGAGTAATGTCTTGGCTATTCGAGGTTAGCAAAATAACTAAGAAAATGCCACGAAAGCTATGTTAACTAGTGTGATGAAAATGTGTCAAACAGTCTATGAACCAAGTGTATGGTGCCCCATGATCATACTAATGTACACAGCTATGATTTAATAAAAAAATAAATAAATAGGAAAAGACGAAAAAAACCTAATCTATATAAATTGTTTTGGAAATGGAAACATGCTCAAAAAACTATAGTAGGGCTTTTACAAGGAAACATGGAGATCTTTGACGCTTTAATAATTGAGTAAAGTTCTAGCAGTTTAGCACTGATGGGTCTGAGGAGCTAATGGCCCACAGAATCACAGAAACCAAGAGAGAATGAAGCAGACGTGGTAGAGTGACGAGACGACGCAGAGCCTTTGTCTCAGACCTAGACTCCAAATTTGGGAAGGGACTCTGGGAGGTCATCTAGTCCAGACTCTATCCAGTACAAAAATATGTTTTAAAATATGTCACTGTTGTTGTCATATTTTGTTGTTGTTATTGGAAAAACCCACTAATTGGACCTCATTAACCAATTAGTCTTTATTTGTGGGAAGAACTGATTGATCAAAAGTTCTTACTTCAATAATTCCAAAACTTGCCTCGTATTAAGCTCACTCATTAGTCCCAGTACTGTTCTCTAGAAAAGTCAGGAGGGAGCTCTGCACTCTTGGAATAATAACACCCCTCCTGTAGCCTCCATGACTCCACAGGTAGTAGGGTAGAGACCTGGACTTCCATATAGCTTCACCCCTCACCATGTGCAGCCTCAGGTGTGACAACCAAAAATGTTTCTGGAAATTGCCAAATATGTCTAGCATGTGAGGGTGGGGAGCAAGTTACTCCCCATAAAGAACCTCTGTCCTAGGTTCTGAGCTAGTCAACCTCCTTTTCTCCAGATGTTTTTGTCCTTTATAGCAAAATATTTTGAAAATTATCTTTACTTACTTTCCTCATTTCTTCTCCTAATTCCATTTTAGCCAAGGTGTCTGGCCTACTCTGAAGCTACTCTCATTAAGGTTTCCAAAGACCTCCATGTTGCTAAATCCAGTGTTCAGTGGTCAGTCATCATATCCCCTGCCCTCTCAGAAGCATTTGACACTGTTGATCACTTTCTCTTCATTAAAAATAACTTTTTTTTTGTAGAGACAGAGTCTCACTCTATCGCCCTCGGTAGGTGCTGTGGCATCACACAGCTCACAGCAACCTCCAACTCCTGGGCTCAGGTGATTCTCTTGCCTCGGCCTCCTGAGTAGCTGGGACCACAGGCACCCACCACAATGCACGGCTATTTTTTTTTTTTGTTGTTGTTGTTGCAGTTTGGCCAGGGCTGGGTCTGAACCTGCCACCCTTGATATATGGGGCCACCACCCTACCCACTGAGCCACAGGTGCCTCAGAGAGAATAATGCAGAATAATACAGAATAATGCAGCCACCTGTGGCTCAACAGAGTAGGGCACCAGCCCCATATGCCGGAGTGGTGGTAGATTCAAACCCAGCCCCAGTCAAAAACTGCAAAAAAAAAAAAAATAATAATAATAAAATAAAACCAAAAACCTTTTTTACCTTCTTTGTCACTTCAGTGTTTATTCTTCTGTCATGCTGGCTATTCTTCATCTCCTTTCCTGGTTGCTCTTTATTACATGACTCCTAAAACTCAGTATGCCCCGAGCTCCAGGCTCACACATCTCCTCTATTCTATCTGCATTATTCTCTTTTTGTTCCCATCCATCCTTTAAATAATATCTATGTACTATCGATTTCATAGTTAGGTATCCAACCTGACTTGTCATTTAAACTTCTCACTTTTATCCAACTGCTACTCAACATCCCAATTTGCAAATCAGGCATTTCAAACTTAACGTGTCAAAACAAACTTCCTATCATTCCTCTTTCTAAATATGCTCTTTCTGTAGTTTTTACCTTGTAAAAGGAAGCTGGTTTTCTATTTGTTAAGTCTTCAAATCTCAGCATCTCCTGCTTAATTTTTCTCCTTATATTCATTTCATATTATTTGAAAGATGTTTTCCTGTTTACCTTAAAGCCATATTTGACATCTGGCCCATATTTATACACCTATACTGTTCCCAGCTGGGTCCAAGCCACTGTCATTTCCCACCCTATTCTATTAGTCTCCCAACTAGAATTCCTGCTTCCTTCCTTGCTCTATCACCTCTGCTTACTGTCTACTCTCAACACAACCATTAGGTTGTTCTGCATAAAACTGGGTTAAACTGGAGAGATGCTGGTCAAAGTGTACAATTTTGCATTTGTAAGAGGAATAAGTCCTGGAGTCCAATGTACAGTATGGTGGTTGTAGTTAATAATAATAAGGTATACTTGAAATTTGCTAAAGAATAGATCTTAAGAATTCTCACTGTACACAAAAATGGTAAACTATGTGAAGTGATGCATATGTTAATTAACTTGGTTGTGGCAATCATGTTATAATGTTTACATATATCAAAACATTCCACTGTGCACCTCGAATATGCATACACAATTTTTACTTGTCAGTGATACCTCAATAAAGCTGGAAATTAAAAAAAGTGTTTGCAAAATTGAGTTATCTCACTTCTCACGTCAACCCTCACGACTTTCCATATTATGTAGGGTGAAAACCAAAGCTTTACAGTTGCCCAGAAGACCCATCCCTTTCTACCTTTCCCTCTCATTATTTCTTGGTATCTCTTCGCTGATCCTGAAACATGACAATCATATTCCTGCATTAAGGATTTTGAGTTCACATTTTTATTGGTTTAGAATGTTCTTCCCTAAATATCTGCCTGGCTCACTCCTGGTCCTCCTTGCAAAGTTTTCCTTAAAATCTCTTCCTCACTCAGCCTATTTAAAGTTGTGCTCCCTGCTCTCTCTGTGTCTCCTTATCTTGTTCTCTTCTTTACATTTTCATCTTAGCATTTATCACCTTCTAATGTTCTTATTAATTTACTTATTTATTAGGCTCATTTATTCTGTCTTCCCTCCCTGAGATAGTCATCTTCAAGGAGGCAGAAATGTTTGCCTGCATTGTTTACTGCGTAGTGACCAGTGCTTAGAAAAGTAATATTCAATGAATGTTTGTGAGCAGTTGACTGGGATCAATACAGAATGATCTCCTCTTTGTGATGATTAATTTAGAAACAATAATAGGCTGGGCCTTGTGGGTCTCAGGTGACATGTTTAAACCTGGTTTGTCATCTGCCACAGCAACAAGATGATCGAATTCTCAGGGCGTCTGTGTGTGTTGCTCTAAAAAGTAAAGGTGAAGGAAAACATTACACAGAACCATCACTGGGGTGGGTGAAGTCTTGGGCACTTGACTTAAGCCTTCTTTATGTGTAAAAAGAAGATTTAAAAAATCCTGATAGAATTAATAATATATGATCTTTATCATAAATTCCATTAGTTCATAAAATTTTAAGAAGAAAGTAAAGGTCATGCTGAAATATCCACCATTAACATTTTGGTGACTACATGCATTTCTTTTCATAACAACTACTACATCTTATTTTAAATAAATGATACATGTTCATATTTTTATTGTGCATACATTTTTAAATGTCCTTTCCTCCTCCAAGTTCTCTGTTTTTCTCCCACCCTGCTCACATTTCCTGAGAATAACAAGAGGAGGTGTCTCCACCCTCCATGTGCCTTCTCCATGTTTAAATGACCACGTATAAATATAATGAAGCTCCCAGCTTAGATTTTCTTTGCATTTATCCTTCTTAAACTCTGGTCATCTTGGATTTGAAAGTTAATGCTTTTTAAAAATTACATATGCGAAAATTTTGGACATTATTTTTCAAATATATTTTTACCCCTTTTTCACCTCTTCTTTTGGGGTGTCTCCAATGGGCAGAGATGTAGATGACAAACCAGGTTTAACATATGTTGAGTGTTTCCAACATGTTAAACTGTTCAGTGTTTTTTCACAGGTAATTGAGGAATTTTATTGCTGTATTTTTTTCCGTTCTTCAGAGTCAACATTTTTAATATTTTTGTGTTCAAGTTAATCCATCCTTTCTTCTGCAATCTTCATCCTAGTATTAAACTCATCTGGTGTTTTGGTATTGTTTTCTAAGACATTTTACTTATCAGTTCTACAGTTTTCATTTTATTCTTTTTTATAGTTACCATCACTTTGATGCATTTCCCTATCTATTCATTCATTATATTCATCTTTTAAGAAAAAAATTCTTGAACCAAAGTAGTTTTAAAGTTCTTGCTATCTACTTACCTCTTAAAACATTGGGTCTTATTTCCTTTTTCATGTCTGATATTTTTAAAATTATATTTGGAGACTGAGTGTTATATTGTAGAGACTGTGGATCTTTTATGTTTTACTGAAAAATAATTATTTTTACTCTTGTAGGCAGCTAAATTACTGGAAAATCAACTAAAACTTTTGGAGGTTTGATTTTAGGCTTTGCTAGGACAACTATGTTCAGCCCTAGGAGGACACTCTTATTTCTTCGATGTGGACTTTACTCCTAAATATGATAATTATGAGATTTCAACATAAGCCTGGGTATTTTTAAGTACTTCCAAGTTAGTGGGATCCAAATTCCAGATTCTGTCTTCACTGCGGGGGTCAGCAGCTGAATTCTCTTCTTCGTCCGAGCCTTCCAGCTCTCATTTCCTGTTGGACTCTGAAACTTCCTCTATGCATGCCCAGCTCATGCGTTGGCCAAGGATTTGAGTGGAGGTTATCTACAGATCTGGAGGCTTATCCGTTTTTGGTCCTCTTCATTCTTGGATTTTCCTTTTTAATTTCTAGTTTCTCTAACAGCCTTGAATTTTGCTCTGTCATGACTCAAATTAAAAAAGGCTGTGGTTTTTACTTGAATTCCAGAGACTGCATACCACATGGCCTTAGTGCCTTTGGAGGAAAAGCCATGTATGATCCATTTTATGTGTTAACTTGGTGAGGCTGTAATAACCAGCTATTCAATCAAATACTAATGTAGTTTTGCTATGAAGGTGTTTTGTAGAGTGAACTGAAGTAAAATCCTAAGCTCTTCTGCTGACAGAATGGAGACATTCTTGCCAAGTAGACCTCAGAGAAATCTTAAAACTGAGTGCTAATCATAATGGTCTGGGAGGTCAGATACGCCTCATTATACCCGCCTCCATCGGTTTTGCTTTTCATTTTTTTCTCTTCTCTTCTTTCTTTCCTTTTTTTTTTTTTTTTTGCCAAAGTCTAAGCAGAAACCCATTTCATGATCTATTTCTCCCTATTGTAGTTTTGGCACTATAACTGACCAGCATTCTTTCCTGATAAGAGACCCACAGCCAGTTGTTTTAACCAGTCTATGGAGTATGTGCATTAAGGACTGTTATGTCCCCTGCTTCACCTTTTGACATCGCAGGGCCACCAACTTTTGAACACCGACCCCCATAAAGGGCATAGACCTCAGTTGTGCATACACGTTTCTCCTTCCATAAAGATTCATGACTCCTCCTGTAGCTTGTTAAATATGTATATTTTGCCAGTCTTCCTCAACAAAAATGCCTGTTCCCATTGCCCCTCCTTTAAAACATGCATTTCTGGCTTCTGGCCAGAGGCTCTGCTTCTCAGCCTGTTGCGATGGCCACCTGCAGGCTGCAACCTTTATAAGAAATAAAGCTCTCCTTTCCAAATTTATGAACCTCGCCATTTCTTCAGTTGGTACTGGAAGTGGTTTACTTCTATTATCAATTGACTTTAAGATGATGTCTTCTGTATATGAGTGGGCCTCATTTCATTTAATCAGTAGAAAAGCCTAAGAGCAAAACCAAGGATTCCCTGAGTCAGAAAGAAATCCTGACTCAAGGCACAGCGTCAGCTTCTGCCCCAGAAGAGCTCTTAGTCTGCTGTTCTGCCATGCAGATTGCAGACTGGATAGCTCCCACACCCATGTGAGCCAAATCCTTGAAAAATAAGCATGTAGTCATTTATATATAAATAAGTATGTATCCATGTACATATTTATACATAGTACGTTATGTAGTGTATTAAATTTGTAATACTCAAGTCACATTTGACTTCTGCAATTATAAGAGGCACTCAGCGTGACCTGTATTCATCTTTTGTTATATATATTGAGTATTACAATTTTAACAGTTTTTTTTTTCCTTTCTTAAAATGTGTAGACATTCTTTTATACCCTCTCTGTTTATATGTATACATCCTCCTGTTTCTGTTTTTCTGGAGAACCCTGATTGATAGACCCTATAAACTTGTATCTCTCCCAGTGCACTTCCTTTCTTTTAAAGATTTAATCCCCCAATTTCTGTCTGGTTTTACCATTCTTTATGACTTAAAATAGTTTTTTTTTTTTTATTGTTGGGGATTCATTGAGGGTACAATAAGCCAGTTACACTGATTGCAATTGTTAGGTAAAGTCCCTCTTGCAATCATGTCTTGCCCCCATAAAGTGTGACACACACTAAGGCCCCACCCTCCTCCCTCCATCCCTCTTTCTTCTTCCCCCCCCCATAAACTTAATTGTCATTAATTGTCCTCATATCAAGATTGAGTACATAAGATTCATGCTTCTCCATTTTTGTGATGCTTTACTAAGAATAATGTCTTCCACGTCCATCCAGGTTAATACGAAGGATGTAAAGTCTCCATTTTTTTTAATAGCTGAATAGTATTCCATGGTATACATATACCACAGCTTGTTAATCCATTCCTGGGTTGGTGGGCATTTAGGCTGTTTCCACATTTTGGCAATGGTAAATTGAGCTGCAATAAACAGTCTAGTACAAGTGTCCTTATGATAAAAGGATTTTTTTCCTTCTGGGTAGATGCCCAGTAATGGGATTGCAGGATCGAATGGGAGGTCTAGGTTGAGTGCTTTGAGGTTTCTCCAGACTTCCTTCCAGAAAGGTTGTACTAGTTTGCAGTCCCACCAGCAGTGTAAAAGTGTTCCCTTCTCTCCACATCCACGCCAGCATCTGCAGTTTTGAGATTTTGTGATGTGGGCCATTCTCACTGGGGTTAGATGATATCTCAGGGTTGTTTTGATTTGCATTTCTCTAATATATAGAGATGATGAACATTTTTTCATGTGTTTGTTAGCCATTCATCTGTCATCTTTAGAGAAAGTTTTATTCATGTCTCTTGCCCATTGATATAAGGGATTGTTGGCTTTTTTCATGTGGATTAATTTGAGTTCTCTATAGATCCTGGTTATCAAGCTTTTGTCTGATTGAAAATATGCAAATATCCTTTCCCATTGTGTGGGTTGTCTCTTTGCTTTGGTTATTGTGTCTTTAGCTGTACAGAAGCTTTTCAGTTTAATGAAGTCCCATTTGTTTATTTTTGTTGTTGTTGCCATTGCCATGGCAGTCTTCTTCATGAAGTCTTCCCCCAGGCCAATATCTTCCAGTGTTTTTCCTATGCTTTCTTTGAGGATTTTTATTGTTTCATGCCTTAAGTTTAACTCCTTTATCCATCTTGAATCAATTTTTGTGAGTGGGGAAAGGTGTGGGTCCAGTTTCAGTCTTTTACATGTAGACATCCAGTTCTCCCAACACCATTTATTGAATAGGGAGTCTTTCCCCCAAGGTAAGTTCTTGTTTGGTTTATCAAAGATTAGGTGGTTGTAAGATGTTAGTTTCATTTCTTGGTGTTCAATTCGATTCCAAGTGTCTATGTCTCTGTTTTTGTGCCAGTACCATGCTGTCTTGAGCACTATGGCTTTGTAGTACAGACTAAAATCTGGTATGCTGATGCTCCCAGCTTTATTTTTGTTACTAAGAACTGCCTTAGCTATACGGGGTTTTTTCCGGTTCCATACAAAACGCAGAATCATTTTTTCCAAATCTTGAAAGTACGATGTAGGTACTTTGATAGGAATGGCATTGAATAGGTAGATTGCTTTGGGAAGTATAGACATTTTAACAATGTTGATTCTTCCCATCCATGAGCATGGTATGTTCTTCCATTTGTTAATATCCTCTGCTATTTCCTTTCTGAGGATTTCATAGTTTTCTTTATAGAGGTCCTTCACCTCCTTCGTTAGGTATATTCCTAGGTATTTCATTTTCTTTGAAACTATGGTGAAGGGAGTTGTGTCCTTAATTAGCTTCTCATCTTGACTGTTATTGGTGTATACAAAGGCTACTGACTTGTGGACATTGATTTTATATCCTGAAACATTACTGTATTTTTTGATGACTTCTAGGAGTCTTGTGGTTGAGTCTTTGGGGTTCTCTAAGTATAAGATCATGTCGTCAGCAAAGAGGGAGAGTTTGACCTCCTCTGCTCCCATTTGGATTCCCTTGATTTCCTTGTCTTGCCTAATTGTATTGGCTAGAACTTCCAGCACTATGTTGAATAGTAAAGGTGACAGAGGACAACCTTGTCTGGTTCCAGTTCTAAGAGGAAAAGCTTTCAGTTTTACTCCATTCAGTAAAATATTGGCTGTGGGTTTGTCATAGATAGCTTCAATCAGTTTTAGAAATGTGCCACCTATGCCTATACTCTTCAGTGTTCTAATTAGAAAAGGATGCTGGATTTTATCAAATGCTTTTTCTGCATCTTTTGAGAGGATCATGTGATCTTTATTTTTGCCTCTGTTAATATGGTGGATAATGTTTATGGACTTGCGTATGTTAAACCAGCCTTGCATCCCTGGGATGAAGCCTACTTGGTCATGATGAATGACTTTTTTGATGATAAGCTGTAATCTATTGGCTAGGATTTTGTTGAGAATTTTTGCGTCTATATTCATGAGTGAGATTGGTCTGAAATTCTCCTTTTTGTTTGGGTCTTTTCCTGGTTTTGGTATCAGGGTGATGTTTGCTTCATAGAATGTTGGGGAAGATTCCTTCTTCCTCAGTTTTTTGGAATAATTTCTGCAGTACAGGAATAAGCTCTTCCTTGAAGGTTTGATAGAATTCTGGAGTGAAGCCATCTGGACCAGGGCATTTTTTAGTTGGAAGCTTTTTTATTGTTTCTTTGATCTCAGTGCTTGAAATTGGTCTGTTCAGGAGCTCTATTTCATCCTGGCTAAGTCTAGGGAGAGGGTGTGATTCCAAATATTGATCCATTTCCTTCACATTGTCAAATTTCTGGGCATAGAGTTTCTGGTAGTATTCAGAGATGATCTCTTGTATCTCTGTGGGATCAGTTGTTATTTCCCCTTTATTGTTTCTGATTGAGGTTATTAGAGATTTTACTTTTCTATTCCTTGTTAGTCTGGCCAATGGTTTATCTATTTTATTTATTTTTTCAAAAAACCAACTCCTTGTTTCATTAATTTTCTGAATGATTCTTTGGTTTTCAATTTCATTGATCTCTGATTTGATTTTGGATATTTCTTTTCTTCTACTGAGTTTAGGCTTAGATTGTTCTTCTTTTTCCAATTCCATAAGATCTCTTGTGAGATTGTTGATGTGCTCTCTTTCTGTTTTTCGAATGTAGGCATCTAAAGCGATGAATTTTCCTCTCAAAACTGCTTTTGCAGTATCCCACAGGTTTTGGTAGCTTGTGTCTTCATTGTTGTTATGCTCAAGGAAGTTAATGATTTCCTGTTTTATTTCTTCCTTCACCCATCTGTTATTCAACAGAAGATTGTTTAGTTTCCATGCCTTTGGGTGGGGTCGAGCATTTTTGTTAGAGTTGAGTTCCACCTTTAGTGCCTTATGGTCTGAAAAGATACAAGGTAAAATTTCAATTCTTTTGATTCTGTTGATATTTGTTTTGTGTCCCAGGATATGATCAATTTTGGAGAGTGTTCCATGGGGTGATGAGAAGGATGTATATTCTTTATCTTTGGGGTGGAGTGTTCTATATGCGTCTATCAAGCATAGTTGTTCTAGGGTCTCATTTAAATCTCTTACATCTTTGTTTAATTTCTGTTTAGAGGATCTGTCCAGCTCTGTAAGAGGTGTGTTAAAGTCCCCTATTATGATGGTATTATCAGATATCATATTGCTCAGACTGAGTAAGGTCTGCTTCAAGAATCTGGGAGCATTTAAATTGGGTGCATAAATATTTAGAATTGAAATGTCTTCTTGTTGTAGTTTTCCCTTGACCAATAAAAAGTGACCATCTTTGTCTTTTTTGACTTTAGTTGCTTTAAATCCACATGTATCTGAAAATAAGATCGCAACTCCTCTTTTCTTCTGAATTCCATTTGTCTGAAAAATTGTCTTCCAACCCTTGACTCAGAGCTTTAATTTGTCTTTTGAAGCCAGGTGTGTTTCTTGCAGACAGCAAATGGATGGCTTGTGTTTTTTAATCCAGTCAGCCAATCTATGTCTCTTCAGTGGGGAATTCAAGCCATTAACATTTATTGAGATAATTGATAAGTGTGGTAGTATTCTATTCGTCTTATTTGGTGAGAGTCCATTGCTTGGTTTTATCTTTTGCATCAGTGTGGAGGTTAGGTTCTGTCCTTTGATTTCTGAATTCTTACTTTGCTGCTGATCCATTGTGGTGGTCAGTGTGCAGAACAGGTTGAAGTATTTCCTGTAGAGCTGGTCTTGTTGTGGCAAATTTCCTCAATGTTTGTATATCCGTAAATGATTTGATTTCTCCGTCAATTTTGAAGCTTAGCTTAGCAGGGTACAGAACTCTGGGCTGAAAATTGTTCTGTTTAAGTAGATTAAAGGTAGATGACCATTGTCTTCTTGCTTGGAAAGTTTCATTAGAGAAGTCTGCCGTCACTCTGATGGATTTGCCCCTGTAGGTCAACTGGCGCTTACTCCTGGCAGCTTGCAGAATCTTTTCTTTTGTCTTGACTTTGGACAGGTTCATCACAATGTGTCTTGGAGAACCTCGGTTAGAGTTGAGGCGACCTGGGGTCCGATATCCCTCTGAAAGCAGTGTGTCAGACTCCTTGGTGATGTTTGGGAAATTTTCTTTTATAATATTCTCTAGTATGGCTTCCATTCCTCTGGGGCATTCTTCTTCCCCTTCTGGAATTCCTATAACTCGTATGTTGGAACGCTTCATAAAGTCCCATAATTCTGACAGTGAACGTTCTGCTTTCTCTCTCTTCTTTTCTGCCTCTTTTACTGTCTGAGTTATCTCAAGAACTTTGTCTTCTACCTCTGAAATTCTTTCTTCTGCATGGTCTAACCTGTTGCTGATACTTTCCATTGTATCTTTAAGTTCCCTAATTGACTGTTTCAGTTCCTTCAGGTCTGCTATATCCTTTTTATATTCTTCATATCGTTCATCTCTTATTTGATTCTGTTTTTGGATTTCCTTTTGGTTATTTTCCACTTTATTAGCAATTTCCTTCATTGTTTCCATCATTTCTTTCATTGTTTTCAACATGTGTATTCTAAATTCCCTTTCTGTCATTCCTAACATTTCTATACTGGTGGAATCATCTGCAGTAGCTACCTCATGGTCCCTTGGCGGGGTTGTTCTAGACTGGTTCTTCATGTTGCCTGGAGTTTTCTGCTGATTCTTCCTCATGAGTGATTTCTTTTATCTGTTTCCTTGCCCTAATTTTCCTTTCACTTCCTCTTGCTCTTTAAGTTCTTGTGCCTGTGGACTAAGGGTTACAGGACCAGAAGGGTGAGAAGGTTGAAGAGCAAAAAAAGGGGATGAAAGAAAGGAGGACCGAGTGATAAGAAAAAAAGAAAGATAGAGAAAGGAGAGGGGGTGGGTATAAGGAATATTGACAAAAAGAAGAGAGGCACAGAAAGAGGGAGACAGGGCAATATAGGTGTACAGTAGGGTACTTTGACACAACCTTAAAAAACCCCACCTTCTGGGTGTGCCCAGTTGCGTGGTTCCCTTGAGGTCAGCAGCCCTTTGCTAACCTTATCAGACACAGTACCCCACCTCCACCAAGTAGAGAGGAAAGACAAAAATGCTATAAATCAAACCAAAAGAAGCAAACAGAAAACTTTACGGGGATAAAATTGGGTGAAACACCAAATGATATCGGTAGAAACACTAGCAAAAATGAAGTTGAAGTTATTAAAAAAGGCAGCAATGGGAAATTATAATTAAACTAGGAAAATTGAGAAAGAAAAAGGGATCTGTGTGGAAAAGATTGAAATTAAAAGAACAAAAGAACATCAGCAACGTCAAAATAAACAAACAAAAAAAAAACAACCACACACACACAAAAAAAAAAAAAAAGAAAAAAATGCACAACCAAAAACAAAGCAGTTTGTATATGTTATTGAATATTTTCTGGGCAACACGTGGTCTTCTGGGGTATGAGATGTTAGTCACAGTTCTGATACGACTGGAGGCTGCTGATTTCTCAAACCCCAGCAGGTAGACACCCTAAATCTCTCTTCAGCCTACTTAAAAGGCACTTTGAACTTATAAACTTGCTGAGCAGAAGCTTTCCCAGCTTTCTCGCTGGAATCGCTGCTGAAGCGGCTATCCACTTACCCAGTGTGCCAAGACCGGTCTCACTCTGCCCCTGAGGGTTAGGGCTGCACGGCGGCTCAAACCCCACCCTTAGGCTACTTGGTTGCTGGGTTACCAGCTCCCACCCGTTTCTAGCTCTGCGACCCTGAGGGCGGAGCTTGCCGGGGCAGATCACTGACAATGGATCCGTGTGACTCACCGCCAAACACTATTAGCTCCGTCTGGCTCAGCGGCTCAGACTGGGGCCCTAGACAACGGCCAAAGTTCTCCGCACTCCCGCTCAGGCCTTCCCCAAGGCAGTTCAACTCAGTGCCAAGTCCAAGGACATCAAAACAGTTCACAGGTAAGGCCTTTCTGGTTTGCAGTCTCGCTGCTACTGAACTTACAGTTGTGGGCGGGTTTAGACGGATTGAACACATGCAACCACTTGCCGGTTTTCCACTGTTTTAGTCCTCCTCTTGGGGTCCAGAAGTCTCTCGCTGACTCCCTGTATCTTCATAGGAGTGATGCTAGGCAGTTCTCACCAGCCAGAGATGCCTGGAGTCCTATCTCCCCAGACTCACGGTGCCCAGATGCAAGGAAGCTGTTACTCGGCTGCCATCTTGCTCCGCCTCCGACTTAAAATAGTTTTTATGTATTTTTCCAGAGTACATAACTGTTAGCTGTATGATGGTTAATCTGATTCAAACTACTTTGACATAAAAAAATCTGATTTTTTTTTTTTTCGATAATATTGGGCTAACTGTGCATTTCTGAGTTAAATCTAATTTGGCCATTACTATCTGTTACTTGTATTAGTTTGCTAATATTTGCCTTGAGATTTTTACATTGAAGTTCAAAATTTAAATTTCTTTATTGTATCAATCTTGTTTAGCTTTAGGGGAAGGATATGTCAACTGCCTACAATAAGTAGGTATGTTTCCCCCTTTGTACTTTTTATTTTTTTCTTTCTTTATTTTTTTAAAGATAGGGTCTCACTCTGTCATCTAGGATGGAGTGCAGTGGTGTAATCATAGCTCACTATAGTCTCAAACTTCTGGGCTCAAGGGATCCTCCTGCCTTAGTCTTTAGGACTATAAGCACATGCCACTACACCACTATTTAAACAGCAACAACAACAACACATTGTAGTGACCAGGGTCTTGCTGTGTTGTCCAGGCTGGTCTTAAATTCCTGGCCTCAAGATACTCTCCCATGTTGACCTCCAGAAGTGCTGGGATTACAGTTGCGATCCACCATACTGGCTCTTTTTGTTTTTCCACTTTTAAAATAGTCTGGAAATGTTTGTCTATAATTGCATTTTTTTCTATTTTTTTTTTTTTGAATGTCAGGTAGAACTTACTTATGAATGTATCTGGACATGGTGTTTTCGTTAAGGAAATATTAAGCATTTATTTTAAAAAGTGGTTATAGGATCATTTGTATTTTCTATTTCTTCTCTAATTAGTGTTAGTAGTCTATATTTTTCTCAGAATTTATGTCTTTTCTTCATGTTTTATAGTTTAGTGTCATGAAGGTTTTATGGTCTCACTTATAGTCATTTTAATATCTGCTATAAATCTTGATATGCCTGACTAGAGATATTTAATATTTCTTACATCTTATTTTATTGTTGTTAGTGATGGTGGTGGTGGAGTCACTCTCTCTCCCTCTTTTCATGTTGCTAGAAGTTTGTTAATTTTATCAGCCTTTTCCAACATCTGCTCTTTTGGTTTTGTTGATCTTTATTATTTTTTGTTTTCTATTATACGGCATCAATGGTTGCTTTTAAGTTTATTACGCCCTCACTTCATCTTCGTTCACTTTTATTCTGATTTTTTAATTTCTCAAGGATGCTTTTTCATCTTTTTTAAAATTAAATCATAGCTGTGTACATTAATGCATTTATGGGGTACAACGTGCTGGTTTTATATAAAATTTGAAATACTTACAACAAACTGGTTAACATAGCCTTCACCGCACTTTCTTAATTACTGTGTTTTAGCCTTTATTTTTTTCTAATATAAGGAGTGGTCACAACTTTAAGTATAAACTTTAACTGCATCCCATTAAGTTTTCAATTTTAATAAATGTCCCATGTGAATTTAAATAAAATATGCCTTCTCTAGTTATTGTTGGTTGTTTTTTTAAAGAGGGTGCCCCCAAATAATATACTTGTCTTCTCCATAAGAGTTCTTGTAGCATTAATCATTAAAGCAAAAAGGTGGAAGGAGTCCAAACCATTCCTTTTATTACTGAACAAGCTGATATTGGAAAATAAAGCTTAAACCCAAGAGCACATAAATGTCTTAACCTTAAATCTCAAATTTAGGCAGAGTAACCCATCTGGTTTCAGGGAGTGCTGGGTTCAGGCAGCCCTGTCTCATAGTTGGTGGTAGCTGCTGTGCACAGATGATGGCATAAAGGATTAAAAAAGATTATGTGGTCTCATCTGAAGCTTGGATCTAAGAGAAAGAGAAAGGGTTTGGTGTCTGTATGCCATAGTTTTCCTTGTGCTGAACAATCAGATTAATCCCTTGGGAAAGAGTGTGTTAGGACTGGCGAGGGGCCATGTTCCTTTAGTGGAATGTTACTCCAGAAAGGACATACCGGCTGGGTTTTCCTCCTAATACTATTTCTATATATTCATTAGCCGAAGAAGACTTTTAATTGCATGTCCAAGTCTTCCAAATCTTTATTCCGTGGCAGCTCACCCAGACACGCATGAGACACATGCACACGTGTGTGTATGCAGTATTTTACAGTTTTGGGGTGTGTATCGCATCATACCGTACACATGTCCACTTTTTAATTTTATGGATTTCTGCCACTTTATGAAATATCTCCCTTCCCTTCTGAAATACTTTTTGTTGTGTTTTCCTAAATTGTCCCTTCCTCCTTCTGTTTTCCTTCATGATAAGAGCATTTCAGGTTATGCATTTTCCTTGGAGTACAGTTTTTTTTTTTTTTTTCTTTTGGCAGTTTTGGCCGGGGCTGGGTTTGAACCCACCACCTCCAGCATATGGGGCCAGCGCCCTACTCCTTTGAGCTGCAGGTGCCGCCCACCTTTGAGTACAGTTTGTACCTTGCCTCTTACTTTCATATTTTTCTGTTCTGCAGGCAGTGCCTGACTTACCATGGTTTGATTCAGAAGCAATGGTATAAAAGTGATACGTTAGATATAAAGCATACTGCATATTTTGAATTTTGATCCTTCCCCTGGCTGGCATTATGCCATGTCATACCCTCTGACGATGCTGGCCCTGGGCAGTGGGGTGCAGCTGCCCATCAGCCGTGCCGACCCTGGGGTAAGCAACCAGAACTCTGCAGTGCTCTGTGCTGCCAGGCAATTTCCCCATAAGCTGGTGTTCTGAGCATGTTTAAGGCAGACTAGGTTCAACTCTGATGCGCAGCAGGTTAGGGTATTAAATGCACTTTTGACTTATGATATTGGGTTTATTGGGACATAACCCCATCGAAAGTTGAGGAGGATCTGAACATACAGTTCAAACATAAGAAAACTCTGAAAGGCAGAAAGAAGCCTGCTGGTCAGACAGAGCCTTGGGACCTGAGGAGTGACGCAGTTATGAATTCCCCAGATTTTCTTTTTGCCGTCTATTTCCTAGATTTGTTGCTACAGAAATCGGCCACACAGAAATGCCAGTTGGCAAGGAGAAAAAAAATGCCACCAAAGCCTGTTCTTTTTAGCTAAAAGATGAGAAAGGGGGAACCTAGCAAGCCAGACAGCTTTTAGACAATAACGTCTCTATTTCAGCCAACCACCACAGAAAAAAATGTGGCACAGTTTCTATCATTGCCAGCAAAGATTAAGCGGGGAGGGTAGATGATACCCTCCTAAGACTGCCATGTAGATGACCCACTGGGGTTGATGTTGGAGAAGTCTACACAGGGTCCTGAAACCTTTACCTTCAAGGCATGGTAAGGCGGCATTCCCAACATGGTGTCAGCTATGACTGCATGTGGGGCCTGGCCTTCTCCCCCCACTACAGGAGGCTGAGCAGAGTCCTCTCCCCCGGCAATGAGGCTACTCTCACCAGTGGACACGTACAAGGTGCTACAACTACCACCCCTGCCTGGCAGTGACAGCAACAGGCAACAGCACCCACTGCAGGTGTCACTGAAGGCCAAGTGGGGACCCTCCACTGCTCCCTTCACCTGTCAGTAAGAAGGTGGTGCACGCCCTGTCCCCTCAGAACAGTATTGGAGAGAGCCTTAAAACAAAAGGTTTAAGGAAGACCCATCCTCAGAACATAACACAGTATGTTTAGGTTTCAGTCAAAAATCACTTGCCATGCCCAATCTAGGATGAGGTCAAGGTGAATTCAAAAGGCACTCAATGTAGGTAACACCAGATAACAGACACATAAGAACTCTCTCATGAGGATTTTAAGGTGGTTACATGAAACGTGCTTTGATAAGCAATTACACACATGCTTGAAACAAATAAAAATATAGAAGAGCCTCAACAAAAAAAATAGAAAGCCAAAGCAAAGAAACAGAAGATGTAAAGATATAAATATTTATAAAGGGGGAATTTTAGTTCTGAAAGTGTAAGAGCCCAGTGAGAAACTCAGCGGATGGGTGTAACAGCATAACAGGGGGGACACAAGGTAGAATCAGTGAACTTGAAGAGTGACAATAAAATAATCCAATTTGAACAATGGAGAGAAAATAGATGAAAAACAATAAAATGTAAACAGAGCCCTTAGGAAGATGTGAAAATATGAAAAGAAAGATAGATCTAACTGCCCTGTCATTGGATTTCTACAAAGAGAAGAGAAAGGGCAGGGCTCAGAAACTACCTGAATAAATGATGGCTGAAAACGTGGCTAGAGACACAAACCTACAAATTTGAGAAGTTCCTTATCCCAAAGAGGGTAAACTAAATAAGTCTGTATCGAGTTGCAGCATAATGAGAGGCCTGAAAATTTATATGTAGAAAAAAATACTTTAAATTACAGCAGATTTTTCATCAGAAACTATGTTGTGGAAGAAAATGGCACAGTATTTTTCAAGGAATGGAAGAAATGAATCGTCCATCATCATGTTATACTGAGCAAAAATATTAATACCTTTCAGGAATGAAGGGGAAATCAACTAATTCTTAAATGAAAAACTAAGAGCAAACATATGAGCAATTGCAACAGGTTTTCTCAATTATGTTTTATGGTTGAACAAAAAATTGTAGCACTGTCTGATGTGGTTCTACATCTGTACATTTAGAACATTAAACACCATTACTAATGGGAGAGGGTAAGGGACCTAAAAGGAGGTGAGATTGTTATGGTTTACTCAAGCAGGCTAGTGAAACGAGATGAAGAAAAGTTATGTACATATCATGTAATATTTAGGGCAACCACTAAAAAGCCTATACAAAGAGATATACTCAAAATACTATATATATATATATATTAAAAAGGAATTCTAAAACAATGTTTAAGTATCTCATAGGAAGTCAGGGAAAAGAATACAGAAACTTAAGGCAGAAAGAACGAACACAAAATGAAAAAACGAAATGGCAGATTTAAGCACTAACATATTGTAATGACATTAAATATAAATTGTTTAAATGCACAAATTAAAAAACAAGGATTGGCAGAGTGGATTAAAATATATTACCCAATTATCTCCTGTGGATAAGAAACTCACACACTATGTGTGGGTTGAAAGTGAATGGGTAGAGGTAGGCGGTCCACTTATTTAGCTTCCTTACATGAGTGAGAACATGTGGTACTTACCTTTCTGTGCTTGTCCTATTTCACTTGATATAATGTCCTCCAGGCTCATCTGTGTTGATGCAAATGACAGGATTTCATTCTCTCTAAAGGCTGAGTAGTATCCTGTTCCCCTGTTTATTCACCTGTTGATGGATGCTTAGGTTGACTCCGTAGTAGACACAGGAGTGCAGATACCTCTTCAATATACTGATTTCCTTTCCTTTGGCTATACAGTTGACTCTTGAACAAGGCAGAGTTTGGGGTGTTGACTCCCTGTGTAACTGGAAATCCACATGTAACTTTTGACTTCCCACAAGCTTAATTATTCATAGTCTACTGTTGACCAGAAGCCTTACTGATAACATACTCAATTAACATAATTTGTCTGTTCTACATATTCTCTCTGTATTTTTACAATAAAGTAAACTAGACAAAAGAAAACATTATTAAATCATAGGAAGAGAAACCATATTTCCTGTTTATTATGTGAACGTGGATCATCAAAAAGGTCTTCATGTGGTGTAGGCTGAGGAGGAAGAGGAAGAAGAGGGCTTGGTCTTCCTGGGTCAAGGATGGCAGAGGCTGAGGAAGGGAGGGGTGGAAGTAGAGGGAGTAAGGCAGGGATTTTTGGTGTCATATTGTATAAATACATCATAATTTCTATATGATCTTTTTTTTCTATTTCTCTAAATTTTTATCTGTAAGGTACTTTCACCATTTGCTTTTATTTCAATGCGTATAGCATAAGCTGTCCCCTAAAAGAAGTCCAAAGCAGTCTTGAAAATTGAAACCCTTCTGCCAGATTGTTTAATGTCAGTTTGTTTTCTGGCACCAGTTCTTCCGCATCTTTTCCTCACCATCTGGCATTGGTTCAAAACATTCACCTCTATCAATTGTCTTCTGTTAATGCCACTGGTATAATGTCTATTATGACTTGAATTTCTCCAAGACCATTCATACTTCGAAACATTTTATCCCCCCCTCTTTTTTTCTATATTCAAAGTCTCTTTTGTGATTTCCTTGATTGGTTGCATTGTAAAGTATGTGAATCTATGCACATGAATAACACACACACACACACACACATACACACACACACACACATACACACACATAGACACACACACACAAGTCAGACACAAAAACTTATGCCTAGTTAGCCATACAAGATTGCTGGATCATATAGTAGTCCTATTTTTAGTTTCTTGAGGAACCACCATACTGTTTTCCATAATGGCTGTATTAATTTACATTCCCATCAGCAGTATATAAGTTTAAGAAATCATGCTAGAAAAAATGCTGCCTACCTCAATCCTGAATGGTCACCTATGAAGAAGCCCCTTGGAAAGCTATCCCCTGATCCTGGCACCTCATCCACCACTGAGAGCACTTTTTCTTTCTTAGGATGAGTTAATATCCTAACTTAATTGCAGACAATTAAGTCTGCAAACTTAATTGTCAGACCTAGAATGATGACAGCTCTGAGGGTCATTCCAGTAAAAGAATTCTAAAATTGCTTTGAAGGGTAGACTAGGCACTGGCCTCAGTGCATGGCTTCCCAAGGGGAGGACTTTGAAGGTGATATGAAGCAGTGAGGTGTGTAGCACGTTTTTTAGGATGAGTTTGTGAACTTTAACTTTCTGACCTTAGCACATATAAGCAGATCTGCACAGTTCAAACCACTTTGTTCAAGGGCTAACTTATGCCTAGTTAGCCATACGGGATTGCTGGATCACATAGTAGTCCTATTTTTAGTTTCTTGAGGAACCACCATACTGTTTTCCATAATGGCTGTATTAATTTACATTCCTATCAGCAGTATATAAAAGTTCCCTTTCCTTCTCATTTTTTGCCAGTATTTGCTATTTTTTATCCTTTTGATAATAGCTGTTCTAATGGGGGTGAGATGATATTTCCTTGTGGTTTTGATTTGCATTTCCCTGTTAATTAGTAATGTTGAACATTTTTCACATATTTATTGCCAATTTTTATGTCTTCCTTTGAAAAATGTCTATTCAGATAATTTTCCCATTCTTTAATCCTTTATTCTGATGATAAGTTGTTTGAGTTCCTTTTATATTCTGGATATTAATTCCTTGTTAGATGAGTGGTTGGAAAATATTTTCTTTAGGGATAACTACACAATGGGAAAGGAAGTGGGGGAGAGGATAGAAAGAGGTCAGTTAATAGATAACAAAATTACAGCTAGATATGAGGAAAAGTTTCAATGTTATTTAGCATTGTAGGGTAAGTATAGCTAACAATCATCTAGTTTATATTTTCAAACAGCTACAAGAGAGGATTTTGAATCTTCTCAACACAAAGGAATAGTACACGTTTAAGATGATGAATATTTTAATTTTGACCAAAGTATATTATTTAAACATTAATTTTTAACTCAACTTGTTAGTATGTTGTTTAGGATATTATATCCTCATTTATAAGTGACATATGTTTGTAATTTCTCCCTTATAATAATATATTTTCTCTAATTTTAATATCAGGTGTACCCAGATCAAGTGGAATGATTTTGATGTATTTCTTCTTTTTCTATTGTCTATAAGATTTAGTATGATCTGTTTTTTGAAATTATCTTTTACTTTTATTTATTAATATTGTCTATTTTTTGTTACTCAAAAAAAAAAGAAGTTAACTGATGACTCTATACTGAATCTCAGAGTCAAAGTATTCTATTAATAGACATACTGTTATTTGACAATGTGAATGTTACTTTCTTTGCATTATTATTATTATCACTTAATATTTCGATGTAGCAATTGTCTGATTCCTTTTCTGAATGTATTTATGTTTGTTTGTTCTTTATGAGGTTTTTGTTTCTAGTCCTTATCTTATACATTGTTATTGTTATTAAATTTCAAGTCTTTTTAATTTTGTGAAGGCAAAAAAAATGGAAACCTAATTAACACGTGTATATGTAAAAATAAAAAAAGACGAATATTCTAATTACCCTTATTTGATCCTTATACATGGTAGGTAGGTATCAGAATATCACACTGTACCCATAAATATGTATACTTATTGTGTATCAATTAAAAATAAAATAAAAAATTGATAATGGATAAGGCAGAAATGGATATATGAATGTTAAAGTTGACTTAAGAGCACAGAATAGTCTAAGAGCCAGAATGGGACATTATTTAAAAGAGTCAATATCAAAAGTAAATGCGCCAGACAACAGAGCTGCAAAATATGCAAAACAAGAATGATACAACCCAAAAGAGAAATAGATGGATCCATAGGTTCAGTGGGAAATGTTGACACACTTCTTTCAACAATTAGGAACAACAAGACAGAAAATTAGCAAATACATAGAAAAACTCAACATCACCGTTAACTAACAGAAAAACTCAACATCACCATTAACTAACAGAAAAACTCAACATCACCGTTAACTAGAATCAGCAACAGCAGATACACATTTTTTAAATGCCCAACAAACATATAATAAGATAGATAATATCCTGGGCCACAAAACAAAATTAATTTGAAAGAATAAAAATTATATAGCATGTGTCCTTTGACCACAAAAGAATAACAATAGAATTCAAAAGCAGAAAGATAATAGAAAGTTCTCCAAGCATCTGGAAACTAAACAGCACACTTCTACATACTCCAAGGGTTAAACAAATTCTCAAAAGAAATAAAAGCAGATGTTTAATTGGATGAAAATACAACAAAACAGCAAATCAAAACTTGTAAGAAAAAGCTGAAGTGATACTGAGGTAAATTTATAGCACCAAGTTCAGACATTAAGAAAAGAAGAAAAGTAACAAATCAATACTGCCACTGCAAGAACCTAGAAAAAGGAGAAATTAAACCCAAAGAGCAAGTAGAAGGGAGGAAATAATAAAGCTAAAAGAAGATAACTGGGAAATTGAAAACAGAAATACAATACAGAAAATCAACGAACCAACGAGCTAATCCTTAGATGAGATCAAAAGGAATTGCCAAAAACTGTGAGACTGACAACGAAAAAAGAGAAAAGACACAAATGATCAACATCAGAAATGAACTGTGAGACAGCATTACAGACCCGACAGAAACCAAGGGCAGTAAGAGAGTAACACCGTCCACTCTACACACGTCTATTTAACAACACAAAACATCACCACTTGTCCCCCGTGAAATGAATGATTTGAGTAGCCTCATAACTACTATGGAAATTGAGTTTATAATTTTAAAACTTCCAACAAAGGAAATCTCCAGGCATAGACTGTTTCACTGGAGAATTCTACCAAATATATAAAGAAAAATGGACACTTTTTGTTAATTAATATCTCTGTAGGTCTTGGAAAGAGAACCAAACATTGTCTTTCAAAAAATAAAAGAGGAGGGGCCATTTACCATTTTATGAATCTAGTGTTACCATGACACACACAAAGATAAGTACAGTGTAGAAAAACCATAGATTAATATTTCTAATGAGCAAAGGTGCAAAAATCCCTATTAAAATATTTACAAATAGAATTCAGCAATATACAAAGATAATTATATGCCATGTGTTATGAATTGAATGTTGGTGTTCCCCCCCCAATTCATATGTTGAAACCTAATGTATCAATGTGACATATTAAGAGGTGTGGCCCTTGGCAGGTTATTAGCTCATGTAAGCTCTACTCATAAATGGGATTAGTACCTCTATAAAAAACAGACCCAGAGAACTGCCTTGCCTTTTATCATGCAAGGACACAGCAAAAAGGCACTGGCCACAAACAAGGAAATGGACCTTCCCTAGACTTTGAATTTGGTGATACCTGATTTTTGAACTTCCCAGCCTCCTAAATGGTAAGAAATAAATGTCTGTTTGTTATAAGCTAGCCAGTTTATAGTATTTTATCATAGCAACCTGTACAGACCAAGGCACCATGGCCAAGTAGGTTTGATTCCTACAGATGCGTGCTTGTTCAATGTTTGAAGTGAATCAGTGTAACCCACCGCATTTGGAAGCCTAAAGAAGAAAAATCACATGATCACATTAATTAATGCGGAAAAGGCATAGGTGCCGGCCCCATATACCGAGGGTGGCGGGTTCAAACCCAGCCCCGGCTGAACTGCACCCAAAAAATAGCCAGGCGTTGTGGCAGGCGCCTGTGGTCCCAGCTGCTTGGGAGGCTGAGGCAGGAGAATCGCGGAAGCCCAAGAGCTGGAGGTTGCTGTGAGTCCTGTGACATCATGGCACTCTACCGAAGTCGGTAAAGTGAGACTCTGTCTCTACAAAAAAAAAAAAAATTATCAGAAAAATAAGAGTAGAGGTAAACTTCTTCAATTTGATAAAGAATATCTATGAAAAGCCTGGAGCTAAGTAAAATGATGAAAGGCTGTATACTTTCTCCCTAACATCAGGAACGAGGCAAAGATAGTTGCTCTCACTATTCTTATTCAACACAGTGAAATAAGGCAAGAAAAGGAACTTAACAGAATATAGATTATAAAAAATTAAATGATTCCTATTCGTAGATGGTGTGGTTGTCTACATAGGAAGTGCCTCCTAAAACTGCAAAAATTGATATTTTGATACACTAACAATAAACACTGGGATTAACAATAGAATACTCTTTTTAGGTGCTCAACAAATGAAATCCTACCTGCAAATTTAACAAAACGTACACATCACTGGAATGTGATTACAGTATCTAAATTATTGGCGAGATATATTGTGTGCAAGGATTGGAAGACGTAACATTGTGAAGATGAAAATTCTCTTCAAAGATTTAAATGCAATTCTTATCAACGTCTACACTTCTTTTGTACACATAAACAATAATATTCTAAAATTTATATGAAAAGGCAAAAAAACTATGAAAGCTGATAACTCTGACAAAAGAATGAAATGGGTAAAGCTAAATGTACAGGCAAATATAAAAGCCAGTATTATTTTAATTTTGTTTGTTACTCCACTTTCTAATTTCCTAGGATTTAAAATGCAGATTCATAAAATAATTGTATATTTATGCTTTTGGGAAAACAAGGTTTGAAGATGTCATTTATAACCTCAGTATTAAAAGGGGGATAGAGCTTTATAGGAGTAGAGTTTTAACTTGTAATTGAAGTTAGGTTGATGTAAATTAAAAATAGTTGTAAGATCTTACATGTAACCCCCTGGTAACTACACACAAAAAAATATAGAATATAGACAAAATATATGCTACATACCAAAATTAGCTCAATATAGACAAAATATCTAAATGTAAAAGCAAAACCGTAAAGCTTTTTTAAGAAAACATAGAGTAAAGTCTTCATAACATTGGATTTGCTGCCAACTTCTTGGATATTCCACCAAAAGCATGGGCAATAAAAGAGAAAAATAGATAACGCTGAGTTAATCAAAATCGCAAACATTTGTGCATCAAAGGACATTTTTTTCAGAGAGCGAAAAGGCAACACACAGAATGGGAGAAAATATTTGCAAATCATATATCTGATAAGGGATTAATATCCAGACTATATAATGAACTCCTGTAAGTCAACAACAACAACAAAACAAATCATCTCAATTCAAAAATGGGCCAGTATTTTGAACCAACATTTCTCCAAAGAAGATACACAAATTCCCAAGAAGCACATGAAAAGATGCTCAACATCACTAGTCATTAGGGAAATGGAAATCAAAACCATAGTGAGATACCACTTCACATTCCCTAGGACAGTTATTATATACATTTAAAACAAACAACCCCCAAAATAACAAATGTTAGCAAAGAGGAGGTGGAGAAATTCTAACACTCTGCGTTGCTAGTGGGAATGGAAACTGCTCCAGCTGCCGTGGAGAACAGTGTAGTGGCTCCTTAAAATTTAAACATAGGATTACCATACGATCCCGCAATTCCACTCCTAGGTATGTACCCCAAAGAATTGACAGCAGGGACTCTACCGGATACGTGTGCACCAACGTTCATAGCAACATTATTCACCATAGCCCAGAGAAATTTTCCAAAAAGCAAAATGTGATATACAAGCATACAATAGATATTATTCCTCCTTAAAAGAAATAAAATTCTGACATAGGCTACAGCGTAGATGAACATGGGAGTACATTAAACCCAGTAAAATAAGCCAGACACCCAAGGACAGATACTGTATTATGTATACCATTTATATGACTACCTTGAGTAGTCGATCAGAGACAAAGTATAGAGGTTACTTGGGGTTGGGGAAATGGAAATATTTTTTAATGGGTACAGAGTTTCTGCCTGAGCTGATGAAACAGTTTATACGTGGGTAGTGATGATTGGTGCACAGCTTTGTGAATGCCCTTAATGCTGCTGAATTGTAAGATGGTAAATTTTATGTTATGTATGTTTTGACATAATAAAAAAAAACCCAAAAGATGAGAAAAAATAACTCTTTCATACAGTTCTATATATGCTTTGTCCCATTTTTGATTCTCTGGGACCCCCTTACCCTGCCCTTCCAAACCACTGGCTTTGTCCTTTCATTGTTCTGGTCCCGGGGGCGATGGTGTCTCTGTACACTGCCTCCTTCACTACACTGCAAGTTTGAGAAGGCAGATTTTCTTTCTCTTGCTCACTGTTGTGTTCCAGGGTCTGTTATGGTGTTGGGCAAGTAGTAAATGTTCAAGTAGTTCTTAAATGCATTAACACGTCTCACGGATGTGTGAAACGACTTATAAATGGCAAGGCTTCTGACTGTAAATCTAATTCCTTTTTATTGGGACAACTCAACGTTTTCTAATGAGCTCTTTAATAACATACTTCTGTCCTCTGAGGCATATCTGTTCATAGGTACGAATGCTAGTTTTGTCTTTATATGAAATATCATTTGTGAGGGGTACACTGCTTTAAGTATCTCTGGCTAATTCCAGCACAATCTTTGGAAGTTTCTTTTTGTCTACCTGAGACTGCCTTTCTTTCCCCACTGGTAAGATTACCTACAGAGTACCAAAGGCAGAAAGCAAAAATGGAATAAACTGATCTGTAGTAATACTCCTGAATAAACTAGAGATGTAGTCACCCATCACCATTTTTTCTGGAAAGTTTTTTCTTAGTTTTCACATCTTTCTATAATCTAAATAATTGCCAAGGAACCATGCTCAAAATCTAGATCAGTACCAAAAACATGTGTATGTTTCCAAATGCATTATTTAGGAGCATTTGTCTATTTTGGCATTTTGGGGACTACAAAAGGGAAATGTAGGCAAGAAGCACCAAGAATTCTGTCCCAGGCCCTAGATATGAGGGGAAGCAGGCTTGAGAGGCAAAGGTATTGGATGCGTGAACCCAGGATTCAGCAGGGGAACTTCTGGAAGACCCTGCACCACCTGTGGTGCTGTGCGGCCTGTTACCAGCAGAGGGTGCTGCCAGCCTGTGCGGAGCCTCCTGAGCCCCCCGCGCCCCAGCCGTCTTTGATTTTGTGGTTTTGTATTCCTGCCATTTTAAGATCCAGCTTTGATGACCATAACCTTAGGAAAGCTTTGAGATTGAAGGTTTGGGCGATGGTTCAAGGTTTATTGGGAAATACTGTATTCACCTCCTCAGGTTGGAGGGAGCTTTCTCCAGATTTAAGTCAAGACCTGGGGACTGGAACTGAGACGAGAATTAACAAAAAAGCTTTCAAGGCAAACAGCTGTCCCTATTCTGCCAGACCCACCTTCCTGTTCTCTGTGAACACTTGGCTTTGAGATCAGACCTATTTTATGCAGGTTGCAGAGAAACGTGGGCATGTACAAGCTCTAAGCATGGCTTGTCTTGGAGAACTCTGCTTCCTGGACTAAATGATCTGAGCATGCAAGGGAATGACAGCTCAGAAAGACAGGGAAGTAATATATTTTTCATTGGACAGCACACTAAGGGACATCTTTGTAGCTCACAGGACCACCCTGGGAAAAGCTGGGTAGTCAGGAATGCTAAAGCCTCTGGGATTCCTGCCAAGAAAAGGTGACTTACACGCTCCAGGCCATAACAGCTTCACAGGCCACACTGAGAGTGACAGGCTGGCTTACGCTGGAGGTTTTACACTTTGTATGCTTGAAGGCCCTGTTTAGCTACCCTGCCCACCCCCGCCCCTGCTTTTGCAACCATCTCCACCTCCAGGGACCTTTGAAGACAACTTTTAAACTTTCAGTGATGGTGTTCAGCTGCCCCTATGAATACAAAGGGGGAGGTCGTAGAAAGTCTGTTTTCTCTCTTAGACAGCTGCTGGGGGTATTAAATTGTGAATTTTTTGCTTTAAAAGGTCAAGTCTCTTATTAACAGTAGGTTGAATGGGAATCAGGCTGAGAGCTGGGGGCGAAGGAGAAAATGAACATTTGCTAAGACCCCGTAACATGCCAGACACTCGCCTTCCTTGGCAGCCTTACACCCCGGCTGCATCGGGGCTGCTCTCTTCTGCCTCAGGGGAAAGTCAAGCAAGTTTAAGGTCACAGTTAAGGTTAGACCCAGGTCTCTCTGCCAACAAATTCCTGACTTTTTTTCCACCCATCTATACTGGACTTCTTGGAATTTAAGGAGATCAGTCTTCCCTGTGCCGGCTGGGCATGGTGGCTCAGGCCTGTAATCCTAGCGTTCTGGGAAGCTGAAGCAGGAGGATTTCTTGAGCTCAGCTGTTTGAAACCAGCCTGAGCAAGAGTGAGATCCCATCTTTACTAAAAATAGAAAGTAAAGCCAGGCGTTGTGGCAGGTGCCTGTAGTCCTAGCTACTCAGGAGACTGAGGCAAGAGGATCACTTGAGTCCAAGAGTTTGAGGTTGCTGCGAGCTGTGATGATGCCACAGCCACTCTACCCAGGGTGACAGAAGGAGATTCCGTTTCAAAATAAATAAATAAATAAATAAATATAACTTCAAAAAAAAATCTTTCCTGTGCATAGGTCCATTGCTTCCCAAGTGTATATTAACTTGAGAAATGGAGAAGAAATTGCTATCGGGAAAAATGGCCTATAGGAAGTAGGCACAGTTGGGTCATATTCTCTTTCCAGGTATCAAGGATGATGCCAAGATCAGTTCGGGAGCTGCTTCCCTTGTAGGAAGAAGGTACAGTCCAGGCCAAATAGGGCCTGAGAATCCTATTAACCTGAGCCTCATCTACAAAATCTCTGGGGCTTCTGGGAAGACAAATACTCCCTTGGAGAGTCTGGTTGTAGCTTTATTAGTGGCCCTGGGAGCAACGGTGTTTTAGGACAAATAAGCAACCAGTGTGCTCCAAGTAGGGCTAGATGAGCAGTGTGCAAGTGTGTCCTCCTGAGCAGCATCTCCTGGCACAGAGTCTGATGATGACAGTGATGACTGAGGCTGGCTGAGACACACATGGAGATTTGGATTGGTTTACGTGAACCAGGATGGCCTCCTGGAATCGGGTGAAGTGGGAATGAAGAAAGCTGGGCAGGTGAAGGGAAGGAGACAGAGCCCATGGCTGGGAGAATTCAGCTAGGAAGGGAAGTGCCAGCCTCTGGGCTGCTGGCAAGAGGGCTGCTCCTTGTCCTTAAAGACAGACAGACAGACAGACAGACACACACACGATTCAGTCACAGGCCAGAGCTCCTCAGTCAGTGAGGGGGCCAGGTCTTTCTAAGATTTTGTCCTTTGTGTGGGAGATGGTGACAATGATTCCCCAGATACCCTCAGTTAAAGCCCCAGAGTGACCTGGGACCGGACCCTTTAAGTCTTCTTTTCTTGTCACCTCTTCTCCCCTCTGGGGTGTTCTGCTCTGTCTCTTATTGCTGGTCAAGATACAGTCATTTTTTAAGTCCTACTTGTCACTTCCCCTCTCATTCTTCCTCCTCTGTATCAAATGGTGGCCCTGAAATAACCTGTTGATGAGTCAAAGCTGAATTTTTTGCGTAGTAAGGTTCTTGTACCATCTTGGAGGGAGTCCCAGAGCCAGGGCACGAGGCCGTGAAGCCTCACTGGAGGCAGACCTGTCAATGCAGACACTCAATTAGGATTGGGTGAAGATCAGGGGTGACGGACACAGGAAGCAGAGGGTTTGGGGGAGAGGTTTAGAAGCTATTTGGAGCATAATCAATTGTTCGATACTATCTATTGAAAAGTGGAGCCCTTTTAAATGGCATTTCAAGAATGTTCAGCTATTTGGAAATCTCCTGGGGGAATATCCTGGAGTAGTACAGTCACGTTAGGGAGGACAGTGGAATAGCCAAACCACATGGCTGTGAGCTGTGGGAGTGTAGATGGCTGTGGTTCTCAACATCTGTAGAAAAGCTGCTTCTCCCTCCAGGGCAGGCACAGCCTTTTGTTCAGATGCTGCCATAGCTCCATCAAGGTGGGCTCTAGCTAGGAGCCTTTCTGGTCACCCCCATGTGCGTTCCTTGAGGGCAGAGGCAGGGCTTGCAAACATCCAAACAAGAAAACTTTTCTAACCATGGTTGCTGCACCGGTCAGAGGCTGCACTACCATTTACAGAGAGATCCTCCAATATGTGTTGATGTGTTGAGTGATACTTGTCCCTGTCCTCTCTCCTCCTGCTCTTGTCTTAGAGACTTATGAGCTGTAAGAAAAAATGTGATCAATACAGACAGAGGAAAACATGAAACTACAGCCCCTTGCATCTAGTCTTTAACGAGAAGGATGGATATATATTTCTGATGTGGGGGAAAAATCAAAATTCAGTATTCAGAAAATGTGGTGCAACGTAGATGGCCTCCCCATAACGTTGGCAAGGTGCCTTTTTCTTCTGGATCAGTGCAGGAATTTAAAGCCAGGTTACCTACAACATTATGGTGGCTTCATTTTCTTGCTTAATCTTCCAGAATCAATCAGAATTCAGCTTCTAAGCTTTGCTACAGTAATTGCCCGGGAGGGAGCCAGGCTAAACTCATAAGGGTCACTTCACAGTTTTCCTTTTGAGCACCTGGTGGCCACTAGAAAAGAAAACTCGGCTGGGACCCAGAAGTTCTGCTCTATTTGCCATTTCTATATTCAGATAACACACGGGGGGCATCTTCCAGCTGCTTCTCACCTATCCATGAATCCATGTGGTAGCATAGTCTATAGTTTTTCCAGTAGAACAATCAATGAAAGGAGAAGAGAAGGTAGGAAGAGGAAGGAGCTGAAACGGGGCAGTGCTACGGTAGCTGCAGATAATGAGAATGCAACAGCGCACTGTGATAGAGTCACATTTGCAGAACAGCCTTGTCAATAAAAGCTCTCGCTATTCTCGCTGAAAAAATTAAAAGGCGACAACTAATTCACTGTTCCTATCAGCGACTTGTCTGGATCTCTTCTCCCAAGATGGGATCCAGGTGAACAAATAGTGGGGGTGCTATTTAAGAATAGCAGTGTCCTGAGAAAGAGTACAAGGAAACAGGCTAGTGTACCCCACACTGGTCCCCTGCTGATCCCAGGAGCAGCTCTAGACTGAAGGTGATGCCCATTGAATGGAAGGGTGAAGTTGGGGGCTCGAAGAAGATGAGCAATATCTTGGGAAAGGGCAAGAAGAGGTTGCTAATACTGAGTACTAAGTGGAAAGAACAGCTAACATTGACAGAGCCTTAGTCGTCTCACCATGGTTTACCATGCGGGATGAAGGGATCACATCCCTTCATCACACGACACACGACACATGAAAACTGCCTAGGAAGAAGCAACAGCAAGTCCCAAAAGCCTAATGCCGCATCGTACCCTTTGTACAAAGTTTGAAAACAACCAAAACGAAACAACATATTCTTATGCATACGTATTTTTATAGGAATTGTATAACAATGCTAGGAAATGATTAATATAACATTTAGAGTGGCAGTTATCTCTTGAGAAAGGAAGAGAAATGAGATGAGGAGAACTTTGTATATTGATGGGGACTAGAGATTTGTTCTATTTTGAGCATGTACATGAAGCGAAAGACAGTGTTTCAGAGGGAGATGACAGAAGTATGTCATGGACCAAGGGTTATCATTAATTTCAGTGCTGTGTACGTGAGGTAAGCAAAGATCCATACCATAAACAAATAGGAGACAAAGAGCTCAACAAAACAAATCAGATACTAAGCACTTACTGTGGACGCTGGGCTCAATGTTTTGTAGGTCATTTCATTCCTCCCTATGATCACTTTACGAGGTAGATAGTGTTATAAATACCATTTTACACAGGAGGCGATTAGGCTCAGGGAGGTTAATTCCTTTGCCCAAGGTGGTTCAGAGATTAATGGGGATAGTTAGGATTTGAACCAAGTCAGGCAGCCTAGCTCTACTGTGCAAATTCCCTGGCTCAGATCCTCCCTGACCTGGACACTTGTTGGAGTGATTCACTTGGGCCAGCCTTACTGCCTTAGACTCTAGCACCATTATGGTTGGGGGTCACCACAACATGAGGAACTGTATCAAAGGGTCGCGGCACAAGGTTGAAAACCACTGTGCTAGAGTCTACGGCAGGAGGGGTCCATGTGTGCAGAATGTGTGCACAGCACAGGTTTATATGTGGACAATGCCCTGTCTCCTTTAGGCTGACACCATTGACCTGTGGCCCCTGCCAAGGGCAGATGCGATGGGTGGTTCTTGCATGGAAGTGACCACAGTTGAATAGACGTGACCAGCCAGCCGATAGGGTGGTCACATCTACTTGCTACCTGGTGCATCTATGAAGTGGTCTGTGGTGAAGAACTTGGTCTAGAAGTGAGAGGCCTACGCTAGAAAGACTTGATCAACCAGCATTTGGGGTGTGGGGTATGGAGAAGATTGGCTGGTGTATAGGGAATGGAGGAGGCATGCCTGGAGGAAGAGGAAGAAGAAAGAAGGGAAAGAAAGAAGAAATAAGAAGAAGGGGGAGGTGAGGAGGGGAAGAAGACGAGGAGGCAGAGGAGGAGAGGGAGAAAGATGCTGTGAGAAACCACGGGGGACTGAGACCGTTTCTGGTGATGTCCCTCCCACAGGGGCCCGGGGCAGAGACATCATCTGTGATTCTCTAGATACGCGTATGTGTCATTCATCCTAGTAAACTGTGTAGAAAGACAAGCAGGAGTAATTATGGGTGCGATACAGCGAATTCCCTTTTCTGTCCAATGTGTGCAAATAGATGGTTGTAAATGCAGTCACTTTTCTCAACGAAAGACTTCCTTTTAGAAACTCTTTCTTGGGGCTGACTTAGAGGCCACAGATAAGAAGGGCCTGTCGAGAGCCCAAGGAAGAGACTAGCATGAGGCATAAAATTAAGTTGCAAACCTCCTTTGACATTTAAGAAAAGTCAACAACCATCTAAGTGATGAGAGAGACCAGAAATATAACTGGCTGAATGTCAATTTTAAAACTAGAAAGATAGCTGCTACTTTATCTCACGGAGCAGGTGTTTCTGAGCAGTAAATAACTCACGGATGGTCTATTAAACTTTAATGCTTCTGATAACAGCAAAGAGCATGTTGCCGCCCTCCTAAAAATACACATATATAAAAACAAACAGCAATTTTCAACATTTATGCTTTGCACCATTTTCTTTTCACAGTTGTTTTACTGCATTATCTTTTGCTATCATCTCGGCCACAAGTCCCTGCTGTATGAAGCTGATTTGCAGTCGTGGGCAGAGCAAACTAATGTAATTAACTATCTGGCAAGTGTACAATGATCATTTCCACATAAAAAAGATTCTTTCCTTGAATGAACACCCTCCAAATAAGGCCTTGACTTCACTGCTTGTAAAATAGGGGATGAAATTTTAATTTTTTTCGTTGTTGTTGGAGGTGGGGGGAGACATATTTTCCTTGCTTTCTTCATTTGAGCTCATCCTCTTTGTGAGGTTTTTATTGAAACAGTAATTATGGCACGTCAAAGTGACTTCAAAAAAAAAATATCCATAAGACAAAAATGAAGCAACGTAATTGGAAAAAGAGTAGACACAAAGAGATGTGCAATTTGAATCAGCCAGATGAGAGTTATTACCTAATAATGAGACTTTGCACTCCTATTACACTGGCTTTTGTATCTGAGCCTTTAAAAACCACGAGCTAATGAAGCTTCCTGCCTCCCCTGTGACTGGGGCTGCTGTTGTTGCTGCCTGATGAATGGAGAAAATAAGGTACCTGGAACAGGTGAACTTGCTTTTCTTCAGTTCAAATTGTTTATTAATGCCCATGGTTTGGAATAAAACTCAGAAGCCTCCACTCCCAGGTTTTCTTGCTTATTTGTTCCCTTTTCTGATTTCTGGTCCTGTACCATGAGGTCCCAAGGTACAAGAGAGGACCACGACAGTGGTGACCAGATGGGGAGCGGATTTACCAGCCCAGATCCCGTGAGGTTTAATCAATGCAGCAGTTATGACCGAATCCTCTTACAGAAATAATAAAATGTGAAAGAGAAGGACAGAGCTGTCTGCAAAATCCACTGTTTAAACATTCACGAACTTGCTAGCTGGTTGATGAATCAGTCTTTGTGGGAGTATTTACACCACAGACAGCAGTCACCACTTCCTGTCTGGGCTCCCCCACCTCCAAGCCAGTGCACCAGTGTACTGCTGAAAGGTAGGAAAGAACACTGTGTTCTAAACATGTCCTAAGCCCTTTGAAACTGTGAAAAGTGATGTTTTATAGTCAGAGAGCAGGAAGTGATATGACTGAGGTTTATGCTGTAAGTACCAGTGAACTCTGAGGTTTGGACGACAATTAAGATGATTGTGGGAAAAATGAGCCATCAACATGAAGACGTGAGTCTTTTCTTCCCTGTATGTTTGGTCCACATTTCTGCACCCTCCACTGTCTCCATCAGTCCCCATCATTCCATCATGAATGCATTCTTCAAGGTAGTGTTAATTCTTCCCTGGAGAAGGGCTTGTAAGGGGGGAGAGCTGGCCAGAGCAATGAGCTAACACTCTGTCTCTTTGTACTAACACTTTCCTGTGCCCTTGATGGTTATTTACATATTTAATCTTTGAACAACTCAGTTAGATGAATATTATGATTATCCCTATTTGATAGATAAGGAAACTTAGGTTCAGAAAGTGTAATGTCATGCAGCCCAATTTGGGCAGTGTCTGGATAGGGTGAGCTCAATTAATATTTAGATTATGACCTTCACATAGGTGCTAATGGAGGCCATTCCGACACCCCCTTAGAATTCTGTCCAGGAAGAGCATGGAATTAGGGTTCTGAAGACCTATGTCCTATTTTTTTTTTTTTTTTTTGGCAGTTTGTGGCCGGGGCTGGGTTTGAAACTGCCACCTCCGGCGCCCTACTCCTTTGAGCCACAGGTGCCGCCCTATTTTTTTTTTTTTTTTTTCTGCTACTTCCTCAGCTCCTGGAGACTCTGTTTTCTATGCAAGTGCAGACAGCAGCTGTTTTTCCTTTGTATGTTTTGGTAAGAGCTGAAGAGACCTGTGGAAAAGCCTTTTGGCTAATGGTGAATTGTTTTGCAAAGGTAAAATCAACCCACTTTTCTTCCTACTTGAGTCCTGCCTGTGTTTTCTTTTTCTTACTCCATCCTTTTCACCATAGGTCTCCATCAATCTCAGAGATTAATTTCTGCTCCAAAGAAGGTGATCTTTCATGTCATTTCCTTAAAACTTGTTCGGATCCTTGAACTGACAAGCGGTATTTTGTAGAAATGCTGACTTGTCATGCTGATGTCCGTATTTATGCCTGATTCCTGAGAGAGGGGCCTCAGATCCTCAGAGCAAGTGTTGACTCATGACTGCCACAGCTCTCCAGGTGTGTGTGTACACACCTATACCCATGTGTGTGCAGAGTGCATTTAAGCCAATATGGGCGATACTGAGGCAGACAACACAGGCCATGTGGGGTGACTCAGACGGCACTGATGGCAAACCTGCAAGTCATCTCCTCCTCTGCTGTGCCACACCCCAGCCTGTCCCATCACTTCCCATTGGCACCTACTGACTTTCCTTCCCTCTGCCCACCTGCCCTGGGAGGCCTGCTCTCTCCAGAGCATCCTGGCCCTAGTCGTCATGTCCTCAAGCAGCCCCCACCTAAGTGTCTGGTCGTCCTAGGAGGAAAGTCACCCTTTAGTACTATGCTGCTTTCACAGTCAGCACAGCCGTTGGTGGCCAGCTCTGGAGGAATCCTGGCCCTGCCCACACCCAGGCAGGCTGAGTCCACCGGGGAAGGGAGGCTGGTGTGGCAGAACCAGAAGCTCCAAGCACAGTCGGCTTGGACTGGTGATAGCCGTGACGGGGCTCTTAGCTTTGGCTTTGTAATTTGCCACATGATACGGGCTTAAAAAAATCTAGCCAGGATTATGCTCTCTCCCCAGTTTGACATGTTGACTAAGTTACCATTTTGTGAGTGCCAGGCACTCTTCGAAATGATAAGCAAGCCTTCTCTTACTCAGTCTTCCCACCCACCCAATTACTATGGTGATTCTCATTTTAGAGGGAAAAAATGCTGAAATTTAGAGAAGATAGGAAGTCTGTCCAAGGTCATAGACTCAGTTAAATTAAAGAGCTGGGATTGAATTCTGGATGTTTGACTCAAGAGTTTATATTCTTAGACTTGACAGTGAATGCTCCTTCACCGTACCTCTTTCAAAAGTGATTTTAGACATTTTGTGTTGCCCAACTTGTGACTAGAGGGTGGAAGGTGGTTGGCAAAGTCCTGAAAGGATCCCACGATGCCCACTTGCTGGTGTTGCTCCCTGTGTAGCCCCTCTCCCTTGAAAGTAGGTGGGACTTGTGACTTGCTTCTTACCAGCAGAATATGGCAAAGATGATGGGCTGTGAGAACTATGATTTTGTTATATTACTTAAGACTTATCAGACTAGAGTGCGGAAGACCCTCCTGTTGGCCTTCAAGAAGTAAACAGGCATGGATTGCTCATGGAGAGGGATGCATGGTAGGGCACTTCTGATGCCCCTGAAGCAAATTCTAGCTGACAGCCATTGGAGAGTGGAGACCCTCAGTCTTATGTATGCAAGGCATTGAGCTTTGCCAGTGACCTAAATGAACTTGAAATTAGATTCTTCCCCAGTCAAACCTCCAGATGAGGACAGAGCCTGGCCAACAGCCTGATTCCAGCTTCATGAGCCCATGAGAAGAGGACTCATTTAAGCCATGCTGGGATTCTTAACCCACAGAAACTATAAGATAATAAATATGTGTTGTTATAAGTTGCTAGATTTATGGTAAGTTGTTTTGAATCAATAGAAAACTAACAGAGGTTAAGGAATTTGCATCAGGTCTTAACCATCATAAAATTGAAGAGCTGGGAGTTGAACTTGGGTGCCTCTGACACAAAAGTCCCCGTTTCTAACCACTTCTCTATTCTACCTCTTTTAAAAGTATTTCTAAAGATGATTTTCTGTTCAATGTTGTAATTATTTCTTCAATTTTCTGCTCCTTGAACAACTCGCAACCTGTAATGTCCTTGGCAAAAGAGGCTTAGAGGAGGCTTTTGATACTGCTGCCAGAGAGCTCATCTCCTCTTTGATTTTCTTTTTGTGGTTGTTGACAACACTGCCAATTACATGTGTCACAGTCTCTTTAATGTGCTCAATCATGGTATTTTCAGATTCTTGTGGCTTGTACAATGTCCAGCATCCCTAAACCCCTAAATTACATAATTTTATGTAATGAGTAGGAAAATTAGATCTCTATGAGGAAGGTCATAAAGATTTTAGATGTGAGGACATTCAAAGCATTTAACCAGAGAAATGAAATAATAAAGGGACCCAACATCTAAGAAAACTAAGGATAAAGTGTGAATGGTTATGTCAGCCTCGGGTTAGGGTGTCAGATCCCCTGTGAAGACTGGTTTTGATAATCTTTGCTCTTGTGTCTGACTAGAATTGTCTCCATAATTTCCAAAGACCTTTGTTTAAAAATTAAGAATTTCAAGACCGTGACAAGAGAGCGTTACACCAAACGCAGGGTCCTCTGAGTGTGGGGTGGTCGGTGACTACCCAGACTGTATAGCCCTGGAGCCTGTCATGAGCACAATTCACACCAATTCTGAAGACTATCAGACCTCGTGGCTATTACTAACTGTCTACTAGTCTCACAGTAACTCTTTTTCTCTCTGTGCTTCCTACTTGCCCACTTATTCAAAAGAGCTTTTAAGCTGACTCCTAGAATATAGGTGACGTTTCCCATCCTACCCATTCTGGCCTTAGCTGTACTGACATGCCTAAGCTTTGGGGTAGGGAGGTCTCTTACCTTCTGGTTTTACAGATCAGGGAATTCAATAGCAAAAAGGTTAATGCCTCTAGAGAAGAAACACAGGAAATGCGGTTCTATTGCAGTTGCGTGTTTTTATAACACAGCTGGGGGTGGGCACATCTTTCCTTCTAGTCCTTGTTTTTGCACCCCCCTACTCCTCCTAGCACAGGATTACACACGGGGTGGTGTTCACAGCATACTCGCTATCTGAAAGATCGGTTGGAATTCCTTGGCTAGACCCAGAGAAGAGCCATTTATGGGAAAAGAGAGAGGAAGCAGAATCTCAAATGAAATTGGCTCTGTCTTGGAGGCGGCTCGTTTTGTGGGGGACCGTGTGCCCCAGCCCCATCTCTGCTCTGGATTCTGGTCCTCTTCAGCAGCAGCCTTTGTTTCTGTGTTCTGTCTAGATAGAGGGGAATGATTGGGAATTTATCTCCTAAGAAGCTATGTTCATACATCCTGTGAAGGCTCTTTTCATGAAAATTGTTAAGTGTTGGTGTGAAAAGGAAGTTGACATTTGAACTATGGGGTTGAGGGTATTAGATCTTGCCCTTACCGTCTTGTATCCTCAATCACCCAGCTGTCAAGGTAAGTGTTGGCTCAGCCCTGAAAGAGCTAAGCGGTCCTTCCTAAGTGCCTTTGCTTTTTTCAGTCCTTGCTAATTCCTCGGTTCAGGAATTAACACAGCCCAATTTAGCTCTCCTCTTCATTTAAATACTCTTTGGTCATCTACTTGATTTCTGCCACACATATGTATAGCATGGTTATAGACACATGTGGTAAAGTTCCCTCATGACCTTTTTTAGCTATAAGGGACATCAGAGTGATTTAACCTAGTCTTCTCCTTTCCTCATAAGGGTGAGTAAAGTGTTACAGTTTTCAAGATAACATCCAGATCTGGGTCTCATGTTTTCCAATTGTGTGTCCACTGCTCCTTCCTGCAAACTACAGGACTCTTTTCTCTACTGAGTCATTTATATATCACTAGCCCTGACCTTGGGATGCCTTTTCTTCCACATTCACACTCGGTCCTAGGAAGTAAACATTATTCTTCTGCAGTTGTGCTCATGACTCCAAGCACTATTACCACACCTGAATCTTCTATCTTGAATTCCTCTCTTTCTTTCTTTTTTCATTAAAAAAACCAATTTTTTTTTTTTTTGCAGATGTGGGTAGGCATTTATGGTGGTGTATGTGAACCAGTACCAATTCGTTTAACCTTTCTCAATATTTCATTTTTATTGATACTCAACTGTTAATATTGCCACAATGCTTACTTGAAAACTTTCTAAATATTTAAGACCTAGTATCTTTACAAAAACATGCTTCTTCATGGTGACCATCCTTCTATTCTTAGTTGTTGAGCTCCAATGGCAAATTCTGCTGCAGAGTCTGTCTTTATAGTTCCCACCCTGAGGGAATTCTCTTTAAGGGCAGGATTTCAAAAGTGTGAGGCTCTAATTCACGTGTGTTACAGATAATCATTAATGTGAATTAAAATTAGTTCTATAAGCTTCCAGTCTATAACTTTTGTTCTACTTTCTCCATTTTGTTATCCTACTTTCTTCAAATATGAGCGAAGTCTTTGAATAAGAAGAAGGATGGAAGAAATGTGAGATAAGGAAGTGAAATTTGGTTTCCTGACATTAGATATACAAGTCAACACTACCTGTAGGGACTGTCACCTTTGAAAAGAAACACATTTCATTCCCTGGTTTCTCCCTCCAAGTTGAGTTTCAGGACTCCTCTGGAGACTTAGCCATGAAATTTTATTATTTCCTAAGATTTCATAATGTCCCAAGATAGATTTCCTAGGTCAGATGAGTAGCAGCTGCTCCAAGCCAAGGCTGGCTATGTTGACCTATAAAGCAGGTGTGGGCACCAACAAGGGAAGAGGGGAACAGAAACAGACCCTCTAGAGTTGCCACCTCACTGATGCCTGAGAGAGTCCAGATTCTAGGAATCAAGAGAAAGTTGACAATGACCCATGAAGCGTCTCAGGAACTGGCAGAGATTTGTGTGTGGAGGCATATCAATGACAAATATCAGTGGGAATATGCATTTGGTGGACGTTATGTCAGAAAACTGGTCATAGATGACTGACAGACATTATGCAAACCTCAGCTGGTATCCCCAAACAATGGTGTTTTCCCTATTATTTTGCATATACACCTATTCACGGACTCATCCATAGATTTATTTTATCTCTCATTTTTTAAGAAATTTCTTTCGCATGACCCTTGGCCAATGAGTCGGCTAAGAATGGCTAAGTCACATCTACACTGAAACCAGATTGGGCAGAAGACAGATGTGTCCATAGCTCTACTCTGTTAGGACAAAACAGGCCCGAGTTTGATTCTATAGGCTTGCATAAAGGGTGTGTGTGTGCGTGTGTGTGTGCGCGTGTGTGTACATGCTTCAGGATTGGCTGCAAGCTTTTGATAACACATAGAATAATACTGTTTATTTTCACATGGGGAAAGACTTAACTATCAGAACCGAGCCCTTCACAACATAATTACAACTTGCTGAGTGCTATGGCTCTGGTGAACAATGAAGATATAATCAGTGCACCTATTTGTCCTGGATTCCAGCTGCTCAGGCAATTTCTTTTTCACAGACTGACAATTTTGCAGTTCTTGTGAAAATCCACTGTTTCTCCCCTGAAATCCTGTGAAATGGAGCTCGCCAGTGGAAACACTGTGGAAGCAGCCTGGTTCTTACAGCGTCTCCATGAAATTAGGCAGATCCTATTTCCAGCACTGCTGTCCTGATTGCATGTTTGTTTAAAATGACAGTTGATGTTGTGTATCTCTTTCATTAGGGAGGCTCAGCGATCTTGACATTATTAACTAGCTGTAGCACTGCTGCCTATAAACACTAATCCGCAGAGACAGCTCAGATAGCACTTGAAGAAAAACAAGGCTCTCTGAATGTGAGGAACCAGCAGAAGCATCTCGGCCATATGCAGGATTTGATAGGTGTATTCTTAGCAAGCAAGTCATTTTCCATGAGGTCTAAACACCAAGATTCTCAGAGTAGACATTGACATCTGAGTTTAAGCACTTAACAGGCCAGATCAGGGGGATGGGGAGAGTGGGGGCTGCTAGAGGAGGGCGGGAGCCAGAGTGAGACAGGTTGGCTTTCTTTCCCCTCGTTCTTTGAACCCTGGCTGCCTCAAGCACCTAATGCCAGATGATGAATCAGATGAGGACAAGAATTATCCCTTTGTTTTCTAGATGCTTTAATTGCACAGGCATGCTGAAACCTTGACACTAAATAATCAGAGTTTGGTGGGATGGGAGATCAGGACCTGATTTTGGTGTTTTCTCATTCATTGTTTTTAGAGTCTAGGTAGCCTATTGCCCCTTGTGAATCCTGCCCCTTTAATACCCAGAAGTGCTGGGTGGGAGGTGGCTGGAAACCCGATGAAAGGGCTTTGTATGGAGGAAGATTCTGGTTATACTCATCTCTCTTCTCCGGTAACTCTTGTAGCTACTTCCTCCTGACCTGCCCTTTCTTGTCGCTCCTCTTATGTGTTTCTCCCTGAAAACCTGCGGTGCTGACTGAGGACATTCCATCAGGGCTCCACTCCTGCTCAGTTCCCTCCATCTTCACGCTCACCTGCTTCCTAGGTCATCCCATTTGTCCCATTCAGTCCTTGGTCTACACATCCCCCTCCCCTTACTTTGGCTGTGTGTCCACCTGGAGCATTTCCTTGACAGACTCATAAGCCTGCAAGATCCTTAAAGAGCATTAACTCTCCCCCAACCCCCACGGTCCATTGCAGCTGCAGGCAGATCTATGCCTGGGACTGACAGCTGGCATCCTATGCTGGGAATGGGACCAGAGGCAGAACAGGGACTCCTGTCAGAAGAAAGGGATAGGTAAAAGAGTAAAATTATTTTTAATTCTATCAAAAATAGGGGGGAATAGGGGAGAAATCTTGGAACCCACAAATTGTCACTCTCATCCTTTCTTTCACAGATGTCATTAATTTTGCCTTGTTGATCCTTCTCTAGAGTGGGGAATGGGAAGACAGGATGTTCTTGCCCAGAGCAGGGCTCATGAAACCACAATGCACCACTTGGGGGCAGCAGACAGCTCAGATAAATGGTCTGGAGATGGCAAATTTATTTTTTATTTATTTATTTATTTATTTATATTTTCTTTTGAGACAGAGTCTCACTATGTTGTCCTCGATAGACTTCTGTGGCATCACAGCTCATAGCAACCTCAAACTCTTGTGCTTAGGTGATTCTCTTGCCTCAGCCTCCCAAGTAGCAGGCTATTTTTTTGTTGTAGTTGTTATTGTTGTTTGACAGGCCTGGGCTGGGTTTGAACCCACCAGCCCCGGTGTATATGGACAGCACCATAGCCGCTCAGCTACAGGCGCCGAGCCAGAGTTGGCAAATTTAAACGTCATGCGCTGACCTCCTGCAATGGCTTGAACTGCCTTAAAAACTAGTCTAAAATCAGCATGCGACCAGAAAAGCGACCAGTTGTAGAGAACTTGCCTCTATTATCAGTTCACCCTGGAAATAGACTATACATTGGCATATGAGAGGGTGACCCTATTTTCTGGTTTGCCTGGGGCAGTCCCAATTTACACCCAAAATTCTAGGTTAGTTATCAGGGGCACCTCTATTCTCTTTCAAATATATTCTGATTTGGATGAAAAAAATGACACCATCACCCTACCAAGGTTATTTGGTGTTTTGTTGTTGTTGTTGTTGTTGTTATCTGGTGTTTTTAATTGTCTTAAATCCCAAATGAGCGGAGGAGTGGGCAGGGATGAGCAAGAGTTAGAAACTTATTATTTTTGTATCTAAATGAACATGGATCTGAAAAGCGAGTTTGGCAAGAAAACAGGGCACACGTGCACATACGTGTACACAAGAATGTGTAACCGAAGCAAGGTCCTAGAGATACAGCAGTGAGAGAAAGTAAGTTTTCAGCAAAATGAAACATGGGAAAAGGCCCTGATGGATCAGTAAGAGGGGGAAAGGCTTTCATCGGCTACCAGTCCTTGTAGGGAAAGGGAGTTGTCACTGGCAGCGGGGTTCTGACATGACAGTGCTTACTAGTCGGAAAACTTTGAACCTTCTCCCTAGACCTTGATCCCTTGGCCTCTTTTCAAGGTCTCCATAGGTAGAGGATCAGCCAGTCCCCTTGCCAATGGAGGTGATGGTATGTTCTTGTTTTCCATAGTGCTCTTGTGGGAATCATTAATTTCTTAAACATAAGAGTTGAGCCAATGTTTGATCAGGCAGGGGAAATCCACCATCTGCCATAGGCTTTTTGTCCTTCTGGAAATTACTGAACTGCAGTATATCAAAACCGTACACAAACAGAAATCAATTGCTTGAGAGTCCAACTCTGACCATCAAGTCAATAAGAATGACAAGGATAAATTTGTTCTTCCCTTAAATGCTCTTAGCACAGAAATGGAACAAAACTCAAATGTGGAGATAGGAGGAGAGGAATGTTTGAAGATGGAAGGATGAAGACAATGTGGGGGAATCCCAAAGAGGAAGACATGGTCAGGGAAGGACAGGAAAGAGGGCCAGGAAGTCGATGTGATGGAAATTGCCAGAAGAGAAGCCATGAATCCTCTTCTTCCTTGAAAATTGTATAAGCTCTTGGTATTTTTCTGTAACTTTTTCATGCATCCAAAGGATAGAATGGGAAATAAAAGCAAGTGCAAATCTCTGGGGTAGGAAGGTCGGGAGGGGGGATTATAGCCCCATAGTCAAGGGTGCAGCATCAGCACATTCAGTCAAGAAGCCATAACGCTACTCATGATTAAAAAAAGACATTGTAGCTGAGTCTTGTTGAGCTCTTAAGTTGTGTCAGGCATTTTCTGAAGTGCATTATGTTTATTAATATATTTAATTTTATAACCTCTGTATAAAACAGGCCCTATTATTTTTCTTGTTTTACAAATAGGGACGCTTAGGCACAAAGTGGCCAAGTTGATTGCCCAAGTCATGTAACTGGGGAATGGCTGATTTCAGATTTAGAGCCATTGATTGGGAACGGAGATGATAGGAAGTTCTTGGCTCCCATCAAGATTTAATATATGTAGGGAGGGGCATTTGGGAAGATTTCCAGAGGCAATATTTAGAAACAAGGATACCTTAATCTCATACGTTTGTTCAAGAGAGAAAATCTAATGCCCATGATTGTGAGTGAGGTAAATAAATTTGCAGATCCAAGTTTTCCAAGACATTTTGGTGGCTAATTCAATCTATTCTATACATACTCATTAATATTGTATATATTTCATAAATGAAATTATTATATAATTATTACAACTTTATTTTTTACATGTATATTTGCCTGATAGTTTAGCATAGAGGGAAGGTCAGAATTAAGTAATATTTTATGGAACTAACTATCAGGAGGTTTTTGAAAGACCACATAAATGAAAGGGATTCATAAGGAGAAGAATCTATGTTTTACTGAATGGAGGGACTTCATCCAACCTTGGCGGCAAGATCACAGAATAAAACCTTGGCGCCAAATTTCAGGGACATTTGTTGAAGTTAAGCTTATCACTCTCTCCTGATTTTCTTCTGTCTTTATCACATGTAAAGAAATTCTTAAGAATCTCTTCCCTCGAGGAGAGAGAGGGGAGGGGAGGGAGTAGCCGGGAGAAAGGAGGGTATTCTGGGGAATCTCACCTAATGTGCATGACGCAATGGTACATTTTAAAACTATTAAGAAAAGAGTATAATTGTGATGGATGTGTTACTTAATTCAATGTAAGCATTTCACGTTGTATATCAAATCAGTACACTGAAACCCATAAATGCATCCATGTACACAGTTATGCTTTAATAAAAAAAAGAAACTCTTCTCTCAAGCAGTCTGTAATTCATCTGGGAAGATTGGATCTAAATTAAAGACTATTTGATAATATTCAACCCAGGCAGACTGCAGACTCTGTAAGGTCAAGAGCTATGTGATCTCAAAATACAGCAAAAAAGCCTTCACCAAGAAGACATTTATTATCTTACAGAGCAAAGAGTTCAGAGAAAGGGTGTGGTTGTGTTGATGAATTTGTAGGTTCAAAGTTATACTCGAGGATCCACATCTTTCTGTCTTTCTCCTCTTGGTTTCAAGGTGGCTGCTGCTGCTCCAGAAGTTACAGATTATGTCAATGTCTAGAATCAGAAAAGGACATATCTTTTACTTTTTAAGAATAAATGAGACTTTCCAAGAAGTCTTTCAACACATTGATCATAGGCCAAAGTTGTGTCACACACCCAGGACTAACCCAATAATTTGTAAAAGCAATGCTGGGTAAAAGTGCTGGCACCTTATAATGCATCAAGCCATTGGCACCCAGCTGTACTAGTCAGCATTGTAGCCTTCACTGCCACATGCCAGTTTCATGTAAAAATGCCCCCATGAAGCTGTAAAAATCACTGATTTTATTAAATCTTACCCCTTCGATACATATCTCTTTAATGTCCTAGGTGACAAAGTGAGAGGTATACATAAGGTGCTCCTGTTGCATTCTGAAGGATGGCGGTTTTGCCAGGTGGTCTCTGAGCAGAATACTTGTGTGATCACATGCATTTGAGTTGTAAGCTTAAGTATTTACTGTTTTCATGGAACACCATTTTCACTTGAAAGAACAACAGATAAACTATGATTACTCAGACTTGGGTGTCTGGCAGACATTTTTCCCAAAATGAATGAAGTGAGTCACTTCAAGGAAAACAACTAACAGTGTGTGTTGCCAGTAATAAAATTTGAGCTTTCAAATGAGAATTAGAATTTTGGAAAAACATGTATCTGTGTCAGCTTGACAGTTGCCCAGGACTTAAAGAATTTTGTGCTGAAAGTAGTGGTGATGTTAACAAATGTAGTTTTTTTTTTTTTGATATTGTTCCAAAGTAAACAAGTCAACATTTGGGAGATCTGCATAACTCAGTGAACCAGTATTTTTCAAATGACCAAGGCATGCTGTTATAAAATCATGCATGAGCAAATGGTCTATTCACGAAAACAAGATAAATCAATGGATTTTAGTGCAACATAATAGGAAAAGTTCATTGACTTGGTTTAAGATTCCACATTGCAACTCAACTAAATTACCACTTGTCAAATTTTGGAATATCAAAGGAGAATATCCACAATTATCTGAAAAGAAAATACTCCTCTCTCTCTCTTTAATTACATACCTGTGTAATTAAAGGCTAGATTTTCTTCATATACTTCAACCAAAACAAGAATCGCAACAGATTGAATGGAGGAACAGTGATGGGATCCAGCTGTCCTCTATTTAACCATGCATTAAAGAGAATTACGCAAGTGCAAAGCAATGCTGCTTGCCTAACCAAATTGTTTTGGAACACGTAGTTAATTTTCATCAAAAATATGTTATTCATGTTGACATGCACTGTTTTTTTGTTACTGTTCTCTTAAAATGAATTTATAAATATTAAAATTTTTTTCAATTTTCAATTCTAATACAGTAAATATCGTGAGATGTAACTGACATAAACAAAGGCCCCTCAATTTTTCTGAAGTGTGTAAAGGGGTCCAGACACCAGACAGCTTAGGGACTGCTGGTTTAAAGAAGACTCACCCCTGGGCTGGGGAGAGACCCAGCCTGCTTTGAAGCAAGTGGCTACCTGAATCCCCAACTAGTTAGGAATTCTGTTAGGAAGGAACAGATGGAGGCTGGGCGTCACAGACACCCTGTGAAAAATGCAAACTTGAAGTATCAATTCACTCTTTCAAAGAGAGAAGACCACAGTTCAGCCAAGGAAACAAGGCCCAGGGGTGACCATGACCCCAGCTCTTCCTGTTCCCTCTTTTATTTTAGAAAAGAAAGACCCAATGTATTTATTAGCCAGGGAGAGTGAGCATCCTCGCAGAAGGCAGGGCACACAGGAAACCCCTCGGAAAGAATATCCTGCAACGTCATTTAGCCTCCAACTTTATTTCTTCCAACACTGAATGATTTTCCATTTGCTTGGGATATACATTTCCACACGCACTTACACATAGAATGATTTTGAAATATACACATTTCCCTTTCTAAAAGCTAGACAGTGTCTTGACAGCCAGGGATCTCATTATGGAGCTAAAGGAAAAGACGCAGCTCAAGCAGGTGGGAGTCTCCTCATTAACAGCAATAGAGAAAGTGATAATTAAAACCATGCAAAGTCTCTGCAGATTCTTGAGCTTCCTTCCTATACTGTTACCTTTATGCCATTGTCATTTTCTTTGCTCACCAAAGTCCCCACACTAGGAAAAGTGGTTTGCTTCTCAGCCTCCCCGTCTAGACCCCAGGCTAGAACCGGTGTGTATTAGGGTGACAGCTTCTTGGACTTTCATTCTCAGGGTTGACCCTGCTGGGTATAGATTAGGGGCCGAGTGATGAAAAAAGGGGAGGAGAATGCGTGAGGGGGGCCGACGGTGTAGAGGTGATGGCTTCACTAGACGCGGAGCCCAGGGATCCAGCCATGAGATGTTATGCTCCTTCCTTCCCTGAGTTCCAAGCATTTATGTGGTATGTGCCAAGACCATTCCTTTCGTGAGTGCTGCTTATCCACTGACAGAAGACAGTGCCTGCGCCCCCAGGTTTCCTGTGTGCCCTGCCTTATAGATTAAGGACAGTGGTGATCCGGAGCTGCTTTATACTGCGGGGGAACACAGGTCTGAGGCGCACCCTGGGTGTCACAGAGCACAGTGTGGCAGTCAGCTACCACGGTAGACTGAAGTTCTGCCTTGGGATGTCCTTCTGAGCTGTCATCAGGGTTCTTCAGCCCCTGCAACCATTTACCCCTGTCCCTTTCCCCCTGACTCTTTCAGACTCTGTATTGTCTCTCATTCCCGCTGATGACCCCTCAGTCCAGCCTGAGCTTTTCCCCAGCTTCCCTGGGGCCCTGGCTACACACATCTCGTTCTGGTCCACCTCACTCTCTCCTGCTGTTGCACAGGCTGTTCTGAGGACTCGGAATGTCCTCCCCTAATTTCCTGTCCAGCAAACATCTACTAATTCTTCAAGATCCAGCTCAAAGGTTCAGGTGAAGTTTTCCTGGATTTCCCAGGAAGAATTATTTCCTTCTACCCACAGTTTTCCATGTGCATTTTCCTTACAACCTTCCTTCACTAGATCAGGCCTTGCTGGTGCCACATGTTTCCCAGGCCATGGTGGGAGCCCATGGGGGTGCAGGCACTGTCTTCTGTCAGTGGATAAGCAGCACTCACGAAAGGAACGGTCTTGGCACATACCAGATAAATGCTTGGAACTCAGGGAAGGAAGGAGCATAACATCTCACGGCTGGATCCCTGGGCTCCGCGTCTAGTGAAGCCATCACCTCTACACCGTCGGCCCCACTCACGCATTCTCCTCCCCTTTTTTCATTCTTCTCTGCCCTCCACTGGAAGCTCGGGCCTTGCATCTGGCGTCCGGGGAGCCTGCCTCTCACCTAGGGCTCAGCTGCTGAAAATTATTACTAATTAGAGCACACAGGTATTGGCCTTAAGCATGATTTTCACGAGACAGAATTCTGTCCATACTAAATAGTAAAAGCGGTAAGGACCATGGACAGAGGACGTTTCTAAACCAGGAATCAATCACCGTACTAACTGCTGTGTATGGAGCTGCTATAACGTGCCTAGCACGGGCAATGTGGGGTTGGAGGGGAGAAAGGAGAGGAAAGAGTTAGCTAGATTTTTACAGCCTTGACACCATTAGAACCTAGCAGAATTATTTGTGGGTTTATTAGTATGATAACCCCTATTGGCAGAGCTTTCTATATAGCTGGAGTTGCATAGTAGACACATGTTGAAAAAGCAGAGATCAGGGAAGGTGAATATCACCAACAAAGGATTGCAGAAGGAGGGGCACGGTATGGTCAGGGTCATGAGGAGCCGGGAACAGAACTTGCCTGGGTCCTGAAAGTGAGTACCAATCGTGGGCTGGAGAGTAACGCAGCCAGACACTAGAGGAAAAGCACGCTCGTCATCTGGGTAGTCCAGCAAGCGCACAGTGGAGGACCGTGCGGGGCCTGCCGGGAGGCAAGGCCGCCCAGAGAATAGGGCCGGCTCCCCCAGGGCAGTTAGGATTGTGCCCTGCAGGACCTCTGCCTTTGGCTGCTGTAGGTTTAGGACAGGCTGGTATTTCCACAGAGTTGTGTTTTGTGGAGATTAGACTAACAGTATTCCAGCCGTGTGTGGGAAGCTGTTTTGCTCGATAAGTTCTCTTTTTAAGATTTTTTTTTTTCGTGCAAGGATTCTAATTAGCAATGAAGGTATGTTAGATTTATTAACTTCCTCTAAAGGATATTTGTCTAAAGATTGTCTAGTCTCACATAAAAGAGGGATTGAGAGTAAGTGCTTCGCTCTGCTTAAAAGTTTGATGGTATCTTCAGAGGCACGTTCAGCTCTGCTCGGGGCCCTTGAAATGCAGCTTTGGCCACTCTCACTGCGGGTGAGGTACCCTGGTCCTGGGTTTCCCAAGTCAGAAATCTCTGCAGAATGCTGTTTCTTCCCGATGAAGGTGCTGAACTGGAGGCTTGTAGCAGCTCAGTATCTCAGAAGTTCATTATGTTCAATGTCTCTGAAGATACAGGAAGCCTTCCACCTAAACTATTTTTTTGTTCAGGAATTATACATTCTGCTCATTGGCAAAGACATGACTCCAGCAACAGTCTCAGTGGATTACTGGAGACCATTGGGACGAACTTACAGATCTGTAAGACAAACAACCAACAAACCAAGGACAAACAACACGTTGTATCACATCAGAGGGCAGCGTGTTAAAAATCCTTAGAGAAACTCAGACCACGTTCTAAAGAGAAAAATGGACTTCACAGTGCATAATGGACTGTCCAATCTGATTACCGCTCATGTCATTGTTATGTGAAAACCTGTTTTGAATTTCCAGTTAAGACCTCAGGCACCTGTGTGTTTTCTCTAGTGCAAGCCTGGGAGAAGGAAGCCTAGATATGGGAGTGAAACATGGGTCGTAGTGGTAGGGACAGCCGGGGGCTATGCCTGCTGTCCTGTGTGCCTGTGCCTAGAGGGTCCTTTGACTGTCAGAAGTCTCCAGTGTGAGAGACACAATGAAATGTGTGAAATATCTGCTCACCTGGGTGACCCTACTTCAAAGAGCCCTAGTGGTGGGGAAGGTGTGAGGGGAGGAGGGTGGGATGTCTGAGGATCTGAGTGTCTGCAAAGGGATGGGGGATGGGGGGCGGTGCACAATCTGCTACTTGTAAGCCCCACTGATCTCCTACACAAGGCCAGCCGGGAAGGGTCTCTAACAAAGGCCTCCACAATGAGGAATAATGCGAGGGCTGATTTCTGCTTTAGGAGAAGTTTCCAAAGAGGACAAGAGGAAGGAAACAAATGGGAAGCTCTAAGAAGTCCAGCTCAGAGGGGGCTTCGGGAGCCTGAGCCTCTCCTTCCTCCTCCTGGAATAAGAGGGGCAGCGGGTTGTAGTCACTGAAAATTCTGATGACTGCGGGAAGGAACGCAACGCAGCTGGGTCCTCCAGCGCCTGCTGATGGCCGCTGCCTTCCCATCCCAGGCTGACACTGTTTGCTGCTAACAAGACCGGGCTGTGAAATGCACATGTGGGAAGGATGCTGGGCCCCGATCTGCTCTGCCAGTGATTCTCCCTGCTGTCAATAGGGCTTATCATAGCAATAAACTCACAAATAATTGCCTCCACCAACGACTCCATTTCCCAGAGAGGCTAATCCCGGGGTGGGGGGAGAGGGGGAAGCTAATGAACCACATCAGAAGTCAGCACAGAAGGAAAATACCTCCTGGAAAAGTCAAGGCAGCACATGCCTCTCCGTGAGATGACAAGGCACCAGGGCACGTGACTTGGGGAGACTCTTAGCTGCAAACTGGATTGAAGAAGTCTGGGGAGGGGGCGGAAAGAAAGAGCAGAGCGCTTTTTACCCTGTGCGCCTCATAAAATGAATGATCAAAAGTAAATTACAGAGTTGCAAATGGGTGGTTAACGACTGAGACAATGTGAGTGCGCAGAGAAGCTCATCAGAACACGCTGGGCAAGAGCAAGGAGGGAAGGCTGCATACAAATGATGCGCCATAAAGCCGAGCATCAAAGCACATGGCCCCCAGTGGAGCGAGGGGGTCATCCCCACACCTGTCAGGGGCAGTGAAGAACTCTCAAAGGAGGAGGAGATGAAGGGCGTGGAGGGAGAGAATGGCAGAGAGGAAGAAGGACCATAGCCCAGGGTCCAGCTCCCTGGAGCTGATGACAGCAGCCCTCTCTTCCTTACCTGGGGCATAGGATGCAGGAAGGTGGGGCTCGTCCTTGCTCAGGTGGAAGGTTGAGAGAGGACGGTTAATTCTTTGCAGCAATTCACCAGCTCTACACCCACTGTCCAATGCCCTGCAAAGGGGTGGCAGGTGGGGCTGGGAAGGGAGACGGTACATAATCTGCTAATTGCAAGCCCCACTGATCATAGACGTCATAAGAGGGAGTGAGTTTGGGCTCAGGGAGTCCCAGAGTCACTTAGGATCTGTGCAAAGCCTCTCAGCACTGTTCATTCCCTGGAGACCTCAGAAAAGCCGCGAGTTCAAATTTGGGGAGTGTTTTAGGGGGGAAAGCAGGTTGCTGAGGCAAAGCCTTGCCACCACAGAGGTGCAGGGACCACAGGTGTTTCTAGGGGAACATGCCCAACAGTAAACTGTTCACTGGTTTGGGGCCGATTGAAGAATCAGGTGTGAGCTATTAGAGCTGGCTTCTCCAAGGAAGAGAGATGCTACCGCATGGCTCCAGACATTGGCCCATCACTCACATGACATAGGAGTCGGAGCCCCTAAAATGTGCCGGGCACCGTGTGAGGTGCTGAGGGTACACAGATGCTGATAAATGCTCCCTGCATTTAGGAAGCCTATTGCACAGTAGCAAGGAGGGATATACAAATATTTGCAATAATTCCACTATAATAGAAGAACCAAAAAAATTTGCATATCTTTTCCCCAGAGGACAAGAGGACAACTAACTCTGCCTGAACATAGTGGGAAGCGTTACAGAGGAGGTGCCATAAGTGTCTTAAAGTGGACATGAGGGTGCGGCTGAGGGTGGCTGCAGAGCATCCGGGGTGTGCAAAGGCACAGAGGCCGGGGAAGGACAGGATGTGTTTAGAAAGTGGTGGGACATGTGTGGCTTGAGAGGAGGGGATAAGGGTGTATCGGGGGGGGGGGGTGAATCTGGAAAATTGGGCTAAGGACAGATTGGGTAGGGACTTCCTGCCACAGGGAAACACCGAGGTTCCTCAAAGAGGAAGTACGACAGCATGTGATTTGTGGCTGAAAGTCCTCCCTGGCCGTTTGTCGAGGACTCACTCGCAGAGATGTCTGGGGACATCTGTACATGACCGTGGGGTACTTCTGCCATGCCCGCAGGAGGAGCTTGGGAGGAGCAGAGTGGGCGGAGCTAAGCCCCATGCAGGCTCCAGCAAAGCCACACAGTAGCTGTTTCCCTCCTGCTCTAGGCTCTAGTGGGAAATGCTCAGGTGAAGGATGTGAGTGTTCCGGGCATGAGAAAGCTGCAGGCAACCCAAAGCACTCATTCTGACACCTGCCCAGAAACTGCCTTAAGAAGCGGGACAGCAAGAAGTTTTTCAATAGGTTTGAACTTCTGATAAATTAACCAAGACAACCGAGGTGGTCTCTCTGCTCCCTGTATCACTTAGGCGTGGCCTTTGCCCTGATTCAATTTTCATGTGTTGACATTTGCAAAGGACTTTGGGGTGGAATCACCTTGCTCTCCCCCGGGCCTGTTATTTAATTGAATCCCATTGATCCTGTGGGTCACAGTTGCAGCCCGAGTGTCACTTCCTCCGAAGAACCTTTCTCTGCTCCGCAGGCTGTCCCCGGCTCTCTTTGTCTCTGTTGTCTTTTCAGTAATGGACAGTTTTAGATCCTTTATTATTTTCCCCTCTAATTTCTATTCAAAACACATCTGGCTCATGACACGTACTCCCAAGGCTTAGGGGCTGTTTAATGACTGACAGAGCCATAAACACCCAAATCAAAACTATAATGTTAGGACTAAGGGTGGCTAAGTGTGTTGCTTTAGTTAAAAGAGGTGGTTAATTCTCTGAATTTCAGGCATTTGTTATTGGCTCATGAGACATCCTCATCCCCCAGTACCCGATGAGAGGGGGAAGAATGGGGATAGTTTTGACTTGGAGGAGCTTCCTTCTCATCTCCCAAGTTTCATGCCATTATTATGTAAGTTTCCAGGAGAGCCTCTTACCTTTGATAGCTCTTTCATCCCCTAGGCATGGGCTGGAACACGTATCTCCATCCCTAAGGAACAGAGACTCTCGTTTGCTGGGCAGGTTCATTCTCCCCTTCTGTACACATGGATGTGCCAGGGCCAGCAATATAGCTGCCGGTAAAGAACACATTTCCTAGTCTACTTTGCACCCAAAGGTAGACACCTGACACAGTCACGGCCAATAGGATATCAGTAAAAGTCATCGGGTCTGACTTTTTAAACTGTTTCAAAAAAATCATTAAACAGGACTCAGTGGGTGCACATACTTTTTGCATCTCCCACATCCTGAAACTAGGATGTGGTGGCTGGAGCTAGAGCAGCAATCTTACGACCATGAGGGAAAAGACGAATTCCAGAGACCTTAGCTTTGATATCCTCGAGCTGGTCAACCCACTCTAACAACTGCTCACGTCTGGATTTCTCATTACCTGAGCATTACTAGTGCTGACCCTGTTTAAGTCATCATTATTTTGGAATTTTTCTGTTACCTGTAGTAAAACTCAGTTCTGAACTGATGCACCTATCATGTTTTGCAAAAGCCTTAGTGTGTGAGTCAGTGTTTGTGAGTGCCTGGCACTAGGGCTAGCTCCTAGGCAACGTCTCTGCCTTAAGTGATGTGGACACCAATCAGTAAGTGCATTCGCCTTCTGTGGGTCTGCAAGACCCTGCCAGATCAAGCCTTCCTCCTTAAGACCATACTTCATTTTATATGATCTCTTCCTCTTCCTCTGCAGTAAGCTCTAGTTCTGCTCAGATCTGTGGAGCGCCTTTCCTGGGGCGGCCTGTGGGCTCACTATTCTTCCTGCTTGGATATGCCTCCTTCCTCCCTTCGTACCTCTCCCCCAGCTCTCTGCAGGGCTTTCAAGGCTAACTGTGAATACCGCCTCCTCTTCTTGACTGTACAGCTGGTCCCTGAGGTACAAACATCTGACTTGTGCACAGCTCACACTTATGAACAGAAGCTATTACAGCAAGTCCCCGAGTTACACACATCCGACTGGCTTACTACTCACACTTCCGACCGGGGGCTATTACAGGTACTAGGTAAATGTATCATTCCAGTTTACATATAAATTCAACAGAAGAACAAGCCTATAGAACCCATCTCATTTGTAACCCAGGGACTGCTGATACATGTAAAGCACGTACCCCTATTATTTTTCATCTCAACAGTCCTTAAAAATTTCTCAAAGCACTGTCACAACGTGAAACTGTTTATTTAGTGGTTTACACGTTCTGGTCAGTCTCTCTCCCCATGGGCTCCTCCCTCTCCATCTGCAGACTGCAGACCCCACAGGGGCAGGGCCATTTCCATGGGACAGGGTTTTATTCACACAGCACCTGCATGGATCTTAGATACTGCTGACACAAAGAGTAGTTGGTAAGGACAGTCCATCCTCATTATTCCTGGGTTCGTATTTTCAAATTCATCTACTTGCTAAAATGTATTCGTAACCTCCCAAATGGATACCGAGGTGCTTTTGCAGTTGTTCACGGGCGTGTGCCCAGCTGTGAAAACCGGAGTCACCCCGTGTGCAGAAAAGCTCCCAGCTGAGGGGGAGCAGGGAGGCGCTCTGCCAGCTTGTCTCAGTTCACACCGTTAAATGAGTGTCCTTTTTATGGTCTGTTTAGTGGCACGTTTTTCACGTTTGTGCTCTTTTTGTGGGTGACTTTGCTGTTGAAAATGGTCCCCAGGCATAGTGCCGAAGTGCTGTCTAGTGAACCTGTGTGCACGAGGGCTTACCAAAGACCTAGGTTAGATAAGCTTTGTCCGGGCATGTGTTACAGTATCATTGGCTGTGAGTACACTGTCAATGAACCAACAATTTACATTAAAAAGATGTCTAAACAAACACACAAAAAATAAGGTTATATATTGATTAGTGGACATAAGAGTGTCATGACCAAAGGCTGTCAGGAACCTAATCCTGTGTGCCCCCCTAATACGGAGCAAAGTTTCCGTATTTGGGTATTTGCTAGTTGGTATTCATGGGGAGAGTCCACTGCATTTGCTGATGCCTGTTAAAGCTTCTATCTTGGAGACACAGAGAAAGGGCTGGGGGTTCCCAGACTCCCAGCCAATGCCCAGGCAGGCTGTGTTAACTCTGCTCTCAATTAGGCTGATCTTGAGGTTGTTTATTGTGGGTAGAGGGAAGTTCCTCTAATTCTTTTAGCACCACCCTGCAGTGAGTGCGGAGAATCCACAAGGTGCCCTGAGGTGGGGATGGTTTTGGAAAGGGAATTAAGAGCCAGCATCTCTCAATGCCTGCCTGTGTCAGAAGATTACAGAGAAGAAGAATGACAGAGGGAAATAAAAAGGAAATGGGCTGACAGCCTGCAGAGTGGTATTTCAACTCTAACACAAAACATTCAGTAGTAATTATAGAATAACCTTCATTTAAATGCAAATCAGCCTGTAATTAAGATAAGGGACCCACCATTTGCTGGCATTTTTTGTTGTTTCTTTTATTTTTTAAATTTTGGGGGGTGACAATTATGGTTTTTCAGGCATTCCTCTGCTTTATTGATGAGTAGTCATTATGTTTATGGATTGTGTTGTGAGTGCAATATTTGGATAACTGCAGAATAGAAATTAGTGTCACTTACTTTCAGCAGCCCCCAGCAAAAGAAAAAAAAAATGTTCAGCACATAATGTTGACATAAGCAAAAGTTCCTGAGTGGCCTGGCCCCGGACAACATCAGATAATGTTCTGTCCCAGATCACCAGGAGCCTGAGACACATGCACTGAGTCCAGAATTACAGGAGGAAACAGTTTCTCGATGACTTCTAGCAGAGTCGCTGAGCCCTTGCGAAGCATCTGTAGTTGCACGAAGTGCTTTTCCTTGGTAGAAAATGGGTGGAATCAGGGATACAATTTTTGGATGTCTTTTCACTAGGAAGATGTTGACCTGGGCCTGGACTGAATTTTATTTTGTGATACAGGATAAGTCCCTTAACCTCTTTTGCCATATAAATATCAATCGCCTCCCTGTCATTTGCTGTTTACTCTGGTTGACTCACCCTCTTGATTAGAGAAATTCGTATCCTCCAGGTAGCCTAAAAACAAAAGGACTATTTGCCAGGTAAGTATTCACTCATTCATTTATAACCAGGAGCTTCTGTTAGCAGTTCTGTACAGACGACTCAGTAAGGTCTCATAACCTCGGTGTATAGCTGTTTCACAGCTGTGTTTCTGTCAACACGTGGTGGTGTCTTGCTGATTGTGTTTATTATAGTCGTCGTGTGATTTTGTGTGCCATCGTGACAATGTCACAGCTTAGAGCAACAAACAAGCATTGGTAAACTTCTTGTTAAATCTGGCAAGAGTGGAAGTGAAATCAGGGACATGTTAGTCCAAGTATATAGGAATAATGGCATGAAAAAAAATGGCAGTGTACAAATGCATTAGATGTTTTTCTGAGGGAAGAGAAAGTGTCACTGATAAAGAGAGTCAGTGTGGCTGGTAATGAGCAGAATCGACAAAAAAGTAAAAAGCTTGTTGAATTGTGTGTCAAAATCATCAGCTGACCGTGAGAAGCACAGCAGACCAAGTAAGCTGCCATAGAGAAGCTGGGAACATCTTAGCTGAAAATCTTGGCCAACAACTCATGGCTCTTGCATCACAATGATGCACCAGCTCACACGGCACTGAAGTTGTTTTTTTTTGTTGTTGGGATGAACATATGTGCACAGTTGTCTTTTTTTTTTTTTTTTTTTTGTCAAGACACAGTTCTACCTTATGCCCTGAGCAGAGTGCAATGGCATCGTAGCTCACTGCAACCTCAGAGTCCAGCTGTGGGCATCCTGCTGCCTCAGCCTCCGAAGCCGCTGGGGTTACAGGTACTTGCCATGGTGCCTGGCTGGGTTTTTCCATTTTTTTCATGAGTCGGGGTCTTGCTCTTGCTCAGACACACCTCAAACTCCTGAGCTCAAGCAATCCTCCTGCCTTAGCCTCCCACAGTGCTGGGATTATAGGCATGAACCACCACGCCCAGTTACGGCACTGAAGTTTTTCTTTCTTTTTTTTTTTTTTTGCAGTTTTTGGCCAGGGCTGGGCTTGAACCTGCCACCCTGGTATATGGGGCCAGCACCCTACTCCTTGAGCCACAGGCACCGCCCAGGGTACTGAAGTTTTAAGCCAGAAAACAAATAACTGTATTAGAACTTCCTTCCTGCAATTGATCTGGCCAGTAATGAGTTCTTTCTTCACCTGGAGATAGAGGAAACATTGAAAGGAAGACCTTTTGATGGCATTTAGGACGTGAAGAATACTACAACAACAGTTTTGATGGCCATTCCAGAAAAAGAGTTCCAAAATTGCTTTGAAGGGTGGACTAGGTGCTGGCGTTGGTGCACAGCTTCTCGAGGGGAGCACTTTGAAAGTGACTAGTGATATTCAGCAATGAGGTATGTAGTGCTTTTCTAGGATGAGTTCATGGACTTAATTGTCAGACCTCATATATATGAGGGATATATCTGTGCACACACTGATATTGATACACAAACACAGTAGAATCTCCATAGTTGACCATCTCCTTGCATTGACCACCTCCTTATGGTGACCTAATTTTCATAGACCAGACATTCACCACACGTACCCATCAACACAGTAGGCCTAGTTCCTTATGGTGACCACCTCTGTATATTGACCAGTTTGTTACAATCTCTTGGTGGTCAACTTACAGAGGCTCTACTGTAAATATATTTACATGTCTGTGCGTGTCTGTCTGTCCATCCATCCATCCATCTCCCTACCTACCCATATCTTTTTTAAAGCCTCTACTAGTGCCAGAACTATTGTAGATGCTTAGAGGTTCAGCATCTAGATTTAGCAGTGAACTATTAGGCACAAGCATAAACCAAGCAGGCAGCACACACAGGTACCTCTTCTGCTGGACGTTCCACTATTGCTGAACCTCGCCCCGAGGCCTGGTTCACCCGGCCCACCAGTCCCTCTTACTACTTTTCCTCAACTTTTTGACACAGCTGGGGATGGAAACTTCCTTTTCAGATAGGAAGTATTGGAAACAGAGGGTTTCAGAGCAGATGAAAGGCCCAGCAAGTTCAATTTATTCCATTCGTTAGCTAAGGGGGTTGTTTTAGTAGTTTATCACTTAATTAAGGATTTTTTTTTTTTTTTACTCTTAAAATACACAGAATCGAACTAGAACCCCCGAGACACTGTTCTTTTCTGGTGGTTTGTCAGGTGGTCTGTGTGCTGGCCTTTCTCTTTCAGAAGTAGGCAGGCAGCTGCTTCCTCAGTTGTTTTTTGTTTGTGTTTTGAATTATGCTTTGAAAGGACATGGTATATGTCTAGACTGCCTTGCTGAATTGGAGACTTTGGGAAAATTAGCTGTGTGAGGCGAGCACAGACAAATTCAGATGGCAGATCAGACAAGCCTGACACTCGTCACACAGGCTTGACATCTCCTGTCCTAACTTGTCCTCTGCCACCTTCCTTTTCAACATTGAGAGGGTTTCACAACACATACACTTTAAATTAACACACCTTGCCTGAAAGGTGATTCCATAGCTTCCCTCAGACTCTCTTTATCTCTATTAAGTGTTATCTGTTTGTCTGGCTCTAGATGTTTCCTAGGGAACCTCAGATGTCCTTGATAGAGTTTACACACTGCTACCTAAGACTGAAATGTGTTTGATGGATTAACCGAGGAACTTACAAAACTTTAATGTCTTTTTTTTTTTTTTTTTTCTGAAGTGTCTAACTTTGTATCCTCTGGGGTGATGGTTAACTTCAAAAGCCATTTCAAGGTTCAATAAAACTAATGGAGGTGAGCTGGGTTTAGTAGAGCATTCTGATTTCTGTTCTCACCATTCTTTATCATCCACAAGATGAGCTTGCTAGCAATTCTGCAGTCTCCATGGATAATGTAAACTCATCCTTCATTTTAACTCAAGTGACACCTCCTCTGTGGAGCCTTCTCTAATGTTCCCTGAGAGTGCTAGAATTAATTAGGTATTTCTTCTTCCGTTTTCTCTACAAGAGAGACACTACCCTCTTCAACAATGTTATTTGAATGCTCTGAATTTCTTAAAGTAGAGAATGGATCTTAATATTGTTGAAACTTACCATTTAGGGAATGATTCCTAAATCATAGGCAGTGTCAGCATGCCAAGATGGAAGCTTGGCCTTGTCCTGTGATGTTTCCTTTTATTAGAAGAAATCACCTTGTTTTTAAGAAGTCGTGAACTGTGGTAAATAATCTAAATTCAGATACTTCAGGCATAGGTGTTAAATATTCTGTTTAATAATTAAATAAGGCCGTCTTCATATATATATGGAGAGACTATCACAAAGTTATATGGGTTTTTGGCTCTTCTGGTTAGGGCCAGAGATTTGGAAGAGGTGACCTGAATGGGAGGGAGGGAGGTCCAGTACCAGTAGCCTCTGTCCTGGTTGTCAATAGCCCTGGTTACACAATAAAAAGGTTGAGGAGATGACCATTCAGGACACCTTTGGAGACTGACCAGCGGACTCTGGGAGAGTTGTTTATCACAGTCTAATTTTAATTTCCCCTTTAATTCTTAGTTTCTTTCTTTCTCCTAAACTTCCATCATGTTTTTAAAATATGACAGCTCTGTATTAGCTGTGCTTAGAGCACAGGGGAGGTATTTATGGCTACACTTTGGGGGAAAAGACACAGAGGAGGATCGTGGCAACATCTAGGAGAAATCCCAGGTAATGGGCAGAGAAACCTGAAATGGTGAGTTGGAGAAAACGCTGCTGAGTGATAATGAAGATGGATTTATGCAAGGTTTCAGAACTCCTGCTTGGGGAGGGGACTAGATTTGTTGCAATTATGCAGACATGAGCTCAGTACAATAATTTGGTTCTATATGGTGATGTCCAAATTAATGATAGGTCCCTCTGCCTTTGGAGGACTGGGGAGAGAATTTGTTCATTCCTGCTGTTCTCAAGCTTCTAACCAGGAAAGGGTGGATCCAAGGACCCACAGGAAGATCAAAATAAGCATTTGATTCATTGCTGGTAAATTTAGGTTGGAGAATACAGGCAAATTATGCTATTTTTGAAGGTTGGGACCTACATGGACCATCAAGTTGTAGCAGGATGAAGTAGAAATAAACATAAAATCCATTTTAGGATATCTGCAGGAGACACTGCCCTAGTTCATTTTATGATGCTTTAGCAGAATGCCACAGACTAGGTAATTTACAATGAACAAAAATTTATTTGACTCCTGGTTCTGGAGGCGGAAAAGTCCAAGGGTGTGGTGCTGCACTGGCAGGGTCTTGGCGCTGTATCATGCCACGGAAGGACAAGGGGAAGAGGGAGCAAGAGAGAAAAAGGGTCAAACTGGCTTTTCTAACAAAGCTCCTCTGGACATGAGCACCACACTCCCGCAGTAGCAGCAGGAGTGTGTCAGGCCCCACCTCCCAACACACCTGCACTGGGGAGTAAGTTTCCAACATCTGAATTTGGGGGTAACACATCTGAACCAGAGCAGATACTGTTAGTATTTCTGGGGTTTGTTGCATATATTCAAATTATTGGGGAGTGCTCAAATTCAGCTAGAGAGTAGTTCGCAGATGCCCTGAATTCTATCCTTAGACCCTTAGTCTCCTTAGGGATCCATAATAAAGAAACCCTTTTCGGGGAAAGAACTTAATATATTAGAAAAACACCAACAAGCGTTATTTTATGGACAAAGGACACTGTAAAGCCCCAGGTATCCTTACTATCCCTGCAGGTGCCTCTCCCTGGGAAACTAGAGTCAAATAAGGTGAGGGGGCATCGTCCTGGCCCGCGGACCCTGCTGGACCCCTCGCCCTGTGAGGTCTGCACTGACTGGAGCTCCTTTCCCCTCCTCACTCACTCTCCCAGGCTCAGTGTCCTCCACAGGCTGCCCCGTTCTGAATTTCACATTGTCCCGAAGTGAGAAAAGCTCATTTAGTTTCTCCTCACTCTCTCCTGAAGGGAAAGCAAAACGAACACACGAAAAATGACAGCTATCTTTCCAGACGCCTACAAATGCATCTCTTTCTAGGACATTTTATTTTCACTTTTGACAGCAGTCATGAGACGTGGTCGTCACTCCCCCACGGAAGGTTCATTAGGGATGAGGAAAGAAACAACCATGACTGGGGCCCCTCCTCACTCACCGTCTGCTCTGGTGAAAATCACAGGGCAAGGAACATAGGAAGAAAAGCACATAATTGTTAGCAAGGGCTTTTTATTAACCGTCTTCACAAACACAATGGGGAAAAATGCCGTCTCTGTGACTTTGTTGTCATCTTAGTCAAATTCGTAGCATTGCACATGTCGGAGACTGTGAATGTCATCACAGCCCTTAGCTGAGTGCCTGCTATGCACATATATATCCACATATACAGCACCATATATGGGATCGGTGCTGTGTTGGCTGCAAAGAAGAGTTCAATGATCTGTTGTCTGTGGGCCCTTCAGAGGATGGAGGAGCGTGATGGTTAATTTTGTAACAACTTCTCTGAGTTCCAGTGCCTAGACATGAGGTCAAACATCATTCTGGATGTTTCTGTGAGGGTAAGTAAAGTGACCCTCCATAATGTGGGTGAGTCTCATCCAATCACATGAAGGCCTGCAAGGATAGGAAGGCTGACTCCCCGTAACTAAGAGGGAATTCTGCCAGAGGACCGCCTTCCAAATTGAATGGGAATATCTGCTCTTCTGGGCATGTCCAGGCTGGCCCACCCTACGGATTTTGGACTTTTCAGCCGCCATGACTGGGCAAGCTAATTCCTTGAAATTAATCTTTCTCCATTTATATAAGACATTTTATTGGTTCTGTTTCTCTGGGGAATGGCGACTGATACAGATAATCTACATCTTTCTCTTCCATCTATTTTGTTACTGTTAGGGCATTTTTCCCCCTGGGGAGTTGTCTATGATCATTATAGCAGAATTGTTCTCTATTTCCTAAGGGACTTGGTGGAGAAATTAATCTATATGTTTAATAGCAGCCTTGGATTTCTGCAAAGAGAGTCCAAACTTTCAGGAATAATCTCTGACTTCAGCAAAATAATAGACAAAATGAAAATGATTGCAGAATACTTAAAGATTTTCTTTCCTCTTCATGTATTTGGGGTAAAGAGTGATTTTCTCATTTGACAGTGCAATCAGTATAATCCCTGGCTACAGAGAAGGGGGTACAATTCCATATGTCTAGTTCAGGATTTGGAAGAAAGGGAGACCAACTAGTAGCTGGGCTTTGGGTCTGATGGTCTCCTGCTGTTCCTACCCTGCATGTCCTCCTGGGGGGTAGTAATCCTAATCCATGACCTCAGTTACCAATGACCGCTGAAGACTCTTATGACCCAGCTCTGAACCCCAGGCCCATGTTCCCATAGTCTCTTTATATATCCTTTTTGATGTATCATAGGATTCTTCATGTTAACGAGTTCAAATCCACATTATCTTTGCTGCAAATTGCAAATCCTGTACCCTGCTTATGTTCTGTGTCTAAAGAGTGCGCTCTGCTTAGCCAGTGGTTTAAGCTGGAAACCTGGGCTCCTTAGCATAGCTCAAATCTCCCTCTGCTGCTGCTTTTCCTGTTCAGTTGTTTCCATGCAGTTCTTCATCTGATCAGGGATGGATTACTATCATATCTTTCCTTCCCTTTACCTTCCACCCTGTGGACCCAGTGACTTTTCCAATATGCAAATTGCTGCCCACTCATTTAAAATCCTATAATGGCTTTCCATAAGTTTCAGGATAATGTTCAAAGTTCACGGAATGGTCTAGTATTTATCTATTCCTGCTTAATAAATAACCCCCCAATTTAGGCGCTTACAGCATAAACAAACATGGTTTCTGAACATCAAGAATCTGGTAATGGCGTGATGGGGTGGTCTGGCTCAGGGGCTCTCATGAGACATGAGACAATAAGCAAGCTGTTGGTCTGGGCTGCAGCCTCTGAGGGCCCAACTAGCTGAGGAATCTACTTTCAGGCTCAGTCACATTATTATTGACAGGAACCTTTTGTTTCTTACTACATGTGTTTCTCTACTGGGGCATGCTTTCCCCAATGTCAGAGACTCAGAGAGAGAGAGAGAGAGATCAAAAGCTAAAGGTAGAAGTCTTGGTCTTTTAAAACCTAGTCTTAGACATGACCTGCCATCACTTCTACCATGTGCTATTGGTCATACAGACCAATCTTGGCAGAAAGCAGGAGAGGGCCACACAAATATCTGAATACCAGAAGGTAGGGACCATTGTGGGGGCATCTTGGAGACTGATTACCTTACATGGCAGTTAGGAAACTTTTGAAGATCTTGCCGACTTCTCTGGCTTCTTTTCCTCTTGTTCTCCATCAACTTCCATCATCACTATTAACTATGTCCTTGTACTCTGGACTTGAACCAAACTGAACATCCTGTGAATTGTGTCTTTCAATCTCTTTGTCATCACATGATGTTCCCTCTTCCTGGAAAGTCCTTTCTATCCCCTTTATTTTTTTTGCCCGAATAGCTCCGCCTTGCTCTATTTAACTCTTCTCCACCAAAGACCTCTCCTGATATCCCTTTTCCCCAACTTTAGGGCTTTCTCTGTGCTTTTGTAGTAGTGCTCCAATTCACCTCCATCATGCTGCTTTAACTTGTATTATAATTATTGGTTTATGAATCCCCTACAGTCTACAATGATGTTCCTGAGTTCAGAGATAGCAGATTATTTATCATCCATTTTATTCCCAATGTCAAAGTGCTGGGATACAATAGGAGTTTAACAAATGTGTGATGAATGAGTGAATAAATGAATGCAGAATTTTAGGGAGTAAGGAGCACAAGCTTGCCTGAAAAAATTTATTTTATCTCACAATTTTGTGGGTTAGGAATATGGAAAGTCTTCCCTTAGCAATTCTGTTATGTGTAGCAGTACGTGAAATCACCCAGTGGTATTTGGCTAGTGGGTAAGCTTGTCTGGAAAGTTAAAGATGGTTTTACTCATGACTGGCATCTCATTAACCAAGTTTAAAAGATTGGCCTCACCAGAATAGTAATTCAGGGTAGTCAGGATCCTTGTATGGCTGTTAAGGGCTACCAGAGGGAGTGTTTCAAGAGAGCAAGGCAGAAACTTCAAGGCTTCTTTTGGCTCAGCCTTGGAAGCATCACTTACATGGCATTTTATTAGTTCAAGCAAGTCACAGAGTCAGGTGATACCCAAGGAAAGGAAATTACAAGGTCACAAGTAGCAGGTATCATGGCTCATTGGGAAGACAACCTTGAAGATTAGCTCCCACAACTTTAATCAGATATTGTCATGTTTTGCCTGTGCTCAGTTTCTCTATTATTATTCTGGATAAGTAGCTGGATAAAAATTATACCTATAGAATGTTTAACATAAGTAGATGCCCACCTTGAAGGAAGTCTATCTTCATGAGGGAGGGCTCTGTTCTTCAACTACAGCATTTCAATGGATAATTTGATAAAGTTTTTAACTGCAGTGCTATCTCTTTCCTAAGGATTCTTTAGAGGTATATAGGGTTATTTTTGATTGTCACAATAACAATCCAATGTTGTCACTAATATTTAATTTTATCTCGCAATATGTTGGACAGTCCAAACAACAAAGAATTTTCATGTCCAAAATTTCATTAGCACTCCTGCAGAGAAAAACTAAACACATAGAGATATGCATCTCATATTTACAAATGTCACAACCTAATGTGATTATGATAGGAAAGAATTGGCTCAATAGCAGATTATGTAGGAAAAAAATAGAGATTTTAGATGGATTCAAGAGCCAACACCATGATATGTCTGCCAAAAATTGCTGTTATCTTAAGCTATATTAATAGAAATTTCAGTCCAGAACACAGAAAGCTATATTAAAAGAAATTTCTGTTCACTATATACTTGTCAGTACCCTCTTGAAGTTTTATGGTCATTTCTGGGCACCTTGTTTCAAAAGTGGCATAGATAAATCAAAGAATGGCCCCAGGAGAACAAAAAGTCTAGAAGCCTTGCCTTATCTATGGGAATCATGAAAGCTATCTTCAAATATTTGAAATACCATGTGGAAAAAGGATTAGGTGTATCCTTTGAGATGCTAAGAAGTGAAATTAGATGAAGATTTTTTTCTCACAATTAAAACAATTTGCCCCCTAAATGGAGTATTCTGCCTTGTGTGACAATTAACCCCGCTTAGAAATAATGGAGAAAGAGCAGCCATGGGCCATGGGATGATTTTAAGTTAATTAAATATTATGAATGGGACTTCTGCATGGAGTGATACCTCTAAGTTACTTTTCATTATTACTATGATTTTATGATTCATGAACTTACATTCATAAAATACTCATGGATGCCACCTCACACGCTTCTAGAATAATGCCTCCGCACAAGCTTTGCAACCCCAAAGAAATCCCTTAAGCTATCTAAGATTTCGTTTCTTCAATCACAACGTAAGAAATTGTAGTCCTGACGTATTTCCCTAACAGGACAGCTGTGATAATCAAATTACATAATGGTTTTAAACGGTAAAGCATGTGGAAATGGAAGAAATTATGTATTTTGATTTCTGCAAAAGCTGTGGACTCCCAATATGTGTTCCTATGACTGCCTTATGTCTGAGAGAAATGTTTAAAAAAAATTTTAAAGGCCATTCTAATGACTTGTAATTGTTTTCCAGCCTTCTGATAAGGTGTGAAGGTCCCTAATAGCTGTCACCACTGTGTCCTGTGGCGTGATTTAATTAGCATTTTTTCTCTTACTGGTTGGCCTTTATTTGGTCCAATACAAAGTCCAGCTTTTGAACCAAAGGAGCCAAGGAAGGGTGAAGGGGAGTTATATTAGCTTAGCTTTCCCCCAACTGATGTTTATTTGTGGAAAAAAAAGTCATCATTATCTTCAAAAACACATTATATAACTGTATATTGACATCTACTTTGAGATGGCTGCAGTTTTTGAAATGGCCCAAATACTTGTTATAAGAAATTATCAAAAGGAGAAAGAACACATCCAGTTCAGCCAACTTTTGTTGTTTGTAAGGGGGTACAAGATAGCCAAATCAGCCTCAAGCAGCCCTGCTAAATTCTAAGAAGGAAAACCAAATTACCATTCATTTAATGTTTAATTAAATTTATTATTGCTAGTATGCTGGTTTTTAGGTTGAATTTATGGTGCACTAATGTTAGAGTTTTATGCATTCTATGTACATTTTATAGCCCATTGGGGTCTCTCGTATAATCAACGTGTACAATACATTTATGCCTGTTTTATGTGAGTTAGAGCACAATTTTACTATTTTAAATGATTATAGAAGTTTGTAGTTATATTTCTCCCCTTTTATCAAGTTGTTAGTGATGTCTATGATTTATTTGATGCCACTTTCTTGATGTGGAACATGATTCCCAATTATGGCAATCTTCCTACAGGGAAAATTCTATTTGGTTCATAACAATACATTTTAGTATGAGATTTCTAGAAATGCAGTTACAAAATGAGGCCATGGTATGCATTTTACTAAGAGGTGAATGGCTTTTTTTTTTTTTTTTTTTAAACTGAAAGTAAAGATGATAGTTCTTCACAATGGAATTGCAAATATGCTCCATGGAAGGAAAAGTGATTCCTGACCTCCTGGTGGGCCTTACCAATGCTGCTGGTGGTGCCATCCCATTTAGACCCATCCCTTCCTCTCCCTCTGCAAGTGTTCCCATATCGAATAATAGACCAGAAGGAAAAAACATCTTGTCCCTAGTCCAACCCTGCACAAACAGAAAAGAACATGGAGGTTGGAGTGCCCACAGGAGTGAGCAGCCTGTGCTGTGGCCCTGGGAAAGGTTGATGTTGGACTGGAACTCAGATCTGAATTCAAGCCCAGGATGATTGTTTCTGCTATAGAAATGCACATCACCAAGTCTGCTCTTTCCCAAGTGTTCCCGTGGTCATCAATAGTCTTCAGCCATATCCTGTAAAGTCGGGGAACTTCTACACCTTTGCCTGGAACAGGAAAATGACATTTGAGGTGCCAGAGGAAAAAACCTGGCTGATGTCCTTTCTTCTAATGTATGCGCTTTGTGATAATTATCCTTTATTGCCTCCAAACCTTCAGGGCCCCAGGCCTCCCACACCCAGATTCACTGGCTCCTGTGTAGTCACGGATGCTCCATCAGCCTTCATCCTTCAGCAACAGCGGCAGCAACCTGGATATGTTTTCCTCCTTTACGGTTCTGTTGCAGGAAGAGATAGATGGAACATTTAATTTGGCGTTAAATTCTATTCTGGGGCATCTTCCCCTGTGGCAAAGGTGATGTGGATGGTTTGTATTTATGATTTTGCTCAGTTCGACTCATTTTTATGCCCAGGGAAAGTTTCTGCTTAAGCTTTTCTCGCTTCTCTTGCAGTTTTCTTTCTGATTTCATAGAGTGAAATAGTCTGCTTTCCCTTTGTATGGAGACTACCATTTCCATTAGAAGTGTTGGCACAACCTTGTTTCTGCAGACACGTGTGGAAGAGGTAGGGCATTTGGATTCTGAGCGGAGCTCCACTCTCGGGGGACGTGGTCTGTGTCAGAGGCACATGGTGGGGAGACTACATCTGCGAGTTTTTGCCATCCAACGTGCCTGCCAGGGAAAGAGATCCATCCTGGCTCTTCCTTTTATTTTTGCATTTTTATCTTTGATTTCACAGTGGATATTGAAGTGGAGGGTTCTAATTCTTTTCCCCTTTATCCTTGGATCACCGTCAGCAGGATCCACACTCAGCTTGCTCTGTGCTTTAGTGTGTTAGAGCCAGAATGCTTTGGAAATTGTCACCACCTCCCAAGCTGTGGTCTCTCAAAGCTTCCAGGTCTCACTGAAGAGCTGCCAGCCCCCAACTCTGCCAACAATCTCCACCTTTCCAATACCCCACAGGGCATTCCCAGTTGTGGCTTTCTCTGCTCAGAAATGTCCTTTGCTCTGAGTGCCCTCTTTTCGGCACTCAGTCCCAATTCCTTTTCCACATACAATGGAAAATTTTGCCCTCAATTTCATCCTCCCACCCAAGCATGACCTTGTTAGCCTCGTCATCTTTTTTTCTCAGCCTCTGTCTATTTTTTTATGTCCCGGTGTGTGTCCTTGGTCAAGAGCAGTGTGTGTGTGTGTGTGTGTGTGTATGTGTGTGAACTGCACAGGGAAAAAACAACACACAGTGGTGGGGGCTGCAGGGGTAAGGGAGGCTTCTGGGGAGACCTTGGGCCTCACTCCCTCCCTCTCTGCCCTTCCAGGGTTTCTAGGTCACTGATATTTCCTGGTGATATGCCTATGTGTCTTGGGGCCTGATGGAATCCAGAGCTCTCCATTTCTGGAGAAGTCTTTCTTCCTCATGTTTTGGTGAAAGAAAAGGAATAAAAAGGAGAGAAAAACTGCCATTAAAACTGAAAATCCTCTCCAGAGCCCAAAGCTGTTGAAGACAAAAAAAGATTGTGCAAAATAAATTGCAAAAGAGAAACAAAAAAAGAAAGCCCACAATTGTTCCTCATGCCCAGTTTGTATCTACAATTCTACCGTTAATGAATATTTGATCTTTTTCTACTAGGATCCCAGCATGCGGTTACCTGGTCTTCTAACCGTGCACGGACTTTTCCAGGCTGGGACTCTGAATTTTGGAACCACTGGGATAGAATCCACTGGGGAAGAGATGTTAGGAGTGCTTCCAGCGGCGAGCGCTAGATGGAGCTTGTGCTATGTACAAATCCAGCCCCGAGGGTCCTGGGGCGGTCGGTGAAGGCTTTAGCTGGAGGGCAGCATTTTTAAAGAGTGGTAGTTTCTTTACACAACCCATGTCTTCCTCATTTAGGCCAGAAGCCCAGCTGCTCCTGCAGGTGCTCAAAAATTCTCCGTATGTGGATTCATAATGTCCTTACATACACACACATGCACACCCACACACACTACCTTGACCAACTCTTTACTGGAGGAATGGATGTGTGCCTGGGTCCCTCCAGTCATCTCCGCAGTAGCTGGGAGCCCCACATTTGGGGAGAGACTCTCTGGCTTTGTGCACACGCAGCTTCAATGTAATTAGCTGTCTAAATGCTCACCCACACTGAGCCCATGTGTGTGTTACTAATTATGATTTATTTAAAACCCCTCTGTTTGCCATTCTTTGTTCCAGGGAGGGATTTGATTCAGAAGCTGTTCGGAATAGTTGGTTTTACTTTCCTCTGCATTACTTGGACATTTTCTTCCAGTGTTGAAATCTAGGAAGCTTCCACGTATACCTGGGTCCCACCGTGCCGACCTGCTACTTGCAGCCTCTCCCTCCAACACAAAGGGTACAAGGGCAGGTGTGGCTGCGGCATCTAGAAGGAAGTAACTGCCATGGAAAGTGTCACATTGACATGTCCACTGGCCCCCAGGATGTTGTGCCCAAGCTTCAAGCCCACACATCATTGCTCACTGGACATACCCAGTCCAACTTACAGTAGACCCCACACAGTAGCTCTGAACCTCTTGTCCCTCTGCATCTCCTTGTGGCCAGGGCAGAAGCCTGAGAATCCTTGAATCCCACTCGTCCCGACTCCCCAGTCCCCACTTCCAAGTGTCACTGGGTTCACCTCCTCCCATCTCTGTTGTGCTCCTCTGCTCCCACTGCGGCTGTTCCCAACCCACCTAATCCTGTCCACAACGTGGCCAGGGGTGCCACTGGTCCTCCTCTGTCCAATCTTGAGACTCATACGCCATCTGCATCGTGGCCAAGCTGATCTTCCTAACACGCCATGTGTTCATGCCCCTTGCCTGTTTAAAAGCCCTTAAAGACCCCTAGCACGCCTCGGCGGACCTCTCCTGAAGAGTCTTGTCACCCAGCCTGCCCCTGTCCAGCCCAGTCACAGCAGCTCCCTCCAGCCATGCTGCCGCACCCTCACATCCCAGCAGAGATTTCCCTGCAACTCAGAGCTGGAACCGGCCCACGTCCTTTCCTCCTCAATTTGCGCCTTGTCCGATCCCCACAGTGTATGGCATCTCTCCTTCCTGTTACCACAGTCCCAGGGCGTGCTGTTTCTCCCAGAGCCCTCATCATAGGTCACTGCAATTGCCTTTGTTTGTCCCCATCCCTGAGACTGCAAACTCTATGAGGTCAGCACTGCGCTGCTCCACCCCATAGAGATGCCCAGTGCCTGGCACTGCACCTAATAGTAGCTCCGTAAACACACGATGAATGAACAGAAGTCATGCTAGCGCAGCATTGCAGTGGGGCCTGCTCTCCGAATGCCAGCTGGGGTGGCTGCTGTTTGTATGTTTAAGAATGTATGTGTGTGTAAGAAAGAGAGAGAAAGAGAGGGAGGGGAAAAGGGATGGGGGAGAGAATGAACAGGGCTATTTCTGGGGCTCACAGCAGGTTCTCAGTTTTCTCCCTTTTAGTTAATTATTATCTAAATGAAAACCTGCAGGGCACATGGCATTTTGCTTGCAGCCTGGGGGAGGCTCTCTACAAAGTAAAATATTCATAAAGTATACAGATGTCATATACAACCAATTCATGCCCTGAAGGTGGGAAGAATATTTGCAAAAGAAAGACCAGAGAAAGTGAAGGACTGCTAATCAGAGAGTATAGTAATCCAGAGCCCTGGGCTCACGCTCCTGTGAGTTCTCATCAGTGACAGGGAGGTGCAGAGAGGGACAGAGGAGAAACAGAGGTGTTAGGAAAGGGCCCCTTTAGCTCTGGAATTGTCGCTGCTAGATGGCAACAAGGGTGCAGTGCAAGTGTGGTGGGAAGTGGCCTCACCTCCAGCTCTCACTCTCTGCCTTTCTGGGTCTGTCTCACCTGCAGCCCACATCTGGTGACAGACCCAGATGGAGGCTGAGAGGCCCAGCTGTCCCAGCCTGATGGGAGACCTGGCCAATGGACTGTGGCCACTCCAGGGTTCCCAGCTGGCTGGCATCACAAGGGGCTTCTCCTTTTTCCCAATCCTTTTTCTCCCCTGGCTAAATATTTGACCCCAACTCCTTCTCAGAGTGTGGCTTAGCGAACCCAGTCTCTGATAGTGCTAACCTACAGTGGAGCTAAAATGTGGTCTGGGATGAGTTTGGGATATGGACCACTCGTTCTGTGACTGGCCAGCAGGCTCCTTCACCAGAGGAAGGTGGACTGCAGAGAGCCCTGGCACAGAGTGGGGGCCAGTGGTTAAAACTCACTGGCGGTGTATTGACATGGAGAAAAGGCACCAGTGGGCACAATATATCAGGCATTTGAAAGGTATGAGGAAAATACTATAAGAATTAGCTGGATGGCTACTGCTAGGGATTATTGATGCTCTACAGAGCGGAGAGGAGCAGGCAATTGAAAGCCCAGTGTGAAAGCCAGAGGGCATCTTTGGTTGCAAACAATGAAACTCAAGCAGAGGGGCAGAGAACTAAGCCAGGGACATGTCAGGGAGGGGTGCTGGGCTTTCATTGCTTGGTTAACCACCCAACTGAAGCAGGTCTGTTATGCCATAGATGGGGCCCTGATTAGTAACAAATGAGATCCTGGCTGACACATCAGGGGCCTGGCAGGTGAAGCGCAGACGACTGGGGACTAGGAGGCCTGGGGTCAAGGAATGTGACACAGGGCAGGCGTCCATGTGTGAAGATCTCCGTGTCACCTGTTAATGTGTACCAGGGATGATCCCCCAGGGAAGGAACACTAGAAAACCACAGAGCCAAAGTAACACAGGAAGTTGACATTAGCCGTGGACATCTGAGTGGTATGGCCTTGGTGGCAGAAAGACAGAAAGAGGGGTCAGACTCGGGTAGACCACATGAACTCTCCCAAGACTGATGTCTGCCACTACTGTGTTTAACCTGCTAGCATCAGAAACGAAGGCTGAGGCCCCAAAATGGTATAAAATTCCTCAAGGAGACCACTAGACCCTTGATGGCCAGTTGGGTACAGTAGGCCCTTTCCGTCCTGAAAGAGCCTGGGTTTCATTGTCAGAGTGGACACATATTTAAGCAATGGGTTTGCCTTTCTGACTCTGAAGTCTCAGCCAGAACTAGTATCAGGAAGCCTATGACGTGTTTGATTCACTAACTCCGAATTCCTCACTTTTTGTGCCGGATGAGAGAGCCCAACTTACAGTAAAGGAGATGTGGAAGTGGCCCTTGACCAAGGGATCCGTGAGACATCGCCCATGGCGCACTGCTCAGCTCCCATGGAACAAACAGAACATTGGTGCTTCCTGAAGGCATCGGTGAAGCATCAATATTATGCAAGGAGGCGGTGCTGTCCTCAAAGATGCAGTGTACTCACTGAATCAGAAACCTCTTACATGGTACCATGTCTTCAACAAAAAACAGACAAACACATGAGTCCAGAAACTAAGGGGTGGAATCAGGACTGACCCAAGTAGGACACCCCAAAAGGCTCACTGAGGAATATTGTACACCTCTGGGCCTTCTAAAGATTACACTTTCACCAGGGAACATGGCGGGACTCCAACTGAGTTACAAGTGATGGCGGTGGCCTGGGCACTTTGGGCATCATGCATCCATGGATGAGTGGACAAGAAGAGGAGCCACCAGCTCGGGATCAGTAAGTGATCCTGGTATTCAGTAGTGGGTAGAGCTGCCTTGTCCAGCAGGGACAGGGAGACATATCTATGCCATTTCCTGGTACTTCCTTGTCTAATGTGACTATGCATGGACAGGTCCAGCACCCCAGCCACAAGAACGACATGGTGATCAGAAGCAGGACCTCTTGGGTTAAAGCAATATCATTAGAGAAGTCATTGTAGCTGGCAGGAAGGTGCTTACCTCAGGGTGGGGCAGTCTAAACTGGGTAGTGGAAGACAAAGCAAATAAGCATCAGTTATGATCCCTAGATTAACAGGCCGTGGCTGGTCCCAGTGGCTTCCTGTTCTAAGTGTCCCTTCTGATGGGAGAGATGGCCGACAAAGTATGGCCACTCCAGGGATCCCTAGTGGCTGGCTTCGCAGGGCTTCTCTCTCTTCCCGATCCTTTTTCTCCCCTTGCTTTTCATAGAGGAAGGAAGTCTGTGGAATCATTCCTGGAGACGTTACTCCCTGAATGTACGTGGAGAGATAGATCCAAGGGGCCCAGAGGTAGACTGGAAGATACGAAGATGTGCTGTCCAGATCTTCTTCAGGGCAGGACCTCCTGTCCACATGTGAAGGCATCTCCCTGTTCTCAGATGCTCAGCGTCAACCCCAGCTGAAGGAGCGGTCTTGCCTGAGGTCATATCCTGTCTCCCTGCTGGGTTGGCCAAGGTTTTTGCAGTCTATGTCACCATTCCTCCCTTTCCCTCTGACCAGTCCTGCTTCCTCCCCTGTCTCTCTAGTAGTCGGTCTCTGATGGGACCTTGCATGCCATCCTTTGCCTTGCATCTGCCTCCAGAGGCGCACCCCGGGACACCACCCATTGCATGAGTCTCTGCTTCTGGCTCAGATGCTCGAGCACCCGTCAGTCAGTATTAGGATTGTGCAACTGAAGGCAGCTGAGTTCTCCAGGAAGACGTCTTCTCTAGCTCCAACTCAGCTCTGAAACAAGCAACAGAACTCCAGAGCAGAAGACTTTCTATCTTTAGTTTCAAAGTGAAAATCTCCCGTTAATCTTGACTACACTTCTGACTCCCGGTTGCAAATCCATTTCTTCTTGTAGATTCATTGTAGTCCTTTCATGGAAGTGGAATTCAATTTAGTGAAGGAAACTTTAATCTAGTGTCCCCATGATTGGAGCAGAAAATAGGAGATAAATTTCTGTTCAAGCCCAGGTGGACAGCAACTTGGTTGGCAGAAAAAGGAGAATCAGGATAAATGCACATGTTTGAAAATGACAGTTTGGGGGGAACAATAACAATAATAACTGCAGCAGACCCAGTTAACGTGATGTCCACGCAACCACTTCTGCCGCCTCCCCCAACCCCCAGGCCTTAGCCACTTTGCGAGAACGCTCCCAGGCCTGGGTCAGAGTGACCTCGCACACACAGGCTCTGGATTCTCCAGTGGGAAGTGGAGGGGCCTGTCAAAGAACTCAGGGGGACAGAGAAGTAGCAACTATGGCACCGACGCTGACCAGTAACACAGGAGAGCAAAGGAGACAGGAGCTACATTGTCAGACCTTTTCTTTTCTTCCGAGTGCATTGTTCTCAGATGCCGTAGTCCTGTGTGGTCTCTTGGGATATGACACATGGGACAATGACCAGGGCGTGTTTCCTTGTGAAGCTGTGGCCATCTTGTTGACACACAGCCTTGGACCCTCCTCTCCTTCCCTGGGTCTCTTCCTTTGCCCTCATTCTCATTGCCCAGGATTTCCCTGCCTCCTTCCCCTTATGAAGGGTGATCACACGAGCGCTACTCATGTGATCCAGGCACAGGCACAGCTGATGTTTACCGAGTTCTTGCTGAGTGGCGGGCATTGTTCTCAACACTGTGCAGATATGACATCATGTCTTTTCCACAGTGACACCATGAAGTAGGTGCTGTTGTTATGTCCACATGACAGATGAGGAAAGTAAAACATGGAGCATTTAGGCAGCTTCACCATGCTACTTAGTACATCTTAGAACCAAAACTTAGATCAGACCTTCTGGCTCCTGAATTTATGCTTCTGTCTCTTGGAGGATAGGTCAAGGTCAGAGCATCATGTAAGATTTTCATGCTTCAAATACCACACGGCCAGTATACTGCGGGGAGTCCTTGCTGGTGAATAAAGGAGAGGTGTTATTGCTTTCTCAAAGGAGACTCATCACCCTCTCTATTAAAGACCACTATTTGCTGAATTTCCATTATTATTGCAGACGATTTGAAAATGAATCTATTCACAGATTATTTTTCTTGTATGACTGTTGATCATCAGTTCTTCCTGATGAGGAAGGCTCTCAGAGAGCGGGGCCTTTCTCCTCCCTCTCTCATAGTCACAGCCTTTGCACCAGGTCTTGGGAAGCTCCAGGATCCACTGGTGCTTTAACTCAGAACCTCAGAAGGAAGCTAGTGGTAGAGTGCGTCCCTCTGGGGGAGCAGGTTGAGCTTGGTGGGGAGAAACATACAACCTGCTAGAAATGCAATCTTGACATGACTTTACAACCTCCAGTACGCTGTTCCTGCAGGGAATGCTTGAAGTTTGTGAATAGCCTCAAATCTATGAAAATTTCGTGTAGGTCAGTATCTGCATTTATTTTTTTGGTCAGGGAAAAATAGGTTGGATAATGAAGTTCGCAAACTCATCTTAGGGAAAGTGCTACATACCTCATTGCTGAATATCACTGCAGTCACCAGATGGCCAAGGGGAGGACTTTGAAGGTGACCATACTGATATTCAGCATCAGGTTGATAGCACTTTTTGCAGGACAAGTTTGTGAACTTAATTGTCCAACCCCATATACATTTTATCAGATTCTCAAAACTATTACTATCATGGAAATAAAATGGAATTTTAAGGACTGGTATTACTTTTATTCTGTGTGGCTTTAGGCAAATAGTTTAACAATTGAGGTTTCAATCTCCTCATGAGGAAACAGGACCTTCTAATGGCCAAGGTTGTTGAGTAGATCAGATGAGAGGAGAAGTGTCTATAGGGGAATGTTGTAATTGTTAAAGGATCTTACCATCCTGAAATAGGTTTTCATTGTCACTCCCCAACTTCTGAACCTGAGATTGTAGGGTACAGAAAGGGAGAGACTCTAACAGCAACTAAGCACATACGTCTTAGGTTCAGTCTGTCCAAAAGGTGACCCTCAAAAAGGATTTGAGTGTCGGTACTAAGCAGGAGTTTACCTGGATGCGGATGTCAGGACACATTGGTGGAGGAGTGTGTGGCTAAGACTGGGAAAGAGCCTGTCAGCGTGTGATAATGAGCAGGGTGCTTCTGTCAGCGGCTGGGCCTCAGTCCCTGTGAGTAGAACATGCCTTCCAGTTGTCTTACCTGAGAGTCAAGTGCACCCCTGCAGAGAGAAGCACTGGGGCGGAGTCTCAGGGACCTGGACTCAGGCCATCTGCATGCACAGCAATGGCAGGTGCTAAGAGGACACCCAGGGACTACAGTGTCTGCCGCAGCAAGTTGTAAGTAAGACATAGTCCCAGGCATTTTCTGTATTAAATTCTAAGTTAGTGTTCCCAGATGTAGCTTTTCATTAGAATTACTAGAGAAATGTAAAAAGAAAAATAATCAGACTTTGGGGACCCATATTTGGGGAAATTTTAATTCAGAAAGTGTAGATTAAGGTCTGAGAACTGACATTTTACAAAGACTGTGCAGGTTACTCTGATATCAGTAAGTTTGGGAATCGCAGCATTGAAAACTCATTTCCATGTACACATCGTAAGGAAAATGAGCCTCAGCGTGTTTGGTATTTTATTCAGTATTATATCCAGATGGTGTTGGAAGCAGGATTCCATTGCAGGGCCCCTCTCTTTGCCTCAATGTCCCACTGTCTCTTCCAGGAGCTCTTTCTCTCACAGAGATGGGCACCCCATCTCTTCAACCCCAAGGGAAAGAGTGGGAATGGTACCTGGTGAAATACAGCGTCTTAAGCCTCTCCCAGTGAAGTCATGTGTACTACCTTACCAAGAGGATGATGCTTCTGAATGGTCTTTAAAAAGCACTCCTTTCAGAAACCTCAAAGCACTCAAGCTAGACCTCCCATTTGATCCTGCAATCCCATTACTGGGCATCTACCCAGAAGGAAAAAAATTCTTTTATCATAAGGACACTTGTACTAGACTGTTTATTGCAGCTCAATTTATAATTGCCAAAATTTCCAATTTATAATTGTGGAAACAGCCTAAATGCCCACCAACCCAGAAATGGATTAACAAGCTGTGGTACATGTACACCATGGAATACTATTCAGCTATTAAAAAAAATGGAGACTTTACATCTTTTGTATTAACCTGGATGGAAGTGGAAGACATTATTCTTAGTAAAGCATCACATGAATGGAGAAGCATGAATCCTATGTACTCAATTTTGATATGAGGACAATTAATGACAATTAAGGTTATGGGGGGGAGGAAAAGCAGAAAGAGGGATGGAGGGAGGGGGGTGGGGCCTTGGTGTGTGTCATACTTTCTGGGGGCAAGACATGATTGCAAGAGGGACTTTACCTAACAATTGCAATCAGTGTAACCTGGCTTATTGTACCCTCAATGAATCCCCAACAATAAAGAAAAAAAAAAAGCACCCTTTCTCATCTGCTGCAGTCAGATTGTTAACATCCCAAGCTTAGTTCATTGAAATGTCCTCCTAGCTCATCTCCCTTCTTGCTCTAGTCCTGTGGCAATGTCAGCACAGCTTTCATCATGCCCCTCTCTTCCTTAGAAATCTACAGCATTCCCCATACCCGATCTGGAAGATGGGCTCAAACATTCTCTTTTTTTGAGACCGAGTCTCACTTTGTCACCGTGGGGTTGAGTGAGTGGTGTCATAATTCACAGCAACTTCAAACAACTGGGCTCAAGTGACCCTCTTATCTCAGCCTCCTGAGTAGCTGGGACTACAGGTGCCTGCCACAACACCCAGCTTGTTTTTCTATTTTTTCCAGAGATGGGGGTCTCGCTTTGTTCAGGCTGGTCTCGAACTCCTGAGCTCAGGCAATCCACCTGCTGCGGCCTCCCAGAATGCTAGGATTACAGGCGTGAGCCACTGCACCTGGACCTTCAAACATTCCTGAATTAAACAGCATCCAGGCAGAACAGAAGTCTGTCTAGGTATTTGAACAGAGAAAATTTAAAATATGGAATTGACTATTAGATAGGCATTGCAGGGCTGAAAACATGAAAGGAGATATTGTGGGAAGGTTATAAGCACAGGAAGGAGCTGAGAACCTAAGGCTAGTGGGGTCAGAGGGGGAGACTGGGCTCTCAGGAGGCTGGAAGCTCAGTGAAGCCAGCTGTGGAGACAGCCCAGGTCTCTGAGGATCCACAGCCACTGGAAACTCACGGGCTCAGAGGAGGGGTCTCTTGGGGGAAGGTTCCCATCCTCTGAGGAGGAGGGGCTCCTCAGCTTCTGCTGGACTTCAGAAATGCAGAGAAAGCCCCTTCTGGAATGGGGCTGGGATCTCTGAGGGGAGGCACTGCCCTGTTGGAGCTTGGGCTTGTGCTTGTGTGCTGAGGCGGGGAGTCAAAGGATCCCAGGGCCTGGGCCGACTGCTGCCGCCGTGAAGCCCCACTGATGGGGCAAAATGCCAAAAGGACGAATGAACCGACAGGAAGGGGCAACCCCCACATCTCGCTTGCCTCCCAGTCTCTAGTGGCAACTACTTGTGAGACCTAACAGGTGCTGAGCTGATAAAGGAGATAAGCAATCTGGATCCCCAGCCCACGTAGCTGCTCAAGGGATGACTTGGAGGTAAGATAACAAAAGCTTAATAACCGCATGCCGCCTGAAGTGTTAGTTACCAAACATGCTTGGTTAACCCTTAACAGCTCTTGGCTGTTGGGCTAAGTCTCTGTTCTCTCTTTGGAATGTTCTTCCCATCGACAGGTGGTTTAATCCAAATCAATATTCAAATGTGTCCTCTTTGTGAAACCTTCCCTGCCTCCTCCTTTTCCAAACCCTAAACTGGAAAAAGCCTTTTCTTGCTTCCCCGTTTCCCTCTACTTTCCCGCCTTATTTCTGCAGGATCTTGACTGTTGCCCCCTAGCCGTTAATTCCGTGCAGGTCTTCAGTGATAATGGCTTTGAGGTCCTGGATTGTCTTTATCTTACTGGGAATTCCCAAATGCTGGCAGTCCCTTTAGAATCTGAAGTTTGTATTGCTAATGGTGGAATTTTAGATTTTCTTTTACAAGAGGCTGTGAGTGAAGGTATTTTTGGAAACCTTCATATTCATACTTGTGTTCCTACAAAATCATTTAAATTCATATCCAGCACATGCTTATCCTGCATTAGTATATCCTAAGCGTTCTATTAAGCACTTTCGCATTCACTGTATCATCCAATTTAATCTTCACAGCGACTCTGAGGTAGGTATTACTATCCCACATTTATACCTCAGGAAACTGGGGGTCAGCGAGATGTGGTGACAGGCCTTGCAGGTGACAGGGCTAGAATTGGAATCTGGGTCTACTGACTCCATCCTCATTGCTCCTCTCTCAAGAATTCTGCATATTTGCAGGTTTGGTTCTCAGTTTGATTTGGTTTCCCATAGAATCTGAGATTTGAAAAACGGAGGAACAGTACCTTGATTTTAGCAATGGGTAAGATCTTTCTGGGTATTTTGTCAGCAAAGCATTTGGGGATCCTCTGGGATAAAAGGTGCTGGAGAAAATGTAATAACACTAATGAATATTCTATGATTTCCCCGGAACATGTCCCTGGGTGAACTATAAGGTGGCTCTTAACGTTATGATAAGAGAAGTGGGAGGCTCCGTAGTTTGGGGTCTTGGAGTGCTGTGGAAACTATAGATCCAGATGCAGAAGGAAAAACCAAGTCCCTGTGGGGAAACTCTTTCTCCAGAGGGCGAGGATCTTTGGGTATATGTTTTTTTCAAAACATCAGCCCCACCTGATGCACGAGTCTCCTACTCGATGGAGACATTAACTGGAGGTGTGTGATAAAGTAGCAAGAAACAAAGGCTTTTCCCCCAGGGGCCCTTAACCTGGACTTTCTAAATTGGAAAATGGGAGGTTAGGGCGATAAGATCTCCAAGCCTCCCTACAGCTCCAAGATGGAATGAACACCCTCTATTTTGGAATCAGGACTCTTTTATCTTCAAGGTCAAGGCCTTTGTTGAGTCTTTAAGCACTGTTGAAAGATGATGAAGGGTCAAAAGGGCTGGGAACCTTGCATCTCTGGTTTAAGAATTTTGCTTTTCTTGGGTAGGAGCTTTCAATTCTAGCCTATGACCTGGAAGGCGATGAATTAGTAGGTCTCCGGCCCCAGCATGGGCATGTGTCCTTGACATAAACATTAGTGGTCTTGGCCAACCGCTCACAACATACCTATACAAATTAACCTAATCATCGCTTGCTCAGCACTTGCAACTGGTCTTGCACTGCCATGGTGAAATGCTAAATAATTCATCACACTCTCTTTTCCTGCTCTTGTTGCTTGGAAAGGCTCTTGACTCTGCCCTTTGCCGCATCCTCAGAGCTCGTGAGAATTCCGGTGTGGGGAGGAAGACGTGTGAGACTCCAAGGATGCCCGTCCCCAGGGGACAGACAAACACAGTCACGGTTTCCATGGCACCCCGAGACCCCAAACTGCTGAGCCTCCCACTTCTCTTATCGTAACATTAAGAGCTGCCTTGTAGTTCACCTGAGGACATGTTCTGGGGAAATCATAGAATATTTATTAGCGTTATTACATTTTCTCCAGCACCTTTCATCCCAGAGGATCCCCAAATGCTTTGCTGACAAAATACCCAGAGAGCTCTTACCCTAAAATCAAGCCGCTGTTCCTCCCTTTTCCTCTTTTCCTTTCCCATACCCCTTCCTTTTCCCTTCCTCAATCCATTTTCACTTGGATTGTTAGGACTCCCCATATCTTTTTTTTTTTTTCTGAAGTTTTTGGCCAGGACTGGGTTTGAACCCGCCACCTCCAGCATATGGGGCTAGCACCCTACTCCTTTGAGCCACAGGTGCCGCCCAACTCCCCATATCTTAACAAAGGACATTCAGATCCTTAGTCCTGTCATATCAGTTTCCCTGGCAGCTGTGACCAATCACCACAAACCTGGTGGTTTCGAGCAATGCACATGAATTCTTTTAGAGTTCTAGAGGTCAGAATTCCTAAATGGGGTTCACTGGGCAGGAACCAAGGTGTGGGCCAGGCCATGCTCTCTCCGGAGGCTCTGGGGGTGGGGGAATCCTTTTCCTGCTTTTTCCCACTTCTGGGCCTATATTTTCTGCATTCCTTGGCTCATGGCCTCTTCTGCCATGTTGAAGGCCAGTGCTTAGCATCTTAATGCTCTCTGCAGACTTCACATGGCCTTCTCCACTATCAAACCTTCCCACCTTCCTCTTACGAGGACATTTGTATCACATTCAGGGCCTGTCTGTGTAATCCATTATGACCTCCTCATCTCATCTGCAAAGTCACATTTGGTGGTGTTTACAGGCTCCAGCCTTGACGTCTCCGGGGGCCATCATTCGGCCCACCGTGCCTGGCAACACCCTCCACGGCAAACGTACGCCGCAGCCAAACTGACCTGCTCAGTTCTGTTCAGAAAGCTTTGCATGCTTCTGCTTCTGTCTCTGTTCTTAATTGTCTGCTTGCTTCCTTTCTTGCGTGATGCTGGGTTCTCACCGCCTCATTCTGGTCCCCCACAGTCTGGCTCTCTGGGGCACAAAGCTGTGCACTGGCTTCCCCTGCAGCCATGTGCCCCTGCCTGCCAGGACTCCAGGGCCCACTGCAGTGTCCTCACACCGAGCACCGGTAGGAAAGGCATAGAAAGTGTTCCTAAGGGAACAATAGGACACGCAATGTTTTCAGGTTGATTGCACAACCTATGCTTTTGACATTCAAGAAATATTTATTATTCACTTAATAATATTTATTAAGCTCTTGCTCTGATCCTGGTCCAATTCACAGCAGTGAAGAGGTAGGTCTTAGCCCCTAATAAATTTAAGACATAGGGGGAACTCTGGACGTCAAACAACAGTTGTGAGTCTGGCCACTGCTAAGTAACAGGGGAATTCTGGGTGAGGTGAGATCACAAGACAGAGGGCCCCTCTGGCCGCATGGTGGAAATTGATGGAAATTAATTCAATAATTAGAGATTCTTCTAAAAGGATAATCATAATATTATTATTCATAACAAAGACCCACCTTCCATTTGCACAGTGCTTTTTATGAGATATGACCATAATGTAATAGAGAAATTAAAAAAAATGACAAATTATATTATAGGGAATCTCAGTATTGGAAAGGACCTCAAAGGTCATATTGTTCAACTGTCTTTCTGATGCAGCTGTTCTTTCTGCAATGTGCCCAGTGAGTGCTTGCCTGAAATCTGCTTGAAAATCTCCGAGGAGTGTTGTTTTCTACAAAAGTCACCTTGGATTCTATGTGTACATTACAGAATATAGAGGAAAGAGGGCTTCCTATACTTACTATCAATACATCTGCATACATACATGTGTATGTATATCAATATAAAATTTATAGATGTCATAGAGATATATATGTGTCCATGTCTGTGTATATGGGATTTGTAGATATATGTGTGCATATGTTTGTATAAAGCAATTATTCTGCAATTCTGTAATTCTGAGAGAGGAGCCCCCAAAATATGTAGTAAAATAGCAACACTGTTGGAACCCATCAGGACATATAAACACCCATCTCAAAAGTGGCTGCTTTGAGCAGGAGCACATCCATGCATACAGAGGTCTGGAGGTATTTAAAGATGATTCCCCTTATGATTATTTCAAAATAGTTTAATAGGGATAACATCCACACAACAGCTTGTCATTTTTCCTAACACAAAGGTCTGTGATAATGAGGACCATTGAGGGAAAAGATTGTGAGCCTTGGACAGACATGAGATCAAATCGTGGTTCTCCTACTTAGAAGCTGTATAATCTTAATGAAGTTATATAATGTCTCTGAGTTTACTTTTATCTGTAAAATGAGGCTAATGCCATTTTCCTTATAGGCCAGTTTCAGAAATGTTTAACCCATAGCAAAAACTTTTCTATGCTTTCATGAATAGGTTGGGATGAGTCTTATATCTACTTTTATGGTAAATAAGATAAGGAATAAGGATACAAGATGATTTTTCAAAGGTTCCACAATTTTCTAAACACAAAAAAGGGGTTATTGATTCTGATACACTGTTATTTTCTTTGTCCCTGAATATGTGTATTGTTTTTCCTTTGTTTTTTAAAGAATAAATAGAAAAGTATGCCTATCATCTCCCAATGCTTTGTCTGACTTTTTAGCTCTGGTTATTGGTCTACTCAGCGACCTAAGGTAGGTGTGTTAGGGTCCTCAGTTTTGAAAGCAGAATTTATTATGGACAACTTTAGAAAAAAGCATAGGTTATTGACCTACTCAGTGACCTAAGGTAGGTATGTTAGGGTCCTCTGTTTTGAAAGCAGAATTTATTATGGATGACTTCAGAAAGAAGCATATTTAAATATAAGGATCCTCTTTTTAGGATGCTCTTATGCTAAATGAAAGCTCACCTGAGGCTTAATGTTACCTCTTTCACCTCTCTTCCTACAGTAGTCAGTTTTACAACATGGCGGGACCGTATTCCTCCACCTGCATGTAATTACTGAGGCCACATCACCCTAACCTCTCATTAAGTAAACCAGCTCCAGCATCACAGCTGAAAGGGTTGCTATATCTTACATCAGGATCCAGTGAGGGGGTTAGAGGGGGTCACTGTCCGTGTTGTGGGGTAAGAGATCCACAATAGCAACTGGACCCCATGCAGTTGGAAAGGAAGTAGGAAAGCGAAGGTCCACAAAGGGGGTTGGAGGAACAGAAAATGAGTGGGAGCCAAATGGACAATCTGAAGCGGAGCCACAAAGAAGGGTCTGCAGGAGAACTGCGGGAAATGTTGCCTCTATTCACTATTGTCTCTGTGGGTCTGCAGACAGGTATCTAGCGGTGAGCCTGAGTCTGCTGCTGGTTAATAGGATCAGCACTTGAGAAAAAGGGCTGTATGTGGAGCAGAGGGAATGAGAACTAGATGAAACCTATTGGATGATTCTGCACGTGTCTATCGTTACATCGGACTGTGGCACCTTCAGAGAATATCACTTACTGTTTGACTTCTACCCTCTAAATCTTGTGAAAATTTTTCTTTTGGTCAATTTTATCTCTGAAATACATACACAAGAAATTCTAATATAAGTTGTGTCAGTTAAACCGAGCTGATATAGAATAATCCTTCAACATTGCATGCTAAAGAAGACAAATATATCTCCGTTGTATGTAGTTTGTCTGCTGTCATCTCCGTCAGCTGATCATTTATGTCAGGAGGTAAGGATACCTTCTTGTGATGTAGTCTATCAACGGCAAGTTGCAATTTATTATTATTATTATTATATTGTGGTAAAAGTCACCTCCAACTAAGGGCAATTCAATATGTTTTGAATGATACATATGCCATATGATTCATAGCCCAGTGAAAACTTGTAAGCCTTTAAACTAGGACATGTGAGCTATTCAAATGTATTATTTTATACATTCTTTAGGCTCTTCTAGGTCCTTTGTATTTTCATATAAATTCTAGAATTAATTTGTAACTTTATGTAAAATAGCTGGCTAGAATTCTTGCTGGAATTGCATTAACTTTATAGAAAATTTGGGGAAAAATGACAATTTAACAATATTGAGTCTTCCAGTTCATGGGCATCTCATAGCTCTTCATTTACTTTTTTTTTTTTTTTATTCTCAGTAATATTTTGAATTTCTCAATTCAAAGCTCTGGTATATCTTTTGTTAATTTTATCCCTAAATAATTTTTGTCTCATGATACTATCATAAATAGCCCTTTAAAATAATTATATGTTATTCAGATTTTTGAGACTGATATTTATAATGTATAAATGCAATTTATATTTGCATCCTGTTACCTTACTTCATTCGCTTCTAAATCCTAACAGTATTTTTTAAAAGATTCAGTTGGATGTTCTACCTAAACTACCATAATATTGATGAATGAACACAGAATTTCTTTCTTTCTAATTTTTATGTTTTCAATTTATTTTTCAAGCCTTATTTCACTGGCTAGCAACTCTAGAACAATGTTGAATATAAACAGTTAAAAGAACATTTTCCTGAAATAAAGGGGAAGGGGTTCAACATTTTACCATTAAGTATGTTGTTAATCATAGGGCTTTTTGTAGAAGTCCTTTGTCAGATTGATGCAGTCCCACCTATTCCTACTTTGCTTAGTTTTAACTATGAATGGGTATTGAGTTTTGCCAAATAATTATTCAACTAAAATGATTCTATTTTGATATAATACATAGTTTTTCTCCTATATATTATTATTTTGGTGAATGATATAGACTGACCTTTGAATATGAAAACAACCTTGCATTCCTGGTATAAACTCCACTTGGTCATAATTTGGAAATCCTGTATATTTCTGGGTTTAATTTGCTAAACTTTTGTGAAGGATTATTGTATTTATGTCTAGAGATGGATATTTGACCATACTGTAACTAAAATTTCTTTGTTATGTTTTTGATAACAGAATTTTGATGGCTTCATAAAATAAGACGTGAAATGGTCTGTCTCCATTTTCTGAAGTAGTTTGTAAATGACTAATTATTTCTTCTTTAAGTATGCCATAGAATTCATAATTAAACCATCTTTACTTTATGGTTATAAATATCACTAAAAAAGCTAGATGTGGGCTATGTTTATTTTCTTTTTTTTTTTTTATTGTTGGGGATTCATTGAGGGTACAATAAGCCAGTTACACTGATTGCAATTGTTAGGTAAAGTCCCTCTTGCAATCATATCTTGCCCCCATAAAGTGTGACACACACCAAGGCCAAACCCCCCTCTCTCCATCCCTCTTTCTGCTTCCCCCCCCATAACCTTAATTGTCATTAATTGTCCTCATATCAAGATTGAGTACATAGGATTCATGCTTCTCCATTCTTGTGATGCTTTACTAAGAATAATGTCTTCCACTTCCATCCAGGTTAATACGAAGGATGTAAAGTCTCCATTTTTTTTAATGGCTGAATAGTATTCCATGGTATACATATACCACAGCTTGTTAATCCATTCCTGGGTTGGTGGGCATTTAGGCTGTTTCCACATTTTGGCGATTGTAAATTGAGCTGCAATAAACAGTCTAGTACAAGTGTCCTCATGATAAAAGGATTTTTTTCCTTCTGGGTAGATGCCCAGTAATGGGATTGCAGGATCGAATGGGAGGTCTAGGTTGAGTGCTTTGAGGTTTCTCCATACTTCCTTCCAGAAAGGTTGTACTAGTTTGCAGTCCCACCAGCAGCGTAAAAGTGTTCCCTTCTCTCCACATCCACGCCAGCATCTGCAGTTTTGAGATTTTGTGATGTGGGCCTGTCTCACTGGGGTTAGATGATATCTCAGGGATGTTTTGATTTGCATTTCTCTAATATATAGAGATGATGAACATTTTTTCATGTGTTTGTTAGCCATTCGTCTGTCATCTTTAGAGAAAGTTCTATTCATGTCTCTTGCGCATTGATATAAGGGATTGTTGGCTTTTTTCATGTGGATTAATTTGAGTTCTCTATAGATCCTGGTTATCAAGCTTTTGTCTGATTGAAAATATGCAAATATCCTTTCCCATTGTGTGGCTTGTCTCTTTGCTTTGGTTATTGTGTCCTTAGCTGTACAGAAGCTTTTCAGTTTAATGAAGTCCCATTTGTTTATTCTTCTTGTTGTTGCAATTGCCGTGGCAGTCTTCTTCATGAAGTCTTCCCCCAGGCCAGTATCTTCCAGTGTTTTTCCTGTGCTTTCTTTGAGGATTTTTATTGTTTCATGCCTTAAATTTAAGTCCTTTATCCATCTTGAATCAATTTTTGTGAGTGGGGAAAGGTGTGGGTCCAGTTTCAGTCTTTTACATGTAGACATCCAATTCTCCCAACACCATTTATTGAATAGGGAGTCTTTCCCCCAAGGTAAGTTCTTGTTTGGTTTATCGAAGATTAGGTGGTTGTAAGATGTTAGTTTCATTTCTTGGTGTTCAATTCGATTCCAAGTGTCTATGTCTCTGTTTTGGTGCCAGTACCATGCTGTCTTGAGCACTATGGCTTTGTAGTACAGACTAAAATCTGGTATGCTGATGCCCCCAGCTTTATTTTTGTTACAGAGAACTGCCTTAGCTATACGGGGTTTTTTCCGGTTCCATACAAAACGCAGAATCATTTTTTCCAAATCTTGAAAGTACGATGTAGGTACTTTGATAGGAATGGCATTGAATAGGTAGATTGCTTTGGGAAGTATAGACATTTTAACAATGTTGATTCTTCCCATCCATGAGCATGGTATGTTCTTCCATTTGTTAATATCCTCTGCTATTTCCATTCTGAGGAGTTCATAGTTTTCTTTATAGAGGGCCTTCACCTCCTTCGTTAGGTATATTCCTAGGTATTTCATTTTCTTTGAAACTATGGTGAAGGGAGTTGTGTCCTTAATTAGCTTCTCATCTTGACTGTTATTGGTGTATACAAAGGCTACTGACTTGGGACATTGATTTTATATCCTGAAACATTACTGTATTTTTTGATGACTTCTAGGAGTCTTGTGGTTGAGTCTTTTGGGTTCTCTAAGTATAAGATCATGTCGTCAGCAAAGAGGGAGAGTTTGACCTCCTCTGCTCCCATTTGGATTCCCTTTATTTCCTTATCTTGCCTAATTGTATTGGCTAGAACTTCCAGCACTATGTTGAATAGTAAAGGTGACAGAGGACAACCTTGTCTGGTTCCAGTTCTAAGAGGAAAAGCTTTCAGTTTTATTCCATTCAGTAAAATATTGGCTGTGGGTTTGTCATAGATAGCTTCAATCAGTTTTAGAAATGTGCCACCTATGCCTATACTCTTCAGTGTTCTAATTAGAAAAGGATGCTGGATTTTATCAAATGCTTTTTCTGCATCTATTGGGAGGATCATGTGATCTTTATTTTTGCCTCTGTTAATATGGTGGATAACGTTTATGGACTTGCGTATGTTAAACCAGCCTTGCATCCCTGGGATGAAGCCTACTTGATCATGATGAATGACTTTTTTGATGATAAGCTGTAATCTATTGGCTAGGATTTTGTTGAGAATTTTTCCATCTATATTCATGAGTGAGATTGTCTGAAATTCTCCTTTTTGTTTGGGTCTTTTCCTGGTTTTGGTATCAGGGTGATGTTTGCTTCATAGAATGTGTTGGGGAAGATTCCTTCTTCCTCAGTTTTTTGGAATAATTTCTGCAGTACAGGAATAAGCTCTTCCTTGAAGGTTTGATAGAATTCTGGAGTGAAGCCATCTGGACCAGGGCATTTTTTAGTTGGAAGCTTTTTTATTGTTTCTTTGATCTCAGTGCTTGAAATTGGTCTGTTCAGGAGGTCTATTTCTTCCTGGCTAAGTCTAGGGAGAGGGTGTGATTCCAAATATTGATCCATTTCCTTCACATTGTCAAATTTCTGGGCATAGAGTTTCTGGTAGTATTCAGAGATGATCTCTTGTATCTCTGTGGGATCAGTTGTTATTTCCCCTTCATCATTTCTGATTGAGGTTACTAGAGATTTTACTTTTCTATTTCTAGTTAGTCTGGCCAATGGTTTATCTATTTTATTTATTTTTTCAAAAAACCAACTCCTTGTTTCATTAATTTTCTGAATGATTCTTTTGTTTTCAATTTCATTGATCTCTGATTTGATTTTGGATATTTCTTTTCTTCTACTGAGTTTAGGCTTAGATTGTTCTTCTTTTTCCAATTCCATAAGATCTCTTGTGAGATTGTTGATGTGCTCTCTTTCTGTTTTTCGAATGTAGGCATCTAAAGCGATGAATTTTCCTCTCAAAACTGCTTTTGCAGTATCCCACAGGTTTTGGTAGCTTGTGTCTTCATTGTTGTTATGCTCAAGGAAGTTAATGATTTCCTGTTTTATTTCTTCCTGCACCCATCTGTTATTCAACAGAAGACTGTTTAATTTCCATGCCTTTGGGTGGGGTCAAGCGTTTTTGTTAGAGTTGAGTTCCACCTTTAGTGCCTTATGGTCTGAAAAGATACAAGGTAAAATTTCAATTCTTTTGATTCTGTTGATATTTGTTTTGTGTCCCAGGATATGATCAATTTTGGAGAATGTTCCCTGGGGTGATGAGAAGAATGTATATTCTTTATCTTTGGGGTGGAGTGTTCTATATGCGTCTATCAAGCATAGTTGTTCTAGGGTCTCATTTAAATCTCTTATATCTTTGTTTAATTTCTGTTTAGAGGATCTGTCCAGCTCTGTAAGAGGAGTGTTAAAGTCCCCTGTTATGATGGTATTATCAGATATCATATTGCTCAGACTGAGTAAGGTCTGCTTCAAGAATCTGGGAGCATTTAAATTGGGTGCATAAATATTTAGAATTGAAATGTCTTCTTGTTGTAGTTTTCCCTTGACCAATAAAAAGTGACCATCTTTGTCTTTTTTGACTTTAGTTGCTTTAAATCCACATGTGTCTGAAAATAAGATTGCAACTCCTCTTTTCTTCTGAATTCCATTTGCCTGAAAATTGTCTTCCAACCCTTGACTCGGAGCTTTAATTTATCTTTTGAAGCCAGGTGGGTTTCTTGCAGACAGCAAATGGATGGCTTATGTTTTTTAATCCAGTCAGCCAATCTATGTCTCTTCAGTGGGGAATTCAAGCCATTAACATTTATGGAGATAATTGATAAGTGTGGTAGTATTCTATTCGTCTTATTTGGTGAGAGTCTATTGCTTAGTTTTATCTTTTGCATCAGTGTGGAGGTTAGGTTCTGTCCTTTGATTTCTGAGTTCTTACTTTGCTGCTGATCCATTCTGGTGGTCAGTGTGCAGAACAGGTTGAAGTATTTCCTGTAGAGCTGGTCTTGTTGTGGCGAATTTCCTCAATGTTTGTATACCCATAAATGATTTGATTTCTCCATCAATTTTGAAGCTTAGTTTAGCAGGGTACAGAATTCTGAGCTGGAAATTGTTCTGTTTAAGTAGATTAAAGGTAGATGACCATTGTCTTCTTGCTTGGAAAGTTTCATTAGAGAAGTCTGCCGTCACTCTGATGGATTTGCCCCTGTAGGTCAACTGGCGCTTACTCCTGGCAGCTTGCAGAATCTTTTCTTTTGTCTTGACTTTGGACAGGTTCATCACAATGTGTCTGGGAGAAGCTCGGTTAGAGTTGAGGCGACCTGGGGTCCGATATCCCTCCGAAAGCAGTGTGTCAGAATCTTTGGTGATGTTTGGGAAATTTTCTTTTATAATATTCTCTAGTATGGCTTCCATTCCTCTGGGGCATTCTTCTTCCCCTTCTGGAATTCCTATAACTCGTATGTTGGAACGCTTCATAAAGTCCCATAATTCTGACAGTGAACGTTCTGCTTTCTCTCTCTTCTTTTCTGCCTCTTTTACTATCTGAGTTATCTCAAAAACTTTGTCTTCTACCTCTGAAATTCTTTCTTCTGCATGGTCTAACCTGTTGCTGATACTTTCCATTGCATCTTTAAGTTCCCTGATTGACTGTTTCATTTCCTTCAGCTCTGCTATATCCTTTTTATATTCTTCATATCATTCATCTCTTATTTGATTCTGTTTTTGAATTTCCTTTTGGTTATTTTCCACTTTATTAACAGTTTCCTTCATTGTTTCCATCATTTCTTTCATTGTTTTCAACATGTGTATTCTAAATTCCCTTTCTGTCATTCCTAACATTTCTGTATAGGTGGAATCCTCTGCAGTAGCTACCTCATGGTCCCTTGGCGGGGTTGTTCTGGACTGGTTCTTCATGTTGCCTGGAGTTTTCTGCTGATTCTTCCTCATGAGTGATTTCTATCTGTTTCCTTGCCCTAATTTTCCTTTCACTTCCTCTTGCTCTTTCAGTTCTTGTGCCTGTGGACTAAGGGTTACAGGACCAGAAGGGTGAGAAGGTTGAGGAGCAAAAAAGGGATGAAAGAAAGGAGGACCGAGTGATAAGAAAAAAAAGAAAGATAGAGAAAGGAGAGGGGGTGGGGATAAGGAATGTTGACAAAAAGAAGAGAGGCACAGAAAGAGGGAGACAGGGCAGTATAGGTGTACAGTAGGGTACTTTGACACAACCTTAAAAAACCCCACCTTCTGGGGGTGCCCAGTGGGGTGGTTCCCTTGAGGTCAGCAGCTCTTTGCTAACCTGATCAGACACAGTACCCCACCTCCACCAAGTAGAGAGGAAAGACAAAAATGCTATAAATCAAACCAAAACAAGCAAACAGAAAACTTTACGGGGATAAAATTGGGTGAAAAACCAAATGATAGCGGTAGAAACACTAGCAAAAATGAAGTTGTAGTTATTAAAAAAGGCAGCAATGGGAAATTATAATTAAACTAGAAGAATTGAGAAAGAAAAAGGGATCTGTATGGAAAAGATTGAAATTAAAAAAGAAAAGAACATCAACAACGTCAAAATAAACAAACAAAAAAAAAACAACCAAACAAAAAAAAAAAAAAAGAAAAAAATACACAACCAAAAACAAAGCAGTTTGTATATGTTATTGAATATTGTCTGGGCAACACGTGGTCTTCTGGGGTATGAGATGTTAGTCACAGTTCTGATACGACTGGAGGCTGCTGATTTCTCAAACCCCAGCAGGTAGACACCCTAAATCTCTCTTCAGCCCACTTAAAAGGCACTTTGAACTTGTAAACTTGCTGAGCAGAAGCTTTCCCAGCTTTCTCACTGGAATCACTGCTGAAGTGGCTATCTACTTACCCAGTGTGCCAAAACCGGTCTCACTCTGCCCCTGAGGGTTAGGGCTGCAAGGCGGCTCAAACCCCACCCTTAGGCTACTTGGTTGCTGGGTTACCAGCTCCCACCCGTTTCTAGCTCTGCGACCCTGCGGGCGGAGCTTGCGGGGCAGATCACTGACAATGGTTCCGTGTGACCCACCGCCAAACACTATTAGCTCCGTCTGGCTCAGCGGCTCAGACTGGGGCCCTAGACAATGGCCAAAGTTCTCCGCACTCCCGCTCAGGCCTTCCCCAAGGCAGTTCAACTCAGTGCCAAGTCCAAGGACATCAAAACATTTCACAGGTAAGGCCTTTCTGGTTTGCAGTCTCGCTGCTACTGAACTTACAGTTGTGGGCGGGTTTAGACGGATTGAACACACGCGACCACTTGCCGGTTTTCCACTGTTTTAGTCCTCCTCTTGGGGTCCAGAAGTCTCTCGCTGACTCCCTGTATCCTCATAGGAGTGATGATAGGCAGTTCCCACCAGCCAGAGATGCCTGGAGTCCTATCTCCCCAGACTCACGGTGCCCAGATGCAAGGAAGCTGTTACTCGGCTGCCATCTTGCTCCGCCTGGGCTATGTTTATTTTCAAGTCCTTTTTTTTTTTTTTTTTTTTTTTTTTTGTAGAGACAGAGTCTCACTGTACCGCCCTCTGGTAGAGTGCTGTGGCGTCACACGGCTCACAGCAACCTCTAACTCTTGGGCTTACGCGATTCTCTTGCCTCGGCCTCCCGAGCAGCTGGGACTACAGGTGCCCGCCACAACGCCTGGCTATTTTTTTGTTGCAGTTTGTCCGGGGCTGGGTTTGAACCCGCCACCCTCGGCATATGGGGCTGGCACCCTACTCACTGAGCCACAGGTGCCACCCTTTATTTTCTATATTTTGTGTTAACTTTACAAAATTGTGTTTTCAAGTAATTTTTTCATCTAAGTTGTTAAATTTACTAACATAAAACTGTTTATGTTCCTTATTATACTTTTGATTCCTGTAGGATCTGTAGTGATATCTTTTCTTTAAATTTCTAATGCTGGCAATTAGTGTATTCTCTTTCTTCCCAATTGGTTTCACTCAGCTTTTCTCAACTTCATTAATCATTCAAAGAGCTATAGTTTGTTTTATATTTCTTCTACTTATTTGGGGGGTGTACTTTTTTCTTCTTTTCTAGCTTCTTATGATGGAAACTTGGATCACGTATCTTCAAAGTAGTGAATTCTGTCCTAGCACCATTTTAGAGGCATCATAAACATTTTGATATCTTGTATGTTTACTAACATTTAGTTCAAAATAATGTTGTCCCTGGGTATATGCAAGGGATTAATTCCAGGACCACAAAATCCAGATATACTAAAGTTCTGCAGGTATAAATGAAAAGTTGGCCCTCCATATATGTGGATATTGCATCCTGAGAATATGTATTTTCACTGGGGTTAGTTGAAAAAAGTCCACATATAAGTAGCCTCATGCAGTTCAAATCCATGTTGTTCAAGATTCAACTACATTTTCTAATTTTTCTTATTAGTTACAGTTTGGTCAAGGAATTATTTAGAAGCATATTAATTTCCAAATAGTTGACCATTTCTATATAACTTATAATTATTATTTTCATATTTAATATTTTCTTATCAGGGAGTATATGGTCAGAAGATGGCCAAGGAAGTACTTTGAAGGTGACTGTAGTGATATTCAACAATGAGGTATGTAGCACTTTTTCAAGGATGTTTGCAAACTTAATTGTCAGACTACATATGAGGACAGCTTTGATGATCATTCCAGTAAAAGAGTTCCAAAATTATTTTGAACAGTGGACTAAACACTAGTGTCAATGCATAACTGGAGTACTTCAGAGGTAACTGTAATACTATTCAGCAATGAAATATGTAGCACATTTTCTAGGATGAGTCAATGAACTTAATTGTCCAACCTCATATGTGCAAGATTTCAATCTTCTACAATATATTGAAACTCATTTTATGGTCCAACATATGCTCTATATGTACATATGCTGTAACATGTATACTTGAAAATATCTTCTGTATTCTATAGTTTTAGGATTATATTGTTCTAAAATTCTTAATTAGATCAAGGCAGTTTATAATGTTATACAAATCTTTGTATGTCCTTATTGATTTTTTTCTATAGATACTCTAGCAATTTCTCAATGAGGGATTTTAAAATCTTCAACTGTAACTTTGTATTTTTCTATTTCTGCCATTATTCCTGTAATTTCCTGCTTCATATATTTTGAAGCCCTACTATTAAAAGTATACACAGTTAGGAATGTTGTATCTTCCAGAAGAATTGTTCCCTTTTTATCATTGAGATATATCATTCTTTGTCTTTGGTAAGATTTTTTTTTGTTAAGTTATGTATTTTGTTTGATCTCAATATAGCCACACATGGTTTCCTATGATTAATATTTGTATGATTTATCTTGTCACATTATTTTACCTTTAATCTATCAGGCTCCTTGTAGTGAATCCTTACAGCACATCTCTTATAGACAGTGTATTTCTTATAGTTCATTTCCAGAAGAACGTGTATTGTAACACTTGAGATGGTTTCTCATAACATTGAATTTCTATCATTTTTCTTTATAATAATGTCTTTTTCTCTCTCTCCTTCAGTTTGGATAATAAATCTGTATGAGCTCACTGACCATCTCTTCTGGCTTCTCTATTCTGCTTTTAAGCCCATTCAGACATTTCATTTCAGATACCATAATTTTGTGATTAGAATTTCTAGTTAGTTTTTAAATCTCCTATGAGATTTCTGTGTATTTATTCAGATACTTGATGTTATTTTTATTGTCTTACCTTTTATCATATTTATAATAGCTATTTTAATGTTCTTATTTGCTAATCTAGTGGGATCATCATAGGGTCTGTTTCTGTTGGCTATTTTTTTCTTGATTATAGGTCATTTTTTCCCTTCTTTACATGTCTAGTAATTTGTTATTATATATTAGACCCTGTAGGAGATAAATTTTAAGGAGTCTGGATTATGTTATCCTTTTGAAAAGAAAACTGAATTTTGTTCTGGAAGGTTGTTAAATTGTCAGTGGATCTTTTTGACCCTGTTAGGATTTCTTTGTTCTTTAGTAGGACTGGTCCAGTTCGGTGTTGTACTTAACTCTAGGGTATGGTTCTTCTTTTATGGTATGGTTCTTACTCCTGAGGGTTGACCTTTGCGAGGTTTCAATGCAATGTCCAAGGCTGTCGATGGTCTCTATACTTTAACTCTTAGAATTGTACAACCTCTGGTGTCTACATTTAGCTCTAAGGTTCAGAGCATTCATTCCCTGATATGCCTTGGTATTACCACTTGAAGTAGTCTTGTACAGCTTTCTTTGTGCAGCTCTCTCTCCTCCTTTATCCTGTCCTGCAAATTCAAGGAGTTTTAGTAGCTCTAAATGCTGATGTCTGTTTCCATATCTCAGAGAGACTAATGTGCTCTGCTTGAGTTCCACTTCCCTAAGCTATTTCCTAAAAAGTGTCCTTGGTCAGAAAACATAATACCTCCTGTGAGTGCTGGTAACATGCATTATCTTTCTGAACCCATCTACAAATGAAGGATATTGACTGTTTTGTTGGCAGCTTTTAGGTAAGTGGAGAAAATACAATGGAGTTACATAATAAGTTTCTTTCAAGTCATTTGTTTGAGAACCTAAAATCTCTATGCTGCACAAGTGGCTAAATCCCAGGGAGACAGATAAATGTAGACCAATGAGAAAATGATTTTCAGAAGGTATCTTACCATATGATGTATACCTGAGTACAGTAACATTAATCACAAAACTATTACTTTTAAAGACAAAGACGTTAGGGTTGCTACTTTAGTTTTCAGCAACTACAAGGCAGTCTACTTCAATAATTAGGGCAGAAGAGTAAGTCCATTCCCTTTCGAATAACACTCCATCATGTGGACAACGATTGAAACAGTTCCCAGGGATCCTGTATTTATAGACACATTTTTTACTACATTTGAACAATTTACATCTCAACAGCCTTCGTATTCTTCAAAATGTTTTGATCACTAGCCAGTTATAGGTATGTGCAATTACAACATATGCAATATTTGATTACTGGAGAAGAAAATGTTATATTCAGAGGTCTAGGTTGCTACAAATACAATTCTGAGACTAGATCATATTCCCAGTTAAATTCCATGTGAAAAGATGTTGAGCATTTCATCTGTATGCCCATTATGTTATATCACATTTGATCTTGTATGATGTTTTAATGTAACACCTCTCATTTATCTATTTTCTTATTGTCTATTTTCCCCACTATAATTATAAGGTCCATTAGAACAGAATCTTTGTATCTAATCTCTTCAGAGATTAGAATAGCTAACAGTATGCGCTCAGTGAATAATTTTTACACATGTATTTTATCTCTTCTTGCTAAATAATAAATCCTTGAAGACAGAATCTTACACATCTCTAACATCTGTTTTCCTATGGAAGATCCTCAATTGATAATGATTGAATGATTTGATAAATGAATGAAACCTCCAAACATTTCAGTTAATGTCATTAAGTGTGAAAGTTGAAATAGGGCTTGAATGTTCAGCAGTAAGAGAAGGAGGGAAGGTCCAGATCCTGAAAAGAAAGGGAATATTTTCAGTTTTGTGAAGATTCCTTCCTGGCTTTGGCCAGCAGCCACAAGTGCCCTCTGGTGATTTCTACAGAAACACTGACACTAACTCCAGACAGTGTATTGTTGCACTAGGGAGGTCAGGGACTGGAAGTTAGGATTTCACACTCTTTTCTTAGCTCTGTTTTGCTGTCTTTACACGGAGTGACCTTGGAGAATCATAGCCTCTTTTTGCTACTCTGTCCCCATGGAGATGAGAGAGCAGAAGAGAAGAGCTTTTTTCCCCCTTCCCACGTAAGTGTTTGTTTTTAGCCTCATGAATTTGCCAGAGTGCTTAGATACCGAGGTGACAGATGTCAGAGAAAATGTGACAGCAAAATAACTTGTTAGGAAGATATATAGAAGTAAAGTGTATTCCTGAAGGGGTGTGTAGAATAGGGTCTGGAATAATTTAGTGAAAGCATGGAGATCTTTATATGAATTTATTAGGTAGGCCATTTAACCTTGATTCAGATAGGATCTTTAGCTGAGGTCAAGGGGATGAGGTGGTTCTAATGGACATTGATTGGAGTCACCCCCAGGGGTCTTAGGTAAGGCATGAAAGGCAGAAACTGAAGCCAGAAAGAATAAGGATTGAATGTGCCACCTGTCTCCACTAACAGAGTTGGCCTATTGTGATGATTGCTATTCCAAAATTGAGTTGCTGACTCCAAAAGTGCCACAAATCACAATATGCTACTCTAGCTCAAGCCATCTACAGTTCCATTTCTGTTAGAGTCGTAAATAGTCCTGTCATGGACAACCAAAGAGATAGAGCATTTTATTTATTTATTTATTTATTTATTTAGGGGCTTCTTTGTTAGCTGTCTGTAAAATAGGGGGTCAGGGAGTATTGGGTAGAGATGATCATGAGGATGGAAGAAAGGCTTAGGGAAGAGACCAGGGGAGTATAAAACCTGTCTTTATTTTCCTAACACCTTCATTTACAGCCACGTCACGAGAGAGAATTATTCAGAGCAATACAGAGTTGCCATAAGAACTAATAAACTGTAATTTGTCAAAGAAGGGGGAATAGAGTCAAGGGTAACAAAGAAAAAACACTAACAAAAAACAAGAAAAAGAAGAGAGAGAAGAAATTGATTTAAAGAAGGAAAGAATGAGTTTTCAGTGAACATTGACATGAATTTAAGTGTGTTTTAGACTACGTTAGTGTGAAATATATGATAATGAATTAAAATATGGAAGAAGAGATGAAGAAAATGACAGCCATTCATGTAAGGGTATACTTAAAAAAATAGAAGTTTTAAAAGTCGAAGAGTTGATATGAGGTAGCAAACTAGAGGACAGTCTCACACATGCACCCCCACACACATGCACACACACTACAGGAGATGAGCTTGGGATTGCCATGCAAGGCCAAATTGACATAGATGACTTTTGTTTCAAGATTTCTTCCATGACTGAATAGACACATTACATGTGGGGGTAGTAGCATTGTGTCTCTGTGGGTCATTGCCTTTTCATGTACTCCCCTCTGTCTCTTAGACCACAATTCTATATGATGACCACTGCACACACCGCCCCCCACCCCCAGATGCCTGAAGAACTGAACCAGCAAGAGGCATAGAGGAAGAATTCTGGGAAGGTGGGTAGGAGGCAGCAGGAATGCCTGATAGGTTCTCCCCGGCTGCTAGGTCAAGGAGATGAGTGCCATCAGCCACTCAGCAGATCTTTTATGGATTCCAGATCCTGACTATATGTTGGACATGACGTGCTGGAAAGAGAGTGGTTCATGACCATGGTGAGGGTGAAGGTGTGTTTGGGTCCATAATTGAGAGTGAAATGTGGGGAGCTGGAAAGGGAACAAAAGTCATTATCTGGACACTCTCTTCTCAAGCTCTCCTGGGAGTCAGACAGGGAGCAACCCCATGAACTGAATGAGGGAGAAAGAAGCTGAGGTATGTTCCTTAGGAAAAAGAGTCATAGGGATATTCCCTTGTAGAAAGAGGATTAAGGTGTCTGAAATCAGGAGATGAAAATCCCTAGCCATCACACATCTGCTCCTCTCATCTTCCACAGGGAGCACATGGACCCTTTCTGCTGCTGCGTTTAGCTAACCTCCCTTGTGAGGAGGGCAGATCTTGGTCCCTTCCATGGGCTCAGCCACTGTGCCTTCGAGCAGAATAACACTGATAAAGTGTGGCTGTGTCTGTTCTCCATTAGAAACATTAGCAAACTCAACTACAAAAGGCCACAAGGCAGAAAAAAAAAAAAAAAAAAAACTTGGGATGTGCAAAGTACAGTGGAAATCTCCCAGCTGCAAACAGAAATGTGTTTGGCTGCCAAGACAGAGGGACCTTGAGGAAGATAGAGCATAAAAAGAACTGTGCACGAAACAAAAGTCAGAACACAATGGTATATATTTCAGGCACATGAAAAGATATGTGGCAGCCATACTAAAGAGACATGATTTTCCTACGGAATGGGGGCAGAGGGAGAGCAGAAACCCAATCAGCCAATGCAATTGTGGCAGAGAAATAGATCTGGCCCTGTAAAGGGAAAGAGGGAAAAAATCTTATTTTTTATGAATTAATCTCTAGTTGGTTTTCATAAGTTGTTCAGAAACAAGCGAGCATATGAATAATACATACTGTACACAGGCCTCCAAACACTGAACTACCTCCAGTTAAGACCGTTAAAATGAAGGCGTTTTGAGAAAGAGAATTGAGTAAGGCAACCAGAAAGAAGGCATCTTTTTAAAATTTAATTTTTATTAAATCATAACTGTATATGTTTATGGTGTACAGTGTGATGACTTGTACCATGTGGAATGTTTAAATCAAACTGATTAATATAACCATCACCTCACTGATTTTTTGTGGTAAGACATTTATAATATACTCTCAGTTGTTTTGAAATGTACCCTTGCATTGTACACATTAGGTGAGATACCACCAAATACCCTCCCTCCACTTGCCCTCTCCTCTCCCCTCCCCACTCCCTCCTCTCCTTTCTTTTGGACTGTATTTGTGTTTCGTCATTAGTATGAATGTGCAAGTGATTATATCTTGGTTCCAAAATAGTATTAAGTAAATTGGATACCTTATTCTTTTTCCATTTTTGTTCCATTCTTGAGATACTTTACTCAGAAAACTGTTCTATCTAGGTAAACATAAAAGATGTAAAATCTCCATCTTTTTATGGCTGCATAGTATTCCATGGTATACATATACCATAATTTGTTAATCCATTCATGCGTTGATGGGCATTTGAGCTGCTTCCCTGATTTGGCAATTATGAATTGGGCTGCAGTAAACATTCTGGTGCAAATGTCTTTGTTGTAAAAAGATTTTTGTTCCTCTGGGTAGATACTTAGTAGTGGAATTGCAGGATCAAATGGCAGGTCAATGTTTAGTTCCTTGAGAATTCTCCATACTTCTTTTCAAAAAGGCTGTATTAGTTTGCAATCCCAGTGTAGAAGTGTTCCCTTCTCGCCACATCCATGACAACATCTGTAGTTTTGGGATTTTGTGATGTGGGCTAATCTTACTGGAGTTAGGTGATAGCTCAAAGTGGTTTTGATTTGCATTTCTCTGATGATGAAAGATGATGATCATGTATTTTTTGGCCATGCACCTGTCATCTCCAGAGAAGTTTCTGTTCAAGTCTCTTGCTCACAAAGAAATGGGGTTGTTTGCTCTTTTCTTATTGATTAATTTGAGTTCTCTGTAGATTCTAGTTATCAGACCTCGTCAGAATCACAGTATGCAAAAATCTTCTCCCATTCTGAAGGCTGTCTGTTTGCTCTACTTGCAGTGCCCTTAGCTGTGCAGAAGTGTTTAGCTTTATCAGATCCCAGTAATATATTTTTGATATTGCTTCAACTGCCAAGGAAGTCCTCCTCATAAAATATTTTCCCAGGCCAATATCTGCAAGTGTTTCCTTGCACTCTCTTCTAGTATTTTTATAGTTTAATGTCTTAAATTTAAATATTTTATCCAGTGAGAATCAATTTTTGTTAGTGGTAAAAGGTGAGGGTCCAGTTTCAGTCTTCTACAAGTTGCTAGCCAGTTCTTTCAGCACCATTTGTTAAATAGGAAATATTTTCCCCAATGTATGTTTTTGTTAGGCTTATCAAAGATCAAATGATGATATGTGGCTGGGTCCAACTCTAGATTCTCTATTCCATTCCTTTCATCTACATCTCAATTTTTGTGCCAGTACCATACTGTTTTGATCACTATAGATTTGTAATATAACCTAAAGTCTGGTAATGTGGTCCTCCTGATTTGTTTTTATTTCTAAGTAATGTATTGGCTATTTGAAGTTTTTTTCTGATTCCATATAAAATGAGGTACTATTTTTTCAAGTTCTTTAAAGTATGACATTGGTGCTTTAGCAGGGATTGCATTAAATCTGTATATTGCTTTGGGTAGTATGGACATTTTAACAATGTTGATTCTTCCCAGCCATGAGCATGGTATGTTTTCCCTTTTGTTAACATCTTCAGCTATTTCTTTTCTCAGGGTTTCATAATTCTCATACTGAAGATCTTTCACATCCTTTGTTAGATAAATTCCCAGGAACTTCATCTTCTTTGTCACTACTGTAAAAGGAATAGAGTTCTTGACTATATTTTTGGCTTGACTATTGTTGGTACATATAAAAGCTAATGATGGATAAGTAGTGATTTTGTATACTGAGACACTACTATATTCCTTGATCACTTCTAAGAACTTTGTCATTGAATCCCTAGGGTTTTCCAGGTATAAGACCATATCATTTCAATACTCTTGATCTCCTTATCTTTCATGATTATGATGGCTAGGACTTCCATTACTATGTTGAATAGCAGTGGTGACAATGGGCATCCTCATCTAGTTCCAGATCTGAGTGTAAATGTTTTCAATTTTACTTCATTCAATATGATATTGGCTATGAGTTTGTTGTATATGGCATCTATCAGTTTAAGAAATGTCCATCTAAGCCTATTTTCTTAAGTGTTCTAATCATGAAAGGATGCTGGATATTTTCAAAAGCTTTTTGTACATCAACTGATGGAATCATATCATCTTTGTTTTTTATTTTATTTATGTGGTGTACTAAATTTATAGATTTATGTATGTTGAACCAACCTTGTAACACTGGGATAAAACCAACTTGATCATGGTGTATAATTTTTTTGATGTGTCGTTGAATTCTGTTTGCTAGGATCTTATTGAATATTTTGGCAATGATATTCATTAATGATATTGGTCTATAGTTTTCTTTCTTTGTTTCTTTCCTGGTTTGGGGATCAAGGTGATATTTGCTTCATAGAATGTTTTGGGGGAAGAATCTTTCTTTTTCTGTTTTGGGAAGGTACTTGTTCCTCTTTGAAGGTTTGGTAGAATTCTGATGTGATGCCATCTTGTCCCGGACATTTGATTTTTTGGGAGATTTTGTATAGTTTATTCTATTTCAGTGCTTGATATAGTTCTATTCAAAATTTCTTTCTTTTTTTTTTTTTTTTTTTGTAGAGACAGAGTCTCACTTTATGGCCCTCGGCCTCACACAGCTCATAGCAACCTCCAACTCCTGGGCTTAAGAGATTCTCTTGCCTCAGCCTTCCGAGCAGCTGGGACTACAGGTGCCCGCCACAACACCCGGCTATTTTTTGGTTGCAGTTTGGCCGGGGCCAGGTTTGAACCCGCCACCCTCGGTATATGGGGCCAGCGCCTTACCAACTGAGCCACAGGCACCGCCCTATTCAAAATTTCTAATTCTGGTTGAATATAGGAAGGTGGTGTGCTGGGTATTGGTCCATTTCCTCCAGATTTTCATATTTCTGCGAATAGAGGTTTTTGTAGTAATCGTTGAGGATTTATTTTTTATTTTTTATTTTTTTTTATTAAATCATAGCTGTGTACATTAGTATGATCATGGGGCACCATACACTTGGTTCGTAGACTGTTTGAATTTCTGTGGTATCTATTGTTATTTGTTCTTTATCATTTCTGATTGATGTTATTCATTATTTACTTTTCTGTTTCTGGTTAGGCTAGCTAAAGGTTTATCAATTTTACTAATCTTTCCAAAGAACCAACTTTTTGTTTCATTGATCTTCTGAATTATTTTTTTGTTTTCAATTTTATTTAATTCTGCTCTCATTTTGGTTATTTCTTCTGCTGGGTTTGTGGTTGGATTGTTCTTCTTTTTCAAGTTGCTTGAGATGACTCCTTAGGTTCTTGACTTTTTCTCTTTCTGTTTTCTTGATGAAGATTTCTAAAGCTATACATTTCCCTCTTAGGATTGCCTTTGCAGTACCCCATGAGTTTCGATAATTTGTGTCTTCATTATCATTTTGTTCCAGAAATTTAATGATTTCCTTCTTAATCTCATGTTTGACCCAGCTATCATTCAGCCTAAGGGTCTTTAGTTTCCATGACTTTGTTTGAGTATGATGATTTTTGTTGTTGTTGAGTTCAACTTTTATTCCATGATGATCCAAGAAGATACAAGGAATAATTTCTATTCTTTTAAATTTGTTGAGGTTGGACTTATGTCCTGAGATGTAATCAATTTTGGAGGATGATCCATGGGCTCATGAGAAGAATGTGTATTCAGTTTTATTAGGATGAAATGTTCTGTGGATGTCTGTTCAGTCCATTTGTTCTAGAGTCAAATTTACATCCATTATTTCTTTACTTAGCTTCCTTTTGGAGTATCTATCCAGAACTGACAAAGGGGTGTTAAAATCTCCAACTATTATAGTGCAGGAAAATATCAAATTGTTCATATCTGTTAGAGTTTTGCTTTATAAATTGAGGAGCATTCCAGTAGGGTGCATAAATGTTAATTATTGAAATCTCTTCATGGTGAGTGTTCTCTCAACAAATATCTAGTTTCCATCCTTGTCTTTCCTTATCTTCATCCTTGTCTTTCCTTATTTTTTTTGGCTTAAATCCTATAATATCTGCAAATAAAATTGCCACCCCTGTTTTTTTCTGATTTCCATTTGCCTGTATTATAGATGTCTATTCCTTCATCCTGAGTCTTTTTTGATCCTTTGAGGTCAGTTGAGTCTTTTGTAGACAACAGATACCTGGCCGGAGTTTTTGTATCCAGTCAGGCAAACTGTGCCACTGTAGAGGACAATTTAAACCATTCACATTAATTGAGAGAATTGATAGGTATAGTAGGGTTTTGGCATCATGTTTTTCAAAGGTACAGTGTATATTTTTTATCCTTTCATCATTGTACAAGTTAGGTTTTCTTTGATAAATTCTGGGTGAGTTTACTTTGGTGATAGACGATTTTGTTGGTCATTATGGAAAATGGGTCTGAGTATTTCCTGGAGAGCTGATTTAGTTATGGCAAATTCCTCAACATTTTTATATCAGTAAAGTATTTGATTTCTCCAACACAAATGAAACTCAGTTTAGCTGGATACAGGATCCTGGGCTGAAATTTGTTTTGTTTTAGAAGATTAAAGGTCCTCTTCTGGCTTGAAAAGTTTTGCCTGAAAGGTCTGCAGTCATTCTAATATTTTTCCCTTTGTAGGTGATGCTTTTCTTATGTCTAACTGCTTGCAGGATTTTCTCCTTCATATTAACTTTGGCAAGATTAATTACAATGTGTCTAGGAGATACTTTATTTGGATTGAGTCTTGCTGGGGTTCTGAAGCTGTCTACTATCTGAATTTCGGTATCTTTTGCAATGTTTGGGAAATTCTCCTCCATAATCTCTTGGAGTAGAGGATCTGTACCTTTAGGACCTCCTTTTCAGGAATTCCTATAAGAAGAATGTTTGATCTTTTGGAGTGATCCCACAATTCTCTTTTGCTCTCCATTTGTCTGCATCTTTGAGCATTTGAGAATGTTCAAAAGCTTTGTCTTCAATTTCAGAGATCCTTTCTTCTGCCTGGTCAGCTCTATTAATGATGGATTCTACTGTATTTTGGAGCTCCTCAAATAACTTTTTCATTTCCTTGAGTTCTGCAATATTTTTTCTCATTATGTCCATATCCTTGGTGACTTTTTCTTTGAATTCATTAATTTCTTCAGACAACTTTAGAACTACTCTTTGGGTTTCAATTTCTAACTTTTCTTTCATTCTACTCATCTTATTTGCCATTCATATTCTGAATTCTATTTCTGACAATTCAGCCATTTGTCTATGAATGGCATCTTCTGTTGTATCTCCTTTGTCATTCCTTGGGGGGAGTTGATCTACTCTGATTACTTATGTTTCCAGAGTTCTTCCACTGCTTTTTCCCCATGAGTTATTTTCCATAACTTGGCAATTAAAACTGGTAGGTTGAGATTGGACTGGGGGTTCCCGGAAGTGGAGTTAAGCAGCATTTTACCAATGAGCTGGGGCTTGTGACTGTGGCTTTTCCTCTACAGCCTTACAAAGGTCCCTTTCAGAACTTCATCCAGAGACTCTGAGGACCTTCCTGGTGAGATAGAGCAAGCTGGCTCTGTCTTGAAGTTAGCCAGCCTCTATTCAATCCTAACAAGTCATGATATTAGGCAGGAATCTCAGCTGGGGAGAGATACAAGCAACTACAAAACAACCACTGCTCAACCTTTGAGGGTCCCCGGGTGGACAGCCCAGGTTGAGAGTTCTAATCAGATTGTCCTGGGCAGCACAATTACTACCCAACAGGGAAAGTTCAAAGGGTCTCTAGAAACCCAATAGTAGAAATCCACAGGCAGTACCATCCTGCAAACCTGAAGGGATAGAGCCTGGTTTACTCTGGTGAGCCACCAAGTTAGAAAAAGCCCACCAAAGTCAGAACAGGGGCATCAGCGCCTATGCCTGCCCTGCACCATTCAAAGTGTCCCTCTCTTCCATGCATCCCTCTCTTCCCATGCCCCCTTGCTTCCACTTGAGTCACTGTTTTTATGCTGCTATCCAGTGGCCCACACAATGTCCAGGCCTCTCATGGAATTGCCAAACACTCTGGGATTGGAAGGGGGCAGACCTTCAGACTGTCAGGCAGAGGGAAAGGGTGGACTGGTCGTTCAGAATTTCAGGGAAAATATTTGTTCAATTTTATGCTGGGCAGGATGATGCCTAGGCTCACAAGTGGCACCTCCCTGGAGAAGGAGGCCCCATGTTTAATGGCCCTCTCCTGTGGGGTAAAATAGGAGGTCTTGTTTGCTTTAAGATAGCCCACAGCAAGCCTCCTGATTGGGGGATGGGTTTCTCATCCTCTTGGTGATGGGCTTTGTACCTAGAATTTGTTTTCTTGGATCATCTTTCTTGGAGTTGTGTCTTGCTTCAGCAGAAATGATGCGTACTTGTCTATGTTCTTTCATAGCTCAGCTCCCTACCTTCAGCTTCACTAGTTATCTTCTGTCCAGTATCTCTCCCTGTAGATAGGAACCTCTGGCAAAAGCTGCCTCTAGTCAGCCATCTTTCTTCCTCTTCCCCAGAAAGAAGACATCTTAAAATAGAGGTGTGAGCAGCAGCAGGGAACAGATACCCCAAAGGAAAAAATGTATATTTCTAATTCCCCCAATTTGGTTGCAAATTTCTGGAGAGCTGGAATAATTCTTTTATCTTCCACAGAATTATGTTCCCAGGTTATATAAAATAATAATTTGCATATAGAAGATGCTCAAAAATATTAATAGATACATCATTTCCATGTTGATATGGTGATGAATTTGACTGATTTCTAGACTAGTAATTATGGTATCATTGGTATGGAAACAGACAAGAAGAAATCTGTGTTTTTTAGGGCCAGCATTAATATAGGTGAGCACCCTTTAGTTGCCTAGATGGATAAATAAATCTACGAATGGTGTGCCTCTAGTGACATTTTATGTGGTGGTACAATTCATTGATTAGCCAGTCAACCTCAAAGTAGCATACTTGCTTTATCTAAAGACTGCAATACAGAGCTGAAGTTAGAGGTCCTTATCAGTACTTCCACAGAACAATAGTCTCACAAGAAGCTCTGTGGAGAAAGAATTCCATGGTCAATTAAACTTAGGAAATGCTGCTTTCTATATTCCCCTTGTTATCATTTAAAAGACTCAGAGAAATCTTATAGTAAATTGCCCTGTTGAACCTTGTTAATCCAATGCTTTCCAAACTAAGTTGACCATGGAAGGCTTTCTTTTTCTGTATTTCCTTCTTCTTTTAAAAATACCCATTATCATCTTTTAAAGCTAGTTTTCCATGAAGTAAACTGTGATAGTTAATTTTATGTGTCAACTTGCCTAGGCTGAAGGATGCCCAGGGAGCTGGTACAACATTATTTCTGGGCATGTCTGTGAGTGTTTCTGGATGAGATGAGTATTTGAATCAGTAGACTGAGTAAAGATTTTCCTTCACCACTGTGAGTGGGCATTATCAAATCCATGTAATGCCAAAACAGAAGAAAAGAGTGGAGGAAGTGTGAATTCTCTCGCTTCTGTAGTTGGGATGTCCATCTTCTCTTGCCCTCAGATGTCAGATCTCCTGGTTCTCAGGCCTTTGAATTCCAGGGTTTATGTCAACCCCCCTCCAAGCTCCTGTTGTCAGGCCTTTGGACTCAGAATGAATTACACCACCAACTTTCATGCATCTCCAGTTTGCAGATGGCATATTGTTGAACTTTTTGGTCTATAATTCCAGGAACCAATTCCCACAATAAATCTCCTCTTATGTATCTCTATGTAGTCTATTGGTTCTTTCTCCAAATACCCATAACTAATACTTGAGGAACTCTGATTTCATTGCTGAGATCAGTATATTTACCAAGTGTCTTCTTTGTTCAAGGAATAGGGGTGAGGCTGGAAAGGGAAACTAACAGATAGCACCTTCTCTTAGTGAGATTCTGATTTGGTAGAGAAGACATCAATCATTTACAATCATGCCCAGATCCTCTGACTTGTGCTGTGTGCTATGAAGTAGACCCTAGATGTGATCCAGCAAGAGCTCCTCACTCCACCCATCCCAACATTATGTCTAGTGTGCCTCCTTTGCCTGGGTCATGACCTCCATGACCCACCATGAGTGCATGAGTGAGGCTATGAATGTGCCTCTCTGCTGCAGCAGCCTCCTCTGATGAGCTGTTGCCCCTCAACTGTTACTGCTTTCCGAGAAGTTACTGCTTTTGGCTCTCACCACAGCTGTTGGGAGAATGACACCAAGTTTATATTACTCAAAGAGGATGCAGGGGCTGCTCCAGGACACTGTGGCTGCCAAAGCTCTCTGTAAACAGGGCAACTAGACCCTAAGGTGTAGCTATTTTCATAGCAACCCCTCACAGAAAATGAGACCTACTCTCCAGTCTCTATAAGCAGCCTGAGCTGTGTTAGATGGAGCTGCTCTCATTCCCTTAATGTGAAAAGGTTCTCTTGAGCCTCAGTAACAGAGGGATGAGCCCATGGAGTATCTAAAAGCCCCCTGTGATGATGAATTTTCAGCCAACAAGGTTATCTGATTGCACTTACTCCCCAGCAGTTGGCACTGAGGCCTCCATGGAAGGGGCAGCTACTGCTTCTCCCCTTGGAGGTCCCTGGTGAAGGGAAGGAGTCTGCTTTTCTACTAAAGTTACTTATTTTAATTTTTGACCCGAAATTTTATTACCGCCCATCTCCACACCCATACCAACCCTCTGTAAACTTTTATCTTACTCATTTTGGTCTCATCCCAAGACCTATAGCAGAGTTTCAAGACTGGACAGTTCTAGACTCCCCAGCTTTTTCACTAACTATGGGATTCTGGATAGGCAAACTTTCTGTAGCCTCCAATTCTCCATTTGAAAGTGAGGATTATATCACTTACTACATAGACTATCAGATAATGTAATGAGCCTCAAAATACAGAGATCCTGGCACATAGCAAGCACTTAATAATTGCTAATTTCTTCATTATTTTTAATACCCCTCCAATAGAGTTTTCTGAAATAATGGAAATGTTTTTTATCTTTTCTGTCTGGCATAGAAGCTACTAGCCCCATGTGACTAAGCAGCACATGAAATACAGCTAGTGCAACTGAGGAACAGAAATTTTAATTTTATTTAGTTCAGTAGAACCTCTATAGGTGACCTCCTTACAATGACACCTTCCCAAGTTGACCTAAATTTCATAGACCAGACATGTACTACATGTATATATCAGTACAGTTGGCCTAGTTCCTTATGTTGAACATGTTGACCAGTTTGTTACAGTCCCTTGGGTGGTCAATTTACAGAGAGTCTGCTGTATTATTAATTTAAGTAGTCAGATGTGGCTAGTGGTCAGCACAGCTCTATGTAATTTAACTAGAAGATTTTTTTTTCTTTTTTTATTGTTGAGGATTCATTGAGGGTACAATAAGCCAGGTTACACTGATTGCAATTGTTAGGTAAAGTCTCTCTCGCAATCATGTCTTGCCCCCATAAAGTGTGACACACACCAAGGCCCCACCCCCCTCCATCCATCCCTCTTTCTGCTTTTCCTCCCCCCCATAACCTTAATTGTCATTAATTGTCCTCATATCAAAATTGAGTACATAGGATTCATGCTACTCCATTCTTGTGATGCTTTACTAAGTATAATGTCTTCCACTTCCATCCAGGTTAATACGAAGGATGTAAAGTCTCCATTTTTTTTAATAGCTGAATAGTATTCCTTGGTATACATATACCACAGCTTGTTAATCCATTCCTGGGTTGGTGGGCATTTAGGCTGTTTCCACATTTTGGCGATTGTAAATTGAGCTGCAATAAACAGTCTAGTACAAGTGTCCTTATGATAAAAGGATTTTTTTCTTTCTGGGTAGATGCCCAGTAATGGGACTGCAGGATCAAATGGGAGGTCTAGCTTGAGTGCTTTGAGGTTTCTCCATACTTCCTTCCAGGAAGGTTGTATTAGTTTGCAGTCCCACCAGCAGCGTAAAAGTGTTCCCTTCTCTCCACATCCACGCCAGCATCTGAAGTTTTGAGATTTTGTGATGTGGGCCATTCTCACTGGGTTTAGATGATATCTGAAGGTTGTTTTGATTTGCATTTCTCTAATATATACAGATGATGAACATTTTTTCATGTGTTTGTTAGCCATTCGTCTGTCATCTTTAGAGAAGGTTATATTCATGTCTCTTGCCCATTGATATATGGGATTCTTGGCTTTTTTCATGTGGATTAATTTGAGTTCTCTATAGATCTTAGTTATCAAGCTTTTGTCTGATTCAAAATATGCAAATATCCTTTCCCATTGTGTAGGTTGTCTCTTTGCTATGGTTGTTGTTTCCTTAGCTGTACAGAACTTTTCAGTTTAATGAAGTCCCATTTGTTTATTCTTCTTGTTGTTGCAATTGCCATGGCAGTCTTCTTCATGAAGTCTTTCCCCAGGCCAATATCTTCCAGTGTTTTTCCTATGCTTTCTTTGAGGATTTTTATTGTTTCATGCCTTAAATTTAAGTCCTTTATCCATTTTGAATCAATTTTTGTGAGTGGGGAAAGGTGTGGGTCCAGTTTCAGTCTTTTACATGTAGACATCCAGTTCTCCCAACACCATTTATTGAATAGGGAGTCTTTCCCCCAGGTATGTTCTTGTTTGGTTTATCGAAGATTAGGTGGTTGTAAGATGTTAGTTTCATTTCTTGGTGTTCAATTCGATTCCAAGTGTCTATGTCTCTGTTTTGGTGCCAGTACCATGCTGTCTTGAGCACTATGGCTTTGTAGTACAGACTAAAATCTGGTATGCTGATGCCCCCAGCTTTATTTTTATTACTAAGAACTGCCTTAGCTATACAGGTTTTTTTCTGGTTCCATACAAAACGCAGATTCATTTTTTCCAAATCTTGAAAGTACGATGTTGGTATTTTAATAGGAATGGCATTGAATAGGTAGATTGCTTTGGGAAGTATAGACATTTTAACAATGTTGATTCTTCCCATCCATGAGCATGGTATGTTCTTCCATTTGTTAATATCCTCTGCTATTTCCTTTCTGAGGATTTCATAATTTTCTTTATAGAGGTCCTTCACCTCCTTTGTTAGGTATATTCCTAGGTATTTCATTTTCTTTGAAACTATGGTGAAGGGAGTTGTGTCCTTAATTAGCTTCTCATCTTGACTGTTATTGGTGTATACAAAGGCTACTGACTTGTGGACATTGATTTTATATCCTGAAACATTACTGTATTTTTTGATGACTTCTAGGAGTCTTGTGGTTGAGTCTTTTGGGTTCTCTAAGTATAAGATCATGTCGTCAGCAAAGAGGGAGAGTTTGACCTCCTCTGCTCCCATTTGGATTCCCTTTATTAACTAGAAGTTTTTGATACTTAGGGTCTCTCGGAGATGAATTAGAGCTAAATCTGGATGATAAATGACCAAAGCTTTTGGCGGTAAATCCTCAGTAGATTTCCATGTTTGGGTTTGATGCCAGCATGAGCTACAGAGAGCATCTAGAAATAGGATGAGGACAGGGACGCCTGCATGCCTTTCTGCCTCTGAGGCCTGGGTAAAACTCACATACCCATTTCACCAGGCATATACTCAGGAAATGGAGACTGAGTCTTGGTGGGATTTCAAACGTATCTGAGCCTGAAGATGTTATGTTTAATGGATTTTAAAACTCTTGCCACAAAAATATAGAGGGTCCTTCAGACTCCATCCTACTATATTACATACAATTATATTCGACGTTCTAATTACTGGTTCAGAGATGAAATAGTATTCATCAATTAGATTTTAGGATCTCATCAATCAACAAAAAGCACCTCCTAAACCCAAATGAAGTCACTTCTCTCTTAGATCTAAGCTAAATTTATAAATGTCAAGGTCTTGGAAATGTTAAAACTCCTAGAGATACAGGGTTGGGGAGTTTGGGGGAAAGGAGAATGTAAATTTGGTGAAAAAATTAGAATATCATGCAATATTTATTTTTGTAGTGCAATTTACATATCTAAAATCATTTTGCTAAGAAGAAACATAAAATGTATTATGTATAACTTGATTTGCTCATAAAATTATCATTTAGGTAAAATTAGAGACATGAAGAACTGGAAAAACAAAATGGAAAAAATAGGAAAGAACAGATTTTTTTTAACTGATTCATTTTCTTTATGTATTTATTTAACAAAAACATTCTGGGGAGGGGGTGGTGGAAAAAGTTTCTTTGCTTTCTTTCTGTTCTTTCCTTTCTTATCTTTTTCCCTCCTTCCCTTCCTTCCTTTCCCCCGTTGGGTTTTCACATGCTTACTACATCATTCCTTTTTTGATGTAAGTCCCTTTTCTTGTTATAGGCACTGCAGTGAGACTAGCCAGAAAGCCTCTTCTTAAACCACCTTCTCCAGTGTGGTTATTTTGATAGGTCTCAGGTGTCTGTCTTGTAGAGTTGAGCATTCCAAGCTTTTCTCCACAACCCCCTTCCATCAGTTCCTTCAATGCCCTGCCAGCCTTTCCCCTGCTCTCAATCCCAGGGCCCCAGAGACATTAGGGAGCTGGAGATGTTCAGTGTCTGTGTCCATTTGGCTTCTTTGCGGACCCAGGGACCTGCAGATTGGTCTGTGCACAGGCGGTGGCTGGTGGGTGGACTAGAAAGTTCTCTGGGCTCTCTCATCACTTCTCTGTGGAAAGAGAATGGCTGGGGTCGTGTGGAGGGAGGATAACTGATCATACTGGCTCATTTTCCTTAACTGCTTATCAAGAGCCCAACACTGTCCTAATCCCTGGGTAGTCCTTTCCCCATTTGATCCTCCCCAGACTCTAAGAATACAATGCTACAATTATTTTAGTGCAACGGAGTGACACTCTGTTTTAATAAATAAATAAATAAATAAATAATTTATTTCAGAGACAGAGTGTGGCTTAAGGAAGGTGATGTGACTTTGCTGAGGTCACACAGTGGGTGACCCCTAGTCTGGGCCTCTGAGCCTGGATTCAAACCCAGGTTGTACGACTCTGCTGTCCAGCCCACCAGCCACCCTGCAGCTGTGTCTTTTCCATCAGGACCCCTCAATTTACAGAGGTCTCTGTGGTTCAAAATATTGTTCACACACACTAGCCAGCAGTTCCCAGTGTAATGACATTACTGATGGAGGCATGGGGAACATTAAAATCCCTGTTTTACGTATGTGCAAATGGTCAGGGAGGTCCAATTCCCTGCCCAGCCTCACCTAGTGAGTGGTGACCAGCATTGAGTCTGTTTTTCTCTCCACACAACGTTTGGCCTGAACAAAGGGAACTGCTCCTGCACGTACACGCATGAAAACCTTTCAGACCTCACCACGGTGAGTCAGGGTTGGGCAGAGAGGAGGAAGCCTGGCCCAGTGGAGGGCATTTCTACCCGTGTCCCGATACCGAGTTTCCCATGAGGATTGAGGGACATCAGGAGGGAAGGTTCTGGCTCTTCTTGCTGTTTTTGTTTATTTGTTTCTCCTTTTAAAATTCTTTTTTATGAGCTTGCCATAAAAACACTCATTAGGCAGTGTTGATTTTCATTAATGTTGATTCTCCAAGAGCTTAATCAATCTTCTGTGACCAATGACCTCATTCCCCTGGGAGAAGAAAGCTGTTTAACAAATTAGCTTTACAGATTGTAGGTAAGGCATACAGATGTGAGGTAGCCTGTGTTGCCAAAACAGGATGTGGATTAGTGTTTAATATGCACAGAAACAATAGCATTAAACTGTCTCCTTGCTGATACCAAACTGCGTCATTAGGAAGCAGCTGTCCTCGTTCCCTGGTGCACCTGTACTCTCCTGGCTCTCCTTCCTCCGGCTCACCTTTGCCCTCCGTGAAGTCTGAGCTTTGAAAGCACCTAGAGGCCACAGCACACCTGATGTTAGGAGGAGGAGACACAAGTCACAGAGCAGGGGGGTGGGCGGGACAGGGGACGGTGACCAGTGTGGTTACCAGGGCTGACTGGGAATCCAGCAGCCGGTTTAGGAACTGATGCTCAAAGTCAGCTGAAGGACCTTCATTCCCAAACAGTGCCCCACCCACCCACAGGTGGCACTCAGCTGAAGTCCTATTGTTAGAAGTCTTGTGTCCTCTCCCCACGTGGCCTTTCCAAAGGCAGGTGTCTCCTGCGTGGGTACGTCAGTCCGTCTTAGGAAGGAGCTCTGGATGCCCAGGTGAGGGGCGTGGGCGCCTTGGGATGAAGGCAGGGCAGAGACAACCTTTGCCTGTGTCCCTCCCAGTTTTGCCTACGGCGCCTGGTGGCACTGACTTCCCCACACAAGCAGTAGAGGTGCTGGCTGGCTGGCTGGTTCCCACCCTGCTGCGTGGCCAGAGTGGCTTGTGGGTCCTTCATCTGGCAAACTGGGGTGGGGGAGCATGGGACACTGTTCCTTCCAGAGCTCCTCCTCAGTGGCCACCTGGTTTTATTTTCTTAACATTCCTGTCAGACAGCTGGGCACGGTGGCTCACACCTGAAATCCTAACACTCTGGGAGGCTGAGGCAGGTGGATCACTTGAGCTCATGACTTTGAGACCAGCCTAAGCAAGAGTAAGACACCATCTCTAAAATGGCTGGAGGTTGTGGTGGGTGCCTGTAGTCCCAGCTACTCGGGAGGCTGAGGCAGGAGGACTGCTGGAGTCTAAGAGTTTGAGGTTGCTATGAGCTGTGATGACACCACGGCACTCTATCCAGGATGACAGAGGGAATCTCTGTTTCACAAAAATAAAATAACATTCCTGTGAGACAAGGACAGGAAGGGACAGAGTTATTGTCCTTACATGTTGAAGTTATCCTGTCTTTATTATGGTTTCACAGTGGCAGAGCCAGGGTCCCTGAAGACTGTGTCTTCTGAGGGGCGAAGGAAAAGAGAGCAGAGTCCCTTTGTATATTCAGGACCAGCTGGGCTGAGGGGTGGGGAGGGGGGAGAAGTAGTGCAGCTCTGAGGTGAGTGCCCTGCCCCCGTCTGGTCTCCTGCTCTGTCCCCAGGGCCCAGGCGCTGGACTTGCTGCCCTGCTGGCTTTGCCGAGTGAGAAGTCTCTGCGCCAGGTCAGGATCTCTCAGGACAAGACAGATCACACCCTGCCTCCACCTGAGCTGGTCTCTGAAATGCCCCCACCCCGCGTTTCCAGCTAAGGTCGAGGTAGGTAGACACCTGTTCAACTCTGCTCCCTGTTGAATGTGTCCCCAGATGGCCTGGGTTGCACAGCAGGAAGCCTCCTCCCTCAGCCTCCTGTCAGCAGCCTGCAGGGTAGTCACATGTCCGAAATCAGGCCACTGCCATCAGCTCCACAGCCACACGCCATCGTGAGTCAGCCCAGTCTGGCTGCAGAGTCCTGCAGGATGGCTGGGCTGCAGTCCCGGGGCAAGACAGCATAAACACAGGTCTCTGGCAATGAACTCTGATGTCATGGGGAGAAGTTGGTAAGGCTGCTGACTTCCAGCTCACATTCCTTCTCACTGATATAAATGGCCAATACACTTCCCATGTACAAATCCCTTTACAAGGCCCTGGGGAGGGCCAGGCCCAGAGAGTGAGACAGACACAACTCCCAACTGTGGTGAGCTTTCTTTTTCCATGTGGGGGCCCTTTACTGTGTTTTTTTCTGATGTATGCCTTTTTGCTAATTCCTGTGTTTCCTAAGGATGTTTCCCTGTGCACACCTCTCCCCCATTCTAGGCACACTGGGTACTTAATTAGTGTCTGCCACAGTGCCCATTGCTCATTGGACATTAGTGGCAATCTGATGAATGAAAAGTAAATGGAATCCTTGGGCAGAGCTGTAAATATGCTCCTTCCTAGTTCCTGGGAGGAGGCCCCCTACTACTGTGCGCATATGCTGTGATTTCTCCCACACCTACTGTGTGTGAGGCCTGTGCAGGTGGTTTGGATAAACTACCTCTGACCTTCACAGTGGTGCCACATGGCGGGTGCTTTTATTCCTAGTTTAGGGACCAGGAAAGGGAAATGCAGAGAGCTTAACTAATTGTTTTAGGATTAGAATTGGAAAGAGGACAGTCCAGGATTCAAGACCACATTTTTCAGACTCCAGAACCACGGTCTCTCCCCTTGTGTTTATGACCTGGCAGGGCCTGTTTGTTATGATATAAAGAAAGCCTCACAGTGAAGGTGAGGTCACAGCCCATGAGCCCTCTGGAACAGTAGCATCGTGACCACCAGTTCTCATCACTTCCAAGGAAGGGCTGTGACTTGAGGCTGGACCAGTCTTCCTCCGTGGCCCTGGATAGTCCAATCCGAGGCCTCAAATTACCTTCCAGGAGTGAAGGGTGCAGGAGAATGTGGAAAGCAGACTTGCAAATCCTCTCTTTGGGAGTGCACACAGCCTTACTCTGAAACCCAGATTCAAATGCTTCTCAGAGATCCAGGAACTGCTCCCCAAGAGCAATGACTTTCAGCTGCAGCTTTCCCTTGGGCTGGAAGTGAGGCAGTGACCTCAAGGTGAAAGTCTCCATATCCCATTACCAATCCAATTACCTGGCACTTGCAGGTTAGATGGGAACTGCCAGACCGGAACCCAGCCATGGATCATTTAGGTCTGTGTCTTGTCTCTGACTGTTCAGGGCTGAGCGTCTCACTGAGATGCTTCTTACTATGAGTCTGCAGACACACCAGCACACTCTCCTTTAAATACAGGAATATAGCTAATAAGAGAAGCTGGTGAGCAGCTCAGAAACTCACCATGTAGCTCATGCCCAGCCCCGCCCTGTCCCTGGATTCATCAGTTCATTGAACACATGTTTATTGAGCAGCTACTATGTATAAGAGACAATGCTAGGTATGGGGGCACAGTGACAAGCTAAGCGTCCACTCTCACTGTAGTGAAAAGTGCAGACAATTGAACAGATGCCTGTGTATTGTGGCGGTCATCTCATGCCACGGGGAAAACAAAGCACAATAGAAAAGATGGACAGAGATGGGGAGTTGGCACTCTGAGTGGCCATGGAAGGCTTTGGGACAAGATGATGTTGCAGCAGAGCCTGACGGGCTTGTAGGACAAGACACAGCTGTCTGAAGGAGGACACGCAGTGGATACCTGACTTTTTCTCCTGTATCAGGGCTGGGAGAGGTCTTGGTGCTAGAAGAAGAAAAGCAGCAGGCGCAGAATAGAAATATATTTGGAGTCTACACGGACTAGTGGGAGACTGAGGTGACCAGTGTGGCTGGAAGGGAGAGGGGAGATGATTTCAGAAAAGTGCAGGGTCCAGGTCACAGAGGCCTATCAGCCCATGACATGGATGTGGCTTTTATGTTGGGGGACACGGGAAACCTTTTAGAGGGTTTCGTGCCATGTAGAACTCCTAGTAACTAAACATTCATTAAACACACCTTGGGATAAATATTTGTTGAATGAATACATGAAATACTTGTTGGATGACTGAAAGAACCAATATGGAATCATGCCAGCAAGTACACAGAGTTTCTAGATAACATGAGTCCATATTTGCTCAGAAAAGAGGGATGGTTTCCCGTGGAAAGAGCAGTTAGCCTTCAGCTGCTTTCTGTTTTGCCCCTCAAATGGAGGGGATGGATTTTGGTGGTAGCAGCAGAAAAGTGAGAGTCCACAGAGACCCTAGAAGGTGCGCAGCCCAGCAGCCTCTTGGGAATGGGCTGGAGGGCAGGTTGGCACTGCAGTAATTCTCAAGCCTGGACAGGTGAGCGCCACCCCCTAGGGGGGTGACCCTTCAGAAGTTGCTAACTGTGTGCGCTCTCGGTTTGTCTCTGCCCCAAATACCCACTGCCCCGGTCTCGGTGCCACATCACAGCCCCATCCCTTTATTGAGCCTTGAAAACAATTTTGATCTTTGTGACTGGGAGGATAAGTCCTTATGTGGTCACCCCTTCTTCTCAGCAAGGGTCCTGTTCAAATGTCACTTTTTATTTTTTTATTTATTTTTATTAAGTCTTTTGTACATAGATCATAAATACCTTTATGCCAATTTCAGTGTGTTGATTATTTGTACAAATTGGAGTGCTTACAGCATACTAGTCAGCATAGCTTTCACCTCGTTGACCCAATTATAGCATTAGGACATTTGTGTTCTACACATGATAGATCCAACTTGTACTTGTGATGTGCTCCATAGTTGTGGTCCCCCTACTATCCCTCCCACCCCCTCCCCATCCCTCTCCCTCCCCTTCCCTCCTTCATCTTAGGCTAAAGTTTTTTTCATTTTTCATATGCAAATATGAGTTATTATAAGTTGGTTTCACAGTAGCAGTAAGCACATTGGATACTTTTTTCCCATTCCTGAGATACTTTACTAAGAAGAATATTTTCCAGCTCCATCCGTGTAAACATAAAGGAGGTAAAGTCTCCATTTTTTTACTGCGGCATAGTATTCCATGGTATACATATACCACAATTTATTAATCCATTCATGGGTCAATGGGCACTTGGGCTTCTTCCATGACTTGGCTGTTATAAATTGAGCTGCAATGAACAACCTGGTTCAAAACAAATCAGGGGTCTAAATGTAGACCTGCAATTCCTCTTCTAGGTGTATATCCAAAGAACCAAAAATCATTTGACAATAAAGATATTTGCACCAAATGTCACTTTTTAAAAGATGCCTTTTTTTTACTCTTCTCCTAACTCCTTTTCTGGCAAGATCAATAGTTCCCCTCTTTCCTCATTCATAGTTCTACAAAGGTCCTGGGATCAGCGATTTGCATTTCTCTCTTTCTGCAGAACAGAAGTTTCTCAAAGCCAGGACCATACAGTACTCCTCTGCATCTCCCGCACCCAGCCCAGTGCCCGTCCGGCATTTCTTTCTTTCCTTTCCTTCCTTTTCATCTTTCCTTCCCTTTTAATTTCTTGCTTTATTGCTTTTGTTTATAATCAACCACGATGAAAGTTCTAAGAGAGCATGTTTGTCCAACTCAGAAATAGCATGCTTGATATAGGGGAAAAAGAATGGAGCTTGGTTATAGAATCCAAATGTTAGCCTCAGTTTTTTCATCAACAAATTGGGTCACTTGATACCCACTTCCCTAATTTGTTCTGAGTATGAGTCAGATGAACATTAAAACTATTTTGCAAGTTATAAGATACCTGTGCAAACACTTATACGTATTTTTGATCCCCCCAAATCACATACCTATCTTGAAAGGCTGGCGTGTGATTCTGCGGCTGTCTTAGAGCCTCCCATGGAAGGTGAGTCAGCACTAAGAGTCAACTGGAAGGTAAGTTTGGTGTGGACAGACCCGTGGACACGTGAGATCTGTATAAGATTGTTACTGAACCATGAGCCCCTCAGAGGACTGGAGCCTTTTTAAAGCTTTGTTTTATAATAGAGGTGGTCCATGATCACCCTCAAAAAACTGGAAACCAGTAGGCAAAGCTTCTGGATACAAAAACCACCTCTGTTTACCACCCCGAGAAAACACCCACTAACGTTTTGGCGATCATCCTTCTGAGATCTTTTCCTAGAATGCACGTCTGTGAGGAGCCTCATTTGCAGAGCTACTTGTAAAACCCAGGCAAGGGGGCTGGAGCAGGGTGGGGTGCAAAGGGGCAGGTGCTTGGGCAAGGACAGACAACGAGGGCTCCTGTTTGGCTGCCCACAGCTGACTCCGACCCCTACCCTCCCATTTTCTTCCCCCTGTCAGAACACAGAGGCCAAGGCTGGCCATCTGTTTGGTGGGATGGAGCTGCCAGAGACACCCTCAGTGCGGCATTCTACTGTCTCAGCTCGCCTTTCCCTTCTCTCCACCTGCACTTCTTTCCTCCCCCAGACTTTCTGGGGTCTTCCTTTCTTGCCCTGTGAGGTCCTAGGCATCCTGCCTACACACCTGACATTGCTCTATCTGAGGATACAAGTATCTTTCTGCCCCAGGGACTTCACAGGCTCCACTAATTTACCTATCTGAATGTTACTACTTAATTGACTGAACCTGGGAAAAACAAACCCACACTGATCAATAGAGAAATAATTTTGCAAATTGTGGGCATAAATCTTTAGAGATTTGTGTGCGTTTCCATTTGTTAAAATGCTGAAAAGGTAAATCAATGTTCTTTATTAAAACACAATTGCTTCATCTATTGCTCATTGAGGCAGAAGCCAGGAGGTGGGGGACGAGGATGGGGAGGCTTGAGGGAGGAGGTTTCGGAATGCCTTTTTCCCCTTCACTGAGGAGTCCCTCATTAGACTAAAAAGAGTCACACACTTGGAGAGCAGGTGAGACTTTGGGGCTGGCAAATATCAGCATTAGAGGAAGACAGCAGCGTGGACCAGCATGATGTGCAGGGGGACGGGGCTCGAGGCAGTGGAAGAGGTGCTGATCGAGAAACAAGAAACCTCTTCTCATCATTCCAGGGGCACCAGCCAGGCTAAGTTAGGGCACTGCTGCGGTGACAGATTCAAACCCTCAGTGGCTTCACATCACGCTGTTTTATTTGCTGTTTAAATGACACAGGTGTCGTTTGTCAGCAGGGACAAGGCTGGTGGAGAGGCACCACTTCAGACTTGGCAGCAGAGCGTGCCGGGGTGCGGCAGGGAGACGAGGCAGCCCGGGCTCCTGATGCTTCCAACTGCAGGTGAAATTAGTCTCTTTTGCTCCCATGTCATTGCCCATGGGAAAAGGGGTGCTATACCATGTGCTGTGCTGGTGGAGAGGCTGAGGGCGTGTGAACAGCTCTGACGCTCAGCAGGCCCAGCAAGCGGGAGCCTCTCCTTCCCAGTGTCTTACCCTGCATGGTGATGTTATGTCACCATGTCTGTGAGCACTGGTGGACACTGTGATTCCTCCCGGCACTTGACATACAGTGTGAACTAACCACGTTTACTTTGCAGACTGCATTAATTAATTGGTAGGCAGTAAAGGAGGAAGGTTAACTTTGTAGAATGATGCAGTGAGGTAACTGCACAGTAATGTCCATGCAACCATCTTATCTGGGGTTGGGCACCAGGAGACATTGTTTTTACTGAGCATTTTAATGGGCCCAGCACTGGGTTAAAGTGTTTAAATGTATATATTTATTTATTTAATAGAGACAGAGTCTCACTTTATCATCCTTGGTAGAGTGCTATAGCATCACAGCTCACAGCAACTTCCAACTCCTGGGCTTAGGCGATTCTCTTGCCCCAGCCTCCTGAGTAGCTGGGATTACAGGTGCCAGCCACAATGCCCAGCTATTTTTTGTTGCAGTTTGGCCGGGGCCGAGTTTGAATCCACCACCCTCGGTATATGGGGCTGGCGCCCTACCCACTGTGCCACAGGCGCCACCCTGTTTAAATGCATTATCTCCTTTACACAATAGCCCTCTCATTGTTTTTTTTCAATTTAGAAGTTCTTTCCCTTCCCCAATGGAGATCATCATGGAATTTGGAGAGGACAGGTCTCTCCCAACTCCTGTCACCATCACATCATGATGAAATCGAAAGACCAGACACTGCTGTTGGCCTTGGAAGACTCCTTAGCCTTCTGTAGGCCGTGGTTTCCTCATGTGTTAAAAGCAAAGAAGATTGGGCAAGTCATCCTCTAAGGTTCTGTCACATTGTTCCACGGACACTTTGTGACTCGCCTTAATAGTTTTCTGGGTTCACTGGATGATAACCAAAGGGCTGTGACTTCCTGGTGTCCGTGTGCTTAGGAAGTTACCTCTGGTCCCATTTGTGGAAGAATAAAACCCAAAGAAGCTGGGTTTTAAATTCATGATGCTGTTAGATACAGTATTATGCTAATAACCCATTAGGAACATTGAATTTCAAGTGGTATTATGTGTCTCCAGCTCACAGAGGAGGTAACCAGGAGTTATCTGAGAAGGGAGGTGTCAGCAACAGATTGTCAAGATGTATTTTATTAAACCTCCCCACCACAGGCTGTATTTAGAGATTTGCGCTCCTATCCCGTAAGGATCCCAAAAACACCAGAAAATGAAGTGGGGCCCTGGCTACCCTGCTCTTAATTGCTCTGCTTTAAACAGATACTGAACCAAGCGATGAAAGTCCCCTTGGCCAGACCTGGGAAGGCTGGGGTCTCGGTTGATGTCCTCTTTGGATTTAATGTGACAGAATGACGGGAGCAAGGGGTCAGTGGACTGAGGGCAACAAAGAAATCCAATGAATTGTGGAGGTCGGGGCATGGGAAGGTACGCGAGTTCATCCATTAAAAGTCCCAGCTGTCCTCGAGGTCCCTTAGACAAGCATGAAGAGGCTCGTAATTACTGAATATTCACTACGTGCCAGAAACTATTCTTAGCACATTATAAGCATTATTTAATTCAGTCCTCTTCCTATCAACACTTTGCAGAAGAGGAAACTGAGTTACGGAGAGTGGCGGGAACTTGCCAAGGATGCAGGCTATGTGAGGACCAGCACGTACAGCACGGTGGTCAATTCGCACTTTCAACTGATACGTTTTGCAGCATCAATGGGTTCAAACCATTTAAAAAGTCACAGGAGACTGTGGGTTGCCCACAAAATTGGGTACAGAAACCACGAGAAGGTGATGTTCCAACCCGCAGGCCCCGAGTAGTGTGTTGGAGGTATTTTTCAGGGATCTGTCTTCCCCCAGGTCTTGGAAGGCAGGAGCTGAATCTCCATCATCCCTGTTGCCCAAGCGCTTACAAGCCTCCATTCCACAGCAGGTGCTCGTTAACTATTTGGTATAAGAAAAAACACAGGCGCAGCTCAGCTCTATATCTTACAAAGAATTTAAAACATGGAGGGATAGGTCCTTGCTTGGGTTGTGCAAAGGATGGTTAATGAAAACCTGAATATATGAGGACATTGGGAGTGAAATCTACAGATAGATTTTCCAACCTGGAGAAAAGGTTTCCTAATCTGCCCTGATTCCCAGAAACAAAACACTCACTTATGCAAATGTGCATGCGGCAGCCTCTGTTTGGCCTTCCTAATGCTCCGATGTATTTTCATTGTTATAAAGGGGTCGCGACCCACAGGTTGAGAACCACTGGGCTAAAGGGAAGCTCTTGGGATCCTCAGGCAAAGAACTAGGACCATGATGGGCATAGGCTCAGAGAAGGAGAAGAATCAGGGTTTTCACGAGGACAGTGGAGTGCAGAATAAAGGCAGGTGGCTCCCGAGAGGTGTTATTGACGTGAGAGGGTCGTTTAGTGGTGCAAGAGGAGGTTAGCAGGGAAGAGAGCCCTCTTGGTGCATCCAGATACTCTAACAAACACCACAGAGAGGGTGGCTGATAAACAGCAGGACTTTGTTTCCCATGGTCTGGAACAGGGGTCCACAAACCACAGCCCATGGGCCACATGAGGTGGTGTGATTGTATTTGTTCCCGTTTTGTTTTTTACTTCAAAATAAGATATGTGCAGTGTGCATAGCAATGTGTTCACAGTTTTGGGGTTTTTTTAAACTATAGTCCGGCCCTGCAATGGTCTGAGGGACAGTGAACTGGCCCCCTGTTTAAAAAGTTTGAGGACCCCTGCTGGAAGCTGAGATGTCCAAGATCAAGGCACCAGCCCATTCAGTGTCTCTAAGGGCCAGTTCCCTGTTTCTTGGACAGCCATCCTTGCATGGTGGAAAGGATGAGGGGTCTCCTTCATAAGGGAGCTAATGCCATCACATAATTACTTACTAAAGCCCACACCTCCTAATAGCATCGTTTGGGGCTGAGGATTTCAACCTGTGAGTTTGGGGAGGAGACAACCATCAGACCATAACAGGGTCCACCTGTCTCATGAAGCTCTGTATTTCTAGACTAATGAGGAGACGAAGAAAATGTGGTGGAAAATAGTAGGTTCCAAGGCACAGAAGTTTGTGTTTGAATCCAGTCTCCACTAGTTAACGCCCAGGAAGATGCTGGCATTTTACAAACTTCCCTGCAAGCACACCCGTCGCTTATAAATTGGAACACCATGTGAGTATTAATCGATAGTGTAAGGAAAAGTGCCACACACAGGCTCCACACATTCTAGTTGAAGTCATTTTAAGACAAACTCTTGTAAAGAAAGTCGTTCCTAAAGGGACACACTCCTGTCTTTCCAGGAGCGTCCTTTCCAAGGGGAAGACAGAGATTGGATTTGCAAAGCTGGCATGGAGAGGGCGTCAGCGCCTGGTGTGTTGAGGAGGCGGGCAAAAGACTGAAGCTCGCCGGGTGGAGGGGGCTTTCTGAGTTACGTAGGCGTTAAGAAGGTCTGGAGGCACAGGGGAGAGCCTGGGCGTAGGTGGCAGAGAGGGCCTGGGACCAGGCCTCCCAGGAAGCCATCTCTCCACCCGTCATCTGCCATGTAGTGCCAGCAGGAGGGCAAGCTTGGAATCTGAGAGGGGCCGGCTCAGGCTTGGTTAGGATTCTGCAGGCACTTTCTGGATGTGGCAAGAGAGAAGTGATGGAGGGTTCAGGCAGAGCTGCTGGTTGCAACTGACAAGATAATGGAGTGAGTAGTGAATGAAAAAATAAAGGCGGGGGAATAAGAAATCCATGATAAATCCACCTTTCACAGGCATCGAAGGCAGATAAACGCTCCTCCTGGACGTTAAAGATGACTTTTCTCTTTCACTTTTTCGGGTTCATTGAAAGTGACACAAAGTTGGGGTTTTGCGTCCCATTTTGCCCCCTTTTCTGCAGACTTCCCCATCTTTCTGCTGGGGGTTTCCTCCAGCTCTGGTACACGTCTGTGTCTGTGCTGTGGGACATTGCGGGGAAGAGCAGTTCATGCCGGCTGCAATCTTGGTAGCGAGGGCCGCGCCAAGGCCCGCTCAGCCCCTACCCTGACTTGCTCTTGCCAAAATGCCATCCCAATGTTGGTGGAGATTGCTAGTCTTTCCTCCGAGTTTTCTCCTTTGTAGTTTTCCTTTTCATTTCTCCATTTTTTTTTTTTTTCTGTAAGTGGTTCTAACTCAACTTTTGCTGTAGCAGTGAGTTTACAGTTAATGGTATTGCCTTTCCATGTCAGGAAGTTGTGGATTATGATCTACATCGTATTAATGAAAACCTTAGGTTCAGAGTATCTACTTAGGATTGGAGTCAGCCTGCAAGTGACATTTATTTTTATTTTATTTTAAATAAAGTTTGGAAGCAAGCAGCTGCAGTAGCATTTTGACTCTGTGAAATTGTTGGGGATGCAGATTCCACCATGTCTGGGCGTGTTCCTCACCCAGGTTAGTCCAGGAGGGCAGCTAGAGATCACTCCAAGCACCGTGTACAAATTCCGGAAAGCACAACAGAGAGACAGTTCGGGAAGGGGCAAAAGTCTCACACGGCTGCCACTTGGACTTACCTAGATGGTACTTGGTCACATGGGTACACTCAGCTTTAAAGTGGTCTGGAAAATATTGTCTTTATTCCAAGTAGAGAGGTTCAAGCTAAAACCAGGGGTTTTATTATTAGGGAAGAAATGGATAGGAGGTCTTGGGGTGGGCTCATATGTTTTCTCTTGCCCAGCAGCCCCTGGAATCCCACTCTGACATCCTCCAGCAAGGGAAGGAATTTAAACCCAGGTCTTTGATTTGAAGTCCAGTGCTCTATCCATGCCCTGGGGTAGGCCGAGGGGAACATGGCTGGTACTGGCAGAGCCCTAACTAAATGATCAGATATGCTTTCTGCACTGAAGGATCGTTTGAGAAATCTAACTATGAAATATATAGTAAATGTTAAACACTGAGTGAATATTGAGAGAAGGAACCTCTGTAGGAAATGTATCAGGAGGTCAGAATAAAGGAGGTTTCCATGTAGGCTGGAGCCTCCAGGCATGAGGATTTGAAGTCAACTTTAAGGGCTAGCTTGGTTCAGACACAGAGAGAATGGGTTCTTTGGGAGCTTATTGAAGAGGTTGGTTTCTTACCTGTGGAGAACAACGTGATTCTCCTGTATGAACTACTACTCAACTGATAAGCGAGGTAAAATAAAATAAGCCTTTCCTACTGCATAGATAGACTCAGAGCTCTCTTTAAAAAAAAAAATTTCAGATTAATACAAGGGTACCTATGATTAGGTTGCATTGTTCGTGTTGGCTGAAGTGTGAGTTGTGGTTGAGTCTCTCACCCAGGAGGCATGCGGTATACCCTCACGCTGTACCCTAATGGGTACGATGCTTATAAAATCCTCTCCCCCTTGAATTTAATTGCATTTTTCTTTCACGTGGGCCTTGTTTCAAATTAGTATTGAGTACATGGGATGCTTGCTTTTCCATTGTTGAAATACTTTACTAAGGAGACTGTTCTCCAAACCCATCTAGGTAAATACAAAAGTAGTATTCCATGATAAATATAAATATACCGCAGTTTATCAATCCATTCATGGGTTGATGGGCACTTGACTTGTTTCTTCATCTTTGTGATTGTTAATTGATCTGCTATAAACTTTCTAGTGCAAATGTCCTTATGATAAAATGATTTTTTTTTCTTTTGGGTTGATATCTAGTAATGGGATTGTGGGATCAAATGGAAATTCTACTTTCAGCTCTTTGAGAGTTCTCTGTACTTTTTCCCAAAAGGGCTGTATTAGTTTGCAATCCCATCAACAGTGTGTAAGTGTTCCCTTCTCTCCACACGCAGGTCAGCATTTGCAGCTTTGGGACTTTGCGGTGTGGGCTGTGCTCATGGGGGTTAGGCAATATCTCAGAACTCTTAACTGCAATAGCAATACTTATCCACAAACACCTCTTGTAATAGTGCCAGCTAACGTTTAATGAACACTTCTGTGTCCTAAGCCATATACATATGCCACCTGCTTATTTCTCCCACAGCCTTATGGGTAGGTCTTCTGATGTTTCTATTTTATAATCAAGGAAACTGAAGCATAAGAAGTTTAGTAACTTGCCCATGATCCTGTATCTGATAATCATTAGACTTAATGTTTGAATCCAAGCACTCTGATTCTAGACCCCATTCTTTACCAGGAGGTTAGACAACCCTCCCTGCAGCAGCCTTTGTCTTTGGGAGCTCATTCCTGAAAACTGCAGACTGAAAATTGTTCATGTTCAAAGAGGAGTGGTTCCGGGGAACACAGACAGCCATATTTATGGGGGATGAAGGTAAAGCATGAGTCATAAGTTAGCTTGGTTGTGAGAGTGGTTTTGCTGTTTGTTTGATTCCGGGCAGGGATATTGTGTCTAGCATTTTTACCCCAATCGTCTGATTCGAAAAGCAAAATGTGACAAGTGGGACTAGAGGTTTGAGTCAGTCTTGGACCTTCATTGGTTTTGGTTTCTGAATTTTGGGAAGTCTTCAGTCTTTTCTGTCTGAAGTTTCTGGTGCTGTTGTACAAAGCTGTCCTGTGCTGCACAGCGCTGATGCTCACACCTGTCCTAATCCACTTTTTCTTCTTTCCCCAAACTCTAAATATAAACCCAAGTCCAGCTCAGGACAACAGCAGCAGCTCTATCTTGCACCTGCACTGCTCCAGATACCACTTCATAGCCCTTCAGTCAGTGATGCTTGAGGACCCCAGCTCACAGTGAGCCTTCACACCCACACGATCATGGGGCCCAACCAACAAGCACTTGTTAAGCACCTACTGCGTGCCTTGTGCCTGGAGACTCAAAGAGAGTAAGATAATGGGCTCAGATTGTTTGGTCAGGGTAGAGATTCTTTTTCTGTTTTTTAAAATTTCAGATTAATATGAGTATACATGCTTGGGTTGCAATATTTGCATTCCTTAGGTAGCATCTGAGTTGTAGCTGGGTTCTTCACCCAGGAGGTGTGCCATAGACCCCTACATTGTACCCAGTAGGTGGAAGCTTACCAAACCCCCTCTCCCTTCCCCCCTACTTGAATTTGATTGTGTTTTTCTCTGATGTGGGCCCGTTGTTGTTAATCTACTAGTTTCAGATTAGTATTGAGAACATGGGGTAGAGGTTGTCAATGTAAGGTCCATGAATGGTGTTCAGTGGGTGAGTCAGCACCCTAAAACTGGATGTATTATTTTCTATATCTGGCAAGATGCTCACATCTTCTCCAAGGGAGAAATTTCATACTTTTCATCAAATCCTGTAAAACGTCTGTCATCTGGAAAAGACTAAGATCAATGACAATACGTTCTAGACAGAAATCTACACAAATACTCAGAACACAAGGTCAGTATCAAGAGTGTATCATTGTAAGAATCCAGAAGTTGGGAGCAAGTGACACTTTTTCACCTGGGAGTTGAGGTGGATCAGGGCTCCTTTAGTAGACAACTTCATCTGGGGATACGTGACTAAGACGAGTTTGATAAAATTAACTCAGAGGCCCAGCAGGTGCAAACTGTCCTGTCCTAAGAGAGGATGCATTTGGAGTTTGATGGTGAGTACACAGGCTGGAAGCTTTGGGCTTTGGGAGTAGAGGAGGGTTACTGGTTCTTGAGAATCAGAGTGTAGGATTTTCTGACTGGGTAGGGAGAGTGGTTTCCACAGCTGGGAGCGGGGAGAGGGAGAGTCCCAGGTCTGCCCCTCATATTGAACAGCAGGAATCTGACCTCAGGAGACAGGCTGTCTGAGCTTCAGAGAAGGTCGACTTCACAGTCTAGCTTCCTCTTCCTGAAAACTGGGCTTGATATTTGATAAATAAATCATGCAATCTTCCCTTCACACCCTGCCCCAAATAAAAACATTCACTGTTACCACCACTTCACAACTGGCCACTGCGGGCCCCTGGCAATCAATTACCCACCGGAGATGAAATTATTGTTTAATGGCTCCTGGAATGGGCTCCTACTCTGACATTCATCACCATCAATAATGCATCAGCAGGGACAAAAGAAATTACCTGCCTCCTGCTAAGTGAAAGAGTCCATTTATATGCAGTGCGGCCCCATCATGCCTACCGAGCAGGCCACCACAGGTGGGTGTCCACATCACAGAGCTCCTGACTCCGGGAGGCAGGTAAGTAGGCTCTTGAGTGAGAAGACATATGCGGCTACTCACTCATGCTTGGCTGAGTCAGGCAGGTTGTGGGTGTGCCCGAGATGGGGATGGTGAACAAGCAATGATACTGGTCAAATTTACAGTGAGCCAGTTGCCACTCCCCGTTCCCATAATTCCTCACTGTACATTGCATTTTCCTTAGAGATGGATAGGAAATGATTTCCTTATAGATATGATATGGACCACTGCGTTTGGCTTCTGGTCAATCCTGGCTCTGCCACCGCCTTGCAGAATGAGCTTAGGTGAATTTTTCACCTCTTCAAGCTGGGTTTTCTTTCCCATAAAATGGGCTACTAATACTGACCGTAGAGGATTATTGTAAGGATTACATGAAAGTTCATATGTAGTGCACATGATCGGCACTTCTTCCCTTCCCACCCATATTTGGGGAAATATTTGAAGGATAGTGCAATTTGTATTGATATTGCTAATAGTTGAGATTAATTCAAGTAAGGACTGGTTGAAAGTGGGATCATACTTAAAATTTTAAGTCCCAAAATCTTAGCGAGATTCCCTTCTATTTCTATCTTTATATATCAGCAAATAGCGTAAAGATATCAGTTCCTCTATTAGTTCAGCTCAGAGGCATTTTAACTAAAATAGAATTCAAGACCTCCTCCCTTCCTTGCCACCTGCCCTTCTACCCAGTCATGCGTCTGTTGTACTTTTATTGGGTGCTGACTGTGGCCAGGTACTAAGTAAGGCCCTGGGGTTAGACAGATGTAATAAACATACACAAGTCTGTCTCTCTGTGTGTCTTTCAGAACTTAACAGCATCATGAATAAAAGGAGTCCTAAATAAATAACCATGGAGCAAGGGGACAGCGAGTTCCACGGCCCCTTGGCTGGGTGTGGACAACTTTCCTGAGCAGGGGAAGTGTGAGCTCCCTCCACTGGGGGGTTTGCTAGTGCATGGGGTGGGGAGAGCCCCCAGGAAGAGGGCAAGTGTCTCACCTTCACTTGATCGTCGATTTTCTAGTCAATTCCTTATTTTTGTTCACAGTCCTAATATTTTATATTGTGGTCATTTTACAGAAGGGCAAACTCATTTAAGGGAAGGTCAGTGCCTTGTCTGAAATCATACAGATGTTGGCCATAGAGCTAGGACTGGTGTTCCCTTGTCCTGATTCCAAGCCTTGAGCTTTTTTTCTTTTTCTTTTTTCCCTAGAAGTTATTCGTAGAGTAAAAATTTTATTGCATAAAGTTATTTTTTCCCTGCTTTATTGAGGTATAATTGACTAATAAAAATTATATATGTTCAAGGAGTTTAATGTGATGATTTGATATATGTATACATTGTATAATGATAACTACAATTAAATTAATCACCACATCCATCACCACGCTTAGTTACCATTTTGTGTGCGTGGGGGGTGGTGGGAAGACACTTAAGATTTATTCTCTTAGCAAATTTCTAGTAAACAATACATCATTATTAACTATAGTCACCATGCTGTATGTTAGGTCCTCAGAGTTTATTCATTTTTTTTTCTTTTTACATTTTTTATTGTTGAGGATTCATTAAGGGTACAGAGATCCAGGTTACACTGATGGCATTTGTTAGGTAAAGTCCCTCTTATAATTGTGTCCCAGCTCCAAGAGGTGTGTCACACACCGTGACCCCTCACCCCCTCCTTCCCTCTCTTCATGTCCCCCATCTCTCATCCCCTGCCATGTACTTGGTTATCAATTGTCCTCATATTAGAATTGAGTACGCTAGATTCTTGTTCCTCCATTCTTGTGATGTTTTCTTAAGAATAATGTGTTCCACTTTCATCCAGGTCAATACAACACATGTTAAATCTCCGTCTTTTGTAGTGGCTGAATAGTACTCCATGGTATACAGATACAGCAGCTTGTTACTCCATTCTTGGGTTGGTGGGCATGTAGGTTGTTTCCACAGTTTGGCGATTGTAAATTGAGCTGCGATAAACAGTCTAGTGCAAATGTCCTTATGCTAAGAAAACTTCTTCCCATTTCCTTTACACCCCAGTCTTTGGCAACCGCCAATCTACTGTTCCGAGTTCAACACTTCTAGATTCTGCCTGTAGGTGGCGCCATGCAGTGTTTGCCTTTCCATGCAGTTAAGCTTATTTCGCTGAGCATAATGCCCTCCGGGTTCATTCATGTTGACCATGACTGGCAGGATTTTTCTTTTTGATGGCTGGATAATGTCCTATCACATTTATAGGCTACGTTTTCTTTGTTCATCTGTCAAGGGATGCTTAGGCTGCCTCTGTGTCTTGGCTATTGTGAATCACGCTGCAATAGATGTGGGGGTGCAGAGGTCTCTCCAGGACAATGAGTTCATGTTCAGCCCAGGGCCTTTTCACTTTGACTATTCCCACGCAGAGCCTTATGTAGTAGGGGCACATTCATTCAACATCCATTGTCCTTCAACGGGATCCACACCCTGATAAGCTGTGGTGAGGAAGGGATTAACATAAGGATGAATAAGACCTAAGAGAAAGACAAGCGGATAAGTAACAGCGGTGCCATAGTAAATGCCTAGAAGGGGTGTAACCAAGTACAAGGATGCCCAAGGAAAGGAATGATTCACTTTGGGGTGAGGGGGAGGCTTCTTGGACAAGATGGCATTTAAATTGCAATGATTTTTTCCAGAATCTACATAGCTCAGCTCACTGCAGGCTTGAGGAACAAGGAACTGGAGGGCTATATAATTTTAGCATTGCCCCTGTTCGTTATCCAGATGCCCCACCTTCTTGATGAGTTTCCCTGACTGAGATTCCCCTTCTGAATTCCCATCTTCACGCTTCCCTGTTAAGCCTGAGTCTGGGTCCTGGGCAATAGGGAAGCGATAAGGCATGAGCAAAAGCAGAACTCTGCCAGCAGAGGAGTGTTTTATTGTGATTAAAAAACCCTATTCCTTGAAACAACAGTCTATATTGGTAATTGCATGCTGAAGTCCATCTGCCTTGTGCTCTGAAGGGTGCAGCGTTACCGTGGAGAGCACTTGATTGCCTGCTTCTGATTTTATAACCTTGGCTTGCACTTTAGGCTCTGTCCTTAATATTAATGGAGAAACCAAGAATGGGTCAGGGATAAATCCAAAATACTTGGGTGCTCTGCACCCACAGGTTCCTACTTCCTCGCACAGACAGGCAAAGGGAGGCTGGGCCCAACCAGCCTCTGATCCATTTCCTTGAACTTGAGAATGAGGAGTGTGACCCACAGGACAGATGTACCAACAGAATCAGCCCCTTGGTGCCTGCTGAGCAGAGATTTCCTGCCTTGTAGCGTGTTTAATGTTTCCCCTGGCTTCGTTTTGACAATCCTGAAATTCGACCACTGGACATTCACTCCTTCGGATCTGCGAGACCTAATTCTTGTTGATTCTCTGTCTCTCTTCACTCCCTGTCACCCTTCCTCTTTCCTAACACAGGTGTAGGAGATCATTTTACTCAGTTTTACAAAACCGAAATTAAGTAAGTATGTTTCTCTGTAACCTGTTTTTCTCTTAATAATATATCACAGAAACCCCTGTGGGTCAATAGATCTAGATGGAACAAGGACACATTCTTTTTATTAGTTGGAAAATATTTCACAGGATGAGTGTTCCACAGGGCATTTAACCATTCCCTGTTGAGGAGCCCTCAGCTTCTTTTTATCTGTAGTCACTACAAATTCTCCAATAAACACTTCACATAGGTACGTTTTAGTACTCTGCCTACATTTCTATGGGATAGGTGCTGGTAAGTGTGATTTGGGGGACACTTACTCACCTTCCTGCCAGTAGTGTTTGAGAGTGCCTTACCACCAACACTGGCTACTGGGTTACAAGACAGACATTAAGAACATCACTTTTAAAATGCAAAGAGTCCTGCAAAAGTTTTTAACTCAGCAATAGAATAACCATGCCTACAATTTATATTATCTTTTTTGCAGTCCACAAAGTGCTTTGGATCACATTTATTTGTCTCATCAAACCCCGCAGTGATTCTTTTGGATGGTTTTGTAGAAGCAGAACCTGGGGCCCAGGGTACAAAGTGATCTGCCCACAGTCAGAGGACAAGTTGACATCAGAGGGACAAGGGACACTAGTCCTGAACTGATGACTCCAGGGCGCTTGCCCATATACTCTGACTCATCTTTAAATGTAGAGTGTAAATTATTTGATCTCAAGGCTCAATGAAAATGGTCGTGTGCTTGTGCTTGTAGCCTGGCCCTGCCACTGGAGAGCTGGCTGGCTTTGGGCAAGTTGCTTCACTTCTTGAGCCTCCAATTACTCATCTGTAAAATGAGGGATTAAGTTAGACGCTCTCTGAGGTCCTTTCCAGTCTAAAAGCAATGACTGAGCAAGGCTGATTGACAAGGCATAAGGAATGGCGAATTTTAATGGGGACAGGGAGCACTGGGTACGGGAGAAAGCAATTCTTTAAAATCATACAACACTGTGCAGATTACAAGATTTTCTTGCATATTGAGGTCAAAATAACAAATCTGAAATACACCTAGCATAAGGTCTGGCACACAGCTCTTGCTGCACGGGGAGGTTTGAGTCTGAGTATTTGCAAGAAAGATCAGGCAGGCATTGGGGGAGGTGTTGGGGGAGGATATGGCTTCACCTTTCAGCCATTTGGGGGCAAATACGCACCTGATCTTGGAGTGTTTAGTCCTGTAGTTCTTATAATAAATTCTGGAATTTAAAGATTTAACATGTGGGCGGCGCCTGTGGCTCAGTGAGTAGGGCGCCAGCCCCATATGCCGAGGGTGGCGGGTTCAAACCCAGCCCCGGCCAAACTGCAACCAAAAAATAGCCGGGCGTTGTGGCGGGCACCTGTAGTCCCAGCTGCTCGGGAGGCTGAGACAAGAGAATCGCGTAAGCCCAAGAGTTAAGAGGTTGCTGTGAGCCGTGTGACGCCACGGCACTCTACCCGAGGGCCGTACAGTGAGACTCTGTCTCTACAAAAAAAAAAAAAAAAAAAAGACTTAACATGTTCTAGGCAGAGTGCTTAGTGGCTTCAGAAATATTGTGTCCTCCGCCCTAGAGGTTGGTCCTGTTCCCAGTGAGGGTCTTCCTGGCAGACTCTTTAAGTCAAACAGGCTTTTGTCTATTCAACTTGCCACTGCACTGACTCTCAGCGGCCTCCTGCTGAGGTGAGGTCAACTAAATCTGGATATTTTGCACATCATTATTACGTTCTTTTTAATCCAATCCTATCTGTCCCATTGATTACAAATGTTTTCTGGTTATGAAGGAAATGCATACTGATTAGAAAGGTATAAGTGAATATCCATGTGGGCTTCTAGTCATTCAAGGAAAATAATTTTTAAGGCAGTTGAGCTCCTATCCTTTGGGGTCTTCCTTTTCACCACTTAGTGTTATAACATCAACATTTCTCGGCTCCCTACAAGTCACATGAAGCCTCCAGCCCAGGCTTGTCCACGAGTACAGGGGGAGGAACTGGGAAGAAAATGTAGTTTTATAGATGTGCATTATCTGTCAAAGCAACCAATTTACCCACTGTTGAAATGAGGTCCCTTGATGTTAGGCTGTCAGCAATCAAGTGAGCAAGTCTCTCTCCCCTGAGAGCATGTGGGGAGCATTGAGAGAAGGTCAGTCACTGCTTCCTCTCTGGGGCTTGAGGCTGCAGTCTAGAGGGAAACACCTGGAAATCCCATCCTGTGGCCACATTCCCTGATTTCCTTCAAGGAGGCAATAGACACCTTCATTTTATTTATTTCTCTGTTAAGGATTTGAGGATGTGGGATGACTGGGTTGAACATTCATATCTTAAAATTTCTGTGTGTTTATGCAATTTAATTTGGAAACGTATGTGAAAGTACTTTGAAACCATAAAGTGACATACAAATAAGATCATTATTGCTATTAAATTCAGTTTGACTGTTCGAGTACCTCTTTTTCTATCTGTATTTTAGAAACTTCAATAATTATGAATGTTGATTAAGTCACATTAACTTCTTGAGCTGTAAAATGAGTATAATAATAATATCTACTTTTTTTTGAGGACCACAAGAAATGATGTAGAAAAAAGTTCTTTGTAAACTGTAAAATAAGAATCAGATTTAATAGTAATAGTAGTTATTATTAAATTAGACATACTTTATAACTTTATTTTTTATTTAAAAATTTTCTTTTAGAGACGAGGTCTTACTTTTTTGCCCAGGCTAGCGTACAGCGGCAGCATCCTAGCTCACTGCAACCTTGGTGTCCTGGGCTCAAATAAACCTCCTGCCTCAGCCTCCTGAGTAGCCAGGACCATAGGTCACCAGGCTCTGCTAGTTTTTTGTTGTTGTTGTTGAGACAGGGTCTCCCTGTGTTGTCCAGGCTGGTCTTGAACTCCTAACCTCAAATAATACCTCCACTTTAGCCTCCCAAACTGCTAAGCCTCCCAAACTGGCCATTCCTAGCTCGTTGTTGTCTCAAGTTTTTTCAGAAAGCCTTCCATATCTTCAGTCAATTTGTACTGAGAAGTATTAGGTACCAGGGGAGAAAGGATGAGTCCTGCAGTCAACAGTGACCCCTTATCCTGGTGCTTGGTGTATAAAGTGGAGAGATTGACTCTTGTCCTAACACTGAGGGTTAATGCCTAGAACTGTCTGAGACATATGTAACGTGAAACCCATATTACATATGTTATACATATGCATATATGCCTGTGTGTGTGTGCGTGTGTGTATACGAAGGATTAAATGGCATCTTGCTTGGCACATCATCATGGTTTATTAATGATTATTATTAGTGGAAGGTCACCCTTAGCTTCATGATAAAAGGGTGATTCTCACATATTCTGGGGCTTCTGGGAGGAGCAGGAGGGCTCTCCACACAAAGCACTCTGTTAAGTCTGGGCAGGGATGTTACACTGAGGTCAGGTTTCTTACACAGGTTCACGCTGGCCAGTGGAGGGATGTGAGGTTGCTAAGGAATTTTTCGTGGAAAAACTCCTTCTGGCTCCAATGATACTAAATTCTTCTTTATAATAAAAGCACATATAGTTATTATTACTTTCACTAACAATAATTCAGCTGAACAGATACAGGAAAATGTCATACTGAATTTTTTTTTAAACTTAAAATAGCAGGCAAGGGCCCTGATACCAAGGAATTTGGGGGAAAACTAAAGCAAGAAACCAGTCTTTGGCTCTAGCTTTGCTCTGCATTCCTTTCAGTGGGGAAGAGCAAGACTCTCTCTGGCCCTGCTGAGCTTGGAATGCATCTCACAGGACTCTGCTGGTTTGGGATCCCCCTCAGTCTGATTCAGCCTGGGTGGCTGCTGGGAGGAGCAGGCGGGCTCTCCACCCAGAGCATCCTGTTAATTCTGGGCAGGGATGTTGCACTGAGGTCAGGTTTCTTACACAGAGGACTGGAGCCCCAGGGAACTACAGCAGGTGTTTCCGAGTGATGCTGGAGGATGAAGCTGGGATGCAGGGGTGGAGGTGAGCAAGTGCTGAGGTCAAACCAGGGAAAGGAGGAGAAAGAATGAGAGGCAAATAGAAATCACGAGGTGGCTGTGCTTAGCTGTAATCTAACATGACTTTCCCCTCTGTAGGCAAAGGGGGGCTTGCGATGTTAACATTCATTATCATGTCATATTCGATTGACTGCCAGAATTTATTATACCTACTGCTGTTACACACTGAATACTGATAAAACCCATTCCCTTGCCCAAGAAAGGGCTCTGCTTTCTAATCTTCACTGAATAACAGGGAGGTGGAAGGCTACCAATACCAGAGTAATAAGTGTCACCGTGGGGCCAGAGCTGAGGCACCTTAATTCCAGAAACAGCAGGAAAAGGAGGGAAGACGAGGTGGAGGAGGGGTGTGTGCATGCCTTAGTTGGGATAATAAAGCTCTGAGAAGGGGCCAGGCCCCTCGGTGGGTGCAGAGGGTACAGCTGCAGGGAATTGTTCACTGTGGGGCCCTTGGGCTGATTGTCTGCCACGTGGCTTCAGACAATTTTCTGCTGGGTACTCAGGGAGCAATGCGGGAAAGGAGGAGAAGCTGTTTCCACGTTGAACGAATCCAGTTTATAGGTGAAAATGCATGCTGCCAAGTTAATTCATTAACTTTAGAGTTATATATTGGACACTCCTCTGGGCAAAGCACATAGGGGTACAGGAATAAATAGACACAATTCTTCAGTTATAGCCATCTAGTGAGAGAGATAGTCTAATCGCTATTGAGCAGTGCGTTAAATTCTGCAATGAAGTTTCATTGAGTCACTTGAATATTTGTTAAAACTATGTAAATAGCGAGCTAGACGTTGGAAATATGAAGATAAAGCAGGATGATTGTCCCTTGGCCCTCCCCAGAGCAGGAAACACAGAGTAAGGATCCAGTGTGGAGAGAAATGATGGGCACAGAGCTGAAGCAGTCGGGGGGTCACTAGTGTGTCAGCAGATGAGCAAGGGCTCAAGACAGCCACCCTCGTGTGAAAGGCACCAGGCAAGAAAGAGAAAGTTCCCCTAAGAAGCCGCAGCAGGTGCTGGGAATCTCAAGCAGAGGAGTCACATCTCTACTCTGCAAAGTGACCCTGGCAGGCAGAGCCCGGGTGTGTGTGCATAGCTTTAGGGAACTCCTCTGTCTGGGCACCATTCGCCTGGTAGCCTGGCTTATTCCTAAGGATCCCTTTCTCTTGTCTATCTCACCTCATCTCTACCTATTTTTTTAAAATTTTTTTCCTTTGTTTTAAATTATTTTTAATTGAACACAATTGTACATCTCTGTGGGGTACAGCATGGTATGTTAATACCTGTACACAAAATGCAATGAACAAATCAGGGTAATTAGCATATTCAACATCGCACACTTACAATATATTTGCATGAGCATTTTTACCTGCATTAAGTGGTTAAGCATTAGGTGATAGTGGCTGCAGAGTCTGAGATGTTTGTTTTGATGGAGAATGTAAAGATGGGACATACTTCAGACCTCACACTCCAGAGGGTGGGGCAGGATGCTGGGCTGGTAGTGGACTTGCCCAGCAACTTGCAAATTAAATTACCTGCTCACAATACTCATCTGATTATGTGAGCTGAGAACAGAGAAAGTGGATCCTGGCTGCTGTGAATTCAGGAAAAGGTACGATTAGAGAAATCAGGCTGCCAAAGGCCGGAGCTATGCCTTGGATAGATTCTTCTTTTTTTCTATATTTGGAGAGAAAAAATTCCAGAAAGATGTTTGTTTTTTACATTTATCTCAGCCCTGAAGAACATCGTGGAGTCTAAAATATCCTTGATAGGGGTCCAGAGACTCAGTGTTTTAAATTCTGAAGGAATAGCTCTCATATGGAAAGCTGAGGGTTTATTTTTATTAGAATGATTCAGATTTGCTGAAGCCCTAAGGATGGGTCAACTGAGGTAAAGTTATCTTACCAGTTTCCTGTAAACCTAAGGATACATTTGTATCTTTGTTTGTATAAATTAAAACAATCATTTACATACACATTTGCATACTGTACCAACTCTGTGTACATATGATTAAATGAATTAGTATCTCTGATATGTAAGTTGTATCTAACAAGTACCAACAACATTGTATAGTGGAAAGGGCTCAGTCTCTGAAGTCTTCGAAGTAGAGTTGGGTCTGAATCCTACAACTGTGGCTTACTGGCTATATGCATTCTCTCTGAATCTCAGTTTCTTCATATATTATAATTTATAAAAAATAGGTACCTCAACTATGTCTTGTTTAATCCTCAAGGTGGTTAAAAATAGATACAGTGGGCCCAGCACAATGCCCAGGTTAATAAAAATGTGTTCTTTCAACAGCTCAAGACTGTGGCCAAAGTGAGAACACCACCAAGAGAATCAATAGGGGCCTCTGTCTTCCCCGGGTGAGTTGTCTGAAGGGGATGGGTGGACCTTGACCTGGGTGCATTGGAGTCTCTGGTTCTGAGAGCAAGGTGACCGCAGATTCTGGATCTAGGAGAGGGTCCTGTTCCTGGTTGACAGACCCTCATCGCTGGGTCCTCACATGGAGGGATGGCCCGCAGCCTCTGGGGGTTGATAAGGCTCTGATCCCCTTCATGAGGGCTCCACCCACAGGATGTAATCTTCTCCCAAAGGCCCTGCCCCCTAATCCCGTCACCTTGGAGGAGAAGATTTTAATATATGAACTTTGAGAGACACAAACATACAGATGATAGCAGAGTCCATTCCTGGTTTCTCCTCATCCCCACAATCCCTTCAATTGGAATGACCCAGGGATCGGTTTTTATACCCCAGTGCCATACAAATTTGCTTCTTATATCCTCTCCTCTACTTCACGTCTTTAAATAACCTCTAGTTCCTGGGAGCTTTCATCTCTAGCCTTGTCCTCTTTAACATCAGAGTGGAGGGTCCCACTATATCCTACTTGGACATTGAATAGATATTATTTGAAAGTTGACAAATTCGAAACAGAATTCTTGGTTCCTGCCCTTCCTCTTAACCTCCCTCCCTCTCTCCCACTTATCCAGGCGTTCAGACAAAAACTCTTGTAGTCACCCCGGACTCCTCTTTCATGTCCCTCATCCAGACTCTCAGCAAATGATCCAGGCTTGACCTTTGAAGTATATATAGGCTGTGGTTCCTTTTCACCCCCTCCAGCTCCAGCCCTGCTCTTTTTGCACCACTGAGATGCCCTCTCACTAACTCCCTTCAGCCACTCATGTCCCCTGGGACCTATTCTTCACATGGCAGCAGACCCTTTTTCTGACGAGCCTGTGATGGTTACCGTCACATTGAGCACCCCCTTTCCAAACTATGCCTATATTCGGTGACTTCAAGCCCTGACTGTTTGGGGGGTCACTCAGCAGGATTCAGTGTCAGCCTGGCCTGGCCTGAAGGGTTCCAGGTGACTTCACTCTCACCCCTGGCATGTCAGCAGGACCACTGAAGGCTGGAATCCACTGGGCCCAGATGGGAGTCTCTCTATGGTCTCCCCACATTGTCCTCTCCAGGGGGACTTCCTCATGGTCTCTAAGGGCTCCCAGAGACCAGAATGAAAGCTAGTGGTTCCCCCTAAGCCTGGCTCCTGAGCAGACTCAGCATCAGTCCACTGGGCAAAGCTGTCACGGGCAGTCTGGGCCCAAGGGGAGGGAGTCACGACTCTTCTCCCAGTGGGAGGGGTGACAAAAGATTTGTGGCAACCTCAAATCCACCAAATTAAAAATATAATTGTGTGCGATTTAAAACAGCAAAACCATTATCTCATATTTTGGCAGGTCAGAATTCTTAAATCAAGTTATCAGCAAGGTATCTGGCCCTGCAGAGGCTCTAGGGGAGAGTCTGTCTTTGCCTTCCTGAGCTTTCTGGGGGTCTGAGACAGCACAGTTTCCATCTCTGCCTGCACCTTGGCCTTTTCTTCCCTGCGCCACTCCTCTGCGTGTCTTTTGTAAAGAAACACGTCTTTGGTTTTAGGGTCTACAGGATAATCTAGCACGAATTTCATCTCGAGATCTTAATTACCAGTACATCTGCAAAAACTCTTTTTCCACATATGGGTATCTTCACAGGGCCTGGATTATAGAATGTGGGCGTATTTTTTGAAGGGTCTTCCATTCAACCCAGCACAATTTGTCCAGGAGGAATTGGCTGTAATATTCCATGGCAGTCTGATCCTGGCAGCAGTGGCAGGCTCTTGTGGCCTTCTGAGGTTATTCCCTGTGGAGCACTGAGCCGCCATCTGGCCTTTGTCACCCTTCCAACCGAATTTCTTCTGCTCCCTTGTCTGCAGTCATCCTAGTTTCCTTACTGGTTTTTGAATACTTTTTCCAATAGAAGGCATTTGCACTTGCTAGGTGATCCTCAAAGAATTCACACAAATCCCACCTGCCCTTCATTCAGGCATCTGCTCAAAGACCAGTGCTCTGCCATGCTGCTGTCCCTGGCCTGGCACCTGCCCTGCACCCTGCACACCTGCCTCTCATAATCCTCTCAGTGGACACTTGACCCCAGTCATCATCTGACCCTGGTCATCACCTGACCCCAGTCGCCACCTGACCTGGCCTGACCTGTGATTTACTTATTCTACGATTTACCTTTAGAATGTGTTGGGTTTGTTTTTGTGTATTATTATTATTTTTGCAATGTCAGCCCCTAGAAGAGCCTTAGGTACCTAGAAGAGCCCCTAGAAGAGCGTTAGCTTTCGGAGGAGAAGGCCTCCGAAATGTCTGTTGAACACTGAGGAAATTCTTTCCTTCAAGGAGCTTAGCAGAGACATGGGAGGCTGGGCGGTCATACGGTTATTCTTATCTTCCCAGTCTGCTCCTTAGAAATGGTTTAACTTGACTGTTTATTGCCTATAATTTTCTGTGGGGATCAGAAGAAAGAAAGTCCCAAAAGTAGCGGTAAAAACGGGACTCCCCGTGCCCAGCTCAAGGACACCAATGTGGTCAGAGCCTGAGCAGGGGAGAGCATTTTGGGTTTACCAGGGTGCTTGTCTCATGGTGATGGTGCGTGAGCTGGGCTGGGCTGTTCAGTTACGCATCCTTCCCACTGAGAATTCTAGGATAAAAGTGAGCTTAAAATGCCTTGGGTCTGCCAGTGCCAGCAGGTTGTTTAATTCTTCATTAAATTCCCAGCACAGAGCCTAAGGCTTGTCACGTAATAAGCACTCAATAAATATTAGTAAAATAATGAATTCTACTGGGGATTGCATACAGGGCATCTATTACATTCAAATGTGATGCTTGATGCTGCTGCGGGAACACATGCAGGGCGGGCTGTGGACCGAAGAGCTCAGTGAGGTCCTGGAGTTGCCCCACGGCTCATCCTGCCTGTGCCTCTGCAACACGGGACTGTTTTGGATGAAAGCTCTGGAGACCCCGCATGAGCTGCAGAAGCACAGTGGCCACTGCAGCACTCTGGGGAACCTTCCAGAACTTGTGGATCTAAGTAAGCCCAGTCGGTGTCAGGAGAAGGCAGACCTGGTGCTTGCAATGCCGCCGGGATCCTCTCTACCCTGATCTCTGTTTCCCTTGCTGCGTGCTGGATTCTTTTTCTAATACTGAACATCAGTTTTCTACACATGGGCAAAAATTGTGGCCATGAACGACATTCGAGATCTATGGCTTTAGTGACAGGAAGGAGAGTCATGTGGCTCTCAGAGCCTCATCCTCTGAAATTGAAGGAAGCAGTTGTCCAAGTGGCTCTAGCCATCACCCAGAGCAGCCCCCTCTGTGGTGGGGAGGTGGGGTTGTATAAGACACAGCACCCCCCAGGGAGCTGCATGAACGCGGGGAGGGAGGGTCAGTTCTCCAAGAAGGTCAGGACATGGTAGCAGATACGCTGTCCACCATGGCCACTCACCACGGCCCTGGAGGAGAAGATGCTAATCCATGCACAGCGCCTTCCGCCTGTGAGCAATTGTCTCTGCCCAAAGGGCCACACATCCCCATACTTCATAACTTAAAGAGCTGGTACCATAGGAAATAAGGGGCCAGATCATACCATTTTTTAGTAAATGTAGAGCCAGGAGGCTTGGAGGTCGACAGAGTTACCAGTGGGGCAGAAGCTGAAATGGTGTTTTGGGGGGATGACACCAGGTGGATTTGGGCTCAACAGGACAGTCAAAGCCACGTGCAGCTCAGAGTTATGAGGAAGCAGAAGTCATACAGGGGGAATGGGAGGCGCTCAGTGGTGTAAGGCTGGAATGGCAGACCCCAGACAGAGGCATTTGCCCTGTTAGAAGGCAGGGGTGAGGGTGGAGTGGGGTGAGAGGTGTGGTCGCCCCACCCCGAGTGCTCCCCAGTTCCTGCTGGCATTCTCATCTCAGTCCCCCGCAGCCTTAGCAAGTTGAAGGAGAAGTGTGTCCTGTCCTTTGCAGCTGTGTGCCGCCCCCTGCTCAGGTCAGGTTGTGGAGCCCAGAGTAGAAAAACCAAGGGACCGGGTATGGGGAAAGTTAAGAAGGTGAAGAGGGTTTTCCCTCATTTCAACAAATGAGGAAGCTGGTGGCTATAAACACCTGGGGAGGGAAGGGTGAATGAAAGTTTCCCAGCCAGGTCCTTTCCGTTCCATCACGGTGCCTTACCTTTGCTCACCTGCACCAAATAGATAGCGTCCTGGGGCTCTGTCTCATGGAGCAAATAGAATACATTCTCTTTATCTATATATATTTATAATATATAAATATAATAAACATATTTTTGCATAGGTACATATATGTATGTACATATATACACAAAATATGCACAAACACACACATGTCACATCCACACATATATAAACATCTACAGGGACAAGTATACTTTTTCTTCGAAACTAGTGAAAGGGTCAGTCTGCATTATAAAGTTTAAATTTACCTGCTGTGTGTGAAACACACTCGCGCACATAGACTTAAGAAGGAAAAAAAAGGATGCAGTTCTCCGTGGAATCATTATTCTCTCTGAAAACATGTTTCTATTATAATAACTTTTTCCCACAGCAATTGAGTAGCACTATCAAGAATATGATTTTTAAAACGTATCTTCTCTAAATTTTACTGTACAATGTACATTTGGCAATGATTGCTTACCTGCAGCGTGTCGAATGGTCCCCCCCAACCTAGGCCCATGTCCTCATCACCAGAACCTGTGAATATGACCTTATTTGGAAAGGGGATCTTTTCAGATGTAATTAAGGGCCTTGAGATGAGCCCCTCTGATGAGAGGGAATTCCTCCTCCTAGGAGACCAAGAAGAGGAGGCGCAGAGGCACAAGGCCGTGTGATGACCAAGGGAGAGGCTGGAACACAGGCCTAAGCCACGCCACACCCGCAGCCCCCAGAAGCTGGAAGAGACAAGAAAGGATTTTCCCTTAAAAAATTAATTTCTTTTGTTCAAAGCCACATAGTCTCTGCTAATTTGTCACGGCAGCCACAGGGATCTAATACAGTACCCTCTCCTTTTAAGAAAAATGTCTACTTTCTTTTGCCTTTATTTTCTCAAGCTCCTTTTAAATATTTGCTGTGCGACTTGGACATTTTTTAAAAGCATTGATACTTTGGTATATTTCAGGAATTATGTCGAGTGCTTTACTGGCTTATATTGTTTAAATGTCACACAAATTCCTGAGTTTATAATATTCTTCTCCTTACGTGCGGGAAAACTTAGGTTACACTGTATTCCAGAGATCACAAAGCTGGAAAGCAGAAGGCCTGGGATTTGCACCCGGGTCATCCGTGTCTGATTCTGCGGGCTTTGGTTTTGAGTAGGAACCCTTACAGGAGCTGCTTTAGATCCTCAGTCATTTCATAAAAGCAAAGTTCGCCTTTGTGGCTCGTTAGTCACTTGCCTGAACTCATCTGTACTGGGGTGTCACCTGTTTTGTGTCCCTCGCATTCCAGTGTTGCCCTTGCCCCAAAGAGCCACCTTCCTCTGTGCAGTTTCTCTAGGCAGTTTGGCTTCCGTTCTTTTCACATCCGCACTTCAGGCCCATCCTCTAGTCTGCAATGACCTGAGAGGCACCCGTAGAGAAGACTCCTCTGTGACACTCCCTGAGCATCTCTTCCTGGTTAGAGTTACTGTGCAGCAATGGGTCTCAGAACCGCTTCGTGAAATCCCTTCTCTCAAGTGACAGAGAGGATTATCATGATTACTTTTTGCATAAAATGCCCGGGGTCATCCTTTAGATTCTTCCATGAACAACTGCTGGTGATTGTATTAAAGGGTTAGGGCTAGTCTTTCTCTCCCTTAAATCTACTGACCACTTCAAGTGGAATTTGAGTAAAGAAAATCATTTGTCAAACATTTGTACACAATAGTTGTCTTGTGTTGAACTTGGCTGGCTAGGACTTGACCTTCTCTGATCATTTTCTTGGTGTAAGATGTTAGTTCCTGATCTAAGTGGATAGGAAAGTAAACAGAGCAATTAAACCTGAGCACCCTTCCCCGACTTCACCAGATTTGTGCCTGGAGTTGTGCTGTGTCGGGGTCCCCTGGCTGTGCATGTCATTAGCATCCCCTTTCTGCCAGCCCTGTCACAAGGGATGTGAGATATTGAGAGATGATCTAAAAATCTCCTAAATACTGAAAATCGGGACAGGAAAATACTCATCATGGTCAACACTAACTTTAAATTTAAAACGTCAGTCTTAACACATGTGCGTGCGCACACATACACACATATGCACAAACACACCCCAGAAATTTTTTTAAGTGCCTATCTAGTGGGATTATTTATGTAAATGCCTTAAGGAATGGGCCTAAAGATATTTCCCTTCTCGGCAGCCTTTTCAGCAGTTCCTATCTTTTTCATCTGTTTTCATCTAAGCTGCACTTTAATGTCTTTTAACTGTATGGTTTTATGTGTCACCACTGATGCTAGTCGCCAGATAAATACAGCAGAGTGCGGGCATGTGTCTTCTTTATGGGGCATATATATACAAAGTTGCTTCTGCGCCTGCACGTGCGTTCCATATTTTTGGAACCTGCAGCTGACAGGAGAAAGAATAAACCAACTTTGTAAAGTAACATATTCCCAATAGTTTAAGGCATTGAAGAAATCTTGGCAACCCTCTTTATTATGATGTATAGACAGCATTCATTCAGCAGAAAACATTTATTTTGTTACTACCACGTTCTAGGTCCTGAGGTAGGCATCGGGGATACCACCATGGCTAAAATATGGACCCTGCCTGAGACTTTTAAGGTCTTGAGAGGGAGGCGTGGGTATAAATGAACTGAAACAAAATAATGCAATAATTTAAATAGAGGGGACACAGGGGAAAGTAACCAATGCTTTCTAGGTGTAGGGTCAGAAAAGGCTTCGGAGCACAACCAAATACAGCAGCTTCCAGAGAAGCAAATTGTTAAGGCAGATTCAGAGCTGGAAATAGCATTTATTCTATCAAAAAATAAAAAATGAAAAAGGACAGTAAGTGGGTAACAAATTGCTCCATGTTTATTTCTTCCTCAAGACACGGAAATATTCTAAGCCATTGCAAATAGTTTTTCCTGCTTACCAGGGTCTTCCCCTAGCTCATGTGAGAGAAGAAAATAATAGCTGCTTTCAAATGTTGGAGGTGCTGCCTTGTGAAGAAAGGGCAAGACCCAGCTCCGAGGTGCTCCATAGGGACATGGCTTGGACCCAAGGCAACAGGAACAGGAGGCAGGGAAAGAGCTGTCTCCCATGGAACTGGCTGCTTTGGGGGAGTGAGCTCTCCATCGCCAGGAGCATTCATGACAAGCTAGATGACCATGTTTAGGGGAATAACCAATCTGGGGTTTCCACTAACCCAATGGGCTCTTCAATGGATACATAAATTTGTGCTGGAGTTGGCAGCAGGAAGATGTTTTGGGGAAAAGGATGAGGCAGCAAGGTATAGCAGTGGTGCTTAGGACAGAAGGTTCTCACTTCTTCCTTGAGATATCCCCGTGAACTAGTTCTACCCTATGGTCCATTCAAACTTCTTTAAGCCTTGGGAGGGAAAGAGGTGTGAATATTATCATTCCAATTCTGTAAAAGAGGAAGCCTCTAACACACAGCAAGGATAATGTCTATCTCCCATCAAGGTAGAGCAACAGGCTTATTTCCTTATGAGATGGTGGGAGCTCGCAGATTCTCAGAAGAAAGGGGGGCAAAGGGCAAAGTCGTGTTTATTTATAAAGCCAGATTTTACATACAGTGCCCGCCAAGGATTTAGGGCTGCGCTTCAAGTGAACAAATCCCTCCAGTGTCAGAGACATAAGGCGTTGTCAAGCTGCCTGTGAGACAATGTGATCATAAAGTCTCAAACTGAAATACCTCCAGTCACCTTGGTAAGAAAATAATCCTCTCTCAAGTGATGCTTTGAAGTTTAATGGAGTTGCTCCCTATCCAGTAAGTGAAATCCGGTGGTGTTGCGAGACCGTGGCGTGTTGCTGCCAGCACGGAGGAGGGATGCTTCATTCTCTCTCACTCCGAGTCCTCCCCAGGCTGACCCCAATCTGCTTTTACAGCCCCATTTCCCATAACTGTGCTAGATAGACAAATAACCCCTGCCAAACTATGCAGCCTGCCCGGGCAGGTGCCTTGGAAAAGAGTTGAGCCACGAGACTTGCCCAGCTCGGTCAGGGAGTGCTGTCCTTAAATGAACCTGAGTTTGGCTGAACAGACAGGACAAAGCTAAGTGAAGGTCAGGCTGGATTTTGTTAGCTATCCAGAACTGGAGCCAGTACCCAGCTCTGCATCTGACCAGGTAGGCGGAAATAGAAGCCTAGTAAAAATGCCCATCCTAACTGCGAGATCCTGACAATGTCACCATTGAGTCCGTGTGGTACTAAAGAGCATGTGGTCAGTCTGAGGGCAGGAAAGGCATCTTGGAAACTGAAGCCAGGGTAATCTTCCAGCCTGGGGTCCAGGGAAGTCACAGGATTTACCCCAGAGAGAAGCATTTCCCCGAAAGAGCTTGCAACTCAAGGCCATTTTAACATGGGATTGACATAGGCTAAATCTCATTAAGGCAGTATTCTGAATAGAAGGGAAGGGCACACCTGGTCTTACTGCTTCTGGGTGCCAGAATCTTGATTCCAATCATCAGGGAGGATCTGACCTCATGGACCTGACATTTAGATATAACAATGGGCAGAGAGATTCCTCAACGTGGAGCTCTGCCAAGAAGAGAAAAGGAGTTAAGTGTGACAGAGCTCACAACATGTAATGAGAACTGTCTGCAGCTCATTTTTCATTGCACTGTAGAGTGAAGAGAATATAGCCATGGTGGAGATGGGTATTCCGTAAGGAATTGATGACAATCCTCATTGCGGTTTAACCTATTTGGGTTCAATACAGTCCAGACTATATTAGACCCCTCTATGCCAAACCCGTCTTGAGCATTACTCATATTTCCCTTAACTCACAATGTCTGTGCTAGGAGAAATAGTCCTGCTAAAGGAGCTTGCCCACCAGCACACTTTTTCCAAAGGACATTTTTAAGGCATGGGTTATTTTTAATTAGTTGAGTTCTATGGAGAGCTAAACGTCTCCCTATTATGTTCTTCAGACATGGCTGTGATTGATGTGGCCTTGAGGTGCACTCTGACCCCTTCCTAAGTCAGATAAGGCAGGAACCAGATCAGTAGGCTCTGTCAGACCGAGGTCAAACCCACTGCCTTACCTTGAGATGGTGGGCAGTGGACGTCATTAAAACTGGTGTGTGGGGTAGTGGGTAAGTTAGGAAGCAGAGCGTGGAGGGTGGGTGGTGGAGGACCTGGATCCCTGGGGTCTAAGGGCTTCCTCTGTGATCTATTGCTCTCAAGCTTGGCTGATACAACAGGCAGACCATCTCCCAGGCAGAGCAGGCTGCTGGAAGTGGGATGCCTCTTGTGTTCACAGTGTGCAGACATGAGGAGAAGATTCTCACATCTCAAAATTAACAGAGATATATTCTGAGAGCATAGGGGTTCGTAGTGATGGGAATGGAATCACTCTTATTTCTAGAAATTTGGATTAAAGAAGAGACCATTCCATAGAGAGCCAAATTTTGCCCTTTATTATTTGCCAACTCAAATCTAGTACAATTCTTTGAGCTTCTGGAGCCTGTGAAACTTCACGTTTCTAGTAAGAGAAACAAAGAAGGAAGCTTCATACAAAACTTAGTTCCCCCGATGAGCAGTCCAGGTGCCCTTTTATGAGAAATGAGGTGAGTGGAAGAATGCTGGAGGACTCTCAGAGGCCATTAGTCCTTTTGTCCTGATTGTCGGCCTCGGATTATGCCGATGGGAGGAGGGCAAATGAGTTACAAAGTGAAGTTGAATCCTGTCAAAACTGGGAACTAATACATTTGGTAACAATCTGAATGGAACTGGAGGCCATTCTCCTAAGTGGAGTATTGGAAGAATGGAAAACCAAACACCGTATGTATTTGCTGTTGAACTAGAACTACCCAGTCAGCACTCATGGGCACAGAGGGAGTAAAACTCAATGGAAATCAAGCAGTGGGGAGGGGAGGAGGGCTGGGTGAAATCATATCTACTGGGTACAATGTCCACTATCTATTTGGGTGATAGGTACACTGACTTAGACTCAAGCAATATAAAAGCAATATGTGTACCCAAAACATTTGTACCCCTGCAATATTCTGAGAAACATGGGGGAACCCTCAGACAAAGATGATCTGATGGGGTATGTTATGGAGGTAGATATTCAGATAAGCAAGCAGAGTCCCTTAGTTGGAAGAAAGCAGGCCATTTTATGAGAATATCGGTGCCTGTAAAACTGAAATTGTTGACCTAGATATTGGTGTGGGTAATAAAGCACATCAACCAGGGAACAGGGTCAGTTAGGGATTGGCAAAGATTGGAGGTTTTCAGATTTTCTTGATTTCTTTTTTTTTTTTTTTTTATTGTTGGGGATTCATTGAGGGTACAATAAGCCAGTTACACTGATTGCAATTGTTAGGTAGTCCCTCTTGCAATCATGTCTTACCCCCATAAAGTGTGACACACACTAAGGCCCCACCCCCCTCCCTCCATCCCACTTTCTGCTTCCCCCCCATAACCTTAATTGTCATTAATTGTCCTCATATCAAGATTGAGTACATAGGATTCATGCTTCTCCATTCTTGTGATGCTTTACTAAGAATAATGTCTTCCACTTCCATCCAGGTTAATACGAAGGATGTAAAGTCTCCATTTTTTTTAATGGCTGAATAGTATTCCATGGTATACATATACCACAGCTTGTTAATCCATTCCTGGGTTGGTGGGCATTTAGGCTGTTTCCACATTTTGGCGATTGTAAATTAAGCTGCAATAAACAGTCTAGTACAAGTGTCCTTATGATAAAAGGATTTCTTTCCTTCTTGGTAGATGCCCAGTAATGGGATTGCAGGATCAAATGGGAGGTCTAGCTTGAGTGCTTTGAGGTTTCTCCATACTTCCTTCCAGAAAGGTTGTACTAGTTTGCAGTCCCACCATCTTGATTTCTTTTTTGGCACAAACAGACCTTCACAGATATCTGGGTACTTTGGTATCATGATAAATTATCACCAACTGTCTATGCCTGAAGTATAAATGGTGGATTGGAAGTTGTGAGGCGAAGAGTAGGTGCTAATTAAGGAATTAACTCCAGAATACCCCTAGAAAGACACCACTGAGTTCCAGAGCCCAAGAGCAAAACACGAGTATCGTTCCTTCATCATGCTGAAGGTGACCGAATGAAAAGGGGACCCATCAGAAATAGTTTATGGAATCATTGCACGTCTTTTTAGAGAATTTAGGCAATGAAAGTCTTCAGAGAGTTTTAAACTAGACAGTAATGATACAAAGTTTAAGAAAAGGAGCTCTGTGGAATAAGACAACAGATGATGAATATCTGAATATCTGAGCTAAGGCCTTGGCTGCAGATATGGAGAAGATGAGACAGATTAAAATAAAATAGAAAGTAAAATTGGCCTGACTTGGATATGCATGAATATGAAAAGTTTGTGAGAGATCAAACAAGGACGCCTGCCAGGTTTCTGGTTTGGGTGGTGGGCCCATCACAGGAGATGAATCATGTCAAGAAAGTTAGGCAGAGAAGGTTTGGGGAAAACAGGGTCCCCCATTTTAGGTAAGTATGAGACAAGCAAGAAAAAATACTCATCTGAAATCCTGGTAAGAAGTCAAGGTTTGGAAGAAGTTAATACTTGTGGCAATTAAGGTAATGGAGAGGCTGTATTGGCTAAGGGACAGCCTTAACCGTGTATGACAAGGACACCTCGGACCTCTGATGTTGAGGTGTTTGTTCCCTTTATTTATGCTGTTTCTTTACAATGGAGGTTCTCTCCCATTCCAGACATGCTTCCTGCCCCCTCTCAACTCTCCAATGAATATGTAGCATAATACAGATTTATACAAAGAGATAAGGTCCCTCTTGGAGCCCTTTCCACTGTGTGCCCAGCACATCAAGCCTGGACAGAAGTGTTCGTGGGTCAGAACCCAAGCTGTGTGCACTTTGCCAGTTTTCCCTCAAACGTCTTTCTTGGTAACTTTTTTTACCTTTTCAATACCTGACGCTGGTGATGGTTGTGTGCACACACATGTGTGTATCTGTGGGCCCTTGGCATGACATCCATTCTTACCTGATTTGGAGAAAGTAATTTGGCCAATGAAATGACCTGAAAGCCAAGGTCCTGGCTACTATACCCAGGAGCCTCAGCTTGAGAGAAGCAAGTAGTTTATTCCCATCGGAGAATACTGCAAGACTTTGTGCAAGGGAATGACATGGCTTTCGGATTTCTTAGAGGATTGGCATGAGGTTTCATGATAAAAATAAAAGCCAGAACCTTCAAGACTATCTTTGAAAGGAGAATCTCATGGTAAGGAAGGGCTGCTGAAACTTGGGGCTGATTATGCTTCTAGAAACTTGTAAGTTTCTCCTGAGTTCTGCCACGTTCGCCAGCTCAGTTATTACTGTAAGATCTTTCCTTTATGCTCTCTCAATGTACTGCTGAGCCATGTTATCATCCAGCACTTCAAAAGTTCATGAACGTTAGGTAATTCAAATGTAAACATGTCAGGGTTGTTTTTAAAATGACAACTACTTTATAGCAAATAATTATTAAGTGTTTGCTCCATGGCAGGAATTACCTTGAGTGCATTACAATGCAATAACTTGTTCAACCTTTCCCACACCTTATAAGGTAAAGCCTGTGATCATTCCCATTTTAAAGGTAAGGAGGGAAGGCAGAGGAAGCACAAATAACCTTTTAAAATTATTCAGCTGATGAGTGGTGGAATCAAGCTATGATTGAAAGCAGTTTGCCTCCAGGGCTGCTGTCCTAACTGTTCTGCAGTCTCCCAGTGATAAAGGGAAAGATCTAAGGTACCATCTATGCTCTGTCCTTTCAGTGTACCGGGGCTTGCTGCATAAACCGTCAGTGACAAGTAGGTAGGAATTCCTCCTTTTCTATCCCTGGACTTGTCCTTGTTCTAGAAGTCAGCTTAGTACCCCTGGCCTACTTTGTACCTTCTGGAGTCCTGCCTGAGGCATCTGCTCTGTCTGAGACATTGTCAACCAGAATTATGTCCCCTTTCTGTGTTGAGCCTACCTCCAGGAAGAAGCAGATTCCAGCTCTGCATTTCTGTCAACAGAGCAAGTGAAAAATACATTCAGGAATTGCTTGCTTGTGGCAGCGTCGTGTAGGTTGCTGAGTGGGCTGGTTGGTAATTTCCTGATTCCTGCGGTAGAACTCACCATGGTCTTACTTTTTATGTTGTTGTTGTTCTCACTGTACCCTTCTCTTGGTTTAATCACAGGGCCTGCTCCTGGGTAGTCTGTAAGTGTTTTGAGGACATTGATGTCCCTTCTGTTTCTATAGCACTTAACACGCTTGCACACAGTGGGCTCACACGTATGAAGCAAATGCATGCGTGAATGAGTAAGCGTGGAGTAGTTCAATTTTTTATCATCCAATCTCCTGGCTTCATGTGTCTCTCTCAAAACCACCTCAATTTTTTTAATCTGTTGCACACTTATAAAAACAGGTCACACAATTTAGTGGCAGCTTAATATATCCTCCAGGAATCTTGTATTAATTAACTTAGTGATTTAACAACACTGGACTTTATTGTCATTTTATAGCGCTTTGCTAATACTTCATTTTTATTCTCATTTCATTCCCCTACCCCCTACTCTGAAATAATTTTTTACTATCTTCCATGTGGTACTTTTTATCCCTCCTGATCAATATTAATTTCATTCTAAGATCATATTTTGAGATGGAGCTGTTGGCTTAGTTCAAGTTTGGAGATCAAGCGGTAGTTTGTAGGCTTTATGTTTTCAAAGAAAATTTCTTATTAAGATAATTATCTGCCAAGCTAGCAGGATAATTTCAATCACATTGTTGCAGGACATATTTCTGCTTCAAGGTGACTGGGTCACTCTTGGAGAGAGACTGCCACAGCTTGGGAGAAGCCAGCAGAGAGGAGAGGGGAAAGTATCCAACAGGCAGGTGGTGTTCACCCCGTTGCCCCGGGTTTCTGTGTAGTTGGCATGGTTGGGCTTGGCGTTGGGAGGCAGAAGCCCATCTCTCCAAGCTCTCGGAAGCATTTGACACGCTGTATGGAATGAATATTCTAGGAACGAAGCCATCCGTGGGAAAGGGCCAACAAGAGAAAAAGATGGCAGAGAGCTGGCCAAGGAAATCAAAAGGTAACATTCCGGAGAATTTCAGTGATCTGAAAACCCTTCTTTGGATATTTACAGAGAAATTGTGCTCCAGGTTCTAAGTACTTTGTCAAGGCAAGACACTCCATTTGTCATGAAACTTAAAAAGGGTTCAGTAGAACTTTTTTTTTTTTTTTGAGATGAATAATAGGATTAACTTGTTCATCATTTAAAAAGAGCCAAGAAGTCACTATGCAATTGCAAAGCAGGAGCAAAACCAAAAAAGTCATTCCTGTTCTTTCTGGAATCAGCATTTCTGAATGTTCAGAGTGAGGCTTGGTTTTCTTGGTTTTGATCTATTTATTTTTGAGGGGAGTCAGGAAAATGTTGTCAACTGAGTCATTATGCAGAAGGTTATAAGGGGAGAAGGCGGAAATGGACAAACTCTTTCAAAAAGTATATAGCATTGAGACTTATTTAGAAAGGAGACCTTTGATTTCTAAATATGTTTAAGAGATGGTGGAGCCGGAGGCAGAGTGAATGTTCAGAAGGTGGGAATGACTCTTTGCCTGTTTTCTCCCTGTTTGTGCGTTAGTCTGTATCTTTTTTCCCTTTCTCTGTTTTATTTATTTGCTTTGAACTTCTTTTGATAATAATTTAGTTAACCTTTCTCCATTTTAAATAGCTAAATGAAATTCATTCTAGCAGCCTTTCTTTCTCCCTCTCTCTCTTTCCCTTTCTCTCCTCCATCTTCCACATCTTTTTTCTTTCTATCACTCTCTTCCTCTCTCCCTTGTTCAATGTTCCTCTGCGTCTCCCAGAATGCACACTGACTTTTCATACTGCTCATTATTTTCTCCTGGCTTTATTTATTCTGTGTGAGTTCAATATTTGAACACTCAAACGTCGCATGACAGGTACCTACTAAATATATATTAATTGCTTCATTGCTCTGGAGGTTTTGAGCGGCATATTCTGTATTTTCATCTCCATTATTTAGTTTGATTTTCAAAGGCAGCCCGGGAGGGAGGTAGAGGTAGTTTGCTCAGTTTTCTAGATGGGGCAGTTTCTAGTTTGCTCAGTTTTCTAGTTTTTTCTTCTAGAAATCTGAAGATTTCTCCAATGCTCAGGCTTCCTCGTCTAGCAAGGGGAATTTGGGAAGGCCGGCCACATCCAGAGGAACTTGGGAAGGCCGGCCACACCCAGGGGAAGTTGGGAAGGCCACACCCAGGGGAATTTGGGAAGGATGGCCACACCCAGGGGAACTTGGGAAGGCCACACCCAGGGGAAGTTGGGAAGGCCGGCCACACCCAGGGGAAGTTGGGAAGGCCGGCCACATCTTTTTATTCCAACTCTGTTTTTCCTTCCACCCTTCCCAGCTCCCCTGGGATTCTACAGTAGGCTTTTAACTTCTTTCCTTTTCCTCTTGCTACTGTGCAATTTTCTCTCCAGGTGGAAGCCCAAGTGGCCTTTTAAAAGTGCAGGTCTAACGTTACCGTACCATGGCTTAAAAGTGTTCCCACCACTCACGGATAAAGACCCACTTATGTAACCTGCCTGCAGGCCCTACATGGTTTGGCAGCGAGGCCTGCCTCCCTGGCTTAATCCTGCCCTTTGCCTTCCTCTTTCTCTCCTCTCGAAGCACAGTGCTGTTCTTCCAGAAGATTTGCTCTGCTGCCTCTCACCAGAGGCTCTCTGTACCCTCTGCATGACATGATCTTTCTGTCCCCTGCTGCCTTCAGATATTAGCTCAAGTATTAATCCTTTCCTCTATCTCTGACTACCCTCCTTCCACACCCCCCAGGTCAGATACTTCTTTTCTAGTGTCTGGGGGCACGGTAGAAATTTTACCTTCATTGTATGAAATATTACATACCTTCATACATCATACATTTGTCATTTGTCTGTTCCAGTAGACTTTAAGTTCCATGAGACCAGAGGTCGTGTCTTTATTTGCTCATAATTCTATCCCAATACATGCTCAAACTGTATTTGTTGAACCATGCCAGTGACAATAAAATTGAACTCGGTAGAGGCCCAGGAAATACAATGTGGCCACATGATTTACCATGGGAAGGGGTGACTTTGGGGCCTGGTCATTTTAACAATTTCATTAAAACACAGTTATTAAGTATGAAGCATAATAATTAAGTATAAAAGTTGAGGACAGTTCTAGACAACTTGTAAGTTAAGAGAAACCATTAAAAAGGCAGTAGGTTGCAGGTCTCCAAGAGAAGTGTCAAGTGTTAGGACTCTGGTGACCTCTTTCCTGGTCAACTTGGGTCTGGCTGGGTGATTCCTGGTCTTTCTCCCAAACTACTTTGTTTTGTTTTGTTTGTTTCACTCTGTCACCCTGGATAGAGTGCTGTGGCATCATAGTTCACAGCAACCTCAAATTCTTGGGCTAAAGCAATCCTCTTGCCTCAGCCACCCAAGTAGCTGGGACTACAGGCACCTGCCACAATGCTTGGCTAGTTTTTCCATTTTTTTCCCTTTTATTTATTTTTTATTAAGTCTTTAGTACATAGATCATAAATACATTTATGCCAATTTCAGTGTGTTGATTATTTGTACAAATTGGAGTGCTTACATCATACTAATCAGCATAGCTTTCACCTCATTTACCCAATTATAGCATTAGGACATTTGTGTTCTACACATGCTAAAACCAACTTGTACTTGCAATGTGCTCCATAGTTGTGGCCCCCCTACTATCCCCTACTATCCCTCCCACCCCTTCCCTTCTCGGCGCCCTCCCCTTACCTCCTTCATCCTAGGCTAAATTTGTGTTTCATTTTTCATATGCAAGTGTGAGTTATTATAAATTGGTTTCACAGTAGTACTGAGTACATTGGATACTTTTTTTCCATTCCTGAGATACTTTACTAAGAAGAATGTTTTCCAACTCCATCCATGTAAACGTAAAGGAGGTAAAGTCTCCATTTTTTTTTTACTGTAGTTTTTCTATTTTTAATAGAGATGGAATCTCCCCTTTGCTCAGGCTGATCTCAAACATCTGAGCTCAAGTGAGCCATCTGCCTCAGACTCCCAAAGTGCTAGGATTACACCATGCCCAGCTTTCCCTAACCACTTTGTGTAGTCCTAATTGTTTGAAAGACTGTCCTTCCAACCCTTACCTTTGCCTCTCAGGGCAAGGATCATGTTGTATTTCTATTTGGTTGTCTCCCTTCTCACATGATTTCCAGCATGGCAGAAATTTAATATTTGTTGCATGATTAAATTTGTATTTATTAAGGAAAGCCAAATTGTACCTATTATCACCCAACTAATCCACCCTGAGTTGGGTAAGGGCTGAAAGAATTCTAATGGATTGGTCACAAGCCAACTGGGAATCGTTTGCAACATTCTTTATAATACATCCGTTTTACTGAAGAGTGATTAAAAAAAAATACAGGTCTTAAGATTCTCATTGCTTTTATTGTTATCATTTCAGATTTATTTTATTTTTCCCAGCTCATGGTTGTTAAATAAAAAAAAATGGTGAGCTTTGTTTTCAAGCAAATCTTGGTTCTAATTCTTGTCACTTGTTGGGTCTATGACTTGGGGTGATTCATCTGGGTGTCAAATTTCTCACTATGGATAGAGATAACATCTTCTTGAGCTCGTCATGTGGCTTGTGAGATAGGCCTGGAGTTCACTAGCCTGGGGTTTGTTCCCAGCCTCTTCTTTCTCTACCCAGTCCAGCCCCAACCCACTAAAGAAAATTGTGTCTCTGTTTGCGTCGTGTCTGGCTCCATTCCTTCTTCATCCTAAAGAGGATTCAGGCATGAACAGCTGGATCTGGGGTTTTTGAGATTAGAGCATCAGTAAATGAGAGAGACTTGATGAGGTGAGAGGTAGCAGGCGAAGAAACAAAAGACCAGGTTTCCTGGCAGGGGCTCCAGGAAGAGTCTGGGTAGAGCATCGTAGGGGTCTTTGGAGAAGGGCTCCAAGATAGCCGTGGAGTGAGAGACAGCTGGAGTTGAGAGACAAGGTTGTTTGTTTGTGTTTAGGAAATGTTGCTCTATCTTAGGAATTGGATTCTCTTTTATGTAGTTTAAAAGAATTAAAATTGCAATTCCTTTGATGGTTATGATTTGCAGACTATGATCCTTTGAATAAATCAGTACTGCAACATGGAGGGGTGGAAGCCCAGCCTTAGTGGGTGTACATCTAAGCGATGCAGTGTGCGTGAGGCCCCGAGCATGCCTGAGACCGCAGACACTCACTGCATCGCTCCATTGCCCCACACCCCACGGCCTGGCCTCACTGGCACCCTGGGTTGGGGGGACGACGTAAAGCTGCAGTGGTGGGAAGCCATGGTAGCCGATCACCCCTAAAGCTCTTTCTGCTTCACTTACTTGAGTATGTCCAGGAAAAATGTGTTTGGGCTTGAATTATTTAGATAATTGACCCTAGTGTCCAGTTTACTTGCCCTAGGGTGAGAAAGCACTGTGGGGCTGTTGCAAAGTTGGCTTCTGTGGGCGGCTTTTCTTTCCTCGGTGGTTGATTGAACATGGGGAATGAGACCTGATATCCTCCAGCCAGCTGCCAACAGAGGACATCCCAGGCCATCCCCCAGTGGCTAGATCTGAGCTGACAAGTGCTGGTTAGCCTCAGGTGCTGCAGCTACCTGAGAACTCACGCTGCAAGAGCTGGGCCCACCTTTCCGATTGACATTGGCAGGTTCAGGGCTTTGCAGAAAGCAATGCAACTAATTCTGAATGTCAATTAAAAAAAGAAGAACAACAAGAAGAAGAAATCAAAAACAAATAAATAAAACACAAGACGAGAAAGGAGATTTCAACATCAAAAGAAATAAATGCTCTGGAAGATGAAGAGAAGTTTCTGAGGACTTAGTCCTCATCGGTGGCTCCCATCACCTCTCCCTTTTGACACTCTTGTCTGTGTTCTGGGAAAAACGGAGGGAAACAGGTTCACTGATTTTTGTCAAGTGAAAGATGCTTAGTATGGTAATCAGTCCCTTCTGAGGAGCGTGCAAGAGAAGCCCGGCCCAGCAGCAATGATTATACAGTCCCTGATTGTCTCTGGTGTTGGCTCAGACCTAAAAAAGATGAAGGCAAGGGGGGCAACCTCCAAAAGAGGGAATTTTAATCAGGTACTGTGGGGCATTCTGAACTTCTCAAACCATGGGGAGAAAAGCTGGTGATGGGAGAACCGCAGAGATCGTGTTTTTTAACTTGACACTTAATGAAACTGATTTTTGATCTTTGCTTTTGTTTTTAATTTCCATAGCTTGCTTCCCCCAGACGGATTTGGGCATTTGTTTAGAAACCTGTGCTGAATCCTAATCGGCTTGTTTTCTCATGCCCTGTGAAGTTTTCTTTAAAGGGCGTGAGGGACAACTTTTGACCAGGAGTGACCCAGCCTCTGAGACGTGGCTCAAGGCCGTCCTCTCTGGGCCAATGAAAATAAGCCTTTACCCTCAGAGGTATTTGGGGGTGATTCCTTTAAAAGCAACAGTCTCAAAGGAGCCCTCACCTGCTTTCTCACCATCCATTCAGTCCTTTACCTGGAGGAAAAATCACCTGGTGAAAAATAGGAGTTTTGAAGGCAGGAAGCCTGCTCAGTCACCTGCCAACTGCATGACCTTGGAAGGGGAGACAGGGACTGCCTACTTAGTGAGTGATGTGAGGGATATGTACCTGCAGGGATGGGTAGGTAGACACAGGGATGAGAAGTGGAAGGTGTGAGCGGGAGTGCCTGGCACGTAACAGGGAATCAACACAGGTCATGATGTTTAGCCTCCCTGAAAACACCAAGAGCCAGCTCTGTGCTAGACGCTGAGGTCACAGGACGCAACATGTGCGTGTAGAAACTGTCTGAGAGTCTAAGATTATATTTAGCCAGTTGCATGTAGAAACTCCAGACTCCATCATCATGTTTGTGAAGGCCTCAGCTATGCCTGGAGATTGCTGTTGGCATAAGACATAGGCAGGCATTGTGAAACAAATGGTTTTAGGGAAACCGAACATTGCCATTTCTTGAAGGCCTATAGAAGTTTGAGTTCTGCAGAAGTGGACCCTGTTGTAGTAATGACTTTATAGTGTGACCTCTTAAAAAGTTTTCAGTCTTAGGTAAAGTGTGATGAATGCATAAATTCTAGGCATCTGTAGCAGAGCTTAATGAAAGAAGGTGTTCTGGGGTGGAAAGAAGATGGAGACTTCATGACTGTCCTCCAAGTTGGTGCTTCTGAGACTGTGCTGGACACAAGGTACTCTCAGGAATTTGTTACAACACAGATTCTGACAATCTCTATGGAAAATCACATGGAGATACCACAAAGAACTTAAAAGCGGATCTACCATTTGACCCGGCAATGGCACTGCTAAGTATGGACCCAAAGGAAAAATAGTCATTTTATAAAAAGGACACCTACACTTGAATGTTTACAGCAGCACAATTCACCATCGCAGAGCCGTGGAAACAAACCAGTGTCATCAATGCATGAGTGGATTGATAAAATGTGGTGTGTGTACACCATGGAGTACTACTCACCCATGAAAAATGGCAATCTGGTACCTACCCTAGAGTACTACTCACCCATGAAAAATGGCAATCTGGTACCTACCCTAGAGTACTACTCACCCATGAAAAATGGCAATCTGGTACCTACCCTAGAGTACTACTCACCCATAAACAATGGCAATCCGGTACCTGCCATGGAGTATTACTCACCCATGAAAAATGGCACTCCGGTACCTTTTGTGACTATCTTGGTAGAACTGAGACCATTCTTCTATGTGAAACATCACAAGAATGGAGCAAAAACCACCACACAAACTCATGGACTCGATACCACAGTGGAGACAATTGACCTGCAAATGACATATGGAAGTGAATCTCAGGGAAAATCAGGCTGGGGACGGGGGACGTGGAGATTGGTAAATTCACACCTGTTTGGTACAGTGCGCACTATTTGGGTGAAAAAGACACAACTTTGCCTCAATCTGTGAAAAACAAGGTATGCAAACAAAACGTGTGTACCCATACCCCCTAATAGTCTGAAATGTAAAGAAAATGAAAAATAACGTGCAGATTCTGATGCATTTGGTTTGGGGTCTGCAATTCTAAAGCCCCCGGTGCTGCTGGTTCTTGGCCTCACTTGGAGTAATGAGAGAGTAAACACACTTCAGTAGCTGTCTCCTCTCCACATTGGTACGGCGGGCGTACTGCCTCTCCGTCAGCAGGAAGGGGGGCCCAAGTCATTACACTTCCTCCTTGGACTACTTTTTACACCCCACTGCTCCCACTTCAGCTACGAATCCAACTTGATCCTCGGGTAAACTCTCTTCAACCTCTTGGCTGCACATCTTCCAGGCAGACAGATGAACAATGTCTCCTTGGGGGCTTCCATTTGGGGCTTGGCAGGTGAGAGATTACATGACTGCCCTGGGCTTTCCCTGCAAGGGTTCTCTCTGGCTGCCTTGCTCTCCCCAGGTTTGAACCAGGATGATTAAAGGCCTGTACATTTCCAGCTAAGTGTTGGTGATTGGCTGGCAGGCTTGAAAACATCCACTTCTGGAGGTCAATGAGCACTGGGGAAACATTCTTTATGTTAAGCAGGACGATGCAGATTGCCCAGCATCCAAACCAAATTGCTGTTTGGATACCGGGGTTGCAAAGGAGTAGGAGAAAAAAGGCTGCCACCCTGTGTAAGAAAAATAAACAGAGCAAGCAAGAAGGGGTGGCCGTGGGCCCCCGGGACGCTGTGGTACCTCAGCCTTTGGTAGAGTTGCGAGGAGCAGAGAGGACTTGGGTGTGCCACGAAAATTTTTATGGATCGTTAATTAAGTTATTTTCAAAAAAATTTGAAGCACAGTAAGTATAGTCTTTTTTTTTTTTCACTTTTTTTGATCAACGTAATTTAAGTGTCACAGAAGCTCAGCTATAGGTTCAAGTGTACTGTGAGATGAAAAAGGTTAAAAAACACTGCATTAGTCCATTAATACTCAGAGCAGCCATTTGCCTTGGGTAGCTTCTGTTTTAGTCCTAGTTTGTTGATGAAAAATATTGAGGCCCAGAGAGGTGAGGTGAGTTGCCTAAGAACACACAGCTGGTAACTGGTAAGCCGCAGAGTCCATGGTGACTGAGAAACCTTGGCACTGCCCTATGAAAGCGGCTGTTTGCAGACTGTGAGCTAACAGGTAGAGCAGGGCTCTTGCCCCTGAACACCAGCCTCCCCTCCCTGGCACTCCTGAGGGGACACTGCTGCTCTGCCTGTGGGTGAGTCCCTCCCGCCCTGAGGCTCTGCCACCCCACCCCGGACTGCTTCCTGCTCTCAGTTTTTTATCCATGGGAGCATCCCCCCATGTCCAACCCCATCCCCCAACATCAAAATTTGCATGTCCCACTTTCCTTGCCTTGGTGTGTGTTCTCTGGAACAGCCAGGTGACAACTGTCAAGGCTGGCAAGCTGGTCCACGCTGCTGAGAGTGAGCTTCCCCAGCAACCCCACAGTGTCCCTCTTTCTGGGCAGAGGGCACAAGCGGAACGGGATACAACTAGCAAAGCCCTCGTCCCGAGTTAACGAGGCACCCCCTGCTCCCGCCTGGGGTCAACATGAGGATGGGAAGGACACAGGCAGCCCAGCAGCCACAGAGACTCTCGCACTCCAAACTAAGCAGTCCTTCTGCTTGTGCTTATTCGGGTCCCCCTCCTGATGTTTCTAAATCTTCAGAATTTTGCTGCAAACATTCATCTCTTCCCATTTCTTTCACAATTTCATTCTTTTGCTGTCTCTTCCTCTGTCTAGAAATATACTGCTCCCCCTGTGGCAGGATGGAAAAAGTGGCCTTCCAAAGATACACTCACTTCTTAATCCCCAACCTGTGAATATTGCTTTATATGGCAAAAAAGTGAATATCACCTTCTATGGCAAAACATAGGATCAAATTAAACTTTTTTTGAAAGGAGGAGCGTTAATCTAGATCATCAAGGTTCTAAATCCAATCGTAAGTGATCTCATGGAGAGAAGCAGAGGGCGTGTTGAGGCTGACACAGAGAGATGGGCAGAGACCCTCGTGGAGGGACGCAGCTAGGAGGCACAGCACGGTCATTGCCGCCAGAAGCTGGAAAAGGCAAGGGGTAGATTTTCTCCTGGAACCTACAGAGGAAGTGATAGAAGCCAGGAGGCTTCAAAGCAGGGACCAGGGAAGGGCGGGAGAAGGGAGAGGGATTTGTCTAAGGCAGCGGTTCTCAATTTGTGGGTCACAACCCCTTTGGCAGTCGAACGACCCTTTCACAGGGGTCGCCTAAATATATCCTGCATATCAGATATTTACATTACGATTCATAATAGTAGCAAATTACAGTTATGAAGTAGCAACAAAAATAATTTTATGGTTGCGGGTCACCACAACATGAGGAACTGTATTAAAGGGTCCCAGCACTAGGAAGGTTGAGAACCACTAGTCTAAGGTGACCTGTGCAGCCAGTGGTCACTGGCTATTGCTGGGCAGGGCATGCCAGGGGGTGGCACGCCCCCAGGGGATTGAAGGGAAACCCCTACCCCCGCCACAAATAGAGGACCAATTAACAGAGGCCGGTAAGTTAAGATTTAAAGAAACCAATCAAGGTAAACCAGCTAGGTTTGAGGGACCCGATCAGTGTTTGCCAGCGAGGTTTAGGCGGGCAGATAGGCATAAAAGCATCTGCGCTGCAGCAGCAGCCAGTCGGGCATCCCTTCTGCTGTACTGGAAGCTGTTCCATCCTCCAGTAAGCCATCCCTCCATTGCTTCTGCTTGCTCGTTGTCCCAGATTAGACTGTCATGCTTCAGCCTAGCTCACAGCAACTTCAAACTCCTGGGTCCAAGCTATCCTCCTGCCTTAGCCTCCCCAGCAGCTATGGTGGACTATAGTCATCCACCATAATGCCTGGGTATTTTTTCCATTTTTAGTAGAGATGGGGTCTTGTTCTTGCTCAGTCTCAAACTCCTCCTGCCTCAGTCTCCCAGAGTGCTGGCATTATAGGCATGAGCCATAGCCCCCCACCCTGAAGTAAATAGTTCCTGAAAAAATGGGAGGCTCTTGTTCAGCACCAGCACAGGCCCTGTGCCACGGGTTCACCTGATGGTGCCCTGTGCTTGCTAGTGACTCCTCCAGGTGCCATCAAAGAAAAGAGGGTCAGCAAAATGCTTCAAGAGCGATCAGTTAGGTGGGGCTGGCCCCTGCCTGGCTCAGTAAAGGCGGGAGCAGCACTTTTCCCAGGGGCCTGGAAAGTACTGTTATTTATAATAGGTTAGGTCAGAGCCTTAATATTTTTAGTCACTTTTATCAACTCTTAAAGCTAGGAATCAGAATCATTTTCCTGGCTACACTTTCTTAGGCCCAAAATAGGATAAGGGTATTTTCAGCCTTCTTTATGTGTGGACAGCCAGCAAACCTTTACCTTCACCTAGGCTACTCCTTGGAGCTTTGGCTTAAAACACTTTACCTGAATTCTTCACCTTCTTTGCTAACAACCTAGTAGCTGGTGTTGGAGACTGGGGAACAGCACTTCATTCCTCCCTGCCTCTCAGACCTGTCCGAGCATTCAGCTGTTCTGTCTTGGTAGCTTCCTAAATCTCCCTGGCCTCTTCCCCTGTCCTCCAGTCCCTCAGTCACATGGCTCCCCTGGTTGCATGGCCCAGGGCAAGTTCCTGTTCTCCCTGATCCTCACTTTCTCTTTCATAAAGTAAGAATCTTAATGGTGCCTTCCTCATAGAGTTACTGTGAAAATTAAATATGTGATACGTTGGTGGGCTTTGAATGGCATCTGGCTGGCAACAAACAATAATAATTAGCTCTATTATTAGTTAGGGTCTTTATCAGTTATCGTTTTCTATATGTTAAACTGCTGTGCTATTAACTATTGATTGGGCTGTTCGCCTTAGTTTGGCCTGCTCAAATCTGTCCTCTCCAGAGATACCAGAGTTGACTGAAGACTTAACATATAAATCTAATCACATTTTTCTCTTTTAAAACTCTTTAAGGGGTCCCCAGTACCTGCTGGATAAGACAGAGTTTTTAACCAGCCGGGCATGGTTGACTTGTGTGTAATCCCAGCACTCTGGGAAACCAAGGCGAGTGGATCCCCTGAGCTCATCCGCTTGAGACCAGCCTGAGCCAGAGTGAGACCCCATTTCTAAAAATAGCCAGGTGCTGTGGCAGGCATCTGTAGACCCAGCTGCTCGGAAGGCTGAGACAGATACCCTTGGGTTCCATGTTGGAGAGAGGGAAGGAAGGCCAAGACCCCATCCCTATCGAGACCCTCATCCCTCCCTGCTTTTCTCAGCTCCTGAAACATATTTGTTGGGCTGTGAGGCCCCAGAGTGACTCTGCTGTTCTCCCTCCAACATGGGCTGGCCCGGGATTTTCCCTTTGCTTTGCTATTTTCCAGGGTCTGCTAGAAAATCCTTTCTACTCCTCAGTCTTCTGACTGAAGGCTTTGTACCCTTCCCCTCACAGACATGCTTCCTTATATGTGGGGGTCTGATGATGGCAGAGCAGCTGTCTGTCCCTCTTTTGGGCTCTTTTTGTGCTACTTTTTGATCCTTTCCTGGGCTTGCTATGCCAGATGACGGGTATTCCATAAGAACTCTCTCTGCCTCCTGTACACTGGCAGGGAAGCAATTTATCACTGCATTTTTTAAAATCCTCATTAAGGCAAATTAAGGCAGCAACGCTGACAACAGAGGGTTTTTGAAAAAAAAAATAGTGTTCATGAAATATTTATTAAAACAGCCATTGTAATAAATATTTGAAAACCAGTTATTAACGTTAAATCCTATCAGTGTCAAGCATACGTTATATGCTGTCTGTCCTGCTAATTGAATGTCAGGTTCAGATGCTCCATCTCCTGGCAGGTCAGCGGGAGCAGCGTGTCTGTGAGCCGTGATAACTTCCCCAAAGTCTCCACCAAACACGGCTCTAGAACTGAGGCCATCCTGCTGCAGGGGAGCTCGGGATGCAGGGCCAGCTATGGAGAGGGACAGGAGGTCAGGGTAGCACTCAGATGTGACCATCAGTATCAGCCTCCCTGGAGACAGAGTTATGTCTGCCATCACGGAAGGTGTCTTTGGAGATGAGGGGAGTAGCATCACGGAGCGGTTGAATTCTGGGGAACTCTACACATGTACAGAAGAAACCTCGTACCAGTCCAGCGCAATTTTCACTGCATCACACCTGTTTGTGCTTTGATTTATTTTGCTTTTTCTTTTTGACGAGCATAACTTGCCCGTTCGTGACTCTAGCCCGTCACGGTGCCCGGCATCCACGCGTGCACCCTGTGTGTGCCCGTGACGTGCACTGGACATTTGTGAGACACGGGTGTGCTCTTTGCCTTCCCCGCCTCAGTGGCCGCTTCTCCCCTCGGCCCACCCCTGCGTCCTGCTCTCAGCAGCACCAGCCACTGTCCAGCCACATGTTGGATCATTTCCCTCTTCATCTCCTGCTTTGCAATTACTAGATTTTCCTTTAATGTAAAGAATCGTGAGGACTGACACACAAACGACCCTTAACTCAAGAGCAGACGATGCTCCTTTACCCTGGTCTCTGAGCTCATCGGCATGGGTACTGTCGTCATTGTCTTTCTGACCCGTTGACCCTCCTCCATCCTGTCCACGATGGCGTCCCCACTGCAAAAACACTGACTTTCCTCGTGCTTCTTGTGCTTTCTGAGCTCCTTCCTGCCTCGAGGCTGTTGCATATGTGGTTCCTACATTGCTTTGCTCTACCTTATCAACCAGCACCCGTGCCGCCACCCAGGCGTCTATCCTGTTATGGGCATTTGTGACTCCCTGCACCCCTCCTAGGCCTCATCACAGCTGCCATTGTTTGTGGGATTGTTAGACTGTAAGATCCATGAGAGAAAGAAAGGATCATGTGATTTATGCACTCTTGGAATCCTAGCATCTCGCCCAGGGCCTGACAAAGAGCAGGTGCTAGATAAATATTTATTGATGAATAAATTAGTGAGTGAATGCGTGGCGGATCTCCCACACCTGGCTCCCTCTGGATGTTTTGCATAAATGCCTGCATTGTGACATCGTTCAAGCACATACTTATACATAACTTTACTTATTCATCAACCACTAGACATGATATCATTTATTTCATACACAAAACCAAACATATTCTCTTTTTTTATGTCCCCCTGGGTAGAGTCCCGTGGCGTCATAGCTCACAACCTTAAACTCTTAGGCTCAAGCGCTTCTCTTGCCTCAGCCTCCCAAGTAGCTGGGACTTCAGGTGCCCGCCACAAAACCCTGCTATTTTATTTGGTTGCAGTTCTCATTATATGTGGCCGGCGCTCCATTCACTGAGCTACGGGTGCCGAGTCACAAATACATATCCTTATGTTATTCTTCCTACTAAGGCAGGACTCTGAGGCTTGGAAAGGTGAGGCGATTTATTTAAGGTCACACAGCTAGGGAAGCGTAGATCGTGTGGCTTCTGATTTTATGTCCTCTCCACTCTGTATTGCAGCTTTGTCTAAAGTAGACTCCTTGTGAGATCCTCCGCTGCCTAAGAGTGAATACATGAACATAAGTGATGCATTTTCTTGGGCCGTCATTTCCTCTGGCGGATCCCTTGCTTATTTCTTCTAAGCCCTCCCCACTCCATGCCTTATACCTGGGTCCAAAGTAGGTTCCTTGCATCTATCAAAACACAGGCCAAAGGCAGTTGCAGGAACTGGAGCTGAGAAGTGGAAAATCAGTGTGCTGTTCATAGCCCACAGAGTTCCGAGCAAACTAGGAGAGGAAATCTTACTTGAATGGATTGAAGTCTGAGTCCCTGACAGTTCCCCAGCTTGTAGAGAGGCTTCCCAATATATCCATAAGCATCATCATAATAACGCTGTTCAAACTCGATGAAGGGCAAAAACCAATGATTAGTTTTCAATATAATATAAGCTGAATGATTTGTCAGTGGGGCAAGATAATTATCCCATGAGCTTCCCTGAAAGACTAGAATAAATGTTCATTCCATAAACTACAGTCTCGTGTGAAGTAAAGTAAGAAAATAAATCTTAATGTCGGGATAATAACAGATACAGTAAAATCAATATTGATTATTTAGAGAAAAAGGCAGTAAAAATGTTAAGATCTAAGGCTAAAATTATACTAAAAAGCTTAAGTTTAAACGCAGAGTATGGCTTGGGAATGCATATAAAGCATTTTCTGAGCGCTGGTACAGATATTTTATTTCTGGTGTCAATGCACTTTGCTTTATGGGAGGATACAGCTGCGTGTTTGGAGGCCTCAGAGGCAGAAGGTGGCGATAGTCCTGGTGGTTTCTATTAATTGGGATCTCCTGGGGTCTGTAAATCTCTTACCTTTGTTTTTGGCCTCGTCATATTTCTCCTTGACTGTGGGGATGAGGATGGAGATATATATGTCCTTTGTGTTGATATAAGTGCAAAGAAGAAACAAAGAAAGTGCCAGGAAAAAAGTAAACTCAGCTCCTCCACAATATGATGTATAATGCCGGGCAGTCCCTGGCTCAGCTTCCTGCTTCTGTGAGCAGAAGGTGTCTTTGCAGCTAGAATAAAGAACAGCTTCTCCACGGAGCCTCTGCGACCCACAGAGCAAGGAAACTGAAGACCAAGCAGAAGTAAAATGCAAGATAAGTTAGTTTATTTTGGATGAGAAAGTGGCCTGAAGCCGATTAAGCATGTCCACTATAACAACAAGGAAACACATGCCAGTTGAACGCGACCTTCCTTTCCAGGGCCCTTGTGCTGAGGGCATCAGGAAAAGGGGACAAGAAAGGTGACAAAGAGTGCACCTTGCAGGGGCAGGACAAAAATGGAACCAGAATGGAGGGATGCTGAGGAGAGAGCCCTGATGTTGTCTACGAGTTCGAGTCCTGCCCCTGCTGCTGGTTAGCTGTATTTGTTTTCATTATGATTTTATTTTTAACTGATAAATACTACTTGTATATATGTATGGGGTACAATGTGACATGCTGATATATGTGTACTTTGTGGAATGATTAAGTCAAGCTAATTAACATATTTTCCACCTCACCTACTTTTTCTTTTTAGTAAGAACATTTAAAATCTACTTCTTTAGCAATTTTGAAATAAACATTATTGGATATTTTTTTCTCCAATAATGTTTATTTCAAAATTGCTAAGAAGTGGATTTTCCATGTCAGGTTGTATAAAAAAAATCAGCACATTGTACCCCACATATGCATAAATATAATCATGATCTGAAAAAAAAAAAAAAAGAAAGAAAGAAACATTTTCATGAACTATAGTTACCAGGCTGTGCAACAGGTCACTGTACGCATTTCCCCCGTCTGAAACTTTCTCCTTTTTGACTGTCTCCTCTTCTCCTGCGCACTCCCACCCCCTGGTAATCACGGTTTTCTGCTTCTGTGAGCTTGACAGTTTCAGATTCTATATGAGAGTGAGATCATGCAGTATTTGTCTTTCTGTGCTTGATGTATTCCACTTAGCACAATGTCCTCCAGGTTCAGCCATGCACATGACAGTATCCCCTTTATTTTTGAGGCTGTACATCCCATCTGGGCCCCATCATTTCTCTGGGCCCCTGTGTCCTCTGTTGCAAAATAAGAAAGGAATGAAGAGGATGACACCTCAACCCAGCATTCCCAAGGCTGTAATGCTCTCACACTGCAGCTGGTTCCCAGCATTCCCAAGGCTGTAATGCTCTCACACTGCAGCTTGTTCCTCACCTGGATTCTGCACCTTGCGGTGCTTCCTCTGACCAAATCCACCTTTATAGCCGTACGTTCAATTTTAATCCAGATAATATATGCATTGGTAATAGATGCAGCCGTGTAGAGGGGCCAGTGATGCTGTTGGCAGTGGTTTTCTCCTGGCTGCACATTCCATTCACTTCAGGGCCTTTTAAAACCCCAGCATGCCAGCTTCACCCCATAGGAGTTCCTCTGTATCTCTGAGCTGGGACACGTACACCTGCATATTTTAAAGCCCCCAAGTGATTGTGACATGTAGCCAAGGTTGAAACCATCCCTTAATCTAGGGTCTCAACATGGAACCTAGGGAGCATGCGTAAAATTCTCAATTTTGGTCTCTCTTAGTATATTTCTTATATGAATGATGAGAATTCAAGTTATCATGCTCTGCCCTCACATACACTAGATATGTATTATATGTATATTATATATACATATAATACATATCAGTTCAATATTTGAATGTTTTATTAGTGCTTTTTAATAATCCTATTTGGTTTCCTTAAAATATATATGTGTGTATACACATACATACATATATTTAAGTATATATATGTACACACACACTCATATATATATACTTAAATACACTTAAATTCTTCTCTTGACATCAATTGTTGACAGCACCTTTTGAATGTTCTCTGGCTAAGGAGGGTGTATTAATGGCCTCTCTTTTCTTCTATTTCTCCTTCTTCTGTCCAATATCCTTTTTCTCTCACATTGTCAAGGTTGACAAATCATTTGCATTCTGGTCCACTGCCTCAAACAAGCCTTCTGTTCTTAGTCCACAGGCTTTTTTGTAAAAAGTTGAAAACTAATAAAACAGCATTTACATTATTGTGACCATGAAAAATATGACTCAATCTCTGGTGTAGGAAAGGGCTGGGATTACATTTCCTTCTCTATGGGAATCCCCTCTAGGACACTATTCCTAAATTCAAAGTCAAATCGATTCTTTTTTTTACACCCCATCATTTGCTTAAAAGCATGCCTCATTTTATATCATTTCCTACTTAGAACATGAGATTTTTATGTAATTTTTTTTCATGAGACGCTAATATCTTTCATTTGTTGTACCATTGCCTTTATCATGCCCTCAATTGTTTTTCAAACTCTCAGTTACATCATCTATCTTCATGAGTCCTCTATCCTGGAGCTCCATCCTCCTCTTCCTATTTCTACAGGTCACATTTTATGCTTTACACACATGGTGAATGTTCTTTGCTGCTCTCCTAGGTAGAAACCTTTGTTTCTTGGACCATGCATTTTCCTACTCCGGGAATATCCCTATGAAAAAGTCCATTCTTAAACAACGTCTCAAGAAATGATGCTTGGGAAGTGATTTTTTAAAGCTTTATGTTACAAAAGTGAGTTTATTCTACTTTTAGATTGGGTTGATTGTTTAGGTGAACATAAAATTCTGTATTAAAATTTTATTTCTTCCAAATATTGAAAGCATCCTTTAGTTGTTTCCCTGTGTCCAGGGTGTTAATTGGGAATAGGGATGCATGTTTGATTTTCATTCTTTGTAGGTTACTATTTTTTATGTTCTTCTGAAAGCTTTTTTCTTTGTATGTTATGTGTAGATGTGTGTGTGTGTGTGTATGTGTGTGCTGGACGCTCCGAAACAGTTCATTTTATCTAAAAACTCATGTCCTTCGGCTCTGGAAATCCTTGTTTTATTGGTATTTTTTTCTTCCACTTATTCTCTCTTTCTTTGTTCAACCTACATTAGTTGGACGTTAGAACATTGGAATTGCCCTTCTGTAACTCTTAGTTTTCCTTATAATGTCTTTCTCTTTGACTTTTTGCTTTATATTCTTAGTTTTTCTTAATTTTCTTTTCTACTCACAGCAGTTAACAATTATCATTTGTCTTTTTCACATTGATCAGCTCATTCTTACGCTCTCATTATCCCCATTCTCATAATGGAGAAAATATTTTCATAAATTTCTCTGACATGGTGATGATGATGATAAAATTCTCTTCTGTCTTTTAAATCACATCTTTTTCCTTACAGGATTCTTTTTATTTTCCCCTGCCTTTCCATTTTCTGCTTCTGGTTCTCCTCCCTTAATAAACTATCCTTGTTTTAATTAAGAGAACAAATAATTAAGAATTTCTACATTGAGCTCAGAATGGTATGGGGCAGAGCCAACATGCTTCACTGAAAACCTTACCCTTTCCACATTTTGTTCAATTTCCTTAGCCAACTTCTTTTTTTCTTTTGTTTTCAATTCAATTTTTCCTCTTCTCTCTGTTCTGCCTGTCCCCCAGCCCTGAGTCTCCTAGAGTTCCATAGGGCAGCCTGGACTCACTCCTTGTGCTGGCCCCTTAGGTGAGGGCCTTTATAATTGCTTCTTTGGTCAGCCCTACTTTACTCATCAAAGAAATAGATGAGTAAATGTCTTCTCAGGGACACTCCCAATTTCCAAGATCATCTTTGAATAGCTGTAATGGGTTGAGATAAGGACCACTGACTCAAATTACAATTTCATAAAGGAGTCCTCTATTAACTGTGGGGCTATCTCAGCAAAGTCTAAAGCAGACTAAGTGAGAGAGCATTGAGGGGTCTGAAGTTGGGGTTTTTCTACTCTGACAGTTGGCAAAGGGCCAAACAGGTGGGCTGAAAGTTAGCAGTTAGAAATAAAAAGAAAGTTGGCAAAAGAAGCAAAAAGCAAGCATGGGGTCATGATGACCCCTTTTACAGAAGTGAAACTTGCAATTTAGTGGTTTAGTCAATAGGTACCATAAAGGGTAGTTAGATAATAATAAGGTAACATAATGCAGATCTAGCAACTAATGGGTAAGTAAAACAATTTGTCACAGCACTTAGCTCGTTAACTTTCATCATAACAGTACTTGGCCCATTTGTTCGTATTTTGTCCTGTTCCAGCCCGATCCAGACCAATCTAAGAGTAATGGCGCCTGTCATCATTTCAGAGTTATCCTGTCTTTTTGTCCTTTCATCTTTTATCCTATACAGCCCCCTGGTGCACGTTGGTGGCAGGTGGTATCTATCTTATGGGGATGATGAGGCAGCTGGCACTCATCTCATAGCTATTACATGTTTATTGTTTTTATACTTCTATTTCAATTGTCATTTAGACAGAACTGGAGGTAAATGTGTTGTGGCTTGTCCACCATTTTAATCTTAGCAGACCACTTTAAGATATTACATTATTGCTAGGTAAAAGTTCTTCACTTCTAATTTAACCTGAAATTTTCTGAATTTCTGTTCTAGATAGAATAATAGCCTGACAAAGAAAGTATTTTCTGGGCTCAATTGTCAGGAATTCAAGCAGTATTACTCTAAGTCAAAGGAGAGCCAGTCAAGGATGGTAGGGTCCCCTCTCCCATGATAGAAACCCAATGACCATAAAACCACATTCCCAGAGAATTTTAGAATCAGACAGAAACTCTCCCAGGTTGTCTGGTAAGAGCTTCTTATTTTAAGAGTGAGGAAGTTGCAGGTCAGGGAAACTAACTGATGTGCCCAAATCCCACAGTCAATGAACCCACCTCTTCCTAATAGTTTTTCTACGATTTCATCCTTAATTTTAATTAAATTGCTATTAATTTCAATCCTTTTAACTGGTGGTTAAAAGGCTGCATTTGAATAGACACAGCTCGAGAAACACAAACGTGATCGTTTCAGATGATCCTAACTTCTAACAGCAACTTTATAATAAAATTCAAACATTTGTAGTATGATGGACTTAACACGCAGATATGCTAACTTTTCCCCGTGGTTTCACCTTGCCATTTTAGGAACCTATGCCTACAGAATCAGGGCTGCAGGGCCCCATCAGAGCAAACCAATGTGATCTAGAGAATGTAATGGGATGGAGTACAGGACCTGGGAGATGTCCCCAGAAGGGCACCTCCACAGGCCAATGGCTCCTACCATTGTACCAGGCAAGAGACTGGGGGTCCTAGGAATTCTTAGGAGATTTCTTTAAAGGAAGGCAAATAATTGGTGTTATTTATAAAGCAGAGCATCTGAATTAGCTGGAGAATACATCTTTTTTATTTTTTTTTTAACTAAAAAAAAAAAATAAATAAAAAAGATAATGAAGCCCAGCTCAGGCCTGGTTCACATAAAAGCTGATGTAAAACAGATTTACAGCAGTGCACTGCCGCGCTTTTATGCAAGGCTGAGCTCAGAGGGGGCACATCCATCTCTGAGGAAGCCGAAGTGAGTGAGATTTAAAAGGCGGCCTTTCTTTGTTCCATAATAGGTTGGACACTTCAGAGAAAAAAAGAATCAAAAGGTGTTAAAGATGATATTTATAACAGCAACATTGCACACCTATTTTGGTAATAGGCTTTAAGTACTTAAGACATAGAATCATCTTGTATTTCATGTGCTAGGCTGTGTCTCTTCCTTTGTAAATCTGTCACATAAGAGTGATGTCAACGCAGCTTGAAAATAAATGGTTGTTAAACCAGAGAGTTGAAGTCCAGGGTCTTAGTTGGCTTAGTGTTCTAAAGGTCTAAATTCCCAGGATGATTCAGGAAGAAGGTAAAGGAATTGTTTCACAGGATAGAAGAGCTCAGCTACATCATGGGAAAACCCTGGTTAATAATTACTAAGTGTAGTTAGCCTTCCAGAAGTTAAATCTAGGTGTTATGAATTCAGAAGTTGGATACATCCAACCTTTCTGCCTCTGTTTTTTCTTTGAGTTAGAACCATCTGCAGGAAGGTCTTTGCTTTATAAGTAAAGTTAGGCTTTTTTCAGGGTCTTCACAAAATCCCTAACACCTTCAGACACTGCAGTTTTCTTTTAGGTGACTGGGAAAAGAGAGAAGGAAGTGGTAGTTAACCCCAGAAGGGGAAACTGAGGAGCTTTTGCTAGGGTGACAAGGCAGCCAGGATAAGGTGGCTCTAATATTGCACTCGCACCCCAGAAGCAGCTAGGGAACCTCCCCATTCATGCACCCTTAAGGAAACGCTGCAGAGACTGAAGATAGATTATGCCGGATGGGGTGAAAACGTGTTTCAGAGTCAGATAAGGGCACCTGAGCTTTGTAGAGAAAAGAGAACGACATCTTTGTCCATGTTGAGTGCATGACAATTAGGTTAGACAAGAGAGGAGATAGCGGCAGACATATAGAAGGGAACGTTGATGCGCTTCCCCGCTTCTGGTGTGAAAAGTTCATCAACTGAAAAGCCGGAGTGCATGAATAACTAAGTAATAATGCATTTCACTGTCATCATTTCTCCTTAATCCATTCCTCCCCCACCTACCCTCTGCTCCTGTCTTAGATTTATAACATGAACGTACATATTCTGGTGTCTCTTTCTGTCCCAAAGTTTTCTGATGAACTCCTTGTGAGGGTCAGCCGCACGATCCCATGATGGGGAGACTAAGAACCTAAAACAGACTAGAGAACTGGACTTTCCCTGGGCCTGTTCTGCTTCACTGTCCAACACAGACTCGTCTCGAGGCTCTTCTTGATCTCTTCACACCCCAAAAGGGAATAAACGTTAATAGTTTCTCACTTCTGCTATAAGAGGTTTCCTAGCCTGTGGTGCACCGAGCTTTTGGTCTTCAACAAAACCCCACAGATGTACATTAATAAATATGTATAGATTCCAATGTTGCAAAAAGTTTCATACCATCTTCTTTCCTTGTCAGTCATGGACGTAATAATAGCAGCAATAAAGCATAAGAACAATGTATGCATTTATACAGAGTCACATCTTTCTTTTTTCTGGAAGCTTTCTGAGTAGACAAGAGAGCTGTTAGCCTACCAATTTATGTGTGTTTCTCTCCAGGGTGAACTGAGTCCAGATGTTTGTAACACCGAACTAAGCACAAATTTGGCAATTATCCGGTGAATTTTGTCTCTGGGGACTGCACAGGACCTAAAGGATGTGAGCTGTTTTAATCTAGTCTCATCCAGTTTGGGTCCTGCATGTCTCTGAATTTCTCACCGGAGTCACCCTCAGGGCTCACATGCCTGGTTAACAACTGATGTTCACTTCGCCCTGTGCTGCTGGAGGGTCTCCGTCAGGGTTGTTCTCCCCCCAGTCTCCCAAAGGCTCCGGGAACAATCTCTGCAGTGTAAATGACAGGGCGAATTTCATTAGAGCAATAGAATTTAATTATCCATTTTTAGAATTGAGCGAGGACGCAAGGCTCACAACAGCTCAACACTCGCCAGAAGCGCCCGGGGACCATCTTCTCTGAAGATGAGTGAGCTTGTGTGTTCAGAGCCTGTGTTTTCGTGCTTCTTTTGCAAACCCACAGAGAATCCGCTCCTCTCCCCACTGCCAAACTCACTTCAAACCCTGCTGGGTACTGAGCCCGAATCCCAGGCGGAGAATTACAATCATTAGATCTCACAGAAGCTTTTCATTTTGATCATGTTTCCATTTATCTTGTTTTTGTCACTTACTCTTTTATTCTCGGTCCTATGGATGACCAGGTCAGCGTATTGCCATCTTCAATAACTGAGTTCTATTTCTCTTTGAGTTATTTTTTACAGTTGGATTTGCAGGTTTTAAGTGGGGGTGGGGGGAGATAGAGCCCTTTCAGTTTTGCCCCTATTTGAACTCACTTCGCGCCTACATGCCTCCCATGGGAGCTGCAGGAGGATACGCGTTGCCTCACACTCCTGACGACCCTGCATAGATGGAGAGCTCCCATTGGCCCCAGTGTGACTGTGTCACCCTTGAAAACCTTTCCTCCCAACTTTCTGGAATATGTTTGTGGGCTCACATAGCCTTTTTTTATATTGCTAAATCATAGCTGTGTACATTGATGCAATCGTGGGGTACAATGTGCTGGTTTTATAGACCATTTGAAATATTTTCATCACACTGGTTAACATAGCCTTCATGGCATTTTCTTAGTTATTGTGTTAAGACATTTATTCTACATTTAGTAAATTTCACATGTACCCTTGTAAGATGCACCATAGGTGTGGTTCTACTAATTACCCTCCCTCCTCCCATCCTCCCCCTTCCCCTCCCCTCCCTCTCCCCTTTCCCCATATTCTTGGGCTATAATTGGGTTATAGGCTTCATATGAAAGCTATAACTTGGTTTCATAGTAGGGCTGAGTACATTGGATACTTTTTCTTCCGTTCTTGAGATACTTTGCTAAGAAGAATAAATATGTTCTTCACATGGCCTTTTAAATATAAGTGATCTGGGCATCAGGGTGTTTAAATGTGTGAACCTTGTTCACATTTCCTTAGTTTACTCATTTATCCCTGACATCCTGTTTGATTTACCTCTATGATGTTGTAGGAGAAAGAAAAAAGAAAAAGGTCTGAAATTAACCAGTATCTCTTCTAAAAAATCTTCCTCATAGTTGAGATGACTTGGTAGCTCAATGCCCTAAACTCTCTCCTGAGCTTCAGATTTATTTATTTATTTTTTAAATAATAATTATTATTTTTTTAGAGACAGAGTCTCACTTTATCACTCTCGGTAGAGTGCCATGGCATCACAGCTCACAGCAACCTCCAACTCCTGGGTTTAGGCGATTCTCTTGCCTCAGTCTCCCGAGTAGCTGGGACTACAGGCGCCCGCCACAACGCCTGGCTATTTTTTGGTTGCAGTTTGGCCGGGGCTGGGTTTGAACCCACCACCCTCAGTATATGGGGCCGGCGCCCTACTCACTGAGCCACAGGTGCCGCCTAAGCTTCAGATTTATTTACCTGAGTTTCTAACTGACATAAGCACTTGGCATCCAACAAGGCTCCGGCAGTTCACGTTTCCTGTGTCTTCCTCTTCCCACCAATCCTGCTTGCCCCCCAGTCTTCCTTATCTTAATAATTGATGACACCATTGACTTAGCATTTGAGCAACTGCGTTATTTGCTTAAGAGAGGATGAAAGATGGTTTCTTTGCTTCTTTTTTCTTAATTACATCTTGCCAAATGTAAAATGTAATGGCCATTTTTACCAACTTTATCTCAAAAATATACTTCAAATCAATCTCCTCTGTATTTCTACTGCTACTCTAGTCTCAGCTACCATAAACTTTTACTTGGATTTCTGTGAGGGCTTTTCATCTCTTTCTTGATCTTTTATCTCCATCTGTCTGTCTATCTATCTATCATCTGTCTACCTACCTGTCTATATCTATTTAATTTTAAAATGGTTTATAAAAGAACTTTTCTCCTGGCTTCATAAAACATTTAAGGACATACAATAAAAAATGAACCCCACAATAACTGCCCCATGTCTATTCTCTCTCTGATTAAAAGAAATAATATATATATAATTTAAAAATAGCAGCTTTTAGGCCAAATCGCATGCGATTGCCAATTTTTGATTCTTTTTCACTTTCCCACATGGCAGTTGAATATGGTTTGCTCTATTATTTTCTTATAATTCCTTTCAGATATTTTGCAGTGTATATATGTACATGCAGGTACCAAAAAAGTATAATCTATGTTCTCACTGCTTTACATAAGGAAAAGAATGTTTTTTGTTTTTAAACGACGATGGAGCAGTCCCATTACATGACTATACCATTGTTAATTTACTTTCTCTCCTACTGATGGCCATTTAGGCCATTTCCAATATCTTGCTATTGTGCTGCAAGACCGCATCAATAATTCTGCACACCCATTGCTTCCTGAGCACTACACTGTTACCCGAATTCTTTCCTCTTATTCTTCGCTCTTCCCAATCCATTCTGTAATAACCAAAGTCATTGTTTAAAAATATAATTCTAACCATGTTGCTCTTGTGCTTAAGATCTTCCAGTTATTTCCCATCAGGTGTGAAATGAAGGCTCCCAGGCCCTACACCTACCTGGCTCCAAGTGACCCAGCTGCTGCCAACCTCCGTCCTCATCCTCTCCCTGGGCCCTCTCCCTTGTGTCGTCCCACTCCAGCCTTCTTTGTGTCCCTAAAACACGCCAAGTTTATTCTGCATTGTAGGGTGAGGCACTAGCTGCTTGGAATAACCCTTCTGGGTTTTTATCTTGCTGATCGCTGTCATTGAGGCTTGTTTTGAATGCAATGGTGTGCTGGTAAGGGCTTAACAGCAGCTCTGTTTGGAAAAGGGAAGCCATGGCTTATAGCATTTATTGTTTTGTGGAAATATGCTAGCATGGCCTGTTTCTAGTTACTGGAGTGGTGCTGATCCGCTTGCAAAGTTGCAGAGATGTTAGCAGTCCATTCTTCTGTAGCCGGCTCCACTAGGGGCCATGCTCTGAATGGTACCTCTTCCTCAACAGTAAGCCCCATCACTGTTAAACCTGTTTCTTTTATTTTCATCTTAATGCTGTCACCAGCAATTGTATTTTTTCTTGTTTATTTATTTAAATATTGAATGATTCCTGCCACTTCTCACCCAACCCTACTCTATCTGAGTTGTTATAGAGGAAACCAGAGGCTGGGCAATTTATAAAGAAAAGAGGTTCATTTGGCTCAGAGTTGTTTTGCAGGTGGTACAGAACCATGGCACTGGCATCTGTGTCTGATGAGGGAAGCCTACACTCATGGCAAAAGTTGAAGGGGAACTGGCGAGTCACATGTGACAGAGGGAGTGAGAGATAGAAGAAGGGGTGCCCGTCCCTTTTTAACAACCAGCTCTCGAGTGACCTCATAAAATGAGAACTCACACATCACTGCAGGGAGCACACCAAGCCATTCATGAGAGATCTGCGCCCAAGACCCAGAACCTCCTACTTCTAACATAGGGCCTCGATGTCAACATGACATTTGGAGGGCACAGATGTCCAAACTGCATCACCCCTAACTCAGCAGATAGGCGTGCACACACACACACACACATACGAACATGAACCCCAATTCATAAAACCAGGGACCCTGTCTGTTTTTTTTTTTTTTTCATTGCTTATTTCCTGTGTTTGGGTTGGTACATGGCATGTCAGATGTATCCAGAAAATGTTTTTGGAATAAACACATGAATAAATGGACTTCAATAAGTGATTACTTCTCCCACCTAATTATGACACAAAACCCTTCAACATGGCTCTGCCTGGCATTCACCTGAATGTGTTCCAAAAAGTAATGAGACCCCTATGTAAGTCACATCACATGTATATTTTCTTAGTATGTGGTCACGACTTGACTGATTAAGTTGGCAACCTCTCTGCCGTGCTCCACTCTGCCCCAGGGACCAGCTCTGCTCCGGCACCACCTTCCACGAGAGGCTGTGCCGTCCTCCGTGCCTCTGTGTGTGCACAGGTGTCCAACTGCTTCTATTCGAGCGTTTTCTCGTTCCCTCCCTCTCTAATGTCAACCTTTCAAATCCTCTTTCCTCCTGGAAGATGTCTCCTTTCCATTTAACCCATACAGATTTTTCCCTTCTCTAAATTTCTATGTATCTATAGTTGAGAAAAATCTCAACCCTTGACCTAAAAAGGAGGCTGCTTCTTAAATATGGACTGTATGCTGTTGTACTATGAAAAAATTCATATTTCTTTCTTTTGGGGTGATTATGGTATGGGAGTTATGTAGAAGAATGTCTTTATTCCTGGATATTATATTCTGACATATTTAAGAATAAAGTATCATGAAGTCTACAATTTACTTGGAAATTATTTTTGATTTTGGAGAGAGGAAAATTGAATGGGGCAAAATAACAAGCACCGGTCCATCTAGGTGAAGAGTTTGTAGGTGTTTGTCATCATACCATGCATCATTATTTCTGTAAAAGTTAGAACTCAAAATAAAGTGCGACAGATAAATCGGTTCATTAGAAATACCTGTTAGGCTTTAAAACATACTGTTGTGTGGTCCCCATCCCTGAAGGTCTATAGATGCTGGAGCAGTGAGTCTGGGTAGGTGTTTTTATGGAACTCCGCAGAGGATTCTCAAGTGAAGTTTCTGAGGCCAATTGTCCTTGAAGCCCATCCTGAGACGACATCCCTTACTGGGCAGCAGCTCTTGGTGGGAGAGGGGTCAGGAAGCAGGACAGGACAGTGGGGAGAAGCTCAGTGGGGATGTGGCCTCAACTAGCGACTGACTTCTGGCTGACCCTTAGGAAACACTCTGCAAGACAAGTCACACTGCAGTCTCATCCCATTCTAAGGGAAGTGAATGGCCTTCTGTGTCCCTAGGCCAGTCAATCTTAGTGCTATGTGGTCTGGAAGCGGGGGCTGGTGTTGGAGGCATTAGTTCCCAGATGAATCTTTGGCAGGGATGATTTCATGTGAGTTATCCATAACACTCCAGAGGGGACACAGGGGCCTCATCAAGGCAATGTGGGAGGACACCTCCAGGCGTCAGCACAGGCAAACAAGTGTCGTAAAGTACCAATTCTCTCAAAGCAGCAGGGGGCTAGAAATCTATTGCTTGTTATTCCCTATGTCCTGTCATTCCAACTTGAGGGCAGGATCATGCCTTAGGCTATTAATGTCTTCTCCAGAAGTTGGCAGAGTGTTGGACACTTTATAAATAACTGATGAATTCTCACTGGCTAAGCAACTTGTCCAGTTTCATATTCTCACAACAGCATCTACCCAGGCCATAAAAACATTCCCTTAGGAGACAAGATTTCTTGACTCTGGTATTGTGAGGAGGAAGGGTTTAAGATGAATTGTAGGGGGTTAGGAGATATGGCCTGCTACGTGCTCAAGAATTTCACGTTATAATTCTCAGTTCCTTTCCCCACCTTCATTATCTGCTCTGTATCAAAACTATAGTTAGAGACCTCAACTATATTACTTTAGTTGAGGTCTCCTCAAAAGCAAACCCTATCATAAGGATTCAAGGAATTTGTTTGGGAGGTGATTCTAGGGCACGGGGGTATGACAATGGGCTGAGAGAGGGAGGGAAAGATGGCGAGCCCAAGGCACTTCACCAAGTGAGATGCCACCTGGGGAATTTGTGCTTGGCCTGATCAAACCCAAGAGACTTGGAGCTGAGCTGAGATGTTCATATGCCAAGAACATCAAATATCACTTGAGGCCTGCTCTGTTGGGATTACAAAGGTCTTTAATTCTTAAACTCCTGGCCAGCAATGTGTGGGGGCAGAGAAATCTTTGGTCACAAAAGAAAACCCTCAGGTGATGAGATGTGGGAACATTACCTCTACAACACTTGTCCCACCTCACTTTATTGTACAATATCCCTTCCTGGGAATAGCAATGGCCTCTTCTATAGTCTTGGAAAGGGGAATCGGAGGAGATTCACCAGCTTCCAAATGGTAGCTGTTTTGTTGTTGGCAAAGTAGATCTTGAACTTCACTAGGCCTTGTCCCCACAGTCTGTGCTCTTACCTGAAACAAGAGCTGCCACAGGGGTGCTAGCAGAGCTCAGGCTGGCTGTGACTGTCACTATTACAACCGCTGAGTGAGTGGATGGCCCAGGACATTTGGCAGCTCTCTTTGGGGCCAAGGCTCAATGGTAAATAAAATATGGGTGTCAGTGATTTGGAAACGTGCTCAGAGCCAGTGTATACCCTCCTAAATGACAAAGTCTGGCCTGTCTAGAGAAGCATTCATGCAGGAGCCAGCTGGCACTGAGAGATTTCCCCAGCACTGCCTATGCTCTGAGAACACCGTCCATCGTTTCTGTCGGTTGTAACGCTCGCCTGCGTGGCGTTCCAGTGGCTGCCTCCCTGACCTCCACGTCAGCGTCAAGTCCCTCACTCACGGTGTCACTCTGCCCCTCACCAGCTGTCTGTCAGGATTGTGACAGCTTTCTTCTAAAGGAGTTTCAGCTCTATGGTGCTGATTGAAGCCTTCTCCAGTTCATAAACACAAGAACTCATGAGAAGGGGCTGAGGTCAGAAGAGAGAAACTTAAAGGCTCCAAATAAGTTTGCTAGAGTATCAGGCTCAAGAGAACATGCTTTGGCTATTGGGACTTCTGGGTTCAGGATAATTATTAAACTCTGATGTCTCTGGATTATTTTCTGCTGGTGTCACCAGGAATGCGTGCTGAGCCAGCAGGTTGAGCAGGCCTGGGGCACCACTCACATGGAAGACTATGTCCCCTACCTTGTCCACACATGCTGTGTCACTGTGTCAGCTGGTTTGAGTGATAGGACACATGGATCTGAATCCAGTTTCAGAAAGAAGTGGCTGAATCTCCGTGGCCATGAAATAGTAGAAAGAAAACTCCTTGGAAGCTACAAGATTAGAGTGCTTAAGAGAAGACCAGAGGTTGAAGGTCAATCTTAACAATCCCCACCACAGTGGGCAGGAAGCAGGAAGTTGAATTAGACATTCTCTAATTATTTCCCCAACTCTCAGATCATTCAATGCTACATCTCAAGATATAGAAAATTTTTGATCCTATTTGTAGGGATTTGAGAAAGATACCTTCAATAGGTGTACATTCATAAATTACATATGTATTATAGTACTAATGTATTACTTTATAAAACTCATATACGGTAGTCCTCCTATATCAGAGAGGGATAAGTTCCAAGACCCTCGGTAAATACCGCAAATGATAGATAGTACAGAGCTTATGAATACTATGTTTTTTCCTATATATACAAATCTCTAATAAAGTTTAATTTATAAATTAGACAAAGTAAGAGTTACTAACAATAATAAAATAGAAAAAGTATAATAATATGCTGCAATAAAACTTATATGAGTGTGTGCGCCCTTGTTCTGTCTCTCAAAATATCTTATTATATTTTACTCACCAATTTTTGGACTGTGATTGTCCATGGGTAATTCAAACCTCAAAAATTGAAGCCACAGATAAAGGGGTAATCCTGTTTATAGAGATACTTTCAAAGGATGACATTAAGATATATACAGACATTCTAATATTTTTTTCTAAGTCTCTGATGAATAAACATATTTCGCTTGAGATGTAAAATAAACATTTTAGTTTGAGTGCTACTGCTATAGACACAACTCTTCCTTTCCTTGTTTTATCTAATACAGCTTTGTAGAATTAAAGAGATTTAGAAAAAACAAAACTTCTAGGTGGGCAGTTTGCAGAGCCATTCAGAGGACAGGAGCTCTGGAGTCAGAGCAACCTGGGTCTAAATCCTGGCTCCATTAATTCCTATCCACATAAATTTGCACTGGTTACTTATTAAGGCTCAGTTTTTTCACCCATAAGACAGACCTAATTATCATCCTAGTACCCATCTTAGAAGGCTGTTAAGACAGTGGAGATAAAGCATGTAAAACGCTCAGTATTATGGCTGGTACATAGTAAGGACTCCATGAATAGCAACTATCCCTGAGATTCTCAAAGGAATCTGTGTCTGCCTCCTCATCAGCTGTGTCTTTCCAGCACATGGTCCTCACAGCACCCTGGCTGGAAGGTCTGAGCCTGGTGTAGGGCTGGGCAGCTGACTGTGGGGACTCAGGCACCTGCTGCTTCCCCCTCAATGTCTCCAAGCCCCTGAAAACTGCCTCTGGGACACGTACCTGGGAAGGTCCCAGACAAGAGGTACCCCACTGCCTTCAGATTTGGCCTTGTCCTGAGTCACCACCATGGCATTTGGTGGTACAGAGGGGCCAGAAGAACATCTTATGTTATCAGAGATACAACATCCGATGGCCCAGTGACCAGGAGGGAGAAATTGCCACCCTGATTTTGTAGACAAGTTGGAAATTCCCATTTTCCTTCTACTGGGCTCACCCAAAACCTTTGATCTTAGTCAAATTGCTCTCCTTTCCTGATACCATTTTGTCCTCCTTCGGAGCATAATATATTACACATTTTCCTGGAATTATTTTTTTCTTGTTAAAGATTAAAAATTAAGAGGGAAACCAGCATCCACCATTTATTAGTTCTGTGACATTTGGGGAATTATGAATCTAAATGTAAATTTATTCATCTGTAAACTGGGGATATAACGGAGGATAAAAATGGGTGATGTAAGGAAATGTGCTTGTATATGTTTCCATATGAATGAGCCAAGGGCTAAGCTTGGGTCTTCCTCTCAGGGGACATGGTCTGATAAAACTGTGAACAACAAAACAGAAACTCTATTTTGATAGTCTGCACCGCTGTGGAGCCTGCCATTGTGAGAACACAGAGCTAGTGGTGAAGCAAAGGACAGGCAGAGAGAGTGGGAGAGCAGATAATTTAAGGAAACGGGCTTCAGAATTAGAGGGGAGCAGAATGAAGGCTGAGGAATGTAACTATTATAATTCTGATCTATTGCACCATCTAAAAAAGACATCTATTTGAACTCCTGTACAAGCAGCAATTACCTGGAAAATAAATGTAATAAGAATCTCCTAAGTTGGCAGTAAAATTAGCATCGCTGAATTTTAATTAATAGTCCAGCTTGCAAGGAATATACTTCTCCATTTGGTAAAAAGAATGGTCTCAACCATGGAGCCAGCTCACCCAAATCAGCGCTTCCAGCAGAAACTTATTTTTTCCCTTAGTTTCTTGGAGATTTTTGTACTCTCATGTCGTTGTGAAGGTAAGAATATAATAGCCCATTTGAAAGAAATGATGTTGACAACTCACCCCCTCAGTGAGCCTCAGTTTCCTCATTTGTAAATGATGGGTGGTAAGCTGTAGGTGAGGAAGATGGAACCCCTTGGGTTCCTTTCAGCTTTAATAGTCTCTGTGGTTGGTTTGGGTAGTGCTTTTTTCCAGGTTCTTCTATTTTCTGTTTCACTTTGCTGTAATTATAACACCGATGACAGTGGCAATTAGGAAGAGATTTATTGAGACCCTGGGATGTGTGGGCACTGGGTGAGGGGCTTTACAAACATCCTTGATGGTGGTCTTCATGGCATCCCTTTGAGGTGGCTCTCACCTGTATCCCCATTTCACAGAGGAGAAAACCAGGTTCAGCAAAGCCTTGCCCAGGGCCATACGGCGGGGCACCCAAGGGATGTGGGGGCAATGCAATGATCAGAAGTAAGTGAACTTTTCCATTGCAGTTCTTAGGAATCCCATAGTTCTTTTTGAGAGCCAGAGACATGTGCTGCCTCTGGGACATTCAGCAGGGTGGATCTTCTAAGATTCACTGGCCCCTCCAACCCATCACGCTGCCCTGGGGATGCCCTATTCCTCCCGCCCCCACCTCGCAGTGCAACTGTTACTCTAACACTCTGGAAATTCTCAGATCACCTTGGGTTATTTCTTCTTCATTCTTCATATTCGAGCATTCATCAAATTCTGTTCTTTCATTACTTAATTAATTCAGTGCTAATGTGCCAGATACTGGCACGAGAAACCTAAGAATAATAATAGCTCCTTAATTTATATAGTGTTTCGGAATTTTCAAAAAGTGTTACCTAGCCCTCACAATGGCCCCTGAAATGATTTATATTTTATAGATGAAGAGATGGAAGCTCAGAGGGGGCTAAAACCAGATGGCTAACGTGAGGAAGATTTGTGAGCAATCCCCAAATTCTGCCCAGTTTAGAGCCTGGTGTTCCATGAAACCTGGTCTTCCTCAGTCTGTCTACCAGGGGTCCTCAGACTTTTTAAACAGGGGGCCAGTTCACTGTCCCTCAGACCATTGGATGGCTGGGCTATAGTTTAAAAAAAAAAAAACAAAACTGTGAACAAATTCCTATGCACACTGCACATATATTATTTTGAAGTAAAAAAACAAATTGGGAACAAATACAATTACACCGCCTCATATGGCCCTCTGGCTGCAGTTCGAGGACCCCGGCACTAAACCCACACTCTCCCACCTCTGTTTTCTATCGCAGCATGGTATTCGATACCTTCGCTTTCTTTCTCTCTACTTTTATCCATATTATTATTATTATTGTTATTAAACTTACATTAGATCTTCATTATTTTGGATCTAAGTTACATCCCTCTCTAAATCTTCCAAGGTTTCTGATGGTCTGTCCTTATTCTACACAGAGAACAGGCTTCTCTTTCCCAGCCCATCTTTCTTTGCCCAGTGCTGGCTCCATGGCGTGCACATGATAAGCCCTCAACCCCTTGCACAAACCGTCATGACCCTCTGCATTGTTCTCTTCTCATCACTAACAACCTCATTTCTTAAAGTTCCAATGGCATCACATTGGGATAATCCTAAATTCTGTTAAAGGTTTATATTAATAATTTATATCTTTCGATTTAGTGGTGGACCAGAAGGATAGGCATCCCCCCAAATCTTGTGAGAAATATAGAATCTCAGGGAACCTTGGATTTCAAGATTCTGCCCATTAGCAAGGTTCTAGGTGGTTTATTTGCATATCAGCTTTGAGAAGCTTTGGATAAAAAAACTCAGCATGATGTAATGGACTAAGGAGAGGCTTCCATTCTTGAGTGCCTGGGTTTGAATCCCAGTTCTGTCCCTTCTGGTTATGTGACCTTACATAAACTTGTAAAATTACCTGCACCTCTGTTTCCTTAAATATAAAATAAGCATAATAATAGCTCACCACCTATGAGTGAGGCATTTTGTGTGCATTACTACTAATTAGCATGAGCACTTGCATTTGGGATATTTTATTGTATTTATGAGATAAAAGCACGGACGTAGCATGGTGTGGCCAGGGAACACCATATATTAGCTGGTAGAATGGCAGTTTGCATCATGTTCATTTGGTGACAAATGCCATTTCCACCTCCCCCATTTCTGCGTTCTCTGTCCCTGGGTTTGATCACACATTATTGTGACGATCAAATGAAATTGAAGTTGTTCTGTGCTTTGTGCTCCACAAAGCTGCATGCAAATGCCATTAGTTATTAAAGGCATCACTAGCTTGAATTGTTCGCTAATTGCTTTAAGTATTTTACTGTTTCCTTGCAGTTATCAGTGTCCTTCCTTATTGCTTGGGTATTTGAAGACTGTGATGTGCCACTTCTTGCTGCAAACAGGAAATTCAGGTGTACACTGAACGTGTGTGCGGACGCTTTCCCAGGCTGATTAGTGACGAGGTAGCGATGGAATGAAAGGAGGCAGAAAATAGGGGAGATGAGAATAAACTGGCATTTTATTTATTCAAGGCACAGGAAGGTGGGAAGAAAATTGATTAGAAGTAGGGCTAGAAAAGTAAAAAGGATGGAGCTGGAGGGTGGTAGATTATTCAAGGAGGAAGTTAGAAGTCTTGTGACTTAGGCTGAAAAAGCTAGGAAAGCCTTTGGTCATCGGGCTTTAGATACGGATTTCTCTGAGATGTGGAGTGAGTGTAGTACTTTTTTTTTTCAGGAAACTGGGCTTTCTCGTGTCATGCTGTTTGTCCTTTGTACGTAAATGTATTATTCACCCATCACTGTGCTGTGGGAGATTTAAAGCCTGCAGAGTAATAGGATGATCAAAGTAAGACCTTAACAATATCTGGAAACCAGGGATAAATGGTATTGCTCTTGGAAGTGCCGGTATAAAATTATGATATCACCTGAAGCACCTGATGTGATGCTGGACTATCCTCCTGCCTTGGTGAAGAAGTGGTCCCCACTGTGCTGGGGATGCGCCCTCAAAGCGGGGCTAACTTGTGCATTCTTCTATGTGCACCCCTCTCTCTTCTCCAACTAGGAGAGAAACCCCAGCAGCGATAGGGAAGGAAGATTTTGACCCTTGGAAGACAGCACGCGTCAACCAGCATGGGAGGCCTGGGAGTCGATGTGTTAGTCTCCCACCCAAGGGTTCGCTAGAGAATAGCTGTTAAGAACAGATATCTTAAGAAATAGAAGCTGGGAGAGAGTGAAACTAGTTGAGACAGTTGAAGTCCTGTGGAATTAAGGGGAGAATCCAGACCTTCTTCCTAAGCTGGATGAAGTGGGACCATACACTGACCTATGTACCTGTGATCTGCAGAGTTGTATTTAGTCAGTGTTGTTGGGATCCCCAGCCTGTCCTCATCTGCTCTAAGAATAGCCTGTGACCAAGGAGAACTTAGGGGGAGGACTGATTGAATGGCCATAGCCCGGTTTAAATAATAAAGACAGGGTCACACATTTTGGTCAAGCAATAACTTTGTATTTCATTCTACTTTCTAAGTAGAATAATAATCCACTTGAGGGCAAAGATTAGGACAACGGAAATAAAATTAGAAAAATACAGATCTGAGCGAGACTGAACACATTTTTGTCCAAACTCAGCAGCACTTTGCCATGAACTTGCAGTTTGCTCTTAGAGGTTTTTCTTAATATCCATCTGTAAAATGCAACAATAGAAGGTCTAGCAATTAAGTTTGTGAACTTATCCTAGAGAAAGTGCTACATACCTCATTGCTGAATATCATGACGATTGCCCTTGAGGACCTCTCCGTGGGAAGCAAGGCACCAGTGCAGCACCTAGTCCACCTTCCAAGGCAATCTTGGAACTCTTTTCTGGAGTGTCCATCAGAGCTGTCATGGTATGAGGTCTGACAATTAAGTTCATGAACTCATCCTAGAAAAAGCACTTGGAAGGGTGGACTAGGTGCTGGTGTTGGTGCCTAGCTTCCCAAGGGGAGTACTTTTCAAAGGTGACCCTAGTAATATTGAGCAATGAGGTGTGTGCACTTTTTCTATGATGAGTTCACAAATGTAATTGTCCGGCCCCATACATATCATACTGTTTAAGTCAAATATAATGATATCAGAGAACATTTTTGTAACTGTTGACTTACCTGCTTTCATGTGTGAAAATTATAGTTCATGTGTAACTGTTGACTTACCTGTTTTAAACATAGAAACTTTGAGCATTAAAGATGATAAATTCTTGAGTGTTTACTATGAGCCAGGCACTGCACTGAAGAGTTTATACACATCCTCTAATCCTTGAAATATCTTTTTGAAGTCAATATTAATTTTTGTCTACATTTTATAGGTGATAAAACTAAGGCTTAAAGAAATTCATGGACTGACACCAGGTAACATGGCTGCTGTGTGGGGAAGGCAGGACTTAAATTTCCATCTCTCTCTTAGGCTGGGATCACCTTGGTTTTTCAGCTCTAGTGTCATAAGGGAACGTTGGTTGGCGTTCTTAAGAATCTGTGGTTAAATTTATAACAATTTGAGAGAGAAGCAAGACTGCTCAGAGAGCAGATCCTTGTCTGTCCCAAAGTCACAGGGTGACATCTTTAGAGACGAAAGGCCTTTCATTTGGGGGCCCAGTGAAGTTTGTATTTCCGATAAACAATGAATAATTTTTAGTATAAAAATTGCAATAGTTGGAACATACTTGTACAAAAAATTATGTTATATTTTTATTTACTAAATCTGGCCACACCAGTATGAGAAAGCATTAGCCCCAGAACCAGTGAGAGCAGTGGTTCTCAACCTTCCTAAAGGGTGACAGCCCTTTAATACAGTTCCTGTGGGTCGTGACCCACAGGTTGAGAACCGCTGAGTTAGAGTCTTCCAGAACCTAAAACCTATCTATGATCTCAGGGCTTAGCTAGAATCTGAGCAGTGGTTCTGGAAGTGGGAGAGATGAAGGAGAGTAAGGTTCAGCAAGAGAAGCCTACCCCGGGGCCTCTGGCCATGTCCTTCTAAGGCCTGGCTCCCCCCTGCTTGGATGAGCTGCCACCATATCCTGTAGCAATGTGTCCTTTGTGACTGGCCTTTAAAGCAAAGAGCCCTCAGAGTCACTACAGCATAAAAGGGTGTCATTTTCTAGAACCCAGGTTTGGGCAGAGAAGTGGCGGTGAAATAGGGTAATGTCCCACGACTGTAGACACCAGGAGTGGGAGAGAATTTACATGTAAAAACTGAAAATCAATTCATCCAGAGCCAATTTGAGCTCAGACCAGGGGGAAAATTGCTGTTCAAATTGTGATTTTCGTTGCCAGGTTTATTGACAAACATGAAATAAAAAAAGCCTTTTTGTTTTATGAATTTACTGTAGTTTACGAAAATAAAAAATAGAAAGGGCGGGGAGTCATACTCCCCAGTTGCTGGATTCTGGGTTCTGATAGACCTTTACTCCTGTGAGTGTAAACATGTTTAGAGTTGAGCCAGAACGTGCCCCATTCCAGGAAGGGCAGCACAGCTCTGGGTCTTTGGATAGAATCTTTCATCAGGGCACGCGGTGAATTCCTCCTGCCTCCCATGAGGCCTGTACTCATTTCAAAGCTGGGGGAAGCAGGAGCCAGATAAGGGAAGTGACTTTCCCAAGGTCACAGGCTGACAAAGGTGGCAGCCACTGAGGAGAGTAGAGCTGAAATCCTCTACAGCTGGGCCTAGAACCTGATTTCTCCCTTCCCCTGCTCCACCCTCTCCGCCACCAGGCCTGGGAGGCTCAGGCTGCCTAGACCCCCTGACAAAACTGGACGCCTTCCTGCCTCTCCTCACTAGTCCACAGCCACATTAGGGTCTGCAACCCTGCTCCTCTTCCCGGTGGCCCTGTCATCTCCCAGCCCTCTGTCACTGGTATGTGCAATCCTTCATGGCTTCACTCAGTCTGCAACTTTTCGGGATCATAACTTGTGGGTTGTACAAGAAGCCAGCAGCCCTTCTGTAATTGCCCTTCTGATGTGGAAATACAGGAGCAAACGAGTAGCAATTCATGTGTTGCTGCATGACAGAACAAAAGCCTCTACCGAGGAATTAAAGCCATAAATATCCTACAGGGCACCTGCCTGTGAGCTTGCTCCTGACATCTGGAATGGCAGCTCACTGGAGCCACCGTGCTGTTGGCACGCTGCTGCCCTCTGGCTGCAGTGAAGCTGTGAGAGAGTCGGGCGCATGGGAGGAAGAGGGGTCTACCAATGGGAGCCTGCTTTCCCCTGCAGTGACCACAGCCAGAAAGAGACCCTGACCTGCTCATCTCTCTTGATGACTTCCAGAAAGCTTGCTTGCAACAAGAGCCCTTGTCCTTGGAAGAGGCAGTAATGTGATGACAGCTCAGAGTTTGTGCTCCTGGAGGGGAAAGTGCTTTGGACAGAGAAGGAGAAGTGAGCTGCAGCTTGGGGCCACCCACATGCTCGTGGCAGGCCCTCAGAGTCTGCAGAGAGGAGCGAAACATGCAGGGAGCCCAGAAGAAATCCAATCAATGGCCCTCAGGAGTGGGGGTGGCTTACTAATGGGGCTATATTTGGGGGCAGATGTTTACTATTGCTGGAGATGGGAGGGATGTGGTGGGCAGGGATTGCAATAGTACGATGTTGCTATTGAAGTATATAATTCCCTTTTCATGGTGGGAATTCTCGGGCTTGGTGCTTTTTTTGTCAGGACCAACAATATTTGCTGAATGAAATGGATCCTAAGTTCAAAACACTTTGTGTAGTGTTTTTAGGAATCTTGAGCTGAGCATTAATTAGAGACACACCTTTTCTTGCCTCGTTTTTCTGTCTGCTATTTGAGTATGAGCTAGTACGGTTGAGCTGGACATAGACCAATTTTAGCGAGCCATTCTTCAGAAGGATGGCCTTGTTGGTCACAGAAACTCTTTCCTAGACTCTTGGTGCCTTAATTTTCCTATTTGGAAAATAAGGAAGAAAATACCAACTTGTCCCTAGTTAATTTGGGCTGCTGTCAAAAACTATTCTAACCTGGGTGGTCACAAACACCAAAAATTTAATTCATGCAACAAGGCAGTGGCAGAGTTGGTACCTTGTGAAGGCCCGCTTCCAGATTCATAGGTGATCTTCCTTTTCATTTGCATAAATTTATGGGGTACAAGTGCAGTTTTGTTACATTCATGGGTTACAGTGGGGTCAAATCAGGGCTTTAGGTATTCACTACCCAAATAATGTACACCTATTGGGTAATCTCTCATCATCCACCCTCTCCAGGAGTGGATTCACCCTCCCTTTCAACATTCCAAGCCTTCAGTGTGTATCACTCCACTGTCTATGTCAACAGGCACACTTTTTTGCATCTACTTATGAGTGAAAATATGTGATATTTCACTTTCTGGCTCATTTCACTTAAGATAATGACCTCTAGTTCTATCCATACTGCTGCAAATGACATGATTTCATTATTTTTTATGGCATAATGATTCTATTGTATATGTATACCACATTCACATTTTCTCTATACAAACATCTCTAGAAGGACACTTAGGTTGATTTCATATCTGCTATTGTGAATAGTGCTGTCATAAACATACAGGTGCAGGTATCTTTTTGATAAGTTGATTTATTTTCCTTTGGGGTAGATAATCCAATAGTGGGATTGACAAATTCAATGGGAGTTATCTATTTAGTCCTTTGAGAAATATTAATACTTTCTTCCTTACAGGTTGTACTGGTTTTCAATCCCAGCAGTAGTGTATAAGAATTTCTCTTTCTCTGAGTCCTCACCAATATCTGTTCTTTTCTTTAAACTATAGCCATTCTGACTCACATAAAATGATATCCCATTGTGGTTTTAATCTGAATTTCTCTGATGATCAGTGATGCCGTACATTTCTACCATATACTTGTTCATTTGTATTTCCTCTTTTGAAAAAAAGTTTATTCATGTCCTTATCCCACTTTTTAATGAGGTTATTTGTTTTTTTTTGTTGCTGAATTGTTTGAGTTCCTTGTATATTCTAGATATTAATCCCCTGTCAACTAACTGGTTTGTAAATATTTTCTAGTTTGCAAGCTGTCTATTCACTCTGCTGATTATTTCTTTTGCTGTGCAGAAGCTTTTTTACTTTAATTAAGTCCTATTAGTCTATTTTTGGTTTTGTTTCTTATGCTTTTGAGGTGGTAGTTGTAAATTCTTTTTTTTTTTTTTTTTTTTGTAGTTTTTGGCCGGGACTGGGTTTGAACCCACCACTTCCAGCATATGGGGCCAGCGCCCTACTCCTTTGAGCCACAGGGGCTGCCCGGTAGTTATAAATTCTTTGCCTAAACTGATGATGAGAAGAGTTTTCACTAGGTTTTCTTCTAGTATTTTGTTTCAGGTCTTACATGAAAGTCTTTAATCTGCCTTGAGTTGATTTTTGCGTAAGGTGAGAGAGAGTGGCCCAGTTTCTTTCTTTTGCATGTGACCATCTAACTTACTAGCACCACTTACTGAATAGGCTTTGTCAAAGATCAGTAGTTGACTTTAAATAAGGGACTTTATTTCTGGCTTCTCTCTTCTATTTCAATGATATGTGTGTCTGTTAATGTATCAGTTTCATGCTTTTGGGGTTATTATAGCTTTTTAGTACAATTAGAACTTAAATAACGTGATGCCTTCAGCTTTATGGGTTTTGTATTGGTTGGTTGGTTGTTTGTTTTGGCTGAGCATTCCTTTAGCTATTTGGGTTCTTTTTTGGTTCCATATGATTTTTAGGATTGTTCTTTCTAATTCTATGTAAAATAATGGTGATGTATTGATAGGAATCACATTGAATCTGTGGATTACTTTGAGTAGTATGGGAATTTTAAAAGATATTCTTCTAATCCATGAGCATTTTTTCCATTTGCTTGTGACAGCTGCAGTTTCTTTCATTGTTTTTATATGGGATAAAACAAACTTAAATATATAATTCTATATATGGCTATAAGCAAGATGAGTTTCTTGTAAACAACATATAGTTGATCATTTTTAAATCCATGCAGCCAATCTATATATTTTAAGTGAAGCATTTATATTCAAGGTTAATTCTATATATGGCTATAAGCAAGACAAGTTTCTTGCTTGTTTCTTGCTTCAACATATAGTTCATCATTTTTTAAATCCATGTAGCCAATCTGTATATTTTAAGTGAAGCATTTATATTCAAGGTTAATATTGATATGTGATATTTTGTTTCTGACATATTATTAATTATTTTCCTATTGTTTGTTAAATTATTTCTTTTTTTTAACTATCTTTGTGGTCTGATAGATTCTCTAGTGATACCATTTGATTCCTTTTTCTTACTCTTTTGTGTGATTGCTTTACCAGTGAGTTTTATACTTTCATATGTTTTCATGATGATGAATATTGTTCTTTGCTTCCAAGTTTAGAACTTCCTTGAGCTTTTCTTTTAAAGCTGGTCTAGTGGAGATAAATTACCTAAGCATTTACTTATCTGAGAAATATTTCATCTCTCCATTATTTATTAAACATAATTTTGCTAATTTTGTTGAATAGAGAATTCTTGGTTAGCAGTTTTTATTTTCTTTCAGCACTTTGAATATGTCTCTCAATATATCTTACTCTCTTCAGTCTTGCAAGATTTCTGCTGAGAAGTCTTTTGTTAGTATAATGGGGTTTCCTTTGTAGTTGACAAGATGTTTTTCTCTTGTGGATTTTAGAATTCATTCTTTTACTTTGATTTTAAATAGTCTGAGTATAATATGCCCTGGCAAAGTCCTTTTTGCACTTTATTTACAGGAGATCACTGAAACTCCTGTATCTGGATGGCTAAAAATCTCTGATTAGACTTGGGAAGTTTTCATTTATTATTTCATTAGGTAGATTTTCTGAACTTCTTCATCTCTCTTTACACCCTCAGAAATACTGATGATTCAAAAGTTCGATAATTTTATGACCAAAACTTGGCCCCAGGCTATAGACACATTCACTCAGTTCAAGACAAGTATCAGCAGCAACTCTCACTCTGCTCAGATCCTGGGAGAGTTGCTCCTTCCAGTGACAGCAGCTGTAGCCCATGGCATGCTCATTTCTCAGTGCCACCACCTATGTATGCCTCAGATGGGCAAACATCAGCCTAATCCCTGAAACTGGTGCTGCTCATTCCCAGGACCACACAGAGTCTATAAAAAGCCAAGATTGATAATGGCATCTTTCTATGTCTGCTCAGATTTCATAAAGGGCATGGGACCCAGGATGTGCTGCCTCCCTGGAGTGGTTTCTTCCCAAAGTCTCTTAGACACACCCCAAATCAGATTCAGGGTTTGGGACGGTTAATTCTCTCTCCCATGGCCTGGATTGTCAGTGGGAAGTGGACTGCACAAAGATACTCACTTAACCTTCTCCAAAATCGGGGAGTCACTCCCAGTTCCCTATAGTCCTAGGCACGTAGACTGCCAGTTTTCCTCCTCCTCCCTAGATTTTAGTGTTTCCTGTTGCCTGTCTGTTGAATGTTTGTGTTCTTGGATAACATATTTGAGGTATGATTGTCTATGTACTAATGTGCTTCTTCTAAGTAGATAAGGTGAGCCTAAAATTCTTTTAAGTAGGTGAGGTGAGCCTATAATGTTTGTAGTCAACAATGTTGAAGAAAAAGACACAGATGACCTTTTTCTCACTGTATCCTCATAAAACAGAAGGGGGCATAAACCCTCCCAGAAGCTCCCGTCTAAGGGTGCTAGTCTCACTCATGAGGGCTCAATCCCCATGACCTAATCACCTCCCAAACATTTGCCTCCTAAAAGCGTCACCTTGGGTTTAGAATTTCAACATATAAATTTTAGAGAGAGATATACATGGTCTATTGCACAGTTGTCCAGCTTCTTTGAATACTTAAAAGGAGTGAGTCAGCATCTGGGACTTGAGGTCTAAAGACCTGTCTTCATTCTGTACTTCATGCAGGTGAAAGCTGCTACCATTTCCTGATTCTACATGAAATTAAGAAGGGTAAAAATGAAGAAAGCAGAAAGTCCTTCTTAGGAATATGTTTGAAAAATCTGGTTTTTAAGTACATAGAAACCAGAAACCAATTTTGAGATTCTATGAAATGGAGTTAAATATAAGCAGCAGGAGTCAAGACACAGGAGATTCCATTTTATATCAAGGCAACATGAACAGGCAGAAGTTCAAGGTGTCTCTCTATTCTTGGCTGTCATGTACCTCCCACTCTTTGGGCCCCAGGAGAACACCTAATGTAAGTTCAGACAATGACCAGCAGACTGGAAAAATAGGGATTTTAAGTTGGGATTTTCTGCAGGAAAGTCTAGTGCTATTGCTACTAAACAAGTAAAAGCAGCTGCACCCTGACCTATGTGAGGCATCTCTGCAAGACTTGATATAAGTTGGTCTATTTTCTTTGGCTTAACATTTACACGTGTTGCTCTAAGATTCTTTGAATTTTCATCACTTTTAAAACACCATAGGGCAGGTTGGTAAGGAGGGAAGATTATGGGCTTAGAAAACAGTTTCAGCTCTTACTTCTCCACCAATAAACCGTATGACCTTAAGCAAACTTTCTTCTTTTGAGTCTTTTTGTCTTACCTAAAAGTGAGAATAATTATCCTCACCTACTAGTGTCGTGGGAAGGGTAAGGGAGCATGTCTTTGCTCAGCACGTACCAGAAGCTGAATTAATTATTTCCTGTGTTCCTTCTCCCTACCCCCCAGCAGTAATCAGCACATATCACTGCTTCTGCTAAGGGAGAGAGTAAAAGAAACTGGCAATAGAAGCTAATTCTGTGTTTAGTTTTGCAAAGGGGGGTGGATAGTTTTGGATCCACCACTTCCAAATTGTTAGTAGGTTTGCTGAATAGCAAAGACCATGCTTTGACCTAGTAGGCACCCAGAAAGTAGATGGATATTCATGCAAATGAAAAACATCAAAGATTTGAGAAAAATCTAGGAGTCATCTGATCTGAGGTCCAGTTTTTAAGAAGTACAAATTAGATTAATAAGCAAATTATGTTTGAGTCTTTTAAAAACATTATTTTTAAAATCCCCATAAAAGACACTTTACCTAGAGGACTATTTATCATATCTTGCTGTCTATGTGAAACAAAGGGGGAGAAAAAGCCTATGTACTTGCTTATAGACGATTTCTGGAGCAATTAATAAGAAATTGGTAACTGGGGGATGCCAAAAAGGAGAACACTGTGGTGTGAATCAGGAAGCAGAGGAAATGATTTCACTGGGTGCTCTTTGTATCTTGGATTTTGAACTTTGTGAAATGTATTGGTTAGTAAATAAAATTAAAACTTAAAGTAGAGATTGTGATTGTATCTAGTGAAAATCAATGTAGGTTCTGTTTATTTCTAAGAATTTGCTTAATTATTTGTGAAAACTATGTCATGGCAAACGTGCTTCAAAAATATGACATTGTTTGTAGTGAATACACAGAGAAACATCCCCTCATTTCTATCTGTTACTGTGTTGTCTCTCTAAAGATTTAACTCTCAGAAGTAGTAATATTACCTAGGGAATCTAAGAGTGTCTATGCTTCACTCACTTGGCTAGGGCCCAACCCTAATGAGGCTGAGGTCTTGGGTTTAACCTACAAGTGGCGAGTTAACGCAATTCTGTTCTGGGTGTTCAGAGTGTGTCTCTCACTCTCATTAGGTGCTTGTGCCTACTGACCTTGCAGGGGTGACCATGGGTGGAAATCCAGTGAGATCCACCCAAGTTCACCTCTGAGAAGAAAGACAAGCAAAAGGTCAAGGGTGGCCCCAGGTAAGGATGGAGGCCAGCTTAGGGAGGTGGGTCGGGACAGTGGCACAGAGGAGAATAATGAGGTGAATGCGTACACCTCTGTGGCAGGTCTGGGTCTGCCAGAGGACAGCCTCACAGGTTGCACAGTGCTTGTCCTCCTCCCGTCCCATGTCCTGCCCACAGCCCTCTTCTGTTCACATCCTCGACTTTTAGACTTTGTGGCGAGAGTTGGTGCAAGCACCTGCATGAGTTGGGAGAGGGGTGAGGGGTGACTGCAGCTCTTTAAGAGCTTTATTCAAAGTTCAAATCAAGTACCTGAATGCGCTTTGGGAGTCTTCAGGCCCGGCATTAATTCCTCCTCTGCATTCTACCTCAGATCAGCGTTTGCGATATTTTATACATGAGAAAGTTTTCAGAGAGTGACATGTGGGGGGTGGAGGTGGTGTATGCACATGTGTGTGCGTGCACGCTTGGGGCGTGTGTAGGGGGGAGGTGCAGACTGCAAAGGGTTTACCTCCCTTTTGGAAGGTTTTCTAGATACCAGTGAGGCAGGGTTGGGGGCTTTCTAGTCCTTGTCTAACCATATCTAACCCTCTTAGAATTTCCTATATAAAATTCCCAGGTCTGCATAGTGTCAACCAGGTTGGAGTAATAGTTTTAATAGTTATTTTATTTTTACATTTCTAATCCTATTTCTGTGTTAATTGTTTCATTCACTAGACAGAACAAGCCCCCCTAAATAGGTTTATCTCCATTTTATGGTTAAGAAACTGGGGCTGGCATCAAGTGTCTCCCTCAACAGTGAGTCTTGAGACTCATACTGTTTCTCATCTACAAACACAATGTCTTAGGATGTTTGGAATTTATGCTTTAAGGTCTGACTAAGAAGCCAGGAACTGTTGGTAGGGAGCTTGCTCACAGATTAAATTGTATTCCTTGATGAAAGTTTGCATTGGGGCCTTGATTTAAGCCAAATTTGGGGCCAGCTCTCATATCAGCTAAAGTTAGTCTTGGCCTGGTATGGTGGCTCACACCTGTAATCTCAGCACTCTGGGAGGCCAAGGCAGGTGGATTGCTTGAGCTCAGGAGTTTGAGACTAGGCTGAGCAAAAGCAAGACCCTGTCTCTACTGAAAATAGAAAAACTGAGGCAAGAGGATGGCTTGAGCCCAAGAGTTGGAAGTTGCTGTGAGCTATGATGCCACAGCCTTCTACCCGGGGTGACAGCTTGAGACTCTGTCTCAAAAAGAAAAAAAGAAAAAAAAGAAAAGAAAAGAAAGAAATTAGTCCTAACAGCTACCTGTTAGTGTTCACTGGTGGTTACTTAGCAGGAAGTTATTGGTAAATATCATGTATTCACCCAGTAATTACACACCCATGCAGATTACTCACTAATTATGCTCAGCAGGTGCAAAAGTCATTAGTACAATACATCCCTGGCATAGGGTTAGAGGAGGCACACCATTTTGCATTAATTTGATAATTGCTTATTATTTATATACCCCATCTAGGGTTATTTTGTCTCATAACAGTAACAAAGAGCTGCGTGGTTCACCTGCTGAAGTCATTTGCCAGTACTGGGCATGTGGCAGATTGGTCTCCCATCTTCCTTTGTGAACTCTGGAAACAGCCAAAAGAGGAGGGACACTGGAGGGCTCTGGCCAGACCCAGGGGCAGACGAGCAGGGCTTTAAAAGAATGAATATACAGAGTGCCCAGAATAGTATACACATTTTAAGAAAGAAAAAAAAAAACTTTGTTAAAATTGTAATACTCAATATATAATGATAATGTTTGTTATCTTGTATTCTGTACCCTGTATCTCTTATAGTTGCAGAAGTCAAACATGACTTGAATATTACGATTTGAATACCGTTTTTTGATGCCCTCTGAATATGCTTAAACAACTAGAGTTAGAGCAATTAAAGTGGTTGTCAGGGGCAGGGTGTGAAGGGGATGGCATAGTAGCACAAGCAAACTTGTTGGGTGGTGGAATTATTCTATATCATGAGAGTGGTCATCTTTACATGTTATATACATTGGTCAAAGCACATCAAATTGTATATTAAAAATTGGTAAATAGTATTGTATGTTAGAATTGTAGCCCCAATAAAATTGATGCCAAAAATGTTAAAATCAATCAATAAATAAATAAAATAAAAGCAGAGTTGCAATTGCCCATTTGTGTCTGTCCTAAGCAAATTTAAAATCCTAGGCCAGCCTCCCAATGCTCAGTATGTTCCTGAGCTGCTGTGTGCTCAGGGAATTAAAGCTCATTTTAATATTAGCCCTAAGCAAAGCATAATTAGAAAGATAAATCTTCGACAACTCTTTCATACCCAGGCCTCCCCGCTGCCACCTCCTACCTCCATCCCACCTCTCCGCCATCACGCATTATGAAGCCAAATATAAATGGCTTTGAGATGATCTGTACCAACATTGAACACATTTGTTCAGCTCATTGAAAGTTGGCTCTGATGTCAGGCAGACACCAGTGTTGTGACACCTCGGAGGTGTCCTGCCTCCAGACTCTAGGAGGAGGGGACAACTGAGTGTGGGCCTTCCTCTGCTGCTTCCCCCTCAGATCCAACATCAGCACATCCCTTATTCCTGGGGAAACTACTTGCTATGGTGACCACAGGCACCTGTGAAGCCAATGGTGAGATATTCCTTGCACTGAATAATGCGCCCTTGAACTTCACATACGTGAAGCACCTTTCACAGTTTTTTATCACTGCAAAAGGACTCTCCTTCTTCTCCTTAGGGAGATCAAGCAGGTAAGGAGGCAGGTGCCTGGTGAGTTGGGGAAGGAGAGTCACAGGAAGGGAATAGGACCAGCTTCCTCCAAAGGCCGGAAACAGTCTGGAATGAGACTGCACTGCTGTCTACTCACCTCCTGGTCAGGGAGAGCCAAGCGCTGTGTAGACACAGAGACAGACCAGATTCTCAATTATTGAGAGAATAGAGAGGTTAGGATTTAAGAGGAACTTGACCCGTGATTTTCATGACTTAGAACGTCATGCTGCACTGTGTTGGAAATGAGTTTAGCCGATATACCAAGCCAAACTCTGTTTCTAGTTCTTACTTATCTTTCTTCAAGGAATCCCTGAAAAACCAACACCATGTTGCCTTCTAATTCATGTGCCTGAAAGATTTCTTTGATAGTTTATGAAATGCTTCCCTTCCCCCTTTTAAAAGCGCTGAGTACTTGGCTGTCAGCATCACCACCACAGCCTGTGAAGTTGACACTAAAGAGGACCCGCAAAGGCAGCGAGGAACAAAAGCCACACAGGTCCTAGGCCTTGGAAGGCATCATGTCGTGACACCCAGGGACATCGGCTCCCATGTCAAGACTCACTGGAGACTTTTTGACCCCCATTTCTTCCCATCCCTGAGCCCCAGCTATTGTGGTTTCCTTGGGGACATCTCATTGGTTACTGACAGCAGAGCAGAATCCCAAGCCTTCTGTTCCTCGCATATTTCCCACACCTTTTTTACCCTACAACTGTCATCTTTGGCTTTCCTTTTAAATTTCTGCTCTTTATATTACAAGGTGTTAGAAACAGGGATGTGGGGGGTGGATCTCAGCCCAATTAGGGAACTATTGAGTTAGCTTTCTTCCTACTGTGACACTCCCCATTCCTAACCCCACTCTAAGTTCAAGCTCTAAACTTGGAGTGTCTCAGCAGCCCGCTGTTCACATCCTGTGTGGTACGGACCCCAAGACCTGTCTTCCAAAGTCTCCCAATTAATCCTTAATTTGGGGATCTGTGATTGATGCTCTAAAGAAACATGCAGGATCTTCTGGGCATTGTGGTCTCCATGCAGAAGGTTGAGGCAGAACGGAGTGTGCACAACCACAACCACAACCTCAGCCCTGCTCAGGGAGCTACGGACGCTTCCAAGACCTTGGGAAATATTCTGTCTAGAGTACACAGATCCCTCTGTGCCTCTTTACAGGCTCTTCCCTCTGCTTGGGGTTTCTTTATCTCTGTTTTCATGGGGAGATATTCTTGGTTCTGTTTGCAGATGACCCATGATTAACTCCTCTTTTGATGTTTTCCCTCCCTCCTCTGATTCCCGTCTCGCATGGCCACAGAACGCAGCATTTGGGGAGTTGGAGGATGACCTTACCATCAGTTTGCAGCCTTCTTTCTGCGATTTGGGACCTATTTATCTCCACATTCTTGATTTCAATGATACCAGGACACAAAGCAGGGCTTGAATGAGGCCAGAGTGGACCTAAAGCAAACTGGCACTGTCCATCAAGCCACCTTGACCCTTCTAAATGCAGCACAGGGGGCCCAATGGGAGGGAAGGGATATCCATTAATACTTACTTTGTGCTACACTCTGTGATGACTCCCTTACATCTGTTACTTCGTTAATTCTCAGAATAAGCGAAAGAGTTATTTTTATCCCTTTTAAGAGATGGCATCTGGCCAGCTCTGGGCCGCCTCCCCGAGGCCAGGAGTGCCCCCTCTGAGAGCTGCTGCTTCTCCCCGCTCTGCAGAGGACCCTGCACGATGGAGAGTGGCCCAGTACACGCAGGTGCCACATGTCTCCCCTTTTAAGTCTCTGACAGAACCCCAGGCTCCCCTTATCTGCTGGTTTTGACCTTCTAGCAGCGTCTGCAGTTGGTTGGGCACAAAGTGAGTCTGCCTGACTCTGCAGCAGCAGCAGCACGAATGTGGGAAACGCACAATCGCTGCTTGAAAATAGTTTAGTTTCCCAAACACACTCCCTCCGTGCTGGCCCAGCCACCTTTTTCTCTTTTTAAAATGCCACTTATTTGGCTTTTCAGCCCTATGCAGGTTTTATATGATCTATTATGTGGTGCTTTAATTACTGCTGTTTATTTATTATGATTGTAGTTGAATTACCAGGGATTGCCGATAGTGACTTGGCAAAGGCACACACAAAAGGGTATTATGGTATTGTTCCCAGAAAGGCAGCAGGCTGGGTTATACAGCAGAAAGCTGTGGAGAAGCGGAAGGGAAGGGACCGTCCTCCTGGCCAGGGTGGCCTGAGTGTAGTTGCAAGTCTGTGGGGTCACTCGGGCAGGTCTCGCTAAGCATAAGTGCTCCTGACAGGGCTGCTGAGGGTTCCTCAGCGTTGTGCAGTGCTGGAGAAGAGTGATTATGGTCGAAAATCACTGTGCTTCCTCCGTCAAAATAATACAAACCTGCTAGGCATGTCTGCCTATAAAAATGATGCCTCTGCTGGGAACTGCCCTGTACCCTTTCACCCCCATCCCTAGCCAAGGACCTAGTGAACTGAAACGTCCACGTCCCATGTGGCTTTCATTGCTCTCCACCGGCACACTCTGAGTGTCATCAACGGGCAGGGCTCATTTACACTACAACTCAACACTCTGTGAAAGGGCTTCTCTAAAAACCATGCAGGTGAGGCTGTCAGAGCTCACTTGTTCACCGATGACTTACTGAACTTTCCTGCTCTGCCTGTCTGGTGCCAGGTACTCTTCTTCTCCGCCCCCCTCCTTTGTGATTGGAGATAAGGAGTAGATAGTAATTGTGACAAAGAATTACAATATCTAGCTCCTATCTTCATGGAGCACAGAATGTGGAGAGGGGAGATGGTACTCAGACAACAGTAACATCCCTGGATAGATGTTCAAGGTTTGACCTCACCCTCCTGTGCTCTGATAACACCGTGAAGCTACCCTGATACTATGGGATGAAGAACCCAGGGCCGCTGCCTTCCTTGCCCTGGGGACTTGTCAGGAAGGATGAACTGACAACCAGCTCTTTGAGGAGCCATTCATGAGTTTGCTCTCTGTTTCAGTGGCTGCTCGTCTCTCTATCTGCAGTCAGAGAACTGTCCTGGTTTTTCCTTCAGAGTCTGGGGCTTTTTGGTGGAAAAGATACTGTAGGATGAAAGCATCACCAGAGAGGAAGAAGAGGGAAGAGACTGGCAGGGCGAGCTGGACAGATGGATAGATGGACATCCCCCAGGGAGAGAGCTGCTGTCAGGGGCATAGATCGGGGACTGAGCAGAGAGGTGGGGCGATGTGTGTGGGGGGAGCATCATGGCTCAGTCGGCTCCGCAGAGAGATGGAGGAAGCCGGCCGTCTGTGAGCAGCATGGCTGGGAGCCAGGCAGGCACGGGGAATCTTCAAGGGGATAAATACTCAGAGATTTCCAACCCTTGTGGGACGAGTGCCAGGGAAAAAGGCCAAGATTCCAGGGAACACAGCCAGGACAGGGTTATTATAATCCCTAGAAGGATTCATTTGCCAGCTCCTAAAGCAAAAGCAAGCAGCACCCTGAAATGGAGACTAGCTATTTCGGAGCAATTAGCCATTGGTGCCTGCTGCTGTCTTTGGAGGAACTCCAGAATTCGGCGGGGTGGAGAGGCAGGCAGGAAGTCCTGCTCTGTCACTGGGGAGACGACTCCATCCTTGGTACCTCCCCAACTGACCGCTCACTGCAGAGACAGCCCTCCACCTGAGATCCCAGGGGCTGCTGCTCCCCCAGGGACCATGTCCCACCCTTAGGACAACACTGAGTCATCATGGGCAACACATCTTCAGGGGCCTCTGTGGCTGTCCAACGGCATGCTGTCCAGAGGTCAGAACAGGCCTGATTATCTTCTCACATCAGAGGGGGTGTCTTTTCCCCATTTATTTATTTATTTTATTTTTATGGATTTAGGAGGAACAAATGCTTTTGTTACATGGATGTAGCACATTCGTTGTGGACTCAGAGCTTACCGTGTTATCAAGTAATTTTTTCATCCCTTTACTGTTCCACTGTCCATGCCCACCCCAGCAGGGTTTTGAGCCCGGCATCTGTGGACCAGGGAATTTGCCTTTGGTGGACAGTGATTCACCAGAAATGATTTATTCAGTTTTTCTGTGTATATGCTATTTTTCTGGTGAAAAGTTTCAAATATGTCTTAGAATTTATTAGAATGTCTGTAACTGTTTACACTCCTTTGCCCATTCTTACACAGAGAAAGGTTAAAGAGGTTCCTACCCCGCCCATATTCTCATTATTGCTGTCAAATGTCACTCGTCAGCATGGGTCCTTAAGAAGAGTCCAATAGGATCTGGGCATACTGGGGGCCAAGCAGGTACCAGAGACGATTTGCATTTAAAATCATCAATTCGCTGTTCTATGAAGGAATCACGGCGGCCTTTTTCTCTGTACCTGTCTACTGCCTATTCTGAACAATTTTCAGGCTCTGGTTTCACTGACTTCTATAGACTGGTGGTTTTTTGTGGCATCCAGGGGCTCATTTGCTTTGGTCTGGGGCTCTGCATAGTCCTGGGGTACAACTGTGTCGGCTGTGTGTCAGCTTCCCTGCGTGTGGTCCCAGCCTTCTCAGGGGCTGTGGCCACTCCTCGGAAACAAGTCCATTGGAGTAGAAAGAGGTTACTTGCTACTCTATTTGATTAAAGTAGAAACAGAATTCCGACTTTATGAAGCAAGAGAAGTGAGATACGAGGTTTGACTATTACGTTCACCAACTTGCCACTATGTGCTCACGTTGGCAGAACCGTACAAACAGCTCCGGAAGGTTTCCTAAGTTTGGTCTACCAGGTCTCACAGTTGGGTTTGTGTTGACGTGTGGTGGCGTCTTGCTGGTGGTGTTGCCTGTTTTTGAGCGCCATCACAAGAAAGTTGGAGCCTGAGCTAGCGCAATGAACAAACATTCATAAATTTCCTGTTAAACTTGGCAAGAGTGGAGGTGAAATCAGGGACATGTTAGTCCAAGAGTATGAAGATGACGCCATGAAGGAAAAGGCAGTGTACAAATGGGCTAAACATTTCTCTGGGGGGAGAGAAGGCATGACTTATGAAGAGAGGTCAGGGTGAACAGTAATGAGCAGAACTGATAAAAACATTGCAAAAAAATTCGTCAAATCGTGTGTCAAATTTCCAGCTGACTGTGAGAAGCATAACAGACCAAGTAATCATGGGAGAGAAACGGTTAGGAAAATCTTAACTGAAAATCTTGACCAACAACTCACAACAATGCACCAGCTCACACTGTGTTATCTGGGTGGGATTTTTTAGCCAATAAATAACTGTGTTGAAACACCCTTCCTACTCTCCTCCTCACCTGATCTGGCCCTAATGACTTTTTTCTTTCCCTGGAAATAAAAGAAATGTTAAAAGGAAGATATTTTGATGACATTCAGGTCATCAGAGGTGAAATGGTGACAGTTCTGATGGCCATTGCAGAAAGACTTTCAAAATTGCTCTGAAGGGTTGACTAGGCACGACATGGATGTACAGCTTCCCCCAGCAAGTACTTCAAAGATGACCGTAGTGATATTCAGCAGTGAGGTGTGCAGGGCTTTCTCTAGGATGAGTTCACTAACTTAATTGTCAGTCTCATGTCTTGCACGTTTGATTTCACAGCACTGAGCCAGGAAGAAGGGATTAGGAGGGGGCTGCTCCACTTGCTTGGATGAGCCCTGGGGAGAGAGATGAGAGCCACAGGGCATGGAGATGAGCTGTAATAACAGTGCTAACCATCTGTAAGTACATAGAAAGGACTTCCCAGCAGCTCTCTAAGGAAGGATCTCTTCTGTGCACTGCAGAATAACTCTCCAACTCTTTCTTGTGTGAACTGACCATTCTCCATGCTGGCTCTTTTCTCCACACTATTCCTCTGACAGCCACTTCCCCAAACAGAGGCGTTGCTCTGGCAGGGCCAGAGCCAGGATGTCCTTACAGAGCTAACAAGAGATGGGTTTGACTTTGTTTTTTTCCTAGATAATTTCAGGTCATTGGGGTGAGTTAGCACTTTCTAGCCTGAAGTTGAACTTGAACTGCCTTCTGAGGAATCACAGCTCCGTGGATATCTGCCAGGACAACAGGGAGGTAACAGCAAGAGCTGAGTGGCGCTCCTTAGGGAGCAGCCCCAGCAAGTTCTGTGCTGGACGCTGGAGGGAATAGAGAGAAGATGAGGAAATAGGGTAGCGAAGCTGGGAAGGCTGATCCCCAAAGACCTTCACCCGGGAGTTCCCACTCCAAGGACTAAAGAAGTGCTACAGTCCCTGTGGCGTTTGCCCTCACTTTGGAAGGTGGGCTGGGAGCCGGGGCAGTGCGGAAGCTGCTGGGCGTGTCTGGGTACTGTCCCGCCTTCCTGAAACTGGATGAGGAAAGAGAAGTGAGGAAGGGAGAGGAAGGAGTTTGCTCCAACCTAGAGTTTGTTTATGTTTCCAACCCCCGGGGAGGGCAGTAACTGTGTGCCGGTGACCCGTCTCCTAGTCACCCATGGCTGTGCATTTATCTACTTCTCCTATTACATTTCCCAAGGACTCACATTTCAAGAAGTTGGTATTTCTGAAGCACCCTCTTTTTGGAAGAGAATCCAAAGGGAATCCCAAAGGGAATCCAAAAAGGGAAAGGTAGTTTGGGATGAAACTCATTTTTTAAAGCCATTTGGTGAGACCTCTGAAGTCCCCAGGCCTTAGGACAAGGCCACAGCCCTCCACACCTAGATGAACCTGCTGCCCTGTTACTCCTTCCTGTGGGAGCCTAGCCCCCCTGCTCACCCGAGCTCCTGGCGCAGGGGCCTGCCTTGCGTGTCCCCTCATGTATGTAGCATGGGCAGGGTGACAGGTCCTTGGTGCCTCTCTCCTCCCCGCATGCTCCTCTCTCCCCACACCTCGAGCATCTGTGTACCCGTCAAAGAGGTGAGCAGGGATCCCCACAGGGTGTGCGGAGTGAAAGGAGCAGTCCTGTTTTCATGCTTTAATGGTGGAGAACTTACTGAGCATTGAGGATCATTGGCCTCTCTGAGGATTCAGTACTATCAGCTGGTTGGCTGGAGACTTGCCTCTCTCCTTCCTGGGTCACTGCCCAGTTACCTGTGGTACATTCTCTCTCATCTTCTGAGTATGACTGTGGGCTCAGGTCATGTCTACGATAGTCCTTCAGCTCCAGCTGCTTCCAGGACACATGGCTGTTAAAGCTTTTCTGTGCATACCTTGGGAGGGAAGCAGGCTGGCCAGGGCAGGGGTCGGAGGGCACTGCCCCAGGCCACAGAAGCACACTTGGGGCTCCCACCTGTGCCCGCCCACCTGCTAGCAGGAGACTTGTGCTAATGAGAGGGGGACCTGTTGGCTGGCACAGCTGAGCCCCAGCTCCCAGGGACAGGTGCTGACAGCCCACAGGCCCCAAGCCAGTGGGTAGGGAGGACTCAGAGAATTCCGAGAGGAGGCTGGCATGCCACAGAGGCCTGCGGGGCTGGCAGGAAGCTGATTGCCTGCGTGGCACAATCTGCTGCCCTCCCGGGGGAGGTAGGCTCTGGCTGGCCCAGCACCATCTGAACATCTTGATTTGCTGCTAATCGAGCAGCTTGACACCCACAAAACCACGTGACCTCCCCCACCCCCATGCAGCTGAGCAGAGCCACAGCCCCCAGCTTGCTGGGATGTGGGAGAGCCAACTGCCAGGTCTGCTGAGAGCTGTCTTGGCAGGGTCCAAGGACCTCTGTGACAGGCGTGAGGAGGCCTGGCTCCCAGCTCCCAGTGCACGTGAGCCCCCCGCTGGCTGGCTGGGCATCTGCTGAGGCAGAGTAATGAGGACCACATCAGCCCTGATGGTTGTGTAGTCAGAAAAGGCACCTAAATTATCTTGCCTCAGATACTCTGGACAACGTCACATGATGGGTGCTATTATTCCCCTTTTATGGATGAAGAACTTGGGGTTCAGAAGTGGGAGAAAGACAGGTTAGAGTTACCATGTAGTAAGTTTGGGTTGTGGCCCAGGGGTGTTTAGCTGCAGAGTTCATGATTGACAGCCTCAGTAGTACAGAGGGAAAGATGGCGAAAGGGCTTTTCCTTCTGCACCTGGTTTATTTCACTAGGCATAAAAAACTCCAGGTTCATTCATGTTGTTACATGTGGCAGGGTTTCCTTTTTAAGGCTGAATTATGTTCCGTTGTATGTATACACCATAATTTTTAAACCCATTCACCAGTTGAAAGACACCTGTTGTTTCCTCGCTTGCCTGCTATGAACAGGTGTCCCTTAGAGATCTTCCTTTCAACTCTTTTGGATAAACAGCCACAAATGGGATTGCTGGGTCGTAGGGTGGTTCTATGGTTCCACTTAGATGAGGGTTCTAAAATCGTCATTCTCGTAGAAGCGCGAGTAGAATGGTGGTTGCCTGGCTTGGGTAAGGGAGGAAGGAATGTCGATGATGCAAGAGAAATCAGTCTATAGGTCTGTAGCACCATATGGGGCCTGCAGGTCACAGTGCTGTGTTTGGCCTGCACTTTCAAAATCTGCTCAGGGGATAGAGCTCACATTACATTCCATCACAATGAACATTTTTTGAAAAAAAGAAAGAAGGAAGAAATCCATGATGACCCGATGGGGCAAATATCATTCGTGAATTTCTTTTTTTTTTTTTTTTTTTTTTTTAATTTTTTTATTAAATCATAAGTGTATACAATGATATGATTATGGGGCATCATACACTCCCTTCATAAACCATTTGACACATTTTTATCCCAGTGGTTAACATAGCCTTTCCGGCGTTATCTCAGTTACTGTGCCAAAACATTTATATTCTACATTTACCAAGTTTCGCAAATACCCCTGTAATATGCACCACAGGTGTGATCCCACCGATTCCCCTCCCTCTACCCACTCCCCCCTTTCCCACTTCCCCCTATTGTTAAGTTGTAGCTGGGTTATAGCTTTCATGTGAGAGTCCCAAATTAGTTTCATAGTAGGGCTGTGTACATTGGATATTTTTTCTTCCATTCTTGGGATACTTTACTAAGAAGAATATGTTCCAGCTCCATCCATGTAAACATGAAAGAGGTAAAGTCTCCATCTTTCTTTAAGGCTGCATAGTATTCCATGGTATACATATACCACAATTTATTAATCCATTCGTGGATCGATGGGCACTTCGGCTTTTTCCATGACTTAGCAATTATGAATTGGGCTGCAATAAACATTCTGGTACAAATATCTTTGTTATGTTGTGATTTTTGGTCTTCTGGGTATATGCCCAGCAGAGGAATTACAGGATTGAATGGCAGATCTATTTTTAGATCTCTGAGTGTTCTCCATATATCCCTCCAAAAGGAATGTATTAATTTGCATTCCCACCAGCAGTGCAGAAGTGTTCCCTTTTCTCCGCATCCACGCCAACATCTCTGGTCTTGAGATTTTGTGATATAGGCTAGTCTCATTGGAGTTAGATGATATCTCAAAGTAGTTTTGATTTGCATTTCTCTGATGATTAAAGATGATGAGCATTTTTTCATATGTCTGAAGGCCGTGCGCCTGTCTTCTTCAGAGAAGTTTCTCTTCAAATCCCTTGCCCAGCCTGCGATGGGATCCCTTGTTTTTTTCTTGCTGATGCGTTTGAGTTCTCTGTGGATTCTGGTTATTAAACCTTTGTCAGAGTTATACCCTGCAAATATCTTCTCCCATTCTGAGGGCTGTCTGCTTGCTCTGCTTACTGTGTTCTTAGCTGTGCAGAAGCTTTTTAGTTTGATCAAGTCCCAGTAGTGTATTTTTGAAGCTGCTTCAATTGCACGGGGGGTTCTCCTCATGAAATACTCTCCCAGACCAATTTCTTCAAGGGTTTTCCCTGCATTCTCCTCTAGTATTTTTATAGTTTCATGTCTTAAGTTTAAATCTTTAATCCAATGAGAGTCTATCTTAGTTAATGGTGAAAGGTGTGGGTCTAATTTCAGTCTTCTGCAGGTTGCCAGCCAGTTCACCCAGCACCATTTGTTAAATAGGGAATCTTTTCCCCACTGAATGTTTTTAATTGGCTTGTCAAAAATCAAATAGCGGTAAGTAGCTGGATTCATCTCTTGGTTCTCTATTCTATTCCAGATATCTACTTCTCTGTTTTTGTGCCAATACCATGCTGTTTTGATCACTATCGATTTGTAGTAAAGTCTGAGGTCTGGTAGTGTGATTCCTCCTGTTTTGTTTTTATTTCTGAGTAATGTCTTGGCTATTCGAGGTTTTTTCTGATTCCATATAAAACGAAGTAATGTTTTTTCAAGATCTTTAAAATATGACAGTGGAGCTTTAATAGGGAGTGCGTTGAAAGTATATATTGCTTTGGGTAGTATGGACATTTTGATAATGTTGATTCTTCCTAGCCATGAGCATGGTATGTTTTTCCATTTGTTAACATTTTCAGCTATTTCTTTTCTTAGAGTTTCATAGTTCTCTTTATAGAGATCTTTCACGTCTTTTGTTAGGTAAATTCCCAAATATTTCATCTTCTTTGGCACTACTGTGAATGGGATAGAGTCCTTAACTGCTTTTTCAATTTGACTGTTGTTGGTGTATATAAAGGCTACCGATTTATGAATGTTGATTTTGTAACCTGAGACGCTGCTGTATTCCTTGATCACTTCTAGGAGTTTTGTAGTAGAGTCCCTAGTGTTTTCCAGATACACAATCATATCATCTGCGAAGAGCGAGAGTTTGATCTCTTCTGACCCTATATGGATACCCTTGATCGCCTTTTCTTCCCTAATTGCGGTGGCTAAAACTTCCATTACAATGTTGAAAAGCAATGGAGACAATGGGCAGCCTTGTCTGGTTCCTGATCTGAGTGGAAATGATTCCAATTTAACTCCATTCAATATGATATTGGCTGTGGGTTTGCTGTAGATAGCCTCTATCAGTTTAAGAAAAGTCCCTTCTAGACCAATTTTCTTGAGTGTTCTGATCATGAAGGGATGCTGGATATTATCAAAAGCTTTTTCTGCATCAATTGAGAGAATCATATGGTCTTTGTTTTTTAATTTGTTTATGTGCTGAATTACATTTATAGATTTACGTATATTGAACCAGCCTTGAGACCCTGGGATAAAACCAACTTGGTCATGATGTATAATTTGTTTGATGTGTTGCTGGATTCTGTTTGTTAGGATCTTGTTGAATATTTTTGCATCTATATTCATTAGTGATATTGGTCTATAATTTTCTTTTCTTGTTGGGTCTTTTCCTGGTTTGGGGATCAGGGTGATATTTGCTTCATAGAACGTGTTGGGTAGTCTTCCTTCTTTTTCTACATTTTGGAACAGGTTGAGTAATATAGGTACTAATTCCTCTTTAAAGGTTTGGTAGAATTCTGACGTGAAACCATCTGGTCCCGGGCTTTTCTTTTTAGGGAGGTTTTGTATAGTTGATGCTATTTCTGAACTTGATATGGGTCTGTTCAACATTTCCACTTGATTCTGGTTAAGTCTTGGAAGGTGGCGTGCTTCCAAGTATCGGTCTATTTCCTTCAGATTTTCATATTTCTGAGAATAAAGTTTCTTGTAATATTCATTAAGGATTTTTTGGATTTCTGATGAGTCTGTGGTTATTTTGTCTTTGTTGTTTCTGATTGATGATATTAGAGATTTTACTCTTTTTTTCCTGATTAGGTTGGCCAGAGGTTTATCTATTTTATTGACCTTTTCAAAAAACCAGCTTTTTGATTTATTGATCTGTTGTATTATTCTTTTGTTTTCAATTTCATTTAATTCTGCTCTAATTTTGGTTATTTCTTTTCTTCTACTGGGTTTGGGGTTGGAATGTTCTTCCTTTTCCAGTTGCGTGAGATGTCCCATTAAGTTGTTAACTTCCTCTCTTTCCGTTCTCTTGAGGAAGGCTTGCAGTGCTATAAATTTCCCTCTTAGAACTGCCTTTGCGGTGTCCCAGAGGTTCTGATAGCTTGTGTCTTCATTGTCATTTTGTTCCAAAAAATTGGTGATTTCTTTCTTAATCTCATCTCTGACCCAGCTATCATTCAGCATAAGGTTATTTAACTTCCATGTTTTTGTATGGGTATGCAGATTCCTGTTGTTACTCAATTCAAGTTTTATTCCATGATGGTCCGAGAAGATGCACGGAATAATTTCTATTCCTTTAAATTTACTGAGGTTAGACTTGTGACCTAAAATGTGATCAATTTTGGAGTAAGTTCCGTGGGCTGATGAGAAGTATGTGTATTCAGTTTTGTTGGGATGAAATGTTCTGTAGATGTCTGCTAAATCTAAATATTGGATGGTTAGGTTTAAATCTAAGATTTCTTTGCTCAGCTTCTTTCTGGAGGATCGATCCAACACTGCCAAGGGAGTGTTGAAATCTCCAACGATTATGGAGCTGGAGGAAATCAAGTTACTCATGTCTGTTAGAGTTTCTCTTATAAATTGAGGTGCATTCTGGTTGGGTGCATAGATATTAATAATTGAGATCTCGTCATATTGAGTATTGCCCTTAACAAATATGAAGTGACCATTCTTGTCCTTCCTTACTTTTGATGGTTTAAAGCCTACTGTATCTGCAAATAAAATTGCAACACCTGCTTTTTTCTGATTACCATTTGCCTGAAATATGGATGACCATCCTTTCACCCTGAGTCTGTATTTGTCTTTTAAGTTGAGATGTGACTCTTGTATGCAACAAATATCTGGCTTAAGTTTTTGTATCCAGTCAGCTAACCTATGCCTCTTTAGAGGACAGTTTAAGCCATTCACATTGATGGAGAGTAAGGATAAGTCTGGTGGAATTTTGGGTATCGAGTTTTTCAAAGGTCCAATGGACATTTTTAATCCTTTCGCCAGTGTGGAAGTTGGAGTTTGATCCGAAGTTTCTGAGTGAGTTTACTTTTGTGGTATAGGATTGGGTTGGTCATTGTGGAGGATAGGTCTGAGAACATCCTGAAGAGCTGGTTTACTTATGGCAAATTTTTTCAACATATGAATGTCATTGAAGTATTTAATTTCTCCATCATAGATGAAACTCAGTTTAGCTGGATACAAGATCCTGGGTTGAAAGTTTTTTTGCTTTAGGAGATTAAAAGTTGATGACCAGCCTCTTCTTGCTTGAAAAGTTTCAGCAGAGAGATCTGCAGTTATTCTAATATTCTTACCTTTGTACGTTATAGTTTTCTTTCGCCGGGCTGCTTTGAGAATCTTCTCTTTCATGTTAACTTTAGTGAAGCTAATTATGATATGTCTGGGAGATGGCTTTTTGGGGTTGAATCGTGCTGGGGTTCTGAAGCTGTCTGCTATCTGAATTTCAGATTCTCTAGGCATGTCTGGAAAATTTTCTTTCATAATTTCATGTAGAAGGGCCTCTGTGCCCTTGGCTGCCACGTCATCAGCCTCCGAAATTCCTATAACCCTTATGTTATGTTTTTTCGAATTATCTGAGAGCTCTCTGAGTGAGTGATCCGTTTTTGCTCTCCATTTCTCTTCCTCTTTGAGAGATTGGGAGCGTTCGAAGACTTTATCTTCAATGTCAGAAATCCTTTCTTCTGCTTGCTCCATTCTGTTACTGAGGGATTCTACTGTATTTTTCATATCTTTGAGGGCTGTAAGTTCTTGTTTCAGTGTGTCTAAGTCTTTGGTGGTTTTGTCTTTAAATTCGTTAAATTCTTGAGACAGTTTTTGAATTTCTCCACGAATTCCTAATTCCATTTTATTAATCTTGTCTGCAAACCAAATTCTGAATTCGACTTCTGACATCTCAGCCAGTTGTTTATGAATGGGATCTTCAATCACATCTGCCGTATCTTTTCTTGGGGGGGTTGATCTATTCTGGTTATTCATGTTACCAGAGTTTTTCCGCTGATTCCGCCCCATGGTTTACTCCCTTTGGTTTTTCCCCTGGGGTTTTATCGAGGGCCCGTACAGTGTTGTGGCCTGAGAAACTGGGGCCCTGTCTGGTGTGGTGGAGCAAAGTGGTTCTGTCTTGTTTTCAGCTGGTTTCTGTTCTATCCTATTGCAACTTCTACTCTGGCTTGAAGTCTCAGCTGTGTGGAAAAATCAGCAATTAAGTCACCCCGCCTGCCCACCTCTGGCCCCAGTTGGAAAAGGAGAATCAAACCTTCCTACAATCGCACACCCAGGGCACCACCTGAAAAGTCCTCAGTCTATTAGCCCAGTTCAAAAGGTCCGAATCAACTGTCTCAATCGGCACTTGTCTCAGGTGGAAGGGTTCAAGAGGTCTCTGGGAACTGGATCACAGGGGCCTGGTGACTCCTCTGAGACAGCTCACTCCAGTGCAGCGTGGAGTCAGGAGGAGCCACCCCGCAAACAGAGCAGTCTGGGAAGGTTAACGTCTCCTTCCCCACTTTGCCCCTCCGTCGGACCCAGTCACTGGTATCTCTGCAGATGGCTAACCCAGTTGCCTGCAGTGAACAGACACTCCAGGGGTTTGCACCTGCCTGAATCGCGAGGAAGTCTGCCAGGCCCCCGCAGACTGCCGCTATCTAGCAGGAGGAGATGGGGCCTGACATCTTTGAGTGATTGATGCAGGTGATGGGAAGGAGGTGTTCACTCAGGCTTAGCCCCGTCCCTGATGGATGCTGCTAACAGAACAGAACAGAACAGACAACTTTGTGAGGTTCTGTCTCTGTTCCTGTCGTCGCCTACAGGAGACGGGCTGTTTTGAGTTCAAACGTCTTTGCTGCTGGAGAATTGCGTCTGAACACCTCTCTGGGTCGGCCCCGCCCTGGAGGCTTCTGGGTTTGTGAGTCGTGACACAGGTGGCCTCCTCTGGTTGCCCAGGGAGACAGGGGGTGTGGCCTCAGAATATCCAGAAGTGAGCGTTCTGCCGTTAAAGAAAAAACGGCTGTTGATCTACCTCCAGGGAACTGCTGCTCTGGTGTGGGCACTCAGGCGACCCTTTTCTCCTCTGTCCCGCGCCCCAGAGTCAGCACTGAGCGGCCGCAGTTTGTGCTGGGTCCACACCCCTTAAGAGATCCCCCAAGAATCAGAACTCTTGGGGGATGGGCGCCCAGACCCGGATTGGGAGTGGGGCGGGGGGAAGCTAGAGTTTCATTCAGTTTCACGCAATACTACGGTCCGGGGAGGGCTCCTGCACTGCACCGCAGGGAAGTGCCGCCAAGGCTTGATTTCCCCTCAGCGGAGTGCCCTCTCCTCGCTCACGTGTCCCAGAGTCAGCGCTGACCTGACGCAGCTCCGGCACTGTGCACTCCCCTCGAGAAATCACCCAAGGAGCCGAACTCCGGAGGGATAGGCCCTCAGACCCCGAGTGAGAGTAGGGGCTCTCAGCTCTCAGCGGGGAGGCCAGAGTCTTATTCAGTCTTGTGCCCGGGGAGGGCTCCTGCACTGCACTGCAGGGAAGTGCCGCCAAGGCTTGATTTCCCCTCAGCGGAGTGCCCTCTCCTCGCTCACGTATCCCAGAGTCAGCGCTGACCTGACGCAGCTCAGGCACTGTGCACTCCCCTCGAGAAATCACCCAAGGAGCCGAACTCCTGGGGGATAGGCCCTCAGACCCCGAGTGAGAGTAGGGGTTCTCAGCTCTCAGCGGGGAGGCCAGAGTCTGATTCAGTCTTGGGCCCCGTATGCCCGGGGAGGGTTGCTGCACTGCACCGCAGGGAAGTGCCGCGAGGCGTGACTCCCCCTCAGCCCGGTGCCCTCTCCTCACTCGGCGCGCCTCAGAGTCAATGCTGACCAGACGCAACTCGGGGACTGTCCACTCCCCTTGAGAAATCACCCAAGGATCCGAAGTCCTGGGGGACAGGCCTCCAGACCTCAGTGGGCGGGAGGGGAGCGCCGGGGATTCAGGGTTGCCGGCAAAGGATTCCCAAAGTTTTATTCAGCCCTATGTCCGGCAGGAGAACGCCACGGCACCCCAGTAGGGGAGGTAGGTCCAGTTTTTAGAAGGTCTCTCCCGTGGAGTGTAGTGGGAGGGGCTTTAATTTCTGCCCACTTGTTCAATTGTGGGGCTACAGAGCCGGTCTCATGGGGGAGGGGGACTCCCGTCCGCTTGGTGGTGGATTTTGTACCTTTTGTTTGCGTCCTTGTGATCACAACTTGCCTCAGCGTTGTTGATGTGCGTTCTTCAGCCTTCTCTCTTGGTGAGGCTCAAGTCCACCAGGATACTTACTAAATTCCTGTCCCTTAACTCTCCTTCTGGACGGGAGCCTTTGTTGAAAGCTGGCTTCAGTCCGCCATCTTGTCTCTCAGTCCCATTCGTGAATTTCTTTCAAACTCTTTGATTCTAAATGAAAGTAGTAGTCACAATGTGCTCTTCTGACACCTTACAGTGTAATAAGTACTTTTTCACCTACCATGATATTTTATGTATTTTTTTTTCAGTTGTTGATATCCCTGAGGGTCCAGGCGATTTGGAGCCTCCCTTGGTGAGCAGCCTGTGCTTAGCTTGGGATGCCAGCTCAGATGTTCATCCCATGCAGCACTTGGAGCCATCAGCAGAATCCATGTTGGGAGGGACACCGTCTGATCCCAGGCCTTTGCTCTGCAATGGAGCCCCTGGCTGCCCAGCTTTGATTTGGCAAATGCGGATGAGTCTGTTCTAATCACTGTGCTCATTTTTGCGCTATCGTCCTTCCAATCCATTTGTTCCATTATTTGATGAATCCAGGGGATTATGTCGGTGCCCAGAAGCTTTGGTGTAGCGGGAGCAGTGTTTAAGCAGCTCTCTCTCTCCTCCAGCTGGTGCTAAGGATGGGGAGGCAAGGTGCATGCAGGTTGAGGGAGCAGGGAGCATGTGGCCCCAAGGATGAGAAAGGTGACAGAAATGAGGGGAAAGATCTGGAGTCTCGCAGTTTTTTACTGAAAATAAGAAAATCAATCCATGACCTTAAAGAAGTTTATGAATTCCAAGCTTAGGAATCAATGTGCATTGATTTTTGTGGCTCTGCCGGGGCTGCGGGTGAACACTGTTAGGTGATGAAAGCTACGTTTTGTTGGGCTGGGAATGGAGATCCGCAAGTGCCATTCCTACCACATTGCCAGCAGTGAGAAAGACTGAAAAAAAAAAAAAAAAGAAAAAAAAGAAAGCTCATCTGTGCCAGCATCAGCCTGCAGGCTGGGGCATCTGGCTGTGACCTGGAGGGCAAAGGTTCTAAGTTGCCATCTGTCAGAGGAAGAATGTCACACACTCCTCAGGGTGTGTCCAGGCTCTTTCCACAACCCTGAGCATCTCCACTCACAATCCTCTCTCCTTCCCAAGATGGTTTGAAGCTTTGTTTCACAGGGGGAGGGGTTGCTAAGAAAAGGAAAGGTGGCGAGTAGGACAGAGATTAAACACAGATCGTGCCACGGTAACACACCTTAACAATTTCCAGCCGGGCAGCAGTTTTCCATCCCGTTTCCGTACCCTGTGTCATGTGATCACCATACACCCAGGGAGCTGGTTGGAACATGTGCATCATTTGTTCATTCACAAGAAGGTGGTGGAGCCCGAGGAGGCTGGCAACTTGCCTAAGGTCACTGGGCTTGTATGGCCACAACCAGCGCTTACCCCCAGCAGTAGTGCACCCCGACTCCTGTGCTCAGGGGCCTGCTGGTTCCCAGAGGACAGAGCCTCGCTGTTGTGCTGGAACCTGGGGGCTACAGGAGATTAGCATCCATGTGGAGGGAGACAGTTAGGCACGCCCAGGAGACGCTTACAGAGGGCAGCGCAGCGGGGTCAGTAGGCTCTGTATCAATTCTTAGGAGACTCGGAACAGGAGGGGCTGAGCAAGAGACACCCTGAGCATGTAACCTGGGGTGCTGCTAGGCCTAGGAGCTGGAGCCCCCCTCCCCTAATGCGATGCTAGGTTCAGGGTGGTCAGCACTAAGCAACAGGGGTGTGCAGACTCGTGGGGCAACTCAGCTGCTGAGGATACGGGGCTCAGGGATGGGCCCAGCCTCTGGCAGCCGACTGCCTGGGGGTCTCTTCACACACTCAGGGCCCCCTGCATCCCTCCTGGGGGTCTCCTCACACACACTCGGGGCCCCTGCATCCCTCCTGGGGGTCTCCTCGCACACTCGGGGCTCCTGCATCCCTCCTGGGGGTCTCCTCGCACACTCGGGGCCCCTGCATCCCTCCTGGGGATCTCCTCGCACACACTCGGGGCCCCTGCATCCCTCATGGGGGTCTCCTCGCACACACACAGGGCCCCCTGCATCCCTCCTGGGGGTCTCCTCGCACACACTCGGGGCCCCTGCATCCCTCCTGGGGGTCTCCTCGCACACACTCGGGGCCCCTGCATCCCCCCTGGGGGTCTCCTCGCACACACTCGGGGCCCCTGCATCCCCCCTGGGGGTCTCCTCGCACACACTCGGGGCCCCTGCATCCCCCCTGGGGGTCTCCTCGCACACACTCGGGGCCCCTGCATCCCCCCTGGGGGTCTCCTCGCACACACTCGGGGCCCCTGCATCCCTCCTGGGGGTCTCCTCGCACACACTCGGGGCCCCTGCATCCCTCCTGGGGGTCTCCTCGCACACACTCGGGCCCCCTGCATCCCTCCTGGGGGTCTCCTCGCACACACTCGGGGCCCCTGCATCCCCCCTGGGGGTCTCCTCGCACACACTCGGGGCCCCTGCATCCCTCCTGGGGGTCTCCTCGCACACAGGGCCCCTGCATCCCTTCTGGGGGTCTCCTAGCACACAATCAGGGCCCCTGCATCCCTCCTGGGGGTCTCCTCGCACACACTCGGGGCCCCCGCATCCCTCCTGGGGGTCTCCTCGCACACTCGGGGCCCCTGCATCCCTCCTGGGGGTCTCCTCGCACACACTCGGGGCCCCTGCATCCCTCCTGGGGGTCTCCTCGCACACACTCGGGGCCCCTGCATCCCTCCTGGGGGTCTCCTCGCACACACTCGGGGCCCCTGCATCCCTCCTGGGGGTCTCCTCGCACACACTCGGGGCCCCTGCATCCCTCCTGGGGGTCTCCTCGCACACACTCGGGCCCCCTGCATCCCTCCTGGGGGTCTCCTCGCACACACTCGGGGCCCCTGCATCCCTCCTGGGGGTCTCCTCGCACACACTCGGGGCCCCCGCATCCCTCCTGGGGGTCTCCTCGCACACACTCGGGGCCCCTGCATCCCTCCTGGGGGTCTCCTCGCACACACTCGGGCCCCCTGCATCCCTCCTGGGGGTCTCCTCGCACACACTCGGGGCCCCTGCATCCCCCCTGGGGGTCTCCTTGCACACACTCGGGGCCTCTGCATCCCTCCTCTGTCGTCACCACCAGCTCAGGCTGCCATTATCTTCTGCTGGTCTAGAAGCCCAGGGTCCCTCTCCTTGCTCCTTCGTATTTCCTTACCCCCAGCTCTTATTTCTTTTTCTTTTTCTTTCCCCATTTTTGGACAACTTTATTGAGAAATATTAGTCCTGCTGCTTCGGTAATAGTACCTGGAATATTTCTCTTTTAACTTTTTTATTGTGGTTAAAAAAGCATACCACGAGATTTACACTCTCCACCGATTTTTAAGTGTACTCGCGGCGTATATTGTTAACTACAAAGGTTGTGCATCTTTAAACGTTTTCATCTTGCATGACAAAAACTTTATACACATTGACAGCAGCGTCCCCTCCCCCTCCCAGCAGCCCTTGGTAACCTCCATTTCAATCTTTGATTCTATAAATTTGGTTATTTGGGACACCCCGTGTAAGTGACATCATGCAGTATTTGTCTTTCTGTGTCTGCCTTATTTCACTCAACACGATGTCCTCCACGTTGCCACAAATGGCAGGATTTTCTGCTTTTAGGACTGAATGGTGTTCTAGTGTATGTCTGTACACACAGCATTTTCTCTCTGCAGTCACCTGTCAGCAGACATGTAGGCGGCTTCCGTATCTCAGCCATTGTGAATAGTGCTGCAGGGAACATGGCGGTGCAGATAATCTTTGAGAGCCTGCTTTTAATTATTTTGGATAAATACCCAGAAGTGGGATGGCTGGATCATATGGTAGTTCTATTTTTAATATTTAAATATCTTACATTTTTCTTGGATCTTGAATTCAACTCCTCCTCTTCGCCCCCACCCCATCTCTCTCCTACTCACACGCTCAGAACTTCTACCATAAAATATTACTGTCTCTTCATTGGATGTGCATATGATTCGATTTTCTAAAAAAGGCCATTGTGGTGGAGTAATTCACTTTAGGTATTAATTATGATTTCTCCTCTTTTATCTCTCAACTTCCTCCCTATCTTTCCTCCCTAAGCAGGTGGGTCATGAGCACTGGGCAGGATGGTGGACATGTGGCAGAGGAAACTATATGACTGATGTCCCCCAACCTGAAATTACTAACCCTGGCACAATCTGGGGGACAAGTTCCCTCCAAAAAATTGGTTAAAGTTTTCGAACAACTGGATAAGACAGGAGGCTGGAAAGAGAAATGGAAGGGAGTCTCAAAAAGATGTCTACCTTACACACCTAAGTTGGTGGTCTGTGATTCACTAACAGTAACTCCACGTATTGCCAACAAATCTCAGAGATGTTCCATTTTCACATGAGAACAGAACATCGCTTCATTTCTCTCCCCATCCCCCCCACAGTGGCCAGAGTGGTCTTGCTGGAATGTACTTACAATCCTATCATTTCCCAATTTAAAGCCCTCAGGGCCTTCTTATGTCTGCAGGTTCAAGGCTACACCTGATGGTAGGGTCCTGGGTGATCTTGGCCCCACTCACCCGCCTCTCCGGGCCCCTTCCTCACTAGCTGGCCTGAGTCATTTTCCTGTCATAGAAGTGCTTAGGGACCCCAGCACCCCCAGGCCCTTCTGTGCCCTCACCTTTGTCAGACATTTCTCTCCAGATTCTCTGTTGCCTGGATGATTTCCACTCAACCTTAAAACTCATCTCAAACATCACTTCTTGCAGAAAACCATGCTGGAGCCCCCTGGTTTCCACAGCACCTTCTCTGAGCTCTCTCCAAGGCATGGTCACCCCACAGCGAGCTTGGTGTGCTGTGGGCCAGGATGCTGGATGGGGGTCACAGTGTTGTCAGGGCAGGGTAGTGACAGATGGAGATGGGACTTCGGGGGAAACCTAACCATCCATTCTCTGCCCTATGGAAGACAGGGCAGGTGGAGTCGGATTTGAGGCCGTTTGAGGGTTGGTTTCCATGAGGCTGTTAGCACAGTAAAATAACTACTGCTACCTTAAAATACTATGTGAAATGAAAGATCAAGAAGTAATATTTTAACCGAAACGACTTCTGGCAAAAAAAGTTGGTAATTTAGGAATAAAGTTTTTTTCTCTTTCTTTGGGCCTTCCTGGTTCTTCTTTGCACTGAGGCCCAGTTAGGTTAGGCTCCCTGCAGGCGAGTCCCAGAACCTAGGAGAGAGAGACAGAGGTAAGTCCCCACCCCTGTTCCCCCAGGCTCCAGAGAAAGGGGAGGAAGGAATCCACGGGCCCCTGTCTGCCATTCTTCTCTCTTACTCTCTCCTGAAATCATTTGTGGTGTTGCCACTGACTCAGCCAGCCCTTGGACATGGGGTTGAAGGTCTTAAACTGGAAAATCTTGAGCTGATAGTAAGTGGGGCCCTGATCAGTGTCCATCTCCACTTTTGCTTGATTTCAAGGGGTAGATTGGGAAGGGCTTGAAATGCAGGCTGCACAGCAGGCCAGTGGGGAAGAGCTGGGATGGGGCGGCAGGGGGCCGTGCCCTGGGGGAGCGGGCACGAGCTTCCCCCAGCCCACGGCCAGCACGCAGCCAGCTGGCAGCCAGTGGTCAGCCCTCGGGCCGTGGCTTGCTTCTAAGCATCCTTTTCCCCTTGTGTGTGCAGGGATCCATGTGAGTATCTGTGCTGAGTCCGGCACATATGTGCATGAGAAGAGAGAAGATGCTGTTTCCTTTCTTCTCTCTCAAATGTTTGCTCTGGTTCTGTGTGGAAGGGAGCTTCAATCGGAGGGTGCTGGCTCAGAATGAAGCGCGGCTCTCTGGTGTCCGTCTGAGTGTTCACAGAATAAAGGGCAGAGCGGGCTCGGATCCCATCTGTGGAGCAGACTCTTAATCAGAGCAGCCTGTTACACAGACCACCTTATACATGTGGAAAAAGATCTCCAGTGCTCCCTGGGAATGCTTGCTGAGAACACACACCTGCTCTGCTATCAGTAAACAGTCCTGTCTGGGTCTGCAGGGGGCACAGTGAAGGAACGGAGGCAGGAAATGGCAAGGATGGGGGCCGAGTTGGGCCGAATGCACAGTGATGGGAGAGATGAGCCCAGCCAGATGTCAGGGCTGCCTGCCTTGTTTTGTGGGAAAGAAAATTCACTCAATATATAATAAAGGAGAAAATAAATCATTTTGAGCCTGAATGAGTGAGCTCCTCACGAATAGGCCATTCTACTCGGTGTGGGGAAGACGGCTGGGGGAACTACAGGGCTCAATCTCTCCAGAGGCTGTTCCGGGGTGGGGAGCTCTGCCGAGGGACATTCCTTTTGATTTGTATTCTGGGGGAATCATAGGACAGTGGGAGTGAGGGCCCCTTATTTACTGGGCTAGACAAGAGTTTCTCCCCTTTGGCCCTATTGAAATTTTGGGCTGGCTACTTCCTTGTTGGGGAGCTGCTTGTGCATCTGAGGGTGTCGGCAGCATCCCAGGTCTCATTAGATGCAGGTGGTACGCCCACCCCCAACTGTGATAATCAAAAGCGTCTCCAGACATTGCCAAATGTCCCCTGGAGGGCCGGGGGGTAGGGCAGGGGCACTGACCTGGTCAGTGGAGGATCAGACTTATGCTCCGCTCTGGGTCTTTCACACACAGTATCTCGCTTAATACTCACTGCAGACAGGCCTCGCCTTGCATTTGTTCTTGTCTAAGCTGGGACTAGGTTGCAGACAAACCTGATTCCAAGACGTGGAGTCTTTTGTCCTCTCCCTCAGAAATCGAGTCTACTCTTTGTGACTGGTCTAATGTCTGGGCACTGTCCCTGACAGCGAAGCCCTCCTGTTGTCCGGGGTGACTTCAGAAACATGGCAAGGCTTCCTTTCCCTCTTCTGTCTTCTTCCCTTCAACCACACCAGCGATTCTGTGATCAGAGTCCATTCTTTAGCCTTAAGTTAAACTTTGCTGTGCTGGGGGAGGGTGGAGAGTAGAAGGAAGGAAGAAAAACCTGGAAGGACTGATGTGTTAAGCTCACTCATATCTCAACATGAATAAATTCAGCAGATCCAGACCCAGAGGGCCCTTTCCACTAGCCCCATTTCCATTAGAATACAACTGCGGAAGGAGACTGTCCATAAAAGCTCAGTGGAGCAGCCCTTCTTCCTGGTGTTAGACATGTTAGAAGAGGGCTGTGCCTGTGGCTCAGTCCGTAAGGCGCCCGCCCCATATACCGAGGGTGGCGGGTTCAAACCCGGCCCCGGCCAAACTGCAACCAAAAAAAAAAAAAAATAGCCGGGCGTTGTGGCGGGCGCCTGTAGTCCCAGCTACTCGGGAGGCTGAGGCAAGAGAATCGCTTAAGCCCAGGAGTTGGAGGTTGCTGTGAGCTGTGTGACGCCACAGCACTCTACCGAGGGCGGTACAGTGAGACTCTGTCTCTACAAAAAAAAAAAGAAAGAAATGTTAGAAGAATATACCTTCTGCATTAGTTAGGTTTCCGGATGAGTTCACTATTTTAATACTTGTAGAAATACTGTTATTTTGGTGAAATTAGCATCGTGAGTGGTTTTCTTTGTGTCTCATTTTCCAAGGAGGAAACCACTTGGAAGGATCTAAGTGTTTCTGGGTGGTTACTACTGACGTGCATTGCTATTAGGCCACAGCCATGTCTGTTCTTACCTAAAATTTTTGAATGGTCCCTAAACTGGTCTCCCTGGTTCCAGTCTGTATCCTATCTGTTTTTATAGTCTTTCCCCTCCACATTTAGGTGAAACTGATAGTTCTATATCATAAATCTGTCCATCTGTCTATGCCTTTCCCTTTTCAATGCACAGAAGGCTCCCTCTTGAACCTTAAGGTAAATTTCAAATTCCTTGGCATGATTCACAAGACTTTGCTTAAAATGAGCTAAACCCATTCCTTGCTCCACCCGCCTGTACCTAGTATGTGCATCACACAGAACGAATGGAACTCCTCCAAGTGCCCTTGGTTCCCTCATCTCTTTACAAACCTTTGCACCTGCTATACACCTGCTATAGAGAATTATTAGAATAATTCTCTAATTTCTCCAACTGGCTAACTCCTTTTTGTCCTTGAAGACTTAACCCAAGGTTCTCTTCTTTCCAGAAGTTTCCTTTAGCTCCCTCTTCCACTGTCCACTCCTTTGCCTCCCAAAGCAACCCATGCAGACCACAGCGATGCCCTGTGTCCTGCCACAGGGAAATTACCCCTGCACAAGCTCATGAGCTCTGGTGCGCAGAGAATTTGCCTTCATTATCATTTTATCCTCAGTGCCTAGGACAATGCCCACATAGAGGAGACGAAATAGATGCTCAATAAATATTTGTATGATGTCCCCAGATGGCTGTACCCATGAAATATTGGTGGTTCAGCCCAACCATTGACCTTCTTCTTTTGACACCCTATCTTAGATAATATTCAAACCTGAAAAGTCTATTAGTAACCCTCTCAACCAAGTCTTCAGAAGCTAGGGAACCATTCTGGGGAGGATCAGTTTCTTTTTATTACTCCTCTGTGAAGTATTGATTGATTGAGCCCTCAGCGTTCCACCTTTTCCACGATTCAAAAGCTTAAAAGTCAGAAGGAGTGAAGTTGAAAAACATAGTCACTGTCAGGATTAAAACAAAGGGAGTTTCTTCTACTTCTGCTGGATTGGAAGTTCTTGCTCTGATACCTGCTTATTGCTCAATGTTCATGGTGTACTTTACAAGTTCAAAATGTTTAAGAGTCATTACTGGGTCCAGTCATGCCAAGAGATTGTCTTCCTGGCAATTGTCTCTCACTAACACAAGATGTTTCTTCCCATGCGGTGGTTAGGTGGGTATCCTGTAACTGTGAATCCACTACCTAAATGCCCCTAGTAGTCTGTTTTTCTGTATGAAGGCAGGAAACCAAAAAATCACCTGATTAGGTGACCTTATCCTAAGATGGGTCATGATACCATGTCAGGATATGCTGAGAATTCTATGTGTATTTGAACTCTTTATTTATTAATTTATTTTGCCTACCCAGCCACCTTTCTTCACAGCCGCAAATGCCTCTTGATAACAACTGTGGATTATGAAGGTGTTAGAAATGTGTAAGGAACAGAAGGTTTAGAATTCAGTTCAGCTGTGAGTACTTGTGAGTTGTGTCGGCATGCAACAGCATCAGCTAGTGCTGGGCTGGAGGATGTGGGACAGGCACAGCCTCTGGACCCCGACTCCCTTCATCTTTTCTGTCAGTGAGGTCATCAGGGGCCTGCCAGCCGGTGAGAAAAAGTGGCCTGTGTGGCAGGATCCTAGAAGAAATCATATGTCTGATGTTATCTGAACAAGGAAAGGAGTTTTCATCTTTCTTGGCTACAGCAAGTTTATTTCTCAGCCAAATATAATACGAACTTGGCAGTCCAAATGGTCAGGGCGTGAAGGAAGTTAATGAAAACTTTGTAGTAACACAAATAAATCTATTACAGATACTATGTAGTGTAAGTAATGGATTGAGTTCATTTAAAAATATAACTGAATTTAGTATCTCCTTTTCCGACTTGTGCCCAGGAAGGAAGATGGTATTGGGTTGGCCTGGAAGAGGAAGGTAGATGGTATTTTTGCTTTGCAGAATCACAGAAGTGGAAGCTGTAAGTTCAAAGAGAGAGAGTTGGAGCTTTCTAGGATAGGGCCCCAAGTGAGGTCCCCGGTGCTCCAAGGCAGACAGCAGCAAAGAGGAGGAAAAACCATGCCTGAAGCATAGTGTCCAAGAGATGGATAGCAGGTGACAAGGAACAAGGGCCTGTGCTGGGCATAGATGTCTAGATGGTGGAAGAAATAGGGAGAATAAATATTGGGGCCATCATTTGATTCCACAGAGGGAAAGAGAGAGAGGAGACCTCAAATTATTGCGATTGGTATCTTGAAGCCCACAGCAGATGAAGTCTGATTTTGAGAAATAAAGTAAAATGACATTTATTGGACTTGGGTAACATAGCAGCTACCTATCCTAGGAGAGGCCAGGAACCTCGCAGAGACACGGGAATAAAACAGACAGATTGTTGGTTCAACTCCGCATCATCCCGGCAATTGTACAAAGCAGTCAAAACTTTTGTTCTGAGAAAGTCTGATAGTTCACATTTTTATAGGATTCGAGATTTATTGCTACTCTTTAGCTTTCATCACTAGGAAAGCGAGAGTTGAAGAGTAATTTGGAGACGAAGAAGTTTTTTTTTGGTCTATGTTGGTTTTTATGCCAAAGCCACAGTCAAGCTTGACTCGTTTTGGACACAAACATCTAATCTCTGTATCTTGCCATCCTAAAGAAGGTCAAGTGCTGTGGCTCAGAGTGCTGACTCTGGGGGAAAGGCACACCTGGGTTTCCACCTCTGCCCTGCAGCGCAGCTGCTGAAAGACTTGGTGAAGTCTTGGTGAAGCTTGGTGAAGACTTGGTGAAGCTCCACCTTCTCATGATGTCCCCAGCTGGGAAATGCTCTTCTTCACGGTACAGACCTTACCATGCTGTAGCAGATCCCCATGTGATAGAACTTGCACTGTAACAGAGGAGAAAAGAACTGTTTATATCAACAACAACAACGACAAATGTTTAGTATGGTGTCAAGTAATGAAAGTGTTTTGAAATAAAAGCAAAGCAAGGGAGGTGGTAATTATGTCAGGTTAGGTGGCCAGGAAAGTCTCCCTCCAAGAAGAGTGCCTCTGAGTGGGGACTGGGGGCCAGGGGCAGGGTGAAATGAGCTGGTATATACAAAACACAGACTGTCTCTCAGACACTGAGGCAGATGTTTGAGAACTGTTTGCTCTTCAGTTATTCAGACATACAGACTCTGATTCAGGACAGCCCCCCTCCCCATTCAGGAGCCAGGAGTCAATGGCAGAGACTTCTAATAGTCTTTCTTGTATCTGAGTCTCTGAGTCTATAAGGCTCTGGTATGAACATGGGGTATAATGATTTTCTACCTTGCAAGAAACTTTAACTATCTAGACACTACTCTTGAGAGACTGAATGAGCAGATGTAAAAAAGGAGTTGTAAAAGAAGCAAGGGGCAGGTATACAGAGGATAGAATAGAAAGAAAGTGGGCAGGTGTGTGTGTGTGTGTGTGTGTGTGTGTGTGTGTGTGTGTGTGATGTGGGAAGGAGGGAGAAAAGGAGGAAGAAAAGGGAAATGAAAGATAACAATGGAAATGCGATGAGAACAGGTGTAGAAAGGAAGAGTTGCTTTTTAAAAAGGAATTTAATAAAGGCTGTATTTTGAGTTAATGGGTTTCAGTGGATTCTCAGTGGGTTTTTGAGCCCGAGTTTCTTGCAGTGCATTAGCGGGACTGTAGAAGGATTTGGCTTCCAGAAAGGCACTATCATTTGTCCTCCGTTCTATGTGCTCCCCCCTCTTCTACTGCTCTGATGTCAACTTCTGACATTTTCCACCGGGCCATTTATACACCATCACCTGCCAGCCTTCCCATAGTACTCGTGTTTGTTTGATCTCATACAAACTCCCCTCTCCGATCTGTTGATGAAATAATAAATTGGGGACCTTTGAAGATAGTGCGCAGCAGGAGAGCAGAAATGAAAATCTTTCCTTGATACTTAAGCGTTCTGAATGCCGAGTCCCCAGTGCTGATGGGGTCTGCATTGTGTTTCCTTTTAGACACATTTAGACAAATCCATCAAGCAGGAGTCCCGAAAAGCCTGTAATTTTCCAGGCAATATGGGCAACATACCACATTGGTAATGGAAGAGTCTTGTAAAGCAGTGTGATCCTGAGTGAAGCTATCTATTTATTTGATTTAAATTGTTTTAAGTACTTTTGAGTTCCTGGTGAGATAGCAGGAACCTCACATAATTTAACTTGAAGACATGGACCTGACCCTCAAAAAGTTAAAAATCCCAAATAGCATGCTTATTTAGGACATATTTCTAAAGCACGTTTTGGATAGCTCACAGCACAAGCTGGAAACCTTCAGGGACTCAGTGGGTAATTGAATATATTTTAGGCTCTTTAACCTGGAATTTCCCAGTCTTCCCCTAGCCTGAGCTCAGGGACCTACCAGCCTGTCCCCTACTTCTCTTTTCTAAAAACTCTCTTTTCTGAGCCCAATGGTGACTCACAGCTGTGGACGCTGCCGGGCCCTATAAACACAGTCCCTGGTATTGACACCCCACTTTTCAGGTCTTTTTCTGGACCACTGCAAACCCCACATTCCTGTGCTCTCCCTTCCCTCTCTGACTTTTCTTCCTAATTACACTTTATTTTTCAGAGCAGTTTTTAGGTTCATAGCAAAATCTAGCAAAAGGTACAGAGATATCATAAATATTCAATATTCTCCACCCCCAATCATGGGTGGCCTCCCCATTATCAACATTCCATTTGTTACCATTTGTGAGCCTACGTTGAGATTTATTGTCACCTCAAGTCCACAGTTTACATCAGGGTTCACTCTTTCTCTTTTCTTTCTTTCTTTTTTTGAGTCAGCGTCTCACTACGTTGCCCTTGGTAGAGTGCTGTGGTGTCACAGCTCACAGCAACCTCAAACTCTTGGGCTTAAGCGATTCTCTTGCCTCAGAGTCCCAAGCAGTTGGGACTACCGGTGCCCATCACAACGCCCAGCTATTTTTTGGTTGCAGTTGTCATTGTTGTTTAGCTGGCCCAGGCCCGGGCCTCGGTGCATGTAGCTGGCACCGTAATCATTGTACTACGGGCGCTGAGCCCAGGGTTCACTCTTGGAGCTGTACATTCTGTGGGTCTGGGCACCTATATAAAGATATGTATCCACCATTGTAGTATCATTCAAAGTAGTTTTACCAAAAGTCCCCTGTGCTCTTCCTACTAAGCCCTCCGTCCTCCTTGAGCCCTGGCAACCACTGATCTTTTCACTGTCCCCATGGTTTTGCCTTTCCCAGAATGTCACATTTGGAACCATACAGTATGTAGCCTTTTCTGACTGGCTTCTCTCACTTAGTAATCTCCATCTAAGTTTCCTCCAGGTCTTTCCGCATTTTAATAACTCACTTCTTTTTAGCACCAAATAATATTCCAGGGTCTGAATGTGCCAGATTTCTTTGCTCCTTTAAAATCTATGCTAGTTCATAATGTCACACCTGCTCTGCCCGACGCAGGAGCCATTAGCCACATATGACTATTTGAATTTAAAATCATTCAAATTAAGCAAAATTAAAACATTCAGTTCCTCAGTCATACTGGCCACATTTCAACTGCTCAGTAGCCACAAGCAGGGAGTGTTAACTGTGTTAGAGCAGATGTGGAGCCCTGCCCACAGAGGGACGTCTTGTGTGGGTTGCTGCCCGAGACCCCTGTGTTGGACATTAGGTGTGCAGTTTGCTTAGGTTCTACTGCAGCGGTGCGCCTCTCCCAGTTAACAGACCTTAACCCATTTAACCCTGTTAACACTACTGTGAGGATGGTGCTGTCGCTGTTCCCTGCTTCCGAGTCTCTGCTCCCACGGAACTCCTGTCCTATCTCCCATTTGCTGTCATCTCTCTCATATCATCGCCTCAGATTTTGCTTCACTGCTAATTATAACGTGCCTGAGTTGAAAAGGGCCTGAAGATCATCCCTCGTAACACTCTCATTTTAGAGATGAGAATGCTTTTTTTTTTTTTTTTTAATTGTTGGGGATTCATTGAGGGTATAATAAGCCAGGTTACACTGATTGCATTTGTTAGGTAAAGTCCCTCTTGCAATCATGTCTTGCCCCCAGAAGGTGTGGCACGCACCAATGCTAAGATCTCAGAAAGGAAAGACCTTGTCCAAGGTCGTAGGCCATTGGCAGAGGAGACACTAGAAGTCCAAGCCGCTTAATGGTCCAGTCTGATGAAGCCTTGTCTGGCCCAGTTTTCTAGAAAGCAGGGACTGTTTCATAGTGTGGAGAGCCCCCCAACAACTGGCATAAATCCTCTGAATTAGAAGGTGCATGAAACCCATATATATTTCATATCTATCTATCTGTCTATCTATCTATCTAGATATGTATATACTACATAACCTTTAATGAATGACAAAAGCACACACCTACATTTGCCAAAGGATGTGAAGAGTGGAGGCCTCGGTCTAGTGTCTTCACCCAAGGAGCTGTGTAAGATAAGACAAGAATGACTTTCACATACCTTCCCAGGCTATGATGTGGCTTCTTGTTAGGACATGCAGAAGCTGTAAGGTGACATTATAGCATGAGGCATTTGGCAATCAATGGCCATAACTTATTCACTCAACAACATTTACTAGCTATTTATGTACTGAGCCTCCACTATCTGCCAAACACTGAGGCGGGTTCTAAGGGCCCAGGCGCGAGTGAGAGAGCCTGGGATAAGAAGTGCATGTTCAGAGCAGAAACCAGGAGACAAAGGATGAGTTGGGAGCCGCAGACGAGGGGTTGGGGACAGGAGGAGGAAGACACGTTGTTGTCTTTTGTAAAGACAAACCCTGTGGCTGATGAAGTGGCCTCCTCAGAGAATGCCTGGTAAATGCTAAAAGCAAGATCAATTTCTGCCTTTTTCTCTGTGTAGAGGAAGCCTCTTGACCTCAGTGGAGGAGCCCCTAGCTATGGAGCTGAATGTGGCTTCATTTTTACAGCTGGAATTTACACGCAGCTCTGCCCTCCCACTCTCTCTCATGGCCAGGCTTCCTTACAGATGGACGTTGGAGCCTGCTCCGATCCTCAGGGCTCCCTGGGCCGTGGTGGAGGCAGGGAGGGGGCTGGCTCCCAGCTTGCCCTCCTTCCTGGGCCTCTGCCAGCTCACACTCTTCTTCCTCCCTTCTTTCTTTATACATCCTGTCTTCTGTGACTGTTCCTGCTCAGCCCTCCCTCTCACCCCCTTTTTTAAGCATTGCCCTATTCTAGACCCTTGTTTTTGATGACAGAATCACAGATAATACTGGCTGAAGCCTGGGGTGCTCCTCGCCTTCCAGCTCCTCTCCTTACTCCCTACTCTTCTCCAGTTCTGGCCTATTCTCAGCTCTGCGACCAGAGTGACCCTTTTAAACATAAGTTACGTCCCATCACTCCTTAACTCACAACTCTCGAATGATCTCCATTCTTTCCAGGAGCAGAAGTCAAGCTCCCTTTAAAGGAGGATAAGGCTTTCCATGACCCAAGCCCTGGCCACTGTGCTCAGCCAGCAGTGGTCACGCCAGCTTCCCTGCCGGTCCTCACATGTGCTGGGCATGCCTGGGGCAAGGGCTGTGCTCCCGTCCCTCTCATCGGACACCTCTGTTGCTTTGATGGTTTCTTGTCCTTCATTGTGGATCAGCTGGGCTACAGAGAGCTCGCCAGAAGATGGGAATGACACCCCGTGTCACCTTTTCACAGCAGCTGTCCCTGGCCACTGCTTCCTTTCCCTCTGGCCATCTCCAGCCGGATTACACGGTTGGATTGTTTCTCTCCAGAGCACCCATCAGACCCGGCTGGGTCTGGGGGTCCATCACTTCAGAAGCCTTGCCCCCCCGTCCTGTTTCAGTTTCATTCTTCTTTCCATAGTATTGGCAGGATGACTGCCAGCTCCTCCAGGCTTCATTCCCCAATTGGCATCCCCAGAGCCAAGAACACACTGAATTTCCAAAGATTCTGAAAAACTGCAGGAGAGGATGCTCGGTGGACCACCCTGCACATGGTGGATTTCCCACCACTCTGTATACTGAGGGGGAGGGCTTTTCTGCTCAGCCAGGCCTAGGGCACACATCTGTCTCTGGAAAGGAAGTGGGGGAAGAATCAGCTCTAGCCAGGACACAGGGCTGGAGATTGGACAGAAATAGTTCCCCAGGGAAAACCCAGGCACAGTCACCAGGAAACAGGGAAATGGACGCAGAAAGCACCCACGTTCCCCAGGCCAGGTGCACTTTTACTGTGGGCCTCTTGGAGCCAGCTTCCTCTTGAGATCATCTTGTCTGCATCCTGCAATCGTTTCGAGCTCATAAATTATACCCGGTGATATCTTTTACTCCTGTTGTAAGTCTTACAGGTACTTACAGGTTCAAGTCCAGACCTCGTAGATTAGCATTAGAAGCTCACCTCCAATGGCCTAGCCTTCCCTGTCCACCAGGCCTCCTTGCCTGCAAGCTCTCTGTCCAGCCCTCTGGGCATGCTTGCTGCCATCCTGGGCCCTTCATGGGCACTGCTCTCGTCTTCCACACCGCAGTTGGCACTACCTTGCATTTGAGAACTTCCCTCCATGCCTGGACACCCTTTCCTAACACACTTCAGTATTCATCACCCCTGGCATTCCCTGTACATCCATCCTCTCAGGGTGTCAGGCACTCTCTGGAGGCCTCGACTTCCCTTCCCCCAGCCCTACGGCAGCCTAGTGGGCAAATTTCACGTTTCCATTTTGCATATTGCTCAGTACCAAAACCCAAGGCGCCGGCGGATTGACTACATGTCATCTTGGTGAATGTCAGGCTCTTTCCCCAGATCTGTCTTCCTCTCTGAGTCTTCCAGATGGAGGCTGAGCCTGTGGGATGTGTTGATGTTGAGGAAGAGTCACCTGAAAAAGCTAAAACTGGAAGACCCTTCACTCACTCTGTCCCCACCTTCTCTCCGTCTCCTGCACTGTTAGGCTGTCCTCGCCAGGGGTTGACGGACTGGCCCAGATTGTTCCCATGGCCGATTGTCTGCTGGAGACCCGTGTCAAGGCCTTTTCATCTCACAGGGCTGGAGGAAGGGAGGAAGGCGGATGTTCAGAAAAGCAGGGTGACCTGCTTTCAGAGGTCAGAGACCCCCGCCAGCCTCTCGGATTCTGCCGGGCTGCGACAAACACGGCCTGGGAGCCTGGACAGTGGCCTGTGTCACTCTCTAGCCCTGTGACCTCAGCCGGTTATTACTGCACACCTCCCTGCGCCTGGGTGTTCAAATTTGTGGAACAGGGACCCGAGGTGAATTTCACAGGTATGGGGCAGATCAATTGGATAAGGAACCAAGCAGGTTCTCATTCTGCCAGATGGATAAGAAGCACTCAATAAATACCAACTGCGGCCATCACTGAGCCATCGCTCTGCCTCGGGTGGGTCCAGCTGCTCATCCTGCCGGCGTGAGGTCGCCCCCTAGTGGGCGGAGGGCCGACAGCAGGGAGGGGCGAAGCAGGTGTCAGCCAGGACAGGTCCTCAGGGGCTCCTGAGGCAGGAGCTCGGCTGCTGCTCCATCTCTGAGTGGAAGCTTTGACTTTCCTGCTGGTGTGGATCCCGGGACGTGACCTGTGCCTTGCGATGCTTCCCTGCTGCCTGTGGAGTGGAAATACTGACCCCCGCTCAGCTCTTGCTCACTCTTACCAACCCCTGCTTCGTATGCAGAGGCGAGCAAGTGAGGAGGGCTGTGCTTGGTTTGCAGGCCTCAGTTTTATTAAGCTCAGCTACCACCCCCCTATTTTCAGCAATTTCCTAGACGACCAGATAGAATAGGCATGTCGATGGGGATATAACCCGTGTTCAACGGAGCAGAGCACCTTTGAGTGAGCGGGAATCACATAAAACGAACAGTGGCTCTTTGAGACTGAAATTCTATCATCAAAATAAGCCTTCAGCCATTCAGAACCCTCTCTGAACCATAAACAGATCTAGAACTTGAAGCCATAGGACAGGGAGGAATTCACCACGTGGCATGCCAAGAGTGCTGTAGGAGGGCCCCTCCAATGTCAGGGATGTGGGGAAACTGCTGGGAGGAGCCCGCAGAAGGGGTCCCCGCAGAGCTCTAAGATGTACATCCTCATATCAAAATACAAAAGGATCTCAGAAGTCCTGGAGGACAAACATGTTTGATGTGACTTAGCTGAGCTTCTACCAGATTAGGCTGGCAAGACAGCACTTTCTTTCCTGCCTAACAACAATTAACACTCCATAGAGCTATTGCTTCTCAGAGCGAATTATGAAGAGTATGGAGTTATATGCACTTCTGTGCTAAATTCTGTGTAAAAATGTAGGAATTCATTTATTCATTCAAATGTATTTTTGAGAACCTGCTGTGCCCCAGACACGGATGGAGAAATAGTTGAAAGACAAGATCCCTGCCCTCCTAGAGATTATGGTCTCCTGGGGAGAGACAGACCATAAGTAAACATGGAAAGCATTGGATACATGGGATGCTGGTAAGTGTGGTGGAGAGCCATAATCGCTGTCTGCTGAGAAACTAGAGCGATAGACTCATGGTTTAGGTGGAGCAGGGAGGGGGTTTATTCAGAGGAGATCAGCCAAGCTCTGTGGCCTCGGACAGAAGAGCGCCCCAGGCAGAGGAGAGACCATGACGGAACATGCTTGTGGGGTTCAGAGGGCTGCCAGAATCAAATTGCATGCTCACAGTGGCTGTCAACACCAGTACTTAGAAATTCCCAACCCCTAAGGAATGACCGGAGCTGGCCTTAGGACCCTATCTTTGATTCAAACTGAGGGTGAGGAAGAAATAAATTTGTGTTAAAAACAAAAGTCCACAACCTTTTCTTTGGCTTTTCCCCATTTGCAGTCAGACAGGAAGTGTTTCTACTACAACCACCACCACAGTTACTCCCACATCCCCTCTGACCATCACTCTTCTGCCCTCAGACATGGATCCAGGGCCTGCTGTGTGTCACATGTGCTCCCCCGAGTCCTGGCTGCACTGACACCCCCATGGCTGGAATCCAGTCTGCATTCAAATCCAGTAGGTGAGAGATAGCAGTGGGGGCGATCACCTGATGGACTAAATAATCCAAATTTTGAAAACGAGAAGAAAGTGTGGGTGTTTCTTCCTTTCCTTCTTTTTTTTTTTTTTTTTTAAATTTTTTTCATCCATACCAGAGAATAATAAAGCTTGTGTTTAAGAATTTTAAGCAGAAGCTTCAGTCAGGCTGGGCGTTTATAGAGATTAACTTATCCCCTTAGAATGTTCAGAAACCAACCGTAAGGCTCTCTCAAGGCAAGCAATTTTATAATTAAGTGATAATTGTTTTCTGGAGGGTTTTTTTTTTCTTTCTGGGTAGCTGAGAGAAAGATAAACAGCTGCAGGAATCAATAAGTATCAAGGTCATAGGCTGAATTATTTACTGATTCTCTGCTATTTATCGCCAACTTTCCTCTCGACAAGAAAAAATTGTGTCTACTTCACAGAACATTTAGAATGTACCTGGTTTGGTTTCACGGCTGTTGTTACTGTCTTTACCCTTTCAATAGCTGAGCAACTTGCCACCTCCCTATCAGAGCCTGGAGAGTGGGAGGGGCTGAGAACAGTCTGGCTCACTCATCCTCAGCTGGGCCAGGGTGGGCGAGACCAAGCTGGGGCTCTGAGCTGTAGGAAGTCTGGGGGGAAGGGGGCACAAACCATGCAGACAAGTCCCGTAACTGTGTATAGTGTCTTTTGAACAGGTCTCCCAACCTTCTCCATTGGCTTCCTCCTCTCCCTAATGGATTCTCCATTCTGCAGTCAAAATGATCTTTTCTAAACCCCAATCTGTTACTTCTCTGTGAACAAAGTCTTCTGGGACTTCCTTACTCTCCGAAGGGCATCGAAATCAATTTACATTCCTGTGGGTTCTACAACAGCTGTTGTTCCTGTGGCTTCCTGCCTTCCTCTTTAAATTCTTGCTATATTTCTTTCTTTTTTCTTTATTAGATCATAATTGTGTACATTACTGTATTTAGGGAGTACAATGTGCTTTGCATTCCTCAAGCCAACCAGGCAGTTTCTCCCCAGATTCAACCCAGTTGTTGGGCTGTGGAATGCCCTCCCTCTGCTTCCCCGGCAAGTCCTGCTTACTGGTCTGCCTTCTGGCAGCTCCCACCTTTTTCGCCACTTCCTGGAGCCTCCCAGAACGCATTTCTCGGACTCATTATTGGTCTCGAGTCACTGGAGGTGAGAATGAAACTTACAGGAGAGTCTATTATACCGTTAATAATAGTTCGATGCCTAACCCATAAGAAATAGTCTGTAAATATTTGTGTAGTTAATAAATGAGTCTCATAACTTATCTGGACCACTGAGAAGGGACGAGGGCCCAGGGAAAACGTTGCCTAGCAGAATGTTGCCGTAGAATTCTGAGCCTGTTTCAAAGTATCTTGCTTGCCTCTGATGGAACCTCACACTGTGACCGTTTAAAGGAAGCACACTATTTTAAAAATTGGCATTAACACTGGTATGTGGAGAGACTGTTAACCATTGCAAAGAGGACTGAAATTTCTCTCAGCAAACTGCCCATTTCCATGTGTGCTACTATTGAATCAACTTGTCTATCATCTTTAAGGAATAGACCTGTGTCAAAACTGTATCAAAAATGTCCACTTCTGGATGGGTCACCAGCTCTTCAGAACATTAGCAGACTGGTCAGCAGATACAACAGTAAAAAGAGCTTAGAGAGATAGTTTAATCCAGATGCATCTGGCCTCTACCAATTCTGAATTAACTGAGTTAGAAGCATTTACAACCTAAATCAAATCGACTCGTTGTTATGTAATGTCCTTTTCAGACACATTCACAGTTTGGTTTATTCTCTTTCGGCAGCTGAGGCTGATCGATATCTCCAGGATGGCTAAAACACTCTATAGGCCTAAATGATGGAAAGCTATTAGAGTCATTTGCTGTGAACAAAATATCTGGATAAACAACTCAGATTTTTAGTTTTCATTTGGAGTCTTGGGTACTTTGCAGCTGAATCTGAACACAGTTTTCTGTTGGAAGGCTGTTGCTCTCAGGCCCTGGGTATTAATACCGACTCTAGGCTGGGGACCAGACGTTCTTGTTCAGTGCTCTCTTCGGGCTGTGAGTGGCTTTGAAAGAGTTTTGTGATCCCAATGAAGGGTGTGGATTCAATGGTGTGTTCATTCTCTCCTATTTCTTTCTTCCTGCTCCACCCCAGTAACTATTAATGAACTCAAAATCAATCTGTCTGGTTCCTTGATGAGATTAGGGGACCTTCACTAGTCTTGTGGCTGCTCATAGCAAACCAGATGCAGCAATCAGTTTATTGTGAACTCGCTTTCTTTCTCTGCCTCTCTGCTATTGATTAAGTAATGCCACCCTGGGGCTTGTTCCTGATAATGCAGCTTCAGAGAAAGCAAAGTGATGGGTCTCCGCATAATCCCACCTATTATTCTTCATCCAGACACCAGAGCAGAGATGGCTCAACTTAAGTAAGGTGATGTGTTGATGCTAAGCAGTCCCTCCTGAGAATCCTGGTTTTAATCTGGGATAGTGTTTATTTTGAGAAGAGATTTTCCAGGAGCTGGGAGGTTCTACAGCCTATACCACTGGCTATTCAGAAGGATTCATATGACTCTATAGAAAGGGATCCGATTCAGCTTTGCCAAGTGTTCCAAACTCTAACCCTTCACATTATCTTAATTATTCTAATCCTAACATCCAGAGTCTGGTGAGTAGTAATGTCTCCATAATGACTACTGGAAGAAAAAAAATAAAAAGGGCTTAGGACAAAAGGAAAGTGCTAGAAATGGAAGCAGCTGCAGCTGAGAGACTGGAAAGCCTGCATTCCAGGAAAGGCTGAATGTGGAACCAGGCAAATGATGAGGGGCTCACGGGAATCTGTACAGGATGGAGACTGGGCACACTCATTCTCCTTCTTGGGTCAGGCAGATGACAATGCCTTAGAAGCATGAACGGCTCATCCCAAACCACACAGATTAACACTTGAATCTACACATGTCTATTTTTTCCCAAATTATAAAACACTTTTTTAGAGACTAGCGATAAACTATTGTGTTTTAAAGAAAGACATTGACTCTATCATGGATAAAACGAGTAAGAATCAAAGTAGGGAGGTTGGGATTGGATTCTCTTTATAGAGTCCTTGTCTCCAGTTTTTTTTTTTTTTTTAAAGTGGTAGCTGTTTTCTCATTGTTTTCTTTATATAAGAATAATATGGGGATTGCATGAAACATTTGAGTTACTATGCAAATTTACCAACTCTCTTGGGCAAAGAAAATTAAAGAGGTACTATACAGTATTAGTTAGGGTTTAGTCTAAACTGGTATTATAAAGAGAGCCACTCAGCAAGACAGTGCTCAAACAAGAATAAAAATTGCCTTTGGCTCAGTGAGTAGGGCGCCGGCCCCATATACCGAGGGTGGTGGGTTCAAACCCAAACTGCAACAAAAAAATAGCTGGGTGTTGTGGCAGGTGCCTGTAGTCCCAGCTACTCTGGAGGCTGAGGCAAGAGAATTGCCTAAACCCAGGAGTTGGAGGTTGCTGTGAGCTGTGACACCATGGCACTCCACTGAGGATGATAAAGTGAGACTCTCTCTCAAAAAAAAAAAAAAAATAGACATTTTGAAACAAGTGCTTCTCAGTCAGTGGGAAGGTGGACAGAAGCATGAGGCTCACAAACCAGTTCTTTTTGTCATAAGTAGGAAGTGTCAGAGCTTTGTCACATGACCACACAGCCAAATAGGGCTGGGATATCAGTCTTAAGTGGTTGTCAGTATTCCCAGGTAAAGGATAAGAGTTATGCTATTAAAGGAAGAAGGGCAAGACAACGTTGGTGGACAACTTTCAGGTTCTGCTACAGGCAGGAATAAATCAAGACAACTTAGAACTCAAAACATCAGTCTATTGTTTAGATTGGAACAGCAGGTGACAAAAAGAGGGGTAAAGAGAACTGTGGTAGGTAAAAGGATGTAGGCAAAGGGAAGCAGACACACTGTGTGCATCAGAAGGTGGGATCTAACAGGAAAAGAGTATGCAATGTGTGTTCTAGTTCTTTAGATTTCTGTCTTTCCTTCATCCATTTAGACCATCTATGTTTAATAGTTGATCTAGTTGGTTTTAAGTCTACCATCTTGCTACTTCTTGCCACTTGTTTTTGTCTTGTGCATTCCTTATTTTTGCTTTATCTTTTTTTTTTTTGGCCACTGTTTGGATTAATTAAAGCAGTGGTCCTCAACCTTTTTAGAGCCTGATACTGGTTTCACGAATTTTTTTCCATGGAGGAAAGGGAGAGGTGGGAAGGGACAGGGGGTGCAGTTCATGAGGTGATGAGGCTGTCTTGATTCCCAGCAGGCCACCAACTAGGATCAGGTTGTGGCCTGGGCCTTGGGGACTACAGAATTAAAGGATTTCCATGATTCTATTTATGTACATAATTGGCTTATTAGACACACATTTTGTTTTATATTCTTTTTGTGGGTTGTTTTAGAGTTTATAAAAGGTATTTAAGTTATAGACTGCCTTGAAATAATATTATAACATTTCTTCTGTAATGTACGACCATTAACCTTTCCATTTTCCTCTCTCATTCCTTGTGATGTTGTGATCACACATTTTACTTCTACATATATTATAAAATCCCATTATACATTACTATTTTTTTGCTTTGAACATTCATTTATCTCTTAATTACAAAAAACAGAGATATTGGTCGTTTTAAGTGTCCTTTACTTCTTAATGTAGGTCCATTTTTCCATCTGGTATTATTTTCCTTCTGTCCAGAAAGCATCTTATTTCTTATAGGGAAGATTTACTGGTAATAAATTCTTTCAGCTTTTGTTTATTTGCAAAAGGTTTTATTGTGTCTTCATGTTTAAGGGCTGTTTTCACTGAATATAGTTTTCCTTCAATATTTTAAAGAAATTGCTCTATTGGTTCAAAACTTACATGGTGTCTCACTCTCATTCTTATCGTTACCTGTATAAAACGTGACTTAGTATTTTCTCTTCATCACTAGTTTTAAGCAATTTGATTATGATGTGCCGCAGTGAGGCGTTCTTTGTGTTTATCCTGTGTTGAGTTCACTGATCTTATGTCAGTTGTGAATGAACAGTTTCTATCAAATTTAGGAAAACTTAAGCCGTATGAGTCTTTTACATAACTTCATATCTTGTTCTTTCTTCCCTTCTTTTTGCTGCTCCTGTTCCATGTCTGTTAGACCACTTGACATTGTCCCCACATTACTGTGTCTCTCCTTACTTCATTTTCAGTCATTTTTCTCCAGGCATTTTACTTTGCATAGGTTCCATGACTATGTTTTCATGTTCACTGATCTTTTCTTCTACAGTATCTAATCTGTTGTTAATTTCATTTTGTGAAACCATTACTGTGGAAATTGTATGTTTTTCTTAATTTTTAGGGCAAAGGTTGGCAAACGTTCTCTGTGAACAGCCAGATAATAAAAAATTTAGGATTCCAAGGCCATATAGTCTCTTTCATAGTCTGTTACTCAATAAGAACTCAGAGGGATCCATATGCTGATTTCTAAAGCCTTTTTTTCTGTATAGTTCCCCTTTTCTGTCTTCCCCCTGCCACTCAGGTTCCTAAAACTGTGTTCCATTTCTCCTTAACTCACCAAGGCTGGTACACTTAGTTAGGGTTCCCCTTCCTGAATGCACAGTGTAAATATTTTCTTTAGAAATTTTCTCTTTCGGAAATTGCCATCTTCTCTTGTCTGTTGTTTTAGTGCCTGAAAATAGTTGCTTTGTGCATTTTTTGTTATATTTTCTCATTGCTTATTGTGGTCAGGTAAGCCCAGTTTTTGTGACCCCATCATGGTGGGAAGCATCAGTTTAAGGCATCTTCTCAGCCGTTTGAAGAGGAAATGTATGGTGGGCTACCCCTGCCATATATTTCCATGCAGCCTCTCAGTATGTCTTTCTGTGACAAAGGGGCTAATTATTCAGCCTCTAAACAACAGATGAGTAACAAATGAACAGATGTTGATGGGATTGGCGACCCCTGACCTGTTTCATGGCCTGACACTACTCCAGGTTCAAGGATATTTGACATTATATGATTATGCAGAAATAATAGCTATAATCCGAATTCTTTTTTTAATGGGAAAATTGATATTTACTAAAATAAATATGCAGGTTAACCAAAACATTCTTCTGAACACCACTGGCCAGTTGTATTACATGGCAGAAAAATTGCTGAAGAAAAAGTTTACTTAAATCTCAAAATGACTGTAGCAGGTATGAATTCAGTATGAATTTCTTTCCATGGTCACACTAGTTTAAAAACATTTATAGTATGTGTCCTGGAGTGCCTGTGACTAAGATGGACAAAGGAGGCATGATCCTGGGTCAGGGTGTAGTGTATGTACACAGGGACCCTAAAGGAAGCCCAGAGCTTGTAATCTGATGCACGATTGCAGGGGTTATCTATCATCAGAGTGTTGGACAGTCACTCAAGTTGTAGATGAAAGAATTACAACTGTACTTCAGATTTGTCTTTTAGCTCTGCAAGGTTGGAAAGCAGACAGGACTTGAGATAGTGTGGATGTAGAGTTAGGACTCATGGTCTGGATGGTGAATTAAAGTGCAAAACACCTGAGGCATTTGGGTCCTTTATTGTAGTAATCAGGGTTCTTTGTGGGCTGTCTCTAAAAGTGGTCCCACACTGGGTACCTAGTCATATTAGGGCTTCTCTATGTAAGACACTTCAGAAGATTTATAGGTGGGCATTATATTAACAACCAAAGCATCAATGGCTTTATATTAATAATATTAAAAGGGCAAGGCTAGAGTTGCCAGGCAGACAAGCCAATATAACAGCAAGGCATATGACCTAAAGGAAGCGGTTTCCAAGCAGTTCTTGGGGATGACTGAGGGACCAAACATAATTAGCAGTTTATTTTATATAGCCTAAAACTGTAATTCTTCCTCATTACAATACTCTGAACTACTTTGAATAAAACTAAGTAAACTTTGGTATTAAAAACAGAGGTATTTGAGAGTGGGATAAGGCTTTATCTGAATGTAATCTTTTTTTTTTCAAATGTTACAAATATTTTAGTGTGTGTTTAATAAAATTAAAAACTGTAACAACAAAGGAATCATAACATCAAAGTAAAATATATGAGGTTTGTTGAAATATAAACTAACAAGCCTATGTATGCTTAGCTGTCCTTACTCAGGAGCCTTTCGCTGTGCTCAACTTAGTTGGTACCTACTATGTTGTCCTTGGTAGAGTGCAGTGGTATCACAGCTCACAGCAACCTCAAACTCTTGAGCTTAAGTGATTTTCTTGCCTCAGCCGCCCAAGTAGCTGGGACTATAGGTGCCTGCCACAACACCCGGCTATTTTTTGGTTGTAGTTGTCATTGTTGTTTGGCAGGCCCAGGTCGGGTTTGAACCCACCAGTCCCGGTATATGTGGCTGGCACCCTACCCACTGTATTTGAACATAATCTTAAAAGGATACTCTGGGTTGGCACATACATGCTCCTATATTTTTCCTTTTAACCAAAGTAAAAAGTTCCCTGTACATCAAAAAATGCTGCACTGGAGATTATATTGGCTACCATTAGCTGAAACCAGAGAAATATCATTTGAATTAATTTAGGTAAGGTGACAGTCCTAATTCAGGGCAGGGATTGAGGAGTGCCACTCTGATGGACTGTCATGGCCACTCAGCAGATAGGGTTCCATCAACAATCTGTGGAGTTCAAATTCATCTGTTCCACTGTAAGAATGCCTTTAGCTTTGCTTTCTATAGAAAAGCTTGCTTCTCGTTTGTGCTCCTTTTAGTTATCCTGGAAAAAAAAATGTCCTCCTGTTTTGAGTTCATCTGAGTTCAAGTTCTAGTGGAAAATAGTCTTGTGCTGCTCTTTTCTTTGTCACCAGATTGCAGAATTTGGTCGTGGGCTTTTGTCGTGGTAGTAGACCTGGCACTGAAATTGCTCTGCATTTATTTGGAGGTGTACTGAATGAACCAGCAGTTTTTCTGCATAATGAATATACAGGGACGATTTAGACATACTTGGCCTCCGTCTTCATGGAGCTCACAGTCTAATGATAGAGAAAAATAGTACATAGGCAGCACTCACGCACTCACACAATTACCTGGTTACAGCTGCGACAGTGTCTGTGGTCGGTGGGCAGGGGCAGGAAGCCGAACGTGCTCAGAACTGATGTCAGGGATTGCACTTAGTCTGGGAGGTGAAGAGTGAGAAATGAAGGATGGTCTGATAGGAGAAAGGGAGGTGGGCAAGAGTCAGGTGGAGGTGGAGATCCAGAAGGGGGAAGGAGCTTGGCGAGTCTGAGGAAAGAGAAAAGTCCAAATTGAAGGGGCCAGCGTGAGTGAGAGGGGACTGCATGCCTGCTGACGGGGGCTCAGGCATACTGGACCACAGGAACCAATCTGAGGACGTGGTCATGCATTCTAGGATCAGTGGGAAAATGGCGAACGCTTTGAAAACATAATGCTTTGACAAAATCTGATTTGCTTTTTGCAGGAGGGTGGTTTAGAAAGATGGGAATAGAAGCACAAAGATGGGTCGGCATGGGCTGAGGTTGTAATGATTTGAGATGCTCTCTGCCACTCTCTACTCCTGTTGCGCAGTCCAAGCAAAGTATACACTCTTCCATAGCACGTAGGGAACAGAAGCTATTTACTAGGTAAGTGTGCAAAGAGGAAAAGAGAAGGGTGGCAGATGTCACCTGCCCCCAGCGTCATCTGGCCAGCAGACATCACCTGCCTCCAGCGTCATCACATTAGCAGACGTCACCTGCCCCCAGCGTCTTCACGCCAGCAGACGTCACCTGCCCCCATCACACAAGCAGACGTCATCTGTCCTCAACGTCATCATGCCACATCTCTGAGCGACGGTGCTGGTGGCGCTGAGGACCCCTCTGGAGTACGGGCTCGTTTTTCCCCAGCCTGGGGAGGATCCTCAGGGAGTGCCATGGATTATCAGGGTTACCCTTGAGGGTTTGGATATTGTACCAATCCCAGCAGCCCCAGTCTGCTGCCAGATCTTCTGTGATTCCTCCTAGTCTGCCCTTACGAACAAAACTAGGTTTCTACTCCCTCTCCCTCCTGAGTTCCTGGGAAGCAGAATAGTTGTCTCTCAGAACTGACCTGTTCAAGAACCAGGAATGGTGGGATGGGGGACGCTAGGGACTAATTCTAATTGCAAATTAAACAAAAACAACCCATAAAACTTCTATCAGAGGCCCATTATCTGGTAATAGACTCTTTTCAATTCTTGTTTAGCGCCAACCATATTGAATATCTGAACTTCAACCCTGGTGTGGCCATGCACCACGTGTGTGTTGTAGCTTCGTTTTGTTTTGGTTGGTTGTCTTAGCAATGGGGAGAAAGAAGCAAATCAGTGAGGAAAATTCCTTTACAGAGGCTGAAATGCGCTTCGAGTTTTCTCTTCCCATCATCCAGGGTTAGATAACCACAAAAACACTCCTTTATAGCACTTAGGGCAAAAGATATTTTTAAAGTGTCTTCTGTGGGAGACCTTCTCTGTGATAGGATCATTTGAGACCAAAATTATTCCCACTGTACCTAAACTTAGTTTCCATTTTTCATTTTAGAAAATTTCCAGAAAGTCAAAAGCAACACTGTCTATTTGGTCTGTGGATTTGGGGCCAGACCACAAAATATGTGGCTTCAGTCTTTGATAAGATACGTATGCAAAGTCAAATTATGCATTTAAAAATCTTCATCACAGCTTGTGTATGTTTATGTTTCTTTTTAATGTAATAAAAATTTGGACTAGCACTTTATGTCTTTTAAGATTTTTTCCCATTTTCCCGGTAATTCTTTTTTTCATATATATATTTTATAAAAGAATTTGATCTACAACATTGGGAAAACAAAAAGCAAAAAGCCAAAAATCCCGGTTCTCTCCACACTATCTATTTTTCACAATTTCTTATGACCCTATTTCAAATAAAAAATAAAATACCAAGGAACATGGTAAATAAAATAGCTGGTCCATCACTATAGATAGAGAAATAGAAACCTTGGACTGAATCATCTACACATGGAAAGAACAAGTTAAAAAAAATCTTAAATTCATGGTCAGTGGCTATGGCTGGATTCCTCAGGATGTAATCTATTGCTACCTTTGTTATTTCTTTCTACAATAATGCTGTGTAAGAAAAGCAAACACACAGCCTGGTGGGGTCAGACAATGCACATTGAGTCAGCTCCTTGGCAGCTCTTCTGGGCTGAGTCATATGTGTCTACAGTTAGTTGGTGGCTCAACTGGGGAGTAACGGGTTTAGGATAGCCTCCCATGGATGCCTGGCCCTGGTCGTTTGGTCTCTCATTCTTCAGCAGATAAGCTCGGCCTTGTTCTCCTGACACACAGGGTTCCAAGAGAGCACAGGGAATGTTGCCTGTGGAGACCGGATCTTGGGACTGGACCATGGTCATTCTCACTGCAAGGTCAGCCCAGATTCCAGGGGTGGAGAAGTGGACTCCACCTGCAAGTGGAATGGATAAAGAAAGAGAAAGGCCATGTGAAAATCAGTTGGCCAGGTCCTGGCTGACTCTTTGAGCGTCCATATTCTCCAGAATGTCAGGGTGATCTTAGATTTCAGATGCTAGTGGCTGACTTCCCAGCCCTAGTGAAGTAATGTGCCTTTCCTTCGAGTGACCAAAATAGACACCATTAATTGATGACTCCACTGATTAAATCAGAGGTGGCCTTAGAATCTTTTGGAATTGGATTTGGGAATTGAAATCCATCACTCAGCATTGCAATGATGGGCATGTGGGAAATCCCACAGCCCTTCAGACAGTGGGGGACATGTGCTATGTGGGTAGTCAGCAGTGGCTCTGGCCCTCTCAAATATTAATCTTGACCCCCTTACAGGTTACTGTAACCCAATTACAAAGCCCATGGACCTCTCTCCACCGACGGAAAGGCAGAGGTCAGCCAGGGATTTTTCAAGGAAAGTGTGTGTTCTCTACTTGGGGCAGGCAGCACTGGGCGCATGTAGGGTCCTCCAAGTTTCTCTGAGTTCAGACATGGTGTTATTTCTGTTTATTTCAGGGTTAACAGTGATAATAGATGTAGTTGCAATAATAGAAGTCCTCAGGAATGGCCCAAGGGAAACCTGAATGCATTGGGTAGTGGGTCTGTGTTCAGGCCATTGGTAAAATCCTAATTTAAATGCTCTTAGAGAATAGAAGCAAAAGACAGAAGAAACTGGAAACTGGTAGCATCAGGATTTCCACAACAGGAATGACATCCTCCCTCTGGACCACAGAGAGGCCTGCAGGATCAGAAGGAGTGGTGGACCCAGCACTGGGAGCACAGAGACCATCTGGGTGCATGGGCAAGATTCCTGAGGAGGAAAACAGTCTCCCCTAGCTTGGCATTTGCTGAGGTTTGTCTCCGTAACAATGACAAAGCTTCCAGAGAACAATTACGAAACTCTGGGAACTAAGAGAAGCAGGAACTATTCATCAGCTTTTCCTCAGCAGTACCTCTGAGCTGGATGCTGGGAGGAGAACTTCACACCATCATATTGAACCATTGCCCCATTCCTGTGAGATCTCGTTTCACAGAGAGCTGACAGTGATGAACTACGTTGCCCGAGGTTCCGCAGGGAATCAGTTATGGGTCAATATACAACTGAGATGTGTGACACTGAACGTGTATCCTCGACCCTCCTCAACCCTCTGCAGCCTGGACAGGATGTGAGAGCTCTGGAAAAGGTAAAGGTTGGCCTGGTTTGTTTCAGGGCCAGGCGCAAACAAACACCAAAGGTGTTCTACAGACTCTGGATGGAAGGGAAGATAGAAGAGGCTGTGGCTTGATCACAGGCCAACCATGGGTCTGGACCACTTTCCTGTGCAGTCCTGTGAAGACAAGAGACCTCCAGGGGCCAGGGTTTGGGGCTCAGATGCACGAAAAACATCTTCAGGGCTGGTGCCAAGATTTACAGACTACCTGGGCCTTTATAAAGGAATCAACTTATGGATCACACCATCCAGTGAAAGGGAGCTTGTGTGTGTCAGAGCAGGTAGGGGAAGAAAAGGTGATCAGGAGGATATAAACAACCACTAGAAATCCATCTGGCCAGTCTGTGTGGGCCAGCATCAGTGACCTGACCAGCAGGACGTGGAACTGGGACACAGGCTCAGGACCTGGGGGGCGGTGCAGGCAGGAACAAGAAAGCAGAGAACATCCACACTGCAGAGACAAAACACAACTGGGGACTGATTGTGAAATGCAGCTCCTCTCTGGCTCCCTAAGACCTCAGTGACCAGCCTGAGACCACCAGAAGGGCAGCCTGAGAATCAGATCAGCTCAAGATGTCATGTGATGATTCTTGAATGCTCCCCAGTGGGGCATTGTATGGGTGCCACCTCCAGTGCAGGCCTGAATCTCTGCCGATTTAATGGAAAGATCGAAATGTGCAGACATGGGGAGCAGAAGGCTTGGGGCAGGGAGATGGGAATCCAGATGGTTTTCCTAGTTGAAAGGGACATTATCATTCTTGAGTGTCTTCTCAGCCTCTGCCTTGCTTTCACACAGATCCAGGCTTTCAGAAACTCAGCCTGGTGGACTCTATTTAAATTTTTCTTTTATGTTGTAGCATTGAAAGAGGAAATTATCACAGGAATCTTTTTTTTTTAACTGATGGATCCAGAGGAGCACGACACTGGTGCAATTGCAGGAGAGCCTCGAGTTAGACACGTCACAGGACTTCCCGGCCCTGCAGAGCACACATGAGAAAATAAAGCTACTTCTGTCACAGTCATGCTCGCTCTCTTTCTCTGCCCTTTGTTTTTTTCTCTTTCTCTCTCTGGAGCATTTTCTTCCCTCTTCCCTTCTGCATTTCACTCATGGATTTCAGCCAGCGCCGGGAGAGCTTCATCACTATGAACTTGCTCATGGCTGGAGGAATGGAAATGGAGGCGCTGCCTTCCTGCGCTCTGAGACTGCGGGATGACAACCTTATGTTAAATTTATGTGTTCTCCCCTTTGTTGAGCGTGACGATATTTCTGTACATTTTATTTCATCCTTTAAACATTTATGTTCCTGTGTTATGATTAATTAAGTGTAGTAAAATGAAGTGTTTGCAAAGTTAAAAAAATAAAAAACCCTCCCTCCTGCGAGGTCTTTGTACTCCACATCCTTTTTGCTCTTACCAGTGCCGATTTCTTTGGGGTTTTTCTTCTATTTGCCCCCTTTCTTTGCCCGCCTGCTATCATTCCTCTGGGCCAGTGCTTCAGGCCCCACTGTATTAAAGGATTTGCTGATGTGGGTGCTTTTAAGGCAACAGGGGTTTATTCTCACTAGAGAATCAGTTCTTCTCTCTTTCCCACTCCACTCCTCCCCTCCTCTGTTCTTTTCTTCTTTCTCTTTCTTTTTCTTTTTTTTTTATTTTTACATATACATGTGTTTATTAGGTTTCCATTTTTTTGCCTTCACAAAACTAAAGAGGCTTAAAATTTAATAACAATAACAATGTTTAAGATAAGGACTAGAAACAGAAACCTCGTATGGAAGGAATGAACATAAATACATTCAAAAAAAGGAATCAGAGAATTGCTGCATCAAAATATTAAGTAATAATAATAATGCAAAGAAAGTAACATTCACATTGTCAAATAAGAGTATGTCTGTTGTAGAATGCTTTGACTCTAGATTCAGTATGGAGTCATCAGTTCACTTCTTATTATTTTTTTAAAGTCTCAAAAACTAGACAACTAATGTTGATAAATAAAAAGTAAAAGATAATTTCAAAAAACAGATCATGCCTAATCTTATAGACAATAGACAAAGAGAAAATACTTCAAAATCATTCTACTTGATCTGGGTACACCTGATATTAAAATTGGAGAGAATATATTATTATAAAGGGGAAATTACAAACATATTTCACTTATAAATGAGGATGGCATATCCCAGACAACATATTAACAAGTCGAATTAAAAATTAATGTTTAAGTAATATACTGTGGTCAAAATGAAATCCAATTTATGTGAGAATTAGTCCCTATTTTCTTTTCTTTTTTTCTTCTTTCATCTATTTCATCTCCTTCCACTTCTCCATCTTATCCCTCCAATAACACATTTTGTCAAGAAAACTCCAGTGACTAGCACTGTACTTCTGTAATGTCACAAGCCAAGAAAAATCCATTGGCAGGGTCCAGGGATCTTCTTGCAGCCCTACACCCCGCATGCAGTCAGATAGAAAGATGAGTTAGGAGACAAGAGCATTCTGGAAATATCATTTCTAACATGCAGGCAGACTATCTTAATGAAGTAGCAAAATACATGTAAAATTTAGCCCCCCCCAATTCATTGCTTAAACCTTGTTCTACTCAATTCTAAATCAGTCAGAGGAAAGTCTTCATAGTGTGCTATTTTAGAGATGCCTCAATACATGGTTTAGATGATTTCCTAAAGGCTTCCAGAAAAGACTTCAAGACACTACCAGAATATTCATTTCTCTAAATCAGTAGTTCTCAAATGTCAAAGCTCGGAAGGCTCACATGATGGGCTGACTGCAAAGCAGACTCCCGGGCTTCCTCTCCAAAGATTCTCAGGTCAGCGTATCTGGGAAGAGGCCCAAGAAGCTGCATTTTAAACAAGGGCCCCCAGGTGTTTTAGAAGCAGGTGGCTTGTGGACTACACTCTGAGAAACCCAGTTTAAAGGAGTAGAAGCTGTCATCATTCCTGAAAGTGAGAACAAAATTGTGGCTATTGCCTAGAATCACACGAGTATGGGAGTGCTCACTATGTGCAAAGTTCTGTACTTGGCACTGAGTGGGAGGTGGGAAATGGAAGCCGAGGCCCCTGTCAGCAGGTCCCTATCTGTCCTAATTGCTCCCCCAAGTTTCCAAGCCGGGGTAATTTATCCATGTCATGCTATACTTGGGTACCCTCTTCCGTGTTCCCTTCCCTAGGCCGCCTGTACTGGGCGTCTGACCACTGGATAAACATAAACAAATCAGAAAAATAAGACAGGAAATACAGCAGTAACCATGGTAGTGAAAGTAGGAGGGGTGGTGTGAGTGTCTGATGAGGGTCTGGAACCACATCTGTCCCAGAGACGTCTGTCCTGCCATCTAGATGGAAACGGTGCTCAGCGCATTCCAGAGTGTGGCTTTTCTTCTAGAATTCTGTGCAAGTGGGAAGGTCATGAGGCCTCCCTCTTGTTTTTGCTCAGAAGTGGCGTTTGTCTGCTTCTGACTATAGCTGGGATCGCAGGGCCAGGATCTGGCAGGAGCCGCTGGGCGTGAGCCCTAGTGTCCCAGCACAGCTAAAGTCCCGGGCACTCATCCTGATTACATGAGATCCAGATCAACTCCTTCCTTCCTCTCTTAATTATGGTCTAGTCATCAGAAATTACTGGAATGTCCTTGCTGCAGGTCTCAGGGTAAGATATTTTCCTTCCCTTTGTTTTGTCTGCAGACTGTGAACACTCAGCCTGAAGCAAGGCTGCTGAGATGCTTTGAAAGACCCACACGGAGCAGGAGGGTGCAGAAACAAACTCTTCAGAACTCCGGTTCTCTGTGGTTCACAGGTGGGAGCATGGAGATCGGGTGTGTGTGTGTGTGTGTGTGTTTGTGTGTGTGTAAAATCTGAATGTAGGTACATGGGATAGCCCTCCATTTAAAGGCAAGTGACTTCTGAAAGAATTGCTTCAAATTAGCTTTTGAAAATGACATGACAGAAGTACATGCAAAGTTATTTTGTGTAATAATTTACTAAACTATTTTGGACTTTATATATTTTTAATTGGCTTGTTATTAGTTCTGTGTGGTATGAGCCAGTTTGTCTTGTGTGTATGTGATGTGTAGGAAAGATCGCAACTCCCCCACTCTCTGGCCCAGTGAAAGCTGGAGGTATAATCCTGAGGACCAAATGAATTTAGTGCAAATATGGTCATAAACCCTAAAAGGTTCCTCTGTGTATGCCAGGTAGGCAATCCTGGCCAAGGTGTAGAAGAAATGCCTTTTTGTTTCTTGAGTACAAGTGGGGACAAGGCCCAGAAAAGGTAGCTGTCACCTGCATACATGGGGGTCATGATGTTGATCTGGAGTGCCTTAAACCAGAAGTTATAGGCAGACCAGGAGTTGTTTTGTGGGATATTTTACTGGTTTTCACTCTGGTCTGAAAGGGATCAAAGTGTGCATGAGAAAAAAAGATCAGCATTAATTATAAATGATGTATAATATTTAATCATCTTTGTCCCTTCAAATATATATTTCACACATCTAGTTTTTGAATGCCTGTTAGGTGGAGGAAGTACCTAATATTTATCAATCGATTCTGCGTTGGGTCTTTTGATTGATTCATTGTTTTTCAATGATGCTGTGATACGTTTGTTTTGTATCCCCATTTTTTCTTTCTTTTTTTTTTTTTTGAGACAGAGTCTCACTATGTCACCCTTGGTATAGAGTGCTGTAGCATCACAGCTCACAGCAACCTCAAATTCTTGGGCTTAAGGGATTCTCTTGCCTCAGCCTCCCAAGTAGTTGGGAGTACAGGCACCCGCCACAATGCTGGGCTATTTTTTGTTGCAGTTGTTTAGCTGGCCCGGGCTGGGTTTGAACCCGCCACCTTTGGTATATGTGGCTGATGCTATAACCACGGTGCTACGGGGGCTGGTCCGAGTATCCCCATTTTTCAATGAGGAAATGGAAGCTGAGAGAGGTTAGGTTATGTTCCTTTTGTTGTTGTTGTTGTAGTTGTTCACTGGTCCAGGCAGGGATTGAACCTGCCACCCTCAGTGTATGTGGCTGGCGCCATAACCACTGTGCTACAGGCGCCAAGCCGGAGGTTAGGTTATGAATCCAGGATCACACACCTTGACCACCAGCGACACTAGGCTTGATTTCAGACCTACTTGGCAGCAAAGCTTGTGTTCTTCACCTGCTGCCCTCTGGCCTCTGGTCTTGACCTACTCCTTCTGCCAGGGCTGTGTGAGAGGTCACAGAGCTAAAGACAAACTACAGCCCAGGTGTGCCTCCTGGGACCCTCTCGGCAGCCAGCCTGAATGGCAGAGAGAGCCCACCTGAATCATCTCTCTACTGCACAGAAGCAAAGTGAACGTGTCCAGTGAGCGTCAGAGTGCCAGGTGCACTCCCTACTGTGACCATTATTTCACGTTCCTATTGGGGACATTTGTCATGAACACTCCCTCCTTTACACACCTTCTGCTTCTGTATGTGAGCAGCTGTTCTCTGCCCCATGGCAAACACAGACAGTCCCTCTCACTGCCCTGCCAGGCTCTGAGGAGCCCTGTCCCTGGTGTCTCATGGGACAGGCTGCACGAGGCCCCGGGACTCCAGGTGGGTGTCCAAGGAGGTGAGATGCTCCTCACCATTTATCATATAACAAAAAACTCTTTGGGGAGAAAATAAATTAAATCCGGACCAAAAAAAAAGGGCAATCCTTTTCTCCAAGTTAATTAATTTGAGCACTATTTTCAGGGAAAGCGTTTCTTAAATCCCTATCGCTGAAGGCAATTTTCTTGCCACAATCACTCAGTGTTCCTGACAGAAAGGAGCATAATCACTCCTTGATGGAGGTGACTGGCAGAGGGAAGACTGAGGGGAAAGCCGATTTCTGCAACCATCGAAGGGGCTGCAGGAGCCTGGAGGACCCAGGGGGCCGCACTCCCACGCGGTCTTCCCTGCAGCACACAGGCACTGTCCCGGGTGCGCCGTGTGGGCTGCGGGGTGTGCACGCACCTGTGTGCACTGTGTGTGCACCTGCAAGAGGGGACAGTATGCCAGTGGGTAGAGTGGCAGATCTTTGTACCCAAAGGGCACCTCTGCGCTGTCCCCTGCAGGCCAGTTTGCTGGACCACACACTGAGGTGTGTGCAGCCGGGCTGCTGGACTAAGGGCTCTGGCAACAAGCACAGGAGAGTCACGTGTCTTGGTTCTCTCCACCCATGTCTGTGCCTCAGCATTCTTTCAAGTCCAGGTGCAGTGGGGCTCTCCCTTGGGGTTGGGATTGACTATTATTGATGGGGAAGCTGTGATGGATCTTTTCCCACACCTGGAAATAGCGGTAGGATTGGTGTGAGGAGTGCGCCGTTTCCCTTCTTCCCTGGAGGCAGTCGGGAATCTGGCTCAGCCCCAGTGCCCTCAGCCATTAGGAGTAATAATAGCTTCCATTAATCAAGCAATCAGGCACTAGGCTAAGCATTTCATGTGTTTGCATACATTATTTCTTATAATCCTTTCGACAACCTTGAGAAGTTGCTGTTTTAACCACTGGTTTGCAGATGAGGAAACTGAGGCTGGGCAGCAACGTGGTGATTCACTCAACTCACACAGCACAGCTGGGACCTGAGCCCCAATCTGTGTGGCTGTCAGAGCCCTGCTAGTACCCCTTCCACTGCCATCTGTTATCTGGGTCCTAGGCACACCTTCCATCTGGGCTGATGCAAAAGGAGCCATGGTTTAGGATGGCCTTGACTGGGAGGGTCACCAGAATGAGGGATTTTTGTTTCCTACAGAACCTAAGATTTGTCTGGCATTGCACAGGGTAAGAGCATGTTCCTTCCCCAGGTAACAAACAGAATCCACTTCCTCTGAGATGGGTGAGGAGATGCTGAGGGAGTGAAGAGACACCTGTGTGGGGGCTCCCAGGGCGGGGGCTGAAGAAAGGGATGCCTTCGCTCCTTACCAGCCCTGAGCTTGCCTACGTCATCTTTGAGCCTCAAATGGTTCATGAGGATGAAATACTTGCCTCTCGGGGTTGGTGAGCATTAAATGAGACTGTATTAAAACAGCTTAATACAGTACTAGGCTTAAAGAAATGCTCAGGAAAGGGTGGCTGTTATTATTAACTATTTCCTGGCCCAGGTGACAAGTAGCAAACTGCAGCAGTTCCTGAGGGCTGCTCATCTGTGCCTAGAAGCGGCAGGGCTTCCAGCCAGGTGTGTCTCCATCTCATCCGGGCCTGCCGGACTCGTGACACTGGGCTCTGCTCTCGTCCTCTCTGAGGCTGACGTTCCTCATTTGCTAGATGGGAACTTCATTGCCCCTACCTGGAGGTGAACAGGAAAAGGGAAAGAGGAGGGCGCCCATGTAGAACTCCCTGTGGGGGCCTGGCCCAGAGTAGGCCCGTGGTGCTGGGTGGAGATGGTTGTCGATCTGGTCAGCATTACTATTGATAATGCTTCCGACCATGGACGAGTCGCCCCAAGTTCCTGTGGAAACCCAGGAATACCCTCCTTGCCTGCAGGTGAGAATACCAGCACAATCGTAGTTCCTTAGAAGAGGCAGGGTGCTGCTAAATGAGTCCCCTAGGAGTGGAGGGCATTTGCAAAAATTGTTTCAAGTCGATCTTCGGCGTGTAAAGCAAGGACAGCAACTGCTCTTTTCCTTAGGCCTTTTTGGTGTTCCTGTTTTGACTTTGATATGAGCCCAGCTTCCAGCTGGGGGATGCCTCTCTTCTCCCTTCTCTAAAGCACGTGGATTAGACGCCTGACTCTGGGGTCCTGGAACGTTACCTGAGGAGCGTCCTGCTAGTGAGAATACAAAATATGTTCACTGTGCACCAGGCCTAACAGCTGTATCTGCATCCCTCAGTCTTTGTCTGTTAGACCAGGCCAGATTAAGAGGTTTTTTGTGTTTTCAGATTTCCTCTTCTATCTCCTAAATTACAAATTTAAATTTTGTATCCCTTTCCATTTCTGGGGCATATCTGTTCAATCCAACCATCCTCAAATGTTTGTCTAATTCAGTAGCTCTCAAGCTAGTGTATGTTGGAATCACTTGGGAGAACTTCTAAAGAAATGTTGGCACCTGAGTCCCATCTCAGCCCAACTGAACAGAAATCTGGGCCGGGGCGAGGAAGAGGCATCCTGAGTTTTGTTTCTTTTTACAAGCTTCCCAGGTAACTATGCAACTCAGTCTGAGAATGAGTAATCTAGTTCTTAGCACGTGTTGGCAGGAATCCCAACCTTGCTAGGTTAATGAGAAGATGGGGAGTGAGATTGTGCCAGGAACTCCATCGTCAGCTCTGTGGCAACATTCCTGTGTTTGCTTCTTGCTGCCTTTGGCTCTGAGACAGATCTGCGCGCTGGATTCCAGACACGGTGCTGTCCGTGAGCAGCCAACACGGTTCCCGGCCGGCAGCCCTGGCCTCCTCACTTGCTGCTCCCACACTGGCGTTCCTCTCCAACTCTCCCCAGGAGTCTGTGTGGCCCTGCATCTGTCTCAGGGAGCTTCCCCAGCCTGGCTGGCTTCAGAGAGGGGTTCACACTACCGAGAAGCACAGAGCACTTACATTCATGTCACTTGTAAACTGGTCCAACTTGTGACTGAGTGAGATATGAAATAGTCACCAACAGAGACAGAGGTGGCCCTTGATGTCCAATCTTGTCCATCTGAGGCCCTGTTTCATGGACTTGGGCCTTGTGGCCAGGTCTGCAGGATGATTAGCACTGGCCCAGACAGCCAGCATCTTTAGTTGTGTTCACCAAGGCAGACAGTGCCTGGGTCAAATGCACTGTCACATGGCTATTGCCCTGTCCTGATTTCACCTGTGAAATCAATTACTGCACATTAGGGGCTGTTTAACACTTTAATGGAGCACTTTTCTTTAACACTGTTTAGAGGGGGGTGTGAGGAATCATTACCAAGTGACTGGAAGTGGATTTTATATGGGGAAAGAGGAGAGGCTGGAGTCAAGTTTGGTGAATTCAGAAAGCCCGAGGGAACTCCAGGGGGTCCCTATTGTGGGGCTCCCAGTGGCTGGAGAGCAGATCAGAAAGGAGCTGGCTCGCGGAGGATCCAGCAGGCAATTTTGAAAATACACATTCAGATCTGGGCGGTGAGAATAACTCCACTGAATCTAGTAGGTGGCACCTGGGCTCACACATTCTCCAGCCATCATACTGAGTACTGGCTTTTGCTCAGCGTAATTTTCACAGAGGGTTCCCCACCCAAGGAGGTGCAGCGTCAGCTTGAAGCCATGGACTTGGACTCAGATCACCCAGATACGAATCCCAATCCAGCCACTTCATGGCTATATGGCTCCAGACAAATCACCCAACCTCTCTAAATTTCACTGTCTCCATCTTTAAAATGGGATTTTGCTCACTAGGATCCTGGGAGAAGAGGCAACATGTATAAAACATTTAGTGCTGTACATGGTACAACTTCATAAAACTCAGTAAGTGTTGGGTGGTGCCTGGGGCTGAAAGGAGTAGGGCGCTGGCCCCATATGCCGGAGGTGGCGGGTTCAAACCCAGCCCCGGCCAAAACTGTAAATAAATAAATAAATAAATAAATACATGTTTTAGGGTAAAAGTTTTCTTAATCACTTATCCTTCAACAGTGCCCTTCCCCTTTCTCCCTCTTTTCTACCCTCATCTGCCACGAAGCTGGCCTGGCTCATGTCTGAAATCCTCACTCTGGTCCTAAATGTGTTTGGTGAATTCACATAAACATATACACATACGTTCCTGCCCCCCTCGCGTGTTCAAAGACAAAGAAAACGGATGAAGGTTCATTTTTTGGCCCTTTCTCATAATGACTCATCCATAACGATTTCTACTGGTTGTATTTTCTTCTGTGACAGAAACAATTTACTACATTCTTGCAAAGCCCATTTTCTCAGCGTGATCTAGTTGTGTGGTGCTTTGGGAAGTAATTTACTGATAGTTTGCTTCAAAATAGCTTACAAAGACAAACGGGTTCTCTGGACACCAAGGTGCATTCCTTATGGGCTGGAAAAATAGGATAAGACCATTTAAAAAGTAAAAACATGGTATTATCATCCCTTTGAACTTCAGTTGTAAATCACACACCCGCTAGTTGAGACTGGCCTCCCCTCCCCTTCATTTCCGCATCTTGCTCGGAGTGCAGGCCCAGGGTTGTTTGTCTGCCTGGGCAAATTCATATTGCATCTTGTTGGAAGCAAGTTTTTGTTTTTGATCATGAGCCACATCCGTGGAATGCCAATGCACGTGTCCCTTCCATTTCTTGCCTTGCACTCCATGAAAAGCAAACAGCAGCTACAAGACCCATAACTAAGGAGGCTCACAGGGCCATCCTCCCTGGCTGAGGGTCTTGCTTCCAGCTCCTTTTTAATTTTTTCCTTGCACATTCCTCAGCCTGGTAGGGTTGATTCTCCAATAGTTCCCCTCAACCCTCTGTTCTAGCTGCAGTTTAGAGAAATACCAGGTTGATACTCGTCAGTCCCTGCCTTTGGGCAGAAGCTGTGAGCGTCCTCGCCTCTCCTTCCTTCTCTCGGGGAAAGAGCGTCCTCAGCCTCACTCCATAATCCTCTCTAGCTGGGGCTCTTTCCAAATTAAGCAGGATTTAGGCTTCAGCTTGGTCTTGGAGTTGGCGTACATTTGTTATTAGTTTTGTCCAAGGTTTTATGCTCATTTTAAAATTAATAACGATTTTAGGATTTTATAATGGGCAAGGTTTATGATCGTCGTTCTAATCCTATAAGCTTAAATCCTAAACCGACATGAATTATGCTGAGGACGGCCTAAGGAGCTGCGCAGATCTTTGATTTCTAGAGCAGTAGACACGAGCAGTGAGGAGAGAGAAGCAACCCTTGTCAGTTCTACCAGGTGCCCTGACCGACTGAGAGAAATCTGCAGAAATCAACTTCTAAAGGATGGGGCATCAGGACCTCACGCAGGTGACATTCGGTTAACGGGGGATTTGCCTAAGTTACATTCTGAAATTAGAATACGGTTTCCTCTATTTTTTTTCAGCAAACGTTAGGCTACTATGCTAAATTTCTGGGCATTTTATCATTTACATGTAACCGTTTGCTCATTCCCAAACATCTGTCGAGGACCTACGATGTGTGAGGCTTCAAAAAAGATTTAAAAAATGGCATCTACTTTGGAGGCACTCTCAGTTTAGGAGGGAATGTCAACGTTTTAAAAAATTTAAGTATTAAATTTTCTCCCTTTTCTTTCTCTGTTTGTTATTTTCTGCTCCTTTAGCTGAGGAGGTGGAGGTGAAAAGTGATTGGGTTCCCCATATGCAGCCGACTTAATATGAATAATGTTCCCATCCCCATTCATTTCTCCCTCCTGACATCTCAGCTATTTCTTCCCTCTTTCTCTGATATAATATAAGAAGATATACACTTATTTCTAAATAAAGTATGTAGAAATGTCCCATGAAATTGTCTTAGAAAAGGTCCAGTTTCAAAAAAGTCCAGAATCCCGTCTGTCTCATTTTTGCCTGTCCTGATTTCTTTGCAGCCTGGCTGTGTGCTAATTTGTACTGCCTTATCCTGTGACAATCGGGTTGCAAGGGCAGAAAGTTAATTCTCTGCTTCTCAAGTCTCCAGAGCTATGCAATCAGGGGAAAAGTTCAATGGGTCTTCAGACAGGGGATTCAAGGCCCAAACTGTGGCCACTTCCACTCCCTACTGTCCACCCTCAGGGTTAGTGCCAACTCCCTTGGGCGGCTTGAGAGGCAGAGCACCAAGAAGACGCCACCTGTGATCACACAGTTATCACTGGGCCTCTGCAGGGCCAGTTGGCCAAATGAAAGGCATTGTCTTTTTTGTCCTTCCTTCCTGGAGGCTGCTGAGCTCAGCTAAGTGGCCCTGGGACCCTATGCAGAAGGCTGGCCATCTCCTCGACCTGCTAGAGAGCCCTAGAGAGGTACATGTCTAGTTAGCAATAGAACCTGCTATTTGACAAGGCTCTTTTACTTTCTTAGAAGGACATTTCAGATAGCAGGTAGTTGGAACTAGGGAAGAAGAAAATGAATAGTGTTTTTATTGTTGTTGTTTGAGGTTTTTTGTTTTTTTATTTTTTGCTTATGGCATTTGCTTCTAAGACAACTCCCACTTTCTACCTTTTTGACCCTTTGGGGGGCTCAGCTGACCACCACCAAGAGGGGAAGACATATTGATAGGACCCCTTCCCTCCTCTCACAGAGGTCAATGCGTTTTATCTAACTGATATCATGCTGTGGTGTTAGGGCATTTAGAATTTATCTTTAAAGCTTTCCTTATACCCCAGGAAGGACTCTTAAAGGCAACCCAAAGGGGCATCTTAGCGTGTCCGAACAGGGGTCTCCATTATTCTGGGATGAATTGAGTGTCAGAAAATTGAGTTTCAAGGGCAGCCTAGGAAGCTTGTCAATTTGAAGCTGTCTGCTGTGTGGCCAAAGATGCCTTAGTAGCTGGGTTTTGGAGGATTGTTTATGTTGGTTTACGTAAGAGCTACGATCTTTCAGGTAGATTAAGTAATTTCTTCATTTAGAACATCCCAAACTGTATGACATTTGAGGGATTACCTTGACCTTGTCAAGGGCAAATGCTCCCATTATTACTGCCCCTTATTCTTTACTTAAAGACAACAGACTGCTTTCTCCCTCACAGCAACTAGAGGTGAGTGGGAATCACCGCAGATGTTTTATGACGCTCAAGCCCTTGCAGCTGCACTCCCAGAACTGGCTAATAGCTTCTCTCCTGTGTGTTTTCGTTCTGTCTCCTGTAATTCCGCCTCCCATTTTCTCTCCAAGTCAAAATCTTTGCCCTTTACGTAAAGCATAATAACACTTAGCATTTATGCAACGCTTTGCATTTTTAAGACCCTAAATGATCATTAATGAGCTTAATCGGATGTGATGGTGCTTCTACAGAAGGCCAGCTGTTGCCCCATTGCACAGATGAGAAAACCAAGTTCCCAGTGGACCAACTCACAACTCAGAGACAGACCTTCCTTCTCCAGCCTTGGGCTTCAAGGGAAGGTTTTCTCCACACTTGGCTCCCAGGAAGTCAAGACAGACAGAAGGAATGATCAGAAGTTGTGCCCCTGGATGACTCTCTATTATAAACCAACCTGTTTTCACTGTCAAGTATTTCCTTAGTCATCTGAGATACAGAGACTCCCAGGCCAGTTGAACAGACAGCTGCTGCCTTGCACTTTAAGTGCTATCCATGACTCAGTAAGCCCACCCTGGCTCCAACCATCCATATCAGTGGACACTGTACCTGCTTCAAGACTCAGGACCAAGTCCTACCAAGGGCTCTTTCTTGGTTTCTCAGGAGCATCAGCGTCTGCTCACCTTCTAGCACAGTCTCCTTGCCTGTATTTTGTTAGCTTATTGATGATGATGTCTCTGGAAGCAGAATCAACTACTTCGCCTTAGTTGGCCTATAGTATGTTTGTTGTTTCACCACTTCTACAAGGTTCAGCTTCCTCTTTGGGGCAGGAGTAACCTGATGGGTTAGACGCAATATGTTCCTTTTGAAATCACATTGGTACACGTATCTCCCAGCACACTGTATGTAGTCTTTCTCCCAATCAATTCTTTTTTGATTCGTCCAGTGAGTCTTTTCTATAGGAAAATTAGGTTTTGTTACCAGTCTGTCAGTTTTCAAGTCACTGTCTTTCTGCCTTTTAAAAAACATATATTGCATTTAATCTGTTACTTGCCTTTGGAAACCTTTATCCAGTCCTTTCTGAATTCTCAAAACTAGGATTTGTTGAAACCACACTTCTGTCATTTAATTTTTAATGACGTGTCTACTAAATTATAAGACTCTGGGTATCTTATAATTTTAAGGGAATTTTTATTTTTTATTTTTATTTTTTTTTGCAGTTTTTGGCCAGGGCTGGGTTTGAACCCACCACCTCCTTTGAGCCACAGGTGCCATCCCTAAGGGAAATATTTAATTTGATTTTTTTTTTTCTCCATGGTGCTGAGATTATGCCTTGGCAGATTAACACATGCTTAAAACCTACGTGAAATGCACCCAGTCCTGTAAGATGCTGGATCCTCTAAGAAATACTGTGAAATGTATTATCTTGTCCAACCTTCTAGGGATTTTCAATTTAAGTGGGCAAGCAAGTCTTACATCCATGAAACTTTTAGAAAATAGTAAATGACAATGTGATCAAGAGCTAGAATGGACAATAAAGGCCACGCATATAATGCTCCAACAAGTCAGATAATTAAGAGTGGGATTTTACAGCTGACTCACCTGATAGTATATTGCAAGTGCAGCTGGAGGCGGTGAAGGGTGGAAGTCATTTTGGGCAGTGGAGTCAGATATGAATTCAAACCCAACCCTTCTGCCATCATGTAGCTGTGCGGCTTAGGCAAGTCACTTAACCCCGTAAATCTTGGCTCCCTTGTCTGTCTTACAGGGATAATAATAATCCCAATAATGAGTTTGCAAGAGGAAAGAGAGTTTTGACTCTTTTGTTCACTCCTGCGTCCCTATTGCTAGAAGATCAGTGAATATTTGCTCAAACAATCAACCCTACTAGGTTTTCATTAATTAGGTAATACATACATGTATGTTAAAAGTTTAACACAGCACTTGGCATTGCAAATGTTCAATAAAATTTTTTCATCCTTATTATTATGATCTCACCTAGGTTTAGGAGTACTGAGCCTTCTCATGTACTTGAATCCTGTCTTCCCTACAGCATTGAGGTCACAGCCCTTTTAAAAGAGTATCAGACCCACAGACAGGCAAACACATTTCCTGGGTGACTACACCTGCTGGTTAATCTTCATTTGTTCATTTCAACCCTTTTGAATCTGCATTTGTTATTTCTCTCAAGACTCATTTCTCTTATTCGTCATATTTCTTTATGACTCATTTGAATCATCTCTTTTTCTGTGGCCTCCTTCTTGTCTTGATGGTCGCAGGTAATTTTACGATGAATGGCTGGTGCTCACTGTGAGACCATGGGACAGTCCGAGGCCCTTCTAGCTCCTGGATCTGCCACTTACCGTTCCCTGGGAAGAAATGTCCTCAGGCCTTCTGGGGAATTGGAATGACTTCTTGGCAGAGATGAGTCAGTTTTCCATCTACCTGAATTACTTGAAATTCAGGACAGGACTAAGGTATACTAGAGACAGTATTTTTATAAAAAGAGTCCAGAGTTGGGATCCAGGCTCTGCCACTTGCTGGATATACAACTTTGGAGAAATTAGCCTTCTTGGCTTTCCATTTCTTTCTCAATAAATCGTGGCTAAAAATACCTACTCAATAGGGTTGTGGTGTGTATTAAGAAAAATGATGTGTGTAAGGCACTTTATATCCAGCCTGGCCTATATATTGCTTTTATTTTTTTCTGTTTTATGTCTCCAGAAACCATGCCCAAGCATTCAAAAGTCCCCCACAAGGGGATCTATTGGTCCTGAAGTCACTTTTCACACATAAAGACAAGGATGCTTATAGAACCGACTTCTTGCAACTCAACTCTAAGTGTGACCAGTACTTTCAACACTGCAGGGGGCTGCTTGCTGCAAAGAATACCAAAGACGGGGCCACTCACAGTCCAAGGAGCCAAGACTGATATGGACACAAGAGACCATAAGGAGCGGTACAGACAATTGGGTGGTGTGAAGTGCAGGGCCATGCAGAGATGAGGGGCAGTGAGAACTGGTGACTTACACTGGGCTCCACTGAAGACACTGGAGGGTTCCCCAGCCCTGGAAGAGTACAGCTGATGGAGAGGCAGGGTGAGGCCTTTCTTGGCAGCATATCATGGGGAAAAAAAATTTTTCCTGAAATCCACCCCACCCGATCTCTGAGGGGTTGTATAAAACAAAGGCTCTGCACACTTCTTGCAAGTCAGGAAACCTCCCAAGCTAGAAGGGGAGGGTGGGAGTTCCTGAGGACCAAGCTGGAATCCCTGTGCAGGCCAAGACCACTTCCCAGGACTCAGGGCTCCAACTTCTAGTCCAGATGGCAGAACCATGGGCAGCTTTGTGGATGGGGTCTTGACCAGCAAGGGACATTACAGCAGATGTCCTGGAGGCTGAGCAGTGCATGGCCAGGGCCACTGTGTTTCACAGGCCTGGGAACGCCATCCATGTAACATACGCAGGAGAGGGGCTGTGTAAAGTCAACACAGGTGGCCTCCCTGAGCCTAGTTCATCCCATGTGATGCCGTCTTCTTAGAGCAAACCCTGCAAAGATGCTGTCTGCCGTGAAATAGTCCCACAAACTCCAGTGGAACATGTCGATGTTCCTTGATCAGCCCAAGATGCGTGTTTGAAAAAAAGCATGTAAGGTTAACCAGCTACTTTGTAGGCATCACGGCCTTCTATATGGCGTGTGTCACAACACTGCTAAGTGGCTTGTGCCATATATTGATTGTAACTTGGAATCCCTTTTCAAAGTGGCATTTTGTACGCATATGTCTTTGAGATGCTGAGTGGGTTGAGGCTTTTAAAAGGAGGGTGAAATGTTCCCCAGCGGTCTTCACTAACTCGTGTTTGTTATTTTTCTTTCTCTTTTCCTTCTTCCTCTCTCCCTTCTCCTTCCTTGGCTTTCTACTTTCTTCTTCCTTCCGTCAACAAAGATGCCATGAATGAGATACTGTAAAGGAACACCACCTTCTGCTCCAGAAGATAATAATGAAAGGGGCCAAGGGCAGCGGGCTTACCTGTCCGTCTGCCTCTCCTTCCCTCCTACGCCGTATATGCTATTTCTCCTCCCGCCTGTGATTCTTGACTTGGATTTTCTTTGTGTGTTTAGTATATGCTGTATTTCAGCTGCTTTCAAACTGCTGTGGATTGTGAGACACAGTGTGAAATAGATATTATATCCTCAGCTCAGTACACACACCCAAAATATGTGCTCATAGACATACAGAATAAACAAAAGCATCACTGGGCAATATTTCATCTTCCTATGGAGGATATATTCTGACATTTTATATTCTAGTATGCCTTTTCTATTTTTCTCCATGAATTCAATGTCATTAAAAAAAACACTCAGGCATCTCCCACTAGATTTATTTAATAAATAATTAATGGATCATAATTTATAGTTTGAAAAACTCTGGCTTAAATAATTATTAACTCCTGAATTAATCTTGTCTCTTAGTGGTCTTTCGTTCCTATCCAATTCCTGTGTATTCTTGTCTTAAAATCCAAATGATGAGACTGATAATGTGTTAAAGATCACGTGAACATGTTTGAAAAAATTTTATGGGAGCAGCCACAAAAATTGATTTAAAAAAACTCAAAAACGTCACATTTTATCCATTGTTTAAAAAGTGGTTTTTTTTCTTTCCTATTCTATTATAATCTCTACCTGCATTTGGGTGAAAATCCTGGCATGCCCGTGACATTTTTGCTTCCTCTTGAGCAAGTGTGCACACTGGCCAATCAGAATGAGCATGGACAGTCAGCAGCCCTGGTAACAGTACTGAGACCTGCTTGTTCCATCTCAGATTCGTTCTTAAGCAGCAGACCTTCATTTAAGTCACAAATGCAATCTGACCTTGGTCACTAGAATATGCAGTCTAAGATTTTCATCACCCTTCTGAACTAGATTTAACATCAGATCAACCCTGGATCAACGTTAACAGTAGCTGTCTCCTTACGCCACATCCAGTGTGCACACAGCCTCCGATGGAGCTGGCCACTGGGCCTAGAGGTGGGTAGATGGAGTTACAGGAATATGGATTTCCTCCCACTTTCCTATAGGGGGTGAGGACCTCCCAGCTGAGGCAAAGGTTCATGCTTCCATCACAAGAACAGCGTGAGAGCTCCCAAGTAGTGGGAAATATCACAACCCTCCCAACTGTGTTCCTCACCCTCCAGCCTGAGCCTTCTCGGACAAGATTCAAACTGTTCAGGCCCTGCTCAGATGACTTGGGAGTGCAGGCAGATGGGAACAGCTACCCTTCTATTCAACCTTGGCCTGTGAGTCCAGGCTCTAGCTGGCTCTCCCTCACATGGACCTCTGGAAACCTAGTCTCACTAGCTCTCTTGAGAAAAGATGGAAGCATCCTTCCCTCCTCTCCAAAGGAGTTTGGTCTGGAAATGTGGCGATAGCTCTTCCTAAAGGAAAACTCATGAGATCCTCCCTTGACCCTTTATGTCCTAAAAGCAGGAAAGGTGTTAGAATGGGCAGAATTTTCCCTAATTTCCTTTGCCAATCTTCCATTGCCTGACCACTTACTCTGGAATTTCCTACCCACTCCATCTTGGCACCTCTTCAATTGTTATTTCTTGTCACGTCATGAAAAGTATTTAAAATTATGTGAGATTATAAATAAAACATAACAGCTTTTTTGTATTGTAACTCTGTATTGTTATTAGCCAGGTCAAATCAAATCAATTTCAAATTAAATAGTCAATTGCATTTGTATCACTTATATGTCTTGCTTTACCATAGATTCAGTTTTTTAAACCAAAATTCATGTAAACTTGCTTTCAGAATAATTATTTTATATTTAGGATTCAACACCAAAATAACAGCAAAACAAAATCTGCAGTCCACTCTTTTCAGTCTTTGCAAACGGAATCTTAAAGTAGATATTCCAAAAAAAGAGACTTGGTAGCCTTCTGCTCAGTTACTCCAACAGGACTTGGAGGGTCAGGGAGGTTCAATATGAAACTTTCCACCCCCAGATCATTTCTCACACCCAAGGCTGCCAAGCCAAACTATGAAGCAAGGGAAGGAAGAGGGAAGTCATCTGTCTTAGTCTTTTTTGGGATATTGTAACAGAGTACCATAGACTGGGTGGCTTATAAACAACTAACATTTACTTCTCACAGTTCTGGAGGCTGAAAGTCCAAGGTCAAGGGGCAGCAGACTCCGTGTGAGCCTGTTCACAGTCTCACTGGTGAGTCCATTGGTGAGGGCCGCATCCTAGTACACAGAGGGATGTCTTCTTTCTGCCTCCCCACATGGGGCCAAGTAAGCTCTCTGAGGCCTTTTTCATAAGGGTACTTAATCCCATTTATGAGGGCTCCACCCTGGTGACCTGATCACCTCCCCCACAGCCCCACCTCCTGATATTACACTGGGAGTTGACATATCAATTGTGAGAAAGACACGAACATTCAGCCATGGATACAGGTGAATTGAATCAGGAAAATAAATGTCTCTCATGGTCCAGGAGTTCAGGTTGGAGAAGAAAAGGCTAGGAGGTTCTATAGAGATGCCCAGAGTACTTGAGATGTCCTATGCTTGTGGGTGGGTGCAGTCAATCTTCTCATACACCTGAGCTGAACCTGGGCTTAGATAACCCTGTGTGTCCAGCCCACAGGTGCCCAGACTGCCTCGTTCCTTCTTACTTTCTCCCTCTCCAGATCTAACAGCCATTAATGCAAAGATAATTGTCCTTTAGCTTTGACCCAGCATTTCAAGTGGCAATATTTTTTTCTGTTTTTACTTCTTTTGGTGGTGATTAAAATATTTTTACTGTTAAACATCTTACACAACTTGAATAATGAGTGAGAATTTGGTTCGGGGACGGGGTCGATCAGGTGGGGATTGTATGGAAGCTCTTTGTGGATTGTAAAGGAATTCCTATAATAAATGTAGGCTGAAGGGAAAAGATTGCTATTTAAAAAAATAAATGACTCCATCCACTTGTGCATTATAAGGGAATAGAGGTTTTATCTCAGGGAAGATGGTTCTTTTGTTTAGGAAAGGCAATTAATAGGCCTTTGGGTTAGACTCCAAAGCCTAGACTGCAGTGGAGGATTGAGACAAAGGAGAGTTAAATCCCTCTGCATAATAAAGCAGAAACCTGGACCCAAGAGCTGTGTCGAATTTAAATCTGTGCAGTCCAAACTGTAATTCCAGAATTGCCAGGTCCTTCTCACAGAGCCCATAGGTCTTGAACACCCAGTGACTCTTGGGAGCCCTTCTCTCAAAAGCCCTGTCTTTCACCCAAACCACCTCCTCCCACTCCTGCCATCTTACAAAGTTCACCTCTCTCCTGCCTCCACCATCCTGCAGGATTTCTTATTCATGGGTCAGGCCCCCGGAGCAGGGCCCTGAGTGAGCACCTTCTGTTTCTCATCATGACTTCAATTCTGAGAATTCTCTCCCAGGACTATTGTCTTTTCTTCTCCAGCAAGTGGAGGGTGGAGGAGCTGCCTGGGGACTCACACCTGCTGTACCTCAGATGTGGGGGAAAGATTATGAGCCGTCACATGGTAATAAGTTGTTCCTGTTTTGAAAAGTTACTGGAAATTACCCAGAAAGGGAGTTTAGCCTCTCCAGGAATTTAGGATGTAAGAAAAGGGCAGGGTGCTTTGGGGGAAAACCTGGCTATCGGGCGTCAGGGCAACACCCAAAGACTGGGCCAGAGAGGGAGCCCTTGTATTGGGGAAATAGCCAGTGTCTGTTTTCTCAGGAACAACGGTATTCGGCATTGAATTTGATACAATTTCTCTTGTAGCCTAACATCTCTTTTCTCTAAATCTTTGGTAAAATCCTGTTAAACACACCCATCCTGGTGAATGGCTCTTTGTGGAAGGAAGAGGCGGTGGCTGAGTGAAGTGTGGAGGAGGGTGGCAGAGGGAAGAAGGCAGGGTGAGAGGGAGAGCCCATAGGTCTTGAACACCCAGTGACTCTTGGGAGCCCTTCTCACAGACATGCAGAGATCGCCACGGCTGTACTGGACTTCCTCGCAAAAAGAGGGTGGTTCCAGAAGGCTTGAAGATGTGGGATGGTTAGGTGAAGTAAGATGTAGTGACGAGGGCAACCCACAAGGGGACTACCCATCTCTGAGGACATCAGAGTGATCTTTCAGGTTCTGCTGTCAGCACCAGCCCTTCTGCAGGGGCAGGTGTCTGTCCTCACCTCTCCCCATTCACCCAAGGCTGTCCCCAGCTTACTCAGTTCACCCAGTGACAAAGAGGGCATCCTCTGATGACCCGCGGAGAACTCTGTAAGGCAGCACCTCGCCCGGGGGTAGACTGTGAGCTCTCTCCCCCTCTCTCTCTTCCTCTCGCCCCCACTTCCCTTCTTGTGATTGATTCATTTGACACCTCCAAGAGGATCTTTCACTCACAAATACAGATTTTCTTTAACCTTCCAATTTTTCCTTTTTATTTTTATCTCTTAGTTGCTTCAAGAAAATGACTGCCCCCCTTTTCCCTCTGGTGTCTCTCCTTCCCTGTTTCTCTTTCTCCCTTTGTTCAGTTGGTCAGAGAAAAACAAATACTGACCTAAATTATGGGGGATAAGTGTAAGTAGGGTTGGCTTTCTACCTACAGGGGGCTCTCTAGAGAGTAAGTACTAAGAAGTGGTAAGAGAATTAAGAAGGCTGAGCCATCAACCTCAACGGCCCTTGAAGCCTCCCAAACCCTCCCTCAACAGCCCCTCTCTGACTTTTCACGTTGCTTCTTATCTTTCTCCAATTGGTCTTTCCTCACAAATGAACTTTCATGCAAAAAAAAAAAAGAAAAAAGAGAGGGAGAGAGAGACTATTTTATTGTTCAGCCATTTGGTTTAATTACGCGTATTGCACTGTTATTGTTTTGTATGAAGTCTCCTTGCAACTATATAATACTGCCGCCACATTTGGGCTCAGCGGTACATTTGTGGACTAGGCTATTCATAACATCGTTTCTATGGGAAAGTTTATTCCAGGTCCCCAGCAACTAACTTAAAATGAACTTTTTGGTTACAACTTAGAACAAAGCTTGTGTGCTGGCAAGTGCTTGCTTATGAACATGCCGGGCAGGTCTGTGGCGGCTGTGTGGATGTGCGGTTAAGTTAGCACACTAGTGTTTTCTGAATGTTCCCTTACCTGTTCCCAGCAAACACGTGGCCATCGGTCATGCTCTGGCAAGTTCCTGACTGAAATGCAGAGCCATGTGCAAAAAGGCAGATGGGTCCCTAATTTACTGAAGGGGCTCCTGCTCATGTTCAAAGCCCAGGGATCCAGCTTCTGCATGGAAAGGTGACTCCATGGAAAAGTCTACTCCCATGGGAACAAAATCCACGTGAGGACTCAGAAGTCAGTTTCTTTACTGCTGCACTGGGAGAAAGCCGTCTTTTGCTGGCTTCTGTAGATTCTCTTGAGTCATTTTAGCTTTTCAGATCCCTTCACAAAAGGTATCATGACAAAAGAAAGGAAACTTCTGAGGGAGGGGAGAATATAATAACCGTGATGTGTACACACGCGCGCACACACACACACACACACGCATATGCGCGCATAACTTTCCATTTTACAGTCCTTTGCAATATGAAAGAATTTATTGGTCCTACTTCAGATGGCCAATGGAGAATATTTTCCTAACCTAACAGGAGTTTGTGCTTCTTGGATTGGCGACTTTAATCTTCCAGGCATTTACCTCCAGTGATGATCATCTGGGGAAAAAGAAGTTGCCAGGGCAATGCTGCCCCAGCCCCTGGCTCCCAGAACGAGTCCCCTGTGGAGAGTCATTTACACGTAGGAAGAAATGTGATCACCTCATGCTTACCGAGGTGCACGGGGTGATTTGAATTGCAATGTGGTGTATCCAATCCGCAGAGTAAAGAAAACTGAATCAGTATCATTAAAGCTTGACATGTTGAAATAAGTGACCTGGGACTGGCTTCCATGGTGATAAGAGATTCATCTGGTAGCACCAGAAAATAAAAGGAGCCTCACTAAAAACTGACTGGGCGGCCGCTTCCCCATGTGGACATTCTGAGGGGAGAGGGGTGCATGTGTGTATATATTTTTTTTTTTTTTCCTTTCTGATCATAGCTTGTTCTTGCTTATTTGTTGGAAAGTCGTTCTCCATTAGGAGAAGATCCAGCTCTGAGGATCAGGAATATTTGCAAATTCCTCTAAATGTTTACCCTGCCCCCCCAAAATGATAAGGAGCTGATTTGCCCAGGGCTATGGCATGAGGGTGATATCCACGCAGCCTTAGCAGCTCCTGATGCACAGACGTAATGGGAGCAGCTGGCGGTACCACCCTTCATAACATTCTTCTTTACAAAGTGCTTGTTGTTAAATATTTATGAAGCTGTGCGAGATGGGCCCCTCTCACTGCCAGGGCATAGGATACACGCTGTGCCCTCCCATGCAGAGTTGCTCTGCAGAAGGTGGGTGCTACGTCTTTCCACTTGGCTTCTCCGGGATGCTGCTGAAACTGCAGGTCTCGAAGCTGCTGAAAGCACCTGCTCCAGGGAGTGGTGCTGCAGAGGTTCTGGCCCTGGAGCCCGGGCGGGAGGGGGTGGGGGGAGATTTGCTCCCCAGCGAAAGCCAAGGTAGGCTCCCGCCATCACAATCTTTTAAATATTAATGGAATCCAAAAATATGTTCATAAAAAATGAACAAAACTAAAAAGGAAGAGCAATAGGCTGGGGAAAACGTTTGCAGTAAAGATGACAAGTTAAAGGTTACTGTCTGTTTCCCCTGACACCCCCGCCCCCGACACTTACACCAGTGCAGGTAGGGCTGACCCACCCTGACAGGGCAGATCCGGGGAGCCACTGAGAAGGGACAAGGGCTGCTGATCCCTCATGTGCTCATACACCTCGGGGACTTGTCACCAAGGCTTCCAGGACTGTGAGTCCAGGGCGCAAAGTCAAAGCAGATGCCGGTCACCCTGGAGAAGCAGGACTGTCCCTTTGAAACCTCTGTGATGGCAGGCGTGCTCCTTATCTGTGGTGTCTACTATCCTAGTGGTGGCTTAGCCCTGGAAATGTCGCTAGAGGGGCTGAGGAGCTGATGCTGTTTTAACTTTATTTTCCATTAGATTATTTTAAATCTAAATAGCTATATGTGACTACAGGCTGCCTAGCGGAAGTCTAAGGAAGAGATTACAGCAGTTGGCCTTGGAACCCTTTCTTATCAGTGGAAGGGAATCTCTAGAACTTGTCCTGAGTCTAATTAAGACCCTGTGAACCCAGAGGGCCCAGCAGGCTGCAGCCTCTCTCCATCCCACCCTGCTCAGAGCCTTCTGTGCCAAGCTCTCGACTGGCCAACCCCCTGCCTTCTGTTGTCCCTGTGAAGGGGGACAGCTCTGAAATAACGCATGACAATCTGAAGGGCCCTGATAATCTGCTACTGTCCTGCACACCTGCCTTTGAAGACTCCACCCTGTGATACAAGACTCAGATGCTGGCAGGGTCCTGTCCAGGGCAGATGTCCCTCTTGGTATTATCCCAGCACCACCATAAGTGTCTCCATTTGCAGGCACCTCACCCACTAAGCCGTGTGTCCATGTCAGCCCCACCTGCCTGGGGAGCTCTCCCTTCCCTACACTGGACTTAGGGTGCTGACAACACCCTCTCCCTAGACCCAGCAAGGCAGCAAGAAGTTACAAGAAAGAACTCATGCTCTGACTTCAAATAGGTTCAAAACCTGGCTTGCTCTTCTTACCAGAGGTCTTCAACCAGCTCTTCACCCTAAAGTGGAACTTTAATTGTATCTACCTTCCCATAATAATGTAAAGATTAGAGATAGTTTGGGAAAATATATTCACTAAATGGTGATGAGGACGAGGAAGATACTTTATTTCTTTAGCTACAACCACTTCCTCTGCCTCTGCCTAGTCATAGTTTATTCTCTTTTCTCAATGAGCCCACAGCTGATAGCCCCAAATCTTTGTAAACCAAAATACATGGGAACAATGCCTATGAGCAATTGCCAGATTTACTTTACTAAGTGAGAAAAAAACACAAATAATAATAGAAAAATCTTAGAAATGTGTTTAGTCCTGGTAATCATTGAATAAGTGAAAAGGAAACTAAACTCAAACTATTAGAGTCTGTTAGAACAATATCATTCTGTGCTGGTGGCATTGTAAATTGATATAATAATTTTGGGAAGCCGTCTGGCAAGAGGCATTCCTTTAATAGGCAAATATGGAGTGCCTACTGAATTCCAGATATTTTGTTAGGCTATGGGGATGCAGAACTGAATATGGTCAGATCCTTGTTCACAAAAGCTTATAAAAGGTGATCATATGTAACATGTGTTATCCCCCAAATCTACCCTACTTCTTGACTCTGTAACCCCCCCCCAAAAAAAAAATAATTTTTAAAAATATTTTCTTGTATTGATGGGCATTGCTATGCCATCTATAATAGTGAACCACTAGCTACTTACCACCCAAATACTCCATATCGAAAGTTATATTAATTTATTAATAGATTAAAATTTAACATTGACAATAAAATTACAAATATGAGAATAATGGAAACAAGTAAAATAATGCCGGATGCAAAGAACACAAAATAGTACATACAAAATAATGAACCGAAAAGAGTTCTGACAATTAAGTTTGCAAATTCATCCTAGAAAAAAAGTACTGCAATACCTCATTGCTTAATATCACTACAGTTACCTTTGAAATACTTTCCTTGGGAAGCTTTATATGGATGCTAGCACCTAGTCCACCCACTACCAACGTAAGCACATGGCAGCAAGCTTGCAAACTTAAGTGTCAGATTTTGTATGTGTGAACAACTTAAGAATCAGATGTCAGTAAATTTTAGAAATGAGGTTCTATGTTTCAAATTGAAGATTAGTATTATAGTAGTCATTAGAGCTTCTAATATATAATGCCTTCCAAAAATCCTCCATCTCAACCTTCCTCCTTCCCAGATTGTGATGTTTTATATAGAGTAGAACCTCTGTAAGCTGATCACTCAAGGGACTGTGTTGCTGTCCACTGGGCTTCTTGTCCATGACAGAGGCAGCACCGCAGACGAATGATTTTAAAAGGGATGGCTGGTGCTTGCTCAGGCACAACAGTAGCCACTTGTCTTTATTCACCTTCTTATATACCCAAACTCATCCAAGAATAAGGAAGACAAAAGATAACAAAACTGTCATTAAGATTCCTTATCAGCGTTAATACAGCAAAGTACGTACACACCTTTCTAAACTAAGAATATCTTGTCTGGAGATAAACAACAATGGAGATAAACCACAAAGGGCTGGGTTGTCTGTTCTGTTTGCCCACTTCCCTATATGACTAACTGAAAGTAATTGTGTAAATAGAGGTAGGGGATTAAGTGCAAGGGTCCATTGCCCCAGGCAGATGATCTGTCTCCAGCTACGACTTGGTGAGGGCCTTCCTGCACACTCTTTCCTTTAAGGCGTGACTGCCTGCATTTTTCAGCAAGGCCGCCTATGTGAGCTAGGGAAGAATATCCCCCAAAACTCACATCTAGCCCAAGTACTGGAAATGTTCCTTCTCAGGACCTCAGACCTCGAGGAGCACAAATGAGACTGATTCACCTTACAAAGGTACAGGGGACTGTGCCTCTTCAGACTGTAACAAACTGGTCAACGTAGAGGTGGTCAACATAAGGAACTAGGCCTACTGTACTGATATGTACATGTGGTCTATGAAAATTAGGTCAACTTAAGGAGGTGGTCAATGTAGGGAGGTGGTCGGCATGGAGGTTCTACTCTGTGTGTGTGTTTGTGTATTGGTTTTCACCCATAGTTCCTGGCTCATACCTCTCATAACTCTTGTTGATGTCTTTTGTTATAATGGCAGGTGTGCTAGGCCTCAGGAAACAGGCTCTCTCCCACTTTCCTATCTTAGCTTCCCCCTCACAGCCTTTCTCACTGTGAGTCATAAGATCCTCATTCCAAGGACGATCCTGGCCCATACCCTGCAGGGTAATCACATTTCCTATAAAAACTCAAGAGGGCAGGGTTCCGGGAGCTTGCAGTTAGCTAGAAATAGGTGTCCTGGAGAGGGCATGGAAGCTCTACCCTCTTCCCCGAAGCCTCACCCTCCTTGCCTCTTCATCTGTAACCTTCGTAATAGCCTTTATAATAAACCAGTAAACATAAATGTTTTCCTGAGTACTACGAGCCTCTCCAGCAAATTAATTGAACTCAAAAAGGGAGTTGTAGGAATGCAGACTTGAAGTCAGTTGGTCAGAGTTCTGAAGGCCTGGACTTGGAGTTTTTGACCTCAGCTGGGATTGAACCTCCACCTTTGGTATGTGGGGCTGGCACCCTACTCCTTGAGCCTCAGGTGCCACCCTGAAGGCCTGGACTTGGGACTGGTGCCTATGGGGGGTGCAGTTTGGTAGGCATCTGTTGCTTGGCTTAAGGGGGAAAACCCCACATCTGGTCACAAACATCTTCTGTGTCTATTGTTATGGGAGAGCAGAGTGACAAAGCACAAATCATAATATTGTGGTGGGTGACAAGTCCTTGGCCTCCTTAAAGCCAAGAGATTTGCTTTGGCCAAAGAAATATAAGTGGAAGAACCAAATAGCCCTCCTCTGTGGGAAGTTTCTTATAACATTGAGCCAGTTCTGTCAAAGTGCACAATTCACCACATTCCCTTCTTCCTACCATAGCAACCAGTAGCACTTGATACGTCAAATGTGCCCTCAGCCTGGATTCTGGGGTGAAAAGGTATGGAACAGAGGCCTAGATGATCTGAAATGGATATTTAGCAAGAGAGAAAAATAAATCTTTGTTATTTTTAGCTCTAAAGTGCATTTTTAAAAATTAATATCTTGATCAGTATAGTTATATATTATTCATTATTTTTTAAATTTCATAGATAGCTTCTTACTCCTAAAGTGGTACCAATATGGTCTTTCAGAGCTGTGTAAAAGATTACAAGATGCCATGAGCTTTATGCCCTTGTAACTCACCATCAGGAGACCTCCTGTACTTCTATAAGCCTGGACAACACCTCATTCCACTCTAATCCTCCTGTTCTAAAACTTTCTAGTCTCAGGAGCCCTTCTCTTCATAATAATGGATATTCCCAAAGAAGTATTATTAATATTATGGGTGGGTTATTGCTATCAATATTTACCACATTAGAAATAAAAACTGAAAAAGTAAAAATATTAATGCTAAAATAACAGTATAAATAAACCCTTTATAGGTTAACAAAGATGTGCTTGTGAGCAACATTTTCCAGGTCAAAAAAATTGCATAAGAAAGATGTCATTATTTTACATCTTGTAAACTTCATTAATGTCTGAGTTAATAGAATTCAAGTGTATTTTCTTAATCTATTTTTGCATTCATCTGCTGGAGCAATTGTTTTGGGTGAAGTAGATGCTGCAAATGTGGCCTCACATGGATAGACAGCACCTGGGAGAAGTATTCTAACAGGCTTTCTAGGTACCCTCTTCTTTGATATACCCCAAAACTTGACAAGTGGTAGTAGGGTTAATTCAACATGGAATCTGATACAATATCAACAAACTTCTCATGTTCTGTTTTATAAAAGTTGTTGGACTATCTTGTATTCTCAATGGATCGTTCCTCTTGCATAGTTTTGTACTATCAGGCATTAGACATTGAAAAATACCGGTTTGTTGATTTATTCAGATCTTCTAAAAACTGACACATTTCATTATACAATATCCTAAAATTCACATTTATTAATATAATGACATCAGGAGTCTTTGAGTATTGGGAAGCTGTCAAGCTCACAGTAGTAGACATACTTGTTTTTTTAACTTCTGATTTTTGCTCAGAAGCCTGACTTTTATCATTGCCAACCAATACTCTCCGTGGCTTTCCTCTAAGTGACAGGCTCACTTTGCTCATTTTTGAGAAGAGGCCTGCCAAATGCCCAAGTCTGAGTAGTTTGTCTAGAATTTGTTCTTTGAAGCAAAAATCATGTTCCAAGGAAAGAAGGGGAGAGTTCAGCTCACGATTCAGGTGCGCCGGTGCTGTTCCTTGAAATAACCATCATGCTTCCCTTTGCAGCATCTGAGCTTCACCAGTCTATCATACAGAACATGAAAAAGATGTGTCTTAATGGCTGAGATTTAATAGAATTAATATTTATTACTGTCCCATCAAAAGGTATTCATAAGCAGGAGAAAGGCTTTTCTTTCTCCTACTATGGATGTGTGACAAAGAGGAACACAGTGGCTGCTCGTACAGGTGGGGGCCATTACCTAGATTCATGCTAAGGGGCCAGCACTATTTTGTATTGTCAAAGCCAACATCAACAGAGTTCAAAAAATCAAATAGCCTTCTTGGTATAATTATGAAAATAATTTTGACCCCATTGACTCTAAGAGCACCGGGAGCACACACAGCCTTCCTGGTGTATTGCAGGAGTGGTAGGCTGATCTTTTTCACCGCCCTACTCCTGAATGCTTAAGTGACCTTGGGGAAGGCACTTTATCTATTGGGCTCTAGTTTTCTTGTCTGCAGAATAACAGCATTCATTTATTCATTTGTTCAATTAGTATCTACTGGCTGCTATCACAAGCACCACCAGTGTGTGAGGCACTGGGGAGGCAGCGGTGAGGAGGCGGGAAAGGTCCCTGTGCTCACTTTGCAGGCTAGAGGAGACCAAGAAAATAATGTGTGTGTGTGTTGGGTATTCATTTAGATGAGAACAATATATAAATATTTAACAAATGGAGAAGTGAATAAAATCAGTATGGACTGTTATATGGGCTAGAAATTGCCAAAGTGCTGTGATAAGAATTAGGGGAGTGGGAACCACAGTAGACACTGGATGGTCAGGAACACTCTGTTCTGAGAATGTGATATTCAAGATGAGAACTAAAGGTCGGATACAAGGTAGGCATCTTTTTAATTTGAATTTTCTGTGAAGCTGACAATGCCTAATGGGATCCCCTTTGGATACCCCAAACATCTTTGGGTTCAATAAGGTATGATAATGAACAATCATTGAAGAGGGATAAATAATACTAAAATTAATTAATATAAGATGCACATATTACCTATGGGCAGCGTTTTAGCTTGAAGTAAGGTTCTGTTAGTCCTCCTTTGTGGAAGAGAAATGGAGACCCAGAGGCAGGAAATAGCAGAGTCAGTCTTCAAACTCAGAATGTCTGATTCAAGGAGTATTAGCCATTCCCTAAAGTACTTAAGACATACTTTACCAGGCAGTGCCTGTGGCTCAACGAGTAGGGCGCCGGTCCCATATGCCGGAGGTGGTGGGTTCAAACCCAGCCCCGGCCAAAAAACCAAAAAAAAAAAAAAAGAAGTACTTTACCATTTATAAAGCACATAGAAATCCCAAGATATGGTTATCTATTATTATTATTATTATTATTATTATGACATGAATATATTTTAAAATGCATGTATCTAAATAATACAAATTGGGTTGATTTGGGGAAATAGTTCACAAATTATAAGACATGTTACCTGCAGATCTGGATACAAATGGAAGGGCATAAGAAGAATCATTAGTGTTGGAGACACATTGAAAGGATAAGGCAAAGAAGAACGTTGGGGATGAACTGGCCGCTCTTGGCCTTCTTTAAACACGCAAGGGCAAGGTTAGAGGTCTGAGTGTGTAAGGAGCTGGCTCTCTCCAGCTGCTTGTGCTTGAGGCAGCTGTTCAGAGAGCAGCCTGGAGGATTCCATGAATGTACGTTTCTGGGGGGCCACACCTCAGGACTACTGTTTTTGATCAATTTGTTCTCTCTAAGCTCTGGGACATGCTCCTACCCACCCTTTTCCTAATCCTTTCCTACATTTTAAACACCTTTCCGTCTTCACTTGCACGCACATTAATCTTGACCCGAGGAGAGTGAGTAAGCAAGGCCTGGCTGTATTTATTTCTCGAAGAGGCAACACTATGAAGAGCTGATATTTAAATGTATTTAAATACTGTACTTGATGGAATTTTAGCGGAGCACCAGGCGTGGTTTGTGAAAACCAAGTTTGTATTAGGGGTGGCTTTTCATTTTGTTCTTACACTAACGCAGTAAGAAATACAAGCATGCTTGATCTTGAATTTCTCTTTTGAGAACCACTGGGTTTGGTTCCTTGTCTGCTTCTTGTGACGCATAAGTTGGTTCTATTTTCTCAGGATGGAGATATATATATATATATATATATTTTTTTAAACCAGAAGACAATGATATGAAGAAACTAAAGCAGGCCCTGAGCTGAACAAGAACATGCAGTGAATAAATAATTTTCAGAATTTCAGAAGCAATAGATGATAAAGTGGGCACATCAGGTTGGAAATGAAGGTTAAATTAGAGTCAGCATGGTTGGAGGTTTTTAAGCTATAGACCTGGCTCATTTTGACGAGCTACTTTCCATTTCCCATCAGCAGCTCCAATAAGGATTCCAAAACTTATTTGTCATAGATTCATGTCTCTTTTTTAGAGAGAGCATTGGTGCAGACAAAACCTAAATCGGGATGCTTTTATCCTGTTCTGTTCAGGACTCCTCCCCAGTCAATAGAAGGCATGAGAGTCAGTCACCCTCTGGACCAGCACTAATAGAGCACCTACTATGTGCTAGGCACACACAGTGTGTACACACACAGGGCACAGGGCAGACCTTGTCCTTGCCCTGGACTGTTTGCTCCTGCATAGATACTGTGTACAGCATTCACTTCTGCCAATACACACATATCGTGAAGCCCATACTGTTGAAATAAACGCAGACGACTCTGCCATAAATGAGCTAAGGAAATGCCTTACTATTTTTGTTATAACTGTTGGTGAGTAATGGTGGTAAATAATTAAGAACACATATGTATACCAAGGGTATTTTATGCTGAAAAAAAATGACTACCAATTTCTCATAAGAATGAAGTTGATAAAATGTTTGGTTATTCTTTTTCTCCCTGCCCCAGAAGACCGAGTTTTCGTGTCCCTATGATGGTTCCTGCCAAGATTTAAGCAACAGTTTCCTATAAGCACTGTCCTTGCTGAGGGTAGACAAATGCTAAAGGAAGAAGTTCCTTGTGTTATTAAATATGTAATTTAATGTACAGCAGAAACAATAGTCTTGAAAAGGAAGCTTTGAGGTACAGGTGCTGGGGTTTGAGACAGAAGGAAAGGATCAGGGCATAAAACGTGTCCCACAACAGCCACAGGATAGAAAATGCATGATGGCGGTGTGAAAGACCACACACAGCCCCAGGGTTGTGGGGGGTCCCTTGTGGTTGCCACAATTTCCAGAAATGAATGTAAGTGGGTATCAAGATGACAAGGTCAAAGTCACAGACCCCAGGGAGCACCTCGCTTTACCTGCATACTATCTCAGCACTGGGGGTGGGTTGTTATCCAAGAACATTCGCTTAATGAGAGGGCCAGAGAGGGGACTTCTGCCTGCCTTCCCACGTGCAGACTCGTGCTCAGCAGTGGAGTGTCTCAGCTGTGAAGAAGCCTGGATTGAGCAAGGCAGAGATAGATGAGCCAAGGGTGGCCTCACAGAATCCAGCATCATAGCATGGTGTCGAAAGAGGAACTGGGGGTCCCCTGCCCCCAGGGAGGCACTGAGGGGTGAGAGAGGGCAGATGGAATTAAAGCAGCCTATGGGGCGGCGCCTGTGGCTCAGTGAGTAGGGCGCCGGCCCCATATACCAAGGGTGGTGGGTTCAAACCCGGCCCCAGCCAAACTGCAACAAAAAAAAAAAATAGCTGAGCATTGTGGCGGGCACCTGTAGTCCCAGGTACTCGGGAGGCTGAGGCAAGAGAATCGCCTAAGCCCAAGAGCTGGAGGTTGCTGTGAGCTGTGATGTCGCAGCACTCTATGGAGGGTGACAAAGTGAGACTCCGTCACTAAAAAAAAAAAAAAATGTGGCCTGTGCGTGGGGCCTAGAGGATGCAGTGGTTGTTTCTGGCTACCACAGAACATTCTGGGATCAAATCATGTGTATCATCAAAAGATGCTTGAGGGAAATGACAAGAACCAGAAGAGGTTCTTGTCAGTCTCATCTCCAAGCTGACTGGCAAAGGCGGAGGACGGGAACAGGCCAGGTAGCAAGGCCCCCAACAGTCCTGGGTGACACGAAGCTCGCTGCCTTCCGTCCTCCCTCATCGGAGTCCTGGTCAGGATTGCTGGGCTTGTGGCTGATGACAACTCTGAGGTGACATATTCACAACAGGAGCTATGAGCATTCAGTTTATGGGAGAATTGTAGTGGAAAATTAGCCAATTAGACAATGGACAGGGCTTGTAAATAGTTAACATGAAGAGAGACTACATATGCCCACACACACATCACTCACACACATGCAGTCACTCATGTGATTTCTGCTTGCAGCAGGGAAGCAAATGCCATCAGAGCCCAGGCTAAATGCAAGCCTTTGGTGAGTGAGCAGAAATCTGTGCAAAGTTGCTTTGGATGTCTCAGCCAAGCTGCTGCCTGGCATGTGCCTGGACCAGTATAAATATGAATACCCCTGTATGAATTAGGCAGGGAAAGTAGTACCACTTGACAACCCCTTGCTGAGACACAGCAGCTCCCATCCCTAGGAAGGGGCTGAATAGCCCAGCGCAGGCCTGACGGACCACAAGCAAGAACACAGCAGCCCGGAAAACGCAGATGCTTTGGAGATGTGCGCTTGACAGACTGAAGCCTGTTTGTCATCTGGGCTGTCACCGATCAGAGTTTTAAATAGGAGCCTTCTATAGGATGTTATATAACCTGCTGGCTCACAACAGCCCCAGTGGAATGGAACGGGGGGGGGGGGAAGGGCAGCGCAGATGAGAATCGGGCTGTGAGACGGAGGACAGGCCCTACGATTCCTCTCCTTAATGGATTTTGTGCTTCCTGCACCGCCATGCTTGAACACACAGCAAGGGAGCGGAGACGCCTGCTCTTTAAAGGCTGTGCCAATCAAGTGCAGGAAACTAATCATGGCCAAGTTGGGAAGAGAGCTGGAGAAAAAGAGGCAGACTGGGTGGGAGTGTGGAGGTTGGGGCTGGACCTTGGGGAGCTACCCTGGGAGATGCAAGGGGCTCATCCCGTGTTGTCCCTGGCCCCCCATACCATGTGCCAACTGAAGGCTAAACTCCATTCTCCCCCTTTGGGAAGGGACATAGATTCAGTCCCACAGACTGTATGAGATGAGGTGTTCAGGTGTAATTGTTTCTACTTTATAAATGTTTTCTGGTCATGGGCTTGCTGCTTTGGTTTGTTTCCACACTCTCTTGCAAGTAGTGCACCATCCCTCGCTCCCCTTAAGCCAAGTGGAACCAGTGAGAGAATAATTAATACAGGCAGAAAGCTCTCTGCAGGAGTGCAGTCCCAATAATCCACGTGGAAAGTAAGTTTGGGGATGACTTTTAGTCTAGAGGCAGGAGGGGAGCTGGCTGTTTTTAAGAATCCTGATGAAAGAGGTAAAGCCTCCATCTTTCTTTAAGGCTGCATAATATTCCATGGTGTACATATATCACAATTTATTAATCCATTCATGGATCGATGGGCACTTGGGCTTCTTCCATGACTTAGCAATTACTAATTGGGCTGTAATGAACATTCTGGTACAAATATCTTTGCTATAATGTGATTTTTAGTCTTCTGGATATATACCTACTAGAGGAATTGTAGGAATTGTTTAATGGATGGAGCTGGAACATATTCTTCTTAGCAGAGTATCTCAAGAATGGAAGAAAAAATATCCAATGTACTCAGCCCTACTATGAAACCAATTTATAGCTTTCATATGAAAGGTGTAACCCAATTATAGCCCCAGAAGAAGGGGAAAGGGGAGAGGGAGGGGAGGGGAGGGGGGAGGATGGGTGGAGGGAGAGTAATTGGTGGGACCACACCTACAGTGCATCTTACAAGGGTACATGTGAAATTTACTAAGTGTAGAATATAAATGTCTTAACACAATAACTAAGAAAATTCCACGAAGGCTATGTTAACCAGTTTGATGAAAATATTTCAAATTATAAAGAAAACCGGCACATTGTACCCCAATGATTTCATTAATGTACACAGCTATGATTTAATAATAAAAAAAAGAATACTGATGTAAGAGCAAAAATTCAATTGTGATGCGCTGAATCGCTCTCTATTTCCTCATTTATCTGTTCTATAAGTTTGGAATTTTGCATATTAAGTTGTTCTTCCCTTATGGACATTACCCACATGAGTCAAGAAAGGACAGGAAGCAGCAAGTGAGACTTTGAATGTAAGCCTTCACAGGATCCAATTTTTTTAACTAAGAAGAGGAGCCATATTAATAAGTACAGGGTCTGTACTAAGTGTGTGGAATATTCAGACATTTGTACCAGTCACCTTGTGTTAGGGAGGGGTAGCATGGTTATTAGCCATGGCAAGCTGTGGATGGTGGACATTTTCAGCAATTGCTGAAAACTCATCTGGATTGTCTACTGAGACCGTCATCATCGGGTCTGTATGCCGACAGATAGTGGGACTGGCTGGCAATTCCAGCTGTAGTGTGCTATTTACAACAAGGCAGCAATAAGTCTCTTGGTTAATCCCCTCCCACACTGACCCTGGGTCTGCCCGTGCAATCTGTGTTGGCCGACAAGACACAGCAATTGTGGCAGACACAGAAGCTTTAAAATTTCTTGTGCTTTTGTGGCTTGTCCTTTTATGCTCCCTGGTGAATGTTGTACCCACCACCATGAGAAGAAACCCAGGTGGTGGATAAGGGGAGACCTAGGAACATATCACCTTGATTGCCACGGCAGAAGTCATCAACCCCCAAGGTAGAGAAGGCCTCTGGAGTGTGGAGCCTCAGCTGAGCCACCACTCCATCACAGTGACCACTCCAGTCATCCGGGCAAACTGCCCAGGCAGCTACCAGCACTTGTGAAAATGAGAAATGTTTGTTGGTTGAAGTTACAGTATTTCGGTGATCTGTTAGGCAGCAAAGCTAACTGATATACAAGTTAAGAACAGCGAGTTACGGTGTTTTGTATGGGGGAAGTCTGGATGACTTAGTTAAGGCTTATTCTATCTGGGCACCAAAGCCATATAACCCACTGATAAACGGATTGTGTAATGGGAAATTTGGAAACTAAAGAATTAATTTAGTTAAAGCTTACATAGGACTGTGGTTGAATTATGCAGAGGTTTATTAAATAGCTAAGGTAGCTACACACATAAATAATTAAAATATTAATAACATGGGTGGCGCCTGTGGCTCAAGGAGTAGGGCGCCGGTCCCATATGCCAGAGGTGGCGGGTTCAAACCTAGCCCCGGCCAAAAACAAACAAAAAAAATTAATAACAGGTGTGATGCTATTGCACAAGGATATTAGCGAATTCCTGAAGCTGCGAATAGCTATAGGCAAAGTCTTAGAGTGGGTCCTCTCCCACACAGGTGTCTCCATGGGCTCCAAACATGTCCCTGCAGGCTGGTCATCAACTCACGTGACAGTAAAGTCTCTAGACGATGTCCCTACCTGCTCCATAATATCCCCCTGTATTGATTTCAGTCAAATTTATATTATTTCAGCAATTTTCCTTTCAAAGCTGCTGCTGCTGCTGCTTTGCCATTATCGTTTTGTCTTTCAGCTGCTCCCCTGTGTCTGCAATTGCACATCTGTATGTTACATGGCACTGTGGGGGGCAGGTGTGTGTTTGAGTCTTGTTAGAGAAAGCGATTTTAGTTCAATCTGCTGAGCTGTGTGCTTGATGCACAGCCCTGGTCCGTGCTGGTCGCAGCTTCTCTGAGCTTCACTAACAATGGGCTACACTCACCCACGTGACCTTTTTGTGGGCCATCTGCGACCACTTCTCAATGCTGCAGTCTCTCCTGAGTCCTCTGTCCCCTAAACTTGAGTCTTGGACTTCTTGAGATTCGAAGGGACTCTGCTCTGGCTGTGTGGTTGTCCATCTTCCTGCCCACAGGCTGTTCTGATTGCGCTGACCACATTAGCCACCCTGACTATACCAACTGCTGGCCAAATGACTCCTTCAGGGGACAGCAGTAGCTGTGTCCTGACAGCCTCCCTTTGCATTTTCTTCTCTCAGATTCCGTAATTTCTCTCATCATTACAGACACATACTTTTGCATTCTCATCTTATCCTGCTTTTGTCTGTGCTTTTTGCCCTCTTTGTTTCCAATGAGAAGGCCAGTTACGGCGCCAATATCCCTGTTGTGATGGCTAATTTTGTCCGACTGGGGCACGGAGACTTTTGGTAAAACATCATTCTGGTTATACCAGTGAGATTAACATTTAAGTTGGTAGGTTAGGTAAAGCAGAGTGCCCTCCCTATTGTGGGTGGGTGTCTTAGTCTGTCTTTGCATTGCTATAAAGCGGTGATTTTCAGCCAGTGTGCCTCAAAACTTTTTAAAGATCATTAATTAAATTATTTTCAAAAGAAGTTCAAAGCGCCGTAAGTATATTCTTTTTTTTTTTTTTTTACTCTTTTTTTGATCAACATAATTTAAGTGTGCCCTGGAAGTTTAACTATAGCTTCAAGTGGGCCAGGAGATAAAAAATGTTGAAAAACGCCTGTGGTCCCAGCTACTCGGGAGGCTGAGGCAGGAGAATCGCCTGGGCCCTGGAGTTGGAGGTTGCTGTGAGCTGTGTGACGCCATGGCACTCTACCAAGGGCGATAAGGTGAGACTCCGTCTCTACAAAAAAAAAAAAAAAAAAAAAAAAAAAAAATGTTGAAAAACACTGCTATGAAGGAATGCCTGAGGTTAGGTAATTTCTAAAGAAAAGAGGCTTATTAGGTTCACTCCACTCACGGTGGAACGGGAAGGGCAGCTGGCTTAGAAATCTCATGATGGGAAGCGAGGGAGAGGGAAGGGAGGTGCCAGGCTCTTTTTTTTTTTTTTTTACAACTAGACCTCTGGTGGGAACTAACAGAGGGAAAAAAGAATTTACTCATTATCTGGGGGATAGAGGGCACCCAACCATTCATGAGGAATTAGTCCCCAGGACCCAAACACCTCCCACCAGGCCCCACTCCAACACTTGGAATCCAATTTCAACATGAGACTTGGTGGGGCCAAATGAATCATATTCAAGCCATAGTAGGGGGCCTCATGCCGAAGACCTGGACACGGCAGGATGCTGAGTAGGAGGGAACTCCTCTTGAGCTGGACGTTGCTTTTTCCAGCCTTTGCATTCATGCTAAAACATCAGCCATTCTTGAGTCTTGAGCCTGCTGGCTTTGGGAGTGGAAATACACCACCCATACCCCTGGTTCTCAGGCCTTTAGAGTGGGACTGGAGGTGCACATTGGCTCTCCTGGGTCTCTAGCTCACCAGCTGAAGATCTTAGGACTTCTTAGCCTCCATAATCATGTAAGCTAATTTCCTTGTAATTATTATTTTTCTCCACCCTTTCTACATGCACACACATGTACATGCACTCACCACATTGGTTTCGGTTCTTTGGAGAACCCTAATACACATATCTGTGGAAACTGTCCCAGGAGGAAAAAACAGACTTTTTCTTATTTTTTCTCCTTTTCCTTTTTGAAAAAAAAAATGTCTGCCTTCTCTAGTAGCTATAGTATAAAGCATAAATGGTCATGCTTGACATATATCATCCTTATCATACGTTCAAATTATTACTGTTCTGGAAGAAACTGTCAACGAACATTCTTAAATTCTGTAATCCTTTTCTGACCTAGAATAATGAATTTTACCAAACTTTAACTTGTAAAGATAGTAGCCTGAAAATGGGCACTCTTCTCATGAGCTGCCAGATGGAATTGCAAAGAAAAGAAAACAGTGCTTGGAGAGAACGGGTGGGAAGAAGGTAGGCAGAGAGGTGCATGGGGTGAGAAGCGGTACCGTGGAGGGGAAACTCAGCTTGACCTGATCTGGGCTGTGCTCTAGGGAAAAGCGGTCATAATTCAGGGTAATTCTGCCATGGAAGCTCAGTATACCACTGGCTGGGCCTTGAGTGGCTTAAGAATAGAAAAACAATTTACTGAGAATAACGAAGCGTGGCCCTGTGCTGTAGGTGGCATGAACTGTGCTTCTCAGGTGTCAAGGGAACCAGAGAAATCATTCCAGGCTCTTTGGTGCTGAGGAAGGGAAAGAATCAACAGGAGGTTCCAAGCAGCTGTCCAGAGTAAGTACAGGAGGAAAATCATGCCAAAGCCACTTGAATAGTAGGAAGCTGTGTCCCTGTGACTTCCTCTTGAACACACAACTCCACTCTGAGACCCTCTGCCACTCCACTACAATACCCATGTCTGTTTCCTGACTGGAAAGGAAAGTGTGGTGGGTCAACCCCAGAGTGAAGCAGGGCGAAGCCACAGTGACATCATGACAGGTGAACACAGGTTTGGAAGAAGACTGGTCACCAGGGCCTTGTGAACAGGTTGCAGGAGTAGCGTCCAAATTGCTGCTGAGGGTTGTCTTCTATAGATTTGCTAAAACATGCATAGCGGGGTCGGGGAGGGGAGGTTGCAAAGAGAAGGGCATTCAGGGGGAAGGACTTGCTCCTCTGGACACCTGGGGTTATCCGCGTCATGGGGGTGGGGAGTCGCAAGGGGAGCAAAGATTTTGTAGACCTGGACTCCCTGTGCTGGACCCTATTTGATTTTCTGCTCATATCTGCCACTTCCTGAGCTGTCTCACATTCAGGCTCAATATGGAAATCCTGGGACATCCTGGGACTAATAGGTGCCAGAACGGGAGCTGTCTGCAGCCAGGAGCTTTGCTTCCCGTCTCCAGCGCACCTTTGTGTTTGTGTAATAGAGCGAGCCACCACGTGAGACTCCAAGAGCTCTGCCGTGGTGCCTCCTGGGAGTGCTTCAGGAAGCTTGGGCAGAAGGGAGCCTCTGACAGGGAGATCAGTGACAACCACGTGTGTCCTCAGGCTAAGCTCACTGACTGACAAGCTTCCCATGCCTCTGCTCCAGCCAAGAGGTCTGGGTGGCGCTGGATAGTGAGCCCGCTGAGGGAGTTTCTCTGATTGCTGGGTGTATGAGTGTACAAGAGGAAAGTATTCTAAAAGTATGGTGGGAAAGGGGAAAATTCACCCGTCCCAGAGCTCATCTGTGAGCACTGAAAGTTTCCAGCAGGTTAAAGTGATGCAATAAATTAAAGAAGTTGAGATACCTAGCTCGTATGTGAAACTAAAATTGTTCTCATCAAGATTAACAGGGAAAAAAAGATGACAATATTTATTTACCGTCTTTGGTTTATTCTATTCTTTAAAATTTTGATCATTGTCAATCACTCCCTTCTTTTAGAAATTCATCTTTTATGTAAATTTTTATCCTGATGTTAATGTGTGTGTATACGCACACACATATATATGGAAAAGTGCACAGATAAATTAGATTAAAGTGTACATATAACTTAGTTTTCATGAAGTCAGAATATCCATGAAACAACTACAAAGAAATAAGACATTACCAGCATACAATTCCCTTTCTGTTCCTTCCTAGGCACCTACCAGGTCTCTAGAGGTAACTATTAGATTGGCTGATAATGCCATCAATTTGACTTGCCTATAAATGGAATCATAAATTGTATATTTGTTTAGGGTCAACACCATGTCTGCAGGATTCATCCATACTCTGTATATAGTAGTAGTTGGTTTATTCTCATTGCTGTGTGCTATGCTATTCTGGGTATATCATAGTTTATTTAAGCACCACAGTGTTAGTAGTTGGGTTATTTCCAGTTTGTGTCTACCATAAATAGTGCTGTTACGAAGGCTAGCTTCCTTGTCTTTTGGTGCCTATGTGATACATTTCTATTGGGCATGTACCTAGGAGTAGAATTGCTGGGTCATCTATTTACCTTCACTAAATACAACACAACAGTTGTCCAATGCGGTCATAACAATTCACACCCCCACAATTAATATTTGATTGTTTCATTTGCTCTATCTATTCAACAGCTTGATATTGGTCTTTCCAATGTGAAACATTGAAAATGTAATTTACATTTTTTAAGCCATATTTCCCTGATTTATAATGAAACTGAATGCTTTCTATATGATTATTGGCTATTTAGATAATACATTTCGTGAAAGGCCTATTTACATCTTTTGCTCACTTTTTAAATTGAGGTTTTATCTTTTTCTTATTGATTAAAAGATATTGCATATATATTCTGGGTATAAGTTTCTTCAGTTAGATAGATGGTAAATTTCTCCTTCCACTATGGCTTCCATTTTTACTTCCTCAGGTGTGAAAACAGAAGTTCTTAATTTTAGCATAGTCATTTTTCTCTAGGTTAATATTGTTTATGTCCTTTTAAAAAATCTTCTTATGAAATATAGATCATAACTATAGCCCAGGATGAAGGAGAGAAGTGGGGAGGGGGGAGGCTTGATGGAGGGTAAACAGTGGGACCACACTAAAATTGTTCTCATCAAGAGAACATGGAGCATATTGCAAGGGTACAAATCAAATCTATCAAGTATAAAACATAAATATCTTAACACAATTATCAAGTAAAGGAGGCGAAAACTATATTACTTAGTTTGATGTAAGCACTCTAAATCGTATAAAAACTCAACACATTTTACCCACAGATGCATGAATGTATTCATGATCTATGTGCATATGACTTTATAAAAGAAAAAAAAAAGAAAAATCTGCATGAATCACAGCCATACAGATAACATTCTTTCTATCTTCTACAAGACTTAGTTTGCATTTCTTCTACATTAGGAACTAAAATCCATCTGAAATTTATTCCTGTATATCAGCGGTTCTCAACCTGTGGGTCGAGAACTGTATTAAAGGGCCGAGGCATTAGGAAGGTTGAGAACCACTGCTGTTTATAGTATGAGGTGGAGGGTAAACCTTATTTTTTCAAACATTGATATTTAATTTATTCAACACCATGGATTAGAAAGATTATCTTTTCTTTACTACGCTATCAACTTTCTCATAAACCAAATTATTTATGTGCATTTATTTCTAGGCAGCTGTCTAATCACGGCATGCACTGTACTTTCTTAATTAGCAGAGCTTTATAACTTATAACGCATGAGGCATGATATTCAGCAATTTAAGTCCCCCAACATGGTTCTTTTTCAATTTTAGGGTCTGGCTCTTCAAAGACCCCCCTAAAATATTTAATAAATGAATGAAGGTTGGTAATAGAAGGAGGTTGGTGACTGGTGGATAATTCAGTAGGAGAGAAACACTCCCAAGGTGATAAATTAGACGCAAAGAATAGAGGAAGTAGAATCACCAGTGGTACAAAGTTTCTCGACTCTGTGGTGGTGCCACTGACTGCAGGGCGAGCCGTGGAAGCAAACTGGAGGCACATGGGAGGAGGACCAGGGGAGGACGGAGGCAGGTAGGGGGTCTGTTTTTGGTTAGATAACATTGGTGATACAAGATAGTTCAAGTGCAGACTTACGGTACACTTCTACAAATGTGAGGTATAGATGAGAACTCAGAGCTCTGCACTGGAAGAGGGAACGATGACAAAGTACATCCCAGCCTGAAGACTAGGACACGAGGGCTCCATGAGTTACATACGTATAGCTTTTCCAGCTATGCATTTGTGGATATAGCAAGAGAAAGAGGGGTCAAAACTAAAAACTAGAGCTTGAAAGTTCTGCCTTCTGAAAAGTCCAGATATGACTTATGATCAAAGAGACATTGAATACAGAGTCAGAAGATGTTTTTTCATTTTTCTAAAAGGAAACTCTCAAAAGGCTCTTTCTTACTTACCTTCCTGGGTCCCTCATAGTCCCAGGACCACAAAGGATGGTAACGGGAAACACATTTTGTTTTAATAAAACACTTTTATTGGTTCTCTGACACTCCCTCTTTAGGCTTTTGGCTATTTTTAAGGTCATGATTACATCACAATCCTGATCACTTGCTCTAGTGCATGTCCACGTATTAGTAAAATGCATAATTAAGTACCAGAGTGGGCATTTTGTCTGCAGAACTCAGCCACGTAGCATGGTGACCATTCTGTGTAGAGCAGAGATTCTCGACTTTCCTAATGCCTCCTAATGCCGTGACCCTTTAATATAGTTCCTCATGTTGTGGTTACCCCCAACCATTAAATTATTTTCATTGCTACTTCTTATGTAATTTTGCTACTGGTATGAATCGTAATGTAAATATCTGATATGCAGGACGCATTTTCGTTGTTACAAAGGAGTCACGACCCACAGGTTGAGAACCGCTGGTTTAGAGAGTGACTGAACCACACAAATCTCCTTAGAAATCCATGATTTCCTATTGTGAGTCTGGGAGAAATCTAGGCAGTGTCAATGATAGCTCAGGACTATACTTCTCTCCTTCTGGGAGATGGTAGAACAGGGTGCCACACACTTGTGGTTTCGCCTGAGACTCTTCCATGAATTATAGCACTGTGTTCCAGGAGCCCTTTAGCATCTTAGGCCCTGTAATAGATGTTTCTAATTCTCATGAAAATATTGAACAAACATCAGGGAAAGATGTTTTACAACCTGAAGCTAATGCGGAGGGTCATTAACATTGTTATTAGAGACAATCAAGATGATTTAGCCAAGACCTTTGACAAGGATGTACACCTGTCCATGAATAACAAGCAGCTATTTATTACCTAAGCTATTAATTAGGCTCAGGGTAAGGATGAGACGGAGTGTCTACTCAGAGTGTCTAAATGCTGTGCGTGTGAGCTGACAGGTGGCAGGGACTCCATCATTGGTGGGATCTCAGCCTCCAGGCTCAGGCTGTGAGCACAAGCACACACCATTCTCTGCTCCCCTAGACCTGAATGGCGTCTTCTCCCCGAATTTACCTGCAGTGAACTCTAGGACCAGCTTACATCATTTCTACTATTGTGAGGCATCCTTACCACTATTTTTGGTACTTGGAGCTCATTAAATGTATGCGTGTCTCTATTTTACTATCACCATTGCTGAGGCATTTCTTCTTCGTTGTTGGGGTAGTATGTCTATTACAAGAATAACTTGAGTCTCAGGTGGACCTTGGTCAAGAAAGTGAGACATTACCATGAAGAATTGTTTTTTATTAAAAGGTAATATAATACTTATTCAGAAGCGTATACAATAACTAATTTACCTTAATTAACTACCTTAAGAACAAATCAAACAATACTAAATTGTTTGATAAATGGCCAAAGAAAATACACATGAATCACATATTGTCTTTCTTAATTAACTTGTAACCCTTTTATTTACCTGTCGCTTAAGCCAGCTCACAGCTGGGCTTTCTATAAAGTCATTTGTGGGCTCTGGAGCTGTGCTGCAAGAGTCCATTGTCCTTTGCTCCCTTTGTCACACAATTCATTCACTGCTGAGATGTTCAGAGTCAATGTCCTTGTCCCTTTTCCTTATAGCCAGGACAGTTCTTTATTCCTAGAACACGGTGGCTTCTGCTTGAGGCTATCTTCCCATTGCTTGGTGGTTGGACAATTTTATTTATTTTGTGTGTGTGTTTTAATGTTTTATTAATTTTAACCAAACCAATACATAGATCCAGTTTTAAACTTCATTTTTATTGGGTTTTTTTGTTTGTTTCAGATTAATATGGGGAAACGTGATTAGGTTACATAGTTAGTTTAAAAAATATGTTTACTTATTTGTTTATTTATTTATTTAATTAATTCCAGGTTAATGTGAGGGTACAAACAACCAAATCACAATATTTGAATTTGTTAGGTAGAGTCCCTCTTTCAGCTATGTCCTCTACCCAAAAGGTGTGCCGTATACCCCTACATTGTACCCATTCAGTGGGAGCACCCCAACCCCCCTCCACTCTTTCCTCCCCTTCTCCCGTGCAACTTGAATTGAAATAAGTTTTTCTCCTATGTGGGCACGAATTAGATCATCTACTGGCTTCTGGTTGGACAATTTTCAATACCCATCATTGTAACCTATGCTTCTTGAATTCTTATTTTAGGTTAAGTACACTTCCAAGCACTTTAAGTGCATTATATGATTTAATACTCATGGGACTTGACACCTAGTTTGTGGATGAAGATCCTGAGGCTTGTGGCTGTCACACAACTGGCTGTGCCTGCAGGATGTGGATGGGTAGTGGAGGCACGCTCGGAATTTACTCTGGCTCTCCCCATTGCAGTGTGAATATAGTAAACCTTCAAACTTTGATGTACCTGCAAATCACCCATGAATTTAGTTAAAATGCTGAGTCTGATTCAGGGATCTGGAAGGGGGCCAAGATTCTACATTTTTGAACACATTTAATAGAGGAGGGTGATGTAGCTGGTCCTGGATCACCTGTGAATGACCGAGGTTAGGAAGTGTGTGGGAGCATGGAAGGTCAGATTATTTGCCTCTCATCATCTAAAATCTGAGAGTTTTTCCCTAGCCCTGTCCTATTACATTTTCTGAATCCCAACAGAGAAAATAAATTCAATTTTGTTTGTGTATTGATTTATGTATTTATTTTTTGCTCTCTGCTGCCATTTCAAGAGGCTCCCTTTGGACAGAGCCGGGGAGGGCTCTATTCTGGAGGGCCCAGTCTCTGCTTTGCCCCTTCTGTTTTTCAGCAAACACCCCTGGAGGACCAGCTGCCATTGGGCAAGCACAGAACTTTTGATCTTCTTAGAAAGTCACTCTATTGTTTGCTTCAAAAATGCCCCGAGGCTGCCAGTTTCCCCAGTTGAGGCTTTAAACATACGATGGCCATTTATCTATTTTCAGTTCTTTCAAATTCCTTCTCATTCTTGTGATTTGGGACAGGGGAGAGGGCAGCACCTGAATGGCCGCTACTCACCATTCATTATCCAATAGATCTCTATTAAGCCAAAGAATTTCTCTCCAATTGTTTCTTTCCTTCTAGGGATAAAGACCTCCTTTCACCTATTATGTCTCTGATCATTCCCCTGCCCTTTTCTAAAACTTCACTTTGTTGGTTCTGCTTTCTTTGAGGCAGAGATGATCAAAGCAGCTCTAAGCATGCCGGCAATTTTTACAATAAATAGCATTTTCTGGGTTATTTTTCCTTCCCATTTTAATGCAGCTCACTCACCTTGCGTGTTCTTTAAACTGTCCCTGTGCATTTTCTATGGCTTTATATCAAACAGAAAAGTCACTTCAGTTTACATCAGAGCACTTGCCCCATCCCAAATCTACCTTCACTTGACTTTGTGATTGAAAAGGTTCCGAACATTGTATTCTCCATAATGGTTTTCTTTTCCTTTCCCTCAGTCTTGTTTTTTTGGGGGAAGGGTGCTTTCTTGGGAACACAGTGGTCTGCCATGGCCAGCAGTAAATTCGAGTAGAATCAGGCATTTAAGAGATTTTCAAGTTTCATTAAATCACAGACATTGCCCTTGACAACATACTGGTTCCACGGCCCTTACCAGTTCTCACTTACCTTCCCAACAGATAATCCATCACCTACCAGTTGCATCTGTTTCTGCTTTTTAATTCCAACTTACTCTTACTACTATGGCTATTTTCCATGTAAGGAGAAATTTCTATTAACAGCTATGATTTACTGAGTATTTGCTAGGTGTGGGGTACATATTTTTCAAAACATTACCTGTTAACTTATTTAGTCTTCCCTCCTATTCATTGGTCGGTTCAATTTCTATTCGACTTTACAAATGAAGAAATAAAGACACAGAGAGTCCCAATAACTTGACCGTAGCCACAGAGCTTGTAAGTGGAGGAGGCAGGATTCAACCCAGGCACTCCAGACCTAGAGGCACCTTAAACACTAGCTTCCTTCTTGTAGTGTAATAGAACATTCAATGCTCCATATACAAAATATTTACAAAATATTCTCTAAGTGCTGCCTACTTCATTGTAAAATTGTATAATAAATGTTATGTAAATAAAAATCATTTGGAAATAAAGATATTTGTACCAGACTGTTCATTGCAGCTCAATTCATAATTGCCAAGTCATGGAAGAAGCCCAAGTGCCCATCGACCCATGAATGGATTAATAAATTGTGGTATAGGTATACCATGGAATATTATGCAGCAGTAAAAAAAATGGAGACTTTACCCCCTTTATGTTTACGTGGATGGAACTGGAAAATATTCTTCTTAGCAAAGTATCTCAGGAATGGAAAAAAAAATATCCAATGTGCTCACTACTACTGTGAAACCAATTTACAATAACTCACACTTGCATATGAAAAATGAAACCCAGCGAATGTATGATGCCCCATGATCATATCAATGTATACAGTTATGATTCAATTAAAAAAAAAGATAAAAAAGGGGGCGGCGCCTGTGGCTCAGTGAGTAGGGCGCCGGCCCCATATGCCGAGGGTGGCGGGTTCAAACCCGCCCCAGCCAAACTGCAACAAAAAAAAATAGCCGGGCGTTGTGGCGGGCGCCTGTAGTCCCAGCTGCTCGGGAGGCTGAGGCAAGAGAATTGCGTAAACACAAGAGTTAGAGGTTGCTGTGAGCCGTGTGACGCCACGGCACTCTACCCGAGGGCGGTACAGTGAGACTCTGTCTCTACAAAAAAAAAAAAGAAAAATGAAACCCAACTTTAGGCTATGATGAAGGAGGGAGGGGGAGAGATGGGGAGGGGATGGGAGGGACAGTAGGGGACAGTAGGGGGACCACAACTATGGAGCACATTGCAAGTACAAGTTGGTTCTATCATGTGTGGAACACAAATGTCCTAATGCTATAAATGGGTAAATGAGATGAAAGCTATGCTGATTAGTAAGATGTAAGCACTCCAATCTGTACAAATAATCAAGACGCTGAAAGGGGCATAAATGTGTTTATGATCTATGTACAAAAGACTTCATTAAAAAAAAAAAGGTACGTGTAGCTACAATGTCCCATTTTCCCTATGTATGACAACTTTATGGGTGGTCTTTGTGTCACCCTGTATATTATCTAAATTTTACTAATAGGATGCCCCATTTGAAGAACTGTAGATTTCTATCCTTCATTCAGAAAAAACTACATCTCAGTCTATTACGAAGACCTTACTAATTAAAATAAAGGGGCAAGGAAAGCTCAGAGGCTCCAGCTACAAATCGTAAGGGCAAGGCCATGCTCGCCACATTTTTTTTTCTTCTTCTTCTTCTTTTTTTTGTGCAGCTTTTGGCCAGCCGGGTTTGAACCCATCCAGTATATGGGGCCGGTGCCCTACTCCTTTGAGCCACAGGCGCCGCCCGTGCTCGCCACATTTTATGCAGAAGGATTTGATTTGCCGTTTTGAGCTTCAATAGTAGACAGTGAGCGTGTTGAGGGCAGGAGCCATGTTTTCTTCATCTATGAATCCAGTCTGTATTGGTCCCTGAGAAAAGTCTCTGCACTCTTCTCTCAGGGGATTGATCCAAAGCCCCGTAGAACCTGAGATGGGGCGGGTGAGGGAGACGGGTGTGGGAATCCCACCTGGGCTACATCCCCTACTGCCAGGCCTCTGGAAGGTGGCTCCACAATCATCCTGATTTCTCCAAATTCTTGCTCTTCTCTCTGCACTCTGAACAATCCTTTTCCTGTTTTGTCCCTGGAAAATTTTACAGGTTCCTCTGATCAAATATTGCTGTCCTTAGAGGAGGCAAAAGCAAACTCTGGTTTCTGTGTAATTGTTGACTGTAACAAAGTGGGGGTTGAACTCATTTACCCTCAAAATTCCTCTTATGATGATAATTCAATATATTGTCAATAGAAGAATTAAAAGACCCTCCTTTACCCTATCTGAGAAATCAGTTCCATGGACTTCATTTCTCGTTACCTAGAACCCTGGCCTCAGAGAGGTCTTTCCCACACTGCTGTAGATTCTGAAGCTCTTATGGGTGACAAGGAAGGGAGAAAGGCCCAACTAAACCAGCTAAAATAACTGGCAGGATTTATCTCAGTTTACACTGTCCCACCCCCCAACACGTCCCTCAGTAGTGTTCAGAGAGGACGATACTGAACCTGCTAACATCGTCAGTTAATGAGACTCACAGGTGAGGTGCCAGACACGCCGCCCAAACATAGCAATCATTTTAACAAGTGTTGGGCTCCTCTTTCACACTGCTCCTTTAATTTTATCTCCCATCTCTATTTCATCTTCACCCTATACTCTGAGCTGAGACAGGGGAAATTATTATGCTAATGTACAGAAAGCAAAAGTGAGGCAGCATCTGGCTCAGTAACGAGTGATCAGAGCAGCTTTTGTGCTCAGTACAGTACACTCACTCTCCATTGTGGGGAGCTGAGTTGTAAGAATCCAAATGCAAATATATCATATCGAGGAACATTTCACATAAAATAGTAACAACAATAATGACACTTGCATCTGTGTGGTGAATTCATTGACTGGCCATGCCATACAAAGCATGTTTATAGATCTTCCAAACCCATATTGCTTCAGTGCTGTTTCATTGGTGAAGTACCAAGTTGAATCACTAGGAAATCTTTCAGTTACAGGTAACAGAGGTTTATTTTATGTTTCACTATAACAGAGATGTGGTGGTAGGCAGTGACTCATGTTGACTTAGCAGCTCAATGCTGTGAAGACTTAAGGTCAGCATATCTGTAATGCTATTAACCTCACGTTCACAAGATGGCTGCAGGAGTGCCTGGAATCAAATCCTGCATTCCAGTTAGGAAACATGGTGCACAATAGGGTATTCTTTTCATTAGGGAGGAAAACCCTCCCTGCTTACAGCTCATTGCTTAAAATAGCATCAGTGGTGTTGAAACTTTCTTAGGATTGAAGGATTTCCCTCTGATTTCTTGACAAATATGGGCTGAGATTCTGCCTGTTAGCAAGGAGAACTAGCTTTTGAAAAAGCAGTTAATAGGGCTTGACAAGAAAGGACATTGGCCTAGAGGTAAGGCAAATGAGGAAGTCACCTCTTTTCCTTCCGTTTGTTAACTGAGGCACATTGTGAGAATCTTTATGCCACTGCTTTCTTACCTGTAAATGAGGTATAATAATGGCCTGTTCCTCTAACAGAGGTGGAGTGAGGAAATAGATATATGCAGAAATGTTTTGAAGATGGTTAAATATTGTAACAAAGCAAATTATTATATCTAGGGCATTTTTTTTTCACTTGGGGGGATATTTAAAAAGCATAAAAAAATGTCTCTTCCTCATGTAACACATAACCAGGTAGGAAACTTAAGCTATTTGTATGCAAAATTTGAAGTAATCTAAGGTTTAACTATCAGCTCAAGACAACAATGGCAAAGTTATTACAAGCACTATAAAGAGATAATAAAATGTAATGGTTAAGACTAAGAGATTCCTGGTAAAACACACCTAACATGAAGTCCCACTTTCAGCATATCTTACTTGTATGATCTTGAAGAATTCGCTTATCTTCTGAGTCACACTTTCCTCTTCTATAAAATAATTCCTCTCTCACAATGCTTTTGAGATCTTATGTCCCATGAAATATATACAAAATACTTAACACATTGTCTGGCATCGGAGTGGAACTGAATAAATGTTCATTAACAAATAGCAGTTATTTTTGTGATTTACTAGAAATTTCTCTTCCCTGCAATCCTTCCTCCATTCCTTCCAGAGACAACTGCCCCTGTATCCCTGGGCGGTGACTGCCTTTTGACATATGGAACTTGTCCTGAACCATCTCAGCCCTCACACAAGTTCCCCCAAGCTTCAGATTAACCTTTCCCCAGAATGGTTATTGACAATTTACTCTTAGTCTTTGCCTCCTGTCTCTTGATTGGTTTGGGATGTGGAATAAGACTGTGCTTCTAGCCCTGAGGTTGCAAATGAACTTGTTTCTCTCTGTGTCTGAATCTTGGCCCCTTCTCACACCAAATGAGTGAATGTGGCCCAAGCTGGGTTTTTGGATGGGCTGGAGGATGGCAGGGAATGAGACCTGGCAGAAAGGCAAGAGATTCATCAGAAGGGAGGCCCCTCAGATATCGTCCACTCTTATGGACACTCTTTCCCGTGTCCAGCCTCTGTTCCACGTCAATGATTATGGTTCAGAACTTCATGAGAAAAGGAATAAGATGGCTTTTGGCTTCCTGAATATTGGGCATTATTCTTTCCATTTTACAAGAAAAAAAATCCGTTTAACATAGAAGGCTATTGTTTGGAGACAGTCAGAGGCTGTTCTTCCTCATTAAAAATATAAATAAGAGGCTTGGTGCCTGCATTTCAGTGGTTAGGGTGCTGGCCACATAACACCGGGGCTGATGGGTTCGAACCTAGCCCCGGCCTGCTAAACAATAACTGCTACAACAACAACAATAAAAATAGCCGGGCATTGTGGGCACCTATAGTCCTAGCTACTTGGGAGGCTAAGGCAAGAGAATTGCTTAAGCCCAAGAGTTTGAGGTTCCTGTGAGCTGTGACACACTCTGCTGAGGATGACATAGTGAGACTCTGTCTTAAGAAAAAAAAAATATATATATATATATATTTATATAAAAGAATTGAACTGCTACAGGAGCACACTGTAATGTGGAGGGCTGAATGACAAGAAAGGAGATTTTCATCCTGGATGGATTAAAAAATGGGGGTCTGTGAGAATGCCTTTTTTGCTCTACAAGGGGAGGGTTTTTAGGTAATGTCAGTTGCTGTCTAGCTCAGCCTCTGTCAACTGCAGCCACCTGTGTTTGTTTCCTCACCCGAATGCTTTCCTCCCTCCCCACGCCCTGCACTGGCTGGCTGGAGACTGCAGCACAACAGTAAGCTCAGATGTGCCAGCTGGTGGGGAACTGCAGTGATGGCTTGAGACAGGCCTGTCCCCCTCCACGGTCATTGCCTGCAGCCTCCTCTCCTTCCCAGCACTTCTTCCACACCATTCAGTCTGGAGGGCCGGTTTCCTGGCTTCCCACGTGGACCTAATGTTCTTTACTGAACCAGAATCTGGGTTTTTTTTTTGCAGTTTTTGGCCAGGACCAGGTTTGAACCCGCCACCTCCGGTATACAAGGCCAGTGCCCTACTCCTTGAGCAACAGGCACCATGCAGAGCCAGAATCTGTTTAACAGGCTGGTTTTTTTACCAACCTCCTCCAGTAAATGTTAAAAATGGACCTGTGTTCTTCAGCCCCGAGCTGGGTCCTACTGCAAGCAGGTGATCCCAGTGTCAGGCACTGTAACCATCTGAGCATGGACCCACCCCAACCTCCCTCAGCAAACTGGGCAGGATGGCTAACTGGCAGCTGCTGCCGGAATCATAGTCACTTCCTCCCCTCAGCCTCCCCTCTGTCAGCCTCTCCCTGCAAGGCCCCGGTCCTTGCTCTGTGACTGACCCACCTGAACTATGAACAATCATATCTTTCTCCATGAGCCTTCAGATCCCTGGTAGGTCCAAGCTTTGTACCATACCAAAGGCTGTCACTCCCGAGGGATGTGCAGTGATGGTAACACACACAGGTATTGGGACAGGTGTATTTAGATCCAAACCCTGGCTCTGCACCTACTAACTGGGTGTCCTTAGGCAAGACACTCCCTTGTCCCAGGCCCCATCTGCAGATAACATAATGAAACCTTCCTTCTCCTGTAACAAACTCAAAATGGTGACGGGCACACAGCAAGTGACAACACAAAGCAGGCATAACACTATGGTGGCTGATTCAGGAAGGTAAACTCTTTTATTTTTATTCCTATATCTTCAAATAGCAATACTTGACTGCAATTTAAAACATAATTTTAAACATTAGAATAAATATAGTTTCAGTGTGAAGCAGAGTACAACATTTATATAAATCTTTAAGATAAAACAGGTGACTTCCAAAAACTTTCCTTTTGTTGTGTGTTGCTTTGGGCACCCCCCCCCGACAGCCTGAGGGCAGAAGCTCTTTTCTCTGCTATTCAAGATATTTCAAAGACTTGGGTGATAAACAATAAAGCTTAAATCGCAAGGGGAAGAATACAGGAAATACAGTGGCAGGGGGCAGAGCTGTGTTGAGCTGTGGATGGCTGAGAAGGAGGTTCAGATTATTCTTGGCTCTGTGCACAATGGACATTACTTATTCCTGTTTCCTTCCTCCTCTCTGTCCAGCCTTTCTTACCAAATAAATGCTCCCTCCAGGGCTGTAGAGGAAACTTCCCTGGCGTTGTGATCTGGGGGAAAGCCCAGTTTGGCAACTGAGCGGGGACACGTTTCTCAAACTCTTTAGACCTCAGTTTCCTCATCTGGAAAATGGGGTTTCTCATACTTACCCCATGGTATTGTGGAATTAGACATACACCTCTAAGCTACCCTCTGTATTTCCCAGCCCTTCCCAGGATCAGCGCAGCTACCCCCGGCCCCAGCCACTTCCACCCCTGACCTGGGCCACCATTGTGCTTCCTGCTATGGTCCCACCTCCGCTGGACACAGAGCAGTGGGAATGTCTCTGAGGAACTGAATGAGCTTCGAAGTCTTCCTCTCATAAAACCTCTGATGGATTTACATTATCTTGGAATAAAATCCAAACTCCCTCCTCCCCTCCTCATCTTCCATCCTTCTCCCTAGAAACAACTACACCCCTTTGTGCTCCTAAACAGACTCCTATCTTACGGACTCTGCCCCATGGCCCAGCTGTCCTTTGTTCAGATGGCCTCAAAGTTGATCCGTTCTCACCCTTCCCATCCCAGACAAAATGAGGCAGGAGGCGTTACAACCCCAGCAAGCCACGGACACCCCTGGGGTGGCGCTTCCAGCTTGCTGCCCTCCTCATGTCTTGCTCTCTTCAAATTCAGCCTCCACATGGCTGCATGGACAGAGCTCCAAAGCATGAGCTCATTGTGACTCACTGAAGTCTCCCACTCCCTTCCATGATCTAGAGATTAAAGGTCAAGGTCATGAATGTGGCAGGTAAGACCCACCATGATTCCTCTGGAGACTCCCGTGTCCCTGTGACTGCCCCAGTCACTCTATCAGTTCTCAATTCTGTGTCCCTTGTTCATCCTGACCCAAGACCCTACAGTGTCCCCAGCATCTTCCCCAGCCCTTAGACTCCCCACCTTCTGTGCATATCAAACTCAGGGCCCAACCTTCTGTCTCTCCTCTGCTTGGCATCGTTGTTTGATGTCCTCGTGACAATTGGGTCTCACTAAGCTGATGCTTCCTGCATTACATCCTCTCTGGGGTGCCTGGTGCACCCCTGGAGGTTACTCACCATACCTTGAGCAAGGGAGTGAATCTATGACTGGCTGGAAATCTGTTTCTTGCTGCGTTTGTTTGTTTTGCTCCATTTGGGTGTTTTTGAACTCTCTTTTGCTCCATTAATATTACATAATGCATATCCTCATCTGACTATATTTTGGTTGGCTAATCGTTTCTATTTTCCACTCCCCATTTCTTTAACAAGCTTGCGTGCACCGTGTGAAGTCACACTCACAGCTGACACTGAGCGCTTCCTCTGTGCCAGACACCTCTCGAAGGCTTTCCATGTGTTAAGTCATGAAATGTTCTTTCAAGAATCTTTTCAAGAAGATATTACTACCAGCCCTCTTTTCAGAGAGCTGAAGGTAATTTCCCCAAGGACACATAGCGGGCAGGGCAGAGCTGGGCCGGGCATTGCTGCTCAGGGCAACCCTCACCCTCGAGGGGCACTTCCCTTCTGCGGCTGGAACCAGCCTCATTTTCTTAGAGGGGCAGCCTTGAACATGCCCTCGTTTTGGTGCTCAGAGGAGCAGTCCGAGGCAAACTTTGTGCTCTTTATTTTTCCATTTGTTCTTTTAATCCCTTTGCTTTTCCTTTTTCTTATCTGATGCCACTGTGTGACTCCATTAGGTTTACTTGGTGGGTCACAGTCAGCTGGAGGGCTTCCTAAAGCACAGACTGCAGATCCCACCCTGGACTTTCTGTTTCAGGAGGGAGGGATGGGCCCAAACATTGGGTTTTCTCACAGTTTCCCAGCTGAGCTGAGGCTGCTGGCCCCAGGATCACACACCTGTGGTCTGAGACTGCCTGCGGCCATACCTCACCTCCCCAGCACCACCCCACCTATCCAACACCACCCCACCTCCCCAGCACCACCCCACGTCCCCAGCACCACGTCACCTCCCCAGCACCACGCCACCTCCCCAACACCACTCCATCTCCCCAGCACCTCACCTACCCAGCACCATCCACCTCTCCAGCACCCCGCCTCCCCAGCACCACCCCACCTCCCCAGCACCCCACCTATCCAACACCACCCCACCTCCCCAGCACCTCACCTCCCCAGCACCCCACCTATCCAACACCACCCCACCTCCCCAGCAACATCCCACCTCCCCAGCACCATGCCACCTCCCCAGCACCCCACCTCCCCAGCACCACCCCACCTCCCCAGCACCATGCCACCTCCCCAGCACCACGCCACCTCCCCAGCACCATGCCACCTCCCCAGCACCTCACCTCCCCAGCACCACCCCACCTCCCCAGCACCTCACCTCCCCAGCACCACCCCACCTCCCCAGCACCACCCCACCTCCCCAGCACCTCACCTCCCCAGCACCCCGCCTCCCCAGCACGACACCACCTCCCCAGCACCGCACCACCTCCCCAGCACCCCACCTCCTCAGCACCACTCCACCTCCCCAGCACCACCCCACCTCCCCAGCACCCCACCTCCCTAGCACCCCACCTCCCCAGCACCATGCCACCTCCCCAGCACCACCCCACCTCCCCAGCACCACTCCACCTCCCCAGCACCACCCCACCTCCCTAGCACCCTACCTCCCCAGCACCACTCCACCTCCCCAGCACCTGCTTCTGCAGGCTGCTGTCCCATCTCCCCTCTTGCAATCTCCAATTTTGCCTGTTCTAGATGTCTTTCCCCAGACACTTACTCTGCTCCATGCACCTTTGACGTATGCACAGAGTTAGGGATAGTTGGGTATTTTGTCACCCATCCTAAGTAGCTTCTTTGCACTGATCTCTGTAGGCATCCATTCCCCTGGAAAGCTGAGTGGAAGGAGCTCTGGATGGAAGGAAGGACTAGGTGGGAAAATCAGTGGTATTCACCTGCTGAATACAGGCCTGGCCTTGGCAGGGGTCCTTGGTGGTAACTGACAGCCCTCCCTTTTGCCCACAATTCTGCAGAGGAGTCCAGCCTTATCTATGCCTTGTTCTCCCTGCTCTCAACTCAGGGAATCACATTAAAGCAAAGAATGAGATTTGCATACAGGCATTAGGGGAAGAATAGACTCCCTGAGCAGGAAACCACACAGCCCATAATTGCTGAAGGTATCTAAGGTGTCAGGCCTCTGCTACCCAGTGAGGCTGCAAACCAGCTTTTTCATCATAAAGGAATGAGCTGCCAATGATTTTCATAGCTTGATTAACGCTCTTCAAACCAATCTCCACTGGGTGCAGAAGTGAAGCCCCAGGAAGATGGATGTTTCCTATTACTTGATGTAATGACTGTGAGGCAGGCTAATGAAACCTTTACAGCCCGAGTTTACGGAAAAAAACCAACAAACACAGATCAATACCTGAGTTACAGTTCCAATGCATTGATAAATGGGTGACAGGCTGTGACCTGGGCCCAGCTAGGAAGAGCGAGCAGGGAAGAAAGCTTGGGGCTTGTAGGGAGGCAGAGGGGAAACGGTGAAACCACCATGTGGACTGAGGGGCTGAAGGGCACGGGGAGGGATTGTGAATCAGAGCACGTGGGCATCAAGGGAAAGAGAAGGACCAGACGTCCAGGAGGGAGGGGCAGAAGAGGAGGAAGACTGCACAGCCAGACCCCCCTCAAGGAAGGAACCAGAGATGCAAGTGAGTTGTTGGGCCCACGCCTGGCCCGGCTGCTCTCCTAACGAAGATGGGCTGCCCCTCTGATTGTCCCCTTCGCTAATTAAAACCTCCCCCCACTGTTTCCATTCCTGGTTCTCATTAGGATTTTCTTCTGGTGACACAGGCATCCTTTTGTTTTCTGAGTCCTGGGATCAGGTCCCTGACGAGGAAGGACAGCTTCTGGGCTTGGCTTCAGGCTCTGTTCTTCTGCCGTTCAGAAGCCACCCTCAGGCAAGGTGACCCCGACTGCTGGCTGGGGCAAGCGAAGGAATTCTCAGCTTCTGACACATGGTCCATTCATCTTCTGAGACAGAGTTCCTGTGCACAACTTGTGGCTCAGGGTAGAAATGCAGACTGGAGCAATGCCCGGCTCTGACAGGGCGGCCTTCACCTCCTTCAGGTCCTGCTCTGCTGACAGGCGTCCAGGCAACAAAGACCCCCAGGTCCCCACTGCCCTGACCCACCCCTCCCCCTCCAACTTAATATAGTGTTTCCTTACTTACCCTGTGATTGCATGCCCCGACTCTATGGCAGGAAAGGATTTGTGTGTCTTTTGCTCATACGCCCGGCCCTGGGCATCCCCTCTGGTCCACCGTAGGCCCTCCCTGTGATGGTCCTGTGCTTTAGTCCTGGCCTCACAGTGAACCAGCTGTCCAATTACCACCCTGTATTTCAGTTTACTTATCTGGAAAATGGGGATAATAATCCTTATTTCACTTTTCAGAGTTATTAAGGGAATGGATGCATTCATACCTAGAAAGTATTTATACATTTTTGTTTTCGTATCCATGAAGTATATGTATATTCATATATATGAAGTGAAAAGTGTGAAGCATTTGTTAACCATAATAGATTCACTCTGTTTACGTTGCCTGGATGCTTCTCATGAGAAACCGGCTGCAGGTGCAACTCCCAGCCTGACGATCACGTTGTGTTTCCCGCCCCATCACTGAAAACGCTACCTGCTCTACATTTCTGATTTGGGAAGATTGGCCCTATGTCTTTACCCAAAGAGAAGTCATTCTGGGGGACCTGTACTCAAGCACCCCCAGCACCACCCCACCCCCCACAAATTAGAGCCCAGACCATTGCAGTGCTTCTGGGGGTTTGCTATGTAAGATGTGTACTCACCGAGTGAAAATTGGACAAAAGGTGCTATATTTAGAGTGTGAAAGTGGAGTTCTCAGGACTTGTGCTTTAAATATCAGGCATGACATTGTCACTAGCAGCTCTGGGAGCAGAGCCGGAGGCAGGATTCTCTGGGGAGTGCTCATCCTCCTGTTCTGCTGACTCAGGAGGGATGAGTGAATCAGCAGTAGGCGGCTGAAAGTGGTAATAATCAAACTTTGCTCTGGGTGATGAAATGGGGCCTGGACTGAGGGAAACAATTAGGTATCTAACCAGGGTAAGCAGGAGGGCCCAGGGGACTAGCAGTGAGAAGGACACGTGGCTTTTACTCCTGATCAAGCCATTCCCATCTGGCCATTTTATTTGCGTGAAGTCAATTTGTCCAATTTCAGTTACCCAGGCTGTTCCCTGACCGTTAACTCCTCTGGCAAATGGCTTACCCAATCATTCTGCCTGGGGAGAGATACCTGGCTAACATGCTAGAAGTGGCCCTGCCCAGCTATTTTCCCACAAGTGCCTCTCTCGGTGTCCTGGGCTCATCTGTGGCTCCCTGATGATGTTAGGGGTGGAATCCACATCTCACCCTTGTCCTTCCTCCTGAAGCAGCCATGGGCTAGGCAGGCAAGGGGCTCAGGGGATGGGTTTGGAGACAGGAAGCTGAAATGGGGTCACAGCTCCGTCATCATTAACAATGAGATTTTGGAGATATAACCATACCTCTCTGAGTCTCATTTTCCTTACCTCTGTATCAGGATAATGATATCTCTCTTACAAACTGGGCAATTTATAATGAACATAAATGTACTGGCTCGTGGTTCTGGGGGATGGGAAGTACAAGATCCAAAGGCTGTGTCTGGCAAGGGCCTTCCTGCTGGGTCACCCATGGCAGAAGGTGGAAGGGCAAGGACGAGAGAGGGCAAGAGAAAGAAAGGGGACCGAACTCATTCTTTCATAAGGAACCAACTTGCACAATAATGGTATTAACACATTATTAGAGCCTTCATGGCCGAGTCACTTAATCATTAGGTCTTAACTTCCAACACTGTTGCATTGGGGACTCAGTTTCCAATGCGTGCTTTTTGGGTGAAATCTTTAAACCATAGCAGTGGACAAATACTAGAAAGTGAGACGCTAGAAAGAGAGATATCATTATCCTCTGCTGAGAACCAAAGGAGACATGTGACTAAAGTGCCTGGCACATAGGTAAGGAATACATAACCATTGAATAAGCCCAGTGATCTCTTAAGAGCTTCCTCTTTACACCAGAATTTTTGAATTCCTAGCACCAGAAGGAAACGAAAACCAACACGTTAAGTGCTGGACTGTACTAGGTACCTTCTGAATACCATCATATCACTCCTCACGACAGTCCTATGAGCTGAAGAGTATTTGTCCACTGCTATGGTTTTAATATTTCACCCCAAAACCATGCATTGGAAACTAAGTCCCCAACAGTGTTGAAGTGTTGGAAGACCTAATGAGAAAGTAATTATCCTGTGACGCTCTGCTTTCATTAATGTGTTAATACCGTTACCGTGCAAGTTGCTTCCTTATGAAAGAATGAGTTTGGCCCCCTTCCTCTCTCTTGCCCTTCCACCTTCTGCTTTGGGTGACCCAGCAGGAAGCCCTTGCCAGACATGCCTTTTGATCTTAGACTTCCCAGCCCCCAGAACCATGATATTCTATTATAAGCAAAAAGCAGACTAAGAGATCCACTTAATTGATGAGGAAACTGAAGTGCAGGGGGAACAAGTCACCTGCCCACAGTTAGGCTGCTGATCAGCAGCAGAGCTGGGGCTCCATGCTGGGTTTGATTCCAAAGTCCACCCCTGTCCTTGTCACCAGGCAGAATCCTAAGAGACTGAAGGTTAACCACAGCATTATTCTAGACTGCCTGACCAGTAGTTTGCCCACAGCTCCCAGATACGTGGCACATGCCAGTGTGCCTGCTGCCATCACCTCACGGCAAAGTAATGAGAGCCACCTGCTGTAAAAACAAAGCAATGGAAAGAAAAGAAGGCTGTACTGTGAGCTGAAAATAGCTGCAATTAACATCAGCATTCTAGCCTGGCACACAGGCAAATCATGGGCAACCACAAGGCACAGCCCTCTGCAACCAGGGCCTGGCAGAGCAACCTGGAGAGGCCAGTACCTACGGACCTCTAGCTTTGGATCTGATGAAGGAAAGCAATGAGCTAATAGTTACTGAACTTCTAAAATATATCATACGTGGTGCTACATACCATGCTGCCCTTTATGTGCTACTTAAAATAATCCCGTGAGGTCTATCTTACTCCCATTCTACCAATAAGAAGAATACTGAGGACCAACAAGGTCATGCAGCTGGAAAGTAGTGTCAGTAGCTAAGTAACAGAATTCAGCATATGTACTGAGATCCAACCAGAGGCAGCGTCCAGAGAAGCAGAGGGAAGGAGGCATGTGTCTTTGTACACACTAGTTCTTCCTGTAAGGCACTTCTGTCACCCCAACTGCATCCAACCTAAAGAACTACCACTCAACCTTTGAAAATCAGGTAAAGCGTCAGCTCTCTGAAGCCCTCCCCCTACCATTATATCTTGTAATCTAAGGACTTAGCACGGTGCCAACATACTAGTTCCTACCTAAGTACTTAAATATTTGTTGACAGATGCATGGATGATTAAGCAAAGATCTAGAGCGGTGTTGTCCAACAGAACGCTCAGCAATGATAGGGGTGTCCTTTAATCTGTGCTGTTCCATATAGCAGGTACTAGCCACATGTGGCTTTGGTATTATGATGGAAAATATTTGCCTGGGGACCTGAAACTTTCTGTGCTTCTAACCACTGCTGCCATGAGCAAATTCATTAGCCATGAAGGCCTTGTGGAACAACCTGGCCCAGTTGATTCTGCATTCAGGTGAATCCAGCCGTGTTCTCTGGAGCACAGCTGGCTCATCTTGAAATGTCCTTTGGGAAATTCCTTTACCTTATCTGGTGTTGGTCCAAGCTAGTCACTAGGACAGCAATTTTAAAACAACTGTGAGAATTTGGTTCTCCATGTGCCCCAAATCTTTCATGACGGAGAGGGAAGCTTCTTCATCTCTCCATAGGACAATTTTGGATCTATTTTGCTTCTCATCTCAGCAAAAGAAGTCAACCACACCGACAGACAGAACTCAGGAATTGACAGTCTGGTGGGAATTTGGGGCAGAGATCAGGGCAGAGAGTGAACAGCACTAAGACAGAGGCATCTTCGTGGGAGCAGTTTAATGTCTTCCAGGGTTTAAACAACAGCTGTTCTAAGAGCTGGTACTTCAAGAACACACTGACACTCATGGAGATTGATCCATTCACCACTCTGGAGCACTTGGGACTTGCCTTAAAGTTGAACAAGGAGTGAGGCGTGGCAGGAGTTGGAGCAGGAGCGCTGACTGTGACTCAGTGCTAGGGGACCACCTCTGCAGAGATAGCAATCCAGCTCCCTGCACTCCCACATGCTTCAGGGTGGCCCCTGGACGATGTGGCCAAGGCCCCTGGTTTTAAGTGACAGAATCACCACTCATCCTGGTTAGGCTGCTTCCGTGGGAAACCCTGGCTTGAGGCACTCTGTGGCTCAGTTCTGTTCTGACCTGAGAAGTAGACCTTGGAGAAGCCTTTCAAGGAAACTTTCAGACATGAATAAAGCTTAAGTGTGGATCTCACTCAACTTTGCAGGCCCTGGAATATTAAGTGCAGGGGAGAGGAAGTGAGGGAGGCTGAGACAGCTCTGCCGGTGGGCCGAGAACACCATGCGTCTCTGAACTCTGTTCTCCGCACCCCTCACCCCTGTCCACAGACACTTCCAACCAAGGGGCTCTCCTTATTCTTCCTTTCCCACCCCAGACCTCCTTTCCTCCTGGGATTTGAGACACTTTCCCTTTCCTGTTTGGGTGGTCCAGGGCTCTCTAAATTGAGGCTCTGAATCTGGGAAGAAATATTTACTGAACGGTGGCCTGTGGTTGCTCAGCAAATCTGAGCTGCCTGGCTTCTGCACGGACTTCTCAGGATTCTCCATGGAGTGGCTCAACACAGAACATAGCACTTTGCCCACAGTAACATTTTGCCCAGGCTTAGTGATCTACCTTTGCCCATCCCTTCTGGAGACTTCTGAAGCCTGTGCCTAGGAGGGCTCTCCACACAGGGAGTCGGGTGGCTTTCATATCCGGGTCATGGGAGAAGTTACACCTTACTACCCTGTGCTATGAGTTGAGGCAGGCTTGTATGACGGAAAAAGCATTTTTTGCTGGTTATCAAGAGTGCTCTAGACCTCCCTCTGTCACTGCCTAACTTTAGAGCTGTGACCTCTACGAGTCTCAGTCTCCTAATCAGTCACACGAGGCATTGGACCAGACTCTATGCTTGTTCAGCTGTATTCCTCAGAGAAGAGCGTAGGTCGGATGGTGGTAGTGGGAACCTTGAAATCCCACCAGATTACCTATGTGTTTATCTCTTTTATTGCTTTGCATTCCTGCATAATATTTAGTTTGGAAAAAAAATCACTTGATGGATAAAAATAATTTGAAAGTCCTTGGACTGGATGATCTCTCTACGGCGCCCTAGTAGCTCTATAATTTTAAGGTAGCACCTGCTAATTAGATCTGATCATACACCCAGGTCAGAGACTAACAGCTTGAGGTAAGAAGTCCTCAGGCTGTGTTTCAACTCATTTTAGCAATTTGCTCACTTCTTTACATTTGACACTGGAGGTTAAATCAGGAGCTGTTTTTGTGTGTGAGCGTTTTTGTTTTTAAGTGAATTCTCTGAGCTCTGGGAAGGTGTAATGAAGATGTCGGTCTCTTGTCTCCTTGCCCCTCTGAGGTGGCTCTGGGATGACCCTCAGGTCTGGGAGCGAGGCTTCGTGGTCTACCTTTGCCATCCCTTCTGGAGACTTCTGAAGCCTGTGCCCCAGGAGGGCTCTCCACACAGGGAGTCGGGCTGCTTTCATTTGCGGGTCATGGGAGAAGTTACACCTTACTACCCTTATGAAAAATACAGCGACTCATGAAGCATTGGCCCGGGGTCATGTACAAAGATAGACAGATCTAATGACTTTCTCACAAAGCCCCGTCCTGTGTTCTATCACTGCAGCTCACTGCTTTCCACTCCTTTACTATCTGCTTCATGCTCCAGGAATCTCACTGGGAAACCTGCTGTTGGGGAGAGAGCTAAGGAACTTCTTCGCCTTCAAAGTATCTTCACTTTTTTCTTTTAAAATGAACTTCATCGAAGTGTAATTTACATACAATTCAGTGGACTTATTTGTAGAACTCAATTGCATAGTTCTATAAATTTTGAGAAATATATTCTGTGAAGATGAACCCAGTCAAGATATGTGCCATAGGGATTTCCCATTGCTCCACCTTCTCCACTGTGGTGCACCATTGGTCGGCTGCTGCAGTGTAGTAAGGTGGGCGGTGGGAGAGGCATGGGAATGGTCTGTGTCTTGACTGGATTTGGGTTATATGGAATGCATGTGTCAAAATGCATGCAATTGAGCCCTGAAAATGTGTACAATTTCAAATTGAGATTGAAACTGGGAAAGATTGAATACATTTCTCAGAGCCACGCCCTTATTAATTGGTCCTAGATCGGACCCAAGGACCATTGAATTTCAATCCCCTGCTCATGACTACCACGTTATTTTCATTGCCCTATACATAGGTGGAGATAACGCAGGATGAGAACTAGCCATCTGGTCTAACCTTCTCACTGAATGAATAACTAAACAAATTATTGCAGGTGGGGCAATTTATATAGCAAATCAGTGGTAAAGCCCAGAGCAGATCCCTATTCAAGGTTTTCTGTCTAGTGAGGATGCTGAGGATGGTAATGTCAGTGACTTTGAATCAATAATGAGCTATCCTGTCACAGGACCACCTCAAACAAGAAGAGGTCTCACGGCCCTATTTTATTATGTAGAGTATTCCTATGAATAGGAAGGGCTTTATAGATATGCTTCTTAGAATGTACACATAAATCATGTGGAGATATGGTAAAAGTACAGATTCAGATTCAGAAAGTCTTGGGAATCCCCCTCAAAAAATTACTGAAGAATTGAAAATCGAATTAGAGGAAAAAGAATTAGAGATTCCTATAAGATCTCCTGTCCCTGTGGGAAACACACACACACAAAGACACCACCTTTGGTCTCAGATAACAGTGGGCTTCTGATATCAACTTCAACTTGTTCACGAAAGCCTTGATTATAAAACAGATTCCTGGACATGGATTGATTAGTCACACCCACACACCACAACTGAATGTTTTATTGGCTTGTGTTTGCCAGCTGGAATTAGATATCACAGGATTGAGTATTTTGACTGACTTTGCATCTGGGTCAGTCAAAATTGCAGGGCCCGGGAAAGGGCTCTGTTGCACTGAGAGATTTTCATTTCGTGCTGCCAGACTCACTTTTGGCTGGTGATTGATTGATAGATCCTGATCCAAATCCAATTGCTCATCCTCTCTGCCTCGGAGGATTCTGGATTTATTGATCTCTGTCCAAGCTCATCTGGGGAGAACAATGCAGCCGCAGCGGAGGGAGTGCCACTTGGGGTCCCGCATTGTGCTGCTTTTGTTTCTCCTGCCAACCCAGACCAAGGCTTTATCTGCAGAACTTTCAGCAGCTGGCAGGCATGATTCTCTGCCTCAGACAAATTTGCTTCACCATTCCTCTGCATGTTCTTTGATGGCATATTCATTTAGGCACGTTGCAGTCAGTCACACAGATGCAGACTGACCCAGTTAGCTCTACATGCGCGGTGAATCCAGTTAATTGTATATCAACTAATTGCATAATTCATTTATTAATGGACTGAATTAACATCCAAGTGCTGCAACTCCTCTGTAGAGTTTAGGATTAGTGAGCAGCAAAACCTTGGGAGAATTTCACTTTTCAGATCCATGATCCTCCCCTCGCCAGAACAGATTCTCCCTCTCTCATTTTCATCTTTCATTTGGGAAAATAACTGCTCCGTGACACAATCAAGGATGAGATAAGAAACATGGCTACATTAACCAAAATGTTAATAATCTTTTATATCCGGTTTCGTAATATTGTACAGCATTGTATCCAGGGGTACAAAGATGAACAGATCACCCTGGTGAACCCCCAAAACAATAGATTTGAGAACATATATTCTGAATTGAGAAGAAGTCCATGTTTTTCTTGTGCACCTCCAAATGCCTCCTCAATGATGTCTGTCAATGTCCAGCAGTCAGGGCTACATGAGACCTCTGTTCACTAGAGCAGATGTGCTCTTACTACGGGGGTCTCCAGAGCCCTGGCCGTGGATATTGGCTTCCTCAGAAAGATGTTGCATCTTATCAGTTGCCATCAGCAAGAAGCAAAAAATCCATGTTGCCCCTTACTAACAGGCTGCCCTAGCCACTCCCCACCATCTCCAAAGTCTTCAATGCTGGTTATGGGAGTGTACCATCATATCTTTTTTCTACTTCAGCACAAGTGTAGGAATAGTTCTCGGACTTACTCTGTATCTGAGGTTGGGCTTTCCCAGGAGACCTGAGATAAGAATCTGAGCGCAAATACTTTATGTAGAAAGTGACCTCAGGAAGCACTGGAGTGGGGAGGTGAGAGAGGGACAGAAGAAGCCTAAGGAGGGTGTGTGATTGAGCAAGTCATCCCTGGGGCAATTAGGCTCAATCCATTTGAAAGCCTCTGGGAGACTTCCCAGAGCCTCCTTGGTAGTCTCATCACAGGGGTGAAGAAGTGAGAATTTATCCTCCAATTTTCATATGTCACTGGCTAAGGCTTCTCCTGGCAGCAATAACTCCCTGGTTTTCAGTGGAAGGATTGGAGGGAAGGCCGTCAGGTGGAGACTGGTAGGGGCTCTATTGGGGTCCCATTGACATGTGTTGGGAGCATTGAGGGCCCAGGGGATATTGGCAGGGTGCTGACAGCCCACAGGAGCAACCCTGAGGGTTCCTATTAGGTCATCTTTCTTCTTTGATTCTGGTTCTCTTAACACCTAAAGAAGCTCACACCAACCCAATTTAACGGCTTTCATCTCCTCTACACAGTGGGTCCAGAACGAATGAACATCTGTCCCGAAAGAGAGAAATTTCTCCATCCATTCCTTATTTTATATACTTTCCCACCTCCCAAAGTCCTAATTTCCTGCTTCAAGATTAGCCTCTCTCCAGACTTAATCCCTCTTAGGAAAAGCACAGCTGTATACTTACAGGACTGTGTTCTTTTCCTACAACCTGATGAAACACATAAAATGTTATCTGTCAAGGGGATATTTTTTTCATGTCTGAATTGGCAAGTCCTAACATTATTATCTTATTACAATAATAATAATAATAATGTTTTACTTTTCTATTATTTTTATAATTTCCTATGCCCTTGCATTTTCTGAGCTGATTCTATAAAGCTTCTGGGAAGGGGATTATTAGATATTAGTAAGAAAAAAATCAAAATGCCTGAGAGGGTAATTCAGTCCCCAAGGTGCTGCAAAATAGCTATTAAGAGCTAAGGCTTCTAAATCAGTCAACCTGAGTCCAAGTCTTGGGCCTTTGTGTACCAGTTGTGTGCATAAGACAATTTTCGGGGCCTTCTTAAGGTTACTTCCCCAAATATGAAGTTAAATGTCTAGTAGTCCCAATCCATTGGATTGTCTTAAGACTTAATTGGAGGGCGGCGCCTGTGGCTCAGTCGGTAAGGCGCCGGCCCCATATACCGAGGGTGGCGGGTTCAAACCCTGCCCCGGCTGAACTGCAACCAAAAAATAGCTGGGCATTGTGGCGGGCGCCTGTAGTCCCAGCTACTCGGGAGGCTGAGGCAAGAGAATCGCTTAAGCCCAGGAGTTGGAGGTTGCTGTGAGCTGTGTGATGCCATGGCACTCTACCGAGGGCCATAAAGTGAGACTCTGTCTCTACAAAAAAAAAAAAAAAAAAGACTTAATTGGTATAATGGAAGTGAAGACTCATTGGCTCAGAGTGAATGCTCAAAGACAGTAGTTAAAATTTCCTAAATTAGCCAGGGTACAAGATCAGCTATTGTGGCTATTAGCTTTGGGTTTTTCTTACCATCCCATGTTTCTGGTTCAATTCCCCAAATGATCTCAAATCATGCATTTTGGTGTTAGAATTGTGCTAAATTTTCTCTTAATTCTTAAAACATGCCTAGTCAATCTTGGTTTATTATTTGGGAGGATGGAGCTTTCAATGGTTGAGAATAAAAATGAAAACATTCATAGATTTATAACAGCTGCAGCCTCCCTGGTTTAAGAGAACAAATGCCATGTGCCTGGGACAAAACTATCTCACCCAGAATAAATTTGCCTTTTTATGCTAAGAGGAAGCTGGAATGAAGCTTTCAGGGTCTGGGTGTCACTGGTATCATCTTTATGTTCTTAAATGAAAACAGAGAAAGGATTTGCCTTATTACAGGAGAAAAGGCCGAATGTGTTTGTTTTCAAGTTATAAAATAAAATGAAATGCATATTCTCAATGTGGGTCTTCATTTTGATTACCCATTTGGAGAAGGAGAGCAGGAAATAGCTACCCATACCCACCCAACAACTCCCCCCTTCTTTTTTATTTGTTATTGAAGCAAATGAGGGCAATTGTTGGAAACTTCTATGCAGCCCTGAATGTCTCAATTGTGACTCTCACAGAGATTAATGCATTTAATTTACCTCTTTGGTATATTCAAGGCAGTATTCAGCAGCCAGTTGGGAGTTCCTTGCCCTATAAGCTGCTCCATGATAAAATACAGTTTGGCTGTCTCTATATCAGCTTGCTGTATGGGACTATGGCTGAGCCCAGGAAGGAGGAGGGTGGGCCCTGCATTTCCAGACTCTCCCCTCCTCCACAGGTGGCCAGGAGGTGAAGAAAATGGGAAAAGGCTGAGATACAGGAAGAGGCAAGCCTAACAGTCCAGCATCTTCCCAGGGTGTATGGCCTGCCTTCTTCCACAGCAGTCTCATCTGTAAAGAAGTCACTTCTACTTAAGGAGTTTTCCTCATGAATCAAGCAGTTTTTGATGTTTTGATATTAACTGTTGGCTTTGGCATCACTCAGGACTCATGGGGCAACCTCACCTCTCCTTGTTGGTTTATTTGCAAATGTTTCATGAGCATCTACTTCACGGCACAGCACTTAGGCCTGAGGGTAGAGAATGGACAAGACATGTGTCCATGTGGCCACTGCCCTCCTGGTGCTTCCAGCCTGCTGAGGGGTCCCAGTCGTGCACAGACAACAAAGACCTACTTACTTACGATTTGAATAAATGTCACAAGAGAAGCACTTAGAAGACCCAATCTAGACTGGAGCTTTTCAGGCAAATTCTTCCCAAGGAAATCCCGTTTAAACTATGTTTGTAAAGGTGATTAAGAATCAATAGAAAAAGAACATTTAATGGGAGGGGAGAGCAAAACCCAGGCTCTGAGGCTTTCAGCCTACAGTCTCAGTTATTGATCGGGTTGGGGTGGATCTTAATGCTACATCCCTAGACTCAAAGCTGCATCAGGGCTGATGCCTGTAAATTCCCAAGGTGCAGAAATTCTGCCTCTTTGATTTTTTTAGCCTCTACTTTCCTATTTATTTTCAACATTTCCTGAGTGCCCATCCTGAGTGCTTAGCTATGAATTCCCTCACCTCCTCTCCTAGAGGGTAGGAGAACATAATAGCTCTTCTCACCTCAGTCTTCCAACCCCACCAGGAATAGTTTCAGTGGAAAGGCACACCAAAGGATTTACTTTTAGAAGTTGAGAAACGAAGGTTTAGCCCCCAATTTCCTCAGATAACTTTACAGAGGATGAAAATTGAGGAGAAGCATTTATAGGGTGCCTAGTCACACACAGATTTCCCCTTGATACTCAGAAAATACCTTCATGAGGCCACCACAAAAGATGAAATGCAATGGGGACATGGCAGATTATCCCCAAAGAAGGTGAGCAAATTTTCTAGGTCAAAGCAAGGTCTCAAATCCAATTTCTCATACATATTTGGCACGGTGAGAAGTTCTCCAATGGCCAGAAGCAAACACAACCTTAAAAAATTCAAATCATGGATAATTCATGCAGAATTGGGGACTAGCATTTAGCAAAAGAATATTAAATGCATGTTTCAAAGGCAACTTCACATAGAAACTGAGCTCCTATCTCGCTTCATGGGGCCGCGATCATTCTAGTGTTCAGGATAGGACTTATGCCGCCATGATACTCTTTTCTCAATCCTAATAAAGGGGGTTGAAATACTTCAAAATGCCAAGGAGGCTTGTCTGTATTTGAACCTCCTGTCAAGGAGAAAGGACTGGGAGTCGGGACACCTCAGCCTCCCTTGAAGTCCTTACACAACCTTTATATGTGGCCTGGGGCAAACTGTGGGCCTCTCCCATGACTCCATGACTTTTTTTTGTCAGGAAGGGGCTATGATAGCAGCTGTCTTCCTCCCAGCCCTCCCGGAAATCTGACCGCGGAGACCCTGAGCACCGAGGAGGAGCACGATCATGCGGAATGACGTGTGAGCCTCAGAAGCTTCATCATTCACTCTGAAATGTTGGCACAGAGTCAAGTTAGTTCTCATGTGACATTAAAAACCTCACTTCAGTGAGGAAAACAAACAGATAAAGAACACCAGCTAATGACTTCGGAAGGCCAGAGAGCAGCTGAAGTATTGTTTTTTCAAATGCAATAGATTTTAAACGGCATTTCCGATAATGAATAAGTCACCCAATTACTGCGCTCTTCTCATTCTCAACACCTGTCCCAGTGATTTTCAATCCCCAGAGTGACTTTTATTTTTAACAATATTTATTATCATGAGTGTTATCACATTAGATGAAATCAGCTGGAGATAGAGGCTGCATTCGCTGATGGCATTAAGGTGCCGGGATTGATGAGGGTTTTTATTTTTTTTTTATCCTCCTTTGGATACTGTAGCTGCTCCCAGCAGCCATTACTGACAGCTTCCAGCAGACAAGGAGGATAAATGCAAAACCACCCCATAGAGTAAGATCACCAGAGGTTCCCCCATGACTGTCACCTCAAAGGGTCCCTAAAAACCTACAAAGCAATTGCTGGAGACAAGTCTGAGCACAGCCCCACTGAGCATCTAAAGACTGGTGCTTTGGAGAATGGGACAAAGTGCTCTGGCATCTCCACATGGCATTTCTCACTTGCTCCCAGGGAATTGCTGCAGAAAGTTCAGGAAGCAAAGGGGCAGTGAGTCACACATGCCTTCAGTGCATCCCTCCTTGCTCTTCAGACTCGGCCCAGAGATCCAGTAAGGAATATTCACAGTTTCTACTATGTCTCCAGCACTGAACCTGTTACCTGTCCTCATATAGGATCTGAAGGGGAAGGGAAAGCTAGCCCATATTAAACAGCTAGAGAGAACTTCATAGTTTCACTCTGTCCCCTGGGCTAGAGTGTCTTGGGGTCATAGCTCACAGCAACCTTGGGCTTGAGTCCAAACTCTTGGGCTCATGTGATCCTCTTGTCTCAGCCTCCCTGAGCATGTGCCACCACATTGGCTAGTTTTTTTTTTTTTTTTCTACTTAAAAAAAAAAATTTTATTGTTGGGAATTCTTTGAGGATACAAGAAACCAGGTTATATTGATTGCATTTGTTAGGGAAAGTCCCTCTTATAATTGTGTCCTGCCCACAAAAGGTGTGTCACACACCGAGACCCCCACTTCCCTCCCTCCTTCTTTCTCGCTGCTCTTCCTTTCCCCCACCCCTCCCTCTTTTCCTCTCTCTCTCTCTCTTTTTTCTATTTTTAGTAGAGACAAGGTCTCATTCTTGCTCAAGCTAGTCTTGAATTCTGGAGCTCAAGTAATCCACCCACTTTGGCTTCCCAGAGTGGGAGGGTTGCAGGTGTGAGCCACTGCACCTGGCCTAGAAGAACGTCCTTGGCAGGTGTGGTGGCTCACACCTGTAATCATAGCACTCCAGGAGGCCAAGATGGGAGGATTGCTTGAGCTTAGAACTTTAAAACCAGCCTAAGCAAGAGTAATACCCATCTTTCCTAATAATAGAAAAATTAGCCAGGCATAGTGGTGCATGCCTGTAGTCCCAGCTACTTGGGAGGCTGACATAAGAGGATCAGTGAACTCAGGAGTTTGAGGCTATAGTGAGATAGGCTGAAGCCATGACACTCTAGCCCAGGGGACAGAGCAAGATTGTCTAAAAAAAAAAAATAAATAAAAAAGAACATTCTTTTAATTTTTTAACCAACATTTATTAAAGGCCAACTAAGAATTTTGTATGTGATATTTGGTATACCAAGTTGAAGTAGGACAAAGATCCTATATTTAAAAGAAGTTCTGATTATAGTTTCCCAGGGAGATAGCCTTGTAAACTGATACAGTCTAATCATGTAGATCTAAATGACAATACTAGTATTTTAAGTATGTGACAAATGTTGAGCTCTTTAGTCTATAGACATAGACAAGAATATTGGGACACAGAGAAATAATTTGTTAATGATCACTCAGATCCTCATGGATAGATTTTGGGATAGAAACCCAAGAGCTTGGTGTCCAGAGTATAGGGACCTAGCCATAGTCCTGCACAGCTTCCCACAAAGTTGAGCTCTAAAGATAAAATAGCTACCACTGTTCAGAACACTGTAGGCTAACTAATGTGCTAAGCATTTAACATACCTCATATAATTTAATGCTTAGAACTACCCAGTCAGGTAGTAGTGACTCCTGGTTGTAAGAAACTGAGTTAAGCAGGAAGAGGAATTTAACACAAGTAGCTCATAAGAACAACAAAAATAGGGTGGATCCTTGGACCATAGTGACTAGAACCAGAAACATGATCATTGTTGTCAGCACTCTCTCTCTTTTACTCTTTCTATTATTTATTTATTCACTCATTCATTCTCTCTCCCTCCCTCTCTCTCTTTCCTCTTAACTCCTGTCTCTCTCTCCTCTTTCTCTCTTCCTCTCTCTCTTCCCTTTCTCTTCTCCTCTCTCTCCCCCAACCCCTTTCCACACCCCCTCTCTCACCTCCTTTCTATCCTCCATGTCAGCTGCACTTTCATCTATTATCACCAGCTTTATTTCACATGGTGAAGACAAAGAAATATGGCAGCCCCCAGCTTACATAATATATCTTTACTATCAAGGGCAGAAATCCCTCCCCAAGATATAAGAAGTTTCTTAGTAAGAACATTAACCGACTTGCCTCCTATCAAGTGCCTACTCTAAGACAAAATACTGTGACCAGCAAGGAAAGGTCTTAGGGAGACTGTTATTCCTATCCAGACCACATGTTAGACTGGGAGATATGGGAAGTGAGTATTTTTTCAAAGGAATTAAGGAGAGGGGAGAAGACAGCAGACAGAATCATTAGAACTTAGCTTAACATGTGGCTATTAAGCATAGACCTGTTGACAACCCCTTTTTGCAGATGAGAGGTTGGGATTGAGAAAGGATAACTTGCTGAAAGCATCACCCATAGTTAACAAGAGACCTGAACCACGTGGGACACATGATCAGGTTCCACTGGGTGTGGCTCAGACTCTCAGCCACACTGGCACATCCTCAGGACCTAAACTATTCATGAATCCTCAAAAAGTGATAGTGTCGCCATGCTTAGTGAAGAAAGAGCACCATTCAGGAGGCAGAGAGGAAATTATTCCAGGAAAAGCCAATAGGAGGCAGAAGAACCAGTAAGGCTGGCAAGGAGGAGGCCAGGGGAGGGGCATTCTCAAGGAAGGAGACTGTTTTTTGCCTGTGCTGGAATAATGGGACAGCCAGTGGAGTCCCCTCACAGAGACAGTGGGACAGTGGGTTCTTCGTACTCAGGACACAAACCTGCTCATGACTGGCACCAGGGAGATTTGCAGAGCCTTCCTTGTGGAGTTCACATCCGAGAATGAATGACCAAAATTTCCTCAAAAGAGCAGCATGTGATCTTGAAGTCACACCATTATCACCCCCCACCAGGGAACGAGGGGCTATTCATCATTTTTATCAAAATCAGGAGATCACAGCCTTGACCCAGTCTTTATTCCATGTCTCAGGGCCTCCTAGTTTGGAAACGAGAAAAGCCCGGATGTGAGAGTAAACCACAGGTAACAGAGTCTATGACTAAGCCATCTGTCTGCCATTGGACACAGACCTGCTGTGAAAGTGGAAGTTCCCTAGAACCTTGGGTCGGTGATTCTCTTCTCTGGATTCTGTGGTTATAGTCACCAGGAATCACTCTTCCTAGGTTCTGCCTGCTGCCTGAGTCTCTTTCTCCATGAAGGGTTGGTTGTAGCCCCCACCTGACTCTGCTCTCTTTCACTAGACTGCTGACAGTCTTTATTAAGTGCTGCTCATGAATTCTATTCATTTCATCCTGTCATCCTTTTCTTAATCAGGACCTTCTCCTTCCCCATCTGTCCTCTCCCTGTGGTCACACCTCTATTCATGCTTCCTGGCTTTTGTTCTTTCTGGAAGGGATCCAGTTCCTCTTTTATTGTCAGAAGCCATCTTCCAGCTCTTTCTGCCAAATGGGCTGGAGTCCTAGAAATGTGCCCAGTCTCTCTTATAAATTTAACCCCAATGACTCAGTCACTAGGGCCTCAAAGGAAGGACCCTGGGATGTACCATGGGTCACTTTGCTGTCTCCGCTCAGGGAACAAATACCATTTGCTGTTGAGAGGTTTCTGGATTTGAATCCCTCCTTGCCCTTAGTTGAGGGCATCTCGTTATAACCATCACTATGAACTTGTGCCTTTGCCTTCCAGGTCCTCTCACCTCTAGGCATAAACTGCACATATTCTCATGTGGGCCAGTCTCCCTGAGATACTGCTTTCAAAGACAAAGTCCAAGGTCTAAAACCTGATTGGAAGTTTCTGAAATCTTTATTCAACTCTCAAAGGGGTGGTGCTTCTCTATGATGCCCTGTGACGTCTCTGTCTGACTGTCTTTTACCCTGGTGTTTATTATGGTCTCAGCCAGGCACTTTTAACCTCAATTCTTCTATTGCCAAGATTGTTATAACCAAGTAACTCAGAGAATCTGTACTGGCCCAGCAAGAATTCTAAGATATGTGTGTGTTTGTGTGTGTGTGTGTGTGTGTGTGAGAGAGAGAGAGAGAGAGAGAGAGAGAGAATATCTTCTTGATTCCTTTCTCTGTTATATAAGTTCAGCAGGTCTTTTTTATAAAGTCAACAATTGTGTTGCTGCAGTGTTTTGGCCCAGGGAGGCACTTACAGGTTGGGATCTGGTTCAGAGAGTCTGCTCTCCTGTGTTGGAAGCATATGTGCACGTTTTGACTAAGGCATGCAATTGGTGAAAAAAATCCCCAGCCTGATTTCCCAGCGAGATTTGGTCCTTCTGAGCTTTAGGGGTGGGAGCAGACTGGCTTTTATCTGGGTTATTTTAAGTTGCTAGGCAAATCCTTCACTACAATCTCCTGCCAGGGGGAAAATTCCTCTAATAATTCATAATATTTGTTTGTAGTTTCCTAAGTTAGCCAGAGCAGGATAAAAGTAGCTGACAAAATGTTCTGCCCTCAAGAAGCTTGGACTTCAGGGGTGGTTTCTCCCTGTCTCTCCTACCTCTGTGCACACGTGTCTACGTTCATACAGTGTAGAAACGCTTATAAACCTTACAGGTAAGCAGTTGCATAAAAATAGAATTCAAACTAAGGATACATTTTTTGAAGTATATCAGGTGATTTGTTGAGACTTCCTGAATGAGAAATTAAGTAAGAATATTTCTTCAAGAGGTACATTTTATAGATATTTGTTTGCTCTTTGTATATCATATCATTATAGAATGCAAAATTATTAGAATCAACTATGCAACTTTCCTCTCAAAGTTGGAGTCCAGACAATCCTTTAGATTCTTTCACTTCTCGATTGTGTATAAATCCCTGGTTTTTGAACTGGCTGGGAGCTCAGGATAAAGCAATGACTAATCCTGGACCCCTTCCCTCCAGAGCTCAGGTTCTGTGGAATAACCCCTGAGAAAGCGGCCCCTGAGTATGCCCGACAATGGGGCTGCACAGGGCACGGACACACACACACTGAGTGACAGGTGATTGCAGAGGATTCTTGAAGGAAGTGAAACCTCAGATGTGTCTTCAAGGAGCTGCAGGAGTTAGCCAGGTAATGGACAGACAGGAAGGGCGTTGCGGCAAAGTGCACAGGGAAGCGGAGGAGCAGAGAGAGACACGACATGCAGGGCCAGCTATGCCTGTGTTTCAGGTGGAGGGGGCTGAGTCAACCTCAAGTTGACACAGTTCCTGCAGCATGAATTCCAGAGGAGGGCGGGTAGACGGATGTGAGCAGATAGGCAGAGGCCAGGCCGTGGAGGTCTTACAAGCCAGGCGAAGGAGCGTGGGTTTTCCCTGTGGGCTGGGTAGATGGTAGGGTGGATGGTAATTTTAGCCTGGGAGTAATGTCGCCAGATATTTATTTGACATAGCTCACTCTGCACTGAGGTGGTTTTGGGAAAAGTTAGCAGATGGGCTTCGGTTAGAGATCTGTTGCACTATTCCAAGTGGGAAACAATGGATGGGCAAATTAAAGAAATATTCATAAGGATGAAACAAAAGGAGTCTGGAAACCCCTAAGAGATAAAATTAGCAGGGCTGGGTAAGTGATTTTTAATCACGAATCATCTCTGCAAATGTCACCTCTGCTTTTCCACTTGATCAGTGCAGAGGCCTGCAGGGTGGCCCTTGGCTCCCTGTCTCTCCGATTCTCCAGCCCATCCTTTAGGCTCCAGCCCCTCCTCTGCAAGGCTAGGGACCTCTCTGCTGGCGATTCTCGTGAGGCCCCTGTTATCACTGCCTCTCCCCTTGCCCTCTTTCAGCTTATTCTCTGAAAAGCAGAGAGAGCCATAAAAGCATGCCAGGTCAGAGTCCAGCCTGGTGTCCCCTCTTACTCGATGAAAGCCAAAGTCCTCAAAATGCCCTCCATGCCACGTGGCTGCAGCACCCGCCTCTATACCCGCCTTGCCTTTTCTCTCAGCCCCGGCCACCATGTTCTGCATCTGGATGTGTGCCTCACAGGTCTTCCTGGGGCCAGCCGAGCTCCCACAGAGGGCCAGGCCCTCTTGTCCTGAAGAACAGATGGTACAGTGGCCCACTGCCTGCAGGTCCTTCTTCAAATGTCCCCTCATTAAGGCCTTCCCGGGACACTAATGGAGCACTACAGGGCTCCAAACATTCTGAACCCCTTCTTGCTTCCTCCCCCCGTGGCTCCTCTCACAGTCTGATGTCTAACACACTAAGCCATCTTCCTATGGTCTGTCTCTCATGCTGTCTGTCCCCAGTGCTTGGAATGGTACTTACCACCTAATGGGTATTCAATAAATTTGAACAAATGAATAAGCAAACAAAAACTTTGGTTCAATGGAGACATCAAAGAAGGGAACAGTGGGGGTGTCTGTGTAGAGAGTGATGTGACTGAGTGTGACAAAGAGCACAGGAGGGGAGATGAGGGGGACGGTAATGTCCTTAGCAGGTGGTATGCTCCTTAGAGACCATCCAGTGAAAGACAGTGGGGCAGAAGGACTTCTATAGAGGAGTCCATGGGGTGATGTATTCATAAAATCAAGAGTTAGCAGAGCATTAAGACAAATTGAGAAACAAATATACAACCCCTCCCCCCACCCCAATGCCTCATCAGGGCCCAGTGGATCACAGGCAAATGAGTAAAGGGGTTTCCGGTGAAATTCTGTAGGACAGGAAGGGTGTCCATTGATGGGGAAGACTGTCCTGGCACCAAAGTCACATGGAGGAAAGAACAAGAGCCATTAACTACTTGCTTATCTTTTTTAAAACCAAACATGTGCCACTGGGTACTCAGTCCCATAGCCAGATGGTTTTCCTATTGTGAATGAAGCAAAGACATCCAGTTGAGCTTGGGTGAAAGTCGTCAGAGCCCAGGCCCACTGCCTGGTCAGTGCAGTGAGCAGGACACCTCTGTCCCCACCCCTTGTGGAGCTTCTGATGACCCAGGACAGACTTGTTTAGGCTCCTGGTGCTTAACTGTGTGCAAACACCCACACAGACAGCAAGCAGTGGTCTGAATATTTTCGGGAGCGCTTGTACTGTGCAAACAGCTTTATTGTCAGCTCGCATGCACGGGAAAGACACATGACAAATAGATGCGCAGCACAGCCCTTCTTGCTAGGGTCCCTGCAAGACATTTCCAGCACAAGGCGTTAATGTTTCCATAGCTGAACATACGTGTGTGTGTGTGCACATGCACACATACATGTGTGAGTAAATAATTATAGAATTAAGTACACCGTACCCCAAAATATGGCACCTTGGCCTTTTAGGAAACAGCATAAGCTAAAAGGTCAGTTTTACCATTCTGCCATCTTTCTCCCCTGAAGAAGATCCTGAGACCCTCATTCCAAAGGTGGCCTTCCAATACCTGCAGGCACGGAGCATCCTGAAGACACCTGGACCCAGAGAAGAATCTGAACAAATAGCCTTACTAAGGTCCCTGGCATCATCACCACCATCTCATGCCCTTCCATTTAGTCAACTTGCCCATAACTGTTCACTCATCAAACCCAAACAAGAAAATACACAGGTTGCCCAATTTTGGAGTCTTCATTTCCGAAAGTTCCCATGTCATGTAAAACTTATATCAAATATACTTGCATGTTTTTCCCTTGTCAATCTGTCTGTTGTTACAAGGTCCTCATCCATGAACCTAAAACGAGGAAAGGTATTTCTTTTCCCCTGCAGAGTATGTGTGTGTTGTTGATGTAACATGCGTATGTATGTATGTTTATGTATACACACACCCTCACTCTTAGCTAGCTGACTAAAGGGAAGCTGTATGATACAAAGATTAAAAAGGTGTATTGCCGAGTCAAAACCCAGTTCTGCCAATTACTAACTTCTGATTTTAAGTAGAGTACATAATGTTTCTAACTAAACTTTTGTACTCATAGGGAAAATGGGAGTAATAATGGATGCTTTTCAGCGTTTGGGAAAGAACCCATCAGACAAAGTAAGATAATATAGGGCTGAGTGATAGCTGTTACTGTGTAATAAAGCATCCCAGGGGCCTTAACACAGAATAAATGACAAGTATAGAATTGAGGAGAAAAAAACAGAGGACAGATGGGTGTTGGTTTGCTGTGTGTTTGCATCTGTGACCAAGTCCTCGGGGGTATCAATCAAGCCCATGAGTCCCCCAAAATGTCCTCAGGGAGAGTAATCTGCTTGCCCTGTGCTGTTGGGATACCTGGAGTGTTCAGTCAGCAGATCCCTGGAATTCTGCTCCTATACTTCTCAAGAAGCTGGTGGTGGGGCCACCTGGGACCCTCTGCAGGGACTGTCAGTCACGTGCGTGGAGTCAGCTGAGGTTCCAGAGTAGACTTGTCTCAGAGACTCACATTTCATGAAGCTGTGTTCAATTGACCCAGGAGGGCTGTTATCCACCCATCTTCCTGATACCCCTCCATACAGGGGGCCAAGGATAGAAGGCAAGGCAGACAGAGGCATGGAGCTGGGGCAGCCCCATCCAGGTCTGGAGTCTGGTTGGCCAGGAAGTGGGGAACAAGCAAGCCCACCTGCTCCTGCTCTGCTCAGAGTCCCTGGTGGAAAGTCAATGAAGGAGTCGACTCTCAGGGACTCTTAAGCCATCCTCCCAGGAAACCTGTTCTGCTCAGAAATGTTTAATTAACATGCTCCCACCTTCCTAAAAATAGGAAAGGAAAATCAATATGCACTAAATAGTTACAATCCTGGGATCAAAGTGGTTTTAAACAAGGCCGTCTTCAACCTCAGCCCCCCTCGCACTTTCCAAAGCAGGCAGGAGATGCCAACTAGGTTCCTCAGCAAGGCGGCCATGTTGTGTCCTAACATGCAGGTGCTGCGGGTAGGGGGTGCGAATGAGAAGCAAGGGTCTGCTGTTCCATGTGAAGGTTAAATTTGGATCCGTAATCAAATAGGAACATTCAGCATCTATTTCCCAACCTTGTTCCTTCATCTCTGGTTCTGAGATAGACAGGTTTGATAGCCTTAGAAATCTGGGTGAGGAGAGACTATGATCCGATCAGCAGTTAATTCCAACAATCTAGGCCTCAGGGCCTTTGCATAGGTTCCCTCGGCCTACAGTGCTCTTTCCTATGTCTGCACAGTTGCACCCCTCAGCTCCTTAGGTCATGACTTAAATGTCTCTTTCTCAGAAAGGCTTTCCTTGACCCCAAATGTCACTTTTTCTGATATGAAAACTTTTATCCCCTCCTCTGCTCTGTTTGTACTCCTTAGTCCTGACCGCTTTGCAACAAGGTAGGCATTTTATTGAGTTGACTTGCAGACTGTGCCTTCCTCTTGAGCAGGTGAAGAAGAGACTTCCATCTGCTTAGAGTTCTACTATATTCCAGGCTCCCAGAATAGTGCCAGGCATTCCAGAGGAACTCAGTCAGTATTGGTTAGAGTAGAGCCTGTGGCTAAAAGCAGGACTTTACAGGAATCCCTGAGTCTCAAATCCACCCAGCAATACCACCAGCCACTCTTAACCTTGGGCGATGCTGTACTTGGCTCTATCCCTTGGTCTCTTCATCTGTAGAAAGCAGATGATAGAAGGGCACTCATGAGCTGCTGTGAAGGTTAAGGGTACATAAACTACTTAGGACAGAGCTTGGCACATGATATGTGCTTTAAAAGTGTTTTGATGACTGGCTATTAGCAATGACATTCAATGATTATTAAGTACTCACTATGTGCTAGGGAACCATTTCGCGAACATGTAAAGTGCTTGGATTAGGACTTGGCACATATTAAGAGCATAACAAATATTAGCTATCATTTTATCTCTTTTATCACTTAAATCACATAGTGCAGTAGACACGATCATCACCATCATCATCATTGTTGTTGTGACTAAGCGTGGTGAGGTTACTTCCAGCCAGCTGCTGAGGCTGAAACCCACAGTGCCGCTCCCAAGTCTCTCACAGCAAAGTGTTTGTTACGGATGACCTGCCCACCTGCCTCAGTGCTAATTCTGAGGTGTAGTTGGTATTGTCTGCTGAAGGCCGGTCTTTCTCTGCTTCCTTTTAATTTTAATAGCTATAAGAGAAAGATCGGAGGCTCCCTGGTTCACCACCCTTCCCTCCCCCAAAGCAAGTTCAGTCCAAACCCATTCACTTCTTTATAGGGTGTGTTACATGCAATTTGTCACATGGGTCTGTTGATTGAAATTGTTTAAATTGGTTCAGTGTAGACCATAAATCCAGAGCACAAAGCCTCTGCACCGACCTGGTTTGGGAACTGAGCTTGTGGCTTTTCCCTGAGGGCTTTCAGCATATTTGCTGCCCTATAAAACCAAATTCCCTGCCTGGAAGAACTGTTACCAGGCTGAGATCCACCGTCTTCCCTCACAGCTCAGCGTGGCAGGGTTAGGAAAGAATCCAGCATAACGGCAGCTAGGAGAGCAGAACAAGCCACCTCTCACACCTTCTCATAATCTTAGAGTCACACTGAGTTTGCAGAGCTGAGGACACAGTGAGAGACCGTCTGCAGGCCAGCTGGGCAGTCCCTGTTTGGAGTGCAGCCCTCCTTCTTGGGGTATTTCCAACAGCACTCATTACGAGGCTTGGAGTCCTTTTCTCTTCATGGTCTGACATCCCCTCTTGTCCCAGCAAGGATAGGTCGGCACTGCCAAGAGGAAACAGTGTCCTAGATCTGCTGGGTCCAGAACTTATCCCAGGAGGGTATTTGGGAATGAGTTGCACGGAGGAGACTAATGACTGAGGTCTGTGCAGTCCTGACACCAAACCACCTGAGATAGGAGCTGTGCAGGTGGGGTGACTAGAACAGGGAAGGGGAGAGGTAGAGGAGAAAGCCCACCAAGGCAGCACCTGCAGGAGCAGGCAGCATGCAGCCTGACAGGCTCTGTCAACAGAAGGAATCGGAGAGCAGCATGGCCAGCCAGAGCAGCCAGCATGGGGATGAGAGAGAGACAGAGCTAATGCAGGGGGCCTGAGAGCAAAGATGGGACATCCAGGGCCGGGGGAGGAGAAGTGGCATCGCCGACTGATGAAGAAGGGCAAAGGGAGACTTTCCTCACTAGGAGGCCAAGTGCTGGCCACAGAGGGCAGTCTCAGCTCTTTTCATTGCTGCCCCCAAGTGTCAGAAACAAGGCTGATGGCACACAATGAGGACATCCCGGGCAAAGGTGAGGCACACAGATGGCCAATTTTAGGAGTTCTGGAAAGCCCTTCCTTCCCCTGAATAAACTCACTGCCTACTTGTCCTTCCTCACTTTTATTTTGACTTAACTCTCCAAATTTGGTATCACTCTTCTGGGGTAAACAACAAACTGGTCTTTGGAGAAGAGCCACTTGAATAACGATATGACAAAAGCGAGCTGGTGGGTCTGATTACGTACTCTTAGGAGGGCCTCAGAACTGGCTCAACTGTCCCATTGGGGGACTCGTGCAAAGCTAAGCTGCCCATTGGAGCAGGAGAGGCAGATGGAGCCCCCTTCTGGGAAAACAGTAGGCACAGCTTGGAGGCCTGGAATGTGGGGGTCAGATGGGGTATCCCAATGGACACTCCAGTACAAAGGAGCTAGGGAGAGAGTGACCCAGCAGTGTGAAAGAAAGATGGCGGCCCCGCCCAACTGCAGCCATCTTCCTCCTTCCTCTGCCATTTCCACCAGAGGCCAAGAACCACCTTTCCCATAGACATTTTCAGTCCCTTCTCCCCTCTCCTCTTTCCTTTCTGGAACCTCCAAACTCCCAAACCTTTTTTTCTTTGTGTAAATGAGGAAGCAGTTAACTATTCTGTCAAATTTCTTGGATCACCATAATAAAATATTGGAGAAAAGTAAAATAGCTCCACAAAGATTTTTCTCAGCCTATCTTGTCTGAAAAATATCCCTCCAAAATTGTGTATTGTGAAACTAAAAAGTCAATAATGGTTTATCATGCAGTGCACACCCGCGCGTGTGTGACCCCGGCGTGCCACCTCGATTCCTCGTCTCTGCCTTAGTTCTTCTTCCTGTTTCCTCTCCTCACAGTGGAGGGAGGGAGGGAGCGGGGCAGGTGGGAGAGGAAGAGGCTGAGAAGGGCAGAAACAAGGCCGGGGAAGAGAAGAGGAAGGGGGGAAAGAGGGCGGTTCAGGGCGTCATCAGCGTTCAGGCCATTAAAATGCTGAAAGTCAGACTTCTCGTCAACATTTTTAAATCTGCATTTTTTTTTTTTTTAATAGGAGAAATGCTGTAAAGATAGCAAGGAGTGGAGCTGAAGACAAATTTGGTTTCACTCAATAGATTAAGACCATTTTCTGTTTTTGGCAAATAAGATTCTGCTTTGGAAGTGGAGAGGATGGTGGAGTGGGAGGTTTTCTGTATTCTCTAAGCAGAGTAGAAAGAGAATCCTTGAATTAGAAAATATGAAATAATCAGATTCTGTTTAGCGCCTTTCTTTGCATCCGGAAGGATTACACCTAAACCACTTAAGCTGAAGTCTCAAGGGGCTGCAGTTGGTCCCGTTTCTATTAAAATCTCGCCTAACAGGAGAGCACAGAAGTTGTTGTTGGTATTTTTTTTTTTTTTAAGAAGAAAGAGAAAAAAGCTGATGATGATACTAGTCTGACTCTAAATGAAACTAGTTCTTCTAATCACTCAACGAGGCAGCATGTTTGCCATCTAATTTCATCCAAACACCCTAAACTGAAAATAAAGTGCAGCTTAATAGGCACGCAGAGATGTCATTTCATTCTGCTGAATGTTCTAGTAGCAACTACTAATTATTTCAATGTATTTTTTCTGTAATTATTTGAAACAGACTCTTCAGAGCTCCCTTATTAACTTCAGAAATATTTCGGTATCCTACAGAAATTCAATAGTATACATTTAAATAGCATTTTCCCTCCTTTCTTCAGTGTGCTGGGAATGCAGCTGGAGGAGCCTGAGGGAGGAAACACCTCTTGTGTAAGCTGCCAAAGAAGTATGAGCAAGAAGGAAGCCACCCCACCCCCTCCCCTTATGCTTCTGGGCGCTTTTCTGGTCACCTTTGATTCTCTCTGGGCTCCCAGGGCAGGTCATAGAATTGATTGCTCAGAATTCCCCTGCACTTTCTGCTGGCTGGTGAGAGAGGCCAGTGAAGGCATGGCAGACAGACGGAGCAGAACAGACCTGGGGAGACAGCAGGGAGGGAGCCTGTCACCTCCCTCTGATCAGCCTCCTTGCAGAGCCAAACACGGATTCCTACTGACCTCATCTAGAATGAGGAAGATGGACCCAGGCTTACTATGACCACCGCCAGCAGCCTGAGGGACTGAATTTCTGAACTTGGATCATCTTGACAGGTGTCCCAATGTCCCTTTGAAAAGGAGGGCAATAGGCCAGCTGCAGTTGCCTGGGCCTGTAATCCTACCACTCTGGAAGGCTGAGGCAGGTGGATTGTTGAGCTTAGGAGTTCAAGACCAGCCTGAGCTAGAGCAAGACCCCATCTCCACTAAAAATAGAAAAAAACTAGCCGGGTGTTGTGATGGGCACCTGTAGTCCCAGCTACTTGGGAAGATGAGGTAAGAGAACCACTTGAGCCCAGCACTTTGAGGTTGCTGTGAGCTAGGCTAATACCACGACATTCTAGCCTGACCAACAGATGAAGACTCTGTCTCCAAAGAAAGAAAAAAGAAGAAAAGAAAAGGAGGTGACCTGGTATCAAGTGTCTGCAGTGGAACTCACTACCCTGCTGGCCATGTCAGGGCCACCATGTCAGTACCATCACTCAGCAAGAGGGCCTGGGCTTCTGTGCCGGGTAAGGGTGGGGCACGCACAGCAAATCCACGCAGCAGGACTGAGAATCTCTTAGTGGCCCGGCTTCCTCATGTGACCATCCTGCGGTATAAACACATCCCCACATGATATGACAGCAGCAGGCACCCCTCGCCCACGAGTGCCGGGCTTGTGCTGTGAGTCCACAGGTCTTTGTTAGAGAAACACATCCCGCACTGGGGACATTGCTTAGCACACTTGCCATTTTCTCACACCCTGCCACCTGCTCTTGCCCTTGGGAGCATGACCAACAGGTGTGAGTATAGGGAAGCGCTGTCCTGGGGGCACACGCTGAGGGGAGCTCACCTCCCTCGGCCTGCGGCTGGCCTCTGGGATCACCTCCTCACCCCTGACTAGCCCTCTAGCCCTGCTGGGTACCCCTGGGAGCTCAACTTTAATTGATCACTTGCATATGACAAAAATAAAACCTAACGTGTTTCTACACACCATGCTGGCTAATCGCTAGCTATGTGGCAGAGATTTCGAAATGGGGCTAGAACGAATGGGGGGAATTAAAACACAACCTTTTGTTTCCTATAGCTGATAAGTCCTCCCTGTCAGGGGCACATATTCCTTCTCCCTGTTTAGTCTTCTCAAGAATGCCCAAAAGGTAGTCTCGGGGAGGCCCAAATTAACCAGAGAAGATTTTCTTGAGAATCAAGGAGCTTCCCAAGGAGTCATCACCTGACAGGGAAGTTCTTCTGCCTGGACAGTGCAGAGAGCCCACATTGCAGCTGTGGGGGGACTTCCTTGCAGAACTTCACGTGAGTCCTGCCTAAGGTCCAGCATAGACGAGTGCCACCTCTGGGAAACCTCCATCTTCAAATGCCATCGTCTTGGCTCACATCTCTCATTTTTACTAACTGCGGGAGTCAGTAAGTAAAACGTGACATTCACATATAACAATGGTGTTCACAATCCTCGAATGCTTATTAATGCTTTGATCTTCCCAGTCCCCATGTGTGTCACTTAATGAATAAGGGCCTGGGCTTGGAGAGGACATGTGGAATTCCCAAGCTTACCCACACTCATGGGTGGCTCAATGGGGTCCCCTCTTTGTTTTAAGTGCCTTATCAATACCTCAGCTTAGTGGCCCCACACCATAATTCTTATGTTCATTCCCATTTCCCTGAAATTGTTTACTCTTCTCAAATGACCCTCTCCTTAATTCTAGAACCATCTGTGCAACTAAAAACATGGCAGTCAGCCTGGATTCTCCCCTTTCATCAACGTCCATGGCCACCAATTACTGGTCACTATTCTAACATTCATTTTTAGTTCATAAACCTTCCTCTCTTCCATTTGTTAAATATATGCCTCCTTCCCACATTCCTATCTGCCATCAGCTTTCTCCCCTCAAATATATCTTTCACAGAGAACAATCTCTGTTTACTTCAGAATCTGCATAGTTCTGGTTCCATTTGCAAATATTCAGTGGCTCACCATGGCCTTCAGCACAGGGTGGCTGAGAATTTGGGGTCCAGAGCACTCCCTTCTTTGCTCTGATGGTCCCTGCAGGAAGGACAAGGCTGGCACAGCCTTAGGACTCCAGGATGAACAGTTTGAAAGTCACTGGCTTACGGAATAAGAAGATCTTGCCATGGAAGTGTAGGCCAGCCAGGACCTGGTCTTGACCTTTTTTGATTCTCATTCTTAGTCACTTGCTGTCTTCCAGATTATATTACACAGAAGAAAAAAATGACAAGACAACACCCAAAACTATTTTCCTATATTTGTCCTACGGATGAGACAACCAAGGCATGGCATCATTAATAACGTGTTCAAGGAGACCCAGCAAACATGCTCACGACACAGGGTGAGCCAGGAGTCCTCACTGCTCATCGCAACATGGCACCGTCGTCACCATTCTGAATGAATATTCCTGAGCAGAACATAAGATGCATTCTGTTTTGAGGGAAAGAAAGCAAAATATTTAATGATGGCCCTCAGAGAATCCAAATAGAAACACTTAAGTACCTTTAAATGCGCTCAAATAAAAAGCTCGATTAATACAACTCTGAGAAGGATGGCTTCCCGATCTATAAAATATTGACCTCACAAGGTTGTGAGGATTCAGTGCAATAATGGATGTGGAAGACCTCTGCAGTCATGGGAGCAGAGAACAGCTCAGGCAACGTCAGTGAATATAGCTTCCCAGGTGGGGCCAGGGAGGACTCAGGAGAACCTGCTCATTTAAAGAGGTGATTGCTGTGGGTGGTGCCTGAGGCTCAAAGGAGTAGGGCGCTGGTCCCATATACCAGAGGTGGTGGGTTCAAATGTGGCCCCATCCAAAAACTGCAAAAATAAAATAAAATAAAAGTGACTTGCTACTTAGCCCTAACAGGCCTTTGCCTAAGGTTCATTGAGGAGATGCCTAGTGTTGCTAACACTTCTGAATTTGCATGAGCAATCTTTCTGTTTTTAAATGTTGACAATTTTTTTTTTTTTAATCACTGTGTGGGTCAAACAGAACATTAAGAGTCTTGAAGATGAGCTTGGCCTGGAGGCTGGCCGTTTGTGACCGTTGCCTGGTAAAGGAGTTTGGGGACGTTGGCATTGTTGGGGCTGCATGGAGTCACACAGAGAAAGCCACCTAAGAGACCAGAGTGTGGAGTCAGGCCAGGTGTCCTCCCACGGGGTACAGCTCTGGCGGTGTCCGGAAGCAGGGGAATGACGATTGTCTGTAGATGGGAAGCAGACGTGATAGGTGAGAATCACCAAGCGGGGAGAAAACTAGGAAAGTCTGAACCAATCTGCTCTTTACAGTCAAAGGACTCAATCAAGGTGGAAAACGATAAAGAGAAACTAAAATCAATGAGTTCCAAGTGGTTTGTTTTGAACCCCCTGGCTCCAAAAAGAAGTCACATAAAATGTTGCTAACCTCTTCCCCCCCTCGGCACTTCAGTCTGTTTATACCCCCACAAAAACAAAAACAAAAACAAAAACAAAAAACCACTATCCCTTTGCATTGAGTTTTCTGAAAAACTCATGAATTGGAACCTGTCCTGTACTGCTTAGTACCTTTTATGACTTTCCCTATCACATTCAAAGAGATGAAAGCTAAACTCAGAAATTCCAGTGGATGACCAGAAAGTATAAAACATTTTTGAGAGGATAAAATAGAAATTGAAATGTTAAATGCCATCACAAATCTTTCCCTGGAGCCTCTTTTACCCAGGCCTTGCCAGACCAGGGCATGGTAGCTCTGCCTTGCTAAGCGCTCAGGCCAAAAAGCCTTGGAGTCCATTCTGATCCCTCTTACCCACTTCCAATCGGTCAGAAACACTGTTGGCTCTACCTTCAAATAGATCCACAATCCAGCCATTTCTACCGTGATCCCCACTCCTCACCTCCTCTCTCCCTGATTCCTGCAGGGCCTCCTGACACTTCTTCACTTCCTAGTCCCCTTGCCCCTGTATCAGTGAGAATAGGCTACATTCTGCTGTGGAAATAAATCATACCAAACTCTCTGTGACTTCACCACGAGAGTCAGCTGTCACTCACTCTCACATTTGCCATGGGTTAGCCAAGGACTCTGTTCATCAAAATCTCTGCAGAACCCGACTGACACAGTGACCCCTGTTGCCAGTAACATGAGACATGTAAAACTGCCTCTTTAAACTTCTGTTCACATTTCATTGGCCAAAGCAGTCCTATGGCCACGCTTAACTTCTAGCGGGCAGGAGAGTTTAATATAATCCAACCATGTCCCAAGAGAAGCAGAAATAATCTGCGGACAGCACCAATGACTACCACAGACTCTATTCTCAATCCAACAGACCAAGAGATTTTTTTGAATCATATGGCAGGTGACACCACTCTTCTGATCTCCATTTCCCTGGAGTCAAAGCCAGAGCTCTGAGGATGACTATAAGGCAGCAATCTGCTGCCTCAACACCTCTTTGGGCCCACGCATCTTACCTCCCACCCCCGTGCTGTCTTCATCCCCAGGGGCTGTTGACCTGTTCCTCAGGTAACCCAGGCTCCCTCCCATCTTTGGACTTTTGTACTGGCTGTTCCCCCTGCCTAGAACACTCTTCCCTAAATATATGCATGGCTGCCCCACTCACATCCTTCATGTTCTGCCCAAATGTCATCTTATTTAAAACTGCATCCACATGTCCTTGTGTTTGAGTAGATTCAGGATTCGCAGCTTGCTAGCTGCACTCTATTGAGAAATTTGCTTAATCCCTCAAAACTTCAATATCCTTCCTTGTAAGATGAGAATGATAGTACTCACCTTGCTGGGTTATTATGAAGATTGAATGAGAAACAGCACATGGTGCTATGCCGCTGGCTGTCAATCAGCGTAAGGCTGCTCTTTCTTGCCCATCCCCATGCATAAAACAGACAATTGTCCTTTAATCTCTTACAGAATCCCACAATTTGGGGGCTTGGAAGGGATCTTCAATACCATCTAGTTGAGGTCTTTAGATCCTTGCTGAGGCTAACCAAAACAAAGCAAAAGTATAACAAAACAAATAGATAACCCCAAAATTTTATGGCCAGATAAGTTTGGGGAAAATGTTGCTCTTATTTATAGTCACCTGTTAAAGATTCAGAACTCACATTAGCATACTAAAAGCTCTCAGGATTCTTGAAGTAACGAAACCTGTTCAACCTTGTTTTACCCAGCGTCCCCCAAACTTAATTGACCACAGAGCCCGTTTTCTGTTGCCTTCACATTATGCTTATTAACATCCTGCAGAACTAACGTTCTGTTGAATACAACTTGGGAAATGCTGATCTGGTCTAAATCTCACATTTAATTAACACTAAATTGTAGACCAGAGAGGTCAAGTGCTCAGTCCACTGTGGCCCAGAGATGGGGTGAGATTGGGACCTGACTTTGACATAATTTAGAATCAGTTTCCTCATTTCTCACTTTGTAACAAACAAAGTCATCAAACATGAAAACAAAAAAGCTCTTTCCTCATTCCTGACATGTCAGACTTCTGACTTGTTTCAGGACTTGGGGTTTTTGGGGGCTGGTTTTTATCCCCCCTACCCCCCCCACCCCAATCTGCCTTGTTTTTGTAGAAAGGGATCATCTTCTTTTTACCCCTGACCTTCTCCATCTAATTTGGATTTCAGGGTGCAGAAAAAAATTAGACTTTGGAAACAAATGTCTAGGCAGAACTGTTAGGTATTATTTATCTGTGCTTAGGTGTCTTGCTAGGCTATGTGTCTAAATGAGGGGGAAAATTGCTCTATAAATAACAGCAATAATCACCCCATGGCTTTGCCATGCAGGAGAGCTCACAGAGCGAATGCTGCAGACAAATGATCTGCCATTCTCCAGACCCCCTCTCTGCCCTCGAAGCCCCCTGCACCATGAGCGCCCTACCACATGCTCAGGCATTCTTTATCATTATCTCGTATTCTGTGCAATGTCATGTGACAGGTGGGCCTTTTCTGGGGATAAAGGTTTTCAGAGGAGATGGACAGATTGGAGGCCTATTGGAAAACAGCTCCTGGCATAGGTATATAATACTTTCTGCCCCAATGTACCCACAGTTAAAGAACAATATAGAGAAGCTCTCTCTGGAGTTATATCGAGATCTACATTGTTATTTATATCTGTGAAAATTATGAATTTCAATAATGCATTTACTCTCACACATTGTAGTAGTAGATGCAAACATGCCTTTGGCTGACGTAGTTGTGTGTAAATATACTCTCTGATCTTTATGTGATCTTGGCTCTCATTAGCTTGTTTATGCTTCACGATTACTCTATAAGATGAGCAGGGATAATATGATATCCTCTTTTTGTAGATGAGCAAATTGAGGGGAAGATCAGAGGTGAGACATTTGAAGACCCTGGACTTGAACTTTGTCATTTGACTCTAAGTCCTAGACTGTCTTCTTGATAATGACTTGTAACATAGAAAGAAAAGGCTGCTTTAAACACCCCTGTTTCCTTAGCTTCGTTCCTGAATGGGCTTTCTGCTTGGTAACTTGGAAGCCATGCATGGTAGGACCAAGATCAAAGGCAATAGAGCTGTATATGCCCAAGACCTCGGCTTTCCAGGGAGAAGCACATTGCCATTTCTGCAGTCCCCAACTGAACAGACAGGCTTTTCTCCCTCTCTCTCCTCATCTGGAGTAACTTTAGTAGAGCTAAGATTTTATATAATCATATTGCTGGTATTGTGTGTGCGTGTGTATGTGTGTGTAGATATATATTTGTATAATACATCTCCATGCTTTAGTCAACATGAGATGTGTATAAGTGGTAAAATGTGCAATTTCTCTCAAAATAAAAATAACTTTAAAGTGCTAGTTTTCTGATTATAAAAGCAACATGTTTCTTGTAGGCAATTCGGAAAACAGAAACATGGAGAAAGAATGCAAATGTCACCCTAGTTCCCACTTCCTGAAGGTGACCACCTCTCAGTGGGCATTCTCGAGACATACCTCCTTGCGCACATGTCCTGCAGGAAACCACACTGGTCTCCCCAGCTCTGCTTTTCTCAGCTGGTGGCTCCAATGCCAACCACAAACACAAACTAATGTAATCAAGTGTGGGAGGTGGCAGTGGAAAAAGAAGAAAATCCTGGCTGGTGTGGCTCTAAAGCTTTAGCACTTAAAGTTTATGAGATTGTAGATCTCTGAGATCTTGGAAAAAGCTATGGATACTTTTCAGAGAAAAATGCTTCTACCTACATACAAGGATTATTTTACATATAACTTTAAGGAATTCAGGGACCTCCGGAAATGCATCTGTAACTCCTATGATGCCTTTGGGTTAAAAAGACTCCTGTTACCAAAGAAGAAAGAAGTGCTTATAACATCTACCGAAATCTTATCTATACATTTATTTTTTTTTTTGCCTATAGAATCTTTCTCTCTCCCATTAGATTGTGAGTTCCCCAGTAGCAGAGACAGTTGATTTTATTTAGTTGTATGTCCAGCATCTTGTAGGTGATGTATGGCTCAGTTGTTAATGAAATGAATGAATGAGGACTCCTTACTTACTGGCATTCCTTCTGCCACCAGTGGTAACTGATACGCTATACAAATAGGTGGGCTGCCCGGGGATGGCTAGGAAAGGGCATTGAGTCTACCTTTTTTATACAGATATAAAAAAGATGGTAGACTGGCTAATTATTTATGGGTGATATGACATTTATTGTTTGGTGGAAGTGGAGGGAGGTAAACTCCATCCAGGAGCAATGTCCTTGAAGACTCTGCCCAATGGTCTATCACAGGAAGATATTTTCATTTACTTGGTAGAAGTTGCCTGATCCCAACCCAGGCTGGGAAGGCATTGTCCACCACCTTCCCAGGCCCCCCTTCCCATTATATTATTCCAAATTGCCACCTTTCCCTGCATTCCAGAACAACATGCTCTGGAGAGGATGCAGCCCCTCTCCCTCATACTAGAGCGTGGGAGATCATATCATTTTTTCCACACCCACTAAATTCCTTACCTGTTACATTTCAGTGAGAAACAATTCTCTTTGCTCCAAATCACTGGTGCTGCTCATTACCAGATTTGCCTCTGGAGTGTTCTTTGGGCTGCCTTCCATGGGGCCCCTCCCAAGAGAGCCTGTGGTTCAGGCTTGAATACATGATGCACCTGGGCTTCGGAGAGCAGAAGAGGAGCCCCTCATTCTCCTGAGGCATTAAGCAATGCGCAGAGCCAGGGCGGCATCTCTTGGCCTCTGCTGCATGTCATTACCTTGTTCAGTGTACTCAGCACTAATCGCACAATAAACACAAATGTGCTTGGTGAGCTGAGCAGTGCAAAGCAATAAACTGGATGGGAAGATTAGATCGCAGCCACGCTATTGGGGTGAGAGGTGAGTGGGGGAGGCAGGAACGAGCTGGGACTAGCAGAGTGGCACTGGGTCTGCCTGCTGGGAGGCAAGCCCTGCTCCTCAAGACAGGGCCATGGGAATGCTCTCACCCCCTGCACCTCCCTTTCCCTTCACCTGACTGGCCTTTGGGACTTCTTAGCTTTTAACCAGACTGTTAGAGTGATAATGCCTGGTACCTAGTAGGTAATCAATAAACACATGCTGATTTCAACCAGAGAATGATTTGATTCAATTATTCAAACATGTATTGAATTTCTCTCCCCCAGGCATTGTGCTAGGTGCTAGAGATGAGGAGATGCTCCTCTCTGGTTTGAGTCCACAGAGGAAAATTCATCCAAAAGCAATGTTTTTTAAGAGTACAATGTCATAAGAGCTAGGATAGGCTTATGCTATTGTTCTATGAAAGTACAAAGAAAGAAGTGACTCGCTCAGCTTAGGACACCAGGAGAGATACATGAGGGTGTATGTACTAGACCTACATCTACTGAGCTTCTATGATGGCCCAAGTGTCATGTAAACCACTGGGAATAAAATGATGCAATGACTTTGGTTCTAAAGGAACTTGCATTTTAGCAGGAGAGAGAAACATTCAAGGCACTCAAGTCTAGACACTTGTAGTAGATTGTAATAGTGTTTATTACATTCTTGCCCCACCTTCATGAAAGAAGAGTATGCCTTTCTGTTTCACGGATGTTGAGCTTGGCCATGTAACTTGCTGTGGCCAATTGAATGTGAATATATGCAACGTACACTTTCAGGGAACTTTAAATTCTATTGTATTGTTCAACGCAGCCTTTTGTGTTCTTGTGTCATCTGCCATGAGAAAAGGATGCCCCCAAAGAGAGTTTCCCCTTAAGCCTAGTCCTAGGAGAGAGGTTTCAAGGAGCAAAACTGCACTTGACCCACAGCCTGCAGCAGAGACCCACCAGCCAGTTCCAATCTGCAAACATGCAACATGTTTTAGTTTTGCCATAAACTACTGAGACTCTGGGGTTGTTTGTCATGCCATATTAACCTAGTGAAATCTACCTACGGAAGTGTATGACAGAAGTAAGAAGATAATATGATGAAGTAAGAAGTTCCCAAGCCAGCCTTGAGCAACGATCAGCTTAGAAGAAGAAATGCCTGAAAAGTGAGTCCTGAGTTGAAGAAGTTGGAAGAAGAGAAAGGATGATCTAGAAAGTGGAAACACTAACACAGAAGCTCAAATAGAATACCAAGTGTCATCTGTTCAAGAGGGTCTGGGATAGGTGGGGCTTGGTCATGAGCTAATGCAGGTAGGAGGGGAGAGTGGAGGATAGGGTAGGGAACAGAGTAGGAGAGAGAAGACCGCAGAGGTAACCAAACCTCTCTTACGAAGGACTTCTGGTACTGTGAGGGGTTCAGAAGAAGGGCTAGAGGGATTGACATGCTGGATTGTAATAGTGCTTACAGTCACTGGTTTCCTTCTCAATAGAGTTGCACATACTCATTCATGCCCTGAAGCCTGATGTTTTCTGCTTCATACAGTGATCGTTCTAGCTGCTTGTGGAGGACTGGCTGAGGAGAGAGAAAGACTGAGGCAAGGAGGCAGTCAGGAAGCTATTGCTGTCCAGGTGAGAGAGACAGGGCAGGGTGGAAGGAAGAGGACGCAGCCCGGACAGAGTCAGGGGCTGGAATCAAGAAAACCTGGGGGTGGCTAAGAGGCAAGGGAGACAGGAAAGTAATAGGACTTCTGTGTTTCTGGAGGGGCAAGGAACAGGCAGAAATGCCCCTTTATTATGTTTCAGTATGACAACCTCACCGTCAGCCTCACTTTATAGTTGCAAGTTCGATCACTTGTTTATTGTCTGTCAATTCCCACTGGAATATAAGCTCATAAGCATAGAGATTCTCATCTGTTGTGTTTACTTCTGTGTCCTCAACAACCAAAAGTATCCCTAGCTTGTTGGAAAACTCAGTGAATACTTGTTGAGTGGATGAATGAATGGATGATGCCTCCTAGTTTTTTTCTAGAGTGAAATAGGAGGCAAGGTCATCTGCTAAGAGAGGAGAGGACAATATGAGGATGAGGAAGAGAAGCATCTCAGGAAGGATGGAAGTATCATGACACAATGGTCATGCAACTTCCCAGCGGAAGTTGGAGGTCATGAACTAGTTTATGACGTGGTTTTTTCCAAAAGTTCTTAGGAGCTGTCATGTAGAAGGGGACATAGCAGTTGGGTAGAACCTGGGTTGAAGGTTTTTCTGGGTCAATATCATGAAAAGAAGGGAAGTAAGGATAATTTGGGGACTCAACAAGAGTATAAATAAAGTGTTTGACTTCAGAGTGTTGTTTGGACAGAGAAAGAAATAAAAACAAGAGGAAATTGATGGATTGAGAATAAGAAGTGTCCTGCATGATAATGAAATTGAGAATTATAGGACAGTATGTTGTCCATCCTAATGAATGGAGGTATCCAAGGCCATGTCCCATGTTAGAAGGAGCTAAGTGAGCCCCCCGGACAGGAGGTGCAGTTAGTCTCAGGTGGGCGAGGGCCTTACATACCAATTTAGGGATGGCTCTCATGGAGAGGGGTCTGCATTTAGAATCAAGAACCAAGTTGAATTCGGACTCTGAAACTTACTACTGCATGATCTTGGGTGAATTATTCCCTTAGGTCTCCATGTTCTTATTTTAAAACAAGGGATAATAATAACATCTTTCTCATGGAACATTTATAAGAACTGAAGGGGATAAGATATGCAAATCCAACTGCTATATTTGAGAGAATACATTGGATGGCACATGGAGCGCATGGTGCCTGTGTAGAGTAAGTGTTCAATAAATATTGACATTCTATTTTGTTGTTTGTTTGCTCATTGTGTTTTTAGGCTAGAGGTTCACAACTAGAATGCAGATGTGAGTGGGGTACAGGGAAAATAGGGGAAATTAGATTCATCTGGGGAATTTTTAGTCCTACGGATGATTTCAATATTTCCTCCCAAATAGAAATAGATCCTTTTCCTGCTAAGAATAAGAGCAGGAGGAAATAGGGTGCCTTTAAAAGTCTCTATTCGGATGAATAATAGGTCTTGATTTACACACAAAGCTCTAGTGGGTATGTGGAAAACACATAGCTGGGGTGTCTGAGGGGCACATGAAATAGTTTATGAATTGTGGTTTCTTCTAAAAGTTCTTAGGAGCCCCCACGTAGAAGGGGAGCTAGCAAGGAGGCTGGGAGCATAGCAGCCAAAAGCTTGTCTCTGTACGAGACTAGCAGAAGGGTGAGGTGTCTCTAATCTCTTGTTAACTTTTCTGTGTCTAAGGAGTTGGATTTAGGAAAGATGACTTGGATTTGTTTTAGTTTATAATTTGAAAGACTGGTCAAGACTCTTACTGAGTGTTTGATCTGGATCAGGGGTCCTCAAACTGCGGCCCACGGGCCACATGAGGCGGTGTGATTGTATTTGTTCCCATTTTGTTTTTTTACTTCAAAATAAGATATGTGCAGTGTGCATAGGAATTTGTTCATAGTTTTGTTTTGTTTTTTTTTTTAAACTGTAGTCCAGCCCTCCAACAATCTGAGGGACAGTGAATTGGCCCCCTGTTTAAAAAGTTTGAGGATGCCTGATCTGGATTATCATTTTCTTACCAAAGTTCTCTTCCCAGGGTTGACCTGGATTAATTGCATCATTTCTCAGCTTAATTTTTCTCATCTGAAAAACAGAAATTATAGCTCACTTAAGAGGGTCAGCATGAAAGTAAAATGAGATTATTTGCCCTAAGGGCATCTGATAGGGTTCCCATCTGTTGCAAAGTAAGTGCTCATTAAATGACAGTAGTGGTCAATGTTGTTACTGTTGGTTTTTATGCGTCTCTGGGGTGGAAAATCTCTGATTTTTTTTTTCCTGAGAAGTAGATGATTCTGACCTCTGTAGATAGAAAATAATGTGTGGCTAATATATTGGGGTAGGTGCTAATCTCTTCAAGGCAGAGATCCCAGATTATAGGGCTCTAGACAAAGTAGAGCTTTATTCCTCTCTCACCTTTGGGTCCAGAGGGCAGTGGCACAAAGTCACGTGAAGAGCTGCACCATTCTCCACATACGGCTTCTGCCTCTGAGTCCAAGGTAGCCACTCTAGTTTTTTCACCTTTAAAAAGCACAGCAAGTTCAATTGCTGGAAAAAGAGAATGGGCAGCAAGCTAGAAAAGAAAAGAGAATAGGGTGGGCCTCAGAAAGGGAACTTGGGTAAGAAAATGGCAAAAACACATCCACCTTAGGTCATGTGGATAACTTGGAAAATTCTTAGTGAGGCATAGTTAGCCTCTCACCCACCAAAACTGAGTCTGAGGTGGCCTGATCTGTGCAGCTGAAATACAGAAAGCCTCAGAGACAAAGACCTAGGAAGGTGATCACCGCAGACGCTTTATAGGTGGAGAATCAGGTGTCCTCACGTAGAACCATCACTCCAGTTTGCCCAGGACTGCCTCCATTTTATCAGGGAGATTTATCACTGTCAGTGACAGTTGGTCAACACTGGTTTCATTTGGAAAATTTATTTCCAGCGATGCTTCACTGCCTGCCAAGAAGGACAGCCTTCCTTTCTCCTATAACTGCATCACACACACACATCACCATGTGTACACACACACCTATCACCATGTGCACGCACACGTACACACCTGCACTTCCACTCACCCTAGAATGTCTCTATGGGGTTAAAATGCCATAGTCAATCTCCTATAAAAGATAAGGTTTATAGAAAAATTTCATTCATTCGTTTTTAATGAACTTTAATTCATTCATGTTTTCAGCACTGTCATGTACTCATACTGGGTACCAAGTTAGGCACACAATGTACAAGGATGAATGAGACCCACACCCTAAGTTCAATGTCATAGGTAACTTTGGAATTGAGATCCAGAAACTGATCATTGCAACAAAATGTGTAGGTAGTAAGTGCTATGCTGGGAAGAAGCTGAGTTCTTGCTTGAAGGACAGATATTAATTACTTGGACAAAGAAAGCGTAAGGAGGAGGGTGGTGTGTAGGGAAGAAGAGGCTGCGAGGGAAGCAAGGGAAGGAGCCTATCCCAAGAAAAGGGGCCAGCTGAACATCTGGAACACACATCAGATGATGGCAGACTTCAGATTCACCCTGGAGAAGGAATCACATCGGTTGAATGACATGCCCCCTTCAAAATCTCCCTACCCTACCAACGTTTTCCTTCTCCTCTGCCTGCTCTGGGGTGTGCTGGCTGTTAGAACTGCAGGTGAATCCTCGTAAGTTGCCAAGATATCAGATGGCTCCCTTTGAAGACTTTATCTTTAACCAATTCTCAGTGCTCTGGCGAATAGGTGAATGAAGTCGATCAGAGTCTAGAAATGTTCCAGGAGGCCTGAGCCTGCAACCTCTGCATGCCCATCCTGGAAGCATGTAATCACTCTGCCGAGAGTGTGCACTCTGAAAATGCAAGGTCTCCAGAGCTCATCTTTCTACCCCAGAAGTGCCTAATCACAGCTGCCTGTCCCTCTCTCATGGGGCTCTGTTGAGCTGCTGTAGGGCTAGAAGTTAGAAGAGCTCCCCACCTTTGCCATGAATAATACTTAAAAGTATTGACCAAAATAAGTTGTTCATATAATTGTATTATATTAACGTCTTGAATGGGCTCACCACAATTGAGTACACTCAAAATCCTATTTGATATGTAAATGAACATTTGCCAGAACATAAGCTGAGTTAACTAGTCTAGGTCACATCCTTCCTGGCTGTTTTATTAGCAACCCAACAGGTACTCATGAGAGAGCCACCTGGGTTGCATTTCTTGGCACTGGCCACAAAACAAAACAAAACTCTTGGGAAGTTGTCTCTCTTTTCTTCAGGTAAATGTCTTTTATAAGCAGCCACAACTTCAGACTCTCTCTGAATGAGGAAGAAAGGGTAGGGCTTTTCTCCAAACCAATCAGCCAGGGAGCCCACGCCTCTGGTGGGGAAAGGGAGTTGTCTGGACTTCTGCATCTTCAGCTGGGGTCCTTTCTGCCTTTAATGGGATGATGGATGGTGGGCACTCTTAATTAGGAAGGAAAATCAAAATAAATCACCGTAGCAGAAGACCACTGCACCTCTGCCCTTTCCTCACGCAGGACTGCAGGGGTCCTCAAACTTTTTAAACAGGGGGCCAGTTCACTTTCCCTCAGACCGTTGGAGGGCCAGACTATAGTTAAAATATATATATATATATGAACAAATTCCTATGCACACTGCACATATCTTATTTTGAAGTAAAAAAACAAAACGGGAACAAATACAATCACACGGCCTCATGTGGCCCCCCGGGCCGTAGTTTGATGACCCCTGGTAAGGCATGTTTTGGAGATTAGGTCGGGTTACGTTTTGTGGAGGCAGAATGTGTTTGCTGGATTTATTCTCTCCTGGTCTGGAAGCAAATGGGCACCTCTGTCTCCAAGACCTCCTGGGAGTCCCTTCCCTACAGAGAAGCTGAAGCCCGCCTTCTCTGCCCAGTTTCCCAGCCTGGGGCAGCTCCCAGTCCTAGGCTAGCAAGACACATTGCCAGTGATGGATATACCCCAATTACTTACATACATCCCAGCAGAGTTGGCGAGCATGAGGGCCTGAAGACTGATGAAGTCACATCTGGAAGGCATGGTGGAGTGAAGTCTGGGGGGCGTTCCCTTGCCTGCACTTATGAAGAATTCATGGGTATTCCCGCCGCAGCCACTTCATTTAGGCAGATCCCTCACAAAAGAGGCATGTATAATTGAAAGGCCCAAACAAGCATCTCCTCCAGGGGCGAGGAGCGGGCTGTCTGGTACACACATGCAGCTGTGCGGGACACGCACCCCCACAGCATCACTTTACACTAAGGACCTTGAACTTGGCACACTACCTGGTAGCAGGTATTTCTTATCTAAGTAGATGGGTGCAGGGCTGGGCGATGCAGAGATGATATTCATCAGCTCTGGCTGGTTGACCTGGAATCAGATTGCCATTTTTCTAAATGAAAGTCATGACACATTATTGGTCACAAAAGCAACTTACTTGAGACCTGGTTGGCGTTTTTATTTTTTAAATGATAGAAAAGAACGAAAAGTTTCAGGATGGACACACACACAATTTGCATCTTATGTCAAGATGTAAAATAATAAAAATAGTTTGAAATCCATTGCGCTTTAAGCCCCTCTTAAACCTGAAATTCTGTAATTCCATGATGCTTCTGCTTGGACTCCAGCCCTGTGCGAGGCAGATGTGTTCCTGGAACGCGGCCCTAATCCGGGGAAAGGAAAGTTAGCTGATGTGCCCAACCTCCTCCCCTCTGTCCGTCACTTGTGTGCTAATTCTTTTAATCTTAGCAAAAATCCTGTGAGTTATATAATTTTCTTTTCAAGTTCCAGGTGGGGAAATAGGCTGAGCAAGGCTAAGTGACTCCATTTGAGTCCAATCGTTATTGCAGAGCAGAAGACCCTGCATGACATAAGAAGGCCCTGATATAATACAATTTAGGATTATAACTCTATTCTAAAATGTTTGATGCGGGTGATAATGGTCATAGGGAATCTATGAAAAAAGAGATTGGCATGACACGGTTCATATGAACACATGGCTGTCACTGATAACCTTTGAGAAGGAGGCCATTTTTGCTTGGGGAAACAGAATAAAGTGCAGAGAAATTGAAAGGAAAAAAAAAACAAAACAAAACACTGACTCCTTTCCAAATACTGTGTTAGCAACTGGAGGGCAGTACCAAGTCCCAAATACCCCTGCCCTCCGGGAGCATTCCCTCCCCTCAGGAGGAGGAGCTCAGAGGAGGAGGAGTCTGAGAAAGATGCCCCTGTCTATGTAGCTGAAAGCTTCTTGGAAGGCTCAAGCAGCCTCCTGGTACCTGAAACATGGTTGTCAGGAAATCACCCGTGTGAAAATACCAGGGTTTCAGTGATTAGAGAAGGCGCAATTACTGAATTGCACGGAATGGCCAGATGAGTGAGGGATTTTCCAGGAGCAGCCAAGAATACACTCAGGGAGTTTCTCAGCATGGGAAGCGCCTGATTCAGCAACTCAGAATGAAACCAACGGTGTATCCAACCGGCCGGGGTGGTGTGGGTTTGGATAAGATTCATCCAACATGCTTTATGTTCCGAACTAACCCAGGCATTGCTCCAAGGGCCCGGTCACCTTTTGGGTGCCTCATCTTGGCCTGTCAATCATGCATATCTTCTTATTATTCCAAGTAGCCATGCTGGGGCTGACCCCCTCCCCAGTGGTTTACTGGTACCCCCACCCGCCTCCCTCCAGCATAGTCTGCTGTGCTGTCTGAGCTGGCCCTTTCGCCCTGGCTTTCCTTCCTCGTCCTATTCTGGTTCCGCTGTTGGCTTTTTGCTAAAGCTCAGCAAAATGTCTCTTTGTTCATCTCCTCTCTTTCTCCCACTCATGTCATTCCCAATTCATGCCTCAAAGAGTTCCTGCAAGGCATCCTGTACACGCAGGACACATGCCGACTTCCTCACACTCCTGCTGTCTCTCTCACTCCTGCTCCTTTAGCAAGTGTCCCCTGACTGGAGATCAGAGAGCCACCATCTCATCTTATAGAAACATCCCTTTTATAAAACTGCTCAGAATGAATTCGGTGCAGCAGACACACAGTGTCATTAAGAATGGCAGTTGCTTCGACTTTGCTGGGTGGCCTTAGAGCAGGTGCTTTAAATGGAGGAACCCCTTGTCTCCCTCCTACATAACTGAGTGGTACCCGGCATGCTGGGGAGTTCAGCTAACAAAGGCAATGTTGGGCGTGATGGATCCATTCACAAAATTAATGTATTTCTTACTGGGGGATGCAGCAGGTTAAAACAAACTCTGTCCTTTGGGAGATGACGTTGGTGTTGAAGGGAGAGGCAGACGTATTGTTAAAGAAATCCTGACAAAGGGCAGATTCCTAAGTGGGAGGATGTGGATGACTCCAAACTGCTCCACTAAGGGCGTTTGTTGGTTTGTTTCTCTTCTCTTTCATGTCCAACAGGCCCACAGTCTTTCTGGGGATGGTCCCACAGCTCCCGGGCTCCTTGCTTCCCCTGCCTCCATGGCACAGCCCTGCCCTCCACCTGGCCTGCCTTCCCCAGCAACCAGGAGATGCCTCCCTGAGGGCAAGTAACGAAAGTGGATTTCACCCTCCAGGCTCTTTTCAGGCCCCTAAAGAGTCAGGAGCTGGGGACAAGTGCAGAGGGCATTAAATCATACAAAACTCAGCATGATTTTTTTAAAAAAACAATTCAAATAAAAGCAAAATATTTCCTGCTTATTTTTTTCTTTCTTTCTTTTTTTTTTTTTTTGTAGAGACAGAGTCTCACTGTAGTGTCCTCGGGTAGAGTGCCGTGGCGTCACACGGCTCACAGCAACCTCTAACTCTTGGGCTTACGCGATTCTCTTGCCTCAGCCTCCCGAGCAGCTGGGACTACAGGCGCCCGCCACAACGCCCGGCTATTTTTTTGTTGCAGTTTGGCCGGGGCTGGGTTTGAACCCGCCACCCTCAGCATATGGGGCCCACACCCTACTCACTGAGCCACAGGCGCCGCCCTCTGCTTATTTTTTTCATGCAAACGTCTCAAATCTATACAAATAGGTCATGACCATATTTTCAAATAATGAACACAGAAATATACAAAGTGAAATACGAAAGTCCCTCTTTACCACTATCTGCCTGGTGATTCACCTCTATCCTCCTCAATAAATATGTACATTTGTCTTTTATCAATAAACGGGATACTGTATCTATTGCTCTTTGATCTTTTTATGCAGTTGCACGACTTGGCAGTATTTCCACATTAGGAAACATACCCTATGCCACTGTTTTTCAGCCTTTTTTATCTTATTGCATACTTGAACCTATAGTTAAGCTTCTGTGGCAAGCTTAAATTATGTTGATCAAAAAACAGAGTGAAACAAAGAATATACTTTCTGTGCTTTGAACTTCTTTTGAAAATAATTTAATTAATTATCTTTAAAAATGTTCCTGGCACATCTAAGATCCTCTCATGGCACACCAGTGTGCCTTGGCATACTTGTTCAAAATCACTGCCTAAGCCATGTTACTTATAGCTACCTTCATTATTTTCAACAATTGGGCAGCATTCTATGCAGTGAGAGAACAAAAACTTACTTTAAAAGTATCTCTTCTTGTGGACACCTAAGTTGTCCTTGTCATGATTACAGACAGCCTAAAGTCAACACACTGTGGGCAGTTCTTCATGTCCCTGCATATTTCTCCAAAGTAGAGGACCAGGAAAAGAACTGTTGATTCAAAGGGATGCACACTTAAAATGTCAGTTGACACTGCATGACAGTGTGTAAAATGTTCTTTTATCCTCCCAAATTCTTGATATTATCAATATTTTTTTCTTTTTGAGACAGAGTCTCACCATGTTGCCTTCGGTAGAGTGCCGTGGCATCACAGCTTACAGTAACCTCAAACTACTGGGCTTAAGCGATTCTCTTGTCTCAGCCTCCCAAGCAACTGGGACTACAGGCACCTGCCGAAATGCCCACCTATTTTTTGATTGCAGTTGTCATTGCTGTTTAGCAGGCCAGGGCCTGGCTTGAACTTGCCAGCCTCAATGTATGTGGCTGGCACCCAACTCATTGAGCTATGGGCACCAAGCCAATAAATATATTTTTTAAATATTGCCAATCCCTGGCAGGGGGCAGAGTAGAGAATCTCATTATTGTTTAACATCAAAGATCTCTGCTTATTAGTAAGCTCGAACATATTCTAAAATGTTTATTTATTCGTTTGTCTTTCTATGTATTGCCCATCATTTGCCTGTCTCTCTATAGGGGTGTTTGTGGGCGTAGGTCAGGGTCACCTGCCTTGTCGAGAGCCCCCTCACCCAACATCACTCTGCTCTGGCTACATTCAGTAATAGAATGGGAGGGAGGTGTAGCTGCTTGGACATTTCAGCCCTGTGTATGATAATCCATATGGGACAGTTGAGCTCCTGAGGTCCCCATGGGACCAGCCTACGTGTGGCTATCTTCACAGCTCTAATTCTGTGGACCCTCCCTCTGTTCCCTGGGCCTGATACCTGACCTGCAGTCTCCTGCACAGCAGACTCCATCTCAGGGTCGGCTTCTCAGAGACACCAGCCTGCAGCAGTGGTCTGTCTGTATCTTCATGACGTGTGGAGGCTCCTCACATATTCTGGGTACCAAATCATGCTGTCAGTGTCATGGGTGCCAAACTCAAGGAAGCTGGAATTTTCTCTGACTTATTTTGACTTCAACCCTTCCACTAGGTGGCAGAAGCTGAACCTCACACTGAGCTTCCTCAGGGCTTTCCTTCAGTTGGGTCCAGGTTCCTGGGGCCCAGAAGGACAGAGGTGTTGATGGCAGGATGCAGCTGGTCCTCAGACACTGCCGTTTCCGAGGAAAACCCTATGGTTCATGCTGCTCAACTTAAAGCTGAATCATCCTTTGTCCCCATTCAAGGTGACTTTACTTTCTGCTCAGGACTATGACTGGGTGCCCTGGGATGATTTGCTGTTTTTCTGCATGTTTGGTATGGGGGAAATCTGCGAGAATGTGTCATGCCCGTCCACCAAGACACCACACAGGCACCCCCCGCCTCTTCACTCCCACATCATGGGGCTCTGGGGAAGGAGTAGGGACACTGGGTGCTGATCATCCCTGGGCTCCACTTTGGAAAAGAAGTCAGATTGTTTGTTTCTGAGTTTCTGTGGCTGGCACACCACCCTCTTCCATACACACACACCCTGCAAAGCAGGGCTCAGTCCCTGGGGTTGGGGCAAAATCTCTTTCTCATGCACCCACTGAGTTCTCAGCTGTCTTGGCTTCCCTCTCAATCCCTCTTCTTCCCAAGCCAATAGAGACTTGATTGAGAAGCAAGACGATCAAATCCTAAGATGAGACTGCTACAAACATATTTTTCCAAATAGCTTTTCTATGCCTTGTCCTGGGCTTTTGAAATTCAAACACTGAGAACTGACTCCTTTGTTCTCTGCAGTATGCTGTGTCATCTGTTCTCTGAGGAGGGGAACGGAGATATCCTGGCTGCTGCCAAGATGGGGTGGGGCCCGTGGGGGAGGGGCGGGTGTAACAGGAAGTATTCCCCTGCACTGATGTTTCTTTCATTTGTCTTTTAATTTTGTTTATGGAGTCTTTTGTCATACAGACATTTATAATTTTTGTACAGCAAAACCTGTCAATCTTTTCCTTTGTAAGTTCTAGGTTTTGTATCTTTCTTAGAAAAACTTCCCAATACATATATTGAAAACATTCTCTGATATTTTCTTCAAACCTTTAGAATTTTTTTCTTTACTTTAAGCTCTTCATGCATCTCGAATCAACTTTTTCTGTACAAGATTAAGAAAAGAAGGAAGCACGTTCTCTCTCTCTCTCTCCCCTCACCTCCATCCTACCCCTTTTTGGATGGGCACTTGTCATTTTTCTAGCTCCATCTATTCTATAGTCAATTATTTCCCCCACTGATTTAAAATTCCATTTTTATTATATTTAAATTCCCATAGAAGTAAACACAGAGTCCAAACTCTGTATTCCAGAGTCTTCCAAATCGTAGTAAAGCTAACAGGAGACATATGCTACTATTGGCTTCCATTCCTATATATTTTGTAAAAATGAATATAATTCTAATGATGAAAGAGAATGTATTTTCATACAACATGGCCACCAAATTCAACAAGCTATTTTTAGTCTATCTAAGGTAAACCCAATGAACATTTCCAATGCTGGAGAAAAAAAAATTGATTATACTAGACTCCTAAACAATTTTAAAAGATAATTTGGACTGTATGTAATTTTGTATATTATGAGACTCCGTTATATTCTTTTAATATACAGATAAATATACTTTGAAAGGCATTTGGTTATTATATTAATTTTCTGCCTATTAACTCAATATTGATAATTCCATATTCCTAAAATATCTTCTATTCCATCTAGATTTTCAAAAGTATTGGCTTAAAGTCGTACCTGGCATTCTCCCAATATTTAAAATTTAAATCATGTCTTCTTTCTTGTATCTAATGCTGCTTGGATAATATATTTCCTTTGACCACACTAACCTGAATTTTATCTATTTTATTGGTCTTTTTAAATAACCAGTTTATTCTTATTGATCAAGTTTTCTGTTTTTGTTTCTTTTAGATGTTTCGTCTTTTATGATTATTCATTGCTTCCATTGACTTTACTATTTATTTTTAAGTTTCCCTGGTAGCCAATGTTGACCATTGCTGTGCTTCTGGCCAAGGAGAACTACTTTTATTTATTTATTTATTTATTTGGCTGGGGCTGGGTTTGAACCCGCCACCTCTGGCATATGGGACCGGCGCCCTACTCCTTGAGCCACAGGCGCTGCCCATATTTATTTATTTATTTAATTGTTGTTTGTTTATTTTGTTTATTGAGGGGGTAATATTTGCTTTCCTGATTAATGAGATGGAGAAAAGCAGATAAACCCTTTCATATTCTCCTTTCCCCTGCTTGGAATATGCTTGAATGTCTGGCAAACCAATTGGCATCTTAAGAGACAAGGCAATGATAAAAAGAATTGCAAAGCCATTGGCCATGATATTGCTTAATCACTGAACCACTGAACCAATGCCAATCTGCTCACCTCTAGGCTTCTTTTTAGGTGAAGAAAAACAACAATTGGTTTTCTTTGTTTAAGACACTGTGTATATATATAAAAAACAAATGTATATGTATAAAAGATAAAATATCAATAAATATAAAAATATAAATATATAAAATTTTATTATATAAAATATTAACATTAATATATAATACATAAATATTTATTTATTTGTTATTTGTAGAAATATCCCTAATAAACACATATGCTTGTTGAATTTATTTCTAAATTTTCCTGTTATCTAACAATATCCTTTAAGGCTATAAATTTCCTCTGGCCATATTCCATAAGATTTTATATGTAATGTTCTCCTTCTTTCATAAATATTCGTAATTTTCATGTATCCCTGTTAAACCAAGATTTTTCTCTTTTCAAGGACATAGCTTCCCCTATTTCTTAGTTAATTTTTAAGTTTATTGTGTTTCATTCTGTGAATGGGGCCTGTAAAATTCTGATTGTTAAATTATATTGGGGGATTTTTTTTTTACCTGAAGATGGTCTATTTGTGAAAATTCCACTGTGTTTCAAAAGGTTGGGAATTTTCTATTTGTTGGTTTTAAAGTTCTCTGTGTCTTTCTTTTTCTATATCTATCTATCCTTTCATCTGTCCTACTCATTTACTTATTTTAAGAATGTCGATTTTGCTCTCTCCCCTCCTTTCTCTCTCTCTGCCTCTCCTCTCTCCCCCTCTCCCTTTCCTCTCTCTCTCTCTTTTCTCCCCTCCTTGGTGCTTCTCTGCAGCATCCCTCCCTTGCCAATAAAAACCTTTTGTACAAGCAAAAAAAAAAAAAAAAAAGAATGTTGATTTTGTTATTAACATCTGTTTTTTTCATCCTATTTGTGCTTTTATTTTTTGAGAGTTGCAGTAGTATTAATATTTTTATTTCAATTATAGAATTGTCCAACTCTTCTTACATTTACGTTTTCTTCATTTAACTAAAGCTCGTGACTCTCATTTCTTCTTTGTGGATTACACTATTTATTCTATAAGTGAATACTTCATTTTTTCCTCCTGGGGCATCCTTTCACCTTGTTTTATATTTATTTTGTTGTTAATGTCATTTACCTATTTTTGTTGTTATATACCAGGCATATTATTAAAACTTCTGTATTGCTTTATTTTGTATGTACCTTTACAAATAGCCTAAAACTATACTTTTTTCCAATCTGCAAATCTCTATGTTTTAATAAAGTTGATACACTCACATTTTTTGGGAACAGTAAAATGGGAGAACATTTTTCCAGTCATCTGCCTTTCTTTATTTTCTATTTAACATTGCAATTATTTCTTTAACTCTCTCAGTCTTTTGCTATATTTTTAAAATTGTCTGTATTTCTCTTTTTCTCTTTTATTCCTTCTGAATACTTTAGAAGTTATACATTATCTTTTGGTTTTTCTGCATTATTATCCATTTATCCTTAACACACTGAATTGAATGTATTTTTCTAAAATTATTTAGATTATACTTTTCCTTTCTCTAAGAACACAATCGCAGCTTATTTTTTCTTCCCGGTCCCTTGTTCCACTTTTGTCTATGCCTCAAGACCCTTGGTCTCTCTCATGTCAAGCATATCTGGTATTTGAATTTAAGATGTTAAGTATTGTTTACTTTTACCAAACCACAGCATCAGTAATGATTTAGACTGAACTACAAATAATACTGTTTTTTTCCTACTCTGCTATTACTTCCTCCTGTATCACTTTGGCACTCAGGAAATAATTCCTTTTCTCCTTCACTTTTTAAAATAATATCCATCATGTTCAATAAAACTGCCCTAATGTTTGTCAGTGTCCAGTGAAAGGCACCTTCCAGCATAACACCATACAGGAGGCATCTCTAGAACCCAACTTGGGCTGCTATCTCAGTGCCATTGCCTTGTTTGGACCTCTGTGCTTTGTCTCTCTGTCCCCATATGGATCTTAATATGGGTTTACAAAAGAATTGCTTTACTTAAAACCACTGAGATTCTAGAATTTTTGCTTTGTGCCAGTGTCCCTTATCTTGATTAATTAAATTACCATTATGTTTATAACCACAGGTCAGGTTCCCACTTAAACTGTGAGCAATTTGGGGAAATTAATTATTGATACCTATAGTTCTATTTATAGTAGTTGGAAAGCATCTCTCTCAGAGTGGGTGTGAAATAAGTACTGGAACAGTAATACAGTGAATGAAATAAATGCATGCTATCCTCAGGGATGGCAAGGATAAATGGTTACTACATTTAGATAAGACACAGAGTCTCTCACGATGCCTGGACAGAGCCGGCACACAAGTGCTGTTGATAGCGTGATTTATGAATACACATCTTCAAGTCTCTCCAACTTGACAGAGAAACACAAGAAAGCTCTCTGCTTTTAATATATTTAGAGGAAGTAAAAACAGCATTTTGTTCAGTGTGACCAAGACTCTTGTGAAGTGAGGACGTCATGTGCGATCAGTAGCTGCAGCGTGAGGGTGAAGGGGCAGCTCTCCTGCGTCCCCTCAAGTGTGCGTATCACTCACAGCTGCTCACTTACGCCACTTGTAAGGGGAGTGGTGTGTCCTAAGCAAGCAACATAAACATGGAACTTCTGTGCTGTGATGCCAGCATTTTTATTTCCACATGTGCTGATGATTGAACTACTATTGTACATGGAGAACACATAACCAGAAGAGAAAGAGGGAGGGAGGGAGAGTGTATGTAAGAGAGCGAGGCTGTACTTTCAGCTTTTATTAAGAACCACACTTCCTTGCCCCATGTAGGTGCCTTACTTGTGCACTGACATTTCTACAAACATTTCATTTCTAATAACATCAAACACAAACATGCTCGTTAAAGCCACTTTTCCCCACAAAGGCCTTGGCAGCAGCATGCTGATATTTCCATGGCTCTAGCAGGCTGCAACAGGTAAGTGTGCCTGGTTTTCTTAATAGTGGCAGGAAGTGTGCATGAGGACCCCAGAATTTCCTCTTTTCCCATGAACAGACAGGCCTCCCTTTTGAATGAGATGGACGTAGGTCACAGCATTCCAGCTGGAATCACTTATGCCGTGTTTTAGTAGTCAGTTTTTATATATTTTGTCAATATATGCTGCTTCCTTAAATCCTCCCTTGACGAAAGGCAAAGAAGATGTACTGAAGGCTATCCCATCCAGTAGGTCAAAAAGCTGCTCTTCATTTTTAAAAAGAAAAAAAAAGTGCCAAAAAAAAAATTAACATTGTAATGCAAAATCTTTTATTTTCTTAAAAAATGACTCCCCCAGATATTTCTTTACCTAATTGAAAAAAGTAATGCTCCTCTAGTGGGAGATCTAAAATATACCTTGAGCCTATTGAATACAGTGGCTTCATATGCTGCTGCGTTTAATCCTACGACGTTCTTTCTCCTCTCCACAGTTCACTAATGGGACATCCAAGGCTCAGCCAGCTTAGTGTCCTGTAAATAAAAGCTGTGGATATGTGGGAACCTAGAGGAACAAGTCAGTTCTGCCTCACCTCAGTGGCCACGCTATCTACTCTGCCTCTGGGCCTCTAATCTATTTGGAGAGAGACTGCCTTCTTCCATCAGGCACTGTTTTTATTAACGTTTGTATCACTGTGATGACATTATCTGTGCGTGTTTTCTTTTGTGCTTTGTATTAGATAAAGGTGAGGGATGCCTGAACAGTGGAAAGAGGGTAGGGGTTTGGGACACTTGGGTTCCACCCCTGTCCACTGCTGCCTATCATTTTTGACTAGGAGTTTCTCTCTTCACTGAAAGCTAGGAAATATGGGTGCTATTTTTAGTCCTGTCACTTTTCTAAGATAACTTCCAGCTCTAACATGCTACCGTTTTCTGTGCCTCAGTCTCCCATCCTAAAATGCAAATGACAATAAAAAGCATTGCTAAACAAGTACTTTAGGAGAAAATTAGGAAAGAGAATATGTATGCAAAGGTACTTTGAAGACAGGAAGACAAATTCGAGAGAAACGTCCCCATGTTGGTGTTGTCAATCTGTCCGTAGATGAAGCTCACTGCAGACTTTCTTTGCCACCTCAGCGTTCATTGACTTGATCTCCCTTCCGTGTAGCCCTGATAGCATCCTAATCTAAGGCCCATGCAGAATGGCAGGAAGGACCTCCACGGTGGATAATGGATCACAATTGTTAGCTAGAAAAAGGGCAAAGAAAATGGGTGAGTGGCTCACAGCACTTGAGAATGATTCAGGTAACTATCTCACTCTTTCATCTTCTGGGCATAAATCATGGGCTCTAGCTTTCTAGGTTGCCAATTCAACACCTTTTATAGACACTTAATTCTTTCAGAAATTAAAAATATATACATACTCTTAGCAGAAAGTACCATTATTCTTCAGTGTGACACATGATTTGGTTTTAAGCCTTTATATGTCTCTTCTATATTCTCCTGTGAGTTAGAATCCATCAAATGTCTGTGATGAATAGCCACTGCTGCCCAGGCTAGCCACCTCCCACTGACACTCCCCCATGCTTGTAAGAGTCATTAGTGTAGCTTACAGTGAGGGCAACACATGGACATTACCCCGTGCACTCCTGTCTCCAGATCTCCCATCTCCTCTCTGGAAAAGCAACAGTCGGAATCATAAAGGAAGCCAAGACAGTGGTCATTGCCAGCAAATCCAGTCTTTCTGGCCTTCATCCTCATCCTTATCCTCTGCCTTACTCTCCCCACTCACCATAGACCCACCTGTGGAGGGACCCAAGGCTCTTCTGGTCTCACTCTTGTCTTTTCTTTCATTACCAGGGAAAGAATCTGAAACCCCTTCACCCTGAGCTTTCACTGATAGACAACAGCTTAATCTGTCTATCCCTTCCAGGTAGGGTTGCATTTTTAAAGACTTAGAACTTTCAGTTACAAAGAAATATGATTTGGGGTAAACAAGTTGGAGTGAATTTCTTGGCGTGAGGAGGTTATACAAGGGGTTGTCTGGTCAAACCTTGAACTATGGCATCCTGTGGAATATAAGAAACAGTATTGGAGCAGGAGCCAGATGAGGTGATTCCATTCCAAGTTCTGCTTATACGAAGCTCAGCATGTGATTGCCCTTCTCTGGACACCGCTTCTCAGTATAAAATAACAGTGTGGGATACTGATGAAAGGGTCCCCAAACTCTGTTCACCACCAAGTCTTCCCCTAAATTCAGCTGACAGAGGTGAGCATGTTTTTAATCCCTATTAATGAAGACCTCTCCTATTGCTTTCTACTTTTCTTTTTGTTGGTTCCATTTCCGTGAAGCTAAATGATTGCAAGATACATAAATCCTTCCTCAGACCAGACTACCCCTCCCCATAAAGTCTTCAAAGTACATATGTTTACAGAAAGAAGTGGCTGAAAGTAGTAGTGATGTTTTATTGAAAAATAGGTCATCAGCCTCAACATAGGTCAATGGGTCTGTGCTGGGTGCCCCAAGAAGCTTCCCCTCTTTCTTACAATCTGAGCTTGACTCCAACCACTGTACCACACTCTGCTCAACTGCAGAATGGGCAGCAGACTGCAAAGAAGAGGTTTCTAGGGCCTGTGTACACCTGAGTTGCTCATGTGTGTGACCTGATGAGAGCTGATGGAGCTAAATGACTGTCCCACGATCTACCCCGCTGGACTAGGAGAAGCACAGGGTGGGCATCTGTCCAAGGCCAGAGGGTCAGCTCTTCGAGGGGAATGACTTGCATATGGTATGCATTCTACCACATTAAGCTCTAGAAATGTCAATTACAACCTGTATAACTATGGATAAGTTATCTGACCCCTTGACTTACAAATTGAAGATGATAGGGGGCGGCACCTGTGGCTCAAAGGAGTAGCGCCGGCCCCATATACTGGAGGTGGTGGGTTCAAACCCGGCCCTGGGCAAAAACTGCAAAAAAATAAAATAAAAAATAAAGATGATAGTATTCACCTTCTAGAGACACTGTGAGGGTTAAATAAAAACACATGCAGAATGCTTACACAGGAGATGTTCACGTTAAATGGTGGTTTACTCCCTTACCCCTTTTGGACTTCTGACCTCTAGGGGAGGAGGGATTTGTTTCATCCATGAACATTTTTGTGACTTCATCTAGGACTTTAATTTTAATTTGGTAACTGGCTACTCATTTTTTTTTTTGTAAATAAAGGGCATTTATTAACACCTCTGCCTGGGTTATTCTTCTCCCTCAAGCTTCACATAATATCTAGACATTTGCAGGGGAAGTCACATGGAACAGAAGAGAAGAAAGGAAGTTGCTACCTGGGGCCCTCCACATGGACCCTTCTAGGCCAGCTCTTAACTACAAGAGACAGAAACTCAATTCAAACTAACTTAAGCAAATAAGGGGACCAGGAATTCTGGAAGGGAGTGTCTGGCGCCACCTGTCCTCCTGGCAACGATGGCCTCTCCTCTCATTTCTACTCCCCTTTCTATTGGCTCTACTTTCTTGTAGATGTTCTCCCCGGGTCAGGTGAGATGGCCCCTAATTGCAGTTCCTTTTTCCCAAAGAAACTTAGAAAACTGTCCGGGAAGAAAGAAACTGGTTGCCCAGGCCAGCATCCTGTGCTATGGCAAAAGCAGAAAAGTACCCATCAAACTACATGGAGCTGATGCCCAGTGTGCTTAGAACATCCACAAATAATAGTCGCCCAGTCCACTACAGAACCCAGAGAAAACTTTTGGAAATAATCATCCTGAAGGCAGTGACTCTGTGACATTCTTATCGAATACAGACATTATCCAGCAGAAGGAATTGTTTTCTCAAGCAAGCTGACCAGTCTAGGAGCCAGAGAATGTGTGTTAGTCACTGTGCCAGGACTCTCACGGGGTCCGTCTTGATTAATCCACAATAACTTTATGAAGGAGATATTATTACTGCCACTTTAAAGATGAGATGGGATGAGATGAGATTAGAACACTGGGTATCCCAGGATAGACACTGATGAATAGAAATAGACTCAACGCCAGGTCTTCTGACTTTAAAACTTAAACTCTGTTACGTGACTGTATTGTACTGCTTCTTTTTGAGATAATAATGACAACTTATAGAAATCAAGGCTAGATGACTTTGCCTATAATTCAGTTAAAGAAATACTGAGAACTCTCCTTTTGTAGAACTTAGGACTTATGTCTTGTGTCTTTAATTTCTGAGGTGTTAAGAGTTACACTTTCATTTTAATGTTAGTTTAGACAATCAGGAAATCTGCCCCCTCTAAATTCTCAAAATAGAGCCACACAGTTCCAACATCCTGTTCCCAGGAGAAGTGGCCACGCGCAGGTGCCCATCCAAGATGGCCACCGCGGTTGCCCTGTCCAGGGAGAGTCTCTTTAAACCTGGACACTGCCTTCTCTCTGCCGTGGCTTCTGCCCTCCCTGAAGGGACACAGCAAGTGAAAGCTGAACTAGCTCAACCCCAGACGTGGGAGGGCAGGCCTGCTCCCTGGTCCCTGGGCGTGTGAGATCACCACTGCACGGTGCCTGTGCAGAGGCTGGCCACAGCGGGCGGACGGCAGAGCGGCAGCGCAGCCACTTTTGTTAAGTCCTGAACATTATTTCAGCACTGCTCTTTAGATTGCAGCTCCTGCAGCTCTTTCCATAATAGCTGAGAGAAATAAAAAACACTGGCTCCACACCCCTTCCTCCCTCCTCTGTGGGCACCTCACACAGCCTCCTCCTCCTCCTCCCCCTCCTGGGCCATGTGTGTGCCATGGCACGTCCCTTCTCCTCAGGCTGCCATCAGGGTTCAGCTGGGATTTGGACGGCGGGGCAGCCAGGTCCCACAGTGACCTTCCTAGACTTATTGTCTCTGGATGGGTAAGGTGACAGGTGCGCACCGGGGCAGTTTACAGCTATTTGTGCAAGCTCATCTCATGCAGTGCAGAATCTCAAGCTGCCGCATGATGAAAGGTTTATGAAATGCGATCCTGGCTGTCTTCTCCTCAGAAGTTAAAGACCTCATCTGTTTCCCCATCCTAACCCTTTATTTCTTATGCCCCTTCCTATTCCTTTTCTGCAAACAAAGAATCATTTCTGTAGTAAAGTTCTCTTAACTTCAAGGAGTACGGATAGCCAGAGAATATCATTCTGCCTAGAATTTGAGGTCCTTCTCCTGACATCAATTTTGTCTTAGGCCTTTCATCCCCCTCTGCAAAATAGCTGACCCATGAACTGGGAAGTAAATGGTGCTTCACATAAAGCTGGCTAATGCAAGAGGCAAAGTGAGTCCCACAGACACCTGATGGGAAGAAGTGCTTGAGCCTGTAAGTCAGGGGAAGGTGCTCTGATTGCTGAGTAAGGAATTGTGATTTCAAAGTGTCGCCTTCCAATCACAGCTTCCCCCAATCAGAGGTTTAGTCATTGCCTCTTCTCATTAGAGAACTCCTTAGCCATAGCCACAAGCCACCCCAAAATGGAAAAACCAAGGCCCCTACTTTTGGGAGAAGTTATAGCAATAGAGACTCCCATCTCCAAGCCTGATATTTCCCAAGCCTAGAATGGAAAATGGAAAGGAAGAATTGGAACTCTATAAATGTTGCCTATTTCATTAAGCATGGGGCAGGCCTGTTTGAATTATAGCAATGAGCTTCAAAATGATCCAACAAGCCTGTATTGGTGACATTGTGTTAAACCCCATGACAAAGGAGAGGAAAAGATGCCTTGACTAGAAGCAGGTTAACGATGTACTTTTGAGAAACATGGAGGCCATTGGGAAGTTTTACTCTATGTGGCAAATTCAAGCATTGAAGGAACTATCATTCTCCAAATAGTTCAGCATTTAGCAGCATTCAGAGCCCAAATCAGACTTCTGGTTCAGTTGTCTCTGAGGATATATTTGCCTCAGTGAATGCACAGTGCATAATGCGGCAGCCTCTGGGTCCAGGAGTCTCAGATCCCAAGCACAGATTGCTTCTCCCAGGGACACATGCTAGGCCACATCCATCTCAGTTCAGTCAAAGACAGTAAAATAAATGACAGCTAGTTGATGGTTGTGATATATGACTAGTTAGCAGTGGGATAAAAGCCCAATTGCAAGCCCCATGTCAGACATGGAGTTGAGATGACTCAGCCCGAGCCCCAGAGCCCTGAGGTGCAGAGCTTGGATTTGGACCAGCCCAAGTCTGGTAATCAGTCAACAAGCCACTTCAGGGTGAAGACGACAGGAGTCTGTGCCTGCCAGTTACCAGACATGGTTACATTACCTCTGTGTAGAGAGTAACTACTAAGGATCAGACCTGGTGCTAGGGGTCATTATTTTTTAATCTTGTCAAACGGCAGGATAAGTAAGATGGAAGACCCCACACTGGTCTCCAGAACCCCCACATGTAGGTATTTCTAAGTCTAGTTGTTAACTGATGGTCTCCTCTGCTCTGAGTACTCTCCCTTCTGCCTCAGATTCAGAGTCTTCACAAATACTACCATCTCCACAGGGCTTCACAAAATACCATGGAAAATGGCCATCGACCACGCACTGCTGTGGGAGTTTCCTATATTTTCTGTATCAACATGTGTGTCGTTTCATAAGCCTTACTATTTTGTAATCTCATATGCCATTAAGTTAGCTAAAAGGTTATGTGTAAAGATGTCTGATAATGATATGGGTCTCTCCCAGTATTTAGCCTAGGATGTTATTTTTGAGGTTGACCTGACACAGATTCTTAAGTTTAAATCCTGACTCCATCCCTTAAAGGTATGTGGCTATGGACAAGCTTGTTCACAGCAGTGTGCTAAAATGAGGGTGATAACAGTACCACTTTATAGGTCATGAGGATTTAATGAGAAAAATACACATAAAACACTGAGCACTAGCAAATGATTAATTAATATCTACCATGATGATTGATTTCTTATTGTTGTCACACATACGGGTGTATGATAAGTGGTAACTGCAAGGATTTGTAGTTTAGGCTGAGACATTCACAAATATTAGTGTCTCTGCCTCTTTGGGGTGGGACCTAAGACTTATCAGTGACCCACAGTCTTTATCGTCACTCTGGAGAGAAGTGAAATGTGGTGAAAGGAAACCACCCTTCCTTCTGTAAGGCACCGTTATCACCTGCTGTCACAGTTGTTCTAAAGCATTTAATTACACATGTCACTGTGCTGAGGGCTGCACAAAAGGACTCGTCTATAGATAAAATTCTTGGCCATTGGGAGCTAACAAAATCAAGGACATTTTGATAGACATATGAATAAGAACTTAATGGAAGAAAAAAAAACACCAGTTAACTTAAAACACCTTTAAAATTGAAAGGGGCCACAGAAATTATTCCAGTTCTGTAATTTTATGTACCAGAAGCCCAAATTCTCCGAGGTAAAATGACCTACCCATGGCTCTTCCAGTCATGAGGAGCTGAGATTAGGATTTGCAGGACCCCCTCCTCTCCGGGCACCATGCTCTGCACCCCTCACTTCCAGAGGGCACTGATGCTCCATACCTCCAGGGGGCGCTGTATGCCCCACACTTCTAGGGGTGCTGTACATCCCTCACCTCCAGGGGGCACTGTACCCCACATCCCCCCAGTTGCCATACACCCCACAGCTTTAGGGTGCTATACCCCCCACCTCCAGGGGGCGCTGTACTCCTCTCCCCTCCAGGGCACTGCTCCCATCCCCACACAGCATATGGCAAACTGCACCTGTTACACTTGTGCAGAAGGGCAATGCTGTGTTCATGTCACCTTTTTTCCCAGAAATACAAACAGACAATGAGTACGTTTATTCTATGTAGTTTGAGAATATATTCATTAAAATTTTTATGAGGGTTACAAGAAAGTATAAAAATTAGCTGTGGAGTTAATTCTGGAAGAATATTTTTTAAATGTGTGTGGAGGTATGTTTGTCACAGTAGGAGTGGTAGGAATGTGACGATCAGGTAGCGAAGGATCTGTGAGGGTCTATGTCATCTAGAATTTTTGTTTACATTCTGTATCTTGCTTCTCGTAAGAGGAAGCCAAAAATCTAAGGCCAACTTCACAAGGCCTTAGAATTAGATCTCTTAAGAGGTCATTGTATTCATTCAGTTATTTCTGTCTGGTTTTTATTCTGACCTATCACCAAGGAGATGAATGTCTATACTTCTCTGAGGACATCTTATAACTGCATACGAAGTTTACATTCAGAAAGTCCCTCAGCTGGCTAACTTAAATCTGTCTTGCTGAATTCATAAAACCATAGACACGTATGTTATTCTTATTAATGGATGCAGGTTGAATGAACTCCTATCCTGTTCTCTTTTAAAGAAGGTTCTGCATATTCAGACTGCAGACTTTCTTTTTAAGTCCCAAATACTTTATCCCTTTTCATGGTATTATATGCACAGATGACTTAGGAAATCCATTTTTTAAAAAATGAATGAAAAATAGCAGTAACATAGATATTCTGAGACAAGAATGACAGAAGAAGAAAATAGAAAGTTATTTACTATATTCAAGCAACTAACTGGAAAGGTTGATGAGAGAGAAAGAAAAAAAAAATCTGTCATTGAATGATATTTCCTTCAGAGAAGGAAATAGGTACCAGCAAATGAAATTTGACTCATCTTTGCAAGTTTCACTGAGCGTGAAAATGTTCCTTTAAAATTTCCCGTAAGCCATGCCTGGCTATGGGATTTTTCCAGTGGGAAGGGAATCTAAGTTCAGGAGGCCAAAGAATGCCAGGGAGAAAGGGATTTTCTGATGCTTGGGGCTCAGACACTGTCAGTTTAAAAAATGAAAGTAATATAGAAGGGGCCAAGTGGCATTTATCATTCTATCTCTCCAGGCTCCTGTCTCTTTAATCAGCTAGCCTGATTTGCCCAGTAAATGATTCCTGCGAGTGTGTGTGTGAGTGCGTGTGTGTCTGTGCGCCTGTGTTGTAGCTCTTGTCAATCCTTGGATTAGAACCAATGATTGCAGCTTGTAGGAGGGCTGTCCAGGGCCAGATTGCACAATGTGTCTCAGTGCCAGAGTATGAGTGGAGGTAATTACGGAGAAGTCAGACTCTCTCACACCCTCGGTTTTCTTGTGTCCTTCAGCAAAACAGTGGATTTAAATCTCCTTACACCAGCTTGAGAGCAACACAGTCTACTAGGGAAGAAAGAGAAAAAAAACGAATCTGACAAAAAAGAAGAAAAAGAAGAAGAAAAAAAATCATGAAAACCCTCCAGGCAAAAATGCACAATTCTATCTCTTGGGCAATCTTCACGGGGCTGGCTGCTCTGTGTCTCTTCCAAGGTAAGTGCTTGCTGTTGATGTGCCTACCGTAGACCCAGGAATTGTGCTTTCTGGGACTCGCAGACTCCCCGAGCCGGCTCGGCTGCGCGGCTTGCAGGTGGAGGAGAGAGCGTTCAGACAGAATGGCTGGGACTTCATGCTCCCGACCAGGCGGGGAGAATATTGATTTGATTCTGGCTGCTACAGGAATGAGGGAATGTATATGCATAAGTGAGATGTGTTTGGTGTTCCTTTTAGGTCTGCGGTTACGTGCGAGGCTCCCCGGTTTCATGCACATTCTTGCGCGTGCACACACACACACACACAACGGAGCACACACGAGAACGGGGAAAATTACAGATTCAGAGGGCAGTGGGGTGGCTAGGGGAGCTGCTACTGTTTGCTTATGCGACTGGGAAGAAATTACGAGAGGAAACTTTAAATATTGGCCAGTGAACTTGCAAAGCTTCTAAAAGGAGCGAACGGGAAAAAGCAGGCTAGAACGGATGGGGTTCCTCCTGTGAGGTTGTGGTCAGCTATCCAGCTTCAAGAGATGAATCAATTTGCAGCAGCGGTGGGCAACTCTGTTAGTTTTTAATGTGTTTCAGGGTGTGTTTGTGGCATGGGTGGGGGTGTGGATAACAATCAGATAAAGGCGAGGGGAGAGGGACTCTGAGATTCTGAAAAGCTTTTCTTAGTTGAAGGGAGTCGAATGCTAATTTTTTGTTTATTTATCGGCTGAGCCCAGAGCGCTGGAGCTGCAGCTGAGTGTGCTTTGATGCCCCTGTGTGGTGTCCCCTGCATTTGGAACCTGCCTCCACCTCTGGTCTATGAGGGGCACTGTGGAGCCCCCTGCCCGCCCCGACCCTGTCCTAGGTCTGATGTTCCTTCCAGCAGCCCAGTTACTGCTAGCCTGCTCATTCCCACCCACCCTGTCCTTAGGGGTCTCTAGTTTGCCTTTTTCATATTAAAGACGCCTGAACTCACAAGGATTGAGACAGCTGAGAAACTTTCCCGGGGTGGTAACGCAGGGCTCTCTAGGCCGAGCCCTCCCGAGGGTTGTGAGGCTCGGACCTGTGCTGTTGTATTCCTAGAGGAAAAGTTCCATCTGATAGACTGAAAAAGGATGGGGAGTCCCACCCACCTCCTTCTCTTCTCCCACTGCAGCATAGAGTTCTCCTGGTCTCTACTCAGTCCCACGCTCGAGTCCTGTTGACCCCTCTCTGAGGTCAGGCGTGGGGCACTGCTGCTGTCCCTGTGGCAGAGGTCGTGATGGCTGCGGTGTGCAGTCACATAAGGTGGGCAGAGGGGCCGAGCTGGAAGGCATCGACTGTGTGCACCCTTGCTGGGGCTCAGGGAGGAAGGCAAGGGGGCGTGAGAGGTCTGCACTGGATGACAGGGTAGTGGATCTTGCAGGAATACCTATGAGGTCACCTGCAGCATCATTCCCAGGGAGCACAGGCCTCAGGATCTCTCTCCTCTCCCTGGGGCATTGGTGGGTGTTAGGAGTGAAGGGAGTCAGCCTGGAGGCATCCTTGATTGATTCGTCTTATATAACGTGGAGCACCAGCGTGTGTGTGCGTGCATGTGTGTGCACCCCGCTTGTTCTGTGCATGGAGAGCACAGCCTTGACACTGGCAGTGGGGAAACTGAGTCAGGGCCAGGCATATTCAGGGCAACAGCTTCTGTGGAGCTGACAGCAGAAACACAAACTAACTAGGGGTGGAGTGAGGGGTCAGGGTAGAGAGAAGGAGGGTCCCAACCCCTCAGTAATTCCCATCTGTCCTCAGATCTGTCTTCTATCTATAACATTAAACTGGAGACAGTGACCCAACTTCCACCATCAACAGCCCCCCACTGGCTGCATGCCAGGAGCCCCAGGGCCATACTGAATTTACATATAAATTAGCATACATGAGGGGTTTTTTTCATCAGAATAAATGCAGGGAAGCATAATATTTGCTCATACTTTGAATCATCCCTGAATAAATGAGTAGAAAGTGGTAGTGCAAATTTCTTCAGGGCGGAAATCTGATTTGTGGTCTCGTTTTTTCTCCTGGGGTTGGGGTGGGGGTGGCAGGAATATCTCAAACCTCTTCGCATCCTACCAGATCCTGAATTTCCTAAGAGAAGTTATGCCCTTATTTGTGCTACTCAGCCCTGAATAGGCTTCCGTGTGTCATGATAGAACGAGGCTTCCCAATTTCAAGGCAGAATGACCCCCAAAGACCCTCATACCACATGGCAGTCGAACCCGGCAAAGGTGATGTCTGTTTTCTCTTGCAGGGGAGGAGAGCCGGTGCCTGCCAGCTATCTCTTATCAAACTTACAGAATTACTGAGGCAGCCCGGGCCTTGCCTGCAATAATCCACCCCTATTGCTTTGACCCAGTGGGACTAGTTAGGATGCAGGACACATTCTAAGGCAGTTTTTTCTTCTCCTCTGTTTTTGTTTTAAGCTGGCTCTTCCTAGAGCTGCTACTTCCTGTGTTTCCAGCCTCTTGAAAAGGTGTCTGGTGCTAGTGGCAGGTTGTGGGCCCCTCCCTCATCTATTCCCCTACCCCTAGCCAACCAGCAGCCATGATCCAGCTTAGAGGGGGAGGGAGTTTCTGAGGGAATAAACGCTGATTAGTGACGCTAGAGGGTGGGGTGATTAGCTCCCCAGGGCTCTGGCCCTAAGACGCACCAGGGTTGATTAACTAGAGGCACCTTTTTCCTGGGAACAGGTGCCAGGGAGCAGGATTAGGTGCTGTCCTTTTCAGCACACCCACCGCCCACCTTCTGCCACTGAGAGGCTGGAAAAGGAATGGCTGGTTTTGCTGCAGCTTTCTCTTTCTAGAAACTCGACCATTTCTCCTTCGAAGGATTATTGTTCCTTTTAACACCTTCCGATTGGCTTGGCTGGGTTCCTCTCTAACTTTTTCTCATCTCCTCACATCCCACATCAACATATCTGCTTGCCTGAGACACGGACATGGCAGAGTAGAAGAAAAAAGAGATTGGGCTAAGTTCACACTCCTCTCTGCTGGACGCCCAGGACATGGGCACCGTTCAGCTGGGCAGACCAGCCAAGTTCCTGCCGTGCACCAGTAAACATTTGGTGCCAGGAACAGCCTGAGCTGGGCAATGCCTGAGCTGTGAGGGAGGCAGATGAGACCATAACAATGTTTACTGACAAAGTGGAAAATTCGGTTTGGGAAACAGGGCCCTGGGCCTGATGGAGGCATGGCAGGCACTTGGAAGTGTGCCAGTGTAAGTAGGAGGCAGAGGAGCTTCCCACTCGGAACCTGCTTGCCCTGCATGGAGCTGCCGACTCCAGGCATGTTGCAGGGAAGGCGCACATGACACTAGGAATCCTGCTCACCTCCACCTTCCTGCTGGGGTCACCACATCAACAGTGACTGTCTTCTGGGCATTTGCTCAAAGGTGCCAGAGAGTCCCAGCTCTGACCTGGTTACTTGAACACCATTCTTAAAAATCACAGCTTGCATTACCAAGAGCAAAGCCTGACCCTGGTCTTGACTTTTCCTTTTTTGGTTTATGGAAAGCCGAATATAAGCCTAAGCACCCCTTCTTATCATCCGAGATGCGTGGCCCCTAACTTCTGTTCTCCCTCAGTAAGCTGCTTCTGCAGTGCTGGTATTAATTATGGGGTCCCAAACAGTGTCTCCAAGTGTCCCTGTTGGTCCCTTGCTGGAGGTGCTCCAGGCTTGGTTGCCTTCTGTCGACTCCCTGGGAGATTTCCAGCTTGTGCTTCCATGGATGGGCCAAACAAACTGGGGTTGGCTGTAGCCACAGTGTATCCCTGGGCATGACGTGAGCTCATTCAATATCCCAGGAAGTGGCAGAATTTCTGAATCAACATGGGACATGTGATTTTGGCATGTGCAAGAAACACATGGTGGAGAGACTCGCATGGCTTTGGCTGTAACGGGGATGTATACTCTGGATGGAGCAAATGGGTCAGGGACTGGGCTCTTTTCCCAGGGGTTCTGCTTGGAGCTCAGGGCTTGCATCTGCTCACAAACTAGCGTGCTAAAGATGAAAAAAAAAAAAAGCATATTGCTTTCTGCTTTTCATGTAGCCTCACAGAGGTCCTACAGCCTCTCTAAAAATACTCGACGTGCATGGGCTCCAGGTTTCAAGCCCATGCTAGAGACCTGACCGCAGTTCGGTGGGGACCATGTACATCTGAGCTCAAATTTCCCTTCTGTTTTTGTCGGGAAAACTCTTTTCCTTCTGTGAGCCTGTCTCCCCACCTGCCCGGTAGGCCGGGGAGGGACTCCCCTGGGTGTTGTAAGGAGTCATTAATGCTCGTAACACTCGAACATGTGGCGCTAAGTGGAACTCCATGCTGAGACTGTCGTATTTATGCAGTTTACTTTCTTTCTGCTCTATTGTCTTTTTACATGTTTACTTTATGTCTATAGTCATTTGAAATTCAATAAAACAAGTTAAACATAAAAAATGAAGCATGCAAACATAAGGAAGTCGACGGCATACAGGTTGGATAGGGTTGGACAGAGGGTGCCACCCCCGGCGGTCTTCCCAGTGTCTCCTCTGCCCTGGGGGCAGATGTTTTATTCCACAGGAAAGGGACACTGGGGTTGGCAGAGGGGCTGTAGCAGGAACTTGGAGGGAGCACGCTCCCACCCCTGTGTGAAGGAGGATTCTGCCTGGGAGAGGTGTGAATGGTGGAGGGGAGCCCTGGGGTGAACGAAGGAAGAGGTAGGTGTTTCAATGACAAAAATCAGCTCTAACCTCCCCTGGCAAAGGGTGGGAGAAAGAGAGCTCTCGCCCCTGCTGTGACGATGATTCAGGTCAGTGACCTCTGACAGCTTTGAATTTCTTTGTGTGTGTGTGTGTGTGTGTGCGTGCGCACTCTCCTGGATTAAGCCTGTTCTTGCTATGCTAGTGATTAAATTTAAAAGACACGGGAGTGAATCCACTTTCCTCTCCTCCTCCCTCCCTCCCTCCTTTTCTTATTCTGCCCCCTCTCCCCTGCTTCTCTCTTCTCCACTTTCCCTTTTTCTCTTTCCCTTTTTGTTTCTTCCTTTCGTTTTTCCTGCTCCTCTATGGGAAAAGTAATTGATCAGTTGACAGATCTAGGTCAAGCTCGGAGGGGTTGCGCTGCACATGCAGGCTTGCCCAGGAGGAGGAGGGAGTCTGCCTTCCAGTTCACAAGGAGCCCTGAGGCCGTGGGGACCTGGTGGAACAGGGGAGGGCCCAGCAGACCCTGGGCCAGTGCAGCCCTCCCCAGTGAGCAGCTCCAGGATCCTACTGAATGCACAGTCTTCAGCGGTTTGGAGGCCCTGACACTCTCATTTCCCACATCCAGTTTATCTTTGGCCCTTTCCTGCTTTTTTTCTCAGCTTCTATATTCCGCTTCTTTCTGTTTTTTTTTTTCTTCTTCTTTCTATCATCCCCTCCTTTTCTCCTCCTTTCAAAATCATGACAGAAAATCACAGAACCTCTCCTGCTTAAGACATTTGAGAGAAATGGCCTTTTGTTTATTTGCAAGAGGAAAAACAGAAACCCTACCAGAAGAACTCTGTAAGTCATTTGCAAACTGCAAAACAAACCAACAAAGATTCACATTTTCGGGGCTGAGAAGAGAGTATTTCAAGAGAGACTGTCAGGCTCGGAAATCAAATATTGGAAAACACGTGCTTCAGCTCTGTTCGTGAGGACATCTTCGGTTACCAAATTTGATTTTTTTTGTTGTTGTTGTTAGCTTCTATGAGAGTATTGTGCTTTGTGCTAATATAAGACTGGTCAGAAAACCACTGGTTCAGGCTCCAGCGGTGCTTCATCGGCTCATCTTGAAATGGTCACCAAGCCCGAACTCCAGTCCAGCTCTTGGTTTCTCCATTGGTCCAGGTACCAGCACAGGCTCACTGAGCACCTACTAGATTTTCGCATTGTTTGGTTTCTGGGAATACAACAGTGACTTTTAAAAACTGCTGGGTGAGCCCAGAGATCTAGAGCAGTCTCACAGATTTGGCTCAGCTTGTTCTCCTTTGTACTAAATTGAAAGCCCCAACAGGAGCTCCAGGAGCAAGGGTAAAGATTCCATGACACAGTCTCTGGTCTCCTGTGCGAACGATGCTGGGAGAACAAGCACGTCACTAGCCCTCCATCCTGATTTGGAGCCAGGGAGCCCCAGGGGAGGATGTTCACATCTTAGCTCTGTGTTACGGTGGATCGGAGCTGCTGCCTTTGCTGTTCCACATTCCCCACTGCCAGAAAGGGCCTCATGGACGTCAGAGGTGCCTCTGGTTACAAGCAGGATGGTGAAAGCTGGTGTGAGTTAATTTCCCTGTGACCACTGTCCTGTGTCATTTGAATTATCGGTTGATTCTTAACACTACTGCCACCTGTCTGGCCTACCCACCTCCTACACAGAACTAGAGGGCGAGAAGATAAAGGGAGAACACTGTAGATAAGACCAGGGAAGAATTTCCCCGAGACAGCTCCTCTGTCGGACGCGTGCTGTTCATTTGACCTCTACGAGGGATTCTTATTTCAGGGTAGATCTAAGATAAACTCCCTTTGGAGAACCCCTTTTATCTGCTACCTGCTCATCACACCTGATTTAGGGTTGCCGGAGTAGGGGGAATACATCATTAGCTGAAGGAATTTTTTGTTCTCTGTACAATGTTGGGACATCACACGTGTAACTGTTCCCCTGTGCACCCACCTTCTTTTCATTCATCGGCTGTGTCTTGAGGTCTATGTGCCCAGAGGAAAAGAAGCTTCCCTTACATTGACCTGTGCACTAGAGCTACACCCTGAAGGCTGCTGTCTGCATTTCATGAAGCTATCCTTAGCTTTACTCATGCACAAGAGCAGCTAATTACCTTTCTCATGGACCCAGGACTCTTCTAAGATCAGCAGCCTACAGCAATTATCCACCTTCTGACCCTATCTCAAAAATCAGAAAAGTCTTCAGGTTCAGTCTGCATTTATACCTGTTCGCGATACTCTCCCTCTCTAAGCCAATGGTTTGCAAACTTGATGTACCATAGAATTGTCTGGGGAGCTTTACAAAAACACCAATTTCTGTATCCTATCACAGGCCAGTTTAATCAGAATTTCTTCAGTTGGGGCCCTACCCTGATATCTTTAAAAGCTCTCCAAGAGGGCTCCGTCTGCAGCCAGATTGAAAATACACTTCTCAAACCATCTGAAAATGTTCTATGACCTTGGGGGAGGGCACATCCTTTAGGGGGGCCTCAGTCTTCTCACTCTAAAATAAAGCAGTTGGACTAAAAGATTTTCACATTTCATTCCAAGTTCAACATTTGGCAATTCTGCAAATAGTCTTTTTGAGTATAGTTATTGATAGGTAGTGGTGCTGAAAGAAAATACTCAGAACCAGCCTCTGCCTGCAGGAAGCTAAGAATACAGACAGCATCACAGCCAGAGGCAGAGAGTCAGAAGATGTCGTGGTGTGTGTGCACAGCCACCACACACTGCATCATCTGTGTGATATTTGCACGTGTATACGCATGCATTTATTTACCTAGAAAGCATCCTTAGAATGGAAGAAAGGATTCACTAGTCACAGTGCTTCAGGGAGGGGGAATGAGGAATAATAATGACTTAATTGATCCATCCTTAAGGCTTCCTACAAGAGAACTTCAGAAGGCATTTGATTGAGAGTCAAGACGGTGTGCGTTCCACCAGATCAGAGAGTCCTCAGCAAGGGTGAGCAATGGCGAGCCTTAGCAGCCAGTCCCCGCCTCAGGTGTGAGAATTGTGTATTTCTCTTCCACTTGTCTTCCTTCCCTGCCTCCCGGAATCGGTTACCCAGGCACCTTTAGATAAGACCAGGGAAGAATGGTTGATAAAGGCTTCCACTGCTCTCCTTCTCGTGGTTGATAAAGGCTCACAGTCACAACCTCCAAGGCAGTTTTGCAGCTTTGTGTGTTAGGGCAGAAGTGGTGCTGGCTCCAGCCGGCCAGCGAGGGCAGCTCTCACAGTGTATCCAGGAATGAAAACTTGTTTGTTTTCTGATAGAGTCAGCAGGTCTGAGAGGCAGGTGTGCAGCACAGCTACCCTCCAGGTTCATGGGCAACCCACACTCCCACCTGGCTCCCTGGAGTGTTCACACCACTGTGCTGGACAGTCCACCAATCATAGTCAGCACAGGTGTGGCGGGACCTTCAGATGCTTTCTTTCAACTCCTCTCTTTGAGCTCTGACAGCACAGCCGCATATGTCCTCAGCCTCTTGAGTCTCCTATAATGGGGACTCCGTCTCTTCAGATAGTCTGGGGCACCTTCTTGGAAGTTGGGAAGAGGAGGAAGGGGAAGAGGTGGGGAAAGGAGAAATATCTGCCTTCTTCTAGGTCCTGACCATTTGTCCTGGATCTGAAGGGTCATTGCCCCAAGCCTGACTGTCTAGGTCCAGACCCTGGCTCTGCCATTTCCTAGTTGAGCCCTGTGGCTGCTGAATCAACCTCTTGGTAATTCAGTCTTCTCTTCAACAAAGTAGAGATATTTACAGGACTTACCTGGTAAAGCTACCGTAAGGGTTAAGTCACTTAATGCAGATAAAGTATTTGGATACCACGTGGCACATAGTGAGGGCTCAGTAAACACTACCCAGTAGTATAATATCATGATTGCTGCTGATTCTACTACCCACAGGACAGGTCGCATTTTTCTGCCACATGGCTGCTTTCAAATATTTGAAACCTCCCTTTCTCTCCCCAATCTCCTCTTCACTAGATTAAACATTCCGAGGTTTTCCTCCTGTTTTCTATATGACCGTCCACAGAAAGGGCGTTGATTGTTCTCTAAAGTTATCCCGGTGACTCTGCATTTGTCTCAAAGTCATCTTCTGCCTGTGTGTTCTGAGGAGCCCGGTGTGTTACAAGATGTGGCCTCTCCTGGTCCCAAATCCAAGTGACAAACTCAGGATACCGCTGTTCTCAGGTTACAAACGAGATAGGTTCTGCAGGTTTGGTCCTAAGTTGAATTTTTCTGTAAGTTGGAAGAGCTGTTTCCCTGTTACCTGTAATAGCCTCCATTCATGAGTGCGAGCTGTACATTAGTCATCAAGTTTGTTACTTGAAGACTTCTTGTAATCGCCCCTGTTAGACATATGAGTTGTATGTAAGTCAGATGCTTGTAACTTGGGGACTGCTGTACTCCCTGATCCTTCGACCCTTCGGGTGTTGCCGCCCTTCCCCCCCTTAGCACAGGGGTGCCCACTGTTCCTTCATCCCATGCTTGGGCCCACCCTGCCCTTGTTTGCCTTGAAAATGTTTTTTATAATTCCGGACAAAATTCCATCTCCGTACCCTTTGATATCTCCTTTACTCCCTCCTTCCACGTGCTTCCATTGCCCTTGGTCATTTTTTGCTCTTCATATCCGCAGCATGTTAGGGTGGTGACTTGTTTCCATGTCTGCCTCCCCTTACCAGGTTGTGGGCTCCAGGAGGCCAGGGACTGACGTCCTTACCTTTATAGTCCTAGCACTCCTACCACAGTACCTGGGGCAAATGGGACACTCCTTGTTTATGCACGGGAGGAAGGGAGAGGGAAAGAAGGAGTGGGAGGGAGGAAGGCCTGAGATCCCCCTAGGCATTTCAGCAGCCACATCACTCTGTTGACTTACAGTAATACATTGTGCGTGTTGATAACCCAGCCCTTCCTTATGCTATACCCGTGCCTTTCCCCCATGTACGCAAGAGCCTGACCTCACAACGTACCCTTCTAAAGTCATCTTGTTACACATTCAACTCATCTTTTCTGCCAAAACTTTTCTTTTTTTGACTCACATATTAGTAAAGCCTCCAAGCTAGGATCAGTGATAAACAGTATGTTATAGGCCCCCAAGCAGTAGTATTTGTGTAGCTCAACATTTCAGGCCAAACTTACCCAAGAGCAGAAAATAGGCACTGCAGTGGTGAACTGATCAGATCGGTGGGGCAGAGGGGAAGAGCCTTTGTCCCCATCTGGGTGAGTGCTGGTGTGAGAGGGAACCACAGGAACAAGGAAGGATGGAGCTGGGAGAATAGGAAAGTAGCTGGACAGATCTGTTTACTTGCAGGAGATGAAGGGGTTGAGTATTTGTTTCTCCAAATCTACTCTCTCTCTTCTTCCACAGAGGAAGCCACTGGGGCATCTGACTCTCCTCCTGTATAACCCAGAGCAAATGTGGCCCAGACGTGGAAAGGATTAATTGACAGCTTTTCTCTTCATGCAATTGGCCATACAGGAACTTCCATAGTCGGATAAACCATTCTGCTAATTCTTAAAACAAATAAGAGTTAATTAATTGTTATGTATTTCTCCTTTCCTTTCCTCGAAAGCTTCTTAATAGAAGGCTCTAAATGCCTTATCATTATTTTTTCATTACTTTGCCACAGTTAAAGCCTTGTTCAAGGTCAAGATATTTCAATCATCAAATCCAAAGGCATTTTCACAGACTCTAGAGTCAAGAGAATTTTACATGCCCAGTCCCCCTCCAAAGGCAATAATATGACCTGAATGATGTTCACTAATTTCTGATCAAAATTTTCAGAGATTTCTAGTTACCAGACACTTCTCATTCTGGCTGCCCACCTGGTTTGCCCCTGGAGATGGTTATGAGCAACTTCCCAGGAATAGGTTGGAATAAGGCAAGGCCACTTCTATTTTGACAGAACAACAGGTGATTCTGTTGTGCAGGTTTAGGTAAGAATAAATGATGTGAAAACTCTTTTTTGTAGGTGATAGAGGACAATTTGCTATTCGGGCAGACACTTTCGATGCCTCCTCCCTATCAATTCTACGCTCTCTCTTTACAAACTGCACTCAAAATTTTGTCATGGTAGCAATGGGCCATTTATAACACCTCCCAGAGTCCCTTATAGCAGGGCATGGTCCTGTAATGTCATCAGGCCAACAGGTGGCAACCACGGGATTACTGGCTGGGGGGTTAAGGATTGCGGTCAGATGGTTTGTCCTTTTTGGTTTTTGTCATTGTTCTTTCTTGACTGGAAGCCTAGGACCCCTGCCTGGAGGTGGAGGAGCCAATGTGAGAACAGGACAAAGAACACACGTCAAGAATGGCAGAGAAGGAAGCTTTTAGGTTAAACCACATGGATCTGCTGTTTTGGTGCATCAAAAATCACTGAGTCTAGACAATTTTATATGCATCAATCTAATAGAAGGAGCTCAGGTTCAAGATGACATAGCAGTTGTACCACTTTTGAGAGACTCATTATCCCTTGTACGGAAAAAATGTCCATGTAATTAGGTTTCTGTTACTTACCACTGAATGCAATTCTAATGAATTTATGTAGAGCAAAAACTTGACTGTCCTAACTTTGGCCCCGTAACACTATCAGGATACGAGTAATGTTGTGTGATCCTCTTTCTAAGAGGTGACTATCTTGGACCCCATTTATCTTATCTTGACATTCTTAGTTCCTTCCTGTGACCATCCTATGTAATAGTTTCTAGAGCACTAATCATCCTGATCATTACCAGAATTCTGAACATATCCAGTTTGATAATCATTAGCTTAAAAGGTATTGTAAGATGGTGGCACCTGTGGCTCAAAGGAGTAGGGTGCCAGCCCCGTATGCCAGAGGTGGTGGGTTCAAACTCAGCCCCGAACAAAAAAAAAAAAGGTATTATAGGAGCAGACTCTTCTGCAAATAATCTGGTTGGCAAACTGGGGCATGGACCATTACTAAGCAAATTTTGGACTTTACCATTATATAGGCTCACTCAATTATTGTGTTAGCTTCTTTGGGTTTTTTTGGACATACCACACCATTGGCTTATATTGAGATTGTACACATTTCCTCTCACAAAATAATCTGTTGCACAAGAACTCTCCTATCCTGGTTTACAGTTAAATTTCATTAAATGTTTCTTTTAAATGCTTGAAATTTTATTGCAGCCTATGTCCAATATTTAAGGCCATTGAGATTACTTTTGGACCCTGTTATCAGCTTTGTGTCAAGTCCAAATTATATAGACGTGTCATCTCCACATCATTAAAATTCATGATAAAAAAGCAACAGAAGACATCTGAAGGTATGGGCAAATTCTTACTTACACTTATATTTCATCCATTGCAGAATTACTTATTCAGACCCTGTGTGTACTAGGCATAAACAACAAGGCAGATATAGTTCTTACACTCAACGAAACAGACAACTCATTTTAGTGTGGTAAGTGCTGGGATAAAATCAAGTCGTGTTTGCTATGGTAGCATTTGGGAGATTTTTCAGGTCAGAAGAGTATTATTCTGGAAGGAAAATGTGGTAAAGAGACAAAGGCGAGTGTATTTAACCAGGCGAGAGGAGAGACGCGTGTTACACAGGAAACTGTGTAGGCCAAAGTCTACGGACAAGATATCACGGTAGGAATTCGGGATTGAATTGGCCAGACTGTGTGCATTTGTAAGGGGTGAGGGGAGGTAGGTCGAAAGACAAGAGGTTTAAGTAGACAGGTAGGCAGAGGTTGGACTTAGAATGGTTCCTATCGAAGATTCTATGCTGAGGGAAGAGGGTGCATTGAAGGGCTTTTGCAGTTTTAGTGGTTAAATGACATAATTTTGGTTAGTCAAAAATGTGGAAGTGCCACCCTCGCTATGGTATTGGAAGTGAATTGGGGGTAGGGCGCTTCCTAGAGGCTGCAAAGCCAACTGGGCATGACCTTGTGGGGATGGGAGTTGCAGAGATGGGGAGCCAAGGAGTTACATGAGAATTGTGGAGGAGATAGAGGGCTAAGCCTTGCAGATGGAGGAGGGACAGGGTGATCCATGATAAAGGGAACAGCCTTCTGGTTTCTGCGGCTCAGAGATGGGTTTTAGAGAGATGGTAATGAGCACCATTTGAGTCACGATAGGGTAACCAGGAGCCCTACCATAAACTCTGGAGAAATATCAGAGCTTCCACAAAGATGGTCTCCAACACAGATACAGTTAATTACCCAGGGAGAGTAGAGAGTACATAAAATGAGGGCAGAGAACTGCACTTAAAGGTTGGGAGGAGAAGGGATCTGGGGAAGCGGAGTATTAAGGAGCAGCGAAAAACGTACACTAGAAATCAGGAGAGCTTGAGGCCATGGAGGTCAAAGGATCTCAGTTTGGGAAAAGTGTGGATATTAGCAGTGGGAAATGCTTTTAAAGGATCGAGGGAGATTATACTTAGTCACAAGAATATCTTCTATCCTGTTGGGGAGAACAGGGTGGGAGATGAGGAAGTGGAGTTAGAAAACGTGCATGATATTTCAAAAGGTTTTCTGTATTAAAAATAAAAGGAGAAAGCAGAAGGACGCCAGGGATCGCGGGTTGAGAGGACGCTGCTGCTGCTGCTGCTGTGAGATGGGAAAGGCTCCGTGAATGCCGATGGACAGGGGCAGAAGAAGGGACCGAGGACACAGCAAGGCCGCGGGAGGCCCTGGGGGAGGATGAGTGGATGGAAGGGGGGCAGATCCTGAGCACAGGTAGAGGGACAAGTCTCTCGAAGAGAAGGTGGAAGACTGATTCCATTACTCTTTAAAGCAAGGGAGGAGAAAAGTACTCGAGAATACCCATTATAGTTGAATCCAGCTGCAAATGACAAGAAATATGCAGTAAAAGTGGCTTAAATAAGACAGCTTGTCTCTCTCTGGTAATCGAAATGCTGTATTTCATCTGTTCATGGCTGGTGACGTGTTCCCTGAGTGCAGGGCCCCAGGCCTTCCTGTCCTTTGGGCAGGCTGCATGTGGCTTTGCTCTGTGGTCTCAGATGGCAGCATCTGTGGGCCAGGCAGCGGGATGAGGGACTGAGGAGGAAGAAGGGACAGCATGCCATGCACTGTGCACTGTCCCCGCAGGCAGCTCCTGGAGGCCCTCAAGTGGCATCCTTGCTCACCTCCTCTTGGCCAGAACATAGTCACATTATCATGTCTAGATGCAAGCTTGCGTGGGGAACTCCCTGTCCACCCCGGTAAGCACACGCTCAGACAAGTTCAGGGGCCCTATCCCCATGCAAAGGGGTGGGGGGGATGAATATTAAGAGATACAAGACACAGGACACACATATAGTTATGGCATTGCCACCCGCTTTGTGGCATCTAACTGTGGTTTTTCAAGTTCACCAGTCATTGGCATGTAAAGTGATGAAACCGCAGTGGAAACAGTTTGGTGGTTTCTTAAAGAGCTAAACATAGAATTACCACAGGACCCAGCAGTTCCGCTCCTGGATGTCTGTACATCCACAAGAATGGAAAGCAGGGACTCAGACAGGTTTTGATGGTGTTCACAGCTGCATTATTCACAGTAGTTGAAGAAAAACAGCCCAGTGTCCATCCAGGATGAATAAATGAAATGTAGCAGATACGTACAACGGGTGTTAGGAAGCCTTAAAAAGGAAGGGAATTCTGATACATACTGCAACATGGATGAATCTTGAAATTATGCTAAGTGAAATAAACCAGGCCCCAAAGGGCAAATACTGTATAATTCTATTAATGCAAAATATCTAGAGCAGTGGTTCTCAACCTTCCTAATGCCACGTCCCTTTAATACAGTTCCTGTGGGTCGCGACCCACAGGTTGAGAACCGCTGATGTCAGAGGCTGGCGGGAGGGGTGGGACAAGGAGTTAGGTACCAGGCATAGAATTTTCATGTGGGATCATGAGAAAATTCTGGAAGTGGATGGGGGTGATAGTTACAGAACCTCATCAATATACTCCCGCCACTGAATTGTACCCTTAGCATGGTAAAAATGGTGAATTTCATGTTATGCATGTTTTACTACCATGAACACAAATGAAAAGAAAAAAAGAGATCATTAGCTGTCCTTGGCACAGGATGGATGCAGATAAATTTTTCAGCATGGTGGCAGGATGTTGAAGGAGTTTGCATTTGCTAGCTTTCATTTTCCCTGAGCGGAACAGTGTGTGTCTGCACACACGCATGCCCAGGTCCACGTGTGTGTGTCCTCTGAACCGCTGGCGTTACAAGAAAGCAAAAAAGAGCTGAACTAGTTGCTTGTGTAATGGGGGGAAGAGCCGAGGAACCAGAGGATTCCCTGCAGTATTAATCACTCTTCCTCACGCCATTCTCTTTTCTCTGATTTTTAAAAATATAATGTGATCTATCCTTACCATTTTCTCATCTTTTTTTTTCTGTTTCCAGTCCTGCCATTTAAAACCATCTCCTGGACATGACCCGAGCTCACTGCCTACTCTTTTCTTGCATTGGTTGTTTCAGGAAGTACAAAGGGATAGTCTTACCTTTACAGTTTACAAGAGAATATCTACATGAAATATATTTATTGATTTCCACAGCAACTCAGTATCTTAGCCTCATCCCAGTCTTATCATTAACTCTAACTTTAGGAATTAACTTTTCCAAGCCTTTATTTTCCTCATCTGTAAAATGGGATATTTAAACATCCTTGGAATGTACTTTTCATGTTTAACTGAATCACGTTTGTGGAAACTTCTGTCACTCAATACATTTTGGAAAATTTAAAGCCAGAATTTTCTGGGGGTTGCTGATAGGACAGGTGTTGGTGCCTGGGCCTCCCTGACACAGTCACCTGCGACCCAGCCTCTCTCCCTGGCTCTGTCTCCAGCACTCCCCTCCTAACTTTGCCACATGGCCCCCCAGCTCTGTATTTTTGCAGTGCTGCTCTCCGCTGGGAATGTCCCTTCTGCAAGATCAACATGGTACATCCTCATTTTGATGTTGAGGGCAATGGAATAATAAGGCCAGGGAAAGACAAAAAAGAACAACGCCAGCAGAATAGGGTGGCTACCATTAACCAAGATGAAATTGTGTATTTGTATATTTCAAAATAGCTGGAAGGGAGGACTTGAAATGATTCCAACACACAGAAATGGTCAGTGCTGCAGGTGACGATACCCCAAGATGCCGACGTGATGATCTCACGTCCTGTACACGTACCAGAATGTCACATTCCCCATAAATACGTACAAATGTTGCTTCACTTCAGACCTTTTAAAAAATAAATCTGACATTCGTTCAAAAAACAAAAAGGAGAGCAGAAGTGTTTTGAAACCTACTCTAACCCACTGTTTTTACACTAAGCCTCTGTGGGGACCCCAATTCTAACCTGCCCTAGGAAAACAGGGAGCATTATTGACACATGGTGGCATTAGATCCTGGCTATCCAAGCACAGTCTCTGAACCAGAAAGCAGAGGACTACACCCAACAATCTGTGTTTCAAGAAGTCTTTCAGGGCTGGGCATGGTGGTTTATACTTATAATCCCAGCATTTGGGGAGGCCATGGTGGAGGTTGAGGTCAGGAGTTTGAGACCAGGCTGGGAAATATAGCAGGTCCCTGTCTATTAAAAAAAAGATGAATCAGTCAGGGGTGGTGCTGTGTGCTGTAGTCCCAGCTGTTTGGGAGGCTGAGACAGGAAGATTGCTTGAGCCCAAGAGTTTGAGGCTATAGTGAGACCCTGGACTGGAGACTGCCTCTTAAAAAGAAAGAAAGAAAGAAAAAGCCCTTCGGGTGATTCACAGCAAAGTTTGAAACCCACTGACTTAAAGACATCAGGCTGTGCAAGTAAGTGGAGGGAGCTCTTGCTGGCAGGGCCACTCCTAGGGCTGGGCACTAAGGAGTTAAAAGTGAGCAGAGGTCATGGCCACGCCTAGTGGGAGGAGCCTCTTTTTCACTCACTTGTACCCACTGTAGAAAAACCCACCAAACCTCCTACACCAAGGAAACTGGGTTGTATGTAACCATATAAATATGTACATACATTTACTTACAATGTAAGTAAATATACATTCTTTTTTGCTAGGGTTGTCAGATTTAGCAAATAAAAGTCCAGGACACCAGATAAATTTAAATTCCAGATAAACAAATGATTTTGTATTATGTACAGCACATATGATAATAAGAAATGTTATTTTTTTGAAATTCAAATTTAAATTGGCCATTTTTTCTTTTTCTATCAGGCATCCCACCTTTTGCCCATAAGTATTAGGAATATAAAGGAAATAGCTTGGTTGGAATCAGTATCTAAAAGGTAGAAGTTTTAATAGCCTGTTTATTTACATGTTAATGAGGATGTTTATGATTTGGCAGGGGGAAAAAAGGAATGCTTCTATTTCTGGCTCATTGGGTTATTTGTAAAACCTATATTTGGAGGGGGCATGGGAGGGAGTTGGGGAAGAGAGAGAATGAATATAGGGAGAAAGAAATAGATCGTGGTTGGAAGTAGCCCACAGGCCAGAAAATTCTCCTTTGAGCATCTATTATGGGTAAGGCCCTGAACCTACATCCTTTCTGGAGATTGAGCTCCCTCCCCCAGGGCTCTGGCTCCTGGGTGGGTTTCCTGGGGCCTCTCCCTTACCTGTCCCAGGTGACGAGATGCCACATCAGAGGGTGTAGGTAATGAGTGACAATCTCCTTAACAAGATGCAGCTGAGGGAGCGGTTTGCTGACAGGACAATTTGCTGGTGCCCAGAATATCCACCGAGCCTCGGCAAGCAGCAGCCGGGGCGTCAGGAGAAATTTCAGGATTTATCATCTGCCTTGATGTCCGGTTTCCTGCAAGCCAGCCTACTTCCAACTGCGCTTTTCCAGACCTGCAAGGTTGATGGTCTGTCTTCTCCAGGACTTCCAGAGCCCTAGGAATAATATGTAACACTATTGCCATTCCTCCCTCCTGATCTGCTTATGTTTATGTAAATGACCAGAAAAGCAGTTTTTGGCTTATTTCCACAGCTTAAGGGCTTGGTGAGAAGCTTGTTATTGAAAAATCAGAAACTGAAAGCAACTTCTTAGACAATGAATTAGCAGCTCGACGCCTGTGTGCAGTGCTGAGTGTGCTGTAACTGGCTGCATTACAGGCAGGAGCTCCCCTGAGATTCAACAATCAAACACGTGGCAACAGGTTGTCTGTTTCAACAGAGAGTGAGTAATCAAAGGAGATTTGCAGTTAATCCAAATATAACAGAGAAGCATCCAAGGGAAGCCCAGGAAAAGGACAAGCTAGAAGAGAGGTGAAGGGTGGAGCCGACCAGAGCTGGAGTTCCAGGTAGGACTGAGAGAGCTGGGGGTACGGGTGCGTGTGCCGGGAGGAGCAAAGTTCACCCATCTGAGCCCCAGAGGAACCAATTGCACACAGGGAGGGAAAACTGAGGCCTGGTTACACAATGAAGAAAAGCAGAAAATTAACCTCCGCACTTGCCTCTTCTGCTTGACCAGTGAGGTAAAATTTGGGAGGGGATTAACTCGCATTCAGTGATTTGCTTCAAAATTCTGCGTCCTGTCCTGGATTGAGGTCAGGGCTAGGGAAGGACTTGTTCCATCTGTCAATCTAGGAGGTACTAGGAGGGGAAGAGTGACCAGGCCTGGGAAACAGCACGGCACTAGCATTTCAGGGAGATCGTTCAGTTGGTGTGTGTATCTCTGTGGTTCTGAAGTGTGGCCCTTGGCCGGCAGCACCAACGTCCCCTAGGTACTTGTTACCAATGTACGTTCTTGAGCCTCACCATAGCCCTGCTGGCTCCGAACCTCAAGATGAGGCCCCCCAGTCTCAGCAATCGGTGTATTAAGTAGCCATCCAGGTGACTCTGATGTAGACTCTAGCTTGAGAAAGGCTGGCTGAGCTGATTGCCTGGGCACCCCAGGCCGGGTTTGCAGGTGGGCCCGCGTGTGAGCACCAGTGGCCGCTTCCAGCTGAGATCACCCGGTGCTGATCTTCCTAACCACATGGGGCTGTGGGGAAAGACGTTTAACATTTATTACACGTGTACTAGTACTATGTGCCAGGCACTGGTAAATGTTTTATGTGTGATATTTTATTTAATCCTTTGACAACCTTGTAAGGTAGATGTTGTAGATATTATTTTATTGCTGAGAAAATTTTGGCTCAAAAAGGTCAACATGCCCAGGTCTGTGGGTTTCCTGAGCCTAGACTCTTGCAGGATCCCACATGGCCTCTGTGCACATGGGCTTCTGGCCCCTGACGCTTTGGGTGCCACCTACACAAAGCCACCACCAGCCTGGCAGGCCCCCAGCTTGCTCCTACCAGCCCAGCCCCTCCCCGCCCCACTCCTTGCCGCATGTTAATTTCCCACCTGAGTACTGAGTACTTTATAAATAGCAAATCTAAAATGAATTTTCTACCAGCGATCATTAGCTCCCTTGACATCCATTAAACATTCTCGCAAGCAGAGTGAAGTGACAAAAGGGATTGATTTTTACAGTATGCTTAATAGAGGAAAAGAAAGAAAGGTGTTGACAAGTCCCCTTTCTTTTTTTTTTTCTGTCCTGATATCATGAGGAATTTGAAATCAGTCAAATGACTTTTATCTGAGAAAATCAGGCTGGGATTGGGGGCAGGAGGAGAGGGGTGGGAGCCGGAAGCAGGTTCCCCAGCACCCTCCACAGCTCATTTCTGTGTCCACAACAGGTGAACATAAAGTTACCCAGGGCCAGCCAGCGAGATGAAATGTCAGATTTAATGCTTCCAAATACATAGGGTCCAAGCTGGGAAGGAGTCAGGGGAGCGGAGGAGGAGAGGGAACGGTATGAAGGGAGAGGGAAAATAACCCATCTTCTGCTGGAACTATTGGACGGATAAATGTGTTGACGCAATAGTCGAAGTCAGAGAAGGCTGGCATATGAAGCACTGTAGCTGAAAATTTAACTTTGATTTCAATTTTCATATTTGTCAGCAATAATTAGATTCAAGAAATGTTTTGCCACTGTTCTAAAATACTAATAAGTAGAGGCCTTTGTAGTGTGGTTAATGGAGCCTTTTTTTCCTAGTGGTCTAGGAAAATTCCATTAAAGCAAAAAGTCATACTGTATTACAGCGCTTCAACATACATTGACTCTGCTGCCGTGGCGATATCATTCCGGGGACAGGAGCCGTCTGTGTGACCGCAGAGCCCCGGGCTGGGAAGGGGTTTGGGCTTCATATGCCTGAGCTGTCCATCATGTCTGACCTGCACAGACCTCCCTGGCTCTTTGACAGGGCAGGGGAGGCGAAGCAGCATATGCAATAAAGCTTCTCCTTTGGAAGGATGGGTTTTTATAAGCAACACCTCCTGGAGCAGGTGGTCACCTGCCCAGACAGGACACGTGAGGCCTATTCCTAAGGGAGAAGCCCCACCCAGGGGCAGACCTATCCGCCCTCCTCCTCCCAGGACCCATCCTGCTCTGCAGGCCGGGAAGGCTGAGTTCTCTTGAGATCAGAATTTGATTAAGAAGCCCAAGGTCTATTATGCTTGAGTGACTTTTCCCTGGGGGGTGTCTGTGCCATTCTCTGCTCTCCCAGGGACTCCTATAGGCCAACATGGGGGGACTGGGTTTCCCCTTCTTTAGTGAAGGGTAAGTGAAGGCCCACATGGGCTTAACTCTATCATGCCCACACTCTGAAGAGCTGACAGCATGAGGGAGGGCTCCCTTCTAGCCCACTTTGCACACCCCTGCCCTGCAGGCAGGATTAACCTTCCCGTGCTGGGCTGGGCTCTGTCTCTGGAACACCCTCTCCAAGGCAGGATGTTGCTGCAGACAGCCATGTGCCAGCTGATCTCCTAGGCTCCACTGCACTCAAGGATGGTGCCATGATGCTCTTAATCCCCGCCCCCCCCCCCCCCGCCAAATTCTGAAGGAACCCCCACACTGTCAGGTTGGTCCATGCCAAAAGAAAAGGAAAATGCCACTTGGGCCTGTGTGATTTCTCCACCTCTGCACACGTAGTGTCTTTCATGGCAAACTGTGCTTTGCTTGATGTAGTAGAAGAGGGATTTGGAATTTACTAACCCTAAACCCTAAACGGGAGAAAAGTGACAGAGGAAGGGGTAGATGGGGGCCTGGAGGTCCAGCATGATCTGCCAGGCCTGGGTAAAGGCCAGCTCACAGGGGCTACTCTTGGCCAAGGGGAGAGCACGAGGGTTCCAGGAGTGCAGGGTGGCACCCCCCATCCTCTCCCCTGTCCATCTGGGGTCCTGCTTTCCTGAGCCTATGAATAGGAGCAGAGTCCCGTGCCTCTCCCTGTCCGCCCCGAGACCTCCCCTTAGCCCACACGGCTCTCTCTGCCCTTCCTTCCCTCCTTCCCTCGTCTCCACCAATGGCTGTTTGGCTGGAGTCGCTTTTCCCTAGTGACATGTGCCAGATCTTATCCCAATGCAGCACTTGAGGATGAAAGAAGGAAAGGGATATTAAATCCACCAGTGATACGTGTGGCAATTGGGAGCGGCTTTTGTTGTGTCATTTCCTACCTCCTTCAGCCTATTAAGCAAACAAAAGTGCTTGTGGAATGAGAAATGTAAATGGCCAACGCAAGCCGATTAATCCTAGATGTACAATTCCATTAATAAAGCCGCTTTTTAATAGGCGGCTCTGGCAGCAGCAGCAGGCAGGCCAGGAATTGATGTATTCTCTGTAATTGTATTGCAACTAATAGGATATGAAGAAAATCGTACCGGAGAAGCAGGTCTTTCAACACGATTTTCCAGTCAGCTGAAATAATGACTTGCAGTGGAAAGCCTTGGAAAGGAGCAGAATGCAAAAAACACACCTTGTCCAGCAGTGTCTGTGATTACCGATCCTAGCTTTTTTCTCCCCTTCTCCCTTGACCGCTGTCATTTCTCTCCCTGCCCCACCCTCTGTCTTCATCTCTTCGCTACTATGGGTAATGGCCAAGGTATGGAGGGGCCTGGTCGCCTCTGGAGGGCCTCCCAGGGACAGCTGCCCAGGCCTGGCCCAGCTTTCATCTGGCATTCAGCTCCCAAGTGGCTGAGATCACTTGGCCCACCTGTTGGGAAGTTGAGAGCAGAAGGGGAGAGGCAGGCTATGCCATGAAGAGAAAACTAGAAGGGACTCAGTCTGGCCCTTCGACTAGCTGGCTGAGTGACGTCGGAGCAGTCCCCACACCCCTCTGCTCTCATCGGCCAGGAGATGCAGTGACTCTGAGGGCAGCTGGGAGAAAGGCCAGCATCACATCACTGCAAGGCCAGCAAAGGCCATCTGGGAAGGAGAGCAGGGGTGTGTCCCTTACCTGAATGTCCATCTACTTGGAGGCTCTGCGGACCCAGCCTTGACCTCAGCTTCTGAATGAGGCCCGTGCGTTCTCAGTCATGGATAAGCTCATTCATCCCTCCTGCATTCAACAAATATGTGCAGTACCAGTGATGCACTAGGGTCTGTGGTAGGCTCTGGGGATGAAGCAGTGAATAGAATAGATGAAAACCAGTTGGTCCTTGCCCTCCTGGCCCTTACAGGTGCACAAGTCAGCCAAGTTTTTGGTGAGCTCTCCCTGCTGCTTGTTAGGCGCTGACCTTTTTCTGAGGCCATCCCAGAAGGGGAACCACCAGCCCTTCTGCTTTTGTTTACTTGGCCAGGGTGGCAGCCAGAACGGGGATGCCCTCCCCACGGCCCCCACCAGCACCTGCCAGCACCCCTCACTCCTGCCCGCCACTGCTCCCGAGTGTCACTGAGTGTCTCTCTGGCCCTTTTGTAAGTGACCTCTGACCCTTCCTTGGTCCCAGGCTGGAGAGTAAATAGAAAAAGAAAAGGCATAGCACATTGCAGTCGAAATCCCCAAGGAAACTGATGTGATTGCTGAACAGAAATGGTTCCAATAAGGGCAGAGAGGAATATTGCTTTTATAGCTTTTGGGACATAAAACATTTAGAAAATGTGATTGACGGGCAGCGTCTAATTTATCATTTCTCTCTCTCTCTCTCCCTACAACACACATGCAAACTTTTCCCTTTCTGCCTTCCTTCCTTTCTTCTTCTCTCTCTCAGACTTGGATTTATCATCATTCTGTGGAGCAGGAGAACTCCTGTGGCTATTTATAATTAATGCTCAGAAACCTGCCAATCCGTTTAATGACACTGGCAGGTCATGGCCCCCTCATAGCTCTCCATTAATCATCATTAGAACAGCTCTGAGTTTTTACCTTCTTTTTAAATGTTAATTCACCTCTGGAATGCTCCTTTTAGTTAAAACTGTAAAGGGAGAAATGGCTGGTGCCTCTAGCTGCCCGCCTGGGAAGGGCGCAGCGCAGTTGATAAAGTCTGGTTGATTCCTCTGCCCCGTCCCCACTACCAGATGTCAACACATTCATTCTTTGGTGGCTTATATTTATCTTTTAAAAATGCCCAGTGGCTTCAAGTTCTGGGCAGATAAGCACATTCTGATATCTTTGGAATCCCAGGGCCCAGGCAGCAACTTGGGAGAAGTTCCGGTCTCACTCACTAAGCCCCAGAATCCTGACACGGTGCTGCGGCTGCCATAGGTGAGGCAGAGTAAAGAGCTCGGAGGGCGAGCTCAGCCTGGAACTGTGCGTGTCACTTCCCAGCACTTAGGACATGTTCCAGAAGAGCAGGTGGAATGGGGTCAGGTAGAGAGAATTCTCTTTCTTCCTATCAAGGAAAGTTGCTTCTTTTGTACTACTGATGGGCTGTGAGATGTTGGGCAAAACATTCAGCCTCTTCCCTCCTCTACAAAACGGCGTCTCTGTCTCACCCAGTGAAAAGGCTGTAAAGACTTACTAGACTTTAAAAACCAATCTCAGTGCAAGACATCAGTATTAGCATTATTTCACGTGTATCTCTGCCACGTTCCTATATGAGATGCTCACCCTAGCACGGCAGGGTGCCCGAGTAGGTTGTGCCCTCAAGCCTCCAGGTCTGTGGAATGTGTACCATATCTCACAAGTCAGAAAAGTATATTTTGAGTCATCAAAAACTATGTGACAAAGGAATGTTACGTTGGGAACGGAGGAACGTAAATCTTAGTTATTTATTAACTGTGCAGCTGTGAGTAGCTCACTTCATCTCTCTGAGCCTTACAACTGTGAGTAGCTTTATTTCTCTTACTTTTGACTCCATATTTTTAAGGCCCCTGTGATTTTATTGCTTGCGTGTGAGTCTTTCCAAGGCATCATCGCAGTGACTCAGGACTAACCCGTGACTCAGGTCACAGGTCGCTGTGACCATCTGAACTCGAAAATGTTCCTTCTTTTGTCAAGTGACAAACCCCAGATTTTAGGGGCTCTGATAAGAACAAACACCAATGGCTTGGCAAAGTCAGACATATATATTTAATTCATGTTGACTCACTTATTTTTCTTGGTGCCACACGTGTTGGTGGTGGACATTCGGAACCACACACTTGAATTTATTTTCCAGGCTGCCTCAAATCCAAGTGTTAAACTGAGAAGGCACCTCAGGGCCTAGCAGGTACCAGCTGTCTCACCTGTTATTTCATTTAACTTTCTTTAACACTCCTCCAGGGGGGTTGACCCCGTTTTTACATGAGTAAACTGAACTAGGAGCGGTATGTGGCTAGTCCAAGGGGGGTGTAGATTGCAGTTTGCAGGGTCACAGGTCAAACCCACATCTCCTGGATTTAAGCCCACCTTCTAGTTTTGTGTTATTTCACCCTGTTTTGTCTGCTCCCTCAGCTTTTTTTCAGGTGGGGATGAGATGATCCATCTTGCTGAAATAAAGACAGGCCCTGTCAGCTGTTTCTACTCTGGCAGAAATTGTGATGGGTGCCCTGTGATTTGGGCTAACAACTGATTTTCCTGGGCCGATCTCTCGCTGAGTGGGAGTTCCTTCCCTTGAGCTTTGCCACATGTGAATGGACTTCCTGGGGGTTTTCTGTGAGAAATCCCATCAGCCATTTGGGTTCATTTTTGCCTTCCTGCCTGTCCTGGTCTCTTGCAGGGACATCCTCAGCTCCCCTTTCCCTACAGAGGATCCCTGATACTCTAAGTCAGGGGTCCTCAAACTGTGGCCCGTGGGCCACGTGAGGCAGTGTGACTGTATTTGTTCCCATTTTTTTTTTTTTACTTCAAAATAAGATATGTGCAGTGTGCATAGGAATTTGTTCATAGTTTTGATTTTTTTTTAATTATAGTCTGACCCTCCAATGGTCTGAGGGACAGTGAATTTGCCCCCTGTTTAAAAAGTTTGAGGACGCCTGCTCTAAGTAGACTCGAGTCCCCCAGCTGGGCTCTGGCCATCTGTCTGCCCTTCACTTGAGAATGCAATAAAATCTGCTTGACAATTATGTCAGTACAAAGGGCAGAGAGGGCTGCATGTCAAAAAGCTGTGTGAAATTCATTCTTCCAAAGGTTGCATCAAGAATATTCTGGCCAGAAAGTTCTCACACCAAGTGAGGAGTGTCATCTGCCTCCCTCTCGTGTGGTTACTTTTCTCTGTGAGTGGGCACGAGCTAGTTCTTGCTTGGTACCAAGTTAATAACAGTGAGCCTTCTAATTGTGCAGGGCTATGTGGATCTGAAAGGGCTTTCATGAATCTATTATGTCTTTAAATCTTCATGATGGGTGCTGGATTTTAGAACTCAAATGGCTTTGGAAAATGTTTAACCCAACACTCTCAGCTGATGCTTATTGATGTATTGTGTTTAGTTTAAGTAATGTACACTTATTAATTTGGAAACCATGAAAGAGTAGCTTTAAAAGGATTTAAAGTCACTCAGGAACAATTACATTCAATGTCTTTCTGATTTTTTTTCTTATTCTCGGTTATGGGTTTTATTATATAGTTATAATCCTATCATTTATATCTCGATTTTTTTTCTCTTAAGATCAGAAGCAATTTTCCATGTCGTTACATAGTATTAGTGAACATCACTTTAATTGGTTTCATTATATTACATCAAGTCGATGTACAATACCATTACCCTATGTTTGGGCATTTATGTTGTTCTAATTTTCTCTTGTAATAAATAATATTTCTGTGAACATCTCTATGATTATGGGCTTATTCTGGTTTTATCATACAATTATTTCCTTAGACCAGATGACTAGAAATACTATTACCACCAATTCTTTTATTTCATTCAGAGGAAACTGAGGCATGGAGGAGCAGAGGCCCCGTAGTCAGTTAGAAATGGGACACTTACACCGAAAGTCAAGTCTTTCTCCTCTTGGTTTTACATTTCTTCCATTCTATGGGAGTCCTCAGAATTTCTAAAGAAAAGTCTTGAAAAATGTCTTGAGTTTCCACATAAAAATAATTGCATTTTTAGTACGCAATGATTAGAAACAATATAAGGAAAACTGCTATAAATTTTGTAACACTTCTAAACAATTTGTATTAGGTTAAACACAGTAGCATCCTGGTGTATTTGGAAGCTGTATGAGCAGTGCAGCGGGGGTCTTCTGCCAGGGTCTTCATCCCAGGCTAGAACCCATGGGGCTAACAATTATCTTTCTCTGAACCTCTCCTATACTACTTCATCTTCAGGGATAGCAAGAGTGGTTAGAGATGGAGCGATTACTCTCGATACTGAGAGCTGGGACGGTCCTGCAGCGAGTTTGATGTACAGACGTCAGGGCTGAACAGCCTAAGACAAGAAGCTCCAACATTAGTTGTGGTTTGAATCTGCTGACTGTCTACTGTGTGCTCGGTTGGTCAGTGTGGCCCTCACTGTAACTGTGCACTCTCTCTGCTCACTTTTACAATGTTGCTACATTTGTCTAATTTTACAGATGAGAAGACAGAAGGAGATCAGAACACACTCAGTGATAGGATAACCCCCAATCTTCCACTCTTATCCTTAGGCGCTCAGAGCCCCCTCACCCAGTGTCCCGGACATTTGAGGAGAGGTGTGATGAGGCAGGTCATGGTCATCATGAGGTCAGCTCTGTTTGCTGATCACCTGTTTGGAAGCCAGCTGTGGAAAGAGGTCAATATAGGACTCTGCTTCCTGCCCAGAAATTGATGGGTGGTGCCTCAGGCAGCAGCCTCTGTTGGCCACTCTGTGGGAGAACTATTTGTAGATGATGATCATAGTGTTACGTTGGGCCACATGAAATTGCTAAAATTCACCCATTTTAATGTGCAAAAACATCATTTTTGTGAGGCTTGCCCTAATGTTTGCTGTGTATGAGGCCTGACTGTGTTTATACAGCTCCTCGCTGATAGACCATTGCAGTCATGGGAAGAAGGTAGGCACCTTGCTCCCTTGTGCAACCCCTGACACCACGAGGAAGCTGCAAAGGGTCCCCAAAAACTTAAAGTATTGCAACATGGAGCTGTCAGGGAATGGAGAATTAGGACATCATCTGTCCCTTCTTTCCAAACTCTCTTCATGTCCCCTCAGAGGTCTTGAATAAATTGCAACTCAGTCTCTCTTCCCATTAGTGTTTTTGAAGACTCAGTGTTGGGGCTCCTATTTCCTGAACTGAGAAGCGTGTTCTTTTTCTGAAGTGCAAAGCCCCAGAGGAGCTCCCTCAAAATGCATAATTGTTATTCCTGGACCACATCTATGTTCTAAATTTCTGTAGTGTCAGAAGTATGGGATTTAGACCAGGAGGGACCTTGTTTGAATCCTGATTATACCACTTATTATGTGACCTTGAGCAATTTGTTTATCCAGTCTCAGCTTTGGTTTTATCAACGATAACACGATTTTGGTGATGAAGTGCCGGGATAGATGTAAATGTGTTGGTGCATTTTCAACACAGCACACATTGCTACTCCCGTTCTTTTCTGAATCCGAGGACCAGGCTGGACACCAGATAAGGAAATCTGAAGTTTCCCTTTTCACAGAGAAACCCTATGCACTAAGCTGGAAGTCGGTGCCTACAAGTGTAGACAGGCTTCCATGGACAAGGGACCTAAGCATTTGAAATAAAGAATGTTTCAGAAAATTTAGGACATGTGTTCTAATAAAGTATTTCTTTTTTTTTTTTTCATTTCAAGATAATTTATTTTTGTCACATGCTTTTTTATTCAGATCATGAGCTTTGATCCAGTTTCTAAAACTAGCAATATGCAATCAATTCTATCTTCTCACACATTTTTGTCATCTAGATGACATTTTAAGTCCCTTCAACTGATTGTCATTTAATAAAGTATTTCTATTCTCTTTACCTTGAGCTTTGAATAAAACTGGTTTTCTTTAACCTCCCTCAGAGTGTAAGTTTGGGCTTTCTAAGGGCCTCGAGTCTGATACTGACCATCCCTGACATTTGGCCTCTTCCCCATTCAGAAACAGGAAAACAAAAAGAGGAGGCAGAAACTTCCAGACAGAGAGAGGAGAGAGAGACAAAAGCAGCAACAGAGAGGGTGGCGCCTGTGGCTCAAGGGAGTAGGGCACTGACCCCATATGACAGAGGTGGTGGGTTCAAACCCAGCCCTGGCCAAAAGCTGCAAAAAAACCCCAAAACAAACAAAAAAACCCCAAAAACCCAGCAACAGAGAGATTAAAACCTTTAGAATCCCCAACAATGTATTTAGCCTTTTATAAAAAATCTTATAGGTCTTACACACGTGAAGCATTCCCAAGCCAGGCAAAGACTAAGCTCCCAGGTCATCTAGCTCTACCTCTTCCCACCCAGACGCCTGCAGTATTTGAGAAGGTGTGTTTATTCAGTTAGACTGCAGGGATGCCTCTTCTTAATTGTTTCCTCTGGCTAACACATGGATTTTGAAAACAGGTAGAAAGGTTTTGAATCCCTCATGGGCCCTCTGTTGACTGTGGTGACAAGAGGAGGTTATTCAACTTCATGAAATTGAGCTATAACACTTTTCTCTGTATGTTTTTTATAAGGACAAGTGAAGTAATGTGGGACTGTGCTTGATGTGTGGGTGTGTGGCAGGTATTCAATAATTAGAGACCTTGAGTTCTGATTGTGGATATGTAGATGTGCCTGTACTGGTTGCTCACTTCTCTGCCGTCCACTGGACATCCTTCATGCCCATGGGTGCCCCCTCCTCCCTGAGGACATTGGGTATTTGAATAAGATGTTCTATTTGGGGCAGTTAGGTCATAAACTGAAAGATTTTCTTTAGACTTATCATCAAAAACTTCTTCATTCTCCCATAATTATCCTCATCATTACTTGAGTCAGGTTGCTGGATATGTATAATATATATATTAATTTAAACTAGGACCTTCACCAAGACTGTGACTAATGGCCACCACTTGGTCTCTTAGTTACAGATGCATGAGAGACAGTTATCCATGTCTTCCTCAATCACTGACACCTTTGCAGAAGGTACCTTACTCCTGTGGAATAGCATCCCCACAAGCTGGGAGTTACTCTACCATAGCTGCTTCTTGTCGCACTAACTTTGGAAAGACAGCCAGTAGGAACTGGACAAAAGTTCTTCACTAATTTACACAGGTAGAAGCATTTGGCTTTACAAAGCCTTGATCATAGATTATATCCCAAAAATAATGTTATGGATGCAACACATGAAATATCATAACTATAATGATATGATGTTGGATCTACATAAAGCAATTATTGTGATCTCTGTTACAAATACTCAGACAGAATCATTGAGACTGACAGAGGAGAACATCCTAAATTCAGCAACTTACACTGAAGTATTCAGAGAGGACAGTCCATGGGAATAATTTCTTCTCTATGCAAAGAGAGGTAAGAAGGTCATAGAGAAAACACAACTAAAGGTTGTAGAATCCTCCCTGCCCAGTGGCCAAATGAGGTTTGATGGATGAGCTCCCTGGGAAAGTAAGAGAAAAATAGTTATATAAATACCTTTAGAAGATGGGCTAATGGGAGCTTAGAAACACCACCACCTGACAAATAAGAAGAGTCAACCCACACACTGGTTACCAAAGGTATGCCCACATAGGATGGGGAGATGGTCAGACACAGCCAAGGACTGGAGGTCAGCCTGCAAGAGAATGCTAGTGTCTACAAAGTAATTGTTAAAACTAAGAATATAACCCGGGCTAAAATCTACAGGCAGAATCAGATATCCTCTGGCTATATGGGTGCTATTGAATCTTTACCAGAAAACTTATTAAACTTTTACAGCATCTGCTACAGGACCTCAGAGGTGCTCAACGGAAATGGCCGAAGGGTCTTATAGGGCCTGTGAAGAATGTTGCAAGGAAATAGGGTTGTTCAGCAGAGAAAGAAACTGAAGGGGTGACTTAAGAAAGTTCACTATTAAAATAAGGGACACTCCACATGGACTGTATGCACGTGCTCATTAGGCTTTGGGGACTAAAGAAGTCGGAATCTAATTTAATTGCAGTACGAAAATCTCAGGCTGCGTAAAGGAAAAGCCAGCCAACCCATTTCCAACTTCTGCATTCTGAGGTCTTAGGCCTCCTGGATGTCATTGTTCCCTGAGAAGAAACGTTTGTTTACAGTCCAGTCACGGACAGACTCTCACCCTTCCTGCTGGAGGTGTCTGGGTCTCTGCCACATAGAATCGTGACACACTCAATGGCATGAGTGATGGCTCATCCGAGACACGTCTACCCCCTTGTTCCAAAAGTCACAGGACATGACCGGCACCTCGGACCGCAGAGATTTTCACTCCTCTCATTTCACTGCTCCTCTTATTATCACAGATGCTTGGGTCTTATAATCTTATAATCAGTCTCGCAGACCCTCGTTCTCTTCCTGTTTTATTTTTCTGACAAAACCCTAAGCCTCTTTTTTTTTTTTTAAGAGACAGAGTCTCACTTTATCGCCATTGGTAGAGTGTGTTGGCATCACAGCTCACAGCAACCTCCAACTCCTGGGCTTAGAAGATTCTCTTGCCTCAGCCTCCGAGTAGCTGGGACTACAGGCACTCACTGCAATGCCTGGCTATTTTTTTGTTGCAGTTTGGCCGGGGCCGGGTCCGAACCCGCCACCCTTGGTATATAGGGCCGGCGCCCTACCCTCGGAGCCACAGGCACCACCCCCTAAGCCTCCTTGAAATTACCAATTCACTTTGCCTGATGTTAAACCTGCAGGGCTAGTCATGGCTAGACAAAATAATAATAATGATAATAATACAGTCTGATGTCATTTTCAAATCTCAGAGTGACAAATTGCAAATGGGTGCTTGCTGCTGCCAAGGAATCCTACCATGTGTTCCTAAAAGGTTTGCTTCTCTTTCCTCAGAGGCATCTAATCTGGGTCTTCTCCCCTCTCCCCCAAATTTGGATAATCTTCCCCAAATCTTCTGATTTCTTTTGTAATGACTGACTCATATTTCATGGAGGAAATAGAAGCAATGAGAAAGTAGCTCAACTTCTAGGCACCAAATCTCCCCATGCACCTGCCTCTCATTTGTAGACCCACGCTTCACTCCTGTTATAATGGAAAAATATCCCTTCTCATTTTAGAGTTCTGCTTCTCGAGTTATGCTCCGGGGCCTCTCCTCTCTCCCCTCAAGGACTTCAACCCTGCAATTATCTCCCTCTTTCTTCTGCACCACTGCTTTTTTCCTCTCCTCTGGATCGTTTCCCTCGGCATGCAAATCTCCTCTAACGTCTCCCGTATTTAAAACAACTGTGACATCAACAACCCCTCTTGACCTCACATCTTGCTTCAGCTGTAGACACATATTTTTTCTGCTCCCCTTTTGGTGAAGCTTCACAAAAGAATGATCTTTATTTACTGTCTTCACTTCTTCTTCGACACTCACTCTTCAGCTCCCCCATCTGGCGTTGGTCTAGCCCCTCCACTGAGACGGCTTTCTGATCAAAGTCATCGGGAACATTTATATTGCCAAATGCAGCAGTCAATTTCCAATCTTTAATCTGCCTCTCTGTTGCACTCGACATGGTTGACCCTTTTTAGCCTTTGGAAAATGTTCCTCTTGGCTTCCCTGGTATCACACGCTCTTGCTGTTCTTCCAACCTCCCTAAATACTCTGTCTCCACCTCTGTCTTATCTCTATCTGCTGGATTGCCAAGGCATGGTCCTCAGGCATCTCCTCCATGGCTCACTATCCTGGGAAGTCTCATCTAATGCTGTGGTCTCCAATAACCTCTATACATAGGTGATTGCCACATTGGTGTGTCCACCCAGATCTTGTCACAAACTCCAAATTTATAAAGACATCTTAAACATAAGTCATTTCATTCATTCTGTTACCTATGTTTTCTCACATTTTTTATATCTGTGCAATTGGGACTCACCCCACAACCAGTGGCATCTCATAACCCCTGTCTGCCAAGGGAGTGGGATAGTTGCCCTTGTCTGCACAACACAGACGGGATTATCTTTCCTTCCCTTTGTTGAGTGACAGGCATTGTTGGTACTGCATGTGTTAGGGTTAACTGCCATTTGAAATTCCTTCAAAGAGTGATCATTTGAATCATGCAATGATTCAGCATTGAAATAAAAATGTTCGTATACTCAGAAATGCACGAAAACAGAACAGCATGGTGTAAATTTGATTATAGGGAAGACCCTATCTCCGTCTGTGGAAGAGTGACCACAGTTGAATCTTGAAAAACAACAACTAATGGAAGCAATGATAAAAAGAATGTGTATGTCTGACAGTTTTATTGTTGAGAAATGGAAGATGTTGCCTACGGCAGAGGGAAATCACCAAATCTATTGGAATAGCAAAACCTTCAGATCAAGAGAGACTGGTCTGACCAATTGAAAGTGTCCATCACCATTTCTTGGGAGGACTTGAGCTAACTGTATGTCTTACAATTGATTACATCTGTTATTGATGAAATAGGTGTCCCAAATGGCACTTGTTCGTCCACTGCCTTCCACCACACTAGGAGGCTGTTTCCCTTCCCAGAGTTCCCACACCCCCCTCCATCAGGCACACACTCCCAAACACAGTGCTGGATGGAGCTCAAAACTGAAGGATTATCCTAGTCCCTCCTTTTTCTTCATCACTAATTCCAATTCTATTGTCATTTCTGATGAATTCTATCCACAAGATCTGTCCACCTCCAATGCATAGGTATTCTCCTTCACTCCAGTGCCTTCTTCCAAGGCACCACGGTGTCTTACCTGGACTGTTGCAGTAGCCTCCTGTTGGATTCTGTGGTTTCCACTCTTTTAGCCCATCGTTCACCTCACGACTCCTTCAATCCAGCCTACCCACAGCAACCTACATGCTTTCCAAGTGTATCTTGAATTTTGTCACTCTGCTTTTACACTTTGAATGAAATATGCACTTCTCTGAAGCCTTTAGGCCCTTGCCTGCCTCTTAGAGACCCTCACGTGTCCCCACTGTCCTCAATGGTTTTGCTCTGCTGACCCTGTCCCTCCTTCTGGTTCTGAAACTTCCATGTTTGGTCTTACCTCGGGGACCGCACATTTGCCATCTCTCCTGTCTGGATCATTCGACATCCAGATCTGCTGCTGCCAGCTGCTTTCCATAATTCACATCTCAGAGAGGCTTCACTCTCCCACCTTCCTGAACTGGGCTCCAGCCTCCTCTACCATGTTTTCTGTGTAACTTCTTACTACTTCCTGCAATGGTCTTGTTAATTTGTTTATTTGTATATTGTTTCTTCCAGCTAAGGAAGGACTATTGTTTATTTCTTCCAACTAAAAGAACTGGGAATTGTCCCATTTCACTCTCATATCTTTAAGAGTTAGGATAGTGTTTAGTAAATGGCAGGTAATTGCTCGACAATATTAGAGTTAAAGAGGGAAAAAAATCATCTTTTTTTCCCTCAAAAATTGATGGCTCTGCATGCATGAGTGATACCATCCCTCCAAAATATGAAATATAACTACCTTCTATCTAGAAACTGGACCCATTTGTTAAATCTCATTTATCTTTTAGTTACTTATTTGTATAGTGGCCATACAGACATCTTATCTCCCTGAGAAATTATAAGAATTCCATGAACTAATTTATGCAAGAAATTATTTTACCACATGAGAAAACTTATTGCATTAGTTTGGACTATATGTTCTAAGATCCCCCAGTTGGTGAAACTTTAGATTGCATCACACCCTAAATATACTACATTTTTTCTTATAGATATGTATCAGTGAGAAAGAGTAATTGATAAATTAGGCACAGTAAGAGATTAACAACAACTAGTAATGAAACAACAATTATAACTATAGATTGTAGTAAAATTTATGTAAATATAGCCTCTCTTTCTCAAAAATATTTTATTGTGCTGTGGACCACAATTGACCTCAGGTAACTGAAACCACAGACAAAGGGGGCGACTTTGTGTTTTATTTTATAGATGTATTTATTTATTTGAGACAGAGTCTTACTCTGTCACCCTGGATAGGGTACCGAGGAATCATATAGCTCACAGCAACTTCAAACACTTGGGGCTCAAGTGATCCTCTTGCCTCAGCCTCCTGAGTAGCTGGGACCATAGATGCCAGCCACAATGCCCGGCTAGTGTTTTTCTATTTTCAGTTGAGACAGAGTCTCACTCTTGCGGAGGCTAGTCTTCAACTCCTGAGCTGAAGGGAACCACCTGCCTTGGCCTCCTAGGGTGCTGGGATTACAGACGTGAGCCACCAAGAACTTTTGTGTTTTAGTGTAGAAGGGCCAAGTCTGTCTCTGGCTTTAGGTGCTCATTGGCTTATTTTTTTATTGACCTCAGATCCAGGCTCACTCTAGTGGCCCGAGGATCTCCAGAGAATGGTTACAAGACTGAATTTTTAAAAAAGAAGAAAAAAACTAAGGTTCCCAGGAGAGAACTCTGGTGACTCAATGTCTCTGTCCTGGGATTCAGTGTTTTCATCCTAAGCAGATCTGTTACGTGGCCAGAAAAAAACAGTGTCACAAAAGACAGCCCTGTGCACTGGTGCTGTCCTCTGCCCGTGTGTGTGTACAGGGCTGTGAAGGGTTTGGTGGCAGCACCCAGTGTGCAGACTCAAAACACTCAGTGGTTAAGGACAAAAATGAAGCCTGGAAAATGTATGTGGGAAACATTCCTCAGGCCCGAGGAGGTTGGGGACACCAGGAAAGAGAAGAGCACCAGAGGAGTATGTGTGTGGAGGTGGGGGTACAAAGCTTCTAGTACATTCTCGGCTCTCCAATTTACCCTTGACAGATTTTCTGCCTAACTCAAATACTGCCTGGTCACTCCCGTCCCCGTGGATTGGATGTGGAGAGGTCAGAAACACTTCCCTGTCTGTTCTTTCCCAAGGGGCTTCCTGGCCTCGCAGCTGGGCTCAGGGCTGGCTTCCGGGCAGGCAGAGAAGATGCCTCCTGATGAAGTTCAGCCTCGCCCCTCTCTCTGAGCAAATGTGCCAGTAGCATTTGGGTTAATGAACTGTGCCTTTTAATAAATGGTTCTTATCTCATCAGAGTAGTGCTAAATTGTCAGGATTTTAAATTAACTTAATAGTTTCGTGGATGGTACTTGTTCACTGGTTACTCTGAAAGTGGGGCGGTCCCCACCCAGGGTTTCTTATTGAATTATGCAACAGTTAGTGATCTCATTTAGGTTTAAGGGGAAATATTTAGGATGAATGTGCAATGCCTCGATGCCCCCCTTAATGGGCATTTCCAGGCCTCCCCTAAACTAAAAGCCAGTTATTAATCATTGGGTCACTCCATGTTCTGTTCATGGCAAGATGAGATTATCCAGGCCAAGGAATGGCCAACAGCCTCTTGGAAACACCCTCCCCTGCCAAAAGAGGGAGACAAAAGGCCTATCTTTCTTCTGTTTGTGCAGAATATGTGCTGAGTTGAACAAACCCCTGTCCTGCCTGTGAGAAGCTTATTATGTAAGTTAGAAAGTCGTAAGGGCTATGAGAGAGGCAGCTACAAAATTTCTAGACTTCTGAAGAGGAAAGAAAATTAACTCCATGGAAAAAGGAGAGTTGTAGGTGGGGTGAAGCTTCTAGAAGGCAGTAACATTTGAACGTGGCCTTGATGCATAAGATTTATATGCCTGAAGTGTGAAGAGCATTCCAAGTAGAATTGTAATCTTGTGCCTCTCTACTAGATAATGAATAGCTTATCGGTGAAAAGAATTGCCACTTTCTGAGCATTTACTATGAGGCTGCTAAACGGTCTTTGCAAGAACCTTGTGAGGTATAAACCAATATCATCTCCATTTCGCAGATGAGAAAAATGGGGTTCCAAGATGGTAAATACCTTGTCCAAACCCACATAGCTTTGGGCACACAAAGATTGTAACTCAAGCCCAAGATCGTTAGGAATATTATTTTCTTATATTCTCACCTAAATCACTCTTTCCCTACAGACATCATACCCATATCCATAGTTATCTGCAGAAGCTTTGGCAGGGATTCCACTCGATCTTACTGTCTTTACTTTTCAGTGGTGGGGGATGCAATTCCTTTAAGCAGACAGCTTAGTCCAGAGGGATCATATCATCACCATCCCAGAGAAGATGTACCCATTGTGCAGAAATTATTTCCTTCATGGCTCCTGGCCCTCCTGCATGTGGCAGGTGTCAATGCTGTGACACAAGGCAAGGATGGTGGCAGAAACAGGGGACTAAGACATTGTCCACTCCAATGGAGGACAGAGAAGCAGCACCATCCCTGCTCACTGGAGACGGGCAACACCCACAGAAATCACGGCCAGCAACTCGCAGACATGGCCAAGTATTAACTGGGAAGAGAATGCGTAGTCAAGACCGCAAGGTATGAGCATCAAACCCTTGTTTGAGAAGCAGAAGAGAGCAGGAGAGCACATGACGGCCTTGACAATGGCCACTTACCCTTTTGCACTCACCGTGCTAGCTCACTCCCCCGAAGCTCTCCAGTCTTCCTTACAAAGGGGTGTCTGGGGGAAGGTGGGGCCAGTTGAGGCAGCTTCAGGCTTCCTTCCATTGAGAGGTGCATAGGAGCTAACTGGGCCCACCCTGCTGGGAACTTCAGGTGTCTCTGCCCCGGGCAAGGACTCTACTGCTAGATGAGAAGAAACAGAAAACAAAATCTGCCCCTTTCTCTTTCTCTATTGCTCCCTGGGACAGGCACAGGGGGCCTGCTGGGCTGAGTGACCTTGAGAAGGTCAAGCAGGCCTCTGAAGTGCAGCAGCAGCGCGGAGCAGAGAGGGGCGGGAGCCATAAAGGAAATAGCGTCTGGGAAGGCCCCGTCCTCCCTTTCTTCTGGCGCAGGCACGAGGCTCCAGCTTCATTCTGCATTCATAAAGCCGTCCTTTGGAAGCGCCTTTAAGAACTGCTGTGGGAAGCTTGAAGAAACATGTTGGAGGGTCAAACACACATCTCCTTGGGCTTTCTTTCATCTGTCTTAAAAACAAAAATCTCTTTTTTTAATAGCCCCCTCCTGTAGAAAGGGATAATCTTTTGTTAACAGCAGCCTCCCATGGCAAAGAATCTCAGCAATTAATGCAGAAAGGCAAGGGAGAGACCGGCAGGGGCGAGTGGGACTTGGGAGTAGGGAAGGAAGGGTGGGGATGGGCCAGTTGTCACTGGAGCAGGAACAGAGCTCTGCTGAAAGGTGCCGACTGAGCCAGGTGCTGGCCTTAGACAAAGGGGTTCAGATTTGGGATGGACAGCCTGCTACCATGACCAATAAGGCATGGGAAGAGAAGAGACTCCAGCTGGCCATACCCTTCTGACCTCTGCCCCTGAGACCGCTCTACGATCCCTTGTGTCAACTGTTACTCTTTGTGGTTATTCTGTTTTTAATAGAAGGGTACATTCTTCAACTCTGTTGTAAGTGATTCCGTATTTTCCCAGTCTCTGATTATACTCTTTGATTTAGGGTTTCATTTCTAAAACAGGACATGTTTTAGAAGGCTGCCCACTTCTGGTAGGATAAAACTCCAGGCACCACAGCATGGTTGGAGGTTCTGGTGTCTTGAATTTTGTCCTGACTTTTCATCCTCATTTGTGGCCAGACCCCTCCCCTCAGGCCACGTGTGTCCATCCTGTTGCCCGGACCATGTTGTTCTGTTCTAGCTTTGGCCCCAGGAGTTCCACTAACCCTAGGACCTTCACTTCTTCATTCCCCATCTGACCACCCCCTTTCATCCTTTAAAACTCTGCTCAAGCATCACTTCCTGCGCGAGGCTCCATCATTCATTCTCCCCCAGATCCTTGCATCGGAGTCCATGTGCACCACTTTTAATGGACTTGTGAAACTGTCTGTGATCATCTATTTATGTGAACAATTTTAACCCCCAGGAGATTTTCAAAAACATGAAATTGGCCTTCTTCTTTTTAGCACAATGCCTGATACCTAGTTGACACTGAACTCACGTCTGAGCCAAAGATTGCTAAGGAGATAATAGTAGGAAACGATGATCTACCCCCAACTCTCAGAAAGGGGAGAAAAATGTTTCCAAATTCTGATGATTTTGTTGCATCAGGTGAGAGTAAGGGGAATGAAGAGAGTAAACTCCATGTTGTGTATGTGTGTTGAGATCTGACAGAGCCAATTCACAGTGAAAAGACTAAGCCTGCAACTCTAGGAGCTCCTGACACTGGGGCATGTGATGTGCTTCTCCCAGACTTGGAGGAGGAAACCCCCAGTGGCCCCCAGTCTCAGTCTCAGCTGGGGATACCTTTCCACTCCCCATGCTAGATTTGCAAAGCACAGAGCATTTTGGGTGTATCAGAGCACATGGCTGTCACTCTTTTATTCTTCCTTCCCAATTGTGTGTTTGGAACAGAGCCCTGAGGACAGTTTTATGCAGCAAAGGGAACAAAACTCTAAGCAGAATTTGTCTTCTGTGAAAAGAGCTGTTGTGAAATCCCTTGCATGGTTAGATCCCCAAACATGGCCGGGCCCTCTGTTCTCAAGCTTGGGATTCCAGGACCCAGGCCTGCGCTGTCCTTTGCCCAGCAGAGTGTCCTTTGCTAATAATGTAGTTCTAATAGAAAATTTCCCTTCAGTAGGTAAAACCCCCCTCAGAGGTTACACCTTTGCCTGGCCCTGTCCTGTGTTAAGTTAGCCTGGGAACTCTTGCCAGAAGGGTTGTGAGAGCCCACAGGGGCAGGGCTTATGGGCTTGTAGGTTCTCCTTATAGAACAATGGTGCACTCAGCAGGCTGGGACCTGTGAGACGGATCAGGGAAGACTGAGCATGAGGCTCAGCATATATCATGTTTTAGGGCATTTCAGTTTCATGGAAATAATATTGTGTGAATGGCAGGGAGGGAGAAGGGAGGGAGAGAGGGAGGGAGGGAGGGAAGAAGGAGAGAAGGAAAGAAAAAGGGCAGAAGTAAGGAATTAAAAGTGAAAGAAAAGCAGACATTTGGCTTTCTGTGCGTTTTCAATCTGAAGCATGCATGTGTGACCCTAATAGTCACCTCTATAATCTGTGACTTCAATTTCCAAGTAACAATCTGGAGTATTAAGACAAAACTGTTGGTCTCGTCCCTCCACACTGTATTAAATTAGACACTCGGATACATGGCAGAAGTAAAAGAGTTGGTTAATTCCCCACGTAATTGATGGTAATGAATTTGTTTGCTGAGTGATGTGGTTTATTGATGGCTCTTGTGTCTGGTCTGCTCTCTGTGCTTGGAAGTACAGTGTTTGCACTTAGCTTGTTGAGTTAATAAAATCTACAAAGTAGTTTCAAAAACGAATATGTACTCCAATGCAATTCTCAGCAAAAGCAGTTCCCTGTTTACGGGGAGTTTCTTAATGTGTGTTTCTTAATGATCACTAATTATTCGAAAGGAAAAGTGTCTGCTGTCTACTGATTTGTTTAAAAGCAGGAGGCCTGTAGTGGGAGAAACACTGTGTCATCAGGGGCTTTTGATAGTGGGCAGAGCCTGACCCTCTGACGGAGGTTGGAGAGGAAAGAACGATAGCATTTACGATCTGACAAAACCACTTGCAGGATTTGTGTGAAGAGGAGGCAAAACACTTTTTTTGAGGTTTCCACAACTTTTTGGTCCCCTTCCTGCCCCAGTTCCTCCTTTGTGCCCCCAAATAGATAATGACCGTCCCTCTAAAGGATAGAGTGGGGTGACCAACTAGAATTGGTGCCACCTCGCAACTTCTTCAGAGAAGCTCCTGCTTGCAAAAATATTGTTATCTGTGTTAGCAAAGTAATTAAAATGAACTAATCATTTCCCGAAATATTTATGTATTGAAAGCAATTCCAACTGATTGCCTTTAAGTAGCATTTTCTTCTGTTTTGGTAACCAATAGCAGCGTGCTCGCTTTGCTGTCTGGAGCTCTGGCCCACCCACTGTGGGAACGCTGCCGGAGGCGGGTGGGTGAGTGAGAGCTGAGGAAAGTACCTGACCCTTGCAGACCCAGACCTTCTCACCCAGGAGGATCCTCTGGCTGCTCCTGTCCCTAGACTGGGGCTGTTTTATCACAGCTGTGGGTAGAGCTGCCATCTACAGTTATGGTTAGAGTTTCCTCCCCAAGTTGGGAATCTTTGTTGGTTCAGCGTTATTTCCTTTATGCCAAGGACTCAAAGAAACAGTACTCTGATTAGATTAAGGCAGGCACTCAAACAGCTGGGTCACCAAACCCAGGGATGTTATTAAAAATAATAGTCTTTACAGCAGCGCTGTCTTTTGAAGGCACACAGAGTTACACGTTCCTGTGGCTGAGGCAGCGGGCTCCTGGCAGTACAGACCCATGGGACAGGCAGAAGTGATGGGCTGAAAAGGCAGGAAAAACGACCCCACGGGGTTATTGTGGTGATCTGACTGCCTGGAGGATGGGAGACAGTGAGGACGAGGCCTCCTGGGGCGGGAAGATGGAGAGAAGACTGAGGAGTAACCCTGTGGGACGCTGGGGACCCACAACCTAGACTCAGCTGTACCCTAACCAGCCGTGTGACTTTGGGCAAGCCCCAATCTCTTCCAGCCTCAATTTCATCTGCCTTACTTGCCAATGCAGTGTTTTTCAACCTTTTCAATCTCACGTCACACTTGAACCTATTGCATTTGCCCAGCACACTTAAATTACGTTGATCGAACAAGAGTAAAAATAACGGCTTGGCGCCTGTGGCTCAAGCGGCTAAGGCACCAGCCACATGCACCTGAGCTGGCGGGTTCGAATCCAGCGCGGGCCACCAAACAACAATGACGGCTGCAACCAAAAAATAGCTGGGCGTTGTGGCGGGCACCTATAGTCCCAGCTACTTGGGAGGCAGAGACAGGAGACTCGCTTGAGCCCAGGAATTTGAGGGTGCTGTGAGCTATGATCCACGGCACTCTACCCAGGGCAACAGCTTGAGGCTCTGTCTCAAAAAAAAAAAAAAAAAAAAAGAGTAAAAATAAGAATGGAGCTTATTTTTGTGCTTTGAATATCTTTCAAAAATAACTTAATTAATGATCTTTAAGGTTTTCCAGTCGAAAATAACTGTGCCAATGGCTACCTCTTAAAGGTTCCTGCCCATGGCGCTGTTCTTGGATTTTCCAGAAAGGATCCATATGCAGAGGAAGGGAAAGGCAGGGTGTGTTGGTCAGAGGGGGGTGACGTGAAGCAAGAGGCTCCAGGGACACGTGGTGCAGTGGTGCTCACCTTGTAACTGCAGGCAGGTAAAGCAGAGGGCTCAGCATGGGGCATACCTTTGATTCCTGGCTGGAGAGCCAGGACTATGTACCACCCGTCCCCTGCAGCCCCTGCCTCTGGCCAGCCCATTGCTGAGCCCGTGCTCTGCAGGGGCCCCAGGTGCCAAGCCCCGTCAAGGGGTCAGATCACAGTCTGTCCTTTGAAGAGCTGCTCTGTGCAGATCAGGGCACCGGCCCAAGACTGCCGCTTCCCTCAAACACGTTCTTTCTGAAGCTCAGGAGCACTTGGCTGTGAGTGGAGTCCTTCAGAGAAGGAAAGAGCAAGGCTAACACCGTGAGAGGTGATTTGGACACGCACTCTATGGTCTCCTGTGCGCTGCCTGGCTCTTTGCCCAGAGTCCCTGGTCATCGCGGGTATGGCGTTGCTCTCCTGCTGGTGATGGATGGAGGCACATGATGTGTTCCTCATTTCGTCTTTGACTTTGTCCAAATCTGCATGCCTATTTCCTCTGCTTCAATGACCTTGGATTTCCCTAATTTCTTACAGGCTCTAAAGGCTTGCATGTTCTCGCTCCATTTCCAAACAGGCTGGTCTGTACGATGCAGCTGTCCAGGCCTATGGGAGTCAGGTGGTACCTCCCTAAACCCAAGCCCCCAGATCCCAGGCCCCACTCCTGCCCCTGACACCCAGCAATCCTGATGACTAGGTGTTCCCAGGCAGGGGCGGGGAACAGCTCTTCCCTGGACACTGACAGGCCCGTTCGCTGTCAGGGAGGCCAAGGGCAGCCATTCCGGGGAGATAATAATAGACAGGATAGGAATGGGGTCGAGCTGCGATTGTAGGCTCCTACAAAGGATCCCAGGTGATTTTCTAAGTAGACAGGTTTCAAACTTAAAAAAGTTATTGGCCCCTTTCTATAAAGAGAATCTGCTCAGCCCCCAATATATAAAGTAGATAAAATGGATCTGCTCCGGAGGAAACTGGGTCGGCCCCAGGCTGGTGTGCTCAGGCTCCTCGCAGAAGCCTTTGAGGCCCCTCTGAGCATTCCCTCACGCTCACACTCTCACCTCCATTCATCTAAGCCACTGTTTTTCAACGTTTTTTATTTCACGGCACACTCGAATCTATAGTTAAATTTCTACGTGTACTTAAATTATGTTGATCAAAAAAAAAAAAAAGAATATAGTTACTGTTCTTTGATCTTCTTTCAAACATAATTTAATTAACAATCTTTAACAATTTTTGTGGCATACCTAAGACCCTCTCACAGCACAAAAGTGTACCGCACCACACCCGTTGAAAATCACTGGTAAGCGGATGAACGCTTCTGCCATGAGGTCGTCGTGGAAAGCACTTAACATGTTTATCTCCATATTTCTTGACAATACAATCATGCACCACATTGCTAAGCATAAACAAAATAACCCTGAATCATTTCTCTAAAGTTGCACGCCTGGTAAGGAGAGCCCAAAGCAGAACTGTGGGTGTCAAATTTTCAGGCTTGTGTCTTATTCCCCTAAGCCAGAGGTCTAGACCAGCTGCGTCTGTCCCAGGTGCCCATCAGAAAGGCAAATTCTCCACCCAAAGCCCAGACCTACTGAATCTGAAACTATAGAGTTAGGGTCCAGAAACCTACATTCTACGGTCTCCACGTTTGTCTGATGCCTGTTGAAGCTGCCGTAGAAATGACCCTGGAATTTTCCCATTCATTTAGAATTTCCTTCTTGGTGCCTGGGTTAAGACTTGATGCTTTTTCCCCTGGCGTTTTCCTGTGTTCATTTTGGTGGTGAGCACAGGAGGCAGGAGGAGGAATTGAACAGCACACACAGTGTCCCATATTAGTTCCTGGGGTTCTAGATTGTCAGATTTGGTAAATAAAAACATAGGATGGCCACTTTAATTTGTTGTTTAGCTAAACAATGAAGATAATTTTAGCATAACTATGCCATGGCAATATTTAAGATCATAATTATACCCCTCCAAAAATCATGTTCTTTTTATCCAAAGTTCAAATTTAACTGGGTATTCTGCATTTTTATCAGGCTACCATATTTGGTACACATCATGGATTAAGGAATTTCCCCCTTTCGTCTGTTCTGTTTCCTTTCTCCATGCCCAAAGCCAGGGACATATCTCAATGCCATACTCTTATTTCCACATCCTTTTCTATGTTGGGGAGAGAACCAGGGAAAGAGAAGAGCTAGATGATATGAAATGATAAAGGAACTTAACCCGCAAGCTCATCACTTTCTTTTTTTGTTGTTGTTGAGACAGAGCTCACTGTGTTGCCCTTGGTAGAGTGCCATAGCATCACAGCTCACAACATCATCAAACTCTTGGGCTTAAGCAATGTTCTTGCCTCAGCCTCTCAAGTAGCTGGGACTACAGGTGCCCACCACAATGCCTGGCTATTTTTTGTTGCAATTGTTATTGTTGTTTAGCTGGCCCAGGCTGGGTTTGAACCTGCCACTCTTGGTGTATGTGGCTGGCGCCATAACCCCTGTGCTATGGGCACCAAGCCAAGCTCATCACTTTTTACCATTATGATTTCACTTGCACATTCACTATCTTACAAGAACAGCTGAGTAAGAAGCAAAGAAAACCTTTGCAAAGCATGTGGCTGCTTCTCCTTATCCTCCTCCCCACCGGCAAACACCATAGCCTCTCTCTCACTTGTAACTCCTCACCATGCTTGTGGCCCCAGTCTTATCAGCAAGCCGGTATTTATAAAACACAGTTAGACTCAACAAATGGGCTTTGTCTTCACTTGTACGTACGTTGGGGGCAAGGATGGGAACATCTTGGGGGAGGCAGAGAAAGGACCTTTGGTCTTATCATAAGACTTCCAAAGGATCTCTAACTTCTGTGGGATGTGATTTGAAAAGCAAAGGAAATAGATCTAAACTGTTGGGTTTTTTTGTAACATCCTTTTAAACAGAATTTGAATTAGGGAGTGGGTTGGGAAATTGCTAGGAGGAATGTTAGCAGAGAAGCACAAATAGAATAAAAGGCAAAAAATGTTTTCTCATCATACCCCTGTCTGATGTCCTTTGGTTGTGAAAAGATCAGTGGGCCTGTTTTCTAGCCTCAATTCTATTTCAGTGTTATTATGTGACCTTGGCTCAGTCACAAAACTTACTCTCAATCTTCTCCTTTGTAAAGTGAGGATATTTGCGAATTTAGACAACCTCTAGTTCAATGGCTAAGGAAATGTGTCATTTTTCTCAGAATCTGCTAAACTCTTCTCCAGATCCTTGCTGGTCTGAGTGGCAGCCTAAACCCATTGCTGTCCTTACAAACCTATGACAAGCAAGATGACAACTGATCCAATACTATTTTTTCTTCACCCATAGTATTATGCATTAAGCATAAAAAAGGGGGGAAAATTATCAGATAATTTTTTCCCCTTACTTTCTGAGCAGAATCCTACCCAAACAGTGGGCTCAGGGCCAACTTTAATAAAACGTGATTTCGGGCTATTGACCCCTCTGATCTGGCCAGTGCAGTCCCTCTTCGATGGAGAAGGTTTCCCTGGCTTCAGAAAGAGCGTATCAGGGCAGGGAGCCTGTGGCCTTAAAGAGACTTGTGGCTTTCCTGGTCCTTAAGTGTGACCTTTTAACTGAGTCCAAATTTTATAGAATAAATCCTTTTTATTAAAAGGGGTGCAGCAAAGAAAGATGAAGCTTTTCCTCTCTCCTCTGGTACTTCACAAAGAACGATCTTGAAATGAGAAGTCTGCAGCTTCCCCACCCTTGGTGGGGATATTCTGAATTCCAGGGAATTTATATTCAGGAACATTAGGGATGAATAATTTCCATGCTGAAATTATTGATTTAGGTGGAGAATAGCATGTTCATTATTTTATTTGAGGTGTTCAGTTTGGCCGTGAAATGGGAGTGGTAAAATTTATCAAGATAAGCACAGAATCAAGGAAGCTGAAGTAATTGTAACTCTTCAAAAATCCATCTGGACCATCCTTCTTATGGGAAGATGGAGCCTCATCTTTAAGAAGGAGGTAAGTCAGTGGCTTTCTGTCCGTGGGTCCATAACATACCCAGTTAGACCACTGTGTTTTACGTCTTACCTAAAACTCCCCTTTGGCTGTATGAGTCTTTAGGAAAACAAACAGTCCATAGTGGAAAATGTCCTGGGCTTTTGGCGGTCTCCTGACAGGCTTGCTTGCAGGTTTCATCTGCTCTTTTAATGGGATTTTCTGTGAGTTATTGGCAGTCAGAGGGGTTCAGACAACTGGCTGAACAGGAGGCATCCTAGGATCATAGAATTTTAGAGCTGGAAGGAACGCTTGCTCCCGCCATCCAGACAGCACTCATTTTGTCCTGGGTTCAGCTAGGAGGTAGTGAGGCAGGGATGATCCCATCCAATCCTTTTTGCCACATGACTAGACTGATGGAGACCTTTAAATGTCAACAAAGCAATTCTGAATGGAATTCAGAGCTCACCAGGAAGCTAGTATCAAAGCCGTGATGTTAGAGGACTGTCGGAGCCGAGTGCCTTGCTGCATCCCAATGGAAGCATCTTGTGTGGGCTTCAGGCTGCCGCGGCTCCTTCAGCAAGCCTGTGTTTGCAGTCCTGCAGGCTGGAAGCTACGTCTATCACGGTAGCAGTGAAGGTCAGACACTACCCAAAGATATCCAAATCTCTTCTGCTTCCCATTTCCAACTCGCCAGGGAATTGGTAACAGTTCTTTCAAAGACTGGGCTTTGAGTAAGTGGGAGCCGGTAGAGAAGGCGTAAACACCTCTGCCTGAGCTTCCCCACCGCATGCTAATGCAGAGAGGGGCGGAGGCTGGCACGGGGATTAGGTGCACCATGATTACATTGGCCTCCAAAGCCTGTGCAACTGCTCACAGACCAGATGTGATTATGTCCCTGTTTGTCTCTGTGCAAACTGTTTCTACCCTGGCAGGAGAAGCTGTGGAGGGAAGAAGTGATGAAACGGAAATAGAGGTGTCTCTGGTTAGTCTATTGATTCTCTATTAAATTGCAAGAAAGCAAAACAGATCACCAAGGCTTTGTCTGCCTGTCTGCTGATATCTGGGCCTTACGTTTGTACACTCTCAGTGTGAGGAGGTTCCCCACACTGAATCTCTCATGCAGTGAAATCAGGATGTCTTTCAGGGATAATGGATGTTTTGTTCTTTCATCACCAGGTGGGCAGGGCCAACCACCAAGGCACGCACTTATTAGACCAATCCACAGAGACCTGGCGAGTCAGGGTGAGTTGAGGGCCTCCTTTAGATTCATTTTCACAGATCCACCCATCTTCCCATTTATCCACCTTCCATCCACCTATGTGTTCATGCATCCATCCAAGAGATGGCTCAATGTGCTATGTACTGGGCCTGGAGATCAGGCCAAGTGCACCTTGGTGAAAAAAACAGACTTGGGCTTGATTCTGCTATGAGCTAACGGTTCAGTATTCCTAAAGAGAATAACCAAATGGCTGGTAAATAATTTGTCTGACTTTCTTACTCTTGACATGAAAATCTATTAATAAATGCAAGTCAATAAGTAAAATTTGCGATTTCTGGTAAGTAGTATGATAGTGTTCAGGGTGAAATGAGGGAGATTAAGACTGGAGTGGGAGGAAGCTGTGGGTAGGTAGGAGGATCCAGAGAAGGGCTGCTGGAGGGATGCTACACCTGCAGGACGAGAAGAGAGCAGGGGTCAAAGAGCAAGCAGAAGAGCATTTCAGGCAGGGGACGCAGAATGAGAGGCGGCGGCGAGGTGGGAAATAGCTCAGCACGTTTCAAGGGACTGAAAGAGGCCATTGTGGCTGGGCTGGGTGGGAGAGGGAGAGAGTGGGACAGAATGAAAGGGGCAGGGACAGAAGCCAGATCTTGCAGGGGGTTGGAGGCCCTAATGAGAAGTTGGATTTTATTTTAAGTGCAATGGCAAGACATTGGAGGGTGGGAGGGAGGGAGAGAGAACGGATTCTTTTAGCGGCTTGTGCAGAGGAAATTGGAGGATGGCAGTGAGAGATGTGAGGAGACCCTCACAGTCAACTACGGCAAGAGAGACTGGTGGTTTGAACTACAGTGAATGTAGGTCAGGGCTGCTTCCACATCTACAGAGAGTTAAGCCCAAGCCCCCTGTGCTGAGGAGTGTTGCTAGAAGATTCTACCAGGAAGCCCTCATCCACCCTCCCCTTCTTTTGTATAAAGGTGACCAGCACCAGGTACAGGGTCCTGTTCTCACTTGGCAGTGACTCAGTGGCAGTTTGTAGATGACAGTCTAGTAGGTTAGGTAGTGATAATGTTTCCCAAAGATGCCAGGACGCTGATTCCTGAAATGGGCAAATGGGCAACCTCACATGGCCAGAGGGACTTTGCTGATGTGGTAAGTGAGGAATCCTGAGATCGGGCGATGATTCTGCACTATCCTGGCCACATGATGGAATGACAAATGTCTTTATAAGAAGGAAGAAAGACCCTCAAAGGCAGTAAGAGAAGATACGCGAGGCTGTAAAGATACGAAGAGCTTATAGGGAAACTAGGAGGAGCTGCGATCCAAAGCATGCAGACAGCCTCTAGAAGCCAAGAAAAGCAAGGAGGCAGATGGTTCCCTAGGTCCAGTAGAAAGTACCAGTCCTGCCCAACATGGTGTCCAGCCGCTGAGAACACCTTTGCACCTCTAACCTCCAGAACTGTAAGATAATAAACTTAGGTTGCTGTAAGCCACCAGATTTATGGTAAGTTGTTACAGCAGCCACAGGAAATTAGAGTGTGACAGTGAAGGAAGTGCAAGGCTCAGGCCACCTGCTGTGCCGGGATCTCTCCCTGCACCGGGAAGTCCCACGCTAGACCCATCGGACTGAGACCAGTCTCCTGTTTCCCTGACTCTCAGGTTTGCTGTCCTTGGCAAGGTGGTCACTGGAGGAAGTCCAATCCTTGGGCTTCTGGAATTGGACAAGCTCAAGAGACCTAACTCAGAAAAGCCAACAAGGAAAGCACTTATTTCTGTTTTATAAGTCAGTTTTAGTAAATACAGGGCACAAGAGTGAGAATTGCACCTTTGGGGCTGGTGTAATTTGATTATTCTCTTTAGGAACATTGGACCATTAGCTCATGGCAGTGGGGCAAGCAGTGATGGTTGGCAAATTCCTGGTCTGGTTTTCTGACATGGTTACAGTTCTCTCTGTCCCCCTTGGCCACACTCTGGAGCATCACACCCATTCCCCGGCCTCGGCCTTGATCCCTCCTACAGTCCCCACCCCTACTTTCAGTCTCTCTGCTGAGTGCGCAGAGCCCCCACCTGCAGATGCTGGACCTGCTGGAGCTAGAACCAGCGCTGAGATCCCTGTGGGGTGTAACATGTGCTGGAGACTTGAAAAGGACCCCACCAGCAAGAGTGAGAGCATCAGCTTGTTAATTGCTACTTTACATTAAGAAATCATGCATTTGCCCTGAGATAAGCCTCATGGATCTGGCAGCAGCCTGGCCTCTCTGTTGCACCCACTCTGGGGTCTGCTCCTGCCACTCAGGGCCAAAGAACGGGCGACTCACCCTCTTCCTTATCTAGCTGAGAAAAGGCCCTGGGCTAATATTTTTCTCTGAGTAGATGACAGGGTTTGCTTGTGAAGGAAAGGGCAACTCCATCTAAGAAAGACTTGGAATCCTGCCTGCCTCGTGGTTCTTCCCTCACCGGGAGGCAGCGAGCAGCCCTGCCTGGGGGAAAGGGAAGGAGGGCTGAAGGTTCCTCTGGATCCTTTCACCTTTTCCCACGTAGACCTTTTTTTTTTTTTTTTTTTTTGTAGAGACAGAGTCTCACTGTACCGCCCTCAGGTAGAGTGCCGTGGAGTCACAGCTCACAGCAACCTCTAACTCTTGGGCTTACGCGATTCTCTTGCCTCAGCCTCCCGAGCAGCTGGGACTACAGGCGCGCGCCACAACGCCCGGCTAGACCTTATTTTTGAAACCAAGACTAATGATCCGGTAACCTTCTAGATAGCCTCCCAGAACCAAGACTTGAATAGACTCACTTAACTGCATACCAGTTCCTGCTGGTTTCCCCAAGGGCTTAAGAAAGAGATGACAGGGAGATAGTGGAGGTCAAGTTTAGACTCCTCCTTTCCTCAGACCTGTCTCTTATATTCCACCTGGGTTGGCTTCCCATGCTCTTCTTCAAATTTAAACAAAGCCGCTGCTAACTAACGTGTACATACTTATTAAGAGTTATCCACCTTAGCCCGGAGAGAGGCATAGTTAGTGTTGCAATTATTTGGGGTCAGCTATTTTCCTCTCCTTATGAATATACATGAGGATTTTCCTTTTCCTCCTCACTTTGTTATGGTGGCTGCCTTGCTAATAACGGTTGTGCCTGCAAGCGCATTTTCCTTCCATAATTACTGAGGGGTTTAAATGCTCTCTAGAGATATTAGCCGTTCAGATGTCCTATGAGTCCGCAGTGGTCAGGAGCATAAGCCGATGAAGAGTCAGTTCATCAAATAATCCTAAGAATTCAGGCGTTCAGATCTGAGCCCCTCATTTTGGCCCTGATGTAGTTAACCTGTGGGTATCTGCCTGCTCTGTCCCAGTGGGGGAAGGCAGAGGTGTGCTTACCACAGGAGAGCTTAGGATTTTGATAGGCTGTTCCAGGGATGGCCCTATGAGAATAAACATTTCTGAATATTTCTTACCAAATATTTCAGAATTCGATATGCGTCAGGCTCCACTCTACTGCCTCCTTCGGCCCTCTGCTGGATTTTCTATCCCCTGTGTCTCAGTAAACCTCCTCCCTACCAGGTTTCCACCTTCAGGCCTGTTACAGAACATTACCCTGGATGGGGAGCTTGTAAATCAGCGTTAGATTAAGAAATGGCTGCTAAATACCAGAGTCTTTAAGGAAATCATTAGTTTTTGATTGACACAAATTTCAGTACAAAATCAGTTGTTCCTTGAGATCCTTCTAAAATCTGCTTTGCGACAAATTTCTTGGGGAAAAAATCTCAGAATCTCCAAAGTTAACAGGTATCTTCCCAAGTAAACTGGGCCATTTTCCTCCTCTAGATCATAAAGAACCTGAACAGTACTGCACAATTATCTGGGTAGGAAAATCTTATCAGAACCCCCTTCACTCCCCCGTCCTCTCAAAGAATGTATTCCAGTATAAATTAAGACGTCAGCATGCAGGAAGTCACTGCAGATGGCTAATTTTACTCTTTCCTCCTACACTTTAAATTCCCTTGCTTATTTGATGCATTGTACATGCGAGATTTATTTCTCCTTCTAAATTTTAAATAGTTGTTGAATATTGACGGAATTGTCAGCTGAAGATAGAGGGCTATACGTCTTGTTGTTCTTGTTTCCACTTTGTAACGGTGAATGAAGTAATCTGCAAGCAGAAAATGATCAATAACAAGATCTTCAATCGCTGAGCATTTATTATGTGCCTGGTATTGTATTAGGTGCAGGACATCTTTGCTACACAAAGTGTGGTGCCAGGACTAGGTGCATTTCCATTGCATTGTAGCTTTTTAGACACTGAGACTCTCAGGCCCCACCTGAGCGTTGAACAAGATTCAACATTGCAACAAGATCCTTAGGGTCTACCTATGCACATTACATGGTACACACAGAAAGGTACCCCTTTGCACCATTTCATTTATTCCATACGGTAATTCTTGGAAGCGGGGCCCATTGCTCCCATTTTATAGATGAGAAAACTGAGGTTAGGTAAAGCTAAAATCACAAAAGATCATATTTACTAAATAGGTGTCAGAGGAGGGGTTTAAATTCAATTTTCTCTGTTGCCATATTCCATGCCTTTCTAGTTCTGCTATGGTGATTTAGAGGAGAGTCCATTTGTAGTAAAGATTAGTTCCCCCACCAAAAAATATTTGAGTTCTATAAATTTTGAAATTTGGGGGAATAAAGCTGATGTAGTGAAAATGGTTAAAGGTGTTGACCAGTAGCGTCTCTATAAGGGCTTGCAGATTTTTTCATTCAAGTGTGAGAAAAGATTTCATTCATTGCATTTGTTGAGCTTCTCTTGGCACCTGGCAGCACCCTAAGTGCTTGTAGGGACGTAGAAACCAAGGAGCTTGGTACTCCCCTGGAAGGACGTTTGTTTCTGAGCAGTCATGAAAAGACCAGCAGCCCAGAGAGCACGAGTGTGTTCTGATACCAACTCGTGGTCCTCAGAAATGGTGGCTGCCCAGAGATGAATAGATCCAAGCTTACTTCCAGGTAATAAGGTAGCTGGTTCTATTTACATTGCTGACGATGGTGTCATGCCTTCCAACTCTTGTCCAGGAAGGAAGTTGTAGATAGCAGTTCCAAGTTCCTCTGGTGACATCAGCAATCAGGCTGCACATTCCAGCTCACATCTTTCACAAGAGGAGGGGGCAGCGTGCATTCCCTGAGGCTCCCCAGGAAGAGGCTAAACCTGGCGCCCACCTGGCCAGCTGATCAGGGAGGTAGCCCTGCCCTCTTGAGGGCCATCTTCACACTCCTGAGTGGAGAATGAGCTTAAAGCTGCCATGCATATAAACTCTAATGGCCTTCTTCCCCACATTTACATTATTAGAAGTTTCTTTGACTGGTGTTATGATGATAAATGAAAAATGCTTTGCTCCATTACGTCAAGCACTAATGCAGAATGGGAAGAATTTCTGCTCTTGGTTTGTTTATTTATTTTTTTCTTAAGGAAGGAAAGGGGAAAAGAGAGAAAACAGCAGATGGGAAAGTAATTAGGTTCCATGTCCTGCTAGAGTATTTACATACAGGCCTGGGGAGAGGCTGCCAGAAGCTCAATGCCACTCCCGCTGCCCTAGAGACAAGGCCTCCCTCTCTCCTGCCTCCTCTGCACTGCCAGGTCTCTGGCAGCCTGAATTTTCCATTTCTCAGGGAAGCTTGGACAACTTAGACCCTTTGACAGGCAGGTAAACTGAGTTATGAACCTTACTCAAATCATTACAGGTGAACATCCAGAACATCTAGTTGGCCAATGAACCAGCATATTTTTCTTAGTAGCAACAGTCTAATAATTTGCTGTTTAGTTTGCAATTGCTCGTTTTTGTTTTGTTTTTTAACTTCTTATTCTGCATAGGTTTATTTCTCAAATTTAAGTGTACTCTGTTGTTAAGGTTGTTTGAATTAGGAGGGGAAGAGACAGAATTGAAATTCTAGTTTTCTCCTGTCTTCACACTTGGAGTTAAGTCACTTTTCAGGGACTCAGTTTAGGAATTTCTTTTGGTCTGCTTGTTTTTTTTTTTTTTTTTTTTCTCCCTTTGTGGGTGAAAAGTAATTCATATGAACTCCCTAGTGTGAAGGGTTTTGTACAACCGAAGGCCATAGTTTCCCCACAACTTCCCCAGGTCTTTGCCGAGTTACATGTATCCACGCTACAACCATCCAGTTTGAGGTGTCTCTATCAATAGCAGCTTTTTGATAAGGCTCAGAGACACTAGAGTATATAATACACACATTAAAACCTCTAAAACATGATAAGGAAGATGCAGGGATCTGGAAGGGGGAAGCGTCTGAAGTCTTCCCTAAAGCTCGGGTCAAATACTGGCTCCCCTGTAAAATCACTAGAACAGCCTGTTGATGAGACACGGCCGTGGCCCTGGTGCGCTGTTTCCCACATGCACATTGGTGCATGGTTTCCAGCCACATGAGGAAAGTATCTCTCTGTCTAGTCTGTAGCAGTGCCTGAAAGAGAAGGGCACAGTAGGACCACTTACTGGGATTTTGAAGCCAGGTTTAAGGTTGGCCTTTCAATGTAGAAGCTAGGGAGGAAGCTGGTTAGGATCCATAAGGATCACGATTAATCCTGTAGGATCAGTGGACACAAAGTTTGGGGCAGGAAACTTTGGCGTTTTCTGTTAATGGCCTAAAAGGTCTTTTGGGGAAGTGATAGAAGGAATAATAAAATTATTTGCAACTCTTATCATTCTGGGTAATAGTAAAGTGGTGTTACAGTCAAATAGTAAAGGTTCATGCATAGCTACTGTTGGGTGTATAGAAAGTTAAGGTTTTCACCAGATTGAACACAAGGCTGATGGTGGTGGGGACATTACGTGGAGGAGTGATCAGTGGCCGTGACTGCTGGTGGGCTGTCGCATCGCCCTCTTGGAAGCATCACTGAGGTCCTGGGATGCCCTGGGGCCATATGCTTCCTACTCCTGATCCTTACTCAGCTAAGAGATCAACTTGGCCTTCAGCTTCTTCTCAACCTTCTTGAAGCTCTTCGTGGCCACAGTTTGGGTGTGTCAGATGAAAGCTGGGAACTGAGAATGCACCTGCTTGATTTCAGACACACATATTTCTTTTTTGGCCCTAAGTGGAAAGGGGACAGATACCTCATCACTCCAGGATGGAGATGGGAAGAGTGGTGGCAGAGTGGTGAAGAGCGGCGAGAAGCCAGTGCACCCCGGGGCATGATCCTGTGCCCCCAGCACCCTCAGCTTTTTGGCTCAACATAGTCCAGTACCGAGGGGGAGACTTTTTCTGCTACCAGCTTCTAAGGAGTTGTATTGAGCAACTGTGAATAAAAAACAATTAAATTTGCTAAAGGTCTGCGAAATCAGATCTAATCTCTTTGGGGACTTGGAAAAAACAAGCAAACAAAAGAGCTGAGTTATCGATTGCTGCATTTCAGCAGCTCTTAATCTGAAATGAAATCAGCCTGGGCTGGGGCCCAAAGGCCAGAGACCCTGATATCCATTCTCCTCTTGTCAGAAGGCCCACCTGTCAGAACGCCAGCTTCCTGCTCAACAACTAAATCAGTAGGCAGGTGGCAGGTTGCAGAGAGCTGCAGCCATTGGGCTTTCCTGGGGGCACGAAAGGCAGAGGGAGAACTGGAATATTTTCTTAAGTGTAAAGCAATGGAGCAAATTGAGTTCACAGGGTCGACATTCCTCTTCACCGTATCAACAGAAGCACCTAATCTGGCCGGCAGCACTTTACCTCGGCTCCTGTATTTCCCTTTTATGAGGTGCTGTCGCTCTATTATCTTTCCCCGAGTTGGTCTTTACCCCTTCGACCTTCAGAGGTAGAGGGGGAGGAGGGCAGCCCCACTGGCAGTCTGGGGCAGGCCAGGGAGAAGACAGGACTGACCTTGAATAAACTCCATAGGCAGCGTCTCCTGAGCTCAAGTGTGTCTGGGATGAAATGTGCGGCGCAGGAGTCTCACTGGGTGTGTCCAGTGCAGAGGGGAAGATACAGGAGTTAGGGAGTTTGTTTTTTAGGATTTATTTATTTATTTATTTATTATAGTACAAAAGACCACAGCATAGTCTCTAAAGCAAACCCAGTGGTATTCTGGCATTAAAAATATAGATCTTTTAGCATTTACTTTAAAAAGATCTAGTCAGAGCATCTTAAAAGCTACAGCTTTTCAGATCTAGGGTCAGGGCAGAAGAAAATAACTAATACTCTCTGCCCTTCCCTGCCCTTCCCTTCCCTTTCTTGAGACAGAGTCTCACTTTTTCTCCTTGGGTAGAGTGCTGTGGTGTCACAGCTCACAGCAACCTCAAACTCCTGGGCTCAAGTAATCCTCTTGCCTCAGTCTCCCTCATAGTCATTATTACAGGTGCTCACCACAACCCCCAGCTATTTTTAGGGACGGGGTCTTGCTTTGATTCAAGCTGCTCTCAAACCGCCTCGGCCTCCCAGAGTGCTGGATTATAGGTGTGACCTACCACACTGGGTCCAATGCTTCCTTCTTCATGAAACCTCTTGAACTGTATGTTCCCCCGCAACCATGAAAGGGTTTCCCTCACAGTGCAGGCACATCTGAGAATCTTCTGGCTGATAGCTTAAAATCATTACTTCACAGTGAACAGTAATGGCCCACCTTCCTGCTACCTGCCCCCCATTTCACTTGGGGTCACAAACAAAATGTCCTGGAGGCAGTCACCCAATCTGCATTAGGACACATGTCTCAGTTCATTGCCAATCAGTTTCCATGGGGAGCCTGGTGAAGGGCAACCGGGACCTGACTGTGGACTGATCTTTTCATTCCTCTTTCTTTGAAGGGTTGGCACAATGGGCTCCTCGCCTTCCAAAGTCCTTCTCAGTGTTGACACCCAGAGGTCCCCGTCCTTCTATCTCTCCTTCCATACCTCTGTCACTTTCTCAGTTTATGTTGACGCTGCTGAGCCCTCATCCCTGACTCTTACGTTTCTGCGTACTGGCTGGGTGATCTCTAGTCCCAAGACATCTACTCACTTTCATACAGATGACTATTAAATACATCTTCTGCCAGCCCTCTCCCCAACAATCTAGGAGCTTCCTTTCAGCTACCAATTAGACACGTGCACGTGAATAGCCAATGGGCTTCTCAAACTCAGTACATAGAAAGCCACATCCCAGACCTCCTCCTCCTGCTGACATTATTGGGATCAACAGCATGGCATTCACTTGGTGGCCCAAGTTGGAATTGGAACTTGGGATATGCTCCTCTGTCTGCCCACCTCCTTATTTTGTTGCAGTCCAAACTTCCTAGCTCAGCACACGAAGCTCATTGTAAGGCCAAATCTTCATTTCCAGGACTGCATCCAACCGGGGCCAGTTTTCTGCAATTGCATATTTATTCACGACTTCTTGATTTGTCTCCAAATAGCCCTCTTCCCCCTTCAAAGGGGGGAAGTGAGGCCTCTTCCCCCTTCAAAGCTCTCCGCCCCTCATCCCATAAGACCCACTTGAAATGAAGGCTCTTTCTCAAGGGTGTCTCTGTTCTCCTACTTGGACCTGGCCCTTACTGCCAGGCACCCCCACGGTACATATTCCCTCTGCATGTGTCCCCCTGTGCATTGAGACATCCGTCCCACCACCAGACTTAAGGAAAGAACAGAAAGATATGACTTGTTGAATCCTTGTATCATAACAACCTTCTAGCACATTTTTAGACACACAGCAGAGCCTCAGTAAATCCTGGTCTAATGACTAAATACGTGTTTTGATTAGGAACGAATCCAGACCTCGGCATGTATAGTTCTCCAAGGAGCTGTCATCTGAGACCTGAGAGATGCCAACACTTTGTGTCTGTTTTTCAAGGGTCTGAGGGATGGTAATGAGGACCCCTGAAAATGAAGATTCTGATTCCCGAGCCACACAGTAGAAAGGAGGCCGAGGGATGGGGTGGCCTCCTTGGAAAGGCAGGAAAGGGCACAGGAGAAAAGTGGGGGAGATCTGGGCCCTCCTCCCTTCCACAAGGAGGGCAAGGACCCCCCACTCTGTCTCAGCTTTACGTCTATAAACAGAGATAAGATACCTACTCTCCAAGGTTGCATTGAGAGCTCAGTGCATCACATCCTAAGTGTTTTCAAAATTATTCATGAACCCGTATTTGAATGTTATTACTTTTTAGAGTAATCATCTGTGATGCTGATGATAATGATGTTCATGACAAAATATGAATAATGTATACAAAATGACACAAATCAATAGCCACATAACTCACACGGGGACACTGAAACAAATGCAAATATTGGTGAACACTTCAATCGACAACTATAGTGTTCCCATATACACGCTATTCAAATACCTCAAGATAGGGTTCTCTCGTGTAAATAAATGATCAAGAATCCATTTTTATCTCATCTCCACATCAGGGTTTTCTACTTACACACTATTGCACCACTGAGCATATTCAATAGGGTTTGTAATATGATTATAAACCGTGCCATATACCTTTCCTGGTCTCCTGAAATAGCTTCCATTTCCTTCCGTGTGCCTTAGGCTCCCATCTCACCCTTACCATGGCACTGACATTGTAATTGTTGGTTTACTTCTTAGTCTGTCTTCAATATTCCTTGAGCTTCAGGACAGAGGCTGTATCTTATTCACTGTGCTTCTAGAACCTAGTGTAGCGTGAAACACTTAGCTTGTGCTCAAAAGGTATTTGCTGACCTTTCCTCATTCATTAAATCCACATTCATGCCTCTGTGGAGGGAAGGCCTCTCGCTTCCATGGTCAGTGGGGTGTAGCAGCCCCAGCCATGTTCATTTGCAGAAATTGGAAGGACTTGGCCATCAGCAATTATTAATTATAATAGCAACACATGCAAGAGAACAATAACATGCTTGGAGAATGTATGAGGTCCCCAAACACGTGAAAAGGTATAGGCCAGGCTTCTTTGAAGACATTACACAGTAGACCCTCTGTAAGCCGATCACCCAGGGGACTGTAACAAACTGGCCAACATACAGAGGTGGTCCATATGAGGGACTAGCTCTACGGTGCTGGTATGTACACGTGGTGCATGCCTGGTCTGTGAAAACTAGGTCAACTTAAGGAAATGGTCGATGTAGGGAGGTGATCATTAAAATTGAAAATACAAAAAGTAGTTGTCCATACAAAGGATTCAAGGGGCGAGGGTGGTGATAGACGGGTGAATAGGGATGAATAGTCCAGACTGAGAGAAGTGTAAAGCCTAAGGCAGGAAAGGGTGAGGAGCATTGAAACCCCAAAACACCTGAGGCCCAGCAGATTCGAGGACTTGCTTCCTCTGGGTTGCCATGTCAATTAATAGCCGAGTAAGGACTGGCATCCACAGTTTTATCTCCCAGGCCACACTACACAACATATAGCTGCGGTGAGGAAAATGAATAAAAGCCTTTAGCAATTGGAAAGTGACAATGAGCAAAGATCGGGACTGATTACACAAAAGGGAAAGGCAGATTCATCCTGAAAGTCGCATAATGTTCATCGCCACTAAATGGTTCTTCCAAAGCCCTGTGATGGTCCTGTACCTTATCACGGTGTTCAAATGCAGCTGACAGGTCCCCTACCTCCCTGCAGCACACGCTGCCCATTTTCCTCCAGGAGAAGGTCTCCCTGTAGGTGACAGCAGCTGGGGCCTCTCTGGGCCACACAGCGGGAAGATCTACTTTCTCTCTCCTGGAATGCTACCTACCTCCCAGCAGCGCCCCGCAGGCTGGCACCGTCATAGCCTGTCTCCCCACAAGCCCCCCAAACCTCCTGCTGGCTCCTTGTCAGTATCTCCTCCACCCACCGGGCTGTCCCCCATGGCACTGCAGTCTCCTGCACGCTGCCGAGAGATATGTGATAGAGATTCGTATTAGCTTGATTTGCAGCCGCTCCGTGCAGAGCGTTGCAGAGACCTGCAAAATCGCCCCAGTCTTGATTGTGTTTGCCTTTTGCTGTTTATCAGTGGCACCTGTCTATTTTTACAGCCAGCCTCGGGATTCAAGCTCTCCTGATGGGAACCCCTACCTGGCCGTGTGGCTTTCTCATTTGGGCATCTCACGGGTGGTGAGGCAGGGGAGAAAAGCAACAGGGACGCCAGAGGGGGCTTCATCCTGCTGTGAGGGCTGCTGTCCTGGTTGCCTGGGCCCTGCTTTACCTTCCCTGCCAAAATGCCGCCCTCCCGATCTCTCACACCTCACTCAGTGGGGAAGGGGGTGGACAGGACGACAGGCAGGTAAGGTGAAAAGAGACCGGTGACCACGTTCCCAGATTCTTGCATCTCTGAGCAGAGCCCCACGTCCTCTCACCCAACCTTTGTCTCTGCAACTTAGGACAAAGGAGGATCCGGTCAGCGCTCTCCTCACCTCCCCGCCTCCATGGGTAGGGGGTTGGGGTGGCATAGACTTGCCCCCCCTCACCTCCACTCTCTGATACAGTAAATGTCTATTAACTCACCAGATACTCACAGATACCCTGAGATCTGGATAGGGCGTTTTTTGTTTCTATGCCTCTAAATTTTAAGATGAAGAGCAACCTTCTCAAGATGACACAGAGCCTGGAGCTGAGTATGCATCTCCTAAGGCAGCCATCACTGGGCAGGGGCCTGTTTGTCCCCCGCCCCCACTTCCCACCCCAGGTATTCTCCGTATAGCAGAGCCCTAGGGGACCAGAGGCCAGCGAAGAGTCCTGCTCCCTGCCACTCCCACTGCCCTCCCCCAGCCCATCCCCATCTAGCCTCACCTGCTCACCCTCATCCACCACCCACCACCACCCAAAATTTCCTGCTTTGAGTGGAGGGAGGGCGGATAAAAGGTATCTACACAGTGAAATTTCCAGGAGGAAACACTTTTATATTTGATGACTCCTCTTGGAGAAATTAACAAAGGAAGGTATTCTATGTACAGTGGAGAGAAGATGTGACCTTCCTCATTTCCAAGACCCGGTGTTTCTCCAGTGTGAATTCTTAGCACCCATAACAAGGCAGCTGAGAAGGGGAGTGCTAAATTCCTCAGCAGAGAGCTGCCACGTTCCATGCAGGAGATGATCCTCACAAGTAAGTCCAGTGGTAGGCGAGGTTGGGCATTTTTTGTCTCCGCCAGACACTGGGCCACCCACTGGGTCTTGGGTAAACAAGCCAAGACCTGTCCATTCCTGCACTTTAGGGTCTAGTGGGGGTAACATACATTGAATAAAGGATTATCTCATTAAAAATCATGGTGAGCTCTCAGAAGAGTGAGTTTCTTTGAGAGAAACTGACGGAATCTTCTTTTCATGGGAGGGTGTCAGGGAAAACACCTTTGAGGAAGCAACAGTTAACCTGACATGCCAAATAAACTCTTCGTGGTTAAGAGCAATTAATGAACTACATGGCTAGGACAACTGTATGCATTAGAATCAGGGTCAAGGGTCAGAGGACCTCAGGTCTGTAGTTTCAAAAACAGCATAATTTTGCTGAAAATAATTAAATATCAATTTAATTATTAAGTGCAGTTTTAAAGAGAAACTTGGCTTTACTCAACTCATTCAAGAGCCCATGTTCCAAAGGCAGTCATTTTCAGCTCTCATCTGTTTATTTGAATATTTACTTCGAGATGTCTAAATAACATGCTCATAAAGCGATTCCGTAAATTTAAGACAATCATCTTCTACACAAGATGAAGGGTCAGCATTCCTAAACCTCCCTCATCACAATTACCCTTCCCATATTCTCAATGTGTAATCCCACATCACAATTGTCAGTAGAATCAATGGTCAATATTCAAATACAACGCAAACCAAGTGAAATGTGATTACATTTACTTACTTCTACAACTTCCCATTTTTCCTGAAGTTTCTTATTTTTCTGTGTGTGTTTGCCTATTTTTTCTCTCTGAATTTTCCCATTGTTCTGTAAAAGAATTTCTTGATGTTTAAGGGCAGAGGCCACCAGGCAGTGTTCGTTATTTCTGCACAGAAAATAATCAGACTCCTGCAGTGCTGAGCTAGGTCTCTGGTCCAGAACCCAGGGCTTCAGGTGAGCTGATCACTCTCCTAGATTCACGATCCGACCACCTTCCAGACTCCCTCCATGATCATCCAAGCCTCTTTCCCATCATGCAACTTCTCTTCCATAGTTTTGTGACTTATTTTTCTTGATTTCTGCCATGTTTTGGAGAGGGCACTTTTCAGTTACTTGCTGAGCAAAGCGTAGACAACTTATATGTTTGAGGAATATCGGACGCCTTTCCTCAGTGATTGCTAGTTTGGGGACGTATAGAATTCTCACCTCAAAATGTTTTTTCTTCAAATAATAATAATTATTATTATCAAATAATTATACTTCAATTATTATCAAATAATTGTACTTCAAATAATAATAATATCCTTATTATTCCTGAACTTTCATGGTGGCTATTTAGAAATGTGGTGCCCCTCTGATTTCTGCTTCTCTGCATGTGATCTGGATATTATTTTCCCTAAAAAAAAGTGGGACCTTTTTTAAAAAATCTCTGATATTTTGGAATTTTGTTATATATCCAATGCCTTAGTGTAGGCCTTCTCTTTTGTTTGTTTTCTTTTTTTCTCTAGCCTCGTCTCCTGAATACTTAATGAATTCACTTTCAGTCAGTTCAGAAACTTATCTTTTGCTATTTATTCTTTAATTTCCTTCTCTCCCCCCCCATTTATCTTTCTTTGAGTCCCACTAAATAGATATTGTATTTCTTTCATTTATAATTTTTATCTTTTTTGTTCTGCTTTCTGGGAGAATTCTTCATCTTATCCTCTTAGGTTTAAAATTAATATTCCTTAAATTTTATTTTTGGCTATAGTTTTTTTTTTTTTTTTATTGAGAGTTCTCCATTAGTCTCTGTTTACTTTTTTTTGTTTGTTTATTTTTTGAGAGACGGGGGCTAAGGAGCCCTTTGGAAGCTCGAGATGTGGGATTATCAACCAGAGGGCTTCCCTGTAAGCTAATTTGGTGAGAAGCCAAACATTTTGTTGCAGAACCTTCAAATACAAAGAATTCTTATTCTATTCATGTAGGTGCCTTTTCCAGAGAAGACTCTTCCAATCTGCTTGAGTTCCTCATCTCTGATGGTATCTTCCTAGCCGTTTTTCAAACTTGAGCGTGCATGGGGGTCCCCCCGGGGAGACGATGAAAACTCAAGGCACTGGGACCCTCCCCACTGGTGGTTTCTGGTTCAGTCTGTCTGGGGTGGGGCCTGTGAATTTGCATCTCTAACAGGTTCCTGGGTAGCACCCATAGATGTTACTTGTTTGGGGACCACATGTTTGAAAACCACTGCGATAGAGAATAAAGTTTTCTGGCTCTCTAGTCTCACAGAGGATTCAGAGAATATAACTTTTTCTCCTAGAGTCTTTTCAGAAGTCCTTCCTTCCTTCCTTCCTTCCTTCCTTCCTTCCTTCCTTCCTTCCTTCCTTCCTTCCTTCCTTCCTTCCTTCCTTCCTTCCTTCCTTCCTTCCTTCCTTCCTTCCTTCCTTCCTTCCTTCCTTCCTTCCTTCCTTCCTTCCTTCCTTCCTTCCTTCCTTCCTTCCTTCCTTCCTTCCTTCCTTCCTTCCTTCCTTCCTTCCTTCCTTCCTTCCTTCCTTCCTTCCTTCCTTCCTTCCTTCCTTCCTTCCTTCCTTCCTTCCTTCCTTCCTTCCTTCCTTCCTTCCTTCCTTCCTTCCTTCCTTCCTTCCTTCCTTCCTTCCTTCCTTCCTTCCTTCCTTCCTTCCTTCCTTCCTTCCTTCCTTCCTTCTTTTCTTTTCTTTTCTTTCTTTCAGACAGAGTCTCACTTTGTCACCCTCAGTAGAGTGCCAGGGCATCACAGCTCACAGCAACATCCCCCTCTGGGGCTTAGGCAATTCTCTTGCCTCAGCATCCTGAGTAGCTGGGACTACAGGCTCCTATTACAACACCTGGCTATTTTTTGTTGCAGTTTGGCAGGGGCCGGGTTTGAACCTGCCACCCTTAGTATATGGGGCCGGCGCCCTATCCACTGAGCCACAGGCAACACCCACAGGAGTCTTTCTGTGCCACCCCTTCCCACAGCCTCCCCAAGAACATGGTATGGCAAATACACGTGCACCTCCGGGAGTTTGCAGCCGATACCTTGCTCCTCCACCCAGGCACGCCGTGGGAGCTCCTCCTGCTCTGCTGAATCACTTACTATTCATTCTTCTGCTTTGCATCCTGGAAGATTTTGCTAACATATTTTATCTGCTGATCTTTTCTCTCTCTTTATTTGTCTATATAGATTTTTTTTTACTGTTATATTAGAAAAGTATTGGGAGGAAATAGAAGTTAGCACAGTTCTTTGGGCCACTGTAATTAGTCTCGTCTGGAATTATTTCAATGGCAGGGCACTGTCTCCCTTCCCCAGATTAAGTACAGCTCCCTTTGGCCATGTGCTCAGAATGAGCTGATGCTGTCTCCAGCCAGCCCAGAGACCATGAATGTGCCATTATCCCAATCATGCAAAGCACTCTCATTTCTATTCCTGCTGAGGGAGGAATGTTTCCCAGAACTATATCCCCAACCACACACTAAAAAAAAAAAAAAAAGAAAGGAAGAGAAAAAGAAAAAAAAAATTGAAAAAGAAAGAAAAGGCAGTTTGAGATTTTCTTGACTGTCTAGAAATTTTTCTAGCACAACAAGATTCTTATCTTTCACTTTAGCTCTTATTGAATTAAGGAGGGAGGAAAGAAATCAATTCGCTCTCCATATGCTATGTGGTAAAAACCACCACTCACTATGAATATGTAGGGAAGGAGGAAAAAAAGATAAATCCATCAACTAACAAGATAAGTGCCTTGCTCCCCCATCTGTTACTGCTGTGTCCTTATCGGGGACTGCAGCATGGCAACCACGATGTATCTTGTGTCAGGTATTATATTCCCAACTCATATGAATGAATTTTCATGCTAGTAACCATCCATGATCTAGCCCAGCCACAGCTAAATTTGTCCTCAGGCACCAACTGTCTTTTTGCATTTGGAAGTCCATTGAATTCACAGCCGGGAATAGGGCTGGCTGCTGCTGGGAGGCGATGGTATCTGCCTCCTAGTTTTTCTGGCCTGGCTCTCTCTACTGTGCTAGAACTGGTGGTGATGACTTAGTCAATTCACTCCTGAGGAGGTGCGGATGTCCTTGTAGGAGATAAGGAAAGCAGAAAGCACTGGGGGGCCTGGGGAGAATGTATAGAGAGGGTTCATGGGGGGGGGGGGGGACGTCTACAACGGATTGAATCATCCTTGAGGTGATTGGATTAGATGTGCCGCTTCTCAGATCACAGGGGAAAACTTGAGAATAGTGCTCAATTGGAATGACATCCCACGCTCCTCAGCAGCCCCAATTACGCCGTGATGATTTCCTCATTCACAAACAGAGTTTATTTTGAGGACTGAGCCTTAACTGAGCAGCCAGGTGCAGGAGCGGAGATGATGACATGTGGCAAGGGAAATCGTGATTCTGGCATTTCTGACAAGGGCTGAAAGTCTCAGTAGATAGATAAAATTTGTTCGCATTCATGGCTGAGACCGAGCCTCGCGTTTTCTCGCAGAGACTGTGTAATCCATCTATATTAACGTCACTGTCTCGTCATCATCTTCATCAAGGACAGCGGGGCAGCCGCAGCCCTCAGCAGAGGATGCACACAGCTCTCAGCCCTTGGTCCAGGTCTCAGCTGTGTCGGTCTCTGAGCACAGAGTTGGAGCACATCTGACCTAGTACGCACGGTGTGCTGGGCAGGGTGGCTTGGGCTGTAGCCTTCCTGAGCCGGACTTGCCATAGTGATTTGGGTGAGGTACAGTGAGCTGCTCAACTTTGCAGGTGGTGGAGACTGGCCAGAAGGAAAATGGGTTGAAATTATTTAGCAACAAAATTCAGAACTGATCTCATTGTGATAGAATAAAGGAGAGTGAAAGAAGAAGTTTGTCTTCTTAGTTTCCAGCCTGAGTCTATGGTTGTATCATACTTGGAGAATAAGAAAAAATAGGCCATGTTATGGAAGAAAGTATAATTGATTGCCTTGGAATATAAAGCTTGAGATTGAGATACCTGTGAGTTCTCCAGGGAAGGTTGTCTTGCAAGAAGTGGGCACATGAGTTGAAAACGCCAGGGAGGTGTCTAGGGAAGGCTCCAAGGATCCCCACTGGTTGATCTTCATGCTTTCTGTAATCCCCTCCCCTAAGTGTGGGCTGGACTTACTGGGGGACCCACTTCCAAGGTTATGTTATGAAAGGACGGTGACTTCTACCAGGAGATCTCCTTATCAGTCCCTCCTAGACGGCGGCTTACTTTGGTGAAAGTCAACTCCCACGGCATGAGACACCCCTGCACAGAGACCCACCAGACAAGAAAGCAAGGCCTGCAAAACCTGTGTGAATAAACTCGGAAGAAGATCCGCTGTCTCCTCATTTGAATCTTCAAATGAAACTAGCTCCAGGTGACAGCAGGGTTGCAACCTCATGAGAGACCTTGACCAAAAGCTCTCAGCTAAGCCTCTTTCTGGTTCATGACCCACAGGGGGGAGGAAAAGAAAACCCTGAGATAATGAGATACTGCATTTTTGTAATACTAAATTGCTAAGTTTTGAAGTAATCTTTTCTGAGGCAATAGACAGCTAATATAGGTAATTAAAATCATGAAGATAGTTGAGATCATCTAGGAATATGGTGTATTAAAAGGGAAGTGGAGCCCAGGTATTCACCAGTGTCTAAAGGATAGAACCAAAATAAAATAAAATAAAATAAAGAAGGGCAGAAAGGAGAAACAGAAGCCACAGTAAGAATGAAATGAGACAGACCAGGGAACAGAGGGCATGAAGAGCAGGTGGTACATTTTAAGGCAAGGAGGAGAGAAGGAGCAATCGGTCGTATCAAACTCTGCAGATAGCTTAAGCAATATAACGTTTGCAAGGTTTGTAATTAGAAGGACTTGGGGGATCGGACTAAATATAGTTTAAATAGAATAGGAAGGATGGAAATCAAAGGGCTGGGGTGAGGACAGATGGGGAGAGAGCTCAGGGACTGTATTTTGACAAGAAGGGAGGCCAAGGACTGGATAGTAAAGTGGAACATGGCATCGCATGAGGGCTCTTCATGCAGGGTTCCTGAATGAGGCTATGACTGCACTAGAGCTATAAGAAGAGGGATAGGCAATCCAGGAAAGGTTAAGGATGACCCACAGAGAGAAGAAACTGGGGTCAAGGATAACTAGTTGGTCTAACTAGAGCTTTTGTAGCTAAGACTGGAGGGAAGATGAGAGTGCAGGTTCTGTGTTTGATAAGTGAGATTGTCCTTGACCTTGATTTAATCATCAAAACAGAAAAGGGATACGTCGCAAGACAGAGCATCTCAAACTTTTTCAATAAATACCCCTAATGAGACAGAAAAGTAAATGTGTATATAGAGCATCTGAAGTAACAGCACCCAGGGGTCAGTGACAATCTCAGCAACTCAGATTTGTTGTTAATCTATGCTATTTATATTATAAACCTTATTATACCTATTCTTTAATAGAAAATGTTTTGAATTAGTGATATTTAACTTTCCTCCAAAATGACTCAAATAAAGTGTATGTGTCTGAAGGCTGCCCTGTGGCACGTTTAAACTGGCACATTGCCTCCTGCCCCTGAGGGTGTGTACGGAGCCTTCCTAGAAACCCAGTAGTAAGCCCTTAGCACCCAGTGACACATGTGCACACTCAGGTGCTGAGATTCATCTGGTTTTCAGTGGTTACCTTGAGAAGCACAGTGTATCATCTGAGCGAATAAATGAGAAGAAAGTTATTTTTAGTTGAGGAAACCAGATGAGAAAGCTAGCAGGGAAAGATCTCAAGCCTTTGGTATTATTGCCTCCCCCCCCAAATTGGGGAGAGCTCCTTGGTGCAAGGCTGTGACTTGCAAGGCATGACAGGAGAACTTTGGGGTCAGGGATGGTTTGCAGTAACCAGTCCTAGAGTAAGGACAGAGATACGTGGAAGTTGTTAAGAAGTGTAATAGTATGATAAAAAAAACACATGACTTGTCTGTTTTTCCAAAAGCTGGACATGGCAGACATTAACAATTTCTGTAAGATGAGATTTACATTTATGTACCATCCAACCACCTTTGCTTTAAGGAGACACCCTATAAATTATTATGAGGCTTTTTTCTCTTAGATCAAGGGTTAGCAAACTTAGTGAAGCCAACTGTTCAAACGCAGCCTGGCACTTCAAGTAAATAAAGTTTTCCTGGAACCCAGCTGGGCACATTCATTGATATACCATCTATTGCTGCTTCTTAATTGTGACAACGACTTTCTGACCTGCAAAGCCTAAAATGGTTACTATCTGACTATCTATAGGAAAAGTTTACCTACCTCCGTCCTAGTTTGACCTATCTTGTAGACAAAAACTTCCAGATAATTTCTGAAGATTGCCCCTACTTATTTTCAGCAGAAATTCTGAGTGTTTAAATATTCACCTTAAGACACCGCATGGCTCAGCCCAGCTCCCCAGGCCCAATGCAGGAAGGTCTGTCTCACACTCAAGAGACCCCCGTCCTTCCCTTGAACCCCCCTGAAGTTTGAGGGTGTGAGCCTGTTAAAACTTTCTGTGTTTAAATACATGTGCCTTCTGACAACTGTTCCTCCAAAAGTTCCTAGGACAGAAGCTCCCAAACCCAGCTCAGTCTTACAGTAGTTTCCAAAATTCTCCAGTTTGTAGATGGAAACAACCTTTATGTTGTGTTCATTCACCCTCCCCCGTGGTTCTTCTCCCTCTGAATTTCACGTTTCTTCCTTCTGGGCAAGCACAATTCAGGTTCTGGACTTCCTGTGTCCATCACGTGTGTTTTACTTCCCTCTCCATCTTTAGAATCCAGAGCCGCTGGAGCCAATGGGATCCAGGGTTTGGGATTGCATTAACCCTCAGCACATGTACAGGGTTTGACAATTAAATTCGTGAACTCGCCACCATGCCCCTTTTTTGGCAGCAGGGTACCAATAGCTCGGTAAGGTTTTATAACCTTGGCATATTCAGTGTCTCACAGTTGTATTTGTGTCAACGTGCCATGGTGTCTTGCTGACTGGTATTCAGTAATGTTGTTGTATGTTTTTATGTGCCCTTGTGAAAATGTTGGAGCTTGAATTAGAGCAATGAACAAACATTAAATTTTTTGTTCAACTTGGCCAGAGTAAAAGTCAAATCAGGGACATGTTAGCCCAAGTGTACAGGGATAAATACTATGAAGAAAATGGCAGTGTATCGATGGATTAAATGTTTTCCATCAGAGAAAGTGTTGTGTCACTAATGAAGAGAGGTCAAGGCGGCCAGTAGCAAATAGAACTGATGAAAACATTGCAAAATCTATTTAATTGTGCACCACAGTCATCTGCTGACTGTGAGAAGCATAGCAGACCAAGTAAGCATCTTACCAGAAAATCTTGGCATGAAAAAGGTGTATGCAAAAGATGGTCCCAAATGAAAAAAAGCGAAGGAGAGTGGAGGTTTGATGAGACGTTTTGGAGAGGCTCAAGATGATGTTTTGAGCCATGTTATCACTGGCGATGAAACGTGGATGTGCTGATACAACCCTAAAACAAAGCAGCAAAGTGCACTGTGCGAGTCAGCCATTTTCCACAACCAAAAATATTCCCTCAGTTCCAATCAACAGTCTAGGCGATATTGCTAAACGTTTTTGATATCAGAGGGATTTTTCATTATGAGTTCTTACCATCTGGACAAACAGTTAAGGAGTCTCCTACTTGGAAGTGCTGAAAAGGCTGTGTGAAAAAGTTAGACAAACACAACTTGAACTTTTCTCCAACAACTCGTGGCTCTTGCATCATAACAATGCTCCAGCTCACACACCACTGTCTCCAAGGGAGTCTTTATCAAGTAAATAAATAACTATACTGGAACACCCTCCCTACTCACCTGAGCTGGGCCCTAATGACTTTTTCTTTACCCAAAGATAAGAGAATTATTGAATGGGTGACCTTTTGTTGACATTCAGAACATTAAGGGTAATATGATAATAGCTCTGATGGCCGTTCCAGAAAAAGATTTCCAAAATTGCTTTGAAGAGTGGACTAGGTGCTAGCATCAGTGCACAGCTTCCTAAGGGGAGTACTTTGATGGTGACCATAGTGATATTCAGCAATGAGGTATGTAGCACTTTTTCTAGGATGATTTTGTGAACTTAATTGTCAGACCTCATATGCATGACCAATGCTGACTGCATATGATTCATGGTGGCTAATGCACTCTGTAGGGTCCCTACAACCTACCTGTGAAGCTCAGACCATTCTGAGATGTCCATATTTACCGTAATCCAGAGTCTTCACAGGACAGGTGCCATAATTTAAATAGACCCCAAGTTTGCAGGGAGCTAAGCTGGAAACTCACTGTGGTATTTCATAGCAGATAGCAGAGATGGATGAAAAGCCGATGCCTTTCACTATTAGCCTAACCGAAAATAATATCAGAAAGTAGAGATAGTAACAGAATATGTACATGACAATATAACACACAACAAAGCCAAAAACAATGATTTTTGCTTTAACATTCTGACGTTGTATATGACCCGTGCCAAGGCTTCTCCCCAGTAACGTGGGAGCTGTTTGTGTTTGTAGGTTGGTGCGTGTTCTCATTTAGAGAGCAAGCATCCCAGGCTTTGAGGAATTGTACATGAGCATGGTGCAGCCTGCTTTTGACATGACCAAGAAGGCTGAGGGAGATCTCCTCATGGGCTTCTTAGATCCCTAAAGACAAAGGTTGGAGGAGTTACCTCTTCATCTCTTCCCAGAGTTTTTCCTGGGGCCAGTGTTCCTGTTTATCATTTCATCTCTTCCCAGTTCACATGCTTACCTTTGAAATAAAGAGATGGCCCTTCTCTTTCCTTCCCACTTGGGCCCTGATGGATATGGTTGTCTCTTCAGAGGTTCCCAAGTCCCTGCTCTAATTTCAATTAGAACACGCTCTGTGGCGGTGCAGGCGGGGGCTGGGGAATCAATTCTTAATCTCCACATTAGCGCTGATTCACCTCTTTCCTGAGCCCCGTCATTGCCAGGGCCTGGAAGAGGGAGGGGTGAGAACCGAGCCATCTTTCAGGAGAATAAATGCGGTTTCTTTGTGTTTGTTTTGGCTTCCATGCTGAATTCTGATTGCATCCCACTCCTCGGCACCACAATTATTATTAATTTCCCCGTCTGTGCTTCGATTTGCTGCCACAAAGATGAGATGATGGATAATGTTAGATGTGGGAATGGGATGTGTTGGGGGAAGGGCAGGGGAAGGAGAGACAGATGTTTCATGATGAGATTCTGCATCTCTGTTTGGGCCTCTGGAGCAGAGGCCTGCAACGCAGCGGCATCCGAGCCCCCAGGCTGGGCGAGTTCCCTCTCGGTGCTCGGTGGGCCTGTCCTGGTTCTGCGTCTTTGCTCCACTTATTCTTGTACTTTTGCATTTGGGGACTTTGCCTTTCACTCCCATGTCTGGTGGAAGCGGAAAGGCAAATAAGATGGAACCTGAGAAGGACAACCTCATGCCCCGACGGCCGCGGCCCCACCCCGCCCTGCAGTGGGGCCCCTGCCGGACACAGGCAGCCGTGCAGCTTCTCCGGGAGTCGTGAGAGCGCCCTACTGAGCGCTCGCTGTTAAAACGGAAGCAGCTGGGCCCTAACAGGGCAGCAGCTCCAGGAGCCCACTCGTCCCTGCAATGACCCCCATCCCCCGCGGAGGCAATCTTGGTCCCCTCCTCTGCCCACTGCCACATCATATTCTCCTCTGAGTGGCACCCAGTCTCTCCTCTGCTGGTCTCCCTCCCTGCCAGTACTTTTCCTGCGCACACAGACCCAGGCCCCCCAGGTTTGCTGCCTCCGTCTCACAAACACTAGCGTCCCATCTGATGTTGGCCAGGATGGCAGGAGACAGCTCTGTCTCTTGAATTTAAAGCTGAGCTCGGTTCTGGCCCTTCCAGAGCCACCAGCTAGGATATTTCCCAGGATGAGCAGGCTGAAGCTGAAATCCAAGAAGGGGAGCAGAACTCTGCCCTCTCTGAGTGAGACCTTCCAAGTGCTGAGGGAGCCCTCATTCGTAAGAAAACCAGTGGAGCCCATCACATCTTCTATTACGTACAGTGCTCAGCCTGTCAGTACAGCTTCTGCGGAAGAAAAACACCTGCCCTGCCCTTGATGTTCCTCTCTGGTGCCATGAGGAGCAGCTGGAGCAGGCCTCAAAGTTCAGCTTCTTCACCCAAGGTCCAGGCCTCCTGTGGTGGCCACCAGCTAATGGTGGTGACCCAGAAGACAGTAAGGCCACTGCATGCTAATAGCCTTTGACTTCAGCTGGAAGAGGATTTAGCAGAACTGGACAAATGAGGGCTAGTTATTTGAGAGAGTCTTGGTAGGGCATGTTTAAAGCCTCTGTTTTTTGCTTGGGACAAATCTTCTAGGGGACAGCAGCAAGGGCCTGCCATAAACACATTGAAAAATCAGGGGGGACACGTTGTAGTGAACTAGAACTAAAGGTATTTGGAAAACAAAGGACTGTGTGCTCCTAGGGAGAGAGAAGGCAGAGGCCTCTGGGCCTCTCAGCTGTACATTGGGGCTGTCAGGTTAGGCGCTTACATCAGCCCCCAACATTGCCTGGTAATGGGGCTGCTGTGCATAACTCAGGCTTGAGATCAGCAGTGGAGCGGGGACGGCCAGGGAGATGCTGGTGCAGGTGAGCAGAGGTGAGAGGAGCTGGAGGGTGACCGGTGTGGCTGCTTACTCCTGGGGCTCCAGCAGGGGCGACGAGGCTGGGGCTTCCCTTGTTAATATATGACAAGGAAGACTTCAGGATAATTACAGCCCAGAGTCCTCCTGGTACAAATGGGAAGCAGAGGCCCAGAGTGAGGGAGGGACTTGCCTGAGGGCGCACAGCACAGCAAGCTGGGGGCAGTGTGTGACCAGGCTTGACCTGTGTCATCTGCCTACTGGGGGACTTCAGCACAGGGAGGTGAGCACACTCAGAAGCTGCACAGACAGATGGTGGGTCCAGCATCACCCAGATCGGGCCTCCTTCATCTCCCCATCAAACCCTCTCTTCTGATTAACTCTCTCTCTGTCCTTGTGGTAATTTCCACCAGCTGACCTCTCAGAGGCGCATGTGAGTGTGCATGTGTGTCCAGAAGCACGAAGGCCGCAGGTGTGCTGGCCAATCTTGTCCTCCCGGGGGCCTGGAAAGTCCTTGCAAGCCAGGCTCCTGTCACATGCGTGCACTGCACAAATGGGCTCTACGGCCCAGCCACTCGGCTTGCTGGAAGGAAACCCTGGGGAGTCAAGGACAAACAGTTTTTGCCTCCTCCCTCCAGCCAGTTCTTCCAGGAAGTGTCCCCGTGTTTACTCAAATGACCACTGGATGTAGAGACCTGGAATCTGATGGGCCCGGTCAAGTTTACCTAACAGAACGATCACTCCTACAGGGATTCCTACTTCAGGGCCCAGCTTGTGACATCTTTCTTCCCTTCCCTCCAGGTCAAGGGGGCTAGATTACTTTCCTTTGTTTTTTAAATTGCAACCACATACTTTATCCCTTAAAATCTTCCCAAAGGTGACACTCCCATTCGGACCCCTGCTCCCAAGTGCCACCTTCTCCACTGCCTCTTGGTCTTCACTAACTCTCTAGATCCTCAGGATCTATCTCGTGGATGAGAAAGAAAAGGAAGGCTTGCATGTGGGGTGTGCGGGTTGAGGGCAAAAGTCACACCTGGGAACTCATGGGCCAGACCCAGAGTGGCATCCGGCTTCTGTCCCCATTCCATTCTCTGGGATTCAATCAAAGCTGGGCCGCTGCCCACGGTGGGCGCTTGCTGGCTCACACTGCACTCAGGGCCCATTCTCCCTGGAGCTCTTCTCCCTTTTCACCTGACTAATCCCTCCTCTGCCAGCTTCCAAGTTGGGGTTTGATTTTATCTCTGGAAAGCGTCCCCTCACCCCCTGAATCCCTGTCCCAGGCCAGTTGGCCTACGAGCACCAACATGCACTGTGACCCCTGTCTTACCCCCGATGCCTTGTTTTTTATTTTTTAGAGATGGGGTCTGGCTATGTTGCCCAGGCTGGAGTGCAGTGGTTATTCACAGGCTGATCCCACTACTGATCAGGATGGGAGTTTTGACTTGTTCCTTTTCCAACCTGGGCCGATTCACCCCTCCTTAGGCAACCTCGTGGCCCCCCAACTCCCAGGAGGTCACCATATTGAGGCCAAACTTAGTGTAGACACCTGATAGGAATAGCCCAGAACTCCAGGGCTCAAGCAATCCTCCTGTCTCAGCCTCCCGAGTAGCTGGAACTACAGGTGCACACCACCACGTCCTGCCCTCGAGACCTTTGTTAAAGTAGTATGGATGCTCCTCATCTTTTTCTCTGAGAGGATTCTGACAGGTGTGCATGAAGGTAGGTGTGAGGAGGCTGCCCTGAGGCCCATAAGAGACCATGAGTTTCTCAAGGCCTGGACCATACTTTCTTTCCTTTTTAAATACTTTCTCAATGTAACGTAGCACTTCATATAATAGATCAGGGGTTCTTCATAGAGATTATAACTTAAAGTCACTTGGAGACCTTTTAAAATATCTGGGCCTGGACGCTAACTCCAAATAATGAAATTGGAATCTCTGAGCATGGGGTCCAGATATTTTTTTAAAAGCTCAAAGATTCACTCAGGGTTGAGAACCAATATAGTAGATGCCTCAAAAATGTTAAGTAAATAAATCCTTCTTTTTAAAATTTAGGAATGCAAAGGTGATAGGGCAGAGAACCAAGACTCCTCCTGACATCTTAAAACTCCCTGGCAGTGTGTGATTTTGTGAAATGTGTATTTCCCCATTTCCTGGCAGACAACTCCTAACATCCCTAGACTTTCAAACAGATGTCTCTTCTTACGCTAATGATTGGCAGCCCCTAGGTCAGTGGTTCTCAACCTTCCTAATGCCCTGACCCTTTAATAGAGTTCCTGTGAGAACCGCTGCCCCTAGGTAGCTTCAGGATGGAAACAAAGACCCAGGCATGACTAGAGGGTTGGGACTTCTGGGGCTGCAGGTTAGATAGATGCCCAGGTGTGTGTGAAGGTGGGTGTGAGGCGGATGCCCTGAGGCCCAGAAGGGGCTGTCTGGGTAACTGGGCATGAAGTCATCAGGCCGTGTGTGGCCCACGATGGCAGGGGGGAGGAAGGGGTGAAGTGAGAGTCCCGTTGGCACCCACACACAGACGGCCTCTGCCCCCTGGGCTGCCAGGCTGTGGCCTCTCCCTGGGTCTCCCTCCCGTTTAGAGGCGATGGGGACTGGACGACTTCATGCTATCTTGTCCCCATAAGAGGCATCCGAATGTGTGGAGTTTTCTGAGTTTAATGGGCTGAGGAAAGAAAACGCATTGGTCAGTGGTGGCTGGGCTGGCGGCCCACTGTGTGATGTTGCCCAGAGCCCCAGCAACCTGGAGCCCAGGCCTGCTGTGCTGGGGCAGCGCACTCTGCCCACCCTCGGTCCATTGGTGGTCTCAGGCAGGGAGTCCCCCTTTGAAGGCATCCTCCTTTTAACTCTTGGGAAAAGACTTTCTCCTTTCCCAAACCAAGAAACTCGTGTTGTGCACTGAAGGGAAGAGGCCAGCAGGAAGCTTCTGAACTCTGCCGCACGCGTGTTCTCATTTGTAGAAAGGGGTTAACGGCAGCTTTTCTGCCATCCTGTAAAGCTAAGTGATGATACGTGAAAATCCTGCCGTGCTGTGGGAGCCCCACAGCAGAGCTGCTGTTGCCATCAGTGCTTGTTTTAATCCCTGGGGAGGCTCCGGGGCTGGGAGGGCTTCTAGGCCTCCCAGGAACCCACCACTGGACGGTCCTTGGTTGAGGCTGGTTCCTCCAAAATTCCTGGGAACCCCCACAGCCTCCTGCAGCACAGACAATGCCTAAAAACAGTCCAGGCAGCTCCTTGTGATGCCTTTGGGTGGAATTTTCATCACTCAGACAAAAACGGTTTATTCAATACACCTTTCAGGGGAAAAAATAACCATCGCTGTGGCTCAGCCATCCTTTGGGACTGTGCCATTGTCAGTGTCTTGGGTCATGAAAGCACACAGAACTCTGGGGTGTTTTGCGCTGGATCTTGCCCTGCAAAGTCCCTATCTCTCCTGGCTCCAGCTCAATGGAGCTGTCTGTTCTAAAGGCAGACATATTTTGGGCCCACGGATGCCACCTGAATCTCTGAGTCTCCCTCCATGCCCACAATATCCTCTCAGGACCACTGGTGGAGGACTAGAAGCCAGATCACCACCTGCTGTCAGGTCAAATTCATGACAGGTGGAAACTCCTTTGTCTGTGCTGGGCTTGGGAGACTGGGGGAAGGGAGCGGGAAAGAGAAATGCCTTCTGTGGAAACCTCAACCTCTGTGTCTGTCCAGCACAGGCCTTCAGAGAGAGATCTTTGTGATGATAATAATGTGGTGAGTCATCTGAAACACTCCCTACTTTCAGGAGGCTTGAGGAACAGTAAATAATTGATATTAACAACACCTCTAAGGAACCAGGCTGCAGAGACCACGTCCTGCATAGGGAGGAGAGACTCCTCTTCTGTACAGGTGGGAAAGGAGAGGAACGGGGAGACAAGTGTAGGGAAGTGTAGTTTTACTTGAAAAATAAGGCTCAGCACTCGTAGCACAGTGGTTACAGTACCAGCCACAAACACCAAGGGTGGTGGGTTCAAACCCAGCCTGGGCCAGCTAAGCAACTGCAACCAAAAAATAGCCGGGCATTGTGGCGGGCGCCTGTAGTCCCAGCTACTAGGGAGGGTGAGGCAAGAGAATCACTTAAGCCCAAGAGTTTGAGGTTGCTGTGAGCTGTGATGCTACGGCACTCTACTGAGAGCAACATAGGGAGACTCTATCTCAAAAAAAAAAAAAAGAAAAAAGTAAAATAAGCATATAAAAGGAAAGGAGTTTATCTAGGAATTAGCCAGCCCACAGGGGACCAATAGCCACCTTTCTGGTGGATGAGTGGGTCATATGTGGATATAAATATGTACTGAAGGGGAAATCAGTTGTCTAACATGTTATAACCCCTGTTTTTATGTGCAAACATGAGCCATTTGCCAGCTCTGATGTCAGCTCAGCCCTTGCTGAAGAGGGCAGTGTGATTACCTAACGCCCACCTGTCCTTCCCACACGGGGCGGCTGGGTGAAGGAAGGGTGGCGGGCTCCCTCAGCTGTGGGCTTTCCCACAGAGTCTAGACTCCCAGCAGAGGCTGGCAAGTGCACGCTGGGCAGCTAAGCCTGCCTCTTCCCCTCCCTTCCAGCCCAGAGACTTCTTTGGAAGTGTCTTCTATTTCTGTCTGGGCCCTTCTCCTCACACACTGCTCCCAGTCTCTAAACTCAGTTTATTTTGTTGGCTTTTTACAACCAGATATCCCTCTGCTCAACCTTAAAAGTACAGTGGTACCTCATTATCTGAACTTAGGCTTCCTGTGGTCTCAGTCACCTTCAGTGCCGTACAACAAGATACTTTGAGAGAGAGAAAGACACCACATTCACGTAAACTTTATTACAATATATTGTTACCATTGTCCTATTTTATAGTTAGTTATTACTGTTAATCTCTTACCATGCATAATTCATAAATTAAATTTTATCATAGGTTTGTGTGTATATATAGGGAAAAATAGAATATATGGGGTTTGGAACAACACGCGGTTTTATGAATCCACTGGGGGTCTTAGGATGAGTCCCACAGATGATGCGGGAGGAGGCTACTGTATTTTGTTTTTTCTCAAAAACAAAGCTGTTTCTTTCTTCTTCTTTATCTCTGAAAGGCCACATGTAGCAATGGCAAATGTCCTCTAACACACCACGCCCCTCTCTGCGTGGACAGGACTGTCCCTTGCTGCTTCCTGTTTGTTTTCAGAGTCAGAGCCTGGTGGCTGGAGATTTTGTCAGCCCCAGCAGGGGTGTGAAAGGCAGAGAGCTTACATCCATCCCAGGAAGCTCAGGATTTGCAGGTGCTATAAATTTTAGGAAGTTGTCTCCATGGGTAGTACGTTTGCATAGAGAAGAGGGAAGCAGGTGGGGTGCGGGGGAGAACTGGCCAGAGACTTGGAAATTAATGGCACCTGCATTCCATCCTGATTTGTGGACACCCTCCACGTCCTGATTTGGTATTAAGCTGGGGCCGTGGAAAGAAGAAAAATCACCTATATACAGATCCTGTGTTTGGCATAGTTTAAATAATTTTAAATGAAACTTTCAGCCTTAAGCTTTGAAATGCGCCTCTAGCAAAAGATAAACACAGGGTGTGGGAGGGGACATGACAGGGAGAGGGGAAGACATCATGATCTTTAATATTATTTTTAATCAGTCTGTTGTCCCCCAAACAGAGCACATTGTTGCAGATACCTGTGCAGACTATAAATTCTCTGACTGTGTGTGTGTCCTATTTAATGTAAGCATGGTAGTTCCATTTCAGAGGTTCAGGAAGACTTAACATTTCTACTTGGCAGCTGCTAGGAAAGCAAAAAGCATCAGGTGCTGTCAATGGGTGGCTCAGTGATCAATTTGGGTTCCGCAAGTGTATTGCAGCAGCCGCACCGGGCCCTTGGGTGCACAAGACGGGGCCACTGACTGGAGCCCGGGAGGCACTGCAGGCAGGCAGCGTGACAGGAGGCTGACTGGGGAGGCTGTGCCCCTGTCTGAGGCGGGCAGGCCCTCGAGCCTCTGTGGGACGAGGCTGCTGTTGAAACTTCCATTGCCAGAGTCAGACCACTGAGCTAAACACCTGTCTTTAAGTTAGAACCTTCTCGGAACTTGACCATAAATTAAAATCCTGTATCCATGGGGCTGATCACTTTGTTGAAGGGACTGTTTCACAGGAGAAAATTGCCCCTCTGAGGTCAGGGAGGATCCTGAGAAAAATGAAGAAAGGGTCTCAGAAAGCTTGGGAGGGGGCTTTGAGCAATGGTGCTTAAAGTGAAACAGAACTTTGCTTAAATCCAGGCTCAAATGGAGGACTGAGCCCAGGGCTGGACAAGAGGAGCCACAGGGGTTGGACAGGCCAGTGTTCTGATGCAAAGCAGCTCAGGGCTGGCAGGCGGCTGTGGTGGTGCAGGCCTTGGCAAGGAGGGGTTCTCAGAGCAAGGCAGCAGGCTCACCTCAGCTCCTCACGTCTCCTCTGCTTTGGGAACTAGGCTGCCACTTCCCTTCCTCCTCAGTTCTCATCTCATTTGCTAAAGCCAAGCATCCTAGCAGAGCTCCCAAGACAGACAGGCCCAGAAGGCCAGCACGGCTCCCTGTCTCCAGGAGAGGTGCTGAAGGGCAGACAGCTTGAAAAATTGGAAGTTCAGCCCAGGTCCAAGGGAAATGAGACTGTGAAGGAAAAGCAGGGCCCAGAAGCAAACCTTAATGTCACATATAGTGTTAGCTTGGAACCAAAGAACGCCTTTGCCAATAGGGAAAATCCTGTCTACTCCTAAGGCCTTGTGTGCGATTCCACTTTGATTTGGGGCTAGAGTTGTTGATACTTGCGTTTTCCTTTGCGACTTACAATTCTAATGTGTTTTTTCTTATATGGATCTCTGCTCCAGTTAAGGGGGATGGTTTGGGAGCCCTGGGAGCCCTTCTTTCCTACGTCTATAATTGTGTGCCTGCTCTTCCAACACTTGTAACACCTTCTCAATTCTTTCAATGCTGCGTGCCAGGTATATGGCGCCCAGTGGGCACCCCGCATCATGTAGGATGTTTCAGCGGCACCCAAGGTGTGCAGCATCCTTTAGGGAAGTGGACATGTGATGTTACAAATCCATAATTCAAGAAACATTTTTTGAGCATCCTTCCTATGCCAGGAGCAGTGCTAGGCACTGGGATATTCTGGAGACCAATGACAGAGTTTCTGTCCTCCAGGGTCTTAGTGATGGAAGGAGGTACAACAAACAGATAAACATGTATCTGTGAGGAAGAAAAATAAAGAAGCTAAGCGTGACTGAGAGCGTGAAGCATCGTTCTTTAGACAGATGGCTAAGGGTTGCTTCTCCAGCACGGTGCCTTTTGAGCAAAGACATAAGAACATGAGGGGGTGCAGTAGCTGGGAAGGAAACCCCTTCCCCCCTGTAGGGGCTCACCTGTGCAAAGGCCCTGAGGTGAGCACACTGTGCGATAGAGGGGCTCAAAACAGGGGCGAGGGAAGGGAGAAAGGCAGGAGATCCGGTTGGAGAGCACAGGAGCCAGACCACCCAGGGCCACCTGCTCCAGCCGGGAGACCAAATACTCCAGTACTCAGCTGAGAAAGACGAGTCATGAGGCGGGAAGATGAGGAGAGAGTGGGTCCTGGCTGCCAGTGCCTTCTGCAGGAGAGCAATCAACTGTGCAAATATTGCTGGCAGGTGGAGCGAGCAGGGAAGAAACCACTGGGTTTGGCTGTGTCAAGGTCACCAGTGACCTGACAAGCTTTCCTGATGAAGCCGTGGAGACATGCAGATGTGCACGCTTGGAAGGAAGCCCCACAGTAGGAGCATTTATAGGCTCAGAGGAGAGAGCTCAGCCTTAACGGGGGAGCTCCTTCCCCAACCTCTGCTTACCAGAATCCCCCCATCACAGAATCCATCTGCATCATGAATCTGCTCTCATTTACATCCCCTCTCCTCATCTCCCCACACAGTTGGACTGATTGAATTTCTCCTTTTAGCACACTATAGGATTTTTATGACACCCTATTACTGTCTACACTGAAAGCAGTGTAAAGAAAACACCTCTGTGTGGTTGGTTGCTCACGCCTCCAGCACCCAGCACCTGGTCTCAGGGGAAGATCCACTCCAGAGAACATTTGCTGCCTGGAATTACGAGAGTTGTTACCAACCTCGGGCCACCCATCCCCAGTACTATCTAAAGGGGGTTGTCACATGCTGGAGCAACGCATTTCAAAGTTCAGCCACCCATCAAATCACTTGGAGGCTTATTTAAACACAGGGTGCTGTGCCTTGCCCCAGAGTTTCTGTTTCGGTAGATACAGAGTGGCCCAAGACTTTTCATTTCTAACAAGCTCCCCTAAATACTGAGACATCTAGTTCAGGAATCACACTTTGAAAACCACTGCCCTAGAGCTGAAACGTGATTTCTTTCAAGCATGCCGGCTACTTGGCTTTCCTGAGAAGCTGGTTCTTCTTTCTTTGTGCATAAAGAAAGGCTTCTGGCCTGGCTGCATGGGAGGATGTGAGTGTGTGAGTGCCGCTCCTTCTCACTGTTGTGACGCCAGCGTGGCACCTGTATGAGCCCCACGCAGGAGGGAGGGTGGACAACATCTGTGCCACCAGCAGAGAGCGGGTCAGACGGCTGCCACCCAGGACCTACTGAGTCGGAAGGCCGTGGGCCTCCCGCAATCACCAGCGAGGTGCCAAATAAACAGCTGTGGCCTCTCTCACATTCTTCTCAGTAGCTTTGTCCCCCTGATCCTAAAACGGCTTTGTGACTTCTAGAGATATTTTTGAACTATCTTATAGATTTGTTTGTTGCATACACTGAAGGCTTAAATTCTATGTCCATTGATAAGCTTGTTGAAAATGAGAAATAATTAGTACTTATTGCAAACGTTCAGAATTTTAGGTGTTATGCATTGCCTGATTTTAGGAAGAAAGACTATAGGGAAGTAAAGGATGAATAGGATGATTATGGGCACCTAGAGAGGAAAACTACACTCTCTGGAAACAAGCATTGAGTCACTCTAAGTCCTACTCCAACCTCATTTCTTTTTTTATACCTGGTTACTTATGAAGAAATTTGACAGATATCAGATTTTTTTTTTTTTATTTTAGCATAGTTACTGCAAGGTGGTGGACTGGTACCTAGTTGATGACAGTCTTCACAGTATTTTGTGTAGTGGATATGTGTCAACCTGGAGGAAGGCCTTAGTCTTCAAATCTGTCCTTTTTATAAGAGTAAGAAGCGGATGCTGGTATCCCTGGCCAGACTGCAACCAAAAAATAGCCGGGCTTTGTGGCAGGCACCTGTAGTCCCAGCTACTAGGAAGGCTGAGGCAAGAGAATCGCGTAAGCCCAAGAGTTGGAGGTTGCTGTGAGCTGTGAGGGTGGAGGAAATGGGGAGATGATGGTGAAAGGGTACAAACTTGCAGTTACAAGGCGGTAAGTTACGTAGACCTAATGTCTAGGTGACCCTGGTTAACAATAATGTATTGTGTACTTGAACTTTTCTAGGAGAGATCTCAAGTATTCCCACCAAAAAAGGACAACTGTGTGAGATGATAGCTATGTTAGTTGCCTTGATTGGGATACCCACTTCACAATGTACAGAAATATCAAAACTTCATGTTATGCACCTTGATTATGCATATAATTTTAATTTGTCAATTATACCTCAATAAAGCTTAAAGAAAAGAGAAATGTTAGAGGTCAAAAACAGGTTCAAGTGATATATGCCCTTATCTCTCCCCTCAGGAAGCCCACGAGAAGCAAAAACATAAGTTTACATAAAAAAATTGCACGTGTATATTTGTAGCAGCTCTAATCATAATTTTCAAAAACCAGAATGTCTTTCAACTTGTGAGTAGATTAACAACAACAAAAACAGAATACATCACAAAACAGAGTACCACTCAGTAAGAGAGAGCAAAGAACAGCTGATAATACAACACCTTGGCTGACCCCAAAAGCTGTACGATTCCATTCAAAGAACATTCTAGAAAAGGCAAAACTAATAATAGCAAAAACAGATCAGGGCTGAGGTCGGGGAAAGAATTGACTACAAATGAGTGTGAGGAAACTTTTTAAGTGATATAAATAGCCTTTATCTTGATTAGGTTACATAACCATATGGTTGTTAAAATACATAAAATCATACACTAAAAATGGTGAATTTTACAGGATTTCAATTATACGTCAGTTTAAAAAAACAAATAACAACAACAACAAAATAGAGGGGTAAAGAGGGCTGGGTCAGCCTTAGAAAGAAGTAAAAATTGGGCTTTGAAATTGGTGAATTGGGGTTAGCCAAGAGATCGGAGATTGCCAATTAAACGCTGCTGTTTTTTCTTCTTCTGTTTTTTAATCCCAAGCTCCCTCTTTCTGGCTTTAGAGCTGCTACTGTGTTAGCTGAGGAAATTTAATTCTTCTTCAATGGTTTCCTTTTATCCTGCATTGAGTGGCAAACACCAAGTAGATCCTGTCCCCTCCCTAGCATTGGAAGCCCCTGCCAACAATCCTACCCTCGCCCCAGAGCAGGCTCCAGCCTTGGGATTGCACAATGATGATATGAAATGTTAACCTTGAACTACAAATGGCTGCTTATGTACTCATTAAAAAAGAAAAAGAGTCATAGGGGAGAAGAGGCTATTCGGAAGGTTCAAATACAACTTCTCCCTATCCACTTTGCATATAGTAGAGACATTTCCAGCTCAGGATATAAGAGAATGAGGCTGTGGGCCCAGGCGTGCTCTGAGGTCAGGGACTTTACCCCTCTGAGCTTCATTGTTCTCTTCTGGATAAAGATTATAAAAAGATTACAAGGTGGCAACATTCTCCCCTGCCATCCTCCCTGTCCCCGAGAGAGAAGCAGCCGGATATTGCTGCCTCTGAGCAGGAGCCTCGCTCTTGTTCCCGGAGTCTCTCTAAATGATAGTGCCAGGTGCACACGCCAGGGTCCCTGAAACAGAGGCCTGTATACCTCCTGGAGGTCACAGACCACAGCAGAGAGGCGCAGGTGAGGGTCACACCCAGCTCTACCCCTCAGTGGGTGACCCGGGGCACAGCTGAGCTAAAGGCTTAACTGCCACTTTCACAGCTGAAACTTGCAGATCACAATCTGTTTCTTGCTGAGGCCTGAGTGGAGGAGATTGGCATGTCAGCTGGGCACATAATAAGTATTTAGTCGATGACAGCTGCTAATAGTATTATTTAATATGTATTTATTAAATGTCTTCTTACATTAATAAATTTATTATGTGTCATTATTGTAGTTATTGTGAAGCTGCCTTTATCCTACCTTTATAAATCTGACCCTTACAAATCCTCTCCTTTCTGACCCTCTCTTCCTTGCTGAAACTGCCTGCATGACATCCATGCTGGGGGCTTCCGCCTGACTCCAGCCTCAGTCCAAAGCTGATGTGAAATCCGGCCATGCCAGTCTGCATACTAATCAGGCAACGGCTCCAGGAGAACCGAGCCTGGGAAGGGGAGAGAATGGAGCCAGGAGGCAGGCGGCAGCGGCCCTGGCAGCTTCTGGCTTCCAGAGATTGATTTATCACCAGGTTTCTGATGAATGTGTGAGAAACAGGACTGGTGATAAAGCAGCAGGAGCCATAATTAAAGTAACAGCTCTTGTTTTTTAAATGCTGTTTACCCCAGTGCTTGGCTTTTGTGGCAATTTCCCCATCTCCCACTTGAGGGCTGAGTGTTTCCTCCCTCTCTGGAGATTGGTGATGAGGAGACTGCAGGGGGTGGGGAGGTAGAAGGGTGCCAGGGAGCGGGAGAGGACAGGGGACACTGGCCTGGAAGCCGGAGCCCAGGTCCTTCATTGCAGCGTCAGTTGAAGTCTAGTCCCTGGAGCCCAACACCATATGGGGACTTTCTGAGAATGTGGCAGGGAGTGGCAGACACACTGCACAGCCCTGAAACTTCCCAGGACTGGAGAACTACCTTTCGAGAGGGCCAGCCATCTCTTTCCAGGGAGCACAGCCACCAAGGCAAGAGGAAGCTGCATCATAAATTCATGACTAAGCCTGTCCTTTCGGCAGCCATCTCCAACCCGACTGGTGTATTTCACAGGTTCTAAATTAGTGGAGGCCCCACCACAGATTCTGTCTCTCTGACAGTGTTTCCACTCTCTTGGCTCCCTCCTCCTCCTCCTCACTCTCTTTTCCCTTAATGCCCACCCCCCAACTCCCAGTTTGGCAAATATGCCACAGACTCAGGTGCTGGGATCCTCCAAACAAGCTCCCAGATCAGAGATGTCCTTTGCCTAGATCCTGGGAACAGGAGTGCCCTCTGAGAGACCAGGTCGTCCTTCTGCCAGCTGAGAACCACATTTTGTCAAACACTCTGTCAGGATGTCATTTATCAATGTCCAACCAATGCTACCAGGGCCTCCAATGTTTCTAACAATGTATCTAACAGTAGATAGGCCCAACAAGGCCTCCAATGTTTCTTTTCATCCAATGCTTCCAGAACTTAATTCAGGGCTGGAGGAGCATTAGTGCGTAGAGGGGAATTACACACACAGAACTTCAAGTCTGGCCCCTTCTCAGTCTCCCTCCATGGTGGATAAATCCCAAGAATGGATGACCCCAGGATGATTTATATGTGGCTGTGGTGTATGTTGCATGATTAATGCCTAGTGACACTACCTTCCTTCTTGGGCTTTGCTTGGCTGGCAGATGTGCCCCCTTGAAGACAAACCAGCTGGGTGGTGAGGCAGAGCAACTTAGGGACAGACTACAAGAAAATGACCTTGTAAAGGGGTGACCTGCCAGGTCATCAGCGCTCTGGTGTCCCCATACACAAACCGTGACCCAATCCTTCTCTGCAGTCTAGACTGGGAGAGGGAGCTAAAAACTCTGAGTCAGAATAAAATCTGTAAAAAATCCAGCAGACTATTTAACCTGGGGTAAGGGGCCGATAAGAACAGGACCTTGTGGCAGAGGCCATGGCCCACTAGGAGCGAGTTGTTCCTCTGATTCTTCCAGGCTGCCAGCTCACTGAGTTCTAAACACAAGGTCCTTTTCATGCGTTGGGTCTTTTGTCCCCAGACCCTAAGGCCTAAGCCTTCAGCACCTGTACACTCATCTAAGGTTTCGTAGGTCTTGTGATTTTTTTATGGAGCTGAGCACATACTTCAATTTTGAAGTTGATAAAGCATTGAACTCCACAGTGAACACTGTCTTTTCCTTTCTTAGAATTCCAAATCAGGCTATCATTGGTGCTGACAGACAGCTACACATCCACCTGAATGCACCAAAGCCATTCCTGATAGGTGGTTCTGCAGGACTGTGTGGCAGGAACTGTACCTTGGCTTACTAGGAAAGGTCTGTGGTTGTTGCCTGGTTATTCTTGGAGCCACAGAGCTCTTTTCTGTCCTCCAAAGCCATAGCAGGATGCCCTGATACCCTGTTTCCCCGAAAATAAAGACAGTGTCTTATTTTAAGGTGTGCTCCCAAAGATGCGCTAGGTCTTATTTTCAGAGGACGTCTTATCTTTCCTGTAAGTAGGTCTTATTTTCGGAGGATGTCTTATTTTCGGGAAAACGGGGTAGTTGTTAATGGCCAGCAGACGGCTGATGACCACCAGGGGGCCATGGCCCTTTGAGTTACCCTTCAGGGTCAAAACTATACCCCAGCAGGCGTTTCAGGATGTGTGTCTATCAGGAACCTGTAAACTCTGGCCAAAGCCGCCAGCTTTTGCACATTCTGCAGAGAGACCCGCAGCACGAGAGCAGGTGCGTGAGCTGGTCCTCCCCTGCCAAACGTCACTGCTATTCCAGATCTGCTCAGAGCTGTCTCATTCCTGACAGTCACGCGTCATGCTCATGAAAGGAGCCCGGGGGAGAAAAAAGCAGAAAAGAGGAGTGGGAAGACAGAGACGGAACAGTAGATAGCGAAGTGTGGGGAGAGTCCAGGCCAGACGTGCAGCCAGGGTTAGGGTTAGTACCTCCTAAGCTGTATCTCATTTAATCCTCATCACAATCTCATTGCAACAGGAGCTTTCACCATTTCCATCTTAGAGTCCAGGACACTTAGACTCTGAACGTTAAGGTAACCTGCTCTAAGACACATCAACTGCATGCGGCTTAAGGAATGTAGAGGTTTGGGAAATGACCACTGAGTCCTAATCTGAGCTCTTGGAAACTAACCTGGAGTCATGCAGGCCGTGTGTTCAGCTCTGCCTCAGTTTCTCTTCAAGATGAGCACTACCAGGTGGCGCCTGTGGCTCAGTGGGTAGGACACTGGCCCCATATACTGAGGGTGATGAGTTCGAACCTGACCCTGGCCAAACTGCAACAAAAAATAGCTGGGTGTTGAGGTGGGTGCCTGTAGTCCCAGCTACTCGGAAGTCTGAGGCAAGAGAATCGCTTAAGCCCAAGAACTGAAGGTTGCTGTGAGCTGTGACGCCAAGGCATTCTACCAAGGGCAACATAGTGAGACTCTGTCTCTAAAAAATAAAAAAATAAGTACTACCTCACTCCTCTCTCTCCTAGGATATCATGTAGCATAACAAATTATGTTTATTAATTCACAGCATTGCTAACCTGTCATGATCAACTCTACAAATTGTCTCCCTTCTACAGAAATCAGATGGTCAGGTGTCTTGTGCCTCCAAATCACTGTGGCTGCTGATAGAAGAAAATGCATAGAACAAACAAATCCTAATAGCAACACAGAAAGAGGACAGCTTTTCTGAAAGCAACATAACAAAGCAATGTTTCTTTCTTCCCGCTCCTTTTATTTTCTTAGTGTTGGGGATTTGCAGGTTCATTCTTCCCTCAGCGCCACGCTCTCAGCACCCCTTGGACATGGGAGTTAGGCCACCGTCCTGCTCTCCAACTCAGCACACTCACGTGCACACACACCACGTGAGACCCTCAACCCAACCCTGAGTTTTCAGGCCTGCGGGGACTTTGAAGAATTGCTTCGGCATATTGTGAATGACAAATGATTAAATTTTTCAAATATATATTTATTATTGCTAAAGGAAAGCTAAGGGCGGGAGCAGGGAAAGGGGGAGACAGGAGAAAGTGGGAGAAACTAAGGGAAAGGGAGCCTGGAGGGCCCAAGAGGGAAAAGAAGGAGAGGAGTCCCAGGAGGGAGGGAGCTGTGACTCAGAGAAGCCAATGACCTTGACAAGCATGCCCTTGGCAGCCCCTGACTCCCAGGGAAAATGTGTAAATTTTTCTCAGTCCCCTGACTCCTCATTATAGTCAAGAGCCCAGCTCCCACCAGGAGTGTTCTGGAGTTTCTCGGCCCAGCCACTCTGCTTGCAGGTAAATCAGTCTTATACAAACTATCATCTGCTTTTGAGAACTCTGTTCTCCATCCCAGTTGAGAACTGGCATCAGAATTGTTTGCCCAGACGTTTTTTGGAAGGGTTTCCTCAAGGAGGATGCCTACCCAGGCTGCAGGAAGGCTCATGTTCTTAGGTGTTGGGCTAACCCAGTGTTATTCTCACTGCAGGCTTCAGTCCATGAGAGATTATTCAATAATTTAGTGGCCTCCACTTGTGAATTCTAAAAAAAAATATGCAATATAGTTAATAAAATCTACAACAGAGAGGATGTTTTATGAACATTTCATTCTAGGGGTGTGTGTGCTCTCTGTGTATGTGTGCAGGGTAGTGACATATAATAAATTTCTCCCCATGGTCACAGTCAAAACTGATTAAATACCATAGGACACAACAATCTCAGAGGTCCCCAGAGAGTCTGTGAACTTCTGACTCTGAGTTGCTCCCAGGACCACTAGAATCTAGAAAATATGGGCCAGGAAATCTAAAAACAACCTCTCTCCTGCTTTCCCTTGAGATTTGCTATTTGAGAAGATTCTAGCACCTTGTAAGCATTGAAAACTTTACAGAAACTTCTTGAGTCACCCTTTGGACGATTCTGGATGGGTGCATTTGGGGAAAAGGTTGAGAGAGGTTCAGTCTCAACTGATCTAACAGGAAGGATATTTAGCACAGCCGCTTCCGCAATGCCCGGCCCCCGTGGCTGGCAGGTGCACCCGCGGCCCGCCCCACGCTCTGCCCACCCCCCTTCCTGCCCGTCTGCTCCAGCCACAGCTGATTGACTGGCTGACTCAGGCCGCCTAATGAGAGGTAACACCCCATATGACGAAGCCAGCGCAGTGTAATGGGCTGATTGACATCCCGGGATCTGACTCCGAGTACATCCCCACTTGCAGACAATGTGAATGGCTGAGGAATTAAAACGATGCTTGGCGCCTAATGAATGCAGCATGTGCCCCACGTTAGCACATGCCAGCTGCATCTCCGAGAACCAGGAAGCAGCAACAATTCCTAAATTATTTATCAGTTCCCTTACCTCCACCCCCAAAGAGAGTTAGCTTATGCATTTATTTATTTCATGGACCAATATACGGAGTAATTGCTTTGGGTTTTTGTGATTTTTTTTTTTTTCCTATAGATTTTCTTTTTCTGATGCTACAGCAGGGGGAAAAAAGAAAGAGAAAATATCATGTCAACGTCATTTGAATCATAATAGCTACAAATTCACTCCCTGAATAAATAGAGAAGCTTATTTATCAAACACAGACAAGATGTCTGTCGAGTTGTTAACAGAGGGAGAGAGATTTGAGTAGGCAGAAGCAATTGCAAAAGTTTGCATATCTTCAGAGCTCCCTTGAGAGAAGTAAGCAGCTCCTTTCCTGGCTGGAAACCTTATGTTTTGGCAGCTGATTGGCCAAAAAAGTTAGCTGTCCAACCTGCCCAGGATGAGAAGGGGCAGGTAGCTTGGGGGTATCCCAGCTGAGCGTCCAGCTACAGGGTGAGGCTGTCCCTGTCCCACCAGCTCCATGTCCATTTAAGGCAGAGAGACCACATGAAACTCGAAGGAGAGTGAGCATATAGAAATCTCTGGATTGTTCTTCCTAGTCGCCTATGGCTCTAGCTTTTTAATTCTGCTTTATTTTGGAACACTTTTTACCTAGTCTTTCCTCCCAGGACTGCCTCCTCTCCCCACCTCCAACCATCCTGACACCGTGGGCCAGCTCTGCTGCCCTGTGCTGGCTCCCTGAGCCTGCTGGGGGGAGCAGCTGATAGGACAGCGGGGACTACCATCTGCTGAACGGCTACATCCAAGGGCTCTTCAAAGGGCTTTGTGTTTATCATCTCATTTAACTCTCGTGGCGACCCATGAGGAAGACACTGTTTTGTGACACTTTTATATAAATAAGAAAATCAAATTCCAGGAAGGCTGATGATTTACCCAAAGTCCTTCCCAATACCAAGTGTCCAACCAGGATTTGAGCCCCCGGCCTTGCCCCTGGCATTATTCTGCTATTCCATCTAGACAGAGACATGTAACAGTGGGTCGGGAGGCCTGGATTTCACCTCTGCTGCTCCGTTGCTGGCCAGCACTCAGTGTCATCATGACGGATGGGCTCAGAACACCATTCCCTGGGTTCAAACCGTGGGACTGCCACCATGTAACCTTGGGAAAGTTTCTTGAGCTTAGTTTCCTCATCTGTAAAATGGAGGTCATGATCACAGTACTTCTCTCAGGGGAATGTTTTGATGATGAAATGGTCATGTAGAACAGTCAGAGTCAAGCTTGGTGCGCCACCACTTAGTGCATATTAGTTATTGTTACGTATGCGCTGCCTGTGGGTCCATGTTCATAACATGATGGGATTAGATGCAATGATCTTTAAGGTCTAATTTGGTTTGGAAATCATACTAATCTGGTGTGTGTTTATATTTCCTTGAAGCTCTGTTGCTCTTTATTATTCAATAAAAACAAAATTAGAGGTGAAGGCTGAGATGGGCACAGCCCACACCTGCTTCTCATTTCCTATGATCATATGACCTTCACCTCGCCCCAGCGGGTAGGGTAGGGATTGCTTTCCCTGTTGTAAAGAGTTGTGCATCACCCCTGTAATCCCAGCACTCTGGGAGGCCGAGGCAGGCAGATTGCCTGAGCTCACGCGTTCGAGATCGCACATGAGCAAGAGCGAGACCCCCATCTCTAAAAATAGCCAGCCTTGTGGCAGGGGCCTGTAGTCCCAGCTACTTGGGAGACTGAAATAAGAGAATCTCTTGAGCCCAAGAGTTTGTGGTTGCTGTGAGCTGTGACACCACCGCACTCTACCGAGGGTGACAAACTGAGACTCTGTCTCAAAAAAAAAAAAAAATCGTGCAGCTCCTAGCCCCAGGTTAGAAAGGTAGTGGGAACATCAGGCTGTAATTCACACGGACAGTTTTCAGGATAGTTCTCAGTTGTCTGCAAGGCTAAGGGATTTGAGATTCCGGGTTTAACTCCAAGCAAAAGGCGCCCTAGAAAATGAGCTTTTGTCTAACTGTATGAGGCATTTTTCACTCCAAAATAAAAGACTGGGCAAAGCATCCTGGCTGTATTTCACCATCTCATCTTTCTCTAAACATCAAAATTCACCAGTTTTCCTTTTTCTGATGAGAGAGCAATTAATCTTGTCTCCTCCAGCCCCTCACACTGGCCATGTTGCAACTATCTCGAAGGCAAGATGACGCCTCTCTGAGAGAGCAGGAAAGTGAAATGACCAGAGCCACAAGAAGGGTTAGGAAGTTCAAAGCCTGGCCAGTGGCAACCGGCCCAAGACGCCCCCAAAGGCTCTCCCTGTTCCTTGGGGGCCGTCATCGGGGGGTCAGCTCTGCACCTTCACTCACCCCCGCCTTGGCTGGCAGGCAGGGGAGCAGGGTCAGACCAGGAAAGGGCCACTGAGTTTCCATTTGCACGCAGCGTGGCCATCAAAGGTTCGGAAGGGAGGGGGGAGGCAAACTTAAAAGAGAAAGCAGCCAGTTCCTGAAGCTTTTGTCAAGTAAGAGGCAGAGCAATCGTGCCTGTTAGCACTGGCCTTCCCAAGCTTCCTCAGCCTTGATTATCTAAACCGTGTAATATGCTTCTGAGCTGTACTGTACTCCCTGAGTGGAAATTTCTTCTCCTTCAGGAGCTCATAATAAACTCAGAGTGGACAGGAAACCCGCCATACGCTTTTGAATTTTTTTGCAGCCCTAACATCACACTGGGAACATAGTAGGCACTCAGCGACTCCCTGAACAGTCTGATGGTGCCGACCAAACCCCGCAGAGTTGCCCATGCAGGTGTCATCAGCTCCGACTCACCCAGACTGGGGAGGGCAGTGTTGACCCAGGACAGAAGTGGCTAATCTGCATGGCAATTGTCTTTATAGTTCCTCTGAACACATGCAACGTTGTATTTAGCTAAGGAGTTTTTTTATGGTTAATTCATCTACTGCCTCAACCACTATTTATAGAGTGTACACAGTACGGTAGGCACCATCCTAGGGGATACAAGGGTGAGGAAGGCCACCCTGGTCCTTGATCGCTGAGGGTTCACCACACATGGGGAAAAGACAGACATAACCCTGTACTCACACGAATTTAGTTGTAGAGTTCCATGTACCACTGAGCGCTAATGAATGATTTTAGGGCACATGACAGGGAGCCCTCCCCAGATCTGCCTGGGAGGCAGAGTGGTGGTGAGGGAAGGAGCTTTGAGGACATGATATTTATATTAGGACTTAGGAAATGAGTGTGAGAATTCCAGGAAAATTGGAGGTGAGGATCCAGGTTGTGGGGTCAAAGCTGAAAGGAGCTTGCATTTTGAGGACTCTCTGATTATGGGGACAGCTGGGGTGGAACCATACCAGTGAACACTCTGTCCTGGAAGGCAGAGACTCCCTCACAGGTCTGCAGGTTAGCCCACCCAGTGCAGGGGTTACAGGGCAGAGAGTTGCTTGTGGAAGTTGGGTCTGCTAAGCTGGGGCTGCGGGAATGTACATCCGATGACGTCTGTCTGGCAATAAGCTCTTCTTACCAGTGACTCAAAAGGGGGAAAATGAAAAATTGCTTATGGAGAGATCCCTGTGGGAACACGGATATGCTCCCTAATGTTGCAATGGCTGGGAATTCCAAGCAGCTTCCTGAAACTCAGACATTTCAATTAACAGGAGACACATCAAACCTGAACAGCTCCCTTTCCTGGCTTCCCAGTCAGAATGCTGTATTATAAATAACAATAAGCTGGCCCAGTCAGAATCTGTAATTGAGTCTCTTCTTTCTGCTGACATCAGCGGGATTCCCTTGAGTGATTTACTGTGTAGCTGTTTAATTGGGTGATACGTGGGGAGGCCAGCCTTGCCTTGTTTAATGGCATTGGGTGCCCTCCCTTGGTGTCAGCATTCATTCATTAGAAGGTCCTTAGGCGTCACTCTTGTCCCAGGAAACTATTGTAGAGGTATAGAGAAGACCAGGACAGAGGGTAATGGCTGGATGTTTGAAAAATGAAGGGAATATAGGTAAAAAAGAAGACTGGTCCCATGAACAGAATAGTTTCCTGGGTTAGAGATTTAACTTGTTCTGAACTTAACATTGCTTGAGAAAGAGAGAGAGAGTCTATATGTGTGTTTTGGAAGGCGGTTGCTAAAGGAGGGAAGAGAGAATTAACAAGTACTATGTCCCAAAATACGAGAAAGCAAATATTAGAGATCATTAGAAAGGTACAGTCATTTGTGCAAATAATTTCAGCACCATTTTCTTCCTGTGAGAAGGAAAAGGGGGTATGGATTTTAAAAGGGAAAAAAAATCCTGATGGATGTTTGGTAAGGAATGTATGTGATTTTGCTCTTTGCGGTAGCCCTTTGAGGTAGTATTTGATGTACCCATTTCACAGGTGCAGAAACCGAGGCTAAGGAAACACAGTTCATCAGTAGAGACATTCAATCTAACTCATGCCCAGCTTACTAAAAATCCCAAATTAATCCCACTACATCCCAGAGACTCAGTCTTTTTTCAGGCTGCTTCTGTATCATGCTAATTAATTACTCTGTAAAATATTAATTGATTTTCCACTGCATGCCTGGTGTAGATTTAGGTCCTGCAGGAAATAAGAGGAACAGTAATAATACTATTTTCTAAGACTTGTTCAGAACATTTTACAAGTATGAACACATTTAAGGAGTTACCAGAGTCTAAATGCCTGGCCTCTGAGCACGCCCACTGTCCCCTTGAACAGTGAGCCTCTTACCCCTGGACAGTCAAGGCTGGGCAGCAGACAGGAGCAGAGAGGAGGCTGGGGCCCGCTCTGGAGGCCACGGCAGGTGGGGCGCTGTGGCCTGTGGCATGGCAGCTCTGTGCCAAAACACACATGCCCCATGCTGTGACAACTGTTCCGAGAATGTTTCTTAATGTGCAGATCCTGGCGTGGGGTGAGGGACTGCAAATCTGCCGTGAGGGTGCGTTCTCAGACACTCCACCCTTCTTTTTCTCAGTCCCTACCAGGGGCTCAATTTTCTTCTGCACATCTGGGAATACCACAGATAAAGGAGTCCTTTATCCTCTCAGTAAAGAGGCTGGGATGGGCAGGGTTTAAATCCTATCAAAAGAACTAGAGATGAGACATTACTTAGAATTTTTTTAGCTGCAAGGTTTTTGAAAAACCTAGGAGCATAATTCAGCTAGGGAAGGGAAGGCGGTGGACGCCAGCATGGAGCAGCTGCTCCCACGTGTCCTGGCAGTAGGGTTCCGTGTGCCGCTCCCTTTCCCGCCTCCTCTATGGCTATTCCAAACCCAGCAGCTCTCCCAGGCTCCCACCATGGACAGCTCCAGCAGCGGCCTGTCATCTCCTCTCAGAGGCCAGGGTGTCCCTCCCCTGGCTAAGGGGCTGGTCCTGCCACCTCTAACTCTGATTTTCTCTTCCGTACAAGTTTGGTCCATTCATTCCTTTCTCCTCTCTCCAGACTCTTCAGTTCTCTTTGCTTTGCCTACTTTTGTTTGTTTATTTATTTATTTTTTTTGCAGTTTTTGGCCGGGGCTGGGTTTGAACCCGCCACCTCCGGCATATGGGGCCAGCGCCCTACTGTTGAGCCATAGGCACCACCCTGCTTTGCCTACTTTTTTCTCAATCCACTTTTTTCTTTCAACATGCTATGTTTTCCTTAAGCATAAAAATAAGCCTTACAGGTATGTCTTCTTCTAACAAAGGTCTTATCTCTTTTTTTTTTTTCCATTTCCATCTTCACCTTATTACTTCATGTTCACTCCTCAATCAACTGCAATCTGGCCTCTAGTCCCACTATTTCATTGAAATTATTCTCAGTAAAGTCAGAAATAATGACCTCATAGATATATATAAAAGAAAAACAACTACAAAGTACTCTCAGAACTTCTCTGAGCTTTCTCTGAACATATCTGAGTGTCTCATCTTGGAACAGTTAGCTGCTCCCTCCTTCATGAAGCTGCTCTTTCTATGAACCTGCAGCTCTTTCCTCTTACATGATTGGTTTCTTTGGGTTCTTCCCATAGCTTGCTTCTCCTCTCCATATTCTCCTTGGCAATTCCATTTGTGCTCATGCCTTAAAGTCCCACTTACATGCGACTAATTCCCAAGTCTTTATCACCAGTCATGAGTTCCGTACCTAAATGCCCAGATGTCCACTGAACACAGTCACCGGTATGCCTCCCAGGTACCATATGCTTCAGGCTCTTTATAACCAACACCAAATTCATCATCTTTAGCTCCTACTCTGCTTTCTTCTGAGTTCTCTCTTTTGATTTGTAGCATCTCCATCTGCTCCATTGCTTAGCCAGGAATCTGGACTTTTCAATATTCATCTTTCTCGAGAGCTCCATTTATAACCAGTCACCAGACCCAAAAGTTTTGCTTCAAATATGGCCCCTTTTGTCATCCCCCGACACCACTCTCTTAAGTCTCTTAAGACCTAAGGGATCAAACTCCTCTTCGGAAAATGTATAAAGGATGCTCCAAAACTAAAAAGGCACAGAAAATTAAAAAGCTATAATATAAAATAATTTTAAATAATGAAATAAGGAAAGAATCATGAGCTTCTCATCGGAGCCTTCTTGGGTTATGACAACAGCCTCCGAGCTCTTCTCCTGACCTCCATTCTACTGCAGAGAAATGCTTCCAAAATGTTGAGCTGACCATGTGAGTTCCTCGCATCCTACCAGAGTCTGAACTTCTTTATGTCACAAAGAAAGGTTTGACACATTGACTGCCATGCAAACAAATGTTTTTCTTTCTTTCTTTCTTTTTTTTTGTAGTTTTGGCTGAGGCTGCCGGCCTATGGGGCCAGCGCCCTACTCCTTTCAGCCACAGGCGCTGCCCAAACAAAGGTTTTTCTTGGGGCCATGGTGCTTTATTATGAAAATAGAATAAAAAACTTCAGAAACAAAATGATCCTAAAACATACATCAATAAGAAAGTGATATAAAAACTTGAAAATTACATCACGTAAAAATGTAAAAATTTTACATCTTGTAAAAATGTAAAAAGTAATGTGAAACTTAAAAAAAAATAGTTCATAACTCACACGGCAGTTCATGTGTTATGTATGTGAGTTCAGGCCATTTCTCTGGCCTCATTCCCTGCGCTTGCTCTTTAGATGATAATTACCCCAACATACCAGGGGTCAGTGTTTTTCAGCCCCCGAGTATCATGTTCCCTCTGCCTGAAACACTCTCCATGCCTCTCTCCTCCATCACTTTTGCTACATTAACTCTTTAGTCTGTTCTCTCAACCAGCTGGGCCAACAGGCATAAGCAAGTGACTTTGGCAAAGCCAAGCACAGACTTACAGGTAACAGACTAGGTACCTACCCCCACGGTTTCAGAGGGCAGGGGAGGCTTAAAGAAGCTCAAGACTAATTATCTTTCATTATTTAAAATTCTTTTATATTATAGTTTTTAAATTTTCTGTGCATTTTTAGTTTTGGAACATCCTTTATACATTTTCCTAAGAGAAGTTTGATCCCTTAAGTCTTTATCGATCCCTACTTACAAGAAGAGTGTGATGGCAGGTAGTTGAGGGTGAGGCTATTGGTGAAATGGGGCATAGAGTAAAAACTTGAAGTGAAGTTGAGGCCTATTGTTTTTGCTTTTATAGACAGAGTCTCAAGCTGTTGCCCTGGGTAGAATGCTGTGGCATCACAGCTCACAGCAACCTCAAACTCTTGGACTTAAGCAATTCTTTTGCCTCAGCCTCCTAAGTAGCTGGTACTGCAGGCACCCATTACAACACCCAGCTATTTTTTTGTTGCCGTTGTCATTTTAGCTGGCCTGGACCGGGCTGGAATCCACCAGCCTCAGTATATGTGGCCGGTGCCCTACCCACTGAGCTACGGGCACCACCCAGGATGAGGTATATTGAAATGCAGGGAGCTGAGAAAATCCCAAGTGCAGCCATCTACATCACAGATCTAACTTGAATGAATCACGTGGGTGACTCCAGTGAGTCAGGATTCAAGTTAATACCTAGATCACTTAAAATGAGAAAAGATAAAAAGGTTTCCCGGATAATACAGAATTATCACCCATGTATCCCTATATTCATTTTCTTAAAGAAAAAAAAGCTGCCAAAGATAAGTTATTTGTTTAATGGGACTTTGTGAGATGGGCCAAAGTACGTGTGAGCTATAGAAGTGAATGATAAAGATCACATAAGCTTAGCACCCTGCCCCTTGTTTGAGATGCAATGAGGAAGAAATGATGTAGCTATCAAAATATTAGGGAAAGAGAAAGAAAGAGGCAAGAAGAAAAAGACACATTGAATAAACATGTGTTGAACGTTTATTATCCAGTTACTGAGCTTCACCAGTGGGATACGGGCATCATCCCTGCCTTGAGTATCTACGGGCATTTGGTAGGTTTGCAGCATAAATATTTGTGGAAGGAAGAAGGAAATGAAGGGAGGGAGAGGGAGAAGCCTAGGCCCTCTTATTCGTCTATGATAACTGAAGTCCACTGAATTTATATTAACCACTTATTGTTCAGCTTTTCACCCATTGCATGTTCTTGCCCATGGAGTGTTCTAGAACATTCATACTAAATTCATTCTCTGTTAAGGTTAGGAGCACCTTTCCAGGCTACCCATGGATTATACATCAATTCCACATGTTAGATTTGACGGGTTATGAACACAGACAGCATGTCAGTGGTCAGGTATTAACCATTAGGACCCCACCTGGTCATGTGCCTAGGCCCCATGGCCATGCTTGGAATAGAAAATGCCTCCCTGTTTATCCAGAGCAGTGCTGGGCCAGCCCTCTGCTGCTCACACAGAAGGGGAGGAGAAAAATGGTGTGGTGCTCAGGGCGGTGGCAGGTGTGGCCTTAGTTTCCCAATCAGTCTGTTATTTACAGGCCCAGAGCAATGGGAAGAGGGGCAGGCTTATAACTTGTGAGCAGAGGGGATTATGTGTATTCTGGGCCAGTTTTGTAAGACAGCTGTCCCTATAAAGGATTTATCAAGACAATAAAAGGAGAGGAACGAGCCTAAAAACTCTCTCGTGAAAACAGCTCTTTTATATGATGAGAATCTGAGAGGAAGTGCTCTAAACAAAAGCCACACTTTCCCCTGCCCACCTCACCCACTCCTTCTCCCAGTCAGCCCAACACGCCATCGGCAGAAAGCTCTCTCTTCTTCATCTCAGGGTCTAAATTCTGCGGATTTGATGTTTATTTCTGCCTTGTGATGTCCAGCCTCCATCCTCATAACCCAGATGGGTCTTCCTCTCCTGAGACTTGGCTTTCTTGTTTGCCCCGTTCTTGAAGATGGGAGTGAGGCGTCTTTCCATGAATGCCCTGTACCCACATCTGTAGTACAGCTCACTGGACACATGTTAGGCCTCAGTGGGGGTCTGGACCATGAGCAGTTATCACAGATGCTTAGACCCTGGTATGCTTGGAGGAGAAAAGATAAAGCTGATCTCTAGATGATGTGGGTAATAAGAACATCATCCATTAGTATCATGTGACCACAGAGGCAATGTCAAAGAATCCTCGTCATAACAAATCTTCATCTTAGAGATGAAAAAATTGAGGTGCATGATGCCAAGATGGGATTAAAACAGTAAGCAATTTCTCCAGATTCCCCAACTGTCCAGGAGCAGGGCAGAGACCCTGATCCCAAGCCTCACGCCTTCTCTTCCACTCCACTTCTGGCTTTGTGTTAGCTTTGCGTTGGCTTTGCATTGGCTTTGTGTTGGCTTAGCTCTGTGGCCAGCACAGCTATTCTGAGCCAGCACCTCTCCCAGTGAAGGCGGCTGATCCTAGGAAGAGAAGGTGAGAGAAAAGAAGGATTGGCCTTATGGGACACCCCTGCTTCTCCCGCTGCCCCAGCTGGTCCCTCTGCCTCCTTTCTGAGCTGATCTTGTACTGCTCAGCCCCTGAATGTTGATGTCTAATAAATCCACATCTGTCCCCCTGTTCTCGATACTCTCTTCCACCTCCCTGAATAATCTCTTGCATCTCCATGACTTCTTCCAAAAACCATTTGCTAAGGAGTCTCAGGTTACTATTTCCATAGTATCTTTTCCCAGAGAGCAAAACTCCCTAAAATGCTTGTGATGAAAGCTGCGCGCATCGCCTCTGCTTCTTGTTTCCCTCTCTGTCCTCCTCCACCAGATGCCCAGCTTGGTAGCCCATGTGTCATCCTAGATTCCCTCCTTACCCTCATCCACCTCTTTTGTTGGCCACTAAATTATGACAAATACATTTCTTTTTTTTTTTTTTGTAGAGACGGAGTCTCACTTTATGGCCCTTGGTAGAGTGCCGTGGCCTCACACAGCTCACAGCAACCTCCAACTCCTGGGCTTAAGCGATTCTCTTGCCTCAGCCTCCCGAATAGCTGGGACTACAGGCGCCCGCCACAACGCCCAGCCATTTTCTGGTTGCAGTTCGGCCGGGGCCGGGTTTGAACCCACCACCCTCGGTATATGGGGCCGGCGCCTTACAGACTGAGCCACAGGCGCCGCCCGACAAATACATTTCTTAAAGATGGATGGAATCAGCTCTCCATCTTTCTTGACAGTGTCTTGGTCACACCCAACCGCTCTCTGGCCAGCCCTGCAACACAGACCCGGAGCTGACCTCTCTGCTTGCAGTCTTGGCCTCTGCTCATCTTTTTTCTCACTGCCTTCCGAACAATTCTTCCCCAAAACCCAAATCTGATCAGATCACTTTCCTTTAGAAAATAATCTTTCAGAGCAAGTCCTTTGCATGTCATACGAGCTTTTTTTTTTTTTTTTTCATACAAGCTTTTTTATGACCCAGCCATTATCCACCACCCAGGGTCTTTCATTTCTGGCTGCAACGAACCTTTCACCCCAACTCACAGTTCCCAGCATGGAAACTTCCTTCACCTTGTCCAGGCACTCAAAATCTTGCATATACCCCTACTGCCTAGATTACTTTGTCCTTCTCTTTGTTATCTGGCTTTTTCAAAATTGAGAATTATCCCCTCCAGGGTACATATCAAGAGTTAGGGGTACATAGCAGGAATTAACTCCTTTAGGGAGCATTTCTGGACTCCTTACATAAGACAGAGGCATCATTCTCTGCGATACCAAAGTACCCTGAGCATGTTTCTGCCACAGTGGTTATCTCATGGCCACGTAACTCTTCCCCATGTTCACTGTGTGCATCTGCGTCCTCTGCGGTCTGGTAGGTCTCTTCTCTTCTACATGTTGTGTGGCCCGTGTCCAGCAAAGCGCCTGCCCACAGTAGGTGCTCAGCAGTGCAATTGCTAAATGAATAAAGCCTCGCTGCAGCCGAGGTCTGTAACCTGAACATGTCAACCCAAGCATGCTCATAATCACACTGCTCGACCCAGGCTAGAGTAGTTAAAAATAATGTTCCCACTCTACTTTCTGCATCACCCATCACCCCAGGAAGAAAGAGACAACTCTGGTCTGGCGTTTCTGCACAGAAATGGTCATGTTTCCAAGATGACTGGTTCTATCTAACCAAGCCATTTTGGAATTGAAATTGGCCATCTCTCAACCCTGTGAAAGGTGCAAAATGCTTCTCCACATAACCCACATTTCAATCCAGTTTGGCTCCTTACTTCGTGTCTGCTCTGCTCTGTTGGCTGGAAGGGATCAAAGGCAGGTTCCAGGCAGCTCCAGGGCTTGGGGAGCTGACCATGAATGCTGACTTGCCAAGGGGGGCATTGATTACTAGTGCCCTGCGCACCACCTTGCAAAGCCAGGAGATTAATAAAGCCTTGTTTATAAGCATGCTGACCATGATGATTCAATTATCCAATTATTCGTAATTCATTTATGTAGTCACCAAACTTGTTTTGAGCACCTGCTATATGCCTTTGAAATAGAGATGAATTAGAGACAGTCTCTCTGCCCTTGTGATGCATTTTAGAGCTTGGTGGAGGAGAAAAATGTACTGACAGACAATTGCAATGCAATGGGAACTGTGTACCAATAGAAGTCTACATAAAGGGCAAGTTTTACAGACTGAGGGAAGAGATTGAGCATTCTAGGCGGAGAGAACAACAAGTATAAAATGTGAGAAGAGCTGAAGAGTGTATGAGAGGCTGAAGGATCCCTTCAGGAGTAGATACAACACATCGTTCTATGAAGGCACATGAGCAAGACAGATTTGGGGGAACCTGGAGGAGGGAATGGTGAGAAGGGAGGTTGCAGAGGCAAACTCAGGGATGCCTCAGGCCAAAGAGAAAGGAGGCTACAGCCAGACCAAAGGTTTGAACTCCTTACCTCAGACTCTAGTGTTCTTAAACAGTGGGGATAGTGGAATTAACAATATGGAAAGGGGTATTTCTGGAAATCAGTGGACAAAATAGAGAAGTGTTGAATTAATGAGTGAATGAACTGGGGCTGTGGTAGCAGGTGTGGATGGAAGAGAGTGATTCAAAACGTCTTCGGGAGGCAAAGATGAAGGTCTTCACATGGGAACAGGGACAAGGGAGTGGGAGTCAGACACTCAGCACAGAACTTAAGGAGTTGCCAAAGCTCAGAAAGAAAGATGAATAGTATTTCCATACAATTTTTTTTAAAAAAATCAATGCTAAAAACTAATTAACAAAACACCAACATTTTAAATGGAGATGGGATCAGTATTACTGATTTTTCCTCTTGCCTCTGGCTCCAATATGGCTTGACCTGGTGCTGTACTGATCCTGGCTTCTTTTTAACTTTTGATATATCATTCATCATGGGTTTTTTGCATTGATTTTAAAAAATTATTGCATTTAATTATTGTGTATCTTGATTGAGGATTTTTTTTGCACTCTCTTAAATTTTGCTCAAAAGAAGGTACCTTAGCTGCTTTATCCTAGCCCTGGCCCTGGAACAGTGTACGGATAAGAGGGAGAGATTGATTAGGAATGATTGTAGGGGTGGTGTCGACTAGTGTGAATTGATATGCCACCATGGTGCCTTGGTCCACTGAAGGACAATTCTACTTCCAAAAGTGACCTTGTTCCATGGATACATTTTCTGTGCTCCCTAAAGACTGCCATTTTATAGAAGGCATTCTTCATTAGATGAAGACGTCATGTAGATTGCCCCTTCCTTCCCTCTGAGCAAGTTTGGGACTCCCATGATGAAACTCACATGCAGCCTGTGTTCAACCTACCTAAATGCCACAAATGCCTTGGAATAAGCATGGAAATTGGTTTCTAAGCTCCAGCAGTTTCTAAAATGGGGTGGTTTAAAATAAAGCAGTATTATAAAAGGGATTCCTATAGGGCAGATTTTGGGAAACAGCAGTGAGCCTCCAAAGCAGAAAACTTTAGGAAAGAGACAGAAAGGGCATCCAGCCATTCCTAGGTAAGGTTGATGTGAGAGGGTGACATGGCCAGCCAGGAGGATCAGCCAGCTCTCTATCTCTTCAGTGTCAGGCAGAAGCTCATTTCTCTCCATCCCCCAAAGTCTCTTTTCTCTTTATATCCTGACTTGATGTAGATGTAATATTTTGTCAATGCAAAATTTGGGCTGAAAAATACTTTGGTCTTGGGAATTTGAAGAGGTAATTGAGTGGTATTTTTCTAAACTATTGGCGAAGTACAGATGGAGTGCATTAGGGCTGGTGGGGCGGAAGTGGGGAGGGCACATGGACATGTACTTCTAGTTAGAGGACGGTGTATACAGCAATGATTGAGTGGAGAAAATGACAGAGTAGGAAGGAATGGACAGTGATAGGAGAATTTGATCATGATGGAGGGTGATGAAAATTTTAGTAGGGTACCCCTGATAGCCTCCATTTCCTTATAGAAGTTGGAGAGAAGGCTGTCTTTTATGAGTATGAGTTTGAAGTGAATATCCAGCAGAATACTGAAGGTTGTTAAGAGAGTGAAGAGTGAAGGGAGAATTGCCAAAGACGTGGAATGGACTTAGAAGCTTGTTTGCAGATCCCTAATCCTGGAGGCCGTGAATGTATTTGACTCCAGTCTCCATGGTCACGTGATTGGCATCCCTGGCTGTGCTCAGCTTTCTGGGTAAAGGCTTGCAGGAGTTGGATCACAGGAGTGACCCCAGGCCAGGAACATGTAAGGCAGGTGAAGGGCTGAAGGAGCAGGGTGGTGCAGAAGAGGGAGAACTTCAGAGGAGGTTAACAATGGGGCTGTGTCTGATGAGACCCATGATGACAAGCATGGACCTTGTTGATGAGTCTCCAGCTTCCAAGTGTTACATAATGTTTCCATCAAACAAGAAATGACTGAGGACCTACATGATTGCAGGGCTCTGTCGCAGCAGAATCACCCTAGGTCAGCACAGGCAGCCATGCAGCCAGTGATTTCTAGCAGCCATAAGCTCTGCTTTGTTAACAGCACCATCTCTGCTCTTGAAATGCCACCAGGCAGCTGCCTCTTAGGTAAAAGATGTCTCACTTACCTCTCTGAGGCACCATTTAGATTTCTTTTCTTTTTATAGATTTTTTAAAAAAAATTTGTTTTGTTTTATTTTTGTTTATTGAGATAGGGTCTCATTCTGAAGGCTGTTGGCTAGGCTGGAGTGTAGTAGTGCAATCATAGGTCCCTGCAGCCTCCAACTTTGGGCTGCAGCAATCCTCCTGCTTTAGCCTCCTGAGCAGTTGGAACTATAGGTACATGCCAGTATTTTGGGCTAATTATTATTTTTAGAGATGGGAGTCTCACTATTTTGCTTAAGCTGGTCTTGAACTCCAGGCCTCAAGCAATCCTCCCACCTTGGCTTCCCAAAGTGCTGGGATTACAGGTGCGAGCCACTGCACCCTGCTGAGACACCATTTAAGAATGGGGTAGCAAAGAAGACTCATTACCGTCATGGCACTGTCCCTTTCCCCTGGTCCCTCTACTCATAATGATAGTGATGAAGGCATCGTCCTCAGGTGGATGAGGAAGACAGATACCACTGACATTTCTCATGACCACACTGAATTCAGCTGTCAGGCCAGGAGGGAATTTGAGAAGGCGGTATATAATTAACCTAGTTGGAATTGGGCCAGGGACCCAAGGTTAATGGCCCTGGGAATGGGAGCATTAATGACCACTAATGGTCAAGCCCCTTTTCATGTCTTACTCATTAGAGCTACCCTTTATTTTCTCTAAGATCATGGCCCTTGGCCTCAGGACTGAGGGTAATGGAGCTTTGCCACTCCCCCAGACAGTGTGTTATGTGTTCTGACAGCCTCTTGATCTCCCCATCAAAACATGCAGGTACAGCATACAGCAGATCTCAACCCAGACCCGCCATCTGCTGCGCATGGCCGCTGATAGCTAAGGCACACACACGATACATATTCATGGGCAAAATAGTTTCAGGTTTTCATCCAACAGACTGACAAAAGCATGACATCTTTGCTTTCATCTGTTTGGTGCTGGTGTTCCTCTTTCTACACACTCCTTGGGTGAGCTGGAAGAGAATCCTTAACCAGCCCAGGATGTGGCCTTAGTTTTAGTTGATGGCCAGAAGAATTCTCATGGTCACCCGCCCTGCCCTGATTGACAAAGAGACTGCTATTTTTGTCCACTTCCTTTCTCCTTTCCTTTTTCTCCCTTTGCCCTCCAAAAGAGAATTCTACCTTTCCCATAAACTAATTCTATGTGATGAGCTTTTGTGATGCAAATTTGGGATAGTGGACAGGCAGAGAGGGAACTGGAGTAAGGGAGATAGGATGTGGGTACAGACTTGCAGGAGACAAGAAAAAGCATAAACGGAGCAAAGGAGAAAGAGAAAAGTTCAGGGTGGAGGTGACTTGTGGAGAGGGGAGTGGAGCAGGGGGCTGGAAAGGAAGATGCTTAGGGCAGCTGCATTGTGCGTGCAGGAGAAAAAAAGCAAAAGTGAATTTTAAGACGTCTGGTGCGTCAATCAGATCTCTTTTAATGTTCGGAGAGAAATACAAATAAACACTGGTATTAGTTTTAATTGCGTCTGGTGGGTTGGCATGTTTTTATTTGCATAGAGGATTCTACTGACACTAGGTCAGCTGGGGGGCTGGGATTATCTGAGGTCACGTGTTTGGAGGGTGGAAGTTGAAGTTTCAAGAGACGTTCAAACAGGATGGTGACTTTGCTTCCTCCTGTGATTTTAGTATGAGAGACGCATTTTGTAGTACCACCTCTCTCCTAGCCAACTTTAAAAAACAGAGTGTTTAAAAATTATTAAATTCCAAGAAAGTGCCGTGCCTTCTGCAGCAATGGGCACCCCCAGAAGGCGCTCCGGTTTACACGTTAGTCTCACACATGTTCTTATTTAATCCTTACCGACCCTCTTAGGGGTAGATATTACATTCTGATTTGTAGATGTGTGAACAGACTCGGAGGCCTCGTGCCTTAGAGGGACTTCTGACTTGTAGTCATAAAATTAATAGGACACAACTCAACTCAGAGTAGAAGTTTGAATTTTTATAAAATTCAAAGTTGAGGAAAGGAAGATGAAGAAAGGAGAAGAGATATTGAGAATAGAAATTAAGTTCTTCAGCAGAGGCCAGAATTGAATGGACGTGTTGGGGGTGCTCTTCAGCTCTCCCTTGCCAGGCTCCTTTGGAGGGTTCTCTGGACACCTGGGGACATGGAGGCCTTTGTTGAGAGAGTGAGCTGCCCAGCAGAGAAACAGAGCTGTCCCCCATCCTGCATACTTAATCCTGCATAAAAGCCTCAAATGGCAGGTGGTGTCCTCCACCTTTCTGGCCCTTTCCTTCGGACCCAACAAAAGGGATGGTGGCGGGGTGGGAAGCAGAGCCTGTGTTGGCTGCCTGATGCTGCCAGTCTTGGCATTTCCTCTGTGAGTTGGAGAGATAATTCACGCCATTAAATCATCCAATATCAGATTCAGTGACTATTATTTCCCTGTGTGAACATCTTTCTAGCTGCACATAGCATCTCAGTAGCCACAGAGCCCTAATTTTCTTTGTCGGAGACAACAAAACCCAAGGTAATGAGCAGGGGAGGGACAGAGCTCCAGGGGCACACTCCCTAGAGGAGTCTCTTGGGCTTAAATACATCTAAAGCAGATCCAAAAGAAAGCAGTGATTACAGGCTAATTTCCTGCCTGCATTATGTTAAGTGTCCCATTGTCTATACAAATGGCAATTGCTTTACACCAGAAATATTTTCTACTGAATTCCTCTTATTGGTAAAATAAAAATAAATAAATAAATAAATAAAGGAGACCAAAGACAGGTTTTTCAATTTAAAGGTGAGACTATCAAGATACCAGTAAAAAACACAAGATGGCACATGCCCAAGAGTTGATCTTTCCTTTTCAGGTGCAAATACTGGAGAAGTCAAAGTGGGCTTGTCCTGTGAATTTGCCAGTGAAGGGTCTGCAGGGCCTAGGACTTCAGCTAGAGAGGGACACCCGTCTGGGTCTGTCTCAGGCAAGCACACTTGCTTTTTTGGTATAGAGGCTGAGGAGGCCGAGGTAGGGACATGGGCCAGGACAGCTTGATACATTCAGCCATCACAGGTGGCCATTCACAGGAGAGTGAGAAGACACTGGAGACGCTTGTTCTCCTGCACTGACACTGCCTCTTTCCAGGAGCAGTGACAGCCAACTCAGCCACTCCAATGACACCCTCTTCCTCTTCCTGGATCTCAAGTTTTAAAGACATTTGCATGACAGCCCTTCATTCTCTCATGATTCATTCTGTAAATTATTGCTAAGCATCTTCTATGTGGCAGACAGCAGGCCATACCCTAAGAATTCAAAACATAATTATCGCAATGGGGTGGAATTATGATAGTCAAAGAGAAATGGAAAATGTGCCTTGAAATTACAGAAATCTGAATGGAAAATTCCACCCAAATGCTCCTTGCCTCAGATGAATACCTTAAGATCTTACATTTGGAGAATGGAGTGGCAGGGAGGGTGCTGCCAATACCTACTCAGAGAGCTGCGGAAAGGATTAAATCACATAGCTAAGCAACTAGCAAGGGGTTTGCCTCCAATCAATGTTCAATTACTGTGTGTTGAGTTTACACTTATTCAAATGCTCAGGTGGTACTGAATTCCCACTCCCCAGCCCAGAGATGCATCTGACCCAAAAATAAGGGTATTAGGCCCCCAAGGCCAACAGCAGGAGGCACTTACTTGCCCCAAGGCTGACCCAAATCTTTGATCCTTTTAACATGAAGAGGCTGGAAGAAAGATAAAGACTATAACGTATATAATGGGGCAGAGGAATTTGGGATCAGTCCCAAAGGAAGGCAGTGGGATTGGGAAAGAGGCCCTCTGTGCCGGGTACCACGTGAGGCATTTTGTAGAGATTATCTCGCAGGATGGGAATCCCTACTCCATCAAATCTCAACAACTCTAAGTGAATGTTCAAAGTGGAGTCAGAAAGACAAATAAGAAATTGCAAAGTTGCATAGATTTGAAGAGTGCTGAGTCTTGTTCTTGGACCATCAAGATGTGTTCATTTCTGGGGATGTGTGGCAGGATCATTAATTCTTACGGGGAAGGAATTTTTGTGCTGCAGCTGAAAATAAGCTGTACCTTAGCAATTACTCAACTTTTCGTGCAACATCCCCTGCAGACAGGGTTTTGATATCAAATAGGATCAGATTATCTTCCAACCATTCCAAACAGGAAACTGAGACTTAATTTAAATGTGCATCCTTGTGTCCTGTGCAAGCACTGAACTGGGCTTTGCTCTTTCTTGGACGAATTGACCCACGGCTCCCTCAGTGCACGCATTTTTACTGGACCTTATAAATGATTGACAACCTCCAATGCCAAGTGCAGCCTCAGGGGTGTGATTGTGAAGAGCAGAAGGAGGATGTTGATCTCTATTTCTGGACGATCCCAGACATGGACTAAAGGCCACACTTGGCCTGTGATGAGCTCTGTGACCGTGGCCAAATGACTATTTATGGGAACATGTTATACGCTCTGTAAAATGGGAATCAAAGCATCTGATAGGGTTGCTGTGAGGCTTGATTCAGATAATACAATTTAAGTACAAAACAGAGCAACTGCCACTTTCTGTAGGCTCAATTTATATTAGCTCCCTGACACAGAATAAAGAATGAAGGGCACTTGGCAAAGATGTAGTGTTTGGTGCTGATGGTAATGATAATAGAAGCATTACCGTGGGTGTTGAGAAAGGAGGACAAACATGGGGCTCTACTGCCTCCAGAACTTGGCAGTGAGTTGGGTGCTAGAAGTGGAAATGGGGGTGGATATGGCCATGCTGATTCATGCTACCGGAGGGCTCCGAAGTCCCAGTTCCAGGTGGAAGAGCCATCTACGGCATGCAGGACACCGGGTCGCTCAAGGATATCCATTCATTGTGTGGCTTGGTCACCTGGCTCTGGCCTCTTTAGCCCAGGTTCCCAGAGGCAACCACCAGCTCATCTCCTTTCCAGCAGGGAGGATGCTCTCAGAGGTGGTGTCTCTCGGCCCCTGGCCTGCAGCCACCCAGGTGTACCTCTTATTAACCCTTGGGAGCCTGGCAGAAATGGATTTCTCTGATTGAGTTTTACTGGTCAGGAATTGATAGGGAGAAAAAAAATAAATAACTGAACTCTGTACTGTCCTTCCTTCCAGATCCACTGGATTTTGGAGGCAGTTTCCTAAGCCCTGGTTCTCTCATGGTCAAGTTGAACAGCCCTCATCTTCCATGGCAGACTGTCCCCTTCTTCCTTCCCTTCCTACCCACATTCCTCTCCACTTTCTCTTCCTTTTGTATCCATTCATTTCCCTCTCATTCAGCTTTGCTCCAAATTGCTGTGTCAAAGATTCCTTTTCCTGCTGCCCCTCTCAAAAAGCAGACAAATAGCAAGCCGCCAGCACTGGAGGGGCCATAAATAATGTAGAATGCGCCGGGACAGCCGGAGCGGTCCTCTGATTACAAAGAGAAGATCTTTTGATAACATATTACCCTATTTACTCTTGGCAATGCCGCCAGTTCCTCTTTCAGTAGAGGCGCATGCCTCCTTGCTCACCAGTATGAAACCCCAGCCTTGGGTAGGTGTTCCCACTGCCTTCTCATCCGGCTCCATCACTGGAGTGGAGGAGTCGGGCAGTGCCTTCTGACAGCTGTGCTGCAACTCCTAGGCCACTGGGAACCGGCCATAACCCTGACCCATCTTTTCTTAGTTCACAACTTATGGTTCTTTAATTTAAACTCTTGTTATGGCCTTAATATCTTGATACTTGCTGAACTCTGGGAAGGACAAAGGCCTCTGACTCAGTTCCCTGATGTACATAAATATAGTACCTGTTAAGTTCCCTACTCAGGAATGGGAGCCTGGTCAATTCTGGTTTCCCCTGTAAAGTAGGTTATTTTCATTTCTAGTCTCAGTTAGGGAAATCATGACTCACATAAGGCAATTGATTAGTTTAAGGTTACTGAGATAATAAATTATATACCCAAGATTGAAGCCCAGCATCTACGACTTCTGCTTCCATTGTTGTTCTTTCTTCCTATTGATTAAGAATCAGAACTTGGGGACTAGCATAGGGGGATACACCAGTCAGGGTAACAGTAGCACACAGAATTTTATTTTGTTCAATTGAAGATACTGCAATGGGACGATTTATAGAGGTTGTAAGCAGGGTAAAGGAAATCCAAAAAGAATGTTGAGGCAGCCAGGGATTTGTATACAAGGAAAGCTGTTAGCACCATAGGCTTATAGGCCAGAGGGGAAGAACAAACCCCAGAGGACTTGGTTTTGGAGCCAAGTGAGAGCTGGGGCCATGGAGAAGGTTGCTCCTGGGATCTCTAGGCTGGATGGAACAACACTGCCAGACAGCCACCCTGGAGCATCAAGGGCACAGGGAAAGGGGATTCTTTCTTTGTTAAGCATTTGCCAAACCCCACTAGAGCCAGCCAGGGATAAAGTGAAACGGTTGAGGGGGTCTACACTCCTTGGCACAGAGCAGAGCAGAGGAGGGAAGAGAATGGTCTGTCAGAGCCGGTAGGATGGGGAACAGTCAACCCAGAGCCCTGGAGCATGACCCTTAGTCATACAGTTGCGAGTGGAAGAGTCACCGCCTTCCTCCTCAGATGCCAGGCCCAAGGGGGGTTCACTATGAAGCCAAGAACATTTAAGTTTCACGGTCTGTTTCCATTGTTTTGCTTCATAACAGTCCTCCCCCAAACCTGGGGGATTAAAGCTAGAATGATTTATTATTTCTTGTCCTCCCGTGGGTTGGCTGAGTGGTTCTTCTGCTGTTCCTGGTGTCACGTGGGCCTCAGACCTCCGGCTCGTGATCTTGCTCTCTCCTTACAACGGTGTGTCATTCATTCCTCTAGCCCGGACCTCCCTCCCTGGCAGCCAGCTTCCAGAGGGGCAAAGGGAAAAGCTGTCGGGCCTCAGAAGACCTGGGCCAGGCATCACCTCTGCCTCATCTACTGGTTAGAGAAACTTGTACGCCACTCCAGATTCAGGAAGAGGGAGTGTAGAGTCCATTTCAGGATGGGAAGAAACCTCGGGGGGCTGTTTTCAGCCAGCCCACCACATTTGCTTTCTTACTGCATCATTCACACCTTTCTTATACGGAAAATAAATTCACTCTCTTTCTAGGACACGCAAAGTTTTCATCCCATCTTGACTTCAAACTGAAGTCTAGTATCTCAGGATCTATATTGGGCTGAGATATGATTGTGGCTGCTCTTGTGCTAAGGAATTGTGAGCTGACAACACAGCTAAATCCCTCCATAGTTAACATAGAATGTGATATACTGCTGATGCAGGCCTGGGATGATTGCAACACTCCCATTTAACCAGGGCAGGCAACACACCACAGTTGCTGGTCCACAGCAATTTTAAAATCTATGAAGGCATTTGCTGCCCATTCTGCTTTTCTGAGGGTGAAAACTTTCTTTAATTAGAGTCAAATTCTATCTCTGTCAGGGTTCCTGATTCTACCATTATCATCAATTTTGGTTCTACCTTCTGGAATCTGGGCTATACCCTCAGATTTCTTCTTTACTCATAAGAAGCCTGTTTCCTTCCTATAGAAAGCTAAGGGCTCAAATGCTTCTTTTCTCTTTGAAGTTCCTTGCCCTTGTATCCAACCTGGCAGTTCTCTCATCAGGACCGTTCTCTTTAAAAAGCTCATGTTCTCTATCAGTCTTACTGGGGTTCACTCTGCACTTGATGCCTCAGTGTAATTCCTTCTCTGACTGACCTCTCTCTATTTTGAGTGTATGAAGCAAGATTCCTACAGCAGGAAGGATTCCTAGGAGGTCTTTTGTCTAGCTCACAGGGTCTGAGAGCAATGCCTTAAATATTCCACAGGTCTTCATAGGGAGACCTCCAGCCATGGCCTTGATTCAATCTTTTTTTCTAAAGCCTATACTTTGAGAATCTTTTGCCAGCTGGAAAATTGTCCTGGGTCCCCTAAAATCCCTCTAAATTCTCCTTGAAGGCTAACTCATTCTTCCTTGGCTCTCCGCTCTCTTACAGTATCTTGTAATACACTAGTTAAGAAGCCACTTGATCTTTTCAACATTTTATCTGGCCTTAGCCAAGTTCCCAACGTATTCACTTGCCTTGTGCTCTCCAAGACACTACCAACCCTCTTCTCTTTGCCTCTCTGTCTTAGTCCATTTGTGTTACTGTAAAATAATTCCTAAAGTTAAAAAAATAAATAAAAATAATTCCTGAGGCTGGGTGATGTATAAATAGGTTGATTTGGCTCCTGGTTCTAAAGACTGTACAGGAGCATGGTGCCACCATCTCAGGCTGCTCCCTCTCATGGCAGAGGGCCAAGGGGTGCCAGTGTGTGCAGAGAGGAACCGAGAGAGAGGTAGCTCTTTGCAACAACCAGTTCTCCCAGGGACTAACAGAGTGAGAACTCACTCACTCCCTGGAGAATAACACCAAGCCATTCACGATGGACTCATCCTCAAACCCAAACACCACTCACCAGGTCCTGGCTCCAACATTAGGATGACATTTCAAATTTCAACATGAGGGTCCAACAAACTATATCCAAACAGAAGCACCCTCTAACCTGCTAAATGACCCCAAAGCCAACCCTAGAGGTCTTACATTTATGTTATGGAAGCTTCACACTTCCAGGTGAAATCTGGTTATCTGTTGCTGTTTCCATTGTAGCTTAAAACAACAAGTATTTACTTGCTCACGATTTTGCACGTTGCAATGTTCAGGGGGGGACAATACAACCCTTTTCACCATGGGAAAGTTGGAGTCATCCCAATACGGCAATCAGCTGGGTGCTCCTATGAGGTGGAAACATCTGAGAAAGCCTCACCTATTATGTCTGGGATAGTCTATTATGTAGCAAGAGAGGACAGAACCCAGGCGTCTTGCCTTATTGACTGCCAACCTGGTGCTAGAAGAGACACAAAAATGTCAGCTGGTTGTATTCTGTCAACTGTATGAAAGCAAAGCAAGTCATCTTAGCTGTAACTACCAGAACTTGTATTATTTTTAATCTGACACAATCCTCACCAAACTACATGTGGCATTGCAGTGGCCACAAGCATTTTTGGGATCCACCCGAGAGGAATTTGAGTTGGGGAGGAATTTATTTTTGGTTTCATCAGATGTACCTTGTGTATCCACGTCACATCCATGCATATTACATTGTTGCTGGCTGTTCTTACATAGAGGTGGCTTCCAGAAATGTCCCTGTTTCTGGCAGAGCTTGGTGTGTAGTGTTTGGGTTTGGGGATGGGTCCATCATAAATGGGTTGGGGCCGTTCTCAGGGAGCGAGTGAGTTCTCACTCTGTTAGTTCCTGGGAGAACTGGTTGTTGAAAAGAGCCTCTTTCCCCTCTTGCTTCCTCTTTCACCATGTGGCATGGGCTATTTCTGGGCTACTGACACCAGTGTCCCCCAGAAACCACTCAGTGGCGTGAATGTGTCTTATGAGGCCCAGCATTGTGAATAAATATATGGGGAGTGGAAGAAAAATACGTTTGAAATTTAAGGGGCCAGACACTAGTCTCTGAGACATTCTTCCACCTATCATAAAACATAAATGAAAGAAAATCAGTTGATGTTTTTCCAGGACAAAATCCTAAGAATTTCCATGGCATTACCAATCATGATTTGGGAAGCTAAAAGAAATTGTCTTGAACCATCAATTTTAAAAAAAATCAATCAACTATGGTAGAGTACACACTGAATTATCTTTCTTTTTTTCCTATAGAAAATGGTAAGATAAAGCTGTTAGCATGTGAAGATGTGATAAAAAGTATATAGCTAAGAATATAGGAAAAATACTACCAAAGTCCATTGTGGGGCTACGTAATGACAGTTTGTGATTTTGCTGGAGTTTCTGATGTTTGCTGAGTATTTTTCAGCTTTTAAGAATATATCACTTTTGATTTCTCATTTTAAATAAATACATCCATATACAATTTTATAGCTGTAATCATGTGTTCTTTCTCATTAACAGTCCCCAGAAACTGCATAAGATTTAGGCCTATGGAATCTGGACCACGTCTGAGTATCTAGACCAGAGATTTCAAAGTGAAGATATTAACTAACAACATCCTAGAGCTGATGCTATCTCCCAGTTCCGTGTAAACGACTTATGTGGGTTGCATTTCTGGGGAGGATAGAGCATCAGAGGGTACCAGAGTGAGATAAGACCAGATGAGGAATGAAAATGGGAAAGGTGGATGTTGCCTTAATCAGTAGCTAGGGAGACAGGGATGGGGGCGGTGCTTTAGGCCACAGGACATACTCAGATCTGGTCAAGGCATGGAGAGAATAATAATAATACTGCTTATAGTGCCAACAGTAATAATTTAATGCATTTACTTCACCACTGTATCACGCACTGCTTTGAGCACTGTATGTGTACCGATTCATGTAGTTCACCTGACAACCCCCCGACATGGGTACCATTGTCCTGTCCATTTGGCAAACAGAGAAAGCAGGTGCAGAGGAGTGCAGGAGTTTGAACTAGGTCCCTCTGCCTGCACCTGCTAGAGCTGGGGTCCCAGTGAGTTCGTCTGCTCAGAGGCTGCTGGCTTCACCACTCGCAACACCTTGGCGTTTCTACCTCACTGTGCCATTTATCGAGCAATTTTGCACAGAGCATCTCACTTCCACTCCCAACAGCCCTGAAAAGTTGGCAGGACAGTTGCCGTTACTCTCACTTTATGGGTGATTAATTAAAATCCAACGTGGCAAAGTGACTTGTTCACGATCACCCTGCTAGTAAGCAGTGCTATTGGAACTGCAGGCCTACCCGTGGGCGCTTTTCATGATATCACACTGCGTATTAATAAATTTCAGCTACAGTTTTCTTCAGTTTCTAAGACATCTTTATGTATACTGCTAACATAGTACCTTCCACACCTTTATAGAAAGGCATTATTATTGTCCCAGTGTTACCAAAGAGAAATGTGTGGTTCAGAGAGATGATGTGCAGGTTGCACTTGAACCCTGCCTTTTTGACCCTGAGTTCACAAATGGCATTGGCTGCACGCAGCAGTGATCCCATCTACTTGTCGGATCCCAACCATGACTTGTCCCTTCCTGTGCTGGGGGAGGGAAGATGAACGCAGCACCCCAAGACCTCGAAGTGCCTGGTGGGCTCAGGCATTAGATGGGTCAGGGTTGCCGGAACATGGATATCAATTTGAAACAACTGATGGTGGGGGCTTTGAGGACCACGACATGAACATGATTTTCTTGGGAGTGAGGAATAAGTGTTCACAGATCTGTACTAGATCCTGGGCAGACATATGGAAGAAATAAAGCATCATCTTAAACTCGAACTATTTGGCATCTGTTCTGGGAGTAACACACCTGTATATAAGAGGGCAAAAAAGTGACAACTCAGAAGTATTCATGAAAGATTAGGCAAATGATTTAAATAAATTATTATAATGTTCACTGAATTTTAAGATGGCAGAACCATTAATGAAAATATATGATGAAAACTTTAATATATAAAATGGATCAGGGATCCATGGGTAAAAGACACTCGCTTTCTAAATGGAAAGTGAGTTTTGTGGAAAGGTGACTCAGGAGGTGATCTAGGTTGTAGCTTCTTCTGTGGCCATTAATAAGTGGAGAAATTCTCTTAAACCCCTCAATTCTTTAGGTTAATGTTCTGTAAGCACCACCACTACTGCTAATAACTGCCATTTGTTCATCGCTTACTGTGTGAAGTGATTCACACCCATGACCTCTGATCCTAAGTTTGTCTGCAAGTTAGCTATTAATTCACCCATTTTACAGATGAGGCAGTAAAGCCCAGAAATAGGAAGTGACTTTTCCATGGGATAAATCAAAGTTAAACCCAAGTTTACAGTTTCGGCCAGGGCCAGGCTTGAACCCGCCAACCCCGGTATATGGGGCTGGCGCCCTACTCCTTGAGCCACAGGCGCCACCCTAAACCCAATTTTAAAAGAAGATAATCCCCAGAATATTTCTTCACTGTGCCTCCCCATTCCTTTGTCCAGAAACTAGTACTGAACTTTCATTCCCGACTCAGCTAAGGCTGAGCTACCCATTTCCACAGTCACAGCCTCCGCAGCTGCGCCTGTCTACCCAGGCGCCTGTTTTCTCCTTCACCCATTATCTCCACGTTTTCTTTTCTTTTCTTTCTTTCTTTTTCTTTTCTTTTCTGTTTTGTTTGTTTGTTTGTTTGTTTTTTTACCAAATTTATAATCATGTCTCCTCAGATACTTTTTATTCTTATACCCTTAGGTGGCTATCATTCATAAAGTTCCATTTACCTACTTTTTATCACATATAGTACACAGCACACGCTCAATTCTCCTTTTCCGGAATGTGCTTTGCCCTGTCTCTTCCTATCAATACCTTATCTATCCTCAGAGGTTATGTGTCAGGTGCATGGTAAACATGAATAAATTAGCATTATTGATATTATTACTATCACTATTTTCATCATGAGGTATCAATAAATGCTTCAGTGCCTATACGTCTAAGCTCTCTGATGTGTTAGAGATACAATTATCAGTAGGCCGCGTCGTGGGCCTCCAGGAGCCACGGCAAGGCTGGGAAGGGCAGAGGGCTGTGTGGAAGGAGTGGTAATAACACATGATACAGTGGACAAGGGATGACTAACGGTGCAGTGGAAGGCGACCTCCACTTTGGTGTCACCACAGAAGGCCTTCCCGAGTAGGAGTGAGCAAAGCAAACACACTGTCACACTAGGGTGGCCACCAACACACATTTGCTGGGACTGAGGGGGTTTTGTGAGACATGGAACTTGCAGAGCTGAAACTGGGACACTCCTAGGCCAACCCGGATGGTTGGTCACCCTATTGCTTGTGCAAAGACTTGAGATAACCAGAGCCTGACAAAATATTTTGGAATGAATGAATGATACATCTATCCGTGAACAGAATAATCCCCTACCACACAGAACCTTCTTCCGAATATTTGCAAATCAAACATGACCTGAGCATCCTGCACCTGGCAGGGTTCTGTCCCCTTTCAACATTCATGTTGGGGGTTGTGTCCCCGGCAAGATCTAAACAATGAAGGCGCCTGGAGCTGTCACCAGAGGTGGGAAAGGCAGCTCTGGGAAATCTCTGCCTTCCTCTCTCCCTCCCACGCCTGTGAGCTTCATTACAATATGTATGACAACATTTCTCCTCATATTAGTGTATTACACAATCCTTAATTGCATAATTCAACATTTTCAAGGGTATTTGGAGGAAATTTGGACGGTTCATTGACTGGTATTTGAAGGAAGCTGAGAATTAAATTAAAAAACATGAGGGAAAATTAGTAGTAAAAGAAACTGATTGAAGGGCTGACGTGGGCAGACGCTGAGCTCCTGCCCTCCTCCCCCCACCAGCCACCCCCCATTTCCAGGGTTCTTATATTTCTCCAGCATACCAACATGCAATCTCTAGCTGCCAGCCTGGACCTGGGGACAAGCAGGACAGCTGGCCACTCCAAGAAGCCTGCTGTCACTCTTTCCTCCCCACACTCCCCTGCCTCTGCTGTTCTGTTGCCTTATTTGGGGGTTTTGACTTCCATGTTTTTGCTTGTTCTATTGAAAGCACAGGCTCCCTGATTGCAATCATGCTGATTGGGGGGCGTGGCCCTGGGGCTGGGAGGCCTCCCACTGCCCCTGCTGCTGTGCAGGGTGGTGGTGGCAGGGAAGCTGGCTTCTGGCTCTCTGCCCTGCCAAATCTCTTCCCCCACAATGAGCTTCCTTAAGCTGCCTCCTACCCAGCCATGCAGGGTTGGCATGGGAGATACTTGGGAACAGGTTCCTCCTTCTCTTGGCTCAGGTGCTAGGATTACGCTCTGCAGCCTGGGACAGCAGCCAGAAGAGGCTGGTATGGAAACAGTGGCTGGGCAGGGTGCTGGGGAGGGAGGGGTTCCAGGCCCCAGGGCAGGAGTGGGGGAAAGGGGGGAAGACAGTCATTCAAGCACGGAAGTGCTGTTTCAGCAGAGGGATTGGGCCTCCCTTAGGCTCAGCCAAGGCCCCAGGTTAAAGTCAGCTTCACACTTAACTCCCAGTCTACCGAGCACATTAACAGAATGTTCCAGCAGCAAAGGCCCACAGGGATACATTTGACCTCAGTGGTGGGATGGTTTGCTGGAGGATAAGAGACAGGTCAATTTATTAAAAGGATACTAAGAAAAAAAATGAAAACTGATTGCAGGAAATCTCTGTTGTCTTCCAACTCTGGCAAACTTGAAAAGTTTGGCTGAACTTAAAACTGAAGCCGCTGGGGTAAAAGGAAAATTGACTGGTGAAAGCGAATGAATGAGCTTTGACCAAATGCTCAAAAGGAAACATTGTGTCTTCCCTGCCACTGAGATTTTCAGGTGTCGTCACCATAGTACAGCTAGAGAGGAGAAGGTATTCTAGGGTCCTTTCCTGTCCTGGGATTTAGGGTTCATTGCTGAGAATGACCCAGACACTGAATTTTACAGATCCTTACCTCTAAGAATGACGCTTTCATAGTCAGCTGGGGTTCAGCCTCGTCTGAGAGAGAGGGTGTCCTTGATGATGCTACGACTCTTCCCCTATCCTACCGCAGCTTTTCTGCTGACTCCACCTCACTTTCTTGGTGGTTGTGTTCACCTGGAAAAGGGCTTAGCCCCAGAGAGCACTCAGCATTGCAGCTGCAGGCAAAGCAGAGCAGCAAGCTGGCCAGGACTACACAGGGAAGGCCAAGGGCACTGAGGCCTGGGCTATGGACACATCTCATCCCTCCTCTGCCCCCCAAAGAGTCCACAGGAAGCTCGAGAGCTGTATGCTCAGTGAGTGAAGAAGAGCAAGCCCTCTTTGCCGTGGCAGTCATTCTGACCCAGCATCTTCATCAGCTGATTTGGGGGCATTTAGCTTGTTCCAGTTCAATAATCCGTTCAATAAAACTGTTAGTGCCTGACATGAATCCCAAATTGACGTGTGGCTGCCGGGCAGGCTGGCGGGGCCAGCACCTCCACCCCTCCGCCTGGCAATGTTGACATGGTTAGCATGGATGATATGAATAAACACAGCAGCTGAGGGATGGGCACAGTGAGGCTATGGGAGGCCTCACAGGACAGTGCAGCCTGTCCCCCACGTCCTGAGCTGGCACACGCATCTCAGCTTCTTCCTCCTGATAGTGGATGGGGTGCTGTTGCCACTATGTTCCCCCCCAGCAGGGGGTCAGTAGCTCAGAGATTGGGCTTTGCCTTATCATGAGGCTCTTGAGATTTTGGAAGAGAAGGCTGGCTGTGTGTGATGCCCTGGGGAGGGGCAGATGCCTATGGAATGGGGCCTCCATTTTCCACTTGTCTTTCTCTGTTCATGCCATAGATTGCTACTTCCAAGAGGCCCTTTCTGAGAGTCATGTGGTGCATGATGAGTGCATGGTGTGTGTTACAGCATGAAAAAGTGTCTGCAGGACAGGCTGCTTCGTACAGGGTTTGGGGTAGTTGGCTCTGCACTCAGACAGACCTAAACTCAAACTCTGGCTCCACCACACCTTGGTAACGTGGCTTCAGACACCACTGAGCTCCAATGTCCCCATTCTGTAAAATATAGCTAGTCCTGCTTTCCATCTCGTAGAGCAGTTGGAAGGTCGATATACAACCTGCTTGGCATGTAGCTAACATTTATGGAATGCTTTTTGTTGAAATAATATCAAGTGTTTTGTTTGTAATATCATTATTGATCCCATTGTTTTTTTTTTTTATTATGATGATTGTTAAGTTTTTTTCTGAGTTCTGCAGATGGCTCTGTCCTCTAGCTGGACCCAAGATCTTTCCTTTCTTTTCTTCCAAAAAAAAAAAAAAATTCCACAGCAAGCTACTGCCCATTACATCTGCTCTTTCCCTGTAGTCTTGTCTCATTAAAAATGCTAATTCGCCCAGCTTGCCTGCCCATCTTGGCATTTGCATATATATAAGCAGCTCATTCCTATTCCAGGATGGTGGCCTCTGGGCTGATCCAGGGTCTGAAAGGAGCTCTGTTGGAAAGGACTGGGGAAAGCCAGGCCCTGAGCTGCCAGGAGGGGGTGACCACTTGCTGGGCTCTTCCTCTGATCGCCTTTATTCTTGCTTGCCCTCTTCTGGAGGCACCTGCCTGTGAGCAGGAGGGTGCCAGCTCATGCCATGGACTCCTGCCTGGCACTGTCTGGCTGGTGTGGGTTGCAGGCAGGAGATGCGACCTGTGCACTCTGCAGTGGCAGGAGGCTGAGCCTGGCACTACCTTCTGGGAAGCAGCATCACTTGGCCCAATGGCCTCTAGGACATTCTATTCTAGCATTGGAGGCACAGTCTGGAGTCCGGGCGAACTAAGCAATAAAGTGCAATGATTAGCACAGCTTACAGAGCACTATGGGGCATTATGACCACGAAGCAGGTGTCCATAACTTGAGAGAAACATGTCAGGGGCGTAGATCAGATGGTTCCACATGTTCTTTTTGGAGTAAGTAGTGTGGTGGACAAATAAAACTTTATTTTTTTAAGGTAAAGCAGCTCTTGTAATTGTATCCCACCCGCAAGAAGTGTCCCATATACCCTAACATTATACCCATTAAGTGGGAGCACCCCATCCTCCTCTCTCCTCCCCTCTCCTTGCTCCCTCATTCCCCCAGCCCCCACCTTGAATTTATTTGAGTTTTTCTCTTATGTGGATGTGTATTAGATCATCTACCGGCTTCATATTAGGATTGAGTAGATGGGATTCTTGCTTCTCCATTCTTGTGATACTTTACTAAGAAGAATGTGTCCCAGCTTCATCCAGTAATACAAAAGACGTAAAGTCTGCGTCTTTTTAATGGCTGAATACGATTCCATGGTATACATATACCACAGCTTGTTAATCCAGGAGTCCTTGTTGGTGGTGGTTGTCTCCACATTTTGGCGATTGTAAATTGAGCTGCGATAAACAGTCTAGTGCAAGTGTCCTTGTGGCAAAATGATTTTTTTCTTCTGGATAGATGCCTAGTAAGGGGATTGTGGGATTAAATAGGAGGTCTAATTTGAGTTCTTTAAGGATTCTCCACAATTCCTTCCAAAAAGTTGTATTAGTTTACAGTCCCATCAACAGTGTAAAAGTTCTCCCTTTTCTCCACATCCACGCCAGCATCTACAGCTTTGAAACTTTGTGATGTGAGCTAATCTTCCTGGGGTTAGGTGATATCTCAGGGTGGTTTTGATTTGCATTTCTCTGACGACCATGACCATTTAAAGAAAATATTCTTGATGTACAGAGATGTGGGTTCAAATATCATCTTGGCACTTGGGTCACCTAGGTCCTCATCTACTCAAAGCCTCAGTTTCCTGATCTACTCTGCAGAGTTGAGACAGGGAGAGTGCCTGCCCACTGCTGGCCTCCCCACTGCCCAGGACAGCCCCCGTCCTCTCCTCCCCAGCCTGGACCACTTCCACCTCCCTCACCTCAACTCACACTTGAGCTTTGCTTCCTTGCTATCTATCTGCCACACGGCACCAGAATGTCATGTAAAAAACACCATTCCCTGCTTTAAACTCTAAAGTGGCTTCTTTGGGGGAAGAAATATTCAAATACCCCTAACTTCTCTTCTGTGGCAACCTCCAGTGTCATGTCACTCACCAGGCCCTGCCTGCACTCACAACCCTCCCGCCACACAGGCTTCTCTGTTTGCATTACTCCGCGAAGTCTCTGCTGCAGCAGGGAGAACCATTAGCGCCTACCCCAGGTTAGGACCCTCCACCTGCACTGACACGCTCGGCAGGGGCCTGTGCTTTTGATGCACACCTCCACGCCAGTCCTATCCAAGTGTCCGCTACTTTGTTTACCTCTTATTCTTGGTATGAATCATTCGCACTCTGTGAGAAGCTGCACCATTGCCAACGCCCCCAGGGGTGACGTGTGTTCTGGCGGACACCACAGCCCGAGGGCCGTGTGTCCCTGGAAATGACAGTCACAGGGAGATACACTGGAAATCCTGCAAGGGCTCCCTGGGACACCGTCCTCCCTGAAGGATGCCACTGGGTCTCAGGCGCCCCAGACTTAGGCCTAGAATCCTTTTTATTCCCAGCATGGCATTAAAGGCTGTGGGTCCCTAATTCCACAATCCCCACAGCAGTTCAGCTCCCCTGTTCTTGCAGCAGAGAATGGAGAAAGAAGAAGCCCTTACCAGCCACAAACCACAGACACTCACGCCGAGGGCGGCTCCACCCCTTCCCTTCCTCTCCATGCCCAGCTCATACATTTTACTAGAAGAATTAGAAGTTTTGCTCCAGAATCATTAGATCTAAGATTTATTTATTCATGAGTATTTGTGGAATAAAATACTCTCTCTGAAGCCCTGATCCATGTACTTTGTTTGTATTTACTGATCACCTCCTTTGAGTCTCACTACAGCTCTCCCAGGTAGCTGTTCTTCTTACCCTCACATAACAGGTGAGGTGACTGGGGCACAGAGAGGTGAAGCTGTTTGCCTGAGACCCTGAAGTAGAGAGTGGGGCTAGAGGTCAGGTCCAGGCAGCCTGACATGCCGGCCTGCCTGGCTTTACAACCTGGTCCAACCAGAGGGTGGGCAAAAACTCCTGGGTGGACTTGACCTTCTGGGGAGGGTAACAGATGGCAAGTGAGTAAATAGAGATGAGAGATGAGCTGTTTTTTCAGGGGGCAATGAATGCTCTGAGGAATATAAAGGCAGGGAGGACAGGCAGGTGGCTTTGGTGGGGGAGGTGGGGACCACAGGTAAAGCAGTCAGAGGCCAAGGAGGGAATCTCAGGCTGTGTAAATAGCTGCATGTGGGAGGAGAATGCTCCAGGCAGCAGAAGGGGTGGCGGGCACCTCTGAAAACTGCTCTTGTCCTGGGACATGGGGGTGAGGAAGGACAGGGAAGACAGGGCTCTATCTTGAGCCTCTTGGGATGGTGCGTTGATCTGACTTATGTGCTCCAAAGGGCACACTGGCTGCTTCTCACACAGTGAAATCAAGGGCACCAGTGACCAGGTCTTTGCCAGGCCAGGCAGAAGATAATGATAACGCGGGCTGTTGTGTGGCAGCAGTGCACAGCAGGTACACGTGAGCAGGGCTGTGGAGACCCGGTCAGGAAGCCACGTGCTGCAGAATTAGGTGTGGAGCAGAGGAAAGATTAAGATTAAGCAGAGTCATAGTGCTGCCTGAGGCCTGGCCTGAGGTACCCCTGCAATGGTGGCTCCATTTATTAACATGAAGACCAGAGGAAGAGCAGAAGTGTGAGCGTGTGCCCCTGCCTGTGCCAGGGCTAAGTCTGAGGTCAAGATCAAGTGTTCTGGAGTGAACATGTGATTATGAGACACCTGTTAGATTTTCTATGGAGAGGTAACGGATGCGCTAAGGTGTGGGACAGAGGGGAGAACACAGAACTTCCTCAGAACCGACAGAGAGGTGGTCTGACGACCTGTGTTTCCCCAAACTTCATATGCTGAAATTCTCACCACCATGCCACCCCCCAGCTTGTGGGATGGTATTAGAATGTAAATACGTCCACCAAGGAGAGGATTTATGAATGAGGTTGGGGCCCTTGTGAGAGAGGCCCCAAGAAGACCCTCACCCATCTACCACGTGAGGATGCTTTGAGAAGGCGCCCTGAGAAGCAGAAGCTGCCCTCACCACGTTGGCTGGTGCCTTGACCCTGCCCCTGCCTCATGGTGCTGCATCACCGCATCCCAGACAGACTGACACAGGGGAGGGGAGGCACCGAGGCCCTGGAGTTCTGGGAGGAAGGGGACACAGGAGTGTGGGCTGCCACAGAGAGCCAGGAGGCAGGGATGGCGGGAGAGTGAGCAACGCGGCTCAGCACTGCGGCTCCAAGGCTCTGGCTGCTCCACGGCTCTGCCCCAGGCGCCGGCTGTCCAGCTTCCCTGCTTTACTCAGCTTCTCGGCGCTCGTCACCTGCCCACACACTGGAGGCGTCTGTTTGTCTGGGTTCCTGTCTGTCTTCCCACCACAACACAGCACCCCAGAGGCAGGGATTTTCAGGTCTGGGCACCCAGGCCCGGCGCATCGGAGGCCTTGAATTGCATTTGTTGACCGAGCGCAGGGTGGAGGATAATGAGGGCCAAGAATTGACCACTGGTTTGGGCAGGTGGAAGTCATTATGTTTGTGACAAGATGTTTTTCCCTGGGGCTGGGAGCGATAAAAGCCTGACTGGATATCATTCAAGAGAAAACAGGAGATGAAGCTGTGCAGGCAGAGAAAACAGACAACTTTCTCAGAGAGGTCTGATGTGCGGAGAGGAGGGGGCTGCAATCAGGAGAAGCCTTTGTGTGGGTGACGTTGTCTGTCTCTTGTTTCCCGAGGAGAGACAGTAAGGATGTCTGCGTGCTGCGTGTGGGTGCTGCCAGGAGCTCTCCAACAAGCAGGGCGCCATTGACGGGGAAGCAGCCCAAGGAGGAGGGCAAACGCCCTGATCAGGAGACAGATGTGGGGTCCTGTGTGCAGGGAAGGGGCTGCACAGGTTCACTCAGCGGAACTAGGAGGGAAGGTTAGAATAGGCACAGGGAGGGTCTGTTTGGAGAGGAAAGACAGGGGCTTGCCGTTTCCTTCTGATCGTTTCCAGCTCCTCAGTGATATAGGAGGTGAGGTTCTTACCCCCCCCCCCCCCCCCGAGAGAGAAGTGAAGAGGGAGATAGCAGGGGTAGCAGGTTATCACTTCTGGAGAAAAGGAGAAAACATCTGCTAGGGACAGATGTGCTAGAATCTTTGGACAATCCCAGCCCCCCTTGACATTTGAGATTATGCGTTTCAACTTAGGCTAGTTGGCAAGGTTGTGCATTTTTCTCTAATTCATTTAGCTGGTGTCTTTGAGGTGAAGTTAACTGGGATAGGGATTGACTCAGATGCCATTAACAACCCCTGTACTGACCACAAAAGGGCTGTTAGTGCTACAGGCCAGAGCCACTGCCTTTGAAGGGAACTGGATTCCAACCATGGTGCTAGCCTGGCTCCCTCTAAGCCATGCTCCTAAAGACTGCTCAAACCAGGTCTCCTGCCCCCACCAGCCCCCTGCAGTTTGTCCATCCACACCCCTGCGGACCCCAAGCCAGCCCCACCTTCCCTCACCTTTGCTCTTTCTGCCTTCCATGTGACAACCACACTTGGCATAGGCCTGCTTGGGCCACCTGTTCCCACTCCGATTTGAGAATGCAGACTCACAGGGCTCAAGCTCTCAGGGGCAAATACACTTGGACGCCCCTGTCTCCCTGCCTCACATTTGGCAGCTCTCGGCTGCCCCCACCTGCCATGAACCAGATGGAACTGCAGCCACCTGGCTGTGCCCTGGTAAGCAATGGCTTTCTCAGAACGAGTTTCTTGGCAGAGAATTGGAAGAGATTTAAAATAGCTGGGCACCACCATCCCACCCCTTTCCAGCTCCAAATAGAATGTGGAGTCCGTTCACACGGCACCAGGGTTCTCTCGCTTACAGATGGTGTTACCAAACTCATGTGTGCCTCTGCTCTGTCTGTCTCTGGACTGGTCTGCCACGACCTGGATGATCGCTTCTCCAAATCTGCCCTGGTCTGCGTGCTCCACGGCCATCTGGGTGTCAGTGCACTCCCATGCGTCTGTCAGCTGTCAGACTCTCTGGATCTTGTCTATTTATTGATCTGTAAATTTCCTGCCATCCTGCATCCATCAGCCATCCACCCCCTTCCGCTCCGGCACACACGCGTCCCGCCTGCACCCACTCCAGCCTGCTGCAGCCTTCTCTTTTCTCTCAGCAACTGGCGCTCATGTCTTAGAAGCCACATTCCGTTGATTCTTGTGGGAATCAACCCGCCCTCTCCTCAGCAGCAGCCTGCCCGCTGGACAACAGGCAGAGGCTGCTGTACCCGGCAGAGAGTGGAGGGAGATGTAACCTCGGAGTCACCAACCCGCCTCCTGCCTGAACATCAGAAAGGCACTGAGCTCTCTCAGTGTTTACAGGGCATAACGACCTCAGGCCTCAGAGCATGGGCCCCCAAACAGCAGCATCAGTATTATCTGGGGATTGTTAAAAATGCCAAATCTCCGCCTCAACCCCTAAACCCTTTGAATCAGAATTGGCATTTTATCGCACTTGTCAAGACGTTGAAGTGGCACAGTGCCTTTATTCGTCCCCCTTTTACAGATGAGGAAACTGAAATCTGAACTAGATAAATAAGTTGTCATCACACAGCTAGACGCTGGCAAATCGGGGTTCTCAGACTGGCTGCCCCGACTTCAGTACTCATCCAGCGTGGCAGAGAGTTGTGAGATGGGTACACACAGTCACACCCACGGAAGGGAGCCCGCTCAGCAGAGTCAGGGCTCGGGACCTGAACTGCCCAGAGCTGGGAGGACCAGAGCCCACTTTCCCTTTACCACGTGACCATAAGGAAGGGTAGTAAGGGGAACAGCAGCCTGGGAACCAGGAGACTTCCACTTTATGAGCTGTGTGATTTTATGCAAGTTACTTCACCTCTCTGAGCTTCTGTTTCTTCACTCATAAACTGAGATAATTTGGGGGTGGTGCCTGTGGCTCAGTGAGTAGGGCGCCGGCCCCATATGCCGAGGGTGGCGGGTTCAAACCCAGCCCCGGCCAAACTGCAACAACAACAAAAAAAAAACTGAGATAATTTGGCCAGATATTATGACAGTCCGGCTCTGCTATCCTGTGGTGTGGCAGTGATTCTGCTATGACATCATACACATGAGAAGTCTGTCCATATTCTGTCTGATGTCCATTACCTCCCAGGCAGTGGGGCTAGGTAGGGAAGGGCAGGGGGAAGAAATAATATAAGAGATTGTAAGAGAATGGTTGATTCAAACCTGGCTTCCCCTAAAATGGCTCATTTTCAAGCACAGACAAATCAGGGAGGCCCGTGTCGATTACTCCTTGTGATTATACCGCGCCTGTTTGTGGAACTTGAGGCCCTTTCATCCATCATTCCTAGGGCTTTTCTCAAGGGGTTTATGGACCAAGGACATCTGGAGCCTGAGGCTTTATGTCTGCTGGTGTGATCATCCAAACTGGGGAAGGACCTATAACACTCCAAATGCTGGGGCCCGAATATCTTTAATTCCTTCTGAAGGGTCGGGGTTATTTCTCCATCGGGAGCACTAATGGGATTCTAATACCCTGGCAAATGGGATTTTTTACAACTGCCATTCTGCAGTTACTGAGATGGCGTGTCGCTGGGACAGCCCTATAAATCCTGCCAACTCACTCGGAGGAGGAGGAGAAGGGGTGGCCACAGAGGGAGGTGGCTCACTCCAGCACTGCCAGCCCTGTGGGGGGCCTCGGAGGGGGACTGCTCTGGGTCTAGTTCTCAGGATGAGTTACTAACTCTGCCAGGGAGTGGAACTAAACCACAGCCCCACACTGGGTGGAAATGCCACAATGGGCCTGTAGGAGACACTCTCTGCTATCTGCCTCTTCCCTTGGTAGTTCAGTTTCCTAAGGCCTCTATTTCTGAGGACTTGTGGGCAACAGACCTAAGAATATTTCCCAAAAGTAGGTACCTCTGTCCTATTAAACCCAGAGAAATAAGATACAGAGAAAAGCTGATGGTAATTTTAATAAAAAGGACGGAGCAATGGGGTCCATCTTGATGTTGGGGTTAAAATGCTTGCCCCAGAGTAAAATAACTGTTCAGAAAGGCAGATATTTACCTAGCTACTTGATGTTCAGATTTGTCCTGCTCTAAGCCTGAGTTCTTGGTGAGACCAGGTCCCTTCTATCAGCACAACTGTCTGCAGACAGCTTTTCCTTTGATTATTTGGTCACTAGGATGAACCACAAAGACCCACAGATCAGATTATCTTCTTCCCATTTAGGGAATGAACAAAATAACACTGGGAGCTCTAAATAACTTGTCATACTTCACAGCAGGTTTAGGTTGTTAAGACTCAAACCCAAGATTTTGTGATTGTTAAGCCCCACCTGCCCCTCCCGAACCACACCTTGTGGGAATCTTCTAGGAGGCTGCCAGGCTGACATTTCCTTTCCCCCTCAATGTCCCCCTGGCTCAGAAGGAGAGCTTCCCCAAGAAGGGATCGTCAATTGGGGCTTTGAGGTTGCTTACGAGTGGAAGGTCTGCCCAGGGACCACCCAGTTTCGGTGCCATGGTGCACGGGCTCACCCTGAGAACTCCTATTGGGTTCCACCCTGACTGCTGATGCTGTAGTGAACTCATGTGTGAGTTTCCTCTGGTTTGCCTCTCTTTCTTCACTCCGGTTGCCTGTTTTGATGACTTCTCATACACACAGGCCAAGTCTTCTGTGGCCTGACATTGTCCAGTGACAATCATGCTCTTATCTTTGCCAAACCGTGAGCTTCTTGGGGGGACGAGTCTTCAACAAGCACTTCTTGAGTAAATAGCATTTGCATAACCAGACCCTACGGAAGAGGGAAAGCATATAAAAGACCTAGTTCTAGTTTTCAAGGATCATGCAAATGTCATAAATTAAAATCTAAGTGTTAACTGTTGTCCAGTTCTTTGCCAAGTGCCGTGTGTGACAGCTTCACATGGCATCCTATTCCACTCTCCCTTTAGTTAGATAGGAAGGTGGGAGTCTAACTCCTTCTTTAGAGACAAAGAAATACAGGCCCAAGGAGAGAAAGGAGGTTTACTCAGATTTATGTAGCTAAAAAGTGGTTTAAGTAAAACTCCATCTTCTGTGGCCTGTGGCTTCAAGTGGCACGAGGTGGGCAGAGTAAGTCAATAGATGCAAAGGGCCATTAAAGCAAGAAGATTACTGAGCAGGACTGGAAAAGGCTTCAGGAGGAGGCAGCCTGTGGGGGGAGATCAGGTTCCCGTGTCTCTGGACTTTCTTCTCTGTGGCTCCCGGGCTGAACTCCCCGTGGAGCCCTGGGGAAAGGGCTGTGAGCCCGGAGGCTACATGGCCATCAGTGGGTCAGAATTCGCAAGCCGTATGAAGCAACCCAGACTTTTCTACCTAGAGGATAAGCTGGAAGATTCCATTTTGGGGATGAGCCCTGTCTTGAACAGCTGTCCTCATCCCTCACCCCAAGCCATACACTCTTCCCACCGACCTTGCAGGGCAGCTCCTGGGCTCACTGCTCCCCACTCTGCATCTGTGGCCCTGGGCCTCCAGCACTTCCTGCCCAGGGCAGCAGGGCCAGTCATGGTGGAACTTAAAGCAAAACTTGTTCATGACCCAGTAGAGTGATGTCTGTGCCACTCCCAGGTATAGATGGGAAGTAGGTGGGCCTGTCTGCCGACACCCCTGCCTGGTTTCCCCAGCCATCCAAAGAATGGTGGTAGAGCCAGGAGGCGCCTGTGGCTCAAAGGGGTAGGGCACTGGCCCCATATGCTGGAGGTGGTGGGTTCAAACCCAGCCCCAGCCAAGAAAAAAAAAAAAAAAAGAATAGTGGTGGAGCCAGGCAGCCCTCAATTCAAATCTAGCACCAGCTGTTACTTGTTGTAACATTGCAATCAAGTTACTACTACTACTAAGTATCTGATAACTTGAGCCTAATGTTTTTAAAATCTGAATAATAATTTCTAGTTGCCATATCACTTTTGTTATTATGCAATGATTATTGCTTTCATGTTATTATCACTAGACCTTTATAAAAGGCCTCGGGACCCTTGTAAGTGGAGGAACTGATGCTCAGATCACCCTGTGCCCCTCTCTTCTGTCTGTCCACATCCCGCCTTGCCTCACAAGCTGGAGGTCACTGTGGTGGGTGCAGGCTTCGGTGGCTGCCCAGTCCTGGGTGGGGATGGTGTACATTGTCTGCTTAGCCATGAGGACAGAACGCTGAGCCTCCTCTCTGGAAGGACCCACGAGCCTCCTGTGTGGAAGGAACCTGCCCCACTCAGTCCTAACCTTGGTTCTGCCTCTAAGGTAGCTTGAGGAAGTCACTTAAACTCTTAGGAATTCCAGTTCTACTGGTTGGAAATGGATCCTGAAGAGACAAAGACCTCATCAAGGCGATGGTGGGATTCAGAGAGTACGCATCTGAAAATACGCCATCAGCTGTGCCAGCCTGTGCTCCAGGCCATGGTCTTCTCTGCTACTGCTCCAGGCCCTCGCCACGTGTTCCCCAGAGACCTGGGACGTGTAGAAGACTCCAAACAGAGAAGCAGGTGGTTGGTGCAGGCAGATTCCAGGGACCGGCAGCAGAAGTCAGGAGGAGCCAAGTGGTCCCCCCCAGGGCTCCAGCTCACCAGCTCCTCTCCTTGCCTGCTCAAGGGTGGTTTGAATCCACGGTGCCAGTGCCTCCAGGCTGCAATCTGAGGCCCTAGGTCTCAGGTAAGCCCGACTTCAGGATGAACTTAACAACAACAACAAAAGAAACAAAAACTCTGAGGTTATACATATTGCATGACTGGGTCCAATCTATGTTTAGGATTGATTTTTCTCCATTTCCAATTGCAGGATGCCAGAAAGATGGGCTTATTGTCTTGGGCAATCACACTGTGACACCTGGCAGCTGGGTCCCCTACCTCCTCTCTCTGTGTACTACTAAACAGGCAGCATCCAGTTCCACTTGGTCCTCAGACTCCTCACAAATGGAGGCATTTGCTCAATTCCATTAAAACTGGAAGCACTTTGCAAAGCCAATCTCTGTGTCAGAGGATGACCTTTCAAAGTATAAATGCAGAACAGCCTGACCCACACCTGGGATGGCAGGCACGGGGCCCGGCCCCTGTCTTCTAGTCCAGAATGCCCAGGCAGAGGGAAGCCAGAGCCACCTGCTGTCTGGACAGATAGCTGTTGATACCAGGAGGGAAAAAAAAAAACACAGCACACGGGCTGGAAAGGCACACTCACCACCCCAGAGTACTAAGACACAAGTTCTAAATTGCAGATCACACATGCTAATCCTAGGCCTGATAACACATCTCTCACTAGGGAGAAGCTAAGCAGAGCCTGAGCTCTGGGGACACTAGAGGCTCCAACTGGTTGACTTCTCCCTTTGTGCTACAGGGTGTGCGCACACTGAGGCAGGTACTAGGTTGGTTCTGGAAGTAATTCATGTGTTTGTTCATTTGTCTCTGGTTTGCTCACTTTCTGAATACATTTGAAGTCCCTGTCTGCATCCGTGCTGCCAGCTCCTGCTGCAAGGCCTCAGTGGAACATGTCTGCTACACTTGCTCTGAGTGGCCCTTGCTCTGCCAGCCCCGCCAGGGCCTTCCCTCCAGCCAGAGCCGAAGAGAGGCCTTGGCCGTCCCACCTGGATAGAGCTCCCGTGGCTGGACCCTGCAGCTGGACACCTCCTGGAAGGTCCCCCACATAGCAAGGTGTAGATGGGAGGACAAAGGAACATGGCCAGGGCTTCACCTCCTCCCACTCTGTTGCCCGCAGTTCCTCTGAGCTAGATTTCTCCACCCCCCAGCAGTTCAAGCTCCGAGTTCCTGAGCTGATGATGACAGAGAAGAGCAGTAAAAGCAGGACCCTGGGCATGGAATCAGACCAGTTGGACCTGGTTTGTTGCCTTCACTCTCTGTCTCCTGAGCCAGTTTCCAGGCCGGGATTCACACCCAGAGCGGAGGGAGATTCCTACATGCCTTGTGGTTCCTCAAGGGACAGCCGTGCACCTGCACTCTTTCCCTGTGTTGGCCTGGGGTTCCCTTCTGCAAAGTTTTCCCTCCCTTGGTCATGGTCAGTGGCTCACTGGGGCACTCCATCACTCAGCTGCACTTTGCGCCACCCAATCTGTAGCTGTCCTCTGAGCCTAGACGAGAGGCAGGCTGGGACATCCTGCCTCCTTCCCAGCCTCCTCCTCCCAAGCTGCTTTCGGTTCCTTGTTCTGTTCCGGGGCTGGATCCTTTTTGCCTGTGACGCTGCAGCCTCTTTACGTTCTCTGGAAAGGCAGCTGGACGTCACACGTGGTACTGTGTAAACGCATGAGCTGTGTAAACACGCGGCTGATGGTCTGAAACCAGATGCAAAGGGAGGTCAGTGCTTTGTATGATAGCACCTCCTTTCCAGGAGGTCATGGCTGTCCCCAGGACACCTCCCTTCAGCTCAGGTTGGAGGAGCCATCTTGCTGAGTCCTAGACAGTGCATCCACACTCTGGGGTTTTTCCAGGAGACCCAGAGATGTCTATAGACCTTAGAGACAGCCTTGCCAGCCCGGCCAGAAATACCGCACAAAGACCGAAAAAGACCTTGAACGAAAGTCAAGGTCAGCACCTCCGTGAGGCTATGACATGAGGGGAAAGTGCAGCCATTGCCAGTTTGTGGAGACAGGATTAAGGAGTGAGAGCGGCCGCCTTCCTGAGGCCTCAGATGTGGGGAGGATAGAATGAAAGAACTGATATGAAAGAGATTTGAACTTTTTTAGGCTCAAAGGAGCTTTAAGGATCTAAGGTATGATTATCTTTTAACAGTGCGATAATATTGATTATGTGGGGGCATGGCAAGGTGTCTCTGCCTGCCTCCATGGAGTTCTTGGAAGCTGATAGTATTTATAAGTATTGTTGTATAAAGGTCCCCAGAAGGCTGAGCTTCAGAAGATTTATAAAGGTGATGGAGGGTCACAGGGTTAAGTTTTATCTTAATTATGTGTTGAGAGGCTGTTTTCCAGGGTCAAAGCCCAGGGATGAGAGAAGCAAACATCTCTTCCCCGCACACCATGCCCTCCTGATCAATGCCTTCTGCCTGTTTCACCTTGGTCTCTGCTTCTGGAATTGATGCTCTCAAGTCCTTGCCTCAGGCTCCATCAGGATAAATTATTATTAATGAAAATAATAATAATGATAAGTCCGCTGACATCATCACTAATGTCCCAGGGGAGAAAGCATGAGAAAATTGCACAAACACTTGGGTTTAATTTCCTTTGTTGCGATTCTGCTGTAGCAGATAAACCAAGAAGATCACAGATTCCAGAGTCGGTGACAATGGGGTGAGAGTTTCTTCCCTGATACATCTAGGCTGTGCAATCTTTGGCGAGACCCTTGACTTTGCTAAGTCTCAGGTTCCTTATCTGTAAGTATGGATAATGTTAATACCTACCTCATAGTATCGTGCTGATAGTCCAACAGGAAGGAACACGTGAAGCTTTCTGCCAAGTGTCGCATAATAACTGCCAAGCAACAGTAGGCATTATTAACATTGGCATTATTGGCAATCTTTGAACAGCCCCAAAAGCATGTCCTGATGACTTTAAAAGGCAGATACAAGAGCCCATCCCTAGAGGAATGAGTCGGAATCTCCAGGGAGGTGGAAGTCAGAGCTGGCATTCTTCTTGTAGTACTACTTCTGATTCTGAATTTGTACCCAGCATCAGAACCAGTGGCCTCACTCACAGTTTTGTGAGGATTCCCTTAATTTTGACGTATATCAAGTGCCCAGACCATGGCATAGCGGATCTGCTCCTACTGATGCTCAGAGGTGGGGAAAGTCCCTGGCCCGGAGAACATTGCCGGAACAAGACCCTCTTGTGTTATATGACACGTCCATGGTATATGGCATTTCCTGCCGCCATTTGAGCATTTACTTACCCGAGGAAGCAGTTTGGTGCCCTTTACCCTCCTCCACCATGAACACAAGCCCTTATGTGTTGGAAATATTGAATGGCAGAGCTGGGGAGAATCACCTATCCTGGAGCATGTAACAAATGAGGTAGAAGTTGTGTGTGAATTCAAGGTGAGAATCGTGAAGATCATTTTCTGCTGGTGTCAGGAACATTATTTTAGGAATGTGCAGTTCTGGCCTTGGAAGCCAAGCCTAGTTCAAAACAATAATTCATATGTAATGAACTTACCAAGTTACGGCTGTGGGATCAGAGATCGCCTTCTGCTCATCAGCCTGGTTTGGCTGCACTGGCTGTTTAAGTGTAGAAATGTTTTGGAAGACTGCACATGTAAAGCTTTCTGTTCATGCCCAGGCTAATTTATAGTCATTTTTGTTGAATTTTCTATGCACCACCATGGTAGGGCTGAAAAAATGAGTCCGTTCTCTACCCCATTTCTGGGTAGAAAAATAGTCACAAAGAGAAGCCTTTTGCACATGTACCTGTTTGTAATTTAGGTTTAGAAAATATAGACAACTTGCTTCACATTACTACTTTTCCCACTTTATAAATCCTGTTGATAACCACATGTATTTTTGAGTTTTTTAAAATAAATATATTAGATAGAAAATATTGCTTGATTCAATAGATGTCCTCTAATTAATGTTTTATTTCTGGAGTGTGCAATTAATTTCTCAGAGTGCTTTTACATATATTATCTCATTTGATTTACACAACAGTCCTGTGTTGCGGAGAAGCTGGTATTATTTTATCCCATATAACAGATGCTTGGGTGATTAATTTGGCAAACTTAGTGGCATCACTGAGGCTAGAATCGCAGCCTTCTGAACTTCAAACCTGGGTCCACTGCACAGGTTGAACCCATCCCTGTTAAAAAGTCATGTCCTGCATGAGGCGAGAAATATGCATTACATGAACTTGGCATTGGGGTAGGAGGAACTGAAAAAGTGGCATGAAAGAATTTCTTTTGCTTAGAAGGAAGTTTGTCTCTCTATTTCCCTCTGTCTCTCACTCCCTTACTTCATGGTAAAGAAGAATCTTTTTGCCACTCCTTAGGCTCTTTTAAGTAGTTTCCACAGAAGTAGATATACACCACTTTAGATTGCATTGCAGGGTTGGTTGGCAGAGAAGGAAAGAGAATGGGGTAAATTGCATGTCTGTCTACACTGATACAACGGCATGGCCGCTGGGGAAGGATGTCCCTGGAAGCAGCAGCAGGCATGCCTCGGGGTGGGCTAAGCAACATGTCTGGAAAGTCTTTCTTAGTTTTGCAACAGATCCGAATCTTTTAGGGGGTGATCAGAATCTGACTTCTCATTGCCTATGCTGCGTGCAAGGTCTGTTATGCTGATTGGGACTCAATGTGTAGATATCCCAATCATGACCTCCAAGCGGATGCCTGATTGTGTCTGCACCCGAGACTTTGATGAAAGATTCTGAAAAACGTGTAGAAAATCCAGAATCTGACTGCCTGAGTCACATGCTCAACACAGACCCCAGGGTCTCTGTACTGAGGACCACAGTCTTGGGAACCCCCCTCCCTTTGAATGTCACCTCCATCGTTTCTTTCCTGCGTAGGCTGAGTATCAGCATGGAGTTCGCCCCAATGGCTGACCCACAAGAGGGATTATAATGAGCAAAACCAGGTGGAAGCTGACCCAAGGGGGTGCAGAGATTGGAATGAATCTGCTTCCTTCTGCTTACATGTTGGATTTTATGTCTTAGGGGTGCGCTGTTTCTATCCTTTCTGATTGCCCAAGCTTCTCTCTTTCCATGTTTTTCTTTCCTTTTTTTTTTTTTTTTTTAATTTGGTCAGAATGGAATCCAGACTCTTTGGTGTGATCCTTCTTTGTTCTGCCCTGGCTCAGGCAGGACACCCTTCCCGTCTTCAGCATGGCCACAGAAGAGACTTTATGAGATTCTTCCAGCTTTGTTGACCTGTCTGTCTCAGAAGGAAATAGAAAGACAACCTTCCTTCCAGGGGTCCTCAAACTACGGCCCGCGGGCCACATGAGGTGGTGTGATTATATTTGTTCCCATTTTGTTTTCTTACTTCAAAATAAGATATGTGCAGTATGCATAGGAATTTGTTCATAGTTTTTTTTTTTTAACTATAGTCCAGCCCTCCAATGGTCTGAGGGACAGTGAACTGGCCCCTTGTTTAAAAAGTTTGAGGAGGGCGGCGCCTGTGGCTCAAGGAGTAGGCGCCAGTCCCATATGCCGGAGGTGGTGGGTTCAAACCCAGCCCCGGCCAAAAATAGAAAAAAAAACCATAAAAAGTTTGAGGACCCCTGAAGCACAAGAAATGCTTTTATGCCAATTCTTTCAGTTCATGTCCTAGCTAGACCCCACTCTTCTGAATTTCTCCTCCTTGCTTTGCCATTACTAACCCATCCTCTGAGCCCCAGCTCCTGTGGCCATCTTACTTCCTGGGGTCCATCTGGACATATGGACCACTCCACATTATGTCCGCTCCATATTCTGGACATTGACTCAGCCATTCAAATCAGCACTTAACACAAACATCCTCCTTCACACAGAACACACAAAAGGTGACATTCTGTCTATGACAACAGGTTGTAATTGTAATGTCTCTCATTTCTATCCCCTTTTAAAGCTTCTTGAGTTGTTTTCACATGCATTACCCCTCATGGAATATTTACAAATGGGCTGGGGAAGCTGAAGGGGTGAGGACCCACATGGTTCCTGTCCTGGTGGACCTTATGTTCTAGACAAAATCTATTTCAGCTTTACAGCCAAAGTGAACCCCAGAGGAGTTAAAAGTCTCAAATCATTCATGTAATAAGTGCAAGAGTAGGGATTAGAACTGGGACCTCCAGACATTATCTACAGTTTGTTCTAAGCCAGCTCACTTTTCCTCTGAGGATGCAGTAAGTCCTCATATACCTGGCTGTGTTTCAGAAGGCCATTTCTAAGTTGAGTACTTAGAATTCAGTACACATTTTCCTATAGAAATTATGTTATAAACGGTTACTATGGTACAAGGCCATCCAACAAAAGCCCAGTTAACCCATTGAACCCATAATGTAGCTGAAGCATGGTATTAATAGGACAATTCCTTCCACTGCTATACCACTGGGGAGGAATTGCATCAGGCTCATTCAAAATCGATGCTGTGTGAATAAAATCACTCTTTGGCCTTGGGAATTCCTTAATTACTCAGTGTAGGCATGGTGGTGTATCCATGTAACAGGAGTCTGTCCTCCACTTGTTTATTTTCTTCATCATTTTTGCTTTCTCTGTTTTTGTACATGTTTCTGGGTGCTATTGCGTATATTCACCAGGCTTCGTTTGTATGGTTTGCGTGCTATTAAATGAGTAAGTGCTTGCCTGGCTTATGGACAAATATAATGGCTGTTTCCATAGATACCTGACCATCATCACTAATTAGATCAACATGTTCTCCAAAGCCTAGTTCAGGGTCACCTCAGATATAACATCCTTCAGATGTCCCATATTGCAGGTATATTTTTCCTTTTTATTTCTCTTTAGTAGCATCAATAAATTAGCTGTAATGCCTTTAATAGAGATGAACTGAATAGAAATGAGGAATTTTGTATTTTGATGTCTTGAAGTGGTGTTAGGTAAATATATTATGCCTCACCTACAGTTCCAAACAGTAATCCGATGAGCTCCTTCTAGGCTGGTTTCCTGGGGCAAAGACCTGAGCTCAAAATTGAGACTCTAGGGGAATATTTTTTCTTCCCTTCCCCTACCTTCTTTTCCCATTTGAGGTTTCCCAGAAACCTAGAGCCTATTTGGTGGAAAGACCTGGAGTTAGTTATGTCCAATCCAACTCTTCTTTACATCCAGATCATCATAGGAGGCTGTATTGTTTATTTCATTTCTGCCTTCATATCTAAGAGGTGACCAATAGAAACTTCTCCTTCTATCCCCACTGACAGTTGCACTGTAGAGTTATCAGATAACAAAACATCCAATTTCTAAGTGACTAGAATTTCTCTAGTGCTGATAAAGTAAGAGCTAATAATAAGAACAATAATATGTTTTATTAAATGCCGAGGTTATCCAGGACCTTCTCTCCTGCCAGGTGTAGGATGTACAGGCTGACTTTTGAGGAAGTCTGGTCTTTCTTGGGACCAACAGTTACTGTAGTTACTGGCAGACAAGATTCAGAACTGAATCAATAATATGTATTGATTATCCAGCATATGGAGACACTGTTATAGGTGCTTTAGAAAGATTCTTTTAACTCCTAGTCGGATAGCGTCAACATTTTAAGATAAAGAAACTGAGCTGATCAGTTTAGGTGATTTACCTAAGACCATAAAGATTGTAACTAATAGAACTGAGATTTGAAACCAGAAGCCTGTTGGGCTGTACCAAGAAGTTCAAAGGACTCTGGAAAACAACCACAGTTTCTTCTCTTTGATGCTGGTCCACCACACTTAAGTGGTATCCAAAATAACAATGTGGTTTGATTCATGAGTATCCTTAGATCTTGACCTTTTCTTAGAAACTCAGGGAGCAGGAAGAGCTTTTTAAAAATCCTTCTGAATACAATTGATCTCTGCTGGTTCACTTTGATTCTACCCTTTGGATTTTATGATAGCTGCCAGTCATTGTTGGCATGCCAAAGAGCTTGCTTTCTCTTCATGACTTCAAAGTATATGTATACTGCCTTCGGGGGGGGGGGGAATATTATCCAGAAACTATTACTCAATACCCCTCCTTCCAAGTCCATATTAAAATAAATATGCACACACATAGTTGGTACACTACTCCCCCATCCATACCTCACTCCTGTCTCTTTCCCCCTTTATAATCTATGAAGACCTTAATGTCTGGATTTTTCATAAATCTGTGTTTCTATCATTTCTAATATGATAATAGGTCAGATTTCCCTTGGAATCATAAGCAAATTAAAATTTAAATTGTTGTGATTTGTACGAAAGGACAGCCATGCAGATATATGTGAGAAGGCAACCAAGGAAAGTGATTCTGGGTTTCTAGAGTAAAGAGATGAGTGGCTGATCAAACCTCAGAGTTTTTTAAATGCTGATTTTATCCGGGACCTTCTCTCCTGCCAGGTGTAGCATGTACAGGCTGACTTTTGAGGAAGTCTGGTCTTCCTCGGGACCAACAGTTACCGTAGTTAGTGGCAGACAAGATTCAGGAGAACCAATGTGATACCCTGTACACCCTCAGCTGACTCATAGGTCAGGTGATCAAATACACTGCTACTAATATTTGCAGGACAACACAGAAAAGCCTCCTTACTGATAAGTGTGGTGTTTCATTTGTAGCTAGTGTGAGTCTAGAAACAAAATGGTCTTTACTGATACGTATTTCGTAACAATTATTGTGCAATTCACAGTTGAATTGATGAGCTATCAGGGTTATGTGTTTCTGCAAAACAGAGATACCTAACAGGGAAGAGCTTTCTCCAGGGAAACAGACCTATTTGAGCTAAATCAAAACAAGATTAAAGAGTGATTAAACTGCTGCAAATACGCCCTATAAGGAAAGGTTGGAGGGACTGGAATTATTTAACCTGGGACAGAAAAGCTGCAGAGAGAATTCAGAAATATTTCAAGTATACAGAATAGCCTGCAGCCACCACTTTCCTCTGTGTCCAGAGAGTGTAGAGCAAGAAGCATGATCTTAAGCCGTATTATTAGGGATTTGGGTCAGTCGATGGCCTTCAAGCCCCAGCCGCACATTAAAATCACTTAGCAGCTGTTTAAAATATACTAATGCCTGGGTTCTACCACAGACTAATGAATCTCTGCGGTGGCACCCAAGCAATAGTGTTTCTTAAAAGCTCTGCTGCTGATTTTAATACATAGCCAGAGCTGAGAGCTACTGGGTTCGCTCAATGAATGGAATTCCTGACAGCCTGCAACCCAGAAACACAAAGGCATCTAAGATGTCTTTAAAATCTAGGTGTGTCACATCTGAGCTGGGGTGGTTCCTGTTGTCTCAGCTGACTTAGCATTCCCATTTCCAAATTGGCCATTCTTCTTGCTACTGAGGCTCTGGGAGCCTCAAGTCCCAGAGTATGTCAGAGCAGGCTCTAACTTTCTGTCTGTTGAATGAATGAGGAGATGAATGAATAAAGGAATGAACATCAAGAGCACTCAGAGGACAGCAGCTGGCAGTTTGTGATCCTGGCTGTCAGAGGTGGGTTTCAGGAATAGTTTCCCAAAAGCAAGTGATGGTTAAAGTAAGAAAATGCCACCAGAGTGTGTGATTCAAAACTACCAGCTGATAGTCAAGACTTGCATTACGGAGTAGTAAAGGTAGAAATCGGAATCCAGAAGTTAACCGGAAGTTTCGCAGTGTTGTCAAAACAGAAGCAGTGTATGTCAGTCTTTGCTTTGTGAGGTTTAGAGGGAAAAGCAAGGTAGCCCTGGAAGTGAGTTTCTCAGTGCAATTTGGACAACAGAGAAGTATCCAGGGGTGGTGGGGAAGTGAGATGCTGGACAGTGGGCAGCATGGCCGAGAAAGGAAGCCTCTTCAGCAGGTAAGAGCTGGGCTTGTGGAACAAGTTAGCAACTACTGCAAAGCAAACTACCCTAAAACCATACTGATCTGTGGATCAGGAATTTGGGCAGGAATTACTGAGTGTCCCATTCCACATGACACTAGTTCAGGTCAGCTGTGGGTGTCACCTGGGGACCGGGTTGGTCTGGAGGGTCCGAGATGGCTTCCCTTGCGTACCTGTAGCTGCTTTCACAGGCTCCATTTCCTCTCTGTGGAGACTCAGGCACTTCCTATGTGGTCTCTCCAGTAAAATGCTGGCAGCACAGAACTCTGAGAGATGGAGGTAGGAGCTCCATCCCTCTGGGGCTGGGCCTGGCACCAGCGTGGGGTCACTTCTGCTGTGCTCAGTTGGCCTAGCAAGATGCTAAGCCCAGCTCAAACTCAGAGAGAGGAAAATAGAACCCCCCTCTCAATGCTAGGACCTTCAGATGATAACCTGTGGCCCCCTTAATCCACCAGTCATCCTAGGAAGAACCAATGAACATAAAACAACAATTTCAAGGTGGAAAATAGAAAAGTTTCTACCTTTAGCCACTTATGAGCCAATTAATCCTGGCCGGTTAGCCCTCCTGAAACACACACCTGACCTGCCCCATCAGTACTTAGCCATCAGTACTTAACCATCAGTAAAGTGTGGTTAATAGTAGGACCTACCTGAGTCCAAAACCGGTTTTTCAGAAGATAGAATTTGAGATACAATTTAGCAAATAAGTTTCTAATTGGGGAGTGTACTTGAAATCAACACCTGTGGAAAAGTGGGTAAGGGGGCAGAATTGAACAGAGCGACAATTCAAACTGTGATGCCTTTGGCCAATGCCACAGGGAGCTCTGGAGTGAGAATGGCGCTTCAGGGTGATCAGAGGGGGCTGAGGCTGCCAGTGTCTACACTAAGTCACGGGGTATGGCCACCAGCGGAAAGGGTGTGAGAGATGCCTCTCTCCAGCTGATTCTGTCTGTAAAAGGGCCAAGAGCTGTGCCCACCTGCCTGCCAATAGCACCCTGGGAAGCCAGGGCAGTACCCCACTTTGAGGAGGATCTGAGGAGTGCACCCCAGTACCTACCACAAGGCATCAGTAATACTCACAACACACTAGCACAGCATCTTGGATGTCACAAGTACCGCTGGAATGTCAGCTGTTGTTTGCCAGTCATGGCTGTGGTGAAGAGTTTGTAAAGGAGAGGAGAGGGGTAGCCTGCTGAACGATGATGTGCAGAAGGGCCCAGAAGACAGCTGGTGCATCTATCTGAGCAAGGCCCACATCCACATTTAACGGAGTCCTGATGGGTAAGGAGTCAAAGGTAGCAGCCAGGAGAGCTGAGCTAATGGACTAGGCAAATTTGTTGGAAAATTGCTAATATGTTCAGAGACTAGTGTCAGTAAGGTAGCGTTCTTTTTGCTGAAAAGGGCATCAGACCACACTGCTTTACTTTCCCATGATTACTCAGCATCGCTGGGCCAGGAGGTAATAGGAAGATAATGGGCTCTGGGTTCAGATCCCAGCTCCGCCAGTCCCCAGATGTGCGAACTTTGGCAGGTTAATTACATCTCTGATCCTCAGCCACTTCATTTTGCAATGAAGATCACAATAACAAACTTGGAGGGTTACTTAGCAGGGTGTGTGTGCGCATGTGTTGCTTGGAATAAATGCCTGAGATCAACAAGTAGAAATTTTTGTGACATAGGGGGTCACTTATAAACTGCCTCATTTCTGCATTCAGACATTATCTTGGGTGAGCCCAGAGGGTTCAGATTCAACTGAAGCATTTATCAGGCATCTCATCTACCAAGCTCCCTGGTATGCCCTTACCCGTGTGTGTTCTCACCGCATCCTCACAACACTGCCCTTGGCCAAGCATTATCACCCCTTTTGCAGATAAGGCAGCAGCTGAGGCTCAGAGAGGCCCAGAGACAAGGGGGTTAGACACCACAGGAAGCAGCACAGCCAAAACTTGAGCCCAGGCCTTCGACTCCAAGCCTGATGCCCTTTCTACTGCATCCCAATAACCTTGCCCTAGATGCAGGACAGACTCAGTATTTCTTCCATTCCTGTGTTCAGCCTCTCAGCAGGGGTCTGGGGATGGCCAAGTGGCCTTGTGTGGGTCTGCAGCGGTGCTTACACTGGGGCTGGTCAGGTGTGCCTTTCCAGAGGGCTAATTGCCGTAGGCGGGAGCACACATCTCCACTGTCAGCTTGGATTGCCAGCTTTTTGGGGGAATAATTAAAAGAAGGTAAAAGCAGAAGGAAAAGACTAAAGAAATCAACTTTGTACGTTTTAATCTGAGCCGTTTTTGAGCAGCATGATAAGGTAGGTTGTCGAAATGTCAGCCTCTTCTTATCTCTAATTGACTTAAGTAGAGGCAGCTCTAATCCTTGTGTGCACAGGAGCCTGGAATGGAGAGATGAGGACAATTGATTCCTCCTTTTTAATTAACAGCTGAGCTGCTTAAAAACAATGGTATATTGGGGGCAGTTTGGAAGCCAGAGAGAAAGTGAGGGAGGGTCTTCTGCACAGCAGTGACATTTAGAACGATGTTAACAAGGGAATGCATTTGATTTGAATCAGTGGCTGGAGTGAGGGTTAAAGCATGGGTGTGGTCACACAGGCTGCTGCCAATGAAAGAGCTTAAGTGTCTCTCCATGTGCTAACAGAAGACCCTCAACTCTCTACATATTTTGGGGACACTTACTTATACACATTGACCATCATGCTGCCCTCAATGCTGGTGCTTGGTCAGGGGCAGTAAGTTTGCCATTTCAGTCCTGTCCAGTCCCAGGCAAGGCTGACTCACTCTGGCTCCCTGTTACAAGTCTCACCCTTACTAACAGATGGATGGAATAGAATTTGGAGTAACTGTGCCCACGGCATGGTGGATGTGCCTGTGTGTAAACCCAGAGACCACCCAGAGCTGGCCAGCTCCTCTCACATCCCTGCCTGGTCCCCCTTCCTGTGTCTCCTTATCCCGACCCTGGCCTGTTTGTCTGGTGCCCTCATGAAAATGATTTCAGTTCCCCACCCCTCAAAGCTGGGTTTTGTATTCTGCCCTGTCCTCCTCTTCCTTTGTCACTAGTCCTGTATCGGTTTGGTGACGTGTCTTATCATGATGTATCTTCTGCATTCACCAAGTGTCACCACTGGGGCCTCCCTATGGTCATTCCCACTCTATTCCCCAATCAGTTCCCTGGCATAGCATTGCCGGCCTGGGTAAGCACTGAGAAATTTTTTTCCCTGCCTATAGACTCTGCCCTGTCCCAGTGGGGGTAGGAAAGGAGGAAAGAGCCTCCCTGTTGAATTAGCTGCTAAGATGCATTCATGGCAAGAGCCATGTCACGCAGTCACTTCTTTCCCTGGCTATTTTTGAAATTCCCGAGTACTTTAGGGTCAAGTGACCCTAGATCATGATGCTTCTACTATGGGACCTGCACAGGGGGATTGTGTGTAGGCTTTTAATTACTGTTCATTACTAATAAATGAGAGGCAGGGCATGGGCTAGGTGGGTTCTAAATGTTTTCTTTTCCAAGATTTAGCAATCTGACTCTTGAGGGCATTGAGAAAGTGATAAACAAACATTCTAAACAGAATGTTCAGCCCGTTCATCGTGTGCAGACTGAGCTCCCTTATGTGAAAATCTAAAATCTGAAATGTTCCAAAATCTGAAACTGTTTGAGAATTGACGTGATGCTCAAAGGAAATGATTGTTGGAGTGTACCAGATTTTTGGATTAGGGATGCTCAGCAGATACAATGCAAATATTCCAAAATTCAAAAATCTGAAGTCTCAAACACTTCTGGTTTTCAAGCATGCAGGGTCCAGGCATAACCTTCATGCTTCTCTCTGCATGCTTGTTTTCATTTTACTTTTTAAAGTGTTTCCCAAAGTTTTGTTATTAGGAGACACATTGGTCTGGGTATACGCTTTCTCCTCCATTAGAATTAATGTAAGTTTTATAAGGATAGAAACTATGTTTTATTCATTGACATAGCTCTATAATAATTATTTTTAGTTTAATTTTTAATTTTTTTTTTTTTTTGAGACAGAGTCTGACTTTGTCACCCTCGGTGGAGTGCCATGGCATCACAGCTCTTAACAACCTCAAACTCCTGGGCTTAAGCAATTCTCTTGCCTCAGCCCCCTGAGTAGCTGGGACTACAGGTGCCTGCCACAATACCCGGCTATTTTTAAAGATAGGGTCTCATTCTGGCTCAGGTTGGTCTTGAACGTGTGAACTCAGGCAATCCACCTGCCTCAGCCTCCCAGAGTGCTAGGATTATAGGCGTGAGCCACCGCACCTGGCCTATAATAATGGGTTTTAGAACCTGGCATTTATCAAGCACTTTGCGTCTGAGACCATACAATGCCCTTTATTGACAAGTTTGTTTCATCTAATGCTTACGTCTTTTCTAGGAGGAAGGTGTTTGTCTTGCTGTCTGCATTTTATAATTAAAGAAGTGGAACCCGAGGGATGTGAAGAAGGCCTCACAGGTTCATGCAGCCTCTTAGGTTCCACAGGTGCTGACCCAATATGCAATGTGGCATTGCTGCGTCCATCCCAGTCCCCAACATAGAGCAACCGCCCATTCTGTATTTGTTAAGGAATGATTTATTAAAGCATGGATTCTGTTTCCATCTCTGCTACTGACTTGAGCAATCCTCTACATTATTCCACTTTCTTCTCCTTATCCACCACCTTCCACACATCTCAGTAGAGGGGAAGTGCTCCGTAAATATTTACTAAATGAATGCTAAATAACAGGGTCAATGAGTGGTTGATCCCACAAGTCTCTTCTAGATCTAACAGCTGCTGACTACAGATTAGATTGATCTTTTCCCTCTCTGACCTCTCGTACCACACTCGATGTTTAAGATTTGATTTTATTTCATTTTCTTATTGATTCTGACCGTTCACTTGTGTGTTTCGTATTTCCCAATAGGTTGACTGTATATCCCTTATATTCTGCAGTGCCTAGCCCAGTGCCCAGATAAAATGAATGGAAATGGAATTCAGTTCAGCTTTAGAACACTGTAACCCAGAAGAAAGATGCAGCAACAGCAACCTCCTGAGCTGCTGTTTCATTCTTTCTAGAAGCTTCCATGTGGTTCCAGAAGTTTTCGACAGGTCAGGGAGCAGCAGCCAGGCTGCTGACTTCAGGTACAATCTGACATCCTGCTGAAGTATCCCTCCTCACTGCTTCCAAGTGCTGGTCTGAAGGTAGAAAGCACGTTTAGGTGGCTCTTAGTAAGTCCAGAGGACAATGATCTAGGTAAGAGATCAACCACCAAGTAATTGATAAAATTTCTCTAACCAAGTGAATATTACCTTGAGATGGTTGCCCATGCATGTGCATGGGTGCACACACATGTGAACACACATGTGCACACACACACAACCAGAGCTCAACTTTCTCTGATTCTTAAGCTACTTTGAACCTTGGGGGAGAAATTAGACTCTCAACCTTGCTCCTGACTGGCCGTGGGGTGCAAAGTTCTCAGAAAGCTAATAAGATGGGGAAATGCAGACAGATCAAGGCCCAAAGAAATCAGGGGCCCTGCTAGTAACAAGGTAGCCAGGGAAACTGTGGCTTTCTACAGCAGGGGAGATGCCAGGACTATATTGAACACCACCTGAACTCACGACTGATTGGTACATGTGTTGGTTTCGTGGTGTGGATATTTATCCAAGATCATGAGGACAATTAATGACAATTAAGGTCATGGGAGGGGGAAGGAAAAGCAGAGAGAGGGAAGGAGGGAGAGCGGTGGGGCCTTGGTGCGTGCCACACCTTCTGGGGGCAAGACATGATTGCAAGAGGGACTTTACCTAACAAATGCAATCAGTGTAACCTGGCTTATTGTACCCTCAATGAATCCCCAACAATAAAAAAAAAAAAAGAGAGAGAGAAAAATCAGAATGAAAACTGAAGAGTCTGGGTCAAGTGTCACTGCCCACCAAGCCTTAGTTCCCTTCCCTGTTCCTAATGATGGCCTGGGCATTTTTTTTTTTTTTTTCAAAAAGGCATAATCATTTTTGTTTTTTCAACTCCATGAATAATCTTAGAAGAAATGAAGTCTCTTATCCTATTCCACCAGCCTGCTTAGCCAGCTCTTCCCCCGCCATCCTATAATCCCAGGGATACACTTCTCCACCCAACATGCCACTGCGTCCTATAGTTTGTTTGGGGAGTGTGCAAGTGCCTTATGGGTAGGGGCCGAGGAGGTGTCTGTTGGTGCTTTTCCATCTCTCCACACTGAACCCAGTGTGGAGAACTCACTGAGAAAGCTGAATTACTTGGTGAGGGCTCTGGGTCTGAAATGTATGAAATTCCTTCATACATCAGAAAGCAATCATATGCTCACCAGATTCTTCCTTACAGCCAAAACCATGTCCCATTGAGTTGGGTCCCTTTGGTGCCTAGCACAGTGCCTGGGGTATAGTAGGCATCCAAGGAACATTTGCTGAACTCACAAAGGAAAGAAACTCTAAGTGGGCTGGAGATGTACCCAGACTACTGTAATAGGTGCCTTATATTCTGTTTTAATCTATTTTTTCCCCTTTAAGAAGGTTGAACACATGAGAATTCAAGGACAAAAAGAAAGGAGACAGAAATACATTTACCATGGTTGTCTTTCAGCAAACTTTAGTGCCTTGCACAAAGAAAACTTACCAGTTATTTAATTGGGGGACTTGAAAGCTCACAAAAGAGGAAAGGAGGGTGGGAAAATAGGAGGAAAGGAAAAACAGTCTCCCCATGACAGGGAGGGCTGGGACAGGGAACAAAAGCCCTGTGATTCACCCAAGAATAGATGTGCAAGGGATTCCAACTACATGCCAAGGGAACAGAGGTCTTGCCAACCCCAGCTTATGTGGGGCATTTGCCCTTTGATGCAGCCAAGAAAAGGGATTTGAACAGCAAATGGTGACCTTCGAACAGCTGTGCTGAAGGACCATTGTGGAGAGAAGACCCCTTAACTTCACTTTTACCCTTGAACCCTCTCCTCCTAATTGCTAAAGAAAGCAAAAGAACAAGTTTGTTATTAGACGAGAAAAATCAAGGTTCTTTTGCTGATGGAATAGCTTACGCAGAAGAAATATGGAGGCAACTAAGGAAGAAATCTGAGCTACTCCTTGCTGGCGGTTTGGAAAAAGGGAGAAAGGTAGTGGAGTTAGAGATACTAGTGAGGAGAATTATGAGAGGCCTCTGCACAGCTAGCCGGGAGTGCACATAGTGGCTGCTGTGGCTCCCACACATCATTTCATCTAATCCTCACCATCACCATTTCATGTGGACCTGTTATTTCCACAACAGAGATGGGAAAGCTAGGGTTTGGGCAAAGTTAAATAACAAGACCAAGCCTCTACTACCAGAACACACAAGACCAGAATCAAGATTTAAACCCACAGTGTCAGAGGCCACAGCCACATCCACTAAAGCAGAACCCAAGGAGGAAAGGAAACCCTTTCTTTTATCTTCCTGAGGTTTCTCTTTCACTATTGCAATTGTAACAGCTTTCTCTGATCTGTTAAGGTGCTTGTTTCCTCTGGGTAGAATTCAAACAAAACCAAACAGAACTAAACAAAAAAAACCACCTCTAAGACCAGCCAGTGTAATTAAATATTTATTGAACCCCTACTATGACTTAGGCATGTTACTATGAGATGGGAATAAAAAAGGAAATGAGTAAAACATGGTCCCTGACACAGGAAACTCCCAGCCCACCTAAAGAAATCATTGTAAAACAAGGTAAAAAAATAACAAGGCGTATGTGAAACACTTCAAGAAAACAAGTATAGCCCTCTGATGGGAGAGAAATTAGCTGAAGCGTCTGTGATAATCTGATGTGTGTATCTGTGAGGCCAGGATGGAGAAAGGCATTCCAGACAGAGAAATAGCACATATAAAAGGCAGGGTGGGACAGGGAGGTGCGTTTGGAGCAGAGTCACCCAGCAGGTTGGTGGGGAGAAATCAAAATACAAAGCCAGCCTGCAATGTCTGCTGCCTTGATATATAGCCCACTTAGTGATAGTTGTGGTGATTTTCTTTTGTTATGGTAAAATAAACACAACATAAAATTTACCATCTTAATTATTATTATTATTTTTTTTTTTGGTTTTTGGCTGGGCTATGTTTGAACCTGCCACCTCCGGCATACGGGACCGGCACCCTACTCCTTGAGCCACAGGCGCCACCCCTTAATTATTTTAATTGTACAGTTCAATGACATTAAGTACATTCACGCTGCTGTATAACCATGACCATCATCCATCTCTAGAACGTTTGGTCATCCCAGAAATTCTGTCCCCATTAAACACAACTCCCTGTCTTTCCACGCCCCAGTTCCCAGTTAACGTCTCATGTACTTTCTGTCTCTTTGAATTGACCTACTCTACTATTTCATATTAGTGAAGTCATACAGTATTTGTACTTTTCCACTGATTTATTTCACGTAGCGTCATGTTTTCTAGATCCACCCTGTTGTGCTGTGTATCGAACTCTCCTCTTTTTTGTGGCTGAGTAATATTCCTGCATAGTGTATATGTCCAGCAAGCACCTGGTCTTGACCACCCTTCTGTTGATGGCCACACGGTCATCTCCACTTTTAGGCTGCTGTTGATCATGCTTCTATGCACATGAACTATTTGTTCAAGACCTTGCTTTCACTTCCTTTCAGTATATACCCAGATGTGGAAGGACTGATCATCTGGTAATTCTACGTCTAATTTTTTAAGAAACCACTAAGCTGATTTCCATACCAGGTGCATCACTTTGCATCCCCACCAAAGATTCAAATTCTCTACCTACTCACTAGCACTGGCTATTTTCTGTTTTTTTAAATAATAGCCATTCTAGGGCGTGGGAAGTGGTGGTTCATCACAGTTTTGATTCGCATTTCTCCAGTGACCAGTGATGTTGAATGTTTTTTTCATGTGCCAGTTGACCACTTGTATATCTTTTTGTGGAGAAATGTCTATTCCAATCTATTCCATTTTTGAGTCTAGTTTGTTGTTGTTGTTGTTGTGGAATATATAAGTTTTGAATATTAGGGGCCCCAGTGTTGGATTTAAATGTCAACAGTAAAGGTGCAGACGTATTTCTGTTTAAGTTTAATAAAACATAGCTGAGCTTTGCTAAGATGTGAGATTTTAAACAGTATCTAGATGATCTGGTTGTTTTTGTTGGTGCTATTGTTATACATTTTCTTGAATAAGTGACCCCTTCATATTTCCCCTTGGCAAAAGGTAATAAAACTCATAGCAGAAATGGGAGTGCCATGCTAAACAACACCCAGGCAAACCGCTGCAAAACCATCTAGGAATGTAAATCACACATCATGAAAGCAGTCGGATTAGAAATACATTATCCTTGTCTGATTTGATCACACCCACATGTTCTCAGTAAGCCTCAAGTTTGATTTACACCCTGACATTTAAGGAATTGGAAGAGGGTGATCCGGCCCGGTCCTGATAAATGCCTTTCTCTGTGTCTACCACACCAGCCCAGGAGAACAATTGGGTTGGTGTCTCCAACCACATCAGTGGGGTCCCTGGGCCGAGGAGGACCTAGCAGCTTCTCTGCCCGGCCCTTGATTCCAGATCATTGGGGGTGACAACGTAACTGCCTGGTCTAATGAGTATGGTCCGGGATTGGAGGGACAGAATTCCGGCTTTCACACCCTCGCTCTGTGTGTGTTACCAGGTGACCTTGGAGCTTCCCTTCTGTAAAAGGAGGTGGGAATCCTCGCTGCAGGATTGTTCTGTGATTCCTATGAAATGGCATAGTTTCTGCTCCCATTGTCAATCTAACAGGAAATGCAGTTTGTAAGTATTATAGAAGGAAAAAAAAACCTTGCAGAACAGGGATAGAAAAGGCAACAGCAGCCACACAGGCACAGAAAACCAAACGGCAGATTTTGTCCAGCAACAAAAGCAGATATTACCCAATAGCTGGAAGTCGACTTACTGTGGTTTTATGTAGCTTTGAAGGGCCCTCTCTCCCGGCACAGAGCCCACCTGGGTTCCCGAGAGGAATGCTGTGTTTGCCCCCACCACAGATCTTTTCCCCCTGGGCCTTCACATTTCCAGGCAGTGCTGCTCCCTAAGTGCTAATCCCGATGGATCCTCTGCAAGGGAGGTTTAGCTGCATTCATGAATTTAGAATTAAATCTCTCATATCCCCCAGTCCAAGTGAACGGCCAGCAGTAGATACAGATAGCAAGGAAAGAAGTTGCTACTTGGCTGGATGTTCCCCTGAATAATAAGTGGGCTGCTCATGACATTTCTGAGACTGTCCCAAACTGCCTTCACCTAGCCCAGCCACCACCTGGCTGTTCAGCAGAGAAGTGAACATGTATGAACATGTCTGAAATGTGTATGAACAATGAGACTTCAGGACACACACACAGGCTTTGGAATCAATTTTTTTTTTTGCAGTTTTTGGCTGGGGCTGGGTTTGAACCCACCACCTCCGGCCTATGGGGCCGGCGCCCTATTCCTTTGAGCCACACGTGCCGCCCCTGGAATCAATTTTTAATGATGGGCCTGTAGTCAAGCATCTCCGAATCTTGGTCGCCTCCTCTGCAAAATGGGGGGACTATTTTGTGATCTACCTTTAGGACTAAATATGCCAGCACATGAGAAGGTTTCTGGCACATCATAGGTGCTCAATCATTTTGTGTTCTTTAGTTCCTCTCCCAACAGAAAAGAAAATCACGTGCCCCTTCGCCCAAATAACAAACCTCATTATAGTATTATTGGGAGAGTACAGGAGCGGGAGGGAGAAAATGTTCCCAATCATCCCACTGATGTCCTTCTTGGGCACAGGGCCATTATTGAAATGTCGCCTGCAGGGTTGCACTGTGGCCTCTGCAGGCAGAGGGGTGTGTATGGCTGAGCCAGGTCACCCGAGTGCCCAGAGCACAAAGCCCAGCCCAGCGCTGAGCCCTTGATGCCTGCAGCGGACTCGCCCCCTCCCTGCACAGCCATGCGGCACAAATCCCTGTATTTTCAATGGAAGGAGCTGCTCCAGTGGCACTGAAGAAAGAGGGGAAAAAATCCTTTCCTTTCAAACAGGTTTGCTGTGCAACCTCCACAGAGAATGTTTTTAAAATTCAGTGGGTTTACCTCTCGGGGTCCTGGGTGCTGTTCATGGAGGGAAGGTAGATGGGGGCTCATTTGTCTGCCTGCCCCTGTGGCCCCGGTGACAGCTCTGAGCCCGCTGGGACAGCAGGAACATGATGGGCCTTAGGCAAAAGAAAGACCAAATTAATTAATGCACTGATTGAAGGCTGACTGTGAACCAGGCACAGTGCTAGGCACGGTAGGGGACAGGGACCAAGGCTCACATGCCTTCCACTATCTTAAATTCTAGATTCTAGATTTCTAGCTGGGGGAGATAAAAGAGACACATATAAAGCATTAAATACCAACATCAGAAATAAATAACAGCTCAGTTAGATAACGTAGGATAGGCCACACAATCCTCAGGCCCGTGATTAATTGCCAAATGAATGACAGACATTAGGGGCTCTGGGAAGAAATCCCTTACTGTGCACGTACAGCAGAATTTAAGGACCCTGCCCTTGCCTTCTCATTTGATGCTATTTTTAACCCCCCAGCAGCCTATTAAGTGCCACACAAATGGCATGAAGGTTCTTAACAGAATCCCCATCCCCTCCTGTTCCAGGGGCTTGGGCTTGATACACAAGCTCCGGAGGGAAAGGAGGGAAGGAATGTAGTTACCACAGGGAGAGGCCAGCCTGCCGCAGTCTCCGTGTGAATTTCCCTTAGAACAGTTACTGCAGAGTTGTGGCATCTGCCTCCCTCAGGAGACCACAAGTTATTCAAGGACAGAGCCAGGTCACATTTGCCTCTGCAGCTTTTCTTTGTCACTGCTCTAGTGGTGTGGCTGACCCAGAGAAGCCACTCCCCAAAATGGTTGAACAAGTGTTCATAGAATGTCACTGGTCTAAGGGATTGCCCCTGTCAAAGGTCCCTGATGTCTGTGGAAGAGGACAACACTTTATGAGAGTGAACAAATGTTCCCTCATTAAAAGGCCAATGTTGCAGTGAAGGGGTAAGCTGTGTGGTTGTGCAGTAAGCAGCACTCGCCTTATTTTCTCTTGTTCTCCATAGAAGAAGACCGGGAGTGGAGGGGAAAGATCTGTGCTCAACTGTGTCTTCCCAAAGCAATTTTATACGGGGCATGGAGGTGCTTGTACTCCCGACGGTCACAGAAGTGCGCTGGTCCTTGTTCAGGTTGGGCGGAAGACTCGGACAGTGGTCTTGGTGATAAGGTATTATGCAGCCTGGTGTTTCCAGCCTACCGTGTGAATGTTGTCCACACCTGATGGCAAATCAGAAAGGCCAAAGCAAGTGTGTGTTTGTGTGTGTGAATCAACGGTCTATGAGTGAATGGGAAAAATCAGGAGTTACTTGCTAAGCGCCCACTACATCTTCTCAGCGTCACCCTGGTTATCGCAGGGGCCACACACAGGGAGCAGGGAGTCCAGAGGCAGTAAGGACTTCATGAAAGTTTGTTAAATCAACAGATTTATGAAGGAAGCAGAAGGCAGAAATGTTCATTTTTTTCAACATTTTACAAGAAAGTTATCCAACATACAGAAAAGATGAAAGAATTTTACAGTCCAACACCAGAACCCATCACTGGATTCTACAATGAACATTTTACTTAATTTTCTTTATCGAAAATTTGCCTATCTGTTATTCTTCCATCAGTCTGATACTAGTTATGTATCTATTTAGACAGAGTCTCACGCTGTCACCCTGGGGGTAGAGTGCCGTGGAGTCATCATAGCTCACAGCAACCTCAAACTCTTAGGCTTGACCAATGGTCTTGCCTCAGACTCCCCAGTAGCTGGGACTACAGGCATGCACTACTACCCTAACTAGTTTTTCTGCGTTTTAGTAGTGACGGGGTCTTGTTCTTGCTCAGGCTGGTCTGGAACTCCTGAGCTCAAGCAATCCTCTCTCCTTGGGCTCCCAGAGTGCTGGGATTACAGCCATGAGCCTCCTGTGCCTGGCCTGTGTTTTTCTTATTTTTCTTAATCAGGCCCAGGCAAGGTTTGAACTCACCACCCCGGTTTGCAGGGCCACCACTCTAACTCCTGAGCTACGGCGCCCAGCTTGCTTTTGATTTTATAAAGGATATTTTCTACTTAAGGAAACATGATATAGACAGTGAAACAGTTGCTCAGTATTGTCGAGGGCAGAGCTAAATAGTGAGAAATAGGCACCCATCGGGATGGAGTGTGAGTGGAATCCCGTAAATACCCCCAGGACATGCCTCCGAGAAGAAGTGAGCAGTGTCATCTGCCCAGTGTGACACCCCCTTCCTTCCTGCTCGATGCTGTCCTGGAGCCCATGGACTGAGCACCACCTACACCCTGGTGACATCATCAGGGTCAAGGATGGATGCCAAATTGCATCCGCCTCCCATTACCAGCAAATGTCTCAGGAAGGACCCGAGGTATTAAGAGCTTCCTGGAGCTCTTTTTATTCATTTGTTTACATTTATTTATTATTATTGAGCCTGAGCTCTATGGGAACACTTCTGAGTGACTTCTGCCCCTCAGGGAGCAGGGTATCATTCTTACTGAGAGACTCAGAGTAGGATTCAAGAGATTGATGCAGAGGGATGAGGTTTTGAGCTAGAATAAGGTCAAAGAAAAACACTTGGACAGGACATGTGTGGGACGTGGGAAAGTGAAGACATGGTTAGATGTGAGTGATTTTGAGAGCATTTCCTCACAGGATCTACTGAAAACCAGAGACCTTGTCTGCCTGCCTCCAGAGCAGGGACAGTGACAGACCTGACTGTGGGGACACATGCCTCCCGAGGAGCTGCCACCTACCAGTGGGGCAGCGGGAGCAGGTGGGGGGTAGAGGCAACTTTGGAGCAGGAGCTCACAGAGCCACCAGCGTTCCCACTCCAGGGGCCGTCTTGGGAAGAGGCTTCTGAAGATCCCCTTCAAAAAGCTCTTCTGACCTAGGGTCCTTCCTGGAACATTTGCTGGTATTGGGAGGCAGATGCGATCCTGACTTGTGCTTAAAAGGCAGACGAAAGAGTGCAGAACAATTACTGAGTATGTCTGCACAATTTTGAGAAACAGTTACCTGTCCCTTGGCAGGCGAGGGCTTGGCTCCTGCAGCTGCACCGTCTGCCTTGCCTGTGTTTTGTCTCTTCTTCCCCTCTCTGCTGGCCTCACCCTCCCAGTTCACCTCCGCTGTCTCTACATCCTTCCGGGCATTGCTCTAAGTGTGGATTCCATCTGATTGGGGTTCCCTGGTGAAAGAATAGACACCTGTGCTGAGCAGCGTTCACCCAGTGACCGTGCTGGCCAGTGTACAAGCAGGGGACCCTGTGTGGGCACAACAAAGGACAGCTGTCCTGTGAATGTCCCAGCCACCCTCAGGCTGGGAGGATTCATGCAGCACAGCGGAGGGATAAAGCCATTCATTTTGTGACGCAGCCTCTGCATACTTTGTCAGCGAGATGGAGAATGCTCACTATTTTCTCTGGCTTTTAGGATTTCCATATTTATTGCTTGTTTGCTACCACTAGGGAGAAGGGAAGGGGAGAAAACAACAGTTTCCTCCATTTGAAATTTTAAAACATGAACATGTGAGGTTTACCCTCCCTTCCCTGCCCCCCTGCAGTTCCAGCAAAGCACAGAATCACAGAATGTCAGAGGGGGAAGTGCTCAAGAAATCGGAACAGTGCTGCCTCATTTACACATAGGGAAGTCAGGGCAGGAGGGGAAGGGACTTGGTCAATGCCACGTGTCTGGTTAGTGGCAGCCTGAGGTGCACGTTGATGTCTGAAGAACTTTGAGTCTGCCCGCGTCCCACTGCACTAGGTTTCTGTTCAAGTCAAGAATCCTCCTGGGTGTGGAGGTGTGAATTCTCCTGCTTTGTATAAGGGGCTGCACATCACCTGATTTCACCCTCACGGGGCCCCTGGGGGTGTGATTTATCTCCTCTGGTTCAGGTGTTTAGTTAGTGCCTGATCCTGGAACTGAGGAGGCAGAGCCCAGGAGAGAAGGTCACTGCCCTCCAGCCCATGAACACACGGAGCCTGGCACACAGCACCTGCCAGATGTGAGTTAAAGGATAAGATGGAGCAATGTTGATCAAAGGATACAGAGGCTCAGTGGGACAGATAGAATAGTTTTTGAGACCTATTATACTGCATGGTGACTATAGTATTGTATATTTCAAAACTGCTGAGAGAGTAAATTTCAAATGCTCTCACCATAAAAAATGATAAGTATGTGGGGGGTATGTTAATTTAGCTGGATTTAATCATTTCACAAATATGCATTTATGTGTGTATCAAAACACCACATTATGGCCATAAATGTATATAATTATTATCATCAATTAAAAATGATGAAAAGAGGGTATTTGATCAAGGAGCTAGGGAGGCTTTGGGGAAGTTTCTTCTGGAAGAATTTTGGGCAACGGCCATTGAGAGAAAAGCATGAAGCAGGTGTTCAGGGAGCAGGCGGATGTGAATATGGATGAGTATGCACAGGGAGGGAGTGGAGGCTGGAAATGGGTCTGGTCATCATGAGGCAATACTTATTAGGACCTGCCGTATGGGTGGTACGACAGTAGAGTGGACGCATAGCCACACATGGATGACCGCGGTTGCAGGGCCTGATCTACTTTGCTGAGGGTCCATTGAGGTAGTATTTGAGTGACAAGGAGAAGCCGGCCCTGGGAAAAATCAGGGTCAGGGAGCTCTCTGGGCAGAGAAAAGGTGAGCAGTGGACCTTGAGGCAAGGCCTCTAGGAAATGAGTGCTGAGAAGCCCACCAGCAGGAGGGGGGTGGCCGAGCAGAGGTCAGGCCCTGCAGAGCCTTGCAATCATGGCAGGGAGGTTGGATTTCATCCTGAGTACTATGAGAATAAACTCTGATCTCCTTCCCTGCATTATCTGGGCTCCGCCTCTATCCTGGATCTCATCTCCATGGGACCACTGTGGCTCTGCTCACCTAAGCCTGTCCCAGGTTGGGCACTGAAAGGTCTGAATCCCAGAACATCCTCAGTCCGGGCAGGTGGGCAGGTGTCACCCTACCTCCAGCCTCATTCTTAATGGCTGCAATCCTGTTGCAATTATTCAGGGCCCTGCTGTGGAGCCCCCTAAAACCTCCGGCTGATTAATTAGAAAGTAGATGGTCATTCAACATTTCTGAGATCAGGACTTACATAATTATAACTGAGCATTTTAAAAATACTAGCAAACCCTAGGGCAATTCAGTTTACATAAAGACACTTTTACCGGGTGTGGTGGCTCACGCCTGTTATCCTAGCACTCTGGGGGGCTGAGGTGTGTACATTGCTTGAGCTCACGAGTTCCAGACCAGCTTGAGCCAGAGCAAGTCCTGTCTCCAAAAAAAATAGTTGGGAATTGTAGCAGGTGCCTATAGTCTCAACTACTTGGGAGGCTTAAGCAGGAGCATCATTTAAGCCCAAGAGTTTGAGGTTGCTGTGAGCTGTGATGTCAGAGCACTCTAGCCAGGGTAACAAAGTGAGATTTTGTCTCAAACAAACAAAAAACCATAAAGACACTTTTCCATCAAAATGTGGAATTCCTTTGGATGTGGAAAGGGTGATGGGCCAATAGGCATGGCTGTATAAAAAAAGGTTATCTCCATCCAGATGTTCCTGTCAACATCCTTTTACGCAGCACTGATTGGACTATTTCTTCCTCATTCTACAAGACTTGAAAGGCATGAACTCAGAATATCTCTACAGTGAGCAGAACTTAAAGCAAGACTTAAACAGACCTTTACACGACAGCCCCGCTGAGTCTGCCCAGGAACCTGGGATTATCTAAGCCAGTGGTGAGAATACAGCAGGCTCTGTGCTTACTGATTCTCACATTATGTCTTCCAGCTTCTCATTAAGTAGGTGTGAAATCAGGAGAGGTCCTTGCCCCTTTAAGAATTGTTACCCACATAATGGAATTCATGATCTCACAATCACATAAATCACCGCCAGCCTCCTTAAGTCAATTCATATTTCTGTAGTTCGTTAGTGGCTTGGGAGGAAATTGCATTTATTATAATTGTCTCTAATTGCACCAGATTAGTGATTACAATTATTGATGGCAGCTGATTATTCATTAGGCATCAAATCAATCCCCATGCTTCCTCATTACTTGAAAGAGTAACTGATGAGGAGAGGGCCTAAAGGACACCACGTCCACCCCCTTCCCTGCGTGGCGGGTAGCCTCCCAGCGTTGGCTCCAAACACACACCTGAAAAAAATATAGAACTTAAAGTAACAGAGAAACATCCCACATTCCTCTTCTTCCCCATTCCGCACCTAGACCCAATTCAGCGCTGATCAGTGAAATTATTGAATTTGTTAAACATCACTGAAGGCTATTTAGAGGCCCCAGAATGCTCCGGAATTGCTAGTTTTTCCAGAATGGCCTTCTTGGTTACCTAATGAAAACTTCAGAATTCCCTGACCCAGCTCTTCTAGAATACCTTCTCTTTGGAATTCGCAAAGAGAATAGACCTTAGAGAGACACAGACCAGTCTTTACGCTCTGTCTGGACTTTGTGAGACTAGGTCAAGCCAGGCAGTTGCTTATCCTGTCTGAGCTGTGGAATCATCAGTAGATCATTCACAACTGATTAGATCTTCTCTGCTTGTCCGTTCACTGACTCTCTGTAGAAGAGTGCAGTCAACATCTAAGGAGGGGATGCAGCGGACATAAGTACTTACCTGCAAGGGCCATGGTGAGGGCTGCTTTAGATAACATATTTAAGAAACCTTGTATTGCCCTGGGTAAGAAGTAGTTGCTCAGTTACTGCCAGTTCCTCTCCTCTCCACTTCCTTGGAACCATAATATCTCAATTATCTTCACGAGTTTTATTCCTGATCTCTTTATACACTGGTTCAATATTAACCAAATTTATCCTTCTGGTATTTCTTGCTGGTGAGTATCAGTGGATTTGCTGTAGAAGAGCAGCTTCCAGAAGACCTTAGCCTATTCACTGGTACCTATAGCATGCTGGGCACTGGATATAGAGGGTTGGGGAGATTAATAAAATGTAAGTATTGACCTTGAACAGCTCACATCCAAATGGGAAGGACTGTTCATTCTATTTTTATGCTTTGTTTGCATTCAAGGGATGAATGGGTTCTAAAGAGTCCACAGGGAAATGGGCAAGCCCAGCTAAGCTTGGAGAGTCAAGAGGCTTTATAGAGTTGATGTTTGAGATGGGCCTTTAATTGAAGTTCCATTAATTTCCTCAAACACCTTAGCGGTGACCAGGTTTCCAAGAAAGCCTACAGCATTTGTTAGGACAAGGAGACAGAAGCAAGTACCTCTTCAGGGCTGCGCTGGGAGCACCTATGTCTGATATATGAGGACAGTGACAATGATAAGTGCTGCTTGCTAGATACCACCCAGGCTAACCCTCTGTCACTAAGCGGCCCTTCCTCCTTGTAGCAGGGATATCTCAGAAACGTGGAAGAATCTCAGGACTTTCCTCTGGGAGCCTCTATGGTGCCTTTGGTGATACAGACCCCTAACTCAGCCTTTCCCTGAATGTCCAGCTCATCTCAGTTTATCCCCTATTTCAGCACTCGTGTCTGTGACTCTCCCTACTGTGACAGTCTCCTCCCACTTCTGCTTATGATTCAATTCAAAGAACCTAAGGGTCTGCAAATGGCAGAGGCATTCAGAGTCCACCACTGCCTGTGTGGGCAGAGACTGCCCTGCGATCCTGAGGGGAGAGGGAGGAGGCGACTTTGGGAAGGAGGCTGCAGCCTGGCTCCTTATCAGACCTTTGTCTCATATGGGGGTTGGTGCTAATATCCCTGTTTCCTTAGACACAAGTGCTGTGGTGTATCTGACCTATACTCAGATCCTCTGGGAAAGTAAATAGTTATTCCAGAAATAATGCAAACTGTGGGGCCCAGAGCTCAGAGGGCAGGCCCTCCTTACCCATATAAGTTGCCCATTACGCCATCCCTTTGGGGGAAGCTGAAGATGAGCGTGCAACTTCTCTGGACAAAACAAATTTATCTCGTCTACTTGTAAGCCTGTTGAAACTTTGCCACTTTCTCTAGAGACTCCCCCTCCCACATCCAGGCCTGTTGCCCACGAAGGAGGAAATCAACACTTTCCCAGCTGCCATGTCCCTCTGTCTGCCCTGTCTCCAAAATGTCCCATATAGGGGCAGACCCCTCCTGGAAGGCTGGACTTTAAGGGAAGAAAACACACAAGTATAGCCTCACTTTCAGTGAGACGAGAGGATACGCATATTCTGTGCTAAATCAGAACACCAGACAAGACTTTCCCTTTCTTGGCAACTGTATATATCAACAAACCTCTCTCCTAAAGAGCCACAGGACGCTTCCTCACTGGTGGTAAAGAAAGTTGTACTCACTGATTTTCTGATTAGGAGGAAAGCTGCTCTAGCCAGAGCCAGAGGGAGTCTGGGGACCAAGAGCCATGGGGGTTCCTGGGCTGCCTTTGGAGGCTGCCCAAAGCCTGCTAGCAGCTCCCACCCTGGCTGGGGAGAGGTCTGCTCCCCATTGCACCAGCACAGCTCCGCCTAATTCCGAACTTCGGAGAAACACAGGCCCCAGCCCCTCCCTCACCCTATCCTCTGTCCGCTGGTGCCCCATGGCCTTGCATTGTCCTGGTAACAGTTGGCAAATGAGTCCCAGACCAGCCGCTTGTGCAGGATGGTGGTGCGGTAAGAACCTTCATCCTTATGGCAGGCACATTAATGCCAAGTTTGCGCATTCTAATTAATAACAGTCAGTAAACACCAAAGAGAGCTAATGATGATTACAGGCCGCAGCTCCTGTGTGTTAGCAAACACACCAGGCAGGCGGCCTCTCTTCCCTTCCCAGGAAGACAACGGGCCTGCTTCTTGTAGACGTACCCTGCCGCCTCCAGGTCTCCACCCCCACCTTTAGCAGATCTTGGGCTATTCCCAGCCTGGTCCCTGGCAAATAAGAAAAGGCTGTGATCCATGCAGGCCGGTCATGCAGGAAGGATGCCAGGCCAGCCTCGGGATTAGAGGGCTAAGGAAAGAAGACCTTGGCTTCTTTGAGGTTGTCAGGCAGCTCTCAGTGGCACTTAGAATAAAACAATTTTTTCTATTTTTTTTTCTTATTTTAAAAATATATTTTTTCCAATTTCAAAGTAATACAATTTGCTTTGAAAAACTAAAACATGACGGAAGTATGTAAAGAAGAAAAAACGAGTCTCCCTGAGTCCTCCCCAGGAGGTAGGATGAGTCCCCAGTGGGTTTGCCTCCTCCCCCCACTTCTCTACCTCCTACTTAATTTTGATTCCTTTTCTACTCTTGGTACACAAAAATTTTCATTCTACTACTAAATTATCCCTTTTGCAAATACTTTATTCCTTGTTCAGCAAAGCTTTTACAGATCCTCTGTCCCCTCGACTCTTCCCCCTGATTCAAGGATTCTTCCTATGACAATATTTTTTAGGCCCCAGAAGACAAAAGAAGGAAGAATTCAGCTCCGTGGTGCCACCAGGATACCTCACCTGGGGATGTTTTCTTTCTTGCACTCCCTGGGTTGTAGCAACTAACTATAATTACATCCATGCCTCCAAATCCACATTTGGAGAATGTTCTAGTCCTTTCTCCATGGCCCAGGGCACGTGGAGAGTTACAAAGAGCAGAGCTGGTTGGAGGGAAGCAGGCTTCTTGGGAGTTCTCCAGGTGAATCCTACAGAGAATTGTAACCTGGAGCTCTGGGCATGGAGGAGATAACTAGATGGCAGAGGAGGTTGGAAGAGCAGAACAGCCCACTAGTGATCAGAATCTTATCCAAAGTTTAATTCATTTCTAGAGGACTCCAAACCTATATCAATCTGTCATGATTTTTTTTGTTAACCCCATCCTCTTGAAATTAGTTCACTGGGCTACAAGGGTAATATTTCTCCTATCACCATCAGCATAACTTCAGACAAAACTTTCTTCCTTATGGGACTATTCAATCTATCCCACCCAGAACTCTTCCCTGAGAGGTTAAGAATAGAACATATATATATTTAAAAAAGTGAAAAGTAGCATCATTCCTAAGGGTGCTTATAAAATGATCAGTTGTAACTAGAATGGTGGTTGTGTTATCTTTTTAAATACATGGGACATTTTTCATCTGTTTCTTTGTCTCTTTTTTCATTGGGCCATCTCTCCCTTTCTGTGGCTATAAATCTTCCTTCCATTTTTCTTCAGCTTTGTTAGAATTGTTTTCTCTCATCTTTCTCATTCTTTTTCTTCACAATAAGGAATTGAAGGGCATTCCCAAATGCAGTTTGGTACACTGAAGGTCATTACCGAATGCAGTTCAGTACACTGAAGGACATTACCAAATGCAGTTAGGTACACTGAAGGTCATTAGCAAATGCAGTTAGGTACACTGAAGGACATTACCAAATGCAGTTAGGTACATTGAAGGTCATTTCCAAATGCAGTTCGGTACATTGAAGGACATTACCAAATGCAGTTTGGTACACTGAAGGTCATTACCAAATGCAGTTAGGTACATTGAAGGTCATTTCCAAATGCAGTTAGGTACATTGAAGGACATTTCCTAATGCAGTTCGGTACATTGAAGGACATTTCCACATGCAGTTTGGTGCACTGAATGCCTCCATCCACCCATCCGTCCGCTCATTCATCCCACCAGCACTCACTGAGCTTCCACTCTCTGCCACATTCATCGCAAGGCTCTTAGAACAGAGAAGTAAATGGATTACTCCTGCTCTCAAGTCGTACTCAATCAGGAAAGGCAGAAAGACACAAAATCAGAGAAACTCCTAGGTCCATACTAGGTCCATGCTATGGTAGTTAGAAGGCAATGAGCAGGTCTATGGGGGCTTATTGGGGAAAATCCATAGAGCAAGTGACATTTGGGCTGAAGAGAAAACTGAATTCAAAGTGCACCAAGTAGAGGGTCAGAGGCAGGGGACAGAGAGAATGATGTTTCAGAAGCTTCCTGGGCAAAGGCCTGGGGAATGATATGGCCCAGAACATTTGAGGTCTGAAAGTGATTTCACCTCTTTGTGGAGGGTGGTGGTGGGACAGGATCCAGAGCCTGGCTTTTGACTTTAACCATCAGAACCTGGCTGTCCATGGATAGCTTAGAGGTGGGAGGGGGACAACTACAGGTGACCTAATACTCCACAGTCCTGTGTGAATGTTTGTACCATGAGCATGATTTACTTTAAGCATACTTTTACTTTACTTTGTAGCCTCAGGCATGATGTTACAGTGTCTTTTCCATTTTGAGAGGAGGGAGACAGATAGGAAGGGCTTGAAGCAGGAACAATTTTGGGCTTCCAGCTGTGTGACTGAAGCTTTCTGTTTCCTATCCCTGCATTTTAAAATAGGTTGAGTAGAAGCTCTTTATATGTTTCTGTAACAAACTAAAGCAGGTTGGTTTTTACCTCTAAGTAGCCCTGGACTGATTCTCCCAGGGCTGTGTTAGTAATTCCGCTCTGGCCTTGCCCGTTGTCCCATTTCCCTGGCTCCCACATCAAGACACCCACCTTTCCTTTCACATTCTGCACAGCGGGGATTTCTGCAAGTTGAAAAATTGCCTATCAATTCCCGGACAACATAAATGAGGCCCTGCTTTCAGATTCAGGGGGCAGTCTCTGCATCCCTTCCTGCACTTGGGGGACACCCTGAGGGTCTCCTTCAGAGCGTTTCCATCTGGCTTCCACTTCTTTCCCACTAGCCGTCTCTGAAGCCTCTTGGGCCACTGTGAGGATGTAAATGGAGAAACCACATAAACCAGGAGTGACAAGCACCATGCTGAGCTCTCTGCACCACTGCCTGACGACCCTAGGAGAGAATAAGAAATAAATTGGCCTTGAGGCTTGTGGGGAAAGCCAAAGGCCCAGAAGAAGCTTTCCTCTACCTTCCATTGCTTCTCAAATTGTACTTCTGTCTCACTCTAAACCCGTCTTGCCAGGCCTGGCCCTAACTGGCTTTGTTTTCCCAGGCAGGCCTGCCTTTTGCCTGTCGCTAGCCACCCACCACCAAAGCTCCATCTCTAGGCCCTGGGCTATGCTCCGTCCTTTCCATAACACTTGCCCCTCTGTGTTCCTGCTCCGACTTGCTCCTCTAAGAAGTGCTTCTAAGGAGTTAGCTCTAAGTTCTCTCCCTGGCCCCTCAACTCCAGCACACTTGGATTCTCTACACTAATCCTATTTCCCTTTTTAACAATCCTTGAAGGTGGAGCCGAGATTTCTGAGACTGTGGCATTTCTCAGACCCCTTCGCAGGGTTGAACAGTAGGTGGCTGCTTAGCCCTACTGATCAGCCTGTGCGAGGGGTTGTCCAAATAAGATCACAGACTTGTTCTCAGTCTCACCAGAAAGAGCAGGAACTTTGGAAGGAGACCGAGGGGTTGAAATTCATCATCTCCCACATACTAATTAAGTGATCTAGGGCAAGTTCCTGAATGTAAATGAGCTTCTCTTTCCATAACATAAAATTGGGATAATAATACTTCTCTGGGAATTTTAGTGACTGTTAAATTAGATATGCAAAGCAAGTAACCCAAGGCTTGGATTTTACTATGTAGTTAATAAATCTTAGCTCCTTTTCTTCTTTAATCTTGGCAAGAAATTTTACCTTTGGCTGCAAGCATGTTTTGCCTCCACCATCTCCTCCTCTTCTGCATCTTTCTAAGTCAGTCTCACCCAGGGAAAGAAAGAAGCCCCAGGCGGTACACCCAGGTGATGCCTGCAGGGGTGAGTTCAGAGAAGGCAAAAAAGGGCGAGAGAACCAGATAGTCTATCTCCCTGGAAGGGCGGGGGAGGCTTGATCATCTTTTACGTTCAATGCTTTTCCCCAGAGACTCAATGCTGTGTAAATGTAAAGTTATAATAATTATGATAACATTTACATTAAATGTGCTGCTGACAAGGCTTCATGAGATACAGAAGTTTGCCAGTTCCCTTTGGAATGAGTATAGCAGAATCTGCTTTCTCTGACTTAACTTCTTTCCATTCTGATCCAGAAATTCTGCTGGTAGGGTGACACGTGTGGCTTTATTTATGTGACATACTTCAAACGTAACCATGTCCTCTATGTCTCTTAGTATAACTACGAGCAGTTAGCTTGACCAAATGAAAAGAAACAATTCAACAGCAAAGTTCCATTATGGACCAGATATTATGGGGAAGTGACCTGACCGCGTACCTGGGGATCAAGGATTCTGATACCAAAGGGGTGACAACAGGGAGCTACAATACCAAAGAGCTGTATAGCCGATGACCAGATTGTCCTTAAACATGGGGGTCCTCCCAGGCAGACTTCATGTCTTATGCACCCTGATTTTATCTGTGGTGCTTGTGAATAAGCCAAGGTTAAGAGAACAAACAAGTGAATGAACCACAGGCAAAAAAATCCCTTTCACTATTCTTGTCAGTGCTAAAAAGGGCTACCAAGACAGTCTGGTAGCAGGTCAGAAGATTGGGGAAGAAAGCCTTCCCCCTTTCCAGGATATCCTCCCATTTTAGAGCTTGAGCTTTATTTATCTGTGAGGTGCTTCTGAGAGCCCTACTCAGCATGTCACAATCAGAAAATATGTCTGGGGGGTCACCTCTTTTGCAAAGAAGAAACTCACAGCAAAGGACCCCCTAAAAGTTGTTAGAAGCAAAAGGGTTAGAAGGTCATTGATAGCCAACAAGATGACCGACGCTAAGCTAAATGTCTCCTGTATGTCATCTCACAGTGAGATCACGGAGTCATGATCGCATCCTTAATTTCTCAGGAAAACAACAAGACAAACAGAAACACTGCACTCCAAGGACAGGAAGGTGTCTATCCCAAATCTCAAAGGACTCTGCTCTCTGGTCCCTACAGCTTTTCATGCATGTGCTCATGTGCCTTGGACGGGAGAAAGGGCTGGTAGGGAGAGACAGATTCATTCTTTTGGAGGTTATTTGAAGCTATTATATGCAACCTTTTAAAAAATATTCATTAGTAGAGAGTCTGGGGAAAAAAATATTCACATGAGGAAATTAAATTCTTCCCAAAGATGATTAACATCCTAACATTAACAATGACCATCCATCTTTCAAATAACAACCCGCAATTGAAGGTGATGTATTGTTCCTGTGCCCACGAGGTGTGCGTATGTGTATATGGTGGCAGTGTGGTTAACGTATGATGACTTTGCATTTCACGTCCCACTGGGCAGACTCTAGAACACACCTAAAAGGCATTTGTGTGGTTCTGGATCTTGAGAGTATCCATACTTGTAAAAGAAACAGAAATAATAATGAGATAATAACAAGAACACTAGATAATTACATGAAATATTTACTATATACCAAACCCCGTTCTGAACACACTCCGTGAAATGTATTAATGAAGCCTCAAAAAATAAAAATTAAAAAAAAAAAAGACCAGTGGAATAGACACTGATCTGCCTTTTTTCTAGATGAGGGAACCGAGGCTTCAAAACATGAAGTGGTTTTTTTAATGCCTTCTGGCTGGCAGTGTAAAAGCTGCACTCAGACCCAAGCTGATGACTCTCCGGCCCTTGCTTTTAATCAGCGCTCTACTTCATGGAGAGCAGAAGATGGGAGGATCTAAGGTGACCTTTAGAGAGCAGAGCAATAGCTTTAGAAAGAAGATAGCTACAAAGAAAAAAACTATTCAGGTCGCCCAGAGAGTATGTTAATCTGTTGGAACTGTGCAAACAATAGAGACTGGACTTTGATGGTGAGGGGAACACGTCAGGCATGGAAATGCTGTGAGCAGTTCCTCAAAAGAAAAAAAAAAAGGAAACAACTCATGATTGCAGTGCTCAAAGAAGTTTAAGAACATGGCATCTTCTATTACCTTTCTTTTGGAAATCTAATTCTCAGTGTTCACAAAAACTCCAGGAAGTCTTGCAGCTGGGAAACTAATTTAGCTTTGTTAAAACCCTGTTTCAAACAGATAGAACCATGAACTAACTTGCCCGCCATCTTTTTCCTTATATCACCTATAGACATTCTTATCTGTGTTCAAGAATCCTCCAGCCAAGAGCCTGCTCTGTGGATAAATCACTTATTCCCAGTTTCTTTTCTGCCTGTCCAGCAGCAAATGTCCTTGTGGAGACCTCCTCCATGTGATGAGAGAGAGAGAGACCCAGGCCAGAAGACATGGCCACAATGCTAAACTCTAGTTGCCAGGTAAGAAAGAAGGCAGGGCCAGAGCTGCAGCCAGCCAGGAGAGGAAGCATAGCAAAATATTCATTAATTTTAGAGGTTGACTCTCACATCCCATGTCAAGGCTCCTACACAGTGGACATGGCAGAAAGGGAGGGAAGGCCTCTTTGGCGACCCATCACAGTTACACAGCTGGCAGGGGAAGTGATGCTTCCCATTGACTAAGGTTGCTGCAGACACCGTTAGACATTGTAGTAGACTCCAGTGAGCAAAAGATTTACACAGGCATTTTATAAAAGAAGACCCAGAAGGCTAATTCAGCATCATTAGGTATCAGGAAGAGGTGAATGAAGACCACAGTAAGATACTAACACACGTCTACTAGACCAAGGAAGAAGGGAAGGAAGAGAAGCTAGGAGAGCCGGAGAGAGGGAGGTAGGCTCAGGGAAGAAGGGGGTAAGTGAGAGTGAGAAAGAGAATAGAAGAAAGCCCGGCCAATGTCAAGTGTTGATGAAGGTACTAGAGCAATGGCAAGACTCATGCAGAGCGGGAGGGTGTGGAAATGGGTGCTTTTACTTTGGAAAATAGTTTGTCTTCATCTCCCAAAGTTTAAGATGTGCATACCATATGACTCAGAAGGTACGATGGTCATAAAGAATCTATGTACCTATGTACCGGGGGACCTGTGCAGAATGTTCTTGGCAATCCTGTTTAAGTGTCAGTCATGGCAGCATAGAGACGTACATTGTAGTATCCACGGATTCCTTCAATGGGACGTCAAACAGCACTGAAAATTAGTAAATCCCAATTCCCATGTACAGGATGACTCACAGAGCCCACTAAGCTCTAGTAGTCAGGCGCAGAAGAGCACAGGCTACGTGACAAAAATTAAACCCCTAGGTTCAGAAATGCATACTGAGGTGATAAAAGTAAAAAAAAAAAAAAATCAAAAAAACAAGTCAGTGGTTATGATAAAATTGAGGATGGCTTATACTTCGTGAGGAAGGGGAGTGCATGTTGGGGAGAAGGCAGAGGACGCCAGGGCTTCTGGGGCTCTGGCTATGCTCCTTATCTGGGTGAGGGCTACAGGGATCTTCAGTTTGCAGTAATTCACGAAGCTGCATGTACATGTTTTATGTGCATTTCTGTATTGTGTATTCTACAAGTTTTCAAAAAAGCAGTGCCTGTGGCTCGAGGAATAGGGTGCTGGCGCCATATACCAGGGGTGGTGGGTTCAAATCTGACCCCCACCAAAAAACTGCAAAAAAAAGAAAAAAACTTAATGAATCTAGATGAGAGGACAAACCACACAGACTCTCCTGAGCCTCAGGTGTGTACCTGCCACAGCTGACCGGGTGGCCTCACCTGCAGTCCCATTGCTTCCTCAAACTCCAAGGACTGTAAGTGAACTCATCATTTCCGGCCCCCAAGTCTGACCCTCTCCTGGCTCTTCTAGTTTGATGAATGGCAGCACCATCACATTCTAGAAACCATCAGACATCCTGTCTCCGACTTCCCCCACGTCCATGTCCCATTACTTCCTAAACCCAGTTTATTTCTATTTTCTACCCATTTTGGACATTGATCTCCACTTTTATGCCCACTATCAAAACCTTAGTCAGAATGGCATAATCTCCAACTTGTATCATGGTAACACTTCCCAGTCTGGTGGCAGATATGGTGCTGGGTGGCTGGTTCTACGCTCCCCTCTGTATAATTTCACGCACCTTGCATTCCCAGAGGTTATATCATAGTTGGAAGATTGTTACCATTTCTGCATCATCTGTAAAATCAAATTTTTACCTCTTCATACAACACAGATGGTCATCTAGAACCTGTCACCCACACTTATTTTCACTCGTTTCCAGTGAACTTGACCTCCAGCCCCTTTTAAGCCATACTTCTGTATTCCCTCTGCTGCCAATTATTTTGTTTCCCATCTTTGCCTGGCAGACCCCACGCATGTATCAGCTGTTTAAGGACCAAATTGATAAACTCTTCCTCCATGAATGCTTGTCCTCCTGCCTTTAAACCCTGTTATAGTCAACTCTTCCCTTCTTTTTACTATTTTGGTTGCTTGGACTTACTTTTATTTGTCACGCATCATGCTCTTTGGCCGCTGTGTGTTGATATATCTGTCTCCCTTTCAGACCGTGCTGCCCCCTTCATGGCAACACCCACACCTTGTAGGCCAATGCTTGGTGCACATTATGCCCTCAACAGAAATTACTGAATGAACAAGAAATGGTTTCTGTGATGCTGCTGTGATAATTTGAGGCTTAAAGTATCCCATAAAGAAGCTGAATTTCTCCTAAAATTAGGGACAGGTCAGTTGTCAACCAAAAAGACAACATTTAGTTATACAAAACTTTTGGCAGGAAAAATCAAGATCCTTAGGGATGAAATAATTTATAAACACATATGGCTACTGATAACTCTTTCTTTCTATACAGAAGTCTTTTAGGTCACCTTCAAACACAGATACACACACACTCACACACATTCACCCCTAAACGGAATAACTCAGAGGCACGAGGGAAAACAGGGTGCTACTTCTTAGTCTAATGCAGTCTACTGGGTTTTCCTGATTTTCAACCAGTGTGCTATGAAAGGATCTTAGGTGTGCTGAGAAAATTTTTAAAGATCATTTAATTTATTTTCAAAAGATATTCAAAGCACAGTAAATATATTACTTTTTACTCTTTATTTTGATTACATCATTTAAGTGTGTCATGGAAGTTTAACTATGGGTGCAAGTGTGCCTTGAGATAAAAAAAGGTTGAAAAACATTACTCTAGACTGCAATCTCAGATAGTTCGCAAGTAGGAAGCAAAAGAATCCCCAGAGTTTAAATTCTATTTTAACATGCCTTTGTTATATACCAAGAGCAATTAAGTTTCAACAGTGTTTTTTGAAGTCACCTGGACTTTTCAATCCCTTACTTTTCTGGAGAAACTCGCCCTCTGCTTGGATATGCTCTGCTCTGTTTTCTGAAGGGCATCATCTCCCAAGCTCCTTCCTGGTTGGGGATTGGGAGGGCATCATCCCCAGCTGCCCTTTGTAATTTGAACCACTCAAGGTGTCTCTGGGTGACCAGCTTAGCAAGACAAAACAACTTGGCTCTTTTAAAGAAGCCATACATTTTTTAACTCACCAATACATCTTAAATACAGTTAATTCCACAAACGTCATAAATATGAGATTAATACAATCATTGTTCCAAGTTTGTGGTCAAGGTCAATTCACACCTGTGCCATTTCATTTGGTTTCTCTTTTGTTGGTTATTAGGGCGAAGCCAGAATAAGACTGGGCAGAATTCCATTAGGCAGGGTTGTGATCTGGTCCGTATGATTAAATCTATACTGAGACTGTCTTCTAAAGGTGACATCTTTGATGCCCACTAGCAGTTCCCAGCTCTTTTGTTGGTGATGGGATGGATTGCAGAATAGAGTTCTCCACTGCAAAGGAATTGAGTAATGGGCCCGAATGGCCCACACAGTTCCCAAATTTGCAGTGTGCACATACCCAATTACACACAGATTTGGAGTGAGTAAAGTACAGAGCAGGTGGGAGCATTTTGCTGGCTCTTTCTCCAGTATCATCTGTTGGTCCCAGCTCGATTGTCAGCTTTGATTTTCAGATGCTGTCTGGGGAGAGGAATGCTTCTAGCTCTTGCCCAGGCAGGAAAGGCCCTGCTGCTGCCTCCTCCTTTCTTTGTCAGGCTTGTCCTCCAGGAGGCCGACAAGCCTGCGGGACCCAGAACAGACTTGCTCTGATTGTGTCTCTTCCCCAGGGCAGCGATTCCCCCTCGGGAACTGACTTAATGGAAACATTTTCGATGCCAAGGAGTGACAGTGCACATGAAGTCTCTAGACACAGGCCCCCCCAACTCCACCCCCATGGCCAAGAAGTAAGTTTTGGGAGGCGGCAGACATGCAGCTTCTCTCCACCAGCGGGGACCTCCAGCTCTGCACATGCTAGGCCAGAGCAAGCTACCAGTCTCCAAGGGAATAGACTCATAGGGAATTCTCTTGCCTTTGCCAGAAAATGACAGTTCAGTATCTTGTGGATGAAAGTTTGTGTTCTGAGAGCTGTCATGGTGGAGAACACATCTTTGGGGTTGAAGGCAAACAGTAATGGGAGACTGGAAATAAGAGTGAAAACGAACACAAGTGACGAGGTGAGAAATCAGGACTCCTCTGATGTCAGCCTCTTATCCAATCCTTTGTCCTTCCCCTGCCAAGACTTAGGCTGTTAAAATCAAAAGTCACCAGCAACGTCTCTCCCCAGCCTCTGAACAGAGGGAGTCAACTACCGTAAATTTGGAAAAACAACATCCTCTAAACAGATTAGAAGCAGAGTGTCATCATTTAATACTTCAGATTATACTCTCACTAGAGACGACAGTTAATAATGAATAAGTCACAGCACCTCAGTTTAAATCCCAGTTCTGCAAATGATATTTAATAATGAATAAGCTGGAGTACCTGAGTTTAAAGCCCGTTTCTGCCACTCCTAGTTGTGAATCCCTGCGCAAATTACATAAACCCTTTATGCCTCAGTATCCTGATCTTTTTTTTCCATAGAGACAGAGTCTCACTTTATCACCCTTGGTAGAGTCCCGTGGTGTTTCAGCTCACAGCAACCTCCAACTACTGGGCTTAGGTGATTCTCTTTCCTCAGCCTCCTGAGTAGCTGGGACTACAGGTGCCCGCCATGACACCCGGCTATTTTTTTGTTGCAGTTGGCTGGGGCCAGGTTTGAACCCGCCACCCTCGGTATATAGGGCCGGTGCCCTACTCACTGAGCCACAGGCGCCACCTGTATCCTGCTCTTTAAAAGGCTATCAAATAGTTCCTATCTCACAGGAAATTTTGACAATTAAGTGAAAAAACGTGTCTTAGAAAACCAGGTTGTACATGTTAGCTGTTACTGCTACTTACGTTATTCTGGGGCAGAACATTAATGGTAGAAATGTACACGGTCTCAGTGTGTGTGTGCTTGTGTGTGTGACTTGTAAGTAAGGTTCCACGGGATCTGTAACTTTTTCTTTTTTTAAATACAATCTGTCATGGCGGACGGTGGCAGGCAGCTGATTCCAGTGTTTTGAAGGAAATATCTAGGTGAACTATCTCCCTCTGGTTAAGCCCCTGATCTTCGGGAGGAAGTAAGAAGTCATGTTTAGAACACTGAGGTTGAAACATGATTCTGGGGCCAGGACATGCTCTGTGACCAATGGGTTCTGTGAATTTGGTGACTTAGCTCAGAGGAAGGAAAGAGAGAGTTAGACTCAGAGACCTCTGCCTCCTCCTGTCACTGACTCCCCAACCCCTTCCTCATTTTGTGTGTCAAGCTGGGCAAGAGTCTGTTCTTACAGACCTGACAGAAGTTTGGCTCCTCCTGTCACTGGCTGAAGGACAGTGGCAAGACCTTCTGGCCTTCAAGTGCCCATGAAGCCCTTTCTTTAGGAAACCTAGCTGCCCTAACACCCGTGATAGGCATATCTGACTTCTGACCTGGAAGATGAACTTGATCATCTTTTATCAGCTCTATGATGTGACACAGAGGAATGTCTGGGTCATTGCTTTTAACTATCTGCTCCTTGAGAGTAGGGGACTCTGATGTGGACACAGTCATGCCTTAGACAGTCAGCTCCTTCTCGAGCATTTGGATAATGGGGTTACCCAGGGGTGATGGAGGTATCAGGGGGAGCAGAGGGTGAGTAGTGGTCTATCAAAACTGCATTGCTGATAAAATGGTAAATATCTGCTCAGGGCAGGAATATCTAAAGAGCTAAGCCCCAGAGCCAGCATGCAAGTCACTTGGCAGTGTGACGCACCACTTGTCAGGGATGGGGCGGCTGCTGCCCTCAGACTGTGCTGCCAACGAGGCTCTGCATCAAGGCCACAGGAAAGAGAGACCTACCGATGACACCTATCCCCCACCACCTTCCAGTGACATGTTCTGTTTAGTACTGGCATAGACAGCCAAGAACCACCTTAAAGAATTTATGGAGACTTTTATACTCTGAGATCATGTCCCATGAGCCCAGCCATTGAGAAACACATGCTATTCTATGCCTGGGACGTTCAAGGCTGACGTGGGCCTGGACTGAACCAGTTACCTGATTTCCTCCAGAAGCCTTTCTGCTCTCTGCCATGGGAACAGCACGGAGGCCCCTGTGCCCTTCCTGGTGCTAAGCGTCCATCCCCTGCCACTTGTCATGGCCCTCTGCCCTCCCCCTGTCCTCCTTCTGGCTCAAGAAACAGGGACCTGGACGTCTCCATAACCACCACTTGCTTGTGATGATTCAGGTCATCAGAAAAGCAAAAGACACACGGGCAGGTCTGTTCCCCAATCCTCAGAGTTTTATATGACGATGCTGCTGATGTTGTGATTCCCAGTGGCTCAGCTGCCTCTTTTCTTTTGCCTAGGACCACAAGTCCATTTTGTTGATATGGCATCAGGATTTCCTCCATGTTGTGTCCACCCAGTTGTCAAAACAGGCCCAAGGTGATGCCTTGAGACATTTAGATTACCACTGGCTACAGGGTGGGCAATATCCTAATAATCCCAGAAGTTCATGCCTTGGCCTGGAGGGTAGAATGTTGGAAAGTTGGTCAAGTGCTATAGGATAGCTGCATACAATTTTCCCATCTTTAAGAGGAGTGTGGTTAGTCTGGGGAGAGGGACGGTGTTCTCTCCCCTCCCAGCATCTCTGAGGAACTCCATGAACACTGAACGGGGCTTAAACCAGCAGGAGACAGAATTCAGGTTTCTGATGTAGCATTCTACAGTATGTGACTCATGCTGATCTTAGAAAATGGAAAAAATATATATAAGAAAGAAAAACAAAAAGATAAAGTAGGAAATGTAGCAAAATCTTCATAATTGATAAATCTCAACAGTGGTCCTAGGGCTTTATTTTACCTCTATTCTGTGATGCTTCAACATTTTTTAATAAAAGCTTAAGTTCAAAATGTTATTGAGGGAATAATTATGAAATAGGTGCTAGAAAAATGTTAGAAAGAGCAAGAATTAAGTTTGGTTTTGTTTATTTCACATGCCCGGCATCTTCTCTGGGTGACTGCAATTTCTCTGGACATGCCGATGTCCAGGTCTGTGCATTTCCAGCCATGTTCCCAAAGGCCTGATTTAAAACTTTTCCTTGTATTTGCTTTGGTAAAACATGTGGATATTTTAAATAGCATTCTTTGTGTCACATCAACAAACAAAAATCAAAATACCCAATCTTCACTCCTGCTGGTATTTCAGTTTCCTTACAGTTCTCTGGTGAAGTGATCAACCAGTTTTCTTTGTACATTTGAGAACCCTGTATCTCTTGTTCTTTTTCCCTCCTGGGGGACAACGTACAATAAGTTCATCTCACGGTCCCAAATTTATTAGATATAGCCCTGACCCTTGTGTTAAAAATGGAGGCAAAATGAATAAAATGTTTTACTTTCCAAGATCATTATGACTGCTTTGTTAGTCAAAGTATAGGCTAAGATGCTATAATAAGGCCAGTTCAAATGCATTAGCTTAATCAAGGTAGGAATGAACTACTCTTTCAAGGAGGCAGACAGTAACAGGACTTGTGGTGGTATGAGCTTGACAGCCATATCTTTTATCTCTAGCTCCAATGTGGCTGCTTCAGCACTTACCATCACATCTGCGACTCAGTTAAGGGAATAAGGGAGTCACACATTCATTCCTGCCAAAGACTTGAGCAGCTGAAAGTATATGTCCACGTACCTTCCATTCCCATCCCACTGTCCAGAACAAAGCCACATGGCCTGCCCAACTGCAAAGATGGCTGGGAAATGTGGTCTATAGCTATTGAAGCGGGGAGAGATACAGGGGAACGCTAGAATGGTCTGCCACAGTCAGCTAGTGACAGACCAGCACTCAGAATCGGCTATCCTGATGCTGCGTATGATGCTATTTAAGATGTGAAACAGCAAGTTGGAAAATAATTTCTCAAAAAAAAAAAAAAATGAATGAATATAGTTGCTACCCTGCCTGTCTTGAAGAGATTCTGCTGAAACTTACTAAAGGCAGAATACACATGCCTACATACAATAACTAAGAAAATGCCGTGAAGGCTACGTTGAACAGTTTGATGAGAATATTTAAGATTGTATATGAAACCAGCTCATTGTACCCCTTGATTGCACTAATGTACACAGCTATGATTTAAAAAAAAAAAATTTTTTTTTTCAACCAGCCTTGTGCTATGGCTGGGCTTTGCAATTCATAAAAAGAGCCGGCTCTGCCTATGGGTCACAATTTTTTTTTTTTGAAATGGGGTCTTAGTACTTAGTCCGCATTGGTCTCAGACTCCTAGGCTCAAGCTGTCTTCCTGCTTCAGGCTTCCAAGTAGCTGGGTTTACAGCTAGGTGCCCCTGCACCTGGATTTCAGTCACATTTTTTGTGTGGCCTTAGGTTTAATGAGAGGTCAGGGAGCTTTCCAGTTATCCGTATGGAAAATCCCAGTTTTTCCTGATTTAGAACTTGCAGAAATAGCTGCAGTGAGCATAGTCATAAACACGGTGGAAGAAATTTTGATTCAAAAATACATTATACAAGGTCAGGGGCAGAATATATGTTTCAACATGCCATCAATTTTGTAGTAATCACATACTATTTTTTTTTTTTTTTAAATCAATACTGCAGGGTCAGCTGTGGTATAACATGCAAGGAAGAGAACCTTTTTTGGAATTTATTTTCCATTAAATTTTTGTCTAGTGCCCTAAATTCCAAACGAAGTTATGAGTCTCCTACACGCTTTATTCATTCCACTGGTTCCTCCCTTCCCCCCTTCCTTCAGTTACAGGTTTTGAATACGAAAAAGCCATATTTAAGGCTTAATGTATTCTTCCAGAAAAAACTTTAAGGCCATCTTTATAAGCACAACCATTTCTTATTTAATAAACAATCACTGTCTCATTAAATGTAAATTAGTTCTTTATCCTTAGCTGTATTTGTTGAATCTATTACTTACTGTGTTTACCAATTTTGTTTCCTTTGGCTCCAAAGCATTCTGTAAACTACTCATAAATATGAAGTTGAAATGAAGGCACTTTCTCTGTATTTAAGCACCTGCATTAGCAGCTTTGAACAGCCCTTCTTCTCTGCAAAGTCTGCCCCACCTTCCCTGTGCCCTGTGTGACAATCCTAGTCACCTGGAAATAGCTGGCAGGATTCTTGGCTACTTGCAAGGCCATCCCAGGCTTTTGTCCCTTAGGGAAGTCAACAACTGCCTTCCTGGTTCTGTGTACAGAAGTTAGAGACAGGCTGCAGGTGGGATACGTGTACTGTCTTTGAAGACAACAGGCACCGCCAAGCTCTTTCTGAGGAGAAATGAATTCTTTCCGTCATGGCAACATTTGGTGCTTCGAGTCTCTGAGTTCCGACATGTCCAAGTTTCCTGGCGTATAAGGGCACAGTATAAGGCCCATCTGTTCCAGCAGACTCTCCCTGATTAGATAGGATGCTTGGCAAACGGAATCCTAGATAATGGATATTTGAATATTTTTGTAATTTCCATGTTTGTGCCTAACAGCTTAGCAGTTGGCCCTGTGTTTAAAGAAAATGGGTAATAATCATGACTAATGTGGCAATTTCCATTCAAAAATTTCAAATGGTGCTTAATTAAATCTTCCAATAACATTTGGAAACAAAGGTTCCCCCCTATGCTGCCATGAAGAAAACAGAGTGAAAGGGTAGTGGACGGGCTCTTGAGGGACTTGCCATGCCCAGACCCAGCCAGGCACACACACTGTAGCCATTCGCTTAATTCCAGACTGCAATATCCCCTACAGCCCAACAGTTTAAATGGAACTGACCCCTGTTGGGGTATAGACAGGAGGTGGAAAGAGAGAGCAATTTACCAGTATCCAACTTGTATTCCTTATTTCATTATTCTTATCACACACACACCCACAACAACAACTGCACTGCCTCACACCTGCCCTCGCCTGTCCAAGAAAGTCTAATTCCTCTGAGTTTCATTATAACTCCCCTTCTTCACCTCCATTTGTCTCATTTTTCCAACCCACAGAATCAGGCAAATAAGATTTACCCTTTACCCTCTAGGGATGTACAAAGATTGATAACATGTCAAGAAAAAGACTGGGTTTATTAGAATTTCACAATATCCTATTTAAACAGAGAAGAGTCTTCAGAGTAAAGATTATTTAGAAACTGCTTCCTCTTAACATTTTCAAGTCAATTTTTTCTCCCTTTTATTATTATTTTTACTTTATACAAGTTTTTTTGGTCTGGTTCTTCTATAATTTGAAGTTTTTGGTAAAGGTCCCACCTGATCTCAAAGATGCGGGCCACAGAGAAAGCTGGGCAGAGAGAAAGAGACAGTGCGGCGGGCCTGGGGAACCACAGCCCTGTCACGCTGACTTATGATGGATGAGAGAAAAGTCTATTTCTCATCTGCACTGGGGGAGGTGAAGTGTAAAGAAAGATGCACCAGGCGTCTCTGGACGATTCATCTCGCAGCAGATAAACTCTGGAAGCTGCAGGGTTGCAAGGGGGAGAAAGAAAGAATTAAAGAATCAGATTCATTATGTGAAGTATAATCTCACAGGGAAATATCAAAATATGTCAGCAGCACCCAAGACGGGAGGGTGGGGAGAGGGTGGGGACTTTGCTGATGTTATTTGTCAGCTGCTAAGCCAGGCATGGAGGAGGGTCTCGCTGAAAGAGCCACCCCCATCCCATGCCTGGGAGGCCAGGCTGAGCTCTGGGCATGCCGTGCTGGTGGGATGGCCAAGGGGACACCTCTTTGAAGGACTCGTCTAAAATGCACCTTCGCTATTCCTGTCCTTTGTGCTTCTAAAATTTAGACCCAGTGTAAGCCCCAGGTGAGGACAGGTACGTAAAAATAACCCTGTGAAAAGTGGCACAATGTTCTTTCTGTAACATTTTGTAATCATACCTTCCCTAACTATTCCCTGTTCATTTCCAAATTTTAGCTGAGATCTTCCTAGTCACAAGCAGCCTGCACCTTGCAAATGAAAATATGTAGTTGGGGGCGGCGCCTGTGGCTCAGTGAGTAGGGCGCTGGCCCCATATGCTGAGGGTGGCGGGTTCAAACCCGGCCCGGCCAAACTGCAACAACAACAAAAAAAAAATAGCCGGGCATTGTGGCGGGCGCCTGTAGTCCCAGCTGCTCGGGAGACTGAGGCAAGAGAATCGCGTAAGCCCAAGAGTTAGAGGTTGCTATGAGCCGTGTGAGGCCACGGCACTCTACCCGAGGGCGGTACATTGAGACTCTGTCTCTACGAAAAAAAAAAAAATGTGTAGTTGGGGGAGCCATTTAAACAGCTTGGAGGACTGGAATTCTCTTAGTCCTACAAACGGATTGGGCCCCTCCTGTCTGCAGACCTGGCCCCTCCAGCGCCCCAGAGGGAGAATATGCAGAAAGCATCTCTGGCTCTGGGCATGGAGAAGGTTCTGTCATTTCAATCTCTGTCCTACTTCTCATTCCCAGAGTGACCTTGGCCAAATCACTTTCACCTCCTTGAGACTCAGTTTCCACATCTGGAAAGCTGAGATAATAGCTACCTTCCCCCTAGGGGGACCTGCAAGGCTTAATTAATTAATGTTTGGCAAAGCTTCCGAGACCTTAGCTTGAAAGAATCTATGTGAGTGCAAATTATTATTATTATATCACTGAAGCCTTAACTCCAATTTTTCTTCTGAGGCTAATGATTATTTCTTTTCTGAAGAAAAAAATATCAATTTTAAGTCCAAGTAATTTACCAGGTAGTGGGAAAAAAATTACCATTTGTCAAGGACTAAATGGAAGTTTCAGCAGCCCCTGTCTGGGGAAGATTGCACAAAAAACCTTCCCATTTTACCATTTTCCCTGGGCGTCGCCTCTCCTTTCTGCTGTCCCCTATTGTCACTATCTCCCCACAGGTGCTGGGTGTCAGCCTGGACGAGCCAGGGCAAGACCTCAGCTGAATGTGCTTTTCATGTCCTCTGTGCTGTGAAGCCCACGGACTGCCCTTCCAAAGCCACCAGCCCCCCAGCTCTGGACACCTCCTTTGGCTCAACATAGAAGGCAAATGCCACGTATTTTTAAGAAACAAGGCTTAATACAATGCCCCTGGATTGATTTCAAATAACCGGGCACTCTCTCTATTAAAAGCATCAGACTCATTTACTGTGCCAAATGAACTCTGTTCCCCAAGACAATGGCCTGTGTATTCCACAGGGATAAAAATAGCTCAAGGCATTAAGGATCGTTCTTTCCCTCTCTGCTTTCTGTCCATGAGGCTTAAGGAGCGGCCAGCTCCCGCAAGCTGGGTCTGCAGTGGCCCCAAAGTCACCTGCCAGTACTTCTCTGCGTCTTCAGACAGCCTGTAGGTGCTTAGCCCCTAACCCTAAGGCCAGGTCTGACCCTGCTCCCTGGGCTTTGCCCTGACCCTGTCTCCTCAGGCTACCTAGAAAGTAAAAAAACGAGTCTTCTTTTCACTCGGAAGACTAATTGCATATTAGCGTCAGCAGCAAAAGCAGACGTTTTGTGCAAGCCTTTCTCTGTCAGTAGTTTAAGGCCCTTATTTCCTGCATGTTCTTTTGGAATTAAGTATTTGGTATCCCACTGTGTTTTACTGAGGAAGAAGCTGACTACCCCAGAGGTTAGTCCTTAGGCCACCCTCCATGGCCTTATGTATTTCTTTATTTTTAAACAAAAGACGTTGATTTCTTATATTGAGGGAGGTTGAAAGTGCAAAACCAGGGGCCAGCCCCGTGGGGGCTGGTGAGGACTCTCTTCCTGGCTTGCAGATGGCCATCTTCCTGCTACGTCCTCACATGGTGGAGCAGAGAGGGGAGGGGGATGCACACCAATGCTCTGGAGTTTCTTCTTTTTCATTATATTTTTATTTTTCCACTTTTTTGGAGTTATTCTTTTTCTTTTTTTTTTTTTTCCTGTGGTTTTTGGCCGGGGCTGGGTTTGAACCCGCCACCTCCGGCATATGGGACCAGCGCCCTACTCCTTGAGCCACAGGCACCGCCCCTGGAGTTATTCTTGATATAGAAAAAGCTGCACATATTTTTTTTCTTTTTTTAACTTAATTTCTATTAAATCATAACCGTATACATTCATGGGGTACAATGTGATGATCTGATATACCATGTGGAATGCTTAAATCCAACTAATTAACATAACCATCACCTCATTTATTTTTTTAGTAAGACATTTATAATATCCTCTTAGTTGTTTTGAAATGTACCCTTGCATCTCACCTCGTAACTTGGACTTATAAAGCCTGCTATCTGCCTCAAGTTCACGCCTCTGTCTTGTAATGATGTTTAAAGTATGTAAGGTTTTTTTTTTTTTTTTATTAAATCATAGCTGTGTACATTAGTGCAGTCAAGGGGTACAATGTGCTGGTTTCATATACAATCTGAAATATTTTCATCAAACTGTTTAACATAGCCTTCATGGCATTTTCTTAGTTATTGTATGTAGACATTTGTATTCTGCATTTAGTAGGTTTCACCTGTACCCATTCTAAGATGCACAGTAGGTGTAGCCCCACCCATTACCCTCTCTCCACCTTAACCTCCCCCCTCCCTTCCCCTCCCTTGGCCCTTTCCTTATAGTCTTGTGCTATAGTTGGGTTATAGCCTTCACATGAAAGCTATACATTAGCTTCATAGTAGGGCTGAGTACATTGGATACTTTTTCTTCCATTCTTGAGATACTTTGCTAAGAAGAATATGTTCCAGCTCCATCCATGTAAACATGAAAGTGGTAAAGTTGCACATAATTAATATACACTACGTGGTGAATTTTATGCATAATCTCTTCTTACCATCATTTTACTCAAGGCAATAAATGAAATGTACCCATCACCTCGAAGAGTTTCCCCGTGTGCCTTTGTTTCATTTTCATATTTAATTTTTTGTGTGTGGTAAGAACAGTTAAATGAGATCAACTCTCTCAACAATCCACTTTAATTCCCATTTTTCTCCTTGAGTCTTTCTTCCGACATTCCTCCCTTCAAGAATATTCTTATAGCGCACACACTCAGACCCACTCTTGCTCTCTGTCTCCCCCACACACGTACTTTGTAAGTGAAGCCCTTACCTTCCGTCAGGTCTCCTGCAGGTGTACGTCACCTAGGCTGCAGCGTCCTTCCTTTGGCTGTGTTCCTGGTACCCGTCACCTGTCCCACTGCAGGGTGTGGCTCTGGATGACATATATTGCCTCTGGTCCTTTTCAAGTCTCGAGTGCTCCTCCCTTGCATGATGGCAGGCTTGGTGAGAAGAACCGTGATCCTGAGTGACTAGAGGACTTCTGAGGGCTGCAGGTTGATGACGTTGTGTCTCTCAGCGCCGTGGCCACCCTCTGAAGCAGGCAGGGCGTATGTTTCCCTCGGCTGATTCTTCATCCCCGTCCCAGCTTTCTCCTGACTCAGTGAAACACCAGAAGTTTCCTCAACACCTCATATGTCATTCTTTGTGCCTTTGTTCATGACTGTGCCCCCACCTGGCGTGGCGTGAACCCCAATTTCTATCCAGAAAAATCCAAAAAGATGCTCTTGGCCTAGGTCAAGCTTCTCCTCTGTGAAGTTTCCAAGTCTAGTCCCTGCCTCCCTCCTGCCTTCCCAGGCAATGAGACTGGGTCATTTCTATTTTTGTGTGTGCCACCACTGTACCTTTTGCACAAAATTGGATTGTTAGATTCTCCGTGCTGGGTTGAACATCTTTGATTTCATGGTTCTCTCCCCTTCCATGCTTGAGAGCAGCGCCTGGCCTCTAACTGGTACTCGATAAATATTTGATGAGTGAGTGAGTGAGGAAATAAGTGTTCTATATTCCCCATTGTTAGAGCAAAAATTAATCATACATTTGGTTCACTTTGCATATGTGCTAGAAAATGTCTGAGAAATCTGTGAAGTTGGGGACTCTGCCACATGGGTTCTGATAAACCTGGGTCCGGCGTGTCCCACTAGAGTGCTGTCCAACTGCGGTGTCCTCAGCACTGGTAGAGTCCAGTACTGACTCTGCCAGTGTTCTCAAGGGAGGATCTGAGCCTTGTGCTGACCAATCCACCTAGTCAGGGAGCCCTGCCCCAGGCTAGGAAACACTGGCCTGTAGAGGAAGGTGAGTCACTGCGCACGCACACCAAGCCCGAAGTGGTTAGGGATGAAAATGGGATGTTGATAGGAGGTGGTATTATTAGAAACCTGTTAAATGGGGTCCTGGTGTGTGCTCTTAACATCTCTTCCTTCGAGAAAACTGTTCCATGCCGTGTCTCATTTTGTGCAGTCAATGCAATCCTGATAAGCCCTACCTATCACAGCACTTACGGTGCTGGAAGAAATTAAACATTTAGGGGACTCCTCCAGTGCCACACTGATTGAGCTCAAATGATGCCGCTAAATTGACAAATGTGTTTGTCTGCTCTTGCCAGCTAGTAAGTCCTCCTTGCTGAATGTACGAATTCCTTAGGAGTAAGGAGATAACAAATCAGGAACTCCTTTATTCTACCTTTATGCTGCTTTCTCTGGGAGTGAGTCTCCATGTGCCTGCCCGTGGAGTGAGTGTGTGTGTGTGTGTGCGTGCGCACGTGCAAGGCGCAGGCGGCAGGAGAGCCAAACTGCTGCTCCAGTCATCATACACGCAGTGTGAATCTCCAGTTTTCCAAGGCTGACCCTGTTTTCCCAGCCATTCTGTTAATTGAGCCACCCGTGCCAACTCCTGAAATCCAAGGACAATCTTGTCAGCCGGGGAACGCACCTTGCACCTTTTAGCCAAATGCAGCACAACTTTAAACCAATTAATAAAACTCTTAAAAGGATAATATTGTTGGGCAAAGTGCTAAGGTTTCCTGCGCTCGCTTGGGTTGGATTTTTATTAAGCTGTGAGCCTTGTTCTAAAAAAGACAGAGGGAGAAGAGGGAGCGAGAAAGAGAGAGACTTTTATAGCCTGCAGCCTCTTGTTTGCAGATTATTTTCTGAAGATGCTCAGTAGAATATCAATTGCCTCTGATTAGAAGTCCTGCCAGGTTCTACCTTGAACAGAAAAGGTTTTACAAGTGAGAACAGTTCCTCAGAGAAGCCACACATTTTAGACTTGGGAAAATGGCTCAGCTGGAATTGACCCTGAAGGTGGGCAGAGCTGGGGTTTTGTTGGGGGTGGTGGGGACTTGGGTGGATAAGCAAGCTGGGGAGATGAGCAGGCTGGAAAGAAGCTCCTGTTTCAACTCAGCTGAGGAGCAGGTCATTTCCTTGGCACCAAAGAGGTAGTGGTGGGGGCTGAGGAATAGACAGGCTGGGCTGGGCTGGGCTGGGCTGGACTGGGGAGGAGGTCCAGGAAAACCTGGTCAGAGACACCTGGGAGAGCTCTACCCCTTCCCTCCTAAAAACCTCCTATTGGACTGCTGCTCAGGCCCTTTTCCTTTAACTTCTATTTCATGAGTCATAAAATTTACCTCAAATATTAAAGATCATTATTTCATTTTCAAAATAAGATCATAATTCTAAATGAAAATGCAAACTGGCATGGGTTTTATAAATGATTATTTGCAAATTATTTCACAAAGTTACTACTTGGATCTATCCCATTGGTCCATCAGGATGAGATGATGGCCCCAGTCATGGCCAGGCAGATACACAAGACTCAAATTCTTACTGTGTATAGTGGTGGAGGTTCTAAGCTAGCTCATGGTGCGTGTTCAGTAATTACTTGTTGAAGAAACACATTCATAGATAATAAAGACAGCATCATTATTATTACTGCTATGTCGTAGCAAAGGCTTCCAGAGCCCGCACCATGGACCACGCAGTTAAGCCCTAGAACAATTTGAACAGCCAGAGGGAGGAAATTCTGTTTCTGTGGTGAGGAGACTTTGTTTTACAAATTATCCTCAAATGAGCAAGCCTCCAATCACAAAGCAGTAAGGAAAGGAGGTGGCAAAAGTGGCCGGCGTCCCTGTCACATGCATGATAAGCCAGGCTCAGTCCTGGACTGTGTCTGGATACGTCTTTATAGACCGTGAATCTTAGACACACTCTAAGAGATAAGGAGATGAGCCCGTCACTCTTCACTTTATAGGGTATCCCACTCTACAGATGGGGTAACTTAGGCTTAGAGAAGCTAACTCTCTTGCCCAGAGTCACACAGCTAATGTCAGAAAAGAAAATGTGAGATCACAGGACAAGAGTGAGGAATTCTCCTGGTCTCCTGGTCTCCCTGGTAATTGACCTTCATGCAGCTCTAATGGCAGACATGGCAGGAGGGCCATCCTTCCCCAATGCAGGCTGCAGCTCGCTTCTCTCAGGAGACGGTCAGCACCCCACTGAGGCAATCAGGCAAGGGCCGGAGCAGAGTTCTCCCCAGCCAACTTGCACTCAACCCCGAGAGGGTTCCTCTCTCTGCCGTGGAAGGTTGAACACAGAACACCAGCACCATTCAAAGGCAGTCCTGCTAAGTCGAGTACGAGGGTGTCTTAGTGATGGTGGGATGGTGACAAGTGTCTCAGCTCACGTGTCTCAGCTTGGCCCAGTTGTGAGGGTTCAGAATAGCTCCCAGGGGCTCTCCCTCTCTTTGCCAGCAGCCTGGAGATACAATTCCGTGCCATAGCATTCACCTATTTGAAGAGTACGTTTCTGTGTATCTATAGAGCTTTGGCTCCAACAGTACAATTAAAGTTGGAACATTTTCATTACTCCGAATCGAACCCTGCGCCCCTGAGTCATCCCTTCCGGATCCTTCTATCCCTTTCGCCCCAGGCAGCCACTAACCTGCTTTCTGGCTCCCTGGATTTGCTGCTTCTGGACATGTCACATCCGTGGAATCCCAGCACAGGCAGGCTTCCGTGACTGGCCTCTCTCTCTCACCATAATGTTTTCCAGGCCGGTGCCTCTTACAGCATGTGTCAGCCCTTCATTCCTTCCTGTCAGGGGATCTCTCCTCACCCCACCACCCCTGTGTCTTTCGCTGACATTTTTTATTTCTACTCACAGATTTGAGGTTTTCTTTATCTCATTTTTCTAGGTCTAAGGAGAAGCTGGGCCTTTTGTCTCAGGCCCGGCTCACACGTCCCAGCCTCAGATGTATCTCCTGAGCATGGGCCGAGGTCCCCAAGCAGAGCGGCTCCCCAGGGCTCATGGGGGCTTGTGTTTTTCTTTAGTGAATTCCTGCATTCTCCTCAGGCATCTCTTAGCCTGTCTGTGTCAGTCTTCCTTGTCCTCCCACCCTGCTGTCAAGACTTTTAAGTCAAGCTGGGTGTGGTGGCTCATACCTGTAATCCTAACATTCTGGGAGGCCTTTGAGGGAGGATCACTTGAGATGGGGTGTTGTAGACCAGCCTGAGCAAAGTGAGACCCCATCTGCACTAAAAATGGGGAACAGATAGTCTGGCAATGATGGCAGGCACCTGTAGTCCTAGTCACTTTGGAGGCTAAGGCAGGAGGATCCTTAGAGTCCAGGAGGTTGACGTTACTATGAGCTAGAAGGAGGCTGTAGCACTTTATTCTGGGCAGCAGACTGAGACTTTGTCTCAAAAAAAAACAAAAAAAACAAGACTTTTAAGCTCATGCTTCTCTAACTGCAAGTTCACGGAATGACCAGAGCGTGTTAAAAAAGCAGATTCTTGGACCTAAGCCGGAAAGGCCTTCATCCAGCATATGGGAAACAGGGTCTTCTGCAAGGCCCACGACATTCTGAGGTGGGTGGTCCTGTGTTCTCACTTCTAGTTACACTGCTGGCCCAGGCTCCAGAACACGGTCTCTCTCTTCCTTGGTTTTAGCTCTGGTCTAGAACTTGTTCACAATTTCTAAACTATTCTAAAACTCAGAAGCAATATTTGAATCTTGAAAAAGACACCTTTAGAACAAATGAAAAGCTATGACTTAGTAGGTCATGAATTTGTAGAGTCCTTTACTCCTGGGAGATAGTGCTGGCTGAAACACTAACTTTTAAATAATAAACATTGACTCAATAAACAGGATTGCTTACGAACCACCAGGCACTGCAGACTCAGAAATGAATAAGGGTCCCACACCCCCTGCTCTCCAGAGGACACAGTGGCAGAGAAGATAGCTGGGAAAGGTGATGAAGGCAGCACCAGAGTGCAGAGTGCTATTTAAGAGCAATGACCTTCAAAGCAGATGTGCTGAGTCCCAGTTGTGCAGTGTGGCCTCAGGCATCACTTACCTGCTCTGGGCCTCAAATCACTGATTTGAAATGGGGATAACAGCGGTACCTCATGGGGTTGCTGTGAGAAGTGCTTCCAAGGAGATCTGGTGCATGCTAGGTTCTCAGTGAACATTAACTATTAGGTAACTGATTAACTGTGTTCTAGATACATGCTAGGGTACAGGAGGGAAAGTGAAGTGGGCAGCTCAGCAGGAGCTTCTGACTTAGTCTGGGAGACCACCTCTGATGCAGTGACCTTGCAGTGGCTCTAAGCACCATCCTTGATGATTTACATATATTAACACAAATCCCAAAAATCCTGCAGAGTAAGTAGTACGCCTGTTTACATTTACTTGGGAGGAAACCAGGCTTTCCAGAAAGTTCGATCATTTACGCCCAAGGTCATACATAGAGCTGAAATGGAACCAGGGCCCACTCCAAATCCCACATAAGCTCTTAGCACCACACTTCAGTGAAGATGCAATTCTGCAAGAAAGGCTCCCTAATTAGTTATTGAGGAAAGCCAATATATTGGGGGATAACCAAGCCCTCCCTCCTACCTCCCGCCCTTCAGTACCATAGTCCCAGGAGCATGTTGGGCTAGAGGAACCACTGCTCAGGAAGGCAATTCTGTCCCGTGTATGTTCTTTGTTAAAGAGTACAGCACGGTGCAGAAAGACAGAAAGGATCCCCGATTCCCATCTCTGCTGCAGACCCCACAGCACAGAAGGCTGCAGTCTGAATCCGGTACCATTTAATTAAAGCAACACAGGACTCGTCCTTTCAGAACTAGGTCACAAATGTGCCTTGGTGCAGAGAGACTCCCGTTTGGTAATTTGGGCTTTGGGAGGAAGAGAGCATGTATGGAAACACAGTTAAATTTGTCTTCCACAAGACTAGTTTTCCATGTGGGGCAGGGCATGGTAGCCAAAGTAAACAATTAAAAAATATATATGTATGTGTATATTTATGTATGTGTGTATATATGAACACGGTAATCTGAGACCCTGGCTGGGCTCATTTAAAATAAAGTAAGTCCAATACAAGGACCTTTCAGAAACTCTCATCAAAGTGAGTAGTAAGCCAAGCCAGGTAGGCGTGTGGCCAGCAGCCCGTGGCACACAGAGAAGTCCACGGCCATCTGTGGAGCATCTCCCTATATCAGAATGGGCACTGCTGGTTCAAAACATTGGAAAGGGGCCACAAGGGTGGATAGGTCAGGGGTGCTGGGTTCAGGGTGTGTATGACCCAGGCATCATCTGGACACACAGAGCAAGTGGAGACATTTGTCCCCAAAGGAAGCTGGGGCATGGTGCCCTTCTGCAGAGAGATGAACCCCCAAGCTGAGCCGCCCGCATCCCTGCCCAGCAGTCCCCGGGTGTGGGTGTTGCCGTTTCTCCACCCCTGTTCCCTTCCTGTGGTCTTCCTTTGCCCGGCTGTGCTTTTTGATCTGTGGTGTGACAAATTTCAGCTGCTACTAATGTTCGTGTTGGGCATGTTTCTCTTTCCCTTTTGGATGCCTGTGTGTTCAATGAAAGGCTTCACAGAGCCAGCCCCTGAATAGAAATGCGCGCCAGACAAACAACGCCGCAGCCCAGACAGCCCCGCCGAGGCTGGGGCGCTTGAAAGCCCGGGTCGCCTTAGAAAGGAGGCTATTAAGGTGTGGCACGATTCTCACTCGCAGGCGGGAGCTTTTTAACCTGCTGGAGAGCCCATTCAAGAGGAGATGAAAACTTCAGTGTCTCAAGATATCCTGCTCTTTTGCTGATGAAAGAGGGTAAGCCCGGACGTAGAGGAGGAACCGTGCACTCAGCAACCTGGCAGGGAGGCCTGAGGGGCAGCCAGAGGGGCTGGGCAGCAGAAGGGCCACCCTGGGAGGAGCTCAGCTGGGGCTGAGCAGGAGAGCCCCACTCACTTCTGCACGCCCTCCTGAGTGAGAACAGAGAGAAGTCATGGCCACAGTGACCCTCTAGGTGAGAGTTGGAGAGCTGCTGGTAAATTCCAACCTGCTTGCCAGAACCACATCCTTTCCCTTCATTCCTAGAAATAAAAATTGACCCAGGAGACTAGCCTTGGAGGCAGGCAGACTAGGATTCCAATTCTAGCTGTGCTGACTGAACGTTGTGTCTCTGAACAGTCAGCCTGCTTGTTTGCAAAACTCCTGCCTTTCAAGACTGTAGGAAGGAAGAGATGAAATGTCTTATATTATATAAAGTGCCTCTCAGTAGAGAACCAATCTAAGTTAGCCTGTGTGATATTTTCAAATGGCAAGAAAACAAAGGCAGGGACTCCCAACCAGCAGGTGAGGACTTAGTTCAACTGAAAGTAACTTCTATTTTCTCCTTTTGTTGAGCAAAAAAAGAATTTCTACTCTTCAAAGTCTTACCTGGTAGAGTAAGACCTCTCCCAGGCAAGTCCAGTTCCTCCTAGGACCTGACTTCCTCAATCTAAGATTGCCAGGGAGAAGCTGAAAACCAGTAAATAAAGATTGTTTTAGTCCCCAGAAGTACTTTCCATCCTGCTAACATTTTCCTGCCCCCAAATCTCTCCTTGAATCAGGGTAATATCTGATAATATCTCTTGCCAATAAGGTCGGGACGTTTCTATTAAAGAAGCCAAAGTGGAGGCAGACTCAATCATTTCTCAGGTTTCAGTGACAGGAACGAGGCCACGTCGTGTGGTTTCTTCTAGACTGTCAGACAGAGTATTGCCCAACTGGAAATATTTGAATCCCAAGGGTTGATTCCTTTGGCCTCCAGACATGGACTGGTCATAGAAGCCATGACAGACTCATGCTAGCTTAGATGATAAGGGTTTGTGGGCTCTTATCTTTCTTCTTTAAAGCAAAAGTGCTTTATTTCCTTTGGTAGCTCCAGTGTGGCAGCATCAGGGATGAATTCAGATTCCCGGGTGGGGGAAGCTAGACTCCCAGAGTGTGTGCCGGACAGGTGATTATGCAAAACTCTACCAAGTCCTTAGAGAAATCCAAATCATCTTTACCTGCCGACTTTATCCTCTATAGTTGTGGGTGGACTGTTCAGTGGTAGCTGCTATTTGGGAAATATCCTTGCATGCCCCACTCAGTTTAACGGCCCATGGGCTATAAGCCCCCTGAGTATCCACACACCAGGTTCTCAAAGCTTCCTCATGCGCTCCCCGGTCTCTCTTCTGCAGATGCAGAATTTGAGGTTTGGATGGTGATAATGTGATCAGCCCCAGTCAGGCAGTGTCCGTGAGGCTTCTCCAGAGGACCAGGCCTACGGTCTGCGTTTAGGACTGGCAGATGCACTCAAGACATGCACACCAGAGTGTGAATCTGTCAAGTGAGCGTGTGTAGGCACATGCGTGTTTACATTTGTCCAATGATGGCCGGGATCCCGGGCTGTGATCTGTGGTCAATGCCAGGCCCAGAGTTCCCTGGATGTGGGAGACAGGGAAGGCAAACAGCATCTCATGCTGGAAGGAAGAGGAGTTACCTAGATTTTGTAAAGGAAACAACTTTATCCCCCCTAGGAAATCCCCAGCTTTCCCCAGGTCTGGATGAGCAGCCGTTGGTCTCACCTAGAGCGGAGGGGAGACTCTCCCCACTCACTGCTGCTGCTCTGGGAGAGCCCATGTACTGAGCTGAGGGAGCCCTAGAGGCTATTTGAATAGTATCAGATTTCCCTGTTTACCTACCCTCTCCAATGAGACCCCCTTTATGCCCTTGACTTGACCTCCCTCAGGCTTGGAATAGACTCTGGACAGCATCTATTTTCAATCTGTGCATAGTGAAACAATACCCAACTCAACAGGGATTCTCAAAATCATTTGGAATGATTCTATCCTTTTAGCCTGTCTTCTAGAAACCACATTGGAAGCTGGCTTTCTGCTGACAATCCCCCCTAGGAAACCCTTGGATGGTTCTTTAAATAAAAGGGGGAAGAAGGCACCATAGTTCTTGGAAATTGTTGGATACCTACAGTCCCCTGAAAGATTCATAGAGAACTTTAGCATACAAAGGCTCTGAGAAGTCCTGCAACAGAAAGCCAGTTTAGCATTGTTAAATTATGGTAAGACTAAATAGGCTTTTAAACAGACACAGTCTAAACAGCTTCAGTGACAGGAAGATCAGTATTATACTAAGACTTCCTTCCCATAATTCTCACAGATTATGTCTTTGGGTATACATGTATATTTTAATTTTCTTTCTAGTTGAAATGTTCCTAGAACACAAGAACCCTATAGCATATTGTTTTTAACATAGTACACGATAGATGGTGATAATCAATACTGCTACTTCTAATAGAGCACATAAGAAAACTGAAATGACAAAGTGACCCAATCTAACTGAAGACCATACTTATTGAAATAAAGTTGAATCATTGTGAGATCACCTTAAGTTTTAGAGTTGAGACGATTGAATGGGAATCCACCAATGTCTAACTCCTGGCCTGGTCTTCCTACTTTTATCCCATTTCCTCCTATGGTTTAGCTGAGTATCTCAGAGAAAATAGTTTCATAGTAGAGAATGGGATGGGAATAAAAGCAATGATGGCTTAACCTTCCCCAAATCTGGAAGAGTCCAAGAAATAAGTAGATTTTTAGAAACCAGGACTTGGATCATATTTCCCTCTGAATAACTAAAGTCTTCTCCTTGACACCCATAAACCCTTACTTTCTGCAGGCTCACTGTGTGCTCTGTGAATTCCAGCCGAATTATCTCAAGTGGCAAATATACCCCGAAAGGAGGAGAAACGCAATGCACCGTCTATTACCAGGGTTAAAATTTCATTCCATTCCTTGTCTGATGCTATTCAGGCCTGTTATCTTCCTTCGTGCTCAATAGGCAATAGAAATATATATGTCGGCAGAGAGCCAGCCTCCAACGAGGTTTCCAGAAGATGGGCTGGTAGGAGACTGTCACTGTGATACGTGCTCCGTTCCTTCCCCCGCTCCTGCCGATTAGAGGAGGGCGGGATCCCACCCCCAGACCATAAATAACAGAAATCCCACAGCTTTGGAGCCTGGCTCTATTCACATTGCCTGCATATCCGACAGGCTTTCATCTCTTTCAACTATTGTATAGCACAGTTGCAAAAAGACCAGAGGAAAGAGCAGGATATGGACATGTGAGGGGGGGGTCTTCTTTCAAAGGAACCAGGATTAGCCTGGAGCTAAGCATGCTGAAGGTAAAGCTTGCATGGCACTCTGTCCCCACCTATTACAGTGACCTGTCCCATGCTTTGTAGGGCTGTAGCCCAGACCTGCCTACACTCACAGGCTATGATTTTGCCCTATTCTCTGCCCCCAAGATCATCGAAGCTTACCCATCTTTCTACTCCTTTCTTTCAATATTCTACTCTCAGCTAGACAGGTTGGAGAGACTAGTTTGCTGTGAACGGAGTGTCAAAGACTACATCCACTTAAATTTATGAAAATGCCTGGAGGAAAATATAATCTTTCCTGATGGATTCACCTAGGAAAGCTCATGGGATAGACAGAGCTTTCAAGACCCCTCGAAAAGTGGCCAAAGGGCATCTGCCTTCATCAAGTTTGATAAGAAGACGATCCTTGCTATAAATAATAACATAATTGTTTCGATGCAAAGTCTTTGGAGTCAGTCTATCTAGATTTGAATTGTAGTTCTGCCGATTTCTTACCATTACCCACCCTGGGGAAACTTCCTGATCTTTTTTCACATAAACGGAGTGTAACAATATTACCAAAGATATGGTTACTGTGAGACTGAAAGAGGTAATCTTTTGAACACTTAGTACAGTGCCTCGCCCGTTGTAAACACTCAAAAATATTAGCTCTCAATACACTGATGATAAAATAAGGCAAGGAGCCATCCAGGCACATCTCAAGGACTTTGGAGTCAATAAAACTTGGGTTTGAATTTTGGCTCTTCTGATTACTGGCTGTGTGATTGCAAACAATTTATTTAACCTCCTTTTAGCATCCGTTTCTTCATTGGTAAACAGGAATAATTGTTTCTCCTTCATTAATATTGTGAAGGTTGAAAAACTCGTGTGCTTGAAAATACCTTGTAGCTAGGAGGCATGGATAAGTATTTCGGAATGGGGAAAACATCCTCTGAGCAGATCACTTAGAAAAAATGACAAGGGTTCTTTTGGGCATTTAGATGTGTGCATGTGAATAATGGACTGAGTCCCTCGGTCCTGAGGCTATCTGTCAACTCTTACAGCACACCTGCAAGGGACAGAGCAAATGTGGGTAATGGCGTCTCGATTTTATTAACAAAGTGAGTGTTCCAAGTATGAGTCAATATAACACAATCAAATACAACTCCAGACACAGATTGCTTTCTCCCTTCGAAGCAGCAGTTTTCAAATTATATTCTGCCTCTCACTGGTTCAAGAAGGATCTAAAATAGAACATTACCGTAATTTATAAAAGAGTGGAGTGGAGGTGGCTAGGGCTATGCCTGCTCTCTTTTTCCCTTCAGACTCTGCAGTTGTCTCTGCGATGTAGCTCTGAAGAAATCTTGAACTCCATAGAACACAGCCTAAAGACCCACAATCTCAAGGCATGGAATTTTCTTCCGACTCTTATAATGTGCAGTATGGATTAATAGTGATTTCCTAGTGTCTTAGATTTATTAAGATTAAGTCATGTCAGACGAACCTTATTTCCCACTTTGACAGTGTTCTCCAGGGAAATGTAGTAGGCATAGTGAATTGGTATTTCAGAAACGCATTTTACAAAGCTTTTTGTAATAGCTTTGTTGGAATGATGAAGAAATTTGTGCTGAATACTAGTAAAATTAAGTATATTTTACTAGTATTCAACTATAGCCAACAGGTGCAGAAGAGCCAATTAATCAGTGTCAGACAGCAGGCTGCCTGGATGCGTGCGACGTGCGACGCTGGCTGTGGCCTGTGTCATTAAATACCTCCATCAGCAACTTGGATGGAGAGATTGAGATGACACTTATCAAATTTGTGGATGACATGAAATCAGGAGGAGAAGTAAATTTATCAGGAGATTGAATCCAGAAAGATCTTGTCAGGCTGGCAGAATGGTCCAAAACTAAGATGATGAAATTTCACAGGAGAAAAAGAAAACTGCAATATTTTATAATTATATCCCCAAAGCAAATTATTCCAATATAACTTTCTGTCATTCCTATGTCAGATTCAGGCATAATCTAGCTAACTACAGGAGGTAGAACCTCTTTGAAAGACTGATTCAAGTAGATCTGAGTATTAGATAATGGGATGGAGAGAAAAGGCCAGTACACCAGGGACAATGGGGCTTCTGCAGGGGATACTCCAGCATGGGTGTGGGGTCAGAGGAGGCAGCCCTTGTAGCCTGAGAACAGAGACAGGGAACCAAGCACATAAAATAACTCTTTCACTCATTTCTCCTGAATATATTCATGATGAGAGCACAGAGTGTGGTCTCTGTGGATCAGAGATCTAGAGTCAGACTACATGAGATTAAAAACTCGCTCTATTATTTACTAGCTGTGTAGCCCTAGGCAAATGACTAAACATCTCTGCTAATTTTCTGCATCTGTAGATTATTTTCCTAGCTACCTACCTAGCGTGATTATCATGATGATCCACTTCAATACTGTATATGAAGTCTTTATTATTTTGACTGCTCTTCACCAGGTACACAGCTTGACTGAGGAGGAAGGATGTGGTTCATTACTTCTTGGGAGAAAAGATTGGTAAGGTCCATGATGAGCACCCCATGCTGGAGAACCCCAAGGCCTGAAGTCGTAGCAAGACAGTTGCCACAAGAAGAAAGGAGTCAAGAGCCAGAACTGCGTAGCAAGAAGCAAACTGCATTTGGGGACTAACACAGCATTCAAGCAATGGAAAGAAATGGCAAGGTCTGAGTCAGGCTGACAATTGATGGAGAGCCTGGGGCGCTGTGCTGCTGCACTTTGGATCTCATATTGGAGATCAGGATTGATGGTGGAGGCAAAAGCCGGGTGGAAACTGTAGTGGGGTCATTCACATGGGGAGAAGTGGGCACAGAGGCTGGAGCCTAGGAGAAGCCTAACAGATTGAGGAAGTAGAACCTGGTCGTAGCAGAGGGATAAAGAAGGAGAAAGACAAGAAAAAGAAAAAAAAAAACAGTTTTACTGATTATAAGTTTCTTCCATGTTACAAGAAGGTTCTACCTCCCTTTTATATTATAGAAGACAAAACATTCACGAGTGCTGCGCTGCTGTGAAGCACGCAGGTAGTACCCACAGTATTGTGCTAATCGTGGCATCACATTTTTAAAAGGTTTGAAGTGGACTGTACTAGCCAGGATGGTAGACTGACATGATGCTTAAGATGTGTGAGCAAAAACTAGCACTGGCCGTGTCCCTCTTAGGGAACCAACCAGGGGTCCGTCCACACGCAGGCTGAGACCCCTTCTAGAGTTTGCAGGGCTGCCTTATGGAGGGAGAGCATCCAGTCCTAGCTCCCGATTCTGCCAAGGAGCAGAGGACGGAAGCTCTGGGGAGAGAGTTCTGAGGAGGGCATACTTTGCATGGGCTGGGCAAAGGCTCCAGGGGGAGTGCCAGCATTGCTTGAACAGTTGAGCTAGAGGAGAATCTTTATAATCTTTCCCCAAACATGATGCTCTGTATTTCCACGAAAGCCACCACGCTGCTGTTGAGCAAGTCCCAGGATTCTGGCTAGAGCTCCGGAATCAATGCCATCTTTGCAATGGCTGCTCTGCCAGCCTCTTTCTGCACAGAAGCCACTCCCGGGAAGCGGGCTGCAGTTCTCCGCCGAGCCGGGAGGGGCGCCGGCCTTCCATCCACCTGGGGAGCCCGCGGGCAGCGGGAAGGTGGGGGCAGCGCAGGGCTACCGTGTGACTGGCAGCCACAGAGGCGCGTGCGAGCCCATCCGCTACCATCTGTCTTCATTTTGCTAACCCCTCTCTTGGATGCCACAAGCAGCTCACTTCCCGTATTAATAAACATCGCCAATCAGTCATTTCTCTGCCCGCTGTCACATATTTGTGGCGTTAATGCTGGCTGCTTTATCACAGATTGGACTTCATTTCAGGCATAACTCTCCTACGCTGTGGTTCTGAGATCTTTATAGCCACATTATGGTATATGGCTGAGCTGTGATTACACATCAGCCTGTGAGGCCACAGACAGCGAGTTGGCCCACTCCCACCCCAATGCCACTCCTGGGTTGTGGGTGCAGCTACAGAGAGAAAATGGGGGTCTGCAAGGAGAAGGGGAGAGCCAAGGGTCAGCCACACTGTCACCAGAATTCAAGGCGAGCCGGGGCTATTCCACAGGGCTGAGGACCCACAGCACTACCTCCTGTTGGCAGAGTGGCCTGACAGAGAGTGACTGACAGGGTGGGAGAGGTGACTCGCATTCTGTAATAGAAATGGCCTTGCCTGCTGCCCCCAGATCTCAAAGCTGACAGTGGACAGGACGCTTCCTTATGCCACATCTGAAATCAGGAGTGTGAGTTAACCTTCCTCCTTACTCTCTGCATCACGCCTGTCCCAGTCATGAGATTGCTCTTCTTACAGAGATTTAGAAAAAGAATCTTTTTTTCGGTCCCTCTGCATTTGGGTGCTTGTAGCTGCTCTGACTAGCCCCCAGGAACCATGGTCACAGGGCAAGTGACAGAAATTCTCTCTGTGGAGGCCGCAGTGTCTACCCAAAGGTCGTAAGTAGGAGCTATGCTTGGTCAGAAGCTAAATTAAAAAATGTGGAGAGGAGGGCAGTATAATTTTAGAGAATTATGAGCCTCGGGGCTATTGCTGGAAGGGTGTGGAGTATGTTCCTACGCCATGCTCATATTCTGAGAAAGCATTTTTCCATTCAGGAAAAACAGTTTTCAATTTTCTGGGCCATGCTTTCTCCTTACTGTTCCTGGTGCCACAGAAGCACAGAGTCTGTGCCCTTCCAGGGTTTCTGAGGTTCCCCATAGTCCCACCTGGGCTCAGCGGCCGTCACCTTGGCAGGCTCCCAGCCTCCTCTGTGTCCTTCCCCCACCTTGCCCTCTTTCTCTCCAAATGTAGACACTGTTCTTCCCTCCTCCCCAGAGGGGCAGGGCCCCAGCTGTTCCCCAGGATGGTGGGTAACAAGGGAGTTGCTTCAAGGAGCAGGAGGACATCTCACCAGTGTCAAAAGATGAAATGGCAACAAATTTAATTGGAAGATCTAATTGGATTTTATTTTCAACTCTTAGAATCTATAAAGCAGAACGAGTTTTTCCATGAGCTGAGCAAAGGAGTTTGGCTTTATAGGCAGGAAAGGGCTGAAGAAAGCAGAAACAGACAGAAAGTGTACGGGTTGTTCCGAAGTTACTCTCCTTATAGGGTTAAGAGAGAGGGGATTTCCTCGGGTTGACTGGAATCTCCTGCCTTTTTGAAAACTGGCCCATTTTAAAGTCCAGTTTGATGACAAGTGTCTCCATTCTGGTTTGGTCTGTTCTGCCAGGGCCTGGGACAGGAGGCTAACCCAACACAGAGGCCTCCCATGAGCTCTGTTTAATATCAGGCCCGGCACCTGCAGCCTTCCCCTGGGTCCCTCCCTCCCACTGGGTATGTGGTCTTTCTCTGAAATCCAGGGCCCCCACATTTCCCTCACTCTCCCGGCCTTTTCTCAAGAGAAATGAATTAGTGTTTTAATCAGAGGAGGGTGCCCTTCCCACAAAGAAAGCAGGCTTTTATGCAATTATGTAGAAACTTTCCACCCTGACCCCCAAACCACCTTCTAGAGGAGTCTGAGCTGTAACTCTGCAATCCAAGCCTCCCAGTGAAGCGGCCCTTACCTACTTGACTTCCACCCTGTATACCCCCCAAAAGCCAGAAGGACGCCAGGATGAATTCTGCCCCTGCCTTCTAGAACACAGAAAGGGCCGCTGCTTTCCTAGTGCTACCTTGTTGGAGGTTCCTGTACTAGTGGAATCTGTTTTAAATGAACATCAAGATTAGCCTTGAAAAGGAAATAGAAGCCATGCTGACTGGCACCAGGCCGCGGTGGGAAGCGTGGAAAACGAGGAGTCTAGTTCTTCCTGCTTGTGAGCCGGGCCCCCCTCCTTCCGGAAAGCTAAGTGTATGCAAATGAATCCCTCATCTGTTTTTAGAGCCTTAGCAGTAGCTGCATTTCTAAATTTAAGTCATACATGCTAAAGTTAACTTAGTAGTTTAGCTGTGTGTTGCAGTTAAAGTGCCTGCATTTAAATACAGGCTTTGCCACTTATTAGGGTTTTTTGTTTGTTTGTTTGTTTGTGCACACACACACATAGACATAAATACACAAAAACTGCTGTGAAGGGCAGACTAGGAGCTGGTGTCAGTGCACAGTTTCCTAAGGGGAGTACTTCAAAGGTGACTGTAGTGATATTCAGCAACGAGGAATATAGCACTTTTTCCAGGATGAGTTCGTAAACCTAATTGTCAGACCGTGTATATATTCTTTTTTACTTTGTGTAAGTCTCCATTTTTCCATCTGAAATAGAAAAGAACAGTATTATTTGCCTCAGAGTTGATAGGAGGAGGAACTTATGAAAGCACAGTTCATCAGGCGAGCTCGTGGGACTTAGTTTGTACCCCATACTTTATCTGATCGTATTATTAAGAATCGTCAAGGTCACACTCCCCATGTTTACTGCTTTTCTTTTGGGAAAATGCCCGCAAATTCAAACAGCAGTCTCTTTGGGGATTCAGCACCCTGTGGGGTGACGCCATGGCCTCAGAGCTGGGCACCTGTGCTCCCCACGATCTCGACTCTCTGTCCGTCATCCATCTTGATCCTTCGGAGACCTCTTGGCTCATACTTCCTTTTAACCATAGTTTAAGGAAATATAGTAGAAGGAATTTCTGTAGGACAACAGCTCTGAATGATACTCACCTGTTACAGACCTTCCTCTCTTCACACATGAGCTCCTGGCTCCCTTGCTGACTCTCATTGTCCAAATGCGTCACTAACCTATTTCCACACTGTTTGGGAAGCTGTGATGGGACGCCTGCTCTTGGAGCCTCAGTTCCAATGGAGAAGATTATGTTCTCTGCTTTTCCAATTGGACTCAGATCCTTAAGCTGAATATCGTACCACCGGCCCCTGGAGTAGAGAAGATGGTCTCTCTGCGCCTGGAATTTAACTCGTTTCAGAGAAATTGGAAGCCTCATAAGAGCGTCTCCGCCATCCTTCCCCCCCCCCCCCCACATACTTTTCATTATCTAGTTATTTAGCTCTCCTGGAAAATAGATATTAAAATATTAAATCTGTCCAAGATATCGTCTTCATAAAATATTAAGGGAGAATGTCTTTGTTAACAATGTTTTAACATGAAATAATAAACAAACTGCGATAATTGGGTATTTTTCTTCTGAAGGTCATATGCCACTACAAAAATCACCCTGGCAAATGTGCAATTCGGAAAAATAATTGCGCCTTACCTTCAGACACTGTGCTTTTTCGTGTTCAAAGAGCATTTTTTAAACATTAATTAGTTACTCCACCAAATATCCTAGGAGGTGTGGATTATATCTGCTAAACGCAGATGGTAACTCAAAGAGAAAGTGAGAATGAATTCTGCCTCACACCACACAACAACTCCGAGGCAGGAATTTTTAGCTGAAGCCTCGAGAATGGACCAATGAGCAATCAGTGACAAAGTGGGGCTAAGGGATCAAGTGTCACTTACTCTAAATTCCTTGTGGGTTTCTTTGATTTGTAAGAACCTCATAGATGAAACCCTAAGAAGAGCTTTCAGCCCCCCCTTAAAAAAATCAGATATTCACTGTCCCAAGAGTCTCCAGGCAGAAGATGTTAGAATAGAGGTCCCCACACACGCCTAACAACATGGAATGACTTGTTTGTAAGGGCCTGTTTTAGTCACACGTGTTTTTTCATAAACAGTGAAAAGTAGAAAGGAGAGGGGTGCCATGGTGTCTTCCTCAGATTCTAATACATAAGGACTAGTAAAAGCAAAAAACTTCAGAGATTAACTAGCTGCAAACCCACCTTGAGTCACGATTGTGTGTCCCTCGGTCCCTGCCCTATGCTTTTCTTAAGGACATATGGTGTGCCCATCACATAAAACCACTCGCAACCATTTCCAATAATTGCAGTGTGAAAAGTGAGCTGATCAGCATCCGACTTTTATGGCCGGCTACGAACCCAGCCAGCATTTTCTAATAATACTTTGCCTTTACATCCCAGGATCGCAGAGCAATTTACAAAGATTAATTAGAAGCGCCTCAGAACTCTCATCCCTGGTGGAGGCAGGGGCTGAGGCCACGGGAGGGGAGCTAAATTAGCCTCCCTGGAGAGGGGGAAGTGAGAATTTTAAGTGAGGGCTCTTCTGGTTCAAGCTAGGGCTGTATCTGAGAATAAAACCCTGTGTCCCATTAGTAGTCAACAGAGTCGCAATATGTCATCTACTATTCCAAAGGCATTCAATGGGGAGGAAGTAACGAGGCTGTGTGTTTATTTTTTATATGAAAAACAATGTAAATACCCAAATTTGTTATTATTCCCGGGGTCCTGGCAACATGCCCAAGATGTCTGTAATTTTGTGAGATTACAGTCTGTGTCATCTCAGGCAGAATCATTTCACTCTTTGGTCTTCCGTGTCTGGAGCTACAGTCTCTGGTCCCTAAGAGGCCAAGGGTGCACTGGGATAAAGCTGACCCTTTGGTGGCCTGGAGGTGGCCCCTGTGCACTCCTCGGGCTCTCAGTGTGCCCTGGGCCTGGTGCTGGCAGGATCTGCTTAGTAAGGAACAGGCGATGGTGGCAGAGAAAGGGCTCTGTGAGGTCATTGAGGAAGCACAGCTGCTGACAGGCCATGGGGAGGGGCGAGGAAAGCTGCAGTGACATTCTGTTGGGTTCTTGCAACCAAGGCACAAATTAAGGCAAAATTAGAGACTTTCTTTGGGCAATTGGACAGGATGGGAGGAGGAGGAAGATGGGGAAGCAGAGCTTTTAAGGACAGCAATTTGAGAACATCTGAGACGAATCTGTGGCTGATTCCTTTTTGTGTGCGGATTAGTGACTTTCTTTTTAGATTCCGGAGGGGTTTCCCTCCCCCCCTTCCTTTCCCTTTTTTGCACCATGCGCATGTAAATGTGATTGAGAATTCTCTCCTCAGATCTGCTGCCTTGGCAGCCTTCCTGCCAGCTGGCCAGGCTGGGAAACCCATGCTCATGGCTGATTGCGATTGATAAGTTCTCCCAGGATTTGTGGGAGGAAGCTTGCTGCCGAGACACTCAGCAGGCCCTCCTTTGGGGTTGGATGCCTGCAGGAAAGGAGGACAGAGGGGATCCCCACTCTAACCAGCACATCTGAACACCTCACTGCCCGTGGAGGGCGTCCGAGGCACCACCACCATTCTGCGGGACCACAGAGTACTCACAGCGGTCAGTAGAGACATCTGTTACTCTCGCTAGAACCCCAACTGGTGCAAAATTGCTAGTGCTTGGCTTCCAAGTAGATCTTGAAAGGCCATGGAATCCACGTGTCTTTTTTCCTAGCTTCAACTATAGCATTTCATCAAAACACCAACACTCATACTTTTATATTTATACTTTTATGCTTCCTACACTTTTTATAAGAAGTATAAAAATCTTGCCCACCCTCAAATGATTATAGTTTTCATTCTCTCTCTCTCTCTTTCTCCTTTTTCCCCCTTCCTTTTGTCCCTGGTGACTCTAGGCCATATTCATTTGCTAGCGTTTTTTCCTGATCATCTTTCTTTTCCTCTCTCCCTGGCTGGGCAAATTCTCAGTTTACCAGAATATAACCCAAGGCTTCTGGTTTCTGCACATTCTTTCTGGTAACTAAATGGGATCGTGTTTATAAACTATTGAGCACAGAAATTTTCCTGTAGTAACTTATCTTAAAAAGCCCATGAGATTGCATATTCTCAAAGACAGTCCCTAAGTGTGCGTGGGCATGCGTGTTTGTTAGCTTAATTGTCTTAAACAACATTTTTTATTTTCTTACATTATCTCAGATTCATGAGGCTACGTGCACGCAAAGTCTGTACACAGGTCACCCTTTATATATAGGTGGTTGTGACACACAGCCAAGGAGATGACCCTGAGACCTTCACCTTCTTTGTGTAATCCCTTGAGTAGGGGGCTGGGTTTATTGACTCCATTGTAACAAACAGAATCTGGCAGAAGTGATGGAATGTCAGTTCCATGATTAAGTTGTAACATGACCCTGACTTTCCTCTGGGGAAAACTCCCCCCTCTCTTTTGGATTATTCACCGTGAGGGAGGCCAGTGGCAATGCAGTGAGGAAGCCCTATGGAAAGGCCCACTTGGCAAGGAACGGTCACCTGCCAACAGGTGAGTGAGCTTGACATATATTTCTTCTTTCCCATTGAGCATTTAGATGAGACCACAGCTGTGGCCCACAGCTCAACAATAGCCTCAGGACTGACCTGGAGCTAGAGTTCTCCAGCTAAGCTATGCCCAGATTCCAGGCCTCAGAAACAGTGAAATGATAACAGTTTGCTATTTTAAGCAGCATCATACACAGTGGTGGATAATTAATACAGTGGGTTCTCAGCCCGCTATAATATGACATGTTCCTCTTAAGGTGCTTTAAAAGAAAGAGACTGTAGGTTCTCAGAAATAAAACCTACAGTCAGCTTTAGCACTAAGAAACTCCTTTTCAAGTGTTGATAACTCTTTGGAAAGAACAACATACATCACTGATCTCAGCATACTGGTTATATCTGAACCTAGAGCAAAGTCAGTTATTAAAAGGGATGTCAGGCAGAACACGACATCAACTTAATTTTAGTTGATTTAAAAAAATAAGTAATGCTTAATTAGGAGGCTATGGAACAAGTAGAAATGCTCAGATTGGAGGACACTAAATAGCACTGACTGCCAAGCATTACGACCTTGTGCAGTGTTATCTCACCATATTCACCCATCCAGCCACGAGGGCAGGTTTTGTTATTCTCCCCTTTTACAGGTGAGGCATCCAGGTATAGAGAGTTGAATTGCTCAATTTTATAGACTAATAAAAGTCTTATTTCAAAGTCTGTACTCTTGACCACAAATGAGTCTCCTTCGCCATCCCATACAAATTCAAATCATTAAATACAATCAAGTCTTATGACTCATAAATATTGGTGAATTGAAAAATGGATGCTTTATCCAGGTGTGGAATGAGTTTGATACTATATTATATATTTTTAAATTCCATCCCGTGTATGTGAACCTTATTTCACCAGTCATAACACACACATATGCCAATTGTATTTTAAACGCTCCCTTGCACCTGGCACAGAGCTCTACCCTTTGCTGACTGTGCATCAGAGACAGTGGGAGGAAGTAAGCCAGGCAGAGGCCAAGCCAGAGAGAAATAAAGTAGTTGACAGTATTAAAGAAGAGGTCTCTGGAGATTCAAACAAGTGCATGGCTGATGCAATGAAAACTGAGACAGAATAGCCAAATCACTATGTTTAGGAGGAGGCTGACGAGGAAAAGTGGTCCATCATAGAGGATCAAGTAAGGCCAGGACACCTAATAAAAAAATGTGTGTAACGCGTGCTGTGTGCCAGGCATTATTCTAAATGACTTACAGGTATTGCTTCATTGGATCTTTGCATCATCATATGTGAGCATTGCTAAAATCATTCCTATTTCATGGATGAAGAAACTGAGGCATACAGTGATTACTGCTAACCTCCCAGACACAATTAACAAATGGAAAGACCAGGGATACCTTGGTTCATTTTCACTCACCTGACTAGTGGCAGTCATTGAGTCCTCTCCACAGGGCTTCCTTACAACATGGCGGCTGGCTTCCCCCAAGGTGAGCAATTCAAGAGAGAGGGAGAGAACTTGATCAAGATGAACGTCACTATCTTTTTATAACATAATCATGGAAGTGACATGCCATCACTTCCAAAATGATCTGAATCCAAACTCCTTCTTGATCACTGCACTATGTTTTCTTGGCAATACAGTTAAGGGCAGTGGTACTAGCAAGCCAGGTTGTGAAGCAAATTTGAGTTGAGGAATGAGGATGTTTGGGTTTTGGTATCTTTTATAGATGTTGAACCCAGGTAGGGCAGGGGCATAAAAGCAACTAGAAGGCAGATTTGGTATCTCGGCAACCTGAGGCTACCTAGAACTGGGGAAGACCACAACAAGGAGAGGTCTGCAATAAATAGTCAGTCATTGTAGAATTTTGCCAAACCTCAAGAGCTTAGCACTTATTATGTATTAAGACCTATTGAGGGTAAAACATTGGGCCAAGTCCTGTGGGCATATAAAAATATATGAGATGAGGTCCCCATTCTGTTTAGGTTTTGAGCAAAAACAAGAGAGAAAGAGAAATGACATTGACAGAGGTAGGGCCCCTATAGTGAGAGGGTGGAAGTCTCATATAGGAGAGCCTTGGGGCCTCTTGCTGCAGAGGTCCCAACGTTGGAGCACTCTAGGGGGAGATGCTGGTCTCTATCCAGTAGGACCTGATGGCTGTTGAAGGTTTGTGAGGAGAAAAGTGACATGTTTGACATAGTTTTCAAGGGGGTTTAACAAAGCAGACTTACGCCATGCCATGGTCAACCTGGAAAAGTATGTAAATAGCCTCTAGTTATAGTGGAAAGGCGCTGAGCCAGAAATCAGAAGAACAGATTTCTTCTACCATTAATAATCTGCATGAGTTTGACCAGGGTATTTCTTTTCTTCAAAACACACCTTATTCTTCCTTTTAAGGTGATGGGATCAGAAAAGATTGCCTTGAGGCCCCTTCTAGCACTAGCATAGTAGACTGTTCACGCGACTGCTCCTCTCAAGTAGGGGAGCAAGCCCTACCCACATGGCCACTCTCCATCCAGCAACTGAGGTCCAGAGCTTCTTACGCCAACCGCTGCAGAGGCCAAACAAGCCCATCCTCTTATCCCGTGCACATGCTGGATCAGAATATTTTCCTCCTCTCACAGTTATTTAATCCCAAATCACCATTTGTTATTCTGTACCTGACCCATTCCATGCCCTGGGTTTGAATACATTGTGTTCATGGTGGGGAGACACAATCACTTCTTCACTGCATTTGTTGACATTTTTTGACATGTGTGCACGCACACAGGCCTACTTGGTGAAGACCCTGGCATTACTTCCCTGGTCTCACTGCTTAGGAGACAAATGCAATGTTCTCAGGGGACTCGTTCCCTACATGGTGTTCCTTAGCTGGAGAAGTGAGGCTTGACCTCATAGTGATCAGTTTGACCCCCCAAGAAAGTAGCACACTTTAGAGAGTAGAGAATAGTCCTCTCAAGCTAACATGCAATCAATAAGCCGGAGGTACGCTCTGCACACTCATATGCCAGGTCCTAATAAATCTAGATCCTGATAAGGAAATGGAGTGCTCTGCTCCCCCACCTGTGCTGGAGGAGTGACTGTATGATGGTGAATTCCATAGCGTTCAGACACTTTGCTCAGTGCACCCAGCCCTTGACCTTGCTACTGTTGGTGGGGCTCATTCTCACAAAGGGGGTAGAATGGTGAGCCTCTGTCCAGCCCCAGGGAATAGTCATCTGTGTCCTCTGTTTCTAGAGCTAAGACTCTCCCTCTGACAGTGGTGAAGGCCCAAGGGCTTGTGTCAAAACAAAATTTTCAGGTCTGAGGGGGAACAGGAGGGAGCAGGGTTATCCAAAGCACCTTGAAGTGGGGTTGTCTGAAACCTGAGTGTTCATTAAACTGAAAAATAGCACACAGGTGACACGAGAGGCACAGGACCAAGTGTCACATTGGAAAGCCATGTGTAAGGCTGCAGATGAAGAGAGTGAGGAGGGGCTGGGAGTTAGAAACAGCAGCAGAAAAAGAGCACAAAACAGATGCCAAGATGGCTCAGAGAGATGGCTCAGGGAGCCGGGCTTCATCATCCAGAGGTGCTGGGCCATGTGTCCTACACGGCCGAGGGATCCGGGCTCCGTCATCCAGAGGTGCTGGGCCATGTGTCCTACATGGCGAGGGATCCGGGCACCATCATCCAGAGGTGCTGGGCCACGTGTCCTACATGGCCGAGGGATCTGGGCTCTGTCTTCCAGAAGTGCTGGATGGGCCACTGTCCTACCTGGCCAAGGGATCTGGGCTCTGTCTTCCAGAGGTGCTGGGCCATGCGTCCTGCAGAGTGCGAGGACATTTGGATGGCTTTAGCATCCTGTTATTCAGGCCACTGGCAGCATTTACAGGTTATTATAATGGTGATATTCCTTCTCTGAATGTTTACTTGAGGTCAGGCACTTACAACATTATCAGAGTTGATCGTCATGGCAATTACATTGACATGAGGGTTCTTTACCCCATTTTATAAATGAGGAAACAGGTTTCCTGAAAAAACTTAAGAAATCTGTCCAACAAGTATGGTATGAAGGCAGACCCAGGTCTGACCCCAAATCCAATCAAATCCAATGCTCTTCCAAAGGGACAGGAACATAAGTCAATGTCCAAGCATGCTTTGGGGTTGCTCAGGGCTGAGTTGTGCTAAGCGGGACTGTGCCCCCAGAAGAAGGGCCCCAGGTAATACCAGGTGACCACAGCAGAGGCAGGTTGGAGGAACCAAATGAAATCCTAGGGCACGGCTTCAGTTTGTCCATTCTGGGAGTCAGCAGCTGCGATTCAGCCAGAGCCTCAGCTTCTTAGGGAATTTCTTGCTAACTCAGCTGTCAAGTCTCAAACTTCTCACCTCCTGCCAGTCCCTAACAACAGGGCTGTGTTGCTGCTCCCATTTTCTTGACACCATTCACTCATCTCAGAACCAGAAAGCTCAGCTGAGCACTGAAAGATCCCTTGGGAAAGGGGGACCCTCCTGGGTGCACAGATCTGTAACAGATGACTTCCCGGGGAGACAAGCTGTGCTGTGCCCAGACACCCTGGTGGGGAGAGAAAACGTCTCCCCTGGCCCCGCCTGGCCTCTCCACTGCTGACAGTCCATGTTGCTGAGCTGGGGGAGAAGAAAGGAGGCCCATGCCCCAATGCCCCACCAGGTTTAGTGCACAGTCTGCTAAGTTCTCTCCCATCCAACAGCCCTACACAGAGATGCATGGAATCCCTGCCCCCGGGGCTGTTGGAGGTGAGCTGAGACAGGCAGGTGAGCTGAGACAGGCAGTGCAAGTGGGAAAGCCTTGTCATTTCTCCCCAGATGGGTCATTGTTTTTTTTGTTTTTTTTTTTTAATTTATTGTTTGGGATTCATTGATGGTACAATAAACCAGGTTACACTGATTGCATTTGTTAGGCAAAGTCCCTCTTGCAATGGTGTCTTGCCTCCCAAAGGTGTGGCGCACACCAAGGCCCCACCCCCTCCCTCCTTCCCTCTCTCTGCTCTTCCTTTCCCCATTCCTCCCTCCTCCTCTCTCTCTCTGCTCTCCACTTCCCCCACCCCCACCATGTCCTTAATTGTCATTAATTGTCCTCCTATCAAAATTGAGTACAGAGGATTCATGCTTCTCCATTCTTGTGATGCTTTACTAAGAATAATGTGTTCCACTTCCAGATGGGCCATTGTTAAAAAAAGAAAACCCCCACTTTGTTGCCTTCAGCGTATGTCTGACCAAGTAAACAGGTGCCGCCAGTCACGTGGAAGACCCTGTAGAGTTGAAGGGGCTCAGCCCCACACATCCCAGCCACTGGGAGAAATGCCCAGAGCACCTGTGCCTGGCAGCGGGGCACCAGCCGCAAAGGGGAGGGACGTCTCATCTCAGTTGAAATGCACTTGCCTGTGTTTAATCTGAATCCCCCCACTGCATGTGAAGTCTGTGTTCCCTTCCACTTCCCAGGAGAAGTAGGTCTTGTCCTATGCTCTGGGTGGGAACCAGTGCTCTGATGGAAGACAGCACCAGGCCACGCCACAGCCTTTCTGGCATTAAGTCAAAGACGCCTCTTCTGCTCCTCTGCTTGGACAAGTAGCCTTTGTGCCTCAGCTCTGACGTGACTCTCCTCATGATAGGTCCTTGTCTCGGTTGAGTCCATGATAAGAAGGAAACCATTTTTCTTGAGGATCTGCTATGCATTTTCAAAGGACCAGAGCAATAGCTTTACCAATGAAAGCAAGAATTACTGAGGCTGTCTGGAAATATTCAGGAGGACGTTCTGAGTGTCAGCTTCAGACCCAGTCTGGGGCCTGCACCGGGCCGTTACTAGCTGAGAAACCTTGAATAAGTTACTTCACCTCTCTGAGACTCAAGTTCCTCATTTATGAAATGGCATTATAATGGCACTACCTCTTTAAGAACAGTGGCTACATCCTTTTAAGCAAAGAGTCACAAAGTCCAGCGCAGGGCCTGGAAATCAGTAATTGACCTGCTAGTAAACAGGGAACCATGTGAGTGGCTATGTCACTGGCCACTGAAATAGTACATCTAAAATGGCTTACAAGCTTCACATGTGGTAGGTGAAGCTTGTAAGGTAGGTCTTTCAAAAAAGTTGGTTTCTCTGTCCCTGCAGTGGTTTGGGGAGCCGTGAAGCAGGTGTTGAATTTCCTCTCTCCTATTCACCCTCACAACACACGCACCCACCCAGGCATAGTGGGGGTGCACACACACCATGCAGACGCTCCCTCTTTGCTCACAGTTGACCTTTCACTGCTGTTCCCTCCTTCCTACCACCTGTCCCCTCTTTCTTCCTCACCCCTTGCCAGCCCTTGCTGGCACACCATGCTTCCCTCTGTGCAGCCCCTAGGTCATCTGTCCCTGACCCCTGTCTCCCCACCATCCTGGACTCCAAGCAGATGTACAGCACACGGCCATCCTCCCCAATGGCACACCGTCCCTGTCAATCTCTGGCCGTGCCTGGCAGCTGGAATTGCAATTCTCCTTGTTTACAATGCATTGTAATTGCAGACACAGACTATGCTGTCACTTGTAATTTTATCTTGTCCCCTTCTCCCTGCACACTCCCTTGCCTAAATGTCAAGCATTTGCGCCCGTGAGAGGTTCTGTTGGCAGGAAATGTGCTCCAATAGCCAGCAGAAAGCAAACTATTATTTATTTCTCATTCTCTCTCTCTCTCAAGAGATGAAGCAGGCAAAGAGCAGCACGGTCCATCCTGCACCACCTCCCGCCCCCGCAGGCGTCCCTTCCCTGCTCCCTCCTGTTCCTCAGGCTGCAGGGTCTCCTGCTTCAGCAAGCCTGGAGATTAGGGGCAGCATTTCCTTCTCTGCCAACTATTGTCTCCCAAACCAGGAGGCCATTTCCTGGCTGAGCTCTCAGTAGGTGATGTGCCTGGAGACAGGAGACAGCAGAGCAGGGGGCTGAGTATCACCAGAGCCCCTGGGCTCAAAGTAACTCCTCTGTGGATCTGAAATTAGTCAAGAAGGAAGGACCCACCCACCCCATGCCATGCTCTGTTCCAATTAGCTGGCACACATCGGCCAACATGGTGTCTGTTTGTCCACTACTGGACTGCAAGAGCTTTGAGGCCTGTGTGTTATTTAGGGCCAGTGGCATGCCCTCTGCCACTGAATCTCCTACATTTGTTCCTTAAGATGATCACGCTCGGAGGGGTTGTGCTGCTGTAATCAGGCCGCTAAATACTACACCTCTACTCCATAGATCTTGTTCCTGACCAGTGTGGAGGATTCTTGACCTCTAGCTGCCAAAGGAGGATTGTTCCAGACATAGTTAGAAGGCTGGGAAATTCAGAGTCTATACCTCAGGACAATTGGATTCAAGGAAAAACAAATCCACACCAACAGGTCCAATGTAATTGTTATTTCTAATAATTGGTGCTGGGAAGGATTCTGGAGCTCATTTCTGCTATGTGTGGATTTTTGAAATCCCTGCTCAGCTGTCCTGCCCCAAGTACTAAGTGTTTATGCTCCATGGATATATTTGGGTGTATGTCCTTCCCTCAGATTTTCTGTAATGCTTGCAGGTTACACTTGTAACAAAAAGAAAAAGTTTACTAATTTAAGAAAGATGGGTGGCATCCCTCCTTCTGAGGAGCATATTACAGCGTCTTGCAGGGAGGTGGAGAGAGTGGAATGACCTCTGGCCTGCTGCCCTGCAGTAAGCCCTGGAAAGTTGGCAGGGGCAGGCAGGGCAGGAGAGCGGGTCCTTACCCCTCTAGATGTCCCAGCAGTCACTTCTCCCCTCGTCCTCTCCCTGGAGTGGCCTTCTATTCCTGCTAGGCCACTCCATAGCTGTGGGTCTTTGAGTCACTTGCTCAACCTCTCTATGCCTCTGGCTTCTTGTTTATAAAACTGGTCTGAAGTTGCCTCTGTCTCATAAAGTTTTGTGGGGCTTAAATAATAAAACGTATGAAGAACAATTCCCAGAGCATCTCATACACAGCAAGCTTTCAGTTAAAGCAGGCTCTCAACTCCCTTGCTGTTTAGGCCGGCCACTTTGGGAGGGAGGACAGTGACTTGAGGAGGCTGGGTAGCTGCAGCTGAGTCTCAGCGTGAGGCTGGTGCCCCATTTAGGGCTTGTACAGCCACTACCATCACCTGGGCATGGTCCACAAGCTAATCCCCTGCGGGTATCTGCCCCCTCCCTCTGCATCCAATTGTGCCTCCATCATCTCAAGGCAACAGAAAGCTTTGATGGGATCCAATTAGGGATAAGGATTCTACATTCAAGAGGGCTGAGCAGTTCAGACAGAGGGAGGAAAAAGACCCTGGAATTAGTCTCTGTGCTCTGCTCCTGGATCCTCACAAGCTAAATAGTTAACAAAGATGTGTCATTTAGCAGGGCTGACCCTGAGGGTGTTTGCCTCTCATCAGCTGGGACGCTATTATTTTGCAAATGACATCTCCATCTCAAGTGACTGTGTTCCCCCCTGGCTCAAAAACACACATAAATACATGGTATTTAGAGAACTGCCATCTGCAGAGAAGGCCTGGCTGAGATGAAAGAAAGGAAGCTTGTGTTTCCCATAAAGGCCTCTCCCCAAACTCCCGGGATGGGCTGTGCATGGATAGAGGTTTCGGGGTGAAGAGAAAGCACATTAAGCCTCTTTGCCTTCTGCTTGAAGCAACTAAGGAGCTGGGACAACCAGAGGGATTTTCAGATGGGGAAGAGCAGCCCAGGAAGACTGTAAGAGCAAACCCTACACTCTTCAGAGCTGAGAGGCGAGGGGCTCCCATCACTAGGATGTGGAATCCTGGAGGCCATGCCTGGGTTGATGAACAAGCCTCATTCAGAAGTTAGGCTCCTCCGGCCTGGCAGGGTGGAGAAAACCCTTGTCAACATTTGCTGTGTGACCAGGATGCTACTTCTCTAAGCTGTTTTCTTATTTGTAGCATGAGGCTAATCCCTACTTCAGGACCTACCTGCCTCACTCTGCTGAACAGGAAGCTTTTCTTGTAAACTCCAGGAGTTCTTGACCTGCCCCGCCGTGTCCCAGGAAGACAGGACACCTTGATCTAGGTGCCCTCAACTGTCCACAACGGTCTGATGTTTGTCTTCATTTTGTAGTCAAATTCAAGATTACTATTTAAGTGAGAGTCCAAGGATCAGCAAACACTTTCAGGAAAGAGATGACAGTGAATATTTTAGGTTTGGAGAGCCCTAAGGTCTCTACTGCAAATACTCTGCTCTGCCATGATGGCATCGTAGGTAAACAAATGGCAGTGGCCACGTACCAGGAAAGCCTCATTTACGAAAGCAGCCAGCCAGTGGAATGAGGCCCAGGGCCCATCGTCTATGGACCCCTGACACACTCCATCTGGTTTTCCTCCTCTGCCGACCTCTTCGTGTCCTCCCTTCTCTGTCCTTCCCCTCGGCTGTGCTAGCCAGGGAGGGGTGACGGTGTTCCTCTGGGATTTGATAAACCCATGGCAACAGGAGGGGGGTCTATGGACCCCAAGGAGGCCTCGTCTTTTCCCCAAGCCCTCAAAGTTGAAGTTCTTCCACTTGCACCCCTGTGATGCAGTGCTGGTTTTTCATCAGCCTTCCCTGTGGGGGCTAGAACCTGGACTATCCCAGCAACTTGGAGGCTCAGTTTGGGCCCTCAGGAAATTTGGGGGCCCCTCTAATGCTACAGGAGGGTTTCCAGTTGCCTATGGCCTTTGCTCTTTCTCTCTCTTTCTCTCCTTCATCTTTGTCTATCGCCCCTTCCCCCACCCCACTTCCATTTTCATGTCTGACCCCTCCAGGTTGGTGGCAAAGCCTCTGCAAAGGCTAAACTGCAAATTTCAGCTGGGAAGCAATATTCCAGCTTCCCTCCCTCATCCTGTCAACCCCTCCATTCTGGCCCCAGCTCCTTTTCTATCCCACCTGGTCATCTCAGGGCCTGAGCTACTCGAGATCTTCCTCCAGCTCCTGTTGAACTTGCCCTCCCACCCTCTCTTTGGACAGTAGTGGGCCTTTGAACTGAGGGTCCAGCCCCTGAGCTTTGTGCCCATCTTCCCCGCAATTATATTTCCTGCCTCTCCAGAGAGGGGGCGGGGGACATTCCTTTAAAATACCTTGTTACCTAAGGTTAGTATTTGGATCAAGGGAGGCTGCATCAATCACCTGGCAAAAATCAGCCTCTTCATTATTTAGCTTTGGGGAAATTTTATTCAGAAGAATCGACTTACTCAAGCTAAAGAAAAATTTCCATACCGCACCAGAAAATCCCTGGAAAAGACCAGCCACAAAACATAAAACATTGCCAGCCAGGAGGCCTCTGATGGGAACCACGTGCCTCCACCCTGGGGTTGTGAACAAGCTGACTCTGCTCCTCCCAGCTCCTCCACCTCCCACCCTGTCCTCTCTAGTCTGGGTACGAGAGAGAAGAAACCAAGTGTATGGGGACGAACAACTTGCCAGTTTATTGGGGGCAGGAGAACCACCTTAACAATTATTTTCTTGCAAGGAGACTTCCTCAAGGGAATATTATAAGTAGGTCAAATTTTCAGAGTTCCAGAAACTTTTCCAGAGCTGCTTTCTCTCCTAGAAGTGGCACCAGGTGGTAATACTCTTGGTAAATTTCTGTGCCCCAGAGTGGACGGGTTTGGAAATGATTAATAAAGCAGACTAACAACGGTGACGACGACGACGACAAACTCTGTTCCCCCACCTGTTTCTCTCTCTCCACTCTGTGCTGGTTGTGGTTGGGCAGGACCAAGTTGGGCTCAGAACAGGCTTATTGCTCACACATGGTGCAGAGACGGCACAGGTGCATGTGCGTGTGTACGCCCATGCACTTTGCACAGGTGGTGCTGCTCTGATCATCAGCAGCCCCAGCTGACAGACTCCACGCCATCTGAACACGTGGCCTCCACCAGCACCTGGCAGCAGGGACGAGCGCTGAGGCTGTCCAAACTGTGAGCTTCCCTTCCCGGGGTTTCAGGCCACTTCTAGGCCAGCCCCTGGAGCAGAGCTGAGCATTTGGTCCTGCACAACTTCAAAGAGACCAGGAATGTGTGGGAGCACCTGGCTGATGCGCAGTAAGTGGTTCTGTCATACCAACAGCATCTTTTAGACCTTGTTAACAGTGGCTTTAGAGAGGAGCATTTTGTTGCTGTATTACTTACTAATTCATTCTAAAATATTATTGCGGCTGAGTGTGGTGGTTCATGCCTGTAATCTTAGCACTCTAGGAGGCTGAGGCAGGAGAATCACCTGAGCTCAGGAGTTCAAGACCAGCCTGAGCAAAAACAAGGCCCTCTACTAAAAATACCCAGGTGCAGTAGCTACTCTGGAGGCTGAGGCAAGAAGATTACTCGATCCCAAGAGTTTGAGGTTGCTGTGAGTTACGACGCCATGGCACTCTACCCAGGGTGATAGAGTGAGACTCTGTCTCAAAAAAAAAAAAATAATTAGACACCTTCTTTGTGAAAATATATTTCTAATCATTGAGGTTATAACTGTGAGCATAAAACAACATGCCCATTTCTCATATGCCTCACAACAAACCATGTATTAAGACAAACTCTGGTAAGGTACAGAGCATCCTGGAAGCACAAACATAGTTAATGAGCTTGGAGAATGTGAGGAAGGACTTCCCAGGAAGCCAAGGCTACACCTGATACGGGGAGACTGAGTTAGAGTTATCCCAGCCAAAAAAAAAAAAAAAAAGTCAAGGGTTTCTCCCAATTAGATCCCAGATCTGTAGCAGAAAACGCAACCACGGCATCCTGCCTCCCTGGAGAGAGTTACTCCCCCCGAGTGGTGCCCTTCTGGAACAGAGACTGTTTAGAAGTAAAAAATATGGCCCAACTGCTATAAACAGAGACCACCGTGGGCCACCTATCTTCCTCGCTTCTCCCAAACAGCACACACCACCTCTGGGGCCCAGCGTACCTCTGGCAGCCAAAGTGAAGCCACACTGCTCTCTCGGCGTCTGTTATAGTTACGCAATTATTAATAACCCAGGATGTAGCTGTACACGTCTGGATCCTCCTCCAGGAAGCCTTCTCTGGGGGATTGGGGTGAGGGTTGTAGGGAGACACCTTGCTGTTTAATAAATAATAGAAGAGATCCGTAAAGTGTCTGGGAAGCACAGTCCTCATGCAGAAATGTTACGGAATAACACAGGATGAATAATAGAAAAGGTTATTGAAAAATTCATAATTTCCAAGTGCCGGTGAAGGGCAGCTCCTGTGCAGTCTATTTGCCTGTAGAAAAGTGATTAAAATATATATTATTGTCCTGTCTATAGGAAAATGTATTATTAAGTGGATACTAGCATGACATTTGAAAAATCCATTTCATTCCATTTAGCAGCAATGGGCTTTTGGCTGCTGCTCTGTGTAGCAGCTTTCATGAGCATTTTAATAAGCCATTTAAAAAACAAAAAGGGGTTTTAATTACGGCCCCCTGCCTCCCAGCCATACTATTGCTTTGCATTCACAGTTCTTCTGCCAAAGAAATTTTAAAACATGTAACAGAGAGCATAAATACCCTGCCTGTGCTTAGCATGTCCAGTGCCAGGAAAGCAGCCTGACCACTGACCAGTCTGTACTTAGGGGTTGAAGCAAGAGAGGGTCGGAAATAAATTTGCTGGTCCAGACACAACAAGAAAGCAAGCCTTGGTGTAAAAAGCCCACAACTCCTGCCAAACGTGAAACTCTTTTAAATAGACATGCATAATTTTTTTTTTCTCCTTGTGAAACCAGGAATTCCTTTGGAGGTATAATTATAAATAGTTCATATTTCTGAATAATGAATTGAGTCAGGATCAGGGATTATCTGATTCAGCCATCTGCTGCTTGGCAGGATGTATCCCTTCAGCTTGAAGATCACATGCCCGGCAAAAGTCAGTGCTGGGTTCTGAATAGACTCAGGTTTGGGGTCCCGTTAAGTCTGGGAAGGGCCAGAAGACAGGCTGAGAAGGTTGGGCCACACCCTCCCCACCTCCAGTTCTGAACCAGCTTGGGCATTCTTGTGGTCTGATAGTCTTTTGGTGAGTGCACAGGTAGATAGTGGTAGCCACAAGGTCATCCCAGCAGTTGGTGCAGGAATTTAGATGGGAACAGCGTGGTGTTAGGAATTGCACCTTCCTGGGCCCATGCTCTTACCAACTAAACCGTGTTCATCTGGCAGAATCACCTAACTTCTCTGGGGCGCTCGTGGGTTTTAATGATGAACAAAACCTCTCTGGGTTTTAATTGTGAAATATTAGAGCAATTTGCATCACATCATAGTTTTTAAGATTTTTATTTAAAACCCTTTTTAATAGCAGAATCATTTGTTCTAATGAAATCTCACTTGGAGGCAAATACAATTGTTTCTCTAGGTGAAAAGGGGTTAGAGGACCAAACTACCTTCCACCTCAAACCCCCTCCCCTCTCCTTTTCTCAAGGCAACCCCAGGAATTCCTGAGCTCTGATTTCTTGGAGACTTCAGAAGCACAATGTTGATGCGTTTGGTGATAGGGAAGGTCTCTGCTGGCTGTTCTGAAATTGAATTGTGGCCTGTGTCGGACTAATTGAGATGACAGGAAGGCTTTCTGGCTTTATTGTTACTCTTCCTTATTTAGAGTCATTGCCTATTTATCCATTTATTCAATAAACACTTATTGAGGGCTGCACGTGCATTGCATTTACAACACTGCATTAAGCGCTGCTCAAATACAGGAGGTGAGCAAGGCATGGTCTTTGCTGTCTCTAATAGAGCCATAGGCATTAACCAGCTTAGTCTGCCGTTCAAAACGCAGGGAATAATGGTTGCATTGGAGGCACAAGCACTTTTTGTCTTTAACTAGTAAACCTAATTTGTATTATTTACAAATTAGCTTTAAAAAGAAACTAACTACATAGCTTTGTAATCTGTTTTCCTAGGCTACTTCATTAAGTAAAAATACCCCATAAATGCATCAAGGTACACAGTTGTGATTTAATAAAGGGAAAAAATCACTTAAAAAGTATTCATGTAATACCTACACTTTTAATTGAAGTGCAATAAAAATATTCCTACAATATTAAAAAAGAAAAGGTACCTCTCTCATCCTTTGGGATGTATACAAAGGGCGGATTGCTATTAGCCATGCTGCCCAGGGGTGGTTATCCTGGTGGTTGAAATCCTGAAATTCCTCATTCAGGTCATTGAGCAGACCCTACCTGAGTTCCCCAGGTGCTGCTGTATTACCTTGAATTCCCCCCCATATGGTGTTTTCCTTGATTCATCGAGCTCTTCCAAGTTTCCACCACTGAGTGGTGGTTTGGCCAGAGCCTAGTCTGAGTGGTCAGTACCAGAGCCTTGCTAATCATTAAACATTGTGAAAATGCCCTTCTAAAAAAGTCTCTGTCAATGCTCCTTTAGAATCTAAGTTCCTGGAAGACTGGTTTAACATTCACTCCCCATAGAGTTCCTGGTGTTTTCCCGACTTGACGATCAGTTAGTGAAACTAATATCCCTCTTTGGCATTTTAAAATTGCTTCAGATTCTCCCCATTCTCCCTAGGTGATCTCATTTAAATAGCATCTTTACATTAATGACTCTCAAATTTATGTCATCAGCCCAAACATCTGAGTTCTAGACTCACACATCCATCTGTCTACTGAACGTCTCCGCGTGGACACCCTTCAGAGAGCTCAAACGAACTTAATGTTCTCAAAATCCAGCTCCCTTTGAAATGTGGTGCCCCACTGCTCCCACCTCTTTGTCCCTGTGTCGGTACATGGCTCCACAAGGCACTCAAGTGCCCGTGCCAGACGCCCCGCAGTCATCCCCGAATCCTTTTATTTATCACCTACACCTAATCACCAATAAGTGCTGTCATTTCTACCTGCAAAGTACACGCTGTCATCAGCTCTCTTGTCTCTCTCCACCACTGTCATCTCACTTCATGGCACAAACGTCTCTCTGCCCAACAACTACCTGGTCTCTCAACATTGCTCTCTTTCTGACCCGGTTAATATTCCCCATAGCAGGAACTGTGATAATGTCACTCCTTTACTTAAATCTTTTGGTGCAGTGGAATCCAGCATTCACTGCCTAGTCTGCATGCTCATGCAAACTACGTCCCAGGCTCATCTCTTCCCATTAACCCCATGCTACGTATCCCAGGGCTTTCATGGAAAGCTGCCCCAGCTTCCCTCAGTCCCTCCATCAAACCAAGCCCTTACCCACTTCCAAGTCTCGGCTTCACTCCCTCCCTACTTAAAACAGTGCTTCTCAAACTATAATGTGCATATGTATAACCTACAGAAATTAATAATGGGAAGAATGTGATTCTGTAGATCAAGGATGGGACCCCAAATTTGCATTCCTGACAAATTCCCAAGTGACACTGACCCCATTAGTCCATGGATTATAGATGGAGGAGATGGACTTGGACTCCTCCTATACCAACTTATTTCTTGGCTAGCTCCTCATTTTTTTAAAGGTTTAAAGAGAGATAATTCACATAAGTTACGTTTCACCAATTTAAATTGTGCAATTCATTGGTGCTTAGTATATTGACAGAGTTGAGCAACCATGGCCACTGTCAATTCAAAAATATTTTCAGAACCTCATTAAGAAACTCTGTACTTGGGTGGAGCCTGTAGCTCAGTGAGTAGGGTGCCGGCCCCATATACCGAGGGTGGCGAGTTCAAATCCAGCCCCTGCCAAACTGCAACAACAAAAAATAAAAATAAAAAATAAACTTAATTTTTAAAAAAGAAAGAAACTCAGTACTAGTTAACAATCACTCTTGACATCCTCCTTCAGACTCAGCCCTAGGCAACCAACAATCTACTTCTGACTATAGATTTGCCTGTTCTGGACATTGACTATAAATGGAATCATATGATAGGCCATGTTTTGTAACTGAGCTCTCTCACTTACCACAGTTTCTGCAAAGTTGGTCCGTGTGGTAATGTGCATCTGTCATACCTCATCCTGTAGCTGTGCTCCACTTATTTATCCTTTCGTGAGCTCAGGGATATGTGGACTGTTTTCACTCTTTACTTATAGTAAATAATGCTTCTAGGAATGTGCATATGCGTGTTTTACCAGATGTGTTTTCATTTTTCTTTCCTATATACCTAGGTGTGAGTAGGCTGAGTCCAATGGTAATTCTGTGTTTTAAATGTTCAGGAACTGCTAAGCTATTTTCCACAGTGACCACATCCTTTTACAACACGTGAGGGTTTCAATTTTCTGCCTCCTCCTCGACACATGTTGTTATCTGACGTTTCTACTAGAACCTTCTTAGTGGTTACACGGTGGCCTCTCGTTGTGGTTTGGGTTTGCATTTCTTTCACGACTAATGATGTTGAGCATCTTTTCACGTCATTATGGGCCATTCGTATACTTTTTTGGAGAAATGTCTGCTCAGATCCTGTGCCCAGTTTTTGAGTTGGGTGTATGTCTTTTTATTACTGAGTCGTAAGAGGTTTTTTATGCATATTCTGTCCTTTTTAGATACATGATTTGCAAATATTTTTGTACCCTCTGTGGGGTCTTTCACTTTTATGATAATGTCCTTTAGATCACAAATGTTTTTAATTTTGATGAAGTTCAATTTATTGGTTTTTTTTTTCTTTTATCACGAATACTTTGATCGCCAAATATAAAAAATCATTTTGTGGTCCAAGGTTGCAGAAATTTACCCCTATATTTTCATTTAAGAGTTCTGTCCTTGTTGCTATTATGTTAAGGTCCATTATCAATTTGGGGTGAATATTTATTCATGCACCTTTTCTCGTGTGTATGTGTGTGTGTGTGTGTGAGGTAAGACTTTAACTTCATTCTTTTGCAGGTGGCTAGGCAGTTATCCCAGCACCATTTATTGAAAAATAATTAAAAACTATTCTTTCCGTTTCAAATTTTCTTAGCACACTTATCAAAGTCAATTGACTGTCCATGTGAATGTTCTATTTCTGGACTGTATTCTGTTGGTCCAAATGTTTACCCTTCTATACCACAGTGTTTTGAATTTCTATAGGCTACCAACATGTTTTGAACTTATGAAATGAGAGGCCTCCTATTTTGTCCTTCTATTTCAATATTATTATGGCTATTTCGGCTTTTTTGCATTTCTACATTAATTTTAGTATCACCTTGTCAATTTCTGCAATAAAAAGGCAGGTGAGATTTTCAGAGGAATTATGTTGAATATACCATTAATTTAGAAGTTTAACATCTTAACAATATTGCCTTTCAACCCATGAACATGCCATAACTTTTAATTTACTTAGGTCTTTTATAATCTCGTTCAGCAATGTCTTACAGCTTTCAGAATGCAAGCGTTGTTATTCATATGTCAGAATTATTCCTGAGTGTTCTATTCCTTTTGATTCTGCTGTATATGAAATTGTTTTCTTATTATAATTTTACTTTTGGATTGCTCATTGCTAATGTATAGGAGTGATTTATTTTTGCATATTTATCATGTACCCTGAACCTTTGCTGAATTTGTCTTTTAGTTCTAATAGTTTCTTAGTGATTTCCTTAGAATTTTCTTTATACAAGATCGTTTCAGCTGCAAATAGTGATAGTTTTCATTCTTCATTTCCAATTTGGATGCATTTTATTTATTTTTCTCGCCTAATTGTCTGACTAGAACGTCCAGTGCAATGTTCAATGCAAGTAGGAAGGGCAGATATCACTGTCTTATTCTTAATTGAGGGTGGTGGTGGCAGATATTAGTCTCTGACATGATAATAGATGAAGGTATTTTGATCACTAAGGACAGTCTCTGATCACTAAGCATGATATTAGATGAGGATGTCTTTTATCTGGGTGAGGGTGTTTCCTCCTATTCGTAGTTTATTGAGTAGTTTTATAATTTAGAGATCTCTGCTTCAATTTTAAGTCTCTTTAAGTGGTCATTCCTTCGCCCTAATCCTGGCTGCCACAGAGGCCCCTGTTGGACTATCTCACCTAACTTTATTAATCACTATTTCATTTCTATATTTTTTATGTTACTTATTAAAAATTGCAAATTCTCTCTCTCTCTCTCTCTCTCTCTCTCATCACATCAACAAAAGTCTCCCCAGTACATCAGGGACCAATGTGTCCTGGCCAGTGCTGTACTGTCTGAATCCACCAGTTCCCTGGCAGAAACGAATTGCTCAATCAATAAATATTTGTTAAACAAATAAATGAATGTATTATTGATGGCCCATATAGATGCTGAGTGATCTCTCATGAAATAGAAGCAGGAGAGACTGGCCAGTGATTGGACTTTAGTGATGACAGTAATGAGTTCAGAACATAGCAGGGGAAAAAATGGCAGTTGGAGATTTCACTGGACAGAACGTAGAGATGTAGGGCTGATGGCGGACCGTGTTCTGTCCAGGTGGAGGACAGCAAGACACCACCTGAAGCCAGGGTACGCTGTGCTCCACGGTGTGGATTATAAACAAGAATGGTTTGTTTCGAGAGGCGCCTATGGTTCAGTGGGTAAGGTGCTGGCCCCATATACCGAGGGTAGTGGGTTCAATCCCAGCCCCGGCCAACTGCAACAAAAAAATAGCAGGGCGTTGTGGTGGGCACCTGTGGTCCCAGTACTTGGGAGGCTGAGGCAAGAGAATTGCCTAAGCCCAAGAGTTGGAGGTTGCTGTGAGCTGTGATGCTACAGCACTCTACCGAGGGCGACAGAGTGAGACTCTGTTTCTAAAAATAATAATAATAAAGAATGTTTTGTTTCTTTCTAGGCTAACAGAACAATGATAGCTATTAAACTCTCCCCAGTGGTCTGGAATCCTAGGCTTTGGGCCAGTATGCTCTGGGGGGGTTATCCTACCCTAGCTCAAAGGAGAGGCCACAGCATAAGAGACCCCTGTGGTAGCTGGCTAAATAGTCCTCTAAATGTGCCCTATCATCAGTGTCTTCATATTTCTGTCACCACCCTGGAGTTAAATCTGTCCATTTCTCAGCCTCCCCCTCCTGAGCCCCCATCATGATCATCTAAATTAAAATCTGTTATCGGTGCCTGGGTAATCCTCTTTGACGCCCTGAGTACCACAGAATCTGTCTTGCTCAAATCTAGCACGAAAACGCTGATAGCTTTTGAGCAGCTCAAACAGCTTTGTATACCTCACGCAAATGTGTGCATCGCTTGTAACCAGCCGGGAGCTGGCAGAAAAAAGACACATTTGTGGCTGGAGGTTTTATGGAATTGCGGTGAAATTGCCTCCGAGGAGGGCTCAGGGGCCTGAAGCTGCCGGCCTCCCTGTCGCTCTCCACTCACGTCTCAGACAGCTGAGGAACCGAGCCCCAGGCTTGCTGGCCGTGTTGTGAATGTCTCCCTCCTCCTGGTCATTTTTGTTTTGTCTGTTTGGAGCTTGTTTGTTTATTTTTCATAGCGACGTTTGCTGCAGTAGGTTATCCTGGTCACATCCGTGGCCTGATTATAAATATGGAGTTTTGGATGAGTGAGTGTAGCAACGTCTGGTCCAATTAACCCCAATCACAACATGACCCATAATGGCAAATTTGTCATTTTCCCATTTCTTCCTTCCCTGGATGATGACCTCGCTCTCCTGGGGGAGGGAAATGTGTACAAAGGAACACAGGTTGGGGCCTGGCAGACTTGGTATAAGTTCTGCCTGTGATGATCACTGGTTGCGAAACACTAATCCGAGTATCTGAGCCTCCCTGACCTCAGCCTCTTAATCTATGAAATAAAGACCCAAACATGCTTGTAGCACTTAGTAAAAGAAAATATAATTGATGACTGTTAGGCTTATTTATTTATTGACACTCTCTGGGCTAGACGGTAGGCTCCATGAAGGCAGGGAATGGTTCTAACTTGCTTCCTGTACCATCCAACCTAGTACGTACCATTTGCTCAATAAAGGCTTATTGAATGAGTGCATGAAATAACTTAATAGGAAAGTTCTCAGTGCTTGGGGGGACGCAGAGTAAGTGTTTAGAAAATGATTCCCTTCACCAGTTTGAATGTTTCTAAGCTTCTTTGTATAGATTGGCAGATAGGAAAGCCTCCGTAAAAGAGAGCCTTGTCTGTGTGAGAGGGCCACAGTATTTCCCATAAACGGTGGGCCCTGGCGGTGTGAGGCTTCCTGACTTGCAAGGCTGTCCCTTGATCAGACTCCCAGGAAGCCGATTCCCTGTGAATCCAAGAACTTTGTTTACGCCGTTCCTCCCCCACTTTCTAGCCTATCAACTCTCCTCTCTCTCTCTTTTCTCTTTCTTTCTCTCCTTCTTTTCCTTCTCTTTGTTTCTTCCTCTCTTTAAATATCCTTTGCTCGTGAAGCACTCCGTTACCTCTGGAGCAGCCGAGTCCTTGTGAGATGAGAAAACATCTTCAGACACGTTGAGATTCAATAGTGTCCCATAATGAGTTGAAGGCGAAGTCACCATGAGGTAAACTTTCAATCCTGAACTTGTTGGCTTTCCTGTATTTTAACTGAGCTACCAATACTAGTTAAAATAATAATTCATAACTTTTTTCTTAAAAGCCAGGTGGCCATTCTTTTATCAAAATAAACTTTTGCACACACCCAACAGTTATAAACTAAGCAAAGAGGAGGTGCTTGAGTCAGAGCACGGATGGGGTACTTACTCAGTCTGCTTTCTCTGAACCTTAGGAGGAGGATCTGTGCCAGTGCCTGGACCCCATGGGGCTCTCTCCTGCTATGCTCTGGGTTTGGTGCCATGTGACTATGAGGTTCCATTCTTAGGGTCATGATAATGACCTTTCTGACTTCGTTTTCTCGAAACCACACTAAGAGCTTTGGACCAAATTGCTTGGCATGATGTGCCGTTTTATTATTACTATGCCTGGCTTAGTAATAAATTTTAGAAGTATGGTCAAAGCCCTCTTTTTAGAGTCATTTAAACCCAGACAAGACCAAGTCTGAGAGGACACAGCCTTGCCGCACTGGGTGGTGGAAACTATGACCTAAGCCTTCTCCATCTCTGATTTCAATTTCCCCCATGTCTGCTTTTATGCTGTCTAGTTTCCTGACTGTGGCTCAGTTTGGGTTTCTATCGATAGGCTATGACTTAATCCTGCGAAGATCGAAGACTTCTTGATGGGGCACTGGAAAAGCAGACTGTGGTTTGCATTTGAGTTAGATTTATTTCTCAGTGGTTTTGTATGAATAACAATGCCAAGCCCTGGGCCTGACACTTAATAGATCCTCATTTTCTGGATGTGTAAATAACTACTCCCCTGTATTCACTCCTTTTTATGAGCCAAACATGCTTCTGTCTTCAACTATGCTACCTAGTCCAAGTTCACCTAATATAAATGCTAATTAGGATATGGGTTTAAGGTCATCATTCTCTCTCTCACTTGGGGATGAGGCACCACAGATAGACTTTCCTCTTCCAGAGCGCACATCTCAGGATGACAGTCTTCTTCCTGCTTCTGTCCCTTCATTTATTGAAGGGCTGGGAGTCCCTGCCCTTGGCAACAGGAGAAATACATTTCTTTTTTAAAGTCGTTTGCATGGTTCTGGCGTTATCACCCTAGTAGCATCTCAAAGAAAACAAAAAATGTATAAGCACAAATTATTCCAGCTTTCCACAGTGGTTAACCCTAAATAGAATTCTTACCAGTGGCACCCAAATAATCATAAAATTGTCGAACAATAAACAGGGTAAACTGAGAAGTTAAACCCAGTGCAAACAAACAAAACTGGGGACTAGGAAGGGTAAATGCAGGATCCCTTCTGTTGGGCAGGGTACTGGGCACCTGCCCTGCTCCCCAATCAGACGCTTGAGGTTTAAACTGAGAGTGGAAACCCAGTTCTTCCCATCCAAGGTAACTATTGAGCCACAAGAGGAAGAGAAGAATCCATTAAAAGCTAGTTCCCAGGGTTCTGATTGGGGGCTGTGACCCACAGAATGCATTGGTAAATAAATACTGAATCTTCTGCTGTTTAGACCAGCGTGCTCAGCGTGGCTGGGTGGGGAAGAACCGTAGTCTTGTGTACCAGCAGACTGCTGTCCAGCCAGGCACCTGGAGCTTGTTTTTAGCATGAGGTTATACACCAGGGCAAAGGAGCAGAGTGGGCAGTTGCCTGAACTGGAGTTTAAGAAAGGAAGCTCTTGTATTCAGGGTGAGCTCGTGATCTGGAAGAAATGTCATGTGAGGATAAGGAGCATGGGCGGGTACACCGGGTGGGCGGGGCCCGGGCCACACTAGGATTGGAGACTGCCATGAGCAGCACGTGGGGTGCTCCAGTTGGGTGAGAGGGCAAAGTGAGGGCACTTTGGAATGAAGGCAGAAGGGTCCTAAATGCCAGGCCAAGGAGCTTAGGCTTTATCCTGACATCAGTGGAGAAATGCTGAAAGGTTTTCTTTCTTGAGCAGAAGAATGAAATGATGAAAGTGGCATTTAAGAAAAATTGATCTGGTGAAGGTGTGCAGAATCGATTGGATTGGAGGCATTAGAGATGGCCGGGGGATAGGAAACGGATATAAATAATGTGATGGAGGTGATAGGAACCTGAACCGAGTTGTTATAAGAACAGGAAGGAGGCGTGGAGGGCAGAGGCAGGTTCTGCCACATCTCTGAGTGTGTGGGGTGGGTGGAGGGGTCACGGGGAGCTGGAATGATGCTTCAGGATTCCCTCTGCATAGGGAAAAGGTGGAAACGTGGTAAACCGTCAGGAAGCAGAGCTGCCTTTAAGATGATGATGAATGTGGCTTTACTTAAACAAGTTAAATGCAAGGTAATAGCAGGATATCCTATGATAGGGAGGTAGAGAAACTCAATCAGATCTTGAGCTCCAAATAACACCTTGGATTCACGCAGACCTAATTCCTAGTTCCTGCATGTATGGTGGCGTCTTGCAATCACTTGCTGCACGCTGCGTATGGACATGAATTTGGTAATTACAGGATAAATCCTCTGGCTCTTTGGCTCTGCAGCTTCTCTGTGTGGAATCATATTGCTCTGGGACTGAGAGAACAATAGATCAAAGGGGAATCCACTTATATAAGGAAGGAGAAAAAAGCAAGGAAGAAAGACAAAGGTTTTTAATTCAGAAGGGCTGAAGACGTAAACACACACACCAATCGGGTGGCTGAGAGCTCGGGCAGGAAGCAGAATGAAACCAGTGAGAAAATAGAGGCCATCGGAAAGAAGACTTTGTGCTGGGACTGAGCTGTGGTCATTATGGAACAGTAGTTGCCAGAACCAATGAAATAGAATAAACCAAGGAGGTGGGAAGAGCTAGGCTTTTCCCATGTAAAGCCATAACTGTTTACTCACATATCTGTGTCTGCAAACATGTTTCTGAAGATGGACAAAAGTGGATTCTGAAGATGAATAGCTAGTTGTGATGGCCATCCACTGAGGATGACTTTAGATGGCCCTTGCTTGCTCGTATAAATACCCTTGAATAGTTCCTTTCCACATGAATCAGGACTGGCCCTTGGTGACTAGAAGAACACAGCAGAATTGATCATAGGTGACCTCAGAAGCTAGATCACTAAAGGCACTACCAATTGTGCCGAGATCTTTCAGCCACCACATCCTACGCACATGTAGGCCTTAGTTTATAGAAACCTTCAGTCAATAACTAGCACCAACTTGCTAGCCATGGGGGTGAGTTGCCTGGGAAGAGCCTCCAAGCCCAGTCTAACCTCTGGGTTAGACCATTCTCATAAATGCCTGAACCAGAACCGCTCAACCAATCTGCTCCTGAGTTCCTGACTCAGAGAAATTCTGAGCAACGAGGAAGTGTTATTGTGGTTTAGGCCACTAAAGTGTGGGACGTCTTGTTACGTGATAGTAGCTGAATAATACACTTGAGTTGTATGAAACGTGCTAGGACAGTTGAGAGTGCTTGTCTGCATTGTAAATGTGAAGAATATATATATATATGTGTGTATATAATGACCGTGATAACGTATCATCAACCTATTGAAATTTATGGGTAAAATGTTTTCAGCCAATGTCTATCCAAAAGTGTTCAAAGTTTCATGGAAGGAACCAAAGCTCAGGAAAAGAAATGGGTGCACATTAGGAGTCAAGTGTGTGCTTACTGAGTTTAATGGAATTGAAATTGCAGACAGCTACAGATGGAGCATTTTACATTGTCACCTCGCATGTTTATCTAATGCTGAACTGCTGACAATAGCGTGCTACGTGGAAGGCTTCCGTGGTTAAAGTTAATGTGGTGGAACACAGGTTTACCTGGAAGATGTGCCGTGGGGCTCCACTCACAGGAGCGAGCTGCTGCTCTGTGGCCCGGGGGCTGTGCCTAGAGCAGCAGGGAGCCTGGCCCGAAATCCCCACCACGCTTCCCAATCCTCAGTTGCCTGGCTGTCATCACTCCCCAGGCCTCTGCTGCAGAAACTCAATGTTTCTGTGACCCCCACAGTGCTGCCCTATGTCATGTGAAAGCAGGTGCAGTTACCCACAGCTGCTGCCATTTCCCCAGGAGACGCTTAAGTCCCTGGGACCAGACATGTTTGAGGACACCTTGCCTGCACCACACTCAGATGTGTCTCCTGGCCTGTCCTCCCCCATGTGGTCTTCTTCAACCCTCTTTTCTTCCATTCTCACTGCCCTTACAGGGCTTCCTTTCCCCTACCTGGCTGTCTTCTTGCAGAGAAGGGTGGGGTTAGGAGCTCCTCCCTGATATCTAGCCATCAGCCAGCAGGTCTGGGCACCCCCAGTCCTTGAAGCTCAAGGCCATTCCTACAAGCAGACCCTGGTGGCCGCCTAATCCCACTGACCGTGGACACATGCCTGATTTCTTAGACTTGCCAAGCTTAGGCCCTCACCCTGAGGTCTCTGAAATAGCATTTGCCATTATTCCAAAGGCCTCGTGGCTCCCTGGAGGAGCACAGATTCCTCCCAGTTGGTACAAGTTCAACAGTCTCACCTTAAAACATGACTAGTTACATCTTTCTCTTAGTGAGCGTTGCTGAGAGCCAGGCGCTGTGCTGAGGATGTTATACCTGTGATGGTATTTAATCACACCAACCATCCTAGCTCAGAGAAACAGGAGAAATTAAGACTGCAGGAAGTCCAATATCCAGCCTGAAGTCTGCAAGATTAAGATCTGAAGTCGTTTATTCCTTACTCTCCTAAATCTGGGCGTGGTGGTGGTGGGGAGCTGAGATTGCAGCATGCAGCAGCCTTGACTTGGCAGCTGAGGGAGCAGGGGCAAGTCTCCTGTCTCCTGCCCTCATGCCTTGCATTGCCCCAGCCCAGCAGCCTCCCTGGGTCTGGGTAATCCCCTTTCCACATGCAGACCCACGTCCCGCCTTTCCCTCCTGGCTCTGCAGAAAACCTCACATGTTGGTGTCATACAGGGGCTTAGAGAAGCCTCTCAACATGTGGGGAGATGCCCAGTGCTCTCTGGTGTCTGTGAAGTCCAGGGTGATGGGCTGGCGCCAGTCTGGAACCAGCAGATCGAATTTGAGGGGTTGTCTCAGTGGGAGCGGCTTCCATGTCCCCTGCTGAACAAGCTTCTGCAGGCAGCTGCCAGTGCAGGGGACAGGGCTCTATTTCTAGAGCATTCCTGTGTGACCCGAGCAGAGAGAGCAGGTCCTGTGAACGCCCTGATGCCCAGAGCGATGTTCGGAGCTCAGGAGGACTCCTGCCCCATGCTCTGGGGACCCCCTCCAGGCTCTGTCTCTATTATTAGCAATTACAAGATCAACACTAGCAAATAAACACTTGCCCCAAAATGGGTCAGTTCTTTTTCTTTTAATCTCTCATTCTTCCCAGAGGGGACAAAAGTGCTGATGGTCCAATAGGGGTGAGCAACCTGCTCTAGGAAGGAGCACAGGAAGCCCCTGGGAGTGGCTCGGGGAGATTTATTACCTACGGCCAGAGCTGGCCCGAAGCCCTTCTCTGCTGTGTGGCCCAGTTTTCTGAGACTAGCGCCAGGTGGCTTTTTCTCTGAGACCCCCACTGCTTTGTCAGTTCTTGTGCAAAGGTCTCCTGGCTTATGAAACTGCCATGTCTGTCTCAAGCACTTCTTACACTCATGGGTCTCAGAGCACAGAAAGCTGTAGCAGCTGCTTATCGTCCACCAAGACTATGAAACGGGAACACACGCTTGGATTTAAAATGTGCTTAGTTGAAATGGGACACTGCGTCAGGATCCATCTCCCGCATCTGAGCTGCTCTTTATCTTAGGGCATTGGGCTTGTGCTCTGAGCCCCACCCCTGCGCTAGCCCTGGCAATCCCTTCAACCTTTGTTGTGGTGTTGTGGAAGCAGGTGGTCTTACCACCAGATAGGGAGTTTTCATCTTGAACCTGCCTCTCTGCCCCAAAGGGCTGGGGAGCAGATGTGTTTCTAGTCAAGGCAATATTCCATCTTCCTGAGGCAGCTGAATTCTCACACTCACAAACTGAACTCCAAATGGCCTGGGTTCAAATCCTGGCTCTGCAGAACCTAACACAGTCTGGGAAAGGATTCAGTTGCTAAGACTTTCCCAGCCTGAGATTCCTGCTCTGCTACTTGGGGACAGTAGCAATGTCTACGTTGCACAGTCAGGTGGCAGTAAAGTGACCTGATGTTAAAACTTTAGCATCATGACTGGCTCCCAGCAAGTTAATAACCAGTGTCCTTAGTTAGGGATGTTCAGGGCATGGCTCCTGTTAGCTCACAGCTCCTAAAAGCAGGAACTTTTGTCTCATGCTTCTTTTGTAAACCCTGTGGCACCTAGCACCACACTGAGAAGGTATGGACCAGGCCACACTGAGCAGCAGTGGCATCCGCTGATAAAGGGACAGTCCCTAGTTAAGGTGAGTGCCTATGCTGGGACCTTAGCTTCTCTTGGGCAGTGGCCTGGGCATGGAGGGTGCGGCACTCCCGGTTTCAGTCTGCCAGGAGGGACACAGGTGTGGCCCTGGGTGAGTGTGCTCAGAGCGCTGCTGGCTGTTTTTTCGTGTTCTTGCTGTGTCCTCAGGAGCGTCCTTACAGCAGCCGGCCAGTGAGCAGTGCCGCTCCCAGCCGCTGCCTCTGTCCTGCTTTGGACCACCTGCTTTGTCAGGAGATAGCAAACCGTGTACAAAGAAGGGCTCCAGGTTCTATCCAGGAGACAGAGGCTACGGCAGGTTGCTTCCTCCATGGGAGCACCGGAGGGAGAGGCCAGGACACCGTATCTGGCCTGTGCCGCTTCACACAGTGGGTTCCCTTCTCCTTCCTCACTTCTGGGCAAATGTCTCAATGCAGATCCCCATTGCCCAAGAGCAGAGCTTGGGAGTTGAAGGACAGAGAAAAAGGAAATATGGGATTTATCAAAACTGGAGAATAGGAAAATGACCTCAGACAGAGGCTAGCGAGAGAGCCAGGCCTCCACTGAGCAGAGAGGAGGCCCCTCGACAATGAAGGGAAAATTGCACTGCATTCTCCCCACACCCCAGCTTTACCCCTGGGCTCAAGGAAATCTGTCATTGGCTCAGAGAAATGCTCTGCATGGAACTGGTAATAGCTTAGTAATGGCCTGGTGACTTGAAATGAGACAGAGGGGACAAGAGGCCTCAGCAGTGCCAGGGGAGATCCCGCCTATGTTTAATCCATGATGAGATCTGGACACAGTCCTTTACCCCCGGGCTCCTCTGCTGGCCGAGCACACCCTCAGGGAAGCCACAGGGGCAGAGAGAAGGTGCGGGGAAACTCAGACAGAGATGAGGTTTTAAAAGTACACAGCTGGGAGGTGGTGTGTGCGCTTGTGTGCATGTGCGCGTGGCCTGGGTGGGTTTTCCCACAGTTGTTTTAATGAATGCACCTTCCCCTACATGGCCCTCCTCCTCTCCAGCATGTCTCTACTTTATGGCAAATGGGTTTTGATTCTGAAGCAAATTGACCTTGAAATAAGTTCCAGGATCTGAGTTCTTACACCCCAGCTGCTGGGTTTGGAATGCAGACTGCTCATTCAGCAGATACCGCTCCTTCTTACGAATCTGGAGGGGGACACCACATTTTGTCAGCTGAACAGGCAAAGCTACCGCAGTGGAGCTGGGTGCAGCTCCGGCTGGGGCGGGATGTTGGGCATCTGGCGGAGGTCGGAGTTGGCTCAGTTCTCCTTCCTGAATACGCGCGCGCACGTGTGTGTGTGTGTGTGTGTGTGTGTGTGTGTGTGTGTCTCTACATCGAAGTAACAGAGGCCATTTGGGAATTGCGCAGTGTGTGGTGAGGGTAGGGGGTTTCAGGACTGCAAAGCTCTGATCCAAGGTATGTTGAGTTACAGGGACATTGAATCTGTTTTATAGAAAGACATTGTGGGCTGCATGTGTGCATATGTGTATACACGGAAGCCAACGTTTATATCGTGCCTGTGTTTAAGAAGATTATCTCAGTCTCAGCTTTGCTGAGCTCTAGATTCTGCAGAGATCGCAATTTAGGGATTTTGTTGTAACAGACCGAGAGACAGCACATATTTATTGAGCCTCTACAGCATGCCTGGCAATGGAACAGCTGTCTGTAAAGTAAAAGCGTGAGCCGAGCCGAACCCCATGTGACTGTGTGTGCTCACGGCTGCTGTCTGAGTGCTGAACGGCACAGGTGACAAGTTTTATTTAAAGGCGATTTTGGTGGCTGTAATCTGTCCAAGCACTGCATCCGTCCTGAACGGGATGATTAATTGTATTGGCAATATGGGGGCTCACATCAACAGAGCTCATGCACCGTCCACCCACCGTCAGCTTCTATGACAGACAGCTGTTGAAACTAAGTTTTTTCCCCTGGGGTTTCTGTTGTTGTTGAGGCTGAAGCAATGAAACCGATCACTACTGAGACAACCAGATGCCTTTTATAGATTGTAAGGGTGAGTCTAGACCAGAAGGCAGATGGCAGGGGGGCCGGCAGAGGGCCATGTAGTATACCACATGACCTTGACTAAGACAGGGAGGGAGACTTCTGAGAAGAACCTGAGCCTCCAGACTGGAGTTGGGCTGCACTGACGTGGCTTGGGACAGAACCCTTGGGACCCAAGCTGGCCAGAGAAATAGGTAGGGAGTTGGTGCCAAAAAAGCAATCCCAGAAAGGCTGGAGGCCGCTCATCTTCATGCGGCTCGTTTTTCTTCCAGTAAGAGAGACCTCTGGGAGTGATTTTTACAGAAGAAGCAGTTAGGTATAACTCTGGTTACAGCAGAAATTCAGCAGATCCAAGACCTCAAAAGGCCCCCAGAGGTTACTCTGAGCAGCCCCTTCCCCCAAAGTAGTTCTGTGCCTGCAGGCATTCTAGAACAATGGGGCTTCATTTAAAAATATTTCTCAGGAAGGGTATTGCATAAACTCCCCTATGCACTGGTACCAAAACAAAGCCTAGCAGAAAAAGAACCAAATTTTCTCTGGACTGTGGCCAAATACAATCCAAGATGGATACAGATGTTGCAAAAGTGTAGTCAGTCAGTCAGTGAATGTGCCAATATACCTCTTCTCTGCGCCCTCCGGTGACATGCTTTCTAAATTAAATTAGTTTGATGTTGCTCCAGGGCTCATGTTTGACTCTGATTCATTCTGGTGGGAGCAGCCTTTTCAGTTCAAAAGAGAGGTGGGCAGAAATCATTTCTCCTGGTGACATTGGGATATAAGCCCTACGTTAAACTCCCCTGTGCTCAGATAAGACAGGGAAACTAAATGTTAGTTGCAAGTTTTCTGTAATTAGCTTGTATTTTAGCAAATTCAGGGATAAACGAGGATGGTTGAAAAACCAATATGTTCTGGAAACCAAACATGTTCTATGCACGGATACAAAGGAACTGGTTCCAGTGAGTTACATCCAGTATTAGTCACCAAGTATTCACATTTCCAGGGCAAGAGGTGTGAATAAAAATATGCTGAGAATGGAAGAATTAATGCTAGGCTAAAGAGGTATGCAAAAAGTAAAAATAAAAAGGAAGGAACATTTTAAGTTTTTTTTTTCCCTTAGAGGGTGTAGCTGGAGTTTCTGAGAAGCATTAGCGCTCCATTGTAAATGAGCTCAGAAGAGAAAGTGCGAACTCTGGTAGGGACACTTCTGATGACAAGGGAAGGCGGGTTTGGCGGTGGTTGGCAATACCCCTCATCAGAGGAATGAAGATGATTGAATGGAAACGTGATGTGGTTATCGAGGATGTTTCTTTTCTCCTTAGACCATAAAAAAACATGGGGAGGCAGCCGGGACTCCCCAGTCCCACAGAGGCTTCCACTCTGATTTTACATGAAACCTTTGACATGGAAAAACCTGGAACACACGTATCTCTAGAACACCGAAGGATGGGGCAAAACCCAAACACTGTGGAAGCTCAGTGATGTGCTCATCCTTTCTAGCAGCTGAAGGTGGTGGATTAAAAAGCAGAAAGGAGTAAATTAGAAGGAGCTTTACATTTACTTCTACAACACGGGATTTTGTCTCTGAAGCCATAGTTTGTCAGGCCAAGTCAGGAGGCAGTTAGACATAGATGGAGCATACCCTGAAGGAGAGAGGAACACATTTGACAAAATAGTCAAAAGGGCCAGAATGTAAGATTTTCAGGAGAAGGAGAGAAGTGCCCTCTCTCCTTCTCCAAATGGAACTGATGTTAGATCTCATGGAAAGAGATGTAATAGATAAGATGCCCAGGAAAATAAGTAATGAACATAGGGACTATTCTCCCCACAAATACACACTAAAGCACAGAATATAGGGATTAAAGAAAGATAATATATGACTGTTTCTAAGGAGGAAAATTCTGTGACTTTAAATTTGAAGGAAAAGTTTTCTTTACAGATATTTTCTGTGATTTCTTAGCCATTAACACTGCACCAGGAATATCCTCATATATGGTGCTAAAACACTTTCAAAGTCATCATCTTTTTTCAAATCCCTGCCTGGTCTTTCTGCTTCTTCCCAGTTCCCCTTCCTATTTACTACTCATGAGGCATAGTGATCCTTTAAAAACACAAATCAGGGTGCTCACTAAAATTGGAACATACTAAAATTGGAATGATACAGAGAAGATTAGCATGGCCCCTGCACAAGGATAACACACAAATGCGTGAAGCATTCCATTTTTTTTTTTTATTAATACAGTAAAAAAAAAAAAAAAATGCAAATCAGGTCCTGTGACTCACTGCTTATAACCTCCTGGTGGTGGCTTCTCTTGGCTTGTAGAAAACAATTCAAGACCCACCTGGCGTACAGAGCCTTTTGTGACACCATGGCCTGTGCTCTCCTGCTCCACCTTGCTTGCCCAGCCCCAGCTACGTGGGGCTTCTTGCCAGTCCTCAAACCCACCAAGCATAATCTTGCCTAAGGGCCTCAGCCTTGCTGCTCCCTCTGCCTGTGAAGCCTTTGCCCAGATACGCACTTGGCTTGCTCACTTCACTTCACTCAGGTCTCTGCTCGTGTGCTAGCTCCTAACGTGGTGCGGTCACCACCTCCAGGCCACTCTGTGCTCCTTTCTGACACTTCATGCTGTCTGGCGTTAGATCACCAAGGAGGAAATTGGTAGAAATTTGGTAAATTGTTTTCTACAGACCATTCAGGGGCAAAACATCTCTGTGTTTACTGAGTACCATCAAACTCTCAACCCAAAATGTACTATATGGGATAGCAGCAATTTTGCCTGTGGGTCCACTGATACATCCTTCATGCCTAGAAGAATAGAGTACTTGGCACATAGTTGATGTTCAATAACTTTTGTGAAATAAATCACTTCAGGAGTGAGAGCTAGAAACCCTGTTAACAGGGCAAGACCAGTCACTAGCCGTGGGTGCTGCCGGACACAGGGCTCAGCAATTGTATCATGTAAGAGCACAGAAGACCTATATGATGTAATACGTGAATGTGTGAAAAGAATCCAGAGCTAATTAAGCCTACCCGTTAAGGTAATAAACCTCAGAAACGTCGAATGGTTTATTAATGTTCATGTCACTAGTAAATCACAGTCTAGGCAGTCACTTAGGTCTCTATCATCACCAGCTAGAGTTTTGCTTATTTGTACTACACAGCAAGGTGTCTATCCTTTTAAAACTAGGATTCTAATTGGGAAGGTCCTATGTACTGATCTGACAATAACTCGGGCACAGCTGTAAAGCATCCTTTTTACATTTTTGCCAAATGCAACAGGCAGTGTGGTAGGCGATCAGGATGTAGAGAAGAGAGATGTCCATGGGGTAAGTCTGGGAGAGACTAGAGGATCCTTCTTCTGTATCCAAGGAAAATTCCTGGGCAAATACAAGGGTGACTGTATTGTCTTGTCCCTAAGCACAGATTGCAGATCAAGGGTCACCTGTGTGGAGAAGGGACCAACAGGAGTGCAAAGGACTGTTTCTGTGTGGGAACTTTTGAGAAGCACAGCCTCTATTTGGGGGCCTAAATAGCAAAGAACAATAGAGATTCAGGGGCAAAACGTCCTTTCAATGTCTGTGGAACCAGCAGAAAGGCACATAAGCCCGGAAAGCTGCATGGCCGAGAAGGACGTCCATAGCTGTGGGCCTGGTGGGTGCCAGGCTAGAGAAAGGTGCAGACACAAGGTCCTTTCCTGGTGACCGGAGCGGACCACCTGTGGGGATCCAAACCAACCCGCAGGGAAGACATAACTAGAGATAAACTTTCTGTAATTATGCGAAAGTGTATAAAAGCCAGGAAACTTTACCTATTAAAAATAACGTGACCTCGGGTGGCGCCTGTGGCTCAAGGAGTAGGGCACCAGTCCCATATGCCGGAGGTGGCGGGTTCAAACCCAGCCCTGGCCAAAAACAAACAAACAAAAAATAACGTGACCTCTTGGGTACTCACAAGCTCGAGAGAACTGGAAAAAGATGAAAATGCGTGTTTTCTTTCTCTTAGTTTGCATAATCACAAGTAAACAAGCAAGAAAGCTGAGACTCAGACCCTCAAGGTGTGTCCATCTTAGACTCCACTGCCCAGGGACAGCCGTCCATCTGTGTGGTTAATATAGCCCAGCATTCAGCAGTGTTTGGGAGGAGAATGAACAAATAATTTTTTTTCTTGCTGGAAAAGTTAATTCATTTATATTAATATTTCATTTATTACCTCTACATTGACCAGATTATTCAATTAACTATCATTTGGTAACTAAAAGTTTCCTGTGTACACAGAATATAAATTGATTGCATCTATTCTGTGACCACATGGCCAAGGAAACAGTGGAGGCAGAGGAAGACAAATAGGGCATCTGTCTGGTTCAGCTCTGCCTCTGGGCCCCTGTGTTCAGTTCTGTTCAGTTGCAGGCGGGATGAGACTGCAGGGAGGTGTCCTGATGTCCCCCAGGCAAGGTCTCCTACACCCCAGCAGCTCACATGCTGGACCCTGGAGCTAGGAAGTCACAGTAAATCCCTGGGGGACTTCCTGTCCTTCCGTGGGCATCTGCTTGCTAGCGTCGTGGTTTTTGTGTTTGTCACTAGGACATCGGTTGTCTTTTGTCCAGGTGGTCCTGTTAGTACATTTGCCTTCAAGTTAGAATTTTCCAGAATAAAAAAAAAGAGAAATAGGGGAAATAAATGGCTCTGAGGAAACAATTTGTTTCAGATGATCTTAGAAAGTCACCCGGTCAGAGAATGCACACAGCACTCACGGGTGGGGCTGCAGGAGTACAGGGCTCGTCTACACAGCAATACCACTTCATTTGTTCCTTCCAGAGCGCCCTCCATGCACTTCGTTTGTTCCTTCCAGAGCGCCCTCCATGCAGCGGAGAGATCTTGTAAGAATCAGTCAGGGGTCCTTAAACATTTTAAACAGGGGGCCAGTTCACTGTCACTCAGACCGTTGGAGGGCCAGATTATAGTTAAAAAAAAAAAAAAACTATGAACAAATTCCTATGCACATTGCACATATCTTATTTTGAAGTAAAAAAACAAAACAGGAAAAAAAATACAATCACACTGCCTCATGTGGCCCACGGGCCATAGTTTGAGGACCCCTGTTAGTGTGGGTGCAAAGTTTACAATCAGATCAAGGTTGACTTCCATTCTCCCATGAAGTTGCTGGGTGAACTTGACGGGTCCTTCCCTCTCCTGGACCTCAGCTCTTCCCTGTCAGTGTAGATAGCAATCTGATTTCCTAAAACTACTTTGAGAGCTATCCGGTGGCAATGTATGTATTGGAAAAGACTTTGCATGCAGTAAAACTTGATACAAATAACAGGTATCCTTAAAATGAGATCACTGGGGTTGTTCAGTAACTGAAAACCCTTGTCTGAAGTCCAAGGCAGACACCACGCTGTACACCAAATTCCACTTTATACCAAATCATGTCAGAGAGTCCAAAGTATTTCCATTTTAAAGTCCCATCGTCAGCTGCTTGGATGTTGGAGTGAAAATTCATTTGGATAGCGGCATGCTTGGAGCAAGACAGCAGTAACTAAATAAACAACTAATCAGCGATGGATTAGACCTTGCTCTAGGGTTGTGAATGGCGGGAGCTTGCCAGGCACCTGCGTGGATTGAGCCAAGCTGATAGTCACTGGGCTCTGCTGTGGCCCCTCTGGGCCAACGCCACTCTCCCTCCCTTGCAAGAAAGTACACTGCCCAATTAACCACCTGATGTGTATTAGAGAGGGGCGGGGTAATGGTGTGTGTTACCAACTTATCTGGTTTTGAATCCTACTTTACTTATGCTGTTAGCCAAGGAAAACTTCAAAACTGTCACATTTGGGCAAAATGAAAATAGAAGGCCTCGCCTGGTGGTTCCGACTTCCAGTCCATTTATTTATTTATGACAAAGTCTCAGTCTGTTGCCCTGGGTAGAGTGTTATGGTACCATAGCTCACAGCAACCTCAAACTCGTGTGCTCAAGCAATCCTCTTGCCTTAGCCTTCCAAGTAGGTGGGGCGACAGGTGGCCGCCACAACAGAAAGTATGTCTTGCTCTTCTTCAGGCTGGTCTCAAACTCCTGAGCTCAGGTGATCCACCTGCCTCAGCCTCCCAGGGTGCTAGGATTGTAGGCTTGACGAGCCACTGTGCCTGGCCAAAGGTGGTTGCTTTGACACAGGTAGCTGAACATTCTTAATTCTTCCTGTGAAAGATGCGGGTGGGGCCACATCAGGATGCTTTCATCCCCATCATTTCTTGGGGCAGCTTGTGCAATGGACAGAGGCTGTGTCCTCATATTTGTGATTTAAAAGGCAGTCAGGTAGCAGGGCTCCATTCTCTGGGCTCCTAGGGATGGTGCCCTGACCGGTACCATGGTGAGGCCCATCCCACCACCTATGCCCTATTCTTGTTAAAGGGCCAACTTTCCTAGCATGTCTTCTAGCGGCAGCCCGGCTCTGTGCTTAGATATCCACTGACCAGCACTGTGACCTCCAGCACTTGCCTTTCAGCTTTCTAACCTGTAAAATGGGCCCAGTACTCTCTGCCCCAAAGCAGGTCTTAGAATTAAATGGGATAACACAAGTACAGAGCTAAGCCAGTGCCTGGAACCCCAAGGACCAGGAGTGTCACAGGAGAATTCTCCAGCAGTCCCCAGGGCTCAGCCTGCTGTCCATTCTGGACTTTTTATAAGCTTTTGCATTATTTGCTATTTCACTAGGACCTGTCTCTGAGGGCAGGAATCATGCCCACTCACGGGTTTATGGTACTTGTAGCCCTTAGCATTTTACTGAGATTAGGACAGACATTTAACAAGGGATTGGTTTGTTAGCGCAGGCCTGTTTAGCTTTGTGGGCGGTGACATCAGAAACTCCCATCCCCGCTAGTCACAGAGGAATCTGAGGCCCATGAGGAGGACAAGTTGCTTTGTCTTTGGTCCACTCTTCAGTCTGCTGGACCTTTTCATTCTACAGAATTTGTCTCATGCACCTGCCATATGCCAGGGACCTGGGAGGCTGTGCTGACCAGGTAGCAGAGGATTCTGTCTCCGCTGAGCACATAGTTGAGTAGGCTTCAGTCGCTGACCTACTTTAAGTATTTTTACTCCATCAGAGAAGAAAATCTCAATGATGCGAAGTACTTAAAGATCACCATAACCTGAAAAGCTTGATGGTATGTAAATAATCACCCACACTTTGTTATGTTGATCTGTCATTGAAATGGAAACAGTTACAAAATCCTATGCTGCACTGCCTAGTGAGCTGATCTTGTCTTTTGTACTGAAATCAAACACATAGCAGAAACTGCCTCATTAAAAAAAAAATACTCATGGTCTGTTTTAAGTGTGTTAAATGATCACGCTCTTTGGAGATGAACACGTACCTTCAAAAGCACGTGACTACATCAGAGGCCAAGAGGCAGAGGATGGTCACCTTGTAAGATCCCCCCACCACCTGTAGGAGCCCCTGTGCAGTGGGAGTCACTTTCCTGGTCCATTCCTGAAAGTAGCAGAGGAAGGGACAGGTGCCTGTGGGGTCCAGACTTGGTTGAGCGTTTGGGTTCAGCCACTTCCTGGGATTAATGGAAATGAGTCCTGTGGAGACCTTTCCTAGAGAAAGAAGAAAAAAAAACAACAAAAAAACAGACAGCCCTGGAGACAGAGAAAAAAGGAGGAAGGGAAAGTAAAAATAAGAAAGCCTTCAGATACTTTTTGCTTTTGCAAAATTTTCTCCAATAACAAACAGAGCCAGGTGCACAGAATGTCAGATGAACGAACTGACATACCAGGATAACCAGCACCCAGAACCCCACACCCCGCGCTGGTCACAGCTGCCCTCGTCTGCAGGTTCACCTCCTAACTCCTTACACAAGCGCTTTCAACTTGCATGAATGTGATCATAAGAAACGTTCCCTTCCACGGCCTGCTTCCTCTTCACACACTGTGTTTGTGAGAGTTATTTGCATTGTGGCCTGAATTTCTTTTTGTTGTTGTTGTTGCAGTTTTTGGCCGGGGCTGGGCTTGAACCCACCACCTCCGGTATGGGGCCAGCACCCTACTCCTTGAGCCATAGGTGCCGCCTTGTGGCCTGAATTTCCATTCTCAGTACTGTGTAGAATTCCATCCTATGAACACGCTATCTGCTGTTTGCCTGCTGTACTCCGGAAGGGCAATGTGGATAATTTCCCATTTTATGCTGCTATGAACACTTTTGCACAAGCCTGTTAGTGAACATGAGTCTTTATTTTCACAAGGGGTAAAACAAAGCACATTTTAATTTCAAAAATGTTAAAATTATTAAATCAAAGATTCGTAGATGAGAAACAGTTTCAAAGGTGCAAACACATGTGGCAAATATACCCACTAAGGAGCAGTGAGGAGATCTATTTGTACCTGGTACTTACACGTCTTTAAATACTTCTTTGTTGTAATTAGGAATCATGGCACTATAACGCGTTAGTAACACTACACATAGGTACAAACTATTAATTAGTGTAAATACTGATGCTTGGCCATTTGGGTGTAAAAATTCCATTTGTTAACCAGAATAAATGAGGAAATGTATGAAATGCCTATTTGTCAGTGAATCACACCTTCAGGAAAGTCAGCTATTCATCCAAATGGTGGCAGCTTACATCCCTTTCAGGTAGGATTCTTCAAAAGGGGAGTCATTGCCTGGCCAGCTTTTACGATGCAACTTTGATATGTAAAGTAACAACAGCCAGCCTAAACTAGGAGGCATAGGGTGTGAGGCAGGCATTAATTAGGAAGCCTTTAAGGAACCCATTGTCATCCTCTGCTTCTAAGTTTACTGAGAAAACAAAAATAAATGAAAAAAATGAACAAATGAATGAATAATAAAAAAAAGAGCCTAGCCCTTGTTTCCCAGATTGCTTCCTCCACCTGCCTCTGAGACAGGAAGCTACTTTGTGAGTTACAGCTGCCTGGGTAAAGCCCAGAGGACTCGCTGGGCGCATCCCACTTCCCTTTCACCCCGTGATCGGATAATGAGATGCCAGGCTCGGTGTGTTTGACAAGCTAGTCGCTCCAGCGGGCTCAGAGGCTGGGATGGGAGATTAATTAATGCTAAAAGACACAGTTTGATGTGGCAATGAAATTTCGATTATAATAATCTCTAATTATCTTGTACCACGAGCACTCCGACTCTCCCAGGTGCTTCTTCTTGGTTGAAAATTACTATTTGTGCGTGAAATAAAACAGACTGCCTTGGGGAGGGGGTGGGAGTTGGGAAGAGGATGTACGAGAGAGTGAGACAAGAACAGATGCTGTTTGGACGCAAAGAAATGTCTAAAATCCAGGGCTGCTTGGGGAAAGCATAGCATTGGGGCAAAGTGAAGTCAACATAATTTCACAGCGTGGATAATTGAGGCAAGATGAGAGAAAATCCAATGAAGGACCCAGCCCGAACTAGAATCCTTGTTTTATTATTATTATTATTATTATTATTTGGCTATCAATGGCCAGGCAATAACCTCCCTTTTCTAGACTAAGCTATCTTTCTGATTGTGGGAGAAAAAGGTATATTTGTTGAAGACAAAATTAAACCTCACATTCCAAGGTACCATCAAGAATCTTTTTCATAGTAGAGATTCCCCTCTGGGAGGCAAGTATAGGTTCTCATAATTTAGTCCTTGCACAAAAGAAATAAAACTTCCATGAGTGGGGGAAGAATCTCTTGTTCCCATCACAGACAGTTTATGAGACCCCAAATCTCAAATATATACAGTAACAGCCTATATATGTGTGTGTGTGTGTACATGTATTCTGGTTTACAAAGAAAATGTGCACTATTCAAGGCTATGAACTTTGCGGCATTCTTCAAGATTACTTGGAAAGTTTGGAGGGCCTGTTAAACCAGTGTGGAAATTAACAAAACCTACCTTCGGGAAATACACACAGGGAGGTCGGTAAGAGGCACAAATCTTCCACGCTCCACGTGCTCTGAAATCAGCAGGAATTTGCAGGAAAACCATCAAACTTATTCACAGATTCTCCTCAGGTGACCCCAGCCTCTCAGTACGTCACTTATCATCTTTAAATCTGTTCTTTTATGTGCAAAATGTGGAAGATTAAAGTTATTAATAGTTCAGGAAGGCTATCTGAATGTGCCAATGGATTTGCCAGTGTTCAGCGTGCAATAAATGCTTAATAAAAATACTTGTTACCAGGAATATTTCAAACATTCCCAAATCCTTTGCCAACGTGCTTAGACATTTCAAAAGATTTTTGGTGGAATCATGAGTATGTGTGAGTGTGTGTATGTGCGTATGTAGACGAACTAACTGCCCAGCAGTTTGACTCTGGGCATGCTCGGTAGCCAAGCATCAGACACCAAAGTCTGTCTTTCCTCTTTTCCAACACCAGTTGTCGTCATCTGAATCTCATGATCTGTCAGGTCACTGGTGATGCATCTATATTAGAATAGCTGGGGAAGAGACTTTCTCACTGAGATGAAGGTCGGTCTACATTTTTTATGAAAATCAAGAGGACCCTGAGGGATCACTACATCTTTGGGGCCAAGACAAGTGTCCAGCCGGGGTGACGAGCCATGTGCTCAGGACCCAGGATGTGGAGCAATGGCCAGCAGAGTGATAGGAGATGGACTCTGTTCTTGCAAAGAGGCAGGGGCTTTGCTTATTCTGAGTGGTGCCCAGTGGCAGGGCATGGGGAGAGCAGAGATCAACTCGTGAAGGTGTCAGCAGTAAGCACAGTCTGCCCCATCTATGTCAGGCACCTTCTAGGCGTGTGGATTGGGAGTAGAGCGATCTTACTTGGTGAAGCTTGTTGCTGAGGGTTTGAGGAAATTTTCTATCTCTTTAAATGAAGATGACAGAGGTCTTTCCAGGGACTTAATAACCGAATCAATTAAGAGGAAAGCCATGGGGCTGAAAATATATTTAAAAATATACGTATTTTTTAATCTGTAGAACCCACACAGAACACCCACGTCATCAGTAGGTGACAAATACAAGTCTTTTGTGGTCCGATCATGTCCAGTTGTGATAGAATGGTGCTGGATTTCAATCTAAGCCCGGAGAAGCTGTATTGCTCCCTACCCACCAGATCACCAAGTTTGCACAGATGCTCAGCCTCTGAAACGGAATATTTGGAGGAATTTTATTTTCATACCTGAAAGACATTCCCTCTTCAAGCAGACAGCTCTGTGCCCAGGCAGCGGGGTGCAGAGTTGCTGTACAGACATGGGTGAGTGAACTCATAGGTTGAGTGAATCTTACATTTTTTAAATTCTTCATTAAATCATAACTGCGTACATGCCTGCATTTACAGGGCACAATGTGCTAATTTGATATACAATGTGGAATGCTTACATCTAAGTGATTGACGTAACTGTCTCCTTGCTGTGAATCCTACATTTATCTGCTTAAACTTGCTTCTACTGATGGAAGTCCAAGGAAGAAGGCAGGCGCCCACTGCATTCCCCCTGGAGGATGCACAAACACATGCATACGATTTCGAAGGGAGAGTATATTTGTTTAGTTCTGCTGAACATGGGACAGTACTTTGTTTGTTTCCCATTATACCCACAATCTGTGTGCAAGAGCGAGAGACCCAAGCTGGTATTTTACCAAAGGAGGTGTAATGTTAGCTCTAGGTTCAGCTGCAGTAGGAGAAATCAGGGAAGGAAAAGCTTATGTAATACGGAAGTCCATTCTCACATGCGAACACAGGAACTGCCTGGAAGGGTTGCGGCATTAGGAAGCTTGAGAACCACAGCTGTGAACAGTCCAGAGAGAGAGTGTGGCTCGGCAGTCGTCCAACACCAGGGTCCCTCTCTGCAGAGGGACCTCCCTCACAGAGGTGACGCTTGCTCTCAGCCAGGGCTCCAGCCATCCCATAATTTTCCTTCCAAGCCTTATAAAATGACCAGGAAAGGTCAAAGAGCAAGATCCGTGTTTTAGGAAAGTTTGTAGAAGCCCATACAGTCCTCCTGGTGGCTGGGACTGAGGCACATGGCTGCATCTAACTGCAAAGGAAGTTGGACCACAGGCTCAAAGATGGGTGACTTGGAGGTGACAGTGGCTATCAGGACAGTAAGTTAGCAAGGTCTGTCTTGGATCAGAAGAAATCTATTACATTTAATATCCTCAACCCTGATAGTCCCAGGAGTACACTCTCCTCAAAAATATTTTTTCTTCTTTCTTTGCTAAGCCCCAACTTTATCTCTTGCGACTAATCCTAGCTTCAAAGACTTGGGTAAACCCGTTTAGATTGAATCTAAGAAAAACCGTAGAAATGGTCAGGTTTGCTTAGCTCTTCTGTATGATTGGTAGTTCCCTTTTTTTTTAAATTCTGCTGGAATTAGAGGAGAATGTTTGGGTGATAAGAGTTCCCAAATACTGATGATCAGCTCCACCAATTACCTCCTCATTCCTTAGCCTCATCCACCAGGCACAGTCCCCACAGCCCAGTACTGAGAGAGGGATCTATGTTCAGAGAACAATTTGAAAGTTGAGGATTCCTTCTATGGGATCCAATAGGCCTTTTAGAAACTCGAGTTTCTCCTTGGCTACATTCCTCAGATCAGATCGAGACAATCACTGCCTTCCCTGGAATTTCTTAAAAGTTAACTGATCATCTGTATTACAGCTAGAGCCTTTTATTAAATACTTTTCTCTGCTTATCGTTGGTACCCTACATGAAATTTTAACTAGGGATTTAGAGATCTAGAATCTTTTCCTGACAAAAACTTAATTTTTAATGGTACCTTGGTGATATTATTCTTGGATGAAAAGCAGAGTAAAACTGTGCCCTTAGAAACCAAAGCCTCAATTTTTATTGTCTCATTAGTTCTGCGATGACCAGCCAGCTTTCCATTAGATTTTGAGTGAACACTATTCTGCTGATCAGAGTGAAATCAAATAATTGTATAACATGGCGTTCAAACACTCAGTCGCGGAGTCAGAAGTATATGGAATTCACAGGGCTCTGGGCGCTACTAAAGATCTGCTTAACCTCAACTGACTTTCGGATTTTCACCCATTCAGTGACAATCGTACCTTGGGTGGGGCATTGTGAAAAGTTTATGGGAACGGTATGGAAAGCACTTTGCTTCCTAAGTGTCCCATGCAGTCACACATATGTCAGGAAGAAAAACTATCAAAATGATAGAGAAGCCCCGATTGACAACATTTTTAATTAACCTACTTCTTAATTTCAAATTTTGTTCCTTGTCCACAGTAGAGCTAGAAATTATCAAAGCCGTGGTAGAGTTCTAAATCACAACGTATACTGTTTTCTGCAAGTCCTCTCTAATGTTAATAAAAAAGATTAAAGCCATTAAGAGATTAGAGGATTTTTTTTTTAAACTACGTGTTTTCAATATAGACAGTAGCAATTGACTCACAACACAAAGGATGTGGAAATAAGCACTGTAATCCTTCTTCCCACGTTCCCATTAATTATATCATTATTTTGCCATTGTCAGTCACTTTCATTACAGCAATTTACATAATTGTTTGGTCCTAATTTTAAATTTTAATGCATCAAAATTTTACAGCCAAAAAAGGGTTTTGCCTCCCTTTTCTCCATTTCAGTTGGTTCAGGCTTCCTTGCGTGTTTGAGAATGTTCTACCCACCTCTACCCAGAGCCTTTCAGGCAGTGTAACTGCCATAACATTTGGGGGTCATCTATTTTTCCTCCTCAGATTCTACCGAATGCTGTTCATCTACCATTGAATGTTACATTAGAGAAGACTATGATGATCTTTTACTTATTTTCTTTTATTTTTCCTGGTGACTTCTTTTTATTTATTTTTTTTCTTGGATGCTAGGGAGCTCCTACGTTATCCTGGATGTTGTATTATTTGTCAAGGAAATGTTTCAGCACCAAACACTCTGCAACGATTTTTCACAGAATATGGACACATTCTTCTTCTTCTTTTTTTTTTTTTTTTTCTTGCAGTTTTTGGCCGGGGCCAGGTTTAAACCCACTACCTCTGGTATATGGGGCCGGCGCCCTACTCCTTTGAGCCACAGGTGCCATCCTGGACATGTTCTTTTGATCTCCCAATGTGGTTATCCTTCATTTCAAGAATATTCTCCTTCAATGTATATAGTTATGATTTAATAAAAAAAAAAATAAAATAATATTCTCCTGTGGGCGGCGCCTGTGGCTCAGTCCGTAAGGTGCCGGCCCCATATACCGAGGGTGGCAGGTTCAAACCCGGCCCTTGCCAAACTGCAACCAAAAAATAGCCGGGCGTTGTGGCGGGCGCCTGTAGTCCCAGCTACTCGGGAGGCTGAGGCAAGAGAATCGCTTAGGCCCAGGAGTTGGAGGTTGCTGTGAGCTGGGTGAGGCCACGGCACTCTACGGAGGGCCATAAAGTGAGACTCTGTCTCTACAAAAAAAAAAAAAAAAAGAATATTCTCCTGTATTATATACTTGAATTTTTTATTGTATTTATTTGGTTCTTTGTTTCAAGAATTTACATAATTCATAATTAAAAAAACACTTTTCTTTAAGTTGGATTTTTCCATATCCATTATCTTCTCCCTAATTTATTTTATCACGATTTCCCCCCTCAGTATTAGTTAAGAATATCTCAAGTCATTCCTTTATGCCAGTAGTTGAATTGTTTTTTTTGTCCCCCCCTTCTTTTATTTCTGGCTCCCAATTTAAAGATCCTGAAACGATCCTCACTTTGGCCCTTGGACGCACAGCCTAACTTCTTCATCTAATTGTTGTTTTAGAGACTTTCTTCAAGACCTGTTTTGTCTTGCTGTTGTGCTTTTCCTCACGTCATTGTACAGGATAAAGCATTCATGGAGAATGTTTTTAGACATTTCAAGTTAGATTTTCTTTCAAACAGTGTTTTTCATTTAACATTTGTAAGCAAAGTTGTTTATTCCTAATTTGTTCTCCCTCCCTCCCCTTTCCATCATATGTTTGCAAAGCTTCCATTGCACCAGCTTTTATCCTGGCCGTATTTGGGCAGCTTTGTTCATATCACCTATTTTTTATATATATTCTCTTGCCACTGTACCCAGAAGCCTTCCAGAGCTGCAGGTGTGAGGTATTCTAATAAAATTTGTCACAGCCCCAGTGAAGACCAGGAAGAGGGAGAGATTAGCTGAGCCTCTGAAGGGTTCCTTCATCCCTGGGCTCTGATTTATCCTTTCATATTTTGTTTAAAGCTGATCCCCAAAGGGCTAGCCTGAACTAGGGAGTATTTCCCTATTTCATTTTAAAACAGTAAAAATTTCACTTCAGTCAGCACAGACCCAAACCTCCTTGGGAAGTATCCCCCTTCCCTTTTCTCTTATTTCACCAATACCTCCTGTCCCATTGACCCCAAACGGAACTTGTATCTGGTCCATTGAATTGACAGTGAGGCCCTACAAAAGTAATTATTATGGTTTGATTCAATCTCTGAAACTTAGAGTTTTCTATAAACTAAGACTGCGCTATCTTCCAACCTTTAAAGAGTTCAAGTTTGCAGCATATTATTTTTGTTTCCGCCAGGATTCTCTCTCGTCTGTCATATATGTATATGCCGGTGCTTACACACGCTTGTGTACACACACACATAGCTGTGCTATTTAGAAGAGCAAACAGCTGGACATAAAACCTGTTTTAGTTTTAATGAATCAGAACTTCTACCGTGGAGAGTGATTTCAGAATCAAATCCTGCAGAGAGGGTTCTGTTGCTCTGGTGTGTTAGAGGCAGCCAATGCATATTAGGGCAGAGACAGAAAATGAACCAGCCCCAAGTCATGAATATCCAAAGCAACCCATTTCCATCTCTTTAAGGCTATGTTGAACCCAAACCCCCCTGTGAGCTGTTTTGAGTTGCAGATCTGCTTGCAAATGAGCTTGGACCACACTGGGTAAGCAAGGATGGTTGGTAAGTTCTATTTCACTTCACCAGTGAGCTGAGAAAGCATTGGATAATATGTTATGAGTTGTAGATCTGTTTGATTGCATTGTTGCAAAGTGGGAATTGTTTTGCAACATAGATTCTTAATCACTGAGGCATCTATGATTGAATGCGTCGAAAATTGGCTGAAATTGAAAGTTAACTATACTGCAGACGGCTTATTCTGCTGTATAATTGAAAATAAATTCTAATAACTCTTCTGAAAGAGCTGTTCAGAGGAAATTTCAAGCCCCCTGGAAAAAAAATGCTTTCTCAAATAGATTCTTCCTCTGCATAATGCAGTTATGAAAATAAAGCTTTTTTCTAATTCCAAACCAGCTTTTCTGTTATTTGAATGCATTGACCAACAAATATCAATATTAGGCCCTTGTACATTTATTTTGTAATGTGTTTCTCAAGCCTTTATGCTGGAAAGGTCTTATCATTTCTCTTTGAAGTCACTTTAGGATCATTTTACCCAAGGATAACACAGGAAAAAAAAAGAGAGAAAGAGCTTTTTGAATGCAAAGCCTTAAGTTCGAATCTTTGCTCTATTCTTTACCAACTTTGTGACTTTGCCAATTTTTTTTTCTAAGCTTCAGTTTCTATCTTCATAAAATGGATTTCATAATGTCATCTAATTTCTCCTGCTTTGTTGCATGGGTGTTGTAAATATTACCAGTAGTACATTTACATAAACAGTACTTTGTACATAGCTGGCACGTAACACAGTTTAGAAGTTGGTTTTGGACATGTGTATACACATATAAGCATCATATTCAGATGTCATTTAGATATGCCTGTTCTTACTTAAATACAGTCGCGAGCCAAATGATGATGTTTTAGTCAATATAAAACAGTAGTCCCATAAGATAAGGGAGCTGAGAACTTCCTGTTGTTCTGTGACTTGGTAGCCATCATAACGTGATATCAGAAACCCTATCTCAATGTCCTCAGTGACACCATTTCAGAAACAGCTTCAGGCTGGTCCTTCAGGAGGCATCGAGAAGAGGCCTTGTTCTCACAGGAGGGGACAGCTCTATGCACATCACTGTCCCCGAAGTCCTCCCAGGAGGACGCGATGTGGCAGTGGAGGACAGAAGCACCGGTGGTCCTGACCTGAGCAGGCCCAGCCTAATGTGTCTGTTTGTGTCTCAGCTTTTAGCAAAAAAAGTTCGAAAGTAAGAAATACATAAATTAAAAGTAGAAAAAAGCCAATAGAATCAGAATAGAAAGAAAACATTTTTGTACAGATGAGTAATGTGTTTGTGCCGGAAGCTAAGTATTATTGCAGAGGAATTAAAAAGCTAATAAAAATTTAAATGTTTATAAAGTAAAAACATTACATTAAGCTAAGTTTAATTAATTACTGAAGAAAAAATATGTTTTTATAAATTCAGCAAAGCCCAAGTGTACAGTGTTTATAAGGGCTACACTAATGTGCAGGGATGGCCCAGGCCATCACATTCGCTTACCACTCACTGGCCCACCCAGGGCAACTTTCCCTTTTGCAAACTCCATAAGTGCCCTATGTTGGGGAGCCATTTTTACCTTCTATGTGATATTTTTACTGTAATTTGTCTATGCTTAGATTTGTTTGTATACACAAATACTTAAGAGTTATCGATTCCTACAGTAGTCAGGGCAGTCCTGTGCTGTACAGGTGGTGGGCTGGGAGCAGCGGGCTACACCACTCGGCCTCGGTGTATAGTAGACCGTACCATCTCAGTTTGGGTAAACACCATCTGTGATGTTTGCACATGGGGAAATCTCCTAAGGGTTCATTTCTCACAAGGCATCCCCAGGGTTAAGTGATGCATGACTATATTTCAGACGCTAATCCTGCCCCAGTTCTGCGTACTCCTGAGTATGTAATCCAGTATGCAAATCCTGCAGACAAATCAGGAGGAGACACCCAGCCCCACCCATGTGGGATAGCAGCTTAATGGTCTAATCCTAGACCTGGCCGGGTGTAATCTGTGCAAGACTCATTTTTCCATCTATAAAGTTGAAATAATTTTATATAGAGTTGTCCCTTCATACCCACAGTGATTGGTTCCAGGACCCCCACAGACACCAAATGGGAGGATATTCAGGCCCCACAGTCTTCCCTAGGGAGCCCAGGATGCAGTCAGTGCTGTTTCCAGGGGTTCTGCCCCTCCAGGCTCTGAGCCCCCGCAGATACCCAGTTTTCCATCCCTGGCTGATTGAATCTAGGGATGCGGAAGCTATAGATGCAGAAGGCCTAGTGTATTTCACTGGGTTGTGGTCCGAGTTAAGAAAAACAGTGCAGAGCACCTGTCAATACGAAGTGCTTTCTGAATGTGTGGTTGTAGCAGCTGCCACAGCAGCCTGTGACGTTCCCGTACTGCTGCAGGGCATAGCGGCAAGAGAATGGACTTTGGAATCAAACAGATCTGACGCTCCCCCCCACCCTGACTCTCCCCCTAACAGGCTATTGACACTTCAGCAAGTTACGGTACTTGTGTGAGGCCGCGTTTCTGTATGTACAGCGGTGATTACATTGTTTACGGTGGAATTTCACGAGGCCCCACAATGGCAGCACAATGTTAGCTGTCCCTTTAAGCCCTCTCTGGCTGTCAGGGGCCTAGTTTTGAGAGGCACTGGACATGGAGATTGCTCTGTTCTTGGTGACTTCTGCTCAGGAATGGCTAGATAATCATCCTTGATTGGGCAAGAACCTGGATTGCCCAAAGGACCTGGCTCTTTTTGTTTCCAATGATCACTGTTTCCCCATCAGCTTTTCAAACATGAGCTGCTTTGCTCAAGTCAGCAAAAAACCAACATGGTCTTATAAGCTGCCCACTGCCTCTCCTATTAGCTCCAACCCAGCTGTGCTCACTTCCTTTCCAGGGAGGTCTGCGTGGCTCAGGTGGCACAGGTGCTTCTCCTGACCTTGTCTTCTCCACAGAAGGCCAGAGTCCCTTTCCATAGCAGAAAACAAGGTTCTAAACTGCCAGGGAGGTGCTTGTTCAGGTGTAACCCTGTGTGTACTCTCAGGGCACTCTGTGTCCTTCCTGGCTGGCCCACTGTCCAGCTCATGCTGTCAAGGTTCTCCCAACTTTACCAGATTTGCTGTCCTAACCCTGTCCTTTCTCCTTGAGTATGAAGCCGGCCCATTCCCAACCCTGTCAAGTTGCAGCTGAATGTCTGGCTCCATCTTCCCGTTACTGAGGGTGATCTTGCCTGCTCCCTTCTCTGCTCACCTTTATTAACAGCTGCCTTCGGTTCTCGGGCCCAAGCCAAAACAACGGAAACTACTGTTCCTAAGTAGGTAGTTTGCATGAAGTCTTGTCTACGAGAAGCCAAGCTTGCTCAGCAACCTGGGGGTGTATAAGAGAAGAAATCTTGCAGAGATGTTGTAAAGATTGGCCAAAAATTAAAGTACGTGGAAGAGGTATGCTCTTGACAATGGTACCATGTTGTTTTTGCTTTCAAGACTCTGATCCTAGTCTCTGCTTATACATGAGCTTCTCTCTAGACTGGTAACCAACAAAGCAGCAAAACCACCCTGAATAGCCCCATGTCCTCCTTAGCTACAGACAGCCAGGTGTCACAGCTGAACCAGGCACAACAGGAGCCCCAATAGGTGACCCCTGTTCTTTTAGGAACGCCCTATCGTTTGACCAGTCCTGGTTCTATGCAGCATAACCTTTTCTGGGAGGAAGAGCATAGATAGAGCTGTTCACGATACTCACCAATTATGGGGAAATTGTGCCCTATTGATCAAGTCGGGAGCATCATCATGGTAGAAGAGTCAGGACAGTCTACTGAGGGATTTTTTAAGCTCAAAAAACTTAGGAAAATGTATTTGAAAGTAGACTTAGCAAGCTACCTAATGAATAAATAAGATAAAGAAGACAGTATTCCGGAATTGCTTTGGCTAAAATGAGAAAATGAGATGAACTAGCTTTAAGTCATACCTGTTGGAATTGTCCATTCCTACCTGCTCCCCCCCACCCTTTAAGGATAAAGATAGCATTCTGGAAAATTGGATTTTAGTCTCAGACTTCGCCACTAAACAATCTCTTTGATTTCAGTTTTATTAACTCAAGAATAGAAAAAGTATAATTCTCCCTGCATGCAATATGGAATTTTTTTTAACATTCAAATTTAGTATGATAATAATAACAACAGCAATAAATAGATTGGATTCATGAAGTGCTACAGGCACTCTTCTAAGAATCTTCGAGCAAATATCCTCGTTCAGTCTTCACAGCAACCTTCAAAGGCCAGTTAGGATCATCCTGCTCACTTACCAGGTTCAAATACTGAGAAGTGGAGAGGCTGAGTAACTTGTCAGGTCACATGGCTGGTGAGTGGTGTAGCTGAAAGTTAAAACCAGGTCACAGAAAGCCATACTGGTAGTTTTATATCATATTGCCTCACTAACAAATACAAGAAGGTGGCAGTCTCAGAAGCGTGTGTAGAATTCTCTAGAATGTTGAGATGTCTGTTACCAGAGGAATAATCACAGACGTACCACTTGGAGTGGAGTGTGATACTACTAATTTTTTTTTCCTGTTTTGGGGATTTACTAAGAGGTTGCTGACCAGACCTTCCTCTCTCTATGCTGTGGCAGCATTTGTTTTTTAAAGAAAATTGCTATTCATCAGATAAGGATTTAATAGCTGAAATGGAAATGATGCTTTCCATAAAGAAGTTTCAGAAGGTTAAAAATAATGACGTTCTATCTTTCTTATCACACCACAGACATCCTACCTAGTAGGTCAGATAAATAGTTCTAGCATAGTCCAGAACTATACAATCTAACTATTATTTTTCCTGTTAAACTAAGAGGCAGAAGAGTGTCTTTGAACCACAAACGCTGCCTCGGCCCTACCATGCACAGACCTCTCTGGTTGATAACCTTTTGAAAGGTAGGTGGTCCAATTCCCCTTCTGGTTTTATTGAACCAGGGAAAGATAAGAGTGACCATTCTGGGAAAGGATAGAAGCAGAGAAGTTCTAATCCTGAGAATGTCTTTGTTTTCTTCTTCTGTGCCCTCCTTGCTGCTGGGGAGAATATAATCTTTAAAGGGTTTCCTTAAACCTGAGAAAAGTCTAAGGCCAAATGCAAGGAAACAGCAAACTTCCTAACGCTAGAAAGATAAACAGATGCAACTTGTTTTTGTAACAATAAGATAAAGACTAAAAGCAAAAATGGGCTTGAAAAGAATTTAGATTATATATCTTAAAGCAGATTATTCACAAAGAACAACGCAGTATTTGGGCCCATTCTTACCCTTTGAAAGTGAAGCTCAGGGACAAATTATCCTTCCCAACAGAGGCTCCCTGAAGGCTCTGGGAAACCATATTTTGGTATTGCCTGAACCATGACATTGACCCAATTTGCCATTTTTTGTCTTGCTAATGAGGCTAACTCTACCCCACTGCTTAGGAAAAGGTCACTTCAGTTCTGAAGTGTGGGACTGTGAGTGCAGAGGACAGACTAGCAAGATGTCTCCACAGGTGGCTTCAATGAAGTGCTGGGACTCATAACCCGTTACCTCACCTTTCTTAATATGAAAATTACTTGGGGAGGTTTTTCCAAACCTGTAGATGCCCTTGGACTGCCCACTTCAAAACCGTTGAATCAGAATCTCCAGGAGGGACCCTAAATACCAGGATTGATTAAAATCTTCATAAGTGATTTTGGCTCACAGCCTGGATTGGGAATGACTGTATCTCACACATGGTTTCTCCTCATGAACAACCTGCCAGGCTACGGTACTGAGCAAGTAACTTGCATTTTCCAGACAGGAAAGTTAGGATGTGGGATAATTGTCAGCACAAACATGTAGGGAATCATAGGCTGATGTTGCTCAGGAGACGAGAAATTGGTCTGCGCAAGAAAATGTGTGTTCTGAGGAGCAATTCTTCCATGCTTATTTTCCACTTTGGGACTGTTAATGGATGTCCACACTGACCCTACTTACTAAGTCCTCTGGCCAGACTTGCATTCTCTGCCTAGATCACTATGATGATGATGAGGAGGAGGAAGAGGATGCTTTTCTAATTCACTAGTCTGAGGAGTTCTATAAATTAGTGGCCGTGGCCTTGAAGGGGCAGCATTTTGTTTGATATGTTCTGCCACTGTGATCTTGGACAAGTCACTAACCTGGCTGAGTCTTATTCTTTTCATTTATAAAAAGAGGAGAGTGCAACTAGACTGGTGGGTTTCAAAAGCTATTTCACAGTAGAACACTAAAATATATTAGATTGAGGGGAAGCTGTCTGGTTGCAGGTGTAGGAGCCCAGTGCTGCTCCATGAAGCCTTCCCAAGACCACCATGAAGATCTGACCTCGAGAGGTCAGAAGGACAGTGGAGGTCTGAAGCTCACAGGTTGACACCTGCTGGGATTCTTTGCTTTGTCAGTCTGCCTCCCTTCTCCAGAGGGGGAAGCTATGGATTGGCAACCTCTCTTACTGAGGAAAAAGGAATAGGGATGAGAGTCGGTGGTGACTACAAGTGGTACACCACTTGCAAATTTTCTCAGTAGATAATCTCTTTGCTTCCTTAAAGTTTGGGTGTGCTTGAGATTAAGATCTGATCCTTCAAATGACTCTTCAGTGAAGTAGAGAACAATAGGAAATACGCACAATTCTGATAATGTTTAGAAGGGCCATTTCCTGACACAGTCTGCAGCCATGGTCAACCAACGAACCAACCAACCAGATTGAATGAACATTGATGAGCAGACATAGCCGAGCCCCAGCACTGCAGAATGAGGAAGCCAGCTCTGGGCTGTGGAGAACCGCCAGGCACCAGCCCATCAGAAATCTTTGGCACATTGGAAATCAAAGTAGTCTGTGATTGGGCCAGTATTCCATTTTAGAAACTGGAGACAGATCCAGATAGTCACTTGTCCAAAGAATAACAATTTAGGGAAATGGAAGAACTGACTTTGAGAAAGTTGATATAATATAAAATTCCAATAAACTTCAGGTATCACTCTGGAATTAATGGAGGACAAATTGGATCTGCTGTTAACTTAAATACCCATCTGCTCACATCCCTAGAGCACATAAATTTGTGGGGCTAATTAGTTGTTGCCATCCTTAGCAGCAGGGGGCTAACCACACTCCCTGGAGTTTTGCTGCATACAAGTGCTCCTATATGCCTGCCTAACACCTGTGCTACAAGGGAAGGGAAGGAAATGGAAATGGGCCATCCCTGGGTCATATAAAGAGTTTGGAGGACATCTCAGCAGTCATCCATAACCCTCATCCTGACTTTCCTGAAAGATGGAATTGAGAAATCTCCAAACCCATTTCAGTTTTCTCTATTTTTTTTGATATCACTATAACGTTACCTTTTCTCATCTATCCAATCATTGGCCCATCTCCTCTATCAGTCTTCCAATCGTCGGCCCATCTCCTCTCTCATCCCCTCTGCCTGACTTGACTTCAAGCAATTCTGCTGTACAAGAAACGTGAAGCTTTAATACGGACTCTTCAGCATAATCGCTTCTTAATTAAGTCAGGCTATGGCTTGGTTTCCCAGAATCATTTCCAGAGGGCTTAATTTTACTTCTGCTCAGAATTAATATTTTACACTTTGCACTTAAATGAAGCAAAACAAAACAAAAAGGCTGAAAAAGAAGCTCCAGAAAAGGGGCATGAGAGAACATTTAAGAGCAAAGGAGAGATCATATTTAAACTCCTATTATAGAAATGCTCAAGCCTGTGTTATTTCCAGCAAGTAATACCCAATTTGTGACATCCACTTTGGCAAAACAAAGCGTGGATCAAGGTAATTAAATGGCACAGCTCAGAGTGAATTAAGGGATGATTCTATCAACATGAGACCCCTGCTGATATGACACTTTCCATGTGCCTGTTTTGTCCTGGCCCTGCCTGTCCTAGCCCAGGGGGCAGTGGGGAGCCTGGGACTGCTCCATCACAGGCTGCACCTGGCTGTGCCCAGAGGAATACAGTCCAAGCACTGTGTGTTCATTGTGAAGCTGGAGGACCCAAGAGCAGAAAGCTGGCAATGACATTAAACTCCCTTCCTCAAGAGCTGGCCAACTGGTGTTGCTTGCCTGGGACCAAGCAGCCCTAGGATCTCTGATGGTCCTGCACAGCAGCTTTTGAGTACATTCATCCTGAGAGCATCATCTTCTGGGAGAGGGTGTAGAACCCTGACCTGCTCAACAGTCCTGTCTATCATCTATCCAGCCATTCCACAAATAGGCATTGACTTCCTATCATGTGCTTTCTAGTTGCTAGAAATACAACAAAATGCAGGAATGAGCCCTGTCATCACCAGGTCTGCAGAGCAATGGATCAGGCTGCTTTTGGTAAAAAGCCACTCAGTGTATGCAGGAGAGAGAGAAGTAAAAGAAGATGGAGAGGCCCATAGAGCTGAGACGAGAGCAGACTCCAGAAGGTACATGCTGCCCCACACTGGGTTCTGGGTTGCACTTTGGAGTAGGGTCCTAGGCACATGTGTGCAAACATTCTCAACTTTCCTTGTCCTTGTTCATTCTAAGAGCACCTCGGCAGAATCTCCTGTGGGAAACAGTGGCAGTGGGAGGATCTATTCAGAGGCCACAGAGCTGGAAACTGGGAACTCTGGTTTTGGCCCAGTGGGAGGTTACATGCAATCTCCAGGGGAGTTCTTCTCTGCATCCTCAGCCTTCCCTCCTCTCTGCCTCCCAGCTGAAGTTGATGCTGTCACTGAGGGGGAAGGTAGGACCAAAGAAAAGTGAAGATGCTGGGCGGCGCCTGTGGCTCAAAGGAGTAAGACGCTGGCCCCATATACCAGAGGTGGTGGGTTCAAACCTGGCCTTGGCCAAAACTGCAAAAAAAAAAAAAAAAAAAAGAAAAGTGAAGATGCTCAACGGCACCTGTTAGACTGAGAACCCAACCATCTCATATGGAATATGTGGGCCTAGGTGCTAATACCTAAATATGTGGTATAGGTGGTGAACCTGAACTTGTGGCTCCAGAAGAATGTAGCAGGACGTTCAGAAGCTTCATCCCAAGGCCTGTTGTTTCCTCAGTTCAGTCTTAAGGCCAAGAAACAGTACCAGGGAAGGAGGGTTTGTTTTTACTGCTTAGCCTGCTCTTCTGAAGGACTGCTCCAATTTGTTAATTGCCACCAAAGTTCACTGTCCTAAATATAATATGAACTATATATGATAATGGTGCAGGACTTCAGGGATTGGGAAATTCTTCTTAGCCTACATACAGATTTTCTTTATATAACTCTCAGGAACAGACTTGCTGTAAGGGGCTTAGGTTTTACGATTCCTCAATTTCTTTCCCTAAATATTTTATCAACATGATAGATTCTTTACAAGAATATTGAAAGATACATTTTTCTTTGGCCAATCTGAGTAAACAGTAAAATTATATTTTTCTTAAAAAGATGTTTAGGATTGTGGCAATAAGACCGTGAATGTTCAGGAGTTTATAATGGGAACTAGGATTTCACCATTTGCCTCATTTTGTTACTCAGGGTCACCTGTTACCCTTCTTCCACAGTAGACAAGTTCAAGGATGCATACTCTGCCAACCTTCACTAGGTGCGGGTTTGGGGATCTGAATACTCTGAGTCCATATAAAAAGGTACTGTGGACTGAGCCCTGACTACACTCCAGGCTCTATTTTCAACACCCTAGTTAAACAGTTGTATCTCATGATACTCACATGGGGTCAAGAATATTCTTTGCCATTTTATAGTTAAAAAAGTTGAGGCACAGGGGAGTCGAGTGACCACCTCGAGGTGACAGTCAGGTAGCTTGGTTCAGTTTCAACCACAAGACCCTGTGCTTGAAAACTGTGTGACATTGTTGCTTTTTTAGGGCCTCCCTGCGAAGAGACGCCTCCTTTCTCCCGTGTGTTTGCCCTTCTCAGCCTTTCTGCAAAGCACACAGTTCTCTCATGCAGATGCCAGTGACTATAAAGAGGGCAGAGGCGGTGGACGTTCTGGGGAGTGGAATCAAAGAGCACTGTGTTTCAGTCTTGCCTTTCACCCTCAGACCTACATGCTACATAGGGAAAGGAAGTCTGTGTATTAAACCAAATGGTGTGAAATCCTCTCCTCTTTCCCTCAAGCCAGGTCTTCCTCTTCTTATTTATTTATTTACTCTTCTTAGAAACATCAGTTTTAAAATTCACCTCTTCCCTGAAAACTCTATGCAATTATATACTTTGGCATTCTTCTCATTTTCCCCACCCCCCGTGGTTTCTCTTTTTATTTATTTTTTTTTATTAAATCATAGCTGTGTCCATTAATGCAATCATGGGGTACAATGTGCTGGTTCTTCTCGTTCTTAATGCATTTAGGTTTACACAGTTAGGTGTGCAGGTGCACTTGGAAATATTTTGTTACTTTAGTATATTGTGTGTTTTAAAATATGTGTGTATGTGTTTTTGTTTTCTCCATTGGATTTGAAGTTCTCCTTGGAATTGTTAAACGTTCTGCCTTTCATACTTTCTTCCAAGACTATCTTGGAATCTTATAGCTGAGCAAACAGTCTTGGAATCCTATAGCCTAACAACTATGTCCTGTAGACAGCAGGATATTACCACATTACCTGCAGCACGGAGGATGGATGTATAGCTAATGGGTTGAATCATGACCCTGACATCATCCTGTACCTCAAAAATGTCTGTGATGCATGGCCTTTGCAAAAAGAGATATAAAGGCCTAGATTCTAACTATAAAACTTCAATATGAAACCTGATACCAACTTTAGCTATGGATGTGTCTGCCTACAGCCCACATGTAAAACAATTTAGAAAGTACATATGTGAGTCAGCACAGAGAAAATGATAAGATAAGTCTATTTTACAGCCAAGCTTCAAGAGCAAATATGCAATTGATCATCTACGCCAGCCTTAGTAAACTATGCCCTGTGGGCCAACTCTGGCCTCTCATTTGCTTTTACAAATGAAGTTTCTTGTGGTCTCTGGTTGCTAGCAAGTGACAACAGCCAAGTGGAATAGTTGGGGCAGAGACTGTTGGGCCCACTAGCCTGAATGTCTATTGTCTGGCCCCTTTCTCTGCTTCTGTTTTTGATGCATACAACTTTCTTCTAAATTTCATATTGAAAAAAAATCTCAAGCTCAACTTTTTCTTTCATACTTTAACTCCTTTTCTCTTCTGTAAGTATCAATTTGAAAAGAAGATCCCCCAAACTTCTGTTTCTGCAAGTCAATTATTTCTCCAGAACATTCCATGCTGTGGTCTATTTATATGCAGATTTTAGATGAGGTTCCAGACATCTCATTGCATTTTACCTTTTTAGAGTGCATTTTAGCATAAATGGCACTAAAATTCTTGGTGTATTGTCTCACACTTGGCATTGCTTTTCCAAATCCTGCAGTTTGGCCAGAGTTTCTGGGGAGATGCGATAACTATCAGACACCCCCATACAGAAATGTACCGTGGGAAATTGAAAATAAATGAACTCCAAAAGGGTTTTCATTCTCCGTTTTATCAACATTTAGAGTTTTGTTTCAATTTTAAACTACTATTCCCAGTAAGGCATATTTCCTGGTTTTCGGTATTGATTTTTATATCATAGAAGAAATGCAAGTTGTTTTCACTCTTCTAGGGGCACATTCATACTATAATGTGCTCACTAAGGAATGTGTAAAGCCCTAAGCTAAGAATTAAATGGGGCCAGAACACAGAAGGGGCAGGTGACAACTGACAGGTACAGCTGCCTTGCTGGGTTCCGGGGCCCCGGGCTGTGCCTGTAAAGTCTGGTGGTTATGCCCCAGTAGCACCGCCTGATAACTCTGGGTTAACCCATCTCAAATCCCACGTATTTTATCAGTGGGATTAAATCCCCCACCAACTTTCCTTAACTAAAGGTCAAGTGGATCATGGAGAGGGATCTAGAAATAGCAAGGCAAGTCCTTGAGACTCGGAAGCATTTGATCCAAGGAAAATATGAGCCCTGAGCAAAGAAAGAAATTCTGAGCTTACTTCAAACTTAAAAGCCTCACCAGGAAGGATTTTTGTAAGGGCACAGGTGGGCCTCCACAGGTTATTAAAGAGAGCTAGGGATGGGATAGTGTGTCTCTAACCTTAGGGAATGGTTTCACAAAGGGCAACCTCCATACTTTCTGTGGACTATGTGTAAATGTTATGGTAAAGAAATACTTTGGGAGTCCCCTAGCTTCCAATACAAGGAAGGGACATTTATGAAAACAATTGAGGGGGAGCAATTCAACACAGAATGAGCCATGCAGGCTGCTAGTTTTTTGTTTTTGTTTTTTTTTTGTAGAGACAGAGTCTCACTGTACCGCCCTCAGGTAGAGTGCCGTGGCGTCACATGGCTCACAGCAACCTCTAACTCTTGGGCTTACGCGATTCTCTTGCCTCAGCCTCCCAAGCAGCTGGGATTACAGGCGCCCGCCACAACGCCTGGCTATTTTTCTGTTGCAGTTTGACCGGGGCTGGGTTTGAACCCACCACCCTCGGCACATGGGGCCGGTGCCCTACTCACTGAGCCACAGGCGCCGCCCATGTTTTTGTTTTTTTTAATATTTAACCACATTTGATTCTTGCCACATTACTGAATTCTATAAATCTTGCCAATTTAAGAATGAAAAAAAATTAAATAATTTTTCCAAAGTCATATAGTTTATGATGGATATAAATTCATACCTGATTTTTAACTCTACTATGCTGGGTCAAAATATCATTGTCCCAAGCTCTTTCAGAGACCCAAAATGAGCGGAAAAGCTAACCTTTCTGTACCTTACAGATAATTTTTTTCACCCACTAGAAATGATGATTTCAATACTTAGTCCAGGTAATGTTTCAAGTATCTGTTGTATTCTAAGTTGGTATCACTTCCAACCTAGTTTCCTTTGGTAACCCACCTTCTTACCAACCCTACGTCTTCACAAGACCGAAATACCTTCGTTATTCATAGCGGGAAAAGGGAGGGGTAGAAATACGGACAGTGGATACGTCAGTCCTCATCACACTCTTTTCCCTTCATACCTTCACTTCATGTGTGAGGAGGCAGAAACTCATATATGTGACACGTTTCTCTTGGAGTCTTCCTTAACAAATATTCTGGGACTAGGTTATGGGGCACAGCCAGAAAGAGGACATAGAGGAAAAGAAATCACCCTGAGCCCCATGACTTCAAATGTAAAGTAAAAGGACAAAGAGAGGTCCTGACAGAGCTGAGCCAGAGAGAAACGTAGGCCCCATGACACGCCCTTCTGTTGTCCCTAATGTTGTCATCAGGCATGTATGTCAGGTGCACAGAGAAAACGTGTTCTTACTAACACCCACGTGATCAGATGAGCATGGCCCCTCATGTTGTGTCATTGTAGTTGGAGATGGAAAGTTCAGACCAGGAGCTTCCTTTCCTAAAATGCTAAGCAAGAAGGTAGTGATCAAAGCACTGCATGTGTTGTAGTGTAAAGGGTTGTAAATGGGGGATTTGCTTAAATCAATGAAACCTACAAGTCGTTGTTTTGATAACCATAACCAAATATAAGGTGGAAAGGGAAAGTGGGGCTTCTAGAAACAGAATGTAGTGTGTGTGTGTGTTTTGAAAGGGAGAGTGGGAGTAAGCATTGAATGTGATAGATAAGAAGTGATCTAGACGTTCCCAAGCCCCTTCTGGTACCTGGACAGAGCTCCATCATTCATAATCCTGAGATGCATAGGCTGATAACTGCCTTAATCAATGGAAAAACATGGGTGAAATGTACTAAAATAAGCCATGAAACTCATTACAAGATAACAAGATTCTATCTGTTCTCCGAGGTCACACTAGAGTTCCATAAGGTCAAGGAGTTAATCACCTCGTTTGGTAGAAGCACCTGAGATAAGAAGGGGTGTGTGTGTGTGTGTGTGTGTGTGTGTGTGTGTGTTTTAAACCTTCCTAGATTCCAGGCCAACAGGACTGGTGGCCAGGTAAGTGAAAGGAAAAGTATGTGATAGCCTATGAATAAACAATTTTGTGTTTTCATTTCTTTAACTTTTAGAGTGAAAACTTCTGGGGCTACCAGTAATTCCTAAATAGGCTTGCCTTGCAATGTTAGTGTCCCCCAGAATGAGCCCCCACTGTGATGAATGCAATTCTAGCAACGGCTGAGGGACCACCAGTGGTGTCAGAGCTGTGGCTCTGGGGTCTGAGAAGACAAGGTTGGTTCTTCCCCACTGGCCTGATGAGCAGTAGACAGGCACACAGGGAGGAACTGAGGCATCACCACCTCTCTTACGTCCTTAGGCTCTCCTGTGAGGGATTGAGGCCCAGTAAGGTACAGGCTGTCCAAAGTCACAATGAGGCAGAAATTGTGAGGTGGTCTAGGGAGCCCTTTCAGTAAGAAACTGTGTTCTCTGATAAAGAGAGCTAGAGGCAAATGTCCTCGTGTGAAGATAAACTCTCTGGATTCCTCAGGGAAGCTATAAACAATGTGCTCCTAAATTTGAGAGTGGCCTTGGGGTTATTTGGTCAAATATGGGGAACCCATCCTCTCTGTAGACCCTTTACAATGTGGTTCCTCCACATTGTGGTGTGTGATTCTCCACACCTTCTGAGAATCCAGTGGGCCCTCAAGTCTAGACATCTCTCATTTCTCAGTAAAGACTGAAAAACAGCACCAATGACAAGACTGCCAGACTATTTATGAAGATAAAGTGAGAATACACACCTGACTCATAGAAAAGTTCTCAACAAACAGCTAATGCCATCTTCCTCATCATCATCATTGTCATCACTATAATCATCGTCAACATAAGAAGCCTGTGTTGACGGCTATAAGAGGAGTAATTGATAATTTCCCCCCATTGCTATCGCCTTAGTAGAAAAATAAAGCGTAAACTATAACAGGAACAAAAAACTAATTTCTTTTGTTTTCTTTTTTAAAGTTTTATTATTTATTTGATTTTTTTTTTTTGTAGAGACAGAGTTTCACTTTATGGCCCTCGGTAGAGTGCTGTGGCCTCACACAGCTCACAGCAACCTCCAACTCCTGGGCTTAAGCGATTCTCTTGCCTCAGCCTCCCGAGCAGCTGGGACTACAGGAGCTCGCCACAACGCCCGGCTATTTTTTGGTTGCAGTTTGGCCGGGGCCGGGTTTGAACCCGCCACCCTCGGCATATGGGGCCGGCGCCTTACCGACTGAGCCACAGGCGCCGCCCAAGTTTTATTATTTTTTAATTTCAGGTTATTATGAGGGTACAAATGATTAGGTTATAATCGCATTTGTTAGGTTTGGTCCCTGTTGTAGTTGCGCCCCTCATGCAGGAGATGTGCCATATCCCTTACACTGTGCCCATTAGGTGGGAGCACACCCATCCCCCTCTTCCTCTTCCTCTCCCTCCCCGTCTTCCTCCCCCACTTCCTTTTCCTCTCCCCCTCTTCCCCTCCCCCTCTTCCCCAACTTCAGTTTTTCTCTTGTGTGGGTATCAGTTTGTCTACTGGCTTTACATGAGTATTGAGTACAGTGGATACTTACTTTTCCATTCTTGTGATAACTTTACTAAAAAGAATATTCTACCACTCTATCCAGGTTAATACAAACGATGTAAAGTCTCCATCTTTTTTATGGCTGAATAGTAGTATCCCATGCTATGTATCTATATCACAGTTTATTAATCCATTTCTGGTTTGACAGGCACTTAGGTTGATTCTACATCTTACCAATTATACACTGAGTTGTGATGAACAATCTAGTGCAAATGTTCTTTTGATAAAATGATTTTTTTCCTTCTGGGCAGACGCTTAGTAATAGGATTTGGAATCAAATGGAAGGTCTATTTTGAATTTTTTGAGGATTCTCCATACTTCTTTCCCAAGAGGCTGTATTAGTTTGCAGTCCCACCAACTAGAATCTACAGAGAACTCAAGTTAATCAACAAAGAATAGCAAACTGTTCCATCTATTGCCGGGCAAGAGACATGAACAGAACCTTCTCTGAAGAAGACAGACAAATGGGCAACAAACACAAGAAAAAAATACTCATTTCTAATCATCAGAAAAATGCATATCAAAATCACCCTGAGATATCACCTAACCCCAGTGAGAATAGCCCACATCACAAAGACCCCAAGCTGCAGATGCTGGCATGGATGCAGAGAGGCAAAAAACATAATTTCTAAAAATAAGAAAACAAAAAAACACCAAATACTGGGAAGTTCTGTTATTTAATTTCAAAAAAATATTGAGAAACCTCTTGGCTTCCTTCTTCTGAGGATGATAAATGAGTTATCATTTGGAGATGAAGCTGACTCTGGGGCCAGTTCCAATGTTTTCAGGCATTCAGATACTATTACTCATCAATAAATTACATATAAATTTAACCTATTAATTAGGAATCCAAGATTTGTGTTTGTTTCTTGTTTTTTGGTACATGTGGTTCACAATGTCTAAGTGAGAAAGATCAAGGATGTTGTCATGTTTTAGTTGACAGAACAAGAAGCCCTAGTTCCTGGCTTTTGTAACTGCCAACTCTTCTGGAAAGTATACTTTTACAAGTTGGTTTTACAAAATCAATTTAAATTAATCTCCTGGAATATGCACTTATGGAGGATTTACTTTGATAGATACTGTGTAGGTGGTTATCGTAGAATTCATCTTCGATAAATGTTTTTAATAATCATTTGATTTTCTTTTAACACACAATAACCACCACATCCATTCTAGTTGAGCATAGCTAGTTGAAAAACAAGTTGAAGACATACCAACCAGTTATTAACATTGATTGAGAATTAACTACTCATTACTATCTGCATTCAAACCAATGGGGCACATTTTAGTAATAAATTGTGAGAGTCTCTGACAGGGTCTGTAGAATAAAGGTTATTCACCAACATTGGTAGGATTCTCAAATATACATTTAGCTTAAGACCAGTAAATTTAAAATTTCACTTCCTAAGCTGGGGATAAATGAGACAGCAGAGGAAACAAAGTGGCATCTACTTGGCAGGGGTGCTGAGGTCAGCTCCACAGTTGTATTGCTCCAGGAAGGCTGGAGCAGCTGGACATGGTCCCAGCTGGAGGGGGCCCGGCAGCCCTGTCCTCTTTGGTGATTCTTGGAGAATAATTAGAATGTGAACCCAGGAACTGGGGTGTGCCAGCCACGTTCTAGATCTATGAGGTAACAATTTGTGACTATGAGCAAATGACTACCTGTCTAATCAATAACCTCTTCTATAAAATAGGAATGTAAAAGAATATTGACCCCATATGGCTTCTGTGAGGGCCAAATGTACCAAGAATGGCTTTGAAAGGCTTCCGCTCGCTGTGAGGCCCATGGCTAGAGATGTTATTATTGTGATTTCTTTTCAATAAGAAAGAGCTTGAGATAAATACCCCAGTGTCCCTGAAGAGGCTCCCTTAGCAGCCAAATACTCTTGTTAGGAAGATGAGCGTCTGGATAACCTTCAGATCTCCACTGGCCATAACCCAGAACAAGGCAAGGTGGTCTCTGGTTCTGGCTCCCCTGTCCTGGGGTCCAGACCCAAATCCACACAGCTGATGGTGGGGCCGGGTTCACTTCCTCAAACATTCCACTGCTGCTTGCTAGCGAGCTTGTTGGAAAAGCTGCTTGGCAGTGCTGTCAACCAGGCAGCAGGGAGCCAGGACCATAGACTCCCCTAACTCTGGAAAGAGGCAGAGCAGACCCTGGATGGTGGGAGAGGCCTGCAAGGAGTCAGACCCCGCCCCCCTTCCTGAAGCCTGACTCTATCCCCTGTCTGCCACCAGCCACAGGTGGCCTGGAGGGAAGAGGAAGGAACCACACCTGCTTTCTCCCTGGGAAGTAAGCCACCCACACGATGGGGTTGCCGGTCCCTGCAGTGGGGAGGAATCCTAGCAGGTCAAGGGTCTCCAGACCCTGGATCAAGACGTAGGCTGTGGCACAGGTGGCCATCGGCAACAGTCAATCCACCCCTTCAGAAAGCCACTTGAATCACAATCTGTTCAATTCCTTCATCTTTTACTGTCCTACCAGACTGTTCACCGGAGCAACCTTATTACCCATCTCCTAAACATCTCCATAAAACCCACAGGTCACAGGCCACAGTGTGACAGCTGCCAGTCCGTGTGCCCAGCCTAGGCAGTCGCCCTCCGTGGGCTGGATGAAGCCGGCCTCGTTCAGCAGGCCCCGTGGGTGTGGCCCACGTGGACCACAAAACCAGCTCCAGGAAGAAGGCAGAGACCAGTCTCTCTCATTTCCTTCCCTTCGTGATCTTCCTCCGAAGGTGTTCTTTTCTTTCCCTCCCTTTTGTTCTATCAGTCCTGTATATCTCCCTCCGCCCACCGTGTCTCTTAGTCTTAAGAAACAGATGTGACACGTTGGAAAGACAACTTCATAGCTCTCCCTGCTCCCACTGGAGGACTGGCACCAGCGCAGGCCCTGGGGAGGGCAAGGCTCGGGCCTGGCTGGCTGCAGCGGCAGAGGGAAATCTCTGATGAATTTCAAACCTGCCTTTGCTTTGGATGTGATCTACAGTCACAGCGGGGCTCCATGTTCTACTGCAGGAACAAGCTCAGAGGGAGGGAGGAAATTCAGCCCCCAGCTCTCTCTCCCCTGCCGCAGTGGCGGAGTGGAAGGCATAGAGGAAGCATCTGCCTCTGCGCCGTGGGCTTGTGGCTGCCCTGGACAGGGAGACCCTGGAGAAGGCGCAAAGCTAGTGCCATGTAGTCAGCCTGCAGCCCGCGGCAGGGGGCCCGATGCTCATCTGTGCCAGATGAGCAGGATGGAAGCAGGATGGAAGGGTGGAGCCAGCCCTGGGCACCTGCCCTAGGGTGCTGGGTGCAGAGCTTGGGGTGGTCTCATTTGTGGGCTCCTGGAGGAGCGTCCAGTATGAGGAAGTCGCTGAGGGACCCCAGCTCACCCCCACCCTCTCTCTGGGCTCTCCTTGGGAATGGCTTATGGAATGACTCAAAGGCACTGGTGATAATAAGGGGCTAAAAATTATAAAATTCCGTGAAATTAAATCCCTGTCTCAGGTTGCTGCAGCCTCCAGCCTTATCAAAAAGTAGCTGAGTGCTCACAGGTGGTGTTTGTAAACATCTGTTGATTAGGCATACAGTGCCTGCCTCCCCCTCCTTCGGAAACTCTGGCCTTTCTCTCTGCTTCCCTACCTGTCAAATGGATGGTTCATTCCGTGGCTAACTCAACAGACAGAAGCTCTTACATGCATAGGACTGGACTCAGTGGCAGTGGAGTTAGACTAACGTGTGCCTATCTTCAGGAAGCAATTGGGTGGATCATGGGATTTGTTTCTGAAAATATAGTCAGAATTCCCCGGCAGCATTTAGAAATGCAAAATCTCAGGGCACACCTCATACTCAGAAACTCTGGGTCAGCGCCTGCTGCACACGCAGCAGACTTCTGCAAAGCGGCTGCATGCTGGAGTCACTTAGACTTTAGGGCCACACAAGCCTGAGCCCCAGGGGTTCTGATTTAACTGGACAGGGCTGCACCTTGGGTAGGAGCACTTTCCATATCTGCGGTGATTCCTGTGAGCAGCCAAGTTGAGACCAGCAGCCTACTATTCTAATAGTTCAGCTGCAGAGAAAGGGGGTTTTCTGATACTTCCCTAGCCCCAGAGGTTGCCCTCTATTCTATTTGCTTTCTGGAATTCTTAGCAATTTTCAGATACTTGATCCACCATTATAGAGAAGAAGCTAATTAGTGGCATCTAATCTGGTACCTTTCACCTTCCTTTTTGAAGACACCTCACAAAAAAACAGGGAACATGAAACAAAGCAAAGTTAGCAACAGTTGCTGGGGCTTCCGGAAACCCAGGGAAGGTGCTGGCTCAGTTGTTTCTGTGCAGGGGGCTGGTCCCAGCCTGTTTGCTGTCAGAGACGAGGAGGGGGCGGCGGGGAGGCTGAGGCTGTAGCTCCCTCTTGGCTCAGACCCCCAGGCCCACTCGATGAGTAGGAGAGTGGGGGGCACGGAGGACACTCAGGAAGAGTGTCATTAGAAAGAAAAAAAATTTTCTAACCAGCCAAGCTCTGTGTGAGGTAATGAAGGGAGGGAAAGGGGCTGCTTGGAGAGATCTGGTCCCAGCAGAGCCCTGGAGTAGCATTGGAGTAATACTGCAACCAACCCACTGCCCATTCTCCATTGGCCCCGTCCCGAGAGCACCTCCCCATCCCAGGAAGAGCTGTGAGGGCAGGTGACAGCCCAGACTGGTGGCCAATTCTCCCCTGCCTCTCTCTTGCCTCTCCAGAGCCCAGCCTACTGTTTGCCTGGGCTTCAGTGTCCTACCAACAGGGTGTCATCCCAGGCTCCTCTGCAGAGCGTGGAGGTGACTTGGGCAGGAAGGGTGGAGGCTTTGGCTGCCAGCAGCACCCTACCCAAGGGGAGGGGGGATCACAGGGAAGAGTGTGAGGGATTCCACCCCCCCATCACCCCCAGCCCCTTTGGGGCCTGGCTGGAGAAGACATTTTAAATCTACCCCACTGTTTTATCAAGCACTTGTCCAAAAATATTGCACCTGTGCATGACCCCTCTTCATATCTCCATCCAAGTAGGCTCAGGAGCAAGTCCTCTCCTCTGCTCCTCCGAGGGCTGCAGCAGGGGCCACCACGATGCTGTCCTGATCCCAGTGATGACTGCAGGTATTCAGAGCCCATTCCCCAGATGGTGTGGGCAGACTTGGGGGGTGTAGGGCCACGACACATGCCAGGGAGCAGCTGGAGGCTTGGCCACCTGCAGCCTGTGTTACAGAGATACTTTGGCAGGTCACAGCATCTAGTGTCCCTGTGACAGGTTTTCAAATTCTCCGTTTGGACATAGGAGGAGAGTGGGGGGAGCAGGAGAGGACTCTTCCCAAAGGACTTCAGGGAGAGTGTCTGAGACCAAGAGCTGGTCTTGGTCCCAGTTTGGACTAAATATGTAGCTGTCACTGGAATGACACCTGAAATCTGAGCACCTAGGTCCTTGGTGCTCTGTGAGCCTTCAGGCATCACTGCTGAGCTCCTGGAGACTGGGCAGGGGAATGTCCCTGACTGTGGACCTGGGAGGGGGTGAACGGGGCTGTCCTCACACTCACTGTCAATGTGAACAGGGCAGGACTGAAGAAGGATAAGCTCTTCACTTGAAAACAATCTTGAACAGTTGGGCTGTCGCCACTTGTGGTTTTACAATGGTTCTATAAAGAGCAGCCCCCCCCCCAAAAAAAAAATTGTTGAGACAGGTGGGGCCCGTGAAGCTTGGAGTGGAGATGGAATGTAACTTTGACACGGTCACTATCTGCAGGGTGAGCGCCCAGCTGGGCTTCTGAGCCCTTCAGAGATTTGGGGACAGGTCAATGAGGGAATCCATCACGGAAAAAGTCGGCTGTGCAGGAGAGGAGGTAAAGAAGGCGAGCTTCCCCTTGTTGTGGAGGGAAGGCAGACAGAGGCTGGACCCAGACAGCATTTCAGCAGGGAGCTCATGGTGAGCCAGCCTGGTCTCTAAAATTTCCCCTGATGATCTCCTTCTGTTTCTTTTTCTTTCTTTTTTTTTTTTTTGTAGAGACAGAGTCTCACTTTATGGCCCTGGGTAGAGTGCCGTGGCCTCACACCGCTCACAGCAACCTCCAACTCCTGGGCTTAAGCGATTCTCTTGCCTCAGCCTCCCGAGTAGCTGGGACTACAGGCGCCCGCCACAACGCCCGGCTATGATGATCTCCTTCTAACTCAGGGCTTATCCCCTTTATATTCTTATTAACACCCGAAAGAACATGACTTTTTTCTGCCCCGCTCTCTGCGGTACAATGCTGTATTGTAACTCAGCATCTCTACCTTTGCTCTCTTTGCCGGAATATAGGAGGGTAGGGATTGTATCTTTCTTTTTTTTTTTTTTTTTGGCCGGGGCTGGGTTTGAACCCGCCACCTTCGGCATATGGGACCGATGCTCTACCCCTTTGAGCCACAGGCGCCGCCCGGGATTGTATCTTTCATCTCTGATCATAGCCTGTCACGGTCTACACACCCCAATCCACAAAGGCTTGGAAACCCCAAGCTTAGAACGGTAAACCCTAGTCTCCATGTTTCAAGGGCTGCAAGGTGGAAATATGAGGAGACTGCAGACTTGAGTAGATGGCTGAGTGGCACAGGCTACAGGGCCGAGTATGCAGCAGGCTGTCGGGCATGGACGGAAGCCCAGACACGAAGAGGCATTTGGAAATGAGGCTCGAGAAGCCCTCGGAGGCCAGGAGGAGCTGCAGCTGGGTTTAAAACACAGATGAGATCCCCAAGGAAGAAGGAGGTGGGGCTGGGGAGACCACCTTGGGACAACATTCATGACTTTTTGAGTATTTCTCTGACTTTTTATGGACATTCTATTCTTTCCTCATGAAGTCTTCAAGTTCTCTTAGGGCTGGTATTTCATTCCCGTTTCGGCTATTCTTTCTGCTGTACACAGGAAATAGTCACCTCCCAGAATTCCCCTATTCTCTAAGAAAGTGTTCTGGGACTTAATCATAGATTGTGATTGAGAATATTTTCTTCAATGAATAAAACCTTAAAGGGGGATGATTCTTTTTAAACTTGTCAACTCTGTTTTTCAGAGAGGTGTTAGGTTTCAGCAAAATAAGTGGGGAATGGGGAGTGTTTTCATGGACCCCTGTCCCTGAACACACAACCTGTCCTTTTGTCAATGTCTAGCACCCCAGTGGTCCGTTTATTATAGTGATGACCCTGAGTGGATTGGACGTGTTGTCATGCTGATGCTCATTTGACGTGGGGTCCCCGCTTCTTCAAGAGTGATAAAGGGGCTGGGCATGGTGGCTCACACCTGTAATGTTAACACTCTGGGAGGCTGAGGCAATAGAACCGGAAATAGAAAAATTAGCCTAGCATTGTGACTAGCTCCCCTAGTCCCAGCTAGTTGGGAGGCTGAAGTAAGAGGACTGTGTGAGCCCAAGAGTTTGAGGTTGCTGTGAGCTATGGCAACACAACACTCTAACCTAGGTGATAGAGTGAGACTCTACCTCACGAAAAAAAAAAAGAGTGATAACAGAAGCAGACAAGTGCTGTGTGCCCCCCTGTGGTAAGCAGCTCTCCCCTTCCCTGCCCCACTCAAGGCTCCAGAGACGCCTGCCTGGCTGCAAGGGTGCAGGGCGCTAGGTGGGATCACAGGATTTAAAAGGCATAAACACCGAAAAAGCAGAGATACGTGGGTGACAGTGGAAGCCCCAAAGGCACAGGTATCACAGATGGAAACAGAGCAGGGGGATCAGTTCCACGGGGTCCTCCGATGTCTCCTTGGCTGGGAAAGATTTAAAAAACCACACATGCTTTAACCAGCTCCTCCGGCAGCTGAGGCCAACTGTTCTTTTGTGTGTGTGTGTGTGAATGTGGGCAGCCCCAAGGATGGAAATACTCATAACTCAACCTTTACTTGCTCTCCACAGAGTACAAAGCACATTTAAAGTGTCTTTGCAGCCTCACAGCACCTCAATGGTACATAAGGTGTGCAGAATTCCCCCACCTCACAGGTGAGGGACCTGGGAGTAACAAGCTGGTGGCTTCCCACACTGAGTGGGGGACAGAGTCAGGCTGTAACCCCCAAAGCACCCTGCACCCTCAGCCTGCAGTCAGTCCCTCCAGGGCACAGCCAGCTGGGGCATTCATTGCAAGATCAAAACCAGATCAATTATTTTTAGTTTAACCCCCATAATGAGAACAATAGAAAACAATTATTCTTCTCAAGTTCTGTTTTAATTTGTGTGTGGGAAGAAACATTTCTGAGTCAGATAATTTTAGGGAGAGCTCAGTCAGGCTCCTGCCCCTCAAATTCTCTTCATGTGGACAACATAGTCATGTGGTTGGGGTTTCTGAGAGGGAAAGGAGTGGGCAGCGTTTCCCAACACTATCCAACCGCAGTTCTGTTTGGGGCAGAGCATCTGGGTTGGAGAACTCTGAGAACGTAGCATCAGAACCGGCCAAATGAGGGGTATGAGGCTGCTTCTCTCTTCAGCCCTCCACAGAGTGTCTCGGAGAAGCTTGCAGAAGGAAAGATGGAAAACTAAAAGCTGTAAGAAGAGGCTAAGAGGCACCGAGTTATTTAGACATAATAAAAAAAAAGATATGGGAAAATCATGGAAATCTATTTTCAAATACTTACGCATGTCAGGGAGTTGGTACATGGCACAGTGTGGAAAGGGGTGGTTCCAGAAGGCGGAAGGCTCAGAGTTCGGCATCCTGCACACAGGGACCAGAAGTCATTTGTCTATGAGGTCTTACTGCTTGAAGTCAGGGAGCATTTGGAACCAGCAGCCAGGTGAGATGTGACTCAGCTTCATAGTGTTCTCAGAGAGGCCCCTGGAACTCAGATGGTCCTGCTTTGAGGCAGGTGGCTGACCAAAGTGGCCCTCGCAGGTCATCGCTGGCCTCCCCGCTGTTGCTCTTGCTGTGAGAGTTAGCCCCTTCTGTTGAGGCAGGACTGAAAGCCGGGTGCTGCAAAACGAGGCTGAAATAGCAAACATGGGTGAGTTCACCTAAAACCAGACGTGGGGAGAGGAGAGCTGAGGCTGAGCGAGAGGCAGGAAAAGCTTGGAGCCCTTTGAAAGAGTCCCAGAGCCACCATGGGGAAAGACACTCTGTGGGAGGTACACTGCCTGCCCAGGTTCCCAGTAGCACTGCCACCACTGACCCCGGTGTCCCCGACAGCTTCTCATCCAGGAGGAGAAGGCCCCTTGTGTCTCAGCCTTGCTGCCCGCCTGCAAAGTCCCACCCTGATCTCTGGTCTGTGCGTCTCCCCTCACCCTGCCCTTTCCTCCAGGAAGAGTGGTGGGTGGGCGGAGGGCAGGCACTGGGGGCCAGGGCTGGGCGGTGGGGTGGGATGAGCAGCAAAGAAACAAAGGAGAAACCATGAAGGGCGGCCAGGCCCAGGGGATGGGCTCCTTGCACAGCCTTGAGTTTCATTAAATATAGAAAGGTAGGATGAAAAAATAATATTCCCTCATTGTTATGGTTTCAAAGTCAGAAGCTGGCCTTGATTTCAAAGAACGTGCGTGTAATGTGATGCATGGCTTTCTCTCGTGTCTCTCTTTTTATAGGTAAGTGACATTTCATTCTGCTCATCCCCAAGGCAAAGTTGGATGTTTTTAAAGTGGAAAAAAATTGAGCGGAAAAAGAAACGGGGAAGGTGGGAAGAGGTGGAAGTCGAGGGCCAGCACAGGTAGGTGCGCACTCCATTCTTTATCTTTGCACAGACCGGCGGGGGCTTCCCCCCAAGGCTCGGGGCGAGTCCTGTCCCTGGGATTGGAGGTCCAGGTCGTGACTGTGGCTGTTGAGACAGTGGTGGTGCTTTTGCTCTTTGAAAGGGGTCCTTCCTCCGACATGATGTCCAGTGCTGTCACTGGGAGGTCTGTCTCTCTGGTGGTGATTCAGTCGGAAGCCGTTTGGGGTCTCGCGCCTTGATGTGGTGGGTCAGCTCCTCTGCTGTGAGCAGGTGCTGGAGGGAGCGGGGGAAATTTGTTACATCTGGAGAGACAGAATTAAACCATCCTGATGAGGAGAAATAGGAACAGGGCAGACTGGCATTCCTGCCAAGGTGGGGTACTTAAAGGCATGAATACTTGTGAGCAGAAAGGAGGTTTATGGGAAAACCAAGATTAAAAATATTTTGCTTAATTTTAAGGTCTATATAATGACCGCCAGTGTCTTTTCTTGTCCCTGCCTGGTTGTTGAGGCTGAAACGCCATCTCTTTTCTCTTTAGCATGAGGCTGAGTGCCTTTCTCAAAGAGCTGCAGGCTGCTCTGTCATTGTAATCGCCGTACCTCGTTTTGGTCAGTCAAGGGAGGCATTTTGAAGTCCCAGACAAGTTTGGGCTTTCTACTGCTTTTAAATTCAATTCTGTTCCCCTAGGAGTAGAGTGAAAGTATTCTTTTTTTTTCCCTGTGAGTTACCAACGATCCACTGACATAATTGACTGATGGCTCCGTCCCAAAAGTATTTGTTATTTTCTTTGAGAGAGAAAGAGAGAGAGAAATGAGAAACATTCTCTTTAACAGTCTATAAATCGAGACTGGGAACATAAAACCCAATTCAATGAAAATATTTAAGATACACAGTCTGTCTCATGTCCAATTAAGGGAAATTAGCAGAATGGAGGGGGCATGGGTGGGAGAAAGCTGGAAACAGGACCCGGAACAAACGCTTTCACACGCGGTAGACAGGCCTGTGGACTCCAAAATCTCAGAGCCAAAAATACTAGCATTTGTCGTAAAAAGTATTTAATTCTAAAATTTGGATACACAGATGTTCTTTAAATGTTCTTTTCCTCACTTTCAACAAAGGGAAAAACAGAAAGAAAACCCCAAATCCAACTTTGCCCGTGACATTAGGAAAGGTGTCACTGTATATGGCAAATAATGAAACATTCTTTTTCCTGATGTCCATCCCCAGTCCCGTGGTCTTCCATTTTCCCTGAAGGCCCTGGATTGTGTGTTACCTTTCACAGCTGTAGACGCACACTCAGGATAATGGGGAAAATTAGGCTGCCACCTACCTGGACTCTGGCCCAAACTGGGGCTCTGCACCCCCCACCCACCCTGCTCAGGAGGGGAAGGGAGTTTGCAACCAGGGAGCAATGCCAGATGGGACAGAGCCCAGCAGGCAGTAAGAAGTGGCGTCCTTAGCCATGGGGCTCCTTGTAATCTCTTTATTGCAATCCAGGGCTATGAATCAAATTTGATCGAGTCATTGACTTAGTTGGAAAAATTCAAGTCGTTTTTAAACGTATCCACAGAATAAGGGCTGCAACATAATTTTGTTCTGGTCAAGAGGTGCTGCCTGTTCCGTGTGGGACCTGTCCCCCCTCCCCACTGCTCCCATGACTGCTTTGTCAGCTCAAAGGCAGGGAACATGGCAAGGCCTGACTTATTATGATGAATGAAGTCTGTAACTCAGAATTTTCCAATAATAAGGAGGTAATAGAGTATATGTTAATTTTACAGGAAAATTTTCCACGGAGTGTATAAGTACATGGGACATGTCTGAATAGTTTTAATGCACGACGATTCTTGGAACCACGGGAATAAAATTCTATTTGCACCTACCTAATAAACAACACATTCCACAGCAGTGCAGAGCCCTGGTGGGATACGAGGACAGAGGGCAGTGTTTCTGTATACACCCACCCCCAAGTACACATACACACATGCATATTGTTAGATGCATACTCAGAGCTGTGATTTTGTCTTTGAAAGGTGATAAGAACAAAGGCATACCTCAGAATCAAACCTGCCCTCCCAGCGTTGTGTCCCAAGATACACATGTCTGTCCCATGTCCCCCACCCTCACCCACTGCACAGCCCAGCCACCGTATTTACCGTCACGGCACGGCTGCCGCACACACCAGCTTGGTTTGCTGGGAATCCATCGATTCAGCCGTCTCCCCAGCTCCAGGCCCCAGGTTGGCACAGTAAATCATTTTGGGTCTAATATTGATCTTTCTCCCTCCATTTCTCTCTCTCCACCTTGAGTCTTGCAGCCTATCTCGACCCCTCTGTCTACAGCAGTTCCAACCTGGAACGAGGGCCAGGCCACCTGAGGGCATGTTCCCTGCTCGGACTCTGGAGTCCTGGCTTTTAGGAAGAGAATGGGGTGGGCTGTGTTCAGTACCATTTGGATGGGATGATTTTATTACATTTCTTTAAATCCTGGCTGGGTTTCAGACCCCTTACTGAGTTTCACACACACATACTTATTTTCAAAACAATTCTGTGATGTCAGTTTTATCACGCTCTTTTTTATAAACAAGGAAATCAAAGCGTAATGCAATAATTTGCTCAAGGTCACTTGACCTTGAAGCTTGAGTTTGAACCTCTGTCTATCTGACTAAAATTTTTGTACCCTTGACTGCTTATTTACTACCTAGCCTATACCCTCCTATAAGAGCAGAGACTGAGGGAGAGGGAAGTCTTAAGAGTCTTCTGGGCTTGCTCCTTGCTAGCTGTGCAGATGAGCCAAACTCTTGAGTGCTGGCCCCCCTAGACAAGCCTCTGGAGGGAGAAAACCCTGAATCCAGGTTTAAAAGAATCGGGTGTGGGGCCTGCATCTGCCATTAATTCACTCTGTGCCCTCAGGCACTTTCATTTAATTCGGGGAGCCTCTTAGATGACAAAGGCATATTAAGTATGATATTGCAAAAGCTTAATTAGAGCCCCCCAAAGGGACCAAATGTCTATAAAGGATGCTCTGATAGTGCTGAATTATTATCATTACCTGAAAAAATCCCTTTTCACCCTGGCCCTCCCAATCTCTGAGTCTAGTTCTCGATTTTTCTGATGAGGTCTAGAATGTTTGCCAAAGTGAGGATCGGTTCTTGGCAGCTTTTCGAATCTTCACTTCTTTCAGTACCAGGCCTAGTGGAGAGCAAAATTAGCCTGCCAATCACTCAGAAACGTGTGGGCCCCAGGAAATGAAATTCCCCCTCTCTGCAGCTGTCTACCCCCAGTGCCAGGTACCCAGTGAACGTGCACGCCATACGTTCCGTCCCCGCGTCCCTTCTCCTTCCCCCACGTTAATTTGATCATTTCAATAAAACAAATCAAGTGCCTTCGAGACACAGTTCCGTTATCTCCAGAGTCAAAAGGTTACGGGAGGTACAAAGCAGGTGACTGCTGCTCTCTTCCGTCCTTCTTTTGGATTTCAGCATTTCCTTTTGGCAGCCGCATTTGAAGGCCACTTTTTTGCATCAGTTGCCATCCCTTAACGCAAGCAGAAAGAAGAGCAGGCTGTGGCTCAGACAAGCCAGACAAAGGGACTTTGCACTCCTGGAGTTAATGTTCTTCGTGCATCTATTTGGCACCAGGGGCCCAATGAGGCACTGCTTCCCACAGACCCACAGATGGGCACAGGACGAGCACTAAGAGAAATGCTCCCTCCAGCAGCATCCGCACACTCCCTCCTATCCCTCAGGGAAATTAGAAGGGATCTCCTCTGAAGGCTACCACCTGGACAGACACAGCTGCATCGCCTCACCTGTCCTTTCCATCACTCATCTCTGAAGTGAGTTATCTTAATCCTGACATTCGCCCAGCCACTCAGGGTAGAAACCTTTCTGTACTGCAGGGGAGAAAACATTTTGGGTACACAGTGATTGCAGTGATGTGGAAAGCCAGGCAGAGATCCCACAGCAGATGAAGGATAAAGAGCTTTATCCAAACTACTTGGTCACCGTTCTGGGCTGAAATGCATCTTTTCAAAACCCCCAGTATTGGCAAGATGCCTGTATTTAGAGACAAGGCCCCAAAGAGGTGATTAAGGCAAAAACGGAGGTCATGTGGCGGGGCCCTCATCCAATATGACCAGAGTCCTTAATAAAACAAGATTAGGACACAGACATGCAAGGAGAATGGGTCATGTGAAGACAACGGGAAGAGGCGGGTGGCTGTCTACAAGGCAAGGAGAGACGCCTCAGAGGCCAATAGCCCTGTCAATACCTTGATCTTGAACTTCTAACCTCCAGTTTGTGAAGAAATAAATTTCTATTATTTAAGTTATCCAGACCGTTGGTTTGTTATGGCAATTCTAGCAAACAAATATAGAAACAAAATGAGTGCATCTAGACTCAGACCCAGTGTCTGGGAACAAGAGGAAGCTCTTGTAGACCACGGAAAGAAGACAGAGCAGATCCCTGCTCTGCCATTTATTTCTTGACCTCATCCAGGTACCATGTGGACCCTCAGTTTTCTTGTCTGTACGATGGGTATGATGCACATCTCCCTGCCGTTTTGGAAATGAATAAGTATTTTAGGACTCAGAGTGTTCCATATCCAGTTCTTCTACCACCTGCTATTTCCTTTAATAGTTATAGGAATAAAAATTAATAGTAATGTGATGTCATAATGGGGAGGCTATGCCAGGCATTGTGCTAAGTACTCACTAAGATTACTTCATTTAATCAGGTCTTATTTTCCTCCTGATAATTGAAGATAACACACGTGTTATCAGGACTCCATGCCCAGAGCTGTTGCATTCTTCTCAGAATGGAGCGATTCAGCCCTACCCGCTGGGGTCCAGTGTCTGCGTGAGGCTGCGAATGTCCCCTCCTCACCAGCCCATTATGTATTAGCTTTTGGCTCACAGCTCAGCTCCTCCCTGGCCCCACCTCCTCTCTTACTATGTCCAGAGTGCTCCTCCAGGCCCAGAGTGTTTCAAAGAACATCACAGTTACAAATAACCACAGTCCATCTAAAGACTCACTTACAGTGCTGAACTTAAATGAGGATGACATCAGTGACCTTGACCGTATCATGCACCACAAACAAGACATGAGGTGGGAGGTCGGCTGCTTTGGCCACAGCCAGGCCTGGCACAGAGCTCTACCCACAATGTGCCCTGAGAACAGCAGGTCCCAGAATGAAGAAACATACTCAGCAAACACACCCAGTTGTCCTGAGAAGTCCAGGACCTTCCAACAGAGGCTGACTGGAGGCCACCCTCATGCCTTCACATCTGACCAGGTTCACAGGCTCTCTGGGGGACAAATGGATGGCATGGGTGCGACAGAGATGGCCAGACTCCCCGTGGGAGACTCACAAATCTACACTCACAAAAGGGTGGTTGGTGCTAGGATTCCAGTGCAACAATTTCCTATGAAAGAGGACTTTCCTTTCCACTGGTTGCTGATAGCAACATTCCTGGCAGCTGAGTAATAGATCAGTTTCCTGGTGAGTAAAGATCCAGAGTGGAGAGATTCAGTCCCACCCACTGAAGTTTTCCACAAGGGGCTGACTGGGCCCTAGAAGAACTCAGCAGAGTTCAAGTGCATTGACCCGGCTCTTATCTGGTGCTATTGACCTTGGTTGTCACGGTGCTGGGGAGTGAGTGGGAGTCAGGGATGGCTTTCTCTCTTTTGCCATCCCATCCTGTGGGAACTTCCTTAATTTAAAAGCTCCTTTTGCTCTTAAGTAGGAGACCCCAAGGGGGTCTACAAAGCCCTATAGGTGCTACCTTGCCTGGCTCTCCAGCTCTTCTCCCCTGGCCTTTACTTTCCCTGCCTGGAAATCACTTCTGCTGTACCTGGGTGGGGGAGGGGGTCCAGGTATGCTTATAATGCAACCCAAGACCCTTCCTCCCGAAGGCTGGGTCTTCACCCTCACATCAACCCTTTTCTCTCCACGCCTTGTATTTAAGCATTCATTGGTGATCTGGTGCCGCCTCCCCGATAGACCTGCAGCCCCATGACAGTGGGTAGTGAATCTGCTATTGCTCCCCATGCGCTGGCCTGAACCTGGAAACACATACCTACTAATATTGGTCTTGGAGGAACCCAGACAAATTTCCCTGTCCCAAAGCAGTGGGCCAGTGCTTGGTGTCACCCTTCTCTGAACATGGCTAACCCAGGAGTGAAATGTCCTGGAGCAAACCCTGGGCCATGCAGGGCTTTCCAACCCTGACCTCACCTTAGAACCACTGGGGAGACTTTAAACACATGGATACCCTCCAGCCCCCACCCCTGCCCCAGGCCCAGAGAGTCCAACCAAGTCAAACAGTGCGGGTGGGTCTGGGTATGCTCAGGTGTTTCCTCTGTGTGGCCAGAATAGGGGACCCTGCCTGGAGATATTCCCTCTCCCACTCTTCAGGGCCTGATAGGCCAAACCCCAAGGGTGCAGCAAGCTGCTTCCAAATGCCTAACAGTGGTGCAGGTCAGACCTTCTGCAGTCCGCTTCTGGTGCCTCATGCAGCTTGACCCTGATAATAATGACAGACTGTTTTTGTGATTCTTACTCTGTGGTTGAGAAACAGCTGCTAAGGGGGGCCAAGTATCCCAGGCGAGGCCCTGCAACTCACACTTGAGGAGGTGGGATTCAAACTCCAGTCAGTGGAACTCCAGAGCCTGGTCTATTAGCTACGCCATCACTTTACATTCTTGTCTTATTGTCTATGTATATGTCACATACAGTGTTCATTATTGGTGATGCCTGAATATTCCTAAGGAAGCAGTCCCAGGTTGCACAATGAATTGAAAGTTAGGGTTTAAAAAAAAGGGGGGGCGGTGCCTGTGGCTCAGTGAGTAGGGTGCCGGCCCCGTACACCGAGGGTGGTGGGTTCAAACCTGGCCCCTGCCAAACTGCAACAAAAAATAGCCAGGCGTGGTAGGGGCACCTGTAGTCCCAGCTACTTGGGAGGCTGAGCCCAAGAGCTGGAGGTTGCTGTGAGCTGTGACGCTATGATACTCTACTGAGGGTGGCAAAGTGAAACTCTGTCACTTAAAAAAAAAAGAAGGGGAAGGGAAAGAAAAGAAAAAAGAAGAGAAGAGAAAAGGAAAAACTTGATTTGCAAGTCTGTACGTGCCTGGGCTATGCCTACCACCTATAGCTTTGAGTTGACAGAGGGCAGCGCCCCTGCGGCCACCACAATGAGCTCTCCTGGCCTCTCCTTGTTAAACAGGAGTTGGGTGGAAGGTATAATGAGGCTGAAGCCAAAACCTAAGGCAACTAATTTTTCCCCCTCCTAACCCCCAAATTCGGACAAACATTGGGCCCAGAAGTGAGTGAGAGAATTAAATTAACGAACACAATTTCTCCCTGTCATTGAACTCTGACTAATGAGTCTATTTCTGGGTAATAAGAAGGAGCAGGAAGTGACAAGGCAGTGTAATGAATTAGTGGCCCAGAACCTCGTTAGTCAGAATAATCTTTCCACGAAAGATAAATGATGCAAACATTAATTATAAAGCCAGGGTGGAAATGCATCCCATTATTGGGCTTCCTAAGAAATCCATCCCAGTTATTACAAGGCACCACGAATAACAATAACAGCGAGAGTAAAGGCTCAGTGGGAATCCCCCCCAGGAGATGGCTCCACCTGGTAGCTAGTGGTGGGAGAACGGGGGACAGCTCTGCTTCTGAAAGGGGCGGAGTCTTGGGACAGTGGCCACGCCCTCTGGGTTTTGTGCCTGGAAGTGTGGGGCTGATTCCCTGGTCTCTCTGCGCCCTGCAGTGTAAGCTGTCCCTCCTGACAGCCTTGGCTTATTCAGGGCTGTCCCTTCTCAGTCACTAAGACCCGAGTGAGACGAGGAAGTGAGGGGCACAAGAACTCCATCCAGAGAGGGAGAGGGGCAAAGCCAGAAAACCAGGGGAGATACAGGAAGATGAAGAGAGACAGAAAAAAAAGACAGAAAAAGAACGCACGTGCAAGGCTGAAGTTTTTGCCAGGAACCCTGGCATCTTATAAAGGGGTCAGAGATAAAAAAACATGGCAAAATAGAGGGTATGAGCTCAGGCTCTGGAATCAGCCAAGTCCAAGTGCAGGATCGGTATGTTTGGAAAATTCCCTCAGACTGTTTCTTCATCTGAGAATTGGTGATGGGAGAGAGATCTGGTTAAGAGGGTTGTTTACAAGCATGAAGTGAGGTCCTGCATGTGAGCTCCTGTGGATGCTGTTGGAAATTTTTCCTTTAATGCAGAGTTAAGGCTACAGAGCTGGAAGGAGCACTGGAGACAGCTCCCTCTTGTACAGGCGAAGGAGAGAGGGCCCCATTGCTGGCCAGTGTCACTCCGCTTCTTGGTGGCAGGACACTTAGCCCCCTCCACCCCTCTCCAGCTCCAGGCTCAAGTGAGATTCTGGTATCTCAGCCTGGTTTTCATTGTTGGTCTTTTGGTCTCAGTCCAGAGGGAGGGAGGATGAGGGAAAAGAAGAAGCTGAATCAGTTATAAGAAATGCAGTTACCGAGATTGTTTCCCGGGAGACTAAGTAAGCAGAATTAAAAACTATTAAAAACTATAAAAAAGTACTCTGCAGCATGGTGACAATAAACTTGTCCATGACTTCACGGCGTGGAGGATCCTCAGCTTTGAAAGACTGTAGCTCTTTTTTTGCCCATGGAGGGGTCGGGGACAACATTTGCTGAAGGGAGAGGAGTTTGAACCAAAGATGCTGAAACTCTCTGGAGCCTCCTTCCAGGTGGCCTCTGATCGAAGTGGCAGCTTAGAGCTGCTTTTGTTTTTGAAGGCTTTGTTGGTATCTGACTGGCAACTCCTGGTAATGAGAGAAGAAAAAAAAAAAAACAATTAATTGGGAATGAAATTTAATTGTCTCTGACTTCTCATTTGGAGGCTATTAGAATGAGTTCCCTGTTAAGCTCTCATATCAGGCTGTCTAACTCAGAGATGGTAGATGCCCCCTACTTCCACTATTCACTCTACTCTCAACCCTTTTGGGAAAAACTGGGCTCTTGGGTTTTCAGAAAATTTAAATCTTGCTATCTTTTCTTTTTCTTTCTTTTTGGTAAAAAACAAATGCCTGTGTTCATTTATAATTCTGCAGCTGTCTATTTCTTTCTCCTTTCCAAGAGACAGGCTTCCTCCCTCCCTGGAACTGAGGCTGTTCTGGTACCCTGTGGCTGGGCCAGGACAGGGGAGGGGGGACCCCACATCAGGCAGAAAGTGAGGATTCCAGGCCACTGCAACCCCACCCACCCACTCACCTTCGTCCCAGTGGGCAGTGGGGATTGTTTCTCAGAGGCAGACACAGCGCAGGGCGTAGCTCTCCCCAGCAAACTGGCCCTGTGACCTGAGCCAGCCCTGCCCACTGTGTTCCCAGCTTCTGCCCTGGGGGTGGCAGGTGTTTACTCCTAGATGCTAAAGGCTTGGAATCCAAAGACTTCTACGAATGTACCCCACCCTCTCCCTGGCCAGACATCCTTCCCTCCAGGCACCCTCCTCTGAGAGGCGCTCTCTACTTCCCTCCTCCTCTGTCCTGTCCCTCGGCCCTGCCCTTCCCCTCCCTCCATCATTCTTCTCTTCCCCACTCCCATCATTCTTTGGCCTCTCTCTCCCAGCCCTGCCTCTTTCTATGGGAAAGTGCCAGGAATTCCTCTAGGCTCAGCTGGAGAATTTGCTAGGTAGTTGTGGCCTCTTGCCTTTCAGCAACTTTATGGCTGCGTAGAGGAGCCTTTCTGTCTCCCTGGGGCAGAGGCAAAATCAGCCGGACGGCCAGTTCCACCCCTCAGCCCCTGTGCTGTCTGCCTTCTCTCTTCTCCTCCTCCGCCCAGCCCATCCCTGGACACATTTACGGAGGGCCAGGGACACCTGTCTCCTTCGTCTAAATTACCAGATGTTCCAGATGGCAGAGCTTGTGGAAGAATCGGCATTGACTCTGTGCTGGTAGGGCCTCTAGGGGCCTCCCTCCACCCGCCTCCGGAGCCCATGTTGGCCGGGGCATATCTGCAACACAGCAGAGCTGGCAAATGGCTTGGAGCCTGGGAGAAGGCCGAGTCTGCAGCATAAACACTGAGGCTTTGGGCACGTTTGCAGCCCTGGAGAGTGATGAAGTGACCACCAGTGCTAGTTGATCAAAGAGATGGAATCAAAAATAGCAATGAGAAATGTGTTCCCTGAGCTTGCTCGGGAACGAGGACCCTGGAGGCTGGCGGAGGCAATGCCACTTCTTGGTTTGGAGGTTGAGGGCCCTTTGAAGGTAATGTCAAGGTTCAGGGTCTCCAGAATTAGTCCTCTTTTCATAGCAGCAGGTGCTCAGATCAGGAGCAGAGAGGGTCCTCTGTCGCTTCACCCCCCAAGAGCCGGCTCTCCTGGGTTCCTGCCTACGCCCACTGCCCAGCCATTCTGCAGCAGATGGCCAGGGCCTGTGCCGTGCACCCTGTGAACTCTCAGCAGGCCCCATCCCTTACTCTTTATCTTTCTAACCCGCTATCATTTCCGGAGTGGACTAGAGTTTCCATACCATGGGTCCTGGATGATGGCCTTTCTTGGCAGAGGTCAGGGAAGCGTCTGACCAGCAGGTCCCTCTCCTCCACCCCTGTCAGCAGCCCTGGGAGGAGGAGCAGGACAAGAAGAGGACTTCTGAACACGCCCCCACTGGGAGGCCTGGAAGGAGCAGACACAGGCCCCACACCTTCTGGAGCCAGGCAAGGCAAAGAAGGCGGTGGCAGTTGGGACAGCCCCTTATCTGTGTTCCCATTGCTCCTCATTACCTAGAGGGGGGATAGTTGGTTTTTATGTTTTTCTTTCTCGATAGATTACCAGCACCTACAGGAAAGGGGTGTGACCCTACTTCGGTGTTTAGTGGATAGGAAGGCCTGATGAAATTCAAATACCCAAGGACACCAGCCTTGGCCTCTTCTTCTCAGCCCCCAGAAGAAAGGGTTTGTTATACTTTTTTCTCTTAGGAAACAGAGAAGTCAGTGCTTCTTTGGGGAAAGACGCTACTATGTCCCCGTCTGAAGCCCGAACGTAGCTTCAGACAGAGGAGAGGGCTAGGAAGGGCGGGAGTGTGAGCACAGCCCTGGGACGACAGGTGGAGCCCAGACCTCTGATTGCCCACCAGGATGTGTGTTCTCTCAGCAGACCAAAATGGCAACCCCAGGGTGGGTACGTGACCCCTTCTGCCAGACGCAGGCCAGTGCTTTTGCCAGGCTCTGGATTTGTTATTTTGTGACAACTGCAAATTGATTCCCCTTTGTGAATGTATGTCCCTTCTCTGTCCCAGTTGCCCGCCCACCTCCGACAGTGTCCATTTCAATATGGCACCAGGTACCTACACAATGCAGTTGGGGCTATCTGTCTGCCTCTTTAATTTTCTCTTCTGTTGGGACCGCTCCAGAAATGCTCTTCCCTCCTTCACCTGGGGCAGAGCCTGACAAGTGGTAGTGGGGAGGGTGCCTGGTGGCAGGACGCACCGGTGACCCGAACAGCCCCCCCACCCCCCACCCCCTTCCTGCCAGACACCAAGCATGGTGCCACGCTACCTTCTCAGGCCCTTCCTTCTGGGCCTGGTGAGCAGAGGTGTTGCATTTGCAGGCTACCTTTTAAAACAAAGAAACCGGAACAGGGAATTGACATCTGAGTCAGAGAAAAAAAAAAAAAGTTTATTTTGTGCCCCTGCCCCGGGCTTGCAGGCATCAGATTCTGATAGGCTGAAAGGCGCAAAGAGGAAGGAGGGGTGCGGGATTTCAGGGAGATAATTGACTTCAGAAATGCTATGTCTGAGATGTAGGAAGAAAAACAAGTGAAAATATGTTATTTTACAACCTTGATACTCCTGACCTCCTGGAGAATAAACACACTCAGAACACGGCGGCGAGCAGGTGGGCTGGAAACGGGGCCTAGCGTGGGGCGCTGGCGCCCTCGCGTGGCCGTGAGGAGTAGTGCCTCCACGCACCTGCTCTTGCCTGGGATAGGCGGCGCCTTGTAGATAGAAGCCTGAACTGCAGCTAGAAAGAGCTCATTGCAAAGGAGACTGTTCATAAAGGTCTCCCTTCTCCACCCAAGGCGTTCTTGGCATTGCTAGGGTTGGAATCCTAGAAGAAGAGAGGTTGTTATAGTAAGAAGAAAACTCAATCTTGAGGCTTTTGCGGCACACGTCCTTTGTGGGTCCCAGTTTCGTCACCTGTGAAATGATAAACATGCATTTAGCCAGGCTTCTGGGTCCTTCTGGCTGGGATAAATGCTGAAGCATCAGCTGGAAAATCACGAGTATTAGTCTGGTGAGGAACTCTGTGCGCGGGATGGCTTCATTTCAGCGGAACCCGTTCCGGGCTGTTTGTGTCATTTTCTCTCTCCCTTCCATGAGTCCAGTGGTGGCTCCAGGTAACAGAACCGATTCTATTGTTGCCACTTGCTGTTACAAGAATACCACTGTTGTTATTTGCAAGCCGATGATTCCTCTCTCTGGTTACCTGTGATGCTTGCTGTGTCCCTGAAACTCTGAAAGAGAGAAAAGCCTTCCCCTTGGGGTGTAGGTTAGCAGCACCTAACTGCTCTGCAGCTGTAAAATGTGCACTCACAGAAGGTTTGGGAGCTGATGAAGCTCTGAGCTCTGCATTTGGGATCACAAGGTGGGGTTCACAGTTCTCTGAACACATTCCACTGACTTGCTGCCAGAAGAGAAAGCTCCTGGTAAGCTTTCCCCCAGCTGTGTCCCAGTGTAACTTTTCTGCATCCGTCACTTGGCATTTGGGGCCTCTGGTCTTTCTAAAGGGTTAGCCCAGGTAATTGGACCCCACCTCCCACTGTCCCCACCTCTGGTGCTGGAGGAATTTGCATATCTTTAGGTCCATCTTGACTTTAATTCTTGCCTAGAGAGAGTCATTTATCTTTTCAATTGAAGCCCTTGAGATATTTCTGTTTAGCCAGACAGCAATTGCAGGCGGCTACACTGTTTTATTAAGTGTATTAAACAGCAGAAGAGCTCATCTGCTGGCCACAGTTGTAGACTGGTTATCTTGGCTCCGTCCCAATATTTCATGGGTTGTTTTCCCAACACATTTTTAGATTCTTATTACTGAGTATGATGTGATTTCACTGATGTTATTAGAATTCATTTGTATCTTACATAGCCCATGATACAGACTAGACCTTTGCCAGATGCATCATTATAACCTTTTTAGAAATGGTGGCTACATTAATAAATAATTATTACTTGTTGAATGCCTACCATGGGCAAAGAGAATTCAAATTTATTTCTCCCATTCCACATGATATCAGCAGAGGCAAGGCGGTATAATCTCATTTTAACTGAAGACCCTGAGACTCAGGGAGGCTGGGCAGTTTGCTGGAGTTCTCACAGCCATCAAGCCCTAGACAAGACAAAATCCACAGCCCGCTCCATAGCCTGTTCCTTTCCCATCCTAACCCTCCATCCACAGTCTTGTTTCCGTGTGAACTTCCATTAGGGGCCTTGATTCAGAAGAAGATTCACTGGCCACCTTATTGGCTGTGAATTTATACATTGTCTTACGTGAGAGGGACTGAGAATTTGAGGCACAGTATAGTTTTAGCCTGAGTCCCTTAAGAGCAAATGGTTGTGTCCCTGAAGGAGAGGGAAACCCCAGACCTCTGTGTGACTTTGCTTCTAGGGGCAAGAAACTGGGATCCAGACACACAGTCTGTGGGGTCTGTACTGCATAAATTAGGATCGGAGATGTAGCTCTTTGAAACTGAATCGGGAATGTCTGTTTCACCCTGTCTAATAGGGCTAACAGCCAGATTTTGAAATGGGAGCCTTGAACTTGAAACCTTGCCTTTCTGGTCTGGAGAATTTGGTTTTTTAACAAGGGGTTGCTTGTATCTTTACAAATGTTCATGTTGTCTGTAAAATATATGAACCTATGGAAGGAGAACAGGAGACTTTGTGAACACTTAACTCTCTAATATTTAAATGCTGTCTACTGCAAGAGGGTGAGATGTTTTCTATATGATTATCCAAAGCAAAATGAAGACCAGTGGGAAGAAATTATTTGGGAATAATCAGTTGAATATAAAGGAAATTTCAAGGGTTTGAGGTACCCAAAGAAGTCAAGGGCTGCATTGGAGTTTTCCCATCACGGAAAGAGCAAGTGTCTGTGCTGTGTGTGCACATATTTAAGCGTGTGTGCACATACGTGTGTGCGCATGTTTGTACACGTGTGTGCACTTGCTCATGCACATGGTGGAGGGGGCAAATCAGATGACCTTTACAATTCCATCTTCTCTGGACATCTATTATTAAATTTTTAGAAAATAGGACTTCAGAGACCACAGCTGTTTATTGGAAAGATTTATTTGCTCAAGAAGTCAGCCAGGTTGCCTTTTTATTTTCTTTTAAGGTTTTCAAACCTTCAAAAAAAGTCACAAGAATAGCATATTGGACAACTTTCCTCCCTTATTCCCTGTGCATCTTCTAAGAACAGGTATCTTCTTACGTAGCCACAGCGCAAGGATGGAATTCCAGAAATTTAAGGCAGACCTACTGTTTGGTCTAATGTCTGGTCCGCACGCAAGCTTTGCCGTTGTCCGAGGGAAGCCCTTTATTAAGGGACTGACCCCTCCACTTCACTGCATGCAGTTGTCACATCTCTTTAGTGTCCTTTCACCTGGGTTGCTGTTGTAACTTTGTGTTTCCGGATGTGGACATTTTTGACGATGACAGACCATTGGGGAGAGCTCGGTGCTTTTCAGATGTTGCTCACATCTCCAGCAGGTAGGTCAGTGTCTGGCACAGGAGAAATACCGAATAGGTGTGGTGGGATGGGGGACCTCTGTGCACTGGCTGCCCAGGCCCCAAAGCCCCATCCTGCCTCCGGAGCAGGACTTACCTGGGAGTCAGCAGGTGCCAGGGATGGATCCCCCAAGGTCTGAATCTTGTCTGCCACCTGCAGCCTTTGCCATATGATGCATTTGGAAAGGTCTAGTCTGTAGCATGGGCTATGTAAGATACAAATGAATTCTAATAACATCAGTGCCCACCTCCCCAAGGTCTGAAGTGAGGACTTTCCATGGCATGTTATTGGTAAAAGTCCTTGGTAAATTATGGCAAAGTGCTAGATTGTTGCAATATATTATTATTTATTATTGATATACTCGTGAGGCGGCCTCACGAGAGGTTAGAATAGCATGGTTAAGATTGAAATATCCTCATAAAAAACACTCTGGAGACAGACAGATGTGGGCTAGCCAGGCACAAGGGCTGAGGGCACCAGACAGGGCCCGAAGGGTCATTCGTGTCAGAGGCTCCTCCCTCTATGCTCACCGCTGGGGCTCCCACACTCCTGGTGGCCACGGCTTACTGAGCACCTACTGGGAGCCAAGACCCCAAATTTCATGAACTCCCAGAAAGCACCGTGACCTTTGTGTCAAGATGCAGGTATGGAGTTTCAGAAAGGTTACATTGTTTACTCAGAGTCACAAGGTCAGGCGGTGGCAGAACCAGGGAACTCCTTTCCCAGGGCCCTGCAGAGGCCTTGGCGGCAGTATGGCCGCGTCCCTCTATTCTCCCAAGTAGTCGCTGGTGGCCTCATGATGTACAGCTAATCAGCAGGCCTTCCCCTGAAGTCACAGAGTTTATTTGAATCCATAAATTACCTACTCTCTTAAAGCAGGACCTGTTTCTTCATTGATATGCAGGTATATGCTAATAAGCTCCAGCCTCACACTTTCCAAGATGACCTTCTCAGCTTTGTTTATTTATTGACTCGGTGACATGGTCTGAGGAAGTCATGAGGATGCATGTCCCAGAACCCTTGGTGACAAACTCCCATTTACCCTTTCCCTGAAGGGACACAGACCAGGATTTGGGGGAGGAGGGAATGGGGTACCTTTCAGCAGAGGCAGGTGGCTGGGCTGCGGGGCCTTCACTGGGGTGGGGGCTGTGCCCACTAACAGGTGGCACCCCACCTCTGCTCTGCTCATCATGGAAGCCGGGAAGGTAGTTGGGTCTGTGGGTGAGGTCTCCGGAATCTTATCTGACCGCAGCAGAGACAGAGGAAGAAATCTGAGAGACTGCCTTCCTCTCTGCACTCCCCATCTTCCCCTGGACCCCTGCACAGGCAGGGGAGGCCTGGCTCACAGATTTGGGACTTTGAGACATTCCCCACCCCGCACCTGGTCCGAGCAGGGCTCTTGTTCCAAACATGCTCTGTTTAACCTCCTCTCTCTCCCCATGTTGTTCCTCTGGTCCTTTTCTTTCTCTGGCAAGAGCCCTGGATCTCCTATTGACTCTACTTGCCTTTATTCCTGGGTGTCTGAGCCTCCACACCCAGGGGGAGCCCAGGCAGAAGGGGACATGGACCTGTGCTGGCTGGGCCTGCAGGTGGTGCCGACCCAGCACCTTCACACTCTGCGTTCCTCCACTCTGCGACCTCTGACGTCCTTTCATTGTAGTTACTACACTGTTGTGGTATGTGATGGCTTTTAACATGGAAAATATTCATTTATTGATTTATAATTTTAAATTTTTTAGACAGAGTTTTACTCTGTTGCCCAGGTTAGAGTGCAATGGTGTCAGCCCAGCTCACACCAACCTCAAATTCCTGCGTTTAAGTAATTCTCCTGTCTCAGCTTCCTGAGTAGCTGGGACTACAAGCCCTGGCCTGAGAGGAAGGCCTCCCAGAATGCTAGGATTACAGGCTGAGCCACCAAGCCCACCTGATATTCTGTTTTTAAAGACAGTGTTCAAGGAAAGCAGCCATTGTCCTGGCCCCTCTCTCCCTCATGCTCTGCAGCCACCCAGGGCCTGAATTCCTGGGAGACCACAGCTGGTTTCTTCCACGATGATCTGCTCATCATGGAAGTCAGCACCTTCCGCGGAGTTCAGGAGTCTGCCACTTAAGGAATGAAGAGCATTGAGAGAAAGCAGGGTGCCTGGAGAAAGAGTGGAGTCCAAACTCTAGATGAAGTAGGGGAAAGTGTTTCCACCTTGTCTGATGATTCCACTCACTTTTAGTGGCTTCCTGGAATAGTAGGTTGAGAAGGATTCCAAAGCCAGCTCTGGGCTCCACCGGAAGACACTGCTATCAATTATTAATGCCTGCTGCGGGCAGGACACAGGCAGACTGGCTTGGTGCAGCCAGCCTTTAGTGTGGTCCCACTGGGAGCTCACTGCTGCACCTCCGATGATGCTATTCCTTCTGTAGTTTGTGTCCACTTTCCCCTATTTCCTTCTGACAGCTTTTGGAACAGGTAGAAAGAAATGTTATAAAAATGTTACGGCCTGGGTGAGTATTTTATGAGGAGGACTCCCCAGGCAATTGAAGCAGCATCAAAAATACACTACTGGGACCTGATCAAACTAAAAAGCTTCTGCACAGCCAAGAACACAGTAAGTAAAGCAAGCAGACAGCCCTCAGAATGGGAGAAAATATTTGCAGGTTATACCTCCGATAAAGGTCTAATAACCAGAATCCACAGAGAACTCAAACGTATTAGCAAGAAAAGAACATGTGACTCCATCTCAGGGTGGGCAAGGGACTTGAAGAGAAACTTCTTTAAAGAAGACCGATGCAAAATCTACAAACACATGAAAAAAATCTCATCATCCTTAATCATCAGAGAAATGCAAATCAAAACTACTCTGAGATATCACCTAACCCCAGCAAGAGTAGCCCACATAACAAAATCCCAAAACCAGAGATGTTGGTGTGGATGTGGAGAAAAGGGCACACTTCTACACTGCTGGTGGGAATGCACACTAATACGTTCCTTCTGGAAGGATGTTTGGAGAATACTTAGAGATCTAAAAATAGACCTGCCATTCGATCCTATAATTCCTTTACTAGGTATATATCCAGAAGACCAAAAATCACAATATAACAAAGACATCTGTACCAGAATGTTTACTGCAGCCCAATTCATAATTGCTAAGTCATGGAAGAAGCCCAAGTGCCCATCAACCCATGAATGGACTAGCAAATTGTGGTACATGTATACCATGGAATATTATGCAGCCTTAAAGAAAGATGGAGACTTTACCTCTTTCATGTTTACATGGATGGAGCTGGAACATATTCTTCTTAGCAAAGTATCTCAGGAATGGAAGAAAAAGTATCCAATGTACTCAGCCCTACTATGAAGCTAAATTATAGCTTTCACATGAAGGCTATAGCCCAACTATAGCACAAGACTATGGGGAAAGGGCCAAGGAAGGGGAAGGGAGGGGGAGGTTAGGGTGGAGGGAGAGTAATGGGTGGGGCCACACCGACGTGCATCTTAGAATGGGTACAGGCAAAACTACTAAAGGCAGAATACAAATGCCTACATATAACAACTAAGAAAATGCCATGAAGGCTACGTTGAACAGTTTGATGAGACTATTTCAGATTGTATATGCAACCAGCACATTGTACCCCTTGATTGCACCAAGGTACACAGCTATGATTTAACAATAAAAAAAAAAATTATTAAAAAAAATGTTACAGCATCAGTATCACCTGCTACTTAGAAATGCCAAATCTTGGGCCCCAGCACAGACACACAGATTTCAAAACTCTGGGGTGTGAGCCAGAAGTCTGTGTTCTCACCAGCCCTCTGGGTCATCCTGATGCAGGTATCATTTGAGAACCACTGTGCTAAGAGGATTAAGAGGTGTGGAAGTTGAGATGGGAAAGGCTAGTAAAGGTTTAGATTCTTTTTTTTTTAACAAAGTCACGGAAAGGTGAATGTACTGGTTTAGGATTCTCTGGGTGAAGAGGCTTGAGAGAAACCTATATTTTATTGCAATATTCAGCAGCAGATTTTATGGTGCTTCAGTAAATCCCTCCCAGATGGGGGAGGGTGATGCTATCTGGGTGATGGTGATATGTGAACCCGAGCAGAAAGATGCCCTCTCTGGTATTTATACCTGTGTCCCTGCCACAACGCCGCCTGCTCCACCCTCCCTCTCCACGGGCCTGCCTGTGCTGGAGTTGGCATTTTAGATTCAAGAAAATGGATCAGAAAAGGACCCAGATTTGAGCGGTGAGAGGGAAAGAGGCAGGCCTGATGACAGGAGCTTCTGTGTGGATCCTGCACATCTGTGTGGGTGCGTGTCTGTACAGGTGTCTGCATGTGTGTGCTTGCGTCCGTGTGCCTTGTCTGGGGGGAGCGTGTACACATCCGTGTTGTGTATTTTCCCAGTCTGACCGTGGTGGCTACAGAATCGCAGTAATGAGCAAGTTGAGCTCACTGGTCCTTCCAGTCTCAGGAGAGATCTCTAGAAAAAGCGCAGGCCTGGACCCCAGGGCAAGAGTCCAAATCCACAGCCCACCTGATGCCCCTCGCTAGTCTAGGACTAGTCTAAGAACCTCTCCATGTAGAAGAGCAGCTGCAATTTCAAGCCTCCTAGGGGCCTTCTGCAAATACCTCCAAGGACCAGCTCAGCAGTTTCTTCCTCTCTCAGCAGCGGCTGGGAGCCGGAGCAGGCTGGGGTGCTGGTGTTTTCTGCCTCTCTCCATGTTGCACAGACAGTCTCAGGGAGACCGCAGTGCTTTCCTGTCTGCCTGCGTGCTCAGGACTCTGCCTGCAGTGGGTGGGGCTGAGGACCCCGCGGGCCCCGAACCCCTGTGGAGCCAGAGGAGCCAGGGATCCAGGGGTGCAGTGTGAGCCCAGTGCAGGTGATGACCCCTGAGAGAGCAATCTGCCCCAACTCTCTGGGACTTGGAGTTCCTGGCTGCGCAGGGGCAGTGATGCCCACACACGCCTCTCACCGTGGTGATGAGCCTGAGTAGGAGGTGGGAAGAGGAGCTTGGGCAGGAGTGAGCCTCAGAGGGTGGCTGAGCCCCCCAGGGGAGCGGGAAGGTCGCCACCTACGAAAGCTGGCTGCGGAGCCTGAGGGAAGACCCTGTTCCTTGTTGCCAGAACAGGCCCATCTAGGTGAAGGCTCAGCAGGAGAAAAAGCCCTTGAAATGGAATGAGGTGTGGGTGGGCTTTCCCTCGGTACCTTACACAGGCGTGTCATTTAATGTTTAGAAAATCATAGAAAGAAGAGATAGAAGATGGCCCTTTTTGGAGATGAGGAAACAGAAGCCCAGCAGGTGGGGGCCTTGATCACCCAGCTTGGGAAGAGCCTAGAACTGCCCAACCCAGTCAGGCCTTGTGCTTTCAGGTCTGTGGGCAGACCCTGTTGGTGGGGAGCCTCTGAGCATGGCCAACGGCCCTGATTTCCTGAGACCGGCCAAACAGTTCTGTTGCCGGTCCCCATGTCCCCAGTGTCTTCCCTCGCTCTCTCCTGTCCACTCCGCTGCCACCAGGTCGCTTCCTGTCTCTCATCTCTCCACCCCCACTTACTAAAGCATGTTCTGGCCTCAGGACTTGGCCCTTGCTGGGTTTCTGTCTGCTGTGCTGTTTCCAAATTTCCAGTGATTTTCCCCTCCCTTTGGTCAGTTCTGTTATCAAATGTCACTTGTCAGAGGCACCTCCCAATCCCCCGTCTAGTAGAAATTGTGCCTTAATGTTCTTTCTCCTTCTGGTGCTTCCTCGTTTTTCTTCGGAGTCTTCCACAAACATCTGACACATTGTGCACTGTTGTTTATTTGTTTAGTATCAATCAGCCCCTACTGGCTAATGTGAGAGTTCCACACGATCAGAGATACTGATTTATTCACTTCTTTATCTACAGTATCTAGAATATTGACACAAAAAATCCATTAAGACACTATGGCATTCTACCCAGGGAGATGGAGTGAGACTCTTGCTCTCAAAAAAGAAAAAAAAAAAAAAAAAAAAAGACAATACACAAATATTTCGAATCTGGTCATAGTAACTGGACGGCATTTCCAGCTCTGAGATCCTATGACTTTATGCCACATAAGCAGCACTATTCTTGGGATGGGATGTTTAAAAAAGAACTCTAGGATTCAGTTCTGGAGAGGGGAGGCATGCACATAAGGTCCTGAATAGCCCGGGGCTTGTGGGACACCCCCAGGGGCTGGAAGCCACAGGTAGAGGTTAGGCGAGCCCCTGTCTCCCAGGAGGTCACTGGTCAGAGCCAGCCAGGCCTGGGAACTTGCTCACTGTCCCCTCAGGCCTGCAGTTGACCCTGAACAACCTGGAGTTTAGGGGTTCAGACTCCCTAGTTAAAAAAAAAAAATCCTCATGTAACTTTTGACTTCTCCAGATATTAATTACTAATAACCTATGGTTGACCGGAGGCATTACCAATAACACAAATAATTAACACATACAGAAGGTGCAAAAAATACGTATGCACATTTTAAGAAAGGAAAAAGCAAACTGTACTAAAATCGTAAGACTCACTAGATACCCGTGTTTGTTATCTTGCCTATAGCATCTTGTGTCTCTTGTAATTGTCAAACGTGACTTGAGTATTATTTTCATACAGTTCTGTTCTTTGTTAAACTGTGGATCCATGTGTTTGCCACCCTTTGTATTTCATATGGAATGTGGATTATATACTGCTTTAATAAGTAAGCTAGAAGGCGGCACCTGTGGCTCAAAGGAGTAGGCGCCGGCCCCATATGCTGGAGGTGGCAGGTTCAAACCCAGCCTCGGCCACCAAAAACTGAAAATAAATAAATACATTATGAGCTAGAGAGGCCAGGCATGGTGGCTCATGCCTGTAATCCTAGAACACTGGGAGGCCAAGGCAGGTGGATTGCCTGAGCTCAGGCGTTTGAGACCAGCCTGAGCAAGACTGAGACCCTGTCTCTACTGAAAATAGAAAAACTAGCTGGTGGGGTGGTGGGCACTTGCAATCCCAGCTGCTCAGGAGGCTAAGGCAGGAGGATCTACTGTGCCCAGGAGCTTGAGGCTGCTGTGAGCTGTGATGCTACTATGGCACTCTACCCAGGGCGACAGTGAGATTCCATCTCAGACACTCTCTGTATATGATGAAAACCACAAGGAAGAAAAGAACATATTTACTATTCATTGGGTGGAAGTGGATCATAATAAAGGTCTTTACTTTCAGGCTGCGAAGGCTGAGGAGGAGGAAGGGGATGCATTGGTTCTGCTGTCTCGGGGTGACAGAGGCGGGAGAGGTGCAGGAGGAAAGAGGGGAGGCAGCAGGGGCAGGCATACTGGGGTGACTTTTTCTGAAAATAACCTAGGTGTGAGTGATGGACCTGTGCAGTTCAAGCCCATGTTGTTCAGGGTATAGTCTACTGATTCAGAGACCCCCCCCCCCACCAGCTGCCTCCAATGGCTCAGCCCCTCCCAACACCTCAGCCGCTGAGAGGTACAGACAGGAATGGGGTAATTTTCTTTGATGTTTTCAAAGGTAGAAAATAATTCTGTCCTTTTCTGAGAACCACTTAGCTGTAGGCTGGAGTGCTCCATCTGCTGGAAATGCTAATTAGACGCAATTATAACCCAGACTTGACCTGCCCAAGTGCAGTAGGGGAAGCAGCCCACGGGGCAATGGCCCTGCTGGAGGGCACAGGGGCAGCAGAGCCAGGCCCTGGGGGCTCCGTGCTGCATGAGGACAACAGAATGAACCTCTGTGTTCCAGAGGCAGCAGGGACTGTGCCGCCAAACACTCCGTTTGCAGGCCACAACTCGGACAGATTAGGGCTCCATCTCAAGGCACTTCACGGGATGGCCTCCCCATTATTATAAAATAACCCACCCCCCCAACCCCCAGTTCCAGGAGAGTAAAAATCCTGCCTGCTTCTAATGTGATGACACGTGGAGATGATGGAGCATGGACTGAGCCTGTGAAGAAAGGTGACTCCCTGATATGCTGGCGGCCTGAGTCGGGAAGGAGGCGCCTCTGTCTGCTCCCCCTCCTTGGCCGGCTGTTTGCCTGTGAGGGCTTTGCCTAGAAAGGTGCTTCCCCCTTTCCACTCCGGATCTGGGCAGGAATACGGACTGCTTGATCAGCTCAGTGACTCCAGTGGGGTTATCAGGGGAAGGTCTCCATCTTGCTGTGAGCTGGGGCTTCCAGGGTCTGGGCAGAGTCGTCTGCCCGGCAGATGTTCAGCAGGCAGATCACCAGGTGAGGGGCCTGGACAGTGTCCAGCCTGCAGTCGGCCCGCCCCTTTCTTCCTTGTCTCTCTTGGTGTGACTGCAGAATGGGGCCTTCCGCGATCCACCTGCATGCATGCTGCGCATGCGCCTGGGGAGCAGGGGCTGCTGAGGGTCACTGGGCATCCTTCTGCTCAAAGCACAAAACAGCCCAGCAGTAGTGGCCCGGGGAGACGGAAGATCCTGGGTGAGGGAAGGAGCCACCTGGGTTTGGTGGCAGACAGGCCTTTGCTATTGATCCTGGTTGGTTTCCGACCCCCACATGTTTGCCAGACCCACCTTCAGGTCCCCTCGGTGCGGAGAGTGTACCAGCAAAGCAATCAAGTGAAGGGATTGTTAAAAGAAAACTCATTTACCAAGCAGGCCTCTGGTGTAGCTTATGGAATAGCTCTCTTCCGGATGGAAATAGCGGTGTAATGGCCTCCCCGGGGCTATTATTGCGGTGACATTACAGCGGGCTAATAAACCCCAGAGGGGTGCGAGGGATGCAGCCAGGCAGCTCTCACATCTGGATGGGGGAGCCTGCAGACGCGGCCAGAGGCTCACCTGCAGCTCTGAGGAGTGACCGCCAGAGGGCGCCAGCGCTCCCTGCGCTGCCGGAGGGAGCGCGGCCAGGGCCGGCTCTTCCGGATGACTTTGCAGGGAGGGAATCAAGGCGGGCTCTTCTCAGGAAAAACAGAAGCCCTGGGGAGGGGAAGAGGACAGCACAGTCCTCTCCCGGCACCTCTAGAGGGATCGCTGTAAAATGGTTCGCAGAGCAGGATTGGAGGGAGGATGTGTAGCATTCATCAATGAATCAGAAGCCTGCGTGTCCGTGATTTTAAGGCCCATGAACAGTGCTCCCAAAGCAGATCAAAATGGGACTGAATGCATCACTTGTGTTCTGGGGAAGTGTGTGAGTTGAGCTCCAAAAGCCCCAAAAGCCAGAAGGGTAGCCGCAGCCCTTCCCTTCCACATGCTTCTGGGCGCAGCAGTGCCTGTGGGTCCGTCTCCATCTGCTGCCCTGTCCTCCCAGGCGACCTCACAGCGGGGACAGGCTGGCTTATTGACCCTCTCTCCGGGGCCTGGTCTGTCCTGTGGCTCATACGGGGCCTCAGTTCAGGTTGTGTGTTGAGCTTGGTGTGGCTTCTTTGGCACTTACAGAAGACACCAGCTGCCCCCAGTGTGTGACACCAAATCGTCAGTCTGGCTGTGGTGTCACAGAATACTTTTGGGATCAGAACACACAGCCACCAGTCTCACATCCCAGTGGACAGCTGCCACATCCCCATCTGAGGTGGTCTTCCCCAATCTCAGAGGCCTTTGAGTCACATTTTATCCTAGAGGTGTTTCCTTAGAATACACTTCTAGGTGGTAGTTTTCTGCTTGACTTTTAAACATGTATTTGGTTGGTTTTAATTCTACACATACATAGCCTTCAGTGAAAATGAGTGCTAGCCAAGGAAGGGGATGTTTGTTAAGGAAAATTCAAGGCATGCTCTCCAGGGAGACCTCTGTACCCAGAGCTATGCTTTTTACTTGAGAAAACTAGATCCTCTCTCCTGTGGGCCTGCACATAGCCTGTGGCTAAGCATGGGGATGTGGGGAGGGTCTGGAGAGCAGATGGCGGGGGAACCTGTGTCAGCCTCCCTGTGTGGCCCAGGCCCTCACATGCCCAGTAACCCTAAAGCGCTTGGTTCTGGAAGGGCTGTGAAGGGGGAGAAAGAGGGTATCAGACCAGGTGTCTCTTCTAATCTCAGCCTAGACAGACAATAACTCTTTTTTTTTTGATCTTTAGGGTCTTAATTCAAAGTTCCACTCAGCCCCTAGGCCAGGCTCATGAGATTTATCATGTGGAATTTAGTTTCCTCCAAAATGCTGTTTTTAGCCCCATTCCCAAACATTTTATCAGGAATTCATCTGTGAGCAAAACTGCCCAGAAGTTGAGGGGAAGGCATTTGCCCGCAGGAATGCCTGTGGTGGTGAAGGACATGCTCTCCAGCACCTGAAGTGGGGCACTGCACACAGATGTCCAGGGATCAGCCGGGCAGGACCAGTGCATAGGCTGGTTCACGTGGGCTGTGCAGAACCCCACCTATAAGGTGGCCACATCGGGGAGGGGGGCTGCAGCCTGAAATCCAGAGGAGAACAGTTATTCTTACTTCGAGAAATGACATGTTTCCCGCCCCTAAAAACCACATACCCATTGTCCTGCACTAAAAAACAGAACAAACTTCTCATCAGCAAGATCTCAGATCAAGTGGCGTCCTCAGGTAGAGAAGGCTCTCAGTGGGAAGGCAACCCGGGGTCCAGAGGAAGGCCTGGCATCCAGGTGCTAAATCAAGGCTGTTGCTAGATTAAGAGGCTTTCTTTTTATAGAGTGGCAAGAGAGTGGACCAGACCAAGCCTGGGATATTGGGCAGGGTGAAGATGGGGACCTCAAGCTCCGTGTCCTGCTCTTCCCATTACTTCTGTAATGGTGCTGAGGGGCAGTGTCACAGCCAGGCAAGGGCAGGGGCTGCAGCGCAGAAGCCACAATGCTGCAAGAACATATTTCACAACTGGGTACCAAATGTAAAAGATATACCAATAAATGCACCACCTCCTTGAGATAGCAGTGACTGTGCCCTCCTACCAACAAAAAATGAATTATCATACAGAGAAAAGATAATAGGAATCGTAATCAGGACCCCTTCTCCCAGAGGAGATAAATTTGGCCCAAAGAAGAATCTTGGATAAGTATGATTTCTTTTTTTTTAACTGGGGGAGGAGGAGGAGGGTGCAGACGTCACAGCAAAGAGCCTGCCCTTCAGGCATCCTTAGAGGGTCAGGTGGTTTCCCTGGGCTCAGGTGTCAAGACCCCTTACAGGGGGGCTTACTGAGCAGGGTCACAGGGCAGCTGGCTGAGGATGCAGTGGTGGAGGGCCGTGGGGCAGAGGCTGTGCCCTGCCCACCCACAGATGGGCTTTACGGCAGTGCCTCCCACAGCCCTACCAGGCAGACAAGACCCCTTTACTGCAAATACCAGACCAGCCAAAGTGATGCCCCCCAACATATATCAGGGGCACATATCTGAAGGGCCTGAGTGTGTCCCCATCTTCCCTCACTAACCAGTCCCAGGCAGGGACACCAGAGGAAAAGGGAGAGGGGAGAAGATGAAGGAAGGCGAGGCAGGATGAAACACGTCCACCCCGGGGCCAGAGTGATAACCTGGAGCGATGCGGCAGCCAGGCCCCTCTTTCAGGGGTGTTTTTAGGGAGAAAGAGCCATGGGAAGGGAAGTTGCCTACCTCTAAACTGGGCAGGGGGAAGAAGAGCTCCTCTCGGGCCTGGAGAGGGGCTGGAGAGCAGCTCCGATGGGGCAGGGGTGCAGGGTGGGGCGGAGCCCAGGGGAGCCCAAGAGCTCCTCCTCCTCCTCTGTACCAACCGTGCGGCCCCAGGAGGCGCCACATTGCGCCCCCATCGCTGCCGCCTCCCCCACCAGGCCCCAGTGCAACCGCTGCCCTGGCCCTGTTCCTCCACCCTCCTCAGTCCTGTAGCATTTCCCCTGCATTTCTAACATGTGCAGGCGCCAGTTCACATGTGAAGGCACAGATACAGCAGGCAAGCAGTTTGTTCCGCTCTGCCCTTCCCTCTGGGCTTACGTGTAAAGCGAAATTGCCTCCAGTCCCACCCTCCGCCTGCCTGCGTGGACAGCGCTGCCTGGGGCGGTTCCTCCACAGAGGATCTGGCAGCGTCTTTCTTGGCTGCTCCTCAGCGCTGCAGGCCCAGGAGGGGCGTTTCGCAGGGAGCGTCCGGCGCTGCAGGCCTCTGACCTGCGTCCCCCCTCATCCCAGCGCTCCTCCTGCCAGAGACAGGTGTCGGTGGACACTGGTTCCATTTGCCTTATTTTCGCCAAAAGTCTTTCCCAGGCTGCCTTCCGTCTCTTTCACTGTTTTCTCCTCTTATCTTTCATTTTCTCTTCTCCCTTAGTGTGAACTCCCCAAAGGGGCAGGATAAAGATCCCCAAGTCTGGAGCTCAGGCTACCCAGCCAGAGCCCGGGGTTTCAGTGGCCTGCTGAGCCCCCACCAGGTGGCGCTGTTCGGTCCTTTCGGTCTGGCCTGGCTGAGCTGCACAGGCTCTGAGGTTGGAGCGGGGCTGGTGACCAGGAGGGGCTGGCCGATGTACCCCACTCTAAACTCCGCGTATCACCTTACTCTACACTCAAACACACCCCAACATACACACACACAACTGTTGTAAAAGGCAGGTTATCGTCAACTTTTCCTTTTAAATGAGGAAATTGAAAGTCATGACATTTGGCCAAGGTACAGATGGGAGTGCAGCCGTGTGCAGTTGCCAAGGGGGGTGGCACATGGAGAAAAGTGTCACCAGGAAAGGAGAAAAAACAGACAGAAGGAGGGGCGGGAAGTTGCAGGCTCATACTTCTGCAGTTCTTTGCAACCTCCACAGTTCTCTGGTCCTTCCATGTGAGCCTTGAGATTTACCCCCAGGATTGAATCGGACCGTCCTAGCGTCTGGCTGTGAGAGGTACCCACCTCCCATGCAGACGTCCAGGTGGTGCTGGCCCAAGGCTAGCCCAACTCCCCTGCCGACCTCCAGGTGGCGCTGGCATAATGCTTGCTTCCTTTTAAAGAAAAGAAACAGGAGAGAGAGAGTGGAGAGAAGAAAGAGAGAAAAAAGTTTCAGTCTTGTCGTCTGGGCCAAGAAATGGGACATATGGAACTCTTCTTAGCTAACCTTTGATGTGGTATAGTGCTAAAAGTGCCTTCCCAAGCTCCGAAAAGAATATCAGATAAATACAGAGAACTGGGCAAGGAAACAAATTGCCCAAACCTCAGTGCAGCGCCTTCAGGGTTAAGGACCCCGCGGGTCAAGTCCTAGGAAAAGAAGAGGTTAACACAGAAATTCCATTAAGGACTAGTGATTCCAGGAAGGAATCAGAGGGATGGATGTCACTGAGCAATCAGGGTTAGTTTTAGACGGTTCAGCCAAGGAATAGCATGGCAGGTCATTAAATGAATTTAGCTGGGATTCTGGGCTTTATATTGTGCTTAATTAATCTATGTAAGTATTTATAATGGTAATGGCAGAGCTGTGACCGTCAGCCAAGACAAATCATTATAAGCCGAAATTAGGCCAGCCTGTGGTTGGGATGTAGAGGTAGGACTGGGCACTTGGCCTTACAGGGAACCACTGTGTTTGAATGTGGTGGGCCAGGGCAGAGGTGGGCCAGAGGAACTCAGCAATAATTTCAGAGCTCAGGGGTCACCAGCCCCCATCAGGCTGACTGGGCGTGGGACGGAGGGTGGTTCAGGCAATCGCTTCACTACTTCTAAGTTGTTCTGTCTCAGTGAAGGATAGGGAAAAAGTCTCCAGCTGAAAAATGTCACCTTCAACCTGACACTGGAGCCAGAGCATTTACAAATCTGCCTGTCACCGTGACAGCCTGACAGATAGCAACCTTAGCAGGGACTGAGTTAAATCGCCACTATAAGTCTTGCAAAAAGTTTTGTCTCTTAAGATTTTTATCATTGAGACAGGTTAAGGAATGGGGGGCATGGCTTCCAAACAGGAGGGAGACAGAGGTGCCGAGGAAATCCAACAGCTGCTGGATTATCTATTACCTGAGGGGAGGTGACAGGAGAAAATTACCCAGCACCAGCCCCATCTGTTGCTGAGCACCATTTATTTCACCTTCACTAATTCACTTGGTTTGTCGTTTTTCCTTTGTCTCCATGTCATCCACCCAAAACCTCCATAGATAAGCCCAGTGTTCCGTTTGGGCTTTGCAGCTGCAGAAACAAAGCCTCCGGTATCTTTACCGTGAACTGCAGTCCCTCTTTGGAGTGTCTCTCTCCTCTCCTCATCGTCATTTCTTCCATAATTGATTAGGAACTGGAGGCAAGACAGCAGAAGCTGTGATCGCTTTGATAGCCTGGGTCTGCAGGCAGAGCACATTTCTATGTTAGACTCTGTATCCTGAGACCTGTCTCTGTCAGGAAAGGTGGCCTTAGTAAGGGACAACAGACTTGTGTTGTTGGGAGAGGTTGCAGAAATTGGACATAAGCCCTGACTATCACATTGACCTTGGATGCTGGGTCAGCCCCCTCTCCCCAGATTTCTCCTCTGCAATATAGATGTAAGACTTACTTGATCTCTTCCCACCTGCCAGGGTAATTGTAAAGATTAAATGAGATAGTATGTGCAGCTCACTGAACAGTGTAGAGACCCATTACATGAGAAGATGAATTAAAAACACCTAATGGTGCCTTGGATATAATAAATGCTCAGTAAGGACCATTATCAGTAGTATGTAAATATCAGTAGTAGTGATTACTTTTTACTCTTACAGCATGTATTCTCATTTTCAAGTTAGATAGGATTTTCATTCAACATTTATTGAGCAAGTTCCTTGAGAGGGCCCTGTATTCTGTCCTAGGGCTATGGAGATATTAAAAATGCAAGCTGGAAATGTAATTGTTGGGTCTGGAAGCACAGAACTTGGTTGGAAAGACCTAAGACAGGTAGAGAGGAGGGGGCTAGGCCTGCAACTAACCTGGAATGGGGCTGGGAGTTGCTAGAGAAAGTGACAGCCCACTGGGGTATGGAGAGGTTAGCCAGTTGAGTTGGGAGGGTGGGGGGGGTCCAGCTTTCGAGGCTGAAGTGGGAAATGGTTCAGCAGGACCAACAGGACAGGGAGCAAGGTCGCTGGGGGAAGCACAGGGCCAGCAGTGCCCCCAAGGATGGGCCTCTGGAGCTTTAGAACAAAGCAAATTTTACGCTAAGATTATGAGTTTTCCTGAAGGGCAGTGAGATTATTAAAGGCTTTTAAACAGAAGTGATAGGATCAGATTTGCCTAAAAACTCACTCAGGATTGGATGGGGTGTGAGTAGAGAGAGGAAAAGTCAGCTGTCTGTGTAGGGATCTAGAGGCCATCAAGAAGCTGCCTGTTTTAGGGCAGGATGAGGAAGCAAATACCAGAATCTGTTCCAGGGAAGGAGACACTTTTGCAGGGAGGAGCCCCAGCCCGGGGGCTGTCAGGGACTGAATGAAATGGCGAGCTGCGGCCACCAGAGGGCAGTGGTGGAAGGGCCAGAGGCAGAAGCGGCTCCGTCTCCAGGTTCAGCCACAGCCCGGGAGGCCAAGCGGGACCTGCCTGCGGGGGGGAATGCAGAATGCGTTATCCAGGACATTCTCACCTTAGAATGTTCTGGGCCACCGACGACGGGCCAAATAGTTTATTCCTCATCCCCTCCCACTCCCTGGGGAAAAAAAAAATCTCTGTGACATCATGGGCACTGGGCTTGCTGTGCGCTGGGTCAGGGCTCCCACGGGTCCGCACACCTGTGAGCTGAGGTCGCCTTAACATCCGAGTGAGTCCCACCCCTGAGATGACGGTCGAGACTGAACTGGGTTACCCCAGGAACGCTTCTTGAAAGAATGACTTTATAACAAGCCTTCCCGTTGGTGTGCGTCTTCCAGACACGTTGCCTGGCTGAAAGGTCAGGTCGACCCTGTGCGGTACAAAGTGACATTCCCCACCGGAAGCTGAGAGGGGCGACAGGATGGACCTGGAAATGAAGTGGTCAGGCTTTGATTCGGGAAGAGCTCTCAGCCTCCTTGGTTCTTTGCAGTGGGCTGATTTTCTATTCCACCAGCGTCCAGTCTGTGAGCGCCTGTGTCTCGCTTACTCCTTAGGGCAGCCCCGAGGGTAGGTGTGTCACCCCACTTCCGGGCGGGGACACAAGCTCAGGTTACCTGTCCTGAGGCCTCACAGCCCTCAGCTCTGCTCTTGTCCTGCACTAACATCCGTGTGACCGCTCAGAGGAGAGGGCTGAGTGCACAGCAAGTGCCAGCTGTGTGGCCCAGAATGGAGCATCAACACTGATAACACAGCTCCCCAACAGAAAGTGGTGATGCCACAGACTTGTGATTAGCCAAAGCCACGGAGCTGGCCCTCTGGGGGCAAGGGAATAACTAACTCCATTTGGGACAAAAACAGATCTGTCAGCCTGGGAGGGAACAGATAAATTTCCACAGCAGTATGGAGTGTTGCAATGCCCGTGGGTGCTCGTTGTCACTATGACAACTGCAGAAGGATGCTGTAACAGAGGACCCCACGAGGGGTCGGGGCCGTTAGGGAGGAGGGTGGAGGCAAGCCAGGAAAGTAGCCCCGATGATACTGTGTATGGTGTGAGTCTCAGACATGTTTGAGCTAAGGTTATCTGGGCCATATGGGCTACCCGGTTACTCACTAGGCTCTGAAGAGGACAGATGCCTGGTTATACGGACCAATCCTTTGCCCCATAGCCTGGATCAGAGCACACAACCTGGGGCTTCTACTTAACATACAGATTCTGGATTCTTCTCAGCATGGCGTTCTTTCTTTGTCTTATTGTTCTTTTCTTTCTTGTAGAATTAAACCCCCAGCTAGGCCACCCTTCCCCATACCTAACCCCTCTGTGCCTGATCCCCATGGGATAAGCGTGCATGATACTCCTCCTCTGACTGCTGCAAGAATGCGAAGAATTGGCATAAATGATAGCAATTAGCTCAGGCAATGGCCCATGTTAAAACCAAATAAATATTGGTATTCTCTCTGGCTTCACCTCTGTGTCTCCAGCAGGCACACTCATGCACACACACACAGGGCAAGCCACAGACCTTGCCAATAAATCTATGCTAAGTCAGAGTTAACTCAGAAAACCAACATGGTGCAGAGGCTGTTAAAGGACTGACATTCCTCAGGTTATGGAAAACAATAATCATAAATCTTAAACAATGTCACCTTGCCCCTGGCACTGAAGACAGGAACCAGAAAACGTTAGTGGAACAGCCTTGAGTACATGACAAAAAGCAGCAGAGACAGTCTGTTCACAGCAAGGGAAGGGTGGCAGTTCTTAAAGGAGGCAGGTTGGGGCACAGTGGACTTGCCCTGTGGTTGTCAGGCTCTTTGCTGTTAATTTCTCAGATTTCATTTCAGGACGAGGAGGCAAGGTAGGGTGGCTGTGAGTGTGATAAGCACAGAGATAACAGTCATTGCAATTTTAGAATGAACTTGAAAATGCACATTTATCAATTCACAGCCAGTCAGATTACGCTTCTCAGAGCCTCTTGGAGAGCAGTGGGGTCAGCTGTTGTGGTGGTGGCAATTCTGAGGCCTTCGCTGACCTTACCACTGCAGCCTCATCCAGAGTACTTCACTTTTTTGGGTTTTTTTTGCAGTTTTGGCCGGGGCTGGGCTTGAACCCACCACCTCTGGTATATGGGGCCGGTGCCCTACTCCCTGAGCCACAGGCACCGCTCCAGAGTACTTCACGTTTGCTTGTTTTACACACTGGCTGGCTATGTTAGGTGCCTAGGGCCTTCGGTTATTTTAGAAAATTATTAGTCATCATCCATTTATCTCTCCACTAGTCAATCTCTCTCTGAAGCTTTTGTTAGGTGTGTGTTGGGTCTTCTCATTCTTAACTGATATTTCATATCTGCCATTTCTATAATTTTAAATGACTTTGCTAGATTTATCTTCCATGTCGGTAACTTTATCTTCTCTGATATGTTTAACTATTCACTGAAGTTTTTAAAATTTGATGCTTTATTTTTTTCTTTCTTTTTTTTTTTTTTTTTTAAGAGACAGAGTCTCACATTATCACCCTTGGTAGATTGCCATGACATCACAGCTCACAACAACATCCAACTCCTGGGTGTAGGCAATTCTCTTGCCTCAGCCTTCTGAGTAGCTGGGACTACAGGCACCTGCCACAACACCTGGCTATTTTTTTTTTGTTGCAGTTTGGCCGGGGCTGGGTTTGAACCCACCACCATTGGTATATGGGGCCAGCGCCCTGCTCACTGAGCCACAGGCGCTGCAGTGCTTTACTTTTTTATGTGCAAAAGCACTATATCTTAAGGTTCTACTTTTTAATGCCTTTTCCTTTTATATATATTTGATTCCTGCTTTTTAAAGTATTTCTATATAATTTATTCCAGTCTTTATTCTGTTACTTGATTACTTGGAAGTCCATACCAGCCTAAGAGGATGGGGTTTCTGACTCTTGCTCACACCTGGTTGTTGCCTGTGTGTTTGGTGACGTGGGTTAGAAGAGCATCTTCAGCAGGAAGACATGGGAATTAGAACACTCTTGTGTGGCCCAATGTGAGAGCACGTTCCTCCAGAACAGTTCTGTGCATCTTTGCTAGGGGCCCCAGAGGCAAATTAATATAAGAAGTATATATCCCATCCCCAAACCCACTTAGAGCATAGGCCTGCAATGACAAATTCCCTAGGGAGGTATGGCTGCTCCATCCAGAGCCTAGGTTAAGACAGACAAAGTTTCTTGCTGTCTCTATGCTAATTTTGATTTTGTTTTTTCTAGTTCAACATTTAGAGGTTTTCAGGACTTCCAACCTCATGTGGAAATGTCATCCAGTTCCTTGCCTCAGTCCCTAATTCCTTTTACAACCTGGCCCCCCAGTCTATACCACCTGAAGTTGTATTCTCCCCTTTCCCCAAGGCCCAGCTCTCATGCACTCATCACTCTATTTTAAGTTTCCTCTTTGCTACTGGTTCTTGGAGAATTCCCTTATTTTCTTACAATCATCATTAGCAACGTCATCATGGCTACCATATATTAAGCCTTTGTCCTGCATGTGAGCTCTGCTCTAAATACTTTCCAGGAAGCACCTCATTGAACTCTCATAGCAACACTGAGACATCCTTATTTTACAAAGGATTAAGTTGTGATTTCCTCTAAAGACCAAGCATTCCCCATTGGAAAAAAGCAGTACTAGAGTCGTAGCTAATAATTAATTGTATGTGTAGAGGAAGAGGAGGAGAGAAAGAGAAGATTCTTATATATAAAGGAAAATAATTTTCCAGAGCTAATATCAAAGTCAAAACAACACCCTCTCTCCCTGTTCTTAGCCCACTGCCAAATTTCCCTGTAAGAAGTCTTCCATTTATGGAGTTTACTTACTATTTCCATTGCCTCCAGGATTTGATTTGCTGCGGGAGATCTAAGAGACCATGGTATCCTTTTTGTAAAGGGTACCTTATCCTCTTTTTTTACATCTCTATTTCATTAGTGATCTTTCTAACTTACCTTGGTTCTGGGAGATATCAAAATAGATCTTATCAACTGCACACAACATTATTAGAGGGTGGCTATCAAATTTTATCCACCAAGGAAGATGTTTCTTACAAATACAGATAAGCAAGACTTTTCAATGAAAAGTGTTAAGGTTGGTATAGTTGCCCTCTCTGAATGTGAGTTGTTAGAGAGAAAAAAAGATGATGTAATGTCAAAGATATAGAAGTCTACTAAACAGCATGTTTCTTACATTTGCAAATTATATTGTTTTCAACAGAGAATGATGGTTAGAAATTCAAACCATTGGGCGGTGCCTGTGGCTCAGCAGGTAGGGCGCCGGTCCCATATGCCGGAGGTGGCAGGTTCAAACCTAGCCCCGGCCAAATTAAAAAAAAAAAAAAAAAAAAAAAGAAATTCAAACCATTAGGGAAACAGAAGCCTGGCGACTTCTCTCTCTCTCTTTCGGAGGATGACTGGACAGGGGAGGCCAGAGAGGGCAAATCAGGAAGGCAGAACTAGGGGTCCTGTTGTCCTTGGGATGGTAAGGTAAGAAAGTGCAGGAGGAGATTGGCAAGTAAGTCTAAGAATGGAAAGAATCAGCCGGAGTGAGTGGGTGACTTCATGTCTCAGGAGAAAGCAATCATTCTACTGCTTTCTGTGTCTTGCTAATTTCAGCTGGCAGGAGTGCAAAGCCTGTAAGTAACCTTAGCCCTCCCTGACCAGCAGGATGCCAGGAGGCCATGCACCTGCCAGTGCTCCCCACTTGTGTGAAAATCAGCCTTCCTCCCTCGCTGGCTTCCCTTTCATCACCTGTGTGGTTGGTTTTCTGTTCACCCCAAACCTCTGCTCCCAGTAAACTCCACCAAGTTCAGCTTACCACCTTCCTAACTTGGCTAATATATGCTTTCCATTGGAAATGTCTTCTTTCCCTCTTTTTGCCACCAAGCTATGTACTTCAACTCCTACGTTACAGCAGACCGTTTGATCAATAGCCTTTCTTTTCATTCATGGATCCTGGGAGACACATCCCTATCTATTCTCTGTACCCCAAATTCCAACATCAAGTGTGGTCTTTGGAGAACTGAGGAACACAGGAGGTGAGGCAATACTCCGTAACTTGATTATGGTGATGACTGTACAAGTATAGACAATCGTCCACATTCATTAATGGGCCACTTCACATGTGTGCATTTTGCTGTTTGTAAGGTATACCCCAACGATGTCACCACACACAGACACAAGCCTAAACTCCTGTGTTGGACAAGGAGGGGCTCAGAGCACCAGTCTTCACAGATTTCCCATGTTTACTCTGAAAGGAGAAATGGAGTTGGACTCTACAGAAGATGCTGAAGTTAAAAATGTACTTTCCAGCAATAAGTCAAAAATTGACTTGAGCATCTTCAAGAACCAGGCTTTACAGCTGCAAAGAAAACCAGACAAGTGTGTAATCTAGTAAGGAAGAAGGAAAAGTAGAGATATTAAATCTAGTAAGTTCATGCTACCATAGAGGCAAGAGTAGGGAGCTAAGAAGAAACATCAAACAGAGATGAATGTCACAGAAGGCTTTGTAAGAAGCCCATCCAGAGCCCTAGAGACCAGTGGGCACCCTCCAGAATCACCAAAGTGGCAATGGGGAGATACCGAGCTTTTTGTGTTCAGTACCTTGAACTAGACCACAGTTCTTGAAGATCAGGCCTCTTGACCCCGTAGAAGCTGAGATGTCCCATTTGGACTGGAAGCTAATTGAGGAGCTGAGGAATTCTCCATGCATAAAGCTGCTAAGTATAAACTCTGATGCTTGGTATGTTCAGCTCCTAAGCAGAGCATTTTGAGTCAATGTAGTCCACTTTGTTTAGGAGTACGGTCTCATCTCAGATCATTCGTTATTTCTGATTATGTAGCTTAGCACCCAAAGGATTGTCTTTCTTGGTCAAAGACTCAATGCTTTATTATGAATGTAAACTAAATTCCTCCTTTTGTTAAAACTTCAAAAACTTTCTAATTACCCGCCCTATTCCATACTTCAAAATAAATTTGTATGATGCTTCCTAAAGATTCCTTCTCTTCTCATTCGACTCCTTTTCTTTTTTTATTTTAAGAGATCCTTTTTTCTCCTATGCCTTATATATCTGGAAGTTCACCACTGTTGATCGTATATCTGTAGCCAAGATCCCTCGTTTTAGCTCCATTTGACCCAGTTGCTTATTGGGTCATGATAATCTTCTTTACTCCACACTGACCTAGTTGTTTGCTGGGTTATAATAACAGCAGACACGTGCATATTGCCTCCCCTGTGCCAGGCACTGGACTAAGCACTTTGCTTGTATTAACTCATTTTATCTTCAGAGCAACCCTTTATGGAAGGTGCCATTAGTGTATAACATGCTCTTGGGCTTCTCCCGACACTCCAAACTCAGCATGTGCTATACTAAAGTTACAATCATTCCCCTAAACCTTGAAACTAAACTTTCTATTCTACATTTCATTAATCAACATCATCTCCCGGCCAGAGCTCACACGAGAAACCTGCAAATTAAGTTTGACATCTTCTATATTCAATCCTTTGCTAAACACAAACCCTTTTTCCTTCCATTTTTTCCCCATTAGGAGAAGTGGCTACAGGCTTTGTCTTTGGAGACCGACTGCTTAGATTTGAATCCTGGTTCTGCCGCTTGAGAAGTTACTTAATGTTTTGGAATGCCAGTTTTATTGAGAGAATTAAGTGAGTTAGAACATGTAACATGTTGAAAACAGGGCATGAGATGAAGTAATAAAATGTTTCTTCTTCTTTCTGTTTTCAGTTGGTGGACAATATATTACTAAATAGATACTAAACCAGAGAACAAAATTAGCAACAAAGAACAAATTTTTGCTAAAGAACAAAGCAATTGGTGACATCCAGATGTGGAATTATGTCAGATTTTTGCCACTCATTATGTGTGACTTAGACAAGTTGGTTAATTCACTGAGACTATTTATTTATTTTTGTAGAGACAGAGTCTCACTTTATGGCCCTTAGTAGAGTGCCGTGGCGTTACAGCTCACAGCAACCTCCAGTTCCTGGGCTTAGGCAAGTCTCTTGCCTCAGCCTCCCAAGTAGCTGGGACTACAGGTGCCCGCCGCAATGCCCGGCTATTTCTTGTTGTTGCAGTTTGGCCGTGAACGGGTTTGAACCCGCCACCCTCCGTATATGGGGCTGGTGCCCTACTCACTGAGCCACAGGCGCTGCCCGAGACTTTTTTTTTTTTTTTCCTGTAAAGTGAAGATAATACCACACATCCACAAGGAGGAGAATGAGTATGACGCTATCTGTAAATGCCCTCCAACCATGCCTGGCATGAGAAGGCCTCTTCTCCCCGATCACTGCTCCTGGATTCCTTCACCCACTTCTAAGAAGAAAATAATTGATTGCCAGGGAGACAGCGGGCATGATGGGTGGGAGGGAAGATGGAGAAGCTCAGCTGATTTGTCAGCTTTGCCATGGGCTGCAGGACCCAGAGTTGTGGGTGGGGTTCTGCCTCTCACATGCCCAACTCTCCATCTTCGTTCCTTTTCAGCTTCTAAACCATGACTTGGATGTTAACTCTCTCCCAGTGTTCAATACTCAGATTGCCAAAAAGTACATTCTCCTGCTTTTCCACACCCTTCACAGAAGCTCTACTTTGAACTCATCAATGTTGAGTGTCATTTTATGTCTAAATTTAATGGTGTGTGTGTGAGCCCCAGGGAATGAGGCCCTGGGCAAACACAGGGCTATGTTGACGCCATCACTTACAGCATTAGACAGTGTCAACAGGAGAGCATTAAATCCAGTAAGGGACCCTTCTGAGCTTGGGGTCCTGCGCACCTGTGTGTGTTACACACCCACGAAGCTGCACTGGTGGGGAAGACGTGGCTTCTTCCTCCTGGCGTCCTGTTGCCCTTCCTGGGTGCTCACAGAAAGCCCAACCCTTCCTCAGTCTTGTCCTCCCTTAGCCCAACTCAGACATTAGCCGATTACCCACAGAAACAGGGGCCCTGACACCAGATCTCTCATCTTACCGTCCCTGGGGACCAGTGCATTCTCAGAGCCTGCAGTTACCAGACTTCTTCAGTGAACTTTGCTTTTTCTATTTAAAAAGAAAACAGTGTGCTGTGGAACACGATGATGATTCTTGAAAGTCAACATAGAGTGAGTTTTAATTTAGTTCCACACAAAGGGATTTTACCATTAGTTTCCTGTTTAATCTTTAAAATCATCTCACCAATAGCTACTGTTATAACTCCATTTTATAGATACATTTGCAGATTTAGAAGGATGGAATATTTTATCCAGGGCCTCACAGGGAGAAAGTGGCAGAGCTGGGATTAGAGTCCACTCTCTCTAATTCCTGAGTGAGAGTTTGGAGGGTTGTATAACAGGATGAGATGAAGAACAGCAAGAGGAAATCCTCAATGAAGAAGGAACACATTGTGTTTCTTTTTTATTTTTTTATTTTTTTTTCACATTGTGTTTCTTTAGGAAGATTAAATACTATTGAGATGCCAGTTTCTGCTACGTGACTTTATAGTTTTGAGGCAATTAAAAAGCTAGTGTTTTTTTTTTTTTAATTGTTGTTGTTGGAATGGCTCTTTGAAAGGAATAATGTTGCCCTAGGCAGGAAAACTGTAAAATACTAAAATAATGGAGGGTGGGGGGAATGCCGTATCTTAAAACATTCCACAAAGTGACAATAATATGAACTGTGAGGCTGAGGCATCAGAGTTGATAGATTGATGAGGGTACTAGAATAGATTGTCCAGAGATACTTTTATGAAATATAATAATTAATAATATTATTATTATAATATATAATATATTATTATATTAATATAATTAATAATTATAATATGAAATATAATAATTATGTGTACGAATATGACAATTTGAGTTATCAGTTAGAGGGGACTATTCATAAGTTATATAGCAACCATTAATTAACTATTAGTGAAAAATCTACCCTGAGTCTGACTCTTAGAATATAGTGGAATTATAGGGAAGACAATAAAATACAAAGCCACTGAAACTAGCTAAGTATTACTATTAGGAGAAAGAAGTACTGATGTTTTATCCTACAGGAAGGTGCCTACAGTTCATAATAATGTGTTACATATTTCAAAATAGCTGAAAGAGACCACAAAGAAATAATAAATATTTGAGGTAACAGATATGGCGATTACTCTGATTTGATCATCCCACAAGGTATACGTGTATCATAATATCGCTTTGAATCCCTTAACTAATATGTAATTATTGTTTGTCAATCAAAAAAAATATTTTTAAACTTAGAAGTAAGTACAGATGTTTCTGTGTGTGGATTCTGAATGGAGAAGGTCTATCAAGGCCCAGAAGGAATGACGTAAATGATGGAGGGAAGGGTGGATTTGGCCACATTAAGGTCAAATCTGTGTGTCACTCATCATGGAATTTAGAAATAGTGATGGTGGCCACATGACAGACGGGAAGTTTCTAGCACTTGTCTCCTCATTGAACACTCACTGGACCCACAGTGCACACAGGAAGATGCCTTCACGGGGGGATGAGGATCCAGATAAGGGCTCACCTGGGTGGAGTCTAGAAATAAGAAAGAGTGAGGAGGGGAGCAAGGACCTGTCATGGTGCCCTTCCCATCCTGGGCTGTCCCATGTGGAGAGAGATACCCCTGCATGAGTGAAGGAGGGTAAAATGAGTCCCCAACTTTCCAGCAGATCCCACAATCAGTCCAGCCCCCAGGATACCCAACTCCAGGCCTCCTCACAGCCCCAAGCTCCAGGCCCCCGAATGCCAGGTTGGTCTTCCCAGCCCCAGCTTCTGGGCTGAGCCCCACAGAACTACCCTCCAGCCTCACTTTAGCCTCAGGCTGGCCCCGGTGACTCGAGACCCTAGGCCAACCCTTGGCACCTCAGGCTCCAAGCTGAGGTCCCCATGGATCCAGGACCCAGGGTTAATCTGGAGGACTCGGTGCAGGACCACCCAAGTAGCAGGGTGTCGTCCACACAACCCAGCTTTAAATTTGTCCCTACAGACTGAGTCTCCAGGCCTACCCCAGTGGCAGGCTAATTCCTGGGAATCCAGGATACAGTTCCACACCTTTGGAATCAAGCCCTAGGCCCACCCTGGGAGCCAAGGCACCAGGTCCTGCTACCCATGACCCAGGGACTGCTCCATCCAGCACAAGAACTCCATCCAGAAGCCTGGATGTGGGCATCATCATCCAATAGCACCTGCCTTCTCCTCCTTCCAGATCAGTCTTGTCAGCATGCAAATATCCTATAATTCCTCTTATATATTTCCAAAAACTTCTTAATGACATGGAAAAATGGCTTCTTACACTTGGCTTTAATTCTGGCATTTATCATATTTCTGTCCTCTACCTATTCGAACGTGGGATTCCTTCTCTTTTCTTAAATTCAAGAATCTAGCAGTTTTCAAATCATGATACCCAGACCAGCACCATTAACAGCAACTGACAGGTTGTAAGAAATGCAAATTCTCTGGCTCCACCCCAGACTCAGTGAACCAGAAACTCTGGGGGTGAGGCCCAGCAATCCATCTTTCTGAGTCACTGCTCCAAAGCCTCTGCCACGCCAAGGCTATGGTTTGAAGGAAATGTTTGATAAAGGCATTTATAAGTTGCTTAAAAGAATCACATCTCAGGCCAGCCTGCGAACAACTTAAAAATGACGTATAGATTGCTCTTTCTAGAAACCCTTCTGCCCACCACCTCTGCCCTTCAAGGGGTGTCTCTGGATACCTAATTGGTCTCTCCTCTCCAAGGCCACCTTCCTTTTCCTTCTTCCTCTCACTCCTTACTCTCTCTGGAATAGAAGCAATGCTTCCATTTGTCTTTTGTAGAGAAGTTTAGCTGCCCAGCACCTCTGCTGTCTTTTCTCTTTCCAGAACTTGTACTCTCTGGACAGTCTCCAACTAAAGACAAACAGTCCTTAAGAAGAGGGCTCGTGCTGTTCACTGTTGGATTTATTTTAGCATATACTTATGTGTGGATATTCCTAAGAGTGTGTGTGCGTGCATCAACACACTATAGATAGTAGAAATCACCCTGTACACACACATATGCATCAATAAAATGTGGGCACTTACCAGATGACTAACAGATGGCTTTGTCATCACTGTTTCCTCTTCCTGCTTCTTTTCAATTGTCCTTTTTTCTTTATATTTTCCAAATTTTCTGCGCTGATTTTATTTGGATGACAGAAACAAAGAAACAGGAATAAAAAAGATAGTAAAGCAAGCAGACAGCCCTCAGAATGGGAGAAAATATTTGCAGGTTATACCTCCGATAAAGATCTAATAACCAGAATGCACAGAGAACTCAAACGTATTAGCAAGAAAAGAAACGTGACCCCATCTCAGGGCGGGCAAGGGACTTGAAGAGAAACTTCTTTAAAGAAGACCGATGCAAGATCTACAAACACATGAAAAAAAGCTCATCATCCTTAATCATCAGAGAAATGCAAATCAAAACTACTCTGAGATATCACCTAACCCCAGTAAGAGCAGCCCGCATAACAAAATCCCAAAACCAGAGATGTTGGTGTGGATGTGGAGAAAAGGGCACACTTCTACACTGCTGTGGGAATGCACACTAATACGTCCCTTCTGGAAGGATGTTTGGAGAATACTTAGAGACCTAAAAATAGACCTGCCATTCGATCCTATAATTCCTTTACTAGGTTTATACCCAGAAGACCAAAAGTCACAATATAACAAAGACATCTGTACCAGAATGTTTATTGCAGCACAATTCATAATTGCTAAGTCATGGAAGAAGCCCAAGTGCCCATTGACCTATGAATGGACTAGCAAATTGTGGTACATGTATACCATGGAATATTATGCAGCCTTAAAGAAAGATGGAGACTTTACCTCTTTCATGTTTACATGGATGGAGCTGGAACATATTCTTCTTAGCAAAGTATCTCAGGAATGGAAGAAAAAGTATCCAATGTACTCAGCCCTACTATGAAGCTAAATTATAGCTTTCACATGAAGACTATAACCCAACTATAGCACAAGACTATGGGGAAAGGGCCAAGGAAGGGGAAGGGAGTGGGGAGGTTAGGGTGGAGGGAGGGTAATGGGTGGGGCCACACCTATGGTGCATCTTAGAATGGGTACAGGCGATTGCACTAATGTACACAGCTATGATTTAACAAAAAAAAAGAATAAAAAAGGCAGGCAGGGAGAACAAAAGGGAGCAAAGAAATAAGAAGGAAATTAGCTTCTCTGGGGAAGTCGGGACACTGGTCTGACCACAGTGAAGGTCCCTGGGGTGGCACAGACAGAGCCCAGTGGGTCAGGGGTGGAGGCTAAGTCCTGTATGTAGTGGTGTGTGTGGCCCCCTGCCCCCCGCCCCCGAGGGTTCCATCTCATCTTCTGTTCCTGCCGCCCGCTGTCTGATGGGAGCAGCAGAAGGCCAGGGATGTGGTCTTTCTTTGTGTAGGAAGGCAGGGATGTCGTGCCACACACTGGGTGTGTGATTATAAAGAAATGCAAATTTGTCCGGCAACCAAATAGAAAATGGTTAAGTACGTGTTCTAAATATAAACCACACAATGCCTTACATACAAGGAAAAGAGAGAGAAAGAAAAGATAACAATTGGCAAAGTACAAAAGGGTATGGCTGTCACTTGCTGTGACAAAGTTCTGTTTCTAACCATTTACTTTGTTGTCCTTTATCCACAAGGTTCAGCCCTGTCCACCTCAACTCATCCTGAGCTAACAAGGGAAGTCTAAATGTTAAATGCCTCATTAACACTTCCTGCCACCAGGGGCAATTGTGTCTCCGTGATTTTCTTAACTTCTTGAGGCTCCATTCCTTCATTTCTAATTTTGGGGGGACTAGTGCCTGAAAATCTTTCCTCTCTGCCTTCTAGCAGGTTGTCCTTTTCTCTCTTATCTCTACAAAAGTATGTTTTATGCTACAAGTAGGAAATCATATCTTTTTCCCTTTATATTTCCAACTCTTAGTTAGACCAGTTTTCCTTATTTTAGAATCAAGTTAAGTATGCCATGTTGTAGGATAAACAAATTCCAGTCTCAGGAGGAGCGCAAATGTAAAGCGTGTGTCTGAGCTCTTCATATCGCACCGTCCTTCTTGAGTCCATTTTGGTCTGGCTCTACCCTATGCTGCCTGTTTGCTATGATAGCATATTGCTCCTGTCCATCTGCAGAGCTGTGCCCAGCTCCAACCATCTCTGCATTTCTCATAACTAGAAAACAAGGCACTGTGGTTTGAGTGGTGCTCTTTTACCCAGTGCTTGTTGACATTTATTGAAAGAGGTGCCTTAATTCTGCAAGTTGAGGCAGTTTTAGAATCACACTTGCTAAATAAAGGCTGTTCTAATAATATAAAGAAGCAAGATCTGTTGATGCATAAAGCTGTGCTGTTGCTTTTGGAATTCAGCAACAAATATGAGGATATAAGCCACAGAACAGGATAATTCGTAGGTATGTGGTTTTAGGTGGGGGACAGGACACACCCAGATACAATGGCTTAAATAAGGTGCAATTTTATTTCTCGCTCACCGAACAGTTGACAGCTGGGCTGGGGCTGCATAGACCCTGTATCTTTCTTAATACCTGATTCTTTGAGTGTTCCAGTTCCATGAACACCCTGTTTTATTGTTGTTTACTTGATTGCATTTGGCAGATATTGGGCCCTTTACTAATTGAAGACTTTAAGATAGTGAATATGTCCATCAACCCAAAAGTTTCCTTTTGCCTTTTTGTAATTCCTCCCCTCATCAGTCCCCTCCCCTCCTACCCTGCACCCTGGGAAGCAACTTATCTCCTTTCCGTCACTACAGAGTAGTATGCATTTTCTAGAATTTCATGTATTTGGAACTACACAGTATGCACTTACTCGTGTTGGGCTTCCTTCACACAGCGCAATTACTTTGACATGTATTCATGTTATTATTAATAGTGCCTACCTTTTTAATTGATGAGTAAGTAGTGCATATACAATGCACATATGTGCACAGTATGCATATACTGCAGTGTGTATATTCCACAGTGTGCATATATACCGCATATACCACAGCCTGCATATACCAGTCTGCATATACCAGTCTGCGTATACCACAGTCTGCATATACCACAGTCTGCGTATACCACAGTCTGTGTATACCACAGCGTGCGTATACGACAGCGTGCGTATGCCACAGCGTGCGTATGCCACAGCCTGTGTATTCCACAGTCTGCGTATACCACAGCATGCGTATTCCACAGCCTGCATATACGACAGCGTGCGTATGCCACAGTCTGCGTATGCCACAGTCTGCGTATACCACAGTCTGCGTATGCCACAGTGTGCATATACCACAGTACTGCAGTGTGCATATACCACGGTCTGCGTATACCACGGTGTGCATATACCACAGTGTGCGTATACCACAGTACTGCAGTGTGCATATACCACAGCATGCATATACTGCATATTGCACAGTGTGGATATACTGTAGTGTGCATATACCACAGTACCACAATGTGCATATACCATAGCATGCATATACCATGTATTCCACAGTGTGGATATACTGCAGTGTGCATATACCGCATATTCCACACCATGCACATACCACAGTCTGCATATACTGCAGCATGCATATACCACAGTGTGTGTATACCACAGTCTGCATATACTGCGGCATGCATATACCACAGTGTGCGTATACCACAGTACTGCACCACAGTGTGCATATACTGCAGTGTGTATGTACTGCATATACCGCAGTGTGCATATACCTCAGTATTCATACACTACAGTGTGCATACTCCATGGTGTATATACTCCACAGTGTGTGTATACTGCAGTGTGTGTATACCACAGTGTGCTTATATCACAGTATGTATATTCCACAGTGTGTTAGTCCTTCACTGATCGATGCACATTTGCATTGTTCCCAGTTTGGGGTTAGCAAAGATCCAGTTACTCTGAGCATTCATAAACCCATCTGTGTGTGGTGCCTTGGTCCATTCAGGCTGCCATAACAAAATGCCATAAACTGAGTGGATTATAAACAACAGAAAGTTATTTCTCATAGTTCTGAAGGCTCAGACATCCAAGATCAAGGTGCCAGCAGGTTTAATGTGTAGTGAGAACCCACTTTCTGGTTTACAGACAGTTCTTTCTAGCTGTGCTTCATATGGTGGTGGGTTAACAAGCTCCTCTGGGCCTCATCTGTAAGGACACTGACCCTATTCATGGGGACCCCAGCCTCACGAGCTAATCACCTCCCAAAAGACCCCACTTTCTAATAGCACCACCTTCAGGGTTAGGATCCCACATATGAATTTGAGGTGGATGCAAATATTCAGAACATAATATATCCTCATATGATTTTATTTCTCTTTGGAAAATACTTTGGAATGGAGTAGCCAGATAATATAGTAGATATATGTTTTGCTTTTTAAGAAACTGCCAAACTGTTTTTCAAAATGGTTATACCAGTTTACGTTCCCACTAGCAGTTCCAACATAGACTCTCCAACACTTGGAATTCTAATTGTAATACTTCTTTTTTCTTTTTTATTGTTGAGGATTCATTGAGGGTACAATAAACCAAGTTACACTGATTGCATTTGTTAGGCAAAATCCCTCTTGCAATTGTGTCTTGCCCCCTAATTGTAATATTTCTAATGGGTATGCGGTGCTAGGTCATGGTTTTAATTTTCATTTTTCTTAATATCTAGTCAAGTTCAGCACTTTTTGTGTGATTTCCAACCATATGTCTTCTACGTTGAAGTATTTGTTCAAAGATTTCATAATTTTTTAAGTATTTCTCAGTATTGATATTTGAAAATTCTTTATACATTCTAAACACAAGCCCTTTATCAGCTGTATGATTTGATCTTTTTCCAAGTCTGTGACTGATCTTGTCTTTCTTCTGACATTGCCCTTTGAAGAGCAGAGATTTTTAATTTTGTTGAAGTCCAACATACTAATTTTTTTTTCTTTTATAGTTTATGCATTGGTGTTATGTCTAAGAAATCGTTGCCCAACACAAGGTCATAAAGACTTTTTTCCTATTCTTTTTTTCTAGGAAGTTTTTACGTAGGTTTTTGGTTCCATTTTGAATTGATTTTTGTGTATGGTTAAAAAGTATGGATTGAAATACTTCTTTTAAAATAAAGATATGGCCATACCATTGTTTCAGTGCCATGTATAGAAGAGACTATATTTTCCTACTGAGTTTCTTTGCCACTTTTATCAAAATCTGTGGTCCTTGTCACTGTGGGTCCATTTCTGGGCTGGTTTGTTACCCTGACATAATTTTATGCTAATACTACACTGCTGATTACGACAGCTGTAAACCAAGTCATCAAATCAAATGCCTCTAACTTTGTATTCTTCCTTTGTGTTCTTTTAAAAATTTTTCAACTATTGTGGGTCTTTCGCATTTCCATATGGATTTTAAAATCAGCTTGCCAATTTCTACTAAAAAAATCTGGTATGTGGGTAAGAATTGAGTCCACAGGTAAATTTTGAGGAAATGACATCCTAACAATATTAGGTCTTTTGATTGATTGGTTTGCTTTATGGCTATATTTACCTAGGTCGTCTTCACTTTCTTTCGGTGCTATTTTGTAGTCTTCGGTGTACAGGGCTTAGAGAGCGCTTGTTGAAGTTACTTCTAAATATTCAAATTTTCAATGTTTTTTTTGAATACACTTACTTATTTTTGAGACAGAGTCTTACTCTGTTGCCCTGGGTAGAGTGCTGTGGTATCATCATAGCTCACAGCAACCTCAAACTCTTGAGTTTGAGCAATCCTCTTCCCTCAGCCTCCGGAGTAGCTGGGATTACAGACATGTACCACAACACCAGGCTAGTTTTTCTATTTTTTAGTAGAGACAGGGTATTGCTCTTGCTGAGGCTGGTCTCAAACTCCTGAGCTCAAGTGATCCACCTACTTCTGCCTCCCTGAATATGGGGACTACAGGCATGAGCCACCAGGCCCAGTCTGAGTATAATTTTTTAAAATTTCAAATTCACATTTTTCTCAGCATTAACATACAGAAATACAATTGATTTTCACATGACATTTTTCATCTTGTCCCAGTGCTACATTCATTAATTCTAGTAGTTTTTATAGATTCATCAGCTGTCCTGTGATGGCAATTGTATAATCTACAAATGACAGTTTTACCTCTTCCTTCTCAACGTGGATGACTTTTATTTCTTCTGCCTGCCTTATTGCATTTGCCAGAACTTCCAGGACAATGTTAAATACAAGTCCTGTGCATGGACAACCTTGTTCTGTTCCTCATTTTATAGGGAAACCATTTAATTTTTTTTATCTTTAGATATGCTGATAACTGTCAGATATTTTTATATGGTCTTTATCAGATTGAAGAAGTGCTATTAATTTACTAGAGATTTTTGTAAAAAAAAAAATTCAAGAAATCAAGACCGATGTTAGAATTTGTCAAATACTTTTTGCTTTATGCAAGGAGTTAATCAAGTGATTTTCTTATTTTACTTTCTTAATGTGGAGATTACATTGATTCATTTTTTTGTAATGTTAAACTAACCTTGTAATCCTGGAAGAGCATTTACATGGTCCTGATGTGTATGTTTTTTATACTTTTAAATTCAATTAACTCAAATTATGTTTAGAATTTTTACAAATATGTTCATGGGGGATATTCCTCTGTAGTTACAGCTTTTTGTATTGTCTTTTTTTTTTTTTCCTAGTTTTGTGATTTCAGGATAATATTGACCTGATATGCTGAATTGTGAATTATTCTCTCTTCTTCAGTTTTTGGAAGAGCTTAGGTATAACTGATATGATTTCTTTTTTCAATGTTTAGTAGCATTCACCACTGAAGCCATCTGAGCTTTCAGGGTTTTTGTAGGAGGGTTTTTATCTAAAAATTCAATTTTTATCTTGCTTTTAAGATCTCTTATGTGAGGTCTGAACAATGTTCACTGCGGGGCCCCTACCACTGATATGAGATACCCATAAATGCCCTACTCAATGCCTCCCAAATAATTTAGTTTTCTAGGCTCTCTGGCAGGAGCAGACAACATTCCTGGCCCTGTGTGAGTGCTGGGAACTGGTCTTTCCAATCCTTTGGGAAGTTGCTTTGCATAGCTTTTAAGAGTTTTATCACACACCTGCACGGAGCGGCACTCTTCTGAACACCCAAGGGGACCCTCTGTAGTCCTCTGGAATTCTCTCTCTGGGAAGCCTCCTCCTCCCTGGTATTCTATTCTGAGAACACTAATTGTCCTCATCTTCCTTCACTCTCAGCTGCTCAATTCAGGGAGTCCTCAGACCTCCACCTAATCACCCCCCTCTGTATCAGGCCTAGAAATTCTCTCCAGGAAGGGACAAGCCTACAGCTCCCCCCGCCCCCCATTTGCTTCTTACTTCCCAGGAATAACTACCCTCCTTTGTGTGGTATCCATAGTCTTGGCAACCTTTGATTTACATACTCTGTCTCTCTTGCTGTGGCTGTCTTGTTGTTTCAGGTGGGAAGGTAATCAGGTCTCTGTTACTCCATCTTGCCCAGAAACAGAAGTCTACCCTTTTGCTCTTGAATCTGTAGTAGGAGAAATCATGCGTAAATCCTCCCTGAGAGGCAGCCATTTGGCTGTGCCAGCTCCATAATATCAGAGAGAATGCTCAGGGAGAGGGGTTGAGATAGAGCTCCTAATAGTCCTCAGCAGTGAATGCTGGGGAAAGCCTACACAGGTCATGGGGAGGGCGCTCATAACAGAAGCAGGACGCCCCATAGCCTTGCAGGCTTAATAGGGTAGAGAGAACAGTGCCTCAGGAGGGCCAAGTGGGAGAAATGACAAGTTTCGAGATGGTCCTCTGGGTGGTGTAGAAACTTGACAACAAGCCATTTCATGCCTGTGATTCCAAGCTAAGCATGCTACTTATTCGCTAAGTATGGAGGCATTTATGAAGGCCAAGGGGACCCTGCTTATTTTAAGCGTCCTGTTGTGCTCCATCAGTTGTAATGGGGGTTGAGCAGTCAAGTCATCACACATCACATCTACAGGGAAATTCACTCTCCAGGATCTAAGTGGAAAAGTAACAACAGCTTCAACTTGAGGCGAAACTCACAAGGGTGCAAGCTGAAGATAATTGGAAATTACTTTGGTCTGACTGTGCCCAGATGGTGGACTTCCTTTGCAAGGTGTTGTTCTCACACTGATGTGCGTGCTCACCGTGTGTGTATTTTTCCTGTAAGCCGCCTTAGAAACCTGGGAGGGGGGAAAGATAGGCCCACTACCCTGGTGTTTCAGGGAAGGTGTTTTCTTAGAACAAAAAAACCGTCTATGATCCTAAAAAGGAGATGCCCGACATAGCCTAAAGACCCCACTGTTTCACTTGATAATGTCTTTAGAAAGGCAATTGTGAAGTTAGCAATTACTCAATGTCTGTACTGTCTCAGGCCATGTGCAAGGTGCTTCTAATTCTCATAGCAAGCATGATTGACAGCATGCTCTCAAATTTATGGAGAATGAAATGGAGACTGAGGGGGCGTACACTTTGTTAGACGTCGTGTGTTTACCAGTTTTTGATTATGCTACCTGAGAAATCCTTACCTTTGTACAGGTCTTCCAGTGAAGAAGGGGATTTTCTGGAGGTGCAACAATATTAGGTGTTTTAAAAGACATTTTCTAGTATTCTTTCTAGTTCTAAAACATTGATTTAAGGTACAATGATTTTTAATAGGAAAGTAAAACAATTTTCATTAACCCCCAACCTCTCTGCTGGGCTCGGACTACCTCCACTAGGGTGTTTTCAAGCACCTCGGCCCCCCGGTGGTGCTGACTAAGGTTTGTGCCCTGGTGATACCCAAGAAAAAGAAAGAAAGCAAAGGCCCAGCAGAAGGGTGCTCATAAATAAATAAATACTTGATTTATTCTACAATGTAGCCCAAGAAAAGAGAAAACTCTTGGGCTTTGGAATCTGGCACACAGAGTTGGGAGGGCTGGGTCTACCTAGAAAAGGGATTCTTCATTCACTCAACAGATATATGTCATAGGTGATGAAGGAGGCGGGATAATAAATCAAAGTTGATTCTTACTGCAGAGAAGCTGGAAAGCTAGTGATGATAACAAGTTCAAGATTCCAAACCAGCTTTGCTTACCATGTAGGCTTGAATTCCTCTGCCACACCCTTCAGCATCCCCAGGACAGGCAGCGCCAGGTTGAACACCTTCAGGTTAATGAACTGTTTTGAATCCAGAGAAAGCAAATTTTAATTGTTAGTAAGTGTGGACTTTGACAAAAGCTGTCTGAGTTCACATTCTGTCTCCACTATTTACTATCTATAAGAGTTTGGGTAAATTACTTAAATGCTCGCTGCCTCCATCTTTGCACCGATAAAATGAAGGTGATAATGAAAACCTACCTGATAGGGTTTTTATGAGGGTTAAATGAGGAGAGCACTTCCATGAAAGTTTGGTCCATGGTAAATACCCAAATTATTACTATTATCATCTTTTTCTTCCTCATTTGAATCTAGAAGTACATTCTTATTTAGAGTTAATGAAAATTGTTTTACTGTCCTATTAAAAATCATTGTACATTAAATCAATGTTTTAGAACTAGAAAGAATAATAGAAAATGTCTTTTACAATACCTAATATCGTTGCACCTCCAGAAAAACCTCTTGCTAAATTAGGATAAGTGACTCCCGGAAAACAGGATAACTCAGCTAATTAGCAGCAGTATTATTACTGGAACCCAGGAGACTACAAGATTTCTCTTTCCTTTATGTAATGATGCTACCCTTGTTCTTCTTAGATTTCATCTTAGCACAATTGTTTAAGACACAGAAAAGAGTTCTGTCTCCCACAGTTACTGGCTGGATAGCCTTATACAAGTTACTGAAACTTTCAGAGCCTTGGTTTTCTCATCTGTAACATGGGGATAGCAGTGCTTCTCTTGTTAGGTTTTTGTGATTGCAAAATGGGATAAAGTTTATAATAGATTTAGCACATCAGTTGGATTATAAGGGCTTGATAAATATTAAATACATTTGCATAATGCCTAAGAGCACACAGGCTTTGGAGTCAAATATGTATGGATTTGAGGCTTACCTTCATTTACCAAAGAGTTATATGACTGGTCAGGTTAATTAACTTCCCTAAACCTCGCCTCCATCTTTTAATGTGTACATGGAGAATTGCATTGCCTCTGTCTGGGGTTCTTGTGAAGTCTCAAGAAAATAATGCTTGTAAGGCACTCAGAACAATGACTGGCATACAGTTCATGTCTAATAAATACAAATATGAGTAAAATTATAAATTATTCTAGTTTTTCTTTCATTCACCTGGTATCTACTGTTTCAGTATCATAATGTGCTTAAATAATGTTCTGCCATGTTCTAGATGTGCAAGGTAGCTTGCTGCACTCCCAGCTTGCTACTTCCCTACCCTAGATAGGGAAATTTTTCTCTCAAACCGCAATCAATAAGAATGGACTGTGTGGGCTACAGAGTGACAGTGTCCATGACTGTGAAAAGGAACAGTTTGGTGAGATTGCTTTCATAGGGACTCATAACTATGCAACAAGTTTCCAAGGTCACTCTTCAAGCCCACAAATGATTGAATCCAGGTTTTAATTTAGAAACATTCAAAGCTCAAGGTCTTGGCTAATTTCTACAGAGAGTGAAGAAGATGAGGGATAGTCTACTGATAGAAGTCACTATGCTCTTGGGACTTCATTTTCTATTTTCTAATAGATCTCAGTGATGAAGGGAATCACCGTGACAATGACAATGAGGTGCTTGGATTATCTGGTGTAGCTTCAGCATAGTGCAGAGAGCTTCAGGGCACTAGAGAAATGACAGTCACAGCCGGGGTGGATGAGTTCTAACCAAGAACACCGCACGGCCACCTGAGCTATTTCTTCTCTTCTATTATGATTTGCTGGTCTGAAATGCCAGCTCTTCTTTTCCTACAGTTGGAATCACACAAACATACATCTACAACATATATCTTTAATCTTTAGTTGTCCAGCTGGGGAAATGATGGCCCAGAGACATTAACTGAAATACCTATAGTCTGTCAGTTGGCTGATGGAGAGGGAAGACAAGATTCCAACTCTTTGGCCATGACTTACGTTACAACTTTCTTGTCATGTCAGCATTTACTGTGTTTTTGACTATTTCTTAATTTTTCAGAGGAAGAACACCTCTGTCCAGAGAAGTTCAGTAGCATGCTATCCCGGGTCACATGGTCATTTACTGGCTAATCTGGGGCTGAGATCCACTTCTCCTGATTCTCATTTTGCCATTCTACCACACAATGGTCCTACAAAAACCCTTTTCTGAGAGCCTGGCCATTAAAAGTTAGGCAGCATTATCTTCTCACATTATCTAGTGGTGTTTTAAGCTTGTTTGCCATGGCAACCATCAACGTATTGAACCCCCAAAGCAGAGGTGGGAAGGCAATGGCAGCTCTGCTATTGTTCCTATTGGGGCAGAGCCCAGAGCACTGATCCTCCTCCACTCAAGGGATGGGGGCCGCACAGCACCTGGGGAAGAATTCTGTCTCCTCTGTGAAGGTTTTGCCATGTGGTATCAACCCCACGATGGGTTTATATTAAATATACAGCAAATAAAACCAGCAAAGAAGATGGTAGGCTATAGAAGACTCTCCCTCCCTCCTTCCCTCCCTTCCTCCTTTCCTTCCTTCTTTCTTTATTTCCTTCCTTCCATCCTTCTTTACTTTCTTTCTTCCTATGCAAAGGATAATGGAGTCCTCAAATCCATATCCAGTATATTTCAGCCAAGCACAAAAACTCAAGCCATCATACTCCCAGCTTCTCTGAGACCAGACACAGGACTTAATGAGAAACATAATATAAATCTATCTAGACAGTTTGCTTCTTATCTCCCTCCTCCTTCATCTCTTACCTACCCCCAGTATATTTAGCAAAGAGGTGTATGTGAAGGTATATGGGAAAGAGAGGAAGGGGACAGAGATTTCTGAGGACACTGGGAATATCTGCTGAAGGCACTTGGTGTCCCAAGGTGGGTTGCCCCTCCTTGACCCCTTGGTGGTGGAGTTCAGGAGGGGCTGGGAGCTTCTTGGGCAACAGCAGCAGCAAGAAGCCCCATGGCCAATGCAATGTCTTTGAACCAAATAAAAACTCATGGTCATGTGATGCTTCCTAGTAATTTTCCAGTTTGACATTACTGAACCAGGGAGTGCATCTTTTTAAAGAGGTTACTGAGAACAAGTCGGAGGAGGCAGGGACTCCACTTTTCACAAACCAGTACTCTAATTGAGTGCTCAGTGGACTAGTATGCTTGATGTGGCGGGTTCAGGTAACTGGACTTTGTTCTGCTGTCCAGATGTTGTGCCAGCTGTAGGGTAACCAGGAAGCCATGGACCTCACCTTCTCTACCTGGCCAATACGTAGCTGGAGGCTTCTCTCTCTGGCTGCCCATCTGGATCCTGGCACTAGGAAGTAAGATTGTTATTATTTTTTTCAAATGAAAGGCTTAGAATCACAGCTGTTAATTACCAGATGATTATTAAAAACACATACTGCTACCGAGGTCGGAGAAGACAACTCAGGCATGCTGTCTGGCCCTATTCTCAGGGGCCCCTCCCTCAGCCTTATTCCATGTACACCTTTCTTCAAAGAATACAGAGTGGTTTTACTGCACATGCAGGAATGCAATTAGGACGGGTGGTGAAGAGAAGCCAGGATCCTGTTCAAAGCAGTAAAGACCTATTCCCCAGCACAGAGCTGTCCAGATCCCCAAATTGCTTATTCCACCCCTCTGCTGGGCTTGGACTACCTCCACTGGGGTGTTTTCAAGCACCTTGGCCCCCCAGTGGTAATGACTAAAGTTTGTGCCCCGGTGATGCCCAAGAAAAAGAAAGAAAGCAAAGGCCCAGCAGAAGGGCGCTCATAAATTATGGCCCTCACTGTTGTGCTGGGTCGCTGGAGCTGGGGTGAGGGACAGATGGAGGCTGCCTGAGCAGGCACAGCCTGGGGTGGGGAGAGCAGCCAGTGAGAGGCAGATCCTTTGCATGTCAGGGGAAATGACTGGAAATTATGGCTGGGCAAGGAAGAGGAAGCACGCTTGGAGCTTGCCCTCTGTGTTGGAGGGGCTAGAAGGAGAAACTGGGGGTGTCCTGGGCCAAGGCAAAAGTTTTCTGCCTGGGATCCCAAGTCCAGGGAACAGAAGTTCAGACCTGTAATCAAAGAATATCTTGTCCTCTCTAAATTTTCAACATGACACGAGACAGTGGGGTGAAACAGACTTCAAAGATGGGGTATCTCTTTGGAAACAACGGTTACGATGGGTGGAGTCATTCATGAACAAGAGAGAACAGAACAGTAAGTGCTAATGTACGCACTCAATGAATATTTCTTGACTGCTTATCATGGTATGGGTCAAGCGCTATATCCAGGAACAAGACAGGAAAACAGAGTTTTGAATCTTGTTGGACTTAGACTCTAATAGGTGAGACAGAATAAAGGAGAAGCCGCCAAGCTGCTGATGTCATGAGCACTGCTAGGGAGAAGAAGTTCAGGGAGGGGTGGCCTTGGCAGTGGAGAACTTAATTATAAGTTATGTGATGGGGGCAGGCTCCAGAGAAGACGTAACTTGAAGGAGCTGGGGAACGGAGCCATGTGATGTCTTGGGGAGAGTGTCACAAGTAGAGAAAGCAGCCCCCCGACAGGTGTGGAGGCAGAAGCAAGCCTTGTATATTCCAGAGACACAGAGGAAGCCATGGTAACTGGAGTGGAGTACGTGACGAGACAATGGTGGGTTGGAGAGGGCAAAGGGAATCCCATTGACATGTGGAGCCTGGAAAGCCGTCGCTGAGCCTTCAGTCTTAGTTCTGGGTTAGGAGTGAGTGGAGGAGCCACTGGGTGACTCTGAGTTGAAGATGTGTGATCTGATGGGCTCGGTTTCTACTAGGGGTGTCTGTCTTGACCTCGGCTCTCAGACGGCTCTCAGACTTCACGTGTGTCAGAATCCCCCTGGAGATCTTGTTGAGACACAACTGCTGAGCTTCAACCCCGGCCTCAGTGGGTCTGGGCAGGGCCTGAGCACCTGCGCCCCTGACAAGTCTCAGCTGCTGGGAGACCACTGGTCTTGAAGACCACACGTTAAGAATTATTCCAAGAGACACGACAGGCAGCAGGGAATGGGGTAAAGTGTTCAGGAAGCCTTCCTGGGGGAGATAGGGTGATTTTAGGCCCTGAAGAACAGATAGGATTTTGGACAGGAAAGGGTAGGCCCATTAAAGAAAAGAGGCATTATGTGAGCAAAAGTAGCCTGGTGGCGTTTTCCTCTCCCGTTCTACCAGCTGCTGCAAAGAATGTGGCTTTGGAAAGAACATTGACAGAGTTTATACAATAGTTAACTACACAGCTCTCAGCCTAGAGGGCTCTCCAGAGACCTAATCTTTTTTATGGTAGGTTCTAGCCCCTCTGTGCACTTTTCTGAGGCTCACCTTCTCATTTTGTATGGAAAAGAGAAGTCTCAGGAGCCAGCCTTGGTCTTTCCTGCAATCCACGCGTGTAGCCTGTGGCTGCCACAGTCTACTGACAGCACCTCCCCTTTGCAAGACACCATCCTCTCACTAACCCAAGCCGTGGGAGTGACAGGCTTTCACGGAAGGCTTGTTGGTTCTGAAGACAGCACAGAACAGAAGAGAAAGCAGTTGAAATTGGCTACTACACGTCACAGTCCTAAAAATTCTTCAGCTGTCTGTGACTCCAGGAATCTCTCCTTGGCTATTGTCCCCAATCCTCTGTCTCTTGCTTATGACTTGGCTCATTCCTGTCTCCCAACAACCTGCCACCCCATTGCTCTTAAATATGGTTCCCTTGTCCCCACCAGTTGTCCCCAGAGCAGTGTAGCTTTCTGCTGCCTCCTCGCTCTCCTCCAGCCAGAATCCTGAGGGCTTTGCTTTTCATGACCCCCGAAAGATCAAGACCTTCCCCTAAAGAGAAGCAGTTATCTTAGAAGCAGTTATCTCAGAATTCTATGGTCCTCTTGGGCCATCTGGCTTCGAAAGCAGCCAATTTATATAGAAATACTTTTCTCCTCCCTCCTAATTACACACATGATGTAGGAGAATCAGATATATCTTCCATATATCTAAAAGCCAGGGGACGCAACTAAAATGGAAGGAGAAAATCAAGGTGAAGCCAGTACCCTGAGCACACACCTCATCCCCACAGCTAGGAGAGAACAGCTACAGATGTGGCTTTCCCCAGGTGTTCAGGGAAAAGAGGCAGCCAGCCCCAGGGGCCGGCCTGAGAGATCAACTGCTGACTGGGTGGGGTGTAGAGGCCGGCTCATATACATGCCAGGGACAAGTTTTAGATCAGGAATTGAAAAAAAAAAAAAAGTGCCCAGTTTAGGATTTTGTTCAAAGGAAGGGAGGTTTTAAATGATACCTAAGGACAACCTTCTGGCAAAATTCTTCAAGACAGAGTGCAGAATGGGGGTTCAGGAACCAGGGCTGTGTCCCGAAAGGGCTGGCTTGCTCCCTTCTCTCACCCTCCCACCTGCCCCCTGACCGCAGCCCAGCTCCCAAACAAACTTGTCCACTCTCGTCCTTCTGCCTGCGGTGCAAGTGAACCCTCTGCCCCTGCTCTTTCATAGAATACAGCACATGTTATATATTACTAAGCATCTGTATTGTAGGGATCTGTGAACACATGTATTAGAAAATAAACTCTGTGAGAGCAGGGGCCAGCTCACATACCACCTTCCCTAATGTGGAGTCCAGGTAGACTAATAATAATCGTAGCAGCAATAACAATAACAGCAGCTAACATGTTCTGAGAAGTTAACCACTTAGCTGGGCTCTCTCCTCAGGCACAGTCCAGTACAGTGGAGTTAACAGTGTGAGTGCAAAAAACACACTCAAAGCATTTTTTCTATTCTCTCACTCAACAACAATCAGCTCAGAAGACTTTTGTGACCCCCATCTGTGGGCGTTTCTGCTCAACAGCAGGTGAGCCAAGAGTTCTGTAGTGGACACCAGCTGGTGTCCCCCAGTCCAATTCTGCTCCCACACGTTATACCTGGAGATGGCATTAGAGCTCCCAGGGTGAGGCTCAGTCCCACGAGACTGCTGCCCACTTTGAATGCCCATTGCAAATGACGGGCTGTACACCTACCCTGCCGGCCATGAAGTGGGGATTCCCCCTGCCCCTTCTTAGGATTAGGTTCAATTAATTTGCTAGAGTGGCCCCCAGGACTCAGGAAAAAATGTAAGTTAACAGTTTATGATAAAGGACATTACAGAGGATACAGATGAACGGATGTGTCGGGCGAGGTACAGGGCAGGGCCCCCGAGCTTCTGTGTCCTCCCCAGGCACAGCGGCTTCTGGGAGCTCAGGTGTTCACCTACCCAGGTCTCCAAAGCCAGTTCTTTTGGGGTTTTACAGAGGCTTCATTAACTAGACATAGTTGATTAGGCCACTGGTGATCAAGTTAACCTTCAGCCTCTTTCCTCTCCCCAGAGGTTAGGGATGGGTTGGAAGCTGCCTACCTTGCCTTGCTGTTTCAAGTGAGCAGCCCCATCTGGAAGCTGCCTTGGGGCCGCCAGCCACCAGTCCCTTCATAGGCAGGCAAAGGACCTCACTGGGGAGATTCTAAAAATGTTAAGAGTTGTATGAAAACTAAATGCTTCCTATATGGTATTGCAAATGGTAAATGATATAAGATAATGCAGTGTAAGGTTGGTAACAGTGTGTCATAATAAAAAGTATTCAGTGAGGTGTCAGACTATATGGATCTGTAATCTGAAATGTCCTGGCTTTTATTAAAAGTGTTGCCTGGGCACATTATATAACCAACCTCTCCATCCTGAATTTTTCATCGACTCAGAAGGATTGCTAATGAAGATCAAATGAGTTAATATATGTAAAGGATGTCAAAGAACATCCAGAATGGCCTGATTGTCTGATCAGTGTTAGCAATTAGGGCCATTCACACAGTGGACATTTGAGAAATATCGATACCGTGTACTCTGAGTTCAAAGCTGGGGGTTGGTGATGTTGACAGGATGTTGAAAAGAGAGTCATTTTGTGAAAACAAGCTAATTGTCACAGTATATAAGTTTGCTTGTAGAAAAATCAGTCATCCATTTAAAGTGTATACTTCAGTGTTTTTAGTATAATTACAAACTTGAGGGACCACTATTTCATTTCAGAACATTTTTGTCACCCCAAAGAAAGCCTGTGCCCATTAGCAATCACTTTCCATTCCCCTCTCTTCCAGCCCTTTGAAACTACGAGTCTACTGTCTGTCGGTATGATTTTGCCCATTCTGTATGTTTCATGCATGTGAATCACTCAGTACTTGGCCTTCTACCTGGCTTCTTCATTTAGCACAATGTTTTCAAGGTCTATCCATATTGTAGCATGAATCAGTGCTGCAGTTCCTATTACGGGTGAATAATAATACTTTGTTGCATGGATGTACCAATATTTTGTTTATCCATTCATCAGTTGGTAGTAGAAAAATCTGGGATAGATCAACTTTCTGGCTCTCATTGAAATGAATAGAACCTACTCTAAAGAAGACAGACGAATGGCTAACAAGCATATGAAAAAATGCTCATTGTCCCTAATTATCAGAGAAATGCAAATCAAAACCACCTTGAGACATCCCCTAACCCCAGTGAGAAGGGCCCACATCACAGAGGCTCAAAGCTGCAGATGCTGGTGTGGTTGTGGAGAGAAGGGAACACTTCTACATTGCTGGTGGGGCTGCAGACTAATACAACCCTTTTGGAATATTACCCTTAAAGTGGACCTCCCGTTTGATCCTGCACTCCCTTTACTGGGCATCTACACAGAAGAAAAAAAAAATCATTTTATCATAAGGACATTTGTACTGGACTGTTTATTGCTGCTCAATTTACAGTTGCCAAAATTGTGGAAACAACCTCAATGCCCACCAATCCAGGAATGGATTAATAAACTGTGGTATATGTATACCCTGGAATACTATTCAGCCACTAAAAAAGATGGAACTTTACATCTTTTGTAGTAATTTGGATGGAGCTGAAATACATTCTTGTTAGTAAAGCATCACAAGAATGAAGAAGCCAGAATCCAATGTACTCATTTCTAATGAGGACAATTGATGCTAGGACATGGTGCGGGGTGGGGACTGAGGGAGCAGGGAGAGGAAAGGAGGGAGGGAGGTGTGGGGTCACAGTGTGTGACATCTCTTTGGAACAGGACTCTATTAGTAGAGGGATTTTACCTAGCAAATGCAAACAGGGTAACCTGGCTCTTTGTACTCTCAATGATTCCCCAACAATTAAAAAGCTTCTATGAACATTCATGTACAGGTTTTTTTTTTTGTGTGTGTGTGGATGGATGTTTTAGTTTTTCTTGAATATGTACATATGGGAGTAAAATTCTTGGCCGTGTGGTAATTTTATGTTTAACACTTGGAAAAACTGGCAAACTTTCCGCCGAAGTGGCTTTGTCATTTCTCCTTCCCACTGGCAGTGCAGGAGGCCTCCACATCCTCGCCAACAATTGTTAGTGTGTGTTGTCTCACTCTCCTCGTGGGTGTGAAGTGGTATCTCACTGTGATTTTGATTTCCATTTCCCTAATGACTAATAATGTTGGGCATCTTTTCATGTGTTTAGTGGCCATTTGAATATCTTCAGAAATTAATTTTAATGCGGTATATTTGAAATTGGGATAGCATTTCTACTTAACATTGTCTGGGGATGACAAATGCCCTATAAAGACATGGAAATGTTTGTGGGCAAATGAGATGGCAGTTAGAGTTCTTGTAATAAATACACAGATGGTGGCTGAAGTCACGAAGAGGAATAAGATCTAGCAAGAAGAGAAGAGCAGAGAACCGCTAGGCCACACATAGTGGGACAGTAAAAGAGGAAAAAGAAAAAAAAAGGAGGCAGAGCCTGTGGCTCAAAGGAGTAGGGTGCCAGCCCCATATGCTGGAGGTGGTGGATTCAAACCCAGCCCCCATCAAAAACCCGCAAAAAAAAAAAAAACAATCTGCAAAAATCAGGAACGGATCATCTTTGACAGCAAAATTCAGATTTCAAAGAGCTCTATTTAGGATCAGCAACTTGCTCGCAGCCAGTGGCTTTTCTCCCACAGGAAGGTCATTGCCAGCTCCAGAAACAAGATGGTAAGATATCCTCAAGTTTTTTCTATTAAAAAAAAATTCCAGTTAGAGGACTGTTCCTCCCCACCCCCCCAAAAAAATCTTTACAATTTAAGAATATTGAATTGCTTTCTCTTATGATTTCTCAAGCAAAAACACCCTCAAATCTGACCATTGTTTCTAAATTTTGTGTGGCCCACCCCCATCCTCTAATGTGGATTCTGCCTTTTTTCCTTCACGTCCAATCTCTTGACCCCAATTCTGCTCTACTTAGAGGACTCAAAAGGAAAATCACAAACATTGTGCATCTTTCTTTTCATTATGTTCGCCCGGTTTCTTCAGATCTAAGATATGTAGATCAGCTCCCATTTTCATGTTGCTTAAAATAACGCGTTTAGTCTCTTTGGGCAGGTCAACACTCAGGTTTAATGCTGATCTCCATTTGTGAGGGAGATGAAAGCCTTTCCTTGTATCTGATGTTATTTAATCAACTCCAAATTCCTCTAGAAAAGGCCCGCAACTGCTCCTGTTTGTCCCTCTTAGTTCAGTTCATTTTATGCAGCTTCAAACACAAGTGACATTCGCCCAGGTCCATTAATGGAAAATAAAGGTCACAGCTGAGGTGACAGTCATCACCTTTGCAGACTTCCACACAGGCCTGTGCACGCATTTGTCAGTCTCTTCAATTTTCCTCTTGATTTAGTGGAAGCAATCAGAGCAGAATGGGCACTCTTGGTTGGCTGCAAAGCGTCCTCAAAGAAATTCACCAGTACCTGGCAGCTGGCTGGCTGGCTGGCTGGCTGGACCCATGACTCAGTTTACCAAAATCCATTTGCAGAGGACATGGCCAAATCAGCACCATCTCAGAGACGGTCTTGAGCTGGGCACAGTGGTCACTGCTGGCCTCTGTCTGGGCCTCGGTGGGCTTCTCCACCACGAGTCTTTGTATATACAACGCTTGTGCATTTGGTAACCTTGGCTTCCCATAATAGTGAGGAAGAGGCACATGCTTTCAAAGTCAACTATCTCTGCCACTTCTTAACTGGATGATCTCAGACTTATTAAACTCTGTGAGCCTCCTTGTGCTCCTCTGTGAAGTGAAGATAATTACAGAGCCCGTTTCCTAGGGCTGTCATGAGAATTAATGAGATATGCTACAGCAAGTTCTTGATACAGACAGAATATAAAATCTAGCTTACATTTTGTTACTTATTAACCCAATTTGTTATTTATTCACCCAACTGTCCAAGTGGGAAACTCGTGAGCCTTTGTAAATATTCTCTTCTCTATCCTTCCTTTCTGCACCTAGTTGGCCCCTATTCCTGCTCATGGAATCATAGCAAACCTTTAGACCCTACTCCCTTCTTTCCAGTCCCAGTACCACTGGTTAATTCAGGCTTCACTGAGTCTGGGGGTTCTGGCCTATTCCCTACCCCTCATCTATTTTTATCAACCTCATTGGAGTTTTTCTAGAACACAGCATTGGTCATGGCCAATTGAACAGCTAACTTCCTCAATGTGAGATTTCACTAGGGGAAATTTTAAGACAATTTACGGATAGTAATTTTGATAAAATGTCCCCATACTTTTCATTTTTATGAATTTTTTTTTTTTTGTTCACAGAAAGTCTCATTACCTTGGTATTACTCCATCCTGTTTACATTGTTGATTTTATGTAGTCCTAGAGGGCACTCACTGGAGTAGACCGTAGCAATGTTTATTTTTTTTTCCACTTTTTTTTTTAATTGTTAAATCATAGCTGTGTACATTAGTGCAATCAAGGGGTACAATGCACTGGTTTCATATACAATCTGAAATATTCTCATCAAACTGTTCAACGTAGCCTTCATGGCATTTTCTTAGTTATTGTATATAGACATTTGTATTCTGCCTTTAGTAAGTTTCGCCTGTACCCATTCTAAGATGCACCGTAGGTGTGACCCTACCCATTACCCTCCCTCCACTCTAGTCTCCCCCCTCCTTCCCCTTCCTTGGCCCTTTCCCCATATTCTTGTGCTATAGTTGGGTTGTAGCCATCATGTGAAAGCTATAAATTAGTTTCATAGTATGGCTGAGTACATTGGATACTTTTTCTTCCATTCCTGAGATACTTTGCTAAGACGAATATGTTCCAGCTCCATCCATGTAAACATGAAAGAGGTAAAGTCTCCATCTTTCTTTAAGGCTGCATAATATTCCATGGTATACATGTACCACAATTTGCTAGTCCATTCGTGTGTTGATGGGCACTTGGGCTTCTTCCACGATTCAGTGATTGTGAATTGGGCTGCAATAAACATTCTGGTACAGAAGTCTTTGTTATATTGTGCTTTTTGGTCTTTTGGGTATAAACCTAGTAAAGGAATTATAGGATCGAATGGCAGGTCTATTTTTAGGTCTCTAAGTATTCTCCAAACTTCCTTCCAGAAGGAACGTATTAGTGTGTATTCCCACCAGCAGTGTAGAAGTGTACCCTTTTCTCCACATCCACTCCAACATCTCTGGTTTTGGGATTTTGTTATGTGGGCTACCCTTACTGGGGTCAGGTGATATCTCAAAGTAGTTTTGATTTGCATTTCTCTGATGATTAAGGATGATGAGTTTTTTTTCATGTGTTTGTAGATCGTACGTCTGTCTTCTTTAGGGAAGTTTCTCTTCAAATCCCTTGCCCACCCTGAGATGGGATCACTTGTTCTTTTCTTGCTAATATGTTTGAGTTCTCTGTGGATCTGGTTATTAAACCTTTATCGGAGGTATAACGTGCAAATATTTTCTCCCATTCTGAGGGCTGTCTGCTTGCTTTACTTACTATGTTCTTGGCTGTGCAGAAGCTTTTTAGTTTGACCAGGTCCCAGTAATGTATTTTTGATACTGCTTCAGTTGCCTGGGGAGTTTCCTCATAAAATATTCACCCAGGCCAATTCCTTCAAGAGCTTTCCCTGCACTTTCTTCAAGTATTTTTATAGTTTCATGTCTTAAGTTCAAATCTTTTATCCAGTGAGAGTCTATCTTGGTTAATGGTGAAAGGTGTGGGTCCAATTTCAGTCTTTTACAGATCGCCAGCCAGTTCACTCAGCACCATTTGTTAAATAGGGAATCTTTTCCCCACTAAATGTTTTTAATTGGCTTGTCAAAGATCAAATAATGGTAAGTAGCTGGATTCATCACTTGAGTCTCTATTCTGTTTCAGACATCTTCTTCTCTGTTTTTGTGCCAGTACCATGCTGTTTTGATCACTATCAATTTATAGTACAGTCTCAGGTCTGGTAGCATGATTCCTCCTGCTTTGTTTTTATTGCCGAGCAATGTTTTGGTTATTAGAGGTTTTTTTCTGATTCCATATAAAATGAAGTATTTTTTCAAGATCTTTAAAATATGACAATGGAGCTTTAATAGAAATTGCATTAAAATTATATATTGCTTTGGGTAGTGTAGACATTTTAACAATGTTGATTCTTCCTAGCCATGAGCATGGTATGTTTTTCCATTTGTTAACATCTTCAGCTATTTCTTTTCTTAAAGTTTCATAGTTCTCTTTGTAGAGATCTTTCACGTCCTTTATTAGGTATACTCCCAAATATTTCATCTTCTTTGGCACTACTGTGAAAGGAATAGAGTCCTTGACTGTTTTTTTGGCTTGGTTATTGTTGGTATATATAAAGGCTACAGATTTATGGATGTTGATTTTGTAGCCTGAGAAATTGCTGTATTCCGAGATCACTTCTAAAAGTTTTGTAGTAGAATCCCTAGTGTTTTCCAGATATATGATAATATCATCTGTGAAGAGTGAAAGTTTGATCTCTTCTGACCCTATGTGGATACCCTTGATCACCTTTTCTTCCCTAATTGCAATGGCTAAAACTTCCATTACAATGTTAAAGAGCAATGGAGACAATGGGCAACCTTGCCTGGTTCCTGATCTAAGTGGAAATGATTTCAATTTAACTCCATTCAGTACAATATCGGCTGTGGGTTTGCGGTAGATGGCCTCTATTAGTTTAAGAAATGTCCCTTACATACTGATTTTCTTAAATGTTCTGATCATGAAGGGATGCTGGATATTATCAAAAGCTTTTTCTGCGTCAATTGAGAGAATCATATGTTCTTTATTTTTTAGTTTGTTTATTTGCTGAATTACATTGATAGATTTACATATATTGAACCACCCTTGAGACCCTGGGATAAATTCCACTTGGTCATGGTGTATAATTTTTTTGATGTGTTGTTGGATTCTGTTAGGATCTTATTGAGTATTTTTGCATCAATATTCATTAGTGATATTGGTCTATAATTTTCTTTTCTTGTTGGGTCTTTCCCTGGTTTGGGGATCAAGGTGATGTTTGCTTTGTAGAATGTGTTGGGTAATATTCCTTCTTTTTCTATATTTTGGAAGAGGTTTAGTAATATAGGTACGAGTTCTTCTTTATAAGTTTGGTGGAATTCTGACATAAAGCCATCTGGTCCTAGGCTATTCTTTTTAGGGAGATTTTGTATAGTTGATGCTATTTCAGAACTTGATATAGGTTTGTTCAACATTTCCACTTTGTTCTGGCTAAGTCTTGGTAGGTGTTGTACTTCCAGGTATTGGTCAATTTCTTTCATATTTTCACATTTCCGAGAGTAGTTTCTTGTAGTATTCGTTAAGGATTTTTTGAATTTCTGAGGGGTCTGTTGTTATTTCATCGTTACCATTTCTGATTGATGAAATTAGGAATTTTACTCTTTTTTTCCTGGTTAGGTTGGCCAAAGGTTTATTTTATTGATCTTTTCAAAAAACCAACTTTTGGATTTATTGATCTGTTGTATAATTCTTTTGTTTTCAATTTCATTTAATTCTGCTCCGATTTTGGTTACTTTTTTTTTCTGCTGGGTTTGGGGTTGGAGTGTTCCTACTTCTCCAGTTGCTTGAGATGTCCCATTAAGTTATTAACTTCCTCTCTTTCTGTTTTCTTGAGGAAGGCTTGCAGTGGTATAAACTTTCCTCTTTGGACTGCCTTTGCAATATCCCAGAGCTCCTGATAATTTGTGTCTTCATTGTTGTTTTTTTCCAAAAATTTGGTGATTTCATTCTTAATCTCATTTATAACCCATCTATCCTTCAGAATAAGGTTGTTTAGCTTCCATGTTTTTGTATGGATATGAAGATTCCTGTTGTTACTGAGTTCAACTTTTATTCCATGATGGTCTGAGAAGATGCAAGGAATAATTTCTATTTTTTTAAATTTGCTGAGGTTAGATTTGTGGCCTAGGATGTGGTCGATTTTGGAGTATGTTCCGTGGGCTGATGAGAAGAATGTGTACTCAGTTTTGTTGGGATGAAATGTTCTATAGATGTCTGTTAAGTCCAGATGTTGAATGGTTAAGTTTAAATCTAAAATTTCTTTGCTTAGCTTCTTTTTGGAGGATCTATCCAGCACTGCTAAAGGGGTGTTAAAATCTCCAATTAGTATCGAACTGGAGGAAATAAAGTTGCTCATGTCTGTTAGAGTTTCTCTTATAAATTGAAGTGTGTTCTTGTTGCGTGCATAAATATTTATAATTAAAATCTCATCATATTGAGTATTACCTTTAACAAATATGAAGTGTCCATCCTTATCCTTCCTTATTTTGGTTGGTTTAAAGCCTATTGCATCTGTGAATAGGATTGCAACCCCTGCTTTTTTCTGCTTTCCATTTGCCTGGAGTATAGATGACCATCCCTTCACCTTGAGTCTATATTGTCTTTTAATGGAAGATGAGATTCTTGTATGCAACAGATATCTGGCTTGAGTTTTTGTATCCAGTCAGCCAATCTGTGCCTCTTCAGAGGACAATTTAAAGCATTCACATTAATTGAGAATATTGATAAGCCTTTCGAGAGTCCGGTGGACATTTTTAATCCTTTTGAGACTTTGGAAGTTGGAATTTGATCAAAATTTTCTGGATGGGTTTACTTTTGTGGTGGAGGGTTATGCTGGTCTTTATGGAGGATAGGTCTGAAAACATTCTGGAGAGCTGGTTTAGTCATGGCAAATTTCTTCAACATGTGAATGTTGTTAAAGTATATTATTTCTCTGTCAGAAATGAAACTCAGTTTAGCTGGGTACAGGATCCTGGGTTGAAAGTTATTTTGTTTTAGGAGATTAAAACTCGATGACCATCCTCTTCTAGCTTGAAAGGTTTCAGCAGAGAGATCTGGAGTTATTCTAATATTCTTGCCCTTGTAGGTGATGGTTTTCTTTCGTCCAACAGCTTTCAGAATTTTCTCTTTCATATTAACTTTAGTGAAATTGATTATGATGTGTCTGGGGGATGTCTTATTTGGGTTGAGTCGTGCTGGAGTTCTGCAACTGCTATCTGAATTTCAGAATCTCTTGGCATGTCTGGAAAGTTCTCCTTCCTGATCTCATGGAGAAGAGACTGTGCCTTGTGAAGCCACTTTGTCACTTTTGGGGATCCCTATAAGAGAAATATTGGTTTTCTTCTAATTATCCCAGAGCTCTCTGAGAGAGTGATCTGTTTTTGCCCTCCATTTCTCTTCCTCTTTGAGAGTTTGGGAGCGTTCAAAAGCTTTGTCTTCAGTGTTGGAAATCTTTTTGTCTGCTTGCTCCATTCTTTTACTGAGGAATTCTACTGTGCTTTTCAGGTCTTTGAGGGATGCAACTTCTGGTCTCAATGTGTCAAAATCTTTGGTCATTTGGTCTTTGAATTTGTTGAATCTTGAGATATCTTTTGGGTTATTGCTTGGAATTCTAATTTGATCTTATTTGCTATCCAGATTCTGAATTCGATTTCTGACACCTCAGCTATTTGTTTGTGCATGGGATCTTGTGCTATGTCTGCCCCATTGATCCTTGGGGGTGTTGATCTACTCTGATTTTCATATTGCTGGAGTTTTTCTGTTGATTTCACCTCATGATTGTTTTTCACCATTGCCTCTGGCCATCCTCAAAGTTGGGGTGGTGTCTCTCCCAGATTAGACCCCAGTGGGATCACTCTATTGTTGCTGGATCTTTGTAGGGAGTGACTCTGTGTAGTTCCTCTTGGGATCTCCCAGCCAGGGAGTTCTGGTTGTGGAAGCGGCTCCGGAGTATGACACACCTGGATCCAGCAACAGGGCGGGGGTTGGTGCACATGGTTCTGGGAGTGCCTGGCACCCAGTGACTTTGGCACAGGGAGCCCAAGGCTCCAGCGGTCTCTGGCCAGGAGAAGGGTTCCACGCAGAGGCAGAGAGGGCTCCAGAGGGCATGTGGCTACCAGAGTCCCTGGCCAGATGAGCGGGACGGTGTGGAGGCAGGGATGGTACAGGAGGGAGGATGCAGGGTTGCACGGCTCCTGCAGTTTCTGGTCAGGGCATGTGGAGGCCCAGCAGGTGCAGGTCACGGGTCGGGGGTCGCGGTGCAGCTCTTACTGAGGTCTGGGCAGGTGCCGATCGTGGTTGCGGTGCAGTTCTTTAGCAATGTCTATTTGTGTTGACATTATTTTAAAAAATTTTTTGCCAAGATACGTGCTTGCTTACGCACTTATTTTAGCCAAGATACCTGCTTCTCTGCTCACACATACTTTCTTCTATGCTTTTGTTCCTTGTTTCCAGTTATAGGTCTCAGTTGAATTTTTTGGTTGATTCTTTGATTCTCTTGATATAATCTAATGTTTTACATTAACATTATTATAGTATAATCATTTATTAATTTATAGCACTAGCATGGTGAATATAATTATTAACCAAACCTTAAACTTTGATTTAATTAAAAAATATTTTCATGACACATGACAGTTACGTTACTCTTAAATGTACAAATGTTGATATTCCTCCTATCTCCAATTTAATCCAGATTCCCTTAGCCTGGTGTGCACAGTGAGTTCCAGTGGATAATCCAGCCCTTTCTTTCATTATTTCTTTAATAAAGACCTTCTTCTTTTATTGCTTTCCTGGATTTTTTCCCCCTCATTGAAAATCATGACATTTTCTTGTCCTATTAAAACTTATTGTAAAATGGTATTTACATAGTTGCATAATCGTCTATCATGTGGATGTGCTAGAATTTCTTTAACATTCCCATATTGTTGATTATTAAGATAATTTTGAATTATCTGGTATTATACATAATATTGTAAAAAACAGAGTTGTTCATAATGTTCTGTCTATATTAGCAGTTTTTATTGCAATAACTTATCATCAGCCTGCAAGTATGCTTAAAATAGCTACTAATGGCAGAGTCCTGTAGAACACAGTTGGATGTGACAACAGAGGGACCCTCCAAAAGGCTACATAGGGGATGAGTGTCAATCCATGACTTCCCATCCATAATACTCCTTCCTGATCTTCAGTAGCTGAGTTCCAAGGTGAACTGAAGCTTGTCATTTTAATGTTCACTCTGGAAATGACTCTGGTTTTGGAATGGCTTAAATAGTCACTACCACTGCTGGCATAGATGATAAGGTCCCCTGGACGACACAGTAGAGTACAATGCCCAGGCTCCTTTCTGCCTTTCATTTACATTATTCTACTTTAGTGAGTCTTCTTTTTCCTTCCACCCTTCTTCCTTCCCTCCTTTCCTGCCTTCCTTCTTCTCATCCTTTTAAAGAGTTTAGAAGTAAATGAGACACAGTCCCTCCACAATGAGTGACCCACACCATTCACAGGAGGCAGAGTCCAGAATGCACAAACATCTGTCCCTGATTGCATCGTTCACTTGACAGTGACCCTCGCCGGTCCCTGTGCTTGCCTTGCCCTGTCTCCCTTGCTGTGGGGGCAGCAAGGCTCTCAATACCAGCCTCTTCCTCTTTGCTTTCCTCCAAGATGTGTGACTGTGCCCAAGTTAATATTCATCTAAAATGCTCTGAGCTTCTAAGACAGACTACTCCTGTTATTGCCACTATGAGTATCATTATTAATAATCCAAATAACAATATCAGTGTTACCAGCAGCACAATATCCCCCGTGCCACTCTTCATTATTATTATACTTCTTTTTATTATTTCTCCACCATCACCCAGGGGCTGTTCAGACAATTAAAATCCAATAATAAGAACAAAGAATAATTAAAATAACACCAAGAACAATAGAAGTGCGATGACAAATACTGACAGAGCCAAGAAAACATAACCAAGGGGCTAAGTTCAGTGTGACAGATGCTAATAAGATCAGCGAGGAATATGTGACAAAATCCTCCCCAAGAACTTGAAACTTCTCTTTCTGACCCAATGGCATTTTCGCCACTGAGTTCTCCAAAGGTGCTAGATTGTATAGCATTTATTTAGCTGACCCTGCCAAGAATGTGCTGCAAAGGTGAGGGGAAAGGTAAAGACAAGAAAACTCTTTCATTGTGAGCACCACACCAAAGACTATATCCCCTCTGGCTAGATGTTGGCCAAGCTCCCAGCCACTCTTTGCTTTGTCCAGAACCCGTAGAAAGCTTTGTGCAGCTTCCGGTGGGCTCTCCACTCCATTTCTCCCACCTTCTGTGCTGCTTTTTAAGTTTCTCCATTGGAAAAATGGACATAATGTTTCTCCGTCTGAAAAATGCATATGATGTTCAAATGTACAGCACACAAAAGCTAAGTGAAATAAATATCTGTTTATACAAAAGACCTATGCAATAGGAAGGTGACTGTCATTTTGGTAAAGCATACAGGTGTTAAAAATCAGGGGGGAATAGGAAACGTCTAGAACAGGCTGGTTGCGTCTCATGCAGGCCTGGCCGTGGTGTTTGAATGTGAACAAAGAACATATCTCTGAGCTTTACTGCTAGTAGATGCTAAGTTGTCACCTGTTTCCATGGCGCTCTGCAGCTGTGTCGGGTGCCCTGATGCTCCTTAACTCAATCGCTCCTTCCATTTGTCTTTCAGTGAAGATCGATGTGGTGAGGTCCCACTCCTGTGATGGAGAGAGCCTGAGAGTGGGAGTCAGAGACATTTCTTCCCTCCTTTCCTGCCTTCTTTCTTTTCATTCTTTTAAGGAGTTCAGAAATGAATGAGATACAGTCCCTCTGTAATGAGCGACCCTCATCATTCGTGGGGGGCAGAGTTAAGAATGTATACACTTCCATCTCTCCCTCGGTTTCCAATCATGAGATAAATAACCCTGAGTGCTCCTGAGCCACTACTGTGGAGATACTCTAAGCAGCATGATTTAACCCATATCATTCCTCTCCACATCTCGGTTCTTATATTACAAAAACAAAAAGGCACTGGGCAAAATGTGCCTCCCTACTCTTACATCTTATACTTCCTTTATTTCACAGATAAGAAACTAAGGCCCAAGGAGGGGTCTTGTCTAAGGCCATATCCCTAATGCATGTGGGATTTCCAAACCTTCTACAGCTGGTCCTAGAATCCAGTGTTCCTTCCATGGCACCAAGTTGTTTTGTATCCAGGATGCCATGAAAACATTACACCCGTCCTTTCCATGGTCATGGACCTGTCTCCGAGTACAGGTCTGTGGCTGTGGCTAACAGGACTCAAGAGTACTCAACAAATGTGGTATATTAGGTGACTCTGAAAATTACCTAAGAGAAAGCTCTTACAAAGCTCTGCAGCCCAGTGGGGAGCTCAGCCAGCCCACCCACACCCCACCCCGCCCCCGTCAAGGAGCCCTGCGGACACTGCTGCCTCAAATGGAGTTCACTTTCTGTTCCATCTCATTTGACACTTTATCAGCTGGAGAGGGCTCTGAGACAGTGCTCCGTCAGCTCCAGACCTGCCAAAAACCTCTCACTCCCTGGCAATAAGGGAGATAAAAAGAGGTAGATGATGAGCTTAACTCAACTTTGGTAAAAATAGTGTAGAAATGTTCCTGGCCCCTCACAGGGTGGCACCAGGGGACAGGAGAGGTGCGTCCTCTCTGCTTGCTTCCGTCCTGGAAGGAGGGCTGTCCATCTGCATTGAGGAGTCCCTGTCGACGGCAGCATCCCCATCTATTGTCGTGACATACCTGTGCTGCAAAACACACCATCGTCAATGGAGAATGTCTATGCAGGGGGCAAAGTCATTGTGAGAGTCATTGTAAGAGCCACACAGTGGCTATTCTCAGGGATCTGAAAATCATATCTTCTCCTTTCCAACATGGCAGGGCTGTGTGTTTATTTAAAAAGCTGCTACTTCTGGATGTCAAGCTGTCAGGCTAATGGTGTCAACGCAGGGAGGGAAGGAACACTCCCCGGGTTCTGGTGGGTCTGGCAGCTCTCAAGGCATCCCACATGGAATAGCTCATTTAAGGGGAGAGAACTGGTCTTGCGAGATGAGCTCCAACTACCCAGCACAATAAAGGCGAGGCGAGGAGACAAAGTGATTGGAACGATTCCAGGGGAATTGGAAGGGCTGAGGCAGAGCTCCAGCTGCGGGGATGGTGGATCTCACCTCTGTCTTAAAAGAACCACTCTCAGCTTGGACCCTGAACAGCAGAGATCAAGAAGAACCTTTGTTCTGAGGTTCAGTTCGCACATTTGCTCCACTCCGCTTCTCAGGAGCAGAGGAACCACTTGTGTTATTTGTTTTACTGCTCGCCTATTTTTATCTGGTATAAAGTGTGCTGATTTTTCAGCATTTTCTTATTTGTTATTTCATTTGCCCTCCAGAACTCCAAAGAGAGCACCAAACATCATTTTACTTCTCCTTTCCCGATCCTGGGGGAAGATTAATAGATCTGGGTTTTATGATGTCTGCTCTCTGCTCCCCTGCTCCTCCCTCCTCCTCCTCGACCTACCTCCTCCTGCTCCCCTCCCTTCACCTCTGCAAGCATCTTCCACTTGGAATCTCAGTCTTGATTTCTGCCCCAGAGTGAGGACTGTGAGGGGGGTGGGGGGGAACCTTCCCACTCTCCTCAAACTCTATCAAACATATGAATACCCAGTACAAGGCTGACATCTCTAGCCCCAGGTTACCATTCTCCATATTTTCTTTCCTTCGTCTGATTTGGTTCCTGAAGTTAAATGGTCTCTTTTTTGATATGAAAATTAATTTCTGGACAAAAAGAAATATGCCTGCACAAGGGCCAAATTTGTGTTGTCTCCCAGCACGGCTATAATTACACTGTAGATCAAACTGACGCCTTCGTTTTCGGTGGCTTTTTTCCCCTCGCTGATGTCCCTGAAGCTGCCAGGCTCTCCAGGAGCAGCAGTTTTCATTAGCAGCAGAGAAGGGGCTGGGGATGGATGGGCCAGGGGTAGCCATCACTCCTAGGTCTCGCTCCTCAAATTATTTTTCTGGACAGACACGTGCAATCCAGACAAATGCAGACAGGCTCCAAATTTGGGCTTGGGAGACTCTTGCCACAGCGTAGGGGTGAATGGTGGTGGGGCTGGGGTGCCCTGCATCCTGCAGATTGCACCTGTGTGGGGCAGGCACTGTGACGCTTCTGTCTTTAGGTGTCAGGCATGAGAGGGGTCCAACACACTTCCTGTAGTCTCCACTCATTTTCCATCACAATCCTTCTCCCCAGAAGTCTGTGTTCACCTGCTGAAAATGGTACTGTAAATTAGTATCAAGGAATGAACCTGTGAAATAGGGCAGAACCAAGACAAAATTTTCTAGGGAAGTGGCTTGATGCTGTTTTCAATAGTGTGAATTCCAGAGGAATTTCCAGGAGAACCACGGCCCTTTCTTCCCTAACTTTCCCAGCCAATTTTAACTTGCTCCCGTATAGCCCCCTTCTCGTGTTTCATAGAATCAGACACTACAATCTATGGTCCTCGGTGGACATGGGCTCTTTGCCAGTCAGCCATGTATTACTCCCAAAAAAAGCCTATTTGATTTTCACATCTACAAGGTGAATGCAAACTACTCACAAATGAGACTAGCATTCCTTCAATTTCTCCACGATGTGTTGGAGCCCAATGATTTGTGTGTGGACAGAGACGTCATACTTTATACATGAGAAAGTCAACCTAGGTAGTGTAGACAACTCCCATCAAATTAGCCAAAGCCCCAAAATGAAACTGTATGATCTCTCAGACTCAACTGGGGGCCGAGGGATGTTGGCTTCAGTCCTTGCAGCCTTCCCACTCAGGGGTCCCGAGTGGCTGTACATCTAGTTTTCCCATCTGCCCAAGGAGGTAACAATCCTTCCCACAGCCAAGGTCATGGTCACATTTGTAGAGATGATTGAGATTCCAGGTCCTGGTGGGAGGACGTCCTCCCACCACCATGTTTTGTGTTTATCTTAAAGTTAATGTCATAAGTATTGTGACTGCTTTGAAGAAACCAAAACAGTTCATTTTGTCAAAGTGAAATAAACAACAGTAGCAAAAAAGATGAGTTTGACATCAAGCATTTTCAGATTCAAATCTCAACCTAATCACTTATGGGGGTTGCTATCAGTTACCTCCTTGGAAGTTGATTTTCTCCACCTGAAAAGTAGAGATAATAATGGCTACCTTGGAAGGCTGCAGAAATAGTTAGCTACCATTACAGTATCAGTTCAATTCCAACTTTGAGGAACAGTTTTTGTTTCTTAGCTGTTCTGTTTCTCATTTCCACATGCTGTTCTGGCTGCAGTTTGCACGCTGGTGTGTCTCCTGTCCTGCTGGACGCCTGGGAAGAGCTTTGTAAACCAGGGGCATCCTGCCAGGGCCACATGCTGGCACTTGTCGAGTCCGTGGAGTAGCCTATGCACTCACTTCCCACGGACTGATGAGTGCACAAGGCAGTGTTACAGAAGGACTCTCCTAGTTAGGATGGGAGCGTTTGCTAGGAGCAGTGTTACAGTGTGGTGGAAAGTCCCAGATGGGAAGCAGTGGTTGCCCAAGGCTGCCTGAAGCTCCACCTTTCTTCCCTCTTAAAATGCAAACACTTCTGTAGCAGCTGGTTGAAGGTGAAGACCCTGGAAAAGCCATGGTCAGAGGGGACCTCACGATGGCAGGAAACACCAGTTATGAGGAGGGAGCTAAATGCACAGTCTCTCAGACCCAGGAGTGCAATTATTTGACATTTTGGTTTAATGCGAAGTTCAATAGTTTGGAGCCAAGGATGGGTTTGAAGCTTCCTCCTGACACTTCATGGGCTGCTGAGGAAGTTCCTTCCTAACCTTAGCTCAGCCTTCTGATTTATAATACCGGGAGTAACACCACCCGCAAGGGGCTGAGGAGTGAGACCACAGTCCGAGCTGGGGAGTAAGGCCATCTTCAGTTCTGACCCCACTAATGGGTTTTTAGCAAAGGGGTTCTCATCAGGGTGTGTCAGTTTCCACACTTGGAAGCGAGGGTAGTAGCTGGTGCTCATCTCAAAGGGGTTGTGAGTATGAGGCAGGTACGAAGCCCAGGCACACCTCCTGAGTACTCACAATGAATACTCGCCCAGTAGTTCCCCTTTTTCATTAATAAATGGCTGTTGTTAACATCATTACCATATTGGTTGTACCTTATCCACAAAAATAGATAGTTCTTACCTACTAACTGGACTAGCACAGGATAATAAAGTGTGTGTGTGAGTTTTCATGGCTCATACGAAAATCCGCAGAAAACTTTCATGTTTTTCAATTGTTTTTCTCGACCCTGGGATTTCTTTCCTTGTAATCCAAGTTTCTCTCTCTCTTTCCTCCATGAAGTAAAACAGAGCTGCAGGCAGTCAATTTCGAGTCAGTGGGCTGTGAAAAGCGGTTAGAATAATAGTTTATTGACCCTGAATGTGGCAGCTGGAACTGAGGGTAGGCTGGGCTCGGGCGGGGCATTACGGTCACAATACAAGTTTGATCCTCTTTGATCATTTCCATAACCTTTAAGAGACAAGGTGTTTTTTGCCGGAGGGATCCTGGTGAGCATCTCCGAACAGCCTGAGTCCAGAGCAATAGACTAACCCAGGAGAGGCTGGGCTTGGTGGGAAGGAGATACCTGATTGACAGAAAGGATGGCCGTGGGGGCCCATGTGTGCCCATGACCCTGTCCTTGCTGGGGATCTGAGTGTCTGAGCATGGGAAATTCCTGAGTTCCAGTGGTGACCAGTATCATTCATATTTCACATGTCTTAGGATCCCAGAAAAATATGACGTTCTTTTAGATCATCTTTGGCAACTGGAATTTTTGCTACTACATACTGAACTGACTTGCTTTCTTCAGTCACTCTGGTGATCATGAACTTTCTGATGGAAGCATAATTATAATGTAAAAAAAAATCTTTAAACTGATTTAATATTTCGGTATTAGAAACAATTCGTTTGCAAATGGAATTAAAAATAAGAAGCAGAGACTAAGGAAAAAATTCAAGAGAAAGGAGAAGAATGAGTGAATGAAAATGGCCTACATTTTGCAAAATTTGTGAAATAAATACAGTTAAGCACAACATAAAAATTTATAGTCAGAGACTATACAAAAATCAAAATATATATTTCCTAGGTAGATTTTGTTGTAGCCTGTAGATAATATTTCTAAACAATACCTTGTTATTTTATTTTCAAGTCTCATGTTTACATTGTGTTGGGATTTATTCTTTAGGATTTCATTTTTTTGATCCTATTTATACTGTGATAAAGATTAGGAAAGTGACTTTTTTTTCTTTTTTTAAAAAAGATAGCTATCAGGGCATACAGCTAGAAAATATTTAAGCATCTTTGAGTATTTGTGATGTGAATTATGTTTTGTTTGTTTTTTTCTCTTGGGCTGGAAATAATTCACAAATAACCTATGTAAGTTACATAGAATCTATGAGTTTAGGCCAGCTGTTTCCAGTATTAGATAAAAGGCCATTTTTATCAATTGAAAGATGTTAAGAGTCATTTCTTTTCATTTAATTTCTTTTCATTTAAAACAGGGAAATTCTGGTAAACAGGCTGGTCAGCTAAAAATCAAACTACTTCTTATTGAATAACTGATGTAAATAGAATTGATCGTTAGGAGAGCAATAGACAGAAAGACAAAGGATTCAAGGCTGAAAAGGATCTAGGTGGGGCGGCGCCTGTGGCTCAAAGGAGTAGGGCGCCGGCCCCATACACTGGAGGTAGTAGGTTCAAAGCCAGCCCTGGCCAAAAACTGCAAAAAAATAAAAAGGATCTGGGTGAAGGGCAAGAATATAGAAATAAAATAATATTTTATTTTTTTTAGGGCAGTAATGCAGCAAACAAACACATTAAATGTGTATGAATGAGTAAGCACCAACTGTGTACGGAGGAGATGTGTTAAGAGGGATCAAGTTTGATGCTAGAGCCTGGCAGATTCAACTTCGCTTTTTTTTAGTTGCTTCTACATTTATGTGAACCATCTGAGGTCTTTAGTTTTGTTCGATTGCTCAGTTTTATTATTGAAGAAGGGAGTTCAGAAACATCATCTCATCTTTGCTTTATTTGTTTTTCCCTCTCCTAGTATATACCATCCTTTCAGCAAAAGTTAAGACTTTGTGTTAACCTCCCAGGCCTGGATACACACCTCTGTAAGTTGACCACCCAAGGGATTTTTATAAACTGGTCAACATATGGAGGTGGTCAGCCTAAGGAACGAGGCCTATTGTACTGATATGTACATGTGGTGCATGTCTGGTCTATGAAAGTTGGGACCGTTAAGGAGGTCAGTGATGGTGGTTCTACCATATACTTAACAAAAGACTTCGCAAGTTGTTTTCTTCTTAACTCCTTCCTAATTGTGTGTATCGCTGGTTACGATTAACTTTTTCAAATTATGTAAATAATAACTGTTGGTTAGGATATGTCTATTTCCAGTGTCTGGTAATTATTTAAGAAACAATAAAGTGGAAGAACTAAATAAGATGTACAGGCCATGTACAAGCCATATTGTGAGCTTTATGTTTACAAAACTTCTCTTATAAAAACAATGTGTTATTTTCTAGAAACCAGATGTGACAAGTTTCTGCAAAAAAACACACAACAAAATAAAACCAAACAAATGATGCCACCAGAACTTTTATACTACTCTTCCTAAAAGGAGAAATTGGCCATGCAGATTTTAAATGAGTTCAAGACCACGGATTGAATGAGACTTGATGGCCGGATGTGAGTTCCCACTATGGGCTTGGCCAGAGTGAAGTTCTGTCAGGCAGAAAGATGTCTTATCCCACTATCCAAATATATCTGTAAGCCACCATACTTCCGAGCATTTTTCTTCCACATCTCAAGGAGAATAAGCAAAAATCAATAAGCATGGGAGGTCATGTGAAGTAGTGGAAGCAGAAATTCTCATTTTGTGATATTGTGTGTACCCTTCGCAATACAGATAGGGTTGTTGGAGTATCCAGTCCTTTCAGGAAGAGCCATGGTGCCCAGTGCAATCCCCTCGTAAGGACGGTACTCTCCAACTGGTGTGTTCATGCAGACACTCAGGCTGGATAGAAACCTGTGGTCATTTAATTTTCCTTATGGTATTTTCTGACTCTAATAATCTGCCGGCATCTAATTGGCTCTTAAGATAAAACCTAAATGACTATTTACACTAGAAACTTGATGTTCCAAAATTAGCCTATATTTGAGAAGCAGATCCTCATGCCTCCCATCTTTGGAGATAACAGACTCTCTCTGTAACTTGAAACCTGTCTCTTAACCTTTCCTGATTCCCCCATCTGTGAATCAGAGGTTCTTATTTCTAACTTTAAGGAGCCATTGAGAAGATTAAGTTGTTAATGTTTATAAAGTACTTTAGATATGGAAAGTGCTAAGTATTACTAAATTCCATATAAATAAATTGCAATTTAGCATCTAAAGGGACTGAATAATTGACTTTATTCTTATAGGCTTATAATATCGTATTATAGTAAATCTACAAAAACGTAGGGGGGTTTTCCATCTAATATTTGTACAGAGATTATTATTGTTTGTAATACAGAGCATGCAAATCAACGCCTCCTTTCTACTCAAGTTAATAAAAACATAAAAGGAATGACTGTCATTAGAAGCAAACCAAGTATCCTGGGGGAAAGTGTCTCCCAATTTCAAAAATTGCTGGTAATTCTTTCTTCGAGCAGTCAGCAGAAAACCTGTCAGAGAAAGTAAAAGGAAGACAGAAGTCTATCAAGGAATTGGAGATAGATTAGACCATTTTTTTTTTTTTTTTTAAAGAAGAATTTCGTAATGAGCCTGTGGCTCAAAGGAGTAGGGCGCTGGCCCCATATACCGGAGGTGGCGGGGTCAAACCCCGCCCTGGCCAAAAACTGTAAAAAAAAAAAAAAAGAATTTCGTAATCGTGCTGATCCTAGACTCTGAAACAATTTCAGTAAACAAAAGCAAGCATCTTCCAATAGTTATTTAAGGCACACTGCATTTTAACCCTCAAGCCCAAGTACGTTGGGGCACAGGGAGAGAATACGGAACTCATGGGACTCTCTTCAACCCCAAAGATCCTCACATCCCTCCGACGTGATCACACCATGGTGGTGTGGCAATACAAGCACTGGGTCACATGTCTGGCTCGCTGGATGCTGACTAAATATTAGACATCATGGGCTGCTAGCCATGTATGTGTTTATCTCCTGGGCAAATGCAGGAGATAAATCCCCTGATGCAAAAGGGTTAGATAGATGATGATTCAGCTGAAGTCATTTCTGGTGCTTATAAAGGGATGGCATTGCTAAAACAAACCCCGACACACAAAGGCGGAGCACTTCCCCTGGAGTCGTGCTGACTTGCTCTCTGATGGATGGTGCTACCAGAAACCACTTTATGGAGTTATAGCCTTGGGTGACAAAGATTATGGCTTGTATTACTGGGGCTGTATTTCCTAGAGCTCTCCCTGTAGGACTTAAAAGGATTCCTAAAGAGAGCAGAGTGTCTGAACCCTGCACTGAGATTTAGAAGGCACCATCCAGGTAGCTTGGGTCAGGACAGGTTCAGGGCTCTGCCCCCTCAGTCTCCTCATCTTTTAAATGGGAAGAGTTATTCTAGCACCTGCTTTACAAGATGAGGGTAAAGTGATGGAACAACTAGGAAGGTGCTGGAAAGTTTAAAGGCCTTGTGCAAACATCACAGTGTCAGAATCACTTTCTGCTGTGACTGGAGTCTTTTCCCTGGCTTTAGCACCTCATCTGCCTTAGTTTCCAAAGGGTCAACAACACACACTAAAAAGAATGAGAGGACTGAGGCTGAGGTCCTGACTCATCAGCTGGAGTAGTCTTAGCCAGGTCACTTGACCTTAGAATCTCAATTTTGTTACCTGTAAAATAAAGAGACAAATATCTCACCTGTGGTGTTTTGGTGAGGGGAAAAAAAAGAGACACCTATTTTATTACAAAGCATTTGCAAATATTATAATATTATTATAAACATTTCTGGGAAACATTTTTAGATCTTAGAAAATCTAACTCCCTTGCAGAAAATCAGAGAAGTAGCACTTTCCACTGGCAAAAGAACCTGCTTCTTTTTTATTTTAACTTAGTTCATCAAAGGAAGGATTTTAAGGAAATGAGTTCCTTCTTCAATCTGTGTCCCTTTTGCTTCCCTTTATAGCACCAAGGCAGGTGGGAACCTCACTACAGAATGGGGCACTGCATGGGACCCGGGGGACTTCAGACTACAGTCTGTCCCCATTAGGGGACACCTGTCGGCCCTCTCTTTGGGAGTCTTCATGCTTTCCTGCCCCCCTGGATGATCGAGGGACGAAGTAAGCATATACAGCAGAGAACAACAACAGCAAAAACCTTCCCTCCGAAGGTGACTCAGGGCTGGTGAGAATGAATTTATTTCTCTGTGGCAACCATCAGGGACAGACATCTTTCACAGAACTGGCTGAGTACATTTCTTGCCTGCTGGTGGGATCTGGACACATGCTGTTCTTTTCCATCCTGGAAACATGAAACACGAGTGGATGGGGAGCTCTCCATGGACGCATACATAACGAAATGATGGCGCCAAATTGGTGTGGTGGAAGCTTTACAGACAGGAAAGGAGGAAGCTGAAAAGAGACAAAATATGGGCGCTCATGAGTGCCTTTTTTCCTTAGGTGCCCAGGCACTAAGTTTGCCTCTCTTGATCCTCACGGTATAATTTTCCAGATCAGGGTCTGCATTAAGCATGTTGTCTGTCTCCCCTTGTACAATCTGCACTTTCAGGTTGTGCTCAGATTGATAGAACTGTGAGATGCAGAGACATTAATAAGCCTATGCACTTAAATAACCTTTATCTTCCAAAGAGCTCAGGTTTATAAATGATGGGACACTGCCTTTTTTTTTTTTCTTGCCACTAACACTCAGCATTTTTATAACACTTTAAATCTCTGTATCACCGTTCATGACTCTAGCATACCTTCATAAAAAAAGCAACAGTAACAACGATGTCAGCAAATTATCATAACAGAGTCAATGACGCAGGGCAAGAAAGAATCGGTGGCCTGGAGTTGTCTTAGCCAAGTCATTGAATCTTAGAAATTCAATTTTGTTACCCATGAAACTGGGGTAGAACTATTAAACCTGAAGGGTTGTGTTGGGAGAAAAAGTGAGGTACCTATTTTATTCTGAAGCATTTGTACAAATATGACAGGATGATTATAGACATTTATTAAAAGCCATTGCATACCTTAGGAGCAATTTGCTTTTTATATTAGTACGCTGGAGGGAAACTAAGGCAGAAACGGAAAATGTATTTTTTCCTGCCACAATCTACAAACTAACAACTCCCCAAATGGCACGTGTAGTCAAAACAGTCCTATGAGCTTTGAACGCACTTGGTGGAGATAGTCGCTGACTAACAAGCACCCAAGCTCGGCACCTCTCCTGAGTTTTCCCTGCAGAAATTATTCTTCCTTCCAGATTGTGGCTCAAGTATCTATGCCTTTAGATTGTACCGCCTCGGTCTTTTTCCCACCAGCCTTCTCCTTGTCATTCAGAGTAATGATGCTTAATGGAGCCCAAAGGCTGGGCACTGAGCCTCCAGTGCTCCCCTTCCATACCCTTGAAATCATCTTCCACGTGTGGCCAGATTGATGTATATCAAATGCAAAGTAAACCATGTTTGAAATGCCACATGCTTCTGTGGGTCCACTTGGACCGCAGGATAATCTTAGACTTTTTGTCAGGAGGCAGAGGGCTTGGTGTCATCTCACCTCCCAAATATCACACGCACCAGGGGTGCCTCTCCTTGGGCCTTCCAGCATTGCCAAGAAAAATTCCTGAAAGCTCCGTGCAATTTTTCACGTCTGCACCACTGACATTCTGTTTTCCTTGCGTGCAATCCCTGTCCCTGTTTCTTCACTTAGCAAGCTGCTCATCATCCCAGGACCTCAAATGTGCCTCCACCAGAACACAGCCCACACCTCACCCCTGTGTCACCATGACTGACACGGGCCCCTTCTTGGTGCTTCCTGGGCAGCTCAGGGCACTCCTGCCTTCCATGGTGACTGTAGTCTCACCAGAGACATCTTTCTTAGCAGAACCCACTGCTTTACTGCTCATACAACATTACATGTATAAACTAAGTTGGTCCAGTTTTGTATCAGAGCTGTGCGTAATTGCTCGTGTCTGTCGCTCAGCCAGCCGTGTGAAGGGTTTACTAGGTGCCAGTAGTATAGCAGGGTCTAGGTACCACAGTAAGGAAGGGGTTCTTGGCTGGATGTACCGCGTGGTACGTAGATGTGGACACCAGTTGGCCAAGCAGCCACCAGCGGTGCAGACAGAGTGGCAGAGACAGGTCCGACCAGCAGGGGTCAGTGCCGCTAAGCAGATGCCCGAGCTCCGCCGACCCCGAGGGGCACCAGGCGCTCTGTCTTGAATTAATGCCATTTTAAACGTTTTCTATTTATATGTGAAAATTCACATTTCTTTGCCTTTTGGGACCAGACTGGATCTATTCATTCTCCTTTAATGGCTCTGTAAACAGTGTGCCTTCCCAGGCCTGCTTCCCACCTCCTCGGGCCCATCTACCGCCTCTGAGTCCAAGGAGGGATTCTTATTTGGATGGTATTGGTTTCCTACCAGGAGCGAGGCTCAGAGTGAATGGCACTTCGGTTCAAATGACTTTCTGTTTTGAGAATGTTCCCAGGGGGCTGCAATTCTTTTAATTTATTTAATCTGATGTGCTTTTTCAGAAAGGCTCTCTTCTGCAAGACAGATGGGCGGGAACCGCCTGGAGCTGCCTCTCTGTTTTTCAGGGCTTCTGCGCCCTTAGAGATTTGGAGTCTGCATGGAAAGTGCACAGGGACCGCTCTGGGGTGCGTGTGCCCCAACGCCACGCAATGCAGAACTGCTTCTCCAGCAGCCTGGGGTCTTTGATAGCAGAGGGGTCTCCTCTTGGCTGTATCTCTGCAGCCTGCCACCTTGTTTTATGAGACAGAAAAAAGGCCATAGAGTAGCGTCTGTCCTCAGCCCACAGGTCGTGACCCTTGCACATAAAAATAATGAACACTCTTCAGGCACCACAATAGATCAGCAGTCGGGAGTGGGCCCTGGAGAAGGTATAAGAGAAGCAGGCAACTTTGCTTCCCTGTGAATTTGTTTTGAATAAACTCAACATCTCAGATCATAAAGTCATCAGGACCATGGGCTTACGGACCACAAAGATCTAAATTTGAAGCCCCCAGTTTGGGCACTTTCTAAGAATGTGGTCCTGGACAAACTAACATATTTAAGCCACAGTTTCCTGGCATTTAATAAAGGAGTAATAGTAATATCCACCTCCCGGGGTTGCTATGAAGAACAACTGACATAGAACTTGTGCAGTGCTCAGAGCTGTGTCTGGCACAGAGGCAGCATCTGAAAATGGCAAGAGGAATGCAAGTTATTAGCATGAAATTTACAGAAGGAATGGCTATAGGAATGACCATCTTTTTCTTTTTGTAAATGAAGGAATTTGATGTGTTAGGTGGAAGAACCTCCTTCGATCCCTTGGCTACTGTGTTCTAGACATGTGTCCTTACCTTGTCATGGCCTTACATACTGAGTCACGACACATTTTCTTGTCATTCTCCAAGGCAGACAGCAAGTCTTAAAAATTGCTCTGTTTCTCCACTTTAGTAGGGTTCTTGGCATCTAGTAGTGGCTCCATGAATGCAGGATAAAAGTAGCTGGGGTAAGGTGTCTAGGGGCCATGTGGACCTTGGTTTGTTTACTTAAGGTCCCCCTGACCTCAGAGGATTTGCCCTTAGGCACCTGCTTAGCTCACTGGAGAGAAAGCATCCTCACCATTCCCTTTTCTCTCTGAATCTGCCCTTCTAAATCCCTATCTTGTATTTATTTGAAATAGAGACATCTTCTATTTTATTTGTGAGACTAAGTGTTGCCAACTTTGTTGTTGTTGTACATGGCTGTTGGAGCTGGGTGGTGTACAACCTGCACTTCTCTAAGTGGTGTCTAGTTAGAGATCCTAAGTCATTGTCTGAACATGCGCATTGTCAAATACGTATTTTTACCATCGGGAATAATGTTACTCTGGCAACAGGTGTCTCCCTCCTCCCTGGAGGTTGCCACACAGGGTTTTTGCCCAAGTTACCACAGGCTCCCTGGCACCTCCACCAGGGACCTGCCTCCCTTTTTTGTCCCACCATCCACTTAAGTGCTCAAGTTCGAGGCCCAAGAGTCTCTTGATCTTTTATTTCCCATAATCCTGAAGCCTAGGTCATTATTAAACTCTGTTGATTTCACCTTCAAAATTCATCTTAAGTTCTTCTATTTCCACTCTTTCAACCAGGCGTTGGTCCTATCTGTTTAACGATCCAAAAGTTCCCATTTTCACACATTGTTTCACATCATGTGATAGATAAAATCCTATGCCTATACAAAGACTTGTAAACAAATGCTAACAGCAGTTTTATTTGTATTAGCCACATTTGAAAGTAACCTATGTTCATCCATAGACAAATGGATAAGCAAATAGCCACCAATCTAAACAATGGACTGTGACCCAACAATAAAAAAGGAATGAACTATTGGTGCCTGCAAAAGTGTGAGTAAATCTCATCTGATGAGGGAGAAGCCAGACAGTCCAGGTGGCAAAACTCTGTGATTCTGTTTGTCTGAAATTCTAGGAGACACCAGAGTAATCTGTAGTGACAGAAAGCAGAGAAGTGAAGATCGAAGGCTGAAGGGCCTTGGGGACTGACTGTAAGGGACAGCAGGTAGCTTTCTGGGGCAGTGAAAATGTTACTGACCTTGATTGGAGCGGGGGTATAGTTACATACATGTAAAGACCCATCACAACTCACTGAGCTGTGCCGCTAAGTGGATGCATTTTATTATATGTAAGTTACACAATAAAAGTTGGTGTAAAAAATTCTGTTGAGCGCAGCAGTGCACATCAATTGCAAATGTATATATGGTGGGCATAGACCATATATGAAATAGGTAGTGTTTTACTCTTGGCCTAGGAAGAAGCCCAGTGACCCTGGGGATGATGACTTCTAACACAGCAGGGGAGAGAACAATTAAATATCCCTGGAAGGGTTTTTCAACATTTCGTCTCTGCAAAGTGAAGCTGGGGGCTCAAGGCATGAAGACATAGATGGACTGTACTTTGATTGCCGGAAAAAAAATAAAATAAAAAGAACAACAAGCTAAATTCCAGTTTCTGCATAAACAATAGGTAATTTTAGTACAAGTATATCCCATGTAATATTTGGGACATACTTGTATGAAAAAAAATATTCATCTGAAATGCAAATTTAACTGTGCATCCTGGATTTTTAATTCCTAAACCCAGCAACTCCTTCAGCATGCCATGTTATCACCAGAGTGCTGGAGTTCATATCTAGAAGGATATTTTTTTTAACATGTTTTGCAGTTTACGATGCCATTCACAGAGAAAACTGGGAGCGACGCTGTCTAGTGAAAAGAATGTGGATTTTACAGTGAGTCAGACCTCGATTCTGATGCCAATGTAGTCTCCAAACTCATTCTGAGGGTTTGGCCAAATTACTTAACATCCCTGCAAAATGAATTTAATAACATCTAACTCAAAGTTTTAGCTAAGGAGTGGCAATAGGAGAACCAGATACTTGTTTCTCAAATCTAGAGACTCTCTGTTTCTGTAGCCACTGCCACCTTGCTTTGGTGAATGGAGATCAGTGTGTCAGCTCGCCTGGCGCCGGCAGGAGGCCTCTCCCCTGCTATTTCGTGCCGTGTTGCCAGGATAGGAGGCAGGAGCAGTTCCGTGTCAGTGTTAGAGCTCTTCCTAAAAGGGGTCCCAGGGTGTCACCTTGCTCACTATCAATGCCCACATGCTCACTGGCGTCAGAGAAGAGGCAGGTATTGCAGCAGTGCTGGTGAGGAGGAGAAGGAATGTCATCTTCGCTGTCTGCTGAGGCTTCTTGCAGAAAAGGAGGGAGAGGCAGAAGTGAGGGGAGCAGGGAGGGAACTTGACCTGCTCTGGAAGAAACCAGAAGGGATCTGCTTATGGTACAGACCTGCTCAGTGGGGGATTATTAGATCTCAGAAAGAAGAGGAAATCAGATTCAAGGGGAACCATGAAAGCAGCCTGCTTCTTTGCCTTACTTTACCTGAAAATAACATAGACCTCAGGGCACTGGGTGAAATTTATGGCCAGTAAATTCCCAGCCATTAAAAGGAAATACTTCTTTGTCTGCTATGCAGTTGACCGCTGAGGTAGGTCATTGAAGCAGAACCAAGGGCTGTGTTTAAAGAGGGGGATCTAGCAATTTTATGATCCATAAAAACTTGGCTGGCAATACAGCTTAGAGTAGGGGTGTCAAATGCCACCTTAAAGCCCTGAGCAAAGTCTAAAGCCTTCAGCAGGCCCAGGCTGTATTTGAGCCCTCTCCTCCTCGTAGCCTATTGTTCCACACATTCCTGCACCTTATCTCCTGCAAGGGTAGGGTTGGCATCTCGGAACAGCCATATCTCCTTTGTGATTCCTATTTCAACATAAAAGTCCCAGCTCTTGGGACTGGAAACATCATTTCCTTCCTTGGCCCCTCAGTGGGCCTGGTAGGAACTTCCTGTCACTGCTATTCTGTGTGTTGCCTGAGCATCCCCTCTCTATAGTCCCCACTGTTCAATTCCTGCTGTTGAAGTCCTGACATGCACAAACTCTCCGTACCTGGCTGCACGAGATGCACCTGGGCTCGCCATGTCTCTGGGTGTTTTTGCCTGTCACACCTCATCTAAATGATGTTTTGACTCTCTGCTGTTGAGACAAAGACAAATTCTCAGTGGTTATTGCTATTAAGCTTTTTGTTTTGTTTTCTTAACAGGATGTTGTCCCTAATCTATTCATATAAAATCAGAAGTGAACATCATCAGATGATTGCAGAAAGGAATTTAATCAGGGTGGTAGCGAGACAAAAATTAGTGAAATGTATCCAAGTTGAGGAAAGAAATCCACTACGACATTAAAATGCAGAGGACATTTAAAAGTGCCATTGTGGAAAGTGTATTCAGAGGATAAAATGGCTAAATGAATAGAAGACTTAATGTTTAGTGACTACGTGTACTCTACTAGCTTCAAATTTTGAGCAGACCTCCACTGAATAGCCTATGTCTTTAAGTGGACCATATTTCACAGAATCTGCAGATGGTCACTGGGCCCTGCAGAACTCCTCTGAGAGCAAGCAACATGCAGGAAAGCCCAAGATTTTAAGTCTAACACAGACTGCTATAGTCCGTTTCACATTATCTTAGTGGTAGCCAAGAGTAGCTTTATTTAAATATAATATATAGCTGCAAATGGTAGCATTTTTCCCCTTTCTTCTTTGATCCTCTAATCTAGCATCTGTGGGGTTTTTTCCCCGTTAGCTAGTTGTAGAAAACTCTAATGATGTAGGCTGATAATGTAAGCATACTTCATTTCTGGAAATTTCTTGGAAATTGAATGTTATTGACTTTTGAAAAAACTGAATCATACCTCACTTTCACTACAAATACTGTCTTTGAAGCAACATCCCCTAAGCTCTTTGAATGAAAGGGGGGTGGGGAGAGAAAGAAAGACTGAGAGAGACAGAGATAAAGACAGAGGAGAGATTTATTCTTTCTTCAGTAGGAAATCATTGTTCCCAAAGTTCCTGGTTTGGTGTATTTAGGACAGAGGTCCTCAAACTTTTTAAACTGGGGGGCAGTTCACTGTCCCTCAGACCATTGGAGGGCTGGACTATAGTTTAAAAAAAATATGAACAAATTCCTAAGCACACTGCACATATCTTATTTTGAAGTAAAAAAAAACAAAACGGGAACAAATACAATCACACCGCCACATATGGAGTTTGAGGACCCCTGATTTAGGGTTTCCTGCATCATATTTCCTTAAAGAATGTATCTGGCTAGATCAGTCCTAATAAACACAGTGACTCAGAATGTTGAGTAGATGGTCAATTGCTTTATAACTCCAGGTGTTTCATTTTTGAGAAGTGTGGCCTAGGGTAAGCCAAGGAGAACAAAGGATGCACCCTTATAGCTATTGTTTGCGTTCGATTCTTTGAAAGCATTCACTCCCTATGATTCCTCTTAGACCACTGGTTCTCAACCTTCCTAATGCCATGACCCCAACAGCTCTTCCTGTTGTGGTGACCCCCAACCATAAAATTATTTTCATTGCTACTTCATACCTGTCATTTTGCTACTGTTATGAATCATAATGTAAATATCTGATATGCAGGATGGTCTTAGGCGACTCCTGTGAAAGGGTTGTTCTACCCCCAAAGGGGTCATAACACGCAGGTTGAGAACCGCTGCCTTAGACCCTTATGGGAAGTTTCCCAGCTTTTCCCCCTCAGTGCTTGGGAAGGACAGGAGGCAGCTGCTTACTATTCTCGCTCTTGGCGGGAATATTTATAAGCCCTCTGAAGAATTGCTTCAGGCTTTGTAGGGAATGAGAGAACAATTCCACCTGCATGGTTCCAAATGAAATATTCCTGGGATTGCAAAACCAATACTCTGGAGGCTAAGATTGCCTGACGTTCTGGAACCTGAAAGCAAAAGGAAGACCATGTGCAATTTACACGGCTTTGTACATCTTACTCAAACAAGCATGGCGACATGGACATTTTCACTGGATTATCAACTTTTCTTTCGTCTCTTCATTTCTTTAGGTCTTTTCCTCCTTTCCCCCAAATTATTTGTTTGGAGACATGCTTATGTTTGTAATAACAATTCTTGATTCCTAGAGTAGCAAATTCACCATCAAAGGAAAGAAATTTGAAAGTGGTTAGAGAGAAGGCTGTTCTTCCATAGGAAGCCAGTTGCCTGAAAATATTCAAGATTTATTTATTTATTTTGCAGTTTTGGCTGGGGCTGGGTTTGAATCCGCCACCTCCGGTATATGGGGCTAGCACCCTACTCCTTTGAGGTACAGAAGCCGCCCATATTCAAGATCTTTTTTATGACTTTAGTACTTGGCTCGTTAAGACTTATGTTCGTACCTGATATCCACCTTTGCGGGGAAGAATACACTTTATCCAGGTCATTAATTTACCTTTCTGAGATTGATAATATAGGAAGCAAGAATCCTTGATCCCACATGGATTTATCTCTCCAGGAAAGGATCCAAATTTCATTTTCTTTTTAGTGCTTTTTAAGGTATACTTCACAGGAGGGAGAGGGCGATGTGAGAGTGTTAATGAAAAAACTAAATAACTCTCTGAACATGAACCCATCATCTGAAAAACAGAAGCTAATTTTGAATTATTAAAGGAGGCTGGATCACAACTCACCACTGAGAAATGGAGGAAGGGAAGATGGTGTTTGGGAAGTCCAATTATTTCTGAATCAGAGACAGTCTTATTAAGTTGGGCAGAAAATTAATTAGGCTAATTAGAAAACCTCATTGGAATTCAGCAAGGAGTTATGAGAAGAAACACGACAACATTGGGTGTGTTGAGAGAGGGAGAAGGTTCTGGAGGAGAGTGAAATGAGATTTTCAGGAAGCAGTTGACAGGTGGGACAGGCGTATTACAGCTGACCATTGGGTGACTTCAGATGGGAGCAGCAGCGTTTTTATACACTTTCTGTTCCCAGTTGTGGGTCTTCACTGAGTATTAAAAATGATGTCTGGTTTGTGATATAAGGGGAAAAAGAGAAGGAAAAAAAATCCTAAAATTTATTCCAAGGCTTCAGTGGGATTTTATATTTATTTTGGTATTTCCGATATGCTGGTTCATCAGCATGGCGCATTGTTAAAAAGTGCTGGGTGGGTGGTTTTTTATCTTCACAGATTTATGGAGTCCTTAAAACATCTGTTCCGTTCTGATTCCCCAGCTCAGTACAAAGACGTTAGTCAGGGGAAGCTTCTCGCACGGTGCCGTTTCAGTGCACTGACGTTGCCAGCCGCTAATAGAGATAACCCTGCTGAGACCATCAGTAGCCTCTGGGGGCTGGGAAGGGCCAGGGGATTCTGGCTCCAGGATGAGGCTCAGGGAATCAGGTCCTGCAGCACAAAGAACTTTCAAGTGAGGCTTGGAAGGACCCCAGGAAAGGGTCGCCCAGGGGTGCTGAGGGAGCTCAGGGAGCCTGTTGCGGAGGAAATCAGAGCTTACAAAGAGGACTGTGGACAATGGAAATGGAAAATGATCCCCAGATACAGTGACCTCTTCCTCGCTGGGACTCCCTGGAGAGAAGGAACCTTTCTAGCTCCTGGAGGGTCATTATTATAGTGGTGGTTGTTTGGGGGAAAATAGGTGTAACCCGGGCAAATTTACCAGGATGGAGGGAATCGCTGAAGAGATGTTTTCTATGTAGGGTGGAGGACAGAATGCCTTATGAAAACTTGTGAAAGGTAGAATATATCAGAGACCCACTGAAAGAGGCAAGAGAGAGAACAGACTCTTTAAATACTCAGTACGTGCTGAGGCTCTTTCTCCATCAGCACGTCTTATTCCTCATGGCAACTGCGCGTAGTAGGTATTGGGAGGCACATCGTACAGGTGGAGTAACTGGGATTCAGAGCATTTACGTCATGCAGGATTCACATCTGATCAGAAGCGGAAGCTGAAATGCAAACCCAGAGATTACAGACTGAATATTTCTGCTCCCCCTACTTCATATGCCGAAGCCCTGACCTTTTACATACAAATGATGGTGATTGGAGACTGGGTCTTTGGGAGGTAATTAGGCTTTAAAATAGTCATGTGGGTGAGGCCGTCATGGTAGAATTTGTGTCCTTATGAGCGAGAGAGAAAGAGATCTCCACCACGCAAGTACAGAAGGAGAAGCGGCTATCTGCCAGCCAGGAAGAGAGCCCTCACCAGAGCCTGACCATGCTGGCACCATGATCTTGAACTTGTAGCTTTAGGACTGTAAGAAAAGTAACTTCTGCTGTTTAAGCCATGCTGACAAATATACCAGGTGTGCCTGTTTTCAAAGCCCCAGGACATTCAATGGCCCCACAGCATGTCCTGGAGCACCCCCGGTGGTATATGAAAAAACTGGAAATTTTTTACTTAGGTTCCCATGTGGCTCAAGGTAGCAATGGTAAGAGAGCCCTTAGGAAGCTTCCTACAATCCCAAGACAGTGGGAATCTGGCCTGCTTACCTAGCAGTCACAGACTAGGGAGGGGTCAGGGACTGATGACTCCACCCCACCCTCCCACCCCCCGCCACACACACCCATGCAGTTGGTTTGTTTTTGAATGTTCTGTTGTCCCGCTTAAATAGATGTACAAAAAAAAAAAAAAAAACCCTTCATTGGGGTTGGTCCTCAGCCCCCATTGGGGAGAAACTGCTAGTGAAGGACTCTATCTTCAACCTTGTCTGGGGAAAGGTAAAAAGGATCCTCATTACAGGATTTCAAGGTGAGTTGTTAGGAATGGGGACAAATTACAACAAAGGTTTGAGTTCTAGGTTTCCTTCATCATTGGAGCTCAGGGATACAGGCAGAGGCACAGCCTGGTCTCCATGGAGGCCAGAGGCAGGTCAGCATTGCATGTTGGAAAACGATAATGTAAGTTTGTGGGGCTGACACTGGGCAGTCTGCTCAAACTCCCCTGGGCCCAACAGGTACGGTGGCCTCCCTATCCTCCCTTGGCGTCAGCCTCTTCTGAGGCTGTCCTTTTCCAATCATCGGCTTTGCCTGTCAAGCTGAGCCAAGTAACGAGACAGGAGTCAATTTGTTCTCCCCAATAGACTGCGCCTCTGTCTATTCCCAGCCTCCCAGGTGACCCCATTATGATAATGGCCCAGCCCGGCTGCTCTCAGAACAGGCCTGATGGAGAAGTGAAAGCTTCCTTGAAATGTGAGTCACAGAGAGGCTGGCAGGCTATGGCTCTGTTCCCTGCTGGCTCTGGACAGGAGCCTTCTGCCTCCCCATTGTCACTGCTGAGTGATGCCATGTGCTTATTCATGCAGCATGCTGCTGGCATCCCGGGAACATCCCATCGTGCCATCCATTCCAACAACGAACTCGATTCTGCTGACACCCAGGGAGACAGGTGGATTCAGAGTACAAAGTGTGTTGCTGTCACTCTGGCATCACAACTCAAACTCAGCCTTTAGAGCAGATGCCAGTTTCATGTCCTTAGGTAGCTGACGGCGCTCTGCACTCCAGACCTCCATAACCGTGACTTTGTACGAAACTGACACAGTCCGGCTGCAAAACTTCAGTATAAAAAAATTAGCAAGGCAGCCAGTCATCTGGATATTTGATTTAACATCACATATTCTAGTCTTTGCAAATATTTGGGTATGTTAATGTTGTGATAATTCAACCAAAGAAATGTCATGATGCAGTGATTGAGTGTTTCAATAATTTTCAAAACAGTATTATTCTCTAAGCCTGGCATAATTTCATCCCACGCGTGGCCACTAGTCATCGAGTCAGTGCAGTTGTTGAAGAGTCGCTATATAATGCTTAGGCAAGACTCAAGCTAAATTTTGAGATAATTTAAAACACAGAGATTAAGTGTATGCCACATGTGATAAGCTGTTCGGTTAAGGGGATTATATTATCCAAGTGATTTATAGCCTTAGACAAATTACTCTGTGTTCCGGGGGTGATAAAATCCGCATACATGTCTGAGTCTAGAATGGGAAGTTGAAGAGCTCTGGGTACTACAAACCCCGGGGCTCCTCATTTCAAGATCTGTGCTGCTCTGCAACTTATCCATAGGCAAATATTTTTTTTATTTTTCTATTTTTTTGCATTGCTTAATGATTTCCTTTTCTGCTCCATTCTGTGAGCTGCTTTATATACAGCCATGTCCCCGTAGTTCTGGGGTAATTTATTATTTAATTATGTAACCATTACATAATTCTTCAGCTTTAGCCTTCACTGTTTCTATTGTTGTTAATGTAACTGCTATCGTGGCGTGTAAGTTGTATTTATCGTTTCCATTGAGGGGCAATAATTATGTAACTCTGCAATTCTGCAACTATTATTTCTATTTGTTTAATTACATAACGATAACAGTATTAAACCTCTAAAACATTTGCTGATAGATTTACGGGGCAGATGCGAGGAGACAGCAATAATAATGATATATCAGAGTAATAATAAAACAGAATAATAGTATTAATATTAATATTAATGTCCATAATGGTAATAAGCCGCAACATGACTACTTGCTTTTTCTTCATGCTGTATTTGATCTCTTTAATGGGTTTCTTCCCAAATTTCCGTGGTTAATTAGCTATCTAACATTTGGTACTCAGCAGTGGGTGCAGCCTCATTTCCAGACTTTACCTGGCAAAGCTGTGCTTTATGGAACACCAGATGGAAGGGGCCTGTTTTGTCCTTCTTTATAAGGCTTGGAGTGGGCATATTTCTTTCTTTCTCATGTCACCTGGGGACCTTCCATAGACAAGATACCCTCTATTGAGAGACACAGATGTTGTAGAATCCCAAGAACCCAAGATGTGTTTGGAATGCAGGTATTATACTGTTGATGAGCTGTTATGGTGGAAAGAGCATGGGGTTTGGATTCCAACAGATCTGGATTGAATTCTGGCTCTGCCATTAGCTAGGTGACCTTGAACAAATTACCTAACCTCCGTGGACTCCAATTTCCTCTTAACTGAAATGGAGATAATTATATAATACAATAATACCTGCATTGCGAGACTATTGTGAGAATTAAATGCAATAATGTGTGCAATTACTTGTGTATAATTGATGCCCATTGGCAGCTATTGTTTGGGTGCTATCAGTTGATGAGATTAAGAGGGAGAACATGGCTGGAAGTTGCTCTTTTGCTGAGAATCACCTTGTCCTAACCTTCTCAGCTCATGGCCAAGAGCTCCCTCCCTCACAGATGCCCAAAAGTCACACTAAAAGTTTAAAAACTCTATGCAGGATACTTAACACACATCTGACGTAATCATCACAACCCCCATAAAAGGAAGCATAATTGGTACTCTCCAGAGCAGGCATCCTCAAACTTTTTAAACAGGGGGCCAATTCACTGTCCCTCAGACCATTGGAGGGATGGACTATGTTTTAAAAAAAATATATGAACAAATTCCTATGTACACTGCACATATCTTATTTTGAAGTAAAAAACAAAACGGGAACAAATACAATTCACACCGCTGCATGTGGCCTGCAGGCCGTAGTTTGAGGACCCCTGCTCTAGAGCAGCAGTTCTCAACCTGTGGGTTACGACTCCTTTTTAACAATGAAAATACACTGTGGCATTAGAAAGGTTGAGAACCACTGCTCTAGAGGAAGACTGGGGCATGGAAAGGTTAAGAAATCTTTCCAGAGTTATTGCAGCTCCCTGGCAGTGGTGCTTGTGGTGACCCTGACCAGCCTGCCTCCAGCCCTACTGTGCATTCCCTTCAGAGCCATGTCACACGGCCACTTAAAGAAGGGGCTTGGCTCGATGCCTAGTAGGTTTGAACCCAGCCCAGGCCAGCTAAACAACTGTGACAACTGCCAACGAAAAAACTGCTGGGTGTTTTGGTAGACACCTGTAGTCCCAGCTACTTGGGAAGCTTAGGCAAGAGAATCAGTTAAGTGATTTTATTATATTATATACAAGTATTATAACTTGTTGAGCCTAATATATAGAGAGAATGGGCAGCGCCTGTGGCTCAGTGAGTAGGGCACTGACCCCATATACTGAAGGTGGCGGGTTTGAACCCAGCTCCCACCAAACTGCAGCAAAAAAATAGCCGGGTGTTCTGGCGGGTGCCTGTAGTCCCAGCTACAAGGGAGGCTGAGGCAAGAGAATTGCCTAAGTCCAAGAGTTTGAGGTTGTTGTGAGCTGTGACACCATGGCACTCTACCCAGGGTGACATAGTGAGGCTCTGTCTCAAAAAAAAAAAGGGGGGAGCCTGTATAAATGCCACCCCCCTTGTATGAGTTAACTCCTGTTTCTCCTGGTGCCTCACTCCAATTCATTCTCCACGGAGCAGCCAGCCTCATCCTCTTAAAATACAAACCAGAAGTTCCCCCTTACTGGCCTTTTTAAAGCACCCTCCAATGACTTTCCATTACTGGTAAAACCCACCCTTCTGTCAAGGTCTGAATCTAAATATCTTTGTTTCTTTTTTTTTTTTTTTTTGGATTTTGGCCAGGGCTAGGTTTGAACCCGCCACCTCTGGCATATGGGACCGGAGCCCTACTCCTTGAGCCACAGGCGCCGCCCTGAATCTAAATATCTTTATGATTTAATTTCAAACTCTCCTCCTCACATTCTGCACCATGGACAAGACCTCCCATCTTTCCCTGACCTTGCCAAGTTCAGCCTCCACTGCTCTCCCAGAATTCATTCCATTTTGCGTTCCCCAGGTCTCCGCTTACGTGTGGTCTCTTCTCAGATATTTTGTCCACAAGCTCTAGCTTTCTAATTAATCCCAGCCCCTCACCTGCTGTTAATCAGTAACTGTCCTGTTTATTGCATGTATAAGAAGTGTGATTGACACAGTTGTTTTCTTTATTTTTCTGATGATTTGCTTTTTGTGTAGGTCACCACCAAATTATAGTCTTCTTGGGAAGGAAGAGAAGGGAGGGAGAGGGGATGTGGGAGAGGGAGGAGAGGAGGGAGGTCAACTGGTGGGAAGAGGGAGGACATTTGGTGGGATCTCACCTAATATGTACAAGGCAAGGGTACACTCCAAAATAACTAAGAGTAAATTATAAATATCTTACCCCCAAAAGTAAGTAGGTAAGGTGATGGTTATGTTAATCAGTTTGATTTAAGCATTCCACATGGTAAATCAAATCATCACATTGTACCCCATAAATGTATACAGGTATGATTTGATAAAAATTAAAAAAATAATAAAGCAAAAAGAAATTGTAATCTTCGTGAGAATGGGCACCGTGACTGGTTTGTTCTGAGGTGTGCAGGGTTCAGAACCTGGAACGAAGCAGGCAGCAAGGAAACATTTGCTGTAAGAAAAGAATGACTATCTGCCCTTGTGTGGCCGTGCAGGCTCCTGTAGTTTAAACAGCAGGGAGGAAGAGCAGGATGAATTTTTCTCATGGGAAGGTGAGCCTCAGCCTTCAAGGGGTGGCACAGTACCTGCCTCAGGCAGCTCAGATCTGGGGGACAGGATGCTGGGTGTTCGAGGCCAGCAGCTGAGAGCACAGCTGGACTGCAACGTGGTCATACAAGTGTAGAGAGAAGGGGAGAGAACGGCAGCCCAATCAGATGCCCCCACAGAGGGGCTGGGGGAGTGAAAGTGAGGTTAAGTCACAGTTGTTGCTCTAAAGTGACATTTGAGTGGGAACTCTGGGTCTCACAACAGCCACATTTGCAGGGGTCACACCCCAGGCCCTTGGGCTACTGAAATGATCTTTGGTTTGTGCAGTTATCAACCACAGGACTCAGAGGGGTCAACCTCCATTCTACTACCTGTCCTTGAGCTATTATTATTTCGTTGAAGCATTTTCCTTCCTAGGGTAATATATATGTGAGATTTAAAAAAAATATAAATGACATTGTTTGTAGCAATGCATTCCTTTTCCTTTCCACTGACTACTTCCCGTACCTACTAGATTCTCTTTTCGTTCTTACACAGCCCATTTTAGTCCCTGCCCCATGAGTAATGGAGCACATAAATATTCAGATCCAGCCATCTTTGTCCCTTTCCTGTTCCCATTTTTCTTCTCACTTCACCTTTGTAAGGACAATTCTTTCCCTTTTCCCCCATCTCATTGTTACCATGACCCTATCGTCTTAGAGAGTCTTTGTTGGGAGTAAAGTGTTAAATCTGGAAAAGGCTTAGAAGAGAAATATCCTATTTCTTTTATTTTTAAATTAGTCACTTACGTCACCAAGTAAAAATCAGTTAATGATCCATGTCAACTTTCCAGATGTGTTTGCTTTTGTACTCAGAACTATGAGCAAGGTGGTAACTATAATCTAAGGGTTAGCAATTCAGCCTCAGGAATCAGTTGGTGTGGGTTCCTATCTCAGCTGCCTGGTTTACTAAGCTTTCTAAGCCAAGCTCCTTAACCTTTTTGGGTCTGGTTCTTTCATCTCCAAAGAGTTCAACAATCTTACCTCTTGGGATTGTTGTAGGAATCAAACAAGAAGGTCCATGTGTTATGGGCTACATGTTTGTGTTGCCCCCAAATTCATATGTTGAGACCCCAACTCCTAATAGGATGGTGGTAGGAGATGAGGCTTAGGGGTAGGAGATGAGGTTTAGAGGTCAGGAGGGAGGAAGTCCCATGACGTGATTACTGTGTTCATAAGAAAAGAAAGTTATGAGAGGTGGAGAAGGAGAAGAACGCCCCAGGCAGTGAGCTCTCATCAGGCCCCAAGTCTGTTGCCACCCTGACTTCAACGTCCCACATCCACAACTTGAAGAAATATTAACACATTTCTGTCTTTTAAAGCCACTCAGCCCATGGTATTGTGTTATAGAAGCCTGGACTAAGGTATAATGTAAAATGCTTAGTAAATTCTCAATACATCTGAACTCTGTCATTATTATTATTATTATTATTATTGTTAATAGTAGCAAAAGAATTGGAAGTATTTATGGTACTAGTAGCACCAAGAGAGAATAAATCGCAATTTCACTCTCTGGGGTACAGACCCAAGGCCAATGTGGACCGGATAATTAATATGTCTTTAACATTTATGTTACTTGTGAATGTGTGTGGTAATGTTTAATAGCATAAAATGATTTAAGTGCCACTGATTTCATCTGGTAAAATTCAGTCTTGATCTAGGAGGAGGTAGAGGATCTTGGTATTTGAAAGAGTTGGTAAACATCAACATGCCTTCCTCTCTGATGCCCCTGTACTTACCTCACAGAGGTTCTCTCCTAAGGCCTTTCCAGATATAACACTTTACTCCCAGCATAGAAGCCCTTATATATATATATATATATTTTTAATATATATATATATATTTAGATAAAAATATATATATATATTCCCCCCCCCATTCTATGAGTTTTTATTTTATTCTCCAGTGATTTGATATTTTTCAATTTTTTTTAAGGCTCAAAAATGTCCTACTGACACTACTCTTTCAATTAGGGAGAAAAACCCTCAAACCCTGTTCAAACTTATGCCTCTGAAAAGGCTAGCAGGGAAACTCCAGTGTGAAAACCAGATCAGAGAGAAAGCAAGTAGGAGGGCAAGAAAAAGAAATACAAAGAACAAAGAAGAAAAATATAAGTGTTCATCAGTAACTAATTCCTCTGGTATTTATAGAGCATTTCCTGTTTCCTTTTTTTCTGATCAAAATATGTTGAGTTTGTTAATTACAGACAATTGGGGGTCTCTGTCCCGGGTAAGCCCCATGCACCCCTGCCCATGGTGCAGACATCATTAACTTTCCCCACAAAAGAGGCAAAGGGACGTTCAGAGCATTCAAGAGAAGTACTCAAAGTGATAGTGACTTAAATCAAGGCCTTTGGTCCCAAATGCTGTGTTCTTTCTACTTGTTCTTGAGGAGAGGCTTGCGGGAAAGGGAACAGTCATCACACCTCTGCCTGCATCTTCTAAACCTATTGAGAAATACAGCAGGAAGTCAGAACAAGGATGACAGCATCTGCTTTGCTCTGGTGATAAACACCATCCATTCCTAGGCCGATCTGATCTGTAGTACAGGTCTCCAGCTCACCTGCCCACCAGGGAGCAGGATTCATGTTCCAGTCACCTGATTGGCCCCTCTCCTGACAGAGGGGACCAGATGGCCCCGCCCCTCCACACAACCCATAGTTTGCTGCTTCTGCCTCTGCACAGAAGGTGTAAACTCAGGGTGCTGAGGTCCAAGGGAAGAGGAGGGCAGTGGCTCTGGATCAGCCCAGCCTTTGTGAGCTGGTGTGGTCACACAGGCAACCTTCTCTCTTTCTTCTATCAGAAGTACTCAGAGTTTCAAATGATAAAACGTAAGTCTTGGGCTTCCAAGAGCAATCAGTGCAGCTTTCCTTGCATGAGTTTTTGGGCAGGTGTCAGAGAAACTAGGTATTTACTTCCCAAGCCTCAGGTTTAAGACCGCTCCTGAGCTCTGCCTTCACTGAGCCATGAGATTTCTTTAATAAGAAATAAGTCTGCTAAATTCAATCAATAGTGTGTTGGTGGAAATGATAGCTTCCACTTGCAGAAATCCCCAAATTCTGAACTGTGCGAAACTGAATTAGAGCCTCCTGAAGTCTCCATTGCTTTTTCTTTCCCTGTACTATGTCATGGGTTCCTAGAAGGGCGGGGAGCACAACCGTTCCCAACTTGGCTCAGCTGCTTCACAAGAAGCATCAATATCAACACTGGCTGCCTCCCCATCTTCTGCTGATGTTTCTGGAGTGATGGTCAGATCAGAAGCGTCATGTCTGTCCCTGTGTCCAAGTCCACGTTGGGTGTGGTCCACTCTTTCTTCTGCTATTCTGTGCACCAGGCTGTTTTTTGTGGAGGCTGAAATTCAAGACAGTATTCCATCACTTTGGCTGTAGCTCCAGCAACTCACCTGGAGAGTCCTCTGAGCACCTGCTGAGCAAAACTGAGACCTGTCTCTCAGAATGAACTGTAAACTCAACCACCAGCAGCTGTCAAATGCATAAAACCAAGTCTAACAATAAAAAAAAAACAAAAGTAGCAGTCTCCTGATGCATGGCATCTTGGAAATTCTCTAACTCCTGCCTCCATCTCACCATAAAGCCTTTATCCACTATGTGGCTCTTGCTCATAACCGTAGTAAAAGACAGTTCAGTTATTATGTGATTCTGTAAGCTGACTGCTGGACAGGGTCGGGGGGGGGATCTAGGTTTATGATTTGCTCTGTGTCCATTTCATAGATGATAACATTGGGAATGAAGACACCAGGAGGTTAGTCATGATTGCTCCAGGGATGACTAGGTTAGTACTCAGTCTGTCCAGGTTTGCCATTCAGGATTTCCAGGGCACTTCTGGGGACAATGACTTTCTTCATCACCTGATTAAGTGGTGGAAGTTTAAAGTTAGGAGGCCTCTGTTGTGCCCAATCCCTATTATTTCACAATTTTCTCATGGTTTCAAGTCAGAAATTGTAGAGCTTCTGGATGGAATCACTGAAGATGATTGTCTCAATCCAGCCCATGTCCAGCACCATCTGTGGGTGCCTGGAGGCACCGAGACCCTCCTTCCAGCTGCTCATCTCCCTGTGCAGAAGACCCAAAGCTCTGTGACCAGGACAGAGGACAGCGTAGAGCCTGATCCCTGTATTTCTGAGATAGTCATGTTGTTTCTCTTTGTTTTAAAATAATTTCTGAAGAACATTGACAATTTGATAGATTTATAAAGAACTGTATGTTTTATTGAGACATCTAGAGTGAAACATGGCAGGCTGAATTGGGCCCATTGCCAGATGATATGTTTCGTAATCCTCCGGAATTTTTTTCCCTATTCTCTACTTGTGCCATTTTTAAATCCATTTCTCATCATTTGCCCCAAACTAATTGTGAGTTTCATGGTTATTTGTACGCTGCTTTTCTACTGCCCTTGAACTTAAAAGCTATTGGGTTTCTACCCTGATTTTGGCATCATGTTAGCTGTTGATCATCATGCTACCAATTTGAGAAAGACATGGTCTCTGCTCTTAGGAAGCTCTAGTCACAACAGACATGCTCAGGGTACCACGTGCTTACTGGGACACAGCCCAGAAGGCAGAATTCTAAGATGACCCTCTGGTTTGTCCTCCCACTCTTGTCCACACCCTGTATGATCTCCTTTCCTGAGTGTGAGTGGGGCCAGTGCCTATCAGGGGATAGTACCCCTGTAAACAAATGACTAATCAGTTGACTTTAATCAAAAGGAAGATTACTCAGGAGCTCATGACCAGCTTGAGTAAGAGCAAGATGAGGTCCTATCTCTACAAATAAGTCAAAAAAATCAGCTGGGCATAGTAGCACATGCTTGTAGTCCCAGCTACACTACTTGGGAAGCTCAGGTAGGAGAATTGCTTAAGGGCAGACATTTGTCATTGCAGAGAGCTATGATGACACCACTGTACTCTAGCCTGAGCAACAGAGAGTGTCTCTGTCTCAAAAAGAGAGAGAAAGGAGGAGATTATCCTGGGGGACCATATGACTTCATCAGGTCAACTCTTTTAAAGAAGACATATCAGAGAGACACTCTTATGCTGGCCTGGGAGAAGCGTATGAAGGGGATCTTCTGTCTAGAGAAAAAGGACAGTTGCTGGGAGCTGAGAGAGATGCCTGAACAATCCAAGGAAGAAAACAGGACCTCAGTGTTGCATTCACAAGGAAATAGTCATGCCAGCAGTCTGCAGGAAATTGGAATGGATCCCTCCCTATGTTCAAGTCCCTAGATGAGGATGCATCCAACTCACACCTTGCCTTCAGCCTTGTGGAACCCAAGCAGACCCCCAGCTCACACATAAGGACTCTAGACCCATGGAAACCATGATGTAATATATTTGTCTTGTTTTAAGCTGGAATGGTTGTGATGGTTTGTTTTCCAACAATAGAAAAGTCGCATTTGGAGTTTATACCTAATACATGGGCATCAGAGAAGAAGGATCAGGAAAAACTATCAGAAAAGTGGTAGGAATGTTATAGAAAGGTGGGGATATCTGAGGTGAGACTTAAATAAAAAGCAGGGATTTTTCCGGCAGACAAAGAGAAGGGATGCTGTGATACCCATTATATGTTTGCAGAACAACCGATGTGCTGGGATAACTAAAGGACATTTGTTCCTGCTGCTTATAGGAAAATACCTTAGGCTGGGTAATTTATAAATAAAGGCAACTTGTTTTTCACGGTTCTGGAGGATAGGAAGTCCAATACCAAGGTGCTAGCAAGTCAGTATCTGGTGAGGGTCTGGTCTCATCTTCCAGAATGACACTTTAATGAGCACCAGCACCGTGTCCCCACATGCTATAAGGGACAGAAGGGCAAAAATGGGCCAGGCAACAATCTGAATCCTCAGCCCTCACGACGTGATCACTTACCCAAATCCCCACTTTCTCTTACCATTACCTTGGTGATAAGTTTCCACATACGAGTGTAGGAGGGACACACAGGCCCAAACCACAGCAGGAGGGTAACATGCTCATCTGTCTTTTTCTCTTAAGCCAACAATTTCACAATTGTATTTATGGGATTTTCCATGGGTAAAAAGTGAAGTTGCCCTTATCTGAGTTTCTCGTATCATTAGTAATCCACATCCATGTTACCACCCAGCATCATCTGTAAATCTTTCTCAATATTAGTCTCATATTGATGCATTTTAAAACCAAAAATATATTCTGTATGCACACAGCAAAAAGTTGAATCAGTTTTCACCTTCTGGCATCTTTTCTTCTTTCTGCCCACATCCCTGCTATTACCCAAGTGCGTGGTCACCTGATGGTGCTCCAACTTCGGTCTGCCCTGTGTTTTCACTTCAGGTGACTAAGCAGCCTGTCCTCTTCCTCCCTTTTATTACCTTGTTGGGGGTCTTCATGCATCATTTTGTCAGCTACCACTGCTGGACTTACTGTACAATCCCCACATGTGTGTTAAAACCTGAATCCAATAGTGTTAAGGACCCCTAATTCCTGACATCTTCCCTAGTCCCATTTTTAAACAAACTAGTCAATATCTTCCGTGTCATTGACTTTGTTCGTTTGTTCCAAAATTGCTCTGAAACCTTCTACCAAGGTTATAGTACTTAATTGTCGGGGAATTCTTCATAAGTGTCGGTAGGAAACCCATCTGTTCTAAGAGCTTTCTTTTATTTCAATAGCCTTTATGAAGCTTCCTATCCCTCGGGCACTGATTTTTGCCACTTCCAACCTCAATTTCTTCTTCTGCAGCAACATGTGTAGGAAAAGCCAGACCTGTATCCTTCCTGTCTCCCTGTTTCTGTGCTCCTCTTGGGGAGGTCCATTCTCATCCCTCACACTAACACTTCACACTTTTTTTTTTTTTTATTGTTGGGGATTCATTGAGGGTACAATAAGCCAGGTTACACTGATTGCAATTGTTAGGTAAAGTCCATCTTGCAATCATGTCTTGCCCCCAGAAAGTGTGACACACACCAAGGCCCCACCCCCCTCCCTCCGTCCCTCTTTCTGCTTCCCCCCCCATAACCTTAATTGTCATTCATTGTCCTCATATCAAAATTGAGTACATAGGATTCATGCTTCTCCATTCTTGTGATGCTTTACTAAGAATAATGTCTTTCACTTCCATCCAGGTTAATACGAAGGATGTAAAGTCTCTATTTTTTTTAATAGCTGAATAGTATTCCATGGTATACATATACCACAGCTTCTTAATCCATTCCTGGGTTGGTGGGCATTTAGGCTGTTTCCACATTTTGGCGATTGTAAATTCACACTTTCTTAAGGAGCTCAAGGAATAGTTTCCCAAAGTCCCTTCACCATAATTATTTTTGGCAAAATTATATACATTTCCCTACTTTCTGCTTTCTGGAATGGTCTTCTCTGCTTTGTACCATTCCACACAGGCCAACTGAACATCTGTTTGCTGTCTGTGTATTCATCACATGTAGAACATATGAAAAGGCCAGATTTTCTTGGCTCTAAGCATCATTTTCCTAATCTCTTTTAGGAAATGGTGAGGTTGCAAAGAGTTGTAGCAAAGGTTTTTTTTTTTTTTTTTTTTTTTTGTATTATTGTTTTATGCCCCCCACCCCCACCCCATGGAATACTCCTCAGAGCAGCTCTCTCTGTGCTTTCCAGAAATGCACTAAATGTAGGGCAGAAGAATTTGCCTTGGCATTCAAGATGAGTGTAGCATTAATGATCTGAGTGCTAAAAAAAAAAAAAAAAAAAAAAATGATCTGAGTGCTCCTGTGGGCTCCTTCCTGGATGCCTGTGGCTCTCAGAACAGACTCAGATTACCAGCCTGCTAGAGAAGTCTGTGATGTCTCATGAAAGAGATTGCACGAGGTCCCTCCCCCTTTTTCTTTCTCTCCTTTCCCTGAAATAGTTTCCATAGGCTCAGCAAATGCACACCTCTCTGATGTTGTGTTTTTAGGGGAGTTGGATAAGCCTTCCAAGGTGAGCACCTGCCCAGTTTGTAGTCAGTCTCACCAGTGCTGCTATTCCAGCGCCCCTGGATAGTGACTCAACATGTGGGTCCTCCAGGAGCACGCTGCAATTCCAGCTAATCTATAATTTACAAAACACGGTCAGCTGCATCTTAGAAAAAATACGTGGAAATGCTTTGCATGAGACTTGTCGCCTGAAAATGTTAAATTTGGAGCATCGTGACTCAACCGTGTGGGTATCTTCATTAGTTCACTCGGCCTAGTCTAATATGAGGTAACACTTTACTGTGAAGAGCAGGGAAAATGATTGTGCCTTTTCTCCCAGGAAGTGCGCTTCTCTGCCAGACCAAGAAAAGAAGACAAAGAAGACATTTTGGTGATTTTTTACACAGCAGAAATCAACATAAATAAAAATATTGTCATTTTAATTATTTTTACATAATGAATCCCCAAAGGAAAATGTCTCCCCTCTACTGGGAAATGGTGAGGTTGCAAAGAGTTGTAGCAAGGGTTTTTTTTTTTTGTATTATTGTTTTATGCCCCACCCCATGGAATACTCCTCAGAGCAGCTCTCTATATGCTTTCCGGAAATGCACTAAACTGTAAGCACTCATTTACGGAATGTCCTTTGAGATACGAGTTGGGATCAGCGCCTCCATCTAAAAAGACGAGTCTTAGTACAGCATCACAAGAATGGAGAAGCATGAATCCTATGTACTCCATTTTGATATGAGGACAATTAATGACAATTAAGGACGTGGTAGGGGTAGGGGAAGTGGAGAGCAGAGAGAGAAAGGAGGGAGGAGTGGGGAAAGGAAAAGCAGAGAGAGGGAAGGAGGGAGAGGGGTGGGGCCTTGGTGTGTGCCACACCTTTGGGAGGCAAGACACCATTGCAAGAGGGACTTTGCCTAACAAATGCAATCAGTGTAACCTGGTTTCTTGTACCCTCAACGAATCCCCAACAATAAAAAAAACAAAGACTAGTTATTAAGCAACTCTTCCTTATTTAAGCTCTGGCTAACTCAGGCACAGCAGGGAAGGAATTGCATGTACTTTGTCTGCTTCTTCTAAGAGCTTTTAATTCAAGATATACAGATATATAGAAGCTCAGTCAACATGACAATTATCACGATACGAAGATTTCTGTGCCAGAAAAACCATGGTAATGTGAAATTAATATGGAGCCAGTTGTGATAGAAGTTACGCACTAGAAGTGACTACGTGGTGGGACGGTGCATTTCTTAAGGCAGAGTAAGCACCTTGGCAAAGATAACCATGTTCCTTGTAGTGTTCCCAGCAGTTCCGTGGACCAGGAAACTCATCTGAAGTTCTTTTCTGGAACAGAAGTGGGGCCTGCTTTATTTCTCTGTTTACACCTCTGACCCCTGCACCCCTGTCTGTCAAGGTGGTGGTGGTCCCTTGAGGCCGCGTGCAATCATAGTGTGGAAGGGGAGCCCCACTTTCACTCTGGTTCAAGTTACAAAGTCGTGTCACTTTGTTTAATTGAAATATTTTAATGAACATCTGCGCCTCAAAAGCTTTTCAAGTTTTACCTCCCCTTGTTTGTCCTCTAGAAGCCGTTGCAAACGGCGTCACGCCAAAGTTCTGATACTTTCATTCTGTTTCTTCTTGTGTGCAAACCAGTTATTTCTATCTAGAATGCATCTTTCTTGAAGTACCTTGCCAAGCTCAGGGAGGGAAGATCAACATATGCTAGCCTTCTGGCTCTTTCTAGCCACTTCCCGGAGACACACAGACGTAGTAGGAGCTCGTCTGCCTTCCATGTTAACAAGGGTGACAGTTTTACCAAATGTTTCACTACAGAGGAGCAGGGACTTCCAGCTTGCTTGGTCTGTTTTCTTGCTGTCTACTGCAAAACTGCTAAGCGGGTGTCAGGTATTTTTGACATTTTGTTTTTTTTTTAGGGTAACATCTACTTGAAGGCTTTGATTTTGTATTGGATAGAGTAATGTTAGTTGCTGCAACAAACAAATTCCAATATTTTAATAGCATAGTGAAATAAATGTTTGCTTTTCCTGCATGTAAATTCCAATGGAAGTGGGGCAGTTGCATAGAGGGCCAGCTTTCCTCCCCAGAGTGATCCCAGGTTGTTTTTGTCCTATGACTTTGCTCTGTTCTGTGGTCTCCAAGTCCTCAGAATCCAGGGCGCTCTCTTATCCTATGTTCTTGCTTCAAAATATTATATTAAAAAACATCACCCTCATTTTTATAAAAATGACTTTCAAAAGCATTGTTAGTAATACCACTAGTTCTCCCTAATTTCTTGGCAAATTGGCATGCTCAGATATCACAATTGTTACCAAGTTTCCGATTTCTTCGGGAACTTTTACATTACATTATTGTAATGACAGGGTTTATCTACAGCATAGGATGTGAATACTCCAGCATACATTTCCAGTAATAGAAACACTGTAGTTTTTACACTAATCATAAAGGGAATTGATAATTGCCTATGGGAGTTTTTACCTATGAGCAAAAATGTTTGACCCAATTATGCTTACATGGTGAGGGGTGAATATATTGAATTATGATACAGAGAACATGGGCGGATTTCAGGGGAGGGAAGGAACTATCCCAAGGGAATGAGCCAGAAGTGAGCAAGTGTTAAAAATTTCAAAACTGATAATACTGTCATTTCATCACCTGTCACAGCTCACAAGTTTAACCCCCCATTCAATGAAGACGAAAAGGTAACCCTAGCATGTTCAGTAGCATTAAGCACCTGTCATTTAAATCCTGGCATCCACATGAATTTACAGAGAAGAAATGTACAACCTCTACAAGGAGTCAAACCCTGCAATGGTAGTGGGTGAATGGTTTTCCAAAAAGTTAAACTGAAGCTAATACCACTGCCTTCTGCATTTGCGTGCTTTGCCGAAAGATAAACTGTCAGTCTTACTTCAAAAGCCATCAACTATATTCTTTGAAAATTTAAGATTCTATTTAGCATTGATAAAGGTTATCAAAAAATTTAAGTGTGATTAGTCAGACTTAATTTCAAAGTAAAGAACCTTTATGTATTCCACTATGAAAAGGCTGAGAACTTTTTATTTGTCATAAGGAGCTGGAACAGGAGGAAATTTTAGTGAAGGAGAAGAAAGGTCAGTTTTTAGGAGTCAGAATCCTACATCTGCCACAAATTACAGGTTCCTCGACTTTTATGTTTTTTTTTTTTTTTCACAAAGAATTTAAAGATAAAAAAGTAGCTCTAGTGCAGATTGATGGCAAAATTCATGTTAAGCATATGCATTTGAATCTCATTTTCCTCTTCAATTTTGGCTCCTTCCTCATTTTTTCCAAAATTTGTGATGAATACATCCATTTTTCTGTTTAACTATTGTTAGAGAAGGGAAAATTCTAAGATGGCTACCAAGATCTCTGACCTCTGGTGTATACGTGCTGTAATAATCTCTGAGGAGACCAGAATGAATGTAATGAGATAGTAGTGGATCATCGATCCCTAAGCTAAGCTACGTGATGTGTCAAATGGTGATGGGTAGTCACTTCTGTGATGGTACCACTTTATATAAGTTTCTGTCACAGCCAACCCGGAAGTCAGCAAGTTAAGTTTCTGCTATCCTAGGAGGAAATAAGCAGCACTTTTGGGGCCTCCCCACATAGCTGTGTGGCCAAGACCTGCAATCAGCTCCCTAGAAGCTGAGCATGGGCCCCCATACAGCCAGCAGGTGCACAAGGTCCTCAGTTCTAAAGCACAGGAAATGGAATCTACCCATAACCAATGAGCTTGGGGGAGGAGTCGGAACCTTGGGTGAGAATCATAGCCTGGCTGACACCTCGTTTCAGCCTGGGAAGACTCAATAAAGAGGACTTGTGAAATTCTGATCCACAAAATCTATGAGGCAACAAATGTCAGTCTTTTGGACTGCCTAGTTCATGACAATTTGTTACGGAGCAAAAGAAATCTAATCCAACTATATATAAAATTGTAAATTGATGTTTGACCCATTCTTATATTTCATTGTATTCATTCTTGCTTGCAAAATATTTATGAAGTAACAATAATATGATAGAGGGTATGTGAGATACCAGTGAAATGACACAGTCTACATGGTTAGGTTTTGTACTCTAGGAAGGAAAACAGTTATATAAACAAATCTGTTAAAGTATCACATGTGCTCTAACAGCAGTTTACACCTGACACAGCCACGGCCCAAAAAGGATGTCCGTCAGTTTACTCGAGGGGTAGAGAGTCACAAGCAAAGGTCTGTTATAAACTGAAATTTGGGGTAAGAGTTGGAGGAGGAGTAGATGTTCTCATGTGGAAAGGGGAAAGGAGAGAGACACTATAGAACTAATGGCATGGAGATATTTTTCTAGAAATTGTAAGTTGGTAAGAATAGTAAAAAAACAAAGTGCAGTGGGGCAGAGAGAAAGACTAATCTAGAGGGACAGGGGAGCAGGAAGATGTGGTTTATAGAAGTGCTACTCCAAGTGTGGTCTAAGGGGAGACAGTGTGAACCACACAGGAACCTTAGAGGTAGAGTGTTTCAGCCCCATCCCTCCTCCATATCACCATAGGGGGCCCATGGGCACTTCTATGGATTAGGGAGCCTCAAGTCTAGAAAATCTTGATGCCACCCTTCAAAGAGAGAGAAGATCTTGAAATGATTTAAGTCATTTTTTTTATTAAGTCTTTTGTACATAGATCATAAATTTGAAGTCAAAGCTGTCTTTTAGAAAAAGCATTGGAAGGAGGAGGAAAGAGAGATTAAAGAGGCATGTGTCAGAAAGCAAAGAAATCAGTTGGCACAAGGAGAGCAAAGTGAGAGTGGTGGGTGCAGACAAGAATGGGTAAGTGAGACCGATTTGAAGGAGGCAGAGTTGGAACTACTGGCTAGATGAACTCCCTGAGGGATGCGGAGTTGTCTAAGAGGAATCTCAGGTGTCTGCCTAAGGCAGTTGGAGGGACTGGCCATTTTCAAACTTAAGAAACCTGGAAGAAGTGATGCACTTCCTTTTAGACATGCTGAGTTTAGATCCTTGTGGAACTGAGGCAAAATTATGTAGGAGGAAGTCACTGTATGGTTCTGAGGTCGCTAGATAAGTCAGGTCGTTAATTCAAATGTCAGGGACTTCTAGGGTGTACCAGAAGGCCTGAGAGTGAAGGATGCTTCCAACATGCTCGTCCTGGTCAATGTTCTGTTCTAAAATTCTTGAGACTTCCAGACTGAAGATTGCCACTAGTACTTGATTTTCCTTCTTCTACCTTATATATTTATGAAAACACATAAGTACATATACGTATTAACCAGTATTAAAAAATCTTGAAGTGGGTAAGCACATCAGTCAGCCATTTCGGTTCTGGTGTGAGAAGATTCTGATACTCCCAGGTAGAAAGTGATGCAGTCATGAAGGAAAACCCACCCACTCATCAACTTTTATATCCCTTCTCCTCCTGCATAAATACAAAAAAAAAGAACTAGCAGCCATAAGAGACTTGTGAAAGATTTGGTAGAATCTCTGATATACTAAAAGGTAAATACCATTACACTCAAGAAGTAAAGGAGAAAACACAATTTAAAAAAATATATAGAGAGAGGAACCACAATACGACTTCAGAAAGTATTCTATATATAATTTCCATAAAGAAAAAAAATCACTAACTGTGAGAAAGAGATAAAATAGAAGGAAATGTAACTTCAGACTGAGTTTGAAAGCAAATTCCATTATTTAGAGAAATATTTAAGGAAACAAATGTAAGAGAAGGAGCCTAGGACAAGACATAGCAATCAAAAATCTAACGGTGCAGAGAACACATTTTAGAATGGTTCTTCTTTTATCAAAATTCTAAGATAAAGAACAAAGAAATTAACAAATTAGAAAATATAACCATTTCACCCTAAGGAGAATTCATATCCTCTAAGAACAAATCTAACCAAATGGGAACAATATTCAAATAATACATAATAGTTTCCTCAGCTGAATAAACATTTTAATTTATATATAGAAAGCATTTAGTAAAAAGGTGAAATAAATGAAAAAAAGAACATAGTGATGTATGAATCTAATTTCAATGTTATGTATTAATTTATTATTGTTAAATGTGTGCCACCATAGCAAATGCTGAGTAAAATATTGAATTTATTAATAAAACATAGTACAAAATAAGCATCAAAAAGTTATTAGCTTTTTTAGTATTTTTGCACCTGTCAAAATATAGTTAGATAGATAGAATGAATAATGTTTGATAGCATAACAAAGCAATTATGATCAACAATAAATTTGGGTATATTTTAAAATAAGTAAGTGTAGAATTGGAATATTTCTAACATGAAGAAATGATAAAGGCTTGAGATGATGGATACCCCAATTACCCTGATTTGATTAATACACTTTGTATGCCTATGTCAAACATTGTATGGACCCTATAAATATATTCAACTATTGTGTACTCATAATAATTAAAAATATAACAAATTAATTTATTTTAAGTCAGTGAGCCTTCCAGAATTTTGCTTCTAGTCATGAGATTAATTAGTCCCCGATTCCCTCCTGCTGTAAATGACTAGAAAATGACACAATATATATAAATCAGTTTTTTCAGACATTGGACATGATTGAGTGAAGACTGTGTTCCTTTAGAAAATAAAAACAGATGAGATGAAAACTATGAACCACTCTGTTTTCTGCCTAGGAGCACTTTCTGAAACATATTGGTCTTACTGAGTTGAGTAGACAGGGATCAGTGTTCAGTGAGGCTGAGGACACCGGAGAGGGAGGTGGAATGAGCTCCAGAAACTGACATAAGGTTTCCTAGATTCTATCGGTGCACGTGAAGGGGCACACGCATGCACACAGCCAGGGAAAAACTGTCAGCAAGCATCAATTTTGATGACTACTAGAACTCATAAGCTGGGAGATATTTGAATTCTGACGAGCTAGAGTGGACAGATTTTATTGGGCAAGAAGGACATTCACTGAAGACAACAGAAGAATTACAGAAGAAAAAAGACCCCAAAAGTTTATCTTTGAAAAGATCAATAGAAATGATAAGTCCCAAAGAGACTGATTAACAAAATATGGAAGAAGACAATTAGCAAAAAAGAAATGAAAGAAAGGATACCAACACTGCTCTGCAGACATTAAAAGACTAAGTTTGTATAATAAAAACTGTATGTCATTAAATTTCACAACTTACAAGTGATGGAAAAGTTCTTTAGAAAACAAAAATTAGCAAAATCACCACAAGAATGAACAAACCCCCCTGGAGATTATATATACATACACACATATACACACGTATATAAATATGTATATATGTGTATATGTACGTATATGCATATATGTTTCATAGTTTAAAATGTTTTTTATATATGTATATACACATTTGTAATATCTTTGTGCCTAGAAGCATTCCCAACATACAAATAATAAACTCACATGTTTTCAATGGTTAATTATATAAAATAATTGAAGAATAAGTAACACATTTGTAGAAACAATTTCAGAACATAAAGAAAAATATATCTCAGTTAATTTCATAAAGCCATCATTACACTTTTATCAAAATCAAAGAAATTATAATAATAAAAACTCTATAAACCAAAAATACATATAAACACCAACACAACAATCTTTAACAACATGTATCAGAAAATTGGATCCAGAGATATATGAATAGGATAATCATGACAAACAGATTTTATTCTAGGAATGCAAGGTCGGTTTAACATTTGAAAAGTAGTCAAATATAACTCCGTACTAACAAAATTAAGGGAAAGTCAATAAAAGCGGGGAAAACGATTTGACAAAATTTAACATCCATTTATGATAAAAACTCTCAGCAAACTAATCAAGAAGGTAACTGTCTCAGCCTGATAATTGCCATCTGCAGAAAAGTTACAGCCTTTATCATACTCAGTGAGAGAACGACTAAATATTTCCCCCTTAAGATTGAGAACAAGGGTAGAAGGTCTGCTGTGCCTAATTCTATTTACCACTGAGTTGGAGGTCCTACCTAGTGTGACAATGGAAGAAAATGAATAAAATGGCACAAAAATGCCTACCGATGAGAAAGAAAGGTGATGAATTGTCTGAATTCACAGATGACGCGATTGTATACATGAAAAATGTGAAAGACTCTACAAAAAAACACTAATACTAATAAGTGAATTTAGCAAGGATAGGTTGACCTAAAAGGAAGACAGGGAGGCAAAATTAATGTAAGTAGAGAGTTTATTTAGGTCAAGCTTGAGGTTTGCAAACTTGGAGCATAGATTGAAGCGGCCCTAAATATACGTTGTAATTAGTAGCAGTTACAAATGGATTTTTAAAAGCAAAAGAGGGTGACAGGGAATGGGTTGATACGTGTACAAAGTTGTTTCTTCAGGAATAGCCATTAGTTTACAGAAATAATGTTGATTAGTAATTGGAGATACATGGTTAAGCCACAGGGTTGGGTAGTATTCTCTAGAGTGGAATTATTAGGTTCACTTAGAGCTACTGTGGCAATAGCAAGAAATTTTAAGAGATAAATGCATAGCTCAAAGGGAGGAGTAGTATATGATGGCTGTTGCATTTTAATGCCTCTCTGGGCCTACTAATTTGAAAGGGCTCACATTCTTCAGATAAAAGTTCTTTTCTTTCCTCCGTTGTATGATACATGACCGACACATGGAAATCAAGTTTATTTCTGCGTACTAGCAATGAATTGGAAAATTCAATTTAAACATCCTATTTATAGAAGCATCAAGAAACATGAAATATTTAAGAGTGAATATTTACAGTTCTATATAAGACCAGTTCACTTGAAACTATAAATCATTGCTGAGGAAATTTAAAAAACAGCTGAAGAAAAGAGAAGAGATCACACCTGTGGTGCATATTACAGGGGTATTTGCGAAGCTTGGTAAATGTAGAATATAAATGTTTTGGCACAGTAACTGAGATAACGCCGGAAAGGCTATGTTAACCACTGTGATAAAAATGTGTCAAATGGTTTATGAAGTGAGTGTATGATGCCCCATAATCATATCATTGTATACAGTTATGATTTAATAAAAAAATTTAAAAAAAAAAAGAAAGAAAGAAAAAAGATAAAGAAAAATAATTACAACCTCAAAAAAAAAAAAAAAAAAAAGAAAAGAGAAGAGACAGTGGATGATGTCATGGATTAAAAGACAATATTCTTAAAATGTCAATACTTACCAAATTATACATAGGCTCAAAAAAATTCCAATCAAAATCTCAGTATTTTGGGGTGGAGGGGGATTGACAAGCTGACTTAGAACACCCAAACACAGATGTTCAATTGATTTTCAACGAAGGGGTCATGGCAATTAAATGGGAAAATTTGTCTTTACAATGTACAGTACTTAAAAAATTGAATACTTATATAGAAAAGAATACCCATCCTTATGTCATTCAAAAAATTCAAAATTGACCATAGATCTAAATGTAAGAGCAAAAACCAAACATTTGTGGAAAAAAATAGAAGGAGATTTTTGTGACCTTGGGTAGGTAAATATTTCTTAGATCTAAGACAAAAGGCACAAACATAAGAAGAAAAATTAAGACATTTAACCTTATCAAAATTGGAATCTTTTCCTCTTTGAAAGTATAAAGAAAATGACAAAGGAGGTCACAAGATGGAAGAAAATATTCTTTTTTATTTTTGAGACAGAGTCCCACTATGTCACCCTTGGTAGAGTGCCATAGCGTCACAGCTCACAGCAACCTCCAACTCTTGGGCTTAAGCAATTCTCTTGCCTCAGCCTCCTGAGGCCCACCACAATGGCTGGCTGTTTTTTTGTTGCGGTTGTCGTTGTTTAGCTGGCCTTGGCTGGGTTCAAACCTGCCAGCCTCAGTGTATGTGGCCAGTGCCCTAACCACTTAGCCACAAGCGCTGAGCTGGAAGAAAATATTCTTAATGCATGTGTCTGACAAATGACTTGTCTCCATGATCTTAGAATGATTTTACCAAGTCGATTATAAAATGAAAAATCACCCAATTTTTTTTAAATGAAAAAAATGTTTAAACAGATACTTCCCAAAAGGTGAATATGAAGGGTCAGCGATCATGGAAACATAATGCTCATCATCAAACAGGTCATCAAGAAAATGGAACTGAAACCACAATGATTCTCTCTCCACCTTCTAGAATGGATAAAATTTAAAATCTTGAGAAAGAAAAGTGTTAATGAGGGTGTGGGAACAAGTAGGACTCTCATATAGTGGGGGCAGGAATGTTAAAATCATACAATTACTTTCTAAAACAGTTTGGTAGTTCCTTACAAAATTAAACGTACACTCACATATGACCTAATAATCCCCAGGTATTTACCTAAGATAAATGCAAAGGTTCCCACACAAAGATGTGCACACAAATGTTCCTAGCAGCTTCATTATTACTAGGGAAACAGGTACTAATTCAAATGCCCATCAGAAAGTGAATAGATTAAAAATTTATATTCAATCCATACAGTGGAATTCTGTTGAGTAATGAAAAGAAATTTCGATACACAGAATAGAATAAGTAAATCCCCAAAACATTTTGCTGAGCTTAAGAAGCTAGATACAAAATAAAGGAGTGCATATTATACAATTCCAATCGTACAAAAATTCTAGAACAGGCAAAATCAAGCTTTAGCAAGAGAGAGCAAAGTTGCATTGTTTGAGGCCAGGGTGTAGGGTGCTGGGGGTTGGTCCGACGCCCTGAAAAGGGTGATGAGGTAATTTGAGGGGTGTTGGACATGTTGTAAAGCCTGATTACAGTGGTGCGCATATACCTCTACGTTAATGTAACTATAAAATATCAAACTCATTGAACTGTACACTTTAAGTGGTAGCATTTTATAACGTGTAAAATGAAAAGTTGATGAGTATGTTTACAAATGGCTCTACATCTCTCTGTTTGACCTTTCTGTGCTTTTCAAATTCTGTCCAAATCTATATATTGATAATGTCATGAAAGATCAACTAATTAAACGATTAGTCTTACCATTTTTATTGCTCATGCCCTAGATCCTGTGTAAGCACTCTTGCAAACAACCTAGTTACCTGGATCTAATACAATCAGGATCTATGAAACTATAGTCTTTAAAATCTTCCCTACTGTGCACACACACACACACACACTTATATATGTGTGTGTGTTTTCTTTTGCCAAAGATGTACTGGATTCATTATTTTAAAAAAGAAAAATCAGCGGGAGATGATGAGCCTTTGCATTTATAATTTTCCTCATCAGTCTTGCTGGAGCTGACCTGTACGGTTTCTAGACCTGTAGCATAAGGGTGTGGGCAGTGGCAGATGGGAGCCTGGCACACTGACCACAGACAGAATGAGAGCGCCTGAGTGCTTCTGAGCGGTACTGAGGCCAAAGTCAAATCAGAAGCAAAAATCAAGATTATATGAATTTTAACAAGTTAAACACAGTGTAAAATGAGACAGAGATAAAAATAGATCAGAAATGGTCTCAACAGTGAGAGTCAGTTCTTCCAGATGCCCAGGAAAGCTAATTGTACAACTGGGCTCTTGGCAGCGAAGGCTAACAAAGAAATTATGTGGTTTTACTTAATTACCCTTTTCTGTTGAAAGAAAAAGCATGCTTGTTTTCTGATAAAAAATATGTTCCTTGAGCAGAAGTCAGCAGAACTCAAGACAGAATTTACCATGAGAACAATGAGCCTTTGGTAACAAGGTAAATGGTACCTTCAGGAAATTTTTTAAAAGACAGAAACCCAAAGACACCATTCATGTGCTTAAGACTGCAGAAGGGTAACACTAAGATGGAGACATTTTAAACCTTGCCAGTTGGAGACACAAGGTTATGGCTTTTTGCTTTATGGTAATGTCACCATAGTGTGACACTAGGATTAGAAGAGAGTAGAGAGAAAAAATAGCTGATATGCCTATTAAACAGCCTTTCTCTAATCTCAGATATTGCAATAGCCTTTGGCTAATGCTGAGACTCAGGCAATTTATGATTGAATTCTGTAACAGGTACCTGTAGGGCCGCATTCTCTGTTGCTGTGATGGCCATATGCTTTAGACACCAGATGGGGAGAAAGATGTCATTCTGCTATGAAAATTGAGGAGCCAGACAGAAGGCTAGCTCACTTCAGAACAGGTGGGGACAGCGGGGTTTCTTTTAGGGAGAGCCAGCATTTTCTTCAGGGAAGAGCTTTCTATCTTCTAAAGTACTCAAGCACATGTTTGGTTAAGACCTCAAAGTTCTACACAGCCTGGGAAAAATAGCTTTAGCTTGAAGTTTCCGTAAGACAAGTCTTATAGCTGACCACCTTGCCCATCAAAGGAACTTCACGGCTAACACTGCTGGAGAGCCAGCTTTGAGGCAGGGTGCACCTTGATGTGTTTGCCAAGATGAAGGAGCTACAGGGAGAAATGAAGACGTGTTTCACCTTGTCTCTGCTCATGAACACTTTACACGCTTAGCGTCTGCAGTTTGGGTATGAGCGATATCCTAAGAGATGTTCAAGTCCAGATTCCTTTTTAAACTAACCGTTCCTAAAGTTAAGCAGAGGCTGGAGGAATACAGCTCTATATTTCAGGATTATTTAATGATCCAGATAATTTATAAGCATAGTCCGAGATAAAGAATGAATGAGTAAAATACAGATGTTAGGAGACTTTTTTTTTTTTTAAGTAAAACATACTCCAACAATTTGAAAGATGCAAATACATGATTGATTGTTCAAATTTATTGTGCCATTTAAATGTGAAAAATATAACTGGAAAACGTTATAGTCTAGCTCCAGTTGATGGCATTTAAATTAGAGATTGTAGCTGCAGGGGGGCGTTCCCATCATCAACACTGGTTAGGGGAAAAAAAAACAAAACAAAACACTGGTTAGTAAAAGAGTTTAGATACAAGTCTGAAGTATTCATAGAGTAGGGTCTGTCCATTGAGCTAAAGTCTGGTTAATTGTCATGTGCTATTTTTTGATGTGAAGATATATAAATACGCTATATAATTTCTGGATTCATGCACTAAATCTCCACTTGCTATTACCTTTAATAGCAATGACCAAATCTTTGATTATTAACTGTAGACCCCAAACCCCTTAGGCAGAGAGATTACTTTTCAAAGATCCTGAATTGAAACACCTCTCCCCCAATTCTAATTTCCAGTAATCTCTTAATTCTGTTGCAGTTTTCCTTAGATTACCTCCAGCCTCGGATAATACCAGTGTTTATTATAAGATATTTTTAGTTAATTGCTCAGTTCCATCATTCATGTTTTAATGAGATATTTGTATCTGTATGCAGAGTGAAATTTATAGTATTTTTAAAGGATTGTGGTATTTTTATAATACTGGATCTATGAAACAAATTTAGAAGGTTTTGTTGTTGTTGTTGTTATAGTTTGGCCGGGGCTGGGTTTGAACCCGTTACCCTCAGTATATGGGGCCAGCACCCTACTCACTGAGCCACAGGTGCCACCCAAATTTGGAAGTTTTTTTTTTTTTTTCCTATGGCCTAAAATGGTTTAAATATCATTGGAATTTAAAGTTAGTTGAACCTCAACTGTGGCTCCTTCTGATCGTTATACCTATTACAAAAGGCAGGTATTTAATTCAATCTATTCAGCAATTCTGCTTCTTATTTTTTTAATTTTTATTAAATTATATTTATTTATGAGTACAATGGGGTGATTTGATATATAATGTGGAATGCTTAAATCAAACTGATTAACATAACCATCAGCTCACTTACTTGAAATGTACCTTCGCGCTGTGCATATTAGGTGAGATCCCACCAAATATCCTCCCTCCACCTGCCCTGTTCCTTCTCCTACCTCTCCACTCCTTCTTTTTTTTTTTAAAATTTATTTATTATTAAATCATAGCTGTGTACATTAATTCAATCATGGGGCACCATACACTGGTTTCATAGACCGTTTGACACATTTTCATCACACTGGTTAACATAGCCTTCCTGGCATTTTCTTAGTTATTGTGTTAAGACATTTATATTCTACATTTACTAAGTTTCACATGTACCCTTGGAAGATGCTCCGCAGGTGTAATCCCACCAATCATCCTCCCTCCACCCACCTTCCCCCTTCCTCCCCTCCCTCCCTTCCCTATTCCCCTTCCCTGCCCTCCCCCCTAGTCTTAGGTTATAACTGGGTTATAGCTTTCATGTGAAAGCCAAAAATTAGTTTCATAGTAGGGCTGAGTACATTGGATACTTTTTCTTCCATTCTTGAGATACTTTACTAAGAAGAATATGTTATACTCGATCCTATAATTCCTCTACTAGGTTTATACCCAGAAGACCAAAAATCACATCATAACAAAGATATTTGTGCCAGAATGTTTATTGCAGCCCAATTCATAATTGCTAAGTCATGGAAGAAGCCCAAGTGCCCATCGATCCACGAATGGATTAATAAATTGTGGTATATGTATACCATGGAATATTATGCAGCCTTAAAGAAAGATGTAGACTTTACCTCTTTCATGTTTACATGGATATAGCTGGAACATACTCTCTCCTCTTTCTTTCTGGACTATATTTGTGTTTTTCATAATTGCCAAATTATGGAAGCAACCCACATGCCCATCAACCCATGAATAGATTAACAAATTGTGGGATATGTATACCATGGAATACTGTGCAGCCATAAAAAATATAGAGATTTTACATCTTTTATGTTTACCTGGATGGAGTTGGAACATTTCTGCTTCTCAGATGAATTTTTGCCATTTACATTTTTATCTATGTTGCTACTGAGTTTCATATAATACTCTCTTAAAATTCCTTAACCTGTCTGGAGTCAGTGTTTTGCTGTGAATGTTTCTCCTTTCTCTTTTCTCAGTCCTAACTATGTCTATATTTGTTTTTTCTACTTTCTTCTTAATCATACTCATAAAAGCTTTTCCATGAACTGGGTTTTGAATTTTTTGTCCTAGTTTTATTTGTTCATTTTCAATTAATTCTTGATTGTATCTATGTTAATCCCTTTTTTCTAAGTCTGTTTGCTTATTTTTTTATTCTCTAATTTCTTGAGGTGAATATTCATTTCATCTGTTTTCATCTCTATCCATTAATAATAAAGACAATTAAGGCATTATTATATTTCCTGGTGTTTCACAGACTTGATGAGAGATACTTTAATTTGACTTGTTTCTTTCATAACTTACAATTCCCTTTTTATTCCAAAGGTGATCTAATTTATAGACTTCTGGATCATAAAATATTACCTGTAAAATATTTAATTTTTAAAGTTTTTTGAAGTTTCCTTGTAATTCAGTGAAAGTTTTTTTAAAACTATCCTTTATATATACATATTAATATTCTATATATACAATATAAGAATATAAATTATGTCTGAGATCAATTTTCTTAACTATTTTCTTCAAGTCTTCTATCTTACCATTATTTTATTCTAATTAATATATCAAACTTTAAAAATTTGAATTTCTCTTTCTTATTATGACTTCAAGTTCTGCTGTTATTATGAATAACTTTGTATAATTGACTGCATATTAGGTAGTATATAGAAATATATACCCATGACATCTTAACCCCTATTCATTCTATGGCTCTCTCTTTTGTAGTTTTAAAAGTTACACATTTTTAACAGTTACAGTCTTGCCTGCTGATATAATCAGACTAATATTTTCTCTCTATTATTTGAAGACAATATATAACATTACCCTCTAGGACTAACTTTCTCCTACCAAAATGATCTCTTTTCCTTCTCATCCTCCCCCCAATTAGATATGATGTTTGGAAAACTTTCTGGCCTCCTCCCCACTTAGCTCACATCAAATCTCTGTTAGTCTTAGAGTGTTACTCCCACTTTATTTTCTCCCAATCTGAAGTTCTAGTTTTGACACGGTGTTCTACACAATTCTGAGCATTCCTGTTTGGCATGTGACTTTGTTCTCACAGGTGGGGTTTACACATTCTCGGGAAATCTCTCCTTCTGGTCTCAGGAAGGAGAACAGGGAATGCTCCTTCCTCTCCCCTGTTTTGCCTTCCTCAGAAACCTGTGGTTTCTGCTCTGCCTCATTCTTTGTTTGCTCTGAGCTGCTCTTGAGGGTTTCCTTCCAGTGAATTATAGGCATTAAGCACTCTCTAAATTATTGTCTGCTCTCAATATCTTTCTTTTGCTCTGACAAATGAGTGATCTCCTAACTGACCATAGGGTTCCAACCTCAGCGTCCTTTTCTCTTAGCCATTGGTAGGTATTAAGTTGTTGGCCTTTATCTTCCTATGTTGTCAGGGAGGTAAGCACCGATGTGTTTCTGTTCCTTTGTAAGCAACTGGTTCATTCCATGTAGGAGTTTGCAAGGTTACATATTTATATAAAATTCAGGGATTTCATTGCAGTGTGCCTAAGTGATGTCTCACATGCACTGTGGCCTGTGTTTTCCCTCATCCCTCCAGCCTGGAATACAGCAAACTCAGACGCATTCAATATTCAGACTCAAGTCTCTACTCTTCTCAGCTTGCCCAAACTTTCTTTCACTATTTGTTCACATTTTCCTTCTGTTTTCTCAGTGTTTTCCTCAACATGAAATAGTTTTTATTTGCATGGTCAACTTTTGTGCCTCTCTTTGGTTGTCATCTTTGCATCCTTTTTGTTGTTGTTGCATTTTTTTTTTTTTTTTTTTGGTGGCTGGGGCTGGGTTTGAACCTGCTACATCTGGCATATGGGGCTGGCGCCCTTACTCCTTGAGCCACAGGCGTCACCATCTTCGGATCCTTTAAATCTGTGCTTTGAGATGTACATTGCCCCTGGTATGCTGGGCGATGAATTTGAGTCTCAACAGTAACACTGTCAATTTTCATTCAATTATATAGAGGTTTTCTTTTGGTTGAGAAAGCATGCATTTTTTTTTTTTTACTGCAGAAATACTTGCATGTTGCATTCAAATTTCCTTATTGATTATTATTACTTTTTATTCATTCACTTTGTCATCCTGGATAGTTTTACTGAGCGTGTTTCTTTGTTTTGACAAATTCTTATTTAACACCTGCTGGACCTTCTTAAATGGATTATTTTACTTTATCAATACATTAAGTTTCAAGTCATATTGTAAATTTGGGAAAAGAGAAGGTGATATGGTCTCCTAAGCATCAGTGGTATAAAAATAGTGAAGCCTCCTCCCCACTTCCACACACACACACACACACACACACACTCTTCCTTTTACTCTTCTGAACACATGGGCATGGGGGACAGGACATATACCATTTATTCAGCACCTTCCAAGCTTTCTGGGAACCTGAGAGAACTATGCAGGTAGTGAGATGTTGACATTCATCTCAGATCTTACAGGTTGCCGTGGGATAGGCTTGCTCCGAAATCTCCTACTTTCTGGTCCTGAACAAAACACCATGAGGCTAATTTCTAGTTCTTTTTCATCTCATAGATGAGTCAGTCCTACAGACAATCCCTTGCTAGCAATTCTAACAGAGTTGCCAGCATCAGGCATATGGGTCATGAGAGATTAAAGTTGGAAGCAAGGAGAAAAGAGAAGCATTTGGATCTATACTGGATTACGTTTGTGCTGATCATTCAGAAATATTTTTGGCGCCATCTCTGTCAAAGCCAGAATGCACACAGCAGCAATAACAACAACTACTAATTAATGTTAGTGCTTTAAGGTTGACAAAACACATCTGATCCCTGAAATCACTTTGTTTTATGGGTGTTGTGAGAAAACAAGTTCAAAGTGGTGTAGTGCAATGCCTATATGAACAAGCTGGTAAAGAACAATGAGACCAGGGCTTAATCTCTCCAATCCAAAGGTTCTTTATAAACATTTTTGCAAATAGGAGGAAGTCAGAGAGTTTCATCCTATTAGCTTTAAGCTGAAGTATATAATAAAGTCAGCAACTTCCAACATTAATATGAATAAAGTGTTTTCAGACTTTCTAAGGAAGAGTTATTTTCTCGTATCCAATACAGTGTCACCTTTCCCAAGCCAAAGAAGCATCTGTTTTGCTCATTTTTTGTGTGTGTTTGTATTTTTATTAAGTGTAATTTGTGAGTTTGTGAGTATACAGACATAGATATCTACATACAGAAAAATCTGTGTATCAAGAGCATGCAACTCATAAATTTTCTAAGCTGAGCATCCAGAGTACCACCCAGATAAACACCTGGAATCCCCTCACATATTTCCTCCCCTGCCAGGGCTAACCATGACCCTGACTTCCAACATCTTAGAAGACTTGTGCAAGGACAACTGACTTGCCATTCTGTATCTTTCATTTCACCCAGAATGTTTGCTCTATTTCGTATATACATATATATATTTCGAGACAGAGTTTCACTTTATTGCCCTCAGTAGAGTGCTTTGGCATCATAGCTCACAGCAACCTCCAACTCTTAGGGTTCAAGCAATTCTCTTGCCTCAGCCTCCTGAGTAGCTGGGACTACATGGGACTACATTATGGCAGGTGCCATAATGTCTGGCTTCTTTTTTTTTTTTTTTTTTAGCAGACCTGGGCCAGATTTGAACCCACCAGCCCCGGTGCATGTGGCAGGCGCCCTAACCAGTAAGCTATGGGCGCCCAGTCTATTTGATAAACATTTGTCGGATGAATAAATGAATGAATCCATCAATGAATAACTGAGCAAGTCAATGATAAAATGAAAAGACCCTTAGAAGGCAAAACATTGCCCAATACAGTTTTGGAGCTAGAGTTGGAAGTGAAGATCTGAGATTAATTGGTTGTGTAATTTGAGGCAATTTACTAAATTTCATGGAGACTCAGGTGACTTATCTAAAAATAGAAACGCCAGTGTCCACCTCCTGAGGCTGTTTTCCATAAGCGTTGAAGTTAATATATGTAGGACCAGCGTCTGGCACCTACAGGGCTGCTGATGGGACTAGTATGTGAGTGTTGTAGTCAGGAGGAGAAAAGAATTGCGCCCTCTGCACTGGGGATGACTAATCTCTTTATTTTTAATTTAATTTTTTATTATATCACAACTGTATACATTCATATGGTACAATGTGATGATGTGATACACAATGTGGAATGCTTAAATCAAACCAATTATCATAACCATCACCTCACTTATTTTATATTCCCAATCTCTTTACCTTGATCTTTTCTTTGTTAAATTTCAATCACTTCCTTCCAAAAATGATAAAATGAAGTGGAAAGAGTTTAACTATATTCAGCATCCTAGCATGATAAAAACAAAAACGACAATAAAAACATACAAAATAAATAAACAGAAAATGCTTTGGTGGGGATGTGGACTACTTTGTGTGTCCTAGGCAAGTTTAGGTTCAGATCTGAATTTCTTTTTTTCTTTGAGACAGAGTGTTACTATGTCGCCCTGGGTAGAGAGCCGTGGCATCACAGCTCACAGTAACCTCCAACTCTTGGCCTTAAGGATTCTCTTGCCTCAGCCTCCCAAGTAGCTGGGACTACAGGTACCCGTGACAATGCCTGGCTATTTTTTGGTTGCAGTCGTCATTGTTTTTTAGCAGGCCTGGCCAGCTGGAACCCACAGGCCTCAGTGTATGTGGCTGGCACTGTAACCCCTGTGCTACAGGCACCGAGCCCAGATCTGAATTTCTATGTCTTTGCTTGTCCCGGTTCCTAGTCAGGGTACATTTGTGTGGATTTCTGACCCTTCAGGCCTTGGTTATTCTGGTGGGGGTAGCGTGCCAGCCAAGCCTGGTTGGATTTAAACCAGACAGAACCTGAAGTTCTACCTCTACACTTTGGCTGTTCACATCCCTTGGTAGCCTGGCCTCATGGGCCCTCCCCGACTCAAGCTTCTTTTGCCCACTCATGTCGAACGCTGTCCCACCTCTTCCCAGGCTCCCTCTTTCTGACTGACAGCCCCAGCCTCACTGCCTCCTGCTGCTTCACCTGCCATGTGTAGCTTAAAGGACGCAGCTAAGACATCCCTAGCAAACAGGCGAGGCGTCTTGACAGTCTTCCTTCTGAAATGCTATGTGCCCTGCAGCCCTGGCTCTTTGAAACCATATTGCTTTCATCTAGTTTTCAGGTTAAGAAGCACACACACAGAGGCAGCTGGTTTCACATGTGAGAAGAAAGATGAGGCTTTAAGATGGTTTGTTTTCTGAAAGTCTAGTCAAATATCTGTTTAGTAGATAAGTCCCGCTAGAATGCATCATGTTTACTTTAGTTACTTTGCTTAATTTCTCTTGCTACCAGTTATCTCTGCTGTAAAATTCAGACAGTGTGTGTTGGATTGCCCATAGTGCAGCTAGGGACGTGCACATCTGGAAATTCACTGGAGAGACTTCCATTAAAATAGAGGCCCTGGGATCTCTCCTTTAGGAGAAGCACCAATCTGCTTCGAAGGACTCTTTGGTATTTGTATTATCCATCTATTAATACATCAAAAAAAGATTGCCAGACATTGAGAGCCACCTGCAAATGCAGTTTGAGAGGTTCCTGGGGAGCCTACTATGTTTGGAGAGTGATTTTTCTATCAGCAATAATGGTAATGCTACTACTCTCGGAAGTCTACTACTTTCATTATTCTTATTATTAATGGCAGTAAGAATAACAGTGATTAAACAAAAGGATCCTTTGAACTTTATGAAGTGAAAGACCATCTCTGTCTTTTTGGCACCCTACCCCCAGTACTTAATATCCAGCACAAATTAGGGACTCAATGTGATTGAGCAACTAAGCAAGGAAAAACAGAGACAATATTTGTGTTTTCTCTAGTATGAAACAATTCTAGGATGTAGGAACTGTTATCTCCATTTTGCAAATACAAAATCTGAGTATAGCAGATGTAAAGCAATTGATCAAAGCCAGAGCACCCAGATGTTTCTCCAGCCCAGGTCAGTCTGATTCGGGGAAGGTCTACACAGCACCTACCACTTCTCTATAATGGTTCAGGTTTATCATCTCATTCCCAGCCTCCCACCCTATTCTTTAAAAAAAAAAAGAATCTGGGCGGCACCTGTGTCTCAAAGGAGTAGGGCACCGGCCCCATATACCGGAGGTGGTGGGTTCAAACCTGGCCCTGGCCAAAAACTCTAAAAAAAAATTAAAAATAAGAATCTGTGCGCCAGGAAGAGATCCTGGCAGAAGATTCCCAAAGCAGGGATGGAAAGTGCTGTGGCCCCCGCCCAGGTCCAAGCACCAGCACATGGGGCACAGGACCAGCTCTACCCTCCAGCTGCTGCATCAGGGGCTGCTTGGGCCATTTCTGCAGCAGAGGAAGGTAGGCAGATTGGGAGGTCCTTGCCATTCAGCAACAAGAATGAGTAGAGAGCTGGAGGGATCAACTAGTGAGATGACGTTAAAAGACCTCAGTATTTATCATTTGAGCTGTGGCAGCAGAACAGATGGGATAGCCAAGGACAGATGTTTGCTGGGTAGGATCACAGACTGATGAACTAAGGGATGGCTCTCAGGGCGAGGCAGTGGGAGGGCGTGGAGCTTCATGGACCGTGCCGATTCTCCCCCATGCTGCCCAAGGGAATCAGGGGTTCCCTTCACCTCCTACTTGGGAGGGCAGCTCCCTCTCTAAACTTCCCTGTGGGAGGTACACTGGTGCTTTGGGTCCAAGAAAGTCTGAAGCACAGGGGTAAACATCTTGCTGTGGCTTAACTTAAAGGAAGGGAGGGAAGGGAATACTCATTTAACTCAGTCATGTTCAAAGGTATGGTAATAGACTGGCAATAGCCATTAGTCAAAAACCCACCATGTCTTCCTTCTCCATGGTTTCTGTATAAATGAACAGGTAAGTAGTCTGCCTTTATTTCTTCATACTGCTTCGTTTCTTGGAGGTTATTCTAAGAAAGACAGAGCTTCTCTCCTTTTTACTTTTTACCTATTCATTCCCTGAATTCCACTAGTGCTTGAATAAATAATGACAGCAAATGGATACAAAATAAGCTCTTGATGACTGTTGGTGAATTAATGAATGAATAGTACCTATAGAATCAAAATGGTACCTTATGGCAGTCATTTTTAAGACATAGGGCCCTAGAAAGCATGACATCTTAGATATGGGCTGTGTAGAATTCAAAACTAAGAGTTCTATATACCATGTGAAAAGCATCCCTGCACTTTGAGAGCCTCTATCTGGATTGTACTACATTAAAGAAAAAGTGCAGCTCAGAAAGCTATAGTGGGTAATGGCCTCTATAGAGAATGTTCTATGACCACCTTGTCATTGTAGTGAGTGCTGGATATTAAGGTTTTGGAATTAGGGGAATTTAAGCTTGTGTATGAGCACCTGTCTCTCTCCTAGTGGGGCTACCTTGGACCCTAGGCCAGAAGGAAGAACAGTGATACCAATCTGGTCTCTGTTTAAAATGTATGCATCTTGTTTGTCATTGATTTTTTTCATTGATTTTGACTTTAAAAAATAGTCTACTGAAGTGTGCATTTTGATTCCTGAATTTTTTTGTTAACCCCTTAAATTTTGTTCCCAAGGTGACAGCCTCACTCACCTGAGCCTAATTCCAGCCCTCTTGCTGCTTTTCTTAATTTGCAAAATGGGTTAATGATTTTTCCCACCTAAGGTTGCCATTAGGATTTAATGACACAGTGTAGTGTCCGGGTGCTCCTGATAATGCACTCAGTAAGTAGTAGATATTGTTGTTAGCTATTTGCTTAGCATCACTTAAAGAACAGTGGCATTTTTGGACTGTGCTTAAATATACACTGTTGTTATAAAATCAAATGCTTCACGTATAACTTAAGGAAATGATACATGTGTCAGGTTGCCTCTGAGCTGCCCTTTATTGATTCTTTTCTATGATTCTGTCTCATAGCAATTCAGTGCTCTGTCAGGACACTGTGAGGACATTATCCCACTGGGATTCCTCATGAGATCTGTGGCCCCACCTATGCAGAGGCCCGGAATATACTTTTAGGAATTTAATCCCCATTTAGGCCAGTATGATGCTTTCTGATATTTCTTCTGTGTGTTGGATGTGGTGGGAATGCAGAGGTTCACTCATGATACTGCCTTACAGGGGCAGAGGACACAGGACCACAGAAGTCTCAGTGGGACCCAGGAAGGGTCACAGCCACAAGATTGCACAGGGTGCCCCTGAACTGCAGAGAGGGACTGCTTCATGCAGTGTAGAGGGACAACTTTCTTATAGTAGCAGTCCCTGAGCTACATCACAGAAGTGGATTGGACATGCCGGATAGAAGGAGAGGCATTTCAGAGTGAGGGAGTCATGAGGAAGGGCACAGGGCTGCCAGCTAAATACCCATGTGTTGAGGCATAGTGGTGTCAGACAGGAAAATGTAACCCACACTAGTTATTTTAACAGGGAGCATCTAATCTAGGGGATTGGGTTCCAAGGTGTTGGATTGGGGTCACAAGGATTTGAAGGGCAAAGGAAACAGTGAAGCCTTCATGCATATGGCCGACCCAAGGAAGAGGTTAGGATTGTCAGAATCTGAAATCTGTGGGACCTGTAGAAGAGGCACTGAAGGGTTGGGGTGCTGCCCTCTGAGGAGGAGAGGGTTTCTGGCTGTGCTTGGTGTCACAGGAACACATGGGGGTATGGGGTGGAGCTTCAAGCTGGACCTGTGGGGAAAGCCTGGCTGCAGGTGCTGGTTCCTGTGAGGATGAACTGAGTGTGGAAGGAAGCTGGAAGTGGGACTAAGGACTGCTCCAGAGTGAAGGTCCATTGTTGGGAAAATGAGAATGGGAGCAGCAAGACAACAGGAAGGGGGATTCCCTGTCCCCTCCCTGCCTTCCAGCCTTTCTTAAGGACCCCTGCTGAAGAACCTAGCAGGAAAGCAGCTGGCAGAGAAGACACGTAGGTTGTAGAGTTCCAGCCTCAGCACCACAAGGCAGAATAGAGAAGGTGCATCTGGAGGTGCAGGGACTTGGAAGCCTCGAGGGAGGGCTTTGGCATCATGGATGGATAAGCCGGTGCGAGGTAGGGCCCAGGGGAGGAAAGGCTTGCTGATACTCCCATAGTGCACAGCCTGGTGACTACAATGCTTTATCCGTCAGGAGGATGAATCTCCGCCTCCCCTCCTCCTAGAAAGGGCGGCATTAGCAAGTCAGCATAGAAGGCGTCAAATTCCATTACATTTACAAATAGTTGAAAGTGATCCTTAGCAATTCATCAAAAACATTTAGCAAATGATTAAATAGAAATATCTCTCTTCCTTTTGTTTTCTCCTAGTAAAGCACTTTATTGTTTAATGAATAACTGAAGGAAATACGTACAAAGCTCTAATAATGTAATTCTAATTAAATGCTTCTTAACATTAAAAAAAATTCCTGAGTAATGTGTTCAGTAAGTCATGCTGCCGCTCCTGAGTGATCTGTACAGCCAGTGACTGACTTGAGATCATTTATTAGAAGCTTAGTGGGATCAGTTTCTTCACCGTGTTTCTTTTTTGTGGTTTCCAAGAGCGAGCAGAACATCAACAAAGCAGTGGGGAGGCCTTGTGTATGGATTGACAACTGACTCTGTTTCACATGTCTTTTTTTATTAAATCATAACTGTTACATTACTGCAGTATGGGGTACAATGTGTTGATTTTATATACAAATTGGAATGCTTACATCCAACTGGTTAACATAGCCTTTACCTCACTTAATTGTTGTGTTAAGACATGTCTACTCTCCTCTTAATAGATTTGACATGTGTCCTTGCAATGTGCACCATAGGTGAGGTCCCATCAATTACCCTCTCTCCACCTGACCGACCCCCTCCCCTCGCCCTCCTCTTCCCTCCTCCATTCTGGGCTGTAGCTGTATTTTATCATTCGTATTAAAGTGTGGGTGATAATGTATTGATTTCATAATAGTACTGAATACATTGGGTACTTTTTCTTCCATTCTCGAGATACTTTACTAAGAAGAATATGTTCCAGCTCCATCCATGTAAACACAAGAGAGGTAAAATCTGCATCTTTTTTTTTTAATTTTTATTTTTTTATTAAATCATAGCTGTGTACATTAATGTGATCATGGGGCACCATACACTGGTTTTATGGACCGTTTGACACATTTTGATCACACTGGTTAACATAGCCTTCCTGGCATTTTCTTAGTTATTGTGTTAAGACATTTACATTCTACATTTACTAAGTTTCACATGTACCCTTGTAAGATGCACTGCAGGTGTAATCCCACCAATCACCCTCCTTCTGCCCACTTCCCCCCTCCCTCCCTTCCCCCTCCCCCTTTCTCCTATTCTTAGGTTGTAACTGGGTTATAGCTTTCATGTGAAAGCCATAAATTAGCTTCATAGTAGGGCTGAGTACATCGGATACTTTTTCTTCCATTCTCGAGATACTTTACTAAGAAGAATATGTTCCAGCTCCATCCATGTAAACATGAAAGAGGTAAAGTCTGCATCTTTTTTTTTTAATTTTAATTTTTTTATTAAATCATAGCTGTGTACATTAATGCGATCATGGGGCACCATACACTGGTTTTATGGACCGTTTGACACATTTTCATCACACTGGTTAACATAGCCTTCCTGGCATTTTCTTAGTTATTGTGTTAAGACACTTATATTCTGTATTTACTAAGTTTCACATGTACCCTTGTAAGATGCTCCGCAGGTGTAATCCCACCTATCACCCTCCATCCACCCACCTCCCCCCTCCCTGCCCTCCCTCTCCCCTTTCCCCCTATTCTTGGGTTATAACTGGGTTATAGCTTTCATGTGAAAGCCATAAATTAGTTTAAGTCTGCATCTTTTTTTTTTTTTTTTTTTAGAAACAGAGTCTCACTTTGTCACCCTCGGTAGAGTGCCGTGGCATTACAGCTCACAGCAAGCTCCAGCTCTTGGGCTTAGGTGATTCTCTTGCCTCAGCCTCCCAAGTAGGTGGGACTACAGGTGCCCCCCACAATGCCCGGCTATTTTTTGTTGTTGTTTGGCTGGGGCCGGGTTCGAACCCGCCACTCTCGGTATACGGGGCCGGCGCCCTACTCACTGAGCCACAGGCACCACCAGGTCTGCATCTTCCTTATGGCTGCATAATATTTGGTGGTGTACATGTACCACAATTTGTTAATTCATTCATGGATTGATGAGCCCTCGGGCTGCTTCCATGACTTGGCAATTATGAATTGGGCTGCAATAAACATTCTTGTGCAAATATCTTTGTTGTAAAATAATTTTTGGTCATCTGGATATAAACCTAGTAGAGGAATTGCAGGATGGAACGGCAGGTGTACTTCTAGTTCCCTAAATGTTCTCCAGACTTCTTTCCAAAAGGAACGTATTAGCTTGCATTCCCACCAGCAGTGCAGAAGTGTTCCCTTCTCTCCACATCCACACCAACATCTGTGGTTTTGGGATTTCATTCCACATCTTCTTCGTCCCCACGTGTTTATAGACTGTTTGCTTCAGATGTGGCTCTGTAAGGGAAGGACAGACTGCAATGAGCTAGAGAAAAAGAACTGGCTACTGCCCTCTAGGAATTCATAATGGGAATGAAGATGCTAAGTGGACAAAGAGCATTGGTTGTGCATAGAGCATATGATTGTGGCAAGGCACTTTTTTATTCTGGGTAGAATCTAAGGAAATACGAGACAAATGGGGCCTGTTCAAATATATGCCTTTTCCTGCAGATGACGACCCTCTCTGGGAGTTGTTGCTTACTTTAATGCTCTTTTGCTGATGAAGGCAAGAATCCCTCAACTATTGAAAAGTCATAACACAAGTGTGGTAATGTGTATAAATCAATAATGCATTTTAGAACAATTACTACTGTAAGTCCCAGGTGTCTTTTCTCACAGATAGATTTTTATATTTGCTGGAAAATAACAATTACTTTGGTATGTATCACTAATTAAAAACTGCTGAATAATTTCCAACAGTTATTAAGTAATTATTGGTAATTCCATGTCAGCATCAGTAAATAATTGTCTCACCTCGTATCCTATAATTAAAACTGTAGTGCCCCCCAACAAATATTAAGCCGTCATAAATAATTCCAATTGGGCACAAGTAGCTGCTACACATTCAACTTGGTTGTGTTTGTAATTTAAAATGACATTTTTCATTTGACTGCTGATTTATGAAATTTTTAAAAAATCAATTTGCCTTTCTTAATGGGCTAATGCCCTTTGGGAATACACCAGATGTTCTACTGCCCAACTTTAGCAGCTGGGCAGAAAAAAAATTAGCCAACATACTGATATAAGACCCAAACAAGGAAAGGGTAGTAATTATGGGTGTCGGGGTGAAATAAATACGCTGAAGAGTTGCTGTAATGCCGTCCTGGTGATCTTCATCTTGGCGATGCGTGCGGGGGCAGAGGCTGCACTCTGTAGCCTCCTCTGGTCTGTATTTCTCTTTCTACTTGTCATCATTGTCAGCATGACAACTAGGGTATATCAGAGAACTGACATGGTGGTGTAATTCCTTTTCCTTCTTCTGCTAGAGAACAACCTCTAGGGAGGAGAGGAGATGGAAACTCCCCAAGTGTTTCGCGTGCCTGACTTCCCACAGCCCAGCTTCCCCTAGAAGGACATGGGGATAGGGCAGGGCTAAGAATGAGGAGCCGAAGCCTGATTACTGTCAGGCAGGTTGCAATTCTTCAACTGATTCATTTAACAAATATTTATTGAGCACTTACTATGTGCCAGGTTCTAGGTAAATGCTGATTTTAAGGCTTCCTAATTTTGAAAAGCAAAGGGAGTAAGCTTCCTTTATTCCTTCATGTTACACAATTTAAAGCCTATAGATTTGCGTCCATACAACAGTGTAGGGTCATCGTCCGTTTCTACCGAGGAGTGACTATGACGTATGATATAGACAGACCATTTCCAACTCTACTGATCCTGTGATATTTATTGTTCTAGGTCATTCAGGGTATTTGCAGTCTTCTTCCCTGTAGATGGATAATAACCATCTGTACTGGCACCTGTCTTAGGTTATTTAGATACGTTCAGGAAGCAGATGGTAACGCCCAGTGAACTCCTAACTGCTTGTTCAATGATATTTCCCCGCTAGATTGTTAAGTTCCATGACAGCAGAGTCCATGTCTGTATTAATCAACAACGCATTTCCAGCAATTAGCTCAGTGTAAATATTTGTTCGATTAATTGTTGATTAGAACTCCAAAACAGTAAAAGGAACAGAGAGAAAAATCATCAGCAACTCTTTTGGTAAAGCACAATTGTTGTTTAATTGTTACTTGTTTATGAAGAACTTTAGGGTTCATAACTAATACCTCCCACCTTTTACAATCAATGAAGAGTACTCAATATTAATTTTATAATTAAGAAAGACAAATAGGACTATACACGTTATATCCCCACTCCATCCTAATTAGGCCCCATGCTGTGTGGTCCATTGCTAACGGAGAGTGAGCGTTAAGCTATCTCCTGCTAACTCAGAGAGCCAACATAGGGTGTTATCCTCTGCACAGAGCATTTGGATGCTCCAGGGACCATGTCAGGAATGGTCTCATTTGGGTTAATGGACGTCTTTATTCTTTTCATCAGGAAGGAATCCTGTAGATGCACAAATCAAATGTGAAAAGATTTATTTGTTCTGTACCTTTGGGTAATATAAGGACCCTACATAGGGAAGGCTTCAAGAAGAGGTCTAGCCTGGAAATGGGGGGAGGCAATTAAAGGCCCCTGAAATAGCATGGAAACGAGAAGGCCTTCCAGTCTGGAGGCCAGCCCCATACACTTGGGCTTCTGTCTGTAAGCCAGAAATGGGGAGGCAGGTTCTGGAACTTTGAATCCAGTGCCCGCTGATCCAAGCAGTCCTACCAAGTAGACTGTCTCTCCCAGGAATGCTCCTCGTCTGGGTTGAGCACAGCGTACCTGTCAGGAGGGAAGCATGGGAGAAAGAGAAGAGCGGTGTGACCAATTTGGTGTGCGCTCTTCCCACTAGAGTCCCGGTGCCCCGAGTTGAGCATGGCTGGATGCAGTGAATTTGGACTTTGGCATCAGGGTGATTTTAGTTTGCTTCCTCGTCCACGTCTCACCACACATAAGACCTTGCTCACTTTCTCTAATTTTTATGGACCTCATTACCTTTATCTGAAAATGGGGAAACAGTAGCCATGTCCAAAATCGTGGGAGAATTTAATGAGGTGGTGCCCATAAAACACCTGGCAGGGTTATTAGCCTGTTCTAGATCCTCAACAAATCTCACTTCCCTACACATTTGGCACCAGGCCCAGCTGTACAGATAACTTGAAGGCATTCAAGTGCCCCTTTAAGTATTTGCACTTACAAGGTGAACAGATTCACCAACCCTTGGGGTTTACGAAGACGTCTGGATTCTGAGAGGAGGGTATGAAGAAGTAATTACAATCCCCATTGCTGCGTCTGGTAGAGCAAACGGAGTTTCCCCTTTTGCTGCAGGTGAATGGAGCAGGCTAAAAGTTTGGCCTTCCATGCTGCCCATCAGCCTGCGTGTGTGACTGGAGAATGTGACCTTCCTGGTCCTGAGACTCTCAGTGGGAATTGTGAAACACCAAACCACAGGTCTCCAAAGGAAGTGACATATCTTGCCTTCTCCCTACAAAAGATGCATGTGGGCTAAAGAAATTGGATGAGTACGTTCCGCTTTGTTTAAATACCACTTGGTTTCGCCACTTTTAATCACCGGTTCCCCTGAGCCTGGCGTGCTTTCTGCAGCAGACACTGGCTGCATACCTAACAGATATTTTGAATACAACAGCTTGACTCCCCTGCTGCTTGGATGATAGCAATTGGCTAGGTGTTCTATCCCTTGCCTTCTCCCCCCTCTATGGTTGCAAGGAGATTTCAAGTGCAATTTGGCCCTGCACTTCAAACAGTAATTTTCCTGCAGACATCACAGCCTCCAAAAACTCTACCCTAATCAAATCTATCAAGCCCAATTTAGGGGTGAGCTTGTGTCTGTTTATCAAGGAAATGGAGTTGAAATTGCCCCCTTTAATGGAATCGTAGCTGCCCACCATAATCTTTCACATGGAGGTTTGAATTAATGGCAGGACGTGGCCCACGCTCTCCAACCTTGGAATTTGATTCCGGTTATAGGAAATTGCTGTAATTTCTGTTCTGGGATTCTCAGGGATGTTGGGGCATTTGGGGCTGGGGTTAGAATTAATGTGTCAGAGGAATTTAAGAATTCAGAAGTGGTTGGGGGAAGATTAGCACTTTTACACAACACCCAGTGAGTCACCTCGGCATCAACTCAAAACTGCTGTGACCTGTGTGAATTACTTTTACCAAGTCAAGGAGAAAAAGCAGAGAGATGGGTTTTTCTGACGTTCAAATTTTAAATTAGAGCAAAGCACATACGGGTAGAATGCATTGGTCCTAGTGCAGCATAGGGCAGCTCACTTACATGCATTTGGCATTGCCACACTTGGAGGGTAAATAGCCCACATGCCTGGGTCCTCTCTGATGCAAGGCAGAAGCCAGTAGCCAGTCCCATTGCTCAGCCCTTCCCTTCTTTGTTCACCTCTGTAGCAACCTTGGGCCATTCTACTTCCCTCAGGGAAGCCTGAGTATCACCTCAAAGACTGTGTTCCATTCAGCACGTAGAGATAGATCCGAAGGCAATTTTGCCTTAGCAGAGAGTCATTTCACTTTTAAAAACGTGAACTAAGGGGGCAGCACCTGTGGCTCAACGGAATAGGGTGCCGGCCCCATATGCCAGAGGTGGTGGGTTCAAACCTAGCCCCAGCCAAAAACTGCAAAAACAAACAAACAAACAAACAAACAAACAAAAGTGAACTAAGGGATGTTCTATTCCTCTTTCAAACATATTAGTTTCTTCTTTATATTGAGCTATTCTGACCATTTGATTTTCTTGCACAATTTCATGTTTATATCATGAAATAAACCATTTTGAAATGGTTTCAACCATTTTGTTCTCATAGTACAGAAGGGGGATGAACAGTTTTATTTTTATTTTTTTAGACAGCACTCTGTCACCCTGGGTAGAGTGCTGTGGCATCATCATAGCTCACAGCAACCTCAAATTCCTAGGCTCAACGGATCCTTTTGCCTCAGTCTCCCAAGTAGCTGAAACTACAGGCCTGTGCCACTATGCCTGGCTAGTTTTTCTATTTTCAGTAGAGATGGGTCTCACTCTTGCTCAGGCTGGTCTTGAACTCATGAGCTCAAGCAACCCATTTGTCTGGGCCTCCCAGGATTGCAGGTGTGAGCCACTGTGCCCCGCCAACAAAGAAGATAAACTACTTCTAATGCAATGGAATAAATGAAGAAACCAGAGTTAAATGACCCATCTAATTAATGGTGGCACTGGCACAGGCCACCTCGTTACACACTTGTGCTCTTTCTGTAATGCTTTCTGACATATTGAAACTTATCAAGTTTTCTTTCCTTTGAGTGGGAGCTGGGCTTGACTTCCCTGAGGCAGGGACTGAAGCCCAGCCCTGTACTTCCAAGATGACCTCCCAGTATACCGCCGTCCTCCTCAAGGAATTTTTTTCTTATTTTACCCTCCTCTCAGGAACTAATTCTGAACATTAGAATATATAAGTAAGAGAAATACTCTTTTCGTAAAATATGCACCTCAAGTTTTCCATCTTTCAATTGAAACTAAAAGACTCCTAAATTAGAGAATCATAGAAGTTTAATAAATGTAGGGGGAAAGTCCATTCATTTTTCTTCATAAGTGGCTAATGCCTCTCAGAAAATTTTCCTATTTAGACTTCATTCAGCCTTTTTCTTGCATATTTTTTTTTTTGTTGTTGTTGTTGTTCCTTTCTCCCCCCTGCCTGGCCCTACCTCTCTTCATTTTAGGTAAGGTCATTTGCATGAAAACAGCATCTCAGCTACTTGAGGTTTTATCTGATGTCATTTATGCTCCCTCAGAACATAACCCCCACCAGTGCCCCCATCTCTGCACCCATCCAGCTCGGCGGTGCCTTCAGATACGAGGTCACTCCCTGCTGGCATTCCTGAGAAACAGCCTTTGCAAGACCCTGGTGGCCTGGCTGTCACCACGGTGCCCCGGCCAGGACAGAAAGGATTGCTGGGAAAGTGATGGGTGGGAGAATAGGGCCACCAGGGTGAGCCACCAAGCGCTCTCTCTGTGCGGCACAGCTCTGCTCCTGAGCTGCTGATCAATGGTGGACGTGTTGGGAGTGCAGAAAGCAGTGGCCCGTTTCCTGTGCCGAGGAAGTGCTGCGCTCATCTTCCCTCCTGCCCTTCGCATGGCTGATGACTAGCGATGGCCTGAGGAACTGTGCAAAGAAAGGAAAAACAGAAACACAGTGCTATTTTCACCCGTGTCATAAAATGGCTCATCGGATTATTGATTGAGGTTTATCTGTTATGCCGCGTAGTAGCCTGTGCTGCTGTGGAGAATCACAGAGGAATTCCTGATCCTCGGGGGAGAGTCTGATGGCTCGAGCATGGGAGTGAGCGGGCAGGTGCAGCTGCTCGGGACTGCTCAGGAATGGTTCACATCATGGACCCCCCTCCCCCAAACAACCACAAGGTGCTGCTTACCTGACACATCCCTGAGCTGCAAAATAGCAAACAGGCAAATTTAAGTACATTGTTATTTCTCTCTCTGGCAGGAGGGCAGCTTAATTTTGCTGGTTTTCCTTTTTCTTTCACTGACAACAAACCAGCATCTCTATGCACCTCCATGTTTTGCCACCTGTTATCTCTGCGTAAACTCCTCTCTTGAAGTTTATCACTGACTTATTAATTATCAAATCAACTGGTTGAATCTCGTGCCAACATTTGCTCCCGGCCGTCTATGCTGCTCTGTGACATCTGCCTCCCTCGCCCGTCTGCCTTCTCCTCCCTTTCTGGTTACAGCTCCGCTGCCCATCTCTATCCCCCACCTGAAGACATTCTCCAGCCCTTTGTCGCCCATCCTTTCTTTTTCTTTTCTTTTTACATATTCTTTTTTTGTGGTGTTCTCATCACCTCCCACTGTCCAATTATCACCTCCCTGGGAAAGATGCCTAAATCTGTTTCCAGCCTTGACTCCTATCCTGAAATCTAATCTTGCATCTATAATTGCCTTCAGAATATTAGCGGCTCTCTCTCCCTTGCCCCTCCATAAAATCTGTCTCTGGGGTCTGTTGATCTGTTGGTTTTAACTTCATAATTTCCCCCTGCTCCTTTTCATCTTCACCACCTCCATCCGACATTACTTCTATTTCATTACTTCTCACTTAAACTATCGGAACACCCAGTTAATTAATCTCTCTCCCTCTGCCTCTTGTCCCTCATATCTCTGCTAGATTAACCTCCCCAAAGCATAGCTCTGACCCCGACATCCGCTAATCAGACACCATTTATGATGCCTCTTTGACCAGGAAAGTTAAGTCCAACTTATTCTTTCAGGTGTGGGCTGGGGAAGGTAGACCAAACTCTTCAGCTTGGCCACTGTCACTTGCCTGTGCTTTCCCCTGTCTGCCACAGGTCCTTACCCTCTTCCTCTTTGCAGGTGCCACACTTCATACTATATTGGACAACCATAGTTTCCTGAACGTGCCACACTTGGTCAGGCCTCTGAGTTTGATCACGCCCTTCTCTCTGCCAGGATAAATCTTCCCCTTCCCACCCTACCCACTACATGGCCTCTCCTTGATGACCCAAAGAACTCTTTATCACCTTTTAACACTCAGGTTAAGTATATGACTGCAATGTTTGCACTCATCCAACCTGAGAGCATGAGCCACTCCCTTCTCTCTGCTCCCAGAGTTACTTATTTTATTGCTATGGGTTGAATGTCTTCTCCAAAATTCACGTATTAAAGCTGAGTCCCTAACTGTGCTGTGTTGGTACATTGGACCTTTGGGGAAGTGATTAGGTCATGAAAGCTTTACCTTATGAATAGGTTAGGGCCTTGTTAAAAGGCTGGGGAAACTAACTGAGGCTCTCCTCTGCCCTTTCCATCCCTTCTGCTCTATAAGGACTCACCATCCCTCCTTCTGGAGGCATCATCTTGGAAGCAGAGACATGGCTCTCACCCCACACCAAACCTTCCAGGCAGACCTTTGATCTTGGACTCCCAGCCTTCAGAACTGTGAAAAATAAATGTCCGTTCTTTATAAATGACTCACTCTTGGTTAGTCATTTTGTTACAGCAGCACAAACAGACAAAGATATCCATGTTATGACATCTGCATTTCTAAAGCTGAGACCACCTGGACCGTCTCATTCATCCCTGTAGCCCCAGCACCTCACGTGGTGTGAACACAAAGTGAGTGGCTGGCCTTCACGTTCCAGCAAAGCTGAAATGCTTGTTTGTACGTGAGCGTGTGCTGTGATTCCTCCCTTTTTGTTTTTGTTCTGTCCTTCCAGCAGAAACTCCTCCTTTGTTATGGATTGGCCAGAATTCATCCTTTACAGAGCTCAGTGGAAATATTGTTTCCCACAAGAAGCCTTCCGTGTTCTCTTTTTACCAAACCGACAAATGCGAATGTGTGTGCGTGGGTGTAATTTCCATGTAATCTCCAACTCATGGAAAGATCGGGAGTTATAGTTACCAGACCCATGTTAGAATTCTGAGCCACATAAATACAACTTTATTCCTTTTTTACACTACATTACACTAAAACTTTTTTACACTACATTAAAACAAACTTATCGTGACAGGCCAACCACACTTACGAAAGGTCTTATGATAGCAACTTGGGTATAACAAGTAATGTTTGTTCATGATCTTCCTTCTTTAAGCCACTTAACATTTCATGGCTTTTAGCATGTTCACATACTTTTTTTATCGTTAATAATAGAACAAGACTCCCAATGAAAGAACAATGTCTTTTCCACATTTCTCTTTCCAGCAGTAAATACCAGAGACTCTTATATAACTGGTGCTTATACTATTCATTTAATTTAATGGAGTAAACTGATTTGGAAAGCTTTATACTTTCAAAAAGAACATATTTTTATTATTTGCACAAAATTAAACATGGAGTTTTATGGTCATGCCTATAAAATGTTAGACGTTACACTTTGGGTGAAGAATGTAAACTACAGGACCACGTATTTTCTCTGGATAAATCAGATTCGACACCCATCATTTTAATGTTAGTGTCTTTATCAGAAATGTTCATTCTCTCTGTTGTATTTTTAAGTATGGAAACATGGAACAGCAGTGACTGGACAGCATCCCTTTAAAAGGTGGTCAATGAGGTGAATTAGATTACCCGGTAAATTTCATGTAACGATCGAGCTTTCCTATACATCTTCTCCAGGGCAAATTATTATAATTGTTTATATGCATTCAACTACCGTGATGCAGAATCTTAAAAAATATCTACTAATCATCACATCTGAAGCACTCTGATCTGCGAGTTATTTTTTTCTTTTGAAAACATGAATGAGGTTAATAATGATTACCTTTCTTAGATCACAAAGTTGACAAGAAGCTCACAAGCACCTCAGTTTCAGTTTATCTTTGTTCCCACAACCCTGAAGCCTGGTAAAGTGTCTGGAATAGAAAATATACTCAGCAAATATTTATAAACACATGAGAAAAATTGTTCAGGATTTTAAAGTACAAGACAACAGAATTTAGATTCTCTAGCACCACTTCCATTTTAGATGATGATGTTCGCAGGGCTCAGAGAGGGCAAAGACTTTGTCCAATGTCACACAGCAAGCTGGCAGCAGAGCAAGAAGCAGTTCCCAGATTTCATGTTTCCCGGCCTCTCTTCCCATAGATCACACCACGTCAGCCGCGTCACATGTGCAATATACTCTTTGATATTAGAAAGAACCAATTCATTTGACTGATAGTTGCGGTGGTCTTGTCCGGTTCCTAGCACAGCACAGCGCTGTAGGATTATAAGATGAATTATGCAGTCTCTGCTTTTAAGTTTACAAACTTAGATGGGTGAGAAAAATACAGAAACCAAACGCCCATTAGGAAATAAATAGTACCGTAGAGATATAAAGAAAGTGTTAGGGGGCGGCGCCTGTCAAGGAGTAGGGCGCTGGCCCCATATACGGGGGTGGTGGGTTCAAGACTGGCCCCGGACAAAACTGCAAAAAAAAAAGAAAGAAAAGAAAGTGTTAGGGCTCATCACAGAGCATGGAGTTATTACATTATCTCATCAAATGGACAAAGTCAGAGGCTGTGGGGTGGTATTCATGGGGAAAATGGATGTAGGCTAGTCTTTGAGAGAAAGATCAAAGGGCCATCCTGAACTGAGAAGAGAGGGGAAGTCTGAGCAGAGGAGAAGCCCAAAGGAGGGTGACCCTGCCTTCCCCAAGCCTATGACACTAGGGGGGAGGGGGCTCATAGTAGAAATCATAGAATAAAGACTAGGACCGTGAACTTTCCCAGATCACAGAGGCCAGGCTTGGGAATTAGGGCCTTAGCAGATAGGTAATAAGGTTAATAGGGAGCTTTTGAAGGTGTTTGAAGATGGGCTCTATTCTCCTTGGAGAACAATTCTGGCTGCAGGAGCATTCGAACAGCGGGGCTGTGGACAAGGGGAGAAGTGACAGTGTCACTCTCAAATCCAGACCAAGTTCTCTTTACATAGGAAAGTAGTGCTAAGAATAGGGAGAGAACAGCTAAGAGGAGAAATGCTATGGAAAGAGTCAGCGGCTTGGGCTCTGGATTCAAGCTTGACTGTCCCTTTCATGTCCTTCTCAGTAACTTCAGTTCCCTGGGCTCAGCTTTTAACCTGCAAAGTGGGACTACAGTATCTACTCAATGTGTTGTGGTTATGAAGTGCTGGAAAGGGTGACTGGCTCACAGAAAGGTCTCGATAAATACTTGCGGTGGTTGTTGGTACAAAGATCTTAATCTAGAAGGTTCTGGAAGGTGAGTCTCAGGACAGCTGAGGCACTTTGTTCCACTCACCACTGTATTCTGTGCCTAGAAAAGTGTCCTGTGCAGGTTAAGCATTTAATAAATATTTGCTATTGTTTTTATTATTGTCAATGTCTTCTTTGTATCTTCCCCATTTATCCCTGCAGATATGATTGTGTGAAGTTATTTGCATAAGAATTACTCATAGAATCTTCATACGGTATGCATTGTGATGAGGACACTTATTAATGATATCACAAAATTCTCTAAAACAGATGATCCCTTTCAGTGCATTCAGTAGAGAGCCTGGGAAACAGAATGTGAACAAAGATATAGCTAGTGATGTCTCACACATTTTATATACTAGAAAATAAAAGAATTAGGGTATACGGATGTGACATGTGGATATATGCACATTAATATATACATGTAGATAATTCCACGTATATAAGTTGTCTGCAGACTGAAATACGGATCGATTGACTGGTGGATGTGGTGACGGACGCTAAATGGTTGATGTCTTCCATTCCTCCCTGGATTTCTATCTAAGACTTTGAAAGAATAGTCCCCTAGATCACCACGTGGGAATGGTACTGCCTGGTTAGCAATAAGTTGCCTTCTGCCTCACACTGCCAGCTTTCTTGGGAAGCGGATTAACACTGCCTGTTCTTCATTTGCTTTTTCAACTCTGAGCCCTGCTGGTGGACAGCCACACTGCCCTGTCCTGGGGGATGTGCTGGTGGCAGCCCACGACCATGCCACATGTGGCAGCTACATGCTGCCATGAGCCCACAGAAACCCCCCGTGTAAGACTGCAGCACCAGGAGGCGGCGCTTGTGGCTCAAGGAGTAGGGCGCCAGTCCCATATGCTGGGGGTGGCGGGTTCAAGACCAGCCTCGGCCAAATACTACAAAAAAAAAAAAAAAGTCTGGGGCACCACCGAGCTTGGAGAGAATCCCAGGGTGGAACTCACAGTTAGGCCCAAACTTCAAATTGTGTTTGAACACGGGTTTCAGGATTTCCCAGATACGTTACCCGCTCCCCCTTCCTTTTTTTTTTTTGGTCAGCTGCTATCTCAGTTTTGTTGCTGTGAAATCTTTCTCCTTTTTGGAGAACTCTTCCTGATTTTGATCTAAGGCAGCTGTCGTCTGGTGACAACCAGCAATGTCTGTTAGTGGCGCCAATATAAATCCTCAGCTTCCCACTCAGTTTTTGTGGAAGACGTAGGCCGGGATGCCTGGGAGACGGCAGCTTCCCGACCGGGGTCTGTGAGCTATTGGGCTCCCATAGCTGTCCTTCAAAATCACCTACCAGATTCGTTTCCAAGCTCCTGCTGGACGTCCACGTGTGTTTTGATAGAAGGTTAATGCATACGTGAATACACAACTTTCTGATTTATTGTCACGGTGAACTCATCACTCTTTCGTTTAAATTAAAACTCCCTCCAGATGGGGATCTGTGACACAGATTTATTGATCTGCAATAAAACCTCACTCATACTCTACAGCTGCGCATTTGTCTTCTCTAGAAAGAGGGGTCATTACTCTGTGTGTCCCAAGAATGAAAGCAAGACGCTAACTTCCCTCTTTGTTTCCCGCCTGCCCCTCCTCTGCCTTCTGCTTCTCGCCGCCTCTCTCCATCCACTGTGTGAAACCAGCCGAGTCCCCTAATGAGAATGATTCCCTTTCCCCATCTTGAGCAGGTTCACTTATATTTCTCTTCACTCCCCTACTACCATCCCAAGGAGGCCCTAGCTTTTGTGTGGGCCTCCTGAAAGTGTTGTCGCGTTGAATCCAATATGCGGCTGTGCTCTTTCCAGATGGGTCGCACTCCCTGGTCTGGACAACCCTCTGTGGACTCTGGTATATAAATGAGACTATTGGGAAGAGGAGACCCAAGCAGCCAGACTGATAGAAATCAGAGGAAGCGGGCCGTGGGCGGGCACGAAGTCTCTTGTCTGAATGGGGTAAACCTGAGCAAAGGAGGCTTACTGCTCTGCATTTTGTTGGGTCCACAGAGCCTTCTGATTTATTGCCTAGTAGATATTCTAGTGCACATATGATCCAGGCTGCTTCCACTGGTCAGCAGATGGCTGGTCAGTGTGCCAGGAAGCAGGAGGTATAGCTGCTGTCTCAGGCTCAACAGAAGGAAGGGCGGGAGGACTTTTGGGGTGATCAGATGGATTGCCTCCTCAGTTCAGTGGAGTAGCTCCTCCTGTTGCTAAAATTCTCTCAGACTTCCCCACTGGAGATAAAAGCATGGGGATCACCTAGTCACATGAATTTCAAGTGGCGTGCCGTGATAGGTAAGCTGGTGTGTTGCTATCAGCTGTATGGTGTGATGTCACTTCCCAGCACGCCACGAGTAATATGTCACTTCTAATAGTACTTCTAATAAAATACCGAAGTTTGCAAGTGAAATACTTAAAAAAAAATAAATTAGAACAGATTCAGGGTCATGTTCACATTCATATCATTTTCCAATATGCTTTCTTGGGTAGGAATGGACTGTATTAATAGAGCTCACCTGCCAGAAATCACCTGTTGTATTATATACATAGCGTGTGGTTGGTGAGCTACTGCAAGTTGAGAATTACTATCCCAGTCTGTCTTTCCCTAAGAAGCAAGAGGACTGTCCTTAGAAGAATCCTCAGTCCTCATCTCTTATGTCCTCATAGCACAACGAAGGCATGTAGCCCTGTATCGTCATATTAAAACAGCAAAATAAAACCCCACAGCCAAGCAGTGACGCTGAAGTCAAGACTTGAACCCAAGTGTACAAATCAGCATTCAGTGTGCACATCCCACTGGCCACCACTTCCTCCAGCGGGCAGGCCTGAGAAGCAGGTGGAGGAAGAGTGAGTTGGAAATGCATCATCATTTATCACTGTAATCAGGAAGGTACCCCAAGCAGGTTTAATCACCCCGTGCAGGGAGGGCTGCAGAGCGAGTTTATGGTTTACAGTGAGCAAGCTGACACAGCTGATTGATGTCAAATATGTCATGATGTATATTGTAAAGCAGGGAGATTTAATGGTGTAACTCTATGGCAGGCTTAGAAATGAGTTGCTGCAGAGTAAGGAGTGATGGATGGGCTCATTTACATGTGAAATTGCCAATGGCATTGACAGCATTGGTATGTGAAGGAAAGATAAGAAGCACATAGCAAGAGTTGCTCTTGTCCTGGTATTGAAATATTAAAATACAGCTGTGGCAGCATCTGGAATTGGCAATGGCCTCTGAAGATATAATTATTTTTTACCTTTTAGCCCTAAGATAATTTCTGTCTTTTATAAGGTTTTCTTAAAAAGTCACCATACCATCCTTGGGTCTAGTGTTTACAGTAGATGTTGCTGGTTATAAAATTCAGTTGTAGGAGGTTGTTGGCAAACCAAGACCCTCCATGGCCTTTATCTATCCCCAGCCTAAAAACCTTGCTCCCCGTGAAAGCAGAGTAACGATATGAAAGACTACAATACTGACTTTACAACTTCATTCTGCCTCCCCCAACCTCTTGCTCTCATGGTTTTCTCTACCCTTTGCCAGAAGAGAATTTGTCTCTCTCCCCGCCCCCACCTTTACTGTCTTCTCTAATAAGGCTGCCATTATCAGGTGTGGGCCAATGTCTACTCTATCTGAGAGCATGGGGAATTGTTTAGCCTTTCAACAAATAGTGATGTTTGGATCAGCTCCAATTAAACATTCAGCCGTGAAGATGAACTCCTGGGCCTACATCAGCCAACAAGAAAATAGCTTCCTTTTTGTCTCCCCGAAATTAGAAAAATGACAGTGTGCCTGCCTACCTTCCCCACCTTTCTCCATCTCTCCTTTCTCTGTTTTCTCCTCCGTACAACACACACCAGGCGTCGTGCTAGGTCCTGGGGACAGACACAGCAGCGAAGGAGACAGCAGATATGAGCATGGGATGCGAGAAGGGGAGACCCACAGGCCAGCACGTAGGCTGGCTTCTGTGAAGGCCGGACAAGAGCCGGGGCTGCGCGCAAATGTCCAGGGGTCTGTCAGATACACAGGGAGGGCTTCTTACAGAAATTCGTATTTGAACCAAGAGTGAAAGGGACCAGAAGGAAGCAAGGCAAAGTAGAGAGAGGAGATTGCACCAAGGAAAAAATGGTGCACGTGAGTCCAAAGCAACTAAAGCATTTAGCAAATTTGAGGACCTGCCGTGAGTGTGAGGCAGGAGCAAAAGAGAATGTGAGATGGGACAGCTGAGAGATCAGCTACACATGGGTAAAAGTGTGGCCTGGGGCATAAGAAAGGATCCTTTGGTACTTACGACCGTGTTTTAGGTTTGCCTTATCCGTTTGTTTGCCTTTAATAAGCTGAGTCTTATTTCTGGACATGGTTTTCAATTGTCCTAAGGAAGATACACGGACAATGATAAAAATTGCTATCAAAGTCATGCCTTTAGGGGAGCTCATTGTTAGTAATTAGCACATAGTGTTAAGTACTGAGGAGTTACCAAACATAAATTCAGTTTGATGTATATATGTACTTTTCCAGTAGGCAGATCTTTGCCATCATGATGCCAAATTATATTTATTTATTTATTTTAAGAAACGGAGTCTCACTCTGTTGCCCTTGGTAGAGTGCCATAGCATCATAGCTCGTAGCAAACTCCAGCTTTTGGGCTAAGGTGATTCTCTTGCCTCAGCCTCCCGAGTAGCTGGGACTATAGGCACCTACCACAATGCCTGACTATTTTTTGTTGCAGTTTGGCCAGGGCTGGGTTTGAACCCACCACCCTCCATATATGGGGCAGGTGCCCTACTCAGTGAGCCACAGGTGCCATCTGACAAATTATTTTTATACATAAGCTAATAGCAACTTACTTTATGATCCTGTCGTTCTTGCATTTCTTTTTTTGTTTGTTTATTAAATCATAGCTGTGTACATTGATATGATCATGGGGCATCAAAAACATATTGTATGGGGGAATCTACTAAATTCAAGGCACCTAGCTAGAGGCTGGGGATGCAAATAGGAATACTGTGAGATTCCTTCTCATAAGCTAATGGGGAAGATGGACGCAGAATGATTGCTTAGTACTTCATAAACAGCTGTGATTAGAGATAGACTAGAGCTTTAGGGAGTAGAGGGAGTGCTTGCCTTCATCTGGGGGAGTCTAGACAACTCAGTAGAAGAGAAGGGTGAACTTTATCTTAAAGAATGGTTAAGAATTTTCCATAAGCAAAGTCACAGATGGGGAAGCTACTTTCGATGCAGATAGCTCACCCACATAGAGTTTCATGGAGTTGCCCCAATAAAATAGAAATAATGCTAAAATTACTAGATTCATTCAGCTCTACAAATATTGTTTCCATTCTTCTAGAAACTTAGATGCTATTAGGTTACAGCCAGAATTTGTAAAATCACAGAGACCTGGGTTCTGATTTCATCTCTACTACCTTCTAGTTGTAGGGCCTTGGGGAGGTCACTTCCACCCTGACCTTCTTTTCACTCATTCATCATAGAGCCTATTTTATGGAATTCATAGAGAATAAACGAGGTGAAGTACTTAGCGCTGTGTGGAGCCTGCAGTAAGAGTTAAATAAATGTTAGCCATGTATGATTAATATTATTATTATTATCTGTCATTTAACACCTAATGAAGCATTGAATGAACCACAACCTAGTGACTTTATAGAGCTAAGGTACCTCCTGGAGACCTTAATAGAGCTCCACTCATCTGTCCTCAGAAAACTGTGGTGTCATTGTAATAAATCACCGGCTCGAAAGTGGGCGCACACGGTCCTATCCTCCGCTTGCCACTTGGGTTTCACTCCAATTATCTTGCTATTTCCCCTGGCGGTTCCTTTTTTTGCTACTCAGCCAAAAAACTTCCTGAATGAGCAGTTTGCTTTCTCTGCCAGATCATTAGCCAAGCTGCTGGGAAGGCCCACACCTGGCTCCCTCCTCCCCTCCCCGCTAGGTGCCTTCCCCAGCCACTTCTGCACCAGACTGCGAGTCCACACAAATGCATTCTGTGGCACACAAGCTTTGCCATCCCGAAAACACAGGTTCTGGAAGCTTTTCCTGCAGCTTCAGATGGCAGTACATTGTCACTTTCTACTCTCCTTTCTGCTTTAGAAAACAAAACAACAAAACAATACAAATAAACCAAAAGAAATCTTATCTGTGGCTCAGATCCTAAACAGAAGCCTAAATGCTTCCCGTGCTTAGTCAATCCAGAGAAAATAAAACTAAGGAAATAACTAGAATGGGGAAGTCGGAGAGATCCACTTAACAGCACACCCAACTCTTGTGCCCTCCCGAGTTCTGACCCCGTTGCCCTGAGCGGCTGGGACACTGCTTCACCATCCAGCCACCTTGGCCCGGCTCTTCCTTCTGCCTTGCTACACCCTTTCCCATGACCAATCTAGAATCCTGAATTTAATCTTGATTCCTTTCCCTCAGCCATCACATCCAAGCCATCACCAAGTTAACTCTGCCAACCAGCTCCCTAATCTCTCTCCAAACCAACCACTTGTCCCCTGCCTGCCCCACGGCTGCCTGCCCATTCCCATACACGGTGGGTGACAAATTTCCATCTTCCTTCCTCATTTTTGGTCTCTTCCAGTCTTTTTTCTATTTGCAAATCAGGGATCTTTACGACTGCCAAGGAGATCATGTTGCTCTCCAAGTAAAAATACTTGTGTTGCTTTGTGTCACCCTCAGGATCCAGGCTGAACGTCTTCACCTGGCTTAGGAGGTCACCTTTGGGACCTCCAAGACCCTCCCCTCCTCTACCTATTTCTGCTTCTCTGCCCTGCCCAGCCGTCCTCTGCTCCCTGACCCTTTGTGTGCTTCCATGGTTCTTTGAACCCCTCAAGAGCCCTCAGCCACACTTCTCTCCACCGCAGCTGCGTATCAGGCCAGCTGCTCCTGGTTAGGCCGTGCTCAGTGAGAGCAGCCATGACCTCTGTATCTCACAGCCACCTTCCAGCCTGGTTCTGAAATACATGCTTGTATATGCATTGGTACTGGTTTCTTCAATAATTATTTAGGAGAATCCTTTTGAGAGGGAAATGGAAGAAGTAAAACCAAAATTATCCTGGGACTGGGAATGAGAACCCCTCTCTGCGCAGGAAAGTGGATGGCTTGGTACCCTCCACCTGCCCGCCTACGAAGCATCACTTCCCAGCCCCCTCCTGAATAGATCCAGCCTCTCAGTTCTCTCAACTTGACAGTCAGCAGAAGGGCCCAGATTGGGATATTTTCCAGAGGCAGGTTGAGTAAGCACGGACTGAGCTGACCCTGATAGAAATGGCTGAGAAGCTTTGCAGGGGGATTAAGCAGCTGCCTTTAATCGTGTTTCCTTCAGATTCCAGCATGTGGGCAGGGCTGTGTGGGCAGGGCTGGGCCATGTCTCTGAGCCTCAGCTAGACTCTACAGCAGTCGTTCTCAACCTTCCTACTACCGTGATGTATTTTCATTGTTACAAAGGGGTTGAGAACCACTGCTCTACCGGTTACGGGGGGCTCCTGAACGGGGAAGCCTAGAGTTGGAAACGCGGAATATGGTTTCTGCTTCCACATTTTAAAAACGCCACAGAATTATCTTTACTTCTGCTTTATCTTCAATTCAGAAAGCTTTCATATTTCTAAATGTGAGGTGTTCTCATTAGTCCCTGGAAAATTCTGTATATTGGGGTTATATGACAACCAAGACAAAAGCAGAAGATTTGTTCTGTACCATATCAAAGGAACCCATGGAGAGAAACATCCGAGGACCAGTAGCTCATCTTGAATGCACCTCGGATACAACAATCTGGAATCAGTATGCTATTTTCACAAGTGGCATGTGCCATGGGCCAAGGGTACAATATCCCGTGTTTAGTCCTCTTCCCTCCCCACGTGGAAAATAGTCCCCTTCCTAGATTACCTAGCATGATAGTTTCTTAAAAGTCCCCAAAAGAGGAGCTGATAATTTTACAAAATCTGGGGTATATCCCTGATACCCCATGTCTTAGAGAGTTTGTTAGTAAAGACAAAAATACTATAGTTGACTTCCGGGTGGGGAAAAGAGTTCTTGGAATATAGAACAGCAAATGGAATCATTTAATTATTTGCTACAACTCCTCATTGACAAGTGAAGAATCTGAGTCTTGGACTACTTGCCCCCAAATCATGCAACTCTATATAGACCCCACTGGATTACAATGAGAACCTGTGTGCTTTCTGCCACACCAAATTTGAGATTTTAGCAGTGAAGGGTTTTTAGGTCTGTGTCTTTGATGGGAGCCTTGTGCACAGCTAAATTGGGCCATTCATCATTTGAGCCTCCTTTCAGCTTGAGGGCTTAGACTTGAAGTTTTAGGTCAAGGGTCTATACTTAGCATAGCCTAAAACATAGAAGGCACTCAGTGCACTTTAATTGAATAAATGTTAAATTCGTGCTGTGTAGTGTGCATACACTCTGAGAGGGTTTCTGAGCATTTGAAACTTCCAAATATTTTACCTAACCCTCCCTGAGATTTTTAACAATTTTCTTTTTTTTCCTGTTGCACAGCATCCATTTTCAAATATTTCCGATAAGGCTACAGGCTGTGTAGGCATTTCAAAACCCCTGGACACACGAGGCTACATTTCCTAATTCAGGTACAGCTGAGTTTACTGTTTTAGGTTTTTAGTATGTTAAGGTGAGTCTCTCCCTGAATTACTCAGTCTATCTTTGCACTCACAGCTCTTTGGAGTACTCTATATCCCTGAAGGACTCCAGTGTATGGTTGCACTTGTGTATTAATAATGTATTTGATTCGTTACTACTGTGCCCCAAACAACATAACCCCTGGGCCTATGCACAACATTTAAGACTAATAATTATTTCACATAGAACTGCTTACAAAATAAAATCATCTTTAGGGACATAGGGAGAGTGAGAATCTAAAGCATGGTACTGATTTCTTTTTCTTTTTCAAAGCAAACACTTGACCTTAAAGCTGTTGCGTCGTCTTTTGACTCAGCCTGACCTTAAGGTAGCCTTGGGTTTCACTGGGGCATCTCAGTGGCTCCTGTCCTCATATTGCTGCTGCTGCCATCTCTTAGCCAATGTTCATGTTTACTGGCAAAAAGAGCCAAGCTGGAAATCCCATGAATACTCACTGTTAGGTGTAACACACACCCGGGTCTTCACCAAGGTGGCCCTGAGAGGTAAGGCCGGGCTTCTGTACCTGTGGTTCCCCAAGCTCTACCTTCCTCTGCCTCTCTGGCCCTACCTTTCTGAACTAACACATTTTTCAGCACCCAATTCTTGGCCATACCATCTAATTAACAATAATTACCAACTCTGTGTGCACCAGCTTGAGACACACTTCTGCCCCTGTGTCATTGGGTCACATTGAGTGACTTCCCACAGGTGCTAAGAAGGCCTTGGGGCTGATCTCAGCTGCTATGGCTGGGTTTGAATTGTACCACTTACTGTCTTTGTAAATAAGGGTAATCCTGCTGTGAGTACATTTTCCTCCAAACAGATTTTTCGCCACCACCAACCCTGGAGAGATAGGACTGGGAGCTGGGTGCTGACAAGCCCACACTTCACGCACATTAGCAGATTTTGGCACACACCAGTCATCAGCCAGAGGAATCTGAGAGGGACAATGACCTGGAATCTCTCTCCTCGCTTCAGATGCCACCGTCATGTGGCAATGCATCCTTTACAATAATTTCCAAGGAGTTAATTTAAAATTGCTTTTTTCAATCTTGTTGGTGTCTTTTCAGAGGGTTCTTACTACCTCAGACCTACTGACTTTAACCCAGACCCTTTCCTAGTGACATTGGGGAATGGGTAAAACGTACTTAAACAAAATAGAAGACAGTGTTTTAAAGAGTTATAAAGATCTTTACCTAGTGACATAGATTAAAAATCTCACCAGGTGTAAACTTAGCCTTCCTGAAATAGGGACCACATAACTCTTGGCTGTAACAACATATATTTGCATATTGATAGAATCCATGGATTCCTATAGCTGGATTGGGATATTAGCAGCCATTAAGCACAGCAGTTTGCCTCTTGGAAAGTTGTGGGGTGAGTGATTATTTAACATCCAGTGAGGCAGAAAACACTCAATTTCTAAAGACAAGCCACCTTTGATTCTGCGTTAGAGGCATGCCATTCATCTGTTCATTCATTCAGTCCTTCAGCCAATAGTTACTGAATATCTTGGGTATCAGTATTGCCATATTGTCAGTAATTGGAGAGAATGGAGAGAAATAAGTGTCAAAGGAAGTTGCTCTAGTGTTTAGCTCTTCCACTTACGCGCACTTACCAGTTGTCCAGGTGTTTGCTCTCCCATCCAGCATCTATGTTGAGTATAATGGGGCAATACAGGGTCCTCCCTCTGTCTCGTATTGGATGCTTGGGGGTCCCCACGGAGATGCGGTACACAGAAAATGCACCCGGTAAGCATTTATGCTGGCTGTTCTACATGAGTTCTAGGTTATGAAGCTTCATGGTCACAGAACTGTCAAACCTGAAGAAACCACAGAACTATCTAGCTCTCACTTCCCTGGTTTATACACTGTTGAAGACACTGAGATTTGGAGAGTTTAGTTGCTCAAAGTCACACAGCTAATTATTGGCAGAAGCGAGCTCAGCTCCACCTGTCTTCATTACCTCCTGTCTGCTTTTTCTCCTCTGCAAGTTCCTGATAAAAATCTGTAAATCCTTGTATTGTGGTGGGCCCCTGTAGTCCCAGCTACTTGAGAGGCTGAGGCAAGATGATCGCTTAAGCCCAAGAGCTGGAGGTTGCTGTGAGCTGTGATTCCATGGCACTCTACCGAGGGCAACAAAATGAGACTCTGTCTCTCTAAAAAAAAGAAAGAAAAGAAAAGAAAAAAAAAAAATCTGTAAATCAAAGTGAGGAAGGTTGTAAGAGGCCATCTGGTCCAGAGGTCTCCAAATTTGGGTGCACATTTAGAGCCACTACAGCTTGAGTTTTCCCAGAAATTTTAGTTTCCTTGGTTTGGGAAGTTAGTTTCTGGGTCTGGACATTTAAATGTATAAAAGATGCCCTTGATGATGCTTTATTGGTTTTAGGGAAAACTGGAGTGGACCGCTCACCCACACATCCTACTCAGCTCACCCACTCATTCATCCATCCTTGTCTCATAGTCCCTGAAATATGCATAAAAAAAATATCTCCCAGGCTGGGCCAGGTGGCTCAAGCCTGTAATCTTAGCACTCTGGGAGGCCCAGGTGGGTGGATTGCCTGAGGTCACAGGTTCAAGACCAGCCTGAGCAAGAGCAACCCCACCTCTAAAAAAAAAAAAAAAGAATCTCCCAAATCATCCATATCCTGTGTCAGGAAGATTCTACCAGGCTCTCAGCACACCACAGGCACATGCCCAGAGCCTTACCCAGTTGCTAAACATCGCTAACTAGCAGGATTGGTCCATGTGCCTCTGACTGTCTGCAGCTGGCCCTGTGTTCCGCACTTGCCTCCTGCAGGTCAAGCCAGAGCCCAGCCACGGTGGGACAGACCCACGTCCACCTTTCGGCTGCGACAGAAGGGCACCAGAGGCTGTTTCCCTTTATTTACTTTTAATTATAATTTTCCTGCGTGGCTCTGCCCTCCTGTGAGAGCAGAACACCTGCTAATGGGATTACGTGGTCTGGGTGGCGCGGCTCCTCCTGTCCGTGGATTTCACCCACATAATTGATTTTGGTCTGTTCCCTGACACTCGCCTTCACGGCATAGGGTGTTATTAGGGCCTTTGTTCCATTTTTGAGTGACAAAGCCTTTACAAGCCAGCCAAGCAAAAGCAATTGTTGCATCTCTCAGTTTTCTTATTAACTAACAGAGAATTGCAGGCAGCTTGAAACACGCTGAGAGAAATAATAACCTAAGCGGCTGCTGGGGAGCAGAGGGGGTCCCTTCAACCACAACAGCCTGGCGAGATTAACAAGGGCCCCTTCGCTTCCTCATCAGCTGGGTCTCCTCTCCCCATCTCCTTTCTCTGTCTCCCTCTGACTTTTCCACACTATATCTCTGTTTCTGGACTCTTTGCCGCTGCCCAAACCAGCCCAGTGGTCCCGAGAAAGGGCCTGGCCTGAGACCACCGATGGGGGTTTCTGCTATATTCCCCCACCCTCTGGCGACTGGAATCACCCACTCCAATCTCCCCGCTGGGTGCAGTACCTATGTTTCCATGCTTTCTTTTCCATATTTTCCAATTAAAAATATTTATTGTGAAAGATTTTAGATATACTAAAAAAGAGCAAGAGAAAAAATGAACATTGGCATCAGCCTTCTGCCCAGATTAACAAAAAATATGTGAGCCACCTAAGGCCTCCTGGGAATCCTTCTGTGATCTCACCCCCTCTGCCACAGAGCTCACTATTCTAAATTTGATATCTGTCACTCCCATGCATTTATTTATGTTTCTACCACATGTGTGTATCACTAAACAATAGAAAGTATTGGCATCTATTTAAACTTATAAAAATATTGTTATACCATGTGTATTTCATAATCTGAAAGTTTTGCCTCTGATATTTTTCCATTGATACGTGGGCTAAGGTGTCCTCTGATAAATCACAGTGATGGCCTTATATGTGTTAGAGGATAGTTAGGGAGTCACCATACATTCTACTATTACACATGTCATCATCACCATGCGTATTTGGGTTCACAAGTCATGAATATGCACAAGCTTTGCCTGAGACACAGCCCAGAAGTGGAATTGCTGGGTTGTAAAGATTCATCTCTGGTTTTCAACTCTAGTAGGTAATACCAGGGTGCCTTGAAAGGGATTTTATTTTCCTCATGGTGTAATAAGATGAAACACAGGGACTGGTCATCCCATTTCACGTGAGAGCACAAATCAATGATTGGCTGGGATGTTAATAGGACTAAAGCAAGAAGAGCCATTCCCCCCAGGTCTCCATTCTTGGTTTCCCACCATCCAGGAAATCTTAGTTGAAAAGAAGCATCACCACAGTTCTAATGGCACTGGGAACTCATCCCTTGCTCCCCTTTCTTGGTGACTTTGCATTCTAATCTTGAGCCATTGGCAGGTGAGATCCTTAGTCCTGACCTGTCCTGTCCTGTGGCCCAGGCAGGGGGACTCCTGTTTTCTGAAGGACCTGCAGATCCATCACCCAGAGCTGCAACCTAAGTGGTGCACCCTGTCTCTCTGAATGCTCCAGCAAGTCGGTTGTTCCCACAGGCCCAGATTTGAGCTTTGTGTTAAGAATCAGTCTTGTTAGCCGGGCGTTGTGGCGGGCGCCTGTAGTCCCAGCTACTCGGGAGGCTGAGGCAAGAGAATCGCTTAAGCCCAGGAGTTGGAGGTTGCTGTGAGCTGTGTGATACCACGGCACTCTACCGAGGGCCATAAAGTGAGACTCTGTCTCTACAAAAAAATAAAAAAATAAAAAATAAAAGAATCGGTCTTGAATTTGGGTTCTCACCCTCACTGATTCTGTGAGCAAATCAAAGGCTTAACTTTTCAGATCCTGTTTTCTCATCTGTAAAATGGGAATAATAGTTCTTGCTGTGCAAAAAGGGTGAGGATTGAAGGAGCGGAGCAGAGCAAAGAGCACAATGCTGGCAAACAGCGATTGTCCAGTAAAAGGCAAAAGTGACTTCAGAACACCAGCTTTGCTCTTCACGTTCAGTGAGAGGGAGGCAGCCCGAATACCTCAGAGAAAGAGAGGATCCCAGGATTGGGGGAGAGCACTGCTCCCACTGACTCCCTTCACTTGGACACCAAATACCAGGGGTGGAAGCCACAGAGGGCCTTCTGTCCTTGACTAATCCGTAACGATTTGGGAGGGAGGTTGACTTCATAGGGCTTTCCTAGGCCTACAAGTTCCTCCCCAAAGGAGACTGGTAGAACTAGTTTCTTGGGGATAGAAGACACAACTGGATATGTGAGCCTTGTGCTTTGGCCTCCTTCCTCACCTTTGTAATTTCACCTTGAGAAGGGAGAGGAGTAATTTTCTCCCTCTGTGCTCGTTTTCTCCCTCCCGCCCCGTGCTGTCTGGCCTCAGTCTGTGCTACACTCATGTTTCCTCTTCACACTTCTCCTGCTCTCTCACATAGTTACCCCCCTATTTAATTATCCCTTCTGTCTTTGTTTCTGCCTCTGTCTCCTCTCCTCCCATGTTCTTTCCCGTACCCTCTCCGTATGCTTTCTTTATAATCCTCATGCCCTCCTGGCACCCCCCACAGTGCACCCCTCCCATCCCCAAAGGCTCTCACCCAGCTTTCTTGAACGAATGATTACTAGAAGGAATAGAATTGTTAAGAAACAACAATATTTTCTAGGCGCCAGTGTGTAAAATGTACAATAATCAAGCGGAACGGCACTAAATGAATTATGGTTTTTAAAAAAAAACAAATTACCAACCTGTCAAATACTATTAACGCTCAAATCAGTAGAAAGAATAAGAATATGGGTACAGAGGGAGCTTTCCTTTCTTTGCAAAGCAAATACCAGCCCCTCATAACAGCTGGTTTCAGTGTCTGGAATGAGTAACTGATAAAGGGAAGGAAGGTAGAGGTCTCCCCAATGAACCGTTTTTCATGGTGTCAATGTAATGTGTTACTTTCGTGTGTAGGTCAGATGCATTCCTGTGTTTGACTGAAGGGTTTATTATCTTTCCATGGCTTAATGATATTCTATGGGATAGAGCAGACAAGAAAGGGGGAAATATGAAAACGGAAGCAGGAGTGGAGGTGGGTTTTCAACGCTTGAGGACTGATGTGCCTTTCCAAAAAGACAAGTTTGAAAGGAAAGCCAAATACACAGGAAAACACAACAGATCCCCGACCCCAGATTCCATCTGTCTTTTTCTTTTCTTATTTTCTCTTTCTTTTTCCTTTCTTGTTTATGCTGAAAGGCAGGAGACTGGTACATGGGGGGTTTTAATCCTATGGGATGATTCTTGCACAGAAGCATCTTGAAGTTAGTGTGAGGAACGGAAAAGAAAATTATATCACTTGGGAGTTGAGATACACTAATGGTGGTCACCACAGAGCATCCTGGAGACCACAGAAATTCCTCATCAGCACTTACAAGGTTATTTTCTTCTTTAACTTCGGTTAAGAGAAAACAGAGCCACTGGGGACATAGAAAAGTCCAAGAATGTCTGCCCCCTCCAGGTGCTCACGATTTGTTTGAATTCATCTAAGTTTCTTGGTTTTGTCCTTCACCCAATGATCAAATGACCAAAGCAGAGGTGAAAATACCATCAACAGTGGGGGAAACTATATTATAAACAGATGTAACTTGTCTGGTCTACTGGAGATGCATGTGTGAGTCATTATGAAAGTTTTGAGCTACACAAAAATCAAGAAACGTAAAATCCATGTGCACAGAATCAAATAAAGCCCTCCCAGCAACACTGATAAGCCAAGCAAGCTGTAATGTGCATGGGTGAATCAGAAAGGATGCTGTCAACTGTGTTTCTTGAAAGTGAAATAATGGATCATAACATGGTCTATCTAGAAACTTTTCTAGTGACCCATGTATTATATCCTGGTTGAATGAAGAAATTTGCTATGAACCATCTAGATGACCTGGAGTTCTAATTGATAAACACAGGATCCACTTTCTGTTATCTATTAACTACAGATAACAGTTCCTTTTTAGTGCGCTGGTGTCACAGCTCACAGCAACCTCAAACTCTTGGGCTTAAGCAATTCCCTTGCCTCAGCCTCCCAAGTAGCTGGGACTATAGGTGCCCACCACAATGCCCGGCTGTTGTTGTTGTTGTTGAAGTTGTCATTGTTGTTTAGCAGGCCTGGGTTGGGTTTGAACCCACCAGCCTCAGTGTATGTGGCTGGTGCCCTACCCACTGAGCTACGGGCACTGCCCCAGATAACATTTCTTCCTTGACCTTCATATACAGTCTTTAAAAGTGCTTTGGGAACTTTGGATAAAAAGAAATATAGAAATAGAAGTTACTATTCATGTTATTATCACCTAACTGAAAAGAGCATTTTCCTATCATATTTATAAAATTTGCACGTCTTCTAATTACCTCCACATGCATTTCTTAAAATTATTATTTTTAAAAAACCCTTTAGGTTAGAGAAGTAATTGTGTTTAATTGTGTTTATAGTATTTCAGCTAGAACTAAATGGATTTCAATGGCTAACCTGAAATATAAAATGTTGTTACTTTGGCCTATGTTTGCATTTAAAGTGTCCAAATACAAGGGTTTAAGTCAGAAAGACATGAAATCACAAGGAATACTTGCCCGGTTTATTTGTTCTTTATGCAAGTCAAAGCTGTGTATGATTACAGTGTTGGTTGCATTTAAGTGCTTTGTTTTCCCTTGGGTTACAAACATCTAAGGGAGGCGGAGGATAAGAGGATAAAGAGAATTGAAAAGAATTCTCAAAAGGCATTGTGAAGCACATCAGCTGAGGAGTGAGTTATAAATGTATCTAAGGAAGAGACATTTAATTTCCTTCCACATAAGCTTGAGGCTGAATAGAAGAACTTATCTGGCATAACTTTACTTACCAGGAACAGCAAATTTTAACAACCTCTTGGTGTAGGGAAAGAATAATTCAAGCCACTCGGTAGTAATTATCCATTACCTTTGTTCAGCTATGGTGGTTCAGTGTTCCCTACCATTTCGACATAATTCAGTGCCACAAGTATTTGTCGAGTGCCCATTAAAGTTCCAGACATAGTGCTGGGCTTAGGGACATAACACTCAAAGAAGTCATAGCACCTACTTGCAAAGGAGCTGCAGTGGTAGTGGATCCATAAGGTAGAAGATATATGGTAAATTATGTAATAGTGGAAAGCATAAATCAGTAGGAGAAAGCAGAAGAGTGGGCAATTAATTCTGTGTGGGCTTGCGTTGAAATCAGCCCAGAGTATGTACTCATGCGGGCACATTCCTTCACTCAAACAGCAGATATGTTTTGCCTGCCAACAATGTAGCAGACATCATGTTAGTCAAAGAGGAACTGGAATGATACGCGATTATAAGCTGAACCACGCTGAATGATAAACGAACCTTATTTAGGCTGGGATCCTCCTCCTGGAGGACTTTCTTTATCTGGCCACGGGACTGGGGAAATGGTAGAAGTTTAGAAGGTAAAAGAGAGAAGGAAAATATTCCAGACGGAAGGAAGGGCTTCTGCAAGGTTCTGTTATAGGAAGCAGAACACGAGTCACCAGAGGAGAAGGAAGGCCAGTCCAGAGTAGCTCACAGAGCAAGGAGGAGCATGGGATGTGTATGAGTTTTCTGGGGTTGCTGTAATGAAGTGCCCCAAACCTGGTGGCCCAGAGCAACACAAATTTATTGTCTCACAACTCTGGGGGTGAGAAGTCCAAGATCACAGGTTTGGTGGTGTTGGTTCCTCCTGAGGTCGTCCATGGCACTTGGCCACTGCCAGTGGTTTGAGGGTGATCTTTGGTGTTTCTTGGTTGTGGACTCATCATCCTGATCACTGCCTTAATCTATGCAAAGTGTTCTCCCTTTGTGTATCTGTGTTCAAATCTTCCCCTTTCAGAAAGACTCTAGTCATATGGGGCATGACTCTTTCAAAAAAGACCATGTTGTCCTGAAGTACTGAGGTTTAGGACTTCAGCATATGGATTCGATGTGGGGAGACAATTCAGCTCCTAACAATATGAACTAAGGCTGGAAATGGTGCTGGCATTTTATGCCTTTGACTTCTTTGAGGACTAATAGGACACGTTAGGTTCTTGGTTCTTTATCCCATGATTTTTTTTTTTTTTTTTTTTTTTTTTTGTAGAGACAGAGTCTCACTGTACCGCCCTCGGGTAGAGTGCCGTGGCGTCACACGGCTCACAGCAACCTCTTACTCTTGGGCTTACGTGATTCTCTTGACTCAGCCTCCCAAGCAGCTGGGACTACAGGCACCTGCCACAACGCCCAGCTATTTTTTGTTGCAGTTTGGCCGGGGCTGGGTTTGAACCCGCCACCCTCGGCATATGGGGCCGGCGCCCTACTCACTGAGCAACAGGCGCCACCCTATCCCATGATTTTTAATGGAAAAAAGCTATGATCAAATTTACATTTCAAGAAATTTTCTTGCCTCTGCATTTTATGATTCATCATGGAAAGCTTGGTGTGGACAAACCAATTGGAGGCTATTCCAGTTATCTGGGTGAAAAATGATGGATTAGGATGTACCAGGATGGAGAAGGGAGGAGTTAATAGATTAAGAAGATGTTAAAAAGTAAGCAACTGGGTGGCGCCTGTGGTTCAGTGAGTAGGGCGCCGGCCCCGTATGCCGAGGGTGGTGGGTTCGGACCCAGCCCTGGCCAAACTGCAACAGAAAAATAGCCGGGTGTTGTGGCGGGCTCCTGTAGTCCCAGCTGCTCGGGAGGCTGAGGCAAGAGAATACGTAAGCCCAAGAGTTAGAGGTTGCTGTGAGCCGTGTGACGCCACGGCACTCTACCAAGGGCGGTACAGTGAGACTCTGTCTCTACAAAAAAAAAAAAAAAGTAAGCAACTAATAGGACCAGTTGAAGAATTTAGATGATAAGAAGAAAATAGCGTCAAGGGTGGCAACTGGATGAAAGACAGCATCACTTACTGACACTGGGACAGGTTTGATCAAGAAAATCTTGAATTTAGTCTTGGCTATGGACACTTAGAAGGATCTTTCAAATATCCCAGAACAGATGTTGAGTATGATGCTGTTCAAACACTCTGGAACTCAGAAAAGAGGTTCATGCTAGAAATATAAATTTGGGAGTTAGTATTGTATAGGTTCATTCATAAATTAAACTGTGCTTCTGAACAAACATCTTAGAAACAGGGTAGTATGAAAGTCTCTAGGAACATGGTTTGTTAAACTTCAACTTTAAAGGGCAATAAAAGAGGAGGAAGCATACAGGAAAATGAGTGCAGGAGAGGGCAGAGAGGTAGGAGAAGACAGTCATACAAGTCAAAGGAATAAGATAGTTCAAAAAATGGCTGCAAAGTGATGAGGCAAAATAGGTGCCCACTGGACTCCACAGCATGAAGGACAATGGAGACTCAGTGCAGTGATGTGGGCAGTGCTGTAGTGGGATGAGCAGTAAAGGAGAGGAAAAAGTGTAGAGTTCTTTTGAGATATCTGATTTGAAAGCAAGAAAAGAAATGGGGTTCCAGCTGGAGGAATATGGAGTCAAGGGAAAAATTGTGAAGACACAGAAAAGAGTACATTCATGTTGATGTAGGAAACCCAGCTGCTTATACAAAAGAGCAAAGGAAAAATCAATGCTATCAGATTCTGGGAAGGCTGGAGGAGATTGGACTCAAGCAAAATATTGAGAGAGAGTTAATTCCTACATGCCAAATAGGAAAGTAAAAGTAGATTGTTCTGATATAGGTAGAATAGTTGATATATCTGTTTTGAGTAGAAACACAGACCAATTTTCTAATCACTGTTGTCAAATTTTGTGAAAAACTAAAATCCTCTTTCTCCAATGGCCATCAGAGACTCTTAATAATGTGTGTTTAAATCCAACATTTTGAATCAATTTTATTCTAAAAATTTGACCTGTCTTGTTTTATATTATAACTTCATATTTTATTTAGAGTCTTCTTCCCCACAAGAATTCAGGTTTTGATTTACATGCCTTGAGATATAGACAAGGCTATGGATATGGTCTTCTTCCTCACTTTTTAAATCCTTCCATCTTCCTTAGATATGGCTGGGTGTTGTGGTTCATGCCTGTGATCCTAGCACTCTTGGAGGCTGAGGTAGGTGGATCACCTGATCTCAGGAGTTTGAGACCAGCTTGAGCAAGAGTGAGACTCTGTCTCTAATAAAAATATAAAAACTGAAGCAAGAGGATCTCTTGAGCCCAAGATTTTGAGGTTGCTGTGAGCTATGATGCCATGGCACTCTACCCAGAGTGACAGAAAGGGACTTGTCTCAAAAACAAAAACAAAAAAGAAAAGGAAAAAAAGAGATAAAGAGTCTCTGATCAGAAAGAGTTGGCTGAACTTTAAGTTGTTGGTCTTAACTTCTGATATACTGTTACCATCTGCAGATTCAGAGAGAAGAGGTGAAGACTCCAGTTGTCCAACTAGTTGAGTCTCAAACACAAGAAACTGGTCTAGTTAACATTAAGAACCAGGATTCAGTGGCTTCTTCTAGCTGACCCTCAGCTTGTAGCTAGATGCTCTGAACATTTTTCCTCAATGGGTGAAGTCTATAATAAGACTTGACCTCACAGCTCTCCATTCCCTCTCCCCTATTGCCCATAGGCTCTGTTAGATAGATCACATGTGCATCTCCAGAACTGTGAGGAACTCAAAAGAACCGCTCAGGCTTTCCTACTCTTGTCATACACCATTCCATTTCTTCTTAGTGTTCATCTCTCCACTTCTCGAACATAAGTTAACTAACATCAGGTTAGCAGGTTTTGCAACCTAACAGACTATTATGAACCAGGTGACAACTGTAAGACTCACTCTATTATTACAGACAGGCACCAAATAATTATTACAGCAATCCTCTTCCACTTCATAAAGGAGAATGAATAAAGAGACACTTTCTCTCCTTTTTCCCTCTCCCTCACAAATCCTATTTTCCTCAAAAACATGGCTTCACCCTTTTGTCTGGCCTTCTGTCTTAGATCTGTGCAGAGAAATGTATCAAGCAGATAACGTCTAGTCAATCCCTTGAGATGTAGATTTGAACCACACTGCCATTTCTCTGAAGTGAGAGTTTGAAGTAGGCTATGGCTGAAAAATTAGAAATGGTCTACTTAGATCTTTATCCCATATTACTGCAAGAGTGTAGTAGTAGGTGGTTGAATATAGGTGAGAGTGAAGGCTTAGGATAGAAGTCGGACAGGTAACAAAGGAGGATTTCCCAGCATTAATGAGGGTTCGCTAGAGGTTAGTGATGACAATTAGTACAGGGATCACCTGCCTTACCGGGTGACATTCTCCACTACACTTTTCTGCTCAGATATAAGAATGGACACATTTCTGGATGCTTACCTAATTCAAAATGTTGGAACAGGACAAAGGGAGCATAAAGGAGTAAGGTAGTTTGAGCTAGTAGCAACACAATTATTGACAAGAAGGGCCTTAGGATCCAAATGATTTAGAAAAAAAATGTGGAAAAAGTAGATGATAATTTTGGGAAAAATAGAGGGATCTTTGGACTGGAATATCAGTGAATTTGATGAATGTTTCTAGCAGACATTATTGAAAAAGAAAATTGACTAGTGAAGATTTCATGTAAAAAAATGTTTAATTCAATAATTTTGAAGATAGATCAGTTACAAGTTATGACAAAGATGGCAATATTTGAGGTGGAGTGAGGGGAAGAGTCCTGAACAGGTCAAGAACTGAGAAATCAGTTTTATATAAGTTATGCAGGTTTCAAAGTCTTGGATGAATACAGGAGGAAAATGTAGTTTATTTAGATGGAAATGAGGAGAACTAGGGGTATAACTGACACTCTGGCATGACTCTAAAAAAGCAGTTTTAGCAAGAGGGTGAATAAGTATGGAAGTACCACTAATGATAGTCAAGAAAAACATGGCCACACCTCTGGACTCTGGAAGAAGTGTCAAAGTGAGAGAATGAAGAGCTAAGTTTGCAAAGGGGGTGTCTTCAGGAGATATACAGGATTAGAAGTCAATGTAGCCCAAGAATAGGTCATAACATTCTGAGAAACTTATGGAGGAAATATTCTCTACATCAAGTACCGTGGAAAGCTTGATAGATGAGAGAGGAATAGGAACTAGAGGAGCACAGGCCAGGGTGGGAAGTCAGGGTGCAAAGGGATATTTTCATTTTGACAGCAACAGAGATGAAAAAGGACAAGAACCAGAGTGGTTAGTGGCCCAGTCTCAGTAGTCTCTCTGAGAAAGATGTAGAAAAATGTGTGCTGGTCCCAAAGAGCCAACTTTTTCTTCATAGTCCTAATATCTACCTGACAAGGAGAAAATCAATAGAAAACAAAACGAACAAACATGTAATTTCATGTTAGAAATGTGCTATAAAGGTTGAAGGGCAAGATGCCATGATGGGTGGCGCCTGTGGCTCAGTGAGTAGGGCGCCGGCCCCATATACCGAGGGTGGTGGGTTCAAACCCAGCCCCGGCTGAACTGCAACCAAAAAATAGCCGGGCGTTGTGGCAGGCGCCTGTAGTCCCAGCTGCTGGGGAGGCTGAGGCAGGAGAATCGCGGAAGCCCAAGAGTTGCTGTGAGTCCTGTGACATCATGGCACTCTACCGAAGGCAGTAAAGTGAGACTCTGTCTCTACAAAGAAAAAAAGAAAGAAAGAAAGGAAGAACCTTATGTGGACACTTTGATTTTTAAGAATCTGGTGGAGTTGGCTTGCAAAGAGTTGGAGACCAATGAATCTTGGCAGAGATGAGAAAATGGAACAGGGAGCCATTGTGGGGTTGAATGCAGTAGGGTGACAAGGGATTGCTCTGTACTGTGGAAAAAGGATGGAAGAAGGTGAGAAAAGGAGGTATGACAGGTTAGGTGGATTCAAGATTCATGTATATCAATTTCTGGAAATACTATTGCTATTTAAAACAACCTGTCTGTCATTTTGTCTTTTTGAACCCATTTTCAATGGCCCCATGTTTTCTCCAAAATTGAAAACCCTGGAACCTCATCACTTTCCCTTTATCACTTCACTCCGCAGTAATTATACGGTATAACTCAAGACTAGGAAGTCAGCTAAGAGTGAAAATAAAAATCTGTTTTCACACTGAATAGTTATGTTGAAGTTCAAGTTATACATATGTAGGTAAATTATAGATATCTGGTGTCATTATTCAATTTAGCTTGTCACATTCTAACAAAATGATCAAATTTTATGGACAGTTACCTCCTTAATTTGTAAGCTTATCCTTTTTCTATCCTTAAGATTATGCTCATCTGTACTTCCAGCTATCCCCTACCACCATCAAGTGATAATAATCTCCAGATCTCCTCTTCCATGGCATTGTTACAAACCAGTTTCCTATTAGAATAAATTGTTCTTGGTGTCTGGTCCATACTTTCCTAAATTTTCTAGGCAAACCTGTAAAATGCTTAGGTTCTAATTGCAGTCAAACTGCCCAGGTTCAAACGCCTTGCTCAACCCATATTATGTGACTTTGAAAGGCTATTAAACTCTCCACACCTCATTTTCATTTTCTTCATCTGTAAGATGAAGAGTATAAAAGTATTTAACTTACAAGAAGTTTTTAGGTCTAAAAGATGATTCAGTCAAAGAATTTATCACAGCTTTGTTCATAGCAAGTATTCAATGTCAGCTATTATTGTTATTATTACCATCATCTTCACCATCACTGTCATCATACCATCACCACCACCACCTTCACTACCATTACCAACATCACCACCACCTTCACTATCACCGACATCATCATCATCCCATCATCACCTTACTACCACCTTCACCACCATCACCATCACCTTTATCATCATAACAATCATCACTATCATCCCATCACCACCATCACCACCATCACAGCCTTCACCAACATCATCAACATCACTGTCATCACCATCACCACTATCTTAACCATCATCACCACCTTCACCATCATCATCAGCATTACCAGTGCCATCTCCACCACCAAGGCTACTACTATCTGTTTATGAACATCCTCTTTTTTCTCCATGTTCCACAGTATCTCTCCAAACTAGATCAATGTATACAACTTTTACTCCCTCAGATTCTTTATTCCTCTATTCTTCTCACTGACCTAGTCTCTATTATACTTTCAAAGTTTTAGAACATCTAAAGCCCACTTTTAAAGTTGAAACTACACCTTCAATGCAATTAGTTATCATCACTCTATTATTGTCTATTATTATCACTCTACTACTGTCTATTATTATCTATTATTATTATTATCACTCTGTTTCTTACACATGCAAGCAAACACTCTCAATTATATCCAAAGCTCGAGATCATGCAGCCTCCTTAATCACCCCTTTACCTAAGTTTAAATCCAGTGATTAGAACTTCCAGAGCCAATCATCCCTATCATTTCAGAAAAAACATTTTCCTATCTGGGACTCACATTTTAAACTGAAGGTGGTAGCTTCTGAGACATTGGAGGAGGGGGGCTCTTTTAAAGGTCTATAAAAAAAATTGATAAGCAACCAAATTGTTGTGGCCTACTTTTGCTTACAAAGCATATTAACAAATTGGATCTATGCTGGAGCCCCACCATAGGTATGCAAAAACTCTACTGTCCCTTTTTACTTATGAGCAAACTCTGACGTGAAATCAGATGAGATGCCCAAGTCTTCACAGCCAGAAATGGCAGAGCAGAGCAGTGCATCTCAGCCTGTGCTGTCCACCCACGCTGGCTCAGGCTATGTGTGAATTCTAATGGAATTCCCAGCCCTACTGTGCTGACTTCCCCAAGTCTCCAGAAGGTCAGGGTTCAAGTAGTTTGTATAACCTTCAATCCACTATCAAAGCCTTCTCACTCTCCAATGAGTAAATATGTAAACTTTTCACATTCTCTATGAATACTTCTCTTTAAATTCTAGGGGAGAGTATTATGTAGAAAATCACTCTCTCCAGGAAAATCTCCCTTTAAATTGTAGGGGAGAGCATCCTGGAATTGTGTTCATGCTATAGCTTCTCTGAAAAAATTAACTAATGGATAATCTGAACCTAGCCCTAAATTAGAGAGATTGAATATTACTTGACTACTCTCAGGCCAGCCCAATGTTCAGATTTTCTCAGGGTTTAAAAGAGCCCCTTATATATTCACAAAGGCACAAATGATGCCAAAATCAATGTACTTGCTGCTGAAAGTTGAGAACAAAGGAGTCTAGTTTACACACTATATATATATATTTACATATATGTGTATATATATACATATATACACACACATATAGAAAGCCTAGTGCATATATATATACACAAAAAAAATAATAAAATCAATATTAGTTTTCCTACAGAGGATGATTTTTCTGCAAACAAATGGATAAACAAAGGGAACACACTTTGTTCCCAAACCCACTCAAACTCCCAAATCATCCATCAAAACAACCCACACACACTCAGACACAAGCATAAACACTGAGTTCAAATTCTAGTTGTTAAAGGAGGAAATAAAAGCAGAGGTCATATGTATGCATAAGGCTTCCTCTCCTCACTCATGGGGGCAGAGTAATTTTTTCACTTGCTAACTCAATGTCAGAGTCTGAGACCAAATACAGACTCAGTGGCCAGGGGACTGAGCATGTGATGTTTGGCAAAGCAATCATTACAAAGAAACCTCACTTCTAAGGGAAAAACCCAGAGAGACCCCGAGGAGGCTTTGACCTGTATATTTGTCTTTGATGGTAAAAAAGAATCATGCTTCTATAAACTCACTAGCAGTAAAGAATTTACTGCAAGCTTTAATTTTAATCCCAGTACAGGACACGTTTTGTTGTGATAAATCCCAATAGCCTAGGAAAATTAATCTTGGCTTCACCCTCGGCTTGGGTGTGAAGCAGCTCAGGGCAGGTTAACTCAAAACAGGAGCTAGCATCAGAGCTTTGGTTCCTTACTTGCTAATTCTGTGGCCTCAGATGAATTACTAAAACTCAATAAGCCTTGTCTTCCTTGGCTATAAAGTGAGGAAAATAATAGATGCTCTTCCTCAGAGTCACTTTGAGGATCAACTGAGGGAAATTGTATGTATGCGAAGTGTGTGCTTATGTGAACATGTATGTGAATATAAATATGTATATGTATGTTTACATGTATGTATTCACATAAACGCATGCATACTTACATATATATGAGAACATTCTTTGAAAACTGTTAAGTTCTATCCAAGAGATAAACTAATTTTAAAATATAATTTAAACTGCCCTGTTATAAGGTGTTTGTTGTAGTGAGATTTCTCCTTCAGTACTTATGGACTAATTTGGCTATTGGTAATAGAGGGAATAAAATATTTGTGAGATGATAAAATTAGACTTGTCATTAATATTCATGAAATTAAGTTTTTCTCCTTACTATTAACTAGCCCAGAAAATATTAAGCTCACAAAATGTATCTTATGAGCTGTATTTTGAATAGGACTTTATAATTCCTACCATGTATATCAGATTTACCTGATTTTTATATGAAAGATTTGTGATATCCTTCCTGATTTTTGTATTAAAGAATTGTCATGTATTTGAAAGAATGTTAGCTTTGCAGTCTCAAAGGTTGAGCTGAACCCGTTCACTCAGACATATCTTAACTGTGTCAATATGACTAATTCACTTTCTTTTTCTGTTATTGTTATCAATAGCTAACATTGGTGACACTTAATATGCTCCAGGAAAATTGCTAAGTGCCTCACACACACTGTCCTTGTTAATTCTCCACACTCCTGATGAAGTAGATACTACTTTTATCCATATTTTATAAGGAAGAAAACTAAAGCACAAAGCGGTTGATATTACTTTCCTAAGATCACACAGCTAGTCAGTGCCAGAAAGCTGTTATGCATCCAGCTGATTCCAGGCCCATCCTCCTAACCTTAAAACAAGGTCATAAAGTGCCACGTTGAGCCCTGGCTAGTGTCAACCTTTGCTTCAGGCCACTGTCACCACCTGTTGAGAGTTGCCTACATCCAGGCACTGTACTTGGGATTTTAAATACAGTGTATCATTTTCGATTCTTTAATCAATTTTTTAAAATAGGTACGATTTTTATTTATTTCTACATGAGGCAAGTAAAAGTTAATGGGTTACTGTCAAAAACCTTGCTCAACTCCCCCAGGTCACTAAAGGCAGAGCCAAGATTCTGGCCAAGATCTGCCTGGATCCAAGCTCCAGGCATTTCCACTAGGCTTCACTGATGAGTAAAGCTCTTGCCTCTCAGCATCACAACTCAGTTTCAGGGTATGCTAGATCCAGAGCCTTGATTTGACCTGAGATTCAGATTCTAGGCCCAAGGCATATAGTGTGGCAAGAGGTGGGGAGGCTGTGGGAGGGGTAGCCAGGCTAGGGGCTGGGCATGAGGGCAAGCGATAGCATGCAGGAAGGGAAACCTGACCAGACCAGCAGAGGATGTCAACATTAATTTCAGAGGCACAGCCCAAGACAACCAGGGGTAAGCGCTCCTTGAATATTGAAAGGCAATGGTCTGGGGCCATCCCTTGAACACACATCCCTTGAACAACCCTGGCTTACATGGGAGTCAGTAGGTGGCTGTCAAGGCTAACTGACACTCCCCTCAGGAATTGAGGTCTTTTAAAGTAGTATCCAGTGACATAAACTCATAGCTGGTCTCTCCCCCATCCCACCATCTTTTTTATTAACCCCTGTATCTTGAAGGGCTCTGTTGCCTTTGTCCTGATGAGTTAGTGTAGCCTGGTGGTTAAGGATGAGATGACACAACATTCACATGCACGGACTATTCTAACCACTCAATTTCTGTTCCAAGATTCCATTTTTCTCAATGACAAATCTTCACATAATTACTTCCAGGACTTTTTTCTCAGAAGTTTTATAAATTCCACCTGTTCTCCTTCCTACCCTGCAGTCTTCTCCCTTTTACTTGGGATAGTTAAAGTTCTGGAAAACTTCTGCAGCCTCTTGGCCTGAGGTGCGAGAACACTTGGCATATGAACTGTTTCTTTTTAATCCTGATTTCTTCTGTCCTGCCTTTGTCCATTGACCTTTATTTCTCTGCCTTGGTGCTACTCAGAGTTAGGGGGCTCAGAGCCCACGGTCCTCATGCTCCTTTGGCAAGTTTTTAAAGGCTAAAATTCCTGAAGACTCAGGCTTAGGGCTGCCTCCCTCCTCACTCTGTATTTACAACTACCCATTGTTTCTCACCCCTATGGCCTAGGCCCCTTCTTTGAGTCAATTTCATGGTTTCTGCCTCTGACTAATTACTCATTCCTCTTTTTCTCAGACAACAACTGTTTATGAGATCATTACCATGTGCCAGGCACTGTGCTCAGGGGGGTAGCTTTGAGTAAGCAGGGTAAGGTCTGACCATACAGAGCTTCTGTTCTGAAAAAGTTTCCTCACACCATCATCACCACCATCACCACCACCGCTACACTTAGTGAGCTCTTCTTCTAAGCCAAGTCTGCTTGTGTAACTTACATGTATGGGGTCCTCAAACTTTTTAAACAGGGTGCCAGTTCACTGTTCCTCAGACTGTTGGAGGGCCGGACTATAGTTTAAAAAAACAAACAAAAAAAAAAAAAACTGTGAACAAATTCCTATGCACACAGCACATACCTTATTTTGAAGTAAAAAAATAAAACGGGAACAAATACAATCACACCACCTCCTGCGGCCCACGGGCCATAGTTTGAGGACCCCAGTTTATTGTTATGTGCATAATAACACAGTGAAATAGGTAACATTATTAGCTGGACTTTATATATGAGGAATCTGAGGCACAGAGAGATTCACTATGTCACTAAACCCTATTCACATAGCTACTTAGTCCTAGAGCCAGGATCTGAACTTAGGCACATTTGTTCTATAGTTCATGATTTAAATCACCTTGTTAACTCCCCTCCACTGGATATGTGACCTAAAATATCTGCTGCTTTAATGTCTAATAATTACAGTGGAGTTGATCTTTACTATGGGTGAGTATTAGGCAGCAAAAATCCTCTTAGAGGTCCCCACCATTGTAAGCAGTCATTGGTTGATTTGATAAAGATCTTTCTCGTTCTTACCGTGTGCTCAGTATTGCTGTCAACACTGAAAAACACAGAGGCAAACAAGATCTGCAAAAATCCCTTCCCTCCCAGGGTTTACAATCAGAGATTAGGTGTCCAAGTGAAATAGGAGATTTTGGAAGTGGTAAATCCCTACTTTTTGTTTTCTGCTTAGACTTAGCATATCTCTCTGGGCTCCAATCTGAAGCTATTTCCCTATTTTTTAGGCGATTGTACAAAATTTAATGCAGAAATCCCATCTTAACTATTCAAAATAGCAAATTAAAATTGTCAAATACATGTATGTATCTGTGTCTTGGAGGCTATGATAGTGCTCATACCTCATCTTGAATATTGCTGGGGATTGATTTTAAGCTTTCTGGTCTAAGTAGTTAGGATAGTCACTACACACATAATTGATGAAAGACTGAACTCTAAGGTGAACTCTTATAAATCAAAATTAAAAAGACAGACATCCAGTAAAATGGAGAAAAGATTTAAACAAGCATTTTATAAATGATCAAAAATTTAAAAAGGACTCAACCACACTAATCATTAGGGTAAAGTAAATTAAAACCATCATTTTATATATGTATATATATATATATATTTTTTCACAATGATATATTAATGTTTATTATTTAGGATGGCTAAAACTAAAGAGACTGACAATATTAAATGCTGGTGAAAATGTAGAACATATAGACTCTCATACCTTCCTGCCCAGAACCCAACTGGTGCAAACACTGTGGAAAATTATTTAGATCCATTAATTGCAGAATCTCACATTATCACTCCCAACATAGATTCTTTAAGCTTAGATACATATACCCACCAAACAGTATTTTAAAAAAGTGTTTACAGTGGCTCAAGCCGCTAAGGCGCCAGCCACATACACCTGAGCTGGCGGGTTCGAATCCAGCCCGGGCCCGCCAAACAACAATGATGGCTGCAACCAAAAAATAGCTGGGCATTGTGGCAGGTGCCTTGTAGTCCCAGCTACTTGGGAGGCAGAGGCAGGAGAATTGCTTGAGCCCAGGACTTGGAGGTTGCTGTGAGCTGTAATACCACGGCACTCTACCCAGGGTGACAGCTTGAGGCTCTGTCTCAAAGAAAAAAAAAGTGTTTACAGCTGTACTATTTTTCAGCCCCAAACTGGAAACAATGCTAATGTAAACAGTCAAATGGATACATGAATTGGGACATATTCATCTGATGAAATATTACAGAACACAAGACTAACGACATACACATGTCATGGGAAAATTTCACAAATATAATGTTGAACAAAAGAAGCCAGATACTGTATAATGTATAACAAATGATTCTGTTTATGTAGTGTAAAAATGAGCAAAAATGACCTACACATTGAAGTCAGGATAATGTTGGATAGTGTTGATACTTTTGGGGAGTAGAGAGAGAAGGTGTGGGAAAAAGAGACTTCTGAGTACAGGTGATGTTCTGTTTCTTCATCTGGTGATAATGCACTTGTATTCATCATGAGTATTTATCAAACTGTATACTTATGTGTTAATGTTTTCCACAGGTATTAAACATGTTATAGTTCAATACAACTTTTCTTAAAAATAGTTAGGATATTCACCACCCTCTGTTACCTAGTTAGTAGTCTTTTGTTTTCCATGGTTTCTCATGGAATTCTAATTCTGTTAAACTAGTTTAAGGAACTTTTTCAAGTCAGAATTCTTGCTTTTTCATCTTGTAAACTTCCCTCTAAATCTTGTTGGATCTAAATAGGGAATGAGTTAAAAATTTTGTTGAGGAAATTCTCAATTTTATATGCCATCGTACAGCACAATGCTTAGAACACAGTTATGTAGACAGTAAAGGCTTGATGTATGAGTGAAGAGGTGAATTAATATTTTCTAAATTACATTAATAAGTTTGTCGAGTATTTATACCAGCATGCAACTTATCTGAGCCTGGAAATTCAAACTCATTTACAATGATTTTCCAATAAACATGTTCTCTGTATGTTTTTCTCCATGTTATAAATGGTTGAATCTTTATTGAATTGCTGCAGAAGTCAGTTACCCAATAAGGGATTCTTTGTTTACTTTAACTATGTGAAAAATGATATTGTTCCTCAGGGGATTATTAATTACTGGTTTAGTAATTACTCTGGAACTATTTTTTTAAAAAGGAGTCCAGGCAGTTGTTTGAATGAATTCTTATTTAACTGAGTAATTAGTTGGATCAAAATAATTGACTAAATTAAGAAATTCTTTAATGGCCATTATTTAGGTGTCAGTTTGATTTTGCTACCGGTGATGCATAACAGATTCATTGTGTGGTTAAGAATGAATCTGTCACTCCCGAAGGTATTCATTTCAAAACCAAAGGGAAGACTCTTATGAGGCCTAAGGGGAACCCAAGTGTCCCCTACATAAAAGCTATGAGCTATTTTCCATTCTGTCTTTAAACTTTAAATGACTACCAAAACTTAAAATGAAAGAATCCGGGTACAGAAGTACATATATACTAACATGAAAAGTACTCCAGTAGTAAGGAAGAATTTTTTTTTTTTTTTAAGCCACATCACCCTCAAGGTAGGTGGGACCCTTTGTGTGATACAGATTTCCACCCAGGCTCCTACAAAGTTTATTCCTTGTTGAATATCATTTCAAAAGGCACCTCTCCCTCTGCTGTGCCTCTGACCCTTCCCGCTCAGTTAAGCAGTGAGCTAGGGTTTTCTAATAGTGGCACTTCTCAAAACCCTCTTCTCACTGTGACCAGGTATTCACTGTAGACTGTGTTCTGTTCCAGCGATTGTCTTTGCAGTGTAACAACGTAGCCTAGTTATTGAAGAGTGATTCAATAATGCATGAGTGAGTTAATATTTAGAAGACTTGTTGGGTCCTACACTGTGAGCCCTTTTTCTTTTTTGTGCTTAATACAATTTTTCTAAGGATGAAACAAATCACCCCTAAGAAATAATAATTCTACTTCATTTGCCATGGAAGGTCCCTGATTGTCAAATTTGAAGGCTACCCTAGACAAGCTCAGCTGGGGATTTTTAAACTGGTCCCAACGCCTGAATGGAGAAAGTTACCGTGTACCCAAGGGCTGTGGAGCACATTGTGTGGACCCATGATCATTGACTGCCATGATGTAAGGCCCCGCAGGGGCAGGTGTAATCTCCGGTTCCTCGCAGGGAGACATGACTCTTGGTGGTAGCCCTCCCTGACATTGGAACACATTTTCTAACCGGAGATGCCTTTAATCGCCTGAACTAGAAAGAGGTTGTGTATAATACTAGGTTTTATATTAAACAAAAATAAATTTTCTCTAACGTGAATTTTCAGACAGGTTGTCCTAATATATTAACTTCTGTCTGTGTTTTGAATAGTCAATTTCACGGTGAAATGAGTTCTTAATAATATATTTACCACCTGGGAAAAATCTCCCAGCCATCTGGAAAGGAGAGGGGATTTAATGCCTCCAAACAGAGATTGGATTTTTTTTTTCCCACAGTTATTTATTTATTTTTGCATCAGGTAAAAAGCGGGAAGGACGACTGGGCTCCAGCCTGGTCGCTGCAGGGGGCAGGTGTAGATGGCGCTGTGCGCATGCTCAGTGGCCGCTTATCCCGGAAGTCTGGTTTTGCCATGTCAGTTTTCCTTATTGTAGGAAGTACTGGTGGGAAGTACAAAAATAACAAAATTGAGCATCCAGCCTCTCTTGTGTTTTGCTCTCTTATGCAGGTGGCAGAATGTTGAAGGTCAGAGCCACAGCTGCAATGGAAACCACTGGATTCCAATCCTAACTGTGGTTTATTGTGTTAAAAATTGCTAAGTCCCTCTAAACATCGTTTTCTTGGTTGTTAACATGGAAATAATTATGTCACTCTTTCGATGTTATCATGAGGTTGGAGACAGTTTCCGTAAAATATTTAGTTCAGCGCCAGTATCAATGATGGATACGAAAGTGGTGGATGAAAAATAAGGAACAAGTGAAAGGATTAAGAAATGCGTGAGTGTGTGTGGGTGTGTACAGTACAATGTGTACACTCACATTAATGGAAGGGAAGGTATTGGAACTGCGTGGATGACACAAAGAGGCATTTATTATGGTTGGAAAGAATTTTTAAGAATACAAAAGTGTCATTTATTTATTCAAAAAATATCTACTGAGCATCCGGTATTCTGGAAGGTGCTTTGTATACATCTGTGAGTTACACAAATACCCCTGCCCTCTTTGAGTTTGGGTTCTCAAGGGGGAACGTGGAAAATCAATGCTAAACCTAATAAATCAATAAATCGTATGTACCTTCAGGCAAGTGCTCAGGTAGAACAATAACAACAAAGGCAAAAAATAGAAAAAGGATCAGGGATCAGGAGTTTTGGGGCTAGAGAAGGCTGCAATATTAACAGGGGATTTAAGGTTGACATCATTTATAAGCTGACATTTGAGCAAATATTTGAAGGAAATGAGGATGTGAGTCATGGGGCCATCAGGGGAAATACCAGTCCAGGTGAGGGTCAGGCTGTGCAGATGCCCTGTGGGGCATTGCTGGCCGATTCTGTGCAGAGCAAGGTGGGCAGTGTAGCTGCTCCTGAGTGAGGTGGGGAGATTAATGGGAAGGTAACAAAGGTAACAGGACGATAGAAGGGAGAGGCTTATAGGTCATTGTGAGGACACAGGCTTTTACTGTGACAGAAATTGACAGCCTGGGGCGGGGGGGGGGGGGGGGGGGAGGGGGCTTTGCACAGAAGAGCCATAGAATTTAACTTACACTTGAAAAGAATCATGAGGTGTTTGGCTGCTAAGTTGAGACTCTGTGGATGGGTGTGAGTAAATGGAGATATGGAGATGAAGAGAGAATAGGAAGGAGACTACTGAATTAACCACAGAAAAGCTGGACATGGCCCAGGCCCAGGCCCAGGCCATGGCTCTAGCACTGAAGCCATTGAGAAGCAGTCCTCTCATATGTTTGTTAGCCATTCCTGTCTTCCTCGAAGAAGGTAAATGCTTGATGTTCATGATGCTTGCCCCTTGATAGATAGGAATGCAAATCAAAACCACCCTGAGATATCACCTAACCCCAGTAAGATTAGCTCACATCGCAGAGTCCCAGAGTTGCCGATGCTGATGTGGATGTGGAGATAGGAGAACACTTTTCCACTGTTGGTGGGACTGCAAACTGATACAGCCTCTTTGGAAAGAAGTATGAAGAATCCTCAAAGAACTTAAATTAACCTCCCATTTGACCTCAGAATCTCATTTAGGCATCTCTAGGCATCTACCCAGAAGAAAAGAAATCATTTTATCATAAAGACATTTTCACTAGATGGTTATCGCAGCTCAATGTATAATTGCCAAGATGTGGAAGCAACCTAAATTCCCATCAACTCAGGAATGGATTAACAAATTACAATATATATATACATAAAAATCACATCTTTTGTATTAACCTGGATGGACTTGAAACACAGTCTTCTCACTAAAGTATCCCAAGAATGGAAAAGCAAATATCCAATGTACTCAATACTAATATGAAGTCAGTAGATAATCTAATTCATGCCCACATAGGAGAAAAACTCATTTCAGTTCAAGTTGGGAGGAGGTGGAATGAGGGAGGGAGGGAAAGAGGGGGGTGGGGTGCTCCTACTTATGGATACAGTGTAGGGGTGTATGGCACACCTTTAGGGCACGGGATGTAACTACAAGAAGGATTCTACCTAACAAATTCAAATATTATGACTTAGTTGTACACTCACATTAACCTGAAATTTAAAAAAAAGAGAGAAGCAATCCTTTTCTGGATATACTTCCAAGGCAGGGGCACATGAGTATATGATGGACTGAATTTGGGATATTAGAGAAAGGATGGAGACAGGTGTGACTAAAAGTGTGGCCTGGACCCCAGGAGAATGGACTTGTCATTGGCTGAGATGATGAAGGCTGTGAGTGGACATCATTTGGGAGTTCAGACCTGGGGTTCAGTGTTGAGAATATTGCTTTTAGTATGCCTGTTAGATGTAAGCAGAGTTGAAGAGCAGGCAGTTCTGTGTACACCCCTGCAACTCTGACACCTACCACATGCATACATTTGGAAGTCATATAGATTCTATTTAAAGCCATGATGCCAAATCAGATCCCCAAGGGAATGAATGAGACTAAGAAAAAAGAGCCAGGTATGGTGGCTCACACCTGTAATCCTAGCACTCTGGGAGGCTAAGGCAGGTGGATTGCTTGAGCTCAGGAGTTCAAGGCCAGCCTGAGTAAGATGGAGACCCCATCTCTACTAAAAATGGAAAAACTAGCCGGGGGTTGTGGTGGGTACCTGTAGTCCTGGCTACCTGGGAGGCTGAGGCAGCAGGATGGCTTGAGCCCAAGAGTTTGAGGTTGCTGTGAGCTATGATGATGCCATGGTACTCTACCCTGGGCGACAGAGTGAGACTCTGTTTCAAAAAGAAAATAATTAAAATTTGGGTTTTCAGGATGAGATGAGTGTTGTAAAAACAGGTTCCTTTTGAGCCCACCTGCTTTGCTGCCTAGGCCTAGGGGCCCCTTGCAGACATGCTCCATGTGTGGGGCGTTGTGCTCAGCGCTGTTTGGGTTTCAAAGAAATAAGGTACATTCTTGTTCTCAGGGGGCCTACACGTGACCTGACTAGGGAGAAGGGAGCAGGGTCTCAGAGACTGAAAAGGAGGCCCTGCTGGTCTGGGGTCCACCTTGTCATCTTGGATATGGGGGACAGAGGCCAGAGCAAGACCCCATCTCTACTAATAATAGAAAAAGTAGCCAGGAGTGGTAGTGGGCACCTGTAGTCCCACCTACTTGGGAGTCTGAGGCAGGAGGATTAGTTGAGCCCAAGAGACTGAGTGCTGTGAACTATGATGCTACAGCACTCTACCTAGGGTGACAGAGTGCAACTCTATCTCAAAAAGGAGGGGGGGCCAAGATCGAACCTTTGCAAACTGCAATGTTAAGGAGTAGGTAAGGAAAGGAGGACACAGAGCAGGGGACTGGCCAGTGAGGCAGGAGAAAAACCCAGAGCATGGCGTCCTAGAAGCCACGTGAGGAAGGACCGTCAGGGAGGGTGGAGCAAATAAATGTGTAAAACACTGTCAGTGGATCAAGTGAGACGAGGCCAGAGAACTGACCATCAGATTTGGGAGTAGGGAGCTCAACAGCAACCTCAAGGCCATGTCTGATGTGTGGTGAGAGCAAAGGGCTGACTGAAGAGAATTTGAGAATCTGAAGAGATGAATAGGACAGCAGCCCAATTCATAATAGCTAAGTCATGGAAAAAGCCCAAGTGCCCATCGATCCACGAATGGATTAATAAATTGTGGTATATGTATACCATGGAATACTATGCAGCCTTAAAGAAAGATGGAGACTTTACCTCTTTCATGTTTACATGGATGGAGCTGGAACATATTCTTCTTAGTAAAGTATCCCAAGAATGGAAGAAAAAATACCCAATGTACACAGCCCTACTATGAAACTAATTTGGGACTCTCACATGAAAGCTATAACCCAGCTACAACTTAACAATAGGGGGAAGTGGGAAAGGGAGGGGTGGGTAGAGGGAGGGGGATCGGTGGGATCACACCTGTGGTGCATGTTACAGGGGTATTTGCGAAACTTGGTAAACGTAGAATGTAAATGTTTTGGCACAGTAACTGAGATAACGCCGGAAAGGCTATGTTAACCACTGTGATAAAAATGTGTCAAATGGTTTATGAAGTGAGTGTATGATGCCCCATAATCATATCATTGTATACAGTTATGATTTAATAAAAAAAAAAAAAAGAGACGGCTTTTTTGAGGAGTGTCTTTTTTTCTTTGTTTGTTTGTTTTTTCTCTATAGAGGGGAACCAGACATAACAGGAGTCAGGTCCAAAATAAAAAGTGGGGAGGCTTAGTCTTAAACACTGAAATGGGCAAGAACACATTTGCACTCTATACACAGGAATGGTCCGGATGGAGAAAAGAATGACTTGCAGGAGGAGATGAAAGGCTGTCCTCCACCCTGCACTAGAGAGCAGGAGCTGGTGCTCCCTGGAGGTCAGGTGTGAGGCCAGTCCTGGCAGGCAAGTGCAGGGGCGGCAAGTCCAGGACAGTGCTTGTCTGAACAGTCTTAATTTTTTCAGGGAAGGAGGAAGCAAGGTCAGTAGGCACATCTCAGAATGATGGAGGAAGTGTGGGGGAGGGGGAGGTGTGACATGATGGGAATGATTGTCTTGGGGAGTGGGACAGGGTCATTGTCCAGCAGCGCAAGGCCCATGTGAGATTTTTGATGATTAGTGTAAACAGAGATCATCCAATATATGGTCAGTTAAATAAAGTACATGTTTGGGAGACATTTTATCGGTCATGCACCTCTAAAAAATGATAAGATACTGTTTCGCAAAGAACTTGCAATCCTGTGAGAGAGTCTGACATATGAAACCAATAACTCTAATAAATTGTAATAATTCTATAATTGAGTTAAATCTGTTATTTTGGGAAGTTCTGCCAAGTGCTGTTGCTAAATATAGTGACATAGCAAGCTGGCGGTGTATTTCACATCCGAAGTAGAACATGGTTCTCCATGGTGACCTTCCATGCACTCAATAAACATTTGTCAAGCGTCCAGCACGGTGCTAGTTGTCAGTGCTGTGATGGCAAATAAGATCCCTTCTGCACTCTAAGAGCTCACCAGCCAGCCCAATGATTTCCAACCTTAGCAACACACTAGAACCACTGGGGTGTTTTTAAATAATCTGCATACCCAGGCCATGCCTCATACCAATAAGTCAGAATTTTTAACATTCCCCAATGTTTCCAACATGCGATCAGGGAAGAGAATTGCTGGCCTGGCCGAGTGAGAGACAGATAAGAAAACAGAAAATGGAAATACAGGGGTGCTAAATGCTGTTGTATAGGGGAGCATAAGGTACCAGGGGGGCCCTGTTGTAGGCCAGGGAAGAGTTCCCAGAGAAAGAGCTTTCTGAGCTGGGGAAGGAATGATGGGGAACCATCACAGCAAGCGAGGAGGGAAGGGTACCACAGCTGAAGGAGCAGAAAAGGCACAGGCCCGAGGGATGAAGGAATGTCCAGCTCAGAAATCTGTAAGTTGGTTAATAGAGCCAGAGCTGGGTGGCACAGAGTAGAAGGAAAGTGACCAGGGATACTGAGCCACTATTATGCAAGAGCCCCACTGGGACAAAGTCCATAGTTTTTCCCACATTGTTGTCAAAGCCCTACTCAAATACGACCAGGAAAACCCAACTTGCTGAGCACGCAGGCACAACATCCTCAGAGCGTGTTAGCAGGCCAGTAGTTAGGGTGGCTGGTTTATGGGACACAAGTCTCTAAGCAGGAACTGAGCAGGGACTGGTCAGGTTGTGTAAACCAGTTGAATAGCGGAACATTTGGTGGCCTGTTCTTTGGAATATGTTGAGTCCGTGACAAGTTATTGTTAAAACAGTTTGTGTCTCATTTGGAAACATTAAGAGTCTGAAATAGCTGGTATCTAAAACATACGGTTCGTTTGGTGTGTCATGGCTCCGTGGAGTTTATCTCTTGCAAATTATAGTGCAGTTCTGCGAGCTGTGGCTTCTGTTCCGTTTCTTACAGTATTAAGAAAATATGGCGTGGTAAGTAGAGCACGGAGAGGCAGGAGTCGCTCGTAAAATAGAGTGTCCACAAATCTTCTAACTCCTGGCGGTGACCTCAGAATGAGTATCAGCTAATGAGCATGTATGAGGCAAGGCGCATTGGGGGGATCCGTGATCCCATCTTTTTTGGGACCACACCTACGGTGCATCTTACAAGGGTACATGTGAAATTTACTAGGTGTCGAATATAAATGTCTTAACACAATAACTAAGAAAATGCCAGGAAGGCTGTGTTAACCAGTTTGATGAAAACATTTAATATTATATATAAAACCAGCACATTGTACCCTATGATTGCATTAATGTACACAACTATGATTTAATAAAAAAAAAGATATTGCAACAGAAATACATTGATTGAGTGTATCAACCATTAAGAAAGAAAATTGGCACTCAGGTTAGGCAAACAGTATTAATTTAACTAGCAACATTTATAGTTGAATATCTCAAATATATAGGAAAATAGGATGGATAATAAAACTGAAAAATTTACTGAATATCCACTTTTCCTAACATCTTAACGTGTTTGCTAAATTTATTTCATATCTCATTGTTAGAGAAATATAACATCACATATAAACCAAATCCCTTGTTCCTTCGCCTTGCTCCTTTCTCTCCCCCTTGGAGGTCTCCATAATTATCTAGTTATTACGTTTTTCTTTACTAATGCATTTGTATATGTGTAAATAAAATATCATGTTTTTTTTGCCCATGATTCTGAACTGCTGTAAGATGATCTCAGCCTGGTTATAACCTTCAGTTCCTTGCCCAACTCATGCAACTTCACATTTCTGAGATTTGATTTGTTCCTGGGTTGCATAGATAGAAATATGCACCATTCCTTCATTTGAATTATAGTATAATAGTCCTCCACTTTATACCACTGTTGGCTCATTTCTTGTTCTAAGACATTTGACTTGTTTCCACCTGCCACAAACTATGCTGTGATGACATTCTCGTATATGGCTCTGGGCAAGTGTGAAAGACAATTACTGGATGTAGGATAAAGGCATCTTCAAAATTTCTAAATATTGCCAAGTTGCTTAATAAAATGGTTTCCCAGTTTACAATCTCTCTAGGGTGCATGCGAGTAGGCAATTTGCCGAGCATATAATGATATCTTATTCTTGTTTTAATTTGTGTTTTCCTGATTACTAGTGTGGTTGAGCATCTTTTTATGTATTTATTGACCATTTGGTGTTCCTCTTTGTGAACTGCCCATTTTTCCTACTCAATCTTTTTTTTTTTTTTCTTATTTTCTTCTTGGTTGGTAGGATGTTTTTTCTTTTTTTTTTTTATTCCATGTTTTTTATATTAATTCTTTGTTCTATGCAATGCAATTGCCAAACTTTCCTTGCAGTCTGGGACTCATGTTTTTACCTTATGTTTTTTTTTCTTTTTTCTTTCTTTTTCTTAGAGAAGTTGTTTTTCATTGAATAAACTAAAATTTTATTTTTTCTTGATGCATGTGTGTGCATGTGTTTGCATAAAAATAGTTTCCTCCCTGAATGACATAAAAATAACCTTTTATATATGTATTCTAAAAATCATAAGATGTTGCTTTCCAATTTTTTTCTAACTGCAATTGATTTTTGTGTATGTTGTGAGACAAGAGTCCTGGTACCATTTATTGATTACCCAAGAATTTGTGATGTTTTCCTTTCCCCCCTAAATCCAGTTTCCATGTGGTGTGGTTTCGTTTTGAGACTTTTATCCTGTTCCATTGATCCATTTGTCTATTCTTGGACTTATACTGCAGTACGGTAATTACTGTAGCTCACAAATGCACCTTGCTATCTGATAAAATGAATCTTCCTATCTTGTTCTTCAAATTCATGTTGGTTATTCCTGACCCTTCCTTCATCTTCCTAAAATGAATGACTAGTACTGTGCAAAAAACTGTTGAGATTTTCCGCTAGAATTATATTAAATAAAATTTATAGAATAATTTCATGTGAATTGGCATATTTATGATGTTGAGATTTTTCTGCCCATGAACATGTTATGTTTCCATGTATTGAGGTCCTTTTTTTGTTTGTTTTTCAATAGAGTTTTGTAATTTTTGCTGTAAATCATAACCCATGTTTTAAACAGTTATTCCCACAAACCCTATTTTTGTCACCATTGTAAATAGTATCTCTTTTAAAGTTTTTATTTGTGTGCCACTTGTGTTTTAACATTTAATTAATATCTCTAAATTGATCTTATATTCATCGAATTTTCTAAATTTGCATTAATTCAAGTTAATCTTTAGATTCATTTGGATTTCAAACACAGGCCGTCATATCATCGGGCAGTTTTCTTTTTAATACTGATCTTCATTTCTTTGTCTCTTCTCACTGTGCTGACTCTGACCTCAGACATGCTGCTGAACTGAAGCAGGGAGAATGGGCATTTTCACTTCACCCTGACTTTCAAGTGATCAATTCTAATATTTTAACTCTTACCTATGATGTTTGTTGTATATTTTTGGTGAGTTTCCACTCTGAAGTTAAACAAGTCCCTTGTGGTCATGGTTTTCTTTGAGTTTCTATCTATTTTTTTATTTTTTTTATTGTTGGGGATTCATTGAGGGTACAATAAGCCAGTTACACTGATTGCAATTGTTAGGTAAAGTCCCTCTTGCAATCATGTCTTGCCCCCATAGAGTGTGACACACACTAAGGCCCCACCCTCCTCCCTCCATCCCTCTTTCTGCTCCCTCCCCCATAAACTATCTATTTTTTAAATTATTTTTCTTTTTTGTTGTTGTTGTTGGGGATTCATTGAGGGTACAAAGAACCGGTTTACACTGATTGCATTTGTTAGATACAGTGCTTCTTATAATTGTCTCCATCCCCAAGAGGTGTGTCTGTGATCCCCACCCCCCCCCTTCCCCCACATGTACTGGGTCATCAATTGTCCTCATATCAGAATTGAGTAGATGGGATTCTTGCTTCTCCATTCTTGTGATGCTTTACTAAGAATAATGTGTTCCACCTCCATCCAGGTTAATGCAAAAGATGTGAAGTCTCCATCTTTTTAATGGGTGAATAGTACTCCATGGTGTATACTATACCACACTTGTTAATCCATTCCTGGGTTGGTGGGCATTAGGCCATTTCCACATTTTGGCGATCATAAATTGAGCTGTGAAAAACAGTCTAGCATTTTATTAAACAGTCCTTCTGTATTCTTTGAAATAAAGGAAAGTGATTTTTTTCTCCCTCAAAGTCAACGAACCGTTCAAGGAGTTCAGTGAATAATTCTACTAATTATATGGGGAACCCAGCTGAAGAAAATACCCCATACAAAAACAAATAGGGATGAGACAAGACCTTGTTCTATTCTAAAACCCTATCTGGGGCGGTGCCTGTGGCTCAAAGCAGTAGGGTGCCGGCCCCCATATGCCGGAGGTGGCGGGTTCAAACCCAGCCCGGCCCAAAACTGCAAAAATAATAATAATAATAAAAATAAAATAAAATAAAATAAACAAAGCCCTATCTAAGATGGAAATCTCCTTCAGTACCAGTCCTTCATGCTGTTGCTTCTCCAGGTATGACAGGCAGAACCCTAGCAGCTGCAGGGGGTGCTGGAAATGCAGATTCTCAGGCCCTGCCCCAGCCCTGCTCAACCAGAATCTTCATTTACCTAGATAGCCTGGTGCCTTGCATGCACATCAAGCTTGAAAAGCCTTGGTCTACATTGTCCCTCAAATACCAGAGCTGATTTCATTCAGGTCATCTAGTTAAGGAATATAAAACAATTTTCTCATTATAAAAAAGGAGATATATATATACACACACACATATATTCATATATATGTATATATCCCCTTTGAGTTTAATTTGCTAATATTTAACTTAGGATGTTTCCATCTCTGTAGGTAATTTTTTGGTGCTTTTTCTGGGTTTGGAATCAAGATAATTTCTAGTTCAAAAATCATCTGGAGAGTATTTCTTTATTTCTCAAAAAATTTTTATTTAACTTTTAAGTTGTCTGTACCTTATATTGGAACTTACCTGTTAGAACTTACCTATAAATTCTTCTGTGCCTACTGGTGGCTATTAATTTTTAAACTCCTGAGAATATTTTGTTTTAAACATCACATTTATAATTTGGTTTTTCATTCTTTTAATCAGTTTATTTTTTTTAAAGACAGAGTCTCACTTTGTCACCCCCAGTAGAGTGCTGAGGCTTCATAGCTCATAGCAACCTCAAATTCTCGTGCTTAAGTGATTCTCTTGCCTCAGCCTCCCAAGTAGCTGGGACGACAGGTGCCTGCCACAATTGGTAGAGATGGCTAAGGCTGGTCTCTTAGCCAGGCTATTGATCTCACTCTGGCTGAGGCTGGTCTTGAACTCATGAGCTCAGGCAATCCATCTGCCTTGTCCTCCCAGAGTGCTAGGATTATAGGCATGAGCCACTGTTTCTTTATATAGCTTTTATTTTCATATTTGCCAGCAAATGTTGTTCCTGTTGAATTTGTTACCATATACCATTTTTTTATATTCCAGTATTGCTTATTTATATCTTTTCTTGTGTGTAGGGGGTGTGTTTGTGTGTGTTTATCTTACCTATATTAACAGAAGCTTAAGAGTTTTTGGTCTTAATGGCCGGGTGTTGTGGCGGGTGCCTGTAGTCCCAGCTGCTCGGGAGGCTGAGACAAGAGAATCGCGTAAGCCCAAGAGCTGGAGGTTGCTGTGAGCTGTGTGACGCCACGGCACTCTACTGAGGGTAGTAAAGTGAGACTCTGTCTCTACCAAAAAAAAAAAAAGAGTTTTTGGTCTTTTCAGAGAACTACTAATCAACTTTGTCAGTCCTCTTAAATTTTATTTATTGTCTATATCAGTAGTTTCTTTTATTTGTATTATTTCTTTATTTTGTATATTCTTTGGACTGAATTTGTTATTCTTCTAAAACAATATTAGATAATTGGCTCACTGATTTTCAATCTTTATATATTTAAAAAAAAAACTCCCTTAAATACTATATGCCTTTAATGGCATCCAACATTTTAGACATTTAATATTTCATTAACATTTCTTTCCAAATATTTCAATTAGTATTTTATATGAAATTTGAGTAGGAATAAAATTTGAGTTTAAAATACGTATATAGGCTTTGTGTGTTATCACTTGCTCTGTGGTCTGCATAGTAATCTGTGATAAATACTCCATGTGTATTTGAAAAGAATGTGTATTCTCCAACGTGTATGATGCTCAGTCCTACACATGCCCTCCAAGGGCCTCTGAGGAGTCTGGGGACAAATAGGAAACAAGGAGGGTGGGGGCAGGGTGGGCTGAAAAGGCTAAAGGACTAGCCGTGTCTGCAGGTTGGGACCTGAGTTATCTGGGGGGAAAGATAATAATAGGGAAGTCGAAAATGGGATAAATATGGACAAGATGTGGGACCAGAGTTAGAGCAATCAGAAATCAAACTGTTTTGCAAAATCTGCATGGGGAAGGACTGGAGAGCCCACATAAAAGCAACAAAGTAGGAGATTGATCTCAAAGCAATGGCTAAAGTTTCTGTTCTGTGATTGCAGGTTTAATTTCAAATTTAGCTCTTTTTCTCCCCGTAAAATAGGAGTACTAATAATATCCACTGTATTAAGTTATTGTGAGAATCAAATAATAGTGTTTTGTCCAGTCTCTGAAGTATATGATGATTCCTTAATGGCAAACTCAATGAATTCGCTATTTTTATACATTTAAATTATTTTAATTATATCAGTTTCTAATAAGAATATGTATAATGGCTAATAATAATAATAAGGCAAAATGGGAATCAAGATGAGAGAAGAAACAGAAATCTGTACTTCTCTGCTGAGCAAGGGAAGTAAGACCTGCTTTCAGAACATAGACTATGGCCAGTCCTGCAGGGGGAGACAGGGAGCTGTGGCCAGGAGATAGGGAGCTGTGGCCAGTCCTGCAGGGGGAGACAGGGAGCTGTGGCCAGTCCTGCAGGGGGGAGAGAGGGAGCTGTGGCCAGTCCTGCAGGGGGGAGACAGGGAGCTGTGGCCAGTCCTGCAGGGGGGAGACGGGGAGCTGTGGCCAGTCCTGCAGGGGGGGGCAGGGAGCTGTGGCCAGTCCTGCAGGGGGAGCAGGGAGCTGTGGCATGGCAGAGCAGATGAGCAGGAAGCATGCGGTTCCTTCAGGGTTGAAGCCCAGCAGTCTTCTTCCCTCTTCTCAGTTGCTCAGGCCTTGCCATCAGGTCAGAAATCAGTCCAGAGATGATGAGCCATTTCTTGACTCTAGAATTGATCGCCTGTCATGCCTCAGGCCTCAGTAGTAAGGAAATACCTAACAAAAAACAAAATTGCAGGTGGATGGGGAGTGGTTTCCATGCCTTGTGGTGAGGGAGGGAAGATATGCTCCTAAGGAAGTTCCATTGCTTGGGTATGGGAAATCATCCTTCAAATGCCAAGACTTCAAGTACTCTACCTGTATCTCTCTCTAGTTGATGAGATTTTAAATTATTTTAAAGAATGTCTTCTATTTGTACAGCCCGTATGGGCCATCTAGAAGGCAGGCTACTACCCATGGGGAATGTCTATTACTTAATAATAAAATATTTAATAATAAGAGAAACACTGTTCTCATGTTTTTTTTTTTATTTTTATAATGCAGTCTGCTCGGTAGCATACAGATGTGTCATTGAATGGAATTTTGTTAGGGGAGTTCTAAACTTCAGATACAAAATTGGTAGAAAAAAATGAAAGACATACGGAATATATTTTATTTCTTACTTTCACCCAAATTCCTTCTCTTCTGTGCAGCCCCAACTTGTACATTTCCTCTTGGAATTTATTGTAGCTCGAGATGAAGACATAGAGCCTCCAAGTAGCTATGACTTTCAAGTTGGAGCTTTGTTGATGATTCTTATTAAGTATCTAATTCCTTTCTCTTGTCATCTGATAAGGTTAAACTATGGCCATTTTGGAAGCCTTTTTATCTACATAAAAGGCGCTTTCCTGATCATGTGGTAATATCAGTAGTAACGTAGCATTTGGCTGCCTGTGAGGCTGTGGGGAAGGTCACCATGGATGTTGTCGCAGAGAACACACATCTCTCCTAGAATGTTCGTGCTGTATGGCAGCCTTCACTTCCATGATTCTCGAAGAGGCCCTCTGACCTTTAATAATAGCATTAATGTGCATGCTCATTTCCCAAATACTATTAATAACTAACATTGAGGTAGTCCTTACATTTTACAAAGAGCTTTCACGTGCATCCTCACCCTTGGTTCTCATTCCAGCTCTGGAAGACTGGCCCCAAATCATGCACCTTGGAAAAGCACAGCCGGAATTAAAACCCAAGTCTTCTCTGAGTCCCTGCTCTTTTAATTACATCAAGTGCATTGTGAGGTTCAATACTGCATTTTCCCCACAAATTAAAGATTATTATTTGAGCCAGTACCTTATTATATTACTTTTCAATGTCTCCAGGAAAAGGTGCCTTAAATAATTCCTACCAAGTGGCTGACTTTTCTTATACATACTATTTTGCTGCTTAGGAAAATTCTTTTCTCATTTATAAAATAGGTGTATAATCATTTCTCCTAATAATAATGATATGAGACTAAGTAACCTCATTATAGTTAGGATTTTTAAGCTTCCTTCTATTGGTTTCATGATGGCATGGTTCAAACAAAGCTCAGTATTAGACAAATAGAGGATTTAAAGGGAAATGTTGACACAGATCCCATTCCTAGGAAAGATTGCAATTTACAGCAGTTGTTCCTAATATCTTTTTGGTCAAGTAGAACTTTTGAGTCCCTTTAGAACAATGACCCTTCCCAGAGAAATTCCCACTGGCATAAATTATTACATAGAGTTTCAGCATTTATAAATTAACTAAAACTCATCTTTGGATGCCTGCTAGAACCTCAGATCTAGAGGCACCTGATTTGCACTCAGGTTGCTAAGTGTAGGTTACAGTGACCCCTAACAGCAGGGTGATCCCCGCGATTAGTTCTAATGGCTTGCTAACATTAGTGTAAATCATTCCATTGACAGGTAAAATGCATCTTTACATTCACAGCTGCAGCTTTGGGTATTTGGGTTAGCAATCAAACTATTTAAAGTTCAAGATTTCCATACAATTAGTAATACGTAACAGATATTCACTTAGTCCAGTCATTGTGTTAATTTGCATTATCAGCAGATATCATAAGGTATTAATCCATTGTCACCACAAGAAAAAGAAAGCCTGCACTATCTCCTTGCCTTCCCCCCTTTGCTGGGTGCTAAGCTTAGCCTTGGCTCAAAGGACATCACTCTTTCCTCCTCCTGGATGACTCTGAGCCCTGCAGAATATGCATTTCCATTAGGGAGACACAGAGTAAGGGCAGTGCTGGGAGCCTGGGGCTGTGTTTCCTTTCCTAGACAAAGAAGTTTGGCTTGTCCTTCCAAGTATGAGGTCATTGCCCTCCATTTACTTAAAGAAAACCAAGAAACAAACCAACAAAAAGAGGACTTAGTTGAAATTCCTTTGGGTGTATAGTGGCTGCTGAGAAGACCTAATGAGATGAGCAGCAGCAATCGATGCTCCATGGAGGTGGCCGCAAGGTCAGCAGGTCAGCTCATGCCATTGGATTTGGCTGGGATTGTTTAGTAACCGTCAATAAATGTTCTGGCTGGAAATTACTATCAACAAACTGCACCATCTTTAATTCAGGTGTGAGCTCAGGGGAGGACACTGCCCCGTAGGATTTCTCTGTTAGAAGAGAAACAGGGTATTTCTCAGATTCTTTTCAACGGACAGATATACAGGCTGAGGTGCATGTGCAGAAATGTCCCCTTTGCCCACCAGCTTTGTCCCATCGTTTTCAGATTGTCATCTGTACTAGTGAAGTCTTGATACTGTCAGTGACAGAGCATGTGACCTGCCACCGGTTCACATCCAACCTGAGTTGACAATTGCTTTAGGCCACAGGGACACAAGTTTTATTATGCTGGGTTGGTATCTTCGCTATGGCTAAATCAGTGTGTTATCTGTTCAGGGTTTCTGTAATGATGGGTGTCAAATGGATCCAAATAAGTTATTAAATAAAAGTAAAAAATGATAGCAGATATTCCAATATTCAAAATCTTCGGTATTGTAGAAGAATATCGCCCTTAGAATTATAGGTCTATCAAAAGTTGGGCGAGGAAGGGGGCTCGGGAAGATGCTCCTGCATTTCACAGACATAAACCTGAAACTTACTAAGCGATTAAATGATTCTCTCTTCACAGGTTAGTCCTACGTCTAATAGATAAATAATTTTTATTATTTTTCGTGTGTGGCTAACATTTCCATTCAATATGGCTTTTCCCCTTTAATAAATCTAAGGGATGACCTTGCAAATTCCAGCTGCCCTAGGGCCCTCTGTGCTCAGGTGAGAATGTGCTTTGTGTGTCTGATACCTAGTGAAGGTGGACTCAGAGGAAACCTTCCTTTCCTGTGAAGCTTCTCCCAGCCCTTCGCAGCAGGGCTGGGCGTCTTCCTTTCCTGCCACTTAATTTTACAGAAACGCTAATACAGCACCTTTTAGGGAGTGTTGTCATTTCTGTCTTAATGGGCAGTGGACTGCTTGAGGGCAGGGACCATAAATTAGCAGTTAAAAATAGCTGCCAAATGACGGACCTAAGAATGGCCCGTAGATTACCTAAAACATTGGCAAAATAGAAAAGGAAAAATGAAGGGAGATGGAGAAGAAGCAGGAAGAAGCAAAGAGAACAGAGTTGTCATTTTGATGCGAGTTCTGAGGAAGATTTCGGTCCTTTATTATTTCATCTCCTAAATCAATTTGCCCGCCCGGAGCCGGGGTCTGGGGGGCTCCCCATGTTGGGGATGAGCTGGCTTTATTACCAGCTGCTGGACTTGGGGAGAGAATTGTCCTTTTGTTCCAGAAAAGAGAGACAGGCAGAGACTGACAGAGAGGGAGTATGAGATGGGCTCCTGCAGGGACACAGTATGGTAACCTGCTGAGCCGGCTCCCCACGGAGTCATGAGCCATGTGCTAATGGCAGTCAGTGTGTGCTTTGAAGCCTCCAGCCTTGAGAACTTCAAATAAGGAGAGGACAGACAGATGATCTACAGGAAATTAATATCTAACAGGTCTAAAATCTGCTCTGCCTGTCACCTTAATCTCCCGCCCGTTCACTGACAGTATTTACTTTCTGAACATACTGAACATTTAATACAGCAGAGGCTCCTGCTCTCTTAATTTTTCTAAAACAGAAAGCCTAACATTTCAATAATTTCCATTTTAATCATTTTCTCTGGATTTTAGAAGGCTCCCTAGGGAATAGAGGAGTGAAAGAGCTTTGATAGGTAGGCCTGCACACTGAACATTCTGCCACTACCCTGGTGGCTCCGCCATCGCCTGGGGCAGTGTAGGGGGTGGGGTTGCTCATGGATTCATTTGAGTGACAGTGCCTGCTGGGTCAGAATCATGTCTTCTGTCCCTCACCTGGGTATAAAGCCGCACTCTCTAGGCTCTTTTAATGTGATTTGATTGCTGAAGTGGACAAGCTCACCTTGATGTGTACCTAGGAAGGGGATCAGAGTTGCTTCTAGCCATTTATCCATCCATCCATCCATCCATCCATCCATCCATCTCCTCACTACCTATCTGTTCATCCACATCCATTCATCTATCCATCCATCTACCCACCCATCTCTCTATCCTTCCACTCATCCACTTACTCATTTATTTGTACACGTAGACAAATATTCAGTCTCAAACATCTTGAGATTGCCTACTGCAGGGGTCCTCAAATTACTGCTCGCGGGCCACATGAGGCGGTGTGACTGTATCTGTTCCCGTTTTGTTTTTTTACTTCAAAATAAGAAATGTGCAGTGTGCATAGGAATTTGTTCATAGTTTGTTTGTTTTTGTAACTATTGTCCCCCCTCCAATGGTCTGAGGGACAGTGAACTGGCCTCCTGTTTAAAAAGTTTGGGGACCTCTGGATACCCAGAACCATGCTACGTGCTAGCAATAAGAGAAGAATAATTTTTGGCCCTTCCCTTACTGAGCATATTTTCTATATAGGCAGAGTCCCATAAGCAGACTATTCTTTTCTTAGTTTTAGTACTTTAAGTGTCTTTTCTTCTGAAATTTCAGTCTCAGGCAAACCAAGATGGTTGGTCACCTTACTGCCACCATCAAAAATTATAAACCAAGGTCCCTGAAGTGTGTCCAGCCCCCACCCCGTCCTTCCAGGGAGCCTCAGCATCACCTGGGAATGTGTTAGAAACATTCTAGGGCTAACCCAGTCTCTACCCCAGTTCTAGGGCTGAGACCCTGCCTCACTGAATCAGAAACTCTGGGACTGTCACAGCAACCTGTGTTCTAACAAGCCTTCCAGACGATTCTGAGGCACACTAAAATGTGAGAACCACTGTTATAAACTGGTTCTGACCTCTGATCCATCAGCATTTTTTTTTATCTTAAGAGGTTCTTAGAATCCTATTAGGTGACTGGCTAGCTTATTCGGTAGGTGAAATAGAGCCAGTTGCCAGTGTTGGAGGTCTATTTATTGAACTAATAATAACGTCTGTAGAAATAAGTGAATAAATAAGCACTCAGATATGATCGTTGAAGTATTTGGACAGCAGAAGAAAGCCGAGAAGCCACAGGCAGGATTGCTTCCTCTTAAGAACAAGATATGATGAGAGAGTGAAGCCGGGACAAGCCGTGTGTGGGATGCCGCTGATTTTTTCCCTTGCTAGGTGATATTTTTACAGACTTGCACACTGCTTTTGTAGTAAGTAACCACAGTATTTGCCCTGCTATATTTGGATCAAATATTTGGAGACCTGTCTACCCTGCCTAAACGGAAAGCCAATTTCTAAGAACCAGACTAGAAGTCAGAGGACTGAGCTGTCCCCTGGGCCTAAGCACTAGGTGATCCTGAATAAGTAATTTAGCTCCTCGGAACTGTACGTCCTTTAGCTCCAAATAGTAGTGATTCTGCCTCTGCTGCTGAGGTATTCTGAAGGGGGTTCTTTTGAAAACTATGTAATTGCCAATGGCTGTTTCTTTCTGAGTGAGTCATATACTCTTATTTTTGAATAAATAATATGTTTATTTCTGCCAGTATCCTCTAGCAAGCTAGTAATATATATCGTACACCAGAAGGGCCTGAATAGACGCATGCTCTGTCCTTTCTGGGTTTGGGAAGCAAGCTCAGGAACTTTGTGGTCGTTCTCTTTGTCACCCTAATGAAGAAAGCATTGCTAAAACATCTCACAACTGAGGTCATCTGAGAGAAAGGTAAGTATGTTCTAGAGTGTTCCCTGCGTAAAGACCAGGAGAGTCCTAGTCCTAGGTGCTGAGACTCTCTCTGACCTGTCTTCATGGTAATTGTGTGTCAGGTAAAGCACTTAATTTTTTACAAAATAAAGAACAGACAAGGTCCTTTTCATGAGGGCGCTACCATTTGAAAAGGTACAGTGACAAATAACAGGAATTATTTTAAAGAAAATTTAGATTGTTTATGAACACTGTAGGAGCCATAAAGAGCTTTTTAGAATTGCTGGCTGGGAGGGGATTGCTAAGGCTGCATAGTTTGGTCAGGCGAGATCTTTCTGAGGTCATGACATGTGAGTTGAGATCTGAAGGAGGAAAGGAAGACAGCCCGGCTAAGAGCACAGGGAACTGTGTTCTCCGCAGGGGAAATGGCAAATGCCCAACACCTGTGTGAGCTCAGAGTATTGGAAAAACAGAGGCCAGGGTGGTTGGAACCCAAGGGAATGAGGCAGAGGATAGAGGTGAGGTTGAAGACAGAAGGGAAGACCAGGCCACAGTGAAGGATTTGAATTTTATTTAAAAGCAATGATAGGACTTTGCAACTTTTTAACTAGCAGGGTGGGTATTTAATATATTATCCAAGTGGAGTTGTATTTTATTTGTTTGTTTGTTTGTTTTTGAGACAGAACCTTACTCTGTTGCCTTGGCTAGAGTGCATGGTGTCATAGCTCACAGCAACCTCAGTATCTTGGGCTCCAGCAATCCTCTTGTAGCTGGGACTACAGGTTTACAGCACAATGCCTGGCTAGTTTTTCTATTTTTAGAGATGGGGTAACCCTCTTTCTCAGGCTGGTCCTGAATTCCTGGCTGGTCCTGAACTCCTGAGCTCAAGCAATTCAACCACCTCAGCCTCCCAGAGGGTTAGGATTACAGGCATGAGCCACGGCGCTTGGTCTAAATGGGGTTGCTTTTGAAAGCAAAAGGGATATCAGACCTGGACAACAGGCATATACTGGATATTTCAAGTGACGAGGGAAATACATTTTTTTCTGGTTTTGAGCAGTGCGGTGATAGGTCCTCTGTTTCTAAAAGATTGCTTGAGCTCCTGTGTGACGAAGAGTGTGGGTGCGATGGAAATGTGTGTGGCGAGCAAGGCCAGCCACGTGGAAGAACCAGCCAGTTTTGTCCAACAACTATTTGTTGGACACCCACTATCTGTAGGCATGGGGATCTGGCAGGGAACAGATAGACCCTGTTGTACCCTTTTAAACCCAATCCATTAACCCATGTTTCATGAGCAATCGATGCTTGCCAGGCACTAAGCTAGCTATAGAGAGTGCAAAGGTGAGTAAATTTGGCACAAGGAGGCCACAGCTCATGGAGGGACGTGAGGGTCTCAGACCTGTAGGGAGCTCGAAGATCTCTCAGTGCTGAAAACAGGACAGAAAGGACCCGAAGGCCAACCCCATTGCATTTGGTACTAGGGAATTTTGACCATTCATGAAGGAGAAATTGAAATACCATTGTTAGGATGAAAATTAAAAGATAGGAACAGAAGGCAAGACCATGAAGGGGAGGACGTGTTTGCACTTCAAGAGATTTAGAAATGACAGAAAAGAAAAAAAAAAAGAGAGAGAAAAAAATGGTCTGGTCGTTTGAGGAAAGGTAGAGACAAAAGTTTTGTTTCTTGTGCCATTTCTTTGGTTTGGTTTGCTAGAATGTGGAAGATCTGAGTTTATTGGTCAGGAATCGGGCACTTAAAATGCCAGATTGTCAACTAGAGTTATATACGAAAGTTCACAGTCCTCTGCTGCATCTGAAGTTGGTGTGGCGAGGCCATGGTAACTGTATTTTGAATTAATATCAGAATTCCGTGGCCATATCCCAAATGACCTAGTTTCCCTCAGCGACTCACTCATTCACTGTGTTAACCTCTCTAGATGACCAGCCTGTACGTGCTTTAGAGTAGCGAGTTTCTTATTGCCCACTGGGTAAAGTAATACTTCATTTTAATTGTTCTAAATTCTCCGCTTCTCAGTGGCAGGGCAAGAGGTGCTTTTGCTTTGCATCTCTAAAATGTCCAAGTCTCCTGTGCTCCTTGCCCATTCCTGGGACTGTGGCTGTGTCTCAGCCCCTTGCAGGCACCCAGAGGGTCCCCCAACCATGAGCATCACACTCTTACATGTCTATGCATTCTCTGCACGGGCACTGGAGCAATCCTTTAAAAACAGAAGTCATATCACAGTACTGTTCAGCTCAAAACTAGAAAAAGCGTATGTCCCCCATCACCAGAAATACCAAGCATACGCCTGTTATCCAGGTCGGATTGCTCAGAATGCCTCTCTCACTTTCAAAAGCAACTCCATTTGGAAAATGTGTTAAATATCCACCCTACTTGAAAAGCTGCAAAGTTTTCCCCTTGCTCTTAAAGAATGGTGAAGAAAGAAGAAACTCTTGGACCCAATGGACAGTCCAAGCACATTGGTCCCCTCTAGGACACAGTACTGTATTAGGGGCATCAGGGCCTATGGCAGGGGACAAAGTGAGGATCCTACCTCTGAATGTCAGTCTGCTCCTCGCCCATTCACTCCTTAGCAGCTTATGATGCTGAAGTTTCCACATCTCACTGTTGCTGCAAAACTCCCATCTCTGAGAGTGTAGCAAGGTTCTTGAAAATATCATATACAATAACCTTCTCTTAGGTCTCATGAAAATCCTGTATCACATCATTTTGTAATTAAAAAAGATATTAAAGATCATCTCTTCCAATAGTTTTCAAGTTTTTCAACATACTGCAAACTTCCTAATCTCCATGACACCATTTTCAAGAATGTCTCCCCAAATTTATATTCAGCAATAACTCATTGTCTCCTTCAGATAAGGCATATATGGCCGCCCTTCAAAGCTACTGACCAGTATTTATTCATGAATTGAACAAATATTTATTGAATTCTTATGTCCCCAGTGCTGTGCTGGATGTTCAAAAATGAATGATGAAAAAATAGATTCCTTTCTCTTATAAATCTTAGGATCTAGTGTAGGACATATCCAGTATTTCCTGCTAAGTTTGTGTGATACCGGCCAATTAAAGAAATAGGTTACTTAGATTCAACTTTCCTTTGCAGATAAATGTGTTTGTGTATGTGCATGTTTAAAAATGTTTAAATGTGTTTTATCACTTTTGGAGGCACGAGGGAAATGTCCAGGTTTAAAGCCATTCACCTCACCTCTAGCCACCCTATAGATGAGGATGTTAAGGGGCACCCAGAGTCTTTTGCCTTCTCTGTAGCCTTTTTATCCTTTAGTTCTCTTTCCACTTTATCTTTGTGTATAATATTGAAATATCTAAGAAGTAGTAGAAGCTATTTAGCCTCATTAAGCCAACATTTTCCAAATATAATTTAACCACTATTTTTTCACTTTGCAAAGCAGCTCTCAACCTCTCCTGGGACCCAGGCCTAGCATGGAACAGGCTTAGGGCCTCGCTAGCCCAGATGATGAAGTTCTGACTCCTCACTCATCATTTAAATCTCTTACCCTCTATTTTTCCATCTTTATCTTTCATGATTCCATCTATTCCTCCTCTTCTAAAATTAAACTGCTGAGTTATTTTACTCCCTGCTCAGAATACGCCTTTCTTCCCATTTCCATGCCTGTCCTCACATGGTACCCTGGGCTGCCGCAGCCGGGCCTTCCTTCAGTCCCTCCTCAGTCCTGCCCAGCTGTCCAGCCTTACATCAGAGGTAATCATTTCTCCTCTCCTCTCCAAGTCCTCACAGTCTGTGCCTTCCCTTCAGCAGGGAAAAAGCCTTGCTCCTTGTTGTTAGATATCTCTGTGTATTCACACGTCCTTTCCCGAGGACAGGGACGTTGTCTTGTTCTTTATAACTCCCACAGGGCAAGCAGTTAGTGAAAACAGAGAAATTTGAAAACCAGTCAGGATTTTTCCTTCTCCCTCACCCTCACTAAATAACATCTCAGATTTGTACATCTTTTCTCTTCCCGTTGCTGAAGCCTTAATCCAAGCCTGTTAGTTCTTGTCTGGTCCGTGTTATTCTCTTCTAACTGGTCTCCTCATCTCCTGGCTCACCCACCTCCAATCATCTTCCCTCTCCTTATAGATGACCTTTTTGAAATAGGAATCTGATCAAGTTATTCCCATGGCATGGCATCCTGCAGGGGAGAGCCCAGCTCCTTCATGTTTCCTGACAAGCCCCCCGCCCCCTTCTTTATTTCTTTCTCTCCCTCCAGCTCTATTTCTCCTCCCCACCCCACCCACATCCATACGTTGGACACATTGCTTGGCAGTCATTGAATTAGTTATCTGTTTCCCCAGTAGGGCTAGAAGCCGGCAGGCATGCTGTTTAGATCATCATTGAGTCTTTGTCATCTACAAAAGTACCTGTCCTGTATGTCTAAGGAGCTCAGTATTTATTGAATAAATCAAAAAATGTGTTGAAGGAGTAACACTCGTTATCGCTCAGTTCATAGGAGTGAGAAGGTTTCCTGCACACTGGTGAGTTAAATGAATATAAAACAGGCCCCCACATCACATGGGAAGAGGCCAGCAAGGCAGACACCAGCGGTCGCGGGCGCCTTGTCCTCAGCTGACGGGCACCTGAGCTCACTGACTTCACTTGAGTGGGCTCTGTAGGGATGTGAACCATGACAACTGGAGCCTCTCTTGCTTGGATCCTCCCTTCTGGAACAAGGATTGAGATAATCTGTGAGGGTTGATCTTTCTTTGCAAATCCCTAAATGGTGTGAAATTGGCAAGAACCCAGACAACTCCATTCCTCTGTCTACCAAAGTGCCCGCAGTGATGCTTTAACGTGGGGCTCCCACAGGGGCTTTAACATGGGAGGTGACAGGACAGTTGTGACACCTTCCTTCCTCTAACACAATCGAGTCCCCACCCAGAAAACTAGGGCAGGGGGTTGCCACACTTCAGCTCCTAGGAAATTGTTTCTATTCCTCAAAGTCTATTTTCCCCTTCAGTATCCATCCATCATCCTTCCTTCCTTCCTTCCATCCATCCATCCATCCATCTGTCATCCATCCATCCATCCATCCATCTGACACACACATTAGTTGCCTCCTTGGTGCCAGGTATAAGTTTTAGAGACTATAAAGGTATATTTATTGAGTTCACACTTTAGTAAATATTTTGTGTTGTCTCTAACAGTACTCTAAAACTCTATAGTCCTGACCAGCAGAAAAAATAGAATTTTGAAAATTGAGTTTTCCAGAAAGCCCTTCTTACTTTAAAGCTCTATAGAGGTCTGAAAATCTGGTGTTAATGGAAAAAGTCCTAGGTGTGGACAGCTTCCCCCACATGTGCCATGGAGGTAAGACTGTTGTTTGTCCCTTTCAGACTGACCTTTATCTTCCCCTGTTTCCAACTGTATTTTGTAAGTCTAACAATATTGGGTAAGAGGCTGTCAGTCTGACACTTCCCTGTCTTTCTGAAGAATATACCTAAATGAGATATTGGCTCCATCACTCTCCAGTTCTATAACTTGGGCACAGCAGAACACCTCCCTTTCCCTTGGTTTCCCCATCTAAAAATAACCATATGACTCATCACCTCCCACGTCCCATTGTGACTGCTAGCTGAAATCAAGGTATATACAGGGCTTTGCAAATGCTCAAAAAACAGTTTTGAAGAGGATGGTGATATTGATTACGATAGTAAAAATAGACTCTGAGATATTTTGCGTTTCCAGTTTAGAAGTTCCCTTTTTTTTTTTCTTTCTTTCTGAGACTATTAAAGGTTGTTCTCATTAGTAGGGACAGATTTTACCACCACCCCCCCTTCTTACTTCCTCCCCTCTCTCCCTTCCTTTGTACGTTCCTGGGTAGGAAGAAACATGAGTAACTTCAATATCTATTAGAGTCTTCTGAATGCTAAGAGCTTAGTCACTGCTGGGGGATGACACATTTATATTGGGCCACAGCACATATCTGTAGCCTCCATCCATGTCAAAAAGAGATGTCAGAAGCAGGTGTGAGATTCAAGACGGAGGGGAGGATGAGAGTCACCTGGAAAGCTTTCGTTGAGAGTTATGTGTTGGGGGTTTCCCAGACCAGAATTTGGAGATTCTCTAGAAGGATCCACAGGACTCAGAGCACAGTTTATGGTTAAGGCTAAGGTTTATTCTAGTGGTGTAGTAAAGGCATGAAGCCAGATTGGGAAGGATAAAGACACAGGCAGAGTCTGAAGAATTCACAGTCCAGCTTCCTTATTCTGTCTGGCCTCCAGGAGGGGGGCCGCACAGAGCTCACTCTTCCCTCAGCAGTCAACACACAGCAACACACATGCGATGGTTCTGCCCAGGGAGACCCACTAGAGACTCAGCACCCCAGGTCTTAACTTCCTTTTGGACACTGAGGGACACTGGTTATATCAGCACATCGTAGGCAGAGGGGCTGAGCATGTACCAAAATTCCAGATTCACAGACGGAAAATACGTATTCAGCCCAATTTCACAGTGTGTATACAGACATTCTAGCACAAGGTACCACCCTTATTAAAGAACAGTACCTCGGGAAAGTCCAAGTTCCCTGAAGCCAGGTAAAGGCTAAGCCTGCAGGCCGGACATTCTAAGGGCAGCAGATCCCAGGGGAAACACTTCAACCACCTCCTGAGCTCTTAGAGCTCTCTCTGGGTGGCCCGATGAGGGAGCTATGCCCTGTTTCTGATTTTTAGATCCTTCATGGACAAACATCTGTCTTTTAGTGTCTCACAGGTTACAGACTTGTGACAAAGGTCTGGACACCAGAGGCCATGATGAGGCCAATGGTTCTGTGATGTGCTTCTACCTAGAACTGGGCCCAATTTGCCCTGGGCTTTTTTTTTTTAATGTCAGATTAATATGAGGGTGCAGACGATTAGGTTACATTGTTTGTGTTTGTTAGGTAGAGTCCAAGTTGTAGCTGTGCCTGTCCCCCAGGAGGTGTGCCATATGCTTTTATAGTGTGTCTGTCAGGTGAGAGAACACCCATCCCCCTCCCCTCCCTCATCGCCCCTCTCTCTCCCCTCACTGGAGTTTCATTGTGTTTTTCTCTTGTGTGGATGTGTATTTGTCCATCTACTGATTTCATATTGGTATTGAGTACTTTGGGTACTTGTTTTCCATGCTTGTGATATTTTCCTAAGTAGAAACTTCAGCCAGGATAGTACAAAAGATGTCAAGTCTCCATCTTTTCATGGCTGAATGGTATTCCATGGTCTACATGTACCACAGTTTATTAATCCATTCATGGTTGGTGGGTATTTATGTTGCCTCCACATCTTGGCGATTGTGAAATGAGCTGCAGTAAACATTCTAGTGCAAACGTCCTTATGATAAAATGATTATTTTTCTTCTGGGGAGATGCCCAGTAATGGCATTGCAGGATCAAATGGGAGGGTCAAACTTTTACTTCTTTGAGGATTCTCCTTGTTTCCTTCCAAAGAGTCTATATTAATTTGCAGTTGCACCAACAGTGTTTAAGTGTTCCCTTCTCTCCACACCCTCACCAGCATCTGCAGTTTCAGGACTTTGTGATGTGGGCTATTCTCACGGGGGAGGGGATATCTCAGTGTGGTTTTGATTGGCATTTTCCTGACGATTAGGGACAATGAGCATTTTTTTTCATGAGTTCATTGGCCATTGCCCAGCCTGTGCCCAGGGAAGCTGAGCCCTGCCCTGTGCTTTTGGACCCTGTCCATTGACTGTCTCCTTCCCTTAGGATGTGATCTTGGTGCTCCAGGATTTCCTCGGCCTGAGCCTACCCCTGGCTTTCTGGCTTTCCCACAGGTGCCCTGTTAGTGAGAACAGGGCCTGAAAGGAACAAGGGAGAAAGAAGACATCATTTTCTATTCCTTCTGAGCTGCTATGTGGAGCTGGGAAGGGCCTGCACATCAACACCAAGACATTAATAAAGGGGAGGCTGTAGGTTCCGTTCCCAAGTGCTAAAAAGACTTCAGACCAATGTGACCTGCAGTGTAATTGCACATTTTCAAACAACCTTTCTAAATTAAAATGTAATCCCCCCCACTGCGCAGTGAGGGGCTCCAGCTGCCCCACCCCCGCCCCTGGCATTTCATACTTCTCTTCTCTTCCCATCTCTCTCTTTTAAATTTCCTTCCTTCTGTCTGTCTGTTCATCCTTCTCTGCCCCTATGTCATCCTCTGTCTATATTTTTCTTTCTTGATAAAAATTAAGGAAAAAAAAAACTTGATAGGTTTTCCGATAACCTTCTAGAAAGTCTCACCGGGTTACATTTTGCTTTAATAGCATTTAAGCCAATCTGCTTGATGTTGCTGTAAAGGTCAATTAAATTCACCCTAAAAATTTCACTCCTGGCTCATTATACAATTGGAAAATGAATTAGAAGCACATGCTGCCCCTGAGGTTTCTGATATTTCACTAATGAATATGTCTTAAAATGCAAAAAAAAAAAAAAAAGGAAAGAAAGAAAAGGCGTTGTAGGCCACACAGCAGTTTGCAGTGTTGCTGGTGGCCTGGTGCAGGTGGACGGCACAGGTTGTGGGTTGAGAGTGGTGGATACTGGTTAGTCCTGCCTCCATGCCACATTAGCCAGTGTTTGCACTTCCTGAGCACCCCAGGGGATGGTCGGGTCTTCACCTTGCCCCTCTGCAAGTCAAGAATCCATTCTTCTTTTTTTTAATTTCAAAATATTAAGGAGGTACAAATGTTTTCAGTTACATGTATCACTTTTGTAGTGCTTAAGTCCCAGCTAACGGTGTGCCTGTCCACAATCCAAATGCCTATCAATTCATGAGATATGGGTAAAATGTAATGTATGTATACAGTGGTGTTCTATTTAGCCATAAAAAAAATGAATGGATGCCTTTTGCAAGAAGCTCTGTAGACCTACAGCCATGCTCCAAAGGGAAGTATCTCAAGAACAGAAAAGCAAACAACACTTGTACTCATTATTAAATGCAGAGCCCATTCTTAAACGCCAGGGGAGGAGTCACAGTCACCACACTCTGCCCTTGGTGTGGGCTTGAGGACCATAGGTTCAGCTTGATGTCAGGCTATACAGGCTGCGATTCTTGAGGTAAATCAACAAGGAACTTTGGCAGAGGAGGGCTGCAAAGTCAGGTCTATCTGAGGATTCTTGGATTGTGGTAGCATGACAGCAGCCTAGCAGAGAACAGCTCTGTGGAGGAGGAAACCTGCATTTCTGGGTCACTTTGGAGACACAACTAGGGCCAAGGGTATAGAGAAAACAAAGCTAAATATGAGCCCAACTTAATGAGCTATTTTTTAATTGACCTTCTGTCTCTACTCTCCAAAAAAAATGTAATAAAGCCACCCAACAAGATAATAAATTCTTTGTCCCTGGGGGAGTCTTCAGCAGAGCAGAGCAAGTCTGTGGCAGCTCTCCATGCATGGAGACTGTTTCAAGTAGAACACCCATTTAGTCACCCCCTTATTTGTTCATTCTGCATATTAATTGCTGTGTCATAGCCAGTACTGGTCTTAAGAATGAATGCAAGCCACAGAATGAATGAATACACAGCCTTGTTATTATGTAGGAAATGAGTTTGGGTTCTAGCTTTTTTTTTTTAATAAGGGCAAGTTTATTTTTGAAAAGATTTCATAGTCTGGGCATGGGGGCCTCCTCCCTGTAAATCTAGTACTCTGAGAGACCAAGGTGTGAGGATTGCTTGATTCAGGAGTTTGATACCAGCCTGGGCAAGAGTGAGACTCCATCAGTACTAAAAATAGAAAGATTAGCAGAGCATGGTGGTGGGCGGCCTATAGTCGCAGCTACTCAGGAGGCTGAGGGAAGAGGATCCTTGGGCCTAGGAGTTTGAGGTTGCTGAGATTTAGGCTGACATCACAGCACTCTAGCTCGGGAAACAGAGTGAGACTGCCCCCCACCCCGAAAAGGAAGATTGCATAACCTGGAGGTCAGACAGATAAATTCACAAATTCATCCTAGAAAAAAGCGTTCCACACTTCATTGCTGAATATCACCATGGTCACCTTTGAGGTCTTCCCCTTGGGAAGCCGTGTACCCATGGCAACATCTAGTCCACCATGCAAAGCACTTTTGGAACTCTTTTTCTGGAATAGCCATGACAGCTGCCCTCATATGAGGTCTGACGATTTAGTTGACAAACTCATCCTAGGAAAAGGTCTACATATCTCATTGCTGAATTATCACTGTGGTCACCAGATGGCCAAGGCAACTGTAGTGATTTTCAACAATGAGGTACGAAGCATGTTTTCCAGGATGAATTGGCAAATTTAATTGTCCAACTTTGTAGGTTTCTAATTCCCAAAACTGTCCGAACTCTGGGATGTTTGCTCTCACTGGAGTTCTGAAGGACTTTCCTGACCCCATACATATGGCAAAGACTATGACGTCCCTGCTTTCATCACACTGCAAACAGGCAAGATGACTTCAAACCTTGAAATATGAGTTAGTGGATGTCTGTGTTCAGGTTTAATATAAACTTCACCGAATTAACTAAGATGGATGGAGACGGTATCCCAAGCCTTGCAGAGAGGAGCAGGGAACCCTGTGTGCTCATCTTCCCCATCTCACAAGTATTCAGAAGATTTTAGATTTCCAGATCTGAAGGGCCATCAGGGTCATCACACGAAGTTTTTCTTTTCTAAAACGAGGAAGCGAAGGAAGCTTCCCTCAAGGAGTTAGTGGAGGAACAAGACATTCTTTCCTCAGCGTCTCCGAACTCCAGAGCAGCGCTCTTCACACCATATTCATTTTCCCACTTATCAAATCAGGCTTCTTTGTATATGGCGTTTTGGAAGATGGGACCAGCATTTCTAAGAAGAGTGAGACTGGAAGACCATCGCGATGTGAGCTGAGGGAAGCTGATCAGGCAGTGAGGACATGGGCAGGGCAAAGCCTCTGCCCCTTGACCCCCCACTGGTGTGCCCCAAAGCCTGCCTACGGGGAGAGTGCACCCATGTGCTATACAGATTTCCATTTCCATTTCCTGCTGGTCTTCATGTTCTTTATTTCAAACCTAAGGTTCTTGGTGTCCTCCTGACTCCACCGTGCAGCAAGCTGGGCCTCTTCAGAGCGTGTTTAAGAAGCACAGTGACGTGGGTCCAGGAGGTTATGACCGAAGAAGCTCAGCATTCTAACTTGGAACTGCAGAAATATAAACCACTGTGAAAAGCAAGGGCCAGCGGTGAATGATGAGGTGAGGGAGGGATTTTCCCTTTCCTTCTGAGCACAAACTGCAAACCCTAACTGTGAAGCCCCAGCACCTTCTTGTCCAACTTGCATGGACCCGGACTGGGGCAATATGAACAGTGGCTCAGGTGCCTCCCCCTTCCCATCTGCCTTTGTGGCTGAAAATGTTCCATAGGTTCAGGGTCTCCTGCTGCCAATCAAACATGACCTCGCCCTGCTACCAGCTAGGGGAGGGCTGGCCAGTGCTTATGGACATGGCCAAGTTGAGGAAGCATTTCTGATTCACTAATATTAAAAATTCAGAGCTAGTTATGATGACAATGCTGTGTAACCTAACATGATCAAACCTCACATAAACCGATACAGGCTCTAAGAATGAACCTGATGAATTTGGGGATCCCTGTACACGTGGGGTTGGCAGAATCCAGAGGGAAATATGTGCTATGTCTGAATGCACAGTGCCCAGCCCTGGAAGTCAGAGGGTCAGCAAGGAAAGGAGAGACGGAAGGAGGACAAGTGATAGTCAGGGAGTCAGGGCAGCCAGTCACAGAATTGTCCTACGTGCAAAGACTATCTAGTTTAGGATGTAATGTATCCTTCTAGAAATGCAAAGATTTATGGAAGAAGAAGAATACGGGAGAGAAGGAATCCCAGTGAAAGGCAAAATAAATCAAGGAGGGCAGAATACCATGGGAGGGGAAGAAGGTCGTAGGCTCCTCTGCATGATTTGGGGTTTCTGGTCAGTCACTGGAGTTTGTCCCACGAGGACGTCACTCTCCAGCTGCTGGGGAGCATGGGGCAGGACTGACCCAAGGGATCCTCCCGTTGGACTAACTGGTTTCAATTAAGACTATCTCAAAAGCTAATTATCCTTTTAAACTTGACTCTCAGACTCACTCTCCCTCTTGCTGTAAATGGATTGCTTAATGGTCCCGGTGCAAGGCTCTGAAACCCTGGAGGTTTCCTATTATTTCTTTGTCTCCAGCAGGGACCAGGGACTTCTAGAGTGTTAGGTTTCGAGGGAAAATAAGAGAGGCGATACCCTCTGTCTTTTCCACAGAAACAAAGGCTGTTAGCGTTGGTGGAATGTTCGATTTTGATTTTGATATAGTGGAAAGTTCCACTGCATGAAAGAGCCTCCCCACCTGCCACCTCTGACCAGAATTACCCGGCATTGTTTGAACACGACTGGGGCCAGGGAGCTCATTACCTCTTAGGCTTTTGTTGGACAGCTCTCCTAGTCAGAACCTCTCTCCAATCATTAACTGACATCTGCCTCTTGCTAATCTTCATGCTTTTGTCCCAGTCTGGCCCTGTATTCAAAGTTTCTGAGCTTGGACAGCCCAAGATCGACAGAGCCAGCAGTCACCTGAGCTTGGGGGGAAGAAAGTTAGTCTGCTTCTCCTGCATATGGCCCAGCAGGTCACCACCTTGAGAGCCATTCCTTGCTGTGGTCCTGGGCTCTGAGGATCTGTGTCACATGGCTCAGCTTTTGTTAGATGGGCAGGAAGGCACACAGCCATGTAACATGCTGTAGCATGTACTCCACCAGGAGACCATGAAAGGTGCATAACACCCTAAAGCCAGGTGTTAGTATCCCCAAGTAACCATAAGAGCCCTGAGGCTCAGAAGGATCAGGTGGCTTACTCAGGGTCACACGGCTGGCACATGATAAACACCAGCCCTCATGCACAGGTCTGTTAGATTCCAGAGTATACTTTACTATATCCTGCCAAGAAACATTTAGAACACACAGTCTGCAGGGTCAGAATGTGCTCGTGAGTATAATATACATCAGTGTCTGAAGTTGGGAATGTCCAGAAAACCCGAATGTGGTGCATTTGTATGGACTATATGGTTAGTTTGCACCAGAGCTGTTCTAAAGGTAATCATTATATTTGCTCACTCAGCCTAACAATTCTCTCCTGCTCTGCACTTGATAGATGGTTTAGAAATCACAACCAAAACCAAACAGAACAATGCTAGCAGCATCTCCGTGTAGTTATGTACATATGTTTAGCCTGGCCTGGAGGAGCCAGCTCTCTGCCCCCACCCCGCCCTTCTCCCACACATGCTTATCATACACACCCCCAGATATTTCTGCCTTTTCATCTGTTTTCTATTCAGTCTTGTCTCAAATTGACATGAGAAAACAAATGATAAAAACTGGGGTGCACATTAGCAGTTTGCTGGCTGGTGTGCTGGAACCCGAGGCTGGCCTGTTGAGATAGTTGAGGCCTCTTTCTCAGTCTGGGCACCTCAAACAAACCCGAGGTCAGGCCTTCAGCTCCAGACACCTGCACGGATTTGTGTAGGGAGAGACAGGTCAGCCGTGACTGCAAAGCTCCAAATCCCCAAGGAATCGATATTCAAAACAAAAGACCAGCGCCTCCCACCACACACACACCAAGGGCGGTGGGTTCAAACCTCACCTGGGCCTGATTAACAAAAACAAATAAAGGACCTACCTCTCATTAATTTAGTGGGTGCCTGTGCGTCTCTCCCTGCAAAGCTATGAACTAAAAGTATTGTGCCCTGCCCAGCGCCCCAGACTGCTGACAAAGGAATTTGCATCTGCAGTCAGAAACACCCTCGGATTACTTTTGAAATCGCCTCCCTTACATTTTAAACAGGTTGGTGGATTCATCATTTAGGCTGCTGCCAGGAGGCAGCTATTAAGAGATGTGACTGGGAATTGGCATTTTTTCTTAAAAGGTTAAAAAGAAAAAAAACCTGGTTATTTTCATTACAACATCGTGATTTTTCTGGTTTAAAAATACAATCCGTTTGAACTTAGGATTCTTTAGACAAACCTATATCTTTAGGGAAAATAGGTTAATAGAAAATGTTTTTGGAGGAAGCAGGTGTTTCCCCGTTTCTGCAGAATGAGAGCGGGAGGCTGCATTGCTGCCGAGACTGGAAACTGGACTCAGGTGTGGGGAAGGGCCGCGCCCTCTCCTTCCTTAGCTAGACTAGGGGAGGCGGGGGCAGACTGCAATCATGGGATCAGTTAGCAACACAAAGGTAAATTAAGCAGCAAATTAGCTCTTCAGATGTCTAACTGTGTGTCTTTTCAAATACCGGGGCCCTGCCAGTCTGCTATTTATACTTTGCACAGGGCCACGGAAAGAATGTGGCTCCACTCACACCCTGGGCCCGCAGGACAGCAGGACTCAGGCAGTTGGGGGAGAGGTGGGGAGCTGCATGGAGACATGAGCGTTTGCCCCAGGTGCACCAAACAGGGAAATAGCTGGGGGGGGGGTTGGGGGGGTCTGCCTGTGTGTGTGTGCTGTGTCTGTGTGTGACCGTGTGTCTGCATATGTGTTTGTGAGCCTGTGTCTGTCTGCATGCCTTCATGTGTGTGTCTCTGTGCATGTGTGTGTGTCTGTCATGTAGGGCATGGCAGAAAGGCTGGTGAGGGAATCAAGGGAGCACTTGGTTTCCATACAGCCACTGGCCTCAGGTTCCCACCACCAGCAGATGGAGCTGCTGGTACAGGTTTGCAGGAGGCCCGGCTGAGCTGGCCTGGCGCTGTGTTTGCTGGGTACCTGGGAAGAAATGACGGTGTTGAGTGGAGGTGCTCAGGGAAACCCACACCCCACCCACCCGCAGCTGAGTGTGGAAAGCTGAATATACAGCAGAGTCCCGCTGGCATCTACACCGGAGCAGCCCGTGTTGTTTGCGCTTGCTGATTGTATTGCAGGTGGAAACTCAGCACAGAATGCTCCCTGTGTTATTGTGGGATCTCCCACACCCCACTAGAATTACAGCTTCATAGTTGGATGAACCTTCAGGAGTACAAGGCATCCCTTTATTTTACAGATTTAAAAAGGGGGTTTAATTTTCTGGTGATTTCCCCTCTCACTCTCTAGCCATTTTCGGGTGGGGGTACTAATAAAACATCTCTCCCTCCTCTTCTTCCTTTCCAGCAGCTTCCCTCATTACCGCCCACCTGAGCTCATTTAATCGACTCCTGGCTGGTCTCTCTGCCTGCAGTCTTTCCCCACTCCAATCCATCCTGCACACTGCAGCAGATCAGCCTCACTAGCCCAGCTCCGATTATATCAGAGTCCGCCCACTGCCAGCTACAGAGTCACATCCAAAGCCTCCAGGCTGGCGTGCGTCTGGAAGGGACGTGGCCCTCCAGCCGCACCCCCCCTTATCTCTTTTGCTCTGCCTCTTCAAGAGCCAACCGAACTCCTGGGTATTTCTCTCACACACCCCCAGTTCTATTTGTCTCTCCACCTGTGCTATTGTTTCCTTTCATTTATTTATTTATTTATGTATTGCAGTTTTTGGCCAGGGCTGGGTTTGAACCCGCCACCTTTGGCATATGGGGCTGGCTCCCTACTCCTTTGAGCCACAGGCACTGCCCGTTTCCCTTTATTTTTTAAATTTGCCTTTAGTTTCTTTTCCCAATGCCCCTTCTCCTCAAATCTTTCACCAACACAGGCTGCCTTCCTCATGAAGTTGACCCAGTAGCTTCAGCTAGAAAGCTCTGTTTCCTGCTCTGACCTCACCTGGACCATTGTGTATAATCTGCTCCTTTCCCAGGACACTGATTATCTGAACGTGGGTTGGGTCCCCTACCTCGACGGTGACCACGTTTTCATATGCCCACAACTATTGTGCGTAGGAACTAAAAAAGCTTTATGGGCAAATGAATACAAGTGCTTGACCTTTTATACATTTTTTTTTTCTTGGCTAACCTTCCATTTGAGGCAATTATGGTGGTCTTTTGCCCAGCTGAGAAGTAGGAGAGGCGAGGCCATAGCCTCTACCAGCTTCATGACTAAGAGCGATCACTCTCCCACCTGGCTTTAGTTTCTTTAACTCTCAATTAAGGGAATTAGTAAAAATGAGTAGAGCTCACCTCTTGTTAAAAAATGTACACCATACCCTGGTGGCAAACAAGTTGACCTTCTGGGCCCCTCGCTTTGATGGCAGCCGAGGGTGGGAAGGTGGCCCAAGCTTGTAGCCACCTCTCCTCCCTTCTTCTCTCCCCTAGATCCTTGGAAAATCATTGTTTCAGAGGAGGAGTCTGTTCTAGGTCTGCACTCATGCTGTGATTCTAAAATGCCTCTTCCCACCTTTCCCAGTCTGAAGATTACCCTCTTCTCCTTCAGGGGGAACACGGAAGCAGAACAAGAGGTGAGAAGTTGTGCTGCCTCTGACATCTGTTGACACCTCCCTGCTTCCTGGGAAGCCAGTTCCTCCTCTCCTCCTCCATCCACTCATCTTTGGTCCCAAATAAAATTTAAAATGACTTCAGACAGCTTCGTTGATGCCAGCGTTAAGCCTTCCAAATGCTATTTCTAAAAATTTATGATGCTCTCATTTTATTTTATTCTTAGTACAATGGATAGACTTTTAGAAGCAGAGGGAAACTTCAGTGATAACTTGGAAGACTTAATTGAGTCGTGGGTGTCAGGTCAGCTGCTGCTCTCACGTCACTTCAGCCACCTTGTCCCTGTCCGTTGTCATTCATGATAGCCCCTCGAATTCTCTTTGAAATGGGAGCAACCCTGGACCATTCCCACTGCTTGAGCGCTGCTGTGTGAGCAGGCCTGTCACTCATGCCCTTGTACCCTGGGGACCTCATGGTCACTGCTCATGGGCCATGCACCTCATCTCATTAATTCACCTCGACTCTACAGAGCAGATACTGATTTTATAAGATGAACAAACTGAGACGTAGAAGGTTTTAGTGACTTGACTAAGGCCTGGCCTTCGAGAGGTGAAATCAGGGTATGAGCCTAGAGAGTTGGACTCGAGAGCCTCAGCTTTTATCTGGTGCATTTTCCTGCAGTTTTGCAGAGGCAAAATGCTAGTGGAAGGAAAAAATGTGAAGTCATTAAAGTGAGTGGATGGGCTTTGGATTTAGACAGATCTGAACTGTATCCTCTGTTACTTGTATGATCTTGAGAAGATCACTTTAACTTTTCTGAGATTCTGTTGCTTTATTAACACAGTGGGATAAAACCATTGCAAAGAAATCGTGTACTAACTGAAGTTCTAGATGTTGCAATGTTTGGCAGTGGGGTCTGGTGAATATTAAGTGAATGCTGGTTTCTTTCTTTCTCCTGAGTAGAAAGCTCAGAAGCCCTTGCATTGCTTGGTGGATACCCTAGTTTTGACCATTTGTCTGGAGCTGTGTTTGGGATCTGACACCAGGCTATGAGCCAGTAGGGCTCTGCTCTTTAAGCAGTGCCCCATGGTAGCACCGAGCAGGCTCTCTCTCCCCTCCCCAGTGTAGCAGGAGATGTATTACCATTTCCAAGGTCCAAGGTTTTCTATTTCCCTTTAAACTTTCAGGGGAGAAAATGCCAACAGAAAGACCAATTTCAAAATGTAGAAGCTAATTATCAGAGAGAAAATAAATTAAACAAAACTCTTCCCAGGCCGGCTCAGGGGCTCACACATGTAATCCTGGCACTCTGGGAGCCGAAGCAGGTAGATTGCTTGAGCTCACAAATTCCAGACAATTCTGAGCAAAAGCAAGACCCAGTCTCTACGAGAAATAGAAAAACTGAGGCAAGAGGATGGCTTGAGCCCAAAAGTTGGAGGTTGCTGTGAGCTATGAAGCCACAGCACTCTACTCAGGCAGACAGCTTGAGACTCTGTCTCAAAAGAAGAAAAAAAAACTTTTCTCAAAGTAAGGTTGGGTAGAGTTTTCTCAATCAAGAATGAGCATAAGAAATGAAGAAATGGCCTGCCTCTGCTGCCCAACACTTAATTTTAAAAAAGTAAGAAAGAAAGAGGAAAGAAGGAAGGAAGGGAGAGAGAGAAAGAGAAAGAAAGAAGAAAGAAAAGAAAAGAACACACTTTAGTTTCCCTGAACTCCCCCAGAAATTCAAAATACTTGAGATAGAGACTTGGGTATATCTTTTAAAAATATCCCTGTTTCAGAACCACTGTGTTAGGTGTGGTGCAGAGAAGATGCTAAGATTGGGCCTATTTAGGGACCTAACTTAACCTAAATTCAGGATCCTCAAGCTGCCACACAGAAGGAGCCAGTGTGAGGAAGCCCATCTAAAGCACTATTGCGTTTTATATAAGACTGTAACCGAATCTGTTGTCAGTTTATTGTCTGTTGCTGCACACACAACACAGAATCAAGAAAGGGTTTGTGACATCACGTGCGCTGGTCTGCTTGTGTTTTAATCGGTGAGCATACATTGTCCCTCTGAGTCTTGGCAGCTCAGAGCTAAATTTAGCATTCAGTGGCGCTCAGTCGCCCCGCCCAGGTGGTGCCTGAGACATTTCTTTCCTTGTGCATTTTCACTGGTTTGTGCTCCTATTTTCATTTGTAGCTATTCTGCTTCATATATATTTTAACATCACAAGCTGTCTCAGACCCTTTTTTTCTAAGCAGGTAGCATAATCATGAGTAAATAAATAAAGCTACTAGGTAATGAGTGACTTCCAAGGATGCAGAGGTAACACAGGCAGATGGGAAGAATGGGTTTTCACACTGTGCTGATCAAGCCATAGTTCGTGGCTCTGAAACAGAGAGTTTATACATTGTCGCCTCTTACATGTTTATTAACTGATTTGTCTAAACTTATATAAAAGCTTATCAGTATGCATACGTTGCATTTATGAGCGTGCTCTCCCCGTGAATCCAGATCCAGGGAGAAGGAGGCGACAGTGTCATGCCGTAGCTTTTCGCTCCTCCCTCCCCTCTGAGGATTCGTGCACCCTTGGCTGCTCCTGTTGGCCGCCCTGTCCTGGGCTCCCTGGGAAGCCTTTCTCCCTTTCTCTTTGCATTTGCAACCACTGGTCTTTCCTTTGTCATCACTTACCTGTCTTCTTGTTTCCGCGCAACTTCTGCGGTTTCTCCCAATTAAGAATGAAGAGCTTCAGGCAATTTCAGTCCCCAAATGTTGAGAAAGTGTCAGTGCCCTCCAGGGATTTCAAAGCTTTTCATGAAATCACGCTGTGCACCCATACAGAGCTCCCTTGGCACACGCTCAAGCTTCATTCATTCTTCCAAGCAAGTGGGTTATATTTTAGTGCACCTAAGATATCTTATTACTAAATCGCTCTCTACCGGGTACAATTCCACCAAATCCCAGATGTCCTCTAGCCAAGAGGAAGGTAGATTCAGGCAGATCTGGCACAAACTATTCCCAAACAGGTGAGGAAGCAGAACTCAGCAGCTTGGGCCAGCCCTTCATTAACCTTGAGGAAGTCCTTCCTTGCATTTCACTGTGGCTCAGCAGCATCTGGCTTTGGGGTGGGAAGTTTCAGAAAGATTATGTGCAAGGAGAAATAGATATTGACATAGCCAGGAATACTTAGACTTGTCAATTTCTTAGTGTTCTTCTTTGTTCATCCATTTGTCTTGATTCCCCAAAAGGGCCAGTGGCTGCCTCACATATTGGCTGGCTCAGCCAAGATGTATGATCTTCAGTTCTCCTTTTCACACCCACTGTCTTATTCATGCCACCAAGCAGTCACTTCTTATTTTCTGGCTCTTAGTAAAATTTCGGTCAGTTTTGCAAAATTTGCCCAGTGGTGTCAGTATCCCCGTGTGCAGCACACGCGGACATGTAGTTGGAGAAGGGAAGGGTTGCGTTTAATGAGTGTAAAAGGCAACTCTAGTACCTTAAGAACACATTCTTTCTAAAACTGCCTACATCATAGTCTCCACACATGTGATTTATAGTCTTTCATCAGTTGATAGCAGCTAGGTACAAAGCTGGTACCCTTCAGATTTTAGTAAAGAATGAATCTATCATACTGTTGGGTGTTGGATTAGATTGAGAGGGGCAAACTTGATTCTTAAGACCAGCAACAGAGTGTTAGTACTTGGCCTTACACAGATAAAAGCCTTCCTGGTTTTGTCTAGGCTCCCACTGTTCAAGGTCTGGAAACATGTAGTTTGAGGCAAACATGACTTTTTGCCTTTCCTCTTACACAAAAATGACATAAGCTACTTTGACCAACAGTCCAGGGACATGGAGTAAAGAGCCACAAAACCCAGTGTGGTGTATGATGGCTGCCGCTATGCTTTTCATCCTGGTTTGAAATGATTTCCTTCACCATGTGTTGTGTTCATCAAGATGCCTAATTTTTCCAGTTGTTGTCATTTGAATTAAAAACAATAGAAGCAGCAAAACCACAAAGACATTCTCCACTGCAGAAATGCCGCTCTGTAATATTGTAAACCTATTTTAAACCTATAAGAGTTTTATATCTTCCAATGGGTCAAGTTTCTTAGTTCTAACATTCAAATCGTACAGGCTCTGATTTAGGAGATGATAGTTACGTCTTTGCTACTTATTATTTCCTGTGTGTTCTCAACCAAGGTCTGCCAACTCGTTTGATGAAAAATTTGTCCCTTGGATAAATCTTTTTCCACTCTTTCTAAAACTGCCTCTATTATATTCTAAACGAGTTTATCTAAATGTGAGAAATAATTTGGAACTTTTCTGTTTGGCTAATACAAGTTTGCCAAATGATTCATCAACGCCTTCATTATTGCTAAAGTCTCTTCTAACCCAGGGAAAGGAACATTAAACCAATTCTCCAGCCAAGCAAGGGTGAGACCTATCTCTCTATATAGAAAAACTAGCCAGGTGTCTTGGCAGGAGCCTGTAGTCTCAACTGCTTAGGGGGCTGAGGCAAGAGGATTCTTTGAGCCCAAGAGACTGAGGTTGCTGTGAGCTATCATGATGCCACAGCACTCTACCTAGGGTGACAGAGTAAAGGCAAAAAAAAATCTCAATCCATCCAGTTTGGATTTTCTATAGCAGGGATAGGTATGCAGAAATGGAAAATTTGGTTGTGAATTATAATTGGGAAGATTTTGACGCTAGTTAACTAGGCAAAGAGTAGGCCCAGTAAGGCAATAGCCAAGATCCATTTCCTGGTGCTCATTTGTATTACTGGACTCACCAGGTCAGCAGCCAAATAAAGGCAAGAAAGGGACTTGTAGTCCACTAGCTATCGGTGGCACATCCTGGGGTTTCTTCATATTCACTATACCTTGAAAAAAGTCACTGAAGCTGCCTCCTTCAGCCTTACTCCATCACACATAAAATGGGATTAATACTTTCTGCCCATTCCCACTTAACAAAAAAACCTGATTTTTCTTATTGATTTTACATATTGGACTTTTCAGAAGCATTTTGAGTAAAGAAAGTTTTTCTATGCTTAAAAAAAGAAGATTGAATCCTACTGCTTGTAATAGTTTGTGAGTTGCTTAAGGGCAGGAACCATGTCCATTGCTTCGTCTGTATAGCCTGGCTGAGAACTTGTTATATAATATAGTAAGCTCTGAATTTTTAGAAGGCTGAATGAATGAATAAATATAGAGTAATGCAGAAAATTTCTTGTCCCATATTCCTCAGTCAAGCACTGTGGTGGTTGCTATTATGATAGAGGCAGAATAAAAAGTTAAAAGAAAAAAGATGCTTTGTGCACATAAACCAGAGGAAGCTTTTGTAGTAGTGTAAATTGTCTTGGATTTTAAGTTACGGGAAAGTGAAAGTATCCTGATAGAGTCTGTGCACCTGGCCTTGTACAATTAATCACTTAAGAAGGGCTTCTGAAGATGACCACATTGAAAATGACCATGAAGTTCCCTCCTGTGGTCTTTCAGAGTCATGGTGCTGGAGCTGGGCGGGGCCAGCTGGCAGGGAAAGGCCTCTTCTCCCCTTATTTCTTTGTCTTCTGTTCATTCTCTAGTATCCTTTTTGTGAAAGGCTTTCCAAGCGTTGTTCTTCCATTCCCCTTTCTTTGGAGGACCCAGGAGTAGCATCCTATGGGATAAACAGTGGCAGGGGTGGTAGCTGGGCATCTAACAGGCAGGGGAGAGGGGCCATGTGCAAGGGGGAGTCAGGCCGAGCAAGTGACACTTTACAGTTTTGTTTTGAGCTTCTCTGTTATTTCCAGTAAAGTGATTTCCTTGACATTTTCTTGTGGCATTTAAAGGGGGGAGTAAGTAGATTTTTTTCCCTTTCTCCTTCTCCAAAGTGATTTATTTGGTCTCCCTCCAAAAGCCAACACTCCCCCAAGTCTAATAAGCAGTGGGCGTGTTGGAGAAGGAGGCACATTTGCGCATCTCCTGCGTGGGTGCCTGTGTACACGTGTGTGTGCGTGCAGTGAGCGGGAGCTGTGGGCACATGAGGCTGAATATTGTCGCATGAAGCTTGAGATACAGGTCCCAGTGAATTAACAGGCCCTGCAGCCTGCTCCACTCGCCCCTCACCACATTCAGGTTACCCGGCTTATGGGTTATCCACAGCCATTGGGTACCCCTTACCCTGTTCTCAGGTGCCAGGCCTGATGAGTGACCATGAAAAGACCAATTAATTATAATCTTAGCCCACATACAACGTAATTAGACAAATCTGCTGAAGGAATATCCTGCGAGACGTTTAAAAGCCAAAACCAGGTCAAATTCCGCCAGTGGGAAGGCCAGGAGATGACCTCTCATTTTCGATCTGCATGCAAGAACCATCTTTAAAGGGAGGTTACTTGTGAGTGCAGCGTCCTCAGCAGCTGACAAAGGCCAGGTTACATGAGTGAGACATCCTCATTTTCTCTGTCTGTAGAATAAAAATAACAGTGGCTCATGTCAGAGGGGTAGTGCAAGATTTAACGACGGAGCATGTGTGAACCATAAAGTGTTGTATGAGCACGAGGAATAATTTGTCTTGAGCCAATGCCTGCTTTACCGGCACCGTGCCCACTACCTGTCTACAGTGGCCACACTTTTTTGGGGTGCACATTGCACTTCCCTTCTGCTACGGATCTGCACCTGTCAGGGCTTCCTGCCGGGACCCAGGGGCTTGCACCACATCACTTTTCCATACTTGGTTTCTAATTTGCCTTGGTTTGGGCATTCCAAGGGGAGGCTGTCCTCAAGAGTCCTTCCAGGAGGAATCTGAGGATCACAGTAACTTCAAAAAAAATAATAAATAAATAAAACTAACAGGAAGGGTCTTACTGGACAATAAGCAAAGACCCAGCAATGCGTACTTCCTGACCCTGAGGGGGATCTTCTGTTTTCACCGCCCCGCGCCCCACCCAGGACGCAGGAACCAGAAGGCAATAATAAAATATACCCATCGCAAGCATGCTTAAATCTCTGTTGGATCTCCATTTTTCTTTCTTTAAATGCTTATGGAATAAATGGAATTTATAATCAGAAACCATAAAAGGTCTGATTTATTACTTGTCCTGATGACAATATTTAATAACTCGTGTATATTTTATTGCACTTTCTAATGTTCTGTGGTGGAATTTTACTTTAATTCCATCCTCTAGGTCCACTTACCAGAGGGGAACAGCCTCCTTTTGAGTAAGGGGTTTTGAGAGTGCCCCTCCCCCTGGGGAGTGTGGGAAATCTCCTGTTCTCAGGGCAGGCAGTCTCTTCCCAGGGCCAGCTTTCTCACCACTTCTGCAGCCTGGGGCATGTCAGGGCTTTACCACCAACTTCAGCACAAGACATTCTGTATTTGGAGACTGATTCCTTTGGTCTTTGAAGGCATTTCCTTTCCAAGTGTTTCCTATCATGATTCTGGAATTCTCAGGAGGAAAACCTGCCATCAGTGAGTGTGGGCGTCCACTGGGAAGAGACAACTTGTGAGAAGAGATTTTAAAGGGGAGCAGCTAGAGATGGGAAGAGGAAGAGGGCTCGGGAGGGAGGAAATAGATGTAGGGGTCACAATGAAATTGGCCTGCTTGATCTTTTTGGTTGTTAGGATAGACGTGTCCTGCTCTTTGCTTCTGGATAGAGTCTATTAAAATAAACAAAGGGAAATAGATCTTTGCCTGATACAAGTCCCCACCACCCCTAAATGCTCTAGTGTTTAGCTTCCCCAGGAAGGAATTCTACTTTCCTTACCACTGGACACCCTGCCAGGCAGGGAGTCCATTCTGATGCCAACACCACTCCCCTCTACACAGATGAGCTCATCGCTCATCTCCCACCAATCCTCCTGGCGAAGGCTCTTTTTCCTTCTGGCCCAGGGTCCTTTCCAGGAAGACAGTTTGAATTCAGTTGGTGTAGCTCACTCCTTCCATCTGAAGAGGTTCCTTACCTTCTCCTGCCTCTCATGGCCTTGTCAGACCTCAACTGTATCCGGACTGTCCATTCTTAGGATGACCCTGAACTTGGGGCTGTCCCACCTTTCTCTGCCCCCCCCGTGCCAGGCCATGCACCTCGGCAGCCACACCACAGACATGACGCTGTGCTCACTGGTGTATCACATCAGGAAGCCTAGTTCCGCCAGTCCCACCCTGAAGATGTGAAACTTGATTCCTTGATCCACCTGCCGCATTTCTCCACGGTATGAACAACCTTTCCCAAAATAGGAGAATTCTAAATGTGAAGTCCTCTTGGTGCCACAGGCCTACTGTCTTAGGCACTCTTACTCTTAAACAAAAGTTGGATTGACAAGGTTAATACAGCAATACGGGACCAAACGGGTTCAGGCAGGTAGAAAGGGAAATTGTCTTACATAATAGCTTGGTGCCATTGCAAGGCACAAAGAGTGATAAGGCTGGTTTCAAATTGAAAATATACTCAATTTTTTTCTCTTTTGAGACAGAGTCTCCCTGGGGCACCCTGGGTAGAGTGCCATGGCTTCACAGCTCACAGCAACTTCAAACTCTTGGGCTCAATTGATCCTTCTGCCTTAGTCTCTTGAGTACCTGGGGCTACAGGTGCCCACCACAATGCCAGGCTAGTTTTAAAGACCAGGTCTTGCTCTTGATCAGGCTTGTCTTGAATTCCTGAACTCAGGTAATCCACCTGCCTTGGCCTCCAGTCCAATATTATTTATTTTTTTGAAAAAATAATTTATTTGAAAAATAGATTTTATTTATTTTACTTATTTTAGTTTCCATGTCTGAATCACAAAAGGAGCCGAATCTGGCTAATTGAGGTCTTATGGACAAATTTTCACAAAGACCTTGTCACAAGCTGTAACTGTTCTCTTGCAGTCTTAAATAGTTGTCCTGAATTTTTTTCCCTTTCCCTAGATTCCATATATAGCTCTCTTTCTGTTTCAATGGCCTGTGGACTTAGAATCTTGAAAAGCTGAAACAATTATCTGTGTTCCAGGGGGATGTTTTAGGTGTTTTGTGTCTGTGTGTATAGGATTTGCAATAGGTTTTCCAGTTTTTGCCAACATCAAAAATAGAGAAATACAACCACAGGAGACTACAGCTAGAGTGTGTGTACACTTCTCTCTCTCTCTTGCACACAGCCATCTGGGCAACTCTCTAAATCTCTTCCAACTCAACAGAGAAGTCATAAAACTTTTGAGAAGGAGAACCAAGAAGAGCAACTCTGAGGGTGACTTTTTTTTTTTCTCTCTTTGCATCACTGCTAAAGCTGCAGCTCTTTCCCACACTAGTTTTGGCAGCAGAACCCCTGAGCATGCTCAGTTCCGTGGCCAACAGACCCAGGTCTAATGCTAAATTATAGTCTAGAGAAGGAGAGGGCTCAGGAGGCAGGTGATCCCAAGCTATAAATACCTTCAAGGTAACAATGCAAATGAGAGATGGGAATTATTCAGAGGCGCAGCAGGTGCGAGGACAAGAAGCACTAGCCTGGAGCTAAGGAAGAGAAAGTTTAAGCTGGGGATTAGCAGAAAAGCTCCTCACACCCAGTTTCCTGCCCAGGGCTCAGGACCTGGCAGTCCAGTGTCAGGTACCAGGGACAGAAGCATGATAATGGGCATCAGGAAGAATTCCTGCCAGATTCAAGGGTCATTAGGGTCACCCCCAGCTTTCTGGTAGTTATCTGTATTCCTAGATGACATCCACATATACTCCTTTGCCTCAGGCCTTTCATTTATAGCCTGGCTGTTCAGGAAACAAATTCCTCCTGTTCAATTCCTTGTGGCATCTGGGAAGACAAATTCCAAGTCTCACTCTTTTCTTTTGCCTCCAAAGCTGGAGTTATCTGCAGTCGAGTCATGATAACCAGTGCTGAGCCCTGCCAGGTGATAATCCCGTATGCAAAGACATGGGGCTCCTGGGCCAAGCTTGAGAGTGTCAGATGCGTAACAGATATTAGGAATGGCAGAAAGAGCATCCCAGTAATAATTGTTCCCGCTTACGTTATTTGATTGCTTTCTGATGTATGTCTTCATAAAACTTGGTAGGAACTGCCCTGTGGAAAGGAGCCAGTGTGTTCCCATATGTGATCTGATTTCCCATACAGATGTCTGTATTTTCCCGGTTTCATGACTGATTTCCTCCACCAGCCCTGGCTCAGCTGTCCACCTGACTCTGGGTCTCCATTGTTTATTTGCCTCGCATTCCACTGAACACTCACTCTAAGAAATTAGGACCTGTGGACATAGGCCATGCAAGTTTCTTCACAACCCCACTCGCCACGGTTTGGTGCGGCACTGCAGGGGCGGAAAGCACACGGATTTGAAGTAAGAAACACTGGCCTTGAATCTCAGATTGCTCGCTTTTTAACTGTATGATCTTGGGTAATTTACTTGATCCTGCTGAATTTCAGATTGGGGATAACATTCAGCAAACCTACCTAAAAGGTAATGGTGAGGTCTCAATTACCCACATACACACATACACACTCACAGAATCTCTGACATAGAAAAGCCTCAAATATGAAAAACACATCGGATACTATAGACAAACAGGAAGATTACCCGGCACTATTTGCCTCCCCTACTAAGAAAAGCTGAAAGATTCTCTATAGAAATTTAGAGGAAAGAAACATTATCCCCAGCATGCATTTACAGGGTCCCAAGAACAGTCCAGGATCGTCTGGTTCTCAACCTATAATTCATTTATTTCCTATCACTGAGCCCCTCGTATAGATCCTGCTCACTACTAGGAAATGGTGGGGATACAAATGAAGGTGAGAAGCCACCTGTACCCTTGAAGGGACGGGTCCAAGAGATGGAAATGGCAGGTCCTGCTGTGTGCAGGACAAAGGCTCCAGGGTGTGCTGGGCCCATCTCCATCAGCGTCAGAGAACATTGTCCTTCTCTCTGTCCCACACACATTAATTGAGATTTAGAAGATAGGCTGAAATTCAGCAAACAGCTTCACAGAGGAAGGATATGTTCCAGCAAAGGATAAATTCCAAAAAGTACATGAGAGAATGTCTTGCCTATCTCCAAAGAACATGTATGAGACTACAAATGTAGCTAAGTCAGAGTTGTTCAGAGGGACTGAATCATCAGGGATGTGTGTGTGTGTGTTTATGTTGGGGGAGAAAGAAAGAAAGATAAATTTGAGAAGTTGGCTAGTGCAATTATGGAGACTGGCAAGTTCAAAATCAATAGGATGGGCTAGCAGATAGGAGACCCAGGGAAGAGCTGATATCCCAGCTGGGGTGCAGAGCAGTCTGCTAGCAGAGTTCCCTCATTTTCAAGGAGCTGATGAAAACCTCCTCCCTCAGCTGATTGGATGAGCATGACTTTCCCTTTTTTTTTTTTTTTTTTTAATTGTTGGGGATTCATTGAGGGTACAATAAGCCAGGTTACACTGATTGCAATTGTTAGGAAAAGTCCCTCTTGCAATCATGTCTTGCCCCCATAAAGTGTGACACACACCAAGGCCCCACTCCCCTCCCTCCTTCCCTCTTTCTGTTCCCCCCCATAACCATAATTGTCATTAATTGTCCTCATATCAAAATTGAGTACATAGGATTCATGCTTCTCCATTCTTGTGATGCTTTACTAAGAATAATGTCTTCCACGTCCATCCAGGTTAATACGAAGGATGTAAAGTCTCCATTTTTTTTAATGGCTGAATAGTATTCCATGGTATACATATACCACAGCTTGTTAATCCATTCCTGGGTTGGTGGGCATTTAGGCTGTTTCCACATTTTGGCGATTGTAAATTGAGCTGCAATAAACAGTCTAGTACAAGTGTCCTTATGATAAAAGGATTTCTTTCCTTCTGGGTAGATGCCCAGTAATGGGATTGCAGGATCAAATGGGAGGTCTAGCTTGAGTGCTTTGAGGTTTCTCCAGACTTCCTTCCAGAAAGGTTGTACTAGTTTGAAGTCCCACCAGCAGTGTAAAAGTGTTCCCTTCTCTCCACATCCACGCCAGCATCTGCAGTTTTGAGATTTTGTGATGTGGGCCATTCTCACTGGGGTTAGATGATATCTCAGGGTTGTTTTGATTTGCATTTCTATAATATATAGAGATGATGAACATTTTTTCATGTGTTAGCCATTCATCAGTCGTCTTTAGAGAAAGTTCTATTCATGTCTCTTGCCCATTGATATATGGGATTGTTGGCTTTTTTCATGTGGATTAATTTGAGTTCTCTATAGATCCTGGTTATCAAGCTTTTGTCTGATTGAAAATATGCAAATATCCTTTCCCATTGTGTAGGTTGTCTCTTTGCTTTGGTTATTGTCTCCTTAGCTGTACAGAAGCTTTTCAGTTTAATGAAGTCCCATTTGTTTATTTTTGTTGTTGTTGCAATTGCCATGGCAGTCTTCTACATGAAGTCTTTCCCCAGGCCAATATCTTCCAGTGTTTTTCCTATGCTTTCTTGGAGGATTTTTATTGTTTCATGCCTTAAATTTAAGTCCTTTATCCATCTTGAATCAATTTTTGTGAGTGGGGAAAGGTGTGGGTCCAGTTTCAGTCTTTTACATGTAGACATCCAGTTCTCCCAACACCATTTATTGAATAGGGAGTCTTTCCCCCAAGGTATGTTCTTGTTTGGTTTATCAAAGATTAGGTGGTTGTAAAATGTTAGTTTCATTTCTTGGTTTTCAATTCGATTCCAAGTGTCTAGATCTCTGTTTTTGTGCCAATACCATGCTGTCTTGAGCACTATGGCTTTGTAGTACAGACTAAAATCTGGTATGCTGATGCCCCCAGCTTTATTTTTGTTACAGAGAACTGCCTTAGCTATACGGGATTTTTTCCAGTTCCATACAAAACGCAGAATCATTTTTTCCAAATCTTGAAAGTACGATGTTGGTATTTTGATAGGAATGGCATTGAATAGGTAGATTGCTTTGGGAAGTATAGACATTTTAACAATGTTGATTCTTCCCATCCATGAGCATGGTATGTTCTTCCATTTGTTAATATCCTATGCTATTTCCTTTCTGAGGATGTCATAGTTTTCTTTATAGAGGTCCTAACCTCCTTCGTTAGGTATACTCCTAGGTATTTCATTTTCTTTGAGACTATGGTGAAGGGAGTTGTGTCCTTAATTAGCTTCTCATCTTGACTATTATTGGTGTACACAAAGGCTACTGACTTGTGGACATTGATTTTATATCCTGAAACATTACTGTATTTTTTGATGCCTTCTAGGAGTCTTATGGTTGAGTCTTTGGGGTCCTCTAAGTATAAGATCATGTCGTCAGCAAAGAGGGAGAGTTTGACCTCCTCTGCTCCCATTTGGATTCCCTTTATTTCCTTGTCTTGCCTAATTGTATTGGCTAGAACTTCCAGCAGTACGTTGAATAGTAAAGGTGACAGAGGAGAACCTTGTCTGGTTCCAGTTCTAAGAGGAAAAGCTTTCAGTTTTACTCCATTCAGTAAAATATTGGCTGTGGGTTTGTCATAGATAGCTTCAATCAGTTTTAGAAATGTGCCACCTATGCCTATACTCTTCAGTGTTCTAATTAGAAAAGGATGCTGGATTTTATCAAATGCTTTTTCTGCATCTATTGAGAGGATCATGTGATCTTTATTTTTGCCTCTGTTAATATGGTGGATAACGTTTATAGACTTGCGTATGTTAAACCAGCCTTACATCCCTGGGATGAAGCCTACTTGATCATGATGAATGACTTTTTTGATGATAAGCTGTCATCTATTGGCTAGGATTTTGTTGAGAATTTTTGCGTCTATATTCATGAGTGAGATTGGTCTGAAATTCTCCTTTTTGTTTGGGTCTTTTCCTGGTTTTCGTATCAGGGTGATGTTTGCTTCATAGAATGTGTTGGGGAAGATTCCTTCTTCCTCAGTTTTTTGGAATAATTTCTGCAGTACAGGAATAAGCTCTTCCTTGAAGGTTTGGTAGAATTCTGAAATGAAGCCATCTGGACCAGGGCATTTTTTGGTTGGAAGATTTTTTATTGTTTCTTTGATCTCAGTGCTTGAAATTGGTCTGTTCAGGAGCTCTATTTCTTTCTGGCTGAGTCTAGGGAGAGGATGTGATTCCAAATATTGATCCATTTCTTTCACATTGTCAAATTTCTGGGCATAGAGTTTCTGGTAGTATTCAGAGATCACTTGTATCTCTGTGGGATCAGTTGTTATTTCTCCTTTATCATTTCTGATTGAGGTTACTAGAGATTTCACTTTTCTACTCGTCGTTAGTCTGGCCAATGGTTTATCTATTTTATTTATTTTTTCAAAAACCAACTCCTTGTTTCATTAATTTTCTGAATGATTCTTTTGTTTTCAATTTCATTGATCTCTGATTTGATTTTGTATATTTCTTTCCTTCTACTGAGTTTAGACGTAGATTGTTCTTCTTTTTCCAATTCCATAAGATCTCTTGTGAGATTGTTGATGTACTCTCTTTCTGTTTTTCGAATGTAGGCATCTAAAGCGATGAATTTTCCTCTCAAAACTGCTTTTGCAGTATCCCACAGGTTTTGGTAGCTTGTGTCTTCATTGTTGTTCTGCTCAAGGAAGTTAATGATTTCCTGTTTTATTTCTTCCTGCACCCATCTGTTATTCAACAGAAGATTGTTTAATTTCCATGCCTTTGGGTGGGGTCGAGCATTTTTGTTAGAGTTGAGTTCCACCTTTAGTGCCTTATGGTCTGAGAAGATACAAGGTAAAATTTCAGTTCTTTTGATTCTGTTGATATTTGTTTTGTGTCCCAGGATATGATCAATTTTGGAGAATGTTCCATGGGGTGATGAGAAGAATGTATATTCTTTATCTTTGGGATGGAGTGTTCTATATGCGTCTATCAAGCACAGTTGTTCTAGGGTCTCATTTAAATCTCTTATATCCTTGTTTAATTTCTGTTTAGAGGATCTGTCCAGCTCTGTAAGAGGAGTGTTAAGGTCCCCTCTTATTATGGTATTATCAGATATCATATTGCTCAGACTGAGTAAGGTCTGTTTCAAGAATCTGGGAGCATTTAAATTGGGTGCATAGATATTTAGAATTGAAATGTCTTCTTGTTGTATTTTTCCCTTGACCATATAAAGTGACCATCTTTGTCTTTTTTGACTTTAGTTGCTTTAAATCCACATGTATCTGAAAATAAGATTGCAACTCCTCTTTTCTTCCGAATTCCATTTGCCTGAAAAATTGTTTTCCAACCCTTGACTCGGAGCTTTAATTTGTCTTTTGAAGCCAGGTGTGTTTCTTGCAGACAGCAAATGGATGGCTTGTGTTTTTTAATCCAGTCAACCAATCTATGTCTCTTCAGTGGGGAATTCAAGCCATTAATATTTATTGAGATAATTGATAAGTGTGGTAGTATTCTATTCGTCTTATTTGGTGAGAGTCCATTGCTTTGTTTTATCTTTTGCATCAGTGTGGAGGTTAGGTTCTGTCCTTTAATTTCTGAGTTCTTACTTTGCTGCTGATCCATTGTGGTGGTCAGTGTGCAGAACAGGTTGAAGTATTTCCTGTAGAGCTGGTCTTGTTGTGGCAAATTTCCTCAATGTTTGTATATCCGTAAATGATTTGATTTTTCCGTCAATTTTGAAGCTTAGCGTAGCAGGGTACAGAATTCTGGGCTGGAAATTGTTCTGTTTAAGTAGATTAAAGGTAGATGACCATTGTCTTCTTGCTTGGAAAGTTTCATTAGAGAAGTCTGCGGTCACTCTGATGGATTTGCCCCTGTAGGTCAACTGGCTCTTACTCTTGGCAGCTTGCAGAATCTTTTCTTTTGTCTTGACTTTGGACAGGTTCATCACAATGTGTCTTGGAGAAGCTCGGTTAGAGTTGAGGCAACCTGGGGTCCGATAGCCCTCTGAAAGCAGAGTGTCAGAATCTTTGGTGATATTTGGGAAATTTTGTTTTATAATATTCTCTAGTATGGCTTCCATTCCTCTGGGGCATTCTTCTTCCCCTTCTGGAATTCCTATAACTCGTATGTTGGAACGCTGCATAAAGTCCCATATTTCTGACAGTGAACGTTCTGCTTTCTCTCTCTTCTTTTCTGCCTCTTTTACTATCTGAGTTATCTCAAAAACTTTGTCTTCTACCTCTGAAATTCTTTCTTCTGCATGGTCTAACCTGTTGCTGATACTTTCCATTGCATCTTTAAGTTCCCTGATTGACTGTTTCATTTCCTTCAGCTCTGTTATATCCTTTTTATATTCTTCATATCATTCATCTCTTATTTGATTCTGTTTTTGAATTTCCTTTTGGTTAATTTCCACTTTATTAGCAGTTTCCTTCATTGTTTCCATCATTTCTTTCGTTGTTTTCAACATGTGTATTCTAAATTCCCTTTCTGTCATTCCTAACATTTCTGTATAGGTGGAATCCTCTGCAGTAGCTACCTCATGGTCCCTTGGCGGGGTTGTTCTGGACTGGTTCTTCATGTTGCCTGGAGTTTTCTGCTGATTCTTCCTCATGAGTGATTTCTTTTATCTGTTTCCTTGCCCTAATTTTCCTTTCACTTCCTCTTTAAGTTCTCATGCCTGTGGACTAAGAGTTACAGGACCAGAAGGGTGAGAAGGTTGAAGAGCAAAAAAGGGATGAAAGAAAGGAGGACCGAGTGATAAGAAAAAAAAAAAAATAGAGAAAGGAGAGGGGGTGGGTAAAAGGAATATTGACAAAAGGAAGAAAGGCACAGAAAGAGGGAGACAGAGCAATATAGGTTTACAGTAGGGTACTTTGATACAACCTTAAAAAAAAAAAAAAACACCTTCTGGGGGTGCCCAGTTGGGTGGTTCCCTTGAGCTCAGCAGCTCTTTGCTAACCTGATCAGACACAGTACCCCACCTCCACCAAGTAGAGAGGAAAGACAAAAATGCTATAAATCAAACCAAAACAAGCAAACAGAAAACTTTACGGGATAAAATTGGCTGGAAAAACCAAATAATAGCGGTAGAAACACTGAGAAAAATGAAGTTCTAATTATTGAAATAGGCAGCAATGGGAAATTATAATTAAACTAGAAAAATTGAAAAAGAAAAAGGATCTGTATGGAAAAGGTTGAACTTAAAAAACAAAACAACAATCAGCAACATCAAAATAAACAAAAAAAACAACCAAACCAAAAAAAAAAAAAAAAAACACACAACCAAAAACAAAGCAGTATGTATATGTTATTGAATATTGTCTGGGCAATACGTGGTCCTCTGGGGTATGAGATGTTAATTACAGTTCTGATACGACTGGAGGCTGCTAGTTTCTCAAACCCTAGTAGGTAGACAGCCTAAATCTCTCTTCAGCCCACTTAAAAGGCACTTTGAACTTGTTCACTTGCTGAGCAGAAGCTTTCCCAGGGGAAGTGTTTGTCACTGGAATCCCTGCTGAAGTGGCTATCCACTTACCCTGTGTGCCAAAACTGGTCTCCCTCTGCCCCTGAGGGTTATGGCTGCAAGGCGGCTCAGACCCCACCCTTAGGCTACTTGGTTGCTGTGTTACCAGCTCCCACCCAATTCTAGCTCTGAGACCCTGGGGGCGGAGCTTGCCGGGGCAGATCGCTCAGAATGGCTGCCTGTGACCCAGAGCCAAACACTATTAGCTCTGTCTGGGTCAGCGGCTCAGACTGGGGCCCTAGACAACGGCCAAAGTTCTCCGCACTCCCGCTCAGGCTCTCCCCAAGGCAGTTCAGCTGAGTGCCAAGTCCAAAGACACCAAAACAGTTCACAGGTAAGGCCTTTCTGGTTTGCAGTCTCGCTGCTACTGAACTTACAGTTGCGGGCGGGTTTAGACGGATTGAACACACGCGACCACTTGCCGGTTTTCCACTGTTTTAGTCCTCCTCTTGGGGTCCAGAAGTCTCTCGCTGACTCCCTGTATCCTCTCAGGGGTGATGATAGGCAGATCCCACCAGTCAGATGTGCCTGGAGTCCTATCTCCCCAGACTCACGGTGCCCAGATGCAAGGAAGCTGTTACTCGGCTGCCTGAGCATGACTTTCAGTATGGAGAATCTGCTTTACTGGAAGCCTACTGATTTAAATGCTAATCACACCTAAGGATCACCCACACACAACATCTCCTAGAAAATGTTTAATCTAATATTTGGATACTGTGGCCCAGCCAAGCAGACACGTGAAACTAACAATCACAACAGAGAAGTTACTTGGTCCCATTCCTTCTCAACCCTGTTCATTTTACACCTAGAACGTCTCATAAAGAAGGTGGGATTTAGCCTGAGCCTCCCATGATGAGAGGAAATGAAGGGAAGTGGATTTGCCATCCAGGTGAGGCGGGATGTATCTGCAGAAGAGAAAGGTAGAGGGAGCCCAAGTTCCCTTTCAGTCTGGGATGGGTCCTGACACAAGGGAGTCTTAGCCTAACTATAGACACTCTTGACTGTCAGGTTGAAAAGCTTAGGCTGGATGCAATAAGCAATTTGTCTGAGTTAGGAGTTTCTATTTCATTTTATTCTTTTTTAAAATGAGAAGGCAGAGGATGAGTCAAGAAAGTTCAGTAGTGCGATGAGTGACTGGGCTCAGCAGGAAGGGAAAGGTACACAGAAAGCAGGTGGTGCCACCCTCCTCGGGACATATCCTGGAAGATGCATCTTCCTGCTGACCAGGGAGAGCCTGGCCACACCTGCAGTAAAGACTTTCCTGCTCCCCAGCCTCACACCCAGAAAGTGGCCCAAGGAGTCCCCAGAAGTGAGAAAATCAGAGCTCCTTCTTTATTTGCTGCTTGTCAAGACCCCCACATCAGCGTGTAACCTTTCCATGCCAATTACTGTGCATCTAAAATAATTAAAGAGGAAAAGTCAAAACATTAATATTTCATATTCAAAGGTCATGGTATCTCCAGTCTCCTTCCCAAGGCTGGAGACAGAGAACGTGTGGGCTTTTCCACCAAAAAGCCAGAAAATCCAAACAGAAATCAGAGCCACCTGTGTACAGGGAAGTCACACCTTCTTCTTGAGGTATCAGGGAACAGAGCTTGTCCAGAGACCTTTATGATCATATTCAAGTCTCAGCATTGAAAGAGACGGAAAAAAACCAGAATCTAGGACAGCCCCATCATGGTCCAATGAAGAAACAAAAGTCTCTGTGGTGTAAAAGAGATAAGGGGCAGATTCGCGTTTGCATGACCCCAGACATGTACACATTCTGTTTGCTTAGGTTAGGAAATCAGTGTCTAAATAGGAAAGTAGAAAGGTGACAGAAGATGGCAAACCAGTGACAAAAGAGCCCTCTTCTTCCCCCCACTTCAAAGGTGCTTGGCTGTGATAGGTTTTCAAGTAAAGTTCATTCCTCATCCCCCCTCTCCAAAAGGAGAAAGGGTAGCATCACATATTTGTACAAGGGCAGCACTTGCTATCCAGGGCCAGATGACACTGAGTGGGAGGGGGTGTCAACTCATAATTTAAAGGCTACATGTTTGTGTGTGTTGGGAGTGACCATGTGGTAGCTACAAATAAAAATATTTAATACGTGCTGAATACTTAATATGAGGCAGAAGTTCTTCTAAGCTCTTCCTGAGGATAAATGTTTAATCTTTACAGCACCCTTCTGTGAAATAGATACTATCAGTGTTCCTATTTTATGGATGAGGATGCAAAAGTATTAAAAGTTTTCAATATTCTCAGAATCTCATAGCTAGAAAAGAGCAGAGCTGAGATTTGGGGGTCTAGAACCACACCATGGTGGCCATTTAGCTTCAGGTACCTAAAAAATATCACCTGTGAAAGTATGACCTTTCACAAATAAACAATCTTTGGGTCTAGAAGAGATAAACATTGGGGCACCAGGAGGAGAGCACAGGGATGGGAAATCTTGGCAAGGGTATGTGAGAGAAGAGGTCTGGTAATCCTACCTTGAGCTGGCAATAGGACTGTGCCCTGGAGAGATGGATTGATAGGTCCTGGAGAAGCTATATCCCCTGTGGGTTCTTGGGACAAAGCCCCCACACACAGGAAAAGATGGCATAGGCTCTTATTTAGAACTTGTTGATAGCGGTTCATAATTATTTAGTGTTTCTTGAGTGCCATGCACCATTCTTAGCCTTTTACGTGCATTACTTCATCCACCCTTCACAACAAACTGTGAGGCTGGTGCTGTCTCTATCCTATGGAAGAGGACACTGAGACCCAGGAAGTTGCAGAATACGAACCCAGATTTATAGCCATGCAGCCGCGGAGTGGCCCTGATGCTGAGGCCCACAGAGCTGGGACGACCTGTGTGCTGTATAAGGACTAGTCCTCAGAAGCAGAGGGGAGTTGATGGCGGTCTCAGCTCCGGAGTAAGGAGCTCTGCACAGACTGGGCACCATGCATCACAAGGGGGAAAAGAGATGGGAGTCATCGCTCATCCAAGGAGAGAACTTAACATGTTCCAGGCACTAGGGTACAACGATGAATAAGCTGAAAGCTTCCTGCCTTCATAGAGCTTCCAGCTTGAGGGGGAAAGGTCATAAATAGAAGAGAGGAGACAGCAGTCATATCTGTGAGGCTCTGTGGAGCGTGGTGGAGCCAGTCCCTCTACCCAGCACTGTTCCAGCAGGTGGGGGCCCTGCTGAGAGCGACTGACACGTAAAGGTGGCCTTCTGCATCTTTGCTGACATGTCGTCTGTATTTGATGGAGCAACACCTTCATTATGAAATTAGATGAGAATCTTGATGCACAGCCTGACAGACAGCCTCCCACGCTCTTCCTCGGGAGCGGGCCCCAGACACAGCAAAGCGCGTGGAGTAGAGCCAGAACCTGCCCCCTCCCCATCCAACTTCATTTTCATACCCACCTGTCATCTCCCCGCAAACGCCATTAGCTCACAGAGGGGACCAAGTCTCATTGCATTATCAGCCACCGCAACAAAAGAGCTTTTTGTATTCTGGCTGCAGGTAAATTATGCAATAACTAGATACATTTTATACGAGAAGTTCCCTGATGGGACAGTGCTTCCTGTGGGCCCAGGTCTTTTATCCCTGGCACAAGAGTGAACAAGCTTTCCTTTTAGGAGGCTTGCATCTGGTGGCTACTAAAGATCGGGGGTGTGTGTGGGGGGGTTGACAAAAAAGTGCTGTAGGGCACAAGAAGCCTCTCAGACTCATTCTTGCCCACCCAGGGGGAAAAGGAATGATTATTGCCCTGAAGACGAAGCACCTGCCTCCCGGCCTTTCCTTCACTCTTCTAGTTTCTCCCAGAGACAGCCCTCTTCCCTGCTGTTCCTGCCAACCAGCCGCCTCCTAACCTCACTGTGGCACACGGGCAGGTTGGGCACCAGCAGGGCTGAGTGGAGCCCGGGCATGAGTTTATTTTAATCTTGGCCCTTCACTCTGTCCCAGTTAAACACCCCCTTCCCTTCAGTGCCTGCCCTGTGTCCGTGTGTGTTAATGGTTCACATAGTGAAAACTATCAGCTCCCCTGTAATAAGCTGAGTCTCCTACACTGGTGCTGGCAGTGGAGGGACCATCTCCATGTGGGCAAGAAGGGTTGCTGGACCTCCTGTCTGTCTCTAATTCCCGAGGTCTCACTCTCGAAGACTCACTGCTCCCTACAGCTGAGCAGTGGCAGGGAATCTGCCCTTGGGAAGGACGTCCCAAGGGGCCCTCTCTGATGCTCCCTCCCTGGGTGTTGGTACAGCTGGGGTGGCAGACCCCTCTTCTATGCTGGGTTGAGTCGTGTTTGTTCATCCTTTCTGCTGGGTCCCAGGGCCATAGAGTAAAGTGTGTCATTTGGTATCTGCTTCCTCACCGGCTCAGCAGAGAGGGCTGTGTGCTCACAGCTCCTTGTTTCCCAGGTGCAGGGCTGCACTGGGGATTCTGGTAAGATCTCTGCATCTCAAAGGTAAAAAGGGCAAAAAAACGGTCAAAGAACTTGAGAGAGATTTCCTACAAAAGTCTGCCTGACCATGTCCATAGCACCATGACATAGCCAAGCATTGTTATGAGCTGTTTTTATGCTTTTTATGGAGGAGAAAGGGGCTTATGTGGGCCTCTGGGTTCTGTGTCCATGTGTCCTGAGGATGGGCTTGCTGGGGGCTGGTCTTCCTCCAGAATTTATCTGCCCTCCTTTATAGAGCACCTACTGTATGCTAGGCGCTTTCACGTATGCTACCTCGGTCCTCCTGATGAACCTGCAAGTGGGCACTATTTTTCTCATTTTACAATTTACTCGAGGTTGAATAGCTAGTAAAACTTTGACTGTAACTCCAAAGTCTCTGACTTTTCCACCCTGTTCCATCAGCATCTTCCTACCCACCTGCTGCCTGTTATTAATTCATCCCAGTTTGTTCTCTCTGGGACAAGCCCTACACATATATGGCAACTATGACTTTGGGCAGCAGGTACATTTTTCTTCCTAGGTGAGGAGATCTAGGGGTAACTAACACCTGACGACCTGAGAATTTAGGGTTCGGATTACTGACATGCAAGAAATACTGGTAAGACCTGGACTTTTTATTTTTTCCAGTTGCCAAAGGGAAACCAATTTTACCTCTCATGTATCAAATAGCCGTGCCTCAGTAGCTATCTCCGTGAGGCATTTATCTCCATGAGCACCCTGGTTTCAGAGACAGCACCCCACTGCAGGTGACAGAACCCCATGTTCAGAGACTTACAGGACAGGAAGCCCTGCAAAGGGCCATCCAAGGCTGGGGGAACAGCTCCGTCATGTTGTCAGCAGCCCAGGATATTCTTGCCTTTCCTCTCTGGCATCTTCAGTGTCAGATTCGTCCTGGGTGGCTGAAAGATGGCTGCTTCATCTCACTTAATTTCTAGGAAGACAGAAGAAAAGGTTGTTAGAAGGGGGAAGAAATGGTGCCAGATTCGGGAAACCAACATGCGTTAGAAATCACAGTAGCTTTTCCCTTTCAGGTCCTTGGAAGGATCCCAAAGGAGTGACCTCAGGCCTCTCCTCACCTGTGCAAGGAAGTGGGAAAGGTCGTTTTGCAGTTAGGCGCATTGGTGCCCTAACCCAACTCAGAGCTATTTGAGCCATAAAGATGGGGGACGTATATATTAGGGTTAGCTTTCTCCATCACATTCAGATATCTTCTGCTATGCAGAATGTTCTTGAGTAGAAAAGGAGCAACCAGGAGAAAATATTGACACTGCATAATGCTCTCAAAGTTAGACGCTGCCTCCTTGGCCCTGTCCATTAAAGCGATTCTCTGATCTAATTTACGCAGTCTCTCAGCAGGGTCCTCTACTTGTCCCCAACCTCACCAATCATTCCTTGCTGCTCAGGACACCTGCATTGAACTACAGTAGTTTGGATCATGCTTCTCTGCCCTTTAAAAGTGCCAGTGAAATGAGGCATGTGGCCAAAGGGTACAAGCTGGCAGTCATAATGAATAAGTTCTGGAGTCCTAAGCACGGTGACAATAGCAATAATGACGTATTGTGGCCTTGGAATTCGGTAAGAAAGTTTGGTGGATATGCAGTGGTCCCTCACACCCACCCCCAGAACGGTAACAGGTGATGCCATGGGTATGTTAATTAGCTTGATTGCGGCAATGAATCCACAGTGCCCACATCCCGGTGCGTCACGACCCCCCACTGACCACCTTGAGCATACACATTTTTTATTTGTCAACTATGCTTCCATAAAGCTGAAAAAAATTAAAAGACTTTGAGTACCTAGAAAAAAATAGCAACACCAGGAAACTTCAGTGAATCTCTATTTCCAACAAAATGAAACTCAGATTCTCTGGGGGTTCCTTCTACTTTCATTCGTCGCCGCTCCTCGGGCACAAATCTCTTCTCACTGTTTCTTGCCAAACAGGCCGTGACCTCTTAAACCTCCGCTTCCTTTTTCCTTCTGTTCTATGCTAGAAATAAACTGATCTCCCTTCTCTGATTGGTAACTTTCTATCTATCTTATGGCCTCCTCTGCAAAGTTTCAGACTTGTTAGCTGCCACCATCTTCCCTCCCAGGGGAGATAATGTGTAAACCTCTTTCTTCCCCCCATTAAGTTATGAGCCACTGAAATGTAAGCACCTGCCACACCACAGTAACCCTTGTATCTAATATTTGTGGTTAATTACTAGGTGATTATAATAACACGCTTTCAGACACTGAAGGAGGCACTATGATCATCATTCACATTTTACAGATGAGAAAATGAAGGCAAGCAGAGAGTAACTTGCCATGTGCCTTTAGCAAGTGAGGGAGACAGGCTTCGGGCACCAGTGTCTAGACTCAGTAGTGACTCAGAACAGCTTCCCAGTAAAATATTTGGTTAAAGAATGAATGAGACCATGGGTATTCTTGCCCAGCCTATTTTTAAAAAGGATTCTCATGCCGCAGTTAAGGAGGCATCTTTAACCCGTCCACCAGCCCAGCCCTCTTGCCTTTAGCAGTGAGCTTGGCTCAGGTGGGGGCTGTCTAACCTTCCACTCAGCCCCCAGGTCCAGTTCCTTCGGGTCAAAGGTCACATGCAGCATCCCGGCCTGGTTCCCTGGTGGTGTCTGCTCACTCTCTTTCTCTGCCTTGCTTGTCACAGATGTAAAATCCTTGCGTGGTTTCTGACGCTGCTAACTAACCCCAGGCATCCAGGAACAGTTTTGCTCCAAATCCTGCCTCCTATTTTCATATTTCCTGTGGCGTTTTATAGAAATAGCAGAACAATTGCTCATCCACAGGGGGTGTAGGGAGCGGGATTTTATATAATTAAATTTTAAAGTGACAAAATTTTCCAGCCTGTGGGGGGGAGTGAACAGAACGGGGGAAGCGATACAGACCCTGTGGGGTGAGAAAGACTGGTATTGGCCTGGGCCGTGCAGAATCCAGCCTTAATCCTCTTTCCTCAGCAGTAACACGGGCTGCGGACACAATATGTTCCTTCGTTTCTGCCTCTCTTCATCGAGCTGCAGAAGCACCTCGTGGTCAATGGGTCCCTTGTCAAAGTCAGCTTGGAGTCACCCGCATCTGCGGGGAGCGTCCGGATTTTAGGAAACATTGATAATTTATTTCTATCTCCTGCATTGGCAGAAGAGAAAAAGAAAAAAAGGATGGTTCATCTCCCAAAAGGAACATTCTAACGTGAGGAGGGACAGAGATCAGAAACATCTGTCTACGGCAGACATGCTTAGAGCTTCCCCATAAACGCAGATTTCCATGAAAACCAAACACAGGAACGTCAGAGAAAGGCCAGGCAGATTCCACTTCAGCTCCCAGAGGTAAATGAGGCTCACAGGCTCCTTCTCTTTAAGGTAGGGGACTGGGGGCAAGTCGGGGTGCCGATGGCACCCCCAGCTCACACCCACCGGCCAGGCTGGCCTCCCACGCGGGGGTGCACATTCAGGCTGCACTCCAGCCATTTGTTCCTTTGATGTGTGCTAAGTGAAACATAATTACCCACTTTGTCACATTGCATGTGACTTTGACGGCCCAGTGTGTGGGCTTTTTTAAAAAATACATTAGAAGGTCCTCAAAGGGAAACAGTGTTTCTTTGAGCGTTTGTTTCTAGACTTTTACAGGGTTCTATAAACCAGACTTACCAGAGCCTGGTTTCCCAGTAAGGAGCAATGACTGCGTCCCCATCCCCTATAACTTACAAGTAGAGAGAAAGCAGAGAAAAAGAAAACCAGAGACGGAGGGGCAGAGTGAGGGCCATCCAGGGGTTCTCATAAAGAAGGTGGGAGGGAAAGGCAGGGAAACCAAGAGGCCCCTGCACCACTTTGCTTTTACATGAAGAATCATTTCCAAAACCAAGGATAGATGTCTCGCAGGAAACCTCTCCCTCCACCCTTGGAAACTTCCTACATACCTCTCCCAAATCCCTTGTACTCCAAGGCTCATTTCTCTTGTTCAGAAACGCCTCCTCGTCAGCACACCCAGAGCTCAGCTCTCCAGCTGCGCCTTCCTCCCTGACCCAGTTCTCCACTCTAAAGGAAGGCACCTGTCTATTCTGAGATTGCACACGTGTAGGCACGTGTACATAAATGCATGTACATGCACACATGCACGCACGCACGCATGAGCACACACACATATCCTTGACCTTCACCTCTTCGTGGAGACACATTCTATGCCCCCTGGAAGCAGAGTTTTCTAAACCCATTGCAAGCCTATAAGTCCTGCTAGGAGTCAGGCTGTGAGTTTTCTTAAGTGTGAAGCCTGCTTATTACTGCAATTAATTGGCATTGCTGTGCTGATGGTAAGGCGGCCTGCCCGTGACAGCCACCGCAGGCTGCAGAGTGCAGGGGGAGGCGGTGGTGGGTGCTGAGCCCTGGGAAGTGCTGACAGATCTTCTTTTGTGTAAGGCACCATTGTATGATTGGGTTAAATGCAGTTTTCAATCATCTTTTATTAGTGCTAGATTGATTTTCTGGTTTTCTTATACACAAAAGCAGAATCTGAAGGACTTTCATCCTTGGTCAGTTGATTAAATGAGTTCCTCATGGAAACTCGACACCAGGCATTGCTGTTGTTGACTAGTGACCCCGGACACTAGTTAGCTGAGACAGTCATCTTTGCAATGAGGTTCATTTGAGGATTCCATATCAATTGTCCGTGTGTACAGCTAGACCACTTTTGGCAGCAGGATGGCGAGTCTCAGAGATTTGTCAGAATCATTCATTCATTCAACCTTCCTTTCCATCTTCATTCTAGACAAGCACATCCCTGAGCTCAGGATGTGCCAAGGAATCCCAGCTGTGCTCTGGCCTAGACTTGTGAACTTGTCCCAACCATATAAGCTCTCTGGAGCCCCATCTCCTCGTCTGCAAAATGGGCACATTGGCCCTGATGACTTCTGTGGGTCTTTCATCTATAAACTAAGTTGATCTATTATGATAAAAAGATAAAGACCTTCAAGACAATGCCCTTATATTCTTGGTGGGAGGATACCATATGATGATACGAGGCACAGTGTTTTATGTCCCAGAGGAGATATAAAACGTTACAGAGGGCGGCGCCTGTGGCTCAGTCCATAGGGCGCCAGCCCCATATACCGAGGGTGGCAGGTTCAAACCCGGCCCCGGCCAAACTGCAACCAAAAAAAAAAAAAAAATAGCCGGGCGTTGTGGCGGGCGCCTGTAGTCCCAGCTACTCGGGAGGCTGAGGCAAGAGAATCGCTTAAGCCCAGGAGTTGGAGGTTGCTGTGAGCTGTGTGAGACCACGGCACTCTACCGAGGGCCATAAAGTGAGACTCTGTCTCTACAAAAAAAAAAAAAAAAAGTTACAGAAATTCATAAGAGAGAGACTTCTTTTTAGACTAGAGGGGATTACATGGAAGAAGGGGTCAGTTGAGGAGTGTCTTGAGGGGGGAGTCGATTGGCAGAGATGTGGGGGAAGACCGGGCACACCACATGTGGCTGTGGAAGGGGAGGGAAAAGAAAACTTGCAACTTGTTTTCTTCCCAAGGTGCAGGTGCACCGTGGTCTTTGCCTGGCACTGTTGATGCCAGCCTAGCACCATCAAAGAGCAAGAGCATGTTTCTCCTGACACACTTCAGGTAGGGGAAGACCACCGGGGAAGATGCTGGCCAGGCGCATGGGGCATCTGAAAGGCGTGACAACTCAAATTTCAAGCAAATAAACTTCAAGAAAGAAGAGAGCATTTCACAGGGCCACATACTGCTGAGAGATCAGGGCACCAGTTGCCCCATCCTGAACAAGACCCCTTTCCAGATAAAAGGCTCTGCCAAGGCTACTTGGGAAACCACCCTTTGCAAAGGGCTTTTTCTGGTGGAAATTGTATCACTGCTTCTTGAGCCTGCTGGTCACTGCAGATTCTGTGTATTGGTCCATGGACAGCAAAGGCCACCTTCACGGACACCCAGTGAGATGAGCGGCAAGCCTCCCGTTTTGCTCAGGCATTCAGGACTTCCTTCTCTCTCCTCGGCGCGTTCTCCATGTCCCAGTTCTTAGCAGACCTGCTTCTTCACGGTGGTTCTGGTCTCATCCCCTCGCGTCCTGAATTGTGGTCTTCCTTTGTCCTGCATAAATTATCCCTGTTATCCTAAGTTCTCCTCATTCTCTCAAACAAACCCAGCGTCGGGGTGAGTTTGCAAGGGGGCAAGGTCACTTCTTTAAGTTATTAAGTGGGCCTTGGATTTGGAGTGAGAGACCAGATTTGAGGCCAGCGTCTTTCCCATTCTGCCAGAGGAACTTTGTCAGCTTTCTTTAGCAACATGAGCTCACTTGGCTGTCACATGGCGACAGGGCTCTGCTATACAGGGTGGTTAGGGAAGAATTAAATTACGTGACAAAATATAATTGATTGTGCAGATCCAACATTTTGATATTAATTATGGTTTTTGTAACTGCAAAGAGACAGAATCTTTCTCATTTTGGAAAGTTTATCAACCGCTTCCTAAACACAGTAATGTGTGTGAATTGCAATGGTCTTTATCGTCAGGAAGCCCCTGTTTTCCTCCCTGCAGTTTCCACAGGGAGTGGGATTCCTTTGGGCATTGAGTGGGATTCCTTTGGGCATTTGGCTGCACAGCTGTTGTGAAGTCCAAGTACATCCTACCCTCCTGTGAATGGACTTAGGAGGGGAGGGAATTTAAGAACTCTGTCCACCCAAGTGCAACTTGTTTTCCTGCCAAGGTGCAGGTGACATTGTGCATAGTAGTAACAGGTGCACCTTGGTCTTTGCCAGCCTAGCACCGTCAAAGAGCAAGAGCATGTTTCTCCTGACAAGACTCCACAGTGACGTGGGGCATCTTGGAGTTGGTGGCCCGCGGCAGGGACCGGGTCGCACTTCAGCTTCCATACGGGAAGCTTCCCTCCTGCTGCCTGCAGCTCCTCCTCTCTGGGAGAAGTCTTGACACAGCTTTTATCTCCCGTAGGACAGACCTCCGAGTGTCATTTGTGGAGCTCAGGGGTCACTTTGGACCTGGGAACTTTTGTTGGTGTTTTCTGTCTTGTCTGAAAGAATAGAAGGAGGCAGAAAAGGCCAGACACATCAGAGGAGGACAGCATGTTCAACCCAAACAGAGCATAGGGACTGCGTGGTCTGGGTTACTCGTGGGGATGGGTACTAGGGCTAGAGTCTTTACAGGTGCGAGCCCAAGTAGCCATCACTTTGGGGCTCAATTGTACAGGTGACGGCCCCTTGATATCGCAGCCTTGCGGGGCTAAAATATATTTGAAAGTGAGAACGTAGGAGGCGAGGGGGAGCCAGAAGCCTACTCATGCAAATACAGGGATATAAATGACTCAGTTTCCTCCTTCGTAAAGACGATAATGATGCGGACTCAGTTTGCTGGCAGGTTTGCTAATGAGTGGGTGTGTGTTAATTAACGTTGCAAAGAATTGTGAAAGCATAAAACTTTAGAAATACCCTAGGACTTCTAGTAGTATGATTCCTGCTGCATTCACCAGCTGCTTATGTCTGCCAATATCCACATTGAACGGAAGTAAGAGAAAGCTGGACTACAAGGCAGGTGGGCCCAGGCCGGACAGCTCAGGGCTGAGTACAGGAATGTGAATTGCTGTCCTCAGAAAGTCCAAACATCTTCATCCTAAGGAAGTGGGGACATAATATTTGAATGATTTGGGCGACAAATAATCAAGCTTCTTGTTGGCAGAGGCTTAAGTAATAAGGGTGTTAAAAAAGCTTGAAGGTGGCTCAGTGCCCATAGCTCAGTGAGTAGGGCGCTAGCCACGTACACCAAAGCTGGTGGGTTTGAGCCTGGCCTGGGCCTGCTAACAACAATGACAATTGCAACTAAAGAATAGCCAGACTTGTGGCAGGTGCCTGTAGTCCCAGCTACTTGGGAGGCTGAGGCAAGAGAATCGCTTAAGCCCAAGAGTTTGAGGTTGCTGTGAGCTGTGACACCACAGCACTCTACCGAGGGTGACATAGTGAGACTCTGTCTCAATAAAAAAAAGTAGCCTGGAGGTGTCCAGGAGCTCAGCAGCAGCCTTCAAGACACAGGACGCAGAGTCAGTGGCTATCAGGCCAGGCATGCTGGGTCTGCATTTCATGCGTGGAAGGTGGCCAGTGTTCTACCACTCACACCATCAGCAGACATTGATCAAAGATGGAGTGAAGGGCCCTGGAAGACACCATATACTACTTTTTAATTTAGGAGGGATATCCCGACCCTTTACACTTACTGTGTAAATTTGAAGCCAGATAAAGTAAAAAATCTTCTAGGTCTGTTTCCTTGTATTTTATTATAAAAGTTATTAGAATTGAGGGTGGTGCCTTTGGCTTAACGGAGTAGGACGCCAGCCCCATATTCCAGAGGTGGCAGGTTCAAACCCGCCCCCATCCAAAAACTGCAAAAAAAAAAAAAAAAAAAACCCAAAAAGCAACAACAAAAAACAATTGTCACTGAAGCAGAACAGAATTGAGAGGCGACTCTTGCTGTTCTCCAGAACCACTGGCCTTCTGACAAAGTTTGGTGGACCTGTCCTTGTGTCTGCTTATTGGCTGACAGTGACAGGCAGCCAAAACCCTCTTTTTCTGGATAATCGGCCATCTGTGGCTGCGAAGGGGACAGGAAAGTGAAGATATGACAATTTTAGCCTCTGCTGTAGGATACAAGGTCTCTTGGTAGGAGAGAAGGGAGGGGAGAAAAGACTGTTTTATGTAGAAGTGAGCACCTTTGTAAACAATGGAGTTCTAGGTAAAGAGCTGGGATTGGTTAGGAAACATTCGGCCTGTGAGCACTTGGGGTGACTGCATAGCTTCTCTCCAACTGCTGGTGCCATGGTGCCATGCTTGTGTAATTAGGGGACACAACCTGGTTGCTCTGCAGTCCCCTCCTCTGTGTGTTAAGGCCTGGCTTGTAAAGCTTTGGCACAGTGGGCCTTCTCCCACCCATGGACCATCCCCACCAACAGGCCCTCCCAATACATATGCGTATGGAGGTCTTCATGATAGGTCTTCCATGGAAGAGGGTAAGGGAATGAAGCCTTGCAGACCCTCCACTTTGCAGTTTTGTGAGGTTTTCTAGATCTGCAAAACCTCATCTGGTGAAATATGGATATGGTACCTCTGAAAACCAGCACTGAGCCTCTGCTTGGGGCCTGAAAGAAAAGGAGTTCCATTGAAAAACCAGGCAGAGGGCCTAATGAGAAATTAGTCAGATGCCCAGTGACATTGCCTGACCCACAGGCTTCCATCTGCTTGCACCCTTCTCTTCCAAACAAAGTACCAGTCATGTTTGTTCAGTAACCAATTGGCCATCAGTCCCCTCTCCTCCTCCAAACCGCAGACCAGCAGCAGCGGGAGCCGGGGCTTCCTCCCCTCCCACCAGAGCAGCACTTGGAGGTTGTTCATGCTCCTCCCTTGTTCCTGCTGCATTTTTCATCATTAAAGGGAAAATGTCATTTTGGTGGCAGATATTAGTGTGATTGGTGTCAGGAATGAATCTTCCTTTCTCTGTCAGCCTTGCTTCACACAATCCTAAGACAATGTTCTGTTAAAAGGCCACTTCCATTTCCAACTCTAGCAGTGTTCGAGAAGGGCAGGCGTCGAGCATGACGGATGGCTTTAGCCCAGGCTGGTGCTGTGCCACGGAGCACAGCTGGAGCCTGACCCTTCCTCCACTGGGCAAGCCTGGGGAAGTTTCTGGGAAACTCGTATTTGAAGACGGGGAAACCTGTAGCTCTAGTTGGTGATTAGGTTGTAAGAGGTGGGAGATTTCCCATAATCACTGGCATAGAGAGCCCTATAAATCTAGAGGTTTATATTGGAAATCTGATCTCAAAATGAAGACTTTTATTTTCTTTCAGCACAAAGGTAGGGCCACCTCTGTAGGTCATTTCTAGGTACAGATCTGGACCTCGCGTGAGCTGGAGGTAATCATTCACTCCACATTTCCCGCTGCCTTATCTGATGCTCTGCATAAATTACCCTTTGGGGCTTATTTAGAGACCAGTTTTCTCATGCCTGAAATAAGATAATAGTACCCAGACTATCTTTCTCAATTACTGAGAGTACAGTAATTCAGTAATTCACATTGAACTGAATACAGTTCAGTTTAATGAATATTTATTGAACTCACACTTGGGGTCAATACTTTGCTCAGCTTTGGGAAGGTACAAAAACCAACCCGGAATGGTACCTGTCTTCAGAGATCTTATAGCCTAGTTTGTAAGTAGAAACCAATATACAGTCAACTATAATACAAATGCACACACGTAGAGAGAGAATTCCATATTGTGAAACATATATCCTAAGACATGTTTGATTTGACCAATGGGAAAGATGGGATTGGGGTGACTGGAATTTGAACGGGTCCTTGAAGTCTGAATGGGATTTAGAAAGCTGTGGTTGGAAGGAGGGCATCTTGTCAGAGCAGAAGTCTGAGCAAATACGTAGTCCCAAGAAGATCAGCTTCCTAGGTCGATGGCATCATAGGACGTTGAGAGCGGAAGTGGAGCCAACACAACGACTAGAGCTGTTAAGTTCGCCTGGGGTTCTTCTTCATGGGCAAAAATGGGAGTTTGGGCTTTTTGTCACAGGCAGGGGGAGCCATTAAAACTTCCTGAACAGGTCAAGGGTATCTTGAGAGCTCTGCTTTGGAAAGACGAAGTTGGCTTTCCTATGTGGAATTGTTTGTATCAGCCACTATTTATATTTTAACATAAAAATCATTTAGAAATATTTTATAATACCCTAATCACTATGCAAAAATTAAGTTCATAGATAAAATGTTACCTATGCATATACTTTAAAAAATGACCCAGGTAATGACCTAACCGGCTCTAAAAGAGAAATAAATAGAAAATGATTGATAATAACGTAAGCGTAAAATACATCTTTGGGCGTTCAACTATACCAGAGGTTGTAATGAAGTATAGATACGTTTATATATAAAATGCCACAGCTAAGCTACAGTACAGACCAATACAAGGAGAATTTGTGGGTGACTCATGCATGATAAGAAACATTTCCATTGATTATATGATTTTCCAAACTAGTGAATGCTTCTTGCTAAAGATCCGAAGAAATCAAACACAATATTCCCTTGAGTTGCAAGGTAGTTGGATCGGTGGAGAATTAGTGAACATTAAAACCTTTCAAGAATGTTTCTGTTTATATGTCAAATGGATATTTTAGGGTTAGATTAAAAAAATATTTTCATTCTCCTAAATGTGTGGCAGGAATCTGACATTAGCGACTGAATCTCTGTGTGTTGCTGAAGGCCTGAACTCCCTGGTCCTGTACACTACGTGACAGTCCTGCCTTTCCAGTTATGGTGACACAATCTCTACTCACCTTTCCACCCTCACCCTTCAAGGAGTCTGCCCTGCCCCCCATGGAGAAGCACTGGTTTCAGCAGTGGCAAGGGTAGAGACAGAGACATGAGTTAGGATTTAATTAAAATAGTAGAGAGACAGAGACACCCCCCCCCAAAAAAAAAACAACAAAAAAAAAAAACAAGAGAGCTTTGGTGGTAGCATCAGAGTCTGGAAAGAAGGAAAAAAAAGAGTCACCCATCCACCCATGAGATAAAGGATGGAAATGTCCTTGGTAAAGTTTACAGCACTGTGCAAATATTGTTGCAGTTGGAGTTAAATGTCATCATACTCACTGTGCTGGATGGAGCTCCAGAGCTCCAAAAGGGCATGATGACTTTTTGCAAAGATACAGAACAGGTCAGGGATTGCACTGGACACCCAACGCCTTAGAATTATGTTTTCACCATAATCACTAATGCAAAAGAGCTTTTACTCCAAGTGCAGAGTTCTGAGCAGACAACCTGAGCAGAGCAAATACAAAGATGGAAATACCTTCTAGCAGAAGCCAACTTCCATGTATTTTATTTATCACCTCGTATTCTGCAGAGCACCTGGAAAGTTCTACGATTCCACAGACCAAGATTCCACTATCCATTCACTTTTTGTGTTTGCTGATGACTCTAAATATTCATCAGTAACATTTAAGACAAAGGAAAGAGATAATTACAAGGGGAGAGTTTTAAAAAGATATTAAAGGTTAACAGAATTCTTGGCATTTGTGCTGTGTCAATTTCCATGTAATTATGCTCAATTCCCAGAATTCAGTTATGCCTGTTAATGCTTAAAGATGATATCCTTGGAAAATAATTTATAAGATCATGTCTCAAATTTTTCAGATTCAAACCAAGCACCCTTGCTCATAGACTGATTAGTATTGTTATTCTTAGATGGAGAGTGCTAAGAGTCTGTAAGTTGGATGTTGGGATCGACGTGTATTTGTTTTTTTTTTATATATATTTATTTATTTTTATTAAACCATAGCTGTGTACATTAGTATGATCGTGGGGCACCATACACTTGGTTCATAGTTATGAGGGTGTGGTTAGCTCTCTGTCCTAAGAGCATAATGACTATGCAGGAAGTGTTTATATAACATGATTTACAAACCTCTCCTATTTTGGTCCGATCAGTAATGGGTTACCCAGTTTCCAAGAATTCCAATGCCTCTTAGAATAAAGAAAGGGGTCCCGTATAGATATCTGCCTGTAAGAAAGCACAACCAACTGGCCTCCTGGAGAAATACTGAGAGGCAAGAGTCTAGATCGTTTTACATGTTATTCTTTTATTCTTTCTTCTCATTTTTATTTATGATTGAATATACTTTTCTTGTTCTGTGCAGTAATTATGAATGAGACACCATCCCTTCCCTTTTTTTGGTGCTCTGATAATTATGCACATTTCCTTTGTCATGTTGATTCCATGCGTGATTCATGGATTATCTGTGCAACTTTGTGTGTGTGCGATTATTTTTAGCACCCATCTTTTCTAGCAGTCTGCAGTTGGACCTAGCGTATGCCTGTCCCTGTTTTATCACCTACCCCAGCACATACCTGGTGAATAAATGTGATGCAGGTTCTCTCAACCTGCCAAACAATCAGAAACAATCTTTTCAACTATTGAATAACTTGCTTCAACTTTGATTTGGGGGAAATTTTTCTGAAGCCCTTCTGGTCTTGGGCTTACCATTTTTTTGAATCTCTGGGGTCCTGTCCCTGTTACTCAGTGGTGTCTTCAGGACATGAAAGGGAATAGCATAGTGTCCCAGATGAGGTAACACCAAGGGGGGGAGCAAAGCAATGAGCTGAAGTTGAGAAGTCAGGCTTGTATATTATATAGTGTTATAGACAACTGTGGTCACAATTCTCTTCCATAATTCTCTGTGTAAAATGAAGAATTCTACCGAACCAATTACTTCCAATCATTCCCTGACAACGGGGAAATAATGAAGTGGAGAAAACAGAGCATAAGACCAAGAACTCAGAGACATTGTTGTCATCCAGCTCTTTTAGTTATTAAAAGTTGAGTCTTTGGGGCATGGCAGCTCACACCTGTAACCTATCACTGTGGAAGGCTGGGGTAGGAAGATTACCTAAGATCAGGAGTTCAAGACCAGGCTGAGCAAGAGTGAGACCCTGTCTCAAAAAAAAAAAAAAAAGACAAAAAAAAACAAAAGTTGAGTCTTGGGGAGAAGGGAGCCAAGTGAAGTGAGCGACATGTCCATGCTAAATCAGGAGGCAGTGTCCAACGAGATAGTGAGTGCAAAGTGGGACATGTGCCCCCAGACATAGTTCAGAGTGACAATCAGGGGTCACACAAGGAGGAAATAGCCAAGTGAGTGAAGATGGGAATACAAGTCAGTCCAACAATTCCTCCCTACGAGGGGCTTCTGTCCTGCTCAGCCTTCACCTTCATGCAAATAATATATAGACACATGTTCGTTTAACTAGTTTGATGTAAGCATTCATAATTATATATAAAATCAGCACCTTGTACCTCTTAAAGGCATCGATGTATAGATGATCTATATGTTTATGACTTAATAAAAAAATGAAAAAATAAAAATAAATAAAAAATGATCTTACCAAGTATACACGAGTTTTCTAGCTATGGGCTGCAATATAATGTGTGCAGGCGGGAAGATAAGTGTAACTCAATTATCACCAGCCATGTAGACAATGGAATTACTGGATGGATGGGGACATGACATTAGAAAGGTCACACTGGGACACATCAATTCAGATGTCCTAGTTACCTGTTTTGGACAGTGGCAATTTTACAAGGGAGTTGTCCTTCAAAGGTTAGCAATATAGATCACACACCCCGTAACCTAATAAACAGTTTGAGTCTGTCACCCATTAATTTATCCCAGCCTTCTATCATCCTATTTAGATATTATTTTTGGCCTTGCTTATTCTTATCCTTTAACTGTTATCTTGGTTTCTTGGAATCCTTTTTTATTTTTAGCAGGAGTTTGGTCATTCATTTTGTGCTCACCCTATCCTCAGGCTTCACGAATATCAAATTTCTTCATTTTTTAAATGTTACTTTACTTGGAAGCAAATTAATTTTTGCATTTTCCCCAGCTGCGCTATTCACTTAAAGTCAACAAATATTTATCAACATCTATTATATTCCAGGCATCGTGTTAGGAATAGAACAGAGAAAAGTCCACAAATCAAACTATGACAATGATGAGTGTTAGGAGCGCCTGTCGTGGATATGCGGCGAGTCAAATGAATCAGCACAGGAAGGCCTCTGTGAGGAAGTTAGAACTAAAAAGGGAGCATGGAGCTTACTCAGAAAAACACAAGGACAGTGGCGTATGTAAAGTCCCACATTTGAGGAGGAAGAACTTCGGAGGAATTAAAATAATAATAAAATAAAATAGTAATAAAACCTGACATGGCTCGAAGGGCAAAGAGATAAAGCTGAAAATATGCAGAGGCCACATCCCAGGGCTCAGAAACCACCCCAAAGATGTGGGGCCTTATTCGAATAAAGCAGTGTGGATTCACCGAAGATTTAGTCAGGAAAGTAACCTGGTCAGATTTCAGAAAACCCTCCTTTCAGTGTAGAGACTGAAAGAGACCCAGCAGCTGAAATGAAAAACCATCTGAAAATCTCAGTAATTCAGATGAGAAAAGAAGGAGAGACTTAGCTTCGGAGTGGAGTTTGGGAAAGGTGGAGGGAAGTGAGAGATATTTGGAGGAAGAATGAGAGAGCTTGAGGAGAGAGGGAGAGATTGGGGCGGTGAGTGGTGAGAGAGGACAGATGAAAAGTGACTCTTGATTTCTGACTTCAGCAATTGGGTGCATGAAGTTTCTTTATTATTTAGGAGCTACGATAGTAACTACTATAGTCATAGTTGAGGAATTTAGACACAGGAATATTCAGTAAAGCTAACATTTGTTTCTTTTAATATTGTTCATAAAAATGTTTGGGCCAACACTTCTTATTCTGGCAAAAAAATCCTGATATCTGCAGGATGTCATCTATGGAATTATACTCCAATAATGTGTTGTAAGAATCACTGGGGACAAGTGGCTGCGACTGATACCCAGGTTCTTTTCCAGGGTTGTAAAAGAATAATCACTAGATACCATTTGTAGAGTTGCTTCTCCACGCCAGGTACTTCACTGGGCACTTCACATAAATTATCTCATTTAATCCTCACAGCACATGTAAGAGGCCGATAATATTCCTTTTTAGTAGAGGAGGAAATTAAGACTGAGAGGTAAGAAACATTTCCAAGGTCAAGCTGTTAATTTGGGGAGCTCAGATGTAATGTCAAAGCCATCAGCTCCAGCACCCATGCTCAGTCCACTTCACACAACTGTCTCCGTTCCATGGCCCCGAGTCCATCGTCTCATAAACACACTTGATTTTTTCTAAAGTATCTTATACCGAATTTGCCCACTTTTCTACACAGTCACATAACTCGGGATTATCTGTACCTCACTTGTGCCAGGTGAAAATTTAATTACTTGAGGGAACTTAATGCTTTCTGTAAACTTAGGAGAGTTCTCTCTATGAATTTTCTTTGACACATCATTGGGGAAAAAAAAAAATTACTAAGTTTTATTTCTCCTAGCACCCATTCCCCTGGGGAATCCAGTATTACTACTTCTCCCCACAGAAACATGTCAATCTTTTCTTGATTTGAATTAGCTTTAAGCTAATTCTCTGCCTTTGGAACCAAAAAAAAAAAAAATAGTTATCATTATCCACTTTTTAAAAAGGTATCTGTGATTCTGACACCTTGTCAAAACTATTGCAAAAGCCTTAGCAAATTATTGTAACATGTTGTGCTTTGTTCACGTCCCTGCTCACAACATTTTCCTCCTTCTTCTTCTCTTCTGCCAGCTTCAAAGCCACATGGTCATCTCACTTCCCGGAGCCACTCACAAGTGGCTCTGATTTTTCTTGTGACCTGTAGCACCACCTGTAGCTTTGTGGTAAGCTAGAGGAAGAAAAGAAACACGCAACAGATTTAGGAAGCTCGTCCTTCTTGGAGGAAAACCTCATGTCAACTCCCAGGCTGGGAGGGCAGCTGAGGGCTGGGCTGCCCTGGCCTCACTGGGAGAGCCCCTGAGTTGCACAGAGGCAGGGCCACACCCTGCAATGCACAAACACACGGCAGTGCACCTCATTGTTTCTTGAATTTGTAAAAAGAGTCGATTTAAGAAGGGATATGGAGGATTTTTTTTTTTTTTTTTTTGTAGAGACAGAGTTTCACTTCATGGCCCTCGGTGGAGTGCCGTGGCGTCACACAGCTCACAGCAACCTCCAATTCCTGGGCCTAGGCGATTCTCCTGCCTCAGCCTCCCGAGTAGCTGGGACTACAGGCGCCCGCCACAACGCCCGGCTATTTTTTTGTTGCAGGTTGGCCGGGGCCGGGTTTGAACCCGCCACCCTCGGTATGTGGGGCCGGCACCCTGCTCACTGAGCCACAGGCGCCGCCCCGGGATATGGAGGATTTTTAAAAGCTGAGGACACTGTAACAATGGAGTAGTGTCTTTTTTCTAAACTGACAGTGGTCAAAGTGCAGGAGAAGCAGAGAATGGGATGGTTTGCATGTGAGTTTAGCAAGAAATACAAAGAAGCGTGACTTCTAAAACTGTAGAAATTCAAGTCTCCCACAAGCCAATGGTGGAGGATCTGTTTAGCCTTCTCAGATATGAGCAGAATGTCTTTCCACCTGTCCACCTTCTCCCCATTTGTGCCCCATCTTCCTCCATCCCCTCTCTAACCCTGCAGGGCAAATAGTGAACATTTATAAACCAAGTTCAGTGAACGGAAACCTTTAGAAACCTTAGTGTGATCATGGGATCTCCCCTGCCAGGGAAGTACTGTTGGTGGGATGGCAAACTAATACAGCTTCTTTGGAAAGAAGTATGGGGAATCCTCAAAGAACTCAAAATAGACCTCCCATTGGATCCCACAACCTCATTGCTAGGCACCACCCAGAAAAAAAAAATCACTTTATGATAAGGACATTTGTAGTACTTGATTGTTTATCACAGCTCAATTTATAATCACCAAGATGTGAAATCCACCCACGTGCCCATCAACACATGAATGCGTTAATAAACTGTGGTATATGTACACCATGGAATACTATTCAGCCATAAAAAGATGGTGACTTTACATCTTTTATATTAACCTGGATGGAGCTGGAGAACATTCTCTTTAGTAAAGTATCAGAAGAATGGAAAAGCAAGTATCCAATGTATTCAATACTAACATGAAGCCAGTCGATGAACTAATACACACCCACACACAATTTTAATACAAATTGGGAGGGGGGAAGGGAGGAGAGACGGGGATGGGTGTGTTCCCACCTCATAGGCACAATGGGAGGGGAAAAGTCACAACTACAACAGGGACAAAGGCAAATATTGTAACCTAATTGTTTGTACCCTCATATTAAATTGAAATTTTAAAAAAGGAAAAGAAACGTTAGAATGAATGATTTTAATCTCATCCGCTTCCTACTTCCTTGAGGAAAGGTCAGATTCTGTTTGACTTTGACCTTGATGTCTTGGTTTGCAGCTAACTGGGCTTCAACACTAACCCACGTGATGAGGTGTTTGTCGGAAATCCACATCTCATTAGTCAGCCGATCTGACGAAACCAGGAGTGAGTGTGGGTGCGTGTGTGTACGCTTGGTTGTGGAAAAGTAAGTGGGTTGTGATCATAGCAAAATCACAAGACAGAAGTTCAGCCAGAACCACATTTATAATAAAAAAATTGATTGATTTCAGGGATAGCAAAGATCATTTCTATCCAATTACACTCTCGCTGCCCCATCTAAAACGATGTCACTCAGGGATTATTTCTCAGCACTTAGTCTTTTATATATAACTGTTATTATAAAATGTTATTTGTGACAGGCAAAGTTATATATATGTATATGTGTGTGTATAGAATATGTTATGAACCCAAAAGGGCTTGCTTTAGAAACCCTGAAGGGACTAAGGATAAAAAAAGCAGAATGGGTCTAAAACATGAAGCCCTAAAAAAATTCACTAACAGAAAGGAGGAGGGATGGGTGGAGGAAGGAGACTTAAAAGAAGAAGGGAAGAGAGAGGGATATGGTAAATACAGAATTAACCTCTTACTGAAAAGATGAAAAAACACAGGTCCCTGGAAAGTTGAAGGAGACAATATATGAACTTAGTAATCCAGTTGACCTTTCTAAGGCCCTTCCAAACCACCATATCCTAATAGTCTACTCTTAGAAGGAGGGTTTAAATATTCTCTTTATGGCTAGATGCCTAGCATAGACTATATCTAGACAGCCATGTCCCAGCTAGGCTTTAGGGGAAGATTCCCAAATGGGCAATTAATTTAGATTTAATAGGACAGTTACTGTAAGTTTAAATAAATGCCAGTTAAATATTAACAGCATATTTATTGAAGATTAACATTGCTGGTTGCATTGTGGGATTTTCTTTTCCTTAAAGAAACCCTTTATTGGAAGACTTTTAATCATCCTGACCCTTCTAACAGCTTGCCTTAGATCAAGGGTGGCTTATTAATTACTTTATACAATAGTTTTCTGAACTCTGAAGTGGGTATAGGTGAATGGGAAGAGTGGAAAAACATAGGAGAAGGGATATTTCTGGACTGGAGGGACTGATAAGTCAACCTGAAGGACGAACCCCTTTTGGTGAGTTGAGATGCATGACAAGCATAGGCTAAGGGAGCTGAAAGTGTTCTGAAAAGGCATCTAATCCAAACTTCTCACTTGGAAGGCAAGGGGATGAGACCAGGGCAATTCCACAGAGCTAGTAAGTTGTTGACTTTGAGCTCGAATTCCAGACCCTTGGTCTTAGCTTCTCTACCGAGTGGTCATCCTACTTTGGAATTGTTCTTTTTTTTTCTTCAAAAGTGCTTGTTTGAGTGATTAGTCCTTAGCCCTTCTCAATGACTCAGATCAAAAAGATGTTGGTTCAAAAACAGCAGTGACTTATCAAAGGTGACAAAATGGGGGGCTGAGTTGAAACTAGAGCCCAGATCTTTTGGTGGACAAAATGATGTTTGCATAAACTCTAATAAAATATATCAATTGAATTCAAATTTTTGTCTCATTAAAATTGACCTCTGCTGCTGTTGGCTGGGGAACAAGGAATAAAACTTCTAACGAAAGTCAGGGGAAAAGGTCAAAGAAAGGCACCAGTACTGGGCGATTGTTTAAGGGAGGAAGGGGCATAGACACAGGGGAAAGCCAAAATCCTCGGACAGTGAGTGAACCTGGGGTTGTAAACTCCACGTTTGCAGCTGGTGAGGGGAATTCACGGGGCTCTTTGCCCTTGAGAAGTCACTTCCTGACCGGCCGTGCTGCACTTTCTAAGTCTCAACATATGAATGGAGGTGAAGGTCTGCAGGTAACCCTTCCACACGGGTGAGGAGATTATTCCCAATGTCCAGGGATGCAGAAGTTAGGAGAGACAAGGCAGGCCCTGGAACTTAATTATCAAGTGACTCATCTGAGGTGGAGACCTGGGCGTGTCAGGCCTTGTACGCCAGAGGAAGATTTGGATTCAGCCATTACCCTCAGGCACATGGGAGTTCAGAAAGGCTTTAAGGTTCCTGGACAGAGGCCAGAGTGTATGGCGGACTTGAGGAAGAGATGGAGGCGTCTTGTCCTCTTGACAGATGCTTTGGCTCCCTTTCCGGTGCACTGGGGAATGTGTCAGAAAAAGGTTCTCTGGCTGCTACAGAAAGAGAAAGCTGACCCCTCTGTCCCCAGCACAGGCTGTTTCCCACGGGCCTGTGTTTGTGTGCTCTGGAGAATATCAATGTCCTGACAGCAAGTAGGGGCCCTGATCGCTGCTGCTCTTCCTGCCCCGGGTGGTTCAGTGATGAGTGTCCTTCCTCTTCCTGACGTCTCAGCGTGGAGTTTCTGCTCTTCTCTGCAAGGAATCTCTCTCAGGATGTGAACTCTAAGAGCGTTCCCAGGACCTGCACTCAGCAGGTTGCTCCCAGGGTCTCAGAATGAATGTCATGTGTGAGCTGACTCAGAATGAGGGATGCACACCATCTGATGGCAGCTTGTTCCCCGACCAGTGTGAGAGAACCTGGGAGTGGCTGGGCCTCCCTCCCTCCATCCTCACAACCTTCTCTGCTGCTAGGTGCCATTAGCACCATTCTTTTACAGATCAGGTCCCACAGCAAATAATACTTGATTTCTAGTCTGTCTGATTCCAAACCCCATGCTCATGGTCATTGTTTTTTTGAGACAGAGTCTCATTCTATCACCCAGGTTAGAGAGCTGTGGAGTTGTAGCTCACAGCAACCTCAAACTCCTGGGCTCAAGTGATCCTCCTGCCTCAGCTCCCCAGTAGCTGGGACTACAGGTGTGTGCCACTACACTGGCTAATTTTTTTTTTTTATTTTTAGTAAAGATGGGGTCTCACTTTTGCTCAGACTGGTGTCAAATTCCTGAACTCAAGCAATCCACCCACCTCGGTCTCCCAGAGTGCTAGGATTACAGGCGTGAGCCACCACCTGGCCGTCATGGTCATTCTTAATGGATTGATGGGTATTGAATGAATTGAAGAACACATGAACACACAATGTGGAAGGAGATTTTCCTGAAAATGCAGAGCGTGTCAGAAGTTCCCGTCCCTGATTTAAGTGACCAGCGCCTGAGGCTGTAAAGGCAGCTGCTGCTCCCTGTCTTCCTGTCCTGGGTCCTGTGCCCTTCTGTGCCTGCTGTGTGTCCGGGGTCCTGTGCCCTTCTGTGCCTGCTGTGTGTCCTGGGTCCTCTGCCCTTCTGTGCCTGCTTGTGTGTCCTGGGTCCTGTGCCCTTCTGTGCCTGCTTGTGTGTCCTGGGTCCTGTGCCCTTCTGTGCCTGCTGTGTGTCCTGGGTCCTGTGCCCTTCTGTGCCTGCTGTGTGTCCTGGGTCCTCTGCCCTTCTGTGCCTGCTGTGCGTCCTGGGTCCTGTGCCCTTCTGTGCCTGCTGGTGCGTCCGGGTTCCTGTGCCCTTCTGTGCCTGCTGTGCGTCCTGGGTCCTGTGCCCTTCTGTGCCTGCTGTGCGTCCTGGGTCCTGTGCCCTTCTGTGCCTGCTGTGCGTCCTGGGTCCTGTGCCCTTCTGTGCCTGCTGTGCGTCCTGGGTCCTGTGCCCTTCTGTGCCTGCTGTGCGTCCTGGGTCCTGTGCCCTTCTGTGCCTGCTGTGCGTCCGGGGTCCTGTGCCCTTCTGTGCCTGCTGTGCGTCCTGGGTCCTGTGCCCTTCTGTGCCTGCTGTGCGTCCTGGGTCCTGTGCCCTTCTGTGCCTGCTGTGCGTCCGGGTTCCTCTGCCCTTCTGTGCCTGCTGTGCATCCTGGGTCCTGTGCCCTTCTGTGCCTGCTGTGCATCCGGGTTCCTGTGCCCTTCTGTGCCTGCTGTGCGTCCTGGGTCCTGTGCCCTTCTGTGCCTGCTGTGCGTCCGGGTTCCTCTGCCCTTCTGTGCCTGCTGTGCGTCCTGGGTCCTGTGCCCTTCTGTGCCTGCTGTGCATCCGGGTTCCTGTGCCCTTCTGTGCCTGCTGTGCGTCCTGGGTCCTGTGCCCTTCTGTGCCTGCTGTGCGTCCTGGGTCCTGTGCTCTTCTGTGCCTGCTGTGCGTCCGGGTTCCTGTGCCCTTCTGTGCCTGCTGTGCGTCCTGGGTCCTGTGCCCTTCTGTGCCTGCTGTGCGTCCGGGTTCCTGTGCCCTTCTGTGCCTGCTGTGCGTCCGGGTTCCTGTGCCCTTCTCTGCCTGCTGTGCGTCCTGGGTCCTGTGCCCTTCTGTGCCTGCTGTGCGTCCGGGTTCCTGTGCCCTTCTGTGCCTGCTGTGCGTCCGGGTTCCTGTGCCCTTCTGTGCCTGCTGTGCGTCCTGGGTCCTGTGCCCTTCTGTGCCTGCTGTGCGTCGGGGGTCCTGTGCCCTTCTCTGCCTGCTACTGGATTCCTGTCCCTGCCTGCCTGTCCTTTCATCTCCTCTCCTCCTCACTGTCATCTCAGTTTTACACCATTTCCTGAGGGCAACGTTTCCTGATCTTCCAGATTTGATGAGAACATTGGCACATGCCTTTGCCCATTTCTTCTTCATAGAACTTATCACAGTCGTATCCAGTATTTTGTAAAATTCTTTAATATCTGTCTCCCTGGCTAAAGAATGATATTCTTTAATATCTGTCTCCCTTTATGAAGGCAAGGCCCATGCTACTTTTGTTTTCATCACTCCCATTCGTTGGTTTAGTGGTGCTGGGTGTGCTCTAAATACATGTCTGACCAAATTGGTCCCTGTATTTAGGGACCTTGAGATCCTCGCCCCTCCAATGCCCCTTTATATGAAACTAGAAAACCAGAGTCAGCGCCTGGGAATATGCATAAGTTTAATGAGACCATGCAGAAGAATGAACACCCTGCTTGTAAGAATAGTCACCGCTTCTTGAGGGACAGGCTAAATGCAGGACGGTCTCCTTGCTGGCCTACAGATGTTTTACAGCCTGGGGACAAGCCCTCAAGTAATTTAGTGCTCTAATGAGATCAGATCGGTCTCTCGTTACTAAGCAGGTGTTAGACTTTGAACATTTGTGGTGCTTCAGGGTGGGAGCTGAGCCCATGGGGAAAGAGCATGTAGTGATCCTCAAGCCCATAGCCCTTGTATGTGATGGCTGGGCACTCCCCACACCTGTTATGTGTTGTCTGAATATATAGATAGCCACAGAGGAGGTTGCTGGAGGCTCTCCTGCACCTCTGGTGAGCCTCACCTCTTGCAGGCTTGTACTTTCAATCCGCATACTGGCTGTTTCCTGCATGTGGCACCAACTAGACAAACTTCTTCCCCCGGCTTATTTTGCTCACCATGGAGAAGGTTCTCATGGGCTTATAGTGGAGTGAAGGATGGCGCTTACTTTATCTTCTATATTCATGAATGCTAAGTCTAATAAAAGCACGGACAAAGCCAATAGAACTGGACCATAAGCAGCTTGAGGGAAGACTCCAGGTCCTTCATCTTTGTCTTTCTGGCTCTCTGCATGGTTCCTCGTACTCACCAGGAGCTCAACATCGACTGGCTGGTTCATGAAATGAATTGAATTCAACTGAGTAATTGGATGCCCAGAGGTACACTGAGCAGTAATGGTATCATATCCTCTGTCATTCTCATTCTTGGCCACAGATGAAGCGACAGAAGGAGATATTATTGACTCTTATGCGGTATCCTTGCTGGGGGAAATAGCAGAAAGAACCCTGGAACAGGCATCAGGAGTCCTGAGTTCTGGTCCTGCTAGTTATTGACTTTATGCCCCATGATAATTACCCCTTCGTCCTGTGGCCCAATCCTTCACTTACAAAATATACAGGTTCCGCTGGAGATTTTCCAAGGCCTCTTCTGAATGTATCATTTTGTGATTCTGAGCCCAGGGTTTTATTATGACCCCAAACCTAGATTAAAAGGAAAGCTTCTGCCCCAAAGACCCCTGACTCCTAGGATGTCCCCTCTGGGCACCAGCCTTTTGTGTCCTTGGCACTTTGATTTTGCGTCCTTCATCCTGCTCTGCCTGACTTTTCTGCCTACTTCTGATTGTTCTACCCACCATCTCACTCTCCTCTTTATCATCTATTGTCAAGTTTTATGGGATTCAAAGTCCACAGATAGCCTCACCTTTACCATCCCTTCATATCCTCCTCCTCAATTCTCTCTGTTTGTGACCTCTTTTCTCTCCTTGAATCCCTCTTCCTCTTTTCAAGTTGCCCTTCTGCTCTTCCTGCTGAAATCCTAACACACTGGACTATAGCCCAGATGAACAGTGATTTTATCTTGATCCTATATTCATAAAGGAGCAAAAAATAGCATATATTTTTTCCAGGTCCCAGCCCTTTCCTACTCCCCTCGAGGCATCTCTTTATCCAGATTTATGCTGCCTTTCTGATTAAATCTCCCAATAGCTATTTGATGTCACGCCACTCTCTAACTGCCCTGCATTTTTCATCATCGTCTTGCCTGCACTTCCATTTGAGATCTCCACCAGGAGAGGGGGGCCTTTAGCCTTTTTAGAAAAGGAAAAGCAGAACCAGCATTTGTTAAGCTATCACTCCTCATTTCTTTGGTCTCTTTGTGCATGTGGAACAGTGATGCCTCTTGAACTAGCCTCTGCTTGCTGTAGGTAACATAGAGTGAAAGAAAAACAACAGCTGCTGATTTTCCTTTCATTGGGAATCCTTCCCTCTTCCAACCCTGCCCCAGGATACAGACACGGAGGCTGCCCGAAGTCTCCATCTACTGTTTTTTTTTTGAATTTTATTTTATTATTTTTTATTAAATCATAGCTGTGTACATTGATATGATCATGGGGCATCATACACTAGCTTCATAAACCGTTTGACACATTTTCATCATACTGGTTGACATAGCCTTCCTGGCGTTTTTTTAGTTACTGTGCTAAGACATTTACATTCTACATTTACAAAGTTTCACATATATCCTTGTTCTCACCTGCCTTCCAACCCTCCCGAGTCTGCACAGCAGACCCCTCCTTTGCAGTCCCAGGGTTCTTAGAGGGAATAGGATTGTTTCCTTTTGCTCAAGGTGTGTGTGTGTGTGTCTGTGTCTGTGAGCTTGAAAGGCATTGTCCTATAGATATTTTTATAACCTGAAGCAATTATAGCTGTCAGCACAGAGACAAGCTGTGACAAGTTGATTTATGTGTACAGTTTATGTGTATGCAAGAAGGAAGGGGGGAGGAGAGGGAGATGGAGGGAAGAGGGTGGAGGTGGGCGCTCCTTAGGAATCTGCTTTCAGGAAGGCAGAAAGGAAGTTGTTTCTATAAAGAACACAAATAATGAAATTGCTCTGACTGTCATCCCTTTTTCATTAACTCGGATATGCTAGGAAAAATAAAATAAATCCAGCAGTTTTTATGAAGCAAGAGACGGGATATAAGATAAGCCCCTAAGTGTTGGTTATATTTAAGGATTAAGGAATGGGAAGGGAGTTGACATATGATTTTGATCTTCATCTTTGCAAACCACTTGATGGTAGGTTTGAATGAAAAGGAGTCTGTCCTGTTAATTACCCATGAATCTCTGACCTTTCACCGTTTTCTCAACTTCTATTTTTAAATAAAGTTTGGATCCCTGGGGCCACAAACTGGGTATGAGGTTGGAAGTGGCTTTTCTTTCTCTACCCTGAGAGTTCTCTGAGTTTTACGGGTTTCCTGGGATGTTACACCTAAGCACTGTTCCTTCACAGCCAGAGACAAAGATGGTCAGAATGTCTTAGTTCAACTGCACACAGACCAATATAAACCGAACAATTAAAAAGCCTGTAAGAAGAATGATTTTTCTGCCCAGCCATCATAATGAAGCGGTGGTAGGAAAAATATATTAATAAAGCACCTTCCATCATAAATGGATTTCTAAGTATTTTGCTGTAGAGTTAATCATGTATGTAGGCCCCTCAGGAGAGCCTGTTACTATCATTATTCACATTCCTAGATGCAGAAACTAATGCTCATTTGTACCTACCTGGAAATTAGATGCAAGAGCCAGAATTAGAATGTATCACAGAAGGAATCATCCCCGCCACTCTCAGGCTTGTAGGAAAAGGACTTTAAAGCCCAGAGCGAGTCCTTCTCCCTTCCCCACGGTTAGCATATATTTTTTTTTTTCACTAGCATTTTTTTTGTTTTACTTCATGGGGTGTGGATGTCCTGGGGGGAGGGGGGTATAGGTTGAAGTGAATGGATTATTAGAGGTGACTCTTTGGCTTCTGGGAAAAGAACCTCAAATTCAGCAGAATGAAAGTTAGAAAACATCATCTCACTTCTTATGTCTGCTATCCTACTTAGTGAAATCATTCTGTTTCCTGCTTCCACAATTTCCCATGAGAAAATGGAGATAAAATAGAATCTTGCAAAATCGGGCTGGTGTAAAAATAGGTTAATTCTTCCCCTTTTGCTTTCAGAAGGTAAAACAAACTTTTCTGCTCCCCATAGGTGTAATTGTTTATTCCCGGTAGTAAAGTCATTTGTTGTAACCGTAAGTTGACAACTGATATTTTCGGTCCTATATGTCAAATTATCCCCAGTGGCTAAAAGTAGCAGATGAGTTTCCCTGTGAATTTAATGTGAGGAAAAGTCACTAGGGGAGAGGATGGAACAATTGGTCCAATGATAAGTTAATGCAAAGTTTTTTTTTTTTTTTTTTGTTTGTTGTTTTTGCAGTTTTTGGCCAGGGCTGGGTTTGAACCCACCACCTCCAGCATATGGGGCTGACGCCCTACCCCTTAGAGCCACAGGCGCCACCCATTAAAGCAAAGTATTTTGAGATTATCAGTGTGAAGTTGCTCCCCTTCCCATGGTCAAGTACTCTCCAGTCTACTATCAAAATGGAAAGGCAAGCCTGTTACCTTGGACTTTGACTTCTACATCTCCAAAGCCTACTTTCATTCTCCCTCTCTAAAACAGTGTGAGCAGGACATGTTGGGTGAAATGCTTGTGACGTCTCTAACACGTCATCCACGTGTAAGTGGCAGCAGGTACCACACAGTTGTGGAGATTCAATTATGACCGTCCAGTCTATTTGGTGCTGGATGGCTTTGTGGAAAAACATCTTTCTATTATTTAACAGTTGTTTAAAAAAATACCTCCATGGTTGGATTTGAAAGTCTAGGAGGGAAAAGGTTGCCTCCTCTTTATCCCTGGGGAGAATTTGGATGAGTGCTTGGAACCCAGCTCTGGGAATCCTGGAGAAGAGTCCACTTTTGTGTCACCAGCATTGTGTGTCTGTGGAGCTGCCCTGTGCTCCCCCCTTGCACAGGGACTAGGCCCAGGAAGGGAAATACACTACATTCCCTCAGAGCCTGTCAGAGCAGAGGTTAAGGGAGATATAATAGGGTAGGCACAGAGGGGCCAGCAGCAGCCAGAGAGAAGTACAGGAGCTGAGGCAAAGCCAGGCTTTCCCTGGGTTTTAAGAATTTGAAAAACACACTTCTTAAAGATGAATTCAGCTGAACCAAACTGTTGTAGCCCAGGAAGCTTGGGCGTCTACTGCCTAAATAAAGCACACGGCTCACACTCACCCATCTGAGTGAGCTCTTTTGCAGGTCTGGCATCTTTTAATGCCAACAAAACAAGAATAAAGAATGAAAGTCAATGTCTGAACTTGACCAACATATTGAAGTGATTGTCTTGGTTTCACACACTTGAAGAGGCTTCTGTGATTTTGCATTTGTTTTCTATTTGGAAGATCTCTCCAGCGGTGGTGTTGACTCGCTGGGTTTTAAGTAGGTTTTGTGGGGGGCTGGTGAGATGGGTGTTGTACTGTTGAATAAAAATGAGATTGTTCTAGAACAGCCTCCCGACACTCTAAATTCACTTCAGATGCTAATGGAATTAGTCGGATCATTTGGAAGGTGCGCGCATGCTGCAGGGTTTTCCTTTCGCGGATAATTAGTCTGTGACCCTTATTAGATGTCTCATGCCTAGCGCATATTAGGACTGCATGGTAACTTTGTCTTCTTAATTTGCAAGAGCTCAGTCTTCAAGGGGAGAAATGGTTAAGCTCCCAGCCTGGGCTGGGGCTGGGCTGGTGTGCTGCCCCGGCCCGGCGCGGCGGGGGTTAAGGTGGGCGCCCGAGCCCCGCTCCGCCCGCCCGGATGAGCGCGCAGTCCGCACAGCCAGCCCGCTCGCTCCGAGGCGGCTCCGGGAGAAAGTGGCGGTCAGGGATGGAGCTGCTGCCATGACAACCCCGGCGGTCGGGGCCCGCGCGCGTCGGGGCTGCTCCTGGGAGGAAGGCGGCGCGGAGGCCGGGGGCGGCCGCTGAGCTTGGCGTCCGCGCGGCTCCGGTTCTGGCTGCGCCTCGCCTTCCCCAGCGAGCCAAGGAGCGAGTGAGCGAGCGAGGGGCCGCCACGATCTGCTCCCGCCCCGCCGCTCCTGCCTCGGCCGCCGCCGCAGCCCCTGCCCCGCCGAGGCCGGCCGGGTCGCCGCGGCTGCAGAGCGCTTCGGGGCTCCGAGGAAGTTGACCCAGGCAGCTGCAGCAGGATCCCCGGGGCCGGATCGCAGGAAGCCTGCGTGGCCGTCTCCTCCTGCTGCAACCTTGCCGCCTCCTGCGTGCTCCACTTTCCATCTGCTATTGTCACCGACTGTTTTCTGGTGGCCAGCCTTCTCCCGAAACTTACGGAGAAAGTGTTGGTTTTCCCTTGTTGGAACTGAGGAATTGCAGACTGCCTCTGGGTAGCCGGATGGAACCCACCCCTGTCCCTTCCCGGTACCAAAGTGCTTACTCCTCTCCAAAGTGCCATGTCTGAACTGTGAATGGGAAGAAGCGGCTCCTGAAACGCGCCCACACCTTTGCACCTGCAGGCGCGTCCCCTTTCTCGGCCACCTTCCGCGGCCGAAGCGGCGAGGACAGTGCAGCGTTTGAATGTCCTCAGTGGAAACTGGTTCTCCGAGGCTGGCAAGCTGAGGCTGGATTTGGGGGAGGAATATCAGACTTGGAGGAGTCTGCGCGCTTTTCTCCTCCCCGCGCCTGGCGGTCGCCGCGGGTTCACCGCTCGGTCCCCGCGCGCTCGCTCCCCCATCCCACCCACTTCCTGTGCTCGCCCGGGGGGCGTGTGCCGCGCGCCGCTGCCGGAGTTCTGGGAAGTTGTGGCTGTCGAGGATGGGGGTCTGTGGGTACCTGTTCCTGCCCTGGAAGTGCCTCGTGGTCGTGTCTCTCAGGCTGCTGTTCCTTGTACCCACAGGAGTGCCGGTGCGCAGCGGAGATGCCACCTTCCCCAAAGCTATGGACAACGTGACGGTCCGGCAGGGGGAGAGCGCCACCCTCAGGTAGGGAGCGGCCATTCTTTGACGATTTGAGGATGATGTGCATGGGGTGTGGGTAAGGGGCAGGGGTGCAGTCGCGTGCACTGGAGCCTGCAGGGGCTGACGCAGAGGTCGCTGCTTTCCCCACGCAGCACGATTTATGGGTGAGCTGGGTGCGCTGCCCTGGAATGTGGTATTCATAGGGAAACGCTCAGAGGTTCTGGAGGTGAGCTGTTTCCCCAAAACAGGCCTTCATGGCTCAGGCACTTGGTAAGGGGAAGGAGTGGCTGGGCCAGGGAGTGGCTGAGATTGAAGGATTTAGCTCTGGCACTGTTTGTGCCTGAGCCTGGTGGCCGTAGTGACTGGGGACCTGGCTGAGTCTCCATGCGAACAGTGTTCTCTGAAGTTAATGAGTCCAGAAGGAGCGGTCTGGCTGGGCTGAATGCCCTCTCTGGCCTGCGTCGTGGGGAGCTGCCAGCCCTAGGTCCTGGGCAACCTGAGAGCTGCGGTTGGTCCTGGGCCTGACTGCGCTCAGGCTTTCCTGGGGAGCCTTGGTGGCATGAGATGGTTGGCGCAGAAAGATGCTTTCTCCTATCTGAATGTGGCGTTTTGAGGCCAAAGTCACGGAGTCTCATTTGTCTGCGGAAGATGTCACTCCCTCTGGAGAGCTGGGCTCCGTGCTGTCCAGGGAAGCGGAAGGTGCAAAACTCCTCTTCTGAACAGAAACCATTATGGATGTCAGGGTGGGGTGGGTCCTGACAGGCTCTGGGGTTGAGGCTTGCAGAAACTGGGGGAGAAGGAGAAGAATCACGACTCCGCTTTGTGTGAGGTGGGGCGATTTTCGCTCCCTGATTACCTTGCCTGCAGGAAGGCTCTGACTCCTTTTCCAGTGTTGATGGACCACGTCACGGACTGGAGGGCACCGCATGGAACGTGTGCCCTGGGAAATTCTGCTGTCTGGGATTTTATAAGAGAAGAAGCATGAGGTGGAAGTGAAGAACGTGCATGGGAATGACTTCCCTGCCTCTTTTTGATTTAGTAAGCTCCCTTAAGTAAAGTTTTCCAAACTGGGCAACTGTTCTAACCACAAGGCAACATGGCAGTCTTCTTGTCCGGCACTTGAAGATTCTTGGAAAGATAACCTTGGTGATAGTGTCCAGTGTTTCACCCCTGATGACTGTTCTTTGAAGATGGGATTGTTTGTGGTCTGTATATTTAAAGTGGCCTCTGTGAGATAGAAAATGTTGAGGAGGGGGTGCTGGGAATACAGGGATGAACTATGAGGACGTTGCCAAAGGAGGAGTGTAAGTTAAGGACCATGCAAGGCTGCAGGCATCTTGTGATCTTTTGTCTTCGCACAGTGAACCCTCATGGCTCCAGTGACCTCCTTGCTCCTCACAGTTTAATGAACCCCCTCTTTTTCCACTTAGCTTTTCAGGGACCATTTTGGACAAAGGTGAAACATCTGGCTGCCTGGAGTCCAGAATAATTGTGTATCTGTTTTGTGAATGGATTTCATTCACAAATATGCAGTGATTTCAGACTACTTTAAAGAAAATGTACCTATAAATCAAGGTAGTCACTGAAATTTACTGTTCTCTGCAAGTCCCCTTTGTCCCTAACTCTTGCCTGCAAGGAGGAGTCTCCAGGGACAGAACAGACACATTCTCATATGGGGAACATTTTAGGTACAAATAAGATGGTTTTTTTTCAAGAGGAGGTGGAAGGTAGTTAGCTCTGTAGTGATTTGAAGATAAAAATATAGCAAGTGGGCCCTGATAGTCAGAGACTCTCACAGTGGCCGGGATCTGGTCTCCAGAGGTCATCCCCAAGGCTTATGAGAATTGGTAAGGTCCGAAGGGTGGCGGCCTGTGGCAGGACAGGCCTAGCAGTAGCTTGTCTTTAAAATCGCATAATCCTGTGCTGGTTGGATTCTCTTTCTTTGTCTTTCCTTCCGAGCTGCTGCCGCTGCTTTTCTTCTCACTCTGGGGGTCCCTGTTTATCTCTTTTCAATAATAATGTTTGTTTGCATTTTTACACATACTTTTAGCACAGTGGTCTTGTTTGAGTGGAAGGGGAATAGGGTGGGCCACAGACCCTTGACTTGGGCCTAATCGAGCCAAGTTCCTTCTGGAACATGGCTGCCATGATGTTGCAGCTTCAGGGGCTGAAAGCTTTCCTGAAATGCAGGAGGATGACCCTCACGGTGAATGGAGCTCTACGGGGAGGGGTTAGAGGAGGTCGGCTCTGACGGATGCCATCCACCGGCCATACACCTGGTTTAGGATGGGGATCGGGCTCTAGGAGTACAGAGGACACTCCTTCCTTTCAGAATTACCCCCATTCTTCTCAGCCTCTGAAGCACAACAACAAGGAAGGGCTACCTTGTTGGGGAAGAACTTATGTAGAGTGGAAAGCCCTTGAACTCTCCAACATAGACTCTGAGGTTTCTAGTTGAGTGTGCAGAGAGGCAAGTGGGAACTTCAGAACGTATTTTGTGTTCATAAAACTTGATAGATTTTCATGTAGCTTGATTCTAGGTTGCAACAATCTAATGGCTCAGAGTTCCGGGCTATTTTAATTTTGCTTTTCATTGTGCATGTGAGAGGCAGGGTTCTGTTCTTTCCTTCATTCTTTCTGTCTTTCTTCCTTTTTTCCTTGTTTCTTCTCCCCCCCTCCTTCCTTTTATTCCTGTTTGGCCTTAATCATATGACCAAGCTGCAAGGGACCACAATAAGGGTGGACCTCTGCCTGGCCCTGGGAAGGCCACCCTGTCTGTCTTGCTGTAGGCCATGATGCTTGTAGTTTTCTTCACAACCAGCAGAGGACTTTTTGCTCTAATTTCGTTTTATTATGCTTTGTTCTCAACAGTGTCATTTTTTGAGGATCTTTTCCAGTCCCTAAAGTATAAATGTCTCAACCAGCAGAGTCTCATGTGAGGAAACTTTTAAAGAATGTTTTGTTTTATCCAATTAGTTCTAGTAATGCTTGTGGAGGTACTGGGCAACCTTTCACCTAACACGGCATTAACAGCCTGAAAAGAATTACAATGTGCAATCTCCTACTCTTTCTTCCTTCCTACTGATATTCTGTGTGTATATTTTTAAAGAATGAGGTTACATAAAACAGAATTTGCAATAATAATACTATTAGCCAAGGTTTACCGAGCATTCACTCTGCATCAGGGAGTGTCCAAGTGCCTAATATTATCTAACCATCGCTCCACCTCATAACATTAACTCATAACCCTAATAATAGCCCTGTGATGTAGGCGATATTATTATCCCCATTTTACAGATGAGGAAATGGAGGCACGGAGTTTATGTCCTTTGATTCAGGTAGCACAGTGAGGGAGTTTTGAAGCTAAATTATGAGTCCTTAGTAATGTTAACTAGGTGAATACTATTATTAATCATTAGTCAATTGCTGCGTTAAATATTTTATATACACAGTTACATTTAATCCTTAACTTCTCTGAAATAAACTTAATTATCCTTTGATTTATAGATGAGGAAACTTAAGGGCCAGAGAAAGAAACTACTACATCTGGCTAGTTTTTCAGTTTTTAGTAGAGACCGGGTCTCACTCTTGCTCAGGCTGGTCTCCAGCTCCTGAGCTTGAGCAATCCACCTGCCTTGGCCTCCCAGACTGCTGGGATTACTGGTGTGAGCCAGGGTCCTCGGCCCACTACCTCCAGTCTTATATTGGCTTACCACCTGACAGTTTTACTTCACAGAGATCCTCTCCATGTGCAGTTCTCCCATGCATTTATTTGGTTATCAGCATATGGTCTATTTTTCCCAACTGCATCTTATAGTGACTGTCTCTGTTTTACTCAGCCCTGTATACGCAGTGTCTGGCACATAGAAGGTATTCAGTGAGGCTTTCTTGCATGAATGAATGAAGGAACGAAGGCCTGATATGGCTGCCTTCTCCTTACCTTTGTGCTTTTTCCTGGATTGTTTTGCATCGTCCTTGCCTTAGGCATGGTCCTGGCTCCCTGTCCTTTCTGTCCAGGTCTTGCAGTTGTGAGAGTGCTCTTGTTGGGGTGCTGGAGGGCAGGTTGCAAACATACAGAAGTCATTGAGCTGCTGCCTCTGCACAGGATGCAGAGGGGCTGGGTGGGTCGTTCATTATGTTTTAGCCACACCCATGACACATACCTTCTGCTGGGTGATTTCCCTACCCAGTCCTTAAACTTTTGAAGAAATGATGTACTGAACCCTGGGTGGACCTCAGAGAAATTAATGCTTCCAAGATAAGAAAGGCACAGAAAATCGCCTCTCTGCCCATCCTTCCTCCTCTCTATTCTCAGAGTCTGCTGGCGTGGCTGTCTCATGGTGTAACTACTGATGGATTGTGTATGATTTTACCTGTTCAGAATGGCAGTGCCACTCAGGATGTATGTGCTGTTTCCACTGCCCTGCTCCCCTCCTGTACCGGCCACTGTGCACTCACCTCGGGGGCTTGCCAGGCAGCCAGCCGGTGGCCCATGGCTCCAGGGAGCATGGACAGATGGGTTTGCAGAGGGAGGTTCCTGGAAGCACATTCAGCCTGTTGAGGAGCCAAAAACTAAAATAGGAAAACTAAAAACTCAACCAACCATGGGGAAGAAGGAACAGGAGTATGCCAGTTGTCACTGGAGCCCAGAGGAGGGCTTGGAGGGACAGCCTGGTTCTCCAACAGCCCTCATCTATACCATGGGTGCTTTGTGGGAGAGTTTATCCTTTCTTCATCTTTGTAATGCCAAGTGTTTTTCAATTTGAAAGGATACAGAGATCAGGAAGTTCAACCCCTGATTTCACAGCTGGTGAGGGTGGTCATGATCCATCTTACCCAAGTATGGCTTCCGGAAGGGTGTGAGGGGCTGGCAGCCAGCACGCCCTGCAGTGTGTGGCTGTGAGCCCTCGCCTGGGGCTCCCGGTGGCTAAAGAAAGGGCCACCTTCCCCTCCTGAGTGCAGAGCATCTTGCTGCCCACGTAATAGCTGACATGTACCCCACGTGCTCCTAACTGGTACCAGAGCCTGCGTCCTTCTGCTCCAGCTCTGACTGTCTATGGGGCAGCTGTGTTTGCTGTGTCAGGCCCTGTGCGGAACACTTTACCAGCAGAGTCTTATCGACTCTGCATGTGTGCTCCCTGAAGTAGATACCATTATTAGCCTGATTTTACACCTCAGGAGACCCCACCACTGAGAGGCAACGTGGAGATACTTTCCCGGATCACACACTCAGGCGGTTGTGGGCCTGGGTCTCAGGATCATTTGTGTAAGACTTCCGGGCTTGCTCTCTCTCTCTCTCCACCACTGTGCTTGTCTCATTCCATTCCTCGGTTCTTCATTCCACGTTTCTGTCCTCCTGGAGACCCAGCAAGTTGGTGGTGGCACACGAGAATCCTCCTTTCCTGAAGTTTCCAGAACAGGGTGTAGTTTAGGTCAATGGTGTAGAGACTCAGAGACCCAGCCGGCCTCCAGAAACCCCCTTTCCTTACAGAATCCTAGAATTTCCCTAGTTTGTACAGACTTTCATTGGTCTTCCATAGTATTTTGCTGCAGATGTCAGCAATGCTAAGCTGTCTTGCAGAGAGATTACAATCCTTCGGACATTTGCATGTATTTCTATGGAATAGAGTACTGAACAAATTTAGGGGACATGCCATACTGTGAGGATTTTGGCTACCATGGCACGGGCAGAATGTGTGAGCCCTGCACCAACATGCTTCCTTATTTATTGATTCATTTATTTGTACTAGTGATAGGATCATTGGTATTCTTCTTGGGGAATCTTGATAAAAATGGTCATTAATGATATTAGCACATTTGTTTTCTTGGGTTGAGAGTCTCCACTGATGGGTAAAATAAAGCATTACCCTTGCAGTATTTGAGGTCATTGTGGTTCCCCAGGAGCAAGTTGATGGGTTCTCACTGTGTAATAGATAACTAGTAATACATAACCAGCTCTACCAACATCATATAGATGGTCAAACCATAACTGTGTTTAGGGAACCAAGCATTTGTTTAGTTTGGGATGCAATTTCAAATCGTGTGAGCAGAGAAGGAAGCAATAGGGAAGATTTATGGGATTACACTTAGTGGGAACAAAGGTCTTTAACACACAAGATCTTTTGGGCTCAGCATTCCAGAAGGAGCAGGATGCTGGAAAGAAAACATGCTGGGCAGCGCCGGCCCCATATACCGAGGGTGGCGGGTTCAAACCCGGCCCCGGCTGAACTGCAACAAAAAAATAGCCAGGTGTTGTGGTGGGCGCCTGTAGTCCCAGCTACTTGGGAGACTGAGGCAAAAAAATCGCCTAAGCCCAAGAGCTGGAGGTTGCTGTGAGCTGTGTGATGCCACGGCACTCTACTGAGGGCGATAAAGTCAGACTCTGTCTCTATTAAAAAAAAAAAAAAAAGAAAGAAAGAAAGAACATGCTGTGGGACCCGGATGTACTAACTCTGGCTCAGGCACTTTGTGTGATCATGTGGGAAAAATTTTTAATTGGTTTGTTTAAAGAGTACAGTTTTTACCCACCTTCAAGTATTGTTTTTGTTTTTTTTTTTTTGTAGAGACAGAGTCTCACTGTACCGCCCTCGGGTAGAGTGCCGTGGCGTCACACGGCTCACAGCAACCTCTAACTCTTGGGCTTACATGATTTTCCTGCCTCAGCCTCCCGAGCAGCTGGGACTACAGGCGCCCGCCACAACGCCCGGCTATTTTTTTGTTGCAGTTTGGCCGGGGCTGGGTTTGAACCCACCACCCTCGGTATATGGGGCTGGCGCCCTACTCACTGAGCCACAGGCGCTGCCTCAAGTATTGGTTTATGTTAAAATGAAATGATGCATTCAAAGTTAGTGCATAATTATGACTACAGTTCTCTCCATATGTATACGCAAACACATACATATATAGGTGTGCATATGCCCATATATGTACGTATAATTTACATACATATAGTAATTTTCATTATAAACTATTGTAGCTTAGACCCCATGTTGCTTCACTTGGATGGATATGTACTGTCTTGCTTCTGAAAGATCTATGGAGAAACTCCTCTTTGTCCACTGTCACTGTGATTCTTTCCTTGGTGACTCTAATACATATGTATTTAAATCCTAGGAATTGACTTCAAGTTCAGATCATTTCTTGAGATACTTTATTTGTGAGAGGGAGTGAGAAGAAAGGTATTTCTTTATTTCTCATAACAAGAATATTGCATAGCAAGTTGCAGCAGTTCATGGCTCTGAAGATGAATTTCCCGCCAAAAAAAAAGGCCATCTGGAAGGTTTTGTGGAACAGGTTATCTGTGAATAGAAGCACACAGATTTAAGATTCGTGGACCTTTTCTCCTTGGAGGGAATATTTTTTCATGATAATTCAGCTGGAGACAAAATAGGGGTTGAGATGATGTCTCTCGGGGTGTGGGGGGTGTAAGGTCCTTGCAGTATTAACGTTCTCTGATTATAATTATTTTCTTCATTTATCTAGCCTGATGTTGGGAGACAGGCTGAAGGCTTGTGAGGTGTCTTAGTCTGTTTTCATTGCTATTAAGAAATGCCAGAGGCTGGGTCATTGATAAGGAAAAGAGGCTTATTGGGCTCACGGTTCTATAGGCTGTATAGGAAGCATGGCCCCACGTGGGCTCCTGGTGAAGGCTTCAGGGAGCCTCTCCTCATGGTGGAAGGAGCAGGGGATCTGGTACCACATGGAGAGAGGAAGGACAACAGATATATAGAGAGAGACGGTGGAAGAAGGCCCAGTGTTCTAACAATCACATCCTGTGGGAACTAACAGTGGGAGAACTCACTCCTTCCTGCTAGGACTGCACCAAGCCCCTCAGGAGGGATAAGACCCAGACACCTCCCTCCTGCAACACTGGGGATCACATTTCAATGTGAGATTTGAAGGGGACAAATATCCCAACTATATCACAGGGTGTCCGTGTAAGTAGAGAAGGAAGCCTCTTTGCATTTGGTAATGTTTGTTTTAGGCGAGTCTGGGCAAGACCTTTGCCTTGGGTATTAGTGACTGATCTCAGAATTCACTGATGGGGCCACAGAAACAGTTCTTTCTGCGTTAAAGCCAAAGGGCTTAAATTAGTTTAAATTTAGTGAACTATTTACATGTAGCAGTCTCCATCTTTCATGATGTTTTTCTCAAACCTCATTTACACACGTGGTTGACTGACGTGGATTTATTTGGGCATATTTGGCCAACTTGCCGTCTTATCCGTGTGAAATGTTTTGGCTTAGAAAGCTTTGGGGGGGGGGCGTAGATTTGCCCTATAAAATGAATATATGAATTCATCTTGCAATCTTGCTGATGGATTTTTTAAAAAATAATAGAATTTTTAATGAAAACAGCATCAACCAATGACTGATGGAAAATTTTAAAAAAAGAAAAAAAACTTAAATCAACCTCAGACAAAGCTTTGTTGGCCCCATGAAGGCAAAAGAAGATGTATTTGTGTGAAAATAGTTTCTTGATCTTTTCTAGCTTTCAAACAGGCTTTTATGAGGTGGATAAGTGGAAAAGAGCTCTCATACTCAGAATAATCATCGCTGGACAAATTTACTTGTCAGGAGAGCTCAATCCAAAATTTTAATCCATCAGAACCTATGAGTGAAAAAGAACAGAATGCAAATGATTTTTAACTTAGCGCAGTTCTTATACAGTAGAGCCTTCCTAGTCAGCCACCTCCCTATACATTGACCACCTCTTTAAGTTGATCTCATTTTCACAGACCAGCAGGTATCACTTGCATGCATCACTGTAATAGGCCTAGTTCCTTATGTTGACCACCTCCATACGTTGACCAGTTTGTTCGAATCCCTTGGGTGGTCAATTTACAGAGGTTCTACTAGAATACTAGAAATAGCTATTCTATTTCTAGTTCTAGGAATACTAGAAATAGTTATTCTCTGAAGTTGTGGATTGAATTGTGCACCCCCCATAATAAAAAGATATGTTGAAGACTTGACTTCCAGCACCGCATCGCGTGACTTTGTAAGAGAGGGCCGCTGCAGGTATAATTAATTACTTGCAGGTCAAGTGGCACAGGGTGGGCCCCTAAACCGAGATAACCGGTGTTCTTATAGAAAGTTCACCCTCTGGACGTGTAGAAGACACAGAGAGAGAGAGTGTCGCACGACGGTGAAGGCAGAGATTGAAGTGATGCTCCAGCAAACCAAGGAAGTCTAACATTTGCCAGTGAGCAACAAGGAACTAGGAAAGGCAAGGAAGGGACCTACTGTCCAGGTTTCAGAAGGACGATGGCTCCGGCAACACTGTGGTTTCAGGTTTCCAGCCTCCTGAACTATGAGACAGTAAATTTCCTTTAAAGCCACTCAGTTTTGGTACTTTATTGTAGCACTAGGAAACTGATATACTTGGGTATTACAAAGAAGGAATTTTTGTTAAATAATAACATTCGTGTATAAAGGACAGAAGGCCCTGGTTAGACCAACTGGTCCCCAACCATGACAAGAGCCACTGCAGTCCACAGGGAAGGCCTCAGATCTTGGGATGCTGCCATCACTGCAGCATCTCTGTTAAAAGTACCAAAGAGGCCAATCAGGGTAAAAATTAGAACAAATTACTCTTTTTTACCCTGTTGTATGTTCTTAGTCCCCCAACCCCTGGGCCATACATTCTCCTTTGAGAGATTCTTATCACCATGTGAGCTTACATATCCAGTAATCTGACCCAGTTGCAAACGTCTCCCTTCTTCCCCAAAACTTTCTACTCTCTGGACTTCGTGATCTGTCGCCAGCAAAATCCTTATGTCTCCATTCTCTTCTTTGAATGTTTCTTTTATTTTTGTCTCTTTTTCTTAAGCAGAAACCTTGCTGTTCCTTGAGTTACACTGGGCAAAACTCCCAGAGGCGTCGCAACAGTGGCTGTTTTTCTTTTGTGGTACCCTGCTTACCACAAAGCTAGAGAGACGTCCTCCTTGCTACCCTTTGCAGCTTCTGGATATTTCTTTTCCATCTTTCTCAAAATCTGTGATTAGGGTGGCACACACATCCTGACTGTGCTCTGTTATCCGGCGCCCCTTTCTTGGTGCTTTTGTCTGCGACCAGGCCTGACCACACGCCTTCTCTTTGGACCTTCAGACTATCTATTCCAGATCTCTTTGTAGGAAGAACCAACCTTCAAACTGGCTGCCTCCCAGGTAGTGCCCCTGACCCAGCCCCATCAACTTGCCAGTCACACCAACTTATTCTTTTCTCATCACTCTGTTTATAGGAAGGCCATCACCATCTATCTGGCTGCCTGGACAAAAAGCCTAGTAGAGCTCTTATTTATGTATTTTTTCTTTCTTTCCTATATTGCATTTAATCCATTGCTAAATCTTGTTCCTGGACGGCTCTGGTGACATCTTATCTGGGCTTCCTGTTTTACTCCTGTTCCCCTGGAGCCCATTCTCTACCTAGTAGCCCCAGTTATTATTTAAAAACATAAAATTACTTGACACTCTGTTCATAACCCTTCAGGAGCTTGCGGCTGTTCTTAGAATGAAATGCCACACATCCGTGGTGCAAAAGTCTTTTTATTTATTTACTTATTTTATTTTATTCTTTTGAGAGTCTTACTTTGTCACGCTGGGTAGAGTGCCATGAAGTCACAGCTCAGAGCAACCTCGAACTCCTGAGTTTAAGTATTTCTCCTGCCTCAGCCTGCTGGGTGGCTGGGACTACAGATGCCCACCATGACACCTGACTATTTTTTCTATTTATTAATTTTTTTAGTAGAGTTGGGGTCTTGCTCTTGTTTAGGCCAGCCTTGAACTCCTGAACTCAATCCACCTGCCTCAGTTCCCAGAGTACTAGGTATGGACCACCGCACCTGGCCATGGGGTAGAAGTCTTCTAAATCATCTGGGGCCTGTCTGCCCCTCAGTCCTCTCTTCCCCATGGACTCTGTGCACATGGCTTCCCTGCTGCTCCTGGAATAGCGCAGGTCCATTCTCAACTTTAGAGATGTTTTCCCTGCCAGAATCTGCTACAGTCTTGTGAGCCTGGACTCCTGTTTGAATTCACGTGTCTGCCCCAATATCCCATTCTCAAAGAAAGCTTTCCAGAGCATCCTATTTGAAACAGTCACTCCCCTAGCCCACCTCCTCCTACCCCTTTCCCTAGCTTTAATTTCTGCCTGAGTCTTTAACACCTAGACAGGTCTGTTATGTATTTATCTGTTACTATTTATTATCTCTTCCCTTAACATGTAAGATCCAGGCCCCTGGGTTTATTATCCTCATTGATAGTTGTTACATTACTGTCTGGAATAGGGGCTCTATATTAAGGGGTATTTGTTGAGTGAATGAAACATTTGTTAGGAATAATAGTAAGCTATAAATAGCGGAAATTATACATCCCTTATTAGAAAGAGGAACTGGTCTGTCTCTGTATTGGCAGGGCCTGGGTGTTATTAACCAGAGCGCCGGCTCTGGGTTTGTTTTCTGGGCGAGTGAACAGAATGAGACGTTGAGGAGGAAATGGTCCGGGCAGTGTGACACACTTCATAAAGTCTACACGTGTGCAGTCTAAAGGGCCTTTAAATATCCACTTTTACAAGGAGCTTTATAGAAAATCTAATAAACACTGGAGAATAAAGATTATTTAGCTCAAGGCCTACAAACTTGGGGGGAGGGTGGGAAGCGGCAGTCAGATGGAAATCAGGCTGTGAGCCTGAGATTTAACACGGGATTCAAAGTCCGGTATTTTATGTTAAGCTTTCTTTTTTTTTTTTTTTATTGTTGGGGATTCATTGAGGGTACAATAAGCCAGGTTACACTGATTGCAATTGTTAGGTAAAGTCCCTCTTGCAATCATGTCTTGCCCCCATATTAAGCTTTCTTTATTCAGAGAATTCTACCTTAAATCTTTGGAAGATAATGATTAAATTCAGGGTGTGGAGCCCTGGGTTCAAATCCTGGCTCAGCTGCAGGGCCTGTGACCTCTGGCACGTTGATTCACTGGCTGTACCTCAGTTTTTCTTCATCTAAAATGGGATAATGACCTGGATCCTGGGCCAGTCGTGAAGTGTGAAGGGGTTCAGCCTGTGGTGGAGTTAGTTTTATGTGGACAGATGGGGAGGGGACACCCTGCAGTGGTCTGTGGTGGGCAGTTGGTCCTGCTCTGAGAAAGGTGTAAGCCCTGGCACCCAGAGGCAAGATAGGAGGAGAGGTGGTCAGACCAGCTTTATTGAAAGGGAAAGATGACCTGTCTGGGCAGCACAAAGGTGGGGTCTGCACCTGGGGGCAGTTAGAGACCCCTTTTATATGGGGCCATCGCAGGTGGGCAAATTCCATAGCTTGCCTGGAAAGTTAGGGTCCTTTGGCATGAACTTCTTAAGGGTCTGGGGATAACTAGGTCCTTTGACATAGGAGGAGAGGAGGGTGAAGGATGGGGGAGGACAAGGTGGAAGGTTTTTGCATGGCTGCATTAGCACCCAACACTCTGCCTGTCTGACCCTGGTGCCATGCTCAGAAAGGCGCAGCACAGGGCCTGGAGCTGGACTGTGGCTGTACAGATATCCCGGCAGTGGACTGGTTTCTGAAAAGCCACGCTTTTGGAGTTTTGGACTCTGACTAGTGTCCTGGAGCCAAGAGGACATAAGTTTTAGTCCCTGCTCTGTCCCAACTGAGGGTGTGAAGCCACAAAGAACATTAGCGTGCCCAGACTCAGTTTCCCTGTGTCTGAAATGAGATGGGCGGAGGGTCCTGGCCTGTACTGCTCAGCTCAGTTCTTTACTTTGGTGGAAGAGACTGTTTGCTGCTCCGAGTGTGTGAGTTGTTTATTCTTCTCCCAGAACACGGAGCTGGCCTGCATTTCTCAGCTTCTCTTGAATTTAGGGGCCGCCACATGAAAGCTCTACCCAAAGGAAATGTGAGATAAAGTTATGTGCATATAGGCCCATAAACCTGCCCCCATGAAACTCATTTCACTCTTTCTCCTTAGCCCATCTGGATGTTAATGTCCATAATCACCTTGGTGACCCCTGTCTTATTTGGCAGGTGCTCCATGGGCCAATGTCCTATGTGACTGTGAGGGGCAGGGCTCCCACTCGCCCCAGCAGCTGACCCAGAACCTTGTTAGATCACTATGCAGAAGAAAAATAAACTTCTATTTAGCCTTCTAAGAGTTTGAAGTTTGTTTGTTACAATAGCTAGTATTATCTTAGGTGATACAAGACTCAACTCTTATAACTCCTATTTTCTGATTTCAACTGCATAGAAATATTCAGACATGTTTTTCTGAATCCAAATCTAAGCACTTATTAAAATTTCTTGACAAGCCTTTTGGTGATTTTTACATGTGTCTGAAAGCGAGAACTATGGCCTTTTCAAACTGAAGCCTCAAATGTTTGATTTTAGTTTCTTGACTCTTTACAGCTGTGATCCAGGTAAAATGTCTACTTTATTCCGTAGTTACAGTGAAAACCAGTCACCAAGAAAAGTTTTACCTTGAGGCACAGGGCCCGTAATGAGAACAACTCAAAATATATTATAATTAGTGGAAATATCTCTTAGATAATAAATACTTCATGCACGGCTGGAGGTCTCTTATTTTAGGGTAACCTTTTGTGCTAGAGATATCCTCCTGGTCAGTGTTTTAACTGACTCACAGTAAAGAGGAGATGGGAGGATTTGTTGACTTGTTTCAAAAATTGTTGATGAGAAAGGAAGGAAAACCCCTGGGAGAGATCTGACCTTGGCAGTGCAATCAGGTGGTGGGGTGATTAGGAGTGAGTCTGGGTAAAGGAGGAAGAATGGTGTGGAAAGGGAAGAACGTGGAGTGGAGTCCTGGGGAGGAGGACTATAAGGAATGGAGGCCATGGAAAGAGAGGCTGAGATATCCTTGGGGGATAAAATGGGTAAGCTTTGGTGGCTCTTCTACAGTCCTTACTGTGTATCTCCTATGAACCAGGCACTGTTCCAGGTGCTTAGTTTTTTACTCACAGAACAATTTTTGTTTTTATTTATTCTTTTTTTTTTGTTTTTTTGAGACAGAGCCTCACTCTGTCACCTAGGCTAGAGTGTCAAGGCATCAGCACAGCTCACAGCAAATCACAGCAACCTCAAACTCCTGGGATAAAGCCATCCTCTGGCCTCCGCCTCCTCCCAGTAGCTGGGACTTCAGGGGTGTGTCACCACACCTGGCTGGTTTTATACTTTTCATAGTAGACCTGGTCGCCCTCCTGCTCAGGATGGTCTTGAACTCTCAAGCTCAAATAAGCCTCCCTCCTCAGCCTTCCAGAGTGCTAGGATTTCAGGTGTGAGGCACCAGGACACATCCAGCCCACTGAGCAAATTAGGTAAGGACAGCAGGGCTGCAGCTGGTATGCATTTGAAAAAAGCCATCTTCTCACATTGGACGGCCTGCACAGATCAGTTTGGATGAAGCCATTCACTGGGGTCTCTGGTTGGATTAAGGGAGTGCCAGCTGCATTTTGGTGGTGTCCTCAGCCTCCTCAGCCAGGAGCAGCACACAGCCTGCACAATTGTGCCTGGCAGGAATCAGCTGTCTGTGAATAAACAAGTGCACAGATGGTACAACACATGGTGGAAACCATTCTGACAGGAAGTAAACTATGGGTGAGGGGACAGGGTAGCTTGGTGTGCAGGGAGGGGTGGGGCTTGAGGAGTGGTCAGAGCCACCAAGGACGGCCGAGCCCTGCAGGATCTGCTGGAGGATCATGTTAGATGGAGCGATCAGCACAAGTCTGATGACTAGAGAGGAGGGGCAAAGGGAAGAGGAGGAGGAGGCCTCAGAACAGGAGGAGGAACAAGCAGAGAAAAAGAGGGACCTGGGGGTCTTGAGTGGCTGGGACAGTGATGGCATCAGAGTCGAGGAGCAAATGATGATAGGAGAACTTTTTTTTTTTTTTCTTTAGAGACAGAGTCTTATTTTATTGCCCTTGGTAGAGTGCCATGGTGTCACAGCTCACAGCAACCTCCAACTCCTGGGCTTAGGCGACTCTCCTGCCTCAGCCTCCTGGCTAGCTGGGACTACAGGTGCTTGCCACAATGCCCAGCTATTTTTTGTTGCAGTTCGGCCAGGTTTGGGTTCCAACCCACCACCCTCGGTATATGGGGCCAGCGCCCTACCCACTGAGCCACAGGTGCCACCCAGGAGCACATATTTTAAGAGATGAGAATTAAATAAAAATACCTCCCAGACAAATAAGCCCAGTACCTGTGTCGATTTCATTTGCCGGACACAGATGCCTGGGAGTTTCCGTGTGGACACTGACCTCAGCCTATGGCTTTGTGGCAGCCCGTAGTTTTGATGCCCTGCTCCTGGCTCTCACACATCTAGCCTTGAGGGTCTCGTGTTTTCTAAATGAAATGTCATCCTTTGTGGGTCCACTCTTCTTTGTCATTTTCCCTTATCACCTCTGAAAATTATAAACATTTAAAATATGTGTAATATCTAATCTGATGTGTTACCTGTTGTCATTTTCAGGATATTACGTTGTGAAATTAAGCTGGCACTTTTATGATCGTGTGTGGATGTGTGTATACGTTCAAGCAGGCACATATTTGGAATTAATGAACTCATAGAAATCAGAGATGGATTAAGCCTAATGAGCTGTTCAGAAGAATTATTTGGCACATATTTCATCTCTCTATTCAGTAATCAACCCTAGGTATGGTGTATGCTAAGAAAGTGAAGTTTTTTACCTTTTCTCCCCCATTCCTTGGATGGTGTCCATTTACGGCAGGAATTTTAACGTTTGCACCCCTGGAGCATTTTGCACTGACTTTTATTAAGCATTTGGTTCGACATTTCCCAGATCCTGGCGTTACCTTTGTTATTTAAAAAGTAGTTGCCTTGCTAGTTACATTACCATATAATTAGTAGTTGGTACTGGGCTCCAAGGACCATACCAGGCTCCGGGACTGGCCTCAGAGCCATCCTTGGGTGCCAAATCTCACTCTTCTCTCTAGTTACTTTCTTTACTTGGGAGAGGCAGTCCTGGCCTTCAGAATGTATGGATTGGAAGACTTGGAGGGTTAACCTTGCTTTGGGAGGTTTATACATCTTATTTGAATTTCTGTCCACAAAAAATGGCTGCTGCCGTCTCTTTTCACTTAAGGTATACGGAGACCCTCCGCTAGAAGTCATGTGCTGTTGACTGTTGCCTCTCTGGCTCATGCTATTCCTAAGTACACATTTAGTTTTTTGTTTTTTGAGACACCATCTCATTTTGTCACCCTGGGTAGAATGCCATGGTGTCATCATAGCTCACAGCAACCTGAAACTCTTGGGCTCCAGCAATCCTCTAGCCTCAGCCTCCTGAGTAGCTGGGACTAAAGGCACCCACCATACTTGGCTAGTTTTTCTATTTTTTGGTAGAGACTGAGTCTCACTCTTGCTCAGGCTCATCTCAAATGTCTGAGTTTAAGCAATCCACGCTCCTCAGCCTCCCAGAGAGTTAGGATTACAGGTGTGAGCCATTGCACCTGGCCCACAAGTACACATTTTTGACAAATTTTCAGAGTCTTATTCACAACTTCGGTTTCCTTACTAACTAAAAGGAAGAAGAAATGGAAAGCTGGGTTCCTTGAGAGTGTAGAATTTTCCCAGATGAGGATCCGGTCTTTGATGCTGTAACAGAGACATATGAAATCGTGGCCTCTGAGGGCGTGTCAATGATCGGTCCACACACAGTGTCAAACTGCTGAGGGTGCCCAGTGAACTTTCTCTGTAGTGTGGAGAGACACAATACCTAAGTATCTGTCCTAAACATGCAGACTCCATTCTCATAAGTCTACATAAAACACGTTAATGGAGAATGTATTATGTAGTAGAAAAAAATAAGCCATGAAGTTGGCACAAATTTAAGCTGGAGTTTAACGTGAGCTGTGAAATTATTATTTTTATTTATTTATTTAAGACAGAGTCTCACTTTGTTGCTCTGAGTAGAGTGCTGTGGCATCTACCTCAAACTCCTGGGCTCAAGTGATCCTCTTCTCTCAGCTTCCTGAGTAACTGAGATTACAGGTGTTTGCTGCCACATCCAGCTAATTTTTCTATTTTTGATAGAGACTGGGTCTGACTCTTTTTCAGCCTGGTCTTGAACTCCTGAACTCAGGCAATCCACCTGCCTCAGCCTCCCAGAGTGCTAGGGTTACATTTGTGAGCATAACCCTGCTACCTGGCCGAGCTGTGAAATTATTACCTTAGTCTCTCTGAGCCTTTATTTTCTTATCTGTGAACTGGAGCTAAATAATACCTTAAATAATAAATACCTACCAGAAAGAATTACTGTAATAATGATAATAATAATGAAAAAAAAAACATCAGCAGCAGTCATTCAATGAAAACCTTACTATCACATGATAAATGCCTTACGTAGATTATGAATTATTTATAAAATTATGTAAGATAATATATAAAGTTTTAAGGATTCTACCTGCCATATATCAGGTCTTTAAACCTGTTATTTTATGTTATGAATGCATTCAATTAGCAAAAACACAAACTAAAACTAAAGCTAACTGCATGATTGGATGATGATGGGAAATCGGTTCTCCCAGCCATGTTCTGGCTCCTGCCAGAATTTCCAGACCTCTTCCTTGGTCTCTCATTTAGGGTTCATCCCACTACAAAGCCTGGAACACACCCGTCCTCCTGGCTTGCTTAGCTCAGTTGCATTTCCCATGTGCTTCAACTCCACCCTTCCCCGCCGCCCCCCAAATCCACTGGAAATGCTGCAAGCAACAAACCTCTGACGCTTTCCTTCATCTTTCCAATCAGTGCAAACCTCTGGTCCTCTCTGGTTCCCAATGTTGAGAATCATTCAGGAAATAATTGTTCAACAGCTGCTGAGTGCCAACACTGTTCTAGACCCCGGGGCATAAGAAGACAGAGGACAGATAAATGTCTACGCAGTGTGAAGCTGGGCACTACTCTGAAGAGAAAAGCACGCAGGCGCCGAGTGGGCAGTGAGCTGGTGGTTCTGATTTCAGATGCTCTGGTCAGGGGAGGACTCTCCGAAGGAGCCTTTGAGTGAGATCTGATGAAGGAGGGAGTGAGCCTGTGCACATTTAGGGGAGGATTTCTACATGTGCTGAGATGGGAGAATCCTCATTTTGGGCAGATACAGAGATAAGGCTGGAGCCCAGGCCAGGCCACGTGGCCATGGTGATTGCTTTGGGTTTTATGCTTAGCGATATGAAACAGTTTTACTGTTTTGGCTGCTGTATGTTAGCAGTTATTTTATTTTTATTTTTACGTACCTTATTACCCTAGTAAAATTTTTAAATTCTTTACAAGCAAAAGTGGTATTTTATTTGCATTTTTGTATCACCGAGAGGACACGGCCCTCACGTGGAAGCTTCTCTGAGCTCCCACAATTTCCTACACGACCTTAGCACTTAATGCCTCTTTTTGGGAATCCTTCCTTTGGGGGCTGACATTGAGACACAAAGCATGAAGCTACTTCCAACAGTTAGATTCTAAACATTTCCTGGGTTTAGAATGGGTTCTGAAATTCCCCAGGAGTGGAAGCGACTTTGCTTTCTTGCATGAATAAATAGCACGCCACTCCCTGGAATTCCATTATCATTAAGGGTCACAGGCTCAGCTGTTCATGATCCTATGTTGTCCGAAAATGGATGAAATGGCCAGAAAAAATGCTTTGTGAGGGATGCTTCAGCAAGGGGGCCATCAACTGCTATTCTTTTCTTGTTATTTAATTTTAGAAACTTTTTCATTGCTTTAAAAAAGTAGATAATTGCTGTTCATTTCCTTTTGATATTATTATTGCCTGGGTTGGTGCTGGGTTGTTTGTTAGCCATTCAGTGCACACCAGTGATGTTTTTTATGGTTGCTGTTCTGTTGTTTCCAATAATTACACAGAGTTGCAGATAAAATATTATTTAAGCATACCCCTGCTTTTAAAGGCAATATTCATATATAATTTTTACCAGAAATGCATTTTTAACTTTGTTAATTCTTTAGTTTTGTCACCAAGGTCTTTCCTACTGGGTAGTGGGAGGGAGCGGGCTAGGTGGCAGTCAGCTTATGGTCCAGGCAGGAGGGCAGGGAGGAATAACTCAGATAACTTGTTACTCTGTGGTCTGTCGTTCTTCCTCTGTGTTTGTTTTGAACCTGTGAGCAGCTCACACTGGGCCTGGCTCATAACAGGCCCTCAGTAAATGTTTAATGAAATGCTTACTCGAGAAGCACACAATATTTTATGTATACCAGGAGCCAAAGGTGTATTATTTCCCTTTTATTAAGAAATATTTTATACATCAGCATGTGTGTAACATATCTACGTATAAAAACATAATAAATTAATCACCTGTGTTCTCCGCATACGGTCTAAGAAATATAACCTTTTATTACCTGCGAAGCTCCCTGTCTTTTCCCATTTTATGCCCTTTCTTTTCCGAGAAGCTTGCTGCTGCCCCAGACTTTTTTGTTTATTAATTCCTCCTTTCCTTTAGAATTTTACCAAATATATAATTATCCTTAAACCACACATTATCTAGTTTTGTTTTTTTTCCCCTGTATTGGAAAATAGACTTTATATATCATCCTGCAAATGATTTTATTTCACAGGCATTTTCCAATAAGTTGGAATTAATATAGTACTAAATATGAACAAAGGCAGAGCCCTAGCTGAGGCATTTCAGATTATTAAGTGGTCTGCAACCCATCAATCAAAAGTGGTCTGAGGCTCTGTTGCTGGGAGTATGTGTGCACATGCAAATGCCTGCTAGAGTAATAAAAGCAGAAAGGCTCTGATATCAGCATCATAGTACTCAGAACGTTTCTGGATAGTGGAATTCCAAGTGACATCGATCTTGTGTTTTCTGTAATTATTGCATTTAAAAAAAATTAAAATTGGGGGTCGGGTGTGCAGTAACTCAGTCCTGTAACCCTGGCACTCTGGGAGGCTGAGGTTAATGAATTGCTTGAGCTCAGGAGTTTGAGACCAGCCTGAGCAAGAGTGAGACCCTGTGTCTACTAAGAATAGAAAAATTAGCCTGGTGTTGTGGCAGACACCTGTAGTCCTAGCTGCTTGGAGGCTGAGGCAGGAGGATGGCTTGAACTCAGAAGTTTGAGGTTGCTGTGAGCTATGATGATGCCATGGCACTCTACCCTGGGCAACAGAGTGAGACTCTGTTTCAAAAAAAAAAAAAAATTAAAATTTGGGTTTTCATGATGAGATAAATGAATGTTGTAAAAACAGGTTCCTTTTGACCCCACCTGCTCTGCTGCCTAGGCCTTGCACACACGCTCCATATGGGGGGCATTGTGCTCAGCGCTGTTTGGGCTTAACAGAGAAATAAGGCACATTCTTGTTCTCGGTGAGCCTACACGTGACCTGGGTAAAGAGAAGAGAGAAGGGAGCAGGGTCTCAGAAAGAGACTGAGAAGGAGGCCTGCTGCTCTGGGGGCCACCTTGTCATCTGGATCTGGGTGATACGAGAGGTCAAGAACCGAAAATAAAAGATTGTTCTGAAATGTGAACAAAAGGAAATCGGAGTCCAGGTTCTTTTCACCTGGAAATAAACGAAGTCCCTTTGTTTCTGTTGTAAAAAAAAAAAAGATTTTGAGACTTAAAAAAAAAAAAAAAGAAGTTAACTGATGACTCCATACTGAATCTCAGAGTCAAAGGATTCTGTAATAGACACATTCTTATGTGACAATGTGAATGTTACTTTCTTTGCATTATTGTTATTATTTTTGCTTAATATTTCGCTGCAGCAATCGTCTGATTTCTTTTCTGAATGTATTTATGTTCGTTCGTTCTTTATGAGGTTTTTGTTTCTAGTCCTTATCTTAAACATTGTTATTGTTATTAAAAGATGGAACCCTAATAAGCACATGATACATGTATATGTAAAAAAAAAAAAAAAAAGAAAGAAGTGGCTTGGTGCCTATAGTGCAGTGGTTTGGGTGCTGACCACATACACTGGGGCTGGCAGGGTTTGAACTTGGCCTGGGTCTGCTAAACACCAATTACAACAACAAAGCAATGCGGCCTTTATTTCCACCCATGTGTGGGTAAGCTGAGTTCGGGAAGGAAGTCAGCTCCTGTGTTAAGGTGAACGGAAATTTAAAGGGTCGGAGGGGTAGGGATTGGTCCATTCACTCTTTCCTGCGTGGGATGGTTCTATTTGGGTGGGTCTCTGTTTGGAAGAGTCCCTCCATTTGACTCTATTAGGACAGACCAAGGAGCGAGCAGGAAGGGGGCTGAGCCTGTGAGGCCTGAGGGTGGCTGGGTTGTGAAGGCCAAGAGGACTGGAGCAGGAAAAAGCCATAACTGCAGTTGACTCAACTCCCGGAGGGAGAGTCAGAGCTTTGCACTGCTGAGCTAGCCTCCCCTCTGCGCCAGACCTCCAATCACTTTATGGTGTGCCCAGAACAGCTGGGGGCTTCCAGAACACAGGAGCCAGATCAGTGCATGCCCTGGGCACTTTTGGTAAGTTTGATTTCATTCAGCAACTGTCCACTGCCAGGCACTGGTCTAGACTTTGTAGGATGCAATAATTAGCAACACTCTAAAATCCCTGTCCTCACAGCATTTACCTTCCAGTGGAATGAGACAAACAGTGAACAAAATACAAACAGAACAGGGAATATATTAGCTGGTGACACGTGCTGTGGGGAAGGGTGAGTAGACAGGGAAGGAAGGCGAAGCCTACGCTTCCAAACAGCCAGTGGAGAGTAAGACTAATTATCCTTCGCTTATCTGTATATGTTAAGTTGTCAACAAAACCTGCATTGTTTTGACATGAGAAGAAACATTAAAGAAAAACTAAAGACAATAGTTTATGGCAATGTATGCAATTTTTTAACATTTGAGGAAAAGAGATTATACAAGCTGCATCAGAAATATGTTTTCGTGTCTAAAACTCTATAGAGCCGTAATGTTGATTTTCATTTATCACCCCAATTCTTCTTCCTCTATCTTAATTTCCTCTGTCAAAAAAAATAAAAAATGAAAGTACTTTGTCCAGCTTCCTCATGGAAAATCTGACTCTGATCAGCAGAAGAGGAACAAAGAGATGGTGCTGTTGCTGGTGATTCTTCGTACCTTAATGGGGGTCCTCAGTGTTTGCTGCACAGACTCGCTCCCTGTCCTCAGGGGACTTTCCAGATGCTGCAGATCGCTGGGTCAGAGCTGCAGGAGGTACAGAGGCTGCTTGGAACAGCCAATTCTCAAGGCAACTTTGAGCCCAGGGGCCTTTGGAACTGATGGCGTGGAGCAATTTAACTGCCCCTGACACCCAGAGCCTCTTAAAAGTAATGGCTGGTGAAGAAGGCAGAAGTCATAAATAGATAAAGTAACAAGCAAATAATGGAATTAATAAGTAGATAGGGGAGCAGAGCCGGGGCTGTGAGCTGAGCGCCACTAGATCAAGAAATGTCAGCTCTGCTCTCAGCTTTCCCTCCACAGCGCCAACTGTCAGTAATTTAACTAACATTTTGTAAATAAATGTGGCACTCGGACAGCTGTCAGCGCGCCTGCTATGAACACTCCTTTTGTCACTGAAAGCTGGCAGGGCTGCTCTGTTTCTCCTGCAAGTGCGGCCGGCACTGCCAGTTGGCTCCCGGGCCTGGGACTGTCAGGGAGCTCCTGGGGACCCGGGCTGGGGAGGCTGGTGCCTGCCCTCCGGCCTGCTTTTCTGTTCCCTCCTCCCAGAGATTTTCCATCACCCTCCCCGCTCTTTCTGATGCACTTGGCCAATTTGTAAAGTGCTTCATTTTTGTGCCTATCCTGTTGCCGGAGTTAAAACCAAGACTCTTTTTTTTTTTTTTTTTTTTTTTTTTTTTTTTACCCAAATGCCTTTCTGGTTTAGCTGGGAGTTCCACATCTCTGAGCCTCCGCTTTCCCCTAAAGGAATTGTTCTTTCCGAATTAGATGTTCATTTATGTAGGTCAAAGGTACTAAGCTTCCCGTTTTCCTCTCTGGCTGCTAGGTGATGTTTTAAGGTTATGCAGTCAGAGACCCCCTGTGCTATAGTTTCCCCCCGAGTGTAAAGTGGGTGATTTTAAACTATGCGTTCACTCTCCCAGGTTTAATCACCGGGTTTTATTAAGTTTGTGCTTTAGTCTGCCCTCTTCCCAGAAGTGTTCTCTCTCAAGATGTCTCGAGCTATACCCAAGCAGAAGCAGAGAGAGAGGGAGAATCAGTCTCAGTACTGATGGAGCTGGTAAGTTCAATCAGGAGTATCGGTTGCTGTAATACTTGTACTCCTGGTATTCTAAAGTAAGAAAATAATAGTGGTTTGTTGAATTAGCATGATTGTAGTCTTTACACGATGAACGATGTGCCTCTTGATATATCCTCAGAACATTCTTTGCCACATTACAATTTCTGGTCAAACATCAATGTTCTGATTTAGCAAGCATCACTACTCACCCCCCCGCCCCCACTTAATACTTTTAATTTTTACTTCCTTTTCCTGCGTCATTAATGATATTTAGATTGATTTCTTGTGTTTATTTGTCATAAATAGTTTCCCTATGAACTGATTTACGTCCAGATCCGTGTCCAAAGTACTCTGGTGGAGTTATTTGGGAATTGGCAGAGTGCACGTGTGTGCGTGTGTGCTGACCACGGATAATTAAGGGAAACAGAAGTGGAGTAAGAGATAGGGGGACCAGGTCAGGAATAGGATCCCTCTTCAGGCCTCTCATTTACTTTCAGGGTCAGCTCCATTTTTCTGTTGCCTGATTTTCTTGTCCACAGAATAGTATTTTTTAATCAGGGCCTCTCTCCAGTCTTCTTCCCTTTTGAGTTTTAGACCAAAATGTCAGAGGACTCTCAGTCCAGGATTTAAAGCCTGTCTCGTGTAGAACAAAGAAAAAGACGAGGCAGAGGAAGACAGTGACAAATACCACTTTTTAATAAAATACTGGCATCCACTGTCATTGATACTGATATTTTGTTCTTAAGTTAAAACAATGTTAATGCACCAGCATTGTAATTTGCTCAGGTATTGCAATAACGGGAAGTGATAAAAAGAGAGGAATGAAAGAAATTATAGATATGTATGCATGCATATAAGGAACAGATTTCTTAAATATCTCATTAACTCCTAAAGGCCCCAATGTAAAAATTGGTGCTCAGAACGCTGAACCAGAAACATCAACATTTCAAAATACATTAAATTGCATTCAGCATGCTAAGTCTCTCGAGGCATTCAGGTGAACCATATATTTTAAGCAACTTGTTATCTAATTTGATTAAAATTAAAATGATAATTTTGAGCACCTATAGCATTAAGCTTCAGTTTATCTTGAAATTAATTTATATGCTACGTTACATTTCTCTATATAGTACCATAATATTGAGGGCACTGTAAAATGCATGTTTTTTAATCTATCACCAATTTTGAGAGTCTTCTAAGGACGTGCTATTTTCTCAAGTGTCTTTTTATCAACCTTGGACATCGTTAAATGTTGGGTTATCAAACCACTGTCCAAGGGGAACTGTTTTTTTTTTTGTGTGTGTGTGGGGGGGAATTCATCGAGGGACAAAGACTTAGCTTACACTGAGTGCATTTGTTAGATAAAGTCCCTCTTGTAATTGTGTCCTACCCCCACGAGGTGTGTCATATGCCATAACACTTTGTCCCTCTCTCTGCTCCCTCATTCCCCTAACCCCCACCTTGTATTAGCTCATCTACTGCCTTCATATTAGAATTAAGTACAGTGGATTCTTGCTTCTCCATTCTTGGGATGCTTTACTAAACAGAATGTGTTCCAACTCAGTCCAGGTTAACACACAAAATGTAAAGTCTCCATCTTTTTTAAAGGCTGATTTCCTGGGGCGGCGCCTGTGGCTCAGTGAGTAGGGCGCCGGCCCCATATGCCGAGGGTGGCGGGTTCAAACCCAGCCCCGGCCAAATTGCAACAACAACAAAAAAAAATAGCCGGGCATTGTGGCGGGTGCCTGTAGTCCCAGCTGCTCGGGAGGCTGAGGCAAGAGAATCGCGTAGCCCAGGAGTTAGAGGTTGCTGTGAGCTGTGTGAGGCCACGGCACTCTACCGAGGGCGGTACAGTGAGACTCTGTCTCTACAAAAAAAAAAAAAAAAAAAAGGCTGATTTCCTGGTATACACATACCATAGGCTGTTAATCCATTCCTGGGAGAGAACTGACTTTCAAGATCAGCCACTTCCCTAGAAAAAGGTCCTGTCCATGATACATTGATAGATGGAACTGAGGTGAACACAGAAACTGTACAGTATAATAGTTGACTTACCTTGTGACTGGCCATGGTGGTTCACACCTGTAATCCTAGCACTCTGGGATGCCAAGGCGGGAGGGTCCCTTGATTTCAGGAGTTCGAGACTAGCCTGAGCAAAAGTGAGAACCCATCTCTAAAAAATAGAAGAAAATTAACTGGTATTGTGATGGGTGCCTGCAGCCCCAGCTACTCAGGAGACTGAGCCAAGAGGTCGCCTGGGAGTCTGAGGTTGCAGTGAGCTATGATGACTTTATGGCCCTCTAGCCTAGGCAAAAAAGTTGGATTATCAATCACTTATCATGGATCAGACTCTGCTCCAAGTTCTAATGTGCATTTCAGAATAACCCTACAAGATAGAATCTGTTGTTATTCCCACTTTACAGGTGATTTAACGAAGAACAGTTAAATAACATGCTCAAGGGAACCTGACTAGTAAATAGTTCAGGGAAGTTTCTTTCTTTTTTTTTTTTTTTTTTTTTTTGTAGAGACAGAGTCTCACTGTACCGCCCTCGGGTAGAGTGCTGTGGCGTCACACAGCTCACAGCAACCTCTAACTCTTGGGCTTACGCGATTCTCCTGCCTCAGCCTCCTGAGCAGCTGGGACCACAGGTGCCCGCCACAACACCCAGCTATTTTTTTGTTGCAGTTTGGCCGGGGCTGGGTTTGAACCCGCCACCCTCGGCATATGGGGCCGGCACCCTACTCACTGAGCCACATGCGCCGCCCTCAGGGAAGTTTCTTATTCAGTCCCCAAAGGTGAGCCTTACCTCAGTTCCCAAGTAAAAAATCCACCCTCCCGACTATTTTAACTCTTCAGTTTCCGCATGGAAATATGGAGGGGGAGAACAGGGGACAGAGAACTCCTTGCTCGCCTGTAGTGTGTATCCAGCATGCAGCCCTGTTACTCCTGCAGAAGCAGGAGCTCTGCGTTATTGCTCAGGAGTGGAGCCAGCAGTTTATGTGTGTTTTTTTAATACCCTTTTAGCAGTTAATTATTCCTTTTAATAAATGCAATGAAAAAGAATTGTTATTGGACTCGTACTTTAATTGAATTAATAATTTATTCTACCTATTAATGTTTTTTTAATATTCTGTGTATTATTTCTTGTTCTATTAGGCAGATTTGGAAGGGAGATAAAATGTGAGCCTACCAGGGGCTGTGTGGATGGAGCTCTCTGTATAATGCATGGACCGCTGACAGGCACTGGTAGAAAGTGAGAGTACGTGCTGTAGGGAGAGGCTGTCAGGTGTTGCGATGCCTTCTTATCATGTAAAAAATGATTGAAGTCCTTGGGATAATTTCATAGGCAGAGGTGAATGAAATGGCAAAGTCTCTCACATATGGCACAACATTTTTCAATGGAAAGTCACTTTTGGAATCACCAACTCGAATTCCCCTTTCTCTAGTTACACACTGATCTAGCCAGAGGTGTACTTTACACCGAATACCATGGTCGTCTGGTTCTGGGTCTAACTCTAGCAATAAATCATAATTTCTTACATCTAGTAGAAATTTACATAGTATCCCGTTTAAAGAGATGGCCCCTATGATACAGCTATAATAAAAGGCATGAGGTAGGAATTACAATTATTTTGTAGGGCATGTTCAGCAAAATGTCTCAAAGGGCAGATTATAAAAACAAGATGAGGTTCTTTTAGGTTGCACTGAGCTGGTCCTGTGAACTTGGCTGCTTTTTGAATAAGATGACTGAGCCAAACCTAAAAATAATGTTGTTTGCTATGGCTGGATAACAATAGGCATGCTTTTTATTAATTTAGCTAGTGCACTTTGTTCATTCATTGATCTAACATAAATATTATTATTGAATTAATACTTTATTCTAGCTATTAATGTTTACTACATGCTGGGGGAATTTCTGGATGGTCGGGGTACCTGGGTAACTAGAATAAGATCCTTACCCTCGTGGACGTTCACATTTTAGTGGGAAAAGCAGATGATAAACATACACTTAATCAAGGACATTTTTGCCCACCGGGCTGTGAAGAAAATGGAGCAGGCAACATGATGGCAAATAACCAGAGGGGGTGGTCGGGAACGGACTGTGGAGATGAGGCCAGCAGAACTGGGCCTGGAGGGATGGACGGGAGGAAGCCGTGCGAAGAGCCTGGAGGAAGAACAGAATTCTGATGAGACAGAAACAAGTGTGAAGCTTGTGTAGCTGCAACTGTCTCGGTATGCCAGGGAAAGCGAAAGGCAGTCATCGTGGCCCAGCACAGGGCCAGCATGAGAGCACAGCAAGCCGAGGTCAGGGAGGCGAGCAGGGACGGGCTCCTGCCGGGCCTTGCCAGCAGGGTGCCGAGTTTGTATTTTCCCTGAGTACAGTGGAAAGGACCAGAGGTTTTAAGCCAAAGAACTGCTAACCGTCTTTGAAACACCCTGACTGCTCTATGCATAATTCAAAGTGGGGAGGGTGGCAAAGACAGAAGACCAGAGATGGTACAGAGAGCCACAGAGGTGGCTCAGAGGAGTGAATATACAGAGTTGTAGACACAGCGGGCACAGGTGTGCTCCAGGAGCGCTGGACCAGGTGACGCTGGAATGTGTGATGATGGAGTCGTGGCTTCCAGGGTTTCACTTAGGCACCTGCTGGGTGATGACTCTTTAATGAACATAAAGAGACATGGGTGGGGGAGGTGTAATAAGGGAGCCAGAAGCTCATCCTAAATATCCCAAGTTTAGGATGTTCATTTAGAGGAAGGGAGAGTTTACAGGTGGATTTATGAATGTGAATCTGGGGAAAGAGAGGACACGTGGGAATATAAACGTGGGAGACATCAGGTTATATTGTGAAAATCTTTAAATTGGGCAAGAAAGTACAGTTAGAGGGCAGGGTGAGCCCTTCAACATTTAAAGGTTGGAGAGAGGAGGAGACTCCAAACGGTGGGGAGGATTGGCGGGCGTGGAGGTGGCGAGCAAGCCAAGGCAGCACCGGGGATGGCATCGGCTTAAGGAGGGAGTTCTAGAAAAAGAAAAGTGAGATACCCGTGGAATTGGACGAGACCTTAGGGGGATTAGCAGGCAAGGGAAACTCAAAAAATCTGATGGCAATTGGAGAGGTAAATCAAGTCAAGATAAGTGTGTGTGTGTTTAGACACCTGCTAACTAGCAACTGATTGCGTATGGATGAGAAAGTTCTAGTAGACATGGAGTAATCACAATGGGAGAGAGCAGAGATGAGGGCCAGAGCTTGAGTAGAGGGCGGGCCTTTGCGGGAAGCAGAGCTGTGCTTTCCTTTCAAAGGTACGTCTATCGATCAGTTCCTAAATATTTCTTTTCTTAAAATCCCGATTCTTATAAATGACTTGGTTGGAACAATCTGATTACATATTTTTGTGAATTTTCTGTGACAGGACTTGTTGTGAGTACAAGGAATTTAGCATGTGCAGAAGTGGGTTTTCAAGACTCTTCTTTTACTCCCTTGAATGACTCAATACCATGGGATGGGGACAGTTGGGAGAGTTGTGGGGAGGGATGCCACATGTGAGTGAGCGGGAGGTGACGCAGTGGCGGTGGATGTGTGAGGATCCTATAAAGTTGGATTTGAGGAGACCTCACCAGAGGCTCCTTCCTTATCCTAAGACTTTTACCTGTGTGTTCTCTCTTGTCTGTGTTGTTTTGTTTAGAGATCTGAGCTAGGGCAGAAGGAAGATCACACAGAGGACATCTGTTTTACTCTGAGTATAGAACATCTCGCGTTAGAGAACTTTTCCCATTTGTCGTTTCTTTGTAGATGGCCCCAGTGTGGGATGCCCACTGCTGTGGAATTCTGATTTGTTTCTGTATCAAATCTCTGTTCTGGGGACCCTTGAGGAATGCTGCCCCAGCGTTGTGGTTTCTTATTTCTACTCCTGACCTACGACTAAGTGCCATGTACAATTATTTGTGGGAGGCTCCAGACTAAGTAATATAACGGGATAGCAAGAACATATCATCAGCTGCTCCCGGGTTCTGATTATGGTAAGGTGGAGTGGACGGTGCTTGTGGGATGTCAAACAAGTAAAGACATTAATAGTCATCAGTTGTGACCTAAATATGTAAAATTCACTGGGGGGGCGGTGGGTCTGCTTCACTTGGTTATCCTTGTGTTTTACAAACAGTACAGAATATACGTTCAAGGAAATTTACATGCACCATGCAAGCGTGATGGCCTGTCATTTCATTAGCAGGAATGTCTGCAGACATTGCCTAGTCACCCTGAGCTACAAGGCACTTTGGTTACTCAACAAGTGATGCCCCAAAGCTTTCAAAAATGTTTCCTTGTTTTATCTCTTTAGGTAGTACTCTGTGGTTTTCACGGTGAAAATGTCCTTCGTTTAATTCTACGTATAATGGAGAGTATTTGAGTATCTGACACCAAAAGTGGGATCTACCACTCTGGGCTCAGCAGATACCCAGAATTAAGTGTAGAACAAGGATTTGTGGCTGAATGTGGCACGCTGCTCTCCCAATGTTGCCACATCCCTAAATCACAGCGATTGTTTAAATAAATTAGTCACCCTTGCTTTGATGACATAGCTTGTGAACTGACACAATCAGGGCTTTTTAAATGTCATTTCTAAGTATGAGTACAAATGACTAAAATGTTTTGTCAAAGTGAACCCATCCTTTGAAATACATTAGAGGTTTTCTCTTAGTTGGCTCTGTTGGGAGGGCAAGTTCACGTGGCAGGGGGAACAAGGAGTATGGAAGGGTTCAAGGGGAGAGGAGAGGAAGGACGCTCTGGAGGGTAACGAGGCCAGAGGCACAGCGCTCAGCTTACCCTCATCTGATTTGTATTTACATAATTTAACAAATGGCCACTAAGTTCTGAGTCTGTTGATTGGATGCCTCTCGTAGCTGGTGTTTTTTCATTTTGTCTTTATGGGACTTTATTTTCTAAAGCAGGAGAGTAGAAACGTGTTAGCCTTTAGCATTTCTATCAGTGGGAATAAAAAGCCTAAAGTTGCAGCTGGACTGCTCTTTCCTCCTCTGACATCTGCGCCCTGGCCACTACCATCTTGGGGGGAGTTAGAACAGTTAGAAAAAGCAGCTGGGATGTGGATTCAAATCTTCCATCTCACTCCCCACAGCTGGGGTGACGAGTTCCTTAATTACTTAGCTCTTTCCCTCTATTATTGTCCAAGAGGGGAAACATTTCCCCATCTCTCTCTACTCGTCTCCCCTGAGACTGCAGCACCCTAAGGGGCTGGGGGTGTGTCTTTCATCTATCACGAGGGCAGGACATAGTGGGACACAATCAGGTACATGAATGGTGAAATTTTATTTGAGACCTAGCACATGCCTGTGGGTGGGCACCTAACACAGATCAGTAAAAACAGATTCTTCTTATTATCGGGGAACAGGTTTTATTCAACTTAAAGTCAGTGATCAAGACAAAACCAAAAAGGGTAACTAACAGGTTGAGAGCTTCACCTGATGCTTCAGCTTTTCCTGGTACTGTCCTAACTCTATCTAGGAGAAGTGTAGATCCATTCAAATGGCAGGTGCCATCTGCATAATAATCCACAATAAAGAACACACTTGCAGTTAGGGACCATCGTCTCTTCTTATCTACCTGATTTTTCTTCCTTTACTTGTTACCTTTCCCACTTTCCTTTTCCTCCCTTCTGCAAGACATTTATTGATTATCCATTTTATGCCCGAGTTTTATTAGGTGATGGGTATTAAGAAACGAATAAAGTGAAAAAGCTATAATCTCAAGGGGAGATGCTCTGTGAAACAGCTACCCGTAATGGAAATGGAACCTGGTGGAGCAGAGGCAGGTGCAAACGGCTGTGCAAACACAGGGGGAGAGTGGATTGGGGGGCCCTTATTACCAGCTCCTATATTAAACACCCCCCAAGTCCTAGTGAAAAACTGCGGTACGCATTAATTTCTTCCTCATACCGTGTCTGTGCGTGTTGCCGTTCTGCCTGGCTTCCTCCAGGTGATTTAGGGACCTGGGCTTTTTCCTTCATATGATTTATGTTGGAGTCCTTGCTTCCTGCAGGTGGAGAGAAGAGTGAAGACAGAATCATACAGGATATTTTTGGGCCAGGCCTGGAAGCAGAGCCTGGAGTGTCTGTGTAGTCGCAGAGGGAAGGGATCCCTACCCTCGGTCTGGGGGGAACTCATCGTGGTTTGGGGGGCACATCTCTGCACAGCAACAGCTGTTTCTGTCTGGAGTCCCGGGATGCAGGAAGACCCATGCAGGGGGGTCCATGTTTGTTTAGCCACATGGAGATGGTGCAAGGCATTCCTGGCAGAGAGACCAGCAAGCCAGGCAGCAGCTGTGTGTCTTTGGAGCACAATCCGCAGGGTGGGGTCTTCCAAGGCACTGTCACTTTTGTCCCTTCTCACACCTCCTTCCCACCATCCTATCTCGGGGTGGGCACCGTCTGTTTTGTCCCTCAGCATCCCATTCCCTTCCTTTTAGAGGTCTTTCTCTTCTAGAGAATGTCTAGCAGCCTGGCTGTGGGCATTCAGTCCAGGCTTAGCCAAACAGAAGCCACAGCTAAGCCAGCAGCTCTGACTAGTGACACAACAGAGCAGGAGGGCTCGAGGTTGGGCCCAGTGCTGGCTCTGCTATCCAGCAGCACCCAGGGGACAGGACCAAGTAGTCTGTGCTGGCAGATCCACCTTTCGGTGAGTCTGCTGCTCACGGCAGAGTGAGAGCCATGGCTCTAACTGGTTTCTCCCTGCTGAGTCCTTCCTCCGAGTGTCTGACTCAGTAGTTCTTGTTGGCATCTGAGGATGTGCCTTTCTCAAAGGTTCAACGTGGATTGCTGATGCTGGTCTGGGTGTTTGGAAATCCACCCACTACTGTCGGACCTCAAAGATAAAGAGGAAAAAGGAGAAGGGAGAAGGGACACACACGGATAGACCCTTCCCACCAGAATGCGAGAGACCAGCAAGGGTGGCTTTTCCCCTCTGCTCTGAGCACCTATCTTGGTACCATCCTTCCTTCCCAACTGCTTGGCCCACTTCACATGGGTAAAAGAATTTTAGAAATGCAACTTTCTCTTTTTTTGGTCTTCTACAAGAGCCAGTTCTGTTATTAGAAATACCTTGCTAAATTAGACCACAAATAAGCCAAGAATATTCTTCAAAATGCAGATAATCAAAAGCACAGCATTGGAATCTGATCATTCCCCCACACAGCCGTGGTGACAGCCCCGAGCTGCTGTCTTTAGAGCCTGGCAGACATTCTAATTCCAACTCACAGTTTTCTAAAAGGGGAAAAAAATTACCTGTTAGACTGATATTCCTTAAAGGAGATTCTTTCTTAGAGCAACTTTATAAAAGCCATGCTTGGGTATTATTTGTATGTGAAAGTGGCGCTCTTCCTGCTCATAAACTTTTCTGAAACATTTTTCCTCCTTTTTTTGTGAAAGCTTAGAAAAGGGCTGGTAATTTTAAAACAACCTATGTGACACTGATATGCTTTTGGTAGCAGTTAAATGCCACTGGCTGGTATGAAGACAATTTGCCTGGAAGCTATGAAGTTCTTTATGTCCAGAATTACTAGGTACAGAATAAAATTCTCCATTTGTTAAAGAAATTCACCAGACACCGACTTGCAGTAGTGAATTCTGTGCTGTGTTTTATTCCTCCGTCTCGTGCTATGGGAGGCACAGGAGGCAGGGTCTGGGGGTTGGAGGTACGTTCTTCATGAGCCACGATCGGGAGGCCCTGCTTTGCACAGGGCAGCTCAGGTGGGTCTCTGCTCTCTGCCCTCTGCCCAAGACATAAGGATCACAGGCGGCAGTTTTGATGCCCATGTCTGTCTCAGCTTTGTTTACACGTGAAGAACAATGATAGTGTGTAATCTCAGCATTTTGCCCTTGAAATCAAATTCTGCTCACCACACCGATATCCAGTAGCTCATTCCTCACTAATTCTAAAGAGGTCCCAGTGGACTGGCCTCCCCTCCATCTGAATTGCAACATGCACTTCATCTCCTCCTGTTTAAAATGAGGACAGGCATGCTTAGAGTGTTTAAGAGTTGGAAGCTGCTTCAGAGATAGGTATTTGCAGTTTCATGAATTATTTATTTAAGCAAATGTATACAGCGCATTTATGTGTTGGAGTATATGCCTGATCACACTTGAAGGGGTGCCGTGGAAATCTATTGTGCCACGGCATCACCATTTTGACATATGTAGTGTGGAGAACCCAAACACGGCTCCTGGGATGGAGCGGGATTAGTTCAGTTTGGAATCATTTGGCTCTCATGATGCAAGACTAAGTAAATGCGTTTTATCATCTTCCCTGTTGTGTAAGGATAAAACCCAGCCTGGCTCTATTTGGGCTTCATGCCTGGAGTTTTGAACTAAACACAGTCCCATTGGTGTGTAGTCAGATTTCATTGTTTTTGGTTTTGTTTTGTTTTCCCCTTTCACCAAGCACAAATTCAGAAAAACAGCAGTTGTGTTTTAAAGGTTTGTAGCATTTTTCTTACCAGGAGATGTACAAACTAGCCTAAATCAAGTCCAATTTTTAACTATTTGTATGAAACAAGCAGAGGCTCTCTTTCCACTATTTTATTAGCATCTCTTCATGTTCACACACCTGCACACACACGTGCACCCGTAGCTAGAGGTCTGCTGTGACACTGAACAGTGCATTCAGTATTGATGTGAAGCAGTCAAGGAGCTGAGATGCCCGATTGCTACAGTTTTCCCACATCTGGGTATTTCTGGCCTTGAGTTTACGTAGAACCCTTTACCCCGCCAGACATGGTCCAGGGCAGCTTCACAACTGTCTGGTGCTTTCACCTCCTCCTTTCTGGTCCATTCAATGTTACATTTTGAAGAGAGGGAATCTAGAACGAGCCCTTAACACATAGCTAAACCTATAACCCTCTTTAAAAACAGTAGAAAGGGAAATACCAAACTAAAAGGTTATCCAGGTGTAAGTTTTTACCTACACTGTCAATATTTCCAAAATCATTTATGGAAATAACCCCAAAGGTAGTCGTCCTCAGCCAGCTAGTATTTGTTAAGAAAGGGCACAGCGTATACATAACTCGTTAATTTCCCTCACGGGATGGTCTCAGAACTGTGTCCTGACCTCTCACTGACCTTCCCTGCACCTTTGCTGATACCCTCCCCAAATCCCATATAGAAGAGTCAATATAATTGCTCACTATGATGCGTCCATTCGGAAACCTCCAGGAGGCACAAGAATTAAAATGAATAGCCAGCGTCTGGCAAATCTCTTCCTGCCAGCATAAGCAATCTTGTCTATTAGATGTCTCCCCATGCAGGCAGATACTATATTCCACGCACGGTCCATAGCAGGGAGCGGACTGATTGATTGAACATATCTATACATTGTATATAGCTAATGAACTGGGGATACTTATGTAAAAGGAAGCTTGCTGGAACTCAGCCATTATAACCAGATTAAGGCCAGGAGGAGAATGAGGAAGCCATCCAGGGATTCTGGGTAGATGGGAGATACATCAGGTGTGTGGATGTTATAAACAGGCCTGGGAAGCCAAGGTGTGCAGGCAGAGGGTGGGACTCACAGGAGCCAGGAGAAGTGAGCAGATGGACTGCTGATGAATGCTTGCTGTCTTCCGTCCTTAGCTTGCTCGGGCTGGGCAGCCATATATGTCTTTTTAAGCAAAAATCTTCTTTCTAAATCCTAGAAGCATTCCTCTGAAAACATGTCAGATGTGTACCAGTGCCACCCTTATTTTAGAGAACGCTCAACCTAAGCAAAACAAATTACATCAAGTAGGCCATTTCTTGATCTTGGTGACTTTAAAAGAAGGAGAAAATTGTGTGTGTATTTTTTTTTTTTTTTGAGACAAAGTCTCACTTTGCTGCTCTAGACAGAGTGCCATAGCATCATAGCTGACAGCAACCTCAAACTCTTGGGCTCAAGTGATCCTCTTACCTCAGCCTCCTGAGTACCTGTGACTATAGGCTCCTGCCGTAATTCCCAGCTAATTTTCTTTTTCTTTTTCTTTTTTTTTAGAGATGGGTTCTCACTCTTGCTCAGGCTGGTTTCAAACTCATGAGCTCAAGCAATCCACCTGCCTTGGCCTCCCAGAGTGCTAGGATTACAGATGTGAGCCCCCACATCCAGTATATATATATTATATATATAATTTTTTAAATAAAGACTATTTGGAAGGAAGTGTGGTTAATCCTCAACTCAAATGAGACCTCCCATTTGATCCCACAGTCCCATTACTAGGCATCTACCCAGAAGAAAGAAATTATTTTATCATAAAGATATTTGCATTAGATTGTTTACTGCAGCTCAATTTACAGTTGCCAGGATGTGGAAACAACCTAAATGCCCATCAACTCAGGAAAGGATTAACAAACTGTGGCATAGGTATACCATGGAATCCTATCAACCATGAACAAAGATGGAGACTTTACATCTTTTATATTAACCTGGATGGAGTTGGAACATATTCTTCTTAGTATCACAAGAATGGAAAAGCAAGAATCCAATGTCCTCAATACTAAGAATCTAATATACGCCCACATAAGAGAAAAACCCAATTCAATTAAAGTTAGGGGGAGGGGAGGGATTAAGGAGATGGGGAAGGGGGGATTGGTGTGCTCCCAAATGGAAGGGTACATGGTACACCTTTTGGGTGCAGGACAAACTACAGGAGAGATTCTGCCTAATGAATGCAAATATTGGAACCTATTTGTTTGAACCCTCACATTAACCTGACATTAAAAAATAATAATAATAAAGGAAGAACACCCATTGCTAAAAGCTAGAGTTCAGTATTTTAGGAAGTACAAGAAAAGTATCCTTCGAGAGACGTTTCCCTCCCTTCTCCAGAAGAGTCGCAGGCTAGCTTGTGTTTCTGCGTTCATTCCTCACTGGGCTAGGTGCACACAGTATGAATCTCACTCAAATGAAATGTTTCCCCCTATCGATCTGGGCTTTCTTTTATTTACAGACAGTATATCAGCAATATGCTCCTGTGTCTGTGTGTATAAATTAGCTTGTTTCTTTTACCCGGATGAATAATATTCTGTTTTCCAAGAGATTGCATAACACTATATTTCACTAGTGCCTTACAAATTTATGTACAAGTTGTTTCCAATTCTTTCGTTCTGTAAAGCAGGCTACTCTGCTTTGAACATGATCCCAAACATGATCTTGTTAAATATTTCTGAGAGCCAATTTCTGGCTATAAAGTTACTGGGACTAAAGGCAAATTGAAAGTTTGTGAAATACTGTAATGTTGCCTCCCAAGGTCACTGGAATATACAATCCCAGGGATTTGTATAGAAGTTTCCAGAGAACCTAGACAGTGCAGTGATGAGATGTTTCTAAACTTTTGACATTTGCCAAACTGCTGGTGAGAAATATAATTTATATATGTTTAATTATGAAGTTTAGCATCTTTTTTTTTTTTTTTGTAGTTTTTGGCCGTGCCTGGGTTTGAACCCACCACCTCCAGCATATGGGGCTGGTGCCCTACTCCTTTGAGCCACAGGTGCCGCCCTGAAGTTCAGCATCTTGTGTACATTTTCTGGGCATCTGTATTTCATTTAATGATATAGTTTATATTACTTACCTGTTTTTCTCTTTTTCTTCATCTTTTTCTTACTGATTTGCCAGAGTTATAATATATCAAGTTATACATTGTCACTCATAAATCACTTTCCAATTTGTGGTTTGTAATCTTACTTTGCTTATTATGTCTATTTTTCCATATAAAATATTTAATTTTATGCATATAAATTACTTTTGACTTTGTGGCATCTGAGCTTATGCTTAAAAAGATCTTCCCTATTCCAAGATTTGAACAATATGGATTATTTTCCTATTGTTTTTTTTTTTTTTTCCCAGTTTTGGGCTGGGGTTGGGTTTGAACCTGCCACCTCTGGTGTATGGGGCCAGTGCCCTACACCTTTGAGCCACAGGCGCCACCCTTTCCTGATGGTTTTTATAGTTTGGCTTTTATGTTCAAATTGTTGGTCCACCTGAAATGCATTTAAGTCAGGTGAGGGGAATCAAGCTGTATCAGTAAGTGGTCTGTCTTCCCCCACTGATTAGAAACCCCTGCTTTATAACAAAGGCTGTCTGCATCTGGATGAAATCCTGGTCTCTTATTCCTTTGATTGTCTACTATTGCTGGATCGGTTCTGTGCTGCTTTCAAGTATTGTAGCTTTGAAAAATGTTTTACTACTGGTTAGAGATTACTTCCCCACATTCAGTATCCTTTTCAGGCTTTTCCTGTCTGTTATTCATTCATTCTCTGATGGTGGGAGAAGGGCTGGAGGGAGAGGCCCAGCCCACAGGTAACTCTGTGGATCTGATGATTCACTGGGCCCTGGAAACTTGTTCCCGTCCTTCTGAGACAGGGGACATTCACCTGGTGAGCCTCAAAGTGCTATCTTCAACTTCGTTGGTAATACAGCCTTCTTATTGCCAAAGCTGGGGAGCTCCAAGAGCCATGCTCCTTTCTGTGGCTTCTCTCTGTCTTTGGACTCCAGAGTGGGCCCCGGCTTTCAACTGTGGTAGCCTTGGGTTTTCACATGATGCTTTAGTACAGTGGGATTTTTCAACCTTTTTTGTTGCAATTTGGCTGGGTCTGGGTTTGAACTCGCCATCCTTGGTATATGGGGCCAGCGCCCTACACCCTGAGTTACAGGTGCCGCCCCAGTTTTTCAACCTTTTTAATCTCACAGCACACTTGAACCCACAGTTGAACTTCCATGGCACACTTAAATTATGTTCACCAAAAAAAAAAAAGAGTTCAACAGAAAGAATATATTTACTGTACTTTGAACTTCTTTTGAAAATAATTTAATAATCTTTGAACATTTTTGTGCACACCTAAGATCCTCTCATGGTACACCAATGTGCCACATGCTGGTTGAAAATCACTGCTGACCTTGAGGCTTTGGGCTCATCTTCCGACCTGATTTTATTGTCCGTCCTCTTAAATTTACACATTAGGTGTGGGACAACTTCAGAGTCTGCTTAAGGAGCTCCCTCTGCCTGTGGGGTCAGTGTCTGCTCTAATGGTCAGTGAGACCTGCGCAGCTCCACAGGACTGTATCATCCCGTCTTCACGGCACCCCAGCACGTAACGAGCACCTGGGACGTATATACCAATGAAAAAGTGGGCGATGAGGGAAGAAAGGAGGCAGAGAGAGGGAGGATACAAGTCTATTTCAGGCTTTCAGAGCAGCCCTGAGCTACGTCCTTGGGACTGGTTTTGACAATTTATTTTAGAGCTTCAGCTCTCTGGGGTCTTGTTTCCTCATATGTGATGCCGGTCTGTCACCTAGATGGGGGTAGTTAATATGCTAGTTAATAACAATGATTTTGGCATCAGTCAGACCTGAACATGAATAATGTTCTTCCCGCTTACTGATTTCATGATTGTTTTAATTTACTTCTTTAAGCCTGAATTTTTCTTCCTTAGGTGAGGTTTAGGTGAGATAATATATTGAAAGTACTTGATCAAATACTGATAAAGTGAGCACTCAATAAACATTACCTCTTACTAATATTAATTCTGTTACTACGTAGGACCCTCCATAGCTGACCACCTGTCTATACTGACCACCTCCTTAAATTGACCTACTTTTCATGGACTGGACATGCACCACATATACACACCAGTATGGCAAGCCTAGTTCCTTATGCTGACCATCTCTGTATGTTGACCAGTTTGTTATAGTCCCTTGGGTGGTCAACTTACAGAGGTTCTACTGTATTTTGTTACTGTTAAATGATAAGATGGTACATACAATTATATCTTTATCTATAAGGCCGTTGGTGCTAATCAAAGCATAATGTTATAATAAAAGTTAAGACCTACCATTCTTTTATATCCCAAAGCTTATTTTAGGGAACTCACATAGCTGTTTTCATTTAGCAAAACAGTGCTATTCCTCTGATGACAGATTCTTGTTGACAATTGGGGAAATGTTTCTGAAAGTCGACTTGCTTTGCTTCCAGGAAGAACCATTGCTTGAACTAAAATAGATGCCTCTTGTTCAACTCCTTAGCCACAGGGCCTTTGCACTTTCTGTTTCCTCTGTCTGGAAAAGCCTTGCCCTGGGTATCTCAGTGGCTTCTTTTGTACATTCTTTCAAGATAGCCACATATCAGGGAGACCTTCAATGATCATCACCCTGATACTGGGCAATTCCTTAGTGCTCAGAACCACCAGACATATACCTTTATTTTTTTCAAATTTCATTTCATTGTAGTAAGTGTATCTTACTTGATATTTACCTTCTTAAAGCTTTTTAAAGTGTGTAACACAGTCTTGTTAATTACAGGGACATGGTTGTGCGGCAGACCTCTCTAACTCATTCCTCTCGCATAATGGAGACTCGATGCTCACTGAACTGCAACTCCATATTCCTCCCTCCCTCTAGCCCTGGAAGCCACAATTCTACTTTCTGATTCTGTGACTTTGATTGTTTTAGATCCCACAAGTAAGTGCATCACGCAGTATTTGCCCTTCTGTGCCTGGCTTATTTTACATAGCATAATCCCCTGCAGGTCCATCCCTTTGTCACATATGGGCTGCATTTCTTGTATTTGTATATCACGTTTTCTCTAGTTATTCCTCTGTTCATAGACATTTAGGTCGTGTTCATCTCTTGGCTACTGTGAACAGCGCTGCAGTAGCAGGGGAGTGCTCCTGTGTCCTCTATAATTGTGACACTGTTGTCCCCGCTAGAACCTAAGCTGCACAAAGGTGAAAGCTCTGTTTTGTTCACGGCTGTGTCCTCAGGGTCTAGAACAAAGCTGTGTCCTAGACTTAGATCCCAACCTTGGGTTCTTTGTCCTTAAACATTTACTAAGATAGAAAAGCAATCTCAGTTGAGTTTTACATGTTGCAGGAAAGAAACTCTCTGAGTGCTTGGAGACATTGGCAGCTTCCATCTTGTGTTTGGTCGTCTACCCTGAGTAGGGGTCCTGTACCTACAGTGGTGACCCCTGCTGCCCCAGTCTCTAAGACTCCTCCTCCTGAGCTGGGAAGAATGTCTGGTATTATTTGAAGTCCAGTGCCATTCAGGGGAGTATTTGGGGTCATTTCCAGAAGTCCCGGGAGTGCGGGAAGCTCTGTGTTAATGTTTGCAGGATATTCCCTCTTCTCCCTAATGCCCCCATCTTCCTGCCCACTGAGGGTCTCCTGGCCACCTGTGCCTCTCTCATTCAGAACTTCGCACACCCAGCACTACTGTTCCCTGTCTTCCCCATTAAAGGGAAGGCTGTGCCCCTGTTCGCTCTGTTCACTTCCATATCCTGACTACTGAGCACGCCCCTGTGCACCGTCAGAGAATATTAACTGAACATTATTGGGGACATGACTTCATTTCCTGTCCCTGCCCACACCACATCTCAGGAGGGCACAGCAGGACACCCCACCCCTTAAACCTCTCTTTCCCACCGCCTGCCTCGCTTGCTCTGGCGACCTTGCACTTGGCGTTTCTTTCTCTGGATTCTCCACCCTGCAGTGCACAGCGGGGCTCCCAGAAGGACACGCCTGCGGTATGGCCTGGAGCGCCTCCCTGCTTTTCCACTGCACACAGGATGTCCCCCCTCCCCGGCCTGGCTTTCTGGGCTCTGCCTCACTGGGTTCGGCTTTCCTTTCCATCTTCCCTTCACTGTCTCTGTTGTCTTGCTTCAGCCAAACCGGACAGCTCACCTCCACCGTCTTGTACCCTGGATTCTCTCTCATGCACTTCACCAGGCAGTGGCCTCTAAGCCGACTCGCTCCACCCTCTTCTCTGAAGGTGTAGGTCCTGCCTGAGCTGAGAAGGAACACAGAACTGGCCAAAGCCAATGCTGACACCTAAGTTCCCGTTGGCTAATCTGTGGGGTGGGAGGTGGATAATGATACCCACCTTGTAGAGATATTGTGAAAGTTAACACACAGACTGCCCCACTAGAAAAGAATTTTTTTTTCCCATTGGGGCCATGGTGTTTTGTTAGGTCAAGAGAGGTCAAGAGAGATGTGAGTTATATCTGGTTCGAAAAGCCTGAGGCTCAAAACTAGCATAAGCTTAATACAACTCACAGGGCAATTAATGCACTGTATTAGATTCTGTATTTAGGCTGGCATTTAGTAAACATTTTATAAATATAAGCTAGGGGCTGGGCACAACGGCTCATGCCTATAATCCTAGCACTCTAGAAGGCTGAGGCCAGAGGATCACTCAAGCTAGGAGTTCAAGACCAGCCTGAGCAAAAGCCAGACCTCCCAAACCCCCATCTCTACTAAACATAGAAAGACTAGCTAGACATTGTGGTGGGTACCTGTAGTCCCAGTTACTTGGGAGGGTGAGGCAAGAGGATCATCTGAGTCCAAGAGTTTGTGGTTGCAGTGAGCCACGAAGATGGCACGGCACTCTACCCAGGGAGACGAGTGAGACTCTATATCAAAACAAACAAATAAATAAATAATTGTAAGCTACGACTTCTCAAAATCCAACTTGAAGAATTCTTCCCTGCAGACCTCCTCTGATGGTCCCAGTGGCGATCTCTCTGCCTCCTTGTGGTCCCCTGGGCTCTCCTGACCACGCACCATGGACCTGCTCACACATCCTCTGCCTTCCTTTCTACCCCAGATGCGAAGGGACTTGAAGTCAGGAGTCCTTACCTTTGCTCTCGGAGGCACCCTGAGCATTGCTGCTGTTCCGTAATTCTTCTAATGGGCTGACTCATTTTCCCACTGCCCAGACTGCTTTCCACAGCAGGGTCCTGCAGCTGGAGAAAGGATAGGCCGTGTGCACTTTGGAGATGGCCCAGAAGTGAGGCCCTGATTTTGAGTTCTTAATATGGTACCATGGAAATCACTAAGGTTGAAAGGAATAAGATCAGAGGGCCATAAAAGGCACTTGATGAGGCTCGCAGTGTGACAGTGTGTCTCCCTCATCTTTTTTCCTTAGCTTTTGAAAGAGACAATGGCCTGGAGCCTCCTCGGCAGATGGACCGTGTTTGTGCCTTAGCCACTTAACAGCCATTAGCCTAATTCCATACACTGCAGCCAAATTAAATAATAAGTAAGAGCCTATGAAAAGCCAGTTTGGAGACACTGTTACTGCCTTTCACTTGACAGCCTCCTCCGAAGCAGATGCTCCCTCTCCAGCCTATTAACCTGCTCCTCTGAGTCAGGAGCCTCCACACGGAGATAAAGATGGGGGCCTGCAGCAGACTTGTCTGGAGTCTAGAGAAGGTGGGAAATCCCGCTTACAGAAGTCCAGCTTCCACCTGCTACCCCCACCGTCTATGACACCTACGAGAAGACAAGTGCTTCTACCTAAAGTCATAACCGCACGGTTTCTGCTTGGATTGGTTAAAAGTTCACTTGTGATAGTAGCTCATGTATGACCTATAAAAGTTCATGATAAGACAGTAACCTCCTGGTCTTATTCCTAACAAGTCTGATAAAAAAAAAAACTCTTCTTCATCACGCTCGTTTTCTTTTTTATAGGTCGTTCTTCCCCCCTACACCCAAATCCTAAACTTCCTCCTTCGAGGACAGCCTAAATGTTTCTATCCCCACAAAAGTATCTCTGATACTCAGTCTCATTCCCAGCCGCTGGTGACCTCCAAGTGCCCTTCATTCTTAATTGGCTCATGATTTTTTATTATTTCTTACTTTCACACTTGTATTATGAATGTTTGCCTGTATGCTTCACTGCCAAAGTCTGGGTTCCTTCAGGGCAGGAGCTCTATATTCCTTTGTGGACTTCCTACGTGTGTTTAACCTTATTTGCATTATATCTGAGGGCATGTACGTATTTGTACGTACATGTATGTATCCCTGTGTTGTACACTCGGCAAACATGTTTTGAATCAATGCATTCTAACTCATGGGCCCTTGAACTTGACAGTTACCGTCTCTCAGCTGTCCCACGACCTGCTGTCTTTAAATCCCCTCTGCATGCAGTTGCACAGGTCTCTGTATTTGTAAAATGTCTGTATCTACTGTAAATACTCATTACCTGGCTGCTGAGGGGTGAGATTCAGAGATCTGCTGGATGGTGAGGCTGTATTGTTGTGCCTTAAAGATAGGCAGAAAACCAAAGCAACAAACTGAATTAATTTTCACTAAAAATGGGGACATGTATTACTCGCCTACAAAGACACTTGTTGCAGTAGATTGTGCTTTATAAACACGCCAACGTGGCTCTGAGTGGCAGCGGCTCTGACTGGCAGCCAGTCTTCTCCTCTGTTTCTTTCTACCTGACTACAAATTCTACCCTGCATGGTCTGCATCCTCCAGAGTGTGGAAAGGAAAGGCAACTTAGAGTTATGTTGCTGTTGTTGTTCTGGTAAAGCCCTGACACTGGAAACGCTGAACAACTTGTTTGGGGCCAGTTGTAACAATTTAAAAAATAAGAAGACAGCTACTCATCATGGCTGCCGGCTAGAAGCCAGCAAGTTCAAGTTCCTAGCAAGGAGGAAGCTGGGGTGGAGATGTCAGGCACACCGATTGGTTTTCAGGCATCAGGAAAAGACTCGATGGTCCGTTGTCGTGGCAACGTTTCGTTGATTTTGTAATAAACGTGGAAAATGTGGTGCTAAGCCTTCCGAAAATAGAGACATACTATGTTGTTTTCAAATTTTTGCAAGATGTTTTCACAATGTATTTCAGGATTAAAACTGAGATCTACCTTCCTGGGTACAGGGGTGGATGTGATATTCAAGACGTCCTGGATGCCAGGAGCCCAGTTTGTGTAGTGTGTTTGTGCACAGTTTGTGTTGAGAGCAGGCCTTTGCAGACCACATCTACCTGGGGTGCATGAAATAAAGTGAAATGTAGCTTTCAAATATGTTAGCATTTTTGGTGAAAATAGACAATTCTTACTATGTTCTCTGAAGGAAGGAACATTGTCTAGTTGAGGATCGTCCTTGAATTGGTAGCTTTCTGTGATCTGTTTTCCTGGCTATGACTAGTCTGGGCAGCATTAATTCTGGTTGAGGTTCAGTGGTGGGCGAAATACAGGAAAAGCACAGGTGCCACGGCTGCTGTAGGACATCCATTTACTTTCTAATGACAAAAGAAGAGGGGAAGAAGAAAAAAGAAAATTGTTGGTAGGCTAAAAAGAGTGTAATGAACCAAGAGAAGAAAATATAAAGGAACCAGAGGTGGAGAGAGAGGAAGAGAAATAAATGGTGTGCCGTAAAGAGAATGTAGACCTCACAATTGGGTCTGATGAACCGAGCACCTCTGCAGAGATGGGGAATCCAGCCTGTCCCTTGCTCTCCTCAGCAGCCACTATCTCTGGTAATAGCAAGTCCATCTGTTAGGTAGGAGAGGTGAATTCCTTTTCCTTAATAGCTTGCAATTAAATAAATCAGGTCAGAAGGGTGCAGAAGCTTCTTCAAGCACTGTTCCACAGGGCTAGATGCTAGCAGAGCTGTGATTTAAGGGAAGGCCTTCTTTTCCCTCAAATAACTATGCAACAGATGCTGTAAATAATGCTTCCTGTCCTGTGCTGTGCTCAGAATCAGAGTCGGCAGTGTTGGGAACTAGACCCAGCACTGTGATGCTTAGCTCACAGACTGGGTAGGAGGCCTTGGAGATGTGCAGGAGTGCAGGAGAAGGATGGGTGACGCTGCTCAGCCTCCTTCACATCACAGCACCAAGGACGCAGTCAGCGGCTCCAGCTCTCTGAAGAGGAAGATGTGTTTTCTACAGTGCTGCATTGGGTCTCCATTGGGTCAACAAGTCGGAGTCCTCAGGGCTCTGACTATCACAGCAGGATTGTGGACATTCTTCCCTTTCTCAGCACCTCCCAGTGAACCTGTGCGTCTCATTGAAGTAATTTTGCCCAAAGGGCCTGGCACAAACAGTGTGCTCAATCAAATTTATAGAATACGTTTTTTATTTTTATTTTTTTATTTTTTTTTTATTTTTAAATGTAGTTTTTTATTTTTAAATGAAGAGCATAATGTTTGTTGTGGAAAGTTTTAGAAAGCAGTGATAAACAAAAACAAAACGGAATAATTAAAACCATCTGTAATTCCCCATCCAGAGTTTATCATTGTCAACATAGAAGTATATAGGCTTCAGTTATTATATCATACAGGGATCCATTGAATTATATTTTTCATTTACAAAACAAATCTATTCTCTTTTGTTACCTATCATATTACTTACACACACACACACATATATATACACAGCTTATATATGCCATATATCTAGTATATAACTATGCACTTATACATATATATAAAACATATTTTTGTATGTGTGCATGTGTGTGTGTATATATATATATGCAACCATTTTAAGTTGCACGTGAACTTTATGCTTTATGGCTACCCTGTCTATAGTATATATATAATATCTGTCCATATCACTATATTATATTGTACTTGCTATAAAGTATTTTATATTATAGTTGGGGCATCATTTATTTAATTAGTGATTCTGACTAGTTGGAGTGTTAGACTATCTCTAATTATTTTAGTGTTGTAAATACCGTTCAAGTGAACATCCTTGTTCACAACCGTGATTATTTCCTTGGGATAGATTTTTCTGGGGTAACTGTGGCAGAGAATATCCAAACAGCAATGCCCTTTGATGCCTGCTGTTAGGTTGCCCTTGAGACAGGTGCCCTGTGGCCAACCGCGGCCTCAGCATTGGCCTGCCAGGCCACCCCCTGGCGAAGGCTGCCTTTTGTCATTTTGTTTAGGTTGGCTAGTTTGATAGGTGGAAATGCAACGTCACTGTTTTAAGCTGCATTGCCGTAAATGGTAATTAGGTTGAAATTTTGCCCAAGTTTTGGTTGACTGCTTGATCTTTTGTCCTGATTACCAGCACACGTGGCTCCCAGCTGGGCTCTGGAAGGTGGCACTGTGGCAAGTTTTAGGCATCCCTGCTGCTTGCAGAGGCATTAGGGAGAAAACGTGCCTCCTTAAATGTGTTTTTAAAAACGTTTAAATTATATAAAGGGAAAAATGTAGATGACCAGAGAGACAAATTATAAGTGAGCAATAATTCTATTCTGGGAAAGGAGAAAACTCAAAAGACACATCAGTGATAAAGGAACAAAATATCTTAAGAAACCCAGTTTCTGAAGGGGAGGGTACTGTGCTGGGAAATGCTTCTTCAAGAGGAGCTGGAAAGGGCAGCCCCCACCCATCCCAGGACTCCGAGGTGACTCACCTCTACTCCACCCCACAAATTCCAGAATATCCTGCTTCTGAATATAAAACCCAAGCTTCGGCTTTTAAAAATAACAGCAGAAAATGACCAGAGGGGGTGCTCTGTGACGGCTAGGAGTCCTGGGACAAGGCAGCCCCTCAAGCCTGTTCTTAAAATAGCTCTGTCCTGACCTGCTGAATTATTTACAGAGGCTGCAGGGCAGAGGCTGAGTGAATGCACTTCCTTTCTGAACATGCTCAGGAGCTCCCAGGGCCCGGTGGGGAGGCCGGCGTCTCTGGGATGTCTAACACCTGGTGTCAGGGAGTCTGCCATTGATTTTCTTTAGAACAAACCTCTCTGCAAAGACCACAGACTCACATTAGTCAGCACTGCAGAGCCCCGGTGAGAGCCAGGTGCGGAGAACGGGGAAGCAGGAGCCATTTCTCTGCTCTGGACACTTGCTTCTTTCCCTTTCTGTATCTGAAGGGCGGGGAGAACCTGGTGCCCCCACATGGAAGGCAGACTAGTGACCTCTAGCATTTGGAAATCCTCTCTATTAAAGATATAATTACAGACATCCACATGAAAAAGGCATTTGGGAGCTTGGGAGCAGGGAGAAAGATGACAAGCTTGATGTTTGGATTGATTTCTTCTCAACGGGGATGGTTTCAGCAGGTTTCCTCACACAAGTCGTGATACTTTATCATTTTTTTAGGTCTCTGGCTAGAGTTTTATTTTATTTTTTTTCGTAGAGACAGAGTCTCAGTTTATCGCCCTCGGTAGAGTGCTGTGGCATCTCAGCTCACAGCAACCTCTAACTCCTGGGCTTAGGAGATTCTCTTGCTTCAGCTTCCCAAGTAGCTGGGACTACAAGCACCTGCCACAACGCCCGGCTATTTCTTTTGTTGCAGTTTGGCCAGGGCCAGGTTTGAACTCGCCACCCTCGGTATATTGGGCCAGCGCCCTACTCATTGAGCTACAGGTGCCGCCCACTGGCTGGAGTTTTTAATTGTGTTAATAAATAGGGAAGCTCTTAGGGACTTGGAAACTTTGGGAAGTTCACTCTGGGCTTCTGGCTACTGATGAGCACAGATTCTTCCTTCATTTTGGTCTCAAGGAACCATCTCCAGAGCCCTTCTGTCCAGCGCAGGGCAGTGCCCTCTCACTCACATTTCTGTTCACTTTGGATAGCGGGGCACATGGCCCCTAAGCGGGGAAGCTGGCCATGAGGCAGAGGCCTCCCCTTCTCTTGTGTGGGGCAACTGGAAGCCACACTGAAAGGCCTGGACTGTGGCCTAAGAAGTATAGAGGGCTCAGAATCGGAAGACACATGGAGTTCAAGGCTCTGCCACCATGAGCTCTGTACCACTAACCAGATTTCCCTACTACACGGAAGGAGGAGTAAACATTCTTTATTCTTCTAGCATTCTGTTTTGTGACATCGCCGCTGTATCCTGGGCGTCATCTCATTTACCCGTTAATCCCGTTCTGGGTAGGGAATAGCATCTCTCATTTACATGCTTGAGAGGTTGGTGGAGGTCTAAGGTTATAGAAGCTACAGGGTGGCCATGCTCGAGCCCAGTTTTTATTTTCCTATAAATCTTGTTTTCTTTCCAAGGTATTCCAGTGGCCTTATTTCACAAAGTTGTTGTGAGGATCAGATAATTATAATATATATGAAAGATAAAAGAAAAAGTCTAACCCGCGTTTGGTAGTGTTCTGTTTCCGCGTTTCAGTTCCTTGTCTGTTAGAAAGCGGGTTTGCAAAGGCCCCGGCTTCGAGAGGGGAAGCAATACAGCTTGGCGTCCTCTTTCCTTTCATCCCAGGAAACCAGTTCCTTTCCTGCCTCCCTCCCGCAGGTGCATTTGCCAACTGGGAGCTTAGCCCCGGCTTGGGTCCACAGTGCTGGCTCCCACTGCTCTGGACTGCAGAGGGCAGGGCTGCCGTGGATGAGGGTCAGCTGTCCTTTTCCCTAATGTTCACTTGTGCTAAGATCATTCTGAAATGCCTTCCTGCACCCTCGTAGGCCTAGAGCCTTCTTAAACCCTGGAGCCCAATTGGTACCTGTGATTTATTTTATTGTCACTTATTCCCACAAATAATACAAATAAAAATAAATGTAATAAATGGGAGTGTATTTAATTGCCATCCCGCTAGTCTTAAATGCCCCCGTTCTTATGTCCATCTCGGCTGCCCTGAAACATTCCCAACTAGTAAAGATTAATTTATCATTGTATCCTAGTTTCCTAATCTCAAAGTGAGGATAGGGGGTTTTAATCTTAATACAGACTTTTTAGAGTCAGAGAATTTTTCTAAGGGATGTGGAAATGGGTACACGGATAGATGGATATAGGTGTGTGTGTATTATGTATATACACATAAATATTAATAGAGAAGTTTCTCCTGTGGCTTCACGCAGAATGCTTAAAGATCCTAGAAATTTTACTCTAGGAATGGAAGCAGAGGAAGCCACAGGCTTCATGGTTGATTGCTTTTCTGATTGGTGCTATAAAAAAAATGCATTAGAGAGAGAATGTTTGATTTAAAGAGCGCCTAGATGCCGACACCACCTCTGTTTGTTTTCCTTCCTTTAGCAGAAACCTTGTAAAATTTTTATGAAGCATTAATGGATCTGAGATTTTCTCAAGCAAATTTTATGAGGTGAGCATAATCCCACACATCCGACCCAATTTAGCAGTCTTTAGAGACATAGAACATAAAGGGAACTCAGCAAGTACCCTGGGTGCCTCGGGGCACAGGGCAAAGTTGCACGGGGCAGGGGAAGGAACTTTGCTCCCCCATGATGCTTTGGTACAAGTTGCAAAGTCTGATGAGTGGTAAAGTTGCAAAGTCTGATGAGTGGTAAAAGGGTGGAGGGAAGAGACGTCCCTCCAGGAAGAACACTGCACAGGTAAGCCAGAACTGCAGGCATTAAATCTCAATTCATAACTGACTTCAAGAACTTCCTTTCTATAACTCTAGTCTTTGATGAGAAAAATCACATTTCAGAAAAACAAAAATGCATTTGTATCAACAAGTCTTACGATGTCAACCTGGAATCTGTGGCAATCTAAGGGAAACACAAGCACACCCCACACCCTCCACCCTCCACTCCCAGTTTCTTTTTCTTTTTTTTATGAAGTCAAGTACACATAGATCATGAATACATTCATGCATGTGTGGGATACAATGTGCTGATTTTTTTTAATGCAATCTGACCTGTAGATCAAACCAATCAACAGAGCTTTCGCTTCATTTACTTGATTATTGTGCCAAAACATCTATGTTCTACACTTGACAGATTTGACTTGTACCCTTGTCATATGCTCTATAGGTGCGGTCCCGCCTCACTCCCAATTTCTTGTCTTTATCTGAAACAAAGGAGCCTTGAAGAAGACAAATGCCACTTTCATTCATGTTAATGAGTGAAGTTGCAGTCTGAAATGTGACATTTGGTGTCCCTACAAACCAAGCAGCTCACCGTGCCTCAGCATGCTGGTAAAAGGTGGGCATTTAGAGGATTCCTGTCTCTTACCTGGTTATGCTGATTTTGTCCCACTGTGGAGAGTTCTCTCCACTTAACATAGGCTTTGAACTTGATGTATGGTAGGTATAACAGGGGCAGAGACATCTTTAGGAAGAGAAAGAGGAAGCCTCACCAATCAAGACATCACAGTGACCTATTCAAGAACTGTGAAGAATCTGGGATTTTACCTTATTTTTAGGCAGCTTGCCACTGCTTTGGGGAAGCTGGCAGAGGACAAGAGACTACAGGGTCAGAGAGAGAGGACTCTATTACTCACGGTGTGACAAGCAGCTGGAGCGTCACGTTTGTGTAGTGCCTTTTGTCTCTTAGGTCCCAAGAGGGTGATGTATATGGCTCTGGTGTCTACTGTAAACTCAGGTGGTTGGCACCAAACTGGTAACTCCAAGTTGAGCCAACCCAAAGGTTTTATAATGGGCTCCTGGCAAACTTGTTCAACATGTGCCTGGGCTGGAGGCATTCTGTTTATTATACTTGACACAAAAGTCTGCCCTGTGCTATGGAAGAAGACACTATCTGTGCCTTAACATTCTTTATTATTCAAAGATCCTTGAAAGACAGTCTCTGCTCATGCTCATAAGATGTGGAGTGATGCAGGAGACCATGAGGCATTGCCTCCCAATAATACTCACCCTTGCTACCCTCTGGGGATGTGTCCTCAGGAGTGTACTATTTCTTTTCTTTTCTTTCCTTCTTTCTTTTTTTTGCAGTATTTTGCCAGGGCTGTGTTTGAACCCACCACCTCCAGTATGTGGGGCCGGCGCCCTACTCCTTTGAGCCATAGGCGCCACCCGAGTATACTGTTTCTTCAGCCACTCTCATTAATCTGATCAACAGAGGCTGGTACCAAATCCATCCAATTTGTCTCACACATCATCTAGTTCAACATCCTCTCATCATGACTCCATGCTTCAGTTTGAGGCTATTCTGCAGCATTGACCTCAACCTTGGTCCCTAGGTGCCAGATTTAACCAGATAAATGAATGCCATACACAGTCGGGGTTTACCTGAGAAAGTTAAGGACAAAGTTTTCCCAAGTTTCCATTTGTCTGGGGTGTAAATGCAGGGATAGCAGTATGTGCTAGAACTTGTGCAGACTCTTCTTCCTTGCAAAGAGGCAATCTAGGACAATTCTGTTATCTGTCACCATCCTGGCCAGAGAACAGAGGCTGATCTGAATTCTCCAGGACAAAGGTGGTGTCTCCTTAAATACTTGCAGGTTCTTTTTCAGCCCCTCTGCAGTGTAAAAGTCACAGTGTGTTCAGAAGTGGAGCAAGTTAAAGTCTGGCTTTCACATAGGAGGTATAATCCCAAGGTTGTCCTAGTATTCCTGGGTGGAAAGTGTTGTTTACATTTTGGGGTCTCCTTAAGGAAGACCATCAGTGCAGGGTCACAGGTTGATGTCATCCCCTAGCAGGTTTTTATGAATTAAGGTTTTCAGTTCAGTTTGAATAATGAGTCTAGTTCCTATTTTTTTTTTTTTGAAGATATATCCACATCACCTCCTGATGGTGTTACTGTGTCCTGTGAAATCGTGGAGCAGTGGGGGAAGGAGGCGGGGGGAAGACAATGGCAGACAGATGTTGGCAAGTGTCTTGTGATGAAGTTACAGGATCTGAGGCCTGTTCCTGATGAACCATTCAGTTAGATTAAGAGGAATGGCCATCAGATTGCAGTAAGAGGTATTAGGAGGGTATGGGTGACCCTGTAGTCAGTCAAATGAAGGTATTTGCAGCAGTTTGGAGAGTTTTCTCAGGTCATTGTCCTCATGAAGAAGGCTTCTTGGATGGTTCTAAAAGACAAAATATCCCCTCCTCCCTGTCCCTTCCAGGGCCTGTGATGTTCTTCCCCAGGTGCCTGAGTTTTGGGGTTAAACTTGTGCAAAATGTGTCTGCCACATCCAGTCGCTCTAACTTTACCTTCTCCAATCGTCTCCTACTGGTCTCTGGACATTTCATCTAGAAGGTTCAGATGTAAGAGGTTTGAAGATATTTTTCTAAAACTGACAGAGATGAATTATACTCCCCACTTTGGCCTGTGTCTGCCACTGTAAGGGGGATTTGAACAACCCCTTTGATGTACTCAACCAAGTGACAGTGTTTGATGTGGGATCATGTTATTCCAAGAAGAGAATTCAGGTGGCTGAGTTAGAATTAAGTGTGAATCCTTTAGACCTGCTTTTGGCCAGGCTGCCACCTAAAAGGTGGACCAGTAGTTCTGGCCGGGAGTTGCTATGAGGGGAAGGAAAGAGCATCATGCCCAGGAAAGGTCAGGGGGAAATCTTGAATTTTCAGAAAAAGCATTTATATCCCTCCCCGTTTATTTTGTCCTGTTCATTATTCAGAAAGTTTCTGAAAAAAGATGATTCTTTTCTTGGAACAGGCATATCCAGGTACCAAAAGTGCCCCCATTAGAGTGTATGGAGTGGACAAAAAGTGAGGGAAATAGAATAGAAATGTTTCTGATTTAATTTTTCAGCGTTTGTTCCCATGTTCAGTGATAACAGATGCTTTGGGAGATAGCAAGATAGGGAGAATTCAAGCCCATTAAATACCTTGGCTATCAGCCCATTGCTGAGTCATTTTTGGGATGAAAGATGGAGCATTGCTAGACTATAGATGTTCTCACAAGCCCAACTCATGACCCAGATTGGCTTTAAGAGCCACAGTAGTGCAGCTGGAAGACTCAGATTACACTGGAGCAGTAATACTGTGGCCTGCAGGAGTGCCCACAGCAGTGAGGCTGCGTCCCTACTCAGGGGTCAGATGGAGTCAATCTTTCAGGAGTGGGCAGGGGCAGTGCTCCCTGCACTGTGGCCCATCTTGCTGTAAGATGAACAGGTCAACTTTGGCAGGAATTGCCATGTCTGGAATGAAGAAGTAGCCCGTACATTAGAAACAACAGTCTTTTACCATGTACCCAGTCAAGGGTGGTGGATAATGCCACAGGGGACCATGATGGATCCATGCATCAGGGGCATCAGGGTGGTGTAGGTTCCATCAGCAACTTCATTCAGACCCTTGCTGTGGGTATCTGGCTGTGGGGGCCCAGATTTTTAGGTGTCTATATCCTGTATTGTTTTGTGTCCCTTCCCTCCTCAGGGTTCCTTAGCATACTTGCGTGGCTACATACGTCCTTCAGTTGCCCTTGGGTACCAAGAGACCTCAGCCCTCCCCCTAATCATCTTGCTTATTAGAGCAGCTCAGGTCACAATACAGGGGGTGGGAAGGGTCAAGAGGTTGAATATAGAAAAGAGTTCTGTGTCACTAAGCAAGACCCAGCCAACCAAACACATCCCTGGCTGTCAAGGGCTGTGTGCTCATGTCTTTCCAAAATTCATATACTGGGACGCTGCCCGCAGCGGGACAGCATTTGGAGATGGGGCCTTTGGAAGGCAGTTGGTTCATAAGGTTGGCGCCCTCATAATGGTATCAATGCCCTTTAGGAAGAGACACAGGAGAGCTCCCTTGTACTCTACTCTCTACCGTGTGAAGACACAAGAGAGCAGGTGTCTAAAACCAGGAGGTGTGCCTACATTGGACAGCAGATCTGCCAGGGCCTTGATCTTAGGTCTCCTGGTCTCCAGAATTGTGAGGAATGCGTTTGTTTGTCTTTTAATCTACTCTGTCTGTGTTGATTTGTCACTTAACTGGCCAAGACACTGATGTTTTCAATACGCTCAGAGTTCTGCATTCTCATTGCTGATACTGTTTATCTCAGCTCTGGGGCTTCTAGGCTCAGAGCTACAGCCATATTGCCAACTGGGGCTCTAGGTGGCTTCCCTGTGTCATGACAGCATCCCTTCCTCCTCCCACCCACATTTCAGTGCTTCCTCTTACCATTCAACCCCCAAAAGTTCATTAACAAGTAGGACTCACTTCCTCCCACCTACTGGTGTGAAGTAGCGTTTGCTACAGAATCTCATGGAGTCACTGCAGAGGCCCTAACATTCTGTGAACCCCACATCCGTTCTCTTCAAAGAAACTATCCTCTGTCAGTACCCCATTCTCATCACCAAAAACTGTCAGGAGCTGTGCAGGAGCTAAGATTTCACTCTACTTTTAAGTAAATAAATGGAACCTGCCAGTGTTCTGTGGATGATAACAGAAGACACAAGACTTTTGAGTCTGAGAAAGATTTTATTACTCTGGAACAGCCATTGGCATGTGTTTCAAATTCACATCAGCTCTTCATGTTTTCCAAGCACCCCAAACCCACAGATGTGACCCAGAGCAACCCAGGCACAAGTGGACACTCAGGTTTGCAGTATAGCTGAGTAGCTCTGAGATCTGGGGACTTGAATCTTTTATAATGGTTGGAAAGTGACGGTGCCCAATTCTTCTCTGGGAAAGTGATATTTTTAAAGACACTGGGAAGTAAAGAAAGCATGTCCTCTGTTCAGGAGGGAGACACTCTGTCTCTGTCTTCTAGGTTTGCTCTACAAACATCTATGGAAAAATGTGTCCTCTGCTTGCCAAGTGTGCAAAAGTGCAAGACACTCGTGGAGGATTTCTCCTATGACCTTGCTAAGAGGATTCTGAGCAGGTTACTTCTGGAGCTCTCCTCCTGTCTTGAGAGCAACCTTTGATTGAACAACTACTTAGGAGAATGTGCCAGGCTCTGGAATAGGCACAGAATAGAGAATAAATAATACAGCAGTGGTTCCCGCCCTGACATAGCCTGTGTAGGCGAAATAATAAGGATGACAGCTATACATAGATAGTGCTCGCTATGTGCTCAGCCTCGTCTGAGTAATTTATATGTGCTTGCTTATTAAATCATCAGCATGACACCTTGAGATAGAGTCTACTGCTATCATTCCTGTATTTACAGATCAGAAAACTGAGAGGGAGGATGACAGAGTCAGAATTCAAGCCCAGGTGTTTTCTTGAATTTATGCTTCTAACCTGTCTTAGTGCAACTAAGTTCACTAGTTATATACTCAGCATAACTCTGTCTTATATTGCTTCTAGTGGAATTATCACAGTGTCGCGAATTTGGTGATTTTATAATATGAGGACAACAGGGATCGTCTGAAAGGGATTTCCAAGCCAGACCGAAGGGCTTCCTGGAGGAAGGGACATCTGAGAACAGTCCTGAAGGGTGAGGGGTGGTGTGCTGGGGAGGTGAGGGGCAGAGAGTTTGCAGCAGGGAAGCTGCATGTGGGAAGGACTGGGGATGAGTTGGGCTGGCTCATGGTAACATTTACTTGGAAGGGTCATTTATTTCTTCAGGATGAATAAGTTGCTGAGCTATCCCCTAGACTTCTAACTCTTTATTGCTTGTATTTTTGACTAAAAATACTCCACTTTTATTGTTGGGATAGCCCAGGAGCCTCTAAAATGTCAGCAAAATAAGCTAGAGCACACACAGCAGAAGAGAAAAGTAAAATCCACCATCATCTGAGTTTGTTTTGATTTATGAACTCATATACCCCAGGTACCTAATTATTAAGCAAGTAGAGAAATTAAGGTGAACGTGGGATTATTAAAAACAATAATCAATGCCCAGAAGACTGTTGGACGTGACAGCTTTGTTGGTGGCCTGTCTTCATTATGGGGTTCTGTGAGGCATCATTTTCCCGTGACCACTGTCTCTTTCTGGCCATGACTGTCAGCCTCCTGCAGCACTGGATGTTTGGGTGGTCATGAGGGCACCCTAGTCACACGGGTCTTTCCCACACTCGCCCTCCTCGTCACTGACCCACACTCTTCTGCTTAGTATGGCCAGATTGAGAGTGCCCTGTGATCTGACAGCTCTGAATAATTGATGCCTCCTTCTGCTAAAGGGGGGTTTAGGTTTTGCGGTTCAGCAGGACGCTTTTCTCTTACTGACCTTAACCTTCAGAAGCACTTGGGCATTTCGAGAGATCAATACAATTTCTCCTGGGTGGGCTGTGAGGGCAGGAGCCTGACAGAGAGTGATGATCAAGAGAGGAGGGGAGGATTGTGGAGGGACCTAGGGAAGGAGAAGAGGGCTGCAGGCCCTGGTGGGGCAGGGTGGGGCGGGGGAGCAGTGCAGAGGGGGAAAGGGAAGGCTTCTAAGTAAGGAGGAGGCTTGGACTGAGAGAGCAGAGCGTTGGGAGGATCATACACAGCAACTAAGAGGACAAGTGAGGGGCAGGCAGGGAAGGAAAGGAGGTTCACTCCTCAGCTCTCCTGCACCACAGCCCACCATTGCAAAGCTCTGCCCTCTGGGAGGGTGACAGGGACCCAGCATCTCCTGGGAAGCAGACTGCTAAATAACTAAATCACGGAGAGACTGAGGCAGAATAGGGTGTTAGAGGGAAGGGAAAGTGCCTTTAACACTTGATTGCCAACTACGTGCCAAAAGGGCATTAAGAGATTATTTAGTTATCATTAATTTTTATCAATATGTAATATTATCTATAGTTATTATGAAATACTATTTAGACTAATTGTCAAATGGTATACTCAGGTAGGCATTATTATGCTGTGGTACTGATAAAAGATGGAAGCTTGACCAGGTGCGTGCTGTGAGTGGGCCCATGACCAGTGGTAGAGTTAGAACACAAGCTCAGTTCCTTGAGGCTCAGAAGTTCAGCATCTCATGCTGCACCCAGAAAGTGATGCGTTGCAGGGATTTATTTATCTGGAGGCACTGGCGGAAACTTTAATGGAGGGGGCAACCGCGTCTGATTTCTCAACTCTGTCACGGCTAGCATAGTAAATACAGCATAAAAGATGCTAAAATGTTAGTAGGAAAAAGGAAGCGCTGGAGGTTAGGTAGGGTAGGAGCAGGGGGGCAAAGGACGGAGGGAGAAAGGAAAGGACAGCAGGAAGGATGGAAAGAAAAGATGGAGAGAGAGGAGGGGAGGAAGAAAGGAGGGAGGGAAAGAAGGAAAGGCATTTGAACTTGCATCTGGAAACAAGAATCGCATTTTATTGGAAAGGGTGGGAGAGAGAATATTGGTGCAGCATTAGTAGCGTCATCAAAGCACAGGGTTTGCCCTTGTGTGACAAAGTGATGAGAAATAGTGCACTCTAGCTGTGTTCTAGACAGAAGAAAATAGTGGCGATAAGGGAACTAAAATGGCCTGAGTCCTGAGCCCAGCGTTTATTCAACAGATACTTGGCGAGGGCCTGCTATTGACGATCACTGCTAAAAGGGCTTAGGCAATGCCAGTGAACCAAGCAGAAATACACTGTGCCCTCACTGGGCTTGTATTACATGAACAGAGACAGTAAACATGATACGCAAATAAATTACACAGGGCGCAAAAGGGGCTGCCTTCTTTGGAGTGAAAAAAAGGGAAGCAGAACAGAGAAGCACAGCCAGGTCAACTAGCGTAGTTAGAGTGAACCATTAGGCAGGGGACACTTGAGTCATGTCTTGAAAGAGGTGAAGGAATGATTCATGCATTTTTCTAGAGAACTCCAGGCTGAGGGGACAGACAGAAGAGAGCCTGGGGTGTTCATGGCAGGTGTGGCTGGACCGCAATGTGTGGGGTCAGGTGGGCAGGTGGACTGCAGTCTTGGTGAGATTGGGTCTCAGGGACGGTCTCACCATGGAAATTATAGGGAACCAGTGGATGGTTTTGAGCTGGGAGGGGGTAGCATGGGATATGTTCTAAAATAGTGATTCTCAACCTTCCTAATGCCGCGGCCTTTAATACAGTTCCTGTGGGTCGCGACCCACAGATTGAGAACTGCTGTGCTAAAAGGATGCTCCATAGAGGCAGGCATGGTAGTAGCCAGCTGGGTAATAGTGAGGGAGGTGTCCAGGGTCAGATTCTAAATACTTGTAGAATGAAGAGCCGGTAAGAGTTGCTAAAGGATTAATTCAGAATGTGAGAGAAATTGAGGGGTCAAGGGTAACTCCAAGATTTGGGGGTTGAGTTGGCAATATCTGAGATGGGCTATATTTGGGGCCAAGGAACTCCTGGAAAATACCAGGAGTTACTTTGTGTACATTAAGATGAGGTCACTGTTAGATATACAAGTGGATGTCACCAGGGCAGATGCATATAAAGGAGGCTGGAATCTGAGGAAGATGTCCAAGTAGGAGATTTACAGTGTGGGATCACCACCCCATAGGTGATGTTTAAAATCCAGAGATGAGATCACCGGATACAGGAGAGACCAGACATCACAAAACAGGTGTCTTCAAATGCCACACCCATGGCTTGAAACATTATTTTATGGCCAACGGGGAGCAATCTAGATCTTTTGGAGGATAGGGGCGTCTAAATCTCAGCTGGGCTTTTTGTTAGTGCTTTTTGTTTGCCTGCTTTAGGCAAATGCCATGCTGAGGTCTGGGGAGCAGAACCGGGATAGACCAGTTAGAAGGCAGGTGCACCCAGCTATGGGGGGCGCGTAAGGAGGACCACGCTGGAATGGGGAGGTGCAGTGAGGGGAAGAGGTGAAAGGAAAAAGGGAAGGATGGCAAATCCAACTTCCCTTTCACTCAGTTCAAAAAGAAAACATGATATTAATTCAATAGAAAATAAAACATAATTTAAGCCTGAAAAGAAGAATTTTCCTCTCTCTTCTCTCTTTCCCTCTGCTTGAGGCATGAGGGAAAGCTGTGGCTCATAACGCTTTGCTCTCTGGGAGCAAAGCTGACAATGGGGCAGGAAGGATAGCGACACAGTGTTCTCAGGATTTCAGAAAACCACTTTCGATCTGAACCACGTAGCGGGAGGAGCCCACTCTTCTCATTACCCAGCTTAGCGTGTTCAGAATCCAGGGGGGGATTTTTGAGACACAGAAAACCGAATGCCTTCAATAGAGAGACAGCACTATTTTCACTGCCCCCAATCCCTTGGCTATTTAAATAATTACGATCATTCCATCCTTATGGAGGAATAGAGTGGGAATAACATACATGACGTGCGACCCCTGTGCCTAACACGTGGTAGCTAGTATCTAACCAACAGGAGCAGGTGCAGGTGCAGGTTAAATCATCTTTGTATACATTATCACAATGTATATGATTCTGTGAAGTGAGTAAGGAGATACCCCCCAGTTACTTGGAAATAAAGAAACTAAGTCCTAAGCAGTTGAAGTGCCTTGCTCACACTGGAACGAAACAGAACCAAGAGTCAAACCAGCTTGTACGCTAAGTCTGCTTTTCACAGTATGTGTCTGGAAACAGCAGGACTCTGCCCCTGAGGACCTTGGACCTTGGTGTCCAGAGCATCCCCAGGCCCATTGTGTGCTGCCGAAGAGTTCATGATCCTCCCAACCCAGTGCCCTTTCCAGCAAGTGTGTTTTGTCTTTAACATTAAGGGTGGAGAGTGGCAGGTGACTGCCTGCTCCTTTCTAAACCTTACTGAGCAAAAGTAGGCCCAAGGGCTCCCAGAGGGAGTGGAAATGGCTGCCCGACTCTGTGTCTCTTTTCCATCCTGCTTGGTGAGGATCCGTGTCTTCCGACTCTGTGTGCTTTGCTCCTGGATCAGTGGACTGCCCCGTGCATTGCAGTAAAGGTAGAGTAGGGTTTTGAGCTGTGGGGTTATTGCTGGGATATTTTATCTCTAACAGGCACAAAGGTGATAATTCCTCCTGCAGTGTTATAAATCACACGTATCCTCACCAAAAGGCATTTGGAATAGGGCTGTTTGGAAACTCAACACAAACAGCCTTCCACCCCCTTCATTCGCCTGAAGATTATTTCCACTATTTCCCCACTGACTCTTTCTCTTCCACACTTTGGGCCCACTGAAGGCTGGTGGTGTTTAAGAACTACCTGATGTATTCCTTTGTTAGCAGGCCAGTGGACGCTACCCCTGTACCTGAAACATCTATAATCAAACACAGTTAATTACAGGGCAAATATAGTACACCAGCAGGGCTTTTAAAAATCAATTAGCATGCAATTCAAGATTAAAAATGGAAGGGGACTAATTTTATTTTTCATTTGGATGGTAGGCTGATTAAAGAATAATAGTACAAAGGCTGAAGTCTCTGCAGGAATATTTAATCAGAAGTGTAGAAAGTTTACCCAGGTGTCTTTGGGAACCATAAGACCTGGGGGCTTTCATGAGGGAGGAAGGAGGTTGAAGACAGGAGATGTTTTGCAGACCTCTCATGAGGCTTTGTCTACGCTCGAGCCTGCTCCATTCTTTTAGCCCTACTCTGTATGAGTTGTATGTACTTGTTCTTATTTATCTGTCATTACTCAAAGCTGTGTCTTCTTGACATATGTTCTTTGTCCATCAATGGAGGAGAGCAATGTCCTTTCATCTGTTGCCTTTGGAGAGTGAGTGAGGGGAGGGAAGGTGAGTCCTCTGGGTCTTTACTATGGAATAGTCACACAATAGATGCCAGAGCTTGGGGTTTTGTGGCATCTGATGCGAATAAGATCACTTTGTACACTGGGCAGCTCCATCTCTTTGAAGTAGCCTTATTATGTCTAATTTTGAGTACTATGCAGAATGGACACTCTCTGGAAATTTTGAAAATGCTAACATGCTCTCTAGTCTGAAATTCTGCTCTAACCCCAGGCAACCTGCTCCATGTTACCCCATCTGTGTTTTCATCTTAGGATATGGAAAGGCAGATGAAAATTCGTATATAAAGGCAATAGAAGTTACGTAGGTAGGGACACCTCATCATGACCAAATTGTAATTGTCTCCATGCATCCATGTCAAGAGTAGTGGTGATAAAAGCTACTCACCATGGTCTGACTACCCTGTGTTGACCTTAACTGGGCTTGTGCTGGTCACGTGAATAATTGTGTGTTTCCTTGTGTCCACGCTGCATTTGCCCGTGAGCTTGGGGCGAAGCTCCTCCTCCTCCACAGTGGGTGAGCAATATCTCCACATGGCCCTTCTGGTTTGGTCACCCCAGTTGGCATTCACTTGTCAAGCCCATTGTCACCAGTCCTATTTTGGAAACTTTGTCCTTCCCCAGCTGGGTACCTGATTCCTACTGGAATTTCCCCATCTTCCCCCTGTTCTGAGCACCTGCTGGAGACCAAGGTGGCAGATATTTAAACTATTGTAGTCTTAGCCTCTGGCATTGAGCGGGGATTCAGCCTTGCCGCTCCCCTGGCCTTGATTAGCATTCCAATTCTTCTACCTGGACTCTTACTTCATTCTTTATCCCTCATCTCACTCATTATTCTTCATTATTTCTACCACAGGCGTAGGGTGTTTGAGGGTTGAGTTAATCACATTCCTCAGATCATAGCATATCATCATCCCTGGCAAGGGGATCATTGAGTCCCGAAAAGTGCTATCTTATTTGTTCCCCTTCATTCCTGATTCCATTCTTATTCCCCTTCCTGTACAGTTTCCCACACAAATGTTTCATAAATCTCATTAAATGTGCATGTATCTTTGTAAAATGTGATGGCGTATTGTATGCACATGTTGCTGATTTATCCATTTCTTTGATTTATCAGGGCTGTCTTTCCCTCCATCCCAAACAATTCCATGACAAACATCCTTTTATAAATCGATAAGACATTTCCAAAGGAAATATAGCCAGTGGTGATATTGTTGGGTAATGTGACTCCACATGCGTAATTGCATCAATAGCTGCCATATTGCTTTTCAGGATGGGTCCACAAGTCTGCCCTCCCCAGAAGAGTGCTTGGGTACCCACCTGCACACCTTTCCTCTTCAACAACTCTTCATTTTATCTAATTCCTGATTCTTATTTTTTTAAAACCATGTTCATGGGTGTAAAGCAGTGACAGCTCATTTTCATTTGCATTTGAATTTCCCTGGTTACTGGTGAGTGTGAGTTCTTCATGAATTAGTTTTCTTTCTGGGCTTTTTCTTCTGTATATTGCTGGGTTTTGGATTTTTTTTTTTTTATTGCACTGACCATCCAATTTTTTGGTACAGATTTACAGGAGAGATGTCTTGGTATATTTTAGATGTTAATTATCAGTTTTAGATATTGAAAATTATTTTTTTTCTTTGTCATCTGTTACCTTTGTTGATGGTGCTCTTCACCGAATAGGCTTGTGCAGTGATTAGGAGCATAGATGCTGGGACCCAGCTGCCTGGGTTCAGATCCTCACTTTGCCACTAACACACACACACACACATAAGTTATATATGTGTTTTCAATGAAAACAATTCCTTTTTTAGTTTTATACTTTTACTTTTCTCATTTAGATAATTAAGAAACAATCACCATAATCTAAAACAACACTAACATAACAAAATTTTGGTTTCTTGGTTTGTCTTCTCCCATGTTGGGAGCCAGTTTTCCAATATTATCTACTGAACTATTGTTCCTCATTGCTTTGTGGGATTTCTCCTTTATACTGAGTTCTTATATACATTATATGTGGCTTTTTTCCTGAGCTTTCTTTATCTGTCTCTTTTTCCTGGGTCTGTACCATATTGTTGGATTATTCTAGTTTTAAATAACCTGTTAGGATGGTTTTCCTTCATCTCTGCCTTATTTCTTGTACCTGTGTTTCTGCATGGGTTCCCTACATCACTTTTTCGTCTAGCTGTGATGACAGGGCATCCTGTAATGTGGCTGTCATGGTTTCCATAAGTCTCTTAGAAACTACCCTGTACAAAAGGACTAGTAACGATTTTCCTCCTCCATTTTTGCATTATAAACCTCTAGGACTAGAACATCGGCACATCTTTTGTTGCTCTGTAAATTGCCAGGCAGTGTCAGGGGTAGTTAATGAAGATGTGTTTAAGGATCAAATAAAGCTCCCTTTATCATATCACATATAATTTTATATGAAAGGAAGCCTGATCACTTTTGTATGTTGGGGACTGTTGAGTGAGTTGTGAGCCCACTTTCCCATTTTGAAGCCAACTCCTTCAGAAACGTCTAAGCTAAAACAATTTAAGTCAACAAATAATCAAAAAGATAAATAATCAAGGAGACTAACAACAACAAATTTAAAACATGTGCCTAACAGTTTGTTTAGCTGAAAGAAAGATTCATTCTTCAGGGGCGGTAAAGAACTTGATATTCATTAGAATGAACTCCAAGTTTTCTAAAGAGTATTCCCATGACAGGAGCTGTCTCTTTCCCCTGTGTCCATCTAGAACAGTGTTTTTCAACCTTTTTTATCTCATAGCACACTTGAACCTGTATGTAGTTAAACTTCTGCAGCACACTTAAATTGAGTTGATCCAAAAAAGAAAAAGAATAAAGGAAAAAAAAGAAAAGAATATGCTTACTGTGCTTAGAACTTCTTTACAAATAATTTACTTAATGATCTTTAAAAGTTTTGCAGTACACCTAGGATCATCTCACAACACACTGGTGTGCCACGGCACACCATCTGAAAATCACTGGTTTATAACATGTCACCAGGATGACTGCACAGAAGCAAGTGGAGAAAACAAAGCCCCAGTGCACATCCTTTCTAATAGTTTTCATCCATCTAGTCCTCCGGTAGAATGTAGAGACTCTTCTGTAGGAAGAGAGGGATTTCAAAGCCTAGAATTCTAAATGAGAGGCCTTTCACTTAGTTTCTACTTCACAGCATGTGGATTAGCTCAGCTCCTTACTGGCAGAGGGAAGGCCCGAGCACCATCATCAGAGCTTCTGTATCCACACTCGCTGCTCCGCTCCTGTAAGGTGTGCTTTGTCCTGTATCTTGTGTTCTGTGGCACAGAATAGACATTCAGTATGTACCCTTGACCCTGGAACAACATGGGTTTGAACCTTGAAGGGTGTGATCGCCTTGCACATGATTTTCTTCCACCTCTGTTACCTCTGAGACAGCAAGACCAACCCCTTGGTCTAGTAATGTGAAGATGATGAAGACTGTTAAGATGAGCCACTTCTCCTTACTGAACAATAAATATCTTTTCTTCCTCATGATTTTATTTATAATATTTTCTTTTCTCTAGCTTGTTTTATTATAAGACTACAGTATATAATACGTTTAACTTTGTGTTAATTGTTTATGTTAGTAGGCTTTTGATCAACAGCAGGCTATTAATAGTTAAGGTCTGAGGAGTCAAATATTTTATGAAGATTCTCAACTGTATGGGAGGTTAGCACCCTACCCTCTAGTTGTTCAAGGTTCAACTGTATTTGAATGAATGAATACATGGAAGAATGAATGAATTTTGATAAAAGTCTATGTGTGATGGCTTGTGACTTACCCAAAATATATTTAGTCTTGGACTTTTAAGGAATCCTTTCCCATCTTCCTTGAAAAGTGATTAGCATTTCCATGTTTACCATCTACAGGCAAAGTCATGTTCTTTGCTCTCATGTTAATTAATTTTATATACTCTCATGTTAATTAATTTAGCAAATACCAATTTAGCATCTACCATGAGCATGGCTATAACATCTGTGATGTCCACGAAAGATGGGAGTAATGTGAAGAGAAAAAAAGATGCGATCATGGGTCCTGGGGTCTGTTGCCTTAAATTTTGATCCTCTTACTTAGAAAGAACATAACCTTAGGTAGGTCACTAACATGTTCTTTGCCCGAGTCTTTTCATCTGAAGAATCTTATTTTTTCTCATAGAATTATTGTGAAAATTCAATGAGATAAGATATGTGTGAGGACTAGCACATTCTTAACACTCCACAATTACTAGGTACTGGTGTTTTTACAGTCTAACCTACAAAAATGTTCAACTTTGGATGGTAAATAACACATGACCTGGAATAGTTTAAACTTTTGAGAAGGTAGAAACACATCACAAATGTCTTAAGTTATTTATGCCTATACTGTGTCTTTCTCTGAACCTCCTCTCTGTTTAGTTTGCAGACTCTTTAAAGGGATCGCTCTACATTGACAGATAAGTGGTGTTCATCCCTTAATGTAACAGTCCCTGACTTTTTTGGAACCAGGGACCAGTTTTCTGGAAGATAGTTTTTCCACAGACTGGGAGCTTGGGGAGATGGTTTTGGGGTGGTTCAAGTGCAGATTTCATTTACTGTGCAATTGATTTGTATTATTAATACATTGTCATATATAATGAAATAATTATACAACTCACCATAATGCAGAATCAGTGGGAGCCCTGAGCTTGTCTTCCTGCAACTAGATGGTCCCAACTAGAAGTGATGGGAGACAGTGACCCCAGAAAAGTATTGCTGCTATAAAGCCTGCCACCAGATGCAACTTAACTGTCATTTGCCAGTCACTGGTTGTGTTTTGATATGTGTCTGCAAGCAATTGATTTATGATGGTCTCCATGCAGTCAAACCTCTCTGCTGATGATAATCTGTACTTGCAGCCACCCCCCAGTGCTAGCATCACTCCTTCAGCTCTACCTCAAATCCTCAGCCATTAGATTCTCATAAGAGCATGCACCCTAGATCCCTCCTGTGTGTAGTTTATAGTAGGGTTCACACTCCTGTGAGAATCTAATGCCATTGCTGATCTGACAGGCCTTGGAGCTCAGGTGGTGAGGTCAGTGATGGGGAGTGGCTGTAAATACAGCTGCTTTCCCCTGCTCATCTGCTGCTCGTATCCTGCTGTGAGGCCTGGTGCATGGCTGGGGACCACACCTGTAGTGGGTGCTCTTTAGAGCTAGCTTGTGCCCTGGAAAACGTTCAGATATAGTCATATGACTCCCTGTTCTCCTGTTTGTTCCTGGCTTTCTTCTTCTTATCTTTTGCCTTTTTAGGTAACCAGAGGCTAAAGAAAGAATTTTGGCTTCTTATGGAGAGTCTTATCTGCTAGACTTAACTACAAAAGTTAGGGGAAAAAATCAAAACAAATGAACAATAAAGGCTCAAATAGGCCCCGACATAAGTAAACTTGTCATCCAGTTCGGGGGTTGCTTGCTGCCCTGTTTAATACCATATTTGTTTTGTGCCTTTCAGCCTGAGTCAGTGTGATTCTTCTCTTGACAATCTCCTTCTTGCGAGGGAGTGTGTGGGTTGGATCTGAGAGTACTCAGCTTGTTACTACTCCACTTGATAGGAAGAGGGTCATGAGAGGAGTGGATTTCTGGAGTGGAATTTCAAGGGAAGACGCTCTGCCCAGGGTTTCCCGTCCTTTATTCTGGAGAGCTTCGTGAAACGCTCTGTGTAGAATCAGAGAAGTGAGGGGGTCCACTTGGAGTCTGCAGGCCACTGCAGAGAACACAGTGGCTCCAGTATCAAAAGAGGGGTGTTCTTACTGAGGTCTAACCCCAGTTCCCCGGAGTCCTGTCACTCCTTCAAAAAAAACTGAGCTGCCTTTGAATGCATTTTAAATTTGTGATGAGTGCAATTTAGTTGCTGTTTTCTTTCTTCTTTAATTTGGAAACTTTTGAATGAGGCTAAATGCAGATTTTAATATGTTTAATGAGGTGAGATGGAAATCAGGAGAAGAGAAGTGATGAGAAGAAGATGGTGGGAGGGCTCGGAGCTGAAAATGGCTGGGCACGGGCTGGGTGGTTCTGAGTCTTCTCGTTCCTCTTCTGCCTTAGCCACCGGTTGGCTGGGTGCGGCACTGGGTCTGCTGGACTGTCACCCCTCCGGCCTCACTCCCACCCCTCCGCCTTCACTGCTATGTTTATTTCTTCATGGGATGATTTTTCAGTGTTCTCTTTCTGTTTTCTATCTTAAGAAATTCTTCCTTCCTTCCTTCCTGTTATTTTTTTAAATTTCAGATTAATATCAGGGTACACATGATTAGGTTACGTTGTTTGCTTTTGTTAAGTTCAAGTTGTAGTTGAGCCCCTCACCCAGGAGGTGTACTGTACAGCCCTTTCCCCTTCTTCCTTTCCCCTGACCATCCTTAAATTTAATTGTGCTTTTCACTTGTATGGGCATGTCGTTGTTTATGTACTGGTTTCATGTTAGTATTGCATGTACCGGATGTTTGCTTGTTCCATTCCTGTGATACTTTACTAAGAAGAATGTTCTTCAACTCCAGGTTAATGCAAAAGATGTGAGGTCTGCATCTTTTAATGACTGAATAATACTCCATGGTACACACATACCACAGTTTAATAATCCATTCGTGAGTTGATGGCACTTGCGTTAATCCTGTGTCCCAGCAATTGTGAATTGAGCTGCAAAGCGCAATGAACATTCTAGTGCAAATGTCCTTTTGGTAAAATTATTTTATTTCTTCTTGGTAGATGACTAGTAATGGGATTGTGTGGATATGGAGAGGTGTGAACAATTTTACTCTGCTGGTGGGATTGCAAATTAATACAGTGTCTATGGAAAGAAGCAAGCATAGAGAATCTTCAAAGAGCTAAAAGTAAACCTTCTATTTGCTCCTGCAATCTCATTACTAGGTATTTTTTTTTTAACAATGGATATGGACACACTAGTTAACATGTAATTTAGAAGGATGCTTCAGAGTTAGTTCTTTTCCCCATCTACTCCCACCTCCAGTTCAGAAGTATCCACAATCACAAATGAATGAATCCAATTAATAGTATAAATAACCACGTCCGGGGTGCTCTCTGGAGTTCCAAGATCTATAGGTCAAGGGCACGCGCACACTCTCAGAATACAAAGTGTTCCTCACGCCCTTGTTTTTAAATTGCAGAGGCAAACAAGCTAATATTACAAGAGTAATATTTTGCATTGAAAAGAATCCTAGCAAAAGTGCCACATGATAACACAGCAGTCATTTCCATAATTCTACTCCCTCCAGAGCACAGGTACATTTAATTTCTCACAACTGTTACCTAAATGAAGAGCAGCGTGAGGATCACACAGACAGTGAAGAATACCCACGTGTGCGGGTAGTACATGGCCACTAATCTTCCCTGACATTTACTTTCACTCATGAGCACAGGGGTGACCAGCCCCACCAGTCCTAGATGCTGAAGATAAATGTCAGAGGCATCCATTGGAAGCTTTGCATGCATACAGCATATTGGAAATCAAATATATTTGGCTTATCACACACTGAGGAACCCATCCCTTTAGAAATATGTGGATTGCTCTCTGCCACCCCACTCAATGGCTGCCATTTGGTAGAGTTGGAGAATGGTGGAATAGTTTGCTGCATTTTTAATGGAAGGAAAAAAAATTAAAAAATAAACTAAGCTCAACACTTTTCATATTATATGCTGTGCTTTGTCTCCCCACGTGTTGTGCTGCCAAATTTCCCAAGAGCATCTGCTGCTCCTATTGTGAAAACAATGAGCTGGTGTATGTCATGCAGGGCTATTCTGCCCATGCCAAATAGCTCTGTACATCTCAACTGTCCTCAGACTGGGCTCCACCAATCACTCTGAGACACGTGGCTTTTTCAGCCCCAGGCAATGGAAGTTACAGTATTCATAAGCAATTGCTTTCCTACCATAAAGAATAAAAAGGTTTTGGTTTTAAGGTCTTGCCAACTCCTTGACTACTTTACTCCTGACCCTGACTGGGGAAAGCCGTTTGAACCTTGCACGTGTCTGACAAGGTGAAAGGCTGACATAAAATGCACCTGAGAAGGACTTGGGTTGTAAAATAGTCAGAAAGAGGAGATTTTGTTCTTTTTGACTAGGTACTGTAAAACTATGATGTTGAATTAACACCTGAAGCAGAAGCTTGTTAACTCAAAGCAATATGAGTTGCTTAAAAAAAGCCAGAAGGCGGGTGCAAATCTCCAATTTCAGGGAGTCGTTAGCAGCGCAGAGCGATGACTTTCTGTGGCCTTTGATATTCAATAACCACCTGAATTAATCTGTGGAGGAATCATTATGAACTAAAGTGAAAAATAAAGTTGCTTCAATTTACTGCAAAGTCAGGAAGGATGTCAAGGGGAGCCCTTGGAGCAACATCCAAGAAGGAAGCACTTCTTCCGTTGCCCTCCATGGTCAAAAGAGAAGGAGAGAAGGTCAGAAGGAGAGAAGCAGGTCGTGTGAAGTCAGGTTAGCTGCAGCTTCTGAGATGGTAAGGACGAGAGAACACTGTAATCCCAGCACTCTGTGAGGTGGAGGCAAGGTAGGTCACTTGAGGCTGAGCTCAGGAGTTTGAGACCTGCCTAAGCAAGAGTGAGACCCCCATCTCTATACTTACCTGGCAGGGGAGATACCATGATCACGAAGGTGGTTTTCCCAGGGCAAGGCTTATCCATTGCACTCCGGATGTGCTGACCACCCTGCGATTTCCCCAAATGTGGGAAACTCGACTGCATAATTTGTGGTAGTGGGGGACTGCGTTCGCGCTTTCCCCTGAAAAAGAGAAAAGAAAAAAAAAAAAAAAGAGTGAGACCCCCATCTCTAATAATAGAATAATTAGCCTGGTTTTGTGGCAGGAAGCAAATAAAGAATGAGAAAACATACTCTTATCCAGTGAGATAATAATGCTGTTCAAAAATAAAGGTGTAGCTCATCCTCCTAATATGAAGTGTAATTCGACAATGGATAAAACAATACCGTAGGCCAGAAAACCTAGAATAAAATGATCACCAACTGGATCTAGAGAACTTAAGGAAGCTAATGATATGAATATTTTATCTTATTATGTCTTTCTTTGAAATAGTAATAGACTCATGGAAGGTTTGCAATGAAGGGGATTTTAGAACATGTACTTAGGTGGGTTACACGTTACTTTCGTCAGATCACCTGTTCCTTTGAATAAATCTTACTATTAAGAAATTAAAGCAAATAAATAAAATCAGAAGGGAAAAAAATTGACCTGCTCTGGCTGATGAGCTGGTGAAATTTGGGGCTGTTACTTGATTGCCTATGTCTGTTCCTGGGGCTCCACCAATCACTCAGATGCACATGGCTTTTTCAGCCCCAGGCAATGAAAAAGAGCCCCAGGGCTCCATGGAGTAGGATTAGGACCCGAATTTCCTGGTATTGGTTCTCATACTAGAACTATGCATACTCTCCAAAGTGCGTTTCCTTAGTTTGATAAGTTTGTTAAATGCTATTTGTATAACCCAGAGTTGGGAACAGGGCATACACACTCATCTTCAGTGGAAGGTTGCAGGTAATCGTTCAGATTTGAGATGCAGTAACACGTATTTGACCTGGTTTCTCATCTGCATACTTGACTAGGGAACCCTGTCATCAGAAATACCTATTAATATTCTGTAAGAAGTCCCCCAGAAGTCCTTTAGAAGACACATATCTTGTCTGGGTTCTGGTCTAATTCCCTCATTTTTCACATTGGAGTGCATAGGCTTGGAAATCATGCAAATAGTGTGCTTTGGGCCATATACTTGAAAATCACAGTTAGGAACCAGGCATACGAGTCTTGAATCCATGAAGCTAAGGAGCTTTTCAGATATAGTCTCTTTAATATTTCCATGTCTGTGGACAGAACGCAGTCATGATGTGTTCATTGCTGTGTATGAAACAAAGAAAGCCAAGGTTACCCAGCCCAACTGGAGTATAATTCCTCTTGTAGTGCCTTGGTCTGCTTGATGGACGCTGAGTCAGTCCTTCTGCTAATGAATGGAACAGGGTAAAGCTGTCCAAATTTTAGATCTTAGACCACGATTTGAACTAAAGAAAGTGTCTGATAGCATTATTCACAATTGGCACAGTGATGACGTAAGGGTTAAAGAGACCAGTTTACATTCAGAATGCTTGGTAATGATTTAAGGCATTTTGCTATATTGGCAATCCAAAAACTGGGTAAACCTCTGGCCAAGGTGAAGTATAGCCCACATGGGCTGCAGAGATGCAATTACAGGGAGTTACAGAGCCCTCTCCACTGCCTGTGCTTAATTAAGATATGATCAGCCAGTCTCTTTGTGGCCATTAATTCATTGTCTGGTAATCCAATAAGGGGTTATTGTTTGAAGCTGTTTGAGAGCCACTTGCCTCATTATTAACTCAGAACTGCCCAGAAGGCAGCACTAAGGTGTCATTCTCCCTGCACAGGAGAAGATATGACATTGAAAGACATTTGATGCCTACATTTGACAATCCTTTAGACTCCAACATTAAGGCTTGAGTATTCACAAATCTATGGCTATGGTGACATCTAATTACTAAATGGCAATTAATGATAATAGCCCTTTTTGAATATGTGGGGCCATTCTCTACAAGGAGCTCATCACTCTTTGTTAATTAATATGGACAGGCAGGTGAGTAACGAAAAGGCAGCTTCATAACATTATGGCTGCTGGGTAAACTGAGTCATTCTCAAACTTCCACTTAGAGATGAGCAGCAATTACTTGCTGGCTTGAAGCCCCATGGAAATCACAGTTTTTGAAATAATAGGGTAGGAATGAGAACTGTAAGAAGCTGAAAGGAATGGGTGCCAAAAAAGGATTCAAGGTCTTATTTATTAACTATTCTGAATTCTTTGGTTGCCTCTATTCACCCTGGTTCTGAAAGAGGAGTTGGTCATTTTTTAGTAGTTGGATCGGTCTACAGACCTGAAAAAGTAAGTAGACTTTCGGAAAAGTTAGGTTTGGTATTGCCAGACTAAGGCTGATTTATTGTCTCCTCCTAGGGCCCCCCAAATGCTGAATTTTTATTGTCAAGTAGAATTCAACCTGGATATAATTATCCCATTGGTCTTACTGGGTATAAATGACATACTTCCAAACACCCACTTGGAAACGAAAACTTAAGATAGGAAAGTGAATGAATTCTCTCTGTCAAGCGCCTGGAAGTCCCCAAATTGCACCATCACGACTTACATATCAAATTTTTAAAATAATTTAAAAATAAATGAACACTGGGGTGACACCTGTGGCCCAGTGAGTAGGGCGCCGGCCCCATATACCAAGGGTGGAGGGTTTGAACCTGGCCCTGGCTAAACTGCAACAAAAAAATAGCTGGGCATTGTGGTGGGCTATGAGCTGTGACACCCCGGCGCTCTACCGAAGGCAACAAAGTGAGACTCTGTCTCTAAAATAAATAAATAAATAAAAATAAATGGACAGTTATCCAGATTTTAAAGTGTTATATGTATAAATAGAGTGAGTTTTCACTAGATTTTCAAAGGCAAGTGAGAGACGTCCCTATTCATTTATGTATTCTTTCATTTGCAAGCATTTATTGAGCATGTGAGGTGGGCCAAAAACCTTGCTGACCTCTGGATGTATGAACAGAAAAAAGCTACAGTGTGGCACGTAAGATATTCAGTCTGGTGGCAGAAAGGAAAATGAAGAAATAAGTGTAATCTCAATCGATCCATTCTGCAATATAAAGATGAGTAAGGTATGGGAGATTATGAGAGCAAAAAAAAAAAAAAAAAAAAAAAAAACTGCGGGAGTAAATTTTGCAAGTAGCCTGAGGCTGGCTGTGTGCCAAGGGTTTAAATCAGACTCTACTTCATTCACAGTAAGGAGTTTGTCCTGCAGACCTAGATTACTTTAAGTTGATTTCATAGTTTTGTAGTTTGGACCTGTGTGAGGTGTGTGTGTGTATTTATAATAAGCGTAAGTAACAGTTTTCTTTTATAACCTCACTCATCCGTATTGGGATCTATTTGTTTTGACATGAGAAAAGAAGATGAGATTTGGAACATAGCAGGTGTTCACCAAATAGGCCTTCAGCCTTAAGCGTAGAGCGCACAAATCCTGAACAATTCGGACAATTCGCTAACGTTCTACATTTCTTTTCCCTATGGATTGTATAAAGCTACCTGGTGAGGATGGAGAAGAAAAAATTAAAGTGCCCAAGACACTGCATCCCAGATTGTGGGTATTTTAATCAGCACCAGTTTTCCCACCTGTCAGCCCCAGATGTGGCTCTGTGTGACTGTGTAGTTTTCTGGTTGGCCTTGTGACAGCTGGATGGCCCAGCAGTCCTTTCTCTGCCTCTCCTCCTGATGAATCTCTGCAGGCTATTCTTCCTCCACTGTGGAATGATTCATTCCCATGAAGCTGTTAAGTGATTAAAATAAAACACTTTGATAGAAATGTCCTGCGTATGCGGTGTTCCCAGGCACCTTTGTGGTGTGTCTGTGACAAGAAAGGACCATAGTGGACACACATCATCTTCTTTTCTTTTCTCCTTTGTTAGAGTATCCTATATTTCTTTGTTAGGATAGGATTTGAAAATTGTTTTAGTTCAGCTAAGATGACCTGGCATAGGCTTTGGGGCCCTTGAAAGGAGCAGGAAGAAAATCACAATAAAGAAAACAAAAGAAAAACCATCAAAATTTAAAAAAAACCTTTGCAGCTTGAAATGATGTCCCAGACTGCCCATCTGCCTAAGGGGAAATGAAGTCTAGGAGGGGAAACATACTGAGGATGGCGGGAACTTTAGGCAGCAGGACACTGTGTCTATGCAAAGGGAAGGCTTCTTTCTGTTGGTTTTGTGCACAGGACCTTGTCCTGATTGGGGAAGAGTTTGGGATCCTCCCCAGAGTGGAGTTTCTTTGTTATAATGATCAAGAGAAGGCACAGAGAAGAAAAGTGTGCAAGAAAAAGAAGGAACAAGGAGGCTGAAGGGGACTAGAGGACGGAAAGCAGCAGCAATGGCAAGGAAAGAGGGAAAGGAGGGTGGCTGCCGAGCAGACATACCTGTTTCTTATTTATTTATTATTTTTACAGACAGAGTTTCAGTTTATCGCCTTCGGTAGAGTGCTGTGGCGTCACAGCTTACAGCAACATCCAACTCCTGGGCTTAGGCGATTCTCTTGCTTCAGCCTCCCATGTAGCTGGAACTACAGGTGCCCGCCACAACGCCCGGCTATTTTTTTGTTGCAGTTTGGCCGGGGCTGGATTTGAACCCGCCACCCTCGGTATATGGGGCTGGTGCCCTGCTCACTGAGCCACAGGTGCCTCCCAGACACACCTGTTTCTTAAATGGCTGCAACAGCTGGGAGGGAAAGCCTTTCTCCTATGAGAAGCAGAGTTTTTTGCTTCTCTCATATGTACATGCCCTTTAAGGTAGGTAGCATTGGGGACATAGAAAATAAAGGAAGAAGGGATAGAGTCAAGGGGGGAATTACTATAATTCTTAGAAAGATGATTTTAAAAAGCAGCGATTTAGGTTCTTTTATTCATTACACCTATAAAGGACCCAGGCTGTGTTGCCCACGGCTTTAAAATCTAGGACCCTATTAAAACCTTTTCTTGTTAGTAACTCAGAGCTTTGGAAACTCACTAAGAAAAAAAGCCAATTTAATCAAGGCAAGATTTAACATAGAGAAAGGACCTGATCTTGACTTTCTGCAGAAAAACTTTCAGGATCAAATGGCTTATGATTTTCATTTACCTAAAGAATCCCAGTGGAATCAGCAGTTGGGGAGGGAGGGTGTCCTGTCATTAGCTTGCAGGGCAGGCCCAGATTTGGTTTCTTCACTCTGATTCCTGACTGCTTCCTTAGCAATTTGAAGGAAAATAATTTTTTTTTTCAGTCATGCTAATGAAAGAAAACCCAAGACACAAAGAAAGGGCAACTGAGCATCTACCTCCTGCCAGAAGATGGAAAAGGTTGTTTGGGTTATCTTGACCCTCGTAGGTGCAATTTTCAATGACCCATAATATATAGTGAATTCTCAAATGAGAATATGACACAATATAAGGATATGCTGGAGTTGGGGAGACAGAGGTCTGAGCCCCCTCCCCTTCATTTGTCATCTCTCCAAATTATGCCTGTGAACTTCAGAAAGGCTCATCTGTTTACATTTGTAAAACGGAGAGTGTAATATTGCTGTCTACTCAGAGGGATGTCAGCCTGTTTTCTTTTCTGCTACACATTGGAAGAATAAGTTGTCTTGGCCCACGCAGTAAATATACAAACTGGAGCTGATTAGCAAAGAAGAAAAAATAAACAATACATACTTTTTGTGATATCTGACACCACAGATAGGCAAAATAGTCCTTGCAAAATGGGAGGCCACAGGTTGGACACCCCTGGTACTGTTACAAACTGCAATATATTCTGCATTAACTCACTATAGGGTTATATCTCATTTACTTAACAGTCTAAAACTGTTTCTGATGGTTGGTGAGGAGACAGTTTCTTCTCCACTTAATCACTCAGGGATCCAGGGTAACAAAAGCTCTGCCATCTTGAACATCTGACTTTCCTTCAGATTGACTTTCAGCACACATAGAAGATATTTAAGGGTCATAATAGTGTATATTGCCATTTGTCACAATATTTTGGCTTAAATATAGTCACTTGGTTATAGAGCCAAAGAGAAAGGATCTAGCTTAATGCTGAGACAAAAGAGGCCGTGGATTTTGGGGTGCATCTCGTGAACATTGCTATACCATGCATGTCACCACATAGCCTTTTGCACCCTTTGTTACTTAGAACACACACAGCCCCACGCTGGACAACTCAAAATCCAGTCCAACTGTTCCATCAAGGTCAAGATCCAGGCTTATGTGGTGATATTTACTCCTTTTCTTGTTATCAGCCACGGCTTTTCTTGGAGTAGTGACCTACAATTAAAAAGATCGCTGCCCCGTAATCCCATGCCCTTTTCAGTGGGGTAGCAGTTACTATAAAGGAGTTACTCGTTCATGGTGGTGGTGATATTTTTGTCCTGGCATTTGGAGAAGTTCCATATTTGCACTCTGATTCTGTTCTCCAGGAGGAAATTTTGTAACTGTTGTTCCCTATAAACACCCCTCCTCCGCCCTTCCGCTTCACCTGCTGGATAGTTCCTTGTTCAACATCCTACATGGCCCATAGGAAGAGGCCAAGTCCTCCCTCCCTGGGGACTGAACGATTTAGATAGCCCGTTTTCTGCTAGTGCATTTTGGGGTATTTGGCATTTCTTTGATACTTGCAGGCTCTTTGAGAAGAGAATCATCGTTTCTTTCCCTACACGATTTCTTCAAAAGCGTCATAAGCTTCTGCTTTATTGGCTTTCAGGAGGATCCATTTGCTGCATGAGAAATATCAAAGACACAACGAAATAGAACTCTTTAGGCCGTGTTACCCTCTCCCTTTTGTGTTCTCATGCCCCTCTTTCTTAACTTCATGTGGCTGCCTTCTGACCCTCTGGAAGAAAAAGGATGGCAAGGAGGGTAAAGGCTTTGATTTGATAATTGCCACGAAGTTGGGACCGTTTGTCCAACTGAGACGTTTTCGTGGGCCTTTGCAGCTGAAAACTATTTTTTTTTGTAGAGACAGAGTCTCACTGTACCACCCTCGGGTAGAGTGCCATGGCGTCACATGGCTCACAGCAACCTCCAACTCCTGGGTTTAAGCGATTCTCTTGCCTCAGCCTCCCGAGTAGCTGGAACTACAGGCGCCCACCACCACGCCCGGCTATTTTTCTGTTGCAGTTTGGCCGGGGCTGGGTTTGAACCTGCCACCCTCGGCATATGGGGCCCGGCGCCCTACTCACTGAGTCACAGGCGCTGCCTGCAGCTGAAAACTATTTTGTCTCTTCTTCCCAATGTTTGGGATCCAGACTCTGATGGTTTCCTCAAACCCAGAAGGCCTCCACTTCCTGGAATCAAGCTCTCTCCGTACCCGCACCACTCCCCCATAATCGTTTTCTTGAAAACTGGAGAACTTTTGTTTTTAGCTCTTTTCGTTCTTGTAATCATTGTTTTAAACAAAGAGGAGTAATTAATAGACAGGAATACTCTATTTCTCCTAGAGCTTAAGGTTCATTAGGCATTTGTTTTGCCTTAGAAGTTATCACCGGTGACAATTTTACCTAATGTTTTTTATCTCCAGCCTTCTAACTCATTCTGTCTGTTTAATTGATACCCATTGCCCCATCACAATCTATTAACACATTTTTGGTTTAGTTATGCCAGAACCCTATTCCCAGGGCCCATTTCAATATCGATTAAGGGCATGTTAGTTATAGTAACAAATACTCTTTACATCTTTGTGCCTAGCAGTATATATCCAACTCTTGCCCGCATGCTCAGTGTGATGGTGCTGGCTGTGGAGGGTGGCGGGCCTGCCTCATGGAGAACATGACCCTGTGGAGGGTTTTCTCCCTTCAGTGTCTGACTTTGGGGGTTGCCACGGTGATCAGCATCTCCCTGGAGTAGGAGAAAGCACACAGCAGCACGTGCAGGTGTTTTTAAAGGGCCAGGATTAGGAAGTTGTGTGTTGATTCTCATTGCATTGCGTAGAATTCAGTCACACTGTCACATGTAACTCGAAGAGAGGCTAGAACATGGCATCCAGTGGGGCGTTGGAGAAGAGGAGAAAAGGTTTTGGTGAACAGTCACCCCTCTCTCTTACAGACGCCTCCCACAAATGATTGTCTAGGAACAGCAGTTGGCCTGGAAAGCATCGGCCAGGATGGCACACGCATCACAAGTGCTCGTTCCCTTCATCTCCTTCCTCTCTCCAGCGAGTCCCAGAGTACCCAATACGCATTTAATAAGCACAGAATAAATGAAGCGTATTCAGAGTTCTTTCTCCTCTGAATTGGACACCTTTGAAATGTGACCCTGTTTTGGACTGAACTAGCTCGATCTCTTTGGGTCTGATTTTTCTTTGAGTCAGAAACATCTCTCAGGAAACCTAGACTAGTTTTCAAAGAACCCCATCTGGTGTGTTGGAAACTGTTTCAAAGTTGAAGCATCACCCCTGACGGGTCCTTTGGCCGCTAAAGATGCAGCCCCTGGGGACATGTCTCTGCTGGCTATGGACATGAAATAGCGTAGCAGAGACTGGAGGACAGTCATCTGCTACTCTGTATTTTGCATCCTCTTTAAACATAGCTGCCATGAAACATGCTTTTTACAAAAGCCCAGTGTTCCTTTCCTTGGATTTTAAATCACTCTGCAGACTACAGAGAGAATGATAAAGACCCTAGCTCTGTTCCATTCCATGTCTACACTGGGGCTGAAGGTTTGCTTCTCCTGACCACCTTGCTTTTAATTGGTAGAGTTAATTAATTAATTAAACACATATTGTGTGATGGAATGTGCAGGATGCCCTCCCATGCAGGGTCACCAGAACTAAGACTTGGGCTGACCATCCTATCTAAACCTGCAGCTCTCTCCATCCAGCATTTTCTATCTCACATTCCTATTTTAATTTTTTAAGCACTTTAGCTACTAGCGTATGACTTATTTATTTATTTTTTTGTTTGCCTTCTTTATCTAGAATACAAACTCCATGGGGGACAGGATATCTTATTTCTTTTGTTTATAGCTCTCTCCCCTCTACCGACAATAATGACTGACTGTAAAAAGGGTTCAATAGGTATTCGTTTAATGAATAAATGATTCCTATTCCTTGGTCTTAAAAAACTTAAATTTTAGTAGGGGAAGTCTGACATATTTCAACATAATTACACAGGACAGAAGATGATATGAGTTACCTTGCAATATGTTGATGTTAACTAAAAGAAAACAGGAGAAAAAAAGAGAGACATAAATCTGGCTGAAGATTGTTTTCTTCCAAGTGAACTTTGCTTACATTATTTCATTTATTTTAAACCATAGTGTAATCTTAAAAAAAAGAAACAGGTGGTAAATCTCTTATTTTCTGATGAGGAAATTGATACTCAAAAAGGCAGAACTATTTGCTACTTACATAACTAGCAAGTGGTGGAAACCAGGTACCTCTCAGATCTGTCTGGCATTTTCCTTTTAATCTAAAGCAGTGATTTGCAAACTTCTTATCCCCCCCATAGAAGTAAACACATTTTAATTGTAACACAGCACAGACAACACACAGACACATACCTTCCCCACACACAGATGGAAGAATTTACTTCCAATGCTCACGCCATTCTGTTCTATTCTATCCCATTTTATTTTATCTCACCCCATCCCATTCTATTTTTTACTTTGACTTTAGCTCAGTAGCTGTTTCTGCAACAAAAGGATCACAACCTTCATCTTAACCATCTTTTCTTTTTGGCAAGCTACCTGGTGTGGAAAAGATTTGGTGATTAGCCCACATACTGAGGACTTCATTGAGGAGGTAGCTTGTGAGGGAGGCCTTACTTAATGGGTCGAGGATAAAGAAAACTTTAACATTTATAAAACTGTCATCCTTTCAGAGACTAGGTCTCATGTCATTTAGGCTTCTATTACATAATAGAGATGTTTGGTGTTTTGTGATGAGGCTGATAAAATATCAAGATATTCAAATGTGTTATTTTACTTATTTGGATGTTTGGTCACTCAGCCAGTGATTGGTCATCATCATTTGCTAAGGAAGTAAGTATTGAGCACTTGTTGTATGCCAGGCTGTGGGGTAAGTACTCTAGACACAGATGACTCCAGCACACTGTCCACCTTTCAGGAGCATGATTATTGCCTCAGTTCATCCAGGATGCTAAGGCTAAAATACTGCAGACTGGGTGGCTTATGAACAATGAACATTTATTTCTCAGTCTGAAGAGTGGAAAGTCCAAGAACAAGCGTCTCTCATGTTGGAAAAGACAGGAAACTCTCTAGGGTCTCTCTTATAAGGGCACTAATCCCGTTCAGGAGGGCTCCACCCTTATAACCTAATCACCTCCCCAAAGTCCTACTTCCTAATACTAGCAAGTTGACTAAATTTCAACATGTGACTTTTAGGGAGACAAAAACACTCAGACTATAGAAAATATATTTCACGTAACAGTTATTATCTAATAAGATATTCACCCTTCCATAAGCCAATTTCTTAAGTAACCCATCTCTGCTCCTCTGTCTCCAAGGAGCTGGAGTTCTCACTTGGCCATATTTGGGGGACCCTGGGGATTCTGCATTGTTCTCTCTCCTTTCTCCCATCTTGGTTGCAGTCTTTTTGGCCAGGGTGTGGTTTGAACCCACCACCTCTGGCACATGGGGCTGGTGCCCTATGCCTTGAGCCACAGGTGCCACCCCCTTTCTCCCATTTTGAAATGGGATTTGTAAGTGAAAATGGAGCTGTTCCTTGTGGCCTGGGGATAGAATGATTGGCAGTTGTGGGTTTTCTTTGTGAAAGTATTGCACATGAATGATGGTTGTAGACATGATGGGGAAGGCTTATCAGCTTTGTCATCACCTCTTTTGCCAGAGATCAGTTTTTCACCCCATGTCAAGGAAATGAACATTGCCACATGCATTTAAATCAGGGACTCTCCAGAAACATTGGTATGTGTGGCTCCATGGGCAGTGCCTTCCTTTTGACAGTTTTCTGGGCCTGGTGAATTGATCACTGGTAGAGATAGTTAGGGAACTGAGCTTACATGAAAAGGCCTCTGACAAGAAGGCTTTAACAAGAGCATCCTGTTTCAGTAGGCTTTATTTGACTAAACATAATACCCAAACATACATATTATACATTTTTTTTTATTTTAAGCCTATAGTAATCAGCTTATATTATAGTGGAATAGGTAAATAACCAAATCCAGCTATAGAGGGCTTAGAATCTTCTGCATCAGTTTTTGTTTGTTTTGTTTTGCTTTGTTTCAATTGATACATTAAAGGTTATTGATACTGGTACTGTGATCAATCACTGAGGTGTGTTGTTGAATGTACTACACTCTCTTTTAAAATACTCTGGGCTTAAAGTCCTTTGAAGATAGTAACATGTTATATGTTTCATGTTATTCTAGGCATGGTCAAAAAGTAGCTACTTAAGCCAGGTGCTGTGGCTCACAACTGTAATCCTAACACTTGGGGAGGCTGAGGCAGGTGGATTGCCTGAGCTCAGGAGTTCAAGACCAGCCTGAGCAAGAGCAAGACCTCATGTTTACTAAAAAATAGAAAATCTAGCCAGGCATTGTGGTGGACAACTTAGTCCCAGCTACTTGGGAGGCTGAGGCAAGAGAATCACCTGAGCCCAAGAGTTCAAGGTTGCTGGGAACTATGATGCCACGGCACTTTACCCCGGGCGACAGAGTCCAACTCTGACTCCATTAGAGTCTATGACTCTCTGTCTCAAAGAAAAAAAGAAAGACAGAAAAGTAGCTGCTTAACAAATAACTCATTGACAAACTAATAGTTAATATTTCAACATAGTTTTTAATTTATAAAATGCTTTTATGCACATCTCATCATTTTTTAAAATCAACGCAAATATATTTAGTGGTTTGCTCTTATCAAGTTATTTCAAAGCATTTGACTTACCCAGAATTAAGTTACAGTATGATATTGCACTAACAGTTATACCTAGTATAAAGGAAATTGATTCTTGGGCGGCACCTGTGGCTCAGTGAGTAGGGCGCCGGTCCCATATGCCGGAGGTGGCGGGTTCAAACCCAGCCCCGGCCAAAAAAAAAAAAAAAAAAGGAAATTGATTCTTAGTAATTATTCACTTGTGTGATCAGAAAAGGGCTAATGTCCTAAGTATCCGTCTAATAACTATGGGCTTTCAGAATGTTTTTCAGAGGAAATATGTAGTAATAGTGTCAGTTAATCTGATGAGGTATCGAAGCACAAAGTAGTTGAGAAGTTCTAATGTATATAGGACAGCTTTGGTTAAGTTATGCTGAAATAACAAATGCCCCCAACGTCTTAGTGGCTTGCAACAACAAAGGTAGATTATGTACACATGTATATCCACGCACCACATACACATTAATGTGTTTAATTTCTGGACCCAAACTTGCAGGAGAAGGTTCTACATTGGACATGCAATCTTGCTTCAGAGAGAAAAGAATGGTAGAACCACATGAATGCTCCTAAAGCTTCCATTTTATTTATTTTATTATTTCATTTTTTGAGATTGAGTCTCACTCATCACTCTGGGTAGAGTGCTGTGACATCATAGCTCACAGCAACCTCAAACTCTTGGGCTTGATCAATCTTCTTGCCTCAGCCTCCCAAGTAGCTGGGATACAGTTCTGCACCACTACACCTGACTTGTTTTTCTATTTTTATCAGAAACAGGGTTTGACTCTTGCCCAGGTTGGTCTTGAACTCGTGAGCTCAAGCAATTCACCTGCCTCAGCCTCCCAGAGTGCTAGGATTATAGGTGTAGGACACTGCTTCCCGCCTTAAAGCTTCCATTTTATAGCAACTTGTAAGATTTCTGTTTCTTTTTCATTGGCCAAAGCTAGCTAAGTAGCCAAAACTGATGTTAATGGGATGACTAGTATACAATTTTCATGGAGAAAAGCTGCAAATATTCGGAAAAATGAAACAGTACAGCCCACTCTGTTGTTATGTGTAGCTGGAACGTTGAGGTCTCGATAGAGGAATCAATCTTACAGAATTTGATCCCTCAATGTAACTAGTAAATTTGCCAGAAGCAATTTTATTCATTACATTTTTATGCATAAGAAAACCTAAGGCTGGAATTTTTTTTTCTTTACAGTTTCAAGTCTCATAGCTGATACATGGAAAATCCTAGATTTGAATTCAAATGTAAATCTCACTTTCTTTTTAACTTACATCTGAATTGGATCCTCTAGCTAACATAACCATACCACATACGTGAGTATCTGTGTGATGCCAAAAACTAGATGGAAAGGTAAAGGATGCTGGAGAATTGGTTTTTAAATTTTCATTTACATATTTCATATTCTTTAAGTTTGACATGGTCAATATTGAACATCCAAGGTGGTTCTCACGGGCTATAGGTGTGACCATCATTTTTAGCATTAAGATTCTAATTTCGGCATATGTGTGCCTGTGCTTTTGTGTGTGTCTCTGTGTGTCTGCCTGTGTGTGTTTGTGTGTGTCTGTATAAATCCACCTTCTTTTATTCTTATACAGAACCTTAACAGAATGTTCTAATACAGCCTGCTAAAACTGCTGAGTTTCAAATCAGGAATTAGCTCTGATTCTGTTGATATAAACCTGAACAGTGAACAGAAACATAATCCACCTTCCTACATTATTAAGATTTCAGATATATAGTTTTTATAAAAGCTTGCAAGTACAAAATTTGCTATCAAGCCTAATGTAGCATAGAGGATTTTGTCAGAGCTAGCAAAGGATCACATTTTCATCTTCTATAATTCAGAGACTGAGCTCTATAAACTATTTTCCACATGTATGTTCTATTAAAAAAAGAGAGAATTTCATTTCAAATCTTAGTCTGATTTTATAGTGAGTGAGCTCTGAACCTAGTTATAAGTAAATCACATTCTATTTGCATGAAATACATACTTTCTCACCTGAACAAGAACGTTGACTTCAGTTGCAAGGAGAGGCCATAACACACAATAAATGGGCTGGATGACTCATTCAGCTCGATTCTTATTACTACACATTTAGCACACAGAGTGTGCTATAGAGAAGTTGCAATACCTTCCAGCTATTGAGGAGTTTTAATGGAAGAGATGAGTTATATAATCTTGGAAGCAAGGTTTAAAAGAAGAATGCTCATCGTCTTTAAGCATCAGGGAAATGCAAATAAAAAACAGTGAGAATGGCCCATGTCACACATTCTCAAAGCTGCAGATGCTGGTGTGGTTGTGGAGAGAAGGGGGACCCTCATGCACTGTTGGTGGGACTGCAAACTGGTACAGCCTCTTTGGAAAGGAAGTACAGAGAATCTTAAAAGAACTGTAATAGACCTTCCATATGACCGTACAATCCCATTACTAGGTGTCTACCTAAGAGAAACGGAATCATTTTGTCACAAAGACATTTGCACTACATTGCTTGTAGAAGCTCAATTTATAATTTCAGAGATGTGGAATCAACCCAAATTCCCATCACCCCATGAATGGATTAACAAAATATGGAGTATGTATACCATGGAGTACTATTCAGTCATAAAAAGATGGAGGCTTTACATTGTTTGTATTAACCTAGATGGAGCTGGAGAACCTTCTCTCTAGTAAAGTATCACAGAAGTGGAAAATCAAGTATCCAACGTAGTCAATACTAATATGAAGCCAGTAGATGAACTAACATATGGCCCTCATAAGAGAAAAACTCAATTTAATTCAAGTTGGAGGGAGAGGAGAGGAGGGAGGGACGCAGGGAAGGAAGGGGGCACAGTGTGAGGGTATATGGTGCACCTCCTGGGTGAGGGCCACGATGACGACAGGGACCTCACCTAACACCAGTATTATAGCCTAATTGTCTATGCCCTCATATTAATCTGAAATTTAACATAAATAAGTCAATAAAATGATATTTTATAAAAACAATACAAATAAAAAGTAAATGAGTCTTTTTCCATCTGCCATTTCTTTTTCATGCAACGGTAAAAGAAAAGAAAAGAAAAAAAATGCTATTGGGTCTATTGCTTAGTTGAGAACAGTGGGTCCATGACAAGAAGGTCTTGTTTAGAAGCTAGAGATTGAGTCATTCTAGGCCACTTTGTAGTTCTTTTCTTATTATTCTTCTATGCAGTCGTAATTAATAGGTGATTAATTAATGACAAGATAAGTTCAGTCCTTCATTTGGTAAACATTAATGAGGTCATTCTTTATGTCCAGAACTGTGCTAGATAATGGCACATCCCTTACCCTTCATTGTAAAGTCTAATGAGGGACACGGGAGACAGTCATCAACTTCAACACCATGTGACAAAAGCCATGTCAGATATAAACAGGAGCTGTTTTAGGACACAGGCAAAGGATACATTTTCTAGACTTAAAGGCCAGTCAAGAGTTTCCGAAGGAGATGGTACTTGGAAGTGAGTCTTTGTGGATGAGAAGACTAATTACTCAGATGCAGAACAGGGAAAGGTCATCTCAGACATGCTGTCCATGTTCCAGCATCCACAAGGGGAGACAGCGAGAGACGCGGGGACCAGCACTTAAGTAGTTAATTAGGGCAGGATCGTGGGAAATTTGGGGCAATGGTGCACACACAGTAGGATGGAAATGACCTTCACAAAGGACTTAAAGTCTGGGTTTGTTTATCTGCATGATTTTGAGTGTGTGTATGGAAACCAACTCCATCTAGCTTGGACGAGAAAGGAAACTTGCTTACAAACATACACTTGAACTTTGAACAACATGGGTTTCAACTGAGAAGAGTCCCTTTACACATGATGTTCCTTTCACTTCTGCCATCCCTGAGACAGCAAGAACAACCCTTCATCCTCCTCCTCAGCTTACTCAGTTGAAGATAATGAGGACAAAGACTTTTATTCTGATCCACTTCCACTTAATGAGTAGCTGATATATTTTCTCTTCAGTATAATTTTCTTAATAGCATTTTCTTTTCTCTGCCTTACTTTGTTGTACAACTATAATGTGTGATACCTATAACACACAAAATATGTGTTAATCAACTGTTTGTGTTATCAGGAAGGCTTCCAGTTGGTAGTACATTGTTAGTAATTAAGTTTTGAAGGAGTCAAATGTTATGCAACATTTTCAACTGTCTAGGGGCTTGGTACCCTTAACCTTGCATTCATTCAAGGGTCATCTGTAGAATGATCTCTTGGAGTACTAACAAATGCGACATCTTCACTTCAAAAATAGACTGGCAGTGAGCACAGGAATAGCATCAGATACTTCGCTTTGGCTCTCTTTATGGGATTTTTAAATTCTTCTCATTATGCAAGATTACATACTCTGTTCTCCAAGCTACATGGTGAAATACAGAAGTGGGGAGTGCCTGAGGTTGTATCCTACATACACAGCCACCTGAAAAGATTGACGGCCTCTCTGTGATCCATTTGCAAATTTTCTTTGAAAAGAAATCTGCATGATCACTAGGTATGGTGCCTACACTTTCACTGTGGCCAGGGCTTGACTTTTAAGAGCATTGCTTCTGCAACCATTAAGAAGGGAGTGATTGCACTAGAGATTCCCAGAGAAAGAGCCTAAGAATTCTACAGGCTCTACATAAGTGATCCTAAATGCCAATTCACACATAAGGTATGTCATACTAACTTTTGGAATTTTTGGAAAAACACCCAGTATATATTGGGGGTATGCCTACTACATGGTTTTAGAGATGTAGAGTGGAGTCTGGTAAACTGATTTTAAAAGTTCGGTAACGATTCTAATGTCTAGATAGATGGAGAAACGGTAACCAATTTAAGTTTTATCTCAAAAAAGAGAGGAAGCCTCAAGAGGAAAAAGGGAAGGTCATGACATCAGTTTGTGTCTTGGTTCATGAATGGGTAACTGGTGTGGGATGAGAGGCTGCCTAGGAAGTGACTTTGTGGAAGGGGAATACCATCATCCAGGAGGGACAAAAGACCTTATCTCGGGCAGGAATAAAGCACATAGAGGGGAGGGGGATGTGGAAGGTAGAATGGGCAGTGTGTTGTAATCAGGTGTATCTGAGGGGCAAAGGATGTATCCAGAGCACCTCCCACATTTGTGGCTTGCATAAGGAGGTCATGAGCTGACAGAGGAGGAGAAATTGGTCCGTGCTGGCAGAGGCCGCGCTGAGGTTTGACACCTTGTATCTGAAATGCCTACAGGGCCTCGCGCTGCAGGAGGCCACAAAGCAGTTGTGTAGATGGGGGTTCTGAGCTAAAACTGATGCTTTTGTAATCCTTGTTTGCAAATGACAGATAAAGACAAGTGGGTGCAGATGTCCTAGGGTAGATATAATTAAGAATGAAGAAGAGAAGTCCATGAATTCTGGATACATAAAAAATCAAAGGGGAATGAGGTTAGGAAAGAGCATCCCATAAAGAAGAAAGCAGTGGAACAGAAATCCAGAGGGGACTTATGTTGGAAAGGTAGAAAAAGTTGTTAAAGAAGACAGGATGAGGGCAGCACCTCTGGCTCAAGGAGTAGGGCACTGGCCCTATGTACCGGAGGTGAGGGGTTCAAACCCAGCCCTGGCCAAAAACTGCAAAGAAAACAAACAAAAAACAGGATGAGTCAAGAGTGTGAAACATCAGTTTTAAACATGCCCACTGGATTTGGTTATTGGTAAGTCAACGGTGACCTTGAGAAAAACAGTTTTAAACATTTTAAAAAACGTTTTTATAGAGTTGAAGTCTTACCAGATTGCCCAGGCTTGTCCAGAACTCCTGGCCTCAAGTGATGCTCCAGCCCTGGCCTCACAAAGTGCCAGGGTTACAGGCACAAGCCACCACACCCAGCCCCCAAACTGTTTTATGCTTTGTTGTACATCTGTCTTGCCCACCTAAAGGTAAACTTCATTCTGCATTCAGTGAGTAAACATTCTCAGGGTAAGACTGGGAGTGCAGAAACACATAATTTCTGACTCAAGGAGCTCATAATTTAATGGAAAGTGTCATCTAAAAGATTATAAGGATGGCTCTATAGTAGAAAGGAGAGCTTTATTGCCAATATCAGTTTGCAGACTGGGAAGAGATAGCCTCCATTGTGGAACTAAAACGCTCCCTCTTCAAAGAAGGAAAGGACAGGTTGGGCTGAGTGCGTCACGGTGTTCATCCTGTGCGTGTTTAAGAGGGGTGCCACATGTATGTGCAGTGAGTAAACACGTATGTAACATACATCGCATGTTCACCTTGGGCAGGCTTTTAGAATGAAAATGGGGATGAAGTGGAATTTGGCTCTTTACTCCAAACGGTGAACCAGAGAACACCAAGGTGGTTTGCGTGAAGTCTGTATAAACCGGCTGAAACTGGCTTAAGCTCAGAAGCTGCTTGCTAGGAAAGAATGTAAAGCTGGTCCTCTGGCCACCCAGAATTATAGTGGTCTGAGGTATAAACCAGAGTTAGGAAAAGTCTGATAATTTGCCTGACAGCTCCTATTGTTGTTAGGGAGTTTAGCAAGAATGTGGTTTTTCTTGTAGTCTTAGGAATTTAGAAATTTGCTGTACTAGCTAGCCCCGAACCGTCCACCTATAGGTAAACTTTCTTTCCTAAAAACTGATGGATGACCTTGCTCATCTGGTGACAGTCCCTAAGACAGCGGTTCTCAACCTGTGGGTCGCGACCCCAGGAACTGTATTAAGGGGCCGCGGCATTAGGAAGGTTGAGAACCACTATCCTACGATGTTTGAAAGCTGCGATCATATTCACATTAATTCTTCTTATTTTCTACCTTTAAATGTACTTTTAGGCTCTCCCCACCACACGTTCCCTTATACCACTTCTACACTCATTCTCTTCATTTTGAAATCACCCCACTTTCCAAGATTGGCTCTAATAATAATAATAATAATAATGGGGAAAAACTCAGGGTCCAACTTAGTGGGTAAGGAGGGTCTGTGTTGGTCTCTCTGATCGCAAAAGACAAGTAAAAATATGATAGGGAAAGTGACCAGCTCTGGTGGAGGCAAAAGGACAGTACTGGGAGCCCCGCGGGCGGGAGTCTGGCCCTCTAAGCAGGCACTCCACATCTGTGGAGTGAAGAGAAAGTACACAGGTGTGAAAATGAGCAGTCTCATCTGGACGTGCAAAGACACAGGAGCACCTGTGAAGGCTGGGGTGCTGGTGAGAGTTTGCTGAGGAGTGCAACTCTTTGTGTTTTTATAAATGCTCATATTTTTCAAAAGTTTCTCACTGGAAGAAACCCACTGTCTGCCTCGGGTCTACACAGACACCTAGGATGATTCATCCCATTTCAGTGACTTGAGTCTTTGAGCTGCTAACTCTCCAATTCGTGTTCCTGGGACACCAGAGCCATTCTCTCTGGCTGCTTGTCGGGTATGTGCCTGTCTGGCCCTCACATTCTACCTCATGCTTAGCAACTCCCCAGATGGACTTCATGCCGAGCTTCACCTTCTGTATTCCCACTCCTGAGCCTGCTGTCTGCCTGGCCGCCACACACCCACCCTCTCCCTTGTTCCTCATGGTCTGCCAAGTTTTCTTTTACTGCCTTTAATGCAGGGTCTCAGCATGGTCATGGTGCCTTTCTGCCTCCGTTAGGCCAGTGACCTGTTCCTATCATAGATGGCTTCGTGTTAGGGGTGGGTACCACTTCAGCAGTTGGGGCACACAGACCTTCTCAATCTACCTTCCAGCTGGGTCTGTTAAGCAATGTTAAATAGAAATGTATTTTTTCATACTCTCTGCCAGGACTAGTGCTGGGATCAAAGTACCTTTGCTGTAATGAGGTTCCCATTCTACTGGGAGGATCTAGTGTGTTTGAAAGAAGCACCTCAAGGATGGCCCCGTAACTCTGCATCTGGGCTAATCTGCCAGAGAGGCTTCTCAAAGCAAGTCGTGCTTAGGCGGAGGCCTGGAGGACGAGGCGGAGGCAGCTAGGTCAAATTGGAGCGGGGAGTTGAATCTTGACACCTACCTGAAATGAGGCTGGCAAGGAAGACAAGGAGTGGCTGGTATGGCTGGGGGACAGGGAACAAGTAGAGGGACCTTGGCTGAGACAGAGTCTGGTACCTGGGGGCCTCCCTTAGGGAACTCGTACTTCCTTTAAGGGGCTGCAGCAAATGCCTGGAGACCTTTCAGGGAAAGTGACACGGTCAGTTTGTATTTTAAGAAGAAGAGTGTAAGGAGAATGGATTGGATGAAACCAAGAGTCAAGGCAGGAAAAGCAGTCCCTCTACTGTCCCCCAGATCCCCTGCACTGGACCTGCCACACCCAGCACGGTGCCTGACACGCCTGTGGAGCAAATGAATGAAAGTGGGAGCATCCCCCACAGGGCCTGCTGTGCTCCGCACGACTGCTGTGTGGCTGTGTCTGAAGTGGGGGCTGCTCTCTGGGTCAGCTGATGCTGCCACTGTGCCGTTTGCTCCTCCTGAAATGTCAGCCCCTCTCCGTGGGCACCGGCAGACTCCTGCCCATCGTTAACACGCTGCTCAAATCCACCTGCCTACCTTATCGCCCCTAATCCTCAGAGCTGCCATATGAGGCAAATGTTTTATCTCCACTTTACAGATGAGGAAAAAGAGGCTCAGGAAGATTAAGGACTTGCCCAGTGACACGCAGTGGTTTGGGCTTCTCAGCTGGGTTTTGTCGTCGGCACGCTTGTTTTACCCACCACCCTTCAAGGTTCCCAGACACAGGAACAGGAGTGGGCGAGGAAGAATCATTGCCGGCTCTGTGTCACCACCCTGCTGCCCACGGGTGCCTGCCCCGCCAGAAACACCCCAAGACTGCGCTCTGCCCCACCTCCTGCCTGGCTTGGCCATGCCTGTCCTTCTAGAAGGTGGAAAGCTTTCCCGGCGGTGGGGATTCACCCAACACTAACTCATCAGAACGTATCCCTGGTTTCCCAGCTTTTTCTCTTCCCCAGCCTCCACCATCAATCACACTGTATGAACACAGTCAGCTGCACTGCAGTCTCACTTGGCCTGGCTGTGGCTGGGTGAGAGGCTGCAGTCACACTCCACTCCAGGCATTTTAAAGCACTATGCCCTCTGCAGATATGCTCCAAGGCCCAGAGTCAGCACCTATCATTTCTCCTGCCTCCTTAGTTAGGCTATGGGGTGGGGGGCTGAGGGTCAGAGCAGCCTTGCTGGGGAAATGCAGATCCCTTCCTTACCCAGCTCCTTGCCCTTCCTGGGGAGCAGCTTGTCCCTCAGTATCCTTCTGCTAGGAGCGGTCAAGTTGCATTGCTTCAGTGCCCCTGTCCCTGACGTCTGCAGAGACACTGGCCTTTTCTAAGTACAAGTCTGGTTAATAAGTTTGGATGATTCAAGATTCCAGATCAAGGCACAAAAGCAGGGCATCACCGTGACTCAGAAGGGGCCGGGCCAGGCTCCCAGGGGGGCTGGTTTGCAGGCTCAGCACACACTCTGGCTGAGTGGAAAGGTGTTCTCTCCCTATTGACAATTTTTTTCTGAACTGTATGGAATACTTACAGTGCTATGAGCTGTGCTTCTGGCCCCCTTTTCTTTTTCTTTTTCTTTTTCTCTTTTTTCTCTCGCCATTCTTTTCTTTGTACTGGAATGCAGGTGGGTATCACAATAATGGGAAGATGTCCTTGAAAAAGTGCTCTGGAGCCTGGATTCCCTGGCAGCTTCGTTTTTCATCTTAGCAGCGAGGGTTCCTGCTGGCCCAGCCTCAGCTGCGAAGCCGCCTGCTGAACCTTCCACTCCATGGTGTGTGGTGGATAGTATAGTGTGGGGCCTTTGGCATTCTGGCACTCCAAAATGCAGGAGAGCCCTGAAGCCAGGCTCTTAGGCACCTGTTCCCTAAACCCTTCCTCCTTCCTCTTCCTCCCCTCCCATCCCCTTTATCTCCAGTGCCCCCACCCACCCACAACCTGCCTTCGTTCCAGGCAACCCCCCGCAGGTGGTGCTCCCTCCATCCTTCCTGGAGGCCTTGTAAATGTACAGACCATTTAGACTTTAAGACAGTGGGGCCACTTTTCATCTCAGGCCAGGCTGCTGCCTGGTTTTACGGGGTCATAAAAGTCCTGACAGGAGTCATAAAAGCCTCCAATTGCACTGCAGAAACCCTTGGAGTATATTTTAAGGGCCCCTGAGTTTTCATTTTGCTGCTTTTATGGGGACTCATAAAAGCTGCGTGGAGTGAGCCCACTGATTGGCCACTCAGCACGAAGGTAGTTAAAATTACAGCTTTAGACAAATTGTTCCAGTCCCAATAAATCAGCATCCGGCATGTGGCGGGGGAAGGCTTCCAGCTCTGCTGCTGTCCTGTGGCCTCTCTCATCCAGCCACACAGGCAGGGCTCTGCTCTAGGCCACCGCTGGCCAGCCCACCACCATTCCTGGGAGCCACTCCTTGCAAAAGGAATAGTCATCAGCCAGGTGCTTTTATGTTTTTTTAACAAAATGCTTTTTTTTTTTTGGTGTTTTTATTTATTTATTTATTTTTACCAAATAGCTGATTGACTCTTATTTCTGTAAACCTGATTTTTTTTTTAAATGATTGATTGATTTTTCAGCCAAGTGGAGTCGGAGGCACACCGTCTCCACCTCTGTGGGTCAGTCCATTCTCTTCCTGTAGGTGCCCCAATCTTCTATCTCCATCTGTGACCTGCCTCTCTTCACTTCTCCATCTGTGACCTGCCTCTCTTCACTTCTCTCTTCCTAATTTCATCACAGCATACCTATCACACCCCTGTGATGAGCCAGTGTAGGACTGAAATGATCACTGGAAATGCCATTCTTTTGACCCGTGACCCATCCCCATCCCATTTTCACCTGGGCTAACCAGTGGGGATATTACGGGACACTGCTATTTTGTGCCATTATCAACTTTTTAGCAGCTTGTGGTTCAAGTATATCACCCATCTGGAGACTCCCCATGACAACAATTGGAGAAGCAGACATGGCTGCTTTTTCCCGTCCTTTCCAGATCCAGAATCCACCAGTCCCAGCTAAGTCCCTGTGCTGACAACCAGAGGCTCCATCACACTCTTTACCTGTAATTTGGAAATTAAGAAGAAAGGGATTAACCCTTCACTCTTGTGGCCTGTCTTCCTTTTTAGGTGAAGAAAACCTCTAGGAGAGGCTGCGAGGGGGTCAGAGCAGGGAGTGGTCCCTGTGATGGGCCTGCTTGTGTTTGTCTCTGTTCCCATGGCAACCACCTCTCTCCCTTGCTATTTTGAAAAAAGCACTTGCTTCTGGGAGTATCCTTCTGGGAAAAGAAAAAAGAGAAAAGATGCTTACTCCTCCCTTTCTGGAGATGAGCCAACTTAATACCTGTGGGACCACAGCATTTTTGTTCCTTGGGAAATGCCCAACTCATGTGTCTTGGTGGGACAGCCACCTGCAGCTGGGAGAAGAGCTTGGGATAGGCAGGAAGGAAAGCCAGTGCTCTCAGGCTGTGGGTTCAGGGGCAGCGTGAGCCTGAGAAATAAGACTGTGATGCATGTGAGGAGCATCCCACCAAGCATTAGTTCACTTTCAGAGTCACAGCTGGCAGATCAGCCCTTCCAGGGCAGGGAGGAAAAGGGAAGCAGACTTCGCTGCAAATTTTCTGCATAAGTCAGAGGAGAAAACAGCTTCTCTTCTGACATATGCCTCTGTTTTGAAGGGCCTTGTTCTTTTCTTAAATAAATGAACCAATCACAAAGGTTACAGGCTACGTGAGAGAAAAACACATCTTATTTCTGTCTTGCTGTAGTTTTATATAATTATTATATCAACTGTGGCTGATCAAAGCATTCATTAAAGAGAAACTATCTCCCCCATGCTTTTGTTCCAGTTTGGAGAGATTTGACAGGCTTCCTATGTCTCCGGCTATATTTCCTTTTTTCTTTTTCACGGTTGATTTCGCTGTTCTTCCTCTCCTCCTCCCCTTTCTGCACACTAGTGATTTCCAACACAACTTTTACTTTTTTTCTCCCTCCCCCCCACCCCTGGCTTAATCCAATCTCTCTTAAGGCTTGAAGGGAGGGAAGCATGAGCCCAGGCCGCTCTGGGGTTCTGTGTGTGTGTGGAGGGGTGGGCAGTGTGCTGACCTCCTGCTCCAGAGGCACCGTCCACCCACCTGCAAGTGCAATGGGCCCCCCACTGCACGTGTTCCCAGCCATTTCCTCTCTTCTCATTCTGTCCCTTAAGGACTGGTTTCTCTGCTCTGCACAACAGCCCCCTCTCACAGATGGACACCTATCTGACACTCCTTTGTCATTCCTAGGGGAGGTCCTCTGCCTGGGAAGGATTTCCACATTGTCAGCTCCTTGTCTTTTGCAAACGCTCACCTTTGGCGTGGCTTTTGCTCCGCCTCCTTTCATTATTCCCAGGCTCTCCTTCCTGAGGAGGCTGCTCCAGTTTATTTACCATCAGGGCTTCCCCCTGGGATTTCAGGAACGCAAATGAATGACAGAGGACGTGTATGACCGAGATGTGTGAACCTTTCACAGGGTAAATGTGTCCAAGTCCATTTTTCATATTAACATGCCTTTGTATCCCATCGTGCAGCATAATTTTATCTCATTCTCCACTGAGCTAATGGCTCCTTCACAAATTTGTAAAAGTCTGCTTTGGTCTTTGGTCTCTATTTCATCATCCATTCATTTATGCACGCATTCAATTCACAAAACGTAGACCATGTGCTGGGTACTGCGCTGGTACCTGGGGACGCGGAAATAAATAAGGAACGGTCTCTGTCTTCTTGGAATTCATAAACCAATAGAGCAGGGAAAATGCAATCAATTATTTACTAAACATTGTGGAAAAGGGATTGCTCTATGAGGAAGAGGTAAGGGTAAGAAATGACTTTCTGGAAATATCAAATCTTACCTGTATTTTTCTCAAGAGACAAGAATAAACAAAGGGCATTTTAGGTGGAGGAAGCAGCATCAGAAATTTCTGGAAACATAGAACAGATGGCATGTCTGCGGCATTCATACTCATCTGCCAAAGAAGAATAGATGGAAAAGGTCTTGAGCAGAAAAGAGGCTGAAAAGGAATTCAAAGATCAGATTTTGAGGCATGTTTGTACTGCAGAATGCAAAACATGGATTTTAGATTACTAAGGGGAAAAACCCCCTGCATCATACGTTTCTATATCAATGTGGATCATTGTAGCCCCTTCAGTTTAGCAAATACTGAGTGCCTGCTGTGTACAAAATAACAGACCAGGTGTGGAAGAGATGTAAAGGTGAAGCAAAGATCTTTTTTTGTTTGTTTGTTTGTTTTCTTTTTTTTTTTTTTATTAAATCATAGCTGTGTACATTGATATGATCATGGGGCATCATTCACTAGCTTCACAGACCGTTTACCAAGTTTCACATATACCCTTGTAAGATGCACCGCTGGTGTAATCCCACCAATCACCTTCCCTCTATGAAGCAAAGATCTGTCTTAGGACCAGCTTTCTAAGGATCAGAAATTTGGTTATAGAGACACTGTGTATACATGTAAAACTCTGATTTACAGTCATACAAACACACACAGCCACACACAACAGACACGCGGTCAGACAACAACGTAAACGGAGATGACAAAGCCATACAAGAGTAATTGCCAAATGATATTAAGAATAAACAATGATGGTAGTAGAGGAGAGAGTAATTACGTAGAGGTGGGTGGCCAAGGAAGGCTGCAGAAAGGAAGCGAACTAAACTCAGTGTGGATAAAATCAATGTGGAGAGGTGAAGACTGCATGTGTAGAAAGATTTGAGTGAACGCGTAATGGCGGCCACATCCAAAGGGCAGTGAGGCAGCCTGAGTGCATTAGCTGGCTGGCAGGAGTGGAGAGCTGATGGGCACCCACAGTTGCTGGACCTGCACGCGTGCCACTTGCAGAGAGTGGAGGGTCTTCAGGGTCCTATTAAGGCTATGGGCTTTTTCTCCATTGGCTGCAGGGAACCATGGAAGGTTTTGAGGAGAGAAGTGACCCAGTGTTGGTCAAACTTATCTGAAGAGCTTTGGGTGGAAGCTTTGTTGTGCTAACACTGTCAAATTTAATAATTCTTCAGTTATCTGGAACATCCATATGGTAGGATATCATGTATTTTAAAGGGAATTCAGAATTGGGAGTTTGCTAATACACAACTAAATTAGGAGGATATCAGAAGAGAAAATTTTGGTTGAAGGGCGTTCTGAGCAAGGGCGTTCTGAGCAAGGCCTAAGAACAGACAATGAATCCTTTGCAAATACTAAACCAAAGGATGAAATGGCATTTTCATGTCTATCCCCCAAATAGGATTTTTGGCCATTGCGTATATAACTTTCTACCATTAGTATTCAAATCTTTTGTTTTGTTTTTCTTTTTTTCTCTAAACAGACATGCTTCTCCTGAATCACTCCTCTCCTCGGGAATCTCAGTCAATCTATTACATTTTATGGCCTCAGAATGCCTGAGTGTGAATCCAAGTTTAGCCTCATCTTTGCTTTTGATCTTAGAGGAGTAATTTAAATTCTCTGTGCCTCAGTGAACTCATCTGGAAAAAATGGGGAAAATCCAGTAACAGTTTCCTAAAGTTGAGGGTTAAATGAGTTTTACACGTATAAAGTACTTCGAATAATGCCTTTGCGTTGCAGTATCTTAACCAGGGGGAGCAGCCACTGTTACTGCTTACCATTAATAACAGAAATTACTCCTTCTTTTCAAAAAGAGGGCAGGAAAGCTTTTGTCTTCAAGGAGATTTCGTCCTCTATAAAGTTCCTGAGCAAAGGATGGCTTTCTGGCTTGGAAAATAGGGTTAGGAAGGTCATAGGTGAGAGTACAGCTGGGGTGAGGGACTAGCACATTACTACACATCAACATGTCCTGCCCAGTTATATATGTAATTGACTTTTATGGTCATTTCTGCTTCTGTTTTCTACTTTGCCCCAACACTCACCCCTTTCTGAGCCAGAGTTATTTTTGTCTGCCAGTGGTTCTCACTTTAGAGTGTATGGGTATCACCTGGGGGGGCCACTGGGCCCTGTCCCAGAGTATTTGGTTGAATGGGCTTTGGGTGGGACCCCATCACTTACATTTTAACAAGTTCCAGGGTGAAATTCATCTGTCTTGGGGACCACTCTTTGAGAAGCCCTCCCTTAAGCTATCCTACTCACTCAAGAAAAAAAAAAAAAAAAAAAAAAAGACTTTGCCTTGTAGGTTTGTGTCCAGGGCATTCCATGTCCCAGCTGGAGTCCTGTTTTCCCAGGGTCTGAAATCTGCCTTAACTATTCCTTGGAATGTACACAGAGCTTTATTTTTCCTGGGTCTATCACTTACAAAGCTAGCTTCGCCAAGATGTCTCTGAAAGCCCAGGGTTCTCCCGTCACCTTTTTCCTGAGTGTTCCATAGCCCCTTGATAGCCCAGAGCTCCCATCCTCATTTCTCAGGTCTTGGAGTTGCTTTAACCAAATATTAGCATCACATGTTAGCGTATCTATAGCACAATTATAGATATGACTATTTTAATGACTCTGTCCTAGTCAGGCTGTAGGATGCCTTCAATCTAGGTATGAATAATTTAGAATGTTTACACCAAAGGGAATTACAGGAGGGAAAAAAAGGAAAGAGGATATGTATGTATGTTGGGGGTGAGGGTTGTTAGGGGGGATGTAAGGATAGTGACAAAATTAACTTGTCACTTTATATGGCTACTCTTGTGTGACCTCTTCTTAATAAGAAAGTCTGAATGTTTGTGTGTGTTTGTATTCAAAATAAAGACACCATTTGAATTGTTTCAAATCCTCTTCTTCCTTTTATTCTCATTACATCTGTCATAATATGTAGTATATCTTATTTAATAGGTAAGAAGTGGTGGGTGGTTTTGAGCTTCTGTTTCTGCCCCCTGCCCAGATTCCTGCATAAATCACCTTCCTTTGTCCAGTTAATGTTCTCCCCTGACTGTTGATATCTTGTATCTTTGTGCTTCTTTATTATCAGCTTAGAAACCTGATTTCCCCTGATTAGAAGTCTCTGTACTAGGCTAGCAGAAATCCTATTATAATTTGGTTCTAAAAACGTTTCTCCTTCTCTCTCTCTCACACACACACACACCCTGATACCGCACAAGTGCATTGTATCAGCAAGAGCAGCTGTGTATCTGTGGTAGGATCTCAATCATTTGGAGCCTGTGAAGTTCCGGCTACCTTGGGGACTGATTCAGCTTTCAAGTATCTGTGGATGGTAAGATTAAAAGGACTGCTCTCCATGGGGACGTTTAAGTAATGACATTATTGGCAGCATGGGGAGATGTTCTTGGGTCTGAAATGCAGACGCTTTTAATAGTCACAGTTAGAATGGGTGATACTTGTATAAGCCCATCCACAAAAATTTCTATTTCTTTACCTTCCCACTTAGAAAGGCAATTTCCAGGATTCCATGGAGAAGCAGATGTGAGTATTTGGCATCTGATGAGGCAGTGCTGTAGCTGGTGGCTGGGGGTCAGTGTGGGAATGATAAAAAGGCTGGGAGTAACACTGGGAAATAATAGTATTGGCACAGCTGGGTGTTAGATTAGGTCTAGGAAGAGAGTTTTCCATTCTTGAGATACTTTACTGAAAAGAATGTTTAAACTCCGTCCAGGTGAAAACGAAAGATATAAAATCTCCATCTTCTCTTATGGCTGACGAGTACTCCATGGTATACATACACCACAGTTTGTGAATCCATTCATAGGTTGGTGGGAATTTGGGTTGCTTTCACGTCTTGGCAATGATGAATTGAACAGCAATAAATATTCTGGTGCAAATGTCCTTGTGGTAAAATAATTTTTGTTCTTCTGGGTAGATGAGTAATAATGGAATTGCAGGATCAAATGGAAGGTCGACTTTAAGTTCTTTGAGAATTCTCCATCCTTCTTTCCTTAGAGCAGAGGTTCTCAACCTGTGGGTCTCGACCCCTTCTAAATAATGAAAATACATTGCCTCATTGGGAAGGTTAAGAACCACTGCCTTAGAGGTTGTACTACTTTGCAATCCCACCAGCATTGCAAAAGTGTTCCCTTCTCTCCACATGCACACCAGCCTCTGGAGCTTTGGAACTTTGTGATGTGGCCTAATCTCACTGGAATCAGGTGATTTCTCAGGGTGGTTTTGATTTGCATTTCTCTGATGATTAGGGACAATGAGCGTTTTCTCATGTGTTTTGTTGGCCATTTGTCTGTCATCTTCATTCTGCTCAAGTCTCTTGCTTCCTTATAAATGGAATTGTTTATTCTTGTTGATTCATTTGAGTTCTCTGCAGACTCTAGTTATCAGCCCTTTGTCCGATTCATAGCATGCAAACATCTTCTCCCATTCTGAAGGCTGTCTGTTTGCTTTAGAGTGGCACCCTTAGCTGTGCAGTATCCAATATACTCAATACTAATATGAAACCAATATATAAAACAACTACATGCCCACATGAAAGAAAAAACAGAAGTATAGTCTAGCAAGGGGGAGGGGAAAAGAGGGACAGAGGAGAGATGAGGAGGGAGGGAGATTGGCAAGATCTCACAACGTGCACAACGTGAGGGTGTTCAGCACACCCCTTTCATGAAGGGCTCAACTACAACTTGAACTTTACCTTAGACTGAAAATAATGTAACCTAAGCATTTGTACCCCCATATTAATCTAGAATTAGAAAATAAAAATAAAGTAAAAAAAGAGAGAGAGTTTTAAAAAGATATATAGGTTTTTCTGCCCGATGCCTGGAGATTCCAACTGCAGATTCCAACTGCATTCCACTGATGGGATGGAATTCTATCAGTGGACTCCCAGAGCTGGACAGATTTGGGGAATTTGCATTTAGATGGTGTCATATAGACCTGAGCATGAATCTTTTTCTGTTTTGTTTTGTTTAGCAGGCTTGGGCCAGATTCGAACCCATGAGCCCCGGAACATGTTGCCGGTGCCCAAACCACTGAGCTACGGGCGCCCTCCCTGAGCATGAGTCTTCTCTTGGGTGATTAATGTCTATTAAACCATTGGCACATTCCCTCTGAATCTCAGTTTTCTCATTTATGATCATTGTATTCCAACCCATGTCCTTACTAGATGGCAAACTTGAGGGTAGGATCTCTGCCTGTTTTCTCTCTGTCGTCCGCTCCTTGCATTGTGCCAGGCAGGTAGTAGGAACCTAGTCAATTGGTTTGGAATTTTTTTTCCCTCTTCTTCTTCTTTTTTTTTTTTTTTATTAAATCATAGCTGTGTACATTAATGCAATCATGGGGTACAATGTGCTGGTTCTATATACAATTTGAAATATTTTCATCAAACTGGTTAACATAGCCTTCCTGGCATTTTCTTAGTTATTGTGTTAAGACATTTATATTCTACATTTAGTAAATTTCACATGTACCCTTGTAAGATGCACCGTAGGTGTAGTCCCACCAATCACCCTCCCTCCACCCATCCTCCCCTATCCCCTTTCCCCATATTCTTGGGCTGTAATTGGGTTATAGGTTTCATAGTAGGGCTGAGTACACTGGATACTTTTTCTTTCATTCTAGAGATACTTTGCTAAGAAGAATATGTTCCAGCTCCATCCATGTAAACATGAAAGAGGTAAGGTTTCCATCTTTCTTTAAGGCTGCATAATATTCCATGGTATACATGTACCACAATTTGCTAGTCCATTCGTGGGTTGATGGGCACTTGGGCTTCTTCCATGACTTAGCAATTATGAATTGGGCTGCAATAAACGTTCTGGTACAAATATCTTTGTTATAATATGATTTTTGGTCTTCTGGATATATACCTAGTAGAGGAATTGTAGGACCAAATGGCGGGTCTATTTTTAGATCCCTAAGTGTTCACCAAACATCTTTCCAAAAGGAGTGCATTAGTTTGCATTCCCACCAGCAGAGTAGAAGTGTGCCCTTTTCTCCACATCCATGTTTGGTTTGGAATGAATGAGTGGGTAAATGAATGTTAGAAGGAAGAGCTATATGATTACTATCTCATACATTTGTTGCATGTATTCAATGAGATAATTGCTGGTTACTCATAGTGGGAATTCCACGCCACATTCTGGAATCCAGCATGCTCAGGGTGTGAGATTGTGTTCGTATTCCTAAACATGAAAGAGGTGCTCAGCACACATGCCTTCTGTTTTCTATTTCACGTGCATCTATCCTCCAAAGATTCTTTAGCATACATTATTAACTCATAGGGATTTGAGTTACCTTTCTAACTCAAATCCTTGTTCCCCCAAAGAAAATGCCTCTTGTTTTCTTAGAACATTTTAATACAACAATAAAGAAGAAATAAAAAATAAAGATTTTTATCCATTTCGTATATTTCAATTACTAGCGTTCTCCCTGTGCCCTCGTTAAGGTAGATAAGTGAGACATCTCTGCATTACTATCTTGTCAGAAACACAGCCCCTTTCCCTTTCCCTCATCTGATTAGGCATTCCCTTCTTTCAGAAGCTCATCCCATTTGGCTAATGCATCTTGACAACTCCTTTAATGAGAGTGCTTGGTGTTAGCATTCAAGCATATGTAGGAGTTCACAAAATCTACCTTGCAATCTTTCCATGGCTTGAAAATAAGACATTTCACCCAGGGAGACCCAGTGCCTGCATCTCTAGACTCAAAATGGTAAGAAAGCTCGAGGGGAGAGTGATGGTTGTTGATTTCACAGAGACCATTTGATTTGTTTGTGTTTCTTTTTCTTTCTTCCTTGAGAAAAAGCTAGTGGAGGGAGAGGAAATTGGGGAAGCAGAAAATGTTTCAATCTACCTGAAAAAGAAGAAAAAAATGAACAAGAAGAGACAAAAGACTATGAGAAGGCAGCCTCTCTTTGAAATAGATTAAAAGCTTTACTGCAAAAAACATACCATAGGACAAAAACATCTCTGCAGGACTGGAGACCTCAGCAAAGTGCATGAAGCCTTACTCTTGCACTTAAAGACGATCTTGGAGGAGGCGTCTCACAGAGCAGGTGTGACCAGATCCCTATTCCTAATTCAGGAAGCTCTGTAGTCATCCCTTTGGGGACAAGGCTTAAGGTGCTGGTGTAATCAGGCCCACAGACAACTATGAATCTATTTCCTCCAACGAACTAATGTACAGCACCCAGAATTTGCACTATGCCCTTGTCCTCCACAATCTCAATGTCTGAAACTCCCGGACCTCTGTGGTCATAGAGTAGCCTCGGGCCCCACTGTGGGCCTTTGGCAGTCTGAGTATTTTGGGCTTTTTGCATCCTGACCGCTTCCTTTGGTAGGAATATATTTCCTCCTTTGTGGGGGGGGAGGGTTAAGAGGGGAACCCATGTGACTAGCACTGGCCAATGAGAGGCAAGTAGGAGGGGAACCCATGTGACTAGCACTGGCCAATGAGAGGCAAGTAGGAGGGGAACCCATGTGACTAGCACTGGCCAATGAGAGGCAAGTAGGAGGGGAACCCATGTGACTAGCACTGGCCAATGAGAGGCAAGTAGAAATGACTTGTATCACTTGGTGAGTGAGGTAAGCATTTCACTTCCAGTCTGAGACCTTCCAGAGCTCCCTTGTCCCTCTGTCAGGACAACTGATAACTTTTAAGCTTGTAATTACTCCATGGGGGGGCGAGGAGGCTGCGTGAGTGGATGAAAAGATAAGCGCCCTCCCCACATGTGACGGGTATATCTATCAGGAGTGAGAAATACTTCGTTGTTTAGCACGATGTACGTATCTAGTTTAGGATAACCTAACTTATCCTGACCATCACAAAATGTGCTTCTTTCACTCTTATGGGACTCCTTATTTAGTGCCTTTTTATTTTTGAGGGTAAACTTTCTACAGGGTGGTTTGGAGAAGTGGCAGTACTCGGAGCATGATAATTCCTCCCAGGGTTGCTTGCAAGTACAGCTGCTAGGCTGCAGAGCGGAATACTAGGTCACCCAGAGAGGCAGAAGGCCCTCACTCCTGGTGAACCTCACAAAGCACAACAACACGCGATTTGGGTCCTGACAACAGCTAAGGACTGAATGAGTAGCTAGCTCCACATGTGAGGTCTCCCAGCCAGCAGATATTTCTGATACTGTCTAATGTTGCTATCTGCTTTTCTTTATTTATGCAAAGAATATATCCCTGGGGGGAAAATCAAGTCATATCATCAATGCATCAGAGAGGCTTACTATTTGAAGAAGTCTATGGTGAATCCTTTTGTGAAGGAATAATCATCTACCTGATTCGCATTTGCTTTGTAAATTTTGTTTGTGCATCAGGTTTTATGAATTTGGGGCACATTTCAATGCATAGCATTAAATGTAGAGTCCAACAGAGCTGAATTTTAATCTTAGGTCAGCCAAAACAACTACCTTCACTTTGTCACAGAAAGCAGAGTGACAGGGACATCTGAGTATGAATCCTTGTCTGGAAAGTTCTGGAACTTGAGAATGGAGGCATTAATACAGGTAGATCATGGGAAGAGGCTTGGATGGGGTTAGATTTCATATAAGAGAGGTCAAAGAAGGGAAGGACGATGAGGAGTAGAAAAGAAAGCATCAAATTGACCATGCTTAGATTTTAGACTGGGCCTTCCTTAGTATTGGATTGAAGAATTTGAGGAAAATGCACCCAGTTCTCTGTCCAGCCCTCAATTAGACAAGGCAGGAGAGCTCATCTGTATCTCCTGAGTGTGCTAACATAGCAACTGGGATTAGATTTGCCCAGTTTGCTGGTGACTCCACTGTGTGGTCCTGACCTTATAGATCGAGCATGACCAATTGTCTAAGATAGATGGGAGATTAAATGCTAACTTTGCCCACCTACCACTTACCGACTGTATCTCTTTGGGTAAGATTTACTTTTTAAAAGTTGTATTATCATTATTTTCATCTTTCTAAGCCTCAGTTTTCCATTCATGTGCTAAGGATCTTAATTCCTTCTTGCAGGACAAAGGTGGAGGTCTCAGCCCATGAGGGTCAAGTGTCCAATATTATAGCTGACCTCAGATAGGACTCAGGAAATTAAAACTATCAATATTGTTGACTGTGTGTTTATTTCTGCCAAGATCCTGAATGTTATAATGCTGGAATAGTGTTGAGTCTATGACAGGGCTTTCATATATATTTGTTGGAAGAATGACCCATATAGTAGGCCAAGGAGGATGGAGGCAGATGGAATACTGAGCCTCTATGTGTGAATCTATCCTCCCCAGCATCATAAATGTCCCCCAGTACCCCCTGAAAACATGTCTGTTTCACAGAGTTCACATTGATCTGAAAGATTAAAACCATTTCAACAATTCCATGTTTTTTTTTTAATTCTTTCTGTCTTGCCACATCAGGTTCTCCAACCATTTGATTTCAACAGCTCAAAGAGCTCTCCCTTTCCCCCCTTTTCTTTTTTTTTTTTCTCCTTTTTTCTTTTCTTTCTCTTTCTTTCCTTGTTTTTTGTTTTTTTTTCTTTTTTTTCCCCATTGTGAGAGCCCTGGGAGTTTTTTTTTTTTTTCCTTTTTAATTAAGAGTGAATACAGGTAACAAAATGTTTTATAACTGGAGAGAATTCACCAGCAGGACACCAAGGCAGAAATCCACATTCTGAAAGAAAGGCAGACAGATACCAGATCAGCACTGTGGGCAATGCGTCCTGCACTCTCTCTGCATCCTGCTGACTTACGGCCCAGCCCTCCCTCTGTCCAGCAGCCTGGAAGCATTACCTCTGGTGGAAGTCTCCCTGTCTTTTGTTAGAAAAGCCACAATTGGAAAGCTGCTTTTATAAAGCATTTTTAAACACACAGTGTGCTCCCCTGAAGTATGCCTGTGCCTGTAAGAGTCCTCCTGCAAGTTAATTCCTGCCACCCAGGGAAGTGTCCCAATTTCCCCTGACTTTCATCCCTGACCTGCTCCTTTGTGTACCTGGCTGTCTTTAGACTCGGGTACAGCCTGGCATGGGAACGGCAAATCTCCGGGAGGAGCCTGTCTGATGCCTACGCACGTGCTGATGTGAAGCAACACAGGCAGAGAGGAAGAGTGTATGCTCCAGAATGGAGCACAAGCCCGGGTCTGACTCACTGCTTCCCTAGCTCCGTTTGGCTCGCCATGCTTGGAAGATGGCATGATGAGACTCCTTCCGAGGAAATCGTGCTTTTATTAAACTCCTGGACCAAATTGCCTCCCTGTTGCCCTCTTTCTTTTTCCTGAGACATGATGGGTTATTACATTTGTGATTAAAAAATCCGTCCTCAGTGTGGTTTGCTTTTTCAATTTTGTTGGGCGGTGATGGTGCGATGCTGTGTCTGAGAGGAACAGACAGGTAGAGAATAGAGAACATATTTTGACATTTAAGGAACTCACCCTGTAGAGGGGGGGTGACCCTTTTTTCTGAGTTCATTGCTGATGGTGTGGCTCAAGTGACTGTGGAAAGTCACCAAGCTGACCATATAAAGGACCAATTCTGCACAGCATGAGTGAAGAACACGGGTGGGCTGATTTCTCAAGACAGTGACTATATCGTAGAGGTCAATAGAGATAATTCTGGATGTTTTAGAAAATCCAAATGCTTACTGTCACCATGTCTGTTTATATAATGCCCAGTTTTTACTTCATATTAGCTTGGTACTTACACTTTCTGTTTGGATCAAAATATTTCAGAAATGGCTTTTCCCTCCTGTAAGACATAGAGAAACCACAGAACTGAGCACTCTAACTCTACTAATGTGCTGTAGCCCCAAACTCCTACCTCCCCTGGGTTACTCAGATATCAGAGAAGACAAGGATGAGATTCAATTTCTCTGCATTAGAGCATCCATTTTGCGACCCAGATACCCATTTATAGGGGTGACCGGTACAGCCCCATGTTCAGTTGTCTTCAGACTCCCTGACTGTTCTTGCCAGTTGCTCCCTGATTCCCAGTGCACTGCTGGGATGACCCCAGCTTCTTCACTTCTGATCTGCAGGCTCCAGTCTGCTCTGAACTGTGATATCCTTCTTTGTGCTACAAAAAATACCTCGATCTTGTATATTTTCTCCTTGAGAGAATATTAACAAATTTTTCTGCCAATGGCCAGTCCTGTCTGAAAGGTGTAAGCAGTGATACCCAGAGACAAGGCCATAGCGGAGATGTTTATCAGGCCAGGTTTATTGAAAGGGGAGGATGTAAATATATGATTGAGGAACTGCATAAAATTACGTCTAGTGAAAAATTTATTGATATTGACACTATGATTTGAAAAAAGAAATAAATCGCAATGCGGAACTCTTAAGAACAGTTTGTTGTGCTGTTCCTAACATTTAGCTTGAAGTAAAATAAACGGGAGTTGGGAAACCGTCCTGTCTTTGGAGGTATCTGGAGGCTGGAAGTGCCCTGGTATGGATGGGATCCTGTATCTCTGTTAAGACATGCAAAGCAGATGATGGCAGAGGAGTTAATGAAGTCACTGCATCGCCTGGGACTGGACGAGAGGCTGACACACACTTGTTAGGTAGTTCCTCCGTCAGGAGTGTTTGTGTCTAACATCTTCTTTTTTCATGAAAGAAAAAGATGTTTGTGTCTGTGAGTTATAATTTTATTACTTTCCGTGTGCCTGACCTTTACCAGCATTACCCCAATTAATTCTCATAACAATTCTGTGACCTAGATCTTTTTATATATTTATTTATTTTCATTTTTTTTGTTGTTGGGGATTCATTGAGGGTACAATAAGCCAGGTTACACTGATTGCAATTGTTAGGTACAGTCCCTCTTGCAATCATGTCTTGCCCCCATAAAGTGTGACACACACCAAGGCCCCACCCACCTCCCTCCGTCCCTCTTTCTGCTTCCCCCCCATAACCTTAATTGTCATTAATTGTCCTCATATCAAAATTGAGTACATAGGATTCATGCTTCTCCATTCTTGTGATGCTTTACTAAGAATAATGTCTTCCACTTCCATCCAGGTTAATACGAAGGATGTAAAGTCTCCATTTTTTTTAATGACTGAATAGTATGCCAAGGTATACATATACCACAGCTTGTTAATCCCTTCCTGGGTTGGTGGGCATTTAGGCTGTTTCCACATTTTGGCGATTGTAAATTGAGCTGCAATAAACAGTCTAGTACAAGTGTCCTTATGATAAAAGGATTTCTTTCCTTCTGGGTAGATGCCCAGTAATGGGATTGCAGGATCAAATGGGAGGTCTAGCTTGAGTGCTTTGAGGTTTCTCCATACTTTCTTCCAGAAAGGTTGTACTAGTTTGCAGTCCCACCAGCAGCGTAAAAGTGTTCCCTTCTCTCCACATCCACGCCAGCATCTGCAGTTTTGAGATTTTGTGATGTGGGCCATTCTCACTGGGGTTAGATGATATCTCAGGGTTGTTTTGATTTGCATTTCTATAATATATAGAGATGATGAACATTTTTTCATGTGTTAGCCATTTGTCTGTCATCTTTAGAGAAGGTTCTATTCATGTCTCTTGCCCATTGATATAAGGGATTGTTGGCATTTTTCACGTGGATTAATTTGAGTTCTCTATAGATCCTAGTTATCAAGCTTTTGTCTGATTGAAAATATGCAAATATCCTTTCCCATTGTGTGGGTTGTCTCTTTGCTTTGGTTATTGTCTCCTTACCCGTACAGAAGCTTTTCAGTTTAATGAAGTCCCATTTGTTTATTTTTGTTGTTATTGCAATTGCCATGGCAGTCTTCTTCATGAAGTCTTTCCCCAGGCCAATATCTTCCACTGTTTTTCTTATGCTTTCTTGGAGGATTTTTATTGTTTCATGCCTTAAATTTAAGTGCTTTATCCATCTTGAATCAATTTTTGTGAGTGGGGAAAGGTGTGGGTCCAGTTTCAGTCTTTTACATGTAGACGTCCAGTTCTCCCAACACCATTTATTGAATAGGGAGTCTTTCCCCCACGGTATGTTCTTGTTTGGTTTATCGAAGATTAGGTGGTTATAAGATGTTAGTTTCATTTCTTGGTTTTCAATTCGATTCCAAGTGTCTATGTCTCTGTTTTTGTGCCAGTACCATGCTGTCTTGAGCACTATGGCTTTGTAGTACAGACTAAAATCTGGTATGCTGATGCCCCCAGCTTTATTTTTATTACTAAGAACTGCCTTAGCTATACGGGGTTTTTTCCGGTTCCATACAAAACGCAGAATCATTTTTTCCAAATCTTGAAAGTACCATGTTGGTATTTTGATAGGAATGGCATTGAATAGGTAGATTGCTTTGGGAAGTATAGACATTTTAACAATGTTGATTCTTCCCATCCATGAGCATGGTATGTTCTTCCATTTGTTAATATCCTCTGCTATTTCCTTTCTGAGGATTTCTTAGTTTTCTTTATAGAGGTCCTTCACCTCCTTCGTTAGGTATATTCCTAGGTATTTCATTTTCTTTGAAACTATGGTGAAGGGAGTTGTGTCCTAAATTAGCTTCTCATCTTGACTGTTATTAGTGTATACAAAGGCTACTGAATTGTGGACATTGATTTTAGTTTCTGAAACATTACTGTATTTTTTGATGACTTCTAGGAGTCTTGTGGTTGAATCTTTGGGGTTCTCTAAGTATAAGATCATGTCGTCAGCAAAGAGGGAGATTTTGACCTCCTCTGCTCCCATTTGGATTCCCTTTATTTCCTTGTCTTGCCTAATTGTATTGGCTAGAACTTCCAGCACTATGTTGAATAGTAAAGGTGACAGAGGACAACCTTGTCTGGTTCCAGTTCTAAGAGGAAAAGCTTTCAGTTTTACTCCATTCAGTAAAATATTGGCTGTGGGTTTGTCATAGATAGCTTCAATCAGTTTTAGAAATGTGCCACCTATGCCTATACTCTTCAGTGTTCTAATTAGAAAAGGATGCTGGATTTTATCAAATGCTTTTTCTGCATCTATTGAGAGGATCATATGATCTTTATTTTTGCCTCTTTTAATATGGTGGATAACGTTTATGGACTTGCGTATGTTAAACCAGCCTTGCATCCCTGGGATGAAGCCTACTTGATCATGATGAATGACTTTTTTGATGATAAGCTGTAATCTATTGGCTAGGATTTTGTTGAGAATTTTTGCATCTATATTCATGAGTGAGACTGGTCTGAAATTCTCCTTTTTGTTTGGGTCTTTTCCTGGTTTTGGTATCAGGTTGATGTTTGCTTCATAGAATGTGTTGGGGAAGATTCCTTCTTCCTCAATTTTTTGGAATAATTTCTGCAGTACAGGAATAAGCTCTTCCTTGAAGGTTTGATAGAATTCTGGAGTGAAGCCATCTGGACCAGGGCATTTTTTGGTTGGAAGATTTTTTATTGTTTCTTTGATCTCAGTGCTTGAAATTGGTCTGTTCAGGAGCTCTGTTTCTTCCTGGCTGAGTCTAGGGAGAGGGTGTGATTCCAAATATTGATCCATTTCCTTCACATTGTCAAATTTCTGGGCATAGAGTTTCTGGTAGTATTCAGAGATGGTCTCTTGTATCTCTGTGGGATCAGTTGTTATTTCCCCTTTATCATTTCTGATTGAGGTTACTAGAGATTTTACTTTTCTATTCCTCGTTAGTCTGGACAATGGTTTATCTATTTTATTTATTTTTTCAAAAAACCAACTCCTTGTTTCATTAATTTTCTGAATGATTCTTTTGTTTTCAATTTCATTGATCTCTGATTTGATTTTGGATATTTCTTTTCTTCTACTGAGTTTAGGCTTAGATTGTTCTTCTTTTTCCAATTCCATAAGATCTCTTGTGAGATTGTTGATGCGCTGTCTTTCTGTTTTTCGAATGTAGGCATCTAAAGCAATGAATTTTCCTCTCAAAACTGCTTTTGCAGTATCCCACAGGTTTTCGTAGCTTGTATCTTCCTTGTTGTAATGCTCAAGGAAGTTAATGATTTCCTGTTTTATTTCTTCCTTCACCCATCTGTTATTCAACAGAAGATTGTTTAATTTCCATGCCTTTGGGTGGGGTCGAGCATTTTTGTTAGAGATGAGTTCCACCTTTAGTGCCTTATGGTCTGAGAAGATACAAGGTAAAATTTCAATTCTTTTGATTCTGTTGATATTTGTTTTGTGTCCCAGGATATGATCAATTTTGGAGAATGTTCCCTGGGGTGATGAGAAGAATGTATATTCTTTATCTTTGGGGTGGAGTGTTCTATATGCGTCTATCAAGCACAGTTGCTCTAGGGTCTCATTTAAATCTCTTATATCCTTGTTTAATTTCTGTTTAGAGGATCTGTCCAGCTGTGTACGAGGAGTGTTAAAGTCCCCTGTTATGATGGTATTATCAGATATCATATTGCTCAGACTGAGTAAGGTCTGCTTCAAGAATCTGGGAGCATTTAAATTGGGTGCATAAATATTTAGAATTGAAACGTCTTCTTGTTGTATTTTTCCCTTGAGCAATATAAAGTGACCATCTTTGTCTTTTTTGACTTTAGTTGCTTTAAATCCACATGTATCTGAAAATAAGATTGCAACTCCTCTTTTCTTCTGAATTCCATTTGCCTGAAAAATTGTCTTTCAACCCTTGACTCAGAGCTTTAATTTGTCTTTTGAAGCCAGGTGTGTTTCTTGCAGACAGCAAATGGATGGCTTGTGTTTTTTAATCCAGTCAGCCAATCTATGTCTCTTCAGTGGGGAATTCAAGCCATTAACATTTATTGAGATAATTGATAAGTGTGGTAGTATTCTATTCGTCTTATTTTGTGAGAGTCCATTGCTTAGTTTTATCTTTTGCATCAGTGTGGAGGTTAGGTTCTGTCCTTTAATTTCTGAGTTCTTACTTTGCTGCTGATCCATTGTGGTGGTCAGTGTGCAGAACAGGTTGAAGTATTTCCTGTAGAGCTGGTCTTGTTGTGGCGAATTTCCTCAATGTTTGTATATCCGTAAATGATTTGATTTCTCCGTCAATTTTGAAGCTTAGCTTAGCAGGGTACAGAATTCTGGGCTGGAAATTGTTTAAGTAGATTAAAGGTAGATGACCATTGTCTTCTTGCTTAGAAAGTTTCATTAGAGAAGTCTGCCGTCACTCTGATGGATTTGCCCTTGTAGGTCAACTGGCGCTTACTCCTTGCAGCTTACAGAATCTTTTCTTTTGTCTTGACTTTGGACAGGTTCATCACAATGTGTCTTGGAGAAGCTCGGTTAGAGTTGAGGCGACCTGGGGTCCAATATCCCTCTGAAAGCAGTATGTCAGAATCTTTGGTGATGTTCGGGAAATTTTCTTCTATAATATTCTCTAGTATGGCTTCCATTCCTCTGGGGCATTCTTCTTCCCCTTCTGGGATTCCTATAACTCGTATGTTGGAACGCTTCATAAAGTCCCATAATTCTGACAGTGAACGTTCTGCTTTCTCTCTCTTCTTTTCTGCCTCTTTTACTATGTGAGTTATCTCAAGAGCTTTGTCTTCTACCTCTGAAATTCTTTCCTCGGCATGGTCTAACCTGTTGCTGATAGTTTCCATTGCATCTTTAAGTTCCCTGATTGACTGTTTCATTTCCTTCAGCTCTGCTATATCCTTTTTATATTCTTCATATTGTTCATCTCTTATTTGATTCTGTTTTTGGATTTCCTTTTGGTTATTTTCCACTTTATTAGCAGTTTCCTTCATTGTTTCCATCATTTCTTTCATTGTTTTCATCATGTGTATTCTAAGTTCCCTTTCTGTTATTCCTAACATTTCTTTATAGGTGGAATCATCTGCAGTAGCTACCTCATGTTCCCTTGGCGGGGTTGTTCTGGACCGGTTCTTCATGTTGCCTGGAGTTTTCTGCTGGTTCTTCCTCATGGGTGATTTCTTTTATCTGTTTCCTTGCCCTAATTTTCCTTTCACTTCCTCTTGCTCTTTAAGTTCTCGTGCCTGCGAACTAAGGGTTATAGGACCAGAAGGGTGAGAAGGTTGGAGAGCAAAAAAGGGATGAAAGAAAGGAGGACCGAGTTATAAGAAAAAAAAAGAAAAGTAGGGAAAGGAGATGGGTGGGTAAAAGGAATATTGACAAAAAGAAGAGAGGCACAGAAAGAGGGAGACAGAGCAATATAGGTGTACAGTAGGGTACTTTGACACAACCTTAAAAAAACCGCCCCTTCTGGGGGTACCCAGTTTGGTGGTTCCCTTGAGGTCAGCAGCTCTTTGCTAACCTGATTAGGCACAGTACCCCACCTCCACCAAGTAGAGAGGAAAGACAAAAATGCTATAAATCAAACCAAAACAAGCAAACAGAAAACTTTATGGGATAAAATTGGGTGAAAAACCAAATAATAGCGGTAGAAACAGTATCAAAAATGAAGTTCTAGTTGTTAAAAAAGGCAGCAATCGGAAATTATACTTAAACTAGAAAAATTGAAAAAGAAAAAGGATCTGTATGGAAAAGATTGAAATTAAAAAACAAAACAACATCAACAACATCAAAATAGACAAAAAAAAAAACACACAACCAAAAACAAAGCTGTATGTATATGTTACTGAATATTGTCTGGACAACACGTGGTCTTCTGGGGTATGAGATTTTAATTACAGTTGTGATATGACTGGAGGCTGCTGATTTCTCAAACACCAGCAGGTAGACACCCTAAATCTCTCTTCAGCCCACTTAAAAGGCATTTTGAACTTGTAAACTTGCTGAGCAGAAGCTTTCCCAGGAAAGTGCTTGTTGCTGGAATCATTGCTGAAGTGGCTATCCACTTACCCAGTGTGCCAAAACCGGTCTCACTCTGCCCCTGAGGGTTAGGTCTGCAAAGCAGCTCAGACCCCACCCTTAGGCTACTTGGTCGCTGGGTTACCAGCTCCCACCCGATTCTAGCTCTGCGACCCTGAGGGCGGAGGTTGCCGGGGCAGATTGCTCACAATGGCTCCCTGTGACCCACAGCCAAACACTATTAGCTCTGTCTGGCTCAGCGGCTCAGACTGGGGCCCTAGACAATGGCCAAAGTTCTCCACACTCCTGCTCAGGCTCTCCCCAAGGCAGTTCAACTGAGTGCCAAGTCCAAAGACACGAAAACAGTTCACAGGTAAGGCCTTTCTGGTTTGCAGTCTCGCTGCTACTGAACTTACAGTTGCAGGCGGGTTTAGATGGATTGAACACACGTGACCACTTGCCGTTTTTCCACTGTTTTAGGCCTCCTCTTGGGGTGCAGAAGTCTCTCGCTGACTCCCTGTATCCTCAGAGGGGTGATGATAGGCAGATCCCATCAGCCAGAGATGCCTGGAGTCCTATCTCCCCAGAGTCACGGTGCCCAGATGCAAGGAAGCTATTACTCGGCCGCCATCTTGCTCCACCTCCTCCTGTGACCTATATCTTTTAAAACACATTTTAAAGTTGAGAAAATTAAGATTCAGGAAGTGTAAGTTGGCATTGGCCACCCAGCTGGTGAGCACAGAGTAACTGTTTTTAACCCAGGCTCCTCTGATTCCAGAGCTTATTTGTGTTCTTTCTTTGGCAAGTGGTTCCTACAGATGCCCGATGAACTCTGCTTTGGGTCTGTGCCTGCTTCCCCTGTGTAGGGCCATCCCACATCTCCAAGAGTATCCTTCCTTATCCCTAACCCCTATTTTCTGTGGATTTGGTAGTAGTTGTTTCTTTCTTCTGAATTCTCATAGTGCCTTAGATTTTTACTCAAACTCCTAAATGTAATGAATTACCTTCATCCATACAGTTTACGGACCAGTTTAATCTCTTCCCTGCATAGGCAGCTCCTTGAGGGCAGACTTGATGCCCTTTGATGCATTTTGTGTGCTTCACGAATGACTGTAACAGTCAATGGAGAATGTAGTCACTCTGTGCATATATGTGGTAGATGGGGTCAGAGAAAAAAGGGGAGAGAAGAAAAGAGAGAGAGGAAGAAACTGAAGAACAGTAGAAGACAGTATATAATTAAGTATTAAATTGTGTTGTTCACACTAATTATATATCCTTTTAAAAGAAATGCAATTTTATTACTTTCAAGAACATAAAGTTAAGTTAATTAATGGCTAACAAAGTGTTGTCAAGTAGCTGTCTTGTCCTTCCCACTGTAATTAATCAATGCTTTTTGCATAAATGCAAAAGTGGACCTAAGCCCAGCCCATCTTCGATTACTGAGAATGTTTAATTATCACAGTCTAAAACATGCTGTTTCTTCCCTCTCCCTTCTGAGTTAGACAGAGGGGAATGATGAAATCATGTATTGACAAACCAGACGTGTAAGATATTTCTAAATATTTTTTTTCTCTTTAATGAGTACTAGCAAGGGCCTCTATAATTGCTGAGGCATAAACAGGACCTTATTTGCCAAAATTATAGCATATTTGCTTAGAACTTCAAATTCTTTTTTTCTTACTCTTTTTTTGATTACATGAGTGATTCATTCATTCATTTTGTTTTTTTTTGAAAGGGGGCTCTAAAACGTCCACCTTAAAGATGCTAGAAATATATAATAGTAAATATCCTGATGCTGGTAGCACAGGAGAGGAGAGGAGGAGCTAGAATAAGGATTTGGAAGTGGCAGTGAGGGACAGGTGAGCAGCCTGGTGTAGGTCAGAGGCAGAAAGGTCTCCTGAATAGGTTTCTGTTTGGACAACTTTTTGGAAAGGATGAGGGAATGTGGAAAAAAAGATTGGTGAGTAGTTTTCTTTTCTTTCTTTCTTTTTTTTGAGACAGAGTCTTACTGTGTCACCCTTGATAGAGTGCTGTGACATCACAGTTCACAGCAACCTCAAACCCTTGGGCTTAAGCGATTCTCTTGCCTCAGCCTCCCCAGGAGCTGGGACTACAGGAGCCTGCCACAACGCCCGGCTATTTTTTTGTTGTAGTTGTCATTGTTGTTTGTCAGGCCCAGGCTGGGTTCAAACCAGCCAGCTCCAGTGTATGTGGCTGGTGCCCTAACCGCTGTGATACGGGTGCTGAGCCTGGTAAGGAGTTTTAATTCTGCACTTGTGTTGGAGGTGCTTATGAGATACATAATTAGAGTTACTCAGAGCAGTAGACATAGTTCTGAAGCCTGGAATTGAGCGTTCCTTGAAGATAACCAATTTTGTAATTATTGGAATATGTAGTAAATGAGGCTTTCACAAAGGAGAGGTATGTAAAGTCAGCACAGAATAAAACAAGGAAGGGTACTACAAAGACTTAAGGTAATTACGGTTTAGAGAGATTTATCTAAAAGATATGGTTTTGAGAGGCGTTATCCAGAGAATTAGGAGAAACACTTGAAGAGATTGGTGTCAGGAAACCTAAAAAGAGAGTTTCAAGAAGGAATCTATTAAGTAAGAGCTGAAAAGAGTCTGTTAGATGTTGCATTTAGGCTGTCACTGATGATGGCAGGCTTATTGTCGTGGTAGAGAAGGAAGCCCGGCTGGAGCTGGTTGTGGCATGAAAAGTAAGTGGCAATGTCTCTCATAGTTCATTCTTTAAAGAAATTTAGCAATCAAGAGGACTTGCTGGTGGAGAACTCAGAAAAACAAGGGAAGTTGGGAGTAAATTAGAATCTAGAAAAATGGTGATAAGGTTAGTCTTGAACGGGGACAGCCCTATCTCCCCCACTCAGAGAAGAGTGGAATAGTTGTAAATATTGATGACATCAAGGAAGAGCTGATGCAGAGTTCATCTCCCTATTTTATGTTTTAATATCTTTGTTAAGGAATGATTTACATGCCATAAAATTTATCCACTTTAAGTGTACAATTCAATGATGTTGGCGTGTTTTTAAGATTCACACACAGTGAATATGTTATATATTATGCATATTCACAGTGAATATGTTATATATTATGCATTACAGGTAATATTTTGTTACACACAGAATGTGGGATGATCCAGTGAGGGTATTTAGGGCAGCCATCATCTCAAGCATTTATTATATTCTATGTGTAGGGAATATCGCAAATTGTCTCTGATTGGTATTTTGAAATAAATGATCTATTTTTGTTAACTATAGTCACCCTACTCTTTGGTCAAACATGTAAACTTACTCCATCCATCAACCATATGTTTGCACCATTTTCCACCCAACACACACCCTTCCTGTGCTCTGGTAACTATTATTCTACCCTCCACCTCTCTGACATAACCATTTTTAGCTTCTACATATGAGTGACAACATGTGATATTTGCCTTTTTGTGTGCCTTATTTCACTTAACGTAACGACCTCCACGTCCATCCACACAGCTGCAAATCACAGGATTTCATTCTTTTTCATGGGTGAATAGTTTTCTGTTGTGCAAATGCACTGCCTTTTCTCTGTCTATTCATTACTTGATGCCCACTAAGGTTGATTTCAGAGCTTGGCTTTTGTGACTAGTGCTGAAGTTACCATGGCGATGCAGGTATCCCTTTGATGTACTCATTTACTTTGGATAAATACCCAGAGTTGGGATTGCTGGATTATAGGGTAGTTATATTTTTAGCTTTTTGAGAAATTCCCATATTGTTTTCTATAAACAATGTGCTAATTTATATTCCCACCAACAGTGTCTGAGTTCCCCTTTGCCCACATCCTTGCCAGCATCTGTTATTTTTTTGTCTTTTTAATAATAGCTATTCTGACTGGAGAAAGATGGTATCTCATTGTGGTTTGGATTTGCATTTCCCTGATGATCAGTGATGTTGAGCATGTTTTCACATCCCTGTTGGCCATTTATATGTCTTTATTTGAGAAAAGTCTATTTGTCTCCTTGGCCCACTTTTTCAGGAGATTATTATTATCATTCTTTGCTGTTGTTTTGAATTCCTTACATTGTTCTGGATTTTAGTCTCTTGCAAATATTTTCCCTCCTTCAACGAGTTGTCTCCTTTGAGACAAAATGTGATTCTGTTCTTTGCTGTGTGGGAGGCTTTTTAGTTTAACATAGCCCCATTTCTCTCTTTTTTGGGTTTGGTCGCCTGTGCTTGTGAGGTTTCAGCCATAAATCTTCGTCTAGACCAATGTCCTGGAGTATTCCTCCCCCCATGTTTTCTCCTAGTAGTTTTATAGTTTCACGTCATACATTTAAGTCTTTAATCCATCTTCAGTTTAATTTTGTACATGGTGATTGACAGGTGTCTGATTGGACTCTACAAGTACGTGGCACTTAGCCCGCCCTAGCCACTGAAGAGGCTGTCCTTTCCCCAGTGTGTGTTCTTCGTGCCTTTGCCAAAAATTAGTTGACTGTCAGTATTGTATGTTGATTTATTTCTGAGTTATCCATTCTGTTCCACTGGCCTATGTGTCTTTTCTGATGCCAGTACCAGGCTCTCTTGGTTACTTACAGCCTTGCAATGTATTTTGAGCTCATATAGTGTGAATTCTCCACCTTTTTTTCTTTTTGCTCAAGATTATTTTGGCTATTCAGATTTTTCTTGGTTCCATACAAATTTTAGACTTTTTTTTTTCTATTTCTGTGAAAAATGACTCTTGTGTTTTGATGGGAATTGCATTGACTCTGTAGTTTGCTTTGGGCAGTGTGGTCATTTTACCAATATTAATTCCTCTGATTCCTAAGCATGGCATGGAATCATTGTTTCCATCCTCCTTAATGTCTTTGTTAATGGTTTATAGTTCTTGTCAAGGTCTTTCACCTCCTTGGTTAAACTTATTCCCAAGGTCTTTCACCTCCTTGGTTAAAGTTATTCCCACGTACTTTATTTTCTGTAATTATTGTATGTAGGATTGTTTTCTTGCCTTCATCAACTGGTTCATTATTGGTGTATAGAAACTACTGATTTTCATATGTTAATTTTATATACTGCAACTTTACTGAAAATTTTTTTTCAGTAGAAGTCTTTTGGTGGAGATTTTAGGTTTCTCTGAATGTAAGATCATGTCATCTGCAAAGAGGGACAGTGTGTTTTAGTTTTTCCCAATTTTGATGCCTTTTCTTCCTTTCTCTTGCCTGATTGCTTTGGCTAGCACTTCCAATACTGTGTTGCATGCAAATGGTAAGTGTGGGCAACCTTGTCTCATTCCACTTCTTACAAGAAATGCTTTCAGCTTTTTCCTGTTCATATTAGTCGTGGGTTTGTCCTATGTAGCTTTATTATGTTATGTGCTTTTTATGCCTAATTTGTTGAGTTTTTTCATGTAAAGATGTTGGATTTTATCAAATACTTTCTCTGTGCCTGTAGAGATGATTATATGGATTTTGTCCTTCATCCTATTGACACGATGTATCACATTTATTGATTTGTATTTGTTGAACCATCAATGATTTTTTTTTAATTTATAGAGTTGTGTAGTCATCACCACCATCCAGTTTGGGGACATTTCCAAACCAGAATTGTTTCCTTGTGCCTGCTTAGAGTTAATCTCCCTTTCTATTCCCAGCCTTAGACAACTACTGATTTTTCTATATCTATAAATTTTCCTTTACTAGATACTTAAATGGAGTTATATAATATGTACTTTCGTATCTGTCTTTTTAAAAAAAAGTTTTTAAAATTCATCCATGTCGTAGCGTGTATCTATAATTTATTCCTTTATATTATGTAAGAATATCCCATTGCAAAATACATTTTGTTTATTCATTCACGACTTGTTAGACATTTAAATAATTTCTAGATTTGATCTATTATGAATAATACTACTATGAACATTCACCTACTTGTCTATTATGTGAACATATGTTTTCATTTATCTTGTGGAAATTCTTAAGGAGTGGAATTGCTGGGTCATATGTTAAGTTTATTTTTGACATTGATAGAACCTGCCAACTGTTTTTCCAAAGTGGCTAACATTTCACATTTTCACCAACAATAATATAACTTCTTTACTTAAAACCTCACCAACACTTGTATTGTCTGCTTTTGTTAATTATAACCCTCTAATGAGTGTATAATGTTATCTCCTTGTGGTTTTAATTTATATTTTCTGATGGCTAATGACATTGAGTATTTTTTCACATGCTTATTATGATTCATACATCTTCTTGTGTGAGGTATCTGTTCAAATCTTTTGGCAATGTCCTAACTGAATTGTTTACCTTCTTTTTTTTTTTTTTTTTTTTTGTTGAGACAGGGTCCCACCCTATGCCCCTGAGCAGAGTGCAGTGGGCGTGGCTCACCACAACCTCAGACTCGGGCTGCGGGCACCCCGCTGCCTCAGCCTCCGGAAGCCACTGGGATTACAGGCACTCGCCGTGGCGCCCGGCTGGGTTTTTCCATTTTTTTCACGAGTCGGGGTCTCACTGTCGCTCAGGCGAGTCTCGAACTCCTGAGCTCAAGCGATTCTCCCTCCTCAGCCTCCCACAGTGCTGGGATTACAGGCGTGAGCCACCGCGCCCGGCAATTGTTTACCTTCTTAAGTTGTAAGAACTCTTTATATATTCTGGATGGAAGAACTTTATGAGATGTATGATTTACAAATATGTTTTCCCAGTCTGTGGTTTTGCTTTTCACTTTTGTACATAGTGATGGAGTTTTCTCCCCAAATCACAAAAGTTTTTAATTCTGATGAAGTCCAATTGATCAGTCATTTTTCTTTTCCAGATTTTGTTCCTAATATATCTATGAACTTTTTGCATAGTCCAAAGTTGTGAAGATTTTCTTCTATATTTTTTCATAGAGGTAGCATAGTATTAGCTTTTACAAGTACATGTAGGTCTGCTACTCATTTTGGTAAATTTTTATTTCGATGTGCAAAAAGGACCTATGTTAATTTTTATTCCCAGGGATGTTCAACTTTTCTAGATGCATTTGTTGTAAAGAATTTTCTCTTATTGAATTGTTTTAGCATTTTTGTCAAAATTCAGGGGACTCTTCATTTGTTCCTATGAATGGGATTTGTTTTTGAAATTTCAATTTTATTTCATTGATCTAAATGCCTGTTCTTTTATCAATACCACACATGCTTGATTACTTTAACTTTTAAAAGTTTAAAGTCACAAACATACAAAAAAGTTTGAAGTCACGTAGTTTAAGTCCTCCAACTTTGATCTACCTTTTCAAAATTGTTTTGGCTTTTCCACATCTTTTGTATGCCTGTATATAGTTTAGAAACAAATTGTCAATTCGTATCAGCGTACTGAAATGTGAATAGGGATTGCATTTAGTTTATAGAACAATTTGGGGGAAATTGCCATCTTGACAATGTAGACTCTTCAAATCAATGAACAGGGAATGCCTCTCCATTTATTTAGATCTGTTTTAATTTCACTCCACACCATTTTATATTTTTCAGGGTAGACATTTATTACTAAGTATTTAATTCTTCTCAATGCTACTGTGAATGGAATTATTTTAATTTCATGTTTGGCTCATTAATTGTTAGTATATAGAAATGCAATTGATTTTTGTATACTGATGCTGTTTCCTGCAACCTTGCTCCATTGTTTATTAATTCTAATAGTTTCTTTATGGTCTCTACAGAATGTTCCACATTCAGTATTGTATCGTTTGAGAACAAAACAGTTTTATTTCTTTTCCTTTTCAATTCAGATGCTTTCTTTCTTCCTCCCTTCCTCCCTGCCTTATCACACAGGCTAAAATCTCCTGTGTTGAATAGAAGTGTCAAAAGTGGACATTCTTGCCTCTTTCATGATCTTAGGAGGAAAATATTTAGTCTTTCATCATTACTGTGTGGTGTCATCTATGAATTTTTATTAGATATCTTTTGTCAGGCTTAGATTGTTTTTTTCTAATCCTCTTGGTTGAGAGGTTGTTTTTATTTTTAATTGGGTATTAAATTAAATTTTATACAATGTGTTTTCTTCATCTACTGAGATGACATGTGGCTTTAAAAAATTCTTTTAAATGGTGTAGTTCATAAATTGATTTTCAGAAAGTAAATCGAGCTATCATTTTCATAGTACCATTTGGTGTTGGTGTATAATCCTCTTTAAGTATTGCTGGATTCAGTTTACTAATATTTTGTTGAAGAGTTTTACATCTGTGTTCATGAGGGATATTAATCTGTAGTTTTATTCCTTATTATTTTGGGGGTTTAAGATTAGGTGAGCAAAAAAGTAGAATAGAATAAATTGAGAAATGTTCCATCTTTCTCTTTACTTTGGAAAGGTTTTTAAAGGATTGACTTTTTTTTGTCTTTAAACATTTGATAGAAGTTACTTATGATACTACATGGACCTGACTTTTCTTTGAGAAAGGTTTTTAATTACTAATTTGAATGTCCGATTTAGTTTTATTCATATTTCCTACTTTTTTATGAGTCATTTTTGGTAATCTTTGCCTTTTTAGGAATTTGCCTATTTTATCTAAATTGTCTTAATTTGTTGGCATAAGGTTGTTAATGATTATGTCTTTTAATCTGTTCATAGTTGGAAGATGTTCTGGTTTGTGGGTCATGTTCCTATTTTTATTTGACTTTGCCAAATTTTTTCTTCTCTCTTTTCCTAGGTTAGCCTAACTAAAAGTGTGTCAGTTTTATCAAAGCCCTAACTTTTGTTTCATCGACCTCCTGTTTTTTCTCATTCTATTTCATTGTTTTTCTCACTCATCATTTTTTAAGTATTTATTCTACTTGATTTGGATTAGTTTTCTCTTGTTTTTAAGAAGATTAGGTTATTGGTGACTATAAGAACCCTTTAGGCACTGCTTTAATTGCATCCTATAAATGTTGACTATTTTGTCTTTTTATTTCCATTTGACTCATTTTCTTTATTTCTTTATTAACCCATGCAGTATATATTATGTTGTTTAATTTCCAAATATCTAGATATTTCCCAGATTTCTTTCTGTTGGTGATTTGCGATTTAATTCTGTTGTTATTGGGAACACAATTTCCATGATTTCAATCCTTTGAAGTGTATTGAGACTTACTTTGGCCTCCCATAGGTGAGCCCTAGTGTATGTTCCATGTGTATTTTTTTGTGTGTGCAGTTTTTGGCCAGGGCTGGTTTTGTTTGTTTGTTTGTTTATTTATTTATTTATTTTTTTTATTGTTGGGGATTCATTGAGGGTACAATAAGCCAGGTTACTCTGATTGCATTTGTTAGGTAAAGTCCCTCTTGCAATCATGTCTTGCCCCTAGAAGGTGTGGCACACACCAAGGCCCCACCCCCCTCCCTCCCTCCCTCTTTCTGCTTTTCCTCCCCCCCCATAACCTTAATTGTCATTCATTGTCCTCATATCAAAATTGAGTACATAGGATTCATGCTTCTCCATTCTTGTGATGCTTTACTAAGAATAATGTCTTCCACTTCCATCCAGGTTAATATGAAGGATGTAAAGTCTCCATTTTTTTAATGGCTGAATAGTATTCCATGGTATTGTTAATCCATGTTAATCCATTCTTGGGTTGTTAATCCATTGTATTATGGCTGAATAGTATTCCATGGTATTGTTAATCCAGGCTTGTTAATCCATTCCTGGGTTGGTGGGCATTTAGGCTGTTTCCATATTTTGGGGATTGTAAATTGAGCTGCAATAAACAGTCTAGTACAAGTGTCCTTACAATAAAAGGATTTTTTTCCTTCTGGGTAGATGCCCAGTAATGGGATTGCTGGATCAAATGGGAGGTCTAGCTTGAGTGCTTTGAGGTTTCTCCAGACTTCCTTCCAGAAAGGTTGTACTAGTTTGCAGTCCCACCAGCAGTGTAAAAGTGTTCCCTTCTCTCCACATCCACGCCAGCATCTGCAGTTTTGAGATTTTGTGATATGGGCCATTCTCACTGGGGTTAGATGGTATCTCAGGGTGGTTTTGATTTGCATTTCTCTAATAGATAGGGATGATGAACATTTTTTCATATGTTTGTTAGCCATTCGTCTGTATTCTTTACAGAAGGTTTTATTCATGTCTCTTACCCATTGATATTTGGGATTGTTGGTTTTTTTTGAACCCACCACTTCTGGCATATGGGGCCAGCGCCCTATCCCTTTGAGCCACAGGTGCCGCCCTGTTCCATGTGTATTTGAAACAAATGTGTATGTCATAGGCATTAGCCAGAATGTTCTGCATAAATCAGTTAGGTTAATTTCATCGATAGTGTCATTGGGAGTGGTATGTTGAAATCTCTAAAACTCAACAATGAGACTATTTTTTTTTTTAATTTTGTCAGGTTTTGCTTGCTGTATTTTGAAATTTTGCTTTAAGTGTATATACATTTGTAAGCATTATATCCTCCTGGTATATGAACCCTTTTAGCACCCTTTCTGAAATGACCCTGTTTGTCTTTGAAATATTTCTAGCGTTAAAGTCTATTTTGTATGGCATTAAAATTCTTTCTTTCTTTCTAATCGAGATGACTTTACTCTGATGATTGATTGCTGTTTGCATGATATGTCTTTTCATCTTTTTGCCTTCAACCTATTCATAGATTTGACCCTAGCGTGTAGCTACCTGAGATTATGTAATACTGTAGATTTTACATAGCTTATGATTAGTTGGATCTTATTTTTGTATTTGATCTAGCAATCTCTGCCTTTTGATTGGGGATATTTATCCCATTCATATTTGCTTATAATTATATTTATTATTTGATTTACATTTGGTTTTTGCTATTTATTTTCTGTGTGACTCCTGGCTTTTAAAGTCTTCTGTTTCTTCTTGGTTTCTTTTTTATTAAAGAAATACTTCTAATTCTTCTATTGACATTGTATCTATATATTAAAGTTATGTTTTTAGTGGCCTGATGACTATAGTTCATTTTAGCTTATCTCAATCTGCTTCAGTTGATATGACTACATCCTGGTAAAATGTAGAACATTTCTCCAGTATAACTCTGTTTCCTCTTCCCCTTCTTTGTGTTCTCATTGTCATATTTATTAAATTCGTACACGTTATAAACCAAACAATACAATATTATAATTTTTTCTTCTAGAATTTTATGTTTTAAAAATGTTCTGAGACAATATGAAAAACAACTATTTGCATGGACTTTTATATGAACACTTCATAATTACCATTTCTCATGCACTTCATTTCTTCCGATGAATTTGTGGTATTATCTGTTCATTCTGTTAATATCTGGAAACCCTTCCTTTAGGACTACGTGTAAGGTGAGTCAACTCGCAGCAAATGGATAATCTGGCAATGTCTAGATTTCACCTTCATTTTTTGAAGAAAAGTGTTTCTGGAAATAAAATTCATGGTTAACAGTATTTTTTTTTTGTCCTTTCAGCACCTTGAATATGTTATCCCATTGCCTTGGCTTCCCTTATTTTAGATGCAAGGTCAGTAATTTTAACCTTCTCATGATTCCCCTATAGTTTTTCTTATACTACTGTCACATTTTTCTTTCTTTTTTCTTTTTTTTTGAGTCAGTGTCTCACTCCGTTGCCCTTGGTAAAGTGCCCTGATGTCGTAGCTCAGAGCAAACTCAAGCTCTTGGGCTCAAGTGATCCTCTTGTCTCAGCCTCCCAAGAAGCTGGGACTATAGGCGTCTGCTATAAGGGCTGACTAGTTTTTCTATTTTTTGTAGAGACAGGGTCTCACGCTTGCTCAGGCTGGTCTTGAATACCTGAGCTCAAGCAATCCACCTGCCTCTGCCTCCCGGAGTGCTAGGGTTACAGATGTGACCCACCCCTCCCAGCCTACTACTGTTATATTTTCTTTTTCATTTTTGGTCCCAAAATTCTGACTATTATGTGTCAATATATCGACCTCTTTTTTTTTTTTTTTAAGAGACAGAATCTCACTTTATCGCCCTTAGTAGAGTGCTGTGGCGTCACAGCTTACAGCAACCTCTAGCTCATGGGCTTAGGCGATTCTCTTGCCTCAGCCTCCCAAGGTATTGATCTCTTTATAGCTATCTTATTTTGGATTTGTAAAAATTTTTAAATATGCAGATTAGTGTTTTTCACCAAATTTTGGACATTTTCATCATTATTTCTTTGAATATATATTTTCCACTCCTTTATCTTTCCTTTCCACATGGGACTCCCATTATTATAAACACTGATACTCTATTTGTTTTTCTTTGATCAGCTTTTCTCCTCTGTATTTCAGATCAGATAATTTCTATTGATTGATCTTTAAGTTTATAAATTATTTTTCTGGTCTTCTAAAATATGCTGTTGAGTCCTCCAGTGAAATTTTTATTTTCTTACTATCCTTTCTGCATCCAGAATTTGCATTTGATTCCTGTAAATTTCGTTCTTTGTTTAATAACCTGACTAGGCTAGTCTGTGAAATCTGTCATGTTTTTGGTATTGTTTTTCTTATTTGTTTTATATCCTGGTTTCAATTTTTTTTTTTTTATTGTTGGGGATTCATTGAGGGTACAATAAGCCAGGTTACATTGATTGCAATTGTTAGGCAAAGTCCCTCTTTTTAAGGCTAGCTTTCTATAGGTTGTCCATGGGTCTGTGTAGTTGAGTTGTCATCAAGGACTAAATAGAGTTTGTGCCTAAACATCTTGAGCCAGTGGGTCCTTTCTGATAGACAGTGTAAGAGGAGGGGCACATTCCAAGTTATGGCCGTTTTCCAACTTGTCCTGGTGTTTGCTTTCTTCTGGTGCCTTTCAAGTCCCTCCTGCTTGTGTTTGCAGCCTCAGAGTCAACTAAGAGTCTTGGCCTAACCTAAGCCCTTTCCAGACTATGTGCAGCTTTGTGGTTTCCCAGCCCTCAACTAAAGCTAGAGCCGTCATTGGCCCTTCCCTGTAGCCTTTGAAGGTGTCACTTCTACCAACAGCACCATGTGAGGCAGGCATCACCACCATTCCAAGTCCAGGGAGCCCTTGAACCAGGGCAGAGAAGCTGCTGGTTCTCAGAAATTTTCATACCCTAGAAGAACTTTCACAATGGCTGAGCTGGGATTGGCGTCAACCCCACAGTTATTTTTTTTTCTTTATTTTTTGAGATAGAGTCTTACTCTGTCACTCTGGGTAAAGTGCTGTGGCATTAGCCTTGCTCACTGTAACCTCAAACTCTTGGGCTCAAGTTGTCCTCCTGCCTCAGCCTCCCCAGTAAGTGGGACGACAGGTGCCTGCTACCACTCCTGGCTAGGTTTTCGGATTTTAGTCAAGACTGTCTTACTCTTATTCAGGCTGTTTTTGAAATTCCTGAACTTAAGCCAGCAGTTCCCAACCTGTGGGTTGTGACCCACAGGAACTATATTAAAGGGTCGCGGCATTAGGAAGGTTGAGAACCACTGGCTTAAGCAGTCTACCTTCCTCAGCCTCTGAGAACTGCGATTACAGGTGTGAGCCACCAAGCTTGGCTAGTCCTATAGTTCTTAAAGTTTTTATCAGGTTTGCAAGAGCCTGTATGGGTCAGTATGAAAATTTTGAGGCAGACTGTGTTATGGTCAGCTATTTCAGTTCCAAGAAACACAGTTGACAGTGCCCTTTCTAATTGACCTGGGCAAGTTTCAGCTTGTCTTGGCTGATAGGTGTTGCTGGAATGGCTCTGTCCTCGTGGGTTTTACATTTCTTGATTTTTATGTATCTGAAAACTAGGAATGACCCACATCTCTGCTTCTCAGATTGCTGTGTGACTTTCTCCAATTATCCTACCACTAAAATGGTGGTTTTTGTCCAGTTTGATCGATGTTATTATTCTCTGGCTTTTGTGTGTGTGTGTGTGTGTGTGTGTGTACAGAGTATTTACCAATCTCCTTTCTTTACTGTAGCAGAAGTTACTACTGAATTTTATTTATCTCAGGCATTTATATTTGTAGCTTCAGGTGGTGTTTCTTCAGAGTCCACAGAATATTATTATCATAGCTTTCTCAATTTGTAAGTCAACCATTATTCCCATGTAGCCCAGGAGAAGACACTGCCCCACTTTGCTTGTTGCTGTGAGCTTACCTCCGGGCATCTAATACTTAGCTTCCAAGAGCCTGCCTCTGACTATGAGGGAAATTTTAAGCTCATATTTGTTGAGTAGAATAAAGTCAAATGGCACTCTGCAATCCATGGTCTCTTGAATTCCCTGGTTAAATTCAGGGCAAACGTTCCATAGGCAGCTTTAGCCCTGAATTTCCATGTGTACTGGGTGCCTGGAAGTGCAGGCAACAAAGTGCAGCAGGAGGAGTCTAAGAAAACATGCATCACGGTCCTTTAAGATTTTAAAGGTACAATTCAAGGGCTGTTAAGACCTTCAGCTGGTGATAATTGGATTTGTAAGACAGTGCAACATGTGATAAAAATGCTCCTGTTGGATGGGATCCCAGTTTTCTTCTACCCTTCCTATTAATGTGATAAATGTTGCTGTCTCAGCTGATAGGGCCATGTTGGATAATCAGATTGGAATCAAGTTTGAGTTCCTCAGGCTGGCTCCATGGGAGCTCATGGGAAGATTTTAAAAAGTACTGTAGGGAATACAAGGGGGACTGGGGTTTGCAGAGGGGAAATTTTTCTTTGATTAGGAGGCTCTGTGGTGCAGGGAAGATTCATTAAGCAAAGACCCTGGTCACGTGCTGCTGCCTCTGTAGGCCGCGTCTCCTGGGAGACCGCGGGATGTCGCTCCCAGTGCTGCTGGGCACGTGCCATGGTGGAGCCTGGGGAGAAAACAACAGCATCTCTCCATGTGGGTGTTGGGGCAGGGAGGAGCCAAAATAATGTTGGAAAATTAACCCGCTCTTAATTAAAGCTGATGGCAAACAAAACACAAGTAAGATGGCACTACAGCTGGGACACACAAGTACGATTTGGAACTGAACAGCTGTGAAATCTGGGCTTCTGGTCACAGCTGGGCCTGAGAGAAGCTCAGAGACCCTGGCAGAGGTCTTGCCCCTGGCTGAGGGGCTGGCGGGGCTGGGGACAGACAGCTAGAGTGGCTTGATGGTCTGATTGTGTTGGGAACAGTTTGCCCCACCCAGTGTCTCACTCTCTCTGGGTTTCTGGGCTCTTGGGGTGTGCTCACCCAGGCTGCACTCACCCAGGGGGGCCCTCTGTCCTACAGGCTGGTTTAGGGTTCTTCCTGAAGCCAACGGCATCACTGCTCACTGCTGACACTAGAATTGACAGCAGGAGGCAGAGAGAGAAAACGAGGTCTGCGTGTGTTTGTTTATATGCTGTTTTTTTAATGTTCTGGATGGGCGTGGGCTCGCACTTGTAATCCTAGCACTCTGGGGGGCCGAGGCAGGAGGATCCCTTTGGCTTAGGAGTTAGATACCAGCCTAAGCAGGAGACCTGGCTCCACTAAAAATAGAAAAATAAACTGAGTGTGGTGGCAGGTGTCTATAGTCTGAGCTACTCAGGATGCTGAAGCAGGAGGATTGCTTGAGCTCAAGAGTTTGAGATTGTTATGAGCTATGATGACACCACAGGCACTCTAGCTTGGGCAACTGAGCAAGACTCTGTCTCAAAAGTTAATTAATTAATTAAATGTTTTCTTTATGTATTCTCCCAAAGACCTCCAACCTATGCCCTTCACTGTCACTATAGCCCTCTTGAAAGGTTTATATACTCACCCTGTCCCTGTGTATCTGATGGAGATTAGTTCTAGGATCTCCTGCAGATACCACAATCCACAGAAGCTCAAGCCCCTTATATAAAATGGTGTAATATTTGCATATAACCTACTCATATCCTCCCATATACTTTAAATCATCTCTAGATTATTTATAATACCTCCTTCAGTATAAATGCTATATAAATAGTTGCTCTGCTGTATTTTCTTATATTAATTTTTATTGTGGTATTTTATATGTATTGTCATTTTTTAATTTGAAATAATTTTGATCCCTGGTTGTTTGGGTTCTCGGATTTGGAACTCATGGCTACTAAAGGCCAAATATAGGGCTTCTGTCTCTGCTTTTTAAATTTGTATCTCAAGGGTACACAGATACAGTCTGGCGGCACTCAACGCTGGATAGGTATATTCTAGACTTTCCCTGAAGTTGTCAACTTCTGGTTCACATTCTTGACCTCCAAGGCATGTGGCTATGACTTCTACTTCAATGTTTGCCTTAGGCCTCTTTCCCAGTTATCTGGACATTTAGTTGATCTTTGGTGAAGGTCAGGAGCAGACACCCAGCAATACGTACTGAGCATCCAGGTGTCAGGATGGGTTAGACCATGCTGAGGAAACAAGTAAGCTGGGAGAAGATCTCAGCGATCCTTACTCCCTTTACTGCCTGGAGCAGTTTGCAAAGGCCTGAAGATTTTCTCTTTACTCATTGGTGATCTCTGAGCCTGAGTTCTACCCATTGTCTGGCATGACCACCTAGGAGCCACAGAATTCAGCCACAGAAGGGAGCCCGGGAGGCTACCCCAGGATGTTTAAAGGAAGGCTTGGGAGTGGTCTTCCCTCTAGTGTCAATTGCTGTGTCATGGCTCCCATCCTGTCAGCCACACTGTAAGGGAAACTGGAGGATGTGGCTTTTCCATGTGCCCAGGATTTGGTGAGCAGTTGGCTATCTCCACGTACCTGACAGCTATCAGTCTGTTTAGTTATTGAAGGCTTAGTGCCTGGGTCTGAAGGGACCTTTGGATACAATTCCATAGTTTTTCTGTCTGCATCTAAAATACCTTAGACCGTTGGGTCTCGGAAGTGTGGTCCTGAGACCAGCAGTGAGCATGGCTAGGGAACTATTAGAATGCACATCATCGGGCCCCATTCCTGTCCCCACTGTGTGGGAAACTCTTGGGGTGGGGCAAAGGACTCTGTGCTTTAATAAGCCTGTCAGTGCTCCTTAAAGTTGGGGAGCCACTGTCCTAGACCAGCAGGTCTTACTCCTCTGTGGCTACGCAGAGGGGATTTCCTGAGAGTTTCAGGGAGTACCGATGGCTGGGTCCATACCCAGGAGATCTTCTTAAGGAGCCTGGGGGTGTGGGCTAAGTTAATGTTGAGAACCATCCATCACCCAAGATTGGTTAATGAGGAATCTCTTTCACCCATGAATTTCTCCATGAAAATAAATTTCATGTGGCTCCAGTGGCATTTAATGATCCCTCAGAGCCTATAAGAGTGATGGATTTTCATGTTTCTTTCCATGTCAAATGGAAGCAGCTATCCAGCTTTGCCTAAAGTGCAGAGATTTGGGAACTTGGAATCTTTATTCCATCACTGACTCATCATGTGGCCTTGGACAAGCCAATTCATTTCTCTGTGTCTTGTGTCTGTAAAGCGGGAGCAGGAACACTTGCCTACAGATGTTGCCAGCATTATCTAATTAATAAGCAGAGCGTGTTTGAGAAACACAAAGTACTGTACAAATGCTAATCATTCTGATGAATGCAGTGCCTTTTCCAGATACAAAAGTTCTGTGTATATGCTCACAATTACTGTAATTGTTGCTAATACCAATAATAATTGTTACTACTAACGTATTTCCCTTGCAGTGAGAGCTAAGTGTACCCTTTGGGTTAACATCTTGCCCCACATTATCAGGAAGTCTTGCTAAGCAGCTGTCAGATGCTCATTGTTCTCCACCTCTTAAGAAAGTGTCCGTCGTCAGGACACAAATAGTCAAGAATGCAAACCACGCTGGGGTCCACTCACTCATACGAACCATCCCTAACTATTAGGTCACGACCAGATTATGTTACGGTAACTCTTCTTTACGGTAAGGAAATGCCCAGAATATAGAGGTCGTCCGTTCTTTCTTGTATTTTCATCAGAGATCCCCCTCTCCTCTGCTTCTACTGTTTTTTAATTTAAATCTATAATAGCTTTGTCATCTGCCTTTCCATGGTGATAAATGTGCCAAAGAAAATTCTAGTGCGTGTTGGTGTTACAAGGTTCCAATGCCGATAATTCACAGATATTATCAGCAGCAATTGGTGTTGAAAACAAGACAATTACTTTTTTTTTTTGCTGTGGTTTTGCTTGTTCAGTTTTAGCTTGAGTTTTTATTTGGAAAAGAAGTCTTGGGGAATGCATCATTGGAACTCTGAATTGCTTAGACCTCGTCCACACTGCTGTTGTTTGATGTATTCATTGCAAATTATCAATGAAACTTACAAAAGAAATGTATCCTAAGAATGATCCCAATTTACTCCAAGGCCTTGGGAAAAAGAAAAAAGATGGAGTTGCCCAATTGGCCATAGCCTACCTCACTGGTGACACACCAGCTGTTGTCACTGTTTCCAAATCCCCGAGGACCATCTTCCTTTTCCCCCTTCATGAGGCTGTATGTGATAACGGAATGACAAGTTTCTTTGCTTTGGGTTGGATATTGATGAGTTAGTGCTGATTCTTATGCAGAACCGAATCTCTGATTGATAGTCACAGGTATTCCTAGTCAATAAAAGTGGGAAAACAAAATAATTATAACTTACATAGATCAGCGTTTATGACCTATATCATTTTCCTCTCTCTAAAGAATGTCTTTTAACATTTCTTGCAAGGCAGGTCTACTGGCAAAATATTCCTTCAATTTTTGATTGTCTGAGAAGGTCTTTATATCTTTCTTTCTTTTTTTTTTTTTTTTTTTTTTGTGAGACAGTCTCACTCTTTTACCCTGGGTAAAATGCCGTGGCATCAACTTAGCTCACAGCAATCTCAAACATTTGGGCTCAAGCAATCCTCTTGCCTCAGCCTCCCAAGTAGCTGGGACTGTAGGCACCCGCCACAATGCCTGGCTAGTTTTTCTGTTTTTAGTAGAGAAAGTGTCTTAGTCTTGTTCAGGTTGGTCTTGAACTCCTGAGCGCAGATGATCCACCCAATTTAGCCTCCCAGAGTGCCAGGATTACAGGTGTGAGCCAACTGTGCCTAGCCTAGCTCTTTCACTTCAGAAGGATAATTTTGCTGGATACAGAATTCTGGGTTAGTGGTTTCTTTATTTTTGACACTTTAAGTATCTCACTATCCTCACTTCTTGTTGGCATGGTTTCTAAAGAGAATTCCAATGTGATTTTTGTCCTTACTGCTCTATTGGTAAGCCAGCCCTTCCTTCCTCCAGCTTCTTTCAAGATTTGGGGTCTTGGATTTTTCTTTTTTTTTTTTTTTTTTTTTTTGTGATTTTTGGCCGGGGCTGGGTTTGAACCCGCCACCTCCGGCATATGGGACCGGCGCCCTACTCCTTGAGCCACAGGCGCCGCCCAAGGGGTCTTGGATTTTTCTACAATTTGGAAGTGCCTAGTTGTAGGTTTTTTGATATTTATTCTGGTTGGTATTCCCTGAGCTTCTGAATCTGTGGTTTGATATCTGTCATTCATTTGGGGAAATTTGCAGCCATTGCACCAGACGTGACTTCTGTTCCTTTCTCTCCCTCTCCTCCCAGGATTCCCATCACACCACACCTTTTGTAACGGGCCCACAGTTCTTGGATATCCTGTTCCATTTTTTCTTTCCATCTTTTCTTTCTTGTGTTTCACTTTTAGAAGTTTCTCTTGGTTTTTCTACAAGTTCACCAACTTTTCCTCAGCCATATCCAGTCTGTTGATCAATGGCCTTCTTCATTTCTGTCATATTTTTGATGCCTAGCATTTTATTTGGATTCTTTTTGCAACTTCCATCTTCTCCTTTAATTATCTGGCAGTTTTAAATGTTGTCTGTTTCTTCTATTAGAATCCTTAGCATATTAATCATAACTGTTTTAAGTTCTCAGATAATTCCAACATCTCTGCAATATCAGAATTCTGATGCTTACTCTATTTTTTCAAACTGCATTTTTCATCTTATAGTATGCTTTATGCTTCTTTGTTTTAAAGCCAAACATAATATGCTAGGTTAAAAAAGAAAAACAACAACAACAAAAGACCAACAACAAGGTACATTGATTTTTATTTATTCATTTATTTTTTTTAATGAAATTCTATTGTTTATTTATATTTTTGTTGTTGTTGCAGTTTGGCCAGGGCTGGGTTTGAACCCGCCACCCTTGGTATATGGGGCCGGCGCCCTAGTCACTGAGCCACAGGTGCTGCCCGTAAATCAATTTTTAGTTTAAGGTTTTATGTTACTGGCTAGGGGTTAAGTTGTGCTTATTTGCTGTAACTATACATGTTAGATGCTAAAATTTCTTTGGATATCTTTGTTTTTGTTTCTCCTCTTGTCTTGTGGTTTTCTGGACGCTTCTTTTCAAGTACTATCTGAGATACATGGTTATTTTGCTTGCTTTTCCCTGGTATAATTACGCAGGACACCCACTGATGTGGTGATAAGATAATAGAGGAAATGTTCTAGACTTCTATGAGTCTAAGTCTTAGTATTTTCCTGAGCTTGTGCCCCTGGGCCGTGGGTCTCATTTTTGTTTTGTTTTGACTTTTCAGGTGAGACAGGAAGGGTGGCAGGGGCTGGAAATGGGTATTTCCCTTTCCCTGGACTCTCAGGCTCCAGTAAGGTAAGTTCTCTTGAGAGCAGGCCTTGGTTGGAGAACAGAATGATGCAGGTGGCCTGTTTCAAAGTGGCTGCCCTTGCTCTCCCCCTGCTGGAGGCCTGAGGGGATTTTCCTCTGATCTTTCCTGTGGGAACCTAGTGGGGCTCCTGGAGGTAAAACTTATTAAAGTGTGGAGTGCCCTAAATCTGGACCCCTCTGCAGTTGGAACCTCAGACTTGCACACACTAAGCCTCCAGCAATTCATCAATTACACTTGACGTTTTCCTATCCCGATGCTGACTGGTTCCTGCAGAGCTTTTTTTGCTCCTGGGATTCTGATGCTCTAAGTCGTGGTTCTCCAGATCTGCCTGACTATCTCTTCACTGTGGGAGGCCACAGTCTGTCCTGTAACCTCTCCAGGGCAGTTTCAGCTTGCTTAGCTGCCTCTCTGTGTGTGTGGTGGGAATGGTGCCTTCCAGGCCCTTCGGATGCTGGACTGGAACCTGAGAGCTGTTTGTAGCTATCACAAAGCAAGGTCAGTCCATGTAGCCCATTAAGCAGAAAAATAATCATCTAGGCCTTTGGTGGCACAAAAATTAACTTGTAGCTACCACTATTTCTTTTTATCAGCATACTTTCCAAAAGAAAAAAAAATAAGAAAACCATATAAGGGAAGGAGAGGGAGGCGGTAGTGAGAGGAGAGGATTGGGTATAAAATCAATGCTGCCTATTACTCATGAAGAAAGAATAATCAGCAAATTCATTACAAATCCTTATGTTTATATAGGGAAGTCTTATTTATGAGGCATCAGCTGTGTCACACATGGATGAATTTGTCATATAACTAAGCTATCATCCTTTAAATTGAACTTAAAACATTACAATCCTTTCTGATAGAGTTCTTTTTCTAAAATATATTATTGTTCTGTCTTATTGAGCAAAGCATAGAGAATATCATTTATCTTATTTTGTTACTCAGGTCATTATTATAAACATCAGTCACAGAGTGACGCGGTTATAATGCAGAGCGGCTCTCGAGGGCTGCAGAGGTGACTGGGACCATTTGTACCTAAACTCACTACCTGCTTGGCTTCCTAAATGCCTATGTTTATCTCCCGTTTTCACCAATCGTTTTGAAAGCTCACCTGCTCCACCTAAAATAAAATTAAATGTATTTTATTTATGTAAATGCTAGTTCACTTATCTCCTAAACTCATCTAGTGTGTCATTTTATGAGACACAGTCAGCAATTAGAATAAAATAAAGCAAGGCAGTGCACTACAAGATAGGAAGAAGTGAGTCTAAACTATGGCTTCTTTAATTAGTAGATATACTTTATGCACAAAAGTAATGTTCTGGCCTATGGCTAAAAAGTAAATAAATGTATAATATGTCATTTGTGCTATGGAGTACAATGGAGAAAATAAATGAAGGGCAAGGGTCTAAATGAAGGGCAAGGGATGGTCAGAGAAGTCCTCTTTGTTAAGAGAATATTTAAGTAGAGACTTAAAGGAAGTGAAGAAGGCAAACATTTGGATTTGCAGAATAGAGGAACAGCATGTGCAAAGGCCCTGTGTCAGGAATATTCTGGGAGCAGGAAAAATAAGAGGCTGATATGACTTGAGTAGAGTGGGAAATAGAGGAAGCAGGGATGAGAGCTGGGAGATTCTGGGAAGCTCGATCACTGGATTAGTCAGCGAGTCCCACGCCAGTGCTGCCTAGAACTCATGGGCATGCAAACTAGCATTTTTTCCTTATTTTTGGATTTGTGGATTGGCTGTGTTGGCTGTATTTTGCTAATTGGGCTCAGGCCTCTTCCACACGTGTTCATTCTGGAGCCCAGGCTGAAGAGCCGGAAGCGATTCTCCCAAACCTCTGCTCCAGGTAGATACAACTCCAGGGTGCAAAGTGGCAGCCTAACCCCCCATGCAGGTGACAGCCTCAAGACTGCTCCAGTGCTATCTACAAACATCCTACAGGCCAAAGCAAGGCACAGGGCCATGCCCCAAACAGAGAGAGGAGAAGTGCACCCAAAGCAAAGAGTGAAAGAATTATGACCTTGAAACCATCTCCCACACACAGAGGAGCGGCAGGGATGGGGGTCTTTGACTTTTACTCTTTGTGTGAAAGTCTTTAAACGATACTTTTTTTTAGCCAAGGAGTGACTTGTTCTGAATTTTATTTTCAAGAGGTAACTCTAGGAACATGAGGGGAATTGAATCTGAGGTAAGGTTGGAAGCAACAAGGCCAAGAAGGACGGTGTTGCCATATTCCAGCTGAGAGAGGACGGTGGATTTGACTACAGTATACAGTGGAGATGGTGTGAAACTGTCACTTTCGGATCTGTTGTTCAAGTAGAGCTATGGTGACTGAATGTTGGGTATGAAAGAAAAGGGTCAAGGAAAGACTCCAGGGCCTAGGGTTGGATAATGTGAAATTATGAGTAGGGAAAGACAGACAAAGATCGGGTTTTGGGGATGGGGTTGGGGCATTTGGAGTTCTGTTTGCTCATGTAAGGTTTGAGATGCCTATTAGGTTTTCAAGTGGAGATGCCGAGGAGGCAGTGGGTTTATATGAATCTGGTCCTCAGGAGAGATGCACCAGCTGGAGATAAGGTTCAATGAAACTTTATAGTAGACTTGGATGTGTGTTTGTCTTGGATGTTGAAAAATATTTTACTTAGAGCCAGAAATAATTTTTTATGTAATTTCTTGTGCCTAGAGTCTCTAAATTGTCTTGTTCTCTCTTGTTTTTTCCTCCAAAATAGAACAAGACCACGTACCTCCTACCCCATCATCTTCTCTTTATCTGTCTGTCTTTCATTCTTAATTGACACTTTTGACGATGAGTCTACTTCCTTATTTCCCTTCACTCCTTAATCCATTGGGATCTATATTCTGACTGCAGCCATTATGAAAACTGCCCTGATGGAAGTGCCCCCCAAGTGCACTGAACCCTGCTGATTTCACTGCTGCATTTGTGTTTGTCCACCACTCCCGACATGAGCATCTTTCCCCACTTGTGGCTTCTGCCCCACGGCTGTCCTTGCCCAGTTTTCTTCCTTCTGCTCCACGCTGTTTAGTTTTGTCTCCTTGTACACGCTTTCCCTCCTAGGCTAATCTCTTACACGCTGGCTCTGTCCTTGACCTGAAGTTCCAAACTCTCTCTCTGTGGGAAGTCTCATCCCCCTCACCGACCTTGACCCTCCCTTGAATGCAATGAAAGTATTTCCACAACATGTGGGACACATCCTAGTCAGTGTCCAACAGGCACCTCAATGTTAACATCGCCAAACTGAAACATCTACAGGTGACTGGAGAGTTAGAGACCATCTCTCTTCCTCTAAGCCGTAGTAACTGGGACTTCTTATAATTGGCCACTCACCACCAGTCCCTACTCCATCTCCCCTTCACCTCTGAATTGACTTGTGATGCTCCACAGTGGCACGTGTTAAGAGCCACCCTTTCCTTTGTTTTCATTTACTGATACTGTAAGACATCTGATCCAATTATTACCTCCTCTGTGAAGGCTCCTCCAGGTTCGTTGCCAGGATGCAACACTCTTCCTCAGAACTCTGCCGGAAGCCTATTGGCATGTCTCATCATGTTACGTTGACACTATGTGTACAGTTTTGCCTTTCTAAATTGAACCTCTCCAGGGCAAAATGCTTTATTCATCAATGCACCCTCATTATCTAGATCAGTACCCAGGATCTCAATAAACTTTTTGAAATTAACAAAATGACATTTGGAAAAATGAATCTAACCAAAGCTAAGCCAGGCCCACATGCAGTCATAGACACAGGGTCTTCCAAGCCTGATAGCTTCACCTCTGGGATTCATAATAATTTTGATCCGTTTGAAAGTCTTTCTTCGTGGCCACTGTACAAAGATAATGAGAGTGTGCTTGTGGCTGCAAGCAAGTCGCCTGGATGATTTACATGAGTTCTGACAACTCTTCAGAAAGAGAAAGTAGCCCGATCACCCTCAGGCAGATGATGTGTGTGTCTCACATTATTTTCAGGCAATGTACAGTTTTATTTTTGTCTTGCACCAAATGGACTTGGTGTCAGGCAGTCAACTGTCTGGCAATCTGCCTGGCCCGAAAGACAGCGTGAGTGGTGAACAGAACATTATTGCGTGATAATGATTTCAGCTATTGAAGATAAATTCCAATGCAAAGTAGAAAGGTTTATTTCCAGAGGAACAGATATTGATCCTGTGGCCACTGTAAATAAAATGAAAAGTTGCAGGTGTGGACAGACATCCAGTCCTGTCACCAGCACTGGGGTCTGACTAGCAGAAGGCAGAAGACGGCTCACCTGTATAGAAGTTTCATGAACCCTCCATGCTGTTATTTTCTTATAGAAATGTTTTGTGTGGATTGGAAGTACTGTGAAAAGCACAGGTTCTACTCTAGAACAATTATCATTATGCGTCCCAAGTGTGAAATGGAGCAAGACCTCTTTAGATCTACCACCCTTGGCCACGGTACCATTCCTAGGATCTCACTTGCTTCATTGAGGAAAGAAGCAATGATTTCTAAGTCATAGGTAGATTGGAGCCTGGATTATTGGACTTGTTTTATAGACTTCATGGTTCGTTAAAACAGGAGTCTCTTATTCTTTAGATACAGTTTGAGACTGAGGAGGTGATTACTCTTCATTCGGTTTTGAACTGGTCATTATGACCTGTCTAGTTTAGAATATTCAGTCTGGGAAGGACTTTAGAGATTATCTCCACTAATCATTTTTATTTTTTAGCAAGAAAACAATGATCCTGAGATACATAACATATACAAGGTCACATATGTAACTCAGACATTTTTTTGAGGCATTATTAATATACATGACTCCTTTTAACCTAACTGGAGTTCTGGTGCTTGTATTAATGTAAAGATGTTTTCTTTGGGATCGCACTAATTTATTCCAGAATAAGACAATCTTCGCTGAGACTTTACAAATGTTCTAAGGGTTGAGGAGCACTAACCCTCTCTTGTGTCACAGGCTAGAACCCCCATTCCTGTAGCTTTTGCATGGATAAATGAGATTATTTGATGTTTGCGTCTTTTTCCTCCTGCTCCATGATTAACTTAACAAATTTTGTCTTACTCAGGGCTCAGGAGGGTGCCGAATGTCCGTGTGACAAGTGTCAGGATCTGTACCAATTGTGACTTTGCATCTCACAGTGGGGAGGACTTGCAGGGTGTTGGAGATCTGTGGCTGGAAGGTTCACCGGTCAGAAGCTTGCTCAAGGAGGGGACTAGGTGATGGTCAGTGGGTTTGCATTGAACCCAGAGGAAAACTCAGGGGCTACTTTGGTGAATTCTCAGCAGTAGCTACACAGTAACTCTGTTCTGGTGCTTTTCCCTTGACATCTAGTTTTGACATTAGAGTAGTGAGGCTAGGGGCAAAGAAAACAGAGAGAGGGACAAACCTGTCCCTCTCTCTTATTTTTTTTTTTTGCTCCTCACAATAACTCTACTGCTTCCTAATGGGTTACACCCCAATATAATTGCACATTTCTTGAAGACTTGTTGAGTCGATTGTAGTTTTCTATATCTTGACCTAGTTGCTGAGTCCCTGTGTTGATAAAACAAAACAAAACAAACAAACAAATGTTCTGATTACTCTGGGCAGATTATCTACATATCCACTCAAATTATCAGCACTCAAACTCTAAGATGTTGCCATTATTAGTAATTTCTGACCTTTTAGCATCGTGACCATATGCAATTTTAAACCTTTTTATGTTCATCTTTCTGACATTTTTCTTGCCATAGTTTCTATTTTTCTTTAATGAAAAAATAATCTGGGGGGCGGCACCTATGGTTCAAAGGAGTAGGGCGCCGGCCCCATATGGTGGAGGTCGTGGATTCAAACCCAGCCTCAGCCAGAAACTGCAAAAAATAATCAGAATAATAATCTGTTTTCTGCTGATGCTGTTTACTGTTGGATAACTGAGAGGACGGTGGAGTGAAAGGAATTTGAAATGTCCCTTTCCAACAGATCTTAAGTGAACTTGATACTCAGGCTCCATTAGAGCTTCTTTCCGGTACATAAGAAGCTATATTTACGATCCCACCACACCAAAGCAAGCTCTCTTTTTTCCTCGGCTTCCAAAGCTCTCATTGTCTGTACCCGTCATTTGGCAGTTAATTATATACTGCCTTGTGGCATTATAATTTAACTTTTTATGGATTTATATCATCTGTGTAAGTGGACTGCAATCCTGGAGGGAGAGAATTGAGTGTTACACTTCTCCATTCCCTCTCTAACACCTAACAGAATGCTGTATTCATAGTTGGCTGTCAAACAATATTTGCTGAATGATATACCACACAGAATTTCTTAATGCCTGTGCATAATGGTCCCAGAGAGAATGTTTCATAAAAAGAGACAATATTCTTCCCAGTATTAAAATATTTGGTGAAATGCCACAATAGTGATGTTTCGAAAGTCTGCAGATTAAATGTTTCAGGGAGTGGAAATGGGCTAGTGGTGTGTGTGTGTGAGAACACGCTCATGCATGTGTGTAACATTTCTGTGTGTATGAGGTCTCTATCCCTTCCAACTAGGATTTTGGGAATCTTTGTCAGTCCTTCTGATTAAGGATGGAGGGCACTGGCTGGGTAACGGATGTCTTGCTCTGGCTGGCAAGGCAGTAATGCTTCAACTGGAAAATCATTAAATCCCAGATTTAAGCCTGCCTCCCTGCCACCTCTCATCAGCAGCAAATCTGCTTTAACAGCCAAGAATTCCCTTATCTCTCCGTGCCTGTGGACCGAGTGCTGCCGCTCTCTGTAGATGGGAGATAGAGCTGCATCATTACCCGGGGGTGACAAGGATCTAATTTACAGGCTCAATCAGTTTTAGTTACCATGTAATTACAGAGTTATTACATGGTCATTTGTTCCTCATGGACACCAGCGATCTCTTACCCTGTTCTGCTGCGGCCTGTTTCTTGTCTTACGCTGCTAAGGATGTTTTGTTTCTTCTGCATGGAGTGTTAAATGGCGTGCTACGGAGGAAGGACAGAAACAATTTGGGATAAGGTGCTGATTATGCCACCGCACTATTTGTTCTCCGCAATGGGCCTGGTGATGACAGTACCCCACGGCTGTCCTCCCCTAGGCTCCGAGTTCACATTTTCTCCACCAGACAGGATGGAGACGATTTTGTACTTGCCAGCATGGGGGAAATTGGGTGTGAGAAATATCCTGACCCATCCCCCTCGGTGATGCCATGACACAATATCAACTCCAAGATTATGTCACTGCCTCTCGTAACTTGAAGCTCATGTTAACGCAGCTCCTGTTGGAAGAAGAAAAATCCTTTTCATAACGAAAAGGAGAGGGAAGCATTTAAGTGTGTAATTCGGTATCATGGAGAAATTACGAGAGGGTTCAGTAGCCTGCCCAGTGTCACCAAGTGCCCAGTATATCTGGAGCTCAAATGACAGAGCTTGGCTCCTTTCCCTGTAAAACGTTTAAATGAATTCCTGTCATTAGGAGGCTAAACCCTTGTAATAGCAACTGTGCCAGAAACCGTGTGAAAAACCAACTATTTCCTCATATTTGCTTGAATGACCCAGGATGAGCTCCTTGATTCTTTGTTTTTGTTAATTAGGAATTGATGTGTTTGATACTGTTTCACGTTCTGAGGATGTCTCGTCAATGTGAGCTTGTAATCTTTGGGAAAGGCGGCATTTCTGTTGTTGGGAGAACGCGGGACAGCCCTGCAGGCATGCCAGTGGTGTGCCGGAGGTGGCGTGGGACTGCAAGTCAGGAGACCTGGTCCTCTCGGTTTTGTCTCTGAGTTCCATGGTTCAGAGTCTACTTCTCTGCTCTGTTTCTGTTTAACTTTAGTTGCTTTCTCGGGATGCTGTGGTGTGGCTGCCTGTCCCCTCGAAACCTCACACCGAAATGCAATCCTCTGTGTTAGAGGTGGGACCTAATCGGGGTGTTTGGGTCATGTGTCTGGAAACTTCTCAAACAGTAGCGCCCTCTGGGGGCTGAGCGAGTTCTCACTCTGTTAGCTCCCGTGGGAGCTAGTTAGTAGAAAGAGCCTGGGATCCCACCCCAGCTTCTTCTCTTTCTGTGCTGTCTGCACACATGAGGTCCCCTTCACCTTCTGCCAGAAGTGGAAGCAGCCTGAGGTCTTACCCAGATGCCAATGCCAGTGCCATGCTTTGCGTATTGCCCACAAAACTGTGAGCCGTGTAAATCTCTTTTCTTTATAAATTACCCAGCCCTGGGTATTCCTTTATAGCAACACAAAGAGACTAAGACCCGGTACAATTGTTAGATGCACCAGACAGGGTCTGAGTTCCTTTCTCGCTGACAGTCTATGACTCCATGACTTAAGTCCACCTGCAGAGGACAGCTGGGAAGCAGCGTGGCATCTTTAAGGCAGAGAAACACAAGGTCATGGGGGTGATGATATTCAATGTCATTATACACTTCTTTTCAGGAGGGAGCCAGAAAGGTGCTGGCATGCTCATCCCATCTCCGGTGATGGAATGCTGTGAACCGCTGACACGCTCTCCCACTTCTCCCCATCAAAACACTTTGCTGACTTAATTAAAATGCCTTTTCTTCCCCTTTCAAATGCCTTAAAAATGGCACTAATTATAATGTAACTGCTATGTACCTAATATGTGCAGGTAATATTGTGATTATATATAGACAGCCATATGCTACTACGCGGCTACTCTCCGTGCTGTGAAACTGCTGAAGTAGATAACGCCATGTCCGTGCACAAAGTAATTGCACCAAACTAATTTGTGTTTGCAAACAGATCCCAAATTAACTCTGTAAATAGGCAGATCTGGAAACAAAATATTATGCAGTGCATGTGTGCACACGCTCGCAAAGGGTGGAGGGTGTGTTCTCCCAGCACGGATGACGTTGAAGAACTGGGGCTTGGCCAGGTGAGGCCTTTGGGCATCCTGGTCACTCCGAATTCCTCTCCTGCATGAGACCTTCTGCGTTATTATGTCAGAGCACAGGCGAGTGCAGGCAATCTGAATTTGTTTCCTCACTCTGCCTTTCTTGACCTGGCTTGCTACTCTCCTGTGTTCCTTGACCACGGCAGCCGACTCTGGCCATATGCGGGATGTGGACTATAGAGTTTCTCGTAGTGAAGAAGCTAGTGCCCGGAACTGGGGGGAGTCTGCTCCTCTGACCTGGCAAGCCTTAGTGCCCTAAGGACTGTGTGGTCTTTTGAGTCCAGCAGGGGTATTTGATGTCTGTCTCCACTTCGAGCCTTTTGCAAGCCTCAGTTTCCTCAACTACAAAGTGGGGGAGTGACATGGGACTTGCTTTATGGGGCTGTTTAGAGGAACAGAAGAGTGTTTACGATTTAGCTTGGATTGAGCTCAGTGGCCATCAGAGCTCACTGCTGCTCCTGCTGTGCTTAATGGTGCCACTGTCCCTGGCTGTGCCAGCGCACCTGCCACGTGTCCCATCATCAGAGTGACCACTGCCTTCAGGCAGGTGATGGGTGAGGAAGCTCTGCTTCAGAGAAGAAAGCCCTCTTTGGCAGGGTGGCCCCACAGTCCCACCTGTCTGCCCTCTCCTATCCGTGGTGTCCCTCTACAGCTCCCTCCCCATCAGCGGGGAGTCCAGAGCTCCACCCCTGCCGCCCTCCACCTGGACAGACCTCCGCTCTTTTTTTTTTTTTTAATTGTTGAATCATAGCTGTGTAGATTAGTGCAGTCAAGGGGTACAATGTGCTGGTTCCATAGACAGTCTGACCTCCCGCTCTTGTTCTCCTTTCTGCTGTCCTTGTTGAGTTTCAGACCTGCTCTCTAGTCGGCCTCCAGGTCTGAGCAGCTATTTTGAGCACAGGTGTTGATAGAGTACAGCAGCCATGCTGGTCTCCTGGGGGGCATTTGCTCTGGTGAATCCCTCTGCCCAGGGAAATCCACCCATCCACGTCTGTTGCTCAAACCTCGCCTTCCCAGCAGAGCTTCGCTCCAGCCAGCTGGACAGCAGCCTGGCCCCCACTCCCACCTACATGCTCCATTCTTCTCATCCTTTCCTGCTTCTGGTTTTTTGTCACCGTTGTCACCTTCTATTATACTGTTCATTTCATCTCCGCCTTGTTTGTGGCCTGCTTCTCCCCACCGGCTTGTGAGCTGCTTGGAAGCTGCGTGGTTTGTTCACTGAAGGTATCAAAGACCTCAGTCTGTTCATCACTGGGACAGCCCTTCGGAAATTATCATCACAGAGCCGTGTCTAAGTCTCTCTGCTTGTACTCTCAGAAGCCAGATGGACTGGGGCGAGAAGGACCAGGATATGGAGCCAAGGAATCTTAGCAGAGGCTGTCGGAGGAAACATACCTGAGGGCCCAGATGGAGCTGGGAGTCTGTGGGCAGTGAGTCCCAGGAGCCTGGGCCTGAGCTAGCAAAAGCAAACCTCAAAGGCAGTGGCCTGGGAACAAGACATCAGCAGGGGTGGGAATTGCCCCAGGCATCAGCTGCGTCTATGACCCCGGGAATCACTTTATCTGTCTGTGGCTCAGTTTTCTTATCTGTAAATCATAATGAAATTTATCACACTCCCACCATGGGGTTTTTGTGAGGATTAATTAGGAAGACTACCTAAAAGTAACTTCCAAAATACAATCACTATTTATTAATTATTTATTTTTGTTTTGAGACAGAGTCTAAGTCTGTTGCCCAGCCTAGAATGTCAGGCCTCAGCTGAGCTCACAGCAACCTCAAACTCCTGGGTTCACTTGATCCTCCTGTCATCCTGACTCGGCCTCCCCAGTACCCAGGACTACAAGCATGTACTACAGTGCTTGGCTAACTTTTCTATGTTTAGTAGAGGTGGGGTCTCGCTCTTGCGCAGGCTGGTCTCCAACTCAAACTCAAGGGATTCTCCTGCCTAGGCCTCCTAGAGTGCTGAGATTGTAAGTGTGACCTGACATGACTACATAATGAGCCCTCGGGACGTGGACCTACTGTGCCCAGCCTCCACCACTGCTTAAATGTTAGTGGTTTATTATCTCTTAGTTTGCCAATCTTCAAAATTGGTCATAGCAGGAATATTCTTTGATTAGAAAGGAGATGGAGTGGGAAGTATTTCTGAGGGATTGTAAGTCACCAATATTATTGACAGATTGTTTTTCATCCCTCCCCTCCCCTCCCCTCCCCGCCCCTCCCTCCCCGCCCCTCCCTCCCCTCCCCTCCCCTCCCTCCCCACCCCTCCCTCCCCTCCCCTCCCCTCCCCTCCCCAGGTTTCAACCCACCACCTCCAATATATGGGGCCAGTGCCCTACTCCTTTGAGCTGCAGGTGCCACCCTTGATGGATTGCTTTTATGAGCTAGCCAATATAGACAGTGTTATATGAGATGGATTGGCTTGAAGGGACAGAGACAGACTAGATTAGTCCCGAAGACTTAACTCTCAGGAGTGTGATGGCTCATGCCTGTAACCCTAGCACTCTAGGAGGCTGATCACGAAGCAGTGGATTGCTTGAGTTTAAGAGTGTGAGACCAGTCTGAGCAAGAGTGAGATCCATGTCTACTAAAAATAGAAAAACTAGTGGGAATAGTGGCACATGCCTGTAATCTCAGCTACTTGGGAGGCTGAGATAGGAGGATATCTTGAGCCCAAGAGTTTGAGGTTGCTGTGAGCTATGATGATGCCACAGCATTCTACCCAGGTTGATAGAGGGAGATTTTGTTGCCAAACAAAAAAAAGCAGGAATGATCACTGAACAGTCTGGGATATGTAAGCAGCAAAAAAATGGGTCAGGTTTGGTGACACTTTTTAGTAGAAGAGCCTTCACTTTCCTCAGCTCACCTGGAAGCATTTTTTTATTTCATTAACCTGGGATTAGGAATCACCCCATGACACGAACTGTTTGGGGTATTGATCTGAACAGATAATTGATTGCAGGTCCTCCCTTTTCTCCCAGGTCTCCTGCTTTCCACCTTCTAATACCGGCAAGCCTTGCTTCCTCTTCACCCCCGGCTGTCGGACACAGAGCAGGGAGTAATGGGCAGGCCATTATAAAACTTCCAGCCACTAACATTAGAGAACAAAGCCGCCTGTGCTCACCTCTTTTTTAACCTTTTTGGAAATCATTTATTCTGCCAGTAGGTGACCCAATTAACCTGTTCAAGTCTTGATAGAAGGAGACAATTTTTTTTTTCCTGTGCATGTGCTTTGATTTCAAATTTAGATTCAGATATCAACTCACCACTTGCTAGAACATGGCAATGAACCCGTCACCAGAACACCTGATTTCCTTATTGTTACAGAATGAAGGTTACTAGCTAGCCCCAGGGTGTTACAAAAATTAAATTAGTTAATATATGTGCCGGTACCTAAGACAATTGTTGGCATGTAATGGGCATAGCCTTCTGTCATTCACATTCAGCACTGAAAAAATAAAATTGTTTCAGTTACAACTGGATTGGAGGTTTTCTTTGTGTGAAACGTGTCATCCTGCACCTCTCCATTATTTTTGCTCTGCCTTCGGGGGGTGTGTGTGTGTGTGTGTGTGTGTGTGTGTGAGAGAGATTGTTTTGGTGATATCTCTTCTTTTGATTTTCTTGCTTTTTAAATTTGTAAGCAAAGGGATAGGAGAAAACTATGGGAGGAATCTAGTATATCTGAAGATGAGAATGTGGAAATGAAAGGTGCTCACAAGACTCAGTCTAAAGTACTGAGAGCGAAGAACTTTTGTCGGATTCCCTCACTGTACTCAGAATAACCTTAAGCATATTTAGACAGTCGTACATTTTATTTTTGTCTCTCGGCATTAATGTGCTGACTTGGAGGATTATTAAACTATAATTCCCCAGGATATGTTTCTGTCGCATGGGGTCTGATCGTGCAATCATTAGCAAACCTGAGATTTAGGAGTCTTGCTTCTCCACGGTGGATAGGAGCAGAGCGAGGCTCAGGGCCGATGCCTGGATCTGAGCCAGACCCCACCACTGCTCCTGAATGGCTGGACAATCCTGCCTGCTAGTGACACAACCAGAAGCAAGAGGCTCTATTGTGACGCTTACATTTATTATCAGGATGTCTTTTTGGATATTACCCATCCACTCTGAGGTTCAGTTTCTCATCCTTAAAATGGGGGAGGGGATACCTGTCATGTTGTCAAGATCAAGGAAGTTACATGTGCTACTGTATTTTTGAGCTATGAATGCTAAGTATTGTAGTGTTATTTGTCTTTAGTTTTCCTGGGTTATTAGTTGGATTTCCAACTGGGGGAATGAGGACCAGGACACAGAGAAGGTGTTTTGCTATAATATTAGATGTCCAGTGACATTCTCTGCTTTCTTGTTCAGTAGGAGAGAGTCATGCTTTAGAAGAGGAACGGCCCTGTTTAAGGCTGTGTATAAGGCAGAAGTCCAAGGATGGCACAGTGACTCATACCTGTAATCCCAGCCCTTGGGAGGCTGAGGTGGGTGAATTGCCTGAGCTGGCAGGTTCGAGACCAGCCTGAGCCAGAGAAAGACCTCATCTCTAAATATAGCCGGGTGTTGTAACAGGTACCTGTAGTCCCAGCTGCTTGGGATGCTGAGGCAAGAAAATCTCTTAAGCCCAGGAGGTTGAGGTTGCTGTGAGCTGTGATGTCACAGCACTCTACCATGGGAGATTAAATGAGAGTCTTGTCTCAAATGAATGAATGAATGAATAAATAAATAAATAAATAAATAAGGTACATGTGCCCAAGGGAGGTTTATGCTTCCTGCTGGTCAATTGTCTCTCTGTATGGGTTCCAGATGTGTTGCTAAAGAGGAGCAATTTTACAAAAAATAAAAAAATAAAAAAACTGATGTGAGCACCAACTTTTTCAGTGTCCCAGATGCCAGCATTTTGTAACAGCATCTGTCTTTTCAATGAAAGCTTTTAGTGTTGTGCTAAAATTTCTCTGGATACCTTCAGAGAAAAGGCTGTTCCTGCTCACTGCTGGGCACTTCCAGTGTCCCCACCCAACAGAGGAAAGGAGTTTCCCTTCTTAAACAAAGAACCTTTGGGCTTGGAATGAGGAACACAGAACTCAGTATGAGATGGGTCCTGCTCTCAGAGGCTCACAGCTATCGTGGTAAGAAATACCTGTTCATAGTATTATACTCAGAACTATGGTTACATGGCCTGCAGGATAAGGCAGGATAGAGTAGTTAGGCTGGACAAAGTAAGGGTTACTCAGTGCACACATCATAGCACTGTGGAATCCTTTAATTCGGCAATTATTGATACGCTATCTGCTATGATATTAGACATTAACGTCTGTCATCCTCACTACATCAAATCTTCATAAAGTGGTGCATTTATCTCTCTTGTTGACCTGATATCTCTAGCTTGTAGGACTCTACCTGGCAGATAGTTGGTGTTAAAAACATGTTTTTGAGCAATATTTTATTTTCTGAGCTTATTGCTATTGATTTATGCTTCTGTTACCTAAGTGGAAGTGTAAAGAGGTTTGATTAAAGTAGAGAAGTCTGAAAGGCAGGAGCAGCTCTCTATACAAGATGAAGTTGGGAATCCCATTAGATTATTCTAATGGCTGAGGGATAGTGAAAGGGATTTCTTTTTGGTAGCAGCTGAAGAATCCTGTGTCTGCTCTCATGCTCTTGCTCCTGGTTGGCTTTGGTTTATGTCTCTCCAGACTTCTACATGGCCACTAAGGGTAGGAGCTGAGTTTTAAGATTTGACCTAATTTTCCTTGCCAAACAATGTGTGTTCTTTTTAATGGGTCTGCCAGAAGCAACCACAACAATCTTAACCTCCTGTCACTTAACAAAGGATCCCTTTTAAACTAAGCACCATACGTAGGTCAGCCAAGATAAGGGACAGCGCTTTTTAGCCAGCCTCATCAAGGCCCTTCGTTCTTCTGTATTCTCACAGTTACTGAAGTCTAGGGTGATGCCAAGAAAGACACTTAGGAGCGTGAGTGGTCCTATGTGGAACTGTAGGCCTTGACACAGGCAATTTTCACAGACCATTGATTTGGCTTCATTTATTGTTTCTGCAAGATGGTAAAGTAGTCACCCATCATGGTCCCTGGACACTACTTCTGGGGTCATTTCAAGCGTGAGGTCCAATCATTCTCCCCATACCTAGATGGCAAAAGAAATCCAGTTAGACATTCAGGGAAACTCTGGGAACTTAGCCTTTGTCTGGTACCATCAGTTGTTTGTGGGGGAGAGGAGAGAGTTAAAATTAAAAAATCATGCCACAAATACAGTTTTGGCCTAGTGTTATATATCACCTGGCATATGCCACTTAGTCCTGAGAAGTGGACCCAGTCTTACTGGGTAAGTACCAGTACTGCCAGCCCAGCAGTTTTTTTGTGTGTGTGTGTACATGTACATGTGTGTGCGTAATAATTTGGAATGGGCCTCACACACTGCCTGACCCATGGCTGTCCTTCAGTTTACAAGCACTCAGTTTCAATAATCCCTGCCTATGTCAGGGTTCAAATGATAATAACTTTGCGTGCATGACTCTTTCTGTCGTGAGAATAGCAGATTTTTTTCATGCTAAAGTTTACATTTCTCCTGTAGTAAGTGGAAATCAGTGCCCATGAGACACTTTGTGTTTCAGAGTTGAGAAATCTGAGGCCAAGTAAACAAATGCATTGTAGAACTCAGTCAGTGTGTGGGTGCAAGGGAGGGACTCCTATCTCAGATATTGTCAGCAGGGAGCCCTTCCTGGTACATCTTCTCATGAATCAAGGCATTTCCTTATTTCCATGTTTCTGAGCTGGCCCACAGCGGAGAGAAGACGCAGATTTAGGACACAAGTGGGAAAGGAGAGACAATAGGCCTGCCAGTGGTTGCCGAGGGTCCCTGAAGAAATCAGCCTCCCCGACAGGCCGTCACCAGCGTGAGTCCTCCGATGACATTTCTCTGCAGAGCAGCCTGTGTTTTCCCTGAACACACCTGTGTGGAGGAGACCAGTGGAAGGCAGGACCAAGATGGGTTTCATTTCTTAGCTTCAGCTGGGTATCTTACCAGGCTGTCTGCTGCATTCTGTTTCTACTGCTAGGATGCACCCTCCCTGGAATAGGCAGTCACACATCTCTTTGTACTCATTAAATGGTCAAGTGCTGGCAGTGCCAGGACGCACTTCCAATCTGAAGGAAGTGGGAGTAAAAGATGATGGGGAGAGGGAGGAGAAATGGAGAAATAAAAGAAGTCAAGAGATAACGGGGGGCAGAGGCACAGGAGTCAGGGAGCTTGCCCTCACAATCTTATAGGTAATTAGACCATACTCTTTAAAATTCAATAACATTTATTTTTTTTCCTACTCATTATTCTGTACCTAGGGATATCTGAAGTTACTGTTTAGTGTATTTCCTTAGTCAGTGTCTTTTTCATGCATACTGTTAGGACCTCCTGCGAGAATATTTGTTTTTCAGATGCATGGTGTGAAGGGCTATTTAATATTCTGTTCCAGGAGCCAGGTGCCATTTTCTTAGGTATGATTCAACAAGACACGTGAGGGAGGTACACAGGTCCTCAATCTGAGTGCAGCTAGACCAGACACAGGGTTTCCCTTGACATACATTGCCCAGGCTCAACCAATAGTAGTGGGGTGTGGGTTTCCTCTCTGACTCTTCTCTTTTCCCGGGGCACCCCCTGGCATCCCTGTGTCCCCGTGTTCCTGGTTCATCAGCTGACTTTTCTTTGAAATCCTGGAACTGGTGATTTTTTTCTGAGCTCTTACCAAAATTCTACTATCTTTGGAAATTCATCAAAAGATCCTCAGCAGTGTGCAGATGGGAAAATAAAAGATGAACAAGTATTGCCGTCCTGGTTCTGCACAGGTTATGTGTAGAAATATAGTTGCTTATATAAAGTTAAGGATCTAAGGTGGAATTTTATCTGTACAGCTCTCTGCGTCTCTTCTAGATTATGACTGTGCCGACTCTATGACCTTGGGTGAGTTAGTCAACATCTCCAAGCCAAAATTTCTGCAAAAGGGGGATAATGATAGCGCCTCCTCATAGGATGGTAATGAGGATAATAAGATGATATGTGTGAGGTGCTTAGCGCAGCCTGACACCTAGTAAGTGCCCCAGAAATGTTGACGATTCTTGCTGTTTTCTCTTTATTGCTGTCATTCTGAGCTAGTCCACAGGATAGACCATATTGCATTTATTTTTTTCAAAAGCTTTCAATTACTGTTGGTTAAATGGAACTAATTATTCTAAGTAAAAGTAAATAAATAAGAAAAATTAAAAATAAAATCAGTCCCTTGGGCGATGCCTGTGGCTCAAAGGAGTAGGGTGCCAGCCCCATATGCCGGAGGTGACAGGTTCAAACCCAGCCCTGGCCAAAAAAAAAAAAAAAAAAAAAACAATCCCTTTACCTAACAACACACCACTTGTACTGGTCAAAGGAGAAATCATAGATCCTCACCGCTGTGAATTATTATACTCTCAGAATAAACATAAGCCTTTCACATGGCCTAACGATGAATGACTTATGCAAAGAAATTTTAATACCATTAATAAAAAATTAAGCAGCAAGCTTCCCCTACTTTTCTGACAGTGTCAGGCTTTCACCTATTCTCCTGGGGACAGCGGGTTTCCGGGAACACACCGAGTGGAGATAATAATAGATCACTCCCAGATGGGGCTCCCCCAGGGTTCTCCGTGTTTTCCTGGGCAGCATGTGGGGTGGATACAAGGCACTCTTTAGAGAAGGGAAGGGGGGGGTCTTCATGACATGGAGCACAGGGAGAAGCTGGGCACTGGCCCTATCTTCTGTCATATATGTCATCCATTTATCTATCTATCTGTCTGTCTATCTCTCTCTCCCTCTCTCTGTCTGTCTGTCTGTCTATTTCTCTATTTGTCTATCTGTCTGTCTATCTATCTCCCAGCTAATCCCTCACACTAAGCATTTGTTCTGTGCCCAAAATTATCCTAAGATTTTCTTTAATCCCTATAGTAACCCTAAGAGGTTTGTAGGATTATCCAAGTTTTACCTAGAATCCAGGCCCAGAGATTGTTTCCTGCCTGTGGTCATATGAACAACAGGTAATAGATCTGGTCCTGGAACACAGGTCTGTCTGCTCCCCACGTCATTGCTTCATCCTTCTTTGCCTCCATCTACTCGACTGTGACCTCAGGAGCTGGGGTCTGACATTCTGGGAAGAGAAAACCGGATTCTGAGGCTGAGTGCTCAGGAAAGGAATCTTATCCTGTCCTCTAAATAGCCCGTCAAGGTGGAAGTCAGATTTCAAGCAAAGGCTCCAGGACCGCCCGGTTGTGAATTCTGTACGTCCCTTATGGATAGTTTGTCCCCAGGCCTTCGGTCACTTGTGCTTCCACCCCAGATGCTGTCTTTCTTTGAAGGCTTCATCCCGACTCCTGTTGTTCATTTTGAAGCAAAACTCCAGATTTCCAAAGCTAAGATTGTTCTTCTGCAAATCTGGAGAGTCTGCCAGAGCCCAGTCATTCCTGGAGGGTACTGGCTACTGAGACATGGCCTTGTCCTTGACCCCGGTGACAAGGCAGGACAGGGAGCAAGCTCAGCTGAAGACCCGTGTCTTCTGCAAGCTTCCTGTCTCGGCCCCACTGTGTTCCCACGTAGCTGTTCTGAGGAGAGGGAAGAGAACTCCTGTCTTTCTTGATGAAGTCCCCTCTCCCCTGCGTGGTCCTGAGGACTATGTGGCCTCCTCGGCCCATTTGAGACGTCCCATTATGGTCTACATTGGATGGACAGTTTGTGTGATAGCTCACATCACAGCTGGATTGTCCTCTGTCCCTAAAGCCCCCACTTCTTGTGCTGACTTAGCGTTTTAGTTCACAGTAACTTTTGGCTTTGCCTGTGTCTGTGTAAGCCATGGATTTACACTTGCACACTTGCTCTGCTTAGCCACATTTGAACTTTTAGAGAAAGACACCATTTTTTTTTAAATCTTTTTGATTGAATTCCAGTGCAGGGGTGTACATGAGAGTGTCAGATCACACTGCTGTCTGACTAATACACGGCCTTTATCGCTCCTGTCAATTCTGAAGCCATGACTTCCTAAATGGCACCGCACCCCCAAGGGGATGCCTCAGCCCCCCCCTTCTGTCTAGTGCCAAAACAGAGCCCAGGAGCCTTCTGTGAAGGTCAATGACAGATTATCTTTTGTGTTTTGCCCAGATCTCTGGGTCCCCACCACAAACGTGGCTGCTGTGTGGGGAATTGTTGGTCATTCTTTAGCATCAAGAATAGAAGTTGCTTTCCGAGGATGAAGGAGAGGACCAGGAGAGCCCTTGAATCTTTGCTTGTGCTCACCTCTGGAAACAGAAAAAGAAAATCCTGCTCTTGACCTCTGAGACTACAAAGACTTCTATGTTTCTTATTGTGATTCTTGAGTTCCTCTGAAGACATGCATGAGAAAGTGGGGTGAACTGTTTGCCATCTGTGGATAGTTGGGTCCAAATGAAACTGCACTGGGAGTTGGCTCCTTGGAGGGGCCCAGGAGTTGAGAATCTCAGAAGTCAGTGTGGCCTTGGCATCAACACCTTGGCATACTCCAAACACACAGCCTAACCAAGCCCACAACAGCAGCAAGTGCATCATACAAAAATAACAAAAACTAAAGAGCTGTTTCTTTCTGAGCAGATGCTAAAACAAGATCCACGGGCTGTTTACTTTGTTACCTGTTTATACATGGAGCTAGGACCGGAGGCATCTGAAGAGTCAGCCCCTACCCTGCTGGAGATTCAAGGCTGACTCATCCAAGAGAGGACTTCTTCATTCCTGCTCAGGATTTCTGTTCTTATTTTGTTGTTAATTACAAGCTAAGGAGATAGGACATTCATTTTTGGGGGATGTGACCAGATCATAGGAAATTTAATTGAAGGAAAATAGAAGTGGAGGAGATGTCACCTCCTGACTTTAAGGCTATAGGGAGGAGCTTCAGAAATCTACAGATAAGAATTGAAAGAATATAGCCGGGCGTTGTGGCGGGCGCCTGTAGTCCCAGCTACTCGGGAGGCTGAGGCAAGAGAATTGCTTAAGCCCAGGAGTTGGAGGTTGCTGTGAGCTGTGTGAGGCCACGGCACTCTACCGAGGGCCATAAAGTGAGACTCTGTCTCTACAAAAAAAAAAAAAAAAAAAGAATTGAAAGAATAACAGACTCATCAGACCAAAAAAAGAGACAAGTCAGGGCAGAAAGTGTGTCTGAAAACAGTAACAAATGGTAGCATGTCCCAAGGGGCCTCTGGAGGAAGACACCAGCAGATGGCCCAGGCATGAAGAGCCTGGGACGCAGGGTCTGTGCGGGGCATTTCCATGGAGAAAGGAACCTGAGTGTTTCCCCGTCCCTGCTAGTGGGGCTGGTTATACCTGAGCGGGTGGCCTGCACCGTTCACCCGTGTTAAGCTCACCCCTGGAAGCTGTGCTGGTTTGAGGAAGGGATGGAAACAACAAAGCTGAAGAGGAGAAAGGAGGCAACGCTTGCAGGAAGCAGAAGATCTACTCTTCTATGAACACTGATTTCCAAGTCAGTAAAGTCTCTTGCGCTGTGGTCAGTGGAAGGTGCATGCCCTTGGCTGTGACCTCAGAGTTATCAGTGCTGCCGAAGATGCACGTTGCCTCTGTCACCTTCCCCTGGGACCAGGTTTTGCTTGTGTTGATGGTGGCATGAGAGGTAGAGTGTGAGACATCTGGGGAAACCAAGTGACCCGTGCTATGTCCAGCCTGGGGTGCAGGAAGGGGAAATTCGAGGAGGAAAGGGGGAACCATGGAGGCGTGTACATTTCAGTCTGGCTCCGCCAGGAGAGCAGCCATTAGTACGTTTATCTCTGGAACATGTCTCCTCCTTGAGGGAGGAGGAGCCACTTTGTAGGGCAACTGACGCCCATCTCTGAGAGCCTCTTTCTGGGGATGCCTTCTGGAAGTTTCTCATGCACGGAGATATCTGCAGCCTCCTGACCAGGTGATTCTGAAAAGTGCGGTGCTTCCCTCCCAGCTTTCCTGCTGACCTTTTCTGAATTTCTGAGTTGGGCTGTCCCAAAAGGCAATCAGAAATTGCTCAGTGGCATTTACCTAAGCGAGGCCACTGGCTGCATGACACAGTTGAGTGACTTTAGGGTTTAGAGAGAAAATTCTGGCAGGGGACTGGGGCAGCATGAGCTCCTTTTTCCTGTAATGCATTGTTTTCAGGCAAGCTGGCTGGCTAATAATTACCCAGCTGGGGGCAAACAGCCAGAGAGCCACTGCCCAAATCAGGGAAGTCAGAGACAAATTCAGAACCAGGGTCTGCAACTGGCGGAGATAATGGCCTGTGTGCACAGCCCAGGTCTTCTTGGAGCAACAGAATGTTCCACAGTTGGTCTTCAGAGCCAGGTGGACCGGTCTACCCAGGAGAGATTTTATTGCTCTGGAGATTCCTGACTTAGGTTTACAGAAGTCAAAGATGGGAGGAAAGTTACTGGGGAAATGATTAAGGCTCTCTGCTCACTGTGGGATCAAGAGAGACGTTCCCTGGCCTTCATCAGTCTTTCTGTGGAGTAAGGAGAGAGGGATGGACATGGGATGACAGACGCAATTGCTTACGATTGAAATCGGTGCTTCTAGGGAGAAGTCTGTAGCACGAGTGGGGTTATCAAGCTCCATGTGGGGAACTGTCATTTCAGTTGAGACTTACAGGGTGAAAAGGAGGTGTCTAAGTAAAATGCAAAGTAAAGACCGCCCGTGAATGAAAGCCACTGAGGCCAGAAGGCACTGGACACACAGACATCTGAAAGGAGAGTGCATCCGCCGCCGTGGGACAGAGGAGGAGCTGGCAGAGGCTGTCCGCTGGTTCTGCTCTTTTGACCTCATTTGCCGGTTTCTCAGTATTGTCTCCCCGTGGATGCAGTAAGCGACTTGCCTTCTCCCTCCTCCTGTTGCCTAACTACCTCTGCCTTGCGCCAGGACCTTGAGAGACAGGACTTGAAAGATTCTGAGCCTTGCTCCGTGTCCGCTGGTTGGCTGACCTTGATCGAGAGAGAGATCTTGCCTCATGATTAAGGGTTTTCCTTCTGGAATCAGATATATGTCAGGTCTTATCCTAGCCCTGTGACTTTGGCCCAGTAACATAACCTCTCCAATTTTCTTGATTGTATCAATAAAAAATGCAGATAATGCCTACTTTTCTCATTTGCAAAATAATATTGATGATGGTGATGACGCTTTTTATTATTATTATTATTTTTTTTTTTTAGACAGAGTCTCAATTTGTTGTTCTTGGTAGAGTGCTGTGGCATTTTAGCTCATAGCAACCTCAAACTCTTGGGCAAAAGTGATCCTTGTGCCTCAGCCTCCCAAGTAGCTGGGACTATAGACGCCTGCCACAACACCTGGCTATTTTTAGAGAAGAGGTCTTACTCTGGCTCAGGCTAGCCTGGAACCCATGAGTCAGGCAATCTCCCTCTATCAGCCTCCCAGAGTGCTAGGATTACAGGTGGGAGCCACCGCACCCAGCTTTTGTTTCACAGTTATCAACCCATCCAATCCTTAGAGTGAGACTGTGAAGCAGAATCTGTTATTATTCCCATTTTGTAGATGAGCAAATTGAGGCGCTGAAATGTTATGACATACCTGGCAGGTTTTAAGCCAGGGTTTGGAATCTGTGTACTCCAGATTCTGACTTCGTAGTCTCAAATTCTATGATTTTGTATATTTTCAGTCTGTGCAGGTTCAGAAATTGCTGGAGATGCTGAGGCTTCTGGCCACGGTGCACTGACCCTCCCTTCACTACCCTCTTGACATACCATTTAATATTTTCCTGTGATACGGGTCCCCTTGTGCAAGTCCCTGGGAGGAGGACAGAGAAACCTAGAGGGAAGGTTTCAACCTCCTGCACCACAGCCCCCAGTGGTGGCCGGGCTGATAAGCTGTCTCAGGACCAGCACCAGAAGCCAGGAGCCCCAAGGACCTCATAGAGAGTGGGTGTCAGAAGGGTACTGACTGAGCCCTGGCTGCTCCTCACTTCCCACCTAACTACCCCATCAACAGTTCTGATCCGGAATGTGAGGAGCAAAGCCACACATGAGCTTCTTCAAGTGCTGAGTCTATTTCAGAAAAGATTGTGGGGAACTCACTGATGCAGGTAGCTTATTGCATTGTGATCCCTGAAGATTGGATTCAGTGTCGTGGAAGTGGTGGGATAATGAGCCTGGCCCAACCAGTGGGCTCAATGAGGGGTTGCGGTAGCTGGCTCAGTGCCAGTCTCCTAGGCTGGAGATGAGACGGAGGAAAGAGAACTGATTAAATGGGTGGTAGGCATATCATCTTTAAAATGTTACCCCCCCCCAAAAAAAAAAAAAGTAAAGCGCATACAAAGAAATAAACAAAAAAGGCCAGGCCTTTTATGTAGAAGTTAATTATTAAAGGAAATTAAAAATATTGGCACATTAAGAAAATATTAAGAAATATCCAGTTGGCTTTAAAAAATATTCTTAAATCCTCAACAGACACTTCTCCAGAGGAGGAATGTTCACAAAGCCAAATTTGTTCTTAATCCTTAAGCCACAAAGATGTGATCCCAAGATTTCACCAGTAAGAACTAACGTGAATGCTAATTGGAAGCTTCTCTCCCTCCCTTGTTTCCTTCCTCCCTTTGAACGTTTTTTGTTCATCAGCGTCCTAAGTTGGGAATCCTGGTTTATTCCCCCCCTTCGAGAGTATTATCTGGATGCCACTGCCCAGGCTTCTGGCGGCATTCACAGTGTAAATAGCACTTTATCAGCTGAAAATGAGAATCTTGTCAACAGCCCCCAGCTCTGCCATGCTTATCAGGGCAAGGGAGAGGGAAGGGAGATTCAGAGAGATGTACCCAGGCCTGTTCATTCCAGGAGAGTGATAGATAATAGTATTTTCAGGCAAGAAACAGCAGGATATCTGACGGACAGGAATTAAGGCACGGAATGGAAAAGTTAATCGCTCGTTCTCTCCAAGTTTTCTATTTGGAGGAAATGTTATTTGATTTCGAGACTTCCTCCTTCCCCCGTTCTTCCTTCTATGAGGCAGGCAGAATAACAGAATGAATTCTGTCTTCATAATTATAGTTTTCAGGCTCAGCAAGTGAGTGTGTGCACGTGCGTGTGTAAGTTTTCATTCAACTTTTACTAATGTTTCACAAGTGTATATTTCTCAACTGTGTTGGGCATTTCGAAGTTTCAGTGAAAGGAGGAATCTCTTATTTCTTTTCTCCTGGTGTCTCTCGATACCTCTAATGTGGACCTAAAGCAGAGCTAGAATAATGACCCCCCCACGAAAACTGACACTGCTTTGTAGTGGGGCCCATCTTATCTGCGCCGTGTTGGATGGCTTTCTGCTGCACTTGCACGACATTTCCCCCAATTCCAAAATGACAGTGCTTTACCCATCACAGCAAAAATAGTGAGCAGCTTAACACGTGCACACATGATGTGAGTTTGTGCTCGCAAATGAGAGAGCCACTGACGTCATCCTCATTTACAGTGAAAAAACAGACTCAGAGGGATCCAGTCATGTGCCCAGGATCACACACCCGACAAGTGGTGGGAGGTAAGATCTGATCCATGTCTTACCTGATACCAGGGCCTGATCTCATAGGATGGTCACTTTCTATGTCATAGCAATGAGGCAAAGGACATGTCAGGTCACAAATAGATGAAGGACAGACCCAGGTGTGGCACTTTTGTCTTGTCACCCTTCCAGCTACCCTTCTTACCTTGCCAAGGCCAAGAATAAAGAGTGTCCAGTCTCTAAACAAAAGTAATTCTCATGGGGACTCTCTAGTCTCTTTTCCAGTGCAACCAAAAAGGCTTCTGGAATTCTGGACCAAGCTGATAGATGTGTTTTCTTGGAATTGGGGGCATAGAGGTGATGGATGAGGAGCAGCAGAGGAGAAGGGAGAAACAGCGTGAAAACGGGAAGATGGACCCTCTCCTCCCCACTCCCATGCAACCTCTCAAATACAGTTCTTGCAAAATTAAGTCAATGCTTGCTTCAAAATCTCAAGGAGAAGATTAATCTTCTCTAAAGCCATCCAGGTGTTCCTAAAGCAGAAGGCACTTAGTGTGTGTTCTTTCCTTTACTTTGTGCTGATGACTCTAACTGGTGAGTTCCCTTCCAGTACCAGCTGCCAGTTCCCCACCAGAGTGGCCGCATTGACTGTTAGGGTCTATTCACGGTAGTAAATGTAGCAGTTACCCAACCCAAAGAAGCATCAATCACAAAAATAAAATACCCAAACAAATATTGTGACCACAATATAGCCACAGCCTCCTGCTATGCGGAAGATCTGGGATTTGATGTAGAGCTGTGTGTACTCCATAAACGACTTGGGATTAGCAAACTGTAGTCTGTTCTTTATAGTTTTTTTTTTTTTTTTTTATTAAACAAAGCTGTATGTTTAGCTGTAATGCTATTTATCTGTACTTGCTATTGGGTAGACATGAGTGATTCTGATTTGGAGTCATAGTCACTGAAAATAGCCAAATAAGTTTAATAAACTGTGATGTAGAACTCTTGCTCTGAAGGGCAAATTCCCGCTTTAGGGAGAGGCAGGTGGGCGGAGGCAGTTTGTTTGCAGTGAGTTAGGCATGTTGGAATCTCCTTAATTTTACTGGTGGCTTGTAAACAGATAAATGGGGAGTCCTCCAACTAGACCCAGGAGCAGGGGGAGGAGCGGCAGGAGAGGGTACAGATACCCTGACTTAAAAACTTGAAACTTACAAGCATTATCAAATCTGTCTTGAATTGAAAAAATGAATCTCTTTAGATAGTACTGGTCACAATCCAGGACCAGCCTAATTAATATACACAGTTTATACTGACTTAAGGAAATCATTCTCTTAGATGATAGAACTGAGATGGAGGAAGTCCAGAAGGATTAGAAGCCCGTCTGTCCATCTTAGGGTGCAGGTCAGAATGAGTTACCCGTGGTTATAGGAGGATTGGAGGAGGAAAAAGGCCAGCCTGGTGGGGCACTCAAAGGGCGTGGTGAGGAGAGCCTAACAAGGTGGTGGGATGTGCGTAGGAAGGAAGCAGCGCCCCAGGAGAGCCGGCAGGTGCTAGGAGGCAGGGTGTTTATGGTGTTCTGTCCAGGGCCAGGGCATGCAACTTCCAGGGACCTACTGCAGTGCAAACGCAGTCTTTTCAGCTTCTGCTGGCCATGCAGATGCAGCAGTGACGTTGGAGAGCTGTGGTCCACACCGAATGAACAGTGTTGCCTGGCTTTGCTTTCGCCTTATTGTGGCCAGGTGCCACCTCTGTCCTGCGGAAGGTCTCATGAGAGTTCTTGCACACTCAGTGATGGCTGTTGCCAATAACAATAACAACAAGGGTGACACTTGCTGCACATGACAGGACACGCGTCACCGTGTCAATGACTGGAACTGAATCACCTCGTTTTACCTTTGCAGCCTGTTCTCATCAGCCCCATTTTGTAGACAAGGAAATCACAGCTCTGAGAGATTCAATAACTAATCCAAGGTCACATAGCAAAAAGGGACTGACTGCAAAGCATGGGGTCTCAGCCACCACAGCAGGTCTTTCCTTACTAATTTATTTAGGAAGGAATTTGAAATGGCTGTTGAGTGGCTTACTGGCATCACCACCATAGAAAGAAATGTGCATTGGTCAGTAACCAGCACAGCATCATGGTCAGCTCCCTGCATCCTGGATTCATCTCTCCCAATCTGTGCAAACTTGGTCAAGTGACTGAAGGCCTCCTCACCTGTAAAGGGGGAATAAGGACAGGAGCATGTGCCTCTTAAGACTGACGTAAGGATTCAATGAGCTCATGTTTGTAAGCCACAGAAAACAACGTAGTCAGCGCTACTTAAGGGTTTAACGAGCAGAGGCAGGCGGGTCCCCATGTATTAAATGAGAGAGGCTCTGAGTTCCCTTCTGAGATCCGTAATAGAGTGAGGTCTATTGCAAAGGGTGAGACCAGTCTTGAGGTGAGAACAAACATGGCTGTTTCTTTGGTTGTCAATCTTCCTTCTCAGATCTTCTCACTTGAACAGCGTTCATTGGCACTGCATTTGTTTTAGGATGAGGAACACTGCTGTCCCATTTCTGCCCTCATCCCACCCACCTCCAGGTCTCACCTATCAAGGACATCACCAATCCCAGGGGACCAGCTGTGAGCGTCGTGAGGCCACGTGCCTGGATGGCAGCTGCCACTTGGAGCACCAGGGCCTTGCAGGGTTTAACCCATTATCTGGGCATACTCAAATGGTAGGGGCCCATCATGTAAACAAACACACCAACTTGCAGATGAATAGAAACATGTTTATTAGAGTGGAAGAAAAACAGCTTTTTGGCTCACTAACACTGTGGCATCAGGAGTGGCAGCTGCAGCCTGGGACAGCAGGCAGGGGGGACGAGAAAGGAAGTGTGGGTTCTCCAAGTGCTCAACATCAGGAGTGGGGATTTCCAAGCGAAGAGGGGTGTGTTTGTGTGTGAGAGAGAGAGAGACAGAGAGGCGGAGACACGGCAAAACCATGGGGCCGGGAGGGGAACTTGAGGCCCACGTGGATCTGGGTGGGAATCTCCTCTCTTCCAAGGATGGGCTGGCACTGGTTGCTTCTCTTAACCTCTCTGAGACTTTGCTTCTTTCTCTGCACAATCCCATTGTGATCATCCTTGGCTGACCCGTATGTGGAGATCATATGAGGCAACCTATTATATTTTAACTTAAGTGCCCGGCATAGAACTTGGCACACAGAAGGTGCTCAATCAATGCTGGCCCAGGTCTGTGGGGGAGTATTTCCAGAAGGGCTCCTTGGTCTTCCCTAGTTCCTGATCATGAAGGCGGCCGGGCTTTGGGAAAGATAGTGAGTGAGATGTCTGAGGCATTAAGGAACCAGAAAGAGCAGATTTTGATTCTGTACATTTTAATTTTCATACTAGGCAGAGAAATAGGAAATGACCAATTCCTCCCACTGCAAAATTAATTTACAATCAATAACTAATAAAATCATAATAAAGGATACTTAAATACATAAATAACAAAATAAATAATAAATTAATCAATGTATCAGCTTACCATTATAAAATTAAGAATTAGAAACATTTATTTTTTTATTCAATAAATGGCAAAATAGGACTGAAATACGCCGGTGTTTCAAATCTTGATAATTTAAAAAGGAAAGAGAGAAAAAGGAGGTGTCAGAAACAGGGAGGAAGGGTGAGTATTCTGTGAGAATGAGCTCTGGGCCACAGGCCTGGGTTCCTACACATCTCCCATCTCATATCCCAAAAAGCATAATAGTTTTTATAAGTTGACATATTTTCAGGGTAGGATTTTATTGGCCATGAGGTTTCATTTGGGTTCACTAACCAAAAAAAACCCACTTTGCTAGCCAGTAATATGCATTGTCTGTAATACCATCTGCTATTTGTTCTTCCCTACTGTGCTTTAAGGGGAGCTCAATACTGTGCATAGTAGGTGATCTTTGATATATAGGCATGAATGAATGAATGGATGAATGAATAAATGACAGCTGAGCAGAGGTCAGCAGACTCTTTTGGATCCAAGGAATGTTCTGTCCTTGAACATTAAAGCTGTTTTCCAGTCTTTTTTTTCTCTTCTCCACAACCCCTACCTCCACATTTTCTTAAACCAGTAAATTGTGTCCTCATTTCATAGGCCCCTCATCTCATTGTTATCCAAACACTTACACCTATGTGGATGATGGTGAACCTTGATAAGCTCAACTCTTGCATGGTCCACACATCCTTCAGTGTGCTCCCCGGAAACCACTTTGCAAACACCACACGTGGACCCGTATGCCTCACTGATAAATGGGCCGTCACCCAGCCGTGCTGCTGGCCTGTACAGTGGTGTTTGTACAACTGTTTGGTATTTTATTGCATTCATCCCCTGCAGAAAAATAAAAATGCTGATAGAAGTGATAAGAAGCATAGGTTTCATAAACTTAACACAATTGAGGCAAAGATGGAAACCACTGGGCGTGCAGAAAAGAGCAAATGTTTCGCCTCAATCGGGTGCTTATCACGCTCGAGCTATCTGACTGTGTGTTCAGCTGTAAAGGAAAAGAAAAAAAAAGAGAAAAGAAAACAGACACAATGCAGTAAATACTGTCAGAGATTAAGTCAAAAATATAAGGTACATTTTGGAAGTGTATGGTCTTTTTTAGGTTTCTAGAAATGTAGGTATAAATCTGGTCTCTTTTTAGTCTCAGCCGTGTTTTTAGCAACGCTGCCTCCTGGTATAAGAACCTCGCACCTTGCACCTGGTTGCCTTGTCTTTGTCAACTAGTCTAAACCGTGTGTTTATATTTTCAAGAGTTCTAGTAACATTCACTCACTTGTCCAGGTTTTAGGAAAACATCTTTGGGCGGGTGGGGTAGGGAGCTCACCATTTTTCCTGTTTCTTTCAACGTGAAATCCGCACTTACACAGCCCTTTCTCCCAACGCTGCAGGTGGGTCTGTGCCACTGTTCCTCTGCCTCTCCACGCTGCCCCCTGAGCCCGCCGGGCCCTCATGCACAGGAGATCCTCTAAACAAACATTTTAATTGAATTTTAAAGTACCCTGACAATTCTCATCATCCCTCTCAACTTCTTTTATTTCTCTCCCTCAGAATCTCCTGCAGACACAGATTTCTCTCACTGGGACGGTTTGCTCGTTTATTTATTTCTCCTCATCTCCCACCACCTCCCCTTGTGATCATTTGGTGAATTACCTAAGGCCCTTGCCCAGTGGCTTCTCATTGCCAAGATCTCTAATTGGGTCTCTTTTTTATGAACCCTCTGTGGTTATAACTCCTGTTCATTATGAATGCAATATTTTCTCCATATCTTTCTGTAGATACGAAACTTATAAAGTCCTATTCTCATTGGTCTTTTAGCACTGATTCCTCTGATTTAAATTGTTCTGTCTTATTATGTTTCTTTTTTATTTCTCTTTCTCTCTCTCTGTTTTTTAAACAGTCTCACTCTGTTGCTCTGGGTAGGGTACTATGGTGTCATAGCTCACAGCATCCTCAAACTGTTGGGCTCGAATGATCCTCCTGCCTCAGCCTCCAAAGTAGGTGGGACTACAGGCACGTGTCACAACACTGGGGTAATTTTTCTATTTTTAGTAGAGATGGGATCATGCTCTTGCTCAGGCTAGTCTTGAACCCTTAAGCTCAGGCAATCCAGCTTCCTCGGCCTCTCATAGTTCTAGGATTACAGGCATGAGCCACTGTGCCCGACCTTTTGTTTCTTTGTTTGATTTTCCTGGCTTTGGTCTTTGTGGAATGCTTGGTGGTTCTTTACTGAACTCTCCTGTGTAACTGGGAACGTCCACTCAGCTGCCTGGAGCCTGTCTTCTGCCTGCCCTCTGATGGAGGAGAAGCTCTGGGGGTGCAGCTGGCGGCACATAGCCTGTTTCTGATGATGATGGGGAAGGTGTGGGGTGCACTCCGGGATGGTTTATCTGGTCCTGGCTGTGGTAGATCTTTGATCCTCCCAATGTCACCTGCATTGGGAACTTTGCCCTGACCACTGGAATCCATATCTCCACACTCCAAGCCTTGCTGCTGGGTCCTGTCTGGCTGCTTGCCCTGTGCTGGGGAAACTAATGCCCCGTAGCTTCAGACCTCCTCCCGATCTCTTCCCTTCTTGGCTGGGACACTTGCTGTGGTTGCTCTTTTCTGCTTTGTACCATCCTGGAATGATTCAAGTTCCTGTCCCTGCTGTCTCTTCCCTCTCAATGTCTGTACTTCTCTCTGGGACAGGGGATTCGGGCAGGGACAGAAGACAGCGACAGGCCATCTGAGATAGGAATTCACCTTCTTCTCTGATTTCGAGATGTGTGGATACCCAGAACAAGCCCAGAGGGCCTGGGACTTGAATCATCTTTCTTGGACCCTGCCATGGATGTGCGATCTGGGCCCAGCGCCCACAGGAGGCAGGGGCAGGGGAGACTTGCTGTCCATGGGGTGAGGTTAAGCCAATATTCCCCACGGTTTGTGTGATAGGTACTGTGGAAATGCAGAGGAGAGGACTGAGGGGGAACTAAGTTGTGTGGTGGAACCAAGCGTGCCAGCTCTTTGTAGGACTGACTCCCTTTATAAAAAGTTTGAACATGATCCTTCCTAGATTAAAAAAACAACAACACATGAATGAAAGAGTCCTCAGCCTGGCGGCGTCTCCCACCTTCCACTCCTGCCCCAACTGACCCGTGGCTCCTCGGAGTCCAGTCCGGTCACTTGACCTCCACCTCCCCTCTCGGCTGTCCACTGACCTGCGTTCTGTCCTTGTCTTCCAGTAGACGTACGTTCTCATGGCCACCTGCTTCACCCTCCTGATGACAGAGAGCCCTGAGCCCTGCAGCTGTCTCTGGGGCTCGCCCTGTGACATTAGGAGCGTCTGGCCTCCACAAAGGAGGTGAAACCCTGGAGACACTTTTACTGGCCTCAAGCAACAGCATTTCAGATGGTCACCCTTGGGCCTGGCCTTAGAGACAATGCATTCTACACACGCTTGTTTGAAATGGACAAGCTGACACTGGGCACATCAAGGGACTTTCCCAGTAAACCAGTGACACTGGCTGGACTAGGATTCGGATCCTGTTGTTAACAGCCCTGTACATTCGTGAATCAAGCCTTACTCCCCATGGCAAGCTGATGGCTACAAAAACCAAACACCCAGGTACACCCTGGGTGAGCAGCTCCCATCAGGCTCCATGTCCCAGCCCTCAAAAACTTCATCTCAGCCTGGGGGTCTGGTTTACTTCTTCAGGGTGTTCATGCCAAGAATTCCTACCTTGTTAATTCCCCTCCCTTGGCACCAATTCCCAACTCCGTTCCCCAGCTGGGCTCAAAGTTGTCAGCATCTCATAGGCTCTTCTCCTGCCCTGCGTCCTCAGGGGCCCCTCCTGCGGCTCCTTGAGGCTGATTCATACTTGTTTCAGGTCGGAGACTCTTCTGTTCTCTAGACACCCATAGATCTCCAGAATCCCCATACAGGAGCCTCCCTGTCCCCTCCACGCTTCCTCCAGAAAGGCTCGTAGCTCTGGCAATAGAGTGCAGGCAGGGTTAGCTGTGCTACTTCTCACAAACACTGCACTGTGGTGTGAAACTTCTTTCTAAAGTTGCAGTACATCCAGGCCCTTGGCCTTCTGTTCTGGTGTTCTTTCTACACCCAAGTATGTTACTACAAGTCTCTACCTCAGTAGAGAACGTGGCAATGGGACTGTAGTGGGGACTCTGTTTACCTAACACATTCAAAGCTGATGAGCTAAGAAAGGCACAGACAAGGCAAACATTGGCCTCCAAAGTCTCATTTTCTTAAGCAAGTCTACGCTACAATAAGGGTTCTTTAAATTTCAAATGCTAACATGTGACGGATGGAGGCTGTGTCCACAGTTAATGGAACATAGCGTTGAGAAGCTGAAATCTTTGAGCTACTGTCCTTCTGCTGATGTCAGGCAGATGGAGATAACGTTTTGCAGCTGGTAAACAGGTACAGGAAATACAGAGATATGGAGCCATGTGTAAAGCATTTCCCTCTGTCAGACGTTGTGGGTGGAAACCGCTCAGAGAAAACCAAAAACAGACTTTGACTTCCAGTCACAGAAATAGTACACTACATTAAATTTCTTTAGAAATACACAATTTCTGTGCAATTGCAGGCTTGCTGGTGTTCTCCTTCTATAAGGGTCTAGACCTGAACTTGCAGAATGATTTAGAAATCAGTGTATTGCCTGCTTCATACGGCGTGATTAATCTTTTTTGATTTTACATGTCTACAAATGGTGTTAGTGGTCATAACTGCAAACTATTGCTATTTTTATTGGTCTGGAATGCGAATGTTTGTGTTAGAGCATCTGCAAAAGCAAACACTTTTGCTATGTTGAAAAAATAATGAAGATCTAAGTGATTTTAAGATGGCATTTTGTGAATGCACGCTAAAATGCTGCTAGATTTTTATTTGTTTTACTGTTAATGCTGCATTGAAGATACAGTCGTGCTGCGGCACAAATTTTTTTTTCCTATTGCTTCTTTTCCTTTGTCTTTCAAAAACTATCCATTCTAGTTGCAATTTTTATTCAAAAATCAAGATAGCTATGCATGAAGATAAGTTCATTATCTAAGAGGCAAATACATGTAAAAATGAAGCATCTCATAGCACTATCAGCTATTTTGTGTCAAACATAAGTAATATTTTACTCAGCGCTGGCATATTTGTTCTGTACATTTTGATAGAATGGCCAATACATCAAAGTCATCTAAATGTCCTTACCAACACCTTAGGTGTTACACTCACCAAGGTTTAGCATCCTTCATATTGCAATTATAAAGGTCCCTCAAACCCTGGCTGATAAATTATTTTAGGTTTCTTGTGGGGAAAGGTTGGGCTTAACTATTAATTTTCATACCAGCTTATACCTAATAGAATGTGTGGCTAATGAATGTGTTGAATTAAATTGAGTTAGATTGAATCAAATTGAATTGAACAGACATAAATTGAATTGTATTGAATTATAAACCAGAGAGTAAAAATGCATGGTGATCTAATAGCATCTGATAATAATAGAATACTAAATTTATATGCCCAAGTTAGGAGATATTTGATAACTCATGAGCGGGAAAATTGCCCACCTTCTAAGTTCTTGGGCATCTTTGCCAAGTGGAGCTGAATCCCACATGAGACCCCAGGCAATTATCCAGTTCAAGAATCTACTGTATTTGCGTGGTAGTAATTTGTGCCAGGAGGGTTACAAACCTGTTTTATTTTTCTATATGTCACCAAGCAGGAGCTCCATTTTTTAAAGAATTTTTTTTTTTTTTTTAATTTTCTTTTGTTCAGTAGCAGCTGGCTCTGCGAGCACTGGGATAAAGTGATGTGAGTGTGTGTGTGTGTATCAGATAGGGGTATCATTTGCTAGTTTTAATTGTAGATTCAATGTCTTCCACTAACAGTGCAGAAGCCACTGGCTGAGACGTTGCCATGGTAAATCCAACTCTGGGGTTTGATTGGTAGAATTCCGAAGCAGGTACAGTCATTTTAATCACCTCCAGGAAAGTTGAGGCCATCTGGTTTTTCCTCACCTGGAAGTCATTTACCACCCAGGTGCAAAAAAATTACCCTGAGGTCACCAACAGTAAACCTGCCTCCAAGATGTTCTGGTAGAGCCTGAAAGAGGAGCAGTGTGACAGAGCAGTCTTCATCTATTTGTTTTTAGGTTTCGAGCTTGGGAAAGTGAGGGGCTAATCATGTAAACCAGAGCCAAGAATAGATTTGGCAGGTGCCAACCTGTCTAGTTCCAAAGAGCAAAGAGAAAATCCCTGAAACACATTCTATAGTAAATGCTTTAACGGTCCAGTGCTGAATCTAACTAATTTGGATATCATAAAAGAAACTTCTACTACAAATTGAGTTGCTCAAGGCCCGTGTGTTGTGGAGGAGTGAAATGAGTGCTATTTACAATTACAGGGGCCTTTCCGAAAAGCTGCTCCCTCCAAAAAATGTATTTTGGGCAAATGCATTTTGCACAGCAGTTACTGTGATAGATATTTTTATGATCAGGTAGGGTGTAACCAGCCCTTCCCAAAATACAGTTAGAAGACTTCAGAATCATTAGCTCTTTGGAGTAGTTAGAAGGATTTATTTGGCTCATGTGACATTGATTTGTTTTGGCTGCACTTGAAATGTGTGGTCTTTACAAGTCAATAGAAATGAAGTCCTTTATTGAATAGGAAAAACTCCATGGAGTGAATTATACAAAGAAATAGGAGGCCAATAGTCTCTGTCTCTCGTGCGTTTGTGAGGGTGTGTGCCAGGCAGGAAGGGCTGTGCTTTGGAAAGAAAACTCCGGGGCTTGAGAGAGAGGGGAAGGGTAGGTGATTGAGTCTGTCTGGGCTATTTTTAGAACAAAATATCATATCCCAGGTAGGCTAAAACAACAGGCATTTATTTCCCATGGTTCTGGAGGGTGAGCGGTTCAAGACCAAGGTGCTGTCAGATTCTGTCTCCAGTGAGCATCTTCCTCCTAGTTTGTAGATACCTGCCGTCTCCCTTACAGGGCGGAAAGGGCAGAGGAGCTCCCTTCTCCCTTCTGGGAAGCTACAGATGGCCCCACGCTCATGACTTAACATCCTCCCAAAGGCCCCACCTCCAAATACACTCACATAAGGGATTAAGTCTCAACATAGGAATTTTGGGGGACACAGACACTCAGTCTGTGGCATTGGGAGTGGTAAAACCTACTTAAGGGAAAGCCATGGAGAAGCTCGCGTTTAGGGGTTGGCCCAATGCAACGTGCAATCACGTGAAATCACTGAAAGGCATTGGTTGTTTCCGAAGTGCCATGATCCCACGGGGCTGGAGATGAGAAGGCCCTGCAAGGTCAGATAATGAGCCTCTTCCTTCTATCAAGGAGGGGTGTAGGGCCAGAGAGCATCCAAGGGCAAAGGAGGTAAGGAATTGTCAAAGCAATAGTGGATCCCAATTTTATAGCGCTCTGTTCCGAGATGGGCTGATCCAGTGGAATGTGGTCAACTAAAGGGACCCAGTGTCTCCCTCCTCTCCCCATGCCCTAATTATGCAGTGATTTCAGAGCTGGACTTCAGTTCTTTGACATGACTTTAATATCGTCAGGATTCAAGTGGAATTGTTCTTTGTCCAGATTCTCTTTGATCATTAGCTCACTTCCGTAGGGGTCTGTGCAGAGGAGGAATGAAAGTGCCCATTTTTCCCTGCTCCTCCAGCCCTCTGGGCTTGGTGGGGAGGGAACGTAACTATGAATCCGCATCCAGTAGTCAGTCTCCACCTCACCTCCTTGACAAACATAGTGCAGGGGATAAAGCAGCCTCTGTTACCACCTTGCCCCTCTCTAAATTTCCAGTCCTCTCTCTAGGGAGTCAGAACCCGGTAGAACTCACCTAAGTGGACTTACAAAGCCACACGAGTTTAAGGAACGGAACACTCTGTACGGGGCACAGTGGGCACCACACAATTTGCAGTGTAAGACCAGTAAAACGGGGCAAGTTGAGGAGGGAGATGGCGTTGGGAAAGTGGTGTGAGGAGCTGGAAGGGCACAAGCATGGGGAAGTGAGAGAGAAAGAAAGAATGAAGAGAGAAAGGGGAGAGGGGCAGTTCCTAAACACGCAGAAAGTAAGGGTTAGTCTTTTGTGAGTTGCACAACTTCTTTAAAATAAAATCCTATAAAAATGACCTTTCTCCAGAAAACAAATGCGTAGGATGACATATGTATTGCAAGTAATATAGGGTTCAGAGTGCATATGTGGACCTTGGGTTAGGAGATCAATGTATGTATCTATCATCTATCCTAATAATTGCAGTTTAGCAAAGCGCCTGCCATATGTGTGTCTGTGTGTCTGTGTCTGTGTAACTTGAATTGCCATTAAGGTAGGTGCACGTCACACAGATGGAAACACAACAAACATACCAAATACAGCATCTCATCCAAAAAGGTATAAGAGTGACTACTGAGAAGGGACTGAGCAGAGACACATTCAAGGTGACTGTTGGGAATGAAGAGTTGATTCTGAGGCCTCCTGCAATGGAGAGACTTCTTTAAGGGCAAAGATTTGAAGCCAAGGGTTTTGGGATGATTTAAAATGAGCTTCACTAAACCCCTGGATCACACAGGGCAGGAAACAAACCTGAAAATAGCTTGAAGACCAGGCAGAGGAGACTACTAACTGATCTTTGTTCTTTGAACCCCATGATTCTCTTCCATTTAATTGTTCCTCAGGCTAGCAACTTCCCTCTCTGTAGGGAAGGCAGCTTAAGTGACTGCCACCTTGGGTTATGGGTCAGAACGTCATATCTCACTGTTTTAAATGGATGTGGATATTTCATGAAACCACTGCATTTCATTGTTTTTTTTTTTTTTCCCCAGAACATGATTTATTGCATGTGTTTCTGCCTTTCTGCTTAGTTGTGAAATCCAGAGTAAGATTATGGATTCATTGTCACACCTGCAAAGATGAGCAGGTATGCTGAAATTCAAAGACCGTGTTTGTCTTTGCTCTCACGGAGAAAGGTTAGGGGAATTGCATGTTCCATTAGGCTGTCTGTGCACAGGGTGCTGGATGTATGACTCTTGGAGAAACTGACGCAGCTGGCCATCTGGGTCATTAGGAATCATGAAAGCAGGCTTTGTACACATTGCATGCATTTCCAGCCACTGAATGTTGTAACATTCAGAAACCAACTCCCTCAGAAGAGATGCCAAGCTCAGATGTCTTTTCTGGAATTTCACTCCAGAATTAGAATGCCCCCCCCCCCCACACTCTTCATCACACACAAACAGGCAATGTTTTCCTACCATTGAATATATGCCTGGCTACTTTTCTGCCTGCTCAAAAATGGTCTCAAGTCAGAAAGGCAGGAGCACTATTTGAAATGTTGTTTCTTGTACTTTCCTTAACTGGGACCTCATGAGCTGACTCCTGGGACTTCCTACAGTAGGTTCCCAACTGGCTCTTTTCTCGCTGATTGAGTCTTCAGATCTTTTCACCATCAGATAATGATCTTGTCCAGAACACAGATAAGGTCAGGATGTCCCATATTTTACCATCATTCTATGGATTCCAATTCAAAGTTTTAAACCCTTGGCATGCCATTCAAGAACTTTGGATTCTGATTGGGACCTAACATTTGTATCTTCCCAGTGGAAAAATTAAGGATAATAAATCCTAAACTGTGATCCTGATTTTTCCTACTTGCTTACTTACTGTTATTGAGTTCTTAATTAAGTTTAAGGAACTATGTAGGAGTGTGACAGACATCGGTTAACAGTCACAACTGAGTGAGGCAGACCTGCTCCATTGTTCACACTGAACTCAGAAAAGTACAGAAACTTGCCTCTGGGCATGTGAAGTCTCCTCATTTGAACACAAGCACATCTGACAATACCACCCATCTTTTAACCACCATGTCCTACTGCTTTTCTTTGCTGATGCTTGTGTGAACTTGGTAAGTCTCTGGTTTTTTGTTTTCCTGTAAAGTGGGGTAGTGGAGCATTTAGATGAGACTAATATGTTCAATATTTTTATAGCTTTCCATGTCTCACATAAAGCACGATTTGAAAATTGCTTGGAATACCTCTAAGACAGTGTTTTTGTACCTTTTTTATTTCATGGCACACTTGAACTTACAGTTCAACTTCCACAGCACACTAAAATTACAAATGTTGATCCAAACAAGGAGTAAAGACTTACTATATCTTGAATTTCTGTAGAAAATAATTTAATTAATAATCTTTAAAAATGTTTGGGACACATCTAAGAGTGTCTCAAGGCACAACAGATGAAAATAATCACTGCTCTAAGAGGATGTCAGCTCTAATGTTCTAATGGTGGTCCCTTGGTCATTATCAATGCATTTTCACTCCTTTCCATGAATCTAATGGTTCTTCCATTAGCCAATTAATGGAAGAACAAACTTATTTTTAAAACATGCCAGTAGTTTCCACATCTCCCATGTGCTCTGCACTTTGTGAATCTCTTCTCAGTCTGCTCCTCCCAAAAGACTGTTCACGTTTTGTTTATACCTTTCTTGTTAGTTAGTTGGAAACTTATCTGGAACACTTCTCAAGGTCGATCCATCACTTTGTATGAGGGAGATCTATAACTCTCTCATTTTGGTTTTCTATGAAAAAACCAAAGCCACTGCATACTTAGTGGCTTTAAACAACAGAATTTCATTCTCTCACAGTTCTGGAGCCAGAAGATTCAAATCAACCTCATTCCCCCAAATGCAGATTTTAGCAAAGCCATGCTCTCTTTGGGAGATATATGAGGACAATCTCTTTGTTGTCACTTTCGTCTTCTGGGGGATCCTAGTATTTCTTGGATTGTGGACACATTACTTCAGTCTTCAAGGCCAGCATTTTCAAATCTCTCTGTGTTGTATCTTCACATTTCTTTCTCTCCTACATGTGCTGAAATTTCCTACCTTTTTCTTACATGAATACATGTGATTGCACTTAAGACTCACCTGAATAATTCAGGATAATCTCCCCATGTTAATATCTTTAACCTAATTGCCTCTATAACAATCCCCTCCCCCCAAAACATAAGCTAAATACAAACGGATTCATGGGATTGGGACAGTTTTTCCCACCTTTTTTTATCTCATGGCACACTTAACCTGTAGTTAAACTTCTGTGACACACTTAAATAATTTTGATAAAAAAAGAACATACTTACTATACATTGAACTTCTGTCAAAAATAATTTAATTAATGATCTTTAAAAATTTTTGTGGTACACCAATGGAAATCCCTGGATTAGGATGTAGTTAACATCAAGGGAGTATTTTTTAACCTATAATAGTCTTCCCACTCTCTGGCTACCAAAGATTCATGTCTGTCCCCATATCCAGAATATATTTACCTTATACCAACACCTCTCCCCAATTTCAGCCTGTTATAGCATCAACTCACATTCATCTAAGTATCATTAGCCACGAAAGTCCCAAATTTCAGTATTTAAATCAGATATGCGCAGTGAGGGAAAATTCCTCTTTACCTGTGGACCTGTGAAACTAGAGCACAAGTCATCTGTTTCTGAAATTCAGTGGTGGGGTAGGGATAGGATAGCAACTATGAACACTCTTGTTCCAAAGGGAGAAAATGAAAGAAAGAAAGATAAAGGTCACCAGCCTCAAGTATCTTAAAATTTAGTGTGGCAAATTTCATTAAGTACAAGGCCTGGAACTAATCCTCTGTGGTTTGTATCTCTTACCTCTGGGCTCAGAGTGCCGCCTTCCGACCCCACAGTTCTGGCCTCAGTGCCCAAGGCTGAACCCTCAGATTCATGCTTCTATTTTCTTGCACATGTGTGCAACTCGGTTGCACACATGTGCAAGAAAGCTATTTAAAATAGCTTTAAAGCTTTTTTAAATCAGCTTGTTTGTTGTCTATGGAATTTTGTGAGACTAACAGCTTTTTTATCATTTTGTTATGTCCCCATTCCTTTAGTCTTAGCTGGAAATGTTTCTACTGATACCACATTCTCAAAAACTTAGTGAATCTCCTGTGTATGTCAAGAGATTTGTACCATTAGACAACGGGATTGTCCACAGAACTTTCCTGATTAATCCCCCATCTTTATTTCTGATTTCTGCTAACATTGACAACTCTTACATCTAATCTCTTTGATTAGCAATAGGTGGTCCAGATATACCCTTGGCCTTTTCTCCAGGGCACATTTTGCTAACAATGGGTCTCCTAATTTTGGCACTGTTTGCAATTTAAATAGATTGTTAATTTCTCAGATTATAAGGGCTGGGAGATTCTTTTGCTTAACACTTCTCTCTTCAATTTATGTTTTTCTTTGACTGTTTTACCGTGGGTAGAAAGGAGAAACCAAGCTTTACTTTTAACAATGCTCAGAAATCTCCTTAGTGAAATATCCACACTCATTGCTTATAAATTCTTCTTTCCACTAACCGTAAGACACAAATCACCTAAGTTTTCTGCCACTATGTAATAAGGATTGCCTTTCTTACAAGTTCCAATAACATGCTCCTAATTTTCTTTGGAGACCTCAGCAGAAGTGCTTTTCTGAATAACCTGTTATAAAAAAAATCTAAGCTTTTTTTATCATCCACTTACAAATTCTTCCAGCCTCTATCCCTTGTCTAATACTAAAACCAGCTGAACGTATTTTTGGATATTTTTTCTAGCAATACTCCACTTTCCTGTACCAAAATCTGCATTAGTTGGGGTTTAACCAGGGAAACAGACCCAATAGGAGACATCTTAGGGGATTTCTTGCAGGGAATTTGTTTACATAATCCTGGAATCTGGCTTAGCAAGTCTGAAATCTGTAGAGAGGGCTATGAGGAAAGACGGCTGGAACTCTCTTGCATGGGGTGAAACTTCTGTCCACAAATGGAATTTCTTGCTAAAAATCTTAGTTCTGCTCTTAAGACCTTTCAACTGATTAGATAAGGACCACCTGGATTATCTATGATAATTTCCTTTTTAAAAATCAGTTCAATTTTGAGCCCAAGGTGGAAAAATCACTTGAGCTCATGAGTTCCAGAGTAGCCTGAGCAAGAGCAAGACCATCTCTATGAAAAATAGAAAAATCAGGTGGTGTCGGAGCAGACCCTGGTAAGTCCTAGCTACTTAGGAGGCTGAGGCAGGAGGATAGCTTGTACCCAGGAGTTTGAGGTTGCTGTGAGCTGTGACTTACAGCACTCTATTCTGGGCAACAGAGTGAGACTCTGTCTCAAAGCAAAAAAAAGTCAGTATGATTTTTAGTGTTAATAATATCTACAAAAATATCCTTACAACAATGACTAGATTAGTATTTGATTGAATAACTAGGCAGGACAGCCTAGCCAAGTTAACATAAAATTGACCAGCACCAGATGTCCATAGGGCTTTCCTAGAGTATGTCCTCAATTCCTAGAGTATGTCCTCAATGCCTGTGTATGGTTAAGAATGAATCACTGTGGTAGGAGACTGTTACCCTCACATCAGTGAGGACATCATTTGATTTAAGTACAAGAAAACTGGAAGAGTGATTCAAATCCATTGGACATGGTTATTTATAATGGAAATGTGGGGAAGGGCAGCGATAAACATTTAGAAGTCAAACTTGTAATAAAGTGAGATATTTTATGCTGGGGCTGCTGGACCCAGATGAGCTTTAAGAAGTTCATGAACATCCCAGAATTATATGAGTTTGATGGTGTGATAAGTGTGCATGTGTGAGAGAGAAAGAGAACATTTTTCTGGAATTAGAGTCCATAGCTTTTATCATATCAGATCAAAAATAGCTTGTTTTAACATTTAATATACAATAAAATACTTATTCTATTTATATGATAACCAGGTCATCAATCAGTAGCAATAGACCTGTGTTAGGAGTCCTGAACAAAAAATATACTGTGCTTGTAACCCACACCCCACCTGGATAACTTGGAGACAACCCTTGGTAAGTATTAACTCAGGGTTAATACTAACAGTGGTTCTTTCAGGGATTGGCTCCGGCATAATTAGTAGATGCCGATTGTACCAAGGCCTACTAGCGCATGTTTCCCACTAACAAATCATACCTAGTGGCCCCAAAACAGTGACTGGGTAGATCAAGAGAGTGGAAAGGCAGGCAGCATAATTCCTTGAATGAGCCAACCCCAGCCTTTCCCCTGACTCAGAAAGGGGTTAATGCACACAGATGGCTATAAACCCCCCAAGCAGTCAGCATACTGTAAAACAATATTAACATCACTGCCTTTTGAATACCATGTCTTGTAAACCCCAGGATATGACAAGCCTCTTTAGAATCTTCTATGATTGTGTTACTCAGACTCCCGTAGGGAAGTAGGGAGGGGAAGGGGGTAGATAGCAGAGGAAACATATAATTAGGAGTCTCTTAGAACAATGAGGGTTCTCAAACACATATGCATGCAACTCATTTGCTGCTCCTGGTATTTCTGTTGGTGAGTAATTAACTAACCAACTTTTGGTGGTGTGTGTGCTGGCTTGGGCAATCTGATTGTTGTGAACCATGGGGAAAGAATAGTTCCCTTTAGCTATATTTTCAGAGTAATACGAAATGGCGATGTGAATGGAAAGGAAAGAACAGACTTTCTGGAGAGATGCCATTATGGTAATGTCAGAACTTCCTTTCAGACTCAGATAAATCTTTCTTGTTATCCTTCTTATTTTTAGTTTTATGGAAGACAAGGAGGGCTGGTTCAATGGGCGAACGCTGAGTACACAGATCTCCCCACCTCCCCGGGAGAGATCCATACAGGACTGGGGGGGCTTGGTGCTTTCTCTGCTGCAGTGAGGGTGCCTGAGCCGTGGGAGTGCGGGGGCTTCTAATTGTACTGCTGAGGCAAGAGAGGTTTTCTCCTGGGAACTCTTCTGAGAGAAGAAGTTTCTGACAAACATGTTCTGAAACTTAACTCCATGGCCAGATCCCGATAAATCCGAAGATGGTGTCATTTCTGAAAAATGAGGCTGGCTTTTGAGTCTGGCTCTCCTACAGCGCAGCCTGCAGTAGAGTCCCTCGGCTTAGCAATGCGCTAGCTCTGCCTGTCCTGGGGGCCCCTGGGGCTTTGTGTCATCGACACAGGAAAACAGAATTTGGCAGTTCTCTAGGCTGAGAGCCTCCAAATTAAGTGTCTTTCCATATGAAGAAATGAGGAGCAAAAATGGGGATTTTTCAATTTATAGAGAGAATCCAATGAAAATGAACTATTGTGCTTTACTTTGGAGAGCAGAGGAAACATATAATTAGGAGTCTCTTAGAACAATGAGGGTTCTCAAACACATGGGAATTGTCATCCCTGGTCTCCATTTATCCAACCAGGAAAACGGGAGCGGACGTGCGTGCTTACCCTTGGAATGTTCCGACTTAGTGAAGCAATGCTTACGTAGTGATTTGGTGACAGAGCAGTGCCGTATGTTAGCTGTAGTAAGTTTGCAGAGTACCTGGTTCCTCTGAAAGGGATGAGCTTTGGCAAGGGCAAGCTATGAATATTGTTAAAAGGACAACGGCTTTACCTTTCTTTCCATAAAGGTGATTGAAGAGTATAGGTCCATTTAAATAGCATGGGAAGAAATTCAAAGAGCCCTGACCTGGAATAATCCTTAAAAACCTCAGGGCAAAACTCTGCATGCAACTCTCTAAGCTAACCATTAAGGTCATTTCTGTTTTGAAATAAGACATCACTAATTCATCTGTTTAGTTGTCCAAGCCCCTGTGTGGCCCAAGGTTGCATTCAGAGGCCAAAGCGAATGTTATTGCTAAGTAGCCAGTCCTCCTATAAAAAGCTTCTCAATGTCTACAATTCCTCCATTCTATTCTTTGTTTGTTTGTTTGTTTGCTCACCTCTCATTTCTGGCCACAAACCCATTTTGGGCTTGCTTTGCCAAATACCCACGTTCACACCTGCTTCCCCCTCAAGTCACAGACTAGAGAGGGTGCTGGGTCTGCTAAGGGTTTCTTCGGGAACTTCTAGGTTCAAATACCTTGCAGTATGTGCTATCAGCTCCTGTTACAGTGGCTGGTCTAATTGGCTCAGGATGAGTCTTGAAATGTCAGAGAAAGATTTATCTCTCCACACAGATTCTCCCTCAACTAATTTTGCAGTCGGCCACTGGATAATGGGTTGTTTGGAAAACAATGTCCAGTCGTGGGTGCCTTTGTGTGTTACAATGAGCTTGGTAGGCTTTTTGAAAGGGCTAAGGGGAAGGAAAGTCGTGAGCTACTGAATGGACATTTGGCCCTGAGGACAGCAGGCCTTGTTTATAGAGATGTGTCTGTCCATTTCTCAGGGTACATTGCTCTTTTGGGGGGACTCTACAGACAGATGAGTGGTGAAACCTGTCTTAGAAGGGGAACTTATAATGAAATAGGGGGATGAACATCTGGATCCTTTTATGTCAGCAGTGAGCATTAATTTCAGACGATATTTCATGATACATGGGTTCTTTACTACTCTCTTTTGGTCTCCCCCCTCCAAAATATATTAATTTGATTCAAAGGTGCCACTGATGATAAGGTACTTGCTGATTTAGTGATGGCTTTTTAAGGTTAGGAGAGTTAGAAAGACAAGCACCATGTGAAATACACATACAGATTCTAAAATAAATTCCTAATTGAGAAACATTGCTGCACTTTTCAACATTATTCATTATTCATAATATGTTGAATATTCAACATATTCAAGACATAGAAACACTCTAAATATCCATTGATGGATGAATGGATAAAAAAGAAAATGTAGTATTTATATACAGTGAAGAGCTTTGTTAAAAACATGAAATTACAGCTAGATAGGGATATATTCTAGTGTTCTATAACACTGAAGGATGACTGTAGTCAACAATCATATAATACAGGGCTTTAAATAGCTAATGAAGCGGGCTATTCTCACTGGGGTTAGGTGATATCTCAGGGTGGTTTTGATTTGCCTTTCTCTGATGATTAGGGACAATGAGCATTTTTTCATGTGTTTTTGGCCATTCATCTGTCTTCCTTAGAGATTGATTTGAATTCTCTGTAGAGCCTAGCTATTAATCCTTTGTCTGATTCATAATATACAAATATCTTTTCCCATTCAGAAGGTTGTCTGTTTGCTTTGGTTGGTGTCTCCTTAGCTGTGCAGAAGCTTTTCGGTTTAATTAAGTCCCATTTATTTATTTGTTTGTTGTTACAATTGCCAGGGAAGTCTTCTTCATAAATTCTTTCCCCAGATTGATATCTTCAAGTGTTTTCCCCACATTTTCTTTGAGGATTTTTATTGTTTCATGCCTTAGATTTAAATCTTTTATTTATATTGAATCAATTTTTGTAAGCGGTGAGAGGTGCGGGTCCAGTTTTAGTCTTTTTCATGTGGTTATCCAGTTCTCCCAGCATCATTTATTGAATAGGGATTCTTTTCCCCAGTGTATGTTCTTGTTTGGTGCCTGTAAGAGGTTATTTTCATCTCATGGTTTTCTATTCCGTTCCAAATGTCAGTGTTTCTATTTTTGTGCCAATACCATGCTCTTTTGATCACTATGGCTTTGTAGTATAGCCTAAAGTATGGTTGGGTGATGCTGTCAGCTTTGTTTTTATTACTAAGAATTGTCTTGGCTATGTGGGTTTTCTTCTGGTTCCATACAAAATAAAGAATTATTTTTTACAAATCTTGAAAGTATAATGTTGGTATTTTAATGGGAATTGCCTTGAATCTGTAGGTTGGTTTGAGCCTACATCACAAAGTCTCAAATCTGCAGATGCTGGCATGGGTGGAAATACTTGTACACTCCTGGTGGGACTGTAAACTAATATAATTTTTTTGGAAGGAAGTATGGACAATCCTTAAAGAACTCAAATTAGACCTCCCATTTGATCCTGCAGTCCCATTACTAGGCATCTACCCAGAAGAAAAAAATCATTTTATCATAAGGACATTTGCACTAGAATGTTTATTGCAGCTCAATTTACAATCACCAGTTCCCTCCCACCAACCCAGGAATGCATTAACAAGCTATGCTATGTGTATATCATGGAATACTATTCAGCCATTAAAAAGACAGAGACTTTACATTTTTTGTATTAACCTAGATAGAGGTGGAACGCATTCTTCTTAGTAAAGCATCACAAGAATGGAGAAGCAAGAATCCAATGTATCAATTCTAATATGAAGGCAGTAGATAAGCTATTACAAGGTGGTGGGGGTAGAGGAATAAGGGAGCACAGAGAGGGGTAAGTGCTAGAGGTTTGCTGAATTGTACCTGCAGTGACAATGCTATATTGTACACTTAATTTTTTAACAGGGTAGATATCATATTAAATGTTATTATTACAATAAAATAATTCTTTTGAGGCAGTCTTCCCAGCTAGAGTACTGTGGTCTCAGCCTAGCTCAGAGCAACCTCAAACTCCTAAGCTTAGGTAATCCTCCTGCCTCAGCTTCCCAAATAGCTGGGATCACAAGCACCTGCCACAACATCCAGCTAATTTTTCTATAGTTAGTAGAGACAAGATCGTACTCTTGCACAGGTTGGTCTTGAGCTCCTGACCTCAAGTGATCCTCCTGCCTTGGACTCCCAGATGCTAGGATTATAGCTATAAGCCACCATGCCCAACCAAAATTTTTAAGTTTTTAAAAAAGAAACATTAAAATGTGAAAACATTTTTTTAAAACTGAGGTACAGTGGGGTTTTTGATACTCCAGCATTGAAAGTCTAACAAATACTTGCTCTAGAATCCTATTTAAAGATGGTTTGCATTTCTTCAAGTGGTATCTTTTGTTGGTTGTTCTGTACATGTGTATATGTAAGAAGGAAGAAAATTTCTAATGAGTTCAGGTTCAAACAAAGCTCCTGTCATCTCCAAACAGCTCTAGATTTCTCAAACTATTATTAGTCTGGAGAGTATAGATAATTGCAATCTACACTGAAATCTAAAAATAAATGTTTGTTCATTTTCTCTAAAGATTTTTTTAGCACATAGCCTCTTCCCAGAAAAGTATACAAATGCTTAGATTAAAGGATGAGTCTTTCCATTCTCTCCCTAACACTTTCCTCTAAAAGTTTGAAAAAAATGTTGAACAGTCTAAAGGCAGAAATCAGGAGAGAAAAAAAGTGTCCCCCTAGATCTTAATCTATTTCAAAATGTTTGAGAATTGGCTGAAAATCTAACTTTTCTTATGCAAGAGTTAACCTTTATCTTGCCTGCCTTTACCTGAACTAAGGTAAATGTTGACAGGTTGGTGGGTATGTAATTAATGGCGGGCTTTCATCATTTTCTTTCTTTCTTTCTTTTTACCCAGAAGTCACAATAGTATTGATTACCCCATACATTTCATGCTAAATAGCTGCATTAATCTGACTTAATGAGTATGTGTTGTGGAAGCAGCTTTCCTCCAACTGTTACCTGTTTTTCTGTCCTGCTTACTATATATATTCATATATTATTTTTTAACTCTAAAATTTTAAAAATTTTCTGTTTTGCTTCTTGTGGACTTCTGTTTGCTTCTTGTGAACCAGAGGTCAACAGATCTTTTGTGTAAAGGGCTAAATAGTATTTAAGTCTCTGTGGCTGTGTTGGGCCCATGCAACAACTCACCTCTGCACTTGCAACACAGAAGCAGCTATAGGAATGAGAGATTGAGTAGGCATGGCTGGGTCCCCGTACAAATTCATTTACTAGAACAGTAGGTGGGTGGGATTTGGATCAAGGTTGTGTTAGCTGCCCCCCCCCCATGGTGGTCCAAAGTTGAAGAAAAGAAGCCAGAACCAATGCAGAAAGCAAGGTTGAACACTGTGATGTGCAAGCCGATCAAGTCCCCTCTTTGCTGAAGCTAAACATTCTCACAGAGGGTGGGGACACAGAAAGATTAATAAAGAATTAAGTTAAAATAATTTTGGTTGGCAATAAGTTCTAGGAGGGAAAAGGTGATTTGATAAAGAATGACTTGGGGTTGGGTGGACATCATTTGTAGTGGGGAAATGATGAGTTTTATTTTTTGTTTATTTATTAATTTAGAGACAGAGTCTCACTCTGTTACCCTGGCTAAAGTGCTGTGGTGTCAGCCTGGCTCACCTCAAACTCTGGTATTCAAGCGATCCTCCTGCCTCAGCTTCCATGTAGCTGAGGACACTGGGACTACTGGCACCCACCATAAGAAATGACAGTGTTTTGAGTACAAATTTATGTTTATCTTCAAAACATAGAAAATTTTAAAATAAACAAGGTGTACTACAATTCTTAGCCTTTTGTATTCCCTACAAGAGCTGAATCTTTGGCAAGTTCAAGGGCCTGTCTTCGTATTCAGCTGACACCAGGGACCCTGGTTTATCCACACTTCCCTTCCCCCTCCTGGAATATCAGGCATCATTATCAACCAACCCTGTGGACTTGTTGACATTTTAGAAGACATGGGGTGATCTTGTCTGGACCATCAGACAAGGAATATGGAAAGACTTAGAATTTGGTTTGCTCATTGGAAGCTTTATAGACTTTCATTGGGAAAGGTGATGGCAGACTTGGGTATCTTCAACTCTGGTTTGAAATGACAATCTGAAATCTATACTATTCTGCTTCCACTTACTGGAGGAAGATTTCAATAAAGTTTGGAATTCTTAGGAAATTCATACCTGCAGAATAGAAACAGCAAGAAGAAATAAAGAAAACAATAACAGCTGTCATTTGCTGAGCCCTTGTAAGCCAAGAATCTTGCAGGGGGGTAAGGCTAAAATATTTCTACCCCCCACCATGACCTTGAAAGGTAGTACAATTCTCATTTTCCACAGGAGGAAGTGGAGCCTCAGAGACATGAAGTGTCTTCCTAAAGACCATCTTGCTTACATTCCACATTTACCAAGTTTCACATATACCCTTGTAAGATGCACCGCAGGGGTAATCCCACCAATCCCAGGAAGGCTATGTTAACCAGTGTGATGAAAGTGTGTCAAACGGTCTGTGAAGCTAGTGCATGATGCCCCATGATCATATCAATGTACACGGCTATGATTTAATTAAAAAAAAAAAAAGGTACGGATAAGGTACGGAGGCAGAATTCCAGCCTGAACCTACCTGCTTCAAAGATATGGTGTGTTTACCAGACAGTGGTCTCTTAAGTTTTTTTTGATTACTTATATCCACCCATAGAAAAACAAAACATATAAAATAAAACCAACAGATCTATTGAGTATCACCTCTAATATACATATACAGTAGACTCCCCATAGCTGGCCACCTCTCTATACTGACCACCTCCTTAAATTGACCTAATTTTCGTAGACTGGACATGCACCACGTGTAAGTGTCAGTACAGCAGGCCTAGTTCCTTAGTTGACCACCTCAGTATGTTTATAAGTTTCTTTCCAGACCCTTGGGTGTTTTACTGTATTTGTTCATCGGTTAAAAATCCTGTACCCTCATACTAATATACATGGAGCAAATTATCCAACATTCAAATATTCAAAAAATAGAAGTGTATAAAAGGATGCATCAAAACATAGTATGAATGGAAGAACTCATATTTCACTGCCTTATGTGAGAGGATCAATACCTGCTTCTTACTGTCCACTTGGAAGACCATGACACGTCACCACCAGGGAAGGGCAAATAGATACATTAGGCCCAACGATATTTTGAGGCATAGTTTCCCAAGAATTCCAAGTGAGACTGTGTGGCCTGGTGAGGCCCAGGCCACTAGGAACTGATATAGTCATTGATGTAAGGCAGGCATCCTCAAACTTCTTTTTTTTTTTTTGTAGAGACAGAGTTTCACTTTATGGCCCTCGGTAGAGTGCTGTGGCCTCACACAGCTCACAGCAACCTCCAACTCCTGGGCTTAAGTGATTCTCTTGCCTCAGCCGCCCAAGTAGCTGGGACTACAGGCGCCCGCCACAACGCCCGGCTATTTTTTGGTTGCAGTTCAGCCGGGGCCGGGTTTGAACCCGCCACCCTCGGCATATGGGGCCTGCGCCTTACCGACTGAGCCACAGGCGCCGCCCGGCATCCTCAAACTTTTTAAACAGGGGACCAGTTCACTGTCCCTCAGACCATTGGAGGGCCAGAGTATAGTTGAAAAAAAAAAAAACTATGAACAAATTTCTATGCACACTGCACATATCTTATTTTGAAGTAAAAACAAAACAGGAACAAATACAATCACACCTCCTCATGTGGCCCGCAGGCCACAGTTTGAGGACCCCTGAAAGGCTTCATTCGTCAGCAAATTGATTGCACAGGGGTTAGCATGTTGCCAAGGGTAGGGCTTAGTGGCTCGGACCATTGCTGCAACACACTTACCACCAGGTTACCTGGGTTAGTGGCTCTGCATGACCTAAGTGGTCCCCATTTCAGAAGACAAACCACTTTTTTCAGCACACAAGTATCTTGCTAATTAGCAGTTAGCCCTTAAGGGAGAAGAAACAGAGGGGAACTGGGAGTCTGAAATTGTCTCCTAAGAGACGTGAAAAAGAAAAAACAAAAAAACAAAGTAGCACTTAAGGGAAGCCAGATAGAAATGGGGAGCTGCCTCATTTGGGCAAGATGTCTCAAGCCATTTTTCTTTTTTTTTTTCTTTTTTTTTTTATTATTAAATCATAGCTGTGTACATTAATGTCATCATGGGGCACCATACACTGGTTTAATAGACCATTTGACACATTTTCATCACACTGGTTAACATAGCCTTCCTGGCATTTTCTTAGTAAATGTAGAATGTAAATGTCTTAACTCAAGCCGATTTTCTAAATGTTTTAGATTCAGCAAAGGACCCCAACGCATTCTGCCAAGTGCTTTTCCCTTCAATTTTTAAATGCATTCAAATTTCAAGGGGAATTTAATCCGTATGTTTCTGGTTCTTTTACACTTAACTCATCAAAATGTTGTTCTTTAAGAGCTGTTTGATCTGTAAGGCTTATGAGCCTTTGTTATAAGCCTTTTCAAAACCTCTTTCCCCTTTTTGAATCAGCAAATGGAATTTTGCCAATTCTGAATGGGATTTGAATAAAGAGAAGTCCAACTATAGGATTAAGTGCAGAACCTCGGGGTGGCATCTGACCTGACTTTGCAGAGACATGCACTTGACCCTTGCATAGTAGTAGGGACAACAGATAATTTTATGGGGCGAACCCAGTGCTGGCAGCAGTGAATGGTGAGAGGGAGCCCACAAAAGACAGGCAACGTTGCTCAGAAGGCCCAACTTCAATTAGAGAACCAAGTAACCTTAAACTTAAATGTCATCTGGCCCATCCTTCTAGTCAGTGATGCCTATGGTGCATAATAATGAAAACAGTGGTAGTAACAACAATAACAGCCAACAATCATGGAGCCACCTAGACTTCCAGCTGCTTTTCTGGGTAATTTTCATGCAACATCTCTCATTCCTCATCAGAGCTCTATGAGGTAGGTGTGGAGCCAGTACAATTTAGTGGATACAAGTTTAGGATTTAAAACCAGCTGACCAGGATTTGAATCCCAGAATCAACATCTACAAACCCTCTAGCACATGAGGAGAATTATTTAATGCTTCCACTCTGTGCTTTCCTTTGCGGTGTCTCCTGTTAATTAGGGTTGTTCATGATGTTGATGATGACGCTGTTGTTGTTCCAACCATGGGGGAAGTCACCTTCCCTTGGCCCAGCCATTTCCATTGCTAACTACCAGAATTAGAAAGCTTGGGTTTTTTTATTTTTATTTTTTCCTTTTTTTGTGTGTCAAAATCTTCTATTTTATAAATGGTGCCCATCAGTTCTAACATAGAGGCAAGCTAACTCCTCTTGTACAGGACAGGCCTTCACATTCTTGAAGACAATTATGATACACCTTCTTTTTTCCAGGGTTAATTTCCAGGATTATTTGATAGGCAGTTCCTGAGATGGGCCTGTGCCCTGACTTTTGTTCTTCCCAGATGCTCTTTGCTGGTGCCCTAAAGCTGAGCCCGTAGCTCTAGATGAGATCTGAGCAGTGAGAAGCCTGATAGGGCCCTGCTCTCTTTTGTTTTATATTTTATACTCCTACTAATATGATCTTGTAATCCATTGACTTTTCAGCAGTTGCATTAGACCATTTTGTTCAGCTGGAGTTAATGTCAACTAATGAAAGATTTTTTTGCCGAAACTGTTTTTAAGGCAGTGTTCCATCTCCTATTTTTCGGCAGCGGATTTTTAAATTTTGAAATACAGCACTTCCTTGTGGAGTCTATTACTAAAAAGTAAACATGGAATTAATGGAGAAAATTTACTCTGTACAATGCATTTTGAGGTTAAGTGGATGTGTGGCAAATTGAAAGAGTTTCTGCATTCCTGTTTCTGTATGAACTAAATTCATAGCTCCCAAATTCTAAGCCTTCAGAGCTTGATCTTGAAGAGTCATTGTGAAGCTCAGGTAAGCTTTATCATGAAAGCATGCTGAAAAAAAAATCAATGGTCCTTGGCCCTCCCATTGCGTAAGCAACTGAGAGTCAGCTTACAGTCTGTGTAGGACATTTTTTAATTTGCCAAGTGACTAAATGTGCAGTCACTGCAGCAGGTGTCCACCAGCTGTGCCCACATGGCCCACTCAGCTGGACTGCTTTTCAAAGAGCAGACAGGGCTTATCTTGGTACCAAAACTTGAAGCCAAAAAGATCATCACTGGGTTTGAACATTTGTGCAAAATCCCCAGCAGCCAAAGGTAGACAGCTTTGCTTGATAAAGACAGCTCTCATCATGCAGGCTCCATGGGTAACTTTGGCTACTACTGGACACTGTGCTAAAATGGTTGGGCCCAGGGGCTGAGTGCCGGCCCTCCTGGAGAGTCTGGCCATCTGGCCACTTAGTTTTTACCTGCACATCATCTCTGTATTCCTGTGGGCTCTGGGAAGCCCTAGAAGCTTGTGAGCCAGGCAGTCTCTACAGGTTCTTACTTAACCTGAGAGCTTTTTAACTGCATCTCCATGGAAATTTCTTCTCTAGCTAACTGGCTTTGGTTTGGATTTTAATCTCAGAAAATTATTAAATGTATTTGTTTCATGTGCCGCTTTTCTAAGAGGATATGTGGAGATATTATAATAGTTAGGCAGCTCATGGCAAGTAAGAATGAAGAGAATTGATTAGGCAACAGCACTTGGATTCCTGATGAGTATCCAGTCCAGAGCTGGATATAGGAAAAATATGAAACTTCAGGACAAGTTTCCCATCCTCTCCACAGTCTTGAGAACCATTTAATGTAGTTGAAGGGAGAAGATTCATGTAAAGGAAGTGATGGAAATATATAAAAGAATATGCAAACAGTTGCTAAAGGATGGATTTGGCATGAATGAGGAAGAGTTCACTGTCAGCCAGAATATTCTGGAAGGCAGGACTGGGCTATTAAGCTGAATGGGAATTAGATGGGTGAAGGAAATTGTGAGATTTGGGGCTCAGGATGGATCATTAGGAAGTTGTTTTCTATGTGAATTCAAGCACACACACTCTCACACACATATACACATCTGCATATATGTTTATATACACCTCCAAAGCAATAAGCCAAGACCATTTCATCCTCATTTAACTTTCTAAAACCTAAAAAACACATGACTTCTTAATGCCACAGTGGTGCACCTTGGCTTTACTCAGTAAGATTTTCTTTCACTTCCCACCAGAATGGACATTTTGCTCTTCAAAAGCAAAGGTAACTCTTTAAATCTACTAATGTTTGTCTGAAAAGATCCCTTCCAAAGTAGTATGTAAACCAGCTACTACGGGGGCTGAGGCAAGGGGATTGCTTGAGCCCAGGAGTTTGAAGCCAGCCTGGGCAACATAATGAAACCTCATCCCAAGAACAATAAAAATAACGTAGAAATAGCCCAATGGCTGGTATAGAAAAGCGCCTATATTGTGAGATTTCAAAAACTTTGTGGAAAAATGAAAGTAAATGATGAAAATAAAAAATATAAACTTTTATATCTCATCAAAAGCACCATCAAGTTCAAGGCACTTATTTCAGTAATGAATCAGCCATTCAGTTCAACCCTGAAGAACGGAGGGTCACAGAACTGACTTAACTGTGTCAACATGGTCTGTTTTACATTATTATCTGGAGAAAAAATGGGTGCCCTTTAAAGATTTTTTTTTTTTTAAACTTTTTGTTGTTGTTGCAGTTTGGACAGGGCCAGGTTCGAACCTGCCGCCCTCGATATATAGGGCTGGTGCCCTACTCACTGAGCCACAGGCACTGCCCCTTTAAAGATTATTTTAAGAAACAAAAAGAAATCAGAAGAAGCCAAATTAGGACTATAAGGTAGACACCTCATGATTTCCCATTGAAACCCTCACAAAATTGCCCTGGTTTGATGGGAGCAGGAGCATTGCAGCTGTGGAGAAGGGCTCTCCGGGGAAGCTCCCCCAAGTGTCTTGCTGTAATGCTCTGGCTAAGGTCTCAATATACTCGCATAATATGTGGCCTTTCTCAATATACCCACATAATATGTGGCTGTTATTATTCTTCAAGCCTCCAGAAAGTCAACAAGCAAAATATCAGAGCATCCAAAAAAACTATGGTCATGATTTTTGCCCTTGACTGGTCCTCTTTTGCTCTGACTGGAATGGCCTTGGGAGCCTTCACTTTGATGACACCTTGACTTCAGAATCATACTGGTAAAGGCATGTTTCAGTTCTTCAAAGAAATGTTTCAGGAACTTCATCCTAATTGTTTAAATTTTCTATTGATAGCCCTGCTGCTGTCTGCCACTGAGCTAGGAGCAATGATTTTGGCACTCCTTGGGTAGAAGGGTTGCACCACTTTAATTTTTCAGTCCAAATCGTGTAAGCCAAACCACTCAAGATGTCTATGGCGTTGACTACTGTTTCTGCTGTTAATTGTTGGACTTCTTCAGGTTGGTGCCTGTGGCTCAAGGAGTAGGGCGCCAGCCCCATATACTGGATGTAGTGGGTTCAAATGCAGCCCTGGTCAAAAACTGCAAAAAACAAGAAAGAAAAAAAATTGTTGGACTTCTTCAATTAGGGCAAGAAGAAGATGAATTTTTTTCTCACAAATTGATGTGGCTGGTGTGCCACCGCAGGCTTCATTTTCAGCATTGCCTCATCTCTTAAAACTCATTATCCATTTTTAAATTGCTGATTTCTTTGGGTCATAGACCAGCTGAACTCGTCATAAAGCATCAGTGGATTCCCTTTTCTTCCACCTAAGCTTCACTGTAAATTGGATGTTCATTCTTGCTTTGATTTTAGTAGAAGGCTTGTTGCCCTGACAGGCATCCTTTTAAAACTCACTAATCTGTCTTAGTACCTCAAACTAGATCCTGTTCAGATATGTTCGAAGTTAGTATGAGTTGATTTTGGTGCAGAAAGTTCTTGAAACCCATGCATATTTTTTTCATATTTTGCATTTTCCATGAACTTCCTGAAGATCCCAGCTATTAACACTTTTCTCCTAGGATTTGCAGGCTTCCTCTCTACTCAGAACTGCTGGCTCCCTGTGTGCTGACTTCTCCAGCGCTCTGCACATGTAGTGTTGCCCAACCCCCTCATGTCTACTGAACTTCACCTCCCTTCCATTTTCCTTTCCATCCCTTGCTTACCCTCTGAACTTTGTGATCATGCCCAGTATACCCAGCTCCCCAGTCACTAAATCAGAAAATTGGATATCCTATGCTTTGCCCACCTCTACCCCTCCACCCGTCCTTCCCAGCTTGCTGCTTTAGTAATTTCTCTTCCGTGATCTCATTAGAACCTAAATCTCTTTGAATGCTCCACTTTTTCTCCATCCTTCCAACCCTTCTTAGTTCCTCCCCCATCAGCCTGCATGTGGCAATCCATGGCTTCACCTACCACTGTCAACATCAACTTTCTCCCCCCGCTATCCTTGAGTCACATTCTCCTGGCAGAGCTCAACTCCAGAAAAGTTCACGTTTCCACCAGGTGCTACTGGAGAAAATAAATTTCTTTATAGTCGCACCTCTAAAAATTCATGACCTTGCCTAGACCTGGTGATTCTCTTTCCCTGCTTTGTTTCTCTCCTGTTTTCTGTAGTGGCTATTTCTAATCTTCTCCATTCAACATAACCCTTTTGATCTTAATATTTTTCTCTTACTCAAGAGGATTACTCTGCCTCTAAGTTGGCCTTTTTTCCTTTGACAAACTTTCTGGTTTCAGCTTAAACATCATGTTTTCAGGGAGGCTTTCTATCCTTTCATGGATAGACAACTATCCTTTCATAGTTTTCTGTGCTTCCCAATTATAACACATACCACGTGTTATCATTACTTGCTTAACTTTCCCATCATGTCCAAGTTTCATGTGATCAGACACCATGTTTTGTATTCCTACATGTCCACATTTTAGTAGGTTCCAAATAAATATTTGCTGAAAAGTGGATGGATGACTAAATTAATGAAGAAAAAATATAGGAGCTCTCATAACCTGCTGCTGACAAAGCTCTGAGCCCTCCATCCCTTCTGCCTTTGACCCTCTGGAGGAAAACTGTGCCTCTGGTACCCAAAGCTGAATCTTCTAGGGATACTATGCACATTGTTTACTCCCATATTCTCAGAATTCTGTTTAATAATTTCCCTTCTCTTTCCCAGGCCCTCCTACCTCGTACTTTCTACTGTTTCTCTTTAGCAATTAAACAAGAACAAATCTATTTCTTATTTAAAGTCCTTTTTGACTTCTTATCCCACTTCTATTTTGGCTCTTCGCTGTCAAAGCCATAAAACAATCTTAGTCATAGGTTATACTTGGCATCTGTACATTGTTGGTCCACATTTAGCCCTCTTCATGGTGCCTGCCACTGAAAGTGCTGTCACCAAGAGGACCACCAGCTCTGCTGTTATTTCTTCTAAGGGGAACTTTGCACTTAATGCACCTGACCTCCTGAAGTCATTCAGCATCTCTGGGTCCTTGTTTCTGGAAACCATAGTTCCCTGATTCCCTGGACCTATCTATCTGTCCTTTGTGGTAGTTTTTGGAGGTCCACTTCCTCTTGCCCAGAAATGTTGGCCTTCTGGGCTTCCTTGTTGGGTTCGCCCTGTCCCTAGGTCCTAGTGACAGCCATTTGTTGATGATCCTCTAATCTAAAGCTCTAGGCTTTTCTCTCTGACTTTCAATCACTCTCCCTTGGGTGTTTGCATATGCAGACCTGCAGACACCTCAAAGTCAGCAGTTCCACCATGAAAATGTTATGTTTTCCCCAAACTCACTTCTCATATTGTGAACCCTCACCCAGAGGAAGAAGTCATAAACCTTGATATTACCCCAAGTCCTCCATTTCTGCTTCCCAGCTCTCCCTCAAAACTGAGCATTTCTCTTCATCCCTCCCTTTTCTTGGATAGTTCAGGCTGCCTTGATCTCTCTTTGGGATTACTATAGCAGCCTCTGGATGGCCTTGCCAATGTTGGCTGGCTCTGAACCAATTCAATCTCCCTGCTTTGGCTGGAAAGAGCCTTTGAAATGGAACTATGATGCTATCTTTTCAATTTTTAGAACTTTTCATTGGTTCTCTTTTTATAGTTGGGATAAAGTCCTACTTTCTTAACTTGGCTTAGGGGTTCCTAAGTCTTCCATCATCTGACATCTTTGTGTCTTTCATTTTTACCCTCAAAATTTTACCTAATCTGTCCCTCCCCACATATTCTTCAGGATGCACATTTGATTCTGGAATAAAGAACTGATTCCAGTTTCCTTCTGTATTCCCTGCTGCCTTCAGATCTTTGCACTTGCTGGCCTCACTGCCCAGGAGACTCCCCAGCTGTGTCTTAGTAACGGGGGCTTCGTGAGCCCATAAGGCAGAGCACACAACTTGAAACCAGAGCCTCAACTTGTCCACTGATTTTGTTCATCCATCGATCATCCATTGATCCATCCAGAGATATTGGATCAAACACTCATCTCAGGCCTTCTTCCAAAACACACTTTACCTGGCCATCTCCTCCCAATCTCCACGCTTCATCTTAGGCACCAACTAACTCGGATACCTTTCTCTAACACACTCGGACACACACACTTTCAGGGATCTCTCCTTTTAGATGTTGCATTGTACCCTGAAACCTCTCAATCGCGCCAGCTTCTTTCAGTCAACAAGTATGTGCTAAATGCTTTTTTCTTATACAAGGCATGGGCTGGGCGCTATCCTATCACACATTGCTCATTTACTTTGTGTCACCAACACGATGGTAAGCCCCCAAAGGGCTAGGGCATTGACTCTTTCACAGCTGCCTTGTGCCAGCAGCTAATACTGCTCCTGAGTGATGGTCAGTTCTCAAAAAGATAAGTGGATTCTCAGAATATATTTGTTGGTTGATGTGCTGACCAGCAGGGTAGGAAGATGGAAGGGTAAATTGGCAAGCTGGGTCTCTGGTTCCACATCTTGTGTTTTTTCCTAGTGCACCGTGCTAGCTGTGGGCTCAGAAAGCTCATGTTCCTGTGACAGACCTTGTGATGTCCCAGGGGAGCAGCAGCTACTCTCAGATGCGGGACGTCCTTTCTGTGCCTCTATCTCATTTCTCCCTGTCACAGTCTCAACCCAGAAAGACCTAAGTCCTTCTCTGTAGAAAGACCCAAGAGTGATATAGAGTGAAATTTATCTGAAGGATGAGGCTGGGTTAGGAAGAGCTGAGTTATTTGGTTGAACTTTGGTGGGCCGTTGAGGATCTGGTGTCCAGGTGTTGGTAAATAGAAGCCCCTTTCAACAGAAGAGCAGCAGGCTCTTCCTCCTCTTTCATTATGATGATGATTATTATTATTGTGGTTCCCATGGAAACAAGCAGAGTGAGAGAACAAAAAAGTCAGGGAGGTTAGAGTGATGAGACAGCCCCCATATGCTGACGGAGCCTGTACGAGTCAGTGTGTGTGTCTTTGTGTGTGCGCCCGCCGCCTTCACTGTGTCCCCCGCACACTGCTGGGTCAGGGGAAATTGTGATGTTTATTTGTGGCGTTTGTTACAATCGGGCTCCACAAGGAGACGACTATCAGCTTTCAGCAATTAGGGAGTCTGGGTAATGACAGTGCCATCAGATTAATAGCAAGGGGAGGGAAGATGGAGGAGAGACATTCTGACTGTGAACCAGAGGACTGTTGGGGAGGAAGGAATGACTCAAACGTGGAGTCGTTGGCAGCCCCGCTTCTTTTCACCAGAGAGGGGCTGCTCTGGGAGCCTCCTGTGTGGCTGGCCTCAGAGCCTGCAGGTCTGAGAGTCCTTGAGCTCTTTATCTGCTGCTCCCACCTCGGCTTCTCCTGCCTTCCTGGGTCTTCACTGATTTTGGAGTTGGAAGCAAAACCCACCCAGGGCCCCTTATCAGAATGGCCAAGCAGAGCGCTCACATCTGGAGCTACCAAGCAAGAGCTAGTTGCAGGCACCTTTCCGAGGGAACTCTTCCATCCACTGTGTCCTCTGTGGCTCTGGAGCGACTGAGTGGCCACCGCCTTTGCACGGTTTGTGGCCAAGATGTTTAGGAAACACGAAGCCCTACATAGCAACTCAGCCTCCAGCCGTGTGGGAAGCAGCCGTCCTGAAACCCCCCGAGCTGAGAGGGAATTCATTCTCATGGGCTTTCAAGTAGAGGACTCAAAAGACAAGAAACAGAGGGGGCAGCTGTGGCAGAGGTGGCCTTTGGTTGGTTTCAGCCTGTGGTCCCTCTCCAGTAGTGCACATGCACCCCTGAGATGCTCCGTGTCCCCCTTTCCAGCCACTCTGTGTTCAGAGGCAGCATCCGGCGCTCGCTGTGTGGTCACATGTACACTTCAAGACTCCTCACCAGCTGTAAATCAGCACTCCAGGAGACACGCATCAAAGAGGGAAGACTCCCCATGTACCTGGGCACTTAAGGGCTGTCCAGAGCAGAGCCCACCCTGGCCTTTACCCTAATGATCAGGAGCATGCACATTGGACTATATCAGAGCCGAAAAGGCTTTCTGCATTTGCCGCTGCTGTTTCTGAGTTTATTAATTACAGCCCTATTGCCATCCTAACTGGCATAGCATCCCGTACAGGGAGGGGAAGGGGATGCCGTGTCCTGCTCCACCCCGCGGGCTTGTGGCCCCTGATCTACCACAGCTCCACTCTGAGCAGGTGTAGCTGAGCCTGAGTGACAGGCTCTGTCCCAGACCCCTTGCCTTCAACACCACTACCCCTGACTTGCTCCTCTCCCATACATTTTAGCCTTTTTTTTTTTCCTATCGTTCTGACCAGTGACCTTTGATGGCAAGGAGCAGCTCAGTTTCACATTACTAGAGTAACAGAGTGTGTTGTAATTGGCCGAGAATCGGTCTTGAAATGTCAAGGAAAAATTTATTTCCTAGTGCGACCTCTCTCGGTGCTAATTTTGCTATAGGCTGCCGGATAATGGTTCCTGCTCACAATGGGCGAGAGTTCCTAATCAGAATACAGGGCTGTAATTGGGTTGAAGGGATTTTAAATCATTAAAGTTGCATTTAGAATGGGGAATAGAAATAGAACCCCAAGATTGAATGATTCACTTAGTATTTAATGAGGGAGTCATGGAGTATTACTTATAATATTCTCTTAATGACCTTACAAGCAATGTAACTCCCCCCACCCTCCAGGGCCTATTCACAAGGCACAATTCTGCAGTCTCAGACCCACCACTCTGGAGCAATTAATTACTGCCCCATCAAGGAGCAATCAGGCTCTGCTCGGCCAGCAGAAGCACTGATCTCCTTCCCCACTCTCTCCTCACTCTTCATCTTCCTGCCTGCCTCCTTCTGGGCCTGCTGTGAGGGGAGTCGACATTTACCAAGCCATAAATCATCATGCAGTGTTTGGAAAGCCCAGCTTGCCCCGAGAGCAACAGGGAGACAAAGAGTTGCATTTGGAGGGTCTGAGAGGAGCTGTGTCAGGGGAGGTTATGCCAGCGTTGGGAGCGCAGCTCAGGGTGTCAGAGGACATTCTCTGGTGCATCCAACTGGGCTAGAATGTGCCCGTTTGTCAGATCTCAATGGCTAGTTTAGTTTTGTAACAACTGGTTCTCCATGATGTTGGGTAAACACGCTACCAAGCTCTAGAATTAGAGAGCAAATGGTAGAATAGAAAAAAAACGAATATCAATACCTATAGATCAGGCTGCCTCTTATGAGTAATGAGATCTCAGCCATATGCCTGGCACATAGTAGGCATCAAATGGGAGCTTCCCTTGATGTGCTTGTGACCAAGGGATGCCGACCCCAGCTCAATAAATTTGTCTCAAGTGGGTACCGCTCAAGCATTTATTTGGGACTTCATTTCCAGGCAGACGTGTAAGGCCAATGCTCCTGTAAATGGGATTCTTTGGAATTTAGGTTGACTGGCTGAGTGGCACTGGAGTCACAGCAGCCCACTGCTCCCGAGTCTGCCTCATTCGGCTGTAAGTTCCTCATGAGAATGAAGGCAGGGGACACTCTCCTGGATCACAACTGTTTGTGGTTGTAAATCTCATCTGAGAACATCACATGTTCCACCCTTAGTCAGGCCTTTAGAGAAACAACTTTTATCTCTTATAGTATTTAAAAAACAAAACAAAAAAACCTTCAAGTTTCTTTTATGCTACCAAGTTTCTTTTATGCTACCTCCGTTGTAATTCCTATAGTCTTAGCATAACAATGACACTTATCCGGCCTCCCTAGTTAGGCCAGTCTGGGAACACTTACTGTTTGAAAGTGTTCATGAATTCAGAGCCTGGAAGATAATAGTGACTTCATAAACACCCATGAGAAGAATGAACAAATACACAACAGGTTTTTATCTTTAAAAATTTTAGTCTCATATGCTCCCTTGGGTGATTGTAGTGAAGACTTTCTGCCATAAAGGGTCAAGAGGGAAAAAGGTCTAGCATTTGTTGAGTTCCTCTGCCTGGACAGATAGTTGACCAGTCATCGTACAGAAATGAACTCATTTACTGTGCTCCTATTGCAAAGAAGTCAAACTTTACACAGCTGCACAGGCTTGGTGTTAAACTAGAATTTTCCCTCTACCGTTTCTGGCTGTATCCAATTAATACAAATAAGGATGTGTAGCAAGTATTTTGTTTCAATATTTATTGTTATTTAGTATCCATTGACGCTTTAAAAAAAAAAAGAAACGTGTCATGATTTGAAAAGTTGAAATATTTAGGCTATTTTTTTAATTATGAGGTGTTGACAGATTTAAATTTAGTAACTATGAGAACATCAGTAGTTACACACATGCTTATTGTTTGTTTGACAAAAACTAAAAATTATAATGCCCACTTCATACAAATCAAAGCCAAAACAATGTAACTTTGTGCCTGACAGGACTTGCTGTACTTTATATAATTAGTGTCTTTCCCCCCACCATTGTGACTCATTTATAATAAATCTAATAGATGTCTGAAATGTGAAAAGGTGACCCAGTATTTTAAAGACTCCTACAGAGAATCTTTCGTGTAAAGAATCTTTGGTACTGCAGCCACCTCTGTTAATTCACCCATTTTGAAACTTCCAATGCCTATGCTTTTTTTGCAAAGAAGAGTCACCTCTGTGCAGCATGAATTGGGGTTTTAGAAAATCCCTTGGTGGGGGGCAGTTGTTATTTACTCAGATTCTAGAATTACTGAGACTTCAGCTCCAGACCACATAGCCTAGTTACTCCCAGATGGTAACTCTAGTCTCATTACTTTATCTTTGTCTTTTCAATCTTCAATTTCATTTCTACACAAGTCTGTCTGCTGATTCGTAGGATACCTTTTAAGAAGTAGGAAACACTCCCCTTGTGGGCGGATACGGCCCTGCAAGTCCACAGCTTGGGGAACCTACAGCGTCTTTGTGTGAATTATGTGAGCAGGTGTAGTCCCAACCTGGGGCTCTTAGTGAGCAAAGACTGCTTGCACTGGCCCCTCCCTTGTCCACTCGTGCCCTTGTGCAGTGAACCCACATAACCTCAGCCTGGTTCTCCTGCAAACTGGTCTCTTTGACCACATCCAGAGCAACGTCCAAGTAATCTTGCAAAATATGCATACAAACATTATGTTCATGTTTAATCAGGGATTATAGTTTTGTCTCCTTTATAAAAGCAGCAGAGCCCCCAGAAGCTGCTCAGGAACACCAGCTGTTTACGGCCTGGAGAAGCTCCTGCTTATCTTTTTGTAGCCACCTGCCTCTTAGAGATCATGTCTTAATTAACTCAGTGTTATCGAAACTGAAATTGTAGCAACATTGTAAAATCAAATTGTAAGTGAAAGATAAAGGATAAAGAACTCGGTTGACCAGAGAAAAGAGATCATGAAAACTCTCTCGAGCTGCAGGTAGCTGGCTACAGACTCACTGGTAGCAGCCTGCTGAGACTTAGAATAATAAAATTGTGCATTGTTCCACATGGAAGGTGTCTTTGAGGCCTTCTAACCTGGTGGTGTTCAAATAACTTTTTATCTCATGACACACAACTTATTCTGCTGATGTTCAATATATGCTGATCTTTTCTAGTCTATCTTATTTATTTCATTTAAAAAATGGCTGGCTAAAAACTGCTTGATTTCATGACCCGCTACAGACTCACCACATGAAGGTGGTGAAACAGTGATCTAGTCAAATGCCTGAGTTCTAAAGTTAAGGACTGAGGAACAGGCAGGTGAAGTGACTTGCTCCGGGTAGGTTATCAGTGGAGATTGTTCTTAATCCACTGTCTACTAACTTCTTCCCAGGAGTTCTGTGCCCTGAAACCTACCAAATCCTGCCACCGCAGGGCAACTCCAACAGGAAAAATGAGTCTTAGCCTAAGAAATAAGATTTCTTGGGACCTTGCTATTTGCAGGATAACACAGGCTGAACCTGGGGCTCACTAAGAGCCCCAGGTCAGGACTACACGCGCTCACATGTAATGTACAATGTGTCCTTTGGGGAGGCAGGCAGGTGCTTTAGGGAAGGAGGGAGGTGGGTGGGGCCTTAGTGTGGGTTACACTTTATGGGGGCAAGACATGATTGCAAGAGGGACTTTACCTAACAATTGCAATCAGTGTAACCTGGCTTATTGTACCCTCAATGAATCCCCAACAATAAAAAAAAAAAAAAAAAAGTGTTAATAGCAACTGGTGATCTCAACACCGCTCTGCATTCCCATCTTGGAACAGTAGGGGCGCCGTAGCACCCAGTCCTTTGTACCTACTGAAAACCTTCCAACCTCATGTCCTGCCCAACCCCTTCTTTTCTCTTCTGTCACCTTCCCCCAGATTACATCTGCTACATCAGTTTCTGCTCATCATGTTTTGAGCTTCTTTTCTGAGCCATTGAGCTAACGTGGTAAACTAAATAGGCATTCTCATGGAGACAAGAATTTCAAATTTAAACAAAACCAAAGCAAACCTAGGCCACCTTGAGAGACCTTGCTTAATGTCCCTGCCTCTGCTCGCGTATTTTCAAGGTACTGAAAGAAGTTTTCCCAGTCCAGCCCTACCTGGTAGAAAAACCACACCCTTCTGCCCTCTGGCTATCTTGGACCCAGGGAAGCAGTCTGTGGACCCAAAGGGAGTTTGTTTAGTCCCTTTGTATAACAGTGATTGGCACCAGTGATAAAGTAGGTCCTCGGTGTTGTTTCCCCAGAGGGGGGATTGATTCTGAAGATGGTTAGCCAGCACCCACAATGATCTGGCCACCAGCAGACAAGGAATCAAATCAGGGGATATACGGGTGCAAGTCGGAGACGGCAGATTGAGTTTGTATCACACAAGCCCTCGATGAGCTTTGCCACTAGCACATGTTTCTGTGACAATCCAATCACAAGTTACGGAATCAGGGTTTGGGGGCTGTGCGTAAGGTCTGCTAACTTCTTGTGAGCCTGTTTCTTCATAGCCTTTTGCCCCGGGCGTCTGGGCACAAACTCACTTGAACGGCTGCATTCAGGGAAGCACAGCCCACGGTGGCAAGCTGTTATCAGTGCTGCTGCCTGGGAATCGCTTCACTCTCTTCTTGCTGGGGGATTTCCCTCCTCTCTTTTCTTTTTTTTTTCCCACTAGCAACCTCCCTGCCCCCTCAAATACATATACAGACACTAGCTGTGTTCAAAGCGGTGAGGTGGCTATCAGCTGTGATTGAATGACAAGTATCATTGTCAGATTTTACAAAACGGAATTGCATCAGATAGCGAAGGAAAGCTTCTGCATAGAAACTACAGAGGGAAATTTGACAGCTTTTTCAATTCAGTTATCAAAGCATTTGCAGTTCAAAGCAGGTGAAACAATAATGTAATCTTAGCACTGAATGCTCGTTTGTACCTGAGTGTTTCAATAAATAAAATGGTCAGGGAAATGAAAGCGGACCTGTTGTCTCCAATCCACTAAATTTAATATCCAGGGTATTGACGGACAGCTTTTTATCACCATAATTAGTATGGATTGTTTCTGAGGCCGTTGATCAATCTTCCCTCCCTCCATGGACTTAAGTTGCTGTTTTCTTCCTCTTTTGCCTCCCCACCCTTTATTTTAATATTGATCGAGCCAGTTGTGTTCCACCACAGAGAGGCTGCTCACTTAGACAAAAGAAAACTCAGGATGATGGGAGATGACTGAGCAGTGGCCATTTCTAAGTGGCATCCACCCATGATGTCCTTCTGTCTCATCCATGTTGACCTTGGGACTTGGTCCGTGGAGCCAGTGACCTTCAGCTCCTCAGTACTGTAACTAGGCACCCTGTCTCCCCCACTGGGTGGGCACAACTCAGGGACAAGCCACTGAGCCAGTGGTCAGGGGAAATCTGCTGGAGAAATGTCACCAAGCTAAATAGAGGAGTTTGGACGGTGGGAAGAGTTCAGTTAGGTGCCTGTGTGTGTGTTTGTATGTTCGCTTGTGTGTGACCGTGACACAGCCTGTTCCACATATCGCAGGCTAGACACTTAAAGACCTTCTCGTTCCTTATTTCTCCCCAAGGTCTTCCGATTTGAAATCATCCCCTTCTCAGCCTGTCTCCATCATCAAGGATATCCAGTGTGTAATTACGTCCCTATCTCTTGCCTTAACTATTGCAATAATTTATTTTTTTCTTTTCTTTTCTTTTTATTTATTTTTTTATTAAATCATAGCTGTGTACTCCCTGCTTCCTGTTCTGTCTTGCCTAACCCCAGCCTTCCATTCTTAAAGTCTTCTACACAGATGATGGGCAGGTTTACGTAAGACACACCCTCTTACTCTGCTGCCTGAGCGTTGCACGTCCAGGCTCCCTACCCCGGCACAGAAAGCTCTCTGTACGCCTGTCTACTCCTGCCTCTCAGCCTCATCACCCCCACTCCCTACTCACGCTCCAGGAAGACAACATCGCCAGTATAGGCAGCCCCTGCATTACAAACACCCGACTTGCATACAATTTGCACTTACAAACAAAGATATTACAGTTAGTCCCGAGGTACAAACATCCTACTTACATACAGCTTGCACGTATGAATGGAGGCTATTATGGGTCGTAGGTAAATGTACCTATTCCAGCTTCCATACAAATTCAACTTAAGAAGGAACCTCCAGAATCTATCATACCTGTGACCGGGGACTGCCTGTCATGCCTCTGACTTTGTCACCCGCCTCACACTTCTAAGTCTTTGCTCATTTCTGTGTCACCTGTAATAGCCTTCCATCTTTTTGCGTCTGGGCTTCTCTTTCTCCTCTGGGGAGCTGGCTCAGAGGGCCTCTCTTTCAGGAAGCATTTTCACCCACAGAGGGCCCTAGAGATGTCTCCCTTCTCCCTTCTGAGATGTCAGAGCAATACATATGTATGTTTTCTTTTCTCGTGCTTCTGTTTCATACTAGATGGTAAGCCCATTGGGGCAGGGCTGCATGTTTTTTTTTTTTTTTCCTTTTGTTCTGTTCCCGGGGTGAGGCACAACTCTTGGCAGCCAGGCGGTGTTCACTGTATTCTTAAGAAGAGAACCCAAGAGGATCCCAAGAGTTGGGGGATCCTTTATGCCAAAGTGGATATGTGATGTGCACCCTACATGCTGTGCCATGGAGCTGTGCCAACAACAGGGGCTGGGTAGAGTCCCGCTGTTCTCAGAGTTACCAGAAGACATGGGAAAATGTCCCTTATACAAAGAAGAAAGTAGTCACAGGTCACAGTCCAGTGAAGAGTTCTGCAGTCTACCCCCTGAAAGCGAGTTTTCTCACTGTTCTTCCTAATGGAATTTCACTCTACCTTACTCTGTTGTGAAGATTACACCATTGGCATAACTTTTCTGAAGGACCTTTCCTCAGTGAAGCCAATGCTCTGCCTTTCTAGAAGTGCCCCAGTGAGCCGGCTGCACCCGGAGACAGCGCCCCCTGCCGGGTCTGAGGCCAGTGCACCTGCTCTCCTTCCTGCCTGGCTCTGCAGCCTGTTCCTACAGCCATGGTCATCCCCACACCAGCTGCTGCTTCTGGAGGCCTTAAACCCAGCGCACCTCTTCTTCTGAACTGAGTGTACCAGCGAAATTGGACTGGGAAGGCCACAAGTTCCTCAGGGCCACAGGAGCCTGTGGCATCTACAATGCAAATTGGCCCCTTAGAAAAACATGCCAGGCCCAGCCTCCCTTCCAGCCCCGCCATGCCTGTTGTGGAGCTGCCGCGGCAGCTGTTTCTGGAGGTGACCCCCTAGCTGCACACGGGCGCAGGCTTGCACCTCCTCCTCACCAGCCTCTCCCCAGGCTTAGAGAAGACAGATTTGACAGGCTGATACCAATTGGCACATCTTCCTTGCCAGATTGGAACAGGGCCCTTCTACCGTCTTTGGGGTCTGCTGCGGCTCCAAGTAGCCGGCGCAGGAGGAATGTGTTTCTGAGCCCCGCTGCCAGCTCCCCTTGCAGCCGTGCTCACACTTCTAATCCCGGGCACTTTGATGCTGGGCAGCCCCACCACTACACATATGGTCTGCAGCTTAGAAAGGCTGATGTTCGCAGGCATGTCAAAGGCCTTTCATATCCCTGTAGTTGGTCAGCTGAATTTATTTGTTTTATTAAGCAAAACCGTTAAGTGGACTTTGGGTTCTAGCGTTACATTCTTCCTAATTCGGTTGTGTCTGGCGGGGAGAGGGAACTGGTATGAAGGAGGGACGAGACCTCACCTGCTGGCTTTTCTCACATGAGATTTCTGTGGCTTTTGCTTCCTGGGTCCATGCTGAGACCGCACTACTCCCTGGCAGTGAATTTGTGCAAGAGATAGTATTTTTGAGATTTTATTTCCTCACCTCCGAAGTTCTTTCCAGGTTGGCTTGAGGGTTTGATGAGGTGACATGGATGACACAGCCAAGCCAGGAGCTGACACATAGCACAGGTTCACTGAGTGCCTGGACCTTCCCTTGCTGCCCCTGGACGTCAGGGCCTTCCTAGACACAGAGTCCACAGGACCTTTGACCTTCCGAAAGTCCATTCGTCTACTATTTTGCGTGTTCTTGGGGGCCCACACAAACCCTTCCCCCTCCTCTTTCTCCCTCTCCACCCCCTCCTCTCCTCTAAGACGAAGGTCACAAAGGATCTAGTTAGCCCTCCTCCCCTCAGAAGTTCCTGCCAAAGCCCTAATCCCCCAAAGCCCTCCAGGCATCCTGGGGAATTTGCCCACCCCCCATGGCCCCATATAAAAGGGGTCTCTAACCGTCCCTGGAGCGTCTCTAACTGAAGCCTCTCTCCGTGCACTGTTCCTTTCAGTAAACCTGACCTGAACATCTCCAGCTCCAGCCTCATCTCTGGCAACGCTGCCTACACCTTTCACATAGAGCACACACACACGCTTATGTCTGTAGTTCATGAAGGTGTGTGTGATTTTGTATGGAAGTATTTGTAATAGATATTTCTGAGTGGGAGATTATAGGGCAACCTTCCCTCCATCCTTCCCTCCCTCCCTCCCTCCTTCTTTCCTTTCTTCCCCCTTATGTTCATTTTCTTCCCTTTTTTCCTTCCTGTTCATTTTTTTCCATGAGGGACGTTGTATAAAATAGTAAAGGATATGAAAATACGATAGCCTTTTAAAAACCGATTTTGTGAGAAGCTAAATGAAGAGGACAACCTTGAAGGCAAACAGGGACACCCAGCTGTGTTCTGTTTGGAACCGCGTCCCTCCTATTAGCATGAGGAAAGATCAGCTGGCCACGGGCAGCTAACCACTTCTCTGACCTAGATTCCCCTCACCTTCCTCCCGAGTGTGGAAGGATTCACCCAAGGCTCCTCTGAGAGCACAGCAGAAGGGGCACAACTTGGGACCAGAGGTCTGAGCACAGCCGCAGACATAATGCCATTTGTGGACGCTGCGCCCCATTTATGAGGATGAATAGACTTGGACCCTAGAACACTCACTCCCAAGTGGGCAGAACACTGTTATGTTCAGAATAAATAAATGTGTCTGCTTATTAATTTACTGGTACTGCCAGGCCAGGGCCCCTTTGTATTAATACAGAAAAGAGAGCTATGAAAATTCTTCTATGAGGAGAGAAAACACGAGAAGAGAAGTCAAAAGGAAGAGAACAGGAACATGGTAACCAGAGGGCCATCAGGAAAGAGGAAGAAAGAGGACCCAGGGGACGGAAGCCGAGGAAGGCGCAGGGAGAGACAGGGGCGGGCAGAGGAACTGGGCGCTCCGCAGAGAAGCTGCTTTCTGAGTCGCCAGGGTCGCTATAAAACCCAGGACACAGCAGCAGCCAGACCACGTGGCTAATTGTCCTTAATTGCCACGCTGACTCCTCAGGCTGGGGGTCACAGGCAGTTTTCTCTGGTTGGGGGGCTGACGCAGCAGGCTTCTGTCAACATGCGGCCTGGGGTGGTGGTGCTGGCCACAGAGAGCTGAGCTGACTGTTTCACACTGGGGGACTCTGGCTTGGGGCCTGCCTTCAGTCCACTCATCTTTTCCTTTAGCCTAAGGATTTTTCCAGACCTGGGACAAGAAGACACTCGTGCATGCTTTAAGAGAGGCAAGGGAGAGTACTTTATGTCTACCTGCAGAGGCCCTGCACTAAACCCGGCCACTGCTTGGCAAAAGAATCTTAAAATGGAGTCAACTCAAGGGTGGCCGGAGATTGTATGCTCTGTGGCTATCAGGGTGGGTGCTGGTATGTAATAAGTCAGTGAAATAGTGAAGTTCAATTACTTATCTATTCCCTGAAGCTGAGACAATTGCCATTTATCCCACATAATATTGCTTGACCTACATTTTTACTTGAAAGCCTTCAGCTAACAATTAGTTTGAATGTTGAGTTATAAATGAACACATTCATATTCCAGAAATGAAAGGGGCAGGGGAGCGAGGCAGTGCTGTTCCCACTCTCCCCACTTTGTCTTCTATTTAGTGTTTCAACTTAACTTTTCCAAGATGGTGGTCATCGGAGAGTTCATCTGAGGGGGACTGTTCAGCAGTAATGAGGCCACTGGGCATTATCCTGGAAAGGGACAGCATCATCCGTGCCAGGGAGATTTGAGCCATCTGGATTAGAAGGGTCAAACTATCCGCTGGCAGCAATTAAGCAGCTCCGTGTGGAGAACCCACGTGATCTGCCAAAGTTGCTGCCAAGAACAGGAGATTAGTAAACAAAGGCACCCGCCAGAAGGTGTCCAGTTTGGTCACTGCTCCGGCCACTTGGCATTTGCACAGCTTCCTCTCTCCGGTGTCCCATCTGTCTGTCCCCACAGCCCACGTATAAAGCTGTCTGCAGAGTTAAAACAAACTCAGGAAGAGCTGGGTTTGTTTAAAATGTTAAAAGCCCGGAGCCCAGCGGATCGTGATGATCCCCTTAGACCTTGGCTGCATCCCTTCCCAAATGTGTCGGCAATGCCCCCGACATTTTTGATTACTCTTCACTGCTTCCCTGTGATGCGCCGGGGAGGTGCGTTGCCGCTGAGCAAGAATGCTCCATTCCCTGATGGTGACTGTGATAGTTTATCCATAGATACTCCTAACGTGGTTAGGAAGCGTGCGCCTGGATTATTTCGGTCCAGACAGGTCTTTGTGAAGGCTTGAGAATGAACTGAGGAAGTAGCTCTCCTATTGTCTTATCATCTAGGAACACTATGTTTCATTAAAAATAAAAAACAGAGATGGGCCCAACCCCTAAATGGCTGCCTTTGTTCATTCAACAACTATTAATTTGCCAGGCACTGTTATTAGTCCCTGTGGCTGAAAGAGAGGCCCAGTCTCATGCACATTACTGGTTGGTAAAGCGAAAGATGTGCACACAGGCTCCCCGGTGTGGAGTCTTCTCCCTGCCAAGGAAGTCGGTTTCACATAACTCAGAACTAACTTCTCCCAAGGATTTGTCACACCTCCAGGCTTTCCTGGCCCCTGCACGGCACCGATGTAAAATGGTTGATCAAGTTAAAGACCTCTAGATCTCTAGTTTTTCCACTTGAGATAAAGTCAGCTTACTGGGTGGACATCTATGACGAGAAAAACTGTGGTGCTCCTTACTCCCAATTCTCTTTGTTTCCATGAAGTATCAGCCCCTCATTTTCTTTCTTTTTTTTCATGTTTCATGTTTTTTGTTGTTTTTGTTGTTGTTGGGGATTCATCGAGGGTACAAGAAACCAGATTACACTGATTGCATTTGTTAGATAAAGTCCCTCTTGCAATGGTGTCTGCCCTCAAAAGGTGTGGCACCCTCCAAGGCCTACCCCCTCCCTCCTTCCCTCTCTCTGCTCTTCCTTTCCCCACCCCTCCCTCCTTCTTTCTCTCTCTGCTCTCCCCTTCCCCACCCCTATCACATCCTTAATTGTCATTATTTGCCTTCATATCAGACTTGAGTACATAGGATTCATGCTTCTCCATTCTTGGGATGCTTTACTAAGAATAATGTGTTCTACTTCGATTCAGGTTAATACAAAGGCTGTAAAGCCTCCATTTTTATAATGGCTGAATAGTATTCCATGGTGTACATATACCCCAGCTTGTTAATCCATGCCTGGGTTCAGCCCCTCATTTTCCTTGTCCTCTACTCCATCCCAGCTGTTGGCGTACTCAAGACTCAATCTCGTGCCCTCCGTCCTTTCCTGTGTGCACACTTGGTTGGGATCCCCTTCGTACATCACCCCAACATCTCCACTGAGTTCCACTCACAGAAACAAAGGTCTATGGGCAAATACAGAATGTTCATGCATACTATGAATCCAAAGCGTCCTTCCAACACGCCATTGTATGTTCCTGCCTAAAACACAGTTGTTGATTTTTCTGTCAAACACTGTTCTTTGTGGCTGTTCCACCTCAGTAAGGGACACTGCCTTCCATGCTGGGTTCACACCAGCCCTGCAGAACTCACACTTTGCCCTCTCCACCCCACCTCTGCATTGTTTCCAACCCATTCAGATTTGAGTGTACTCCCCAAATACATCCCTAGTCCATACTTTTAACTTTATTTCTACAGCCTTTAGTTCAATCCACTGTCACCAAAAACAGCAATAGCTCCATGAGCTTCTTAACTGGCCTCTCTGTTACCTTGATTTTCCCTTCACATTCTGTTCTCCAGAAGGAGATCAAAGATATCTTTTAAAAACATAAATCACATATCACATGCCCTCCTGCTGGCCTCCAGGTCTTCGTTTGCTTGGCTCCTGCTTGCTGTTTGTTTTGTTTTATTTTCTAACATTTCAGAATAATATGAGGATATAAATGATTAGGTTACAGGGTTGGCATTTGTCAGGTTAGGTCCCTGTTGGGGTTGTGCCTTCACCCAGGATGTGTGCCCTGTACCCTTACTTCGTGTCCCCTGGGGGGAGCTCACCAATCCCCCTCCTTCCTCCCTTCTTGCCCCCTCTTACCCCCTCCCCTCAACTTGAATTGAGATTTTCTCTTGTGTGGGGCTATATTACTTTGTCTACAGGCTTCGTATTAGTATTGAAAACATTGGAGACCTGCTTTTCCATTCTTATGATACTTTACTAAAGAGAACATTCTCTAACTCTATCCGGGTTAGTACAGAAGATGTAAAGTCTTCATCTTTTTTATGGCGGAGTAGTCATCCAGGGTATCCTTGCACCACAGTTTGTTAATCTATTCACGGGCTGTTGAGTATTTGGGTTGATTCCACATCTTAGAAACTGTAAATTGAGCTGTGATAAGCTATCTAGTGCAAATGTTCTTATGATAAAATGGTTTTGTTTGATCTGGGTAGATGCCTAGTAATGGGACTGCAGGATCAAATGGAAGGTCCATTTTGAGTTCTTGGAGGATTCTCCATAACTTCTTTCCATAGGGGCTGTATTAGTTTGCAGTCCCACCAGCAGCGTAAAAGTGTTCCCTTCTCTCCACGTCTGCACCAGCGTCTGCAGCTTTGGGATTTGGGATGTGGGCCATTCTCACTGGGGTTAGGTGACATCTCAGAGTGGTTTTGATTTGCATTTTTCTGATGATTAAGGATGATGAGCATTTCTCTAAAAATTGTTACCTCCTCAAAATGGACTTGCTTCTAGACGTGGACCATCACCCTCTGTGCTGCTCTCTGGAATAAACTTGCACCTTTCTGTCCTCACTCTCTCTTTTCTAACTATCCCATAGGATCCAGGAGAGGAGGCCTTGTCTTTTCTGTGATACCCCAGTGCCCAGCTCTGAGCCTATCATGGACTTGGTACCCAACAAGTATTTGCTGAATAAGTGAAGGAATGATTGCATAAATGAATAACGTACTCTTTCCCCCATCATTTTCCTTTTCCTGACACTGACAAACTTAGGAAATAATATCCTCTTCAAGGTTTCTACATATCTTATCTCTGCCAAGGACAATTGCCTCTCTAGAGAGCCGAATGGTCGGCATATGGCTGAAGTGTGATTGAGTGGATTGTAGGTCTGTGCTAAGTATATTCCTTACATCACACGTGCACTGTGGCGTGGTGTTTAATGCCGTTCCATTTTTGGCTAAGTGGCTTCACTGCAAATGTTTTTTTTTTTTTTTTTGTAGAGACAGAGTCTCACTTTATGGCCCTCGGTAGAGTGCCGTGGCATCACACAGCTCACAGCAACCTCCAACTCCTGGGCTTAAGCGATTCTCTTGCCTCAGCCTCCCAAGTAGCTGGGACTACAGGTGCCCGCCACAACGCCCGGCTATTTTTTTTGGTTGCAGTTTGGCCGGGGCCGGGTTTGAACCCACCACCCTCGGTATATGGGGCCGGCGCCCTACTCACTGAGCCACAGGTGCCGCCCACTGCAAATGTTTTTAATAGTATTCATGTTTAGTTGAAATTTTGTGGAAAGATTAAAGAAATATGAATTTTTAATTTCGTTAAAACATACTGTTATTTCTAGATAGAGTCTCGCAATTTAAATAAATCAGCATGGAGTTGTTTCTTGAACTTCTTTATTCACATAAAATGTGAATTTGCACTTTCTGTTAAAAGAGTAGTAAAGGTGTGGTCCAAAGTATAACCTCTGTTTGATATTGAATAGGCTATTCTCCTTGGTAGCCATGCATGTGGCAGGAAGTCTCTAACAGTTTGTGTGTGTGCCCGTGAGTTTTTACATGTATGTGTGTGTATGTATGCACACATGCATGCATTTACATACATGTATATGTTACAGACGTTTATATGTACATACATGTGTGAATATATACATATATATTTATGTATGTATATACACACATACACAAGGTGGTCATGCAATTTGTGTGCAATTTTAAATCGCACACTATTTTAAATTGCACGTGAATTTTATAGCCACCCTGTATACATGATCTCTTGACTATTTTTCTCTTTTCTATTTCTTTATGTTGGAAACATTTTGGAAAACCAAAGCCTTCAAGTAAAAAATTCTTTAGCTCAGGGTAAATAAACAGAAGGGCTACTGGGCTACTTTTAATAAGGTTAAATAGAGTTTCCATGCAACCTAGATATTCACGCACAAGAATAGACATCAGGCGTTGATGGGCTCTAATTCCCATTTGTAACCCTTCAGCCCTCTTCAGTCTTAAGCAGGCCAGCAGCCACTTGATGTCCAGCTTTCCATGTACAAATTGGGAATTGTTTTAGGAAGATTAATGGAAGTGTAATGAATTGACCTTCTGAAAAGAGTCGTAGATTGCTTGGACATCAAGGTCAACTAAAGAAAAATGAGCACTAGGCTTCAGATTTGTTCTACCAACTACTTCCTATCTAGATTCTTCAGTAGGTAAAATAGAAAACATTTCTTCCAACCAGTCAGCACCACTGGGATTGGAGTCTCTCTCTGTAATCATGATTAGCAAGAAAGATGCTTCACTGCAAGTTGGTGTTTTCTGGCGAGGTTGTCAGTGATTCGTGCTTGAAGCAGAAGGAAATCAGTTTGATTCTAACTTCAGTGTTCTGGCAAAGAAAGAGGGAATCTTTGCTTTTCTCCACTGATGCTAGAAATGGCTCACACTACAAGTAGCTACTCTACCATACAACAAAAGGTCACTCGCTCCCTCTCATTTTTCCTTTCCCAGTTGTCCCTAACGAGGGTCAAACTATTTCACCCCTTCCCTTCTTTCTCATCTGAAAAGGCAGAGCCTTCTTTTTGTGGTGCATTCTAGCTCCAGGGTGAGCCAGGCTGAGACAGCGTTATGCAGATGGATGCAGCTTAAACAGACCACGGTTGAAGCAGTTTTGCATCATCTGTCCCATCCACTGTGCAGCATTGAATGACAAATGAAAGAAACCAGTGTCCCTTCACATTGAGCCTCCTTACACATCTTGAAGACCTTGCATAGAAGAAAGAGGGAAAAAAAATGAAGAAAGGTTTTTAGAAACCATTCACTTACTAAATAATGGGATTTGTTAGAGAATGTCTTGTTTCTTTTTTTGGTTTTTTTTGCAGTTTTTTTGGCCAGGGCTGGGTTTGAACCCACTACCTCCAGCATATGGGGCCAGTGCCCTACTCCTTTGAGCCACAGGTGCTGCCCAGAATGTCTTGTTTCTTTAACTTGGTAGACAATGTTTCAGTCTTGGTATGTGACGTGGCCCGTGTAATCAATTGCAAGAAAACCGGGCTCCCATTGGGCAGCAATGAACACAGCCCGGGATATGTCACCTCTTAGAGAAGGCATCCTCTCTAATCGTAACATCCCCAGCTCTGAGGGCAAGATTTGGACTGAATGCCTGTGTTGGCCTAATAAATATTTACTGGGGCTCTTTATTTCCATGGGACACACGTACTATATGACACCAGGCTCCTGGCTTAAGGGAAGGGGCTGCTAAGAGCTTCTGAGCTTCTGCTTAGATTAGCTTAGAACATTATTCTTAGTAAAGCATCACAAGAATGGAGAAGCATGAATCCTATGTACTCAATTTTGATATGAGGACAATTAATGACAATTAAGGTTATTGGGGGGGGAAGCAGAAAGAGGGACGGAGGGAGAGGGGTGGGGCCTTGGTGTGTGTCACACTTTATAGGGGCAAGACATGATTGCAAGAGGGACATTGCCTAACAATTGCAATCAGTGTAACCTGGCTTATTGTACCCTCAATGAATCCCCAACAATAAAAAAAAAAAAAATGGAAAAAAAAAAAAAGAATGAAAACAACAACTCTAGCAGAGGGAGGGACTGAGAGAGGGGGGTGGGGCCTTGGTGTGTGCCACACCTTCTTGGGGCAAGACATGATTGCAAGAGGGACTTTACCTAACAAATGCAATCAGGGTAACCTGGCTTATTGTACCCTCACTGAATCCCCAACAATAAAAAATAAATAATAAAAAAAAAGATTACAGAGATAATCTTCCTTGGTCACAGTTGGGGAAACAGCCAGAGGGGGGTCTTCTTGCCTCCAGAAAAGCCCTGGAAGACACTTGAATTCCTGATGGACCTATCGGACCACCTTTTATGTTTTTAGAGAGAAGGAAGAGTTACCCCAGAGAGATCCTGAAAGGGGCTCCTCCTGGACATCTTTTCCTACTTACTGTTTTTCTCCTGGTCCCTCCCTCATAGTGTTTTTCTTTTTTTGTATACACTATGCAAACAACTCAATTGCCTTGATCAAGTCAAGGGTAGGATGGGCTTTCTCCCTGCCCTGTGCTTTATGTCCACACTACCTGAGCTGGGCCTCAGCAAGGCACTTCACCTGGGGGGGTTGGTGAAATATTCAACTAGAGACCTGCTGCTGAAATAACTTGGGAATCATAACCATGGTTGTAATAAATGCCTCTGTGATTTGCATTTAAATAGTATTTTCATCCACAGATCAGAGAGGAAAGCTCTCTTAACTCCACATCCTGACCTGAATTCTCTTCATCTGAAAGCCAGCCCATGTGCACCAAGTTCTCATTGTCCCTTCGTGTCTCATTCTGTTCTGTGTACCTTACTGATCAAAGGATGTGTTAGTCTGCATCAGGGCGCAAGCACCCCAACAGCTCTGGCATGCACTGGAGCTCTCTGCCTCGCACCCAAATCATCAGCCCAGATCCTGGCGTGCTCCTATGGCAGTGCCTCTCTCCCTGGCAGGGATGTGAGAGAGTCAGGAGCTGCCGAACGGCTTCCCCACTCCCAGACAGCACAGTCAGCACCTTAACATGATCATCTCTTGGGTTGTCAGAGAAGCCAACTGGATCTGGAAGTGATTGAGAGGCAGTAAATATAGACACTCCCAAAGTCACCTTAGCAGGCACTTCCCACAGTTCTGTTGTGCTTTAAAGGACTCCGTGGTGTATCTATCCTGAGGTTCATTGTCAGACCCCTGGAAGACTGAAGATTTGAGCTCAGAGTCAGGAAAGTAATCCGAAGTTAAGGTCAGGCCCAGAGCTTCAACCCCACTGACTCCAGCTTCCCCCTGAGTAGTCAGCCGCCAGGTCCTTTTCTGCCAGTCTCCAGCCTTTTCGTTGCTTTCCGTGCCATCCTTCCTTATTGTATGTAAATATGTTTTTTGCACTGTACAGTTGAACTTATTTCATCATCAACACATTTTTCTCTGTCCCACAGATTCTTTAAAAGGTTTCCTTTGAAGATCTAGTTCTATTCAGATGCAAGCTTTTGTTTAAAAAAATAAAAGACATGTAAATATGGAATGTTATTGGAAATGTCTTATCTTGCTTTGGACATGACATCTAAAAATGTGCTTAAAATAAAGAGCAAGTGTTGTACAAGGCATGTGTCAAGGCGGTTGGCTTCCTGTGGTGGGAGCTGGGTAGTGCTGTGAACACATCTCTGCTCCTGCAAAAGCTTTTCCTGTGTTAGGGACCTGCAACCTCGATTCTTCCTTTGTAATGGTCCCTTTCTTATCTTCCATGAGAGGGCAATGCAGGGCACTTGCTATGCTGTCTCCACCATTGCCAAGCCACTTTCAATAAGGGGGGCTGCTCAGAGTATCACAGGAATGATGGCATCTCATAAAGGGTGTGCCCTGCCCTGACTCACTGAAGCTCCCCTGGCTTCACAGGCCACCCCTTTCCAACACCCCTGGCCATTTGTCCTCCATTTGTATGTAAGGCATTCATGATCCTATGGGGCAGGGGGAGTATGGAAAATTAATATTTGCTATTTAAACCCTGAACTAGAATAAGAGATGGCTTCTGCATGAAAGGATCCTGACAACCATCCAGCTTAGCCTCATTGAGATGAGGAAGCTCAAATCCAGAAAGGTAGTCTGACTTGTTCAAGGCCACACAACATCAGGGGTAGCCTCCAGGAGCATAGACATTCAGCAGTGTCTGTTATCCCATCATCTATTGATGGACATTCAAGATGCATCCATAGCTTAGCCACTGTGAATAATGCCAAACTGAACGTACGGGTACAGACATCTCTCTGGGGTGGTGATTCAGTTTCCTTTGGATATACACCCAGAAGTAGGCTTGCTAGACCCTCTGACAGCATCTTTGGTGACATAGAACAATAGGGAGAACGTTAAGTTAAATGAAATAATTCAGACAGATACCATAGGATCACACTGAAATGTGGAATCTAAAATAGTCAAACTCATAGAAACGGAAAATAAAAAGGTGGTTGCCAAGGGCTACAGGGAGTCAGGAGAGAATGGGGATGTATCGGTCAAAGGGCACATGGTTTCACTCACGTAGAATAATTCTGGGGCTGTAATGCATACATGCTGACTGTAGTTAATAACAGTGGAGTATAGGCTTGGAATGTGCCCAGAGTAGATCTTCAAGTAAGCTCACCACAGAGAAAAGAAATAAGAAAGAAAGAAAGAAAATGGTAAAGAGTTGAATCGACACATTTGTTCATTAGCTTAATCCTTGTGATCATTTCACAGTGTGTGTATACATCAAAGCACCTGCTTATACTCCTTAAACGTATGCAGGGTTTGTTTTTCCAACGTGGTATGTAAATAGCACTGGAAAAAATAAATAAAGGATGACAGTGGAGGAAAGAAAAAAAGGAGGGGTAGGCATGGGTAACATCTTCCTACTAAGAACGTATAAACGTCAGAGGCGTTTATGACAAAGGAGGGTGACTCTTATGAGGGGAGGCATGGGAGGGCTCAGGGACACCCCAGCAGGGCTGGTGGCTGTGCCCCACATGGGCAGCCTGGGGGTCCTGTCCTGGACCCAGTTTCTGCTGAAGAAGACACGACCCCATGTTTCTGTACCTCCTTGCCCTTCTGGTTCTGATGCTGGCTTGGTTTGCAAAATGATTATTGCTGCTTTCCTCTCCATCCAGGGATTAGCGATCAAACCTTGTAGGAGTCGTGGGTGGGGATGTTTCCAAATGCTAGCAGCAAAGGCTGGTGAACTCGTCTCCTTCCCCAGCTCTAGATCTGTGAAGACATAAGCAAAACAACCCAAAAAGCCTTTGTTCCAGCTCATGCTTCTCCTTGTAATGCTCGCCCCCATTCATCCCTTGGTGGACTGCCACGGCTCTTCTAAATTCCACAGAGGCGCGGTCCCCTCTCTCCCCAGTTCCCTGGAGTAATAGGGGCCTGCATGAGCCAGAAACTATTCTAGATACATCAGTAGGCAGACCGGGCAGGCGTGGCTGTTCTGGTGATGCTGGAGCTGAGAAGCCGACCTGGAAATGGCAGGGCAGCCAGGAGAGTGACTAACAGGCAGCAACGCTTCCCTTCTCCTTGTCTGCACACCCATAGGGTGGAGGGTATAGCCCAGCCACTGCTTTGAGACAGGGGCCAGGCTAGCCCAGCAGGAGCCAGGGCCATACAAGTAGGATCTGGAGACACTAGGGAGACATAGCCACTGCCATAGATAATCCCCAAGCAGAAGTGGGGGGACACCTCCTCCTACCCTTCCACTGGCCCTGCCGATGTGGAAACCTGAGGCAAAGGAAGCCTGGAAATGCAGGGAGTATAGTCTCTGGGTACAAGGCAGGGCAGGGCAGGCTGGGAAACGAACCAGGACACCTTTCCCTGGACTCTCACAGCGTCCTGTAGCCACTGCACTGATGTCTGTCATGGCACGGTTCCCTCAATGTCACAGGGGTTGGCACAGGCAAGAAAGAGTGGTCCTTACACTCAAGGACCTAGCACAGTGCCTGGCACAGTGAGGTACTGAGCGCATGCACACGTAGCTGTGGGAAACTGACGTGCCATGGAAATGCAAATCATTATAATTACGATCAAGCCAAAAGCATGACCTTTGTTGAGGATGACTGAGTTATAAACCTTTCTTCACCACATGTAACAGACAGATGGCTCAACCCTTTTCCCTGGTGCCTTCCTCATTTGTAGACTTGAAAAGTAGTGCTGTTAATTAAAGTAATGTGAATGAATGAAGTAGAGTTTGAGGGAAGAAAGAAAAGTGCCGTAAGGAGCCCAGGTTGTATGGCATTGGTGGCCACAGAGGACAGTACAGAGCTTATGCTAATATGGTCTCAGGAGGTGACACTGTTTCCTGGCATCACTTGATGAAGGCAAAATCTTACAGCCTCCACCAAAGTCATAGAAGTCCACGGTTCCTGAATGACTCACCTTCATTTCTAATTCTTCATTAGAAAATTTCTATTAGAAATCATGAGTGTTCATTTGAAACGATTGTCTCTGTGTATTGCAACTACATTCTACTAGTCTAGTTAACCCTCTAGCAACGCAAATGTGATTCAGTCTCACTAACAGAAGACAAAGAGGATATTTACCAAACTCTCCGCAAAGGGTGGGGACATGGTTTTTGTTCTTTCTCTTGATTGAGATGAAAAAGGTTAGAAAAGTGCTCCTGGTTGTAGACGCACGCTCCCTGGTCACCTATAAGACACAACACAGACAGTCCCTGGGCTCTTCCAAGCTAAGGTTCTACTGGTAGGAGTCATTACTCTCAAAAGTGGAAGGTTCCGTTTGGGCAGAGGGCCTTCACCTACCTCCACACAGAAAACATTACCTTCATTAGTGTAATTGATGCTAAAGAAACAGACCAGAAAGCCTTTTGATTCTTTCCAGGCTCAAGTCTGCTTGGCTGATGTGATTCACTAATAATAAAATAGTAGCCCCATCCCAACTCCCTGCCCTCCTTACCTGGATTTATTGGTCTATGTTGAGCTTATCATTGGATGTGTTTAGTTCATTTGTTTGTGTAAGCTTCATGACAACAGAGACTTTGCATTTTTTTTTTCTCAGTTCACTGCTCTGTTCCTGGGTCTAAGAATGGACATGCACTGGGGGCTCGATGCATAAGCATTATATAGAATAAAAAGTGCCCCAGACACCTGTCCTACTTCAGGGCAATACTCAGTCACTAGATAGAGCTGTTCCTTGCCTGTTCCCACACCCTCAAGTTCCTAATTCAAACCTGAAACTCTTGGGCTGCTGTGGAACCAATGACTCTGACTATACTTGAATTAAATCAATCTTGTCACTCTCACTTGCTCGCCTCCATGTCATCATAGATTAATTAACACAGAATACGAAACACATTTAAATAGCGTCATCACAATGGTTTCAGGCTCCTTTACAGTCTTATAATCTAATTAAATTGTTTAATGCCGTTTAAATGCATAAATTGAGCAGACAAGACTTTTTTTAACCTCCCTATTCAAAAACTAAAATACCAGCTGATTCCAAAGTTGCTGACTATAATTAATTACCAGTGACTCAAATCAATGCATGGGGCTTGTCTAGAAAGCTGTTTCCTCCTTAGGTGAATGGCTGGGAATACGATATGTAGTAAGCAGCAAGGTGAGCAGAGATTGAGGCTGAGAAAAGACGGAGACTTGGCTTTGCATCTCCCTCATGCAGGTGGCAGAGAATAAATCTTGACTTTGCAAGGGAGACAAAGCGAGGTGGAGGTGTTTTCTTCACACTCATATACCACATAAATGGCAGAGAAAAGAAAGAAACTCCACAACTCTGCCCAGTCTTTTTTTCCAACAACAGCAACTTGAGGTTTTGGAGAAAGCGGATCTGCGATTCTTTCACCACGGGAGAATGTCTGTGCTGAGGAGCTGTGGGTAGGGGACCAGGAACAGATGAGAGCCCACCAAGGGAATGATGAAGTGGCCCTTTAAATATAAACCTCTGGAGCCCCCAAACCTGGTGGATGTTCCCTTAAGTATTCAAATGAGATTGCAGCATCAGATTGGTATGCATTAGGCTGGTTTCAATGAAAATTAACATGTAATTGCTTCAAATGAAGTAAGTGAGGAGGTAATCTGTTCTTAAATTGGATTCCCAGGATTTTGTGGTACCATAATGCAGCTGTGAAATGAAATATATTTTAAAGATGATGTCCTCAAGGGGGTGAAGGGGCTGGGAGGGGGAGCAGGAAGGATAGGAGTATATAGTGGAAGCTCCTCTCCCCACAGCCTGCCTCACTCCCTCTCCATCTTCTCCAACCACCGCCGTTGGAGGAAGAGCTATTCTCCCATATTTAGGTGGCTCTGAGATCTGAGCAGGACAGCTCCCCAACATCATCAGCAGCTGGTGTCGTCAGCTTCTTACTGTGCCTGGAGCTGATTCCCAGAGGCTCTAGTTCCCAGGGCCTGTAGCTCTGAGGTCTTCCCTGGAGGCTGGATTTTCAGGAAGAAGGTGCTCAGTGTGTGGTATTGACTGATGCCATCCATGCTCAAAGGGTGCCCTTCTATGTTGTCCACGTTGCCCAGTGCACACTGTGCAGTGACAAAAAACCATCACTCCTTGCATTCCTTGTATCTGAAAATGGGGACGTGCATGCTTGACCTCATGACCGATCCTTCAATATCAAAGAGTAGAGCTGCAACAGCAGCGGCGCTGACTGTGGCCAACTCCATTACCAGCCTCCAAAGCCTGGGTTCAGCCAGACCAGCCCCCCCTGCCAGCAGCAATGATATGGTCTGTGAAGTCCGAAGATGAGCCTGGGAATAATTAACCTTCTTACCCTTCAATCAAGATGGGAAGCAGCTGGGTGAGGAGTTAGTGCAGGTTAATGCATTAAATTGTTTGCCTTCGCCATCCTAAGCTAAATGGGATTTTCAGTCACAATGGAAATGAGCTGGCAGTCGGCGGGTCCCGTGGCATCACTCATCTCTACCGAAGAGCCATCACTGATGGGCTTGGGGGACCTTCTGCATCAAGGCCACAGAAGGGCAGAGCTGTTAAATGAAATGGGATCACCTGGCAACACACACATGACGCTGGGTGGTGGTTCACAAGGCCACGCAGTGCCGCTGGTCTAGACCAAGTCCCCATCAAGGGCTGGAGTCAGATGGCATGGCTGCCTGTGCGTCAGCTCCGGAGGAGATACGAATGTATAACATGCTGTACAAAGCATCTATGTTCTGCTGAAAGAGCCTCATCGGGGCTACTGAGCAGGGAAATTAACAGCCAATCTGAGAGGCGTGAGATTCTGGGCACTCGCTTTGGCACCACGGAATCAGGCCCCAGGTCTGAGCTCTGCCTCCCTTTCTTCCCAGCGACAGCTTGGTTTTACTGCTCAGCTGATAATTTTTTTTAACTCCTGTCTTTGTTTCTTTCTCTGTTTATGTTACTATTTTCTTTCTGCACATGCCGAGCAGCTCTGGTTTAAGACTTATCAGAGCTAATGGCTTCTTCAATTTAGATGTTGTATTTCTGGAGATCTCTCAGTATAAGGAACTGAGTTATTTTGAAAGACTATCAGTATGTTTCTGCTCTCCCCAGGGATCAGTGGACTTAGGAATTCAGAGACAAAACTCAGCTTACCTCGCTAAGTTTAGGTCTCCCTAACACTGAGACTTTAGGGTTTCCTGCTGTAAATACGTCTCCAAGGCGCAGGAAAACTCCTCCACTGGGTCTTTGCTGTAAGCCAGCAAAGGACCAGATGAACCCACGATAATAAAATTGTTATTTACTCTGCGTAGAGAACAGGATGTCTGGATGCTTGTGAAGACAATTTCTATACCTCATTGGATATATTGTCTATGTTGATTCTAAAAAAAAAAAAAGTTTCCCTCCCTGCTTAGAGTTCTGCAAAATTAGTAAACATCATAACCTCAGGACTCCCCCGAGAGACATGGCAATAGTAAGTTTGGACGGGGGGCTCATAGCAGGCTTTTCTCCATTGTCCAAGAATGTGGAGTCTACTTATAGTTTATTTGTAGGCTAAACATGATGGCCACCTCTTGGTAGAATTGGAATAGGCTACTATAAGCTGAACTAGGCTGGAAGAGAGGGTATGAAAATGGATTTGGGGGCCTGTGTGAGCACACATGTCTGCATGCACACTCATCATACTTTTTGATCCGATAGCTTCAAGCTGATTTGAACTGTTAAATGCAATCATTGAAGACCATTCTGATGGTCTTCCCTGCTATCAAAACTTATCAATTGATCACCTTGATAAAGTTTGTGGTGTTCATAGGAGAAAAGTGGGGGAGGCCAGTGGCTTCTTCCCATTTTAGAGAGAGTGAGGGTTTCTCTACAGGAGCCCAAGGAGGTGCAATTGATCTTAATCACTAAACTTGTCTCCTGTAATGACCTCCATAAGCCCTTCTTCTCTGGACCTCATTTGCTTTGAATATGAAATCAGGGTCATGGTGTTAATTTCCTCCTCTTAAAATGCAAACCGACATCAAGGTCCGAGAATAAAGAGTAAAATATAAAACAGAATGCACAAGTTGTAGTAACAGTAGATACCACTGGCTAACATAAAACATTAAAAAAAATACCAGTCGTGTGTAAGACTGGGGTCAACAGAGGTGTGATGAAATGTGGGAGCTGAGGGACAAATGGAAAATGCCCTGACTCCATTTGTTTAAGTAAAAAAAAAAAAAAAAAGTATATTTTTATATATATATATGATATAAGTGAAAAGCTGGTCCATTACAGGATCCTGCTCCCAACTCCGTTGTTGCCTAGTTCCCTATGAAATCTTCTCCTGTTTCTCTCTTAAATTCTACCTTAAAAGCTTTCATTCTCATTTTATTTTCCTTTCCTACTGGAAATTTACAGCCTCACACAGCGCCGCGTCCGATTCCAGTGGGCAGACACACCCCTCTGTTCATCCCCCCACCCTCTAATGAGCCTAGACTGACAATTTTTGTCAATAGTCTTCATACATAATAACTTAAGTGCATCACTTTTCTACAAACATGTTATCATTAGAGTTCAAGTCTTCTGCTTCTAGCCTTTGTGCTTGGTAAATAGACTCCTTTGACGTGTGTTTTGGAAGATGGCTCCGTTTTATGCATGTGCCATTAGTACCAATTGCACAAAGCAGAAACACAAATCACCTGCATTCCGCAGACATATCTAATAACCTAGACACCATGGGCTGGCATTCATTGCAGCCTCTGTCTCTATACACAGCGCTGAAAGGGGAAACACCTAAACTGCCTATTAATTTGAAATGTAGGGAAAGTGCTGGAGGCGTTGAATAGCATGCGGAGGGGAGCTGCAACGGGCTGCACTTGGCCTGGGCCCTTGCTCAAAATAGATGGACACTCCCACCCTGAGGCTCTCTGGGCCATTGTGTGGGGCTGGGGTGTGAGGAGCCTGCCTAGGTGCTCCTGCTGGAGACTGGAGCAGGACTTTGATAATCAACAAATGCGTCCTGTGTCCGGGACACCTGGAGAGGCAGATGTGGATTTTCTCAGTATAGAGCTGTGGGCTTCTGTGAGAGTCTCTCCCAACTGGTTTTATTTAGGCAGCGCTATAGTCAGCAAATCAGCCTCCCCTGGGGCTATTAAAGTCAAATCAACAGGGTTGATTCAACCAAAATCCTTGGCTCCACCAATGCCTCTGGTTGTCAGACTTGGGGAGTTGTTGAGGAAGCCTGAAGATGTGCCTCATCTGCCTGAGGGGGAGAAACAAGGACCCCTCTCTGGAGTGGACCCTCTGTGTCTGCTGAGAGCCTCTGAGCACTCTCAGGGAGGAAAGGGGCACCCTAGAGACCACAGGTGTCCTGAGCAGAGGGAGACCTTCCCACAACCGCTTCACCTGGGAAGCCTCGGGCCACTGGGACCCCCCTGCCCCGACTTCAGTCTCATGAGCTCTTTACAGGGCGTTTTCTTAAAGATGCTTCGTCTTGCCCAGCTCAGACTCTCTCTGGGTTTGGAGCTTGTCGCTCTGCTGATGGAATTCAATTCCTTTGCTGTCTCTCTCCCACAGAGATCATCATTTCTTCACCCAACAAACAAATGGCCAGGGCAGTGGGAAGACCTGTCTCTGTTTTTTCCTCTTTCTCCCCATGTCCAGCATCTTCCCTTCTGTTCCTCCAGGCTGCCCTTCTCTGTGCTGTCTTTTCTGTGCAGCATCTTGTCTTTTCTCTGCCCCTCACTCTCAGCTCCCTCCTTGCGTCTCTCCGGCTCTCATTTGTAATAAGGCTGCTCAAGTGCCGGAGGGTCAGTACTGTGCCTCCCCGTGGGATCACGTGAAGGAAAGCTGTCACCAAGTTTTACAACTCCATATAAAATGCACTGTCCATGGCAAGGACAGAGAAGGGACTCCCAGGGTATTGGGAGTGGCTTAGGGAGAAGGGGGTCGACAGAAGTGAGGCTGAATAATGGGCGAGGGGAAGACAAATATACGGGCCTTCCACAGAAGGATATTCAACAGACCTGCTACCTTTTCTAAACCCAAACTTGTCTCCAGGAGCCACGCCTAGAGACCTGACAATTAATAACAGTGCCAGTGATGGGAAGTCTCTGTGGACTCTTGTTTAGAGTCATGAAGGAAGCTGATTTGAACTGATCAAACGCAAAGAAGCCAAAGGCAGTGATAGAGCCCTGGCTTACAGCCATTCTTCCTTGTGAAGGAATGGAGAATTATCCTGCCATGGCCCTTCCCCTGGGCAATGCTGTGTGTATATTTGGTAGGCCAGTCAACAGGTGTCTGAGCACCTGCCACAGATAGGCTGGTGACAGCTGCTTCTAAGCCGAAGCAGAACAAACTCTATCCTAAAAGACCTAACGACCTGCAGGGACAACCAAGACCAGCCCACCAGAATCTATCAGGGAGCCATGTGTGACCAAGAGTTAAGTTCCTACATGTACAGATCCTTTCTTCAAGCTCTGTTTCTTCTTCTAGGCCTCTGCACCATCCACTTATCCAAGCCAGAGAGCAGGAGGCAGCCTAGTACCTTGCTATGGAGCAGCAGTTCTAAACCTGTGGGTCGCGACCCCTTTTTTCCATTTGTAACAACACAGCAATGAGGAAGGTTGAGAATCACTGCTATAGAGTATGGGGTGCTTGGGAAGAGAGTCTAGTCCTTGCATGATAATTTGTTGACTGTGTAACCTTAGGTGATTCATCAGGCTTCCGTTTTCTTGCAGGTAAAATGGAGATATTTTTGTGAAGTGGGTGTGTGGATAAAGAATGAGTGTGCGGAGGTGCGCCGCACAGTGCCTGGTGGTCTTGTTATCATTGTGCTACACGCCTTCCTTTCTGTTGGCGCCCCTCCCACCCTGCCTTCTCGGCCTGGTTCGTCAGTTCTACTCCCAGCTTCTCTGATCTCTGTCCCTTCCTCTCCTTTCCCAGGCCCCACTCTACCTCCCACTTCAGCAGCCCTGGCCCGGGCCGCCCCCGGGTGGCGTTCTGAGTACTCTCTCTCTTTTTATTTATTTATTTATTTTTATTAAACCATAGCTGTGTACATTAGTATGATCGTGGGGCACCATACACTTGGTTCATAGACCGTTTGGCACATTTTCATCACATTAGTTAACATAGCTTTCGTAGCATTTTCTTAGTTATTTTGCTAAGACCTTTACATTCCACATTTACTAGGATTCACATGTACCCTTGTAAGATGCACCGCAGGTGTAATCCCATTAATCCCCCTCCCTCCACCTACCTCCCCCCTCCCTCCCCTGCCTTTCCCCCTTCTCCCTATTCTTAGGTTGTAACTGGGTTATAGCGTTCATGTGAAGGTCCTACATTAGTTTCATAATAAGGGTGAGTACATTGGGTACTTTTTGCTTCTTCTCAAACTGCCGTCTTGCAGGGAGAGGTGGCCTTTCCACGACATAGATCTCAGTCTAGTACCTGCCCATCATTTTCCAGATGCCTGTGGGTAGCTTAGAAAGGCCCTTCATGAATGTGCCTTTGCTCACCTGCCCATGTTTCTTAATCATCAGCTTCCCCGACTTCCCCCCATATCCCACTCATCTGCCACTTGCAATAACCGCTTCAGCCTTGGGCATCAGAGCAAGCTCTGGAACCTGCTGGAACACGGTGTGTGTGTTTGGGGGTTGTTTTCTTAACACCCCACAGTGCACCTGTTGTTCATTTTAAACCAGAAAGCACTAACTGCCCAAAATGCAGGCGAGGCACCCCGTCCTGTCCAACTGTGTGTGCCCATCTGCTAGCACAGTGATGGCACCCAGCAAGGACGTAAAACGCTCAGTGACTGAGTGAACAAATGAATGAGGGATGTTTCCCATGATTCTGAGTTAGCCCAAGTCACATGCGCCCTCAGAAAGTAGGAAAGGAGAAGATAATATAGGCCCTTGTGTGTGCAGTGTGGTAAAAGGAGTGTGTGTGCTTATGTGTGTAGGGGAGAGATTGATTGGGGTCCGCAGTGGGGAGGGACCTGAGGAAGGAACACAGCCCAGAGAAGGACCAGCATCGCTTCCTGTAGCCCCTCAAGGCCTCCCGAGCACCCCTGTGAGATGTGAGGGGTGGGAGACGGGGTGTCAACCAGTCTGGCCACCTGTGTGAGTGGGGCTGGGGGGATACGTGTGGATGGAATCAGAAATACAAACAGCCCGGATCTGTCACTTATTCTCCGAAGAGAAGTGTGATGGATTGAATTTGTCAGTACAAGAGCCCTGCGAACAATGGCCAGGAGAGGCTGTTTCCCTGCAGTCCAGCTGTGCCAAGTTACCTCTAAACGGCAAGTGGGCAGGTGCACACCACGGACGTTGCTGAGTGTGGCAAGAGAGGCCCAGGTCGTTTATTTATTATGGGAGAGGAAGGTGTTTCTTCTATTTTTTCTTCCTTCACCATCACCCCCTTCTTTTCTGTGCTACATGGGGGCTGAGCTGTTTGTGTTATGCAGAGGCTGACAAAATGAGGTGATCAGATTGGAAATCAAAGCTCTCGCCATGGCTGGCAGCATGCCGGGACTTCGCAGCTACCTCCCATGGCGGGGGCAGAGGAGGGGGAGGAAGCAGCTGCTCTCATTTTCCCCCAGGAGTTGTTTTTGGTTTTACTTTTATTTCTCCAAAAAATGAGAGGAGATGGTGAGAGAGGATAGCCAAAGCAGCAGAAGAAAGAAGAGGAGAAAAAACACAAGAATGGAAAACGCGCAGGCAGAGGGAAGAAACCTCTAAAACATGCCCCTTTTTCCTACTTGCCCCAACTGCAACCTTGCAGCCTGTCTGTTGGCTGGCTCCCCTCCTTTGCTGTGAGAGGTGTTCCCCATGCCTGTAAAGCACGGTTTTATTTACAGGGCACTTTGGAAATTATTCCATCGTCCACTTCTTTCCCAGTTGGGGAAACCGAGGCACAGCACATTAAGAACATTTTACTTTGTTTCTTTTGGGTCCTGTTCTCAATCTTTTGTTCTGAGAGTTCCAGAAAGTATCTCCACCTCCAGGATAAACAATTTATTCATGTCTGTGCTTTTCCCACCCCTTCTCCCAGAACTCCTCCTGCAGTCACTGCCCCCCAAGGTCCCTAGACTTATGGGTTGACTCTGCCCTCTGGTGGAGTAAAAGGCGGAGAATGAGGCAGAAAAAGGAACTCATTCCAGAAAACATACCCTGGCAGGCTTCCCAGGAAAGTCTTTGGTTAAAGCAACCCGAACCCTAAATGAATACAGCTCAATATGCCTGTGATGTATTAATATCCTGATAAGCTAGTCAGAATGTGTTTCCAAATAGACCTATTACATAAGTGGCGATAAACACCAGCCATCGCTCGCCTCTCTGCGGTCTGTGCACAGAGAAGCATGTACAGTGTGGGATTCCAGGCCATGCAGGAAACATCTTGGCCGTGCTGACCTTCTGGCAGATGGGGAGTCCTCAGCCCCCTCCATGCCGGTCCCCCGTGACATGCACATCATACAACCGTGCCCTTTGCCGACCTTTTTAATGACTTTCTATTTTGTATTACAACCTCCAATCTGGTGCAAGTCCCGGTCAACAGTATCTGTCTTTTCTGCTGCTGATGCTGCCTTAGATGCTTTTATGGGCATTGATTCCCTTTACTGGTTCCCCAAAGAGGTTCTTTTCCTTGAGCCAGAGCGGCATTCCAGCGGATTACAGTGTCTGCCACTCTGCACTCCGATTTATTGCCATCCTGGGTTCTATTCTTTCCTACACTTGCAGCCAGGCCTCATTCATTTTGTTTTCTGGGGCGAGCAGAATGGAAGAAGTTGCTATTAATAGGAGAAGGGATGTCATGTCGGCAGGCTCAGTGACGTCTAAGTTTATAGTCTGCTACTTCCAGAGCTCTGCTGCATTCTGGGAGCCACCTGTCTCCATCCAGGGGTCTGAGCAGGGCAGGACTTTGGCATGAGAGGAAACCCTCTGAAAGGTTTATAGTGTTTCCAGGACAGAGGAGCTTTCTGTATCTCAGTCCCTCATCCAGATGCCCCCCCTTTCCCCTGCCCTGTGACTGTCAGCTTGCATTTGGCAGAAGGCTAGCTGGGTTGCAGATGCAATCGGAGGGCAGCGGGCTGGGTGAAGAATTGGTAGAGAAGGGCGTTGGGTGGCAGGCGGCACACCAGGTCCCGTTAGGATCTGTGCTTCTCAGATTTCCCAGTCTCTGGAGTATGTGAATCTAATTAAAGTTTCTCTACAAGGGTTTTAGTGGGTTTTTTAAAATTATTTTTATTTTATTTATCTATTTATTTGTTTATTTTGCAGTTTTTGACTGGGGCTGGGTTTGAATCCGCCACCTCCAGTTTATGGAGCCGGCACCATAGTCCTTTGAGCCACAGGCGCCACCCATGTTTTTTTTTTAATTTTGATAAACATGTTTACTAATCATTTATCACAAACCAAATAATAAAGCACTTTCAACACAGTGTCCCACAGATAACAAAAGTCTTTTTGAATGTGCCTGTAAAATGTTACACCTCAACTGTTGCTACTTCTGCCTGCTTTCTCAACTGTAGAATTTAGAAACTGTCCAGGGACCTCGGAGAGCAGAACATCTGATGTGCCTCTCCTGGGACCTTCCTCTGCTCACCGTGAACTGTCCCCAGGCTGTTTAGATTCGTATTGCCTTCAGACAAAGATAGGAGCCACAAAGAATCTTCTAGTGGGTGACAGGTGTGGGCAGAGTCGCTCAGCCGACCAACTTAACTTGCCAGGAGATCACACAGGTACAGAGATCTGGTAAGGTCAGAAATCACCTTGGACAGTATGGGACATTACTGGTCCCAGAAGGTCAGTGGGCTGATGGGTTCGAACCCGGCCAGGGCCTGCTAAACAACAATGACAACAGCAACAACAAAAACAGCCAGGCTTTGTGGCCGGCGCCTACATTCTCAGGTACTGGGAGACTGAGGCAAGAGAATTGCTTAAGCCCAAGAGTTTGAGGTGTTGTGAACTGTGATGCCACCTCACTCTACTGAGGGTGACATAGGGAGATTCTGTCTTAAAACAAACAAAAAACAACAAAAGCACCCTGGAAAAGTATGCTTTGCAAAAGCAACATGTCTGTCTGGGTGAACTGGGCAGAGTGGAGTCTATTGGTCATATATTCCAGAGGAAAAGTTAAAGGTGGTTGTATAGGGACTGGGTCTTCAAAAATTGTGCGCATTTTTAGAAAGAGCAGTGTTGTAGAATGCATGCCAACTGTGTCTGTGTTGTTCCTACTGAGCCTCCAAATGACGGTGTGAGAATAGACGTAGGTGATAGTTTTCCAGCACCTTGCACGTGTATTGATTGTGCTGCACGTGGTTTATCCCCAGGAGAGATAACAAGGGGGCTGCAAGCAACTCCCAGGAGTCCAGGTTTTGACAACCTCCAGTGTCCCTGTATCTCAGAACTCTGGGAAACTCGATCCAATTGCTGATACCCTCCAGGTTCTGACGCTTGAGAAGGGATGTATTTCAAGATGGGGTTCTTCCTAAAGGCAGACCTCAGGTGGTTTCTCGTGCCTCTCTAGAAGGACGGCCATCTGCGGCTCATCTCCAGCCTCCTGTGTGCACTGCTTTGCAGTCCTGTCTTGAAAGACTTGTCAGGAAATAGAAATTTTATTTTTACTGTTATTGCTATTATTTTTCTGGAGCGCCCACACCCAATTGTTGCCTCCTTCACCAGTCATTTCAAATTATGGCTTATATGACCACATTAGGAGAATTAAAAAGAGAGAAAACTAGAGGTGCCAAGTGGAGGAGGCCTCGATATTGTAAACCAAATATTGTAAACGATTGTGTGTCTGTCTGCTCCCACCATGTCCTGCCCTCTCTCCCCTCTCCCCTCTTTCACCCACCTCCCTTTTCTTGAATTTTCTGGTGCCTAGTGACCCAGGCTTTTTATTAAAAACAATCTCAACTCCTGTAGATAACTCTGTTGCCTTTTCCCTTTCTTGTTGGGTATTTTGCTGAACATTGAACCTTCTTAACAGGTTATATGATGAGGCTAACACTTAAAGTACATCCTAGGCTTAATTAGACGGACCCAGTTCCAGAGTCTGTTAGGTCATTGGGAGTAGGAGATTTGCTTCGGCACTAAATGTTCTCAGAAGGAGAGAGGAGCTTAGTCTATTATCCCTAGGGGTGACCAGTAATAGGAAATCATCTTGACAGATGAAACCACTTGCATCTAGAATTCAGTTGATTAGTGGGATGGGGAAAAGGAAGCGAGAAAGCGAGCCTTGAAAGCGAGAGTAGGTTATCTTTGTAAGAAGATGCTAGCTAATACCACATCAGTCACGTTACAGTCGCAAGATTAAGAAGGGTGGAATGTGGCTGCCACAGCAGAAGGATGGGAAAGATTCCACATTTTATCCCTGTGACTTTTTTGTGATTCCCTTGACAGTTGTAATGCAAAACGCAATCCTGTTGCTAATTTTACTCCATGCATTAAAGTCTAATTAATACTATTTACTTCTGTGTTCTGCTGAGATGAAATACAGCACGCTCCTGGACCTTTCTTTCTCCCAAGGATTTGCATAAGTGGTAATGCTGTGTTAGTGTTTATGGCATTGTAGTAATCGACATCTTTGCCTTCCCGGTTCTGCTTCCCTTTCTAGTTTAAACTCACCTGTCCCTTCTCTGTTCACGTTGGCAAAAAAAAATGGAACAGCTAAGGGTTTCAGACAGCGCTGCCCAGCAGAGGTCAGGGAAGCAGGTAGGGGGCACAGGGAGCAGCCTGAGCGAGCGGCTGCTCTCCACGGATCACGGAGAGCAAGGTGGGAGCTTACACAGTCAGACCTGCACAAGTGGGGCCCCCTTCCCACCGTCATTGTCTTGTACATATGAGGAAACTGAGGCCCAGGGAGATGAAGTGACTTCCCCACGACTACAGATTTTATAGTCTTAGATCTGGGATTGGAGATGTGTCTCTGCCTTCAGCTTTATTTTGATGCCTCCATGAAATGTTAATTGCAGTAGAACCTCTGTGAGTGGACCACCCAAGGGATTGCAACAGACTGGTCAACATATGGAGGTGGTCAGCATGAGAAACCAGGCCTCCTGTACTGATGTGCATATGTGGTGCATGTCCAGTCTATGGAAATTAGGTGACCATAAGGAGGTGGGCAGTGTGGGGAGGTAGGCAGCTCTGGAGGGTCTGCTGTGTATGTGAAAGGGCTTTGCATGCTGTTGTGGGTGAGGAAGGTTCAAGCTATTATTTTTCTGGTTAATTAAGAACATTTTCATAAAATGTCTCCTGCATTCTCTTTTCTCATTTTGTAAGCTTTCGTGAGCACAAAACGTGGCTTTGTGACTTCTCATAGAGGGGCTCACATGTGCTACAGATGCAGGCACGTTAGGCTCTGGCAGCCCAGCGTGAGTAACCATGGAGAACGGCTGGAGAGGTTCCAGTACTGGGGCTGTGCATAAGGCCAGCTATTGTCTCCGAGACACCTGGTTTAAGAGAGATGCCTGCTACAGGCTACAGCGTGCCTTTGCTTTGAGCAACTGGCATTTCCTGACCGCCTGGGATAATGAACTAAATGGCATGGAAGGCACAACAGGTCTGGGAGGGAGAGGATTAAAACAAGAAAGATGAATAGAACACACAGGCCTTGCCTTTACTATGGCCAGATGTCCCGGCCAGTTAGGGCTATGTAAGTGCCAACCTGAGAGGGGAGGAGCATGAAGGAGAGACTTGAGGACACGTTCCAGATAGGGGGGCAGTGTGTGGATGGGTCCGGGTGGCGGGGAGGCTCTCCAGACACGGGGGCAGCGTGGGGATGGGTCGTGGCGAGGAGGCTCTCCAGACACGGGGGCAGCGTGGGGATGGGTCCGGGTGGTGAGGAGGCTCTCCAGACACGGGGGCAGCGTGGGGATGGGTCCGGGTCGTGAGGAGGCTCTCCAGACACGGGGGCAGTGTGGGGATGGGTCCGGGTGGCGAGGAGGCTCTCCAGACAGGGGGGCAGAGTGGGGATGGGTCCGGGTGGTGAGGAGGCTCTCCAGACACGGGGGCAGCATGGGGATGGGTCCGGGTGGCGAGGAGGCTCTCCAGACAGGGGGGCAGAGTGGGGATGGGTCCGGGTGGTGAGGAGGCTCTCCAGACAGGGGGGCAGTGTGGGGATGGGTCCCGGTGGCGAGGAGGCTCTCCAGACACGGGGGCAGTGTGGGGATGGGTACGGGTGGCGAGGAGGCTCTCCAGACACGGGGGCAGTGTGGGGATGGGTACGGGTGGCGAGGAGGCTCTCCAGACAGGGGGGCAGAGTGGGGATGGGTCCGGGTGGTGAGGAGGCTCTCCAGACACGGGGGCAGCATGGGGATGGGTCCGGGTGGCGAGGAGGCTCTCCAGACAGGGGGGCAGAGTGGGGATGGGTCCGGGTGGTGAGGAGGCTCTCCAGACAGGGGGGCAGTGTGGGGATGGGTCCGGGTGGCGAGGAGGCTCTCCAGACAGGGGGGCAGAGTGGGGATGGGTCCGGGTGGCAAGGAGGCTCTCCAGACACGGGGGCAGCGTAGGGTGGGTCCAGGTACAGGGGCACATGCCACATGGGGGGCTTGCAAGCACAGAGCTGGGTGTCCCTCCATGCACGGCACCCTCTAAACGAGGGTGGAGGATCAGCAGGACTCCAGACCTGGAGATGCTGATGTGAGGTTCTGAACTGTGAGAGCTTCACTCTAAAGCTCCCTATTGAGGGCTTTTGGGCAAGATACTCACAGACAGATTTGTTGGGAAGGCTCATGTGGAAAACAGAGAGGCTGGGCTGGAGAGGTTTAGGAATTCTGGAAGCAAGAGGCGGCAGCAGAGCCCACCCACTCTCCCTGCCGGAGGGTAAGAAGATGGCCTAATTGAAAGATTATGGAATGATCCGAGCTGGTGGTTGAAGGTTCAAGGTGAAGAGAATGTATGCAGGAAAATAACTAGCTTTCCTGCAGCCTAGCTAGAATCCCTTCCTACAGAGACCCGTTAATAGAGATTATTACCAAAGACATCAAGAGTTTCCATAAAGGACTTGGGTAATTATTTTCCCAGTGTTGGTTGAAGGAAATTACTTTGGAAGGATGTGGCCTGGGTGCCCGCAGGACTGACTGGGCTGGTTTGTGCACCTACCGCCTCACCCCACCATCTCCGCCACCCCCAGTCAAAGCTGCACCTGCTCCTTCTGCTGTGGTCCCCCACGCAGGAAAACATCCTCTCCTAAGTGTGCGTTACCTTTTTTTTTTTTTTAATTGGGGAAGGAAGGTGGAAATGTATTATGAAAGATGCAGAAAACGCAAGTTAAAGCAAGCTTTGGTTATTGTACTCTGAGGGTTAACATCGGGCCTATTTCTTTCTATAACCATCTGGTGTTTGTCATTCAATTGCCTGGGCAGGTCCCCTGCTTTCTTTCATTTAAGTAGCTGTTATCATCTTTGTATCATAAGCTTCTAAAATATAGACTAAAGAATATGTTTTGTTCTGAAGAGTGAGCACCGCATCTCCACAGGCATATAAGCACAATAAATAAATGTGTAATGTTGAACGTGGTGGTGGAGGCATGCATTTGGTTACTTGGAAAATAATAAGGAAGAGAGGGGACAAAGGCATCTTCACACAGAAGATTCGTAAGCCTGAACACCTCCCTGCTCCCACGGAGTCCGTAATACTCTTCCTATCAACATGCATATCGACCCTCATTACAGCTAAAAGAACAGGGCAGGGACAGGCTGTTTCTTCCCCGTTTGACACACGTGAAAACTGAGGCTCGTTAAGTCCAGGGATTCAGAGTGGCCATGGCAGATCAGATAGACAGACCAGTGCCTGGCTACCTGGACTCCATGGAAATCACCAAACATACTGGGTGCAGGAACAGCATCTCTCAAATATGAACACGTGAGCAGAGGTCAGATCCGATACAAGGGACTAATGCACGGCAGCTTCCAGGTGGTAGAGACCTTGTTAAAATCAAGATCATCAAGCTTTCAGAATGTTCATTACAGAATCTCTTAGAATCTCCTAGGCCCAGAAAATGGTATCATTTTATCTTGAGTTTCATCCCAAATCTTTCTTGAAGTAAATAGCCAAATAGCCTGAGGCTTAGGCAAGAAATCCATGCTCCAACCCTAGGCTTCTTACGGGTAGGTTATTTCTTAGGTTCTCCAAGCACCAAGTTCATACTCATTTGTAAAGTTCTCAGCACAAATACCACTCCTCCAGGACCTTCCCTGATCCCATAGACGAGGCTCGGGTCCCAGTACCTCTGTGCTTCCTGAATGACATCGGTAGTATCATCTCACGAGAGCCACCTGGCACCCACATCGGGCCCCTGTCTGCCCTGCCTCCCTTCTCATCAATAGGATGCCGTCTGTGCCATCTTGCCCGACTCTTTATTGAATTCCTTGAGTGTGTCTACCAGGTGCTCAGGAAACATGTGTCAAACAAATGGATAAACAGTCATGATCTAATTCCCTTCAGCTGATCCACGTCTTTGACGATGGCAAGGTGGGGTGGGGTGTGAATGGTCAGTGAGAAGCACAAGCCCTAGGGATGGCTGTGCAGAAAGATAACCCAGTGGGCCCGAGGCCCACGAAGACCCCTTGCTCTCAGCCCCTTCTGTCCCCTTTAGAGCATATCTGTGTAGATTTCTGATGGCCTCAATAAGACAGAGCATGTTTGAGAAGGCCAAGCCCCCCACCCAGGGAAGGCAAAGGTGGGGCGTCTGTGTTTCTGATGTTACTAGCAGTGACTGGCCTCCCTGTCCCTGTCCCCACAGTCTTCTCTGCACCTGCACGCTGCTTTATTGCTTCCAAAGATGATTTTCCTCCTATCAATTGGGCACTGCAGTCCCCTGGAACAGCAGCTCACTGCTGGCCAGGAGCATACCCTCGGCCTGGCATCCTAGGGCCTCTGCGAGCCGACTCTGCTCTTCCTTCCTGAAGTTCTCTGTCCACTGTCAGGCCAGACCCCTAAACATATTCCCAGAGCCCCATTCATATCCTTAGATACCACATTATGCCAGAGAGAGCATCCTCTCACCTGTGCTCCATCCATCCAGGTGTAGATTTTACCCGAGGTGAGTTCAGGGCTCCCCTCCTTCCTTAGACTCACGTCCCTGTGCACCGGGCCCCTGACTCCTGGCCAGGAGTCTTCTCTAGGTGTCTCTCTTTAGTGTCTAAGCATGGCTGGAGTGTGTCCCTCTTGGTGCCAGTGTCCCCGAAACCCAGAAATGTTCTCAGCCTGACCCTCTGAGGCCTCTTCTTAGGCCAGGATGGTCCCTGTTACCTCTCACCCTTTAGGTACAAACTCCACCCACTTTCCCCTGTCCCCGGTGCCTCACTTCAGAGCAGCCTATGTTGTTCCAGCACCTGCCCTCCTTTTCACTCCCTAGCATGCCTAGCACTCCCTCTCCTGAAGGGTTTCTTCTAATCAGAAAGGTTGCTGAGAATTACAGGTAGGGTTTCCTTTTTTTTGGTTGCTTGGAGGCAGGCCTTGAGAGAAGGGTTTGTGTGACTGGGGGTTGTTAGGAAAGTGGTCCTTGGAGAAAGGGCAGAGGCAGGATGGGCGAGAAGCCGAGGGCAGGCTCAGCTCAGGTGGAGACCTGAGAGGGTGGTCAGGGCCTTTCATGTCTCCCTCCACACAGACTGTGGCTCATGGCTGCCCTGGGGGGCACAAGCCCCCAGGCATTTGCGGCTGTCTGTGAGAGGGCACAAAGGAGCCATCGCCTAAAGGCAGGCCTCCACACAGAGCTGAAGGCTGGACTGTTAGAAGCAGAAGCAGGCAGAGAGATGGGCAGCACAGAGATAGTAACAGGGGCGTGGGGGTTGGCGGCTAGGCTGAGCCCACTTCCTGCTATACCCTGCACAGGTGGGGATGGTCCAGGGAATGTCTTCCACTTAGGAGCTGAGGACAGGCTGGAATCTGGAGCAGCCTCAAGGCTAAGCAAAGGGATCCTCTGCCCACAGGGAGCTCCACCTTTCTGGGGGATGCATCCTGCTCCCCGAGGGCTCATGGCACTCAGATTACCTCTGTGGGGACATCCAGTTCCCTCTTTTGCCTTAATTATTTTTCCCTTTCCTTGTCTTACTGGGTGCTGTTTTTCCAGACCCTGAAGACCCCTTCCCCGCCCTCCTCATGGGATGGGATGACAGGCTGCTGTGAGTGTCACAGGACAGGGACAGAGAACAGGGAGCCTCCAGAGCCTGTGTGTTGGCTCCGTTCTCTTGTTCTGACTTGGTCTCCTCTTTGTATACAGTGGAAATGACACTGCAGCTGGTGGCCTCTCTCCCCAGTGGACGACAACCTACTGATGTTCTGCGCCTTGCTCCCTGCTAGGCCCTGGGCAATCATTTGGGCACAATGGCACCACCAAGAGCTGAAATGGTATGTGGCCCAGGTCACTTGGAAGATGGACGAGGCCCACCTCAAACCTAAGAGTCCCCGTGGTCACTCTGAATTCTAACCCGACTCTGCCTGCTCTTCCTCCCCGCACCCTGTGAGGGTTTCGACACAGCAGAGACTATGGTTTTCTTGGCCGTGAACCAGACTTCTCTCTTTTCCACTTCTCCCACCATCATGCACAGTAAGATGTATCCACAGTCACTGGCATAGCAGGTGGACAGTAGTCTGCATATTGACTGGTCGGGCCAGCCTGGGGCTGGGCTTCACGTGCCCTGGCTGGAGGGAAATGCCAGCTGCACTTGGTCCAAAGCCTGGCTTTGGTCTCCTACCCTGTCATGTTCTCCCCCTATAGGTGATGTCCAAGCCTAAATATGGAGGTTGCTGGACGTAGAGTCCAGGCCTGTGGCTGGCAGGGATGGCAGTTAACTTATGTCTCAGTAGGAAGGGGGGATGGAACTAGCTTCAGAGGTGAAGCCAGGCAGGGCACACACACTGACCTTACCAGGGGCTGACACACGGGTGCATCCTCCTTACCCACCCCGGGCCCAGGGTGTGGAAGGAGCACGGTATGTATAGCCCCTTTTCCAGGGCAACACAATCTGACTCCCAGTTTACTCTGTGTAATTGCAAAGGGAGGCTGGTTGGGACAGCATTTAGTAGTTTCCTCTACAAATACCCTGCCCGGTGGCCCTGCTCCAGGGACTGGATGAGGCCCCGTCTCAGGTGCAGGCTGGACACACACACCAGCCAGTGGGGACAGCACTGGAGACAAAGCAGAGGCAGGGCATGGCAGGGGGCTGCAGGTGGATTCATTTCCTGGATATCTGTTTCTTCCTCCCAGTTCTTCCCTGCCAGGGAGGCCCCCCCATCCCCACCCCAGCGGAAAAGGAGACAAGCTCAAGTTTGGTGTCATTTATAACCATCTTTGAGGTAGCCTGGGTGGAGTTCTTCATTTTGGTTCCCTGGCTGCTCTTTGCCTTCAGAATAAAGTGGAAAAATCTTTCACAGGGCATATTGCACAACCTTCCAGTAACAGTGTCCCTGCAGGGAAAAGATGGCATGCTCAAATTGGGTAATTTGAGCAGAGTTTAGTACAGTGGCTATTTACAAAGGTGCAGCTAAGGTGTCAGAAAACTATAAGGGACAGTTAGGACCTACGGGCAGGAAACAGGAGGGCATTGTTAACACTGGTAGGCCTGAAGGGATAAGGGGAGGAGGTCACAGCTCTACCAGGGACAGAGGGATGGGTGGAGGGGTCCCCAGCCAGGGGCTGTGCTCTTTGATGGAGGGAGGCAGATGGCCTGTGGCCCCCTTTGCCCCCATCTCCTGCCACTGCTTCCCCGTGGCTAGACCCAGGGATGGGAAGTTGTGGGGAGAGGGCCAGCCTGTAGTGGATGTCAGAGCCCACATGACGGCCACGCACACTCTCACTGGCTTCATCTCATAGACCCAGGGATGGGAAGTTGTGGGGAGAGGGCCAGCCTGTAGTGGATGTCAGAGCCCACATGACGGCCACGCACACTCTCACTGGCTTCATCTCATAGACCCAGGGATGGGAAGTTGTGGGGAGAGGGCCAGCCTGTAGTGGATGTCAGAGCCCACATGACGGCCATGCACACTCTCACTGGCTTCATCTCATAGACCCAGGGATGGGAAGTTGTGGGGAGAGGGCCAGCCTGTAGTGGATGTCAGAGCCCACATGACGGCCACGCACACTCTCACTGGCTTCATCTCATAGACCCAGGGATGGGAAGTTGTGGGGAGAGGGCCAGCCTGTAGTGGATGTCAGAGCCCACATGACGGCCGTGCACACTCTCACTGGCTTCCTCTCATAGACCCAGGGATGGGAAGTTGTGGGGAGAGGGCCAGCCTGTAGTGGATGTCAGAGCCCACATGACGGCCATGCACACTCTCACTGGCTTCATCTCATAGACCCAGGGATGGGAAGTTGTGGGGAGAGGGCCAGCCTGTAGTGGATGTCAGAGCCCACATGACGGCCACGCACACTCTCACTGGCTTCATCTCATAGACCCAGGGATGGGAAGTTGTGGGGAGAGGGCCAGCCTGTAGTGGATGTCAGAGCCCACATGACGGCCATGCACACTCTCACTGGCTTCCTCTCATAGACCCAGGGATGGGAAGTTGTGGGGAGAGGGCCAGCCTGTAGTGGATGTCAGAGCCCACATGACGGCCGTGCACACTCTCACTGGCTTCCTCTCATAGACCCAGGGATGGGAAGTTGTGGGGAGAGGGCCAGCCTGTAGTGGATGTCAGAGCCCACATGACGGCCATGCACACTCTCACTGGCTTCCTCTCATAGACCCAGGGATGGGAAGTTGTGGGGAGAGGGCCAGCCTGTAGTGGATGTCAGAGCCCACATGACGGCCATGCACACTCTCACTGGCTTCATCGCATAGACCCAGGGATGGGAAGTTGTGGGGAGAGGGCCAGCCTGTAGTGGATGTCAGAGCCCACATGACGGCCGTGCACACTCTCACTGGCTTCATCTCAGGTTCTCTGGTTCGCATCTCTTCAGCCAAAGCCTTCTGTTCCCTACCATCTACGTTTCCATCCTTCTGCAGACTCCCTGGTATTTTTTCCCATCTCCTCTGTGTTTTCCTCCTGTGCTTCCCTCACCACTACTGGAAGCGCCAGACCCTCCTCCCCATTTCCGTTTAGCAAGCTCTGTCCAAACTTCACAGTGGCCTGAACTCTCACCAAGATTCATCTTGTCCTGAAAGTAACCCAGAGTCACACGTGAGGGTCCTTGGAATAGAGAATCACATGGTATATACTTCCTGCCTTCCCAGACGTATCGTGAGAAGGCAGAGCTGGACAACCGTTCCCAGAACATGCCGGGATAAAGGTGTCACGAGGGGGTAAAGAAATTTACCCAAAAAAAGGTAGTTGGGATAGGAGCTAATATTTAAACTTGATCTTGGTGGGACATGGGATTTTGTCTAACAAACAATAATGAAGAGCATTCCAAACATGAAGACCTTGAATCCCAAACTTGACCACCATGTTCAAGTCACAGTGAGAAGTTGTCTGCAGGGAGGGGTGGGGGGTGGAATATTCTGAGTTTTGCAGAGAAACAAAACTAACAGTATCTATCTATCTGTCCGTCCATCTGTCTGTCCATCCATCTATCTATCTAGAGATTTATTGTAAGAATTGGCTCATGTCTGTATTGTTTGTTACAGTCTGAGTTCAAAGGCCTGAGAAGCAAAAGGAGGTGATGTCCGAGGGCAGGAGGACGGCAATGTCCCAGCTCAAACAGACTGAATTTGCCCTTCCTTGGTTTTTATTCTGTTAGTTTCCTTGATGGATTGGCCGATGCCCTCCCCAAGGGTGATGGGGAATGTCTTTACTCAATCTACAGAGGCGTGCCCATCTCTTCCAGAAATGCCCTCACAGGCACATCTAAAAATAACATTTCACCAACTATTTTGAAATCTCCTGGCTCAGTCAAGTTGAGCTATAATATTCGTATCACGGAAGGTGAGGAGGAACGTTGTTCCCAGTACTTCAAGGCTCTCTACCTTAGGGAATGTGGGTCTCCATGAAAAGATTCAAAAGCTCCTCTCTCTTTGGACTACTTTTCATATACAAGCGAAAGGACTGGAAAGGAAATCTTCCAGGTTCCTGGCTTTGGTCATCTAGGGAAAAAAGACTCTACCGCTTTTTCCTGCGGTCTTCGGATCTGATGACAGGAGGAGGTATTCTGCATTGCCCAGATTATCTTTTCCTAGCAATTGGAGTTGTTCCTCATTGCCTGGCTATAACACAGAATTATTGAATAAAGAAATGGCTTGTGGGACCTATGACTTACAAATGTGATATGACCTATTGAGCAACCTCAATCTTCCTTCCACATTTAAATTAGTATTGGGTTTTTGTCCTGGGTAGAAATCAAAGTGCTGCGCCATTCATTTCAGTAAAGTCATGGCCCACCTAACTCAGCAGTTTGTTTTGAGATGATGCGATTTTATTCGACTTGGACAGGAAAGACCAATGAGCAGGGGTACTTAGGGAGAACCTTTCTCGAGGTCAACAAAGCAAATCCTTCATGATTTATCCCTAAGGCATTAGAGAAGGGAAGGGGACCTCCTCTTTTGCAGTGGGTCCCCCACATAGTGACCAGGTGTGGAGGGAGGTATGTGCATTTGTGTTTGTGAACACGGGTTTGTGAGGACATGCAGAGACGTTATCCTCCCAGTGTGGCCTTTGTTGGATCTTTCACTGTTCAGGAGTTTGTAAAAGATAGATTTTAATAAAATAATTGGTCAACAGATATTTAGGAGTGTACTGACTTTTTTTTATTTCTTTGGCAGTTTTGGCCGGGGCCAGGCTTGAACCCTCCACCCATGGCATATGGGGCCAGTGCCCTACTCCTTGACTCACAGGCACCCCGCCCCCCGACGTTGTACTTTATGCAATGGGGACACGAGAGAAAATAAGGCATGGTCCTAGCCTTTCAAGAACTTATAATCAGGGCAGCACCTGTGGCTCAAAGGAGTAGGGCACCAGCCCCATATGCCAGAGGTGGCAGCTTCAAACCCAGCCCTGGCCAAAAACTGCAAAAAAAAAGAACGTACAATCAAGTCAGCAGGGTAACATACATCTACATCTAAGATAAGAAACCAGTATGTAGGATAGACTACACGGTGGGATTATTTGTGGGTTGCTACAAGGTACGAAGCAATGTATTCTATAGCTGGTTCCATTAATCCAGTCTTCTCATTAACCCTGCGCAGAGGAAGGGAAAGTTACTTTCTCTGGAGGTGACTGCAGTGAAACTGAAGTGACGCGCAATAACCTACCTGAGACGCAAGGGGCAAGAACCACTTGGGACTTTTATTCCAGCCTTCCGACTTCAGAGCCTGTTCTCTTTCCCTGCACCTCCTCTCCCTCCGATTGCAACTAGCTGTTCACAGGGAGGGATTCCCTGCACAGTGTGTGTACAGCTGCTGTTTTTTTTTTTCTTTGTTTCTTGTTTCCTCACCCTGGTTTTTCTCTCTTGCTTTCTGCTTCTACCCAGGCATGGCTGGCCCTGTTATTATTTTCAAAGCTAGGAAAGATTTCATCAGGCACATCCATTTTCTCATGGAAAAGCAAACCCGGTAATCATTGGGAGATTAGAACCACTATGAACTAAGTATAAGCTGAATGTTTCTGTCTCTGACAGGCTCCAAACCCATTTTGTAAACATCAACATGAGTTTAGGCTCCCAGAAAATAGCCAGTAGGGTCAAAATTAGCAACCTCACTAGTGAAGCCGTCTCTAACCATAAAGAACTGCAGGGCTAGATGATACTGAATCTTCAACAAATTGGTCAGAGCATCCTGGTTTGGTGATTTCGTGGTTTCCCCCAGAGAACACTTTCTCATAGGGGCAAATGTTCATGCCAACCTCACGAAACTGTGTGCAGGTATTTATGAGCTGATCACAGCACCCTGTTCCACTGTGATGCTTGAGAAGAGGGGTGGGGCACACGCCCAAGGCTCCGAGGAACCAAACTCGGGGGCAGCCGGAGCATTTCTGTGCCATAAGAGGCAATTGTGATCAGGCGCTGTGAAGGGCGGAAGCGCTCACTTTGCTGTGGTTTCAAGCATTGCTTGAGACGTGCTACCTTTTTCAAAAGCAGCCAAAGGGTCATTTGATAGAAGGAATGGTCACACCATACACTGTCTGGATCCATTATTACCTTGGGTCTTCAGGCAAGTGTGTTTAAGCGAGGGCAAGCCTAGACTTTTTCTTCAATTATCTTTCTTCTATTTCAACACTCTCTTTGCCTGTCTTTAGAAGGTTCCAAGCAGACACCTTTGCTTTATTTTTCTTCCAATTCCCAGGTTCTTATCTTTCTCTCTCAATTTTTTGATCTTAAATGCAAAAGTACCTTCAGGCCCTGAGTTCTTACCTTTGTGGTTGTCTTTCTGCAAGGCACCTCCTGGGCTTGCTTAATCATTTTTTTCTTGCCCCGCTTTATTGAAAGTGCAATAAAGCTACTATTCATCAGCACAAGATTAAAGACACAGAGGGCTGCACTTCTACAGCGTGGGAGCAGGAGGTGCAGCTGCAGGAAATGACAGGTGTGGCGGCCTTCTGCGAGGGCGAGCAAGTGCATGTTTGCCTGAATGCTCCTTTAGCCAACTGGACATTGAATGTTGATGCAGGCAGGACACCGCAACAATCCCAGGTGCAAATAAACAGGCCTCTTCTCCGCAAAGGATCCTTCTCCAGGAAAGGAATAAGGGGCCCACTGACACCCGTAGGCTAAGAAGGGCACTGTGGCTCAGCACTGGAATGAGATACAAATGTCCTTCCCAGGTATATTCTCTCTCTCTCTCTCTCTCTTTCTCTCTATCTCTATCTCTATCTCTCTATCTATCTGGATTCTGTGAGGATGCTGGAAAAGCTACATCCCCGGGCAGTCCGTGGGTGACCCATGCCTGGGGGGGGGGAGGGCTGCAGGACTGGTGGTGATGGGAATGCCATTCACAGAAACAGGGAAGGCTTGCGGCCAGTGCTGGGTCTGGGAAGTACTGGGGAACAGAAGGGAGCTGGCCTGCCAGGGCCCAGTTCAGAATCCTCAGGTGTAGAACGGCTGTTCCTCTGTTCTTTTATATGAGGCAAGATGGACAGAGAGGAGATGGGGGTGAGAGTGGTCTATCTTGACATTGTGGGGGGAAAACCTGAAAGACCATGAAGGTTTTCCTTCCTTCCTTCCTTCCTTCCTTCCTTCCCTCCCCCCCTCCCTTCCTTCTCTCCTTCTTCCTTCCTTCCTCCCTTCCTTCCTTCCTCCCTTCCTTCCTTCCCCGGACCTCTGCCTCCTTCTGTCACCCACACTGGAGTACAGTGGTATGATCATAACTCACAGCAACCTCAAACATCTGGGCTTGAGCAATTCTCCTGCCTCAGCCTCCCAGGTAGCTAAGGCTACAGCCATGAAGCAGCACTGGGCCTAGCTAACTTTTCTTTCTTTCTTTCTTTGTAGAGACAGGGTCTTACTGTGTTGCTCAGGTTTCTCTCCAACTCCTGGCCCTAGGCAGCTCTCCTGCCCTGGCCTCCCAGAGTGCTGGGATTAGAGGCGTGAGCCCCCATGCCTGGCCTCTCTCACGCTGGGATTAGAGGCGTTCTGGGATTAGAGGCATGAGCCCCGTGCCTGGCCTCTCTCATGCTGGGATTAGAGGTGTGCTGGGATCAGAGGCGTGAGCCCCGTGCCTGGCCTCTCTCACGCTGGGATTAGAGGTGTGAGCTGGGATTAGAGGCGTACTGGGATTAGAGGCGTGAGCTGGAATTAGAGGCGTGAGCCCCGGGCCTGGCCTCTCTCATGCTGGGATTAGAGGTGTGCTGGGATTAGAGGCGTGAGCTGGAATTAGAGGTGTGAGCCCCGGGCCTGGCCTCTCTCATGCTGGGATTAGAGGCGTGCTGGGATTAGAGGCATGAGCCCCGTGCCTGGCCTCTCTCATGCTGGGATTAGAGGCGTGCTGGGATTAGAGGCGTGAGCCCCAGGCCTGGCCTCTCTCACCTGGGATTAGAGGCGTGCTGGGATTAGAGGCGTGCTGGGATTAGAGGCGTGAGCCCCAGGCCTGGCCTCTCTCACCTGGGATTAGAGGCGTGAGCCCGGGCCTGGCCTCTCTCACGCTTTCTTTCTCCTGACACACATTGTGGTGACCTGTGACTATTCCCAATATCTGAGAAGTGGTCATCTGTAGCCGTGCTCACCTGCATTAGTCAGGAATAGTTACTCATTCCTACTTAATCCTATAGAATCACCTTCCTGAGGGAGGTGAAATGCTGTGATATGTGTGAGGAGTAATTTTGTAGAAGAACTCTGTTAAGGGCTGTCTCGGAAAAGTCGGAAGCTGTTCTCCCCCCTCCAGACAGCTTTGGCTCTGGGTGAGAGCAATTATGCTCATTTCCCTTGTCTTCTTTTTAACCTGGTAAGAAATGTGTCCTCTGCATTGTTGTGGAGGCTGGATGAATAGGACAGACAGAGCAGGGCAGGTAGGAGGAGTGACGGAGTGGGCTGCCGAGGTCGCTTCGTGATCCATCTCTGCAGAAGCCAGCGTTAATTCCGTGGAGACTCAGCAAGACTGATATGCAGCGGTGACAGTTTGGACATCTGAACACGACCTTGGATGTGCTCACAACTGCAGCTGAAACTATGCCAACTTCTCAGAGTAGTGTATCACAGGGGCCGCATACCGTGCTGGAAGTCGGCCGGGTTCGGAGTGTTCGTGTATCTACAGAGGAACCTCTTTGGTTCTGTGACGCCGTGTCCCCTGGCGGGACGGCTTCTGTTTCAATCTATTTCCAATAATTAAACACTTACAAGGAAGCCCAGCACAGCACTCTTGTATTCACCGGGAGTTTGTGAGACGCCCTCGTTGTGGCCATCATAAATAATTATTCAAGCAGTGCAGTGTGGGCTGGTCAGCACTTCCTGCACCGTGGCCGTTCACCGGGTATCCGGTCAGATTTCAGCCTTGGGAAGAAAAAAATAAAGGACTCTGCCTTTGGCTTCCCAGAACAGACTGGTTACAGGAGCGTTCTCTCCTGTAAAGTAATAGCAAATTGTTTCAGGCAAGGGTCATTTCCAACGCCCTTTCACTCTGCTGTTCTGCTCTCAGAAACCACATGTCTAAATTAGTGGTTCTCCCACTGGTCTCTAGAACAGCAGCACAAGCACCACTTGGGATTATATCAGAAACACAGATTCTGAGGCCTGGCCTGTGGGCTCGGAGGCTGTGGAGCTTGGGGCCCAGCAATCCCCATTAGCTCAAGTCTTCCAAGTGATTGTGATGCAAGTTAGACTTGAGATCAACTGATTTAGATGTTATTTTGGGAGGCCCTGTTAGGACACTCAAGAACACTTAATTAAAAAAAGATAAAACTGGGTGAATCCTGGTTCTGCAGTTTACTGTCAACGCGATCTTAGTCAATGTGGATACTCTTTCTTAGCCTCAGTGAAACCCATCTGTAAATTGGCTATTACTGTTTTCTTATTATAGTGAACCCTGCCAAGTTTCTGAGAAGGTAAAATAATGCATATAATGGGTTTGTACAGTACCCAGCATATAGTGAGATGTTCACTGAACATTGGCCGTGAACATGAATTCCTCAAGTTCTACTCCGACCTCCCCTTCAGGTTATTAACATAAGCAATATCCCAGGGATATTACTGGCAAATCAAGCTGAGAAGTGTGTTGTCCTTCTTGAGAGATTTCTTGCTGACGTGATTCCAGATCCACGTTTCAGGAGCAGCAGCCTAGATGATGATCATCAGGTCGGCGGGGAGTGTAAGTGCGGGTGGGCATCAGGTGAGCCCCTACTGGCTGCTCTTTCTCCCATTCACACTCAGAGTCTATCCAGGTGTCCTCAGAGTCCTCAAAGCCAGAAAGGAAAGCTGAGAATACGCCCTCGTCCTGTCTGACCCTGTGTACTCAGGTACCTGGAGATATTATTCAAATGGAGATCCAGGGCCCTTTCTGTTTGAGTCCCCCCCTCCCTGCCAGAGGCTCCCTTCCCCTCTTTTCACTTACCTGTCTCTGTTATCTTTCAATAAACTCCATCTTTTAATGGAGATTCAAATTCTTTACATCTGAGATGAGGCCTGGAACTCTGAATTTCCAACAAGGTCTCACCCAGTGACAGGGATGCTGCTGGCTTTTTGACCCCACTTTTGCACAGCAGGTGCGAGGCCACTGCTAATGTACATGACACTCACCAGGCAAGGAGTGGTCCAAGGGCCATCAACACTGTCATCAGCTCAGAGCTGGCTACAAATGCAGACTCTCAGGTTACAGCCTACACCTGCTGAATCAGCCTCCGCTTTTTGGCAACATCCCTATGTGACTCACAGGCAGAGTAAAGCCAGAGCTACACTCAAAACTGGCTTCATGGCTTTATTTATTTATATCAGAACCTATATGTGGTTTAATGCTCTGCTCTCACTATTTTGAGATTCTTGCTAATTCTTGAACAAAGGATGTTTGTATTTTTCACTGGGCCCCACAAATTATTTAGCTGGCCCTGGAAACATCTTACTATATGCTGGGTACTGTACACCAGTGGTTTTCAAACTTTAGTGTGTGTATGACCCAACTAGGATATTATTATAAATTCATATTTCAAGGTTTCCCAAAGATTCTGAAAGAGTAGGATTGGGGTGGGGTGAGACTCAGAGTCTGTAACAAATCACCCATGTGACTCTAAGGTAAGTGGCCCATGCCCACGGGTAGCCCCCTGATTTTTCACCGGTTAGATCTTTCATCATTTTCATGCTGTGTCTGAGTGATGCCCTAGAGACCCTGCATCTCTCCTGAATTACCAGAAAATACAATAAGCCACTCAAAACTTACTGGACACCAGAGCAAAAGTGTTTCTGGTTGGGCAGTTTCCCCACGGGAGCTCTCTGCAAAGCATCCGCCTGTGCCTAAGTGTCCCTGCAGTGATACTGTGACTACTGTGACATTTGCACAAATAAAGCAGGAAGGCCACACACTCAGGATGTCTCATCTGGACAGGGACTGTCTGAGGAAGCAGGTGTGTGCAGTAGCAGTTACTAGATACACACACATTATAGTCAGGGACCATTTTGAGACTCCAATAGAAGCAATTGCCCCTCCCTCCCTGAAAAAATTCACCTTTGCACTTTTTGAGATGCACTTACCCCGTTTCCCCGAAAATAAGACATCCTCCGAAAATAAGACCTACTTACAGGAAAGGTAAGATGTCCCCTGAAAATAAGACCTAGCGTATCTTTGGGGGCACACCTTAAAATAAGACACTGTCTTATTTTTGGGGAAACAGGGTAGGACCAGGAATTAGAAGACCAGACTGAGAGCTCCAACTTTAGCATTCTTAGCTCTCTTGGACAAGTCACCAGACCACTTGGAACCCCAGAGCCCTGATCTTTAAAGTAAACAATAGGTAAGAGCCTCTACCTCACAGATTTACTGCAAAAATCAAATGAGACCGTGAGAATGTCAAAGTGCCTTGTTCACTGCGGAAGAACGTGTGCCTTGGAGCATCATTCTCCATTCTGTGCTATTTTGCTATTTCCAGCTTTGGAGTCAGGCGCAGGACACTGTGAATTTGCCTCAAGGCCATAGAACACACTTGGTGTAGCGAGAGAGAGAAATGAATACAGACAGAAAGATCTGATGAGGACTTGGCAACAGTTGCTGAGAAATTTGAAAGTGTAGGAAAGAGAAGGGAGCTTCCACAATTTGAGGACTCCAGATGCAAAAATAAAATAAAAAGAAAGTCTATTTTTACACATGCAGTTTTGAGATTTCAGAAAATGCCTTTAGTCTAGCAGTTATTGTACACCTCTGCCCCTGGGTGGAATGATGATAAATAGCAACGGTGATGGTCCATATTTAGTTTTGACTTCAGGAGCCTCCTGTGGGAATTCGCTGTTCCAAGATGAGAAGAATGACGGTTAGCAGTTGAGAGCTGGGTCTCTGATCTAGCATATATTAACTTTGTGACTCGGAGGGTTATTTACTTTCTCAGTTCTTCTGTTCCTTTTCTGATAGAACGTTCCTCATAGAGTTGTTACACGTGTTAAATGACTTAGTACACCCCAAATAGCTAGATAGAGGTGTGATAGATTATCCACATCACGGGAATCCTTTAGCAGAGGGAAGGCCAGCAGTATTCAACGGGCTTATGCTTCCAGGTTACACCTGGGGAGTTATTTAAAGTAAGTCCTGAGTTTGCGGATGGTTTCAGAATCACTGATCTGCTCAAGACCCAGAAGTCTGAGACAGCCGGTGTTCTGAGGCTATAATCCTGTAAGGATTCTAGCAAGGTGCACAGCTGACAAATCAAGCAAGTAAATTGTGTGTGTGTCCTGGGGGAGACAAAGGAGAGACAAGGTGTGGTGACAAGACATCTTAGCCTACTCATGAAGACTCTGCTCCAAAGCCTCCCATCTTTTCTCCGGTCCCTTGATCTTTCTGTTTGCTCTTCTCTTTAGGTGCACAATTGACAACCGGGTCACCCGGGTGGCCTGGCTAAACCGCAGCACCATCCTCTATGCCGGGAATGACAAGTGGTGCCTGGATCCCCGTGTGGTCCTCCTGAGCAACACGCAGACCCAGTACAGCATTGAGATCCAGAATGTGGATGTGTATGACGAGGGCCCGTACACCTGCTCCGTGCAGACAGACAACCACCCCAAGACCTCCCGGGTCCACCTTATTGTACAAGGTAGGTGGGGGGAGGCCTGGCTGATGGGCCAGCTGGGAAAGGCTGTGTGATGAATTTTTCTTTGTGATTGTTATGTTGCAGTTAGAGGCTGAATTTTCCAATTATTTGTCCATCGAGTGGGACTAGGATTTTTTGTTCGCTTTTGTTACAATAATGTGTTTTCTCAGAAATTTTTCTTTTAATTATTGCTTTCCTTGGCATTTTTGTCCCTTAATTTTTTTTTCTTTTTAAGATTTCATCCAACTCCAAGATTGCTTTATTTTAAGACAGGCATTCTCATGCTCCCTTGGCAGCACATGCCCTAGACCAGCCTTGAAAGAATGCAGAGCCAACTGGAATGTTCTGGGCACTTCCCCCAGCTGTAACTTTTCCAAGCACCCCCTTACATCCAGCGTACTGATACTTCTCTCACCTTTGAGCCCAGGGTTTTGGATACCCCTCTTCCCCTTCCACAGCTGCGTCTGGCTCTCCCCATCCCATTTGTACCCCAATTCTCGCTGCTACTTGTGTACCCCACAAGCCCAGCTCCCGGGGCTCGTGTGTTTGCTTATTTTGATTTTTTGCGTTTTTCTTTGTTCTGCTGTCTTGTTTCTTAGCCTCTGGGAATGGTGCTCACTTCTTCCCACAAGCAGAACTGGTCCTGGGGGCATTCAGACACATTTAACCAGGCGGACCCCTCCCTAGGTAGTGAATGAGAGCTTAGAGTCCGACCCGGCTGCATTCTAGCTGAGAGAATTTAAGTTATTTCTGCGCCTTGGGGTTCTCTGTCTGTAAGATGGGAACAGTGTGGGGATTGAATGTTACACATACTAACACGTATAGCACCCAGCAGAGGATCTGCCACGTACAATGATATTCACATGTTAGCTACTGGGTTTTCCTCTCTCTCTCTTTCTCTCTCAGGACTGCTGATATTTTTTAACTTTATTTAAACACATTTTAACAGTGGACCAAATGCCTCAGAAGCATAAGTCAGCCCTCTGCTAGACCTTCCTCCCCAAACTGCTTCCAAGTTCCCTTCATCCAATGCATGGCAGGCCCAGGGCACTAAACTCTTGTTCTGGGGATTCCCTCGCTGGCCCCGAGTCAGCATGTTCATGAAATCACCAGAATTATAACAGTGGGTCCTTAGAGTCTCTCATGTGGTGGCAAGGCTGGTCACAACAAGTATTTATGTATTTATTTACTTACTTACTTAGAGACAGAGCCTCACTCTGTCATCCTGGGTAGAGTGTTGTGATATCATAGCTCACAGCAACCATAAACTCTTGGACTCAACCGACCCTCCTGCCTTAGCCTTTCAAGTAGCTGGGATTACAGGCACCTGCCACAAGACCCACCTACTTTTTCTATTTTTAGTAGAGACAGGGTCTTGCTCTTTCTTAGGCTGGTCTCAAACTCCTAAGATCAAGCAACCCACCCAGCTCAGCCTCCCAGAGTGCTAGGATTACAGACGTGAGCCACTGCGCCTGGCCATACCAAGTATTTCTTTATTTTTTTTTATGTATACATTAATGCATTATGGGGTTCAATGTGCTGATTTCATATAGAATTAGGAACACTTACATCTCACTGGTTAATCTCTACCTCATCTCGTTTACTTAATTATTGTGTTAAGACATTTATACTCTACACTTAATAGATCCGACGTGTGCCCTCGCATTATGCACCGTAGGTGTGATTTTGTTTTTTATTTTTGTTTCCTCTTTCTTCCTCAAACAAAACTACGATGGCTTTTTTTTTTATTGGGTGTATACATGAGTATTTTTCAAACTGATGTGCACAAATTACATTTTTAAAGGAAATAGAATTGCACAGAAGGTATCAGATTGTATTACAAATAGCGTGTGTACATTTGTAATATAAGATGCATTTTCTACTGTAGATGAGAAGATGAACAATATGCACGAGAATCCCCATTCTCTGGGGAGGTCTGATGAATGGCCCAGTGCCACCGTCCATGCTCTGTGCCAGGAAGTGGGGGGGCACTCTTGAGCCCTCCCCTTCTGCTCCCCCAAAGTCCACACCCACACCTACCCCATGCAAGCTGGTTGTTGAGAGCAGAATATACAACAATAGTGAAGAGTGACTAGGAACCAAGAATTATCACAGACATTTGCTTTAGCGAGCAGGGCCTTCATGCAACAAGAAGATGGGAGAAACTGTGAAAACACTTCCCTGAAAACAAGAAACATGTTTTTGTCATTTTTTTCATAAGCCACCCCACCCCACATACCCACATGCCCCTGCCATAAACACCTGGCAGAGTCCCTTCTACAAAGTGAACGTTTAATAAATGTTTATTGACTCAAATGGCTGGGATTAGAGCCCAGCCCAGGGATCTTACATGGGCTCCAACGGAGAGGGTTGAGTATTCGTGGGGGTGGGTGATGGGAGCGGTGAGAGGATAGAGTCTACATCAATCTTCACTGGTGTCCAAGCTAATGGAAACTGTCTAATCCCCAGCTAGGTGTTTACATCTGTGACTTGGCGAGGTGCCCTCTTAGCATGACACACCACCTCAAGTATTGAAATCTCATCTTGGGCTAATTTTCGAATGCTGATGGGTGTATTGATCTGGAAACAAGCTGGGTTAAAAAAGGCATCAGTCTTGTACACAGACTCAGCCCAAGCTAATCCTCTGTCGATATGCCTGGACTGAGTATTATTGACACTTTAATGAATAGAGGACCACAGTTTTTTCAGGGCCAACCTGACCCCCTCTTCTAAGCAATCAGACAAACTAAATAGAGCCAGACACCCTGTTTCTGTATTGGAAGGTGGATACACCACCCTTCTGAATTAAAAAAAGAAATAAATTTATCTTGGGATCGTTTATTATACTGAACATAAACCCTAAGTCCCCTAGCAGAAGCTGACTGTCTGGATTTGAAGTTGCTATTCAACCCTGAGCAGAATGCTGCCGGAATAAAAGTTAGGCATATTAAGTTTTCAAAATGGTATTACGATCATTCTAAGAAAAGAAATAAAAGCAGCAACAACCAAAGGAACTAAATTCTGCCTGTGAGTGTGTGTACTTTTGTGTATGTAGTCAGCCACTTCGTGTATAAATAAACCCACACAGAAGGAAAGGAAGGACATTTTCACAGTCTTGTGTAGGCTGCTTCAGGTCTGGGGGTGCCCATCCCTTTGTTATAAAATATCCTATCAAAATCCCAGCAGATTGCACTGGCTTTCTTCTCCTCTCTGGTTGCTATTCAACATGTTCAGTTTTCCCATCAGACGCGATTCCTGGGGCATCACACTGGGCGGGAAGTCCCTGGGCAAGCTAGGAGCAAGGGCCACCCCTGGGAAGGTGGGATGCCGAGGAGAAGGCAGCAGAGGGCATTGTGTAGGCGGCGGGCAAGAGAACTGAGCTAAGTAGCTGGTTGGTGGAGTGTCTATTTAGAAGTAAATTCAAGTTAGCTAGAAACAAAATAAAAAATTGCCACATTCACACTAGCCACATTCCAGTACTTTACTAGTTACACGTGACTGGAGGGTCCTGTGTTTGCGTGTTCCCTGTTGCTATAAAGGAAGACCTGAGCTGGGTAATTTATAGAGAAAAGCAGCTTATTTGGCTCACAGTTTGGCCATCTGTACAAGGAGCTCCAATGTGTGCTTCTGGGAGGGCCTTAGGCTGCTTCCACTCAAAGTGGAAGGTGAAGGGGAGCCAGTATGTTTAGGGATCACGTGGTGAGGGGGGAAAGGGATGGAGGAGAGATGCCAGGCTCAGCGTGAGAACTCACCCTGTACCCATGCACTAATCTATTCACGAGGGCTCCACCCCTGTCACCCAAACACCTCTTCCATTAGCCCTCCAATATTGGGGCTCAGTTTTCACCATGAGGTTTATGAGGACAGACTCTCAAACTACAGCATTCCTGTATTGGACAGGTCAGTAGTAGACCATTTATGTGAACTTGCATCATAGACAACTCTACTGGGCAGTGGTGTAAATGGCTACCACTAAGGAACAGCAGGTGTTAAAGCTAGAAGGGTTTTCCTTGACTTGAAGGTGCAGGTATGATGTGCAAAGCAGAATGGAGTTTTGGAAAGGAGATAGAAATTAAACAAAAAAACATAGCGTTTGTTTAAAAACAAAAAATTGCTGAAAAATTGGAGCAATGGAGTTCATATGCTAGTTAGGATGGAAAGTAAAGTTGAGTGTACAAAGATAAATTTGAAGGAGAATGGGCAGAGTTCAGGGATGGGTTAATGTGCGTGAGGGGAGGTGAATCCCCCAGGAGGCTCAGATTTCTACCCTGGGGCCCAGGCAGCATAAGTGGGAATGGGGTGGAGGTTGGTACTGACATTATCTAAAGCATCCCCTGGTAAAATTGATTCTTCAGTAGAGGTGAGTTCAGAAACTTGAACTTCTTGACTTTGAGATATCTGGAACATTCCATTTAAAACGCAGTAGAAAGTAAGAGATACCACCCATGGATTTGCCTGTCCCTTTAGGCAACCACCAGGTGATCTTTGGGGCCAGAGTGAGGGAGCATCATCTAAGATTTGTTAAAATTTGAATCTAATTCTTTCCATCCCTTTGACCTTAGGGTTTTCTGCTTTATGAGTGTAATGAATAGGTGGCTGCTTCTGGAGTCCATCTGAATATTTTGGCCTTTTTAATACTTTTTAACACCACCAAGGCAAGCTTCTTTTGTATCTAAAACATCCATACCCCTGTCTCCATTGTTAGCTGGGACAAAGCCGCTTCTTGGAAAATATAGAATGGATACAGCACTCAGTGGGACTGAATTATTTGTCAAATTAAGGAAAGCTCTGGGAAGCCATCTCAGAAGCCCTGTTTGTATTTCCAAGAACCTGCAAATGATGGGTTAGTAAAACCCTGGCTGTGGTTCTCTGCAGAGTGTTAGGAAATGTCCTTCTTATCCAAGCAGGAAAACTTAACTTCTCAGCCTCCCCTGGCTTACCTGCAGGACTTTAATCTCACTTAGAGGAGCATTTACATGATGGAAAACAGTAGAATACAGTGCTTGTAAAAACAGGGACGTTAGTGTAATAAAAATAAAAAAAGCTTTTAGCCTCTTTATCGGTTTTCCAGGCCCCATCTAGGTCTCTTTTGTCATTGGAGCATCTAATCACCCCCTCCCTTTTGTTTGGTGAAAATGAGTTTTCCTATTTCTTCCTGGATAGAATTAATCTGAAAATCCCTTCTATTGTTTGATAGTTAATTACCTGCCTTTGGAGTCAAACAGCTCTGAAGCTCAGGTGAAAGGAAGGAGACCCTCATGTCTATGGGATGGGGCAGAAATAAGGGACAGAAGCCAGGACACTGCCATCCACTCCGTGCGTTCGCGCAATTCCAGGGAGACAGCGACTTGGTCGGGGATACTTCCCGCCCCGGCAGGTGACTTGCAGAAGAAACAGATCTTTGGCTGTAGCAGTCCTTCATTTCCCTTTTATTCTCTCTCTCTTATATCCCCCTGATACATACAACCCTGTTTCTTTCCAACCCTCAATAATTAGTTGACCTTGTCAAGCCAAACTCGTTATTCTGATTAAGAGAACAGGAACAATGACTTTTAATTTCTAGACACCCACTCCCCATAGCCTCCCTTTCCTTCCCAGAACCTGAACAAAAGGAAATTTGAAACACAAAATTTCAAAGGCAATAATGTGATCTAATCCTTGCTTTGAAAGCAAAGTTTGGATTTTCTCTCTATGACCCATCGTTACCCAGAAGGCACCAGGCTCCCACGGAGCTCTGAAGACCTTTGCACCAACACTTTCTATCCCTGCTGAGTCCGTGGGAGAGGAAACCACTGTGATCCAATTCTGAACAGACTGTAGTCCCCTTCTGAGCTCGTCTGTGTTCTCCAGGTGTCAGCAGCCCTGTGTGATGGACAGTGGGCACGCTTGCCTTCCCAAACTGCTTTCTGAATGACCTCCCCTTTTCCTGTCCCGTTCAAGAAAGATTTGAAAATGCACATTTGGTCTGGACGTAAGACTGTGTGCATCTGAATTTGGTAGAACCGTGGAAAAAGTCAGGAAATTAAATTTCAGTACAAAATTAGAGTACTCCTGAAAGAACCCTGGAGAATGGCAAGGAAGTGGGGCATTCTTCCTGAAATTGATTTCAAAATCTAGACAGTATGCAGATGAGGCAACTCAGTTCTGCCTGGTGAGTTTTCCAGTTTCCTGAAGCGGTTACAGACAATGGAGGGGCAAAATTTGTCAGCAAGATGCTAGATCAATACTAAAATTTCACTGACCCTCTAGAAACAGGTCTGCTAAGCCAAATGAGGCAGAGTATTTAAGACTAAAGTAATAACATCAGCAACTGCTATGATGAAAGTCGTAGTGGTTTAATAGTGGAATGTTCTGTGTCTTTTGGTATGGCTGGGGGAGGCGCCTCATGTTTTCTAAGCAGTTGGGGAAACGTTGCTTCTGTCTCAGAATGGCAGATGACAACAGGGTCCCCCTCTCCAAGCCCCTCGTGTCCACTTATGGCTCAAATGGAACAGAAAGTCCAGGTGGCCCTTGTTGCTTCACAGCAAACACAGGAGTCAGGCACCACTCTCCAGGTGAGCAGTCACAGCTCCTGAGGGAACATCTGTGAGAAGCCACGGTCTCCTTATTCCTGAGGTGGTTTCCCCAGGGACTCCGAACTGCCTCTGAGCGGCCTCAGATTCCACCACCACAGACGTGAAAACCAGTGGCTCTTACTTTTTCTGGATCTTGATTCCTTCTGCCCCCTCCAAGTAAGAAACATTGTCTTTTTATTTTAGGGAAGGTACAAACATCAGATCCTGGACAAGTAGAATTTTCAGGATATATTGTTTTAGACTCATGTTCCCATACTGAAGGTGCTGATTTATTTAAGCTGGACTTGAAGCAAATGTTCTTGATCAGGGGTTGGACGAGGTTTCTTTATAATCTCATGACCCACTGGTACAGATCTGGCTAATCCCAGAATGTGTCCCCAAAAGACCCTCATGACCACGTTGCTGAAGGTTTCTGGAGCCATAAGGGGTACTGAGGGTACATCATTGATCTCAATGACATGGCCCGTAACAGAAGACTCTCAGGGACTCAAAAGACTGAGAGACTCTTACCAGTCTTCTCTTCTTGATGAAATTTAAAAACTTAGCATCTTCAGGCCTGGGGAGAAGTGAGTGAGAAAGGCTCTCAGGCCATCTGTTGTCAGATTGAGGATTTTCAACTGACACTTTTCAATTCCATTTAACAGTATTTTGAAGCCAGATGCTGGGAACATGAAGATTTCAACAGCGCTTCTGCCCTGTCTAGCGGGAGAGACCGCTGTAATAACAAGAAACTGTGTCATCCGGGAACAGGAATTAGGATGTCTGCGCATACAGACGCCTGAAATCTAGTAATTAAATGTATCTGCAAAGGTTATATTTCATGAGGGTCTGCAGTGGTGAGGAGAGCTTTTGGGGGCTCTTAGGGGGAGACAGCACCCCAGGTAGGGGCAACTAAGAAAGCTGGAAAGCTGGGGCACTCTGAAAGTGAATGACGTGTGGGGGAAAGGGCGGGAACACAAACGTGGTAACAGAGAAGGGTTCCCAGGGTGAAATCATTCTGTGTATGGCCAGAAAGGTGAGCTGCCTCTCGATTTTAGATGAGGCCATATAGGTTTTCAGCAAAGACATAGTTTTTCTTGTTGTTCTGCAAGATTACTTCTCTTCTTCACGGAAATGGACACTAGATTGTTTTGGCAATGGACAAATACCCCAAATTCCTATCAGTGGGATGGAACATGACAAGATGTGGGGGTCAATAAATCTTGGGAGAAGAGAAGTATTGGAAGGAAAGAACATATCCAATTTCAACTGGTTCCATGCCTTTTCTGTGGTTAAGATGCAAAGGGGAAGGAGTGCCAAAGACTTTTCTATACAAAAAAATCAATTTTTTGAAGGCATTAAAATATATATTTTGTAATTTCAGTGGCAGTCATGATTCTTTTTCCACTGTAGAATTAAGGTGCGTTTGTGTACTAGCTAAGAGAGTACCAAGTATTGGGTTTTGCTCTGTTATTGGGATGTTCCTGAAAGAGTGAGAATGGTGCTAAGGATAAATGGCAATGCAGGAAGGGTATCCAGGCCTCAGGTCCCCAGCAGCCATCTGGGAGCGAATAGGCACACGAGGACAAGGGTCCCTGTGTCAGATGTCTCCAGGCTAATTTAGACTTTGCGATGTCACCCCTTGAAGTATGCCTTTTGACTTCTGTTCCCATTGAATGTTGCCGGTGGTAAATGAATTCCTACATTGGTACAGCATCTAATTGGCTTCTGCTGGAGCTCGGCTGAGCGGTGGAATTTGCTCCTGGAGTTTTTGGAGCTCCGTGCTTCTCTTGCGAGAGATCTTCATTCCGTGTTATTTGAGAAAGAATTTATCGATGCAAAATTAGGGCAGTTTAATTTGGTGGTGTGTTTTCTTTATGTCTCGATTATATATTCATGTCTTTGTGGTAACTCAGCTGGTGGGAGGATTAAGAATTCAAAACATAGGATTTTCACTTGGCAAGGAGTGCGTTCCACTCTGATTAATTGGGAGTCTGCACAATGAACCCGGCGTTGGCTCTGTAGGGGATTGAACAGCTTAGTAGAAAGAAGTAAATTTCACGATTTAGGAGTCTTGGGTTCCAGTCTAAATTTTGACAATAATTACCTGGGAAAACAACCTCCTTACTTAAGCTACTCGAGATAAGATATTACCCGTTAGACACAGTTTATAGAAATGTTGTGCTGTTTCCCATAATCTGATTTGGAGACAGGTGCCAAATAGATGCAAAGAAACAGAACCTGAGTAGGTGGTGACACCCTTCCTTTTTTCGGTAATTTGCTATCAGTAAAGGTTTCTGCTCTTCCCTCCATTTGCACCAGGAATGCATGCAGTTTCATGGCCTGTGTGGGTCCCCATGCCCAGTAGTGTGTGGATGGCGTCCCATTTCCCCCTCCTCTGAATGCTAGCCTTCCTGGCTTCCCAGCCTTCCTACCTGTGGTGTTCCTCAGCTCTCTCGCCACTGTGTCCTTTGTGCTCAATTCTTTTTACGCATGTTTTATGGTGTCCTGTAATCCTAAAACCTGGGCTTTACAGAGGGAACACTTCTGTGAATGCTGTCCCTTATTCTGAGGACCGGCTAGCCAAGCCTTTTCTTTTTCTTCTGGGGTAGATTGGAAAGTCAGATTTTCTTGTCTCCTTTTCACACATACAGAGACTACCAAGCATCAAGTGCTGAGGTAGAGATTGGAATAGATACAACAATAAATGGGATCGATCCCTCACATCAGGGTGTATACAAGGGGGTGGGGCACAGATTGTGGTGCAGACAGGAAATTCTAGAACGGAGCCACTGGAGAGAATCCTGTGACTGAGAGGGAGGGGACTTCACTGTCCAATAGCCAAACAAATGCAAGTCTTTGAAATGGATAGACTAGCTGACAGTTTAAATAAAAATAAATAGCTGGTCTGCCCACACCCACTCTGCTCCCTTCACCCATCCTTCTGGAACTCGAGCCAGAGTGATCTTTCCAAACCTGAATCTGATGACAGCTCATGGACGTCTTGATAGCTCAGGAGATCCAAATCCTCAATAAGGACTTGCTAGTCTCAGGGCTCTGGCTCTGCGGGGCGTCCACACCCGAGTCCTGCCATACTCCTGCCTCACTCTCTCCATTTTAGGTTATTTCACTCTTCTTGTTCTTTCTGGCCACAGGCCCTTTGCACATTCCTGGCCACAGGCCCTTTGCACATTCCTACCCCTCTGCCTGGAATGATTTCTTACTTTTTATCCAGTTAATTTTGTTTATCCTTTGAACATGGACTCAAATACCACTGATATCAGGATACTTTCCAGATCCACCTGGTGTAGGCTAACCACCCACGGCCACCCCTGCTCCTCCAAAGAGTTAGCACATGGTTCATTGTGGTTCTTGCCACAGTTAGAATCTGGCATTGGTTTGTGTGATGACTTGATTAAGTCTGTTTTCCTGAGGGTGGTGGGGTGGGGCACATCTGATGTGCAGTCTGTACCCAGTGCCTAGAACTCAATAGGGGCCCAGTGAGTCTTTGCTGGATAATAAATACATCTGTAAAATTTTCTTTTTTTTTTTTTAATCATGAAACAAGCACTGTGGAAGAAGAATTGAGAACAAACACTCACTCAAAAGAATTGAGAACAAACACACCCTGTGTTTTGTTCACTGCTTGTAGATTAAATAGTGCCCATCCAAAGATATCATATCCTAATCCCTACAACCCATGAATGTACCTTATATGGAAGAGTCTTTGTAGATGTGGTTATAGTAAGGATTTTTGATAAGGAAATTGTTCTGAGCCCTAAATGCAATCACTTCCTACTTATGAAAAGGAGGCACAGGGACAGCGGATAGAAACTCAAGCACAGGAGAAGACAATGTTGAGATGGAAGCAGAGGGATTTGAAGATGCTGACCTTGGAGATTAGTGATGTGGCCATGAGCCAAGGAATATCAGTAGCCACCAGAAGGTAGAAGAATCAAGGGACAGATTTTCTTCTGCAGCCTCCAGAGGAAGTGGAGCCCTATTGATTATTTAAGTTCCGTGAAAACGGTTTTGGGCTTCTGGCCTCCAGAATTGTGGCAGAATAAGTTCTTGTTGTTTTAAGCCACCCAATCTATGGAAATGTGTAATAGGAAGAGGAAACTAGTACACTGGCCTTCCATGTCTGAGTTCTTAGTTGCTGGAAGTAGAAAATAAGTGGTGTCTGAAATCTGCCAACAATGTGGGTTTTGTCCCTGTGAGAAGTGAAGTAAGGCTCATCTTTGAGGGTAGATGCTATTTTATTATTTCTTTCTTAAAGCAATCTCTTTGGAGACTTACCCTGGTCATGAAGATGCAATTCAGTGCTCTCGCTCCTGGGGATATCTCTAGGAGTTGATGGAATCATCCACATTTCAAACCTAAAACTATGTTTTTTGATGTTGAAAATGTCTGTCCCAAGGACCAGAGGGAAGAGGGATAGGTAGCCAACTGTGATTTTAATGAGAAGGGAATGGTCATGTTACCTAGCCTTGGGCTATTGGTTTGGAGATGTGGGACTAGAATTGAAAATAAAATCCTTAAATATCCCCTAGTCCACCCCCAGAAAATGACTGGTCACCAGAAATGTGATGGCCACTCCACCAGCTGCTTGGAACCCAACATGACAGGCATTTCTACAGAGAGGCACTGCGTTTCGTTTGTCCTGACTCAGCCACAGGCAAGAGTCTCAGAAAGAAGGGATTTCCCGGAGTGGTACAGCAGCCACAGGACAAAAGTGTGTCCTGTGTCCCAGGGGTCTGCTCTGTCCCTGTTATGCCCAGAAGCCTCTTCTTCTCCAGGCTGAATTCTGCACTTGGGCATGACTTGGCCCTAGGGTGTCCCTAGCTGGTCTGGTCATATGTAGGAGGAGATTATAAACATAGTTTCTCATGTCACAGAATTATCAGAGGCAACTGTAGGAAAACAGTTATCAGGCAGACTTTCATCACACAGTGATAATATTTATATCTGTAGCTTATTGAAACTTTATTAGGTAGCAGCCGGGAACTAGATGAAGCTCTTTAGGTATGCTGTCTCCCTTAATGTTCAAAGCATCCCTGAGCAATAGACGCTATCACTACCCTAACATTAGAAATAAGGAGGCCAACTAAGCTGGGTAAGGGTGCGCGTCGGTAAGTGGCAGAGATGCAGTCTGAACCCAGGAAGTCCGACCACACTGCTCACCCCAGACACTAAACTTCCCTTGATGAGAAAAAGTGCAGTCTGGCTCAGAGGTGGGTATCCCAATTAGGAGAAGGCTGTGCAGGTACAGACGCAAGTTTCAATTGCTTCAGAGCAGGAAGCCACTCTGGAGGCCACCTGGCTGGTGATTCTCAGCTCGATCACACATTGCAATTAGTTGGGGCATTGTTAAGCAGTCCTAATGTTGAGATCCTCCCCCAGAGATTTTGACTCAATTTATTGAGAATAAGTCCATGCTATCATTATTGTTTTTTTTTTAAACTCTCTGGCTAATTTAATTATTCACCCATGTGGAGAAATGCATATCTAATGTTACTGGTAACAAAACATGAAATTCGAGAGGTTAACTTGCTTATCCAAGGTCCCGGTCTTGGTTAAAGGCAGTTGTGAGCACTAATCCCAGCTCTCCTGGCTCTTGTGCATGACTGTTTCTGTTGCTCCGGATAAAGGACAAACATTCTCTTATATATGTGAAGAAACACAGAATAATGTGGTGGGTCAGAATATGAATGGGGTACAACCGTGTTATAATGTAAGAATATCAATGGGGTACAACCACATTAGAATCATAACTGTGTAATCTTGGCATTTGGGCCTCTGTGCTTCTGTTTTTCTCATCTGAAAAATGAGGATAATAATACAGCCTGTCTGGTGGGGTTGTTGTAAGGTGATCAGATGATACCATGCAAAGGTGTATCAACCCAGCAGAGGGCAATTGTTTTACTGTGTGGAACGGACCACTGGTTACACATCAACCCCACCAGCCATTCTCATGAGCTCCAAGGGCAATCATCAGTAATATCAACTTTGAAATTTGAAAATTCAAATTTCTACAAGTCTACAAGTCTACATGTCTACAAGTAGAGAGTATGTTTCTTTCTTAGTAAGCTAACAGGAGATGACTGGTGTCATTAAATTGGAACCTATGCAAGTTGAAATCACCAGTGTCCCCTCAGTAAATATGACTGATGGGACGTCTGGCCAGTGGTTTGGCAGGAAGCAGGCCAAATATTTAGATTCCGTGGTGCATGTTGTCCCTGTAGCATTTTGTCACAAAGGGGAATACTTCATGTTCTGTCTCCCCACATTCTTCTCAATCACATCATCAAGTTAGATGTAAAGACATTTATAAAGCTTTTGATGGGGAATAACATTTACATTTACCCTGTAAAGTAAGTAGGTTTTTTTTCTCTGGAATGATTTCCATCAGGAGGTATGACTTTTTTTTTTTTTTCCCACCTTTGGTTTTAATGCCATCCGACAAACCAAGAAGTCACAGCAGAATGGAGGCTACTCTCTAATGATCTTGACCCTGAGATGATGTAAACTGCTCTTCCCAAGGTTCCCCTTACCTTTCTAGAATCTTTCTATGTGGCTGTTTTACTCTTATCTCCCTGGCACCTATTGGTCTCCACACGCCAGCCTTCTGTTCTTCTCATGTGGGCTATACAATGTCCATGACCCGCCCACACTCATGGCGTCACCTACTGCGGTTTCATTCACAATGACCACATCTTCATATCCACCACTAGCAAAGCTATGTCTGTGTGGATCTCATGGAATATCCTCTTAAAAGCGTCCCAATGTATTCAAAATGTAATCATCTCACCCCACTTTCCTTACCACCCCAAATTCCTTCTGCTTCTATAGCTTGGAAGTGTGGTAAAACTATATCCCCAGTGCTCAGGATAGAGAGCTCGAGGTCAACTCTGACTGTCCCCTTTCCAGAAGTGTTGGCTGATGCCATCACTGAATCCTGTCGATGTCTCTCACTCAGAACTCTCCATCTGTGCTGTCACCACCTTCGTTCTGGCGTTTATCCCTTTTACCTAACTTATTGATTGTCTTTATACAGCCCCCCCCACACCACTACACATCCTGTGTCCAGCGGTCATACTAATAATAGCAAACATTGGTTGGGCTTTTACCCTGTGACAAAGTATCAGGCTTGAATGACAGAATCTCATTTAAATCTCACAGTGGCCATGGGAAGAAGACCCTAGTAGGATGTCTATACTCTGTAGATGAGAAAACTGGGGCCTAATGGAGTAAAAACTTGCTCAAGATTATCTGAATAGAAGATGGGGGCTTTTTTTTTTTAATTAAATCATAGCTGTGTACATTAATGCAATCATGGGGTACCATGCAGTGGTTTTATATACAACTTGAAATATTTTCATCACACTGGTTAACATAGCCTTCCTGGCATTTTCTTAGTTATTGGGTTAAGACATTTATATTCTACATTTATGAAGTTTCACGTGATGGGGCTTTTGAACCCTGATATGCTAATGAAAAATCCAACAGTGTTCTGTCCCCTCCCCTAGAGGCTGAGTTTTCTCTGCTTTCTCAAAAGCATCACCCTGTGATGTTCCTTCTTACAGAGAAGAGTGTGTTTCCTTTTTTTTCCTTTTGGGTTTTCATGTTTCCTCAGCAATGCTGCTTTCATTGCATTTTCATAATATTTCATGCTTTAATTTAATTTATTTAGTGCTATTGTACAGTGCCTTGAGCACCTCAAAAGAAGCGAGAGTTTTATAAATAAAATTATTATTACAGCTGCTCTGATAGCAGCCCCTGAGCTGTTTTGTAGATATGTCAATTACTCCCAGAGTTGAAAATTTTCACCTGAAGCCTTTTATGGCCCCAGTTTTCTTGGTTTTGCCACTCTATCCTGCTGGGTGGGGTTTTGATGCAGCCATGCACATTTCTCCCTTCCTGTCCCCATCAGAAGGGAGCAGACAGCATCTCCGCATAAGTTCCATGTAATGTATTCTGGAGAACATGACCTAGTTTTCTTAACCTTTTTGAATCATTGAGTTCTGAATCTCATTTGCCAGACCTATAATGTCAGTTCTGCAGTAAGTCAACCCTCCTGGCCCACCTCATGGTCTCTATTAGTGAGAGCTCATTATCTATTAGTCTGTGGCAGAAACCTCTCCCAGGATAGTCTAGAGCTCAACGGGAATTGATCATGACACTATTTGGCACCAAGAGTATTATGACTCTAAAAACTGTAAGGCTTTTGTGACAAAAACTGTTTATCATAAGCTTAAAAGGAAGGGAATCCTGAAGGAGCAGAGTCCCTGTGGTGCTGACCCTTGTTTCCGGCATCAAGGACACCTTCTGCTCTCTGCCTGCCACCTTCACACGCTCATAGCACTGCACCGTCAAGAGAAGCAGAAGACTGCTGGCTTCTATTTATAGACAGTCAGTGCCATGTTGAGGAAGTCACAGGATAAACCAACAGCCAGGCTGGGATTTCTCCTTGGACACCCCCAACTCACGCTATGGGATGTGACCCCCTCTCACCTACCTCCCCCATAACATGTTTCTTATTCTCTTACTTTTTAACGTATTCTATTATATCCTGTTTCATCTTATTCATTCATTCAGTAGAAACTGGCTAAGCCCTTGCAGTCCACCAGTTATAGGACTGGCACACACAGGGATGAGTGAGACTGGGGTTGCTCCTCACTTCTTTTGGATTTTGAGTTCTTCACTTCTTTCCCTTTCATCTTGACTTGCCTCCCTCTCAAGAATCTATTGTCTTCATAATTTATAGTTGTGTTAAGGATTTCTGAAGAAGCTTCCCCATTAACCAGGGGCAATACACTGTGCTGTCTCCACTTGGTATTTTTTAGCAAACAAATGGGAGTAGCCGATCTGTCCATTAGAAATGAGTTCATTCCCATTTAAGCAATGGCTGTCGCGCCTCTTGCCTGAGGCTTCTTATGTTATGAGCCATATATTGGCTCTAGTTTCTGTACTTTTTCCCAGCTATACTGAGAGCCTTAGAGAAGGAAGACATAATAGCTCAAAAGAACGTATTGCATTATACATAGTCGCTGTGTGTATTTCCAATAGCAGGAAGCACTATTAGGTGTTGAGGGTGGATGTGTGTAAGCCTCTCTCCTGACCAGGTGGTGTTTGTTAGTCATTTTGCAACTATTCTTCCTTCTAGCCAAATAAGAATCTGCAATGAACTATGACCCAGATATGTAGACCAGCAAAAAAAAAAAAAAAGGCAGATAGGATGAAGCCTATTTTGCCCCCAAAGGGGAGAATAATGTCCAATGAAAAATGACTAACCAGATATATTTAAATTTTTATAAAGGATGCAGTAGAGAGAACTGTCTAATGAAGTTCACTTTTCCTATAGCTCATAAATGCTTTGCAATTCAGAGAGAACCCAACGCATTTTGCATTCCTGAATCCAGTATCCTCAAGATACGTTAATCAGTCAATGTATTTGTATTCCTACTAAGTGCAAGCCATCGTTCAAAATGCTGCTTGTGCTGAATAGATATATTCCACTGCAGTTCCTCATTCATGGTGAGTGAAACTTATCAGATGTTACCCCTCTGGAATACATCTAAAGAGGTCCTATTGTAGACCTACTCCTGCCTTGACATTTTCTAAAATAGATTATGAACTTTGGTGGCCCTCTTGTATGGGTCGGGACAGTCCCTGGTTGCTAATTGAAGGCTAGCTGGGTCCACTTGCCTCATTTTATTGGGGCTCTCATATCACTTTCATTATAATTCTGTGTTAGTCCTTTAATAAAAATGGTCAGTGAGCCCACAAGACGAGATAACAGAATAGGAATCAATGGGACCTGCAATTGTCTGCATGCCAGATTCTCTTGTCAACCGGGTCTCCAATCCATCCTGCCAGCTCCACCTCCTCTGGGACCGAGACGTCTGAAAACAGCGCAGCAGCCTCATCTCCCAGGCAGTGTTTTTCTCCATCATTTGCTTTATTAAATATTGATTTTCTGTTGCATTATTAAACCTTAAGTCCAGAGCATGAATTCTGGGCTGATACTTTAATCTGGCTCTCCTCATTTTTTTGGCTTTTAGAACTGATTTTCAGGCCAGCTCTCCTGGGGAATCTTTAAGTCAACTTAGGGCCTGAGACAGACCTGCCTGCAGGAAGGGAGGAGCTCAGGGGTGAGGAGGAGCTTGCCTTGCCAGTGTACTACAAATGAGGCAGTGCCCGCGTCCAGCAGATCCTTACTTTACACACATCCAGACACCGAAGCTTGTCCTAATTGGGATTCAGGTGGTTTTGCAAGGAAAGTCTTTTGCATTCCCACCATGGAAACTATTGAGTAAGCAAATGGTATGCTGAATTGATTTAAGCTCTTTAGATATTACCTAATTCAATGTCCATCCATCCTGCCCAACACACACCTTTTCTTTTGGTCCCTATTATTCCTAGGAGTTGAGTCAGATAATCACAGAGGCCTTTGGATTCTCACTTACTTTGGGGCTCTGGCTCTTTCTGACTTCCTTTTTCTCTTTCTTCTTAAGGATCAGGGTTTGAGTTGTCAACTATAGCAGTGCCCTGTAGGATGAAGCCATCACTCACTGTAGGAAACTCTTTCTGAAAGATCCAGACATTCCTTACCAGCCCTATTAGCCAGAGTTATATCTAGCTTAACTCTCCACCCCTTGAATAGCTTTCTAGACTGACATGTCATTGGCGGAGGTCAGGGGTGGTATTTCTGAAAAGAAGAAGCAGAGGGGATCATGCCTTTATCTTCAACACTGACAGACAAACAGGAGAAAAAGTGGAAGTAAATATTTATGGAGTTTCTGTGACAAGGCTAGACCATGTAGCTGACTACTTGGATGTTTGCAGAGAGCTGTGTCTACCCCCCATCTGGCTCTAGTTCATTCCATCTTTCTATCTTTGCCTGTCAGGTCCAGCTTATCTACAAATCTGGCATTAGGGAATTATTCCAGGACCTGGCAGAGACTCTGTTTACGAGAAGGGAGAGGAATGACTCTGCTTCGCTCTTACTCTGCGATGGAGAGGAGCACAGTTAGCTCTGGCTAGCCACAGACACCTGCCAAATATGGACCTTCTGATCCGGTGGACCAAGGGCTGACTGAGCCTGTGCCAACATGCAAGTGCCATTGAAAGAATGATACTTGGGGAATAGTTGATAGAAACTATCTGAAGGCCAAGGTGGAAGAGATTACTCCATTTTCACTAATATTCCTCATGTCACCTTAGGCCTCCAAAGAATAAGAGATGTTCTTTGAAGGTCATAGAAATGCCAGGTCAAGTATCTTTTTACCATTCCATTTCCAAAACCCAAATTCCCTCCATGATAGTTATGTAGGTAAATAGTTTATTTATTTATTTTTATTTTTATTTATTTTTTTTTATTAAATCATAGCTGTGTACATTGATATGATCATGGGGCATCTTACACTAGCTTCATAGACCGTTTGACACATTTTCATCACAATGGTTAACATAGCCTTCCTGGCATTTTCTTAGTTATTGTGCTAAGACATTTACATTCCACATTTACTAAGTTTCACATATACCCTTGTAAGATGCACAGCAGGTGTAATACCACCAATCTCCCTCCCTCTCCCCCCCTCCCCTCCCTTTCCACCTTCCCTCTATTCTTAGGTTGTAACTGGGTTATAGCTTTCATGTGAAAGCCCTATAAGCCTATAACCCAGTTATGTAGGTAAATAGATAGGTAGCACCTACCATTCATTTAAACACTGTGATGAATGGCTATCTCTTCATAGGTCTCACCTCATTTAGAAAAGCTCTATTTTATGTGTGTGTCTATGTGCATATATATATATATATACACATACATATACACATATACACATATGTGTTTATGTGTGTGTATATATATATCTTTGTATAATAAAGAGTGACTGGCATTTAATTAAGAGCTATGAATTTTGAATCTTACTGTCTATGTAAATATCTACAAGTTATAGATCAAGAACAGCTGAATATTGGCAGGTGCTTATGTTTCAAGCTAATGTTGCATCCCTCAGAGTTCCACCTGTCTTATTTATAATAGCTCAAGGATAACCACTCATTAGTTTATTGTAAGAGAGGCTTGAAATTAGGTGAAATATATAGCATTGGGAAGCATCCAGTTTTTTTTTAGTTCAATTGAACAAATATTTGCTAAACTTGTATTGTGTGTCAGGCACTCTGGTAAGGGTTTTGAGTGGGAAAATGAGTGATAAATGGCCCCTGACCTCATGATAGGATTATAATATGTGAAGCTTATTATGTTTCTGAGTCTTCTTCTTCTGCCTAAATAGAGCAAGCATCATCTACATCTGTCTTTAATCTCACCTTATTATACTGTAATTATCTCTTCACTCAAAAGATGTGACTTCCTTGGGTGCAAGACTCATTCACTGAAGGTCACATATTTTTCTCCCTAAATGCTGGTGATTGGATGAATTTCTAATTCTTCATTTTTTTTTTCCTCTGTGATAGGCTTTAGTGTTTGCACTTGTCTCTGTAGATGTTAGCAGACTTTTTCCTAGGGTAGCACCAGCTCACAGAGGTCAAACAAGTGTGCTGACTTTTATCCAGTCTGTTGACTTGATGAAAGTGCTTGTCCTGTTGATGCTCCCCTTTCTCCTGCCTTCATCTGTCCAGGCTGCTGGTACAAAATTCCATAGATTAGGTAGCTTGCACACAAACAACAGAGATTTATTTCTCACAGTTCTGGAGGCTTAAAAGTTCACAATAAAGGTGCTGGTTGATTTGGCATCTGTGAGAGCCTGATTCCTGGTCTACAGATGCCCTTTCTCTGTGTCCTCATATGGTAGAAGGGACAGGGGATTAAACTCACGCATGAGGGCTCTGTCTTGCTTACTTCCCAGAAGCCTGCCTCCTAATCCCATCACCTGGGAGTTGAGATGTCAACATTCGATTTTTAGAGACACATAAACATTCAGTCTATTCCGTTAGCCCTTTCATGCACTTCGAATGCCTCTGCTTTCCCCTTGATTTCTTTACTATTTCTGCCTGCCCAATCTTTGTCATGGTTAAAAATACACTTTTATTGCAGGAATTCACTAAAATAGTTGGAGAAGATATATTGAAAAGATAGGGCAGACTCCATAAAAACAAGTGTAGGAAGAAGAGCAGAACCCTGGGAGCCTTTGACAGTTCCTCTCCGCATTTCTCAAGTTGGGGGTTGGGGCTGTCTGGTTTCTTTAATTGTGTTTCTTTCAGCACGTCCCCCACAGTGGTCTCTTGAATCTCTTATTTAGAGTTTCTCTGATCCCCACCAACTTTTTTCCCATGTAGCTTTGGCCTGCCTTGGTGCTTATTTAGATAGCTTGATAGATCATAGCTAACTCACTTGTTTTTACCTTAAGTCCAAAGTAGCGGGAAAGTAAGTGATACTGTCTCCACTTGACTTCAGTGATCACTCGTGGTCCACTCAGCTATTGCTGGGTTAAGCTTAGAGATCGTATGATACAAGACACCATCTATGTCTATTCAGGCTTCTGATAACTGACAAAGTTGATAAGGATAAAGCATTGGCAACTGGCCGACCTAAAAAAGAGTTGTGTTTAACATCCGCTGGCTCTAAACCAAGAATGGGCTGCTTAAACCTACTCTCCCTTCTCTCTGGTTCTACATGTCCACCTTACTCCTTCTCTGGATATGTCTCCTGCTAAGGATATGTCTCTTTCTGAGACATAGTCAGACAATTTTTCCAGACCAATCAGGCTTCTCTCTAAAATACTGGACTTGGGGAAATTGTGTTTAGAGGCTAGAAATTACCCCAACTCAAAATGCTTTGGCCTGTAGAAGAAAGAGACTGTTAACATCTACTGAAATGCCAATAATTAAAAGCAGAAACAGTTATTGGAAAGGCCAACCATGTTCCATTCCAACTCTCCAATTCTCCCCAGCATTCAGCCTTGCAAGATATATAATTTCCCATTTGTACATAAGAGAGGGGTCCAGGTCACATAGGAATATTGTAAATGGGTTGAGAACCTAGGGTCTTCAGGCTATTTCTGTCTCAAGTTATTTTGATTTTTCTGTTTGATGCTGTCAGATACTCAGGAGCGGATCATTTATGCTGGAAATAGCACAACTTCTGCCCTTTGTTTCCATCGCTTTTACCATGTCTGATTGGTGAATTTGATTGCTGGCCACAGAAAATTGCATTTGTGTCAAGAGCATTCTGAACAGATCCATTGATCTGTTCAGAATGCTCTGAAGGAGCAAAGCAGGCAGGAGGAAACCAGGCAAGATCAATTGCAATACCAAAGGACCAGCGTAAAAAGTCATGCAACTCGCATGTCATCCTATAGCTCTTAGTGTCTGAACACGGCACAGATTCTTCACCACAATTCATTAGTTAAACCTCACAATACCTCTTGAGATCAGTTAGTGTCTGACACTAGGCATCCAGGAGAGAGGGAAATAACAACATGTCAATCCAACTGTCTTTACCCAGAAAATTTACAAACGAGTGAGACAACCTGTAATAATGGGAGGTTAGGGTGGAGGGAGGGTAATGGGTGGGGCCACACCTACAGTGCACCTTAGAATGTGTACAGGTGAAACTTACTAAAGGCAGAATACAAATGTCTACATACAATAACTAAGAAAATGCCGTGAAGGCTACGTTGAACAGTTTGATGAGACTATTTCAGATTGTATATGAAACCAGCACATTGTACCACTTGGTTGCACTAATGTACACAGCTATGAGTTCACAATTAAAAAAAAAAGTATAAAATTGGTTGAAAATAAAAGTTTAAAAAAGACCTTTTTTAAAAGAAAAAAAGAAGTTTGAATAAAAAGACATTTCCTTATGATTGCATATAAAAATAATAATTTTGATTTGGTTTTATTTACTTATAACAAGAGCTATAAAATAATTAATCTTTCCCTTTATTTATTACTTATGTAATGCTGGTGGCCATAAAGCCTGTGTGCACTGGATGGAAAATAGACACAATAACATAACTGTTACGGCTAGTGTGTGCTGCGAGTGTCGTATACTGGTTTCTAAAAGGTGATTGTGAAATTTTTGGAGTTTTTGGAGTGGTTATTGAAATAAACTATTATTAAAAGTTAAAAAAAATACAAGTAATTGGTATAGTTGTTTTGTGTGTTTTCCAGGGGCTGGTTATGTTCTCTGTGGGCATTTCTCATTTAAACTTCTAAAGAAGCTTGTGGGTCAATTCTCTTTATCATCCCCATTTTATGACTAAGGAATCAAACCTTGAAATGTTAAGTAATCTGTTTGTGATTTTCCATGAGCACATTGAAAAGACCTGCACATTGAAGCAGGTCTTTGGATCTCTGTTCTGACTAACTCTAAATACGAGGCTTTTTAACTAGCTCTATTTGTTGCCTTTGTGTTTTTAAAGCCACAAAGCTGTGTGCCAATAAGAATAAGAATTATGATTATGACAGACAACTTTAATTCATCAGAGTTGAGCTTCAGATGATAGCATATACCACTTCATGTATAATGTAGTTAATACAACAATAGCTTTTCCTATCACACGTCCATTCTTTTCCTATACCCTCTTCCATTCCATTTCCCATTTCTGATGTTGAGTGAGTTTCTGCTTTATCAGTTCACGCTGGTTGTACAAAAGAGCCTGACGTCACCTCCTCTCTTTCTCTCTCTCCCCCTTTCTCTCATAATGTGACACACCAGCTCCTCCTTGACCTTCCACCTTGATCAGAACCCCCCCTCCAAGCCCTCACCTGACACAGATACTAGCATAGTGGTTCTTGTAGTCTTCAGAGTGTGAGCTAAATAAACTTTTGTCTTTATAAATTAAAAAAAATTATGATTGTTGCTGGTATTCTTGTTATTTTATTAATTCCGCCAGACGTATAGTAGACTAGGTATTTCCTTCTTGACACAAAGGGATGAAGGTCCTTGGAGGGAAGTTATTCATATTATTATATCTCTAATATTTATAGGTATCTAACCTTTATCAAGTAGCTTTCCTGTCTACTTGTGCAACCCACTTGTGAAGTAAATAGGGCAACTATTATCAACCCCATTTTCTGAGTGAAGAGAGTGAGGCTCACAGAAAGTTGACTTGTGCCAAGAGTGAGGAGTGGGAAAAAAAGGAGAAAGTGGAACATTCACATTGTCAAATGAGAGTATGTCTATTATAGAATGCTTTGACTGAGATTCAGTGTGGAGTCTAGTACTCTTATTTGACAATGTGAATGTGACTTTCTTTGCATTATTATTATTGCTTAATATTTCGATGTAGCAATTGTCTGATTCCTTTTCTGAATGTATTTATGTTCGTTCGTTCTTTATGAGGTTTTTGCTTCTAGTCCTTATCTTAAACATTGTTATTGTTATTAAAGTTTAAGTCTTTTGTGAAGGCAAAAAAATGGAAACCTAATAGACACATATACATGTAAAAAAAAAATTAACAACTATGAATAAAAAAAAAAAAAAAGGAGAATGTGGAAACAGAAGGAGAAGTCAGCCTTCTGGCTGCAGAGCTGCTGTTCTTTGCACTGTCTGGTCCTTCTCTACCATGCCACATTTGTTTTTGAACATATACTGCCTAAATGGAGTTCACCTTCTTCTTAAACACTGCACTATCTCTGCCACCCCCTATGTCTTCAAAAATGTGGAAAACAAACAAACAAAAACCAGTTCAGAAATCTATAGCTGAAGAGTGTGCTCTGCCCTCGCTGGGGCTAGACCTTGTCATGTTAATCTGTTTGGTCCTACCCAGTCTCTAAGAGACTGCCTTCATCAGAGGAAAGCAGTGAAAAAAGACCTTCAGAGTCTGCTGCTAGAAGACCAACTTCATTCATTCATTCACAATGTAGTCTAACACTCTTTATTTACAGAATACGTTTGTTGATGGCCTCCTGCATTCTAGGCCATCATCTGGGCACCAAGTAGCTGGCTGACTTGGGACAACTTCTCAGGGCTTCAATGCTGTCATCTACAAAATAGACCTAAGAAAGCCCCTTTCCTTATTTCAAAGAGTTGTTTTAAAGCTAATACCAAATCATGGCGGTGAACTGGTTCTATGAACTAACGTACCCTTATACTGATGAGATATATTATTGTAGGCTCTAAAAATTTTTTTTCAAATGAATTAACAAATTAATAATGTACTTGGCTACGTGGCCCAGAGGTAACAGAAATGATGCTAAAACAGTGATTTTATGAACTCAGGTGTGTGGACAAGGAGCAGACCGGGGGGGGCATCCCTGCATCCTCCCTGTCCCCTCTCTGTAGAGGGAGTTGCCTTCAGCAGCGCTGAATAACTCATCCTGCTCGGTCATCCTCTTGGAACTGCTTACGCTGAATGGTGTGATTTCTGTGGCATTTTCTTATTTTTCTTTCTCTTCCTGGCAATGACTCTTTGAAATATTATTTTTACTTCCTCGATGGCTGGGCTGTATAATTGATGACCTCTCTGGGTTGCTGGAGTCATGCATTTAAACCACGATCGCCTTGGCTCCAACGCCTCAGAGTTCATTACTTTTTGAAAAGCTTCACGTCTGTTTGTGTTCAGATTATTGTTGCTCTGGAGAGGGAGGTTATTTTCAGGCAGGAAGACGAGTGTGGAGCAGAATTCATGATAATCAAATCCTCTCCTCTCCTTAGATGAATATTTCTGGGTAACAAGACTTCACATTTATCTGAAATGGCTGTTCTGAACCAAGGAACCAAGGACCTTCACTTTTCCCCTGCAGCCAGCTGGAGGGAGTTCAGCAACACTCAGTCTTGGGATGTGGGAGGCTGCTGCTTTGCAAATAAAGTGGGTAATAAAAGTGCCCAGCTCTGGTACTAGAGAATGATTTAGTACAGAATGCATACATGTAGGATTTTTAATTAAAAGTTTGGGGTATGCTTGGTTCTCAGTGACGGTGTGTATGGAGGGCACGTGCTGTCTCCACTTGACCTCATGGCCCATCTTTGCAGTGGTCAGCCTGTCATTCCCAACCCTTGGCTCTCTGTTGGCTCTCACAGTTCACCCACACTATTATCACCCATGAATGTCCACACTGTCTCCTGCCTCCATGCTGTGCCAGCTTCATGAGCTTTAGCCCTCCACATTTGGTAAAACCAACCAAATTTGTATAAATTTGGAATGTACCACAATATAGAAGAACTGTATCTCCCTAGTTCTCCAGAAATGGATGCTGAGTATCTGGAGTTGATGCTGAGACAATAACTAAGAATTTATAATTTGAATTCTGCTATTCTTTGCATCTTCCTTCTTATCCTAAAAAAAAACAAAAAAACAAAAAAACTGATCTCATTCTTTAGCTCATTCTTTAGGACTAAAATCAGCCACCTTCTTTGAGAAGCCACCCTTAAGATACCCACCCTCCACCACATTCCATCTCAGGGAAGTTTCTGGTTTCCTCTTGAACTTACAAAGTTCTCTCTTTGTATCACAACTGCAACAATGCTCTTTACCATGTTCTGTAATTATTTATCTAGTGCCTGTTCTCTTTGCCTTCACTGTATCCCTTGAAGATGGGCGACACTTTTTTTTTGTTGGTTTGCTTTATTTGTATCATCGTCTAGTGTGATCGCAACATATGCTTGACACCAAAGAAAAGTGTGTTGAATTAATCCATGAGAAGATTTTGTTTGATCAAAGAATATTTTGATTTTCCCTTTAGTTAAGTATAACTGTATGCAGAAAAGAATCTGTGTGGTGTGGAAGGGACGTGATTATTCATTTTTCTTTTGGAAACACTTTGCTTTCCATTCTAGAGCAAGGGGTAGTCAGGTGCAGTGACTCAGGTGAAGCTACGTACCTAAGGTCGGGTGATAATAAGTAGGCATTTGTAAAAGATAAATTTGGTGCATTTTGGTCAATTACAGACATAGAAGCAACTTTCAAGAAAAAAATGGTGGAAAAAAATCTGGTTTTCACAAAGCGTTTTCGTGTCTCCAGGAAATGAAACACTTTTTGGTTGAAGGCAGTTTCTTTCCCTTTGCAACATAACAAGTGAAAGATATTGTCACATCATTTGAAGGGTGTTACACTTGGTTATATAGGTAACGAAAGATATGAGGTAGGGTGGTGCCTGTGGCTCAGTGAATAGGGTGCCGGCCCCATATACCAAGGGTGGCCAAGTTCAAACCCAGCCTCAGCCAAACTGCAACAAGAACAACAACAACAACAAAAAGATATGAGGTATATGCTCGTGTTTAAAAAAATAAACATTGAAAGGCATTGTCTTCTGTACACTTCCAAATATGACATCAAAGGTAGATGTCTTCCCAGATTATGCTTATAATTGATAAATTCCTTAGTATTCTCAGGTTAGGGGAGGATTTTAGCCTGTGCAATCACAGTGACATACACAGGTCTGAAGTTTTTATTGTTTCTTTGTTACTCAAACCTGTCTTTGATGCATTTTGGGAGAATGCTGGTTTGTGTGGACTATAACACTCGAAAGCTCAGCAAAGTGGAGGTGATTTTCAAAATTTTAAATGATGTGACATTTTGCTGCCAAAAAGTAATTGATTTATTAGGGACATTACAATACATGCATGATTCAACATAAAAGGTTTCTTGGAACTTGTTTAGTACCAAATCCTATGGGAGAATATTTGCTTTCAGCATCATGGACAGAAACTCTCTTTCATTCTGAATCAGTTGGCCTTATCCAAGTAAATATTACAGCTCAGCAGTAGCACTCCAATCCAGTGGCCACAGTATGATCCAATTTAATAGCTTTAACAATCCCAGCTGACAGGCACCAGAATATTAATACATTATTCTGCACTTAAGTTGCCACAAAGTGGAACAGGGGACAGGATTGGACGACTTCATAATGCTTTATTGCTTTCTTCACTGTCACTATTGTTGCTAAAAATAAGGATACTAATCCACCATCTCAATTTGTTTAACATCAAAAACAAGTAACATTTTGGAGGACTTTTGAATCTTCCCTAATAAACAACTTCTTAGTAGCACCACACTTTAAAACCCTAAGCAATAAGTCATAATTAAGTTCAGTGATTCCACACTTGAGTAGTGAACCAAACAGACTAACAAAATGCCTAAAGGTAATAAAAATCATATTGTTAAAAGCAATGAAGCCCCAATGGGGCATGTTGTAAAACACTGAGAGGGTACAGCTCTCTACTGCAATGGCTGTGACTAACATACTCATCCTGACTAGGTAAGCCTAGTTAATTCCCAGTCACCTCAAGCAACTGGCCAAAACTTTCAAAATAGAGACACAGTCTGAATCCAGGGTACTGTCTGCTTCCTTGTGCAGTGTTTATTGGTTAGAAATATCCCAAAGCAATTTTATTCCTCTTCATTCACATGACAAAAGAAATGAAAAATAATAATGGAATAATTCAGGAGCTTTGCTGAATACCTCACATTAGACTGAATTCTATTATAGAATATGGATAATAGAATACAAAACATATTGATGACCAAATTAAAAATATTTATGGAATACAAGCTGATAGAAGTCTCAGATAACAAGCTGTCTAAAGCCTGTCTGCTGACAGATAGAAAGACTTGCTCACAATCATGTCATTTATCTGAGGACACAAAGGTAAATGTGCAATTAGGAGGGTCTTGTGCTTACTGTTTCTTAACAAAGGGAGGGAGGAAGGAAGGAAATGAGGAAAAAAGGAAGGAGGGAGAGAGGAAGGGAGGAAGGAAGGAAGGAAGGAAATGAGGAAAAAAGGAAGGAGGGAGAGAGGAAGGAAGGAAGGATGGAAGGAAATGAAAAAAGGAAGGAGGGAGAGAGGAAGGAAGGAAGGAAGGAAATGAGGAAAAAAGGAAGGAGGGAGAGAGGAAGGAAGGAAGGAAAGGAAGGAAGGATATGAGGAAAGAAGGAAGGAGGGAGAGAGGAAGGAAGGAAGGAAGGAAGGAAGGATATGAGGAAAGAAGGAAGGAGGGAGAGAGGAAGGAAGGAAGGAAGGAAGGAAGGAAATGAGGGAAATGAGGGAAAAAAGAAGGAAGGAAAGGTGGGAGGCAGGCAGGAAGGAAGGAAATGAGGAAAAAAGGAAGGAGGGAGAGAGGAAGGAAGGAAGGAAGGAAATGAAAAAAGGAAGGAGGGAGAGAGGAAGGAAGGAAAGGAAGGAAGGAAGGAAGGATATGAGGAAAGAAGGAAGGAGGGAGAGAGGAAGGAAGGAAGGAAGGAAGGAAATGAGGGAAATGAGGGACAAAAGAAGGAAGGAAAGGTGGGAGGCAGTCAGGAAGGAAGGAAATGAGGAAAAAAGGAAGGAGGGAGAGAGGAAGGGAGGGAGGAAGGAAGGAAGGAAGGAAATAAGGAAAAAAGGAAGGAGGGAGAGGAAGGGAGGGAGGGAGGAAGGAAGGAAGGAAGGAAATGAAAAAAGGAAGGAGGGAGAGAGGAAGGAAGGAAGGAAGGAAGGAAGGAAGGAAGGAAGGAAGGAAGGAAGGAAGGAAATGAGGGAAAAAGGAAGGAGGGAGAGAGGGAGGAAGGAAGGAAGGAAGGAAGGAAAAAAGGAAGGAGGGAGAGAGGAAGGAAGGAAGGAAGGAAGAAAGGAAAAAAGGAAGGAAAAAAGGAAGGAAGGAAAGGAGGGAGGCAGGGTGGGAGGGAGGAAGAGATAAACTCTAATAATCATTCAACTTCTCTTTGTTCCTTTGTTATCTAGAAAAGTAGCAATGCTTAACAAAAATTCTTGCTTAACAAAATGCCATATAAGTAAACATAATTCCCACTTTTCCCTTCTGTTGGGAAGCCCAAAAACCCATATCAAGTTTTAACACAAAAATTTATGTTGACATTTATGGTCACCATAAGAGATACTCTCTTTTCATTGGAGTTACTTTCTTTACTCTTTCTTTCATTTTGTGTTTTTACTGTAAGATTCTTCAAATTCATCAGGTAAAATGGTGAAAAATAAATCATTAAGAATAATTTGATATATACTTTTAAATACGGTAATATAATTTAATCGTATCTCAAATACGATCTGGATAATTGACAACTTGTGTGTTTTTCTGGTTTGCTCATCTTATAAATTGGAGGTGGGGAAGGAATGCTTATCATTTATCCCTTAGGAACGCATGCTGAGGGTAATTGAAAGTTAAATGAAAAGGAATAAGAATTTCATTAGTACAGATATAGGTCACATAAGAGAGGAAATATTTTTATTCAGAACTAAATGTGTTTAAAATATTAAATGCAAATGTAGGTTAACAGAATTTAGCATTTAACTTGTCAGGTGGATTAATGGTTTCAAAGCAAAGAAAAACTTGGGTGTTTCAGTTATGCAGTTCAAACAATTGCATTAATTAAGCAAGCTGGATTCAATTGTTTTCATTCCTGATTTTATTTATTTTTCCATTCATTTATTGGACACTCGCTATGTTTCAGGAACTCTGTACCATCTGAGCATTCAGAGATAAAGGAGAACCACTCTTCTCCAACAGCACATAGGAAGCTCTTCTCCCTGTGAAAATATAGTAGGATGAATTGCTGTAAGATGCTAGAGAAACAAAAACCAAGGCTCAAACCTGACTTGGTTCAAGGTGGCGTGGAGCTTTGTGAGAAGACTTTCCTATTTGAGTCCAGATTTAAAGAGCTCAGAAGAATGAGTTATGTAAAGACTGAGACTCTACCAATCCAATCAGCCAGAGCAGAAGCACAAGAGGAAATTCTGGGGAGCGAGGGGCAGGGTAAAGGTTCTAATCCAGTTCAGAGGTAATAATGGTTGAAAGACAAGAGAGTGTGTGTGTGCTGGGAGGGGTGGCAATGAGAGAGAGAGGGTATGTTACAGTAAAAGATAAGATCAGAGCCTTCATACATCACGTCTGCCCTACACTTTACATGGTACCCATTAGGTGAGAGTTTACCATCCCCCCTCTACAACTTGAACTTCACCTAGCAAATGCAAACAGTGTAACCTAATCATTTGCACACTCCTATTACTCTGAAATTTTTTTTTAAAAAGACCCTTCTTTGCACACAAACAACTAAAAACAAGATTGGATTTGTGTAGATGGGCAAATTATGAAGGCTTTTGCTTTACACACCCAGCTGACAACCGTACGGACTGGTAAAGTGAATGAAAATGAATACTTTGAAACATTATAAGCATATGATAATTGCATTTCTGAAAAGACCATTCAAAGCCATTTTAGAAGATGGTCTGGGGAGGGACAAAGCGGCCTACTCTATTACAGTGATTCAGGGGAGCCGTGAGGGTGGCCTACATTAAGGTGAATAGCCTTGGTGATAGAGAAGTTATAGAGTTGAATTCAAGAAGGATCCCTCAGACTTGGTGACTTGGAAAGGGAGCTGGACATTGAAGAAGGAGAGATTTTATTGATGTTACAGCATAGCATAGTAGTAGTTTAGCATGTGGACACTGGGAGCTATTTTAAAATACTGTTGTTTAACCCTGATATTGTCCTAAAACTCTCTTGCCCCAAGTTCTTCATCTGAAAATAAGATGCTGTTAATAGTAGTACTGTTATTTTGCATACACTTTTAGAAAATTGTTGGAAAATCGTATATCCTTTCATGAACATCTTTAAAGGCCTGTGGGCACTAGTTTAAAAGCCCTTGAAAATACACAAAAGGGATTGATTGTCTATGGAGAGAAAAATGGTTCCTTCAATATGGGACTTCACATTCACTTTGTATCATGTATTCATGGTCTAATAAATCATTATGTAATTTGTGAAAAGATGAAGGAGAATAAGAACATCCCCCATTCAAAGGGGATGAAATAGTCCAATAGAGAGATGCTGGGGGTGATTAGTGAAGACATTGCAGAAAGCAGAGAGAAACTGACAGTCATGTTAAGTCAAACATGACTTTTAAAGAAGACACTAAACAGTGATGGATTGTTATTAAAGGCAGAGATTAGCCAAGAAGCAAAGCAGGCAACTTCAAAGGAATAAGAAAAACAGGAGAAAAATGTTTAGATCCTTACAGGAGAAGGACAAATGTAGAAATTTCATACAACTGAACAACTTTTCATAAACAAGTACTTCTGGTCTTTTGATTTCAGAACTGCAAGCTCCACAGTTTCCAAGCCCAGAAAAGTAAGAACAATAAATAAAATACAATAAACAAAAAACCTACACACCGTCCCAAACGCTCAGCCTTTTCTATCATTTGTGTCCTGGGCAGCTGGGTTTAAATTCCACAAACGTTGGAACTTGAGTTGCCAAACACTGTGAATCTGATACATTTATAATCACTGCATTTGGAAGTTCAGCTTACCACCTCTACTCCTGCTGCTTAGAGGACGATAAATTAAAGCCTACAGAGGCTTCTTTATCAGATTCTTTCCATTATTCTCTGCTGCCAGCCCCAGACTGACACAGGCCCCTTTCTTGTAAAATATACAGGAAAGAAAAAAAAAGAAAAGAAGAAAGAAGTGAAAAGTTTGGTTCATCTTTATGTAGCTAGTCAATCATTCCACCCTGTAAATGAATGGTGTTTATTTAGCTTAATGACCTCAGAATAAGCTACAAAAGGTAAGGCCGGCTATTGTGCTAAGGACAGTGGTAATCGCTTATTGCCAAATGCTATGACATTTTCTCAGTTCTCTTTCTGTTGAAATCGACACAGTTGTTAGCACCCTCCTGAGTGACACTCTTTCTCAACTTTTTGTGAACCTGGCTTTCCGCCAGCTCCGACCATTCTCATTTCAGTTTCTTTTCCGTATGTTCACGTCAGTCCTTCTCACGAGTCCTCAATTCTGGTATTCTGCCGGATTCCCCCTATAAATCTCTTCCATCGTGTTTTCCCAGCTGATGCTACTCGGTCGTGGCGTTAGCGTGAAGATCCTGACTGGGGCAGTCACCCAGGGGGGTTCTGCCTCCTCACGTTCCTAAATTCTCAAGGGATCGTGAGTCATCTACTGAGCACTCAGCTTGTGTGTCAAGCGGCAACTTGCACTCAGCCTGTGCCACACCGTTCTTATGATCCTCCGTACCTCACCAGGTTCTTGGTTTCAGTCAACAGAGATGGATTCAGGTTCACTAAACAAAAAAGGAGGCGACTGAAAATGTAGTGTAAAACTCACAGAATGGACAGAAGGTTGATTTAAAAATGGGAAGAAGGAAAACATACAGAAAAAAAAAACAATCACAGTGCAGGAAGAGTCTTGCTGGGCACTGCAGCCCCTGCACCTTAATGGTGGCACTATTATGACCCCATTGTCACACAGGCATTTGCCGCCTCTTCTGCTCTCCTGGTACTTCTAAAATCCCTGATTTTCAATAGGTGTGCCACGGCACCCTCGTGTGCAGTGCGAGAATCTTAGGTGTGCCACGGAAATTGTTATAGACCATTAATTAAATTATATTCTAAAGAAGTTCAAAGTGCAGAAAGTGTATTCTTCTTTTTACTCTTTTTTTATTATTAAATCATAGCTGTGTACAATAATGCAATCATGAGGTACAATGTGCTGGTTCCATATGCAATCTGAAATATTTTCACTGAACTGGTTAACATAGCCTTCATGGCATTTTCTTAATTATTGTGTTCAAACCCTTATACTCTACACTTAGTAAACTTCACCTGCACCCTTCCAAGATGCCCCCTAGGTGTGGACCCACCAATCACTCTTTTTTTTTTTTTGATCAACATAATTTCAAGTGTGCCATGGAAGTTTAACTATATGATCTTACTCTTTTTTTTTTTTTTTTGATCAACATGATTTAAGTGTGCTGTGGAAGTTTAACTGTACGATCAAGTGTGCTATGAGATAAAACAGATGGAAAACACGGCTCTCAGGACTCGACCTCTCCACAAGACTGTCTCTACCTCTTTGCATCACTAATTATAGAGGCAAACACCATGGCAAGGATGTCTAGTCGGCAGCATCCGGGGAACGTGCCCATGCTTTCCCTACTAGAGTATAAGAGGGCAAGTCTTCGCTCTTACCCGGTTTCAGAGTGTACGCACACTCTCCAGGTTTCTTCTTGTTATTTTCTTTTATATGGGAAGGTGGTTCCGATTCTGGGTGGTGGCTCAAAGGAGTGACAAACGTCCAGTGGATATTTTGTGAGTACATACTCTCTGCAACCACTTTTTCCATCTCAGCTAATGACACAACATGTCAAGTCAACGAAACTAGAAAGCACGGGGTCTCCAGCAAGTTTTTCTTTGACCTTTTGTTACACATCTGTTCTGTGAGTGGTATTCATTTACCTTACCAAGTCTTGGAATTCCGTCTAGTAAATAGTCCTGCCCTCTTTTCCATTTCATTCTTTTTCCCCTCTTAGATCAATCTGATGTCCTGTCTAAAGGGGACTTTTAGACTTTAAAGCAGTGATGTGCTGGCTAAGGAGGCGGCTCCAGGGTCAGCCCGCCCGCATTCAGGTCATACTTCAGATCACACTTACCAACTGCGTGAACTTGGGCATGTTTATCTAACCCCTTTCTGTGTCATGTATAAGTAAGGGGAATAAGAATACCGGCCATGTTGGGTAGCTGTGAAGGTGGACTGAGGCAGTGGGTTTAAAGCCTTTTGTATGCTTACAAACAATGGGCACTCAAAGGTAAGATGGCACTACGATTTAAACGTAGTAGCAGCTGTCAATGACAGTGACTCAGGAGCTACCTGGAATCAGTACTCTCTCTGAAATACACCCATGCTACTGCTAGCGTTGCTGTTTCAAAACGCAAAGCTGTTTACAATCCTTTGATAGATCCCCATTTCCTATGAAACAAATCCAAACATTCTAGTAAGGCTTATAAATTCCTTCCAAATGGGACCCCACATGATCTTTCTATCATTGAATTCTACCACCCGTATTTTAGTAAAGGAACATGGACTAATTGATTCCCCAGTATTTCAGAGATTTTTGCTTCCAGTGTGAAAACACACCTTCTGCTTCCTGTAGCACTCCCCTTTGCTGACTCGGAATACCCGTATTTTCTCTAAGACCCAAACACATGGCGACTTTCTCTGCATTTTCCTTAGATACGCTGTCTTTCTATCACACTCTGTGTGTGCGTCCCCTCTGTGCATTGCTTGTTGAGTACACTGGAAACTCCCACACCTGCTGGTGCACCCTTGACTTACAACACTGTCATTGTATCCACTCCTATCTCTATTCCATGGGCCCAGCACATAGTAGGTGCTCAGGGAATAGCTATTCAATTACTGCAGTAATGGACACATTTGGCATGACCCTGGGAGGACCCAGGAGCCCGCAGAGGCATGCTGACTTATTCCAGATAATTTTGCTGTTCCCACTGGGCCACATGTGGCATTGACGTGGACAGGCACAGCGCATGAGGGTCTTGGCCACTCTGCTCTATTTTAATCATGTCTAGTTTGTGCTTGGTGCCAAGCACCTTGCTAGACACTTTAACAACTTACCAAGAAGCCACAGTCCTGTGTTTTTTTTTTTTTTCTGAAGGGATTTTCATTCCAGTAGAAACTCTAGATTAGCAGCCATCATAGTTATGGGACTCTGGAGCCAGATTTGCAATCACCATTTGGAGAAAGAACCAAAGGCCTGTGCATGTCCTCACAACATACTCTGAAATAGAAATTACTGCGTTAAAAAAAAAAAATAGGTGTCCTTTGAAAAAGCTTCATGTTCTTTGAAAGCACCAGGACAAGTAACTTCTCTCTAAATCTAAACAGTCAGACACTTTAGCTGCCTGATCCAAATATGTAAAATAAAGTTATGAATCAGGCTAAAGGCCACTGTCTTTATTGTATTTGAAAACAAATGCAGTACTACAGGATGAAACTAAGGTGTCTAATTAGAGCCAAGAAGGAGAGAAACCAGCAGGCGTCAGAAAAATAATTTATACAAAATTTAATTATCGAAAAAGAATAATACTATATCAGAACGAACGTGCTCTACTACCTGGAAAACTTCCATAGAATATTAAGCTCTCGAGACCAAGGTTGGAAAAATACTCATGTGAACTATTCCCATTCCAGTCCTGTGCTCTGATGAGAAGTAAAGCGTTTAGGCTAGGTGCCTGTAGCTCAGCGGCTAGATGGCGGCCACATACACTGGAGCTGGCTGGTTCAAACCCAGCCCAGGCCTGCCAAACAACAATAACAATTACAACAAAAACATATCTGGGCCTTGTGGCTGGCACCTGTCCCAGCAACTTTGGAGGCTGAGGCAAGAGAATTGCTTAAGCCCAAGAGTTGGAGGTTGCTGTGAGCTGTGATGCCATGGCACTCTACCGAGGGGGACATAGCAAGACTCTGTCTCAAAAAAGGAAAAAAAAAAAAAAAGAAATAAAAGGTTTAGTGGGTATTTTGAAACTAATCATTAGCCGCTAAATATGCATGAGCACCACCAGACATGCGTTCAGACGGCTGATCTGAAGGCTTATACTGCCTTCCCCACCATCAACAGCAATTTCTCCATTACCAAAGTGCCACCTTTATTGCTTTATCATCTGATACCTGCACCCTTTACCCTCCTGCAATGCTGGTAGACTTTGTAGACCTTACTTATGGAGCCTCCTGGAGAATATTACCTATGTTGTTATTATGGAAAATCATGTGATCTAAGCATTTTCTGTGCATACAGTGGAGCTAAAATACAAACTGGAGGGATTTTTGTATTTGAACCATTTTACTTTTGTTTTTTGAGAGCCTCTCTTGAAATGATGAGTTTAAAGGGTATCCCCTCCATATCCTCTGTCCACCCACAGGAGAGGGAAATTCCGCCCCAAACTGCTTCCTCTTTGCCAGGGCTAGAGAAAAGGTCCCCCACCCCCACCCCTTTCCTGCTCTCCTTTGCTGTCTTTCCCCAGGGGGAAGCTGGGACTCCAGCTGATTCAGAGGGTCACTGCCTCCCAGTCAGACCCATCTTCAGACTCACTTTCTGATTGGGAGGTGCAGGTGTAGGGGCACTAGCTCTGGCTCCTCCCTGGGCGCACCAGGCAGGTGGGCGCTGCTCTTTTTTTAAATTCTCCTCCATCCACTGCTCGCAGGGAGATCAGGTTGGCCCCACATGGAAAGCTGTGTCTTTTCTTTTGAGACAAAAGGGCATAGGAAGCCCTTCCCTGCAGGCGCACACATTCTACTTCTCCGGTCCTGGCGATGCAGCTGGGGAAGCCCTCCGATCTCCCTTGAAACTTGGCTCTGTCCCCCAGTTGTTCATACCAGGAAAGAAAAACCACGGAGGGGCTAGCTCCCCTAAATTGCAATCCTATATTTGTCTAAATATAAATTTAGGTTATTTGTAATTACACCAGATAACGTTAATGAAGAACTGTCTACACAGGGTTTCTGGCACAAAGATACTCATTTTTAGGCAGTTGACCTTCGGTTGGGTTAACAGCATTATTAATGACTGTGTCACTGTGAGCATTCAGTACAGCCTCCTGGGGTCAGAGGAGCCATTTAGAAGGAAACATTCTTATGAGACTGTGTGGCTGGGGCTTCTGCTTTCGGTTTGGCTCACCTTTTTTTTTTTTTTTTTTGATGTTCTAATTTTTTTGATTCACATTATTATCGTACTCTGCTTCAGCACACCAGATTCTTTGGCTGAGATTGTTTATATATAGTGACAGTCTTATGATGGTATTGGATTTGCTATTCTCTCACTTTCTTGAAATAAACTACCGTATCTGTGTTCAGTGCTATAGAAATAGGAAAACTTCTTAACAAAAATGAAAAACAAAACAAAAAATTCAATGTTGGAAGATTGTCCATGCTTAAGCCTCAGACTCCCTCCCTGCCTCACTGTCTGTAGCTCTCACTCCCGTCAGTTCGTGTGCACGTGTGAGCATACGTGTGTCCTTGTACCTACGCACAGGTGTACACATGGGCGTCTGTGCACACTTTCTTTGGTGAGAGACATCAAACCTTTTTTATAGCCAGGCATGCTTTCTCATGCCTGTAATCCTAGTACTCAAGGAGGCCAAGATGGGCTGATTACTTGAACTCAGGAGTCCGAGACCAGCCCGAACAAGAGTGAGACCCTGTCTCTAGTAAAAATTGAAAGCTAGCCAGGTATTTTGGCGGGCACCTATAGTCCCAGATATGTGGAGGCTGAGGCAAGAGGATGGCCTGAGCCCAAGAGTTTGATGAGCTCTGATGATGCCATGCTGCTCTACCCAGGACAACAATAAAGACTCTCTCAAAAAACAAATAAAACCTCCCCCCCCCAAAACCAAACAAAAAAACAACCTTTTTGGTTCCCTATAATGTGGTTTTCTCCTCTCACTTTTCTTCCTCAGGAAGGGAAGTTTCCTTCTGTAAGAACATCTCTGTGAAATAAGCCTTGCATTTATTACAGTGCACACCAAACTTTCTCCACTACTCGTCTAATGAGAAGTGATGTCCAAAATTAGAGCTTAGTGCTTTCCAATTATCCTACGGCACATGACTTTGTTATTCCACAAATAGTTGTTTTCTTCCTTCCCCAACAGCTATGGTTACCCACTCCAAATTTCTCAGCGTTGCTAACTTTGCTATATATAATTTAAACCCTGACATTATTAAGAAAAGTGAGTATCTAGTCATTTAGCATGGTTTTTAATGTCATTTTTTTCTGATTGATTGCAATCACTAAAATAGGATTCATATCTTCAGCATGATAGAGGGTTGGAAATGGGTCCTCAGGAGCAGAGCCTCTATGGAACCTTGGAGAGGCCCTGGTAGAGAAGGGAGAGGGGCCTGCAGGGCTCAGGAGCATCAATTACTTGCCTTGTATTTTTGGGCTTGGATTTTCTAATGTTGACCCTGCTTTTGTATTCAGGCAAATAATGGGTCAAGTCACTTCAGAGCAGACAGCTTCACTGGACTTGATTCATCCTAATCAAAAATAACTGTGGCCCTTCCCTATTAATTTCTTTTCCACCCTAGAAGTGGGAGATTAGGGGAAGAATGAAGTCACGTCTTAAGAGTTCTGCCTTAGATAGTTAAGATGATGATTGAAATCAATAAAGCCAAAGCTTCCAGGGAGTCCACTTGATTCCAAATTTACTAAAGGCAGAAAGAAAGAAACTCCAGCTAGAGTCTCTGGTGACCAGAACAAACCACTGAGCCATTGCCGCACCTGCTGTCTTCATGGGGACCTCCTAGCTGGAGCCTGAGTTGGACTTGATTCCTGCTCATTATGATGTGCTGCCCAAGAGGAGCATAAATCACGATGAGGGCTTGAAGACACAAATGGAAAACAGAGCAGCCTAAGTTATAGGAAATAGTCACTGGCCAGCGCTGCTGTGAATAAACTAGCTCGCCTGTTCCTGACAGCCTACGCCTCCTCCATGGAAATCCCGCCTGCTCTCAGGCCTCTGAAGCAGCCTTCTCTTTTTATTTTGAGCTGTGCTTGGTCTCCCACTTCCCTGAGGAGCCTGCAGGCCACTTGAAATTGCTGATGTCTTTAGCAGATAGGGATATTGTCCTACCTCCACTTGACCGTTGCACTGGGCAGCCTGCCTTTTTTTCCTTTTGTCTTTTTCTTCAAACTTTTGTCCTGAAATATTCCAGCTTTCAGGCCATGGTATTGCAGCCATTTCTCATGTTTTTTTTTTTTTTTTAATATGGAAATACTTTCAAGGAAGTTATCTTATTTGATTCGCACAAGGACACTGTGAGGCATTGGAGGAAATAAAACCTAAGACGTGGAACTTGTGACCCAAAAATGTACCCGGGCGAGGACCCTGCCGCTTTGCTCTTGGTCCACTGCCAATTCCTTTGCTGCCGCAGGGACCTGGTGGGGACCCCTGTGGATGGCCTCTGGGACCACCTTCGAGTGGTCCGAAGGAGAGAGGTTTGAGGTGACAACAGGTGTTTGAACAGGCCCCCTCCCTGACTCTGTGTCTAGACAGCGTTGCCTGCGTCTGAACACCAGGACCCACCTGTGTGTGGTCCAGCGCTCCCCACTGTGTTCCTGAGAGACACAGCCCTGAGCCATTGATCATCTCTGTTTTGAAAGGGCTTAGAAGCTCCCGTGGCCTTCCAACCTCATGGTGCAATTTTTGGGGCACTATGCAACTCTGAGGACCTCTTCAGAGTCTTGGGGCGATTACAATTAGGGTGATTACAAGAGCCTCTTCTCTTCTGGAAAGGAAGTTGTTCGGGTGGTAGGCTTTTATTATTATTGCTGTTTATTATTATCATTATTATGGTTTTCTTATTTTTTTGTTTTTTTGCTTTTCTCTGAATTCCCTGAATAAACAAGATGAAACAAGATGAAAATCTAGAAGTATATTCAACGATACCGTATCTGGCTTCTCTGCACCCCCACACTTCATAATTTCCTTAGCTGTTCTGTTTTAGTTAGCACTAATGTCCCCCCTCCTATCTGTCCCTTGAGGGTGAGCTGCCTGCAACACCCTGCTCAGTGTGCTTGGGGAAGTCAGTATATTTTAGGCAGCCTGATAAAAGGCTCTAATCACCCCAGATTAATGCATTCATTCCTCTCCAATTGATGGATTCCTTCCAGTGCTGAGGCTGAGGCTTCTGTGATGAATTTGCCCTGGTGATGAGCCCTTCAGTAGCTAGCAGCCCCATGTTGCTGTGACCTGCGGAAGGGGCCCGTGAGATGGCACTGAGGAGACTCAGGTGACATAGGCTGGGAAGCATTTTCAAGAACAAGAACATTCTTGTGATGCCACATCTGCCTCTAGGACCCCGATACGGGTGGCTGGGACAGAAGGACGCTGAGGACTGTGATGGAGCACGTGGCGCCTCTCTACCTTTTAGAGTTAAGAAGGGAGGTGCAGGGCTAGGCGATCTACATCTCTGCTTTGAACGTGAACCCAGACTAGGCAACTAAAAAGAGAGTGGTATGTAGGGGAGACATTCAAACAATTGTAATCTGTGCCTCTGACTGACATCCTACGTGGAGATTTCCAAAATGGGGAAATGAGACAGCGTTACAGAAAGCTAGAAGCCATCATGAGGATGAGCTAAGCTAGCTCATATGTCTCCACGATTCTCCATTCCAGAGGACATTTGGGGGTGTCTGAGATGCTCTTGGTTGTCCTGGGTGTGTGTGTGTGTGTGTCCTGGGGAGGTATTTGGGGTAAAGATGCTGCTGGCTTCCAGTAGATAAAGACCAGGAATTCTGAAGACCATCCTACAGTACACAGGGCAGCTGCCATGCAACAAAGAACCCCCTCCTTTCATAGCTGAGAAAGCTGAGGCTCAGAGGGAAGGGACAGGCTTAGGATGACACAAGGGGGGGAAATGGAAGAGCTGAGGTGGGGAGAAGGTCTTATCTCCCTCAAGCCCATGTCCTTAGAATGACCAGGCCTGCTTTCAAAGTCTGCTCTGAAAAGTACTCTCAAAAATGAAGTGGTTCCGTGCTCGCTTCGGCAGCACATATACTAAAAACGAAGTGATTCCTTCTCCTTCCAGATTCCGGAGCACCCTTCCAGCCCACATCTCTAGGAAGGAAAATTCTACTCTCTGCCTTAATGAACTCAAGCTGGTCCCTACCCACTCTGGTCTAGGCAAATCTCTTCTGGGGGTTAACTTATTATTCTTATTATGCACTTTAGAAGTGAATAGTACTGCTGATAAAAATAGGAATTGCCAGAGGAGCCTGCACCAGGCATTATGATAGGCTATATGTGCAATGTTGTTGCAAATAGTTCCCCACCAGGGTGAAAGGGATGCCCCTGCACAGAGGCATAACTGTATCTCACAATTATTAAATATTGATTCATCTCAGCAGGGGCCTGTGTCTGATTTAAAATGAAGGCAAATGCATTAACTTGTGCTAATCTAATCTAGACTCCTGGCGGGGCCACCTGGGCTGTCTCCACCACACCCAGGTCTCTGATTGACGGTGTGGACGGGAGGCCACTCCTTTGCCAACCATTTTGACTCTAGAAATAAGCACATGTGAGTTGGTGTCTAGAGTTACCAGATACATGGGGTGTGAGCAATAGAGCTTAATAAGAAAGAAAGGAGAGCTCCATGATGATGAATAGCAATTACAGGGAATTAGATTAGTATCAGTGTCTGAAGTAATCGTAAACATTTTCTGGTGCTGATGTTTGATAATGTTGGGAAGGGGCGGGGGCGCAGATGATGATAGTAAGGAAGGAGGCCGAAGATAAGAACAAATATGCAAGTCTATCGTGTGTGCTTAATGGAACTGAGATTTATTTTTCTGTGTGTCTTTTTAAGTCTCTAGATAGATCACAAAAAATACAGCCAGCCAGGAAAGAAATAGCCCAAATGTAATTTAAAGGACAGCTTTTTAACCAATACTTCAGCCTGGAGACACCTGTCCTGTGTTCCTTGAAGATGCCCAGCGCAGGGGAGGAGTATTAAAGCCTTTGATTTATCTTCAGTAGCACAGACCTATTTTTAATTTATTGTCCGGTGACAGGTTTTTTGTTTAGCTTTTCTGTGTTACTCAACACAAACTTCTCTGTAAAAAAAGAGCAGCCTGTAGGTCATTGTTTGCTTTGATGTCCCATGCCTTAGAAGAAGAAAATGAACTTAGACTCCTCAAAAGCATGTTGGTGCTTTCTCTAGCTTTACCACAAGCAGCAAATTCTCCCATAGGAAATACGGCTGCCTGGCCCTCCAATTCCAGGAGGCACATGTGTGCACACACAGCCATACACACGAGAAACACTAGGTTGGCTTTTGATCCGTGTGTGGCAGCAACAGTTTAATCACTCCAGGGTCAAAGGTTATGTCATGGAAACCTTTGCTAGAAGTACATCTTTTAATATTATGGAGATGGGAGTGGGATACTGTGTATGTGCGATTCAGTTCAAACATGCAAAGGCCCACGTCACTAAATCCCAAAACTACAGATGTTGGCATGGATGTGAAGAAAAGAGAACACTTCTGCAATGCTGGTGGGAATGCAAGCTAGTACGTTCCTTTTGGAAGGAAGTTTGGAGAACACTCAGGGATCTAAATGTAGACCTGCCGTTTAATCCTGCAATTCCTCTTCTAGGTGTATATCCAACCAAAACTCATTTGACAATAAAGATATTTGCACCAGATTATTCATTGCAGCTCAATTCATAATTGCCAATCCATGGAAGAAGCCCAAGTTCCCATCAACCCATGAATGGATTAATAAATTGCAGTATATGTATACCACGGAATACTAGGCTGCATTAAAAAAATGGAGACTTTACCTCTTTTATATTTACATGGATGGAGCTGGAAAATATTCTTTAAAGTATCTCAGGAATGGAAAAAAAATCCAGTGTACTCAGTACTACTATGAAACCAATTTATAATCACTCACACTTGCATATGAAAAATGAAACACAACTATAGCCTAGGATGAAGGAGGGAAAGGGAGGGAGAGGAGAGGGGAGGAGAGTGGGTTGATAGAGGGAGGGTTAGTAGGGGGACCACACCTATGGAATACATTGCAAGTACAAGTTGGATCTATCAGGTGTAGAACACAAACGTCTTAATGCTGTAATTGGGTAAATGTGGTGAAAACTATGTTGATTAGTAGGATGTAAGCACTCCAATTTGTACAAATAATCAACACATCGAATCCCATAATGGCGTAAATGTATTTATGATCTATGTACAAATGACTTAATTAAAAAAAAAAACATGCAAAGGAACATGAGTGTGCAAGACCCCAGGTATCTGCAAGAAACACTGTTCCATGCTGTAACCATAAGGCTAAAACACAGGGCTTGGCACCTGTGGCTCAAGCGGCTAAGGTGCCAGCCACATACACCTGAGCTGGCAAGTTCGAATCCAGCCCGGCCCACCAAACAACCATGACGGCTGCAACCAAAAAATAGCCAGGTGTTGTGGTGGGCGCCTGTGGTCCCAGCTACTTGGGAGGCAGAGGCAGGAGAATCCCTTGAGCCCAGGAGTTGGAAGTTGCTGTGAGCTGTGATGCCGCAGCACTCTACCTAGGGCGACAGCTTGAGGCTTTGTCTCAAAAAAAAAAAAAAAAAAAAAAAAAAAGACTAAAGCATAGAAGAGGGAGAGGAAGGTTTGAGGCCCTGTCTTGTCAAGTCTCGTGTTCTAGTGAGGAGAGAGGTACGCGTGCCAAGGATCAGTAACAGAATGTGATCTGCTCCATCAAAGTGGTTTGAACAAAGAACCATGGGAGGACAAAGGAAGTGAATTCAATCCGTCCAGAGCAGTTCACATACACAACAAAATGTAACGAGCCCGGACTAAGCATTTGGCATTGTTGTTAATGGCAAGGACAGAGTGGGGACACTACAAGCCTTGATTCTCATGGGATAAACAAGTAGACAGAATGGTGTCTATTTAGCCAAGGGCATTCCAAGGAGAAGAGAGAGAGAACAGACCCTGAACAAATAAATGAGAATTTCAGAGTGACACCTGCCATGCAAATAACTAGAGCAGGTACGGGGGGGTGGGGGGGGGCAGCAAATTATTGGAGATAGCATAGTCAGGAAGGGTGCTGAGTAGGGGACACTTGAGTGGAAACTAAATCACAGACAGCTGAGCAAATGAAAGTCTGGGAAAAGAGCACTTCACTGGAGCAAATGGGATCTGCAAAGGCCTCCAGGGGGAATAGAAAGCAGATCAGGAAACTGAGGGAACTCTGGGCAGAATACTCCAAAATAAAGGCAGAAACTTCCCTCAGGGCCAGCCATGTACATCTTAGAGACACAGGTACGAACTTTGAATTTCATTCCAAGGACAAGCAGATGCCATTGGCATCTTTTAAGCAGGGAATAATTATGATCTGAGTTATGTTTTTATTTGTTTTTTTTTTTTTTTGCAGTTTTTGGCTGGGGCCGGGTTTAAACCCGCCACCTCCAGTATATGGGGCCGTGCCCTACTCTTTGAGCCACAGGCGCTGCCTCTTTATTTGTATTTTTTTAATTACTCCAGATGTGATACAGACAATGGAATGCTCATGTAAATAGTAAAAACAAGAAGACCAGAGAAAAAATAACAGTAGAATAGACTCAGGTAGTAAGAAGAAAAAGAAAGATGATAAGAGGGAAGAGAATGGTATCTATTTAGGGCGAGGGTCATTTTGGAGATAAAGTCATCAGGACTTAATAATTTGTTGTGACAAAAGAAAGAATGAAATCAAGGCTGACTCTGTATCTTTAGTCTTAGCAATTCAGTAGTTGGTGGTGTGATTGACCAGGATTGGGTATATCAGGGGAGAAGAAGGGTTTGAGGTGGAGAGCAGAATCATCTAGAATTCTGCTCAGGATATCATAAGTGCATTTACTACTGAATAATTCAATAAAGATGATAGATAGGCCAAATCACCATCTTTTACCGAGTGCACATTACGTATTCAGTATTATTCTAAGCTCTTGACGTATGAGAGTTTGCTTGATACCTGGGGTAGCCCTAGGATTGTCTGAGGGGAAAACTGAGGTCTGTGTCCACATGGGGGAAAAACCTTAAATCCAGAATTTAGTGTTTGAGAGCAAAGCTCAAATGAGAGGTCAGGGCTGAAGGCATGAATTTAGAAACTGTGAGCTTCTGTTGGTTGTTAAACCCACAGACAGGATGGGAGATAACTGTGGTTAGAGAACAAGGCCAGTGGTCCAGACCCACAGGGCACTTGAACATGTAGAGGTTGATGTTGAGAAGGAGTGACCGGCAAGGTCAGAGCACAACAAGGACAGCATGACAGCCTCAAGCCAAAGAAGAAAGGGCAGATCTTGATCAAATGCTGCTGAAAGATGAAATAATGACAAAAACATGGAATCTGCCATTAGATCCAGTAAAATGGAGCTCCTTGGATTTTGTTATGCAGGGATTAGGCAGCATGATTCTAGCGGGAGTGGTAAGCACATGTTTGTGTGTGCATTTCTGTTTTGATCTCTTAACATGTGCTAAGTACTTCATGAATTATCTAAATCACTTGTCATGAGCACCTGCTAGGTACTATTACACATATCATATACACTTTGCAGGGAAGAACATTGAGAAGTTAAATGACTATCTTAAACATGTGAATATCTTTAATACCACTGAATAGAAGCCCTAAAAATGGTTAAGATGGTAACTTTTATGATATGTGTATTTTACCACAATACAAAAAAGAAAGAAGAAAAAATATATGGCTAGTTCATAGTAGATCCAGGATCCAGGATTAGAATCTTAGTCTAATGAGCTTTGGATCCTGAACTGTTGGCTGCCATGATATTCTGGAAACTTGCAGATAACCTTAGTGCATATTAATTCATTCAGATAGAGGTAAATGTACAATATTTGAGAGAATGGTAGAAGGTAAGTAGGGAATGCAGAGATGGCCAAAATCTCAAACCAAAGAGTTTACACTTTATTCTCTGGGTAGAAAGAGACAACAGATGTTTAGGCTTTTGAGTTCCTTCATTCATTTAATATCAGCCATTCATCCTAGGGGACATCAAGGTGTTTTTATATATGACCAAATGATGAGCAGCATTTTGAGAAGAAGAGATGAAAAGAAAGAGCCTCATAAGGCAGAAGAAACTCATCACCTGGGAAGGAATCAGAAACATGGCTGCAGATGCTGTGCCAGCACCTTCCTGGTGTAAGGTAGCACAGCATTAGCGCAAATGGGAGAAGGCCTTGAACAACAAGCAACAGATGTTATTCTGTGGACAGCTAGGAGCAGCAAAACACAAAAGATCATGAAACGTCAGCAGAAGAAATCTAAGAAGGCGCTGACACTGTGCGTAGGGGTTGCTGATAACTATATAAAACACAGTGGAATGGAATTGTTCACTAATTCACGTGCAGGAAGTTTATTACATAGGTGAAGACATCCAGCCACTTGGATTCTGAAACTGTGTCTGCTTTGAGGCACAACATCTGCTCCTCTTTGCTTTTCTGTAATTAGACATATTTTGGACCGAGTGGCCAAGCTCTTTGCACGGGTAAACAAATGCTGTTCAGAGCTCAATCTTTGTCAGCTCTCAGTAGTAAGAAAAAATAATGGCATGAAACCCATACAGTTTCATTTCCCATAGTCAGTGGTCAGGTGGCCTCTGCACCTCTGTGCCCAGAGACAGAGTGGGGGAGAGAGGAGAAATCCCTTCCTGAGCCATGTGGGGAGCAGATGGCCTCGTGTCAAGATTCATCAACATCCTCATGCTCCCACTTCCTCCTGCTGTGAGCTGGTGAGGGAGAAAGAAGACTTACTGTCAAATTCCCAACTTGCCCTTTTCAATATGAAGTTCACTTGTAATTTTTTTTTTTTTTTAACTCCGGTTGCTAATGCACTTTGTTCTCCAGAGTATGAGAGACCCAGCTTCCTGCATAGCCTTTAATTAGTTTCTGGATGATGACATCTCTACTGAGAAGCAACTGGCTGCGTCCCTCTAATCTCAGGGGGAGATAAAAGAATCTAATAAAGACATTCCATATTTCTAGGTGATGTGTTTGACAAGCTTTGTATTAACAAGAAGTAATGTTGAAACTTTTTCCTTTCCCCAACTGCTCTCCCTCACTCGCTATGACATTTCACAGGGGGATTAACAGAGCTGCCACTTTCGGGGAGAACTTGTAGCTTAAAACAGACCGGTCTGCATCTCTGCCCCTCATGCTAGAGGGAAAGAAGCTTCGTCTTGATCTGTTCCTCAACTATAACCTTTATGAGGGATTTAGTGGCAATAAGGCCTTGGAACAAAAATCATTTTAAAATCAACAGACTGGTTACTTTGGACAGCAGTGGGACCACCTCTCACACTTCAGATTGAAAGTCGGATAATAAGATATGGCTTCCTTCCAGTTGCCTATGTTATTCCCAGAGATGAGGGTCACAGGAAGGGTGGCTTTAACTCAAGTTTGCATTCCAGCTGGAGAGAGGCAGAAACTCCTTTCTAGACTAACTACCCTCCTTTGCTGAACTTGATCTTGCAGTTTCTTGGGGGAAAAGACAAAGATCTGGGGAATAATTTGCACCCTACTGCAGCCAGAAAGTGGGGTGGGGTGAAGCCTTCTTCATGACTCCCTACTGCAGTCAGCATAATTCCCGGCTGCACGGTTTTATAGCTTGTGTTTGAAGTGCGTAACTACCACTGCTTTTAGGCAATTAGGAATTAAAGTGCTGAAGATGCCATCAAGCCAGCTAAGAATGGAAGTGAGCTTGGCGCTGCTGGCAGCTGGCAGATTAACGTGCAGAGATGCAGAGCCCAGAGCTGGGAGTGAGGACCACCTGGGGACAGGGGCTTTGGCTCCACCTGGTTGGCCTTCGTCTGACCCGAATTGGGGCAGCCTGGGAGAGAGAGAGGGATGATAATTACCTGAACATCTCTTAAGGACAAGGGAAAAAAATACCAGTAGAGTCCAAGATATTACAATGACCTATACATATATATCTGCACATTTGCGTACCGTATTACATCAAGATGTAGAAATAGAACGTTTATCCTAAGATAGAGTCATGGCCCAGCCTATTACAAAAAGGTAATTTTTTTCCCTCTGTGAGGTGGCTTTCTGAACACAAGAATATCCAAGGGGCAGAGTCAGATAACATTTCCCTGATTTGGGAGAAAAAAATGACTCCTTTTGAAAATGAAATGGCATCATAGGCATTGCCGTTTCTAGAACTGAAGTCTATTTACGGGGTCCCTCCAGGTGAAGCTGGAGTTGCCTAGGGTGACCCCAGCTGGTTCTTTAAGTCTGATGGAGGTCTTGTCAGTTTCCTGTGAAGATCTTTCAGGGTTTGTGCAAAAAGTCCCTCTAGGAGAGAGAAGCAGCAGACTGGGTCTGGGATGGGGTCAATGTGGGAGTCACCATTGGGTACTTAGCTTACCTTGACTGGCCATGCGGGTTCCCTGCACACCAACAGCATTCTTGCCTTGGGAAGGCAGAACCATGCTAAGATGCCCAATGCCTAGAAAACAAAAGAAAAATCTTAGAGGGACTTGCCCTTGAGCCTGGAAAAGATATGACAAGGCTATGACAAGGCTATTCCTATGAGCAGGAATTAGAAATAGGAAGGATCAGGAGTGTCTTGCCGGCCCTTATCTCTGAGATGGATGGGGAAGAAGCCATGTGTGTCCACTGGCACTGCTAGGCACTATAAAGAACTTCTGGTCAGCAAGACAGGGTTGGTTTTTACAGCAAACAATTATGCTGTTTACTGCTAATTGATTGAACTCTGCATTTTCTCAATCACAATAGCATTCATTTGCAGAGTGATTAGTAATTCACTAAGTGCTTCCAATTATACCTACATATATTATTTGATCCCAAAATCCCTGTAGAAAAGAGCTTGGTCTCAGAATAGCCACTTTCAAGTTCAGTGGCTTTGAACACACAATAAGCTACTTAAAGCCCCAGTTTCCCGGATTACATGGGAAAACATATAGTAAGTATTTAGTCCTTATTAGATGTTCAAGCCATACTAGTTTTTTTTCATGAGGAATAATAATTAAAAAATAACATTTTCCTGAGTTTTATTTTTTCTTTTGTTTTCTTCCCCATAAAAAACATATAATGAGCCAAGTGCAGTGGCTCACGCCTGTAATCCTAGCACTATGGGAGGCCAAGGTGGGTGTATTACCTGAGTCATGGGATTGAGACCAGCATGAGCCAGAGCGGTACCTCATCTCTAAAATATAGCCTGGCATTGTGGCAGGCACCTGCAGTCCCAGCTACTTGGGAGGCTGAGGCAAGAGAATTGCTTGAGCCCAAGAGTTTGAGATTGCGGTAAGCTATGACGCCAAAGCACTCTACCAAGGGCAACATAGTGAGACTCTGTCTCAAAAAAAAAAAAAAAAATCGTGTAATGAATTGGATTAATTGCTTCTTTTTTGATGTGGCATCATTTTAATTTTTGAGAATCTCTGATGTGTGGAAACTTTGGCTTTTAGTTGTCAGAGGCATTTTATTAGAAAATCAGCAACTGTGGGACTTCCTGCATGCTGCTGTTGATTGGTTTAGCAGTATAGCCTCTCCAAGCTTTGGAGAAATCATACCTTAAGATTTACTGTGGTGATCTGACAGGGGTGTCCAACCAGCAGCCTGTGGGCCATATACAGATTCCTAAGGCCTGTTTTGTTTATCTGTGTTGTCAGATAGCCAGAAAAGTACGCATAGACCTTTATTTTCATTGCTCTTCATCTTTCGTTATTGTTTGTGAATTGAAGGGGTGGCCTAAGACAACCCTTCTTCCAATGTGTGGCAGAAAAGAAAACAGGGTGGGCAGCCCTGGACAGAGATTAAGCCACTGGCAGAGTGCTCAGCAATGCCCCTTCCCTTCCAATCCCATCTCTCCTAACTTGCTGGGCGTGATGATGGAGAGCAGTATAGCCAGCCCTGTGTACTCCACCCAGGGCACTTGCCATGGTACTAGAAGCTGAAAATAGCCAAGCTTGCCTGGATGGCAGGTGTATACCTTGATTAGCAAAACTTCTGTGATGTTCCCACATTGAACAATTGATAAAGAGATGCTTCTTAATAATTTCTTCGATGTTGCCCAATCTCATGGGGTACTTATGGTTACAGGTAGGTTGCTGTGAAATTCAATTGACACTCCTATGCCCAGAAGCAGAGAAGCATGAGTGATGAAAATGGTGTTTACTTTGCTCTTCTGAGTCTCCATCAGGAATGACGAAAGTGGGTCAGGCAGCGGATCTCATAAAAACTCCGTTCCCCATTTTAGTTGATCCTAAAAGTAACAAATTCCAAACTTCAGAACCAGTGGTTTATGACTAATCCCAAATAAATCACTAGCTATTTTTTTCCCCAGGGTGGCATGATTTTTCCAGCAAACATGAATGGATTTAACATGGGGAGAGAGGCAGAATGAGATGTAACAAATGACAGAGGGTCTCTGGTAAAGGAAGTAACAATCCGCCTGAGGTTGTGTCATTAAGGAGCTTTCTGCATTTTCACGCTCTCATTCTGGATTCTGAGTATCTGTAATCTGACCTTCCCCCTGAAAATGAAGGCAGGGGCAACGGCTGGCAGGAGAGTGGGCTCCTGATGTGTGTGCCAGGCTGAATCCCGAGTCCTCACTTTAAGATGCTGTTTGTCCCAGAACCGTGGGCACAGGTGAAGTTGTGGTCAGTGCCTGTGAGGGTTGGGGGAAGGGGATGGTGCCCTTCCCAACCCTAACCCCAAACAGTCCCCCACTGTCCCCAAAGTCTGTGTGTCTCTTTGCATTGCCCCCTACAAGCTCACCTTTTTAATAATACTAAGAAATTCCATTTGAATAAGACTTTATGTTTAAACATGGCTTTTACATTTTTATCTGATCCATTTTTATCTATTTTGAGGAAGCAAGGTAGGTATTAATAGAATTAATATGATCAGAGAGTCAAATGATTCGTATGAGAATACAGAGCTTGTAATTATTGGATTTGGGCTTGAAACCTGGTCTTCTGCTGTGAAGTGTAGGATTCTTTTTATCAAAAGGGATCCTACAGATCCCGTGATGCTGGAATACCCAGTCTATTATGCAGATATTTCTCAGAAGGAAGGGAGAAAGGAAGGAAGGAAGACGAGGAGGAGGAAGATGAAGTATTTATGCAAATGTGGAGAAGTCCAAAAGATATGTTGGTGAAGCCTGCCATGCACTCTGTGGTACTGAACAACACCATACAGATAGCAGCAGGGAGGGCTCCCTGGGAATATGTACTATGGTGGGCATATTCCCCTGCAGATGTGAAAGGAACCAGATTTTGTGTGGGTGGATTGCTTGGGATCTGTGTTTTACTGCGCTCAGCTCTCTGCATGAAGAACACGTAGTCAGGATCAGACTGTACTTGCCTTCAGGTCCCAACTTCAACCCTTGAGCGACTTACTAAAATCCCACTAATCCTTAGTTTCTTCATCTGACAATAGGAATAATAATAGTACTGCTTCCTAGGGTTCTCATGTAGGATAAGATAATCCAGTAATGGGTTCAAGATCCCTGAAGCGTTTCACGCACCATGTAGGAATTCACAAACACAGAGATGTTGGTGTTTCTGTTTATTTTGTATCTGCACGCCCATGATTCCATGTGCATTTGTTATTTTCCTAACTCACATTATCCCTCTTTAAAAAAAAGAAAAGAAGACCCTGCGATTTTTCAGCTGTATGTCCTTGAACAAGTTCCTTGACCCTGCTAAGAATCGGTGCCCTCATCTGTAAAATATGGGGAACCAGCAGGGCCATTGAATTTCTGTTTGCCTAAAACTCTTGGTTTCAGCACCAAAAGTCCTTTGTCCCTGGGAACCCTCAATTCTAGGTAAATCCAAACTCTTGGTCCCCTTAGAAATAATATCAACTCATAGGGTTAATGTAGGAAAAATAACATAAAGGGTAATATATGTAAAACACTTGATGTGTGGCAGGTAATTGTCGTGTACACTAAGAGCCCCCCTCGGTGGCTATTTAAAGATCTCGAGGAAATTCACCCATTTCAATTTATTTGCATTTACATACAGCTTGATAAAACACGATAATTTATTGACTCTTTATTTGTTGAACACAAACGATGCCAGACATTATGGACGGTATGTGCCAAATACTTCCATGAGCAGGCGAACGAGTGGAGCTGACATTTGATTTGGGAAAGCCAGACAAGGGTGATCCGAACAGTGTGGTGCGGGGGTCTCTTTCAGAATGGGTGGTCAGGGAAGACTTCTTTGAGGAGCTGTGATTGAAAGAATAAGATGGAACCAGCCCTTTAAGACAGGGAGGTGAGCAGTCCCTTGGCCTTGAGTCCAGGAAGAGCTTGGGGAGTCTCAGGAGGAGAGGTGGCTGGTACAGGGAGAATTAGAGGATGAGAGGGGAAGAGTGTGGAGAGGAAAGGCAGGGGCAGAGCACTACAGGCCTTGTAGGCCAAAGAAGGAGTATGTCCTCACGTTCTGGACTGGCTCGTCTCTCCACAAGAGTAGGAGAGTCCTCCTCAAGCTCTTAGCCACAGCCTGGATCTGTAGTGAACCACCCCCCTCTGCACGCCACTGTGCCTGGGTACTCCGTGGCCCGAGTGAAAGATGGCCTTGTCTGCAGACCAACCCCAGCTTCACTGCTTCTTTCAGCCTCCCTATCTAGGTTCAGCATTCATGCACCAGGCTGTTCACATAGGCCCAGAGTCTCTGTGTTTCTGTGCAGAGTGGAAAGCAAAAGGGCCCAGGGCACTCCAAATATGTCCCTCTCAGGCCCTAGAAAGACCAATGTCCCAAGGCCTTGGTAGCAAAGCTTGCTGGGAAACTGTCCCGAGGCGGTGAGGCATCTCCAGTCTTCACAACAGAGCAGAGGGAGGAGGTGAAACGTCCCGGCAGCAAAGGAAGCTCCGGGGATACACAAATCTGCACACACCGTGCGGGACAACCAGGCCCAAGCAGCTGAAGTGCCTTCTCCGCCCCACAGGCCTGCACAGTGCTTAATAAAGCATCTTAATTTGGATTTAATAGGATATCTACTGTGTGCTAAAAACAGCAAATTGCTATTTATTAATGACATAATTATTAAAACTCAACACCTGGGCAGTGTGGAAGCTGAACCAAGAGTAGGGAAGTTCCTCAGAATACTGTTTCAATAATGATCTTACTTAATTATTTACACATTTAGATTAAAATTCAATAAGAGCCAGATTAAACCTTAGCATAATATATGAAATGTGGAGCCGCATCCAAAGAATATGGCTCATTTGGCGTCTGTCTTTCTTCCTAAATGTCTCCTAACCACTTTGTGATCTTTTCTGCTTCTATAATTGGCATGTTTTCCAGATCAGATCTCAAAAGCCAGAAGACATCACATAAATGTATTTCAGAAAAGGGAGCCATCAACTCTCTTACAAGGTCTAATTTACTTTTGAGGCTTCAGTTCTTAACCCTTCAGTTCATTTACCTTGCAGTTGGATCCTCGGGCTGCATCTTGTCTTACACCTTCCATCATAGAGAATAATTCCAACTGCTAACAGGATATTTCTGCATGGATGTCTCTTATCATCTCACCATGAGGATGTCTAAAACAGAATTAAATTAATCAAATTAATGATCTCCCCTAAAGTCGCTTCCTGTATAAGTTGCAGGGATTTCTCTGGTGCAGACACCCCGCTGCTGTTGAATAAAATATGTGCCCACTTGAGTCCGCGTCTCATCCCCTGGCAGGCAGGTGGAGTTCCCATGCATTTCCCTGGGTATTGCTCTCAAATCCACCGCCGTTCTCCATCTTTACAGAGCCAACACTTTAATCCAGGCTTTGCACATCACTCTTACAGATTGATTCCTCTAACTCTGATTTTTCTCTATCCCACTTCATCTGACACATTGCTAACAGATTCCTTAAAATAAATTTTTAAAAATTATGACATTCCTTAAAAATAAAAAAAAGTGCTTGCCGTTATCTGCAGGATAGAGTTAAAATGCAGGACCTCGTTGTTCAGGGGGCTCCATCAGCTGTCTCTGGCTCCCTTCATGGATCTTGTGGCCTGCTTTCCATTGATTCTGTTCCAATGTATCGACTGTCCACTCTTTGTGGACACTACATATGTGTGTTGGCCAAGCACATGCAATATTAAAGCTCATTTCTTGAGCTCTTCACATTGCTGGGAACTGCTCTCAGCATATTTCATATTCTTTCGCTCCTCAGTAGAATCTTGTGAGGCCCATACAGTTATGAGCTCCACTTTATAGACGAGGAAGATGAGACACCTATTGGTGAAGGAGCCTGGCCAAGTTATCTGGTTACAACACAGCAGGGCCAGGATGGCAACTCCTGGTCTACGTGGCCTCTTGCAAGTTGACTTGGCATTTTCATGCAGTCCGTGGATTTCTTTTTTTTTTTTTTTTTTTTTTGGTTTTTGGCCGGGGCTGGGTTTGAACCCACCACCTCCGGCATATGGGACCGGTGCCCTACTCCTTGAGCTACAGGTGCCACCCCAGTCCGTGGCTTTCTGCCTTCCCATCTGTGCCCATGAATTTCCATCCCATTTGAACCAGCTTCACTTTTCCTGCCTAGATGACTATTTCTCATTTATTGATATCCGTAATAAACTCTCCTCCGAGGTGAGGCCTTCTCTGGCACTCCCATTCCCAACAGTCCTCCCTCCTACTAACTCTTAGCACTTAATGTTTGCACCATTCATCTCACATTCCATCACATGCCATTTTCTAACATATTTTGCTTTCTTGTCCAACTCTCTGGAATGTTTATATGCACTGTGTCCCCAAACAGACTGTAAGTTCATGGATAAACAAATTGGTACATTTCCGTCTATCATTCATATAACTAGCACATGATTGTGTATATAGTAAATGTTCACAAATGTCTGTGGAGTGACTTTTGACCCAGCCTCTGCAGGGGTGTCTGACTTGTGGCCCCCAGGGGCCACATGCTGATTTTATTAGGAATTTTTTTTTTTTTTTTTTTGCTTATGTGTGGTCTCAGACATCATGAAAAGTATATATGGACCTTTTTTGTTTGCTTTTGTTGTTTTGTTTTTTGCTAATCAGCTTTCCTTAGTATTTTTATATTTAATGTGTAGCTCAAAACAATGTGTGTCAGAGGGGAAGAAAAAAAAGGTTGAACACCCCAAGTCTTCCATGAACAATTATTCCTGGCCACAAAATGTCTTATTTTTCTTTTTTCCTTTTTTCCTGAGTCAAGGTCTGGTCTATTGTCAGGGCTAAAGTGCAGGGGCATCAACGTAGCTCGCTGCAACCTCAAACTCCTCAAATTCCTGGGCTCAGGAGATCTTCCTACCCCAGCCTCCTAAGTAGCTGGGACTAAAGGCATAGGCAGCAGTGCCCGGCTAATTTTTCGTTTGTTCATCTTAATAGGGCCTTGCTATGTTATTCAGTCTGGTCTTGAACTCCTGACCTTAAACAACCCTCCTGCCTTGGACTCCCAAAGTGCTGGGGTGACAGGCGTGCTCCACTGTGTTGGGCTAATGTCTGACCACCAGTGTGTCACTTATATTGTCTCCTTGGCCTAGAATATCTTTTCTATTCCTCTTCCCACACAGGATAAACTTTTGCACATTCCTAGGGCTTGACTTGATGTCACCTGTCTCGGTGTCTGGGAAGTTTCCCATGACGTCCATCTCTATGCTGGTGTAGATGTCCGCCCTCTGTGTCCTGTAACACCTGCTCATCCTTCTACGCCCAGCACATTAAAGGGTTGTCCTCCCTGTTTCTACAGCGCATTAAAGGGTTGTCCTCCCTGTTTCTACATCTCTAGACTGGGAACTCCTTGAGGGTAAGGACCAGGTTCCTAGTGCTCAGTGCAGTGCTAGTATATGGAAAGTGATTAACGAATATTAACAGAAGCCTGAATAAGTGAGTGAGTGAAAATTAGCAAAGCAACACTAGGGTGTTAGTAACGCCCAGGTGAGGAGAAGAAGTGAGATGGAGAATGTATCCATGGAAACAATGTAAACATATAAGGGACCCATCTCACACTGGACCAAAAGCTTCCTTATGAGCTTGGATGAGTTGAAACCATGGTGCATTCTTATTGATTTAATTTAATTTTGAATACTAACAATGGGCTAGAAGTTGACTCCTGGAAATTGATACTTACAATCCCTTAGCATCTTATGCACTGTGCCAGTTTAGTTCTGATAATTGGGATGGCACCTGTGATCAAACCACCTCAGCTCTAGACGGTGAATGGTCTGCTGTTCAAATTCATCTAGGGACGCTTTGCTTCCCTCGAGCTGTACTCTTAGGCGGGGACGAAAAGACAGCAAGCATTTCTCCAACTTCTCCTTCCTGAGTTGGATGCTTCCCAATTACGAGTGGGGGGAGATAATTCTAGATGATTTTTGCAAGCATGAGGTGCAATTGTCTCATTTAATATACTCACTGTGCTGACAGCTCTGGCCCAAACCACCTTCTCTCCTACTTGGGGACTGTCCATTGTTCTCCAGTGCATGATTAGCAGATTAGCTATCATGTAAGAAGCCAGGAAAATGAACTCCCAGTAAGCCCTTCCAAAGCAAGAGTAATTCATTACCCAGCTTGATTTCCACTTAAAATGTGCTTTAAGCACACTTCCAACTACAAATCCTAAATCACCCTGTGTTCACAAAGTCCATCATTTTTTATTTTATTGCATGGCGTTGGTGTGACATAATCCCTTGCAGAGCGTCTCAGAGTGCTTTACAGATCAATAAATTACTTACCTGCACAGTCAAAGCAACGCCTGCAAGGCCGGCACTGGCACTCTGCAGGCAGCCTGTCCTCCGGGAAGCAAGCAGGGCTGTGTGGGTGCCAAGAATGGGCAGGAACAGGAACCGGACAGAAGGATCTGCGGGAGGAGCGGTGCCTGAGAAGGGAATGCTTCAGTTAATGCTCTGGGAATAAGATGCATCAAAGTGTTTATTTCCGCAATGATCAGTTTAAATGATTCTGGAAGTAGGAGAATTCAGAAGTCTGCACCCTTCAGGCAGTCAGCAAATCAAATGCTCAGTCATTAACTCATCAATTACCTTTCGGTCCTGGGAGGCTCAATCTAGCTTTTAAAGCAATAGGACCGTAAATTGCAATGTTATATTCTGAAAGTCCCAGATGCCCACTCTCCGTTATTTCTGCCCCACCAGATACTCGTCAAAGTGTAGGTAAGTGTGCGCACACACCCGTGTGTGGAGACACAGAGCCTCACTCACTCAGCTCAGTGTGGTTTGAAATCTTAACGTGATTAATTGCTTGCTCTATGCAAGTCACCCTCCTTAGGACAGCACCAAGTAAAAAGATGAATAAAGTTCTTGTTAAATATTTTATAGTCTGGTAATTTATAGCCTAGAAGGAAAGGTGGGGCACATGTACCATGAGAGTATTTACTTTGTTTTTATTTATCTAGTTAGTTATTTCTAATTGATGTGAGGGTACAGATGTTTATGTTACATTGTTCTCATTTCCGAGGTGAAGTTCATTTTGTAGCTGAGCCCTTCACCCAGGGGGCGTGATGAACACTCTCACATTGTGCCCATTTGGTGAGAACCCCCAATCCCTCTCCCTCCTCTCCCTACTCTCTCCCCTCTCCCCTCCCCCTCACTAGACCATACTTGTGTTTTTTCTTTCCTGTGGACATGCAGTTGTTTACACACTGATGTCATATTAGTATCGGGTACACTGGATACTTCCCCCCCCCCATTCTTGGTATATTTCACTAAGAAGAATGTGTTTCATTTCCATCCAGGTAAACACAAAAGATGTGAAGTCTCCATCATTTCTTAGGGCTGAATAGGAGAGCGTTTACTTTAAATGCCATAAGAAGATAACACGGTGGACAGGAAGGGGAGTCACATCTTCTTGGAGATCACTGGGGCCTTATGGAAGGGATGGCAGTTGACCCAGGCCTGGCACAGCTTTAATAGGGATATAGTTAGAGAGCAGGGTCTGGGCCCTAGAGTCAGCAGCAGGGTCTGGGTGCGGAGACAGAGGTACAGCGCAGAAGTATTAATAAGGAGTGTTCTGCCAGGCAGGAGCTGGCCATGGGGGGGAGAGAAGGAGGGAAAGGAAGGAAGGCTAAGACATCTCCATAAGGCCTCCAGTTCAGGGAGGAAGAGACCAACGCAACTAGGAGTGAGTAATGCCTCAGTAGACGGACGGCCAACAGTGAAATTTCCAGACCCATCTGATGTTGGTGTCTCACGCTGCCTTGGAGGAAGAAACTCAGTCACTGGGCAGTGACCTGGGCTCCTCAGCCAGCCTGGTCACATCACGTTCTGGGTGGGGGATGTGGCCTGGAGTTGCACAGCATGGTGGCTCTGCAGAATATTTATCCAGGACCTGAACATGACTTGAAGAAACGGGGAGTGCTGTATGGAGCCCTCACTTTATTTTCCAAGAATGAAGGTGTCAAAACCCGTGTCAGGGGATTGAAATAATACACGCTAATGACCCAGCTAACGACCCAGTGTGAGGTTGTTACAAAGCATGTCACATACAGGTTAGGAAGGTGGGTCTCTTGAATAACCACTACAAACCAATCCTACAAGTATTTGTGGAGCTCTTACTGTGGATGTAAATATTAATAAGACGTGTTACTGGCCGTCGGAGAGCTCATGGTCTAGTGGCTGAGTGACAGTGAGTAAATAACCGTGACAAAGTGGGGTAAGTGGTCGAATTGGAGTTTGGGGGCTGAATAAATGACACCCTTACTTTATGCCCCTGAATTATAAACCATTTGACAGATAGACAAGCGATAGCCACAGAGAGAACCAAATCTTATGTGTAGTGGTGGTAAAATTGAGCCAGGAGAATCCGGTTCAGTTCTGCAGCAATAGTGAGGTTCTGCGGCTGGACCCCGTGTCCACATGCGACGTCTGGCTGTCCTACAGGACTTGGCCATCCTCTCAGGTCACTCCTAAAAGGCAAGCACCAGGAATTGCACAACAATTACAATTGCACAATTGTAAACGTCTGAAGGGAAGCCTGGCTCAAAATAAAAGAGAGAAAGAACTTTATCTGTTAGGATGACTCCTTCCCTTCTGAGTGAGAGGACAGAGAGAAAAAGAGACCTGGGAGAAACCCGGTGTGTTGAGGCTACCTGGTGTTGTTTTGATCCCCATCAGGTGTGTATAATGTGCTCTGACCACACAGACGAAGAACAGGCAGCAAGTTTGAGTTGTCAAGGATGGCAGAGAAGTGTAGGGTAGTCAGAATTGCAACAAAGAAAGTGGCATTTAACCCAGGCCTTCAAGGATATCTGGGAGGTGTCCAAGGAGGATACCAGAAATAACACAGATCCAAATAGGCGATGACCAGGCAGGACGTGAAATGTGGGGAAACAAGGAGATCAGCAGAGGTGGAGCCCCTGGGGAGGGCTGTGGAAACGTGGGTTGATGTTTGATTGTGAGCAGCCCCTACCCAGAAGAAGGAGCCTGGGTCTGATCAGAGTGTAGCAGGGAGCAAAAGTGGAGCTGGTAAGGCAGCGATGTAACCATTTCAGAATCGCACTGTCTGAAGATGCCTCTGCATGGGAGGGGAGGATGCTCCCTGGGCATGTGTCCAGGGCAGGTGGGTACCACAGTGGGGGTGGGAAGAGGGTGGAGGCTAGGAGATGGGTACGCAGCACTGCAGTGGAGTTTATTCCCATTTGGACTCCCCAACTTTGTGTGTGAATGGGAGCAAGGGAAAGCTAAATTTAAGGTGAGATATTTGTTCATGCTTAAGGTGAGCCTAATTCGTCATCATTAACTTATTGTCCGTATATTTTAGTCTCTGGGTTCTTCTGCTGACTGTCATTTTTTGATAACAAAAATCTTCCAGCAGAGATTTTATTTCTCGTCTATCTGTTTTATCTCCACAGTCTCTCCCAAAATTGTAGAGATTTCTTCAGATATCTCCATTAACGAAGGGAACAATATCAGCCTCACCTGCATAGCAACGGGCAGACCAGAGCCTACGGTTACCTGGAGACACATCTCCCCCAAAGGTAGGAGCAGCAGTTGCGTGTAGAGTGTGGTAAGAGGAAATGGGAGCGGCATTGGCCATGGGTGGGGGATCGTAGTATTTGTTACCTGGTCCAAGGTGCTCTCCATTCTTGGTAACCTGATAACACACTAGTGGCTCTGCAGAGAAGTTTGGTGTTCTCTGCAAGACAGACTTACCCTCTAAGATTCTGGAAATCATTCTTGAGTATCTGTTCAATCCCTTGGAAATTAATCTGCTTGGGTCTAAGTGAAATGGTGTAAGATATTCTGCGTGAACCTTACACATGAAGTTTGAGAGTGGAAGGACCGGCGTTAGCAGCATTGTTCAGTTTGTTGTTTTTTTTTCTTTTTTCAGTTCATTGTTTTAAGAGAGAGAAAACAGAGACTCATGATGATGGGGGGGAGCTTGAAATGTCCGTGTTCCTAAAAGGAAAACCTCCAAGTCTGTGCCTCTTTAGCATTGCCAAAAATCCGGCCATTAACTGGTTTTGTGGTTTTGTTGTCGTTTTACTCTGATTGATCCAAGATTACAAATACAACTTAATGTGTGACCAAATTGCAAAATTTGCTTTATCTAAACATTCCAATTTTACGCAGACCAGACTAAGTGTTGTTTTGCGTTTTCGTGGATGGGGCATTAAAATCTTTAGAATTTAAGACCAGATGTTATTTATTACATTAGCTTTTATTTGCGAACAAGGAACGTACAATTATTTTATTCATTCTTCAATATTTACTGAGTGCCTGCAGGCTCCAGGCTCCCTTCTAGGCACTGGGCAATATAGCAGCAAGCCCGAAAGACAAGATTCCGCTCTCCTGGGCTCATATTCTCATGAGCAATGATACAAAAGTCCACAATATAACAGACAGAGAGTGTGAGAAAACGGGGCAGCGTACATCGACAGAGTGACAGGAGGCTTGGTCAGAGAAGGCTTCTGCAAAGGGGGTGTTTGTGTACAGATATAAATAGCAGTCCTGAATCTCATTGCTCCTTGCTGGGTAACATGACACGTGTGTATATAACTCTGTACATGTATGTGCACATGGATGTGAGCGTGGAAGGATGGATGGAGGTCACACGCATTGCTGAGTGCAGGTTTCAGGGTTTTAGAGGGACCTTAGCTCTGTTTGGCTGCTTGTTGCAGGCGGGGTTCCCCCAAAGCAGACTCTGAGAAGATGACTGGTGTGAAGAAGCTCAGTAGGGAAGGCTCCTGGGTTCAACCCTTGGAAGGGAAGGGAAAGACACTGGGTCAGGTGGAGGGAGAAACTAACTTGTGATGCAGTTCAGTGAGGTAGCTCAGCTCACCCCGTAGGGAGCTCTGAAGCTAGGGGGACCTTTCCAGAGTGTCCTTCACTGAGGTGATAGGGCGACTTCTCTGCATCAGCATGGTAGTTTGCATTAATGCTGTCCCAACAAGGGATGTGAGCTTGGCCAAGGTGACTCTCTCCACATAAGAAAATCCACACAGCGGCTGACAGCTGAGGGCTGTCCACCAGCAGCACATCTGTACCACAGTAGCCACCACATTTGGACATTTTAAAAAGTCAGGGTAGGGAGTTATGAATGAACCCCAAGTACCAAATTCCCTTACTTAGATAGAGACTGTTTGCCCCGATAAATGTCCTGAGGAAGGCATGACATTGCCAGTTGTGTTGGCCTGGATTCCTGGGAGCTGTCCTGGGCTGCCATTCTTGGCACTATAACTATGAACAAAGGGATCGGAGAGAGCAGCTCCTGTCTCTGCAGCTCTCCATCTCCATCTGGAATGTCCTTCCACATAGACTGACCCGGAATCTGGGAGGAGTCTTCCGCTGTCTGTGAGCTCATTAGTGAGGGAGAACGGCCTGGGGCACTGCTGAGGGAGGGGCCGTCCAGATGGACAGACTTTCTGCATCCAAGGTGCTCATCATTCATCACAACTGAACGCTCAGTCCCCGGTGCTATCGGATGCCAGGGAAGTCTGTGCCTTTAAAATCTGCAGAACATTTATCATCAGGGTGTCAAGGGGCTCTGTCTCCTGTTTGATGTCTTTTCTCATTCCCTCCTCCGGCCAGTTAGCTCTTTGTCCTTTTCTGGGTGTCTCTCTTCCCCTCCCCCTTCCCCTCTGTCCCTTTGTCCTACCCTTTTGAGCCTATACTGTCCCTGTATTTGGTTCTGCGTTTTCCCTTTCATGGCATCCTAAATGTTCCTGCTCTAATTTCACTTTTTTCTTACCTTCTCCCTGTCCCCTCCTCGCCATTACTCATTGTCCCTGCTCTGGCGTTTGAGCTTCTCCCGTCCATCCTGCTGCCGCGTCTGAGAGTCCTTTGTTTCCCTTTTGTGGCCGTGGAGCAGATTCATTTCCCCAGGGGACTTTTACCTGAGCCTGGGCCAGATGCTTCCATTTTACTGAGGTTTTAGCTGCTATGGAAACAGAAGATGGATCAAGGAAAGACAAGCAGGGTAATCAGAATCTACCTGCAGATTAGAGTAATTTAGATGAACAGCGTTTCCAGATCCTGGGTCCAGACTACCTCTCCCAGATTCAAACTGATGAGACGAGCCAAGGAGTAACTAATCACCTTGGAACTTGCCAGGGCGCCGTTTTCCCGGTGACTGATTGTTTGGAGATCAGAGATGTCACTGGGCTGCTGCCACATCTGAACTGAAGCTGGAGACCCTGAGCCATCATGCCTTCATCTTTCCCCCTAAATATTTCTAAAAAGGTGCTATTTTAAATAAGCCGGGACAGGCTTGGGGCTCCTTGGAGAAAAAGATGTGTTCCTCAGCAGAGGCTCCAAAGGCAGAGAGCTATTTCCATCTTCTGTTTTGTTCTGGAAGGTTAGGTCGTGTTTCTGACATGATCATTCTTACCCACATTCCCATTAAGTTCTTGAATAAGCAGCTGATTGGGGTAGGCTTTTTTGGTCACCCTGATGACTTCATTGCATTTTCTATCTCTAGACTGATCTGTTTGTTCCATATATTTCTGAAAAATCCTAGTGTCCTCCATCCCCTTCCATACTGTGCTGCTGGTAATAAACGTAAATAAATGTCTTTAGAATGTCTATTTCTAGCCTTGAACACCTTCTGTGTGGAAAAGGAGAGGTGTCTATGTATCTTGGTATAGGGAGGTCCAGATGTGACTTTGGGGAGAAAGGAGGGTGCCCAGCACTTTACATCAAATGGAGAAAATGTCACTTGCCAGTATCTAAGACAGGGTGGGAGGTAAGGCTCCCACGCTGCCTCTTGGCCCTGCCGTTGAGCATATGACATCATTTTTCACATATAACAACTGGTATCATGTTTTATTGAGTTCCCCTTATGAATCTATCACTTCTAGAGTTCAAGGAGAAAGTGCACAAGCTTCTGAAAGGCAGCCGTTCTGACTGCACACACCTGTCTGGAGGTGTACAGGTGTTTGCACCTGCACGAGCCTTGGCCTTCTAAGGAGGATGAGGCCCAGTCTCACTGTCTCACAGGAAGAGACATCTCTGTCAGCACAAAGGTTTACTGACCCTCAACCAAAGTCCCTGTGTGTATCAGCAGACCCCTACTCCCAGTGCAGAGGCGCCATCAGTGACACCAGTCTTCCGTAGACACGTGTCACTCTGTGCCTTGCCCTTTGTCTGCGTCTAGGTGTGCAAGAACGTGTTTTAGCACAGGCTTGAACTCTGGGCTTCCACTCTCCAGCAGAATACCTTTCCTGCCATCTTGTTCTTCCCTAAGTAGATAGAAATGCTATCTTTCCACGTATCCTAAAAGATGCTGTGTAGGCCCTCCCTCCTCATAGAAAAGTATTCTCAAAACCCTGTTGCTATGTTACCAATTTCTGTTGGATTGTAAATGTTTTAGAGAAAAGGCTGGGATTTCTTATCTTACCACATTTCTGGGAGCCCAAGATGAAGCTCAGGGGAAGTTCAGTCACCAATCTGTGGATTTCACTAAACATTTGGAGTTAGGGGTCACTGAGTGCTCTAAAGGACATCGCCTCTTGAGCACACCTGCCTCCTCCTTTCTCTCATAAACCATGGAAAATTATCTCTTAAACACTGACAATAAAAGTGTCCTCTAGCTCACCTAAAGATCACTCCCTGCCAAGATATTGGTTGTGGAATTGAGTACACCCCTATGAGCCGGCCACAGAGATATCCTGATTTCTGATTTATTTGCAATATCCTCATCCTGTGAGCTGTTGGAGATTAGGGCCTGCTTCACTTCCTGCTTGGATTCCTCACTTTCTTTCACAGTGCCTAGCACCTGAAAAGCACTCAAGCAATACTTGTTGAGTCGGTGAACTACCACTGATACTCGCCGGTGCCCCAAATGGGCATGCTTGTTCTCTCCGTTCAAAGACTACATCCCAGTCCTTGAGGAATTCTCCTTCACTTTGATGTCCCCAGTGGAGACCTGGCATGTTTCCTGCTGACACTCCCTGCTGGCAAATCACAGGATGTTTTCTCTGGTCTTCACAGGACCTCTAAGCCTTTCCTGACATTCCCTAGAGGGGCTTCAGCTTCTCCTTGAAGGAGAGAGTCCTTTTCAAGTTCTCTTTTGCAAGGTAGAGAAGGCTCACCAGTGACTTCAACTGGGGCTTTCTGTGAGCTCCCTTCAGCTGTCATCACCGCTTGACTGCGGTCGCTCTTCTGATGTGTGTGTCTGTTGGACCTGCTCTTCGTTTGGCCCTTCTTGGGGGACACCTGCTTCTTTTGTCACCTTGCTATTCCCAACATCCCTGCACCTGAACTCCTGATGACTCCCAACCACAGTTTCCTAAAGCAGTCCTGGATATTTTCAAGGGAGGGTTGGCTCAACTGCATGTAAAAATTTGCTGCTCTTCATGGATTCATAAAAGAAAAAGAAAGATAAAGAAATGAGAAGGTTAAAAAAAAATGAAAAATGTTGTATTAAGCTCATCTCCCCTCCTCTTTCTCTCTCTGTCTCACTGGTGTGTGATCCAAGGTGAGTGAGAGATTGAATATCTTCCCTTGGGTTGCATAAAGACCCTGGGGGAAGAATGAGACCAGAACCTTACGTCCACTGGGTTTTAAGCCAGGCCATGCATTCCGCTTTCTCTTTACACAGCATGGAGCAGATGCTTCTGCATGCCCCCCTCACCATACCTGCAGGCCTTAGCAACCTTCCTCAGGTGCCAAGTCTCTGTCTTTTTACTCCAGCTCCCCTGCTGTACTTGAAGGGGTCTCGTGGGCAATGGACTGTTCAGCTTCTTGCTTCTCAGAGCTTCACAGGCATCAGATCGATGAGGCAAAGTGACCCTGGATGAGAGCTCTTCTCCTTGCCAGTGTCCTGAACCTGGTTCTCCCTTTCCCCAACTGCCCTCACCCTGCCACATGTCCACCCATTTTCCTGTTTGTCAACACTGACAAGGCCATCTCCCCAGCCACACAGGACACTGAAGCACTAATTGGCACTGGAGGTATCACAGCTTGAGTCCAACCAGAGCTGGCAGGCACCATGACTCCGGTGACAGCTCTGTGAACAAGTGTCAGGAGCAGAGCTCTGGCGTGCCACCGGCTGACTGCAGCACCCTGGCACTAATGAGCAGCCTGTCAGCACCAGCACCGGGGGCCCCGTGTGGCACAGAGATCATTAGATGGCAGATGAGAGAAAGTTCCGCAGCAGAGGAGCTGGGCGGGCCAGGAAAGGACAAAATGGAACTAAATATATCACTTTACCCACAGATGGTGACCACCCAGTAGGAACGGACCAAGAGAAAGAGAGAGAGAAAAAAGAGGAAAGACTAGAAAAGATAATTTAAAAAGATCTCCCTCTGCCAGTTCTGGACAACTCTTAGAATCCCTTTTTGGTTGGGTTGCCCTGCCATTAATCCACGTAGGCTGTAAGTCTTTGCAGTAATCCCAGGGAAGCCTCAATGATTGAATTAATTCTCCAGCCATGTCCCTGCTAGGACACCAGGGAGTAGCTTAAGTCTCTGAGAAACAGGAACCTGAGGAAGAAGGGAGAACTCAGAGTTTGCGTCTTTTTGCAACTTATTGTGGCAGACTGCACCCAGGGGTTCTCCTGAGCTGCTCTGCCCACCTGTCTTCTTCTGGGCTATTAGAATCCAGGAGGGGAAATGAAATGAAGGTGCCCTTTGCCCTGTTTTTCCATCCCAGAGGTGGGCCTGGGAGTGGCCGGTGTGTCTGCTCTGCTTATCTGCTTCCTGAGGGCAGATGCGAATTCTCCATCCCGTCAGTCTTTTACTTCAGGCCGGGGACTGGACAATTTTGAGCTTTACGGAGGGTCTGGCTCTTGTCGGAGGCTTTGGCTACCCGCAGTGACTGTGTGTCCATGCTGGAAGGCAGCAGGCTGTCTGAAGGAGATGGGCCCTGCTTTGGAAGGATTTGAATTCCCATCCACTGCTTGCTGGCTGGGCCAGGCAGGGCCAGTGGCGAACCTCTCCAAAATGCCTCCTCATGCATGTTCTCCTTCCTTCTTGGCAAGACACCTAGTGTCTCCTTGATTTGGTTCCAGATCAGTTTTGCCTCACACACTGTAGCCGCACAAGCACTTGACATTTATTATGTACCAGGTGTCCTCACTAGCCCACACCATTGTCTCTCATCCAAGCCCCCAACCTTTTGGTTTGAGTTCTACCCTTGGGTTAAGAGTAGATGGCTTTCTTCAGACAGACTGAGTCACTCCTTTCTTTGAGATCCCACAGCACTTTGCCTGTATTTCCAATTATGGCACTTTTCTAGGTACCCAAGCCCACCCCTGTCTTATAAGGGATCATGGCCAGCAGGGAATGTCCTTATGCTGTGAACATTGGAACAATGACAAGACAAAGTTCCAGACTTAGAGAAAGGTTCAAACAAGGACTTTATTCTGGTCTTGCTGGTTTGGAGCTCAAAATGGCATTAAGGTGCTGTTATGGGTCTCGAAGCTGATTTTGGTGGGGCAAAAGGGGTGCTGAGAAATTCATTGGTCCACATCAATGCAAGTTAGGTATTGAAAATCAACCTATCAGCATCATCCAATCACACCTTCCCCAATGTGCTCCTTTTCATGCAAATGAGGGATTGAAGTATGACCAATCAGGTTTCCTACTGGGGTATCCCCACCCCCTGGAGTGTAGGAGGGAGGTGGAAAGACCTCATATACTGTTTGGTTTTATCCCTAGTGCCTGGTACCACACCAGGCAGTCTGCAGACTGTGTAAGTGATTGTTAAATGAGGCCAATACTGTAAATACAGTCTTATTAGTCCCTTTTTAAAATTAAGTCTTTCTGGTGCGTAATTTGAAACGAGATCAATTTTAGAAAGTAAAGGGTAAGACACAAGAGCCTCATCTTTTTGCATCCATTTTGACTGTTGATCAGCTCCAGTTTCCCAAGACACTCAAAAGAATTCATAGGAAAAGGCCTCTGCCTTTCCGATCAGTACTCAGGTCTGAGTCTTAGATTCTCAAACTCTAAGATTCTTCATCTGTCAAGTGGAGATAAGAACGCCTTCCCAACATGGGTGCAAGGCACACTAAACATGTGCCAAGTATAAAACTCCAGGCCCCACAGCAACCCACAGCAGGTTAGTGTAGCTAATATAGTGTGCTAGCTTCTGGACCAGCCAGCCCCCTCCTCCTCACACCACTCATGAACCAGGAACAGAAAGGGGTACATGCAAATTCTTTTTTTTTTTTTTTTATTGTTGGGCATTCATTGAGGGTACAATAAGCCAGGTTACACTGATTGCAATTGTTACGTAAAGTCCCTCTTGCAATCATGTCTTGCCCCCATAAAGTGTGACACACACCAAGGCCCCACCCACCTCCCTCTGTCCCTCTTTCTGTCCCCCCCCATAACCATAATTGTCATTAATTGTCCTCATATCAAAATTGAGTACATAGGATTCATGCTTCTCCATTCTTGTGATGCTTTACTAAGAATAATGTCTTCCACTTCCATCCAGGTTAATACGAAGGATGTAAAGTCTCCATTTTTTTTAATGGCTGAATAGTATTCCATGGTATACATATACCACAGCTTGTTAATCCATTCCCGGGTTGGTGGGCATTTAGGCTGTTTCCACATTTTGGCGATTGTAAATTGAGCTGCAATAAACAGTCTAGTACAAGTGTCCTTATGATAAAAGGATTTCTTTCCTTCTGGGTAGATGCCCAGTAATGGGATTGCAGGATCAAATGGGAGGTCTAGCTTGAGTGCTTTGAGGTTTCTCCATACTTCCTTCCAGAAAGGTTATACTAGTTTGCAGTCCCACCAGCAGTGTAAAAGTGTTCCCTTCTCTCCACATCCACGCCAGCATCTGCAGTTTTGAGATTTGTGATGTGGGCCATTCTCACTAGGGTTAGATGATATCTCAGGGTTGTTTTGATTTGCATTTCTCTAATATATAAAGATGATGAACATTTTTTCATGTGTTTGTTAGCCATTCGTCTGTCGTCTTTAGAGAAAGTTCTATTCATGTCTCTTGCCCATTGATATAAGGGATTGTTGGCTTTTTTCATGTGGATTAATTGAGTTCTCTATAGATCCTAGTTATCAAGCTTTTGTCTGATTGAAAATATGCAAATATCCTTTCCCATTGTGTAGGTTGTCTCTTTGCTTTGGTTATTGTCTCCTTAGCTGTACAGAAGCTTTTCAGTTTAATGAAATCCCATTTGTTTATTTTTGTTGTTGTTGCAATTGCCATGGCAGTCTTTTTCATGAAGTCTTTCCCCAGGCCAATATCTTCCAGTGTTTTTCCTATGCTTTCTTGGAGGATTTTTATTGTTTCATGCCTTAAGTTGAAGTCCTTTATCCATCTTGAATCAATTTTTGTGTGTGGGGAAAGGTGTGGGTCCAGTTTCAGTCTTTTACATGTAGACATACAGTTCTCCCAACACCATTTATTGAATAGGGGGTCTTTCCCCCAAGGTATGTTCTTGTTTGGTATATCAAAGATTAGGTGGTTGTAAAATGTTAGTTTCATTTCTTGGTTTTCAATTCGATTCCAAGTGTCTATGTCTCTGTTTTTGTGCCAGTACCATGCTGTCTTGAGCACTATGGCTTTGTAGTAGACTAAAATCTGGTATGCTGATGCCCCAGCTTTATTTTTGTTACAGAGAACTGCCTTAGCTATATGGGGTTTTTTCCGGTTTCATACAAAACGCAGAATCATTTTTTCCAAATCTTGAAAGTACGATGTTGGTATTTTGATAGGAATGGCATTGTATAGGTAGATTGCTTTGGGAAGTATAGACATTTTAACAATGTTGATTCTTCCCATCCATGAGCATGGTATGTTCTTCCATTTGTTAATGTCCTCTGCTATTTCCTTTCTGAGGATTTCATAGTTTTAGAGGATTTCATAGTTTATAGAGGTCCTTCACCTCCTTCGTTAGGTATACTCCTAGGTATTTCATTTTCTTTGAAACTATGGTGAAGGGAGTTGTGTCCTTAATTAGCTTCTCATCTTGACTGTTATTGGTGTATACAAAGGCTACTGACTTGTGGACATTGATTTTATATCCTGAAACATTACTGTATTTTTTGATGACTTCTAGGAGTCTTGTGGTTGAGTCTTTGGGGTTCTCTAAGTATAAGATCATGTCGTCAGCAAAGAGGGAGAGTTTGACCTCCTCTGCTCCCATTTGGATTCCCTTTATTTCCTTGTCTTGCCTAATTGTATTGGCTAGAATTTCCAGCACTACGTTGAATAGTAAAGGTGACAGAGGACAACCTTGTCTGGTTCCAGTTCTAAGAGGAAAAGCTTTCAGTTTTACTCCATTCAGTAAAATATTGGCTGTGGGTTTGTCATAGATAGCTTCAGTCAGTTTTAGAAATGTGCCACGTATGCCTATACTCTTCAGTGTTCTAATTAGAAAAGGATGCTGGATTTTATCAAATGCTTTTTCTGCATCTATTGAGAGGATCATGTGATCTTTATTTTTGCCTCTGTTAATATGGTGAATAACGTTTATAGACTTGCGTATGTTAAACCAGCCTTGCATCCCTGGGATGAAGCCTACTTGATCATGATGAATGACTTTTTTGATGATAAGCTGTAATGTATTGGCTAGGATTTTGTTGAGAATTTTTGCATCTATATTCATGAGTGAGACTGGTCTGAAATTCTCCTTTTTGTTTGGGTCTTTTCCTGGTTTTGGTATCAGGGTGATGTTTGCTTCATAGAATGTGTTGGGGAAGATTCCTTCTTCCTCAATTTTTTGGAATAATTTCTGCAGTACAGGAATAAGCTCTTCCTGGAAGGTTTGATAGAATTCTGGAGTGAAGCCATCTGGACCAGGGCATTTTTTGGTTGGAAGAATTTTTATTGTTTCTTTGATCTCAGTGCTTGAAATTGCTCTGTTCAGGAGCTCTATTTATTCCTGGCTGAGTCTAGGGAGAGGGTGTGATTCCAAATATTGATCCATTTCCTTCACATTGTCAAATTTCTGGGCATAGAGTTTCTGGTAGTATTCAGAGATGATCTCTTGTATCTCTGTGGGATCAGTTGTTATTTCCCCTTTATCATTTCTGATTGAGGTTACTAGAGATTTTACTTTTCTATTCCTCGTTAGTCTGGCCAATGGTTTATCTATTTTATTTATTTTTTCAAAAAACCAACTCCTTGTTTCATTAATTTTCTGAATGATTCTTTTGTTTTCAATTTCATTGATCTCTGATTTGATTTTGGATATTTCTTTTCTTCTACTGAGTTTAGGCTTAGATTGTTCTTCTTTTTCCAATTCCATAAGATCTCTTGTGAGATTGTTGATGCGCTCTCTTTCTGTTTTTCGAATGTAGGCATCTAAAGTGATGAATTTTCCTCTCAAAACTGCTTTTGCAGTATCCCACAGGTTTTGGTAGCTTGTGTCTTCATTGTTGTTATGCTCAAGGAAGTTAATGATTTCCTGTTTTATTTCTTCCTTCACCCATCTGTTATTCAACAGAAGATTGTTTAATTTCCATGTCTTTGGGTGGGGTCGAGCATTTTTGTTAGAGTTGAGTTCCACCTTTAGTGCCTTATGGTCTGAGAAGATACAAGGTAAAATTTCAATTCTTTTGATTCTGTTGATATTTGTTTTGTGTCCCAGGATATGATCAATTTTGGAGAATGTTCCATGGGGTGATGAGAAGAATGTATATTCTTTATCTTTGGGGTGGAGTGTTCTATATGCGTCTATCAAGGACAGTTGTTCTAGGGTCTCATTTAAATCTCTTATATCTTTGTTTAATTTCTGTTTAGAGGATCTGTCCAACTCTGTAAGAGGTGTGTTAAAGTCCCCTGTTATGATGGTATTATCAGATATCATATTGCTCAGACTGAGTAAGGTCTGCTTCAAGAATCTGGGAGCATTTAAATTGGGTGCATAAATATTTAGAATTGAAATGTCTTCTTGTTGTAGTTTTCCCTTGACCAATATAAAGTGACCATCTTTGTCTTTTTTGACTTTAGTTGCTTTAAATCCACATGTATCTGAAAATAAGATTGCAACTCCTCTTTTCTTCTGAATTCCATTTGCCTGAAAAATTGTCTTCCATCCCTTGACTCGGAGCTTTAATTTGTCTTTTGAAGCCAGGTGTGTTTCTTGCAGACAGCAAATGGATGGCTTGTGTTTTTTAATGCAGTCAGCCAATCTATGTCTCTTCAGTGGGGAATTCAAGCCATTAACATTTATTGAGATAATTGATAAGTGTGGTAGTATTCTATTCGTCTTATTTGGTGAGAGTCCATTGCTTAGTTTTATCTTTTGCATCAGTGTGGAGGTTAGGCTCTGTCCTTTGATTTCTGAGTTCTTACTTTGCTGCTGATCCATTGTGGTGGTCAGTGTGCAGAACAGGTTGAAGTATTTCCTGTAGAGCTGGTCTTGTTGTGGCGAATTTCCTCAATGTTTATATATCCGTAAATGATTTGATTTCTCCATCAATTTTGAAGCTTAGCTTAGCAGGGTACAGAATTCTGGGCTGGAAATTGTTCTGTTTAAGTAGATTAAAGGTAGATGACCATTGTCTTCTTGCTTGGAAAGTTTCATTAGAGAAGTCTGCGGTCACTCTGATGGATTTGCCCCTGTAGGTCAACTGGCGCTTACTCCTGGCAGCTTGCAGAATCTTTTCTTTTGTCTTGACTTTGGACAGGTTCATCACAATGTGTCTTGGAGAAGCTCGGTTAGAGTTGAGGCGACCTGGGGTCCGATATCCCTCTGAAAGCAGTGTGTCAGAATCTTTGGTGATGTTTGGGAAATTTCCTTTTATAATATTCTCTAGTATGGCTTCCATTCCTCTGGGGCATTCTTCTTCCCCTTCTGGAATTCCTATAACTCGTATGTTGGAACGCTTCATAAAGTCCCATAATTCTGACAGTGAACGTTCTGCTTTCTCTCTCTTCTTTTCTGCCTCTTTTACTATCTGAGTTATCTCAAAAACTTTGTCTTCTTCCTCTGAAATTCTTTCTTCTGCATGGTCTAACCTGTTGCTGATACTTTCCATTGCATCTTTAAGTTCCCTAATTGACTGTTTCATTTCCTTCAGCTCTGCTATATCCTTTTTATATTCTTCATATCGTTCATCTCTTATTCAATTCTGTTTTTTAATTTCCTTTTGGTTATTTTCCACTTTATTAGCAGTTTCCTTCATTGTTTCCATCATTTCTTTCATTGTTTTCAACGTGTATATTCTAAATTCCCTTTCTGTCATTCCTAACATTTCTGTATAGGTGGAATCCTCTGCAGTAGCTACCTCATGGTCCCTTGGCGGGGTTGTTCTGGACTGGTTCTTCATGTTGCCTGGAGTTTTCTGATGATTCTTCCTCATGAGTGATTTCTTTTATCTGTTTCCTTGCCCTAATTTTCCTTTCACTTCCTCTTGTTCTTTAAGTTCTCGTGCCTGTGGAAGTTGCGGGCGGGTTTAGATGGATTGAACACATGCGACCACTTGCCGGTTTTCCACTGTTTTAGTCCTCCTCTTGGGGTCCAGAAGTCTCTCGCTGACTCTCTGTATCCTCTCACGGCTGATGATAGGCAGATCCCACCAGCCAGAGATGCCTGGAGTCCTATCTCCCCAGACTCACGGTGCCCAGATGCGAGGAAGCTGTTACTCGGCTGCCATCTTGCTCCCCCTTCGGCTGTGTGAAAACTGTGAACTGTTTCGGTGTTCTTGGACTTGGCACTCAATTGAACTGCCTTGGGGAGAGTCTGAGCAGGAGTGTGGAGAACTTTGGGCATTGTCTGGGTCCTCAGACTGAGCCACTGAGCTGGGCTCAGGAAGCCATTGTGAAGGAACTCTACATGCAAATTCTTTACAAAGGCCCAGCTCAGTCAGTGTCCAGAATTGATAGGTATTCAAAGGTGCTTAATCAGCTCCTCCCTCATCCCCACCATTTTCTAATTAACATAGGTGCTTGATTAAAATTCCCAGAGCACCCTAAGTGGCCAGCCCAGAAAGCCAAGTAATTGCTATTGCAAAAGATATTGCAGTGGTCACTGATGATGAGAGTGTCCAGCTTCCTGTTCAGAATAGCAGTGAAACATACACTATTAGGCCCAAGCTCTGCAGAGAAAACAATTGATTATGATAAAGATAAACCAAGTACAACCTCAAGTTTGGGGGAAAGGGATCCAGGAACTTGCTAAGCAAATGGTTGAAATGCATACAGGCAGCCCAAGGTGGAAAAAAATAAAAAAACAGAGGAAGACATTTATAGATCACTCTTTAACTCCGTTATTCTCTTTAACTGGAAAATTGCAGCTAGATAGATACAGTCAGGGTAAAATTTGCCAGTGTCATTAAGGGTTTTTGTAAGTTTAATATTTATGATCTGGTTTAAAGCACTATTACAGCGTGTAACTTCCTACTTCAAAGAAGAGGAAAAAAAGTCATAAAAAGACGAGTGGGGAAATTAATGAGTTCAATGTGCCTGAATTGAGAACATATGAAATCGAGCCTCCGTCGAGAAACCAAGGGCAGGAGTGCATACCACAGACACTGTTTGTGGTTTTACCCAATTATTTAAAAACCTTTGAAAAATATTGTAGAATCCAGTGTCTGCTGAATTCAGACATTGCTAACAGCATCCTCCCCCACACTCTCTGGAGTTTTAAGCTATTTACGCTTGTACTTGGTGACTGTTACCATGCAGAACTGTTTTGATGGAACAAATAAAGGAAACATAATAGCAAGGCGATTATATTATCTTCCCTACAGATGCCAACCACCCATTGGCTCACCGATATGCGAAGTGGTATTAACATGGCAGCGCCTACCAGGCAGGAGACTTCATCTCTGAACAAGTGCCCAAAGAGGCATCTCCCTGCCCACCACAAGTAACCTGAGTAACCTCCCCACCAGTACACTTCTGTAGATCAGTTGAGGGCTCGGGAGTTCCATGTCTAGGATCCACCAAGAACTGCTGCCTAAGCTCAGAGTAGGTTCAGTTCAAAATGTCCTTGTCACTAGGACTTCCAGCATGTTGTTCTGACTGTATCTGCTTTTCGATCTGAATCTTGGCTTGACTTAGGATGCCTGCATTTCATCTAATAAGAACCGAGTCTCTATTTTTCGATCATACCAATAGCTAACACTTTGTGGGTACTTAAAAATGTGCTCGCCACTCTTCTAAACATTTACACGCAGTGCTATCTCTTTTTAACAACAGTTGTGTGAGACAGGTCTTCTTATTAGCCTACTTTACTAATGAGAAAAATTAATATGTTTCCCATTTGAGTGAGGATTAGGGAGGTCAGGCAAATGGGCCCAGGTCACACAGTGCCAAGCTGCAGGGCTGGGCTGCACCTACAGGCAGCCTCTCTCCAGAGTTGCTATGCTGAATAAACAGTTCTCAAAGGGTGGTTGCAGGACCCGGCATTTCCTGGTCCATGCCCCAGGCCTGCTGCATCACAGCTGTGAGGCTGGGGCCCTGAAGCCAGAGTTTCAGCCCACACTGCAGGTACACAGGGCCACACTGCTGTGCGAGCTCCCCGCTGGGCAATCACCTTCGCATGCTTCATATCACTTAATCCTCAACACTGAGTTTCTGGATTGGTAGGCATTATTTTCATTTTAGAGATAAAAAGGCAGGTATTTGCTCATAGATACTAAATGGCCAAGGCGAAATTCAAATCCAAGTGTTCTTGATTCCAGAGTCCACACTCTTAAAGCATCTTGATTTCCTTCTTGATTTCCGCCTCATTGGTCTCTGAGAGCCGTGTTTTTTGATCTTGTTTGTATCACAGCACTTGAACCTATAGTTAAACTTCTGCAGCATACTTACATTATATCGATCAGAAAAAGAGTAAGAAAAAGAAGATTATATTCCTATGCATTGAACTTCTTTGGAAAATAATTAATGATCTTTAAAATTTTTCATGGCACACCTCAAGTCCTTTCCTGCCACATCCTTCATGCCTCTTATCAGCCTGGGCTTCTTGTCCTTGGGTTGTCCACGTTCTCACAGCCTTCCTGCCAATTCACCCACACGTGTGTCCTCACCCGGGACTGTAGACTGAGCTTTGCGCTCTGCCTCAGCATCCCATCCTCCTTTCAGTGGACCTTGGGATGAACCCTCTGAGCAGAGGACACAGCCCCCATGTGGAGATCAGACCTCTTCTCCATGGGCAGCTGAGTTCTCTTCTTGCAGCTGAGTCTGCCTGTGTGGGCTGGAGCTCTCTCTTCCCACCTCTGTGTGGATGGGCAGCACTCAGAGGATGGGTGCAGCTGCTGTCTGATCGCTGCCCTCTGACTGGCTTGTGTTTTTTTTTTTTTTATCATGTTAAATACTGTCATTCACTCACACAGTTGTGTGTCTTCTGTCTTCTGCTTGTTATTAGTAGGTTGTTTTACACTTTAACAACTTTAGATTTGGAAAGAAATCATCAGATCCCAGGGTACATCCTCATTACTAGAGTCCATTCATTTTCCTACACGTCCTTGGGGTGTTCAGCATCCTTCATCTTCCTAGGGCTGTTAACTGCTGCTTCTCCCAGAACCAGCACAGCTGGACTGGACTGAGCAGCATATCACTCCAGAGCCTCCAAGACTAAGGGTCCAGCCTCCTTCCTGGCAGGATTGTACAACCTGTCCAAATATGGCTGTGCGGCCATGCCTGCCCATCACCTTGGAATTTTGAGTCCAGAAGATGTAGTCCCTTCCTTCCCAGGGAGCATCTGTGCCTCTTACTTCTCACCAACAATGGCTGCTGCTTCTCTGCTCAATGTTCCCCTCATCTTGAAAAACCAATCCCTCTTTTCTCTTCTGACATAGAGTTACAAAGGATGACTTTGAGCTTTCTGGTCTTCTGTAATAGATTCAGGACTATGCCTACTGGACTGATCTGCAGTGAGGAAGCCGAGAGCTTTTCTAATTCCTCGCATCACTGCATTGCCCTTTATGGGTCTCTGTGGCTGCAGATACCTGGCTAGTGACCTGCATGATAGAGAAACACAAAGGACTTCCTCCCCCACTGATTTCTTTATTCTGACACACCATTCCAGAAAAAGATTTAAGCTAAGAATGGAATATGAATTTTTGCTTCCAGGAACACCCTTTGGTAAAAAAAAAATGTTGATTACTCAACAATTGCTTATTAAACACCTACTGTGTACCACGCAGCCTATTGAGGCATAGAGATACATGAGTGGACGGACAAAGAAGACCAGAGTCCTGGCTGCCTAGAGCTTATATGTTAGTGGCAGACATGGAGAGTCAGCCTATAGATAAGGCAGTGTTATAAAGGTATTAGGTGGTAATTGCTGTGGGCAAAAAATAGTCAGATAAAAGGCAAAAAGCTTATGAGATGTATGCTTAAGGAATTATAGTCTTTAATATAGTAGCGAGGGCTGGGTTCATTAGAAGATGCCAAGAGAAGCTGGGTTAGGAGACATTTCGATAGGGAACTAATCCTTGCTTACCACTGTGTGCGCCAATATTTAGCACAAATGCACCTCTCAAATTACAGACACCTAGTGACTATTTGCTTAATGAATGAGTAAATAAATTCGACATGGAAGTATCACTTGAGTCCTTGAGCAAGCATGCTGGATAGACTCATGGTTCGAATCATAAGTTTTGGTCCCTTAATTAGTGATTTCAGATTCCAGAGAGGAATGAGTTCAGGCTGATGACAGGAGTAGCTTACAGCCACTCCTGTGGCTGAGACAGAGGAGAAGGCCCATGAGGAGAGGAAGCCAGGTCGCTGACAGTGCAGGTGTCTGATGTGTCATCAGAGGGAGCGTCACAGTCTCACCCCAGGTAACGGCTGAGGTGAGTGACAAGAATGGCTGTGAGCCAAGTGTCAACACCCTCGATGAATCATGAATCCAGGAAACCTGTCATTGGCAGGAAGGGGGAGGAGACCGCCATGCCAGGTGGCAGGAGCTTCACAGGGGCAGGAACATGCAATAAAAGTGTGAAAGAGGAATGGTCTTCAGGGATCTTGGGGAGTGAGGGGGATTGTAACCACGACCCCGAATGCCAAATCAAACCCCCAGCAGTTTCTTGAGAAGGCTATCAAGGAAGAAAGAAGCATTGCCCTCAGGATACAGCGGGTTTCCATAAATAAAGGCAGTTCTGGGAACGTTCAGCCCAGAGGCTGGGATCTAGGGGAGCATTTTTCTTAGGAAGTGGGTGTTTCAGGGGGCAGGCATGGGAGGTGGGGAGGAGGGAGAAATTGGTCAGAGAGGAGAAATCTTCCTGCACCATGGGAATGGGAGGGCTGCGTCACACTGATGGTCAGCGATCGTGTGTTCAGCCTGGCAGTGAGAGCTGAGGCATTTAGGATTTAATTCCAGTTGTCCCCAGTGGAAGGCGATGAATCCTCACCTCACAGATTTCGACTGCAGCCCTTGCCTATGGTAAGAACAGAAATCCCTTTTCTTCCCGAGCCTGAAGTGGGTAACGGCTATAGGTAGTTATTGATGAAGTCAGGTCTCAAAGAGACTGATTTTTAGGAGCCCATTAAAAAAGTTGAGAAGTCATGGGATCAGGAGTGGAGAGTAGAAGGTAGAGTCCAGAGACATTTTGTGGGCCAAACTGCTAGAAGCTGATGCTGGATTCAATGTGGGGTCAGGGTGAGGGGAGAGGCTATGTGGAAGGACTCCCAGGTTCTGATCTGGCCTTGTTAATTGCCTATTTGGGGGAAGCTGCCAGAGCTGGTGTTTGGTTCATTTCTGCCTAACCATCCATGTGGGTTAGCTTTTCTCCAAAAATGATTATAACAACTCTATACTCATTTTTTTGTTGTTTAGAGAAGAGGAATTTATAGAATTGAACAGGAAGGATAGAGTACAAAAGATATATGATAAATAGGCAGAATACATCATCTTTTATTCAACAGATATTTATTGAGGACCTAAAGCACAGCCTGCATCTCCAGGTGCTGCAGACGGTGTGGTGCATGCAGCCTCTGCCCCAGGGGGCTGCAGGCTGACAGTATAGGCAATATTCAATAAATAAATGTGCAACCTAATGTTAGGGGGAGAGAGTGCTAAGGAGAAAAATAAAAAAACAGAGATGGGTAAAAAATGAGAGGGGGAGCTACTTTAGTGAGTGAGTTACCGTAGTGTGGCATGAAGGCAGAGCAGAGAGAGACCGAGGGGACCAAAGGGAGTGAGATAGAGAAGGAGCATCTCTAAAGGGGGGTCCCAGGCAGAAGCAGCTACAAGAACCAAGACAATGCATCAGGAGTTTGGCATGTATGAAGAACAGCAAGAATTTTTTCACGTACAGAGAAGTGATGCAGGAGAGTGAAATTATTTCATAAATGATTTTTTTATGTTTATTTTATTTTATTTTTTTATTAAATAAAGCTGTGCACATTGATATGATCATGGGGCATCATACACTAGTTTCATAGACCGTTTGAATAAATGATTTTTAAAAATCATCTTAGCTGCATAAAGAGATGGATGGAGACCAGGTGTAGTATCTCACACCTGTAATTCCAGCACTCTGGGAGGCCAAGACAGGTGGATCCCTTGAGATTAGGAGTTCAAGACCAGAGTGAGAAAGACTGAGACCCCATCTCAACTAAAAATAGAAACACTAGATGGATGTTGTGGTGGGCACCTGCAGTCCCAGCTACTCAGAAGACTGAGGCATACGGATCACTTGAACCCAAGAATTTCTACTCAAGGCAACTGGGTGAGACTATCTCAAAAAAAGAGAGAGAGAAAGATGGAGAGGAAGCATGAAGTTAGCAGTTGGTGCCTTACAGTTAGGGTGCTGTTGCATTCTTAGACTGTCAAGGAACAGTGAGGATATGGATGGCAGTGGTGAGGTTGAAAATGAACAGTCTGAAATAAATTCTGAAAATGAAGCTAGAAAAGCGCACTGAATGATTAGGAAGAGTTTAAAATCAAGAGTGAGTGTAAGATTCATGGTCTAGGCCACTGGTGACTAGTGATGTCATTTCCAGCTATTATATACTCCAAGAGGAGCAGGCTTGGGGGGAAAATAAGTGGATACAAGTGGGAATGTGGAACGGATAATTGACTCTGCAGTGGTACAGGAGCTAGCAAAACACATGCAGGAGTCATAAACCCAAGATGGAACTAGAACCCAAGACCACTGGCCATCCCGCCGAACAGAGTGAAGGTGGAGGATGGCTCTGTGGACTAGAGCCAGTGGCCTGCTGACATCGCATTTGAGTGCCAGGAAGAGGAGGATGCAGCCAGGACAGTTGTGAGATGGGCTGGATGTCCAATAACCAAGAAAAGGAGAATGCATCGTAAAAGGAGGAAGTGCTGACCAGCACGGATGCTGCTCAGAAGTCCAGGGACATGAGGACTGGGAATTGACAAAACCGCGGTTATACATAGGATGCATTAGCAAAGATGGCTCTGGTGGAAAACAGGAAATAAAGCTTAATTAGAAAGGAAGAGAATGGGTTGAAGAAGTTGTGAGAGTAATAAACTTTGTTGAAAAGTGTTGCTCAAAAGGATAGCAAAATACAGTGTCAGTGGTAGGAAAAGAATGTGATTTCAAAGAATTTTTTTTCCCCCAAACTCCAATCTGCAGCCTAATATCTCCCAACCATTTCTTGGCTGTAATTGCTGTAAAATTACTATCTTAGGTTTCTCAATTGTCCCTCTTCCTCCTATAAAGTAAAAATATTTGCCCAAGTTTGGTCTCTGCTTTTTCAACAACCCTACAAGTTATGCTCTTCACCCAAGACCCCAAAATTTCATCTGTGGCTTTTGGGCACTCTTGGACTGTGAAGCCAAAGTTACCATGTTGCTGAAGCAGGTGATAGTGGCTGACAGTAGGCATTTTGTCTGGAGGGTAGACGGTCTGCTCCCAGCTCTAATGAGGGTGCCACTGGGGACTCAGGGTTAGGCAGCCCTTACAGGAAACTCTGCTCGGAGTGTGAAGCCAATTATGAGAATGGGTATGGGACAGAATGTGATTTCTGTTCATCCTCATTCCCTCCCTGAGGACTAGGGAAGAAGTACTCATTGAACCTTCCTTGACCAGATGTTCCCCTGAAGTAGGGATGTATTAATTTGTCTTTTTTAAAAATCAAAACCAGGGCAAGAGCCAAGTTAGCATTGGGTCACCATCCCATCTGGCCCACAGGTGACCATGCACATGAAGTCCCTTCTTGCCCTGAGGAAGACTCAACTGATTGGAAGGGGAAGGACAACCAAACACCATAGAAATGTGGACAAACACAGGCCAAGTCTTAGTCTTGGAGGAGAGATTCCAGGGCTCTGGGGCAGATTCATCAGCTCCACGCAGATCTGTTCCCTGGAATACTGTGAGCCTCCCTCCATGTTAGTGTCGATGGGGACAGAGGAAGCAGAGGATCTCAGTGAGAGCTGAGAGCTCACATGCCTGGAAGAGAGACAATGAACCTGTTGTTGTGTCTTTCCTTCCTACTCCAGACTCACAGCTGCATTCCTAGGTCTCCATCCAAAATGCTTCTCTTCAGAGACCTAATAAACCTACTCTCACTATCCCCATTGCCTGAGAGATATACCTTTTCATGGACAGAGAAAACCTTTTGCTTGATAAGGCACATTCTATAAGATGGGGGTAGGAGAGGGTTGGGAAAGAAGTGGGTGCACCCCTCTCTGCACCTCTGTCTTCTACCCAGAACCCGTGGTCCTTGAGTATTTGAACTCAAGGTGTTGAGTTTCTTTCAACAACATTCTATTTTATTTGGCTTTGCTGTCAAGCGCCCACACTGGCGAGCCCCTGCTCAGCTCTTGAATGGCCACATTCCTTGCTGTGTTGATGCATCTCCTTTCTACATCCCAGCCTTCTCCCAGGCCTCTTGGTTTTGGTCACTCAGGTGTTGTCATGGTGATGATATCTTCAGTGGAGTGGTGGTGCTCTTGTTGTCATGGTTATAAGGACATCTTAATGGGAGCCCCACTTCCCTGCTGTCATGCAGACAGCATGAGGAACCCTGAGCCCTTTTGGCAAGGCTGAATTCTTAGGCTAGGAGATGGTGCTTCTGTGCCTGAAAAAAATCAAGTGGCCGTAATTAGAGAAATAGCTGCAGCCTAAAATGATTGAGAATCTAACTATATGAAAAGTGGAGGACTGAAAGAGGGTCCATCATCATCTCCTCTACCATCTTCTCCTCTCCGTACCTAATATTGCCATTGTGGGTTGGCTATCCTTCAGGCACTATTCTAAGGGCCTTACAGGTGTTGATTCTTCAATTTTCTTGCCAATCTTACGATGTATGTGTGACACGTATTACTGTTCTTTTGAGACACAGAGAGCTTGCTTAGATAAGTTGCTCACAGATACACCCTTGTGTGAGATGTGGCCAGGACTTAACCAGGTGGTGCGGTTCCAGAGGCCCCACTCTGAACCCATCACCTGTTCTTTTTTTTAATATATTATGATAAAGATCAAAGTAAATCTTCCCAGATCCTGCAGGATTTACTAAGTTAGAACACTGGTTTTTTTGTTTGATTGTTTGTTTTTGTTAGAATTTGTAAGTCTTAAAATAGTTTTCCATTTTCAAGTCTTAAAATAGTTCCATATTTTCATTGGGTTCTCTAAAAATCATTAGAGATTAGTATGACTATTATCTGTGTTTTACACACGACATACCAAAGTTTGGAGTGTCTATAACTTCCTAAGGAAACTTGAGTGCTAAACTGTGTTAGACTAGATCTGAATTCACGATGGTCTATAAATTCAGAATCTAGTGTTTTATTATGCCCTCTTGTGCACCATATCGTGGTGCTTATGGCCCAACATCTAGGTCTGGGGAGGAGCTTGGACCCACCATCTAAGATGAATGATGACAGACAGTCAACACCACTGATGATAAAAGGAATAAAGGGCAAGTCTTGGCATGTCCTTCAAGAAGTATGGTGTGCTCTTTCACCCTCATTATCCCATGCCTAAAAACTCCATGATTACAGTAACCGTTTTCATCTGTTGTCATATAGGTAGGAGAGCAGCAGCCTTCATTCCTGGCCTTCCATGATGGCCATCACAGAACCTGTGCTGCTTTGAGCAAGTCTTTTAACCTGCATGGGAGAATCCCAATAGAAGGTTAATTACAGCCCTGTGTCTAATTTAAATGACAATTAAACACAGATAAGTTACTTAGAAGCTGACCTTTAAGGCAAAGGAAGCTCAGGCCTAGGAGTTGATGTATCTGATGTGTCTGCTCACTGAAGTATAGGGGATTGATTGGAGGGGGATGTGCTAAGTGGCGACAACAATCTAATAAAGATGATGAAAACGGGAGTAGTGAAAGCTTATCGTGTTCTGTTATCTGCCAGCACTTCACTTCTATCAGCACACTTCACCTTCAGAGCAGCCCTGTGAAGTGGATACTGCATATACTATTATTTACATCTGATAAATGATAAAAGTGAGGGACAGAAATGTTGGCTGACTTGTCAAAGCTCAAGCAACAAGAACGGGGTGGAGCTATACCCTAAACCCCAGCCTTCTGGATCTGTTTGTGGATGTCGGCACACTGTCTTTCCCAGGACAGACCGGTTCCAGGACCTAGGCCTGAAGCTTAATCAGAGGAATGGTGTGATGAACTTCAAGACTTGAGTCTGATTATACCTTTACTGAGCAGTGTCCCCAGCCTTGGTTGACTCATCTATGAACTGAGGAATGTGGTAGGATGTATATTCTGGTCTTGTTGTAATGGTTATATCAGGGAATCCATGTAAACACGCACCCCAGGCCTGGTATGAAACAAATGGTCAATTAATGTCATCAGAGTGGTGTCATCAAAGGTGATGCCAAAAGTAAGCATTGGAGGCTCTAACAATATCTCATCTTAATTCTAAAGTTGAGTATGTTGCAAGTGAAGATAGGATTGTCCATCTCCAAGGCCTTTCCATGACACCCCATTTGCTCTAATACGGAGTTTGGCCTATACTGTTCTTAAATGACTATCTAGTGCAACGGCTACCATGTTCTTGTGGCAGCTTTTCTCAGAGTCTGTTTCCCTTTGAGTCAAATCCATAGCTTCCTGGAAGCTTCCAGTGGGTGTTGGAGGCTCATAATTAACGTTCATTGGATAGAGATGGGAGATGAGTGCTTGTTGTCTTTTTAACATCCTTTCGTTTATAAGGAAAAGGATAAATTCATGATTAGCAGCCTCTGATTTGGATAGAAACAGACGTTTAATTAAAGTAGCAAAAGTGATTGAAATGTAAAGAAAAGTAATACAGTGATGTAGGTTTTAATAAACCAAAGTACAAATGGGCACATTCTTACTTTTACCCTAAAAAGGCACTTGCTCTGCTGTGTAATGGTCTTGTCTTGAATTGAGATATGTTCTTGTCATTTCTGGGTAAGTCACGTCTAGCCACATAACCCTAAGTGGATTGAGCTATGAGCTGTGAACTGGGAAATCTGTCTGCCTGATGGAGAGCCTTCTGCATTCCCACATCAAAAAAAGAAAGAAAGAAAAGAAAATTAAACGAAACTTGGAAATAGGGTCAGTGCTTTCCAGGTGCCTCAATAATATCAAGATGCTCCTATCCTCATCTGATGCTTAAACACCAGCCTTGAGGATGTTTTCATGCTCCTTTTCAAATGAAAACTCCCTTCTCCGCCTAGCTGATCAATAGGGCAGCCCAGTGGGAGAGGACCTGTCTGCCTCCCTCCCTGGGCTCCATGGCTGCTGAGCCAGTGGAAGGCAAAGGGAGAGAGGCAGGAGGTTCACAGCGGTGTCTCTTTCAAGATCCAAGCAAGATACAAAAGAGAATTAAAAACTTCATGTTGAGTTGTTGTCACTCTACCCATGTCTCGCCTCAGAGAGCTGTACAGCTGGAGAGCGCTGAGAATCCAGCCCTTTAGAGCGATTACAATTCATATTGACTATAAACTTCCCACTGTGCGAATAAAGGAAAGGAGGTGCTTGCCAAGTGCTTGGAGGGGTGATTGTAAGTTATTTCTCCATCTGATGATATACACCATATTGGGAAACATTGGGGGAGGGAGGAAAAGGAGAAAGGGAAGGCGGGAGAATGGAGGGAAGCTGGCGACTGATCATCTGGTGTTCCCCATGGAAGGTGGACGGGGGCGGGCACCTTGGAGGTGGGGCAGGACGAGTCACCCTCCGCCGACTGCTGCAGCTTGATTGTCTGTGTTCCGCACTTAGGAAACGAAAACTTTTAACCTGACATCCCAGCTCACTTATAAGGAGAGCAGAGGGCAGGGAATATTCGAAAGTGAAGAGCACTTCGGTCAGAATACTTGGTTTGGCCCATTGCTCTGCCAATTACTAAGTGGGTGACTCTTAACAAACCAATTAACCTCTCTGAACCTCTGTTACCTCAACTGTAAAATAGGATCAAAATAGAAGATTCACAACAATACAGTGCAGGTGCTTTGTAAACATGGGCAATATTATGCGCATTGTCCTTTATTAAAAGTTCTGTTTTAATCAAGCCTATTCTCCGGGGCAGTGCCAAAAAAAATCAGAAAGGCAGAGATGGGAGGTGTGAACCTGCCACAGAGCAATCTTCAAAGGCGAAGATTTTGTACATTTTTTGCAACAAACTCAAAAAACAAATAAGGTATCTGTGTTTACAACCACTGCTGTAACAACAGCAATTATAATTTGTTCTCATTGTCTTTTGTTCAATCTTACATCTGTTTATGCAGCACACTTAATTTGAAAGTTGACCTAAGCATTTCACAAATGCTACTGTATGGAAGGGAGTCCAAGTGAGGAAGAGAGTTGATTCTTGAACTGTGACACAACTGTGGGGCACAGGGATCAAAAGGCAACTCAGAGGGCAAAGGGGACAATGGGGTCCGTGCTAACTTTAGAACCGGGCCAGGGCCTTTAACTTCCAAAAGATTCAAAGATCTCAAAGCCAGTGTTGGCTCTTGTCGCCTTATTTTATGACACCAGGAATCAGCAGGTTAAGGCAGGTAGGCCAGATCTGACCTGCTAGCTGCATTTGAACAGCCTGTGAGCTCAAAATAAATTTTGTAGGCTGGGCACGGTAGCTCACGCCTGTAATCCTAGCTCTCTAGGAAGCTGAGGCAGGTGGATTGCTTAAGCTCAGGAATTTGAAACCAGCATGAGCAAGAGCAAGACTGTGTCTTTACTAATAGAAAAAAAGTATCCGGGCATTGTGGTAGGCACCTGTAGTCCCAGCTACTCAGGAGGCTGAGCAAGAGGACTGCTCAAGCCCAAGAGTTTGAGGTTACTGCGAGCTAGAATACCCTGTCACTTTACCAAGGGTGACAAAGTGAGACTGTCTCAAAAAGTAAACAAATATAAATAAATAAATTTTTAATTTTTAAATCATGGAAAAAATTAAAGACTAAAATATTTTATGGCACATACAAATTATTTGCAGTTAAAATAACTAAATAAAGCCATATTAGAACCTGCTGACATCCATTTGTTTATGCCCGCTCTTGTCTTGCAATGTCAGAGCTGGTTACAAGTAGATCCTGCAGATGCCTGGAAAAGTCCAAAATATTTATCATCTGGTCCTTTAGAGAAGTTTGCCAACTGCTGCCTGCATGAAGATTGACTCTTAAAAGTTCTGATCACTGTTGTTGAAACTCTTCTTTTTATCCATTCTCTCTTCCTTGGTATTGTTCTCATCACTCTGTGAAGTTGTGGTGATGGTAAGTTTCGTATGCGCTCACCATGGTGCCCATTTCTCTGCCTCCCCGGAGTGCCCCCTGCCATCGTCCTCAGGGGCCCCGCCTGTGTCACAGAGGTTGTGCTGACAACTCTGGCATATCTGGGTTTCCACCGCTGCTACAAGGCCCTTTCTTGCCTAGCCCCTGATGAGGACTTTCCTGATTCTCAAACAATTCTATATTCTACGCACTTTGCCTTCTTTGGAGTTACTTTTGTCTAGGGTTCAGCAAAAATCTAGCTCTTGCTATGAGTCTTCGAATTTGTCTTCTTAAAACATGCTCAATGTTGTTGATTCTGGCTCTACCTGTGGGGAAGTTGATTGCTTGGCTATTGTTGTTTTGTTATTGTTACTATTTTGTCGCAGAAGGCACTTTGTGGTGGCACCTGAGCCAGCCCTCACTCGTGTGCCCTGCAGATGGACATAATTCCCTGGGTGGACCATGTTTACATTAATCTGCACCTTCCAATAAAATGTGAAATTGCAGACTACTTAACTTTACTACTTTCAAACCCATAGTTGACCATCACCAGTACTGTTCCCCACCTTTTTCACCCCCTTCCTGGTTTCTGTCTGGAATATGTCTGCAGCCCTAGATTTATTTGTGAAGCAAACAACAGGCCTTAGGTTCCCTAGAAGATCACGGTCAAATAGATCCCACTCATTTACCACATTCCTTTTGAATTCTTTAGGGATATCCTAGACATCTTTCAGAATCCTGTCATGATTTTATAGTTTCAAAAACTCTTTACACATTATAATAATAAGGATTTGAACAATGAAACAAAAGCATCCTTCTGTGAGAGAGATGTCTTTCCTGTTGAGATGGACTTTGAAATCCAGTTATTCACTTTCCAAAGTCAATTCCAAGTTTTACATCAAAAGTTAATTAGTGGTTTTGGCCTTATTGCTAACTGTTGGAAGTACAGATGTCATTTATATTATTCTTCACAACTTTGCTACTTTTCAAAATGTGCAATACATGTTTGCAACAATCTTGTAGTCATAGACTTAACCTTTAGAAATAGATTTTCAATTTTCAATTCCAGTAACATATACTTGGAAGAGACAAGATACTGAATTAAGAAAGGCTAGGCCTTTGGTAACTACCAGGAAACATGCCACATCTTAGGCGAATCCTAACCTTAGGACAAAGCATGTGTTTATTAATATAACTGCTGCTCTTTTAGTGATGCATAGAGCTCCATTTGATCTTGAGATTCCATTTTAGCAGAGTTTAGAGGCATGGTATTTTGTAGTCGTTTTCACTAGGATAAATTCCAGGACAAAGGCCAGATCCTAAAGTCAGTCAGTCCACGTGGGTTTTCTAACGCAGAGGTAGTCTTCCCTGCTTCCATCTTTGTTAAATACCATTAGAATCATCTGACCCCTCAAAAATGCAGGTGTCTCCCTATCAATAGGAAGCAGAGTGTGTTACGGAACATCTATGGGGCGTAATTGTTCACTCTGTGTGTGTGTGTGTGTGTGTTAGTGTTTAATCTCCATGCCCCTCTCACCTCCACAGTATTTTTACTCATGTGTTGTAGTTAAATGGGTTTAAAAGGTGATGACATTTTAGAATCATCAGATGTCTAGAATTTAGTTTTATTTATTTATTTATTTATTTATTTATTTATTTATTAAATCATAGCTGTGTACATTGATATAATCATGGGGCATCATTCACTAGCTTCACAGACCATTTACCAAGTTTCACATATACCCTTGTAAGATGCACCCCTGGTGTAATCCCACCAATCCCCTTCCCTCTACCCACCTCCCCCCTCCTTCCCCTCCCTTTCCCCCTTCCCCCTATTCTTAGGTTGTAACTGGGTTATAGCTTTCATGTGAAAACCCTAAATTAGTCTCATAGTAGGGCTGAGTACATTGGGTACTTTCTCTTCCATTCTTGAGATACTTTACTAAGAAGAATATGTTCCAGCTCCATCCATGTAAACATGAAAGAGGTAAAGTATCAGATGTCTAGAATTTAGAAATTTGGATGACACTGAAATGGGAGGAAAATTGTCAAAATGAAATCCTGTCTTTTCTGAATTGGCTCTTTTGTTCTCTTACCCTCCCTCAATAACTCTTGTGCCCTACAACAGTCCCTCAGGATTTTCACCAATTAGCTGAGGTAATTCATGCTGAGCCACATGGGGCTGGGAGACGGCTCCCTGGAAGAGTCGACATCTGACAGAATCGAGGGTTGGATTTTCCAAGCTAGTTTCTCAAAATTCTATATATGCCTGTTTCTTATCGCTTCATTAGCGTTTTGATAAGTTAATCCCCAGGGGAAATTTCTAACTAATTAATATTCACCTCTGCATAGATAGTCTATCAAACAATACAGTGTTTTTGACAAATACAGAACAGCTAGGAACCCCTGCTAGTCAAGGCAGGAGACCCATTGTTGAGAAACTTTGCAAAATACATCTCATAGAAATCTCTAGAGCTGCTTTTAAAAAAATCAACCTTCATTTTTTTTACTAATACATATAATAAAATATTTGTATTTTATTTCAAAATATTAAGGGGGTACAAATGTTTTTGTTACACGGATAGCTTTTGGAATGCTTGAGTCAGGGCTGTAAGTGCGCCCATCCTCCAAATAGAGCTCATTGTACTTACTAGATAGGTTCCCTTCTCTCTAATGGATAGAGGGTTCCCTTCTCTGTAATGGATAGAGGGTTTCCTTCTCGCTAACAGATAGAGGGTGCCCTACTCTCCAACAGATAGAGGGTTCCCTTCTCTGTAATGGATAAAGGGTTCCCTTCTCTCTAATGGATAAAGGGTTCCCTTCTCACTAACAGATAGAGGGTTCCCTTATCACTAATGGATAGAGGGTTCCCTTCTCGCTAATGGATAGAGGGTTCCCTTCTCTGTAATGGATAGAGGGTTTCCTTCTCACTAATGGATAGAGGGTTCCCTTCTCTCTAATGGATAGAGGGTTCCCTTCTCTCTAATGGATAAAGGGTTCCCTTCTCTCTAATGGATAGAGGGTTCCCTTCTCTGTAATGGATAGAGGGTTTCCTTCTCACTAATGGATAGAGGGTTCCCTTCTCTCTAATGGATAGAGGGTTCCCTTCTCTGTAATGGATAGAGGGTTTCCTTCTCACTAATGGATAGAGGGTTCCCTTCTCTCTAATGGATAGAGGGTTCCCTTCTCTGTAATGGATAGAGGGTTTCCTTCTCACTAATAGATAGAGGGTTCCCTTCTCTCTAACAAATAGAGGGTTCCCTTCTCTCTAATGGATAGAGGGTTTCCTTCTCACTAATAGATAGAGGGTTCCCTTCTCTCTAACAAATAGAGGGTTCCCTTCTCTCTAATGGATAAAGGGTTCCCTTCTCACTAACAGATAGAGGGTTCCCTTATCACTAATGGATAGAGGGTTCCCTCCTCTCTAATGGACAGAGGGTTCCCTTCTCTCTAACAGATAGAGGTTTTCCTTCTCTCTAACGAATAAAGGATTCCCTTCTCACTAACAGATAGAGGATTCCCTTCTCTTGAACAGATAGAGGTTTGCCTTCTCTCTAACAAATAAAGGGTTCCCTTCTCACTAACTGATAAAAGGTTCCCTTCCCTTCCCCCCCACGATGTTCAAGTTCCAATGACTTTTACTTCCCTCTGTGCACCTGTGTGCCCATCAGTTAGCTCCAATTTATTAAAGACTATATGTGATGTTTGTTTTTCCATTCTTGAGATACTTCACTTAGGATAATGGTCTTCAATTCTACCCAAATTGCTGCAAAAGGCATTAATTCATTCATTTTTATGGCTGAGGAGTACTCCATGGTATACATATAGCACATTTTGTTAATCCACTCGTGAAATGAGAATGGAGTGGATTGATTCCACATCTTTGTGTTTGTGAATTGTGCTGCAATCAACATTCGAGTGCAGGCATCGTTTTTATAAAATAACTTCATTTGGGGTGGGGTGGAGGTAGATACCCAGTAGTGGGATTTCTGGATCCAACGATGGGTCTACTTTAATTCTTTGAGGAATCTCCATACTGTTTTCCATGGAGGTTGTACTAATTTGCAGTCTGACCAACAGCGTAGAAGCATTTCTTTCTCTTTGTATCCATGCCAGCATTTATTGTTTTTGGACTTTGTAGCCATAGCCATTCTGAAAGTGGTAAGAGGATATCTCATTGTAGTTTTAATTTGCATTTCCCTGATGATTAGTGATGTTGAGCATTTTTTTCATATGTTTCTTGGCCGTTTATCTATCTTTTTTTGAAAACCTTCTGTTCATATCTGTATAATAAAATTTTATAACTCTTTTATTTCATAATACTTTGATTCAAATAGCCGTTTATAAAATCAAATCTATGCTTGAAAAATGATTGTGTTCTCATTGAAGTTATTGAAAAGCATCATTAGCTAACTTTTCTTTGGCACTTATTCTCTGCCAAGCCTGTGTGCTGCATCTGTGATCACACTTAATTTTCATAATGAGATAAGTACCATTACAATCTCCATTTTATAGATAGAACAGTGAGGCCCCGAGAGGTTAGGTGATTTTTCCAAAGTCACATAGGAATAACTGTTATGCTATTTTTTATTGGCTTGTATGAAACCTAGAGAAGTTAATTTTGCTTTAAAAGGCAAACAGCACTGTGGAAAGAGAATAGACTTGGAATCAAACACATCTGTGTTTAGATCGGCTTAACATTTGTCAGCCTCTTTCATTTGCGAATTGAGAATAATACATACCTTTAAAAGTATGACTGCGTAACTGTTCTCCATCTGTGAGGGGCATAATGGAGCATTTAGTCATGAGCAGCAATGATTATGTATGTTATTAGGATGAGACGATGGGGAGAGGCTTACCTGTACTTAAATCAACTTAGGGGTGACAAAGTGATGGAAAAGTTGTGAATCAAAAGCAGAGACAGAGAAACCATGATACTGCTGTGGAAAAGCAGAGAAAAAGTCGGATGAACCAGGGGGCTGTGATAGTGTTCAAACACGGCCATGAATTGTCTGAGACCCCTCCCACCAGCAGCAGTCTGATCCCCCTTCCTGGGCTATGAGCTGGCTTTGGTGACTCTCTCCTAAGGAACGGAGGAAGGTGGAAGCCAGACTATGAAGTTGGTGTCCAAGTGCAGGTTATAAGAAGCCACACAGCTTCTGCTGATTTCTCGTGGGATGCTCACTGGGAGACCTTGGCAACCATGCAAGAATCCAGTTATCCTGAAGTTGCCCTGTGGAGAGGACCCCGTGGAGAGACCTCCTAGAGAGGGAGAGGCCAGCTTCTGGCGTCTAGTGAAGAAGCTTGGAGAGGCCCCAGCCTCAGCCCGACCTGCAACCTCTTGCAGGACCCTGGCAAGATCTGCCTCAAACAGCCCATTTGGCCCCAGACTCATGGGGAAGATAATACTGTGACTGCTCCTCTAAGCCTCTGTTTGGAAGTGGGTAGCTTCCCAACAGTATGTGACTGGCACACAGATACATCACATGGGGCATGACAAAATGCCCTCTTAGATGCCACACTGCCCTTTTGCTCTTCTCCTTGGCTCTCCCTTCTATCTACATTTCCTTCCTCTGACCAGTCAGGGCAGACCCAGTGGCCTTGGTCACATGGGGTCTTTCCATTATTTGTAGTTTACAGTCATGTGATCCTGGAGTTTTCCTTTTGGATCTCAGTATGTTGTGGTGACTCCAGGGTTCTTATCAGAGTTCAGTTAACTCCTAGACTCTCAGAACCCTGAAACTTTGTCTTGAGGATTCATTACTCTCTCTCTGCCTTTGGACCACTGAACCCATCAAATGGGAGCAATGTAGAGAAGCCTATCCTGGGAAGGGGTCTTGTTTCTCGGCCCATGTACAGAGAGTCCCACTCCCTCACTGAGCCCCTTTTAACATCAGCATCTCAGGCTGTGAGCTGCCCCCAAAGATGGAAACTGCTGGATCCATGGTGGCTCCTCTTCCTAGAGTCTGCAGGTAGAGGCCTGAAGCCACCATGTCTGTTCTTCCCTGTGAATCAGAAGCATGGCAAGTAGAGGCTTGGGAATCTCTGTCTCTCCACTGCCAGAGGAAATCAGAGAGCAGAGGGAGACTTGGGGCTTCACCCTCCTCTCCCAGCCAGTCCCAGGCCTTGGCTCTGAAAAAATTTGCTGAACCCTTTCCACATGCTGAGTTCTGTCGGCAGCCCAACCATCCCTTGTTTACTGTTGAAATAATTACTACTTTGCCATAATATTAGCTCTGAGCCGTGACTCCATTACCATTATCACCGGAATATTACCCATTTATTATCTCCCAGCAACCCTGGAAGATGAATACTGGGCTTCAGAGACCAATTGTTTTACAGCAGACAGGATCTTGGTGTGCATTGTTTAATGAGGTAAACTACATTACAGCCAGCATTAATTTGGCTGCAGTGCACTCCACTAAATCACTCTTAACCTGTAAATCTGCCACTGTTTTTGATGTGCCTTTAATCAGTAAGGACGGGAGACATCCTTTGAGAAGGAGTGGGATCAGAGAGGGCGAGATCAGGAAAGGGCAGGAGTGAGTGGCCCATGGCAGGGGTGTGTGTCCCAGAGGAGGACAGCTGGGTGTGGCAGTGTGAGTGGGCCCCGGGAAGCAGTAGGAGGAGGTGGCAACGGTCAGACATCCTCGGTCCCTTTGGTCAAGCCCCCAAGAAGGCACAAAGAAGATGTGATGTTATAGACGGGATCCAGTGGCCTCTCTTGTCACGACACAGGGGCTGTAGATCCATGGAGTCCATTTCCTCCTGGGATACTCACTAGGGAAGAGTTGGCCATCATGTAAGAAACCCAGTTACCCTGAGCTTGTCCTATGGAGAGGACTACGGTTAGCTTTACTCTTGAATTTTTCGTCTTCAGAGTGACTACAGCAAACCACAAGTGACAGCTCCGGAGAAGTGGAAGACAGAGCTAGATGATGAGATTGTCTTCTGGCATGAGAGGCAGGGGAGCCTCCCAGAAACACAGAGCTCTGGCCATTTGCTGAGCACACAGAGCTTGCGTGTTGGCTCAGGGAGCTCATGGCCTTAGATGAAACACAGCTGGGAAACCCCAGGGGCACAGAGGAGCAGATGAAAGGAGTGTCTGCATCAAGCCTCCCTTGTCACCTATACCCTTTCTTCTCAAGCTGTAAGGTACAGATTCCTAGGGTCTTGTTAAAGTGCAGATTCTGATTAGAAGTTTGGGGTGGAGCTAGAGTTTGCTTCTTTCTAACCAGCTTGTCGAGGACGCTGATGCTGCGGCCCTCAGATCAACCACACCTGAGCACAAGAGACCTACCTCTTTCAGCAGAAGGAGCGTTGCCTCTGCAAGAAATGTCTGCACTGGTTTGTTCCAGAACATGCTCTGAGTAATCTAATAAAACAGTGTCATGCCCATCGTCGAGGTGGGCCAGTGGAAAGGTGTTGATATGGTCCCTCAAAAGCTGACTATTTCCATACAGGTGCTGGGGTGAATGAGGCCTGAGAACTTCCCAGAAAGAATATCCAGGTGTAATAGAGAGCACAGACACTGCCATACGTCAATGCCTTTAGTTTTTAGGGTGGAGAGCACTGTAATCCTGAAACATCCTAAGAAATTGCTTTTATATTCCCAATAAAGAAAGATCCAAAAGGGCTTGAATGCAACTTTAGACTCTTGGAACACAAGCTAATCTTCTGGAAAGAAAAATGTATTTTCTGCTATACCACTTGTGAGTTTCCCCAAATCGTCTATTTCACTGATGTTGAAACCTTCTTTCTATACAGCCTCAATAAATGTGAAACCTAAGCAATCATCCCACATATCTAGCTAAGGTAATCAGGGTTGAAATTAACAAAATTGTTCCCTAGAAAATTTTGAAGTTCTTACCTTAAAAGCTAGAGTAGAACTGTCATGATTCTCGAAGTTTTTCTCAGTTTACCATTGTGTCTACCTTTCCAAGCTCCACCATTGGTTACTGAGAGAGAAAGGTGAGAGAGAGAGAGAGCTCTGTGATGTAGCAGGAAATTGCAGGAATGACAGAACCTGGAAGACAGTATAAATTGGGAATATCTTTCACTGCACATTTTCCCTTCCAAAGATTTTTATTGTCCCATCTTGAAAACTTATCATTATTATTATTTTTATCTCAGAGCATGCACATGAAGAATAAAGTTTGGGCATGTGCATGCTTGAGTGTGCTTGTGTTTTTCATGTCTTATAACACTAGCATAACAATAAGAATTTCCCTTTCAAATTTTAATTGTAAGTAAAGGAAAAGGACATCACTAATTTCTCATTGTCTACCAAACTATTCCACTAGTGTGTGTATGACATTCATATGATTTGGGAGGATTATGCCTTCCTAGTTCATTTCCAAATCCATCCATCCATACATTCATCCAGCCAGCCAGCCAGCCATCCACCTATCTACCCACTCATCCATCCATCCATCCATCCATCCATCCACCCACCCACCCACCCACCCACCAACATTTACTTAGCATCTACTAGGTTCTAGTAAAGCTGAAAAATGAAATAGACTGGAAGAGTAAAGATGGATGAGACATGGTCCCTGCTCTTGGGGATTTTGTAATTCAGCAGGCAAGACAAACATATAAATAATTTTTTGTGATCCCATTTGGTACATTTTAGTCCTTCTCTCCTTTCCCCAACCCTGCAATCAGTTTTTTGTATCTAGATTATCCTACTTTTATCGAACCATAGATAAAAGAGAAGTGGAATCAAGCAGAAAGCTCAGACTGTAAACTGCCTATAATTTTGAAATGATGACTATCTCAGTCTTCTTGGGCAAGTCTCCACTACATCTGCAAATCCAGATCGTTTCCTGAGTGTTCCCAGTTTTACAAACAGACATGCTGACTTGCCTGTTCCATCTCAAGAAAGTCTTTCCACATTGCCATGAATGATGGTTGTTTCCAAATCCCAGGTGGAATCCCCAGCATAGTTTTGCAGAGCAGCTGTCCCCTGGAGACTCTACATGTGTGGGAAAGGTGCCCTCTTGGTGAAGAAGCTTTGTCACTGGCCTTATTCAAGCAATGAAAAGACCATCCTGAGGAAAATTCATTCAATAGAAATTGAGAGATACGGAGGAGAAATTTAATACAGAACAAAAATCCCAAACACTGATATATCATCAATTAAAGGCACTTCAGCATACCAAAGTGATGAATTCAAACAGTTGCAGAAATACTAGAATTAAGGACTCCCGAATGTTTCTACAGGTTGAGCATCCATATTCTGAAAATCCAGAAACCAAAATGCTCCAAAATTCAAAACTTCTTGAGCCTGACATGGTGCTACAGGTGGACAATTCCATACCTCACCTCTTACGATAGCTTGCACTCAAAACTTTGTTTTATTACAAAATTAATAAAAATATTATATAATATCACCATCAGGCTATGTATGTAGGGTATATAGGAAACATAAAAGGATTTCATGTTTAGACTTGTCTTCCATCTCCAAGATGTTTTATTAGGTGCATGAAAAAATTATATTGTAAGATTTGAGGAAATCCAAAATCTGTAACACTCTAGTCCCAAGCATTTCAGATAAGGGACACTCAACCTGTATTAGATGTATTAAGATATTGTCCTTATAGAAACTTTAATGTATTTTTTCATATGTAACACATTTATATATGATGTTTTTCTTTCTTGGCATATGAACCCAGCTTATTTGGCTTATCATCAATCATGTGTCCAGTGTTCTAACTCTGCTTTAACAATTTTTATTGAGTAGAATCATGTATTGGATACACTGCTATGTAATTAAATTTAATGTTTGTTAGTCCTCATCCCCTTTTAGCAATACAATTCAGTGATGTCCAATTTTACATGAGCCAAATGAACTAATGTGATGTTTTGATTGTTGAGCAGGGTCATACAATCAAAGTAATTTAAAGTTGTAAACAGAAATAGCACCCTTTGGTAACTAGCTCTGTCCAGAGGTCATCACTTCTTGCTATGACCTATGGCACATATCTCTGTCAAATGAAGCTGGTAATGAGTTGTTCCCTACTCCTAATACTCAAAATATTTGCGATATAGATGGAGAACCTCTGGAGCCTTACTAAAGAGCTGTCATGATGATACACAATTATTTTGCATGTGTTTGTATACAAACCTTATATCCGTGAGTGCACTTCCATGTGCCCTCCTGTCCTGCTCCCCGATTTCTACTACGTTCATCAAGCCCAATTGCCCATACACAGTAGAATCCTCTGTCAAGAGCAGCACTGGGGAGGAAAGATGTAAACTAGCTTCTGTTGTGATGGTCTCAGGATGGGTGTGCTGTGTTCTTTCTCCCTCAGAGGCAAATTGCCATGGGTAAAACCTGTATTATGCTATCAGATGCAATCCCAGCTTTTGCCAAGTGCACTTTAGAACAGCACAATAGATTGTGCTAGTGTGATGCCATCTCCCTCTCATGTTTGTTCGGCTCTCAGCTAATGGGCAGAATTCAGGAATGGTCAGCGGGCTTCTCTGTCCTCTAGCCCTAAATCTACCAGTCCAGCCTTCAACCACCTGCAGAACCCTCTGGAAGTCAAAGTTTCTTTATTTACTTTATTATCTTTACTCTCTAGGGAAGCACCGTCTTAACAATTAAAGTACATGTAAGAAAATGACTTAGGTTTCCTTTCGGCTTTCCTGGAAATGGAAGATCAACCTTAGTAAATTCTCTAAGCTTCTCAATTTGTAAAGGTAAATGTTAATTTTTTTTTTTTTTAAAGGTCCTGCTTAGTTAAGAAAGGGAGGGGGACAGGGCACAAGCAGCAGACAGATATCACATCAAAGAAGGAAGAAAATGTCACTGGGGCATCTCACTGGCCTTTCTTCTCTCCTGATGATGAAGGCCATCAGCCTGGCTTAGTCCAGGCTGGGCGGACATGGGTTTCGCCTGGCTGAGTGGCCACCCTGTTTGATAGTAAACCAAGGGCAGCCAAAGAGTGTCTGAGATTCATGAGATCACTCCACAAATTAAAACCTTGTATCAGCCTCTAATAGCTGTGCAAACTAATTATACTTTGGCCAAAGTTTGCCAATGACTCCCCCGAGGTATTATTATAAAATTTTGAGCTTGGAAATACGTCCCCATTCTGTCAACATCAGGTTGCTTCAGCTACAGGAAATCTAGCCCTGGCTCATTTTAGTTTCCATGTTGTTCTTTGCATAAACACTGGCATTTTGCACTGGTGTGGCAGAGAGGGGGGCAGAGATAGCACACAGCTGCATTTGAAAACACACAGGGGACATTTTCCAGCAGTGTGACTTCAGACACAGAGACCGAGTCACAAGAAAAATCCACTTTTGTGCACATATCTTACAGAGAGGCTGCAGGGTTCTCAGATCAAGAGGTAAAGGCATCACATTGTCACAGCTTCTACTTTGGTGGGTAGGGCTTGTCACTTCCCTGTCACAGTTTCCAGTTCTCCATACACAAATGAACAGCATTTGCTAGCAGGTCGCTGCTGAAATACTTGGTCAGTCCTTAGAGAAAATCTGGGAGAGAGAGAGTCTTTCTGGAAGAACTTGGTATAAAGTCAGTAGACCTAGACTTTTTCTTAGCGCATTTTAGGTTCATAAATAACAAAGGTGAGAACCCCATGTGGCTTAAAATATTTTTGAATTTTTCAGTTAAATGTTATTTATCCAACCCAGGCTGTTAGGCATTGTGAGAGGTGCACGGTGGCATGACATGTAGGGTGTGCCCATGGCTTCCTTCCCTGCTGTTGGGCTTCCTAATTCTCTGCCGTAGGGCTGGAAGAGCAGCAGTCCCCCTCACCCCTGCACTGAGCCCCACAACACCATCAAAACCAAAGCCAGATGGGAGTGGAGGGTTTTTCCTCACCCGTAGCCTGCAGTTGGAACGAGGCCAGGGAATGGGAGCTGGTATTTATTTCTTTTGCTGGCTTCCTTTGGTCCAGGGGAAGAAAACAGAGTGAGTGAGGTGACCTTCCAGCCTACCCACGCTCCTCAACACACTGTGCTTTGACCACTGCCCAGGACCGACCATCTGCCTAAATTTTTGAGCAATCCTGGGCCACCAGTGGAGCCAGGATGCCTGGAGGGTCAAGGGAAGAGGGGCTCCAGGAGCCCAGAGGAAGGCTATGCAGTGGCAGATTGACCCCCAGCTCCCCCGGCTCTGCAGTATGGCCCAGAGCCCTCCTTGGGTTAGAGCAAAGGCAAGAGTTGTACAACCAGGAGGCTGCCGGGGTCCAGATCCTCCTTCACTAAAGGGTCCCCAGGTTCAGTTCTGTCTCTGCCATCTGCCATCTCATCTCATGGGCTCCCATGATGGGCTCATCAGGTTCTTGAATTCTTTCCAGTTGTCACTAATTACACTGCAGATCCGTAAATCATCCCAGGCTAGGGCTGACAGGCAGAGGCAAGGGCCCTCTGCCCTGCTGAGCTCGGGGCTTCCTGCCACACCTGCACCAAGTGCCCCAAAGGCGGCTGCCCAGTCAGCGCTCCTGCAGAAGGGAGGGCAGCATGTCCCTCAGTCACCCATGCCCTGGGTCCAGCCCTATCTCTGGCTGTCTCTGTATTGAGTGTTCATTCTGGTACCAAGTCTCAGGCAATGCAACCCCAAGAATTTGAGTTTTGTGTTCCCAACTGTCAGTTTTTATTGCTGTGTGAATATTGAAGGCAGGTGAAGGGGAAGGTGGTATTATTTGATTTGGAGTTGATGAAGCTGGAATAATAATTCTCAAATTTGGTTAAATAATGCAATAGATGGTTCATTCATTCTGGGATGGGGTTTAGAAATCTGGATTTTCAGTGTACATCCCAGCTGATTCTTGGGTGGTGATTCAAGGCCTCACTTTAAGAACTACTTTTTCTCTCTCTGGTTGTAGGCTCTAATTGAACTTCCAGTTTCTGGTGGGGTGGGGACCTTCTCTTTCCAACCTGGCTATTCTAATAAGACTACAGATTCCGTCTGATGAAAACCACACTGGGCTCTTTATACATGGGAGTTGTGCACAGCCCATGAGCTCAGGCTCCTACCTGTCACTTTCAGAAAGCCTGTGACCTCTGAGAGCTCTGCAACTGTGGTGTGGTGGGCTGGGAGGGTGCCCCTGGCACCCCCAGGCCCGCCACTCCACCCATTCACTGCACAGATTGCTGGCTAATGGGGCGGAGCTAGCAGAAGTGCCTTCTATTAATGGAGCAGAATATAAACAGAATAAAGCCTTTGTTTCCCAGGCTGTGGTTTCATTATTAATATACTTTACAGTTCACAGGTTGTACGTTTGTGCCCGTGTTTTCTCAGCTGGTGTAATCTGCAGCTCCAAGTGAGAACAGTCATAAAATTTTCATTTCCAGTTGAATGTGCATCCAATTCGCCGTGAAATGTTCTATCTGTCGTGAATATTAAGTGCACTGAAGCAAGGGCCTCTGGATTAGGTGGCGAGGTTCCCCGGCCCCTCCCAGGCCTGGCAGAGGACAGAGGGTGGCAGGGGTGTGGGTAGAACTTTTCTCAAAAAGCTGCATGGCCTTGGCATGGGGTGAAGTCTATTTTCCTGCGGCCACCTCGCAGCGCTGTGGTGGCAGAGAGGGTACATGCTGCGGGGGCTGCAGAGAGGTCAGGAGTAATGGAGAAGGGCTACCTCAGGGCTAATAAAAAGCAATCAGACAGGAGGGGGAAAGGGGATGGGAAGTTCAAATGCAAATGCAGAGGAGAGAGGTGCAGGGCAGGGTGAAGCTGGGGCAGAGGTGAGGAGGGAGGGATTGCAGAGGGGAGAGCAGGCCTGAGGGGAGCGTGCACAGGGGAGGCTGGTTGTCAGGCAGGATATTAGAAGGAGCAAGCAGAGCATTTTATGCACTGTGCCTTTTGAGACACATCAATAAAGTGCTGAGGAGAGAGAGTGATGGAGGAGGTGCAGGGCAGGCTGGGGGCGACAGCAATTAGTCCAGTGGCCTGCAGCCCTGGCGCAGGGCAGAAACGGCATCAGGGTCTCTGTCCTAAGAACAAATGTTGCCTGCTGCCACCTGGCTGGCCCCAGACGGTGTTTGCGTCCCAGCCCTGACTTCTTCTTCTTCCCTCTCCTGCCGCTACTTGTGCTCAGCCATTGCAACCAGTTTTGCTCTTCAAATCCTTTATCTCCTTCTTAGGTGGTGCAGAATTGATTCCCATCACTTTCCAGGCTAAAACCAACTCAGTCCCCCTCCCGACTGCAAGGAGCACCTCTGGGAGCCAGTGTGGGCAGGGGTGACAAACACCTGTCCCCCTATCCCGTCTTAGTCACCCCCAGCGGCTGTGTCAGGATCTGTCCTCCCGGGATTGGGTGCGCCTGCCCTGTAGGGGTTTGATGTGAGAGCTGCCCCAGGCTAGAGCGGAAAGAGAGGCATGTGGGAAGACTGGGCCCAGGTAAGCCGAGTCTCATCGCCTCGAGGGTCCACGGCCTCCTTAGCAATGTGAGAGAAGCTGGTCATGCCCTGCAGGAGAGTCCTGGGAAGACACCAACTTGGCTTTCCTGGAGTGAAAGTGCTGACTCAGCAGAGGCTCCCAGCCCTCAACTCCCACCCAGGCCAGGCAGGGCTCCTCAAGTCCAGCCCTCTGGCCAGGGGGCAGGTGTGTGCACGGGTATGTCTGTAGAGGTGCAATCACACAGCAGAAGTCGAACAGTTAGTTCTACCCTGGCTATTGATAGCACGATGAAGACCAATGCTGGTTTCCCTCCTTTATAGTTAAGGAGCATCAGCGACAGGTTAAGTGATTCCTCTAAGGTCACAGAGCTGAACTCATGGGGGAGGCAGAACAAACCCCTTTATTCTGATCTGCAGTGTGTAGCCCCTGCTCCGATCCTTGATGGCGACTCCCTCTCTGCAATTTCCAATTGCTCCTCTTTGGATTCTATTTTGATGGTTCTGTGTTTCTGAAGCACATGCCCACTGGGAGGAGCAAGTTGGGAGGAGGAAGCCAACAACAAGCTGGGCCAAGGTGTTAAAGTGGTCAAAGATGAATAATTTAGCAAGTGACATCCTAAACACAGGCAGTTATAAGCCAGGGACCCATCGTCTGTTTCTGACACAGCCCATCTTTCTGCATGCCAGTCACATACCTGCTCACCTTAATCGCTGACCAGTGCCTTGACAATGAAATGAATGGCATCGTTCCTGCGGTGTGCAAGAGCCTTCCCATCCCACCTGGCCAACCTCTCTGGCCCCAAGCTACATTCCCTGACCTTGGTCACCCCTGTTCTGCAATCCTCCCAGGATGATTCCAGACATTTCAGACTGAATGACACTACTCTTTCGGCATAGAATACCATTCCATTCCCTCCCCCTTTCCACACCTGGTGCCCATACTGCTGCCAACTTCACAGAGTCCATCAAAATGCCCTTCTCTGGGAAGTCTTCCAGGGCACATGTTGTTATCGTCAGAGCACAGCCCTTCCTCCTGGGCTTACCATGAACTTGATAAGCACACAGGTAAATTCCAGCCTTCATGACCAGTGGCTGGTCCTCTGCTTACATATCCAGCTCACAGAAGAGACAAATTTATCAAGGTGGAGTCTATAGAACACCCATCCTTAAACATATATGTAGCTCAGAGCCAGGGAATGTGGGCACTGAAATTAGACAGATCTGGGCTTCAACACCAGCCTTGCTACTTAGGTGCTGTGAGTTTGGCTGAATCGTATAAACTGGCCTCATTGTTCCCATCTCTTAAATGGGGATAATAACTTCCTCAGAAGCAGATTGTTAAGAAATTAGTCAGAGACTATATGCAAGATAAAAATTAGAAAGATGCTTAACATAACTGCTCAATAAATGCTTATTCCCTTCTGTTTTATGACTGTCTCTTCTCTCCAATAAATGTTTATTGAGTGAATAAATGAATAAGGAAAAATATATAATTAAGTTCGAAATTGTTTTGTTCAGATTCAAGTTATGTGGGGGATTCAGAAGGACAAGATCACAGACAACGCGTGTGACCCGGGGTCTTGGATCCTGGACCTTCTGCACATCTGTAATTCCTCCCTTTCTTTCTTTCTATATTTATCTTTCTCTCTCCTTTCTTTCCTCTTTTCTATTCTCTGATTTCTTTCATTTATTGGACTTGAAAATTTAGCTGACACTTGCTGCCTCATGGAGCTTTACCCCTTGTGTTTCTGTAAGCTTGAATTTGCAATAGTTAACCCCTAAGAAAGGTCATTGCCAACTCTTTAATCCTAGGATTTTCAAAAAAACCTCACCTTCTCTTCAGGCGCTGGAGAGAGCGCCTGAAATGGCATTAAAGGGTCAGAGCCCAAAGCATCTAAACAGGAGAAAGAGGAGAAATTAAGAGGAAATACTCTTAGAATATGCATGGCTGCTGAATCTTTAATTCTACCCCTGGTGGCTCAAAACCCTCGCCCTAAAACTGCATTCAGAATGAATTCTGCTAGTGTCCCATGCTCAGGGAAACATGGGGGGAAGAAACTGCCCCCTCCTCCTGCCTTGTCACTGTAGAGTTGAGATAATAATAGTCTTTTTCTGATCCCCTGAACTTTCCCATCTGCTTCATAAAACAATGGCAATTTTTTTCCCTTGCTCTGTCTTCCTCTCTCTCTTTTATTTTTATCCTCCTACACTATAATTTAAAACTGTGGCAGTGCTATAGCCCTTGAGTTTTTTTTTTTTTCCTTTCTTCTCCCCTTGCTTTAATACATGACTGTTATTTAAAATGGCCTTTCATCTGAGCACCAAGAGGCTGCCTCCTGCTTTTAGAGAGGGGGGTAGGACCAGTGTGCCCCCCCCCCAGTCTAGTGCAGAACCTGGTTCCCTTCAGTACTACGATGAAAATCAGAATTGTTTGTTTGCTTTCTCTGAAAGGCATTTTTATAAGAAGGCATTGAAGCCAAGGTCTGGAAATGCCCCTACCTCTGAAATGGGGCCCTCGGTGGTCCACCATGAATCAAGTCCAAATAGAGCAATTCCAGCTGAAGGCAATAAATTCTATATGCCCATGGATGCTGCGGCAGGGGGGAGGGGAGATAAGTTGGGAAGGGGCTATTTTTTCATCCGCCAAGTGCAGGGATTGTCAGCTGTTGCTGTATGGGCTTTTGCGCAGGCCTCTGCCAATCACACCATCCGTGTGTATGTCTGCCTCAGCTGGATGGGCAGTGCACGGGAAAGGGCGCTGGCCAGAGGCTTCTTTCCCAGCGGAAATGTCATCTATTTTTAGGGATCAGAAAGGAAGGCGTCTGACATTGGTGTTTCTCATACCAGAGCTAATGCAGCTCCTGCCATGGACATTCAGCTGCTGGTATGGGGCTGGTATGGGGCTCTGGCTGGTTAGCACTGCTGGAAAATTCTCTGCGCACTCCCTGTGTCTGTGTCAATTCCATTCCGTGTCTGCACCTGTACCTCTGAAAGTGATTTTGGCCTCGTCTTTTCTCTCCAAGCTCTCTCCAGAGCCTCCTCTGAACTGGCATCAGCAAAGCAATCATAGTCTGAATGATCTTCATGGAGGAACACGCCATTGCTGTAAAACACCAGAGACAAAACAAGGCGGAAGGCTAGAAAATAAATAGTGTGCCTGGGAGTGTGGGTGTGTGTCTGAGAGGGGTGTGTGTGCCTGCATGGGAAAGAAGCCCCTTTTGCCAGCTGGAGAAGGAAATCTCTGGGGAATACAGGGACTGTGTATACCTCCCCAGGAAGTGGATGAAGGTTTCATCCTGGTTACAGTGGGTCGTGCCCTTGCCCACGATGCCCAGAAGGACTGGTGGCTGAAAGGAGCTGCTGGGGATCTGGCCTCTACTATCGTGCTGTTAGATTTTAATTCCTAAGTGTCATTGCTTCAGCTTCATTTTCTCTTTGGAATTCTTTCTTCCCTTAAACATTGGAAATGATTCCTAAAATCAGAGACAAATATTAAGATGAGAGAGAGGCTGAGAAATCAGGAGCCACAATCCCCTCCTGAATGGGATCCCTCAGCTGGAAGCGGTGGAGGTCACAGCCCCCAGCCAGGCTCCTTTCCTTGGATTTCTCTTCTAGTTTCCAAGCAGACACTTTGATCACCATCTTTACCTTCCTCTTGACAATATAAAGATGTCCAGAGTATTTTAACCTCACCTATCCCCATTCTAACTTCATTGCCATTGCTAACATATAGCTGAATTAACAATGTGTTTTTAAGGAACTATTATATACAATGTTCATTTATAACCTATTTATAACACTATCTTCATTCCTTCCTGCGTCTCAGAACTTCCATCTGGGATTATTTTCTCTCTGCCTAAAGTATCTCGGTAGGATCCCTTCTAGGATAGGTCTGGTGATAGCCTATTTTCAGGTTTTGTTTAGTGAAAATGTCTTATTTGACTCCTGAATTATTTTCCTAGATGCAGAATTTTAAGTTGGAATCATTTTCCTCCAGCTTCATAAGGAACTTTTCACTCCCAGTTCTGCTGTTGAGAAGTCATCTGTCAATCTTGTTTCTGGGCCCATGAAAGTTGTCTGTTTTTCTCCTCCACCTCCAACAACATCTATTGTTTTTAAGATATTTTTTTTTCTCTGTTTTTGGCTTTTTGCAAGTTCACTATGGTTTGCCTAGGTATAGATTTCTTTCTTTGTTCATTTATTTTTCCTGGGGGTTGTTGGTATTCTTAAATCTGTAAATTGTTGAGTCCTAGGAGATTCTCAGCCTTGGTCTCCTGTCTCCTTTTCCTCTCTCCTCTTCTTCTGGGACTATTCACAACCTGTGGGCCAGACCTTCTCCCTCTCATGCAGCCATTGGCCTTCTTCATGTCTTCATCTTTCCATCTTACCTAAAGGATAATTCTCTAATGGCTTACCTTATAATTAATTGGTTCTCTGTTCATTTGTGTTCTATTGAAGGACTATTGAAAGTCTATTGAAGTCTATTGAAAGGCTATGGTCTTTCAATTCTTTCCACTAATATTTTTATTTCAGTCATTGTCTATTTTTTTTCTAAAAAGCTTATTCGAATGTTTTTCGCTCAGATATGCTAATGACCCTTTATAGCTTTATTTTCCATGCAGATTTATCAAATGTGTCATTTATTTCTTTATATAAATTTTTAAAAAAGTTTTGTAGTTGGTATGTCCTTACTTTATCTGCTATGCTTGTGAATCTGTTTTTATTGTCTATTTTATCCTGTTTTCACTCTTTATATCTCATTTCTTTGTGTGACTGGTTACTTTACACAGTGATCACCACTGTTTTTTTTTTTTTTGTTTGTTTGTTTGTTTTATTTTGTTTTGCAGTTTTGAACCGTAGTTGGGCTTGAACCCACCACCTCCAGCTTATGGGGCCGGCACCCTTGTCCTTTGAGCCCCAGGCGTCACCCATTACCATTGTATTTTTAAGAAAGAAAAATGAAATAATTTGACCCCTTAACATGAAAGTAACTTCCTTTAGAAGTGATTTATGTTTATTTCTTTGGGCTCTCTGTTGAAAACTAGGTTAAAGTAAATTTTAAGGACCAGGCAATTCAAACCATAATACAATCTCTGGAAAAAGTGTTCAACACTCAGTTCCTCTCATCTTGGGGATTCAGCCTTCTGAGGTCTTCACTTATTGTAAAGAGGATTTTTTGTTAGACTCCCTCACTTCAAAAGGGTCTGGGGCTTTGATTGCTGTTCCACTGCACTTGGGGGCTGTCAAACAAAGGCTTGCATTTTCCTGACTCAGCAAGTGCCCCTAGGTCAGGAACCTGCTGTCTCTTGCTTCTTGTTTTTCCTTTAATTTGGGGTCTGGTAATGCTGTCCCCAAAAAGAAGCTCTTTGATGCTTTTAACAAAGATATAAAAATCATCTTATCCAGTTCTTTTAGTAGTTTTCAGTGGGAGGACTGGCCTGAATAACCTCATCTATCCTTTCCAGAAATAAGGAGATGAGTGCCTTTGTACCCCACAACTCACATTCCCTTTCCATCCACAGACTGAAATGTATGAAGATAAAAGCTCATATGGAGAAAGAGCAAAGCATGTGGAATCTGCTCCACTACTCACCGGCTGTTTGACTTCATGAAAGTTTTTGTCTTTCTGAGTCTCAATTTCTGTGGATTTGAAATTGTGAGACCAGTAACGTGCACGCCTTCCTCACGGGAATTGCCAGGCTTGACTATGATCGTAGATGGGTGCTTTCTGTGCCGAGTACGAAAGGCTTTGTGGAATGTCCGGCCTACTTCTTTCCCATTCCCAGCCTACCTATTCCAAGGTAAACGACTTGGAAGTTGCAGAGCAGGCCAGAAGGGTGAGGAGGAGGGGCAGGCTCGGCAGTCTCTGGGTCTGTCCTTAAGAAGAAAGACTGGAGGCTGATAAAGCAGGACCCAGAAAGGACAGATGCCAGCCCCTGGGGCAGAGTGGTGTGAACCCAGATGCCTTCCCACTGGAACACCTTGAGAGCAGCTTGCCCTTGGAGCTCTCTGCCACACAGAAACCCTCCACCTCCTCCTCTCAGTCCCCCGCTGCCCCCTCAGCCAGGGCTGGACGCTCTTGTCAGGCCTCTTTTCCTCATATTTATTTTAACATTTGTTTCCCATTTTATGAAAAATTGGAAATTTATCTACAATCAGCCCTTGGACTTGCCTCCCTATCAGCTCCCCTGCTCCCCACTTCTCATTTATTTCTGACAGGCATCGTGTAACACATTCTTAATTGGCAGAGCTCGACATAGCCCACAGGCAAAACAGCCAGCTGAAGTCAGGGCTGGCTGCGGGGATCCAGTTAGTTCTCTCTGATGTCCCAGAATGTCCAGCTGCCCACTCTCCTGAGAGCACATCCCCAGCAGGAGGTGAGAGTGGGAGAGCAGTGATGTCTTGCGGGGTGAGTGTGGACAGAAGGAACAGGCCAGGACAGCAGTTTCCCATGAGGAAGCCCAGTAACGGTGTGGGGCGCCCTCCCCTGAGGCCAGCGCAGGTGCGTAGCTGCTTATGAATGAGAAGTTGTTTAAAAAAGACAGACCATTTGCAGCTGTGGGAGACTCTTTGATAATTATCCATAGGAAACATGGGCTTGGATACATGGACACTTGGGTTTGTTGTCACTGACATATGCCTCGGTAAGCAAGGCAAGCGTCTACCTACAGCAAGATTTCCAAAACTATTGAGGCTGACCTTGGTGGTCTCAGAGAGGTTAATGGGCATTTCTTTAGGGAGAAAACTGCCTTGGTCAAATGAGTTTAAACAACTTTGTGTGCTCCATTCCCTATTTAGAGATCTGTGTGATTTAAGAAGCAATCAAAGATTCTGGAATGTCCTGTGTGTGTGTTGAACCCAAAGTTTCCCCAAACTTGTTCGATGAAGAAGCTTTTCTTTTCATAATACTGATTATAACAACATCTTCCAGGCACTTAGAGTTAAGAGAAAACATTTATTCTAAAGCAATAGCTGGCTCTGTTTTACCTCTGCTGTTCAGGGATTTTCTGTCTAACCATATTTCCAAAACAGTACCTGTGGGGAAAAACTCTCTACCTGGGACACATCTCATGCCCTAGAGCTTACTATCTGTGGATGAGGATGACCCCAATTTTCGAGGGCCTGTTACATCTCCTATGTGCTTTCTTCATGCGTTACCCTTTCATTGTCAGTGGGATCTGCAGGCTGGGTTGCATTATTCCCATTTCATCCGCAAGGAAACTGAGAGTCAGGCTTAGAAAACCATTGTACCCAAGGCAGGTGGCTAAGCCCAGATTGGATCCCAGGTCTGGCTGACTCTAATGTAATATTTGTTTCTACCATATTACACCATTATGAAAAGGGGGCACCTTTACAAAAATAAAGTAGAATAATTAAAATATATATACATATATATTTATATACATATATATGTGTGTGTGTGTATATATATATATATATATATACACACAACTTGTCGAGTTATATAGAAGGACCACTTAATTTATTGATTGAGTGTTGACTCCAGGAAAGAAATCTAAAAATTATCTAGCACTATTTTTTTAATTTATTTATTATTAAATCATAGCTGTGTACCTTAATGCAATCATGGGGCACCATACACTGGTTTTATAGACCATTTGACATATTTTCATCACACTGGTTAACATAGCCTTCCTGGCATTTTCTTAGTTATTTTTTTCCCCATATGCAAATAAGAAAATGGAGCTCTGAATAAAGTAAAATGACTTGCCCACGATCATATGTCCAGCTGCTTTCAGAGCCAATGAAATCACTGTCAGTTACCGTGACTTCCAGGCCAAAGTTACTTGTACCCACAGTGGCCTTTTTTTGTCACCTTTTGGAGACTTGTCAGGCTAAGTCTCATGGAAATGCTTGACGTGTGCTGTGAAGATGACGATGAGGACTAACAACTCCCTGCTCTCCCTCCCCCCAAACAGCTCTTTCCTTATATGCGAAGGGAGGGAGAGCAGAGGCTGTGCTTTGCATCCAGGCGTGCTGAGGACCCAGCACAGAGGGGCTCAGTCAACTATTGTGTCAGATGTTCCTGAAGTCTCCTCAACTGTGGAATGTGGAGAAATGAGACAGTCTTTGCAGATTTAGCTGGAAACTAAAGCCAAGGAGAGGCTGGAAGGCGGCTCCCAGCATTGCCAAATTTCCCCAGGTGGACCCCAATCTTCCCTATTTGAGGACCACTCCCCTGGCCCGCAGCCTTCAACCTCACTTGTAGAACCAGATGCTGACGGGTGGTTTCTGATGCCCATTGGACAGGCCAGGAGGAGGTAGGGGAGGTGGTAGAAGTTGGCAGTGAGGACACACAAGAAACAGATGGTTGTCAGGATAAAGTTGCGCTTTTTTCTCATCTGTCTGGCCCGGCTCTGATCTTTCCCACACCCTTCTTCCATCTCTTTACCCACGTCTTCTTTTCCGTCTTACTTCACTATAATCCAAACTTTTTTCTCACATGACAACATGACACTTGGGGCCCAGACTAGCTGCAAAGAGCTCTGATTAAGCCCTTTAAATGCTTCTTGCAGAAGAGGCTCTGACGGTGTTCCATCTGTACCTTCGGAAAGGTCAAGGTGTCACTCGGCTGCTCGAGGGAACTCAGCTTCTGGGCTCCAAGGTGGTTAATGCCTGTTTGATTAGCTGTAAAACAAAATCCAGAAAATGCCAAGAGGCAAAGCTCAATTCACCTTTCAGAACGACGCTCGCTGCCCAGTCAGGGAAGGGAGTGCAGAGCGGGTGGTGTGAGCCACAGCTGCTAAATCTGCAACAGGTGAGCCAGCAAGGAGCTGCAGTGCTAATGTGGCTGCCCTCACCTGCCCCACCACCTGAGTCACCTTCAGCGTTCAGCTGCCGGCTCTGGGCCGGAGGACGGTGGGGCCCTGTCCGGTCCGCTTTCTGCTCAGTTCTGCCTTCCACCTGGGCACACACCTCCATTCCCGATGGCCTCTCCCTTCCCTGCCCCATGCCATCTTGCTGCTGTCCTCGTAAGATCTGCCCCCGAGCTCCCTCCTCAAGCAGCAAGCTGGACTATGGTTCCTCTTCTTCACCCGGCTTCTCTCACAAACGCGTCTCCCTGAAAAATCTGCTGACAAAGACTCAAAACCGAAGAATAAAAGACACCAGACAGACACGTGCAGGGACTCTTCCCCTTGATAAAACACCTCCCACCTTCTCCTCCCTCCCTGCGGTACAGCTGTACATACCCCTCCTAGAAGGGGGAGTCCTGGGTCTAAACAGGACTAGGGTGGGCTCTCAGCAGTCATCTCCTGCACTCACGCTGTGGTTCCAACACAGCTGGCATCCTTTTCATATACTGTCCAAACCTCAGTGTGGCCTTCCCAGGTAGGGCCCTTCCTTTGGGAAGGCAGCATTACTGACCTCACTGGAATTGTGACTGCAGCTTTGAGGCTGGATATCACCCACCATCTAGCCCTTTCCTTTGCTCCTTGGGTGACCACAGAGGTGGCACGCAAAGAAAGCTGACCAGGATTTCGAATGCTGCCCACAGCCCAGGGCTGAGCCCAGCTAATTGCCTGCAACGCTGGGCCTCGGTAACAGGTGCACACACTGCCCTGACCGAGCCAAATACAGCAGGTGCCTTATGCCTTTGAGTTACACAACTCTGCCTGCTGCTGCTTTTCTTTGCCCTTCTTCTTATTCATCACTCTCCAGCTGATTTGCTTGTTTGTTTTCACCAGTGCCATCTTCAATAATGATTCTGGTCCAAGTGGACCCGGCCTGGGTCCCTTGTTGCTTAGTCGGTTGTGTTTTTGCTCCTGGACCTGTACTGACAAGCAGGGCCTACTCTATGGCTGAGACTGTGAAAGCGGGATAAACAGTGCGTGTATGTAAACCTTGGCAAATGGTCTTCCGTAGCAACATGAGAGGCCAAGGTGGGCTCATTAGCCACCGTTGGAGAAGCCCAAGCTCACATGCACCCCCTGCAGAGTCCAGCCCAGGGAGAGGGGCTGCCTCCCAGGACCCGTGTGGTTGTGAGGGCCCTTGCTCCCACAAACAGGATGTGTACGTGTGGCTGGCTGCCTTTCTGCAAGAGCATCTGTCAGTCTCCAATATTTCCTTTATCATTGCAGCAAATTATTTAAACACTACCCACTGCACCCCATCTGTCACTGCGCCCCATCGCTGTCAGGGACCTGCCTCCCCAGGTCTGTGAGGAAACTCATCGGGAAGGGCCCTGTGCCAAACAACAGGGCAAATTAAATCAAAGCGTGCTCGGGCACCCAGGGGGAAAATGCACATCAGCTCTGAGTTATTGCACAGAGCACGCTTACAAGAGAGAAAGCAGCGGCTTTTGTCACTGCAAGGGGCCATGAAAAATGAATTAGGGCCTCTGCTGAGAGAGGGCATGGAGGAGAATCTTTCATTCTGAGACGTTGTCCTCTCTCACCTTGCAAGAAGGAAATAATAAAAGGAGAACTCGTGGTGGAGCTAAGTCTCTCCAAGTTTCAACTCTGTCCTCCAAACACTCCTGGGAGTAGAAAGGGAGTGAGGATCTGGGGAGGAAAGGACTTGAGAGGCTGGGAAAGAGCTTGAGCCGGTGCAGTGGAGGGTGAGCAGTGCTCTGTCCTCCTTCCAAGAGGTGCTGGAACCAGGAGGGGCAGAGGGACATGCCAGGGCCTGTCGTCACCCTGCCGAGCTGTGCAGCTCAGGAACTCTGGGGAAACAGACCATGACAAGGAAGTGGGACTGAAATTACTAAAGCCTCACTGCGTACGGGGCACTTGCTGGGCCGACTCTCCTTCACCCTTGATCTCTTTCAATCCCCACATTCCCATGAGATGGGAACTATTTTTCTCCATCTTAGACATGAGAAACCTCAAAAAGTTTAAAGCCGTTTCTTATGTCCATCCAGTTCATGTGTGCCAGGACCAGGATTCAAAACTACATCTGTCTGACTTCAAAGCCCATTGCCTCCCTTTGCAAAACCGTTTCTCCTCTGTCTCCTTCTCCCCTGAGACACAGCTCATTTGTTTTCCTATAACGAGGGAGGGGCCTTCGATTTCCTAATAGATTGCTCACCTGCCATACTACTGGAGCTGGCATTTACCGTGGGTTTAGCTGCAGAGCCTTACCCACCAGACACATTTGTACTTTGTGAGAGCAGGAACATGTGGCATGCTGCTCAGGCGCTTCCAATACAGCCTTCCTTGTTGGGCAGAGATCCTGGCTAGGAACAGAATGACTCCATCATCCAGGAGAGGACAAGCCGTGGAGCGTCTCTAATCAGAGTCCGGGTGGGAACATTCAGCCCTCCCTATACGCTGGGAGCTGGAAATACTCAGCTGGGTGTTATTTGGTCTGGCAGAAAAGACGTGGGACAGAGGAACACATTTCCTGTGTCCTGTCCTCATCTCAGCTGGCAATCATCCTCCGTCCTTGCCTGCTCCTCTATAGGTTGTTAACCTCCATTATTATTCATTTTCCTCAAGTTCAGGGTGGACATGGATTAAAATATATTGACCACTGGCTTACGTGGCTACTGAGTATTCTGATAGTCCGATAGTCATCTGCGGGGCTCGCTCAGTATCTCCAAATATTGGGGCTGTTCTTGGAACTGCTGACACATTCAAACAGAGAACGTGCCACCCTGACTAGTGCTTTTGCTTTTGTGTCCCTCACACCTGGGTGGTTCCCAGCCCAGTCGTCCTGGACTTGTGCTCTGCTGGTGTTTTTTGCTCCCCTGCGGCTCTCTCTACATATTTCTTTAGAGTTTAGACTTATAAAAAATAGCCAATGTACTCAGTACTACTATGAAACCAGTTTATATTTACTCAGACTTTCATATGAAAGACGAATCACAACTATAGCCCAGGATGAAGGAGTGGAGGGGAGGGAGAGGGGAATGGAGGAGGGTGGGTTGATGGAGGGTTAGTAGGGGGACCACACCTTTGGGGCACATGGCAAGTACAAGTTGGATCTATCAGGTGTAGAACACAAATGTCTTAATGCTGTAATTGGGTAAATTAGGTGAAGGCTTTGTTGATTAGTAGGATGTAAGCACTCCAATTTGTACAAATAATTAACACATTGAATCCCATAATGGCATAAATGTATTTATGATGTACGTACAAATGACTTAATAAAAGAAATTAAATTAAGATCAGAGGAATATTTGAATAGAAATATAAATTGATCAAACTGGGTAACTTAATGGTAGGAAAAGAGGGGCTTTACTATTCAAAAAAAAAAGTTTAGACTCATGTAACTTGGGCTTTTTCAAAACATGTTTGCTGAAAGGGGAAAAGCAAACGACTCTAGACCTAAGGCCCTACTGTGAACTACTCTAGAAAGAGCCTCTTACGTGACCCACTGTTCCCACTCAACACAGCAAGGGGAACAGCCACACAGGGAAAGAATCATACCTATGACTTAGTCACCAAATCTGCAAGCGCTTTGCCCGTTATTGTAGTGAATGTGTGTTCATCTGTAAGACAGTGACAGCCTTCACGGATGTGACAGTCAAACTGAATGTTCAGTTGAATCCAGTCAAAATAGTTCAATTGAGTAAATATCTAATAGTTCTGTGTGAAAACGTCTTCTGTGCTTAATTTCATAAGTTTCAAGTTTGAACACTGCCCCTGATTTCACTGCCAGAAATGTTCCCCATCACCGTCGGCCATCCCCCATGACTCCCGTTCCTCTGATAAAACTGTGATTAAGTACTGTTCAGACAGCCATGGGGGGCGGGCAGATGACAGGTCGTAATATTGTATCCCTAACCCCTGTCCTCCTACTATATGATTTTTCTGGTATCATCATGCCTTTAAAATAGTTACCATCTTAAATGTAAATGTAAGTTTTCATGGGACTAATATTGAAAAGAGACATAAGTTCTAGGACACCCATTTAAAAGGAAAAAAGAACCTGGGGCAGGGTGAAGATCCTCTAGAGAAGGGAAGGAGGGAAGGAGAGAAAGGAAGAAGGAAAGAGGAAAAGAGAGGAGGGGAGGGAAGACTGCAAAGTGGTGACTTTCATTAGCCTAAAACTCAGCCTGGCCCCAAACTCAGACTTAAAGCCTGGATTACAGTCTTTCTTTCTTTAGTTACCAGGGGAATCCATGGAGGAATGAAATGTTAAATCATGTGTGATTTAAAAGAACTTTTTAAAAGCAAACAACTTGGCTTGGCGCCTGTGGCTCAAGTGGCTAAGGCGCCAGCCATATACACCTGAGCTGGCAGGTTCAAATCCAGCCTGGGCCCACCAAACAACAATGACAGCTGCAACCAAAAGATAGCCGGGCGCTGTGGCAGGTGCCTGTGGTCCCAGCTACTTGGGAGGCTGAGGCAGGAGAATCGCTTGAGCCCAGGAGTTGGAGGTTGCTGTGAGCTGTGATGCCATGGCACTTTACCCAGGGTGACAGCTTGAGGCTCTGTCTCAAAAAAAAAACAAAAACAAAAACAAACATCTTAACCTTTCCTTCTTTCCTTTTTAAGATAAGAGAACTCAAGTTCAGGGAAGTTAAGTGAATTTCTCAACCTCACACTGTTAGTAGCAGAAGCAAGGCTAGATTCCAGGAGTGTGACTTTTATGGCAATGACCTTGCTACATCATCACACCGTCTCTTTGTATTACCCTGTGGATGTTTATTTTGTGTCTGTTTATTTTTAAGAAAGTTGTATAGTTTTACTTTGAACAAAGGGGCTACGAAGCATGGAGGATGTAATTGGAACCAAGAGAAACTAGAATGAGGAAAAGGTACCCATGAAATATCGTGGGCATGGCGCTCGGCGTCGAGCTGGAAGTCTGGCACAGACCTCAGGCCTCGGGTTTCACTTCTCCGTGGTTTGCACAACTAGGTTATAAAATATTTCAGAAAAAAAATTATTTTATTCACAATCTGGCCAAACTGGCTTGTTTTGCCTAAAGATCTACAGCAAAAGAGGGTCACCAGATGGGACAGACTTCCTCTCCGGGGCATGGCCTAAAACACAGCTGAGCTTTTAGGTGTTGGCAGTGGAACACCAGGGAACCTTCTGTTCAAATGTGCCTTGAACCCATTAAGTCATAAGCCTCAGCCTGGTTTAGAAAGTAGTTTATAGGAGCCTTACTGTCATTTTCTCCCGAGCACCATTTGCAGACCCACATTCTTCAGGAAAGAAGGCAGAGAGCCTTTTGCAGCTTGTATGGGAAATGGTGTCGGAAACTGTGTTTAGGAGTGGGAGGATTGGGGAGCAATCGTGGTTTCTCCACATCTTAGCTGTGTGGTCTTGGGTACATTTATCAACTCGATGTGAAGGTGAGACAGGTCGCTCACTTTATTTCGTGGTGGCCTGTGGGCTGAGCCAGTGTCCCCTCTGGTAGGTGTAGAAGAGGTGCGCATTCCACAGAGAGCAGAGCCATGAGTACCCGGAGCTTCCCTTCTCTGCAGAACTTCCAAACCATCCCTCAGGAGCTTCATACATTAATTACCTCACCTCTCTGAGCCTCAGCATTCTCTTCCTTAAAATCAGATGGTCATGACACCCACCCTACTGCGGTGTGGAGAACTCCAAGAGGCCCGAGTGGGAAGTGCTGGGCAGTGTTGACGTGCCAGCTGTTCACACACCTGGAGCACACAGCATGCTGCTCACAGCAACGCGTGCGCTCCCTCCCATCCACCGCGGTTATAATCCTTTGAACAATGGGCTACAACACTAGGGCAGGCACGGAGGAAGAGGGAGGATTTGGTTTCTTTTTCTTGGTTTGATCAGAACTGGTTAAATGCAGAACTGGTACTCCAAACCGTTCTGGCCCTAGTTCACAGGGAGGCCTCTCTGACATACCTTTTAAGATTGAAGACGGAAGCACAGAAGGCCAGGCGCGCACAAAGGAAGACAGAACGCTTGTCCCTCATTGTCTGGAGAACAGATGGGTTGCAGGCTTCAGGAGAATAGGAGCTGCCCGTCAAAGCAATTTAATAGAATGGGAGCAGATAGATCTCAATAGAAGAATCAAGTATAAATATTGTGAGTGGAGGAAGGGAGAAAGGAGGGAGGTGGTGTTTGACTACTCACAGTCCGGAAACTGTTCAAGAACTTTCAACTGAAAACTCATGGAGCTGAGGCAGGTGACTGGGTTGAGCCCACTGCCAGCTGCTAATCTGCAGGGCTTGCCCCAGGGGGCACCCATCAGCGAGGCTTCGTGAAGGAGACCCCAGAATGGTGGGTCTTGCCCCAGATCAAAGCCCACCCAGTCAAGTGCAGGGAGCTCTCAGCTATTTGGGGCATGGTGCTGCCCACCCTCCACACTATGCAGAATGCAGAGGCCACAGCAGGCAGAGGGTCTGCAGCTGGTGCCTTCCTGGCCAGGATGAGTCAGAATCATCTCCAGGACTTCCTCAGGGGCAGCAGCACCCACCACATCATCTTGCTGCACTTGCTGTTAGCACTGCCTGGTTTGCCCCCATATTTGCAAACCTGCCACCCCACAATGTCCTTTGTCCCTTTCTCCCCCAGGTGCTAGGCTCTCAGGATTTCTGTGGATTGCTTGCCCAGGGGCACAAATTTTTGTCTGATCTGTTCACCACTTGCCAGAGGTGTCTCATGCTGCCGTAAAAACATACCATGGCTAAAGTGGCTTAAACCACATTTATTTCTCACAGTTTTGGAGATTGGGATGTCCAAGACCAGCTTCCAGCAGATTTAGTGCCTGCTGAGGACTCTCCTCCTGGCTAGCTGTCTTATTCCTGCATTCTCCCATAGCAGAGGAGAAAGGCCATCTCTCTTTTGCCCCTTCTAATAAGGGCATCAATGGGGATTAGGGCGTCAACATAGAAATTTTGAAGGAATACAAACTTTTAGTCCACAGCAATCCAGCCCCCGCCAAATTCATGTCCTTCTCACAGGTACCATGTATTCATTCCATCCCAACAGCATCAAAAGCCTTAACTTGTCCCAGAATGAATGACTAGACTAAATACCGAAGTCTGACCTGAATCAGGAGGTGAGACTTGACGTACTATTCACAAATGCTGTGCACCTGTGAAACCCAACAAGTTACCCGCTTCGTATATACAATAATGGGCTGGGCAAGAGGTATATTGCCACTTCAAAGGGGAAAAGATCACAGACAAGAAGGGGATGACGGATCCCCAATAAGTTCAGACTACAAACTCCATGAGATCTTAAGCTCAAGAAGAATCCTCTTTTGTTTGACGGCCTGCCTTCTGCATCAACTGTGGTGGTGGTCTCACCTTCTGGACACATGGGGGTCCACAGCCATAGCTTTGCAGGGTAGGGATTGGCAAACCCATGGCCCTGGGCAGCTCCAACCCCAGGACTTTGCGTGGAGACCATCTGCCTATTGAAACTGAGCAGAGCTCACCCCCAACCCCTCACTGGAAACCAAGGAGGCAGCCCTGGTCATCCCTGAATCACCTTCAGGTGGTTCTTCCCTTGTCTTGAAGAATTACACACACTCATATCTGAGTAGCTCTGTGTAAAAATCCAAGAAGTCAGACGGCCTTCCCTTATTCCATCTCCTTCAGTCCAAATGGGCAGTTTTGTGCTGGAATACTGTTTAGATTGTGCTTTGCAGGTAGGCAGACGTCCTTCTCACCAAGTGGTGGGTGGCTCTGTTCTTAGCGTCTTTTACAAACACGCTTTCTCATTTTTTTAATAATTTGGACCCATGGAGCACTTTTTCCAAATCTTTATGTTCTGGTTCCCTTTTAATGAACATTTTCATCCTCAATTCATTCCCCCTCCTCACATTTCACTGTACGCAGCCAGGAAGAGCCTCGCTCCCTCAACACATTGTTTAGACGTCTCCTCAGCAAAATATCCAAGTTCATCACTCAGAAGTTTTACCTTCCACAAACCACGAGAACATGAACACAATTCAGCCAAGTTCTTTCCAATTTTATCACAAGGATGGCTTGTCCTCAGATTTCAATAACATATATATTTTTAAATTTCTGTCTGAACTCTCATCAAAATGGCCTTTACCACTCACATTTCTGCTAACATTTTGCTTTTAGTTATTTATGTATTCTCTAAAAAGATGGACGCTTTCTCTCCAGATCTATTCTGTTTAGTCCCCACCAGAATTGCCTGTAGAAGTCCCTTTGCAGTGATGCTGACTTTTTCTGGCATAGAACTCACAACTCTTCCAGCCTGGGTGACCATGATCTAGTTCTAAAGCTGCGTTCACATTTTTAGGTGTTTGTTACAGCACCACCCCACTCTGAGGACCAATTTCTCTTCTCAGCGTCTAATGTAGTGTTTGTACATACTAAGTGTTAATTAATATTTGTTTAATTCATGAAAACCCTCACTTCTATGTACAGTTTGATAGCTGTCCTTCTAAAAAATGTTCTGGGCAAGTTTACACACAGAACGTGTATGTAGTGAGATTACAATGGACTTGAAGGTCGGTAACTACCTATTTTAAACTTAACAGTGTCTCATTTAATTTTTTCATGCACATCCATGGAGTTAGATGGGCATTTAGTTTACTGCTACACAGGTCATAATATGGCCATATTGGAATCTATTAAAATTTTTGATACATAGTCATTTCTAATGTTTAACTCTTTCAAAGAGTACTTCCTAGAATAGCCTCAGACATATAAATGTTTGTATTTATATACAAGATGTATTTCTATAGGTTAAATGTCTACAGTGGAATCAGTCACAGGACATACTTTATTTTAAATGTTTATATCGGCAGACTGATTGCCTGTCAAAAGGGCTGTGTTAATTAGCGATCTCGCCAACACACAGACATACCTATTATTCCATTCTCGTGGCCCATAACAGACACTCTCAATGGTTTATATCTCCACCAATATGACAGGAAATTGCATGTACCTTCATTTGCATATTCCAGTTACTAGGAAATCCATTGTGCATGTTTTTTCCTACTTCATATGTTTATTGAATATTTTTATTTCTTCTGTGAATTACTTGTCCATATTCTTCATTCATTTTTCTGTTGGGTTGTTTATCATTTAAAAAATTGATTTGTGGCAGTACCATGTATATTACACACGTTAACCCTTTGTGATCAATGTTCCAGATACTCCTCCCCACCGCCTCTTGTCTTTTGCTTTATTTTATCGTCTCATTTGTCATACAATAGTTTTAGATTTGTATGTAATGAAATCTGTCCATCATTTCCTTTATCGCTTCATCATTCATGCTTTGCTTAGGCGGGCTTGCATTTATACATGGACTGGATAGTTTATTTTTGTAAGCCATCTTCAATACCTTCAAAAAAGTAAAGGGAAGATGTAAGGAAATGAATGAATTAAAACAAGGAGAGTTCCTCCCAGGCATGTCACAAGTGAAGACAGTAGTGTCTTATATCTACATACCACTTTCCCTTCCCAAGTGTTTTCAACTTTATTATCTCATTACTCAGGTCTCGAAATGCACCTGATACTGCCAAAGGCAGCCTCATGCAGCTGCTTGTGTATTTACCTCCCTTCCTTCTGCTGCACCCCCGGAGGAATGTGTGAGCCTCTTTAGTTTGTAACTGTGGGGACACAGCCTTGCCCACAGTCCCTGACTCCTCCACTGAGCCCCCTGGGGTCATCAGTGCAAAGACGCAGAATGGAAATTGGGGCAGAGCCACCTGGTGGTGTTCAGTGAGTCCTCCGTTGATTGAAAAGTGGTCACAGACCCTTCTTGTCATTAGTTGTCCTGGTGTTTACAATTCCCAAATCTTTTGCCCCCAGAGATGGAAGGCAGCGTGAGATAGCAGAAGGTTACAGACTGTGTTCTGAGTAGACAGCTAAGAAGTAGAGAGTGGGAAGATGGGGCGCAGAGGCGGGGAGAGAGTGTCATCCTTGCCGTTGCCCACAGGCTGGCAGTCTGAGGAGCATGGCACCTATAAATGAAGGCACACAGAGCGGAGGGACAAACTGGGCCTTGAAAGCTGAAGTGGGCAATGGTCTTACCTGCTTTCTGCTGCTGTAGCAGAAGACCATAGCCTGGGAAATGGACAGAGGAAAGTTGATTTGGGTCGTGGTTCTGGAGCTAGGCAGTCCTATCATGGGGCCCATCCTGGTGACCTTATCTAATCCTAATTACCTCCCAAAGGCCCCACTGCCAATCAACACATAGATTTGGGGATTAAGTTTTCAACACATGGACTTTGAAGGATGCACAGCAGCAGCATAGGCTCCACTGCGTACCCCTGATGGAGACTTTGGGAGGAACCTTCCCTTCTCTTGTACTTTTCATTCATCTTTTAAGTGCTATGACACCAGAATCTACTCTTGGTTCCTAGAGTGGTTCTGTGAATTAAAGAAAATTAGCCATTTTAAGCATTTGAAACATAGGTAACACTCAAGAAAGGCCATATATTTTTATTGAAAAAATAAAGACTTAAAAAAACTTCTGGCATGATAGAAAGGGAATAGCTGTTTTAGGCAATCCAAGGTTTTACTTTTGACTCTGCCATTTGTCAGCTTTGTGATCTTGGATAAATTATTTAACTTTTTTGACAGGTTAAACTTCTTTTCTTGTCACTCAGGGGACATCACATCTACTCAGATTTTATTCCAGAAACCATCCAAACTTTCTGTTTCTCCTGAACCCCAAACTAGTAGCTATGTTGTACCAGTTGGGATTCTTTGCTTGCAGGGGAAGGGAAGGGAAGGGGGAGGGGTAAAGAAGGAAGAAAGGAGGAAGAAAATGAAAGAAGGAAGGGAGGGAGGACTGAATTTAATGTAAGCTAAAGGGAATATATTGTCAGAAATCTGGGAGCTCACATAATTTATGGAAAATTGGGCAAAATGCAGGAAACGTGACAGCTGAGGAGGAGAGGAAGTATGTATCAGGTAGCACGGAGATAATAGTGACAATGACAAAGACACCAGCTCCTGGCTGGTGTCTCTGTGCATCAGCCACTATTTCAAGGATTTTTCATGTGTTATTCAGTCTAAGAACAACCCCAGTGAGGTATATACTGCTATTCTCCCCATTTTACAGATGAGACAACTGAGGCAGAGGGGTCAAGTGTCTGATAGAAAGCCCAGAGAAATACCCAGCAAGTGGCAGAGCTGGGATTCTGATCTGAATACGCCACGGTATTCTACCGAGGGCAACATAGTAAAACTGTATCTAAAAAAAATAAAAATAAATAAAAATCTTTGGAAATCACACCTTATCCATGAAGCTTCCCCAGTGGAGTCCAAGTGGGTGCTTTCTTCCACATTCAGGAAGGAAACTAACAAAGAGCAATGATAGTCAAAACACATCAACAAGAAGACTCTTGGCCTTTCTTGCTTCTGTCAGACACAAGACTCTTACAAGTCACCAACTGGATTGTGGCATTTTAACCTGTGTGCTCACACCTCCCATGTTACCAAATTTTGACTCAGTGTGGCACCAGCTATAGCTCTTCACCCCAAGGAGCACTGTTAGGATTCTCCAACTGTCCTGTCTTGGGGCTCCTAGGAAACAGAACCTTAGCCCAAAATTGTCTGTGCTAAATCCCTGTCATAGGGCGCAATCCCAGGAAGGCAGAATGTGAAGGGGATGACGGAAGGCAAGCACAAGAGAGAACAAGGATGGAGCTCAGGTTCCCAGTGACACACCTGCTGGCTTGGTCTCGGGTATGACTCAGGGAAGTCATGGGAAAGGGCTGCACTTCAGAAGGTCTGTTGGGGGGAGGAGCAGCAGCGAGGGACTGACTGGCTCCTCCGTCTCCAGCCCCTTGCTGGGTGAAGCCCACCCACCAGGGGTATTAAATCCAGCCTCGTTACCCAGTCTCCCAGGCAGTCAGAGCCTCCTTGGGGTATGGGGAAGTCGACCTACGGTGCAGGCACAGCCATCTCTTTTGTCACCAGTGTGACACATGGCTTCCTGGATTTGTGCTAGAAGTGGCCCCTGAGCCTGCCTCACTCCAGCCGCCCAACAGCGTGAGCACTGGCTAAGACCACAACAGCTAAAAAGCACAGCCCTCAACCAGGACAACCAGGCCTGAGACAGAAACTGAATCCCATCCCCCATCTAAATACCATTTTACAAGAAGATCACTGTACTTAGAGCCAAAGAGAAGCCACATGTAATGAAGAGAGAGGCCTTTAATCTCTTCCTCTGAGAAAGTAGCATGATTTAAGTTTTAAAGATAGAAAACTCAAGAGCTGGGGGATTATGCGATTTGAATGAGGTTTTATAGCTGTTTAGAAATGGTGGTGAGACAGAATCCACATGCCCTAGGTCTTTCTGAATTTCTGATTTTTGTTGGTAATATGGATCTGATATGCTTATGACCATTTGGGGTCAGGCAGGAAGAGTTACAGAGAGGAAATCAGTGGATGTGTTTGAAGACGGCATTTGGCTACCTGTTGTGGGATAAGCACCCGCACTGACTGGATGACTGAATTAACACCTGAACCAGAGAAGACCACTAACAGATTTGACTGCAAATGTTTCATTCGAAACCCAACGGTCTTTTTAAAGAGTACAAACATCAGGCTGTTAGTCCTTGTCAGGGAAGTCTGGCATATCGAGTTGTGATGGAAGTAGTCAACACCGATGCTCCAGTAACACAAGGAAGGGGGATGGGAGGACTCCCCATTCATCATCATTTTTGTGGTCTAGCACTTTGTAATAAGGACCAGCAGTGCCCTGTATGAATACACAGTATTCTCTTCCCTGGAGTACTCAGATCAAAGTAGCTTCCCTCATGAAATCTCATTTAGTCTCATACCAAAGATTCTGTAGATGAAAGACTTGATGTGTAGTTCAGGAGCACAAAATCAATTAATTTGAAAAGCACAGTGTAATGTATTATATAGCTGGTTCTTAGAGATGCCGCTCCTGAAATATTGTAAAGATTATCGGAAGACAGGTTATCATGTAGATATATACATTTCTCACCCTTTGGTTACATGACTCTTTTTAGATTTACTGGAATTTACATAATCTCCCTCCTTCACACATACTTAACTCACAATCAATATGTTCCAAATACACCCCCGAGTCCTCACCTTAGGCATTTTTCTATCTTTACCTAGATGTCTGTTTTTCCTTCCTTAAAAACTCTTTGGAGGGTTTGGCGTCCATAGCTCAGTGAGTAGGGCGCCGGCCACATACACCAAGGCTGGCAGGTTGAAGCCCGGCCTGGGCCTGCCAAACAACAATGACAACTGCAACCAAAAAAAAGTAGCTGGGAGTTGTGGCGGGCACCTGTAGTCCAAGCTACTTAGGAGGCTGAGGCAAGAGAATCGCTTAAGCCTAAGAGTTTGAGGTTGCTATGAGCTGTGACGCCACGGTATTCTACCGAGGGCGACATAGTAAAACTCTATCTAAAAAAAAATAAAAATAAATAAAAATCTTTGGAAATCACACCTTATCCATGAAGCTTCCCCGGTGGAGTCCAAGTGGGTGCTTTCTTCCACATTCAGGAAGGAAACTAACAAAGAGCAATGATAGTCAAAACACATCAACAAGAAGACTCTTGGCCTTTCTTGCTTCTGTCAGGCACAAGACTCTTACAAGTCAACAACTGGATCGTGGCATTTTAACCTGTGTGCTCACACCTCCCATGTTACCAAATTTTGACTCAGTGCTTACAACATGGGATGCTCTGTGCTAATTTGGACTAAGAAATACATAAATAGAAAAAGTGTGAACCCCACCTTTCAGCTTACATCCGTCAAGATTTGTCTTAGGAGGTAAACTTTTGGAATCCTCTAATTTTCCTTAATGATTGCAAACCTTAAGACATGATGTCTCAGCTTCAGGTCTGTGTGAATAAAAAGAAAAAAAATGTGTATTGAGTGTTCCTTTATACGAGGCACTGTGCTAGCTACATATATAGGATTATTTTATTTTACCCTATGTTGCAGCCTCATAAAGTAGACATCATCCTAGTTTTTCAGATGAGAAATTCAGATCATGTGAATAGTTCAGTAAAAAATTAGTAGCGCATATAATCAAACACCTTCTGCATCTTGTTTTATTTTTGTTTTAGAAGGTTGGCATAGAATCTTGTTTGGTGAGAGAAGAGGCTGCCCATATGTTTAGGGTTGGCTGATGGTTATGATTAGGAATGTGTCTTTGTGTATGTGTGTGTGTTTGAGAAGGAGAGATAAATTTAGGATAATTTTATATCATTTTAAAAGGTAGATCCAGGCTAATGCTAATTTTATAGTTCATAAAAAGGAAAAAAAGGGCGGTGCCTATGTCTCAGTCGGTAGGGCGCCGGCCCCATGTACCGAGGGTGGCGGGTTCAAACCCGGCCCTGGCCAAACTGCAACCAGAAAATAGCCGGCGTTGTGGCGGGCGCCTGTAGTCCCAGCTACTTGGGAGACTGAGGCAAGAGAATCGCTTAAGCCCAGGAGTTGGAGGTTGCTGTGAGCTGTGTGAGGCCACGGCACTCTACCAAGGGCCATAAAGTGAGACTCTGTCTCTACAAAAAAAAAAAAAAAAGGAAAAAAGCCCAGTTTGCTGGCAGTAAAGTTGGCTATCTCTAGCAGAAAAAAAAAAAGAAATAAAGAAAGAAAAAGAAAAATTATTGCAAGTTCTGGGTCCCCTTGGGGCAGTCCAGTGAAGGCAGAGGACAGCAGCTTATTCTTGAGTGGCCTGAGTGGCACAGAGACGTGGTCAGTCATGATATCTCAGCCTCAGACATAATCGAAAGATCATCTCAGGCTCTGCTGCCCTGATGCCTTTATCCTCTATATTCCAGAGCAAAAGGGAGAGAAACAAAATTGAATCTGAAGGCAGCCTCCACAGGATCCGTTTAATTGAACATAAGAGTGAGGCAAAAGGAGAAAACTTAGGAGAAAGGATGTGACATTGTTGTGAACAGGAAAACCGAAGACATTCAAGAGAACAAGAAAAGAAAAGAGGGAAGACCTACGGACCAGCTCACATGCTAGAACATCTGTCTTCCATTTAGAATTAGACTCCTTTAGAGTTGGGGAGATCTGGAGGGAAGGACGAAGGGGGCAATACCTGTGTGTGTGTGTCTGAGATGCAGAGATGAATTTAGGATAAATTTGTACCATTTTTAAAGGTGGGTTTTAAAAATCTAATTTTAAAAATTAGTGACCAAATGTAATTCAGTCTTCCCTTTGCGCTGCGGCGTTGGCTTTGGCTTCTAACAGCCACCTACCCCACTGAATCCAGCCCAATATTGTCCAAAATATCAAATATTTTAGTACTCCTCCATGCTGACTTGTTTTAAGAAAATGCTTAGCACTAGCAATCCCATGTAATGTAGCTGTGTTATTATATAGATCCAGGTACATAGTTCCTTTGATGTGAAAGCCTGGAGAATAGGGAATTTACAGGCCAGTATTTGTACAAAATGGCATAGCCCGTAAGTGACATAACTAGGATTGGAATCAAGATTCTGGATTTCCAGTTTAGTGTTCTTTGTGTCACACAATACTGTACTGGCGTGACACCACCACCGAGCAGAAGGTGAGGAAGCTGTGTCACTTTGTGATTCTGGCAAGCCAACAATTTAAGAAGTTCCCGAAGTCCCATCACTCAGGAGCGACCCTGAAAATACATCAGAGAGACATGTCATTTACTTCATCAAGAAGTTTGTGGGTTTTTTTTTTTAACTCAACTTTACTGAGCTGTAATTTACACACAAAAAATTTAAAGATTTTGGGCAGCGCCTGTGGCTCAAAGGAGTAGGGCGCCAGCCCCATATGCTCGAGGTGGTGGGTTCAAACCCACCCCAGCCAAAAACTGCAAAAAAAAAAAAAAGAAATTTAAAGATTTTAAGGTTGATGACTTTTGACAAATTGTGTGCAGTCATGTCACCACCACCTTCATCAAAATATAAAACCTCTCCATCTAGCAAGAACATTCCTGCGTGCTGTTTTATATCCCTCCAGGCATTCTTGCTCCTCAGGCAACTTTAGGCAACCACTGATGTGATTTCTCTACCTACAGACAGGATTCTATACGTATGGAATCAGACGGGGCGTCTTCTTGGGGTGAGGCTACTTTCACTTAAACTAATCTCTGTGAGAGTTCTCTATGTTGTTACCTGTAGCCGACACGGCATTAGCAGGCCACAATTTTTTTTAATCCATTCCTTTGTCAAAGGAGATTCAGGTTATTTCTAGTTTCAAGGGATTATGAACAAAACTATCATGAACATTTATGCACATATCTTTTATAGATATATATTTTTATTAGGAGGGTTAACGTCAAGGATTAGAATAGCTGTTTTATGTGTTAAGTGTATCACAAACTACATAAGATTTGACAAGACCGTTTTAAAAAGTGGTAGAGCCCCCTCTGCCACCAAAAATGCAAGAGTCTTCCATTTGTTCCACAACCTCCCTCTTTGGAATTGTGTCTTTATGTGTGTGTGTGTATATGTTATAATTCATTAAAATGTAATAAATGCCAATAAATAAATGCAGCAGTTAGCATTGTTGAGATATGATTAGCAATTCATTCATTCAAAAGATTATACCTACGGTCTTTGGTATAGTCCAGAGTTGTACAATTACCAGGTTTTAGTGTGTATTGTGTGCAAAATAATTAGTTTTAGAAAAATTTTATTATCCCCAAGAGAAACTCATACCCTTTGGATGTCACTCTTCATCTCTTCTTCTAGCCTTGCAGTCCCTGACCCTGGGTACTGGTCTGAGGGCTGTTAGAAACTAGGTTACACAGCATCACCACCTGAGCTCTTCCCTGGCCTGAACCCACCGCGCACCCCCACCCATGGAAAAATTGCCTTCCATGAAGTCAATCCCTGATACCAAAAAGGCAAAAAGGTTGGGGACCTCTGCTCTACCCCATTACCCTTGAGGCCCAGGCGACAGCTATTCTATTTTCTTTTCTCAATGGAATTACCTACTGGGGATATTTTATGTAAATGATGTTATATGCCACGTGGTCCTCCGTGAATACCTTCATTGACACAGTGTAATGTTTTTAAGGTTCATCCCTGTGATCGCATAGATCATTCCTATTTGTTATTGTCACTATCTTACTGCATATTTCTTCTTTTTTATAGAAAAGTAATAACTGTAAGTATGGATGTATCCCATTTTGTTAATCCATTGATTGCCTGATGGCTGTTTGGATTTTTCTCCATTTGGGGCTTGTTGTGAATAATACTTATGAACGTTCATGTATAAGTTTTTGTGTAGACACATACTTTTATTTTTCTTGAGCATATAAGCTAAGAGTGGAATTGGTGAGTCATATGGGCATTCTATGTTTAACCTTTTAAAGAACTGAAAGACTGAGCGGCTCCTGTGGCTCAAAGGAGTAGGGCACTGGACCTATATGCCAGAGGTGGTGAGTTCAAACCCAGCCCTGGCCAAAACTGCAAAATAAAAGGAAAAATCCTGCAAGACCGTTTTCTGAAGCTGCTATATTATTTTATAGTCTCGTTACAGCATAGGACGTTGTCAGTATTTCAGCGTCCACACCGACACTTATCCAATCTCTGTGATTAGAGTCAGGCTAGTCGGTGAGAAGTGTTATCTCCTCATGGCTATGATTCTCATTTCCCTGATGGCTAATGATGTGAGCTGCTTGATGGGCTATTGATCATTCTTATATCTTATTTAGAGAACTGTCTATTTAGAGCCTTTGCCTATTTTTAATTGGGTTTTCATTTTTGAGAGAGTTTTAAGAGTTCTTTATATTTCCTATATATGAGCCCCTTATTGGATATATGAACTGAAAATCATTTTTTATCCACTCTGTACATTGTCTTTTCACCTTGATGGGATTCCTTGAAACGCAAACTTTTATTGAATGTCAATTTAGATTTTGTGTGTGTGTGTACACGCTTTTACTGTCATGGAAGAAATTATTAACCTTAGATCATCAAAATTTACCTGTTTTCATCCAAGAATTTTAGATCTCACATTATTTATTTTGGGTTCGTTTTCGTATATGGTAGTGGAAAGGTATGAGTTTATCCTTTTGCACTTGGGTACCTAGTTTCCTTGACACCATTTGTGGAAATGACAATTCTTCCCTCTATGAATCGTTTTCAAAAATCAACTGATCATAAATGTGGGTCAGGGGGTCTTGCTTCTGAACTCTGAATTCTGACCCCATTGATCTCTGTATCTATTTTTTTGCTAATATCACAGTCTCCATTACCGTAGCTTTGTAATAAATTTTGAAATCTGGAAATATTAGTTCTCCAGATTTGGTCTTTGTCTTCAAAATTATTTTGGCTATTCTGAGACTCCTAAATTACCACACAAATTTTGTTGTCAGTTTGATAATCTCAGCAAAGATAGCATTTACATTGATACTATAGATTAATTTGGGAAATACTGCCATTTTGATGTTAAGCCTGCCGATTCATGAACATGGGATGTCTTTCCAGGTGTTTAAATCATCTTAATAACTTTCAACAAAGTTTTATAATTTTCGGAGTGTAAGTTTTGCACTCTTTGGTTAAATCTATTGCTAAGCATTTTATTCTTTTTATGCTATTGTAAAAGGAATTGTTTTTGTAATTTCATTTTCAGATTGACCAGTGAAGATCTATAGAACCATAATTGATTTCTGCATAAGCAGTCTTACAACCTATAACATTGTTGACTCATTTATTAGTTCTGATAGTTCTTTTTTTTCTGTTTTTTTTTTTTTTTTTTTTTTTTTTTAGACTCCTGGAATTGGCCATATATAGGATCATGATATCTGTGAATAGCTGTACTTTTTCCTTTCTAATTTCAGGGTCTCTTACTGTATTTTTTTCCCTACTTCCCCTTGTTCGAGTCTATAGTAGTTGTTGAATAGAAATAGTTGAGAGCAGAGATCCTTCTTCCGTTCTGGATCTTAGGGGAAGGCATTCAGTCTTTCACCAATAAGTATAATATTCACTATGATGATTTTGGGTGTGTTTAGTTTTGTATTATTTATTTATTTATTTTTATTTAACTTTTTTTGGTAGATCCACTTCATCAGATTGAAGAAGTTTCCTGCTACTCTTAGTCTGTTACCTTTTTTTTTTTTTTTTTAACTTAAAAGAGTGCTGGATTTTGCCAGATAATTTTGATGTAGCTATTGAGATGATTATGTAAATTTTGTGCATTGTTCTTTTAAATTGGTAGATCACATTAATTGATTTCCGGACAGTGAGCCAATCTTTCATTCTTGGTATATCCCATTTATTTGCAACATATAATCATTTTTTAACTACTTTTGTTAAGGATCTTCTCATCTATATTTATAAGAGATATGGGTCTGTGGCTTTATATTTTTGTGAGATCTTTGCCAAGTCTTGGAATTAGTGCAATATTAGACACATACAATAAGTTAAAAAGTGTTTTCTACTATTTTTTTTTTAAATCATTTGTGAATAATCGCTATTAATTCTTCTTTAAATGTTCGGTAGAATTCACTAGTGAACCGTTTGGGCCTAACCTTTCTTTGTGAGAAAATTTTTATTACTAATTTCATATTTTTCTTTGCTACAGATGTATTCAGACTTTTAAAATTTTGTAAGCCAGTTTCAGTAGGTTATTTCTTTCAAATAAATTTGTCCATTTCATCTAAGTGATCTGATTTATTGGCATGTAATTATTCATAGTATTCCTTTATGATTTTTTTTTATGTAAGTTTGGCAATAATAACTGGAATTTAATCTCCCTCTCTCTTTCTTGGTTAGTCTTGGTAAAGTCTTGTCCAGAGAACAAACTTTTGATTTTCTTGATTTTTTAAATTATTTTTCTATTCTCTATTTCATTAATGTCTGTATGTTCTTTATTATTTTCTTCCTTCTACCTGGCTTGTATTTAGTTTACTCTTTATTCCAGTATATTAGGGTGGAAGTTTAGGTTATTGATTTGAGGTCACTTGTTTTTAACATAGAGATTTACAATTATAAATGTCCCTCTAAAACGTGCTTTTGCTGTTCCATAAGTGTTGATATATTATGTTTTCATTTTCATTTGTCTCAAGGTATATTCCAATTTCCCTTTGAGCCCTTGTTATTTAAGAGTTGTTTATGTTCACATACTTGTAAATTTTCCTAATTTATTTCTGTTATTAAGCTCTAATTTTAATTCGTTGTGGTCAAAGGACATATGTTGTATGACTTCAGTTCTTTTAAATTGATTGAAATTTGTTTTACAGCCTAGCATATGGTCTCTCTTGGAGAATGTCCCATGTGCACTAGAGACGGATGCTTACTGTGCTCTGTTTGGGTGGAATGTTCTATGACAGTCTCTTTAAATTTTATCTGCCCCAGTCAGTGTTAGGTGCTGATTTACTGTGTTCTTAATTCATTTTTTTCTATTAACTAATGATGTTGAGTATCTTTTCATGTTTTGGGGGGTCACTTATATTCTTCTTTTATGAATGTTTTCAAGTTCTTTGCTTATTTTCAAATACAATGCATGTTATTATTAAGGTATGAGTATTATATATTTGAGCTATAAGTCCCTTCACACACACACAAATATATATATGTGTGTATATATATGTATATATAGATATAAAAGTTTGTCTTATCTTTTCATTTTTAAAGCTGTCATTTTAAGAACTCAAGGTCCACTTCTTATTTTTATTTATGTATTTATTTATTTTGAAGACTGGGTCTCATTCTGTTACCAGGTTAGAGTACAGGAACACAATCATAGCTCACTGTAACCTTGAACTCCCTGACTCAAGTCATCCTCCCACCTCAGCCTCCTGAGTAGCTGGGATTAGAGGTACATGACACCATGCTCATCTAATTTTTTTTTTTTTTAATTTTTAGTAAAGACAGAGTCTCACTATGTTCCCCAGGCTGGGCTTAAATGCCCAGCTTCAAGTTATCCTTCTGTGTTGGCTTCCGAAAGTGCTGGGATTACAGCTGTGAACCAGCACACCCAGCCTAATGGTATTTTGATGAAAAACAAATTATCATTTATTTTTATATTCCTTGTTATTTCTTATGTATATAGTACTTGTTGCTGATCTGAAGGTCTTTGGCTGCCGCAGGTCATGAAAGCGTTCTTCTATGTTTTCTTTAGGGTATTTTCTAACTTTAGCTTTTTTGTTTTGATGTAAAATTCATTTAGTTATTTTTTACATGATGTAAGTGAGGGATTGAGATAATCTTTATTTTTCTTAATCAGATATCCAGTTACTCTAGAACATTTATTGAAGGGATTATCCTTTAACCCATTGAATTACATTGATGACCTGTCAACAATAAGTTGACTATTTTGACTAAGTTTGACTATGTTTGGGTATTTGGGGACTATCTATTCTCTTCCATCAATCTATGTGTCTTTACTTATGCTAATGTCATAATGTGTCAATTGTTGCAAATTTCCAGTAAGTCTTTAACTGAACAGTATAAATCCTCCAGGTTTATTTTTCCCTCTTCATTTTTTTTGCCCATTCTATGTTCTTTGTTTCTTTACCCATACATATTTCAAGGTAAGTTTATCAAGTCCTTAAAAAAATAAGCTATAGTATTTTTTGTTGGTGTTCAGTTTTTAATTTAAATTTGTATTGGCATATTGCACTTATACATGTCCTTGGAGTACAATTTGATGTTTTGATATGTATGTTGTGCTAACCTATGCCCTGAGCCAGTAGACAAAATAGGCTCCCCATGGCTAAGTGAGGTATCAGGGTTAACTGAGACAGCCACGGTTGAGTGGGAGAGAGCAGAAAGATGTCAAAGGGTCACAGTACCTTCCTTACTACGTCGAGCCAAACCAGTTCCTGTTGTTGGTCCCAAGGTAAACTGAAGCTGGAAATTCTCCAAGTGACCCAAATAGACCACTTGATACCAGCTGACCAAACCCTGCCTCCTACTTTGTTACCCTGCTGCAATTCTAGATGGACCAAGAACTGATGTTATGACTATTCTTTTCTGATAAACAGCTGTAAACCTCAAGTCAGTTTCATCACCTGACACAGACCTAGCACCTGCAGTTCACCCTGTCATGTAAAGACCCAAATTCCACCTCATTGTAATACTAAAACTCCATCCTCAAGTGAACACAGAATGTGTTTTACAATTTATAATCACTCACTTGCATATGAAAAATGAAAAACAACTATAGCCTAGGATGAAAGGGGGAAGGGGAGAGAGAGGGGAAGGGAGGGGGGTGGGTTGATAGAGGGAGGGTTAGCAGGGGGACCACATCTATGGAGCACATTGCAAGTACAAGTTGGATTTATCAGGTGTAGAACACAAATGTCTTAATGCTGTAATTGGGTAAATGAGGTGAAAGCTAGATTGATTAGTAGGATGTAAGCATTCCAATTTGTACAAATAATCAACACATTGAATCCCATAATGGCATATATGTATTTATGATCTATGTACAAATGACTAAATAAAAAAAAGTGTGTGTTACATATATGTTTAGTTACTGTACATGTGCTTACGTCTTCTCATCATTATTCATAAGCTCTTTTCAAACCTGTTAAATATATATGCAAGTCAGACCCTGTAAAGCATAAAAGCCAGCTTGTTGGGCAATGCCTGTGGCTCAAAGGAGTAGAGTGCCGGCCCCATATACCGGAGGCGGCGGGTTCAAACCCGGCCTTGGCCAAAAAATCAATCAAACAAACAAAGCCAGCTTGTCCCCTGTCTTTTTCAGAGAATACTTCTATTTTACACCAGAGGTTATGCCTCCTCAATCTGCAGATTGTTTTTCAGAGAAAATAAAGCCCTCCCTTTTTCCTCCGCAGATCTTGTGGTCTTTTGTTAACAGTTGTGTAATGAGCCAGTTAGGGTAGTTAGTCCGCCTATGACCTCATGCATTTATCGTTGTGGTGTGGCGAGCATGTTTTTCAAAAGCCTCTCTTCTAGCTGTTTTGTAATATACAACATCTGATTGTTAATCATAGAACACCAAAATATATTCCTCCTCTCTAGTTGTGACTTTGCATCCATTGACCAGCCTGTCCTTATCCTCCTCTCCTACCTCCTCTTCCCGTAACCACTGTTCTACTCTGTGCTTCTATCATGTAATTTTTGTTCATATTCCACATACGATTGAATTCATGCAGTATCATTCTTTCTGTATCTGGGTTATTTCACTTGACACGATATCCTCCAGGTTCATCCATCCCATGTCAATGAAATCACTTGACAGGATTTCGTTCTTTATTTATGGCTGCATAGTACTCCATCGGGTGTATATACCACATTTTCTTTATCCATTCATATGTTGTTAGACACTTCAGTTGACTTCGTATCTTGGCTATTGTAAATAGTGTTGCAATAAATGTACAAGTGCTAACACATCTTGGACATACTGAATTCATTTCCTCTGAATACATACTCAGTGGTAGGATTGCTGGATCTTAAAAATTAATATAGGACACCTGAGATGACTATCTTTAGAGAAGACTGCTTACAAGCTTGGCTGTTGGATGGTGTCTAGGAACGTGATTCATCAACAAGTTCAATCTTAAACTTATATATATGTATAAAAATTGCCTAACTGATAAGGCAACATGCCTAAACTCTTTGCATGAATAATGTTTATGCTGCACCATTGCTTCCTTTCTAGACATCTGGGATTTCAGTACAGACTAGGCAGAAGGTACCTATGTAACCACCCCCAGTCCAATCAAAATACCACCCAGAGTCTCTAATGGGCCTCCTGAGGTAGAAACATCACATGTTGTTGCATTTTTTTGCTTGGTAAAAGTGTACCCTGGGCTACTCCTCATGGGAGGGAAAAAGCATAAGGAAACCCGTACACAGATTCCTCTAGACTCTGCCTACATCTTTATCTCTTATGATTTAGCTGAATTTTCTTATTACACAACTATAATAACTCTTGGCCATGAGTACAACTATATGGTGATTCTATTAGTCCCTCTAACCAGTCTCTGAGGGGAGAGGGTGGTCTGAGGGGCCAGTGACACACTATTGAATTATTCTATTCCAATACGCTGTTGCTAATGTATAGAGCTATGATGGATTTTTGTACATTGACCTTGTATTTTGTGTCCTTACTGCATCCACTTACTGGTTCTAGCACCACTTTTTGTCTGCCTAGGTAATCAGGTAATCGACAATTAGACACAGGTTTACTTCTTCCTGTCTAATCTGTAATTTATTTTATTTATGTCTCTTGTCTTACTGCCCTAGCAGAACTTCTGTTGAATAGAAGTGACAAAAGTGAACATTTTCACCTTGTTTCCTACCTAAGGTGGAAAACATTCATTCTCTTGCTATTAGTGTATGGTTGATGCTTTCAACTTACTTATGATTTAATGCCTTATTATTACTTGACATTTTTTAAGAGCAGTTTCCTCCAAACAGGAGACAGTAGCTAGCATGGCACAGATTGTATAGGTGCCCAGTGACCAAGGACTGAAGGGCAGGGTCTTTATTGATGATGATAATAAAATAGGAAAGAGGGTACTGCAGTATCTCAAACCTTCCTGACACCCTTTTCAGAATTTCCTCTAATTTGCCAACAAATAGAAATAACTAAAATGAGATCGTCAGAACATGGATAATTATAAATGTTCAGTGTTTATGTATCCTACTAAAAATCTTCTAAAAAATTAATCTATGTTACAGTCCTATGAAAATAGGTAAATTATGAGTTGGGGACTCTTATTTTCTAAGTTCTAGGAAATTAAAAGTATATTTTCCAATTACTTTTATAACAGATTTCCGAGAACTGTAAAAGATATTGGCATTAACAAATTATCATCACTGAAAGATAAATGTAGGAAAAAAAAAAGTCTTTCATTGTCTCATCCTCCCAGGGCCACATTCCCTGCTTAACTCACTATGGTACTCACATCACCAGCACTTCTTCCTCATCTAACTTGAGCAATTTGTTTCTTTCTGTATTGTTCACAAACTGTCCACTTCTTCTTGAGGATTTCTGTTCCTTTGCTTGGCCTCTGTTCTATTTAGCTCATGCTGTGTAAGAAACCACTCCCAAGCTTAGTGGTAAGAAGCAACCATCGTATCATGTTTATAGGTACTTTGGGTCAAGGTTTTGTGCTGGACACAGTAGGAACAACTTGTCTCTGTTCATTGATACCTGAGCCACAGTTGGGAAGAGGCTTGGGGTGAGTTGACAGCTGGGGGCTGGAATCATCTGGAGGCCGCTTCACTCACCTAATTGTAGTGACCGTCAGCTGAGACTTCTGCTAACTCATCAGCCAGAACACCACCTACCCATGGTCTCTCCAAGTGGTTTCTGTTTGAGCTTGCATGACAAGGTGGATAGATCCTAGAGAATAGGCCAGGCCTATCCTGCATGGCCACGTTTGAGCTTTCTCAGTAGGCAGAGACAACATCACAACCCTACAGGAGAAGAGGAAAAGATTATACTCTCTAACCCCTAACCCTAACCCCAACCCTAACCCCAACACCAACCCTAACCCTAACGCTCAATGGGAGGATTGTCAAAGTCATCGAGGTATGAGAGATATTGCCAAACGGTCTTTGGAGGACACAGTCTGTCTTAGCCTCATAGTTCCGTTTATAGTTCTTCCTCTTGGGAATTTCTTTCTTAACCTTAATTTGGTCTTTTTCTCCACTTTCTGCTCAAATGTCAATAATCTCCAGGGTGGCTCTGACATCCGTTCTTTTACTCACTCTACACTCTCTGTTTTATCTCATTCAAGCTTCCAGCTATTACTATCACCAATAATATACGTAGCTGTAATGAACACCCAACAAGAAGATCCGATAGTTTAGCCTTCATCTCTGAGCTCCCAATCCAGATATCCATTTAAAAGATACTCACTCCCCTGTTGAGTTCCCTGCAGCTATTTAAAACTTAAATTAACCAAATGGGATTTATCCTTTGTTTCCTCAGTCTTCCATGTTATATTCCTCTTGTACAGCTTACTGCAGAGAATAGGACCACCAACCTGCTGCCCCAAGCAGAAACCTGCAAGTTATCATAAAGTTCTTCTTTTCTTTCCAAATACCTTTCCAATTTCCAAGCCCTATGCATTCATTCTTCCAAATTTCATTTCAAGATGTTGAGTTCTCTCTGTACCCCCTGCACTGCCCACTTGAGGCAGGCGTTATCTCTTACGAGGATCATTGCACTATTTCTCTCAGTAATGCACTTGTCTTTGGACTTGCTCTCCGCTTCCTCCTCCGTTCTGCTGCTAGAGGGCACTGTTTATCACAGAGATCTATATATGTCCCTTTCACTCAAATGTTGCAAAATGACTACCTGTGATTCTCAGGAATATCTTCAAGCCACTTTGCTTGTCATATTTAGATGCATGCTCACATGTCACTTGTCACTTAAGTCTCACCATAATTTCCTCTATTCCCCTTTGCGTCCCAGGTTCAACAGACTATGTACAAATAGGTCTTAAAACACAACACTGCTTATGCATCCAAGCCTTTGCACGGCTAGTCGACTTGTCTGGAATTCTTACCCCCCTTTACCTTCCAGGACTTTTGTTTATGTTTGGCCTTTTGGTGTCTCAGTTGAAGTGCTACCTCTTTTTATGAATATGTCCCTGACAAGTCACCTCCGCCACCCACACATATGCACATACCCTCCAAAATTAACAAACACAAGAACTCCATAGACTCGTGAAGTAACAACTCTGTGTTCTGTCTGCATAGCTTCAATACGAAATATCACGTTTGTGTAATAATAGTTATATTACATGGTTCTCTGTAGGCTGTAAGTCTCTTAATGATGAGGAATGAGCCTCAGCAATCGTTTATTAAGTCATTCGATAAATAACAACTAGTCACTCTTAACTATATGCCAGTCCTTACTGGCAGAACCAAGTGCCTTGGTAAGCAGGGTTGCATTGACAGTCTATCTATGGCTCCCAGTATATATTCAGAACATGTGTGAAATTTTTATAAATAGAGTACTCAATAAGTGCTGTGACATGGTTGTTGAGAGAAAATATCCCTCTGTGGATCTTAACTAGGGTCATTAGAGAAATCCTTCTTTTATAGAGGGCAGGGATTGTGATTTACCAGTTTGCATAATACAAGGAACTAAATTTGAGGTTTGCTAGCAAAGTGCCCTTGTTTTGTCTTAAAGGCTGCCTGAGAAGTGCTCCCCTGACCGTCTCCTAACTCTCTGTTCCTCGGATTGCTCCCCCTTGTTTCAAGTTATTTGGGCGCCATCCAGATTTCACAGAAACAAACACGAGCTTCTCCCAAGAGTCGGGGGTCACTGCCCACAGGGCTAAGAAGCCTCTGGAGGAAAATCATGTTTGAGGCAAATAACATTCTCTCACTATTAGTAGCTTTTATCTTTTTTAAGACCTCATTTTCTTCTTCCAAGCCCCTATGGCATTGTAGACATTTTATAATGGGCATAAATTTTCATTCAATCTTATTTGACGCCTGCTGCTTTAGCAGTACCGCATCCAGGCTGAGCATCAGTCCTTCGGTAGCCAAGTCCTGCCAGCAGCTCGGAAGGAAAACCCCTGGGTGTGACCCCTGGTTCTTCGGAGCATGACTGCATTTTGATTAGTTAAATTTCCTATTCGTCCCATTAATCCACACTCCATTTAGTGAAGCGTGATGACACGCCTGAAGGTTGTGGGAATTTTCTCATGTAAGTAACTCTGGTCCTTTACTTAGTATGTTATCATTTTTTTTTTTTTTTTTTGAGACAAGAGTTTCATTAGGTCGCCCTTGGCAGAGTGCCATGGTGTCACAGCTCAAAGCAACCTCAAACTCTTGGGTTTAAGTGAGTCTCTTGCCTCAGCCTCTCAAGTAGCTGGGACTACAGGCGCCTGCCACAACACCCGGCTATTTTTTGGTTGTAGTTGGCCCGGGCTGGATTTGAACCTGCCAACTTCAGTGTATGTGGCTGGCACCCTAGCCGCTCAGCTACAGGCGCCAAAGCGTATGTTATCATTTTTAAGTAACCATCTGACAGCATCTGGGTAAATAAATTGTGTGCATATAAAAGAACAAAGCCCCCCCCCAAAGAAAAAGTTGGAATATGTATGTATAAATACATTTATACTATATATTTTTTACAATTCCACTAATGCAAATAACACAGAAATATTTGTTCATCTTCAACTTGAGGCTGTTTATTGTTCCCTAAGGGATGATTGGGTTCCTTGCCCACCCACTCTGCAATAGCTGTGGAAAGACCTCCTTTCATGAACAGAACGTCAGTCTATAAGAATAGCCATCTAGGAAGTGGAACACATTATTCTTAGTAAAGCATCACAAGAATGGAGAAGCATGAATCCTATGTACTCAATTTTGATATGAGGACAATTAATGACAATTAAGGACATGGTGGGGGTAGGAGCAGGGGAGACCAGAGAGAGAAAGAAGGCGGGAGGGGTGGGGAAAGGAAGAGCAGAGAGAGGGAAGGAGGGAGGGGGTGGGGTCTTAGTGTGTGCCACACCTTTTGGGGGCAAGACACAATTGTAAGAGGGACTTTATGTAACAAATGCCATCAGTGTAACCTGGTTTCTTGCACTCTCAGTGAATCCCCAACAATAAATAAGAAAAAAGAAGAGGGGGGGAAAAAAAAGAATAGCCATCCGAAATACAGATGCCTGATACCCAGAAATATCCCTGGTAGCTGCTTCTATGGCACAAAATGTGAAATGCATAGCCTTGACCAGACAGTAAGTTTTCACATCACATATAGGTCAAACATGGATAGATTTTTTTTAAGGTTCGAAATAAAGATTAATCACATACTCTAGGAAGTTTTCAATGATTTTTGAAAAAATCACTAGGCTTTGAATTCTCACAGATACAAAAATTAACCTCACGTATGATGCAAAGAACATGAAATCGAAGAATTCTTTCAGTCTTAAAAATGTATTGTGATATTAATAACCTAGATAAAATCTATTTTTATTAACTCTTACTTCCAAAATCTCAACCAGTGTGTTTGAAGCCCACATCTTATAATATTGTGTGTTATGTTTTATTGCCAAAAACAACTACCTATTGATATTTCAGAAATGCCAAAAGGGCCTTTGTGTAACTAGTTGCTATTTTACCTCCAAAAATAAATAATGCTTCCTGTTTATACTTTTACTTATCTGAAATAAGTAGCTATTGACATCTGCTGAAGTCAGTATAAAGATTTATTTACCTGAGTGCAAATATTGACCAATAGGGAGCCTGGTTCAATGTTTCTATTGAAGCACAATAAATTGTGGTATTGACTGGGCTGAGACATCAATATTTGCATTGTTGTAAACATTTTTAAAAATCTCCATGAAATATTCTTGAGAAATTCTCTTGACATCAGAGTAGCTGAGCTAGAGCTGCTCAGGGAATAGTGTGTGTCTGGAAGCCAGGGGGTAACTTGAAATAGCTATAAATTGCTCTGGTTTCCAACTTTACACCACAAAGAAACATTTTTTATGGTGATGTATAATGCTGATCATTAAAGACTTTCAGATGACAGTCTCCCCCAAATGGAGAACTTTTGTCTAAAACAGTTCCCGAACAGAAATACACTCCACCATCAGCTTATGTATTGAAAATTTCATGTTTTCAAAACAAACAAACAAACAAAAAAAGCTAAAAAAAAATATTTCATTGCCAAAACAGTGAAACATCATTAATTCCAACTATATTAATTAAAATCTTGATATTTAGCCTCAGTTGGAATGAATTTTTCCTTTGTGTCTACAGTGGAAAGGAGGAGACAGTTTAAGAAATGTAGGGCAAGTAAAATGATAAATTGCACGTTTAGCCCATTTAAGAGAGACATATAATTTATACATCTTCTCACTACCTATAAAGCCCATGTGCCACTCTTCTCAAGAAGAAGTAATGTGTGCACTTATATATGTTTTTTTAATATATATTATTTTAAATGAGTTTTTAATAGATAAGAGGTTATATAATTTTGTCAAAGTGTGTTCATATTATTTTATATACTTGAAAGAAACAAAACAAGAAATATTTCAGTTATATAGCATATGAGCTAGCCTTTTGGCAAATTCTTAATTCCTAAGTATTTCCAAGTTGGAAGCACAGATTCCTGGTCCTGGTGGAGGGCTTGGTACCTTGTGCTCTTTGCAAAGAGAGGCAATTATGAAAGCTACCTATTAATGCTAGAGTATCATTTTAGATGGAAAAGCTGGCATTTTAATAAGTATCTGCACACAGTTCTATACCTAGGAGATGAAAGACAAGTTAAGGAAAGAAAACACTCCCTTCTGCTACAGTTGGGGAAAGCTCCCTCTAGGCCGTGCTTCCCGGCACCCTGTTGTCCTTCAGCTTCAGGGACTCCCAGAAGGCTGGGACAGGAGGCACAGATGAGCAAGGCCAGCCTGGGCCTTTCTGTAGATGAGGGGCTTCTGAGGGGCTTGGTGGAAGTGTCCCTGCCAATAATGGCCACGGTGGCTCAGCTCTGGCACAGACCCTTGCAAGCTGCTGTTTTGTCTCCACCCTGGAGGCTTCCTTTCCTGATTTCTCCCCTAACCCCAGGGCCCCACGTTCTCCCTTCCTCCTCCTTTGGGGCAGCTTCTCAGCCAGGGGGACCAGCCCCACCATCTCCAAGGGACCAACTAACCACCACCACCCCCAGCCTCAACCCCAGGATCTGTAAAGGAGGAATTTGTGAGATTAAATGAAATAAGGTATGTGAAATACTTGACACGTGGTAGGCCCCCAAAAGACAACCCTCCCTTCCTTCTCTATACCCTGGGGAAGAGCAGGTAGATACCCGTGTATTGGTTCGCTGGGACTACAAAATTACATGTGGCTTAAACAACAGAAATGTTTCTCTTGCAATTCTGGAAGGTAAAAGTCAGTAGTTCAGGTGTTGCCTGGGTTGATTTCTTTGGGGGGGGGGCCTTTCCCCTTGACATGTGGATGACCCCTTCTCCCCATCTTCATTAGCTCTTCCCTCTGCATCTTTGTCTTCTGATCTCTTCTTAAAAAAAAATCACTCCTATCAGATTAGGGCCCACCCTTATTACTTCATTTTAACTTAATTGACTCTATAAAGTCCCTGTCTCCAAAATTCCCAGCACACCGAGGCACCGAGAGTTGGACACAATCCAGCCTCTAACACCCAGCTGCTCCCTCCCCTCTGCCTCCTGCAGTTCTAAGACTGCAAACCCACCTGACTCTTTCTCAGAGGTGCTGGACACACCAGCCTCTGATGCCCAGCACCTTGGAGGTGCCACAGCGACGTCAGGCCGAGGGCTGTTAGGGAAGTGTGCTTATGTGTTTACCACAACTACACGCTGAAGGAAGCACAGTTCAAAAACATGAGGAGCTCATCCACTGAGGGCAGCCGTGGGCAGGAAGGAGGCTCCGCCTGGGGCTGCCCTCAGAGAGCCGGAGGACCGAGCAGAGAGCAGTATGGGGGCACGGGAGGCTGCCGCCGCACGTGCCTCTGCCTCCAGCCCTGCTCCCCACCTCCTCCCACCTTGACCCTCCAACCATTTCTGGTGGTGTCCTCTCAGCCCCCCTGCCCCACAGAGGACTGGCCTTCAATGTGGCTTCACATTGGCAATGAACAGGTACCCTCCTGACTGGACCTCACCTCCTCTGGCCATCCTTTCCACCCTGTGGTCACAAGACTACCAAGCCTCCACTCTGAGCTCTCTTTGTCCCTGTCTTTTCTTTTTTAAAAAATAATTGTCACATGCGTCTCAGGGAAGGAGGAACTCAAGGTTCGTTGGTCCAGCCTACTCTGTTACCCCAAGTGGCCTTCTGGGCAGCCCAACCCGATGGCCCCTGTCCTCTCACGGTCACATCTGCTGCCCACCAGGGCACACTCCCTGCTGTTTAAGAGCTCCTACTGTGGCCACAGAGGTGGCTTGCTATGTCACATGGCACTTACTTCTGCTGCTTCTTGAGTCATATTGACAGCAGTATCCCAACTTCAAATTTGCAAAACAAGCTTCGCTCTTGGGACTAAAGGATGCGCAAGAGATTGTTTATTCTTCACACCACTCCCCCTTTCTTAGAGAAGACATGACTCTTCCCTGTCTCTCTTTCTGGTCCTATTTGCTGTCAGACCCCCACGCTGTCTGCCTCTATCCAAGCCTTGACAGATGAGTCTCACTCCACTGGGGTTTTTATAATTCAAGACACAGCCCGTCCTCTTGTAGATGGTAATCTTGTTAATGTAGCCACTCCGGCTTATCCTGGCTGCATCAGGAGAAAAATAGAGCTAAGCAGAAGACTGGCTTCATGGGTAGGCAGAGCCAGTGGACACTTGCTAACTAGGAGTTCCCAGCAGTGAGGAAGACCCACCACCCCACGTACTGGCCTGAGAGGCTTGGCTGTCGGCTATCATCTGATCATCTGGATCTTTTGTTTGAGTCTCTGGTTCCTATGAGGTAATAGTTTCTAATATCTCCAGGGTAGAGTACAATTTACACAGTGCTTTTATGTATTAAAACTGATTCGTAAACTTCATGGTAGATATTATTCCCTTCCCATTTTAAAGGGAGCAACTAATAACTAACATAATCAAAATAACAGTGCACCAGCTAAAACTCACCAGGTGTCTGATGATTCAGGTTGTGTCTACCTGTTGATGGGGACTGCCACTCACATTTAATCTCAAGAGAAGTGTTGTAAAATTATTAGTAATACTTCTCACATGGGATTGTGTTTCTGGTTTTGTTTTTTTGTTTGTTTGTTTCAGTTTCCTTCGGTATACGGGGCTGGCACCCTACTCACTTGAGCCACAGGCACAGGCACTGCCCCCCTTTTTTTTTTTTTTTTTGAGAATCTCAAGCTGTCACCCTGGGTAGAGTGCTATAGCATCATAGCTCACAGCAACCTCCAACCCAGGCTCAAGCAATCCTCTTGCCTCAGTTTTTCTATTTTTTACTAGAAACAGGGTCTCACTTTTGCTCAGGCTGGTCTTGAACTCATAAGCTTAAGTGAGCCCCCACCTCGGCCTCCAGAGTGCTGGGATTACAGGCGTGAGCCACGGCACCCTGCCATGTTTCTGGTCCTTTTTTGAAGGCAGCCTTGGGTGAAGGATTGAAAAGAAGATTCAAAGTGAGGAGATTTAGGAATAACACAGAAGTGCCACTTAGCGAAGGCCAGAGAAAGAACACAAAATTGTGCACATTGCCAACCCCCCCCCCCCAACTACCACTCAGTGAGCAGTTTGGATCCATTTCTGGGTGCCTGTCTACTCTGTCATTGCTTCTAGAACAAATGATATTCTATCACTGTATCTGCTGAACTGTGATGCTCAATGGTTTCCAACTGGGCATCCTCGCTAGAACATATGTGAATACACATGGGCCGTCCAGAACGACTGTCCAGCTCTAGTGGCCTCCTGTAGGAGAGGGCAGCGAAACACCAGCAACATGGGGGCAGTGGCACAGTGTTGAATTCACCTGACCACTGTGCCTCTGGAGTGTCCACTAAGAAACCAAAGTGAGGGACATATCAAACGGGAAGCTCTGTCACCTGCTCACAGCTCCCTGTCCTCATTCCTCTGCCTGGTAACCACTCTGGTGAGGTCCCTCCCCTCCCGCCTTTTGTGGCTCTGTCCTTCGTTCTCTTCTTTCTACATTTTTATTATAATTTTATATTTTTAATTTGTATGATACATAACATTTGTATGTGTTTGCAGGATACATGTGATATTTTTATACAAGCATAAAATGGGTAATAATCAAACCAGGGTAATTGGGGTATGCATCACCTCAAACATTTATATTTTCTTTCTATTAGGAAAATATTCTGATTCCACTCCTTTGGTTATTCTGAAACGTAAAATAAACTATTGCTAACTATGATCCCCCTATTGTGCGATAAAACAATAGCTCTTACCCCTTCTATCTAACTGTATTTTGTATGCATCGACCAACCCTCTTTATCCCTCACCCCGTATCAATAACCGTAATACGTCACATCAGCAGAATGAAGGACAAAACCGTAAGATCCTCTCCATAGATGTCAAAAGGCATTTGATAAGATTCAATGTCGCTTTACAGTAAACATCCTCAGCAAACTGGTTATGGAGGGAATGCGCCTCAGCGGATTAAACAAGTGACAAACCCACAGCTAGTATCATACTGAGCAGGGGAAAAATGAAAGTGTTTCCTCTAAGACCTGGAGCTAGAGAAGGTTGCTCACTTGTACCACTTTTACTGGGCACAGTGCTGAAAGTCTTAGCCAGAGCAATTAAACAAGAGAAGGAAATAAGGAGCATTCAGATTGGGAATCAAGGAGTCAAATTATCCTGTTTGCAGAAGATACGGTCTTGTATTTAGAAAAAAGCTAAAGATGCCACCAGAAACTATTAGAACTGAGAAACGCATTCATTCCTGCCCTTCATTCTCATGAAACGACTCACCCATAGAAATTCCTTTCTCTGACACATGAACAAAGACGCCCTTCTTAAAGTTGCTCCTTAGAGTGTGTTTATTCTTCAGACTATTCTGTAGACCATTAGAGACCCCTCAGGCTGTCAATGACAGAGAATATGCTATCCAGTGCTCACCCGTCATCCCTTCCTGTCACATCTGTCTAGCCAGTTTTTAAGCCCTTTAGGCAAGGCCAGTTTCAGCCCTGCTGGGCGTGATGCTGAGTTCTTTACTCATGTGCAAATCATGCTAAACTAAGGACGGTCTCAGTCGGAATTGTGATTTTATAGCAAGTGGAGTGTTCTGTGTTTTCTAAACACGAATTTTACATTATGTATAGAATGAATAATGGAAAGGGTGCAGAGTTCATGATCCAGATATTCTATTTGGGTTTATTTCCTCCTAATAATTTGAGAGAAGTGATTTTTAATCCAGCACTGGGCGTGAGTGTCAGGCTGGGTGAGCACGTGACTGAGCGGAGGTCTCTTGAGCTCTGTGTGTGTGTCAAGTGATTTGAAAGTGAAGTTCCATGAATTGATGAAGGGGAGGTCTGGTGTATACAAAAAAATAAAAAATAAGCAATCCCACAACACTAAAAAAGTCTTGGAAAAAGAGATCTGGGAGACAGAACAACCTCGCAGGATACCGGTTCAAGGAATCAAGTCCAAATGAATCAGGGCCTTGTGACTCCTATAAATGTTACCAAATATAAAACATGTGAAAAATGGATTTCAACTTGAAAGAAATGACAAAGTAAATGTTCTGGTAAATAGAGAAAGAAAAAAAGTGTGAATGTGCTAATATATATGCACGTGTACTCATGCCCAAGAGCGTGTCCCAAAAAAGCGTATCGTTTTATGAGATTATAATTTTGGATCTGCCTGAATGTCCAAATAAAGCAGGTGGGTGTGTGTGTGGGTAGAAAGGACAACATGTCGGGCTGAGGATCTTCATCGATTTTGTAGACTACTGAGAAATAATTGAGGCTATTCATTTAATAAACATTTGTGTAGTTGAGGGGAACAGAGATTATATATTGTCTTTAAAGAAAAAAATGGCCAAAAGTAAAATATTAATTACTTTATATCAGTGATTTTCAACCAGTGTGCCGGGAAAATTTTTAAAGATCATTAATTATTTTCTAAAGATGTTCAAAGCACAGTAAATATATTCTTCTTTTTACTCTCTTTTTTTTATTGTTGGGGATTCATTGAGGGTACAATAAGCCAGGTTACACTGATTGCAATTGTTAGGTAAAGTCCCTCTTGCAATCATGTCTTGCCCTCATAAAGTGTGACACACACCGATCAGCCTAATTTAAGCGTGCCGTGGAACTTTAACTATGGGGTCAGATGCTGTAAGATGTAAAAAAAAAAAAGGTTGAAAAACACTGTTTTATGTGTTTTGAGAAGTATAATCCTTTTCACAAAAACGTTAGTATTGCACGCTATACAGAGAGCCCAGATTCAGTCATTCTCTGGGGACTGAAGCAGACAGTTCCACCCACCAGCGTGGAGGGGAGTGCAGAGCCCTGAGCTGGGAAGCCGAGATGCACATGAGCTTGCCAAGGACCACCCGGTTTCCCTGTGCACAGAAAATTTACTTAAAGGACAAGTAGACCTTAAAAACTGTAAAACTTGCGGACATCCAAGACTCTGACATATGAAATCCAGTTTCTTTGGCACCCAGGATGTACCATAACTGCTAAACTTAGCCTCTTTTCAGTGTCGATTTCTGATGCGGGTATTTAATACCACTGGAACTGAAGAGAATGGCGACAGTCCCATCACTCCAAACCTTTCCGTTTGTTGTTCCTTGGTAGTCAAATCTGTGTCCTTCTCTTAACCTTTGATGTTCAGATCGGATAATTTCCATTTATCGTCATGATTACTGACTTTTACTCTGTCATCTCTTCTCTGCTATTAACCCATCCAATGAATACCAGTCCTATTTTTTTTTAATTTACTTATTTCTTGTTTATGGCTTCTGGTTCTCTGTTGAGAATTTCTAGCAACCTGTTTGTTTCAAAAGTGCACACCTGTGTCACAGGGCATGGTTTTACTCGCTGCTTTAAATTCTGACAATTTTTAACCCTCTGGATCTTCTTAGGGTTGTTGGTTTGTGTTAAATGCCTCTTCCCTCGTGAGCTGTTTAGCTTCCCTGTGTTCCTTGAGTGATGAGTAAGTTCGAATTATACCACGCAAACTTTGCATATTATGTTGCTAGACTTTAGCTCCTATTAAAATCCTTCCAGAATATGTCCAGGGGCAGAATGGGCTGTTTTAGCAGCCAGTTAAACTATTCAGGGTTGTGCCATAAGCCCTGAATCTCCTGCTGGGTGTGGTTCTGACCCCCTTGGAAAGCATTGGCAGTGTTGGCTGACTAGGACTGTGGGTAATGGTTTACACAAGAGATCAGGTCTCGGAGCCTTTGGTATACTGTCTTGGGACCTTACACATTGCTTTCCGCGACCCCTTTCCTGAGCTCATCCTTTCTGCAATTTCCCCTGACTCCCCAGCTCTCACAGGCCCACTGTCTCTGCCCTCTGCCTGGAAAATAAGCACTGCCCTTCCCCTAGCAACCTTTTCGTTACTGTTGTTGTTGCTGTTGCAGTTTTTGGCCGGGGCCGGTTTTGAACCCGCCACCTCTTGTATATGGGACTGGCCTTACTCCTTGAGCCACAGGCGCCACCCCATCCCCTAGCAACCTTAATGCTACTAATTTCTTGTGCCTGAGTCAAACTCCAAGGAAAGAAGAATGGTGAAAATAAAGAGAAAAAAAATGTAATAGCTATTCCTCCATATCTTTCAGACCACATGAGGTCCTTTCCCCAGCTGTTCTAGTCATAAAGGATTTTTTTTCAAGTTTTAGTGTCTTTGTGGCCACTGTTGCCTGCCACAAACAGGTGGTTTCAGGATGGAGGTTTAGCTAAGGTCAGAGAATGGTCCCTCATCTTGCAAGGTTTTCCTTCTCCCGTCCTCAGACCGAAAAGAGAGTTCATCTTGGAGTTTTGTTCTGTTAGCATCTGTTATACAGTTTCAGGACTCTGGCTGCTCTAACTTTAAGCCAAGAAAGGTAAGAGGAAAAGAAAGAAAAAGAAAAAACACAAGAAAATTTGCTATTACATTGTCTTTCCTTCAAGTTTTGATTTGCCACCAGAGTCCTGCTGGTGCTTGTTGTCCAGAGCCCTGAGATAATTTCTTTGTGTATTATGTCAGTGGTAATGAGCAGAAGATGTGCTCACTTCATCTTAACTAGGACTGCAAGCCTCATAGGCATTTTTTTAAATTCTTTATTAAGTCGTAACTGTGTACATTAATGCATTTATGAAGTACAATGCGCTGATTTGATATACAGTGTGGAATGCTTATAGCCAACTGATTAACATAATCATCTCCTTGCTTACTTATTTGTTGTGATAAGACATTCATACTCTATTCTTAATAGTTTAGAAATGTATCATTGCATTATGCACATTAGGTGAGGTCCCCCCAAATGCCTCCCCACCCTCCCCTCTCCTTCCTCTTCCCTCCTTCTTTCTGGACTAGTTATGTTTTACCATTCCTATGAATGTGTAGGTGATTATATGCTGATTTCAAGGTAGTATTGAATACATTGGCTACTTTTTTGTCATTCTTGAGATACTTTACTAAAAATAATATAAAGGTAGTAATAGTAAAACTGACAAAGAGTCTGGTGGCATGCAATTTTAAACACTGCTGGTGAGCAGACATCTCCCACTGCTCAGCTCTCGGTAAACCACTGAGCCGGGAGTAATACGAAATGACCCTACAGGGTCAGGCATGTGCACCAGGGTTATTAAAGAATGAACAAGGATGGGGTCCTTCTTTGGGGGGCTCCAGATATGCATTTGGATACTGAGTACGTTGCTTTAAGAGACCTCATACTTAAAGGTATAGACAGATAATTAAGACTGACCTTGTAAGTGATGAATTTATGGGACGCAAAGAACTTACCACCTTTACTTGTATTCATTTCTTCACTCGAAAACATATAGTACATTTAACTATATGCTACAGGGACAAAAATATTATCTGCCTTTAATAGTGTTTTTCAACCTTTTTTAATGTCACAGCACACTTGAACCTATAGTTAAAACTTTCACAACACACTTAAATTAGGTTGATAAAAAAAAAAAAGAGTAAAAAAAGAATATACTTACTGTGCTTTGAACTTCTTTCGAAAATAATTTAATTAACATTGTTTAAAATTTTTCTTTTTTTTACATAGTAAGATTATGTTTATTTTTATTTTATTAAATGTTAGCTGTGTACATTAATGCAATCATGGGGCACCATGCACTGGTTTTATATATAATTTGAAATATTTTCATCAAACTGGTTAACATAGCCTTCCTGGCATTTTCTTAGTTATTGTGTTAAGACATTTATAGTCTATATTTAGTAAGTTTCACATGTACCCTTGTAAGATGCACCGTAGGTGTGGTCCCACCAATTACCCTCCCTCCATCCATCCTCCCACCTCCCATCCCTTCCCTTTCCTCTTTCCCCATATTCTTGGGTTATAATTGGGTTATAGCTTTCACAGGAAAGCTATAAATTAGTTTCGTAGTAGGGCTGAATACATTGGATACTTGTTCTTCCATTCTTGAGATACTTTCCTAAGAAGAATATGTTCCAGCTCCATCCATGTAAACATGAAAGAGGTACCTCCTTCATGTTTAAAAATTTTCACGGCACACCTAAGATCCTCTCACGGTATACCAGGGTGAAGATCATTGCTTTAATAGATCTTTTGCCTGAAGGGAGAGAAAGATAAATGAACAGACTCTTTCACTATAAGGAAGTAAGAACCATCATTAAAAAAAGAGCATGAAGTTGTTAGGCTGTACAATGAGTAGGGCAGGGGGTGTGTTATTCCAGGGACCCTGCAAGACTAAATAAAAGATGTGCAGGCAATATTCTCATAAGAGGCAATATTAAACTGCGACCTGAAAGAAAAGTAAAAGACAACCTGAAATAAAGGGCGGTTCTAGTTAATACTATGAGTAAAACCAGGAATAAGATGTAAGATGACACTTTAGAACTATCAATTGTTTCAGTCACACCTGAAACAAGTATGGGAAAAGATAAAGGAAAAATAATAAAGAAATAAGGAGGGGCTGGACCATGGAGGGCCACATAGGCATGTGTGCTGTGAGGGGGTGATGCTGGTGTGACGTGGTATGTCAATAGGGGTCAGATGTTGAGGCCTCCCTCATATTATTATCAACAAAACTAGAATAGATAATATTTGTAAACAAGTTTTGTACATTAGAAAATTCAGAGGCTATTCCAGTTGTCCCTGGAGTATAAGATGATAGAAGGAGAAATGGAGACAAGAGGATAGATTCAAGACATATGTTAGAAGTAGAGCTAATAAAACTTGGTGATGACGTTGGCATTGGAGTCAGGGAGAGAGAAATGTGGAGCTCGACTTCTGGAATTTTAGTTTAACCAATGAGGGCATTAAAGGTGCCATGAATGAAGGAAAAGGTAGTAGTTTGAAGAGAAAAAACAATCAAGAACTTAAATGTTGGACCTACCAAGTTTGGGATGCCTATGAGATATTCAAATGACCACATGAGAGAGACCGTGGCATGCTCGAGTGTAGGGTGGAGATAGAAATATGTAAGTCATTAAGTCTGGATGTTCAAAGACACAGAATAAATTATATTGCCTAGGAGATGAGTAAAGAGTGAGAACAGAAAAATAATATGCCTAGGACCTAGTTGTAAAGGATCCCAATACATGAAAGTTGGATAAAATAGGAAAATCCATCAGAGGAGATTTTGTAGGACTGTCCAGACAAGCAGATGTAACATTAGGAGTTGTCAACTGTGTAAATTGTTGCTGAGAAGTCCCGAGAAAATAGTAAAACATATGCAATGAATTTGGAGAGTTGGCAGCCATTCGGCGACCCTGGCGTGAGCAGATTCAGTGGAAAGGTGTGAAAAGAGGCTGGATTGGACTGGTGGAAAAATGAAAATAAGGTGAAGAATCTGAGATGGCACTTTTGAACAGTCATTTCAAGAAGCTTGACTGTGAAAACAAGCTGTGAAATCCAGGGTCAGGGGAAAGCAGCAGTGTTAAGGCCGACATTTAAAGGGTGAGAGAAGAACGATCTATGGAAATGATCTCAAGAAAGCAAAAGCCGGTGAAAATAAAGGAGAGAAAGTCCAGGTAGTGGATGAAGGGAAGTCCTAGAAAAGGGAGAGAACGGAAAGAAAGCATAGATGAAAAGGAGGAATTGGCTTTTCGATAAGAGAAAGATAAGATATTTTTTCTGTTAGGTCTCTAATATAGCAAAGGAATAGAAGTGAAAAAAGTAGGGAGAGAGTACAGTGATGGCTCAAAAAAAATCTCAGTTTTCTGAAACTTTGCAGATCATGACATGAGGACACAGGGAGAAGGTTTGCACATTTGATCTTGAGAAAATGAGTGGTGGCTGTCCGATGGCTTCTGGGTTCTCCTACCCACCCTCTCGGTGAAACATAAGACAAGGTGATGGATAGGAGATGGCTTGGATGGAGAGAGGGTGATGAGGCAATGAGATGTTTGCAGAGAATAAAGAAGGAAAAAAGTAAGTCTTGAGGGTGGTAAAGGGCTCAGAGCGTTACGGGTGAGCGGGTGATCGTGAAGGTACGGAGAAGGCTATTGGCTTGTTTTCATGATATTCCCAGAGCAGACACAGAGGAGAAAGACATTTGGATCCATCAGGAGTGGGCTTCTCCCAAGAGATAAAAGGTGAGGGAATTGACGGTATTTTCCAGGGAGAGGTCACAACATTGGCTCTTAAAATCTAAGTTGCATCAAAAGGAATATAAAAGTAAAAATTACTGAAAAGTGTTGGGTCAGGGATTTGAGGCCTCAGCAAAGGAAAATGAGTATTCCCACGAACTCACTGAACAAATGATTTAAAAAGATAGGAAGGAAGTCACGGGTACAGTGAGATGCTCAAATTCCTGACTTCAGAGACAGGACAGTTTCTCTTAGTTCCGGGTTCAAAATGTGTAGGAGATCACTGGAGACAGCAGAGCGGAAAAAGCCATGGTGATGAGATCGAGACTGTGAGGACGGGGGTTGGGATGGATTATATTTCTGGACAAAGAAGTCATTGAGAAGGATGGTAGGAAGTAGGGTGAATGGGAAGACTCTAAGCCTGGAGCAAAGATGTTCCCTGGATGGACAAAAATGACCAAATGGTCAGTAGAGAACAGAAATGTGATGGAAAAGGGAGCGTGTGAGTAATTATTTAGGTAACAGAAGCCTCAGAGGGACAAGGTTTGGAAAGGATGCTGTCTATAAGTTTCATCAGAAAGCAAAGACACCACCCAACAACAGATATATGTGGTATTTGCAAGTCAGTAGCCCCCACCTCACAGGGTAGGTCTACAGGTATGTCCATACTCCCACAGTGAGTGTGACAGTGAGATGGATAGGGGTGTCACACCAAGAGGACTTCCTGATCGTGCACTGAAGTCCCAGGGTGAGAATGGAAGGCTCGTGAAAGGAGAGAAGAGTTAGGCAGAGGAAGGGTTATATGAGGCAGTGAGATATGAGGCTATGGGAAGGCAGAGATGGTTGAAGAAATTTTAGCTTCTGGAGGAGGAGACAGTAAACTACAGGCCATGGTCTGGTTCAGCCTGCTGCTCTTTTTTATATGGCCTGCAAGCTAAAAACATTTCAGGGTTTTTTTTAAACTTTTAAATAGTTGAATATCAATCAAAAGAATACTATTTTTAACATTTATATTATATGAAATCTCATTTTATTTTTAACCCAACTACTCAACAAGGTATGGAATCATAATTTCACTGTCCACAAATAAAGTTTTATTGGAATGCAGCCACACTCACTAATTTACATTTTCTCTAGGGCTACTTTTGCACTGCAGTGGCAGAGCTTAACAGCTGCTGCAGAGGCTGCAAAACCTAAAATATTTACTAGTTGGTCTTTTACAGAAACAATTTGCCGACCCTGCTTCAGAGGATTGGTGATGAAGGTCTCTTAGGAGAGGTTACTCGAGCTGATGCTGGGCTTTTCAGAGCATCCTAGGCTACTGTGGTGGTGTTTAGGCTGACTTCATACAAGAGCGGTTATAGCTAACTATACCCAGAGCTTTGAGCTCTGATGAGAACATAGTGGTCACGAGAGCAAGCATCTGATTTACCTAAGCTATTGTGTGATTGCCTTCAGCACCCACTTGCATTGTGTTTGCCTTCTTGGACATGTAATTTATCATCTGCCTGTGCTCTGTCCTCTCTCACATTCCCCTCTTCTCCTCTCCTATCCCCCCAACTTCCACCCCCCTGCTTGTTAACCACCTGCTGACCCCACTGGTTGATTCCTGAGTTCTGTCCACTCCTCCGTTATACTATAGAAGGTGCCAGTCAAACCTTAGATGTGGAAACTAGACTCTGGAAGGTGAGAATTAGAACAGGAATAAAAATAAGCCTATGAGTTCAGGTAGTTCTTAAATACTTTAAGGACCAATAACATTTTGAGTGGTGATCAAGCGAAATGTTCTTTATCTCTTGAAATCGTGGAAAAGGAAGTGTTAGTAGGTTTGAAAAAGACTAAAGTGTTGATGCAATTGCAATAAAACAGCTAGGGACAGCAGGAGAGGGCACAGCACTGTCAATGGCAGGCGAAGCCCCTTGAGCCTGAGAGGGCAGAGGGCAGGACAGTCATGTGAGCACAGTGGGAGGCAGTCTCTTCATTCATTGGTGCATTTTAAGATTCAAACCTCTTGCAGCAGGTGATGGGGAGCTCTCAGGGGGCCTAGCCCTGCAGTGCACCATTGCCCCATCTGGCTGGACTTGGAATCTCCCATTACAACCGGCTGTGGTTTGAACCCCCCTCCCCCAGCAGCTTCTATCTCCCACCCTCTGCTGCCTGTCATTGGTTGTGGCTGTATCTCTTCTGTCCAGACCCATTCGATGTTGATAACAACTCTTTCTTCCCTGCCTGTCCCAGGAAGGTAAAGCGCCTAATCACATTTCCTGCAATCATTCCACTACTAATTACAGATAGACAGAGCTGAATCACCAAGCTGATTCCACTCAGAAAAAAATCCAACCAAATTGATGATGACACAAGAAAGCTCTCCGAGACACTTCTGATTAGGGCACGCGCCCTGCTTCCTAACTCAGCCGGAGGAAGCAGGGACGTTAGCTCCGAGAGCTTTTAACTAAAGATATTTGTGGAGAAGGCCAGACCTGGCTCTTTTCTTGTTCACTCCAGGCCTAGCTTGATGAAGCCTTTTTCAGTCCTCCTTAGGAAATGGGTAATAGAATTCTCTGAATTTAGGTGATTTGGAGAGGTCTCTTTAGGTGTTTAGCTTTGAGTCTCTCCTTTTTCCTCTCTCACTCAAATGCACAAATACCTTAAAAAATGTTATCTGCTGTTTTCTTAAAAGTCAGCAAGGAAGGTTCTAAACAGTTTATTATGGTAAGCAAGAATCGCCATCAAAATTGTAGCCAGCTGGCACGTTCAACTGTCTTTGATCGTCTAATCAGTTGATAGCTCGTGTGTGCTAAGCAGTGCTGTAGACATTCGAGACAAGGAGATAACATAAAGGAGTTTCCTTCCTAGAAATTAGAGTCCAGTGGACTAAACATATATAAATATATAACTATTTAGTGTAGTTAGAACACAAGTAGAAACAAACAAAAAAAATTAGTAAACAGGTTGTTGAGGTCAGGAAGTTGGAGTGTGAAGAAAGGGCTCCCAGAGCAGTGAGGGCTGAGACAGTTCTGAAGGAAATGAGTAAAGAAGACACAAAGGCCCGGATAGATGCACCAGCCAGCTTTCCAGGCGCTGTCCGGTGGGGCCAGGGGGAAGAGCTGCTGGTAAAAGAACCTATTGAGGTAGACGAGAGCCTGCTGACAAAGACACCTCTGGGTACCGTGCTAGGGAGCAAGGAAGGGCAGGGAAAGGACTCAAGCAGGGTGAGATTGGCTCTGATTTTTGGAAGTTATTTAGGCAATAATAAAAAGAGCAAACTGGAGGCACGGAGACCATCAAGAAGCCATTATAATAATCCAGAGCAGATAAGGAGGTGCAGAATTAAGATAGCAGTGACGACAGGAAGAGAGCAGACGTGAAAGCTGGATGAGGAATAAAACAGCAGGACCTGTTGGTTGAAGGTGAGGATCGAAGAAAAGAGAGCAACCGTGTGTGACCCTCTGGGTTAGCTTAGGAGAAGGGGAGTTGACAGTGCCACCAGGAGAGATTAGCAGACAGAGGTGGAATTAGACTCGAAGGCAAGGGAATGAACTAGGCCCACGGTGTCTGAAACACACGTGAAGCACTCAGTTGCCAGGGATGGGCAGGAGCTCCCAAGATCCTCCTGGAACAGTGACACTGCTGTGTCCATCAGGAACACAGCTGGTCATTTACAACATAGGAATGACATTTAAAAGTACAGACTGACCCAGGAGAGGGGAGAACAACAGCAGAGGGATGGGCCTCATGGCATGCCGTTACGCAAGGGCTGAGTGTCCCGAGCTTCTCCTGTAGTCGGCTCCTTTTAATGTTTGCTGAGAAGCTCTGTGTGTCCATCACTGTTCTGTGCATTTGTACAAAATTTTGGGATTCTCAGACCCAGACTGTGAGTAATGCAAAAGCAGCCACATTTTACTAAGAAGGGAACTTAGGCTCAGCAACTTACTCGAAGTTACCTAATTCTTTTTTTTTTTTTTATTAATATTAAACCATAGCTGTGTACATTAATGCGATCATGGGGCACCATACACTGGTTTTATAAACAGTTTGACACATTTTCATCACACTGGTTAACGTAGCCTTCCTGGCATTTTCGTAGTTATTGTATTAAGACAATTATATTCTACATTTACTAAGTTTCATGTTGTACCCTTGTAAGATGCACCGTAGGTGTAATCCCACCAATCACCCTCCCTCCTCCCATCCTCCTTCTCCCTTCCCTCCCTCTCACCCTTCCCCATATTCTTTGGTTATAACTGGGTTATAGCTTTCATATGAAAGCCATAATTAGTTTCATAGTAGGGCTGAGTACATTGGATACTTTTTCTTCCATTCTTGAGATACTTTACTAAGAAGAATATGTTCCAGCTCCATCCATGTAAACATGAAAGAGGTAAAGTTTCCATCTTTCTTTAAGGCTGCATAATATTCCATGGTGTACATATACCACAATTTATTAATCCATTCATGGATCGATGAGCACTTGGACTTTTTCCATGACTTAGCAATTATGACTTGGGCTGCAATAAACATTCTGGTGCAAATATCTTTGTTATGTTGTGATTTTTGGTCTTCTGGGTATATGCCTAGTAGAGGAATTATAGGATTCAATGGCAGATCTATTTTTAGATCTCTAAGTGTTCTCCAAACATCTTTCCAAAAGGAATGTATTAATTTGCATTCCCACCAGCAGTGTAGAAGTGTTCCCTTTTCTCCACATCCACGCCAACATCTCTGGTCTTGGGATTTTGTGATATGGGCTAATCTTACTGGAGTTAGATGGTATCTCAAGGTAGTTTTGATTTGCATTTCTCTGATGATTAAAGATGATGAGCATTTTTTCATATGTCTGTAGGCCGTGCGCCTGTCTTCTTCAGAGAAGTTTCTCTTCAAGTCCCTTGCCCAGCCTGCAATGGGATCACTTGTCCTTTTCTTGCTTATACGTTTGAGTTCTCTGTGGATTCTGGTTATTAAACCTTTGTCGGAGACATAACCTGTAAATATCTTCTCCCATTCTGAGGGCTGTCTGCTTGCTTTACTTACTGTGTTCTTGGCTGTGCAGAAGCTTCTTAGTTTGATCAGGACCCAGTAGTGTATTTTTGAAGCTGCTTCAATTGCCCGGGGGGTCCTCCTCATAAAATACTCGCCTAGACCGATTTCTTCAGGGGTTTTCCCTATACTCTCTGCTAGTATTTTTATAGTTTCATGTCTTAAATTTAAATCTTTAATCCAGCGAGAGTCTATCTTAGTTAATGGTGAAAGGTGTGGGTCCAGTTTCAGTCTTCTGCACGTTGCCAGCCAGTTCACCCAGCACCATTTGTTAAATAGGGAATCTTTTCCCCACTGAATGTTTTTATTTGGCTTGTCAAAGATCAAATAACGGTAAGTAGCTGAATTAATCTCTTGGTTCTCTATTCGGTTCGAGACATCTACTTCTCTGTTTTTGTGCCAGTACCATGCTGTTTTGATCACTATCGATTTATAGTATAGTCTGAGGTCTGGTAGCATGATTCCTCCTGCTTTGTTTTTATTTCTGAGAAATGTCTTAGCTATTCGAGGTTTTTTCTGATTCCATATAAAACGAAGTATTATTTTTTTAAGATCTTTAAACTATGACAGTGGAGCTTTAATAGGGATTGCATTAAAATTGTATATTGCTTTGGGTAGTATGGACATTTTAACAATGTTGATTCTTCCCAGCCAACAATACACACAACAATAGTCAAGCTGAAAAAACAGTTAATGACTCTATTCCGTTCACAGTAGTGCCAAAGAAGATGAAATATTTGGGAGTTTATCTAACAAAGGATGTGAAAGATCTCTATAAAGAGAACTATGAAACTCTAAGAAAAGAAATAGCTGAAAACGTTAACAAATGGAAAAACATACCATGCTCATGGCTGGAAAGGTTACCTAATTCTTAAGAGAAGCAGCCACAGTCAGGATTCAGAAGCACTAGATTTGTTTGCTTTGTCTTAATAGATCGCCCCAGGTGTGTGCACCTGTGTTTGGGAATGGTGGTCGTGTATCCAGTGAAAGCATGAACCAGGCGTTGTTGTCCTCTCCATATGCACTTTCCTTTTTTTTTTTTATTGTTATATCCCTCTATTTCTTTTTTTTTTTTAATTGTTAAATCATAGCTGTGTACATTAGTGCAATCAAGGGGTACAATGTGCTGGTTTCATATACAATCTGAAACATTCTCATCAAACTGTTCAATGCAGCCTTCATGGCATTTTCTTAGTATGTATGTAGGCATTTGTATTCTGCATTTAGTAAGTTTCACCTGTACGCATTCTAAGATGCACCGTAGACGTGGCCCCACCCATGACCCTCCCTCCACCAAAACCTCCCACTTCCCTTCCCCTTCCTTGGCCCTTTCCTATATAGCTTTCACATGAAGGCTACAACCCAACTATTGCACTTTCTTTTAATGGATTTTGTGTGGATGAAAATTCCACCTGATAGTGGGAGGAGCGAGATACTCACAAACAAGCATACACATGGTTCAGGCAGTCTATGGTGGTCAGAGGCAGCAAAGGCAGTGCGTAGGTTTTGAAGAACAATTTATAAAGATTTTGTTTTTTGTTTTTTTTTCTCCATGGTCAATAGCTACAAATATCACAATTACAATGATTTTCAGTCGTGTCTCCCTTCCTCTGCAGCCCTAGCTGTCTTTCTCCAGCAGGTGTCCCTGTGTATTCCTTGGGCTTCTGTGGGTTATTTCCATGTATTTTCCTATTATTCTCTTTACACGTAGGCTGGTGTGTGCCCCTTCCATGCCAACTGGAAGTACACTGATGGCGTTTCCATCTCTAGTATGGATAGTACTTTTATAGTTTTCTTGAAGAACCTGATCTGAAGCTTTTCATTAGATTATCTTAACTATGGATTTGACCCTATCTAAGGTCTTCTCCTCCCTCCCCAAGTAAATCACCTGCTCAGAGTCTTTGCTTGGTACAGTCAGTAATGAATAGAATTCTTCAAGAAGGCCTGTATTCTGCCCCACGTGGGAGGAGGCGGCTTGCAGAGGGGAAGCCTTACCTCCCCCGTCCCTCCATGCACAAGAAGCTTCTGGTTCATCCCCCAATGGGCTCAGTCCTCTGCAGAAATTGGCAGAGCCCCACGCACTCCATGCCTTTCAACCTAAGGTCTGGTGGGAAAAGACCTTCTCTTTTAGTGATAAAAGAACACCCCACATCAGTATTATCTGTTCTTCATAAGGATTATTTGTAAGTTACTTCACTTCTCATCCTCCGCAAAACCCCCAGTGAAACATTCATAAGGCTGTGCTTCTCTCTGAGACCCAAGCTCCTTATGCTATTATCATCAGCTAGATTTTGATGGTGGAGGTTTCTCTCTTTGCAGAGGTGTGGGCTGACATCGATTTGGTTAGGGGCCATCGCTGCAGATGGCCCAGAGGACCAGAGCTAGGTGGCTCTCAATCTGTTTTGTTAGATCCCTTTGCGGAAAGCTGTAGGGAAAGGACACAAGGACACGTGTGTGCATGTGTGTAGTATCCTGTCCTGAGACTCAGGCCCCCAGGGGCTAGAGTGCTGGGATTCTCAGATTAATAATCCCTACTCTACAAGTGTCTCCATGAGGAAATCTCAGACTGCCCTACGTCCCTACGGCTGCTTGGGTCCAAATACTTAAGGCAGGGTCTTATCTGAGCATGGGCATGGCGGTGGGAGATGACCTCACCTTTTTAGGGAACTCTGAAATAAATAGAATTCCCTTAAATTAAAGCAGACAAGGAATTTTAAAGCAATTAAATTCTTCCTATTTTTCAGCATTCAGTACTGGATTCTATCACTTAGAGATTAAGGGAAAAAAGCAAGCAGTGGATAGATGGGGCAACATGAGCCTTTGCACGTCTGTATTTATCCCCTGTCCGTGTCTTGCACATCAAATCGGCTGAGTTTACAAATCAAAAGCTGACTTATTTATTTTATTTCAAATATATTTTTTTTTTTAGCAGCGCTCAGCTGCACTGCTGCGCACACTCAGCTTCCAGACATCAAGCTGCAAACAGCAAATGCCCAGCTGTGTGCATTCTGACTCTGCTACTGTCCCCGTAATAGAGGCTCTGCGTGCAGAACTGAGCTGGCAGCCTCCGTGGGAGGTCCACAGCAGAAGAGCCCCCAGCTCTCAGGGCCATGCCGAGTTCTGAAGCCCCATCTGCAAAGGAAGCTAATATTGTGCCATCACGGGGAGGGAGTGACCCCCCAGCCATGTACTGGGCCCGGCTCTGTGGAGGACATAGGGCTCATTTTCATATAAGTCCATTTGAGGCTGCAGCTTCTCTATGTTAGAAAGCTAATTATTATTCCCAGAAAAATTCCCAATCAAAAAAAAAAAAAAAGAAGGGATTCCTCTTCCCCTTCTGTCTATAAAATATTACATTTTTATATGTATAGTCATACATATTCAAACATATACCCATGTTCCCTTCCCACTGTCTGTAACAGTTCTTACCGTGTGCTGGGTCTGTGGCACATGCTTTGGTGTTATATATGCACACACATATACACACACACATAGACTCTCAGACTGTTTATAATTGGTACTAGTTTGTATATCTTCACTGAATCTATATTTATTGCCTTATGATAGAATCAGGTTAATAGAATACATTTAGGGCGGCGCCTGTGGCTCAAGGAGTAGGGCACCGGTCCCATATGCCGGAGGTGGCGGGTTCAAACCCAGCCCTGGCCAAAAAAAAAAAAAAAAAAAAGAATACATTTAAAACTGTTAGTTTCCATTTCTATCTTAAGCAAAATCTACAGTGAGCATCAAAGTTGTGTGGAAAATGTTAGCTTCTGTGTGTAGGACATGGTACAAAAGAAACTCACAAGACGAGATGGTCAGCGTCAACAGGTGCTAACATAGCATCAGAGAGGGGGTCCTGCGGGGAATGATGAGATAAGTGTCCCAGGTATAAAACAGTCCACATGAAACAGCAATCGGAGACCCGCTAGAAGATGACCAGGACACAGGGAGGTAGGAAATGCTGACCGAGGCTGTACACTTCCCTCCCCTGTCCCCAGCTGCACTGTGGACATTGCCAACCATACATGAACTGTGTGACTGTGGGGCCACCTGTTTAGAGGAATTCAGCCTGTCCCATTTCCCAAAGATGGTCCCTATAGTTGATATCAAATATTGGAAACCTGTACCTCTGTGTGACAGTGGGCAAAAGCAGCTTTGGCCCCTCCAGAACTTTTCCTATGAAAGGTAACTTATAGCTGTTCATTCTCGGAGAGGTCATCAGAGCCTCCTCCCTATCAGCTGTGCTATCTGTATCCCAAGGAAAAGTCAAGTGAGCTTGTGCAACATGCATGTATCTTTATTATGCATGTATGTTCATAGAAAACGTATGTATCTTTTTATTTTTAGTTGTGAAATAAGAGGCGTTCTTCAAGCCCTCAGCAGATCTCATCTGGGCTGTGCTTTTTTTTAGAAGAAATGATCTTTAGAAATTGTATTTCTTGTAAATCAAATCCTATTTCAAGGGAAGACAGTAGAGCTTCCTAGTTAAAGGATCTGTGGTGAATCCTTTGTAAAATTTATTAAGTTCCTCTTGGCAAAGCCAAAATCAGATTATTATTTCATTTTTGAGTTGACAATGTCTTATATCAAAGATCTTGTATATTAAAATGTGCTCAAGCTTAGTTGGGGCTCCATAAAAATAATGATCGTGATTGCTGGCATTTATTGAAAGCTTAACATGTCCTAAGTACTTTACGTGCATTTATTCATTTGATACTGACATTCACCCTATAAGGTAATGCTATGGTTCCCATTTTACATGGGAAAAGCTGGAAGCACAGAGAGGTGAACCAGCAGCTGGTGGAGTCTAGGGCCCAGGGTGCGGGGTCCAGGATTTCCTTGCTCTAGGCAGATCATTCAGCATGAACATGATGAAGTGGAAATAGTTTTTAGCATTGATCATTTTACCCAGCTACAGCAGATCTTGCTGTGTGGGTTGTGTGTGCAGCCCACATGTCCCTGACTGCGTGCAGCTTAGCAGCACCCAGTCGCATTAATTCTACCTTCCTATGGTTCTTTGAATCCATCTGCCTGCCTGGAAACCCTCAGCTTTACCTCACATCCTCCTGTAGTTATGTCTTGGAGTTCCTATTAAGTGCTTACATGAAATGTCCTCATGTGAACCTGCTCGGCAAAGCCCCTCACCAGGGCCCTCTGTTTGAGCAGTGCTGGGCTGTGCACTCAGGCGTCCAGGATGGTGCTGAGCCTTGAGGTGGTGTGGGGTGGGGAAGGCCTTCCGGGGTCAGTTCACTGGCAGGTGTTGACACCAGATCTCACCGAAGCACTGTCCACCTCTAAAGCCTTTCATAAAAAAACATGAAAATGTTTTTAGTTTATGACCCCAACCGCGTCCTTTATCAGACTTCCAATGCAGTCTCTCGGGTGTGCAGGAGTTGGTATTGAGGAGCAAGAATCTCACCTCCGCCACCTTGCTCTTGTCCCCCTGTCTCCTAGCGTCTAAACACAGCAGAGCCCTCTCCCAGTCAAAACACAAACCCTCCCATGCTCATCTGCTGTCATAACTTCACCAGGAGGGACACCAGCTGACATTGCTGCCCCACAAGCAGCAATCCCTGAGGCCTGGTGCAGCCTGAGAGGGCAGAGATGCACAGGGCTAGGGGACCTGTCCAGGACAAGAAGGGCACTTTGCTAGTCACAGTACTGGACCTAAATTTTGAAAATGATTCTTTTCAATGCTGGGATTCTGTGTTATGTATTTTTTTCAATGTCTGATGTGATGTCTGATGATTTTATCTCAGCTGGTATGTGTATATGCCCCAAAAATATTAAGCAAGGAGACAGCTGTGTCCTCTCCTCTCCAGCAGCTACAGCTGCTCTCCTGACAAGCTTATTCTTGGGTAAGATAAAAATGATAATTATGGCTATTATTATTTTTCATTTAGAATGATTTTAATGCCCAATCTAAAAACTCATAAATGTGGGGTTTTCTTTCCCAAAGTGGTGTTACTTACATATGGCCATCTTAGTCCTTAGATTAGCTATAAACTGCTGAGCTCAGCACTTTGGACCGTAGGCGGCTCCTCTGGGGATTTGGGGACAGGTGTGACTACATATCCAGCTTGCTTCATTGCACTGATCTGGCTGTCATATTCCCCTTAATGAAATAGCTGTTGTCCCGAAAAGTTGGCTGTAAAACAGATTTCTGTTAGATAAATCATACTTCTTTATTGATCTACATTTTTAAATTAAGGATACAGTCCCCTGTAGAAATAATTTGCCCTCAGATTAGACATAAATTATACTAAACACTCGATAAACCTTTTAAAATTACATATTTAAAGAAAATCTTTTCGGGTAGAACACTAATAATGATGATATTTTTTGAAGTCAGGAAATACAAATATCACGCTGAGAACCAGAAGTGGTATCATGGGGAATAGAGCCATGAGGGTTAGGGAAGCAGCAAGGACTTCCTGACTTTTTTGATTAAATTCAACCTGTTGTTCGGGGTCTGTCAGCCCATCAGTTAATCAATAAGAAGGTGATACATTTCCAAATTATGCAAACTGCTTGCCTAGGTTCCTGAGAGCCAGAGATGTCCAAGACCTGGTTCCTGTATCAAAGAACTTCAGTCACATTGGAAAAATCAGACCTGTGTGCATAGCACAAAACAGCTATTAGAAAATGCTGTTACAACTGCAGGAGCAGAGGGTCAACGCCCGGAGACCTGGTGTGCTTTGTCATTAGCCAGACGTGTGACCATTGCCTCCTGTACCCTTCAGTTCCCCACATGAAAAATGTGAGTGTTTAACTAAAGCACTAGTTCCCAAACCTGCCTACACAAGAGAATTTCCTGGTGAGATTCTGAAAACTCCTAGTCACAGGTGATTCTGGCTTAGTTGAGACCTAGAAATCTACAAATTAAGCAACTATTTTAGTGAATTCTACTTGAAGTCAAACTATGTCCTAGTTGAACGACTATGGATTAGGTAACCACTAATGTCCTTAGTTTGATTCAATTATGATTTTAAAGATGAGATGAACGGCATACACAATTAAGGGGGGGACATCTTCAGAAGGGAACATGTCAGTGTCCCAGGCCTGGAGGCTAGAACTCCAAAATTAAGGAGTTGGTCATCCTGTGCTCTCTCTTACAACTGTAAGGAAGAACCCTCCCTCACCTCTGTAGCTTCTGGTGAGTCCCAGCAGTCCTTGGCCTTCCTTGGTTTGCAAACCCGTCTCTGCCATCACATGGCTGTCTTCCCCCGTGTGTGTGCACACTGGCCTTCATCTATACGTATCTGTCCCTTTTTATTCAACTTTATTACCTTTATTTCAACTTGATTACCTTTGTAAAGGCCCTTTGTCCAAATTTGATCACATTCTGAGGCACCACACCCCAATGGTTAGGACTTTAAGAATATCTCTTTGGAGGACACAATTTAACCCATATTAAGAGTATTTTCATGGAAGAGTTAAACTTGGAAAAGAAAGTGGTATTTTCTTGGGTAGACAGCAAAGATACAACTTTCTAGCTGACAAAAAAAATCTGTGAAAAAGAAATCACTGTGTGTGTCCAGGATAAAAAATATGGCCTGGCCATAGGGGTTGTGGAGGTGGCCGTGGTGATGGAATGATGATTGTTGTGTCTAACCCTGGTGGAGAAGGAAACAGGTGCCTTTCCCTGTACTTGCCATATTACACGTGTCGTAGTCCACAGCAACCCTAGAAATGGGTAATATTCTTCTGCACTGCACAATATGGAAATTGTTCTAGAGTTAGGGGACTTATCACCGTATGAGACTAGAAGGTTTATCTGACCCCAGACTTTTACTCTTTACGACTACAATCTGGTGCCTCCTTCATGTCACCAACACAAGATAAACTTGAGTGAGTGGATCCGGCTACTTTACGGAGAGCTTTGATGACCAAGCAGGGGAGATTGTGTTTGATGTGACAGGCGAGAGGAAACCACGTTTAGTGTCTGAGAGGTGTGTCATGATAAAGGGGTATTTTAAGAAGATGATTGTGTCATTTCCACCCAAGAATGTGTTTCCTTTTGAAAAAGAGAAGGCAGTCTCATAAGTGAGAAGCCATTGACTGTGAAGAGCTTCTTTTCACTGGGCTCTATCAAGTGGTTTGCTCTTCTTCACTGGTGTCTCTTAAGCAGGAATTTCCTTTAGCACGTCAAGAAGCTGCTGCAGTTGAGTTTTTCTTCTCCCATTATGCTTCCTAAGTTTTTCACACTAGTGATAAGACACGAATCACTGTCCGGCCCTGGTACAAATGCTGTTAAATGAAACTCCTCCTTGACTCATTACCTCTGCAAATTCAGATTTCAGTTCTGTGGGTTTTGTTCTGTTTGCTTTAAGCAGCACCTATGGGAACCTCATTTCAACTGGTTCCAAAGGGGCAGTGCCTGTGGCTCAAAGGAGTAGGGCGCCAGCCTCATATAGGGGAGGTGGCGGGTTCAAACCCAGACCCTGCCAAAAACTGCAAAAAAAAAGAAAAAAAAAAACTTTACTACCTGCCATCAGCTGGTTCCAAGCTTAGTTCGTTGTATATAGACGGATCATCTTCTGTCTACTTTTGCCATGCGTGCCTCTCATGGATAAAAATGTGTGTGAGAATAAAAGTGAAAATAACGACAATGATGGCTAAAATGTATAAGGCATTTGACTATATACAAGTTACTTTCACATTGAATCAGAAAGAATGCCCGTGAGAAGGGATGAGTAATGGGATCGCTGCAGTTTCTCCATTTGGTCCAGAGGACATATGATGCTCAGATTAAGCCTTGTTGGTTCTTGATTAAGCCTTGCAGGATGACTTGAGTGTAAATCCCCTCCCCCTGGTTCTAGAAATCTGGGTCTGTGGAGACCATATGCTTCCCGCAAAACTTGAACCATCTGACTTGCTTCCCTACAGAAGATGGCCTGACGCTAGTGTGCGAAACTCCATACGTGTCTGTACTTCATGTCCCGGGTGACTCATTCCTTTCAATTGCCCTCCTATTTGTGTACTTGAGGTGCAGTCTTAGACCGCCATCCTCCCAACATCCTTCTCAATTTGGATGTTCATATGACGAGCTCGTCCGAGGTTGACTTCTGTAAACCTCATTAGGTAGAACACAAGCATATTTGGGTAGTAGAAATAAAATAGATGCGTGGACGTTAGTTGGAGAGAACGAGAGACACAGAGAGTCTTTTCTTTTTGTTGCCCTGCTTTGGTGATGTAATACACGGCCTCCCGGGAGACCTGGGGTCCTACCAGTCACTGCTTCAACACTGGAGCTCATCCAGAAACAGCTGTCCGGAGCTAATTTATTTCCTAATGCTGCAGCGCTGTTAATTTATAAATTACACTGGTAATTCAAGCTATTATTAATTTCAGATGGTGTAGGGCAAGCCTAATTAAAATATGACACCAATTGCCACACATATGTACCAAGGACTACCATTTAAAATTAATGGGAATATTAGGTGTGACACTGATCTCCGAGATGCTTTGCACAGTAATTATAGCATTCTAGTGGGGAAAGATCTGTCAAACGCGGTCCTGTGGTTGGTAGCAGATAAACAAGGACAACATAAGAGGAAAAACAAATTCTTTACTTAAATCTCTTCTCCTCCTTTCTTCCACTCTTGCTCAAATCAAGGTTAGTACTAAGTTTCCCCCTAAAAAATCCTTATGAAACAATAATAAGAAGTTTCTTACTGGTTGGAATTAGGAGTCTGTTTGATTTAAGGTTGACTGTTTTCCCCATATGTTGGACTTTGGGGTCTTTTTTTTCTACTTATTAACATGTTCCTTCTCTGTCTTGTGAATTTATTATTTCTTTCTTGCTTGTTACTATGGATAGAGGTTTTTTTGTTTTTTTTTTCTCTCTCTCTGCTGTATGCAATAGAGCCAAAAGGGCTTTGGTGCATATATAGTGTAGGTCCTTGTGACATGAAGATTTATGAGAAGGTACTGAGGTTAGGCTTCTTCCAGACAGTGATAAAAACTTATTATGACCAACCAGTGCTGGCAGAGTAGAACAAGTGAGTGGCCTTTATTTATAAGAGAGTCGTTTTGATGTGATTACCTTGGGTTACTATTGTTATCTTGACCAAAGTGGTGACCTCTTGAACTTTACCTTAGAAATGAAAATAACATAACCTCAACATTTATACCCTCGTGTTAATCTAAAATTTAAAGAAATGGAGGAACAGTTACATTTATGATCATCTCAGAGAATAAGGAGAGTAAAGCATTACTTACAGCTCAAAGAAGGATGAAATGTAGGCTCTTATTTATATTCCTGTTATGAAGTGTTTTTAAGCAAGAGTGAAAATGTTTTAAAATTTCAGATTTTAAAATGGTAATGGTTGCGCACTGCTACAAATGTACTAAAAAACATGGCATGGTATAGTTTAAGCCATTGAACTGCATGTTAAGTGAATTATATCTGAATAAAGCCATCTAAAAAAAGTGATGAGCGTTAACAGTCTGGGAACAAATACAACCACATCTTGCACAAGGTTTTGTATCAGAGCAGTTCCTATTGTTAGTATCGTTACGTTGTGGGTCAGCAGAAGCGTGTGCCGTTGTGGAGGGGTTTCGTGACCTGGAGAGAAATGTTCCTTTGTTTCCTTTTACTGGGCCACTCACATTATTATAGTCTCTTTCCACTTGAATCTGTGCCTCCAGGCAGATCAGAGGGCTAATAGCATGTGACTAAATTAACAGGTGTGCAGAGCATGAGAATTTTTAAAGTGCTTTCCTGTTTATGTGTGTGTATGTTTTCCATTTGTTGCTCTCAGTAGCCCTGTGAGGTATTACCTATTAGGACCATACACGTATTATACCTGAGAAAATGTTTCTCGGCGGCCAGGGACAGTTTTAATTTATGCTTACGGTCCTGTAAGAATTGTTTAGGATATCGTTGTTGTAATTATCCTCGTGAGGACGGATGACCCTGGATGTAAGCAGTTATTCTTGTTTTTCACTGTTTTTTGGCAAGGAGATGAGGACTAAGGTGTCTCTGAGAGAAAACTCTGAAATTGCCTCCTGGGCTCACATGTCTTGGGTTCTCCATGACTGATGCTCACGGCCAGATGTGGGGAGTGGAGCCTGGCTGGCAGGCGACAATTGCAATCATTCATACTTTTTCACTAGAGAAAGTGAGTCTCAGGATGTTTCCATGACAGAGTGCCATGGCTGCCGTGGCTTCTGACTCTCTGCTCTGTTTCTGGTTAGACATCAAGTGCCAAGTGCAGACTTGCCAGGAGAATGCCTTGTTCTCAGTAATTCCTCAGATGAGTTATGATATTGGTGACTGTTGTAGTAAGTATGATGTTTAATCCTCTATATTGGCCTGTATTGGGGATCATGTACCTAAAAGCTGTTAACAGATAGAAGCTTAGACAATTGATTTTTGCCTATCCACTTAGTGGTCTGTATGAAAAAACAGAAAGTTAAATTTATTTTATTCGTGTTTCCATTATCTTTGTGGCTCCTGGGTGTGTGTGGGTGTGTAGGTATGTACATGCACACACACAGTTCTAATGCGGCATTTTTAGTTAACTCACGTTCCAGGCTGCCGTCATCAATTCGATATTCAAAGTTCAGTCTAAATCATACCTTGAGATCAGAAAGAGTTAAGGGGCTAATGTGGATCCCTGAGCAGCACTGCTTGGTAAGATTCAGACAGTGTAAATGTCAAAATTATTAGTCACTTATCAACGATCGATAATTCTCTAGGCGCTCTTCTTGGCACAGGTAGGAGCACAAACATTCCAGCTGGTCTTCTGGAGAGCCCGGGGATATTTGGTGGTGGGAGGAGTAAGAAGAGATGGGAAAGGAGAACCCGCATAATTCCTCCGAATCTGAACTTGCAAGTGGCACAGTTCTCTGCAGATGGGACCGTTTGCTGCTTTGTTTTCTAAGTTTTGGGTCTCTTTCCCTCCTATTAATATGTCACCATATCTCACCGCTTCCCCTGCAGCTGTTGGCTTTGTGAGTGAAGATGAGTACCTGGAAATTCAGGGCATCACCCGAGAGCAGTCGGGGGACTACGAGTGCAGCGCCTCCAATGACGTGGCCGCACCAGTGGTCCGGAGAGTGAAGGTCACCGTGAACTGTGAGTATTGTCACCGGCCACCCGCCCCGTGTGCGCGTGAAGCCGGCCTGCTGCCGTGGCCGCCACCTAGAGCCCATTAGCAAAGCCCACTGCTGACCCAGGACAGGAATTCCCATGTCATCATTTTCCACACTCTGCTTTCAGGAGCAACCATTTCAAACTCCAGTATTTGACATCTCAAGGTGCCACAGTGTCACCTTGGGAAGAAAAAAAAAAAAAGGTACAGTAGCTGAAAGTAATTTAATACCGAACTTGACTTACATGGCTGAGAGATCATTAAATGGCATTCAATGCATAATTTATAAACACGTGTCAAAACTCAAATCCTAATTTTTTCCCCATAATTTACACACACGATGAAGTTGTCCAAGAGCCTCTCACTCTGGAGACCAGACATCTCCATAACGGGGCACAAGGTGACATGTTAGAGGACAGGAAGGAATCACTGGAGCCTGCTGTGTGGGGTGTTTATTGTACCTCATCTGTTTACAATTATGGATGTTGACGTATATGGTATACATGCAGAGTATTGACATAAATGAATACCAGTTCTGATATCAGAAGGTGTATCAAAAATTTTCATTTTTACAAATAGAGGTACAGAGTCCAAAAAGTTTGTAAATGACTGCTGTGGACCCTCCTTTCTCAACCACTTTAATTCTCTCCGACATCCATCCCATTCCAGTCTCCTAAGTTCATTGTCATTTCCCCGCTGGGTGCCTCATTATGTCCTCTGACTCAGTGAGAGGACATTCTGAAGATTTGCTGTGCTGTGCACACTCCAGGAAGCCTCACGACAGAATCGAACCCAAGAACTAAACCAGCGAGAACAAGACTTTTCCCTTCAAAACTGGGTGGGGGCAGGGCGTGAAAGCAGTGGAAAGATTCTGGGTGAATGCCGGTCCTTTTCTTTAATGCTCTGTTCTGTGACAATGCAAACCTACCCTGTTTCCCCGAAAATAAGACAGTGTCTTATTTTAAGGTGTGCTCCCGAAGATGCGCTAGGTCTTATTTTCAGGGGACGTCTTATCTTTCCTGTAAGTAGGTCTTATTTTCGAAGGGTGTCTTATTTTCAGGGAAACAGGGTAGTTAGCATGAAGCATTTTAAAAAACAAGGAATAGATATAACAATGTTACCATTCTTTTCTACCATCCAACTTTTTTTTTTTTAAGGGACTAAGGGCAGGGCATGGTGGCTCATGCCTATAATCCTGGCACCATGGGAGGCCTGGGAATTGAGCTCAGGAATTCTAGACCAGCCTGAGCAAGAGCCAGACCCATCTGTACTAAAAATAGAAAAACTAGCCCAGCATTGTGGCAAGTGCCTGTAGTCCCAGCTACTGAAGAGATTGAGGCAAGAAGATCACTGGAGCCCAGAAGCCTGAGGTTGCTGTGAGCTGTGATGACACCACTGCACTCTACCCAGTACAGTGACAGTCTCAAATAAATAAATAAATAAATGAAATAAGGACTAAGATGATTTATAGTTTATCAAGATAAACCTAAAAAGTAAAGAAATGGAAATAAAGGAAAAATATATCTAGGGAATGAGTGAAAGCTAAGGAAAAAACAACACATGGGCTATGTACCTTAAGGTTGCTAGGTGTGGGTTCAGAACGTGGTCTTGCCTTGCTAAAGTAAAGAGGAAAAACATTACCTGCTTTAAGATTTATGTTTTCCATAAGATAAAAGCAAATGGTTGCTTGGGAGAAGAGATGCTTTTCCTGTTCCAGAGACCCTAGAGAAAATTCTTTATGGGCTTCACATATAGAGCACTGTAAGACATTGTCAACATTATGTACAGTATATCTGCGTGAAATAGAACCGCAAGTTTATTGTGCGTGTTTTTCATAAGGCTCCTCAGTGCAAACCGATGAAGTATCAAGGGTGGTTGGGTCAGGACTTCAAATGAGCGCAGACCAAGTTTGTGAGTCTGGTGTGGTCTGGCTGGACAGGGATCCCGTTTAGAATATCAAGAGGAATGACTGATCTGTGAATCTCCTTCAGGCAATTTTCCTTGAATGTTATTTCTTGCAGCTGAGCTTTTGATGGGGATTGAATAGTTCAAAGTTGTATATTTTGGCAAGAACCTGGTGTGCAGAAATTCTATAAGGCTGATTAAAGGTGTTGACCCTTAACCCATGGAGCAGAGGGTTGATGGGTGTGCATTATACTATGAAAGTTAAAAAGTGTTGAACAGAAAATAAGCTGAATCCCTGGTCATTGCAACTCTTGCAGAGGGGAACAGAAACAATACCCACTAGGAAGACAGACCTCTTCCTTAGAATGAAATTGAAAACGTTTTCATTCTCTGGCATAATTCGTATAGCAATTTGACAGCGCACATAAGCAGAGGTGGGAGAAGGAATAAAAAGCAAGTTGAATGAATGAAGCAGGCTCCCTCATCTCAAAATGCATTTTAAAATTCTATGGGACATTTTCTTTCTGCAGATCCACCATACATTTCCGAAGCAAAGGGTACGGGTGTCCCCGTGGGACAGAAGGGGACACTGCAGTGTGAAGCCTCAGCAGTACCTTCAGCAGAATTCCAGTGGTACAAGGGTGACAAAAGGTAAGTCCCCCTCTGGTCCTCTCCCCACCGCCACCTGCCCAGAACGAGAAAACTGTTCCAGGTTCCCAATTCCAGATGGTTGCAAATGAATTCCTATAAAATCCTCTTCTGAATTCCTCCCGTCTAATGGGGAGGGGATTTGCTAACAAGCTCTTCCTTAACATGAATGGACTTTCACTTAGATCTTAATATCCCTGTGCAGAATTATCACTTGCCAACCAGCAGTCTTGAAAGGAAACTTTTTTTTTTTTTTTTTAGGAAGGCAAAATCTCAAGAGGAAGTAGCAATATCATAAGGTCTGAGAGTTTTCATAGGCCAAAAAAATAATGTGTTCCACCTGAAGCTATTTTTAACACTTTCTGAGGCTCCAGGGGTGGCTAACAAGTTAGTCGCAGCCACTACGTGGGCACTTCCATCCCAGACATCATCAGTAACTGCGTATGAGAGCCTGTGACCTGGAGATAGCCCTCCCTTTGTGCCCAACTTGTTCTTTTACTATAGGAGAAAAGTGAGGGGACTATTCCCTTCCTTCCCATTGTTGCAGCCGTCATTGGGATATTTGTTGTGAGTCGCTGAAGATGATCATTTTGAGGAGTTATCGAATGTGTGTCAGCGCAGGGATCAGTAGCTCGGCACAGCCAGGCAACACGGCAATTACTGTTATCAAAGAGCTATTTTAAGGTGGATGAACACCAACTGAAAGTGCAGCGCTGTCTGTGCTGAGAACATTTTCATAACAATGGAGCTGCTGGTAGAGGTGATACAAACAAGTACTGAGGTGTGTGAGGGGCGCTTGAGAGGGGAGAGATGGAGGTTGCAGAGCAGAGAAGAAAAGACGGCAAAGGGAGTGATTCTGAGAAGCAGAGCAGGGCGGGAGAGCCCAGGGCCGGAGGTGTCACACTGCATGGACTTCTTCAACATGCCTGGCTTTTCCCTCTTCCTGCGAGTCAGTGAGACACCCATCTATCCTCTGAATTGCCCGTAGTCCCAACTGCTCGGGAGGCTGAGGCAGGAGAATCGCGGAAGCCCAAGAGCTGGAGGTTGCTATGAGTCCTGTGACATCATGGCACTCTACCAAGGGCAGTAAAGTGAGACTCTGTCTCTACAAAAAAAAAACTGAATTTTGCTTAGAACTAAGTCATAAGATTTGCTGTGTCTTAATCCTTCCAAATGAGAATGAGTGTTTTCTTTTTTCAAAAAAAAAATCTTTAAGGTTCATCCACCTTAAAATATGGTACATACTCACCCAGCCAACTTCACGGATTAAAAAGCTAAAGTAGAAAGAGGAAGAATGAACTCACAAAGAAATAAAAATTTCTTCTCCTGGAGCTGGTTATCCTTCTCCTAAGAATTCAGAACCAGGCAGAAGGCGGTCATGGTATTTTGGGGACAAATAAACAAGGTTATGTTACACAGAAATCCAACGTCACTTACTCCCTCCTCTTCAGAAGAAGAAAACAGAGACATAAAGGTCCATTTTTTAACAAAACAAAATAAAACAAACAAACCAAAAACAATTGAGCTGTAGGGTCAGTTCCTGAACCTTTAATTGTCCGTGTCTTAGTGAAAATTAATCAGCTGCATTCTATTACTCTAATTCTTTATGGGAGGAAAATAGAAACTAAATATAGGGAAAAGCAAGATCTTAGAAGAAAATAGAGCAAAAATAGCCAATGGTGAAGAAAGTAACGAGAGCACTCTGCTTTTTTTTTTTTTTTTTTTTGGCCGGGGCTGGGTTTGAACCTGCCATCTCCAGCATATGGGGCCGGCGCCCTCCTTTGAGCCACAGGCACCGCCCAAGTGCTCTGCTCTTTGCACTGCAACCGTGGTCATAAGAGGGACCCCACCCCACCGTCATCTCCCCTGGAGGACAGCACCAAATAGCATGGCCCGGGGTTGTCTCCCTGCCTGGCTCAGCCAGTTTTGTTTCATTCTTTCTTTGAGTTCTGATGGCTTCTCCTTTTCTCCTCTTTCCCTTTCTTTTGGTTAGTTTTGCATTTATTTCCAGTGTTCTTCCATTGAATGGAGTTGTCTTTCTACCTGGCATACAGCTCAGCAGCACCGCTGCCTCAGGTCCTCGTCACAGCCAGTTGTGCCTGTCAGGCAGCCTGCCTGGGCAGGTCTCCAGGGACATATTGCCTCTGCCCTGGGGGGAAGGCCAACTCTCCCTCAGCTCCCATTTTTAGTAAGAAGAGCAGACTTCAGAGGCCAATTAAAGGAGTGTGTGCAGTGAGGATGAGCAGTTTTCTTAACTTTGAGGTCAGAAGTCTTTTGGCTGCCGGTGCTGCTCCACTGTATGCCACGGCGTGTGTTAGCAGTCAGAGGACGAGAAGATGGGATGCTGTAATTAATAAGGGCCACCAGCCCAACAGGGACATGAGCCAATCAAAAGCCCATGGCTTCATTAAGAAACGGAAGCCCGATAGCAGTGCAGAATGGGGGAAGGTGTGCCTACCTGGAGTGGGGCAAAGTGTGTCATGCCAAGAGCTTCAAAGTTCTGCAAAGTGCTGCTGGCCTCCCTGCAAGGTTTTTAGTGAAAGAATCTTCAGAGGTGTCAGGCAGGAACCTGCTTTGGGTAAGTCTCTCCCCACTATAGAGCCGGAATCTCATTCGCAGCTTGGTTATGATGTGAAGGCTTCCTCCCCATCCCAGGAGTGTCAGAATGGCAGCTGAGATCAGTACCCTAGAAGAGTTCACAGAAGGCTCCTAGTGGGTGGTATGGAGAGTGGTCTGCGGACAGCATCCCCTAAAGGATCAGTATCTACATAGCAGAAGTAAAAGTGGCCTCTGGCCGCACAGCCAGATGCCTCATTCCATTCAGAGAGTGCTAGCATTTTAATGAAACCCATGGACTCAGGCCAGTGCTCTGCCCCTGGGTTTTGAGAAAGGAAGACTCCCAGAGGAAAACCTACTTAATGAAAAGTAAGGCAAGGCCCTCCAGAGCATCTACTGACTTCCCTGGAGATGTTGGGTGAGAACCCCAGTGAGAACCTGCCTCTCTCTTCTGATCAAGGTTACTGTAAATTTTGGGAGTGGAGAGAATTATTTCATAACCCCACAGAGATCAAGTCTTCAGATAATGACAATGCAGCTGCCCTCTGTGCCAAATCATACTGTGACCCGGGGACAGTCTTCTGTGTCTGATTCCATAGAAGTGCATCAGACTGAATCGCATTGTAGAGTCTACAAAGCATTTTCAAACCATTGTCTTATTGGACTTCGCTTTCTTTTTTGGCCTTGACTGTGATCTTTCCTGGTTTGGTGACTCCAGTACCAGCCATTTGCCCCAAGCATGCTCAACGTGCTTTATTCCAATATGTCCTTACTGTGACAATGTTTACTTCCTAAGAGTGCTGCTCCAGCTCAGCCCTACCAGGAAATGTAGGTTTGTGTTTATATTCCTCAACATTCTTCTTTAAACAGAGTTTCTGCCCCAGCAGCATTTGTGTCTTCCGTAACATCAGGTCAGCTTCTGGGTAAGGATTACAAATTGTTTCTGGGAAAGTAGAACATTGCCTTAAAGCCCATCCTCTGAAATAAGACATTTCAGAGAGCTGGTTTCAGATTTTTTGGACACCCACAATTATAACAGGAATTGCTGTTAAGAGCTCCTGAGCTGGGCATGGTGGCTCATGCCTGCAATCCCAGCACTCTGGGAGGCCAAGGCAGGTGGATTGCCTGAGCTCGTGAGTTTAAGACAAGCCTGAGCAAGAGCGGGACCCTGTCTCTAAAAATAGTTGAGCATGGTGGCAGGCACCTATAGTCCCAGCTATTCGGGAGGCTGAGGCAAGAGAATCACTTGAGCACAAGAGTTTGAGGTTGCTGTGAGCTGTAATGCTACAGCACTCTACTGAGTGTGACAAAGTGAGACTGTCTCAAAAAAAAATAATAATAATAAGGCACTAAATGGGAGCTACCCTTGATGTGATTGTGACCAAGCTGTGCCAACCCCAACTCAATAAATTTGTCTCAAGTGGGTGCCATTCAAGGATTTATTTGGGACTTCATTTCCAGGCAGACATGGAAAGCCAGTGCTCCTATAAATGGAGTAACTGAGTGACTCTGTCTCCCAAAAAAAAAAAAAAAAATGGAGGAAATGTGCCTACTGTCCCTTACAATAGCTTTCTCCTTACCCTAAGTCCCCGGTGATAGAATCCATGGTTTTAATAAACATATCTACCTTCCCCTAGACACTTACTACCCATGGCAATTCTAAAGGCCCCCTGCGACTCACACAGCCCTGTGGCATACTGGGCTGCCATGGTGAAGTCCAGGGACACTGTAGGCTCAGTAGGGTCTAGTCTGAGGGGTGGCACATCCTTCCCACGCTGATCCCCTATAATACTCTCATCAGATCATTCCTCCCAAGCCCTTCAGAGGCCCCACCTGAGAAAATTATTATTCTCCCTCTTCCTAGCCCCCTAAATGAAGGGTTATCTATAGAACACCTCATGTGCTTAAGGAGAAATTTTATAACCCAGGTGCTTGAAAAACATCGTTCTTTCTAAGCCCTCAGATTGCTCTTTTCTTCGAAGCTTGAGTTTTTCATTTTCAAGGTGGTCGTCAGCATCACCATCTCCATTATCACCACCATCCTCGTCAAGTACACACCGTTGGGCGCCTGCTGCGTGGGTGACATTGTTCCCAGGGTCACAGTTCACACAACGTAAGTGTTGTGGTGTGAAGGATGGGCTTACAAAGCAAGGAGAAGAGTCTGCTCCTGCCTTCAGAGAACTTAAATACCAGTATAAGGCAGTAAGATACCCCACAGCAGCGTCTCTGGGCACGCATGTGAAAACAGAGAAAGCCCATTACACGTGTTGGGTGTGAACTGATGGAGCGGTTGGCGCAAACAGCCGTTCTAATGGTGTTGGAGAGGCGGCATGGAGGAGGTCATCCATCCCAGACTCTGTCTTCCTCCTACTGGAGAAATATAACCATGTCTTTGTTTTCTCCTTGTATTGTCTCCTGTGTAACTCAGACTGATGGAAGGAAAGAAAGGTGTCAAAGTGGAAAACAGACCTTTCCTCTCGAAACTCATCTTCTTCAATGTCTCTGAACACGACTACGGGAACTACACCTGTGTGGCCTCCAACAAGCTGGGCCACACCAATGCCAGCATCACGCTCTTTGGTGAGACTGTGCCCTGGGCTGGGCGGGGAGAGAGTGTGGGCAGGAGAGGGGTCCTGGGGAGGGGCAGGACGGGAGGGCCTGCGAGGGCCCGTTTCCAAAGTCACTTAGGCAGGAGTGAGTAAGAGAAGTCAGAGAGAGGAGACAGAGAAACAGCAAGGCACAGAGGGAGAGGGAAACCGGCACATGTCTGAAAGTAGCTATCAGAGCAGGAATATAAAAATGAAAAAAAGAACGTTCACGTTTCACTCTCTCTTATCCCAAGATAAAAGGACTTGGAGATGCCAAAAAAATGACATTTAATTTTTTTCGTGATGTGGGGTTTGGTGAAAATTATAACCCCCCTAAACTGACTGTGGGGTTTATAATTAGGTAAAATAGTCAAGAGCTCAAAATGTTCTACAAGTTCAATATTTTGCTTGTCACTTTAGTATGAAATTTCCCCTTGTCTCAAACTGTTTCCAGTCATCCATCTCCATCCTCTCTCTGGCTGGTGTACTGATGCCAGAAGCAAGCCGGCAGCCCCTGTGGCCCCATGTACCCTGCCCTCTGTGAGCAGAGAGCCCGGCCTTGGGGCGCCTGCCCTGACTGTGCCATCAGGCCTCTGCTGGTGGCTTCCATCGTTAATGGACGCACATCCTCCCCATAGGTTGCAGTATTAATTTCCACTTGCCTTTTGGACAAATTCCTTCATACTCCATCAAGTTCAGTGAGTTTAGGATTTTTTGAATTGTTTTCCACACAGCCCCTCCCGCCCGTGTTAACAAACGCACGTGTTCAATGTGAAGGGTGGGAAAGCAGAGGCCTTGGCAGATAATTGGCAACACTTAAATTCCTTTTCTTCTGAGACCTCCCAGACAGTCCTGTAGCCTCCAGGGCCCTCCGCCACCCCTACCCCTGTGACATACCCTCGGTGGCAGTGGGTACAACTCACTCTGAGTCATGAGCCCGGGCTGCTCCACTTTGCCATCTCTGCTTCCAGATCACATCCACTCTACCTCTGCCCGGCACATAAAATAAAACCCAGCTTTATTTGAGAGGGCCAGGGATGGGAAGGCCGCCCTCCATCCCCGAGCTGGCAGCTCAGAATGGGCAGAGCTGTGATGGGAGTGAGTGATCTGTCTGACATCTCACACACAGGGATGATCATCAATGCCCCTCACATTTGTTAAGCCCTTTTGGCTTTTTGGCAGGTGTCTCTCTGCATGAACAGAGGGCCAGGATTTGGAAGAAACAGACTGCTTCCTCCCTCACCTTGCAAATCTGGCACTCCCCCTCACTTTCCATTAAACTCTCCCAAGTCCTGCCCTCCACCCACAGAGACCTCAGCCTCCTCAGCGGTCTCCAACCCCCTCTGCCCTCCTTTCTGTACTGATTTGGATGCATAAAATGGTTTTGCCATTGGCTTTATCACTGCTGTCTAATTCCCTGGCTCTCCCCTTAAATTCATCTCAGAGTTATTCAAGAATAGAAAGAAGCAGCAAACCCCCCCCCCTTTTTTTTTCTAAGAATGAAATAGTTGACATTTATGACAAGCATAGTAGTGAAGCAGGGGTGATAAATGTGCCCTTCTCAGCGGACCATGTGTGGCAAGTAAGGCTTCAACTTCTCCCCTCTCCCACCCCATGCCAGCATTTGCCCCTCCCCCACATCCTTTGGGACATTCCCACCATTGCCCCATCTCTGGAGTCCAGGGTTTTCTAAAAAGTACATTAAAAAGAAATAATATGTATCCAAATATGTTTAGAAAGATGGGGTCAACTGGAGATGGGCAGAGTGCATATGGGGATATTCCTTAAAACAGGAGGTCTCAGAGCCTGAACACGCTTTATCTCCAAGAGGGAGCGGAAGTTTGCAGCATTTTCAAAACTTAATCAGAGGCCAGGCATAGTGGCTCATGCCTGTAATTCTAGCACTCTGGGAGGCCTCGGGGAGGATCACTTGCGTTCAGGACTTTGAGACCAGCCAGAGCAAGAGTGAGACCCTGTCTCTACTAGAAAACTAGCCAGGCATTATGGCAGGTGCCTGTAGTCCCAGCAACTCCAAAGGCTGAGGCAAGAGGATATAACTTGAGCCCAGGAAGTTGAGGTTGCTGTGAGCTGTGATGCCACGGCACTGTACTAGGATGACAGAGTGATAGTCTGTCTCAAAAATAAATAAATAAGTAAACAAACCAACCAACTTGGTCAATCAGAAGCCAATTCAGTGTTTTGGCCTCAGCTGAGAGACCATTCCTGAGGAGCTCATCACAAGCAATGCTGCCTGGGTCCCCTAGTTCTGTGGAGCTAGTGAAACTCCCTTGACATGCGAGAGGACTGTTTCCAACCCACCAGCTCTTGCTGAGGCAAGTCCAGCCATTACTGTGGCTCCTCCATTCATTCATGAGCTCACCATCAATGAGCTCCTTGGAAAAACATGAATTTGTTAGAGAATTTTCTATGTCATTTTTCATCACGATCCATCCAGCAGACTCGCACAACTCAGAGAGTTAGCTTTTGCTTTTTGTGAACGAACAAACTTTCCGATGGATTTTGCTGTCCCGTGGCATTACAGAAAGCCAGCTAAATTACGAGGATTTCGCTACCGACTTGTGCGCAAACGGAACACTCTATCCATGTGACCTAGGCGAACGTGGAGAAGTGAGGAATTCTGGTGCAAGAGGCTCCCATCGTGACTGCAGCCGGGATCTTTCAAGGTCCTTAAGCCAAATGGGAGTAGGTTAATCCCTCCTCTCCTGAACCAATAGGGCTCTGAGATTAGAGAAATTGCAGGAGCCTCTGAGTCTGGCTCCCAGGTTCCTGAATGGCAGAGTTTGGGGGGACCTTTTCACTCTCACATTGGCCCAGGTTCAGAATTTTTGAACTTGGTCTCCCACGATGAAACAATGAGGGTGGGGATCCAGAGGAGAAATCCCATCTGGAAAGAGTCCTTGGGCTTTTGTTAGCAAATCATGAACCCAGCCTGGCACAACCTAGGCAGGATTCCATAAGTGCTGCAAAACGTGTGCAGTGGCCAACCTCCCTTACTGCCCGCCCGTTGCATCCCAGCACAGAAACACAGCTTCCCAGTGTTTGTTTCGCTGCCCCTTGTCCTGCCGCCTTTGATTTTTGTGTTTTTCTTATTTATCCATTCCTGCAGAATTGTTTGTGAAAGGCAGTATACAAACTATATATGACCAATATATAGCTGCTGTATATAATATATGTGTCTGTTCTCATTTTTCTCTCCTGTATGTCCCTCACCCGATTTAGAACTAAATGAGCCCACAAGCTCAACTTTGTTGCAAGGTCAGTATCCTCCTGGCTTTCTGTTTTCCCCCCTCCCATCTCCCAGAGCCCCTGCTCCCCGCTTGCTTTCCCCGGGTGCGTTTCCTGAGCCCCCTGTTAGCCTGTTCAGGGGCTGGTGGTGCAGGGCTGTTTGAGCAGGTTCCTGGGAGCTGGGTAGACATCAAGGTAGACATCCCCTGCTCTGCCCAGGAAAGCGGGAAGAGGGATGGAAAATAAAACACCATCAGAAGCTCCAAGCCCAGAGGTGAGCGTGAAGGCATAGTGCTGAGAGTCAGTCTGGACCCCGTAGGAAGACACCTCCAACTGATGGAGAGTTTTCATAACAAGAGTCCTATTCATGCCTCCCAGCGACACGATGATTCAAATACTCCATCAAATGCATCAGCCGGTTCACCACGAGGCTCTCCCAGGGAGGAAGGTAGGCACGGTTGCCAACAAGCAATGCTCTGGAGGGGCTGCCGCTGAGATCTTGGTTAGAATCCAGCCGGTCGTAGTTCTCTATTCTTGGGCAAGTCACGAAAGCTTATTTAGACTAAATTTCCTTTTCTGTACAATGCAATTGATCTGCCTTCTCTCCCTTCCAGAGTAGTTCCAACAGTTAATCAAGGACACATATTAAGAGGCTTTGAAAACTGGGAGGTGCATTTTGAAGATCCAGATGCAAGCTGATAGACAGTGCTCCCCTCGGGGGAGTGTCATTGAGCTTGCTAACTCTTTCCTCACCCCTCTCCTGATCCCCTCTGTGGCTTCTCCCACTTCCCTATCCCCCGATGACATATGCATCTCTCACTTCTCTCTGCCCAGCCCTCCTGGCTTGTCCCCTAGCCTAATGCAGTGCTCACTAAGGCTGCGCCTAAACATTGAGGCTGAGCGGGAAATGCACTTGGGCCATGTGCACTGCTCTCCTGCTCCTACGGACGGTGCTGACCGCAGCCATAGCCCGGTGGGAAGGTGCCTGTGAGAGATGCTGGTCCCCAATGCCACCCCAACCCCATAGCCTCCCTCCTCCTCCAGACCCCTACCCACCCTGTGCATCCGCTCACCTTCTAGATGTGTGTTTGCCAGAGGATGGCCATATTTGGGGGACATGGAGGAGGAGACAGAAGGAAATGAATTATACGGGGAGCAGTTTGACAGATGAGGACAAGCACTTTTATCATGAAAAGAGTCAGAGCTGCATTATTCACCTTGGTGATAAATAGTGGCCTGGGGATGAGCCACAAACAGGAGAAGGAAACAGAGGAACAGAAAGGAAAAATGAAGTCAGGGGAGGGATTCTGACGTGACTTGAGATGTCAACTTAGGTTTCCCGAACTCCAGGGGAGGGATGTTCACAGAGCCCACATGGCAGGAGCACCACAGCTCGCACCTCGGTAGAGGGATGAGGCAGAGGCTGAAGCTGAGACATCATGTGATGATATCCTTGCAGAAGATGCTAAGCTAATTCTGTCCATTAAGATCTTCCTTCTTAGAGGAAATACGAGCTTGTAAAACTCAGGTGGTGGCCTCTGACGTGCTTATATTGAACCGAAAGTGTCTCAACTGACAGATGTACAGTAATCCCATATCAAAGACAACAGCAATGCAAAAAAGTTACCTGGTTGCTGAGCATGGGATGAGGACCAGGTGACGCTATTGTTACTCTGTACCCACTGAGATACGGCTGGGATGCCTAGTGTCCCTCCTTTGTGAGCTGATCAGTTGGAGTGGATGCTTCTGCACACCAACTTTATTTGCTGGTCCTTGGGATAGGCTCAACCCTCATCTCAGCAACCTTCTTGAGTGTAGGGGAATGGGACAGGGCAGAAGTCATTGACTGCAGACACCTGGAATGTTCTGCATTAGTGTGGTTTTCCATATAGCTGCTGGACTCTCTTGTAGACTAAAATATTTTAGAGAAAACAGAACTTGCACCCAGGCATGCTTACCTCATTTGTCTGTGTTCTTGTTCCTCCTCTGCTCTGCTGGTCTTCAGTGCAATAGAGAGTTACCTGTTTTCTCAAGGAATACCCCCAAATTATGCTTATCTTATCTCAGAAATGCTGACAAAGATTTATATGAATGTGTGAACTTCCACTGACGGAGGAACACTTGGCTTTAAGAGACGTTGAAAGCTATTTTTGCTACCCAATATCTGGATGGACTAGGAGGATTTTGATAAGAGAATTTTGCTCCTCCTCAGCATTTTCTGCCACCATTGAAGTATTTCTCTGCTTCCCCTTTGCAAACACAACAGATTGCATGTCACCTTCTCGTATTAATATTTGGTGGCGCAGGACTCCGCCGTGATAAATAAGGACTCAGGAATGGGACTCCATTCCTCACTGAGCTTCTGCACAGCCAAGGGTGCCGGAGCTGCAGTGCAAGCTCAGCGGCTCCATGGCTGTTCATTTTCCACCCACTGGCCCTTCGTCTTTTATCTCCTAGGCATTAAGGCAGACTTGATGGTATCAGTGGGCAGGGAAAGCTTGGCTGATTAATGCCCGTGAACCTCACAGTGACCAACAGACCAATTTATTAAAGAAGAGAGGACTAAAGTAAACTCTGGATATCAGACAGAAACAATTGCAGTGGAAGAAATGATCATTTCTTCCCTGCAAAGGATTGAAGATGGTTAATTAGACCAAGTCATTCAACACTAGGCATTTTGATGACATGGGTATGTCCAAATAGAAGATGCAAACAACAAAAATATTCCTTCATTCACTTTCTAGAAAATTGGTACATCCATCTTCACATGAAACACACCTTCTGTCCATGAGAATCAGACAGTGGTCCTGTGCTTACCTGGGTTATTGGATTCAGATCCTACTAAGTACGGGCTTTGCTGCCAAAAAGATCACTTTATGAATGGAACAGAGGTACTGATATTGGATCAGAGACTTGGGCTAGCAGGCTCTTTTTATTTTTTTCTTTCTTTTTGTCCTTCCTTTCTCCTTTTCCTCCCTTCCTCCTTCCCTTCCTTCTTTTCTCCCTTCTTTTCTTTCGTTTTCTCTCTTTTGGACATTTTTTTCCCACTCTGCCTGGCCTCTTGTTAATATGTCATTAACAAAGAGATCAATTAAATTTCAGTCAAAGTCTTGGCAAGGAAAATACATACTTGGGTTTCCAGGGATTGTTTTGTCTTCTTAATAGCCAAAATGTCACTTACGACTTGCACTGGACACTCAGAGGACCCAACTGGTGTTGGACAATCCCCACCATGACACAGAGGACAGTGCTAGTATATTCACATCTCTTCCTACAACCAAAGCAAAGGGAATGGACTGGAGTGCAGCAGGATGGGTGCCGAGTACTTATAGAAGCATCATGGTAGGACATGAGTGGGGCAAGGACACTGTAGTTAACTGGGAAGATTGAAATATTGCTGTCTAGAAAAGCCCAAAGATGAATTCTAGCTAAAATCAAGAATGAGTGTCTAATTGTCCTATGTGGACACTAATGCACTTTGGCCTCTTTCAAATAGTGTGTGTTGGAGATTCAGAGGAAAAAAAAAAAAACATCTGGATGGGAACAAGTGAGCTGAAGTTATTTCCAGGCGCTTGCCTGCTTTTGGTTTGGGGGTAAAAGTTGTATGACAACTTCATCTCTCCAAGTCTATCTTCAAACTGTCCTTCCTCTTTCCATTTTCCTTTTTCTTGGTACTGAGTGACTCATAAATCCATAGCAACTGAATGAGACAGTTCATGAAAATAGTCCCTCCTTAGCTTCTGGGCTGGTTTCTAGGGTCCAACAAGCATTCCAAGGGACCATCCTTACTGAACACCCGGGCAGGATGGCACTGTCCATCCTAGCTTTCCTCTGATATTTTGCCTTTATATCAGATCTTCTCTCAATCACAAGACATTGGATCATAGATAACCTCTTATACCTTTATGTATTCAGGGTGGCTTCTCAGGGTTGCTTATATTCACATAAATCAAGACAGATATCTATGTCAGGTGCTCTTAAAGAATAGATTGGGAGCATGAATGTACAGATATGTATGCACCTGTCTTTGAGCAAATATTATAGTTGTGTTTTAGGTAAGTTATGTCTAGGTTGTCTTTCTGTGTATAAGGTCCCTTGCACAGAGAACATAGCCTCCCAAGGTTCAATGCAACAAGGTTTAACACAATTGTCCATCCTTCTTATATCTATGGTGAGCAGCTGTCTAGGCCCTTAGCTAAAGAGAGAAGTAAAAGATTAGAGATCATCCCAAATTTGGGCCAAATAAGACATCTACTCTCCACAGAAAAGGTGGGGAGACCCTGTGGGTCCCTCTGAAGCTGGTGCAATGGGGTCTTTTCATGGTCTATTCAGCATAGAGGGGCTGGCCCACAGGGAGGTCCCACAAGTCCCAGTGCAGCAGCACAGGGGTGAGTGTCATCGGTTCAGGTGGCCCCAGAGAGACGGGTCAATGCCAGACAGACTTTTACATTTCAAACACAGTACGAACAGCTACCTACATTTGAACTGCTGTATTATAAATCCATCAACTTTATACATGAGGCCTACAGACTTCAAACAATTTGGGGATCTCCAAATTGTTGATGACCAAGGAGAGAAAGTTGTTCTTCAACCTTTTAGCTTGGCACTGTGGGCCCCAAGGTATGGTTGTGTCGCCTGCTGAGACCAGGTGGATATTTTGGTTCTGCTTGAGTCTGTGGTCCATTTTGCCCATCATTCGTATCTTTCTCCTACCCTCAACTCACTCCCAAAAAACCCAGAGGGCTGAGATGTGAGGGCTGGGCTGCTGTAAGACACAAATGCAGGAGGCCTGAGGAGTCTCCTGGTACCACTCACTTCTAAGATCTTCTGAGGGCAGCGTGACGCCTCCATCTGCTTTCTCCTACCTTAACAGTGGCTTATTTTTTAATTTCTTTTAGAAGTGAAAACTACAGCCCTGACCTCTTGGAAAGGTTTGTATATTTCTTTTTCAGACAGCTGCAGCCTTGGTGGGAAGGAGATATGTAAAACTCTTCACCTTCCTCCAAGATAACTTCTTTGCTAAGCTAACCCCAGAAAGCAGCCTAGAGGGAATCCTCCCCAACCCTGAGCTGTCTCTGTGTCGATTTAGATTAACCCCATCCCCAGGGACATCCCATCCTCTCTGGGTGGCTTCAACCTGCGGAAGTCTAACTTCTCATTGCTGGTGGTACTAATGAGCACCTGTCAGAGCCCAGAAAAGCTCCGTCTCTGGGCTTCTCTGTAGCAGGCCTGCCTCTCCCCTTGCACACTGATGCTCTAATGCAAAGATCTTCCTAGACCTCGGCCCTGCATGCTGCTCTTTGCTTGCTCCGTTCTTTCTTTCTTTCTAACTTGAAGCTAGAAGGGAAGTGGAGGGAGGGAGGGGAAGTGGGAAAAGGGGGAGGTTCTTGGGTGAGTCACTGAGCTACAAATAAAATGCATCTTATTTGAGGCTTTCATTCCTGCCAGATGTTTCCGATGGATAATTGACACTCATCACAGTTCCTTGGGACCCTAACCGTCCTGGTAATTAGTCTCTTTAGGCCTCTGTAGCTCTCTAATGAGATAGAGGCAATAGAGGCCTCCAATGTGACATGGAGGCGTGGCTGGATGAAGAGCAGGGCCTCATCTGTGTGGCCCGTGTCACCAGGCAGATGGCCGAGCTATCACTCTGAGAGGCCCTTACTCTCAGGACACTGTGGATCATGCCTTTCTGGACCAGAGGTCCTTGTTCCATAGGGTTCTTCTGGGCAGCATTCAGTCATGTGGAACGGCCTGCGGGAGGCTGACCAGCTGTGTCTGCAGCACCCACCTTCAGCAGCGCCCGGGCCAGGCAGCCCTCTGGCTGCTCCTTCTTCTCTTCATTCTCTGAGTTAGTGGGGAGAAAATTTCATTTGAAGACAGAAGTTAAGGGACCTTGGGAAAGTGCCTTGAGCTGTCAAAAGCTAAGTTTCCACATGTTAGAAAAGGAACTAATAGTCCTCACCTCCTGCACGAGTGCCATTAAGGTCTCATGATAGCTTCCCAGCTGACGGATGTCCTAACTGATGTGGCTTTGCTTCTGTGTGCACATTCACCTAGCCACAGGGATTTTCAATGACTGCATTGTCTGTAGTTGGAAAATGGTAGGAAGGATTCAGAAGAGGAAACTGAGGTACGGCGGAAGATAAAGCAGGAAAGGAGTGTCTTGTTGTGTGACGGCTTGCTTTGTTTTGTGGTTGTTTATTCTTCTCAAAGTACAATTTTTAAAAGGTGAAACCCACAAAGACAAACAAATATGGACATGTCAACATGGGTCACAGTGTCCCCTCCCTCCTCGACAAGCAGTGAACACCTGCTGGGGGCCAATGAGACACAGACCCTGCCTGTGTGACACTTAGGGCACAGAGGAGAAAATACATAAATTAAACAAATAAAAGAATTGGGATGCAGAGGGGTGAAATGTTAATAGCAGGAAATGTATGATGCTGAGGGGCCAAACTGAAATCGGTCAAGGAAGGTTTCAGGCAAAAGGAGCAGTGTTTTAGAGTGGGGAAGAAAGACAGCATGGCTAGAGGATGGCTGTCACGAGCACCTGCTCTAGCCTGTGTCACACAGGAGGGAGATACGACTGGAGGTCAGGCTAAGAATGGAGAGAGCAGGCAGGTCACAAAATGTATAGCACCTTCTGGCTAGAAGTCGGGAAATTTGTTCAGTCTGTTGGAGTCAAATAGATTAGCAGTATGATCAATTTGGAATTATGGAAACACCATGCTGGAATTGGCATAAGGAATAACTTTCAGGGGTCACGGCCCAATTCATGAGCTTTTGGGGGAAGTGCAATGTGATGGTGTAGGCTTTTTGCTTTGGAAGGAGAAGTAAAAGGCAACTACCCCTTTTTCCTCTTCCCTCTGTCCAGCTTGGTCCCAGTTAGGTTTCCGGGACGTGCAGAGGGAATACACAGGACCTTGAGGAGGCAGAAAAGTTTGTGTGGGGTGACACTGGGCAAGCTGGGCATGGTCAGGCACAGTCAGTGCCAGCCCCTGGCCAGGCAGCCCTTGGGGCTTTCCCCAGATACACTCCCAGCAAGAGAATAGCTGGTGGGCATTTCGCGGCCATTTTCTATCTTTTATTGGTAGTTCTCTGACACAAAGATCAGGACCCATTCTTGCAAGCTCTCTGAGGTGCTTCCCAGCAGGGAGCAGAGTTGCAAATAAGCCCTGAACACAGACGCCCAGGGAGAGTGCCTGGCACAGCCAGCAGGCCATTGAGAGCTGCCACAGGGGGCATTTGCCAGCTCCAGCTGCCTCCAGATCCCTCACCTGGAAACAAGTTTTCAGCCTTTTCTTATGTGACAGCAGGCCAGTCCCCCGCTGGGCTGAACACCTGTTTGTGGCATTGTCCTCCCTGGAGACCACTTCTGCCTGGTCAGCCCTAAAAGGAGAGAATGGAAGAAGGACAGGGAGAGCATCTCGAAACTGGGAAGTGACACTCACCCGTCTCTGTCTGTACAGAGCATCTTGGCCACAGGCGCGGCAGGGAGGGAGGATGGGATGGAATGGGGAGTGGGCATCAGAGCTGAGTGTGTGCATGTTTGGGAGAGCAAAGGACATGAAAGAAGCGGACAGCCATGCTGGCTGCTGTGTGTCCTGCCTGCATGGCGTCCCAGCCATGCAGGACATATTTGGAATCACATATGAAGATAGACTGTCTGCCCAGGTGAAAGAGAAGACCCGGCTCCCACAAAGGCTGGCTGGGCTCTGAATCAACCTTTGTATCTCAGAGGGCTCAGCCTCCAGCACTGCACAGCAAGGGCCATAGCGGGACAGAGCTGGGAGTAGCAGAGGTGGAGAGGACTTCCACAAGGGAGGGGTCATGACCTCTCACCCCTGAAAGCAAAAGGCCGCAGCTTCTCTGATACCAAGGAGTATGCTGTGTGGACAAAGCAAATGGATAGAAAGACAGAGTTTGTGGTGGCGCTCTATGTAGAATCCTGGTAGGGAGGTTCTGGAAGACACAACTAGTCAGTGACGAGCCCTAAGTGACAGGTGTCTCTACACCTGAAGTGTTAGCCCACAGGAGCTCCGTGGGGAAGTTCCCTGGTCACCTGTATCCTACCACAGAACCCCCCGGATTCGTGCTGCCCAGTACTTCTCCTTTTTGCAGGGTAGACAGGTGGATAGGGAGCCCCAGAGTTGCCCAGCATGGAGTCCCACTCTGCCAGTAAGTTCTGGCCTTGGGATTACTGCACACCAGACGCCAGGGGAAAATGGAGGTTGCATGATGAGCTGTTGCATTTCAAACATGCGGCTGTCTCTGAATCAGGGACTAAGAAATAAAACCAGATGGGCGGTGCCTCCAGGCCAGGAGTTCCAGCACTTGATGGGATAATCCCATATAGCATGAGCAATCCTGGTTGAATTCTGATCTGCTTTAGCTGGAAGTGTGAGCAATGTTGAACATCTGAAACAGGCACGTGGGTTCTGGCCGTGTTTCTGACCGCCCACTGTGAGCTTTTTGAGGTCTTCAGCTTTGAATCCCTCCATTAAATCCAGAGCAACAGGCAGGCTAGAGAAGGTCTGATATGAGAAGGCAGTGAGTTCCTTAGGTCCTAATTCCTATGGGCATCTGGACACATGTGTTGCTCAGGAATTATAGGTTCATTAGGAGAGCTGTTAGCCACTGGACTAAGGAGGCCAGAAGGCTTATGTTCCAGGACAGGCAGGAAGTTTGCTGGGAAATTGTATGACATTGGAGTTCTTTAGCCTCCTGAGTTTGTCACCTTCTCAAAAAGTATTTATTCATAGCCTAGATCAGTTATGTCTCAAAGGACAATGTTCCCCATCTCCTCAACATGGACATATACCTCCGGTCACCTCCACATGTGCAGCAAGAGGCCCCCATGCCCTCACCTGATCCTACCTCTACTCTATGGAGCTGGCTTTGGCCTTTCAGGCCCGTGATATTTTAGCTGCATCTGCTGTGGCCTTGTCCAGATGGGGAAGAGGTCAAGAGCTCCAGATAGGACCCTGCACCATTCCTGAAGACAGGGTGGTTGCAGAATGGCAGCCACGGGCAGACAGATTGCCGCCTGCAACAGGTCCTGTGCTGAGCAACTGGCCTGGCGGCTGGAGGGGGATATGAGTGTCTGAGGCAGAAGTCTCACTTTATTTAAGCTCTGTGTAGGATATTAATTTATCCGCCACTTTCTTATTGAATTTGACCCTTTGCTATGGCCTTACCAAGGTAGGCCACAGTAAAGGATTCATGGCCATCAGGACCCGTTAACCTGAGCTTCAAGTTCTCTCCCTGTGAGGGAAGCCCTCCCGTTACATAGAGGTGCATCCCAGGGCATCCACACCTTAGGGAGTTCATCCCTAATGCTGGAGATGGAACACCAATTCTCCGCTCAGAGGGACGTCTCACCAGGGACACGCCTAGTGACAGCAGACCAGGCAGAGGACAGGGCTTCCTTCCGTTCCATACCAGGCGGTCACGGCAAGTGTGTTCTCTCCACAGGCCCCGGCGCCGTCAGCGAAGTGAACAACAGTACGTCGAGGAGGGCGGGCTGCATCTGGCTGCTTCCTCTCCTGGTCTTGCACCTGCTCCTCAAATTTTGATGTGAGTGCCACTTCCCCACTGGGGAAAAGCTGCCGCCTCTGTCCCCACCAAGCAACAGCAAGAGCAGCACCAACGGCGACTAATCAGATACATTCAAATGAAATTCGGAGAAACTAAGCCTCATGGGACAGAAATTCGAGGGAGGGGAACAAAGAATACTTTGGGGGAAAAAAAAAGGTTTAAAAAAGGAAATTGAAAATTGCCTTGCAGATATTTAGGGTACCGTTGAGTTTTCTTTCTTTTCCCAAATGGGAAGAACGCACACCGGCTTGGACCCACCCTCAAGCTGCAGCATCGTGTGACCGCTCTGTGGCCAGCGTGGGCAAGGGCTCAGCCACTCTGCCCTCAAAGTGCCCCCCAACCATGGAACATTCTGGAGTCGGCCACCCCAAATTCAGTCAATAGAGGGGAACACAGTGTGAGACATTCAGGCCCAGATGGGGCAGGGCGGGTCCTTTGCTGGACTGTGCCACCCTTGTGTGTGTTACGACACATGAAATTCAAAGGTGAAGAAAGAAAAGGAAACCGAAACAGCCCAACAGCAACAATCCCACAAACAGTCACAAAAGATATCGTTCAAGTTTTTGGGTTTTCTTTTTTTCTTTTTTTAATTTTTTTTTTCATTTTACTACGTGGACATCACAGATAATAAGAGCTTCTGATTCATTATTAATTTTATTAATTATATTTTCTGATATGCGTCTAGAACTTAGTGCAAAAACAAGACAAAACTAAAAAAAAAAGAAAAACCGCAGTTGAAAGGGGTGACGAGAAGTATGTTTGTTAAACGGTAAAAGTGAATAGTGTACTTCTTAACTAGGTTTACAACTGGTGGAGCACACACCAGGCATGAACCACCTGGTGAGGATTGGGCCTGTCCACCAAAACAATACATCCGATTTAACCAACACCTCCACCAGCGCTTCAGATTTCCCTTTACCCTGGCAACTCTGCAGACAGTACTAAGCTGTGTACACACCGTTTAGGAACGGAAAGGTGACCGCGCTGTATTTTGGGTTCGTTGGCTATGCTTCTTTTGATGACATATATTATACAGTATATATATACATATATTTTTTTTTGTTAGAGTTCTAGCCGTTTCCTTTCTCAGCAGGTCCGTTCTCAGACATTATTGCATGCTGTATATGGCGTTAGCTGTGTGTTGGTCTTCTACAAGACGATAGAGTTTACTGGTACTTGTGTAATCAGCTCCTGCCTTTTTTATTTCCCTGGGTTATTTACATGTCAGAGACATTTATAAAAAAGTGAAAAGAGAAACAAAAAACAAAGAGCAGAACAACTAATACCAGGCGTAGCATCTTTCCAGGTGTGGCTCTCTGCAGCGCGGGCAGCCTGGTGGCCTCGTCGCCCCGTGGGGCCCTGTGGCGTTAACAGACGGCAAACAGCTGAACAGACTAAACCGTCCCAACCCACTCGCTCCAGCCCGTTGTGGGAATCTCTGATGCCTTTGTGACCACTGGAGAGTTGAATCCTCTTGGTTTATTTTATTTAATTTCCCACCTTTGTGTGAGTGTGTATGAAAGAGGAAAAATGCAATTTTTAGGTAACCTTTTTGTTCCTCCCCCAGAGTCTGGGAACCAGAGAAGCCTCGGGGAGGGGTCCTGGATATGATGAGGGAAAGTGGGATTGGGGGACCGGGGAGGGAGGGGTTGTCTCTGACTTGACATTAAAAAGTGTTCCATGTCCCTCTTCACCTGGTGTGGCACCTCATTCTGCGGGGCATGGGGGACTGAGCCTGTCTGGCTCAGGGTTGAAGAGTGGGGAGGGTGATGGGCATATAGACCCCCTTGTGGGCTGTTGGGGGACCTTTCTATGGCAAGTGATGCAATGACAAGCAAGGGGTCATGAGGTCCCTTGACTCCCTTTGGAAGATGTAAAGCAAGGTGTGGGTCTGGTTTCAGAGGGCCTGGCCGAGGCTGCCAGCATCCTGCTCACATCCAGACACCTTTTGTCATAACAGGCCAAAATGTCAAGTCCAGTCAAGGAGAAGGCTTTCAGGTCCGATGATTTCCGGAAGGCAGCAGAGGCAGCTATTGCTAAAAGAACAACAAAAAACAGAACAATAAATCCTGGCTTGGAGATTGTTGGCTAGCAAATTATCCCAAATCCTACCAACCAGTGTTCTGGGGACTCTCCTCGGCCCATGCCTGCCCCCTGAACCCCACCTTTAGCCACAAATGAGGAGGAATGGAAATCTTCCTGCAAAATAATATTCAAGTAATTCTAACTTGTTCTGATTGATTCTGGGAAGTAAATAAGGAGCTGAAGGTCCACTGAGGGGCAGAAATGAGGTCAGAGGCAAAACTCTTGGAAATGACCGCACCTGTAATTCTGGGGTTGTTTTCACCAGAGAGGAATCAGGAGTGTTTGCAAGGATGTTATGCCACCTCCACCTGCTGCTAGTAAAACTTTGAAAAGATTATCAACTTGGCTTTCCTTGCCCTTATTTCCCCCACTCCCATCCCCAGATCCCAAATTTCTTATTCTCAGAAGGTTCTGGAGCTGTCTGTCCAAGCCTCGTAGATTTTGGCTGCATTCTGCATTGTTGTTATTCCTCCTCATATCCCAGAACCATTAACGATGATGAGGAGCTTTAAGTCTCCTTGGAGTGGAGGTGGGTGAATGAGATTTACTAGCTCTGCCAAGCCCAGCACCTCTGCAGACACTGACTGGAGACTTTGGGAGTAGATCATGACTCCCTGGCACAAAGTGTGAAAAAGACAGGTAATGTCCATATTTCTAAACTGTAGCCCAGAAACTCCTCTGCATAAAATGTGCCAAGGCACCTGCAAACAGGTACTTCCAAGACTTTTCTGGGAAAGGAGAACAGAGCAAACAGCTTTTGTTGGAAGAGAAGCCTTCCCTTTCAAATACACTACCACTAATGTCTAGTAGCAGACACATACTAATACCTACTAGACTTCTACTAGTAGACAACGGTAGTATCTGCTCCTACTATCTACACTTCAGATCTCTCTGTCACCAGCCTCCCAGGTGTGAGTGGCCAGTCAGGGCCAAGTTTATAAAGTGGCATTGATAAGTCTTAGTTTTGCCCATTCGCCAATTCCATACCCTCAACTCTGTGGTCCTCTTGTCTTGCGGTTCTTCAGGGCTCCAGTTATGCAAGAACTCATATATTGTACAACCCACTTTACCATGACTGATGAGTTCACCAGATAGGGGACCTCTCTATCCTTGGTTAAGCAATGTTTTTTCTCTTTATCTGTTCAGTGTGCTGCATATGAGGTCAATGAAGTTTGCAAACTCATCCTTAAAAAAGTGCTACATACTCATTGCTGACTATCACTGGAGTCAGCCTCAAAGAACTTGGGAAGCCATGCACTGATGCGAGCACTTAGTCTACCCTTCAAAGCACTTCTAGGATCACTTCTTGAACTTAATTGTTGGACCTTGTATGACAACAGGTCTGATGGTCATTCCAGAGAAAAGAGTTCCAAAATTGCTTTGAAGGGTGAACTAGGCACTGATGTCAGTGCACAGCTCCCCAAGGGGAGTGCTTCAAATTTACCCTTATGATAGTCAACAATGAGACATGTAGCACTTATTCCAGCACAAGTTCACAAACTTAATTGTCTGAACTTGTAAGCCCCAATCTGCTGAGTAACTGTATTAAAGGGCCACGCCATTGGGAAGGTTGAGAACCACTGCTTTAAAGGGAACATATGGGTACCCAAAGCGAAGCGGGTTCACTTTCCTAGGCTTTCACGTAGACTTAGCGTTCCATAGGAGCTGAGAAGAACAATTCTCAGGCCTACCTCTCTTGGAAACAGGAGATTGGCAAGAGAGTAAAGAGAAATACCATAAATAGAGTCTGCAGGGATTTTTCCCCCTGGTGCAGGTATTGATGGGAAATGATTGCTACAGATTGGCCTGGATTTGAAGTGTGTTGGACCCCTTGTGACTCAGAGATTAGTCACTGCAGTTCTTAAGGATTCCTCCACTACCCCTAACATTAGGATGTCCCTCAGGGAATCGTTATTTAGTATTGGTAGGTTTCTATCCCATTTTAGCCTTTCATGATGTAGAGGAGATGGGGAGAGATACACAGTCCATAGCCACTCTAGCCAAACACTCCTATAGAATTACATTTACCTTCTCTCTACAGAATATCTGCTCCTCTCCAGCCATGCAAATGTGCAGTGGCTCTGTGGCTTCTGTACTTAAACATTTCCCGTCAATGCCTTTACACATGGGGCCAGATGTCTAATTGAAGTCCTTGTCCAAGGGCAGCCCTCTGATCCATGGGATGTTCCAAGCATGTTCATAGCTGATGACCCACAAATGTTGTTTTCATTGCTGTGGACACTGATGACAGACAGTGATGATGAGTGATAGTCATTGTTTTTCAAGATGGAGGTAAGTTAACAAATGAATCAACACTGAAATTTGATCCCAATTTAACAGATTTTACTGGACCGACCCCAACATTATCTGTACCTCCTAAACCATGAGTTTAAAAGGAAAGCCAGTAGCTCTAACCAATCACAGGAACCTAGATGTGTGCATTTGTTTCTTTAAAACATGTCAAATGTGGGTTCAGCAACACAATGCTAAGGCTTTTCTACTTAAAAAGTGGTAAAAAGTTGAGGCGCAACTCATCCTAGAGAAAGTGCCACATACCTCACTGCTGAGTATCACTACAAACACCTTCAACCTACTCCCCTTGGGAAGCTATGCACCAATGCCAGCACCTCGTTCACCCTGCAAAGCAATTTTTCTAGGATAAAGTCACAAATGTAATTGTCAGACCTCATTCTTCTCACTAATGATAAAAATATGTGTGAATGGAAGGATGTGGAAAGCTAGAGGCTCCTGCGGATGGAAAGCCTTTCTGCCCTGGTGCTGCTACCTGCCATATGAGCAAGCACAAGTTGGGTGACTCTTCATCAGCTAAACACTTTGAAATTTTGAGAGTAGTGATATCTGATGGAGAATTATTTCCTCTTTCCAGCAGAAAAAAAAAAAAATTGAAACCAAATCCCATAGCTAATTTGGTTCAGAACTTGCACCTTGGGATTTGATGGGATTTGAGTATAATGTCTCCTTTGTCATCCTATAACTGCTTGAGCAAGCCATTCAAAAGCAACAATTCTTACCTCTGTTTTCAATTCAAACACTTTTTCCATGGGTGTCCAACTCTACCTGCCTCTAAGGCAATAAGCACAAATTAATATCCCCGTGGTTTATGAATAACCGAGCTCTTTGAGTCTCTGCATCTTCATTCATGTTTCCCCATTGTATCCATATCTGTTGGTTAGAACTACACAGCTGTTTGTGGGAAAGATTTCCTAATCCCTATGCTCGAGATACGATCAGTTCTTTTTGAGGAATTTTGGGTGAATTTCCTTTATGAAGGTGACCTGGTTGGACTTTAGTTTTTGAAATGTTGACTTTACTTCACACGAGCAGCCCAATAACTTGGATATCTTTTTCTGACATACTTTGATAATGTATCAGTTCATTTCTACATTTGAACAATTGTTAGCTTTATTTGAAAATGGGTGCCCAGAACACCTGACCTAAGAAAGCCAGTTAGAAAACTACTCACTGAGTACCCCAAATTAAACAATGGCAGATGGAGAAGGGCTTCCTGGGAGATGAAGCCCTTCCTGGGAGGTTGGGTGACTGACTTGCCCGTGGACACACTGCTGGTTAGTTGAGGACTTGGGCCTCCAGCTCCATTGGGCCCCGGAAGCAGAGGGAGCAACACATGGCGAACACTCTCCCCCGGAGGGTGAAGCAGGTGCGGCAGCTGGAGCAGTGATAGAAACAAATGAGCATATAAACACCTGTTACGGGGCCTTGTGGGAAGATGGTGGAGTAGAAGCAGCTTTTGCCAGAGGCTCCTGCCCAAAGGGAAATTGGCCTGAAGAGGATGGAAGCTGAACGAGAGGAGGTCCGCACTGAGAGGACTGCATGGGGTACACACCACCCAGGCTGAATCAAGCGGCAGAAACAAGAAAGTGGAAGAAAAACAGGTAGGAGCCCAACTCCCAAAGGGAAGGAGAACCCTCCCCCTAAATGGGAGCTCAGTGACGGGCGATGAGTCAGCCAGTGAACTGGGTTCAAAAGTCTCCTGACCTTACCCCATGGGAGAGCAGTTGTTAAATCCCAGTCCTCTATTACTGAGGTCTCACCACTGAGCCTAGGCTCCATTCTGTCTGGCACAAAAGACCAAAGATTTTTCCTGTAATCCTGAGCACCCAGAGGGCCCTTTCCCCACCCTAGTTGCGGGAAGGACTGCCCCCTGTAGAGTGCAGAGTGTTTGACGCTCACTGGGAAACTAGGGAAGTCTGCTGGCCACCGGCAGCATGAGAACAGTAGCATGGCAGTCCAGGCTTTGTGGGGTGAGGGCGAACTACCCATTTCCAGCTCCTCAGGAATTCTCATGACTGAGTTCCATTGGGTGGGCAGGCCAGTGCTTAAGTGAGTTTGATTTGTGACTGAACTTTGCATCTGCTCCGCCACCAGGCACAGTTCTCTAAGTGTGACTGGATGGGCAGGCGGGTGTCTAAGTGACTTTGGACTAAACTTTGGGCCTCTGCCAGGCAAGGTTCTCTGAGCCTGATTGGGTGGGCAGGGCCGCAGTTTAAACAACTTTGGACTGAACTTTGGATTAGCATTCTCCACCAGGTGGAGGCTCTCTGAGCTTAATTGGGAGGGCAGGGCCCAGGTTTAAGCAATTTTGGACTGAATTTTGGATTAACGCTCTCCTCTGGGTTCTTAGACTCTGAGCTCAACTGGGGGTGGGCGGGGCCCGGGTTTAAGTGACTTTGGACTGAATTTTGGATTAACACTTTCCACTGGGTGGAGGCTCTCTGAGCTCCACTGGGTTGGCTGTGTCTGGTGCCTGAGCGACACTTATCTGAACTTTAGACCTGTGCTGCCCCCACCCCGCTGGGCAGCAGCCCCCTGAGCTTGACTGGATAGGTGGGCCCAGTGCCTGGTTCCCGACCTTGTCTGAGCTCTGGACCCCCCCTGTCCATAGAGCTGGGCCTTCAGTGCGCGATTGGCTAGATGGTACCCAGTGCATAAGCACCTCTCCTAAACTGGGCCAGCACTGTCAGCTGGGCAGTCATGAGCTTGATTTGGTGGGCAGAGCCAGTGCTGGGAGAGTGACTTTGACTGGAACTCTGGGCCAGCACTGCCCACTGATTCTTGTCCCCCTGGAGACACTTCAGAGTCTCCAGATTCACCACTTCTCTGCCTTTGTTAGTGTAGCGGTGGCGCTGCAACGGCAAGAAGTGGATTCATCAGGGACAACCTATCAATTCAACTAAAAATGTATAATTAACATATTAAAAAAGCATTATTTGAAAATGAATCTTCCCTCTACTGGCACATCTATTTGATTAGAGCTTCCTAGAGTGGCCATAGCATTTATCTTGTTTCCAGTGAATCTTTAATTTTAGAAGTTCTGAGTTGTTGCTATATTTTGGACACAGAATCGAATTGCTAATTAGTAGAACTAGGTTCCAGTCTAGATTCTGTCATTAGTGTTTTGGGTTTCTTTTCCTTTTATATAAGAGGCGATAACAGAAAATTGCTAATGTTTTATCCAGCTTTCAAATTCAATAATCAAGTGATTTTCAATTTTATAAGATTTCTTCAAGACAATTGGGGAAGCAGCATTTTTGATCACTGAAAATGTATTTCCAGAATAGCTCATAAGAATATAAAATGCGTAATCCCAGCTGCCTTCTCTGCAGAGATCTGAAGTGACTCCTTAAGGAGAGTTTGAGGGATGAGCAGGCAGCACTTGGAAAGGAGCCCCGCTTAATAGAACAAGCAGCTGTGTCTTATGTGGACATGGAAATGATGTGAGCCCCCAGCTTACTGTATGACACAAGTAACACAAGAGAAAACAAACTGTCACACATCCCAAAGTCTGGGAGGTAACAGACACCGGGACTGTAAAAAATTATCTGAATTCACACTAGGTGTGTGTACATGTGTGTATGTAAGAGTGGTATTTGCTGTAATTACTTAATTCTTTAAAACATGACACCTGTTATTATTATTTTTTTTTTTTGAGACTGAGTATCAACCTGTTGTCCTGAGTAGAGTGCTGTGGCATTATAGCTCACAGCAACCTCAAACTTTTGGGATCTAGCAATCCTTCTGCCTCATCCTCCCTACTAGCTGGAACTACAATCGCACACCAAGACACCCAGGTAGTTTTTCTATTTTTAGTACAGATGGGGTCTCACTCTTGCTCAGGCTGGTGTCGAACTCCTGAGCTCAAACAACTCACCTGCCCCTACCCCCCCAGAGTGCTGGGATTATAGGTGTGAGCTCAAGCAACTCACCTGCCCCTCGCCCAGCCCACACCCGTTGTTTCCATGCTCATTCCCCTTCGTGTTGGCCTTGGGGGAAGCAAGACAGAAGGGGCGCCACGCTGACTGCTGCTGTCTGCTGAACACAACCCATTTTTCTGTAAGTGTTCACATTAAACATTAACAAGAACAATGAAAAGGAAAAGGAAATCTGGAGAGTTAAAACACATCTGTAGGTCTGAGGGGCCTGCATCAAACACCTTCAGTTGTGCTAGAGTTGAGTTCTTACTGGTCATGGGGAGCCTTCCTCTGGATAGGCTACCAGCAAGCACTATCAGATTGCAAATATTAACGGTAGATGGTCCTATTATTTCATGCCTATTTCTTCCCATTTTCCTGAGAGCCAGATATAGTAGGTGGATAGAATATAAAAGAGCCTTCCCCTAGGCCAGTAGTTCTCAACTTTCCTAATGTCACGGCCCTTTTAATACAGTTCCTATGGGTTGTGACCCACAGGTTGAGAACCGCTGCTCTAGGCCTCTTCACCAAGCACAGCCTGAGGTTGCTACAGGCCTCAGTTTTCTGACTGGTAAAATGAATGTTGGACAAATTGGTCTCCTAGGGCCTTCCAAGGTCCAAAATCCTCTGGGCCTCTGCCTGCATGGTTCTGTGGTTCATGGCCTTATTTCCCTAAATAAGAAAAGCCCACATTTGAAGCCCAGGCAAACTATTTGGTGGTGTTGACTTTGTGGGGCTATGTATGAGGTATCTCTGTTCACACTGGACCTGCAAGGGGCCAGATTTACTGGCATGACATGAAGATTGGAAAGGCTACAGTTCACACCTGTGGATGTGAGGCTGCTCTTTCAGAATCTGAAGAAAAAAATGCAAACATGCTCACAAGACAACAGAATCCACACAAGTATAAACACACAAAATTCTCTGTATGGGTTCTAAGGGTTTGTGGGCTACCTGAAACTCACTGGTGAGCCCTCCTTTAAGAACCACCCCCTTGAAGCTTCAACTTGGATTTGTCACAGGCTGCTTGCATTTTTCTTTTTTTTTTTTTTTTTTTTATTGTTGGGGATTCATTGAGGGTACAATAAGTCAGTTACACTGATTGCAATTGTTAGGTAAAGTCCCTCTTGCAATCATGTCTTGCCCCCATAAAGTGTGACACACACTAAGGCCCCACCCTCCTCCCTCCATCCCTCTTTCTGCTTCCCCCCCCATAAACTTAATTGTCATTAATTGTCCTCATATCAAGATTGAGTACATAGGATTCATGCTTCTCCATTCTTGTGATGCTTTACTAAGAATAATGTCTTCCACTTCCATCCAGGTTAATACGAAGGATGTAAAGTCTCCATTTTTTTTAATAGCTGAATAGTATTCCATGGTATACATATACCACAGCTTGTTAATCCATTCCTGGGTTGGTGGGCATTTAGGCTGTTTCCACATTTTGGCAATGGTAAATTGAGCTGCCATAAACAGTCTAGTACAAGTGTCCTTATGATAAAAGGATTTTTTTCCTTCTGGGTAGATGCCCAGTAATGGGATTGCAGGATCGAATGGGAGGTCTAGGTTGAGTGCTTTGAGGTTTCTCCATACTTCCTTCCAGAAAGGTTGTACTAGTTTGCAGTCCCACCAGCAGTGTAAAAGTGTTCCCTTCTCTCCACATCCACGCCAGCATCTGCAGTTTTGAGATTTTGTGATGTGGGCCATTCTCACTGGGGTTAGATGATATCTGAGGGTTGTTTTGATTTGCATTTCTCTAATATATAGAGATGATGAACATTTTTTCATATGTTTGTTAGCCATTCGTCTGTCATCTTTAGAGAAAGTTCTATTCATGTCTCTTGCCCATTGATATAAGGGATTGTTGGCTTTTTTCATGTGGATTAATTTGAGTTCTCTATAGATCCTGGTTATCAAGCTTTTGTCTGATTGAAAATATGCAAATATCCTTTCCCATTGTGTAGGTTGTCTCTTTGCTTTGGTTATTGTCTCCTTAGCTGTACAGAAGCTTTTCAGTTTAAGTCCCATTTGTTTATTTTTGATGTTGTTGCAATTGCCATGGCGGTCTTCTTCATGAAGTCTTCCCCCAGGCCAATATCTTCCAGTGTTTTTCCTATGCTTTCTTTGAGGATTTTTATTGTTTCATGCCTTAAATTTAAGTCCTTTATCCATCTTGAATCAATTTTTGTGAGTGGGGAAAGGTGTGGGTCCAGTTTCAGTCTTTTACATGTAGACATCCAGTTCTCCCAACACCATTTATTGAATAGGGAGTCTTTCCCCCAAGGTAAGTTCTTGTTTGGTTTATCAAAGATTAGGTGGTTGTAAGATGTTAGTTTCATTTCTTGGTGTTCAATTCGATTCCAAGTGTCTATGTCTCTGTTTTTGTACCAGTACCATGCTGTCTTGAGCACTATGGCTTTGTAGTACAGACTAAAATCTGGTATGCTGACGCCCCCAGCTTTATTTTTGTTACTAAGAACTGCCTTAGCTATACGGGGTTTTTTCCGGTTCCATACAAAACGCAGAATCATTTTTTCCAAATCTTGAAAGTACGATGTAGGTACTTTGATAGGAATGGCATCGAATAGGTAGATAGCTTTGGGAAGTATAGACATTTTAACAATGTTGATTCTTCCCATCCATGAGCATGGTATGTTCTTCCATTTGTTAATATCCTCTGCTATTTCCTTTCTGAGGATTTCATAGTTTTCTTTATAGAGGTCCTTCACCTCCTTCGTTAGGTATATTCCTAGGTATTTCATTTTCTTTGAAACTATGGTGAAGGGAGTTGTGTCCTTAATTAGCTTCTCATCTTGACTGTTATTGGTGTATACAAAGGCTACTGACTTGTGGACATTGATTTTATATCCTGAAACATTACTGTATTTTTTGATGACTTCTAGGAGTCTTGTGGTTGAGTCTTTGGGGTTCTCTAAGTATAAGATCATGTCGTCAGCAAAGAGGGACAGTTTGACCTCCTCTGCTCCCATTTGGATTCCCTTTATTTCCTTGTCTTGCCTAATTGTATTGGCTAGAACTTCCAGCACTACGTTGAATAGTAAAGGTGACAGAGGACAACCATGTCTGGTTCCAGTTCTAAGAGGAAAAGCTTTCAGTTTTACTCCATTCAGTAAAATATTGGCTGTGGGTTTGTCATACATAGCTTCAATCAGTTTTAGAAATGTGCCACCTATGCCTATACTCTTCAGAGTTCTAATTAGAAAAGGATGCTGGATTTTATCAAACGCTTTTTCTGCATCTATTGAGAGGATCATGTGATCTTTATTTTTGCCTCTGTTAATATGGTGGATAACGTTTATAGACTTGCGTATGTTAAACCAGCCTTGCATCCCTGGGATGAAGCCTACTTGATCATGATGAATGACTTTTTTGATGATAAGCTGCAATCTATTGGCTAGGATTTTGTTGAGAATTTTTGCGTCTATGTTCATGAGTGAGATTGGTCTGAAATTCTCCTTTTTGTTTGGGTCTTTTCCTGGTTTTGGTATCAGGGTGATGTTTGCTTCATAGAATGTGTTGGGGAAGATTCCTTCTTCCTCAGTTTTTTGGAATAATTTCTGCAGTACAGGAATAAGCTCTTCCTTGAAGGTTTGATAGAATTCTGGAGTGAAGCCATCTGGACCAGGGCATTTTTTAGTTGGAAGCTTTTTTATTGTTTCTTTGATCTCAGTGCTTGAAATTGGTCTGTTCAGGAGGTCTATTTCTTCCTGGCTAAGTCTAGGGAGAGGGTGTGATTCCAGATATTGATCCATTTCCTTCACATTGTCAAATTTCTGGGCATAGAGTTTCTGGTAGTATTCAGAGATGATCTCTTGTATCTCTGTGGGATCAGTTGTTATTTCCCCTTTATCGTTTCTGATTGAGGTTATTAGAGATTTTACTTTTCTATTTCTAGTTAGTCTGGCTAATGGTTTATCTATTTTATTTATTTTTTCAAAAAACCAACTCCTTGTTTCATTAATTTTCTGAATGATTCTTTTGTTTTCAATTTCATTGATCTCTGATTTGATTTTGGATATTTCTTTTCTTCTACTGAGTTTAGGCTTAGATTGTTCTTCTTTTTCCAATTCCATAAGATCTCTTGTGAGATTGTTGATGTGCTCTCTTTCTGTTTTTCGAATGTAGGCATCTAAAGCGATGAATTTTCCTCTCAAAACTGCTTTTGCAGTATCCCACAGGTTTTGGTAGCTTGTGTCTTCATTGTTGTTATGCTCAAGGAAGTTAATGATTTCCTGTTTTATTTCTTCCTTCACCCATCTGTTATTCAACAGAAGATTGTTTAATTTCCATGCCTTTGGGTGGGCTTGAGCATTTTTGTTAGAGTTGAGTTCCACCTTTAGTGCCTTATGGTCTGAAAAGATACAAGGTAAAATTTCAATTCTTCTGATTCTGTTGATATTTGTTTTGTGTCCCAGGATATGATCAATTTTGGAGAATGTTCCATGGGGTGATGAGAAGAATGTATATTCTTTCTCTTTGGGGTGGAGTGTTCTATATGCATCTATCAAGCATAGTTGTTCTAGGGTCTCATTTAAATCTCTTACATCTTTGTTTAATTTCTGTTTAGAGGATCTGTCCAGCTCTGTAAGAGGTGTGTTAAAGTCCCCTGTTATGATGGTATTATCAGATATCATATTGCTCAGACTGAGTAAGGTCTGCTTCAGGAATCTGGGAGCATTTAAATTGGGTGCATAAATATTTAGAATTGAAATGTCTTCTTGTTGTAGTTTTCCCTTGACCAATATAAAGTGACCATCTTTGTCTTTTTTGACTTTAGTTGCTTTAAATCCACATGTATCTGAAAATAAGATTGCAACTCCTCTTTTCTTCTGAATTCCGTTTGCCTGAAAAATTGTCTTCCAACCCTTGACTCGGAGCTTTAATTTGTCTTTTGAGGCCAGGTGTGTTTCTTGCAGACAGCAAATGGATGGCTTGTGTTTTTTAATCCAGTCAGCCAATCTATGTCTCTTCAGTGGGGAATTCAAGCCATTAACATTTATTGAGATAATTGATAAGTGTGGTAGTATTCTATTCGTCTTATTTGGTGAGAGTCCATTGCTTAATTTTATCTTTTGCATCAGTGTGGAGGTTAGGTTTTGTCCTTTGATTTCTGAGTTCTTACTTTGCTGCTGATCCATTGTGGTGGTCAGTGTGCAGAACAGGTTGAAGTATTTCCTGTAGAGCTGGTCTTGTTGTGGCGAATTTCCTCAATGTTTGTATATCCGTAAATGATTTGATTTCTCCGTCAATTCTGAAACTTAGCTTAGCAGGGTACAGAATTCTGGGCTGAAAATTGTTCTGTTTAAGTAGATTAAAGGTAGATGACCATTGTCTTCTTGCTTGGAAAGTTTCATTAGAGAAGTCTGCGGTAACTCTGATGGATTTGCCCCTGTAGGTCAACTGGCGCTTACTCCTGGCAGCTTGCAGAATCTTTTCTTTTGTCTTGACTTTGGACAGGTTCATCACAATGTGTCTTGGAGAAGCTCGGTTAGAGTTGAGGCGACCTGGGGTCCGATATCCCTCTGAAAGCAGTGTGTCAGACTCTTTGGTGATGTTTGGGAAATTTTCTTTTATAATATTCTCTAGTATGGCTTCCATTCCTCTGGGGCATTCTTCTTCCCCTTCTGGAATTCCTATAACTCGTATGTTGGAACGCTTCATAAAGTCCCATAATTCTGACAGTGAACGTTCTGCTTTCTCTCTCTTCTTTTCTGCCTCTTTTACTGTCTGAGTTATCTCAAGAACTTTGTCTTCTACCTCTGATATTCTTTCTTCTGCATGGTCTAACCTGTTGCTGATACTTTCCATTGTATCTTTAAGTTCCCTAATTGACTGTTTCAGTTCCTTCAGGTCTGCTATATCCTTTTTATATTCTTCATATCGTTCATCTCTTATTTGATTCTGTTTTTGGATTTCCTTTTGGTTATTTTCCACTTTATTAGCAATTTCCTTCATTGTTTCCATCATTTCTTTCATTGTTTTCAACATGTGTATTCTAAATTCCCTTTCTGTCATTCCTAACATTTCTATACTGGTGGAATCATCTGCAGTAGCTACCTCATGGTCCCTTGGTGGGGTTGTTCTAGACTGGTTCTTCATGTTGCCTGGAGTTTTCTGCTGATTCTTCCTCATGAGTGATTTCTTTTATCTGTTTCCTTGCCCTAATTTTCCTTTCACTTCCTCTTGCTCTTTAAGTTCTTATGCCTGTGGACTAAGGGTTATAGGACCAGAAGGGTGAGAAGGTTGAAGAGCAAAAAAAGGGGATGAAAGAAAGGAGGACCGAGTGATAAGAAAAAAAGAAAGATAGAGAAAGGAGAGGGGGTGGGTATAAGGAATATTGACAAAAAGAAGAGAGGCACAGAAAGAGGGAGAGAGGGCAATATAGGTGTACAGTAGGGTACTTTGACACAACCTTAAAAAAACCCCACCTTCTGTGGGTGCCCAGTTGCGTGGTTCCCTTGAGGTCAGCAGCTCTTTGCTAACCTGATCAGACACAGTACCCCACCTCCACCAAGTAGAGAGGAAAGACAAAAATGCTATAAATCAAACCAAAAGAAGCAAACAGAAAACTTTACGGGGATAAAATTGGGTGAAAAACCAAATTATATCGGTAGAAACACTAGCAAAAATGAAGTTGAAGTTATTAAAAAAGGCAGCAATGGGAAATTATAATTAAACTAGGAAAATTGAGAAAGAAAAAGGGATCTGTGTGGAAAAGATTGAAATTAAAAAAACAAAAGAACATCAGCAACGTCAAAATAAACAAACAAAAAAAACAACCAAACCAAAAAAAAAAAGAAGAAAAAAATACACAACCAAAAACAAAGCAGTTTGTATATGTTATTGAATATTGTCTGGGCAACACGTGGTCTTCTGGGGTATGAGATGTTAGTCACAGTTCTGATACGACTGGAGGCTGCTGATTTCTCAAACCCCAGCAGGTAGACACCCTAAATCTCTCTTCAGCCTACTTAAAAGGCACTTTGAACTTGTAAACTTGCTGAGCAGAAGCTTTCCCAGCTTTCTCGCTGGAATCGCTGCTGAAGTGGCTATGCACTTACTCAGTGTGCCAAAACCGATCTCACTCTGCCCCTGAGGGTTAGGGCTGCAAGGCGGCTCAGACCCCACCCTTAGGCTACTTGGTTGCTGGGTTACCAGCTCCCACCCGTTTCTAGCTCTGCGACCCTGAGGGCAGAGCTTGCCGGGGCAGATCACTGACAATGGATCCGTGTGACCCACCACCAAACACTATCAGCTCCGTCTGGCTCAGCGGCTCAGACTGGGGCCCTAGACAACGGCCAAAGTTCTCTGCACTCCCGCTCAGGCCTTCCCCAAGGCAGTTCAACTCAGTGCCAAGTCCAAGGACATCAAAACAGTTCACAGGTAAGGCCTTTCTGGTTTGCAGTCTCGCTGCTACTGAACTTACAGTTGTGGGCGGGTTTAGACGGATTGAACACACGCGACCACTTGCCGGCTTTCCACTGTTTTAGTCCTCCTCTTGGGGTCCAGAAGTCTCTCGCTGACTCCCTGTATTTTCATAGGAGTGATGATAGGCAGTTCCCACCAGCCAGAGATGCCTGGAGTCCTATCTCCCCAGACTCACGGTGCCCAGATGCAAGGAAGCTGTTACTCGGCTGCCATCTTGCTCCGCCTCGGCTGCTTGCATTTTTCAAATATACTTGGTGTGTTTGTCCGATATGCTTTAATTTTTAGCTTCATAAATAAGGCTCCTTCTGAAGTATCCAGGGATCCCACAGAGATTAGAATCTAATCATTAAAGATTCAAACCTATAATGATCTAACTAGTCAAGCTCTGTGCTCCAAAACTCTATTTTGCTGACTGTTCTCATTGTATGTTTCTAACTCTGGTGATTACAAACATGTTTGGTTATCTGAATCTGTGCAATTTTATTTATACCAGATAGTGAGACTGACTTTAGGATCTTATGAGCCAGATAGCTCATAGCCTACGATAAGTCAAAGAAATCAAATCAGCACTATTTCCCCACACCTGTTAGGCGTAAGGTGGCCTGGACATTTGCTTTCTCAAAATCTAATTCACAGAACACTCCACGTGTTAAGAGATCTGGACTATCAGGATAGCCCATCCGTCTTACTAGCACAACCTTCCTGTGCTCTGGGTACCAGTTGCTGCTCTCCTCCAGTCGTGAAACCTTTTTTTGTTTTTTGTTCTTCATTTGATGGAGCTAACCCTAGCACAGTGCATCTGTAAAAGGGTCAGTCAAGCCATTTGCCCAGTCCTAGTTCTGAACAGGGACGTCAGTATTCTACAGTGTAACTCAGTAGTCAGAAGTAATCGCCCTCCATCATAACAGCACAAGGGCAGTAAATTCATTACGACGAGGTTGCTGCCACTTCTCACACGCACCTTCTCACTGCTGTTTTGCAAACACTTCAGACATCCTGGCCTCCTGATTGTTTTCGCATTAATCCATGTCTTTCTGCCCAGCCCCAAATAGAATCACTCTTGCAAACATTGGCACACTAGAAGCATCTATATTAATGTCTCATCGTTCCTTGTCTTCAAAAATATAAAGGAAAATCGGTCAGGTGGGGTCTACAGCATAGGCTGACCTGAGCTCCAGAGTGCTGAGAATCAAATTGGAGTTCGTGAGGAGAAGCCTATGCTGTTTCCATGAACAAACATGGCAGTGTTAAGGCACGCGCCTGAACCAGCTGTGAGAAAGTCTTTCTGTCTAGATGATCTAATTCACAACATCGTCTTTGGTAGTGTTTTGTATACATCTCCTGTTATGTCCTCTGGTCTCCCTCATTCCTTTCCCTCAGTATAGCCTAACTTTGCAGGAATAACCTAAGAAGCAGGAGGGCTAAGAAGAGCCAATTTGAAAAAAAAAAAAAAAAAAAATTATTCAGTTGCACAAGGCTGTTCCCCACCACTTGGTTTACACTAAGCATTGAGAGAATGACATTATAACTAGGAGGAGGAAAATGTAATGTTGTAGGGCTGCACCTGGGAATATGCATTATCCACACCTTGAATTAAAAATGCAACGCCCTAGGCTGGGCACCGTGGCTCACACCTGTAATCCCAGCACATGGGAGGCTGAGGTGGGTGGATTGCCTGAGCTCAAGAGTTGAGACCAGCCTGAGCCAGAGTGAGACCTCGCCTCTAAACATGGCCGGGCATTGTGGCAGGCACCTGTAGTCCCAGCTCCTAGGGAGGCTGAGGCAAGAGTTTGAGCCAAAGAGTTTGAGGTTGCTGTGAGCTATGACACCATGGAACTCTATGGAGGGGCAACAAAGTGATCCTCTGCTTGAAAAAATATATATATATAGTGCTCTGACATCATACCATATCTTCAAGGGCATAATTAACATCAGGGCAGTTCTTTAGTAGAAGGTGCACCGGTAGATTCTGGCCATTTGGGAAACTTTAGTCAGGACTGAACTCCCATTCATTTGCCTTCAGCCATTTGATAAATAACCCAAATCAGCCTCGTGAATGGAACAATTACTAAGGAATTCCAAATACAGTTAGTTCAAACATTCCTTGAACAAAGACAGTGAGTTATGTTAAACCCGTTTCCCAGTGACTAGTGGTTTCTGGCAGGAGAGGTACTTAATATGGGCTTGTGAAAGTCCTCACTCAACACCAACCTTATATCAGGACTTTAAAATACCTTCTTGGAACATTAGTACTCCATAGAGAGTTGAAGGGAAGTTCAGGAGATTTATGTTGTCAGTGATATTCAAGTCTGTGTAAGAACTTTCTTCAATCCAATTATATTTCTTTGTATTTCGGAATCATTTTTTTCTTTCTGATGCATTTAGTCCAAAGAGTCACCTTAGGAGCCTTTCTAGAAATCAATGATGCAAGAACTGCCACCAATGATGAAAAAATTAATTACACGTGCAACTAGATAAGCAGCCACGGAGTTATTTATTCCCTATTTTTTTTTTATTGTTAGGGATTCATTGGGGGTACAATAAACCAGGTTACACTGATTGCATTTGTTAGGCAAAGTCCCTCTTGAAATCATGTCTTGCCCCCCAAAGGTGTGGCACACACCAAGGCCCCACCCCCCTGCCTCCTTCCCTCTCTCTGCTCTTCCTTTCCCCACCCCCCCTCATCCTTTCTCTCTCTGCTCTCCCCTTCCTCCACCCCCACCGTGACCTTAATTGTCATTAATTGTCCTCATATCAAAATTGAGTACATAGGATTCATGCTTCTCCATTCTTGTGATGCTTTACTAAGAATAATGTCTTCCGCTTCCATCCAGTTTAATACAAACGACGTAAAGTCTCCATTTTTTTTTAACGTCTGAATAGTATTCTATGGTGTATATATACCACAGCTTGTTAATCCATTCCTGGGTTGGTGGGCATTTAGGCTGTTTCCACATTTTGGCGATTGTAAATTGAGCTACAATAAACAGTCTAGTACAAGTGTCCTTATGATAAAAGGATTTTTTTCCTTCTGGGTAGATGCCCAGTAAAGGGATTGCAGGATCAAATGGGAGGTCTAGCTTGAGTGCTTTGAGGTTTCTCCATACTTCCTTCCAGAAAGGTTGTACTAGTTTGCAGTCCCACCAGCAGTGTAAAAGTGTTCCCTTCTCTCCACATCCACGCCAGCATCTGCAGTTTTGAGATTTTTGTGATGTGGGCCATTCTCACTGGGGTTAGATGGTATCTCAGGGTTGTTTTGATTTGCATTTCTCTAATATATAGAGATGATGAACATTTTTTCATGTGTTTGTTAGCCATTCGTCTGTCATCTTTAGAGAAGGTTCTATTCATGTCTCTTGCCCATTGATATATGGAATTGTTGGCTTTTTTCATGTGGATTGAGTTCTCTATAGATCCTGGTTATCAGCTTTTGTCTGATTGAAAATACGCAAATATCCTTTCCCATTGTGTAGGTTGTCTGTTTGCTTTGGTTGTTGTCTCCTTAGCTGTACAGAAGCTTTTCAGTTTAATGAAGTCCCATTTGTTTATTTTTGTTGTTGTTGCAATTGCCATGGCAGTCTTCTTCATGAAGTCTTTCCCCAGGCCAATATCTTCCAGTGTTTTTCCTGTGCTTTATTTGAGCATTTTTATTGTTTCATGCCTTAAGTTTAAGTCCTTTATCCATCTTGAATCAATTTTTGTGAGTGGGGAAAGGTGTGGGTCCAGTTTCAGTCTTTTACATGTAGACATCCAGTTCTCCCAACTCCATTTATTGAATAGGGAGTCTTTCCCCCAAGGTATGTTCTTGTTTGGTTTATCAAAGATTAGGTGGTTGCAAGATGTTAGTTTCATTTCCTGGTTTTCTATTCAATTCCAAGTGTCTATGTCTCTGTTTTTGTGCCAGTACCATGCTGTCTTGACCACTATGGCTTTGCAGTACAGATTAAAATCTGGTATGCTGATGCCCCCAGCTTTATTTTTATTCCTTATTTTTTAATAAGGACCTAATATATCCAGGCACTCCTCCTCTATGTGCTGGGGTTAAAATGATGATTAAAACAAAAATAATACTTGCTCCTAAGATATTTCCAATCTAGCAGGGAAGAAAATCAGTAAAATTACATGTCTCTCACTTACATGCACACACACAATGAATGTGTTATGCACGGGGTGTTATGAATATTTTCAATATAAGGTGCTGACCCAGGAGGCCAGGGAGGAGCTCTGATGAGTGGAGATTTGCACTGAGCCACTCAGGGTTAACTGCACAGATGGAGGGGAGGAGGACTTAGTGACCACAGGGACAATGAAAAACTAGCATAACACACCATGCCTGTGCAATCCAGCAGCAAATTTTGCCATTTCCAACCTATAGCACATGATAGTCCAGTTCTCTCAGACTTCACCACCACCTTCATCCAAGCCCGCCAGTAGTGCTCAAACTACTGTCTACTAGTTCCATAACTAGTTCACAAAAGCTCCCAACTAGTCCCCTTGTTTCCAAACTTTCTTCACACAGTAGTGCTGGAATGATACTTTTTAGAAAAGCAAAACCTTTTATTCTAGATCTGTTGTAGATTTTCCCTCTTTTTAGTTCAACAGATACAACACTCTCTGGGGCTAGTGACGACTTTGATCCTAATTTGCAGGTGAGGAAAATCAGATTCAGAAAGCATCCAACGTGAAGCCAGGATTTTAACTCAGTTGGTCTGAATCTGCAAGTTTAGTTCCTAAGCTGCCTTTATAAATACCATTTTCATTCTGTGTTAAGATCCATTTTTTTTTTTTTTACTTAAAACTCTTTGAAATTGGAGATGTGTCTTATAACCATGGCATGTCATTGATTAACTGACACACATTTTTTTCCTCACGATACCTTCAAAAACCCCTGCATGTCTTAGAACAGGTGGATCCTGGAGTTGGTAAACCACGGTACTAGCTGAACGAATGGACGGGAGTGGGTCAGGGAGCTGCCCTGAATGTCTCTGCTTTGGGCTTTGTCTCCAGGGAAACCACACATAAAGGGTGCATTGAACACTTTGGAAAGGGTCAGTAGCAATGTATAGATCCAGGCTTATTAGCATCCTTTATGGTTCCAAGTAATCATATTTTAATTTATTTAACAAAAAGAATTTCAGATAGTTACATTAAAGTAATCCACTCTTTGTTCAATATTTCTTTGCAACTATTAAATATTTAGTCACTTAAGTATTTCTTCTAGAACCACTATTATGAGACTTTTTAAGGAATTAAACTCACCCTATTTTCCGTCACTCTAAGTGGTCTGAACTATGTATTTCTAATTTTAGGCACCGTTATTATTCTGCTGTGTCAGTCATACACTTCTAAACACAGCCCAGTGTTTTCTTGCGTTAAAGGAAACATAAAATTCCTCCTAGGTAGATCTTCAGCTTGCCTTTATATTTGCACACACTGTGTTCATTACTTTACGTGCATGAACGGGATCAGACATTTGGCGGTTTGCAGCACTACAATTGGTATCTGCCTATTCAGTTGCGCCCTAGTAGCAGTATTAAAAATAAAAATTTATGTTTATCTGTTGCTATGCAGTTTATAAAGTTCTCTGAGCCCATCTTTTTTAATTTTATTTAAAACTCTCCATAACTGTGTAATGATAGCTGTGGCCTTAACATCGCATCATCTTAATTGTATTTGGGCTCTGAAATGATGACTTCAGATAGGCCCAAAGTGGAGAATTAGCCAAGGGGATGCTGGGTCAAAAGTCTTAGTAAAATCTGGAAGTGCTTTTCTGGGTGGTAATGAGTCTGCATTTGGAGACCAGAGCTTTCTACCACGTGTTGTGGCACACAAGGATGGATTAGAGGAAATCAGCAGGGCTGACCCTGGCAGCTGGGCCCCTGAGCCCATAGCATCGCACTGAGGACCACTGTCCATTTACCCGAATGTGACACTCGCCTTAAGCTTGTTGAGACATGTAAGGGGTTGAGGAGCGCTGTAAGCTCTGTAGTAGATTAAATCTTTTGTCTGGGCCCAATCGATCCAGGTATGTTTCACTGCACATCTGTAGGTGTGCGTGGTGGGGGGACGTGACCGCTGGTCTGTGTGAGGAACATGCCCTGGGAGCTGTGGTGCGCATAGCCCATGTGGCTTCACGCAACTTAGCTGTTAAGACTCACTGCTGGTCATCCCTGCCTGGGTGTTGCTGCTGGCTCAGCAGTTCTGTGCTAATCCAGAGGCCTTCCAAAAGCTACGGGACTTTGCAGAATTTCTAGGCATAACCTGATGATCTCTGGGAAGCTAAAACTCAGAGTCAGAATGTATTCCTCTCTCTGCCTGGTTGTCTCCCAGTGACTCAAAAACGCTTTCACAAATTGCCCCCCTCTGCTAAGATAAATTTCCTGCGATTTCCTGTTGGGCCAGATAGTATTGGAACTAGCTGTGTGTGCAGAACACATCCACTCCAGTTAAGCCAGCACTGGTAACCAAGAGTAGGTGGCTCAAACCTACCAATACAAGGAGGATACTAGCCCTTCATATAACAGGAGATTAGCAGCTCTTCCATTAAACCAAGCTGTGATGTCAGAGGCTCCCCCGGGAACGCACAACCTCTGGGAGGTTTCACCTTCCATTCCTTTTGAATTTGAGAGGCTCTCAGCCCACTGGCAGCTCCAGAGTTACTGCTGAGGCTTGGGGAGAAGCTGTTACGAAAAGCTAAGGTTGTTGCTAAGCAAAGGAAATCTCAGCAACGGGACTGACGGAGCAAAAGCAACAGCTGCTTAAACTGAAACTGGCATGGGAGCGCCTCCCGGCTTGATGGTGCTGTTGTCAGGGTCAGCATTCCACTTGCTAATATTGAAAAGGCGGTAAGCGAGCACATTTTGTGGGGTCTTAACGTTTGAGGGCCCTCAGAATATCTTCCATGCCCAGCACCACATGTCCTGTAGGGGAAAGGTGGGCCATGGGGAGGAAGCAACTTGTGCACGCGCATAACCTCTATCATCCTCATCCAGCAAAGGGAAATTGTAAAAAGAAATGACTTTAATGACGGGTCTCCAGACTGTGCTTAGCGTGAGGGCAGGCTCCCGGCATTGCATGTGTGGTGGTTTTGAACCAGAGGAGCCCAGAGCCATCCACAGGCCGGCCATGCCTTCTCTCAGGAGCCTCCCTGTGTACCAAAACTTCGTCGAGTATGTTGAGAGAAGTGGGGGATCTTCTCAGGGCCTCACCCTCGAAGTACCTTCCTCACTACCTCTCTGATCCAGAAAACAGAGGTTTACTTAAAAAGGAGGAGGAATGCAAGGACAGGCCAAAAGGTGTTGCCCAGAATCTAAGGATGGTAAGAGTTCAAAGGAGAAAGAGGAGAGTGAGGATGGCTAGGGATTGCCATTGTGGAGGACTTGGGGAGGGCACAGGGTGACAGGGATGTTGACAGAAAGGAGATCTTGCCTCCCAGCAGGGGAAGCTCCCTGGTGGGAAGGAACACAACCATTAGACCTTTCTCTAGTGAGAAAATATGGTAAGAGTTGGCTGAGACCCAGGCATTGCTCAATTTTTGCCTATCTCTAACATATATTCACAAGGAGAGTGGACAAGGGAACATTATAGGTAAATGCACTCAGCTGGCTCTGGCAAAACTTTGACTGAAAATACCCAGGAAGAAGTCCCAGTACATGCGCTAAGCTGAGTCTCCCGTAAGCCACAGTCCCGTCTCCCCTTTAGAGACTTGTCTCTCCAAGAGAAAAGGGCTTGCTTTCTGTTCTCCTCCTTAAAGTAAACTCGACTCCTTGGTTAGCATGCTAAGTTCTAAAGGAAAAGAGATGTGTAATAAACACTAGTATGAAGAGGAAAAGAGACATAGTCTAAGAACTAGTTCTTTAACAAGAACCTGGAACCAAGGTGTAAATTAACCCTTTAGTGTGGTGTGCCAGGGGGGCCAGGCACCAAGACAGACCCCAGCCCCACAGAACCCGACCTGGGGAGCCTGCTCTGCTAAGTGTTAAGTGTGCAGCCTTGCACACCTTCCTTCCAAGTCTCCAAATCCATTCATTCTCCATCCTCCATCTAGCTCTGCACCCTGGAGACTGACCATGAGGCCAACCTCAACCAGCCCCCTTCCTGTCTAGCTCCAGGCTAGATCCTCCTAATGGCAGCACCTGCAGGAGGTCGGAGGGAGAGAAGGGTGGTGGGGACCCTCCCTGCTGAGCTGAAGTGGGCAGTGGCTATGCTCCTGTATTATGGCCTCAGTTGGCTTTCTCCTGGCTACCAGTCTCACCAGATTCTCGTAATCACTCTATGCCCTTGACCCTTCAGGCCAAGGAATAATAGCAACTTCTCACTATTACTAGGCCTGGCTCTCACTATCCCTTGCTCGTTTACCTTAACCCTAAACACATCATTTGCCTGAGCCCCCGTTTATCGCTCTTCAACAACCTTTTTGGATATGCCGTCTGCTTCTTGCAAAACCTCTGAACAAGACATACAAGCTGAACTATGGAGACAGCCAGGGAGCAGAGGCTGGATGTCCTCAGGTGGCAGGGTTACTCAGCGAGACAGCCTGTATGGAGGCATCTGAACATAGCGGTAGCGTCTGTGTTCATACAGGTGGGCACCGTCCTGTCCGTCCTGTCTTGAGTGCTAACTGCTCCTGTCTCATTTTTGCAAATAAAGAAACCAAGACTCAGGAAGGTCAAATGAAATGGCCCATTATCATTTTCCTGTCTGCAAGCGTTTACAGGCAACAGCAATGAATTCTTTTAGGACTGTGAATGCCACCATTCTATATATAAACCATGACACATAAAGGAAATATGTAAAAAGTCCTTTCAAAAGGGTCAGAACCCTGACTGCATTTATGTTCTTTACCTGTGATTTTTATTTTTATATATATATTTTTTGTCACCAACTCAATGAATTTCGTTTCTCTGCTCCCTGGGAAGAGCCAATATCCTACCAAAGACCTTATCTAATTCTTTATTTTGGTACAATGTCTAACGTGGGTTTTGGCATTTAATGAATGTCTATTAATAGCCACTTATCCATGGGGGGCTCTGTACCCAGTGTCATCACTCGCTGTTCCATATGCAGGCAAAATGAGATGAGCTTTCTTCCATATCATAGCTCAACCCTGAGAGAGTTTTCAGAGGCCTCTCGTTCACCTCCCTGTCTGCTGGAATTTTACAGTGACAGTCACAGCACTCGGGTCCTTCGGGTGTTCCTTCCCTGCTGTCCAGCTCTCATGGTGTGAAGATACTGTCTGTCCCCTATGTGATCAGAATCCTTCCTGCCAGAGTCCAGTGTAGCACTGTACACATAGAAGGCAGAGGAAACCGTTACCTGGAAGGAAGGAGGGACAAGACGTATGGGCAGAGGAATCCACACTGCACAGTCACATGGGAGCAAAGATCTTGGAACATGGAGAGCAGGCTGTAGTGCAGAGAGGATAATGGTGATGGGCAGCAAAGCTTGAGACGTCCTCCGGGAAGGGGCCGTGCAGAGCTCTGTGGGGGATGGGCAAAGGGTGGGCCCAAGTCCAGCCTTGACAGCGTAAGTTCAAACTGCCTCCCTGGATCATTCCGGCTTCCTACTAGGCGCCCAGCAGGAGGAAGTCCAGTTTGCCTTAGGCCTATCTTGACGTGCCCGGGCCCTGGATGCTGTGTAGAATCTGCCTGCATGGGTCACATCTGTAGCAGAGAAGCTGGGTGCAGCCCTAGTTCTTGCCACAGCCATGGGGCTGAGGCAGTTCTACCCTCTGTGGAGCAGCAACATTGGATGCCAGGCAGTCCATCCCCGATACTGCAGAATCCAGGTCCCTGGCAGTGGACCTACACGGAGGGGGTAAGAAGCAATTCAGGGGCCTGATGCTAATGGGGACATTTTGCAGAAAGACCTGAGTACCCCCAAATGGGCAGCAGATTCAGTTTGGGGGGATGTCCTGGCTTTCCCCATGGCACAGTCTTCTCTGAGTTGGGACTGGAATTAGGAGATGGAGGCAGCTGTCAGCCCTGACTCCCCATAGTGAGCACAGGAGGGCCAGCTCAGAGGGTGTTCAAAGAGAGGTTACTGCCCCCATGTCCATCCTCGCTCCCAAGGCCCTTGCACTCCTCCACCTCCTACCGGAGCCCAGTGTGTTATGTGCTGGGCTGTGCTTTCCAGGTGACGTCCAGGGGGACCTGGCTGCTGGAGCTGCAGCAAGACACCTCCCAGGGGCCTCAGGCTCATGGCCAGCAGCCCACTCCTTTCCTCTCTGATGCTCTCATGCCCCAAGCTGGAGCCCCGTACCTGCCCTCACAAAACACAACAGGTTTTTCTCATCTTTTCCTTTGGACAAACAGGATTATGTCCCCTACCCTTACCTCTCCAAAGGAGGTTGCACTCAGAGGTTCCAGAGCAGCCTCCTGTCTCAGGAAGACCACCTAGACCCTTGTGGGATGTCTGGGAGAGACCCTTCACTGATCCTCCGGTAATCTTTCCCGACTTAGCCAATTCTGTGCAGTGACTGGCCCTCCTTCAGCAAAGAAAGCGTTTCATCGTGATGGCAATCCTGATTCGAACACTTTTAGGACGGTGTCCCAGTTAAGGAAACTAGTTTTAGGAGAGTATACTAATTAAAGGCTTTCGCTTTCAGCTCTGCTGGAACAAGAGGCACTAGATTTATCTACCAGCCTTAAACAGCTGAAGAATGAACTATACATAGGGGAATGCAGTTTTCATCACTTCAGGGAGGGGCTTGGGGTCCTGTAGTCACCAGCACAAGAGCAGAGGCCAGCTGAGCTCAGATCACAGCGCACACACACACGTGTCTGGGGTCATTTGGTTGTATTTTGGGTGAATGATGCCTGATTTGGGGGATTCCATGGCAGCGCCCACTTGCACCAGGCTGGGTTGAGAATAGGGCCCAAAGCACGTTTTCCCACAGTAGCTGCAGAGCCCAGACTCGCCTTTACCTTCTGGGCTTTGGCATATCACGAGAAAGGAAAAGGCAGATTTTTAGAACTGCATTGATGTTGGAATTAGTGCCCTTAAGGAACGTCCTCTTAGAAACTAGCTGTATCAAACAGGGCGAGGCCTATACAATTTTTTTATTGACTTTCTAAAGTTGTAAAAAATTTAAATATTTTTCAAAAGCATCAGAGGAGGAAGAGCCCTGGGAGATAGTCAGCTCCTGTGCACACCTGGAGCTAAGGAGAGGAGCTCACATCTGTAAGCTAAGCCTGGAGAGGCCTTCGGTTAAGCTAGAAGGAAGGTCTATGCCAGGTGTGCTAACACTGGGTCAGGCCGTGTTGATGCTGTGTGGACACACCTGATGGGCGACGTGGCAGGCTGTGAAGCCCCAGAATACTTGTCACTGCAGGAGATTTTATTAAGTCCGGTGACAGTGCCTAGAAAAGATTTTCAGCTGTGCTTCTACAAAGCCATTTAGATATTACAAGACTGGCAGGTCCCTCAGGCCAGAAAGGATGATAATTTTAAAAGTCTACAAGACCCTGCACAAAAGGTCACTTGTGACCTCAAAACTGCCAGTGCTTCAGTCCCTATCACCAAGGGCGTCACAGCACTTAAACAGTGGCTGATACGTGGGGTTGTAGGAATTTGCATGTCAATTTTCTTTACCATGAAACTCAGGGTGGGGTGACTCCAGCACGTAATTTTAGTGTGGCTGCTCCAGGAGGTAGCATGGAGCAGGGGCTGGAAGCAGGCTCAGGGTTCAAGAGGACCTGTGGACCTTAGCGATCCTTAGCCAGAAATGGCACCCCGAGAGCTCACAGTGCTAATGAGTAAAGTTAATTGTGCAGGGGGCAGACTGATGACTATACAGGTCCCGGGGTAGCAGGAAGGGTCTGCAGGAGCCCACCTGAAGTCTCAGCACCAGCCTGGGGACAGGGATGGACGTGGGTGTCTGCACAGCACGTTGAGGTCAGGCCATGGTGCTGAAGGCTTTTGTCAGGGAGGCGGCCAGTCTTGTCCTCCAGGCAGGGCTTCTGGGTCTAGACTCAGGGTCCTTTTACATTCACTGTTGTAAGAAATCCAAGCACAAGCGAATCGGCAGAGGAGCTGACTCTCCAGTGCAGAGAAAACCAACCAATGGTCTCTGTGGGGTCAGGCGTGAAGAAGGGTGTGGCATTTCAGAGGCTGAGGCTTCAACCCCTTAGGGCAGTGTCCTTGTAGCTGCTTCTAGGGCAAGCACCTCACAGAGATGTGCCACGCGGCTCTCAACGAGGGGCATGTCCAGCCTTAAGATGGTGAGGGCAAACACTGTCTGAGGAAGGCATATTCGTTTTCTGTTGTTGCTGTATCAAATCGCCACATGCACAGTGGCTTAGAACAGTCCATACTTACTATCTTACAGTTCTGGAGAGCAGTCTTCCAAAATCAGTCCCCCTGGACTAAACCTGGATATTGCTAGGGCCGGTCCCTTCTGGAGGCTCTGAGGGTGAGGTCCATTTTCTTGCAGGTTCCAGATTCTTCAAGTAGCCTGTCCTGTGGGCCTTTTGCTCATAAGCCCTTCCTTCAGTGTCATGGAGTCTTCAGTCCTCCTGCCCCTCTGACTCTGCTTCCTGTGAAATATCTTTCTGTCCCCCTCTTCCAAGGACCCCTGTGATTGCATGGTGCACGCCCAGGTAATCCAGAATAATATCCCCCTCTCAAGAGAGATCTTTAACTTAATCACACTGGCCACGCCTCTTCTGTCAAGTCAGGTAACATACAAGTTCTGAGGATTAAGACATGGAAATTGTGGGGGTGAAGTGTTATTTTCCAGCCTCCCACAGGTGGCCACGTGTGGCAGAATAGCAGGATTCGGACAATATACCCTGTGTGATTCTGAAGCAAATGTGCTTCTGGAAAGATAAGCCAGAGGGCCCCAGGTAGAAGACATTCTGTTATTTTCTTTTTCAATTTTTTTTTGCAGTTTTTGGCCAGGGCTGGGTCTGAACCTGCCATCTCCAGTATATGGGGCCAGCACCCTACTCCTTTGAGCCACAGGTGCCACCCATCAATTTTTTATTTTAGGCTATTGTGAGGGTACAAACAACCAGGTTACAATTTTTTAATTTCTTCGGTAGAGTCCCTCTTTTAGCTGCTGTGTCCTGCACCCCAAAGGCGTGCCGTACACCCCTACCTGTGCCCTTTAAGTGGGGCACCCCAAACCCTACCTACCTACCTCATCCCCCTTCCCCCAACTTACGTCATTCCCCCCTCCCACCTACCTCATTCCCCCTCCACTCAACTTGAATTAAGTCTTTTCTCTATGTGGGCATGTGTTAGATCATTTCCCATCTTCATAATAAAATTGAGTACATTGAATACTTCTCCATCCTTGTGATACTTTACTAAGAAGAATGTGTTTCAACTCAATCTGCGTTAATACAAAAGATATAAAGTCACCATCTTCTCTTATGGCTGAATAATACTTCATGGTATACTTATGTTTATTAATCTATTCCTTGGGTTGTTTCCACATCTTGGCGATTGTAAATTGACCTGTGATAAACAATCTAGTGCAAATGTCTTTAGGATAAAATGACCTTTTCTCTTCTGGGTAGAAGCCTAATAGTGGGATTGCAGGATCAAATGGGAGGTCTAATTTGAGTTCTTGGAGGATTCTTTCCAAATAGTATTAGTTTGCAGTCCCACCAACAGTGTAAAATCGTCTCTCTCTCCCCACACCCATGCCAGCATCTGCAACTCTGGGACTATGTGATGTGGGCTATTGTCATGGGGGTTAAGTGATATCTTGGTGGTTTTGCTTTGCATTTCTCTGATGATTAGATATGATGAGCATTTTTTCATGTTTTAGCCATCTGTCTGTCTTCCTTAGAGAAGGCTCTGTTCATGTCTGTTGCCCAGTGATAGATGAGGTACTTGTTATTTTTCTGTTGACTAATTTGAGTTCTCTATGCATCCTCGTTATCAAGCTTTAGTCAGATTCATAACAGGCAAATATCTTTCTCCTTCTGAAGGTTGTCTATTTGCTTTAATTGTGTCATTAGTTGTACAAAAGCTTCTCAGTTTGATTAAGTCTCATTTATTTATTTTTGTCGCAATTGCCACTGAAGTCTTCTTTGTAAAATCTTTCCTCAGGCCTACGTCCTCAGGAGTTTTTCCCACACTTTCTTCTAGGATTTTTGTCATTTCATGTCTTTGATTTAAATCTTGAGTCAATTTTTTAAGTGATGAAAAGTGTGAGTCCAGTTTCAGTCTTTTTCGTGTGGTTATCCAGTTCTCCCAGCACTGTTTAGAGAACAGGGATTCTTTTACCAGTATATACTTTTGTTTTATCAAAGATCAGATGGCTATAAGAGATTGATTTCATCTCTTGGTTTTCTATCCGGTTCCCCATGTTCAGGGGTAACTCAATGTTTTGTTTAGGACAGGTTTGGTAGAAAAGGGCATGGTTGTTATGATTAAAGAACTTCTAACTTTTAGATATGGGATGTGTGGCTCTTTCTAGCTATGTGGGAGGTGGAGATGAAGGTGTAAAACCAAGAACTGTGAGGAAAGGGAACTAGAACTTGAGATTGGGTCTAGGAAACCACATCCATCCACCTAGACCAAAGTCATTTCCAGATTCACTCTCTGCAATTCAAAAACAGCCACTAGCCTCAAGCTGCGGGGAACTTCGAAAGGACTTCTCTGAGATAAGGACAGGGGACAGTGACTGTGGCTTTCACTCCAGATGGGGATGAAGTGCGTTGTCTATCATATCTCTGCCTTATGTTAAGCTCAACTTACAGTGATTTGTGTGTGGCAGATGAGGAGATGCATTGCCCAGAAACCCTGAAAAACAGAAGTGGCTGCCCAGAAAATGGTCCGCTGCTCACAGCTCCTTCCAGGGCTGCAAAGAGCCACTGTGCTCAAGGCCATGTCCCTCCTGGAACAGCCCACATGTCTAAAGAGGTCTAAGTGTATGGCTGTGCCGGCAGCAGTGTAACACTGAAAGACTTTCCCAGAGCTGCCATCAGGTGGGCCAAGGCTTTCTTGAGCCAGATCCTGGTTTGAACTCTCCCTCTAACCATTTCTTCCTCCTCCCCCTTTCCTACCCAGCTGCCATCCCAAACAGCATGCAGATCGGTGCTGTTTAAAGGAGTGTCACACATCTCAAAGAAACATGAGCAAGCTCTGTAAGATAAGACAGTAGACACTCAGATGGGCCTCACCATGGCTCAGTGGCAAGCAGAGTCATTATCTTGAAGAAAAATAAAATCTGGATGTGGAGTGCTTGTTTAAAACCAAGGGTTCTGGGAAGAAGAAGTCTGACAGGCTCTGCCAGGATAAAAAGCTCCTTAGGACCAGCCACTGGGCACCGTGGTGTGGTTTGATGGAAAGGGAGCACATACTTGTGAACTAGGAAGCACTAAGCTTGGCGACTACCCATGCAGCCCCGCTGTAGGGCTAAGAAGGATTTCAACTAGCAAAGGCCACTCAGCACAGGTAAGCACGGTCATTCTCATCAGTGACAACATACCGCAGCCAGGACAAATGGTGGCAGAAGACTGGTCAGATAATCTGGTTCTTTCTATGGTAGGAATTTGAGAGAACTCCTTCCTCCACTCCTTTCTTGTTTGAACTGAGTTCCTTAGGTCTTGGATAATTGAGGAGGGGGCCTGCTAACATGAGACTGCTTTCTATTAATGCAAGCCTGCAGGTTCTTGGATAAGCAAGTGCAAATATAAAAAAGATACAAATACATTAGCAACCAAAACTGGAAGGATAAGTTGAAGATAACATTTAGATATTCAAACTGACACCATCACTAATCCACAGTCTCATATTCCTATGAACACTAGGACTCTCCATTTCCCTTGTGTGGAAGAGAAGTTCTTCTTTGTTAATTTCTTTCAATGGAAGAGGGTCAAAGAATAGGGTTGTAAGAGTGTGGGGTAGAAGGGCAGATTTCATTTTCTTCTCCAGAAACGTGGAAAGACCAGTGAAAGGAGAGAAACCTTTGTTTACTTTTTTACAAGAATTTCAGAATGACAGGCCATTAGATTATGTCCGCTCTGCCCCTCTTTGTAATCCTTACCCATTGACTGACTGTCCCTCGGTCATTCATGATGTTTCAAGCCTTTGCTGTATTATCATTCTGTCTAATGCTCCTCCACTTCCAGGAAGTCACTTCATTCAACACTCTGCTGCATCAGGTGACATTTGGGCTGGTGGGGATAGGCGGGGTGCAGAAGGCAAAAGAGGAGAAGAATGTGGTTTAAAACAAGGTGCCGCAGCTCAGAATTGAATCGTGCTGGGTTCTACAACTAATGCAGGAAGGCAATGCCAGGGGAAAAAAGTGGTGTGGACAAACTCACAGGGACTAGAATCAGTTCCAATGGGCAAAGAGGTGAGAGAACGCTGGAGAGACAAGCTTTGGGGGGCTTTCTGAACTGTATGTAAAGATTTTATCTTTTTTTTTTTTTTTTTATTAAATCATAGCTGGATTTTATCTTTTTGTTTGTTTTTGCAAGGATAAAAGAGTAGTTTTTTTGGTTGTTCTTGGTTATTTTTTGAGACAGTGTCTCACTATGTCACCCTCAGTAGAGTGCTGTAACGTCACAGCTCACAGCAACCACAAACTCTTGGGCTTAAACAACTCTCTTGCCTCAACTCCCAAGTAGCTGGGACTACAGGTGCCCACTATGCCCAGCTATTTTTGGTTGCAGTTGTCATGGCTGTTGAGCAGGCCCAGGCTGGGCTCCGACCCACCAGCCTCGCTGTATGTGGCTGGCACCCTACTCACTGAGCTACGGGCGCCAAGCCAATAGTAGAGTAGTTTAGCACACATGCCTGTCTCCGTGACAGTAGTTGACACATTATCCAATAACTTACTTTCAAGTTCTGTCCTTCAAGTGTGGATCTGTGAGGGCAGAGACCGTCTTTGTATCTTTGTCTGCTACTGTCGACACAGCAGCCTACCTGTGTAAGTGTTCAGTGTTTACCGACTGAAATAGTGGACTTTTGTGAGATGCCTTGAGATTGTACCATTCATAGGATTATTAACACAGAAAAATAATATGACCTTCATTATACTCAAAGGTACAAGTAATAGGTTATAGATAAACTTTAGACACCCACCCAACTTGGAAGGCTGGGATAAAGATTATATGATTCTGAACCTTCTTTTAACTGGCTGTAGAGAACCATGATTAAGCCACTCTGTGCCGATGAGTTAGTGAATAGGCCTCATGCTTTACATGGCTTTATTGGCTTACAGTTTGCAAGGTGCTTTTCAAATCCATTATTTTATTAAATCCTCTTCCATCGAGTTTGAGAGAGGTGAGAGCCAGGTCTTATTATCCTTACAATGAAGAATGTAAGGCAGAGATTTAAGCCATTTGGCCAAGGTCACACAACAAATAAGTGTTAGAGCCCGAACTTAAACTGGAATCTCGGGTTCTGAGCACAGTGGTCCCTGTGTTCCCTGCAGATTACAGGGAGGACATCTGACATCCAAGAGACTGTAGGTAACAAGTGAGGTTGTTATATACCATGGCTCTAAAAAATCCACAGCAAAAGCCATCTGTGCTAATAAGTGTGTGAATTGCCTGCAAAAACTGGGAATACTTTTATCTTTTCACTGCTTGTGCTTTTGGTTGGACCCTTGCATTATGTCTAGTCTGAATCTTAGTCTTTCAAGAGAGATGTGCAGAAATGTGAAAGGGATTCAGCCTACTATATCTGATCTATGAAAGAATGCTCTAAGGAGGGTTTTGCTCCCATCTCCACAGAGGTCATGGCCTCACAGGAAATTAGCACCTTACAGCAACCCGAATATGGGCTAGACTTCGGAAAAAACTTACTGATTATGAGTGCTGTGAGAAGCGGAGAATGTGTTTTCAAAGCAGGATATGAAATTTCTATCACTACAGATTTTAAGAGAAATTCTGTTCAGACTATGTTAAAAAGCCTGGAAACTGAAGGATGTATAAAATTAGCACTGCGTGCGGGGTGAGCTGTGGCCTTTGAAGCATAATACTGACTCTGGCCTTATTCTTTTAGTTCATCCACCTCCCACTTTATTATTGTGTAGTTTGCTTATTACAAGATAATTGGTTTTATTCTAATAGATATATTTTTAAAAATAAATAACCACTATCTGTATTTCTATTCCCAAAGACAATCTGCTGTCTGGAAGGTAACACCTTCTGGTGATATCCAGATGAAAACAGGAAGAACCTAAGTCATCTGTCTATTTCCTTTCTGGGTTCCTCACCAAACCCTTAACTATGTTAGTAACGTCACAAACTACTTTTTAAAAAATCTATTAGCTTTTTACAATACTTTTTACACACTGCTTTATTCTGCTATCTTCCCCCGATCTAAGTGATTTGTCTATCTTGCTATGCAAACACACATGTGCGTGTATGTACGTGTATTTCTTTAATGAGTTTCTTTTTCTGTCATTGTATACTGTTGTTTGGGTCCATGTGATGGATTTCAAAAATGACACAAATTTTCTCCCTTGCATCAACGCCCTCTTGAGGTGCACAGCTCAGAGAGCCCGCCCACTCTGAGTCTGGGCTCAGCGGGACTGGCTCTGACTTTTGGGGTGTCAGCCTGTGTGACAGAGCAGTGGCCTTACACGTGTTCAGGCCCTGGGCTTTGATTCCTCCTGAATCCTCTGGGCATCCACCACCATGGGGGGACACTGAGGCTGGCCTGGGGAAGAATGCAAGGCACACGCAGAGATAAGCAGGGATGAGCCACTCCACTCCACTCAAGTCACCCTTCCCATCGGCTCGCCTGCCAACCGCCTGACATGGACTGGAGCCCACCCCAAATCATCTGGACTCTAGCCTATTCGCTGACTTCAGTCATGACAGCTCAACAGAGCTTAACCAAGCACAAATTAGCTTGGATCAAAATAACCACTCGGCCACAGAATGATGAACAAAATCTCTGGCAATTTTAAGCCACTCAGCTCTTGGGTATTTTGTTATACAGCTATAGATAACCGCTGTAGTCTATAAACTCAGAAATGGCAGGAATGGTTTCTGATCTCTTTGCTTGTGACTTTGCCTTAGCAATCACCTTCATAAATTGGGTATGTGTTTTTCTCATCCAAGCTTTTGCACTTGAATTATAATAAAAATATATTCATGTGTGTGTTTTCTTTATGTGTTAAACTTGCTCTATTCCATAGAACTAATATTTATTAAATTATATGTACATTTTCTTATATATAAACCTAAATTTATTTTTTCATCTTCCATTAATAGACTTTTTGGCTTACTTACAGCATCAAAGCCTATGTACTTATAAAGACTTATGTATATGTCTCCTTATGCACATTATGAGGGAATTAGCTAGAAATAGTTATTGATTTATTTAGTACATGTATGTACTTTCTAGATTTTACTGAAAATGGCCAGTTATCCAAAATATTTAATGCATGAACTGTTTAGAGTATGTATTTTATTTCCATCCAGGTAAATACAAAAGATAAAAAGTTTCCATCTTTCTTAGGGCTGAATAGTATTCCGTGGTATACATACACCACAGTTTATTAATCCATTCATGTGATGATGGGCACTTGGGTTGCTACCATGTCTTGGTAATTATGAATTGAGTTGCAATAAAAATTCTAGTGCAAATGTCCTTGTGGTAAAATGTTTTTCTTTTCTTCCGGGTACCTAGTAATGGGATTATGGGATCAAATCCTTTCCATATTAACCTAAAAGAACTTCCTCTATTAAACAATAAGACTTTGTAAAACGTTTGTGTCGGCATCTAAGTCTTCTGTTCATTTTTTTCATCTATTTTTGCACCAATATGCTTTTTAATCACTATGACTATAAAGTAAATTTTGATAAATTTGAGTTTTTTTGATAAAGAGTTTCCTCCACCTTGTTATTATTTTCCAGAACTCTCTTGGCTATTTAGGACCATTCATTATTTTATTTGGAAATAATGTTCGAGGTTCCACAAAATAGCCATTACAATTATGAAAGAATTTCATTGCATTTAAAGGTCAAATTGGTGGAATTATGTTTATGACATTGAGTCTTCCCATCAGAACATCCAGTTATTAGGTCTTGTTTTACATTCTTCATGAGTTTTATATTTCTTCCTGCATACCTTTTGTTACATTATTCCCAAGGACCTTTTATAACTTTAATTTTTATTACAAATAAGATTTTTCTGTTATATTTATTCATTAACTGTTTTTGGGAAAGAGGAATATTCTTTAACATACTCAGATAATATCCATCAATTCTGTACTTTTTATGTCTACAGATTTTTAAAAACTTTACATGCAATCATATTCTACCTTAATCAGATAGGAATCATTTTTCCAACTATCAAACACATTTTCTCCTTCTTTTCTTCTGTATTATTATTACTTAGAACATTCAGTGCAATACTTCCCATCCCAATCCCACATATTTTGGGGACAACATTAGCAGACTTTTTTTCTAGGTGCTTAAAAGACACAGTATACAAAATAGATAAACATTACTGCACTCATACCTCACATTCTAGCAGAAGACAAAGTAAAAATAAATAAGTAAATTATATACTGCCTTGTAGGGAAGAAAAGATTCGTTTTCTTACCCATCACATGGTTTATAGCTAAGATCCCTGTAACAAAGACAGATTAACCAGAAAACCAAAGAAATAAGTTCAAATTTATTTAAGTTTAGTATGAGACAGGAGCCTTCAGAAACCAAGACTTGATGGAACAAGGAAAACTGTGGTTTTGTGGACAGTCGTGCACAAGTATGATTGGAGGACCTAATGGTAATAAACTTGGGGGAGCTCGGCAAAGGCTGTTTGTTCAGATTTTCCTTGTGTCTCTGGGTGACATCCCCAGAATGGCCTATTTCAGTTTTAGATCCTTCTTCAGGGGAAAAGGACCAAGGAGAATACTTTTTAGTTTCTTGTGGCCTGTTTCTATAGCTTCCTCAATTTCCTTCGGCTTAAACTACCCAGTGTATGAAGATGACTTATTGCATTTTTTATTTTTAATTTTTTTTAGAAATAAGATCTTGCTGTCACCCAGGCTGGAGTACAGTGGCAGTATCAGAGTTCACTGCAGCTTCAAATGCCTGGGCTTACACAATCCTCCTGCCTCAGTCTCTAAGATGCCTTTTTGTGTGTCTGTTTATAACTTTTAATTATTATGATTATATAGTAGTTATTTATCTTTATAGAATACTTGTGATGTTTTTATATAGGCATACAATGTGAATCAATCAAAGCAGGGTAATTCAGGCGTCCGTCACCTCAGGCATTTAACATTTCTTTGTGTTAGGAACATTCCATTCCAACTGTTAGTATTTCAGAACTCTACCCTAACTTGTTACAGGCACTTTGTTGTGCTATTCTGCATTGTCTCTAGCTAACTAACTATAGTTTTGTCCACCCCTTCCTTAACCCCTCCCCTGCTCTCCTTCCCAGCCTCTGGTCACCATCACTTACCCTCTGTCTCTATGAGATCAATTGTTTTTAATATTAGCTCCCACATATGAGTGAGACTATGCAAGATTTGTTACTCTGTGCTTGGCTAACTTAATAAAATGTTTACCAGTTCCACCCCTATTGTTTGATACGGCAGCATTTAATTCCTCTTTGTCTCTGTATAATATTCCATTGAGTATATATACCATAATTTCTTTGTTCATTCATCTGTTGACTTAAATCGAGTTCATATCTTGACTATTATAAATAGTGCTGCTGCAATAAACATGGGAGCGAAGGTATCTTTTCAATACACTAGACACCCCTATTTTGGGTATATACCCAGAAGTGGGATTGCTGGGTCCCATGAAAATTCTATTTTCAGATTTTTGAGGAAGACCCCTACTGTTTTCCATAATGGCTCTACTAATTTACATTCCCACCAACAGTGTACAAGGGTTCCTCTTTCTCCACATCCTTTCCAGCATTTGTTATTACCTGTCTTTTTTGACAAAAGCCATTTTAACTAGGGACAAATGGTATACCATTGTAGTTTTAATTTGCATTCCTCGGATGACTAATGATGTTGAGAACTTTTTTACACACCTGTTGGCCATTTGTATATATTCTTTTGAGAAATGTCATTCATATTCTTTGCACAGTTTTTAAATCAGATTATTCAACCTTTTCCTATTGAGTTGTTGGTGATCCTTATAAATTGAAATTATTAATCCTTTATGACATGAGCAGTTTGGAAATATTTTATCCCATTTTGTGGTTGTCTATTCCCTTTGTGGATAGTTTCTTTTGCTGTGAGAAACCTTTTAGCTTGATGTGATCCCATTTTTCCAATTTGCTTTGGTTACCTGTGCTTTGGGAGTGTTACTCAAGTCCTTGCTCGGACCAATGTCCTGAAGCGTTTCCTCAATGTTTTCTTTTAGTAATTCCATAGTTTCAGTTCTTATATTTAAGTCTTTAATCTATTTTGATTTAATTTTTGTATATGGTAGTAAATGAGAGTCTAGTCTCATTCTTCTACTATAGATACTCTGTTTTCTCAGCACCATTTATTGAAGATTCTCTTCTTTCCCCCACTGTGTGTTCTTGGTATGAGGTACCTTATTTTGGAGGGCATGTCCTGAACCCCATCATTATGTAAAATAATCACGAATGCTATGAGAAAAAATAGAAGGATCAGTGAGCTTAGGTCTACACAAGCATGGGCTACAATTTTAAATGGAATTATGAGGATAGGCCTTAAGGAGGTGGTATTTGAGGAAAGACTTGAGGGAGGTGAAGTGAGGGATTTCATTTTGCAAATATCTGGGGGATAAGCATTCCAGGACAAGGGAAATTCTCAGGCAAGGTTCCAAGCAGCAGAGAAGGTGAAAATTAAAAAGTGATTGAACTCTGAATTTTCTTTTGGATTGGGTGTATTTGTTTTGCTTTGCTTTAGAGACAGGGCCTCACTCTGCTGCCTGGGCTACAGTGCAGTGATGTAATTATAGCTCACTGCAACCTCAACCTCCTGGCCTCAAGTCATCCTCCTGCATTAGCTTCCCAAAGTGCTAGGATTACAAGTGTGAGCCACTCCCCCAGCTGGGGTGTGGTTTTTTGTTTTTTTTTTTTTTTTTTTTTGAGCAAAATCAAACCATCAAAGTTTTTGGCCTAAGCAACTCAAAAGATAAATCTGCTCTCACCAGGGAAGGAAAAGATCAAGGACAAACAGACTGGGTGGGTGGGGGGGAGATCTAGAGTTCAACTTTGAACATGGGAATCTTAGGATGTCAGTTAGACATCCAAGTAGAGATGGTGAGATCCCCATTTGATGTTTTATTTGATGTTTGTAAGAGAAGTCTTACTAGAGATATATATGGGAGAAATCACTGGTAAATAGATTATAATAGTCCTACGGCTGGATGAAATTACTGATACTGAGGACTGAGCCCTTGGGACACTCCAAAATTAAGAGTTTGTAGAGAAAATGAAGAACCAGCAAAGGATAGGGAGTGAGAACAGCCAGTTAGGAAGAAAATCGATATATCATGGCATCTCAAACATCAAAGGAAGAAAAGAATGATTAACGGCATTAAATGTATTGGACAGGTCATGGACAACATATCTAAGAATGAACCACTGAATGTAATAATGTTGACTTGGAGGCCATCATTTTAAATATAACGAAAGCTCTGAGGAGCAAATAGAGTAAATATAGATAACTCTTTTGAATTCTATTGCAAATGAGAGCTGAAAATGAAGCTTTAACTATAAGGAGGAGGGGTAACATACATGTTTGTATGCTGATGGAAACAGTCTAATAGATAGGAAAAAAGTAATGATATAAGAAACAAATAGGAGAATTGAAAGAATTGAGAGAGAATGAGATCTAATATACCGCTGGAAAGATTGGGTTAGATATGGCTAATAAGGAATTCTAATCGAGTCGTGGAAATTTCCTTCTATTACACTCTGCTAGGAGCCTTTTGTGATCACAACTGAGCATTAAATTATATCATATTATTCTCTGACATCTATTTATATTATCATAGTATTTTCTTTATCAATGTGGCAAATTACTCGCTTATCTCATATTGAAACCTATATAACTATTCAGAATAGATGCCTATTCTGTAGAATCATCTTTCTATGAAAGATGAACTAATCTTTAACTAATTAATTCTACACTAATGATTTAATTTCTTTGTGATTATTGGTAAATTTAGATTTTGTAGTCCTTTTGGAGTCATTTTAAAAATGTATGTCTATGTTATGAAATACATATTATGCAGTAATGCAAATCTAAACATATTTCATATTTTTATATAGTGGTAGAAACAAAGTTGTTCATAGTATTAACTGTACGCATATGTACTTTTTGTTACCTTCGAAAAATATATTTGCATATGTTTTGTACATTAGTCTCATCACCATTTGTTTTACTTCCAAACACATATTAAGAAATAGCTCACAGATGATTTCTGTAATTCCAAGATAACCTATATTTTTAATTCCAACAAGCCCTTTAAAGACTTATTCAATGGACATATTATGGGGTTTATGAGTAAATTTAACTTTCTATTAAAAATATCAAATTAATAAATATAACTTTCCATATCCAGCAACAAAAATAAGAATTATAGTAATCATAATCTCAAAACTGGGTTACAGTCTATGATATAAATATGAAGCATTTTGTTTAGGATTTCTTAGGAGAATTCCTTCTAAATAAACTAGCCAAGAAAGCAATCTTATCACAAAATGCATGTTGAAAAATAGAATTGAAGAGAAAGAAAAAACTTTACACCATCTGGCTTAAAAGCATTTGTATCTACAAATCTTTTACTTGAAATTTTGCATTACTTAACATTGAAACAAGTGGCCTATGATTTCTTCTAATTTTAACCAAGCCTGTCTCAAAGTATTTGGAGCTTACCATTTTTTAAAGAAATCTCCCTTTATCTGTGGTTTTGCATTCTGCAGTTTCAGTTACCCACAGTCGATCATGGTCTGAACATATTAAATGGACAATTCCAGAAATAGACAATTCCTAAGTTATACATTACATGCCATCTGAGTAACATGATGAACTCTTGCGCTGACCACTCCTGCCTGGGATGTGAATTACCCCTTCTCCCGTGTTTCCAAGCTGGACATATGCCAGTAAAGTTGAGTGGCATTCAGTACGCTCACGGTGCTGTGTAATCACCACCACCAGATGTCTCCAAAATGTTTCCCTTATTTCATTAAATAACTTTCCATTTCCCCTCCGACTATCCCCTGGCAACTATCATTCTACTTTCTGTCTTTAGTACCCACGTGAGTGGAAGCTTATGACTTCTGTCCTTTCGTGACTGGTTTATTTCACTTCATGTGATGTCTTTAAGGCTCTTTCCCTTTTAAGGCTGAATAATGTCCCATTGTATTTTTACACCACATTTTGTTGATCCATCATCTCCTTATGAACACTCGTGTTGCGTCCATATTTTGGCTATTGTGAATGATATTGTTAGAAGCATGACTGTACAAATAATGGTTTGCCTCTATTTTCGGTGCTTTAGTGTATACACCCAGGTGAGAAATTGGTGGGCCAGATAGTACTTTCATGTTAACATTTTCAGAAAATCCATTCTGACTTTCATAGCAGCTGCACCAATTTACGTTCCCACTGACAAGGCACAATGCATCTGATTTCTCCACATTGTCACCAACATTTACTTTCTGCTAAGATTAGTTTTATGTTATTTTACTTTATAAATAGCTCCCCAGTGTGTATGCAATAGTATCTCATGATTTTGATTGTATTTTCCTAATAATTAGTGATGTTGAGCATCTTCTCATCTGAGACTATTTGTGTCATCTTTGGGGATTAAGTCCTCTGCCCATCTTTAATCAGATTGTTCACTTGTTTATTGGTGTTGAGTTGTAGGAGTTCTTTATATATTCTAGATACTAATCCCTTACTAGATAAATACTTTGTGAATATTTTCTCTGAGTCCATTGTCTACCTGTTCAGTTTTTTGATGGTGTCCTTTGATTTGCAGAAGTGTTTTGCCTTTTTGTTATTTGATACATTCTATTTGTTTTTTCGTTTTGTTACTGAGCTTTGGTGTCATTTCCAAGAAACATTGGCCAACGCCAATGGCATGAAGTTTTCCTGTGTTCTATAGTTTTACCTTTTATGGTTAGGTCTTTAATCTATTTTAAGGGTTTTCTTAAAAAATGATATAAGTTAACCAAGGATCTGACTTCATTCTTCTACATGAGGATATCCAAGTTTCCTATCTTCATTTCTTGAAAAGACTCTTTTCCTATTGAATTATCTTGGTACACTCACGGAAAATCATCTGATTTATGTGAGGTTTTATTTCTGGGCTGTCTATTCTACTCTATTGGTTTATATGCCTCTCTTTATGCTAGGACCAGGCACTTTTTGTTTCTGTAGTTTATAGTAAATTTTAAAATCAGGAAATGTGAAAATTACAATTTTATTTTTTCAATATATTTGTTTTTGCAACTTAGCGTCCCTTGAGATTCTATACAAATTTTAGGATTGAGAGTTCTATTTCTGCTGTTTGCATATTGATTTTTTTATCCTGCAACGTTGTAACTTGTTTATTAGTCACAACAGGTGTGTGCCTGTGTATGTGTGTGTCTGTTTATATAATCTTTAGAGTTTTCTACATGTAAAACTATGTCTTCTGCTAAAAGAGATAATTTTCTTTCTTTCCAATTTGGATGCCTTTTCATTATTCTTAAAGCCTCATTGCTCAGGCTTCCAGAATTATGCTGAATAGAAATGGTTTAAAAAAAAAAAAAAAAAAAAAAACAGTAAAAGTGGGAATCCTTACCTTGTTCCTGACCTGAGATGAACAGTTTTCAGTCTTTTGGTGAGGAGTGAAGTTAGCTGTGGATTTTTCGTATAAGGTCTCTTTCTTATATTTAGGTAGTTTCCTTCTGTTTTGAGGGGTTGAGTGCTTTTATCATAAAAGGGTGTTAAATTTTTTTTTAATGCTTTTTCTATATCAGTTGAAGTAATCTATTTTTTTAGTTCTGTTAATGTGACGTGTGTAATTTATTTTTGTGTATTGAACCAAGAAGTATATTCTCATATCATAATGTATATTTTCATTATATAAGAGATATTTTTGTTTTCTTTGTATAAGAAATATATTCTACAGGGCATGGCAACTCAGTCCTAAGCCCAGCTATGTGGGGAATTATAGCAGGATTGCTTGATAACGAATTCAAGGAACATATTCTGTGGATGATGAGAAATTACTTAATGGGTACAGTAGACATTATTCACGTTATAGATACACTAAAAGCCCAGAGTTCATCACTAGGCAATATCTTTATGAAACAAAATTATGTTTGTACACCATGGATTATTAAGTAAGAAAATAAATGTATTTTTATGTAATATGCATGTATGTATATACTCTTGGATTCAGAAAAAAATCCTATTTGTATAATTTTTAATATGCTGTTGAATTTGGCTGCTGATGTTTTCTTGAGAAACTTTACATTGATATTCATGATAGATATGAATCTATAGTTTTCCTTTTATGCAGTGTCTTGGGTGTATCAGGTTAATGCTGGCCTCATAAAATGGGTTAAAATGGATTCCCTCCTCTTCAGGGTTTTGGGTGTTTGATAAATATTGGCATTAATTGTTCTTTAAATGTGTTGTGGCTCCAGTAAAGCCATTAGATATAGGACTTTTCTTTGTTAGCAGGTTGTTAATTATTGATTCAATCTCCTTACTGCTCACTTTTTTTCTTCTGATTTTTCTATTTCATAATGATTCATTCTTGATGGTTTGTATTTCTTAAGAATTTTTTCATTTAATTTAGGTTCTCGAATCTGTTGGGGTACACTTGTTCACAATGCTATCTTACAATTTTGTTTCTTTAAGATCAGCAGTGATATTACCACTTTCATTCCTAAATTTAGTTACTTGTGTTGTCCCTCTTGTCTTCTTAGTCAATTTTCCTAAAGGTTTGTCAATTTTTGTTGATCTTTTAAAAAAACCAATTGTTGGTTACATTGATTTTCTCTAACGTTTTCTATTTCTATTTATTTTATCTGTTACCGCTATAATCTTTATTATTTCCTCCCATCTGTTAGCTTTGTGTTTAGTTTGTTCTTAATACATTTTTCTAATTCCTCAAGGTATAAAGTTAATGATTTAAGAGCTTTTTTAATGTAAGCAATTATAGCTATAAATGTCCCTCGCAGCACAACTTTTGCTTCATTCCATCTTTCCCTAACTTTTGGAACGTTGTGTTTTATTTTCACTTGTCTCAAGATATTTTCTAACTTCTTCTGTGATTTCTTTTTGGCTCTTTGTTTATGAGGGTGCTGTTTAATTTCCACATATTTCTGAATTAGCGTTTTCTTTCTACTGTTGATTTTCTAGTTCCATTCCAGAAGATTCTTTGTACAACATTAGTATTATTTAGTCTATTAAAATTTGTTTTGTAATCTAATATGTGTTGTATCCTGGAGAACATAATACATGCACTTAAGAAAATGGCATGTTTTGCTGCTGCTGGGCAGTTTTGTGTATGTCTGTTATGTCTAATTGATCTATAATACTGTTTATATCCTATGTTTCCTCATTGATCTTCTGTCTACTTTTTTTATACACTACAAAAGTGGGACATTTGAGTCTCCTGTTAATATTTTAGAGTTCTCTATTTCTGCCTTCAATTCTATCAATGTTTGCTTCATACACGCGGGAGCTCTGATGTTTATTGCATGCTCATAATTACTAAGTCTCCTTGGTGAATTGACCTTTTTGTCATTTGTTGATGATGTTCTTTGTCTCTTCTAAGAGTTATTCAACTAAAGTCTATTTTGTCTAATAGTATAGTCACCTCTGCTTTCTTGATTACTATTTGCATAGATTATCTTCTTCTTCCTTTCACTTTCAACCTAGGCATACCCTAGATCTAAAGTCAGTCTCTAATTGTCATTTTGTTGGATCTTGTTTTTGTTTTCATCAGATTCTACCAACCTATATCTTTTGACTGGGGAGTGAATGAATTATATTAATTCAATACAATTTTATGATAAGAAAGGACTTAGTATTATAGTTTTTTTTTAATTTATTTTCTGTTTTCCCCTTCATTCCCTTCTTTGTGTTTGATTTTTTGTAATGACATATGGTGATTGTCTTCCAATTTATTTTTTAATATATTCTATAGATATTTTCTTTTTTGTGTTTGTGATTTTATAATTTTATTTGATAGGTCTGACAATCACCAGTTAGTTCTCATCCATGTTAACTGTAGATTTTTGAAAGTGGTGACAAGTACATAGGTAACCAAAGTATAGAACTTGTTTGGTGAATCTTCACCTTTACTGCATTTTCTGGATAACCATACACAGATACGGTATGGGACATTCCTTATGCCTTTGGCCAAGACAGCTTTGTTAAGCCTGCGCACATCTGGAGTTCCCATCTCTTTTATGGCAAATTTCTGGATTTCTTTGAGTGCCCGAGGGGCATGCTTCTTGAAGCCCACTCCATGGATGCACTTGTGAATATTGGTAGTGTATTCTCGAGTCACCACCTCGTTTATGGCAGATCTTCTTCTCTCCACCCTTCTTTGCGGGAGCCATTCTGCAGGGCCCAAGATGGAAAGCTATAGATATTTTCTTTGTGATTACCATGGAGATTGTTGTAACCTTAAGATGTTATATTTAATCTGTATTAATAACACCTTAATTGTATGCAAAAACTCAACTTCCTGCAGGCCTATGCCCCACACTTGGTTATTTATCTTTACAATTAAATCTTTATGTAATATAATTATTAAAATAGATTTATAACTCATTATGAATTTTACTTTTATGATTTTATTTAATTCTGCCTGTGGAAAAATTAAGAATGGAGTTGTAAGCCAAATTATAATAATACTTATTTTTAAATTTCTCTTAACATATCCCTGTATGTGTTAAAGAACCTTATATATTCACATGTGTCAAGTTACTATCTGTTATTCTTCCCTCTCAACTCAAAGAATTGCCATTGACCTTTCTTGTAGGGCAGTTGAATTGGTAATGAGCCTTTGTTTATCTGGAAACGTCTTCATTTGGACTTTTATTCTGATACGGAATTCTCGGTTGAAAAAAATTTTTTTTTTCTCAGCATTTTACATACATCATTCGACTGTTCTCTGGCTTCCATAGTTTCTGCTGAAAAATTTCCTGATAATTTTATTGTGTATCTCTTGGTTCCCTTTTCTCTTGCTGCTTTCTAGATTCTCTCTTGTCTTTGACTTTGATAGCTCATTATGATGTGGCTGAACATGGGTCTCTGTCAGTGTATTATACTTGGAGTTCAGAGAACATTTTGGATTTCTATATATTAATATACACCTTTCCTCAAATTTAGGACTTTTCAGCCATTATTTCTTCAAATAAGCTTTCTGCTCACTTTTTCCTTTGTCTTTTCCTGAAAACTCACATAATGCTGTGTCAGTCTTCTCGATGGTGTCCAATATGTTTCTTAGGTTCTGTTCACATTTTTTCATTCTTTTTTATTCTCAGACTCAGTAAATTCAAATGACCTATCTTCAAGTTCACTGATATTTTTCTTCTGCCTGTATGAGTCTGCTGTTGACCTTTTCTAGTACAATTTTAAATTCAGTTATTGGATATTTTAGCTCCAGGATTTCTGTTTGGTTTATTTTGTCATTTCTGTTTATTTATTGATATTTACATTTTGTTTGTCTATCATTTTCCTGATCTCTTTTGGTTCTTTGTGTTTTCCCTTAGTCTTTAGTGAATATTTAGGAATTAAGAATCTATGTTGAGCAAGTCAGATGCCTGTTTCTTCAGGATAACCTCTGGGTATTTATTTTGTGTCTTTAAATTGGCCAAGTTTTCTGTTTCTTTGTATGCCTTGTGGTCATGTGTTGAAAATTGGTCATCAAAAAAATGCAGCCACCTTTACAAGCCTTTTGTATACTGGATCCTTGAAGTGAAAGACCTTCACAGTTAGCAAGGCTTATTTTAAGCTTTGATACCAGCTGGAGGTGAAGGCTAAAATTCTCCTCAGGTCTTTTCTGGGCATTTATCTTCTCTTGGTGTGTGTGTGTGTGTTTTGGGGTGGGGTTGTAAAATTTTGTTCTATATGTGTGGCTATACATAGGTGTATTAATTTTCCAAATAATTTCACCCAGCCTCCTTCCCAGTGTCTTGTATGTTCTATTTTAAGTGTCTGCCTATAATCTCTTGCCTAGGCATCCATGGCATTTCTCCTGAAGCTTTAACTGGTGTGCCACTGCCTTCTGCTGCTTTTTCCAACCTGAAATCTAAGCTACGAGGGTACTCCTTATCTGCTCATTGTCAGGTAACACAGAGGTCAAGCCCTTAGGCAGCCTACAGACAGGTTGGAATACTGTGAATGAGGTCTACTATAGTTCTTCCACATGAGGAAGGAAACCAACCAGGAGCTGGGCTGCTTGCAGGGCCATTGTGCTGGAGAAGGTGTGGCAAGAGGGGAAGTAAAAATGCCACGAAATTTCTCTCCATTTTAAATGTGAGTTTGTTCCTAATTGGATGTTTCCTTGGTTTCTATAGATATTTGGTGGTTTTCCAGAGCTCTTATAAGCTCTTCCAGTGTTCGATCATATTTAATGTTTCCATGGGAAAGGAAGGCTTAAGGCTTCCTAGTCTGCCATCTTGCTGGTGCTGCTCTCCCTCTAATTGCTTTGTTCTCCTATTCTTATGGAACACTTATACCCTCTTTCTTTGAATTTTCACAACCCCTTTCTATGCTTCACTCATAGCAACAGACACTTCACAGACTAGCACAAGTTTGAGGTTAACATTTTGAGCAGAGCTGCTTTAAATGTCAGAGTATCTCTCTCTCACACACTCACACACACAATTTGTCTATGTACAATTTATTTGCATGTATATATATATATATACTCCAACAACAGAATAAAAAGTAACCACAAAAAATGCAAAAGTATAGCACATCAATAAGAGTTTTATGTATCCAATGTTATGGGGTATGCTGTATGCTGTGGTCTGAACATGTATGTCACCCCTAGATTCATATGTTGAAATCATAACCCCAAGGTGATAGTATTTGATGGTATTAGGAGGTATGGCCTCTGGGAGATGATTAGGTCATGAGATGGAGGCTTCTTAAGTGAAATTTGTACCCTTATAAAAGAGATTCCACAAACACCGTCACATCTTCTGTGATGGATTTCCACTCAGCATGCCCAACTTTATAATTTGGTGGTTGTGATAGATTATATTATTGTTCAAAAATATTTACACCTTCACTTCAACAGGAGACATCCTCCATGAATCCAAAAGCAGGCCCTCACCAGACACCAACCCTCCTGGTATATTGACTTTGGGCTTCCCAACATCCAAAACTGTGAGAAATAAATTTGTTTTTTATGACCTACCCAAGCCTTTTGTTGCAGCAGCTTGACTAGACAGAGTCATTGTGACACTGTAAAGTAAACTTGCTGCCCCACTCCATCAAATGAGGGGAATAACATTTGTTTGTGCTCTTTAGATATGGAGATAAAAACATACTTCATTATCATATTCAATATAATATTCAATACTGCTTCTTCATATTCATTGAGCCATCCATTGGCTGCCACAGAGGGCTTTTGGTCATCAAATGAATGGTGAAATTGGCCGTCAATTCAGAGTTCAGTAGGTTCTGTTCTTCCCCTGGTGCCATATAATTCAGGTGCTAGAAGACCTGTGGTGAATAAGAATATATGAAACTTTTGGTAAACTCCAGTAGATGTTACAGAGAATACGCTTACGTTTCTGGAGGAACATCATGACTTCTCTATCAGAGAATGACTTTCTATTTGGAAAATATAAAGAGATATTGGGGCATAGTTGATACTGGACACTTAATCATAAAAATAAAATGACTGGAAGCTTGCCATGGCAGAGGAGCAAGTGTGCCAACCCAAACACAGTGATGTATTTCAAAATTTTCTCTACTTATTTTGGCTAGCATCCTGTTATCCAAAGAAAGTCACATGCCTGACCTAAAGTCAGGAGGCAGGAAAGTATGCCTGCTCATTCTGAGGCAAAACAAGTCACATAACCAAGTTAAACATCAATGGAATTGAGAAATGCACTGCTCCTGTTGAAGTAGGGGTGTGAATATTTTTGAACAATCATGTAATCATCACAACTGCCAAATTATAAAGGTAGGCATGCTGAGCAGAAATCCATCACAGAATAAAATTGGTACCTTTGGGACCAAGCCGACACAGATCCAGAAAGCACAAATATTTTTACAAGAATAGATGTTATCTATGTTCTATCCTACCTCTGTTCCCTCTGCCCACACTTATACCCTCCTTGTGGGCTGAGAAGTTTCCTATGACCAACTGATAGGAGAGGGAAGGAATTTGACTTGATTCTCTGATGTGTCCCTGTGAAATATTGGCAGTAACAGGAAATAGACACCTGTCCCCTGGTCTCAATGGAATGATGGACACTACCAAAGGGAAATCCTCTTGGTGTGGAGCTTGTCACCCATCCAGCATAGAGGGAGAGGTAGCCTGAAGAAAAGCTGTAGATTGACTCCTGAACAATGGCTTGGCTGATTAGTCAGATATTTGAAAGGAATAAGACTAGAAGATCATAAATAAGGAGAGCTAAAAAAGAAACATGTGGATGGGCTTCTGCAAATGGATGTGATGTGTGGGGATCTTTTAATTTCATGTCCACCCTCAGTAGAGAGCACCCACTATTGGTGAGTGGCTGCTGATTAACCAGGTGGGCAGGATAATTCTTCCAGTCAATGTCAACCGTCATCCCTCCGTGGCTACTGTGATGCATGCCTAGAGGGGCACAGTGTCAGAGATGGTGACAGAGATTAACCCAACAATATAAGCTTGTCTTCACTAAGGCCTATCTAGCTAATACTTCTGCCAGCAGCAGATAGGGACATGACACCATTTCTTAGGTACCTACCTGCCACTTCACAGAAATGGAATTCATTGGACTATCTCCATCTCAAGCATAGATTCACCTTTATTAGGATAGGTATAAATATGTAGATGTGTCTCTATCATCATTATCATCCAAGGTTTACAGAATAACTTATCTAGAAATACAGTATATGCAACAGGGCATATATATATGCTTATAAAGATATCATAGGACATTTTTAACAGCAAGAGAGATCTGATGGTTGTTTCATGATGACAAGAATCACTATTCTTATCTGCCCACCAAGAAGCAGCCAGCCTATTAACAGTGGAAGACTCAGCTAAGGCGTCAGCAGTATGGCTGCTGTCCTCCAGGATTTGGTATATGTTGGATCAACCATGAAAGTACGGTTCCATGTCTCCAATAGTATAACACATGGTCACAGGAAACAGGTGTTGGCAACAGGAATGGCTCCTCTTACTATCACTCCTGTGGCTCAGTTGCACAATCTGTGCATTCTGTCTCTTCAAACATGAGCCATGCTGAAGTGGAAGTCCTAGCTCACAGTGTGTGGAATATTGGAGAGTTTTTCTAAGAGATATATATTAAATTTTCCACTGAACAAGGTGCATGTCTTACGTTAATTTGAGCTTCTCATGTAAGTGGGTAAACAGGACCAAAAGAGGTTAATTGGAGTTGTTTACATGAGGATCAGAACTGGTACTACATAATAAGGTAAATGAGTATAGTTACTTCATTATAGTATCTTTTAGAATGACCATGCTTGATAAAAACTGGCAATGTGCAATTATAGCAAACACACCCCAACAAGTGCAGGGAAATTAATGGCTTAGATCCCTGAAGGAGAAGAGTCTGCCTCATCCCCACCAGACATGCAACCCCAGCCAGTGTAGTGATGGGGAAAGAGTGAAATCTAGGATTGTTGAGGAGGAGGAAGCTGATGGGCATCAATCATGGGGTCAAGACCAGCTGCAATGGTAGATCCTTCACTTTGCAAGGCCAGTGTTCTAATCCCTGAGCTATGGCATGCACTCAGGCCTTTCACTTTGTATCATTTCCTCTGCTCAAGTCTTCTGGGAGTCGATGGCTGGCTATAACCTGAAAGGAGACTCCATAAATGCTTGGACTTGCACCAAATTCTCTACTCTCTGGGGAAGGCAAAAATGTCATTTTCTCATGACACATACATACACACGTGCATGCACAATGGAAGTCCTATACTGTTGGAGGGAAGTTGACTATAACAGTTTGACACATCGTCTGCCTCTGTAGTTCCTCTGCTGCTGAGCCCTACCCCTCAGCCACTGCCAAATGTTTTTTGTGTTCTTTTTTCTTGGCATTTATAGATCCTTCCAATACTTCCAAACTTTGATGAAACACCACACTATATGACATAAGATCTCACATCCAAATTGGCCATTAAAAGGATGACAAGATGCAACTCAGGAATACAACAGACTTTACACTGTTCGTCACACTTCAGTAAGAAAGAGGTGATGGAATAGAGTTGAGAAAATAAATTCCCCTCATTCCTCTCCCATGGGTTATTCTAAGGCCTAGTTTTTGAGTGCACAGCATCTAAAGTCCCACGTGTTGGGCAGTTGCAGATGCTGAGAAACCTGTTTCCTGGTTTCCCCCTTGGACTCACTGCACAGCAGTAGCCAATATGATAAAGTATCATAGTGTTTTGTTTTTAAAATCTCTGATTTTTGCCTTTTACTTTCTTTTCATCTTCGCTTTGCAACAACCAAATGAAGCATCAGCAGATTATGTTTTCCAAGAAATTCTGGCTAAGAGATGATGAGTCTTCATCTATATCCTTGTGTTCTAACTTCTCTCCTCTCCCTACAAATGCATTGCCTCTGTTCTATTTTTAGGAAACCTCCTTGCCTAGTAAAATCCATCCCCTTTTGTTCACTTTGGCTCAAGTCTTTGTCTTGCAGTCATTCCCACTCTCCCTCTTTCCCTTTCCTGCACTGTAACTTCCCTCTGTACTGGACCAGACCCATCAGAACACAAATGTGCTGCAATAGTTCCCATCTTTAAAAATCTGCCCTTGTCTTCATCTCCTTCCCCAGCTAGTACTCATTTCTCACATATCATTTATAGCAACATTTCTTTAAATAATACTATTGCTTCTGCTTTTTCTTCTATTATTTTCTTCCCACATGCCTGGATTTTGTCCTCACCACTTCACTCATTAAAATTGCACATGTCAATGTCCTCCCCCCAAGCACACCCCAAAATCATGTCCCTCCTAAATGTGTCAGTCAAGTCTCCATCCTAAAATCGTCCCACCGTTTGGCAGCATTTGATGCAGCTGATCGCAGCCTCTGTGAAGCACATCTCCATTTGGATTCTGAGATGCTACTTTTCCTTTCCCTTCCTGTCTCAGCAGCGACTCACCTTTATTCTCCTTTGCTTGATGAACCTCTTGTTCCTCGTATATAAATGTTGGATTTCAGACCTTTTTCTCCTGTTCCTGTAATTTCTTCTCAGGTAATTTTTCTTTAGACTCTGGCTTTAAATATTAACGTATCTGTGTTTTGACAGCTGCCACATTTTTGTCTCCAGTTCCAATCTCCCTCCTGAGCTCCATCCCCATATCTTCAACCATCTACTCAACGTGTGAATGTCTGAGGGAAAGTGTAAAGGAGTCACACACTTGTGGGCCACATATATGCACACTCACACATGCAAACGCGTGCACATGCACGCACACAGAGGTGCACATGCCTCTGCTTACAGTGCACTGGCCTCCTCCCAGTTGCTCTCAAAGGAAACTTGGGAGGCGTTATCAATTTCTCTTTGTCTGTCATTCTCTACTACCAATATCTGAGCAAATTCCATTAGCATTCCTGAAAATAAATCCCAGATCCACGTGCTTCTCATGGTCTCCACTGACAGCATCCAAGACAAGCCATCAAAATGCCTAACCAGGATGACTGCAATCATTTTCTAACAGCCCTCCTTCCCTGGTTCCCTTTCTCCTTCCCTTCCTTCCTTCCATTTTTTTGTTTCTTTTTTTTTGTTCATTCATTCCTTCTTCCTTTCATTCTTTCTTTTTTCTTTATAATCAGTTCTTTGTTTCCAATGTTTTAATGAAAGGATTTATTTTGAGATATAGATTCACATGCAATTGTAAAGAATAATACTCCAGGTACTCAGTTTATTCCAATAGTAACATTTTACAAAACATCACAACTGGGTCATTGACATTAAGACAGTCAAGATATGGAACATTTCCATTCCCACAAAAATCATTCATGGTGCCCTTCTATAAAACATCCCTATCCCCGCCCATTCCCCCTTTTTTTAATTTTTGGGGATTCATTGAGGGTACAAAGAACCAGGTTACATAGATTGCATTTGTTAGGTAAAGTCCCTCTTATAATTGTGTTCCGCCCCCAAGAGGTGTGTCACACACTATGACTCCCATCCTCCTCCCTCCTTCCCTCTCTCTACTTTGCCCTTACCCAACCCCCCACGTACTAGGTCATTAATTGTTCTTATATCATAATTGAGTACATAAGATTCTTGCTTCTCCATTCTTGTGATGCTTTACTGAGAATAAGTGTTCCACTTCTATCCAGGTATAATCAATTCTTTACACAGCAGCCAGCCATATTACTTCAAAAATGTAAATTAGATTATCTTATCCTAGTTCACAAGCTTCCAGTGATTTTCTAATCCACTAAGGAAAATCAATCAATGATCAATCAGTCAAAGTTATTAGTCTTATAAGGTCCTGCATAACTAGGCTGCTGGTACCTTTGTCATTTCATCTCCTAACTCTCTGTCCCACGACTGGAGTGTGACTCCCTGGAGACTTCTCCAACACCCATGTCTGTGCCTACCACAGGGTCTTTGTACTTGCTCTTTGACTTTCCAGATTTCTTTTTTCTAAGATCATAACGGTAAGTCCTCTCTTACCCTGTGCTTCTTGATAGCCCTTGTCACCACCAACAACACATTACATATTTACTTACATATTTCCTGTCTCTCCCTGCCCTTGGAATATGCAATCCAGGAGGGCTGGGATAATGTTTTGTTCATTACATCCCTCCAGCACTTATAAGAACACTTGCCTCTTGGTTGGTATTCAGTAACTGAATTTGATTATTGAATGAACAGATCATTAAATGAAAAGGTATAATTATTCTTTACCAATAATACAGGCAGTTCCCAGATTACAGACAAGGTAGGTTCTGTAGGTTTGTTCTTAAGTTGAATTTATATATAAGTTGGAACAGGTACATGTACCTGTAATCGCCTCCATTCATAAGTGTGAGTTGTATGTGAGTCAGATGGGGACTACCTGTGCTCATGGGCATTCATTTCTAGATTTACTTATTTATTGACAGCACCTGTTCTTTTTTGTATGCTTATATCTTCTTATCTTAGAAATTTGAGTTCTTTCCCAATTCTATATATATAGAGAGAATTGGGACAAACTATATATACACATACACACATATAATTAATCTATTTTAAATTGCACACGAACTTTATGAACAACTTATATATGTGTGTGGATATATAGAGAGAATATATATAATATAGTATATATAGTGTGTGTGTAGACTTTAAATATTACAATGTTGGATTTTCATGTATATTTTAATGATTTGAAGTACGGGCTCGTTTTCCCAGGTATTTTCTTCTATGAGGGTCCTGTGGATTATGGAAACACTATAAGAGGTGGTTTCCTGGCTGCCTTTGCCAATTGTCACTGATTTTGTAGGCTCTAGAGTAATTTTATTTAATGCAAAAATTTGGTGCTGTACCCCAATGTAGTCCAGACTAAGGGCTCTGGTGTCCTCCCGCGGAATCATTTTCTCTTGTGGACTAGATGGAGGCTTTGCTTTACTGCTTTATTGGGGCCAGGAAGTGAAGGTTTTTGTAGGTGACCACATTTTGCAGACTCCTAGTTTTAACCAGGGAACATATTTTAGCTGTTCTGCACACACAAGACTGGCATTTGATTTGTAGCCCACAGAGGCATTAAGGCATCAAGGCATCGCTGTTCCTGTGATTTCAGCATCTTCTCTCCACCATGCGTTGCATCTGTGGCTCTAAAAAAATAGTTAATCCCTCCTCAATTTCCAGGTTCAACTACCCATTCAATTTCTTAAAAAAAAAAAAAAAAACAGAACAAAAAAAAACTTGATGTAGCATTTTTATGAATTTGACGTAGGAGATGGCTTCTTGCATTAGCTCGGTGTCGTCTTGACTAGAAATCTCTAACTTCATTTAAAAATGCCTAGAAGGGCACGATGGCCTAGTAGTTCTTAATATGTTTTCATGATGACGATAGCGGTGCTGGTGAAGATGTGGTATAGTGTGTGGGAAAGTGGTGAGACTCTAAAGAGGCAATTAGTATTGGGGAAACGTCCAATTGTTTTTAAAAAGTAATACATGGAGTATTAGTTTCCTGTGGCGGCTGGAACACATTTCCACAAACTTGGTCATTTGAAACAACACACATTTGTTCGGTTGCAATTATGGAGGCGAAGTCAGTCGTCAGTATCTCCAGGCTGAAATGCAGGTGTCAGTGGGACTGCACTCTCTCCAGAGCATTAGACGGGAGGGTTCCTTCCTTGCCTCTCTGTGCTTCTGGTGGCTGCTGATAATCCTTGGCTTTCAATCCTCAGGGCCAGAGTCTTCGATTCCTCTCTGTTCCCCTTCACATTACCTTCTCTCTGTGTGTCAATTTTCCTCTGTCTCCCTCTTGTAAGGCAGTGTACGATGACACGCAGGGCCCACTTAGACAATCGAGGACAATCTCCCTATCTCAGGATTCTTCACTCAACCACATCTGTCCAGGGTATTAAGCTGTATTCAGGTAGGTACCCAGGCTCAAAGGATGGGACATGGGTATCTCTTGGCTAACCATTTTTAGCCTACCAGAGATAGGGATGATGATTTTAAACATGAATGTTACCTCTTCTCTCCCAGCATCCTAAAGTAACAATTTTAGAGGAAGTAAGCAGAAATAGAACACGAGTAAACTAACACTGGGAAACTTGATGTATAGAGAGGTAGAAGAGGATATGAATCCAGTCACAGTTGACACATGGCAGTTTTGAGGTGATTCTGTTCCAGGGGGAATTCCTGGGAGAAGACTGAGTACTGTGATGGATCTGGCTTGACACCCTCAGCACCCTCCCCCATCTCCATGGCTCTGTACATTTTTCAGCAACACTCCTTACTTGTGCAATTGACATAGTTAACACCAGCTGTGAAAGACCAATGGGGGGAAGATCGTCTATAAAACTTGTTAAGTCATGCTTCCATTCTTCAGTAATTCCAGCAGCAAAAAGAGCTCATGGGGGGGGGGTCAAACAGACATCAGTATACTCATTTCAAGTTCACCAGGGTCAACCAAAGGTCAATGAAAGCACGTCAAAATAAATAGTGGCATTTTCTTCAGGAAGAGTTTGTTTCCTAAAGTTGGAGGGGGTAGGAAGACCCTGGCCTTCAGGGGTCACATGAAAAAAAGAGTGGAGGTGCCCAAAGTTCAATAAAGGAAAAAATATCAAAAGGAAATGATCAGAGGCTACTCATATCCAGTCCAAGTGCTAACATAGTGTTGTTTTCTCTTCAAAATGAAACATATCAGAGGATGCTCTCTAAAGACAAAAGAGGGGAGAGAAAAGATAGGAAGTTTTCCACAAATGTATTTTGCAGAACAAATTACCACAAACGTGATCATTTGAAAGAGCACGCATTGGTTCTCTTGTAATTAGGGGGGCACAAAGATACTTGAGATTCATCGTAAAGATTAGGCAGTCTGCCTTTTAGATGTGAGGTTCCAAATATAGTAGGACCTCTGTAAGTTGACCATCCAAGGGGCTGTAACCCATGGAGGTGGTCAACATAAGGAACTAGGCCTACTGTACTGATAATGTACGTGTCTGGTCTATGAATATTGGGTCAACTTAAGGAGGTGGTCAAGGTAGGGAGGCTGTTAACTAAGGAGGTTCTACTGTAATTTATCCACTTGCTTCTGTCGGTGGGAAAAATAGTGGGGAGTTGGAGGGTCTCTAAGACTTGAGTCCAAAGGGGGATGGAATAAGCCTACCCTTCCAACTCCTTGACAAGATTTCTGAATCCTACCTCTTAGAGAGTCTTAAGACAGCAGAACTATTCTTTCTAAACACAAATGCATCCTGAAAGAGCAAACGCACTGATCATTCACAGCCCCAGTGTGAACACCTGCTGTAGACCAATCCCTTTGCTCCAGTTCTGAGGACTGAAGTCAAAACGTTTCTCTGGAGCATGAGCGAGGAGTTCAGAGAAAAACTGGAGGGAATTTGGAATGCAGAGCACCCCTAAGAAGGGAAAAGGAAAATCTGAGTGGAGACCAGAGCAGTGAGCGTGGGCCAGTCTCAGGGAAGGAGAGGGAAGTAGCTTTTAGTTCTCATTATGTACCAAGCATATTCACATAAGTCATCTCCTTTAAGTTTTCTCAGCACCCCTGTGGATGGTAGGGCTATTGCACTACATGAATGTAAAAAAGCACCTTGGGGAGACACTGAAGGTTTAGGGTCACACGTGGGGCAACAAGTTCAACTTCCGTGTTTCTTTGACTTATGTGTATTGTCAGGAGCCTTCTGGCTGGGAGGATACAGAGGGATTGGACGGGCTTGCAAGCGACTCCAGTGTACAGCCACAGTTGTTTACCTGCATTTCAAATTGCTTCCGATCTGGGGCCAAGGGGTTGGTTCAAATTCTCTTTCTTTGTCTTGCTGCCTCTTCCAGGACGGATCTCCTGCCCCCCACCCCGGCCCAATGTTCTGGCATCTTAATCTTAGCATTTAAGCAGTCCTGTTCACCTGCTCCCCTGCTCCTCTTGAGGACAAGAACTGGGTGTTACGCGGTGCTTACCTAGTGCCCAGGGCAGTGCTAGGCACAAGTCAGTGGCAGAGAGACCACAAGCAGGCTGTCTTCAGAGAGGGACTCTCTCTGAGCATCGTTTGGATACGGCCACCAGTTATAAAGCGCCCTCACTGCTCAGGCACCACGCTAGGTGCTTCCAGATAATTTCTGTTCATTGATTTCTACACCACCCTATAACACAGCTATGATTATTCTTAATAGATAAGGAAACTGAGGCATAGAGAGATAAAACAGCTTGCCTGAGGTTTTACAGAAGTTGACAGTGTTAGCATTTGAGTACGTTCATCTTGTGACTCCAAGTTCAGCATACTTTTCCAGGGCAACATGGTCTTTGTACTATGGAGGCTTGAGATAAAGAGAAATACCTAAGGATGCTTTCCAGAGCAACGTGCCGGATGCTGACAGGTAAATGGCCAGCTGACCAATACACTGGAGAGCCACAGGGATTCAGAGTAACCCGGGGTAACTGGGGTTAATCAGAGAAGGCCCCGGTTTCCTAAAGGAGATGACATTTGAGCCAGCATAGCCAGCAGGTCTGCAATGCAGAACTCGCTGGCTGAAGGGCGCCTATACTTGCTTGGAAGTGAGTGTCATTAAGTCCTCCCTGAGCAGCTGCAGAGCGCAGTTGCTGCGCGCCGGCGTATTGCTAGCGCCCCCCTGTGCACACAGGAAGAACTGAGCCGTCGGCGGGGCAGGCGGGGCTGCGCTGTGGCTCGTTCCTGCCCTTGCCCAGCAACAAGCATTTCAATCCCAGGTCCCCAGACCCCAACTCTGGCTCGGCTCCCTTAGTCTGAGTAACGCGGAACTCAGTGGAGAGACCGTCCCCTCCTCACGCGCCCTGCTGGAGTGAGCGACCCTCTGTCCCTGGGCGTGCTGTCAGGGCTCAGCCGGCAGGCGCCCCCCTCCCGCAGCTGCCCACTTCCAGAGGTGCCCTGCGGAGACCAGATGGGCTGAAGCCCCCCACAGGGCAGGAGGGGCGTTTTCAGTCCTGGCTGCCTGCCTGCTGAAAGAGACCCCGGCTGGGAACCAGCAAATATGAACTCTAGATGCCGGTGGTGGTTTTGCCTAGCTTTATTTTATTGGGCAATTTGTTCTCTGCAATTCAGTTTCTCCATCTGCAAAGTACTGGCTCATAGCAGAGTTGAACAGTGTGTGAACTCCTCGTGGCCCCCTCCTGGGTCCTGGCTTTCCGGGACAGCGCTGTTTACTCACTTCCTCTCCTTCCTCGCTCCTCCTTCCCCCATTCCACTTGGAACCAGCAATAAAGAATTTGGATGGTTTAGTGGGTTAGATAGCTTAGGGAGATTAGAAAACGAGGAAACAGCTGTTTACTGAGGCTCTTCTGGCTGCAGGCTTGGGCTCCGTGTAAGAATAATCAGCTCCTACTGAGGATGAACAATATTGGCTGCCCATAATTTAATTCCACTTGACATGTATTTATTCAGTAGCCATGATATGACAAGTGAAGTCCTGCCCTCTGCCCCCACCACCAAATGGATGGGCTATGTTGACATCTGTGTGAAACTATATGTGTATGTGGACAAGAATTGGGGAGCAGTATGGGAAATATAAAATGCAAGAGTTATTTTCCTAGGGTTTTGAGGAGGTGGGAATGGCAGCTTTGATTGTTATAGGGCTGTCTGTGCAAAAACACACATGGACCGCAGTAAGTATTTATAGACATAATAAGTTTAATAGACACAGAGCATCATAAAACTGGACAGCAGGGAATCACTTTCATAATGGTATCTAGAAAGTCTTGGTACGATGGCATTTCAACGTCAATGTTAAAAGAAGTTCACATACCAAAACAAAAAAGGAAGTTCCCATACCCAGTGAAGCAGGCTATGGAATAAAAAAAGTAACGAATAGATTCATTCATTCACTCATTCATTCATTCCTTGCTGGGGGTACAAAGATAACTGATAAACAGTCCACGCCCCGGGGAAAACACTGGGGAACAGAAACTCAAAAGAAGCAAGAAATGTTCTTTGTCAGGTGAGCACAGACCCATGAGTGTTTTCCTAATTAGTGATTAATGATAGCTTACCATCTTGATAGCTCATTGTTTGTAAGCAATTTGTCAGTCATAAGTATTATTATTATTATTTACTCTGTGTCTAAAGAGCTTACTGGGAGAAGTGGGAGGCAGAAAGGAAAGTGAAAACATGGTGGGGGTGCATTTTTAAATGAAGGTCTGAATTGAGATTGTATTAACTGGTAAACAAAGCTTTAAAGCAGAGTTTGTGAAAACTTGAAAACTTAACATATGAATGAATCCTGAACTCACCCACCAGGGAACCACAGTGCTGGCCTCTCACCTGCCATGGGGTGTGCGGGGGAGGGGGCAGTTTGTATAAGAATGGGGTGTACTGTTTGTTGTTCCCTAACTTCCTCCAGGCAGAACAAACTGCATGCTGCCCAGGGCCCAGATGATACCAGCCCAATCTTAGCAGGCAGGCCAGCTGGAGGTGAAGTCCCTTCCCCTCCCACATATTCTCCCCTTAAGCTTGTGATCCAGACGCCAGGCCAGCACTATGGGGAGGGAAGTCCAGTGGGGCAGATGGGTACAGGAGAGCTAGAGACATGGGCAGTGCCTCCCCCTTGCCATCTTGTTGCCTGAGACAGCCTAAGAACAAAAGTCCCAATCTCTGGCTCTTTACAGACCCTGGACACCAAGGAGTAGACCTCACCAGCCAGGCTGCTGACCCTTGCCCAGGACAGTGCACTTGGGGCTGGCTCCCTTCTGCTACCCTGGCAGGTCTCCAAGGGCTTGGCACTGGCCCTAGTCCCTGGTCTGTTCCATTCTTGGCTTCTTATTGGCTATTAAATGATTTAGTTGAGCAAAAACAAACCAGAAACCCCCAAACGTGTCCCCATCACCACCATAACCACCCAAATTTTCCCTCTCAAAGAACTCTAGGCTTTTAAAATCATAAGACTAAAATAATTCCCTTTGCCCTCTCCTTCCACCCCACTTCACAGTAACATCGAAACCCTCATGTGAGAAAAGCTATGTCTTACTAGGAACACTTAGGAAAACCCAGGAAGCTTTTGTTTATGCAAGTCTTTTAAGACAAGCTGTTGTCTTTAATATTCATTTCTCAATCTCAAGCCAAAAGCAAAGTTTCTATAAGTAAAATGAATGAGGAAATTTAGTGCAGAAGAATTTGATGAAAAATCACTTTTTTTTCTTTTAAGGAATGTATCGAGGCCGAAACCAAACAAATCTAAAGAGAAGGTCTTACAGATTTCTAGTCGTTTCATTTTCTTAAAGGATGATATGGTCCCAGTGGAACTGAGCTTAGGGAAAGTGCTGTGGGTGGTGCTGGGGTGACAATGGGTTAAACATGTTTTTCTTCTCTGTAGTGTGCTCTGGGGATGGAGAAGAGCCCAGGTCAATAGACAGATATATTGACTTGTTATTATTTAAAGTTGTTTAACCAGGTAGAGATAAACGAAAGCTTTCAGCAGCTGAACTATCACACAAATCACAATTAAGGTGGCATATGTGTTTGGAAGACGTAAAATCAATTCCCGCGAAGATAATGTTTTAGTCTCTATTTGAACTTGAAAACAGAAGTAAATTTTCAGTAGCAACAGCTGGGCTTGTTCCATCCAGGAGGCTCTCTATTAACTGTACAAGGAGTGCCTTTATTACCTCTTCTAATGGTTTTCCTCTGTGGTTTTGTCTTCATCAAAAAAGCCAAATTGATTGGAGCTGTTTACCAGAGTGGCAGAGAGGAAGGCACCCCTCAGCCTCCCTCTCTAGGTGGGCCTGCTTATTGTTTATGGAGGGAGAACAATGAACCCCTGGGGCTCCCTGTTAGATGGGGTTGGGGAAGGAGGGAAGTTTGGTGGGGAAGTGAGTGTTTAAGAAAGGAAAGCATTTGCGCATTTTAAATAGCCATTGTGATTTAATCACCCACCAAAGTTTTCTCCCCCTGGGATGTGACCTCTGAAGCCTACTCCTTACCACTGAACATTTTAATCATAGGAGTTTATGTGTGTGTGTGTGCGGTTAGTCAATTCTATGCTCTATTAGAGGCAGGGATTTCTCATTTTATGCCAGGAAATTCCTTGCTGGGCCTAGGGTGCTGCTGGCACACAACAGATGCTCTGAGAAAGGGGGCTGTGGACATAAGGGGAGACCTCAGGTCTAGACCTCAGCACCTCCCAGTAGGTTGGCCCTTTCAGGGTTCATTGGAGACAGTTCATGAGAAATGCTGGTAGGTTAGTGTTTCAGCCATGTTGCGGTCTCTGTGTCCTCAGGGAGATACAAGAGCACAGTATAAGCTGGATGGAAATTAGGGTGGAGCAGAGGCTGCCCTTGTGGGGTCACAGGGCTTGCTTGTGAGAGGAAAAATATATAGAGGAAATAGGAGGGGAGGTCATAAGGACACTGTGTTCTTCCTTGAGAACAAAAGCTGGTCAGGAAAGGAAAGACCACCAGTAATGGACCAGGAGCCAGGAACCCAGACAGCAGTGCTCAGCTGCCTCCAACTAGGTAAGAGGCCAGGGCAAGCCAGTGGCTTTTTGTATTGTAGATGCTTTACTTGAGAAATATGAATGGTGAAGGCTGAGCTGCTTAAAACATAAATAGTTGTAAAAATATAAAACCGATTTTACTATTCCAGAGAGCAATTCCAAATAATGCAAACAAAAAGCATGATTAAGACATTTGTGTTCTACACATGATCGATCCAACTTGTACTTGCAATGTGCTCCATAGGTGTGTTCCCCCTAACACAAATGTCCTAATGCTATATAATTGGGCAAATGAGGTGAAAGCTATGTTGATTAGTATGATGTAAGCACTCCAATTTGTACGAAGAATCAACACATTGAAAATGGCATAAATGTATTTATGATCGATGTACAAAAGACTTAATAAAAAAAAATCAACAACAACAAAAAACCATGATTAAAAGATATTACTTGTTCTACTCAGGTCCATTTCCTTCCAGACAAAGAAGAGGCAAATTCACATACCCTTCCCAACATCTCTAGTGTCTGTTCCATCCTTTCCAGCTATGGCTGCCTCCTACATCAGGTGCTCAGACTCAGGTGATCACACGCGCGGACTGCACCAAGCTCTGCAGTCTCCCCCTTCCTTGCCCTACTGCTTCCTGCCTTCACCTTTACTCTCAGCCGGTGTATCTCTACAAGGCCTCTGCTCAGAGGACCATTTGATTATCCTGTTACTAAGCTCTAAAGCCATGGATTCATTCATTCAATAGACACAGAGGCCCACCATGTGCCACACACTATTTCAGGTATTAAGAAAACAAATCACTTTATGGGGGCAAGTCATGATTGCAAGAGGGACTTTACCTAACAATTGTAATCAGTGTAACCTGGCTTATTGTACCCTCAATGAATCCCCAACAATAAAAAAAAAAAAGAAAACAAATCACATGAATTGAGTTCAGTGTCACAGAGGGAGACAGAGGAAAAATGGACAGAAGACAGATAATAGGCAGATGGAGAGATGAACAGACAGAGATGTGTAGATAAATAGATGGGGAGACAGGGAACTAGAGAGCTGTGCAGACGGGTGGAGAGAGAGGGAGGTTGCCAAAGAAGTGAGTAGAAAAACAGATAGTCAAATACATGGTGGACATAAGGTTTGTGTGCAATTTACTATGTTAAACTATTTTAAATTGGACAACTTTATGCCCACTTTGTGTATTTATGTTTATTTATAATCAGTAGTTTCCATTTGCCTGAATAGAGTCATATTTAATTGAATAGAGTCAATATCTTATAGTTCATAATCTATCTTCCTAGTCCCTGATTTTTGTTAACATCTCTTGTTTTGTTCATATTAGAGAAAAAGGAAAAGAAAAGCCATCCCTTTGTCCACTAATGATACTTCACTGTGAACTTAGAGCTTAAAATGAATTCTTTCACCTCCTCTGTTCTTTGTAGATTTGCTGTATGATTCCTTTCTATCTGTTGCTTTCCTGAGGGTCTTGATCTCCTGCAGGCTTCAGGGTCAGACTCATATTAGCCTATGCCACCAGCATCTTATTCCTCAATGGGAAGGTCAACAGGGTCAGTGCTGAAGACAGTGGCCATTTTCTGGATCTAAACCTTGGATACAACCAGGAGATCATCTAGAAACTTGGTGTTCTCTGCCAAGAGATGGAAACCCTCACCCTTGCTTCTTCAAAGACATGAAACCTCCCATTTTCTTTCTAGCTACAGACACACCCCTCCTCCTTTATGAAAGTTCACAAGGAAGGCAAACATACAAGAAACTTAAGTGACTTGCTCTTGTGTTCAATAAATGTAACCTAGGGTGTTTGGGAACATGGGGTCAACCGTAAAGCTAGAGGGTCATTTGGTGTTGAACCTGAATGAGCATGCCATTTGAACTTGGACAGACCTGAGTTGGATTCCCCACCCTGGCAGTCTGTAGCTGGGGGGCTCTGAGCTTCACTGAGGCTAACACGTTGTTCCTGAGGTTGTTTTGAAAATTAGCAAATTATCACACAGGCAGGCCCCTAGCTCCACATGTGAGTACAGTGAGTTAATAACTGCGGCTTTCCAACCTTGTTCTGCTCTCCCACCTTGCTCTGCTCTGACCTGGCCACCGCCTCCCCCACGCACACACTGCTGTGATCCTGAGGTTTCCATACAGGAATGGGGCTGCTCAGGTGGACAGTTCCCCTGTTGACACCTTCAGGGCACTGCAGAAAAATGTTTTTCTCAAGACAGTGTTCTTCACGCCCACAGCGACTTCCACTCGCGTCTTACTCTCCTCCTCAGTTTCAAATTTTTTTAAGGTAAGAAAGAATTAAGAGGCAGAAGAGGAATGGGTTGAAAAGTGCCGCAACTTCCCATGGAACAGAGATGAGTACATGAAAGAGTGAGGCGGGATGATTCTTTCAGTAACTCAACACATTCAAACGAGCAGAGCCGCTCAGTACTGGAGGCCCCAGCCACCATCACACAAGGTGAAAAATGTGAGTTAGAGAGAGAAGTCACAAATGGGTTTGTCCATGCTGCTCCCTCTGAAATTGAGAGCCCAGCTGCATCAAGAGAAAAATTGGTGGCTTTGTATCTGAGGACCTCTGGTGAGTCTCTGTACCGTCCTAGCTGACTCAACCATGGAGCAACTGTTTATCGAATGAGCTGATTCCCCTGAGACCTTAAGTGACAAAGAGACAGAAGCTGAAGTGATTTGGTCGTGTAACCACAGCAACCGTCCTTGCAAATCCACTGCACAAGAAATACGACCAGAAGCCAAAGAGACAGAGCCCAGCCTGTTGTGTCCTCCAGAAAGCGGGCCTGAAGAGTTCCAGGTTCCAGGCACTGAGGACTTCCAGGAGTTCTCTGCACTTGCAACTTGCCTGCCAACACTGCAGTGGCTGCAGGAGAGCTTAGAGAAAGGGGGAGGAGCTGGACACGGGGGTGGGCATACCACGTGTTTCATTGGCATCCCAACCACAAGTCTGAGAATGGAGTATTTAATCAGATCCAGCCCTTGCCTTCTAGCACATCATGTGTGGTAGGTGGGCTGGAGAGAGAGAGAAAACACCACAGAGGGTGAGGAGGGGTTAATTGCTTGGTGGCCTCTTTGTGCCAAGCATCTATAGGCCAGGAGCTGGGCCAGGCATCTGCACATCACACCCTCCTGTGTCCCTCCCAGCAGCATCTTGGGTTAGTGAGTTACTAGCTTTGGTTTGTACACAGATAAAATGAGGCTATCAGAGATTATTCCATAAGCTCACATGTCCATACTAGCATTTGGAAGAATTAGATGTCAACTAAAAGAAAATCTTAAGGCTCTCCTGTACCAGCTGGCTGACCAGACCCCCCTCTTGGCTCAGGGATCCCTAAAACGGAGTTACCAGCCAGGAAAGATCAGACACGCCCCCCACCCCCCTCCCTTCTTAGAGCTATCTTCTTTGCCTCATTAACAGGCCTAAGGCTCTTCAAGACATACCTGCAGGTCCTCAATATATATAACAAACAACTTGGGTCTAGATATAGGTCTGGTAGTTTGTCTTTGAAAAACAGATTCTTATCTTAACCATTCTTTTTTGTTGACTCCTGGTCTATTAGAACCTAACTCCTTCAGCCAGTTGTCAACTGAAGAATCTTTAAACCCACCTATATTCTTAAGCCCCCCACCTTTTCAGTCTAAACCAATGTATGCCTTCCACATTTTTACATATGACTTTACTTGGAATTCTTGTCTTCCTGAAATGCATAAAACCAAACTGTAACCCCACCACAGCCAGTCCACCTGTTCAAGATTTCATAGGTGTGGCTCCAGGCCGTGGTTCTCAAATTCGGCTCAGAAGAAACCTTTTAAATTACTTTACAGAGTATGGCTTTTTTTTCCCACTGACATAGGATTTAAACTCAGTTCTTCTTGACTGGAAAGATCCCAGTGTTTCCCATTGCTTTTGTGCAGAACATGGACCTGGACTCACATGGCTCTGGGTGTTTGCTGATGGGGCCACCGGGATACAGCCAGACATGATGGCTTCCTGCTCAGCTTCCTCCTCCCCTAGGTCTAAGAGAGTCCTTCTCGGATCCTTGGGAAAAATTGAATGGATATCTGTATTCTTAAGTCATTCAAATGAAATGCATTCCTCTTACTCATAAGCAGATTGTCCAGTGGATATTTAGAAGCTTTCTGGAATTGTTTGCAAGCAAATGAGCATCAAATACATGATACACAAAGAGGAGTTATATCACTCTGAATGTGCAAACACTGGGTGGTCAACAATGCTAATATCACTCAGTCAATAATGGTGGGACAAGGGAAGTGCCAAATCCCCTCAGACAGAGGGACAACTGCTCCAGTATCCCTTTCCTGCTTAACTCATCACTGACTGCCTAATCAGAGAACTGCTCTCTCTCCTTCCATGGCAACAAGCAATAAAAGCAGTACCTTTTAAAGACAAAATCAAGGCACAGAGGAAATGGAGGATGAGAAATGAATTGCAGATGGATGATGCAAGGAGCTAGAGTTCCTATGGAATTGCGGTGGGAGGCAGAGGAAGGAAATCAGGCGTCCCTTGAGGATGGCAGAGGATATAATTAGATGACTCAGGAAAACTTTGCTGCTTAAACATCTCCACCTGGAGATTCTACGGATGCTTAAAATTGGATGTGTCAAAAACTGGGTGGAACCTCATCATCCCCCTGCGTTTTTGCAATCATAAAAATGGTACCATCTTCCACCCAGTTGGCTGAATTGGAAACCTTGAATATTTTACATATTCTGCATTTTCCACCACCCCCTGTACCAAGTTCCACCCGTTTAATCTATCCCCCGAAATCATCCCAAATTGCCTGCTGCTGTTTATTCCTGTTATTATCATCGCTTACCTAAACTATTTCAATCACCCCAACATGCTTTCCCCTTGCCAGTCTAACGGATGCCCGATTAGTTACCTTGCTGCCCACTTGCTCATTCTAAGTTGCAAGCTTGATCTAGCCACTCTTCTGATTGAGACCTTTCACATCTCCCCATCTCTTTAAGGAAAAGTCTCAACCTCTCGGCATGTCCAGTAAAGGTTTTTTAGCACCTGGACCTTGCTCTCTACCTTCTACCTGTCCCTTGCCACGTGCTTTTTATCTTTAGCCCTCTTGGGGTGATCTGCCCTTACAGTTTGCTGACCTTGTTATAGCTCTTATGCTTCTGTGTGTTCTTCAAGGATGACGCTCTGCTGGTGCTCATCTCGGTCCTCTCTCTCCCTTTCCTTGGCTTATTTCTTCGCCTTTAAGACTTGGATCAGATATCCTCTCTTCTGGACGCTTCTGTCCAGGTCTAGTGCCCCCTCCTGGGCTGCCCTTGTTCACAAGCAACCATGTGGTGTTATACTTTTAAATCTGGGCTGGAAGCTTCTTGAAGATAGACACACTCTCAGTTTGTATCATATCTTTGTGTCCCCAGTACTTGTTATGCTTTAGCTGTGCAATGCCAATTTTTTAGATCACAAATTTTCTATCCTATTTTTTTCCCACACTCCTTTGCATTTCTACCAAAAACCTTATTGATGTCACTTGCCAACCTATGTTCTTCAATAATCCAGGACTCAGGAATGTATTTCTCCTTTTTGAACTCCATAAAGAAATTACATGTGAAATAGAATTTTTAAATTTTTGTAAAGAACCACAGTGGAAATATATCTTATACAAGCCCAGGAAACTGGGAATATTAAGGAAAGCTGAGAGAAGAATAGGAAAAAAGAAAACTAATGTTTATTTTGCAGCTAACTAGTAAGTGCCAGGTACTGTGCTAAACGCTGTTACTTATTTGAATCGAATAATCCAGTAATTCTCACAGCCAGTCTCCTTAGGTAGGTATTATTACCACCGTATTATTAGAGCTAAGACTTATGTTCAGAGTGGGTAAGAAATTGATCCAAGGTAATCCAACTACTAATTTGCATGGTCAGAATTTAAAAATAAGTTTCCCTAAACTATATCTGAAGAGATTATCTGATCTGAGGACTCAAACTAAATAACAGAAAATGTGTGTTACAGGAGAGAATGCTTCATGGAGAGGTTGAAAACTGTCCACACTGTTAGATTTGTAGTCAGAATTGCTGTAAAATACTGAGATACAAATGTGCCAGGCATTTCATCCTAAATCACAGAATTTTAGGCAAGACTTATCTGGGGGAGTTCACCCTGGGGATGGAAGGGTGCCATTCAGCAGGTCTGCACTGCCACTCTGCCCGTGCCCTCCGCATCTTGGCTGCTGCCATGTTCACAGTCAAGGTTTCAGATCCGACAAGAAAGACATGCTCCATAATCCTGCCTGGGAATGAGCCTTTGCTCTAGCCAAACTTGACATTCTAAATGTTACTTTTTTCTCTCCAAGAGATCATATGTCAGCTTTATCACCAAGGGCAAAGTGTGGCCGTTTGGCCAATTGCAATTTTAACTCATTTAACACATAATGATTCATTTCATCAGTGAATTCTTGAATATTGAATGTGCATGTCTCTGTTGTCCTTTTAGTTTTGTAGTGATATGTATGAGGTCCACATCCCGTGTTAGCTGTTTATGTCCCGGCTTTTCATCTCTGAGGGAAGGATAAGGAAAGCTTCCTCACCGTCTCCCTGCCTTTGCTCTGCACGTCTCAGTCATTTTCCCAGACCTCTACCATAATACTTCTAATATCTTACTGTAATTTTTCTTCTGATACAGTAGTTTCCATAGCTTAAGAGTGAACTCCTTAAAGGGAGCTCCTGACTAAAAGTGATGCATGGATGATGATTAAATGGGGAAAAATATCATGGAAAAACAAAGACTTCCTAATGACCAGATGAACCTGTTGAAAGAACGTGGCATCCCTTATAGCTGGAGGGCTTTGTTTTCAAAACTTATCGTAGAGTTGGGCACTCATTCCTGCCTTTTCATTTTCTTCAGAGTGAACAGACATTAGATAGCAAATCAAACAGTGAGGAAAGAAGGGGTAGTGTAGTTGCCTGCTGGGGTCTCGCCTGTCCGTGTATTCAGTTGTTTGTCCTGTTCATTGCAAGACCGCATCCTTAGTGTTAGGAAGATAAACGTCAGCACCTGCTCATCTGAGTATTTCCACTCTGCTCCCCACTCTTCATTCACTTCCTATTTTAATACATCTCGATAGGAACTGATATGCCTGTAATATGTCTCTGAAAGCTCTTCTCTATGTGTATGTTTTAAATAGGATGTATTTGGAGGGAAGATAACAAAAGCACCCAATTGTTTAGCTGCCATACTTAAGAATAACTAGGTAAAGCCTCCCTGGTGGAATAGAGAGATACCAGCAAAGATTTCCGTGACTTGCAGTGGGTTGGTAAATAGGAATGTCTGCCACAGTCTCGTTGGAGCACGCGTGGTGGATGGATTGACAGCTGGGGAAAGGACGTAGAGTTTAAATAAATAGATGAGGAGCAGTCACATGAAGGAAGTGCATGAGTCTATAGCTGGGGTAAGGGTTAGATAAATGGGGAGATAATATGTGAATGGATGGGTGAGTAGTTAGCTGATGGAAGAATAAATTGGTACACGGATGATGGATGGAGCTGAGTGGCCAGATGGAGTGAAACTGATAGCAGATGGATGGGTAAATGTTGCGGCACGAACAGGAGCAGAAAAGGGTCAGGTGTGGATGGGAAGAGGATGATGAGAAAGAAGGGAGAAAGGGAGACCACAAAAAGGGGGAGTAATGAAGGTAATTGAGATGGTTATGGGAACTGGAAATTTGTTTCCTTGACAAGTGGTGATTTCACAATGACCCTCAGGAAACTGGAAACTCTCAATCACTGGCCCCCAGATTTGACCCGCCCTTTAAATTTACAAAGAACATGCATCTGGTCTGCCAAGTTATCTGTGCTTCCTCCCCTGTGAGGGAGTCTGGATCATGGGATGCTGGTATTGGGGCATTAGCCTTTGTCTACAGAAGAAACCCACAAGAATCTAAGCCTCATCATTTTAGTTCAGGGACTTTTCTAGAGCAGTTACCTAGGCTGCAAACACAACTGATGTTTAACCCACTTGTCTTAACCCACTTTCTACTGAGTGTCTCTAAGCCTCAGTCTAGAGAAATCCAGTGGTTGAAAAGTAAACCAAAGTTGGCCAGAGCATTTTGAACTAGTGCACACAGAGGGACAGAATGAAATTCACAAATAATACAGGTGAGGGCACAAAAGCAGAGAAGGTCAAGTGGCCGTTCAAAGTCCCGTGTGTCCTTCACGGCAGAACTAGGAAGGCTTGTTTGATACGCAAGGGGCTGGGAGGAAACCAAGTTGTAAGAAAGAAGTTAACTTCCATTTCTTCAGAAAAGCAGGTGAATGTGTGATGAAGAAAGAAGTTGGAGTTTTATCGGAAGAGAAAAATGTTTTAGGAATGGCAAACAGAGGCAGGGAGCTTCTTCTCCAGGGCTCTTTCTCATGCTGTTCTATGAGAAACCCAAGATGAGTAAAGCCCACCCCCAAGTAGAATCTGATGGAATAAGTACTGGTCTACTGGCACATCCTCGGAGAGTGACTGTCTATCGTCACCACCACATCGTCTCATACTTACCTTTGTCAAAGTGGTGTGGACTTAAGTCGATCTGAGCAGCTAGAACTGTAAGGGAGCAAAATGCCCCAACTGGGCAGTATCTGGTCATTATAGTTCTGAAACGTTGCCTCTGATTTTATTTCAGCCTAAGCCGATAAATAATTTAGACATTGAGACTACAGCTTCAGTTCATATTATTTGTAAATAGAATACATAATCGATATACAGATATAATATGGAAAATGCTGACACTGGCCTCTTGTGCACACACATGTCGGGTGGTGGGGAGAGAGAGAGAGACTCTGTTTTCTGATTGCATCTACTCCCCAAAGCCTAAAACACACATATAAAAGAAGTGTAGCTGCTTCATTTTTTTTCACTCCTGGTTATCAATGAGATATCCTAATAAACACCCACCTGAAAGTTACAAATTTCTTTGAACTTTATTGATACACTGCACAATCACAACCATCTCGTGTTCATCCTGAATTAGAAAAGGTTACAACTACAATGTAACATGCACAAAATTCAGGTAGTATATTCACCCTTAATACAATTATTGACAGAAATCAAATCTTCATTGATTTTTTTTTGAAGGAAAAAATAAGAAAGAAAATAAAAGAAAAAAGAACTCTAGAAGGCTGACAAAGTCATACTCTTGTATTATGTGATAAATTTTTAAAGCATTTGAACATAGACTTTCTTTTTTAAGGATAATTGTGAGAATGGGCACACCCATTGTCTGACACAGCTATAACGGCACCATTGATAAGTCATAATTTTTTTTTAAATCTAGAGGACTCTGAACTTGACGGATACATTTTCGTACACCCACACATTCCTCACAACTGCACTTTACATGTCACAAAAATTTCTGAAGGATTAAAAATGCTCCCTTTCACTAACACAAGGGCAGCTATTATTACACGTCATTATCATTGATCTCCTTATAAATCTGCCAAATAATGTAGAATGTAGCCCCAAAAGGACGGTAGCGGGTTCACAATCTTTCTCTCTCCACCCTGTAGTGTGGAACGGACCGTGTGCCTTAAAAAGGGCACCCTTGAAGGAAACAAAAAGAATCTCTTTCCAAATGCTAGAAATTAGGCATAGCTGACAACTTTCAGGATAGAGACAATTGCATCTAATTAAGTCCACTCTGCATTCCTTTGAATTCTGAGTATTCTGCACCTGAAGGCCAAATTGAACCAACTCAGCTATATCTTTCTGACATGTCTTTTAATGACAAATCTATTTCTTCCTCCTTTCATTTACTTCTCTTCTCTTAAGAAATGGGGGAAATGAGACTGGCGTTTTTATTTGTTTGCATTTAGTGATGATGAACAGTTGCCATCATGCGGGCTCTTTGTGGAAATGTTGCTTTCCTATTTACACACCTGTGAAGTTTTACTCCCGCTGCTCAGACGTCCTTGTCTTGGAAGAAAAAGACAGGGAAGCTTTGAATAATAGAAGAGGAGGCAATTGGGTATGAGAGTTTCCAGGAAAAGCACTTGTACAATGAAAACCAAAGGTTCTTGCTGTTGGGGTGGGGGGATACATTTTGCCAAAAAGAAAACTTTAATGATGCTTCCCTTAATTCCAGAAGGATTAACATTCGTGTTTGTTTTTTGGCTGGTTCTACGTAATGCAAAGCCAGCTTTTCTTTTTCAGAATCAAACTCAGGATTAAATTGGGGAACGATGCCCCTGGCCTCTGATCTCACCTCATCTTAAGCTTCCCCTCCGTCGACAGTGGAGTTGGTGAAGTCAACCCAAACTGGACGATTCAATTTCATAGGCACTTCTGATGTGGTGACAGGAATGAGCTCTCTTCAGGATCAACTGCCCAGTCTGGGTTTCTCTGCCTTTTTGATGCGGTAGTCCTTCCAACACATGTAGAACTTGCCAACTCCTCTTTGTTGAAGGCAAGTTGACTGAATTGATGCAGAAATAGATCCTTAAACTCAGCTTCAGTTTTGAAGTTTCTAGAGTCCCAGAGCACACTTCCCACTCAGGTTTTAAGGACTACCTGCCCAGCATATAAAATACATCCTCTAGTAAGGGGGCATGGATTTTAGAGGAAAGAGGCCCAGACCTCTTTCTGACACAAAGCCTTACCTTCTCTCCTGTTCAGTAAAGCACAGTTGCAGCAGACCAGCCATGCAGGGCTCTCCGTGTAAAATATGCATGATTTGACAACCACTTCTCCGTATCCCCCCAATTAAAACAAGAATGAGAAAGGATAAATACATGTGTTTAGACTTGCAGATGACTGTATCAGGCACTTGGCATTGAACTTCTGGAAAACAAGCTTGGCCTTCACACGAGTATGTGCATTGGCAATACTTTGGTGGATGTGCATATTAACTTTGGGGAAGAGGAAGGTTTTCAGAGTCACTGCATAGTTGAACACCTCTCACCTAATTGCCCCACAAGCTTTCTTTGGCCTCCTTTCCACGTGGAAAACCCACAAATAGCTTTAGGTTGCTCAGAAGCTTGGTTCCTTTTCTCTCGCTTACCTCCTTAGCACTTTTTCTGACCTCACCCCCACCACCGGTACCCTAAAATCCAGCCATCAGGCCTTATTCATGTACCCTCCATATGCAAAGTTGGAAAAGTAAATGTAAATGTGGATATTGTCTTTAGTAAACATTTTCTGTACTATATGCTTTAAAACGTTGGGTAGCAGCTTCATCACAGAGAGCTATCCCACCAAAGTAACTAAAAAAAAAAAAAAAAAAATACAGAAGCTGGAATATGTCTGTTATGAAGAAAAGTCTTTTTCAGGCCCAGTGAGTGCCCCAGTTGCCTTGTGTTTTATTTACTTTCCTTTATCCTGGACAGTTGAAGATTGACCATACATTCCAATCTCCTTGGAAACTGCTGGAGTAGGTTACCACCAGAGATACATCCCCAGCTCCAAAGCAGGGGTCAGAGAAAAGTTCCATAGCGATCCTGAGACCACCCTTGTCAGGTCTGAAAGGTTTTAACGATCTTGGCCAAGGGAGAATGAACTCCATCCTTTAGAATAAGTCTTGGAGTAAGAAACTGATACAGCTTGTCCATTTCAAGCATTGGGTTCTCCAAGGCTGTCCATTTGCTGAGCCTTCCGATTTGTTTTATTCCAAAGTAACGAATTCATTATCAGTAGCACACTCAGATGATAACATTAAATTCTCAGACACTGACACTAGACCGACTCCAGATGCTCAGTGTGGTGACAGATCTGGAACATCAATGCCCGACCTTTATTTCTGATTCTGCGCCCGCTCATCATCATCCCTGGAACTTGGAATCGATACGCTGCCTTTGGCACATCATTTGTGTTCCCAGAATCTGGTTGCTGGCAGCTCACTAGGAAATGCAGATGTCTGTTTACAGCTGGCAAATGTAATATTAATTGCACTCACACCAGCTCTACCTCTGAAGACAGTACTCAGCTTTTTGTATGCTAAGACAGCCTACATTTGTATGCCCGTATATATGCATGTATATATATCTATGTGTACATTTCTCCACTGTAGATGTTTTGTTCATGTGCCGTAGTGGACAGGAACAAAGTGGGCATCAACAATTGGAGATAGAAGGTCAGTTAAGTACTGAAGAAATGGAACTCTATGGAGCTCTTGTGTTTTGTGTTGTAGACTGAGGACCTGGAAAGGTTTTCCAACTGAGGCAGGGTCTGTGAGGAAGTCCTTGCAGATGCCACTTTCTCGACCCCAGCAGGTCAGCCCCTGCAGCATCCCCTTTCTTTTGAATCCCAAGCACCTTTGCTGGACGAGTCTTTCTCATCCCAGCACACAAAGCAGCAAGATCAGGGATTCTCCTTTTGTATGCTGGGTCTACTTCAAACTTGGGGAGCTGAGGACGTTCTTCCCCAAGGCCACTGGAGAATCAGCCTGCCTAGGAGGAGGCTATGTCACTTCCACGTTCCCCTTCTGTTTGCAGTGTGGTGTTAATCAAGTGCTTGAAAATTAAGTCGGTTGCTCAAGTGCCCTCAGCTCAGAAGAGCTTCCTGAAACAAACACCAGAGTCGTCAACACACCCATCATGTAATTGGCCTCCATAGGCTTTTGGCTGGATAGTGTTCAAACAGATTCAACCAGAACTGGAGCAGAGAGGAGATACTTGCTGAAGCCTTCACACTCAGACGAGTGGACTGTTCACATTGCAGAGACAGATGTGGATTTTTTCCCTCTTATGTTCTTGTTGGTAAAGAAAGCCAGCCATGGAGTAGGTCCCGTTGCTTCCTGATGTGCACTTTCTTGAAGGGCTAAGAGAAGCGTGAGGGTTGATAGTTTAGTCCTTCAAGTGTGAAAGGAGAATCACTGTACAAATCAAGACTTTTCCAGGGCTGATCTCCTTCTCAAGATGTTTTAGAAAATATAGTCTCTTCTGGGAACAGTGAGTGACTGATCGTTAGAATACTGCTTTGGTCCATCTGTTAGCATCTACCTTGGGTGGATAGGATACCAGATTTTAAAGAGTCCATGACACAGGGTATTGCTCTTTTGTATTGTGAGCCTATGAGATCATTGGCTTTCACATGAGATGTTTATAGGCAGTTATGAAGATGCCAATATCTGCTGATGTGGAGAAGAAATGAATGCGGTGAGAAGGACACAGGATGATTCGAGATTAATATGGTGATGAATTAGTAGTGGGAAGAGAAATAGAAAGAAATGTTGGACAATTACATTGATAGATTGATAAATGGAATAAACAGATTGTGAGAGAGGACGACAGGTGGGTAGATCATTGGATGGAGAGATAAATCAGACAATTGAGTAGATGGATAACCGTATGATTACTTTGATAGATAGCTTGATAAAACCTAAATAAATCAGCCATCTATCAATCACTTCTATGAGGTGAATAGCATTTTTAAAAAAGAAAAGCGCTATGCTGCAAATATCTCTTCCTCTTTTTTTTTTTTTTTTTTTTGGTGACTTGATTTTTAAATTTTTAGTTCTGGGTTGTGTGCAGGGCCCCCAACCTCTAATCTAGCAGTTCTCAACCTGTGGGTCGCAACCCCTTTCTAACAATGAAAATACATTGCGGCATTAGGAAGGTTGAGAACCACTGCTCTAATCCCCATATCTGGTAAAAGAAATAATAGGGCAGAATGGCTACAGAAGATGGCAAAATGATCTAAATATATCTATATCTGTATTAGATATGGATATACCAAGATAGCCTCCGAGAAAGAAAAGCTGTGAACCCTAATGGAGTTAGGTAATAGTAATAAACATAGGAAGGGATATGTACATTATAGTCAGGAAAATGACCCAAAGCTAAACAGATACAGAGAATAGGACACTTGGCTGTGACTCTGGCTGCGTAGTACGTTATGAGTCAGGGCGTGTCTTTAGGGTGTTTGTCATGAGGCACATTTTTCACCCAAATGGAACTTCATGTTTTGGTGTGTATGTGTGGGGAGGATGGTGGTAATGACAGGGAGAGGCGCAGAGGAAAGGGAAGGGCCAAGGTAGCAGAAGAGATCTCATTTTTGGACACACCAATGAATGATTATCCCACACATGGTAGAACCCTGCCCGCCCCTCCCCCCTAACCCCACTCATTCCAACCGGGAAACAAAAGCAAATAAACAAACACAAAAAGAAAAAGGAAAAAGAAAAGAGAAATCACTAAGAATAATAGAAACAAAAAGAAGCCCAAACTGGTTTGCCCTCCGCAGTGCAGATAAAAGTCTGTGATATGGAGAAACAGGTGTTGCTCAGAGGACCTACGATTTCTTATCAAAACTTGATGAAGAAGTGGGCAAAGAGGGTCCCTGATAGCCAGAGACAAGCCAGCGCTCTAGAGGCCGAGTTTACACCATCAATGACTGCTCCAGGCCCTGCGTAGGGGAAAAGAGAGACAGAGCCATTAGCATGTGCCCTCAGGACACCAGACTTCTCCCCTGACAAGCAGATACCAGACAAGCTTCCCAGAGAGCATTCCCCCAGCTTCCACCCTCCTCCAACCCCTTAAGTCTTGACATATGGAAAAGGCCCACAGGGAATATTTAGAGACTCAAAGAGGCAAGTCATTGGGCTGCCTTGACCACTACAGCCTGAGGGCAGTCAGTTAGGTCCACAGGTTAGAGCAGCAGGCAGGGCTCAGTGGAAAGGCAGAACCTGACAGCTGCTTCATAAACAGTGTCCCTAACGGTGCTTCTTGCAGATAGTGTCCAGCACAGACAGGGCTGAGTGGGGAGAGGGTCCAGAGGATGAGAAGCAGGTGCAGGGGAAGTAGGGGGAAGGGAAGGGGCCGTTGTGTATGCAGCAGAAGTCCAGCTGTCATGGCCCTGTCCATCCTCAGCATGTGTAACTTACATGTGTCCTGTCGATCAGAGGGAGCTGGGGAAGGATGAACAGCCATCCTCAAGAATTTCCAAGACTGCACTTGGGCTGAGTCAGCGGTCAGTGGTGCCTCTCCCAAGGCCACAGGATGGGTTTGGCATTCCCAGCACAGACTGCCACGTGGTGATTTGGCTTTAAGGGGCTCTCCCTTTATTTTTTCTTGCTTCTCTCTCCCTCTTTCTCTCTCTCTCTTTCTCTCACCCTCTTTCTCTCACCCTGGCCTTTGCTCACATCTCCATAAGCCATTCGAGTTTCACTGGGAAATCAGAACACAGAATCATAGGTGCTGACCCTTTCTCCTCATCTGCTGTGCCTCAGGAAGACCGAAGAATGTGGGACTGTCCTAGCTTGTTCTGTAGGCCCAGGGTAGGTGTATTTAACTCAGTCTCTGCGCCCCACTATCACCTTCCTTAGCGAATGCTTAGGGTGGTGAGCAAGACCAGCAGGTAGCAAGCCAATGTATTCAGGGAAAACAAAAACAAAGTATTACCGGGGGATTAAAGCCAGCAGGAGACGTTTCTGTAGGACCAGTGACAAAGGGAAGGAGAGACAAACAAGACAGCATGCCTCTTATGGTCTCAAGCCAGGACTTCACAGACTCTGTCAGAAGCTAATTGGCCAACTGGAAACCAGCCTGAGTCCTTCAAGGAGCAGAGGTGCTGAGAGTCTCCCTGGACAGGATCAGTTCCTTCGGTTTGCCTGTCAATCTTACAGCAGGCTCCATGCTTTGCCTAGGAAGAGACTAATGGGAACTGTTTTGCTTTGGGATATTCAGGTCTCTGACTTCAGCCGTGAGTGTACAACTGTTCCTACCCTGAGACTTTCAACATGGATGCCTTTTCTTCAACTAATTTATAATGTACATGTTCTTAGGAACTGCAAAGTCATATTTGCTGAATAGCGGAAGTCAGACTCCTATTACTGTGCATTTTCATCATAGAGTATTCACAAAGGGGCAGGATCTGGGGTGTAGCATAGAGCCATGTGTCTCCATGGAGGCTTCTTAAATACTGGTAGAAAGTAGCCTGATTCTGGCCCTTCTAGCCGTGGCCAACACACATCCTAAGGAATCACACTGCCTGTAGAATTAACTTAAGTTGGAAAGTGCTCAAGGTGAGGCTCAGGGCAATTGTCTCTGTATTATCTTCAACAAAAGATGAATGATTCAGATTTTTAAATATGTTTGTAAGGAAATGAGCAATGTGATTCTTAAGGCTCATATGTGTCTGTAAAAGTATTTTTGTATGTACACATGCTTTTCTTCAGAACTGTCTTTGATTATATATGTGACATTATGACATTTATATTAGACTAGCTATATGTGTAGACTGTATGTTTTTATTTAGTATGTTGATACTGATTTAAGAAACAATTAAAGCTCTAATATGCTCCACTTAGAGAGAAAAATGTCTCTAGTATAGGAATCATTTTATTTTGAGTTCTACCAATGGACTTAAGCATTTCTGTGGGCCCATGCTATCCACATAAGGTTGGCTGTAGGTAAAGGGAAGAGGAGAGGAGATGTGTGTTTGGAAAGCAAAGCATGAAAAGAGTGAGGTTTGGAGAGAGGAGGAGGCAAAATCCTACTGAGGAACGAGTGTTTCTGGTGAGGTGCGGGAGGCTCCATGACATGGTCAGGGCTTACTGGGCGGAGGGTTTACAGCCACATTCTGCTTCTGTGGAGTGTTCCAAGGAGTGGAAGCAGGAGGGGAGACGTAGTAGACACATAAGCTGCTCATCTTGCTCTGGGTGGGGTAATTTGCACCGTGCTACCCTGTGCTGTGTGGCAAGTGTGATTCTAAACACAGAACATCTAAACATGTACCAAGTCATTGAATCACTGCATCAAGCCTGTGAGTGATACACGATTGTCGTTTCTATTTCATCAAGGGCAGAGGTATGAACTGAGTGGGTAAACTCCTTGCCTGTGACTACAACTCTTCCATAACTCAAGCTGGATTAGAACCCAGTCCCTGTCCCCAGAGTCTATGTTCTTGATTCCTGCAGCTCTCCTTCTCCTCTGAGGAAAAAGGTTGTCTGTGCGTATTTCATGTCCACAGTGAGAGGAACGGTGGCCAGGAACCCACTTTCTCTGTGTGGCTCTCCTGCTCGCTAGCTGAGGGACAGGCCCTCTCTGGGACAGAGGGATCTCAGGAGAGCAGGTAGGATGGCCGGATCTAGGGCCCTGCCCCTGTTTGTGTCCTGAGTTATCACAAGAAGAGAAACCACATGTGGGCATTAGAAGGGACGGTAAGCAGCCAGAAGGCCTTCCCCACTTGAGCTTCTGCCCTGCTGCCTGCCATCTGCTCCTGAGACAGCAAGAGGACATGGAACGTTCCTACACCCCAGAATGTCCCTTTTGGGGCTGCACAGATTTCTACGCAGCTTCAGGGAATTTCATTCTTCAGAGGTATAATGAGCACCTGGTTTGTGGTGTCAGAGGATATGGTCATTTACTGCCAAAATGCCTTTGGTCAGTCTTTCTATGAGAAAGGGCCAGGCTGTTATAGCCAGAGAATTCATCTAATCCACCTCAACAGAGATTAAAGCTAACACGGCTCTCAACACACAGATCCTGGACACATTAGAGATCTGGCAGAGAGGCCAGATGCCAGTCTAGTGGGGGCTCCACGGATGTGCTCAGGCTCTGTTTGGAGCAGGATGAATGGCTCACATCTCTGTGCCCCTTGCTAGCTTGGAAAAGTGTGAGACAAAAGTCATTGGCAATGAACGGGTTCTGTAATTCTGTCTTCACAGTAACCCTCTGTGACTGGGGCTTCTGCAAGCTACAGTTGCTTACCTGACTAGGCCAAATGCTTTTCTGTGCTTTAATAAGTGATGGGCTGCTGCAGTTTAATTTGACGTGGTCCCCTGACTTCTTGGGGCTCACATTTGGTCCCTTAGGCTGCCATGAAGCTTTTGAAAATATTAGTTCAATGACTCTGCAGGGCCACGCTGTGTTACAGGAGGGGACACCATATTCCAGGTCATATCCCTGAGCTCAGCAGCAGAGGCGTCATGTACCTCTGGAGCACGTACCTCTGGGGTCCGCCTGAGTATAGTTTTTCTATAGCAAGATGATAATTTCAATAAATAGAGTCACAAGTCAAAATGGTGTTTTCTTTTTTGTTTTGGTGGAAATGGGGAGCAAGGTAGTCTCTTGTCTAAAATCTAGAATCCAAGATTTGGAAAGGTAAGGTAGATTTTCACTTATGTGTTCCACCTCTGGAAACTGACCCTGCAAAGCATGTAAAGGCCAAGGGTTTGAAAGGAAGGCCAAGGTGGAGGGTTTCTGGCAGTGCAGGTGGGAAACCATCTACTGGGGCCCTCGGAAAAGAGTATCTGTGCTGCCCCGCTGTCTCCTGTCTGTGAGGCCCTGAGCATCCTTTGGGATAACGTCGCTGACCACTTTAAAAGTGAGTTAATCCTGGCAGCTTTGGAGCTGGACTATTTTGGATGTGAATCCTGATCCTGTGGTTTGCCAGTGCTGTGATCTTAGATGAGGTACTTTCAGATTTCTCATTAAAAACAGGGGTAGTAATAGTGAATCTATGGGGCTCGTAAAAGGATTGATGTGATTAGTGTAGGGCCTGGTACAAAGCAGCCAGGTGATCATGATATCCGTGCCTATGGAATGGGGTTCCCTTCCATTTCTTAGTTGAGATTAATAGTGGCTTATTTTGGTCTTTTCTAAATACACTGGACCTGGGGTTTGAGAGTGAGTGAGGAGATGACAAAGTTTAAAGCCAGAGTGTTTGCTACTGAGAGAGGGAGAAACTGTCAGTTCTCTGGGGGATGCGAGATACGGAGCAGAACATTGGGAGAAAGGCCAAAGTCAAGATCCCTGGCAAGGTCCAAAGGCAAAGAGTCCTTCCTGCGAAGGAAATAGACGCCAAGGCAGCCCCAAGAAGTCACAGCCATTCAACGACATTTATTGGGCACTTGCTTTGTGCCGGGATCTGTTTTCAGAAAGACAGAAAGACACGGTCTCTACTTTCAAACAGCTTACACTCCAGGAGGAGCAAGCGTATCCTCTGTCCTTGTCCAAACAAACATACAGACAGACAGATACAGTTTTAAACTGTCACAGATTCTGGGACGAAAGCCATTTGAAACAAATAACCCCAAATCCCTTTCATCTCAGGAACTGCTTGTCTGTTGGACAGTCATACGAAGATTGAATTTAAGAGTCAAAACTGAGTTTGAATTCTGGCTCTGCTAAGAGACTTTGGACAAGACAATCAACTTCTTTGAACCGTTTTTTTCTCCCTTATGTATAAAATGGGGGAGGGGATAGTTTTATCTACTCTTGCTGGGTTGCTTGGAGGACTAGTTAAGATGGTATGTAAAATAGTCAAGTATATAATAAAGGGGGAATAACTATCAGGTGAGTCAGATCTGGGACAAGAACTGCAGATCCCTAAAATAGTATCTGGTGTAATGATCCTACTTTAAAAAGCGACACTCTGAAATACTAGATTCTCAAAGGTTACTGTCAAACATCAGCTGGAAGCATAGGTGCCCATGGCTGGTGAAAGAGAGACCTGGTGCTTTCTGAAAGACCCGAGGTGGCTGCTACCCACAGATAAAAGCTTCCCAAGGAAAGCTGGTTATTCTGAGGAAGTGTATTTAGGAAGCCAATTCTTTCTCTGGGCAAATGCCATGTTTAAGGACTCTTTCTCTATTTATGATTAACAATGACTCAATTCGCCTAGAATGGCTGCTACAAATATCCAGACTTAATTAAATACTTTTCAGGGAGAAATTGAAAGTGAGAACAGGTAATTATGCCCTTTCCCATTATTTCAGGCCTTCCTCCTTCACCTCTTTCAATACTAAAAATGAATGGCTTCCTTACGGCTGAAGTTGAGCATCTTTGGAAATACAAGCTGAAGGGAAGATGCAAAGCCAATGAAACAAACTCTGAATGATGATAATGGAAAGAACAAAACACTTTGAGGACAGACAGAAATAAGTTAGCCTTCACACGGAAGAGAGAGAGGGAGAGAGTGAGCAGAATGGTCAAGAGACAAGCCGTAGCATGTCAATGTGTGCACCCAGCACATACTCATCCACAGGAGGACCATGTGGTTAGAAGTGAAGCTCTGTAGGAACAGACAAAAGAACAAATAGAGTCTACTTTTGAGAAAGTACCTATTTGGGTAAATTAAATCCCCTAAACGTTCGATTTTTAAATAGCAAATTTGGTTGGGGGCTTAAAATGGAATTAAGTCACGCCTCCAAAATAAGAACTTCCAGCCTAGCCTCCCCACAACTAAACATTTGTTACTATGTTCGGGACAAGAGACGCATCACCCTCTTGAGTGGCAGGTGTTGACAATCGCAGTTCTCCCAACTTGGAACAAAGCTCCCAGAACGCACAGAAGCTTCCTGATGAGATCCTGCCTCCTGAGAGTTTTTGACAGGAGATGAAGTTATTAGAATGTGTTGCTCATTTTTCGTTCCATGATCGTCAAGAAAATATGGCATCGTTCTTTAACAACCATGGACTCCAGTAGCTCTAATTCTCCTAAACATGGCAGGTGGTGGGGTGATTGCATTAAAAAAGAAAGAAAAAAAACCAAAACACCCACAGGCACTTGAACTTGTTGATAGCACAGCGAGATCAATGGAATTTCTGAAGTCTGAGAAGATACAGTTTTGTTCTGAGATTTGGATAGGTTTTGTAAGTATGATTCTGAACTGTGTGACCTCCCTAATGAGGAACCAAAAGGATAATGATGTTCGTGGTGATTAAAAGAGGAGCAAGGAAATCTAATTAGAGGATGTATGTGTTACCCTTGTTGGTGAAACATAAACCTATTTTCAGCAGTGCCAGCTGATGAAGGCGCATCATTTCCCTTCAAAGAGAACTTTTCCTCCATTGTCTTTAATTACAGTGGAAAACATGGCAGTATGTTGATTTCCAAGTGAGATTAACTGGGCTTTGCAGCCACCGAGACTAAGAGCAGATAAAGAGGCAGACGCAGGAACCATCTTTGTTTTCTTCTTTTTTAACACTCCCTGTTTTGGGCTTACCATGAAAACAAAAGCGTAAGAAGTTAATATCAGAAATTAATTCGAATCTGTCAGCTCATCACAAACCCAAAAGAGACAAGACTGAAGTCTATGCTGAACCGTGGGCTCTGGTGTCTGTGCTGACATCAGCACACGCCCTTGAATGCTCTGTGTTAAATTCTAAGAGCTCAGGCTAATAGCCAGATGTCAGTGATTCAGAGTGAGGAGGGTGGGGTGCGCGTGCAGGATAAGGAACCTCATCAGGAATGAAATGTCTGCATATTTTTCCCCCTAATATGTTGACATTTTGCAGGTTGGGGAAAATATACAAATGATGACTCTGCTATCATCAGCCAAAAGCAATGCTGCTTCTCTCCAGCTCATCCCCTCCCACCTGGATTTAAATGGTAGATTTGAAAAATAAAAATCACACACGTTACCAGCAGAAAGTGGCCGCTGTGTGTGCAGCTTTCAATGTCGTGGCAAGAAGAAATCACGGGATGGACATCTTCCTAAACAGTGAATTGGAATGTCTGATACAGTCTCCTTGCAAGAGAGATGGGGGTGTGCCCTAAATTTCAAATTAGAATTGGACATAGGAGAGGCTGGAATGAAAGGGAAAGACAGAGAAATAGCAATTTGGCTTCCTTAAGGGGAGAGGACTACAAGTCCTTTTGAATATTTGGCTTTTACTTGGTTAGTGGAGGGTCCCCGTGGACAAGATGTTGTTAATTCCACACACATTTACTCAGCAACAACCATCACAAGATACAGTATTATGTTCTCTGAGTGCGGAAACAAAATACAAGCCTCAGGGTAAGCCAACATGAGAGCCCCAAAGACGAAGGATTGATTCTTCACTGGGGTTCACAGATCCTATACAAAAGGGGTATCATTCAGCAGAGCCTGGAAGCCTAGGTACGATTTTGTCGGGCAGAGAAGAGGGCAAAAATTTATAACTGTGACCCTCCAGCCCACTTAAAGAGACAGCATACAAATGGGTCAGGAAGAAACTTGGGGTTAAAGTCAGACAGACAGTTGGGGGAGCCTGGTATTGCCACTTTTGTCCATGATGGGATTCTTCCAGGTTGGAGCAGTTGGGGAGGATCATTTGCATCATTTAAATTCTCTGAGGTCTAGGCTCTTCTTCTGTGAAATGAAAATATTATCTCAAAGGACTCTTAGGTGCCTAAAGTCATGTGTGGCTGTCTTTATTCCTCTAGGATTGCACTTAGTATATTCTATTGTAATTACCTATTGTTGTAGATCTGAAATGCTGTTTCTCCTAGTCCCTCAGCCCTTAGTATAATTCCTTGTATACAGTAGGTGTGAAACAAATGCCTGTTGCCTAGATGATGGATGGGTACAAAGTGGAAAGGCATGATCAAAGACTTGGATGGATGAAGGCAACCTGGACACAGGACAGACTAGAAGGGAAGGCTGGCCTCACAGTGAGAATGGCCTTCATGCCATGCTGCTCTGGTAGGAAGAAGTCTTCAGGAACTGAAAGGACAAGGTCTCTTTTGAGTTTTGGAAATGTCACTTGGTCCTGCTGTGGCACACAGAGAGGGATTATCAAAGAGAAGGGAGGGATCTTAGCTGTCCAGGGGAGATGCACACCACAGTCAGGAGACAGGTCTGCTTGCTAAGGCTCACTGGCTCACAGAAGTAAGGGGAGGAGGAAGACGAGGTCACCAATGACCACAGAGATTCCAGGCAGAGGGCACGGGGGAAATGTGAGGGGCACACATACTGCAGGGAGGGAGCTTCCCAGGACAAAAGTTTGAGTTTGAGATCCCCGTGGACTAGCAGGGGGAGAGAGTGGTTTGTAGCTCAGCATCCGAGGGAGAACTGAAGATCCAGGTTCAGGAGCTATCAGACGAGTGCCCAGAGGCTTCAGTGTGTGAAGAGAACCTACCTAAAGAGTACATTCTTGGGACCTTCCCTAGAGATTTGGTTTTAATGAGACTGGGCAAGTCTCATGAATTTGCATGTTTAAAGCACCCTACCTAAGACTACAACAGGCCAAGGATTACTGCTTTGCACAATGCTTGGAGATACGAAGGGGCCTTTTTCCTCTCCCTGTAACTCTGCTTCCTGGGGAGACTGCTGGGGCAGGGGGCAAAGGAGCTAGAAGGGGATGGAGATAGGAAGGTAAGAAGAAAGATCCAACCATCTGGCTAGATCAGAGAAGCCGGAAGTGGGGCACTGGGAGCTGCAAGGGAGCCTGGCACCATCGGGAGGCTGGGCATTAGAGGGAGACTTGGCAGTAAGCTGAGGCTTTAGTGGGCCAGAGGAAATGGCAACCACAGTTCCAGCTCTCCTTTTCAGAAGTGTGGGGGTGAAGGGATGAGAAGACCAGGCCTGGTGCATGAAGGGCGTTCTGTGAAGCATTCTTGGATCCCTTGCGCCCATCCTTCATGACCCAGCCAGAGCCCCCGGGGAAAGCACTGGTCTTTAGGACACCGTAATAAAGGAACAGCAGATGAAGGAGGAGGCAGGTGTCGTGGGAGGAGGTACATAGGCATGGCGTGTAAGACGCTGCCCATGGGAATGCGTGTGGTGGGGCACAGGGAGGCCACCAACATATCAGATGAGAACAGCTGGTCTGCGTAGGCTCTGGCTGGAGGGCCTCAGGTTTGCAGAGCCTCTGACAGGTATATTTATTTTGAAGGAATGGTCATTAGCAAAAGAAAACATAGCTCTGTCCTCCTGGCTTCCAGGAGCCACTGAGGTTGGCTATAGCCCTGGCTGCTCCGAGGAGGCTAAGCCTTTGCCTCAGGAAAAAATCAGAGCCCAGATGTTGCCTTAACTGGAGAATTTTGCCGTTTTCATTGGTAATGACAAGAATCCTGTGAATTGTTCTTACGCCTGATGCTTAACTCTTAATGTAACTAATTTGTGTCGCTCCAATTTCACAAATAAAATGTGAGAAATCTGTTTTTCTCTCTGCAGCATCCCCCCTCCTTTTTGGCTTTGTTTGCGTTCTCTGTCCCTTTCCCCTGCCAGTTCCAGTAATTCAGGCGTTTATATGCCTCATTAAGCTCATCGCGCTCTGCAGCACAGGGTGTGATCAAGTCCAGAATCTTCCCTCTCTACCCGCAAAGGACAGGGGGAGGGGGCCTCTCGCTCAAGACGCAGAGGAGGCGATATGGGTTGGCCAGTTGGGAGAGAGTGAGTGACCTCTCCCAGGGACAGAGCCAGCAAGCTGAGCCCCGAAGGCTTCCCCGTGCCAGTGCTCCAGGTGGGCCTTCTGATGGCTGCGTCTACTCCACCGAGCTCACAGAACCTCGGAGCAGGCTGCTTTTCACAGCACGGGGCACTTGCTGCCATGTCCAGGGTCACCAGTGATTGCTTTTGGAGACCTGTCCCTTGCCCAGTTGTGCTATTGTTCCCCGACTCAGAACAGAACCTAGGTTTTTGTTTTTCATATTTTGATCAATACTTTATTTCTGTCATGTTCACTTCCACTATTCATTTTTTTAAGGCAACATGATGCTGTTCACTTTAAATAAACCCTTACAAGTGAGGAAGGGCGGTTTCCACCACACTGTCCTGAGCTCCATCCTACAGTTTCTAGGCCCTGCAGTTGCCCAGGGCCAAGGCAAGTGAGGGCTCTAAAATGCTACTCTGGGTTAAAGTCTGCCCGAGGGACCACCCTGGCTTTGCAACTCTGTGAGAGGAAGAAGCCTTTCCCCTCGACGCCAACTACGGTTCCTCTCTGAAGATCACCACCCACCATGCTGCCTCTCGCATGTTCCCTACTCGCTTACTGTTCCATCCCACTCACCTGCCCATTGTCTCCATGCTCGTTGTCTTCTGCATTCTTTGGAAATTGCTTTTATTCCATTTCTCTTTGTTCTTTGCATGTAGGAATGAAAATATCTGAAAGGGGGAGGTGTGAGAGAGGCGTGCTGTGACAGGGACACAGGGCAGAGGCGCAGGGGACTCTCCATAGTGTAAACACAATACGTGCCTGAATGTGTGTGGGGGGTGTTTGGGAAATAGGAGTCTGGGGGTTGCAAATGAAAAGATTTCCTTTAAAAGAATGAGCTCAGAGGTAGATAGAAGAGTAAGGAATTTGATGTGGACAGGTCTGAACAGACTAACTGTTGATATGAAGATTTATTTAAAAGGCTACCCACACACATATCCATGATGGTTTGCCAAGTATTATGAATGGACTGAAAAAGAAGTGAAGCTCTCAGGCCCTGGAATCAAAGTACGCACAGGTTCAAATCTCAACTCAAGTTCTGAGAAGCTGGTGCAATCTGAGCTATGTGCCCAACTTCTCAATTTCCTCATGTGTGAAATCAGGATAAATATAGTACTTACTTCATACAGTCACCACGGGAGAGGGAACGCGTGAAGCACTTAGCCTGGTGGCCCTGTGTACTGTAAGGGGCTTATGATTATTAGCCAAATTGTGGGGGCATTGGGTGCTAGAAGAGCATGCATAGCCAGCAAGAAGGCAGGTCAGCTGGACACTGGCACTCTGATCTTGGGCTGAAGCTACTGCCACTCAGTCATCACAGAATTGGGCTTTGTGGGTACCAGGGAATATATATATCTTCTCAAAAACTCCTTCACTAATAAACAACCAAGCTCCAGTGAGATTCAGCCAGCAAGCAGCACAGCCTGGCCTCGAAGGCCCTCAAGACACAACATCCCTTATTCTGTCCCATCACATTTCAGTTCCTGATGGCGGAACTTCCGGCATCACCAACACCACCTTTCCACCTTTCCATCTCCACATGTGTGCGTCGCTCATTCACCACACCTTGGCTGACCAGCAGGAGTGTGTGGATCCCTGTAGAAGATCCCAGGGATCAAAGAAGATTCAGTCCCTACATTCATGAAGCCAACTAAATCCATTGAACCAAAGCAATGTTGCACTGCGAAGGGAAGATCTCTAGAAACAAGGGTTCCATCTGTTGAGTCACTGCTGTCTCCTTATCATTTGGGACAGTGTCCGGGCATGATTGCATATTTGTTAAATGCTCGTCTGTGAGTGTGGCAGCCAGAAGCAAGGTGTGAGAGGATGTGTAGCAGGGGTGTTATCTTCTCTGAGCGGTCAGGAGAGGCTTCCTGTAGGAAGGGGTACTGAAAGGCAAGTGGATGCTAACTGGGTGAGGTGAGATAGGGAGAATCAGGGGTGGGTGGTGTGGTCACAGGGCACTGAGGAGCCCAGGAAGGCAGTTCTGCTGATTGTGCTGGGCATGTGAAAGGAAGTAGGGATAGGATGGGCCATGTTACAGTGAGTGCTGGCTGGTGCCGATAGGAATCAGACTACTTAGCGCAGGCATCCTCAAACTGTGGCCCACGGGCCACATGAAGCCATGTGAATTGTATTTGTTCCCATTTTGTTTTTTACTTCAAAATAAGATGTGTGCAGTGTGCATAGGAATTCGTTCATAGTTTTTTTTTTTAAGTATAGTCCGGCCCTCTAACGGTCTGAGGGACAGTGAATTGGCCCCCTTTTTAAAAAGTTTGAGGATGCCTGACCTAGCGTGTATGAGAGTCACATCACATTGATGACCATCATCTTACCACTAATTCATGACACTCTTATGTCAGTGGGCTAGGGAAAGCCATCCCATTCATCCAAGTCTATTGAGGACTGCAGTCTTTGTTGACAAAGTTACACCTCTGAACATAGCTTTTGGGGGATTATTTACATAGAGGACCTTATCCAATCCTCTCACCAGCCCTTTCAGGCAGGGTGTAAATAGGGCATTGGCATATAGAAGGAAAGGAAGCTCAGCAACATTATGTGACTGATGTGTGGCTGAACTGGAATATAACTCTGCCTTTGCTGTGGAGTTAGTAGAGTCCCTCCTAGCAAACTCTTACATTGAAGCCCTAACCCCCAGTATGGCTGTATTCAGAGGTAGAGTCTCTAAGGAAATAAGTAAAGTTAAATGAGGTCACATACAATGACCTTCTTCTATACAGTTCATGCCCTCAACACAAGAGACCTCAGATTCCTCTTCTCTCATCCGTTCACCCTGTGAGCACTCAGGGGAAAGGCCATTTGAGGACACCTCAGCTATCCACAACCAGGAAGTTGGCCCTCACCCCCGAACTGAATTGGCCAAGCCTGGCTGTTGTACTCCCAGCCTTCAGAACTGAGAGATAAAATAAATATCTATTGTTTAAGTGATCCAATCTGTGGTATTTGGCAACAGCACCCTGAGTACACTGAAGCCGTCTAGGTGTACACTGCTGTCATTATCTGCTATGACACACTTCTTTTCTTGGATTGTCAGTCCTAGGCCCTTCTACTGACCCTATTCCTTGCCACTGGCAGCCTCGATACCTAGAAGGGTAATAGCAGGTCAGTGATGGGGTGGCGCCTTGTCCCACCCTGTCCTCCCAGTTTTATTACGACTAGGGGATCAGTGTTCCCGGGCATGAAGACATGGGCAGGGCTGTACATTTGTGAGTGTCCTGGGTCAGGAGCAATGAAAGAGGTAGTTGAGAGGTAGAGCAATGAAAGACAGTTGCAGAGCTGATTCCAGGTCTATACAATTCGCATGTCATCACTTTACATGTGACTGATATCGACATCTTAGAACAGTAGGGCTGGGTGTCTTCTCTCTATGGCAGCAGAGCTGAGTACCAGATGCTGCTTCCCCTGGGTGCGTGAGTGAGAGAGTGTGTGTGTGTGCACACGTGCATGCTCACACACCGGGCAGATCCTCCAGTTCCTGGGTCTCCTCCGGTGATCCAGTGTCTATGTGTTAGCTATGTGGACCTCAGTGTTATCCAAGCTCTTTGGTCCTCCTCCTACTCATCTAGAAAATGGGGTTAATAACCTGCCTTGCACAGCATGACACCCATGCCTAGAAACCAGTACATATTTGGTAAATAGTAGATGTTGGCATTATGACTAACAACCCCATACACTTCTATCTTAAAATTCTAGAACTAATCATTAGCCCTCTTTGCCTTGGGCTAAAAGAATAAAACATTTACACGAGGGTGACTTCTGCACGGAGACAGTCATCTCGTAATCCATTTGGTCTCTGGGCCGGCTTGCTCCTGGTGTTGCTGTGTGCAGAAATAGCAGAATGCTCATTCTTTTTAGTAGAAGTTTATTGTTTTGGGAGCAAAAGGCCCTTCCCCTGAAATCTATAACTGAGCATGTGAAAGGCATCATCTTCTACGTGCTTGCAACTGACACTGTGCAAACCCAGCCCCTTGAGGTCTATTGACTACAGAGAGATACATCAGGGAGGTGAAGCAGGCATGTCTATCTTTGAAGTAGCAGAAATTCAAAAGCACAGGCATTCAGGCAGGCAGAGGAAGGAAGGAACATGCTGTACCCACCTGCCACTGCTGATGAGGGGCTTATTTCTAAGACACACACAGCACAATGCACACACAATGCAGAGAGGAAACAAAAGACATAGATCACACATTTCAGATGGTTGGTGGACAAAGTTTAGTTAATGTCAACGCTGAAGCTTGCTCAGGGTCTAAGGTGCACGTGGAAAAGGGGCTACCTGATCATCCTACTCCTCAAATGCTTCCCTCCAACCAAACTTCAGCAACTGAACAAACATACACACATAAAATATCACAACAAGCTGGCCCCGGTGTGAGATGTGGCACAAAGACAGGACACAGCAGTTATGGGAAGCTGGAGTGGGGGAGAGCTGAGGGCTTCACAGGGGCTGATCGTGGCTCCTGGGATCTTTCCCTCTATAGGAGTGAGAGAGGCCCTCGGAGAGGGTTTTCTGCTCTCCCCTTTGGATAGAACAGTCATCTGATGAGGACTTAGACTACTGCTCTGTTCTGATGAATGAGAAGGTCACATGTACTCAACGTGGGTAGCAGGATGGCAGCAGTTGACTTGGCTTAAACTTACATAAACTCCCTGGAATCATAGACTCTTACTACGGAAGGTTGAAATTATGTGTCCCCAGAGAACTGTAGATTGTACTACAATTGATATGACCCATGGTCCTATCAGTTTTGTGCAACCACCATTCAACTTGATCCTGAAATTGGTTTATTCCTTTTGTAAGGGCAAACCTCAATGACCAGGAGATAGCCATGCCCTTGTAAGCATCACTGTGTCACATGCTAGGTAAATGACAGGGAGAAGTATTTCTCGAAAGGTGGTTGAGCAGGATGGACACAGGCCAAGCAGTTGGAGCCTTCCTCCCTCCGGGGTCCCCCCAGCTCCTGCAGGTGACTGAGCCCGTTGCATCCAGGGCCTCCTGCACTCACCATACAATGTGATGCTGGCGTTGGTGTTCCCAAGCTTGTTTGCGGCCACACAAGTGTAGTTTCCATAATCCTTTTCTGAAACATTGAAGAAGGTCAACGTGGACATGTGGCCTTTATTCTCAATCCTCATACCATCCAGGCCAGTGGCTAACCTGCAACAGAGAAGGTGCCGTGGGTCTGGGTCTGTTCACAGGCTGAGGCTGCAAACAGAAGGCACTGAGAAACCCAGAGACAGTCCAGTTTAATTACAGGAGCTCCCTCCTCGCAAACCCTGTTCTCTTAAGAACCCAGTCTGCAAACTCAAATAGCAAACATCACAACCTCCCTCAGGAGAGGAAGGAAAGAACCATGGTGCTCAACAGACTGCATTTCCTGGCTTGTAGGCATCGAAGGCAGACATGTCAACATGCATCTCAGGTCCTGATAAAGGTCAGTTCATTTTGTCCACTTCCCGCCTTCCTCCACTTAAAAAATTCTAGTTCCGAAAGGATCCTCTGTTAGAAAGGAGGCTGCCCTGCATTTCTGTCTTGTCATCTTTCCCTTTTACTTCATCCTCCTCCTGATGAGTGATCCATCAGAGCCCCGTAAGTCCCAGTTTCAAGGTACCTGGTGTCTTCCTTGAACCACTGGAATTCAGCCATGGGGACCGCAGAGGCTTCACAGCTCAGGATTCCCTTCTGACCAACTGAAACACCAGTGTTCTTGGCTCTTGATATATATGGAGGATCTGTGGGGAAGGGGGGGGGGAATCCCAACACAGAGGGTGATTCCATGAAAGAGAATAAGGACACAGTCATTTGCTGTGTAAATAGAGTTCTCGTGACAACCTCTGTTCCAGGAAAATGAAAATTTAATAGAAGCTGCCTGAAGATATTGCATTCATCCTAACTTCCTTCTCCAGGCCTTGAAACCAGTTCAATTTTCTCCACTCACTGGAAGCTCTGACAGTCTCAGGAAGACTCCAGGGACACAGGCCATGGGGGTAATGATAGGGCAAAGCAAGCTGATCGTGTTTTCCTGTTGGTAGCACGTGGTTCATTCCCATCTTGTCCCCTTGGTCCCACACCCACTCCTCCCTTGGAAGCCCCTGGCCGCAGGTCCACTCACAGTTTACAGTGATTTTTACTTTCCTCACATCGGGTGCGGCCACATCATTCAAGGCGCTGCATTCATACTCCCCAGACTGGTCGCGTTTGATGTCTGAGATTTCCAGGTATTCATCCTCACTTACAAAGCCCTGGCCTTCTAGGGAGAAAGAAACAGAGAGGAAACAATAATAAATTGTGAGACCCAGGACAGAACCGTGTTCACATCTAGAGGCTTTGGGGAGAGGAGTAGGGAAAGCCACAGTAATGGGATTTGACCAGCACGCCAAAGACCAGGGTGCCATGTTGGTCCATCAGCATGGCAACTGAAGATGGAAATTCTCTGCTTGGGTATTGGGTCATGTATTTTTGGCCACATTGCTTTGATTTTGTAGACCATTTGATAAGAAAGAGATATCAAGGCCAAGCAAGGTGACTCACGTCTGTCATCCTAGCACTCTGGGAAGGCACGGCAAGAGGATCGCTTAAGCTCATGAGTTCAACTGAGCAAGACCTTATCTCTACTAAAAATAGAAAAACTAGCCAGGTATTGTATTTGCAAGCACCTATAGTCCCACCTACTTGGGAAGCTGAGGCAAGTGGATCCTTTGAGCCCAAGACCCTGAGGTTGCTTGAGCTATGATGATGCTATGGCACTCTACCTAGGGTGACAGAGCGAGACTCGATCACCTTTTTTTTTTTTTTTTGGAGACAATTATTTTTCTTATGTGGTTAGCATGAAGATGAACCAAGTACATAATAAATATTTGAATATATTAATAACAAGTATATCATTCAAGAGTATTAATAATTTAAAAATGAATTGTCATGATCAATAATAAAATAAAATATAAAATAACTTCAGGGTATGTTACTATGAACTACATCATAATTTTTCACTATGTAGAAATGCCTTTGGCATAATACAGAATACATCCCAGCAACTCTGAACCTGACAACTATGGACTTGGCCTTGGTTCCAGGAAGTAGCTGCTTTGTAGAACAAAAAAATAAACATTCTATAGTTTAATGTAAGTAAATGCAAACCCGCTGGTTCAATTTCAACCTGTGGTGGTGAAGATGGAGATGATCATGAGGGAAGGACCTCACACCTGCTATTTCATAGATGCTCAGTAAATATTTGCCAACACAAGATAAAACTCACAGCCCCAAATGCTGCATCTGCAGTGCCTAGAACGGCCTCATGGATTTAGTATCTGACTCTGTGGAGCGCTCTGGAGGATCCACACTTTGGTACTTGTGAAACTTGAAATTCTGACGCTTTGAACTCCGCTTTGCCTGCAAGCCACCTGTCCCTGTGCTTGCAATGATCTGGTCTACTTTATCCTGTATCCCACTCCCTGTAGTTCAGGGCAAACAGAACAGATCCTCTCTCTTCAAATGCAAATGTGCTGAGTCTGTCAGAACACTGGGTTCCCATGAAAACCAAGATGTTTGGGTTTTTTTGGAGTTTTTGGCCAGGGCTGGGTTTGAAACTGCCACCTCTGGTATATGGGGCCCTACTCCTTTGAGCCATAGGCGCTGCATGAAAACCAAGATGAAGGGCAAGGAGAAGGCAAAGCCATCTGCCACCGCCTTTCTTTCCCTGCTTCTTTCCATCCTTCCTTTTGGTAAGATCACAGCGCACTGCAGCTTTGAACTCTTAGACTCAAGCAATCGTCCCACTTCAGCCTCTCAAATTGCTAGAATTACAGGTATGCGCCACCACACCTGACCCATTTGTGTTTCTTACAGGCCTGATATATTTTTTATGCTCTAAGTGTTAGGGCTGAATTAGTTTTCAGAACAGTAAAAATTATAATATTCCCCACAACCCTTTGGAAACATAACTCAATCCAATGGTTCCTCTTTCAACCAAGTCTGGGTCCACTGCTGGTGTGGAGCAGGAAGGTCTGAGGGGGTCAGCCAGGGCACCCTGACTGCGCCCTGGGTCCATGCCTTGGGGAGCTTCAACCCCAACCTGCCCATTTCCAGATCACATGCTTTCCAGATCTCACTGCCTTCCCTGTCTCTATCCCCACCCAGGGTGTACCGTCAGTGTCTGGATGCTGGTTACCAACCTACTATAAAAATAAGTCACCTCAAATCAGCACCACTCTGGTAGGCCAGTCTCATGAAATTCCATGGAAGAAATACAGGTTTGGCCAGGGACGGGGAGTCACCTTGCAAGGCTGCCTTCCTAGAACCCAGGACCAGTCCATAGGTGTGAGGTTCAGAGTCACAGGGAAATCTAGCTGAACCCGTGTGAGGAGTAAATGAAGGGTGCAGTGTGGAGAAGCCTCTGAAGGGGAGAAATGGGACAACAGCCCCCACCTTCCCTGCTAGGGATCTCAGTGTTTCTACTGACTGGTTTTGCTGGCCCCAGATGGATATAGGCATCAGAGGGACACTCCAGAGCACAGGTGTCCTGGGACCTGGAAGAGGGCCACATGTACAGGGGCCTCAGGGTGGCACTGCTGGGTCAGAGCCCACTACCCCATCACACACAACCATCCGGGCTACTTCATATTCTAACTCCTCAAGTTTCATTAGGCAAAGGCAAACACCACCTCATTCTTTTCTCTTTATTCCTCTTAGATTTACAGAATATCATAATTGAAGGGGATTCTGAGATGATTTGTTCTGGGAAATTTAACAAGCAAAAAGTGCCAGTTGAACACTATAAGCATGTTTAAGGATTACTCAAACATGAAATCAAATGTGTTGAAGAGTAGGTGTGGTAGCAGGGGAAGGCTGGCCTTCTGCTGTGACGACTGCGTTCTTTTTTCAGTGTTCACTGCAGAGGACTGGCCACCAGTGGTCACACTGCTCTGAACACTTCCCCAAACAATCCGCAACTTGCAGAGGGCCCAAGAGGGGCTTTGGTCAGGGTCTCTGTTCCCCTTACCCAGGGGAGAAGGAGAAAGTCCCAGCTCATGCTGCACACGGACACCAGCCAGATGTCCTGACAGCCACTGATGAATGAATACCGTCTGACTTTGAAGCCTGGACCTGCACAGAGGGTGACATGCCATCAAAGAGGGCAAAGACCCCCAAGTAGAACAGATTGTGGACCTTCTACAGGGAGTTACCAGACCACTAGCCACTCTCCAGAATGTGGGGATTTCTTTTCACTATCTGTAATACTGTTTTTATGGGACAGTTATGTGACAGCCAAAAAGGAAGAAAAAGTGTTTCATGTTAAATGGGGATTGTTATGATAATACTACCACATTAAGTGACAGAATGAATTTTGTCAAGTTTGTACAATAAAGTAAGTGCTTCTCATATTTTAATTTGCATATAAATTCCACAGGGTTTTTTTTTTTTTTAAATATCGATTCTGATTCAGTCGACCTGAACTGGGGTCTGGGTTTCTAGCATGTGCTCAGGCGATGGCTCCACTATAGGACAGGCTGGGCCAGGCCCACACTCTGAGGAGTGAAGCCATGGACACCACTTAGGCTGCTTGGGGGCTCACCCCACTCACACACTAGTAACTACCCAGATGTCCGAAGCAGCCCCCTCGTTAAGAAGATATGACTGAGTGCCCCGTCAGCCAGAGCCCTGTGGAGTCTGCCTCCCTATAGACACTATTTTTGGAGTTTGAGGCTCAGTAGGATACACCGAAGGTGAGATACACCTTGGAGTTTCCTTTCCAATTCCCTCTATGATCTTCCTACAAAATGTGCTCCCTTCCCAAAAGTGTTCTTTGCTGAGAAGTGAGAAGAAGATGTTGAAACTTCTCTTCTTCTCAGGCTCAGGGCAGGAGATTTAGATGCTATTTTCTTTTTTCTTTTTTTTTGAGACAGTCTCTTCTTCTCAGGCTCAGGGCAGGAGATTTAGATGCTATTTTCTTTTTTTTGAGACAGTCTCTTCTTCTCAGGCTCAGGGCAGGAGATTTAGATGCTATTTTCTTTTTTATTTATTTATTTTTTTTGACAGTCTCATTCTGATGCCCTGGACAGATTGCATGACGTCGTGGCATCATCACAGCTCACAGCAACCTGAAACTCCTGAGCGCAAGAGATTCTCTCGCCTCCGCCTCCCAAGTAGCTGTGACTGCAGGTACCTACCACCATGCCAGGCTAGCTTTTTCTATATTTACTAGAGACAAGGTCTCATTCTTGCTCAGGCTGTCCTCCAAATCGTGCGCTCAAGCAATCCACCTGCTTCAGCCTCCCAATTTTCTTAACTACTTTGACTGCCAGGTGACAAGTTTAAAGCAGTTCACAGCTAGAGACACAGGAGGACACCAGGGTGAATGCTTTCCCTGCCCTCTCCCATTCTGGCCGCAATGGAAAATCCTAACTCCATGCTGCAGAGAAAGGGGTAGAAGGCAACAGATGTTTTAATCCTCTTTGCCAGCTGCCAGGAAGCCAAACTGCTCAGTATAGAGTTGGAGGTAGGGGGAAATTGGGGCAGGGAGAAACAGATGGGGGAGAAGGGGGGAGGAGGGAGGAAGAGGAAACAGGGAAGGAAAGAAGAGTGAGGACAGAGGCAGCGCAGGCCTGATAGCTTTGGAGCCACAGGAAAGATCCCAAAGACACATTCAAAGGAAATTGTTTTTAAAGGGCTATAGAGCTATAATATTTTCTCCATCAAAAGATATGAAAACAGAAAGAAACTCCAAGTCTTCTCACCAGTTATACTTTATAGTGAGATGTCCCGTAGGAAATCAGGGACCAGTGGCATTATGAACCTGCCCTAAACATTCAGCCATCCCAACGTAACATGATCATAAGCAACAGAATGTAGATTCTACATCTGGGGTCCTCAAACTATGGCCCGCGGGCCACATATGGCGGTGTGATTGTATTTGTTTCCGTTTTGTTTTTTGACTTCAAAATAAGATACGTGCTGTGTGCATAGGAATTTGCTCATAGTTTTTGTTTTTTTTTTTTTTAAACTATAGTTCAGCCCTCCAATGGTCTGAGGGACAGTGAACTGGCCCCCTGTTTAAAAAGTTTGAGGACCTCTGTTCTAAATCATTGGCAGAAATGCATAAAAGCAGGACTTATGTCTTTCCATCGAGGAATCACTTCAAAGAAAGTCAGTTCGGTCTGCCGTATTACCAAGATTATGGTCTGCAAGCTTAAAAATGGGGCAGTTCATCTGGGGATGTGGGAAAGAGCCATCTTCTCAAAGGCAGGAGACACAGCGGGTGACCTCCAGGTTCTGTGGGCACAGGGGTGGGGTTCTTCTGTAGAAATGCATGTTCTGACCCAGCACAGCCAGGGAGCACAAAGAACTTGACCTCATGAGCAAGGCCTACTCCCTGTGAGGAAGAGAGGAAGAGATGGAATTGCTCGGGAGGAGATGGTTCCCTGCCTGGCCTCTGGCCCTGACGGTACCCGCTGCTATTGAGTTCAACCCAATATGAGCCAGGTGTTGGGTTGAACAGTGGTGGTGGTGAAGGGTTAGGGAGAGATGTCACAGAAACGGGATCTTTCACCTTGGGTGGTCTACACTGGTCATGACCATGAATTGGTGGAATTCTGGTCATGAGCCCAGAATTCTAGGCAGGTTATATTTTCTGTTATCTGAGGCTCAGTTTTTCAATGTTTAGTTATTTCTAGCTTCCTCAAGTAAGGTATAGTGGGTCAGTAAGATTGATGATCGCCTGAAGAAACCTAAGCATTTGGTGAGGAAGAGATAAAAATGGAAATCTAGGGTAGAATCTAGAGGCTTCCTGACCTCCTCCTCCTTTCTATCTCTGACTGTCCCGTCCTTCCGTGCCATCTTTATCTCAGCCATCATTCTTGCATCCAATTTTCCCTTCTATTTTCTCAGACAATTCCTTAGAGTTACAAAGTTGGACATACCATGAGGGGTCAACTATTTTAGTCTTCCATTTTGGGGGACTGTAGAAATCCTGACAGAGTATCTTCTCTGTGAATACTCCCAGGGACAAGTTTGGAGGCAGCCTGTCCCTGTGCTAGACTATTCACACTGTTAAAAAAAATTATCTCCAGAATGAAGCAATCCTTGTCTGGCTTCTTCCTTTGAGAAGATTAAAAGTCACCTCCTTATATGGGCAGGGCTCTATCTATGGAAGTCACCCTGTGAGGTTAGATGCCTGCACCTGCCCCAGTGTTTGCCAGGGGACTGAACTGTCAGTAGGTGATGCACAGGAGACTGTGCCTGAACTGTGCTCTGTGGGGAGATGAGAGCAGAGTGGAGAGGATGGATTTTAGGAAGCTTTGACCCAATAAGGCCCAAATGCGGCCTGGCAGGCATGTTGTGTATTTGCTGAACCTTCTGTCCTAAACTTCTCGAGGGACAGATGGCCACAGGCAGGAGCCAGTGCTGTCCTGGCCCCACCCACCCTCCACTGCTTCCTGCCTTTGGGGTGTGTAGGGCCAGGTAGAGGCTGTCAGACGTTCGGTGGGTGGGGCAGGGGGAGGTGCCCAGCCCTGCCACTCATCCTTCTCTCTGCCCAGGATTATTTTAGATAATAGAACATACTGGTAATCACAGAATGAGCTGTGAGTAGATCAGAGCAACTACTTTACTGCTGACAAGCTGAACTGCTATCTGGGTGTGGAGCCCAAGGCTGACAGGAGGTTCTTGCCTTTCTCCCTGTGAACTCAAGACGGCTGGACTTGCACAGAGGGTGAGCTGGATGGGAGTGGTCAGTCATTGGCTTAATAGCGGGCCAAGAGTGGGTATTGTGCTGTAACGTGGAGCCCAGGGGAAGGAGGGCCCAGGTGGATCAGGAAGTGAGTGGTGACACAGGAGTGCTGCCCTAATGCTAGATGACAGCCTTGTCTCTGCCTAACTAGGCCCAATGGATGCCCTAGCAATCACCTCCCCAATTCCATTAGTTACCCTGCCTCACCCATGGGTGTGAGGCAGAAAAGCTGGTTTCTAGCAACAGAAGAGGGAGGAATAGGGTTTCTCCCTTCTTCATAGAGATCTCCTGGAATCCTCCTCGATCATTTACTTCCTGATACAACATCCTGCTTCTTTCTAAGGACAGACACATTAGAACCATGCTTAGGTTTGGAACTGGGGTAGGGTGTTAGCACGGGGGACATGGTGTGGCTCCCATATCCTGGGGCTTGGATTCTTTGCTGCTCCTCCTATAGAGCAGTCACCCCATTGCACCATCTAAATCTCAACAGTCCTGAGTAGAAATCACACCTTCGCTTCTTTCCCTGCTATGGCAGCCAGAGTGTGAGTTAAACGTACAGAATGTGTTTATACCATGCCTGACGGCCAGAGGCTTGAGAACTCTGAATCCTCACAGAACTCCCCCTCTGCTTCTTCCTGTGCCAGTCTTTGACCCCCGCCCCTACCAACATACGACAATCCTTCAGATCCTGCTGGCAACAGGCAGCTCTGGGCTCCTCCTCTTTAATTAAACCAAGGTGTGTGGACAGCAGTACATTGCAAACTTGCTTGCGCCCAACTCCCAGATTTGTTCCCTTCACTGCACTGGAGTTAATGAAAAGTATGATAAACCCACTGTTTCATTTCCCCTCAATTAAGACAAATAACTGAATGTGCATAAGTCATTCTGGTTTGGAGACTGAGACCCTGGTCAATGTCGCCCTTGCTGGCAGTGACAGAAGCTCTTAGTCTTGGGCTCAGACCACCTTGTCCAGGCTGCGGCCATCAGGTCCTGCTCCCAGGGAGGGGTGCTGTGCCCCCATCCAGGGATGCCTTGCTGGCTGCCTTCCCTAGGGCTGACAGGAAGCTGGGAAATGACAAGATGAATGTGTTACTGTGAAAGTTCACTGAGTTTCCAGTGGGGGAAGACTCCATTAATAGCAGTCTCCACAGCTGGGCGCTCAGAGGAATTCCGTGGCAGCAGTGGGGTGAGTTTCCTTGGTCCTTCCCTCCGGGCTCGGGTGATGGTGGAAGAAGCCCAGTATGATCCTGATTTTCCAGCTGGGGACAGCTGAGGGTGAGACAGAGAAGGTCTCAAGGGACCCATCCTATGTGACGGCCTGGAAAGATACACACACTGGGGGGCTTCAGCTCCTTGCCAGAAGACAGCCAAAGATGAGAAGACATAAAGGGTTTGGTCTGGTGGATGTGGGCAGGAGAGCAGAATGTCAAGGGGTCTCTCTGTAGACAGACAGAAAGCCCTTAGGACAGAAGTTCTCACTCCTGGTGGCTCATCAGAGTCAGCAGAGGAGCACTTTAAAAACAGATGCTAGTGTCCATGGCTACAGATGGACTGAATTGCCTGGGGAGGGGCCCGGGTGTCTGTATTCTCTGAAAATATCCCAGGGGACTCTAACATACAGCAAGGTGTGGAGTTCCAACCTTGCTGAGTTGAGGAGCTCTGTTTCTTTCACTTTCCCAGTGCTAGATCCACCTGTGGCCTTACTGGCTTCCCTTACTGATCAGTCACTTGGGGCCTAGGACTACACAAGGCCTGTGCACATGTCAGCACACGCTCAGACCTCCTGTTGGCTGTAGGCTGTTGTGCAAAACATACTGTCCCGACGTTCACACCAAAAGCTTTATTGCAAGTGAAGCTGGAAAAGGGGAGCTTGCCATGGGGTAATGACAACGAGGGTTGGGTGAAAGTCACGCGTGCTGTTCCTCAGGCTCCAAAGGCCATGGATTCCACAGACACTGGAGCAAGGAGCATGAAGATTAAGATACTTCTTTCCAAAGCACGGTGCGGACGTGGGTTTAGGTTGGCTTTACAGCCACTTTTGTTCACTTTCCTGTGATAGGTTCATTCTGAGTCAGAAGGATGGGGATGTAGGACTTTTGCAATCTTCTAGGTGATGATGCTGACCCGCTGGGAGTGATTCTGAGTGACACAGAAACAGGGAACCTGTGAGGATGAGGCAAATTCCTTTTGTGTGGAAGTATGTGCCAGGATCAGGGGTGGAAAAAAGAGAAAGATGGGGTGAGAGAGGAAAAAGGGGGGGGGGAAAGAAAGAGAAAACAATGCTGCCCAAAGCAGAAAGCTGAAATCCCTGATAGGCAAAAGCTTAAATCCATTTGATGAGCAGAGTAGTCTCTTTGGGTTCAACAAGATGCTGGCATATACATTCTAAAAAGTAGTTAACTATAAACTGAAACTATTCAGACCAAAACAATGTAGCAGTGAAAGAATAAAAATCATTATTTTTAAATAGCAGAGTTCCTTAAATAGCTAACTTATTGACAAAGTGTTTAAGTGCATTTGGAAAGTTTTTATTTATTTTACATGTTTTCCTCTTATGATTATTTCACTTGAAATCAACGAGGTTATTTCAATATTAATGACTAAAAATAAAATGAGTTCTGAGCAGCAAACTACTGGTTTAAAAAAAAAAAAAACTCAATAAGTTAAAAACAGCTACAAAAAAACCCTATCAAGTCATTGAATGAGACACTGCTTCTTTCATCTGCACGTCTTGTGGGAATGTTTGAGCCTCAGCAGGCCTGACTAGTCACCCATGCCCAGTTTCTTGATACGAGGAACAGAAATGTCTTATGCCACAGTGTGGTGTGCAGAGAGCCAACACGGTGTTACCTGAGGGCACGTTGAAAAAGTGGCTTTCTGAGACCAAAGAGGATTCCAGGGTAGGAATCCTCAGGAGGGGAGCAGTGTACAAAATCTTCAATTACTTAGAACATTAGACTAAGAGCTTCATCCCTTGCTTGGCTTTAGGGAAATTGAAACTTTGCTTCTCACATCAGCCACCTCTGACTCGTTTCCCTGGGGATTCAGTGATTTGTATACCAACATCAAGAATGCCTTTGATGGTTTATACAAAAGTTAGGTTAACTTTCAGCTATGTTTTCCTGGGACAATCTCAATTGGCACTTGTCTTCCCAACATAGTTATGAATAGTTACTGCCCACTCTCTAATGTGTGCTGGTCTGGGTGATAAAACAGGCAGCCGACATACTTCCAGCCGATTGCTAGGTCTGGCATCGGGCTGGGGGGCCTGGGCTGCTGCTGGCACCTTACTCTGCAGGTGGGGCTGCCTGACACGCCCATGTTTTAATTTAGCACGAGGCAGTGGCCCAGCCCCAAGGACCAAGGGTCAAATAAGATTCCAGGTTCTATCTTTCCCCTAGAGCTCCAGGCCCACCAGCTACACTCTTCTCCGGGGTGACATGAAAGAGCAGCTGGTTGGATCCCAACCCACCCAGAGGCTGGGGACATCTAGCATCACAGCCTCCCAGCTGGGGTTCCAGGGCTCCTGGCAGACCAGATACAAGACCTGTGCCTTTCTGGAATGATCTGGATGGAACAGCTATAAGGGGTTTTGGGGTATTGGAGAAATGGCCTTTTGAGGAAAAGCATAGCCCCGTTTCTGCGGCTGAGGCCTTGGTGGCCCCTGACTCCTCTTATTTCCTCTTATTTCCTTTCCTTTGACTCTGTCTTTTCTCCTCTTCCTATATCATTTCCCAACAGCAGAGCAGCAGGACAATGACACCAGTATCAACATTCATAAATATTTCCAAAATACTCGTACTGGCTTCCAGGCCAAGTACCCAGGACCCTAGGCAGCAGGAGCAGTGGGCAGGCCCCAGGCTCAGATGCCCTGCACACCCGGCAGAGCAGAAAGGGCTGAGCTCGGGAGCATCACGGGGCCATAGCGGTGACAGCAAGGCTTAGGAGCCAAGGGCAACATCAGTGCTGTGGTGGGGGAAGGTCCCTTTGGCAATTTTCCTGTCAAGGACTCTCCTCTCTGTGCTATTCAAGCCAGTTGGTCTCCCTCTTACCATCTAACCTGGACGATGATTAAACTGACCTCTCATCCAAGGTGTGTATTTTTCTGGATATTTCTGGTCTCTCTTCTTAGCCTGGTCACCTTAAAAGTCACTTGATGCACATGAACTTCTACGACTTCATGGCAGTAGTAGAAATAATGGAGAAAACCACTGAATTAGAGATCAGAAGACCTGGGATGTGATCCTGATTTTGTCACCCTGTGTTACGTGATTTCTGGTAAATGTTTCTAGTACGTTAAATGCTGATGGAAGTTTTTTTACTTCAAACATAAGAAATTGCACGGGATGAACTCCAAGATCACTATCAGCTTCAGTGTTTTGTAACCTTTCATAACCTCACCATACCATTTATGACCAGGAATCCTAGATAATTCCTTAGGTTCTAAAAACGTTGATAATCAGAGTTTGATTGACAGAGTCCCAACTCCCAAGCCTAGGGCGTGTGCACTGCAGAGCTGACCCAGGCCACCCAAACTTTATCTGAGGTCTTGACGATGCAGACACAAGAATAGAGACACCAGGACAATTTCAAGGAAGCTGTCATCTGTCATTGTGCTCTAGCTCCTTGGTGACAGGGAGGAAAGAGGTTTTGACAATTATGAAGGACTGTGTGTATCTGAAGGTAATGTCTTGAGTTAATGGGGGAAATTAATTCCTTTCCTTTCCCAGACTCCTATTCATGTAGATTTTGACAAGTAACTGTTCTTCTGTCCCTCCCCGCAATGGGGAGATTGGAATAATGTCTTATAGATATAACTAATCATCCACTTATATGATTTGAGGCCCATTTTCATGGGTCTGAGGGTATACTCTAAATGCAGGAAAATGATGCTTCTCTCTGCTTTCTGCCCTCCCCTGCCTTTGCTAAAAATATCGTCATCTTAGTTGTGCGTCTCCACTAATCCTTCCCAACCAGAGAACAGATAGATAAGGGGATGCTCGTCCTGAGAGGACCGCGCTGGGTATTACACCCCAAATTTCTCTTCCATATCCACTGTTGGAATGAACCTGTGGCCACAGAGCTTGGGTCCAGCAAGTTCGGAGGGGCCCAGTGGAAGCCAAGGAGGTTGAGATTTTTGTCTTTGCTTGGCCACTGGCCAGCCAGTACCAGTGAGCAGCCCCTGTCCTTCCCCCAGCCCCCGTGTCTGCAAAGCGAGGGGATCAGGTCACCTTGTTTTGTAGGTCCCTCAGTCACTGTTCTCGACAGTCTTTCTAGCACAGTAAATAGGTCGTCTATGTACTTGTCAACTGTCCATGGACAGTACCCTGCATTCAACTGGGGAAGTGAAGATCAGAGGTGAGAGTTCTGGTTCTGGAAGACAGACTGCTGCGTGCACGGTAACATGACCCCGAGGCTCAGGCCGGAGCTGGCCTGCCTCCGACCCGACCCTCCCCAGGCCCCTGCTGTCTCCTGTACCTCCTTCCCAGTACCTGCCTTTGCTAAATTTCCTCAGTGGTCACTACCTTCAGGGCCTCTATCAAAATTACCAGATCTTGCTTGGAAAGAAAGCAGAGTCCTGTAGATCCCAAGATGTTTTTCCCACTACCCCAGATGACTTTATCAGTTTTATTTCTGCTGTCTTAGGGGACATGATGGAGCCTCTGTCTTAAAGGCAGGCAATGTCTGTGTGGGAGAGAATGACAAGGGGGCTTGTCTTCCACAAGGGTGACTAGGCTCCCACAGAGCAGGCCTCAATGGCAGGATCCCAGACAGAATGGAGCAGTATGGAAGGGGCTGCTGCACTCCCAGTCACACAGGCTAGGTGTCTGGAGTCTGGTACTGAGATAGGTGGTGCCAAAGAGGGAGCTTCTGCAGAGAAACGGTCACAGTAGATAAGTTACATGACCTTGAGCCTACACTACTTTATCCTTAATTCTAAAGCCCCTCCCCCAGTTTTAGAATATTGTACCCTGGGAGTAAGTCATGGCATTAATGTAAGTAACAGTGTGATACTTACTGCTTTCTGCGTGTTATACATACAGACACAGACACATGTGGTATGAAGGCGTGACAGAGAAACATTTGGTAGAGAAAGCAGATGTAGAGATATTCTTTCCAAACTTTACTCACACAGTGAAACTTCCTAAATGATGAGGGAAGTTCAGGGGCAATCTGACTCTCTGTGTGCCCTTGGGTACATGACTCAACCACCCTAACCTTCAAAAATAACGTTGTGGAGTTATATTATTTCTAAAGTGTTAGCTCTGATTTTTGATAGTCAGTGGCTGGTTGGAAACATAATCTGTGATCCTTCTAACCATCAACTCAAAGTGGGTGCGCGTGTGTGTAGATAAAAATGTAGCAAAATAAGGAAGAAATCTCACCTAGGGTCTCATGAGAAAAGACAAAGAGGTAAGAAAGCCCAAAGAGGCCTGAGCTTGGCAAATCAGAGGGCAATTCATCTTGAGAAGAAAACAAGCTATATTTACATTATTAAATCACAATTACAAAGCAAATCAGCTGCAGAGGAGAAGAGACCATTTCCATCAATTATTACTGAACTGAACATAATTTTTCAATCATCAGCAGATTGTAAATGGGGGCTACAGCTCATCCCGGAACTGTTCTATCACAGGAGCTATTAATCAGGTATTAACTTTGCGGAATTAGCAAGGGCACTGGCGAGATGGTGTGGGAAGAAGGGTATGGGCTTAGGAGGGCACAGCCAGCTATATTCCTGAGATCAAGGCATAAAACCGTCTAGAAAGCCTGGGGTCAGCCCCTTGGGCAGCTGGTGCTGCTACTATTTTGAAGAAAACACTTAGGTATAACATCTTTGTTTCTAGAGTCAATGTATGAACAGGTGAAAGTGAACAAAGATGACATTATTTTCTGGTATTTAGTTCTGTGGCTCAAGCGCCGTGATGATGCTGGTGGGCCTTGGGACCTGACTGTGCAGGGGCCCTGGGTGTGGGGGGTCAGTGCACCAAGATTCCTAAGAGTCAGGGCTTCAGCCGTGGTGGGAAGTATGGCCACCTGTCCTGCAGATCTGCCTGGAAATCTGGAGAGTGAGAGGATGCAGAAAGGTCTCTGGGCTCCCTCAGGGCTCCTCAAAAGACTAGATAAAAAGTTTTATCAATTGAATGCATTGCAAGTTCCTCTGTTTTCTAGCTTCCATTTGTTCAGACTCTGCTCCCCCTAGATTTTTACACAGTATGGACTAGGATTTGATTCCCCAAGACTGCTTTGCTCTCTTGCTGGACTCCATGTCCCCTCTGCTATTGTCATGTGACAAGTTAATCTTCCCCCAAAGGAAATGGTGTTCTGTTCGTGAAGCTGTAGAAGAGGGAGGAACTTGGAGGCCTTTGCTCCTCCCCAGCCCCCCAAATAAGCCGGGCTTTATGAGTTCTCCATTCTTAGCTCCTTGCCTCAGGGTTGTTAATGACTTGTGTCATGGGGTCTGAAGCAGTTGCTAGGCATCCAGAAGATGATTACCATCCAGGCTTTTGTTTCACAGAAACAAGCAAATAGAGTCTAGGTCTAGGCTCATGGAGGTGGGCGTGGAACAACCTGGGGGGCAGGAATGGACTGTCGGGAGGTGCCCCCCACCAGGAGCCGACTACCTGTTCTTTTCCCATGACAGCCCCAGTAGGTGACCCCACCTCAGACTGGGTGATAATACAAGTGAATCTAGCCATACACCAGCCCTCCCTTCCTTCTGTCCGTCGCCACCTCCCTCCCTTCCCTCCCTTCTCCCCTCCCTTCCCCCCTCTCTCCTTTCCTTCCCTCCTATCTTCCTTTGTTCTTTCATTTAACAAACATTCATTGAGCCTCTTAGACCAGGAACCTACCTCTGAGGACCAAAAACTCGAGGCCTTTTCAAAGCACTCTGTCCCCTCTAGTGAAGAAAGTCCATCTCCCAAAGCAGGACTCAGACTGAATTCCTCACCAGCCAGATGGGCAAAGTCTCAACTCATTAGCTGCAAACACACTGATCAGTCTCAGCACTGAGTTTTATGGCACAGAATTTGTACGTCATACTCACAACCCACCCCCGCCTCCTTTCCCCTAGAGACCTCTGACTCTGCATTCAGGTCTTTTTTAGATGCCACTTTTCAGGAATGCTTGTCCACATACTTACTTCCTTTTTGACCCTCCAGACATCCTTCTCACCCCCATCTTGGTCCTCCTTTCTCTCCAGAGCAACTGACTGCAGGGGCTACACCAGCTGTGCCCTTGCCTGTAGCTTCTGGTGGAGGTGGCCAAGGGGAAGCCCAGCAAGTGATCAGAGGAAGAAAATGGTGAGCTGAGATACGGATTTCCCAGTAGGGTTGCCTTCCTGAGTCACATTCCCAAAGACATGGCTCTTCACAAACCAGCTGCTCAACACCACACCCCCCTTCCTGTTCTAGTATCTGCCTGCCCTAACACACGGTAGGACCTTGAAATACAGACATGAACAAATATAAAACATAAGCCCATTCACTGGTGACTCAATCCTAGCCTGCTAGGAACATGGCACTGTTGGTGAGGTCTCCCTCCTCCTCGCCCACCCCTTGTAACTAATTTCCTTATTAAGCCTGGCTAGGGTTGCTCAAAGTTGAATGCACCATCTGTTTCCTGCTAGGGCCCAACCTGATACACCTTCCTTGACCCTGAGGTCTTTGTTAAATGCCCTTCCTCTAGGGTCCCGTAGAAGGTGCATTTATAATCGCATTTATCACTTCAGAGCAGTGATTCTCAATCTGGCGGTTTTGCTCCCCAGGAAACATTCAGCAGGGTCTGGAGACAGGTTTGGTCATTGGAACTGGAGCCCAGGGAGGTGTGCCACTGGCATATAGGGATCAGAGGCCAGGGATACCGTTAAGGGCCCTGCATGCACAGGTCAGCGTCTCAGACCAAAGAATTATTTTGCACTCAGTGCTGCGCATGCTGGGGTTGAGAAATTTGCATCAGAGCTTTGATGGGTGTGTGTTCACTGGTGTCTGTCACTACACAGAAGGAAGCCCAGTGGATGCAAGAGCCATCTATTCTGCTCCCTGGGGTGTTTGCTGGTGCCTGTGCAATTCCTTACATGAGATGGGGCCTCACAAAAGAGCTGAGGAAAAACAGAAAAATGAAAGCAGCACCATCCTAGCCTTCTTTGTGTGACCCGTAACTATCTAGTGCTAAGGATCAGACTAATTATTCATAACTAAATATAAACCTGGCAAAAAAATAACCCAAGGAAGGGATGGTGATTAAACCTCTCAGCAGGGTTTCAAGGAAAACTTAGACACTGTTTATTGTGAGAGGGTGTTCTAAAGACAGGGAGATGAGGCTGTGGAGTAGATGGTGCTTGAACCCTCCTTGAAAGGGTCTCATTTCAACAGGGAGAACTGAGGTGGCCTTTGGGGCAGACACACAGGGTGAACAGGGTCGGGGGCAGGAGAAATTCTGAAATGACATTTCTGAGCATTGGCACTGCTTTTCTGGGGAAAACTATTAATGACTTTTGGTTAGTGGGTCCTGGTTCTAGAGGAAGATACTGTCGTGTTAAATGAACTCCAGGATTCTGCAGTCACACGCCAACACCTATTTTCATGTTGGCCTTTTGAGCACAGTTTCTCCCTTTTGCAGGATTAGCAAGAAGAAATGCCTGTTGTGTGCAAAACACGTGATAGGTTATGAGCGCGTGGGTGTTAATTAAGACACCAGTGCCGGTAAATAGACATCACTGTGTGAATATCTATTGACTTGAATCCTCCAAAGTCCATCATTTCCTGACTGGTCTCGTGTGTATGGTCTGTCGTTTTAGATTCCAAATGATGAAAGGGTCACCTTTAGCCTCTTCGTAGTTTTACAGATTCCGCTTCTTCCAGGCAGTAACTTATTCTTGGGAAATAAGGTCTGAGTACATCAGCATTTGCATCCAAGTCCCAAGAGAAGTCAGCAACAGGAGAGAACTAACCTGAAAGGGCTGCATGCTGGAAGTCTGATCTGGAAGGGTGAGGACGGGTGCTCAGTGAGCTGGAGCCCACTCTTTCAAGGTCAGGCTTCAGTGGGCTAATATCTAACCAGGAGCTGCCCATATCTCGTTATCCTGCCCGGGCAGCCCCTCCACAGCAGGGACGCTCCACTGAGTCTTCCACACACCACCTCACTGCGACACCCCTGGGGGTGGGGGGGTCAGGACTGGCAGCCCACGGTAAGAGGAAGCCAGCAGCAGGGCCTTGGAGGGTGCAGCAGCAGCCCCGAGGCTGGGATTGAATAGTGTTTGTTGCTTTCTGGAGCCTGTTAAATGGGTCCCTTGTAAGTGTGTGTGTGTGTGTGGGGGGGCTGGCTTTCAGGGTCACCCAAGCCTGCTCTGTAGGGACCAGGAGGGACTGACTAGCAGGAAATCGGCACCAGCCCATAAATTGGTTTGTGACTACAGGGACGCCTATTATCTGCGCACAGCCAGTGTGCACACTCCCTAGACGTGATATGATTTTCAGTCTAAAATGTCAATTTATTTATTTTTTCAGCAGAGTTTAATAATCATGCACTGACCCTGGGCTGAGTACACATGTCGGAGGCTTTGCCAGTCTAACATTTGACTCACCCTTTTTCTGGAAGACATTTGTAATTTTATGAACAGAGTGTAACACCATTATAATAGAATGTATCACATCACCTTGGCTATATTACAGGTCAAGCCCTGTCTCCTAAAACATAACATTCGTAAATAGTCTGATCTAAATCTTACGCTCCTAATAGCAGCATTGCGGAAAAGTTTCACAAGTTTCATTCATCTCATTTCCACTCAACTGGATACTCTGAATTCAGCACCAGACCACAACGTTCTCTTACTTTGCAAATGACCACACATTTGCAAAGGGTTAGGGTTGGATCTCACACGTGTCAGGTGGGTACCTCAAAGATGCCACCTGGCTCAAAGATGAGCTTGGAGTGTCCAGTGAACCCAAAGGGTCACCTGGTTCCCAGAGGAATGTCTTTCTGGCATTGGATGGTTCCCTGTAAGTCATAACCACTTCTGATAGGACAGACACAAATAGGACCCCTCAGGGATGGGATGCTTTGGCAAATATTAAACCTGTCCACCAGCAAGACCCCCTTCAGATGGCACTCAAGAGCATGTCATTGTTTACATCTGTTGATCCATGATAATTACAAATGCCAACCCTTTTACTTTAGAAAATGTCTCAGGTTAAACAATATATTGTATGTTCATCCTATATTTAAAAATGTCCCAGACTCAAAAGAAGTCCTCTAGCGTGCAAATACCTTAAGGCAATTAGATATTGAGAGTCCATCTTTCTTTGTCAAACCCTTTATGGGGCAAATTCATTCATTTGCTCAGTCACCTATTCATTCATTCTATATAAAACATAGCCTACTACATAAATTGTAATCTCTGCCTTCGTGGAGCTCACATTTTCATGGGAAGGATAGTCATCATCTAGTTAGTGGCTATTAAACTTAAGTAGTGGAATCCTCTGCCTCTCTGCCACTGAAGTCCTCTATTAGAAAATTACCAATTTATAAAAATGAGCTACTTTTTTGGAGTAGGGATGTGAGGCTGTGTAGAAACAGAGTTTTTTGTTCTAATGCTCATTATCTTCTGCTCACAGCCATTCCCATCCTCTCCCTCCCTCCCTCCTAGAGACACCTACAGGGGTTCACAGGCAACCCTAGGCTTTTTATGAACTATTGTTAAGGACAGTTTCTCATTGTTAAGGCGAGCACAGTGCAGCAGAGGAAACAATACCTAAACATATGAAGCTATAAGTAACTGAACAAGTCAGAATAAAAGATAAGATGGCTAAGGCCTTGAGAGTTAAATAGCTTATAATTCTGATAATTGCTAGAGGAATTTTAAGACAAGAGAGGTCACACAAGGCAGGAAATTCAAAATTTATTTTTAGTTAATTCTTCTAGAATTTAGGGATTTTCATTGGAAGAAAATTCCACATATCTAGTCGAATAACCTCATGGTCCATCTTTTTCATTGTCAAGTGTGCTGTTGTCAGTAGCAATAGGAAACAGCTGAAAGCACTTGGCATCTTCCTAGTAAGCCCACAACCACATTATTCACCCATTTGTTCAACAAATTATAAATGATTCCTCCCATGTTTCATGCAGAGGTTGATGGCCCAACTAATTTCCATCAAGAAGCAACAGAATTCACCCAAAGCACCTAGTGTGCAAGAAAGAACAATGGTGAACGTGGAAAGTGCCTGGCAGTTGTCAGGGGGAAGTTATCAGGTGAATGGGGGGTCTTACGGTTGTATTGTTCAACTCAGCCAGTTAACATAATTTAAAGGTTTAAACAAGACTTTTTACAATGCTTTATTTTTACAATTCTCTGGTTAAACAGAAGCTTATTAATCAGGATCGCTAATCTGTCCTTGGCTGTTATGTAGTAGGAATACAGACAGATAGTCCCTGCAGGGTGACAAGGGTGACAACACCAGAGTGTGGTAAGAGCAGGAAAGAGAGTCTGTGGCCTCGGGGCGCAGGCAGGAGGGCAGAGAGCCAGGCTGGTGTGGACACTTTCCAGGAGGAACCCAGACAGGAGCTGAGACCCTGAGAGTGAAGACGAATTCGCACAGCTATGACATTTTGGAAGGACATTCCGGGCAGCCACGTCGGGAAGCGCAGAGACAGGAAAGAGTCAGCTGCTCCGAAACACACAAGGAGCAGGGAGGCTGGCAGAGGGGTGGACCCGGTGGTGGGTGGCCCTGATCAGCATCCTAACGAAGGGTTACTTCCGGCCAGAAGCACTAGGTGTGAAACATGTACCCTGCTCTTCAAAAGGTTACAACATGGTCGTTGAGTGGGGACACACACACACTTTTATACTCATATAGCATTAAGGATAAAATGACTTATTCTTTCCATAAATATTTATGGAGTATCTACAATGTCCCAGAAACTGATTAATTATGGATGCTACTGCAGAGAATGGTAGGAAATCCCTGCTTTCTAGTGGATGGGCAGATAGTAAACAGATAGCTGTTATGTGTGTTATTTATTTAGTTAATGATAAAAGGACTGTGAAGAGATGCCAAAGCGGTAATAAGAACTAAAAAGTGTGGAGTGATTGCAGTGTGCCGAGCACTTGCCATGAATTTTCTTGTTTTATTTGCTGTGCTGATGGCCGTGGTGTGCACCCCAGACTCTCAGTTCTGGAATGAAGTACTCATTCCCCAGCTGCCTGGGGTATTCTCTGCTGAGCTGCTGTCAGGGAACGGGGGCAGTGAGATGCTTCTCTCCCAGAGTTAGGCTCATTCGATGCCTTGTTGAAGGAATTCTGTCATTCGACAAATAATGACCACCTGCCTTGTGCCAGGCACAATTGTATGTATGCCAGTGCAGCATGAGCAGGGCACACGGGGGTTTCCATGAAAGAACTTGGATTCCAGGCAGGAGAGTCGACAATAAGCCAACAATCTGGTTATACGCTATTGCCTCCTCCTGGCCATATCCAGTGTAACGCACCTCTGAGTAGGAGCTGGAAAATGTGGGTTCTAGTCAAGACTTGTGATTTAGTTATGCCTAGCAGCAAGGTTACGAGGGCAATTCCTTCTCAGATGGCCTTGCATGATAGTTGTGTGGGTATGATGAGGTGACAATATACAGGGTGGCCATAAAGTTCATGTGCAATTTAAAATAGTGTGCAATTTAAACGGCACATGAACTTTATGGCCATCCTGTATAGAGAATAATAACTAACCGATCATCATAGTACAGCACTTAACACTTTCTGGACTCAGGACCTACTGACAGTCTTTAAACAATTATTGAGGACTTCTATGAACCTGCTTTCTTATATCTGTCAGTTTTCACTACATTGGAAATGTAACAGAAAAAAACAAATTGAAAATATGCATATGTAATAATACATTTAAAAATAGCAATAAGAAACACATTACATTTTAACCTAAGAACTTATTGTTATGAAAAATATTCTCCGAAATAAAAATTAGTGAATAGAATTTTTACATTTTGGGGGATATCTTAGATAACTTCCCTGTCTGCCTTCATGGTTAAAGATGGTTAGATTCCCATATCTGCTTTTGCATTCAATCTGTTGTGATAGGTTATTCTGGTTGAAATACGTGAGGAAAATGTGGCCTCTCACAGGGAGGAAGTTAAAAGAGAAAGGATTTTATAGTCTTTTCAGATAATTGTATATATTCTTCTTGGACATACACCAAGCCTTGACAAATGATAGTTTCTTAAAGCTTAATTTCTGTGTGGAATATGAACCTATATCAATGAATATTTCACACTCCAGTACTTTAAAATTCATGAGCTGGCCAGTGCTGTGGCTCATGCCTGTAATCCCAGCATTTTGGGAGGGCAAGGCAAGAGGACTGCTTGAGCCTAGGAGTTCAAGACCAGCATGTGCAACATAGCCAGACTCTGTCTCTGAAAAAAATAAAAAGTAAATTCGCCAGCACTGTGAGGCATGCCTGTAGTCCCAGCTGCTTAGAAGGCTGAGGCAGGAGGACTGTTCGAGCCCAGGTGTGTGAGGCCACAGTGAGTGATGATCCTGCCACTGCACTCCAGGCTGGGTGACAAAGTGAACTTCCTTTAAAAAATTCACTAGACTTCGCATTGGTGCCAGGCATCTTCGAATTCATTGAGGGCTCGAAGAGAGCAAAACTTAGAGGAGAAGAGCATTTCTGCCAGACTGCAAGCTAGGACGGGGTGTGCTCCTGCCTTACAACTCAGACTCACGGCCCCGGCTCTCTCAGGCCTTCACATGTGGACGAGAACTTAGCACTACTGATTTTCCTGGTTCTCAGGCCTTTCTCTCTTATTGGAAGTACAACATCAGATCTCCTGGGTCTTCAGCATGAAGAACACATGTCTTGGGACTTCTCAGCCTTTGTAATCACATGGGCCAATTCCTTACTTCTCTGTCCATCCATCTATGGTACATGTCCAGTCTACAAAAATTAGATTAACTTAAGGAGGTGGTCAACTATGGAGGCTGTGCTGTACACACTTGCACAAACTATTGGTTCTAGTTCTCTGGAGAACCTTAACCAAGGCAGATTGTTCTTTTGCTCCATATATCATTCTGGATCATCGTATACTAGTTATATAGTGATTTGCTGAGGTATGCAGATCTTTCAAATGTTGACATACCTCATACCAAATTTAAAGAAAAAATCACGTCTGTTAATATCACCACCGATCTCATCAGAACACTCTTTAGACACTGGGAACCTGTCAAGCTCATGAAAGCAACTACAATGTTTCCCCAAATTCTAATTTGAGCTTGAAAATTCAAATTCCATTTTTAGCAACAATCACTTTAAGTCGTTTTCGTTGAATTGACAGGCCCACATTATTCATTTTTAAGAAAATATCTGCCAGATACTCAAATCTGAATAACCACGATTTGTCAGTTGTTCCTCCACATAGAAATGCTGCTGGGGGTGGGGAGCAACTACTTCAGCTGGCGACCAATGTGACAAATGGTATTTCCTTTCCTTGAGAAAACAGATAACTCTGTGCTTCTATTTCATCTCCTAGAATGTTGAAAACTCATGTATTCCAGAGTTGAGATGTAATAAAACTAATTTCTGCTGCCTCAACAAGAACATTAAGTTAAACCAGCACTTCTCATTTAAGTACATGGCAGTGAGGAATCCTATGACTTCTAACAGAGTTTGATGATACTAACTTGATTAGTGCTAAGGTTTCAGCATGTGTACCCTGCATTGCTTTGGTGTGAGCAGGGCAAGTTAGAAAAGGCAAATAATGTCTTAGTATTACTTTGAAAATAGTTTTGACCTCACAGAAAGAATGATTTTAGCCTCACAACTCCCTTGAAAGTATTTGGGCATCCCTAAGGTCAGTGAATCTCTCTTTGAGAACCATTGCCAATATAGAAACGTAGCTCCAGAGAGTGTCACCAAAATTCTGCACTGTACAATGAACACTGTTCATAAGGATGACCTTGAGTCATTAAAAGAAGGTTTCGAAACATTAGATATACTATATTTAGGAAACGAAAGAAGAGAAGAAGGCGTTCTCTAAGAAAGAATTCCTGAGAATTTAAATCGCTTTAGGGTTTTATTTAGATATGTCCTTGTATGAAGTAGCTCATTTCAGATGATGGATAAATAAAGCATCTCAGTAATTAAATGCAATCTCATGAAATTAGGTAGAGTCACTTTCTCCTCTTTATGGTTGGGCAGTAGGGCTGAGTGAGATTAATAATATACCTGATGACTGTGAATTAGCTAGAGGAGAACAGAGCATGGGTCAAGTTCTGGCATCGTGCAAGGAATTATAGCATATTTGGTCTTCCTCCCATTTTTTGACGTTCAGTCCCTAAAACTCATAGACTCTCTGGAGCTGTAAGAGTGTATGCTAATGAGATGACTCAGAATGGGGACTGGTCACCAGAAAGGCTAACCCCAGGTTGGGGAGGGGAGAGGTGCTTGTGCTATAGACTAAGCTGATCTCCAATGGCCAGTTATGTAGTCAATGTTACCCATGTAATGGAGCCTCCATAAAAATGCAAAAGGATGGAAGTAGAAGAACTTTGGGAGAGCTGAGCACGTAGGGCTCCTGGAAGGTGCAGGACGCAGGGTGGAAGGGGGACATGGAGGCTCCACACACTCCCCCCATACTGCACCCATATTTTCATCTGGCTATGTATCTATATCCTTTGTAATATTCCTCAGGGTAGATAAGGTGGTTCCTGAGTTGTACGAGCTACTTTAGAAAATTAATTGAACCTGGGGAGGGGGTCGTGGGAGCCAATTTATTGCCAGTGATAAGTACAGGTGACTACCTTCTACTTGTGATTGGTGTGTAAAGTGGGGACCAGTCTATGGGTCTGAGCCCAAAACCTGTGGGATCTGACACTATCTGCAGGTAGAGAGAATTAAGTTAAAACAGAGGACACTCAGTTGGTATATACTGGAGAACTGGTTGCTAGTGGAGAGAAATTCCACGTGTTTTTCTAACTAGAGGTGAAGTATTCAGTCTTCTGTGCCAACTGTATAAGAAAAAAAAAAAAAACACTTGAGTTTATTACAGTATACCTCTGAGATAGATCACACACCACTCCCACATCATCTTTCCTGAGGCTGCCCAGTAGAAATACCTTGTACCCCTACAAAATCAAAAACTTAGCATCTCTGAGAATTTGAGCTCCATACAGGAGGTTCCAGGAAAGGTGGGTGTTCAGTGAAGTTGAACGTGAGCTCTGCCCATGGGTCATTCTGAACTGATGGCAATGGAAAAGAAATGATGACTTATAACACTTAATGCAGTGAGGTTTGCTTCCTGGCTAGAGTCGTCTTCTTAGGGGCTCTGAGAGCAGGTTTCTCTCCCATAAGATGCATAAGAACACAATTCCAATTACTCAGCCTCATAACCTCCCTGGAAGGGGAAAGAGTGGCCATCCAACAGTCAAGACAGTATATCTTCATTTACCTGCCCCACCTTCAAGTCAACTATGAAAGACATGGCAGTGAAGTAAATTTCTCCAGCGAGAGGCCACTGGTGATCATGTGAATAATTAGGTTTTGCTGGTTTTGCTGCTCAGGTTTGGATATGGAAATCATCCCTGAAGGTCACATGGGCAGAGAGAATGGGGTAGTAAACATGGCAACTTTCCCAGTTGGGGGAAAAGAGGGTCCAGAGTTTCACCAAGGCATGAACAGTGTCCACCTGCCTAGTAAGGAGTGCCTGAAGAACTCATCCCGTAACAAATATCTAGATTCATCAGGTTCAAAAGCACACACTTGTCTACATCGGTGAATATAGAATTTGGGGAGCTTTGACTCAAGGGTTTTATCTTTATCTTCATAGGAATTGAGAGGAGAAATTGGAGGCAATTATGCAGATAACTTGAGTTTTGCTCCGAAGGTCTCATTACATCTGCAACCCATATATCAGTTCATTCCCTTCCTTCCCCATTTTGTCCCCTTCAATGTCATCTCTTTCCCCACTAGGAAACTCTTCCCCACTATAACACTCTTTTTCTGTCACTGAGCACAAAATAATGTTTTAAAGTCACTGTCACATCTCAGATGAAAGTGCTTAGTTTTCTTATCTCCATGCCCAGCTCCGGGGCCCGGGCAGCCTTAACAAGCGCCCTGGGAATCTCTAGTGTGCTTCTCACACCAGCAGCACTGGAATCCACAGGGAAGTGGTCAACAATGCAGAATCTTAGATCCCAGCCCAGAAATACGAAGAGCATCTGTAGCGTAGCAGGATTCCAGGTGATTCTCCCATACACCACTTTTGGAGAAGCCCTGCTACATTGCACTTCCAAGATCGCGAAGCTTCGAGGGTCAGAGTCTGGGATCTGCCCCTGCTCTGCCACGCTGAGGTTTAGCTTCTTAGCCCTTCAACATGAGGACACCCCTTTCTTCAACTGCATCCAGAGAGGCTTAAGCTGGATAAGTACTCCCTAGACTTTGCATCATTTAAGCCGATCTTTAAAAACACAGATTGTTGGGCCCCTCTCCTGGAGATGGTGATTCCATAGAATCTGTAATGCCGATAGGATTGACCTAGGTCAATAGGTCAGCTAGCCACGTCGTCTCAGGCAAATTACTTAACCGCTTTGAGACTCAGTTTCTTTATCCTGAAAACAGAAATAATACTGTAAACTCGCTGAAGTTTGATGAAATAATTTGTAATTTATGTAAATTACTTAGCACAGATACAAAATACATTTCATTATTCTGTGAACTCTCGTCACTTTTTCCTGGCCTACTCTGCCCCCTCAGCACATGCACAGGGCCACCATCACAAGGTCTCTCCACTTGCTGTCCTCTGTTCTTCTAGAAAGTGCTTGCCGCCCCACCTTCTTCAGTGAGGCCTTTTCTGAAATCTTGAGTAATAACAAATATTCCCCACCCCAGCCTTTTAACTTTGTCAATTTTGTATCTGAGGGCATTTTAGTGTATGTGAACTTGCTCATCTGTTTATTATCTGACAATTTCCTCTGCCTCGCCCACTACCTCCAGTCTGGCCACTAGAATTTAAGGGCAAATACTTGGTTTTGCTCATTGCTGTATCTGTAATGCAGAATGGCACCCATTCCGTAACTCTTGCTTTATAATTATTTGTTATGTTAATGACTGAATAAATAGGTTTTCCTTTAATCAAATATATCGATGTTTTACTGGTTATTTCTTGTTTTGATGGTTCTTGCCTTAAGAAACTAAATTTTATCTGGTAAAAAAAATAAATTATTCCAAATGAACTTCTTTATTCATTACTAATGAATTAACTATATGTCTGGGACCTGCAATTGACAAATGAGTACATTTATTGGTAAAAAATAATTTAAACATTGAAGTAGATTGTCTAAGATGAGCAAGCAGTCACTATTTGCAATTACTCTCTTCCCATGCCCTTCCACACCAGAGAGTATGTCTAGCAATTCGTGGGACATTCTAGTGTTAGATTTTCTGTGCAGTTAGGCATATACAGGTATGAACATACAAAGGGATTCTTTACCTTTTTCATGAACTACAGCTTTCCATGTCTATATGGGTCTGCCTCATTTTTTTCATGTGCTGGATATACACGACTATTTAAATGCTTCCCTTGTATTGTGCAGTTAGGTTGTTTCTAAATTCTTTCTATTACCATGTTGCCGTGAACATCCATCTACATATATGTTTGGTAATAGTACAAGATTTTTGTTTTGTTTTGTTTTTTGCAGTTTGCGGCTGGGTTTGAACCCACCACCTCTGGTGTATGGGGCCCGCGCCCTACTCCTTTGAGCCACAGGCGCCGTCCTCTTTTCTATTTATTGTTTTATATTTCGTTTTGAGAAAGAGTCTCACCCTATTGCCCAAGCTAGAGTGCCATGGCGTCAGCCTAGGTCATAGTAACCTCAAACTCCTGGGCTCAAGAGATCCTCCTGCCCAGCTGGGACTACAGGTGCCTGCCATGAGGCCCAGCTTATTTTTCTATTTTTCAGTAGAGACAGGGTCTCCCTCTTGTTCAGGCTGGTCTGAAGTTCTTGAGCTCAAGCAATCCTCCTGCCTTAGCCTCCCAGAGTGGTAGGATTACAGGGGTGAGCCATCATACCCAGCCTGTACAAGAATTTCTTTAGAAAAGATTCTTAGAAATGCTCAATTAGAATTTAACCAGGATTGCCATATTTGTCTATACTGGGCTTCTAGGTTTTCAGTCTGCCTAAAGAGAACCATGTCTTTTACATCTTCAAAACTATGTTATTTATTTCCTTGAATTTTACTGATCTCATTGCTGGAAAGTATCTCCTTGTTGTGATTTGAAATCACCCATTTTATCTTTATTTGTATTTTTCTACTACATACAGAGTGGACATACATTTTGTGCACAATTTTAAGTTACAACAATTTTAAATTGTACACAAATTTTATGTCCACCTTGTATTTCCTTTTTGTTCATTTTTTCTCTATCAGATTATCTTTTTTCTTTTATTATTTTGTTAAACTTATTTATATTTGTGCGTGTGGCTGCTGCTTGTATCTTTCACTGTTGCCAGCTCTGTCAACTTTTTTCCTTTATAACTTCTGCACTTTTGAGTCTTGCTGAAGTTATTCCAAACTCAAGGGTATACAAATATGCACTTTTCAATGCTTTTTCATGTTTAACTCCTCTTGGAATTCACTTTGAAATCTTCCAAACACATTTTTTAAATAAAAGCACATCCTTTATCATTAACCTATACATGTCTTGTGATCGTAGGCTAAGTGACATGTGTGTGGGTCACTGCCTCAAATTCCTGTCTTGTTCGTTCTTCTGATTTAGGAGTCATTTGACAGGGATCTCTAGAAATGCATGCCCACCTAGAGAAACAAATTCTGATCTTCCCTGGACTGCTACCCTGTTTCCCCGAATTTTAAGGTGTGCTCCCAAACATGCGCTAGGTCTTATTTTCAGGGGCCGTCTTATCTTTCCTGTAAATAGGTCTTATTTTCGGGGAAACGGGGTATGTTCCCTTCCTATCAAGGCCCTGCTTCCTTTCAGAGATGTTTAGACTGTGTCATAGATAAGCCACAGTAGAGAGAGGGGCCCTGTGTGTGAGACCTCATGCCATAAAAAACTGGCCTGAACTTGACCTCGACCTTGAACTTGGCTTTGAACTTGACCACAAAAACCTCCCTTTTTTGCCTTGACCTTGAACGGTGGGGAGGGGGCGCTTTTTTCAGCCTTGCCTTTGAGCTCAGCCTTGAACTTGGCCTTGGGGGGAAAAAAAGGCCCCTTAGCTATGAGCTGGCCTTGCCCTCCCTGGGATTCATTGAGGATACAAAGAATTAGGTTACATTGATTGCATTTGTTAACGTCCCTCTCATACTTGTGCCCTGCCCCTAGAGGGGGTGCCATATACAGTGACTCCATCTACTTCACCTCTCCCTCATCCCCCTACCTCCCGCCTTGTATTAGCTCTTCTACTGCCTTTATATTAGAATTGAGTACATTGGACAGAGCAGAATGTGTTCCACCTTTATCCAAATTAATACAAAAGGTGTAAAAGGATATTTTTTTCTTCTAGTAATGGGACTGCAGGACCAAATGGGAGGTCTAATTTGAGCTCTTTGAGGAGGTTCTATACTTCCTTCCAAAAAGGTTGTATTAGTTTGTAGTTCCACCAGCAGTGTAGAAGTGTTCCCTTCTCTCCACCTCCATGCCAGCATCTGCAGTTTTGAGACTTTGTGTTGTGGGCCATTCTCACTGGCGTTATGAAACTTTTATCAAGGTGGGCCAATGCCTTTGGAATGAAAATGGCTTTTAAATGGAATACATTGAAAGAACAATTAAAGCTTTAGACTAAATCAGCAACATACAAATAGCTGCAACCTTAGTTCTTACTTGGTGTCTCTGAGCAGATGCAGAAGCTGGGACAGGAGGAGATTTTAGCAGGCGGTCTACAGGGTTTGCCTGAATATAGAGGAATCCCAGTAAGTGCCCAGGGCTGGAACCTTACGTCTGTGTCATTAATATACAGCTGATATGCATGTGGCTATTTTGGATTAGATAGTGAACAAAAGAAACTGAGGCAGGTAATTTTAATTACACACACACCTGTGTGGATTTGTATAGCGGTTTCTTATAATGCTGTGGCTTCAAATTGGAAAAAGAAAGGAAAGGAAAAGGCCACCTAATATCTTTTCCTTTCTGGAGAGGGAAGGTGTTCCAGGGAACAAAAAAGGAAAAGATAAGACTATTCTGGGCTGAGAAGTGTAAAACTAAAGGATAATAAAATCGAGCTGATGCGGTTTAAAGACTCCTCATTACCTGGCCCGAGATATGGCACCCATTGTTGCTGGTGTTTGGAGATTATTTCTCAGCCTGCAGCTGGCTGATAACAGGCTCCTCCACTGGCCTAAAGGCGCATTGTTCTGCAGGCAGGGGCAGTGCCTCGGGCCTCGGACAGAAGCCTGCTGTCCTTGGCCGTAGCCATGCTGCTTCCGCCATTCCTCTCCCATCAGTGGGATTACAAAGAAAATCAAGAGTTTCTATCACCTCAGAGGTGCTCTAGGACTTTTTCAATCCTCCCCCTTCACACTCTCATGACCTAATTTGGATCAGGTAATTCTGAAAATAAAATGCTGAAGTTTTCTTTTCCTGGAGAACAATGTCACATTACTCAACTTAAAAAGACTTGCTCACAGCACAAATTGTCTGTACAACTCGTTTTGCCCCTTAATTATATTCCACCTTGTTTTATTATTTAAAGGCATCAGACGAGCTAAGTGTTTATAGATGTTTAAAATGTTGGAGTTGGAAGTGTGTTTAGAGATGGAGTTGAATGTTGTCATTTAAAAGACTGGCACCGGCTACAGCTCGGGCAACCAGGGGGTCGGGGTGTGCTCACCAGAGAGTACTGAGTAGGGAAACGCCCTTTCTCCTCCTCCCCAAGGCAACACTGTGAGAAAGGGGTCTCTGGGTCAGAAGGAAAGGGAGCCTTCTAAGTGCTGGAAGTGTGGGGATCATAGCCTCTCCTACATTTAAGTAATAATGTTCTAGGAAAGTAAATGAGAATCGAGGATACTGAATTCGGAAGTCTGAACTCTTCAAGCTGTTTCCAGAAGCAGGAGTGAAAACAACTTTAGGGCAAGGTGCATGGCACGGTTACATAGATAAATCTGAGGAGCCTCAGGACATTGCTTTTCCTTCTAACCTTCACACTCACAAACTTACAATATTATCCCCAAACTCATTACCAAGTGGTCCAAAGGAAGACGTGCTCCTTCATCCGGACAAAACTAATCTCCCCATCAGGGCTGTCTGTCAGCTCCCCCTCTCTGCTTGGTGCATTTTTGTGCGATCATCCCTTGCCTACCCCTGAGCTGTTCATGCTTCTCTGGCTCCTCATCTTCAACCCATGTGAATATCCAGTGCTTTTTCTATCATTAGAAATAAGTCCTAAAATTGTGAATCCCCCTTTACCCAAAGCCCCTGCCTCCCCTCCACTCTAAAGTCAAACTAAATGGAAAAAAAAAAAATGAGTATTTTCTATGTATACTCCTCTCTTTTCTGGTGACGCCATAACTGGAAATTAAACTCCAAATAGCTAGCACCTTTCTGCATAAAATGCCTGCTTTGTTTCTCGAAGAGTTGTTTATGTTCTCCGTTGGCACTTACCATGTTGCCTTTTAAAATGATTTCTCAAAGTTTTGTTACGATGCACTTGTAATTGTTAGGCCACAGCTACAAAAATAATTATTTAAACCAATGTTAAAAATCTTTAACCCTCCTTTAAAAAAAAAAAAAAAATTGATTCTTTCAGAAAATATCCCAGGTATCCCCAAGCAGCATTGGTTGCTATAGTTGTAGGTTAATGTATCTGCCGAAACATTATTTTATTGTTCTAAGTAAATAATTAAGAGAGCATTTCGGATTATGGAATGTTCCATAACGACTCTTAGACAAAATAACTCTTTTTCCAGAGGCTAGTTTTAGGAAAAAGTCTCACATGAAATTAGGTCATTTTTGGTAAATGCCTGCAGGGTCAAAACTTCATACACCTCCCAGAACTATTCTGTATCCTGGTTCTCATCCACCCTGATCATCACATTCGGATAACACACAGGCACCCCAAACTCAAGATCCCCCAATTATCTTATCTTCTGTATTTTATTGAAAGTAACTATGACCCAAATCAGTTAGCAAGTAAGAATTTTGGAAAGATTCTTAAGATTGCTACTCTGTCTTTTTGCAATGTAGTCATTAAACTAATGTATTGAACCCCTTCTCTGTTCTGAGATCTGTTTTAAGTGTCAGGGACTCATCATCAATCAATAGAAGATGTAAGAAACAAGTTCTTATGAAATTCATAGTCCAATGGGGGAGTTGGAAACAGAAAAAAAAAACACAAGGACACATAGGAAAATAAATACAAAATCATGATGATCACAATGAAACAACATGATGGTGTAGAGAATGATGGAGTGCTATGTTAGATCTTGTGAGACTACAGCAGAGCAAGAGTGGGGTATGTGGTGGGGACTGGTTTAAAGGTGAAACCAATCACATAGATTAAGTCCCAACCATGAAGGAGACGTTTGAATTTTACACTGAGAGTGCTCAGACCACATTTCAGGATTTCAAACTTGTAAGTGAAGTAATGCGATGTGATTTGTGTTTTTAGAGAGGATGTTTTGCTGGGGAAGAGATTCAAAAGTGGGAGCATGAGACCAAGACAGAGGGTACTTTTATAGCTGAAGCAGAAAGAAATGCCTGTGGCTAGGACACTGTTGGCAATGGAGAACATGGGGAGCTAGCGATAGATCTAGGATGTGCTCTGCAGTTGAGGGCACCAGGGGTTCCTGTCAGATGTATGACTGATGATGAAGGAAGACAAAGAATTAGAAAATTTTTGCATGTGCTACAACTAGATGGGGAGTGGTACCAGCCCCTGAGACTGAGTGAACTGGGAGAGGAGCCACTAGGGATTCATAGGAAATGAAGAATTCTGTGCAGGACTTAAATTTAAGATGTTTATCAGACATTCAGTAGCAATACCTAATAGACAGATTTGACATGAGAGTATGAGTGTGTTTGAAGTTGGTGGAATATCAGTAGTAGTAATTAATAAGAGCCACTGTGTTTATCGAGTGCCGCAGAAGGGTGATGACACGGACTGTTATCATCCTAACTATAGAAATGAACTTGGGATTAGGCAATGAATGTCATCTGGTTATCAAATGACAAATCTTGGTTTGCAACTCAGATTGTCTGTTTCTTGAATTCATGTTCTTAACCTGTCCGCTAAATATAAATTTGTGAATCATCATGTATTATTGGCTTTGAAAGCCAGAGGATGAGTTTGTATTATTCATAAAAAATGCAGATAGAGAAGAAAAAAATGTTCTAAAACCTGACTCTCCAGTACAGTAACAATTGACCATTGTGAAGAAAAAGAAGAACCTTCAACAGGCCTGAAAAAGAGTTTGTGGGAAGCTAGGAAGGACCCCATGTTCTCATGGGTTCCTAGAAGTCAAGAAAAGACTAGTTCAAAAAGAAGGTCATGATCAACTGTTTCAAGTAAACCGAGAACTGAGAAGCTATCAATGAACTTGGTAACATGTTATTCAATATTGACTTTGATAAGACTTGGTAAAGAACTTGAGAAAGTCAAGAGAGATGAGGCCCAGAGACATAGTTGAGAGGATGAGGTTTTGAAGAGTGTTGATGGTAGCAGCTGTGTGCATGGGTGGCAGACACATCTGCTCACCTGCTTTTCAGATGATGTCCTGTTTAGTCATTTCTTGCTACCTAACCAGACTTTGCGGCTTAAAACAACAGTAATCATTTATTATTTCTCAGGGACTTTGAGAGTGGCATGGCTGCGTGTTCGGCCTCAGGGCTCATTGATAAGGGTGAAGTCAAATGCCAGCTGGGGCTGCAGTCATCTGAAGGTTTGGCCGGGGCTTGAGGACTCTCTTCAAGTTGGCTCACATGATGGGAAATTGCTTCCTCTGTGTGTGGGTGTCTCCATAGAGATGCTTCCTTGTATTCACCACACAAGACCAAAGCGGGAGCTTCATTGCTGTAAAGGCCCCAGTCTCGAAAGGCATACACCATCCTGGCTGCTGCATCTGTTGGTCACCACAGTCTAGCCTTATTCAGTCTGAGTTGCAACTACACACGGGCAGGAATACCAACGGTTGAAGCTGACTCAGGACCATTCTGGCCGCTGATTGCTCACCTTATGAAGCAACCGCCAATTTTATTGAAGCTAGCCGTGAACCCAGACAAAAATACTCAGCAATCCAGGGTCCTTTGATGTTGGGCTGGCCCATGACACTGAACAAGAATGTTAGTAAAAATTGAGAACAGGCTCAGCTGATGGTGCCTCTTTCCTACTTCCTTGTCTGGGACACAGTGGAGAAGGGGCAGCATTTGTACATCACAAGGGCAAAACTTGTGTGCTGAAGATGGTTTGGAAGGCCCTGTCCCTTCCTGGTGAACGAATCTCCCAGATTCATGAGTTGGCTTGGGAATGCTTATTTTGGGTTATCTTCCTGACAAATACGTAATCCCCAGTAAATAGATGAACAAATAAATGAACACTTCTGCAGACCCCTAACTTTTTGTATGCCCTGTGTACTTGGTGGAGTCTATTGCAATGTTTGTTTCTACTTTTGCTTTTAGTATTTATTGGTCTGGAGTTTCATCTTCCCTCACGACACTGTAAGATCGTTGAAGCCAAGGATGGTATTGTCTTTGTCTCCGTTTCCCCAGCGCCTAGCACACAGTAAGCACTTCCAGCCCACGTCTGTGTAGCCGAGAGCTGAGGGTTAACACAATCCATCTCTGGCAGGCTCATCCATCCCTGTAAAAGCCTACGAGGGCTCATTATGAAGGACAATGTTCCGTAATGAAGTCGTCTTGCATATCTTTGGTAATAATCATCATAGAGGGAGAAAATGAGCATCTATCTGTAATATTTATATTTCCTAGCAGCAGAGACATTCTCTTCTGTAATTCTGCCCAGAAAAGCAGCAAGAAAGCCAAGGCTATACAAGTTCTCCATGGTAACTGGGTCACAGCAGCGCACAGCTTGGCCAGGGCTTCAGATAAATGGAATTGATGGAGGTGAGCAGCAGGATGTGGCGTGGGGCGGTGGAGCTTGCACTGAACAATCTCTCCCCACTGGGACCGGTGGCCGACAGCAGGAGTGCCGCCTGCATCCTCACCACAGGGGGCAGTGGTGGCCTGGCATTTGTACTGTCTCACTACCTCAAAGTGCTGAAGTGACATCTCACTTTCATCAACCAGCTACTTGTCAAACATACCCCTCATGCTCAGAAGGTTAACGTGAGAAGGAAAAATTACCCCAAACCACCAGGGAATTCTTTCCATGTATACTTGGGCTCCCAGATCATTTCTCTTGACTGAATTAGAGAGCCAACTCCCTTCCCTGGGCTTGGAAGAGGAACTGTATTAAGCATCTGGTTAGGGAGAACAGCTGTTTAATGCGCTGTGAATGAAAATCTCCCATTCAAATCAGTCAAGCCCTCTATCAAGGGCAAGAGATGCCAAATAGCAGCATCTGAGTGAACAACCTTTGGTAAAGCCAGGGGCAGACTCCCAGCCAATGCACAGCTTTGTGAAAAATGTGTAGAAATGATTTTATGAAAATTCTTCCAAAGGAGTGAAATCGAGGGAAGGGCAGAGAAAGAGGTCTGGAGCGATGGCAGACACAGAAGCCACTCCATCAAGATCCTCTCTTACAGGAAAGACCCACTTCTGTAAGTGAGGCAGCCTCACCAATTCTACAAATACGAAGGAGCTCTAACCAAAGGAAATCTAACTGGGTCAGAGTCCCAAGTCTCTCTCCCTCAGGGTGTGATTGAGTTTTGAGAGCAGGTGCTTTTCCACCCTCACTGAAATTAGGAGTCATCACCTAGAACCACAATAAGGAACAACTTTGTAAGGGGCCAAGATAGCACGGTGGAGGTAGAAATACAAATATGCCCTGTACTTGGAGAAGCTAACCGTGCTCTCTACAGCCCAAGGTCAGTTAGCCAGCATGAGACATCAGCAGACTTGCCAGGTCTCAGACATGCAGCTGAGTCATCGCTGAAACAAGTGGCAGGAAGGAGAGGAGAGATGGATGACTTCAAGTGAGGGAGAGGAGCCTGCGCGCGCTCGTGGGAGTGGGGACTGGCCTGCATTTACCAGCGGGCAGGCCAAATGTGCAGCTGCAATCACATTCATAGAATCCTAATCACAGAGTCGGAAACATTAGTGGCAGCAAAAGACCGATTGGGTCAGGTAGCCCGCCTTCCACCTTCATACCTCTGCTCTCTAAAGTCAATTCCTTGGCCCAGTTTTTATCCTGTTTATAAATTGCAGAGAGAAAGCACTAGCACAGAATTCATGCTGGAACCTGCGGTCAAGGAGAGATCAAATTAAGAGCACTAGGACCTCTTTACAAAGGAGAGGAAGAAGCCCGGAGGAATATGGAAAAGCAACAAGCTCAAACCCCAGGCCGGTCCCAGTGTCCCTGGGGCCTGTCCTTGATGGTCCTTGCTGGCCTCTGTGGCTGCCCAGCCTAGCCCACTCTGTCCTTGATGGAGACCAACTAGACTCTTCCCACTAATAAGCATAACCAGAACTTCCCCAGTTTCCCCCAAACAGCTGATAACATCTAGCCTCTCTTTCTGAACTGACTATTGCTTTACATTGTTCACACAATTGGTTTTCTCTCTCAGTTCCCTGTTGAGACTTATGTCCTCATCGGGGTAAAACTCAGCAGGTATTATTTGAACCAGGACATATGTCTGGTTCCCACGGCCTTTCTCCCAAAGTCCTGAATTGTAGTCACTGCTGGATAAAATGGACAGTCACACCTGGCACCTTAACTTTGTGGCCACCCAAGAGGAGTGTGTTGACTCAGTGCAAACAACCACCCCCCTTGGATCTCAGCACTGCCTGTCAGACCTCAGAGCGGCCAAGTCCTTACCATCACCATGGTCGGAAGCAAGACGCCTGCCTGCCAGGCCCTAGTTTATTTCACTGGCCTTGACCTCCAGGGCTTTCTTATTCCCACCCTGTCATTTACCTCTGACGTCCCTGTCTTGAGTCACAGTGATTTTGCGTCGTCTTTACCCTTATTGAATTTTCCTGAGTAACTCACAGAGTGTACACAAACAAAGATGTTACTTGGGGAGCCTTTGAAATTTGTCTTATACACATACATGTCGTTCTGAAGAACAAATTAGAGAATTTAATTAACCTCTGATAGTGGGTTGAATTACACCCTCTCTCACCAACATCATATGCTGAAACCCTAGTCCCCTTCCCCCAGTACCACAGAGCATGACTGCATTGCAGACAGGGTCTTTAAGGAGGAATGAGACCATGGGGTCTCATCTCAAGTGACCGGCATCCTTGTAAGGAGAGATTAGGAGACAGGTATACAGAGAAAAACCTCACGTAAAGAGGTCGCAAGAGGATGACCCCCTAAAAGCCAAGGAACCAACCCAGCCTGACCTTGGTCTTGGACCTCCACTGCTAGAACTATAAGAAAATACATGTCTGCCATTTGATCCACTCAGTGTGTGGTATTTTGTTACAGCAGCCCACGCAGACTAATACACCTCCCTTCTAGCACAGAAAACTAGGTGCCATTTGGGGTTATGTCACACACTGTGTGGAGGCTGAATTCATAGGAAGCTGCTCCATCTCACAGAGATACTTATGTTCATTCAAATATAATATTTATATATAGTATATAGGCTGGGTGTGGTGGCTCGTGCCTGTCATCCTAGCACTCTGGGAGGCTGAGGCAGGTGGACTGCTTGAGGTCAGGAGTTCAAAACCAGGCTGAAGAAAAGAGAGACTCCATCTCTACTAAAAATAAAAATATTAGCTAGGCATGGTGGCACATGCATATAGTCCCAGCTATTCAGGAGTTTCAGGCAAGAGCATTGCTTGAACCCAGAAGTTTGAGGTTGCTGTAAGCTAGGCTGAAACCATCATACTCTACCTAGGGAGACAGAGTACTTGTCTCAAAAATAAAAATCCCAAAATATATTACACATAGATGGAGGATGTGCAGACCTTCCAGCTATACATATTTATAACAGATTGATACAGACAAATTGATCCGTGAAGCCCTGTACAAATGCCCTTTCAGCCTTAGTTTTCTCATCTGTGAAGTGGGCATGCTCATAGTATCTACTTCAAATGGTTGTTGTGACGATGTGTAGATTCTTTAAAAGTGCCCAACCTGTCAGGTTTATGTAAGTCATACATATACATACATGTTTCTACCATGTGCGTTATATTTATATGTACATTTCAATACATACATTTTAAATCACAGAACTGTACTCTACAGCTATAAAGGACCCAAGAAATAGGACGGTTGTTAAATAGTTGATGACTATTATCTTTATCATCAAAATGATCCTGGTTGAACCTGGAAAAGTCATTAACTTTGTTTGTGTTTACTCCTTGGTCTCTCAGGTTAACTGGTGTTGGACTTAATACCCATGGGTTGCTTTAAGAGTCTGAATAAGTACAGCATCTATTAAGTGAATAAACAAAATGCTATGCTGAGATCAAGAGCATGTGATTTGAGCTAAATGTAAGAGTCATGTAAGAGTCAGTGGTCATCTTAATTGAAAAATAAAAGGTCACACATCAGCTGGACATGTATCAAAAAAATGCGTTTTTTCACAACCTAGCATTCAAGGGCACTTGGAAACAACACACACAAATCAGTTCTTAATGTCACTGTTCAGAAGAGCTGTCCCAGTGATCTGAGGATTAGAATCTAGGGATTAACAATTTTCATACCAAAAGAGTACAATGAACACCATCCCTTGATTCATGACAAGCGAGCTGCTTCGTGTTTTACGTATTTGCTTTATAAACAAGTGTTGGTGACAGTTCATGACTGAGACACTAGCTAACAGATCTCAACAAAGCTGCTGTGTGAAGTGTTCCAATTATTTGTGTGTCTTTGTTTCTACTGAGGTATAATTTACATGCAACCAAATGCACAGAACTTAAGGGTTTAACTTGACGAGCTTTGACAAGTGTAAACACTGAAGTAACTACCAGCCAATCAAGAAATAGCTCATTTGCTTCCTCCCAGAGCGCTCCTCAGGACTACTCAGTCCCTACACCTCCCACCAACGTGCTTCTACCTCATCCCAGGGCAAGCACTGATTTGATTTCTATTACTACGAATTAATGCTGATAGTTTTAGAATTTTTAGAATGTTAATCATCTCATGCAATATGTACTATTTCCTGTCTGCCCCCCCCCTTTTTCTGCTTATTCTAACTTGTTTATGTTGAGCTTTACACATGTTGCTAAGTAATAGTCCGATGATGAATAAAGCATAATTGGGATGTCCAATCTCCTAATGATGATCATTTACACTGTTTTCATATATGATTATTATAGTCAACATTCTTCCATGATCTTTTGTTTTGCCTGTGGCATATTTACTCATTTCTCTTGAAGAAAAACCCAGGAGTGGAATTGCTGTGGTATAGTACAGGTGTGTTAACCTCTTCAGCAGGCAGCAGTTTTTCAAAGCGAACGTCCTGCTGGGTACTCAGGATGGAGCACTCTCCCAGTGAAGACTGTCAATGTCCGGGAGAGCTCGAGCTGCCCTGCATCCTCACAGACACTTGGTACTGTCAGTCACATGTGTGCTAGGGATCTCAGTGGCTTCAATATACTAAATTTTGTTCTTCAGATCCTTAGACTGCAGTAAAAATCACTGTCACAATGTGCCCTACAATTGTCTGGGTGGCCCTGGTGCTGTGGGGGGTTCTAGAAAGGGCTTCTTGGACCAACTGTGGAGGGTGTGATCGTCATCCTACAGGAAGGAGTGACACACTTACCTCCGGGTCACTCATTTGTGAGCCACATAATGGTTTTTTTTCAGGATAGTAAAAATGTGCCACCAAGGTGTTGGAGACTTAAGAGGATAGGGAAGAACTGAGGGCCAGGCTCACACCTGTAATCCTAGCACTTTGGGAGGGTGAGGTGGGTGGATTGCTTGAGATCAGGAGTTAGAGACCAGTATAAACAAAAGCGAGACTCTGTCTCTACTAAAAAATAGAGGAAAAACAAAAACCAAAAAACTAGCCAGTCCTTGTGGCAGGCACCTGTAGTCCTGGCTACTTGGGAGGCCGAGACAAGAGGAACTCTTGAACCCAAGAGTTTGTGTTTGCTGTGAGCTGTGATGCCACCATACTCTCTCCAGAGCAATAGAGTGAAACTCTGTCTCCAAACAAACAAAAAAAAGGGGGAGGAGGGGTAGAGAAGGAACCTGAATAATGAAATTCCTTCACTGTAAAACAATGTGCTCTGAATTTCAGGACAGATTTTTAAATCCACACACATTTTTATAGCCTTTTAGAAAATGATTCCATGCCCAAATAGATTTCAAATTATTTTTCTCTCTCGGTGCTTGCAAGGCATATTAGCCCATTCAATTATTGCAGCAAAATCCTACAGTAATGAACATATTTACTTTTATTTGAGCTATTGTCTTCTAAATTTATTTTTGTGGGAATTTTTTTTTTTGTATTTTGGGAAATGTTGGCATAAAACAAGGATGGCAAGGTAAAGGTCAGTATTCTTGGTATCCACTTAGCAAAATATAACCAAGGGGAGACTGTGAAGCAAATACATTTTAAAGAGATTAAAATTAGGGTGGTAACTTGTGCTTGTCTTATTTACAATAAGCCCACTGGACAGAGGCCAAGTCTAATTCAACGTTTATTGCATATTACTTGGTACTTGGTAAACATTAATTATTAGTGGTAGTTGAATAAATGATAATGGTAATAATGATCATGATAATGCTGTGTTTTCAACTTTGCCATAAACCAAAACATCTGAGAGAATTCTTGAGACAGCCTGGAAAACCCAAACACAGCTGGGCTCTCTCGTCTCCAATGGGGAATTTTCATCCTGAAACAAATAACAGTGGCTACATAGGGAAAAGCGGGTTGACTCGGGTCACTGAGAGACAGTTGCTCACTCCATAATAATGGATCTTGCTACAACTGCAGCTGTCAGACTTTTCTACAGCATGCTGGCGACAGGCAATGCCTTTGCTTTCTCTTTAGGAGTTCCTGAGATCTGATTGCCTCGTTGCCTTCCAGGTCCTCCAGAATTGAATTCTCTGTGACCTAGGACACCATCTCCAGCAGAAGGAGCATCCCCCTTCCCTTCATTCCTCTGTTCCTGTAGTCATTCAGCAAGTGTTACAGACAGCAGGGTGTTTATTAGGCTCTGAGCTAGGAGGGTCCTAGACAACCACAAACAGAAAGTAGGTGTGGGTCCTGTCCTCACTAGAGCTTACTGCAGCATGAGCCTCCTGATTTCAGCTTGTTGCATGGTTCTTCCTTTATTGGAACCCCTTCCCTTCCTCTTTGGCCGCTAAGTTCCATTTTCCCTTTAAGACTCAGTTTGGGGTTTACTTCCCCCAGGAACCATTTCCTGCTCACATGTCCCTGAACCGTTCTGAGTTGATGTCTCCCACTGAGTCAGCAATGTCCTCTCCTTGCAGCAGAGGGCACCAGAGGTCAGGACCACTAAGGGGTGAGGCCAGGCGCATCCCTCACCACTGGCCACAGCTGATACATTGATGCTTTAGACATGTCTATCCATATAAATAGGTTTTCTTTACTCTGTTCTCTCCTCCTTGCTTACAAGAGCAAACTGAGCTTTTCTGCTTGCTGGGCCGGGCTTTTGACAACCAGCTCACACCTACGTTTTCTAGCCTCACTGCCTGCTATGTGACTCTTTGCTCTTGAAGCTTTGGCCACCCTGAGCCTTCCCAGTCTCATGCTTTCCATTTGCTTACCCTGCTCTCTCTGCCAGGAAAGCCTAAGGCCTCTTCATATGCAAAACGTCTACCTTCTCAGAGAGCCCTTGTTAAAATATCGTCTTCCTCTTAGAACTGGAACCAGACAAGGTTGTCCTCTGTCACCTTTACTATTCAACGTAGTGCTGGAAGTTCTAGCCAATACAATTAGGCAAGACAAGGAAATAAAGGGAATCGAAATGGGAGCAGAGGAGGTCAAACTCTCCCTCTTTGCTGACGACATGATCTCATACTTAGAGAACCCCAAAGACTCAACCACAAGACTCCTAGAAGTCATCAAAAAATACAGTAATGTTTCAGGATATAAAATCAATGTCCACAAGTCAGTAGCCTTTGTATACACCAATAACAGTCAAGATGAGAAGCTAATTAAGCACACAACTCCCTTCACCATAGTTTCAAAGAAAATGAAATACCTAGGAGTATACCTAACAAAGGAGGTGAAGGACCTCTATAAAGAAAACTATGAACTCCTCAGAAAGGAAATAGCAGAGGATATTAACAAATGGAAGAACATACCATGCTCATGGACGGGAAGAATCAACATTGTGAAAATGTCTATACTTCCCAAAGCAATCTACCTATTCAATGCCATTCCTATCAAAATACCAACATCGTACTTTCAAGATTTGGAAAAAATGATTCTGCGTTTTGTATGGAACCAGAAAAAACCCCGAATAGCTAAGGCAGTTCTCTGTAACAAAAATAAAGCTGGGGGCATCAGCATACCAGATTTTAGTCTGTACTACAAAGCCATAGTGCTCAAGACAGCATGGTACTGGCACAGAAACAGAGACACTTGGAATCAAATTGAAAACCAAGAAATGAAACTAACATCTTACAACCACCTAATCTTCGATAAACCAAACAAGAACATACCTTGGGGGAAAGACTCCCTATTCAATAAATGGTGTTGGGAGAACTGGATGTCTACATGTAAAAGACTGAAACTGGACCCACACCTTTCCCCACTCACAAAAATTGATTCAAGATGGATAAAGGACTTAAACTTAAGGCATGAAACAATAAAAATCCTCCAAGAAAGCATAGGAAAAACACTGGAAGATATTGGCCTGGGGAAAGACTTCATGAAGAAGACTGCCATGGCAATTGCAACAACAACAAAAATAAACAAATGGGACTTCATTAAACTGAAAAGCTTCTGTACAGCTAAGGACACAATAACCAAAGCAAAGAGACAAGCTACACAATGGGAAAGGATATTTGCATATTTTCAATCAGACAAAAGCTTGATAACTAGGATCTATAGAGAACTCAAATTAATCCACATGAAAAAAGCCAACAATCCCTTATATCAATGGGCAAGAGACATGAATAGAACTTTCTCTAAAGACGACAGACGAATGGCTAAGAAACACATGAAAAAATGTTCATCATCTCTATATATTAGAGAAATGCAAATCAAAACAACCCTGAGATATCATCTAACCCCAGTGAGAATGGCCCACATCACAAAATCGCAAAACTGCAGATGCTGGCGTGGATGTGGAGAGAAGGGAACACTTTTACACTGCTGGTGGGACTGCAAACTAGTACAACCTTTCTGGAAGGAAGTATGGAGAAACCTCAAAGCACTCAAGCTAGACCTCCCATTTGATCCTGCAATCCCATTACTGGGCATCTACCCAGAAGGAAAAAAATCCTTTTATCATAAGGACACTTGTACTAGACTGTTTATTGCAGCTCAATTTACAATCGCCAAAATGTGGAAACAGCCTAAATGCCCACCAACCCGGGAATGGATTAACAAGCTGTGGTATATGTATACCATGGAATACTATTCAGCCATTAAAAAAAAATGGAGACTTTACATCCTTCGTATTCACCTGGATGGACGTGGAAGACATTATTCTTAGTAAAGCATCACAAGAATGGAGAAGCATGAATCCTATGTACTCAATTTTGATATGAGGACAATTAATGACAATTATGGGGGGGAACAGAAAGAGGGAAGGAGGGAGGGGGGTGGGGCCTTGGTGTGTGTCACACTTTATGGGGGCAAGACATGATTGCAAGAGGGACTTTACCTAACAATTGCAATCAGTGTAACCTGGCTTATTGTACCCTCAATGAATCCCCAACAATAAAAAAAAAAAATCTTCTTGTGTGAAACATTCTGTGATCACCTCCTACCCCATAGGCAAAGTTAATCAAAGAATTGAGGTACCACAGTACAGTCACCTATCGCTTAACAATGGGGATACGTTCTGAGAAATGTGTCCTTAGGGGATTTCATAGCTGATAGCTGTGCAGAAATCACAGGGTGCACATGCCCAACCTGGACGGCTCAGCCGACTGGGCGCCCAGGCAGGGCAAGCACAGCCTGGTGCTCTGGGGCCATAAACCTGCACAGCTCATGATTGCTGAACATGGCAGGCAATTGTGGGTAAGTGTCTACCTAAACATAGAAAAAGTGCAGTAAAAATACAATATCAAGTGTAAAAAATGGCACAGCTGCACAGGACACTTGCCAGGGTGGAGCTGATGGAAGTGGCTCTGGGTGTGTTGGGGAGGGAATGTGATGGCCTGAGACGTTCCTGGGCACTGTTGCAAACTTTGCACGCACTGTACACTTGGGCTATGCCAAAGTGATAAAAATGACTTCTTTCTTCAATAATAAACTAATCTTGGTTTATAATAACTTTTGAACTTTATAAACTTTTTTGAGTATTCTGTTTTTTTTTTTTCAAATTAATATGAGGGTATAATATTTAGGTTACATTGTTCTCACTTCCAGGGTAAAGTTCCATGGGTAGAAGAGCCCCTCACCCAGGAGGCGGGTTTTACACCCTCACAATCTGCACATTAGATGAGGTCCCGCCTCATGCCCTCCCTTCTTCTGCTTCCCTCTCCCCCCAAACTGGGCTATATGAGTGTTTTATTGTTCTTATGTAATTGATTATATGTTGATTTCATATTAGTATGGAGTACATTCGGTATTTATTTTTTCATTCTTGTGATACTTGACTAAGAATGTATTTCAACTCCATCCAGGGAAAATCTGTTAATTGTCCATCTTTTTATTTTTATTTGTTTATTTATTTATTTTTTTGTAGAGACAGAGTCTCACTTTATGGCCCTCGGTAGAGTGCTGTGGCCTCACACAGCTCACAGCAACCTCCAACTCCTGGGCTTACATGATTCTCCTGCCTCAGCCTCCCGAGCAGCTGGGACTACAGGCGCCCGCCACAACGCCCAGCTATTTTTTGGTAGCAGTTTGGCCAGGGCCAGGATTGAACCTGCCACCCTCGGTATATGGGGCCGGCGCCCTACCGACTGAGTCACAGGCGCCGCCCAATTGTCCATCTTTTTAAATGGGTGAATAATATTCCATGGTATACATATACTACAGTTTGTTGATCCATTCATGGGTTGATGGGCCCTTAGGTTGTTTCCAAGACTTGGCGATTATGAATTGAGCTGCAATAAACATTCTAGTGCAAATGTCTTTGTGGTAAAATGATTTTTGTTCTTCTGGGTAGATACCTAGTAACAGGATTGCAGGGTCAAATGGAAGGTCTACTTACCTTATAAACTTTTTGATATTTAACCTTTTGACTTTTTATAACACTTGGCTTCAAATATAAACACATTGTACAGGTGTACAACAATATCTTTATCTAATTTTTCCATTTACTGATCATTATGATTTTATTTTTAAACTTTTATGTTAAGATACAAACACACCCATTACCCTAGTCCTGCCCATTGTCAGGATTATTATCTCTGTCTTTCACCTCCAAATCTGTCCCTCTGGGGCAACATAAGCATGTAGCTGTTACCTGCCTGATAGCAACGCCTTCATCTAGAACACGCGCTTTATAATCACCCTTTTTATATACAAGTACAAGAAGTACACTTGAAAATGAAGATAAAATGTATAGTAAGTACATAAATCAGCATAATTTTTTTATTATCAAGTGTATGTGCTGCATATAATTAATTGGATATGCCATTGTTTTATATGTCTGGCAGTGCAGGAGGCTTGCTCACACCATCACCAAGGACATGTGAGACCTGCCCTGCACTACATTGCTTCCATGGCTATGACATCGCTGACGTCACTAGACAATAGGGCATTTTCAGGTCCATTATAAGCTGATGGGCCCATCACTGTCTAACAGTCTGCCCTCGACATCCGTGGGCAGCACTCGATTAGACTGCCTTTTCTCCTTCTTGTGGAATTTCTCTTGCTGTACTGTAATTTCTTTTGCCAAGTTCAAGAGTACCTTGAAAATAAAAACTGGATCCTACTTATCACCATCTCTTGATGAAATAACTGAGGCTTCATACTTGGAGGGAACTACCTCCTTGGACCTGGCCCTTGGGCTTCTCTCGCGGGATCCACCTCTCCCGTGTTGAAGTGCTCCAGGGCTCAGGACTCAGCCGTCCCCTCTACTGCACTTACCTCACGGCCATATTACCTGTGTCATGGCTCAAACCTCACTTTGCACACAAATGCCTTCCACATTTCCATCTTAGCCCTGACCTTCCCCTGACACACAGAATGAAATATTCTCCAATGTCCAACGATATCTCACTTTTGTCCAGTATGATCCAAATTCTTATTTTCTTCCCACAAATGGTCCTCTCATGGCTTCTTCCCTTTCAGTAAAAGTCACCACACCACACTTCTGATAACTCAGGTCAAAGCCCTCAGACTGACTCCTGACTTGTCTGCTTCTCTCATTCCCCATAGCTGGTCCGTTAGCAAAGCCTGGTTTGACTTTTAGTCTTACCTTCTACTCTTTCTCAACCTATGCTTGCGACCCACTGTGGCTCAGCCCCACCACTCTCCCCTGGATGACCACAGTGCCCCTCACTGGCTTCCAGCCTTTCACCTTCTTTCCAAGCTGACATTGATTCTTTTAAGGAGTAAGTCAGACTATGATGCCTCCTGCTTGAAAACCACTGAAAGCTTCACATGACACTTGATGTGACGTCCAAGCTCCTTCCACTGTGTGCCCCACATAGGCTTATCCCTTTGCTCTGGCCTCATTCATCATCTTCCAGGCATCACGGAGTCCCCACTCTTTCCTGAGCATGCTCCTTGCACCAGCCCGTCTGCTTCAGCTCACAGCCTCATCTCATTCAGCTCTCTGCTGAAACGGCTCTTCCCCAGAGGGATTCTCTGACTGTGGCCCATAAACTAGAGCTCCACCCATTCCCTCTCTAGCCCCTTTCCCTGTTTAATTTTTATTCATAGCATTGGTCCCTCCTGGAACTGCACTATATATTTAATTCATTTAACCATTCATTTACTCGGCAGCCCTGTGCGAAGATCCCTGCTTTGAGCAAGGCACTGTTCTAGAGATCAGGTCTACACCCATGTCCAGGCGGTGGATCACAATGCCACATAGTCAATGATAATGGACATGTGAGAGCAGGAGTGCTGGGAGCAGAATGATGCAGGGTGCAGGAGGGAAGGAACATGGGCTTTGGGGAATGCTTTGGAAACAATAATATCCAGTGAACAGGAAGGTCTCACAGGGAAAGTGGCATGTGAGCAGACACACTGAAGTGAGTGACAGGATGAGAGCCATTTACACAGCAGGAGAGCAAGTGACAGAGCAACTGGCATGCTCAGGACTTCAGGCTTGAGCCTTGAGCAAGAAAGCCAGGGAAGGATGTCCCTAGAGGAGACATAGCCTGCAAGGCGACTGCAGCCAGGACTGTGGGACCTCAACACTGGTGGCAAAGAAGTGGCCTTTACTACATGTGAGAAGGGGGATGGCTGGAAGGCTTGGAGCAGAGGGTTGGCAGGATTGGACTTCTATTTTCAAACATTCATTTTGGTATGGAGGGGCCCAACGGGAATCAAAGATAACAGTGAAAGCCCCTTCAGACTTCAGAGAGAGCAGGGATGGAGTGTCGCTTCATAGTGTTCAGAAAGGCAGGGGAAGTGAGCTTTCGGATCCTGAATATAGTCTGAAGGTAGGAGCAGCAGGGTTTGTGGGTGAATGGGGTGCAGGGCAGGGGAGAGAGAGGCATCAAGGATGACCGAATTATTTTTTGGTTTGAACAACCAGAAGAACAGACTTATCTTTTTCTTAGATGGGAAAGGAGGAGGGAGGAAGAGCTTGTGAAGAGGCCAGGAAATCAATAATTTGGGGTATATCGAGTTTGAGATATGTCCATCCCAGATCAAGTTTGAGATGCCTGATTTGGCTTCTCAGTGGAAATGTCAAGCAGGCAGTTAAACACATGACTCAGGAATTCAAAGGAGAGGCTTTAGCATCATTAGCAAATGAATCTCATTAACAACAGGATTAATTTATTCTTTGGCCCATCATGAGGGCAAGGCCTTTGTTTTGTGCTGTCCTCTCTCCAAATTCCAGAACAGGGCCTGGCACAGAGTCATCACTGAGCAAATATTTTGAACAAATGAATTAATGAATGCCTGAATCAGTGAGTACTGGTCATAGGTTCATTATCAATTCTTGTGGAATAAATGTCTGACACTTCCCAAGGGGCTCAGATGGTGCTTGGCAACTGTAGCATTTCAATGTACATTGGATGCAGTTTGACAGATCAAACATAATTCAACATATAACTGGATTGTCTGTTTGGGGGCCCAGATGAAGGAACAACAAACTCCAAACTGTAAGGTTTTAACCTGTCTTTTTCTTTGAAGGGCCAGGTGTGGTGGCTCACCCCTGAAATTCTAGCACTTTGGGAAGCTCAGGCAGGTGAAGTACTTGAGCTCAGGAGTTCAAGATCAGCCTGAGAAAGAGCAAGATCCCATCTCTACTAAAAATAGAAAATCTAGATGGATGTTGTGGTGGGTGCCTGTAGTCCCAGATAATCAGGAGGCGGGGAAAAGAGGATCGGTCAAGCCCAAGACTTTGAGGTTGCTGTGAGTCATGATGCCTCAGGGAACAGAGCAAGACTCTGTCTCAAAAATATATACAATAATAAATTTTTTCTTTGAGGCTAGAGTGAGTGTGGTGGTGGAATACCTATGTGAAACTGGGAAGATTAGAAGTTGGACCTGCTGGAGCTGCCCTCTGGCTGCAGAACCATGAGTGTGCCTGGCCAGAGCTCTGGTGGGCTGAGTGCAAACACAGAACTGGGGACGAGGGACAGGAAAGAGCAGTGGAAAGACGCAAGTCTGCTCCTCCCATGAGACACCGGCTGAGCCGCTCATCCCTTTCTGTCCCTATGACAAGGGAATGTGCAAATGTTGCCCCAAAGGGAATGCAATTTCTGCACTGAGTCCCCGGGGTGCAGTATAAATATTTTAGAAGCATATCAATATCTTGCCCTCTTGCTATTCCCCTCTCTCTAGTTTTTTTATTTTTATTTTTTTTGGTTTTTTTTTTTTTTTTTGGCCGGGGCTGGGTTTGAACCTGCCACCTCTGGCATATGGGACCGGCGCCCTACTCCTTGAGCCACAGGCGCCGCCCCCCTCTCTCTAGTTTTTAATCCAAACTGCTTTCACCTTCTGCTTCCCTGTCTATGTCCCTTTATAGCTTTATCTGCTTCCCGTTCCCTTCTTTCTCTTCTTCCTGTCTCCCCACTCCTTTGTTCAAAAAGGCTGCAAAAAAAAAAGAAAGGGAGAGAAGATGCACATAGCATCCCACTGGGAGAGAGCTGAAAAAAAAAAAAAAAAAAGAATTGCCAATTTTGAAGAGCCTTTCCCTTTTTTATTGCAATGTTTTGTGCCTGCTCGTATCAAATCCTTAAAAGAAACACTAGCATTAATAATACATACTTTGTTTTGTTCAATTCAATTTTACCCTGATCCAAAGGGCTTGGAATGCAAGGCATAGGGCTCATTTTTTCTATGCTTCATGAATAACAGGATGGTTGCTCCTACCCTGTTCCTTTACACACTGTTTTCTCATCTGTTTTGTTTTCTGGGTGCAAAATCATTTCGGCTTGCAATTGGGAGCATTGGCAACATCCGTTGGAGCTTCCTGAGAGCCATGTCCCAGCTGTTGCCAGCTGTGCTCCCTGCAGGGTGCCAGTTGCTGCCTGGCAGGGCCTTTGGCTGCTGTCAGACCTCCTGACTTGCCAATCCACTTTAGGAGCTCTTGCTGTGGTCACCTTGGACCCCAGAAAGCAATGCTTCCTGTCATCAGCTTCCCTTCAAATCCAAGAAGCTGTTCTCAATAACGTTTCTGTAGATATTGGGTTAGTCTCCTATACAGCTGTGAATCACGCACAGGCCCCATGTGCTGCTACTTATAATAAAATTGCACAACAATTACCTCTTTAAAAATAGACATTTTTTTTCCCCTCCTGTTTGCAATAGTGTTTGTCGTGTTGGGCATTTTGCAAAAGTATGGAATAAAGTTTGTTGTTTGGCACAGAGTGAATTCAAGTAAAAATTGATCTTAGTGTATTGCTTTTTCTTCTCTTTTTGACAGCAGAAGAAAAACAGGGATTTTTTTCCCTCCCTATCCCATGTTCTTTTCCTTCCTCTTTCCAGACTGATGTTTGCGAAACCCTAAAAAGATGGTTCCGCATAAGGAAAGGAGACAAAAAGCTCAACAACTTCAGTGTCTTCTATCAGCAGAAAAGAAGAAGAAAAAACAACGCTAGCATTCTTATCTTGAACTAGTTCCATGATTTTTCTGACATGCAATTTAAATTCACCATTGAGGACATGGCCATTCTATAAGAGGATAGCAACCAAATACCAAATAATCCCATTTTTTTTTTTTAAATAAACAACAGGAATCATCTATTACAGAAACTTCCTTCCTCCATCTCTAGATAAACACCAGACCAGGGTTGCCCCATGGGAATGGAACATGACACCCTGTAACTTCTCAAGACCTTTAGTTATTTTCCTTTGGAAGAAAGAAGAGAAAGCTTTTAATTGGCTGAGCTTTAATTTCAGCAACCAGTATGCTGAGCGTGAAACTTCATAGGGAACAAATTTCTTCTAAAAGAGATTTTCTCTTTCAACAATTCTGGACTTTTTTTTTTTTTTCCTAGCGGTGTTTTTCTTAAACTCCTACATCATTGTCGCCTCCTTTGAATCCTTTCCTTTATAGCTTATCTGGATTTCATTTTGCACTAAGGTTATTCCATTTCATTTCTTCCATTCTACCCTATTCTTTTGCATTTAACTCAACAAACATTTATTGAGCATCCATCCATTACAAGACTCTGTCTATGACTTTTGGGAGCTCTCAATTAAGTAGGAGTGACAAGGGCATTAACATTATAGTGATAACTATAATAAAACAAGTACAATATCAACTATAATAAAACAAGTACAATATCAAATAGAATATTAATGTCTTAAAAGAAATGTGCAAATCATTCTCTGGGGACTAAGGGAAGGAAGTTGAAACAATAGGTATGCCGTACAAGGGTATTGGCTTAGAAATCAAACTCCTAAGCAGAAAGATTTAATGGAGGAGCACACCAATTTAAGACACATGCTCATTAGCTCTCTCTAGAATATTTTACCCTCACACACTCAGATGTTGCAAGGAGGCCTTCGCATACATCGTGAAATTATTTGGCGCTCATATGGGATGAATCTTGTAGAGAGTTGTTTAAAATACTTTCTTTGAATGATTGGTTAAGCCACGTTACACAGCTCAAATTTCTATCCATTGATCTACTTCATGGAACTTTATGGATCATGGACTTTGTGCTATGACAGGTACCATAAGTATACTCATAAAGAATAAGAAAAAAACTTTTTCCTAAAACATGAGTCATGTTGGTCATGTCTTCTTAATCCTTAACATGGCCTGAATGTTCCCTCAAGCCCTGGCCCAGAGGCGGCGTGTATCCCACTTCTCTGAGTGGAAGAGTGAGACCAGAACCACCTCCACCTCCAGGTTGTGAGAATAAAATGAATGGAGAAATGTGAAAGTGATGTCTGGAGGAAAAGTGATTTCTGAAGGGTGAGATAGATTAAATAAGTTCAGCATTTCGGATCATGCTGAACAAATGCAATTATACAATGTGTTTTTCTTAGAGTCATATTTCTGACAATTATCAGAAGTATAGGGAATACATATTTTATATTTTCCTGAAAAATTCTCTCTAACATGTCCTGGTTCTTGTTATTTGGAAAATAATTTGGCTTCTCCTGAAAACATTGTTCTTTTCCTCTTGAACTTTGAAGACAGCAAGTTGAGATAAAAGAGACAGTTGGCCTCTTGCAACTCTGGAAGGGATCAGTCAGAGATGCTCTCTTACTTCCTTGGGCCAAGGAGCTCCAAATCTGATTCTAACAGAGCTGCAAATCAGTTAATGAGTTCAGGGTCATGTAAACACAATCAGGCAAAGAGTTGTGGGCTTTGCTACACTCAAAATTTGCTAATGTCTAAAACCAAGTAGAACCAACATTACAAAGTTCTACAGTTCTGAGACTAAGAGTTTCAGGAAGCATGCTTACCATGATACCCTCAGGGTAGTTTTAAGGAGGAAAGAAAATTTACATCTTGAAGAACTTTGGTTGTTCCAATCATAGAAAAAAACGAGTCAGCAGAGGTGTTATGTGCTACTCAACTGCACTTGAATTTGAATGTGGTCGCAGTGTCCTTGGAGATACTGTTTTATCCCTTTGAGGCCTTAGGTGAAAGCCATGCTTTCAGAATTGTGTGAGTACCCTGCCCTTGTGGGCGGCAATGTACTCTGGAATTCATCTAAGAACCTGATCAGGAATGGGCAGGCAGAGAGAGCAAGAATCAAAACTAGATGAAGCCACCAGGGAAGAACGGTGGAGATGGGATGGTCCCAGGTGAGGAACATGAGGAGAAGGGCCCTCTGTAGGTATAAAAAAGAATAGGATTCGAAGCAGAGCCCACAAAGAGAGCAGAGGGCAATTTCAGTTCACTTGACATGGTGGACCCAGAGCCCCAGGGCTAGGCAGGACTGCTCATGGCTTTATTCTGACTCACTCAAAGAAGCTAGGATTGAGGGCTTGTCAGGAGCCAAAGGGAGCTTTCGTCAACGTGTGAAAAGGAATCGTCCTTAGGCCTGGCACAGTATGATGGCCTCCGAGAACAGAAGTCCATCAGTTGCCTGCAGAGGGGTGAACCAACTTAAGGAGAAACCATTCCCTGCACACAAATGGGGTGACCACTCTGATGGGATATCGTAAGGAGATAGGCTTCTAATTTCATGCTCAAAAGTTCAAACTCTGGAACTTGAGAGTATGGGATTGAATCCTGTTCTGACACTTACTGCCTGGCTAATCTTGGGTAATTGATTTACCTCTTTGCACCTCAGTTTCCTTAACTGAAAATAAGGATACTAATAGTTATATCATAGGATTATCCTGAGGATTATTCACAAGGACATACTGGAAAGTGAGAAAGAGCTGGACTCACATCAGTTAGTACTTTAATGGCAGGTAGTTAACATCAAGGTATGTGCTAACCACAAGAGACAGTATTCCAACACCAAGCCAGCATCCTACTGCAGTGTACTAGTTCCTGAGAAGCAGAATGAGAAGACTAAGGAAGGGGCTTAAGTATATAGGACCAAAGGAACCCAAAGATAGACCCATTTATCTTATCTTGGGCTCAGAGTCATATTTCAAATAGCAGTGAAGATGAAGGTAATAAGTTGTGAAACGCAGATTTAGAGTTGCTTAATCACCTCATACATCAAGTCAGGATTGAGTCAGGATACTGATACTAAAGTGAAGTCGAAAAGCGAGAAAACTCAGTGGCTTCTTGTGATCCTTTGGGAAATTTAGTTTTACCATTAGACAGTAGCTTAATGGTAGTATCCTGTCTTAGCTTATCAACATCCCTCCTTCAAATGCAACTGCTCACCTCCTCTAAGAATTAGTATTTGTCAATCTTGCCTCAGTTATGATTAATATATAATCTTCATCTGGTTTGGTAGGTCTGGGGTGGGACCTGAAATGTATAATTTCACAGGAATTTGAAGCATTTCTATGATCAGGTTAATTTAGGCAAATTTGGGAAATTTTACACTAGTTGTATATGGTCTAGGGAAGCGCTTCCCAAACCAACTTCCAATAGGGGCCAAAGCATTCTGTAGAAGATGGCCAAGTGGTCCTTTTGTCTAATCTTTTTCCACACTGGAAATTCACATGGTTCATTTCTTCTAACTGGATTCCTGGTGCCATAGTGCTGGGGCCTGTTCTTCAGTGGCCCATCATTTTCTAATTAGTCTTTTTTTTTTTTTTTTGAGACAGAGTCTCAAGCTATTGCCCTGGGTAGAGTGCCGTGGCATCACAGCTCACAACAACCTCAAACTCCTGGGCTTCAGTGATTCTCTTGCTTCAGCCTCCAAGTTGCTGGGATTATAGGCACCTGCCACAATGCCCAGCTGTTTCTTTTTTTGGGTATAGTTGTCATTGTTGTTTGGCAGGCCCAGACTGGAGTTGAACCCACCAGCTCCAGTGTACGTGGCTGGTGCCCTACCCACTGAGCTATAGGCACCGAGCCTTCTAATTAGTCTTGTGCACTGAATTATTTTGCCTTTCTAGTCCATATTTAACTCCAAATGCTAGACACAAACAGATGGGCGGTTCTTGTATCCCAAGAGGCATGAGGCAATGTTGTCATAGGTCACTGTGGTGAAAGGGATCCCATTGTCATAGGATTGCACAAAATCCTAATTCCCACCTGTGTCATCATCAATGTCTGATATTCTGTATAAATCTTACAATTTTAGAAATATTTCATAAACAGTGGTGAACAAAGGAAGATGCAGCATAGGAGATTTAACTAATTCCTAGTTAATGATAGATTAATTCCTAGTTAGCATGGTTTTCAAGATGGGATGGGGTTGAGGAAAGATAAGACACTTATCTGATTATGTCTTGAAGATATACAAATAATTTTAGGTGAATCTATTTCTAAGTCATATTTCTGTGTGAACTACAAGGGGTGAAAACAATGATAGTGTAGGAGAAAGGGTGTGGCACACACTTGCACTATTAAGTGACACCATGGAAGATTTTGCAGGAGAGTGGATAGATATTCAAATCTACCTTTTTGTTTTGAAGCTTCCAGTGTAATGCATTAGAGACACAGTTTATGGAATGGTACATAAATTTCCTAGAGGATCTATGACCTTTTCCCACTATGCTTTGCTCTGCTGACATACACATCTCATCTCCCCACTTGAGCCACCTGCTCTGTAATGACAGTCCCTTGTTCAGGGATAGCTCTATAGGCTCCTATCCACCCCTCTGCTTGCCTTTGGTCCCTCCTTCCTCTTCTATTCTTACCCTTTCTCTTTATTCTGGTACTTTTCTGTTTTCTAGGCCCTCACTTCCTCACCCTTTAACTCTTTCTCGAAACTTCAATAGTCTCACTCAAACACCACCAACGTGCCTTTGCCTCTGCACAGTTGTCCCATCACAATCCCTCTCATGGAAGTGTGCTGTGGTTGCTGCCCTCAGTTACCCAGCCCCTCTTCCTAAGCTCTTGTTCTCTCTTGCACCCTTCCTGGTTGCTTTCCTCAGAGCACACAGGCTGACAGAATGGGGACACTGCATACAGTTACAATAATGTCAGCAGCTCACGGAAGAAAAATGAAAAGGGGAAAAAGGAAAACAAAACAGACGGTTTTAATTAGATATCCGTGCCACTGACTCACACTTAATATGCAAATTTTTAGCCGTTCCATTGTTAAGTAAAACGAGAGTTTTATTTAAATGTGAAAATAGCTGAGGAGGGGTAATTTAGCAGCGCTGAAATATAAACCCATGTTTCACAGTGCCTGTGACAACACATGGAAGCAAAAGGATTCTGCTCCGTGTGGGGTGTGTTGAGAAATGGTCCAGGACTCTTGCAGGGTGATGAGAATGATGACATTATGTGTGCAGAGTGGAGTCCAGTTCAAAAGTGCTGTCCCTTATTGTTGATCCTTGTAGCAATATTCTCAGGAGTGCAGAGCAGATTGATGATCCCTTCCACAGTGTAGAGGGGAACTAGAGGCTCACAAATGGTGGCTGACTTAGTCAAGGTCACCCAGATAAGCAGAAGAGTACCTGGGACTTTTTCCTTTATCCTACACCAGCAGACTTAGTATACAGGCACTAAGGAAAATGATTTGCTTACAGAGACAATACAATGAGCCTGAGTTAAAAATATAATTTTTGTGCCTCCCTTTGTGGATGACACTGTATTATCATTTTGGGGCTAAGACTGGTGGCAGGAAAATTGCTGCCCCACACCAAAGGTTCTCCTTGGTGCCATTACCTGGTACTTGGAGCCAACCAAGGTAGTACTTGAAAAACTGAAATTTACAGCACTCGCTGCAGTAGTAATTACCATACTATCTATTATTGGAATGTATCGATCATCTGTGAATTGTCAGGCAGCATGCATTTTCCTGTTCCACTCTTGCTTTACTTATGGGAAAACTATTCTATTACCAAATCAATTCCAAGAATGCAAAGATGTTATCAATGCTGTAACTGTGAATAACTCTAGTTATTTCAAAAATAAGGAGTTTAATAAAAATCAAACATCTATTCATAATATCTCAGTAAATGAAATGTCTCTGAAAATAGAAGCTAGCACTCTACTTAACAGAAAATTCACTAGAGACAATTCCATGAAAACAAAAGACAACATATGATAGTTATTATTCTTCATAGTCAAGACTTTCCAGAATTTCTAGCCAATGCAATGAGATAGGAAAAGAAATAAAAGAAATACATAAAGATGATGATGAAATCATCTTTATTTAAAATTGACATGATTTTCTACCGCAGTAACCCAAAGATAGTGCCTATTTTATCTTGTTTGAAAAATAAGGAGGGAATACAGATCTGTTATAAATCTTTTAAAATAGCATATTAAACATATAAAGGAATCTTTTATGTACTTTGTTAGGAGCAAGGACAGACATCTGCTTCAAAATCACATTTGAGTAAAAGACCCAAATGCATCTCACAGCTTCTTACTAAAATAATTTATGAAAATGTAAGAAGGAAAATGGTACTCATAGTTTTAGGAAAACTAAGACAGAGAATAATCATTTCCTAAAATTAACCAGAAATAATACTAAATACTACTTATGAGAAAAAAAAGGACTCAGATTGAGAAATAGAGTTTTCAAATCATGGCATAACTCCTACTTACAAAACAAAGATGGCAGAGAAGGTAGTGATTATACCCCTCCATAACTATTGTTCCCCTTAGATAATAAAGCTTCAACCAAAAAAAGAGAATGGAGCAGCCATTGCTAACACAAGAGAAAACTCAAGTGGATGTTTCAGTTATCTATTGCTGAGTAACATGTCAGCTCAAAATTCAGTGGCTTAAAATAGTAAATATTCATGGAGTGGTGCCTGTGGCTCAGCGGGTAGGGTGCTGGCCCCATATACCGAGGGTGGTGGGTTCAAACCCGGCCCCATACGAACTGCAATGAAAAAATAGCTAGGTGTCATGGCAGGCACCTGTAGTCCCAGCTACTCGGGAGACTGAGGCAAGAGAATTGCCTAAGCCCAGGAGTTGGAGGTTGCTGTGAGCAGTGTGACGTCATGGCACTCTACTGAGGGTGATAAAGTGAGACTCTGTCTCTACCAAAAAAAAAAAAAAGTGGTAAATATTCATTATCTCACACTATATCTGTACATCAGGAATTTGGGAATTATTTAGGTAGTGGCTCAGGGTTTTCCATGAGGGCGTAGTCATGATATCATTCGGGGCTGCAGTGATTTGAACATTGATAGGCCTAGAAGACCCGCTTCCAAGAGGAGGCTTACCCTCATGCCTGGCAGTTAGTATGGGTTATTGGCAGGAGTTTCTCACCACCAGAATCTCCATGTCTTCATGTTAGATCAGCTGGATCCTTTTAGAATAAGTAGTCTAAGAGAAAGGGCAAGAAACAAGGTGAGGATGGCCATTATGACTTAGCCTTCCTCCTGGTCACACAGACTGACACCAAAGCAATGTGGTAGAAAAGCCCACATGGCCATGAATCCTAGGAAGCGGGGATCCCTGGGCCCCCTAGGAGATGAGCTACCATTATCGATTATCTAAAGCAACACAGTGGACTTGAAATACCAGTGCCTCTTCAAACCAGATCAGCAATAACCATCAATATGGATAAATCCCATCAGACAAAGAGAAAAGTGTCATCTTGTAAAGCAGAAGCTAGCAGGTAGAAGCCAGCAAGAGATTGGAAAAAGAACCAGGGACTCCATAGCTCAACAAATGTCTCACCAGTAGAACTAAAAGGAGAGGTAACCTTATGCCAAGAGCAGAGAGCAGAGTCCAAGGCAGCATCCTTTCACCACACAGAATGCATCAGTTCTGAAAACACATATTAAGGGAAAATGCTGTAGGGGGCAGGAAAAAGAAGACCATTCACAAAAATTCCAGGAAGAACATATTTAGAAAATGACTTCCATTGCAGAGCAGCAATGTGAACCTACTTAAAGTGACTGAACCGCTTAAACCTGGCTCAACTATGCCATGTAGACTTTATCACAATAAAATATTTGGCTACCAGAACACTAATAGAGATTTTAGAAAACTACCTGAGGTTCTTCAAAGAAGCAGAAAAATATGGCCTCTAGGAAAAGACTTTAAAAAGGGAAAAGCTGAAGAGAATTGATACAGATTCCACAAAGAAAAGTTAATAAGATGAACAAAAAAGTCCAATTAGATATGAAAAGCAAGCAAGGGTCTTAAAATAACATTAAATTGAAAGCTTTATCAGGAGTAAAACATATCAGATGAGAGGCTTCAAAAAATTAAACCAGTGGTATGATTTACAAACCTGAAAAGCTCTTCCGGAATACAGAAGAAAAGACAGAAGATATTATGGCGGGGGGAGGAAGGCTGTGAGGGAAAGAGAATAAAGTAGCCAACATGTCCATAGCTAAGTATCTTCAGCACCTGCTACACAGAAACGGCCATCAATTCTTTAATATGTACTCACTTCCTGGTGCTAAAAAAAGCCTTGAGTGTGAATAATAGGCATACCACACATTATAAGAAATCAATTATAAAACATATACCCATGTCTCCAGGAAAGAGTTTGGCATCCCACAGATAAAGAAAGGCATATCTTTATATCTTTAGGCAGTAAATGTAAAACTATAAGAGTAAGAAAATAAAGTCTCAGATTGCTCTACTTCATAACTAAATGCCATTCATCATTAAGTGGTAACCAGAGGCACTTTGAGGGTAAAGATTATGACCTCAGGATTTTATACTTGGGAAATATGCTGATCACATTTGAGAGAAACAGATCTTTTTGGATAAACACTTCTGAAGGGACAGTGCCTGTTTACTTTATTACTATATCTCCAGCCCCAAGCCCAGCTATTGTGGCAAAAGACATTTTCAATAAAGGTTTATCACATGAGCAAAGACGTGTCTATGAATCAGAAAATAACACACTCACACATCTTTCTAGCGAAGCATCTTAAAATGTATTCCGACCAATTTAAGATGAAACAGAGGGAAAAGTTAACTATTGTACCCATAAGGGCCTGAAGGGCAACTGATTTCAAGAGAAAAAGCTGAGGCTTTATTAGACATCTGATAAATAAACTAACTGAAAACACCAATGTCTCAACATGCAGTCTTGGATTGTGAGTTCAAAATGTGATTTTGATAAAGTGCAAGAAACACGTGTGCTAAGGTAAGAGTGTAGATAGAGGTCATCACGATTGTTGTGTCATAGAGGGGACACAGAAAAACATTCACTGGGCTTGAACGATTACATTCATGTAAGTTTTTCTGGAAACATAAATCTTAAGTATCAGTATGAATAAAAACATGATGTATTAATTAAAGAAAATGTGTTTGAAATAGCGTAAGATAACAGAAACATGAAGATTATTAGAACAAAAAGGAAGGAAAAAAAGGATGACAACTGCAAGGGAAATAAATTTCCCATTAAAATGAAAGGAAGGCTCATGATGAATTAAAACCAAAAGAAAACAGAATATATTTCTGTTCCATTTACAAAAGATAAACTTAAATCAGACTAAAACAAGTATTTTTTAAAAGGATGGGCAAATGTAATTTTTTTTTTTTTTTTGCGGTTTTTGGCCGGGGCTGGGTTTGAACCTGCCACCTCTGGCATATGGGGCCGGCGCCCTACTCCTTTGAGCCACAGGCACCGCCCAACAAATGTATTTTTAATAGTAACAAAATAAAAGTAGAAAATGCAATATTAAAGTTAGATAAGGTTAAATGCAAGCCTAAAAACGTTAAATTGTAGAAAAGGGATAATTATTTTTGATATTTTATTTTGATAAATTATTTTATATATTTCCAATGAGCAATTGGAATTAAAATTTTGAAAACATCATTAGCAAGAGCTTGAAAACATTAAATACTTTGCAACTATAAATGGAGGAATATATTTTAAAGACTAGAAAATTCACTGCTGCTAAGATGTCAATTGTGTGTGAATTGATTTGTAATTTAAGTGAACTTCAGATCAAAGTCTCAGTTTCTTTTATTGCAAAATAATTCTAAAATTATATACGACTACTTGTTTTATATTTCTAAAAATTCTGGAAGAAAACATAGGATATAACCTATATAACTTTGGTTTATGTCCTTTTAATAGATAAAACAAAAGCAAGAATTATAAAATGAAATATTTGTAAATCAGACTTTATCAAAATTTAAAACTTGTTTCTTGAAAAGTATTATTAAGAATAAAAGGGAAACAAGAAAGAAATTATCCTCAAAATGTAGGGCTGACATATGTATCTAGAAAATAAAGAACTCAATATACAACTCAGTAATTAGAAGATAACTCAGGTGAGAACAGTCAAAAGATTTCAATCAATGCTTCACAAAAGGATATATATATAAATGACCAAAAAGAACATGAAAAGATGCTCAAACTCATTAATATCATCAGAAAATGCAACTTTAAAATCAAATGTATTTTACCCTACATGGAAAGTAAAAGACTTTAAAATAACATTTAAAAGACCATTACATTTTAGAGACCATTGGTTGGGAAGTAGGTGGGAACTATAGTGCAGTTATGAGTAGAAAATGGTACAACCACTTTAGAAACTGGTAGTTTCTTATAAAGGTAAATAACAACTTTCTATATGAATGGCCAATTCCACTCCCCAGGATTTACATAAAAAATTGTAAACATGTGTTTGAGAAAAGACCTGAACATAAATGTTCACAGCAGCTTATGCATAATAGCCAAAAAGGAGAAACAAGCCAATGTCCACCAACCTGTCAAATGAATAAACAAATACTGGTATCTTCACATACTGGAATACCACTCACCGATTGCAGACAGCAGCAAAAATGAAACTCCAATGCTGAGTGAAAGAAGTCAGGAAGGAATCAGTACATATTCTAGAATTATACATAGTTTGCATTTTTATTTTCCTGGAGTGTATATGTGTGTAAAGTGTAGAGTTCACGTACATACTCTTCTGGAAACATGTATAAAATAAATATGAATTCTATACAAAATTCATGTACATGTTTTTCTAAGTATATATAAAAACTCTAGAAGAAAGCCTAATATATAGTAACAGAAAACAGATCAGTGTTTGCCTCAAGTTGAGGGTATTGGATATGTTTTGGGAAAAAGAAAAAGGACAGCTTTTTGATGTATGGTTACATGGGGCACTTTATTTGGGGCAGTGGTTATATATGTACACATTTGTCGAAATTCACGAAAGGCTACATTTATTTACATTAGGACGGCTAGATTTTTTTCATACAGAAAGCTCACGTTCTTACCTTGTGTTCGCTGTTTATCAGTGCATGATTCACTCTTAACTGCATTTCACGTAAGTGCCGTGGGGCCAAAGCAATGAATATGTAATGAAGCATAGATGTTCTCTGGTTCTTGGGCTATGAAGAATAATGAGTAGAGCTGTGCAGAATGTAGAAGTGAAAAGAAGATGCCAAATTGATTTACATTAGAAATCTGAGAAAGTTATTACAGAAATAGGAGAGTAGACAGTAAAAGCTGATATCTGGAGAGTCTAGAATTCTCTTGGAATGCGGAAGGGAAAGAGGAAGGATTGCAGGACTGGAGTGAAATAGGAGGATGGACAAGAAGCCTCATTCAAATATTTTACTATCTGTTATGTAATACATTTGTCGTTCTGAGACTTCTTTGAGATTTGAGGAGAGATTTTGCTTACATTAAAAATATTTTCTTTTCTCTGTAGGTGAGATCAAACTTGGATTTTAATACAACATCATAACTGGATATTTGAGTTACAACTTCATAGTTTATGTTAACAGTAAACTGCTTTTATCATTCCAGTGATAATATGCTATTTCCCATTTCCATATCTTTTCTCTGTACTGCCTAGAATATTCCTCTTCACTCTCATCTCCCCCATTTCATTCCCTTTTTTTAGAGTCCTAGTAGTAGTCACCTCTTCCAGGAAGCCATTCTTGATCCTCCCACACTGCACAGCTGAAACTGAGTGATCCTTTTGTGAATCCACAACATTTAAAATATATTTCTGGTGCATTTACGTTAGTTGTGCTCTAATTATGTTACTATGTCTGCTTTTCCCCCCACTAAACTTTGAAATCCATGAGGAACACTATAATTTTATTTATTTTTCTTACCCCAGTGTCAAGCACAGTAGCTGACACATAGGCATTCACTAATTCTTTCTTGAATGATTGAAAAAACACTCAAATGAATACAGACTGTCCCTGGGTTACAAACGATCTAGATTCTGTACATGTGTTCTCAAGTCGAATTTGTACATAAGTTGGAAGAGGCACATTTACCCATTACCCATTAGCCTCCGTTAGTAAAGTACAAGTCATGTCAGTCGGATGTTTGTCAGTTGGGGACTTACCGTAATAGTGTCCATTGATAAGTGTAACTTGTACATAAGTCAGATGTGTGTAACTCAGGGACTGCGTTAATTCAGAGTGTTGTTTCTACTGGTAATCCATGTAAACGTCATAGAACTCCATTTCCTCTTCTGTAAAATGTGTGCTAGTCCCTGTCCATATCTATTTTCTCATTATTTATTTATTCTTTGTCTGCCTCCAAGACTTTTGTGGAGACCAATTGAGATTAAGTCAAAGGGGCACATTAACAAATTCAAAGGATGGTTTTGGTGATAACGATGACAACAAGGATAAGCCCCAGCATTGTTTTATTATATCGATATTTATGCTCAAAGCATGCAAAAAAAGTAAATAAGTTAGAAGTCCAGATAACCCAGCAAGGATGGAAGTCCGGGAAGGTGGCTGAGATCAGAAATGGGAATGCACAAAGTCCAGAGAGACAAAGCTTAGGGGATCAGGAGGTCTTAACAATGAAGGCAAGTAAGGGTACAGCGAGTTCCTGAGTGAGGTGACCCGAAGGAGCAGTGCTAGGAGACAGGGAAAGGTGGGCACACTCTCCTCTCTCTGCCCTTTTTGTGAATTCCTGCTGCATACTGGAGGGCCTGGGTTTTCAGGAGAATAATTCCAGCTACAGGCAGCATGTGAAGCTTCTTTACTCCTTAGGCAGAACCAGAGGTGCAGGAATTTCAGAAGATCCTTAAACTAAGACTCAAAGGGTTAAGGTCAAATTGCCTTTGTTCCAACGGCTTTCATGTCCTCTAGCGTGGGAAATCCTGCAGAAAAGGTAGAAAGTCCTGTAGCAAGTTTGGATCTGGGTCAGAAGTAAAAAGAATAAGAGAAGGGAGCTGGGTAGGGGAGAGAATGAATGGGTGGGATATTGTGTGACCCAGAAAGATGAAGCTACAAACATCTTACTGCCTGATGTCCCAGAGCTCCCCACGGTGCTCTGCAAAAAAGCCTCATTTCTTCATTTGCAGCACTGGCAAAGTCCTATGTGCCTATAAGGGAGAAAAAAACCCTTTACTGCAGCTGTAATTACTGAATCCAGCTCCAATCGTGCTGGGACAAATAAGCTGAGGCTTGCTGGAGCAGGAGGAGGCCCTGGAGAGGCCTGGGGTGGAAGCAGTTACCAACTGCAGTGCTGTGTAGAGCAGAGAGGAGCCAGGAGACCTTGGAGAAAAGGGAGGAGAACTGGAGAAGCAGGGGACGGGTGGCTCTGGTTATATCAGCGACTTTACTAAACATTTCTCTCAGGAAGCAAATCATCCAGAGCATCATTAAAACCAAACTATTTCTAGCACCCCAGGAGGGTTGCTCTCACCATTAAGTGATTCTGGAGTGGGGAAACTGTTGCTAGCATAAGAAAAATAATAAAGTTAAGGGGGTAGGAAAGGAAAAAAAGGAAAGACAAGGCAGAGAGGACTTCCCTTTGACTAATGGGTTTCTCATACCTCAGCCTACAAGAAAGACATGGGGGAGGAAAGTGGGCCTGTGTTTCAGGTGGGAGATCAAATCTCCTCACCCCCTCAATCAACTCCAGCTCTTGTTATTGTATGAGCCACACTCATGGCCCCCAGCTGTGAAGCCCACATTCAAAATGACAATCAACTTTTTGCTTTAATGAGATCAGTTCCTCTTCATCCTGCTCCCCTCCAGTAGAGGTCCCCTCTCTGAGACTGGAACATTTGTTAAGACTGGAGAACCCACTCCAATTAAAATCTTCTGAGCAACTGTCTGTTTTCTTCTTTTTCCTCCTCCCTTTGAATCTCATACAGAGGAAGGACGCTAATTGAGCACCGTCACTACCTTTATACTCAGGAGGGAATAACTCTCCCCGACAACCACCACTTCTAGAGCCATTCCTCAATGGCGGACATGTGGGAGATAGGACTCAGCATGGCTGGAGCCTTTGATAGCCGATGTTCTTTAGAAGAAGAAAGGAAGAAACTAGCCTTCACAGACAGAGAAGGTCAAAATTCTAGTGCCACACAGAAAAATGCATGGTGTAAGATACTAAGATCATTTGCCCATTTGTCAATATCAAACTATGTGTTGAGGCAGGACCACCCACCTCACACTATGCATGTCCTTGGTGAGTTTTCCAGCACAAGTCTTGGGTTTCTCAAAAGGACTTGACAGGACAAGACTTGAAGAACACCTTTTAAGTAATGTTTCTCCATCATCTAGACTCGTGGAAGCCTTGCTATTTTGTTAGAATGTGAGATGAATAAACCTTTAGCAGTCAGCCCGCCTGGTATCTAGCATACAATTTTTACGAAACGATGGACTAATAGTGAGGGTGGGGAAAATAAAGTACACTTTGGAGATAAGACAGTTCCTATAACCCTAGTAACACAGATAACACTTGAAGTGCTTTCCCCAGACAGCCTTTACTCTATACTTCAGAATTTCCCTTTACGTTACAGATGGTGCTTCCTAGATCTAGGAAATGGTCTAGACACATCCCCATGGTCTTCCCTGTCCTTTTTCTCTAGCATGCTGTAAGGTTGATGTGACATGGATATGTGTGCATACATTCATTCAATAGGTACTTTTAGAACACTTCTGAATCACAAGGCATTGTGCTTGGTGCGAGAGAGCATCATGGATATGTAAGGTGCCCATACCCTACCTGCTCTCAGACACCCTAGGCATAGAGAAAAAGGTGGGATTTCTTCTGGCCACACTATCCCAAGAAATGGTAATGAGCCAATTAAGACAAACTAATTGTTTGTTCTCCATGAGGCGCAGCAAGAGTTTGATGAGGACAGGGGTGGTTGGGTTTAAGTCAGTCAATGCTGAGGACTGCCTTCCTCATGGTAGGAATTAACACATCCTGTGATCTCTCCAAGGAACATTGCACATTTGGTTAGTGATGACCCCTTGGTGTTAATTACTCTGAAACTCAGAGCCAAAGTTGATGTGACAGTCTCTGGGACCACCCAACACCCAGAAATTTATCCAGAGCTTCTAAATCAAGCCACAAGGTCTTGAAAAGTTCATTACTGACCTCAGGCAACTTCCCTGTCTCTTCCACGTATGGAAGAGGACTTTCCCAAGTTCATTCAGCCCCAAATACCCTTGGTGCAAAGGCATGCTTACAGATCTCTCCCCTTCCACCTGACTCCAAATTTAAAGCAGGGATGATGTCCTACTTGGCTCTGTTACATCCTGCCCTCAATATAGCATAGATATATTGGCTGTAAGTGACAGAAAACTCATCTAAAATAGCTTAAGCAAGAAAACATGATTTATAGGAATTTTACTCCAGGGAGGTAGGAGGTTTTACAAAGAAATATAAATGACCATGAAAAGAGGGAACAGCAAAGATGGCAGGTACAAAGATCTGGCCCCAAAGGTCTTGACTGTCTTTTAAATCTGCTATCAAGGGTGCTCCTCTGGGAGGAAAGGAGGAATCAAATCTTTCGGAGGTTCCTTCAAAATCTGACCAGATGAAGGAGCTCTGTGTTTAAATTAAAGTGCATTATCTCCAGAGGTAGCTGAGGCCTGTTACTGTGGAACCAGGCTGCTTATTATTTTCTATTGAAGCCCACAATTTTTGTTCAGCAGCAAGAGTCACTGTGGACCCACTGCTGAGGCCAATTAGATCTTCAGTACTTGTAAAGCTGGTCTCAATTTTATCAGTGTCCAACTGATTTCAATAGCATAATTTGATATAGCAATTGCATAGAGGAGGCTTTACAACAGTCAGTGAGCGGCCTTGGGTGCCTTTCTGATTCTTATTTTACTTTTGTGTTAGCTTGGCTTTTCACTTGCTATGATACATGTTAATATCCATTCTTATATTACAATCTAAAAAGTATTTGGAACAGATACTATCAAATTCCATTCTCCTTTCCTTCATGAGGGAAGCATATTACTACTAATTCATTTCTGGTTTAGAGGTAGGGACACAGAGAGGGAGGTTTAGTCAATTGCCAGATTTACATAGAGCATGACTAGAACAGAAGAGAGATGTTCTTAGTTAAATCCAGACACATGAGCATCTTATTTCTGAGCTCTTTTCCTTGAAACTTTCTTTGGATTTCTTAGAGTTCTCAGAATACAAATCAAACCCCTTAAAGGGTTCTGTGTGATCTGGTCTCTCATTACCCCATCTCAGACCACTGTTTCTCCTGTTCTTATGGATTCAAGACACAGATCTTTAGTTTCTGGACAACCAGTTCCCCTTTACCTCAACATAGTTGGGTGTGTTGTTCCTAACCTGGAAGGTTCTCACCCTGCCCAGCCTCTTCATATGCTGTCATCTCATTCCTTCTCTTCCTCCTCAGATGTCAGCTCAAATGTCACTGGCTCCAAGCAAACTTACCTTAGACTGGATCACAGCTCCCTGTTGCCCACTCTCACAGCACTCACCATACTTTGAGGTGACATGTTCCTGATTAACTAATTAATGACTACCTCCTAGTTTAATGACTAGACCATAGGAACAATTTCTTATCTTACACAGCATTATTGCCAAAGGGAAAGCACATATTCTTAATGCATCAGATGAATGAATGAGTAGATGGATGCATAAGAGATAAAGAGAAGGCTGGGTGGATGGGTAAACTGGTCCACTAGACATTGCAAGAATAGTAGATACAGGTGCCCTGTACTCAGTACTCAGCTCCCGTGATGGTAGAATCTTATGTAACTATAAAGATACATATACATCGTTTCACATATATAGTATTATACTATATAAAATTATGTATAACTACACTATGGAGTTTACTTTGATTTCCCCAGTGTCTGCATGTATTTGTTTTGCAGGCAGCAGACTGCATTTTCAACTTCAATTTTAAATTTTGAGTTAGTTGGCTTTTTCCCTTGGTATCATACAGGTTAATATCTATTCTTGTATTTATTCTCTACAAAGCTCCGTGAAAGAGCTAAGCACCACTTCAAAACAAGCTTAATTTTCATCTGCACCGTTTCTGACATGCACAGTTGCCCCACTCAGTGTGAGTGTGAGGAGCCTTCAACATGAGTAGTAAGTATGGTCAGTTATCAAGAACCATAGCTCAAGACGTCTTGAGTGTTTGCTCTGAGATGCATTATTTCACCTGGGACTGTAGAAAGGGAACCCTAGGGAATGACTATTTCTCTCTTAGTCACGGTTTTCCTCCTTGGAAAGGGAGGGAGGAGATAATTACCAAGGCATCATGAACCTGTACTTCTGAGTCTTTCAGGGTTATGTGCCTACTCTGGAGCCCGAGGCAGGGCCACCAGCTGGACAGTGATGGGGGCTGACATTATCCCTCTGCCAAGAGGGAGAGCTTGCTCTGCACTCCCAACTTGCACAAAAGAACTTCAGCCTCCCAAGGAAGAGATTATCAGGAATTTATGACTCAATCAACCCACCCAAAAGGAGCATAAATGGGATTAGTTTTAATATTGTTAAGTTGCAAAAATACAGGCATATGTGCATGGCAAAGCAAAATGTACGCAAGCAAAGGAAGAAAACATATGGGTACCCATATGGTGAAAAGCGCATTGCTAGACCTTCACACGCTTCTCATTTACAACAAGAACCAAAGTTAGTGAACATAAATTTGCTTTGCAAAAATGTGAGAGGAACAGCTTGTTTGCCCATAACTGTTCCACTGAGCGAGATATGTATAACCTTGATTTCTCATCTCAGACACCTCTTTCTCACACTCTAGGGATTAATTAGGCTCTAAACACGACTTTGGATTCGAAACAAGGCTCCTGGCTGCCTGGAGGAGAGACAAAGAAGCAGTGGCAAGACTGGATGAAGCAGCAGGTTAACTAATAGGTAAATCCTATTTGTGGCTGGAACTTTTACCTGGGATGACTTAGAAGAGAAATGAGGTTGGTGGGTCTCAGCAGGTTTATTTTAATTGAAGGAGAGGAACAAGAGGGACCTACAGCAGACAATGGCACCGATGTGGTTTTCACTGGGAAGCTGTGCTTTTGGAAGAACAATACTGGGTGGAAGTTTAACAAGTGGCTAGATGCAGAAAAGTAGGTGTGGAGTTAGGAAAGGAAAGGCAAGAGTATGGGTGATGCTCAAAGCCAGTGAGCACCCTTGGGTGCCCCAGATAACAAGTAGAATTTGATAAAACACACCATTGTACACTGCACTTGCTCCAATCTCAAGCTACGGGAGCCACATTTGTATAGAATAAAGAGGTCCAGTCTTAAAAATCAGGAACTGGTTCCCTTCATAAATCTACCACTTTACTTAGCTGTGACTCATTTATCTTTCCTTAACCTTCCCACCTGTTTCTGTGCCTGGGACACAGGCAGACTCTTCTTTCTGCGACCCATTTTAGGGAGCTGCTATAAACTCACTGAGATGATTTATGTGAAAATATTTTATGTACAACAAATTCCTACAAAAGCAGATAGAAATACCTTATTAGTGGAATACTAGAGGGACATTTTCCTTTTCATTCGGTTTTTTTAATTTTTTTACTTTGACATCATTGTTGATTCACTAGAAGTTGCAAAAATGGTCAATACAGGTGTTGTGAAGTCAGTTCCCATCTACCTCAATGTGATATCTTATATAACTATAAAGATATCTATGAATACAGTTATATATACATAATATTATATGCGAAGTTGTGCATAACTACACTATGGAGTTGACCTTGACTTCCCCCATGTTGCATGTACTTATTCTTCATGTCTTTGTGTGTTGTTCCAGGACATTGCATCACACATGCAGATTCACATCGCCCTGCAGCAATCGGGGCACAGTACTGCTCTAGCCCCACAAAGCAACTCCTTCCTATTGGCCTTTTCTTTTCCTCTCTTCACTCCTGGCAACCAGTGGTCTGTTGTGCATCTTTACAATTTTGCCATCTCAATGATGTTATAAAGATTGGAATTATATGGTGTGCAACTTTTTGAGATTAACTCTTTTTACTGGACATGATGCCCTTCAGGTCCCTCCATGTTGCTGAATGTATCCATAGTTTATTGCTTTGTGTTGTTATGTAGTATTCCATGGTTTGGGACCATGGTTTAACTATTCCCCCAGAAAAGGATGCCTGAGTTGTTTCCAAGTTTGGCTATCATAAGTAAAACTGCTAAATCATGCCAAATTTGCAGTCAGACCCAGGTCAGGAATGATGGTTCACTCTTATAATCCTAGCACTTTGGGAAGCCGAGGGAAGAGGACTGCTGAAGCCAGGAATTTGAGACTAGCCTGAGCAACATAGCAAGACTCTGTTTCTACAAAGAATTATTAAGCCAGGAGGATCACTTGAGCCCAGGAGTTTGAGGCTGCTGTGAGCTATAATGATGCCACTGTACTTTAACCTCAACAACAGAGCAAGACCCTGCCTCAGAAAAAAAAGATAATTCCTAAATTAAAGCTTATTTATTCATTCCTGTTATATAGATCCCCAAGTTTAAGTCATATATTTCAAATATTACATTGTGAACACAGCTGTCTAGTGAGCTCAATCCTTCAACATATTTCTACTGAAATTTAAAAAAAAAAAAATGTCATGCAACCTTTTTTTCTTATTCTTCCATGCTGAACTAACCAGAAAATTTTTCTAAAAATGCTGTTTGATGTTCAAGTTTTATTGGTTGCTCTTCTAAACCTTTAAAGCAACTCCCTAACTGCGAATGAGGAGCATCCTTCTAAAAATAAATACTGATAGCCACTCCATAGATGTAAATTTTAAACTTGCAAACACTCCAGGTTCCAGAGTTTTTTGAACTTGGAAAACAATTCCTCAAGTTTAAATGTTTAAATGTCATTGAGAGAGGTAAGGAGAAAGACAATGACGAAATGAAAGACAGCAAAGTTAAGGCCAAGGCTGTGAGAACACAAAGGTACATTCAAAGTAGAACACAGCCAGTGAGATTTAAAGAGCAGAGGGATCATTTAAATTTAGGATTTTCCAGTGAAGCTGAATTGTAACTATTACATTCTATAAAAGGTTGGGAATATGAATGAGTCTCTGTTATTTTAAAAGGGAAATCTTACCAGTGTACCATTATAAAGAATTGCTTCAAAACATTTATATAAAGTCAGAATGCCTTTTGAAAGATTTATAAGCTTAGAGGACTATGAATTTAGGATCCAAACACTATATTCTTGGATTTCAAGCATTTATAAAGACATCTGACTTTCCCAAATACGTAGAAATTGACCTGATGGTTAGACATGTTTTTGTATATAATGTAGATCCAACATTCTCCCTGACTTTAGGCAAAATTACCATGGAGCCCATGTCTTTGGGAACATACATTTCTGCTGTGTTTATATTAACGTTGACCTTCGTGATGTCCCTCATGTACATTTTAATATTCTTGTTAATATGACTTTATGACACTGACATTTTGAATTTCAATAGCTGAGATCTTTATACAAAGAATATTAGGCAGATTTATTAGTATTATCTTATAACAAGGCAGGGACAGAAACACATATTCTCAGTCTGCAAAGAAGTAAATGGCAAAAACTTACATGACACAACTAGTAACAAATCCAGTCTGGCATTTGGTAAACAGTATGACACAATTTATGTTCCAAATTAGGGAAAAATTCAAGTCTTTATTTCCTACATCTTTCTCTATGCCAAAAGTTACTATGATTTCATTTGCCTATGATCAAATGCACTTACTCCAAGTCCACAATTAAAGGTGACTAATTTCAACACTAAAGTGACTTCCAGCTCACTCAAGACATAGAACTTTTCCATAATTCCCCCAGAATTTCTTGTCCCTATTTATAGTCAATCCTTGCATAATTGCTACCCTAGGTAAACATAAACTTGATTTCCATCATTATATTAATTTTGCCTATTATAGAATTTCATATAAACAAATTCCTAAAGTCTCTCTATATGTTTAGTTTCTTTTCTTCAACATGAAGTTTTGGAATTTATGCCTTATGTTATATGCAGCAATAATTTTTTTTTTAGTAATTGCTGAGTAGCAGTCTGTTGTTAGATTTTACCAGATTCTATTTGCCTGTTGGTGGTTACCTGGGTTATTTATAGTATGAGACTGCTATAGAATGAAACTTCCGAGAACATTTATGCACAAAATATACTTGTGAACATATGCTTTCATTTATTTTGAGTAAACACCTAGGAGTGTAATTTCTGGGTTGTATGCTAAATGTGTATGTAACTTTATACCAAAACACCCAATTATTTCCCACAGTGCTTACTACTACTGATGGTTGTCGAGTTGATGTATAAGCATCAGTTGATGGAAGTGCTCACCAACACTTGATGTTATCAGTCTTTTTAATTTTTGTCTTTCCATTGATTGTGTAGTGGTATCTAATTATGGTTTAATTTTCGTTTCTATGATAAATATGTGGAATATCTGTTTTGTGCTTATTTTCTATTCATATATTGTATCTTGTTCGGGGAGTGTTTATTCGCATTTTTTGTTCATCATGAGGTGGGTTGTTAGAATTGTGTTGTAAGGATTCTTCATAGTCACTACATTTGTCAGATACATGCACAACAGATGTTTTTTCCAAGTCTGCAGCTTGACTTTTCATTTTTTCTTCACTAATGTTTAATTTTCATTTTGATGAAGCCCACTAACAGAGGAATTTCTCTCCACAAAAATAATACCTTGAATTTCTAATTCTCAAGTACCTCAGAATGTGATCTTATTTAAAAATAGAGTCTTTCTAGAGGTAATCAAGATAAAATGCAGTCATGAGTATGGGCTCTAATGCAATATGGCATACTTCATTACATAAAAGGGGAAATTCAGACACAGATATTCACAGAGAAAAAGCCATGTGAAAATAAAGGCAGAGAACAGGGTGATGCATCTACAAGTCAAGCAATGCCACCTAAAACCAGAGGACCACCTAATCTAGGAGAAAGGCATGGAACAGATTGCCCTTTAAGCTCCCAAGAGTAATCAACTATGAGTGTTCCTTGATTTTTGGACTTCTAGGCTCCAGAAAAATTAATTAGTATCATTAAAAGGCACACGGATTTTGATATTTTGGTCCTAATACAAAAACAAATTTGTCATTTTTTTTTCTTTTGGGAAAAAGGACTTCTTTTGCCATTGTCTTTCTCCTAAAATTTACCTTTACTCTTTCTTTTTTTAATTAAATTATAGCTGTGTACATTAATGCAATCATGGGATACAATGTGCTGGTTTTATATACAATTTGAAATATTTTCATCAAAATGGTTAACATAGCCTTCACAGCATTATCTTAGTTATTGTGTTAAGACATTTATATTCTACATTTAGTAAATTTCGCATGTACCCTTGTAGATACACCGTAGATGTGGTCCCACCAATTACTCTCCCTCTACCCTACCCTCCCTCCCTCTCCCCTTTCCCCTTCTTCTTGGGCTACAATTGGGTTATAGCTTTCATACGAAAGCTATAAATTGGTTTCGTAATAGGGCTGAATACGTTGGATACTTTTTTCTACTCTGTCTTTTAAATCAATCTCTTTTTATATGACACACAGACACATTCCACACACTTTCCTACTCACTGGGTTTCATGTTTGGATTTTCTAATGCCCAAGGAAATGCTCATTTCTTACATAATTTCTAGAATTAATCATAGTTTCTAATAGACGTTCAAATACATCAAGTGACTCTGTGCCCATCTCTTCAAGTTCAACTTGGAGCAAGTTTTACTTTTAAGAGGATAGGCTCATTGTCCTTTTGGTTTCCTCCTTCTTAAGTGGGGGTATTACAAATGATATTTTCATATCAGTGACAGAATGCCCAGCACAGGCATGCCCAAATGCACTTCACCGTTCCTATTGTCCTTCTTCCACTCAAGACAAACTACTCACACACAGTCAAACTGACGTAGCTCTGGATAAATGTCTTAAAAGCACTGAACCAAGGCCATCCTTTTCCTCCTGGGCACACAGTTGCACCAAAGACCATTCTGGCATCCTCACACTCTGCTTCAAGGAAAGACAAGCCACCAACAGAACCCCCATCTCTACCTAGAGAAACTAATGTCTTCATTGGCAGTTATTCTTACACACCTTTGTTCTTCCTTGTTTGGAAAACCAAAGCCTTCTGAGACCACACACACAAAGAAAATAATTCAGTGAATATCATCTTTAGCTACTGCTCAGCAGCAAATGCAATTTATGTCACAGTGTTACAAACACAATGTCATTTTCTGGTTCCCACATTCCTGCTGTGCATGAGAAGTAAGACTTTACCACAGGAACTCTGAAAATTCCTTCTGGTCGATACCTTACCTTTGACTGACAGGTGTCTCCATGTCACAGTTGGCTCTGGTCTGCCAATAGCAAGACACAGCAGGGTCACACTGCTTCCCTCATTCACCGTGACGTCCGAGGAGATGTTCATGATCTGGGGAGGAACTATAAAGAAACAGAGATAAGAAATACCTGAGAATGATTTTTTGCACTTAAGATGTTAGCCAGTAACTATCTGTATAGCACATTTGTATTACAAATATTGTGATCGAAAATAAACTTCAAGTGGCTTGGTTTGCTGGGGAAATGGCTTTGAACACATTGACAGCACAGCCACTGATAACACAGAGTAGAAGGAGCTCTGTTACACTCCACTGAGCGGGGGCAGGGGCATGGCAGGTGGAGTGGAGGGACAGAGGAACTCAAGTGGGCGACGCTACTTCTTGATGATTTCAAGGCAAATTCAAAGGGAAAATCTGTACAAAGTCTCCCAAGAGTTCTTGTCTGTCCACACACTTAATAGTCTTAGTGGAATTGGTGGCTTAAGTCTTACGTGAGAATAGGGACCACTCAGGCCTTTCCCAATATCTCACTCATATAGCCACCCACACTGAATTAGATACCATTTCCCGAGCATCCCAGACTCTTAAATTCTTTGACCTAGAACAGTGTGTTCCATCCTGGAATTCTCCTCTTTATCACTTCTTAATTTGAAAATATCTACTCCTTTCCACAAAAACATCTTTTAAGGCTAACTGGAATTTTTTCTGGCTCCCTCAATCACAGTTAGCTGCCTTTTCCCTGGATCTAAGCAGCAATGCACTGGAGTCCCTCTTCCTGCTAAATGCATTGTCTAATGGTATCATGTCCCAGTGGTTAGGAGTGGGGCAGTGGATCCACATGGACTAAGGTTTGAATCTTTGCTCACCTCCGCCCACTGCTGTCTGATCTCCAGTAAAGGAAACTGCCTGTGCCCTTTTGAGCTTTTTCCTCACTTGTGCAGGAGAATAAGAGCTAAACTCATTGCATTGTGAGGTTTAAATGAAATACTAGCTTAAGAGAGTACCAGATATAAATTAAGTTCTCAATAAGTGTTACTTAATAAGATGCCAGTGATGATGATGATGATTGCTTGATAATAACAACTAAACCAATATCATTCACAAACAACAGTTTTCTTCTGTCCAAGTATTTTTATTTGCTTATTTATATTTTAGAGATAGGTCCTTGATGTGTTGCCTAGGCTGGAATGCAGCAGTATGATCATAATTCACTGGTAGTGATCGTCCTGCCTTGGTTTCCCCAGTAGCTGGGACTACAGGCCCATGCCATCATACCTAATTTTTTTATAGACAGAGGGTTTAGCTATGTCACTCAGGCCGGTTTTGAACTCCTGGCCTCAAGCAATCCTCCTGCCTCAGCCTCCTCAAGTTCTGGGATGGCAGTTCTGAGCAGTGTGCCAGCCTCGTGGTTCTGTAGCCATGTAAAACCTAACCCCATTCCAGGTCTACCTGAGCCCACCTCTAGGCCTGGACTTTCAATTCAGCTCAAACTTCAGGGTTGGAAAATACTTAGATTCCTTCTCAACTCTTACTTCTTATTGCCATTGAACTGATGACAAGTGCAACAGCCTCCTACCTGGAACTTCCCCCTGATCTTTTTCCATTTTGGGTCCCTCCAGTCTACCCACTACATGTGGCCAGATTAATCTTCCCAGGCAACCATCTGAGCAAACTTCTCCCCTCTTTGCTCTTTTAAACGTGGCCTGCTACACCACGTACCAACTTGTCTGCATGACCTAAGCCTTTTGCAGTGTATCCCCAACCCTACTGACAAGCCTCATCTGCAGGCCCTGTCCTCCATGACCCAGCACATGCCAAACACTGGACCCCTGTCCTCCCTGGAACATGAGAAGGCATAAGTACTCCCACAGCTTGCTTCTCCACACCGTCTCTGAATTTCCCATCTGACTCATCTTTTAAGAGGTTGTTAAACAATGCCATCTTCCCTTTGCAGTTTTCCATAACTTCTCTCTAAATCCCAAGGGCAGACTACTGTGCTGCATTTTCTCCATACCTGCCTTGGGAATGTTCTGGTTACATGTCAGTGGTGGTTTTCTGCCTGTTTCCCTACCAGGATGCAGGAGCTCGAACCCCGTACACCTCTATTCATCTGAGTTGGGCACAGAGGCTGCCAAGGGTACAAGCTTAATGCCTTTTTGAAAGAAAGATCCAAAGAACACCCTGGACAAAAATCCAAAAACAAAGGGAGGTAGAGTTTTGAATGAAAGATTTCTGATACCTAAACCTTTTTTCCCTATATTCTTTCAGATTCTCAAATTAAAAGAAGGAGAACATAAAGAGAAGAAATTCCAAGCCTACAGTCATGCTGATTTATTTGTACCGCCAGTTTAATTATGAATTATTAATTACCAAACAGGTAGCGTGCAAATAGATTACAAACCACCCTGAGTCAGTGGCAAAGGAGAATTATGGCTGATGCTCAATTCAGACGACTTTGCAGCCAGAGTTTTATGCTGCTGAGACCTTACAGGTAAGTCTTTTCAAGGAGAAGCCATAAGTAACGAGTAGAACATTTGAGCTCTTAAGGGAATCCACATTAGCAAATAAATAAAAATTGCCTCGCTTATAAATCTGCCATATTTTGCATTATTTCTGCATTAGGATTTGGCCTGAAATTTCAGTGCACATATTTTACCCAGATACACACTGGGGAAAAAAAAATAGTGCACATTCTAACTACACTGCATTCTCTTGAGAAAACCATTCTACCAGGATTTTTTTCCCCCTATATTTTCTAGCTTGTTAAAGAATAGTTCTGGGCTTAGAAATGTCAATATTCTTTTTTCACTTCTGTAAAGCAACACCTTCACTGCAACTTCCAAAATATTCTCAAAATAATGTCTACTTTAGCTGGAAGTGTTAGGCGATATGAAGTTCTCTTTCTCTAGACCCTAGGGTCTACCAGCCCCAGGAAGACGGTTAGGTTAAGGGAAGATGATATAGCATATGGCCGCGATGGAACTGTCAGCACAGCCCCCAACTCAGAGTCATTATTTCCACAGACGTTCTATTCCATTTGATAGTTTGAGGGACCCTGGATTAAGAGATGTTTATAAGATTGCACAAATATTTAGCACAAACTCCTCATTCCTCGGGCACTCAGTCCAATCTGGAAAGACTTTCCTGAACTGAGGTCACATAGGCTAACCCAGACATTCCCACCAAGTCTGGGCAGCACTGTCTGTCATCCACTGCAATTCATCACATCGTCTGCCATTTTCTCAAAGGAGGAAAGACAGGGACAGTTTCAAGCGTGTGGGTAGCCAAAAAGAAAGGAGGCGTAGCAGAGGGATTGGCAGAAAGGAAGGTACTTTCTCTTCTCATTATGAGATCCTTAGAAACTAACAATAATATGCAACCTAACTGTTTTCAAATTGCGTGCTTATCTCATGTGCTTCTTACAACACATGTCCTCATTATTAAAATTGAAGAAACTGAGGCATAGGGAGAGGATACATTGTCCAAAACTGAAGGGTTAGTAAATGGCGGGAGTCCTTCCATTACATCATGCTGCCTCTTGTTTAGATTCTCTCATCAATTTCCCAAATGCAATATTTAGCTCCATAAGCCTTTGTCTATTGCTTCCTCCATTTCAGATGTCTCTTCCCAAGCAGCTTCCTTCACAGCACTTATCACGGCGAGCAAACTATCCCATTCTCCTCAGCTTCTCAGGTATGCTGTGAACTACCGACGCGGGGCCCATCCTGTACCCCCTTCTTTCCCCAGAGTTGTGCATGTTGCTTGCCAAGGAAGGTATTTAGTAATTTTAGTGTAATTTTAGACTAGAAATGAATTTGGTAATGTCACTGCATCTCTACACTTTTTTCCATGATAACTTTTTAAAGGAAAGAACATGTGGGGATGGCTTTAAATGTTCCTCTGTGTTTTTTTTAAGCCGAGGACCTTGGCTTAATTCTTAGGTATCTGTGGCAAATGAGTCTATACACATCGCTAGAGTTTATAAGTGTACAAATCAATACAAAGAAACAATAATCTTACCTGAAATGCCTATGTTGCTCTAAGGAAATGAGTTTAAGTAAAGGACAACAGATGCGTAGTGGGTTTTCACACCATGTCTGCAGACACTGTTGACACCACCCCTGAAGGTGTTTAACCCACTGATGGTGGAGAGTTCAAACAGGGCCCTTGCATAGGTTGTGTGGACTGTCCCATGCATAGCTGCACTGACTTCTATCTGTGATCATTTTAGGTAGACAGATGTACAGGTAGATGAATAAAGACATGTCAGATGATAGAGAATAGATAGGTAATAGATATTGGGTCATTAAGTATAAAATGTCCAATTTCAAATCAAAAGTTTAGTTTATTATATCTCAAACAAGAAGCAGTACAATTTGTCAAGGTTTGCACCAACTTTTGACACGGTTTTGCCATCTTCATGGTAGCTTGTTTATGCCAACATGAAGAAGCTGGAAAGCAAGTGATGATTGCAAAAGGCATTTTCCACAGCTTGATGAGAATTGAATATTTTTCTTTGCAAAAAATGGTTCAAAGACTGGAAAAAGTGGTAGTCAATTGGTGCAAGATCTGGTGAGTACAGTGGATAACTGAGAGTTTCCAGGTCTAGCTTCTGTAGTTTGAACAGTCTTGTTTGTATGACATGTGGTCGAGCATTGAGCAATCTCAGCTGCTTAATAACAAGCATCCTCATCATGTATTCAGCTGTTTGTAGGAGACAGCCGCTGCAATTGACTGACCAGATTTCATGAAGCTGTAGAGGTTAATTCCAGTGCTGACCACCATACAGACCCATTAGCTTTCCTAAATGAATATTTGGTTTGGGCTGTGTTTCAGCACTTCGTCTTTATCCAACATTTGCACCCCACCCTTGTGATTGTCAAAAAGAACCCATTTTTCATCACACACAACAGTACAGCTTAGAAATGGTTTGCCTTTATGTGGTGATAGCAAAGAAAAGTTTCGAGACCATTTCGGTTCTGACACTCATACAATTTGTGCGTAACCCATCTCTCCAGGCTCTTTACCTTGCTGATTTGTTTCAGATGGTCCAATATTGTTGAACAGTAATGTCACACCCCGCTGCTAATTCACGTGTAGGTTGAGATGGATTCACTTCTATTAGATCTTCCAGCTCATTGTCATCCATGTCGGTCTCAGGTTGCCCACATGGCTCATTTCCAAGATTAAAGTCGCCAGAATGGGACTTCCCCAACCATCCGTATACTGGGTGTTCATTAGCCACATCTTTCCCAAACACTTTGTTGATATTTTGAGCTTTCTGCGTTACATTGGTTCCAAGATGGAACTCATATTAAAAAATAACATCAATTTTTGACTTATACGTGGTTTCACAAACATTGCTCTAAAAATAATGTGAAAGGTATTGATAAGACAAAAATGTGCTTTTGAAAGAATGAGGATGTACCTTCATAATAAAAATAAAACAAGAAGCGTCAAAGCGAAATGTTGGAGAGAGATATCAACTGTCAAACCCAGGACTTAAGGAAACTGGACCTTTCATTATAACCTAGATACAATTCATGTGGGATACATAGAGGCTAGGTGGAGAGAGAATGGATAGAGAGGTGGACAGGTAGAGATAGAAATAGAGACAGAGAGGTAGAAATAGGAAGTTAGATATAAATAATTATCTATCTGCATGTGTCTGTGTAGACAGATACTATTTTACCAGATTGTAATTAATCTCTTGAGGAAGGGGCATATTTTCACAGGTGTCTTTGCAGTCTGGATGACCATGAGATATTTATATATAGTCTCTGTACTTTCAGCATGGCCAGCTGCTCTACAGCCCCCCCGGGTGTCCTGCAGCTGTCCCTACCTCTCCCGTCTCACAGCCCTTGACTCAGATGAGGAGCCTGTGTTTCACTGCATGGGCTCTTACAAAGCCTCTTTATTTCCCTCCTAACTACCATCTTATAGTCAAACCCCAAACTCCTACTACAATCACTATTGAAATAAATAGTAATTATTTATTTGCTCCTCCCTAAAACCCCCAACTTCTGCCCCTTGCTAAGAATGCAAAGTCCAAACTTCTCAGCAGGATTTACAAAACCATTTGCAGCCTGGCCAACACCTAACATCCTAGACCCTTCTCTAACGTATCTCCAGAGCTACATCGTTCCCTCAACCTTGTGCCTTCATTTGCCTTTACACACACAATTCCCTCTGCTTGGAAAAGCCATTCCCACTTCTGGGAATATGAGTTAGTGCTCAACTCGAATGGGAGCTCCTTCACGATGCCTTGGTTCTCTCTCTTCCCCTCCTAAGACATTCTTGTTTATGCCTTTATCATAGCAGTTATCTTTGCAATTGCTCTATCCCATGGAAGGGGCTACCATGCTATATTTATCTTTGTACTGCTATCATACAACACGGTGCCTGGCATGTCGTAACATCCTTTTTATTGATGTGTGAGCGCACAGCTTTTAAAATGGCATATGGGATAAAAGTGGTTCCCATTCTGGAGCTTTGACATTTGCCCTATCTGCTCTCTGAAATTCTTGCTATCCTATTCTTTACTTACGGAATTGTCCCATCTGAGCTCAGTTTTAAAGTTACTTCCTCGGAGAAGCGTTTAAGTAATAAATCTGATCCCCCAGCCCCGCTGTCTAAATCAGGTCCTCTCATTACAATCTCTCCTCGACCTTTACAAATTCCTCTGTAATATGTACATAGCTTTGCGCTTTTATATTCAGGTGTATAATTGTTTAACATGGCCCTGGCCCACTACACTAGGGACTTTATAAACCATTCTACTCCCAGTACTTAGAACAATATCTGCCCATATAATAGGATCTCAATAAAAATACGCTGAATACATAGATGACTCCTGTGTGTACTGTGTCATACAGATCATTGTGAAAGAAAAAACTTGCAGTGCAAAAGGCTTTTTAAACTTTTTTATTAAATCATAAACACATAGATCATGTATACATTAATGCATTTATGGGGTACAATGTGCTGATTTCATATAGAATTAGGAACGCTTACATCACACTGGTTAATATATACCTCATCTCATTTACTTCTTGTGTTAAGACATTTCTATTCTATATTAATAGATCTGACATGTACCCTTGCATTATGCACCATAGGTGTGATCCCACCATTCATCCTCCCTTGATCTGACCCCCCCTCCTCCCTCTTTCATCTTGGGCCATAGTTGTGATCTATTCTTCATATGAAAGTGTGAGTGATTGTACCTTGGTTTCCTAATAGTACTGAGTACATTGGATATTTTTTCTTCCATTCATGGGACACTTTACTAAGTAGGACATGTTGCAGCTCCATCCATGTAAATGTAAAAGAGGTAAAGTCTCCATCTTTTTTTAAGGCTGCATAATACTCTATGGTATACATATACCACAATTTATTAATCCATTTATGGTTCAATGGGCATTTGGGCTTCTTCCATGACTTGGCTATTATGAATTGAGCTGCAATGAATAATCTGGTACAAATATCTTTGTTATAAAGTGATTTATAGTCTTTTGGATATATACCTAGTAGAGGAATGGCAGGTCTACTTTTAGATCCCTGAGTATTCTCCATATTTCTTTCCAAAAGGGACATAGTAGCTTGAACTCCCACCAGCAGTGCAGAAGTGTTCCCTTTTCTCTACATCCACATCAACATCTGTAGTTTTGGGATTTTGTTATGTGAGCCATTCTTACAGTAGTTAGATGATATCTTAAAGATGTTTTGATTTGCATTTCTCCTGATGATTAAAGATGATGAGCATTTTTTCATGTGTCTGTAGGTAGAACATTTCTTGGTATAAGTTGATTAGAGATTGAAATGTGTGATTCTGCACTTGTTTGTTCCATCCTGTGTAAAGTTCATACAATGTGTTGGAAACTGGATATGAAAGGCCAGTCTCTGGAGCTCAGTGGACCTGTGTGACGTTGTCCTTAGCTCCTCATCTGTAAAATGACAATGACAGGACGTATCTCTCCAGGTAGCTGCGAGAACTAAATGTAAATGAACTCAACGCATTAGCACAGGGTCTGGAAATAAGCACTCAGCAAAGGTAAACTGTTATTACCATGTGGAGAAACTCACTGTGAATACTGTTCATGCCACTTAAACTCAGAGAAATGGCTTCATCTGTGCCTAATTGCTCATTCTCAAAATCTTAATTCCTTCAAGTTATGTCAGGGCTTACAGATGATGCTTACTTTAAAGACAGTTAAGAAAATTTCATTTTTTATACATATATAGTATGTATTATATATGTAATGAAGTATTACATTATATAATGCATGTGATATAATATACATTATCCATTGTTTATATATTTTACCTTATATACTATAGAGGATAATATATACGTACTTTATATATAGCATATGTTATATATGTACACTACAAATACAGCACATGTGCATGTATACTCCAGATCCCACAGTAAGAAGTAAATATTCAATAACTAGTCATCAATTTTCTGTTGAGCTACTAAGCTCAAGCAAATGAATAGGGCAAGTCTCATATACGTATAAATGAAATCACTTGGCTCTTTGTTTTCTTTGAGAGGGTGTCTGTTTCTAGAAGAAAGGGGTCTCAGGGCCTCAGCAGTGTGCCCTGGTCAGTGGTCCTGGACCCCAGGTGCAGAACAGAAGCACCGTGTACATGAGGCAGAATGCAGAAGTGCTGCCCTTCTCTGCACTTGCTCCAGCCTCACCCAGAAGGCCTGACATTCTGTGTCCTCTGCCATGTGGTGTGCAGCACTTTGCAGGTGATATATATTTCTGGCTTCATTATGTAATTTGATCTTGACAGAATCTCTGGAGCAGACAAGACAGGATACAGCCTCAGAAGCCTGACATAAGGCGGGAAGCTGGATCACAGCCCCAGCTCAGAGGCCCGGACCCAGGAGAGATGGCACAGCAGGGCACCACTGGGTTCAACGCACAGCATGAACCCAGATCCTGGCTTCCCTTCAGCCAGGTGCCTGTGTGCAGTGAATGCTTCTGGGTCTTGCTCACTTCCTCCTCCTGTGAAGTGAAGTTCATGACACCTGTTGCTGGTTGTGGTGAAGGGCTGGAGGCAGCTCTGAGGTGGACACCCAGCAAAGTGCAGGGGCTTATTGAATGCTGGCTGCTCATTCTCTCTGGATTGGTAGTTAGGCGACTCCTAAAAGTACACACATCGGCAAGAACTCTCTGGGGATTTTTTAAAATCTCAGATTACTAGGTCTGAATCAGAACAAGAAGTTATATTCCTTAGAAGTCCCTAAGGTGAATTTGATGTGCAGCCAAGATTAGAAGCCATCCCTATATCCCTGCAGAGGACCACTGTCCCGTCCAGCCCCCTCTAGTCACTCAGAGCTGTAGGGCTTCTGTTTTGTCCCTGGCCATCCTGCCCTTCCAGGGCCCACTGCTGATTTTAGAGCACCCATGCACTGCTCTCCGGAGCAAGGTCAGCTTTTCTGTCTGTCACAGCTCTAACCTGGCCTTGTCTAATCATGGCATTTGATGGTCTGGCTTTAAGTGTTTATTTTTTTAAGACTGCATGGCAGAGTTTTTTCATTTCAGGTTAATAAGAGGGTAAAAATGTTTAGTTACGGTGTTTTCTCTTAGTTAAGTATCACAAGAATGAAAGACAGGCATAGTTTTTTAAAACATCTTGACATTTGGAGCCATAGAAGCTACAGTTTAGAAGCTACAGTTTGAATACCATTTTTTTCCCCCCAGCTAGTTTCTATGTAATTTTTTTTGCAGTTTTTTTGGCCAGGGCTGGGTTTGAACCCATCACCCTTCAAACATCAAGGAGTGGGGCCGGCACCCTACTCCTTGAGCCATAGGCGCCGCCCATGATTTTTGAAAAAGTTACTTGAGCCCATTAAATTTTGGCTTCCTTTATTGTAAAATGGGCATAAAAATATTTGCCTTATAGGGATGTGGAGATTAGAGATAATGATTTCACAGTGCCTTCAGGATCCATTATTACTGTTTCCACTTTATTGCTATTATTTATTCTCAGGGAATAACAAAATATTAAGAGACTATGTAAAAGCTAATATATATATGAAATGATTTTCATTACAGTTTTAAACACTCAAGGCTAATTTAAAAATAATACAGTAAAGACTTTTAAGGATCTGATGTTTTTTCCTTATGGGGTTACCTTTTTGCATGTTAATAGGGGAGTTTATTTCCTAAACCACAGGCAAATGTACTTTAGGATTCAGGGGATTCCTCTAGGCTAGGTTGTGGGATATTTTGTACACTGAAATAATATGGTATTTTGCAAAAAGTCCTGCATAAAGAGAGGTGAGTTCTTATCTTTTCTCTTCTATTTCTATGTGATCTTTTGTAAATCATTTAATCCACCTGGCTAGGGCTCTGTGTGTGCATGTGTGTGTCTATTTTGGTTAGTATTTTTTTTGCAGTTTTTGGCCAGGGCTGGGTTTGAACCCACCACCTCCGGCATATGGGGCCCGCGCCCTATTTCTTTGAGCCATAGGCACCACCCTAATTTGGTTAGTTTTAGGATGAAAACATTGTATTATGAATTCTCAGGACTCTCCTGCTCTGAAACTCCATGAGCTAATGATCTGGTAGCATTATGAGCCTGGACCGTAGGACTATCCTGAGCGCAGGGTGATACACCATCACCAGCGAGACCAGGACTGGCCAATCTTTATTTCTTTCAGTTTAGCACATTGAGAGTTGCACTGTCTCCTTTACTTCTCAACACATTCGTAAGGAATATACCACTGAAAATTTAACATAACGATTGGCAAAGACATCAATGGAGATAAATAGAATGGAAAGTCCAAAAATCTGTCCACACATTTATCGTCAATTGACTTTCAACAAGTTGCCAAGACAATTTAATGAAAAAAGAATAGTGTTTTTAACAAAAGATACTGGGACAATGGGATATTTCTATGTAAAAAGAAAAAAGGGAAACTGAACCCGTGTTTTATACCATTTCACATCACATGTAAAAATTAACTCAAAAATAGATCAAACACCTAAATAGCAGAGCTAAAACATATAAGAAAACATGGGGAAAAAAACTTTTCAATCTGGGCGGAGCCTGTGGCTCAAAGGAATAGGGCACTGGCCCCATATACTAGAGGTGGTGGGTTCAAACCCGGCCCCAGCTAAAAACTGCAAAAAAAAAACAAAACTTTTCAATCTTAGGATAAGCAATGAATTCTTAGGTTTACCATCCAAACAACATGAAAAAAGATGGACATTATGAAGAAAGTGAGAAAATGCACAAAATGAGAGAAAATATTTGTAAACCATTCATATAAGGAGGAGTGACATTATCCCTGTGAAGCTGTAAATATATAAAAATAATGAGAAGTTAAATAATGTAAAAGTAGACTAAGGATTTGGATTAATAATTCTCTAGAGAAGACACACAAATAACAAGGATTCTTAGCATCATCATGCATCAGAAAATGCAAATCAGTACCACAAGGAGACAGCTACTTCACACCCATTAGGAGGGCTACAGTCGAAACCATGGACAGTAACAAGCTTTCACAAAGATGTGGAAAGTTAGAAGCCATATACACTCCAGGTGGAAGCTCAGACTGGGGCAGCCGCCTTGGAAGACAGTCTGGAAGCTCCTCAAAAGGTTAAAGGCCGACTTATAGGAGCCAGCACTTCCAGTCCTGGCTGTGCACCCAGGAGAAATGAACACGGTTGTCTATGCGACAACTTTTATGTGAGTGTTGATAGCAGCATTAGTCATCATAGGCAAAATTAGAAAACCAACTCAAACATCTACCAACAGGCAAATGGCTAAAACGTGCATTTCCATACAATGGAATAGTGTACAGCCATCAAAAGAAATGAAGTGCTGAGACGTGATCCAACGTGGATGAACTGTGAAAGCATGAAGTGAGGGAAGTCAGGCATAAAAGCCACATACTGTATGATTTCATGCACACAGAATAGCCCAAATACTCATATCCACGGAGACAAAAAGTGCACGGGGGTTGCCAGGGGCTAGGGAGAGGGGCAAATGAGAAATTACTGTGTTCTTGTTGGAGTGGTGAAGATATCAGGGAATTAGACAATCTAATTAGACTATCACTAAACAAGTCGGTGCATATACTAAAACACACCAACTTGTTTACTTTAAAGGGATGAATTTTACGATATGTGGGTTACACCTGCGTAAAACTGTTGTAAAACACCACCATGCCTGACTCTTCATCTCTTCAGAGTTCTTGCCCTTTAATATGAGAAGAGGCGAGGCCCAGCGGGTTTTAGACCACAAGGAGAGAAGGCAAAGCAACACGTGTGGGTTGTCAGAAAATATCCTTTCCATTTACTGATAGCTCATGGCATAATGCTGCTTAATGTCTGCTTAACTCTCCGTCTCTCGTTGTTCACCCACCCTTTCCCCTTCTCTTTCCAAGACAGCTCGCGCTGCCTTAGCCCCGTCAGCCGTTTGGCAACACTCCATGCTCAGTCGTAATCCCACACCTTTGCACACACTGTTCCTTCTGCCCATATGCCTCCGTGGCCACTCATCAGCCTGCTCAGCAATGACCCTGACTTTAAAACTGATATTGAGACAGCACATCCCCCCTCCATCAGCTCTCCCCATTCCAGAGCTGCACGTACGTCTGTATTCCATGACAACCTGCACGTAATAGTATAATATATTCATTGACAAACAGTGAATGCCTACCATGTACCACACATTACCTTGGGGGTAGAACAGTAAACAGGCAGGGTCCTTTTCTCATGTTAATTTTGCAGCTTAACATCTCTAGGAGAATGCTGACACTGGTAAATAATCACAAGAATCAGCGTGTGATTATCACTCTTGGGTGTGCTATAAAGTGGTGCAAAGGCTCCAGGACAACCCAGGAGAGGGGCTTTTTCTTAGTGAGTTTGGTGAGGGGTGTGTTCCTGGCAGAGCTGAGCACAAGGATCAACCTCTGCAAAGGGCCTTCAGCAGTAGAGAGCTTGGGTGACCGTAGAAGAAGGGAAACAATAAAATCCTATGAACTGAGGCTAACAGGGTAAGTAGGGACCACATCATGCAGATTTTAAAGGAAACACTAAAGTTTTGCAATCTTTTCTATAAGCGCTATTAGGGGGTTCATTAAAATGTTTGAAGAGGATGAGGATGATGGCAAGAGGTCTGGCAGGGCAGATTTCCACGGGAGACAGGTCATTGCTGGGTACCATAAGGAGAACAGAAATGGGAGAACCAGCTGGGTGGGCCCACAGTGACGGGTGGCAGCTTGGACGCATGCACTAGCAGCAGAGAAGGGCAGAAAGAGACAGATCTGACATTTGGGAATAAAATGAGCAAAGTCTGGGGACTGACAAGATGTGTGTTAAGTATCACAGCCTTTCTTACACTGCCCGGCTGTTTTCTCTGTCTCTCCCTCACTAGACCAGGGGTCCTTATAATCACAGTACAATGCCTGGGATCCAGCAGGTGCTCAGTCAATGTGTGCTGAATTTAACTGCGAGTGCAAGGAGAGTTTTCAAGAAACACAACCTCCCGGGATCCCGTGGGGGCAGCCAGCAGATGGGGACCCGGCTAATTGCATGAGGTCATATTCTAATGCTTCAAGGCAGGGCCTGACCCGAATTGTCTGGTTTTATAGACTCCGAGTGTGAGCTCAGACTCCCCGCGTGCGCTGGTGTAACCTGGCTTTATTTTGTGCCGAAGACCAGACCTCCTCTGTTCTGTTTGGTTTTCTCTTCTTCTATTTTGATGAGAGGGATGGTGGAGAAGGAGGACAAAAGGTTATGAATTACAGATCCCTGAATGCTGGAGACCAGTGACATCACAAAGCACTCGAGCTGCACCAAGTTCATGCGCACGCGTTGTCTCCGCAGTGTCCCTACAGACGTTATTTATACACTTAGACATACATTTCCTACTTTGAATTTGCACCATTCAAGCAACCGATCAGGATCAGAGAAGCTGAAGGCAGGATAGAGTCTTTCTTGTCAAGTCCCGCTCTCTCTCCAGCACAGAAATGCCCTCCCCACGGGAGATCCTTTTGATCCTTCCTTCTCTAACTTGCTGGTGCCCCTGGACAGTTCCTCTGAACACACACAAACTTTGAATCACAGGGTTTAATTTACATCATAGAATTGTCAAGTCAAAACAGCTATTAGGGATCACCCAGGTTTACCTTCTCATTTTGCCCATAAGGAAACACTTCTGTCCTAATCCCAGCTCTGTAGGTTGTGTGGTGAGGGGGAGCCAAGCCTCGGGACCTCTGTTGACCCAAGTCTCTCTCTCAGTATTTCAGGCTTCCCGGGAGACTGTTTCCAACAATCTGAGGGCTCTCACTCACAGTGTGACCTTGCACAAGCTACTTACCGTCTCTACCCTCTGTTCCTCAACCTGCAAGACAGGATGGTCATTGTATGTAATTTATAGGGTCAGTGCGAGGAATAAAAAATTGTAAATGAACACAAAAGGGTTTTATCATGATGCCTAAGTGCTTATATTGCACACCTAGAATGTGTTGTTGCCAGCAACTCTCATTTATTGAGAATTTAGTAAACATCAGCTGGGACTATGGGGAAAGTTTGCCAAACATCACTAATTTCATCCTTATGAAAACCATATGTGGCAGCCGTACCCGCTCACATTCTAAGGGGGAGGAAGCGGGTGCAGAGGGGGGTAAATAAGTTGTCTAATAGGACACAGCCTGAAGAAAAGAGGCTGAGGGGGGGCAGTGTGTTCTCTGCTTTCATTTTGGGGACCCCCTCATTTTGGCCTCTTGGGTCAGAGATAACCGCTGTCAGAGAGAAGTGTGAGAAGGGACATTACCGCCCTGTGTTCACCAGCCTCAGCTTGTCAGTGAGGGTCCCTGATGCCCGCAGACGTCAGGCTCAGTCCTGCCATATTTTAAGCAATTCCTAGCTAGGGCAGGTGTGAGCAGAAGGAAGCTTGGGCTGAGAATTTGGCCGAGTAGATTTCCTGCCCTACCACCCCAGCCAACAACTTCTGGCCTTTTGGATTATTTTTTTCACTGCCCAGGAGACCTGTCTGTGGGATTTTCTGATATTAATTGTGCATCTGCCTTGACTTCCTCTCTTTTTTTTGGGGGAAAGTGGCCTTATTCCATAACCCTTTTTGTGAAATTATTCTAGAACTCTGCTTAGCACTCAATCTCCATCCAGGTCTGGAGCCCTCAGACACCGGAAGCCACGTCGGCTGGACACTGGTTCCCCCAACCTCTCTGAGCCTCCCTGGCTTGCTCCTGCCTGGCACCTGGTAACCTGGGAATTGACCGTCTCCCATCTTATTCAGCACCACACCAAGTCTACCCCAGAGTTTTCCAATGACAACTGTAGGCTGCAGATTTCTCCTTTGCTCTGCTCACCTAAATAGCAAAGTCGGGGGCCAGGGAGTATCTTGACAGAGCTGGAGCTGGATGGGGTGCAGTCTCACCCTTAGGCTGCCCTTTCCCTTCAAGCAATCTCCCTGCCTCCTCCTAGATACCCCCTCTTCTCTCCTCTCACCTGCTCTGTGCTGCTCAAGAGCAGCTCATTGTGACTCACTCTTAAATTCAAGTTGTAGTTCTTGGGTGCCCAGGTCTGAGATAGAATTTAAAAAGCAAATTTCACAGGATTAGACACAGACACTTTTAATCCTGGGAGAAAGAAGGAACTTGGAAAATCTTTAAGAAATGGGCCCTTGCCCATCATTTTGTCCGTAGCTCTATGTTACTGTGGGGACAGAGAAGACGGGGTCTGGAGCTCAGGTCTCATGCTCACATTGGGTAATGACATGAAAATAAGCAGCACACTAGATGCTCCACAGCTGACCACCTCCCTACGGTGACCACATACCTATAGTGACCACCTCCCTACAGTGACCACCTCCCTACGGTGACCACCTCCCTACGGTGACCACATACCTATAGTGACCACCTCCCTACAGTGACCACCTCCCTACAGCGACTGCCTGTCTACAGCGACCCCTTCCCTACAGTGACCACATCTTTATGGTGACCACCTCCCTAAGTGACCACCTCCCTCAGTGACGCCCTCCTTAAGTTGACCTAATTTTCACAGACCAAACATACACCACGCATCCGTATCAGTTCCGTAGGCCAAGTTCCTTATGGTGACCACCTCCAAACATTGACCAGTTTGTTACAGTCCCTCGGGTGGTCAACTCACAGAGGTTCTGCTGTATTTGGTGGCATGGGTATGATAAAGCTATCTTTAAAGTTTCTACTTATGAATTGAGGCGATAAAACAAAAAATAATTAAAAAACTATAAAACAACATAGACCCATAATTTAGTATCTCCACTAAAAAAAAGTAAAAGCTATATTTTGGGTTGCCAGGGATTCCACTGGCTCTAAACTCTAGGAGTTTTGCCTCTGTCCTCTGTAGACCAGGGAGTGGCCACAGCAGCGGCAATAACGTGTCCTATAGCATATGGAAGGTACAGCATGGGAGCTTTCTATGGGCCAAGTTTAACCTTATACTCCCCCTCATTCCCAAAAGACAAGATTTCTAAGCAGGAGGAACTCAGCCATCAGCCCCTCAATATAATTCTCATATGAGCCTTTCTTTTGAATATTTAAATCCTCCCTCAATTCTAGAAAACCCAGTGAGTTCAGGAATAAGGATTATATCCACATTTTCATATGCTAGGAAAAGAGGCGGGGGGTCTGGGACTGAATATCACTGATAAAACCATGATAACTGAGTCTCATTACAGCCAAAGACAAGTCTCATATTTTAGCATTTTTATTAAAGCTTTTTAAATTACTGAGTGTCTCGTATATTCAATACCAGCCTAAGTGATTTATATTAGTCTATCCCTAGATACTCCATCTAATAAATAACTTGGCAATCTCCTAACCCATAAATATCCCTGGCCCCAGCAGAAAGCAATTAAAGCATGTTTAAAAAAAAAATGGCTTCCCAGTACTCCAGACTGCAGTGACACTGGACACCTCCTATGGGATAATTCACACCATTGACCAAGGAGGGTCGGACCTCTCTACTCATCACCTGCCCAGCAGGAACTGATGCTCTTGTTCCCTTAAAAAACGAGACACATACAAAACTAGCTTAAAGTGTTTAACATGCCATAAGGCTGCAGAGATTTTTGTCATGGAAAATATTATTCCCAGCAACAAGTGTTTTATAATAGTTTAGACAGCTTAGGCTAAAATTATTGTGTAAAACCTTTTTGGAAAGCGATTGTGCCAAAAATGTTTAAAACACATTAAATATAGAGACAGCCGACTAAAAAGTTATTAGAGGCTCCAGTGTCACTAGCCCAGAAAATATTTCAGGTCAATAAAGTTCAATCTGCATGCCAGGTAAAAAGGCACGGATATTTATGACAGTGGTTTCAAGTTCAGTACTTGAAGCTGCAAAAGAAGGCTATTTTCCTTGAAAATCTTGTTCTCTGGCCTTCCCTGAAACTCCAGGGGTGTGTGAAGGAGGGAAGGCTGGGTCCTCACCTCACTCCTTCCTTCTATAAATCAGCATCCTCTCTAAAGCTCACACTGCACCAGCACCCAGGCAGGAGGGGAAAGAAACAGCCACACATCACATTTCTCATCAAACTCGGAGGAACCCCGAGGAATGTTGCCTTGCGTAGGAAAGGATTATTCCAGTCCAGATTTTACAGGGATTCTCCAAATCATAATCCCGAGGAGCCCATGCTACACTCATCATAAATTCCAGAGTCTTACAGCCTTTAAATCATTTTAATTTGATTCATTTTCTAATAATACTTCCATTTGTTTTATTAAACACTGTCTATTTTTATGTACTTCACTTCCTAGATAATTGTCACATACATATTATTGGGGGAGGAGAACAGTCGCCTTTTATAATTTCACAGGAGCCTAATAACCTACTATGTACAAGTTTTATAGCTGCAGGGTGCTTGAAGGAGGGATCCAGATGGCAGGAAGTAGGAATGTCACTACACTTGAACTTGATTATGGGCTGTGAGGTGGGGGAGATTTGGAAAGGAAATGTGTTTTCTTCGTTTACTATTAAGAAGAAGAATAACTAAGCTTTATTTTCAGAGCCAACTATCAGAAGGTCTGGGTAATATGGTAATGAATCAGATGGAGATCGTTTATTTTGCATACAGCAATGCACTTCTTTTTCTGTAAACAAGAGGTGTTCAGCATTGCCTAGGATTCTGCAGACTATATAATATGTTGCTTTCAAATCATTTAATCTCTTGAAAACTTGACACATTGGCGTACTAATTCAAATACCAAGCTACTTTAAAATTATGCACAGAAAAATTTTACTCCAACCTTTACCTGGCTGTTCCTTTATTCCTAATTTTTATAACTATTTGTATTTTGTTTCTCTATGCAGTGTTTACATATGCAAAATAAGCAAACATGACAATGTGATATTAATACCCCTCCTGATACAAAAGGCGGCAGAACACTGCTATTTTCATGTTTATAGGAATATACCTTACACATTTTCATGTCTACATAGCATTCCTTTGGCCTAAATGTATTATATTTTATCTAACTAGTGTCCTATCCACAGACAAGCTGGTTCATCTCAATTTCACTATTTTGCTGTTACAGTGCCACACAAGACGGGTGGAAGTGAAGTGTATGTGTGGGACTGACTCCTAAACTATGAGCTGGTTCAACACATGAACACATCTGTACTGTTGACAGTTGTTGATAGATTTCTTTCTATGATGGTTCGACCATTTTCACGTCCACTAAAAATCTCTGAGCAACCTATTTCCCTGAAGGTCTTGTCAGCAGTATACAGGACTAAACTTTCAAAATTTTGCCAATTTAATAAATGAGAAATGGTATTTTTATTCCTTCCTTCCCTCCCTTGTTCCATCCCTTCCTCCCCTCCATCCCTCCCTTCCTCCTTCCTTCTTTCCCTCTCTCTTTCCTTCCTACCTTCCTTGTTTTCTTTCTTTCTTTCAGACTCTTACTCTGTTGCCCCAGGCTAGAGTGCACTGGGGTCTCAGTAGCTCACTGCAACTGACCTCAAACTCCTGGGCTCAAGCGAGCCTCCCAAGTAGCTGAGACTACAGGCATCCACCACCACACTCCGCTAATTTTTGTTTTTAGTAGAGACAAGGTCTTGCTCTGGCTCAGGCTGGTCTCAAACACCTGAGTTCAAGCGAGCGTCCCGCCTTGGCCTCCCAGAGTGTTGGTTTTATAGGCACAAAGCACCAACTCCAGCTTTCCATCTGGTTTTGACCCCATGACTTCACACATGTAAGGTTGGTTTCCACTGTTTTCTGCAGAGTCCACAGAACTCTGCAGAAGTTTGATCCCATGACTTCACGCATGTAAGGGTGGTTTCCACTGTTTTCTGCAGAGTCCACAGAACTCTGCAGAAGTTTGATCCCATGATTTCACACATGTAAGGGTGGTTTCCACTGTTTTCTGCAGAGTCCCCACTGTTCATGTGCCTTGCTTGTGGATTTCCCAGTGGGAAGTTGTTTGAGTGTGTGGGGTTTCCCAGTATCCTATCTATGAGACTATCTTTTTGCATATGTCAGTTAGAGATAACTTACTGTGTTGGTTGGAGCTTAAGCTCTGGAGAGAGAGGCCTGGGTTTGTTTCCCATCTCTGCCATTTATTTCATGGGTATACTACCTTGGGGAGCTCTGTAACCTACGTGTATCTCATTATTTTTTTATCTATAAAATAGGCATACAGTTATTATGTAAAGGGTGAGATTTTCATGAGGATTAAGTGAGCCAGTACACATATACCTTAGTCACTAGAACAGTGTGAGTCACATGGTCAGATATGTGTACTACTGGCCCACATACTTCTCATTGCAAACTCTCTGATCTTATTTCCATGTTAGGCAAAGGAAAGGCTCTTCAATCCTACCTTCCACGGCCATAGACAGAGAAGAGTTCTTTCAAAAGAGGCTCATAATAATTGGTTTCTCTGCAAACAAACATAGCCATGGACTGGCACTTCTCATAAACTTGGCTGCAAACATGAAGACCACATTAAGCATATGTCACCAGAGGAAACGTTCAAGGCTCCCAGGACACAGCAAGATAACAAAGACAGAAACCATGGTTGGCACATGCTCAGTGGGGTGACAGGTCTTCTATTTGAGCTAAAATGGAAGAAGTACTATCTTTCCTCTTTGGAAAGTGCTGGGGAAGAATTATTAAACGGTAACTGTGAGAGATGTGATAATTAAAGGTAGAAAATCATGGGTTGAGATGGGAAATGCCCTTGACCCACGGGCGTTCATTATCTCCCTAACTACTAATCTGTGTGTCTAAAAGACAAAGAGCGTGGGTGAGTTGAGAGTAAATGGCTGTAGGCTTCTGAGAGACAGAAAGTAGGAGGAATCGTAGGCTCCAGAACCTCTGAGGGGTCTTAGCCATGTCACGGCAGTAAGGAGAAAGGCTGGCTTTGACCACAGATGCTTACAAAGGGCAGAGGCAGGGAATCTTAGAACATGAAGAGCAAAGCTCCAAACCCAATAGACAGGGTGACGTGTTACTTCTAAAGAACATAAAAATCTTTGTCCAAATGTAATGGCAAGGCCTTCATCAGATTTATTCTTCTGGAAAAAGATCTGTTTGTTAACGCACCATCCATTTTATTGGAAAGTTTTTATTTTATCCCTAAATTATATATCTAGTAACGTTCTTGAAGTAAATAAAACTCCCATGAAGAAATTTGTGGGGGCGGCACCTGTGGCTCAGTGAGCAGGGCACCGGCCCCATATGCTGAGGGTGGTGGGTTCAAACCCAGCCCCGGCCAAACTGCAAAAAAAGAAAGTTGTCTAACATTTGGTGCCACTCGTAATGTGACACCGTGTGACACCGTGTCCAGCTGCTGAACACCTGCGGTAGTAGAGACAGTGTCGGGCAGGGTGCAGTGGGGGGACGGCGGGGAAGGAGGCCCCAAGGAGCTCTCCAACCACGGGTGAGTATTCCCAATGGAATTTATTTCTCCCAAGGGTGTAAAAATGAGTTTAGACCTGGAACCTGCTTGGGTACTTCTCAAGGTGATAAAAACTCATTACAGTCAGACACTACTGCCGAAAGCACCAGATGCCGAAACAGAACACTGAGGAGCATTCAGAGCAAAGAGAACTAGGACTTAAAAATGGCCTGTGTGGTGCCTGTGAAGACTCAGAACAATAATCCTGTCTTTCCCCTGCTAACCCTGACCAAAGCTGATCAACCTGCCAATCTTGCTTAGGGAGGGGATGGGGGCTGAGGGAGGGGCAGAAGGGTGCATGAATAAGAATTAAAAAAAGAATTGGAAGAGGAAGGCAGCAAGTTCTAAAGGGAGCAGGATGAAAAGGAAAGTGGGTATTCTGAGGACTGTGCCCTTGCTTAGAAGTAGGGGTAGAATTCCTGCCTCCTCCTCCCATCCCCACCCACACGCACCTGTTCCAAAAATAAGAATGAAATAACAGGGGCCCTTGGAACCCAGAGAGGACACTGTTTGGGCAGAGGTGTCACTCTCCCCCCACTACAGCTCACTTATACTCATGTGCTCATTTTCTCCTGTATTAAGTGGAACTTAAAATCTAGATAAGGCAACAAATGGGTATTAAAATCATGTATCAAATAAAAATATTGATGCAATGGCGAGAGAGTGCAACCAGGCAAAGAACAAACTCTCCTGTATGCAATTCCCTTAAAATAGTAAAAAGTTAAGTGTTCTCAAGAGATCTGCTGGTATGGGAGGGAAACCTAATTCCCAAAGAACAAAATGATCTACCTTAGGCCTTAAATCATGTTTAACTGAAGCCAAAATCCTTTAACAGGTGTATCTCTTATCTGTGACATCAGTTTCTTTTTTTCTTTCACTTTCTCTCTCCTTCTTCAATGCTCTGCCTCATGTAATACCTAATGTAATTGGGATACAGACACATTATTAGATATATGTAGATTGTATTTATAGAGATGATCTCACCCTCAGCCCCCATGAACTTGATTAATAAATGCAACACACAATAGCTGAGATCATGTAAACTTGTCAACTCACTTCCCCCACGTATAATGTCTCCCAGATCAGGGAAAGACCTGAAACCAACCTAATCCATGGTACTGTTATCTGTAAATAAAGCCTTCAGCAATCAGTCAGAGGGGAGCAAACCTGGAAGCTCAGGGAATGCCTCTGAGAAGACCCAGGGGTGGTTTGCACCCACTCCTGCCCAAGGGAAGGGGGTGGCTTGACTACAGATCCCACCCGCCTGGATTGTGCGGCAGAAACAATATTTGTGAACCTGGTAGACTAAGGATAAGGGTAAGACTAAGAATAAGCCAATGACCTGAAACATCTGAATAGGATAATTACGTCCCCTTTGCCTGAACCTGCCACCTGCTGGTTAAAATTCAGTTTTTCATTTAGACTTTGGGAAGAACATCCACCAAGGCCCATGCTCCTTGGAAAGCAGACGTGGCCCATGTACAAATCGGTAAAGTGGTGTTTGAGTTTCTGTGATTGTTTCCTAGCAGAGCCTCACTGTGCCAAGCAGAGTGAGCTTTCCTGACTTCAGAACTCTGGGGCCTATGGAGGTAGTGGTCTCTATGCCCCAGTGTGTGGGGTCAGCCAGCCGTCACACACTGGAACTGGGGGAAAGGGCAGAGGAGGGAACAGACACCTATGTTTATGGTTTCCTTAAGGTTGGTCTTGATTTTTTCTCCAAGGCTTATTATCTTCTCCCTATTCTCAGAGCAGTGGTTTTTAGACTTGACGGGGCATCTAAGCCAGTGCTGTGAGAACAGACTATAAGGCCGTCTTCCTCAGTTTCTAATTCAGCAGGTACTATGTGAGACCTGCTTTGGGGGGAACTGCAGTTAGAGAAGTATTTTACTCAAAAAATAAAATGGAGTACCACAGGCCACCCTTGTTAAACCTGGTAAGACATTGATTACATGAGACCATTCCTCCTTTCAGACGAGAGACTTTGCCACTTTCAGAGATAACAGGACACCGAAGAGTGAAAATGTTCTTCCTTTATGGAGTTTATCTTCCTTTTCCTCTTCCAATATTCCCTACATTTATCTGTACATTGGTACTGAGTAGTAACTTCAATCACATGTTACTTTATTTTTTCCTAAAATAAGAAAGTTTTTTTTTTTTTAACTTGGCTTGTTTTAAGCATCTGGAATGCAATGAACAATGCTGCTACCCAATCTATTTAGTTCTTGGAGAGATGTGGAAGTGAACTTCAGCATTCTCAAACTTAAACATACAACTATTGTTCCCTGTGTCTAGAATACATTGATCTGCTTTTTCTCCACTTAGAGAATCCCTACTCATCCCGTTAAACCTTTGTTAGGTATCAGCACCATTTCCTCTCGAAAGCTTTCCTGCATCCTCTCTAACCCAACTGAATCAAACCTTTCATTCTTCCTCTCTACCCTATGCTTTCTTCTGCTCACACACTTCATTCAATGGATTTGACTTAAGGTCTTTGACAGCCCTGATGAGTAGGCAGTATCTGTCTCCCCTAATGGATGGTAACCCCTCAAGGGCACTTTTATAATCCTGGATACCAAGCACAGCATCTTCACTTAACAGACATGGAGTAATTGTTTGTAGATATGAACAGAACAGTAGACATAGAGCCATGGAGAAAATAAAGCTACCGATTTCATAGGCTTGGTTATTTGCCTTTCCCTGGAGATAGTCATTTATTTCTAAGTTAGTGTGGACAAAAGATTAGAAGAAAGATAAGGAGTGCCATAAGCGGATGCCCTGACATGTGACACCCACGGGAAAGAATGTGGCAGATTCATCAGGGGAAAAGTCAAAAACATGGGACCACAGAAACACAGCTGGGTGGCATCTTTGTGAAGCAGAGACATAGAATTAATTTCTGTTTAAAATATGATAAGTAGGCAAGATATGGTTAAATTATAATCAGGTGTTCTAGTCAGAGATGTTTATAGCATACTTTTAACAAAATATACAAATACAGTCTAAGCATAGAGGAAGTTTGAATGTTTAGAAGGGAAGATTCAGTTATCTAGAAGATTCACTCATTTGGAACATCTCATTATAATGTGGGATGAATAATGCATTCCTGTACATTTTCTTTGGATTCCCCCACATTCTCTCTTCCCAAACTCTCTGCCAATCTGACTCTGCACAGATGAAAGTGCCTGGAGCTGAATTGATCTCCCATGTTTGGTTTTGAATGCAAAATGAGAAGAGAAAAGTATTAATTTGGAAACTACCATCCAGTGCCTCCCTCCATCCTCTGCCCAATTCTGTATTCCACCATCCTTGCTGCAGCACAGAGCTGGCCTGTGGAAGGCCAGCCCCTTCCCATGACCTGCCTGGGAAATGCTGGTGCTCTCTGGAGCCTGCAGATGTTACCACAGAAGAGAACACTCTGAGACATGGAATTCAGATTACTGAGCTCAAGGATGAAACTGCTGCCCTTCCTGACTCTGATGAACAAATTATCAGCCAGCTTCCAATTACCTTCATTCCAAGTCAAACAGCAGCTCTGCAGTCACCAAACTGTGTTTGTAAAGTTTAACAGGTCTTGCTTTGAGCACAAACTCTTGGCCAAAGGTACAAAATCTTTCTCTGGCTCCTATTTCACCCTAAAGGCCTCGGACCCTGGGATGGGCCTGAGATTTGCTCTTTTAACACTGTGGCAAATGGCTGTCTTTGGGAGACAGAACCAGTCCCAGGGTAGGCAGCAAATGAATCATTTCCAGCAGGCTTTTCCCCATGGAGTCAGGAGCCAGCTCATTCCTGAGCACCAGGGACACACTCATAAAACGTCCTTTTATCAGGAGAAGATCAGGGACTGGTCACAAAAGAGATGGCCTGGATGATGATGGTGGTGTCTCCAGTTCAGTTCTGCCAGGTACCCTCCCACCTGTTGAGGTGCCCCAGCTTGTGGGGCTTGCTCTCTACTCTACCAGACTGGAGTTTCCACTCTCACACTGAAGCTTGTAATTCCCTAGACTTTGCAAATATTCTGAGCCATAGCGTAGGAGTTTGCCTAATCAAAAGAATTCTATGAAGTTTCTTTCCATGGGCTTATGTCACTAAGTCACAGAGCTTCCCTTTGATTGTATATAAAAGCCATAAAAGGAAGAAGATGTAGGATAAAATATTCTTTTTGTCTATCTAAGCTCTACAGTTGGAGAGAACTAGAGCTGAGACTGAAGATGTCATTATGGGAGTGAGCTGTGGATACTTAGGTGACACCTGATGAGACAGTCCTCAAGATGCATGCTTGGTGACTCCACACATATTACATTGTCCATGGGGACATGGTTGGAGCACTGAATAATTCAGACCAGCCTGAACTATTTGAGGGAATAGGAGATGGATATTGGAACTGCAAGGAAAAATCATGTTGGCTGAATCTGCTACCTTGACAGAAAAAAAATGCATTTTTTTTGAAATTAGGGAGAACCAGCCAATCTAAATTAATTTAGATTTGTCTTCAGAGATAGTTCAATCTCTAAAAAGTCTTACAAAACTCTCCTGGCTGAGAAATCCACTAGTCTGAATAAGGAAAGAGAAGAATGAAGGTACATAAACTTCTAAAGACAGGGTAGTGGAAGCATGCCCTCTTCATCCATCTTGGTCACTGTTAACCAGAATTCAGGGCCCAAGTAAGCATTCGTTTGAGAAATTAATGGTATTTAGGGACTTTTTACCATGAATCCTGTATGTGTGCATAAGGTTATGAAGATAAGCAAAGGATCGTCTCTTCACAGAGAGAATATAAAGAACTTTAAAGGGCTGTATAAAAAGGTTTCTTGTTTTTTGCAATCAGTGTAACCTGGCTTATTGTACCCTCAATGAATCCCCAACAATAAAAAAAAAAAAAAAAAGAAAGAAAAAAAGAAGAAGAAAAAAAAAAAGGTTTCTTGTTTTAATAAAAATTATACTTATTATTAATATAAGAACCAGAACAAAATTAATTCTAAAGGGGACTTAAGATCACTTACAAGAAGCATGGGTCTTATTTTATTTTTCTCCTGGGATTACAACCCTACCTAACAATTTCAAAAGCATTAAGAATATTTTGGGCATTTGCTTCAAATTACAGAATCATAAAATTTTACGGCTGAAAGGGACATTAGGAATTGCCTCCTATTCAGTCTCCTTGTCTTAGAATTGAGGAAATCAGGGTCCAGAGAGATGACACCTGCCCAAGGTCACACAAACAGGAGGGTGTGTGAAATCTATTCACATCTGCCTTCAGGAACGCAGGAAAGGGAAACGGCTCAATGAAAAATTGACCCAAAGTTCACAAACATACATTTCTGTTGCCAACCAGAGAAAGTAGGAGAGATGGCCCCCTTCTCTCATGGGGTCTGCCCATGAACAGCCACCTTGTGATGTGATCACTGTTATAATCTCCCTTTCCTTTTCAAAGCTACTCTTGATATTAAATTTACCTGCACAAAACATTGCAGGAAAGGAGACTCCTAGGTGGATATTAAACTCCTCTAAACTTTGTCCTCTAAATGACCCTGAACTTGGAATTTGACTCACTTGAAACTCCTGAGGAAGAAAGTTCTGACCCATTTTCACAAAACAAGTGTGAACTTAGGTCTCAGTGTTTCCTTGGCTGAAAACGAGTTCCTAATTTTATGTGTGAAATTGATTTTATGGACCAGGGTGTTAAACACACACAAAAAATCATATTCTCTTCCCATTTTTCTGGGTATTTATGAAAAGAATAGGTACAAAATAATGATATAATAATATCACCGTTTTTTAACCTCTTTTTGCCTTTGCAACTGTTATTAAATACAAGGCTCAGGGAAGTGCTAGATTACATCTGTGCGTGCTGGATACCAATTTAGATTCTGCACACAGAGGCCATGGTTGGCAAAGGTGGATTCCAAGGTCTTTTTCCCTCAATCTTGGAGGGAGACAGAGGTATCATATCCTTAAGGAATAAGCTAAAGAGATATCTACATAAGCTTAGTTAAGAATTTGGGATTTAGGACTCATGGTTTTCTTTCTTCCTTTATTAAGTCTGGAGTTGGAAAGAGCAAAATCCACTCTGCCTATGGAACCTTGTCTGAGGATGTCATCCATGGCACCCAAGTCCCCTGCTCTGAGGAAGGGGATGCTTAAGGCCACATGGGCTCACATTATGTCTTTGGTGAGCTCAACTATTGTGAATGTGCCTGGGATGCCTATTTTAATTTGCATCCTTCCTTTACAGATAATCCCATTCAAAGCTCAACTCTTCAATATGCATGTTGTTACTCGTGATACATTCAGGGTAGGCAGCTCCTGTTGTAGTTTTTATTTTTAATATTTCAGTTTGGAAATGATATCTTTTAAAAAAATTTTGATGGATATATTGTCTTTGGTAATGTATACAGCATTATATATTAATATGTGTGTCCGTATATACTGATATGTATTACTCTTACACATACAAACACACAAATAAGAGGGTGCGAAAACCACGGCCTTTGCATTGTCTATCCCCTCTGCAGACAGGACTTAAGCAGCAAAATCTTAGTGTTGTGATGTGCAGAAATGGAGAAGAGCATTAAACCATGTTGAAGAATTGAAGAGTAGAAACAAAAAAGCCGAAGTTCAACTCCTCAAGAAAACCTTTCTTAGATAACCTTGCCTGCTCCACAGTGTTCAGGAAACTGTGTCTTGACGAATATTTATATTTTATGCATAGCACTGGGTCAAGCATTGACATAGAAACACGTAAGGTTCTACATTGCATTATTGTAAGAGACTAAGTTGATGAGCACGTATACCGTGGGGAGCACAGGAATAGAGGTGTGACGTGTATGGACTGGGACGGTCTGGAAAGACTTCATGGAGGATGCAACACTGTGCCTTCTTTAGAGGTATTTATAGATCATTTATTATTTTAAAATTTCTATTCATTCCACTATTGAGAAAAAAATTTTCTTTCTATAGGGAGGAACAAATGAAACAAAATGGAAAACACACATACACAGAGTATTATTTAGGCCCTACTATGTGCAGACCTGACCAAGAGATAACCGAGATTCAGAGAGGAGAGGATACTGCCTGTGTCCCATTTCCCCAGTATGTCCCTTCTTATTTGAGTATTTTCCTCTGGTCTTTTCACTTTTTTATAGCCTTCTCCAAATTTTCCCCCTCTCCATAAAAGCGTTGTGAACATTTGATCAACACTTGTTTCTCTGATCATGTCTCTAGTAATTTAAAAAAATCATTTAGCTAATTTTTACAAGACGGAAATCAACAACAATCATAAAAAAATATAAAATTGACCTTTATGAGATGCAATTCTGTTTATACAATCTATCCCATTCAATTTTCATATTCTCATACTACCTCTTTTCTGATTATATACTCTTCATTTTACAGATTAAAAAATGCAAATATGGCTAATGGGATAGATAAAAATCTAACCATGAGTGATTATTCTGTGTAACACGGAAGTGACTCAGCCAGAAACTAAAGTCCCGTCTTCATATTCCAAACCTGTTCTTTCTTATGATCTTGGCTGATCACTGCCTGATTGTCGAGTGTTCCATCTTCCATCCATCTTCAACCAGATGTCTACGTGAATAACACAACCAAGGACAATTGTTTGCACTTGTGATGTCATTCCACCAACATGGTCCCCATCACAGAGCCCAGCTCATAGTTGATCACAAGCAAGTGCTCACTTGACCCTTTCAAATGTTTCATGGAGAACTGCCAAGTCATTTTCAACCGGGGATCCATCAGATGATGACTTCCATTGTATTTAGTATGGAAGTGGAAAAGGGAGAACTAAACGGACAAGGGAAAGGAGATAGTGGAAAAAAAGTGAGAAGGAAAGAAAAGCAAGAAGAGGTAAGGAAAGAGATGGAAAGAAGGAAAAGCAAATGGGAGTGAGGAGACTGCAGCCTTTTCTACCTCCCACGACCAAATCCACGTTGGGCCCTTAAAGGAAGCAGGACTGCAATAAACCAGGCAAGTGCTACAAGGTTATGGGTAATAATTGATGTTTTTTGTGGGGCAAAAGGGAAGAGGAGGGGTTGAAGATGAAAGAAGTCAGGAGGGAGATGGAAAAGTTTTCAGGGTCACAGGATAAATTTATCAGAAGCTTTTAAAGAAGTGTTTAAGAGCAGCTAAGCTGTTGCTATGGAAATAGGTAAAAGCTAATCCATTATCTGCAACCTCTGGATGCCACCAGCCAGCCGCTGGGGGGCATTCTGCTTTTTATTAGTATTTCTTTTCCTTTTCGTTCTTCTATTTTGTTCCTTACCCAAACACATCACCGGAATGATGAGAAACAAATTAATAAAAGCTGAATAAAATGGAACTCGAGTCCTTCAGAGATTATATTAACACATGAGGGAACCTTCACCCCATGTGTCAACCTGTAAAGAAAAAGGAGATTATTTCAAGAAGATAACACGAAAAGAAAACAACGATATAAGACCACCTGGAGGGATAAATGTCCTGTTCTTCCCTGTGCCACTCTCCTCCTCGCCTGCATCTCTGAAGTTTGTGCTAAAACCCACACAAGGCAGCACATGCCTCCTGGTTTTAAAGCCAGACTGTGACCCTTGATTAGAGCCATTTAAGAGGCGTTGAAGCTTCAGGAACGAATTGGCAGAAGCCATTTTACAAGTATCCCTCACTTCACATAAAAGCTATGATTTAGCTCGAGGCTTACTTACTCTATGCAAGGGAAAAATTTATATGAAGTTAGTGTCATTTCCCACAAATACATACGTATGAAATACAGATTTTATTCAATTGATATTTTTATGTGCATATTTGTGGGAAATGCTGAGGTGCAAAATCAACGCCATTGTTACTCCACAACCTTTCCTCCCACACTCTTTGTGTCTTCACTGTTTCCTAGGTAATAGAAATCTCTACCACGATTTGGGGTCAGTGACTGTGACCCTACACCAACAACTTTTGGAACTTGGCTACCTTTTTCCATTTACCTATAAAGTTACAGATCTCACGGTCACATCAAATTCTTAGTAGTATCAAATATAAAAATCTGATATCTTTTTCCACCCTATTTCCTAATCATTCTACTTTATGTCTTATTTATTCAAACCTGAAACCTGGGATTCAATTCAGGCTTCTCCTGACTTCTCAATTCCAGCAAAACCACTGGATCTGGGGAATATCTATCATCTGAAATGACTTGTAATTAATTTTCCATTGTTTTTCATTGCCACGACCATGATCTTACGTGGGGCTCTTATCTTTTCTTCCCTGAACTACCCCAACTACCTTCTAACTGTTTTTCCTGCCTCGAGATCCTTCTATTCCATTTTCCACATTGTTGTGAGAGCAACTTTTCTAAAACACAAATCTGACCACTTGGCTGTGCTTGCTGAATTCCCTGGCTAGGCCTCCATCTCCTTTGTAACTTCCTTAGGAGGATAATACTGTTCATGTCCAGCCCTGCCTTTCTCCACTGACCCATCAGCTGCTCTGCCCTCTTGTGCCCTGGACTCCCCGTTTCTCTGTCCTCCCCTTCCAGGAAGAACTCCTTGATGACAAGGTCATTTCAATGCCTGGGCTAGTGCCTGGAGAAACAGGTACTCAATAAATGCTCATGGTGTGCCAGGAGCCAGGATTCAGCGCCTCAGTATGCTGATGCATCATATGGCGAGTGCTCCCATCCACGGTGAAAATTATTCAAGTGCAGGACTTCACTGTAAAATGAATTCATGCCTTGCTTAATCAGTTCTGTGAATTTAAATTCTGAATCATGAGCTCACTTAGAAAGAGACATAACTGCTAAACAGCATGTGTAACTCAGGGGACAATGACAGCATGGGTGAGCAGGGCTGTGGGTAGCCGTGTAAATGTATTGACATTAACATTTAAACCAAATTATGAGCCATTTTGCAGCAGGTTCCCCTTTCCAATGGAAATATCTGAGCTGTGGAGCTACTAGCTTCATGCCTGCACAGCCATGGTCCTCAGCAATTCTGCGTAGGAACAGAGTTACACAAAAGGGTCCTACAAAACTGGAGGCTCATGGGGTGAGAGGGAATTCTCAGAGGAGTTTGCAGTAACTTTCCTTTCCACCCAATCATGCATACATTGAAAGCATTGACTTGGTAGATTCAGGGAAGAACGCATTTGAGTTATAATAAGTGTTCTTGCTTGAAAATAGATGATTAGAATCCCAAAATGGGGGCTTGGCAACACAGGTCCCTTAAAAATTAAAGAATTAAGGCACTAGAAACTGATGTTTTTAGGGCAAAGTCTGTAATTACTTAAAGCTTCCAGAAAAACAGATGAGTTCAAAAAGCAGAGGCATAGATTTCCTGTAAAATCTATTTACAGGTTTGGAAACTAGGGCTCTCTGAACAAAAGAAAAGTCTAGTGTAAAAAAATCAGGGGCAAAACTCAGGGGAGTCATTTTGTTGGCGTTGGGGTGGTTTCAAGGAGAGTGGTTCTTGACATTTTATGACTAAGAGAGAATCTGTAAACCATCCTTGCTACTTGTCCAGAGCACCTGAAAATAAGTCCTCATTAGAATTGGAAAATGGAATTGAAACGGGGGGCAAAAACCCAAGTATATGCCCATACTCTACCCGATGTGCAGATTGGGTACAACTCCACATTCTTTTGTCTGTTTAATAATAGCCCAGCATCCTCAAGGACATAGTAAGAGAGGGTTAATGTGGAGGGTGAGGAGGCAATCCATGCACTAAGCAGAAACCTGGGATGTGGGCGAGTCCTGGCAGGAAGTCATCTGGGCAGAAGGGATGCTGCCTGACAGACCTTTTGGTTGGTGGGGGTGGGGGTGTACACTTCATCACAGACCTAATGACTTGACTTAGGCTGAGCAAAAATAAACAAATTGGCTAATGTTAAAAAAGGAAACAGACGAAAGCTCAAATGTCACCAGTGATGTCTCCAGAAACTGCAAATGCCTTCCGGAGTCACTGAACACACACTGAGCTCAGCAAGTGGAGATAGAGGTCAGCAAGAAATTAATGAGCAAGATCCCTCCGTGGACCATGTCCCGTGCTAGATCCACATGGCCACTTTCAGCAGGGTGCGAGTGCCCGCCTCTCTGCCTCACACAGCCTTCCTTTTGTTGGCCATAACTATTTTTTTTCTGTTCATTAAGATAAATGTGTATGCACATTATTACTTCAAGCCACTGTGAACGCTCCTCTGAGGTGCACGTTATTACCCTCATCCTAGAGACGAGACTCACACAGCCAGTTAATAGCAGGTTTAGGATTTGAAACCAGGGAATTTGATCTCAAAGCCTGTGCTTTGTTATGATGTGGGGCAGCATAGATGTTGTGATTCTTCGTGCATAAAGCAGGAAGAATCTGGAGTAAATTTGCATCTGTGAGTGAGAAAGCGGAGGGGTGTGTCCATGGTGTGTGCATGGGGGTGCATCACCTATCCCCTACTTTCTGGGGCTCAGTTGCTGGTGATTCTCTAAAAGCCACCTTCCCTTTGGGAAAAAAAAGTTTAAAAAACTGCCTAATAGCCACATTTTCATTGGCATGATGAAAATATTTTGCACCTAGAGAGAGGTGGTGGTTGTCCAACATCGCGACTGTGCTAAACCCAACTGAATGGTTCACTTTAAAATGGTTGATTTTATGTTGTGTGAATTTTACCTTAACAAATTATTTCTTAAAAATTCACCTTCTCCAAAGTCCTTTAACCGTGAGTCTCACTTGGTTGAGGAACTTTCCTTTCAGTCCCACTTATCCTCTGTGAAGGGAATTTGCAGGAGACACTTTCTTTACAAGTTTATTGTCAAGCACTGACATACTATTCTGAGCTTTTATATTAGGATGAAACTTCGCTGATGGAGCATTTTCTTAATCAGTAAAGACTTTATGGTGGAGATGGAGGAGATGTTGCCGATTTACCTCCAAAATGCTGACTGTTCCCCCAAATGCCTGTGCCTGCAGATAGCAGTGTCTGAGGTCAGCCACCATTGTGTAAAGCGAGGTATTTACATGGCCAAATTCTCAAGGAATATCTACCCTGGTTCCTTTTATGGAGGAAAAAACTGAGGCTGAGGGATCTGCAACAATTTGACCAAAATCACACAGGAAGTTGGTGATGTCCTGGTCCTGGGCACCAGCTTGCCTGGTTGATCTCTAGTCCAGGATTCTCTTGACCCGACCACACTGGTTGTCACGGCCCTGGGTCTTCATACAGTAAAGACTCCAAGAGCCAACATACTCACCCTGTCTTCCTTGACTACAGGAAACGAAACTCCTCCAAGACTCAGCTGTCTTGAACATTGAGAATAACCCAAGGTTGTCACTAGCACCTCAAAGCCTGCTAGGAGAACCAAGCCCGTCTTACACAAAGCTTGCCTCAGTGTCACATTCTGAGTGTGGACACGCTTCCGGGGCTCTTCCAAGATTGTCATCACACACAGAATGAATCTCTCATTCCTTCTGAATCTCTCTACCATTTTCCTAAGGTAAAGGACTCAGTAAATATTGTTCAGTGACTGACTAGTGGAGATTGCCATTTCAGGAGCTCGGTATAAACTGATTACACCGAGGAAGTCACTGCAGTACCCCCTAAGGTTCTCTAATGAGTGTGACTAGGCTCCTAAAATGATGGGATGTGAAGGCATTCAATTGCACTCGTCCAAGGGGAGTTTTCCCCTGTGTACTTATATTATGCATTCCACCGTGTTAAGGGAAAAAGCAGCAATTCTGATCTCTGTGGTTGTGCTTTCTATGCTTTGTTAAACAGGCTAGGGAAGCTTGGTAGGCTGCACAGTCCTGGTGACTGGACGAAGTCATTCATAGTCATTGCGGTGTCAGGGGACAAAAGTCATAGACATCAGAAACAGAAGACTGATATTCCTGCTTCCTCCAGTTCTACTAGCAGGGTCCTGGGAATGCTACTTCTCTTTGTAGAACTTCCCTTTCTCCACCTGGGAACAGCAATAACAGCCAACCTTACCACGCACTGCTGAGATTCCAACAAGGCTTTGAGAACTATAAGCTTCTTTTGTTATTAAATAACCCTAACAACATCTCCAGAACGTGCCCTCACAAAGACAGAAATGGAAGGTATCTCTTAGGCAACTGCCACTAAACTTGTCTGCCTCCCAGGAAGTGCTGCAGCGTTATCCTCTTCCCTGCTTACCAGATCCTGCTCTAGCCCATCCATTCCCTTTTTCAATATGGTCAATATTTTCAAAACATTCACATGCATGCTCAGCTTCTCAGCTTAAGCTGCTTCCCTGATTTGTACCTTTAATATCTGCTGGTAACTGCCCAGCCATTCCCACACCTGAGCCAAGGTCTGGCTGCTCACTGCTCTTCAAGGTTAATTCAGAAATCATGTATTTTCAATTCTTCCCCTAAATGTGACCCAACCATTAGTTCTTACATGACTCCACTGCATGAATGGGACCCACAGGAACCAACGTCCCCAAAGCCCTTGTGCACTTTCCTGCCTCAGCTGTGTTCCCACCTCATGTGGGCTTAGCTGTGTATGAGCCTTGACATTGACTGTTACGAAATAGAATTCCCTGATGCCCCCCACCTGACCCCAATGACTGTGATTGATTGACATTGTCCAGCGCACACAAAAAGGCCTTTATGCATTTAATTCTCTAGATATATAGAAAACTAGGGTGCCTTCCCCTTTCATTTCTTTGATCTCATTGCCTAGATACGTTTAACCACTCTGTTTTTTAATACCTCTCATTTATCACTGTCGGATATATATCGAGCTCCCAATATTTACAAAGCTTGGTGTTAGCCATTACAGGTGATAGAATCCAGGAGGAGAGAAATAGAAAGACATATGTGAATAATTTGGAGGAATAAACCAAAAACCATTTTTTTGCTTGGTTGTTTCATCCTTCGGTGAAAAACTTGAGCTCAAATTTAGATGATACCGTGGCTAATACATAATTAAAGAAGCTGGAGATTTCTATTGCAGGGTTTGAAATTGGAATTAGTTTGCCTTTGTGAAAGCAACAGCGAGATGGGAGGTGTCTGAATACTTATTTGTTATAACCTCTATACCTCAGCAAAGTTCTTTTTCTTTTTTTTTGGCCGGGGCTGGGTTTGAACCCGCCACCTCTGGCATATGGGGCCGGTGCCCTACTCCTTTGAGCCACAGGCACCGCCCACAAAGCTCTATTTTATAGTTATTTTGCCTGCACCCCTCCCCATAGTACATTAAGACAGGCAGAAAGCTAGAAAATGCTGCTTGTTAATAGATTAGCTCACTTGGTTACAATGTTCCAAATTATTACAGAAATCTAAGACAGAGTCACTGGGAAATGTGTGAACTGTCACAAATAAGTTATTCAATTTGCATCAACGATTTTTTTTTTTGTTGAGAGAGCAGTCTGTTCCAAGCATTGTGATAATGTTGGGTGTAACAACAGCGAGAAGGGGGCCCACACAGTCTACGTGTTGCTGGGCAATATGCCCTGCTCTATTTTCTGTTTATTGTTGGGAGCATCTTCATAGCAGAGTTTGGAAACAGGTGTTATAGAAGGGGAGGGGAACATAATCAATCTCGCATGTCAGGGGGAAGATTCAGACACAAAGCTGTGTCAAAGTGGAGGTGCAAAACTAACTTGATAGTTAGTGCAGGAGTGAAACTGGAGTGGTGACAAAGGACACTGGGTGGAGACAGAATTCCAGGCTCAAAGACAAGCACGGCCAGAACCCAGCAGGAAAGCAGAAAATGGTGCATACGGCGACAATATCAGTAAAGACTTGTTTAGGGGTAACAGACTACGGAAGTAAGTTTATGCGAAAAGCGGAATTCTTAAATGAGGAGATGGGCCACTATTACAGATTCCAGGGGCAGAAACAGGGTGGCCTCAAGAGTGGAGTGTGGTCAGGAACAAGACCACAGCAGAGACCCAGGCAGTCAGTCCCCTGGCACTGTCTCTTATCTCTGCTCCTCAGCACATCATCCTTCTCTCTGGTGGTAAATCAGATTTTACCATTTCCTAGTTTTGAATTCGTTGAAAATTACCACTGCCAGCAGCCACTGAGTTACCTCTTCCATCAGTGAAATCAGCTGCAATGTGTCTCAGTTCTGATATTAAATTCTTGGAGCAAAGGGGTTATTGATATAACCCTGGTCAGTGGTGGCTATGGCTGACTAACCTTTGAGTAGGGGATAAAGACATACTGAACAAGCACGACTTTCCTTCTGTCCCTATTGGAACCATGTCACAGGCTGGTGGGGTTAGGGAACTTGTTATAAGAGTGGAAAACATAGGCTTAGAGCCCGTAGCACAGTAGTTAAGATACCAGATACATACACCAGGGTTGGTGGGTTTAAACCTGACCCAGGCCTGCTAAAAACAACAATGATAACTATAACAACAACAAAAAATAGCTGGGGGTTGTGGTGGGCACTTGTAGTCCCCACTACGTGGGAGGCTGAGCAAAAGAATTGCTTAAGCCCAAGAGTTTGAGGTTGCTATGAGCTGTGACACCACAGCACTCTACCGAGAGCAACACAGTGAGACTCTGTGTCAAAAACAAACAAAAAAAAAAGTGGAAAACATGGTGAGCTAGAGAGACAATTAACTGGGTGGGTTTCCTCTATGGGAACTACAAATAGTCAAATATGATTGTGATATGCACCATAAAGCTTATTAGATTGCTACAGGGGAGGCCAGCTTATTAAAGGCCTTGAAAATTGTGTTTTAAACAATGGATTTGTAGCTTGAGGGCAGGGACGAATCATTTGGGGTGGGAGAGAGAGTTGGGTAATGTTTTAATTTTCTTTTAACATTGGATTCAGATTCAATCTGATTTATCTTTTAGAAAGATCACTTGATGTTATTCAGAGGTTGGATTGGAGGCAGTTCAAAAGCTTCAGTCTGAGAAGACAGGCCTGGTAGCTAAAGCTCTGGCAATGGGCTTGGCATTGTATAAAACAGTTGCGCATTATTTGATTTTTGTCATGTATGTGCGATCCACAGACAGAAGCCTGGGCAAATGACAGCATGGCTGGGAATTGTGCATGAATGTAATTCAGTAGCTAATGTCACTATCAGAAATGGACAGAATAAAAGAGGTTCACATCCTTTCTTGTTCTTCCTTTCTTATTTTTTTTCTTTCTTTCTCTCTCTCTCTCTTGATTGGTCAAGGGAAACATAAAACTTTTCCATTCAGCACTAAAAGCTATCGCAAAGGTGTGCATGTGCCAAGACCTATCCAAGGACGCAAAACCTAAAAGTAAAAGCATTACTCAGGCAATTTCACTGCCAGGAATTCACCCTAAGGAAATAATCAGCAACTTGCACAAAATTCCTTATATAAGGTTTTTTATTATGTTGATAGAAGGGGAATAAAAGCTATTAGCAACCTGTATTTCCAATGTTTAGGATTGAGTCAATGAATCATCACTATAGGATAGAATGCTACACGCTATTCTGGGCTGTGTAGTATCACCCCTAACTTTATGCCTACCCCAGCATGTGACCTGGAACCTCTGCATGAGACCTAGAACCTCAGTGTGTGACCTTATTGGGAAACAGGGTCTTTGTAGATGTGATCATAAAGCATTAGGATAGTACCTAATCCAATGACTTCTGTCTCTACAGGAAGAGGGAAATTTGTTACAGTTTTTTTTTGGCCAGGCTGGGTTTGAACCCGCCACCTCCAGTATATGGGGCCGGCGCACTACTCCCTGAGCCACAGGTGCTGCCCAGAAGAGGGTGATTTGGATACAACCACACACAGGGAAGAATTTTTGGATACACTCATACTGAGGCTGGCAGTTGAGACAACTCCAAACCAAAAGATGACAAAGATTGCATTAACTCTCCAAAACCCAGGAAGAGGCAACAGGAGGTTATTTTCTAGAATAACCTTGATTTCAGAATCCTGGCCTTGAGAACTATGGGAGAATAAATTCGTCTTGTTTTAAGCCACCCAACTTTATAATGATTTGCTGTGGGAGTCCTAATTCAGCAACCATTAAAATTTATTTATTAGAAAATTAGAGGGTGGTGGGTAGAGGGAGGGGGATCGGTGGGATCATACCTGTCATGCATCTTACAGGGGTATTTGCGAAACTTGGTAAATGTAGAATGTAAATGTTTTGGCACAGTAACTGAGATAACGCCGGAAAGGCTATGTTAACCATTGTGATAAAAATGTGTCAAATGGTCTATGAAGCGAGTGTATGATGCCCCATGATCATATCAATGTATACAGTTATGATTTAATAAAAAAAAATAAAAAAAAGAAAATTAGTAAGATATACAAATTGTAGTTGCATTGAAAAATAAGATTACAGATTTTCATTCCTAGCACAGTGAATAAATAAATCTGATATGATACATAAACATATGTTTAATATAAAAAAAATACATAGCAATAGTGGCAAGCCAGAAGGGAAACCATTATGGAGCAGCCATGGGAACATGAAGCACAGGATGAAGGAGTTCTGTGCAGCAGGAAGAGGAGAGGCAGGTTCCACACTCTCAAGGGACAGCAGCTGGTGTGCCCGCTTTCCTTGGAGGTGAGAGTGGACTCCGGGGTGATGCAGCTCCACACAGCGTAAGTGGAAACAGGGCAAAGCACAGCATTTGTGCAAGACCCAGGGCCAGACACGTCATGGTGGGGGGAAACTGAGGGACACGCATGGTCAGAAGGATTAGACGCCAGGACATGACAGGTGGAACCCACGCAAATACAATGGTTAGACACCAACACAGAACCGTGGAACACACAGAAGTACAGAGGGGCACGAGGAACCCTTGCAAGAGGGAGAAGTTGGGGAAAAATGAGCAAATTAGAAGGTACAACTGAGATGACCAGAGGGCAGTGGAACAAAGAGGTTAGAAATACAAAGAAAAACTTGAAGCCAATGGCGTTATGGGGCTGACTGTGCTCCCCTCCTGAACATCGCATGTTTAAATCCTCACTCATACTGTGACTGTATTGGGGATGGAGAACTCAGAGAGGTTATCAAGGTTAAAATGAGACCATCAGGATGTGACCTCATCCAGTAGGCCTAGTGTCCTTATAAACAAGAGGAAATCAGGACACAGATACCCGCAGAGTATTCGGAAGTGAAATCATACAGAATTTGTCTTTCTGTGTCTAGTTTATTTATTTATTTATTTTGAGCAAACTCCATATTGTTCTCCGTAGCAGCTGCACCATTCTGCATTCCCACCAATAATGAGCAAGGGTTCTAATTCCCCCACAGCCTCCCAAACACTATTATTATAATACCCATCCCAACAGATGTGAGGTGATATCTCATTGTGCTTTTAATTTGCATCTCCCTGATAATGGGTGACAATGAACATTTTTTCATATACCTGTTAGCCATTTGTACGTCATCAGCAGGGAAATGTCCATTCAAGTCCTTAGCCTGTTTTTAAATCATGTTATTACTTCTTTTGGTATTGAGTTGTAGTGGCTCCATACCTATTTTGGAGATTAGCCCATTATCAAATACATGATTTGCAAACCTTGTTCTCACTTCCTAGGTCGCCTTTTATGCTATTGTTTTCTTTGCTGTGCTTTTGAGTTTGATGTAATTCTACTTGTTTTGTTGTTGTTGTCACCTGTGTTTCGGGATCGTACCCATGAAATCATTGCCAGGACGTAAGTCATGAAAATATTATCCTATGCTTTCTTCTAGATGATCAACAGTTTCAGGTCTTATGTTCAACTTATTAATCCATTTTAAGTTGCTTTTAGTGTACGGTATAAGATAAAGGTTCATTTTAGTTCTTTCACATGTGGATATCCAATTTTGCAAATATCATTGGTGGAAGAGACCTCATCTCCCCATCCTGTATTCTTGGCACCATTGTCAAAGATCGGTCAACCAAGTTTGTGGATTTGTTTTTGACCTCTACATTCTGTTACACTGATCTCTAGTTCTTTTTTATGCCAGTACCATGCTGCTTTGATTGCTATAGATTTATAATATATTTTGAAATCAAGAAGTGTGATGCCTCCAGCTTTATTTTTTTCTCAAGATTGATTTGGCTATTCTGGGAATTTTATGGTTCTTTATGAATTGTGGAATCATTTTATTATATCTGTAAAAAATAGTTTGGGAATTTTCACAGGGATTGAGTAAATCTGTAGATCACTTTGAGTACTTTGAGCCATTTCAACAATATTGTCTTCCAATCCACAAATATGGTATATATTTCCATTTGATTGTCTTGTTTAATCTCAATGTTTCGTATTTTTTTCTTTCTTTTTTTTTTTTTTGAGACAAGACTCACTCTGTTGTTCCAGACTAGAGTGCCATGGTGTCAGCCTAGCTCACAGGAACCTCAAACTCTTGGGTTCAAGTGATCCTTGTGCCTCAGCATTCTGAGTAGCTGGGACCACAGGTGCTCACCACAATGCCTGGCTAATTTTTTTATTTTTAGTACAGATGGAGTCTCACTCTTTCTCAGTCTGGTCTTGAAGTCCAGAGCTCAAGCAATTCTCCCACCTTGGCCTCCCGCAGTTCTAGGATCACAGGCATGAGCCATGATTCCCAGCCAGCTTTATAATTTTTAATATAAAAATCTTTCACTTCCCTAATTAAGTTTATTCCTAAGTATTTTAATTTTGTGATGCTGTTGTGAGATGTATTTCTTAATTTCCTTTTCAAATAGTTTGTTCTTAGTGTATACAAACATGATTTCATATGCTGATTTTGCATTCTGCAACTTCACTGAATTTTTTGTTAGATTGTTTTGTTAAGGAGTCTTTAGGGTTTGGGGCTTTCTTATGTATAAGGTCATGTCTTCTGCAAACAAGTAAAATTTTATGTCTTCCCTTCCAATTTGGATGTTTTATTTATTATATTTTTCCTGTTTAATTGCTCTGGTTGGAATTTCCAAGACTCGGTAGTGAGAGTGAACATCCTTCCCTTGTTCCTGTTCATAAAAAAAAAAAAAAAGCCTTTTAGTTTTTCATAATAAAGCAGTTGTAGGCTGATCATATTTAGCTTCTATCATGTTGATGTATTTTCCTAGTTTATTGACAGTTTTTATCATGAAAGCGTTTTTAATTTTGCCCAACACTTATTCTGCATCTATTGAAATACGACTTTTATCTTTTCTTTTTTTTGTTTTATTTTTTATTTCTGATTAATATGAAGGTACACACAATTAGGTTACATTGTTTGCGTTTTTAAAGTAAAGTCTAAGTTGTAGTTGTTTGCTTCACTGAAGGAGACTCACTCTGTTACCCAGCACAGAGTGCCATGGTGTCAGCCTAGTTCAGGGTAAGCTCAAACGCCTGGGTTCAAGTGATTCTCCTCCCTCAGCTTCCTAAGTAGATGAGACTCCAGGCATCCACCACAATGTCAGCTAATTTTTCCCTATTTCTGGTAGAGATAGGATCTTGCTGTTGCTCAGGCTGGTCTCAAATTCTTGACCTCAAGCAATCTGCTTGTCTCAGCCTCTGAGTGCTAGGATTGTAGGTGTGAGCACTGTGCCCAGCCTTATTTTGTAATCTAACATGTATAGCCCGAGACAAATCTGTATGCGCTGGAGAAGAACACATATTCTGCTGTTGTTGGATGGAATAGTCCACATATTTCCATTAGTTTCCTTTTGTCTATAGCACTGTTCAAATCCTTTGTTTCATTACTGATCTTTCTGCCTCGATGTTCTGTCCAGGATTGAAAGTGAAGAATTAAAATCTCCCACTGGTACTGGTCTGCTGTCTACGTCTCCTTTCGGTTCTGTCAATCTAGACTTTGCATATTTAGGTGTTCTAACATCAGGCGCATAATACGTGTTTATATTTATAATTATTACGTATCTCTGCTTGATTTTTCCTTTTATTATGATACATGGTTCTTCTTCATCTATTGTGACAGTTTTGGACTTAAAGTCTCTTTTGTCTGATACAAGGATAGCCAGTTTGCTTTCTTTTGGTTACCATTTGCACGAACTATTTTTTTTTCTGTTCACTCCTTTTCAACCTACGTGTGTCCAAAAAATCAGTTTTTGTAGTGAGTTTCTTGTAGGTAACATATGGTTAGGTTATTTTTTAAAATCTATTCAGCCATTAAGTATCTTTTAATTAAAGAATTTAACTTATTTACATTTAAGGTAATGATAGCAAAGGGTTTACATTGCCATTTTGTTGGTTGTTTTCTTTTAGCATTACAGTTCTTTTGTACGTATTGTGTTCTGTTGCTGTTTTTCTTTGTAGTTTATGTTTATATTGATATGCTTTATTCCTTTTTTTTTCTTTTCTGTAAGTTTCCTCTCACTGTGAGTGTGTATGTGTATACATACACACACAGAGACATATATATATATATATGGTGTGTGGTTACCTTCAGTTTATATCAGATATTTATATAACAGTCTAACTTTTTTTTTTTTTTTAATCAGGCCCAGGCTTGAACTTGCAACCCCTGAGATACAGCACTCAGCCAACAGTCTAACTTAAGTAGATAAGATTAAGTTTAATCGCATGCAAAAACTCTACACTTTAACTTCCCCTCCCCACTTTGTTATTTTGGACATAATTTACATCTGTTCATATTATTTATCTTTAAACATATATTTACTAATACTTATTTATAATATTTTTGCCTTTTAACGTCTATATATGAGTTAAAAGTGACATACCCATTACCATTATAATAATACAGTATTCTGTATTTGCCAGTATACTATTTATCTTATCAATGAGTTTCATAATTTCTTATGCTATTATGTTGCTATTTAGTGTCCTTTTATTACAACTTGAAGTAGCTCCCTTTAGCATTTTTTTTTTGTAGAGACAGAGTCTCACTTTATGGCTCTCGGTAGAGTGCCATGGCCTCACACAGCTCACAGCAACCTCCAACTCCTTGGCTTCAGTGATTCTCTTGCCTCAGCCTCCCGAGCAGCTGGGACCACAGGCGCCCGCCACAACACCGGCTATTTTTTTGTTGTTGCAGTTTGGCCAGGGCTGGGTTTGAACCCACCAACCAAGGCATATGGGGCCGGCGCCCTACTCACTGAGCCACAGGTGCCGCCCCTTTAGCATTTTTATAAGGCAGGTCTAGTGGTGAAGGTCTCCTTCTCTTTTTTTTTCATTTTAATTGTCAAAGACTTTTTTCTCTTACTTTTTTGAAGAAAAGTTTTGTCAGGCATAGTAATCTTCACCGGGAGTTTTGTGAGTTTCTTTTTTTCTCTCTCTCTGCACATTGACTATAATATTATCCTATTTTCGTATGGCCTGTAAGTTTTCTTCTGAAAATCTATTCATAGTTGTATGGAGATTCCCTTGTATGTGGCCAGTTATGTTTCTTTTGATATTTTCAAAATTCTGTCTTTCTCCTTCGACTTTTGACAATTTGATTATAAAGTGTATCAGTGTAGGAATTTGGGGATTCATTTCGTTTGATTACCTTTGGGGTTCTTAGATTTGGATGTCCATTTTCTTCTCCATATTTGCAAAGTTTTCAGTCATTCATTCTTTAAATACCTGTCTGATCTTTTATTTCTCTCTTCTTTTTTAATACCCTTAATGCACATATAGTCACTCTATCGTATTCCATAAGTCTCCTAATTTGTTTTTTAACTTCTTTTCATCTTTTTTTTTTTATTTTTCTCTCTGATTGAGTCATTTCCAGTGACTTGTCTTAGAATCTTCAGGTCCTTCCTTCTACTTGATTTCACCTGCTGTTGAACTACTCTAGTGATTTTTTCAGTGGTTATTGTGTTCTTCAGCTTCTCAAATTCTGTTGTCATTTTAAAAATATTTTTTATCTCTTTGTTGAAATTGTTAGTTTGTAAGCCATTGTTCAATTGACCTTGCTTACCATCTTTTGACTTCTCTCTTGGGTAAATTATATAACTCTATTTCCTTAGGGTCAGTTTCTAGGGATTTATCTTGTGCCTTTATTTGGAAAATCTTTTCCTGAATCTTTATTTTCCTTGGCTCTATTTTGGTGTCTGTAAATTAGACTGAGTATCTCTCCTGGTCTTCTTGGACGATCTCATACAGGAGAAATCCCCCACTATTCAGCTCAGCCAGAGATTCTGGGGATCACTACCAAATCCTTCTCTCCATAGGGAGAAGCAGGGAGTTGTGTTGCTGTCTGTTTGTACGTGGTGATGTAGGAGGGGGAGACAGAATATCTGCCATCCAAGCTATAATCTTCATTCTCCCCCAGGGAGCTGAGCTTTGGAAGATCTGTCAAAGCTCCAAGACCATCAGAACTGAAATCAGTTCTCTAGGGTAGTCGCTTCAGGAATGGAGGGCTCCTGGATGCATGAACTGACCTCTTCCCTTCCCTGGTAGAATCCAGAATCCAAATTGTCTCTTTGATTGTATGGCCTTGTGTCAGGGGCAGGTGTGTCCCTCAGGTGGGAGTGTCCTGAATCTCCCTACCTATTTTAGTGAGTCTGGTTTTGTAGTTGTCTGGGTTGCAGCAGATTTCTATCTAGTTCATGGATTTCCCACAACAGGAATTTGCTAAATTGGTGAGTGTATCAAGGTACAAAGGCTCTAGGGTTTACCACTCCCCCATCTTGCTGATGGCACTTCTCTGTTTCCTTGTACTAGGAAGAGACTAAGCAAAATGTCAACCATCGTCAAGTCTAAATCCGAAGATTAAAAGGGTTTTAATGTTATCTTAAATTTTCTGTAACTTTTGATGTCTCAAAATAAGACCTCAAACAATGTTACCTAAATAGTGTCATTGCAGTTCAACCATATATTCATATGCCCACACACACACGTGTGAGCACACACACAAATATAGACAGAGAGAGAATTGGAAACCTATATATCAAACTTTAACACCAATTTTTCTACATCCTGAGCAAATTAAACACAGCCACAAGAGTGAATATCCTACCAAAAGGTGACAGAAATACTCAGAATAGTAAATTATGAGTCATTTTATTCCCTTTGTAGTTGGATTATGATCTTACGGAGAAGAAAAAAATGAGACTTTTTCTTTAGCTGAACTACCCAGCTCATCCTTTGGTAAGATCTTAATAAACACCACTTCTACTCCTTCAATTGCAATTAGTAAATAGTCCTATCAACTGCTCAGTAAACCTGTGTACAATCAACCCATGATAGTATTTCTGTTTCTTTTTAATTCTCCCCTCACCCCCCAACTAATTCTTGACCACTTAGTCAAGAATTTAATTCTTGACTACCAGTCCCATTCTTCTTGCTTAGGAAGGTTCATCTCTCAAGAAATTAGCCATGCTCATGGGTAGACTGATACCACTCTATACCAGGTGATAAAACAGGGACTGTCCCTTGACAGCTCAACAAACCATTCTGTATACAGAAACACATATAAAAGATACACTGATAGCACAATATATCATTCATATATATTTACAAAGTGAGTACAGTCAACAATAAGAAAGGGTATACTTTAAAGTATCAGAAGAATGGAATTGGAATGTTCTTAACACACACACAAATGCTAAATGTTTGAGGTGAAGGATACCTCAATTACCCTAATTTGATTATTACAATTGTATACCTATATGACATTATGTGTACCCCATAAATATATGTGTACAATTATGAACTGATAAAAATTTAAAGTTTAAAAGTTAAAAATATGTAACTTAACATGTGTGGTTTTTTTTTTTTTTCCTTTTTTGAAATAGAGACTCAATCTCTCACCCTGATTGGAGTGCCGTAGTGATATCAGAGCTCACTGCAGTCTCAAACTCTTGGGCTCAAGTAATCCTCCTGCCTCAGCCTCCTGAGTAGCTGGGACTACAGGTGTGCACTACCATGCCTGGCTAATTTTTTTTCTGCTTTTAGTAGAGACAAGGTCTCACTCTTGCTCAGGCTGATCTCCAACTCTGGAGTTCAAGGAAGTCTCCTGCCTCGACCTCCCAGAGTGCTAGGATTATAGGCATGAGCCACTGTCCCAGCCTTTAATATTGGCACTTTGCCTTGTCTTATAAAAGTGGACTTTACCTAGTGTCTAAGTTATACATGCATGAATACCTCCTGAGTTTTAATTTATGGGCTTTCCACAATGAATTTATTACACTGGTTTCTGCATACAAATGCCCAGCCCACTTAGCTTTTACTGTGATGTCTCCTCTGTTTGTTTATAAGTGCAATTAGGGGATCTTATTTTCCAAATTGAGTTTGCTGGGTTGAAAGTACAGTCTTCAAACCAATGCCTTGAATTTGCAAATCATATTCCAAGAAAAAAAAAAACTCACTGCAGCAAAAGCCTGAAAGAAAACAATAGCAGTAAATTCTACTAGAGGAGGCAGAATAGAATGTTCTCTATCCATCACTAAGCAAAAATTGAAAAATACAAAAAAAATAAAAAAATAAAAATAATTCTTGGTTCATTCTCAAGTCTTAATGGTAACTGGTCTGCATTTGTGAAGCTTTGTAACAAAAAGCTTTTGTCCACGACTTGTATTCATTTTAAGGTATGACAGTTCCAAAGCCTTGGTAATGTATGAGCCATCCTTGTTGAATGTAACATATTAAACAGTTCACTAGGCTTACAACAGTTCAGAATGTTAAAAATAAAATTGCACCAATAGCTCTTCCCGTCTTTGTGCCAAGGCGATACAAATGATTTTTGAATAAAGAAAACAGTGTTCATCTGAGCTTGCTAACAACACCCAGTGACACATGCTGCTGTACAATATTCTGACTCTATCTTGAACGCCCATTAGGGAGCATCATCATATGCAATATTACATATTCAAGAGCTGACAAGTGACGCATGGCTGGAAAAAACACTGATAGTGAAGCCACACTTGGGTTTTACTCTCTGGAGATCATTCTGCAGGCTGGATTTTTGCTCCTCCCTAAATCAACAAGCTCAATGCCCCCACCTAACTACATTGGAAGGGGAAAAAAGCATTTTTTTTTAGTAGCAAAATCAGCTATGTATTTGTAAAAGGATAGGAACAAACTTAAAATGCATTCTGACTTTACCTCTGGCATTTTTCGAGGACAGACAGTAACGATCTCATAGGGGTCTATAGTAATCAGTCAAATACGGTAACACAAAGTATACATCAGGAATGGAAAAAAAATACAATGTACTCAGTACTACTAGGAAACCAATTTACAATCACTCACACTTGCATATGAAAAATGAAAGACAACTATAGCCTAGGATGAAGGAGGGAAGGGGAAGGAGAAGGGAAGGGAGGTGGTGGGTCGATAGAGGGAGGGTTAGTAGGTGGATCACACCTATGGAGCATATTGCAAGTACAAGTTGGATCTATCAGGTATAGAACACAAATGTCTTAATGCTGTAATTGGGTAAATGAGGTGAAAGCTATGTTGATTAGTAGGATGTAAGCACTCCAATTTGCACAAATAATCAAAATATCGAATCCTGTAATGACATAAATGTATTTATGATCTATGTAAAAATGACTTAATAAAAAGAAAAAAATGTATACATCAGAGTATCATGGGTGCTGTCAGCATCCCCAGGTCACCTATCTGTGTCTATCTAATCAAGAACTCCTATCCATCCCCAGGTCACCTACCTGTGACTGCTTCCAATCAAGAACTCCTGAGCACTTTCTATAAGGTGACCATCTTTGCTTTCTCCTAAGAAAAGTGTTTTCCTTACCAATTGCAAATTGACACACCTCTGTGACTTGAGATGGCTTTGTCAAGGAGGCAGGCTGGTCTAACAAAGGAGACTGGTAAGGTAAAATGAATGTGTGTGTGTTGTGTGTGTGATGAGGAAGGCTGTGAATGGTCAGAGCAGCAGCAGATTAAGGTATGATTCTCAGTCATGGTGGTGATAAATGGTTGATAGGCAAGTGGCAAGGTAACTGGAAGTATCTAGAAATGCCCAGTAAAATCTTTAACTGAATGCCTTTCGGAAGCCAGAGGTCTCTCTTGCCCACAGTCTCAGGGAGAGAGCATCCTCCTGTCCCCAAAGATTCCCAGGGCCTGAAGAATTCATTTGCACTCATCCCATTAAGAGCTTTTGCTCAGTACACTGGCACATGGGGACAAGTTGTTCTGAGAAAGACGATCGCGCTCTGATAGACTGAGACATGCTGAAGACAGAGTTGAATCTCGGCAGTCTAATGGGCCCAGCGAGGCAGTAAATTTCACAGCAACTTGACACATTAATATAGAAGTACAGTCTGTTATATCAAAGGGAGATTGTCTTAGTCCTTAAGGGGAAACCAGCAATCCAAAAAATGAAAAGTGTGCACTGGTGACTTGTGAAAAATGTAGTTAACACCGAGAGCTGAAGTACAGAGGCTTATGCCATCCCTGGTTTGAGCTCTCATCAAGGGCAGACTAAGTCCCTCCTGGAAACCACACACCCCATAATGTCCACATCTTCTGACCCAGGTTCTTAGGAATCTTGCCATCTTTGTGGCCAGAGAGAAGGAAAGCCAGCAAACAAGTTTTTATTGGGGCCCTTGGGACAACGCAGGCTCTATCTCTCTAAAGCTATGGTTCCCCTTGTGTCTTTGTTCCACCATCCTGGCTGGAAGTCTATTTCTGTACCACTTCACAGGAAAAGGAAAAGAAAACAACTTAATTAACTAATAATAAGAAGACATTCTGGTAAATTAAAGAATGTCCACTGGAGAAATACGATGAACCTGTTTAAATGATCATAAAGATTAAATAAAAGGAAACATGGGCTGTATGTGTGATTTACTGCTCAGTGAAAAGGCAGACCTCCACTGTGTCAGAAAAGAAGTAAAACTCCTCAAGTCCTAGCAGTCAGGCCTGGAAAGTGATATGCGCAGATGGAGCTAGTTATGGAAGAAGAAGGAGATTATGTAGGTTTTTAATTTCATTTTGCAAATTCATTTAACAATGTTATAACATATTCTTAAGGCATGCATTTTTAATAAACCACAGGAAGTGGGAGCTAACTCAATTTATTAACACCTTTTGCCTTTCTTGCTTAGTAATTATCTAATACTAATACTTTTAGTACACACACTTAATTTTCTCCCAAGCTATAGCCAAAGCGTAACTGGAGAGGGGAGGTGCTTTCTTTCTTATGCCTGCGATTCAGTCCCTCTCTCCTTCCCATGCTCAGTGCTTAAGAACCAAACCTGGCCCTTGCATAACAGAAAGTTCATTTAGTCAAATCAATGTGCGCTAGTCTGGCAGAAGAGTTAGCTCCTCAGGGGACTATGCCATCATTCTATTTTTATTTTTGTTTTGGTTTTGTTTCAAATAGTGCTCTAAAAGATATTTAGTATCAGAGTAAGGTTTGATTGAATGACACCAGCAGCTGGAGGTTTGGGGATTGGAGCCCAGTTCAGGTGGTTCTCTCTTTACTTTGGAAGATAGTCTGGATGACAGCACATCTGGAGCAATAGAATTTGGGGTCTTTAGAGAAAAAGGCCCTAAATGTGAAACAAAGAAGTCAGAGGCAACTAAGTATGATTTGTCCAAATCCAGGAAAATACTGTTCCCCCTACCAAGAATTACATGATACCTCCTATAGGTCACTGCAAAGGTGAAGTAACAACCTCCTATTTACATGATCGTAGTGATTTTATTACTGATGCTGCATACCCAGCTATATTTTAATATCAACAGTAGCCGAGGTTCAGGACAACTACATGAATCACCTGTGTGTTCACCGTATCCTGGCCCCTTTACTAAGCATGCTTTCAGGGACCCACCTCAATGATCTAGTCTGATCATAAAAAGTGCAGGTGAACACCCTGTTTTGGTTTATTTCTGATTACGTATGGTTTATTTTGAAGTTGCATCCAGCTGGATGGCATTTGAGAAAGAAAATTGTATCTCACTTACTCTGCTCATGTGTAGGTAACACAAATGGTTTGAAAAGTAAATCCCTTTGCTGCCTCTGGGGGCCAGGCAGCAGGGGTGGGGTAGACAACTGAAGCAGACAAGAGAGTACAGCTCCCAATCCGTCCCACCTCCCATGCCGACGACTGAATGTGGACTGGACAAATTCCACAGAGTTCTCATGAATAACCCTCATGGTAGACACTTTTATATGGAGATAACTAAAGATTAGGGGCAATATCTGCTGGGACAGTCTGAGAAATTGAGCTGCCTGTGCTTGTCTGAGGTGAGGTCTTGGGTTGCTCATGGTACTGGGAGAGGCTCTTAAACCCTAGTATGTTTTCTCAAGGTAAGGAAATTCCCAGGGAGCCCACGTACTCTCAAAGTAGATTTCCCATTTGATCCTACAAACCCATTACTAGGCATTTAATCAGAAGAACAAAAAAATCATTTTATAGAAAGACGTTTGCCCTAGATTGTTTACTGCAGCTCAATTTATAATCACCTAAATGTGGAAACAACTTAAATGTCCATCAACCCAGGAATGGATTAACAAACTGCGGTAGATGTTTACCATGGAATATTATTCAGCCATAAAAAGATGGAGACTTTACATCTTTTGTATTAACCTGGGTGGAGTTGAAAGACATTTTTCTTAGTAAAGTATGACGGAATGGAAAAGGAAGCATCTAATGTATTCAATACTAATATGAAGCCAGTAGACCATCTAATTTTATGCTTCCTAAGAGAAAAACTCAATTCGAGTCAAGTTGCAGGGAGGGGGGATGAAAGACGGGAGAGAGGGGAGGAGGGAAGGGACGGGTGTGCTCCCACGTAATGGGCACCATGAAAGAGTATAGGGCATACCTCTTGGGTGCAGGATACAACTACAAGATGGATTCTACTCTAAAAAATATAAAAATTGTAACCTAGTTGTTTGTACCCTCACATTAAGCTGAAACCACACACACACACACAAAAAAAAAGAAGAAGAGCAGACAGCCTGCCCATGATGAGGACAACCCCTCCCCCAACCCAGAGACCTGAGGAGAGCTGTGGACGATCATCCTATAAGCTGCAGGTCTGAATGAAAGAAACTGGACTGAGATTTGGGAGAAATAATTCACCCATCCCTCAGCATCTAGATAGAGCTATCGAAGCATGAGCAAAATAAAGAGAAATGGTGTGCAATTTTGCAAACATACTCGTGTGTGTGTGTGTAGCACACACAAAAGAAAGATAGAATTGCATGCAAAAGACACAGGATCCTGTCTAGAATTGGAAAGGGAATGATTTTTCTCATACTGTCTACTATAGATCAACATTCACCTGGATTGAGGTGGAACACATTCTTCTTAAAGCATCACAAGAATGCAGAAGCAGGATTCATTCCAGTGTGTTCAATCTAATATGGAGGCAGTAGATGATCTAACACAAGGTGGGGGGCAGCGCAATGTGGGAGAGGGGAGGAGAAAGAGGAGTGTGGGTTCACGGTGTATGGCACACCTCTTGGGGAGTGGGACACAATCATAAGAGGGACATTACCTATGATTACAAATGCAATCAGTGTAACCTAATTCTTTGTACCCTCAATGTATCCCAAACAATAAAAAATTCATTCAACAAAATGGAAGCTTATACACAAAAAAAGACAGTAAAAAGAATACAACTAATTAAGTTGAAACCAAATAATATACTTGCATAAAATTATACAAGAGTTATCAAGCAATAGAACAGGCACTGCTAAAAAATCAAAATGCTAACACAGCAGAAATGTCAAATAATCCCGGTAATATGAAAACCAGTAACAACAACAAAATCAACAGGTTGAAGTGAGTAGTTAGGAAGCTACTGTACAAATAAAAGACAGTTAGTGACTACCTACACATAGTAAGGCTAATCAGAACCCTCAACTAAGCAAATGAAGCAGAAGATGTTTTCGAAGATAAGATGGAAGAAAATTTTCACCAAAATAAAGAAAGAAATAAATCAGAAAATTGGAAGGTCACAGAAGATTCCAGGAAATTTTAATACAGTCAATATTAAGATATGATTTTCATTAAAGTTAATGAATTCCCGTAACAAAGAGGTAATTGTTCAGTCATACAGACAGCAAAGCAAATCGCCTACAAAAGTAAAATAATCAGATGGACCTTAGACTTTTGCCATAATAATATTCAATGCAGGGTGGTGCCTGTGACTCAAAGGAATAGGGTGCCGGCCCCATATACCGGAGGTGGCGGGTTCAAACCAGGCCCCTACAAAAAATATATATATATATATTTTTTTTTTTCAATGCAAAGGAAAACGTCTTCATAGGTCAAAGAGAAACTTTGATCCAGAATTGTTAAACTCAGCTTAGTTTTTATAGTTCATACCAATACAGTATCATGCAAACATTTTCAAACAAGAAAGAAATTAAGAAATACAACTTTTAGAATAAATAAATATACACACACACATACACATATGTACAAGGGTCTGACAATTAAGTCCATGAACCTGACTCTGTGTACTTAACCTTGGTAGCAATGTACAAACAATGTGCTAAGGTTTCACAGTCTTGGTACATCAGTGTCTCACAGCTGTGTTTGTGTTGCTGAGTGGTGTTCATTATTGTTGCTGTGTGTTTTTGTGTGGTCACTGATGGTCATTCCTTTGCTTTGTGTGGTCACTGATGGAAATTGCTTTGAGAGGTGAGCCAGGCACTGGCATCTGTGCGTAGCTTCCCAAGGGGAGTACTTTAAAGGTGACCGTAGTGCTATTCGGCGATGAGGTGCGTGTAGGTAGCACTTGTTCTAGCATGAGTTCACGAACTTAGTTGACAGACCTCATAAAAACCTCATATTATAAAAAAACTTAGTGAATTATTTTGCATATCAAAATGTGTAACTTGACAAGGGAGAAGACATACTAAAAACAGATGGTTAAGGAAGAGCCATTTAAAAATAATTATGAGAAATTAGAGCCACAGGAAAAAATAAACAGTTAATATACCTGAGCATATAAAAATAATTAATAAGTATTAAGTGTTGAAATAAAGAAACATGGGGTAAAATGTAAACACAATAGTATCATCTTCAGTGGAGGGAGTCAATCGGTGCTATATAAATTTAAAGCACATTTCTTTTTATATTTTATTTATTTTTTTGAGAGACAGAGTCTCACTATGTCTCCCTCGATAGAGTACTGTAGTGTCCCAGCTCACAGCAACCTCAAACTCTTGGGCTCAAGCAATTCTCTAGCCTCAGCCTCCCAAGTAGCTGGGACTACAGGCACCTGTTACAACACTGGCTATTTTTTTGTTGCAGTTGTCATCATTGTTTTAACTTGTCCGGGCCAGGTTCAAACCTGCCAATTTTGGTGTATGTGGCTGGCTCCGTAACCACTGTACTCTGGACGCCGAGCCTAAAGCACATTTCTTTTTAAAAACCAGACCTACATATGGGGAAGCCAACCTCTTAATAATTTTCATAATCTTATCCTGTTAACAGTACAGGGATATTTTAAGAACTAATATATTTATTTAAAGGTCAATTATTCCTTCATTTGCACTTAAATTTCTTTTTCCTTGCTGATTAATTCAGATGTTAAGTGCATTAATACTCTTATTGAAAATAAAATATGATTTTAATTGTGTAAAGTATAATAATCCATTAATCAACAGAGCCAGCTGGCTAACTCGATTCTGTTTGTGTACGTATTATCCTTTGTCAACCAGAGATGGCTGTTTCAAGAATGGTTACAGAATTGGGTTCCCTGATAAGAGACTGTCACAGTCCAAAATAATAATAGTTGATATGACTCCCAAATTATAAAGGTCAGAGAACAGTTATCAAAATAAAAACTTAAGACAAATCAAACAGTCTAATTGAACAAAAATTTATAAATTGAGGAGCCCCCAGAATCCAGAGAGACCTTGAGGCTGCCACACAGTCAGATAACACTTATGGACAAAGAATGGAAAGTCACATACAGAAAATGGAAGGGAGATACAGAAATATCTGGTCTGGTTACATCTGTGTGTCTGCCTTAATTGAGCAGGGTTTGAACAGTTGGCTGCCAGTGATTGGTCAAAACAAGGCTACTGTGACTGACTGAGACTCAGCTACTTGTGACCAGAGGAAGGTACTTGTAGGTTAGAGGCAGGGTGTAGTGGCTCATGTCTGTGGTCCCAGCTACCAGGGAGGCTGAGGAGGGAGGACTGCGTTAGCCCAGGAGTTTGAGACTAGCCTTAGCAATACAGTGAGACCCCCATCTCTAAAACAAATAGACAAAAAATGTAAGTTACAGTCAGTTTACACAGCCAGGTAGGTTACAGCTTACTAAGGACAGAGAAACTTCTAGGCCAAACTTACAATGTGTAAGGAGGCAGCTTTAGGCTAAATTTAATTTAGTAATCCACTTCTTTTGGTCAATTTCTTGAGAGGATTTCCCCAACTTTAGGCACTGATGTCACTCTGTCACCATCACAAAAGTAATTATTGAATGGCAAATTTTACTGTGGTTCATAGGTGGTTCAGGGGTAAAATTCTCAAATTCTACTAGAAGAAATAGAACAATAGTGAGTTTTGTTAAGATGGGAACAAGGAAACAAAACAATAAACACTAATTAACATCAGGTTACATTTTTATAAAGGTTAGAAAAGAGGGGACTTCGTTATTCTAGAATCTCTTCTTTTCAAGAGAAGAAAAAAGCTGGTCTGTTTGGTGATATATAATTCTCACTCTACATTAAAGTTTCCGTTTGATTATATCCCACTTAGCACGACTCCATTGGGATCTAGTCTGGTCTCTTGGAGCTTAATACATGAGCTCAGTACAAAACAATGGACTCCCATAATTTTCTTTTACATAGTGAGTGATAAATCATCAAAGGCAAGATGGGGACAATTATCACAGTATGAAAATTTAAGTGTCACCAGGAGGAGGCCCATCTTCCAAGACCTATGAAGATTTGAACTAAAACACGATGTTCTTACAGGGAAGATAGACAGTTTTGCTTAATTTGTACAATCTAAGGAAATCAAGTACAGATTATCAGGAGTCTAAAGATCATTGCCATAATAAAAAGTTACTATCTTTTGCCCACTTTCTAGATATTAAATGATTTTAGGACTTAGAATACATTGGAGAAAAGAAAGTTGGCTTCAAGTGAGAAAGAATCTTGTAATATGCTGGCAAGTACACAGTGTCCCCAAAGGTCACCCATAAAGTTGCCATACATAGGGAAAATGGGAAATTGTGGCTAAAATGTACCTTTATTTATAAAATTGTACAAAGAAGTGGCCAATACATAGGGAATATTTTGTAAATAGTTTTTAAAATCTTGTAATGAGTATTTGTAAATAAAAGTACAATTAGCTATAATTTCCCATTTACCCTATGTATGGTGACTTCATGGGTGACCTTGGGGACATCCTGTATTCCCTCAATTCTTTCTAAGCAGACCTAGAGCCGTTTGCTCAGACATCCACACATTTGGGAAAAGGTAAATTGTGGGAGGCAGAGCCTGCATTGATACAGATCCTCAAGATTGGAATGTCCTCCTATTGCAGGCCCATGGAGGGTGAGTATGTGAATCTACAGACACCCCTCCAGGAGGGTCATTTCCCCAGTCCCACGTGTGCAAAAGGATAAACAGCTGGCAGATGGTGGAACTCCCTCCGTTACTTCCTTTACCTCTTAACAGCTGCCATGGTGGGAGAGGCCAAGAGGAAATCTTTGCACATGCCCCACCCCAGTCCCAGTCAAAATGGCAAATAAAAAATGAAACTGCCTCTCTGAGTTTCTTAGAGACTTAAAGAATATAGGAGATGTCCCTGATATGTCTCCTTTTACTTCAGAAGTCTGTCCCCTACAAAAGTTAGTTGGGTCACAGCAGAGGAGAGTGGGCGGCCAACAGCAGATTGAAACAGACTGTGGGGCTTGGTATATGACTAGTGCTCTAGTGAATACTTTCTTTTCCTTTCCTATAAGAAAAAAAGACAAAAAAAAAAAAAAAAGAAACATTTCATATTCTCCTGAGATGAACAATAATGTACATTTATGGTTTGTCCCAGGGCTATGGTAACTATCTGGCCTTCTGACATATTCCAGAGGGACATGGACATTCTGCAGAATATCCCATTAATCTGCTGTATCAATGACACTGTGTTCAATAGAAGAAATTAGCAAGGTGTGGCAAATACATAGGAGGCTCTGCTATGATGTACATGTGTTTACTCCACAGGGAAGGATCAAAGCCCACAAAGACTCAGAGGTGTACAACATCAGTAAAATTTTTAGAGAGTCAGTAGTCTGAGGCATGCTAAGACAACTTCATCAAAGCAAAGGACAAATTAGTACATTTTATGCCTCTCAATATTAACAAAGAAGCACAAAGCTTGGGAGCCCTCTGCAGGCTCTGAAGGCAGCAGACGCCTCACTTGGGCAGGCTGGTCTGGTTTGTTGACTGGCTGATGTGGAATCTGGCAAGCTTTTGTGATTGAGATCTGGAATAGAAAGGTTTGCAGACTTGCAGGCTGCAGGTCAAGCACTCCTGATGCACAGGCTGAAAGACCAGCACACTGCAAGACTGGAGCTGAGTAGCAGGGGGACAATGCAACGTGAGGCTCATATCAAGCCCCAGGAGAGTCACTACAAAGACAGAGATTTCTAGGGTTTTGCAAGAAGTCATGCCCTCTCCAACTATAGGTCATTCACAAGGCAACTCCAAAATTGCTGTTTTGTCCAGGAAGAGACTAACTATCTGCCCACAGGTGAGCCAAAGCCACGCAGTTAGAGCTGTTCAACGTGATCTCGATTCTTTAGACACGTCAAGTCATAATGTTGGACATTCCAACAGCAAAGCATTGTTAAGACCCCAGGCGTGATCAGAAGACACACGTGCACGACCAGGTGGCCCCGTGACAAGCTGTTCACCATGACTGCAGCTGAGGACGTGCCCAGTGCTGAAGGACGACAAAAAGGCTGCTGTTTTCATGGATGAGCCTGAATCTTTTCCCCACGGCCAGGACATCCTGGACAACATTGCCTTGAACAGGGAGTACCCACTTCACAACAAAGGGCGAGCAGTGCTGGTGAACCCTATGATTCCATCCCATTCTGCACTTTTCTGAAGTTTCTCACCTATGGAATTGTGAATGGCCTCCTAAATTTGACTCTTAGAAGTGCAGCTGAGGTGTCGACTAGGTGGCAATCCCCTAATAGGATTCTTTTTTTCCATGGGGTTGGTTTTTCAAGAACTGGCATACGATAAACATTCTGATGCAAATATCTTTGTTATAAGGTGATTTTTGGTCTTCTGGATATATACCTAGTAGAAGAATTGCAGGATAGAACAGCAGGTCTATTTTTAGATCCCTCAGTGATACCCAAACTTCTTTCCAAAAGGAACGTATTAGTTTGCATTCCCACCAGCAGTACAGAAGTATTCCCTTTTCTCCACATCCATGCCAACCTCCACAGTTTGGGGATTTTGTGATGTGTGCTAATCTTACTGGAGTTAGATGATATCTCAAAGTGGTTTTGATTTACATGTCAAATCTACTAAGTGTAGAGTATAAATGTCTTAACACAATAATTAAGAAGGTGTGGTGAAGACTATGTCAACCAGTTTGATGTTATTTTGAATTGTATATAAAACCAGCACATTGTACCCCCATCCCTCCCCCCCAAAAAAGAACTGGAATACATTGGTATAGAAACCACGGGGTTGAAGTAGGCATTCCCTGATTGCCATTAAGCCAACGAGGCATCTAGAGAATACACTCTTCCCGTTCTTACAACTTAAGGCTGTGGTTTTCTGTTCCCATTTTTGTAGCTGATTTAGTTTTTTTATTCCCAAGATCTCACCAGGTCGTGGCTTTCACCTGGGAACACAGAACGATCCCTACCACATTTTAAGCTATGGTTGCCCTGAGATGACTTCAAGCTCCTCGGGGCATGAGATCAGGAAACCAGACAATTCACTGTATGGACACTGTCAACTGATTCTGATCTCTAGGAAGTGGAGTGTGGTTGCTGTGCCATAGGAAAGGTCAGGTTAAGACCATATTTGGGGTTCAGGTGGCCCACAGGGTATCCCTTGAGTGCCCATGTTAGTGATAAGTGGATAAGCACGTTGTCCACTCCTTGAGAAGGATATAGAAACCAGAACTCAAACCCCTCAGGAATGAGGGGCCTGGTTGTTCCATGTGTCTAGACCAGCAGAGATGCTGGCTGAGATGGGGAAAATCTGTAACAGGTATTGGTACAGGAAAATACAAAATATGAAAGAGACCCCTGCAGAAGTGGGTCTCGTACCCATCCCTCAAACTCAGGTAACCAGACCACTCCCAAACATGGAATGCTGCTCCCAGGTGGGTGTAATTACTCTAAGAAGTGAGCTGACATGAGTTGAATAAAGAGTGGACCCTACTGCTCTGCTCCAGCTCCCGTGCCTCTAGGGATGAGACACCTGTCCCCTGGCTTCCAGGAGCATCCACCGACAGCAACTCAGAGCAGAGTCTCACAAGGGAACTGCTTTCTCACACGGGACTGCCTGGCCCAAGACTGTTCATTCAGGAGGAATCCGTAGCTGATGGCTAATTGATTCAGGAAAAGCAAGTCTCACCAGAGATGGGCCAGAGCTTCACTTGCAGCCAGGGCATGGGTCAGCTTCTCTTTCTGCTCAATTCTGTCATCTTTACTTCTTTACAAATGTCTCTCCCAAAAGTACGTCCCAGTAGGCTTTCTGCAAGCAACTCTGTCTCTCAGATTCTGTTTCCAAGCAGCCCAATTTAAGACAACCTGCCTAGACCTCTGCATAACCACAATGCCACACTGGAAAATAAACCTTAATTATGTTAAGTCACTGTAATTTGGAGATTGTCTATTAGCACAACATAGTCAACCCATCTTGATTTGTCTCTGATACACAATGAATAATGTGTGTGGACCCTTGACAGTGAGTACAACCTCCCACAGTTATCAAAGTTTAGTGAAAAGCTAGTCTGAAGAGGATGAATCCATCCACTTCTCTGAAAATTCTAGATTTTCTTTCTTTTTTTTTTTTTTTTTTTTTTTGAGACAGTCTCACCCCATCACCCTTGATAGAGTGCCGGGGCATCATAGCTCATAGCAACCTCAGACTCTGGGGCTTGAGTGATTCTCCTGCCTCGGCCTCCCAAGTGGCTGAGACTACAGGCACCTGTCAAAACACCTGGCTATTTTTAGAGATAGGGTCTTGCTCTGGCTCACGATGGTCTTGAACCTGTGAGCTCAGGCGATCCACCCTCTTTGGCTTCCCAGAGTGCTAGGATTATAGGTGTGAGCCACCATGCCCCGCTGAGCATTCTGGACTTTTGCACCAGCCATATAAGAAAGCACAGAAATCACAGTTTTATACCCCAACTCCAAACCTCCTCCGCACTCTCAATCACTGTGCTGGGACCACTTTAATAAACAACACCTCAGTAGATGCCCTCAGCTTATATTGAGGATGCTGTGACTTGAATTGCTTCATTCAACATTGGCAACAACCTCGTGACGTAAGTACAATTTACATCTTACAGATAAAAAAAAAAAAAAAACAAAAAAACAGCTTAGAAAGCTTATGTAGCAATTTGGCGGAACCCGGGTTTTCCTGACTCCTAAAGCCCTGCTCTGAACCAGGACTTTACATGAATCAAAGAAATGGTAGTGATGTCTCTGTGGTAGTGCTTGTGTGCGCAGCACTAGCATTAGAAACAGCAGGTAAGCGATGACCGGGGTCACAGTGTGGGGCCTGTCCAAGACTATCCCTTTGTGTCCTCTGCCTGCTGGTGCCTTTACTCCAGAGCCTCTCACAGACTGGCTTCCTTGGTAACTTACCTGACGCTTGCTGGACGCTAAACACGCTTTTTATAAAAGATTTTTTTTTTTTTTTAAGTTTATAAGGCTAAGGTCATTATCACAGCACTTTCCATAATTCTCTGGAAGAACCACTATCTCCCAGAAACCTTTGAAAAACAACCTATTTAAAACCAATTTCCCCTTAGATGATAGATTGCCTGTTCTCTTCCTCCTTTCCCTCTTGTCTCCTGTTCAGATTTGCACAAAGCAAGATTGTTGTTCTGCAGAAATCTATCTCCTGTGTGTTATCCCTGATTGGAGGCTACACAATCTCCTGCGTGTGATGCAATAATCTCTTCCCCCCTGTGAGCTGCTACAGAAATGATTACGGTGCCACAGACAGGACAGGGTGTGAGGAGAGCCACTTTGGAGAAAGGCAGGTCCTCGAACGAGGCAGGTGTTCTTAATCCCGATGAGCGGGAGTCTGGACACGAAACCACTTTGTCTTTCTTGCTCTCTCAAGAAATGTATTTCATAGACCGAGTGGTTGTTAAATTAAACACTGAAAAACTCTGCTTCATTACTTGTAGAGTAAAAGAGGAGTTGCACTTTGTACCTTTTCTGTTTGACCTTTCCAGAGCAATATTAAGTACCTGATTCTCCAAGTTCTGAGATGTTTAATACACGGCACCATGGTCTGAGGATCTAATCAGAGGGTTAGGGAGTTTGCCACTCTGAATCTTAATCCTCCACTGTGCTGAGCAATTTCCATGCCCCTTGAAGAAATCAGTCCATCTCTCCCAATCTCAGTCTCCTCATCATTAAAATGGGAGCAGGAAGCATGTGTCACCATGGACACCTGTGCGAATTCATTACTTTAAATACATAAGATTTTATGTAACTGCTAAGTACTCTATTCTTTTCTGCATTATTGGAAGAATAAAAGGAAAGATTGCTCCCGCATTTCCAAGAAATGTTAGCACTATATACATGTCACTAGAGACATTTATGTGGCCGCGTGTGTTTGAAGACAGGAAGAAAGATACACCGGCAATCAGACTGATGCTGTACAGTGGGGGCGAGGCTGTGCCCAGCTCTGCGGCCCAGCAATCAATATGATGGACTCAGGTGAGGAACGGGCAGTGAAGGGAGATGAGCTCTGGGAAGCAAACACAGATTCTGTCTCTAGGCAAGTGTCCTTAATAGTAAAAAATGAGAGAGAAGAAATACAGAAAATGTGTGTGATAGAAACAGAGCTGCTTCTGAACAGAAAGCGCTCTGAGGAGCACTATCAACTCTCAAGCTGAAGGAAGACAGAAGCCTCGCCTTGTGCTTTGTCTGAGGGAAGGGTATTTTCATAACGTGGGGGAGGCCGTGAGCTGCTTTTAATAACGTGCGTCATCCTCGGCCATGTCAGCACAAGCACGTGCGTGGGGAAGGGTGGGGAGAGAGGGGCCAGTGCACAAGCTGTCCTCTGAGGACTGAGGGAGGAGGCTGTGGGGGTGGAGCTGGGGTGGAGAAGTGGCCTAGGCTGAACCAGGGGGCTTAGCTGGTATCTGAAGAGAAGGAGACCTAGGGTACCATAAACAGGAGACACAAGCAGGGGCTGGGAGCCTAAACTGCTGAAACGCTGGGTTACTATCCTGGCTCAGGCCTTGCCAAGACTTTGAACTACCTGATATATATAAACGAGAGAGGCTGACCTCAGTGCACAGCCAAAGATCTATAGTGCATGAACCCCCTGATATGCTTTGCTTAAGCCTTCTGAATGCAACCTGAGTCTTAGACCAGAGTTCTTTCTCTGTTACACACCTCCCCATGTTCATCGTGTGGTTCTCCAAACAAAGGAGTGGCCCAGCAACTGTAAAGAACAAGGAAAGACAACCAAAATCCCACACAATTCGGAATAGGCTGCATGGCCTAACACCTAAGCAGGGCTGTCCAACCACTGTCTTTCTCTGCTGCACATGGGAAGAATAAGAAAATGCTTTTAGTGATATCTGATGTCACAGATAACGAAAAATGTCCTCACAAAATCAGCATGCAGCCTGGGGGCCATAGGTTGGACACCCTGTGTCCTAGTGCAGCGGTTCTCAACCTGTGGGTCGCACCCCCTTTGTAACAATGAAAATACGGCCTGCATATCAGATATTTGCATTACAATTCATAACAGTAGCAAAATCACAGTTATGATGTAGCAATGAAAATAATTTTATAGTTGGGGGTCAACATGAGAAACTGTATTAAAGGGTCACGGCATTAGGAAGGTTGAGAATCACTGTCCTAGTGTGTCTAGAATATACTAAGCTCACAAAATAATGTGCCCATTTATTTATCTAAGAGTCACTGATTACCTCCTCTGTTGTCGGTGTCAGGCATACTGTAATAAATAGAACACGGCCTTTCTTTTTGAGGAAGTGACATATAAAAAGTTGTGGAGAATGGGAGACAGACAAGGAGCATCTGAGATAGGGATAGAAATGACGATAAGTCACTTTAGACAGAAGTGGGGGGAATTAAGAAAGTAAAAGAGTGTCAAGGAACACAAGGTGTCCAAGGTTCAGGCAGAGGGGTGAGGGCAGGTCTCTAGGAAGAGGTGACACTGGCCAGGAGTCTGTGTGAAGACCTGGGAGAAGACCATTCTGGGAAGAGTGAAGAGCAAGTTCAACAGCCCTGTCGAGAGAAAGAGCTTTCTGGTTTTAAAGATCAGCAAGAGTATCAGTGTGGGTGGAGAGACAATTATGGAGGGAACAGCAGAAGACGGAGCAGTGGAAGTGGCAGCATCCTATCTCTCAGTATCTTATAGACTCCAGCCAGGAGTTTGCATCTGATTCCAAATGCAACAAGACTGCGTTCAAGGGTTTAACCTGCAAGATCACATAGCCTGGCTCATATTTAAAGAAGTGGCATGCTTGCAGAGTTGGTAAACTCTGGTGGGGGCTGGGTAGGGAAAGTTGTAGAGAAAAAGAGGCCTGGCAGGAGATTATTGGGGTGGGTCAGGTCCAGAGATAACTGTGAAGGTTGACAGGAGATGGAAGTGATGGGGTTTGAGATAAAGTTTAGAGGTTCAGCCAACAGATCACCAGTGGACTAGGTGTCAATAGGGTTTAGGTAATAAAATAAAGATGAGTCCCAGGATTACGTGAGTCAAGAATGAATCAATCGGAGGCGGAGCAAGATGGCAGCCGAGTAACAGCTTCCTTGCATCTGGGCACCGTGAGTCGGGGGAGATAGGACTCCAGGCATCTCTGGCTGGTGGGAACTGCCTATCATCACTCCTATGAGGCTACAGGGAGTCAGCGAGAGACTTCTGGACCCCAAGAGGAGGACTAAAACAGTGGAAAACCGGCAAGTGGTCGCGTGTGTTCAATCCGTCTAAACCCGCCCACAACTGTAAGTTCAGTAGCAGCGAGACTGCAAACCAGAAAGGCCTTACCTGTGAACTGTTTTGATGTGCTTGGACTTGGCACTGAGTTGAACTGCCTTGGGGAAGGCCTGAGCGGGAGTGCGGAGAACTTTGGTCGTTGTCTAGGGCCCCAGTCTGAGCCGCTGAGCCAGACGGAGCTAATAGTGTTTGGCGGTGGGTCACACGGATCCATTGTCAGTGATCTGCCCCGGCAAGCTCCGCCCTCAGGGTCGCAGAGCTAGAAACGGGTGGGAGCTGGTAACCCAGCAACCAAGTAGCCTAAGGGTGGGGTCTGAGCTGCCTTGCAGCCCTAACCCTCAGGGGCAGAGTGAGACCGGTTTTGGCACCCTGGGTAAGTGGATAGCCACTTCAGCAGTGATTCCAGCAAGAAAGCTGGGAAAGCTTCTGCTCAGCAAGTTTACAAGTTCAAAGTGCCTTTTAAGTGGGCTGAAGAGAGATTTAGGGTGTCTACCTGCTGGGGTTTGAGAAATCAGCTGCCTCCAGTCGTATCAGAACTGTGACTAACATCTCATACCCCATAAGACCACGTGTTGCCCAGACAATATTCAATAACATATACAAACTGCTTTGTTTTTGGTTGTGTATTTTTTTCTTTTTTTTTTTTTGTTTGTTTATTTTGACGTTGTTGATGTTCTTGTTTTTTAATTTCAATCTTTTCCATACAGATCCCTTTTTCTTTCTCAATTTTTCTAGTTTAATTATAATTTCCCATTGCTGCCTTTTTTAATAACTACAACTTCATTTTTGCTAGTGTTTCTACCGCTATCATTTGGTTTTTCACCCCATTGTATCCCCGTAAAGTTTTCTGTTTGCTTGTTTTGGTTTGATTTATAGCATTTTTGTCTTTCCTCTCTACTTGGTGGAGGTGGGGTACTGTGTCTGATCAGGTGAGCAAAGAGCTGCTGACCTCAAGGGAACCACCCAACTGGGGCACCCCCAGAAGGTGGGGTTTTTTAAGGTTGTGTCAAAGTACCCTACTGTACACCTATATTGCCCTGTCTCCCTCTTTCTGTGCCTCTCTTCTTTTTGTCAATATTCCTTATCCCCACCCCCTCTCCTTTCTCTATCTTTCTTTTTTTTTTTTTCTTATCACTCGGTCCTCCTTTCTTTCATCCCTTTTTTGCTCTTCAATCTTCTCATCCTTCTAGTCCTGTAACCCTTAGTCCACAGGCACAAGATCTTAAAGAGCAAGAGGAAGTGAAAGGAAAATTAGGGCAAGGAAACAGATAAAAGAAATCACCCATGAGGAAGAATCAGCAGAAAACTCCAGGCAACATGAAGAACCAGTCCAGAACGACCCCGCCAAGGGTCCATGAGGTAGCTACTGCAGAGGATTCCACCTATACAGAAATGTTAGGAATGACAGAAAGGGAATTTAGAATACACATGTTGAAAACAATGAAAGAAATGATGGAAACAATGAAGGAAACTGCTAATAAAGTGGAAAATAACCAAAAGGAAATCCAAAAACAGAATCAAATCAGAGATGAACGATATGAAGAATATAAAAAGAATATAGCAGAGCTGAAGGAAATGAAACAGTCAATCAGGGAACTTAAAGATGCAATGGAAAGTATCAGCAACAGGTTAGACCATGCAGAAGAAAGAATTTCACAGGTAGAAGACAAAGTTCTTGAGATAACTCAGACAGTAAAAGAGGCAGAAAAGAAGAGAGAGAAAGCAGAACGTTCACTGTCAGAATTATGGGACTTTATGAAGCGTTCCAACATACGAGTTATAGGAATTCCAGAAGGGGAAGAAGAATGCCCCAGAGGAATGGAAGCCATACTAGAGAATATTATAAAAGAAAATTTCCCAAACATCACCAAAGATTCTGACACACTGCTTTCACAGGGATATCGGACCCCAGGTCGCCTCAACTCTAACCGAGCTTCTCCAAGACACATTGTGATGAACCTGTCCAAAGTCAAGACAAAAGAAAAGATTCTGCAAGCTGCCAGGAGTAAGCGCCAGTTGACCTACAGGGGCAAATCCATCAGAGTGACCGCAGACTTCTCTAATGAAACTTTCCAAGCAAGAAGACAATGGTCATCTACCTTTAATCTACTTAAACAGAACAATTTCCAGCCCAGAATTCTGTACCCTGCTAAGCTAAGCTTCAAAATTGATGGAGAAATCAAATCATTTACGGATATACAAACATTGAGGAAATTCGCCACAACAAGACCAGCTCTACAGGAAATACTTCAACCTGTTCTGCACACTGACCACCACAATGGATCAGCAGCAAAGTAAGAACTCAGAAATCAAAGGACAGAGCCTAACCTCCACACTGATGCAAAAGATAAAACTAAGCAATGGACTCTCACCAAATAAGATGAATAGAATACTACCACACTTATCAATTATCTCAATAAATGTTAATGGCTTGAATTCCCCACTGAAGAGACATAGATTGGCTGACTGGATTAAAAAACACAAGCCATCCATTTGCTGTCTGCAAGAAACACACCTGGCTTCAAAAGACAAATTAAAGCTCCGAGTCAAGGGATGGAAGACAATTTTTCAGGCAAATGGAATTCAGAAGAAAAGAGGAGTTGCAATCTTATTTTCAGATACATGTGGATTTAAAGCAACTAAAGTCAAAAAAGACAAAGATGGTCACTTTATATTGGTCAAGGGAAAACTACAACAAGAAGACATTTCAATTCTAAATATTTATGCACCCAATTTAAATGCTCCCAGATTCTTGAAGCAGACCTTACTCAGTCTGAGCAATATGATATCTGATAATACCATCATAACAGGGGACTTTAACACACCTCTTACAGAGTTGGACAGATCCTCTAAACAGAAATTAAACAAAGATATAAGAGATTTAAATGAGACCCTAGAACAACTGTCCTTGATAGACGCATATAGAACACTCCACCCCAAAGATAAAGAATATACATTCTTCTCATCACCCCATGGAACATTCTCCAAAATTGATCATATCCTGGGACACAAAACAAATATCAACAGAATCAAAAGAATTGAAATTTTACCTTGTATCTTTTCAGACCATAAGGCACTAAAGGTGGAACTCAACTCTAACAAAAATGCTCCACCCCACCCAAAGGCATGGAAATTAAACAATCTTCTGTTGAATAACAGATGGGTGCAGGAAGAAATAAAACAGGAAATCATTAACTTCCTTGAGCATAACAACAATGAAGACACAAGCTACCAAAACCTGTGGGATACTGCAAAAGCAGTTTTGAGAGGAAAATTCATCGCTTTAGATGCCTACATTCGAAAAACAGAAAGAGAGCACATCAACAGTCTCACAAGAGATCTTATGGAATTGGAAAAAGAAGAACAATCTAAGCCTAAACTCAGTAGAAGAAAAGAAATATCCAAAATCAAATCAGAGATCAATGAAATTGAAAACAAAAGAATCATTCAGAAAATTAATGAAACAAGGAGTTGGTTTTTTGAAAAAATAAATAAAATAGATAAACCATTGGCCAGACTTACTAGAAATAGAAAAGTAAAATCTCTAGTAACCTCAATCAGAAACGATAAAGGGGAAATAACAACTGATCCCACAGAGATACAAGAGATCGTCTCTGAATACTACCAGAAACTCTATGCCCAGAAATTTGACAATGTGAAGGAAATGGATCAATATTTGGAATCACACCCTCTCCCTAGACTTAGCCAGGAAGAAATAGACCTCCTAAACAGACCAATTTCAAGCACTGAGATCAAAGAAACAATAAAAAAGCTTCCAACTAAAAAATGCCCTGGTCCAGATGGCTTCACTCCAGAATTCTATCAAACCTTCAAGGAAGAGCTTATTCCTGTACTGCAGAAATTATTCCAAAAAATTGAGGAAGAAGGAATCTTCCCCAACACATTCTATGAAGCAAACATCACCCTGATACCAAAACCAGGAAAAGACCCAAACAAAAAGGAGAATTTCAGACCAATCTCACTCATGAACATAGACGCAAAAATTCTCAACAAAATCCTAGCCAATAGATTACAGCTTATCATCAAAAAAGTCATTCATCATGATCAAGTAGGCTTCATCCCAGGGATGCAAGGCTGGTTTAACATACGCAAGTCCAGAAACTTATCCACCATATTAACAGAGGCAAAAATAAAGATCACATGATCCTCTCAATAGATGCAGAAAAAGCATTTGATAAAATCCAGCATCCTTTTCTAATTAGAACACTGAAGAGTATAGGCATAGGTGGCACATTTCTAAAACTGATTGAAGCTATCTATGACAAAGCCACAGCCAATATTTTACTGAATGGAGTAAAACTGAAAGCTTTTCCTCTTAGAACTGGAACCAGACAAGGTTGTCCTCTGTCACCTTTACTATTCAACATAGTGCTGGAAGTTCTAGCCAATACAATTAGGCAAGACAAGGAAATGAAGGGAATCCAAATGGGTGCAGAGGAGGTCAAACTCTCCCTCTTTGTTGATGACATGATCTTATACTTAGAGAACCCCAAAGACTCAACCACAAGACTCCTAGAAGTCATCAAAAAATACAGTAATGTTTCTGGATATAAAATCAATGTCCACAAGTCAGTAGCCTTTGTATACACCAATAACAGTCAAGATGAGAAGCTAATTAAGGACACAACTCCCTTCACCATAGTTTCAAAGAAAATGAAATACCTAGGAATATACCTAACGAAGGAGGTGAAGGACCTCTATAAAGAAAACTATGAACTCCTCAGAAAGGAAATAGCAGAGGATATTAACAAATGGAAGAACATACCATGCTCATGGATGGGAAAAATCAACATTGTTAAAATGTCTATACTTCCCAAAGCAATCTACCTATTCAATGCCATTCCTATCAAAGTACCTACATCGTACTTTCAAGATTTGGAAAAAATGATTCTGCGTTTTGTATGGAACCAGAAAAAACCCCGTATAGCTAAGGCAGTTCTTAGTAACAAAAATAAAGCTGGGGGCATCAGCATACCAGATTTTAGTCTGTACTACAAAGCCATAGTGCTCAAGACAGCATGGTACTGGCACAAAAACAGAGACATAGACACTTGGAATCGAATTGAACACCAAGAAATGAAACTAACATCTTACAACCACCTAATCTTCGATAAACCAAACAAGAACTTACCTTGGGGGAAAAACTCCCTATTCAATAAATGGTGTTGGGAGAACTGGATGTCTACATGTAAAAGACTGAAACTGGACCCACACCTTTCCCCACTCACAAAAATTGATTCAAGATGGATAAAGGACTTAAATTTAAGGCACGAAACAATAAAAATCCTCAAAGAAGGCATAGGCAAAACACTGGAAGATATTGGCCTGGGGGAAGACTTCATGAAGAGGACTGCCATGGCAATTGCAACAACAACAAAAATAAACAAATGGGACTTCATTAAACTGAAAAGCTTCTGTACAGCTAAGGAGACAATAACCAAAGCAAAGAGACAACCCACACAATGGGAAAGGATATTTGCATATTTTCAATCAGACAAAAGCTTGATAACCAGGATCTATAGAGAACTCAAATTAATCCACATGAAAAAAGCCAACAATCCCATATATCAATGGGCAAGAGACATGAATAGAACTTTCTCTAAAGACGACAGACGAATGGCTAACAAACACATGAAAAAATGTTCATCATCTCTATATATTAGAGAAATGCAAATCAAAACATCCCTGAGATATCATCTAACCCCAGTGAGAATGGCCCATATCACAAAATCTGAAAACTGCAGATGCTGGCGTGGATGTGGAGAGAAGGGAACACTTTTACATTGCTGGTGGGACTGCAAACTAGTACAACCTTTCTGGAAGGAAGTATGGAGAAACCTCAAAGCACTCAACCCAGACCTCCCATTCGATCCTGCAATCCCATTACTGGGCATCTACCCAGAAGGAAAGAAATCCTTTTATCATAAGGACACTTGTACTAGACTGTTTATTGCAGCTCAATTTACAATCGCCAAAATGTGGAAACAGCCTAAATGCCCACCAACCCAGGAATGGATTAACAAGCTGTGGTATATGTATACCATGGAATACTATTCAGCCATTAAAAAAAAATGGAGACTTTACATCCTTTGTATTAATCTGGATGGACGTGGAAGACATTATTCTTAGTAAAGCATCACAAGAATGGAGAAGCATGAATCCTATGTACTCAATCTTGATATGAGGACAATTAATGACAATTAAGGTCATGGGGGGGAAGCAGAAAGAGGGATGGAGGGAGGGAGGTGGGGCCTTAGTGTGTGTCACACTTTATGGGGGCAAGACATGATTGCAAGAGGGACTTTACCTAACAATTGTAATCAGTGTAACTGGCTTATTGTACCCTCAATGAATCCCCAACAATAAAAAAAAATAAAAAAATAAAAAAAAAAAAAGAATGAATCAATCAGTCAATACAAACAGTTAAGATAACTGATTGATTAATTAACAATGCTGATAATGGAACCACAAAACATTTATTCTAGGAGAATGAAAGCTTTATTAGAGTAAAAGTGGGAAATGATCATAATGCTGGACATTTTAAGAGGATTTAAATGTGGGCATGTGCTGGTTTGTAAATGCAGTCTCATTCAATTTTCTCTTAACAGTAATGAGGAAAGTTGTATGTCACCCCAGGTCTGCAAACTTGGAGAGGTTAACAAATTTTATTAACGCCATGCAAATAATAAAGGGACCAACAAGGCTGAGTGCCCAGACCCGTGTGGTTAACTGACTCTGTGCTGCCTCTGCACCTGGGAGTCTACACATCTCTCGAACACCCAAAGGGTCTATGAGTAAATGAGAACTTACCTGACATTAAGGTTCTTCACTTATGACCCATAGAAAACCATATTAAAGAGAAAATACATAAAGTCAAAAGTACTAAAAGAAAGTTAAATAATAGTGAAGTGACATTTTTAACGTACAGATTTGCCAAATATATTTTATTATTATCATTTTAGACACAGAATCTCACTTTGTCACCCTTGGTAGAGTGCTGTGGCATCACATCTCACAGCAACTTACAGCTCTTGGGCTTAGGCAATTCTCTTGCCTCAGTCTCAGTAGCTGGGACTATAGGTGCCCACCCCAACACCTGGCTATTTTTTTGTTGTTGTTGTTGTTGCAGTTTGGCCAGGGCCAGGTTTGAATCCACCAACCTCGGTACATGGGGCTGGCGCCCTACTCACTGAGCCACAGGCGGACCCACCAAAAAAATATATATATATATATATTTTTTATTGTTGGGGATTCATTGAGGGTACAATAAGCCAAGTTACAATGATTGCAATTGTTAGGTAAAGTCCCTCTTGCAATCATGTTTTGCCCCCATAAAGTGTGAGACACACCAAGGCCCCACCCCCCTCCCTCCGTCCCTCTTTCTGCTTCCTCCCCCTCATAACCTTAATTGTCATTAACTGTCCTCATATCAAAATCGAGTACATAGGATTCATGCTTCTCCATTCTTGTGATGCTTTACTAACAATAATGTCTTCTACTTCCATCCAGGTTAATACGAAGGATGTAAAATCTCCATTTTTTTTAATGGCTGAATAGTATTCCACGGTATACATATACCACAGCTTGTTAATCCATTCCTGGGTTGGTGGGCATTTAGGCTGTTTCCACATTTGGGCGATTGTAAATTGAGCTGCAATAAACAGTCTAGTACAAGTGTCCTTATGATAAAAGGATTTTTTTCCTTCTGGGTAGATGCCCAGTAATGGGATTGCAGGATCAAATGGGAGGTCTAGGTTGAGTGCTTTGAGGTTTCTCCATACTTCCTTCCAGAAAGGTTGTACTAGTTTGCAGTCCCACCAGCAGTGTAAAAGTGTTCCCTTCTCTCCACATCCACGCCAGCATCTGCAGTTTTGAGATTTGGTGATGTGGGCCATTCTCACTGGGGTTAGATGATATCTCAGGGTTGTTTTGATTTGCATTTCTCTAATATATAGAGACGATGATCATTTTTTCATGTGTTTGTTAGCCATTCGTCTGTCGTCTTTAGAGAAAGTTCTATTCATGTCTCTTGCCCATTGATATATGGGATTGTTGGCTTTTTTCATGTGGATTAATTTGAGTTCTCTATAGATCCTGGTTATCAAGCTTTTGTCTGATTGAAAATATGCAAATGTCCCTTCCCATTGTGTAGGTTGTCTGTTTGCTTTGGTTGTTGTCTCTTTAGCTGTACAGAAGCTTTTCAGTTTAATGAAGTCCCATTGGTTTATTTTTGTTGTTGTTGTAATTGCCATGGAAGTCTTCTTCATGAAGTCTTTCCCCAGGCCAATATCTTCCAGTGTTTTTCCTATGCTTTCTTGGAGGATTTTTATTGTTTCATGCCTTAAATTTAAGTCCTTTATCCATCTTGAATCAATTTTTGTGAGTGAGGAAAGGTGTGGGTCCAGTTTCAGTCTTTTACATGTAGACATCCAGTTCTCCCAACACCATTTATTGAATAGGGAGTCTTTCCCCCAAGGTATGTTCTTGTTTGGTTTATCGAAGATTAGGTGGTTGTAAGATATTAGTTTCATTTCTTGATTTTCAATTTGATTCCAAGTGTCTATGTCTCTGTTTTTGTGCCAGTACCATGCTGTCTTGAGCACTATGGCTTTGTAGTACAGACTAAAATCTGGTATGCTGATGCCCCCGGCTTTATTTTTCTTACTAAGAACTGCCTTAGCTATACGGGGTTTTTTCCGGTTCCATACAAAACGCAGAATCATTTTTTCCAAATCTTGAAAGTACGATGTTGGTATTTTGATAGGAATGGCATTGAATAGGTAGATTGCTTTGGGAAGTATAGACATTTTAACAATGTTGATTCTTCCCATCCATGAGCATGGTATGTTCTTCCATTTGTTAATATCCTCTGCTATTTCCTTTCTGAGGATTTCATAGTTTTCTTCATAGCGGTCCTTTACCTCCTTCGTTAGGTATATTCCTAGGTATTTCATTTTCTTTGAGACTATGGTGAAGGGAGTTGTGTCCTTAATTAGCTTCTCATCTTGACTGTTATTGGTGTACACAAAGGCTACTGACTTGTGGACATTGATTTTATATCCTGAAACATTACTGTATTTTTTGATGACTTCTAGGAGTCTTGTGGTTGAGTCTTTGGGGTCCTCTAAGTATAAGATCATGTCGTCAGCAAAGAGGGAGAGTTTGACCTCCTCTGCTCCCATTTGCATTCCCTTTATTTCCTTGTCTTGCCTAATTGTATTGGCTAGAACTTCCAGCACTACGTTGAATAGTAAAGGTGACAGAGGACAACCTTGTCTGGTTCCAATTCTAAGAGGAAAAGCTTTCAGTTTTATTCCATTCAGTAAAATATTGGCTGTGGGTTTGTCATAGATAGCTTCAGTCAGTTTTAGAAATGTGCCACCTATGCATATACTCTTCAGTGTTCTAATTAGAAAAGGATGCTGGATTTTATCAAATGCTTTTTCTGCATCTATTGAGAGGATCATGTGATCTTTATTTTTGCCTCTGTTAATATGGTGGATAACGTTTCTGGACTTGCCTATGTTAAACCAGCCTTGCATCCCTGGGATGAAGCCTACTTGATCATGATGAATGACTTTTTTGATGATAAGGTGTAATCTATTGGCCAGGATTTTGTTGAGGATTTTTGCATCTATATTCATGAGTGAGATTGGTCTGAAATTCTCCTTTTTGTTTGGGTCTTTTCCTGGTTTTGGTATAAGGGTGATGTTTGCTTCATAGAATGTGTTGGGGAAGATTCCTTCTTCCTCAATTTTTTGGAATAATTTCTGCAGTACAGGAATAAGCTCTTCCTTGAAGGTTTGATAGAATTCTGGTGCGAAGCCATCTGGACCAGGGCATTTTTTGGTTGGAAGATTTTTTATTGTTTCTTTGATCTCGGTGCTTGAAATTGGTCTGTTCAGGAGCTCTATTTCTTCCTGGCTAAGTCTAGGGAGAGGGTGTGATTCCAAATATTTATCCATTTCCTTCACATTGTCAAATTTCTGGGCATAGAGTTTCTGGTAGTATTCAGAGATGAACTCTTGTATCTCTGTGGGATCAGTTGTTATTTCCCCTTTGTCATTTCTGATTGAGGTTACTAGAGATTTTACTTTTCTATTCCTCATTAGTCTGGCCAATGGTTTATCTATTTTATTTTTTTTTTCAAAAAACCAACTCGTTTCATTAATTTTCTGAATGATTCTTTTGTTTTCAGTTTCATTGATCTCTGACTTGATTTTGGATATTTCTTTTCTTCTACTGAGTTTAGGCTTAGATTGTTCTTCTTTTTCCAACTCCATAAGTTCTCTTGTGAGATTGTTGATGTGCTCTCTTTCTGTTTTTCGAATGTAGGCATCTAAAGCGATGAATTTTCCTCTCAAAACTGCTTTTGCAGTATCCCATAGGTTTTGGTAGCTTGTGTCTTCATTGTTGTTATGCTCAAGGAAGTTAATGATTTCCTGTTTTATTTCTTCCTGCACCCATCTGTTATTCAACAGAAGATTGTTTAATTTCCATGTCTTTGGGTGGGGTCAAGCATTATGTTAGAGTTGAGTTCCACCTTTAGTGCCTTATAGTCTGAGAAGATACAAGGTAAAATTTCAATTCTTTTGATTCTGTTGATATTTGTTTTGTGTCCCAGGATATGATCAATTTTGGAGAATGTTCCATGGGGTGATGAGAAGAATGTATATTCTTTATCTTTGGGATGGAGTGTTCTATATGCGTCTGTCAAGCACAGTTGTTCTAGGGTCTCATTTAAATCTCTTATATCTTTGTTTAATTTCTGTTTAGAGGATCTGTCCAGCTCTGTAAGAGGAGTGTTAAAGTCCCCTGTTATGATGGTATCATCAGATATCATATTGCTCAGACTGAGTAAGGTCTGTTTCAAGAATCTGGGAGCATTTAAATTGGGTGCATAGATACTTTGAATTGAAATGTCTTCTTGTTGTATTTTTCCCTTGACCAATATAAAGTGACCATCTTTGTCTTTTTTGACTTTAGTTGCTTTAAATCCACATGTATCTGGAAATAAGAGTGCAACTCCTCTTTTCTTCTGAATTCCATTTGCCTGAAAAATTGTCTTCCAACCCTTGACTCAGTGCTTTAATTTGTCTTTTGAACCCAGGTGTGTTTCTTGCAGACAGCAAATGGATGGCTTGTGTTTTTTAATCCAGTCAGCCAATCTATGTCTCTTCAGTGGGGAATTTAAGCCATTAACATTTATTGAGATAATTGATAAGTGTCTTAGTATTCTATTCGTCTTATTTTGTGAGTGTCCATAGCTTAGTTTTATCTTTTGCATCAGTGTGGAGGTTAGGTTCTGTCCTTTAATTTCTGAGTTCTTACTTTGCTGCTGATCCATTGTGGTGGTCAGTGTGTAGAACAGGTTGAAGTATTTCCTGTAGAGCTGGTCTCGTTGTGGCAAATTACCTCAATGTTTGAATATCCGTAAATGGTTTGATTTCTCCGTCAATTTTGAAGCTTAGCTTAGCAGGGTACAGAATTCTGGGCTGGAAATTGTTCTGTTTAAGTAGATTAAAGGTAGATGACCATTGTCTTCTTGCTTGGAAAGTTTCATTAGAGAAGTCTGCGGTCACTCTGATGGATTTGCCCCTGTAGGTCAACTGGCGCTTACTTCTTGCAGCTTGCAGAATCTTTTCTTTTGTCTTGACTTTGGACAGGTTCATCACAATGTGTCTTGGAGAAGCTCGGTTAGAGTTGAGGCGACCTGTGTGTCAGAATCTTTGGTGATATTTGGGAAATTTTCTTTTATAATATTCTCTAGTATGGCTTCCATTCCTCTGGGGCATTCTTCTTCCCCTTCTGGAATTCCTATAACTCGCATGTTGGAATGCTTCATAAAGTCCCTAATTCTGACAGTGAACGTTCTGCTTTCTCTCTCTTCTTTTCTGCCTCTTTTACTATCTGAGTTATCTCAAGAACTTTGTCTTCTACCTCTGAAATTCTTTCTTCTGCATGGTCTAACCTGTTGCTGATACTTTCCATTGCATCTTTAAGTTCCCTAATTGACTGTTTCAGTTCTTTCAGCTCTGCTATATCCTTTTTATATTCTTCATATCATTCATCTCTGATTTGATTCTGTTTTTGGATTTCCTTTTGGTTATTTTCCACTTTATTAGCAGTTTCCTTCATTGTTTCCATCATTTCTTTCATTGTTTTCAACATGTGTATTCTAAATTCCCTTTCTGTCATTCCTAACATTTCTGTATAGGTGGAATCCTCTGCAGTAGCTACCTCATGGTCCTTTGGCGGGGTTGTTCTGGACTGGTTCTTCATGTTGCCTGTAGTTTTCTGCTGATTCTTCCTCATGAGTGGTTTCTTTTATCTGTTTTCTTGCCCTAATTTTCCTTTCACTTCCTCTTGCTCTTTAAGTTCTCGTGCCTGTGGACTAAGGATTACAGGACCAGAGGGGTGAGAAGGTTGAAGAGCAAAAAAAGGATGAAAGAAAGGAGGACCGAGTGATAAGGAAAAAAAGAAAAATAGAGAAAGGAGAGGGGGTGGGTAAAAGGAATATTGACAAAAAGAAGAGAGGCACAGAAAGAGGGAGACAGAACAATATAGGTGTACAGTAGGGTATTTTGACACAACCTTAAAAAAAAGCACCTTCTGGGGGTGCCCAGTTGGGTGGTTCCCTTGAGGTCAGCAGCTCTTTGCTAACCTGATCAGACACAGTACCCCACCTTCACCCAGTAGAGAGGAAAGACAAAAATGCTATAAATCAAACCAAAACAAGCAAACAGAAAAGTTTACGGAATAAAATTGGGTGAAAAACCGAATAACAGCAGTAGAAACACTAACAGAAATGAAGTTCTAATTATTGAAAAAGACAGCAATGGGAAATTATAATTAAACTAGAAAAATTGAGAAAGAAAAAGGATCTGTATGGAAAAGGTTGAACTTATAAAACAAAACAACATCATCAAAATAAACGAACAATAAAAAACAACCAAACCCCCCTCCCCCCCCCCAAAAAAAAAAACAACCAAAAACAAAGCAGTATGTATATGTTATTGAATATTGTCTGGGCAACATGTGGTCTTCTGGGGTATGAGATGTTAATCACAGTTCTGATACGACTGGAGGGTGCTGATTTCTCAAACCCCAGCAGGTAGACACCCTAAATGTCTCTTCAGCTCACTTGAAAGGCACTTTGAACTTGTTCACTTGCTGAGCAGAAGCTTTCCCAGGAAAGTGCTTGTCGCTGGAATCACTGTTGAAGTGGCTATCCACTTACCCAGTGTGCCAAAACTGGTCTCACTCTGCCCCTGAGGGTTAGGGCTGCAAGGCGGCTCAGACCCCGCCCTTAGGCTACTTGGTCGCTGGGTTACCAGCTCCCACCCAATTCTAGCTCTGCGACCCTGAGGGCGGAGCTTGCCGGGGCAGATAGCTCACAATGGCTCCCTGTGACCCACCGCCAAACACCATTAGCTCCGTCTGGCTCAACGGCTGAGACTGGGGCCCTAGACAACGGCCAAAGTTCTCTGCACTCCCGCTCAGGCTCTCCCCAAGAGTGCCAAGTCCAAAGACATCAAAACAGTTCACAGGTAAGGCCTTTCTGGTTTGCAGTCTCACTGCTACTGAACTTACAGTTGCGGGTGGGTTTAGACCAATTGAACACATGCGACCACTTGCCGGTTTTCCACTGTTTTAGTCCTCCTCTTGGGGTCCAGAAGTCTCTCGCTGACTCCCTGTATCCGCGCAGGGGTGATGATAGGCAGATCCCACCAGCCAGAGATGCCCGGAGTTCTATCTCCCCAGACTCACGGTGCCCAGATGCAAGAAAGCTGTTACTTGGCTGCCATCTTACCAAAAATATTTTTAAACAACATCCACTTTTGGAGCACATGTGGGGATACTACAACTATCCTATGCTACTGATAAATTACTAACTTCCCTTAAATCTATGCATAAGAGAAAAAATTGAAAAGAAACAGTTATCTCACTGTAATAATGAGATGGTTGAGTAATAATATTTGTATATTTGCAAATACACTGAGATGTATCTTTCATAATTTAAAAATTACAATTTACATTCAACTTACAAAACACTTTTATAAGCATTTCCATGTCTATAAATTTCTAATTCCCCCCCAAAAAAAATTCCTTGTCAAATTATAAGTAACATACTAATTTCATAAAATCTAACAAATATAAGGTATATAATAAATACTATCTAGCCAGGAATAGGGTGGGGAAAAAAACGTAAGTATCCAAAGAGATGGGCTGGTTTAATTTAAGAGAGGCTGATGGTCAAGGGTGACTATCCAGTCATATAACCATGTTCAGGAGCGGTATAAAAGTTTACACTGGTCAAGAGAAAGTTATGCATGGTCTGATTTTCATAAATGCATTGATCCATCAATTGAGTCCCATGCACTCATTTTACAGACAAAACAGAAGTCCACCCTTGTGGTTAATGGCAGAACCAGCACTGTGTAGGTGCTTCTTATCGCTCAGATCTTCCAAACCCTAATTCATCCCAGCTGCTCTATTCCAAGGCCTATATTTGTAACACAAAAATAAATCAATTTTTTTTAATTTCTTCAAAATTGTTGGGATACAGTTTTGACCCACACTGGGAAGCACCATTTTCAATACATATTGCCAAAGCTTTGCCTCCCAGGAACTGAGGCCTCCTGCTGGTGGTGGTGGCTGCTATTTGTGGCTTGTGTTACAGTTTGTAGGAAGGTTGGGAAAGAGGTGCCATAAGACGGCGGTGAGGTGGGGGAGGAAGGGAAAAAGCATATTCAGAACATCATCTAGGGAGAGGAGGATTTTAAAAAGTAAATTAAAAAAATATAGCACGTTGTGTAAGTAATAAGATTTCTACAGAAATGATAGTGGGATGGAAAGGGTCCAGCATCACATAATAAACGAATCCCCGTCCCACTGCAGGAAAATCTGTGGGCATGTTATTAACAAGCAGATGGTCCTCTCTAACACCTGTCTGTACAACAACCATTTTATTTCCTTTTTTTTTCTTCTTCTTTTTTCTTTTGCTGAATTGCAAGTTTCCATTAATGAAAATGCTGAAGATTCTGAAACCTATTTCAGCTCTGGGAGCTTCCTACAGATAATCAGATACAATCCTGAAAAGATAAAGGCATTTGGGGAAGTTGAGTCGGGTGCTTACTTCACAGACTCCACAGAACACTCTGAGCCCCCTACAATTAGGACTTGGGTATCCACAATGAAAGACAAATTTTCTTTCATGATATTTAAAGGTCTTGGAGGAAATCAACACCAACATGTAAGCTGTTGGAGAGGTTTTTAATTGGCTTGCTTTCTCTGGCTCTGTCTCATCTGTTTATATTTCTCTCTGGGAATGACGGAGGTTAGGTATGCTAGGAGTTGGGACAGAGCAAGCCTGAATTTGATCTGGCTACACATCAAGTACAGCATTTTCTAACAGGTACTTCCCCTCCATTGTATTTGGCTACACTTTCAATGGGTAGGAGCTACATTTTATGGTTAAGAGACATTGACTTGGAATTATCTACATCTGGGTACTGTCCTGACTCAATCACTTGTTGGCTGTGTGACAACGAGCAAGCAATTCAACTTCTCAAAGACTGGGTTTTCCCATCTGTACCATTGACGTAATAATATGACATCCATAAGGGTTTTTGTGCAAACCGAATGAGAAAACAAATGAAAATGCTTATCACAGTGCTTGATACAGAATTAAGTGATCAGTAAAATTTGGAGATGGTGATGATCATGATGCCTGGACAAAGCCTGCCTAAGAGACCACATCATTTTGAACAGACATGTGTCTGCCTCTGGCTATTTTTTCCTTGTGTCTCCCTCATTCCTTCTGTTTCTGTTTTAATGAAAACTTCCAGTTGGAGCTCTGCCTTATACCTTTGTTTCTGAACAACAATTATTCAAAGAAGGCAACATATCTCTTGTGTTGGGAACAGTAAGGAAAAAAACATACGAAGAGTGAAAATAACAAAGACACAGAACTTTCTGTTAACAGCTGCTCCACAGTTTTCAAGGGCCAGAGTAAGAACCTCTAAGGATGTTACTCCATCAAGGGTTGTGCTCCTTATAGCCCTGGGAACATGTGAGTCAGGGTGTGGGCAACAGATTTTAGGAGGTGAGGAGACAGGACTCTTGTTTCTGTGATTAGCAGTCACTTTAACCAAGCTGAACAGGGCTCCTTGTCTTGGGGAGAACTATCTCTTTTGCTTTTAAACCCTAAGCACCATATCTGTCTTTCTCAAAGTATGTGAAAATGGCCTTTGGTTTAAAAAGTATAGCAAAATGGATCCACAGGAATTGGCTTCCCATTGAAATAGCTGTGCCATAAATGGAGTAGATTGCTTAATAGGGTTCTGGAAACTGTAATGCTTCCTCCCAGGTAGCAGAGCTACAGCTGGTATTTTTGCTCACACAGATGTCTACAGCTTACCTCCCTGAAGCACTTGAACTTCCCAGTAGCTCTACCACCTCCTTCCCCTCCACTCTACTGCTGACTTTTCTCTCTTATATAGAATCTATGTAGACAGCATGTAGTATTTATTGAGGCACCATCCTTTTGGCTAAATATAGAACACAAGACATGTCTACTCAAAGAGTCTGATAATATTTAAAATCAAAGAAAGAGAAAGAATCAATATGCCACTTCATCTGTGAACTCTAACCTGTTTTTTTTCTGTTCTTCTGGCAACATTCTGCAGACACCCTAACTTTAAAACAGCTTGATCTCGACTTATTATTACTATTCCTTTTCATAACATGCCATATGCAAAGATATTAAATAATGGAGGCACATTTTCTCATTGTTGCACATAATGAATAAAGCTGAAATGAAAGAGGATAACATAAAAGCATTTAGAAGAGACTGTATTTAACCTATCTCTAAAAAAGCTTTTAATATATAGCTGGCACACATCTGGCTGCTCAGTGATGATCTAGGAGATCTCACTGGCCTCGTATTATTGACTCCCCCCTACTAACAAGTTTGGAATAGCCCCAAACTGTATCAGAACCAAGACAAAGAAAAGCAAAGATCATATTCCAATCTGGGCTTTGACAGCCTAAAAGGTTTTGTGGTAAGTATTGACAGTAACGACTGAAATAAATGATTAACAGCAAGACCTGGAAAGCGTGAGGTTTTATATAGAGCAGGTGACAATAGAGATGGTAAAGGGGAAGGCAGGGCCTGACTGTGGTCAATTCTCTAGAATAGACAGTTTCAGGGCTACAGAATTGGGGAATTTGTATATATAGGGCACACAGTTTTTGGATAAAACCTATAAGGATTAAGCAAATATAACACAAATATCCTTTATATGTATATGTATGTGTGTGGGTTGCATGTGAAATACACATGTGCATTTAATGTTGCGTAGTTTTCTTTTATTCCATATGTTTGCACAAGCCTTAAGGCATTCAAGCATCCCCTTGGAATGCCTTCTCCTCCTCTTTCACTATACTCTTTTTCTCTGTGTTTCTCAGGACCAAGCTCAAAGGCGACGTCCTCCATGAAGCTTGTGCCAGTGACTCTCATTCCATTCATGGTTTCATTCATTCTCTCCTACAACCCATAATTATTCAATATATACCAACTATCAGGCACTGTGGGTGGGGATTGACTGATAGAGAAATGAAATAGAGACCTAGCCTTGTCTTTGCCCACATAAAATTTGCAGTCTAGTTCTCCTCCGTCTCACATCATCAAATGCCAAGCGGTTTTCCAGCACCTGCTGAATTTTACTGCAGTTTTGTGTCTATTTCACCTAGGACACTATTCATTTCTGGAAGTTAAGAACCACGTTCTAAAAAAATATCTCTACATAGTTATTATCTCTGCATAGTTAGAGTAATTATTCTCAGTTCTTGCATAGTACATGGAACACAGTAGGCTCTCAATAAATACTTTTTTAAAGCTGAGGTAAAAGAAGCATTGAGATGTTCAATGTGTCTATGACAATCATTTCCCAGTTCACCATTTCTATGAATGTGAAATTGAATATGCAACTAATCGTAACCATGAAAACAAGTATCAACACATTTTATTTAAGGGAAAAAAATTCTCATTTTTGCTCTAAGCAGTGCTTAGAAAATTTCATCAACACTTTGTAATATTAATCAAGAATAAGTTGGTATGGAATGTGTGGTGTGCCAAAAAATACATTTGCACTATAATTTGTTTCTTAGGGAGGCCATGGAAGGGAGGACATTGAGAATGTTCTGCCTTTGAATTTAACCCAAATAACTCCCTGACTGAGCATGCTTTATGAATTGAAATTTGAATCAATTAATATTTGTTCTATCAGTTTGCTTAATAATGTGAACATTTCCTTCCCTCTTCCCTCCCTCCCTAGACTTCCTTCTTCCTTCCATCCATCCCTCCCTCCCTCCTTCCCTCCCTCCCTTCCTTCCTTCCATTTTTTTTTTTTTTTTTCTCTACTGGATACTAAAGCTGATCTTTTAAACATTTTTCTTCACTGTATTTTGGATTTCATTTGAGAGGCTTTTCTCTTTCCTTTGCCTCAGTCCTGAGATTTGAGGAAGGGGGCTAGTTTACTAGTTCTGTGATTGATTTTATCACTACTCAGCAGACTACTCTGCACCACGCACAAACCAAAGGTCTCAGACCTAGAAATCAACCCCCAAGTGGCAGGCTCACATTTCACTGTGTCTGATAGGCTTTGGGAGGCTTCGCTTTACCAAAAGGTGAACATGTAGGAAGCGCCTATGCCTACATCCTATAGTTGTGATTTGCATGTATTTTTACACTAATGGGATATCTTCCTATTTAACAGCACATTGATATTTCAGTCTTTCTACATGTTGTATAGTATCCAGACTGAAACTGAGCTATGGATGACTCAAACACGTCCCGTTAGTGTAACATTTAGGTTATTCTCTGAGATATTTATAAATAATCTCCATCAATGGTTTCCAAACTGAATAATTTTTTTTTTTGCTTTCAAATGAAAAAGAGCTCTGCAGAATACAACATGCAATCATTCCTCTACTCAAAGTCAAGTTCCCGGGCAGGAGAGTGTGGGATTTGGAGCCCACCAGCCAGTGTTGGGGTTTCTCCCCTGAACCATTTGGTCCCATGTACTCCTGCAGCAGTCTCCAGGGTACCTATACTGGCCCCTGGTGGTCCTATAGCATGGATTGAAGAACTGAAAGAATAAGAACAAAAAATCTAATAATGTCTTCTTCTAAGAGATATAGGTACTGAACCCACTGGTCAGTAGATCAAAGATCCAGAGATCAGAGAAGTCACTTACAGTAGAGATGTCTTTAAGCAAATGCTTTGGATCCACTTTCAATTGGGAGACTTATAAAAATGAAGATTCTGTGAGTGACAACCTTGACAACACCCCAGAAGTAATATGCACACATGTGTACATGTGGGGAGATGGAAGGCCAGTGCGGGTCTACCCAGCTTCCCTGCCTGAGTGGAGTTTCCTCTCTTATTATTTGAGATGGAAAATGGCGGAGTTTGTGTGGCACAAGATGGCCTGTAAGGTCTTCATTACAGCAAATTTGCCTTCCCAATTATTTTTCTTTCGGCTAAAAATGAAGTACCACTTCAACTCCTATGCATACCAGTGACGGCCAGTAAGTCTGATATACAATGTCTGACAACTAGACAATTATTTGGGACTAAATCCTATCCTTAATTCAAAGTGGATCATTTATATACTGACATTTTTTATACCTCTTTTTAAAGACTGTATCTCTTTGTTTTGTTTTCCCTGTATAAAAAAGAACCTCAATATCAAGGTAGGAAAGGATTCAAGACAGGATATAACCCTTAGTGTGGAGAGAAAGGGGCAGAGAAAGAAGAATCTTAAAAGCAGTAGGAGGGGACTGTCATAGAGGCAGCAAAATATTCTCTGTGAAAAGTTGGAAGAGGAGCCTCCCTAGTCTAGAGGAAGGTAGAAATGCCCTTTTTTTCAATGGGGTTTCTCCACTCGGCATCCAAAGGGGATGGCCGCTCCTCCTCTTACTGTGGCAGCCACGCCATTGCTCACTCGGGGTCACCATCATGCACATGTAGATAAGTGTCCCTCCAAGCTTGGGAGGCGGAAATCACTTAAGTGGGTAAAAATCACCATTGCCCGTAGCAGGTGCTCTCCGGACACCCCCATCTGGGAGCCATGGACTGCCCGGGGAAGGATCCTCTTGGGAGGATGGCTCCCTGTCGCCCTCTGGAGGCAGCCCCATCAGGTCAAAGACTTTACCCAGCTTGTCGGCTTCAGGCTTTTGCAGAAGAGAAACTTTCTGCCAAACATCTCTGCAAAAACACAGCGAAGGCTCGTGTACCCACCGGTGCTGCTCATGTGGACAGCAGAAGAACTTCTGGGATGCGGTACCAGAGTGTGATAACCACACAGGTAAGTGTCATCTGGTGGCTGTAGATGCTGACCAGGACGCCTCTTGTCACCAGAATGTTCCCTGGCTTCAGATCTGTAATTGGCATGCCTGGTGAAATCGGACCCTGACGGTCTCCACTGCTACGGCTGGGGTGCCCTGTCCAGTAAGTTACTAGGCCGAGTCTCCATGATCAAACACCAAGGGCAATTTTGGATATGGCACAGATGTCCATCTGTCCAACAGCAGTGAGATGCTCAACCCCCCCCCAGCACCTACATAAGGCCACCCCTTGAACTGTGCTGATGGGAGGGCCCCCTCTAGTTCCTCTTCTTTTCAGACTTTTACACTCTTAGGGTCTACCAAGTGGCCACCGCAGGGGTCACTGGCCTTGTAACCATCCCATGGACACTAACACCAGTTTCAGTCACTGGCTCATACCAAGAGGTCGCCCTTCTCAGATCAGTGCAGATCCTTAAGCAGGCCCAGGAGGTGCAGGAGTGTGCCATTATCTGGCTAGAGCCAGTTCCTGTGGAGCCAAACACTGGGGCTCAGATACGACAGTTGGATGCCATGCCGGACAGTGGACCCAGTCCACAGGCTAGAGAGGCCTTGTCACCTCCACTCTTACCACGTGGCCAGCTCTTATATACTGTTAAATAAGAAAGTATATGACTAGACAAATACCCAGGCTATTATTTTTCTCACAACAGTTAAATTCCTTAATAAAGACATATCATACTTCATAAATTTTCAGTGACTAGTATCATTCTTAACTTTAGTAGATACTCAGGAAATATTTGTTGAATCAAACAGTTTACTGTTTGTTGTTTTTAGAGATGGGGGTCCTGCTATGTTGGTTAGGCTGGACTTGAACTCCTGGGCCAGGGGATCCTTCCACCTCAGCCTCCGCTGAGTAGCTGAAATAATAGGTGAACTGTGCACCCTGTTTAAATAGTTAACTTTCATAAAATGTGTTTTCAATTACCAGTACATAGTGGCATACATGTTAAGGAATTTGAGGAAGTTAAATAATAATAATTGACCAAAAGAACTGATAGTAACCATCTGGGGTGAAAATTTAAAAATACTGGGCTTGGAGCCTGTGACTTAAGCGGCTAAGGCACCAGCCACATACACCTGAGCTGATGGGTTTGAATCCAGCCTGGGTCTGCCAAACAACAATGATGGCTGCAACCAAAAAATAGCCGGGCATTGTGGTGGGTGCCTATAGTCCCAGCTACTTGGAAGGTGGAGGCAGGAGAATCGCTTGAGCCTGGAAGTTGGAGGTTGCTGTGAGCTGTGATGCCACAGCACTCTACCCAGAGGGACAGCTTGAGGCTCTCTCTCAAAAAAAAAAATAAATAATAAATAAATAAATAAATAAAAAATTCTGGAGCATCACCAGCCTCTATAAACTACCCCACAGAAGTACAACTATGAAAGGGTCCCATCCTTCTGCTCAGACAGCCTTCCTTTTTTACACTACTACCTCTTATTGGGTCCTGTCCCCGCTCCCTGGGCCTCTGGGCTCTGTTCTCTCTCTCCACTATGATTATACAGGGCTCCCTGCTTTGAAATTCCACCTAAAGTTTCTTAACAAGACAATCCCCATAGTTACATAACCATATATCTCACATTTTCTACAAGAACCAGATTTTAAAGTCATCAATCTTACTTTCCCCAGAAATGCACTCATTTGTCAAAACACGTGTCTTGATTAGAAAGTATGACCATTCGATCCACGCTACCAAGTTCTCCTCCCTCCGTCCCCTCACCTTACATCCCATCAAAACCACTGTTCATTCTAAAAAGATCATTGAAGAATATCTGATAAAATGAAATCTTACAAAGTAGAAAATGACTTGACCAGCACTGATGGTTGTATTTTTAGGAAGAGGCTTTATGCAAAGCCATGAGTTTCTAATTCTAGTAGATATGATTGGTCCATGAAGATTTTCCTACTACCCATCTAACTCCACCTTCGCTGACTATGGACGCAAATGACTCACTCGTGTTTCTATTTTCCAAGTTTCCTTATATTCTTTTCCTCCAAATGGAGTTGGGCTGAAGGGGTGCATTTATGTCTAGATACCTACAAGAAGAGAAACTACTTAGAAGAGGTCACAGCATTTTGGTTGCGCACAACAGCTAGACAGCAGTAGGTTACCGTATCAATATTTCCCTACTGTTATTAATGCTCTGAATCATAAATATTCCATGCATTCTCTATTCCCTGCAGGTACTATGAGTCATGTCTGCTCAAAAAGACACTGTTCTCACAGGCTGCCACTCACAGCCATCGTGAGAGACAGACACTTCAGCGTTCACTATGCGAGTGTTTACGGAATTCACAAACAGGAGACAGCTTCACAGAAACACATCTCGGCAGAGCCTCCTGCACAGATGTCAGGCTTCTGTAGACGCCTCCCAGAGGTACACAGATCCCACAGTGGACTATTTTTAGTCCTGATAATTAATATTGAAGGAGAAAGGGAGGAGGCTGAAAATGTAGCTCCAGCAAAAAAGGCAATTACCATCCGTACCATCTATTCTCACCTGTGAGATGTGTTATTTTCAAAGAAATAAAATGAGAAATCCTCCCCAACCTATGCATTGTTATACCCGTCCCTGGAAGTAGATGTTTAATTCCTCTTCTTTAAAATCCTAAAAATAGCTTGCTCGCACAGGTTAATACACGCAGCAAGTATTATAGCATTTTGGATTTTACTATTACAAAAAAAAAAAAAAATCTGTTTGAGTCCCAGAAAGCAAAAGCTTGCTTCCTCACACTACTGAATACTCATGATTAGCAGTTGTGGCAAGAGAGCTTTGGCCCTGCCTTTGCAAACTCCTTTGTTTGCATTTCCCAATACCGCATTTTAAAACATGTCCCCACTGCCTTGCAACTTCATTAGAAATGGGTATTGTCTGTGGACTCATCCACGTGCCTGAAGGCACAGACCCATGGTGGTGGTGGGAGGTCTGGGAAATGTGAAAAGCAAGAGTCCCAGCCCAGCCCCCTGTTGGTATGCGACTGTTTGAAGTAAGTGCCCTTTGGTTCCATCTAAATTAAACCCAGCCCGTGAGGAAGTGAAGAACAACCTTAGTGTCCTTTGAGGTGACAGGGAAGGTTGAAACTCCGATGTCTTGTGACAAAGTGGGCCCATGCAGCACACGCTCGCTCACTGTCCCTAAATCCATGGCTGAGCACCATAGAGAACCACCAGCTATTTTGATTTCTGAATTCAATTCTCTCTTTAACAGACACCCTGCTCTATCTAGGACATTTCCTCTCCTTCTGGGAATTCTGTGCTCTCCTAACTTCGGTGACAATTGTACAAAATTTAGTCCTTTCTTTTCTCTCCCTCCCTCCCTCCCCCCTTCCCTCCTTCCCTCGCTTCCTTCTTTACCTTTTTTGCATCCTGGTTAGAGCACCATGGCATCATAGCTCACAGCAACCTCAAACTCCTGGGTTCAGTTAATCTCCTTGCCTCAGCCTCCTGAGTAGTGGGAACTACGTACGGGCTCCCACCACAATGCCCACCACAAAAGGATTCTATTTTCAGTAGAGACAGGGTCTCACTCTTGCTCAGGCTGGTCTCTAACTCCTGATCGCAAGCAATCCACCTGCTTCAGACTTCCAGAGTGCTAGGATTATAGGCATGAGCCACTGCACCTGGCCCCCAAATTTATTCCTTTCCTGAAAGCTTCTTCTCTTCTTCAATCCTACACGTAATGTTGCTCTTCCTCTGGGTACCCCAGAAATATTGGTGCTATCCATGGACCACACTCCTCTGAACTGTCTAGCCTACACTTTGCCAAGGTTTACATTTGTATATGCCAGGTCTCCTAGTGATATACCCTAGAAATCTAAAATTCAGCACATGCCAAACTGACCTAACACCTTTCTCCTTTGCACCAATCCCTAATCTTGTGCTCACCTCTCAGTCAGGGGTGTTATAATCTCTTTGGTCTCTGGAGAAGGGCCTCAATGTGTCTCTTCTGGCTCCCTGCTCTCATCTTTCATGTCCAGTTCATCACCAGTTCAAGGAATTTCATCTCTCAAAGAGTTCTTAAATCCATACACTGTTCTCTATCTCTGCCATCTCTCCTCTGGTTCAAAGTTTTATCATCACTTACCCGGATAACTGTGGCAGTTTCCTTAACTATCTCCCTGTTTCTCACACTTTCCAATCCATTCTCCCTCTGCCAGAGAGATCTTTCTAAAATACAGTCTGAACTATATCATTGCCAAGTTTAAAATCTTTCAGAGATTTCCCTGCATTTGAAGAATAACATCAAAGCTTCGCATGGTATATAAATGACCCCTGATTTTCTATCTGCTCTCATGGCTGGCCAAAAACTTTATTGCTGTCCGGTATGTTGTACTCTGGAAATACTGTCCCCTCATATATCTTGTTCCGTAATCTCTTTAGTGTTATTACGCCTTCCTAACTTGATCACGTCTTCTATTCCAGACTTAACAATGACCTTGCACGCTGTAAGAGCCAGCTCCAGATTCTTCCCTGTTGGAGTTCCCCTAACACCCGTGATCTATGGTGCTGGCTTTACAGAGGGCCTTTATCCCCCTCACCGTCGCACACTCAGTGCCTGGAATACCAGTGGAGTTGTCGGCAAACGTTTCCAAAGATTCATTTGGAAAGCAAGCTCCAAAATATGAAGATATGCAAGAAAGAGGTCAGCGATGTAAAAGATTAGGCTCCACACCTCTCTCCTCCACCATTAAGGAAAGTACCCAAAAGTAATGGAGCTAGTTGAGGACTCTTGGTTGGGGAGCCAAACTACTTTCTTCATTTTTTACATTTATTTCCCTAAGAAAATGCTAGAAGGAATCCATGCCTTACTCTTGAGTTTTCCTCTCATTTCCTCCTACATCTGTCTGTCCACCACGAACCATGTGGTCCCCTGAGGTTCGGTCTGGGAGTCTCTGTTTTCCTTATTTACTGCTCTTCTGCTGGGTTGCCTCCTTCATGCCGGAAACCGCAGCTATCACGCCCTGTGCAAAATTCCACAATGGTCCACTCCAGCAACTGCCCTTCTGAACTTTGGGCCGGCCTGCTCTCCCCCTGCATATTCCACCATCAAGTCAAACAAGACATCCAAATCAGGTGTGTTCTTTCCCCCAAGCCACTCCTCCTCATGACTCCTGTTTTGTTTGACGGCACCAACATTCTGAATCACTCAGCCTTGAACATGCAGAATCAACTTTGTCATTTCTTTTTCTATGCCTCCCACATTTAATCAGGAACAACAGCCTTTTTAATTAATATGAATGGGGGAAATTAACAAAGTTTTCAGATATGACAAGTAGTTTGGTTTAATTGATGTGGAGCATATATTAAATCATAGATGGCCCGTAAGACCCAAATGCAGCGTAGGATCAGGTACCCTGGAGCCTTAAATTCTGAGCAAAGAACTTGGAATCCATTCAAAAGGACACTCTGAAGGTGGTGAGTGTACTATTATACGAGATGAGTTCTAGTAAAAATTAATCTGGCCCTGGCATGTGGAACATTTAGAACTGTGCAAAGGGAGTGTTTAAAGTAAAATACATGGGGAAGGGGGAGAGGGGGGAGAGGGAGGGGAAGGAGGGGGAGGATGGGCAGAGGAAGGGTGATTGGTGGGATCACACCTGCAGTGCATCTTACAAGGGTACATGTGAAACTTAGTAAATGTACAATATAATTGTCTTAACGCAGTAACTAAGAAAATGCCAGGAAGGCTATGTTAACCAGTGTGATGAAAATGTGTCAAACTGTTAATAAAACCAGTGTATGGTGCCCCATGATTGCATTGATGTACAAAGCTACGATTTAATATTAATAAAAAAATTTCATTCAAAAAATAAAATAAAATAAAGTAAAATACAAAGAATGACAGCCAGGTCACATACCAGCTGTGTGATTTTAGTAAAGTTTTTGCTTCTTCGAGCTTAAGTATCCTCTCTAGAAAATAAATATAGGAATATCTATCAAAGGAGCATTCCGGGGTTTAGACACAAGGCATGAAAAAGCCCCTCAAAAGTGTCAGCACATTTGAGTCACAAACTTGTTGCCATGGTTTTAAGAATAATTACTACTAACCAGGGGGCTTCCTTAATTTCTTGATTGCTCTGCCACTAATCCCCAATACAGCTTAACCTAGTCCCAAGGAATATAGAGGTTGTTCCTGGATATTCTCCACCTTAATCAATGCCCTAATAAAATCTGTCTCCAATCCTAAATTTAGCCCCTGAGCTCCTGGAGAGCACAGCCAAAGTTTGCCCATTGCCAATCTACAAAGCATAATTGACACTGAACACTTGGGACAGTCTCAGTATGCATTGGCTGGAATGAATAAATGAGGCAGAGGCCATGTTTGCCAGTGACCAGCTTCCTTTCAACCCTAGTTAGCTTTGCAGCTATTTGAACAGCAGTGTACTTCTCTAGTTTTGTGAGCACTTTAGAGTTACCCTTGGCACCTGTAAGCACGTATTATCCAGTACTTGGGTCCTTTTTCTTTTATCCAAGTGTCCTCAAGTACACTTTAAAGCTGTTCAAATTGGCAGAAGGAATTTCCTCTTCTATCTTCGAGAAATAAGGTAATAAGAATGCTTCGGTCCTATTTACATTAAAAGTTAATGTCTTTATTTATTCATCTACTTTTATGGATCTATTGTGCCTTCCTAAATCCATCTTCAGCTCTTTGGGTTCCTCTCTGGACAGAGTTGCCCTTGCTAAAGCCGGATATATATAGAGAGAGAAATGGGCAATTAGCAGCCACAGGAACTGCCTGTTGGGGAGATGCTCTTCCTGCTCCCGGGATGGCAGCTGTCCAGCCCTCCCAGACAGAAGCTGACTTCCTTGACCTCTGCCCTGCCCTCTTTAGATCTCTGCTGCCTCATTCCCTCTGCCTTGCCTTTCACAGGATAACGTCTGGCTGATTTGGCTTTGTAATTTGAGGGAAAAAACAGCAGAGTCAGAGCCTTTTCCTAGAAGAGCTGACCCCAGGAGGCCCAAAATACCCCCACCCCCATGGCTACATAAAATAAAGCTTCCTTCCCTACAAGCGTCCTACATCAGTCTCCAAGCCTTTCTCATTTCTCCCACCTTCTGGAACAATGTGATTGTGACTCCACTCAGGAGCCAGTTGGGGCGTGTTCCTAAAGTTAGGAGCCCAAGAAAAAGAAAACAAAAAGATATTAAGAAATACAACGAAATCAGTGTAACCTGGCTTATTGTACCCTCAATGAATCCCCAACAATAAAAAAAAAAAAAAAGAAATACAACGAAAAAAAAATTTGCAAGTGAAATAAAGAAAACTCTCTTAGACATGGGACTGGATTGATAAGGAGATGAGCAGTGCCCTCTTCCCAGCCCTTTTTATTATTTCTATTGGGACTTTTACAGACAATTTGGAGAGGCCATGTGTAGAAATGGCTTCCCAGGGGTTTGTCTGTATTAGGTTTCAGTTCCATAAGCAAGTGGGATATACCTTGGAAGTAAGGTGTTACTTTTTGGCTTCTGATGAAATTCTGTTCTCACGCAGACTTAAATTTTCAATCTCTTCCCTAATGAAATAAGTGACTGAAGTTACTAGCAGAGTGCCTGATTCACTAGCAGATGCCCAGCAAATCATGGGGCACATACTAATTACTATTATTCTTACTAATATTCTATAATTACTAATATTCTGTTGTTAGCATTATCATTACTTTGAAGATTATAACATGATCATGAGTGGACTACTTTACACATCAGCTAGGCTCCTCATCCTTTCCTCCTTGTTGCCAGGGAAGAGGATGGACAGTCATGGGGGTGGAAGAGCCCCCAGCCCGTAACACTTGGCATCATGATGTTAGTGGGGCCCCTTGGGACAATCCATTGCTAGACTGTGTAGGTTGTTTAAGCACAAAGTAAGGAGAACAGAAAATTTCCCAATGAGTTTCTCTCCCTCAAGAGCCAAACACTCCTTTATACAAGTAGTATGAGATAATCAATGAATACTGATTGGGCCAAGTGAACTCCTCAAGGTCTGTGGTCCCTGCACCCTGGTGTTCTGTCTCTGCCACTCATAAGGAGCTGGTAGAAGTCCACGGTGTGTACTTAAACCAAATGAAGACTGGAGACCTGGCCTTGAAGCACCTGCTTTCCTGTACTGAGGACACATCCTGTGGTGGGTAGAGTGTGATTTCTAGAGTCAGACTTGCCTTACATCTCCAGCTCTATGAGTTCATTCACTGCACCATCCCAGGTAATTTACTAAATCTAAAGCTACTCTAAGACTTTGGAAAAGGGACCAAGACGTTCTGATTCTCAGTTTCTTTCACTTGGACATGAGAATAATAATAACAAAATCTATTTGGTTCTAACATTGGGGTGAGCCATGCAACTCTGTCTTATGTGAATCAACACTATTGATGTGATTATAGGAAGGAGTAAATAAAGACTTACTGATTCTCACTGCTATGTTGGAGCTAAAAAAGTAGATCTCATAAAGACACAGAGTAGAACGGTGATGATGCTAACAGGAGAGAGGGAGGAATAAAGAGATGTTTATTATCTGGTACAAATATACAATTAGATAGAAGAAACAAGTGCTTGATAGATCGGTAGGATAACTATTATGTACAAAATCTATTGTAGATTTCAAAATAGCTAGAAGAGAATAATTCACATGCTTCTAGCTTAAAGAAAAGACAAATACTTAAGGTGATGGATATCTCAATTACACTAATTTGATCTTCACCAATTTTACAGGGTGCCTATGTGAAATTGTAAACAGTTGACTAACTGAAATTGCTACGTGAACTTTATGCACACCCTGTATGAATGTATAAAATCATCGTGTGGACCCCAAAATATATACTTCAATTATTCATCCATTAACAATACAACAAAAAAGACTTTATGGAAGGGTAAGGTAAACCAGCACATATACAAGGAGGACATAAAGTTCAAGTGCAATTCACTGGTTAAACTATTTTAAATTATACACAAACTTCATGTCCACCCTGTGTGTATATACGCATATGTGTGTGTGTGTGTATCATGACCACAGTGCCTTGGAGAAAGCACCAGCTCAAATAAATCTTACTTGCTTGGCTCCTGTGAGCTTTGGCGGATCTGTATGAGCTTCTAGTGAGTAGCCAGCTCCTTGCATCTTCAGATACACATTGTGCCTAAACACACAACTCTGTGTCTCTTTCTACCATGTCGACCAGTCCAGGGATGCGGGACTGCTATTTTTATTTTTTTCTAACAGTGGAGGCTGTTCAAATCCTGCCACCGCAGCTTGTTTTCTTGTTTTTAATTAAGTAAGGCTTTACGGTACTGGCTTCCATAAAGCCCAAATAATAGAGAGGAGGTTAGTTGGTTGAACCCGGACTCCAGGTGTTAGTCCCAGCTTTGCTGATGATGCTGAGCAATCTAGCTCGGTGTCACATTGTGGAGGAGAATTAATAAAAAATGATGATGTCGCTCTTTGCAAACATGACTTGCGGCTGAAATAATCAATGATAATAATAAAGGAATAGAGCTTCTGGGGAGTAAACTGCCCTTTACCAATGGGAATAATACTGGAAGCTAGACCCCTCCTGAGCCCTCCAAAGGGTTGCTGAAGGAATCTGAGTATTCCAAATAAATGGGCAAGATTACTCCAAGGGAATCCTCTGATCACTAGGAAATAATCACATCATGCTGCTCCATTGTAGAGCTCCATTTTGTCAAGAATTCTAATATGTCTGAATTCTTTTTTTTTCTTTTTAGTCATTACCACCACTGTGGCCTTGGTCCAAGCCCTTGGTGCTTTTCTTGAATATTCCAGCAGGCATCTATCTGGGCTCCCTGCCTCCTACACAAGCCTTCTTTCTTTCTCACTCACATGAGAGTGATTTTTTTTTTTTTTGATAAACCAAGAGCTGACCCTATAACTTCTTTGGTTCGAGTCCCTCCCTGGCTCCTTGCTGTGTGCAGAATCACCACCAACTTTTACAGCATGCCAGGGCTGGGGGTCTGGGAAAAGAATTAATGTTTTAGGACTGCCTACTCTGTGTCCTGGCAGAGTTGCATCATTCACTCCAACGTTAGAACAAAATAAGTTTTGTTATTATTCTGATGTCCAGTTGAAATAAATTGAGATTCAGAAAGTCTTGGTAACTTGTCAAAAGTCTTAGAGTAGCTTTTTGCACTCAGATTGTCTAGCTTCAAGCCTTGTTCTTTCTTCCAGGCCTTACTGCCCCCCTCACAAGATATTCTTTTTTTTTTTTTTTTTTTTATTAAATGCAATCATGGAGTACAATGTGCTGGCTTTATATACAAGTTGACATGTTTTCATCAAACTGGTTAACATAGCCTTCACGGCATTTTCGTAGTTATTGTGTTAAAACATTTATATTTTACACCTAGTAAATTTCACAGGTACCCTTGTAAGATGCACCGCAGGTGTGGTCCCTATTGGTGGCAGGCTTCAGATAACATGTGTAGCCTCATTTGTTTCTCCGTCTACCCTCCTGCTTCCTGCAGAGAAGTCACACCAGACAACCCACAATTACCTACTGGGATGTAAATATTCAGGCTCCAGGACTCTGCTGCAGAGGCTGCGTGCCCAGCACACCGTCACCTCCCACTGCTCATCTTGCAGTGCTCCTCTGCAGCCAGGCTGGATTCCTAGTCTTCCTTTAAAAGATCAGCTGAAATGTCACTCACCCAGGAAACCTTCATTTACCCTCTGAGCATGGTCACTTGTTCCTTCCTCTGTGCTACTTTATAGTAGCGATGGCCCCTTCATTCATACCTCTGTGTTAAAGCTACATTATCAATACACAACTTTCCACATCGCCTACCCTCATCTCTTCCATGCCTGAGAACTGTCCTACCCATTTCTGTATCTCTGAGGCCTGGCACAGTGCAAGGAACTTGGAAAGTGCTCAGATCTCCTTTGAGTGAATGAGAACAAATGAAAAACACAATAGTAATACCAGAAGTTATTCTGCTCCTTGTACTGACATTGGTCTGCCTTCGTAGTAATGATCTGATCACATGCACACGCGCACACACACATATACACAAATACTTCATTCTCCTTTTAAATTCAGATTAGATTAACATTTTTAAAATAAATTTAGCAAGAAAAATGCTAAATCAGCTCTGTGTAAATCAAGTGTCCATGCATATGCGTGAGGATCAATTACTCTCTATGAAAGTTTTAGAAAATAATATTTCTCCTGCCACCAGCTACGTTACCAACTCACCAGCTCACTTCGGAGCACCTGGGACTGCAGTTTCAACCCCTCCCTGTCCTACGATGGGCAGAGTCTTACATCATGAGATCTTCTTAGCTGGTTCTTGAGGTCAGTTAGACAATCTTGCCAAAAGCTCTCAAGAAGGAATCAAACTTCTGTTACATAAATATCTGTCTCTAAATCCCTTGTCAGTTACTTTTTTTTTTTTTTTTGTAGTTTTTGGCCAGGGCCAGGTTCGAACCCACCACCTCCGGTATATGGGGCTGGCACCCTGTCAGTTACTTTTATCTGAAGTTTTCCCCAAATGAGATACAATAGGAGAGCTCCATCAGTCTGACCCTTCAGCAGCCCAGTTCTGGGCTTGCCATCTCCATCAATGTCAGGGTTTATAACAGCACACTGGACGGAAGGGTGTGAGACCTTGGCCCAGAGCAAGAGTTCACATCACATTATCTCTAGGAATAGTTGGTCACCCAAGAACTCAGCAAGAGCAGCATTTGCAGCAACTGCCGCTGACGATGCCGCCTGGATGAAGGGGACAGGGAGGCGGAGTTGTCATCGTCTTTGTCATTACTTGCAGCCAAAGAAACCACATCATTATTTCTGAAGGAGACTGTGGCCAGACATTTCATTTGAAAACTGTCATTTTACAAATGTTTAATTACTTCTCAAATGCAAAGGATGACTGCAAATTTGTGATCTGTCGTGTAAGAAGCTATCAACCTCAACCTCCTTGAGTCACTGGAAAGAAAAACATTTTACACAGAAAATTAAAGTGGTTTGATCACTTTGTATTCAACAAAATGGTCCTGTCTTCCCTACGGCTTTGTTCTCTGATCTTATCTGGACCTCATGGGAGATTTCCCAGCTAAAGCTCTCCCTGCTACGCTCATTACAGGTTCTCAAGATTTACCATAGTTTCAGCTGCACAGTCAATAAATCACCTGGAAATTAAGTTCTGATTTTAAGTAGGGGAACTCCATGACTTTTCACTGGGATTCTTTGAAGATTAGGACTTTCTGTTTCCATACGCAAAGTTGGAAGGTAGGATAGTTTTTACTGGGGGTGGTTGCCCTTACTAATGATGCCATGCGCTGTTTACTTTGGCAACTATGAGTCATTTTGGTCACTGGATTTAGATCCAAAGAGGACAGAAAAATGAGAAAGAGGGAATCCCTTCCTACTCAAACTCTGCTGGTCCCTTCACCAGAATGTGCCCAACCTCCCCAATTTCCCTGACCAAATCCTCTGGGGCTGGAAAGAATCTTCACATTCCCATGGTATCTGTAACCAGAAATAATCACCTCCTCCCCTGAGTTTCCCATAGCCCTTTATCCAGAATGTTCTTGTAACGAGGACGGTCAATGACTCTGTGACACAGTTACAGCTTTCTTCTTCCCTCCTCAAAATGACCTTAAGTGATTTGAAGACAAGGTTTTTATCTTATGAATTTTGCATTGCTCCAGAGACAAGCATGCAGGAAGCACTTGAAACACACACGTTATGTTAATGAAAGAGCAAATCCCTTCAACTAATATTGGAATGGAGGTATGTGGGGAGGTGGAGTACAATTTGAAGTGGAGAATGATCTATTGGTATGATGATAGAAGTCAGGGGCTCTTCAGAGTCCAATGAGAGAAAGGTAGGAATTTTGCTAGACAGGCCAGGCATGGTTAGCATGACCCATGGTTCTGATTTGCCCAGGACTGAAGGGTTTCCTAGGAAGGGAAAACCTGGGAAAGTCCCTGGAAAGCCCTGAAGTATTGGTCACCCTATGCAAGTCCAAGGCTCACTTATGATAGCCGGGGAGGAGGCATTCTGCAGAAGGAGGAGCTTGTCCAAATCCAGGGAAAGCTGCCACGGGGCTTCTTAGAGGAAGTATCCCAGAGTTATTAGCATAGATGATATTCATGGGCGTAGTGGGACATGAGGTAAGGAAGGAAGGAGGGGCACTGTAGGGAGAGCCCAGGGAAAGAGGCTCAGATATCCATCAGTAAGCAACGGGAGGCCTTGAACCCGGAGAGGAAATGTGAGCAGTGACGCGTCTAGATTTGCCGGCAGTTTCATTTTGACATTTTGCTTCCCTGCCATCCTCAGAATCTGCCCATGGAGGGGGGTGTCCGACATTTTTATTTTGCTGCCTAACATTGGAAGAAGAGGAATTGCCTTGGGCCACACATCAAATACACAAACACTAACAAAAACTGATTAGCCAAAAACAAACAAACAAAGACCATGCATACTTTTCATGTTATCTGGTAGCCAATACCACACATAAGCAAAACATGTCCTCACAAAATCAGCGTGTGGCCTTCAGCTGCATGTTGGACACCTGCTGCAGAGAGACGGTGTTGGTGAAGTATCTACCTGCCGTCAAGCAAACTGGCTTGTCCTCCAGTTCACGCAAGTCTGGGGTCCACTAAGGAGTGTGTCGTGAAGAAGAGTGAAAACACATCATCATTTCCTGCACCCAGTGCGTTGTCTGGAAGCCTAACTGTATGGGGTCAGCGTACCTGGTTCTTAGTCTTCCTACTTGACCTCCTTCCACGAGCACCTCTGAACACCGCCACAGGCGCTGAGCACAGGAGCCAGGCCAGCACTCCCAGGTCAAAGGCGGAGGAAGGAGAAGTTCTGCTTCCCCACGGAGAGTCCTTTCACGAATACAGAAAGCTGTAGTCTAGGCGATCTGACCTTGGTGTTTGATTATTTATACTGCTAAAAAAATGTGCAATAACTTTCTCCAAGTTTCTCTCTGGCTATTAAAGTGTATGGTAACCAGCTTTTTATATATTTACTGAAGGTTAAAGAAGAACTGCTTATATGGCTTTATATTTCATCAAGAAGAATTTAAGATGACATTCAGGAAGAATTTTCTTATGTTTCATTTCACAGAAAAAAATATATTGAAAAACTATTTTTCCTTGTAAACTAAAAAGCTCTGGAGGTTTTAACATTATTACTAATTTGTTATGTACTCAACAATGAACAAACAATAAGTACAAGTGTATAATGTAAATAATTTATATTAGATATTAATGTAAATACAGCTTTCAATTTTATAGCCCGAGTAAAGTGGCAAACTAAGGCAATCTTAGGTCCTCTGGGTTTTTTTGTTTGTTTGTTTGTTTTCTGAGATAGTCTCACTCTGTAGCACTGTGTAGAGTGCTCTAGCATCACAGCTCACAGCAACCTCAAACTCTTGACTCTTGGGCTCAAGGGATCTACTTGCCTGAGCCTCCCAGGTAGCTGGAACTACAGGTCAGACATGTGCCACAATGCCCGGCTAGATTCTCTGCTTTTCGTAGAGATGGGGTCTCACTCTTCCTCAGGCTGGTCTTGAACTCCTGAGCTCAAGTGATCCCCCTGCCGCAGCTTCCCAGAGTGCTAGGATTACAGGCGTGAGCCACTGCACCTGGCCAGCTCATCTTTTTTCTCAAGCTCTCCGTGAGGAGCAGACTCAAGACGTTTGATCCCGAGTAGCTCCTCCGTGTGCTAATTCAGTCACACTCCATTCATCAGGACTGGAGAGGTCTGGAAGTGGAGATCACTGCAGAGCCTGGAAGCTGGAAGTTCATAACAGGGCAAGGACAGAAGACAAATGCTAGCAAGATAAAATGGGTCAAATTGAGAATAAGTGGTCATAGCACAAGCAGAAACTTCTGAAGCCAAGGGAGGATAAACCAGAAACAAATGATCCCCCGGAGGGTTGAGAGACTGCAGGAAATGGGAGACAGAAGTTGCTGAGAGAAGCCTCTTGTTCACAGCCAGAAGGAGCATGCGTTAGCATAGGGCCTGGCTCGGGAGTGGAGGATGGGTGGCTTCTGCAGTCCAGCCTCCTATTCTTTATTGTTCTGAGTGTAGGAAATCCTGCCCTGAGAGACCCACAAATGCTCCCGAAATGGCTTCTCACAGGATTCAAGGCACAGCCTCAATTCCTTCTAGACGGCTAATCAGAAGATGGTTAAAGGAAGTCTGAGCCTAAGCGATGCAGTCTGAAGCTTATTCCTGGACGGTGTCACATTTCCAAAACTGTGATTTCAAATTACGTCAGGCAGAACAGATGAAAAGTAACTGGAGAAAAATAATCTCCTTTCTAGCAGAGGAAGCAGCATGGGATGGGGCACATTACATTTTAGGTGCCTCCTGTCTCTGAAGATCTCTGATAGCTGCGACTCCAGAAAAGCAAACAACTTTGTAACCCTGCTCTCTCCTTAAAAAACTGCACATTGGGTAGACTTTTGCCAGTTTACATACAGGATACACACCCTTTTACAAAAGCAGGAGCTCATTGTTCAAGAATCTAAATCAGGACATCCTCATTGAACCTTAAATCAATTCCAGCAAACCTCAAAGACAGCTACATTGTCAGTCTATTGCAAGAATTGCATAAACTCAACACGTGCGCACCAACCGAAACAAAACCAGCTAATTGATTTTGTATACCTAAGTGTTCCCCGGTGAGAGAAGTCTCTTGGGAAATTTCTCTGCTGAATTGTTGGAACTGTCCCAAGAAACATTCGAAGGTCAAGGAAATAGATACTAGAATCCTGGTAGGTGGTCCCAATTCCTTTTTTTTTTCTCTCTCTCTCCTTTTTAAGATAGAGTCTCACTCTGTTACGCTGGGTAGATTGTTGTGGCATCATAGTTCACAATAAACTCAACTCTTGGGCTCAAGTGATCCTCTTTCCTAAGTTTTTCTATTTTTCTTTTATTTATTTATTTATTTATTTATTTATTGGAGATAGAATCTTACTTTGTCACCCTCGGTAGAGTGCTGTGGTGTTATAGCTCACAGCAACCTCAAACTTTTGGACTCAAGTGATTCTCTTGTCTCAGCCTCCCAACTAGCCGGGACTATAGGTGTCTGCCACAATGCCCGGCTATTATTAGAGACGGGGTCTTGCTCTGGCTCAGGCTAGTCTCGAACCCATGAACTCAGGCAATCCCCCTGCCTCAGCCACCCAGAGTGCTAGGATTACAGGAATGTGCCACCATGCCCAGCCCAGTTTTTCTATTTTTAGTAGAGACAGAGTCTCCCTCTTGCTCAGGCAGGTCTCAAACTCCTGAGCTCAAGTGATCCACCCACCTCAGTCTCCTGGAGTGGTGGGATTACAGGTGTGAGCCATTGCACCTGACTGGCCTCCACTTCCTTGCATAACAAATCTTAGGAGTATCGATAAATGCTGAATGATAAAAAAGATAACGCCATTTTAACTGGCCTGAGAGGGAGCAACCTACAACACCTTGCACTGAGTTTAGATAACACACGTATTTTTACTCGAGAAAAATAGAAATATTATGATAAAGGCATGTTGAATGGCTGCAGAAAGAAGACAGATTCTAGAAAGCCAAGCTATGACTGCTGGTGAAATTCCCAGCATCACATCGCATGTAGGCGTGGTTGCATGGAATGTGAGAAAGAGCGGTGTTCTGAGATCTCTTTTTGGTACGCCTTGCTGTATTTGTTGAGTTCTCATGTGCTTATTTTTAGCAGTGAAGTGTGCTGCCAAACACACATTTCCCATCTCTTAATCAGATCACCAGTCAACAGAGTCAATGCTTGTTAACTTTAAAATGGATGTGATAAAAATGAAGGATGGATTTCATGACTCTGCCCCCAGAGGGAAGACGCATTCAAGCCACCCCAAACATGACCTCATCAACTTGCCCATTCCTCACCACCATCCTCCGCTGCTCTTTTCAAAGGACTCCAGTGCCTGATCACCTTGTGTCTCCAGACCAGCCCTGTGCTTGGTCCCTTGACGGATCTGCTGTTTCTCCCTCTACATCTTCCCCTCTCTACATCCCCCCACCAGGTTTTTCTGAGCATGAATTCCATTTCCTCATGAAACCCAGTCATCATCAAAATCATACTATTTTTTCATTAATTGTTAAAATAATTCTGAGTAACCCCTAGCCATAGCCCTTAATGAATAAAATTTAAAACTAAAGTCCAAGAAAATTGGACTTAATCTAGATTAAATAAGCTTCTACTAATGGTGGCATTCTCTTCCCCTCACCCACCTTGGTCCTTTGCACAGACGTGGCCCTATGTAACCCTTAACTGTGTCTTATTATCTTCACCCCGGGCCCTGTCTCTCACCAGGAACAAAATGCTTCTGTAAGACAAATCTACCTGAAATGTTAAATCTTGAAAACAAAGAAAAATGTCTTCAATATATTCATCTATTTAATTGGGATGGATAAAGAAACATAAACCTTTGTCTCAAACGCTATCTGCATTCAAAAACAAAATCTTTAGAATAACATTGGTGATAGGACAGGCATTTCTCCTTTTTGATGTGAGATCTTAAAAGACAGAGGTTATATCTAAGAGAATTTAGACATATGGAAATAGGTTTTCATTTTCCTAAGATGTAAAGTTGTCCAATAACATGCTGAGAGTCACATTTTCATGATTAGTTTAACAAATACCACCTCCCCCCCCAAGCTTTTGTCACTGTACTGAGTGTTTGGCAGTTTTTACTGCCAAGGTGCTGATTAGCTGAAGTATTCCATTCAAATTAAAATGTGACACATTTATTACACATATAAATAATGTACATATATTTCATTCGATCTAGATTTTACAAAGGATAAAACAGACTTTGGGCTTCAAAGACCTATTTATTTATTTATTTATTTATTTATTTATATGTACTTATGGCCTGGGATAAAGATGAGATAGGTCAAAAATACCAATTTTTAAAAAGGGGACTATTGGATTTTTGCAAGAACCCGAAGCCTGATATTCCCCTCTGAGGGAATTTCTATAACAGGGGAAAAGCACACAAGTTTGGGTCCACTAGGAAGGGTGTAAGACTTTCTTTTCTCATTTATTAGTGGTGGAATCTTGCATAATTGCTTCCTTTCTCCCAGAAGTCTTCAAACTTTTTAAACAGGGGGCCAGTTCACTGCTCCTCAGACTGTTGGAGGGCCGGACTATAGTTAAAAAAAAACAACAAAAAACTATGAACAAATTCCTATGCACACTGCACATATCTTAAAAAAACAAAATGGGAACAAATGCAATGACACCACCTCATATGGCCTGCGGGCCGTAGGTTGAGGACCCCTGCAATAGGGGGTATGGATGGATGGATTTCATGACTGTGAAATGGCATTTTTCTCCAAGACTTGATGTGAGATTGAATGAAATGCAGTTGCCTCTCTCTATTCATGGGTTCCATATCAGTGGATTCAACTAACCACGGCTCAAAAATATAAAAAAGATAATAATACACCAATAAAATACGACCAACATAAAAAGAATACAGTATAGTAACTATTGGCACAGAAATTACCTTGTGTTTGGTATTATAAGTAATCTAGAGATGATTTAAAGTCTACAGGAGGATGTGCCTAAGTTGTATGCAAACACTAGGCCATTTTTGGTGAGGCCAATTTGGTATCTGCCATGGTCTTGGCTCCAATCTTTCATGGATACTGAGAGACTGTAATATATACGAAGTACTTAGCGAAGTTCATTGCAGAAACTCAATAAATGCAAGCTAGTAGTAGTTTTAGAAAAAGAGCCCATAGAGAGAAAGACCTGTAGGCAAAGTCCATGTTTCAGGAATGGGAGAAGGTGAATAACCAAAAGACAGAGAGAGGGAGAGAATGCAAAAAGTCATATGAACAAGGCAAAAGCCACCTTTGCCGTGGTATATACACAAAATAGCAAGAGGAAGACTGGACGGATATAGACTATACTTGAAAAAGGAGGTCTGTCTAGGGCTTCCCGGTTCCCTCAACACTTATTAGGATAGAAATAAAGAGAGAACCTAGAACTTTTTCTTTTTTTTTCTGGGATATTGATCAACCCAGAGTAATTCTGTCTATGCTCCATAAAAATGTTTTGTTGAACTTTCTATCTCATTCTACCTTAATCTTTGGAGACAAGGCTTGCAGTGTGTAAAACCAGGTATGAACTATGCTTATTAACGGGTATGAACTATGCTTATTAACAGGTATGAACTATGCTTATTAATGGGTATGAACTATGCTTATTAATGGGTATGAACTATGCTTATTAACAGGTATGAACTATGCTTATTAATGGGTATGAACTATGCTTATTAACAGGTATGAACTATGCTTATTAATAGGTATGAACTAAGATACTTATTAACAGAAGACCTTCCGCAGCAAAAGGAAACTCACCCAGTCATTAAATAGTTTCAGGATTTTCACACATGCATACTGGCTAACTACTGCACAAACAAATAAGAAATTTTATCCCTTGCACAACTGAAATCTAGTCTGCTCTTGACATAATGCCACAGAACATGACTTCTCTTTCTTTTCCCAGCCACGGTGAGAACTAGTGTATCTATTGAAGGGAGCAGTCTGAACACGAGAGTTACAGGGTCTACATTAATACGTGGATTAGATCAACTTGGGTAATTTATGTTCTTACAATATAAAAAAGTAGCTTACAACCTGTCCATCTCTTGTATTGCCCTCACTTTACAAGGTTTTGTGTAGACCAAGGCACTCATAAGCATCATGTGCCTACCTTTTGGAGCTCTTTAAAAATGGTACCATACTTCTATACGTCCATCTCCCTCATTACACTGTTAGTTAATTTGTATCTATGTTCCCAACCACTTACTCCATGCCAGACCAATAGGAGATATTTTATAAATGTTTGCTGAGGGACCGAGCATCTTCTGTCTCATATGGAACTCTGTGCTATGTAGCTGTTTAGCTTTCTGAAGAAAAGTATCTCAGTTGGGATCTAACTCTATGTTTCTTTGCATAGTGCTCCTATAGAAAACAAATGTAGAAGTTTGTGGTTTTTCAGGTTGCTGATCACTTTGGAGTTCAGTATTATTACCACCTTGTGCAAATTCATGTTCAATAAGGCGGGTGAGACAAAGGGGTTGCTCCAATCAAGTGAGCTTTTCTAATCTCCTGACCCAAAATAAAAGTCTTCTGAAAGTAGAGGCTATCCTGAACAAGGCTGGACTTAAGGTAGTACATAGCAGAGCAGGTGACCTGTAGGTCCTGGAAGAGCCCAGCTCTGAACAGGTGCATGAGTAAGCAATGTGAATGAAGCCAGGTGCAGGTGAGCCCGTGTGGCCAATCCCCAGCAGTCCTGTGCTCATCTGGGCTCTGATATTGCAACATAAAATGCACTTAATAAATATCTGTGGTAATACAAAGATAGAAGTAAACAACCAGATATTATTTAAGAGCCTTAATAGTGTTCAGGGTGGAACTCAAATTCTTAAAGAAAAGTCCAAGCAAAGGCCAAAATCTGGGATGACAGTCTAGAATTAGTAAGAGGTCAATATAATAAAATTCATCATCACAGAAATGGCAGAAATGGCAGGGACTCAAATCTGCTGAGCACGGGCAGCTTAGGCTATGCGCTAACTTCTTTTGAAGCTGAGGTTCAAGGGCAGTAACTGTAGACACTGAAAGGTGGAGGTTTCCATGCCCTGAGCGGTCTTATCAGCAAGATTGATTTGATATTCACTCAGAAAAAAAGGCTGGCATATTCTTCCAGAGATTTTTTCCCATTTTGGAAGCACTGGATATAAATTCAGAGGTGGACTGGACTGAATAATAAGGCTTAAGAAGGTCTGATTTGCCAGGATTTTGGAAAAAAGCAGAAATAGGAAGGTCACACAATTGAAGGGACTATTGTGTAATCGCAAGTGGATGAAGATTGTCACCCAGATAGAGTCACGAAAAGAATTCAGCTTTAAATTCCACTGGAAAAAATCTAGTTCTTTTTCTAGGTTTAACGACTACAGAAATAAGAAACATGGGTGGTATAAATAGGTCGTATGCATCTGACCTAGTCATCGGTCTTGGTGATAAAATGCTTGGTTAGTTGATGGTGTGTCGATGAAGACCGAATTACATAAATAATATTCACACCGTCTGGCCATGAGGCAGCTAGAAACTCAGCTACATTTTTCTACTAAGGTATTAGAAATTGTCCTCTCTTTTCTTCCCCCCTTTTTATTTTTTTGGTAGATTGCAAAATTGGATCTTTTTTTAGTTCTTTTCAGGAGAAGGGAATAATATTTATGAAGCTTATTAGTGACCAGACAGCACTTTACCTGATAAATATAAACTATCCCCGAGCCTCCCAGTGTCTTCCTTTCCATCTCCCAGGGGAACAGAGCACGGTTTTTACACATTAAATTAAACCCTCAGTGCTTTATCACCACGGGTCCTGAAGGGGTTGAATGCAGTGTCAAGAAAATTATTCAGAGATTTTTTTTTCCTCTCCACTCACAGTTCTGTAACCTTAATTTAGTATATCTTCACATTCACTACTTCTTTTCTGAAAAAAAGCTGGAATAGATGAAAGTCGGGATGCATTATACAGAAATGCAGTTATCCTATGCCCAGGCAAATAATACCTATTTGCCTGGGCATAGGATAACTGTGGTGCAATGGTTCCACTTTGCAATGCCAGAATATACGCCAAGGGAAGGCTGAGGCTGCCTTATCCCCTGGCGCTGGTGCTGTGGTGGCTCAACTAGCTAAATGAAGGGCAAAGATACATGAGCTGGCCAGGATAGGCCCTTTCTTCCAGCTAAAATACCAGGATAATTTGGCAAATACATGAATGGTGTTATGTTTACCTTGAATCCCCAGATAATTGCTTTAATTTTGCATCTCACTTTACTAACACAGATCTATTCGTTGAAAGGTTTCACAGAGGCTTATTTAAATCTCGATTTTAGCAAAATAATTTTCCAAAGCATCATTCATGCGCAGACAATTTAGAACAATTTTATTAAAAAAAATAACAAAAGCACTTACATCGACCTTAAAAATGTGAACATAGCATACAGGTAACTGGGTGCGCAGAACGCTCATTTGCATACACAATCAGGCTTTTATGGCAGTATATGCCCAATTGTGCATGTAAAGATAGGTTTTATTTGCACTTTATTGCTTCAAACAATGGACAGCCTATATCCTGGGGGTCGATTTCCAAGATGTAGCTTTCTAAATTTACCATTTCAGCTTTCTTTTCTTTAAATCCGAATGTGTCCTAAAAACTGCTTGCTCTAGTTCAATCTCCTGCTGCTTGGTTCTGTCTGGGGAGCATCGAAGTGATGACATATGATCATAATTCTGTTGCAACCTTCTTCTGGCTTCCAAGGGCAGAGGGGTAAAGTGAACAGAAGAAATGTTAAGAGTTTTAAGAAAGTGTTGCTTGTTGACAGCAAAGATTATCTTGCTTGATAAAATCAATTTTGATGACAGCCCAATCTGAGATCTTCCTTGAAGTTGATTTTATCAAGATAATAGATTAAATATGTCTGACAGCTAGAGTTTGGTCAACAAAATATTTTTTTTGTCCAATTTCTCTGCTAGACAAGACATATATTATGAATTCTTGCTTTGTTCCCTTCGAATAAAACTCCATCTTAGAAAGAAAAAATGATGACAAAATATATTAAAAGGAAGCAAAAAATGAGTCTTTTTTCCCCCTCTAAATTGTGTGCTTCAATGAGGACTTTTCACATAAGTCATCAGTCATTCCTGAGCTGTAACAGCATTTGACTAAAGTTCTTGTTGTTATCGTTGTTACTGTTTTGTCTCCTTGAGAACCGGGAAGGGAAGAAAGTAAGTTGAAAATGGATGAAGTGTTTTGCGGGACTTCTCGAATCCATACCAATTTCCATTTGGCAGTGGTGGAGGGGGCAGTTTTATTATATTTGAAATATATGCAAAAGATCTAAAAGATCTTGTACTTTTAGATAGGAGAATTTGGATTTTCATAGTGTTAGCAGGGAGAAGGCCCCTGAATAATTGCTTGTCACTATTCTACACCCCAAAAATTGATCCAGAAGGACCAGTACGTACTGAATGTAATACTGTGTGTACTATTATAGGTATACGTACGTATATGCTATATGTAATATTCAAGGGTGATGTTTCTATGTCACTGTCAAAAATACACATTGGATCACCAAACACAATTGTATAGAACTTAAAACCCCTGAAATTTCCAGGAAAATGTTCCCCTTTGAACATGCACTCTTCTGCACAGGCCTTATCTGACAATAAGGAAGCATTATACTCTTAGCTTAGCCTGCAAAGCTGGGTAGAATTTTGTATTCCGGTCCTGAGTATAAGAGCCCAGCTAGGGCAGCGCCTGTGGCTCAGTGAGTAGGGCGCCGGCCCCATATACCGAGGGTGGCGGGTTCAAACCCGGCCCCGGCCAAACTGCAACCAAAAAATAGCGGGCGTTGTGGCGGGCGCCTGTAGTCCCAGCTACTCGGGAGGCTGAGGCAAGAGAATCGCTTAAGCCCAGGAGTTGGAGGTTGCTGTGAGCTGTGTGAGGCCACGGCACTGTACTGAGGGCCATAAAGTGAGACACTGTCTCTACAAAAAAAAAAAAGCCCAGCTAATCCTTACTAATGGGGTGGGTTGTTAGTGGGAAAAATATGATTTTACTCTCTAGAACCTAGCTTGGATATCTTTCAGGATGAGAAAACAGGACTAAATAATCCTCAGGGTCCCGATGTAACGCTGTTATCAATTTGTTCACTCTGTGATCCTACTCTTGAAGTATGGGCTCAGACCCAGTAATGATATTTAAGTGTGCATTCCTTTTCCCCCTTCTTTTAGAGTGAGAATGAGAATTCAAAATATATATTATCAGGGGCTCTCCTGTGTTGTCTGGGTTGCTGAGTAACTTTTGTTCTCTGAGTGACTTTCAGACATAATCATGAGAGACACTGTTGCTTACCTATCCAATATCTACTCCTACCACCTCCAACATCAATAACCCTCTTCCTTTATGGCCGGGCCTACTTTCCTCGAAAGAAGCTCAAATGCTAGACGCTTACTTTTCAGACTCCCTTGCAGCTAGGCTGGGCATGGGCAGCATATTGAACCCTAATTAGCAGACCAAGAGAAAGTCTAAGGGAAGGTATCTGGAAACATGGGAGAAAATCCCCTTTCCCTTTATTCTTCTGCTACATATTGCTGTGTTCATGTGGTTGCCTGCAATAGCTACTATCATCTTTAGACTGTGATGGTTCAAGCTGCATACTGAGAAAAGATGGGAAGAGTTTGGGTCTTGAGGCTGTAATTGTAGCCCTGACTTTGACTCCCTCTCTTCCTCCCTGTCTTCTTACATGTGATGATGAATGTCTTTATTATTGAAAACCTTTTTAGTTGGTATTAGAAGGAAAAACTACCCATGCTTCTTTTACCTGGAAGAAGCTCTATCAGAGGCCTTGTTCCTCACTTCCCTTATCCTCTGCCTCTCACCCCTCACCACCTGGGGAGAGCAAGTGGCTTAATCTGATGAGCAACTTTGGAACAATAAAGCAGTAAATACCAGCCCTTTCTTTTTTTCTGGAGTGCTGGCCTTCAAACAGACATCTCACGTGGTGAAATGGAAGAGGCCAGGGTTAGCCCACATGCCCATGTTTCCTAGAACTTCTATGGCTGGGGGGTTGATACTGAGGGTCGGCTTTGGGATACCCACTTGCCTAAAGACAAAAACAACATTCTTTGTTTTCATCTCTACCCAAAATGAAAGTGCTATTTTTACTTTCACATGTTCCATTCTTGTCTATTTATTAAGTTTTTTCTGAACTTTGGCAGGGAAGAAAGAGCTACCAACTGCTCCCTCAAAGACTCACACTTGTGTGTTTTGCTACTTACAACAGAAAACATTTTGTTATATTATTTGTGCAAATTTTCCAATTAAATAGAACCCTCTTTGAAGCTGGGGTGGACTTCATTTCCTAAGGCTCCTCTGCCACGCAGCTCAGCCCTCTGTCCACACAGAGTTCTGTTTGCTGGTGTGCTGACTCACTTGTCATGAGGCACTCAGGGAATAAATTCGTCATCCCAGATCTTTTTTTTTTTTTTTTTCAATATGGTGGGAACATCATTAGTTAGGTATTCGGTAGCTGTATGAAAAGGGCTGAATAGTCATGTTTCTTTATATTCTCTGATGATGAAACTCCTCCCTGCCCATCTGAGCAGCTGGAAGGAGTCCAGAGTTGAGCAACAGCTATGCTGAAGGCAATGACTTACAGGGAGATGCAGAGACGGTCAAATTTGCATAGTTTGGCTAAGTGACAACTGAGAGGCGGATATGACAGAGTGGATATATGTCTCACATCCCAAAAAGAGAGACTGATTACCTAGCCTTGCTAAAGAGGGAGAAACAGAAAAAGACAGAAAGGAACAGGTACATTCAGGCTGAATATCATGTAATCATTCAGGAAGCAAGTCCTCGGAGGCAACATTATGTTGTAGTGGAGATCGGATGATATACTGAAAATAATATAGCCACTGGAGAGAGACAGAACTCATTTTAAGTTCCAGCTCTATTACTTAAAAGATTTCTGACCTTACAGAAATTACTTTATCTTTCTGAATATCAATTTTCTCATCTTTAACACGGAAATAGTATTATTGCTCTTCTCACGTCACAGAGTTGTGAAGGTCTAATGAGTTAATGGATGCAAAGGAACCTTTAAAATCATAAAATATTATTGAAATGTCGATACTGCTTTGATGACAGTTCTACAAATTTACGATTTCCTCTTTCCCCCCAGAACCCCCCCCCCAAAAAAAAAAAAAAAAAAGTACAGGAATAAAAATGCCAGAGGCACCCTCGGGGCCTAACAAGGTACTGCCCAAATCTCTGTGTGGTACAATCATGCTATGGTTCTTGTTCTGTTTTTCTTTTTTTTTTTTAAACTAGATTATCTATCCCAGGGATGTTTACAAAAGGGACTCATTCAGGCAGAAACCACTTTAACAGCCCAGGCCAGGTCAGCGTGACAGCCAAAGTTTCATTTGCAGCTGTGTGATTTGTTACCAAACTGAAAGCCTGGATAAAACTTATAATTCAGTGGCCTTCCATAGACAGATATGTAAGTTTCTCAAAGATGTTGTGGGGGTTAACAAAACCAGTGTTTTTTCATATTTTTCATATTTACATGGCTGAACACTTTCCGGACAGACCTTGTATATTTCAAACTGCTTCCTCAAAGGGTTTATAACTCATCAAAAATGCAAGACAGTGCTCTTTGTAACCACAACTTTGCTACTATTAAGCGTTCCAGTTTTTAAAAATTTCAGTATGGTAATTAAAAACAAATGTCATTTTATGGTACAATTTCTTCACCCTAAGTGAATTAGATTATTTTATGAACATAATTGAAGTAACTTTATACATCTCATTTTTTAAATATATATTCTTGTTTCATTTTAATCTATGCCTTTTATTTTCCTTATATCAATTATTATAACCCATTCGTAGAATGATATTCATTCCTCGCTTGATGTATTTGCAGTCAACATTATTTTTTCCACTTTTTTTAACTGCTTGATTCTGTTTCAAAGAGAACAACCTTCAACAGACCAAAGATGACAAAGCGTCATAAAGAAAAGAATATGATAGAGTCAATGCTGCACCTGGGGCCAACTAGAAAAAAACAAAATAAAGCAAAAAATCATTTTTAGATGTTTCTGACATTGTAAAAGAGGATTTTATTGGTGTAATAAAAGACAGTAGTTATGTAGCAGTATTTTGTTACTAATTTCTGGAAGTATCTTTAGAATTACCCCCTATTTTTATATGCAGTGAGGACATCATTGATGCAGATAAAACTTCACTGAAAATTAAATGTAAATCAGCTGGTGATCATATTTAAAATCCTGTCACTATGGTCCGAGCAGAGGGTGGAAGCAATTATTTCACGGTAGTCAACCCTCACAGGTGTTTGTGTGCTGATCAGTTCGGCTAAACAAGTAAGCCACAAGTTATTAACTGTGCGATACGTTGTTTTAATCAGATACTTGGGATTTGTTTTAATTAGTTTTATGGTGAAACAGGCAGACATCGCAATGGCTTTCCTAAGGAAGAATTTTATTATCCTCAGAGATCTCAGGGATAGGGGCCAGGGTGTGTCACGAAGGGTCACACATGGAGCAGCAGAGGGAACCAGGGAAACATGGGAAAAAGGGCACGTGAGCAGGTTTAAGACGGAGGGTTCGCACAATTTCAGTGAGTTCTGGAGGGTAAGTGAGGGCTTCAAGGGGTAGCTGTCTGTTAGGACCCTGCAATCGTAGGATAGGTGGGTAGGGCCAGATAAAGGAGGTGGGGGGAGTGGTCTCATGCTGGGTGCTGGTTTGCATATGAAAACCAGGCTCACAGGAGTGTCATTTACTCTCCCTAGGAACTGACTGATCCTGGGAGGGTCAGTCCCTCCAAGGCCAGCAAGGCCCCAGCTGATAAAGCATCAGAATTTAGAAAATAAAAAGAGGGTTGATACATATGTTAACAGAAACACCCTTCTCACTTCCCTTTTTATTGCCAATGGAATTGGGAAAACGCTCTTTTTCACACATTATCCAAACATTACAACTCTACTTTTCTTCCAACCATATCCAGTCTTCAATTCCGATCTGGTTTTCCTTGGAACGCGCCTATCACTCTTGCCCTCTCCTCCTCTGCTACCTCTCCTGCATCTTCTCCCTGCTCATATCAGGGCCCATGCTGCCCTCCCGTGATGCCCGCTCAACTCTAGTCTTCCCTGCCCTCCCCCCTCTCTGCATTCCTGGGGCAGCCTGATGGTTAAACACTGCCTTTCATGGGCCACTCACCTGCTGGCAAATCTACAAATGTCCTCTTATTTTCCTATTTTCTTTCATATTGAATAAAACATTTCCAGCCTAGATTAAAATGTTTTTTCTCTATCATTCCATTTCTCTCAATGACCACTGTCTTTCCAAATGCTGCCTATTGTACAAGGCCTTAGGCAAGCTCCACCACTGTTAGAAAGCACTCTTGTTCTCTTGGAGAAGCATGAATCCTATGTACTCAATTTTGATATGAGGACAATTAATGACAATTAAGGTTAATGGGGGGGGAAGCAGAAAGAGGGACGGAGGGAGGGGGTGGGGCCTTAGTGTGTGTCACACTTTATGGGGGCAAGACATGATTGCAAGAGGGACTTTACCTAACAATTGCAATCAGTGTAACTGGCTTATTGTACCCTCAATGAATCCCCAACAATAAAAAAAAAAAAAAAAAAAGAAAGCACTCTTGTTCTCACCAAACTCCTCTTCCCACAGTCAAGGATAAGAATGAACTCTGATGGGTTCTGCTCTTTCATTGTGTATTATAGATGTATCAGGTTTTCTTGAGCATGGATGCTCCTTGAGGGCAAACCTGTTATTTTTCATCGACTACTAGGGTAGCACAGAACTTAATAACCACTGCCACATTGCACACTGTGCTTTCCAGAGAGGATGTCGTCCCCATCACTTATTCAGCTGGGGATCATCCATGCATTTATTCTCTGAAACTCAACTCTTTAAAGATCTCCATGTCTACACCCAGACAGGTCTTGCCCACTTTCTCCTCCCGAAGGCCATGATGTTTTGTTTGAACACAACCATGTTTCAGTATCATAATCACGTACTTCCTGTCTCCACTATCATAGGGTAAATGATAGAAGGGCAGAGACCACACCTTGCAGGTGGCTGCATCTTCTTCATAGCCTGGTGGTGTGTGCAACATACAGAAAGATTCTCCAGGTATCTGAAGCATTAATACTTAACACTGGGACTCCTGACTATAACACCTACAATACTCCTGCTTTGTACTATTTGCTTTACATTATTCCTTAAATTTCTTTTTTTGAGACGAGATCGTCTGTTGCCCCAGCTAGAGTACAGTAGCATCATCATAGCTCACTGCAACTTCAAACTCCTAGCTTCAAGTGATCCTCAGGCCTCCTCCCAAATAGCTGGGACTACAGGCAAATGCCCGCCTGTCCACCTAATTTTTCTATTTTTTGTAGATGTGGGGTTTTGCTGTTGCTTAGGTTGGTCTATAACTGGCCTCAAGGAATCCTCCTACCTTGATCTCCCAAAATGCTAGCATTACAGGTGTAAGCCACTGCCCCCAGCCTTTTAAAACAAAAAATATTATTTCCCCTTAGAGGACACTTAACGTTTTACCTATATGTTAACAAATACAGTCATTTTAAATATTAAGTTATTAGATAATTCATGTCACTTCCATAATAATTATTTCCATAGAGATACAGACTTTGGGGCCCTTATGTATCTTATATCTCTTTTCCCTAAGTTTTTACGCAATTCAGTAATGATTCCCTTCTAGTCTTCTACCAAAATGCTCACCTAATTGCAAGAGATGTATCATGGGTCTGCTTATTTTTCTCTCTAGATTTATGCTTTACTCTCTATTTATAGCCTTTCAGTGTTGGCAGGTGTGATGTTCCATCATTTAAATATATCAGGAAAAAAGGTTTTTTAGAAAAGTTATATATATAAGACTATATATAAAAATATGGATATATATAGAAAGAAAATCTTCCCTAAAAACGTTCTGTACATAAGAGATATTTTCAGCAAAAGAACAAATCCGAAAAAGTATATAATCTAAAACCTGGGCAGCTTGATTAGTAACTGTATTTTTTAAAAGTCTCATGCCCAGTATCAATGAATGATTTATTTGAATACTGTACCCACTCCTACTAAATTTTATTTAGGCCATGTCGAGATGTTTTTATTGGATCACTATGTCCACAAGAAAAAAACTTATTCATAGATATGCTGATTTTTCACTTTTTTTTAACAAGCCCTTTTCTCTATCTTCTATCTATAGCTTATCTGTATCCATGATAAGATATATTTTTAAAATCAAATCTAGTCACATAAATCATATTACTTGCCCAGCTTAAAATCCTTCTGTGGTTTCCAAATTCCTTATCTTTGCATTTAATTCCTCACAGCAACTTAATTTTTCCTTTTTAGTCCTATTTTCTCTCTCCCCATCTGCCCTAGGACTCCAGAGTTTCTGATAGTACGTACCTTGAATAGGCGATTCAAGATTCAAGATTCCTGCAAGGCCTCTTCCCTCTCATTGGGTTTATTGCTAATCATTCTTTGGAATCTGTTACGTTAGCCCTTCTATAAAAGGCATCCAGCTGTCCCTAAGAAGGAGTGACTATTTTCTCCTTTTAGCTTCATCGTATCTCGTTCATATGTCACATAGTAAGATGTGTTATTAATGTCTCTGTTTTATGTATACCAAATGTTGTAAGCTCCTTGAAGTAAATTTGTACATATGGCCTGGAGCCTACCTCCTAGGGGGAGATCAGTGCATGTGTCTTGACAAAAGAAGTGGAGAGAGATATTTAAACATATAAAGACAATGAAGTATGATGAGATGTGACCAACGTGCCGGGAGAAGATGGCTTATAACTTTAATGGCACTGCAAGGCATTTCAAAATGGCGAGGGCACGTGAGAACTCCTGTGAGCCATCACCATCGGGAACTGTGAAAGATGTTTGCAGACATGGTCAGACACCTGTTTAGAACTCCCTGATGCCAGGCACTGTGCTGCCTTGGGTAAGGGGATAAAAGATACTGTGTCTGTTTTTGAATAGCTCCTGGTCTGATTTTGAAAACAGAGCAATGAGAAGCCAATTATAACAACTCATAATGCCCAGTATGTGCCGTGGCAGCCCATAGGAAAGGCATTACATTTAAGCTTCACATTTAGTTAAGACTTTCCTAAAGAGATGACATGTGATCAGCACTCTGAGTGGATGAGCAGAGATGATTCTGGGAGCCACAGCTGACTGCCAAGGCTCAGAGGTTCTACGGATTATGGTGGTGACTTAGAGGCTATGCGGCGTGGCTGACGCTGGAGGTGGTGGGAGGAGGAGGAAAGGTAAGATAACAGAAGTCAAAAGATCCCACCCAGATCACAGGCAGCTTCTACAATGTGCGTCTTTTCCGTGCCCTCTGTGTGACAGCCTACAAGGGGGCTCCTCTGCTGGTCACTGCTCATGCAACTTACTCTGACATGCAAAGGTCAAGAGGGCAGTCTTGTAGGGCACAGACTGTCAGGTGGTAAGGCAGGAGGAAAAAAGAAAAATTAAACAATAAATAAGAGGTACTGGAGGGAACCAAGTGAGACTGACAAGAGCTTGTATTAAGATGTTGATTGTGAATATAAAGAATAGTGTTCAGTTGGGGCGGAGCCTGTGGCTCAAAGGAGCAGGGCACTGGCCCCATACACCAAAGGTGGCAGGTTCAAACCTGGCCTCGGCCAAAAGCAGCAAAAAATAAATAAAGAATAGTATTCAGTTAATTCAAAATGATTAAAAGGTGGACTTTGGAGGAATAAGAGAGAGGTAAGGGTCAAAATTGGCTCCTTTTATTCAGGATTTGGTGACTGGCTAGGGGCACAGTTACCAAATAAAATACAGAACACCTTATAAAATTTGAATGTAATTGTTAAATGGGGATCTTTATACCAAAAATATTATTTGATGCTGTTCTGAAATTCAAATTGAACTGGGTGTCCTGTTGTGTTGGCTGGATCTTGAAACCCTTACAGGTGGTATGTTTGATAACAGAGGGCAGAAAAGAGTGACCAGAGAGTGAGTGGGGGAACCCAGGGGTCTGCTTTGGACATGTTGAGTCCAGTGCAGCCTGGAGGACACTCAGGTGTTTGTGAGCCCCGGGAGTCAATAACTTAAGAATTCAAGAGAGACATCCAGATCATGTAGTTACAACTAAAACTTGGTTCAATGAGATGACCATGAGGAGTGGGAAGAGTGAGCAGAGAAGGGCTGTGGATGGAATTGTAGGCGCCCAACCCCTCAAAGTTATGTAGAGAATAGGGCATCCTTGAAAAAAGAGTAAGGAGCAGGTGGAGCATAGTGACGATATGGAGAACGTGATGTCCCCGAAAGAAGAAAAGAGAGTATTTATATAACGAAAGAATGGCTGACAGCTTCAGAATCTATCAAGAGATGAAGTGTGAGGAAAAAATAACAAGACGAGCTACTGGGATGTTAATAGTCACCTTGGTATGATCAATTTCAACAAGTGCAGCCTTAGAAGTCAATTATACACGCTCTTTCCTCATCCTCAGCTCTCATAAACACTTGAACCTAGTTGCTGAACTCATTTGTCTGCAGTCGCCTTTATGTAAATCAGAAGGCTATTATTTCCATGAGGATAGTTTTAGTAATCAATATATTAAGTCCTACAAATTAACAATAGCAAACAGCAAACTACAAGTATTTATTGAATGCCTACTATGATCTAGCCAAAATATTAGGTGCTGCAGAAATGCTAAACAGTGCTGAAACGACTCCTAGCTTCCCAGAATTAAGGATCTAAACCATAAGCACAAATATGTTAAGTAGAAGTGAGCAATCAATCCAGCACAACTAGGGGTCATCAGATATCAAGTGTTTAGTGAACCGAGAAACCCCCAAATTGTTTTTTTCCCTAGCAATGAACACTTGGGACAAATCTGTCAGGGAAAGTGGCAACTACTGTTCAATCTTATATTTTAAACAAAAGACTAGCCAATGAAAAGCGATTTATTTCTACTGTCACCACCTTCATGGATTTCAACCAGTCACAGCTGTCCAGACTGACCCTGCACTAGGAATCAGACCTAGGCATGCTTGGGGAAGCTGCAGCCCCGGGCTATGCCTGCATACCCACATATTTTCAGGGTGCATCAGATGATATATGATACTCAGCCCTTCCAGATTTTCTCGTTAAAACAGTGTATATAATAAAATGAAAATAATGATGTTATACCTACTGTGTAACCACCTGTCAGTAAATTTATGAACAATTAGAAAAAGAAAGTATTTTCCAGGGAGCAATTTGTGGGAGCAATAAAATGCTCTTTTTTTTTTTTTCAAAACTATAATAGGACAACAACTTTTTTCTTCCCTTCCCCCCCAAAACAGCTTTTGCTGTAATTAATCAGCTCTGTTTTGTTGTTGTTGTTTTTAATGTTTCAGTTCTTCCAAATGCACCAGGCCTGACTGTGGGCGATGAAGGAGTCATTTAAAATTTCCAGGCGAAGTGCAGCATAGCGCACCCAGGCTGCCTCACATTTCACAGGTAGTCACACTGCTTAATAAAGTCGGGTTTATGTGCATGGTCTCAGGGGTTTTACCACTCAGAAACAGATGCCAGCATTTTCCGCTATGGAGCAAACATTAAATCCAAGACATTCATTCAGAATACATGTGCTTTTCCCCCTTTTGTTTTAAGAGAAAATGACCTGAAGTCTCCCAACATCCGCAATAACAAAAACTGAGAGTAATCATTCCTGAAATTTATATAGTACTCGGGAGGAAAGTCTTTCTTCCACATTATCTCCAATTAACCATCACCGTAGTGGGGGTCAGCCTCCATTTACCGTAAAGGAAGTTGGGACTCAGAGAAAATGAGTGGCCTGAGGCTGCCTAGAAAGGACTAGATAGGACCATGTTTCCAATTCCCAGTCCTTCCCTCCACTGCATGAAGGATATTTCCCCAACAGCAGCTAAATTGATTAATGCTTTCCGCCAGGGCCAGAAGACAAGGGAATTGTAGCTTCCAAAACAAAACTTGGTACCTGGGAGAGAGATGGGAGATGGGAGCTCTCATGCTGGCACGCTCGGGATCCACCCTGGGGCCCTGGAGGCTCAGAAGCACGGGCATTGCCTCCTGGTCCCTGGGGGCTCTTCTCATGCAGGTCCGGTGGGGCTGGACCACTTGGACCCAGCTGAAGGCCCCAGAGTGGATGGTGCCGGCTTCCCGATCCACTTCGGACCTGGTCCCCACAGGCATAAAAACATTGATTTCCTAGCGAAGAATCTGAGTTTCTCTCCCTCTGCTGTTTCACCCCTTCCTTTTAATCTTATTTTTATTGTTCATCTCAAGTCCTTTTTTTGTGCGTCTCGCTCCTTCAGTGGCCTTTTTATAGGTTTCCATGCTTCTCTCTCCTCTTTTCATGTCTGGCTCTTTGTGAGAGGCCCTCGTTCCTGGGCTGTCTTTGTTGTCTGACTCCCCTTTTGGGGGTGATTTTCCCTCTATTCATTGTTATTCTCCCTGAGATCCTTCTCTTGTCACCCGATGGACCTGAATTTTGATCTTTACTGATGATGGACTAAAGCTTTGTCATCCTTCTGCTTTCTTGTGAATCAATGTTTTTTTTTATTCTCATCATTTTTCTTGGAACAAAAAGCCAGTATTTTTTAGCAGTCTGCGTGATCCATTTGATGGCTTGTGTTTTGGCCTAAATGTTTGTTCTCTCTCTTTGATAATCAATTATTTTAATCGTAGCTGTCAGGGCTCAGACGTAGAAGTGGATGATGGCTGGTCTCTCTTCTAGTAATTGGAAACCAGTCCTTTTCTCAGAGTGTCTGCCCGTTCTACAGAGGGCAAACTAATTCTGCATCTTCTAAACAAAAGGGTTTAATAGACAAATCACAAAGATGTGGGTTACGGTGCTCTTACCTCTAGGTTTTGATGGAAAAATTTGAGATTTGGTTCATAACATCTCAGGGAGAGAGTGGTTTGGGGTGTGTTTTCATGTGTGTAATTGAGGTGTAACTTACATGCAGTAGAGGACAGAAAGTTTAAATTTTCAGCTAGGTGAACTTGTATATATGTATTGACGTATAGAACCACCCCTCATGACCCACAAATAAAACATCCATCCTTCTAGAACTTTCCATCATACCCTTTCCCAATTCATACCCACCCCCAAAGATTATCACTGCTGTCACTATTTTGAATGTCAGAGAAATGGAATCATGTGATAGGTTATCTTGTATGCATGGCTTCTTTCAATCAACTTAATATCTTCGATATTCTTCTATGTTGTGTGTTTTAATGGTTTGTTCTGGTTTTTATTGCTCCACAGTTTTTTATTGTACATATTTCATATTCTATTCATTCTCTTAGGATGGACATGGCCAGTTTGTGTCCATTTTGAATAAAGCTACTGTGCACATTTTTATTCATTTCTTTTGATGTGTACATAGCACCAATTTTCCTTGGGAGCACCTAGATATTGAATTTGAGGCCATAAAAAAGACGCATGTTTACGTTTAACTGGAAGTACCAAGCAATCTTCTGACAGTTCAGCCAACTTCGGGCAGCCATGTTGGAACGTTTTGGGGTCAGACACATTCTCACAAAGACAGTATTCTCAGTTCTTTTAAAGTTTAGCCACCTGGTAGGTGTGCCAAGAGGTTAGAATTTAAAAGATAACTACACTCTATACACCAAGCTTTCAAGAGCCTCATGTATCACAAGGATCCTCATATTCTTTTGGCTTCGTGACTCCCAAACCTTTGGCTGTGGGCTCTGTCTCTCTGCTGGGTGTCTGGCAGCTCCAAGGGGCCCCTTGTTGTTCTACTCTCTGCAGCTGACCCACTGGGCCTCCCGACCCTCCGTCGCGTCCGACCACAGCAGGGATTCCATGCTCCAGAGCTCTGGGGCTGCATCCCCAGGTGGCTACTGCACGAGCCACCTAATACGGGCCCAGAAATCTGAGGAGCTCATTCCCTGCAGTGTAAACTTACACCAGAGGAAGCCAGGAAATGCAGGGAAGAGGAGCCAGGGCGATAAATTCTCTCCCCGGGCTTCCCAACAACAGACAGCCCCAAGCACACACCTTAGCGAGCCGGTTTGCGGATGAACTTGCTGCCAAGTTGCAGGGATTTCCCCGCTCCGCTCACCGGCCTGCAGGGGGCGCTGATGAGCCCCACCCTCCGCCGCTTCCGCCCTTCTCTTCCTCCCTGAGTTTGCGTTTGCCTGCGCTCTCCTTGCCCTGGGATTTCACCACAAAAATAAAGCATCAGCAGCTAACCACTCCATCAGGATCTGTTTTCTAGATTCTGGAGACCTAGAAATGTGAAAGCATTTCTGAAGATTTTAAATAAGCTTGGTTAATACTGCCCATCCATCCATTCCTAGAGGACTGAGTGTGGGGCCTGAGAAACCAGCACGAGTCTGAATCACCGGGTTCCAGGCTTGGCTTGTTTCTATCTGTGAGTTCTGGTGCACTGTCACTCTGGGGCTCACGCTCAGGTTTTTTCCTTGGTAAGGATGGAGTAGAAATGCTAGGCATACTCCATTTAGAAAACCTTAATATGAAATATGCTCTCCTAGCAAACTGCTTACCCAGCTACCCTTCAACCAGGTTGGTTTTTCTTCTTCCTTCCCTTCAAAGAAGGGAGTCCTCCAAATTAACAAATTCTTTCTTGGTTGGGATTCTTCCTTTCTTTCCTTGGAATGCCACACCCTTCTCTCACTCTTTTCTCTCCCCCCATCCTCCCCTCTCACTCTCTTCCCTTTCTCTAAAACAAAATAAACTTACACTTTCATAGTCTAGAAAAAAAAAAAAAACTTGCTTTTTTTCAATCATGTTCTGACCGTTACAGTGGTAATTACACCATTACCACTAAGATGCTTTTTTAAGTGACATGTTAACTACATTTAATATCAAAAGAATAATAACAAAACAGTAAACTAATTATACTGTTTGACTCACTGAGGAAATAGCTTCCCTTTGGTCTGAGGTCCGTTTTACCAGTGTTTCATCCTCCTTTCTTCGGAGCCATTTTCGTGCAACTCTGATTTCATCCTTTGCTGATGCCAACAGCATTCATCTGTTCATTCATAATTTATTCATCAAGTGCTTATTATACACTAGGCACTGCATTTGATACTAGAAATAAAATAGTGAGCAAAACCAGAACAGTTTCTACTTGAGGTCCAGTGGGGAGAGATCTATTTATTAGTAAATTAGGAAAATATATGTAACGATGCAGCAAAGCACTCTGAAAGGCACGGGCAGCACTGCAGGCTCTGCAGCGAACAGGGGTGGCCTACTTGGGAGGCTGAGGGAGGTTGCGGCTGAGGAAGTGACAGATGAGATCTGGAAGCTGCTAAGAGGTGGATGGAGTTGGGGGAGAACATTTAAGGAAAAAACAGCAAATGTGCAGACTTGGGGTAGGAAGAGACTTGAAATGCAGGAAGCTCTGCCAGAAGAGCACTTTGGCTCCGCATAGAACCTGGAGGGGACAGAGCTTCTAGATCAGGCTGGACAGGCAGCTCTGGGACTGCAGGCTGTCTTGGGGGCTTTCATAATTTCACCAGAAGCAACAGGAAGGAATTTAAGGCTCTAAACACTGTTTTGTGCATGGATGTTCATAGTGATTAAACCATTAGACTTTCTGATGAGTCTGTTTTGTCCACAGGGCAATTGGACTCAGTCAACAGGAGATGTGGAGTGATACCCAGGGGCAGGGGGCGGGAAGAAGGAATGGGTAGTTATTGTCCAATAAGGACAGAGTTTGGGGAGATGGGAAAGTTCTGGAGATGAACACTGACATTTACACAATATTGTGACTATTCTTAACATCACAGAATTGTATGCTTTAAAATGGTTAAAAGAAGAAATTTTATGTTACGTATATTTTGCTAAAATAAAAGCAATTAAAAAGAGTGGATGTGGATCGCTAGTATAATATATTTTTGTAGTAATTCAGATGGATGACAATGGTATCCTTAACTAACTTGTTGGGTAGTAGGCCTGGGGAGACGTGGACAGATTGAAGACGTATTTTTTACAAATGGTGAACAGAATTTGGTATGACACTGACAGTCTAACTGTTCACCAAAAATAAACCCCTAGTCTCGAGGATACACACCTTTCTGTGTTCAGTCCTTACCCTCCTCTCTAGTCTGCCTGATGGATGTCTGTGACCGGAGTTGGTGCTATCACAGGTTCTGAAGACGGCCGTGCCTCCAGGGACTCTTATTCCTGAATGGCTGCCCAGAACACAGCCCTTTCACCTCCCACCTCCCTGACAAGGAGATACAGGAACAAGCTACAGAGTTTCATTGTGTTAAGCCACTAAGATCCTGAGCTGTAACAAGCAAGAGCTACCTTAATTACTACCTGTTAGGGACTGAACGGTATGCTCCCCAAATTCCTAAGTTGAAGCCCTAACCCCCAGTGGGATAGTACTTTAAGATAAGGACTTTGGGGAAGTAAGAAAGGTTAAATAAGGTCATAGGGTGGAACCCTAACCCGACAGGATCTGATAGGACTGTGCCTTTATTAGAAGAGACAGAGACACCGAAGATCCCTCTGTGTGTGTAGCACAGAGAATTGGTGTGTAGAGACCCAGCAAGACACCACTGTCCACTAGCCAAGGAAAGAGCTCTCGCCAGAACCCAACTACAGTGGCACTTTCATCTTGGACTCACGTGCAGCCCAAGCAGTTTGAGATAGTCCCACTGGCTAAAAGCACCGAAGCCCAAGGATGGGATGACAGTCATGTTTCCAGCTCGTATGGACTCAGACTGAGGGAGGGACACTGGAAGTAGGTCAGGTTTGAGTTCAATTCTGGACATGTTGACTTTGAAATATCCCTAAGACATTCAAAAGAGGACATCGCTTCAGGCTACTTGGAGAGGAAACAGACACGGACAGGCCACACTAATATATGTTCCCTGCTCCCCAGTTCAAACGATTTTCTCTAATTGCTTTATGAGCACTGCCCTGTCTCTTTTCAAGAATAAAAACTTCCTTGGACTGTTTTCAGCCTTCTCCACTCGTAGTTTCTAAAGCATCAAGAATATGATGGATGTTCAATAAATAAATATCTCATTTTCTCAAGTTCTTAAGAAGTAGTGATTTGGTATCCAGGAGACATAGACCTACCCAGAGGATCTTAGAATATGCAGGGCAGAAACTAGACGAGAGTGCAGCTGCTCACCTGCTGTGGCATTCTCCAAAGTATAAAAATGAAAGAAAGAAAAAAATCCCACCAATGTGACTACCCTCTCCTTTCTCAAGGCCTCTGCTCTCCATTCAAAATATAAAAATAAGGGCAAATATAAGAATATGATAATATGAGTAGGATTTGATGGAATGTTCCATTCAGCAAACGTTATTGATAGCTGTCATCCACACCTGCACAGGTCAGGTGCTCAGGCTGACACGACCAAGCCATCCTCCAAGGGAAGTGCTTAGAATATAGTATGAGTGGGTGTGGAAATAATCTTACAAAAGACAGACGACAGTAGTTTACATTGTTGTTTCCTCCGTATATAGCAAACTGCTTGATTGTGAGATGGTCCTCAACAAATTCTCATTGAATATGCCTTTACGCAGTAGTTATTAATACTTATTTGATGAATGAGCAAATGAATAAACAGATAGACCAGGATATAAAACCATCTGTAGAAAAGAAAATTTCACCATGCTTTATAAAACGTATACTCTCAGGAATAAAAATCTAGAACATTACAGCAGGAAGGAATTTCAGAGACTGTCTACCCCTAGTCTCTGATACTTAGGCAAGAAATAAATCTTAGAAAGTTACCCATGTGCTAATCTAAGTTTGCACAAGATACGAATACTGGAGTTTTCTGGATCTTTTGACTCACCACCCTTTATTAAAACTATGTGATTATTTTCTATGAGGAGAGCTCTAGATCCTTGCCCTTAAATGATGTTTAGAACATGTCATTATCATGGACCCTGCATTTGTAGAAGAAACACCATGGACCCCGTAAGGCTTTCACCTTGTGAGAAAAAGAGCAGGCTGGTGGTCTGGAAACCCATTTCAGCAAAGAGATGTGCTGAATTGACTAAACCGGAGAAGCTGAGGCCTCTAGAAATCAGGCTTACCAGAGAGAAAGCTCCGGCAGCTTGCCAGAGAGTATGCTATTAAAATGTGAGAAGCAGCACCCCAACTTTTCACCTGACTGTGCGTAAGGTGACCCTCTGGAAGATGTGAGCAGGAGCCAGGCGGGACCCAGCGGGATGACTTGCATGCTTGCAGCTGTCCCCCCGACACCTGAGTCCATCATTCCTTACCATAAATCACACTTGCACACCTTCCCTGCAATAGCAATAATTACAGCCCCTCTTACCTGGCTGTGGTCTGTGAAACCTATAGTTGCTAAATCTAAACAGAATCCTTTCACTGCTGCACAGAGCAGAACTCTGCATAATCATCATGTTTGCAGGCCAGCTAAATGGAAATGTATGCAAATACTCTGGCAAAGTTGGCCTGGCCCTCAGGCCTTCCAAAGAGACCTTCCTACTGCAAAAGTTGAGCATTACCTAGGGAGGGAGAGAAGGATTAAGGACTGACAGGAGAAGAGAGGGAATAACAGATAACTTTAGAAAGGGAAAGCTGGGAAAAGAGATGTAAACTTAACCCTCATGTAGATAAGAAGTCAAGATTAAAAAGCCAAGCTCTGGCTGGGGTAGCACGGGGCTGGCTTTCATCCATGGTAGCTGCAACTTAGGGAACATTTACTCATCGGAGACAGAAAATCACTGCAAGGCAATAGTTTCTGAGGCAAATGGGAGCATGTTCCAAATTGTATTATGCCCAGAAATTGTTTTTGGCCTTCCTAAAGTCGGCACAGTCCATAAAACCACTCTTGCTGCAGCCACAATAGCTACTTTGTCTCTGAGGTTCGCACTGGCCCAGCTGCCCAGCCAGTGTTCCACAGACTTCTGCAGTAACCAATGGGAATAGGAAAAATAAGCCAGGATGAATATCTTGGGGGCTGAGCATGGAAGACGCACTGTAAATGCACAACAATTAGCACATCTTCTCTAGAAAAAGGAGATGCACAGTGGGGCTGGGAGTGTGAACTTCAGTGGGTGGCTTGGCAGGATGGGACAATTAGGAGCCCCAGAATCAGCACAGAAGTTCACTTATGGCCTAGGGAGGGGGGTCGGTCATTAACATCAAATTCACATTCCTGTTATGTCTATCTTGTATGTGAATTGTGGTTTATTTTCCCGTGCACGTATATGCCTAAATCAATTTGTTTTAACTCTCTGCAAACAAATATTTTTATTCTTTTAATCATTTAGCACCTATTGATGACTCATTGCACATCAGAGACATTCAATAAGTGCATTGGAGCATCTGTTCTATGTGAGTCCTATGCCGTAGGACTTTACCCTAGTCTTCTAGGGTAAAGACTTTGCCCCCATTCAAAGTCTTCTAGGGTAAAGACTTTGCCCCCATTCTCATTCATACATTTGGTGAAGGATTTCAGTGTCAGTGTAACACAGGGGTTACAGCCTGGGGAGACAGAGCCATACCTTCCAAGGACCTGATCTCAAATGACACCTGTATTAATTACACAAGAGGAGAGCCTGGAACTGAGAGGGCAGAAATGGGGCACTGTGGGGTGCACTGAAGGGCAGGGAGAGGGTGGAGGTCACCATCATCCTGGGCCCACCACGACCAACCAGGAACATTACACCTCTCAGCAGAGGCACTGACTGAACAACTTCTGCCTGATACGAGCACCACTGACCTCCAGATCTTCCCATGAGAAGAAAAACTCCTCAGTGCAGCCTGGTCCTTCCCACTGGGTAGGTGGCCTGTGCGTGCCCCAGGGGCCCATACCTGCCCACTCACATTAGCAGGCAGAACCTGGAGGGACTGAGCTAGAGAGGCAGGGAAAGGTCTCTATCTTAGAGACACCCAGGCCCACTCTACTGAGAATATTGTGAGCTTATGGTGATGCCTGAGCAGCTTTGTACTTGAACATGCTATTACCTCTGAACATGTGTGTTCCTTGAGAATGTCTTAGACCCAAGATTTGGGATGCTAGATGGAGCCTGGTCCTCCCTGTGGGAGCCCCTCCATTCTCGCCTCTGCCTCTTCTCCCCATGCACAGCTGCCATCTTCACCTCTTCTGGTGGCTGCAAGGACATCTCACACCCAGCCTGTCCTGTTTGAGGTGCTTGCAGCCCCTGTCTGGCACTTTTTCAAAGTGAGTTTCCTTTGGAAGTTTCCTGGGCACCTGCTGACTGCCCCTGGTCTCTCTCAGAGCTATCCTTGGGCATCTTTTTAATGGCCTGACCTTAATTGCATTTTCCTATATGTGCTGTGGCAGTCAGCATGCAGTTTAATAAAACATTTTCAAGCTGCTGGGTTCATTCTTCCCTCCCCATCCACATCTTATGCAGTAGAAGATCTTAAGCCTCATTTTTAAGGTGATTGATTTGGTGTGTTTTCCACTTTCCTTCCTGCTGTGGGGACATTTTGCCTCTATGTGTGATAATTTTTTCTTAAAGGAACTTTGATTTTCTTGTCCCCTCACTTTCCACCCTGCTGTTCCAGAACCAAGGACAGGGAAGCTTTATTCCTCAAGTAGCTATTTTGCCTTCTCTGATTCTGTTATTAGTTGTTGGTACTTTAGATTAGCTGTGGCCAGGACACAAGGCTTGCAACTTACCACTCGTATCAGTGGGACGTTTACAGTGAGTACTTAGGGATGTATGCGCCATGGTCACAGATTTTTTTTATTTTAAACCTGCAGAACAGACTATTTTATTTTTTGAATGTGATAGAAGATAAAAGGAATTCATAACAAAAGAAGAGATTCCATTTAGTAATGAGTAGTGACCCCAGGAAGACACAGTCTTATGCAGGACTCAAAGTTTTATGTGTCTTAACCTAAGTCAGACCGATGCTGAGATGGAAGCTGAAGAAAAACAAAACCTTTGACAAAAGCTCTGATGACGACAGAGATGACCATTTGTCTTTTGTCTGAATGCTGTCCTCTTCATCTCTTAATTTCCTCTCAATTATGTATTTTTTCAATTTCAAAAAAAAAATACAACCATGTCCACAAGTATCTCTTAGACATGAGACTATAAAATTATGATAACAATATCAAATATAGTTATGAGAAGAATATTTTAAAATAACAAGAGGAATGATATAAAATTTTTGAAGACAGATGTCACACACAAACACGCACATCCTTAAACGTTCAGAAGGTGGGACAAATCTTCCACAATAAACGTATAAAACATATGGGATCAATGGCTTTACTTTTATGTCATAAAACCATATTCAGATGAGTGCAGAGTTAGGAGCTCAAAGCATTACTAAACCACCCTAGCATGACACTTGTCACACAATTTAGAGGCATTTTCAGGAATTAACATTGCAGCCTAAAACAAGTCATTTTATTAAAGTATAGAGTGCTGTGCATTAATGTACAACCACCTTAAGGATATTGCATCCTCATTTATAAGTGACATATGTTTGTAATTTCCCCCTTTATAATAATATATTTTCTCCAATTTTAATAGCAGGTGTACCCAGATCAAGTAGAATGATTTTGAAGTATTTCTTCTTTTTCTATTGTCTATAAGATTTGGCATGATCTGTTTTTCGAAATTATCTTTTACTTTGATTTATAAATGTTAGTTGTCTATTTTTTGAGACTTAAAAAAAAGTCATTCAGATGACTCCATACTGAATCTCAGAGTCAAAGCATTCTATAATAGACATACTCTTATTTGATAACGTGAATGTTACTTTCTTTGCATCATCATCATTATTATTGCTTAATATTTCGATGTAGCAATTGTCTGATTCCTTTCCTGAAGGTATTTATGTTCATTAGTTCTTTACAAGGTTTTTTGGTTTTAGTCCTTATCTTAAACATTGTTATTATTATTAAATTTTAAGCCTTTTTAATTCTGTGAAGGCAAAAAAATGGAAACCTAATAAACACACGTATATGTAAAAATAAAAAAAATAAATAAAAGAAGTGGATGGGGCAGTTTTATTTCTAAGAATTTACACATGAGGACCCTGAAACTTAATAAGGTTAAGTAACTCATTTAAGGTCCCACAGTGTCCAGGAGTTAAATGTTATGTACCTCTCTTCTAGAAGCACCTCAGTGTGTTTCTTTTCTATGTTTGAATTAACACTGAGATTATCCTTAGTATTGCCTTTTCTGTTGGGTTAACGTTGAAATTACCACACTTGGAAAACATGAGCCCAACCATCAGTGACCAGAGACGTGACCCGTTCTCAGTAATGGTGTGGGGACGGAAGAGGATGGGGTGGAGGGGACAGGAGGAAGAAACCTGTCCCAAGCCTGCTATGTCCCACACAAGACTGTTTCAAATAGTTCCCCCCTGCTTCTTGCTGGAGCAGCTCAAGCTAAGCAGAGGGAGAGCACAGAGGCCCTCAAGTAGGCTGTGGGCTATTTGCCCAGAGAGCCACAGGAATTGTCAGGTGCACTGGAGAAGCCCGCATGCAGAGCCCGGGGCAGCTGAGCCTGCTGTGTGGTTTCCCCACCTCACCCTGGGAGGCGGCCTCACCAAATCATGGCCACACCCCTCTGTCCCTTCCTTCCCTTTCTCTGCCCTCCTCTCCCACCCCGGACTTTTCACTGGATCTTCCCTTTCAATCACATCTCCATGATAGTTCTCCGCGCCTTTAACCCGTGTTTTCAAACTCTTCTTCCATCCCTCTCCTTTGCCTCCTGTTTCTTTTCTAAACCTTCTTTTTTTTTTTTTTTTTATTGTTGGGGATTCATTGAGGGTACAATAAGCCAGGTTACACTAATTGCAATTGTTAGGTAAAGTCCCTCTTGCAATCATGTCTTGCCCCCATAAAGTGTGACACACACTAAGGCCCCATCCCCCTCCCTCCATCCCACTTTCTGCTTCCCCCCCATAACCATAATTGTCATTAATTGTCCTCATATCAAAATTGAGTACATAGGATTCATGCTTCTCCATTCTTGTCATGCTTTACTAAGAATAATGTCTTCCACTTCCATCCAGGTTAATAGGAAGGATGTAAAGTCTCCATTTTTTTTAATGGCTGAATAGTATTCCATGGTATACATATACCACAGCTTGTTAATCCATTCCTGGGTTGGTGGGCATTTAGGCTGTTTCCACATTTTGGCGATTGTAAATTGAGCTGCAATAAACAGTCTAATACAAGTGTCCTTATGATAAAAGGATTTTTTTCCTTCTGGGTAGATGCCCAGTAATGGGATTGCAGGATCAAATGGGAGGTCTAGCTTGAGTGCTTTGAGGTTTCTCCAGACTTCCTTCTCCCAGCCCTCCCCTCACCTGTGCTATTCTTACAAAGAGGACCATTCCACGTACAACTCTCCCACACCTCTCCCACTCAACAAGCTCAGCTTCACCCACCTCAGACAGCCATGTGCCAAAAGGGTGTGTAACTATTGCGAATAGTAAATTATGTGTAAAATCTACATCCTGAATCCAGAAATTGACTATGAACTCTGTGTGAGGAAGACCGAACATTTTGGCCCTGAGAACCTGGTGCCTCAGAAATGGCAACTGGTAAATGCTCCCTCCTGTCTTTAGCTTCCAGACGACTGCAGCGTTTTCAGAAAATACTCTCAGTTCCATTTAAATTTATTGTTTGGCATTTTTGGGACACAGAGGAATCTCTTCTGCCAACCTATAAATTCTAAAATCTGTGCTTTCCCTTTGAAAAATTCTAACAGCTAAAAGTGCCAATAACAATACTGTAATTAATGCTTATCTCGGTTATGAGATAGAGCTTTCTTTTTTGGTACTGACCTGCATTTGGGTGACATTCTGAGGGCAGTATTTCTGCCCTTCTGTTAATCAACATTCACAAGTCACACCCAGAGAGCTCCCCTGGGCTTTCAACTACCAAAAATCTGGTAATGAAACTCCAACTCCTTGGGAGATGCCTGGCTCACTCACCTGGGGAATTTGGGTCACCTGCATAGCCTACTATGTTGGTTTGAGGTGGAAATAATTTATCTCAACAGAAATTTAGAAGAAAAAGAGAAAAAGAAATGAGAAGGAAGAGAAAGAATTGGAGAAGGCAAAAATCTCGATTTCAGCAATGTCTTCTTCTAAAGCTGTTTATGATAAAAAAAGGATTAGGTAGCTTATATTCCAGTTATATTAAATTAAGTCCCAGAACCCTTTCCTCAGATACGCGCGAACCTGAAAACATCAATCCTATCACGACAAAAGAGCCCTTGGGAAAAGGAATCCTCCTGGCAATGTGCCATCCAGCTCTAATAAACTGTTAACCATGGTAATGAACCAATCCGAGGGACATATTAATAATGACATGAAGAGACACATTTATTGTTGATTGTTGAGATGGTGGCAGATTTATTGCCAGCTTGCCAGGAGGGAGGGCTTGGCCCAGCAATGGTGCAATTAAAAACAAATTGAATACAGGGACAAAGAATCAATAATCTAACAGAGCAACTTTTAGTTTGCAAAATACAAATATAAATTAATTGACCTGAACACAGTTGCTAACTGGTCATTAATGTCTGCTTACTGGCCAATCGGAGCACATAAACCATCCCATTAAATTGATTGCAGCAGGCTGGGTTCATGCACTCCCAGCTCTGCCTGCCAGGGTAACCATCAGGGGCACCTTGTTTGGGGGTGATTTCTACCACCACTAAAGGAAAATGGCTGTGTCAGAAATTTTCCCCAGAAGCTCTAAATTAAGAATTTTTTTAAGCTTTCACTGAGAACTTCTTTATTTGTCAGGTATGCTTTTGATGTGCACAGTGTGCAGTGATCTGTCCTGAGCACAGGAAAGCCAAGGGGATAAATCCAAGGTAGGTGTGGATTTTTCTGGTGTGGCTGCCAATAACCTCCCAGATGTCTGCCAGCAAAGCCACCCTTTGAGATGCTTATGTTTTCATAATAACAATTGACATTTTTGCTCCATCTTCCATAAAAACATATTTGGATATTTAACCATTACTTTTAAGAATTAGTACATGATTGCAAGAGGGACTTTACCTAACAACTGCAATCAGTGTAACCTGGCTTATTGTACCCTCAATGAATCCCCAACAATAAAAAAAAAAAAGAATTAGTAATATTTTATACAAATTTACTGATCATGTCAATTCAGATGCCATTGCTAAGCTGTGACTCTGTGAATAATTATGGAACCACCTCTAACTCTTGCTTCAAAGGAAATTACAATCTAGTAGAGAAAGAGAGTTAGATTTACCAGTAACTAAAATTCAAAACAAAAAGTTACAGGCATCATTAGGAAGTACCAGTAAAGTGAGACTGGAATTTCAGAGAAAGCCTTTAGCTTTGGGTACTTAGCAACCTTAAAACTATATTGTGCAATATGACAGCTACTAGCACATGTGCTCCTTTAAATTAAATTCATTAAAAATTAATTAAGACTAAAATTCAGTTCTTCACATGTACTACTCTTATCTTAGGCTCTAAATAGGCACTTGTGCCTAGCAGCTTGTTTGTACCCTTTTGGAGAATGCAAACATGAACCATAACCATCATCACAGAAAGGTCTATTGGACTGTGCCACTTTCCATAGGATTTGGTTGGATGCCTGTGGAGAAGAAGAAAACTCAAGGCAGATGAACAGTGCAAGAAATGAAAAAGAATGCAGGATGGTGGGCAGGTGGGATTCTACCTGGACAAATCTGACTAGATTGTATATAGGATGTAAAAAGTGAAGAAACAGACAAACAAAAAAGACTGAAAAAGTAGATTTGGTCTGGGATTGTTTAGCACTTGAAATCTGAGAGGTTTTGACTTGACTTTGTTATCAATATGGAGTCATTAAAATCATGATCAGATGTGTGCACCAGAAATACTTAGACAACACTGTTAAAATGAGCTATCAAGAGGGAAGAGGCTGAGGGTTAGGTATCAATTAGGATGTGACAGTGAAAAGTCAGTAGAGAGTAGGCTCCTGCACTTTGATGACAGGCATTGTGGGAACAGAAAGGGAGAGAAAAGCTTTATTGAGCATGGCATCTGCTTTGATAGAGAAGAGAAGGGGAAAGGAGAGTTAGAGCCAAAGTAAAGGTTTTCCATGAAGATGGTGTTTCCACGAATACAACTGAGCATTAAAAGAGGAGGAACACGTTTTGGAGTAAAGAAGTTCAGTTCAGTACTGAACACTCTAAGATGATTAAGAGATACCCAAGTGGAAGAGCTCAGAAGAGAATAAGGAGAAATAAGTGAATAGAATTTTAGGAGAAATAACAATTGAAAATTTAGATTTTGGAGTCTGTGATACAAAGTTGATATTAATGCCAAGGAAAAAGTCATAATTACTAAGATAAATAAAACAGGGAAAGGAAAAGAAGGAAGGTAGATCATGACTACACAGTCAGAATACTAAAATGCTTTAAATAGACACAAGCTATAAGAAAAACATATGTAAGGAACCAGTGTTTCAACCTGACCTGCTTATGTAAAAGGTATAGAATCAGAGGGAAGTTCAGCCTAGAAGTCAAGAGAAGACTTTCACTGAACACTCAGCTGAGTACAAATCACAGCCTTTGCTTATCCTCTTGGAACTTAGCCTTTCTGAGCCTTAGTTTCCTCATAAAAAAAAAAAAAACTCACCTTATGGAATTAATTGGAAAATAGAATCAGGTAATGTCTATAAAATGACCACCATCTGAAATATAGTTAGCCCTTGAACGTTGTGGGGATCAAGGGTTTCAATCCCCACATAGTCAAAAATTTGAGTATAATTTCAGACTCTCCAAAACTTAATTATTCTAATAGGTTTCCACCGACCAAGAACCTTACTAATAACACAATCAACACATATTCTGTATGTTATATGTCTTATATACTGACTTTGTACGTTAAGCTGCAGAAAAGAAATGTTACTTAGAAAATTATAAGGAAGATAAAACATATTTACTACCTTTTAAGTAGAAATAGATCACCACAGAGGTCTTCATCCTCATCCTTGTCATGCTGAGAAGGCTGAGGAGGAGGAGGAAGGGAAGAGGTTGAGGAATAGGTTGAAGAGGAGGAGGAGGAGGAGGAGAGGAGGAAGAGGATGAGGCAGTGGAAAAGGAAGGATTGGTCTTGCTCTCTCAGGATAGCAGAGACAGAGGAGAATTTGCATACACGGGACCTATAAAGTTCAAACCCAAGGTCAACTGTATTCAGTGGGTGATAGTCATAGTTTATAGTTATTAAGAAAGCAAATTCTTAGGCTGGGCACAGGGGTTCAGGCCTATAATCCTAGCACTCTGGGAGGCTGAGGCAGGTGTATTGCTTGAGCTCACAAGTTTAAGACCAGCTTGATCAAGAGAGGGACCCTGTCTCTAAAAAAGAGCCAGGCGCTGTGGCAGACACCTGTGTCCCAGCTTTTCAGGAGGCTGAGGCAAGATCACCTGAGCCCAAGAGGTTGAGGGTGCTGTGAGCTATAACACCATAGAACTCTACCAGGGACAAGAAAGTGAGACTCTGTCTCACATAAAAAAAAAAAAAAAGAGAGAGAGCAAATTCTTGACTGTTTCCTTGTGGTTATTTTCTTTCACTTCTGTTGCTTTTCAATTTCCATACCTATGGGGAATTTTAGTGAAATTATGGTCACAAGATTTTTGACACTTTTACCAAAAAAAACAAAATAGGAATAAGTACAATAAATAGTTATTGCTGTCAAGCTCCTATGTGCAAGGGTAAAACTTATTCAATGGGAGCTCAGAACCACAGCTGGGAATGCGAGTCAGACTCTCCAAATACAAGGACACTTGTTAGGTGTAGGAAAATATCCTTACTCTGAATTCACAGTTCTCTGTGATGCTAAGTGATGACTAACCTCAAACTTGAAATCTTACGTGCGATCTTGACCGTAGGAGGATCACTATGAACTCTAATCTGCTGGGGGAGCTTGTGGACATTGACTAATTTGTCCTTCTTCCTAGGTGTGATTCTGCCCCTCCTCACAGCAACAGGAATGTGTGAGAAAAGATCTATTTACGAACGTTATTGGCAGACGGGCCTCTCAGGAAATAAGCTGAGATCACCATGCAAATTGAGCAGAACATCACAGGCATTTCATTTTCCCCTCCATCTCCACATCAGTAATGATTTTGAGAACAGGCTTTATGACTGTTCCGTTTATTTAATTCTGTTGCAAATAAGGCAGATGATAGCTTCGGGCCCTGACACTTCTCTTTCTGGCTACTGTATAAATCATCAAACCAGGTGCCGGCCTGGCAGCACCTTCCTGGATCGTGTCTACGTGTATCTCTGCCTTGCGTCGAAACAAGTCCACGCACTATCCAAGCCGGGACTCTGAAAGCGAAGTGGTGTCCGCTTGTCAGGCAGGGCCGACCCGTTCCCAGCCCTGCCCGTGTTCATCCAATGTCACTCTGCTCTGGTCTCATTCAACTTGGAAAAGACCAACTCTTCCCGTTCTTGTAATTAATAGACTTTAAGTGTCACAGGAGAAATTGAGCGTGGCCCTCCCTCTCTCCTCTCTCAGAGGCTGAACATACATGTTTAATGGACAGTGGGATAGAATTCCAGAGGCCACAGGAGGAAGAACCATCAAATCTGTGAAAATAGTGTGTGAGTGTAAAAGTGTGTACATGACTGTGTATATGAGTGTGAATGAGTGTGTATGTGAGTGTGAATGAGTGTATTTGACTGTGAATGAGAGTGTGTTGGTCTTGGTTCCTGAGCAGAGCAGAACAAAACCCCATTTTTCTCCCCACAGTAATAGCAGAAGAGACCCGATAAAAGGAGAAATCGTCTTTTTTACAAAATGTGTTAGGAACTGCATTGTTACCATCTACACACATTGTCACGGTAGGTGGCACACTGAGGGGATTTGGTAAAGGTAATCTTCGCTTTTATTCCGGCTACATGCAATGTCAAATTCACAACCAACTGAGAAACACAAGCTGAGGGCAGACGACTGGGTCAGGCGTGCAAGCAGCCCCGGTGGGGACCCTCTTTCTGGGAAGGAGGACTCTAGATGCACCTCCCTTTTTTGGGTGCAGAGAGTTGTTTGAAAACAATAGTTTCACTCTTGATTCCTTCCCTCTTGTTCTTGGCTTTCTTAGTTAAGATAAGCCTTAAATAATGAGGCGAGATGGTATAAATGGAGACCTAGGTATTAATTTAGGTGGGTTGTGGAGGTTCCTGAATATTAGGAAGGAACTGGAAAGGAAAGGGGGTTTTCTTGTCCACTTGCTCCAAGCACAAAGGTAACTAATGCTCTGAGTCTCTACTAACTAGGAGAGTTAGCAAGAAGGCCCCAAATCTAATAGCCTCTGAAGAAGATATAAACAAGAGACTAAGAACAAACTTTCTAATTTCCCCACAAGTGGGAGAAGGTAGGAAAGACCCCGAGGAATTACATTAAAAACCGTAAGATGTAGTAGCTTCAAAGGACTGCCATTCCATCAGTCCAATCTCCCTGCATTTCAAAGTCCGGGCAATGAAGCCCAGAGAAGTTCTTATCCTTATCTTTGCTGATCTGCTATATTTGCACACATACAGGATTTGCAGTTTAGAGAACCCCTGCCTGAACCTTATTTCCAAACACCCACACAGGATTAACATTTGTATGTATGCGTATAACATAAATCAATTATATGGAATTGTGTTCTTCACCACGGGTTAGGAAATCTAGGAAGCCAACGTCTTGTAGACATAGGCCTGAGGGGTTAGAAGTGGCACCCAGGCTGAGAAATGAGTTTTCTGATGGCCAGTTTTGGTTTTCCCACTCTTCACCCTGCCTGTGTGAAGAGCAAGAGTGATTATCATTTAAAATAGAGGCAGAATAAATTAAATTGATTTCAGGTTGACTGCCCGCTTTCCTTGAAGCCCACAATCACATGTTAATTTAAATGACTGTAATATTTGGGAGAAAAGAGGGAAATAGCAGGGGGAAAAAATGTTGGTTACAAAGGGAGTTGAAAATAGCTAAGTCCTTGGCAAAATTGTGGCCTGTGCTCCTGCCTCCCTGGCTCTGCTATAAACGCTCCAGTACCCTCCTCACATCTGCCGGCTGTCCACCCCGGAATTGTCTCCTTCATATCCGCTCTCCTCTAGCCACTTCAGAAGACTGTATTTTTCTCATATAGCATGGTGGTCCCCTGTCTGTTCACTTGTCTCTGCCATTAGCAATGGGGCACAGTAAACAAGTACGGGACACGGAGAAAATACCAGGTCCCAGCTGTCACTGACACTTCTTGACACTGTAACTCAGACAAGTCTCCATCTCCTGTCTCGGAACGAGTGGCTTCCCGTTTGGTCTTCAGGGCTTTTGTAACGAATAATCAAAAAAGATAATGCTTGTAAAGTGCCTTAACTATTTGTATTTTGCTCATTTTTCCCCCCTAGAGACAAAAGCTTCACCCAAACAAACAAGTCTAGTGAAGGGAATTTAAAGCACATAGTAGCTTCATTATCTTAGAGTACATCGCTGGTCTTTCTAAGCCTCAGTTTCTTCATTTGTAAATGTGACTACAATGCTTATTTTGTAGGGTAGCCCCAGGGAACAACGGAGATACGGCTTTCACTTAAACATGTCCAGTGCTGATGTTGGCTGTTGCTTAGCAAAATCTAAGATTGCACTGGCTGCGAAATCATACTTCTTTACATGTGAAACTCAGCTTTGGATACCAACCAGTTTCACCCAAACTGACTCCAGGCGAAAAGACCCAAAGTCTTATATTTACATGGAACTTGCCTCGGTTTGTTGTGGAGCCTCATATGTGAAAATTTAACAAAATTGATCATTTCTAGCCCTCTGCATAAAATTGAGCCTATCAAAAGAAATACATGCTGTAAAAGAAAGTACTTTGTAGTAAACAGATTTCTGAACTAGTCAAGAGAACAGGTAAAGAACATCAACCCCCAAGAAACAAAGAGAGACCAGAACTTCATGCTCCATCTGTCCCTTAACAAACAACAACATGTAGATCTCTGTGTAGTTTCAGAATGTCGAAGAGTTAATGATAATTAGAATTAAAATTAGATCCTGGATTCTCAAAGGGGCCAGAGTTATCAGTACTTACATAGGATAAAGCAGTAACATTTAAAATGTGTATCCCCAGAGGGAGGAGCTGCTAGAAAATTAATTATCTACGTCGCTTCTTCTCTCTGCCACTCTGCACCATTTATTATAGCTTTGGTGTCCCGCCCCCTTGGCTAATTTCCTTTCTTAAGTTTTGTCCTCCATTTCTGCAGCTACAAGGAAATATCAGTAGCAGAAAAAAGGAAAAAAGAGAGAGAGAGAAAAAATAAAACAGAACAAATCTAAGAAACCTGGAAAGTTCTCCTTGATCTAGAGCAGAGAAATGAGTTTGGGCGTCAGTGACAGCAGAGGCACTGGTGTACGCTGGAAGGACACTTAGCCTGGCGTCCATGGCCCTGGTTCAAGACCCCACTCTGCGACTGGACACTCTGGTCAGTTCCTTGACCTTCATGAGCTGCAGTTATCTAATTTACAAATGGAGATGACAGTCACTGCATGTAGTAGCCTCCCACAGCTCATTCTGAGGACCAAATGAGACAAACATTGTCACCATCTCTGAAAAGTCCTACACAAATGCACAGAATTGGCCTTGTCCCTGTTATGACACATCTCTCAGCTTGTCACACTGAAGACCCTCTTCCCTCCAGGGCCTGGCCTGTCCACTCCAAGTCATCTGGACAGTGTCTGACTCAGAGCCTATTGCTCTCTGCTTGAAGAGGCTCTATAACCCCTGCATCCATACGCCACTTCAGTTGCTGAATCCGTCTGCTCCTGTGTGCGTCATGAACATTTGCTGAGCAGCTACCCTGTCTCAGCAGACAATGTGGTAAGAGCAGAGGACAGTTATAAATGTTATGATTCCTGCAGTTCACCAGGAATAGTTAACTTCAGAAAACGTCTCTACTCTCAAGCCCGCAAATTCTTGCAGAATTTCAAGCACACCCTTTCTGGTGCTAGGTTCTACCCATTTCCTAGTTCTATAACAGTGGTTCTCAACCTTTCTAATGCCACAACCTTGACCCTTTAATACAGTTCCTCATGTTGTAGTGACTCCCACACATAGAAGTGGTGTCTCGGTTCCTAAGACTATCAGAAACATATGTTTTCCTATGGTCTTAGGCGACCCTGTGAAAGGGGAAAGGGTCATTCAACCCCCAAAGGGGTTGTGACCCACAGGTTGAAAACCACTGGTGTATAATAACTGTTTAATGTCTGCTTTTTCTTTATCCCTGAACCTAGTAAGAGTAAAGCTGTTCTGTCTGGGTGGAATAGGATCTTACCTTCCTGATTACCAGCAAGTTCACCACCATCCCCCCAAACTCAAAGATCTGGGTTATATTCTTTTACTTCTTCCTCTTTTGAGGGAGGAGAATGAATGCTCTCAATTTCCCCTGGATAGTATCTCTTAGACAGGGACACAGTCTGCCTGGTCACCCTGTGCAAGGCGATGGGAATGACCCCACACCTGTGACTCCAGCTTCTCTTTACACCAGCTCATCCTCTGACGGCGGCCAGACTGATTTTCCTACCCTGACTAATCCGAACCCCCAGTCACACTCCCCGCTTGGCCTGTGTTTCCTTCACACCTAGGATTTACTCTAGATCACATTACCACACAAGCTCACATGGCACCTTGAAATGATCCCCTCAGTGGCTAAGATGTACCTCAGGTATCAGTGACACAATTTTAATGAAGACAGCTTCTTCTCTCAAAGAGAAGGATTTGAAAATTAGTTCCATCAGATACCTGGCAAAAGCTACCTTACGCAACAGCAGGGGCAGGCACTGAGCTTAGTGGTGAAGTGTCCCCATCTTGTCCCTTGCAGAAGGGACAGCAAAGTGGGGCCCTGAGGGACTGCTCTCTCCTGGGCTAATGATATCTGACCGGCAGAAGGAACAACACACCAACATTCCCCAAATGGACAGAAGGTCCATAAACACCATTTTGTTTTTCTAAACAGACAAGTTACAGCTCGGAAATTTTTCAGTTTTTTTCATTGCAAAATCAATACCCATCAGCAGTTTGAAATTAAAGGCGAGATTAGGCTTCAGTTTTATACATGCCTTATTGTCTTCTGAAAGCTTTCTACTCAGTCAGATAAATCTTCTTTAAGAGGATTAGGAAACTTTCATTATCTTTATCTAACCTGAACTAATACTAAGTCTGAAAAATTAATCTGTAGACTGGACAAAAGCTGAGAGCTGCTGGGAAGTAAGAAGACCCCTGGGCTTCTTTCTAACTGCGTGGCGGGGTCCCTGCATCCACCCACTGGTAATTCAACCGGGCTCCAGAGAGAGAATAGGACACCACCTTGCTGGGCAAAGGGAGAGAATGCAGCTCCCCGACCTTGTCTGCAGCCACTCGATAATGTGCTGGGAGGAGGTCCTCCCCTTCCACTTCCGTCTGCCCAGGCCACCTCTGAGGGCCACACCAACAGAGTCACTGGCCTACAACTTGGAGACTATAGGAGCTGAATATGGAATAGAGGACACCAGCTCTCTGCATCTCCCCAGCTCGCAGGCCCAGAAGGAGACCCTGTAGCCTTCCACATCCCTCCCAAGGGCTGGCTCATGAAGAACATCACCCTGCCACCGGCGTCCTGAGCGCACTCTGGCCTGTGTTCACTTAGACGCTCTTTCGCAATCTGTCCTCTTCCCTGCAAATTGGTAAGTTTGTTTGCTCTGATTCTGTACAGCTCCTGACAGTTCTTTTTTACTTCAGTGCTGTATTTCCTGAATTTGAAGATAACTTTGCTGTCAAGACCACATAGATGCCACTGAAGTACCACTTCTACCACTTCCAGGGCTGTGAACTTCAGTTCCTCTGGAACCCAGCCCAGGCGGCAGGTGGGGTAGGGAGGATGCACATGTCTGTGTTTTCTATACCCCCAGAAACTTTCAAGAGATATCCCTGCTCATCTCCAGTGACGGATCTCCCTCAGTGCCTCCACCATCTGAAGAGAAGTATCAGATGTGACAGTTGTCTTGGTCTCCAGATGGCAGGTAGCCTTGAAGCTCCAAACAGCGGTGGGACGTGCATGAGAACAGGGAACGGCGTGTCTGTGGATGTCTGTTATGTGGCAGGCGCTTGTGAGCGTCTGGAAAAACATGGGGATGAGAGAAGGGCTTGAAGGCTGGGCAGAGCAAAGCTTCAAGCAGTGTGTCAGGGCCAGGGACTGCCAGGGACTGCTGGGGAACAGAAGTTGCAGCAGACAGATCTCTGGCCCTACACAGGCCATTACAAATGGCCTGCAGAGGTAGGCCTGGATGCTGCGCTAGCAAAGAGCTGCTTGAGCCAAAAGGAAAGAGCACGCACCTGAAATGTACAGGGGACTGAAGCTTGAATGGACACTAAGCCCTACTCCACATCTCTCTGGGAAACCAAATGAAATGAACAACATCCCATTATTTTCAAGAAAATCAGACACGAAGGAATCTAGCTTAGCTAAACAAAGACCATACACTTTTTCAAACTGAAAAAAAAAAAAAAATCTTTTGAATGTATGGAATCTGATAAAAGCCAGTTGCCAAAAACTAAATCACAAACAGGGACCCTTCCTAAGACCCCAGTGTATGTCCCCACATGTCAGCAGAGGGGTCTCTGAGAAAGGAGTACCTAAACCTCTTATTTGGTGCAGGAAGGATGTGGCACTGGGTGGTGGAACTAGTCTGTTTAAAGCTTCATTCCTACCAGGAGCCAACTCCTGCCAGAAAGGGCTTTGGCTTTCTCTAGTGGTAGTAGTTGGGGTCAGTTCAAAATAAATTCATATGGATTGCCGCCTTGTTGAAATGATTCTCAAAATCTCAGAACTACTATCTGTACGTGTGTTTTTCAATTCTTGATATTTACTATCTGAGATTCTGACCCTTGCTTAGTCCCATTTTTAAAAGATATGGTACAAAATTTAAATTAAAAACTAATTAAAAATGCACACGTGATATTATTCCTGGGCTATCCTGATTCAATTTTTTAAAAGAATGGAAGAGGATGTTAAGGCTTTCTTCTCTTTCCTCCCTCCTTTTTTAAATTATCTGAATTTATGTCCAAATGTGGACTGGGAGATCTCATTCTGACCAGTAGCCCTCTTGGGTCTGGGCTTCACCGTGGGGCTGAGAGAGAGCATATTTGATCACAGCAGTGATACCACATTGACTCTGACCTACCAGCACTCAGAGACCCTTCCAGAACAGACAGGATTACCAGCTATGAAAAAATACTCAAGTAACACAAGTTCACATCTATATTATTATGCATTATAGAGCAAACCTCTAAAAGATAATTAAAAGGCACCGAGACTACCACTGTATTTATCTTTTTGTGCACATCCCTTGCTCACTCACTCGCGAGAACTCAACCAGCACACACCACACAGCTTACTGATGAGAACAAAAGGACTGCAGGTAGCACGGAAACCCTTTGAGAAGATACCCAGCACTTCGTTAAGAACCCCAACGACGAGAAGGGATTCAAGACACATAGTCAATTTCTAGATTCAATGAGGAAAATGACTTCCTCTTCTTCACGCATGAGTAGAACAGGAACGCCGGCCTTAGATTCGGCTGTGACTTACCTTGCACTATGAGGTGGACCCGGGAAGTTTTGGGGTGATTGTCTGTCTGCACAGAGCAGGTATATGGACCTTCGTCATACACGTCCACATTCTGGATCATGATGCTGTACTGGGTCGGCGTGTTGACCAGGATGATCACTCGCGGGTCTATGGACCATTTGTCATTCCCGGCGTAGAGGATGGTGCTGCGGTTCAGCCAGGCCACCCGGGTGACCCGGTCGTCTATTGTACACCTGTGAGTGGGGTGGGGGCAGGAAGAAGGGAGAGAGAGAAAGAGAGAGAAGGAGAGGTTATGTTATACCTACAGTGTTGCACTTTGAGGAGTAATTGAAACAACACAGCCCAGCGCCGAAAGGAAATAATCCATCATTGATGAGATTTCCCTCATGGAAAGTTAAGCGTGGCCTGATTCGTCTTGGAGAACCCATGATGCAAAATCATTTCCACTCCTTACAGGAGGAAATGATGTGCCTGTCTTTGCCGTACATTTTCTTTCCCTCTTATTTTTCCCCTCTAGGCTTATATGAAAATGAGTTTATATTTCTTGAGCACATTTACCGCCTTGTGGGAGAAGAGGCCCAGGGGCCCAGGGGAGAGAAAGTGGATCAGTATTTCAAATAGGTCACAGATAATCCACAAAGCAAATACTTAACTTGTAGTTAATCAAAAATTGAACGTATTTACCTCCAGCCCTCCCTGGTGTTGATAATCTCCTTATGCCCCTAAGCAGCCCAAAGCCTGCACACCACGATTTATAACACAGGTTGGTAAAATTCACCTTAGAAAGCCAACTGTTCCTGAGGAAGTCACGCTGCCTGCTAAGATTTCAGGAGAGGGAAGAATGAAATCACCAGCACAGATCCTCTTCCCTGTACACCCCTCTCTGTGCCCCACTGGGAGCTAGAACAGTGCTGCTGTCACAGTAGAGCTGGCCTCTACAGCTTGCTTCCTCTCCTTGAATACAAGAGGAATTTGCTAGTTGTGATGCATGACCTGCAGGCTATCAGGCCTCATGCAGAGATAAATGTGTTACACACTTGCATATGTGCCCTAGGAACCTAGATCATGGGGATGGAAGGATGCGTGAGAAAACAGACTCCTTTATAAATGGAGTTGCCCACCCACTGCTCAACACTACACATGGAAACCCGCAATGACAGCCAGCCTCATGATGTCCTAGCAGAGAGAAAAGGGACAAGAGCCAAAAGCCTCCAAGTGAGGCAAACATAGGGGTCTTCCTGCGCTGAATATGACCTACCACATAGCTGGCAACTGAGATCCTGCAGACAGGGCTCAGGAGAAGGCAAGACACGGTCTTCGGTGGAGAGATCAGGCGCTGGCCATGTGACCAACCTCATGTAGGTTTAAACAGCCCAGGGTCTCAGAGCACCGAAACAACAGCCCCTCTTGAAAAGGGAAAGCAGCCAACCTAGGGCCTCTAGGGCAATGAAAATAACACCAGCTTCCAGCCACTGAGGTCTTTCTATGTGCTCCCCGCCTGCCACTCAGCTGCTGTGGAAGAGGGGGTGGCTGGGGTGTCATTAGGCACTTTCACAGTATGACGGGAAGAAACTGTTCTTTTCTACATATTCTTTATTTGCTGGTTGCATTTTCCTAACTACAAAAGTAAGATAAGCATGTTTTCACATGTGAATGATGCAAAGCAGGTAAGAAAGTGGATAATACAAGGCCCAGAGGTCCAGCAAGCTGCTCACCCCCCAACTTGCAGCACCCGGGGCTCTTTCATTAACACTTCTGTCATCTCCAACATCCTACTCCTTGAAGACAGGTACTCACTTGTATAAAGCTTGTATTCATTAGTTTTTTAGCTGAGATAGAATCATACTCTAATGCTCCTGTGAAACTTTCTCTTTCACTTGACCACAGGCACCCTGTACACCAGTAGTTACAGATCTAATTCTGCATCACCTCTGGGTAAGTCTAAGTACGAGCTGAGAGGTGAGTTTTAGGGGCCCAAGTGCATTCGCCAATTAGGACTGATCATTCAGGTACCGCTGAAGGATTCTTTCCCATCTCTGTAGATGTGTCACTGGTACAAAGAAAAACTGAAGTCATGCTGTCTCCTCCAAATCCTGGGGCAACTCCTTTCTTTTTCTGGTCAATTTTTTTCCTTTATAACAATTTTACATTTCCTATATGAGGATTAAAATCCTATTAGAACTTCCCTGCTCCCTACTTTTAAAAGCATTTACAAGAGGGAAAAATATGATAAATTCATTCACTCTCAGTTGTAAATGACTGGTAAGGGACCAATGTGCAACATTTTCTAACGATGTCTGTATTTTCATAAAAGCAAACTCCTTATTTAAATGACTCCTATGATCAGGGGCCATGGCTCACACCTGTAATCCTAGCACTTTGGGAGGCAGAGGCAGGAGGATTAGTTGAGCTCAAGAATTTGCAATCAGCCTGAGCAAGAGCAAGACCCCGTCTCTACTAAAATAGATAAATGAGTAGAATGTTATGATGGGCACCTATACTCCTAGCTACTCAGGAGGCTGAGGCAGGTGGACTGCTTGAGCCCAGGAGTCTGAGGTTCCTGTGGGCTAGATTGACACCATGGCAGTCTACCTAGGGCAACGGAGCAAGACTCTGTCTTGAAAACTAAATGAATAAATAAGTAAATAAATGACTACTCCTATAAGAATAAAGTTCGAATAGTAGAATTCCAGGAGTGAGTAAGCCTTGAAGTAGATTCGGACAGAATTTGGGGGTGGGGGGCTTTTTTCTAGTCCTGGGGAGACACAAACCCAGATGACTAAGTACAAGCAAATATTCTTGCTTTAATTTTGGTCAGTTATCTAACCCACATTTTTAAGTTGGCATAAAAATTATTTATGCTATAGTGGCAAAGGATACATTTTTGGCATGAAGAGAATATTCAAATTTTTAGAATAAAAGGGTCCCAGAACTTATGTAGGTAGATGATCTGTAGATAGACACGTTCAATGGAATCTAAATACCACAGCGATGGACCCTCATGATTATCCACTTTCAAAATTCATGAATAATCTCTTCTTTAACGGTAATAAAATATGCATTGTTCTTTTTTAAACTAGAACTTGTATTTTCATTATATGCCCTCTGCAGGATATATTTTATGCTTACAAATCTTTTATTGATCACCTATCGTGTTTATTTATAACTATATATGTATAGATTGAAATTTAAATTTCTTTTATAGTCTATGACTATAAAACTTCATGTAATAATATTTTTAAAAAATGAGTTAGCATTACAAACATAAAATGGGTAAAATGACATAAATAATTGTACATTTTGTTAAGTAATAATTAAACATAAAAAAAAAATTTCCAGGAAAGATAGCTCTTAATGTGATAGATGAGGTTTTCTTTCCAACACCATAGATAGATATCACTAACTGCTAGAATGAGATAGAGTTCAGGATCAGTTTTTTTTTTTTCCCCTATTTTTGGCTTTAGAGAAACCTTGTTCATGTAAGCAAGAAGATGGAAATGAAAATTTTGTATGGTAATGCCACTTAAGTTTTTGAATGCCTTCTAAGGTATATGCCAAAAGTCATATAATAATAGATCTTCAAATATTATTTTAATAATCTCACAGCTAACAGATAAATTCATTCTTCTATTTATTTTAAAACAATGAAGTAGAAAACACCTGACTTACAAGGGGGTTTATAATTCTGTATTATTATTCATTCCATTTCTTAATATCTGCAAAAGATCCCAATAACCTTTCATCAGGACTTACCAAATGACTATTAAAAAGATGTTACTCTTTCACTAGAAGCATCTTGTTCAACCCAACACACTTAGAATGGTTGGAAAGATCACCAGCTGTTTATTTTCATATGCCAAATGGCACTGCCCTCGGTCTTTTATCTCTGATCTCTAATTCCTTACAGTCAGATAGAGAATGCACCCATGCAATGACCTGCCACTGCCATTAGTCTGTCTCTGCTTTACTTTCATGGACTCGCCTTCAAGAATGTGACCCTGTGGCTCAGTGCCCGTAACACAGTGGTTATGGCTCCAGCCACATACACCAAGGCTGGTGGGTTCGAACCGCCCCCTGACCAGTTAAACAACAATGACAACTGCAACAAAAAAAATAGCCAGGCATTGTGGTGGGTGCCTGTAGTCCCAGCTACTTGGGAAGCTCAAGCAAGAGAATCACTTAAGGCCAAGAGTTGGAGGTTGCTGTGAGCTATGACACCACAGAACTCTACCAAGGGTGACAACTTGGACTCTGTCTCAAAAAAAATAAAAATAAAAAAGAATGTTATCCTGCGTGATGATAGTCGGGTGATAGAAGTGTTAATGGAAGCCTAGGAACATTGACTCCTGCACCATGTGTGAAGCTGAGGCAGTCAGAAGGAGAACAGAATCCCAGCCCAACCTCAGGCACTTTCCCAGGCAGATTAACTTCAGGGAATTTGAGCTCTTGAAATGATCATTGCCCTTATATCGCTGCCCTTGTATAGGACTGGTCACTACTTGAGGAAGCATAGAACCAGTGAAAATTACCCCAGGGTCTAGTAAGGGTTGACTTTGAAGCATATCAGTACAAATCTACACTCCAGAGCCAGAACATTCTTCCAATGATCTGGCCATATGTCTCTTACAAAGCCCGTGTACCCCTTGGGTAATCAAACCCCAGATGGAGGACCAGGATGACTGTGGCCCACTTTGCTTGCTCTTGAACTTGGGTCTTATTAGTAGCCATAAAGTGCAAATAGCAAGAGCCACTGTGCAACAGCTATCCCTCTAACACGACAAGATGGCTCACAACATGTGTACAGTTCCCAGAACCCAATGAACCACAGAGAACGTGGTGGAACAAGGACATTTGCTGAGGACAGTTACTTTCCTCGCAATGACTCTGTGCTTCAGAAGAAAGTAGTTTCCTGGCTTCACGCTTTCTTCTGTCACCACGGGGCTCTTCCAAGCTCCTCCAAGCAGCAGGAGAAAGAGCTCAGGGAAGGACTAAAGCAGTCTGCTTGAGTGTGCTTCCAAACCCTGGCTCCTTCACTGCTGTTCATGGCAATGTTCTGGGTCCTCCTTACCAAGAAACACATAGGGGAGCATTTTTTTACGTCAAATAAAGGGGAGCTACAGAGTAAGTTGGGGACAGCTAATGACAATGTTCTGATCTCTTGAAAATTCTTCCCTATATTTAAAATTCTTACATTCTAAACTGATCCTACTGACTGGCCCTTGATAAAACATAACTCTGTACAATTCTATCACAAGTAGACCCGAAAATTATATGTGGCTTGTACTACACCAGACAGAATTGTAAGAACTCTGCGCATGACATCAATGAGTCCTCATAAAGACCCACTGAGATTTTCTCTATTATCAATATTTTCCAGATGAGGAAACTGAGACAGAGAGGAGAAAAGTAAAGCTGTGTGGGCAAGACTTTTATACTTTCTTAGTCCACCTCTAGCCATGTGTGAGGACAGGTGGAAAAAAGTCAGGAAGAGGAAAGAAATGTCTGAAAAAAAATCAGCGCGCAGTGGGTGTTCTAAATAGGGAATGTGGGATTAAGATGTGGGTTGTTTGGTTTTACTTTCAGAGGGAGAGGTGCAGTTAGAGAAGATCCATGCCTTAAAGCATGGTATCCATACTCTGCACAGAAAATACAGATCTCTGGGGCTCAGATCCCCAAAGAGCTTTTGGTTTCTGAGCCTGTAGGGAACCAAGAATGCACATTTCTAACGAGTTCCCAGATGATGATAACGTTGACGCTGTTGCCCTGGGGACTCCTCTTGAGAACTCCTCATCACCTTGAAGAAACTAGACGAGCAACCGGTTGGGATTTTAATCAAAATAACAAATTCTTCCTGAAAAATGAAATTGGCCAGCTTTCATTTTTTTTTTGTTTGTAGTATTTACTGTTCCTTTTATTTGTATATTTTTCCTTTGGAACCACAAAAGAAAAAAGTGCTGTCATCATTTGACAGAAATCTAATAAGCACGTAATATATACTAAATAACTTTATAGCAGCTATGAATACAGCAGGGAACAAAGTTCTCACCCTGTGATACAACACCTAGCGAGAGACAAACAAGCACATGAGAATATGTGTGCTACTTTCAAAACGATAGGTGGAGAGACAAAAAAAAAAAAAAATCATACATAGGGAATAGAGAGGGTGCTCTGGAGATTGTGAACACTTCTGGGACAGAATGGTCAGGGAATGCCCTTCTATGACCTGAATGCCAAATGTTTAATATTTATATGATCCTTCCTAAGTTTTGGTGCAACAAGATGCACATCTGAAAATTATGTTCAACTTAAAAATAAAGCTCACCTCTCACACACACACCCCATAAGCTGGAGGAACATTTAGACCATATGCATGGTTGGAGAATAAGTCTCATAAGCCATGCTCCTAAATGGTGCCCTCATATACTGACAACTTGGTAGGCATTAATGTTCAAAGCATCGACATTTGGGGACCCTGTGAGTTAATAAGAAAATGACTTTATACTTCCACCTTTGTGGTTGGGGCGATACCTAAAAGAGAGTACACACCCCTCTGCTTTAATGAGGAGTCAGCAGCAAATATAGTTGAATCTCTCAAACAGACCCATCACACTAAAGCTCCATTCTCTCTGAAATGTAATGTTAAAATCAACACTCCTGGACTTCTTCACGGAACTTACACCACTTCATTTAGTTCTTTACATCCTCATGTGTTAGGCTGTGGATGCCACCTGGACAGGAACCACGAGTGATACCCATTCCGTACCCCCAGCACTTCTCAGAGGCCACCTGCAGCTAGTAGGTGATTAACATGTGTTTATAATAATTAAAAGGTGTAAGATGATGTTTTCGAATTGGCATCAAGAGAACCCAGGTAAGGTGGGTGAAGGGAATATCCTTTGGGATACGTGTATATTTATGTCTTTCTGTGAGAGCCATGTACACTCACACGTGTAGACATACACAGGGTTCACAGGGTCGCTATGTGTATTTTTTTTTTTTGAGACACAGCCTCAAGCTGTCACCCTGGGTAAAGTGCTGTGGCATCACGGCTCACAGCAACCTCCAACTCCTGGGCTCAAGCGAATCTCCTGCCTCGGCCTCCCAAGTAGCTGGGACTACAGGCGCCCACCACAATGCCCAGCTATTTTTTTTTTTTTTGGTTACAGCCGTCGTTGTTTGGCAGGCCCGGGCTGGATTTGAACCTGCCAGCTCAGGTGTATGTGGCTGGCGCCTTAGCCGCTGGAGCCACAGATGCCAAGCCACTCCTATGTATAGTTTTTAATTTAGTGTTTTCATTTCTATCACAATCTGGACAAATATAATACATATATATTCTGGACACAGTATAACAATACGTAGATTGAAATGTTCAGATCTGCATCCGTGACTGTAACAGTGGGAATGCAAAAGGACGCCTCTCACTGTCTCGGGCCAGGGAGAGAAAGGCAGGGCTGACTTGCTTTGTCAGAGATGCATCTCCTTCCTTCCCCTGAAGGAAGCTGGGTCTGTGTCCTGAAGCTTCCCCACAGGTAGCATGTGCCCGCATGGAAGGAAAACTCAGTCACCACATGGCACAGGCGGAATTCAAAAGCAATGCCCCGCAGCACTCAGGGCCTCACTCGCGTTGCCACTTGGATTTGATTTTAATAAAACATCATCTGTTCCACTAAATGAATGTTCAGAATTTAAATTTTAGTGATTATATATATGTATAATTTACGATTTCTGAAGTTAGTGTCCTATACGGGTATAAGCTTACGGCATTTATACTTAGTTTTATGATTGCATGTATATAAAATAAAAAAGAAACGTTATCACAAGAATCTATTGAAATTTTGTCTCTCTCACCTGCCTGCCCCTGCCTTTTAAGTATCCTCCTATAGAGTCCTCCATTTAAGAACTGCTTGTAAAGGTGATGAGTGAAATGTTAAAGCCTCAAATTCATTTCCCTGAACTTCGTTTTTTTTTTGGCAGCTTTTTTTGGCTGGGGCTGGGTTTGAACCCACCACCTCCGGTACATGAGGCCCGCACCCTACTCTTTGAGCCACAGGCGCCACCCTCTGAATTTCCTTTTTTAAAATACAAAATCCTAACATTAGGTTGTTATTTGTTTTCTGTTTTGTTATTTGCCTTTTTGCCAGAAATGGAGAGTTAACTGACTTTCTGTTAAGAACAACCTCACAATGCATCAAAATCTATTACTAATGCCAGTTGAGAGAATGGGAAGAAGATCTTGCTTTAAAGAACTCACAGTCCAATAATAAATAATTTTTTAAAGCAAAGGAGAGCAGGCAAGCCAAATGAAATATTTTTAGATCGACTCCCAAGGTATTCTAAATTGCAAAAGCTGTTCTCCCGGGAGGCTTTAACTACTCGGTTACTTCCTGAGTTACAAATAGAGCCAACTTTAGAGCATCAACAAGGACCCTAAATTATGGAAGGGAAAACTTTATGATTCAGATAGTCGGAAACGCAATGAGAGTAATAACTCTGCTAGAACTAATATTTGGTGATAAGGCATTGGTGGGGAATGTATCTGAAAGCTTCCGCAGAAAAATGGCGAGGGATAAGAGCTACTTAGAGAGGGGATAGTGTGAAAATATTTCAGTAGTACAGGAGGAGGTTGACTTTGAAGACTGGCATGCACGTGACATCTGCAGCTCAGCTGAAATTGAAAGGCAGTGGCATGCCAATACAGGCTGGAATGGGGATGTCACATTAACACACAGGAAGAGGGCATGTCTGTGTGTGTGTGTGGAGGGGGAGGAAGGTGCCGTGCAGACAAAGCACACAAATACCGGCCAGCTACGGGCCACAGAGGAAACAGACTAGTTGACACACAACCAACGAAGGTGCAGGCTGTCCCCCAAACAGCATCACTTAAAGCAGAAAATCAGGCTGATGACTTGTTGTGGTCTCAGCCCCGACCAATGATACACAAGGCCATCTGAACAGTGCTCACTGTGTCCTGACGCAGGCAGGGCGACCCTCTTGTCCCCACAAGCACAGTAGGGCTCCCATGAATACAGAGAGCAATTCCACACACTGCACAACCCCAGTCAGGCAGCTGGGCCGGAGGCGCTCAGAACAGAGCATCCGGTGCAGGGAGGGAAAATGAAGGGAGTGATTTATGTGGAAAGATGGCTCTGCAAGGAAGTGGAAATTGCTTACAACTACAAAAGAGGGGTTAAACTGCTTGGCTGTGGGAGGAGAGAGGAGGAGAATTCCTATCTTGGTAACAGAAATAAAGCATAGGGTAGGGAAACATAATTATAAAAAGAAAGGGTAGGCAGAAAGACAAGAGAAAGCTCTCTGCACAAAATAGTGAATGATTGAGCTGGTTTCTTTCCAGGCTTCAAGTCACTCTATAAATTCACAGGATGTGCTGGGGAGATCACTTTAATGGTTTCCCAAGGAGACAGAGGCAAGGATAAAATAAAAATAAAAACAAAAACCATTGTAAGAGACAGCCCCTGCCTTCAAGGCTCTTATGATCTTCAGGCAAATAATAGAACACGGAGCATTAAAAAGACACCCTGTCACATTCATGGGCACAATAAAAATTATACATTTGTTCATTCATTTAACAAATATTTACCAAGCATCTGTTAAGTGCCAGACTCTCCGCCAGGCCCTAGAAATAAGACCCGGAGCTGTAAGTCACGTGTGTACCGTCATGAAGCTTTCAGTGTTACAGCAGTGATGTGTCCTAAAGGAAGGGAGAGAACACACATGCGTGACCACAGCTGAGCTGAGCTGAGCACTAAGCTGGTCGTGTATAGCAGCAGTCCTCAACCTTTTTGGAACCAGGGACCAGTTTCATGGAAGACAATTTTTCCACAGGGAGTGAGGTGGGGTGGATGGGACAGGAGGCTGAACTGTGGTGGTGATGCGAGGTCCATCTGGGGAGTGGCTATAAACACAGCTGAATCTCCACTTGCTTGGTCATGACTCACTTCCTGCTGTGTGGCCTGGTTCCTAACAGCCCATGGACTGGAACCTTTTCGGCATCAGGGACCAGTCTCATGGAAGATAATTTTTCCATAGAAGGGGGACATGGAGGTGGAGGGTGAGGTAAGAGGCAGAGCTCAGTCAGGGATGCTGTGTGGCCCAGTTCCTAACAGGCCGTGGACCAGGACCAATACCAGTCCATGGCCTGGTACTTGGGGACTGCAGGTATAGAGCATCAACAATGCCCTAAATTAGATTAGGGAAAACTTTATGATTCAGACAGTTGGAAACACATTGAGAGTAATAACTCTGCTAGAGCTAATATCTGCTGATAAGGCATTGGTGGAGAATGTATCTGAAAGCTTCTGCACAAAAATGGTGAGGGATAAGAGCCACTTAGAGAGGGTCCAAACCTTACTTGAATATGTAGGCTGCAGACAGGCCACTCTAAAGCCACTTCATCTCAGGGTGAAAACTAAGAACAGTAACGTCAAACTTTGCTTTTAGAGGATGTCTTAGAGGGCGGGGCAGGTATGCAGGGCCTGGGATGAAGGATGATTCAGGTAAGGAACAGAGAGGAAGCCAGAGTGATCCGAGTCAGGTGGTTGAAGTGTAGATACAGTCCACAAAGTTATGGAGGTGCACACCTCCACGGCACAGCGTCTTGTACCTTATTCTAGGTATAGTGGGGAGTCCCTGGAGGAGAGCCAGGTCATCACTTAATTTATGACTTTTATGGGAGTATCCTGGTCTTCCTTTGGAGAAGGGACAGTATCAGGGCTGGTGGCAGAAAGATAGTGAAGAGACCATCAAGGTAGACATGAAGGCCCAGCCATGTCTGCAACTTAAGGAAGGGGGTGTAGGAACCAAGGTGAAGGAAGGGATGACAAGTGAATGGGGACATTGGCCACAGTGTCAGCTGCCAATATTTTCAAGAGCAAAGAGGGGATAGAGAGAAGCTGGCAAAGGGTTTTTGTTTGTTTATTTAAGACTAGAAACACATGGGGACTAAAGAATTCATTCTGCAAATATGTACTGAGTATCTACTGGGTGCTAGGATGTGCCCACATAGCACCTGTGTACCTTGGGAGCTCACTAGATCTGGGTGGAGACCAGGTTCTGCATTTCTGACAAGCTCCGTACTTAACACCCACAAGCCAGGGCTTCCAAATAGCCTTCTTTTAGGCACCAGAGATGTTACTGTGAATGAGACAAGGAGTGGGCACTGAGCACAATTTCATTAAATGGGAGCCAGAGTTAATGCAGTAGAAGGGTAAACGGCAGAGAAAAGTTACAGTAGAGGTGAGTGTTGGATCTAAAGCACGTGAGAGAGAGATGCTTCACCTGCTACATCATAGGAGAAGGAAAAATAATAGCAACTTGGGGAGCTCTGTGGATTTAGCTACAAAAAGCAAGGAAGCAATTGAGTGATGGTTCCTATTTTCTTCAAAGGAGATGGCATTATCTGTTGAAGGTAAATGGGAGAAAAAGGATGGAGGATGCAAAAAAACAGTGCAATAAATGTTGCAGAAAATGAGGAAAAAAAATTACTAAGGAACTGTGCTGGGATTCATGGGATGTGCTGCTGAGGTTCCATTGATAGTTGATGGTTAAGAATTTACAGGGACACTACTCTGTCCATCTCCAGGACATTCTCCAGCATTGTTCAGCTGCAGGCATAAAGGATGTAGGTGATTGGGTTCACACTACCTTAGAGGATGCCAGGTGAATGAGAGAGAAACAGCCACAGACTAGAGGAACTGGAAACAGCAAAGATGAAGAGCAAAGACAGGAAGGGCTGATAGATGCACAAATATGGGGACTCAATGCCTTGAAATCTTTCTTTTTTCTTTTTAATTTTTGAAACACAGAAGCACAGACTTACTCTGTCTCCCTGGGTAGAGTGCCATGGCATCATCAGGCTCACAGCAAACTCAAATTCTGAGTCTCCAATTACCTCCTTGCCTCAGCCTCTAGAGTAGCTGGGACTACAGGCACCCACCACAACACCCAGCTAGTTTTCTTTCTTTCTTTTTCTTTTCTTTTTCGTTTTTTTTAGTAGAGACCGGGTCTCACTCTTGCTCAGGTTGGTTTTGAACTCCTGATCTCAGGTGATCCACCTGCCTTGCTCTCCCAAAGTGCTAGGATTACAAGTGTGAGCCACCATACCCGGCCTGCACTAGAAGTATTAATAAAATTGAGCTTGAATGAAAGAAATTTCACGTGACAAAAAGTGAGAGTAAGGGTCGACTATGCAATGGCGGCCCTTGTCAATGCAAGGGGTCAACTGACTTGGAAGCCAGTGGGTCATCACGTTCCCCTTGACGATATTGAGAATGATGGTGGGAGGTGGGAGTTCTTCATGAGCTCTGATGACATATACAGATTGAGCATGACAGAGACAATACCTTGTTATGCTAATGAGACAGTCTGGCATCAGCTAGACAAGGGCTCTGCTACTCACTAATGGTGGGGCCTAAAACAGGCATTTTCTTTAACCTTTTAGAATCTTCATTTTCACACCTGTGAAGTGGGATGAACCTATTTACCCCATGGAATTATTCACTGTGACGTAAACTGAAGAAAATAATGCACATACAAGATTCAGAACTATACTTAGCAAATAGCTAGTATTTCCTAGTGCCTACTCTATTACTTTTCTCAGACAGCTATATTGCCTCTTAGAAAGACATCATTCAGCTTCTAAGATCCAGGAGGGTATATGAGTTTAACCAAGTGGTACTGGATCCACTTTTTTCTTCTTTATCATTTTCCAGGGAATTCTGAAGTATTCTCCTTCTGTATTTTCCAATCTATATAGAATGAAGGTTGACCTAGTGGTTGAGTTCAGTTTATTCTGTGGGCCAAGAGACCAGACGTGATAGGAGATTTCCATTTTTGCACTTCTAATAAGATTTTATAATTAAAAAAAGAATTTCTTACTCTTCAGAATTATTCTATCCTCGACGTGCATGGAGTTTTGCAGTGGGATGTCATTTCCCTCTGAGGGTTATTTTCTCAGCTAAAGCTACTTGGACAACCTGAACTCTGTATTTTGATCAGGCCTCTTTGCCAGTGTGTTGACACAGTGGTTGATGGGCTGGTTTCTAGACTGATGTCCTGTGGTTGGTAAAATGCTGTATTTCTAAAAATACATAATTGAGAGATCAATCAATGCAATTGTGCACACCTGAAAGAGAATTCGGTCGGACCACAGGCCTCAATAGCTTACACAGTGGCGTCCTTGGGCAGCTTCAGTGTATAAACAGGAGGACTCCCAGTCGAGAAGAACCATTCTCATGTAGGTGAAGACATTGCAGAAATCAGATGCAACCATGTCAATGCGAAGGAGAAGAGAGTAAAGAAGTGATGGGAATTGGATCATAGGGGAACAGGTTATGTGAGCTCAGGAGTTTCAGAATAGTACCTTCAATTCCCTAAAGCGACATTTATTGCACAGATATTGCAGGACACTGAGAAGAAGGGAAAATTATTCTGAGACCCTCATTCCCACCCCAAGGAGACATCATGAGCCTCATGGGTTCCAGAGTAAGGGTGATATTTTGTGTCTTTGGATACACAAAAATAAGCCGAGATTTTAGCAGAAAAGTGCGCTGGGCAAGCCTTTGGCATGGGGCCTTCACTTCTTTCCAGAGTCCCAATGTGGCTCTGAGATGCCTCCTGTTGTCCATTTTCCATTGTGACTGACCTAAACAGTGTGCTATGGTATGAGGCAAAGCCATTTCAAAGGCAATGGGCCTCTGGGTAAAGAAGAGAAGTGTTTTGTAAGGTAAGAAGGGTAAAAATCTCTTGCCCAATGTCCAGCCCCAATTTCCTTGCCCCTCTGATCCTTGCCAATAGTACAAAATTCTACAATTCTATGGCACTGTGGCTAGCACTCCAGAAGGCCAAGGTGGGTGGATCGCCTGAGTTCACAAGTTCAAGACCAGCCTAACCAAGAGTGAGACCCCTGACCCCATCTCTACCAAAAATAGAAAAACTAGCTGGGTGTCATAGTGGGTCCCTGTAGTCCCAGCTACTGAGGAGGCTGAGGCATGAGGATGGCTTGAGCCCAAAAGTTTGAGGTTGCTGTGAGCTATGACTCCAGGGCATAGTACCCAGGGTGCACAGAGTGAGACTCTGTCTCAACAAACAAACAAACAAAAACACAACAAAAAAATAAATAAAAGGCAATGAGGGCATCAGCTCTCACACCTGCTGACTTGTTATATACAGCTGGGTCAGGAACTGCCCTGTCAGGGATGCCCTAAGAAGCCACCCAGAACTATCTCAGTTACTTATTTGTTGTCCGATTCCAACTCTGCCCTCCCTTCCTCCCCATCCCAAACAGCTTTAAAACTCAGCCTCCCAATTTGTTCGTTAGACTTGGTGAAGAAGTCAGCAAGATAAAATTAAAATGTTTCCCAAGCACATACCATTTTAATTCCATTCAATAGATTATCCTGACATATTTACTCATGGCCATATCTGTCTTAGTATCATCCATGGAAAAGTATAAATTAAAATTTTAAATTAAAAGCAGAGAGTCTGGGGAGCTTGATATCGTTTTGAAGAATGGCGCGAGTCAGCCACAAGCTCCATGCATGAGTGTCATGGGAGCAAAGGCTCCGGCACTGAAGAAATTACAACCCTCAGATTTCCCTACAAATACCTTCCCACATATAATGTACAGGATCACAGGATCCTAAAGCCAGGCAAAACCTCAAAGGTCATCCTTCTTTCTCCAGAATTGCGCATAAATGAGCCCTCGCCCCTTTTTGGTTCAAGCAAAACTTACCTGGTTACTGATTTATTTATGAAATCAAAAAATATGCTGAATATTGATTAGCTGTTATTCGCTCCATAAGATTTCTGTGTAACATACAGGGTAAAAGAATAAATATTTTACTAAGAAGCATGTAAGTTCCGGTTATAGGTCTGCCATTCACTAAACTCTTGATCCTTTCTGAGGACCAGCTTTCTCATATATAAAGTAGAAATAATATTTGTAAAGAATCACAGGTCATTGTGAATATCAAAGAAACAATCCTTTTTAACACTGTTATGACCTTTCAGAAGGATAATAGTCAGCAAATGTTTGCTGTAATGTTTCTGTAATTACTTAAAACTAAAAAATGATACTATAAGCATGATAATGATTTCAACTATCCCTGGCATTCCTCTCTCAATCTACACATGGACTGGTTACAAAGTTTGGAAAATTTAGTGGGATGTTCCTCTCTTTGGATCCCAGCCCTTAGACCATGCTGCCTCAAATTTAGAAGACAGACATTGTATGGGTTCAAGTGATGGTGGCTTAATGGCCAAGAAGGAGGTAAGTTTGCTTAACGCATCTGGTGCTGTTCTGAACAGACTGCACATCTGAACAAAAGCTTATTTGAGTTTTTAAAAATAATCTCCAAAGGACAGAAAAGAGCCAGCTAAAGTAGGTAGATTTGGGAAAATGCTATATCAGATAAGTACTCTCTCAAACATGCAGAAATCAAAATCTTTTAAAAAGTGGAAACACAGTCATTCATAAAGAAAAATAATGATCTACTTCATGCTGCATTTATTAAAAAGTAGAAAACTTCAAAACCCTCTGTGTTCTGGATTCAGTTACATATGGAATTAGATTCCTAGGCTGTTTTACCCTCAATGACTTTAGATGTGACTGACCAAAGAGTTTAGAAAACCTTTATCAATAGTTGGTTTTTCCTGGTGATACAAGTCACTAACTTCTAGGCATTTATACAGTTCGTTCCAGATGGAAAAATAGAAATGTTCACGTTTTCAAAAGAATTTTGAAGCAGTTTTATTTGTAACTTGTTACCATTTCCTTTATACTAGTGATGGAGAGTGTCTTGGTAATTCAGAAGAACAAAGTAAATGGAACCTAAACGAGAAAATAAATAAATAAATCCCGTAGGAAAGAATTATAGACAAAGGGAGGAGGAAGGCTATGAGGTGAAGTCTTTACCACTCATGTGAGCATGGCTCTTGCAGAATGTCAGCTATTCCTGTTTAAAAATAAATGCTATATATTTTTAAAATATATGCTATATATTTTTAAAATATATGCTATATATTTTTAATAAGCCAATCATCTTTTTCCGGAAGAGTGGCTCATTTTCTATAGATTATGCAGACTAACTCTCCTTCAAAATATACAATAGAAGTCAGGCAAAACTCTTTCCTTGGGCCAGGAAAAGCCCAGAGAGAGATATTCCCTGGGGGCAATAAAGTCACAGGGTTAATGTTTGCAAATGTTTCCAGTTCAGGCCCTGAGAGTTGCTGCTTTTAATTTGTGTCACCTGGAGTTCTGTGCCACAGACTGCTAAGATCGGAGTAAGAGAGTATTCTTACTCCTGGAGACATTGCACAGAGCGAAGCAAAAGATCGGGAAGGCTGACCCGTAAGCAGCCTGAATGTCTCCAGCCTGTTCCCTACTTCTCTCATGTGCTGAATACAGGGCAGAAATAAGTACGAAATAGTACTTAACACCTGTGTGCAGATCATTAAGAAAGGCTGAGCTTATGGTGGGAACCTTCCATAGAAACTTGGTCCTGAAACTCTGGCATGAAAACCCAATTTTTATCATAAAGAGGGAAGGCTGAAGTTCCCTTAAATGAATTGAGAAAGAAAGGAAGGGAAAAAAGAGAAGAGGGAATAGGCACAGAGAGAAGAGGAAAGAAAAAAAAAAGAGACAGAAAAGTAAAAATAAAGAAAAGAAAGAGAACGAAGAACTCTTTACCTGGGTGAAAATGCCTAATGAACTCTATGCTTTACAGCCGATGCACCATCTTAATTGCGTTCCTCTCAGGTGAATATTGGAAGTAATTAAATGCACTTCCTCAGCACACACTGACTATGGATTCCTGTTATTCTTTGAGGATTCTTCTGTAACACTTCATTACTTGGCACCCTACAGATATGCTGTCTGTGCTCTTAAAACTTGACCTCACATTACCTTCCAGTCTGCCCAGGGTCTTCCATTCTCCTCTCTCCCTGCATGTACCTCAAGCAGCCCAATTCCTACTCAGGCCACAGGTCTGGAGAGAAGAGTCTCCTTCTACCAAAATTAACTGTGGGAAAGCAAAGCAGAGCCTGGTTAAGTTAAGCCCTCGGGGAATTCCAGCAGAGTGGAGAATTACTTCTGTCTCAGTCCATTATAATGAATAATAAAGAAATACTTACAAGTGCTTTTTGGTAAATTATTCATCTTGTGCAGTGAAGGATCAGGGCAGCAATACATAAGGGAGAAAAAGGGTGCATCTGGGAGCCTGTAAATACCAAATCTAAAGCATTTTCAAAGACCATCCCCTACTCTCATTAAGGACTGAAGTAGCTGGAGATGCAGCAAAGAAGAGGCTTACATCAGACATTTCCACCTCCCACCTCATCTCTGCTTGCAGCCCCCTGTCATGCAGAAGCTATTTATAACATATTTGTTATTTTAGTATAGCTCCAAGTCACTTGAGCAACCTGAGAAGCTCAGCAGGACCTCCACTTTGCTTTCTGCAGCCATCATCAGGAGGTAATTAGGAGAGAGAATTGTTTCCAACCAATAAAGCTCTTCCAAGACCCTCCTCCACCCCCATGTTCACCTTAGCCCCGTTGATTCTGGTCTGGGACAACACCCTGGGCTTTGTTCCTCGCTGCTTCCTCCCTGATTTCACTATCATGTCACTTAAGCTGCACATACTGAGGGGTTTTGAAGGTCCTTGCTGATTGTTTTAACCTCCCTGGCAGGGTAAATGAACACAAAGAACGCGATATTTTGGAGCCTCCGACTTGTTTTCTCCAAGAAATCAGACTTTAATCTTCCTAGGTTTTCCCTTGCCAAGCTTTAGAAAATAAAAGAAATACTAATTGCCGTTATTCCAGTGGGCACTTCTAATGCATTCGTACCCATTACCAATAAGGTTAATGTCATTAACCTTAAATGGTACAGTTCACACAGGGCACTTGCCCCAAATGAGGCTTGGCACCATTCTCGATGAGCGCACCATCCCTCCTGCTGTAGTTAAATGTCCACTCACAATTTTGTCTGTCCTTAGAGAGAACAGGCAAGACTCAGAACTGATGTTGTTGAACCAAACCAAACACTAAACTCATGAGCATGATGGGGGTGGTAGAAGTGGAGGAATAATGGAGCTAACAGGGGCAAACAGAGAAAAGAGAGAAGGAAGTAGGTGGAGTATGGGGCTTCAGAAATGAGAAAATGTCTCTAGGACTATCCTCAAACTCCAGGGAAGAAACCAAACCAGAGCACTCTTTCAGCAGTAAAAATCGAGAACCTGAGCAAGAGATGTGAATGCTGCCACTGATGACCCAGAGACAGTATTTAGGTCATCAACTAAATCCAGGTTGATCAGCTCTATTTATGCCATGAGGGAGACAGGGGCGAGAAATGAAGAGCCCTGTTTTAACAGTGGGGAGGGGCTCACAGAGTTTCTGGGGAAAAGCATGTTCTGCTTTGCCACTGGGTATTGAAATAGAGGCTTCCAGTAGGAAGCAACACTCAGCAGCCAACATTTAGGACCCCATGGGGAGAATAACCATTTTCTCCCTCATCTTCTGATCACTTGTCAAAACAGCAATTGTAAATTTCCCCAGAAGCAGAATTGGGGCCAAAAACTGAATAGCAACTAAACAGTATGAGCCCAAAGGCTTATGGTCTCTGTAGTTCCCTGAATCTCCCTCCCACCCCTTCCTTCTCCCTCCCTGCCCCACTAGCAATGTTCCAGGAAGGATTCCTTTATCTGTGCCACCCAGATTCCACCCTTTCCCAATTGACCAGCATTATGAAAATCTACATTGTAAGCATATAGGCAGAGCATGGGTGAAGAGACTTCTTCAAAGTGTTTAGATAAAGCAGACAAGCTCTGACAAAGCTAGATAATAAACCAGGCCAGGAGGTTTTCCCTTGAAGGAACCTAATTAAGAACAAAGCAAACCGGGCATTAACATTCTCCTTTAGGCACTGCATTCACCTCTGAAGAAATTTTATTGTAAATCCAGAAGAGAAACCTTAAAAGTCAGAGCAAAGAAGGGGAGCAGAAGCAGAGATAGCTAGAGAGGCCCGGAATTTTGCTGTGGGTGGAAGGGACATCTAGGGAGCAGAAATTTAAAGCCCTCTGAAACAGGAAGCATTTGAATTTGCAGGAAGCTAAGCCAAGTTCAACAGATGGCAGGGGAGGAAGCCTGGCCTCATCATTCAAGGCTGAACTTTTTGGCAGGGTGAGCGGCCCCAGTGAATAATCAGATTTATTTTGAATTTTATTTTTTAAATGGAAAATAGGCCAGTTTGACTTGCTAATCTCTTGACAGAAAGGAAATGTCACCCAAAGTCTAAGTGTATCCTCCGAAAGACCCAAGGTACGGTGATGCTTCACTTATAAAATTAATTTTAAAGGCAACCCTTTGGTGATTTTGAAGTGTGGTAATGGCTGCTTTTTAAAATTAAAGTTTATTAAATTCTTAAGATCATAAAGTTTGTGAGTACAAATTTTCACTTTTTATAGGTGCTTCAGGAGGCTTATGAAAAGGAGTTTATTTAACCAGTAAGGAGCACACTATTCTAAAGTGGAATAGTTAGGGTCATTGAAAGGCTGTCTGATACTCAGTTTCCATCTCCCACTGGTCCTAGCTCTTCCCCTTATAACACAAATAAATCTAATGGCTTCTTCCTATGGCAGTCCTTCATGAAGACAGGACAGCTCTAAGTTTTCTCATTTTGAGGTTAAGCTTTTCCACTTCCTGTTTTTAAAATAAGTTACAATCCATATGTTCCTTCACATCTGTCAGTTTCTATGTGTCCTTAAATAGAACATCCTCCAAGAAAAGAGATCAGCCTTGGAAAGTGAGCCACATTAGGAAGTAACTAGAAGGTACACTTTAGTGGTTTAGATTTTGCCTAGAAATATGAGAACACATACATACCTTATTCTGACTTTCTGCTGTGAATGTAGATAGAACACAAACTTACCTGCAGATATAAAAGATTGCACCCTGGCAATGTACAGAGTGTGTGGCAGTGTGTGCCCTTGGGATCACATACACACACACAATGTATAGGTCTAATTATACCCTTACCCCCCTGAATACAATGCTTAGTTATGTACTTAACTACAGTCTGGATAAAAGAAATACTTAAGCATGTTTATTCAACACTGTACTGAAGGTTGCAGCCAGGGCAATTAGATAAGAAAATGATATAAAACTAATACAGTTTGGAAAGGAAACATTAAAGCTATCCTCTGCAGATAAAATAACTTATATATGTAAAATCCTAAAGAATCTACTAAAAAATAGCTATTAGAATGAATAAACAAGTTCAGCAAGAGTGCAGAACATGAAATCAATGTATAAAAATTTAGAGTATTTCTATACATTCAGAATGAAAAATTCTGAAAATAAAATTAAGAAAACAATTCTTTTTATAATAGTATCAAATAAAATATTTTAAACTGAACTTAAAAAAAGAAATGCAAAACTTATACTCTGAAAACAAAAATGTTGAAATAAAAAAGCTCTAAAAAGATAGAATGATAGCCACTGTCCATGAATTAGACAATTTAATATTGGTAAGATGGTAATTTTCATCCAGTTGATCTATAGAGTCAGTGAAGTCTTTATCAAAATTCTGTATGACTCCTTTACAGAAACTGGCAAGATTTAAAATTCATATGGAAATTCAAGGGACCCAAAACAACCAATGTTGCAAAATGAGAAAAAAGTTGGAAGAGTCACAATTTCTAGTTTCAAACTTACTATAAGGCTACAATAATCAAGATAGTAGCTCAGAAATAAATTAAGAGCTCAGAAATAAACTCACATTTACTGTTAAATGACTTGTAACAATAGGAACAAGACAATTGAATGGGGAAAGAGCAGTCTTGAAAGAAAATATTACCATGAGAATGTGACCACTTCTCGCTCCCTACCATAGGAATGTGACCTTTTGTAACTGTTCCAGGAGATAGCCCCAGGAGCTTAAGTAAATATTTGACTGTTAGTCTTGTCTTAAGACAGTTAAATAGTGAACTAGAGTTCTCCTTATCTAGTTAGAATCCCAGGTGTGTGTATTCTCTCTTACTTTAGAGTCCCTGGCATGTCTGCTATTCCCGCCTACTTTGTAGTTTTTGCCTTTATAAGCTTGTAAAAAACTGCTGTGGGGGACTTGATTTCTCGGCTCCTAAAAGAGTTGTGAATCAAGTCCCCGTATACAGGAATAAAAATCCTCTTGCGTTTTTGCATCAAGAGACGACTCTTGCGGTTGATTGGGGTGGTCAGAGCTCCGGGCTGAGTGGGGGGTTCTGCCCCAAGTCTTTCAGTCTAAAGAAGTGATGCTGGTGCAACTGAATAGGTACATGCATTTGAATGAAGTAACATGATCATCTATGTAAACAATCTGAAATAACTGACAAATTGACCTCTATCTCATACCATATGAAAAAAATACACTCAAATGTATGAAAGGCCTAAAAGTTAAGTTAGATTTATAAAACTCTTAGAAGAAAACAGACATAAGTGTGACCATAGATTAGGCAATGATTTCTTTTAGAGATGACAACAAAAGCCTAAGTGACAGTTGAAAAAATAAATTAGACTTCATCAAAATAAGCAGATTTTCTGCTTCAAAGAGAAAATAGAAGTAAAAAAAAAAATCTATAGAATAAGAGAAAATATTTGCAAATTAGGTATCTGATAAGTGACTAGTTTCTAGAGTGTATAAAGAACACTAACAACTCAATAAAAACACAGACAAGTTTAAAATAGTCATCTGGTTAGGTATTTTCCCCAGAGATGTACAAATGGCCAATAAGCATAGGAAAAGAAACTAGATATAATTAGTCACCAAAGAAATGCAAATCAAATCCATAATAAAGTACCACTTCGTGCCCCCTGGAATGGATATAATGGGAACGGGGAGGGAGGAGAAGGGGAAGAGAAAAACTCAAGAACGAGACCAAGATATTTCCTCTTAGCGCTTCTTTTCCACATTATATTAAACATTCTAGCTAATACAGCAAAACAAGAAAAGGAAAGGAAAGTATATAATTAAAAAATAAAACTGTCTTTGTTTGTAGATGACATGATCATCTATGTAAAAAATCTGAAATAACTGACCAAAACATTCCTGGAATTAATAAGTAATTATAGCAAGGGTGCAGGAAACAGTTAATATACAAAAGCCACTTGCTTTCTTATATGTCCCCAAGAAACAAACTGAAAATGGAATTAAAAAATAATACCACTTACCATTTACACTAGCACCTCCAAAATGAAATATTTAAAGAGAAATCTAAAAAAAAAATGCATATGATCAATATGAGAAAAACTACAAACCTGATGACAAAAGAAATCAAAGAACTATTAAATGGAGAGATACTCTAAGTTGATGAACGAGAAGAGTCAATGGTGTCAATTCTCAATTTGATCTGTAGATTCGATGCAATCCCAGTCAAAATTCCAACAAGCTATTTTAGGGACATTGAAAAACCAATGTTAAAGCTTGTAAGGAGAGGCAAAAGTCTCAGAATAGCCAACACAGTATTGAAGAACAACAAAGTTAGAGGACGGACAGTTCCTGATTTCAGGAATTACTGAAAAGCTGCAGTAATGAAACAATGTGTTGTTGGCAAAAATAGACCCATATAAATATAATCAACTGATCTTTCACAAAGGAGCAGAGACAATGCAATGGAAACAAGGTGCATTTTCAACAAATGGACCTGGAAGAACAGCTGGATGTCCATAAGGAAAAAGCAAAAAGAACGAAAGAATCTAGATGCAGGACTTAACATTTATCACAAAATTTACCTCAACATGGAAAATAGATGAAACAAAAAATTCTAAAACTCCTAGACAAAAAAAAGAAAATCTAGATGATCTTGGGTTTGGCAATGACTTTTTAGACACAATACGACAGGCACAATCCATGAAAGAAAGAATTAATAAGCTGAGCTTTGTTAAAATTAAAAAAAAAAAAATCTGCTCTACAAAAGATACTGTAAAAAAAACAAAAAAGAAAAGCCATAAATAGGAGAAAATGTTTGTGATACACATATCTAATAAAGGACTGTTATCTCAAGTATACAAAGGATTCTTAAAACTTAGAGAACAACCCATTACAAAAATGACTCAAATACTTTAGTGGATACCTCACCAAAGAAGGCATAGGATGACAAATGCTGGTTTGAAAAGATGCTACATATCACACGTCATTAAGAAAATGCAAATTAAAACAATAATAAAACACTGCTAACCATTAGAATTGTCAAAATCCAGAACACTGACTCACCTAATGTCAGCAAGAAACAGAGACACTCTCATCCCATCCGTCACTGGTGGGAAAGTAAAATGGTCCACCCACTTCAGAAGATAGTTTGGCAGTTTCTTACAAAACTGAACATGCTCTCACCACATAATCCAAAAATTGCCTGCCTTACTATTTTCCCAAAGGATTTAAAAACTCTCGTCCACACAAAGACCGACAGACATTTGCAGAAGCTTTACTCATAATTGCCTACATTTGTAAGCAGCCAAGATGTCCTATGTAGGTGAAGGGAGAGATAAACTGGGTACATCCAACAACAGCATATTGATTCAGCATTAAAAAGAAATGAGTTATCAAACGTTGAAAAGACATGGTGATAACTTAAATGCATATTACTGAGTAAAAGAAGCCAATCTGGAAAGCCTATATATTGTATGATTCACAATATATGTCATTCTGAAAAGGCAAAACTATGGAAACAGTAAAAATATCAGTGGTTGCCCAGGGGTAAGTGGGGAGGGAACCAGGAAGCCACAGATGATTTTCAGAGCAGTGGGACTGCTCTGTGTGGTACTATAATGGTAGACACACGTCACTCCAAATTTGTCCAAACCCATGAAGTTCACAGACACGTGGGTGAACACTCTTGTGCACTACGATCCGGGGTTGTGATGATTTGTTGATGTTGGTCCCTCAAATGGAACAGATGTGCCCTTCTGTTGGGAGAGGGTGATCGGGAAGTTTTACACGTTTAGGGGCCGGGGGTCTATGGAGACTCTCTGGGCCTTCTCTCAATTTGCTATAAACTTAAAACTGCTCTAAAAAAAATCTGTTACGGCATGGATACTAAAACATTTGATAATAAAAAAATAAATAGATGAAATAACCATTGTTAGTGAGGGTGTGAAGAGATTAGAGCTGTCACGTAGTGGGAACGTAGAGCCAGGCAGGCTTTTTGGAACAAGGAGACAGTTCCTCAGAAGGTGAAACCACATGACCCAGCAATTCTCCTTCTAGGTATAGACCCAAGAGAAATAACCCCCTGAATCCACACAAAAACGTGTGCACAAATGTTCAGAGCAGCACTGTTCATGGTAGAAAATAAAAATAGGCCAAAGTTACTGATGAATGGGTAAATAAAACATGGTGTCTCCGCACAGTGAAATATCACCCAGCAGTAGGAAATGAAGAACTGATGCGTGCTTCCAACACGATGAACCCTGAAAACATGCTAAATGAAACAGACAGTAACAAAAGATTGTATACTGTATGATTCCATTTATACGAAGTGTTCAAAATAGGTGAATATACAGAGACATAAAATAGATTACAGGTCGCCCAGGATGAGAGGAGGAGGTTAGAAGGAAATGGAGGGTAACTGCTCATAGGTTAAAATGGATTGTGTATATAGTTGCACTATTCTGTGAATTACTAAAAACAACTGAAGTACTCACTTTAAATAAAATGTGATTTATACCTCAATAGAAGACTTCTTAAAAAGGAAGGGTATGCTTAACCCATGCAGGAGGATGCTACTGAAAGACCCTTATTGTTCCTTATTCATCTGGAATCAGAATTCACACTATGACCGTGAACATGTGAGTCATATTTAATGGTTATTCCAGAGAATTTTCTGGGTGAGGCCGATGGGGATGGCAGGTGACATGCTTTCTCAGAGAAAGACTTTTTAGTAAAAACAAGAGTAGGGATGGTTTTATCTCAATTTCTTTCTATACTAAATTTTCTTTTCCTTTGTGGTTACAAAATTCTTTTTTTTTTTGGTAGAGACAGAGTCTCACTTTATTACCCTCAGTAGAGTGCCGTGGCCTCACACAACTCACAGCAACCTCCAACTCCTGGGCTTAGGCGATTCTCTTGCCTCAGCCTCCCAAGTAGCTGGGACTACAGTTGCCCTCCACAACACCCGGCTATTTTTTTGTTGCAGTTTGGCCGGGGCCAGGTTTGAACCTGCCACCCTATCTGGGGCTGGCGCCCTACTCACTGGGCACAGGCACCGCCCCAAGGCTACAAAATTCTTTATGAACTTGTATGTATGCCAGAAGATGCAGGGATCTAGAGGCTGCAGTTTTACATACAGCTGTGGTGAGTCAAGGGCTGTGAACTACCCCACTTTATCTCTAGAGGTGAATGGCCACTATCAAGCCATCTCCCTGGGGCGGTGCTTCAAATGCTCCTGACCAGACATCTGCTGTGCTGACCCCAATCCAGGCTAATGCCCAGTGCTGTCAGGCTGCCTGTGTATTTTAGTGATGGTCTTCTCTGGGGAATGATCAATATTACCCAGTACGCAGGAGTGATACTAACGGGCAAGGTTTCCTCCCAAATAGCAAGACAAACCTGCCCCTTGGCGAAGTGCTCAAAGGTACCTACCAGGCAGGCAGCTGCTCTGCTGACCACATAAAGACAGAGCTGATGCATCTCCCTCAGGGCCACATAAGAAAAATTGCAGGTTCAGAACCATAAAGAGAGAAGGGCCCTGGCTCTAAGTGCAGTCCAGTGAGAAGATGCCTGCAGGAGGGAGCCGGGGCAGCAGTAGCCCTCCCACCTTTGCTGCAATTGTGATGATCCTTCACTCTTAAATGCTAATTTTGAAGTTTTCCCAGGAATTATTTTACTTAGTGTCAACAATACGGATGACGCTGTTGATAAGCTCTTTATATTCAAGTAGAGAAACTAGTCAGTGTCCGCTCTGGGGGCCTATTAGCCAGGGCCCTGCTTGAATCACTCTGGCAGTTGCCCGCCTGGTTTCATTAATGATATTGACAAGCTGCTGGGGTCTGTGAAGGATTCAGCAGTAGAAGCCGCCTGCTTGCCCTCCTTCGCCACTCTGCTGTCTCCCTCTCTGTACCGATGGCACCTTTTCTCACTCAGGCATGGCATCAGCGATGGTAGAGAAACAGTGAAGCCCTTAAGTCATCTCCCCAACTACCAGAATGTCTCCAGCCAAGAATGGATGGCAGTCTATGATGGCCTGCCTGAAAGGCAAGGTGGCTGGAAGACGGTGAAGCCAACCAATTGTCTATAATGTTTGGACACTGCAGGACTTGCCTCTAAAAATCTCATTTTCCAGTGATGTTTCCCATGTAAGCTGATAAAATTGCTAATAAAGACAGCACAGACCACAAGAATATGTATTACTTAGAAAAGACGTCCTCAAACATTTTAAACGGGGCTAGTTCACTGTCCCTTAGACCGTTGGAGGGCTGGACTATAGTTTAAAAAAAAAAACTATGAGGCGGTGCCTGTGGCTCAAGGAGTAGGGTGCCAGTCCCATATGCTGGAGGTGGCGGGTTCAAACCCAGCCCCGGCAAAAAACAAAAACAAAAACACACACACACACAAAAATAAATAAAAATAAAAACTCTTTAAAAAAAAAAACAAAAAACAAAACTATGAACAAATTCCTATGCACACTCCACATATCTTATTTTGAAGTAAAAAACAAAACGGGAACAAATACAATTCACACTGTTTCATGTGGCCCGCGGGTCGCAGTTTGAGGACACCTGACTTAGAAGAAGGGGGAAGGAAGAAAGTTCTGTATCTTATTTACATTTAATTTTTTTTTATTTCAAATTAATATGAAGGTACGAATGTTTAGGTCACATTGTTTTCATTTCTAAGGTAAAGTTCAAGTTGTAGTTGAGCCCTTCACCCAGGGGTGTGCTGAACACCCTCACGTTGTGCACATCAGGTGGGAGCCTGCCAATTGCCCTCCGTCTTCCTCTTCCCCTCTCCCTCCTTTTCCTTTCCCCTTGCTAGACTATATTTGTTTTTAAACATTCCTGTAGGCATGTGATGGTTTATATATTGGTTTCATATTAGTACTGAGTATAGTAGATTTTTTTTTCCATTCTTGAGATACTTTACTAAGAAGAATGTGTTTGAACTCCATCCAGGTAAACATAGAAGATGTAAAATCTCTGTCTTTTCTTAAAGCTGAATAGTATTCCATGGTATACATATACCACAGTTAGTTAATCTACTTGTGGCCATTTGGGTTTCTTCCAAGACTTGGCAATTGTGAACTGAGCTGCAATAAACATTCTGGTGCGAACGCCTTTGCGGTAAAATGATTTTTGTTCTTCTGGGTACATAGCTTGTAATGGGATTGCAGGATCAAATGGAAGGTTGTGTTCTAGTTCTTATTTACATTTTAAAACATATATTTTTAAAAAAATGCTTTTCCTGACGGCGCCTGTGGCTCAAAGAAGTAGGGCGCCGGCCCCATATGCCGAAGGTGGTGGGTTCAAACCCCGCCAGGGCCAGAAATGGCGAAATAAATAAATAAATAAATAAATAATTTTCCTTCTTTTCTTACTTCTGAGATGGTACAAAGGGGCCCGATCTCTTTAAAACACTTGTTAAAAGGAGTAGCTTCTGAGTTAAGAGAGAGCAATCAATTCTGAGATCCTACTTAAGCACACACATGTTAGAAAGTGTATTCAGAGCCAAGGTCTGCCTGTGGCAGACCCAGAGCAGTTTGCCAAGAAGGCTCCTCCAGAGAGTCATCAGGAAGAGAATGGAACTTTCTGGAAAAAGACCTCCATAAACAACTTAAATCAACCGTGAGTAACCGTTGGTATCTCCTCAGTAAGATCTTTCTCCTCTGATATAGATAACAAATATTAGAGGCTAATTTCCTTCCTCCCAGCCTTCTTCACACTGAGCCCCAAAAGTGTCATTCTCTGCACACATGAAGGGAACGCTTCACGCCTCCACTTTTCACCAACATTGTACCATCTGCACAGATATTCCCCATCGATTAGCAAAGTAGAAGCAAAATCTTGTGTTCAAGGTCACTCCAAAGAGCTAAACCTTCAGCTCCTTCGCGGGCTTCTGATTCTAGATTTAATGTGTTCATTAGTTTAATATGTGACTTTAAATAATCGAAGGAGTTGTGATTTACATTAGGCTATGCTCTAATGTGGTATTAAATGATTTGCAAGAAAAATAACAATGTAAAGGTTGAAATGTATACTACTTTCTCAGAAAAAATAAATTAGTTTGTGTGTGTTTAAGCTTGAAATGTTCTGTATCTCCCAAAATAAAGTTCTCTCACTGGAAAAAGTAGGTCCTTTACTGTCACAAAACCTGACATCAAGTTCAAACTCTGCTACTTAACCAGATATAGGACTTTGGGTAATTTAAATAACTTCTCTGAACTTTAATTTCCTCAGTTTTAAAATAGTAATGGTAGCTACTGACATTAAGTGCTAAGTGTACATATGCTGGATATTGTATTCAGACCCTTTATGTGAATTATCTCAACATCTATAAGAGGGGTTAATTTATTCCCATTTTATAGATTTAACAAATTGAGTTTCAGAAAGGTTAGGGGGCCTTGGTCATACAGTTAGTTAATAAGTGGTAGAGCTCGTTGGACTATAAAACTCAAGCTTTACTCCTAATTCATATTCTATCTTATGACTCTAATGTAAAGCAGAGTGTATTAATTGACACATAAAAGTATTAAGACATTTCCACGGGGGACACAGATAATTAAATTCCTTTGTTGACTTTTACTGAATTTAATCTCTATCTTTCTAACTTCAATAGAAAAAAGTTTTGTAATCTGGTTATAAAAGTAAAGATTGTAATTGTACAACTCATGGATTCATTAATTGAACAAATATTTCTTGAGGGCCTACTGTGTGCTGAACATCATCTATGCACTGAAAAATGAACAAAAATCTTTGTTCTTATGGAGAGAGCTTTGCTTTCACATATGAATTTGCATGAAACCCAACAGACAAATAAATCAGTTTGTAGTCATTCTTGTAAAAGCATCAATGTCTCTCATAGATTGATCTTCTTTACTTGAATTTCTCATTTGTTTTAAAGTTATTAAAAAAAAGTTTGCACTTAAGATTAGTACAACTGTTAGACACTGAAGATTCACAATCTCCTTCATATGTGGTACCCACTAAAAGCTCTCTATACATACATACATCCATACCCCTTGGTTCTTTGACAGACCTAGATAATTAGTAAGTTTTGAGAGATTTGTTTTGCTTTCCTAAGTTTTTTTGGAAATTAATCAGGAAAGTTGTTTATCAAATTTTGAAGTCTAGGCTTTCATTCTCTCTAACCTGTTTTCTTTGGTTCTGTCATTTTTTATGACACACCTGTGCATGGCATCCTGATTTGGAGTCACCACTGTCTGTGGTATAAGTTTCTCCCAGACAAGCTGTAAGGAGACCCATGCTTTTAAAGGAAATGTAGCAATAACCCTCTTTGGGAAGAAAACATTAATTACATTTTTTGAAGGGGTTACGATTGGATTTTACTTCTCTCTTTTTTGATGTTTTTTCAAGCTCTGGAGTTAACACACTCCCAACATCTTTTATTTAGTCACTTTGAGAACAGGAAGAAAGATTTATTTGTAATTATCAGAACAATACAGTTCCTGAGAGAAAAACACAAAGGAACAGAACCTGGCTTGGATCCCACCTTGTTAAAGATGCAAATTAAGAACAGGCCATGAAAAAGGAGGTCTCACTAATCCTTTCTCAACAACGTAAATCATTAAATTAGCCCCAAGTTCAATGACATCTGCAGTGTGTAGCTTGTGGTTTAATACAGGGGTTCCCAAAAGGAACAGCAACTTCCTCTGGGCCTCTGTTATTGTTCTAGTTGGTATTTATTTTGAGTCGTGGGGCATGAGACATGTTCACTTAATGCCTGTTCCCACCGGTTGTTACTCTGTTGTCTACTCAACCTATAGAGCTGTCCACTCCTTGATTCGGGAGCATCTGTGATCTTTCTCCAAACCTTCTGGTCTATTTCTGGTTGATCTGCATTAGGCTGTCCTTCAGGTGCTGGCCTCAAGTTCCCTACAGCAGCTGTGTGCAGATCATGAATTCTAACTCAGATAGTACAGCTTGCCTTTGGGAGATGTGACAATTCCAAATACAACAGCAGTGAAATGAAAACAGAAACCACTACGTCTTGCCTTGGAAAATGGAGCTTGAACAACAATTTTCTAGGCTTTCTCGGTCATGATCAGCAGAATCAATTAATGAAGATCTCATCTGTCTTTGCCCAACGAACTAGTGAGAAAGATGGAGAACTCATTGCAGTCTACAGAAACCGACTGTAATAGAATCTGATTGACCTGATGGAAAATACGTTCCCCTTCCTCAAACCCATATTCCAAATGTAAAGTCGTTTCAAAATACCACACATCTTACGCAAATGGTTTCAATTTATGGCCAGCACATGAATTCTCTGAAACCAAAGTATAGATTACCCCTTATTATTACATTTTCTTGGCTACTCAAAATACTTCCATAAGCTGCCCATTGACCTGAGGTCTCTAGAACTGTTAAAACTTTAATTCATCCATCTATGTATTCTTCTCTCCCATTTGGAGGTTTAGAATCCCCTGTTCTGAACACATCAGGTCCACCTGTAGTGTTTTTCTGGCAACCTAAGCTTCATTTATAAAGAGAAACACTTCTTCTTGGAAGATATCAAAGTCTAAAGGCTGTGGTACACAAAACCAGTCAGACCTGTAAGCAGATTTTCTGGCTATGCTGGAAAATAATTACCAATCCTAGGCAACAGGGCCATTTTTTATGCTACTCAGCAGCCCCCTCTCCCCCAAACATATTTCTAGCTAGCGAAAATCATACAAATATTGTAGGGTTGTTTGGCAGGGACTGTAACTAATTCTGTTTTAAATAGGATTTACTGTAAGTGTTGTAGGCACTTGATAAACTAAGAATAACAGGAAGAATGACAATTCCCTTAGGAAGTTATTTTACTGTCTCATAAGTACCAGTATCAGGAATTTCTCCCTCTTACTACAAGACCAAATTTCCTTGATTTACCTTTACCCCATTAGGGTCAGTTTTGCCATTTTAAATATTATGTTGATTTGAATGCTCTGCTTAAAGCTTAGACTTTTCTCAATATATGTTGTTATAAACTGCTCTGCCTTAAGCTACATACCGCATACACACAGCATATATAAATTTATACACATGTGTGTGTATGTATATATATTTTTTAATCTGGATAGCAAGAAGTGCTGTAGCATTGATTTGCAATTTGAGATCCTTGACACAAATCTGATGTTTTTCGGCAAAACGTAAAATAGAAAAATATTTTACGTTTCTTCTACATAGAAAAATATTTTTTTTTCTTTCTATTCTATTCTTTCCTTTTTAAATCCCTCAAGTATTCAGGGAATTGAAAGAAGAGCTCACATTTAAATCAGCTTCTCCCATATTCATCTCACCATTTTAGGTCAGATCATAGCATTTTCCATCTCAAAGCAACTCTCTCGTTTGTCACCAAATCAACTTCCAAATTGAAGTACTAAGTACCAAGTATTTTGAAAGCGATTTGGTTCTTGCAATATCTCCAGTCTAATTTACATCTGCCACTTTCTTTCTGCAACTGCTTCCATACTCTCTGAAAAGCAGAGTGCCTAGACTTTTTTTTTTTTTAAGTTAAATGTTTGATATAAAACAGATATTCAACTAATTTGCTTTGCAAATTGGGCTCTCCGTGATTTAGTGTATAATGCACTCCAAGAAACTTTAAAAATTAGGGACAACTTGCTGTGCCATTCACATGAAGTCACTTAACATTCCGGTTCTCCCTTTTCTTATCCAGGGAAACGGTGATTCTACCCCATCTCTCTCTTTAGCAGAAGGGAAGTTTATGAGGAGTCTCTAAAAAATGTTCGGAAATATTACCCTTTAGAGATTAAAAAACATATAATAATTAATCTCAGTTTTCTGAACCATATAATTTTTTTTTTCATTCTTTCTGCCAAAAATAAAACTTAAAACCAAAGGAACAGATAAAAAAACCCACACCCTCCTGCAAAGCACATCAGGAACTTTTTTTGCAAAGAAAAAGAAGCTAAATGGATGATCGCATTTTGCATAGCTCATAGTCTCTGAACAAAATCAAAGAAGAAACAGGAACATGGAACTGGTACCCACAGTCTAGTCCTGACTTTGCCACCAACCTGAGACCTTGGGTGTGACTTTGGTGAATTAAAGACCTTCCCTGGGCCTCAGTTATCCAATCTGAATTACAGGGTATTAGATGTGATGGTCGCCAAGACCTTTCCAATTAGAGAGGCTATAATTTAGAAATTGTCTGTTTTAACCTCTTTCAAGGAATAAAAGGATATTCAAAGCAGTTTGGAAATAATGACAGTATCACTGTTTTTGATGGAATTGGTACTGGACGACCTTACATTAAGTAGAACCAGCCTGCATTTTTAGCAAAAGAGGATATTATTTAATATATTTGAAATGTTTGGAGAAAAGCTCTTTTTTGGTGTGTATTTGAGAAACAAAACGTGAATAAGGGGAGTTGACTGGGTTCTTTGAGCTCCTGAGCTGTCCCAGGGATTCCCTGCAGCACCCAAGACATCCCAAGGCTGTGGTGTCAGTCTATAAAGCAGGTCCCCCTAATTATTTTTTAATACATTTCCAGGCTTCTTTGGAGAAGATTCCCAGAAAGCACTCAATAATGTCATTTAAATTGTGAAGGGCAATTTGACTGTTACCTTGGAATTTCTGCTGGATTATGTGGTGAGGTCTCCTCACTTGGAGTAGGCCTCTTTTTCTTATTGATTGGAATGACAAGTTTATGAAGATTGTTTGGATGACTGACAGTCCAAATTTTACAGTTATCAGCAATAGTTCTGTTTTGAGGAGTAGGGCGAAGATCCTCTCCATGGATTGATAAAACTGTGATTCTAAAAGCCAAGCCAATCTTCTCCCCAGCCAAGAGTACTGACAGAGAAAAATGCCTGCAACATTATCTGGGGGTTCAAAACTAGACCCAGGGTCAGAGACTGCTTAGAAAAACATACCCCGATTTGTATTTTTTTACTGAGATGTTCCAATGTTATGATATTTAACATCTCAGGAGGGCAGAAACGAGGTGACATGGGGCATGGACAGTGGTATTGCATAGGATTTGAGGACACAAGTCTTTGTGTCATCAGAACACCTGAACTGAAACTCAGCCCTGTCATTTACTTACCTGTGAGATTTTATACCAGTCACTGACCCTGGAGCGACTCTTCATCTCATGAGATAAGCTTTGTAAAATGTCTCGGTGAGATGAACGGGCAGATTCACTTTGCCACACTAGATATATCCTCATAACTTCTTTATAAAGGCATTGACAAAGAATTAAAATTTGCATAGTCCCTTAAGCAAATATTTCTAGGGAAAAATTATGGGCGTGCACCTATATAATGCTAAAAGAAAAATGTAGCATACAGGCATATTAACAGAAGCAGCATTCTGAACAAGTTTCCTGAACCTTTTGGGTAACAACACTTGCCCAAGACCCATATGATCAGTCAAAATGTGATGTGACTTTAGATTGCCATAAGGCCAGGATCTTAAATTTGAGTATATGTCAGAATCATCTGTATGATTTAAAATAAGAGTACTGGGTCCGCTTTCAGAGTTTCTGGATCAGCAGACCTGAGGTGGGGCCAGAGGACCTGCATTTCTAGCAAGTTTCTAGATAAGGTTGATGCTGCTGATATGGTGAGTACCATAAATTAAGAAAATGCACTGAAATCTCCCAGAGCCTGTAAGTATAAAAAAATCATGGAGAAAAGCTAAGAGAGAGAGCTCACTCCATGAAGCGACTGCCTTAATTCTTCCTGTCTGAATACCAGTGCTTAAGACAGAGGAAAAGCAATGTAATTGTTAGTATAAAACAAAACAAAACAAAATAATTTTTTCTTCCATTGGTTTATGCATGCATTTATCGAATCATACATTCAAACATGTGTGCACTGCACAGTTAAATGTGTGTGTGCTCATTCACGTGTGGGTGTGCACAGGCACAGTAGCAGATGTCTAGGCTATAAGATGAAAAAAGAGAGACTAAGGTCATGGCATTGGGATTATAACCTTAGCATTACTCCCAGCCTTATCCAGCAGGATGTGGAACTATGCTGTTATGCCTGAGCTACAAAGCAACGGTTGGTTTAAAGGGAAATGTCGTACAAAATTATGAGATTTCTATATAGAAAGTGCATTTGTATAAAGATAACATGCGAAATAAGTATACAAAACCTTTCAGTTGGTTCACTCTCTCATCAGAGCCCTAATAATATCACACATTGATCTTCATGGTGCACAGGTGGCTCAGGAGGTGAAAGAGATTGTCCCCCACACGTCTGTGCCAACCCTCTGAAGCAGGTGCAATCACAATCCTCCTTTATGTATGAAGAAACTGAGGCCCAGAGCCTCATCTTTATTGCTAAGATCATTTAGGTCACATGATATGTATTTGATGAAAAGCATCTGAATGTGTGAACTGGGAGTGAGAGACCAGCGCAATTCCATGGTGCACAGCGACTTTCGCTCACTGCTGAAACCTCCTGACCTTTCCTCATGTGGCAGTTCCCAGGGAAGGCTGCGAGTGAACCTACTGGCTGCTTTCCAGGTCAGTTGAAGGTGAAGTTAACGTTATGGAAAAATAACAGTCTGTGGGTTTACATGGGATTGTCCAAGTCCTCCTTTGCTGTTGTGTCTACATCTCCGTGTTTCCCCTGGCAACTAAGTCCATTTCCTCCACGGTAGGATGGCCTTGAAGCTGTCACAGAGCTTACACAACATGCATTTTTAAAGTGCAGGATAACAGTTATTGAGTGTCAGCTCCATGTCCAGTGCTGGCCTGGACCATCCGGTGGCAACACCTGGTGTATTCCACTGGGGAGTTTCAAGAACTTGTGCCAATGACTCATCTTTTTTCTTCTTGTTAGCAAATTGAATGCTGTTAAATGGAGAATAAAAGGCCCATGTCCATCCCAGTGTCATTACCAAGTCAGATGAACATCTGATTACTGTCATGACTTAAATGTTCATCTACTCAGCATGAGAAGCAAACAGCATCTGAGACCAAGTCGCTTCTTTCTCTAGAAGTTCATTTCTGTGCTTGTTACGAGCATAGGGTTCTATTTCACAGAGTGGACCAAGGAATTTAAGCTCCAGTTGATGGTATTGACAGATTCTAGGGTTTTGATTAAGGGAGATGATAGAGCAAAATACCCTCCTGGTTGCAACCTAGTGTTTGCAGAATCATAAGCTTGCAGAACACGTGCTTCAATCAGCTGGCTGTGTAAGAATTCAATCAGTGTTAATCTAACACAATGCAGCACCTGCTCCCCGACTGATTTCTAGTGTTCTTCAATCAAAAGCAGCAGAAGAAAAGCATCGTTTATTGCAAGCAGTGTTAGCAGACCTGAAACTTCAAGAACCTGAAGTTCAATAGGAAGATCAGGTTTGCCTTTTGCTTCTTTCTCTCATTAGCAATACAGCGGAAGGAATGAGCGGCTGTATGCAGAGAAAGTGGGAGAAAGTTGGCAAGTCCGGCACGAAATTTACTCTGTATAAAATGAGCGCTGTAATTAGGCGCTGGTAATTAACACTCGTTACCATTCAGCTCGTGCATCTATAAGATCAGGCATCTTTTGGGACTTGGCAGTTTCTCTCCAAGACACAGCATGGAAGGGACAGGACAAATGATTCTAGTGGGCTGCCGTAAAGAGAGCCTGACTATGGGGGCAGCACCTGTGGCTCAGTGAGTGGGGTGCCAGCCCCATATACCAAGGGTGGCAGATTTGAACCTGGCTCTGGCCAAACTACAACCAAAAAATAGCAGTTTAATTTAAGTAGTGGGCAGGGTGGCGGGCGCCTGTAGTCCCAGCTGCTCAGGAGGCTGAGGCAAGAGAATCGCTTAAGCCCAAGAGCTGGAGGTTGCTGTGAGTTGTGACGCACGGTACTCTACCAAGGGTGACAAAATGAGACTGTCTCAAAAAAAAAAAAAAAGAGAACCTGACTCTGTTGCTCCCTATTTGGGCTCAGATCAAAAGCCAGCTGGCCACTTTGGTGAGAAATTAATAAATCATCCAAGAGAGATGCTTCCACTGCTATCAAAAAGAAACCACAGAAATACAACCCCTTGGTGATGGTGAGCTTCTGGAGGCAGGAACTTGTCAATCTTATCCACACAACTGCATCCACATGGTTAGAATAGTGCCTGGCTCAGAATAGATACTCCATGAATCTTGGTGAATGAGTAATTAAACAAAGCAGTAGTCGCCAACATTTATGTGCAGAGATGCCACCCACTACTTACATTCATGCCAAAATAAAAAAAATAAAAGGTCCACTGATAACTGTGCATTCATAGTGGCTCTGGACCAACCTTTGCACTGACTTTAAATGTCCCCCAAGTGGAAATTGAATAATTTTCCTAAAGTAGGCACTTATTAAGAATGGAAGTCATACTTGGGAGGCCGAGGTGGGTGGATTGCCTGAGCTCACAGGTTCGAGACCAGGCTGAACCACAGCAAGACGCCATCTCTAAAAAATAGCCAGGCATTGTGGCAGGCACCTGTATGCTCAGCTACTCTGGAGGCTGAGGCAAGGGGATCATTGGAACCCAAGAGTTTGAGGTTGCTGTGAGCTAAGAAGCCACAGCACTTTACCAAGGGTGACCAAGTGAGACTCTGTCTCAAAATAAATAAATAAATAAATAAAAATAAAAAATAATGGAAGACATGCTTTACAATTCAAACTTCTAACTTGATAGCCCAGGGCATAGTATTTGACTTAAGATGGAAGAATCTGTGACTTCGGAGGGGTGGAGAATTTGGTATCATTGGAGAATATGTCTGTCCGAGTCTCTGGCTCCTTGCCCAGAAGGATTATTTTATGGCAGGTTGAATTCTCTACTAATTATCTTCAAAGCAGCTGGACTACTGGATAAACTCTATCATAATGCACAGTACAAGAGCAAATAAGGATAATTAAACTCTGATTTCTGACAAGACTGACAGGGGTGTGAGTAGAAGACTGGATACGTAATAGAAGGCAGAGGACACGGCAAAGTGTTACCTTCTAAAATCTCCCATCAGGACCAAACACTGTTAATACACTGCCGCTCACGCTGATAAATGTCTACCTTAGCCTGATTATTTAGTTTGCTTCATGAAGCACCTAATCAATTCCACTGGGGCCCTAAATGATTTAAAACAAACTGTACAAACAGCTACTTGATTTCTTCAGAAACAAGCTGCTAACAGAATTAGCACCTAAACTTCTTATGGGTGAAGGTAATGACATCCTCCAAATGAAGAAAAAATATAAATATATATATGAAATATATATAAATAAATATACATATGAAATTCAGCTGAAAGAAGATGAAACCATACTCCATGGTAAGTGTTATAAAGCATTTTTGCCAAATGAGAAATCTGTAAATTACCTGGGTAAGCAATCAGCTCCAGATTATAATTGCCAATTTGAGAAAATTTCACCAACAATTAAGCAAAATCAAATAACCCATCTGAGGGAGTGAAGTGGTATAGGCCATCACCTTTCCCTTCTTGTTAAGGCTTTCTATAATTTGTTTTCATTTTCCTTTAAAAATTGAAAGCTCATTCTATTTTATTGGGCTGGAAATAACCAAGGACCACCCTGGAGAGAAAAGAGACATGTGACAGTTGTCTCTGAGTGACCGGGTTTCGGCATAAAAATAGGAGGGGTGTGACTCTGGCTGGGAATTGCTGTGATCTGGTAATAAGAATCTTAAACGACAAAAGAATACATGACACATTATTCCAATCTATTATACAAGATCAGTTCCAGAAATTAGAATGCAAACTAAACTCTCCACAGGATGGTTGAAAGAGGCTCAGATTTTATCGTCTGTCTAGAACTTTGCACGGTTCTGCCGTGTCTAGTTGTGAAGTTGGGGAGGTCCTTTAAACGCTTGGGAGTTGTACTTTCTTCTTCTAGAGAATGAGTTTATTACCATGTCTCAAAATGAATGTCTTTCCGCATACATGTTTACTGAGTGCCTACTCCGGGTCAGGTATTGTGCAAAGTAAAGAGTAAATAGGAATAAAAAGCAACTCCATGCTGTGTAGTGCTACATGCTTCCTTTGATCCACATTCCCCTTCCTCCTTATTAAGCCAGTGGTGCTCAAGGTGGTGATGTGCCCAGATTAGAACAAAAAGAAAAATGTCTTCTTACAACCAGAGTTGACACTGGGACTCTGTTCTGTCCAGCGGAAGTAGACAGGAAGTTGCCAAAGGATCCTGGGAATGTCTATTTTCCAGGTACTGATAGTGCCACTGTTCCCTCTCTTCCTCATTTTTGTTCTGGTCTAGAGTGACAAAGAAAGGTTGAACTTGGAGCAGGGGTCTTGAGACCAGAATCTGGTAAGAGTTACAATAAAAAAACATAAATGAAGGTGGCACAGAGAAAGGAAATGGACCCAAGACATGACAAGTCACCGCCTAGGTCTATAAGGCGTACCATTAGCAATCTTCATTAAGAAAAACCAACTTGTATTTGGTTCCATCACAGTAGCTGGGTTTGGTGACTTGTATCCAATTGCAACCTCCACCCATGCAATGTTTCCATATGCCCTTGAGACCCGTAGGAGATTGCAGGTACGTACACAAGTAAGTTAAAATAAAATGTAGGGCGGCACCTGTGGCTCAAAGGAGTAGGGCGCCGGCCCCGTATGTTGGAGATGGTGGATTCAAACCCAGCCCCAACCAAAAAAAACTGCAAAAAAAAAAAAAAAAATTGTAGTGGAGGTTATGAAAGATATATAGAGAAAGACAATGAAGAAGAGAGAAACTGAGATTATTCCTGGGAAGCACAGCACCTCGGCACTTGGCCTGTCCATTTTGCGTGTAGTAGTTAAGTAAGTATTCATGAAATACAATATGCTGTCTATCCGTTGAAGAATGAGTGCTGTTGGGGCTTCTTCTAGGTAAAAAATAAAAGTTCATGGAAGCGTGAGAGTATGATAAGCAGTATGGAATGCGACAAGCGTAAGAGATAAACACAGGATTTATCTAACATATTAAGAGGCTTGGGCTTTAATTTGAAGGAGGTGCATGCTGAGGGTTTTCAGTAGGGGGCTGAATAATGTCATTAGTCTGCGGAGGCTCAGCTGACCCATAGGAAGACCCTCTGTGCAGATCAGGGGGTACAATATATTTACTTCATGTTTAGGGCATCTATTCCTTGGAGAAGCCAACCAAACCTGAACTAGGAGATCTTACTAAGCACAGATGTTGGCCATTTCTCCTCCATGACACTCATTAAAATGATAGTTAAAGGGAAATACAAGAAATAGACACATAACCTCAGAGAGCGTGGGAGAGGGAACATCAGCAGACCAGGACTCACAAGAGATCTGGAAGTACAGAGAACGATGAACAAGAGAAGGCATCACTCTCCAGGAGCGTGCTCGAGTTCAAGTGTGAGCTTGTCAACAGAATCTGGAGAGGCTTAGAGTGAGAAGCCAGGCCTCAACCAGAGAGAAATGGCAACCTCCCCGCCCCACCAACTGACTGATCCCCAAGACCTCCCTTTATATCTCTTTACATACAAAACACAGGCAGTTTACTGTTTACCCAGGCAAAGTGGACAATGGTTTCCCTTAAAAAAAAGAAAAGAAAGAAAGAAAATTAAGTAAGCTGTCAGGGAGTTTGCTCTGCTCTAGTATTTGGAAATATCCAGCCATAAAGATCAGTTCTGTATCTGTTTTAACAAATGTTCCACCTACCAGTAAATAAACACCATCACACCCAGAACCTCGGCTTCAGATTTCATGGAAGAAGTCAATGGGAAAAAATATCTGCCTTTAAGTATCAGGGAAAACACACACTAGTGAGGGTGAGATTTTAACCCAGTTTCTCATTAGGTAGGTATGTGTGACAATTACAGACAGAACACCGGTTAAAAAAAAATTTTTAAAGGCCAAGATAAACAGAGAGAACTGGTCTCAGATAAAACAGAAAATATGAGAGAAAGTACTTTTCCTCTAATTTGTATTCTCAGAGATTTACTATAAGATGATACGATACCAATAAAATAAAAAAGATGCTGTGAAAAAAGGTAATAATCGAGGGAAAACAGCAAGCCCGTGGAATTAAAAATACTATTGCTTTATTAAAATAAAATTAATAGGCTACAAGATAAAGTATGAGGCATCTCTTAGAACTAGAGCAAAAAAGACAAAAATAGAAAGTGTCCTTGAGAGGGAACAGAATACTGTGAGGTGGTTAACAGAACAGCCTGTGCAACCAAATTGCCTGGGTTAGAACAGTGCCCATCACTTAATGGCTGGGCCCTGGAACAGTCTCTTAGTGTCTTCTGCCTCAATTTTCTTACCTTTTAAATGAAGATAATGCTAGCACCTACTTCTTAGGATTACTGTAAAGATAAATGAGTTCATATAATTGCTAGGATTCGTTACTGTCACAGAGTGCTATAAAATTCACACACACACACACGGATATAGTGAATCCAAAAAGTCCAATATTGACCCATAAAAGTTGCAAAATTAGAGAATGGGGAAAGTAGAGAAGAGGAAATTATTAAAGAAATAATAGGAGAAAATGTTCCAAAATTTTTTTTGGCTGAGTACCAAGCAGGATGAATGGAAAGTGATTTGTACATAGATTCATCATTGTGAAAGTTCAAAACCCTAAGAATAAAGCTATATCATGAAAGATTCGAAAGAAGAAGAATGTTATTTTCATGCCCATATGTAGAGGTCCTATATAAAGACTCAATCATCAGGGCTGACAGAAGGGTTTTTTGTTTTTTTGAATCCTAGATGAAAAATGTTAAAAATGACAAATCTATTTTAAAATTACAATTTTATATATATAGTATTTATTTTTATGCACATATTTACCTACAAAATTTACAGAAAATAAAACAAAGCAGAATACCCTCTTTAAGACTTCCTAGGAGCAGAGGATTTTACTGCTGCAGTTCACAATTAAAATTCTTTTCCTTGGTTTTACAGAGGTATAATTGACAAAGAAAAAAATGTATATATTAAGGGTTATAACATGATGTTTTGATGTATGTGTACACTGTGAAACAATTACCACAATCAAGCTAATTAATCAATCCATCACTTCACATAATTACCTGTTGGGGGTGTGGTAAGAACACTGAAACTCAAACTACTCTCTTAGCAAATTTCAAATTACAATACAGTATTATCTACAGTCCCGATGCTGTACATAAGATTTCCAGAACTTATTTATACTGCATAATGGAGACTTTGTATCATTACATCAACATCTCCCCATTTCTATCACCTCCCAGTCCTTCACAATGACTATTCAAGTCTGTTTCCGTGAATTTGATTTTTTTTTTCCCCCTTTGAGACCACTTTGTCATCCTGGGTAGAGTGCCGTGGCATCACAGGTCACAGCAATCTCAAACTCTTGGACTAAATTCTACACGTAAGTGAGATGATAACAGTATTTTGTCTTTCCATGCCTGCCTTATTTCACATGGAATAAGGTCCTCCAGGTGATACATGTTGTTACAACTTTATTAAGGCTCAGTAAAATTCCATTGTATATTTACATAGAGCACATTTTCTTCATCTCTTTATCCATCAGTGGACACTTAGGTTGATCCCGTATCTTGGCTATTGTGAACAATACTGCCATATACAGGGAGTGAAGCTATCTTTTCAAGGTATCAATTTCATTTTCTTTGGTTTTAGACCCAGAAGTAGGTATGCTGGATCACACAACAGTTCTATTTTTAATTTTTGGAGGATCCTCTACACTGTTTCCATAATGGCTATCTTTTGTCTTTTTGATGGTAGTCATCATAACAAGGTATGAGGTGATATTATGGTTTTGATTTTCATTTCTCTGATCATTAGTGATGTTGATTTTTTTTTTTCCATATACCTACTAGTGATTTGTACGTCTTAACCTTGAAAAATATCCATAGGTCCCTTACCCATTTTTAATAGGGTTGTTTTCTAGTTATTAAGTTGGTTGAGTTCTTTATGTATTTTCAGTATTAATGTCATACCAGATAAATGATTTGTAAATATTTTCTCCCATTCTTTAGTTTGTCTCTTCGCTCTGTTGAGTGTTGTCTTTGCTGTATATAAACCTTTCAGTTTGATTGAATCCCATCGGTCTCTTTTTGGTTCTGGGGTCCTACCCAAAAACCATTACCCAAACCAATGTTAAACTATTTTTCCATTATGTTTTCTTCCAGTATTTTGACAGTCTGAGGTTTTGTATTTAAGTCTTTAATCCATTCTGAGGTGATTTTTTGCATATGGTTGAGATAAAATCCCAAGTCGAAACCATCCTATCCCACGCATTCTTGGCATCCTTGTAGAACAATTGCCCATAATTGTACGGATTTATTTGGGGATGTCTATTCTGTTCCATTCTCTATGAGTCACTTTTTATGCCAGTGCTATACTATTTTGGATACTATAGCTCTGTAGTAGACTTTGAAATTAGGTAGTGTATACCTCCAGCTTTGTACTTCTTGTTCAAGATTTCTTGAACTATTCAGGGTTGCCAGATGAATTTAGAATTTTTTGTTCATATGTCTGTGAAAAATGCCATCAAAATCTTGATAAAGATTGTATTGAACTTATAAATCACTTTAATTATTATGGACATTTAAAAAATATTATTTTTCCAATTCAGGAACATGAGATATCTTTCCGTTTGTTTGTGTTATGTTCAATGTCTTTTATCCATGTTTTATGGCTTAAAGTGTACAGATCTTTCGCTTCTGTGGTTAAATTTATAACTAATTTTTTATGCTATTGTAAATGGGATTTTTTTTCAATTTCTTTTTGATAGCGTACTAGTGAACAGTAATGCAACTGATATTTATAAGTTGATTTTATATCTTGCAACTTATCTGCATTTATAAGTCTTAGAAGTGTCTTGGTGGTGTAGAGATTTTTATATAAAAGTCATGTCATCTGCAAACAGAGATAGTATTTCTCCCTTAGCAATTTGAATCAATTTTTTTCTTTACTAATTCTTTAGGCTGGGACTTAAGATACTCTAATAGATAAAACTTGAAATAACAGGACATGTGTGTTATGTTCCATACCTTAGAAGAAAAGTTTTCACTTTTCACTGTTGCATATGATGTTAGCTGAGGATTTGCCCTATATGGGCTTAATAATGTGAGAAACATTCCATCTAGACTTAACTAGCTGAGAATATTTATCACAAAATGTTAAATTTAAAAAATATTTTTATTCTGCAGCTATTGCGATGATCATATAATTTTTACTCTTCATTCTGTAAATGTAGAATATCACATTTATTGATTTGTGTATGTTGAACCATCCTTGTATCCCAGGAATAAGTCCCATTTAATGGTAGTGTGTGATCCTGTTGATGTGCTATTGGATTCAGTTTGCTAGTATTTTCTTAAAGATTTACTCATTTCAGTTCTCCAGGAATACTGTCCTGTAGTTTTCTTTCTTTTTTTTTTTTTTTGTAGAGACAGAGTCTCACTGTACCGCCCTCGGGTAGAGTGCCGTGGCGTCACACAGCTCACAGCAACCTCTAACTCTTGGGCTTACGCGATTCTCTTGCCTCAGCCTCCCGAGCAGCTGGGACTACAGGCGCCCGCCACAACGCCCGGCTATTTTTTTGTTGTTGTTGCAGTTTGGCCGGGGCTGGGTTTGAACCCGCCACCCTCGGCATATGGGGCCGGAGCCCTATTCACTGAGCCACAGGCGCCACCCGTCCTGTAGTTTTCTTTTCTTGTTGTGAGCTTGTCTGGTTTGGGCATCAGAGTAATATTGACCTCATAAAATGAGTTTAGGAGTATTCACCTCCTTAGAACTTTTTGAAAAATCTTGGAAGGAATTGGCATGAATTCTTCTTTAAACATTTTACACCAATCACAAGTGAAACCATCAGATCTGAGGCTTTTACTGGTAGCTATTTAATTACTGATTCAAGTTATTGGTCTGTTCAGATTTTCTATTTCTTCATGATTCAGTCTTAGTAAATGGTATGTTTCTAGGAATTTATGCATGTTTCTAGATTATTCAATCCACTGGCATATAATTGTTAATAGAAGTCTTTCATGGTCCTTTGTTTTTCTACAATTGTATTTTCTCCTCTCGTTTATACTTAAGTTGATTCTTCTCTTTTTTCTTAGGTTAGCTGAAGTTTAGTCAGTTTGCTTTATTGTTACAAAATAAATCTTACTTTTGTTGATCTTTTAATAGATTTCCGTCTCTGTTTTATTTATTTACACTCTGTTCTTTATGAACTCCTTGCTTCTGTTGACTTCAGGCTTAGTTTGGTCTTTTTCCCCTATTTCCTGGAGGTACAAATTTAGTTTGCTTAAGAATTTGCCTCTCTATTATAGCAGCTGTTTTTACTAGAAATTTCACACATAAAATTGTTTTTTTGAATCCTTTTAGCATGCTTTGTTGCTGTTTTTGTTTGTCTCAATAAAACTTTAAAATTTCATTTTTGTTTCTTTTTGACTCAGTCTTGTTCAATCGTGTGCTGTTAAATTTCTACATATTTATAAATTTTTCTATTTTACCTCTGTATTTATTCCTATTAAAACTGTATATTTTAAGCTGAAGACATCTTTATTTCAACAACAAAAATGCTATACCTTAAATTTCCTCCTCACAGATTTTTGTTGTTTGCATTACAATTTACATTTTTTCCTGTGGTGTGTATCCATCAATAAATTACAGTTTTCATCATTTTTAGTACTATTTTTTGACTTACACACTAGAATTGAAAGTGATTTATATGCTACTATTACAGTAGAGTATTCTGAATTTAACTATGTTCTTACTTGTAGAGTATGTTTTATACTTTCCCATATTTTATTATTGTTAGTGTTATTTCATTCTAACTTGAAGAATTCCCTTTAGTGTTTGCAATAAGGCAGGTCTCCCGGTGATGAATTCCTTCCAATTTTGTCTTCTAGGAAAATCTTTCTCTCTCCTTTATTTCTAAAAGATGGCTTTGCTGGGTATGGTATTCTTGTCTGACAGTTTCTTTTTTCCCCCCAACAATTTCAATATATCATACTACCCTCTCTCACCTTGCAAATCAGCTTAGAAATCTGCTGATAGTCTTATGGGAAAGGGGGAGGGTTTCCCTTGTGTGTGATCAATCACTTTTCTCTTTCCACTTTCAAAATTTTCTTTGGCTTTAACTTTTGAGAATATGATTACAAAATGTCTCAGTGAAGCTCTTTTTATGTTTCATCTATGTGGAGTTATTTCAGCTTCATAGATGTGGATATTCATTTCCCTCTTTAGACTTGGGAAGTTTTTGCTCATTTTTTCACCCTTAAATAAACTTTCTGTCCCTTTCCCTATTTTTACTCCTTCTGGACTACCTATATTGAATATACCTGTATTCATCCAGTTGATGGTGTATAATAAATCCCATAGGCTTTTTTTTACTCTTTTTCATTTATTTTCTTTGTATTCCTCTGACTTGACTTTGATCTTGTGGATTCTTTTTCCTCCTCGACCGAGTCTACCACTGATGCTCTACATAGGTTTTTTTTTCCAGCCATTTCTGCAGATCCACAATTTCTGTTTGTTTCTTCATTTTTTTATAGTTTCTGTTTTTTCATTAAACTTGCAGTTTTCTTAATGTATTATTTTCTTTGTTTAGTTGCCTATCTGCATCATGTTATAGCTGCCCCCGCTTCTTTAAGATAATTATTTTGAATTCTTTTCCGGACAGGTCATAGATTTCTGTATCTATGAGTTAGGGTTAACAATTGCACATTCTATGAGTTAGGGTTAACAAACGCAGATTGATTAGCAGGGGAGAGACATGTTCTGAAAAATGTGCAATTAGATGATTTTTTTCATCGTGCAAACATCATAGAGTGTACGCATATAAACCTATATGATATAGCCTACTACACACCCAGGCTATATGGGATAGCAGCCAGAGGTCCTCAAACTTTTTAAACAGGGGGCCACTTCACTGTCCCTCAGACGTTGGAGGGCCGGACTATAGTTAAAAAAAAAAAAATACTATGAACAAATTCCTATGCACACAGCACATATCTTATTTTGAAGTAAAAAAACAAAACAAGAACAAATACAATCACACCACCACAGGTGGCCTGTGGGCCGCAGTTTGAGGACCCCTGCGTAGCCTGTTCCACCTACACCATAGGCCTATACAGTATTTTAATGTACTGAACACTATAAGAAATTATAATACAAAAGTAAGTTCTGTGCATCTAAACATATCAAAGCATAAAATAAGCACAGCAAAAAATATGCTATTTTAATCTTATAGGAGTATCATTATATATGCAGTCATCATTGACAAAACTTGGTACTTTATTTTGTTTCTTTGGTGGATTCTCATTTTTTTTGATATTTGTAATCCGTTTGGTCTTTTGTGAGTATCTGTACATGTTAAGAAGTATACACCTGTTCCACTCTTTACAAGATGATCTTTGAGAGGAAAACCTGTTCACCACTCAGCTTATTCAGGTAGGGCCTATAGGTAGAACAGCTGTTAGAGATCTTGGATAGAAGGGTCTACTGCCTGTGTCCCTGAGCAAGTGAGCCTAGTCTACAGAGTCCTGGTTCCTGGGATTGCAGAGGCAGGCCTGGAGCCCTGTGTCCACTGGGCAAGGGCTCATGTGAGCTTGGAGATTAGGTTCATGTGAGTTTGCCTGATGGCTGGGTCCATGAGGGTAGACCAGAAACTTAGATCAGGCATCCTCAAACTTTTTAAACATGGGGCCAATTCACTGTCCCTCAGACCATTGGAGGGCCAGACTATAGTTTAAAAAAAAAAAAAAAACTATGAACAAATTCCTATGTACAATGCACATATCTTATTTTGAAGTAAAAAATAAAATGGGAACAAATACAATTCATACCACTTCATGTGGCCCATGGGCCGCAGTTTGAGGATGCCTGGCTTAGATCTTTAGGGGCTGATGTGGTGCTAGGGAATGCCTCAGCTTTAGTCCCTGAGTCCAGGCTATTGCTGGAGAAGGTCTAGCACCTATCTGTGAAGCTTGGCCTGATCCTGATTCTATTAGGGCCAGCCTGGCCCTGGGATCTATGGCAGCAGACCTGGTTATTGAGATCATGAAGTTGTCAGGGGTGGTCTTGGAACTTGGGACCTGGGTTCATGGGGCTATCCTAGAACCTGGGTCCACAGGGCTTGACCTAGCACTGGGGTATACAAGGAAAGGACTGAGCCCTGTGTTTGCTAGAGCAAGGGGCTGCAAGGATGGCCTAGTACTAGGGAAAATCTGAAGCCTGGGTCCACAGGTGTCTGCCTAGTTATTGTATCTATGGGGACTTTAAATTACTACATGCAATGAAAAAGACAAAAAGAAAAAATCAGATGTACATTGAAGGACTCCCAAATTTAGCTTCCTTATATTTTTCTGAGGAAGTTACTGGAAGATGTACTAGAGCCAAATTAGGGTTAAAAAAGTCTGCCTAGAATTAAATAAGGGTGAAAATAAAGATGATGATGATGGATAAAAGAAATGGTGGGAACAAATTGGAAATTAATGAGAATATGTCTTAAGCTAACAGCAGTATGATAAATTTGGAAAGTAAATTGTCCAGATGAGAACTAGAAGCCAGTGGGCATTCCAAAAATAAAAAAAAAAAATGCCTTTAAGGATAATTAATTTTCAACAAGGAAAGAACAAACAATCTCATTTGTCACTGGGCAAGAGATATGTACAGAACCTTCTCTCAAGAAGACAGATGTAAGGTAAACAAATACATGTAAGAAAATGCTCATTTTCCCGAATCATCAGAGAAATGCAAGTCAAAACCACCTTGAGATATTACCTAACCCCAGTGAGAGTAGCCCACATAATAAAATCCCAAAGCTAGAGATGCTGGCGAAGGTGCATAGAGAAGAGAACACTTTTACACTGTTGGTAAGACTGTAGACTAATACAGCCCCAATGAAAGAAGTATGGAGAATCCTCAACAAGCTAAAAGCAGACCTTCCACTTGATCCCACAATCCCAAAGGGGGAAAAAAAAATCATTTTACCATAGGACATTTGCACTAGAATGTTTATTGCAGCCCCCACCTCTTTTTTTTTTTTTTTTGAGACAGAGTCTGATTATGTTGTCCTCGGTAGACTGCCATGGCACTCTTGGCTTAAACTCTTGGGCTTAAGCTATACTCTTGCATAAGCCTCCCAAGTAGCTTGGCCTACAGGCACTTGCTACAACGCCTGGCTATTTGTTGTTGTTGTTGTTGTTGTTGTTGTTGTTGTTGTTGTTGTCACTGTGGTTTAGAAGGCCTGGGCTGGGTTCTAACCCACCAGACCTAGTGCATGCGGCTGGCATGCTAACCACTGAGCTATGGGTGCCAAGCCCATTGCAGCTCATTTTATAACCACCAAGATGTAGCATCAACCCAAGTGCCCATCAATCCATAAATAGATGAATAAACAGTGGTACATGTACACCATGAAATACTATTCAGCCATAAAAAGATGAAGATTTTACTTCTTTTATATTAACCTGGATGGAGTTGAAGAACATTCATCTTATCATTCATCAGAATGGAAAAGCAAGTATCCAATGTACTCAATACTAATATGAAACTAGTAGATGAACCACTACATGCCCATACAAGAGAAAAACACAATTACATTTAAGTGGGGGTTGGGGAGAGGGGGAAGAGATTGGGGGAGAGAGTAGTAGGATTGGTGTGCTCTCACCTAATGGGAACAAATGGGAATATATGGCACACCTGGGTGAAAAGCTCAACTGTAACTTGGACTTTAGCTAACAAATAGAAACAGTGCAACTTGATTATTTGTACCCTCACATTAACCTGAAATTTAAGAAAAAGAATAATTGATACCAACATTACAATGGAAAATGTAAACAAATGAAGGCATTATCAATTATGCTTAAAATGCATATATTTGTTACCTTGGCAAGAACAAAGAAAGTTATTTAGAAACTCTAAACAAGAAAATAAAAGAGTAAGGTCAAAATATAGAACAAAGTGAAATGTAGAAGAAATTTTAGCCCTTGATGAAGAATAGGAAAAAACAATCTATGTGACCTGGATGGTAAGGATATTTTTAATTTAATTGGCCAAGAAAATGTCACACTGAAGCCACGGAGAAGTAAAGTCATTCTGTAGAAAACACTGTTTATAGAACTGTAAGGCGAAGGCTCATTACTGACTTTAAACCTTTATCACTGACTTGGAGACAAAACCATAAGGTGAAATAGAGTTGCAAAACAGAAGGTTAACATCAGTGAACGTTAATATTCAGCCAGCAGAGGTTGGAAGATGGAAGAAGGAAATGTGCCAACAGGTCTGGTCCCTGGTGGTGATCTGGCTGACAACTACACAGAAGTAGAGAGCGTCTATTTACTTATTTTACCTTGTACGTGCAGTAGTTTGATGCAAAGGAAAAAATAAAGCTGGACCCATCGTGCACGCTCGGCTAATGTCAATCATTTTGACTTCTATCCAGACTCCAAGTCTTTCTGCTACAACAAAAGTGAATGAAAACCCAGTAGAGGAGAAGGACAACGGGGGTCCATGACTCTTAGTCTTTGTGCCTCCTAAAATTGCCCTTCCCTGCTCTTCAGAGAGACTTTTACTTTTAATGCTACTTCCTTGTTTCTCCCTGGATGTTGAAAATGACACAGATGTGTTTGAGGAGGAGGGCAGAAGTCAACTTGTGATTAAGAGGTAGACAATCTAAACCTACTTAGATGTGTTTACACAATGAAGCAAAATTCCATTATGCAAGCTTCTCCCCTAACCCCTAAACCATGGCCCTGGGAGCCTCCACTCCACCTCTGCATACGTTAGTACCCTCCTCCCTCTCAGAAGCCTCTGAATAATGTGCATAGATTTGGGGTGTCTGACTCTGGTAAACTGGCAGTGTGTCCATGTAACTGAACAAGTTCATCTAATTAGGGGTTTATTTGTTTGAGTTGTACATGAATGTACCAAATTACATTATCAGATGATAGTCCTGTTTCTGATTTATTCCTTCTTTGTTCTTCAAGGCTTCGTACATCTAAGCAATTAACCTCTCAAAGAGCTGGAGAACATATAATTATCCTCATTTGTCTAAACGTCGCCAAGATGGCTGCCTTTCAATTAACCTTCTGGGGATGGAAGAAAGTTGGAGTGATATAGTGATCATTTTTAACCTTACTGTATGCTTTTTTAATGTAATTTAATTGAAATAGCCAGATGATAAAATAGTCAGATACTGTTTCCACAGGTAAAAGGATCAAGGGGAGATCCTTGAGGGAGAAAGGGCTGTGGAAAATTGACGGAGCTAATGGAACAGATCGTATGAGAAAGACGTTAGGCCCAGCAATACATGGAGCCGTATCAATGAGCGTGAGAGCCAAGCTCCAGTGGAATGCCAGAAGCACACGCACAAACTCATATGCTCTAGCCTTTCATTAGCTCCAGCAGACTGTGGGAGATCCAGGAATAAATGATATTATTGCACGAAGCAGAAACATTAAGAAAAGGGAAAGAAGCTAATTGTTATTGAATACCTAGTATCTGCCAGCATTCTGCTAGGCACTTTAGATCTAGGCTCTCATGCTGAGGATGTCTTATGCAGCCACGTTACTACATTATTCAGGCATGTGGATGAGAAATATTCCAAAAGGACAGTTGTCTCAACCAGTCCACAGAATTAGTTCACAAAATAAGAAGAATTACCCTACTGTAGCCATTCATTGCTGGCCTTGCTGGATTTTCCCTATATGTGAAGTGAGTGTGTGTCTATCTTCCAATTCTGATACGTACAAACACATTGCACATTAATGAAAGACGATCACACTGTTCAGTTCCAGGTAGCAGCCCCTCCGAATCTTAGTAAACATGCATATTTCTCATCGCCATGTTATAGAAGAAATCATGAAGGAACTCTGCATGTGGAGCCTGAAAACATTTGACATAGGGCAGACATGACAGTTCTTTTAGAAAAAGGCTATAATGTAAAAGTGAAAGAAAATTTATTCAGTGGAAATAAGTAAAAGCATTAGGTAGAATTTCCAGACTGACAGAAATCGCAAATCTATATTTCACCAAAATTCAACCAGTGAGATGTGCCACGATGGAAAGTGCATCATGTCTTGAGATGCTATTATTCATAGTGTGCTTCTCCTGGGGTGATTATTTACAGTGGATGCTAAATGAGCATTTGTGCAAGAAATACTGAAAAATGGTTTCTGTGCTGAATGGATAAATTGAAGAACTTCTCTACCTCCTTTTCACTTTTTTTTTTTTTTTTTTGAGACAGTCTCACTATGTTGTCTCAGGCTAGAGTGCAGTAACATCATAGCTCATAGCAACCTCAAACTCCTGGGCTCAAGAGAACCTCTTGCCACAGCACCCCAAGTTGCTGGGACTACCAGTGTGCAACACCACACCCAGCTATTTTTCTATTTCTAGTGGAGATAAGGTGTCACTCTTGTTCAGGCTGGTCTTGAACTCCTGAGCTCAAGCAATATACCTGCCTTGGTCTCCCAGAGTGCTAGGATTACAGACGTGAGTCACTGTACCTGGCCATACCTCCTGATTTTTAAATTATAAGTAGTAGATCTATAACCCTCACCAATCATAAGGTTAATGATTTTACCTAGAGGAATTAACATCCCACCCCCACTCCCCATGTAACTTCTTTATTCCCTTTGTAATCCTTCAGATGTCCCATATTTGCACTGGAATATTATGAATACTACGAAGAAACTCTCAAATGTGAATAACATCCTTCCATATGAGCAGATCTTCTTGCTACTTGGGATACAATTTGGGATGTAAAAATAATCATCATTATTACTTTATTTATATGCTCTGCTATGACAAAAGGACTCCGTAATATTTTAACTAAAGAACTAATAATCAGAGTAGGTAACAGAGGCAAAACTCACAAGGATCTTTTCTACCCTGTAACTGTCATTAGACTCAGATTCTGTCTATAGAAAGGGTCAGAGAAGATAAATATGTTTCTTATTCCTCAGGAAACATTGAAAGTTTATTAATTGAAAGATGATATGAAGCTTGGAAATTTTCTCAATGAATCACGATAACTAGTGGCAGATAGCTGTAAAGATTAGACATAAACAATGATACTGCTTTTTATACATAGATTATGGCTACTGGTATCACCAGATATTCATATAAACAGATAATAAAAAGGGTTAACACTTTAATGAAATTATTTCTTTTTAAAGAATGCTCATTTCCTAATGATCATATTTAAATGGAATGGCCATCTGTTAGTCCCTTGTCACAAGCCTTTTTTGCTTTTTGAATTGTCTGTCTCTCTCTCTTTTTTATTTATGTATTTATTTTTTAGTCTCATGGGCCATATAGTTTCACTCTCCTATTTTAAGAATAAGAAAAACAGGAATTTAATAAACATAAAGGTAATCTCACCAGTTGTCACTTCCTTTCTCCAGAATTTTCTGGCAAGCTGTGCTGGAACCTCTTGCAGGGATATTCATCAATAAGTCACAGGGGATAATCTTATGTCTCCACCCACATTTGTGGAACACCTTTAACCTGCCTAACGGAAACAAGGCAGCCACCTGTGTGTTCTGTGATAAAAGGTGAAGTCTGTCAAGCAGGCATTTTTTTCATAGTCTTTAAAAACAACAACTTTTTATTTTGTTTTGAAATATTTTAAACGTATGGAAGAGTTGCCAAGATAATATAGAATGCTCCTGTATACTTTTTACTTAACATCTCCCATAACCATGGTATAATAATCAAAACCAAGATATGAACATTACCTCAGTACTGTTAACTCATCTGCAGCCTTTATTCAGAGTTCCTCAGCCTTTCCACTGGTTTCTAGGACCCCATCCACCATCCCACAGAGCACTGATGTATCCTTTCTCCTAAGTCTTCCTCAACCTTGGACTTGCCTCGTCTTTCACATCTTTGACTGTGAATGCCAGCAGCCAGGTATTTTGTAGAACGCCCATGAATTTAGGTTCTCCTGACATTTCCCAGGAGTAGACTGGAGAAGCACACCGCAGAGCTGGTGTCCTTCTCACTGCCTCTTCCCAGTGAGTACGTGAAATTCACACAACATTATTTGTGTTGTTGACTTTGGTCACCTGGTTAAAGCATTGCCTTGTGGGTTTCCCCACTTTAAATTATGTTTCCCTTTCCACCCTCTATTCATTAGAAGACAATGAGACAATTCAATAAGAACAGCCCACGCCAGACAGGAAGAGGATTAAGCTCTATCTCCTGGACAGAGGGACACCAAAAACTTTATGGTTCATTAAAACTAGCACATGGGTTAATAACTTTAGCAGGGAGATACTTTGAGGGTGTGTTGACATCCTGTTTCTCATTGAAGCTTTACCAAGTTGAGTATTCATCAATGGATCTGAAGCAACATTATTTTGAATACAAGTTTGTGTAATAATGGGATAAATGGAGACATTTCAATAAATTGCCATACAATACCATCTCAATTAAGAAGCAGATGTTTATCATTTACTAAATATCTATAATATAACCAGTAACCTCATGAATATTCTCCATTTATAATCTAAGGACGCAGTGAGTGTGTGGCTGTGGTTCTCCAACTCTGTGTACACTGATGTTATATGTAGAGCTTGTTAGAAAGGCAATGACCTGGGCCACACATATTTCTGCTCAAAAGGAGATACAGCCATGCGTAAGACGTGGCTCTGTCCAAAGTTGCTGATGACCTGGAGGGGATGATTAAAACAATCAGTTCAGTAACTGTTCATTAGCTGGGAAATGATCAGATTTAGTACTAACTCTGAAAATAAGTGAAAAATCAGGAAAGGAGAAGTGGAAATTGTCTGGAGGAAGTGGGAGAGCTTCACGAAGGATCAGCCATGAAAGATGGACTTGACCTGCTGTGAGGATGGGGAGGAGATAGAAGTTCAGGAGACAAGAGCCCAGGTCAGAAGGTTGAATGTGCATGATCAACGCTAGGGACAGGGAGGTAGGTGGGTACATGAGACCTACTTAGTGGGCTACGGAAAGCTTGAAAATAGCATCTGAACTTGATGGAGTAAAATAAGAGCACATCAGAGGGGAAGCTGGATGACAGGGCATTTTAGGAAAACCAGTCCTTCCCTTATTTTTCTTTCAGCAAAACTCAGTTGCCTATTCTGCCCATAGTTAGTATTCACTTCATTTTTAAAACATAGCGTGGTTTATGCTGAGGTAGAAGAGCACTGACAAAGAATTTGATGACATGCTTCTCTGCAGATGAGGACACTCGATTACTATCCACAATGAACTGGCATGAAGACTCAGAATGATCATGGCAAGTGGAGAAAAAATGTAGAGAACCCCGAAGAGTGAGATTCATCCAGACAAATGCAAGCAAGTACAGTCAAAGGACAGATAAACCTGCCCAGGACTTATCAAAGGAATTGAAGTCTGTGCATGAGGATTAGAAAGTTTTCCAGAATTTGACACAAACATATAAAACAAGTGAAAACAAGTCACCTGATTTTGAGTCTTGCACCTGTCCTTTGAACTAGTTATTATATGTTCACTTATCTTGGAGGAATTTTAGGCTCAGAGGATGTTAATGCCTTGTCCAGGCCCACGGAGCTGACAGCTGACAATGCATTCCTTTGAGGTCAGATCCGGCGTGAATCGTCATGCAGCATCCTTGTGGGGAGTGTGGCATGTTTATGGACACGTGATGTAAACACATGCCTACATGGTACACATGTCTGTAAGAGTAGGTGTACCCCGTGCCTATGCTGTGAGCTCACAAGCACAGAAACTGTCCTTTCTCTTCACTACACCTGCCACTTCACTTCTTCCTTAAACTAACACAACACACATGCCATAACGGTATACATTAGGAAGAGCCTAAGGAGCAAATACGCAATCAAATATCAACAACGGTCTGTCTTAAATAATAAGATTACTCTGGCTCTCACAATTGGCAGTCAATTTGAAAGAACCTGGAAGCATTCTACTGTTGCTAATGTGTCTACTTTACATAGTCCCTTACCCTCGAAAGCCCTTGTCCACAGTGTGGTGGCAGGAAGCCATTCCTGGAGAGGAGGAGAGGGTTGGTAGTACAGCTATATCTCACAGAAATGTACTGCGGAAAATGAGATTGGATGTTGTTTGCAATTGATTCTGTGCAGGCGAATGAGAGGATGAATATAATTAATGGAACTGCAGGCTACTCAGGACTTCAGCCTGGCTTTCTCAAAACCCATAAAAGGCTCCACAGGTGCCCCCACCTTCCCCCATATCCCTCCTCCCCAACAAGTGGTTGGCCGTGAGCTTGCTGTCTCTAAGGAGAGAATGAAGGTCACCACTTAATAAGGCTCCCCTCAGTAGAAGAGCTGTCACAGTGAAATCGTCTGTATTTATTTTAATAAAAGAAAGGTTTGGTTGCAATAGTGTCTGACACCGGGCACACTCTTTCTCTCTTTTCAGCTGTATAGTCTAATAAATATGTATCATATCTAACAGAAGTTACTGGGTCAAACTCCCTCTCCAAGAACATGGGATTAGGAAGACGCAGTGCCAGCTGCATTGCACCTGTCCTTCGAGCTAGTTATTATATGTGCACTTATCTTTGAGGAATTTTAGGCTCAGAGGATGTTAATGCCTTGCCGCATGTCAATAAAACTCTGAGGTTCATCACATTTCATTCGCTGACAAGCGTGGCCCTCCAATTCATCTCTGAGCCGCCGCTTCCTGCTCAGCATGAAATCCGACTCACCAAAAAGCAATTTCAGCTCATGCTTCTTGCCGGTTTCCGGTTTTATGCAGAGCTCTGGCACAGGGCAGCCCGGTGGTCAGGGAAGGAGAAAGGAAAGAACACCCAGTTTACAAAAAAAGAACGGTCCTAAAATTGTAAAAATTTCAATCCTGCTAGCCCAAATTGGCTTAAAGCACATCTCTCTTCATTACCAGCATAGACGGTGCTCACCCCTCAGTAAATGTGTAGCATGAGACCAAGTTCATCTCTGTTTCCCAGCACAGGCCCTGCCAGGCTTCCTGCCCCATCATGGCCTCATTTTAAAAAGCAAAAAGGCCAGGAGCTTTCCCCTTCCTCCTTTCCTGCAGACCCATCCCTTTGTTTCCTCTGTTCTGTCTGAAAGAGCTTGGGAGTTCCTTTAAGATTTTGAGGGAGCCAGTTATTACTTCATTCTGAAAATGTAATGTCATCCAGAACAAGATGCTTTATCATAAAATTATAATGACACTGCACTTCATAATCCATCATGCACTTTATTTGCCAATTCACTAATTAACCCATCCAAGATTCCAGGATAATGGCCTCTAATTCTATAGGTGCAATAGTTTGCGGTAATTGCTCTGAATTACAATTACTTTTTCCAGTTTCCAAGAAGAGTTTGCTGAGAAGTCATCTTATTTATCAATCAGGTGAACATCTTAACCTGTATACAATAAGAAACTCTAAGAACTTTACAGCAATGCATATTCTTTATCATTAGAAATAGAAATTACTTTCCTGGGACTTGAAGCACAATCTTTCCTTTAAAAAATTTAAAATTACAAAAATGGTCTTCTATCAGATACAACTTAAAACATGACCTTTAAAGGCCCTATCCTAAACCCCAATCTCCTATCCTGAAACAGAGCTATGTTCTTGGATGTCCTGCATTCTTGTACCTCATACCTAAGATGGATCTAGCCAGAAACCTGGAGATCTGACACTCCACCCCATTTCTTTAGCATTTGGGGTCAGCAGCTGAGTCCGTAAGTCACAAACATGAATGTCAGGCAGGAAAAAGAAGGTCATTGCCATTTGGAGTATGTGCTCCACCTGTGGAAAGCTGTGTGGCAACCACTATTAAAATTCTGAAACCTCCAGAACTGTTGACACGCTATTTCCACACAAGGAAAGTTCTCCCACGGATATAATCCATTTTCTTGTTTCCCCCACAAAGATGTAACTGAAAACATTGTCCTTAAAGTGTTATTCAGTTCAAGACTAGCTCAAGCAACATGGCAAGATCAAATCTCTAAATAAAAAAAATAATAATAAATTAAAAATACAATCAGCTATCCTAGTGGCATGCACTTATAATCCAAGTCCTTGGGAGGCTGAGGGAGGAGGATAGTTTGAGCCCAGAAGATGGAGACTGCAGTGAGCTTTGATCTCACCACTGTACTCCACATGACAGAGTGAGATTACGTCTCTCAATAACAGTAATAACAATGAAAGTGTTATTCATTATAAGGGAAACAACCTAAGTAAATAATAGAAAAGTAGTTAATTTATATTCTCAGGACAGGATATTATATAGGTATTTGAACATGCTTACGAAAATTATCAATTACCTGTGAATATTTAAGTTATAAATACAGTATAATTTGGACCATGTAAAAATGCCAAATGAGACTGAAAGAATATTCAGCAAAATGTTCTCTCTCTCTCTAGCTGGTTTGGTCAGGGATGGCTTTTCTTTTTCCCTACTTTTGTCCTTTTTTTCAAGATATTAAAAGATAGCGAATGAAGATATTTCTAATATTTTAAAAAATCTGAATAGACAACCTTGCAAGGATATGCATAACAGCGAACATTCTGTAATGCCAACGGATGTCACATCTGTCTGAAAGCTCATCTGCCTGTACATTTATCAGCCTCACGGACATAACCTAGTCACAGAGCAGAGTATTTGCACAGAAGACCTGGGCGGATGCTTCAGCTCCACAGCGCCTATGTTAGCTTCAAGGACGGGAGTAAGGGACTTGCAGAAAAGCTAGAGAGCTTTGGCTGAGCATGCAATGCAGCATCAAAATGAAAGAGTAAAAGTTAAAGTCATAATATCAATTGATAAATCTTGACTTTGGGCTCTGAGGCTTGACAGGAAGCCTATACTTGGTTATGTTGGTGCCCGAGTGGAAACAGCCAGAGAGCACTGGCTTATGGAAGACTCTTTGAATGTTTTGTTTGAGTAATGGGCCCTGCAAATTAGCACCCCTGCGGCCTGAAATACATATCTTTTCAAGGACACACCGGTTTCCATTCGACAGGTGATACGGAAAAAAATCCCCAAGGGGAGCTTTGATTTCTGTACTTTCCAGACACAGTTATATTTTATTCCAGCTAGGATGATGTGGAAGATAACAGAGCTCTGAGGGTGATCTGAGGGCTTCGAGAGGAAATGGAGCAGAAAACAGCTCACAGCACCGAGGAAGGGAGGGCTCCCGGGAGGGAAGCGGGCCAGGCAGAGGTTTCAACCCTGCACCCATCTTGCTGAGGCTTAAGCTGGTCTTCACCATCTTCCCTACTCATGGGTGAGGGAGGGTGGACAGCTGGCAGGCAGATGACCCCAGCCCTGGGTGGGAACTGTGCTTCCCCACGTGTCTTTCTTCTGACCCCCTCCCTCCTCTCTCACAAGTCCTGTTTATCACACAGCAGTGAGTCAGAGTCTAGCTCAATCCTTTCTTTTCATTGGGGATGGTCTAATTTACTCACTGATCTGTGCAACACAGACTTATGAAGCATCTACTGTGTACCAAGCATCACGGTCAATGTTACCAATGTGCAGATGACCAGAGTATAGTTTTGGCCCACGTGCTTTTCACAAACAGGCAGTGTGTGCAGACTGTGGAACTGGGGAAACTTGGATTTTATCTCCAGCTCTACTGCTGCCAACTTGGTGACCTTGAAAAATTTAAACATCTTCCCTTGCCCTATTAAGAATGCGTTCCCTCTAAATTCACATGTTGAAATTCTTTTTTATTATTTCAGAATACTATGGGGGTACAAACAGGTTGGTTACATGAATTGCTTCTGCTCAGTTTTGAGTCAAAGTTGTAAGTATTTCCCATCACCAGGCCAGTGTGCACTGTGCCTGTTAGGTGTGAATTTAACCATCTCTTTCTCCCCTCTCCCACCTGCTTGGTTTCCATTGTGTTTTACTACCATCAATACACTTAAGGGTTGGTCAATTAGTTCCAATTCAATAGCGGGTATATGGGGTGTTTGTTTTTCTATTCTTGCAATACTTCACTTAGAAGAATAGTCTGCGGTTCCATCCAGATTATAATAAAAGACAGTAGTTCATCATTTTTTTAATGGCCAAGTAGTATTCCACTGGATATGTACATAACTCCCCATTTCACTCATCCCCTCAGGTATTGGCAGACACTTGGGTGATTCCTTACCTTTGCAATTGTGAATTGTGTTGCAATAAACATGCACATATCTTTTTGAGAAAATTACTTCTTTCCCTGTTTGTGTAAATACTCACATGTTACAATTCTAACTCCCAACATAACGGTTTTAGGAGAGGCATTTGAGAGGTGATTAGGTCGTGAGGGCAAAGCCCTCCTAGATGGGGCTAGCAGCTTTATAAGAGGAGAGGGGAGAGAATGTGCCTTCTCTCTCTGTTTCCTGCCATCTGATAATACAGGGAGAAGATAGCTGTCTGCAGTCCACATGGCTACCCTGACCTTGGACTTCAGCCCCTGGGACAGTGAGAAATAAACTTTTGTTATTTATAGGTCACCTGTCTAGGCAGTATATTAGAGCAGCCGGAACTGCCTGAGATACCCCCTATTTTCTTACCCACATCACTGGGATAATGAAACCTACCTTACAAATTAGTTGAAGGAATAGAGGTGAAAATATGCAAAATGAGTGACCCATGATCTATGCATGACAGGAAGCATTTTTTAAATAACAGGCCTATCTGACTTCCAGAACAAATTTATGTTTCTTAGAAGAAAAGTCAGTGCCAATTAATTCTCAGATCTCTAGCTGCTCGAGGATTCAGTACAGAATGCTGCTCCTACAGCTGTCTGCGCTGTGGCCCACGCCTCCCACGCGCGGGCAGGTGATGCATGCAGGCAGAGTGTATTCCTAAACTCACTCCAAACACATCCTTGACCCCGGTGCCATAATCTGTAAATCCCAGGGACTCAGAATTTCAGGAAGTACACTGCAGGTCTAAGTGACCTGGGCTGCCACAAGGATAGTCTCTGCCGTAGGACTGGGAAAATAAAAGTCTATCTACTGTCTGTCTGTCTGTTCATCTGTCTGTCTTTCTGTGTATCTATCTCCTTGCCTTGCAGCAGTTCTCAACCTGTGGGTCGCGACCACTTTGTAACAATGAGAATACTTCCTGTATATCAGATATTTATGATTCATAACAATAGCAAAATTACAGTTATGAAGTAGCAATGAAAATAATTTTATGGTTGGGGGTCACTACAACATGAGGAACTGTATTAAAGGGTCGCGGCATTAAGAAGGTTGAGAACCACTGTTCTAATGTGTAGCAGCCTGAAAACAACTGAAAGACCTTGGAAAAGTGAACTCTATGAAAGATTACATGTGGATAAAAATGTTATCAGGAAAATTTAAGTCATTCTCTAGGACATCTAATGTAATAGAATTTCCCTATAAAATGTGCATTTTTTTCTATTTGATGTAACTTTAATACACAATTTTTATGACATAGAGATAGACGTAATTTCTATTTTTTTTTTTTTTTTTTTTTTGAGACAGAGTCTCACTATATCACCCTTGGTAGAGTGCCATGGTATCATAGCTCACAGCAACCTCAACACTTGGGCTTCAGCAATTCTATTGCCTCAGCCTCCTGAGTAGCTAGGACTACAGGCACCTGCCACAATGCCCATCTATTCTTAGAGACAGAGTCTCACTCTAGCTCAGGCTGGTCTTGAACTTGTGAGCTCATGCAATCTGCCCGCCTTGACCTCCCAAGTGATGGAATTATAGGAGTGAGCCACTGCTGGTGCTCTTCAGTTTTAATTTCATAATTTTAAATCAACTTTCAGTTAGATCTGAAGGTTATTAAGTACCTAGTGCAGGTGTGGCATTCAGGTGAGCCCCTTATATAAATAACATTTACCATACCTCCAAGAGATAAGATTTCTTTCTTATATTTTTTAAACTACCCCAATAGAAAAATGGATATATTACATGAAGAACATATTAAAAAAAAAAAAGATTTATAGTCAGAAAACCTATCTAAACACGATCTACCTTCCTTACTCATGAGTTAATAACTGAAGATTGAAACACAGAAACACATCTACCATGTTATAATAATAATGACAATAAATAATAAAAATAAATACAATAAGATTAATAATACCATGCAATCCAGAGAAAGGCCTGTGGAATTGGCACTATTTTTCACAGTTGATGTGCACATAAGCTCCTGTGACTACTTTATGCCTTATTAGATGCTTTAGACCCAAGAGTTTTACTTTTTAGAATCTACTGTAAAGAAATAATCAGAGAAGAGAGTATAGGTTAATATTCAAATGTGATATTGGAGTATCTTTTTTTAATAGTGAAGGAATAAAAACAGCCTAATGTTCAGTGATAAGTACTAACAATATTATGGCACTCATTTGGAATGTCACACAACCATCACAGTTAGGTTTAGAGTAATATTTCATGACCTGAGATATGTTTACAGAAGAGGGAAAAAATCAGGATACAAAATAGTAGGCATTTAATAGTGGCTATCTCTGGGGGGTGGGATTATTTAAATGTTTATTTCCTTCTCCATACTTTTTATATGTTCCAAGTTTCTAAAATTAACACGTATGCCTGTATTCAAAATAAATGAACAAACTCAGAAAGGAAGCAGAAAGGAAGTGTGCCCTTAGAAAACAAAACTAGTTGAAACAGAAAGGGTAGCTCCACGAGGCCTACTCTTTCCCTCCTAACTTTTGCCTTCTCCCCTATGAGGAAGATAAGATTTGAATTTTGGAAGTTTTGGATTTTTAGAAGATAATGAAGATCAGAGTCAGTCGGCTGTGCTGTGTGAGGTGGTGTGGATGATAGCAGTTAGGCTCCTTCCACGGACTGAATTGAAAAAGAACAGGTAGATAGCCCTGTGACCATCAGTGAGGAGTGGCCACGTGGCTCTCTTTGATTACTCAATGTTCTGAATGAGGTGGAGAAGGTCGCTTTTCAGACCTTCCACAGATGCAGTGATAGCAAACTTCATCTCCCAGCCTAATTGGCGAGACAAGGGAATGAGGCACATAGATCTTTGCAAGTGCACTGCCAACTCAGTTTCTAGGGCTTAGCAACTGAGCCCTAATTGATGCATGTTTTTTCACTCATTGCCTCTTCAGTCCTTGAATGTAGCCTGGTGCACTGTCTCTCAGATGTATCAGGAGAATCTCCTTTAGTTCAACAGGTGGAGCAGACACGATTTTGTTAATTAGGATACCTAGTGCCAGAGGTGTGCTCAGGTATTACATAGTACCTAAAACTTTTAAAACTGGGGGTGAGTTCTTTCAGGAAAAAGAATAAAAGATGACAAGCACTAAATTAGGTACGAAATCAGCATTTAGAATGATAAGACACAACGTATTACAAATTTGAAAATACTGTGGGTTTCTTTTTTTTTTTTTTTTGAAGTTTTTGGCTGAGGCTGGGTTTGAACCTGCCACCTCCGGCATATGGGACCAGCGCCCTACTCTTTTGAGCCACAGGCACCTGTGTTTTTAACTGTATGAGCAACAATATCGTGTGTATTCCTGACAAGAGAGAGATCCTATGGTAAGTAGGTGTGGGTGAGACCTGAGTCCTTTGCTCGCAAATTGACACTCGCTACAGCTGTGTGAGGGTTCCCCAGACCAGCTGGTTTTGCCTTTGCCCCCACACAGGTAGCGCACGAAGCAGTGGCCACCACATTCCTGCCTGCTTATGGCCCTGTGCCTTTGAAGCTAGCTGTGCCTCATCATGATGGTGGGATGAGTGATTCTGGGGTTATTCACCCCCAGGACGGCCATCAGTCAGTTCACTGTGCTTTTTAAGAGTTGCTCCATTTTCCTTATTCTACCTCCTCTAACCCAAGTTCCACTCCAACACCATCTGACAGGAAGGAGAGGGCAGGTGAAGAGTCTGAGTAGAGAGAGCAATGACCTGTCAGGGTTAAAGTACCGTCTTAGATTTTACCAAACATGTCGCTGTTTGAACACATTGCTAGGGTTCCCCTCCAGGTCGTAGAAAGGTCTAAAAAGGAAGTGAGGGAGCTCATCTGGCTCCCCAGGATGAGTATGAGCAGGCAGGGACCCACTCTCTCCAGTGGCTGCACCTGTGAGCCCTGTCTGAGTGCAAGTTTCAGCTGGATGGTCTTCCCTCCTGTCTGCTCTTACACTTCCAGGAAGGCCTGGGCTCAGCTCACATAGATGCCTCCATAGTGAACCGATGGGGACAGCTCTCTGCTTCTCCTCCCCAATCCACCAAGGACCAGGCAGAAAAGAGAGAGAAAACAGACAGGACAAAACCATATTCCTGTCAAATGTGCCCATAAATCCTTGCACTGGCACTATCCCATAATAAGCAAATCAATCAGCCCTTTGGCTTATGTACCAATCATGTATGAATTTAGCACATGTGACAGGGACTGATTAGCTCTGGGTGGATTGTTAAAGTCAGGTTTTGATCTGGTAGGACTGACCGCAAAGCTCTGAGCCTCACTCAGTATATGGTCAAAATCCAGGATGGCCTTCTGTGTCCTGGAGCTAGCCCGGCAGCCCAGCCCCAGCCACACCCTGTCTCCTGAGACCTTACTGTGCTTTCCCCATCAGCATTCTTAACAAGGCTTCCTCTGGCCTGCGTCAGCTCCACTGTCTTTCCTTACTGTGAGGAAAAGACAAATGATCATCCATTTTAAATTCCAAACTCATTTCTCCAAACATTCTTTTTTAAAGTCTTCAGAAGAAGCTACTTGCAGTTAAAAACTTCATTTGCCAAAAAGAAGCTGTCAATTTGAAGTTCCTGATGAATCCAGGCATTTAAAAGTCCCCACTAGTCTATCCATATGGCTTTCAAAACCTCGTCAGCACACATGTATTTCTCTAATTGGCTCACTATTTACCTGGGAGTTTATTCTGGATGGAATTATGAATAGACGATTTCTAAATGTCTATTTTATTGTTAACTCTTCTTCCACGGCTAAAGACTGACCTAGGATCCAATTATCGAGATAACTGGCAAGAAAATTAGCTGGAGATACAGCCTAGTCAGGGGTAACCTATTTAGAAAATTCTTCTTAAAATGTCACACAGTAATATTATTACCTGGTATATGTAGACTATTCTATAACTATAATTCAACACATGCCTGTCATTTTTCCTTTACATATAGTATTTTTTTAATGTAAGGCAAAAATATTGCTTAAAATTCTGGATAAAATAATTAAAATGATCTTCATAGAAAATATAGGCAGCAATCATTTAAAATTAAATTTAAATTCTAGCTCTTCTATAGAATCCCCATTTTCTTCTCTCTGACATTATCTCACACTGATTGACACCTGAGGATCTAAAATACAGTTTGATTGCTCATTCATGCTTCCATTCAATGCTTTGTGCCAGAGCCTGTGCAGACACAAAACTGAGAAATGAATTCTGTCCCCGCTCTCAGGGAGGCCACGGCCAGTGGGAATGTGTGTGTTTTGTCTGGACTTAGTGGGCTGCGAGGCATGTTACCATGTCATGTTGTGTATATTGGCATGGTGGGGGGCTCTGGGAAACTTCACAGAGGAGGAAATACTTTGGATGAGTCTAAATTTTGCTAGCAGGCAGGGAGGACAAGAGAACTGTATGCAGAATCAGCCGACGGAGCAAATGCTGGAGTGTGTGCAAAAGGACACCGCCTGCTAAGGGACCAGCTGGGTGTGGGGGACTGTGTAGGATAGGTGGCCTAGCAGCAAGAGGTGATTTCAGAAAGGGACATAGACCTTTGGGTACCATATGAAGGGCTGTAAACTCATCTCTAGAAGCTGGGTACCCAGAAAGAATTTTAAACAAAACAGCATTATGATCCAGCTTGTATTTTGGCAAGAGGTCTCCGCTGGTAGGAAGGAGGAGAGGTGCACTAGGGTAGGTGAGTAACGCGGGGTATATCCTCATCTGGGATAACACTGACCAGTCCCAGCAAGCCTGCATGTGTCCTGGGGAGGTGGGAACTACGTCAATGAGGGCTGCATAGGAAATAAGGAAGAGGAACAGACAAAAGTAGCCTGGGTTTTCAAGACATTTGGAAGTGATGGGAAAGAGCGAGAGAGATCAGTAACTAAACCCAAGAACCTGTTTGAAGCTATTTGGTTTTCATTTTGTTGTCTCTTTTTTTTTTTAAGATGGGAGACATTTATGTATGTAACCACAGAAAGTCTATTTTCTCTCTCATCCAACTTTCTAACTGCTTTCTAAGCTCATATAATGTCCATTTTATAAAGTTGTTTTTTAGAGGGAGCACATGCTGGGGAGAAAACGTCCTGCCTTTTAAAAAAACACACTAATCTAGAGTGATCAATATTTTCTTTTTCTTGTAAAAGAAAAGAAAAAGTCGGTAGATGAAAACATAAGCTACTCCCATCAGCTAGGACTTCCCTGTATCTGGCCTGGAGAGAGAGTCACAGGAGCCACAGCTCAGGGGATCACGTGGTAAGGGACACAGACAGTCTGCTCTCAGTACGCCCACACACAAGGAGGGTGCACACCTTCTAGTGACCAGTGCACTAGTTTACTGTAACACTGTCAGGGTTCACTGTGGGCCCCAACCTGAGTTGGGGTTAACTGGAGAGACAATGCTAGGGGAAAATAATGAGACTTTACATCAACTTAATGTATAAAGTCTGGGGAGCCTGGAGAGGCCTGCAGTGACTCACACACCATGTGGCAGACTGAGACAAGGCAGCGACCCTCTGACTTCTCAGAAACCTTTCATTGATCTCTAACACAAAGTGTATATGCAAAATGTAAAGGTGCCAAAATTCTAAAATGAGACTGAAAGAATTTAAGCCCCAGGAAGATTGGCTAAAGTGGAAATGGCTGGGTAACTGGGAGCATAAGTAGGGAGTTCTCAACAACAGCAGATAATGTATTTAGAAATGGGGAAAGGAAAACAAGTTTCATCTCTGCAGGGCAGACAAAACAGTTTCCTTAATCCACGGGTCCTCAAACTATGGCCCACGGGCCACATGCAGCAGTGTGATTGTATTTGTTCCCATTTTGTTTTTTTTTTTTACTTCAAAATAAGATGTGCAGTGTGCATAGGAATTTATTCATAGTTTTTTTTTTTTTTTTAACTATAGTTCAGCCTGCCAATGGTCTGAGAGATGGTGAACTGGCCCTCTGTATAAAAAGTTTGAGGACCAAACTGCCAATCAGGGGTTCAAGGCTCAGACCTTCCTGCTAATTCCTCCTACAGGAATGGTCTGAAGGACTCTGCCCTGTCTGGGGCACCACTGGGCTCCTGTCATCATCAGTGGTCTTGATGAGCCCCCAGGGATGGCCCATCAGCTGCTTTGCCCTAGATTGAGGAGAGGTGCCCTGCAGAAAGATCAGCCTATCTGCTGCCCACATATCATCACCTTTACTTGATATACTTGCTTTTTATGATGGCTATTGTCATGTGCCCTGAATATTTATCATGAGTCTTTAGCAGGAAGAGGAAGACCTACTGCCTATAGTCAGCCTGCATGGGATCAGGGCAAGCCCAGGAGTAGGTCAGAGACCGAGCGGAGATGTCCAAGGCCTCACCATTGCATCTGACAGTACAGAGATTTTTTTTTTATCTGTTTCATCTTTACTTGTGCTCACTCTTGATATCCTATAATCCAAAGAAAATTATCAAAGGGCCAATGAGAAATAGAGATTAAACTGGAACTTCCTTCACTCAAATACAGAGAATGGGACATTCTAGGTCAAAGACAAAACCTGAAAATGTACCTCTCCAAGAGAAAAGCTGAGGTATCTAAAGTCTACCAAATAAACAACAGAAGAAAGAACCAAGTAATTAGAGAACAGTTATTTGCATTTCAAAGGCATTCATCATAGCATGCTTTTATATAGAGAATGACTATAGCAGATTTAAAATATGCATTTATTTACCAAAATTCCATATTAATGCCAAAGGTCTCAATAATATTTTAAAAAACATTCACCTTGTTTCTTCCTGCAAACTTCACACATTAGGTGAGGGGAAGCAGTACAGCAGAGTAGTTAAGAATATGCATTTTTTTTTTGCAGGTTTGGGGTAAAATCCAAACTCTGCCATTTACTACTATATAACATAAGCAACTTAATTACACCTTCTGAACCCCTCAATGTGATGCCTGCCTTTTAGGGCAATTGTAAAAAATAGAAAAACCAATTATGAGTAAAAAATTATTTAGCACAGAATGTCATGTAGTAAACATTGAACAATTTTAGTGGTATTTTATATTATGAAAGGCATCACAGGATAGCATTCTGCAATATTTATTTATATCTTGTTCCCTATTAAACTTTATCTCCCTCCCCTCCTATTTCTTTCTCATGCCCATTTTCCTGAGGCAGCAAAGGCATTCCAAGCTTACTGGCCTCCAGGCATGAGGGTTAACCACAGAAATGACAAGAGATATCATATACACTGAGCAGGGCCTTGGAGTTTCTACAGTGGACATTACATGTTTGCAGAATAGGGCTGCTCTCCAGCTCTCCCCTTCTGCTCCAGTGGAAATAAATTTTCGTTGGCCAGACAGTGGGTGTGAGAAAGCTGCAAAGAAATGGTTTCCTGGCCAAAGGACACACATCTGAGAGGAAGCCACATGGGGTGTTCAGGCCAATAGAGCTTATGACAGTTGCACAGAGATTTTCAGAAGAATTGCCCTATAACCTGTTATTTTATCGCATAAGTAAGTGGGTGGGCAGGGGTCTGCAGAAACCTTTTCTGGTGTCCTAGGGATGCTATGGGTCAACAGCTCAAGAACACATTAACACAAGGATGTATCAGGGGACAGCTTCTACCTCCTCCCCGACAGGCCACACTAAGTTAGCTCCCCAACACAGAAAGGGAGTACTAAAAGAGTGGGAGAAAATGCTAGCCTGACTGAGTTTATTCTGAATTAAGAATAGTCAATTCCTCAAGGCAGAATGGAGACTTGAGACAAATGATAAGTCCTGTTATTTTTTAAAAATCTTAATAATGAAATGATAGTACTGAAGTCTTATTCTAAGTCTATAGCCTATGAGATTATTTCAAGTTCTAAAAGTAATATTGAATAAATTCCTTGTGGAGCCAAGGAGCTGGTTTGTTAGCTCCTGTGTGTGGGCAGGCTGGCAGGATGGTGGTTCAGAAAATCGACTGCTGTGGCCCAGAGGTATAGTCATGGTAGAGGAAGCAGAAAGTTTAGATGTGGAATTATTTGTGGTGCTTCTATTCCTTTAAGTGACAGCTCTTTCCACAAACTTAAAGGACATGGTTCCAGGTGTCCGGACTGCCTCCCACCCCTTGCCACTCCTTGCCAACAGCCCCTGCAAGTTTTTCAATATAAAAGAATCCTATACTCAAATTCCATTTTCATGTCTTTTATATATGGATCCTTCCCGACCCCTTGCAGAATGAGTCCAGTATTCTTCTGAGCTCTGGAAGATTCTCACACATACTGCACATTTATCAATGCTTAGCACTGCATTCAATGATGGCTAACATTTATTGGGAACTTACTTTGTGCCAGACACTGTCATGAGCACTATAGATGTACATCAATCAACTAATTTCCTCACACTTCTGAAGATTGTACTACGAAGAGCACTATTTCACAAAGAACCTCAGCATGAAGAGGTAGGGCAGCTCAGGCAGTTAGGAAATCAGATTGCAAACCCCTGTATTCTGAGTCCAGAGCCCTGCTGTGCCCCAGCAGGTGACCCAAGCCTTCCCCTGTGTCCAGAGCTTTAGATTAATACAGGTTCCCATTCTTATTTCTCTCAGTAACTGGTGGGCACCACCATTTACCTATTAATTCACACAACAAACACGTAGTGAGTCCTCCTCTGTGCCAGATATGGTTCTCTTGGGAAGGAACACCACTGTTGTCATGCCTGTAACCCTTTGGGCTGCATTAACAAGGCCTTAGCTGCTCTCCTGGCAGACTCAAGGCCCTAGAACCAATCACAGTCATCATGTTCAATGTCAGTTGCATAAGGGAATCATCTGGGCATCTTTAGAAACATACTGACATCCAGTCCCACACCCAGAAGCTATGATTTAAGAGGACATGGGCTGTGTCCTAGGCAATGCGGGTTTTCAAATCTCTCAGGAGCTAAGATTCCTGTTCTGGATCCTCCAGTCTGGAGATTGCTCACAGAATATTCATCTCCAGCCATGTAAAATTATTTCCTGAGAAGGATTAGTTCCCTATTTTATAAAATTTCCCCTCTTAAAAAGAAAGTTAGGTATTATGTTACAATTCAGGAGTGGTGAGGCTACATGCAGGATGAGACCCCAAGCCAGGGCTAAGCCAGAATGTGGGCCCACCCTCCTTCTGTGTGGTGCTTCGGGCTTCCCCATACATCTCCAGCAGATACGACAGGACCACAGAGGAAAGGCAGTACCAGTCTGTCCTTCAGAAGCTCCCTACCAGGCTGAGAAGGAGGAGGAAACAGGTTTGTCACACAGCTCACCAGGGAGCTTCAAGAACACCATGGGTGTTTGATTTACAGGCAACAGTGGTGAGACTAAAGCATATGCCCCGCCTGTGACAACCGAGCCTTCCTGGGCATGCCCGCCTGTGCCACATTCCCTTCTCCCTCAACCCCTGCCAGGCTCCTTTAGCCCTAGGCAGAAAAGGAGTTGTGAATTATTTGAGAATATGCTGAGAGTGTCCTGCCCAGGTGACAGGAGACTCATAAATCATTCCTTCTCTGTACTTGATCTCTCTTTCAAGCGAAGTAATGTCAACTCACTGGGGAACCCAATGCCCTGGAATTACCGGAAAGGCATCATTTGGGTGTGCAGAGCTGCAAGAAGAAAGGAGAGACTGAGAAGGAAAAAGAGAGGGGCCAGCAGGAAGGGAACAGGAGCAGTAATGATAATAATAGTTTCTATTAGTCACTACTAAGGACTTTTCTCTCTAGCATTTCCCATCACCTGTCTACACATGATTTATTTGATTTTTTTTTAAGTTCTCTTTCCTTTTGAACATAGCCTCTGTGGTGACAGGGGCTGACTTGTTCCTGAACAGTAGATAGTTGGTACTGTGTGCAGACTGATTAAACTGGATCCATGGGCCGCTCCCTTAGCCTACACCAACACATTTACTCCTTACAGTAACATTGAAAGGTAGGTATTATCAACGCCATCTTTAAACTAGAAAACATACTCAGAAAGTTACAAAGTCTCCCCAAATTAAATCGAATAGCCCAGCAGGGATTTCCATTCAGTTTTGTAGGCAACCAAGCCGGTGCTCTTTCTATCACTATCTCCCAGTGGTGTAAAGGAAAAGGAGTGAGAAGACAGAGGAGGAGGTTGACAGCAAGGATGATGAGCTAGAGGAGGATAACAAGGAGCAAAGGGAAAGGCAAGTGAACAAGTTCAGTGTGCTGATTATGAAACCAAGGGTGGCCACTCTTCTCAAATGCCTCTGATGAAAGACAGAGTATGCCAGTCTCGGAGAAAGCAAAAACAAAAATTAGCGAGCTTCCCGCAGACTCACTGGGACTCTTCATCATGTTGTGCACAGTAAATTTCATATAATGTTCTTAGAGAGCTCAGGTAATAGCAGCCATGCCTTGTACATACCCAGGTATGTTTCCAAAGTCTTCATGTGTTAACATCTGACAAATATAAAAATGCACATCAGACTGCAGGGTCTTCTTATTTCCTGAAGTTGTAGAAAGCTGTAACCAAACACTCTCATATTATAGATTATAAACACACACACTTAAGTTCAGACAAAGGTTAAGTCACCTGGCCAAGGTTGAGCATCAGTCACACCTGAGTCAGGAACAGAGTGTCAGAGCTCTTGATTGTTATTTCAGTAGCTGCGTGTTCCAGATTTCCCTGACAAATGTGGTGTCTCCTTTGCTCTTCTAAGGCTCATTAGCCACAGTTTAATCATATTTTTCCATTTGGGAAAGACTTTGAAGCCATTACATCTACTCAGTCAAAAGAGGTCCAGATTGAGGAAGAGTTCGGCCTGTGCTTAATGCTTTCAGAGACTAAATTATTAGTCTATGCTGTTTGCATATAAATGCCTCCTGTAGAACGGCCGTGGGGTTTGTCAGAAAGCTTAAGAGCACCTTTGTCAGAGTGAGGAAGAACCAGTCCCTGCTACACTACAAGGGGATGAGCAGCACATTCTCTTACAAGTAGATCTTCTCCTGTCTGGTGTCAAGTGGATGTTTTTCCAAGCACAGGTTATGCTGAGTCATCACCATAAAGACAAACTGTGAATTCCTAAAGAAAAGAGTTCATATTGTATTTGCCATTGGGAGTTCTATGCAGCCTAACTAGACACACAACAGCTGCCAAGTGCAAGTCAACTAATTAAAATAAAGACAAATAAATAACACAAATCAATCCATATAGTAGACATAATTTAAAACTATATTATAATGTTAATTACCTCTGCTGTAGTGAAAACAACAACAAAACTAAAACAAATAATATTCTCTTAGTAAAAAGAGCATGTATTGGCCAATAACCCCTAAAAACAAATGAAGTATAGCAAATATGGAAAACAGGAAAACTATGGGATCCTCCTTTATAGATAGTATGTCAATTATTCCCTTCCCTATATAATGTAATTTTGACAGTATAAAAACGTGGAGATGGAACTCAAGAAGATCACTCCTTGGAAAAGCACCTGTATGATGAATTGTCAAAGAGACAATTATCCACGAAAGGGAGCTGATCTGATAACCTGGACCAAGGGATATTAGAATATTTACTGCCTTTCAGAGTAGATAGAATCTCAGCTTCACAAATAAGCTGGAAATGTAAGTGTCCCTTAACCCAAATAGTGAGGTGGACACAAGTTGCAGAGAGAACATGGCTGAAAAGCTGAGTGATCAGGAACTGACTGCCAATACTCCAGCTGACCACCAAGAATATTAAAACTTAAAGCTGGATTGTAACATCACATGAAACTCACAATGGCAAAAAGAGATAGTGGGCGAGTATCAGTCTGGCAAACTGCACATGTCAAAGAAGAATTTGGAAGGAAAGGCTCAGGACAATTTGAAACCTGGGGAAGCAGTCCTTGGTAGAAGACAAAGATGTGTGTTTTTGTTTTGTTTTATTTGCTTTGTTGTTATTACTGCTTGGATCTAGAGCTATGCTACTCAAGTGACTTGTTGTGATGATGAAATGTTCCATAATCAGTGCTGTCCAATGGGGTCACTGCATGTGATTATTGGGTATTTAAAATATGGATGGTATCATTACGGAGTTCTATCCTTAATTTTCACTAATTTTTACTTACATTTAAATAGTCACTCACGTCTAGTGGCTACTACAGTGGGCAGCAGAAATCTAAAAATGAAATGATTGGCATAGGACTTAAGAAAGTCAGGACGATTAGTGGTTCAAAATAAATGTGAACTCAAAACAACAGAACATAAGCAGTTATTAGAAGGGTCTCATACTCCTCATGAATCTAGCAGTCAAAAGATCTCAAAAAGGAGTTTTTCTCTTAAAGACTAAAACAAAGAAATGCACTATAGTATACTGCCCTAGAAACTGCAAAAGATAAACCAATATATGATAGAAAGTTGTTACCTTTCTACATAAGAACTCATTCACTAAAATTAGCATGTTTATTAATATATCCACTAAGTTCTAGACACACTCTGATGCCATTGCAAGGTTGTAGGACTTCATACTATATTTGAGATGATCAGAGACTGCTATGGGCTCTATGTGATCATAGAGGGCTGTCCATGATAGGAGATTAAGGAGAGACTTTCAAAAAAATGTCATCCTTGAACTGATTCTTCATAACCGATAGGCAGCTAAACTGGTTGGGGGATTGTAGGCAGAGCCTTGTAGGAAAAGGACACAATTTAAACAATGGCAAAAAGGAGTAAAATTGTCAAGTACATTTAGGAATTGACAAGCAACTAAGTGTATCGGAATTATTGAGTAGACATGGTAGGGTATGAAGGAGGGATGGAAGGTGATAAAGAAGGCAGTTATACTACTATAGATGTTACATACTAAGAAAATGGAATTTAATTCTCTGGCAGCACAGGAAGTTATGCATGACATGAATAAGTATTACTTCAAATGAAATATGCTGTGTACAAAGAATTATCAGTTGTATATTTGTGGGAGGAGATAGCAATATATGGGGAAGCATGGAAAAGTTGGTGGGAGACTGTTTTTGAAGGTTAAATGAGAAATAATAAGGGCTTAAATTAAGTACTTGTATGGTGGTTGGAAAAGAAGTGAATGGTTCAAAATGTATTTAAGGGAAAAATCTACTGTCTTCCTCAATGGCTATTTACATGTGGGAGATAAATGAATGAAAAATTCATGGCCAGATCTCAGGTTTCTGTCCAGAGTGACTGAGTGAAATTACAATACCACTAAGAGAGAAAGGGGTTATAGATGAAGTAGAAAATGGAGAGGAACTTGATGAGATTATCTTGAACATATAAAGTGGGGGTTCCTCTTTGAGATATTTCCATACACACATCTCAGGAGAGAGCTATGCACAGGAAAAGTGGACATGCCAGTCATTGGCATGATACAGGAAAGTTGAGGGAAAAAAACAAGGAGCTGAAAGTGGAGCCTCAAGGAACCCCAGTATGTAACCCAGCTCTAGGAAGAGGAATCCATGATGGAGACCTGCAAAAAGGTCCAAAGTCAAAAGAAAGCCAAGTGAGATTGTTAAGTTGGAAGAAAGGCAGAGACAGAGAACAAAGAGACTATGTAAAGTAAAGCAGACAAGTCTAAGTGGTGAGGGCTAAAGTGTGTCCATTAGATTCAGCATGTAGAGAACAACAGTGACCACTGCAGTGGTCACTAGAATTTACGTGAAGAACAGAAACCAAGTATCAGGGGACTTGGGAGGCAAAGGCACAGACTTAGAATTATTGAGGGGAGCATGCCTGGAAAGACAAACATTAAATTCTCAGAGACAGTTTCTCTGGAAGATGAGATGGAATAGTAGGAAGGAGGAGAGTAGTAGGTTTTATTTCTGATAAACTTTTCACTTTTTTCCACATTATCTCAATGATATGTTTTACTTTATAATTAAAAGCACACACGCACACAAAGATGAAAGTCATCATGAAGACAAAATAGTTCTGGAAGCAAACATTTAACAAAGATGGATGGCTAAGAAAGAAAACAGGAGCCTTGGCTAGAATCTCTTTCAGAATGATATTTAAAGTCACAGGAGGTACATGACTTCTTCAAGTAAGAGAAGGAAGGGAGGAATAGATAGAAGACAGAGATGATGACTGTCATAGCAATGACTCGTACTAGACGAATGAAAGGAGGATTAAAAGAATAAAGGCAAAGTTCATCTTGTGTGGTAGGAGGCATATAATTTTTAGAGATCAGAAAAGAAGGTACATAAAATTAAGAAGAATTAGAAGAATATTCCACCTACTGAAACTGAGGAGTGTAAGATGGGGGATTAAGAAGAGAAGTGAAGGTTTGGAATGGTAATCAGAAGAATGGGAAAGAGAACTGGCCAGAAATAATTTCTGTGCAGCCCTAAGGACTCAGCCGATGATGGAGGCCACAAATTCAGAGTCACACAAATTCAAATTCATCCACTGAGTTCAACAACCTGAGTATGAAATAGAGAATTTGACTATCAATCACCTTGATCGACCATGTTAAATGTAGTAAACAGACAAGGTTACAAAGAGTGGGAGGTGAGTTGAGAACTAGATGAGATTATCAACCCCTGGGTCAGAGCTGAGCAGAAAAGAAATTATTCTGGGGGACGCTGAGAGATTGGGATAAAAAAGAAGGCTAAGAATCTCCGAAATTGAAGACAATTGTGTTGAGAAGGAGCACATGAGAGTCCAAAGCAGTATGAATTTAGAATTAAAATCTCAAGGTTTTGAATTAGACTGAATTGGGATGTAATTCCAGCTTTGCCATCACTAGATGTATGACCTTGAGAAAATTATTAAAATTTTTGTGACTCAGTTTTCCTATTTACACAGTGGGACAACATCATTTACCGCATAGTGTTTTTATGAAAACTGGACATAGTAACCTATCAAAGCATTTATCATGATTTTAATATATAGTCAATATTCAGAAAATGGTTGGACACAAATGCACATATATACACAATTGAGTTTTAAATTTTAAGCGAAAGAATCTTCGTGATAGTCATCCTCCAAAATGACCCCCACAACTATTCCTACTTTATAAAGTAGAATCCTCCTACACTGAATCTTGGGTGGCCTGTGCATTGGTAGAATGTGTCAGATGCAATGGTGTCTGAGTTGCAGGGATAGATCATGAGATTCACTGTAGTTTCCACCTTGGTATCTCTTGGGTCACTCACTCTGGAGAAAGTCAACCTCCATTTCATAAAATCATTCAAGTGATCAAGAAGTCCTCATCCTGAGGAACTGAGGCACCCTACCAATAGGCAGCATCTTCTTGCCAGCCACATGAGTAAACCATTTTGGAAGTGGTTCCTCCATTCCCAGGCATGGCTCAGACACAGACAACATAACTACAATCTCAATACCCAGGCCCAAACCACTCATCTAACTCATTCTTGAATTTCTGGTGCATAAAAACTATATAAAATATAAATGTTTATTGTTATTTTAATCCACTAACTGTTGGGAGTAATTTGCTGCATAGTCACAAATAATTAACACAGCATAGAAAAAGAGGTGCTGATAATAACAACAAGATAAAATGCAGGCAATACAATGCCTGAAGGTATATTAAGATGAGTGTTATTAAAAAGTCTATAAAGGCTCAAAAAAAAAAACTAATTACAGAAATCTAATGGCTCTTGAGAAGGTTATGAGTGAATGTTTAGAGAAAAGTGAAGAAAATTTTAGTAGAAACTGGAAGAAAGGTGATTGCTATTATAAGGGGCAGAAAGTTTAGCACATTGTTGCCTATAAAATATGCAAAGTAGGTAATTTATCCCATTGTCCATCCAATGATTTAGTTAAGATTTCCAGGCAGTATTGAAAGTGCATCTGAAGTTTTCATATTGTTTATAGTAAAATAAAACAGAAAAACTAGAAAAGTATATTTTAAATATAAAGGAGTCATGGATTATTGATTTTGAATATGTCCAGAACCACTACATGACAAGTGATATATTTTTTAAAAGCTAGGAAACTGTAAGAAAAACTTGATGCTGAAGATTAAACTGAGAAAGCGATTGTGAAATCTTTTTGTTAAGACCTCAGAAAGGTCTAGGTTGGAGCCTCAGAGAACCATTCTGTGAAATTACAGGCTTCTAAAAAGCTTTAAAACTGTTGCCCAAGGGCAGAGCCCAAGTTAGACAAAGACTTGTCTGGAAGATATTTTGAATATTTTTTTTTCTAATAGAGCAAACTCCAATAATAAAAGCAAACATCCTCACAAGGGACCACATACATTTTTAAACAAATTTTATTGACAGGTATCCTTGCCAAGTTAAATTGAAAAGAACGGAGACGGTACAAAATGAAAGAGATCTTAGATGCCCAAACATCTCAAAGAAGCAGGGTAGGAAGAAATGAATAGTTAGCGGCAAACATAGAGAACCTTTAATAGGAAAATGCAGGAGGACTAAGAAGCTGAGAGGATAGAGCCAGGAACCCTGGAGAATTATTCTCAGAATGAAGGAACTGTCAACATGTACTTTGCTAGATTTCAGAATTACTATGGACCAGTAACTCCAGTGTACATCCTGTTTCCTGATTAATTGAATGGGATAATCCATAGGGATTATGCGGTGCCTGTTGCACTGTTAAATGGTGAATATGTTTGATGTGTGTGCATGTGTGTATACAGGGGAGCACAGCCAACTGTCTCTTTATTTCAGAGGTCTTTATATCAAGAGAAACTGTACTCAACAGTTCCCTGTAAGGGAACCCTGGGGGAGCTTCATGCTCCCCTAGAACTCATGTAAATGATGAGATTCTAAACTTTTCAGTGCTTTGGGAACAGGTAAATGATTTTACATTTTGGAGGGATTGGTTGTGCATCATTAAGACTCAGAGGGAGAATTGTAGTAGCCAGTCTCTAAAATGTCCACAACCATTCCATTGAGGCTAAAATGCCCTCAATCATTCCTTTGACGCTATGTCATAAAAGTATCTAAGTTCCTACTTTGCACCACAATCATGTTATGAGAACATTCAAACAGCTTTACAGAGAGGTAGGTACACATGATAATGAACTGAGGCCTCCTGCCACCTGTCAACACCAATTTGCCGTGTACTTGCAACAAGCTCCTCCAGCCTCCATTGAGGCTATGTGACCACTGCCCTATCCAAGTTACCAAATACAACCTCTTGTGAAATGTGAAATTGAGCTAGATTCACTCAGCCAAGTTCCTCCTGAGTGCCTGACCCACAGAAACTGACTGAAATGATAAATGCTTATTGTTATTTCAAGACAGCATTTCAAGAACATCTCACTCAAAGTCAAGGTGTGGAATGATCTCTACATGAACACTGGTATCTCCAGGATAGTGATAGGACTGAAACAGAAGAGTGTGTTGCCTAATTTCCAAATTCTTCAATGAGTGTGGGTTGATTGTTTGCAACGAGTCCAAGGTTTATATAAATTAGAACAGAAAGCATACATGTATTAAAATGAGTTTCAAAAGAGATAGACGTCACTCCTCTTATTTTATAAGGGCAAAAGATTGATGCTTGCATTGTTATATTGTGTGTCATAGTACTCAAGGTACTTAGTTCCCTGAATTTTTGTTGTTTCACAAATATAATGGCACTCATAAAAATAATAAGAATGAAAAATCACACAATCCCATTTTTAACATATCATGTACTCCTTTAGATCTTATGTTAATATTTGTGATTATTAATAGGAATAATGATATAGCGAGAGCATAAGAAAAAGGTATAATTTCCTATTTTACCAATTACTCTGCTATAAACATTTGCATGATGCTATGTTTTTTACAATTTTTATTTAAAATAATTCCTTGAATGAATATGGAATAATTTTCTCAGCCATTCCCATCTTGGTGACTTTTATTTTTACTTTTGCTCCCAATTAAAAAAATCATGCTGTGTAGAGAGATTTCTTCTACTTTTGAGCTATTCCTTCATGAAAATTTTTCTTAGGTAAAATGACTGGGTTAAAAATGCCTTTGGTCATTTTAAATAGCAACGAAGCAAGTTTATTTCTTATTTTTATGCTGGTATAGACTTAGAATAAACTGTGAGCTACTATGGGATTAAATGAAATGGGAAAAAGAAAAAGAGAGTTGGGCATATCAGAAAATTACTACCCAGAGATCAAAGGTGGAGTATGTGTGGCAGTTGGGCCCAAGTCATTAGTATCTCTGTGCTCAGAATGTGGTTAAGGAGATTTCCTACATGCCCTCTCTATAAATTGCCCTCAGCCTCTCACTGTCCACTTCCCACCATCTTATTGGTCAATATTAATCAGACACTTAGCCCACACCCTGTAGGATACCCAGATAATGCTACATTGAACAAAATTAATAAGTAGAGAACATACATTGAGTACCAACCAGGACTGGGCTGGAATGTTACACATTAATACTCTCTCTTTAGAGAAGATAACAAATTGAGAAAGTTAAGCACATTGTGTTTGAATAACGAAGACTAGTGAAGCCAGAACCCAAACCTCAAAACTCAGGTCCATTCTTACAGAGCACACCATGTCAGTGGGGCGTAATGCCTTATAATAAAAACTAATCCAATTAGCTTGTTGATTCCTTTCTAAATTAAAAAAAAAAAAAGTCTTTTATGTCAAGGTTCTTTCTAAAGTCTTATTTTTTAAATGTTGTATTTTTGCCATCTTTCTAGTGAAAATGATTTTAAGTATATGGTACCACCTCTATGTCATGTGTAGGCCTAGAAAATTCCTACGTGTTAGAGCGCTATATGCTTGCCTGTTGAAGCGTAGGTCAGATTCTTTGGTCTAAGAAATTTAAATACCTCTTTAAATACCCTCACAGCCAAGTGCACACACCTTCTTGTCTTTTACTTTTCAGATTCAAGGTTTGCAATGAGTACTTTGAATCATTAATTCCATACAGAATGTTCCTTAATGTAAAAAAAAAAAAAAAGCAACCTAAAGGGTGATCTGTACAGAGAAATGTACAACCTATCTATTGGATTTCTCAGTTTGAGCTGTGGTTCCCACTACCGCCTCCACGTAAGAAAGTGGTTGACTATGTCTTCCATAGATTAAGGGCTCCTTTTGTCACACCATAGTTAAATGTATTTACTGTACCCACTGTTTTGAAGACACCAGAAGCATCCTTTATTGAAGATGGTCTGTTTTCGGTCAATGGCCACACCACCCTGGAACATGCCCAATCTTGTGGTTTTAAAGTCTCTTGATTATTTCCTAGTTGGAACAGCTTTGTTGGATTGTTTAAACAACAAAAAGCAAAAATATAGTGGCATGTATTGCATTCAGCTTTGTCTTATAAACTCTCATAAAGGTGAAAACGTTGAGAAAATTTACAAGGGAAGAGGATCAAAAGAATGCCACCCCACTATATACCACTTTAGTGTAGGGGAGCTTTTAAGCTGAAGACAAGTGAGAAATAGTGATGGCAAAAAAGCTTCCCCCTGACACATACATGCACATTTGCCTTAAAGCCAGCTTGCACTCTTAATAACCTGAGATAACTCTAGACCAGCGGTTCTCAACCTGTGGGTCTCAACCCATAGGAACTGTATTAAAAGGCCGCAGCATTAGGAAGGTTGAGAACCACTGCTCTAGACTCTTACCAGTCCAAGAATGGCACCAAACAGAATCTACATAGAAAATTGTACTGAAATAACTTTCATCTTTCACTAGTTTTTCCCATATATTTATCCCCCCATATATTTGCCACCCTGAAAAATCTAAATCCCTTTTCGTCTGTCTTATTCTTATCACTTCTCTACAAATGCATTGTTGTTTGTTAAGACTCTATGTAAGCCTGAGTTCTAAGCACTCCTTCAAGTCACTCGCCATTGAGTTTCTTCCATGTACTCATGCACTCTGCATCTGTAAATGAACTTTGTATGGTTTTTCTCTTGTTGGTCTGTCCTTTGTCAGTCTAATTTGCAGGGTTCCAGGCAATGAACATCAAAGTGTAGAGGAAAAAGTGTTTTGCTCCCCTACACTAGCAATCTGGAACTGACTTCAGAAACAGCTGTGATGTCTGAACAAGAATTACCCATAGGCACCAATCAATGTGCGACAGCCAAGAAAAATCTCACTACAGATGTAGAAAATTCCATGAGTGGGACATAATACCAAACTAATAATTATCTCCTGGAAAACCCCACCAGCTGATAGTGGGATGATAAAAATGTTGTGTATCCATGGTGTATGTTGAGAGTGCAGGCGTGGGAAGACAGATGTGTGGTAAGAAGATTAAAAAGGAAAGATTAGGATAAAAATGTGTGTTCATCATATTATTTTCTGAATTCTTGAGTGATGTTATTTCTCAAGTGTACCAGAGCCCAAAGCTAGTTTACCACCAACATCATCAATAGCTACTAAGTACTTTGGTACAAAACCAAAGCTTTTCTATCCCCTATTAGCTTTGCAACTCAGTCATTGGATCTCTGCAGTACAGATACCACCAAAAGTAAGGCAGATGGTTTTATTTGATTGTTCTTTATTTGTCTCTCCCTTAAAAAAAAAAAAAAAAAAAAAAGGCTTGATCAGTGTTTAGATGTAACCTGTCACTCCCAAATCTGTATGTGCTTAGAAGAGTCTATGCTTTGGAAAGAAAAGAAAGAAAGACGTGTCAAAGGATAAGTAACCAGGAAAAATTTAAGAGCAGAACAGACTTATTTGCACTACCCACATTTTCACTGAAAAAGCAAAAAGAGCAATACCATCTCTATGATGTATCTATTTATGTGTTTAATTAAGTCTGTTCCTCTCCTGCCCTCTGGCTATAGGCTCCTTGGGAGCAGGAGGACCAGGTAAGCTTGGTTCACTGTTCCTTTCCCAGAGCCATACCTTGTACCTGGCCCCTCATAAATACATACATGCCATTAGTGTGTATTTGTTGAATGAATGAACTTCTTATTAAATAAAACAACTTGACGAGGAGTAGAAAAAGCAGCACAAGGTGCTAAGTTATTCTGCCCTGAGACATTCCTCAATGCTTCTTCATACTATTTCTGTACCATCTGCACTAGTAGAAAAGAAAGGCCCAGGGAGCCCTCTCAGTATAATTTACTATATTTATGTAGCACCTATCACCTGCTACCATATCTAGGTCAGTGATTCCCAAAGTTTGTTCCATAATATGCCAGAGTATCTCTGTGGGGCCATAACTTCTTAAAATATTCTCATAATGAAATTAATTTTCATTCGATTTATTTTTTTTTTTTAAATAAACACAGTTCAGGAAGGGGAAGCATGATGAAAGCAAGAACACAATTCTAAACTACAGTGTTTCCAGGGAAACTGACAACCAGAGAGATGTGTTTATTCCAAAATAGTTATTGATTTATTTATTTCTTCATTTTTTTTGACAAACATTCATGAAACGTTCACTTTGTGTCAGACAGTATACCGGGCCTTGAGATATAATGATGAGCAGTATGCAGCCCTTGCTCTAAAGTTGCTTGTGTTGAGGGCAGTATGATGGAGAGGCAATGTGAGATGAAATCAAAGGACCCAAATCCAACATCCACTGGGGGCCCAGCATGGGCCACAGAGACGGCATCACCCTCCATGTCTTAGCCTTGCCTGGTGTCTGTCGTCCTCAGAATTTGCACTAGGGAAGCCACACAGGATGTCCTGAGCCCCACAGATCCTACACTATCTCATGCCTTCACTTCTGTTCCAAAGATTCTGAAACTGAAGTGACCAGACCCAGACAGTGTTCAATTCACTATCTCTGTCTTCTGACACTCTGCCTATTCCATAACCAGGCGTCTCAGAATCAAACTTAACATCCTCATTACTGACCCAGTTTTCTTACCCACATACCTGATTTCTTAGCACACCTGGGTTAAAAATATGAAAATATTTTTGATGTTTTAGGATATTCTAAAGAGCATGATCCTGTGCTGCCTAGGTACACTGAGTGACATGAGTAAACTTCTTTGCCCACAAAAGGACAGTAGTGGCAGGGCACGATGGCTCACACCTGCAATCCTAGCAGTCTAGGAGGCCGAGGCAGATGGATTCCCTGAGTTTAGGAATTCCAGACCAGCCTGAGCAAAAGTGAGACCCCCATCTCTACTCCAAATAGAAAAACTAGCTGGTGTTGTGGTGAGCACCTGTAGTCCCAGCTTCTCGGGAGACTTGAGTCAAGAGGATCACTTGAGCCCAGGAGTTTGAGGTTGCTGTGAGATGTGATGCCAGGGTACTCTACCAAAGGTGACAGAGTAAGATTCTGTCTCAAAACAAAAAAAAAAAAGAAAAAGGACAGAAGTTCTACCCACTTAGAATGGTTATGAGAATTAAATAAGAAATGCTGAAGTTTTTAAAACAGTATCAAAGATTGTAAAGCTATGCAACAAATAATCTGTCCTCCAAATAACTTGTCATTATAATATTATAATTTTGATTCTCATCACTAACGGCATTTAAACAATAGCATTGTTCTAAATATATTTTAAGATGATAGTTCGTTTTAAAAAAGCTTGTGCCATTATGTTTTTTTTATTATTATTAAATCATAGCTGTGTACATTGATATGATCATGGGGCATCATTCACTAGCTTTACACATCGTTTACCAAGTTTCACATATACCCTTGTAAGATGTACCGCTAGTGTAATCCCACCAATCCTCTTCCCTCTACCCACCTCTCCCTTTTCCCCTTCCCCCCTATTCTTAGGTTGTAACTGGGTTATAGCTTTCATGTGCAAACCCTAAATTAGTTTCATAGTAGGGCTGAGTACATTGGGTACTTTTTCTTCCATTCTTGAGATACTTTACTAAGAAGAATATGTTCCAGCTCCATCCATGTAAACATGAAAGAGGTAAAGTCTCCATCTTTCTTTAAGGCTGCATAATATTCCATGGTATACATGTACCACAATTTATTAATCCATTCATGGATCGATGGCACTTGGGCTTCTTCCATGACTTAGCAATTATGAATTGAGCTGCAATAAACATTCTGGTATAAATATCTTTGTTATGATGTGCTTTTTGGTCTTCTGGGTATATGCCCAGTAGAGGGATTACAGGATTGAATGGCAGATCTATTTTTAGATCTCTAAGTGTTCTCCATATCTCTTTCCAAAAGGAATGTATTAATTTGCATTCCCACCAGCAGTGCAGAAGTGTTCCCTTGCTGTAGTGAATGGGGCAGGATATCATGGTATTCCCTGGGAATGTCTGCTCAGTGATGTCACCAGCATGTCATCCACAGGGTGCAGATCCTAAGTGGTCATTGCAGATGACAGTGGTCTACTAGTTGTTGTGGTCTGTGTGTCTTGGGTCTTTCCCACATTCATTTGTTGAACCCCTAAGCCCCCGTGAGATGGTCTGAGGAGGTGAAGCCTTGATGGCTTGGGAGATAATTAGGTTTAAAGTCCTGAGCGTGGAGTTTTCAGGATGGGATTAGTCCTCTTTTAAGAAGAGAAGGTGGCTAGAAAGCCTTCCCTTGGTCACGTGAGCATATAGCCAGAAGATGGTTGTCTACAAACCAGAAAGTGAATATATCTTCAGAAGATACCAGACCTGCTGGTCCCCTGAATCTCTGATTTCCCAGACTCTAGAACTCAGTACTAGGAGAAATAAATGTCTGTTCCTTAAGTCACTCTGCCTGTGATACTTCTTGGTATAGCAGCTCAAACCAACGAAGACTCTAGTAATGCAGAAACGATGATGATTCACAATCACATATTTTATATACTTCAACAATAGTGTGAGATATTATACATTATACATCGTATGCATACATATGCATACACGTGCGTAACAACTCCTTCGAAACATTAAAGTATAATAGTTAATGTTACGCTATCTACATCCATCATTAATTCAAAACCAGTTAGGTCAGAATTCCAGGTAAGTTACAGTCTGTCACCATCAACATTTCCTCTAAGTTTGCCCTATGCCCCCTTGTTCTTCTGCTTCCTTCTCCAATTTCTATGTACTCCCAAATTAAACGGAGTCATCGCTGTGACTGCCCAGATGAGGGGGCCACGTTCTAACAGGCAAGGCTCCGACACATTAAAATGTCATGTGCTTCAGCAGACTTCCTTCTATTTGGTGTTCGGAGCCAAAACCTTTTCCTTGAACTCCCTCTTGCTCCCTCCTTGATAATGTTGCTTGTTACTTCCAGTGACTGAACCATACGGCAAGTGGCACATACTGAGATTTAGATTCAAAGAGAAACAGACTACAGCCCATTTCACTTCTACCAGATTCTTCACAGGATGTGTGGGAAACCGGAGCAGCCAAAAACAAGGTGGCCCTTCCCACCCCAGCCGCACTATCAGCCTTCTGACATTCCCCTCCAAGGAGGAGAGACTGTGGGAAGGGCATCAGAGCCCAGCAGACACAGAAGATCTTTCTGCCTGAAATATTTTTAGAAATCGCATAAAAGTCATTAGTGAGATCATTGAATTTTCTTTCCTGAAAATATTTTTCGCAACGAAATGATCCTTACTATCTCTTTGATCAAACTGAAAGAGTGTGTAAGCACACATATTCCTCTAATCCACACTGCTCTATTAGAATCCAGAAAAAAAAAACATGGATTGATCAAATGTGCTTCTTCAGTGATGGGGGCTGTCAGGGAGGTCAAATTGTACTTCCTTTCCGGTACATTCTCCCTCCATGCTCATTTTAAAAGCGGCCTTACAAGTTTTCCATTAAGTTAAAGTAACACCTACATGACGTATAGCAGCAAAAATGTATCTCCATTTATTTCTGTCTTGCCCCAGATTTGGTTCACATTCTAGGAGACAAGAGGATATGAAAAGACCATTCTCCCAGACAGAGGCCTTCTGAGCACAGTGTACATTGTCCCTTGCATGGAAACCTCAGTTGCCTATTCTGCCCATAGTTAGTATTCACTTCATTTTTAAAATATAGCATGGTTTACGCTGAGGTAGTAGAGCACTGACAAAGAATTTGATGACAAAAAATGTCAACTCTATTGCAACTTAACCTATTTTAGGCAAGCCACTTGATCTCTCTTTGCCAGTTCGGAGGACTCCTGGCCCCTCTTTAATGAACTTTCTTGTTCAAAACAACAATCCACAAATTATCAGCTGGAGTTTCCCCAGTAGTCACTAAGTTTTCCCCTCGTTACTTCTGTTTTGATGCTTTTCCTCCCTGCTTTGAACTCTTAGTTTGTCATTCCAGCATCTACCTCCAGTCTCTGCAACTCTTTCATCCTAGTGGTTGGACTCAGCCCTCCCCTGAGAATCTGATCTCGGTTCACTTCCACCTTCATCTCTGCCTCTAGCTATGAATGACACTGGCCAGGTGGCCATGAGCATTGATGCAAATGGCTGAATAGAAGCTTCCAGGGCTAATCAGTTAAGTAGACAGTCTTTTGCCTGTTATTGAGAAAGCAGTAAGAGGTGTGTGGATGGTATCTAGTCATTATTGAGCGTCTGCTGTTCACTGACTGAAAGTTAATCTGCGTTAGGCACTGCTGGAGAGAGTCATGCCTAAGACTCCACTCAGATATACAGAGGTTTAAGAACCCAAGTCCATGCATAAACATGTATAAATTAAATACAGTATAAATTGGATAAATAAGTGCTGAGGGGACACAAAATATATAAAGTGGGACAATACTCCAGAGAGCTGAGTTATAAATACTCACCAGAGGCCACAACGGTGAAACTAAGTTGGAACTAAAATTCATGAGCATGCACACTGGGTGTGGAACAAGCCCACATAAATACTCAGTGCTCAGGGCGGTGCCTGTGGCTCAGTGAGTAGGGTGCCGGCCCCATATGCCGAGGGTGGCGGGTTCAAACCCAGCCCCTGCCAAACTGCAACCAAAAAAAAAAAAAAAATAGCCGGGCGTTGTGGTGGGCGCCTGTAGTCCCAGCTACTCCGGAGGCTGAGGCAAGAGAATCGCTTCAGCCCAGGAGTTGGAGGTTGCTGTGAGCCGTGTGACGCCACGGCACTCTACCCGAGGGCGGTACAGTGAGACTCTGTCTCTACAAAAAAAAAAAAAAAAAATACTCAGTGCTCAGATATGGCAAAGGGGGTGGCTCACCAGGAATCCCACCCTCCAGGAGAAGTCTTCCCAGGCAGAATGACTGGTTGCACACTCATGTTACTGGTTGCACATACTGATTATTTTCACACTCTCACACACAGCAGACTTCACGCCATTTGACTATACTTCTGTGACTGCCATTTACCAACTGGGAGAGGCAGCTGGAGACAATTTCTTGAGTCAAAACCCTCTATGCCACGGCCTCTGGATTGTGGTCCAGCCTGACAGCCACTTGTTCCTGAGTACCCCATAAGAGCTGACTCATGTGACCATGCTCTATAAAACCCATAGTGCAAGTTTTTTGGTGGAGATGAATTAAAGTTTGCAATCGAATGAAACGTTGGTAGTGATGACATCAAAATACTCAATTCTCGAAAAGGAAAACCTTGAAAATGAGACATTAGCAGAAGCTCTGGAGTCTTAAGCACTTGTCAGTTCGTGTTTTTAAAAAGTGCATCAGCCTTATCCAGTATCCATATAACCTTTCTCCTCTCCCTTGCTCTGTTTCCCTGGCAACCATTTAAAAGTACTGCAAAAGGCAGTGCTGTCTTGAAAAAAGAAAAGAAAAGGACAATAGTCTTAAGCTTTCTTTCGTTCTTGAGGGTTTTTCTCCACCATCTTCCCAACCACTTCCCTGGCTCTTGGAGGTGGTGCAGATTCTAAGGGCCATCTCACCGTGAATGTGTGACTGTGGGTAATTAAGGAGGTGGGTGTCAGGCCAGGTGGAAGCAGCTTCTTTGAGATTGTAGTTAGGCGTTCAGGGTCAGCTACAAGGCTCTATTTCTGGGGTAGAACCACACTCAGAGCAGAAACATAGCAAGGGAAGCCTTCACTAAGGATCCCCCCACCTTCAAACCTCTAAGCTGAGAGAGAGGCTGTGCAGAAGGCAAGGATACTGGCTGCCGGCTGTCACTTGGAGGGAGCATCCGGATGACAGATGAGGAAGCGCTGCACCAGGAGTCCAGCCCCACAGACCCAGCACACTTGTGCTCTGAGGGCCTCTGGAGGCCCAAGCAAGTCCAGGTTTGCCTTGACTTCCCAAATACTTCCAGAAGGTTTTCTTTTTTTGTTCTTTCTTTTAGCTAACAGAAAATTTCCTTTGTTCATCAACCCCAAATGTCCTGGCTCCTAGAATCAGCCAAGGAAAAAGATGATGTTTTACAGGACTACCCATCATGCTCTGGACAAAGCCTCTGCTAATAAAGGTCACTCACCCTTTTTGAACGGTTTGTTAAAGACCCTGCTCCCCACCCTTTTGCAAAAGGAAGGGCAAATACGGAGCACCACCCATGTGCCTGAAGCCCTGTAAAGGATTTACATAGGTGATCTCATTTAATCTCTCCAACCAATTTGTGAGTAGATACCATTTTTATTAGCATTTATATTACTCCCCCTCACCTACCTTCTACCTCTCAGAGGTAGAACTGTTTTCCCAAGGTCCAAGAGCATTGCAGAGCTGGGTTTTAAGCCCAGGTCTAACTCTAACAGGTCACATTGCTTCCATCAGCCTTGTTGCCTTCCTGGCATTGCCCACAATGCCTCTAGACAGACAGAGAAAGACAGAGGGAGCCAGAGGGTGGGATTAGGGCTCTCATACAAATTAAATCTGGGTAGCATGAGATGAAGAATTTTCCTCAAGGGCTAGAGTGGTTCAAGCCCAGTGGTGAGAACAACAGCCTCAGAAGTCTCCAGAGCTGGGAATGACAGTCTGATGTATTCTGCCAACTTACTACCTGTGCAGCCCTCAGCCCAAACCCTTAGCTTTCTTATTTATTAAATGGTAATGACATTAAGTCCCATCCCAAGTGGTTCTAAAGATTAAATGAAATGATGAAAGCATAGTGCATGTTAGATAACAATGGTAGCTTATTGTAATAATAATGACATTGAAAGGCAAGACAAAGACCCAATAACATTCCAAAGGGAAAGGCTCATTTTTACAAGGACGATCAGTGCAAAAAGAGATGACTATAGGCTGGACAAACTGATAAAAGAATTTAGCCCAACCTGGGATTTTTAGAAGCAAGAAAGAGGTCAAAGTTGTTAGAGGCAGCTATGAACTTCTTTTTTTTTTTTATTGTTGGGGATTCATTGAGGGTACAATAAGCCAGTTACACTGATTACAATTGTTAGGTAAAGTCCCTCTTGCAATCATGTCTTGCCCCCATAAAGTGTGACACACACTAAGGCCCCACCCCCCTCCCTCCGTCCCTCTTTCTGCTTCTCCCCCATGACTTTAATTGTCATTAATTGTCCTCATATCAAGATTGAGTACATAGGATTCATGCTTCTCCATTCTTGTGATGCTTTACTAAGAATAATGTCTTCCACTTCCATCCAGGTCAATACGAAGGATGTAAAGTCTCCATTTTTTTTAATGGCTGAATAGTATTCCATGGTATACATATACCACAGCTTGTTAATCCATTCCTGGGTTGGTGGGCATTTAGGCTGTTTCCACATTTTGGCAATTGTAAATTGAGCTGCAATAAACAGTCTAGTACAAGTGTCCATGAACTTCTTAAGCATAGGTGTGAGGTTGGTAATAAGTAGGTTTAGAAGGGACAGGGTCAAAGAATTGTGCCAGATTTTTTGGGGGGAGGGACAATGGAAAAAGAAAAAGTCTAAGGGAAAGATGGACCTGGTCATGGGAGGCACTTAAAGTTGGCATTTGTTCCCAAGATCACTGAAGTTTTATTTGTTAGAGAAGGTGCCAAACACAGAAGATTCTTGGTAAGGAGCAATCTGAGGAAATCACTTCTAGTCCAGTAAACCTTGGGGCCAAAAGGAGCCCACTGGAAGATGAGGTAACAGGAGCTCTCTGGCAGATGAGGTAATGATGTGGAACCTACTCAGAGTACCTTCCCCGGTCCTCAGACTTTCTACATTTCTTGACATCTTTACTCAGTAACCCACGTTAAAGACTAATAGAACTTTAGAAGTCAAAACTGCAGAAGGGGAGGAAAATTATAAAGAGATAGAAAGATAACTAGATCACCCTGGATAGTAAAGAGGTATTAGTTCTGTCCAGAGAAATTTGTCCTCTGAAGTAAATTCCAAATAGGTCAATGGAGGATGCAATATGCTGCCTGGGTGACACATGCTTTTATTTTATTTATTTACTTTTATTATTATTTTTTATTTTTTATTTTTTGCAGTTTTTGGCCAGGGCCAGGTTTGAACCCGCTCCCTTTGGTATATGGAGCCCGTGCCCTACTCCTTTGAGCCACAGGTGCCGCCCGACATGTGCTTTTAGTGGGTTTAACAAATAAGTTCTCAAAAGAGTTTATGTCATCTTACATCAAATCTTTACCTTTTTCTTTATTTTAGCCATTCTATTATGTTCTTTTATCCTCTAACTGCCTGTTGTTTTTTTTTTTAAGAAGTTGAAGACAAAGGTGAACGTGAGATTACTTAATGCTGATTCTTCTAAAAAGTTATCATAACAGATTGGTTTTAGGATGGTTATAAGACTTAGGGAATTGTTATAACATTGAGTAATGTAGGTTTTGGAATTCAGTTCATTTCATTTAGCTGTATCGAAGCTCTGCTTCCAGCTGGTTTTATGGACTCTTATTTGGCTCACTGCTTCTTTCTCTCTTCCTTTATGCTCATTCATTCACAAATACTTACCCAATCCCTGATTTCTATAAAATGCTATTCTAGGGGTGAGAGAAACAGTAAGGACTACAACACAGTGCCCAGCTTCATGTAGCTTATCTTCTAATGGAGGAGTTAGATTTAAAAATAAAAGACAAATAAAAACATAATTGTGGTACTCAGAAGAAAAATAAAGTAGAGAAATAGAGAGTGAAGCAAAAGCCCTGAGTTTGGACTGTCCTTGGGTAAAAGCAGAGACCCATGTGGCTGAAGGACAGTGAGCACTAGTGAGAGGGAGGGAAGAGGCACCAGAGGGACATGAAGGAAAGTCCTGTGGGGGTCAGAAGCTCTTTCTTAGGACCCTGGCTTTTACCCTGACAAAAATGGAAAGCCACTGCACAGAGAAGGAACACAGGCCACTCTACGTTTTAGCAGGATTGTTCTTTCTCTTCTGTTGAGAGGATATATGCAGAAGGGGATTATAAGTGAAAGCAGAGAGGACAGATAGGAGAGGACCATACATTTCAGGAAACAATCTCTGGGGCCAGGGTAGCTAAGATGAAAGAGCTCAGAAGTGCACACATTTTGAATATATTTTAGAGGTAGAACTGATAGGACTTATTGATGTATTAGATATTGGATGGTTTATAGACTAAATTTTTGTGCCACCCTCCTGCCTAAAAAACTGATATATTAAAATCCTAATCCCCAGGACGATGGTATTAAAAGATAGGGGCCTGAGTCATGAGAGTGGAAACCTCGTGAATGGGATTAGTGATCTTATCAAAAGGGACCCAGACAGATATCTCACTGTCTTTCTATCAGGTGAGGGTGCAATGAGAAGATGGAAGTGTGCACCTGGAATACAGCTCTCACCAGAACCCTACCACACTGGTACCCTGATTTGGGGCTTCAGTCTTTAGGACTGTGAGAAATAAATGTCTGTTGTTTTATAAGTTACCCAGTCTATGGTACTTTCTTACAGCAGCCTGAGTGGACTACAACAGGTTTAAAACACAAAAGGAAAGTGGAAGATAAAACTGGGATTTTTGGCTTGAGCAATAATAAGAATGAAATTGTCATCCCAGAAGAAAGCTGAAGGAGGAACAGGTTGGCAGGGTGCTTGAGTAGGTGGTAGAAGTATGACAATCGAGCGACCCAAGAGGTTAGTTTGTGACAAGTGAAGTTGGCAAACCTCTTAGACATTTAAACAGAGATGTCATGTAGGCAGTTGAACATATAAGTTTGTATTTTAAGAGATAATTGAAGGCTAAATATATAAATGAGGATATCCTCAGGGCACAGATGATCTTCAAAAATTATGACATTGGATAAGGCCACCTCAGAAGCCAGGAGAAACAGAGAAGCTAAGAAAATCAGAATTGAGTTCCGAGAACATAAATGTTTAAGAACTGTCAGATGAGGATTCAGTGAAAGAAAAGCATAACATGGAAAGGCAATGGATTGTGGCTGATGCCCCAGAGGCCAAATGAAGAAATAAAATACTTTTTGAAAAGGAGTCTTGAAACTTAGTAAAGTAAAATTCATTAGTGTCATTGTCAAGGAAAAATTGGGGAAAAGATAGGTAAGTGTTATGGAATAAATTTGTCTTCCTCAAAATGTATATGCTAAAACCATAACCACTGATGGGACAGAATTTAGAAATGGAGTCTTTGAAAGCAACTAGAGTTAGATGAGGTCATGAGGGTGAGGCCCTCATGATGGGATTAGTGCCCTTATAAGAGGAGACACCAGAGACATAGCTCCTGCTCTCGTTCTCTTTTGTGTGAAGGCACAGTGACAAGGCAGCTATGTATAAGCAAACAAGACAGTGATCATGAAACCAAATGGTCATCATTTTATCCTGGACGTCTGTCTTCCAGAATGGAAAGAAATAAATTTCTGTTTTGGGGCCACTTCTATGACTTAAGTGTTTGTCCTGTCCCAAATTCATGTTGAATCTTAATCTCCAATGTAACAGTATTAAGAGGTGGGGCCATTAAGGGGTGATTAGGTCATAAGGGCTCTGCCTTCTTAAATGGATCGAACATCCATTGGTTGATAGATGATTTGGCTGTTGCTGTAGCAAGTCTGTTATCAAAGCCACTTTGGTTCTCAGTGTGCCCCTTTGGCCCAGCTATGAAGCAGCACAAGGCCCTCACCAGCAGCTGACCAGATCCTTCTTCCCAATGTTGGATTTTCTAGCCTCCAGAACTCAAGAAATAAGCCTATTTGCCTTACTAATTACCCACTTGCAGGTATTCCGGGATAAGTAGAATAAAACAAAGAACGGACCAAAAAGCCACCCCATGTATAGTGTGGCATATGTGATAGCAGCCTGATCTAAATGAATTTAAGAGAAAAATGAATAAAGGGAATGGAAAATATTCTTCCTAGGACTTTTACTGTAATGAGGAGATAAGAACCAGAGTGGTAAGTGGAAGACTGTTACCAGGTCAGGTGAGGTTGCTAAAGATGGGAAAGCTTAGCACATGTACATCTGTGGATGGGAACAATCACATAGAGAAGAAAACTCATGATACAGAAAGAGGAACCCAGAGGACGAAGGAGGCAGGACCCAGAACACAGGTGGAGGCTCAGTCTATGATAAAAACTGACCTGGCCATCTGTTCCAAAAGAAAGGAAGGTCAAGTACTTGGGTTGGTAGGTTTGGTGGAAAAAGTGTGAGCATTTTCTCTTTTGATGGCAGATACATCCTCAGTGAAATACCAATTAACACCAGGAATGATGACAGTCAGGAAATACAGGAGATCTAAAGATTATTTTATTGAATTTCTCTTACATGTACATACCTATTTGTCTAGTGATGGTTTTGTATATTCTGTACAAGTCCATGTAAAATATTTTAATGAAAAGTGGAAGATAAAACATGTTATCCTACTAAAACTATAATCCTACTGTGCTGCTAAGTTCCAACCTTGTCAATACAGAACTTTCTTTGTAAAGAAACATTCCATCTCACTCTCCCACTGAAGATATTTCAGGTCTGCCTGATGGATGTTTAAATAGTATATTTTCTGTGTTTCTAAATGGATAATCAATCCATTTTATGGGTACCATAATCCACTCAGAGGTTTAGCAACTCATGTTGTTTAGGGGAGAGAGTACAAAAGATAAAATTTTCTCAACATCTACCCCTTCACTGTGAGTCCCAGGCAAGAAGAAAACCTGACAGTAGCTAAGTATCTGGTTTGGGTCAAAATTCAACCTCCAGTGCTCCTTCGTCCAACACAGCTACTCTAACTTACCTCACTCTGTGTCCTACTTCATTCTTGTCTATGGCTGTGTTCTGAGCTTGTTTCCTATGTCTTGGGCACCCATTCACAGAGTAGTGACAAACACTGTCCCCAAAATGTCCCCACCTCAGATGTCCATCTTGAAAGGGTGGTGCAGTGTTGATAAGGGTCAAAATTCTTGGCTGTAGAGATTATCAGATAGACTATAATCAAAAAAACCTTGAAGAGATTTTAGCTAAATACCAGATTTGTTGTCTTTGTATTGGTGGACCAAACTGAAGATGTAAATACAGCAGAACCTCCATAGCTGACCACCTCCCTGTATTGGCCACCTTTTTAAGTTGACCTAATTTTCCTAGACCCTGAGCACCTATCAGTACAATAGGCCTCATTCCCTATGTTGACCACCTCTGTATGTTGACCTGTTTTTTACAGTCCCTTGTGTGGTCAATTTGAAGAGGTTCTACTATATAGTAAGAACCTCCATTTTCTGAACACATTCTATTTTTTTTTTTTTTCTGATCCAGGAAAGTACTTAAATCTGTGACCTCATTTAATCTGCACTCCAAATTCAAGAAACAGGAATTATTAACCCCATTTTCCAAATGAGGAAACTGAAACTCAGAGAACTTGGCCGAGGTCGGGCAGCTATTGAGTGACAGAGCTGGAATTTAACCAAGTTCTGTCTGCATGTAAAGCCCTCTGCTCCTAATCACAGTGTATTTTCTGAGTCTGCAAGCCCTCTATTGAATTGTTTATTCCAGCCATGTGTGTGAAAGAGACATGTTCGTCAATACTTCAACTGCTCAAGGTAGAGAGTCCAACATGTCTGTTCCTCTGCATATGTGCCGACTTCACAAAAGCAAAGCCCAGTAACACTATCTCTATATTTCAGTGGGCAGACTGGGAATTGGACAAATGGTCTAATCAACCCACATGCACACACAGTATTTAAAAGGCACATGATACTACAGAACAATACTTCTCTACAGACAGGATGTTGGCAATGAATAAGCTGCTAAATAGCTGAACCAAAGGACCCACAGACACAAAAGCAAGCTTGAGTGTGATCAGGCAGGATATGTGGATGGGGAGGAGTGTTTTTATGCAATTTGGGTGATAGATTGGTTGTGTTAATTAATTCTGTATTTTTAAGTTTGTTGCCACTTCACACTAAGCATCTCCCTAAAATTAAAAAAAAAAAAATGTAAAAAGAGAGAGAGGGAAGCAAAACAAAAAACCTAATCTAATATTCAACAAACATTCTGCACCCAAACAGCACATCTTTGTCTGAAACCTTAGTTCCAAGAACCACTTACAGGCTTTCATCAACACATTATAATATTAATCAAGACTCATAATGCAGAGTGAATTGCATGCCAACAAATATATTTACACTGTAAATTGTTTGTTGAGGAGCCTTGGAGAGAAATGCTATTCACTGCCATAGAACTAAATAGTAAGGAAAACTCCTCACTAAAATCCAGAGACAATAAAGACTCTATAGAAGTTGATCCTCTAGAGCCTTGAGTAAGATTTGTCAGCATCCTATCCAAATTCTTATAAAAAATTTAATTTCCAAGCTACTTAATATTTTAAATAAAATGGTTTCACTGTAAGTTTGGATAGGCTTTTCTTCTCTTACTGACATATCTTTTATAACAGATTCCAGAATTACAGCTTTCATAAGGAGATAGATAGATAGACAGACAGACAGAGTAGAACTGCTTCTTGAGAAGTTCCTAAGGAATTTTCAGGTATTAGCTCAATTGACCTGGTTGAGTCCACCTTTTGGATGATTTCAAATTTCATTCCATCACCGTAATCATAGCTACTAATCATCCCCTTCTGGGGCTACTATATAAGTTGCCTTATTGACTTCCTATATCCACCCTTGACTTGTCATTCTGATGTGATAACCTATAGTGCCTGAATTCAGTATGCATCATATGAGATGGGGCTCTATGATAAATCACATGGTCACCCTCCTTGTAAGGCTTTGCACTGTCTGTCCCCACCCAACCTCCACTTCCCACTTTCCCTTCATTCTCTGACCTTCCTACAGCGCTCTAAGAGGCCATACTTCTTCCCTGCCTCCCAGTCTATCTCAGGCCTCCTATTGATACATTCTCTCAGCATTCCTCACTTCCATTTCAGAGCACTTAGCACAGTGAGCAATTAAATAATCATTTTTAATTCATTAATTTAAAGTCTATCTCCCTTGTTCTGATTCATTTTCATAACATATTCCTGAATTATGAGAGATGTTAAGTCCAAGAACAATATACTGGAAGAGTGCTTTTGAAAATATAATTATCTTCATGAATTTCCTTTCGTGGCCAATATAAATTTAGTGTTCATTGTATATAAGGGCTATTCAGCTAACTAACTAGCTGGATACATACATCCATATAAAAATTTATATCCATATACCTATGGGTATCTACATCTACACGTGCATATCTAGATAAATGTGTGCCCATCATTGTGCTCACAGATAGATTTAGGTATGGTATCTATGTGTCCCCCATCTATACAGTGCAATGCTGTGTGCACACAAGCACTGCAAGACTTAGTTGAGGTGATATGACCCCTGGAAACCTTATCTGGAGGCAGAGGGGCTGTAGCAAGAGCTTACACACTCCATTGCTTAATCATCAATGCACCAACATTATCTCTACTGAGCTAAAATACATCACAGGCACAATTGGAAAAAATAATAGTTCATTCATTCTTAGGCACCTTGGATTTTTGCACTTACCCCTGAATTCCTTGAATTTCCTTTGCACCTATCAATGTTAATTTTATTTCCCAACAGACCAAGAAAGAGACATGTTAAGTGGTAAGTAAAAAGAAGAGCTAGTGGCATTAAAACCAACCTTTGTGTATCCATTCAGTAAGCAGGTGCCCATTCAGATCTGATCTCATACCTGAGCTGAGTGCCAGTCCCACTGAGGGAAGGTAGCCAGCCAGTGTTGCAGCTGCAGGGCACAGACCGGGAGAGAGTCAGCCCCTCAGCTTCAGCCTCCAAAAGTAAGGGACCCTTTCTGAACATACAAAGACTAATGAGGTGTTATTCTTGCCTTTAAGGACCCACTTCATCAGGGAAAAAACAGCTTTAAGAAGTACTAAATGTAAAATATAAATTTCTTAACACAATAACTAAGAAAATGCCATGAAGGCTATGTTAACCAGTTTGATGAAAATATTTCAAATTGTATATAAAACCAGCACATTGTACCCCATGATTGCATTAATGTACACAGCTATGATTTAATAAAAAAGACGTAAGCCCATGATGCTTACTGAGCACAGAGAGGTTCCACTAAGGTAGAGAGTGGATGGAGGTGATAGAGGGCCATGGAAGAAGAGATTGATGGAGGGGCAGGCTCAGGAGTGGCTTCAAAATCACTGCGACCACAAGCTCAGTTTGCAATGTGAGTGGCTGTCCTAGTGGTGCAAGGAAGTGTGATGTGCTAGGCAAAAGGAGGACTTTAAACAAAAATACTGGAAATGACTCATCTTGTTTCTGAACATTAAGTAGTTCAAAATAAGGAAGTTCAAGGACACTTCATCTACGGTGTTCTGGTAGTGGGGGTGGGGTGGGAGGGATAGAGCTATTTTTAAGTAAGAGTAGACAACAAGCCTAGACAAACTTTGTACCATACTAAGGTATCTGGAAATTTTTCCATAGACAAACAGATACTATTACAGAAATTTTAATTAAGAAATTAAATACACAGAAAATTGAAAACTAGTTTGAACATGAATCATAGGAAAGTCCTGTTTTAGTTTATAAAAAGGACTACTATTGGTAATTTCTTATAATTCAACTTAAATTCAACCTAATGAACATTTGTATATCATCATATGGATTTAGCAACTGGTAATTTTTGTGATATTTGTTTCATATTTTATTCTAAAATATTTTAAAGTTAATTATAACCACTATGGCATTTCTCTCATAAATATTTAACATATACTTTTAAAAGTAGGTATGTTTCTACAGAAACACAAAATTGTTATTGGCTTAATAAAATCAACAAATATCCTTTCATATCATCCAATACTCAGGCCATATTCGAATTTCTTCAGTTTCTTCAAACAGATATTCTACAGCTGATTTATTCAACTTAGTAGATTCTATCAAGAACCATGTGTTATTAGACTTGATTGTTACACTACTTAAGTAAAAGAAGCCTTTAAAGGAGTAGCTTTAAGTGAAACAATTGGGCTGCTATGTTTTAACTATAAAATAATGTTCTTAATATATTTGAAATGACAGAATGACCTGTATAAGGGATGGAAATCCAAGCCTGAGAACTTCCTTTCTCATGTATGATTCATGAATTCATTCCTGAAACTATAATCATATATAGTCAAAATCTACTCATTTTTTTCCTATTAGGTAATGAGTTACTTGATTTTTCCTACCTCACACAGTTCGTCAATAGTGTGTTAATATTTTTAAAGTCCTTTGTAGTAGAAAAAAGCCACAACCAGCAACAAAGCAACAATATAAGGTGTTGTTGAGTTAATAGCCCTCTATACATTGCCAGAGCTGATGAGGAACGCACCACCTTTAACTAGAGGGAAGTGGTTTCACACAGTCTTGCCACACAGCAGGTGGTTGGCAGCATGCAAACGGAAGTCTGTCCCAGTGCAAAGCAAATGCAGAAAATATCATGTCTCAGGTCTAACTAGTCAGGTTAGAAGCCAACCCTCTGTCCTCAGGAATTTGTCAATAGGCCATAAAAAACCCTGCTTGGGGAAGACTAGCCATACTCAATCACTGTGCTCCAAACACAACCCATGACCTGTTCCCTAACCAAGGTGGTGATGGCTATGTGTCTCAACCATGAGATCTATGAGTCAATTAAATGAATGCAGTGTTTTTACAGTACTAATTGTATGGATATACCAGCAAGGAGGGCATCTTTCTACCTCATCCTTGAAAATAATCTTATACTAGTGATGGTTCCAATAATAAAACACACAGTAGGGTCATTCTAATAGGGGCACAAAAGAAGAAGTGACTATTTCTGACAAAAGTGAGAAATAAGAACTTAGAACAAAGAGTTACTTACTATTTCTGAATGCTAAATGAACTGGGTTTCTTGGTGGCCAAAACAAAGACACACAACTAGCAAATAAATTCCCAGGCTTGAATTTCTTTTCCTAACACAGTGAATTGTCAATATCATCATCATCTCATTGCCATGTCACTACCAGGTGCATTTGTGTGTAATACTTAGTGCTAAGGAAGCAGCTGTAAGATTAATGCATTCACTGTAAAAACCTGTTTCCCTTGGGTAGCGCCTGAGGCTCAAAGGAGTAGGACGCCAGCCCCATATCCTGGAGGTGGCAGGTTCAAATCCAGCCCCCACCAAAAACTACTGTTTCCCTCATGTTTCAGGCCATATTTATTATGTTTCACAGCACAAAACATAAACTGTTCAACACATCTATGGCTTATGTGGAAATCAAAACCACACCTCTGAAATGAAGTACTTCTGGCAATTCAATAAATAATTTTGTGGTGATTAAAATAAATATAATTTGCAGAGTACCCTGCTAAGAACTAGAACTATTCAAGGTCTTCACATCTATTAACTCACTCAATCTACTTAGCAACAATGAAAAAAAAAAAAAAAGTACTATTCTCATTTCATGAGGAGGAATTTGCTATTCTGGGGTAGTTGGAACCATTTCCTGAAGTCCACAGCTAGTAAGTGGTAGAGTTAGGGTTATACTACCATTTGTCTAACGTGAAAAGTCATGTTCTTTCCACTATGCTCTGTGGTTTCTTATGATCAAAATGTCCTTCTAAATGAGATGTTGGGGAAAGGTTAGCTGGGGATACCTGCAAGGAGATATGATTAGTGATATATATATATACAGCATCTGATGTCATGAGTGTCTGAAAAAAGCTATTGATTAATACAGAATAAAAGAGCGAAGGGGAAAAATCCTTCGAGAATGTCCCAGGTTTCCGCATGGTGAGCCTTGAAGAGTACCATTGGCCCCATCAACACAGCACTGCCTAGCAAGGCAAATAAGCTCTCACTCCCAGCAATGTAGCCGCTCAGAGCTGGTATCTCCGTGGCTCCCCCTGAGCATTCCCTCCCCTCTCTCATTTCTCATCCTACTACAAAGACAACTCATTTTTTGCACAAACAAAACAATTCTATGCTAAATAAATCAACTTGTGAGTACAAAGCCAACAAGCCCTGGAGAACTTGCTTTGCCTGGTGAGTACCAGGCCTCTACAGCTTTAGGACTCAAAGGGATGGATGCTAGTCACTGTTATTAGGAAATGAAAATGAGTATTCTCTGATGTTCTTTAAACTGCAGGGTAACTAATTAGCAGGAGGTACAGATCTCTCAGCACAGAGATGTCCTTAGAGAGGGAAGGGAAAATAATCAGGAAATGAAAGAAATACTTCTTAGTAGTTTCTGTTGGATTGTAAGCTCTACTCAGCATTATTGCTAACATGCCTGCAGCTTGGGAGCAGATGGAAAGTGGAATTGTGGAAAGGGTGAATTTCTACGTGTGATATGTCCTATCCTGAGACATCCCTCCACACAATCCATGCTTTTGTACCCCATCCAACATGTGCATGCAGAGCCTGTGAGCCTTTCCTCACCAGGCTACCTCACACTGCCTACTGGGGAAGTGATCTTCCCTAGAACTGGTGGCATTCCCTAACACCAGTGACTAACCACATGATTGTGCAGATAGAAATCCTGGGCAAAGACATTATTTCCCATGTATGAACCATGGAATGTGATTTAACCTCCAGGGTCAGAACTCACTCCTGAAAATGGCGATATTAATATCTACTTTATAAGATTGTCATAAGAATTAACCAGGTAAAGCATGTAATGCTCTCATCACAGAATCCTGCACATGATAAAGATTTAGGAGAAACATGTATTATCTCCCTCCTGTCCATGCTTAGAAAACTCCCATTCCGCTGAGAAGAAGAAAATAGCATTGGATAAAGACATCTGCTAGCTCTTCTCAACCTCTCACGCAAGCATCTCTAATGAAGGAGGAGTGATTTCACTGATTGGTGAAGAGTCTGGCATTTCTTGGGCCACATTTAAGGACAATTAAGCTCAAATGTGGTCTGGCACTTTCCCCCTGCTCTGCTAAATTCATATTCTAGCAAGGTAGCATGTTCCTTGCTCTCCGAGAACTCCCACATAGCCAGCATAGCCCAGGTGGAGGCCCATGCCTGCCTCTGATGATCTCAAAATATCCATGCTCTTGAAGGGGACAGGCACAAGCCTCTGTTCAGATGGCTCAAGGAAGGGAGAATAATGTTCATTTTTCCCATCCAGCTTCTCCCCAGTGGAGGCCACAGTGTCTAGATAAGATGGTGGTGGCAGAGGCTGAAGAGGCATTTTCCATGACTATGTGCCCAGAGCCCTGGATTTCAGAGTAATAAAGTTGTGATGGGACTTTGAGCTTCATCTACTTTCTCATTTCTGTCCTTAGTTGTCACAGGACTTGAAGAGGAGGGCTGACGTGAGTAGTAAGAAAAACAGAAAGCAGATAGTGAGTATAACCAGTATCACTACCGTTATTAAAATCCAATAATACTTTTACTATCCAAAACATTCCCTAAAGGAAGAGTGTGCTCAGCCACTTTTGAACTTTAACGTAAGAGTTCTAAACTCGTGACAGCACAAACACAGATATTAAAATTGATACCGGTTATACATGTAAATGCTTTACGACAAGGGACCCTGTTATTTCCTCCTCATAATTCCTGACAGAAGCAGCCTCTTGCCCTGTGATACACATTGGATGTTTGTCCTCTCTAAATCTCATGCTGAAGCTTGATACTCAGTGCTGTAGAAAGAGTCTATAAGAGGTGTTTGGGTCATGGTTTGGTGCCTTCCCGACATTACTAACTGAGCTCTCCCTATATAGTTCACAAGAGAGTTGGTGCTTTAAAAGAGCCTGGCACCTCCCCTTCCCTCTTTGCTGCTTCTCCCCCGTGTGACACACCTGCTCCCTCTTTGCCTTCGGCCTTGGTAGGAATTTTCCGGAATCCCTCACCAGAAGCAGATGCCAGCACCACGCTTCTTATACAGCCTGCAGGGCCATGAGCCACATAAACCCCTTTTCTTTATAAATTACCCAATCTTAAACATTCCTTTATAGCAGCAGTTCTCAACCTGTGCGTCACGACCCCTTTTTAACAGTGAAAATACCTTGCGGCATTACGAAGGTTGAGGACCACTGCTTTATAGCAACACAAAATGGGCTAACAGAGCCTGTTTGCTCCTGAGTTTAGTCCTGACGGCTTACTCTACTTCCTCATTATCAAAAGAACCAGGACTGTGGAGTTGATTATCTTTCCAAGCTTCTGAACCAGACTTAGAACAATCTTTATCATCAGTGAGGAATAGGAGTCCAATAACAGAAATGTACAGGAAGAAAAATATTCCAGAAAGAGATTTTTGAAAATATCCTCTTTCCCTACTTTTGCTCCCTAGAAATAAAGATGTCCCTGTAACAATAAACACATCTAGTGCCCAGATCTTGGTTCCTACATGACACACCTCACTCAAGAGAACCAGGTTTCATTGGAGAGATGCTTGACTTTAGTACTAAGGAAGAGAAAGCACAGATGAGTCTAAAATACCCTCCTGTGCCAGAAAGCAAGGTCATGTTCAAATAATGATGAGGAAACATCAAAAAAATATAGGTGTCATCTTGATGGGACACTAACTTGATAAATATAGGCAATATGAGCATGTCAACAAATAAACTGACCATGTTATAATCCTTTGAACTAAATAAACTTCATGATCCCATACTAAAAACTAACAAACAAGCCAACAACTAAACGAATGTTGGAAAATGAAAAGCTCTTCCTCACAGAAATATATTAACTAATAGCTGCATAAGGAATGATGGACTGAGAAAAAGAAACCCATCACTTTGCAAACATACCCAAGTTACATTTGACTTGGGGGGATCATCACTGGATGAAAAGCCAGTGGGTAAAAATGTGATGAAGGTAAGTTATTTACATCATCTCAAAATATCTTGTCGGCAACTATTTACTTATTTTAAAAGAAAAAATAGTAACATTACAGTGGAGAATCCTGGTACATACCATCTTAACCGAGTGATTAATGGGTATCTCCACTAGAGAAACAGGCTGACATCATGAGCCCCTTACCACAATGGTGAAGAAGACCACATCATGTACAAGGTATTCCCACATCCAAAATGCAAAACCAGAATCAAAACAGGGGGACATATCAAACAAACTCTTTGTCTATAACCTCACATGGTAGAAGCGGGGCAGAATTTTTTTGAGAGCCTTCTTGATAAGGGCACTAATTCCATAATGAAGGCTCCATCCTCGTGACCTATTAGCAGCCCCAAATCCCCACCTTATCGTATCCTCATATTGGGGATTAGGATTTCAGTATATGAATTGGGGGATGGGGGGGTGGATATAAACATTCTAGACCATAGCAGGGACATTCTACCAAATGTCAGTGTCTTGAAGACAAAGAAAGACTATGAAGACTTGACAACTAAATGCGATGTGAGATTTTGTACCACATTATGAATGGAAAACTAAAATGTTATAAGGGATGTTACTAGGAAAATTAGAAAGTTTCAATAACTGTGTATCAAATAATGCTATATCCAAGTTTTTATATTAATGAGAATATTTCTTGTTCTCGAAATATACACACAGAAGTGTTGGAGAAAAAAGGTATGAAGTTTGAAGCTAACTCTGAAATGGTTAGAAAAATGTTCATTTACATGTATATGTGTGTATTACCTATATCTACGTATCTATTTATCTGTCCATCCATCCATCCATCCATAGGATGATAAATCAAATGTTACAAAATTTTAACATAGGCATATCTTTAGAGGGGTATTTTTATACTGATACTCTTATTTTTTCTATAAGTCTGAAAAGTAAAAAGGTTAGAAAGTTCATATTTGTAGAGTTACGAGAGCAATAAAACATACCGGTTTATTTGATTTTCTTAAAAATCACCCTGGGTGATCTGCATGGGCCCATGCAAACTCACACAGGTTAGTAAGATCCTTATTTTACACACGAATACACTGAAGCTCAGACAGATTATTCGATTTGTTTCAGGTTAATAACTAATATTAGAAAATACATTTAGAAACCTTGAGCCTGAGTTAAACATGCACTAAAAGCTCTCCAATAATTTCTGCTTAACTTCCATTTAATTGACATGCTAAGTTACCTGGCCTCCCTGCTCCTGTCATGCCGGCTGAAGTCCACAGCATTTTAAATTCCTGCTGGATGCCAATCATCCCCTCTGGACTCCCGAGACACTCACACGCTGCTTGAGCCCTACATTTACCAAGAGCCAGTTGCATCATTTCCCAAATCTGTTCTTACCAGCTGTATTTTTTCATTGAATTACATAACGTAGCTAAAGTCTTCATAAACTGATACAATCTGAGTGTGAAAAGAGATTTGCTCTTTCTAGGAAGACCAGAATATTTTGGAAGCATTTAATAAAATAGGTTTAAAAAATACCCCTGCCTTTGCATTGACTATGGGGGGGGAAATAGCAGAGAAGGGGAAAAATCGCAGAGTCTGGAAATAATTTGCACTCAGATTGCTTCGCACTAAGAAAACTTCACCTTCATGCTGGACTTTAAACAAATCCAAACTAGTGATGCCTTTTAAATAGTGTCTATTCAGAAAGACAGTTCCCAGACAGCAGGTTTAGTTTCCAATCAAAGGCTTTGACCTTGTGGTCAAAAGTCAAATCAAGGTTCATTTACATACTTTGTTGTGTGTACAATGCTTGTACTATTGTTTGTGAACCACCAGTGTGTAGCTTTTTCTTATACTACACTGCTTGCATTCCATTTGATACTATTGTACTGATTTTAGCCTAGTCTCAGTTCCCTACAACACCTCTCTCTTAGGTTTAGTTTATATAACAGAACTAAAGACCACCCATGATTCAGACCAAGGAAGGGCTTGTCCCTCATCCCCTCTGTCCCTATGTGATGCCATCACCCCAGCCATAGCAGGATGTGGTGTGATTCATCTAACTCCTTCCTGTGCCCCCAGACCACCAAACTATCCATTCTCTAAATAGTGAATGCAATTAAAGCAAGACATGAAGCCCTGAGATTGCTACAATTTGGGGGCCTGTTAATTAAAATAATATGATTACATATATCCAGATTGAGTCCTCTCTTTATTCAAACTAGAGAACAATTAATGTGCATTGCGACCATTTGTTAACCATTTGGGGGCTCTGAGTGCTTATAATTGATTTACGCTAAGCATTGCAATGACCTGGCAACCCAGAAAATGATCAGCAGAAGCTGACACATTTCAAAAAGGAAAAAAACACCATTATCTACCTTCTCAACCAGAAATTGCTGCCTAAGTAAAAGAAGGGAAGAACAACACACACTTTGGGCTCTGAACACCAGCCTGTCTCCCACCAAGAAGTCACAGGCTTTGTGGGTGACAGTCCCTACGTTTTATGGCCGTGCCCCATGCAAAGCCCATAGTGGGTGGGAGCTGCTAGGGATGCAAGGAAGCCAGGAGGAGAAAGTGGGGTGCTGGTGAAAGGAGCACTTTATTCGATAATATTGTAAAGAGCAGCTTGTACTGTAGAGCAAGAATCTCCAAGTAATAAATGTCAGGTTTATGAGCAATCGAGCCTCGCAATTCCTGACTGAAATTGCTCTTTAAGGTCAGCTCAGTAAGTGCTCCTGGGGGTGACAGGGCTCCTGCTGAGGAGGTTTGTGGCGGCTGCAGCAGCCTAGGAGTGGGGGAGGCCTGGGGTGCTAGGCTCACGCATGGTGTTATTGCCCCACAATGAAATATTCCGAGTAGTTTCAATAAAGGAAAACATCCAGCCATCCCACAAACAAGCGTTAGTGACAGGCCTCATTAAGCGGATATTTAACTCCGGAACCACTCCCAACAGGAGACAATACCCTCCTTAGCACTGGGCTGTGGGCCCTCCCAGGGCGTCAATGTGGATTTCGTTAAATCAAAAGCAATTAAGGAAATGGAATTCTCATTTCAATATCTGCCCTGCACTCCAAGTCCATGCTGCCTTTGGGTGTTAGTTACTGTACGACCACGCAATATAAATTCTCAACAAGTAAAGGGGAGAAGGGTGTGGGTAACACACCTACGTGCACGTGTGAAATTGTGCACGCACCAAAATCGACTTTGATAGTTAAAGGTGGAGAGACAGATTCCTCTTCTTTTGTCCCTGCAGCAGGGCAAACACAACTTTATCTCATTGCCTCACTATCTCCAAAGAAAGTAAGTGGAATCTGGGTTGCAGGAATTTACAAGATTATGGTGTTCCTGCCTACGGGGACACAACCTGTGCAAAGGCTGTCCTGAAGGTGTTCACAGGGGGGTGACAGGGAGAAAACCAGAACCGGCAATCTCAACCCTGTACAGTAGAGAGCTGTGTGTTACTCTGCAAAAAAGGAGGGGACTAGCAGCAGTGTGACATGATTCTGAATTTTATTTTGGGGATATTATTAGAAGAAGGAACAAACTCAGAACTTTAGCTTTTATTGTCAAAAGTTATATAGGCATATATGGGTATTCCAAAGTTGACAAATACTTCCTGAACACTTGCTCTGTCCCAAACGCTTGTCTTAGATTCTGAGGATACTGCAGTCCAAAACGGACACCATTTCCTGCCCTCTGGGAATTTGTATTTTAATTGAGCCTCCTTATACTCACTGAAAAGCAAGCAAGCGTGTAAAGTCAGTTAGCTTTGTGCTGGAGTAATTGCCTTCGGGATAAGGAATGAATGAATGAGATGTGGGAGGGATGGAAGGTACCAGGCAGGGATAGAGGGAAGGAGAGAGGAAGGAAGGACAGGGATCCAGGCTTACTCACTTGCTAAGCCCCTAGAAAGGTAAGCCTATTATCAGAGAACTAATCTCACACCTGATTTTCCTGCCAGTCTAGCTGACTCACAGGTGTTCAAGTCACCTGCTATAAGGTAAGGTTAAGGAAAATACCTCACTCTGGAACTTGTAAGCCAAGGAGCTCGCTGCTTCTTTACTGTCCTATTCAACCACGTGGCCATTTTGAGACAAGACTCTTTAAGGAGCTCAGTAGAAGTAGCAGCACCTGGAATTGAACCAGCTACAGCAGAAAAAGCCTGGGGCAAAAATTAGTGCGAGGAGGAGCTACAGGAGGGTGGTCTTGGGGGGTCCAGTGACTGACACAATAGGACACAGGGATGATGAGCAGCTCTGTGAGTTGATTTGTATTTCCTGGGGTTACTGCAGCGGGGCCTTGATAGACCATATGGTCTGGCCTTGACCCTCAAATCTCTGCCTGCCCTCAGAGCAGCAGCCCTCGCTGTAGCTGGCTTCCACTTCTTGTTATTCTTGGCACTAGGAGTCCCGATCACAGGGTGGTTCAATATCATAATCCAAAGAATTAGATAGAAACCATCTGGAAGAGCAACCAACTTTAACCTTGAGGGCTACTTGCAAATAACCTTCATCCACAGAGCCCTGTGTTCACATGGAAAAAATAGGTTAGTCAGAGCATATTTCAAAAAGCACCGGGGTCCTGGGAGCCATCCACCCCAGAGGAGACCGACATTTAACCGCTAAGCTTTGATATCTATAGAATGTGTTTTTTCTCATCTGCTTAGTGCCAAATTTCCAGTTTCTTGCACGATGGGGATGCAATAAACAGGGCCAAGAAGGTAACAAAACTCACTGCAGGGTGCGAAGGAGCAGAAAGCAAAAAGGCCGCGCCTGTAATAAATCAATTAGCAGATTATTCAACAGAGGAAACACAGTGAAATAGACCAGTGGTTCATACTATGCACTCAGAAGGCAGAAAAGGAGCATGTGAGGATGTCAGACAAGCAACCATCCTACCATCACTATTTCTTTTTAGGCACAGCCCCCCTAGTGTCCCGACTTCAGTTCCTATCGAGCACGTCTTTCTGCAGAAGTCTGTGCACCACTGTTCACCCACACAGTGCTATCAGCCTAAGTCCCACTCGCCAACGTGTGTGACTTCCTCAATTAACGATAGCAGAAAGGAATATAATTCTCCAAAAGCCACAGCGTTAAATCCATGAAAATACATAGACTATAAATGCAGAGTTCTGTGTTTATGGTTCCCTGACTTAACTACCTCGATAGTGATTCTTCCTGACAAACCATCTCTCTTCAAGGTGACTCTCTTCAGGAAGGAGTTTGTGCTGTTAGAAAAAAAGGGTTACATCTCACCTCTATTTAACACTGCATGTGGTAGGAGCTAACACGGCCTCTTCTTGTAAACGAAGCGTAACTGCTCAGTTAGGCAGGATGTGGAAGCAACTCGGGACAGAGCCAGGAATAGTCCCTCTGTTCTCTGGATTAGAGCCACACGGTTCAAAGCCCAGCATTCTACACTGGGCACAAGCATTTTAGGGTAAATGCCATTTTCCAGAACACTGATTCTTAGGTCCAAAATGTTCCCACTATCTGCACTGCTGGGAAATGAACTACAAGGGAGATAAGATAGCCAGATAAGCTCACCTTTTCTGCCTCCCCACGTAGCAAAAAGAGGAAGAGTGAATAATTACCAACGACTATTTTTTGCCAGGATCTTTCCTTGGAATAGTAAGAACCTTGCTATCAAAGATCTAAGATCTAAATTTATATCTTAATTATGACCAGCCTGAAAAGTACACTCTACAAAATAGGGCCCGATGTCCTGGCTGATTAACCCTTTCCCATCCAAGTTTTCTGCCACCTGCATGCTCCCCAGCTCTTATTTATCTGGGGAAGGAAAGACATTGGTGAACTAATTAATTAATTATCCTAGAGTGTTAACAGAGAAAAATGTATATATGAACTCATCTGATGATTGTATTATCTATTTTGAGATCATATAAAATAAAGTATTTTTGTTTCTGTTTATAAACAAACTTAAGTCAGAGGAAGTCTGACATAAGATCAGAAACAGTTAATAGTGAGATTATGCACTGGGAGAGGGTGCACCTCCTTTTTTAATAGGACCCTACCTTAGAATATGGGATTTCAAGAGTCCTTGTGGAAATAATATGCCTTCCAGGAACAAGGCACAGCCTTTGCTAGCCCCAGAGGGTCCTTCTCCCAGGATGTGGTGGCCCTGGGGTCCTGGGTCGGCCTGGGCAGGTGGAGCTGCCTCCAGCCTCCTCTGTTCTCCTTTTCACCCTTCACTAGATGAGCACATTCGATTCTATCCATTTCATATATTGAGGCTTTCAATGATAATTTATTTTCCAGAAAATGACTCCACAGCTTAAATAAAAATGTTGATGGCCACCGTGGAGATGGCTGTTCCCCACAGCATTAGCTAACCTGCAAAGACATCTGCAGACTTGGAAGGGCGTGACTGAAGCCCAGCTCAGCTCCCCATTGGTCTCAAGACCTATCTTGAAAGTCGGAGCCGATGGGCGTCAGAGAAGGAAGAGAAACATCTTTGGGGGCCCTGGCATCACAGCTGCTGTCTTCTCCCCCTGTTATGATACAAATTCGGGGTACAGGAGCAAAACAGAGGAATGAAAGGAGGGTAGAAGAGATTGGCAGGGAGGGGCAGAGACCTAGGGAGGGGCACAGTGACAGCCAGCCAGCCACGGAGGCACCCTGAGAGGTGACATATGATACATCCTCTTTTCTCAGCCTGCAGCTCCCTTCTAGGAAGGAGGCCAACATGAATTCTTCCACTCAGCAGTGCTGAGATAGACCCAAAAGAAAACAAAAAGGGGATTAATCTCGGCAGGGCAGGTGTCCCTCAGCCACATTGTAAAACCCGCCTTCCATCCAGGGTTTGATTTGAGGAGGGCTTTGCCAGTAGCTGAAACACCAACCCCAGGCTCTCTCCCCCTCCCCCACCATATCTCATTTTATTTCTATCAAGCCGAGAGTCTGATTGCCTCACTCTGGAGGGCTGGCAGTGGTGCATTAACCTGGCGGATCTTGGTGTGCGATGTGGGCTGCCAGCGTGGCTATCAAAGGACCACTTCTGTCTGTGCGGGTTCCTGCAGATCCGGACAGAAAGCAGCAATGGAAAAGTGTCAGCACCAAGGTGGCATTTTCTGGCCTGACAATTAACCTTCACATCGGTAAACGTGCACCGAAAACAGCTCCTCATCCTGATACTCTAAGTTTCTTCACTTTGAAAATGGGTGCATGGCAGCGTCTGTGGCTCAAAGGAGTAGGGCGCCAGCCCCATATACTGGAGGTGGTGGGTTCAAACCCAGCCCTGGCCAAAAACTGCAAAAAAAAACAAGAAAATGTGTGCAGTGCACCCCATCCTTTGATTCACAAAGGATCCATTCCCACCCTCTCTCACTCTCATATGTCACCTGCTCAATTATTTTTCTGTACCCCCTTTCTTCTGGATATTATCAGTCCCATCTGGCTTTATAATTTTTATGGCCTTTTTTTTTTTCCTTTTGCATGAGTGCCTGTCCCACAATGGGTTAAGTGATTCCACTGAGCCTAAACATTCTTAGAAATAACTCTATCAATCACCGCAGGAGCTCTGAAAGGGAGATTATTGAACATGCACATTTTAATTGAGTTTTCTAAAGAGAAAGAGAGAAAAAGCTCTGTACTTAGCACCCACCGGTCTGTAGTGGTAGCAAAGGAGCACAGATTTGACTTTCAAAGATGTCTGGTCCAAAATTATCTCCTACAGGATAGGTTATGTCCTGTCTTGAAGGGTTATGTCCTGTCTGGATAGGTCTTTTGTCACGCTGTCAAATTTTACCTATAATTTGGCTTATTTTAAACAGACTGTACTCTGCATGCTAGTCTTCACTTGGGCCCATTTTGGTGGAAGCACCTTCCAGAAGGTTATCTGATGCATACAAATGCATGGCCAGTAGATTCAAAAGACACAGCCCGTTCCTCCCTGCTGTTCTGATCTATACACTGAAATAATTCCCTGTTCTTGTTAACTCTATTAATTTATTACTGATGCACTGAATGGCATTCAAATGGCTTAGAAACAATAAATTCCTTCCCCAGATACCTTACATCAACCTTCTAGGTGGATCATTCACCACACAGGCTCTGGCCAATGAGAATAGGCAATGTTAGGAAGATGAAGTGGGGCGTTGTGCTGGAAAGCCAAGCCTCATCCCGTTTCACCTCCTCTTTTACCATGGACATCCGCACCCAAGCCTTTGGTGATTCTCATGCTCTGCTTGCAAAATAAAGTTAAGACTCACCACCTCAGCTCAGCACCGGTGGCTCAAGCGGCTAAGGTGCCAGCCACATACACCTGAGCTGGCGGGTTCGAATCCAGCCTGGGCCCGCCAAACAACAGTGATGGCTGCAACCAAAAAAATAGCCAGGTGTTATGGCAGGTGCCTATAGTCTCAGCTGCTTGGGAGGCGGAGGCAGGAGAATACCTTGAGCCCAGGAGTTGAAGGTTGCTATGATGCCACAGCACTCTACCCAGGGCAACAGCTCTCAAAAAAAAACCTCACCACCTCGACCACAAGGGGTAGAGAAATTGGTTGCATAAGCATGAACAAATCAGTTGCACAAAATTTCAGTGTATGTGAGGTTTATTTCCAGAGTTGAGAATTAACTGACTCCCCTCTTTCTTAGACATCACCTTATCACACCCTGTCTTCCTCATGGCCTCATCTTTTCTGTCTCTAGCAGACTGGGCATCCCTTCAGGATGAAGATTGTTGATTTCTGTGCCTCTGGGAGTGTGCACAAACAGGACTGAGTATACAGGAGGCAATTTGCAAATGCTTATTAATTAATACAAATAGCCTAGCATGGACCACACTGCATTTTCACTTGTTGTGGGCCTACCATTTATCCCAGTTCACTTTGCAGGGCAGAGACCATGCTGTGAATTTCTCGTATTTGCCCCAGACCAGCCCCATGAACCTGGTTTCTGGCACAGCTAAGCACCTCTGAAGGATTATCATCAGAACGAATATGGGAGCAGTCGCTTTGTACATTACAATTGATCTTTCTTCTTCTAATTCACAGGTTATCTTGGATTATTACTAAATGGTTAATTTAATCAGTTAACTTGCTAAGTGAAGATAAATTGTTAACTGGAGCAGCTTCTTTGTGGATGCTACACTACCCAGCCAGGCTTGCAGAACACTCCAATGACTACTGTAGCTGGAGCCTAAGAGTTAAAGTGTTGATTTAAAGCTATCAGAGCTACTTGTACTTGGAGTTTTGCTTGATGACATTGAAGGCTTGCTTGCTTATTGGGTTTGATTATTTGCATTGCGTGATTATAAGGTATATCACTCCCAGAATTGATTTGATGTGTTGTGATTGCAACAGCTTTTTGTTATGTGACCTGATAACTGATTGGTTCAAGTGAACTTCTCTGCAGAATTAGCTATTCATTTTCTTTCAATAACCAACAAACACACACACACACACACACAAGCTCAATGAGAGGAAGAACGACAAGCCGTTCATATATAATGTCTTTCACCCGAGCCTCCTTGCACTCTGAGACAGCACTTGTCCTCTCTGGGGCAGAGCACCAATCAAGGGCCACTGTACAGTCTCTTCTGATGGTGTGGCCACATGCTCCCCTGCAAGTTTCTTTCACTACTGCATTGCTGTTAGTCAGTGCTGGCCTTTTGGCATTGCACAGAGGCTCACAGAATACAGTAGAGTCCTTGACCTCCTTCAGAGAATATCAGCACATGGGAATAGGGGACGATGGCTATAACTCACAGCAGAAATGTTGCCTGCTGCTGTAAACCACGGAACGATGCTCTTTTAGGCCAGATAGAAGGGAAGTGCCAAACAACAAAATTAAGTGGAGGCAGTCACATGACTCCAAGGCACCCATGTTTCTGCAGGAACATCTCCCATGGTATTATTTAAGGTAATTTTATGGCATAGCTATTAACACTATGGCATGCATCAGCACTTTAAGCACACCTGCCATCTCTGTAGCGCACCCTGGTGGTAAGTGTTATTCCATTTCACAAAGACTGTGGCTGAGAATGGTCACCCAATTTGCGCAAGACCAGAAGCTGTGGAGCCAGCCCCAGATTCCAGCGTGAGCAGCTGCTGCTAGCTGTGCATTCCTGAGCCCTGCAGGATCGAACTCTCTCAAAGGCCAGAGAGTGTCTCATTAGCCCCATCACCACAAAAGGAAACTGAGGTCCACGGAAGGAAGGTAACCAGACAGAACGATAATTTGCTGCAAAGGTGGGGAGACTCTGCACAAGTAGAATGGAAACTTTGCTTCCCCAACTAAATCATAAACATCTTAAGGCCTGGGAGCCCATGTTATTAACTTTGTTGTACTCTGTAAGTGCTAGCAAGTGATTACAGGCAAAGATGGTCTCTGATCAACAATGATTATTTATATTCTAAGGAAAGGACTTCCATTGGTCAAAAGCTCTGTCCAAGCAGTGTCTACTCTAGATTCTCAGTCTGAACAGTGCCCACTCTAGAACCTCAGCCCAGACAGTGCCCACTCTAGAACCTCAGTCCAGACGGTGCCCACTCTAGAACCTCAGTCCAGACGGTGTCCACTCTAGAACCTCAGTCCAGACAGTGCCCACTCTAGAACCTCAGTCCAGACAGTGCCCACTCTAGAACCTCAGTCCAGACAGTGCCCACTCTAGAACCTCAGTCCAGACAGTGCCCACTCTAGAAACTCAGTCCTGACAATACCCACTCTAGAACCTCAGTCCAGACAGTGCCCACTCTAGAACCTCAGTCCAGACAGTGTCCACTCTAGAAACCTCAGTCCAGACAATGCCCACTCTAGAACCTCAGTCCAGACATTGTCTACTCTGGAACCTCAGTCCAGACAGTGTCCACTCTAGAACCTCAGTCCAGAAAGTGTCCCCTGTAGAACCTCCTTCAGTTCTACTCAACCACAGGCACTACACCTTTCGGACAGTCTGCGTCAGCATGTCTTGCCTGGTGGTTAACTCCCAGAGACATCTAGTTAGAACACAGCACACAGAAACCTTCATCAACATTTTTTTTCTTTGATGTCCAAAACAATGATACCCTGAACTGTAAGGAGAGTGAAATAAAGCCAGTGGGTCCTTTATCTGAGAAGAACTGGGGCAAGGCGCTCCAGGGAGCCATAGTCACGCTAGGCCATGTGCCAGCCACCCGGTTGAGTTATTAATATATGAACTTTGCCACTGTTCCTCCATGCTGCCTGCTGACTTTTATACTATGCTGCATAATTAATCTGTCAACATTCTGTGACAGAGTATAAATATTAATAATATGATCACACAGTTAGCTGTTCCCTTTAAAATTCAATGTCGAGGAGACAAATTGGCCACTTAATCTTGCTAGATTCCAGAAAGGGAGGAAAGAATGGAAAAGGAGGTGGAGACAGGAAGCAGGGGAGAGGTTGGGAGCTAATGGGGTGCGTCCTTAGTTGAATCTGGTCTCACACTCTTACTTTCAGATAGATGTTTAAAAGTGCATAGCACTTAAAGCCAGCTTAGTTCTTTTATTCCCATGTAATCAGATCAACCTTTTCTCTCTCTTTTTGTTTTTATTCAAGGGACAGAAAGGTCTGTGTTTCCACCTGGCATTCCTTGTCTCTGGATCTGCATGAAAAAGCAATAAATTCCAGTAAAGACCCAAGCCAACCATTCCTTTTATTTCCTGAAAGAGAGGTTTATGTTCTCCTGGAAGGCTGACCAGCAATAATTTAGGTGATCCACAGGACAGCAGCAGCCTCAAAATGCAGATGGGATTAGACAAACCAGGGAGAGAAGCATGTTGTGTCATTATAACTTTATATCCCTTCAGTTTGCCAACTGTTCTGTTTGTATCCAATGGTTTCTAAAAATCTACAATTGTCAAAAACGCTACTGAACTGGCCTGGCATCAGCCACCATGCTGGCCCCAGGCTATCACATCACCAGGTGCTCAAACGTTCTTCCACCTTCTATGTTACACACCCACTTTCTCCACCAAAAATATTTCTTAATCATCTCCTTGGCAGTTGGTATTCTACTAAGAGCATGGGAGATTAAAAAATAAACTAAAAAAAAAAATTAAATGCAAATCATGAGCTCAAGGGACCTAAAATTTAGCATAAAGGTAAAATAATAGCAGCAACTATTATATAGATAGGAAAATTATTTTTAGAGCAAGAACAATTCAGCAGCATTCTATATCCCTCTTTTTCTCTGCCAATTTACAATCTCATTCTGGTAATTATATTCTGGTTGTACCTTTTATTTATCTGTCCATTTTACTGTTACTATAATTTTCTCTCTAGGATGCCACCAGCCAAAAACTCAAATGTACCTTAGAGATTATCCAACTCATTTCACAATGAGAAAAATCAAAGCCCAGAGAAATTAAAGGATTTGCCCAGAGTCACAGGCTCAAGTCCTAAAAGTAGGTTGAGACCTAGACTTCTGTAGTCTAAGACTACAGACTTAGTAGTTTGTTTCTTTATTTATTTATAGACAGAGTCTCACTCTGCTGCCCAGGCTACAGTGCTATGGCCTCAGCTTAGCTCACAGTAACCTCAAACTCGTGGAGGTTCTAGTGATGCTCCTGCCTCAGCCTCCCAAATAGCTGGGATGACAAGCACCCCCCACCCAGCAATTTTTTCTATTTTTACTAGTGATAGGATCTTTCTATTGCTCAAGCTGGTCTAGAACTCCTAAGCTCAAGCTATCCTCCTGCCTCAGCCTCCCAGAGTGCTAGGATTAACAGGCATGAGACACTGCACCCAGCCAGACTTAATATTTTCATTGCCAATGTTCCTCTTGATAAAAAATATAAACGAGAATTTTAATTGAACTTCCTTTACATCTAATTCTGATATAGAATTAGCAGCACGATATCTCAAACATAATTTATATATTTCATTCAGTTGAAATGTGCTACAATTCATGTCCCACTGAAAGGATCTGAAGATAGTTTTTCTATAATATCAGTACAGATGTGAGGATGATACTGGTATTCACCTTTCCCTTAACATCAAAGTCAATAGATGGGCTCCTGGGGGTCCTTGCATCCCCTGAAACTGTGTTCAAATTTGAATGAGGAGCTAAGTACTTTGGTGGTAGGGGGAATCATGGGGAACTTCAGAGATTTTATTGTAGTTTTCATGCTATGATAGAAGATAGATAGAAAGATAGAAAGATAGAAAGAGGAAGGAAGGGAGAGAAGAAAAAGAAAAGAGGAAGAAACCTCTTGGTGGTTTACATCAGCTGGGAGAGACCTCAGGGCCGCCCAGACCTTCCTGCCTGAGCTTTCAGCCTGAATATGTGGTCCTCGACTGCTGTGGAATGTTAATGAGGCCAGAACTGGAGTCTGTGTAATACAAATAAGGAGCAATGGCCAATTCTGCCACCACCTCTCCATCATTTTGTTTTACAGGGTACAGAAATGAAAGGGATACTTTAGATTAAAAGATTTGTTTAATGGTCTGATTAATTCATTCCAAACAGACCGAAACTGTTCTACGATTCTCCTTTTGCTCTTAACCTTTTCAGCTTGTTTTCACGCATGCTGACTTTCCTTTCTTCTTCTTCCATTTTTTTTTCTTTAGTAGTTTAATTTCATATTCAGTAACTGCTGCTCTGATCTCGTGTAGTTCACATGGTCTGTGAGAAAAATGGATGCCCGTGTTTGTGTGTGTTTCCCATGAGAAGAGTCCAAATACACCTAAAATCCAAACCTAGGGCAGCGCCTGTGGCTCAAAGGAGTAGGGCGCCGGTCCCATATGCTGGAGGTGGCAGGTTCGAACCCAGCCCTAGCCAAGAAAAAAAAAAAAAACTGCAAAAAATAAATAAATAAAATCCAAATCTACCATTGCAATGCTCATCAAGACTCATCATTCAGGCCTAAACAAACACCATGGAGCCTCGTAAACAATAAAGGGGGATGTGCCTCTCCTGACCTGCACTGAGGACTGAGCCTATGTGTTTGCTATAGCATGCAATATTTTTTTTTTTTTTCAGATTAATAGGAGGGTACAAATGATTAGATTATAATGTTTGTTTTGTTAGGTGAGGTCCCTGTTGCAGTTGTGCCTCTCACCCAGGAGGAGTGCTATATACCCTTACATTGTGACCACTCGGTGGGGCACACCAACCACCCTCATACTTCCCCCCAGCTTGAATTAAACTGAGCTTTTCTCTTGTGTGGGCAGGCATTAGTTTATCTACTGGCTTCATATTAGTATTGAGTACATTGGATACTTGCTTTTCCATTCTTATGATACTTTACAAAAGAGAATGTTCTCCAACTCTATCCAGGTTAATAGAAAAAATGTAAACATTAATTATTGCTGCTGGTCTCTACCCAACGTTGTCCACAGAACACTGAGAGGGATTTGCCAGCTCTGGTGCAAGTGAGGGGCTGTACGTAGAATCAGCAGGTCCCCACAGTGGAGCACCAAGGACAGAATCTTTCTGATGGGAGATTCAAGGACTTTTCACCTCAGTGTATTAATAGCAGTTTGTTTTTCTCTCTTTCAGTTGCTTTCAGTGAACAGCCCTTTCACACTCATTTCCAAGCTAGACAACTGGGAAAATGTCTATGATCACTGCTTAATGCTAGGAGATTTTTTGAAAACGAATGACAAAAAAAATATGGATTAAACACCATTAATGTCCTCTTGAAAAATTCTAAGTCCATAGATTCCAATGGACTTAGAATAGGCCTGGGAGGTATCAGAATATAAGTGGGAAGAATTCTTATGGAAGTTACTAAGTAGTCCACGGCCACGTGTAAAACAGAGGGTGTGGGTGTAATACTGAGTTTAGCATCATTTCGGGTTTTGTTACACATTGGTAACTATAGAAAGAGCTGGCTTATTTATTTATTGTTAGAATAACTATAATTAGGAGTCATGCTATCTTAGCTGGTAAACAAAGAAAGGTTTACCTGGTCTGTATATTTTAAATTCCTCATTGGAGGGGCTTATAAAGACCCCCTGGGGAAAGTTCTATAATACACATTTTTTCTTTATGAATAACACATTTTCCCTATTTTACTATACTTTATATTTTTTTATTTAATCAATTTATTTGCCCTGTGTCCCTTTCCATAAAAGATTTGAAGCAGCTCATCTGTTACTATCTATTAGTAAGGAAAATTTTAGAAGTTATCATCAAACTAGTGCCTAAGAAGGACGGGGAAAGAAACTATGATGGTTAATTTCACATGTCAACTTGACTGGCCCGCAGGGTATCCAGACATTGGATCAAATATTACTCTGGGTGTGTCTGTGAGGGTGTTCCCAGATGGGATTAACATTTGAGGGGCAGGGCACCCAGTCAGTTTATGACCTGTCTAGAACAAAAAAGGCTGACAGAATTAGTGCCTGGCTGCTAGACCTGGAACATGGGTTTTTATTGCCTTTGGACTTGAACTAAAACATCACCTTTCCTAGCTCTCAAGACTGCCACCCTTCAGATTGGAATTTAAACCATCCTCTCCTGGATCTTCAACTCGCAGACTGTAAACCTTGGGACGGCTCAGCCTCCAAATTGTAAGCTGATTCTTTATAATAAATGTCTTTGCGTGTGTGTGTGTATCATCCTATTGTTTCTGTTTCACTAAATCAGTGTTTCTGACCTTTTTTTTATCTCACGGCACATGTGAACCTATAAACTTCCGTGGCACACTTAAATTATTTTGATCAAAAAAAAAAAGAGTAAAAAATATATATACTTACTGTTCTTTGAACTTCTTTAAAAAATAATTAATGATCTTTAAAAATCTTCATGGCACACCTAAGATCATCTCACGGCACACTGATTGAAAACCGCTGCTCTGAAGAACCCCGAGACAGTGGCCATGGGGTGTTCACCAGATGAGTCTGTGAACTGGGCCAGGGCAGTGACTATTTCTTCAGAACATGACATAGGAACCCTACACAGACGAGGAGCCATTTGGGATACTTGTTTGAAGTCAGCAGGAAAACAACATTTAGGTTAAATAAATTTTTAAAGCAGACCTCAGTGCAAATTTGACATGCTAAGAGACCACAGATACACAAGTACCCCAATGATGTCTTGTCTCAGTGACTTAAGTGACAGAAATAGTCAAGATAACTTGCTGCTTCTTTTACATATACATATACACATGCACACCTATGTATTTGTTTCGTGTGAGGGGGCCGCCAGAATAATGAAGTCACACAGTTCACAGAGGGCTGCCATATCTTTAGAATCATCTTCAGCAGCTCTGCTCTCCTCTGAGTTTCTGTAAATGTTTTAAATGGAAGTTTTATTTTTTCTTCAGATCAGAACCTTGGGCTTCTGAGTCAGTCGTGACAAATCAACTCATTTAATAAAAAAATGTGAATGCAGTGAGGGGAAGGAAGTAAATAAATGTGCTGAGCCTGGAGAGCGGCAGGTGTGTCTCTGGCAGAGCCAGGGCTCTCTGGGGCTGACTGGGTTTCCATGGAGACAGCGGGCACGCAGCGCCCAGGCCCGCCCATCAGCCCTTGAGTGGCATCTACACACTCACCAATGGCGGTGGGTTATGCTAATGAGGGCCGCCTTCTCTGCCGTTTTCACAGATTCCGTATTTCCTCATGGCTGCAAAATAGAGGTTTCTTAGTCAAGTGAATCCGAGCAGAGAGCGTAGCCTGGGCCAGAAAAATGCTAATTCTGTAAAAGCATTTAATTATACTAAGATGTGACCTCACTTATGCCTGAGCTTGTGGTTCTGGCTTCTTTATTCTTCTTTGTCTTGCTGTTTGGTTACTGGAGAGATTCAAGAGGGACACAGTATCAATGACTTGCCAAGTCCTGCCCTGACTGCTCCGGAGAATAAAAGCTGTCTCCTGAGGCTTCCTCTCCTTAAGGATGGAGAGAGATGCTTCTCTCATCTATTTGCAACAGTGAGCAGGCTGAAGCAAAAAATCAAATGAAAGATTTCCTTGTTTAATATGTGTATTTATAGCCACACAGTTACTATATAGATACTAAACTATCTATCTATACTACATATATAGAGGTCTACTATATAGACTGTAAGTATATAAATAATGTATAAATAGTATAGAGAGTATATATTGCATGCATGTCATTTTATTTCTATACACACACACCCACACATATAGTCCAGTTGCACTTTTATTACTTTCAGAAAGACACAACAGCTTTGCAGGGGAAGGCAGAATCACAGTTCCTGCTTTCAGATCTGCTTTTAGCCCACTGTGGGAATTTGAAAGGGTCAGTTCACCTCTTGGGTTCCTATTTATGCATTTTTGACTTCAGAATTTTGGAAGGCTCTGTCTCTGCAATAGTATTCATGTCTTAAAGCCCCCAACTTCCTATATGTGGTAAGAGCAAAAGAGCCAGGTGGGATTCAGAGCTTAGTAGATACAATATGTAAGCCATTTGCAAAACGTGGCCTTCTTTGTCTTCTTGACCTCCAGAGTCGTAAATTTTCTATGTAACATTCCTCTTTACTCTCTCAGTACACCGAAGTTCTGCCTTAGTGGAGTTAAGTCATATGCATAACAGACTAACATCCCAAAGGCAATAAATGTGATAGGAGAGGCCAAATTTACATGACACGTTACAGTTCCAAAATGGATCATCATACTGTAAGAGTTAACTGTTGGTTTTCCTAAGTGGTTTCCTGCTTGCCAAATTTTACTCCTAAGCAATTAACATTTATCAACTAATACATTGTAGGGTTGTTTTTCTATCTGAATTCTTCAAGAACACAATTCAGTCATACAATTACATCATAGGCAAAAAATCCAGGGAGAAAAAATAAATGTGCAATACTCCCCAAAGACATTAATAGATCTTGTCCTAATAATATATTCCTTTAATTGATGTGATTCACCACCCTCCCCTTGCTCTAAAAGCATAGAATTATTAGCAAAATGTATTAAAAATCTAAGTGAAACTGTGTACAACCTTACAATAAACCCCATGGGAGTAAAACACCATGCATTAAAATAAGCTCTGAAATCAGTTTGATTCGAAATAACTTTATTCATTTGGCAACTACTTGGAGAATATATTTAAAAAAATCAATGCAACTTTATTACTTTTAGATAGATATTTTTATCTTACAGAATTTCTAAGCGCATGTCTCAGCCACTCTGATTTAACATTCAGATAGGCCTGATTAGCAAAAATCACTTGCTCAATAATAATTAACAGTGTGAGAGAATAAATATACTGACTGGACAGTAAATGGATCATAAATAAAAATAAATCTCTGATCTGCAACCGGCAGCAATCTGCCTGGGAAGCCAAGCTTTTAGTTACAGTAGCCAGCTCAGGAAACTGGAATGCTATAAGTCTAATTTGTGGGAGGTCAGACCTCTACCTCTACCAACAGTCCAAGAAGCCCAATGATAACCTCTGCAAAATTCAGCCCCAAACAACCAGGACTTGACTAGCAACTGACAGCTTCCCAAATTTTTGCACCCACCCCTAACTTAAGACCAATCAGAGAAAATCAAATATGTGCCCTGACTAGTCACATAGAATGACCCTCTTCTTGTTAGCCCACCTCATCTTCCTCATGACACCACTTCCAACAGGGCACACGTGAGGCCTTCTTTCATTCCACCACAAAGCTTTCCCACTTCTCTTCCTGACTTGGAATCTCAGCCAAAATGCAAGTGGCAGTGGTGACCCTCTTGCCACAGCAATCTCTAAGTAAACAATTCCTGCTTGTTCTCACTTGGTTGGCCTGTGTTTATTTCCAAAGTGATTTATCTTTTTAAGATTTCTTTTGAGTAGGTTATACACTATCCCTGACACAAGGCACATGTGATTTATTTGCGTAAAAATAATTTCCACTTATATTGTACCAAAAGAAACTAAAGCTATATCCACATAGCATTTTCACAAATAATAATGATATTACTGATGTCCCAAGGGTGACCACCCAAACAATAAACTTACGACACAATCAAAGCACTTACGTCTCAGATCAGTTTTAGGAGACAGAGGCTGTCACTAGCTCTATTTAATGCATGAGGGTTCTGAGTGGTCAACGGACTTCCTCACTTTCATCAGCTAGTAAGCACAAGACGCAGCCTTCTTTGACAGTAGACCGCTCTCGCATCCAAGCGTAAAACCACATGGACATCGTCCAAATTAATGAGTCTTATTGTGGCTTGACATAAGAGGAGAAGCACAGAGGAAAAGAAATGTTGCAGAAATGTATCTGAAAAATAATCACAAATATGCCTGTCTCTCATTTAGAAGTGATAGACAAAACAACAAACACCAGTCAGAAAGCACTGTCCCCTCCCAAATATGGCATAATGGCAACCAAAACTAAAGAATACAAAATATTTTTAAAAGTGTATCAAAAGGAAAGGTTAGGCCAACATCCTATTCACACCACCTCTGTGCAGCATGAGCATGCCTACCACCCACCCTCAGGCCTCCAGAATTTGGGCTTCTCCTGTGGAGCCTGAGGGAGGCAGGTGCATCTTGTAAAAAAGGCTCCATAGATGATGCTGATCTTGGTAAAAGTTTCCTCAGATTCTTGGTAAAGAATTCCTTAGATCTTGGCAAAAATTTCCTTAGATCCCAGCTGAGGGATGGAGACCTCAGATCTAAATTTTCCAAATAGCTAGGCGATCGTATACTCAAAGCACAGAGTTGATCAGTTTACATTTAAAAGAGTAATTTATACAGGAAGTTTGGAATTGTACAAATTCAAGGATCCGTGCTCAGATTTCCAAACTTACAAAGGTGGGTCAGAGTGGGAGTCTGCTCACTTGGACAGCAGAGAAGACACACAGAAAGAAATCTATAGAATGTTCTCTTTATCCAACCACCACTGTCTCCCAATTCAACCCAATTTCATCTCCATTTGCTGTCTCCTTATGGACCAGCAGGGCTTGTAGAATTTTCTCCATCTATGAACCAAGTGTATGGTGCCCCACGATCATACTAATGTACACAGCTATGGTTTAATAAAAATAAATAAATAAAATAAAAAATAAAAAAATAAAAAGAATTTTCTCTTTGTTAGACTTTCCTAGCTTTGAAAGCTTTCGCTATGTGGTGATTGTGGAAGGGAAGAGTAATGAAAATTGTCATTAATGAAAGTAAATACTGTTCATTAACTTTAGCTGTAACTCATCTGAAAGCTAAAATGACTTCGTAATTAAAGTGCTAACCAAAATTAGGCTTTAGAGTATAATAATTAACTTAAAATTGCACACAATAGTACAAATGTAAGGTAACAGCTAACATGAAAAGAAATGGGGGAGTGTTCTTAATGCCAGAGATGACTTTTGGATAACTCAGAGGAAGTAACTGATTTCACTGTCACTTCTTAAGAAAATGAGCCATTTTCTGGCACCCGGCATTTCCCAGTGTGGTTCTCTTTTCCTTTCCTTACCCACCTGGCAGGTAAAGATAATAACATGCACCTTTGTGCCTCTCTGGAATATTAATATTTTAGAAGGACTTTGAGATCACCATGTGAAAGACACATGATGGAGCAGATGATTATTACAATACAGATTTAGTTTGCTATAAATTGTGGACCAAGATTGTACAATGCAGGTGCATTTTAATCCAGTCACCAGATGTAGGGACTCAAGCCATGTCTCCTAAGCTGGATCTATTTCAACCCTTACTTATAAATGTTGCTTCTTTATCAATCTTTCAAAGCGACTCCTTCCCCCCCTGTCGTTATGCAGATAAACCTTAAAGCACTTTGAGGTCTGTGGTCCTCAGGGCGTGCATAAGGGTCTGGGTGGTGGGGTTGAGTCTTTAAAGTGAGAAGTAGTATAAAACATAGAGCACAAAGTTCTAGTCCAAACCAGTCATGTCTCCAATGTCAGTGAGCACCAGAGTCACTTAGAAGGCCTGCTAAATACAGACAGGACCACTCCCCAGAGCTGCTGGATCTGTAGGCACAGGGTCAGGCCTAGGAACCAACATTTCCAACAAATTCTCAAGGAATGCTGATAGTGCCAGTGTGAGGAACAGACTTTGAGAACCAGTGATTTGGACTAAAAGAAACTTTTTGTTTATTATTATTAAATCATAGCTGTGTACATTAATGCAATCATGGGGTACAATGTGCTTGTTTTATATACAATTTTAAATATTTTTATCACACTGGTTAACATAGCCTTCCTGGCCTTTTCTTAGTTATTGTGTTAAGTCATTTATATTCTACATTTAGTAAGTTTCACATGTACCCTTGTAAGATGCACCACAGGTGTAATCCCACCAATCACCCTCCCTCCGCCCACCTCCCCCCTCCCCTCCCCTCCCTCTCCCTTTTCCCCATATTCTTGGGCTATAATTTTCTGTGAAAGCTATAAATTAGTTTCATAGAAACTTTTAATATTCCCTGGTAACAGTGTATATGTACTCTAGCATCCACTCTGCTATAAACAGTTCACGCCCCAAATTCAACACGCACATCAGAGGTAAAAATTCTAATTGTTCAACTTGATGTATGACCGTGAATTACATCTCTGAGTCTAAATTTCTTTTTTTTCTTCTTCTTTTTTTTTTTTTTTTTTGTTGTTGTCGTTGCAGTTTTGGCCGGGGCTGGGTTTGAACCTGCCACCCTCAGCATATGGGGCTGGTGCCCTACTCACTGAGCCACAGACACCACCCCTAAATTTCTTTTATTTAAAACAAAAACGCAGCTAGTTAGTAAGTAGACGCAAACTACAGAATTTATTTTATAAATCAGTAATTTTTCTTATAAACAAAAAGAAAATTATGAATACTTTCTACAAATAATTCAGTCTTTACGAAGGACACAGCTTTGCTCAGCTTTCATGTCTGTAGGATGGGGTAATAATCCCTGACTGGCCTGTCCAGCAGAATCGTGAGGATAAGCTCAGCCGATGTTAAGAAAGAGCACTCCGAATATCACAAGCACTATGCAAGCTTTATATAGTCCTAGGAATATTTTATGTGCCTATTTACAGCTGACCAAAGAATGTCCTACATTCAAAAGTTCTTTAGAACTCAACCTCGGGCCTCTTCCCTTCTGATTATACTCTTATTTTAGAGAAATTACTTAATTCCATCTTGTTGCAAAAAACTACCAAATATATTTCTCTGGCCCACAACTCTTTGTGTTCCTGACCTGGACATCCAACAATCTCCTTCGCATTCCCACTTGGTAATTTCAAAGTCATCACCGACTTCACGGGTCCAAAACTGAAATCTTGCTCTTCCCCTTGAAAAACGTATCCCTTCCACCTCTGTTTCAACCATAAGGCTGGATCTGGGAGTGATGGGACAAAAAGCCGCACACTCTCCTGTATCCCCTAGCCTCAGAGCCTAGCAGGGAACCAACAGGGAATGAACGAGGCAGAAAAGTGTTTTGCACAGTCGCAGCCCAGGCACACCAGGCATCGCAAAGTAAGACATAAAAGTGATTCCAGCAACAAGCAATTCCCTGAGAAAGCTTCTGCTCATCCACAGGCACGAGAACTTAAAGAGCAAGAGGAAGTGAAAGGAAAATTAGGGCAAGGAAACAGATAAAAGAAATCACCCATGAGGAAGAATCAGCAGAAAACTCCAGGCAACATGAAGAACCAGTCCAGAACAACCCCACCAAGGGACCATGAGGTAGCTACTGCAGAGGATTCCACCTATACAGAAATGTTAGGAATGACAGAAAGGGAATTTAGAATACACATGTTGAAAACAATGAAAGAAATGATGGAAACAATGAAGGAAACTGCTAATAAAGTGGAAATTAACCAAAAGGAAATCCAAAAACAGAATCAAATAAGAGATGAACGATATGAAGAATATAAAAAGGATATAGCAGAGCTGAAGGAAATGAAACAGTCAATCAGGGAACTTAAAGATGCAATGGAAAGTATCAGCAACAGGTTAGACCATGCAGAAGAAACAATTTCAGAGGTAGAAGACAAAGTTTTTGAGATAACTCAGATAGTAAAAGAGGCAGAAAAGAAGAGAGAGAAAGCAGAACGTTCACTGTCAGAATTATGGGACTTTATGAAGCGTTCCAACATACGAGTTATAGGAATTCCAGAAGGGGAAGAAGAATGCCCCAGAGGAATGGAAGCCATACTAGAGAATATTATAAAAGAAAATTTCCCAAATATTACCAAAGATTCTGACACAATGCTTTCAGAGGGATATCAGACCCCAGGTCGCCTCAACGCTAACCGAGCTTCTCCCAGACACATTGTGATGAACCTGTCCAAAGTCTAGACAAAAGAAAAGATTCTGCAAGCTGCCAGGAGTAAGCGCCAGTTGACCTACAGGGGCAAATCCATCAGAGTGACCGCAGACTTCTCTAATGAAACTTTCCAAGCAAGAAGACAATAGTCATCTACCTTTAATCTACTTAAACAGAACAATTTCCAGCCCAGAATTCTGTACTCTGCTAAGCTAAGCTTCAAAATTGATGGAGAAATCAAATCATTTACGGATATACAAACATTGAGGAAATTCTCCACAACAAGACCAGCTCTACAGGAAATACTTCAACCTGTTCTGCACACTGACCACCACAATGGATCAGCAGCAAAGTAAGAACTCAGAAATGAAAGGACAGAACCAAACCTCCACACTGATGCAAAAGATAAAACTAAGCAATGGATTCTCACAAAATAAGACGAATAGAATACTACCACACTTATCAATTATCTCAATAAATGTTAATGGCTTGAATTCCCCACTGAAGAGACATAAATTGGTTGACTGGATTAAAAAACACAAGCCATCCATTTGCTGTCTGCAAGAAACACACCTGGCTTCAAAAGACAAATTAAAGCTCCGAGTCAGGGTTGGAAGACAATTTTTCAGGCAAATGGAATTCAGAAGAAAAGAGGAGTTGCAATCTTATTTTCAGATACATGTGGATTTAAAGCAACTAAAGTCAAAAAAGACAAAGATGGTCACTTTATATTGGTCAAGGGAAAAATACAACAAGAAGACATTTCAATTCTAAATATCTATGCACCCAATTTAAATGCTCCCAGATTCTTGAAACAGACCTTACTCAGTCTGAGCAATATGATATCTGATAATATCATAATAAAAGGGGACCTTAACACTCCTCTTACAGAGCTGAACAGATCCTCTAAACAGAAATTAAACAAGGATATAAGAGACTTAAATGAGACCCTAGAACAACTGTGCTTGATAGACGCATATAGAACACTCCATCCCAAAGAGAAAGAATATACATTCTTCTCATCACCCCATGGAACATTCTCCAAAATTGATCATATCCTGGGACACAAAACAAATATCAACAGAATCAAAAGAATTGAAATTTTACCTTGTATCTTCTCAGACCATAAGGCACTAAAGGTGGAACTCAACTCTAACAAAAATGCTCGACCCCACCCAAAGGCATGGAAACTAAACAATCTTCTGTTGAATAACAGATGGGTGAAGGAAGAAATAAAACAGGAAATCATTAACTTCCTTGAGCATAACAACAATGAAGACACAAGCTACCAAAACCTGTGGGATACTGCAAAAGCAGTTTTGAGAGGAAAATTCATCGCTTTAGATGCCTACATTTGAAAAACAGAAAGAGAGCACATCAACAATCTCACAAGAGATCTTATGGAATTGGAAAAAGAAGAACAATCTAAGCCTAAACTCAGTAGAAGAAAAGAAATATCCAAAATCAAATCAGAGATCAATGAAATTGAAAACAAAAGAATCATTCAGAAAATTAATGAAACAAGGAGTTGGTTTTTTGAAAAAATAAATAAAATAGATAAACCATTGGCCAGACTAACGAGGAATAGAGAAGTAAAATCTCTAGTAACCTCAATCAGAAATGATTAAGGGGAAATAACAACTGATCCCACAGAGATACAAGAGATCATCTCTGAATACTACCAGAAACTCTATGCCCAGAAATTTGACAATGTGAAAGAAATGGATCAATATTTGGAATCACACCCTCTCCCTAGACTCAGCCAGGAAGAAATAGAGCTCCTGAACAGACCAATTTCAAGCACTGAGATCAAAGAAACAATAAAAAATCTTCCAACCATAAAATGCCCTGGTCCAGATGGCTTCACTCCAGAATTCTATCAAACCTTCCAGGAAGAGCTTATTCCTGTACTGCAGAAATTATTCCAAAAAATTGAGGAAGAAGGAATCTTCCCCAACACATTCTATGAAGCAAATATCACCCTGATACCAAAACCAGGAAAAGACCCAAACAAAAAGGAGAATTTCAGACCAATCTCACTCATGAATATAGACGCAAAAATTCTCAACAAAATCCTAGCCAACAGATTACAGCTTATCATCAAAAAAGTCATTCATCATGATCAAGTAGGCTTCATCCCAGGGATGCAAGGCTGGTTTAACATACGCAAGTCTATAAACGTTATCCACCATATTAACAGAGGCAAAAATAAAAATCACATGGTCCTCTCAATAGATGCAGAAAAAGCATTTGATAAAATCCAGCATCCTTTTCTAATTAGAACACTGAAGAGTATAGGCATAGGTGGCACATTTCTAAAACTGATTGAAGCTATCTATGACAAACCCACAGCCAATATTTTACTGAATGGAGTAAAACTGAAAGCTTTCCCTCTTAAACTGGAACCAGACAAGGTTGTCTTCTGTCACCTTTACTATTCAACGTAGTGCTGGAAGTTCTAGCCAATACAATTAGGCAAGACAAGGAAATAAAGGGAATCCAAATGGGAGCAGAGGAGGTCAAACTCTCCCTCTTTGCTGACGACATGATCTTATACTTAGAGAACCCCAAAGACTCAACCACAAGACTCCTAGAAGTCATCAAAAATACAGTAATGTTTCAGGATATAAAATCAATGTCCACAAGTCAGTAGCCTTTGTGTACACCAATAACAGTCAAGATGAGAAGCTAATTAAGGACACAACTCCCTTCACCATAGTTTCAAAGAAAATGAAATACCTAGGAATATACCTAACGAAGGAGGTAAAGGACCTCTATGAAGAAAACTATGAAATCCTCAGAAAGGAAATAGCAGAGGATATTAACAAATGGAAGAACATACCATGCTCATGGATGGGAAGAATCAACATTGTTAAAATGTCTATACTTCCCAAAGCAATCTACCTATTCAATGCCATTCCTATCAAAATACCAACATCGTACTTTCAAGATTTGGAAAAAATGATTCTGCGTTTTGTATGGAACCGGAAAAAACCCCGTATAGCTAAGGCAGTTCTCTGTAACAAAAATAAAGCTGGGGGCATCAGCATACCAGATTTTAGTCTGTACTACAAAGCCATAGTGCTCAAGACAGCATGGTATTGGCACAAAAACAGAGACATAGACACTTGGAATCAAATTGAAAACCAAGAAATGAAACTAACATTTTACAACCACCTAATCTTTGATAAACCAAACAAGAACATACCTTGGGGGAAAGACTCCCTGTTCAATAATTGGTGTTGGGAGAACTGGATGTCTACATGTAAAAGACTGAAACTGGACCCACACCTTTCCCCACTCACAAAAATTGATTCAAGATGGATAAAGGACTTAAACTGAAGGCATGAAACAATAAAAATCCTCCAAGAAAGCATAGGAAAAACACTGGAAGATATTGGCCTGGGGAAAGACTTCATGAAGAAGACTGCCATGGCAATTGCAACAACAACAAAAATAAACAAATGGGACTTCATTAAACTGAAAAGCTTCTGTACAGCTAAGGAGACAATAACCAAAGCAAAGAGACAACCTACACAATGGGAAAGGATATTTGCATATTTTCAATCAGACAAAAGCTTGATAACTAGGATCTATAGAGAACTCAAATTAATCCACATGAAAAAAGCCAACAATCCCTTATATCAATGGGCAAGAGACATGAATAGAACTTTCTCTAAAGACGACAGACGAATGGCTAACAAACACATGAAAAAATGTTCATCATCTCTATATATTAGAGAAATGCAAATCAAAACAACCCTGAGATATCATCTAACCCCCGTGAGAATGGCCCACATCACAAAATCTCAAAACTGCAGATGCTGGCGTGGATGTGGAGAGAAGGGAACACTTTTACACTGCTGGTGGGACTGCAAACTAGTACAACCTTTCTGGAAGGAAGTATGGAGAATCCTCAAAGCACTCAACCTAGACCTCCCATTTGATCCTGCAATCCCATTACTGGGCATCTACTCAGAAAGAAAGAAATCCTTTTACCATAAGGACACTTGTACTAGACTGTTTATTGCAGCTCAATTTACAATCGCCAAAATGTGGAAACAGCCTAAATGCCCACCAACGCAGGAATGGATTAACAAGCTGTGGTATATGTATACCATGGAATACTATTCAGCCATTAAAAAAAAATGGAGACTTTACATCCTTTGTATTAACGTGGATGGACGTGGAAGACATTATTCTTAGTAAAGCATCACAAGAATGGAGAAGCATGAATCCTATGTACCCAATTTTGATGTGAGGACAATTAATGACAATTATGGTTATGGGGGGGGAAACAGAAAGAGGGAAGGAGGGAGGTGGGTGGGGCCTTGGTGTGTGTCACACTTTATGGGGGCAAGACATGATTGCAAGAGGGACTTTACCTAACAATTGCAATCAGTATAACCTGGCTTATTGTACCCTCAATGAATCCCCAACAATAAAAAAAAAAAAGAAAAAAAAAAAAGAAGCTGGGGAGTCACTCTAATCCCTCCTTCACCATCAACCCCACAACCAGCCCATAACCAGGTCTATTTTTTGTGCCCCCCAGATATATTTCTGGTCTGCTCCTCGTTCCATCCCCCCCACTGCTTCCCAGATGTAGGACATCACCATCTGTCTCCTCCACCAGTGAAAGATCTCCCATTAGACTCCTCACTTCCCTTCTTTCCTAATACACCTGTCCTTGCAATGTCATCTCCACACAGCAGATGCTGGGATCGCCTTGAAATGTCATCGTCATCACCGTCAGCATCATTACAATCGTCTAACGGTTATGGACACTTTACTAAGAACTACGTATCTGTTAACGTATGGAACAGCCTTTTTTTTTTTATTATTGTTGGGGATTCATTGAGGGTACAATAAGCCAGGTTACACTGATTGCAATTGTTAGGTAAAGTCCCTCTTGCAATCATGTCTTGCCCCCATAAAGTGTGACACACACCAAGGCCCCACCCCCCTCCCTCCATCCCTTTTGAAGAGTTATCACCTTGCCTTTTTGAGATGAAATGAAAGCCCAGAGAGTGTGAGTGACTTGTCTAGGGGAGACAGCTGGCCGGTAGAGCTGACATTCAGACCCAGGCCATCCGACAGAGTCTGTGTTCCATTTTGCCTCTAACACGCTCCTGAACGTATCACTCCCTGCAGTTAGACCGTCATGGCTTCCCATCACTTTCCAGGCCTAAGCAACTGTCTTTACCGGGAAGTTCAACCTGGACTTAGCTTTCTTCTTTAGCTTTACCTCCAGACTTTTCCTCCTTTATATACTGTGAGCCAGCCAAGGCAGCTGCATTTATGTAAATGTGTCATGTGGCTGTCTCCTTTAGAACTCAACCTCCGGCCCTCTGCCCTTCTGATTATACTCTCATTTTAGGGAAACTGCTGAATTTTATCTTGTTGCTATAAAGTGCCAAGTATGTTTCTCTGGCCTAGATCTCTGTGTGCTGTGGACATTCCATTTCCTCAGCCTCAGTCTTACCACTTTGGAAAAGCTTTCTCTCACCTCACAAATCTAAATTAGATTTTCCCTTTGTCTTGTTTATGTTTTTTTTTCTTTTTTTTAAAACACTCAACATAATGTCTAATATATTTGTACAATTATTTATTTGCTATCTGGCTCTGGAAGGTCAGGGGTCAAGTTTGCCTTCCTCATCTCTTGCCCAGGCAACATCTAAAAAAACAGGTGCAGTAGGAATTGAATATCTTAACAGAAAACAGTAATAGGGAAACAGAAGCTGAAAAACAGATGGCCAATGTATTGGGATGTAAGCAGATAAGAAAGGCAATGGATGGGCGGTGCCTGTGGCTCAAGGAAGGTCGCCAGCCCCATATACTGGAGGTGGTGGGTTCAAACCCAGCCCCAGCCAAAAAAAATAAAATAAAATAAAATAAAGGCAATGGATGACTAGAGAGATGAAAGTAAGAAGAGGCAAAATCTGCAAGAGAACCAGTTGAATTGGTTTAGACAAGTGGTTCTCAACCTTCCTAATGGCGGCAACCTTTAATACAGTTTCTCATATTGTGGTGACCCCCAACCATAAAATTATATTCATTGCATTAGGAAGGTTGAGAATCACTGGTTTAGACAAAAGCCAAGATGTAATTTGATATTGAGATCAGTAGGAGGCCTAGGAAAAGGGATAGACATGAGCTATTTCTGGACAAACGAACCAAGAGGAATAGGACAACTAAGCCTGAATCTAAAGGTTGCACTCAGATAACAAAACAGAAAGAGCAACAGAGCAGGTCAAAACTCCCGTGCTGATCAGTATGGGGTCACGCCTGTGAATAGCCACTGCGGTCCAGCCTGGGCAACATCGCGAAACCCTGTCTCTAAAAACAAAAAAGAACAAAACAGAAAGAATAGTATTTCCCATGGGAGAGAATAATTAGAGGGGAAAAAAAAAACACTTCCAATTTTCAATTCAGGAGGGAGTGAAACAACATGTACAGAAGAAAAAAATTCATTTTCTATACTGTTCAAGGCAAAAATTCTTTGTTGCTACCAACCTGTAATTAACCAAAATAGCATTCACCTGCTCTTCTGGCTGAGCGCTTACATGGCTGACTTTTTGTCCACTGTGGGGAAAGAATTCCCAAAGTTCGTACCTAAATAGTGCTTTATACAACTGCATTGGACCACAGTGGTTGCTTCTGGAACATTACCGCTGATGACCTTGTAAGGGATCTAAGACAACCCGCAAGGAATAAGACCACAGAACTCAAACTTCATCATAAATGTAAAACACTATGGAGATTTCTCAAAATACTAGGAGCAGCCTTCACGGAGTGGACAGCTGTGAGATCTGCGTGTTTACTGGGGGAGCGTTAGCCATCCTCCCTGCCCACCACAGATGTGTCTCTCCTAGCCAAGAGCTGGCCACTTTCTTGAAGGGTAGGCCCAAAGTTTGGGCCCAAACCTGGATGCACGTAATACATAGGAGCACTTTTTACACAGCAAAATACAATAGCTAGAAGAGTTGAAATGTTCCTAACACCAAGAAGTGATAGATGTTTCAGGTGATGGACATCCTAAATACTCTAATTTGGTCACTGCACACTGTCATATGCTTGCATCAAGGTGTCACATGCCACCAGAAATAAGTGCAATTACTATCTATGTATCAATAAAAATGGTCAACCGAAATACCATGGAGTGACACACTGAGGCTCCTACTGGTACAATTCCTGAGATTTTCGCAGTGATTGAGCAGCGAAGTGGCAATTGTCTGGTCACACAGGACAACAAGTGTCTTTCATGAAGTAGATGTGTGGGAAGACCTCTAAAGAAAGGGCCTACTTTCTAACAGGTACTAGAAAAGGTCCACTTGTACCCTCCACTCGGAGGTGCATGTCTACACATCTGTGTTCTGCTCACAGGGCCCTTCCTGGATTCCTGATGGGGTGATAACCTTCCAATGCTTTGGTTATACTGGAAGTGGGAGAGCAATGTCATCCAGCATAGAAATCACAACAGAGTCCAGAAGGAAAGAGACATAGATTTTGGCTCTGCTGTGAGAACATCCTGACGCCCTATTGTTGTGCTTCTGGAACAGTAACGTGTATAGAGGGAGCAGCAGCAGCGGCGATAGTTAATATCCTTAGTATCTCCTTATGTGCACCTGGTTTGTTATAATTTTCAAAGTGCATCCTTTTGCTGGATTGGCTGTGGGGTGTTGCAAAGCTCCACAGACTGTACTTCCTCTGGGACCCCATGGTCCACAGAGCTGCTGACATCAAAGCCACATTGCAGCCGGGAAAAGTGGGGGTTCAGGTAGGCAGCCATGTCCAAGGTTACACCTATGCTGCTCTGGAAGATGGCCGTCATGCTTCTTTGGGGCAGTTCACTTGAATCTGACCCTTATTTCTTCTTAATTATGTGACCTGGCGCCCCGGGTTGCAGTTTTCATTGAGATGCCCCTCTGAGCTTTCTGAGGGAAGATGACAGGCACCCTTGTTGCTGCCTGCCTGCGATTAGTAAAGAGCTATCACACAATGGACACTCATGTTATGAAATAAAGAAACAAATCAGCGAAACAGGCTTAAAGAAAAGCCAGACCTTGAATCTGAGTCCCAATGTCTCTCCATAAGAGAATCCTGCCTCCCTCTGCACCATTTGCAATACTTGGTTATAAAATGGAGATAGCAGGAAGTCTCTTTATTTCTTTGGCTTTCTTTTTTCATTTTTCTTTAAAATGGGGCCTTGCAATTCTTGCTATCCCACTCGACAATATTAAAAAGCACAGCATTGTGTTGTGGAGAGATGACGATTGCTACCTGTGATCTGTGTTAAAACTACTAATTCCACCTCATTACTCTCTATTGCCAAAAAAAAGAAAGAAAGAAAGAAACCCACTGGTGAGAGAGTATAAAATGCAGAGAATTAAAATAAACTTTGATCTGTTTTCATAGTAAACACTTTATTCAATTGAGAACTTTAACCATCTCTTTCAAAGTCAACTGGATACTGAAAAAAAGGGATGAGTTTAAAGTCTGAAGTAATTAAGGTTTTTAGTAATCCCCACTCTGGCTCAGGGAACTGGGTAAGTTCCTAATCCCCACCTCCCACTCTCCCCTTTCCAATAAAATGGGTGTTTGTCCAACTTTTCCTTGCCCTTCTCTTCTGCCTGCTGCACTGTTCTCATAGGTTCCTTGCTAAAGAAGTATGTGTTCACTGGCAGAGGGAGCTTGGAAGAAAAGCAGGCCAGGGTGCAGGGAGCAGAGGGTCCCGGGGAGGGTGGCAGCACCCAGCAGCGCAGGCGGCCAGGGGACTGAAGTGGAAAGCCTTCCCGCAGTGCTGCATGTCACATCCAGCTGAGTGAAAGGGTGGCTGCCGCACCCACTGCCTGTCACTTGTGTTTGTCTCCAGTCCATGGAATTTTCATTATTCATTATTTGCCAGGCATGGGCAGCACAGTAGCACCAGCTTCTGTCTAATCCCCACCTGATAATGTATTTCTGATAAGCGTGACGGAGCCCAGTGCTCCTGACAGGATTCACATTTCCAGCCGGATAAAGTGCCATTTACATGAGACAGGCAGTGTGCATTCCGATCAGGGCGATAAGGGCCTCCAGCTCTGGCTGTGCTGCCCAGAAACTACTGATTGGGGTCCAGGGACATTCCTGTTCCATTACCCCCCCACCCTGCCCCAGCAGATGCTCAGGCAGCTCTGGGCCTTGGCTCCAGGGGACTGGTGGGAACTGGCTGCTGTTGGCTCTGCCTGCCCTGAAACAGCACCCTTCACCTCAGACCAGGTGAAGCCACCCAGATCCCAGCTGCCCTAAACCAGAGGGACAGAGAGGGACACGTCAATTGTGCCATTCTCACAGCCAGAATCTACCCAAAGAACTTACAAGTCCTCTACTCCCAACTCACAGTCCTGCTTGTGCATATATTACCCAAAAAAGTTATTTACACCGCTTCCTCTCCAGATCTGGAAAGATGTCCCAGACCAGGAACCTCTCCAGGCCTGTGGTTCGATCCCCGTGTCCCTAAAGCCAGAGAAAATGTTTCTGATGCATTTGTGGATTCTTCAACATCTTTTGTGAGAGAAGGAGGATTAGCACCAACCAGGGGGATCCAATCAATTCAGATTACTTGAGGGCATTCAATGCTCTTTGGGGCTGAGGCCAATTCTACTTTTTTAACTTAGGCGTAGCCTGAAAGTGACCACTTGTGAGGGTGTGTGCCATTGTCAGCCCCAGGAAAGCACACGCTCGCAATGCCCCTGTCCCCTCCTAAATACTTCTCCACTCCCCTCTCTCTCCGGCAGGACTACTACCCATGAGGTCTGCATTGTCTTCTGCTGAGTTCACACTAACGACTTCCCAACTCAATCTCCTGTCCTCACATCTGGAAAGACCTCTGCTTCCCGCCACTTTCACAGCCATAAGCCTTCAGGAGCTCCCTGCACTCACAGGAAATAGCAGTGACTACACTCAGTAGCCCAGGCCATTAGCTGAAACCAATCACTCACGCCTCATCTTCCAACTCTGGCTAGTTTCTCTCTCTCTCTCTTTTTTTCTTTTTGCCTTAACAATAACATTTTACCTAAAACCCCATCCTTCCACTATGCTACGTATGTTGTGCAATGTTTATACCCTGCCAATTCCCTCATGTCTCCAGGCAAACCTGTTTTAACATGGAAGCCATAGGCAAGTGAGTATCCCATCCCCAATGCTGCTATCATCTGCTGAGCATGTTTCCGTATGACACATTTTATTCTAATGCTGTCTTTAAGAATCTGTTTCTGATAGAATAACTGAATTCTGTGCACTTCTAACATCTGCAGGGCCCAGGGCAAAAGTTCAAATGGAGGTCCAGCTGCCAAGCCTAAAGACTTCAAGGCTATAAATTAAGCCATCAGATTGTTAATTAAAATATATCTTATGTTCCTACCTTGATAAGTATTCTTGCATAGTGACTGACAAGGCCAGGTTCAGGTTTAGAATTATTGGATTCCTTGGGGTTCTTCACTGAAACAGAGTTCTAGGAGGACTGTTTTGCTGCCTGGTTCTCCCCTAGTCACCCCCCATCCTCATCTTTCAGTGGGAGGAACCTTTGTGTGCATGCACAGAGCCCCAGGCCACAGATTTGGGCTATACCCAGAACCCCTGAAAACAACCACCTTTGAATCTAGAGGTACACATGGTTGGTCTTAGATGGACAGCCTTGGGGAAGAGGCTGTGCAGGTCAGGGCAGAGACCTTGGTGATCTCAGCACCTAGAGCACTTTACGAAGGAGAGGGCCACAGGCTCTGGGCTGTAGTATCCCACACATCTATATATTCCTCCTTTGAGAGGAAGAGTCACAACCATTGGAGGCCAGACTGGGGTTCCAGGGTGGGCATCTCTCTTGCCTAGGCCATGGCAATGCTGTACATGACTCCAGCCACCTGCTGGCCTCCAAGAGGAGCTCAATAACCAAATGAAAGAGTGAATGAACATTATTTCAAAGCACGTATTAAGTTGGACCATGCAGGACACCAGTGAGTAAAGCCTAACCGCACCATCTAAGCACAAATAAGAATGGGGTTCTGAGTTTGGAAAAGAATGTGCATTTCAACATTAGCACAAACTTTGCCTGGTTAGTCAGAGAGTCAAATCTTTTCTTGAGTTAGTGAGGTCATTCATTTGTGCTTTAAGGACATAGACTATAAAGTCAGGCTAACTCCTTAGGGGCTTTAGTTTCACCATCTATTTGGTGGGAATGATAATATAATACATTGAAAATACGAGTTGAGCATCTTGCACTGGGCCTGGCAAATAAATGTTGTGCTCCTTTTCCTCTCCTTCTGAACCCTAGGGAGCAATGCTATGAGATGCAGGTTGTAGGCCCAGCAGCATGAGTACTCCAATGTTTGTTGAACTTCAATAAACTAAGAACAAAGAAAGGCTAAGCGGCCTCTGGCTTAGCACTCAGGTATACTCAGATAATACAGACTTACTTCCGCCTTCTGCCAATACATAGAAGTGTCATATGAAATATTATAAGGTATGACAAAAATAATTAAATCTATACCTGATTTCAAAGGAGAATATAACGAATTCCCTAGCACCAGGAAAACAAAACAAAAGGAAACTCAAAACCAGAGCACTCTGTTGAGCTGACGCTGCAGCACTAGGAGGTCATTCAACACGGATGTGGACTATGGAGTTGGAAATAAAAGTCTAAGTATGCACTTAGAACCAGACGTGGCCATGGTCCACCCAAAAGGGGAAGCCGGACAGAGAGCCTTGCATGGGGCTGTGATTCTCAGAGGGAGAATCACATACAGTAGGGAGCACTGAAGGAAAGTGAAAAACTACTTGCCAACCCAAGGAAATAGAGACACTGTCGGCCCTGGACAGTAACTGAGAAATCACATCCGTAAAAACATATGTCACACATAGATGTAGCATCTGAAATCAAATGGTACTAAAATCTCTTGTCTAAGAACTTCGGAATACCAGAGGCTTCCAAAAAACAAATGCATAATATGTTCTTAGGGAATAGATAGAACCCGGGGCACATGAGCGGGACTACCACAGAAAACAAAAAAATTAGTGGACAGACATCCCCCACTGGAATGAACGTACCACAAAATACATACTGAGTGCACCAGCACAAACCCGCACATGGGTCAGGCATGAGACCAGAACCAGAGGTGAGAGAGAAACAATTAGTTTCATATTATGCTTAAAGTAATTAAAAGAACAAAAGAAAAAGAAAGTTGTCTGACTATTTAAAAAGTAATAGACAGCTCGCTTTAAAAAACAAAGAAGAACCAGAGGCAAAGTGGTTATTAAACTCTGGACACTGTAGTATTTTATATCTACTAGCTCTTCTCATACTTTTAATCTTTGCAATGACCCTTTGAGGCAGATAAGATCATTATTTCAATTATGGACATGAGACTGGGGTGCAGAGAGTTTAAATAATAAACTCAAGATCACACAGCTCTTAAGGATTGAAACCAGCATTTGCACCTAGTCTGTCTTGCTCTGGGAAGTACTTCTTTAACTACTAACAGCATCTGTGGAAATTCAGGGGTTAAGCAGAAGATTAGATACAGCTGAAGAAAACAATAAGAAAGTGAAAAGTACATCTGAGGAATCTGTAGATTAGATGGTAGAGAGGTGAAGATACACAAAATACGTACAAATAAAGGGAGCAGGATGTGAAAGACAGAAAGAGGAAAATGCAAAGGTTCAACACACAACTAACAGGAATTTCAGAAGCAAAGCACGAAATGTTATGCTTTTCTAAAGAAGGATACTCAGTCCTAAGCAGAAAAAATAAAAACAAATGCAATCTAAACACGAATGTGTAGTGAAACTGCAGTACATTAAAGACATATAGTTTGCCTGACCTTAAAAGCAACATAAACATATAAAAAGAAAGAGGAATATATATGAAAAAGTACATCGAAAGACAAGTCATAAATGGGGGAGTTAGTAATATAGAGAGTACATAAAAAACCCTTACAAATCAGTAAAACACAGGGAAACATCCTAACTGCAAAAATCACACACAAAGCACGTGAACAGGCAGTTGGGGAAGAATAAGCCTGGCTGGGCAATAAACACTGGAAAAGATGCTCAGCCTGACAGGAAGCAAAGAAATTTAAATTAAATCCTTCATGTTAATTTAAGTATTTAAGAAGAAAGTAAAGGAAAAGAGAGGAAAGGAGGGGAAGGAAGAGAAAGGCTGACAATATCGGTGGTCAGAAAGGACATGGCAGAATCCTACATGCTCCTGTTGAAAGAGCTAATTGGTTAAAAAAAAAGTGATCCTGGAGACTAATTTGACCTTGCCAGTAAAACTGAAAATCCTCCTCCAATCCAGCTATTCCGCTTACTGGTATATGCTTTACAAAATGCACATCACCTATGCAAGGATATCTGTATCCTGCATGTAAGCATTCTATACAATGTCTGCACAAAGATGTAATGATGGTATTCTTCCTAAGACCGATACAACTTCCTAAGAGTATAATACAATACTTTATGGGACTTAAAATGAATGAACCAGATTTAACCCATCAACCTGGCTAAATCACGGAAATATAATGAACTGGTGAAAAAAACAAAGCCACAAAAGATATGTACCGTACGGTGTGATCCCAACCAATTATGATGTATTTATTGACCTAAAATATAGAGAAGAATAATAAAAATATGGCTGAGAAATGACATATTAATTAGAGTGGTAATCTCTGGAACAGATTCCAGTTCCTCTGGAAGAACAATATGGAGACATAGGGAACAGAAAGAGCTTCATAGGTACCTATTCATATATATATGTGGGTGTGTGTGTATTCATTTTAATATATAAAATGTAAGCATGCATCCCAATGCAAACAATCACAATATATGTTATTATATGCAAAGATCTGAGGTAAAAAATGCAAAAACAGGGTAACATTTCAAACGTCTTGTCAACAAGTATATGGGTGTTCACTATCATATATCACTTACAATTGATTTTTTCGTGTCTTTCCAATAGTCCAGAGTTTTTAAGATTTAGTGATGCAAAATTTTGGATATTTCTATTGGAGAAGTCTCCAAATAAATGAAAATTCTAGGTGCTTTTTGTTTATTTTTATTAAATTGACTTCATTAAAATACTTCAAATACTATCTAAATATTTGGGTGCACGTAAAGTGAACATTACGATGTTTCTTAGTATATTTACAAAACTATACAGTTATCACCACAATAAATTTTAGAACATTTCCACCAAACCCCATCCCCCCGAGTAGTCATTTCCCATTAGCCCCCAAGTTCTTGCCCTAGTAAACCATTTACCTACTCTCTGTATCTACAGATTTGGAAATTCTAGATATTTCATATTTATATTTAATATAAATGAAATCATACTATATGTGCTTGTCTGTGAATGACCTCTTCCACTTGGCACACGGCTTACAAGGTTCATCCATGCTCCAGTTCTGTGAGGTAAATGCTGTTGTTATTTTCATTTACAGATGAATAAATTTGTTCCGAGCTGATATTTAATTACACAGTGGGGTAGTACTGACCTAACCCAAGTCTTCTTGAGTTTTAAGCAGATATCATACCTTTCCACAATACAGCCAGCTCTCGTTCTGTATTTGTACGTTCCACATCCGTAGATTTAACCAAATGTGGATCAAAAATATTTTTAAGAACTGCATCTGTGCTGAACACTGCAGATTTATTTTCTTGTCATTATCCCATAAACAATGCCATTTAAGAGCTATTTATACAATATTTATATAACGCATTGTGTATTAGGTTTTATAAGTAATCTAGAGATCCTTTTAATTGCATGGGAGAGGATGTATAGTTATATACAGATTTTGGTATTTGAAGGAAGTTCTGAAACCAATCTCTTGCAGTTAGCAAGGGACAACTGCACTTGGCCCTTTATCTTTATGACTAAATAATATTCAATTATATTGATCTAACATGTTATTTATCCATTCATAAATTGATGGCCATTTATGTTGACTCCACTTTTTAGCGATCACAACTAATGCTGTTGTGAACATCTAAGTTTTTATGTGAACATATGTTCATAGAATCGCTAAATCATGTAGTAACTTTATATTTAACCCCTTGAAGAACTAACAGATTGTTTTCAAAACTGGTTAAATAACTTTGCATTACCGCCAACAGTATATAACGGTTCCTCCAATTTTTCCACATCATCATCAATGCTCAATATTACCCATTTTTTTATGATAGCCATGGTGGTAGGTATGAAGTGGTATCTTACTCTTATTAATAATTTTCATTTCATGGCTGAGGTGAGGATCTTTTCACATGCTTATCTGCAATTTGTGAATCGTCCATAGAGAAATATCTGTTCAAATTCCTTGACCATTTATAAATTGGGTTATGTGTCTGATTATTATTGATGTACAATGATTATCTATATATTCCAGATAAAAGTCCCTTAATAGATAAATGATTTGAAAACATTTTCTTCTGTGGATTTTCTTTTTGCTTTCTTGGGGGTGTCATTTAAAACACAAAAGCTTATAAATTTGATAAAATATATGTATATATTTTTGTCACTTGTGTTTTGTATGTCATATATAAGAAGGTTTTGCATATTTAATGTCATAAAGATCTACTCCTAAATTATAGTAATTTTCTAATTTCAGCTCTTACATACATGTCTGTGAGCCATTTTGGATTAATCTTTGTGTATAGTATCAGAAAGGGCTCTGACTTCATTATGTGGACATACACGCCCAGTGTCTCCACCTCATTTTTTGTAAAGACTATTATTTTCCCCATTAAATTGTCTTGGCAATATTGTCAAAAATCAATTAACTCTAAAGGTATTTATTTCTGAACTCTCAATTCTATCCTCTTGAGCTACAGACATCCCTCGGAGTTATAACAAGTTGGGTTCTAGGCCATCTCCATTATGCAAACAACAAATTTTAATGAGTCATAAGATTTTTTGGTTTCCCCATGCATATAAAAATTTTATTTACACTATACTTTAGTCTGTTAAGCATTCACTAGCATTGTGTCTAAAACACAATGCATGTAGCTTAATTTCAAAATATTGTTTAAAAATGCTAACGATCATCAGTCTTCAGCAGGTCTTAATCTTGTTGCTGATGAAGGGTCTTGCCTCGATATGGATGGATGCTGGTTGATCAGGGGGATGGTTGGTAAAGGTCGTGGTGGCTGTGACAACTTTTTATTTAGACACAGGGTCTCCATCTGTTGTCCAGGATGAAGTACAGTGGCAAAATTATAGTCCACTGCAGCCGTGAACTTCTGAGTTCAAGCACTTCTCCTACCTCAGCCTCCTAAATGCTAAGACTGTAAGCAGAAGCCACAGTGCCCAGCCTGTGGTAACTTCTTAAAATAACAACAATAGATGGGTGCAATGGGTGGCATGGGAGGTGGTATGGGAGATGGCATGTTCTAATTCCTAGAATAGTACTTTACCATTAACGAACTGCGACAGGAAGCTCAAGGCAGTGTTCCTCACCAATAAGTTCAGAGAAGTCAGTTGAAGAAAGTGAAGAAAGGGCTGGCTAATGTTTAAGAAAATCACTATATTGGAGGTGGAGCAAGATGGCAGCCAAGTAACAGCTTCCTTGCATCTGGGCACCGTGAGTCTGGGGAGATAGGACTCCAGGCATCTCTGGGTGGTGGGATCTGCCTATCATCACACCTGAGAGGATACAGGGAGACAGCGAGAGACTTCTGGACCCCAAAAGGAGGACTAAAACAGTGGAAAACCGGCAAGTGGTCGCGTGTGTTCAATCCGTCTAAACCCGCCTGCAACTTCCACAGGCACGAGAACTTAAAGAGCAAGAGGAAGTGAAAGGAAAATTAGGGCAAGGAAACAGATAAAAGAAATCACCCATGAGGAAGAATCAGCAGAAAATTCCAGGCAACATGAAGAACCAGTCCAGAACAACCCCGCCAAGGGACCATGAGGTAGCTACTACAGAGGATTCCACCTATAAAGAAATGTTAGGAATGACAGAAAGGGAATTTAGAATATACATGTTGAAAACAATGAAAGAAATGATGGAAACAATGAAGGAAACTGCTAATAAAGTGGAAATTAACCAAAAGGAAATTCAAAAACAGAACCAAATAAGAGATGAACGATATGAAGAATATAAAAAGGATATAGCAGAGCTGAAGGAAATGAAACAGTCAATCAGGGAACTTAAAGATGCAATGGAAAGTATCAGCAACAGGTTAGACCATGCAGAAGAAACAATTTCAGAGGTAGAAGACAAAGTTCTTGAGATAACTCAGATAGTAAAAGAGGCAGAAAGGAAGAGAGAGAAACCAGAACGTTCACCGTCAGAATTATGGGACTTTATGAAGCGTTCCAACATACGAGTTATAGGAATTCCAGAAGGGGAAGAAGAATGCCCCAGAGGAATGGAAGCCATACTAGAGAATATTATAAAAGAAAATTTCCCAAATATCACCAAAGATTCTGACACACTGCTTTCAGAGGGCTATCGGACCCCAGGTCGCCTCAACTCTAACTGAGCTTCTCCCAGACACATTGTGATGAACCTGTCCAAAGTCAAGACAAAAGAAAAGATTCTGCAAGCTGCCAGGAGTAAGCACCAGTTGACCTACAGGGGCAAATCCATCAGAGTGACCGCAGACTTCTCTAATGAAACTTTCCAAGCAAGAAGACAATGGTCATCTACCGTTAATCTACTTAAACAGAACAATTTCCAGCCCAGAATTCTGTACCCTGCTAAGCTAAGCTTCAAAATTGATGGAGAAATCAAATCATTTACCGATATACAAACATTGAGGAAATTTGCCACAACAAGACCAGCTCTACAGGAAATACTTCAACCTGTTCTACACACTGACCACCACAATGGATCAGCAGCAAAGTAAGAACTCAGAAATTAAAGGACAGAACCTAACCTCCACACTGATGCAAAAGATCAAACTAAGCAATGGACTCTCACCAAATAAGACGAATAGAATACTACCACACTTATCAATTATCTCCATAAATGTTAATGGCTTGAATTCCCCACTGAAGAGACATAGATTGGTTGACTGGATTAAACAACACAAGCCATCCATTTGCTGTCTGCAAGAAACACACCTGGCTTCAAAAGACAAATTAAAGCTCCGAGTCAAGGGTTGGAAGACAATTTTTCAGGCAAATGGAATTCAGAAGAAAAGAGGAGTTGCAATCTTATTTTCAGATACATGTAGATTTAAAGCAACTAAAGTCAAAAAAGACAAAGATGGTCACTTTATATTGGTCAAGGGAAAAATACAACAAGAAGACATTTCAATTCTAAATATCTATGCACCCAATTTAAATGCTCCCAGATTCTTGAAACAGACCTTACTCAGTCTGAGCAATATGATATCTGATAATACCATAATAACAGGGGACCTTAACACTCCTCTTACACAGCTGGACAGATCCTCTAAACAGAAATTAAACAAGGATATAAGAGATTTAAATGAGACCCTAGAACAACTGTGCTTGATAGACGCATATAGAACACTCCATCCCAAAGAGAAAGAATATACATTCTTCTCATCACCACATGGAACATTCTCCAAAATGTTCATATCTTGGGACACAAAACAAATATCAACAGAATCAAAAGAATTGAAATTTTACCTTGTATCTTCTCAGACCATAAGGCACTAAAGGTGGAACTCAACTCTAACAAAAATGCTCGACCCCACCCAAAGGCATGGAAACTAAACAATCTTCTGTTGAATAACAGATGGGTGCAGGAAGAAATAAAACAGGAAATCATTAACTTCCTTGAGCAGAACAACAATGAAGACACAAGCTACCAAAACCTGTGGGATACTGCAAAAGCAGTTTTGAGAGGAAAATTCATCGCTTTAGATGCCTACATTCGAAAAACAGAAAGAGAGCACATCAACAGTCTCACAAGAGATCTTATGGAATTGGAAAAAGAAGAACAATCTAAGCCTAAACTCAGTAGAAGAAAAGAAATATCCAAAATCAAATCAGAGATCAATGAAATTGAAAACAAAAGAATCATTCAGAAAATTAATGAAACAAGGAGTTGGTTTTTTGAAAAAATAAATAAAATAGATAAACCATTGGCCAGACTAACGAGGAATAGAAAAGTAAAATCTCTAGTAACCTCAATCAGAAATGATAAAGGAGAAATAACAACTGATCCCACAGAGATACAAGAGATCATCTCTGAATACTACCAGAAACTCTATGCCCAGAAATTTGACAATGTGAAAGAAATGGATCAATATTTGGAATCACACCCTCTCCCTAGACTCAGCCAGGAAGAATTAGAGCTCCTGAACAGACCAATTTCAAGCACTGAGATCAAAGAAACAATAAAAAATCTTCCAACCAAAAAATGCCCTGGTCCAGATGGCTTCACTCCAGAATTCTATCAAACCTTCAAAGAAGAGCTTATTCCTGTATGGCAGAAATTATTCCAAAAAATTGAGGAAGAAGGAATCTTCCCCAACACATTCTATGAAGCAAACATCACCCTGATACCAAAACCAGGAAAAGACCCAAACAAAAAGGAGAATTTCAAACCAATCTCACTCATGAACATAGACGCAAAAATTCTCAACAAAATCCTAGCCAACAGATTACAGCTTATCATCAAAAAAGTCATTCATCATGATCAAGTAGGCTTCATCCCAGGGATGCAAGGCTGGTTTAACATACGCAAGTCTATAAACGTTATCCACCATATTAACAGAGGCAAAAATAAAGATCACATGGTCCTCTCAATAGATGCAGAAAAAGCATTTGATAAAATCCAGCATCCTTTTCTAATTAGAACACTGAAGAGTATAGGCATAGGTGGCACATTTCTAAAACTGACTGAAGCTATCTATGACAAACCCACAGCCAATATTTTACTGAATGGAGTAAAACTGAAAGCTTTCCCTCTTAGAACTGGAACCAGACAAGGTTGTCTTCTGTCACCTTTACTATTCAACGTAGTGCTGGAAGTTCTAGCCAATACAATTAGGCAAGACAAGGAAATAAAGGGAATCCAAATGGGAGCAGAGGAGGTCAAACTCTCCCTCTTTGCTGACGACATGATCTTATACTTAGAGAACCCCAAAGACTCAACCACAAGACTCCTAGAAGTCATCAAAAAATACAGTAATGTTTCAGGATATAAAATCAATGTCCACAAGTCAGTAGCCTTTGTGTACACCAATAACAGTCAAGATGAGAAGCTAATTAAGGACACAACTCCGTTCACCATAGTCTCAAAGAAAATGAAATACCTAGGAGTATACCTAACGTAGGAGGTGAAGGACCTCTATAAAGAAAACTATGAAATCCTCAGAAAGGAAATAGCAGAGGATATTAACAAATGGAAGAACATACCATGCTCATGGATGGGAAGAATCAACATTGTTAAAATGTCTATACTTCCCAAAGCAATCTACCTATTCAATGCCATTCCTATCAAAATACCAACATCGTACTTTCAAGATTTGGAAAAAACGATTCTGCGTTTTGTATGGAACCGGAAAAAACCCCGTATAGCTAAGGCAGTTCTTAGTAACAAAAATAAAGCTGGGGGCATCAGCATACCAGATTTTAGTCTGTACTACAAATCCATAGTGCTCAAGACAGCATGGTATTGGCACAAAAACAGAGACATAGACACTTGGAATCAAATTGAAAACCAAGAAATGAAACTAACATTTTACAACCACCTAATCTTCGATAAACCAAACAAGAACATACCTTGGGGGAAAGACTCCCTATTCAATAAATGGTGTTGGGAGAACTGGATGTCTACATGTAAAAGACTGAAACTGGACCCACACCTTTCCCCACTCACAAAAATTGATTCAAGATGGATAAAGGACTTCAACTTAAGGCATGAAACAATAAAAATCCTCCAAGAAAGCATAGGAAAAACACTGGAAGATATTGGCCTGGGGAAAGACTTCATGAAGAAGACTGCCATGGCAATTGCAACAACAACAAAAATAAATAAATGGGACTTCATTAAACTGAAAAGCTTCTGTACAGCTAAGGAGACAATAACCAAAGCAAAGAGACAACCTACACAATGGAAAAGGATATTTGCATATTTTCAATCAGACAAAAGCTTGATAGCTAGGATCTATAGAGAACTCAAATTAATCCACATGAAAAAAGCCAACAATCCCATAGATCAATGTGCAAGAGACATGAATAGAACTTTCTCTAAAGATGACAGACGAATGGCTAACAAACACATGAAAAAATGTTCATCATCTCTATATATTAGAGAAATGCAAATCAAAACAACCCTGAGGTATCATCTAACCCCAGTGAGAATGGCCCACATCACAAAATCTCAAAACTGCAGATGCTGGCGTGGATGTGGAGAGAAGGGAACACTTTTACACTGCTGGTGGGACTGCAAACTAGTACAACCTTTCTGGAAGGAAGTATGGAGAAACCTCAAAGCACTCAAGCTAGACCGCCCATTTGATCCTGCAGTCCCATTACTGGGCATCTACTCAGAAGGAAAGAAATCCTTTTATCATAAGGACACTTGTACTAGACTGTTTATTGCAGCTCAATTTACAATCACCCAAATGTGGAAACAGCCTAAATGCCCACCAACCCAGGAATGGATTAACAAGCTGTGGTATATGTATACCATGGAATACTATTCAGCCATTAAAAAAAAATGGAGACTTTACATCCTTCATATTAACCTGGATGGACGTGGAAGACATTATTCTTAATAAAGCATCACAAGAATGGAGAAGCATGAATCCTATGTACTCAATTTTGATATGAGGACAATTAATGACAATTATGGTTATGCGGGGGGTACAGAAAGAGGGAAGGAGGGAGGAGGTGGTGCCTTGGTGTGTGTCACACTTTATGGGGGCAAGACATGATTGCAAGAGGGACTTTACCTAACAATTGCAATCAGTGTAACCTGGCTTATTGTACCCTCAATGAATCCCCAACAAAAAAAAAAAAAAAGAAAAAAAAAAAAAGAAAATCACTATAACCATCAGTTACTGGTTTCAGTTGACAAATATAATGATTTACTGCTGTTATCCATTGTCCATGCCTACTGATAATTTATTTTGTATTTTTGAATAAAAAGGCATTTGTACATTCCTAAAAAAAAAAATAACAACAATAAATTTTGCTGTGTCAATTGACTATTCCTTTTACAAAATATTTCTCTGTAGCATGCAATGCTGTTTGATAACATTTTACCCACGGTAGAACATCTTTCGAAATTGACGTAATCCTCTCAAACACTGCCACTGTTTTATCAACTAAGTGGATGTAATATTCTAATCTAAATGCTTTGTTGTTATTTCAATAATGTTCCAGCATCTTCACCAGAAATAGATTCCATCTCAAGAAACTACTTTCTTTGCTTATCCATAAGAAAAATAACCTTCTCTTTTGTTGAAGTCTAATCATGAGATTGCTACAATTCAGTCATATCTTTAGAACTAGATTTAGAAGTTCTAGTTCTCTTGCTGTTTTACCATATCTGCAGTTACTTACTCCATTAAAGTCTTGACCCCCCCAAGAGTTGTAATCAACTTTTCAAAACTCTTTTTAATGTTGATAATTTGACCCTGTCCCACAAATCACTAATGTTTTTAATGGCACCTAGAATGATAATTCCAAGAAGGTTTTCGATTTACTTTGGCCAGATCCATCAGAAGAATCAATTATCTATGGCAGCTATAGCCTTATGAAATGAACTTCTTAAATAAGATTTGAAAATTGAAAGTATTCCTTCATCAGTGAGCTACAGAAGGAATATTGTGTTAGTAGGCATGAAAATATTAATCTTCAGAGCTATTGGATGAACAGGTGCATTTATTGTCAGTAAGTAGTAATATTTTGACAGGAATGTTTTTCTGAGCAGTAGGTCTCAACAGTGGACTTAAAATATTTAGTAAACCATGCTGTAAACAGATATGTCTATCTTCCAGGCTTTGTTGTTTTATTTAAAGAGCATAGGCAAGGTAGATTTGGCATAATTATTAAGGACTTTAGGATTTGCATAATAAGTAAGAATTGGCTTCAACTTAAAATCACAGGCTGCATTAGTCCCTAACAAGTGATTCAGCTTGTCCTTTGAAGCCATATGTTGATTTCTCTCTAGCTATGAAAGTCAAAGAAGCATCTTCTATTCCAGTGGTTCTCAACCTGTGGGTGGCAACCCCCTTTGTAACAAAGGAAATACATCCTACATATCAGATATTTACATTATGATTAATAACAGTAGCAAAGTTACAGTTATGAAGTAGCAAGGAAAATAATTTTATGGTTGGGGGTCACCACAACATGAGGAACTGTATTAAAGGGTCACAGCATTAGGAGGCATTAGGAAGGTTGAGAACCACTGTTCTAATAGAAAGTTTTTGTCTACAATGAAAGTCTGTTGTTTAGCTTAGCCACCTTCATGAATTATTTTACCTAGATCTTCTAGATTTCTTGCTACAGCTCCTATGTTAGTATGTGCTGCTTCATCTTGTACCTTTGTATTATGAAGATAGCTTTTTCTATAAACATCATGAACCAACCTCTCCTCGCTTCAAACATTTCTTCTGCTTTCTCACCTCTCTTGGCCTTCATAGACTTCAGAAAAGTTAGGGTCTTAGGAGGGGGGAGAGATGAGGAAACATCTCAGATGGAGAAATCAGAACATACACACCATAAAGTTTGTCGTCTTATATGGGTGCAGTTCATGGCACCCCAAAGCAATCACAATAGTAACACCAAAGACTACTGATCATAAACTGCCATAACAGATATAACAGTAATCAAAATGTTTGAAATACTGTGAGAATTACTAAAATGTGACATAGAAACATGAAATGAGTACGTGCTATTAGAAAAATCGTGCCGAAGGGCTCACACCATAGTTTGGGCTCATCCCACCCCTCACCTAATATGCATGATGCAATGGTACATTTCAAAACTATTTTTAAAAGAGTATAATTGTGATGGATGTGTTAATCAGTTCAATGGATGTATTTCACATGGTATATCAAATCAGTACACTGAACCCCATAAAGGCATCTATGTACACAGCTATGATTTAATAAAAACAAACAAAAAAATAAGAAAAAAAAAAAAGCTAACAGTGTCTGTTAGATGGTCCAGTGTTGGTATTATCCACTACAGCTTCATGAAACGTGGTCAGTTGATTACAGTCGATGTCTACTGCAACTGAATGAATAACATGATGACAATACTTGCAATTAAACAAGCAAGATTTGTCATTAGATACAGGCCAATCCTCTTACAAGACAACACTGTCACACAAACAAGGCTGCTCAAAGTACAAAAGCTGGACTTGTAATCTCTCTGTCACCCACTGTATCATCAGGCCTTGGACCAACTATGACTTCTTTCAGGCTTTGGACCATTTTTTTCAAGGAAAAATATTCAGTTTCAACAAGCTATGGAAAATGCTTTTTGTGATTTCATCACCACTTGCTCTATAGGCTTCCTCGCTGCAGGCATACACAAGGTGCTGTGAAGATGGCAAAGCTTTATCAATAGTTTAGGTTCATACATTGATGCATTGTACTGCTTCTTGTTTGAGATATAATACTAAACTTTTGATTAGAAATCAGACATTTCATATTTAGTGACCTTATATAATCCTTTTTATGTCCCTAAGGTCTGTAGTAATATCTCATTCCAATTGTGATTTTAGTATTTGAGTCTTCTTTTTCTCTTAATCAGTCCTAACTAAATGTTTTTCAATTTTGTTGATACTATGAAAGAACCAATTAGTGGTTTTTTAGAAATATTTTTGATATACCCTTCCCTTTTATCACTTTCATACTAAGACTAAGAAAGATCCCGAAGATTCACGTGTGGAGAGAACTCTAGGTCTTCCCAAATGAATATAAAAATTCCCTGTCCTTCTCACCACACACCAGCATGAGATGTATCCAAATCCCTCTATAATCAAATAGGAGGATCATGAGTGGTCTGTGCCTTTTACAGTTCTAAGAAATTATCTAATACAAACAAATAAGTCATACTAAAGAAAGCTCTGAGGCTATAATGTTACACTGCTTTTTACAAAGAATTTGAAACACAGGTAACTTTTTGCCATTATTAGTTTTATTCCCATATTGAAAATAAATTCTGCATGCTAATATGTTCCACATTTTTGTATCAGTTGATTCTCTCACCTTCAACTCATGAATTCAGGGAATATTTATCAAGTGCAACTAAATGCCGCACGGTATTCTAAGTGCTTATTAGGACAGATGATATCCATATCTTCCAAGTAATTACATTTTTGACTAAATGAAATTTCCAACTTTGGACCTTCCCTCTTAGATGATGCTAAGGCATTTCAGAACTAACATTTCCCAGATGCTACTCTTGATTTCCCTTCAAACCTGTCATCTTCCCCACAACGCTCCCATCACCCCCAAGCCAGCCTTCACCATCTCAGCAAGTAGCACTAATAATCACCAAATTCAAGCCAGAATGATTCTGGATTACTCCCTTTTCTTCATGATCATCGTAATTTCTTCCTACTTCCAAACTTATATCTGGAATAAGTCCTTTTCTCCCATGTTCACTAGTCTAAACCATGACCATCTGTGCCTTCTGAACCCTTTTTCCTCCTTCCCTTCTTTCCCACAGTCCACTCTTCAACCCTAAACCAGATCATCCCACCCCATGTGCAAAGTATTGTCATGACTTCCTATTATACTTAACATTAAATCTATGGTCCTCAACATGGTCTGCTTACTCAGGCCTTGCTTGCCTCTGCAGCTTCACCATGACTTGCCCCTTTCATACTCAGGATGCTCTGTGCTTACAAACCCGCAGGTGCTGACTAAACATCTCTTCATGGAATGAACGGAGAACAGATTCTTAAGGATTTCTTAGAAATGATTCCTAAAACCTTTGTCATCCATTTATAACACCTTAGCTATCTCTCCCTTAGAGAGATATCCTGAGCTATATATCCTGAACATAACAATGCCAAAAAAACAGCAGGAGTAAATACATACAAATTTATAAATTCACTGGATTACAATAAACATCAGAAGACGTGGATTCAATGACGGGTCTACATTCCCATCCTGAACACCATAGTCGTTCATCAAGCCAAAGGCACATCGGAAATGAAATTGTCTCCTGTTTACAGAAACATGATAGATAAAAAATCCCTCAATTTACTCTTGAAATAAAATCCAATTCCTATAGGTAAGTGAGAAAGAGGAGAGGGGTCTTTGAAGCAATTTATTGTGTTACTTCTTATCCTCTTTGGAATGGTAAATGCCTTTTCTTTCCGGCACTTAGACTAGACTTAGAATTAAAGGTGGAAAAATAAGAACCATAACTTCTTTCTTCAGATGATCATAACTGCTTGATAGAAGGTCTTTAACAAACTCCCACTCTAACAAGCGACTGTTGTTTTTATGTTTTGGAATGGCTTAATCCTGCACATGATAACATCCTCCAAAGCAAGTGCATTAAGCTGTGACAGTTTTCCACTGACCTAAGCAATTGCATTAGGAAAACGCCATTAGCAGCTCCCTCTCTTCATCTATTCTCCCCTCCTCCTCCCCACTAGAAAAGCTATGCTCAATAGTACTATTAAATTACTCTTAGAAATACGCTCCTCAAAGGAAATCAATGCACATGTGTTTTAACACTTGTCACAGACAGATCAAACGGCCAATCTAGCATATATTATTCCACCCAAAGGTTTTTTTTATTTTTTGTGTTTTGTTTTTTTGTGTGAAACAATTTATGAGCTCACACCCAAACTAAGAAAAAGAAAAGACAGTGGATAAGGATGGGGAAGAGAATAAGAATGAATCTCACTATTATTTCAAGCACTTTTTCTCTATCTGTGTAGCACTTAATGGGGTATACAAAGCAATGTAGTGAAATGAGGGAAATTGTAGGCATGGTAGCAGGCAGCCAAAGGCCTAAAGCCCAGACTTACTGTGATTCAATTTATACTACTCATCCCTTTACTAATAAATTCAAATGGGCACTCCATTTTGACTATTTCCCCTTGTTTCATTAGTATCCCCTTTCAACCAGAAGGTAGCATAGTACAGTTAAGGTACTGGAGCTAAAATTAGGGTGTGACTCAGTAACTCTGTAGATGTGTAAACTCAGGTCCATTTAGTCTGTGTTTCAATTTCTGTATTAAAACATAGGGAAAGAACAACACCCAACTTTTAGATAATTGTTGTAAGAATCAAGTGAGTTTAGTAAGTAAGGCATTTAAACAAGGCTTGGCATAAAGGAAGCCATGTCGACTATCATCATTTAATTCATTACTAAGAAGAAAAATTACCATTCCTGATAAGGATATTTGATACAGATTATATAAATATTTTCTACTTTCACCCACCATGGAATAACTGTATTGGAGTAAATGTACAGCCACAAACAGGAACAAAATATTGAGTAGAACTATTTTCAGGCAATGAAGAACCAGCAGAACAAAGGCTGAGAGGAGATGAGCTCTGCCATTTCCCAGTTTCTACCTGATGGCAACTTCCCAACCACACTGTAGAAAGTGGGGTTCAAAGCCCAGCTCATACAGCTGCTGAACTGAATTGGCAGAGATCATATTTCAAAACAGCTGGAGATTCTGAAATCTACAGGGTGGTAAACTGGAGAGGAGGATGCTGCACAAAAAAAGGAAGCTCACCAGTCTCTCTGGGAGTTCCCTGTAAGTCTGTGGTTGAAGGAGTCCCCCAATGTGCCAAACAACCAATTTCCCAGGTGGCAGCTGCTATGGACTTAAAAGCAGAACATAGCTACTACAGGGACTGCTGGGGGAAAGGCAGTGCCTGGAGATTTTGGAATTTGTGCACTGCCAAAATGATTAGATGGATTCCTTAACACACTATAGTCTAGCTGAGACACCAAAATGGTGGTCCTTAAGAATAATAACCACATAGAGAACAAGACTTTTCCTGAGCCACTCCAGGAAGCCTAAAATAAAGCCCTGGCAAAACACAACATGGATATAGAGTTGTAGGGCTGTCTTGACAGATTACATCAATGTAATCAGCCAATAATTGAAATGACTGCTAAAGCAGGAATCAATAGACATCCAAGTAAGGTAACATAATCTGGAGATTCCAGTGTGTGTTGTCCGTAATACCAATATTCAACCAAAAATCAACAGACACAGAAAGAAAGAAAAAATGGTAATGTAGATTTAAGATTAAAAACTGGCAATAGAAACTAAACTGAAGATGCCAGATGGTAGACTTAGCAGACAAATATTTAAAGTAGCTATTATAAATATATTCAAAGAATTAAATAAAAATGTGTTCACAAAATTATAGAAAAATATGATCTAAATGAATGAACATAGATAATCCCAACATAGAAATGGAAACTATAAAAACAGAACCAAATGGAATTCTAGAACTGAAAAGTGCATCCCTGAAGTGAAAAACTCATTGGATGGACTCACTAGCATATTCAACACAGCACAAAAAAGTCAGTGATTTTGAAGTCAGATAAATAGAAATCATCCAATTTTAAGGACAGAAAGAGAAATGATCTATAAGTTAAACAGAGCCTCGGGGACAAACAAAACACTAGCAAATGAGCTTCTTTTTGTGCAGTTGGTGTCTAAGAAAAAAAGAGAGTGATATTTTACAAATACACGAAGATAAAACAGCAGAGAAATTTGTACATTTTATTTCCAAAAAAAAAAAAAAAAACCTGACTATTCTACTGATCCAAAAGCTTCAGCAAGCATTGAACAGCATAAGTACAAAGAGAACCACAGTTGGGCACATCACAGTCAAAAGCGGCAAACCGAGTAAAGAGAGCACATGAAACAGGCAGCAACAGTAACACAGGCTGACCTCTCATCAGAACAATAGAGGACAGAAGATGGAAAACAATGGAACAATCTCTCTCAACTGCTGAAAAAGAAGGGAAAGCATCAACCTAGAAATTCCATAGCCCATAAAAAGTTCACAAGCAAGAACAAAGTGAAGACTTTTTCTTCATAAATGAAGTCTTAAAAAATGTGTTGAGAGCAGAAATGTTAAAAGATACATGTCTATATATATATATATATTTTTTTTTTTTCTTAATTCAAAGGAAAATGATGGCAAATGGAAACTCAGATATACAGGTAGAAATGAACTAAGTGGGTAAATATAAGTGACTATGTTTATTTATTCTTTTTTTTTGAGATAGAGTTTTACTTTGTTGCTCTCGGTAGTGTGCTGTGCTGTCACAGCTCACAGCAACCTCAAACTCTTGGGCTCAAGTGATTCTCTTGCCTCAGCCTCCCAAGTAGCTGGGACTACAGGTGCCCGCCACAACGCCCAGCTATTTCTAGAGATGAGGTCTCCCTCTTGCTCAGGCTGATCTCAAACCTTTGAGCTCAGGCCATCCACCCATCTCCGCCTCCCAGACTGTATGCCGAGGGTGGCGGGTTCAAACCCAGCCCCGGCCAAACTGCAACAAAAAAATAGCTGGGCGTTGTGGCGGGCGCCTGTAGTCCCAGCTGCTCGGGAGGCTGAGGCAAGAGAATCGTGTAAGCCCAAGAGTTAGAGGTTGCTGTGAGCTGTGTGACGCCATAGCACTCTACCCGAGGGCAGGACAGTGAGACTCTGTCTCTACAAAAAAAAAAAAAATGTACTTACAAAACCCATTATTTAAAGCAAAATAATAATAGTATAAGGTGGCATTCCAAACATAGGGAGAAGTAAATGATCTGACAATAATCACACAGAACACAGAGAAAGGTAAATGAAATAGAAAATAGGAACCGAGAATCAGGAAATATCAGAGATGAAGTGTAAAAAGTTAATGAGAGTTGATGATTAGTCATAGGAAAGCCCCCAAATAATAATATAAATAACAATAATAATTAAAGATAGCTATAGCCAACAAGTTAATAGAAGAAAAAATTGTCAATTTAAAAATACAGGCCTAACCTAAAATAAGCCTGGGAAAGGAATAATAGGAAACAACAAAAGAAAAAAATACAAATGAAAAACAAATAGCAACATAGACTTAAAGATAGACTTAAAGCAGTTAAAATCCCAATCAAAAGAGATCAACAAACAAAACAAAACTCAACTGTTAGCTATCTACACAAGACACATTTTAAGTATAAAGAAACAGGGTGAATTGAAAGTGAAAAGATGGAGGAGGTATATCCCACAAACAGGAAGAAAAATAAAGCTAATCTGGGTGTATTAATATCAAACAAAACAGGCATCAAGGAAAAACGTAAGAGATAATGAGAAATATTACATGATAAAAAGAGCCTTTTTCTGGAAGGCATACTAACCTGAAATATGCAACAGGGGATGAAAATCCACAAAGCAAAAACTGACAGAAATTGAAAAGAGAGACAAATCTGCAACTCAAGTTGTATATTTCCATCTACTCACACAATAATTACTAAAAAAAGGTAGGAACAAAATGACAGAAAAACATGGTTATCAACCAATTTGATCTAATTGACATTTACAAAATGCTACACCCAATGGTGTCATCATAAACATTCTTCTCACACGTGCACAAAATGTTCATCAAGATCTTGGCCATAAATATGAACAAATTTTAAGCCCTACATTGTAAATTAAAAATAAAAGTCCAGGGCACTACCTATGGCTCAATGAGTAGGGCACCGGCCCCATATACCGAGGGTGGCGGCCTGCCCCGGCCAAACTGCAACAAAAAAATAGGTGGGCATTGTGGCGGGTGCCTGTAGTCCCAGCTACTCAGGAGGCTGAGGCAAGAGAATCTCTTAAGCCCAGGAGTTGGAGGTTGCTGTAAGCTATGACACCACAGCACTCTACTGAGGGCGATAAAGTGAGACTCTGTCTCTACAAAAAAATATAAATAAATAAAATAAAAGTCTACACATTTCTAAATAACCTACGGGTCAAAGCAGTCACAGCAAAACTACAAACTACTTAAAACTGAAAAATAATGAAATGTAACATATCAAAATTTGAAGGATGCACCAAGAACAGTGGTTCTCAACCTTCCTAATGCTGTGACCCTTTAATACAGCTCCTTGTGTTGTGGTGACCCCCAACCATAAAATTATTTCCGTTGCTACTTCATAACGGTATTTTTGCTACTGTTATGAATCATAATGTAAATATCTGATAGGCAGGAGACCCCCAAAGGGGTCGCGACCCACAGGTTGATAACCGCTGACCTAGAGTAATGTTCACAGGGAAATTTATAGCTCTGAAATGCTTATACTAGAAAAGCAGGCTTATAGTAAAAAAGAAAATCTCTATTTACATCTTAAGGAGGCCAAAAAGAACAACCTTAAATCTGAGTATACAGACACAAAGAAATCACAACGCCAGACAAAAAGAAATCACAATGCCAGACAGAGTGAACTAGAAAACAAGAAATAGAGAAAATTTGATACCTGAAATTTTGAGTTTTTGAAAGAAAAATCATGATGAAAAGAGAGAAGACCAAATTACCGACATCAAGAATGAAACCGAAACTATCACTTAATATTCCCTAGATATTAAAAGGACTAATCAGCAAACAGGACTAACAACTTTTCCCATAAATTTGACAACTTGGATAAAATCAAATAATTCCTTAAAAATACATTTTATAAAAAATATGAAAGCCCCATGTCAATTAAAGGAGTGTAATTCATCAATCTATGATAAATTCTATTATTCACTCAAGGATTAACTAATACCAATCTGACATAAATTTCTTTTTCAAAAATAAAGAAGAAACTCTTCCTGTTTAGCTCAATGTATAAGGCCAAAAAAACTGATCCTTAATCCCCATGAAGACATCGCAATGAAAATGTTGCATGTAACTGTTACATGAGTAGACATGACTGTTCATTTATTCACTTGGGAGAGATATTTTTTAATAGTTCTTTATGCCAACAATGTATAAGACTGAACCATTCAAAATTTCTATGTCACATGGGTGTAGGTTGAAAAGAACATCAAATATCAGTAATTTCATTTGATTAAGTTTTATAGTAGGGGCTGGCAATCAGATACAGTTCTCTACCTAAGGAAGTCCATAGTTTAGAAAAGGCAGGCAGATACCTTCACAGGTAATTAAAAAAAAAATGGGATGAATGGGCCAACCATGGCAGCCCTGTGACAGTGTGACGGGAGTGAATGAGAAACCTCTGCCAGCTCTGCCTGATGCACAATGTGCACACAGGTCCGGCAGGCAAAGTGGGTGGGAAGGAATTCCTAGCCCTGGGAAGAGATTCAAATGCTGCAAGAAAGCAGAACTGGCCAGGGAAATTTGAATTGATACATATAAAATGATAAAAGTACAGTGGACAGGCATGGTGGCTCATGCCTGTAATCCCAGCACTCTGGGAGGCTGAGGCAGGTGGATTGCTTGAGCTCAGGAGTGGAATACCAGTCGGAGCAAGAGTGAGACCTTGTCTCAAAAAAAAAAAAAAAAAAAACAAAAAACAGCTGGGTATTGTGGTGGGTGTCTATAGTCCCAGCTTACTCAGGAGGCTGAGGCAAGAGGAAAGCTTGAACCCAAGAGTGTGAGGTTGCTGTGAACTGTGGCGCCAAGGCACTCTACGAGAGTGAGACTCTGTCTCAAAAAAAAAATACAGTGGAGAGGACGAACTATGGGAGTGGGATTGTGTCACTGGCAGAGAAGGCTGGAGGCTGCATACAGAAGGGCAGTGCAATTTTTCCAAAGAAATGTGATGATCATATTTGTCAGACTTGGTTATAACCCACATAACAGTTTTCACTTCACTAGTGAGTAAAAAATAAAACAGGATAGTAAGCAGGTAGGATTGTGTGCTTCCAACATACCTGCAGCTGCCTAATTGTTGAAGCACATTTGAAGTAATTTGGGGTTGCATGGAATTTCTCTGGGCTAGGTACAGGGATTTCAGAGCTAAAAGGAATTCTCCTAAAAAAGTGACGGATCATTGATTATCCTATTAAGATGCTTTCCAGCCTGCCCTGAGGTGGTCTCTTAGTGATATCAGGACCTTTAGCCAAAAGCCTGCCCTGAGCTTTCCCGCTGTTTTCACTTCCAAATATGAATATAATTCACATGTCAATACTTTGTTGTTCTAAAAGTCCAAGGAGAAAAGTTTTGCTTTTTTGGTTGTTTATTTTGTTTGCTTGTTCGCTTTTACCCCACTGGCAGCTTCGGCAAGGCTACCCTCAAGGTGCCTAGAGAGCCTAAAGTGCCAGTCACTCTCAGTATTTAAAAGGAAAACCAGAAGCAGCCAAAATTAATGCTAAACTGATTTTAGTCGATAATGCTAACCACCTTCCTTCCTTAGCTCTTCACTTCTGCTACAAAGCAGCACAAGGGCCTAATTAAAGATTCATTTCCTTTCTCCACAGTGATCGTAGTAGTCACAGCAGGAAAATAGCCCAATGAACTTGGAAGAGGGAGGGAAGCAGAGGGCCAAAATGTGAGAGGACTAAGTAACCCGAACATGAGCCCCCACTCCAACCCTGCCCCCGTAATGAAGTGCTGTCTTAGGAACCACATTTCGACAAAGCAGATGTACCCTCAAATTAATACTTGGGCGCACTCACCATGTGCCAGGCCACCTGCTAAGTGCTTTACCAGGATTATTTTATTTAAATTCATGTGTATGTGTGAAGCTTCTTTTTAATGTTTCTTCCCATAGACTGTAAATCTTAACAATATTTTTAATATTGTATTTGTAAATGTTCCCTAGGGTTAATAAGCAACTGGGGTATCCAATGAGCACAATACGCTGGTAGCCCATTTATGTAAAATGCCATCTGAAAAAATGAAAATTTTAATTAAAAAAGGTGCCATCTCCAAGTATTTATTGATGATTTATAGTTAAATCCCTCGAGCACTGGTCTCTGAATAGTGCACGTTCATCCGCATTTACCACACATGGATTCTTGGACAGCTGCAGCGTACAGCGCTGATGTCTCTAATGTGTGGTCCCAAGTTCACGGTCTCCTCTTCCTACATTTTCTGGAATAAGTTTCCAACGGACACGTCTTCGTGTAGGCAGCCACACCTGCCTGAAGGGAAATCAATGAATCGTGCGTGGACTTGCCATGTGAGAAAGAAGGTCAGAATTCTCACCTCATGGAGAACTCTGGCCTGGGAATCCTTTCTGTTAAGTGTCCAGAGTTTTGCTCAGGTGGCCAAAGTTTTGCTCAGGTGGCCAAAGTTTTGCTCTGTTAAGTGTCCAGAGTTTTGCTCAGGAGGAGGAAAGAGAGGAAGGGCTCTCTACTGATGCAGATTCCTAAGCAACTAAACTTGGGTAAGAAGAAAATACTGAAGAATCATGTTGAAAATGGAATCTGGTGGCCAAAGCTTCAAAATGTCTTCTCTTGGTACCCCAAACGCATAGCACCTGGGGGTGGGGGGAGGGAGACGTTTGCTTGTTACTCATCCTGGGACCTGAACCTTTGTACAGCCAGTCTCAAGTCAGGCCAGCTCACTGACCTCAGGCTAATGTATTTTTTTCCTGTTTATAAAAATCTTCAGGGGTTGGGGAGGGAGGGCTGAGAGGGTAATGAATTCCCTTCTTGGGCACTCATTCTATTATTTAACAATTTTGAGAGTGCTTCCTGAAACCTAAACTGATTGGTTCACTGTCAGTGTCAGAGGGTTTTATCGGTAACATCTGGCTTGCTTTTAGGTGTCCCAAAGAGTTGTGCATTAACTACCTACCAGCTCCTTGCAAAGGGTTTAGTATCTTATAAGCACCCCCAAAATATTAATTAACCAAAGTGCTCCCAGCTGCAAGTTGAACTCGTTTCTTCCTTGGGCTGAGAAACGGTGAATGTGGCCATTATTCTCTCTATTAAAATTCTGCCCAGACATAACGATTATTATTAAATCCCTCTTTCTTCTCTTTTTGACACCAAGGGACTTCAATTCTTTTCACTTTTTCTGAGAATTGCATTTCATAGAATCACAGGTGCAAAAGGGATTTAACAATATAGCCCAATCAATAATTATTTGCAGGGCTGATCTAGACCCCCTCAGATTTTTCTCCCATACTGTGCCATCCCATCCAGGTGCAGTTTTCTAAACGAGCCTGATTAGGTCCCGGGAGAGCGGTTGTTTTGGTTTAAAGATCTGCCCTGGACATGTCAACACTTCATTCTTTTGGTTATGGTTCTGTGTGTTTTTTCTTTTTCTTTTTTTTTTTTTTCCAAAGTATATTTTATTTTATTTTTATTTATTTATTTATTTATTTAACTTCCTTTTTTTTTTTTTTTTATTGTTGGAGATTCATTGAGGGTACAATAAGCCAGGTTACACTGATTGCAATTGTTAGGTAAAGTCCCTCTTGCAATCATGTCTTGCCCGCATAAAGTGTGACACACACCAAGGCCCCACTCCCCTCCCTCCGTCCCTCTTTCTGCTTCCCCCCCCATAACCTTAATTGTCATTAATTGTCCTCATATCAAAATTGAGTACATAAGATTCATGCTTCTCCATTCTTGTGTTTTTTCTTATATGTCTATTTTTATAGCTTTGTTAGATAGCAGAATAAGGACAGAGACAGAACTTTGCCAGTTAATTAGAGCCCCACGTGGTAATGAACCCCCACCACTCTGCTGCCTTAGAGTGTCAGCAGCCCCACAGGAAATTAATAAGAGCTTTAATCACTCAGAGATTGGAAAGGTCAGTGCTCACTAAGGGTTCAAATGCAGAAACGGCAGCACAATCATACCCTATTTGAAAAGCATAACAACTACTCCTGGGTGTGAAGAGTGTAACATTCCATCAACAGGCAGACAGACTAAAAGAACATAATCTTAGAGCAATTAGTGGCTTATGCACAAATTATATATTCAGCCGTGTTGCCATCTTTTCTACCTCTTAGTTCATTTCTCTAGCTTAGATGTAATGGTTTGCAGGATCAACTCCCCCAGAATTTTAACCTAATTTTTCTTATTGCCAGCTGTGCACCAGCTTCATCAGGGGCCCCTTTATATTTATGGAATCAGAGTTTTAAGGAGTACCTGGAACAAGGAAGTACATTCATATACAGCCCATTCCTTGAGCAGCCAGGTTGGAGATCATTGATCTGTTCCATCATCCTGAGACCAAGAGGGATGATCTTACCCTGCGCATAGCAAAGTGCAGATCAGTCCCTTGATTTCCCTACCTATGCCTGAGAGGTCAACCTAAGCAACAAGAGGCAACACAAGGTAGGGATAGGGCATGATGCAATCCCCTACACAAAATGTTCCTGGCCCACGCTACCGCGGGAAGAAAACCCACCACGAAAATAGCATTGACGCTCAGGAAACTGGCAATACAGAAGCTAGAGAGAGAGGCAGCTTTAAAATTCTGCAAAGGGGATAGGAGCTGAAAGCTAAGGAAAGACTATTAGAGATTGCAATGAGGAGGTTATTGGAAATGTTTTCTACTATAGTTTCAATAACGCAGTGAAGTAAAAAGCCAGATGGTCTGTTCCCTTCTTTTATCTGTCTATTAAAAGTGGATCCAAAATTTAGAACTCACAGCTAATATTCCACTTGTAACTAAATTTAATTGCTAGTTCCTTGGAACTACAATGATCTTGATTATCTTATCACTAATTCATCTCCTACACTGTTATTACAAAGATAGTGTTATTAGTTATCATTCTGTATATCTCTCACTAACTTAAATTCTCCTTGAGGGCAGGAGCCAATTTTCACCATGCTTTTCTGTCTTACCCTAGCACTCAATATGCAGCAATTTCTACATAATGTGTGCTCAAAAAAAAAAAAAAATTTGTTGAAAGCAAGATGGATTAAATCTACACAGAAGTCCTATAATTAGAGATTTGCCCATCTATGATTTAGTAAATTAAACCTTCCTGAAAATTTTAAGCAGTTCTATGTAAGTTATAAACTTTCAAGTTAATCTAAAATAAAACTTTCATGAAAATCAATAGAATATTCCTTTTGACTCAAATTGGTTCTTTTTTAAATAATTTCACTGCTTTAGAATTTAATTTCTATAAATTTTGTACATATTTCTTTTTAGATAACTTTACATTTTTATGACATCTTACAGAAATCTTAGTATAGACTTTGTATAGCTCAAAAGTCATCTCCAGCTGCATATTTCTTTTTTAAAAAGTACACATGGAAACAGCTTCTAAATTACAATCAGGTAGTACTTCTGAAGTCCCTTTTAAGGTGATAATTAGAACTCTGAACATATTTGCTCACAGAAAGAGTATTGAAAGGGTTGATTTACTAGGTGAGCCCAGAAAAGCTTATTTAATTCAACAGAAGTTCCAATCCAATGACAGAAACTAACCACCCTCAATATTCATTTTATTGTATAATTAATACACGGCAAGTGCAACAGTGGAAGCCCAATGGTGGGGACTGCAGTCTGTGGCACTGCAGTAGGAACTCTGCCTTCTCTGTTGTATCCTTGTCTTTAATCTCATTCTTATCTCAATTCTATCTTAATTGGAAAAAGCCTATTTTAAGATTGGTTCACCCAGCATCAAGTCCAAGTCCCTCAGTGTAGAAACCCTTCTTGAGGTGGTCTTCATCTAGCTTCATCTCTTGTCATCATCCCTTGGATAATTACAATTTGCCCGCAGCCTCATCTGAAATATAATCACACTCTGGAAGCCAGTGTCCCCCTCCTTTGTCTCAAATAGGTATTTGTTTTATATGCACCGATGGCATGCTTTCAAAGAATGCGTGTCTATTTACATTATCTCTTTGGAGGTCTCCTTCATGAGCTAGACTCCAAAATTTCTAAAAAACAGTAAACTTGTCTTTTTTGCACTCAAATTCCAGTGTTTAGAACAGTCCTGGTCACAAAGTATGTGCTTAATAAATAATAAATATTGGGTGAGGCAGCGCTCATAGCTCAGTGGGTAGGGTGCTGGCTGCATACACCAAAATCGGCGAGTTTTAACCCAGCCTGGCCCTGCTAAACAACAATGACAACTACAACAACAAAAATAGCCAGGCATTGTGGTGGACACCTGTCATCCCAGCTACGTGGGAGGCTGAGACCAGAAAATGGCTTAAGCCCAAGAGTTTGAGATTGCTTATAAGCTGTGACACCACAGCACTCTACCAAGGGCGACATAGTGAGATTCTGTCTCAAAAACAAATAAATAAATATTGGGTGAATGACAGCAGTTGCTTCTAAGTTCACAGGATATTTTTCTTCACAATATTAATATGCCTGCTATACACTAGTGGTAAGTATGAGGATCTGGAGAGTGATGAGTGGGACCCCTGGCCTGCTGCATTAATTGGAGTTTTCTAGAGAAGCAGAACCAATCGAAGATCATAGATATAGATGTACAGACCAACAGATTTATTATGAGAAGTTGGCTCTTATCATTATGGAGACTGACAAATCCCTTAATCTGCCATCTGCAAGCTGGAGACTCAGGAAAGAGGGTGGTGTAATTCAGTTTGAGTCTAAAGGCCTGAGAACAAGGGGAGTTGATGGTACAAGTCCGAGAGTAGAAGAAGATGAGATGGGATGGGATGGGATGGGATATCACAGATCAAACAGTGATTTAGAAAAAAGGAAGGTGAAGTAGAAAAAAAATGAGGATGGGCCAAATTTCTTCTTCCTTCCCTTTTGTTCTGTTCAGGCTCTCAATAGATTGGATGAGATTCACCCAGATTGGGAACGACAGCAGCTTTACTGAGAGCACTGATTCAAATGTTAATCTCATTCTGAAACATCTTCATAAACACATCTAGAAATAACCTTCAATCTGGGCACCTCATGGTGCAGTCAAATTGACACATAATATTAACCATCACTCCTACCCTACTGTAGTTTATCATAATGGGAATTTGCTATGGGGGAATTGTATTAAACAACTCCAATTCTGGACATCAGACTCTGATGGAACAGAAGATCCTCAAAGTTGGAGGTCCATATAAGGCAAGGATTCTCACTGGTGTGAATGAAGTTGTCCTAAATATACTGCTTCCAATAGCACACAGTTACTCATAAATGTTCTGAAGTAAGTGGAGTCTGACCTCTTTAGAAGGGAAAAGGTTATAGCTGATCATTGTGAAGCCTTTATTGTGAACTTAAAAATCATCTTTCCCCAAAGAGCTCAGTTTCATTTCTAACCTGATTTTTTTGTGACCCCCATAAAATCCTTTGTAATAAAGTTGAAGCCTTTTCCCCATCTGGACAATTTTAATAGAATTCCTGACTCATGTCTTTGCTTCCAGATTCACCAAATTAAATGCATTTCTCATTCTTTTAATGAGTCATCCTTTCTAAAACATCACATTATACCATTGTTTTTGTGATGACCCACCAGAATTTGAGTCTTTCTGTGAAAATACAAGACTCATCATCTTGTATAGGTCCACTGAGTGTTTGTAGATTCTCTATTATAACTCAGATGGTAGTGGCTTCTTGTGAAGTATGTGAAGATGTAAGGGTGACATAAACATGTAATATTTCAGAAGAAAAGAATAGGTGGGAAATAAGGTTAAACTCCTTCAATGGCTGAACTTCACTCTTGGGATTAAGTTCAAAGTTCTTTGCAATGGAATTTAATGTCCTCTGGGTCCTGGCCACTCCTGCCAATCTTAGATTCCCTTATATTTTATGCCCTTCCATGCTTCTCCGAGATCTGTGTGGGCTGAGAAAAGGGGGGCATTGAAAAAGTAAATATAGAATACTTTATGAGTAGGTTAGGTAGGAGAAAAATGAGGGAGATAATTGTGGCTAAAGGAGGACATGGGGTTGAGATAATTTTTTAAAATTCTTATGCATTTATTTTTTTTCTTTAGAAATTATATTTCTATGTTCTGACAAACTAAAACCAGTCAAGGTTGAAGAATTAGAGGTCCGTATTAGGTCCATATAAGGCAAGGATTTTCACAATTGATATTTGATGGTATAAAATCCATCCAGAGGACATAGATGGAGGGATGTGTCCTGACCACTAAGATGAGAAGTCCAAAGTAAAGACAGATGCTGGAAGTAAATAAGAGGAGAGAAGGAAGAAGCAACCAGAGGTAGTTCATACCTATTGATTTAATTTGCTCTATGTGAAGTAGAACATGAAGTCAGCTGGTGGAGTGCGAAGGCTGCCTAGGGAAGACTGGCATCTTGATGAAACAAAAAGATTTGGGATAGGTACACTTGGAAATAAAAGTGGTATTGGAGTAAAGATTCAGAGGCTTTTGCAGCAGCATAAGAAATCACATGGGATGGTATCGATTCCGATTTGTATGGGATTGTGAGTTAGCATGGGTGTAGACAAGTAGTCTCTCTTAGGTCAATTTCTATTTTAAAATAGAGCTTGGCAAGCTATTTCTGTAAAGTGCCAGATAGTAAATCCTTTAGGCTTTGTGGGCCAAATGGTCTTTATTGCAAATACTCAATTTTGCCACTTAAAAACATCCTTAGATAGCATGTAAATGAATGAGTATGGTGGGTACCAATAAAACTTTATTGACAGACACTGAAATTTAAATTTCATATGATTTTGTGTTATGAAATATTCTTCTTTTGATTTGTTTTCAACTATTTAAAATGTAGAAACAAACACTAAAAAATAAAAACAAATTACTGTATCATAGGTCATACAAAACCAGGGAGTGTGCATTTTTCTCTAATTGCAAATAAGACTACTCATGTATAGCAGGAAGAAGTATCTGATACCTGGGAGCTCAGAGAGTGATGCTACTAGCCAACACAGATGAAGAAAACTGAGAATCACTAACAAGGTCAAGAGTCTTGCTTGAGATTTAGTCTATTGTGGGATTCCATTATGACACTGCCATGACCCAAATGTAACATAGATGCAGCCTGCATTTTTTCTTTATTTCAGGCTACAGACAACAATCTCCTCTCCCTGTAGATATCTCTCTCTTTTGCAAAATAAGTGGTACAAAGGGAAGGAAAGTGTAGTCAACAAATAAACAAGCAGAGCTTTATTGACTTCATAAAAATCACAGATAAGTAGGGAGCTGGCACTGAGAGACTCCAGGATTGGAAAGAAACAGTTTCTCCTTATCAAAGCATTTATGGGTTCCTGTCTGATCCGAATAAAGGAAACTAGACCTCTGGTTGACTCATGGATTCACTAAAGGAAGAAGCAAGCAGCAACAATGGTTGCTGGCTCAGGTGGTGTAAGATGTGGGTAGCACTTGTAAAGATGATGGATGTTGCCAAATGGTAATTTTCTCTATGTGGTGGCCATGATTGATCTGTGGCTTGATGTGATGGTTGAAGCTTTCATATTCAATCTTAAAGAAAAAATATCATGTCATTGTTCTATGGGAGTTTCAGATGACTGGGGGGGGGGTACTGGGATATTGCTTTACTTTTGAAGATGCTACACTTTTTTTTTTTAAAAAAAAGAATATTTCTCTGAAGTTAAAATCTACCAAACCAGTGGAGGACATTATATATAATTTTATTAATATAAAATTCCAAATAAATTCCTTCACATCTCTATTGACCCTGAAATCCTAAGTCAGAAACTGAAGGTCTTGGGGCCACAGGTAGTGTTTCCATTGCTCCTTTTTTTTTGTCTTTGGAAAACATAAAAAGGATCTGTGAAGAAGACAGCTGGCTAGGTAAATAACACTAAAGGAAAATAAGGTTTGCTTTTCTGGAAGTATGCCTATGTTATCAGAGGTGATCTCATATCAAGAGCAGAGAACATCTCATAATTCCCTGAAATAGAATAATGAATTTGGCAGGAGACAACTCAGATATACTAGGAGGGCTTTTAATTTAAATTTCAGAAGCAAGGGAGGAGTGTGAGGGATTAGATAAATCTGTATTTTTAGATGATGATAAGTACCCTCTAACTCAAAAAAAGTGGACTGTAAGAAGTGCCTAGTAATTATCAAGAGAAAATACTCATGGCTAGAGAAATTTATATATCAATGCAAGGAGCATTTTTAATACACAAAATGAAATTGGAACTTTCAAGAGGTAAAATATAATAATTTAAGTATCACCAAGATATTTTGAAATAGTGATCCTGCATTGTACAGAGGCCCCCTAAAGTAACATCTGATAGAAGAAGAGGTAGGAAGATGCAGTTTGTGTTAAGAAAGCACATCCTGGATGTGCTTCTGCACAAATCTAAGAATGGACACTCCGAGATTGTTGGAGCCTCACTAAAAGTATTGGGCTATTCTTGGAACTAGAAAAAGAGGTTACAAGGCCTAACTATTAGCAGATGAAACAACTGCAGAAATACTGAGCCTGAAAATAGAGAAAAACCCTTGATTCATTTTATAGATGTTAATATTCTGTTGAAATTCTCTATCCTTTCATCTCTTTCAGCAATTTTTTTCTTCTTCAACATGCTATGATGGTTAATTTTATGTGTCGATTTGGCAGGGCCATAGTGCCAGATATTTGCTTAAACATTATTCTGGGTATTTCTGTATTTGTTTGTTTAAAGATTAACATGAAAATCAGTGGACTTTAGGTAAAGCAGATGGCCCTCTACAATGAGAGTGGGCTTCATATAATGAGTTGAAGTTCTGAATAGAGCAGAAGTCTCAACTCCCCAGAGCAAGAGAGAATTCTGTCAGCAGGTGGCCTTCGGATGTGAATTGCAACATCTGCTCTTCCCATGGTCTCCATCCTTCAGACTTTGAACTTGCCAGTCTCTATGATCGTGTGAACCAATTCCCTAAAATCTCTCCATAGATAGAATGAATGAATGAAATTGTGTGTATATATACATGTGTGTGTATATCTGTGTGCATATATATATGTTTAGATATATATATATACAATGATATCATTTCTGCTATTCTGGAGAACTGTGATTAATACATGTATTAATCATAGTTATTTCAAAGTCCTTACCTGCTAAACCCAATCTAGGGACCATATTTGAAATACCTCTATTATCCTTTCTTCTATTGATAATCAGTCATATTTCTTTGCCTTTTCACACATCTAGTATTTTATTTTTATTGTTAAGTCATAGCTGTGTACATTAGTGCAATCGCCTGTACCCATTCTAAGATGCACCATAGATGTGGCCCCACCCATTATCCTCCCTCCACTTCCCCTTCCTTGGCCCTTTCCCCATTATAGCTTTCACATGAAGACTATAACCCAACTATAGCACATCTAGTATTTTTTAATGTCAGATATTTGGTGCATGATAGAAGGAATAGGCAACATCTCTAGAGGAAAATGATATCTACAGTTTTATGTTTCCTTTACATGTAATGTATGGTATGTACTGTAAGATCACTAGTGGTTAGGAAATATGGCTGATAATCAAGAGAAAAAAGGCAATATAGAAGCAGACCACAAGATGATACTCATAATGGAGTTAGCAAACAAAGATGTTAAAAGACTATGATTACCTGGGTTAAAAAGAAAAACGAAAAAGAGAAAAACTAAACAGAGAAAAAAAAATGAAATCAATGGATGAATTAATAATTTTAATAGGGTATTTAAATCAATTAAAAAATAATTGCCAGAAAATTCTAGAATTAAAAAATACAATATCCAAAATCATTAGTTCAATGGACGAATTTAATAATGGTTTGACACAGAATTAGCAACCTGAAAGACAGGCCAATAGAACATAACCAAATTGAACAATGAGAGGAAAGAATATTGTAGTATGTTATTCAACATGTAGCATTATAGATAGTTTTATAGTGTTCTCCCATTTTCAATAAGACAACATATGTATGTCTGTACATATGATATCACTGTTTATATCTGAGTTGTAGGATGAATGAGTTTTACTTTTCTTCTTTTAATTATCTATATTTGTCTCCAGAAATATAATAAGGGACATCATCAGCCAGTCATTTTAAGTATATTTTGATTTCCAAATAGCCAAAAAACTAACTAAACAAAGGATGTTTGTAATTGGGATCTGTTATGCTCTTTATAATGCTCTAGAGCAGAAGTATGATAAAACTTCTTTATGTGTATCAGTCCACAACCTTTAGAGTTGTAAGGCTATTCTAAATTCTGATCTTTCTCCTCTCATTCCAGAGATTTCCCCTTCTGCATTCTCCCCTCAAGAAATGTCAGACGGTCTTACAAATAGACTGAACACAGTAAAAATTGAATGAATGGATGAATGAATTAATGAATATATGAATGAAACAAAGAAGAAAGTAAAGAAAATGAAAGGTGGGATATAAATTTTCTCCCTGAATTTTGAGTTCTTAGGGAACAATAATAGATGGCTATTAGCCTCTCACTAATGAGAGCCTGACTGTCATAAGCAAGTCTGGTGAAGGATTACTCTAAGGTCTTACCTCTTACCTTGTCATCCCATTCTGTCAGCCTCAAAAATAGAAAAAGAAGCAAAAGTATTCTTATTTCATGTGTAGATATCAGAAGTGAAATGTAATTAGATTGCCCAGGGTATGTGCAGGGCATCGCTGGATGTCATACAAACACCTAGACAGACATTCAACACGTTCCAACTATGAGAAAACTAAGGACCCTTTGAAAAAATATTTTCAACTACTACAAGCTGCATTGTCTTGCACTAATTCTTTGAGAAGATGTATGCCACTGGAAATCAGGGAGTTTTTATGGCTTGCCAAAGGAGGAGGTGGCAAGATCTCCAGAAACTGCTGAATTCACTGCACACATCTAAACATGTTATATTTCAGGCAGTCTGGTGACAGGAGGAAACACCAGAAACAGAATAATTAAAGCCTTGCCAAAATTACAAATGAAGAGATCACGTTAACCTGTCTTTGCCTTACTGGGACATACACGCCACAGCGTGCACTTTCTCTGCCCTCGCCTCCTCCCCTGTGCTTGTCTTTCAGAGGGCCCAATCGCAAACACTGGCATGTGTGTTAGACCTCTCCGCATGCAGCAGGGCACAATGAACACAAAGACTACATTTGTTCAATCAATCTAATTGCACATCACTTGAATTTATTACAGACAATAAGCCTTTGGGTGCTGGGACCAGGAAGAAATTATTCCCTGGTTAAAGAGATGAGGCCACAGCAGCCAAAAGAGCTTCTTGGCCTGCTGTGACATGCAAATATACCAGTGTCTTAAGTAAGAGCTTCAGGTGCATTTCCAGTGGTATCTGGACTGCTGACTTGACCCTGGCTAAATAAAGCTGAGTTTCTCCGGCTAGCTATGACAATATGGGGCCTTGGAAATGTCCCCTATGTTCTTTCTCTCTCAGACCTAATAAGGACCTCCAAATGTCCATTAGACACAAGGCAAGACAAGGGTGGAGGTCCCTTGGGGCCAGCTACAGGTCTCTCTGATATTGGGTCCTTCCCTGAACCCCCCAGCTGCCTCTAGAAGGAGGGGTACGAGATCGGAGATACCTATTCTGGAAGACAATCAGCCCCCATGTGGTAGACAAAGCAAGAACTTCGGACACCTACAGGGAAAGGGAACAGCCCATTTAATGCACTCTGATTCTCTCCTGGAAAGACTGGAAAATTATCTGCTTTCCACAAATATCTTCATTAAAAATGCATTTAAGCTGTGAAGCTCTACGAAGGAGAGACCTGTAATACATGAAAGATTAGCCCCAGATTGCTGATTGGACTATTTTACATCATTATGGTAATTAAGCTAGCAAGGCTGTTGTGCTGACTTCAACACTTTCCTCCATTCGCCTTTGTCTCCAATTCAAGGTACTTTCCCCCTCTTCCATCTTCCACCCTTCTTCCTTTTCTGCCTTCCCTCGGCGTCCCAGCCTCCCTACCAAACATCTCCTCAGAGCCTTGGCGGGTCCTGCCTCATGCATATGCATTGCACTCTGGTCTGATTCAATCTCCCATGGCTTCCCTGCCAACCTCGTCTTGACTGTGCAGAGGAAAGGGAAGAAATTAATGGTAATTACAAGGTATGAGTGAATATTACAGCTCTCTATCTGATTGCCAGTGAAACCAAATAAAAATGGAACATAATCAGCCAATTATTAAAACACAGAGTAAACAGAAGGAGGCTTGTCTTTTATTTGCCTTCCCTTGCTTACTTTTGTATCCTCAGATCAGCCAGCCAGGCTCAGGGCTGTGATTAGAGACACCACGCTAGTACTCTGCTTACCTCCCTGGAATTCTGCTAGAGCTAACACTGCACCTAACAGGTGCAGGGGCACCTTCTGATGTGGAACTCTGAGAGCCTGTTCAAAGGCCCTTCCTGGTCATAAAGGTGCTATACCCCTACCACCACTTCCCACAGTCATCTGTACTCCCACGTGTCCCCATGGGCAGAAAGAAATGGTTCCAGATTTTCTTCCTACAATTTGTAAATACTTGAAAAACTTCTAGAAATGGATACAAGACCCTGAACTCTGAGACATTCCTCTTAAGGAATCAGGAGTCTCTGAGGCTGTGAATGGGTTACAAGGAACAATATAAGAGGAAAGCATCTCATCTGTGACAGATAACCAGCCAATGAAATGTGTATGTGAGCACCGGTGGGCATGCGCTGCTGCATGCAAAAGCACTCCTGGCCCATCAGACATTTAAGCTGCCTCCTCCCCTTTCCTGGAGACCCAAGACCCAGACTACTGATGGTGGAGGCAAAGACAGAAACCAAAAATAAGCCCTCTCACTCTCTCATATTACTGTGGCATACAGCTGAGATTTTCAATAGCAGAAAAGTGCTGTAGGTACATTTCATACCCACAGCTCAGTTGTATTCTAAGGAGACAGTTCAGCATGGAAGTGTGAGGTCACAGTCTTTGCCATTAAGAAGACTGGTTTCTACCCTTTCTGACTAATTTACTAGCTGTGGGACCTTCTGTAGCATACTTCACTTCTCCAAGTCTCAATTACCTCATTTGTAAATGAAGACTATAATTATACCGACCTCGCAAAGTTGTAAGGATGAAATGAAATAATGCATGCAAAGTGAGCTTAATGAATATTCATTATTATTATACTACAATATATGTAAATGATAAGTCAGTTTTTAATCTCTGAATGCATGTCTTCACAGATTATACTTCACAGCAATTATCTCCAAAGAATTACCTTACCTTACTCTTAGGTAAGGTAATTCAACGGGCACCCCACACTGCCCTACCATCCTGCTGTATCTCCCTGTTGGTTTTGCCCATTTGCTCCTTCTGTCTCTAAAGCATTTTCTCTAAGCATGTTCCTCAAACCTTCACCCCTCCACATACCCCACCATTCCTCCCTTCCCAGCAGAACCTCATCTCATAAGCTCTTAAGAACATAGAAACCCTCATCCTGGGAAAAACCTCTTCTTCCTACAAACATAATTATGCAACTGTTCAGTACCTATCCCTACACACCTTCCTCCCACTTGCTCAAAGAGTTGATGTGTCTCAGCCACTATTAGTAGCCAACACTTTTCCCTGTGCTGTGAAGCCAACCTCTAGCCTGCCTGCTAAGAGCTTTATCCCTTTGGTGATTGCCTCCCTCTCCCCGGCATCCTCAGTATGTTTCTCAGTGGGGCCATCCTGATCAGCACCCAACTATTATCTAGAGCAATGCTCCCCAGCATTTTTGGCACCAGGAACTGTTTTCATGGAAGACATGTTTTCCACAGATTAAGGAGGGGTGATGGTTTTGGGATGACTCAAGCACATTACATTTCTTGTACATTTGATTTCTATTATTATTAAAAGGTAAAATATAATGAAATAATTATACAACTCGCCATAATGCAGAGTCAGGGATAGCCCTGAGAGTTTTCCCACAAGTAGATGGTTTCATCTAGGGGTGACACCAAAGTGTGTTGCTTATGTTCTCAGCTTCGCCTCAGATCATCAGCGTTTGATTCTCAGAAGGAGCACACAACCCAGACCCCTCATGTGTACCGTAGCACAGTTTACAGTAGGGTTCAGTTGCCTAGGAGAATCTGACACAGGCAGGAGGCAGAGCTCAGGCACTGATGTGAGCCATGGAGAGTGGCTGTAAATACAGATGAAGCTTCTGTTGCTAGCCAGCTCGTCTCCAGCTGTGCAGCCCACTTCCTAACAGGCCACAGATGGATACCAGTCTGCTGCCTGGGGTTTGGAGAGGACAGATCTAGAGCACTTCACCTTACAAAGGAAACAGTGAAATATACTTTTTAATTCATTGCTCTCTCTAGTTACCACTTCCTTTTGTGTGTGTGTGCTCTGTCATAGCAAAACATCACAAAAGAATTACATGCACTTCTTGTCTTCATGTACCCTTAGTCCATTTTCCCTTGCACATACCCCATCAAGTCTTCCATCTCTACCCCTCCACTGAAATGGCCCTTCAAGTTCACCTACTATGTCCCTATTGTCAAATCTGTGCTCTGTGACACTATGGCAGCACTCCACACAGATGGCCATACCCTTGTCTCTGAAAAGTAGCCTTGTGTTCCTTGTGACACCCAAGTTTGCCTCCAAACTTCTGCTCTTTGACCTTCACTGACCATCTCCCAGGCCCATTGGACATCGATCCAGCTGTCGGTGCACCACCACCTTACCACTAAATGCTGAAGCTTTTCTCTACCTGTTTTTCCCTCACTGATGTTGTAGACTTAACTTAAATCACAGCCCTAAATGCTTACAGAATCTCTCCATCTTCCGTATCCATAATGTTATCTACAATCTTGCTCTTTCTGAACCATTATTCACCCCTCTCGAAATACACTCATCCTTTTTCGTTGACTTTCATTCCTTCACTGAAAACAGCTGTCATTCATTAGCCATTCCAGACAAAAAACTTACTCATCACTCTTGACTTCTCTCTTTACTTTCTTTTTGCACATCCAATCTGTCAGTTATCTCTGCCCATTCCAGCTCCAGAATGTACCTAGAATCTGTCTGCTTCCCTCCACCCACTCTGCCTTGAATGCCATCATGGCATGGCTGGTCACCTCATGCTCTCTGTGCACACATCCCCCACCCAGCAGTGGCTTTTCCAATTTGAGAATCAGAAAGCACTCCCCTTTAGAAAAACCTTCCAATGAATTTAAATTTCAATCAAAAAAATAATAATAATCCTCTGCCTTTCCATGAGCTCCCTTCCTCCTTCTGTGACCCACCCACTGCTCTCCCTTCCTCACTGCACACCGTCACACTGCCCTTCAGTTTATTTCCCCATCTGAAGCCTCTGCACTCCTCTCCTCTGCGTCTGGAAGGCCCTTTCTGCAGATCTCTGCATAACAAGGTGGCCTGTGTCTTTGACATCTTGAACCAGAGAAAACTTCTCTGATACACAAGGAAAAGGCACCCTCCATTCCACTTCCACCAGGCTCCACCATTCTTTCTCCACTCCCTGGATCCACTCCCTGGATCATTATCTCACATCACCTTTTAAATTACAGATATCCTTGATTATTATCTGTCTTTCTTTATTCAGTCCTGAACACCCAACAGTAGTCATTTTCCTTTTCTTTACATTTCCAAATTTCTTTCCATTTGAAAAGTGTTAGATGTGTAGTCTAATTTGATGCATATGTATGTATGAAATTTATGAATAAACGACATTGACTCTAAGTTTCTGGCTATATATGAGCATACCCAGCAATGGAGGAACACTCACAGCCCAAGTTGAGAAATCTCAACTGTGCTGACCCTGAGTATTTTAGACCATCTCCTTTGTTACCTCTTCCCTAAAAGTGCCACTTAACTAGGACAGATCTGGATTTAAGTCCCACCTCCTTCATTGGACAGGGTGATATGGGACAAGTTTGTAAACACATCTATGCCTCCATTTTCTCAAGTGTAAAAAGTCTTGATGCTTCGAAAAATTGTGGGGAAGGCTAATGAGATGAAGTTTGTAAAGTAACTGGGCCTGCCATGTATTAGGAGCTCAATGAAAACCCTTTCCTTTCTTCCTTCCTCAATGTACATGGACTTCATCTTGCCATTTGGAAGCGGGGTTGGAAAAAACAACTCTAATTAAACACATTTACACCAATGTGTGAATAACTCTTAGCCCTTCAGGCTTCCCAAAGGAAGCTTATTAACCTAAATGCATAATTAATTGGTAGAATTTCTGTTAGTTTAACAAGGTGAAGGGAAAAGTTCAGGTAGAAAAAGAAATATACCTTTGGGCTAGACGTCACAAAGGACAAAGCTAAGGAATGAGCCTGAGGGCTCATGGGGTCACCTTCCAGCCAATTACCCTGGCTTCTCCCATTGTTGTTTCCTTGTTTATTTTTGCTTTCATTTTTCTCTTTTCCCTATCTGGGCCCATTAATTTCCCTAAGAACTCAAGTTTTTGTATTTTTCCCCCACAAGCTGTCTCAGGGGAAAAAAAAAGACTGGTTTCTACAAGTATCCTAATGCCCAATGATGTTGCTACCGGTTTCCTGCAACAATTCCAGGAAACTCCTGTCCTGCCTGCCCCTGTGTGGATATGTGTAGAGCAGCATCGCACAGGTAATTACACACCCAGGTCCACTTTCCCATGTGCTTGTACCTGGAGAAGCATGTTTGCTTGTCTGAGGCATAGCTAGTCAATCACCCGAAATGTCAACACAAGACAAGCTCCTGTTCACTCGGCAACTGTGAGGAATGCATTTGAAAGAGCAAGTTTCTCATGGCAAGTGTCATTAACAACTTTATCTCCAAAAGCATTCCGCAGTGCACTTCATGCCAGGAAGGACGTCTTATCTTCTGAACTCTCAGTCTGCCACTCTGAGCAGGATGGTGACAGCCTCCTTTGAACACGGGTAGCGAATGAACCCTTGGTGAATGGAAGCAGCGAAGAAAAACACAAAAGCTACCCCTGTTTGCCATTACAGACACTTCAACAGCCATGTGACCTGTCCTTTTCCTTTTCTCCCTGTCTCAAGATTCTTCAGTAGCACAGACGTGCCTATTTGACCTATCACGACTGGAGTGCTTTTAAACAGCCTCAGGTGTTACTTATCAGGGGTGCACTATTGTGATTTCAAGATAATTCTCTTAAGGTGTGTCTTACTGCATAATTATCGCAGATTTTCCTCCTCCATTCAGATTTTTTTTTTCAGTCTTGGACATAGATAAAAACGTATGTAGCCATAGAGAAGGTGGTACTTGTTATATCTGCTCTAATAAGAGGTAAGTTTGGGAGGCTTACTTGTATGAACACATACAAAGCAGATTCATCTGAACATTTTTAGCATCTATAAACTTTACCAGGAACCACCACTAACTGAGCCAGAGCTCCTGAGGAAGTGATGTAGACTGAAAAAAAAAAAAACACAAGGAAAAAAGGCAGAGAAATAGACTGTCTCCACTAAGTCTCCCAATAGCCACCCTTTCAGCATGAAGTCCCTCTTAACATTTTGTGACTTAATTTGTGATCAGAAGTTTTCTTGTTTGGTGCTTGTTTCTTTTTAAAGACAGAATATCATCTTTTTAAAGTTCTGTAAACTATCAAGAGAATGAGAAGACAAACCACAGGCCGGGAGGAAAGTATATGTCTGTTAAAGGATTGTTTTCCCAAATCCACAAAGAATCCTTTAAACTCAATCATACAAGATAAATAATCCACTTTTCTAAATGAGAAAAGATTAGATGCCTCACCAAATATGATACACAGTTTGTCAAGTAAGCATAAGAAAAAATGCAACATCATACCTCATCGTGGAATTGCTAATTAAAACAATAAGCTACCACTATACACTTATTAAATCCAAAACACTGACCACATCTAATTGTAGGAAGGATGTGGAAATACAGGAGCTCTCTCCTTCACTGCTGGCAAGAATGCAAAACGGTACAGCCATTTTGGAACCCAATTGGGCGGTCCTTTATGACATTTTGTCAACATATTCTTACCGTACAGCCCAGTCATGACACTCCTTGATGTGAGGCAATAAAGCGCCTCTACACAAAAATATGAGCACCAAGGTTTATGATTTATAATTTTGAAAACTTGTAAACAAGCAAGATGCCCTTCCATAGGTACATGGATAAATCAATTGTGCTATATCCAGGCAATGGAATATTATTCAGCACTAAAAAGACAGGAGCTATCAAGCGCGAAAAGAGACGTGGAGAAAATTTAAATGCATATGAGTATTGCTAAGCAAAAAAAAAAAAAAAAAAAAAAAAAATGCCAGTATGAAAATGCTACATATGGTGCCATTCCAACTATATGGTATTCTAGAAAAGACAAAACTATGAAGACAGCAAAAAGATCGGTAGTTCTCAGGAGTTTGGGGGAGGCAGAAATGAAGGGGGAGTATGGTGGATTTTTAAGACAGTGAAACTACTCTATGTGATACCATAATGGTGGTTATATGTCATTAGACATTTTCCAAAGCCCACTGAACTCCTGAATGTACAGCACCATCAGGGAGCACTGATAAAAACTATGAACTTATAGAAATCTCTCTTGCTACTGCTTAATTTTGCTAAAACAGCTCTAAAAAATAAAGTCCATCAATTTGAGGGGAAAAAAAGTTCCATGAACCAGAAAACAAAATTATCCTATTGTTTACCATCAGAAAAAAACAAAACTTGAAATATTTCTATTGTAAACGTCCACCTTTTTTTTTTTTTTTTTCTCTCTCGTGTTATGTGCAAACCAGGAACTTCTGGACATAGGTTGTTGGCTGGAAAAATTCTGTCTTGCCCCAAAGAAAGCCAGTGTCATGTTGAAGTGGTCTGGAATATTTGGCTATGTATTATTCAGAAATGACAGAATTCTCAGTGAATTTCTTAACAAATGCCTAAAGCGGCAGGCGGACTGGGCAAGGAAAGTGACCCCATTGGTCAGCCACATGCTGGACACAGGCAGATGTGGGACAAAGCAGGAACCTCATTTTCTCCATGTGTCAACCTTGGGCAGAATTGAAAACTATGCAACACCAGATGTCCTTTGAAAGATAGGAACATGGAGTCATAGAAAATTTAAATAGTTATTTAAATGACTCCCAACATAGCAAGAATTTGGGAGAACTGACATTCCAAATACAGATGACTCCAAATTGAAAACTCAGCTTGCTTTCATCCAAAGGTTGGAGTCAGGATATTATATATTCCAATATTAGAAGGATCAGGGGAACTTATACTTCTGTCTGCTAGCCTAAGGCTAATTTGGCATCTCTGGAGAGGCCGAATTAATCCACGACAGTGGTCATCTTGAACTAACTCAAATAGAAATTCAATTTAAAAATAATAGCAGCTGGGATACACCTATGTGCTTATCATGAACGAAATGTTTATGTGAATTTACTCATTTAATCCACACTGCAACCTTCTGAGATAGAGACCATGATCTCTATTTGACAAGCGAGGAAACTGTAGCAAAGGGAAGGAACCAGTGAGTTTTTACTGAGGAAGTCAGTGAGTGATGGGAAGATGAGTCAGGGCCAGGAAAAAACACAGGCCTGGAAACTTACATGCAAAATAGCTCCTTGTGCAGACCCTCTGGCCACCCATACAGACTCATCTCCAAAGGAGAAGCAAAAAGATCAGAGATCTAAGGGCAGCGATCCTGTTTCTAAATCTTCTGTCCACTACTGGCTTCTGTCAACAGCCACCTGTCTCAGCTCTGACCACAGCCTTCCATCTCTGCCTGCCCTTACTGAGCCCAGAGTCTAATGTGAATGCTTATTGTTTTCTAGATTTGCTTTGGTTTTCTGGCTGTAGTCAAAGCCTACCAGGTAAAACCGTCTCTATTCTAGGATTAGAAGTCACAAACTATATTTTCCTGGTGTCTTTCACATAAGTGGTTTGAATCCCTGCATTTTGAGACACAGTCTTATCACTCTGGCGCCCTGGATAGAGTGTGTCATTATAACTCTTAGCAACCTCAAACTCTTAGGCTCAAGCAATCCTCTTGCCTCAGCCTCCAGAGTAGCTGAGACCACAAGCTCCCACCACAAAGCCCAGCTAGTTTCTTAGAGACGAGATCTTGCTCTGGCTCAGGCTGGTCTGGAACTCCTGAGCTCAAGGGTGTCTGCCTCGGCCTCCCAGAGTGTTAGGATTACAGGCATGAGCCACATGTGCCCAGCCTGAATCCCTGCATTTCAGATCCCCATCTGTTGTTACCTGTTGTTATTAACTGTGTGTTGATAATATTACTTTGATATTAATATTACCTCTCCCTTCTACATTAAATGCATTAATAATCCAGATTTAAGCCCAGGCGACATAGGCAGAAAAAGAAAATATCCTACATTAACATTACAGTAGTACAATTAATCTGAGGCATTGGGGTATGGGTAACCTCTGGATTGCAATAGCAGAACAGAATCTTTATTGGATGACTCTTTTCCCCCAATCTGTATTATTTTCATGTGCATATGTTTTATTTATACCAGTTCAAGCACTGTTTCTCCTCTACTCATCAATTTAGCCTATATCGTTTTTTTTTTTAATCACTTGCCCATAAGGTTACTGCAAATCTGGTGTTTCTTCCAATTACTTCAGGGATCAAACTTCACTATGTCAACTTCTCTGAGTTTTTCGATTTCCCCATATGGTAAGGATGTGGCTCTTAATTTCCTCTCGATATTCACATAAAGCTGTGCTGGACTCTGTCCTACGTGGACGGAATCACCCCGACCTTGACATGTAAAATCAAGACTGACTAAGTGTGTGAAATACCACGTTTTTACATTGATTTGATTAACTAGCTCATAGCTTGAGCTGGTCCCTGCCCTGGAACATTGTACCCTGCCTTGTGGTTCACCAGAATCCCTTCTGCAGTTCTTATCAGCAGCCCCTTCATGTTTGCTCTTTGCTCCAAGAATATCAGAAGCTAAACCATAATGCCCAATTATAGACAACACCAGGAGGTGCTGGCTGGTGGACGGAACCCAGAGAGATTTCCAAGAAGATTCATTGGTAGAACATAAACCACAAGAAGTAGAGGTTATGGGTTTGGGGTTTGCCTCTCTCTGACAAATCCTTCCTCTCTCTGTTTTTCCTTAAATTGTACAGACGTCTACCTTTCTAAGCACAAGGGACATACATGAGTGCTTCCTTCAAAGTGAAAAAATGGAAATATGTTTTCATTTAAAACTACAAGCGAAAGCATCTCTTTTCACTCAGCAATCTTGATATTCAGCAATATTGGGGAAAGAAAGTGCAGAGAAAGCATAACTAAATTCAATAGTTTTGATGCAATAGGATATATTTAGAGTGTGTCTGTGTGAGGCGAGGTCTCTTTAAGTTCAGAATCAAATTTCTCCCACCTGCAATTTTTTTTTCTTATAACTGAGCTACAGTCATAGACTCAGATAATGAAGGCTTAATTTTGCTCACTGACTCGTATATCTCAGTATCATAAACCTGTCTCACTACATGTACATGAAAGCAATTGGGCAAATCACAGCAATTACACTTGGCATTAAAAAAAAAAAAAAAGATCCACACAAAATACAAGAGGAAATTTTAAAAGCATCGTGTTCATATACCTCACTATCACCCAATGAACAGAGGTCCGAACTCCAAACAACAAATTGGTGTTTAAATGCTCATTTAGCAGACAATGGAAGGCAGCGATTTACTACCCTTGGAAGAAGCCAGGTAAAATGATTTTCAGTCAAAGGGGAATAATCTACATTCACAGTCCCACAGGTGATGAAGCCCCCCCAGCTCCATCACAGGCGATGAGAACTGCTATTTTCAGCCACATTAATGCAGCTGTGTCAGTTGGTAGGTGAATCAGTCTTGCTTCATCAGACACATCAACAGCCAGAATCGGCACTGCCATTTTCACTCTACTTAGACATATTTTCTTAATTACCATCTTTAAATAGACACTCTTCCTCCTGCCTCTCCAAACCCATCCATCATAACTGGTAATAGGGCCAGAAATGACCACAGAGTCCTTTTCTCTTGACCCTCTCCCCATCCCCTTTCCCCCACTCAACACTGCCCTTTCCTTTCTTCAAGTTTTAAGCATTTCAAAAGTTAGACTGTCATATTTGTGGAAGCACAGAGAGCCCTGTACAAACCTCATGCCAAATAACATCTTCATTGTTATTCGAGTTTTATTGTTGTCCTGCCCTACAAAATATGGTCATTAAACAGCAAGTGCATGGTCTTTCTGAAACGCACTGCATCTGCCCTCTTCATTTTTCCTTCTTCTGCCATCTCTAGGCCTCCAGTAACCTCATGCCCTCCCTTCAAGGAAAAGCACGCATGCCTCCCATCCTTCCCACAGTGCTCACCTCTCCTGCGAGACCTTTGCTGTACGACAATCCTAGCTCAAACAATGACCGTGGGGCTGGTGTCCTGTTGAGCCACAGCCTTCTTCTGCCAGGCTTTCTGTAGCTACAGAATCCCCAGTCACGTGCCAGAAGTCTACAACCCTCAGCATCGTCAAAAGGCAATTAAGCACCTAATTGCACGCTCATTCCCAACCTCTTTTTATTTGCTTGTGATGAAAAAAAAAAAAAAAAAGTGATCATGTTACTTAAACTTCCAGAACGAATAGACCAAAATAAAAAAATAAAAAAAAAGGGACGATCAAACCAATATTCTTTTGGAAACCTAAACTTCAAACCATAGTGGAAGAGACCTAGCCTATGTTAAAGTTTAATGTAGGATTTTCCTTTGATGTCTTTATTGCAACCAAAGGATAGATTGCCACCAGGTGAGGACAATTATTCAGCATTTATGGGCCATGGACAGGTTTCTGAAATGATGGGCTACTTTGGGGCTCACACATGTGTGTGCACACATCTCGATAGCATTAATCAGATTCTCAAAAGGGTCTACTTTTTAAAAAACAGCTCAGACAAATATCTGAGAATCTGATTCACACCTAGTCCTATTATGTATGATTTTAACAATTTGCAGCGAGCAGGACATTTCAAATATATTCATACATCACTTAACAATTGGTATACATTCTGGGAAATATGTCATTAGGAGATTTCATAGACTCCACTTACACATACTCAGAAGGTCCAGCCTACTACACACATAGGTTATCTCCTATAGCCTACTGTTCCTGGGCCACAACCTGCATAGTCTGTCTTTGTACTGAAACTGTAGGCAATTATAACACAATGGTATTTGTATAGCTAAACTTATCTAAACACAGAAAAGGTAGAGTAAAAGCTTGTATAAGGGATTTTCCAGGAATGGAACTTACAGAACTGGACGTTGTGCTGAGTGAGTGTGAGTGAATGTGGAGTCCTGGGACATTGCCATGGACTTAAACACTCTATACTTAGACTTCTCTGAATTTATTTTTTTTAATTTTCTTTCATTAATAATAAATTAACCTTAGGTTATTGTAACTTTTTTACTTTATAAGCTTTTAATTTGTTTTAATTCTGAGGCTTTTGTAATAACTTAGGTTCAAGCTAAAACACATTGTACAGCTGTGCAAATATTTTCTTTATATCCTTCTTCTATAAGCTTTTTTCTTTTTTTTTTTTGTAGAGACAGAGTCTCACTTTATGGCCCTCGGTAGAGTGCCGTGGCATCACACAGCTCACAGCAACCTCCAACTCCTGGGCTTAAGCGATTCTCTTGCCTCAGCCTCCCGAGTAGCTGGGACTACAGGCGCCCGCCACAACGCCCAGCTATGTTTTGGTTGCAGTTCGGCCAGGGCTGGGTTTGAACTCACCACCCTCAGTATATGGGGCCGGCGCCTTACCGACTGAGCCATAGGCGCCGCCCTATAAGCTTTTTTCTATTTTTAAATTAAAGACTATATTTATATTTACTTTTTAAACTTTCTTGTTAAAAACTAAGTCATAGACACACCCATCAGCCTAGGGTCCATAGAGTCAAGATCACAGTATCACTGTCTTCCACCTCCCCATCTTGTCCCACTGGAGGGTCTTCAGGGGCAGTAACGTGCCTGGAGCTGTCATTGATAGGATGGCATTGTTATAAACTATTCAATGAAAAAAGTAAACTATCTAATAGAAAAGAGAAAAAAAATCAAAGTACATAATTGATCCTTAAAAAGAAAAGATTATAACACAACAGTCCCTTGATTGATTAATCACATATGACTTAAATTATTTTAGAGTTTGTTTTTTAATACTTAAAGAAAAAACTAAACAGAAGGGGTGTGGACTCCAGTTCCTGTCAGAACACATTTTAAGAAGCCTGATAAGCCAGTCTCATGGAGAAAAGGAAAAGAAAAAATGGTTATTTTTACTATCAGCTGATGACAAATCATCAATTTCTTTCCCTTAACCCCCATGAAAACCCTAAACCCTTACCCTTGAAGCTCACACTCTTTGTTTATTTCTTTCATGTGACAAGCTCTTTCCCTAGTCTTCTGCAGGGAAAGTAAAATAAACTATTTACTCTTTCTATTCTTATCTTCACAGCAAAAATCCTTTCTCAGCCCATGCCGTGAGAGTCCACCCTAACAGCCACCTCCTATGGTAACAACACATTTTTCTGGAACACTTCCTGAAGGACATGCCTGAGGCTGTTTTAGAGTTAATGTATTTTTTTTATTTTTAAGTAAAAGGAATACACTCTAAAATAATGATAAAAAGTATAATAAATCATAAACCAGTAATAATCATTTATTCTCATTATAAAGCATTATGTGCTCTACATAATTATATGTGCTGTGCCATTAAATGACTGGTGACAAAGTAGGCTTATTCATAGCAGCGTCATCACAAACATGAAGTGATGTGTTGCGCGAGGGTGTGACAATGGCTACAATGTCACTAATAGGCAATAGTCTTATGGGACCACCTTTGTATGTGTGATCCACAGTTGAACAAAACACCAGGATAAGGCACGTGACTGTTTTTTAAGACAACCCTGCAAGAACATCTATGATGGAACTATATTTTGGGGAAGAGGAGTCAATCAGAAAGAGAACTAAAACATGCAATGGCAAAAATGCCTATTCATTCCAGCACAAATAAACAGTTTAAAACAAACAAGAGACAGCAACTCTTGACCTATTGGTGCTTTGTTTATAATTGTTTGAGTAAAGATTATGAGAGTTAATGAATTGTGATTTTTACTTTTCTATGTCATTAATTTCTGGCTCATAGCTCCATTTCTGAGAAATTGGTTGATATTTGATTATAATCTACTTAAAAAGCAATAGACCTTCTTCATAAATGGGCCAAGGAAGAGAATAACATATTAAAAGTCAGAGGAGATAGAGCTAAAATGACCTTAAGGGCTTTTGGATTCAAGTTGAACTTTTTCATCCTGAGAAGACACAGGGGAAGAAAACTGGGGCAGAAGAAAACTAAGTCCAAGTTCAAGGCAAACCATGACCTTCTGTATCAGTCTGCTGGAGCTGCTGTAACAAAAAGGTCCATACAACGGGTGGCTCAACACCATAGAATGGCACTGTCTCACAGTTCTGGAGGCTAATCAAGTCCAAATCAAGGTGTTGGCTGGGCCATGCTCTCTCTGAAGCCTCTGGGGGAGTATTCTTCCTTGCCTCTTCCAGCATCTGGAAGCCCCAGGCATCCCTTGACAAGTGGCAGCCCAGCTCTGGTGTCTGCCTCTCTCTTCACATGGCCGTCTTCCCTCTGAGTCTGTGTCTTCACATGGTGCTCTCTTCTGTCTGTGTGTCTCTGTCCAAATGTCCCTCTCTTATAAGAGCATTCGCCTTACTGGATGAGGAAGCACCCTGATGACCTTACCTTAACTCAAGCACCTCTACACAGACATTATTTCCAAATAAGATCACATTCCCAGGAAATGGATTAGGACTTGAACAAAACTTTTGGGGGAATACACCTCAACCCATAACACCTTCTTAACTTAAAATTTTACCAGTGCCATGACATTAATATTAAGAAGACAAATGTGGGTGTGTCAATGTGCCGCAGTGTTATTTATAATTAGGAAGCAAGGTCAATTAGCCGTTTAAGGCAGAGTCCCCAGAATGGTGGCACTGAGCAGGGGGGCAGGACCGGGGGCGCCACCTTGCCAGAGCCAGGGCCTGCACTCTGCAGGGTCGTAAAATTAATTTCATCAGCTCAACAAAGGTGGTCAGCCTGTGGAGGATTGATTTATACCCACCTAAGTGACAGAAGACAGATTTATAAACCAGCGTGACTGCGTATTCATGACCAGGGAGGCGGCTCCCCTGCATGAGAGATGAGGGTATTATGTGCACTGGCTGTGCCCTTCTTCTGGGAACATTTGCTGAGGAGAGCAAACTGCAGATCAGCGGACTGCTGGTTAAGGGTGGAATTAGTGCAAAACGAGTTATAAATGTCCTTAAAGAATGTAACCAATTTATAAAATACAAGGAATCACCATTCTGCCTTTCAGAAATGTTATAACCAAATGATGACGAAATCGGGTACTATGTACACAGTAAGCATTTAGTGATGACTACCAAATTGTTAGTGGGCCGAAGTCAGTCACCTAGAACCAGAGTCTATTTATCCCTAGGCAGTAGCAGGGTCCTGGTGACAGCTTCCTATTCTGAGTTTGCTTCTTCCAGATTCCAAGCGGTAAGTTCTGGTTGCATTTGTGTGGGTCCAGTTGCATTTGTGTGCATCCAGTTGTGTGTGCGTGTGTCTAGTTGTGTTTTGTGTGCATCCAGTTGTGTGTGCGTGTGTCTAGTTGTGTTTTGTGTGCATCCAGTTGTGTGTGCATGGGTCCAGTTGCATTTTGTGTGTATTGGTTGTGTGTGCGTGGGTCTAGTTGCATTTTGTGTGCATCCAGTTGTGTGTGCGTGTGTCTAGTTGTGTTTTGTGTGCATCCAGTTGTGTGTGCGTGGGTCCAGTTGCATTTTGTGTGTATCGGTTGTGTGTGTGTGGGTCTAGTTGCATTTTGTGTGCATCCAGTTGTGTGTGCGTGTGTCTAGTTGTGTTTTGTGTGCATCCAGTTGTGTGTGCGTGTCTAGTTGCATTTTGTGTGCATCCGGTTGTGTGTGCGTGTGTCTAGTTGCATTTTGTGTGCATCCGGTTGTGTGTGCATGTGTCTAGTTGCATTTTTTGTGCATCCGGTTGTGTGTGCGTGTGTCTAGTTGCGTTTTGTGTGCATCCGGTTGTGTGTGCGTGTGTCTAGTTGTGTTTTGTGTGCATCCGGTTGTGTGTGCGTGGGTCTAGTTGCATTTGTGTGCATTCTAGTTGAACATTATCTATCTCTGCCCCAGACAGACAATCAACCTTTGGTAAATTGCCCATGTTTTACTTACATGCTAACAATCCCTGGGCCCCACAAGAAGCCCTGGCACAAGAAATCTTTCACCTCCTGTTTTGGCTGGCCACGTGTAACTCAAATGCAACATATCAAAGTTCATGTGAGCCATCCTGCCCCCGCGCTGTCTCCTTTTTTCAATCTACTCTCTTTGATGGGGACACCACTATAGGCTAAATATCTGACTCAAAAAAAAAAAAATCCAAAATGTTGTACTTTATGCTTCTTCTTTTCCTTTTAAAAATCAGTTGGGCCTTTACATACATGGTCTACATACGAAAGTCCGTCTTTTTGTTCCATATTCTCCATCCTCTTTGATTGGGAAGTAGAAAGTAGAGGGAATTCATCTTCTCAACTTGGATCCTAGCAGACCAATTAATGTGTCTAAATTATGGTTCCTAAGCCAGGGTGGGTGGTAAGGGATGCATTTCAAGATGCAAACTTAAGCAGCAAGAACACAAATCACCTACATTTTTTTAATAGGGAACCTAGGCAGATGTATCTGAAAGACTTAATGCCTGTATCCATGGTGTCTAATCCACAGATAAACATTATGTTGGCCTTTCCCAAATAATGAAAAATACACAAAGGAAAAACACTGTATAGTCTCCTCAGTGTTAGAACTAATTCCCTGCCTGCTCAGAATTATCTATTAGGTGAGAGCAAGTGTTCTGCCGAGAACTATTTGTACAATACGAGCCAGCCCTAGGAGCACCGTATGACGGCTGTCCCCTTAGGATTTGCTGAGAAATAACATATCTGTTTCAAGACCCGAAAGTTCAAATGTATATGATGTGTGCATATGAGATTTTAATGACAGTAATTAAAATATTACAACTTCTAGGAGAACCACTGGTGTTACTTCATCTGTTTGAGAATAAATTGAGCCTTATTGGATTATGACAACTCAAATCAAGAGTTTTAAGAATGTGACACTAGCATGAGTCTTCTTTTCATCTTTTAGCCACCAATATATTATCAGCTAATATTTGTTCTGTATTAATATAGACATCAAAGGACAGATAAATTCAACCACTGGGAGCTGGAAGTGGGAGTGCGCACGGCATGACTGAACAAGATTAGAAATTTATTTGAGCTCTAGCAGAAAAATCAATGGGTAAGGAAAATTTAGACCTGGTAAAGAGCAAGGGGCAATGTTCTCTGTGTTGGCGTGTGCGCGCATGCACGTAGAGAGAGTTGGAAACATGAGAGCCACCATAGAAGGCAGGAGTAGATTTAAGGTAATTTTAAAGTTCATTTGATGATGACAATTGTGGACCAGTGATGGTAAGTATAAAAGCTATAGGAACCACCACAAGAAAATAAAGTCATTGGTTAGGGAAGGAAAGTTTATGAAATGGAGAAAACAAGAACTGGGCATTTCTAAAATAGAAATCATGAAATCGTAAGGAGGGAAGAGCCTTTTGGGTGGTCTTCAGTCTCCTCCATTTATACCTTTATCCACCGATACATGCACTAATCCATCCATGAGGCTATCAGATCGTTAGATTGACTCTACAGTCAGATACCAACTGTAGAGTTGGTATCTATCCTAGAGTCTAGGCAGGGGAAACATAGCACCTGCCCTCAAGGAGCTTACTGCCTATAAGCCATCAAGGAAACTATGTGAGTAAGAGAGAGAAAGAAGCAGGTTAGGAGCAGGTATGCCTATAAATGTGAGCAGGGGACCCTGGTTAGTGAGAGGGATCAGGAAAGTCTCCACAGAAGAAATGACCCCTGAGCTAAGATTTGAGGACAAATGGGCAGGCCCAAGGCAGACTGGATGGCGAGTGTGTATGCCAGAGAGGGGCTGTGTGGGTGAAGGGCCAATTGTGAGGCCTCAGCTGCTGCAGGTGCATCTGTGCCACCACAGCACCTCCATGTCCCATCCCACCACAGGCTCGGGTCCTCTGGTAAGGCTCAGCCTTCTCTAGTCGGCCTTTGAAGACTGGAGGGCCTCAAGGTCAGAACCAGGCTGCTATCAGGCCCTCCTCCTAATTTAATTCTCCCCCAATATTTGTGTCTGCTTTAGGGTATGTTCCTACTTTATTTCTTGTTTATTTATTCACAGATTGCATATTGTCCGCCTCACCCTACTAACTTAAACACTTGCTGAGACAAGGAACCTTGTCTATTACCTTCATCTCTATATTTTCATGCCTAGAATATTCTGGCTAAATGGGAGGTCTCAAGCAAATCCTTTCTGAATGACCCGCCACCCATTTATTGAAACCTACTCTGATCCGGTCACTGTTTGGGACTCTGAGAATAATGTCCCTGATGTTGAGATATTGAAAGGCAAGAGAAACAAGGCAGTTAATAAAAAAATGAAAGACACGATTAAATAGCAATGCATACAATGAAGAAAATAAAACAAATGGGATAGAATAAAAGGCAAGGGTTGGTGGGGACGGCTAAGTTACAAAGGGTGGTTGAGAAAAACACTTGCTAAAGGATTACGTGTCACCTGGATACTTGGCCCGGATAAGTGACACAGATCCTGCTTACAAGTGATTTATAATATTATGGAAGAACCACCTGTCACATGGCAGTATTGGAGACAGAGCTAACAGCTGTGATAATGGACTAATAACTTTATTATATAAAACTCTTGAAACCAGTGTTAGCATAATCTCATTTCTGATAGTACACGATGACACTATCCCAATCTGCTATATTAAATTTGTTTTCAGAAAACAGACTTTTAAAAATATTTTGTTGTATTGTGCAACCACTACATTAATGCATCCCCACCGCAAAGGATTCAAACACCATGTGTGCAAAGTAAGAGGCCAGGGATTTGGAGGAGAGAATCATTCATTGCACGACCCCCTGCCCCCCAGCCGGAGAAAGGAAGGAGGCCCCTGGTGAAGAGGGTCGCGGGCTGACTCAGCACAAGCCCCTAAGCATCCTGTAAGAAGGGGAGAAAAGCAGAGTCAACTACATGGTTGTTAATTTGTGGCAGGAAGGAGATGCTTGAGAATTTATTCTGAGACATTACCAACCACGTACTAACAGAGAAAAATGCTGCCGAGAGGTTTTTCTGCAATACACTTTCCCGTGAACAGGAAAACTGGTCTCCAGAGGAAACAAGGGGCACGAGCTGTTTAGCCTCCCAAACACCACATTTTCCTCCAGAGAAAATTCGCGGAGGAGACATCCACTTGTATTTTCCCACAGGGAGAGCGCATTTTCATCAACTTCATAGCCTTAGAAACTTGGCTCCTCTTGTCAGAAAAAAAGAGATCTTGCAAAATTGTGATCAGAATCTTGGAATGGCCTTGGGAAATCAGGTAGGACACAGGTCTGCACCCCACTCATGGTCTGCGTGACACTTTAGCTCAGCAGAGAAGGACGACAGAGGAATGCCACTGTGTAGAACCAGGAAGATGGAAACTGAGAGCCTCAATGCTGAACACAAGGACCCAAGGACAGACTCCAGACTCCCTCTCTCCAATGCCTGGCTCGGCCCTCCCATATGCTATGTACTTGGCAGCAAGGGCTGCTTTTCCTAATTTTCCAGCATGCTTAAGTCAGGGTTGCTAGTGCTTGATAAGAAGTTTGTGCAGGAGGCTAATTAAATGCTTCTTCCACCCAGTCCACGTTAATTCCATGTGAAATGCGGGCAAGGCTGCAGACAGCTCACTCCTCGAGTCTCCTGGGCTGACCTGGTACACTGCTTTTGTTGACACTGACTATTTAATCTGAAATCCTTTCCCCATTGAGCTTCCCTCTTCCCACCCTCTGAATAAAATATGGATCAGATGCTGAAAAATTGCTATTCTTAGGAGCAACAGATGCAAATACGGTTGCTTTCTCAATTATTCGGCAACCGATTCGATGGTTCCAAGACAGAAGCTAATTAAAATCTAATTGAAATAAAATCATTTCCAATTCCATTTCCCTTTGCCGACTGCCTGAGTGGCGGGTTTTGTGCTTTGTGGAGGAAGCTGCTTGTGTCCTACTATGACTTCCTCCTGCTTTAGCCACTCCTGATTCTATCACGGGGCGTCTCGGCTTATTGGGAGAAGGTGCAGACGGACAGGCAGAAAGCCCCTGGAAAACTGGAGGGAGGATGTTTACAGTGATCGTACACTACAATAAAGAGACATGAGGATAGGGTCACAGCAGCAATCAGGCCCTTTAGGATAAGGAGGAACAGAAAAACAGGATGTCACAGGGTCTGGTGTAAAACTTTGGACAGCATTCAGCTTGCTCGAGTGTTGAATGGCTCTCCCCTAGGGTATTTCATAGTATGTCACGCAGTAGCCGACATTTAAAGAGCAGGACATTTACTTAAATATTCAGATTTCTGACTGCCCTTGAAATATTAGAAAAATCCAGAAGCCCTGTGTCTGTGTTCCCACATGGCAGTGGATGCTGGGGGCTGAGAAGCAGGTGTCTCCTCGCTGAGGGGGAAGGTGTGGGTGCCCCGGCTTGCTAGTCCCCACGGGCCAGTTGCTCATTCTCATTCATGTTGGTCCTCCAGGAATTCGGGGTTGAAGTCCCACTAGTGGGTGGAAAGCCCTTTACTGTCAAAGGGATAGGTTTGGATCCACCCTTCACCACCGAAAATGGGAGCAGATAGGACAAGTGACTGTGACATCCTTAAACCTCGTTTCCCGAGTCCATAAAATCATGATCAACGATTCACTCAAGTCAGAAGCGTTAATTGGTCTTTACGTGCTCAGTAAATTGAAAAATGTTATTCACTGATATTTATTGAAATAAATAACATTGATTCATTCATTTCAATGAATAACATTGAAAAATGTTATTCACTGATATTTCTTTTTTTCTAATGAGCTGTGAGAATTCTTTTTAAGGACAATAGGAAATGTGTAAAATCCTGGGAGTGGCTGGAGAATGCTGGTCAGAGAAATACTGGTGAGGGTGGTAAAAAGAAGTCTCATGGGCAATATGAGGACAGGAAGGGCAGGGGAAGTGAAGGAAGGGAAGGAGATTCAGTAAAAAGAAGAGCCAGGGACCCAGGTGGACCCCCAGAGTGAGCACACACAGTGTGCTGCTCTCAGTGGCTATGTAATCTTAGATATGTCTTCCAACTCTCTGACCTCTGAATCTTTCTTCATTGTTAAAGTTGGAAAAACAACACCTATCCCTGTTTGAAAATGGAAGGAGAAAAATGTCTATGAAGGACTTGGCACAGTAAGGGCTCCATAAGCATTAGCTATTAAGTTAGCCATTACTCAACACCACAAGCTAGCATCTAAGACTTCATACCACACCGTGCTAGGGGAAGATTATGTCTCTTCACCCCAGACAACCCCAAATACCAAGTACTTTTCCTTTTTAAAAATGTAATGCAGAAGCTTGGAATTCACTTACCTGGTACCTACTGACACCGTAGCCCTCCCCAATGGTACGAATTTTCCCTTTCACTAAAGAAGATAATGGAAAGAGAAAGTTCCCTTGGGGAGCAAGGGTAAAAATAAACATTGTGAACTTAAGGATTTGGCAACAAAGGGGCTGGCTAGATTGATTCCTATCACACTGCAGTGGGAGGAGCTGCCCAGCCCAGAGAGGCTTCAAATGAGAAACCTTTCTCATTGGTAGATGTCAAAATACCTTTGTAGGTGTCAAAAATACTCAAAAAATTCACCCAAGCTGGGAGAGAGAATTGAACATGTGAGGTAAAGAGTATCCCTCAGTACTCCAATATGCCTTAAAGGGAGGGGGAGTAACATCTCTATTTTAATAATTTTAGAATAACTCCTTTTGATGGCTCTGTTTCAACAAAGGACAAGATATTAGTTAGACCCAGGTCAACCTGTCTGCATCCTACCAGAAATTAAAAAAAAAAAAAAAAGAGAAAGAAGGAAAAAAAAACACTGTTTAAATTATAGTGGAACCTCCATAGTTGACCACCTCCCCACATCAACCACCTCCTTACGTTGACCTTATCTTCACAGACCGGCCATGCCGAACATGTACATATCAGCGCAGTAGGCCTCGTTCCTTACGTTGACCATCTCTGTATGTGGACCAGTTTGTTACACACCTGTGAGTGGTCAACGTACAGAGGTTCTGCCTAAGAGGCAAGTTTAAGGGGACAAGGTCTCCTTCACATATGGGAAAATTAAAGAGCCATGAAAATGGAATAGAACTTACAAGAATTAAAGCAACTGGCAGCTCCTGCTTTCCCATTCCCCCCAGCAAGGCCCCTTGATAGAAATGAGTTCTTCTGTGACCCCATTCAATTTTCATTCTCCTTCTCTGACACTCATATAGTCACTCAGATCTCCCCCCCCCAGGAGTCTGTTGCCTCTCACACTCCACGTTTCCCCCCAAGTGAATTATTCCCCATTATTCATCCTTATTGGAGGTGGCTGAGGATCAGGCTGGTGAGATGATATCTGTATTAGCAGGAGCTCAGGGACACCGTCACTGCCTTACTCAGCAGCTCTGGACACAGACTTCCCTCTTTCTAGCAATATTCACAGTAGCTTAAGGGCTAAACAAACTTTGTGTGAGGACCAAAGAACAGAAGCAATTTGCCTCAGCAGTGCTGTTATTGACGTGGGATTTACAAAGATGTGGCCCAGGAAGCCCTAAGGGGGAATCTCTGCTGACACCCAGATTTAGGAAAGATTTAGAACTGAGTGTTGGGTAGTTAAGCCACTTGATGTCTGCATGTCAGAGTCCTTTTCTCCTCTAAGTACTGTTTTCAAATCTTAGCCATATAAATAGAAAAGATTTTTCTCACCACACCCATTCAAGGATTCATGTCAGTCCGGGTCAGGGTTCTATCCTGATACATTGCCAAAAGTTCCTATAAAAACATGGACATACTTCAAGCCAAACCCAATCTTGGACATCACTTCCTTTAATCCTGTCACTTGACATATGAGATTTATATTCACTCTAAAATGTTAGGTGATAGTAAGACATTAAGTGATAGAAAAGCAAAATGATTTGCACGTGGTTGTCGGGTTAAGGTCCTTGCTCCCAAGTGTGCAGATTTTCCAACTACTCATGTTCAGGTGGGTGTTGGCTTTTAAAAATTTGTTAATCAGTTAATCTATGCCATTACATTTATTTGTAGAAATGAGTTACCAGGTGCTAATTTTATTCTTCGTACTTCTACTGCTTTAAAGTGTGGTTCATAATCAGGGCTGGGAATCTTTTTCTAAATTAATCGATCAACACCCATGTGTAGAACAGAAACCAAGCAGGTGAGAAGAGTCAGGAGGGGCCTGGTAAATTCACACCTAATGGGTCTAATGCCCACTAACCACATTATGGGCATACTTACAACTTTGACTTAAACTGTACAAAAGCAATTCATGTAACTGAAATATTTCCCCCATAATACACTGAAAGAAACAAGAACAAAAAAAAAAAAAATTCCTATCTGGAGGAAAAAAAAGTAAGTTCTACTGTCAAGATTCATAGGCAACAGAACTAGAACAATTTACTTTGGAAAAGCTGGTATACTCTCAAGAAGGAAATTTGCCGTTTAAACATAGCACTGACATCATTTTGGACGCATGTGTAACGTGTGGGCATGCCCAACACCTGTTCCCTTGGCACCTAGAACAGAGCCTGGCAGAAAACAAAAAGACTGATTGATGTCTTCTGAAGAACGATTAACAACTTCAGAAATGTATTTCAGTCTGTAAAATGTTAACTGCAGTTACTGAGGTCACAGCAGAATATCTTATGTATTACAAAAATCTATCATATACGAAGAACAGAGGGAATGCTGTAGATTACCCTGTACCTCACCACACCGAAACAGGTTTTGCTGAATTTGTGTGATAGTTTCAGATGGACGTATACATGGAAGGGTTGTTTGGGTGTCTGAAGACTAAGTCCACTGTTTAGAAATCTAAATGCATAGTTCCCAAATGTATATTCCACCGGGCATCTGGGAAAGAGCAGTCATTAATTAGTCCACATAATATATTTTTCTTCAGTCTAGGCAGAAAGTCTGGTAGCCAAATAGAACAGAGGTTGAGCCTTGAAGGCCTTATCATCTTATGGAACAAACAAGTAAACCATCAAATTACAACACACAATCTCACCAATAATAAAACCTGTCTCAGAGATAGGTGTAGGATGGTATGGGAGGAGATCTAGAGGAAAAGGGTGATTAGAAGATTTTCCTGGTGAAATTGTACCTGGGTGATCCAAGAAAAGGGAGAAGGAATCAGATCTGAGCAAATGAATCAGGAGTTGTCAAGACACGGTCAGGAAAAGTGAACAGAACTCATGTGGGAATAGCAGATTGCAGACGAGAGGCAGGAAGAAGACAGGGCTTGGGAGGGGCCTGGCTGTTTTGGTCCCCAGGTGAGAAACTTAGGTTTTTATTTTGTAGAGACTGAAGCGAGGAGTGGCATAATTATAATTCTACTTCAAATGAACCCTACAGTAATACACTGCAGGTCAGAAAGATAAGAGGCAAAACCACTTCGAGAATCTTTTTTAATAATCAAGATGAGAAATGAGGATGACATAGTGTCTTGATCAGGGTTAAAAAGATTTTCAGTAAAAGGCCCCAAAATAAATATTTTAGCCTTTGCAGGACATACACTGTCTATCACCACTACTCAACCCTATTGAGAATATGTAAAACTGGGCACCTGGGTCCCTATGAAACTACTCTCAAAAGCATGTGGCAAACAAGATTTGGTTTGTAGGCTGTATTCTTTCTGGTTCGCTATCCCCTCAGAGCTTTCATCACGCAGTTCACAAAAACACAAAACAACAGTAACAAATGGCGCTCAGCAAGACACCAGCACACATCCACACCAACACATCTGTGAGACACTGAGGTGCCAGGGCTATGAGACCTTACCAAGTTGTTTGTACAGTGCTGCCAACGCAAGGGCATGGCGGTAACTTTGTGAACTTCATTGTCCAATCTCTTATGATGACTGCTCTGATGGCCATTCCAGAAAAAGGGTCCCAAATTGCTTTGAAAAGTGGACTAGGAGCTGGCATCAGTGCATAGCTTCCCAAGGAGAGCACTTCTCAGGGGACCCACAGTGACATTTGGCAATGAGGGGTGTAGCACTTTTTCTAGGATGAGTTTGTTAACTTAAATGCCGGAACCCATATTGCTCACCAGTAGAACTATACAGTTGGTTTACTGCTACTCACATGAAGAAAGGGAAAGATTATGTCATCGAAATAAAAAGAAAAAATAATTTTTTTAAGAAATACTTGTATGGACAACAGATGTGTCCTCTCTGCCACAGACACACACCTCTATGATCTCTTGGTGTGAGTCCAAGGTGGGTGGAAAAGCTCTGCCAAGGTCATGGCAGAGACCCCACAGAGCAGGTCAGCGTCACTGGACTCAGAGGTCATTGCGTGGCCTGATTCCTGGTGCCTTTCTTCAGTCATCAGTGCCTCCCACTTGTGCTGAAGTAATCTGTGCTTTTTCTTTCCTCCCAATAAAGTTATCACTTGAATTTCTGCAAGTGGACTCCCCTTCATCACCACTCACCACGTGCTTAGGCCACTTCAGTTACACATAAACAACAAAAATAACAGCTTAAGGGAAGTGTATTTGGGGAAAGAAAATAGATAACAAGCATCACAATTTGCACTCAAATGCCCTTTAAAAATATGTGGAATGTTCCCTGTGACAGTGTCAAGGCAATGACCGCTTTCCTCCCAGTTGCTGTGGGTAGAGATTAGCAGGCCTGGTTCCCAGACACTCTCTGGGCCCCCAAGGTGGGGGCCTTTGAGATGGATAAAATTTATGCCTCCTAGTGGAGCCCTGAATTCACTCACTGTCCTCCCAGATGTCTGTCTATTCACATCTGACAGATCCTTCCTGAAACAACTTTTTTATTCTATTCCCTATAGACTATTCCTCTGTCCCTAGTAGAAACAGTGAAACCACACACTCTCTCTCTCCGTCTTGCCTATGCTGTATTATTCTTTTTCTAAATTAGTAATGATTTGAGAGTTTTTGCCCCACGTCCTGCTCCATCTCCCATCTGATGAAGGCCCATCTTGACGTCTGGCTCGGATACAAGATGAGTGGCACAGATGGAGCCCAGCTACCTGCACCCAGTGTGGACGCGTAACTTTTAATGGCCTCCTTTGTGTCATACTTCAGAATGCTGAGAGCAATGCTCCAGTCACCATCACTCCTTTACAGTGTCATCAAAATGAAAAGTTAATTAAAGAAAAGGGCAGGCAACATTTCCATGTAGCGTCAAAACACTTGGGAGGAATTCACTTATAGTCTCCTTTATGGTAGCTGCTGATCAGGTTCTTCTTTCTGTGGTTACAGAGAACGCCCTGACAACAGTGTCTGAGAGTGTAAGTTTTACAGCCAAGGGCTTCCTTGTCTAGATATACTGAAGTGCGGTCGTGGTTGCAGGAAAGTTGACCAGGGACAAAGGCCCAGACTCCACCCTCTGGAGTGTTCTCCTAAGCTTTTCTCGCAATAGACTGAAAACATTAATAGTCATGTGTCCCCAGGGTTTATGAGTTAAGAATTGAAGAACAAAGTCAAAATGATTGGAAAAGAAAAAATCTCAGCTGGCTACTGTGAAGTACTGTTTACATCTCCCTGATAACTACATGCTTACTAATAAATATGAAAAGAAGAAATTTTTTAAAAAAAATCCTGCAAGTAGTTAAGAAATAGAGAAAGTCTAAGAAGTAACTTCCTAACTCTACCCCCACATCATTCATGTTGGAAAAAATTACAGAATCTTAGGATTCCAGAGGCATCAGCAGTGATTTAGTCCAACTGATCTGCTAAACGGTTGTCTAGTCATTGGACAGGAAGTGATTGCTGGGAATTTGCCACATGCCAAGAACTGTGTGAAATGCCAGAGTTGGGGGACAAGGCTCCCAACACAGTCATCCTGCTCGATTTTGTAAATTTCTAGGAAGAAGGAGCTTTCTGTATCCAGTGCGCCTACTTGGGTCAGCTCTGCATATCTGAAGTATTGATTTAAGTGAGTCACTTAGCTCTCACTCACTCATCCTAAGTTTACCCCTTGAGCTCCACAAGGTTTAATTTTTCTAATTATGATATAAAGTTTCCCGGTATAAACAGTTTCATTGTCCTGCATGACACATGACTGGCAGAAAAGGTAGAACAGAATATATAAAGGTGTGCCACCATTGCCTGTAAAAACAGGACACGGTCTCTTTCTTAATGGCCAACAGATAATATGGGATGACTTCGAGAGCTGGATTATTTATTTCATCATCCTTAACTGTCCCTCAGGATCTGAGAGTCAGCTCAGAGGGGAAGGTCACTGATCCCTAGTGACCGGAAGCATTCTTATGGGCAGTTTATTTTTAAAAGAATAAAAACTAAGAGGGAGACATAGTTGGAGCCACAGATCTATGACTCTGCAATATCTTGTTAAAGGTTTTCTTTCTCTTTTATTAAAATGTTTCCTCTGCTAGACAGATGTCTATTCATTACATTAAAGGAGGTATTCGTATTACAGCACACTTGAACCTATAGTAAAATTTCTGCAGCACTCTTAAATTATGTTGATCCAAAAAAAAGAGTTAAAAAAAAAAAAGAATATACTAACTGTGCTTTGAATTTCTTTTGACAATAATGTAATTAACGATCTTCAAACATTTTGGTGACACACCTAAGATCCTTTCATGAAAATCAGCGAATTAGAGTAAGAGGCATACCTTCCCTTCAACCTTCCCTAGCATAAGACTCCAGAATCGTGCTAATTTGTGCATAGTTCTTTAGAATTAAAAACAACAAAAAAATCACATTTCTGAACCTGGACCTTATAGAATACAAGGGCCCTATTTTCTTTAGATTATAATAAATATTAGTGTTAGTGATTTTTTAATATTTATTTTTTCTGCTCTATGCATGGATCAGCATTCTGGGTCAGCATCTCTCAAGACTCCGGGAGGGAACCAGGAGAGAAAAGGCAAGAGTCAAAACTAGATCCTCACGAGTTCTTCACTCTCGTTCAGGAATCTCAAATACCACTAAAAATGCTGTTTTCTGGTCAGGTATCTAAGCCTGAAATGAAACTTTTGAAGTGCAGTCTTTAGAGGATTCTGTTCCTTTTCTTTCTCCCCTTTTAGGATTGATTTTTCTCTCTTCCTTTGTTGATGCTACTTCTTTGCTTGTTGCTGGGGATTTGTTAGAGCCACATCTGTACATGATTCCTTATTTATGTTTGTTTTGTACATAAGCACCAGACGCTTCCACTTCCAGTGTCCCAGTCAGTAAAGAGAGCTCTGTTGCGTTAGGACTATTGTTGCTCAGGCAGAATGAGGAGCTCAGCCTCCTCCTCCAACCCAAGGCGGTTCCATCAGAGACACAGGGCAACCAGCCATGTGGACACCAACCAGAGGGTCCAACAAGTATCTACCATGTGGAGAAGTAAAATGATCTAAGAAGCTCGGATTCCCTGTGCAAATCAGGAAGATTAACTACATTTTTAAAGTCAGCAGTAGGAGATAGAAAGAAAGTTTGCAAATACCCCTATCTGTGATAAAGAAGAAAGCACGGATTCCGGTGTCCCAGGAGAGCCTGCACTCAGATCTGTAACAAATTATAATGGATGTTACAGGAATGATATTTCCTTTAAGAATATCCTTTCTGTTGCGAACTAAGTTTCTACAATACTGGAAAGGTGATGGATTGAGAGTTTTCACTATGCCATATTATATATTCACATATGCCTGCCTTTCCACTCACCTTGGACAAGAGGAAAGTCAGTCCTTAAGACTTTATGAAGAGCTCATCATCAGCCTCTCTGCTTCATGAACATGTGCAGAATACTTGGCCTTTGCCTCAAATCTTGAGATCCCTGGATGAGCTTGAGCTCTGACCTCAGCATCTCCAAGGAGATAAGTGAAAGCTGAAAGCATCCCTCTCACATATCTATAATTTGTGTTAAGATCAGAAAAGGGGGAAATTGTGACTGAATGAGATTTGGATGGACCTCTGAGTTTTGTGAGTGTGACCTATGAAGCAGCCTCACACAAGACTTTTCCTGATCCAAGGTTATATGCTATAGTCAATAACATATGGGATGGATTTAGAATAGCCAAAGTCTTGCCCTTCTACTGCCATTTATCAGCTGTTTGATTTGGGCAAATCACTCCTTTATCTTTCCATTCCTTTATAATGCTAAGGATGGCACTTCTCTTTCCTTCTTTACAGAGATTTTGTGAAAAACAAATTAGATCATACCAACAGAAAAGCTTTATGAAGTTCTCTGCAAGGTGGGGCCTGTTGGTTGAATCTGGTGAAGGTAAATGACTGAGTCTTGGCTTCATACACAATCACAGCATCGGGCAACTGGTCCTGTTTGATGGGACCGCAGAGTGACGAGGACGAAAGGAGATAGGATCAGAACTTCTTAGGCTTCGGCGATGATCTACTAAAACATAGTTTGCCTGGGCTTAAATAATTGGCAATGGTCTTTTACTTGCAATGCATTGTCTTATGAATCTCAAAGTATAAGTACAACTTTCTTCATTTTATAGTAAAGAAGGCTGATGTGTGGAGAGGTTGAATAACCTGCTTGATCACATTATTGATTTTATTAGAAGAACTTAACATTTCAAAGGAAAGATTTCCTATGATCTGGCACTATCATAGAAAGATACCAACCTAGCTGGGTGTTGTGGGCACCTATAGTCCCAGATACTTGGGGGGCTGAGGCAAGAGAATGGCGCAAGCCCAAGAGGTTGAGGTTGCTGTGAGCTGTGACGCCATAGCACTCTACCAAGGGCAACATAGAAGACTCTGTCTCAAAAAAAAAACAAAAAAACTCAACCATCTATTCAGTTCACTCATTCACTTAACATATGTTATTGAGCACCAACTAGATGCCATGGCTTTTTTTTTTTTTTTTCCACCAAAGAGACACTAATGACTGAAACAGACAAAGCTTTTGCCTTCATGATGTTGCTCTTCTAGAGGAGGGGCTGACCATAAAAAAATAAACACCAGGCTGGGCTCTGTGGCTCACCACTGTAATCCCAGCACTCTGGGAGACCAAGGCAGGAGGATCACTTGAGGTCAAGTGTTTAAGACCAGCTTGAGCAAGACTGAGGCCCCATCTCTACCAAAAATAGAAAGATTAGTCTTGCAATGTGGTAGGTGCCTGTACTCTCAGCTCTCTGGAGACTGAGGCAGGAGGATAACTCGACCCCAGGAATTAGAGGTGGCTGTGAGCTAGGGTGAGGCCATGATACTCTAGCCCAGATGACAGCAAGAATCAGTTTGAAAAATAAAGAAAAAGTAAATAAACACCAAATTATGTATTCTGTCAAAAATTGGTAAGTGCTGTGAACAAAAATCCGGTGGAGTATAGGGGTCAGAGAAGGTCAGGATGGGTGAAGGTGCTATTATTATGTGATGAGACCACCTGCAGGCAGAGACCAGAAGGGAAGCAGGTATCGAGTCATGCAAGTATCTTGAGGACAGGATTCTTGGCAAAGGACCAATACGTATAAAGCAGATGCAAAGCCCTTCAGTAGGTCCCAGCAGGCATGTTCTGAGACCAGCCAGGGAGGCAGGGTGGGCAGGCATGGCCAGGCCAGCTGACTGGCCAAGTATAAACAGGTACAAATGAGCCACACACTGGGGAGATACTGTATCAGTTCTTGGCTGTGGTACAGACAAATTTTGCTCTGAATTACTGTGAACTGCTTCATGGACCTCTGAAGCTCTTTCCTGTTGCACTAGAGCAGGTGAAGTATCAACTCTTTCTATCCTAACAATCTGAACCTCTGTATGTCAGAAATTTCCCTAAATACCTTTATCTCTAGACAGTCAAAATAGGGAAGACAAACTTCTGTCCCAGAGAGAAAGGTCACACTGAAGTGTGTGCATTTTATACAAAATCCTGCATTTAACCCTTCCTCTCAGCAACATAACCTGCCAAGGAGGCAACCCATTACTAAGGAAAGAACCCATGGGAAATCTCCTTCCCCCACCAGGATTTACATTCCACAGAAGGGAAATAAGCCCTCTTTACCCTCACTGGTTATGGGTGACTGTCCTTACTTCATCCCAGAGCACCAATCAGGTGCCACGTAACATGTTCCCCAGCCATCCTGAGAAATTAAATCAGTCCCTTTTTGCCCATTAAAAGGCTCATAAACATTTGCAGCATCAAATTAGTGCTGGTAGATTTCTCCAACTTGGAACACGTTAAAATGCACAGTTGGGTAAGAAGAATCAATTAGGACCAGACAGGGTGTTGGAAGGGAAACAATTTGTCTATCTGATGATTCTACACTGTGGAAAGGGTATGTGTGTGTGCACGCACATGTGTTTACATGTCAGTTCAGATTTAAAATCACTCATGTGTATAGTTTGTGTAATTCAATCCATGATTGGAGCAGAAACGACCCAGAGTGAAAGGTTATTGTTTGAAGAGTCAGAGAAGGCTTGTGTTTACAACTTTGTAATTTGTAATTAAGCTTATTGTAGCATTCCCACCTCATAAACCTCGGTCAACTGAGTTTAAATTTAGATGGGAAACTAGCAATTATTAAGCAAATAGACTAGGCATCCAATAATCATAATCCAGCTAAAAAGACCAAATCTGGCTAGTTGCCTTGTCTTCCAAATTCATCAGACGATTGACAGTTTTCCAACATCATTTTCTGCCTTTAAAATCCTTTCTACATAAAGGCTAAAAAATGGTAAAATATTAATAATAATAGAGAATAGAGGTTATTAACTTGGGGTACGTGGGCCCTGCAAAGGGTCTGTGAACGAGAATTAAGAGAGGTCCACCAACTTCAATGTGAAGGAAAATGGCACCTTTATTTTCACTAAACTGTCATGGAAATGTAGCAGATCGTCTATGTGTGAATTTAGACAACTATCCCCAGTAGTGTCAGGAGTGCCTGCGACTTTAACACCCAGAGAAATCACAGTTATTTTTATATCCTATCACACATGGTGCCAATATCTTGAAATACCCTTTTCACTCAACACTTCTGCAAATTTATGTGAGTTGGTAGACTCAGTGCTAGATTTGAACTTAATGCATTAATCATGAGGCACACACTACATCACAATTTTTTAAATATTTTGATAGCTGCATTTTAATAAATTAATTTCTTTTGTAATCCTATCTACATGTCAAAGGGGTCTAGAGTTCTAAAATATGAAGAACCCGAGGTCTGTAGGGACAAAGGGTTGCAATTCTAAGGGGCTATACTGGAGGGTCCAGTGTGGGTCAGGCGCTGACTCTACGCAGCTCTTCCAAATTGACTTCTCCTGCTCTGCTCTTCACCATACCTGGAACTCTACCAGTGGAAGACCTGACTTGGGGAATGGTATTTCTTCCCTACACATAACTAACAACACACAGGAAATCAATCTATAGCCTAAAGAGTACAATTGGCAATAAAGTGGTTATTATTCCAAGCACTCAGCTAAATTCTTTACTTAAAATCTCGTTCATCTTCAAAAGCCCATGACAAGATAGTATTACTTTTCCCATTTTTTAGGTGAGAAAACTGAGATACAGGAAGGTTAAGTGCCTTTCCCAGCAGCACTCAGCTACATCCTTTCTGAACCAAAGTTTTAATCACTTTACATGCTGGGAGTTATTTTTATGGAATGCTCTTTCATATTAGATAACAAGATAAGAGGGGAAAAATGGGGAAAAGGTATTTGACTAGAGAGGGAGTTCAGTTTGTGTTACCCTAAAATGCACCTCCGAAGCACGTTGATTATTTTAAGCTAAAAGCACTTGAAAAACAGCAAGTGAAACAAGAGCATTTTGACTTCTCTTTTTCTTCCTGAAAGCAGGGATGAAACTCCCAAGAGAAAGATAACCTCTCAATACCAGGGGGAAAGAAAGACACTTACCAGCAGTGACAGAGAGTTGAAGCCGAGAGCAATCTGTACAAACAGACCTTGTTAAAATCACTTTTATCATCCTTTCGTCTTCCCATATATATTTTTTAGTTACTTTTTCACAATTTCCTTTCTTTGCTCAACCCAGTATATACTTATTTAGAACCTGTCAATTCTTTGGGTCTACATTTTCTTATGAGGGCACTCACATATAATTAAAACTTACTGCATAAAACTTTTAAGCTTTCCTCCCATTCAGCTATCTTAGGTCAGCCCCAGGTGGAAAACTGGAGAGGGCAGAGAAAGAAGTTTACCTCCATTATAACAGCCGTTTTCAAAGTGTGATCTGCAAATCCCTGGGTGTCTCTAATACTTTTCAGACGGTAACTGTCCTCACAATAATTCTAAGACATTATTTGCTTTTTTCATTATAGAACCTTTTTAAGTTGCCCACCCAAGGGACTATAACAAGCTGGTCAACATACAAAGGCAGTCAACCTAAGGAACGAGGCCTAGTGTACTGATATATACATGAGGTTCATGTCTGGTGTATGAAAAGTAGGTCAACTTAGGCAGATGGTCAACGCAGGGAAGTTCTACTGTATGGCGGCTGGGGTCAGGCACAGTGGCCAAGGTGCATGTTTGAGCTCACAGGTTTAAGACCAACCTGAGCAACAGTGAGACCTCCATCTCTAAAAATAGCTGGGACCTGTAGTCCCAGCTAATCTGGAGGTTGAGGTAAGAGGATCACTTGAACCCAGGAGTTTGAGGTTGCTGCAAGCTAAGATACCACAGCACTCTACTGAGGGTGACCAAGTGAGACTCTGTCTCCAAAAAAAAAAAAAAAAAAAAGTATGGTGACTGTCTACAAAGAGGGTTGGCAAGGCCTGCCACTTGTTTTTATATGGTCCTTGAACTTGATTTATTTTTCTTTTTACATTTTTAAAACCTTGTTAAAAAAAAAATAAAAAGAATATGTGGCAGATACCTTATGTAGGGAGCAAGGTCTAAAATATTTACTTTCTGGCTCTTATAGAAAAGTTTGCCAGTGGGAGAAAAGCAATCATGTGAGCATTTGAATTGTGAGCAGAAATATCTGCATTTTTCACGAAACACTTCTTTTCCCTGAATGAGCTTGAATGAAATTATACTTATTCAGAATTGGTGTCTCATAGACATTTACTCAAAAATGAATGAAGTGTCACTTCAAGGAAAACAATTGATAGTATTTATTGCCAGTGATAAAATTTGAGCTTTCATGGGGAAAATAAGAATTTCGGAAAACCTGAATTTGTCACTATGAGCTTGACACCCTCTCAATATTTAAAGACGTTTCTGATGAGATTAGTGCTATCATTAATCAGTTTTATTTTTTATATTATATAATAAAATGTGTCGATATTTGCAGGATCTGCATCACTCTTTAAATCATTTTTTTTCCCCCTAAATGACCACTGTGCAATTTTACAAAACTGAACCTGGTAAAACATCCCTTCAAAGTGCAAAAGTGCAAGACAGATCAGTGGATGGATATTAACATAAAATTTACATGACATAAAATCCATCCTTTCAACACGTACTATTCGATGTATTTTAGTATTTTTTGTATAGAATTGGGTTACAATCACTACAATCTTATTTTAGCCTTTCACCCCACAAAGAAACCTCTTGCTCATTTATGATGACTCCCCATTCCCACCATAAAGTCACTGCTATGGTTTGAATATTTGTCCCCTCCTAATCTCATATTGCAATTTGATCCAAGATATTGGAGGTGGGACTTAGAGGGAGGTGTTGGGACATGGAGGCAGAGCCTTCCTAACTGGCTTGGTGCCATCTTCATGGTAGTGAGTGAATTCTCACTCTATTATATGAGTGATCTGATTGTTATGAACAGACTAACACCTCCTCCCTATGATCTGTCTCACTGCCTGCCTCACTCTCTGACAAGCCAGCAACCTTTCTCCCTCCACCATGATTGGAAGCTGCCAGGAGTCCTAGTCAGAAGCTCTATGGGTGCCATGCTTTTAATACAGGCTGCAGAACTGTGGGCCACATATATCCCTCTATTCTTTATAAATTACCTAGCCTCTGGTATTCCTTTATACTGTAGCAGTTCTCAACCTGTGGGTCACGACTCACAGGAACTGTATTAAAGGGTCACGGCATTAGGAAGGGTGAGAGCCACGGCTTTATAGCTATTCAAAACACACTAAGGCAGCCACTAATACACTTACTGTCTTTGTAGATTTGCCTTTCCTGGATATTTCCATAAATAAAAGCATAAAGTATGTATTCCTTTGGGACTGACTTCTTCCTTTTATAATATTTCCAAGTTCACTCATGTTGTAACATGTATCACCACTCCATTCCTTTTTATTGTCTATATGGAATATAAAATACCAAACAAAATTTTTCCTCCTCACATTTCAATATTTTTGGCCACCAAAATGTGTAGGAGGTTCCCTCCATACTTCAGGGAATTCTCCAGGTGACAGTTAAATTCTGTTGATTGTGTTAAATTGTGTCCTACAATTTAACTCAATTCTGACATTACCTACCTGAAGTTAGCCTCAGATCCAACAGGGTAAGGAGTCAATCCCAAAGACTGCCTTGCACTTCCAATGCCAATCTCAAGGCCAGGTTTTTCGGTCTGACAGATGAGTTACAAATTGGGAGTTCCTACAATCCCTTTGGGGGAAATTTTCTGGAACAGCTCACAGAACTCAAGGAAACACTTTATTTACTATTGCTGATTTAGTACAAGGGATCTTTTAAAGGGTACAAATGAACAGGCAGACAAAGAGTTATAGAGGTGTAGAAGGGTGAGGTTTAGAAGACTCCTGAGTGCAGGGAGTACATCCCAGTGCAGTTAAGTACATCCCTGGCACCTGCACTAGAAAGTTCTCAGAACCCAATCCTTTTAAGTTTTCATGAAGGCTTCATTGCACAAGCATGATTGATAAATCACTGGCCCTTGATGACCAACACAACCTTCAGCCTCTCTCCCCTCCCCAGAAGGTGGGGGTTGGAAATGAAAGTTCCAACTCTCTAATCACAGTTTGATTTGTATGACAACCAGCCCCTATCCTGAGGCTATCTATCCCCTATCCTAAGGCTATCCAGCCCCTATCCTAAGGCTATGCCACCTTATGAACATACAAAAAAAGATACTTATCACAGAAGGGATCCCAGACATTTTAGGAGATGTTTACAAGGAAACAGGGGGAAGATTAAACATTTATTTTCTATTATAAATGCCCATATCACATTGTCAAATTGTATTCTATCATATGCATATACCGCGTTTTGTTTCATTTATCCTTTCACTGGGTGATGGACATGTGGGGTGCTTCCACTTTGGAGCTGTTATGAGCAATGCTCCTATGAACACTTGCACATAAGTCTTTGTGTGGACATATGATTTCATTTCTTCTGTGTGAATACATAAGAGCAGAACTGCTGGGCTATGAGACAACTTCACATTTAACATTTTAGCCATTTGAGTGACCTACCATGGAAACTCATGCATGTGGCTAAATCCTTCAGCCCTGGTCCAGCAGCCTTCACATGTCTACAGCCCCAGCCCACATCCTAAGTGCAACTTCATCCAAGTTCCTGAGTGAAAACCCCTTTTGTAAACTTAATTAAAGAGTCACAAGGTGGGTACTGTGGTAGGGACCTGAATCTGCAAAGGTATAAACATAGTTAGAAATATACATAACTAGATACTGTTTCCTAGTTTGCTTTCCTATAATTGCTTACTACTCAGGAGTCATATAGCTGATGTCATAAAGACTTTGAGCTTTCTTCATTGCTCCATGCATATCATCACCCTTGTGAAATCTAAGGCTAGTTTTTGAGATGTTTTCCAGAACCTGCATTCCCATGGACCCGGTGACCCACCCAGACCAGTGGTCCATACCAAGAAGCTGACTCAATTGGTGTTGCAACCCCTGTGTAGGAAGTAACTCAGCACCAGGAGACAATTTCTACACTCTTATGGTTCCTCCCTGAATCCAGCCAGTCAGCAGATCTAATTGCTTATTCCTTTGCTAAACTATCTTTAGAAACTTTTCCTCCCAATATCTTGGAGACATGGATTTGAGAAATTCCTTCTGTTCCCTTACATGATGTCACTCTCCACTGTAACTCCCGCTGTCTCCATGTATTGATTTCCTCTTGAGAAGGAGGCAATGAACCTGGCTGGGCTGTAACAAGAGCCAGAGCCACCTACCTAATCCACTCTGGATTCCTGAGGTTCAGAAATTATAAGACAGTAAATGTTCTCATTATGTTTTGTATTTTGGAGAGAAGTGTTATGCCACAAAAGATGACTAGTTCAGTTACCTTCTCAGATTTTCCTCAGCCTGGATGCCTTTGCTCATAAGAGTGACTTTAAGATCCTTAAGTGTGTTTTTAAAAAGTGTATTTCTTCTCTTTGGTGGTCAGTTGGTATAATTTTTAATGGAAGATAATGTAAAAGGCACAGATATAAAGGATTTCACTGTAGATTCCATTTTAGAATTGGACATGTCTCCTCTAAAGAGGAATGCTTTGACTATGATGAGACTCCTGAAAGCCAATACAACAGACCCAACAGTCGACCTCTTTGAACCAGAACTCCAAGGAAAAGAGCAAATAAAATCTGCTTCATGAATAATGTTACTAGATCAGTAGATTAGAAAATAAAAACTAGATCTCAATCTCTGCAAACTATGATGAAAATTTAATCAATAAATTAATTTAAATAATTATGAATTATTTTTTAAAAAGAAATTTTAAAAATATTAAACACAGGAAAGTGGTAAGATGGTATATCAAATAATACGTCCATGGGATATTATGGAAATGAAAAATTTTTTCAGAAATAGCTAAATATGTTTTTTAAATGACTGTACCTTAATACATTCACATCACCAGTGAGTGAGGGTTCAGTTTGCCCACATCCTTCCCAGCTCTTATTATCTTACATTATTCTAAGGGCTGTAGAGTAGTAGCTCATAGAGATTTTGATTTGCAGTTCCCTAGTGACTAATGATATTGGTTCCTCATGTGTTTATAGGTCATTTGTATATGTTGCGTAGAAAAACGTCTATTTAAATTCTTCATATAGTTTTTCTTTTTTTAAACAGAGTTTCACTTTGTCGACCTTGTTTGAGTGCCATGGCGTCCTAGATCATAGCAACCTCAAACTCTTGGGCACAAGTGATTCTCTTGCCTCAGCCTCCCAAGTAGCTGGGACTAAAGATGCCTGCCACAATACCCAGCTATTTTTTAGAGACGGGAATCTTGCTCTGGCTCAAGCTGGTCTTGAACCTGTGAGCTGAGGAAATCTACCCACCTCTGCCTCCTGTAGTACTAGGATTACAGGTGTTTGCCACTGTGCCCAGATAGTTTTTCAAACTTTTTAGTACATTGGAATCTCCATAGTGGACCACCTCCCTACATTGACCACCTCCTTAACGTGACCTAATTTTCATAGATCAGACATGCACCACATGTACGTATCAGTATACTAGACCTAGTTCCTTACATTGACCACCTCTGTATGTTGTCCAGTCTGTTATAGTCCCTTGGGTGGTCAACTTACAGAGGTTCTACTGTATTTTGAAGTATTTATAGACTCACAATAATTTCCAAAGATAGGACAGAAAAGATAAGTGGGCTTTAATGTAAGAGAATCAAAAATTTAGCTGGTATGTTTCAGATTTCATATTATAACTACCCTTTAACAAATATTACTTGTTGAGTTTTGGTATCAAAACTTTGAGTGTCAAAGAAGAACATCTATATTAGAAGTCAATTAAACTATTCCCCTTCTCAACTACAATATGTGTGAGGCCAGATTTTCTTTGCATACTTTAAACAAATCATGTATACCCATGATTAAATATAGATGCTGGTATAAAATGTAGCTGAGCTGTGTGCTAAGAAATTTGCAAAAATGTATAGCTATTTTTAAAAATATGTATTATCTATGTGAACGTGTAATGGGATTTGTATTGTTATTTTAAATCAATGGAAAAATTTTAAATTTTTCAGTTTTGATTGGTGATACAGAAGTATTGCTAGATAATAACCCACATGAATTAACGTTCTTGATATCTTCAATGATTTTAAGGCACGTACAGCGTGAGAATTGCTGATCTAAGTCCTACCCTAGTAAGACAAATGTAGGTGAACACAGGACCCCTGAGGAGATGAGGACAGTGTGGCCTTCCATAGACGGGTGGAGGTTGCCTAAAGGGAGACAACATACTGGGGGGAGGACTCTGAAGACAGAAGCCCCAGGTTTTTTCATATTTACATACATGTACACACATGCAAAACGTTATTCATTTGATAAAAAGTAGGAAGGAAGAGAGTGGAAGGCCTAACTTTCTAAATGCAGTATTGTCCACATTATGAAAACTCAAATCCAGAGCCTGCCTGTGTATAACACTCAAGCTCAGGGGTCATGGCCTTGGTCATCCCTCCCAACTTGGTCAAGTCCCCAGCTTTCCTCCTCTTTTCCAAGCCACTAGGCCTTCTTCCTCTTCCCTTGAAATGCTATCACAGCCTCCTTCCATCTGGCTATAGGAGCACACACCCTCCCGCCTTGTTTTTGCCCAAAAAAAGCCCAGTTGCTCTTTGAAATGATAGTTTTATTGTTAAACACTGATGGAAGAGAAGGAAGAGCCAAAGGAATGACCCATGGGGAGAGGCCATGAGACACCCAACCCCAGAAAGATTCTCCCTCTCCCCAACAGTAGGGAAGAAAGCAGAAATACAAATCAAAGTCCTGGCTATCAGCAGCATTCAAATTTCAGAGTCTCATTTTCTCATGTATGACATGAAGTTTTCAAATTCTTCTCCTATTATTTGAGGAAATGCACATGCAACTGTTTTTAAACACAAAACTCTACCAATGTAAGTTATTGTTAATAAATCTAAAAGCATATTCTCAAACGTAATTCAATGGGTCCTTGTAAGTATTTCATAAACGAATACAAACGTATGTGAGTATGGGATGGTCCTACATAGAAATGCAATCTTTCAGGAGTATTGCTTCCTAGCCCATATATAAACAAACTCGGAAATCAGAAAAGCATTGTGTATCCTAGTCATTCTCTGATCCAAGGAGACTTCATTTTGATTAATTTAAATACTGAATATGTTTCTCTCCCACCTTTAGGGGGCTGCATTTCTTTGTGAAGTATTTTACTTCCTTCATTTCATTTCAGAATTTGCTTGGCCTCACAACAACAACAAAAATACAAGAAATAGAATGGGTACAGGCCATTGCACTAATGTACACAGCTATGATTTAACAATAAAAAAAAAAAAAGAAAAAAAATACAAGAAATAAAGCCGCTGCAATTTTTGTCATTTAAAATAATAGTGATGATGATAATGATACACAAGAGGAACAGCCAACTCAAGGAAAGAGTGGACCATGCAAATAAATTGCATCCACTAAACAACAAGTATCCCTTGATTGCTAGGCCGAGTTTCACTACAAGCTCCTTGGAAAAGCATAAGGATGAGGTGACAAGTTTTCAGAGGTGCAGGTCCTCAAGGGAAAATGTTAGGCCACTAAGCTTTAAATGTGAGTCACTGTATTTGAAGGAAATATTCAACTTATTCCAATTGCCTGGACCTTGCAAAGGAAAAGAATTGATTCTAAGTTCACTGGGTCCCAAACCACATACAGCTGTATAGATTAAATTTTATGTCCTGAAATGTATTCTGTAATAATGAGGAAACTTGCAGGGAGTTAGGAGATGAGAGAAATCTTCTATGTCCAAGAAATCCTCTAGACCAACATCTGTATTCTGCAGAGGTGATGGACCAGGTCCAGGAGGAGTCAGAGTTTAGTCATTAGAGCCTCCTCCTACTTTGCCAGACAAAACTTTCTGGTAAAAACACATGAAATTTGAATGTCAAAAGTCATCAATAGGCTAACAATTTGTAAGAGGCAAATGAGAGCACACAATAAAAATATTATGATATTCCTAATTACACTTTAGATTTCAGGGACAACTTTTAATGTTCTATATTTCCAGTATTTCATATGGTCTTAATTTTGTAAACATCCATTTCCAGCATTTTTCATCTGTATTACAGCCTCAGTTATACATAAATATGAGATCTCAGCTTCCTGACACGATCCCTTTTAGATTCTGTCTTTCATTCAATTACAAAAAGGAAAACGCAAGAAGCATTCAAATAATTATATGCACACTATTGCTATACAAATATCTACGCATGCGGTTGAAACTAGACCATTGGCTGACAAGACACCACTTCAGAAGAACCCTGGAAATGTTAACACACCAGGAAAATCTGAACTTGGAGTATGCAGAACAGTTTAGAGGAGTCAGATATAATTATGTAAGTAAATATTTCTAAAAAGTTGAACGTGTGGAATCCAAAGATACCTTCCCAGGATTGTCTGTTGATGACACTCTATTTCAGAGACCTTAATAACCTGCAGAGGGTCACAGACTTCTCACGTGCCTGAGCCTGACACAGAGCGCAGGCCTAGAGGGCCCTTTTTTTTTTTAAATTGAGTTATACTAAATGTCCACAGATTCATGCTTCCCTTGCCTTATTCCATAACTGATTTTTAAATGGAACAACACTTGACATGACTTTTTTAAAAGGGTGTTCTTAAGTCATTCTATAGAGGGAAAATATGATAACCTTATTAAATTACCTGCCCTTGTAGACTGGGTAATGTAACAGGCCTGTCCCCTGAAGGCCTGTATTGAGACAAGATGCATATGAAAAGCCGGGCAATCTATTGTGTCCTGGCTTCAAGGTGAGCGTGATAAAAAGGAAAACTTTCCCTTTCAAAGCCCCATAGAAGAAAACTCATTCAAACTAAAGAGGCTGAAGCCATGGAAGATGCAAGGTTCAAAGATACACTTTTTGTTTGTTTCCAGGGTTAATTTTAACAAAAAAGCAGTTTGAACTCTTGGGGACATTGGAAGACTTGGGATTCATGCCGTTGTACCTAATGTTTAACTGTTACTGTCTCACATAAAAGGTTTCATAAGCATTACCTCAATCAACTCTGAAATTTGACTGATAAAATGTTATCCCCTAACAAAAGCCATTCAATAAATACTTGTTTACTTCTTTGAAATAATATGCATAATTTCATTTCTTTGCATGATAGGAAAAAAAGCCAAAGGCAGTTGGAAAAAGTGCAACTAATATGTTGTACCAGGTGATACAGTGCACAAGGCTACGATGTGCCAGGAATTTTTGCAGACAGTTTTATTTGTGCTATCTCATTTAATCCTGACGACATTCTCCTAGCGTCAGTATTTCCATTCACCTTTTTACAGATAAAAAAAATCAAAGCTTAAGATGTTAAATAACCTGTGTCATTTATTTAAGTTAAATTTAACAGTTTCTAAACATCAGGCCCATAGGATGTCTTACCACAAAGCTTTTACATGAGGAAATGGATTCTAATATAAAGACAATTATCTTTAGGGCCAGATCTTTGCTTTCAAAGCTGTGCTTCTCCATTAACTAGCTAAGGGATGCCACCAGGTCAGTTACTTTTAAATCTATTTCCCCAGCTGAAAACTAGGAAAATAATAACTCTTATGTGATAAGGTTGTATTGAATATTCAAAATAATTACATACTTATGAACAGGTATATGCGTATGAATACAAACATAAAAATACCCACACATGCGTTCAAACGTATGTATGCATCCCTGTGTATCACGGTAGCAGACACCAAGCAGAAGATCCATTAATTAAGATTGTTTCATTAATTTTGCTCTCCCCTTAAGCCACTCCCAGCGGATAATAGTACCTGTTTCACCTTCTTATTGTCCTTTAAATCACTTCTTCAAGTTAAATTATATTAACCTGAATATATTTTTATCCTGGATTAGCAAATCTTTTCAATTGATTATGTTTACCAGCTTCGAAACATTGATTGATGTTTTTTACAGTAAAAGCAAGGCAGCAAAGAAACCAGAAAGATCCTATTTTTAAATAGCTGGCAAGGGGGCCTTGTGATTGCAGAGAAAAAAGTACCATGCCTTTTATCTTTTCCCATATATTAATTATTACTTTTAATAATTAGTATCTTTCCCAAGCACCCAAGTGATTTTTGTCAGTTCTCCGTGTAAGCTGTTTGGTTATATTTGCATCACAGATGGAAACCAAGGTTTGGGTAATCCAGGCTCATCATCTGCTTCCAGGTTGGCTTTGTTTTGAAACATCCTAATGGAGAGTGTCTGGATTTCCTAGCAATGGAAGTAGTGTAACAATCCCTGTGGAATGACATGGGCAGAGCTGGGTAGGCTCATATGGACTATCTCATCTCTTTCTTTTTTTTTTTTTTCCACAAATAGGATTCTTTATTTGTCATTATTTAAAGTCTGAATTTTAGATAGATTCTTGGACTCGTGGTTCATATCCATCAGCTTGTTCAACTGTAGCACCTGTCTCGTCCCCAGAAGCTTTTCCAGAGCTACAACCTTCACCATGAAGCTCCATGAGTTTTTCCAATTCAAACTTGGGTTTCTTCAGCGTTTTTACTTTTCTAACAAAGACATCATGGAGAGGATGAATAGATTGGCATACCTTTTCTATGTCTTTTCCAATGCTATCTAGAATCAATTTATTGACAACTTCTTTTAAGTCATTGGTCTGCACCTCTCTGGTCATGATTTCCATCATTTTCTTCTGGATTTTTCTTCTTCCATCATTTCTTATACCCTGTTGGTGCTGGGTATAAGAGGTCTTCCGTATCTGATTGTTGCATTAGTAAAATCAACACAGAACAGACGAAGCAAATAACCATCAGTAGTCTTAACATCAACATGAACTTCAATCATGGTCTGCCATTTTTTAACCATAGAACACATTTTGTCACGGGTAAGATCCATGCCATGGAAGATAGTCAGGCAGTTTTTGCCCTGAACATCTTCAGCAATCAGCTTGAATTTTCTAAATGCAACTTCATCATTCTGCAGATCAGCAAGACTCACTTCAAACACACGACCTTTGAGGCCATCAGATGCAATTTTGGTTCGTTGGGTCCTGGTGACTAGTGTTTTCCCAATATTCCTTATATTGAACATAGCAGGTGCCTTCACATCATACCAATCTTAGAAAATGGATCAACCACTTTCTTCTTGGCCCCCTTTTTGCCACCTTTCGTAAGGCGCTTGCCGACCACCATGACGATGCTCAGTGAGCCAAAAGCTCATCTCTTTCATTTATAAGCAAACACAGAGAGGAAGAGAGGTGCAGTGGCATCACATAGGTCAAACTACTATTTGGGACAAATAATAAATGCAGGTGTAAACAAGCACCCAGTTCAGGGCTCTTGCTCATGTCCCAGCTAGGACAGAGGTGGTGAAGAAAGACAGCCGCTGGGGAGAATACTGTGGACACGGCCATCCTATAACTTCAAAGCATGTTAATAAGATTTTAATGGGCCTGTCTCCTGGACGATGCTAACCTTCTCGCCTTATCCCTGGGAGTAACAGAAAAAAAAAAAGCCTTGGCAGCTAAACCCTTCCCTAAAGCTTTTTTCTTTGGCTTAAAATATTTTAAATCCTTAGACATAAGTGAGACCTAAAGTTTCCAGGCTATTCTCTCATAAAAGCAGATTATAACTTATAAAGCTAACCCTTTATGCAAAACCTTATCTTGCATGGCTGCACTCAGATAGCTCTTTGAGGTTAAGAAAATATTTTCTCTATCCAAGCTATTCATCTTACTACTTTTCAGATGACTCCCTGAAAACCTCCTGTGCCCTTCTGGGAAGGGTGGGGTAGGGTCAATACCTGGCTCACAGGGAGTCCCCACGTGTCAGGCCCTTCCTGTATGCAGTGAGGTCCCACAGGCCATTATGTGGCCTTGAATGAGTTTGCAGCAGAGAATCCTAAGCTCACTCTGGCATCCAGGCTGGCCTTTTGCAGTGACAATCATGGTTGCTGCTGAATTAAAAAACATAGGCGCTTTTGACATAGAGGGAAGCAGAACAAATAAACATATTCACCTGAAAATGGAGATGGGAGGTGAGGATGGAAGATCTGGTGCTGTGTATGTATTAAGATCTTTCCTGGGGAAGTGGTTTGTGTAGAGAGGGAAGGGTTAGGCTCCAATGAGTTCGGTGTAGGAGAAATGATATGATGTTCTGGCATAAACAGTGGGCTCTGGGACCCAGGTGATAAAGTGCAATAAAAGATTGGTCTTTCCCATCTCCCCAAATTTTGCCGTGAGAGGACAGTATGGGATTGGTCTTGGCCAACTACAGGCCGAGAATGGCTGTGGCCACAAGAGCAACATGGTAGCACAGCAAACTAGCAGCTGAAGAGTTAATGCAATGAGCCAACCATGAGAAGGGGAGCAGACTTGCCCCAGGACAACTGTGGGTCTGCCCTGGGTACCCTCCCAGAGGGTTCTAGGAGAGTGACTTCATGTACTTAGAGGCTGGAAAGCCAGTGGACATTTAGATTTCGTGTCCTAACACAGAAAATGGCAATTGGAATAATGACCAACTTCTTTGTACTAAACAACAGTCACCAGGAACACAATGTTGATTCATGAGCAGGCTTGAGCTGCTAGTACATTTTAGGGAATGCCCACCTTTTGATTAAAGTCTTTCTGTTACTCAGATCCTGGTCCAGTGATTTGCTTCCATACTTGGGTACTTGTGCAAAGCAGAGGGTAGGCTCTGGCTCTCCACCGCTGTTTTTCTTCAGCCCTCTTCAATGTCATCATGTTCCCTTGAGGCCCCCAACACATCCACTTTCCCCACAGCCAGCCTCTCTGTGCTCCTACTGATCCACATCCCCCGGAATCCATCTGTCCTCTCACCTTCCCCACAGGCACTCTGTGTCCTACCCCTGTTCCACATTCCCTTTCCTGGTCACCTCTACATCCTGGGCCTTCTGTATGCAGTGTGGATCACTCCTAGGTTACTGACCATCCCAGGCATTCTGATGTCTAAATCATATTCACAGTTCACTGACAGACAAAAGCAAGAACTTGGGGCTTAGTTAGTGTCTAAGGATATTAACACAGAGGGTGCCAAAAAAAAAAAGTATATACATTTTAAGGAAAAAAACTGTATTAAAATTTGAATACTCAATATGGACTGATAACCAAAGATAAAAACAAGTCACGCTGAGCACCTGTTATAATTGCAGCAATCAAACGTGACTTGAGTACTTCATACTTACGGATTTTTGGATTGGTTGGTTGACTGAAAATCAATTTCACATATTTTTACCTGGGGAAACTCTGTACATCAGAGCATCCCAAGATGGCGGAGTCAAGAGGCAGCGACTTAAGTTCTCTGCCAGCCAGACTTCGGTGGGTAGACAGCTCAGGAAGAAACAGTGCAAATCAGAGTCAGAAATTGTCTTGTAGCTATTGTGGTGTCACAGAATCACCACTGGATTGGGAGTCAAAAAATATGTTTAGGGCTCAGATCTGTCACCAACTCACTATGTAACTTCAGTCAAATCACTTAACATCCCTGAGTCTCAGGTTCCTCATTTGCCAAATAAATGAAATAATGTAGATGCCTCCACTTCCCAGGGTCCTGGTCATGCTCTGGCTTGTGCAATAAAGGCACTTTAACTCTGAAGTAGTGTATAAAAATCAGATCTGAAATCTCTCTGCCATAGGTGATCTATAAATTGTAAAATCTGACAGAAATTACAAGTAGGAATTTAATAAATTTGAATGAAATCATGAACAAAATAGAGAATTCCATCTTAGATGAAAAAGAAAGAAAAATGGAAGTCTCGTAAAGTCTTGAATCACAAAGTAAAAATCTCACTTGAGATTGTTCTCGACCAAAGGAGAAAAAACCTTGTTTTTCTATATATGGGGCTTTGAGGTTCTTTTCTAGAGGTTCAACAACATAGTAGGGAAAACCCTCAGAGCTCATTATTTGGGCAATTATTCCAGGTCTATTCTGTGCCAGGTACTATGCTGAGAGCAGAAAATGCCCCCAAGATGAGGAAGCGCGTCAGAGCTGGATTTTTAGAGCCCTGTGGGTGTGGAGCACACAGCCCCCCAGCCCTGAGAGAAGGGGACAGATGCAGGACACGAGCATCTGCCTGGAAGTCACTACCCATTTGCTGCACAAGTCAGCATTGTCGGTTCAGGTTGTAGGTTACTCTCTCCCTCCCTTCTTTTTAAAAAATATTATGTATAATTTTGCAAATGGAATTAGGGGGTGGTTAGGAAAGAAGGGATAGAATCTCAAACAAGATATGACTATAATAAAAATACAATCAGGGAATTACCAACATCTTCCAGAACCCAGTCTCAAAATTTTAGTTGAAAAGAAACAGAATGTTATACATACACACACGCACACATGCATATATCTTCTTATAAACTGAATTTAATACCAAGTAAACAACACGTTTAAAACATATCAAATACGGTTTGTTCATAATTCTTCCACAAGCTTGCTTCAAACCAATATGTATATTTTTAAAAGCTGTACACAGAAGAAAGCGTATTTTTCTATTTTTGCTTGGGAGGCACTTTTTGCAAACACTGTAAAAAGTCCATGAAAAATGTTTACTAGAATTGAACAAATAGTAGAAACTGAATCATTCGCTCAACTCAGCAGAGGAAATATGGATTCTGGTCAGCGACCATCCCTTCTAGGCCTCAGCATTAGCATTTAAACAGCACAATTTCTGAAGCTGCCTGAACTCAGCATATTGTTTAAAAAGCAGTGACTCGACACTGTTACATGCGTGGAAGGCCAGAGCAGTCCTCTGTAGGTTTGGACACAATACTCCTCCACAGACTGGAGGAGTCGCCAAGACCGAGGCCAAATCAAGAACAATTATCTCAGAACACGGCCAGCTGTAATTACCATGCAGCTCCAAACCTATACACGAGTGATTATGGCTCCGGAGCCAATTTCAGTGGTTTTATTATTATTAGAAAAAACTCATAGATAATGCAGAAGGAAATGGCAGGTCATTTGGCCCCTGAGAGTACTTTATCCAGTTGAGCCAGTAAATGTTTCTACCACTTCCTGAGAGAGGCAATTCCAAGATCTAATAACGGCTATTGCCAGGAATCTGTTTATTCCTGCTGGTCAGCTGACATTTTTTTCATATTTCACTTTATCCTTTTAACATTTAGAAATTTCATCTCCTTGGAGCATTCCTGCCCCTTAGGAAGAAAAAATAGCTTAAAAATTATGCTACATATAAAGCAAGAATCAACCTTCAGGAGATCTTATAGTGAGCATGGCCACAAACTATCTATTCTATCACATAGAACATAGAATCCCTTTTGATTCTTATATTATGTGGCCAAGGTACAAAAGGATAAAAAATATTTTTCATGAGGAAACTGAAGCAGAAAAAGGTTAAGTCGTCTAAGTAAATTCTTTGCAAATCTAATGATTCCACAAACCAAGGGGCTGTTAGAAAGTTCACCAGCAAATCTCTCATGCTACTTCTAATCATATTAAGCTACGGATATACTTCGTCCTCTGCTATCCAAGTAGCACTTTCTTAACAGCGCAGCTGTCTCTTCTGAAGCATCATGCCAAAAAAAAAAAAAAGAATCCCAATGGGACATCTAGAAGTCTTATTACTATTTTTGCCTTTTATTGTTATTGTTGTTGAGACAGAGTCCTACCCTACACCCTGAGCAGAGTGCAGTGGCGTCATAGCTCACTGCAACCTCAGGCTCAGGCTGTGGGCATCCGCTGCCTCAGCCTCCGGAAGCTGCTGGGATTATAGGCTCTCGCCGCAGCGCCCGGCTGGATTTTTCATTTCTTTATGAGTCGGGATCTCACTCTCGCTCAGTCCTGACAGACAAGGGGCAGTTATGGATTATGATCTTTGTTTGTTTGTATTTGGGTTACATGAGCCATTTTTTTTTAACTGTGGATTTTCATGTGTAATTAAATTTAGTTTTGAACCACCATGTGAATAACATGAACATTTGCATAACATTTTAGAACATACAAAGGGCTTGTAAATGTTACTTTATAAACTATCACTTCCATACAGCGAGGTACTTGGAGGTGGAATCGATTTCATTACCTTCAAGTCAGAGATAAACAAGACTTGGGGACCTTAAACTCTAAACCTGAATCTAGGGGTTCAGCTTCAACTCCTTTGATCTTCCTTCTCCCCTATGCCACTGCTCATCTGTATTTATTAATCAAGGCATAAAGATGTGAGTAACAACCAAAAGCTAGATGTGTAGAGAAACAAGCCCAGGCTCAGATGTTTTCTGGGCTGCCTGACACATTCCCTTCACTTATAGCTCTAAGATCCTTGGTGATTGAAAAGCTCTGTGGTAAGTGGTAATAATTTTAGTTCAATTAGTGAGGAATCACAGAAAGTTGGAGATGTACAAAGTGATCTCTCAAAAGTCTTCCTAGCCACATAATTCAGTAATAATCTGAATTATTCCGCATGCAATGCCACGTTGCAACTAGTTTTATTTTGCATCTGACACCTTGATGGGTGTGGAAATGGACTGTTGTTGGGAAGAGTGGCCCTGGAAGAGAACTCAATTCATTAAAATGACAAGATGCTTCCCCTGTCACGGACTCAGTGTCTCAGGTGCTAAAATGCAATAGCCCAAAAGTGCTGAGAACAAAGGCGATCCAACTGGTGACTGTAGATTAGCTAGCACAGGAGCCTCACCAAGATAAATAGAAGTTACTTTCATCGAGGATGAAATAAAATGGTTGTTTTGTTTTGGGGCTGTGGAAGATGATATAAAGTTAAACCCTCTGCCAGCAGAGCTTCAGGAAAAGTAGACTGTCAGACACATTTAATTGATTTCTTTATGGAAGTAGCTGAAAATAGAGCACACCAGTGAATCCGCTGTAATTGTCTAACATTTTAGACAGGGCTTTCAGGAAGGGAGGATGGGAGCTCCACGAGGCTGAAGGGTTATTCATTTCTGGGGCAGGAACAGAAACCCAGTTAGCGAGGCTGACTCAAGAAGTCGGATCTAGCTCTTACCCCTAACTTTTCATTCCTCTGATCTCTCTGGCCACCTCTATAAGTATGATGGTCCTGTAACAACTTCCCCACATGTAAGAATGCTTGATTTAAGAGTGCTAGCAAGGCATTTGGAGTCCTCTAAATGAAAGGCAGTGGAAACATACCGGATAGTGTTATTATCTAAGTTAATGAGCAGGTTGCTGGCCGGTAAAGCAAGAACGGTAATAGAAAATGTCATTCAATCTGCATGCAGGGAAGTGACAAGGGACTTCTCTTGGGGCTCCGTGTTCAGGCCAATCTTATTTATTATTAATAGGTGCAGTAATGCTCTGATATTCTTTTGTGAAAGGTACTCTGGGGGTGCAAAGTGCTTCTCTAGCTTTCACTGATCAAGCTTCCCTACTTCTGTAGGAAGCCGGGAAGTAGTAACTGTTATTTCTCTCAGTTGCACCAACAGAGAAACCAAGGCACTGACAGCTGTCTTCCTCAATTTCTCCTAACTGGGCACTGAAGCTAAAAAATCAAAATAGTGGAAGGAATGGCATGTTTAGTCCATGAGATCATGTTTGTGTCCAACATGTTTCACTGCTGCTGTGATTTTATAAAGGGGGTGGCATATTAAATATGCTTTCAGGGTTATGCAATATATTAGATTCAGTTAAAAAAAAACTACATAAATTCTCAGATGACATGAACCTTAAACAGTGTCAGTCTTGGACTGTGGTGTTAGATATGTTACTCTCTTATATCTCAATGTACACGACTTCTAAATAGGGGTAAACTTTGTTTCTTCCCTTCATTTTTCTTAAATGGAAATGAGCGAGACGTCCCAGTAACCTTACTGAAGGTTGGTTTAAACCTGAAGCCCAGTTTAAGACTTTCTTCTGGCCTATGGGAAAGGAAACTTGGATGTCAAATTTCTGTTCGCAAAGACACTAAAGGGTCATTACTGCTCACAGTCTCTGGGACTCTGGGCTCGGAAGCTGAGCAATGAGAAGGGAGAGGCTGTGGTGCATCCTCGGTTGAGCTAGAGGCCACCCCTGTTGAGGATAGGTTTCTGCTGCCTGGTGGGCATTCAGGATGCTTGGTCTTTGAGAGGCATTTGATTTTGAGGGCAGGATATGCCTATGTATATAGGCACGTGTGTGTGCACATGTGTGTACAAGTGTGTCAGCTGATCTTGCATTTACCAGCAGGACAGGTGGGAGGCTGAGGGTGCTGCCCCGGATAGGCTACCTCCACAGACCTGCGGGGAGGGTGGTCTTTGCTGGGGAAGGATACCCAAGTCCATGAGCAGAGGGTAAAAGGTTAGCGTAAGGACCACACCATGGACACCTGGAGAAAAGGCTCCTTGGGAGGAAGACAGAGTTGGAGCTCAGAACAGGAGCTATGATTACAAACTAGGGCATACGAGGGCACCTGCACCCATGCCGTGGGGTCGGCATGAAGAATAAAAGGGCTAGATTGTTTATTGCAGACCAATTTACAATCGCCAAGATGTGGAAGCAACTTAAATGCCCATCAACCTAAGAACGGATTAACAAACTGTGGTATATGTATACCATGGAGTACTATTCAGTGTTAAAAAGGATGGAGACTTTACAGCTTTCGTATTAACCTGCATGGAGTTGAAAGACATTCTTCTTAGTAAGCATCACAAGAATGGAAAAGCAAGAATCCAATGTACTCAATACTAATATGAAGCCTGCAGATAATGTAATACACACCCACACAAGAGAAAAACTCAATTCAAGTTGGGGGGAGAGAGAAAGAGGGAGTGTGGAGAGATGAGAAGGGAGGGGGATTGGTGTGCTCCCACCTAATGGACACAGTGGAAGGGTGCATGGCACACCTCTCAGGTGCAGGACACAATTACAAAAGGGACTTTATCTAACAAATACAAACATTGTAACAATCATTTGTATCTTCGTATTAATCTGAAATAAAAGAAAAAATGGAAAGGGGGCATCAGACTGGATTCCTCACCCCCAGACATACCTACCCTGATAGGAAGGGACACCCAGGTCCTGGGAGAGAGCTGCCAGGAAAGCAAACACCAAAATGCCCATCCAGGTCATGGTGCCAAGAGCAGAGAGTTGATATTGCCACTTCTTCATCCTCAACAAAGTGCTCAGGGGAGAGGATGAGTGGCTGCAGCGGTGTGAAAGCAGCAATCGTTTTTGAATAACAGAGTATAAATATATGAACACGTATGTGCATTTGAACAAAAATGCCCAGCACTTGGGAGGAATGACCCAGAAATGGTAAAAACAGGATGGTGAGATAATAAGTCTTTTTTCTTCTTTAGATGATTTAGTAATTTGAACCTAGCACCTCCATTATTGAACTTTACCTTCATAAATTCCACAGCATCGTTTGTAACCCCTGTTTGATACAATCTACTGTCTTGCATTGTTAATGAGCTTATTCTGTGGACTCTTGGTTCCTCAGCTAACTTCTTAAAAGACAAAACTGTTTTAACTATTGCGTGTATCTCTGCAGGTGTCAAGCACTCTTTGCACAAAGTAGGCCTCGATGCATTTAGGTGGCTTCATTGCCTGAAGATTCAGACAAACGTTAGGCTGTGCTGGCAGGTCTGAGCCCAGAAGCACTTCTCATGCTTCTCATCCACTATGACCATTTACAAAGTGTGACAAATAATACATGTTTGAGAAAAATACTCAAACATTGTATACTTACATGGAGCTTAGAAATCATAATTACTACGGCATTTTACATTAATGAGGATAAGTAATAATAACATAGATAGCCTCTTCTCGCCTATAAACTCCAGGCCTACCTACTTCTTGCTAGATTCTTTAACCGCATGATATTATTTCAGCAACTACGTAAGACGGATATTATTAATTCCATTTTAAAGATAAAAAAGTTGATGCCGAGAGAACTTAAGTAATTTGCTCAAGGATGGAGCACTAATAAATCCAGAGAGTGGGCCTGATGTCAAGTCCACACGTGCTCTCTCTAGCAAATGTGGGGTTTACCTCCTCACTGTGGCCACGTTCCTTGAGGGCAATAAAACCAAGCCCATAAATACTAAAGTATTCACTCACGTGTCAGATGGTTACTATTAAAAGGATGAAAGGTAATAGGTGTCGGCCAGTATGTGGAAAAAGGGGAATGTTTGCATGTTGTTGATGGGAATGTAAATCAATGAAGTCATATGGAAAACAGTATGGAGATTCCTAAAAAAAAAAGAACTACCATATATCCCAGCAATCCCACTTCTTGAAATTGGAAGTTGGAGAGTTACGGAATGATACCTAAATATCCATCAACCAATGAGTAGATAAAGAATGGTACTTACTAAATGCAATGAAATACTATTCAGCCTTTAAAAGAAGGCGGTACTGTCATTTGCAGAACCTGGAGGAATCCAGAGGACATTATATTAGGGGAAATAAGCCTGACACAGAAAGACAAATGCCACATGATCTCACTCACGCGGAATCTAAAAATATTGAATGCGAGAGATAAAAAAAGTAGAATGCTGGTTACGTGGGGCAGGTGTGGGGGCGGGGAGGACAGGAGAGTGGAGGTTTGAGAAGATGTTGGTCAAAGGACATGAAATTTCAATTTGATAAAAAGAGTAAGTTTATGAAATCTACTGTACATCAGGGCTACGATAGTTAATGACAATGTACTATATTTTTGAATATTGCTAAGAGAGTAGATTTTAAGCGTCCGCGCCACACAAAATAACCACATAAAGTAATGAAATACGAATTAGCTTAATTTAGCCATTCCACAATGTATACACATTTCTAAATATCATGTTGTCCAAGATGAATATGTACAATTTTCAACTGTCACTTTAAAAAAAAGAATTTTATCATAAAAAGACTATAGTTAGCCCTCCATATCCATGGGTTCAATAGCGGGATTCAACCAACTATAGCTAGACCATTAACACATCGTATGCTTGCATGAAAATATCACTCGTACCCTCTAAATCATTTGTGCAAATACTAAGTGCCAATAAACTTGTTTTTAAGTTTTAAAATGCTACATCTGTTCTAGACACATACAGAATTTTTTCCTTATGATTATTCTGTAAACAATGCAATAGAACAACTGTTTACAGAGCATTTACCTTGCATGAGATATTACAACTAAGCTAGAGATGATTTAACGTGTACAGAGGATGGGTGTCGACTACATGCAAACACTGCAATGTTTTGTGCAGAGGACTTGGATATCCGTGGATTTTGGCATCATTAGGAGATCCTGAAACCAATCCCCCCTGGACACCTGGGATTTCTGTACATTCTGTCCCTATTGGTTATGCGCATAGTTTATTGTGTCTCCCCCTGTCGGAATACGTGCTGGAGTGCAAGGCTCTGGTTCTGAGTTTTCCTCTCCAGTCTGGCCTGGCTTAGGTTACACACTTGAATAGTCCTGTTTTGGACCAATGAGCGCTGCTGCTGTTTCTGGAATTGCCTTCCTCTTTGCAGAATACTCCGTACTTCACTCTCCTTACTTCATGGACACCTTATTAATGCATGTGCGCCTTTGTTTTGTTTTTCTATTTATCGTTAAACCACACCCGCTTTACCTAAGGTGCTGAGCCACTCCTGTAGTCAAGTCTGGTTCTGGCTGACTTTTTTTGGTTCTCCAATGTAGTCCCAGCTGAACTAAAATTTCATCTCATCTTTCTCAAACTTCTTATCCCTTTTCATCACTTAATTTTTCCTCATCAGCACCATGTATGTTATATTGTTGTTTCAAAGTATGTCTCGGTTTTCTTCAAGGTTAAAGATTTTGCCTGTTTGTTTGCTTTTTATTTCTGACCTATTAAAACAGTAATTTTTCAACCTGTGCTGTGGCACACTGGGGTGCTGTGAGAGGATCTGAAGTGTGCTGCAAAAATTTTTAAAGAGCATTAACTAAATAATTTTGAAAGAAGTTCAAAGCACAGTAAGTATGTATATTCTGGTTTTCACTCTTTTTTTTTTTTTTTTTTTTTTGATCAACATAATTTGAGTGTGCCTCAGAAGTTTAACTATAGGTTCAAGTGCACGATGAGATTAAAAAAGAAGGTTGAAAAACACTGTATTAGAACATTGCCTAGGACACAGTTTATATTCAAAAATTATTTGTTAAGAGGGTGAATAAAAGAAATAACTCTTTTCATTTTTAAAGATTTTCAGAAGAATGAAAGAACTTTAAAACTGGGGTTATTCACCCTAAATATTCTGTGGAGGCCTTAAGTCTGCTCCTGAACATGGCTGTCTTCTGAGAGACCAACCCACCCAGCTGTTTCAGATCCAGGATGCTGATAAACTAATCACAGGAGTAAAAGGCTTCCAGATACATAATTGTCTATGATTCCTTCCCTACCTGGTAAGGGATGCAGGTGACAATAGGACACAGATTTACGGCATTCTACAAGTGAATAGTTCTAGGCCTGGCCCAGTTTGCAGAGCTGTTAACTGGCAGGGCCAAGATTTCTACTGCAACTAATTCACCCCTTAACAAACCCCCAGACAGGCACCATGTCCATTCCCAGTTTATGGGAAGGGATCTGAGCCCCCAGAACCCTTAGACAACTTGCCTAGTCAGATGCCACAGAATAGTTCATAGTGAATCTGACTTTAGAAAATTATCTTAACTGCTTTTCTTAGGTGTTAAACTGATGTCTGCGAGATACTCAACGAGAGAAGGAAGGGACGTACAGTGAAGGCTCTGAGTTTCTGATTTGCCACCAAGCTGCGCTGCTTGCTGTCTGTTCCTGCCACGTCACCTTGCTTGCTCCCAGGCTACCCGCTCAGTGGGATTATTATAGTCACACTGTAGGTTAAAGGTTCTTGGTTTCAAGAAGAGCTTCTTTTCTTTCTGGGGAATCCTGTGGACAGCAGCACAGAGGCAGTGAATACTGCACGGAAATGCAGGCTCTGCCTGTCATCCTCACAACCAAGCCCTCAGTGGGGAGAGACACCCTGTCTGTAACCCTCGGCCGCACTGTGTCCTTAAGGCTGAGGCCACTCTTCCAGCCAGAGTTCTTATTTCGTCAAGAACGAGGCTACACCGCCTTCCAGGAGTGGTCAGAAGCCAATCAATAGATGCCCTTGGTCATTCTGCAAACTTGTCTGACTCCAGGGTTCATGAAATCTCCATTTTCACAATTTATAGTTCTGTACTATCTTCTTTTCACCAACGTTTCTATACATTCAAATTAAAACTAAGTATTCTAAGAGATGTAAATCATGGTTTTGATGATGACTCTAGAACCAAGGTAGACAATATTCTTTCCTTTTTGTAAACCATCTTAGTTTCTTTCTAAGCCCAAACGCCCCTGGGGATGTTGTGGACTTGCTCTTTGAGGCCCTTCTTCCTCTGAAAGAGAGGAGGTTGGGTTTACAGTTCCACACTTCCTACTTGGGATGAAAATCACCCATCCGTCCACTGGGCACCCAGTGGGTAGTAGAGAGATGTGGTATTAGGAGAAGATATAGTAGCAGAAACTAGACCAAAGGGAAGAGGAAAGAAAATGGAAAAGAAAGAAACTCATATAAAGGAAGTTATCACAAGTCAAATAAAGAAGGAGCACTGGATATCGACAGTGAGGAAGGGGTGAGGAGTGCAGGTATGAAAACAAAGAAGAGAGGAGGAAGGATTAGAAATATATATATTTAAAAGGCATCAAAAGATAGCAAAGGAATATGAAAAGAGATGAACAGTGATTAAATCAGATAAAAACACAAGGAAAAGGTGAAAGATAGGTTAAAATGCAATCAAAGCATTTGCAACTTACTTTTCTGTATTTGCTGAAAAATATAAAAGACTGCTCCAACTTAATAAATGTACCTCTCTTTCTTAGACATGTGGTGTTCTAAAAATTATTAGCTAAAGAAATAAATAATTACCCTGTCACACTGGATCAGGCTCCTGCTTTCACACCAGCCCAGGGTCAAGTTTCTGGTTATTCTTCTTTGTAAGAGCATCGTGTCTGTTCAGGGAACAGGGCCCCCCTATTGAGTCTCCACTTATATTTAATGACTACAATCAATTATATTCTTCTTTTCTGCCCATGACATTTTGTCAATTATAATTGGGGTGGGCATTTTTGCTATTACTATTATCATCATTATTATTTTCAGTGATAAACTATCAGAACCTGGCTTGGTTGATAGAAAATCTATCTGGATTCTGGCTGTCATCACAGCTCTGCCGATTCCTTTGAAGTAACCTGCAGCAGTGCTGAGAAAAAATAAACACTGAAATGATCCAAAAGAGTGACTAAGAAGGAGTAATCCCTCCCTCCCTTCCTTCCTTCCTTCCTTCGTTTTCTTTTTTTTCTCTCTCTCTCAATTTTCCTAAAGGACAAACTACCTTTTTTGGAAAGACATACTTCAAGTTGTTTGGGAATACTAGGAGAAAGAATTTCAGGTTCTTCCTAGAAAATACCGTCACCCCATTCTTGCCTCTTCGGCAAGTCTTAGGCCTTAGGAGGAAACAAAGTTGTTACCACTGATCAGAACAGACAGCTAAAACCACCCATAGATAGGCCTTGGTTAGCCAACTCAGGACTGGAAAGAAACGTTATGAATAAAACCTTCAAGTGGATTAGTAGAAAAAAATGCTTTGACAGTCTGTTTTCAGGTGAGGAGCTGGGAACACCAGAGCTCTGAAGAACAAGAAATCTAAGAACACTCACTTGGACAGCGATTGAGAGTGTAAACAAAGGCTGAAAACCATGAGTTCAACTGTCATGGCAGCTACTGAATTTTAACCTTCCCCCTCACCAGCTACCAGAAATGATTTAAGATAAATACCAGCCCAAGTAAATGTGTAAGGAGTAGACTCAGATTCTAATGGAGTCATAAAATTGCCTGGAATATAATCTACATAAGCTTTTAAGCCTGCCAAGTATTTTATTTGAATATAACCAAAGAAAATGGGATGTGCATTTTGAAATCTATGAAATTTTCTGTTTTTGCAAAAATGAATAATAATCATTTTTATGTAAAGTAGAAAATGCCACGTACCCCTACTACACTGTGAAGCTACTTACTGGTGAATCCATCATTTGTTTTGCAAGATTGACAAGTAAAATAATTTTGCTTTTAACACTGCCTCTATCATCTTCAGTGAGTTGCTTCTGAGCCTTAGTTTTCTCTTCTGCAAAACAGGAGTAATATTATCAAACTTGCAAGTTGTTATGTAAATCACTAATTCATACAAGATTATAGATGCCCATAACTGGTGACTTTCAGAACTCATTCACCCATCCATCCATCCATTTATTTATTTATTTGTCTAATTATCAAAGGCCTCCTCTGTGACAGGCACTCAGCTGGGTGGTACTCAGGGGGTTCCTTGGTTGTTTCACTTAGAAAGTTGAGTTTGACTATTGAGCACCAAAAAGCGTTATCAATAAATGAAACAGATTATCGTAGCCCAGGTGTCCATAATTATTGGAATTTGCACTCAAGAACACAGATGGGATTTAGTCTAACAAACAAAACTTTAGAAATGACGGAGAGTTTGAAGTCGTTGTGTAAGATTCTGTCAAATTAAAAAAAACAACAATGCAAACCACCAGTTTTTTCAAGCTCTGGTAGGGCACTGTTCTCAGAAAGCTCGCTACAGCTCAAGTCCAAACCAACTCCAATGCAAGGAAGGAAACATTCCTACTGGTTTCACAGAAGCCAGAAATTGACAGTTCTTGACAATTACTTCTGCTCTGTAAACCTTAAGCCCAGCAGGCCCTCAAGGGGAGGAGACTCTGCTCACAGAGGGAGGGGCAACGTGAGGGCAGACATATTATCTTTCAAAGCACAACCTCAGAAGTATCCCAGCAGCTCCTCAGAGCAAAGCCTTTAAGATCTGAGTTCAGGGCTGTCCAGCTCTGTCTCTTTAACAGTGTCAGTCAGCGCTACCCAGGAAACATCATTACTCAGAATTTCACCTTGCAAATAAATAGCTCTGAACTACAGCCAGAAGCAATGGAATCTCTCAAAGACATTATCTGGAAATAGTTGGTGGGCAGCACCTCAAGCCCCATTAATCATCCTCATGCTTACTGTACTTCTTAATGGCTTTTATGGTTTATCCTTTGAATGCCAGCAAAAAGTATGATTTTTCCTAGCTTATTCTATTAAGCAGAAATCAATATCTAATATAAATGTGCCGACGGTAGGGTATTTGGAAGGGCAGGAATGAACTAGCTCCCAGTTTTATCTTGCCCTGCCCAGAATGGTATGTGGAGATTGACTATTAAAAGAAAGGGGAAACACGCCTGGTGCTTTCTAAGGAATCGGAGCATGGCAGCTCTGGGAACGGCACGCCTATGAACCAGCAATATGGATCTTTGGGGATAAGGGATGTGGTTTTTGCTTTTCAAGACAGGTAGGGCTCAGGAGAAGCCTGTAACCACAGACTGTTTCAGGAAGCAAAACAAAAAGATGCTTAATTTTCTCCAGGGAGAGATTTTAAATAAAGAAACATGAGTGGTAGTGATTGGTCACGTGGGAGAAAGAAAACAGGAGCTTTGCCTCAAAATTCTCTGACTAGCACAGGCAAGGGAAAGCTTGTGTAGCTGCCCAGTCACCTCCCTGGGTGCCAAGAGGCAGCAGTCACCTTTTGAAAGTGATATATTATCCCACCAAGTGAGAAGCAGCAGCCACATTCTGCAGAGATGGATGTGCAAAACGTGAAATCTGTCTTTTCAACCTGCAGAGAAGGTTTGAACAGTTCAGTTCTGAAAAGTCATGGTCAGCATTTTTGATGGCAATCATTGACAGCTACTAAGCTGGCTGGAAAGAAAAAAAGAGAGCGAGCCTTCACTGAAAAGGTTTTTCTAAATGGTGATGCAATATTCACTTGAATAAGAGCAAAAGAAAATGTGAGGTCTAAGATAGCCATGAGTTACATTATGGTGTCCATGAACTTGTCAGTACAGCACGTAACAACAAATACATCCGCATTTGTCCCCAGCTTCCCCATTGAATTGTGCTAACCGCAGGAGCTCAGCTGACTTCTGTCTTTCTTCTTTATTTGCCAAAAGGGTCAGCAAGACTTGGCCTGCTTATTCCATGAGCTTGTTCTAAGAGTCTTACTAGATATGAGGTGAAATATGAAAAGCTCAGACCTTAGATAAACCACAGAGCCCCTTTGGAGCATCTCCTAGCTAAAGATTTCAAGTCCTGGGTGAAGTTGGCTGGAGTAGGGATGTGGCTGAATTTCTTATACTCAGGGAAAATCTGCTCATATCTTCACGAATACTCTACCCTCTCCCAGACATCACTCCTTGCTTTATGCAAAACAGCCTTTCCTCAAAAAGAATGAGGGCCTAAAATAAACACTAGTGACCAGAGTGATGTAAATTACTATTAAGTGTAGCCATATGGCCACAGGAACATCAGGGAGAAGCTTCTTTTTCTAATTGTTTACATTTTATTTTATTTTTCTCAGGCAAACATGAATAATGACATTAACGTATGCACCATGTCAGTAGAATGCTTTTATATTGGTTGGTGGTGGTTCTCTGATGATGGCTGATTGGGCAGCTTAATAATTTTTATATTGGTTGGTGGTGGTTCTCTGATGATGGCTGATTGGGCAGCTTAACCAGCTTTCCCTTGCCTGTACTAGTGGTTGTCAATTTTTTTACATGTCAATGTGATTGGGTCATGGGGTGCCCAGACATTTGGGATTCCCTGGGGACATTATTGAGTGAGGTTAACAGTTAAATCAGTAGATTCAGTAAAGCAGATTGCCCTCAATTATTGGCTGGCCTCATTCAACCTTTTGAAGGGCTAAGTAGAGCTAAAAGGTAAATAAAGAAGAATGTACTTTGCCTGACTACCTTGAAGACGGGACATGAGTCTTCTGTCTTCCGACTGGGACTTGATCTAGAACTTACACCACCTTCTCGTTTTCCAGTGTACCAACTATAGGCCTTGGAACTTCTCAGCCTCTGTAATCACATGAGCCAAGTCTTCGTAATAAACCTCAATCTTGCCCTCTCTCTCTCCCCGTATAGAACCTCCACAGTTATCCACCTTCCTACATTGATCACCTCCTTAAACTGACTTTATTTTCATCTCATTGACCACCTCTGTGTGTTCACCACTTTGTTACAGTCCCTTGGGCGGTCAACTTACAGAGATTCTACTGTGTGTGTTGGGGGGGGTATGATTAGATATACTAAATATATGCATCTATAGATGTAAATATAGGGATATATAGAAACGGAATCAATAAATCCATGCTTTAGTAGATAGATATTTGTACTTTAGCTATACTCTGTCTATTGATTGATCAATTGATCGAGAGATCTCCTATTTAACGTGTTTCTCTAGAAAACCCTGACATATACAGCTAGCATAGAAAATGCTGGCCATGGCTTTTAGATCTAGAATGTTCAGGCACTCTCTACAGTTACTATGATGCGTAGAGCAGGATGAGATTTCAAAGATCTCAGCATTAAGTGCATCACATTCAAATTTGCATGCTCTGGTTAAGAAGCAAATTCATCAAAGCTCAGAGGTGAACCGAATGGCCCATACCCTAGGCTGACATCATTGCTTTCCATAAATGACAAAGGGATCAGAATAATAGTAACATGTTTCAATACACCCCACTTCACCTGATGGCTCAGTGGTAGGAACTTTGTATAAATGAAATTAATGTAAATAAGCTATATCCTTGGAGCCCAGAGTCTAAAACAAAGCACAATGGAAATCACAGTTTCTGCTTTCATTAACATTTCACAGATATTAACAGAGAAGCTGCTGTATGGCAGACATTATAACAGGCACCTAAATAAGAAAGATGACATGATATTTCTAGTAAGATGTGGAAAGTATGCAGTCAGTGCGACAAAGTTCTGGGTGAGCTGGAAACAAAGAAGGCACAGGGTGAACAGATGCATGAGCTCAAGGCCACTCTGATCTTCTCTGCATCAGAGTTTTTCAGAAATCAGTAAGTTAAAGGCAGGCAGAGTTACCAAAACTTCTGTACATTTCAAAAACAAGACGAGGTGTTATTAGAATGGAAGAATTAAAATAGAAATCAGACTTTGCAAGTTATTAGAAGCAACCCATAAACCAAATTATATTCTGCAAGAAATAAAGTGGGAAAGATACTGGGAAAGTGAGCTTCTCCTTTCAGAGTGACATTTTTGAGATAAAAATATGATGGGTGAGAATAACAAAGTTCAGTGTGAAGTTACACTGCACAGCTATTAAAATTCTTACACTGAGGAACTACAAAGCAACTCCCAGGTAACAGCTAACCTCAACAAGAGTGCAATGAATTCACAATAAAACTAGTTCAGAAGGGTGGAGCCTGTGGCTCAGTGGGTAGGGTGCCGGCCCCATATACCAAGGGTGGCAGGTTCAAACCCAGCCCTAGGCCAAACTGCAACAAAAAAAAATAGCTGGGTGTTGTGGCAAGTGCCTGTGGTCCCAGCTACTTGGGAGGCTGAGGCAAGAGAATCTCCCAAGCCCAAGAGTTGGACGTTGCTGTGAGCTGTGACGCCACGGCACTCTACCGAGGGTGACAAAGTAAGACTCTGTCTCTACAAAAAAAAAAAAAAAGACTAGTTCAGGACTAATAAATAGATTTTTCTATTAGTATTTGTGTAATAGTGGGAGATATTCTAAGAGCCTATTTCCTACATGGACCAGTTTGGAAAATCAAAGAAACAAAAACATACATTGTACCATCCCATCACACCTTCTTATGGCAACTTGGGTATTTGGGGTATTCTGCGTTGCACTGCATAGAACAGGAAAGCGAGATTTCAGAGACTTGACAGCCATGTGTTCTCTTTAAGGCTGAGATCACAATATCACACCCTCCTCCCACCCACACAAGTGTAATCCAGCTGAATTCCCAGGTGGACACTAAATACTTTCTCTTCTACTTTTTCTGATTCCCTTTATTCCGAACCCTTCATAGTTCATCTCGTTATAGCCCTTCATCTTTTTATTACGTGTTAACTTCTCTCTTCACCCCTTTAGGCTTCTTCTAATCTGTTTGTAATGTCACGAAGAACATGAAATTAAATAATTAAAACTTTCATATGCACATGTTTGTCACACAGACTTTCTTCTGATTGGCTATAATTGACTATTAAAACCTTTATAATCTAAGTGTGTCTATGCTTATATATGGACATATCCATTTATAAGTATATACATATATATCCATCCATATATATGTATATGTATGATATGTAAATATGTATATCTTCATATATCATATATTAACATAGACATACACACACACACACACATATATCTTCCAAATTTCAAACAGTATCTCATTTTCCCCATTACACTATCACAAAGAAATTCAGTGTTCAAAAAAAGTTTTGGTTACACGATTGCAAGAGGGACTTTACCTAACAAATGTAATCAGTGTAACCTGGTTTACTGTACCCTCAATGAATCCCCAACAATAAAATTAAAAAAAAAAAAAAAAAGTTTTGGTTGATTGTGACAATAATGGAGATACATGGGGATTAATTTTAATCAAGCAGCAACCGTCCAGACGCTGAAAACAGAACTCAGGACACTGGCTTGCAGTGTCACTCAGCCCCAGGTAAGGCTGCAGCCTGTAAAACACGGTTAGCGCATTTTGCAAAAAAGTCAATTAAAATGTACAAAATAAAATGAGCACCCAAAAGGAAAAGTGATTCGGGATATGAACTGGTTAGCATTTACAGTAATTACTAGAGATTACCACCAAATTACTAACCACATTACTGGTAGAATGGTCACATTATTCTACCCCTATAATGATGCTGCATAGCATTCAAGTAATTATACATAATTTCCTCGACTCAGTCCAGACAGTAATTTGAAACAGATCCGTAGCCAGATCTATATTTCCTCCCCAACCTCTGAAATGGAGCTCGGTATTGCTGTTACTTCCAGACAACACTCCCCACCCCCACTGTCCATTCCCAACCTCTTGCCATTTTTGGCCAGAGTAATAGCTGAGTGGAATTGTGTTGTTATAAATCTGACCTTATGACAGTGTGGTCACTCACATGACACTATTTGTAAGGGGCTCAAGCAAACCATCCTCTCCACACGGGGGTCATGACTGCCTGAAATGCCACCGTTTACACTTTATCTAAGATGAAGTGCCCAGAAGTAATTTACTGGACTGACTTACAGGGACATTTGGGCGACGAGATCTCCAGCTCTCATTTTTCTAAAATGGGGAGGAAATGGGGAAGGCAATGAAGGTCTGTACTGCACATTTGGCTTTCAGAGCAGATACTTACTTACCCTGTTTCCCCCAAAATAAGACATCCTCCGAAAATAAGACCTACTTACAGGAAAGATAAGATGTCCCCTGAAAATAAGACCTAGCGCGTCTTTGGGAGCACACCTTAAAATAAGACACTGTCTTATTTTCAGGGAAACAGGGTAGAATTCGAGATATCTGTTAAGAGACCACGCCCAGGAAAGGAAGAAGGAAGCAGGTCTCTCAGAGCAGCACAGGCCTGGACATGGTGGCCTGCTGCCTTGGGAGGGGGTGTGAAGCCACAGAGGGGGCAGTTCTCAGACCTTGAGGCTGACCCTGGAGATGGCCTGCTGACTGTACTCCCTACAGGTGAGTAGAGATTGGGCTAAGGGCACATATCTGTAATACCATTGTTAGGGTGAAAGCATTTCCCGTAAATGTCCACTCTAAGTTTTAGGCCCAGGTTTTATTCTTAGGACCTAGATAAGATCCAAAATTAAAAAAAAAAAAAAAAACTCTGTCTTCAGAAAACAAAAAATGGTAATACCAGCTCTATCATAAAGGATACACAAGTGATTGCAAAAATGTGGTCTTTTCAAATCAGCCTAAACTGGATTTCCAAATTAGCAGCCCCAACTGTGACTGTGTAGTTGCTTGCATTTGTAGTGCCGAAAAGTTGTATTCACAGATAAGAGAGAACCATCTAACATAAGGCTACCACATTTCCCCCTTCTCCAAATCTGGGAAATGTGGCTGATTTGCATATTTAGCATACATTTGCATTCTGTGTTCAATAGCCCCTAACTCTAATTATGTAAAATAAGATAAATTAGTACAGTTTCACTGCCATTGTATTCTAGCCCCGTGGTTAGGGGCTAAGGAGACTTAACTTTTTCTTCCTCCTTCTGGCTCATTTCCTTTTAGGACAGAAGTCATTTGATGTTCAGTCTGGGGACATTTCAAGGAAAATCCTTAACTGTAGGAGAGGGGGATGGAAAGAAAAAGGAATGACCAATGATATCCAAAAATAGAGCCGTGCATTTTCTAAATCTACCAAAGTAAGTTTAAAATGCCGACTTGATCAAATATTAAACAAAAAATGAACCTTGTAAATATTTTATAAGTAAATATAAGACAAAGCACTTTTAAACAAAACAAAAAGTAGTAGCAAAATCAAATCCAGCACACTGACTTTTGCACAACATACGAATTCCTATCAGGAAGGAAATAAATGGCTGTGAGGACAGGAAGTGGGTGGAGCAGCCACAGCAGCTCAGAAGGAAGGTGGCAAATGGCCAAGTGTTATCACTGCTCCCAGGCCTTCATCTCTTCTTTTAGGTATTTTAGGTGGCCTTCATAGATCCTTAGAGACACTTGATCTTGTTGGATCACTCTGGGATCCTGACGCTTGTTAACATGAGCTTTCCCATACACAGTCATGAACCCTCCACCACCACCTTACCACTCTGCCTCATTGGACATAGATTTGTTCAGCACTTGCTATGGGTTAGGAAGCCTGTTTGGTTTGAGGGTACGAAGGTGAATAAAAAGTACAGACTCAGGTTGCTAGGAAGCCATGTGGAAAGCTGAGAAAGTGGTTACAGCATAACAGGCACTGGACGAGAGTCAGTCATGTGCAAAAGTGAGAGGAGGAAACGCAACTGGACGCTTAGATCTGCTGGAGAAGGGGCTGGGAAGCAGGGCTGACTAGGCCGCAAAAGGCTTCCAAAAGGAGACAGTATTTTATCTAGCTCAAACTGGAAGAATAAAGAATTCCCTAGGTTAGTAAGTGGGGGGGGGGGGGCTTTCCAGGCAGTGGGAATTATGTGTGTCTATAAAAGCATTTGCATCTACCAATCTGAGCACTCAGTGAGTGGGTCCAAATTATGAAAATAAAGACAAAGGGACATCAGCTGTGACAGTGGGATAGAGTTCACAGAGGAGGTGAGACTCTCCTGTGACATGGTCAGAGTAGAGGGCAGGGCACTCCCACAAGGAAGAAGCCTCACAGAGGCAGAACTGTGGACCTCAGGTGCCTTAGGAAAGACACAAAGAAACTGGTCTAACTGAGCCAAGGGAAGCCAGCAGCAAAACAGAGATCAAGGTGCCCCAGAAAAACATTGTACACGTGGTGGAGGGAGTCTATTTTCTTTTAAATAAAGAGAGGGAAACACTCTTATTAACTAATTATGGTGGATCTGGCACCATGCTGGGCATATGTATGTAGTCATTCTTTGTGGAAAGCACAGACAGGTGAATTAGGAAGATACCTGGAAAGATAGCGCAAGATTAATTATCCCACAGAAAGGAAGGCTGGTGTAGAAGGATATTAGGGGGCTAAAATATTTCAGGTGGGAAGGGATGAAGCCCTCAGCTAGCCTGCTTCCAGTAGGAATAAAAATACAGGGCACGATTAAAGGGCATTTTGAAGAGAGTCTTATAAAGCGTGCTTTGATTTAGGTCAGGGTGATATACAAGAACATTGCTAAAGTTTTGAGTGTGGGTAAATGGAAGAATGGCGGGAATAGGGAAACCAAGAAGATGGGAGAGGCAAGGGGATGTGAATGAACATTTATTATGTGCCAACTGTATTTTTAATATTTACCTATCCATTTTATATTTAGCTCATGAATCCTTATAAAATATCTACAAAATAAAAATCATTCTTCCAGATGAAAAAATTGCAGATCAGGGAGGTTTTGTGAATTGCCCAGAGTGCACAGGGCTAGTAAATTAAATACCCAGAATTGACTCTGGATTGACTATAGTCCAAATTCTATCTCAGCTCCTTCCGGTATGTCATGTGTGCTGATTAGAAATATAATGTGTTTGGACTTAAATATGGTGAGTTTGAGATGACAGTGGAACATTCAAGAAGAAATATCTAGTGAGCAGTTAGACTTAATAGGATCATAGATTTATAGAGCTGGAGGCTTCTTAAAAATTACAGAATCATACAGCCAAAGTTCTAAAAAGAGATTAAAGCTGGGGTTATCTGTTTGGGGAAAATTCAGATATCAGAAAATGAGTGAAGTTCCCATAGGAGAGAAAATATATAGGTAAATGACTGTCCTTTGGGCATGCCCAACTTTCTGGGGCAGGGAAAGGAAATACCTCTAATAGGATAGGACAGAGGCTTCTTGAAAAACGAAGAAGACAGCAAGGTGCCTCTCCCATCAGGAAAAGCAGATTAAGAAGTAGGTAGGAAAACATGTCGAATGACTTCAAAAGGTCCCAGAAAATGAGGCATTTGTCTATGACTGTTAGAAGTGCCTAAGAGAGAACTTGTCAGAAAAACAAGGAACGTAATACAGTGAGACAAATACCAAATACCAAGGGTAAGATTGCCTGGGGTTTCTTTATTTGACTACATCTTGGAAAATAAAATACAATTTATAGGGAGACATGTAAAGTGGGAATTCTATGATGATATATCTTGATTATAGTTTGCTGTGGTTTAAAAAGAGGATGTAACAAGTTATAAAATACCATAGGGTTTTGGTTCGTTGAGATGAAAACTGTTGACAGCTATTATTATAATTCATGGTGCTCCTCATCGTTTTGGGTAAAATTTCAATAGTGGTTACAATTTGAGTCTATGATATTTGACATATACATAATAATAACTTAAACATTACCAAATTATTTTTACTAAAATATATAGATGGATAACCCAAAGGCACTATTTTGCAGAACTGAGAAGTAATTGCTCAGATTTGTGACATATTAATTAAAAAATTGTGGTTTCTAATACAAGTAAAAGACTGTTTGCAAAAAGGAAAGGCTTAGTTCCAGGAAGCTACACCTGACTAATTACTGGGGTAAGGACAGGAGTCAGAGCTGAGTCTGAGCAGTGCAGCTCCAAGATGACATTTGTCATGGACAGTGGACAGTACCTACCTGGATCATACATTGCCCCTTCTCCTCCACCTCACCCTTCCACAACATAAATTAACTTACCAATGAGGCACAAGCACACCCCACCACCAAACGCCACCTATCTCCATGTGAGCCATGGCATGAGATCTCTTCCTAAATAAACATCAACATTCTCTGCCACTTGCCAGAGATGTCTAAAATCTGGGGATCTGGAGGAGGACCCCCCGGGCAATTGAAGCAGCTTCAAAAATACACTACTGGGACCTGATCAAACTAAAAACTTCTGCACAGCCAAGAACACAGTAAGTAAAGCAAGCAGACAGCCCTCAGAATGGGAGAAGATATTTGCAGGTTATGTCTCTGACAAAGGTTTAATAACCAGAATTCACAGAGAACTCAAACGTATAAGCAAGAAAAGAACAAGTGATCCCATCACAGGTTGGGCAAGGGACTTGAAGAGAAACTTCTCTGAAGAAGACAGGCGCATGGCCTTCAGACATATGAAAAAATGCTCATCATCTTTAGTCATCAGAGAAATGCAAATCAAAACTACTTTGAGATATCATCTAACTTCAGTAAGATTAGCCCATGTCACAAAATCCTAAGACCAGAGATGTTGGCATGGATATGTAGAAAAGGGAACACTTCTACACTGCTGGTGGGAATGCAAATTAATACATTCCTTTTGGAAAGATGTTTGGAGAACTTAGAGATCTAAAAATACACCTGCCATTCAATCCTATAATTCCTCTACTAAGTATATACCCAGAAGACCAAAAATCACATTATAACAAAGATATTTGTACCAGAATGTTTATTGCAGCCCAATTCATAATTGCTAAGTCGTGGAAAAAGCCCAAGTGCCCAGCAATCCATGAATGGATTAATAAATTGTGGTATACGTACACCATGGAATATTATGCAGCCTTAAAGAAAGATGGAGACTTTACCTCTTTTATGTTTACATGGATGGAGCTGGAACATATTCTTCTTAGTAAAGTATCTCAAGAATGGAAGAAAAAGTATCCAATGTACTCAGCCCTACTATGAAACTAATTTATGGCTTTCATATGAAAGCATAACCCAGTTATAACCTAAGAATATGGGGAAGCGGGAGAGGGAGGGGAGGGAGTGGGGAGGATGGGCGGAGGGATTACACCTACGGTGCATCTTACAAGGGTACATGTGAAACTTAGTAAATGTAGAATATAAATGTCTTAACACAATAACTAAGAAAATGGCAGGAAGGCTATGTTAACCAGTGTGATGAAAATATGTCAAATGGTCTATAAAACCAGTGTATGGTGCCCCATGATCACATTAATGTACACAGCTATGATTTAATAATAAAATAAAAATCTTGGGATCTGGTAAGGCCTCCATTTACATGGACTGCTAGAAAGGAACTAGCATGTTCCATAATCTAAAACCACATCTTGCTAATTACCATTCTCTTGGGTGACTGAGTTAATTTCTGCCTGTGGTTAAACACTCTGCTTATACTACTCTGGTTGTGGGTCAAAAGGTACAGAAAGAAAACACAGTTAACTCCCTAATATCATCATTTGCTACACATAATATCACATTTTTTATTATTTTGTACATGGCATCTAGGACTGAGCACTACAGAAAATGAAGTTGGTATTAGCGGTGCAAGTGTTTTCTCAAATATTAAAAAAATAAATTAGTTAAATTGCTTTGTACTGCTCAGGAAAATACACAATTTCAACTACCACCTGCGATAAAGATCTTTTTTTTTCTTCTTCGTCTTTGGAGGGAGCATACAAAATTGTCATTTTCTTAAAATTGGGGGAAGCATTAATTTTAACATAGTCAAAACTCATGGTAGAAAATAAAGCATTAGGGAACAGGGTGACATGAAAAATAAATTTCTCTTGGTACCCAATACCCCTGCCCCAACCCCCTATTCACACTCTCCAGAGTTAACAGCTTGATACTTTCTCTTATATCTTTACAGAAATCGTTTATATATATAGTAGTCTCAAAAGACAGAAACATATACACACACGCACACACAGATTCTTTCTCTTTTTTTAGACAAACACAATTATAGTATACACATTGCTTTGCAGTTAGGAGTTTTCACCTTGCAATGTGTCTTAAATGCCTTTCCATAACAGGTATAGATTTATCACTCTCCTCAAAGGGCTTCTGAGAATTCCTTTGCATGGATTACTCTAATTTACATAACTGGTCCCATACTGAAGAGATTATTTTTACAAATTATTTATATTATTTGGAAGCATTTTTTTTTTTTTTTTTTTAGATAGAACCTCAAGCTTTCGCCCTGGGTAGAGTGCCATAGCATCACAGCTCACAGCAACCTCCAACTCCTAGGTTCAAGCAATTCTCCTGCCTCCATCTCCCAAGTAGCTGGGACTAAAGATGCCTGCCACAACACCCAGCTATTTTTTGGTTGCAGCCATTATGGTTGTTTGGTGGGCCTGGGATGGATTCAAACCCGCCAGCTCAGGTGTATGTGACTGGCGCCTTAGCCACTAGAGCCACAAGGTTGCACCTGCTAGGCCTGAGTATTGGCTGCCACGTTCACACAAGGACACAATCACCCAATGATGCCTTTCTCAGGACATACCCACATTGTTAAATGACGCATGACCAAATTTCATCTTCCAGCTCCTTTTTCTGAGAAGGGGGATCAGAGGAGAGAATGGATTGAAAACAGGTCCAGTTTTCCAATTCCTTTTTGTATGTACCTCAAAGATGAGGCTTAGCCATGTACAGCCGATGACAATGAACATGACACAACCTGAGTGTGACACCAGCTCTGCCACCTATCACTCATCTAACAAGAAAAAGGTACTATAGTCATGTTTATAAACTTACAAATGATGATGATAGCCATCCTGGGAGTATCCAAAGGAGAAAATGGGCATACTAAAATTTCAATCTAGAGAGTAATCACTTTCTCTTCATTTTCAGAGCAAGGGACTGAACTATGAGAGGAAAAGGTCAGGTGGGTGTAATAAGAAATACTTCCAAACCAAGGAGGAGTGTCATGCACATAAGGGATTGCTATTTTGAAGGCTCCTTGTTCATACAGGAGAACCTCTGCCATATTTTCTACAACACTTAGCTTTGTAACTTACTCCATCTAAGTTGTATCATGGAAAATATATTTCCAACCCCAGAGGAAATTTCTCTGAGGGATTTGTAGTTAGCATATGGAGAGTAGCTGAAGCCAAGCCAGGAGCCATCCTCACACCAATCTAGATGGTGTTGCTTCTAACACAAGCATGGATTGTCCTCTTCCCTTGTGGGAGAAGTTGAGAGCCCTTAGATGGTAGCACTGGAGAGAAGAAATTACTGGCAAAGAGGAAGGGTGGATAAAGGGAAGGAGGAAGGCACAAGCTCTGTAAATCCACATCTTGCTCTTGCTCTACAAACCTATCTTTGTCTTCCTCAAGGAACTTCGTTTCACCCAGGCCTTGCTTTGGGTGGGTCAGGTCATTCTTCGGCCAAGAGCATACCAGGTACAGAGAACACAGGCAACTACCTAAACACAATTATTTTGTCCTAGTGTAGACAAGCTGATCTATATTCAGCTTTCTTTCCATCACTAACAGAAGTTGGCCCAGATCTTTGTGGAAAGCCCCACATCCACACCACAGAGGCAGATGGGCCAGACCAGGGGCCCTCAGGACAGATGGGAAATATTCAAGGCATCTCCTTATTTTCCTGGCCCAGGACAGATTTATTATTTAGGTCAGACTAACGGGAGTGGATAATGCTCTCCGGAGAGCAGAGGCTGTGCACTGTCTCTGATGTGTGACAAATCGGAGGAAGCAGAGCCATGCTTTCCACGTGCTCAGCGAAGTGTGGACAGGGAGAAGAAATGACAAGGAGCCTTTGCATGCCTTACTTCTCATTCATTTCACTTTCTCCCCCCACCCATCTGCTGTCCTTGCAAAGTAGGAGAAGGGAAAGAAAATGTCATTTCTCTGGAGATGTAACAAAAGGTTATTTGCTTCGGGAAAAGAGGCTCTGTCTCAAATAAATGAAAGTTGTTCATATTGTTCGTTTGTTTGTTTGGTGCTTTTTTCTTTTCCTTGACTCCTTCTCAGCCACCCTATAAATCATGGAAAATCACCTTCTCATTCCCTGAATTTGCAGGAATCTCTTACTGCTGCACAAAGGCATAAGAATGGGCGAAGGCAAACATCTCTAATGTCTTCTTTCAAAACCAAAATGCATTTTAATAATTTAAAGCTGCAGCTCTTTCAGTCACTTGATAAATTATTCACAAATTTTACAACAACAGAAAAAAAAAAGCCAAAAAAAAAAAAAAAAAAACCCTGTTCCCTTTACAAGTTCTGGAACATTAAATCATGTCAGAATAAATGAAAAGGACAAATCAGCCCTAAACTCTTAGAAATCATACATTTTACTTCTTTATCTGAGAGCAGTTCCACAGTATATAGGACAGTTAGTTGGCTGCTGGAGATGGCTTTTCAGGACTTAGTCCCGGCACAAAGTAAGGACGGTGTAAGGAGGACAGAAAGTGGCTTTGGCCGGGAGGGTAGGTAGAGAACATCCTGGCAGTTTGCCTCAGGACTGCAACTGGAAATTCCATTTTAAAGAGACCCTCAAGGAGAGGCAAATGAAGAAAGCACATTTGTTTAAGCTAACTCACATTAATTCTGGGCAAAGTAGGAAGTTACGAGACTGCTGACTCTTATAGTTCTTGTGTTTGCACACTCTCTGACACCCCACCCCCGAGCATGGGCAAGGGCCAGGCAGTTGCGCACTGTTCAAAGGTCCATCAGGCACAGCCTAGCAAGCAGGTGCTTCTGACTCCATGGGCTGCAAAATCATTGCCTAGAAAAGACATCCAAACGACAATAATACACTGCCGACATAGTCACTTGGCCGCTGAGGATACTGGAATCTTTGCAAGCATCTCCCATCTCATTAGGGAAACATGGTCACTGGAAGGTTAAAGTCACGGACAGAAAGGGCCAAGCTGAACAATTATTTTTTTCAGAGATTTCCTACCAGAGGTGTTTCCTTTCCATAGCCAGTGTCCAGGATTTTATTACAATTAATAGGTTTTCTCATCAATATTTGTGTCTCTTCCCACTAGATGTTTTCTTTTAGTTCTGCTGGGACTGAGCATAAAGGTGGTTGGTACAGGAGACCCATCAGGATGTCACACTTCAGTTCAGATAGGGATGAGGTCTGTCTGCACACTACTGCCCGTATTAGCCTAACACTATGCTGGGATATTGAAGATGACAATAAACGCTTGCTTCCTGAGTGAATAAATGAATAGAAATTGCCAGCATATGTCCAAGCCTAACTTCTTGTATGCAAAATGGGTGCAGACATGATTAGCTATGCACCATTTTCATAGGCAGAAGTGGCCTATTAATTCTTTAATTTGGGAGTAGCAAAACCTAAAATAAGTTTCTACTTTAGGCAAGGGATTCTGGATGAAGCCTCCACCCTCATGAATAAGGGAACTTTTTATCTCTGAAGTTTTTTTCTATCTTCCACTCCCTCTTCCTTTTGTAATCTAAATTATAAATGCACTTAATTTGTGTTTAGATTTATGATCTAAATCTTTCATGCACTTAATTTGTTTATTTTTAGGTAATTCTGATGTCAAGATATTCTTAGAAGCATCTGAATTTTGGTTAAAATATTGTCTCTTCCACTTTAAGAAGTCCTTTAATTCTAGAACCATCTCTGTGAACAACACCTTTCTTCACTTTCCAAATCTTTCTGCTCAGCTTCTGGACACAGGAAACTACAAAAGAACCAACCTTTTGGAAATCCGTGGTTCTTTAATTAAAATTCATCAGGGTAGATGCAGAAAGCCACATCAGTATTTGGAGGCCAGAGAAGTGATGAACCAGTAGAAAAAAAGCCACTGGGTTTCTAGAATATGCTATTTATTTATACATATGACTTTTACCCTAAGGAATATAAGGAGAGGGTTGCAAAGATGCATACAAAAGAGAAAGATAAAATAACAATGAGAAAGAAAAATGACCCTAGGTTAAGAAATAGGAAAAGTCGGAGCTCGTGATCTGATCACAGCCCTAACAGTCTTTACATCTCCATCCATCAGAACTTAGAACATTTAAATAAATCAAGAAATACAGTGTTAGGTATGCGCTGTTACTTTGGGGGAAGTATATGTTATAAAAATGATCCTATGTAAGACTTCCAAAACAGGCTGGGTCTCTTTGCTCAAGTGTTAATTTCTTTGATAATTATTATCTTTCTGTCTTAAACACACCACAGGTGAGGATACTCCTCTGCTAATTCAGACCCAAGCTCAGATATCATCTTAGGGAGATATTCTCAGACACTATAGCTAAAGCAGGCCCTCTTGCTCCCACCTCAACCTTTCTCTTGCCCATTACCTAGTATTATTTGCCTTACGATATTTACCAATATTTAAAATTGAGTTTGTTTATGTGCAAAAAGTCTACCCCATCCTCATTAGAATATAAACTCTCTGAGAGCAATGATTTGTGCCTCTGGCATTCTGTCTTTTGGCCTCTAGCGCCTAGAACGTGGGCTGGCATGGACAAAGGGCTCAGTGAAAGTTGGCTGAATTAATAAAAAAAATGAATGAATGAACAAGTGAATGAATAAATATCTGATGCAAAACTTTGTCTCTAATTTGGTTCAAATACTGTCTTCACCTCTTTTATTAGCTAGGTAAGTCAGCTACACAAAAGGTGATTTTTTTCACATCTACCTTTCAACTGCCATGTTCACCTGCAACCACATTTGTCCCTCCAGTCCCTGTGGCCCCTGGCCCCCTTCCTGTCTGAAGTTCCTCCCTCCACCTGTGTTCTTCTTTCTTCTCAAGGACCCACACCACCAACCCTGCCAGCTCCCTTCCTCTGGCTTTTTTCCAGCAGCATTTAACAACACTATGTCGAAGCAAAGCTAAAATATTAAAACATGAATATTTAAGAGCTTCTCCTCCATCACTTCTAAAAGATAAGAGCTTTTGTCCCTAGATCATCACCTGGGAAGGTCTGTAATTGTATGAGTAGTAATGAGCTAACAGAAGGTTGGAGAGATGGAAAGGGCAGAAAAAGCTGAATTTATAAATTTATAGAGGAAAAGGCAGAGTTTCTTTCCTGGAAGGGAAGAATAGATCCTCAAGGTGCATCAAGGAGAGTCGAGAATCAAGAACTTATTTTGACTGGGTTTAGAAAAGAGTTTGGGTGGTTGAGAAAAAGAGGATAGCTATCTGGGATGGGGACAGATGATAGGATCTGAAATACTGAGGGAAATAAAGGGCAGTATAACTTTAAGACACTTTGATGTGTGTTATAAAGAGAGAGACCCTCTCTGGTTTTCAGAAGTAAAGGTTCTCATGCTTTTCAATAATATTTGTTATTTTTCCTGTGGGACTGCTATTTATTGCATGAGCTAGAAGCAAGAAAGCCAAGCTTTACCTGGGTCACGTTCTTGAAAACAAAACCAAGAACAGAAACAAAAGCCCTTTGTATAGTTAGCATGGTGAACGGCTCTCCTTTTCCCATCTTATATAAAGGCTGTCACATTTTTGTCTGATTCCTCAATCCCCACTCGCGTCTCACCCTTAAGTCCAGCCTCACAGACCCCACTCTTCTTAAAGTCACCAGTCATCTTGCCTAACTTCGGTGGATACTCTAGGACCCTGCACCTGTTCTGTTCTAAATCATCTGGCCCTTCCTTTGGACAGGAGCTAGCAGAAGTCCAGGCATCCTCTTTCCGGCATGGCTTACACCTCATCCTCAGAAACACAGCCCTGTGACCACAGCTGGAGGACTGGAGTTACTCCCCATACAACTTATTCCCAACTTGCTGCCACCAGGCACTCAGCCAGCCCATGGCCTGTGTTCTCCTCTGGTCCCGGGATGGTGGAGATCCATGTGTGGTCTCCTTGAAGTTCTTCCATCTAGTCTGGAGGTGAGAGAGTGGTGGCCTCCACAGCACCTCCCCTGGGAGGAAGCCACTCACAGAACTTGAGGAGTGCTCCAAGAACGAAGCCATAACACCTTCTAACTTCCAGCTCTTTCTCTGCCAATCTCGTTTAAAAATTAGACACGATCAGTTAGCAAGAATATAAAATCTAGTTTATAACTAGTTTAGTTATAAACTAAAATTTAGTTTAGTCCATGACAGGTACTGCCAGGGGTGTGGCACCTTGCTTTACGATATGGAAGTAGCTAACTTCCACTGCTTTGGGGCCTAGTGAAAACTGGAAAAGAATTCCATAGTAAATCACAGTTTCCAAAGATGGTGAGCCGAGCCTCTTCTCTGTCGGCTTCACATATTCAAAGTGGGGCAGGCTGCTTTGTTGTCTGGCAGTCTACATTAAATTATAACTTCTAGAAGATAAAGATTTGTCTTCACATCATGCACACAGACACACACACCCCACCATGGTTTACTCCGCTCGTCTTATTCCTTCAATCATACTTCCATTTTTTTCTGTTCTCAATAGCTAGACTTCATGTAAGGATTGTCAGTGCTTGCTGTCTCTACTGCTTTACCTCTGATTTGGTCCTCAGTCTACCCACTTAAGTATGGTCTCATTCCTGCCGGAACACTTTTCATTAATGTTACAATTATCTTGTTATAAAATCCACTAAGCCTGTCATCAGTCTTTATCCCTGACTTACGAGCAAGCATTTGGATCTTCGAACAATTCCTTCCTTCTTAAAATAGTATTTCTTGAGCTTCTCATATATAAAAAGAATCCTGCTGCCCTGCTAACTTTCTGGCCTATGGTTATCTTTCTTTTATCTGAGTTGAAGTCACTGAACATTGAAGATTTCTAAGACTGTCCAAGGTACTGTCCTATTCTTAATTTCCTCTTTACTCTCCATGGAGTTAATCCATGCCCACAACATCAGTGTCCCACACCATGAAAAACTCTCTTCTGAGCAGCAGGCCTTACGATGGCTGGTGTTAGGTATCCATGTGACTAGATTAAGAAATCCTTAGGGAATTGAAAAAGTGTTTTGGGGTGTGTCTGAGGGTATTTTTCACCCTTTGAGTCTCAGTCAATTAAGTGGGGTACATCTGTTCTCAATGTGGGTGGGCACTATCCAATTAGCTGAGAGTCTGATTGAAAACAAATAAAAACGGATAAAAAATCAAATTGGTCTCTCTCCAGAAACTAAAATACGCCTGTCTCTCCTGCCCATGGGCAGCAGAATTCCAGGCTTTCCCACCTTTGGTCTCTAGTGGCCACGCCCACCCCAAGGTCTCAGGCCTGTGTACTCGGTCTGACCATTCTACTGGTGTTCCAGGGTCCCCAGCATGCCAATGGGCTGTCATGGGACTTTGCAGCCTCCACAATCATGTGAACCAATTTCCTTAATAAATCCTCTCTCATTATTCTCTTTCTGGAGAACTCTGACTAATGCAGACCTGTATACCTTGTATTCTTTTTAACAACTCTTAAAATGGCCATGTTCCAAAGCAAACTCATCATGAGCTTATGATAGACCCTTCTAACTGGGTCTTATTTCTGTATTTTCTATTTCAATCAAGGGCCACTAGCCAATCAGTTAGGTCAGTCAAACAAGGGGGAGAGCTCTCTTTTTTCCTGATATACAGACTATCACCAAATCTCACTGATTTTATCTCCAAAGGGTCTTTTAAATCTGTGTGCTTTTCTCTTGCTTTTTTATTTCCTACCCCGGGGCATAAAACGCCCCCGAACCAAATTAACTCCAACTCCTTCAACATTCAGGGAAGCCTATCCTGGCATTTCTAACTACCCACATCTTCCTCTCAAATCCCTCTCCTCTGGCAACCGGTAGTTGCAGGTAGCTCTCCATTCAAGCTACTGATGCTGCTGCAATCTCACTTCATGTTGTGTGATTATTTAAAGTCTGTCTCCAGTTTTTGCTTCTCATTATAGACCCAGTGGGTGGCACAGCGCTTGACATTCAAGGGAAGCTAAATAAACATCAGTTAAATGATTAAAATCTCACCAGAATAAATCACCAATGGACAACACAGTATCTTGTTAAACTAGATAAATAATTGAGTGAAATCATTTTGATTCTCTGAACCTCAGTTTTCTAAAGTATGCAATGGGAAAATAACTATCTCACTGAGCTTTTTTTATGAATTAAATAAAACAATATATTTCAAAAGCCCAGCATTGTGCCTGTTATGCAATAGACTTTCAATATGGGCTTTTGTTTTTGTTTTTTTATTTCTCTGCAAAATACACACACACACACACAGAAAAAAAAAAAAAACAGAGAAGCAGACTGTGAAGCACAACTAGCCATGGCTCAGAATAAAATCAAACAGTTTAGGGTGCAGACTCCTGACTACCATTAATGTCAAACTTGGTTCTGCACATTGCCCAGGCAAGTTTTTATCAGGGCACTGTTTATCCTTGGATTTTTACCTTGCTTTTCTATTTCTCTGTGACAGCAGAAGAATCATCAGAAACAGTCAAAGAGAAAAGATATAGAAACATAAAGGAAGAAGAAATGACAGTGTTCAGGATGGCAAGTAAATTACTCAAATGCATCTTGATTTACCCATGACAGATATGTTCCTGAAAAATACATGTAAACTGAATCATACTTTGGAATTCACTAGGGAATTTTGGTTAAAGGAATCCTTTGGAAAAAGGGCCACCACTAGGATAACTAGCCTCTTCCCCCTTGAGTGTGTTTCATGGGCATTTCATAGTCTCTTTTACTCCAGCCCTAAGGTAAATAAATCCATGTAGGGCTTATGTAAATGAGGATACTTCTAAATGCAAATTTTGGATTGAAAGTCATCAACTGGAAGGTCATCAGAGGAAATATTCAATAAATCAAACCTCTGGGGCCAAGTACCTATGGATTGTACTTTGCTAGAACTCCATATGAAAGTCCAACATTCTCATTGCTAACAGGCTAAATATGCCAAGGGCACATGCTCAAAAGTCACACAAGAAGCTGGTTATCCTGATGGGATCAGGCTCAAGAAGTCCGGGCTCGGTAATGAGTCAGTTAATAGCTCAATTAGCTTGGAGGAAGTAAAGAATTTCATCTGTGAGTAAGACACTGGGTGTGAAGTGGCCAGCAAAGTGTCTGGCACATGGTGGGCATGCATTGGTTTTATTTCTGTGACCCTACCACTTAGCTGCTTGCAATGTACCTGGCCAAGAGCAGAAAATCCAGAAAGGCTCTGACTTGGAACTGGAAGCAAGAAAGACATAATTCAAGAAGAAATAATAGACATTTTACTGGGCTTGTTAAGGCTTAGAAAACAATACTTCAAAAGTTATGGTGCTTAGGCGTGCTGGGCAATTTGGACCAAAATATGAAGGCCTTCCCAGGGCTTCCAGGCATCTGCCTCCAAATCTAGGGCTTTCTGCCCTCTCTGGTCTCTCCTTCTCCCTTCCCAGGAGGAGAGGGGTCCTCTCTGAAACTTCCTTAGCTGACTAAGGAATGTTTTTGGTTTTTGTTTTTGTTTTTTCCAAAAGAAATGCAAATGTCTTAAGATCCCCTCCCTAGAAATCTTATCAAATGATCAGGAAAGATTAACCACCTGAAAAGATACTAAGAGTTGTCATCATGCCTAGATAGACTTTTCATCTGTTCTTCTGAGGACAACTCTGAGAGATTACTTGAGAGACTTTACCTGCCAAACAAGACAACCTTTGTTCACAGTGCAGTTCTGCCCCTCACCTTACCACCACCTCCTTCAGAACTCAGAAGAATTTTGTTTTAGGTCATTGTTTCTTGGGCCCATTTGTTTCCCTTGAAAATCATTAATTACCCCTCACAATTTTCAACCCCACCTCCCCTATGGAGAGGGTATTAAAGCTTAAACCATCTAGTTCTTCTTTGAGTCTCATATTTATGGGAATCCCATAGTCATGGCCTGTTAATAAATTCGTTATGGCTTTTATTCTTAGTAGTCTATCTAGTGTCAGTTATTTCAGTGACCCTTCAGAGAGGTAGAATGGAATCTTTCCCCTTCCCTGTAAGCTACGAAAAGACTGGTGTGGCCAAAGGCTTCCCACATGTAAACAGAAACCAGGAGACTGTTAGATTGTATTTATGTCTTAAAGTACACACAGACGAGATTTGCAACTACACTGTGTAGTTATCATTTCTCTCTTTCTTATCAAATTCCTCCAGAAGACTGGCATTGCTGCCAAATGACACGTGGCTTCCATGGGCAGTGTCTGTGGTGAAAAAGGCGCAGGCTAGGAACAGACTTGGGCCATAGGGGTGGCTTGTAATCTACAGCGTGGCGCCCTGGGCCAGGTCCCTAGGTTCTTTGAGCAATACTTTCCTCCAATTGCATGAGCTCTGCTACATCATCATGCTCTGAGAACTTTCAGGAATTTCTGGCAGCAGACACAGTGCCTGATGGACGTAATGAGTCATGACTGAGAAAAATGAAGAGAGGCAGTAAGGGGTAAACTGGGACTTGGGGGTTTGCCTGACATCACTCTTCCAGCCAAGGTTAAAATAACAGAGCATTGTGAGAGTGAACGAGGAAACATCTTTGGGAACACTCCTCCCTAACCTTTCCACTATCTGCTCTTCTTCCTCCTTGCTCCATTACTGAAGGGAAAGACATATGTTAGTGTGTGTGTTGGAGAATGTGTGTGTGTATGGTTTTCACTGGTAACGCTCCATGGAATTGGTGTTAAATTGCAGTTCAAAGATTTGTCTTTGATAGATGGCACCCTCTATCTGAAATCAGAAATCAGCTATGTGGCTTCAAGAAAACATATTATCTTACAACAATTTAATGTCAATACATAATCCTAGAAGCCAGCATGAGGGGCCAGCATTGACTGGTGAGTCTCGGAAGCTGTGCCTTGCGCTGGCAAAAGCAGATTGGTTCTAAGGTGTGGGAAGAGAGGAGGGGATCACACCCAGCTGGAAAACATGTTGGATACCCCTTTTCTAAGCTCATCGGTTGCCTGTCTACCCATTCAGAAAACACTTTTCACCCATTTGGCCATTAATATGGCACAAACAACACAGAGAGAAGGAAGCATTTCCATCTAATCGAGTGACAGATGCCTGGAACTGCCCAGCACTCCTCTGTGCCCGGCTTCCTCGCTCCAACAAATTGTCAAATAATAATAAAAAATCTAAATAACAACAGCAGCAGCTAAATTATTTCTTCATCCCAATTGATTCTTTAGATGGAATGTCATCTTGACAGATCTATTTTGATCAAGTCGTCTAATTGAATGGAGTTCTCATTGCTCTTGAATTTGTGACCTCAGACTGCTGTGAAATAAGTGCAATTTGGAGAATTATTTCCAAACAACAACTGCTACTCCTCTGGGAACTTACTATTGCTTCTGGTTTTTGAAACCATTGGTGAACCACCTACTGACTAAGCTATTAAGATGAGGTGTTTTGTTTAGATTCCAGGCTAATGGTTCTATAAATTCAAAAGCAAGAAATACTGCAAAAGCCTGAAGATGGTCATGCACTTAGGAGACACCAGGAGGCTACTGGCCCGGCTCAGATCCTGACCTAGTTAGCAGCCTACTCCCCTGGGCAGTCAGAGTAGCAGTAATTAGAGCTGTGTATAGAAAGCTCGACTAATGAAACCCTTTCACAGGTAGTGAATTTGTCAGATTGGGGTTTTTCTTTGGACCAAAAACTTACACTGAGCTTGCCCAAATGTTCAACAACAAGACAGCATTTTTTTCAGACCTGACAGAGTTTCAGGTGCACTCAAAATGCACCTGAAATGTACAGGTGCAATGTATACACTCAGCAAAGCTAGGACCCCTTCTGTTAAGAACTTCAGATACTTCTCAGGTGTGCTGTTATTTAGCTGTGGTGCTAAGCACCAAGTAAGTCAAAATGGATCATCTTCCTTAGTTTAAACAGCCCTGCATGACCATGAAAATGCTGACAATACTGTGTCCATTTCATCATTACCAAGGCTCAGAGACATTCTGTAACTTGTCCAGTGTCTCACAGAGCTGGGGCAGAGCTGCAATGAGAAGGCAGTTCTGACTCCAGAGCCCAAATTCCACCACCATGCCATGTAAATAATTCCCAGAGATGGAATCCTAATGACCAAGGAACATACTGACCTTCACAATGCAAAACCAAGTAATTCATTAACAGAGACAGGATGGCCTCCTCACATTTGAAAAAAAAAAAAAGAAAAGAAAAAAGTCTTGGGTCAAACTATCTTTTTATACATCCTAACTTTAGTGCTTTCTTGAATTGTTATCAATATTTCCAAGCCTTGATTTTCTCTTACATCTGTGTAATGGGGCAACTATCATAGTTTTTTGAGAATTAAATAAACAAATATAGGTAAAAGCAGAAGTCATTGCCTAGTAGATAGCCAATGGTCCAAAAGGGGAATCATATATGGTTCTGTCAATGCTGTGTCTTGGCATTCACAGCCTTCAACAGCTTCTCAGATGTACACATTTTCTAAACTACAAGGACTGTTTCAGAATATGCGCTTGAAGCCTCTTTATTTTGGAAGAGTTTTTGAAATGCAGCCTAAAACGTGATTTCTACAGACCATCTTCTTGCTCTTCTTTCTTCTCTCCGCTGCCTTTCTGCCTTCTCTCTCTCTGCCCCTACCAGAATAGGAGCACCTTTCATCAGCACATTAATCCGTGGCTAAAACATGACTCGTGGTAGGAATATAAAGGAATATTCCGTCTGTGTAGCCGGCAAGGGCCCAGGGGGCTGATTCTCATTAGAATGCTTTACAATAATATCAATCAGTATTAAAAATGTATGTTCTACTCAATTTTTTAAAACATCTTAAATAAATCTTTAAATAAAGCTATTTTGTTTTATCTCCGGGGCTCTGCGAATAGTTAGCCCTGAGGGGCCCTTGTTCTCCCAAGTATAGCCCCTAAAGTACTTTCTACAAAAGCCCGCCTCCACGTGTGGCTTCCTGGGGGTTCTGTGTGCTGGTGGAGTCAAGTCTTCCGGGTGATGTTAATTCTGTGCTTGGTAGGCAGCACGTTATAGGGAAAAGGAATATTATTCCATTAGGGTCATTTACCATTCGAAATTGCTTCTCAGGCAGCAGCTAGTTAATCCATACCCTTGAGGGACAAGTACTGTACTATTCTCCTAACACCACTGAAAAGGTCAGTGAGTCTACAGGATAGGAAAGAGGGCAGTGCCCTCGTTATGGGCTGAGAACACTCAAGAGAAGGCTAAAAATGGAACTAGATATTTCCAGAAAGGAGTGTGCTGCCTGTTTTATAAATGTGCCATCCGGCTGGTGAAGGCTGCTTTCCTCTGCGTCCCTGCTATTGTCTCCATGGTTGAAGCCCAAATGCCTAGACTGGAGCAAGCAGAGGGGGACAGGCTGGGTGGCATGCAATAGACAGTAGGGGGTACTGAAGCAAAATGTAGAATATGGATGGCCAAAAAAAAAAAAAAAAACCAACACTCAGGTTGATATGGGCAGCAACATCCCCAGCTCAGACCTCAGGAGGCCTGTCTCCTACCCCAGCCATTCACAGCTACCCAGAATACTGTGATAGTCTCCCACTAACCAGGCTTTCCTGCTTATCCTTTCTACCTGTCTAATACAGCTTGTGAATTGTCCTCTACTTTTTTCAAAAAGTATTTTCTGATCATGTCCCTGATTCCCCACAGAGGGACACAGCTCCTTTTGTGATCTGATTCCCAAGTGTCTTCTCAGTCCCTTCCCCTGACTCTAACAGTAAAAGCTATTTCCACTTCTCTGGGATTTTCATGAGATTTCATGCCAGCTGTTCCCTTTCCCCAGATTTCTACCTCTATTTGTTCTTTGTCTGCTTCAAGAAATTCAGCTTCTTTTGAAGGTGACTCCATTACCTTGAGCTCCACTAATGGACTCTTCCCTTGACTTTCCTGGCTCTGAATGCTTTCTGTATGATGCTCTGTGACCATATCAGCACACGGGAGTCCAGTTAGTACAGCAGAGCCTCCATGGCTGACCACTTCCCTACACTGACCACCTCCTTAAACCTATCTAATTTTCATAGACCAGACATGCACCTCATGTACATATCAGTATGGTGGGACGAGTTCCTTATGTTGACCACCTCTGCATATGGACCAGTTTGTTACCATCCCTTGGATGGTCAACTTACAGAGGTTCTACTGTGGTTAATGTGATTGCCTCCACCATTACCCTGTGACAGCCTTGTCTGATGTGCCTTATTTGTCCCCTACCTAGCACATCTGCTGATTTATGATAGACAGTTGGTATATGTTGATTGAGTCAATGAAAAAAAAATGAATAAGTGAGTTTCCAAGCAATATTGTACTTCCAGAAGTTATTTTGTGGCTTTGTCCACTGAAATAATTTGTAGTCAGGAATTTGATACCAGGAACGGCTACTTCCTAAACAAAGAAGTGGTGTGTACATCTGAGAAGTGAAACAGCCATGGGAGTAACAGAGAAAAAGGATTTTTAAAGAGATGAGGGACTCTTGTCCATCAATGCAGCCTACTAGTGATCAGAAGATGGAAAAAGTTTGACCAATGATATGAAAGAAACAAAAATGAAAGACAGTAGCTCCATCCCCAAAGAAGCATAAGGACACACACAAAACTTACAGCCAGAAATCCCACATTTGAGTTCCCCCGCCACTATATACAAAGTCCAAGTTTTGTTCTTCTGTAAAAGTTTACATTTCTAAGCTCTCTCCCAAGGTTTTCCCACCAGCCTTCTAGATTCTTCCAGAAGAGCCCTGTTCTATGATTCAGACTGCGTGGCCTAAGGAATCTAGGAGACTTGGACAACAGTGTGGTTATTGTCCTCTGGTTGACCGCCCCTGGTTGACCACCCCCAGTTGACCACCCCTGGCTGACCACCCTGGTTGACCACCCCTGGTTTGATCACACATCCACTAGTTCTCACCAGCTAGTTTTGTTTATTATAAATATAGGGACAAGATGTTATTTGATTTTTAAAAGATACAGCTAACTGAGTTCTAGTTAGAATACAATCACATCTGACTTTGACATTTTCGTATTAAGTGACAATAAAGGAATCTCATGGAGCATAATTTACCAGGGCTCTTTGGACGTTGCACTTGGGGGATCATGATTAAGGACACTCAGCCTCAAAACATGAAGGACAGATGCTCACAGCCCACCATGGTGGCCAACTTGAGGACTCCAAACCCCAGAAGCCCCCATCACAGAAGTCATCACATGTTTCCCCAGCCCTGCTGACCCCAGTGACAGCATTGCTCCACTGCTCTTCCTCGGAAGGACAAGGATGCTTCTGATTCAGAGTGTCAGTGCTGGATGCCTGCTGGCCACAACCAGGAGGCCTGTCTCCTACCCCAGCCACCCTGAGAAACTGTAGCTCTTGCTCTCGACCATATGAACAGTCCAGGTCCACGTGGACAGGGGCATCTTTTCTACCTCTCACCCATCCAGCCTTTAAAAAGGCATCTTACAAGGGTATATGTGAAACTTGGTAAATGTGGAATGTAAGTGTCTTGGCACAGTAACTGAGAGAATGCCAGGAAGGCTATGTTAACCAGTGTGATGAAAGTGTGTCAAACGGTCTGTGAAGCTAGTGAATGATGCCCCATGATCATATCAATGTACACAGCTATGATTTAATAAAAATAAAAAAATAAAATAAAATAAATAAAAAGTATATAATAGTCGGGCGGTGCCTGTGGCTCAAAGGGGTAGGATACTGACCCCATATGCCGGAGGTGGCAGGTTCAAACGCAGCCCCAGCCAGAAACTGCAAAAAAAAAAAATAATAATAATAATAAAGTGTATAATAGTCACACTAATGGTACATTAATCATTCTAGATGGAGCCCCAGACCTCAAGTGTGGAGTTTAACAGAAATTCCATGTAGGTCAAAAATCTCACATGTGATTTTCAGGTCCAAAAATAGCAGCAGCACTCAGGCTGAGCCAACGACCGAAGAGACTGATTCACAGGCATTTCTTACGGGAGAGAAGTGTGAGTTCAGGGACGCTTCTGCAGCCTGGGAGACAAAGGTTCTGGAAGATGCTGGCATGCCACAAGCCCACAGGAGGGTCGAGGCCAGGAAAGACCACCAGCCCTTCCATCACTGCCATCTGAAGTTCGTTAGGACCTGCAGGAAACACTTCCCGACTGACCACCCAGTACGGTTTCAATCCAGGGTGGAAAGTGAGACGCAAGACACAGCACTTCATGGGGCATTTCTGTCAACAGCCAGCCTGTCATGTCAGTGTCAGCCACTGTCACTCTGAACAGAAAGCTCTGGGGTCCAAGAAATGCCAGGAAAATGGCAGCCAGTGGGCAGGGCAGTCGCCGGCCACCTCGTGCTAATATATGCAGTGGACGTGGCATTTCTGACAATATTGCTCCTGCCTCACTTGCCATGTAATGTTAAGAGGCTTCTAGAGTCTCCTGCATTTAAAGAGTAATGACTGTTTTCAGGGTAAATGCTCTATTAAATAACCCTGGATTATTGTGTCGTGTTATTACATTTATAAAATGGCATTTCAAAAAATAATAATTGTTTTAGAGTTAATTGATGTTTTTAACCATCACTGTGTAGAGAATTTTTATTCAGCAGACAGGGAATGAGCAAGGGAGAAAGAGATTTCCATGGAGCGAGTGGGTTCTGAAAATAGAAAGCATCGCTGTACTCCTGCTCAGGAAACTCTGGCAGGGAGGGACTGCTCCTCCCAGCTTCACTTTCAATAAGCTCTGTTCTCTGCAATTAAATCAACCATAGGACAAAGGTAAGTTGCTGCCGTATTCCTGAATGGAGTCTGCAGCCTTGGGACTGGCAGGGTACGAAGGGGCGACGGGAGCCTTGGCACAGATCCCCGGCAGCTCTCTCCCTACAGGGGCAGGCTTGGCCCCAGAGCAGCCTCAAGCAACAGCAGAGACCCATGGCTCCACAGGGCAGTGACTTTTCAGAAGTGAAGTTAATTACACAGCCAAGAGTCTCAGAATTTCATACTGCCAGAGGCAGAGTGGAACGCAGGGAGATGACAGAACAAAACATGGAATTTCCAAAATCTCCACAATGGGAGGGTGCAAAGGGTGCTTAGCTCTGAACCACATCCCTGGGGTGGCAGAGATGAGGCCTGTGTCTTCCTTATTATCATAATCCTTCCATCACTCTCCTCAAGCATGGGGCTGCAGGGGAGAACCTCCTACTATGTGAAAGCTTATCTCCCCCTCACTTTCTTCTTATAAGTGTTTCTGGTGGAGAAGGAATCGGGTATTATTTTTATGATAGCTTTAAATAGAAATATACACACATGCAGAGAAGATAAAGCTCATTTTGGCTATGACGGAGCTTAATGGAGAACGCACGTCTTTACATTTGCAATTCAATTGCTGTTTCCACTATATATTCTGTCATCTGGTATCTTCATAGGAACTCTCGGGACTATTGTAGCAGCATGACAGTGGCTAGACAGCAGTAGAAAATGGACAAAGACCCAACCTAAATTAGAAGAAAATGAAAGGATGTTGGAATGTCAGGGTGAAAAGAAGGATGGAGACCATTCAGCACAAACCTCTCTTTTAAAATACGAGTGATACAATTCCATGATGGATGTATCTGGATAAGGAAGCAACACCAGGAACCCACATCTTCTGACTCCATAAATTCCTCATTTCACCCTAATTCTCTCCTTCTAGTCCTTTCAGAAGTCTGAGTATAAATAACATCTACCTTTCCCCCCACACTCTCAACCACTAACATCTGTAACATGCAGGGTTAAATTTGGTGAGAATACAAGGGAATTTTGACTATCTTGGCAGCTAAAAATAGTCATTTGAGCAACAAATATATGCCCCAGTTTCTTGTAATGCAAAATAACCAACAAGTAACTCACTAATTCTGTGGACTCAGAATGATAACACAAATGATCATTCCATGGATGCAGAAAGAGACCCAACAGAGGGAAATTCTACCACCTCCTAATCAAAGTACACTTGGAAAAATGCCCTGCCTTCTCAGACATTCAACAAGACATCTCAAGAGGTTTCCTGATTGTCCTGGTCACTCTCCTAAGAGTAACTCAACTGACACGTTATACAAAAGGAAGTCAAATACAGTGACCAGCGGCCACCACCTGACAGCAGAGAGAGCAAGACAAGCGACTCCACTCAAACCATGTGCCTTGAGTCTTGTCTTTGCATGCACCATGTGGGGACACTTCTCCTCCATCTTCGTGTTCCATGGCATCATCAGCTACAAGGCCATCCAAAGGACATAAATTATGGCCCAAAGATTCTTTGCAGAAAATGCTCCCCCTTTCACCCTACAGTGTCTAAAAATGATAGTTTGTAGTTCTATCTCTGTTTATTCGATATACATCCTTTTAATATTTCTAGCCTCACTGAGGAGGTATTTCCAAGAGTTGGAGCAGTCTCTCATTTTATCCAGATTCGCACAGGATCTTAGTAGATTCAGAATGTACAGAGCTGGAGGTATCTGGTGAGTGATATTCCTTTCTTTCTCTTTAGGACATAGTAAACGGAGGAGGCAGAGCCACAGCACTTAGAAAACTTGAAACTGATCAAGGCATTGTCAGTAAGAGTCTAGGTATGAAGCTCTCAGAACTATTATGACACTTAGAATCTCTGGCAACCCACACAAAATCATGGAATACCATGGAAATGTTGTTCATGTAGAGAAGAAATAGAGTGCCTCTCAGACTCCAATAAAAAAGGAAAGACAAATAAACAATCTAAGCCTGCAGGAGTCTCAGATGGAATATTTAAATTCTGACCTTATCTTTCATAAAGTTAGAAATTACGATGGTAAAATATCATAATGAAAATATTTATATAATACAGTTAGCTGGGAACTCCATAGGTGACCAAGATAGTTTGGGATAATAATGAAATTGTTGTACTCAAACCAGTACCTATCAAGTCATGAATAGAACTTTCTCTAAAGATGACAGACGAATGGCTAACAAACACATGAAAAAATGTTCATCATCTCTATATATTAGAGAAATGCAAATCAAAACAACCCTGAGATATCATCTAACCCCAGTGAGAATGGCCCACATCACAAAATCTCAAAACTGCAGATGCTGGCGTGGATGTGGAGAGAAGGGAACATTTTTACACTGCTGGTGGGACTGCAAACTAGTACAACCTTTCTGGAAGGAAGTATGGAGAAACCTCAAAGCACTCAAGCTAGACCTCCCATTTGATCCTGCAATCCCATTACTGGGCATCTACCCAGAAGGAAAGAAATCCTTTTATCATAAGGACACTTGTACTAGACTGTTTATTGCAGCTCAATTTACAATCGCCAAAATGTGGAAACAGCCTAAATGCCCACCAACCCAGGAATGGATTAACAAGCTGTGGTATATGTATACCGTGGGAGACTTTACATCCTTCGTATTAACCTGGATGGACGTGGAAGACATTATTCTTAGTAGAGCATCACAAGAATGGAGAAGCATGAATCCTATGTACTCCATTTTGATATGAGGACAATTAATGACAATTAAGGTTATGGGGGGGAAACAGAAAGAGGGAAGGAGGGAGAGGGGTGGGGCCTTGGTGTGTGTCACACTTTATGGGGGCAAGACATGATTGCAAGAGGGACTTTACCTAACAATTGCAATCAGAGTAACCTGGCTTATTGTACCCTCAATGAATCCCCAACAATAAAAAAAAAAAAAAAAGACACCAGGATATAATAAACTTCTCTCCACTTCTTGGTAAGGAGACCAGGGAAGCACAATTAATTAATTTCATAATCAACACAATCATCAATATCATTATTATAAAAAATGTGTATTTAAGGGTAGTGCCTGTGGTTCAGTGAGTAGGCTGCTGGTCCCATATACTGAGGGTGGTGAGTTCAAACCCAACCCTTGCCAAACTGCAACAATAAAAAAAAATTAAAAAAAAAAATGTGTATTTTTAGGAAGCACTTTATAAAACAAGTTAAATAACCCTTTAGAAACCTATAATTTACGTACTTGTAAATAAAATGAAAGAAAAACACTGAAATGAATTAAGAAAATATCATCTCAAAGGTAATAGGTTGGCTGGATTTGAAAAAAAATGCCTTATTCCATTAAAATTTAAACTTAAATATGTTTGGATCATCCAAAATTCAGGGACGTCGATAATTCCCCGTCATTATCTTTCTTGCCCATAATGTTACAATTTCCTCCTCTTTTTTCCCTCCTGCCTTGTCTCCCATCCCTTCTCATTTATTTCAGTAACTTACTGTGCAAACCATTCCTACCATCCCAAAGGGTGAAGGACATGAGAAAAGAAAAACTGAGACCAGAAAGGGTTCTACTGAATTGTAATGTGGACACTCACATGGGAATTATCAGTACCAGTGTCAGACCAGTTGCCAGATGAAAGATGAATTTGATTCTCTAGTTTCTTTTCTTTGAGACAGAGTCTCACCCTGAGTAGAGTGCCATGGCATCATCATAGCTCACAGCAACCTCAAACTCCTGGGCTCAGGCAATCCTTTTGCCTCAGCCTCCAGAGTAGCTGGGAGTGCAGGTGCCTGCCACAATGCCCTGCTAGTTTTTCTACGTTTAGTAAAGAAGAGGTCTCGCTCTTGCGCCTGCTCTCCAAGGCTTGTTTTCAACTCCTGAGATCAAGCGATCCACCTGCCTTGGCCTCCTAGAGCACTAGGATGACAGGTGTGAGCCGCTGTACCTGGCCAGCAGATCTAATCTGATACCTAGGCCTAGTAAAACAACCCCTAGGATACTTTTCAAAATAATCCTATTTTACTCACACCCACAGTTCCATCTCTTGCATGAACTATCTGGAGTAACACCTTAATTGGAGTTCTTTCTTGCTTTTGTTTTTGACACTCATCTCACATCAGTCCATCTTCCAGATGCTGCTGCCAGAATGACCAGTTACCATATCACGACTTTGCAGAAAACCTTTGGGTGGCTCCCCATAGAATAAAATCCATGTCAGATATTCCACAGGACCTTCTGAAAACATATTAGCAAATTAACAGGCAACCTTTTTTTTTTTTTTTTTGCAGTTTTGGCCAGGGCCGGGCTTGAACCCACCACCCCTGGTATATGTGGCCGGCGCCCTACTCCTTGAGCCACAGGCACCACCTTTAACCGGTGACTTTTCACCAAATATATGTCAGGGACTGGCTGAAGCTTTTGTGTTTATAATTGTAGCTGATCCTTAGACTAATCCTTCAGAAGAGACATTCATGTACTCAGCCTTGCCTAAAGATACAATTTGTAGAATGTTATACACAACTTGGCAAATACTTTACCTATTATCATAATCTCTTTTTACCAATCCTTTCTTTTATTCCATGAAAGTAAAACATAAATCACAGATTGTCATAACTGCATTGATTGAAAATGATACAAGGCAACATTATGCGATTTTTATACATTTGTGCTAGCAACAGTAACTTAAAATCAATGATTTGGAGAGAAATTATTCAGGAAATCTTAATGACTTATTATAGTAAAAACACTTATAAGAGCGCATCCATTAATGGAGGACAATTACTGGAAATTTCAATTTAATATTCAGGAAATCAATTAACTAGTATTTAATTACTTAAAATTATGATCCGTTAGTAAACATTGATACACTTTGCTTACAAATATCACTTCTGATTATGGTTCATCAGGAAACAAAATGAAAGTGATCATCCAAAGTGATCTGACTCGCTCCCTGTTTCCGGAACTTCACTGTCTTTCTCTGCGAATTGCTATTGTGTAGAACCAGAGACCATTAGAGCAGAAAGACATGCTGAGGTCAGCCCGCCCCTCCTCCTGTTACAAGGCAGACTTTGAGTCTCAGTGCAGTGCCCCAGGGCCCCCTCAGGCTGTGCAGCTCATTCAGAACTGTCCTGGGACTAGACTCAAAAGCTCCCAGCTCCTGGGGTTGCCTCTGTTCTGACCATTGCTTGTCTTGAAATAACCTACAACTCAGAGAGGGAACCAAAGGGCATGCACCCTCTTTCGTTTTCCTTTTTTTTTAGTTTGGAGCTTGTAAAACTCCATGTCTGCTTCGGAAAGTCATTCTCTAAACTCACCTAGCACCCTCGGCTGAATCCTTCTCTCCCTGCGTCTGCTACAGTTCACTAGGCATCCTTTCCACTCATTTTCCAGTATTTTCTGCGTTGCTATTGGCATAACATCCTATCAGTGCAGTTAATTACATCCACTTGGAGTGTGAAGGACAACTTGATTGTCTCAAAGAGCCAGAGGCCATATAATCCATCTCACTGCTCTCATAAAACAAGGTCCCAATTGTCTGGGCTACAGGGGAGGTGAAAGGGATGCCCCCTGAGAGGGATGACCCTTGGGAATGTGCTGGCACCCATTTCCCGCCACAAATGGAAAAGGCACAAAACAGGTTTCTGCTTCTCATCCTCCAGGGGCAGAAAGAACCACCTTGTGGCTCTCTGCTTCAGATCCACACTGAGATGCTCTGAAACCTCCACAGGCCTAGTGGCTTCCAATTTATAAGTCAATACCATTCTCTCCATTCCGAACTTGGTTACACTTAAATGTGGCTAAGTGTGCACATCTGATTACGCCTCCGGATCATTTTTGCAACTTATCTGGAAAAATAATAAATAGTGTGGTTATGAATCTGACTGCTTAATGTGGCTAAACTCTTGGGATCCTAAGTTTCTTGTTCCAGTATGACATTTATAGAAATGTTTAGATTTACCAAACGGTATCCAATTTCCTGCTTCTGTATTTGAAAGAATAACCAGAAATTAAACCTTGTTGCATGTATGGTCAGAATACTTTTATCACTTTGTTCTTCATCTTCAAATATGAGAAAGGATTGAGAAACTGGAGACCCAGCAGAGGATGAGCTATTGTTTTTGAAGGCAGGCTCCTCACCTGATCCCAGTCCATGCAGGCTGCCACCAGGTGTGGCCTTACTGAGGCATCTTGCAAGACCAAGTTGTCAAACCGCATGTGATGTGGCCAATTCCAGTCCAAACCCACAGCACCGAGTCATGAATTCAACAGGAAGAAGGGACGGGGACCATGTTCATAACACGAACTCTGGAGCACTCTGAGATCCTGACGGCAAATATGGTGCAATAAAGTCCTACACGCTGTTACACACCAGAGGACCTTCTGAGTGGCTTTTGAGAATCTCTGCTGTGGTCTTAGTATGAGAACCAGTTACACTTCTCCCTGCAGCTGACTTCTCCGTATGAGACAGACACTGTAAATTATACACCTTGTTCACACAGCCCTCTGCGGGCTCACAGCCACAGGGGGGCTATATGCATGAGCTTTGTTCTTACCTTTCCCTTACTACGCTCATTTACCTTTTCCTTCTAAAAAACATTTTAAAAATGACATCCATGCACACTGCACGTGGGATTCATGTAATAGAGAAAAGTACAGAACACACAAATCCCGGCTTCCCCTTGCAGCCTCATTCCCATTCACCTCCTCAGAGCTCCTGTTTTCTTGTGTGCGAACGACCAGATCCCTGTCTACCGCTTTCCAAGGTTCTGTGTGGATTCGCATTTCCCTGGGGTTTATGGATGCCATATATATGCTATACAACCCTGCTCTCTTCCCAGTGAGAAGTAAAATTTCCGCAGCCAACAGTGCGCAGCAGCACCTTATTCTTCGCAACAGCTGCAAGGCACAAGGGGAAAGGTTGGCAGGACTTCACGCCATTTCACCATTTTGATAGTTTCTATATTTTTCTCCAGCCATCCTTCCTCAGGGGGTTGGATCACCAGAAGTGCCTCCCAAAAAGTTGCCTAAATTCCCCATCCAGAGCCTGGGACCAGAAGGCAATCAGCATCTACAGCTCTAATTTGTATCGATATCAACAACTGCCTTATCTAAAAGAGCCACACATTTATATTCCCACCAATAGCATCCAAGAATTACCTTTCCCCTGAGTTCTCACTGACACAGATTGTTATTTTTTTATTAGGTTTTGAGAGGTAATTTGTATTGTGTGGTTTAATTGGTATTTCCCTGATTACTCAGGAGGTTCAGCATCTTTCCATATATTTATTTTGTTTCAATGAGTTGCTCATTCATATTCTCAGTCTCAATGGATGATTTATCTATTTTGGGTAGTGACACGTAGCTATTCTTTATATAATCTAGATATTAATGCTATAAACATTGCTAATCGTGTTTCCCCAGTCTACCACTTGCCTTTTAACTGTTCATGTTATCTTTTCTATATAGATCTTTCATACTTAATGAGGCCAATACACCAATTTATCAATCTTTTTTCTTTATTGCTTTTGGGTTTTTCCTCTTAATTACAAAATGTTTCCTCACTTCCAAGATTATATAAGCGTGTGTGTGTGCGCGCACACGTGTGCATATGCACACACACGTATGTAAAATTTTTGATTTTTCTGATGCCGTTAGAAGTTTTATATGTATATTAACGTGGGTCACAAGGACAGTTGTGAAATAGACTATGGGGTCTATGCTATGGCCCCTTATTTTACTTCCAAGAAACACAGTCAACATGTCTGTTCTGATTCACTGATACGAGTTTTACCTAGCTCACCTTATTGGTGTTGCTGGGAGGGGGCTTTATTTGTTTCTATCCATGCAGATTTTACATTTCTTGATTCTTGTGTATTTCAAAACTTGGGTAATGACCCACATGTTTGGGTTCATCTGCCATTAATTTGTGATTGTGGTGTGATGTGTAGTTTTACCAACTTTTAATTGATGGTCGAATACAACATAATGTATCCACCATGGTGGATATGAAAACTTGCACCAAGTGAGTGGTACAGTTAGAGCTCTGGGAGCTGAAGGAAAGTGATGGGATGAAGAGGTCTGCATTGCTGGAAAAGAAGAGGAAATACGCTTTGGGAGTGTCAGAGTAAGAAGATTGTCATGGGCAGCGCCCGTAGCTCTATGGTTAGGGCGCCAGCCACATACACCAAGACTGGCAGGTTTGAACCCAGCCCAGGTCTGCTAAACAATGACAACTGCAACAAACAAGTAGCCAGCCGTTGTGGCAGGTACCTGTAGTCCCAGCTACTTGGGAGGCTGATGTGAGAGAATCACTTAAGCCCAAGAGTTTAAGGATGCTGTGAGCTGTGACACCGTGGCACTCTACGGAGGGCGACATAATGAGACTCTGTCTCAAAGAAAAGAAAAAAAAGATTGTCATGGAAAATTGACCAGGACATTGAGGGAGATATCTGAGTAGAGAAAGTGAAAAGGGAAGAGTTGCAGCAGCTACCCTTGACCTGCCTCCTTCCTTCACAACGGGGTCTGAGAATCTCACCGTGGTGGGCGGCACATGGTTGTTGGCCAGACAGATGACATAGGAGACACTTCTAATAAGTAGGAAATCAAACTTTAACTAAGGCGTCCTAGTCTTCTCATTCTTATTTTATTGTAATGGAAATGTCACATCAGGCCCCAGAGCTTCTTTTGCTGATCTCAGGCCCTGGAGATGAGCCCCCAGAGCCTAGAGAAGGCCCCATGCCCAGGAATCAAGCCCAAGCTACCATAACTAATCCATCATCTGCGGCCAGAAAGGCTGGCTCCGAGTGTCGATGTGGAGTTAATTAGACAAATATCGTGCGCTCGAGTCCAATTGATTATTAAGACACCATACCGAGGATTTCACATCACGGCGTGTATTAGAAACACTGAATTATACCTTGCACGTGCTTGCTCACTTCAGAAACTGTGTGGAGTCATCAAGTGACAATTAGCATTCAGTAGTATCTATGCCCTGTTTTTATCACTGCTAATTTAATAGGAGAGTTATTGTTCTCTACATTAATTCATATCAATAGATTAAATTTGAAGACTGGGGATCCAAGATATATGCTGCTGCTTAACTCTGGGGTAGTTTGCATGCTTTTCTGGTTAGTTTGATTTGCTGCTTCCTATGTTTGCCAGAAAAGAGAGTCTTCAGGCTCTGAAGGGGATCCTGAACTTGGAGAACCCTGGCCAAGTAAATGATGGACGTGGGAGGCAGGTTGTTCTTCTTGGGAAACTGGGAAAGAAGAATACCACTACCCAGTGTTCTAAGGCACCTAATTTCCTCTAAAAAAATTTTTTTCTAAGTCTAGAAGCTGTGGATTTTCAGGTTTCCATGGTACCTGGGACTAGATTGGCCATGGTCACTCTTCCTTGGAGTCTGGATGAAGAGCTTGTTACTGTAGCATGGATGGGTCTACTTTCCTTACGATGAAGTAGAACCATGGCTTTGCTTATCTACCTCTGCCTCCTTGGACAAGGCTTTCTGCTGTGCTGGTGGTGATTCGTAGTTCAAGAATCTACTCATCTCACTCCAAACTCTGGTACTTCTACCCTGAAATGAATAAATAAGATGAGAGCCACTCGTTATTTATGTAGAAAACAAGCTTTTAGTCTGTGGTGCTCCATGATTTTCGTGAGAAGCTCATCCATCTCCACCTCCATCTCTATGTGGAGTGACCACATTTTTTATGGCTTTAATATGTTCCCTCATTCTATGATTAGGGTTAGTTCTATGTCACTGGTCTTGAAAATCACCTCACAGTCAGAGAAAAGCACAAGGAGGTAACCTTTCATTTAGAAATTTAATTAAAAAGAAAAATATATGCTTTTACATTTCATATAATGCTATACCAAGCATTCACATCTTAAAGTGTTTTTGAATCCCTTTTTTTAAAGCGTTCTATTCATAAATACATAAAGTACACTCATAACATATATATACAAAGGGACTCATCTTAAGTGTATAGCTCAGTCCAAGTGAAGAGCTCAGATGTACACACACACACACACACACACACACACAGAGTTATGTAACCAAAGCCAGATCAAAATACAGAACACTCCCACCAAGTTCATGCTGTTCTCATACCAGTTTTCAGACATTGACCCCCAAGTTTCTCCTGATACACCCAAGGCACCTATGCCAACTTCTGCCATCAATGACTTGCTTTGCCTGATCTTAGGCTTCATAACATTGTGTACACACCACTGTCTAAGAAACATTTATTTTGAAAAGTAAAGATTTTTTAGCAAGTCGGTTTTTCCTCACATTACAATATCTCCAATGATACCTGGGTCATTACAGAAATTTTGAGATATCCAAACATCAAGGAACATAAAATCCACACAGATGGAATGAAACCATCTCAGCAACATTGACAAGCCAAGCTTGTTGAAACGTGCACAGGTGAATCAGAAAGGACGCTGTCGACTCTGTTTCTTGAAAGTGAAATAACAGACCGTAACACAGTCTGTCTCAAAACTTTCAGAGTAAACCACATACAATACTTTCTACGAGTAGGCATAATTTTTGGCCTGTTCTTAAACACCTATGAACTTAGATATTCTCAGTTATGATTCCCTGGTCACCACCAATCTTACAAGTAGACTCATATGAGAACATTTAAATTACAAAGGCTACAGAGATATCTATTTCACATCCTCTTTCTCTACTTAGACTTGCTAACATAAAGTGCTAGAGTTGGAAAAATTGTCACCTTTGTTATTCTAACCATCTTGAAAGCTGAGAGTGGAAAGTATAAGAATGGGATCCTGAGTTTACTCCTGTTTTACTTTGGACATTATTACATAGGACTCAATTAACTGTGGGAGGGGAGTTCAGACCGAATTAGATCTAGGAGGTACTATGGCTTTGGGTGAAGATGTACAATAGACAGAACTCTATTATAGGTGAGATATGGCAGGAATCACTACATTGGGTGGCATCAGAAAAGAGCACCCAACCCAGAAACAGGCAATGTTTGGGAGACTAAAGAGATAGGGAGAAATTGGGGTCTTGTATCTGGATTTCATCAGGAGGCTTGGGTCCTTGACAAGAGACTCGCAGGAGGAAGGGAAAGGCTTAGGTTTAGAGAGATGAATTCACCAGGCAGGCCACCAGGACAGGAATCCAGAAGGGAAGGACGTATTCTAAGACAGTGGTTCTCAAAGTGTGGTCCCCAGACAAACAACATAAGCCTGACCTGAAAAAGTACAAATTCTCAGAACTGCTGAATCAGAAACTGTGGCTTGATGCCCAGCAATCTGTTTTAACAAGCACTCCAGATGATACTGGTATAGGCTAAAAATTTGGGAGCCACAAGTCTAAGAATTAAAAACAGGGCGCTAAGTGGAACCTGCTCTCAGGAGTGAGGCACCAACGTTGGAGCTGGGCTAGAGTCACAGGAAATGGCGTTGAGTGCCCGGGTGACAGGCTGCGGTTCCCTTTGTCTCTCGGGGTGGAGACACGAAGACCCTGCTTGGATAGAACCATCAGAAACAGGTAGAGCCTGAGGACACGTGACACATTTTTGGAGGATGTTAGCATGACATGTTAAACTGCTTGTTTTGTCTCCCCACCTTGAAGTCATGAGCTTCTCCAAGGCAGGGACTTTGCCTGATTGATCTTATTTATCTCCACCCACAGTGCCTAATAAAATGCTTGAAACACAACAGAAGCTCAAAAAATGTTTGTGGAATGAATGCAATGGGGAGGGAATGAATGAAGGAATGAACAAATAAAAGAGAAGTTAAACGCGGAGCACGTGTATTGAATGAGCCACGCCGATGAAATGTCCAGAATAAGTGAACACAGTGAGACAGAAAGAATTTGGTGCTTGCCAGGGGCAAGGTGGGAGGGGGAACGGGAAGTGGCTGCTATGGGCACGGGGTTTCCATTGAGAGGGAGGGATTAAAATGTTCTGGAATTAGACAGCGATGGTTGCACAACCTTATGAATATACTAAAACCCACTGAATTGGACACTTTCAAAGGGTGGATTTTATGGTATGTGAATGATATCTCAATAAAAATAATTACATTTTTTAAAAAGCAGAATGTGTGAATATCAAGCAAGGCATTTCTGAAGGTACATTTCATTAGCCAAAAGCGGCGCTTGGAGGACATGGGGCATTGTATGCAATGAAACTTCTCAAGGCAAAACTACAAATGAGAAGGGATGCTGATGTGATCTGAGTATGCCCTGCCCTCCCTCCTTGGGAAGGTTTCCCCAACCAGTACAGCCGTGACAGCCAGGCCCCAAGGAGGTCTGCAGGAAACTGCTCAGACTCGATTGTGTCCAAGTAAACGTGATCCTATCAGCAGCACAGGAGAGCACCAAGGCCAAAGACAGCATTAGCAGAAGTGAGTTCTGGGGCCTTCTCCCTTGCTCAGGCTCTCAATCTGGAAACCAGGAGAATGACATCCGGCAGACCACTCTCTGGAGGAGTTCTGTGACAATCAACCGGGCTAACTCCTGGCAAAAATGCTTTGTTCTCCCTAAAACACAAGCCCTAAAAGTTCTTGCTGCTGTTTGCAAAGATGCAGAACCCAGGCAGGGCGCTGGGCCGGGCCTCTGCTCCGGGGACAGCCCTGGGGTGGAGGGGAACAGGGAAGGGATCTCCAGGCCCGGGCTGCGCGCTCCGGGGAGCAGGGTGTGGGGCCGGGACAGGCCTGCGGGGCCCAGGGTGAGGGCTGCTGGCTCTCCCGGGCTTTACAGCCCTCCCGTTATTACCTCCTCTTTCTTTTTATGCTATTGCCAAAATACCACCATTAATCTTTCGCGCTCCCTAAAGGCAAAACACGGGTAATTGGATTTATCTGGTTTTAGAATTTGTTAGGTTCCGTTACAAAATAAATAAATAACTGCCCTCGGAAGAGGGGCGTCTTCGGGGCTCCCGGTCGTCAGGTGGCAGCGCACGCGGGGGTCCACGCAGCGCCACCAGCTCATTAATCTGGGCTATCTCCTCCCTGCACCTGGTCCCCGCTGTCCGCAGCCGCCTCTCCCTGCTCCTGGCTTGATTTGTTTCCCTCCCCTGACCCGGCCAGCTTCAGAGCCGGCCAGTGCGTCCTGTCTCCCTGCGGGTTTCATCCCCCCATCCCGCCCTGCCCTCTCTTCCACAATTTTTTCTGCATCCATCTCCTGCTGTGCTGTTTTCTCCCCAGATTGTACAGTGAGGCTGTTTAGAACTTCTCTGGGCAGCCTGGAACCTTCTGTTTCTTGTCTTCTTGTTATTTTCATCATTAAATATATAAGTGTGCACGCACGCGTGCACGCGCACACACACTCCTACAACAGAATAATGGCATGTGATTCAGGCCAGTGACTCACAGGGAAGCCTGCTGGATACTATTTTGAACTTTTGGACTTTGTTGTATGAGAAGGTGCTGTCTGGCACTGCTGAAACCATCTTGCAGGCATAAAAGATGCTGATCTCAGCACCGGAGATGATCCAAACTCACCCTGGAATCTGCTCCTTCCAGCATCCTTACCAAGTGGCACTATTAATATTAGCATTGCTTGCCTGCTCTTTACTGTTAGGCTGTTTTTCTTGGTGCTGGAAGCATCCTATCTGCTGTCCGATGTTCCCCTCCAGCCAGGGCTTGATTAGACCACGAGTGGACATTTACCCCAAGCTGGGATACTCAGATTTTGTCTCCTGGAAATTTAGAAATAGGACAGAGCAATACTAGAAAATGTGTGGAGACCAGCTTGAATGCAGGACCCACAAAGTCATAAGATGCAAGATGGTCACTTCTTCCCACAGAAGCAGAGAAAGAAAAAGGGACAAAGGACCCTCTGTGTAGGAAAAAAGTCAGAATAAGAGACCATGTGACCACACGGAGAGAGGCAAATAAAAGAGGGCTGCCTGTGTTCTAGAGCAGTGGCCCCAATCTTTTTGGCACCAGGGACTGGTTTCATGGAAGACAATTTTCCTATGCACCAGTGGGGTGAAGCCCAGGTTTGGGGATAATTCAAGAACATGACATTTATTTTATCTCTATTATTATTAGCTTGTAATGCATAAAGAAATAATTATACAACTCACCTCATGAAGAATCAGGGTGAGCCCTGAGCTTGTTTTCCTGCAACTAGCCAGTCCCATCCTCTATTTACAGCCACACCCCAGCACTGTCATCGCCGCCTCTGCTCCACCTCAGCCATTAGACTCTCATGAGGAGCACACAACCTAGATTCTTCTCATGTGCAGTTTACAGCAGGGTTTACACTCCTGCGAGGATCTAATGCCAGGGCTCTGATAGGAGGCAGAGCTCAGGCAGTGACGCCAGCCATGGGGAGCAACTGCAAATAACAGATGAAACTTCTCTGCTCACCTGCTGTGCAGCCCAGTTCATCACAGGCCAAGGGCTGGCATGAGGCTGCAGCCCAGGGATTGGGGATTGAGTTCTAGAATTTCTACCTCCTCGTCCCCTTCCTTCAGAAGCTAACGTTCCTTACTTCCCCTGAGTTCTATGGTTCTTGTAACACAGCCGACTTCTTTATTTAAATAGCTTGAATAGTTTTTTTCCCTACATTTTAACAAAAAAGGTAAAGCAAAATATTGTTATACTCACAACTAGAGATACGAGGATTAATAAAATATTTTCTCTCCCTTCCAGGCTCTTAGCCCTATGAACACAAGATATGTATAATTACTGCTGCTGGAACCTTTGAGATTGTGTCATAGTTAATCATCTGAATATCCTAAGAGTGTGAAAATACCAGTTTATTCACCTTGCACACTCTGGTGAACAGGAAACACTAAGAAGGTTAGATACACATTTTTTTCCAAAAAAATAGTACACAAAACTAGTTTTGCTTACATGATTATCAGATTCAGAAGTGTGTGCCTCAGGACTCTTGATTCTGTATGTCTGATGCTAAGTGCAGGAATCTGTATTCCAAAAAAATCTTTCTGGTCAGTGTGATCCCAAACTTGGCTTGAAAAGCTTAGAAACCAGCAAGAGAAAGACAACTGAGGAAAATCAGAAAAGATTAAGAAGATATAACATCTGAGAGAGACCAGGAAGATGAGTAAGACCTGCCATAGGGAGGAAGTTGGGAAGGAACTTTTCAAGAAGAAAAAGAGCAAATTACAAATCACTGCACAAATAAAAGTTGCTTATGTTCATTATTATTTCTACTTTGCTGTGGTCAGAAATATACAAATGTCTGATGACATCCACTTACACAATTGGGAAGGAGAGGAGGCCAGACAACAGGTGTAATCTATCTGCCTTTGTCAAGCGGACATTAGTAACAGGTTCTACGGAGCCACCATAGCTAATTCAAATATGTCTGTGGAATCCCATTCCTGCCCTCAAGAAACTCACATCCAGTTGAAGAAAAAGGGTTGCCTGGACACTGGATACCCCACCTAGTTCATGATTCTGTCCTTTTAATCTCTCTCTCATTTAGAATCAGGATTTTTGCTTTGTTGCCCACGCTGGACTCAAACTCCTAGACTAAAGCAATTCTCCTGCCTCAACCCCCAAAGAGTTGGGACTTCTATTAGTGCACACCACTGCACCTGGCTTGGAAACTTCTTTTAACATTTCCTGTAAGCAGGTCCATTAAAAACAAATCCCTTTGATTTCTGTTTCTCTGAGAAATTCTCTTTTTTATTTAGGTTGGTGATTCTTTTCTTGTAACATTTTCTACACTTCACACCATTCTTTTCTTTTTTGCATGGTTTCTAAAGCCAAATTCAATGTAATTCTTAGTCTTGCTCCTCCATAGGTAATGTTTTTCCCTTTTGATATTTTCTGATTTTTTGTTTTCTTTGCTTTTGAAATTCTTCAGTTTGAACATCAGATGCTTAGGTGCAGATTTGTTTTGGTTTTCATTCATCCTGTTTAGTGTCCTTTAGTGAGCTTCTGGGATCTGCGGTTTGGTGTCTGACATTAATCTTGCGATATCCTCAGTTACTATTATTATACATATTTTCTTCTCTTTCTTTTGCTTCTGGTATTCTCATTGCATATTCATTGCACTTTTTGTAATTGCCCCAGAGTTCTCAGACTTGTGTTCTCGTTTTTTCTATTTTTTTTCTCTTTGCTTTCTAGCTTGGAAAGTTTCCATTGGCATGTTTTCAAGCCCCATGATTATCTCCTCAGCTGTGTCCAGTCCACTGATGAGCCCATCAAATGAGCCCATTCCTCATTTCTGTAACAATGTTTGCTTATTTATTTTATTTCTAGCACTTCATTTTGATTCTTCCTTAGAATTTCCATCTGTCTGCTTACATTACTCATCTGTTCTTGCTTGTTGTCCATTTTATTTCCAAGTTGGCCAATATTTATTTCCATATTTATTTTAAATCTCCAGCCTGAGAATTTCAACCTGCCTGCCATATCTGAGTCTTCTTCTTAGGTTTGCTCTGTCTCTTCAAACTATGATTTTTGCCCTTTGGGTAGTGAGCATTTAGAGCTGGGAATTTCCCACCTGCTTCCAGTGGATTAGAGTTCTGGTAAAACCCAATGTAATTAGGCTCTGGTAACACAGTTTCATTTGAGGGCAGGATTTTGTTAGGAAGAGCAAAATCTTCTGGGCTCCTTTCAGAATGGTTCTCTGATCTGGCTGGTTTTTCATTTTCACTCTGAGAACAGGATGAGGCTTCCAGGGGTAAAACTCACAAAAGCGTGGGGCTCCCTTATGATGCATCTGGAGCTTTTATGTCTCAAGTTAGTCCACACTCCATGTCCAGCAATCAGTCAATTACATTTTAAGTATTCCTAATGATACTATAGAACTACTGGACAAACATAAATGTAAAGAACACTCCAATGCAACAAAAGCAGACAATCATTTTTCTCAAGTGGACATGGAATATTCTTCATGATAGATCATGGATTAAACACGTCTCTCTCCCTCTCTCTCTCTTTTTTTTTTTTTTTTTTACACAGAGTGTCACTTTGTCACCCTTGGTAGAGTGCCATTGCATCGTAACTACACCAACCTCAAACTCTTAGGCTCAAGTGATCCCCTTGCCTCAGCCTCCCAAGTAGCTTGGACTACAGAAGCTGGCCACAATGCCCGGCTATTTTTAGAGACAGGAGTCTCTCTCTGGCTCAGGCTGATCTTGAACTCATTAGCTCAGGTGATCCACCAACCCTGGCCTCCCAGAGTGCTAGGATTACAGGCATGAGCCACAGCACCCAGCCAAGACACAAGTCTTAATAAATCAAAAACAGTAAAATCATGCAAGTTATCTTCCCTGACCAGAATGGAGTGAAACTAAAAATCAGCAGCAGAAGGAAAACTGGAAAATACATAAATAGGTGTAAATTTACGTGGATCTGCGGTTAGGTATCTGACATTAATCTTGTGATATTCTCAGTTACTATTATTATAAGTATTTTCTCCTTTTGCTGTAAATTAAGCAACACACTTTCAAGCAACCTATGAGAAAATAAAGAATTTATATTAATCTGGAAACAATTGTAAATGAAACATATCAAAATGTATAGGGTGTAGTGAAAGCAGTGCTAAGATAGAAATTCACAGTTCTAAACAAATACAAAATCTCTCATTTACCTAGCTTTAACCACTAAAGAACTAGAAAAATGAGAAAAAAACTAAAAATGAAATTAGCAGAAGGAATAAAATGATATTGAAGCAAGATAAATAAAATAGAGAATAGAAAACAATAGAGAAAATCGACAGAACCATTCATTTATTCTTTAAAATGACAAGAAAATTGACAAAGCTATATTGACTAAGTAACAGGGAGAGAAGATGCAAATAACCAAAATCAGTCATGACCGGGAGGACACTGAAAAAAATTTTTAAGTAATAAAAAGGATTATAAACTAGTATTATGGTCAAAAGTGTGCCAACATGTTGAATAACCTAAATCAATGACCAAATTCCTAGGAAGACAAGGAATTGCTAGCCTACCAAGAATCAGTCATAAAAAAGTAAAAAATCTGAACAAATCTATAGCTAGTAAAGAGTTTAAATCACTAATAAAGAACTTCCCAACAAAGAAAAGCCTAGGGTCAGACTGCTTTACTGTGAATTCCACCAAGAATTTCCAGGATAATTAACAATTGGTGGGATTACACCTGCAGTGCATCTTACAAGAATATATGTGAAACTTAGTAAATGTAGAATGTAAATGTCTTAACACAATAACTAAGAAAACGCCAGGAAAGCTATGTTAACCAGTGTGATGAAAATGTGTCAAACGGTCTATAAAACCAATGTATGGTGCCTATGATCGCATTAATGTACACAGCTATGATTTTATAATAAACAATAAAATGAAATAAAAAAAAAACAGTAGTTTTCCTCAGACTGTTCCAAAAAATTGATGAGGAGGAAGCACTTCCCGACGCACTCTCTAAGACAACGTTACTCTAGTAACAGTCAAAGTTAATGCTAGGAGAACAAACAAAAAACCTATAGACCAACATCCCTTAAAAATATCGAAGCAAAATTTTCCACAAAATATTAGCAAACTGAATTCAACAGCTTATTAAAAGAATTATATTCCATGATCAAGTGAGATTTATTCATACAATGCAAGGATGGTTCAAAATACTAAAATCAGTCAATGTAATACACCATATTAACAGATGTAGAAAACAAAACAAATACATGATCATCTCAACTTATACAGAAAAAACAGTAGATAAAATTCAATATCCTTTCATGATGAATGATACTAAACAAAGAATAGAAAGAAACCATCTCAACATAATAAAGGCCATTATGAAAATTCCACAGCTAACAAAGCACTCAATGATGAAAGACTTAAAGTTTTCTCCTAAGATCAGAAACAAAGCAAAAATGTCTGCTTCTGTCACTTCTATTCTACATGGTAATGGAAGTTCTAGCTGGAGCAATTACACAAGAAAAAATGATAAAGGTATCTAAATTGGAAAGGAAGAAGTTAAGCTGTCTCTGATCTCAGATAACATGATCTTATCGGTGGAAAACTCCAAAAATTACACATACACCACAATTATAATGAATAAACAAATTTGGCAAAGTTATAGTATATAAAATAGCACAAAAAATCAGTTGCATTTCTATACACTAACAATAAACAATTTGAAAAAGAATTTAATAAAATAATTTATATCCAATAGCATCAAAAAGAATGAAATATTTAGGAATAAACTTCACTAACAAAGGGAAACAGTTGTACACTAGAATATCAAAACACTGTTAAAATAAACTTAAGAAGAGAGACGTAGATTACTCCTGCAACCGGTGATCTTGTCAAGTTCGGTCTCCTTTCAGGCGTAAGGATGAAGGAAAGAAGAAATAAGAAAGAGCTTCCAAGCTTTCGCAAGTTGCTAAAAACTAGTAAAGTCAAGCTTGAAAACAAGCTAAAAAATAAACAATTTAAACAACAAAGAGCTCTCAAGAAGTACCGAAAAGAACAGAGGAAACTAAGGCAAGCTGTAAGAGATGCTGTGTCTAAGAAACCAATTCCATTGGAGGACCCAAAGGATAAACGTGGACCAGTGAACCTGTTCATACCAGGAAACGAAAGCATGAGCACATTATAGATACATATGAAAAAATAGCAAGAACTCTACAGACCTAACCAGAGAAGGGACTGATTCATTTGCTTCCTATCAAAGATAAAAGTGGTATAATCCCACAGACCAGGGAGAAGCCAGTTATTGACAGTAACAAAGAAGAAGAGATGGTGCTTGAGGAAGAGATCATTGAGGATCCTATTCAAGAGCTGACCATAGAAGAACATTTGATGGAGAGAAAGAAGAAACTACAGGAGACGAAACTGCGTATTGCAGCCTTGGCATCTGCTGTATTATCAGACACAGAAAGTAATATTAAAAAATTGAAAGAATTACGTTCCATGCTGATGGAACAGAATCCTGATGTGGCTGTTATTGTCCGAAAGCTGGTGATTGTTTCTCTAATGGAGTTATTTAAAGACATTACTCCTTCATATAAAATCCAACCTCTCACAGAAGCAGAAAAATCTTCCAAGATCCGCAAGGAAACTCAAAAGTTGAGAGAATTTGAAGAAGGCCTGGTTAGCCAATACAAATTTTATTTGGAAAATCTGGAGCAAATGGTTAAAGATCGGAAGCAAAGGAAGATGAAGAAAAGTAATGTAGTTTCCTTGAAAGCATTACAAAGGACTGGCAGAAGGAACTGTGAAGTGCCTGTGTGAGCTGTTGGTGGCGCTCCCTCATTTTAACTTCCACAACAACATTATTGTATTGATTGTCCCACTTATGAATGACATGTCAAAACTGATATCCGAAATGTGTTGTGAGGCAGTAAAGAAACTCTTCAAACAAGATAAATTAGGCCAAGCTTCTCTTGGTGTAATAAGTAATTTCTGGTTTTGTGAAGGGCAGAAATTATGACGTTAGGCCAGAGATGTTAAAAACATTTTTATGCCTAAGAACCAAGGAAGTAGAAGTGAAAAAAGATACAAAAGACATTAATAAACCAAAAAAGCTTATGACTTTTAAGGAAAAGAGAAAGAATCTATCAAGAATGCAGAGAAAGTGGAAAAAAGCAGAAGAGAAACTAGAACGAGCGCTACGGGAGTCCGAAGCATCAGAGAGCACTGAGAAAAAACTTAAATTGCACACGGAGACTCTGAATATTGTGTTTGTAACCTACTTCAGAATATTGAAGAAGGCCCAGAGGTCACCTCTCCTGCCAGCAGTTTTAGAAGGCCTTGCCAAGTTTGCTCACCTTATAAATGTGGAGTTTTTTGATGATTTATTAGTAGTTCTTCATACTCTCATTGAATCTGGAGACCTAAGCTATCAGGTCCAGATAGCTTTTCACTGTGTCCAGACTGCTTTTCATATTCTTTCTGGACAAGGTGATGTTCTGAATATTGATCCAGTGAAATTCTATACCCATCTCTACAAAACACTGTTCAAGTTACATGCAGGTGCTACCAATGAAGGTGTTGAGATTGTACTCCAGTGCCTTGATGTCATGCTGACTAAGCACAGAAAGTAAGTTTCTCAGCAGCGAGCGTTTGCCTTCATCAAGCGCCTTTGTACCCTAGCTCTTCATGTTCTTCCAAATTCAAGCATTGGCATTTTAGCAACTACCAGAATATTAATGCATACTTTCCCCAAAACAGATTTGTTGCTTGACAATGAATCTCAGGGAAGTGGAGTTTTCCTCCCTGAGCTGGATGAGCCTGAGTACTGTAATGCCCAGAACACTGCTCTGTGGGAATTGCATGCACTTCAGAGATATTATCATCCCATAGTGCAGAAATTTGCATCTCACCTGATCGCTGGAGCCCCTTCTGAGGGCTCAGAAGCCCTCAAACCAGAGTTGAGTTGAAGATCGGCTGTGGAACTGTTTGAGGCCTATAGCATGGCAGCAATGACATTTAATCCTCCTGTTCAGTCTTCAGCCTCCAAAATTAAGGGTAAAAATTTACAAGGGGATTCCTTTTTGAATGAAGATTTAAATCAGTTGGTCAAAAGACATTGCAATGAAGTCGTTACTCAGTTGCCTTTGGATTTCACCAAATGTTTGGAAACATCACTGCAATTGTAGAAGAATGAAGAGTCAGTGGACTTCCTTGTGTATATGTGTGTGTGCAGATACACAAAAAAAATAATAAGCTATTAACTTAGGACCTTTTCTTTTTATACAAAGAAAACTTCCTAAGAATGATTAGGAAGGGGAGGAAGAATTACCTTTTGCATAGTAGTTCTGTCCCCGTTCTAAAAATGTTATTTCATTAAGGAGATTGAAAGCTGTTCCCCCACCCCAATAGTTGGAAATTTCTATCATTAACATGTTGCCTTTTTAAAACTTCATGTACCCATAGTAAGTTATAGTTAAAAAAATATCTTTGGACTGGATCTTACTGAAATCCAGTTGATGTATTAATTTTAGAACATAGAGCACAGAAAAATCAAGACCATGAGAATACTTGTTACCATTTAATATTCTTTATAACTACTCTTTACAACTGAATAAATATTATTTTTATTACAACAGTAAAAAAAAAAAAAAGAAAAGAAAAAAGAAGAGAGAAGTAAATGGGAAGATACCCCAGATTTATGGATTGGTAGACTTCATATAGTTAAGATGTCAACTCAAAACAATCTACAGACTCAGTGTCATCCCTGCCCAAAACTCAATGACTTTTTCTTATGGAAACAGAAAAATCTATCCTAAAATTAATATGCAATTTCAGTAGACCACAAATACTCAAAACAATCTTGAAAAAGAAAAATAAAGCCAGTAGTCTCTTACTTCCTAATTTCAAAACATAGCACAAAGCTATAGTAATCCAAATAGTGTATTCCTGGCATCATGACAGTCGTAGAGCCTAATAGAATAGAGAGAGAAGATATAAATCCTTTAATATGCAGTACATTCAAATGATTTTTGACAAGTATCCTAAGACTATTCAGTGGGGGAAAGGACAGGCTTTTCAATAAATGGTGTGGGAAAAACTGGATATCCATCTGCAAAGTAATAAAGCTGGATTCCTACATCATACCATGTACAAAAAAATAAACTCAAAAAGAATCAAAGACTTAAAGAGCTAAAACTATAAAACCTTTAAAAGAAAACACAGGGAAAAAGCTTTATGACATTGGATTCAGCAATGAGTTATTGGATTTAATGCCAAAAAACATAGGCAAAAAGGGGGAAAAACAGAAAAATTTGATTAGAGTAAATTTTTAAACTTTTGTACATCAAAAGACACTGCCAACAGAATGAAAAGGCAACCCATCAAACAGGGTGAAGTATTTACAAGTCATATATCTGGTAAAGGATCAATATCCAGAATACATAAAACCCCCACAACTCAATGAACAAAGAATACAATTTAAAAATGGACAATCAGCTTTAATAGGCATTTCTCCAAAAAGATACACAAATGGTCAGCATGAACATCTACATCTCTAATCACTAGGGAAAGGCCCATCAAAATTGAGGTGAGATACCACTTCATACCCCTTAGAATCACTATTCTGAAAAAAATCAAAAATCGTAACAACAGAAAACAAATTTTGGCAAGAATGTGATTGTACATTGCTGGTGACATATAAAATGGTTTGACCACTATGGAAAATGATAGTGCAGTTCCTGAAAAAATTAAACATACAGGGCGGTGCCTATGGCTCAGTGAGTAGAGTGCCAGCCCCATATACCAAAGTTGGTGGTTTGGCCAAACTGCAACAAAAAAATAGCTGGGCGTTGTGGGGGGCACCTGTAGTCCTGGCTACTTGGGAGGCTGAGGTAAGAGAATCGCCTAAGCCCAAGAGTTGGAGGTTGCTGTGAGCTATGATACCAGAGCACTCCAACAAGGGTGACAAAGTGAGACTCTGTCTCAAAAAAAATTAAACATACAATTACCATGTGACCCAGCAATTCCACTTTTAGACATAAGCCAAAAGAACTGAAATACAGGATTTAAACAGATATTTGTATACCCATAACATACCAGCATTATTCTTATAGTGAATGCAACTCGAGTGTCTATCAAAAAAAGAATGGATGAACAAATGTGGTATAAACATGTACATTGTAATGTTATTCAACCTTAAGAAGGAAGGAAATTCTGGCACATGGTACCACACAGATAAACCTTGAAGACATTATGACAAGTGTTGTGTGATACCACTTGCCTGAGCTACCTACTGTGGTCAAAATCACAGAGACAGAAAAATAGAACTGTTGGATTCCAGAGTCTGGGGCAAGGGAAGAATGGGCAGTTATTGCTCAATGGATACAAAATTTCAGTTTGAAAACACGAAATGGGATCTGGAGATGATGGTGCTAACGGCTAGGCGGCTGTGTAAATATCGTAGTCCTGTCTGGATGTTCCCTGGTCCCCCAGCTCCCAGTGTCAAGAATGAGTACTGGTACCAAACCAAGCCAAACGACAGAGGGATCACAGATGCAAAGCATTCCCATGCCAACAGTTTGTTACAGGAAAAAGAAAGGATAAAAGTAAATAGAAGTTACACCACGTGAAAATACATTCCAGAGAGAGAGGAACATCTTCGGCAGAGGAGGAAGACCCGGAGTCCCAGCACACGGCTGCCTTCATCAGCTCACTAGTCTGTCTCCCCTTCTCCTGCCTTTGGGGTGACTGACGGATTGGGATGAAACCAAGGTTTACATCACAGGTTTAAACAGAAGGTCATGAGCTCAGAGTCAGTTACAGATCACTAGGAATTTTCTACTACGAATGTTCCCACCAGGGAACAGCTCCTAGCTGCAGTCTGGTTCCCAGCTACAAGTCTGTTAACCGCCCTCCAACCTTAGCCTCTCCTTGCCTTGTTTATCCTCCTCCAGACCTAACGAATGTACTTAATGCCACTGAATTGTACACTTAAAATTGGTTGAAATGCTAAATTTTATGGCATGTACATTTTACCACAATAAAAAAGGGGGCAGCGAGGAACTTGTGGGGGTAAATGTTCTGCACCTGATGAGGCGGCGGTTACATGAGTGAATATATGTGATCAAATTTATTGCTGTGAACACTAAGTATGGTGTGTTTTATTTTAAGCAAATTTTCTTCCTCCCTTCCTTTTAATCTCTCTCTCCTTCCTGATCTGTTGGGTCTGTATTCAGCCAACATATTTACATATTCAACATATGTGAATGTTTAGAGAGGAGAACCCAGAATTAATTCAACTTTATCATTTCCACACTGCCTAGAATAGTGCTTGTAGGTACCCAAGCAAACGGCTTGCTTAAATTGTTAATTCAGTAAGTTATGTTTTGTAAAAAGTAATAACTACTATTTATTGTGATATCATCTACTCCCTCCCCACAGCCGAGTGAAGAGGGTAGGCAGTCCTTATTTTTTTAATCGGGAAATTGAGGCTTAGAGAAATTGAGTCTCTTGTCCAACCACATATAGTCATTAAGTACCTGAAGGGGGATCTGAAATGAGCCTTTTGACTGTAAAGCCAGTGTTCTTAACCTCTCAATTGAGGTTACACTTTATCTTACAATTTGCTAAGCGCCCATTGACTTGCCAATTGTAAAACGGAGCATATAATCAAGAACCTTCTATAAACTGTCTCTCATGCGCAAGTACAGCAGGACGCATGCTACCGGGGCGTACTCAGGGGCCTCACAGAAGAGCATGTTACTGAAGGAAGCAACTGCATTTCAGATGGCCAAGGAGACGAGTCCATGATTCCCTTCATCTTGACATGCCCTGGGGAATGCTAAGAGATCATTCAGATTGGATTTTCCATCCCTTGAAGTTTGCAAATATTCTTCCAAAATGTACCATCCTCTATTAAGTGACCTTGGTGAAAAGGTCACTTAACGAGGAGGGGGTACAAGCATCCCTCCCTTGCAACTGCCCAGAATCTCTTGCCACTTGCTTTGGGAATGCACGTTTATAAAATAGGCAAATGCTGCAATTATAACAAGCAGGAAGAGGCGGGACAAGTGAAGTACAAACTATGTAGGGAGAAAACAATCTCTCAGCTAGGATTCAAACGCCAGGGTCTGTGTTTGTAATCTCAGTGACTTCTGGATTACTCAACACAGGTGAGCATGTTGAGAAGGTAGAGGGGGTGTGTGTGTGTGTGTGTAAGAGGAGGAGAAACAGAGGAAGAGAGAAGGAGATAAAGGAGAAGTATCCATCTTTTCAAAACCCTTGGCGCACCTACTAAGAATTAGGTCTATCTGCTGGACAGTAAAGACACAAAGATAAATAGAGGACATTAATGCATTGAACAAAGACCATGGAAGACGCAATGGAAATGACACTGGGAAGAGAATTATCTTTAGAGATGGCATAAAAAAGTACTGAGCAGTACACATTTGAGTACTGTAACTCCTTCCTCTTACACAGGGTGCCTTAGAGACAATGACTTGGCGTGAGCACCACCCCTCTCATAAAACATCCGACTGATTCAATTTCCCATATGCACAGATAGTGAGTCCTTCTTTGATCTATCATGAGAGGCCCAAACCATGAGTGGGAGGCTGTACATGTGAAGCCATCAGTGGATGGTCCAGGTGAACAAAATACCTGATATAGCAAACCATATAGCTGAGAATAAATTGTTTAATTGCACAGAAGCAGGGCAGATGGGACAGAGCCTGGACTTCACAGGCTGCCTGGATGTGAGGTGATCGCCAAAAAGAACATTTGGGTCAGCAGGCAAACATAAGCATTGGGAAATTCTTAAACCACCAGTAGTGTCCCTCAGAGTAGAGGTCTGGGCACGACCAGGCAGGATGTCCGATCACCCAGGGAGTGAAGAAGTGAAGATTAGCAGGTCACGGGCTAGGATGCAGTGAAAGAAGGGGACTCCCGGCAGTGCCAGTAGGTGATAAGCAAAGTTCAGAAAGGGCCGGAGCCCAGCAGCGAGAACCTGGTCCTTAAGTTGCTCTTGCCTCAGCTTAGGATGGGCACTGGACACCAGGACACTGGACACCAGGACACGTGCAGTCTCATGCAGAGAGAGAGGAGATGTTCATAACTCCTAAGCTCCAAAGGGAGAGCCCATTCATTCTTACCCAGCCACTACCTTTTTTCTCCTTTTCTCTACCTTCAACTATCCAGTAATTCCACCTTGGAGTTTTTTTCTTTTTTGGAGGCAGAGTCTCACTATGTCACCGTAGGTAGAGTACTGTGGCGTAGCATCACAGCTCACAGCAACCTCAAACTCTTCAGCTTAAGAGATCCTCTTGCCTCGGCCTCCTACTAGCTGGGACCACAGGCCCCAGCCATCGTTGTTATTGTTATTTAGCAGGCCCTGGCTGGGTTTGAACCCACCAGCCCCGGTGCATGTGGCTGACACCCTAACCATTGGGCTACAGGAGCCGAGCTACACCTCGGACCTTTTTAATTCACACAAGTACATACTATTCCCTCCTCCTCAGCCTCCCTTTCCCTTCTTCTGGAAATTTGCTCTCCTACGCTCTCCTTTCACATATCATTCCATTTTTGTCTTTCTTTTTTTTCCTTTATCTATCTTCCTTCCTTCATCAACATTTATGAAAATTTCTCCAAATGGCAGAGTAGTGAAAAATGTATATGTGAACCAAAGAAAAACTATGCATTTTAAAATTAAATCTGGCTCAATAGAAACAATAGTACAAACTTGCAAACTTTTGAAAGTATTCAGAAACATCTTTGAGAAAACATTTCCATATTATCTTCCTCTAATTACTTCTACTTTTCTTCAGCGTTGCCATTCACAATAAATAGAAAATTATCGTATTCATTTTTTTTCTCTTTTGCATAATTACTTCTACAACAACACTGTTTTCTATTATTCTTCATTACTAGTATATAGCATTTTGGGTAATTGTGAATTGAATTATCTTCTGCAGACTAGCCAGAAAACTTAACAGCCATGTATAACATTTTTTATTCTTATTATGCAATAGAAACTTGGTTAATTGAGATACCATAAATCTTCAGGTCCAGTGAAAATGTTTAATATTCAAAACCAATTTCTAAAAGTTTTATTGATCAGCACTTTTACGGGAAGCCGGGTCAAGGGCTCGAACATCTCTTTGATTTAAGCAAAATGTAACCTCCCCCAGGGAAGAGGAGGCCAGAGCAGGTCGTGTGATTTTGTTTCTCTGGGGTATGAATCAGCAGCAAGGTGAGGACAAAGCCTATGCCCCTCCACCCTCTCCAGTTTCAATCGATATGGGGGTGTAAGGATGGGAAGGAGGGCTAGAGAATGAAATATTTTAGACGTTAAACAAATTACTTCTGTTCATTCTTCTTCTTTTTTTTTTTCTTGAGACAGAGTCTTACTCAGTAACCCTGCCTAGGTAGAGTGCTGTAGCATCATAGCTCACAGCAACCTCAAAGTCTTGGCCAATCTTCTTGCCTCAGCCTCCCAAGTAGTTGGGACTATGGGTGCCCCCCCAGTGCCCAACTAGTTTTTCTATTATTAGTAGAGACGGCGTCTTGCTCTAGCTCAGGCTAGTCCATATGTGGGCATTACTCATTTCCTCAGAGTCCTGTGTTGGGTTCTTACCAACAGATGGCCTGCTGATTTCGTCTTAGTTTGCAGGTCCTTTGAGGCACTACCTTTCATGATGTGGGAGGTCCTGTGACAGGACAGGCTCAGAGCTAAGAATGACAGTGCTTCCCAAGACAGTGTGTTGGACCCTCTCCTCCATGGCTATCGTGTTGTACAGCGTCTGAGGCATGCACCATTTCCAACCTCATGTCTGGGGCATGCACCACTTCCAGCCTCATGTCTGAGGCATGCACCATTTCCAACCTCAGGTCTGGGGCATGCATCACTTCCAGCCTCATGTCTGAGGCATGCACCATTTCCAACCTCATGTCTGGGGCATGCACCACTTCCAGCCTCGTGTCTGAGGCATGCATCATTTCCAACCTTGTGTCTGAGGCATGCATCATTTCCAGCCTCGTGTCTGAGGAATGCACCACTTCCAGCCTCCTGTCTGAGACATGCACCACGTCCAGCCTCGTGTCTGAGGCATGCGCCATTTCCAACCTTATGTCTGAGGCATGCACCATTTCCAGCCTCATGTCTGAGGCACGCACCACTTCCTCATGTCTGAGGCATGCACCACTTCCAACCTCATGTCTGGGGATGCACCCTTTCCAGCCTCATGCCTGAGGCATGCCTCATTTTCAGGATCCCATTCATGTGGTGCATGCCTGGGGAAGGAAGCACCATGAAGCCAGCAGACCCTGGCAGCAGGACAGCAGACAGTCACCGCCCTTGACTGCAACACTGACCGCCTAACCTTTGTTTCAGCCTGTGCCCAGGGAACAGAAAAGGTGCTTCCTCTTTCTTTCTTTCTTTTGTTGTTGTTCCTGCTTGTAGCACTTAGAAACTTTCTTTGTTCTCTATACCTGGGAGGGAAATACTATAAAATTCAGAAGAAGTGGCAGGAAAGGTCTTCTAGCAGTAACTGCGGCCTCTGACACATCTTAGCCATGGCAAGTGGTTTAACTTTTCTAAACCTCAATCCCCTGGGCTGTTAGTTGGTATAATAATAGTCTGAAAATTACATAAAATGGTAGGTAATTGATGTGGGTCTCACACAGCCTGTATAATAGTAATTTTTGTTTGTTTTAAAAGCATTCCTTCCTCCTTTAGGCTCTTACAAATTTTATCAAAGGGTCAAGGACGGTGTCCTGTAGGGACAGTGGCCCAAGCTCAAATACTCCTTTTCTCTAAGCTACCTTCTTTACCAAGAAAACCATAATCAGATCTAGGCTGGGTAATGCTGAGCCACTAAGACATTAAAGCTTCAATTTTCACTTTAAATAAGAAAATATACCAGGGTCTAAAAGTAGCACGGAGATGTCATTTTTGGAGGAAACTAAGAATGGAGAAGATAAGAAGAGCGAGGACATCTCCCCTACACCCATTCCAGGCCGACATCAGCTCCAACGCAACTGTGTTTAACGGCCATGGGAGCAACTTCTTGCAGGACAAACGACAAACAAACAAACCTGAAATAATCTGATGTTATCACATCAGTATTTTTCTTATCAAATCAGGAAAGGTTAATACTTGATTCCTAACTTCATAGGCAATGCAAATTACTGCCAGCCCCAATGATGTCTTGGACCTTAATTCCCTCTTCTCATCTCATGACTTTGAAGGCTGCTTCATGTTAATAATAAGTAATTTTAAAAGGCCTCCCCTGGGAAGGTCAAATGAGACCTATTTGACTCTTCCTCTCCACTGCATCTCACTGCCTGATCCCATCAGATCTGCAACAACTGCCAGCCAGGCCCCCTCCCAGCCCCCTCGGAGCCAGCCACACAGTATGCAGGGTAAGCAGGCCAAGGGCACAGTCCTTTTTTAGAAGCTAGAAAGAAGGCAAATGAGAAAGACAGAACTAAATGAACCCAAGGGCTAGATTTACTTTAAAAGGTTAAATAATTACCCAGAGGACTTAGATAAGAGCTGTTGAGTTTTCCAGAATGTTCAGAAAGCCATGGGGCATGTATCTTTAAAGCTTTAAAACTTCATATCCTCTCTCCTGCTTTGGAGTGTGGGCCGGTGGTGTGTGCATTGAGGATGTGTCCAATCTCATGTCCAATCATGGATATTAAGGAGTGTCACGGAGTTGAGCTAGCTTTGCTGTGAAATTCTGCAGCCAAGACTCAACTGGGGACAAACCAGCTTCCCAGGAAAATTCACTGGTCAGCCTGTCTGCCCCTCATCTCTTGCTCTGGTCATTCCTTTTGCCTATAACAAGGCAAATCTCTGCAGAGCCAGCTCACCTCCCAAATGTGTCTCTCTACTGCTGATAGGAAGATGGCTCTTCCTTGTTGTCTTGCCCTCAGGGACAGTGAAGATTTTTGCATAGTTTCAGATCAGATTTAAGTCACTGATAGATTCAACTGTCCCCTCTGGCAAATGATTTGAGTTGAACCCAAAAATCCCTCAGGCCTCTAAGATCTCTACCCAACTGCTGGGCCCAAATGTTCCAGGATCAAATTTTAAGAGAATGAAATCCTTTCAATACAAGCATGTCATTCCTGAAGAGGTTAACAACACATTAGAAGAGGTTGGGTCCCAGTAAGATGGAGCAAAGCCTTCAATTAATATTTATTTTTTGAATCCATGGTATCCAACACAATATCTGTACTCAGTACATAAAACATGACTCCTAGGTCCCAGGAGCCCACAGTCCATCCATAATTGCAACAACAGGGTGGCCCATGGCACATATCTGTTAGAACAGAGGCCTGCAGCAAGAGTTATCAAAACTCAGATGTGGGCAATTTTTGACCCAATACAAAAAGCAGGATGCGGAGTGAAACTGAGAAGAGACTCATACATTTTACAGGCATATGTGAATGGGGAGGTGGAGAAAGGAGACGATGGAGCAGATGAAACTGGAAAAGATGGAGAGTATTGTCAGATGCTTGTGAGGAGTTCCATTCAGCATGCATGATAACTGGCACATTTGTGTAGCTTTATAGTTAACAGAACAACAGTTGATAACACAGACCAGAGGAATGTTGTTTCCATGTGTCCACAACTGCACTGAAGTGTTCAAGATCACACAATCAGAGGGGAGTCAGAAGCAAACCCAGGTGCCCTGCCGCTGAGCACAGCACTTTCTAGAACACTAACACAGCTGTCTGCTGGCTAGCACATGTGGGGAGGTACTTCTGGGGAAGGGAAGGGACCCTGGACACCAGCCTTGCTCAAGGTTCTAGGACAGGCATAGAATTCGCAACAGTGGTTCTCAACTCTGACCCCATATCAGAAATAGAGGGAAAGGAGTTTTCAGAGCCTGCATCCAGGCCCAATCTCAGAGATTTTGATTTCTTCATTCTGGGGACACTAGCATTGGGATTTTGAAAAAGCATCTCAGGTAACTCCAACCAGGATAGCGCCACCACTAAGAGGTCCTTTATGAACCTGAACCTGCTTGAGTGTCTTTTCATGTTTTCGTCTTCCCCAGACAGACCACCAGCAAAGCCTTGGCCCTTATATAGCCTTTATTCAGTTTAGGCAACTGAAACACCGAAATGCAAAAATCATGCATCTGTTTCAAATAACCTAGTGGCTACTCGAAATTTTCTAATTTACACACGAGGAAAAGCTGTTGGTATGTGCAAATTACAGAAAAACACAAAAGAGGCTAATAACAGAATACTGTCCTTGGGAGCTCCAAGGCCCTGATGCTTTGGCAAAATCTCACTGTGCATCCCCTGGCAGTAGTTAAACCCTGAATACTTGGTTCTGAATGGATTAACCAGGAACTCCAAATGAAAACACAAGGACATGTTAGCAAAGAGCCATTAAGTATAATCCCAGATCAGCAGCCCAGATCAACAAAACTGATTATCCTGCTATTAAAAAACAAACAAACAAAAATCCCAGTAAGTTGGTGGGGACATCTCCCCTTGAGAGGGATGGGTTGATCACCAATCTCTAACTCTGTCCCACTGCTCCCCCTCCAAATGTACAGATGATGTAGACTCCCAGAGGAACCCAAGCAAAGCTAGGGAAGACAGAAACCCATGAAGAAGGCAGAAATAACAGCCACCCTTTCAGCTGAGATGGCTCAACAGACACCAATGGACCATACTGACGATCCTGGGCGGGCATTGATTCCGACACAAGACTTCTAGATCCTTGTCTTATCCAATCTAATGGAAAGGCACAGAACATTTTTAACCCAACAGCAGATAATTGTAATGAAATGGTTCTGGCCAAGAGGCCCCATTTGTAATAATGAATTCAAATCAGATTCATAGAAGCTATAATTCAACCCTGGTGAATAACACCTTCATTTTCCATATCATCTCTCTCCCAAGAAGGCAAAATAACTCAATATTCAAATAATTATTTTTAAGTTTCAAGTAGCCCTATGAAGTAGTTAAGGAGGAAGATAATATTGCCTCACTTATATAAAATGAGTTTCATCCATGTTCAAAACTTCAGTGTCATCCTTGCCACATCACTCCCTAAAATCCCTCAGCGCAATCAAAGACCTGTCACAACAAAACTGATATCCCAAAGAAAGGAAATCATTCTTCGCTCAGCTGGGTAATTTTGCATTGGGAAATTTGAAGGCAAACCCAAGTTTCTTGCTTTGTCCTCCTTCTGTGACTTCATTCAAAATTTAGAAACACAACTTAATTTGATCCTGGACACACGTTTGCGCAGGATTTTTGTGGCTGATTTTTGAGGCAAGGGTATCATTCACTTTCCCGATGTATTGTGAACATTTGATGCATTTGGAACACTAAATTCCCAAGTAATAAATTCCTAATGTTATTAAGAAGATCAAAGAATAATGATATAAGATTTATAAATTTTTAACCCCCGCCCCCCAAAAAAATCACCAAATAAAACATGGCCTATTTATCTGGAGTTGAGGCCAGGGACTCTCCCTCAGTGTACTGAGAAACAAGTTATTTGTTAAGATGTTTGCACAACTGTTAACCAAAGAAGTAAGAGGAGAGTGTGGAGAACAAAAGGAGGAAGACTGGGACACGCAGAGATACACAGATGTTTATGTTCTTTTAAGAAACATTGTGCTAGTAATTAAATCATACTATTAAAAATAAATAAATAAAAATTAAGAAATAGAAAGGGAAAAGGAAGAAGAGGATGAATAAGAAGAGGATGATTATACAATGGGAGCATCTGATAAAAATGAAGAAAGAAAGTAATCAAAAACCACATCGGATTAAAGAAAGAGAATGCAAAGGGAATAAAATACAAACAGTGTGCTACATTTGTCCATTCTAGGGGCCAATATACGGTAGAGAGGTAAGAAGCCAACACAAGTCATGTGTTTATTTTAAAAATCACCTCATGTCACAGAGAAGTTATACGCAAACCTGTACGTAAACATGAAGTTGTAGTGTTTTTTTAATAAGAAACAAAAAAGTAACTATTCAGCTTTCTTTTGTATTCCCATGCCCATTCCCAAGCCCAGCTGCTAAACATTAGAATTGAAGATCATGAAAACAGGCCAGCAGCTATTAAAAAAAAAAAAAAAAAATGGTAGATCAAAGCTGGCCCTCTGCTGGTGGAAGAGTGGGATTGCATCCTGGAAAACAGCTCAAGTTTTTACTTTTCTGGTTTAAATGTTTAGGGGTAGGAAGAGGTCAGAGGACTTTGGAAATTTTAGCACTGAGATCTTATCCAGTAATAAACCTCTTTGCCCCCAATGACAGGTCAAAAGATAAAGAACCGTCTAGCAACACTGATGTTCCAGTGCACTGCTGAGATTTACCAACATTTCCTTGGTCAACACCTATCATAGCCTATGTTCTGCTCACATCTATGAGCCAACTGGTCCACTGCAGATGTGCATTCCACAAGTCATTTTAGGAAGCAGACTCCTGAGTCTTCTTTGAATCAAAGGAACAGAGACAATGGACTCTAGTTTGGGGCTAGCTGAAGGGTGCTCAGGTAGCCAAGAGGACGGTCCTCTCCTGAAATCTAGGAGAAGCAGCTCTACTCTCCTTTAGCTACATCTATATACATTCAGCAGACAGGGACCCGTCCTTTAGCCCTAAAGAAGATCCAAGTTAAGAGCCATTCAAAGAGGCAAGAATGCAACCTTAACACTTGGGCTTAGGAAAAGGATGTCAGCTCCCCAAGGCCTCTCTTTCCTTCCCGGGGGATAGGTTTGTCTAGATTCAGAGCAAGTTCCTCCAGAGAAGCCAGGGGAAGAACAGAAAGAACTCCCTCCCTCATTCTCTCCTTGGAGAAGCCAGGCATTTTGGCTGCAGAATCTGGGTCAGAATGTTTTATTTTCACCATAACCATCAAAGTCACAGGCAGGGCAAACGCATTCACCCTGTGTACATCGTGAGACATAGTTAAGCTGGGACGTCCCTGAATCTGTCTCTCAGGACCAGAACTGCCTCATTAAAGGGATAAAAGATGGTATCTGCTGAGCTGGTGGAAAGTGGTGGCTGCATTTTTATTAAAGTCTCTGCTGCAGCAGGCCCAGTCCCCAAAGGTTCATATTCCAAGCTTCTCCACCCCTCTGCCTGGAGCATGTAAGTGATTCTCTGTAACTCATTAAGTTAAAACAAAAAGCTTTCCTATTGTGCTTTTCACACAGGAGTGATGTCGTTGCATAAAAGCTACATGTTTCCTCTCCTTGGCTACAAAAATAAAACAGTTCTCATAATTCATAATGGGGGCCCCAGGAGCACCGCAGAGGGTTGGCACCAGTGTCGTTTCTTTGCGCAAACACATGACGGTGTGGCCTGGCACGGTTAATTCCAGGTGTATCTCTGCTGAGGGCTAGCCTGCTGGTTCTGAGAACCCTCCATCCAGCCAGTCACATACCTCCCGGCCTGTGAAAGAGCACCCACGGAGCTTAGGCTTATCCCCGGGTGTTTCAAGTCCGGCGCCCTCCTGCTCACATCTCGGTGTGGTGCCCACACAGGAGTGAATCTAGCACGTGCTGGCCTCACAGACCCTTGGAGTCTCAAGCATACACCTCAATGTTTACCTATAAGCACCTGGCCCAGAAAAGCCAAGCAAATGACAAACTGCCCCGAAGCAAGGGTGTCAACAGCCACAGTGTCAGGTGGACATCTCTGGGGCCTGCAGAAGGCCTCTCACACGCTCGGATCCCCCGAGGAGCGCTGGATTCTCTCTCCCTCGCCCCTCCCCAGTAACCACAACCGAGGGGCTCAGTCCCCCGCTGAAGGACAGCTCCCTACCTGAGGGTGGCGCTCTCCCCCTGCCGGACCGTCACGTTGTCCATAGCTTTGGGGAAGGTGGCATCTCCGCTGCGCACCGGCACTCCTGTGGGTACAAGGAACAGCAGCCTGAGAGACACGACCACGAGGCACTTCCAGGGCAGGAACAGGTACCCACAGACCCCCATCCTCGACAGCCACAACTTCCCAGAACTCCGGCAGCGGCGCGGTCCTGGTCCCCCGCCCCGCACACCAGCCGGTCTCAGGAAGTGGCGTGGGGAGAAAGGAGCGGGAGAGAGCGCGCCAGGAGCAGAAAAGAGGAAGGAGAAAGGAGTCCAGGCTCTCCGGAGTCTAATAATTCTTGCTCAAATCCTGCCTCAGCTTTCCAGCCCAGCAGAACCAGAGGCCCCCTCCTGCATCCAAAAAAGAGCTTTCTCGACACTCCCCTGGGGAGGAGGGAGGCAGCCAGGAAGGGGGAGGAGGAAGGCAGGTGCGGGGATGAAGGTCACGGATTGCGCCTCCTCGGCCCCTCTCTTCAAGACGCTACTTTAAGATTCAGTTGGGCACGTTCTGCAGAGGTCTGGCATCAAAAGTTTATAACCCAAAGAAGAAGGCAAGTGTCTCTGACATAAAGAAGATGTCATAAAAAGCTGCTGCCTCAAGGAGAGGAGAAAATGTTTTATTAGATCACATATATGTATAGAAATATTTATAAACCAGCCCCAAGTCTCGCATCTGGAGCCCAGCGGAGGCAAAAAAAGTTCCAGGCGGGGACGCAACCGGCGCAGCGCGGATCCTCGGTCGGCGGCGGTGCTCCCAGCGGTCGGCGCCTCGCGGCCAGCCCGGCCCGCGCTCGCCAGCCCCCCGGCGCAGGCTCCGGGCGCGGGGAGCTGGGCGGACGGCGGCCCCCGCCTCCTCCGGGGACGCGGCACGGGACGCGGGGACGCGCGGACGCCACGCTCAGCGGCCGCCCCCGGCCTCCGCGCCGCCTTCCTCCCAGGAGCAGCCCCGACGCGCGCGGCCCCCGACCGCCGGGGTTGTCATGGCAGCAGCTCCATCCCTGACCGCCACTTTCTCCCGGAGCCGCTTCGGAGCGAGCCGGCGGGCGGGCGGCACGGACTGCGCGCTCATCCCCGCGGACGGCGCGGGGCTCCGGCGCCCACCTGACCCTGGCCTGGGGCACCTCGGCGCCCCGCTGTCCCCGACACCTGAGCCAGCCGACAGAATGCTGCGCCCCTCTCAGTGGCTTCCTGGGTGCAGGGTAGGGTGGAGAGTGGGGAGAGGGAGGGGTGAGTGGGAGAGGGAGTTCTGGGGAGAGCAGCAAATTGCAAACTGACACTGGCACCTTCCCTCCCCTCCCCGCCTGCTGTGCCTGTGAGAAGTTGCCAAACCCCGCCCTGGAGAACTGAACTACATTTGGGAAGCCAGGTAGCCCAGCCCAGGGTGCGTGTCCCTCGCTGTGCTGCATGGTCACCACCAGCCGGGCTACGGGTCAGTCTTCTGAAGAGCTGGTCTGGGCCTGTGCGAAAAAGGCGGAATGAGCTCCCCGCTCTGATGACCCACCTTGGAAACACTCACGCCCCTTCTCTGCACGCCCACCTCCCAAACTGGCACATCTTATTTCTTCTTACAACGCAACGTGCCAAATAGCCCCCTTCCTACCCCCGTGCTGCTTATCATCCACGCATCTTATTGTCTTAAAAAGCAAGAGCTTGGAAAACACATGGAGGTCCTAAAACCTATTAGGACCCATCTTCATAAAATCTTTGTGCAGCTTTATGGTTACATAAAGTGGCATCATAATGGTGTTGGGCGGGGACTTGTGATTTTGAGTTCTCACAGGCCAGCCCCCCTTTTCTCCAGGCTCAGACTCATTTCTTCCAGCCCTACACCCAAGAGCTCCAGCTTTCCTTGGGTCTGTCATGATGCTTTTTCCCGCTCCCCCCGCAGGAGCTTCCCCTTCCAACATGACTCTCTTGTATCCTAATTTGATGGTAGCTGTGTGCATCTGTTCCACTGTATTCTTTCTCAAAACCTTTTGTTAAATTAGACTGGGCTGTGCACAATGGGCAAATGAAATTTAATTCAAAAATAAGCATTAAGCTCTTACCATTTATTACTTTAGTTGCTGAAGGTTACGAAAGCATGCTACCTGCCCTCAGCTCTGAAGGACTGAACATATAAACATTGCCCCATTTCTTGTTGAAAATAGTTAGCCCAGGTCTATTTTTGCGTCTCGAAATTCTAATTGGAGCATCTTACCTAGAAGAGATAATACTTATCCCGAGTCCTATCGGCTGCAGTGAAAATACATAAAGGCATGCCTTGTTTCCTGAAAGGGATACAGTTCATCATTATGTGAATATCAGGGAATCTATTTACCTACACAAAGTGAGATGGCCCAGCTACTTCACACCAAGCCTGTGTGCACAGCCTGTGACTGTGTTGAAAACAATAGGCAATTGTACCACAATGGCATGTATTTGTGTATCTAAACACAAAAAATACTGTAAAAAAACTATGTAACTGTGTAAAACATTTAAAACATGGTATACCTGTATAGGTCCTTTCCTATGAATGGAGCTTGTGAGACTAGAAGTTGCTCTGGGTGGGCTCATGAGTAATTACCAAGTGCACATGAAAGCCTAGGACATTACTGTACATTACTTAGACTTTGTATATTACTATGGACTTTGTAGATGACACTAAATGTATAAAAAGCATTTTTCTTCTTTATTTTTTTTTCTTTATTTATTTTTTATTGAGACAGAGTCTCACTTTGTGGCCTTCAGTAGAGTACCGTGGCATCATAGCTCACAGCAACCTCTACCTCCTAGGCATAAGCAATTCTCTTGCCTCAGCCTCCCAAGTACCTGGGACTACAGGCACCCGCTACAACGCCCGACTTCTTTTTTTTTTTTTTTTTTTGGTAGAGAGGGGGTCTCAACTCTGGCTCATGCTGGTCTTGAACCTCTGAGCTCAGGGCAATTCACCCACCTCAGCCTCCCAGGGTGCTAGGATTACAGGCGTGAGCCACCATGCCCGGCCAATTTTTAACTTTAGTTTACTATAACATTTTATTTTTTTTTTTTTGAGACAGAGCCTCAAGCTGTCGCCCTGGTTAGCGTGCTATGGCATCATAGCTCACAGTAACCTCAAACTCCTGGGCTCAAGCGAGTCTCCTGTCTCCGCCTCCCAAGTAGCTGGGACTACAGGCGCCTGCCACAACGCCCAGCTATTTTTTTTTTTTTTTTGATTGCAGCCATCATGGTTGTTTGGCAGGCCCGGGTTGGATTCGAACCCTCCAGCTCATGTGTATGTGGCTGGCACCTTAGCCGCTTGAGCCACAGTTACTTTGTGAATTTTTTAACCGTTTGGCTCTTTTGTAATAATACATAGCTGTTATTACATTGTACAGCTGTTCAAAAAATATTTTCTTCCTTCATGTCCTAATTCTATAAGCTTTTTCTAGTTCTTTTTAAGTTAATGAATCTATTTATATTTACTTTGTAAGCTTTCTTGTTACATGTTAAGACACACACATCAGCGTAGGCCTCCACGGTTTCAGGACCATCAGTAGCATGGCCTTCCACCTCCATATTTTGTCTCACTGGAAGGTCTTCAGGGATAGTAACACGCATGGAGCTGTCATCCCCTGAGATGACAACTTCTTCCAGATCCCTCCTGAAGGACCTGTCTGAGGCTATTTTATAGCAAACTTTTTTTAATAAGTAGAAGGAAAACTATAGTGAATATACAGTATAAAGTAGAACTAAAACTATAGTGAATATCTAAACCAGTAACCAAGTATCATGCACTGTACAAACTTACATTTGCTGGCCTTTTACAGAACTGGCATCCCAGTGGGTGTGTTTGCACCAACATCGCCCCTAGCATGAGGGTTTGCATTGCACTGTGACTTTATGATGCTGCAACAGCACAAAGCAAAAGGAATTTTTCGCTCCTTTATAATCTCACGGAACTGTTGTATGTATGCACCAGTGTTGATCAGAAGGTCATCATATGACATATGATTATAGTAGATCCTTTGTAGAAAGCAGATATAATAAAGGCAGGAGTGGAGAGAAACACTCGTCTCTGAACTCCTTGGCTACAAGGTTGAGGGGAATGATGACACAGGACAGGATGGGAGCTTAGAGAACAGCCCCACTGCTTGTTTGGGGACCTTTCATCAGTTTTACTGACCCATCTTTTCTCAAGACTTGTATGTACCTGGGTTTTCTGGGTACGCATTATATATAATTCTCCAATTCTGTAATGCTCTTGTCTGTATTGCCAGACAGGGCTCCTTTTCATGGTGTGACCTGTGTGATGCTGAGAACATGAGTCTGGTCTTCAGTTACAGAGCTGGGACCTTGAACACCATGGGGGTGGCCGTAGAGTTGGGTTGGGATGCCACATAAGACGGCGAGTTTCTGCTTCTCGGTTACAGGGCATTCAGATTCCATCCCCTCCTGCTGAACCTGCTGGTCATATTCCTCCTCAGATAAAAACAGGGGCAGTTGTCATATCAGCTCATAATTATTGCTTAAAATAAGAACAGTTTATGGGGGAGAAAAGAAAGCAAAAGAGAGCATGAACTTCGTTTCCAGGCAGGAAACGAATGGCCAAGGCAAGTAAAGAAGAAAGGCAGAGATAGGTTGGAGCAAAATGTAAACTTTCTTAATAATATGTGATAAATTTTGCTCTTGTGAAAGCATAAACCAAGTGTCTTGGGTTTTGCAAGACTGGCTTTCTCCAACTTAAGAAATCCAGAATCTTGTGTCTATTCTCTTCTGTAATTCTGGTTCCCAGCTCAATATCTACAAGCGAATAAATAGGCTGAACTCAAGGGCCAGCAAATCAGAGAAATAACCACAAAGGTCTAATTTTTATGTGAATCTATGTCAGTCTACATTTTTATGGGGGAGATTTCATTCACCTGCTGTGGATCAATTTGACCAGGTATGGGCCATAAGCCTAAAACAAAATTAGAACTGGAAAAGGGAAAAGAGTTGAAGTTCACAATGAATAAGGACTAAATAGTTCATGTCATAAATTTCCCCTGAAATGTCTAGCTGAGTCCCACGATAGGGTGGCTCTAAAGACAAATTAGTACAATGACTAAAACGACATAATAAGTGTCCTTTATCTGAAATGCTTGAGACCAGAAGTGTGTCAGATTTCAGGTTGTTTTGAATTTTGGACCATTTTCATTATACTTACTGGATGCTTAACCCAGTAAGTATAATGGGTTAAGCTTAAGCATCCCAAATCCCAAAATCTAAAATACTCCAATGAGCATTTTTTTTTTGAACATCAGGTCGGCACTCCAAAAGTTTCAGATTTTGAAGCTTTTAATGAGATTTTCAGATTTGGGCTTCCCAACCCATACTGGTTCTGAAATTAGATTATCTGGACAGTCACCGACTTCTCATCTCCTACCTGCATGACTGGTACCCAATAATTCCAATTTTACCTATCCTATAAGGTTTGGGGGTGTTTCAAAATGTACCCAGAATTTTTATTCAGGGATGAAAAGATGATAAACACAGAGACAGCTGCTTTGAAAGAACATTTACTACCTCCAATTCCCCCAAAGAAGGAGAAAGGCCACCCAGGCCATGCAGAACCATGTGGAGAAGCAGCAAGGTTAGTCAGAAGGACAGGAGTGAGAAGGGATTATTTTCATGGGAAAACAATTGGCCGGGCAGGTAGGTAAACATGAGCAAGGTTAGGATGGTACAGGCCAAATATTTTTGTCATACTTTGGGTCATAGGCAGTTTCTAGCTGTCTTGTACCAGGCCTTGGGTTGATTTAGGGAAAGAACAATATTGGCTTGGGTGAGATAAAAGAAGTCTTTGGAGTAAGGGTTTTGGATTGGTTGGTTTGCATCCAAAGGACGTGCTCCCAGGCAATTTGTTATCTATCTGTATGAATTTTCTAGTCCTAAAAGGGGTAGTCTCTCACTATTAGCAAGGCCTTGAGATGCCAAACCATTATAAATACAGAAAATAAAAAACATAACTAATACAGGGGGCAATTAATAAGATCATGCATGCAACACACCACTGAAGGACTAGGCCCATTGGAAAATTTAATAATCATAAATGTATACGGTTATACAGCAAAACCCCATTCTCACGTGATAACAATTTGTGACATGTAAAAAGATATGAGTGAAAAGCTATAAATGCCTTATGTACAAACTAGAGCTTTGACTCAGAGGTCTTGTTTTTCATGGCAATTTGCAACAAAAAATGTGACGTGGGCTCTAGATTACAGGGCTGCTGTGAATATGAGAAAAGAAGAACCACAGGCAGGTGGCGCCTGTGGCTCAACAGAGTAGGGCGCTGGACCCATAAAAAAAAAAAAACAAGAACCACAGGCTAGCAGGAGAGAAGTTATTATGAGCAGGCTTGAGATTGGGGAACCTTGTTGGATGGAATTGTTCAAGGAGAAACAAGGGTAGATGATGAGCTGTAAGGAACCATGGGGACCTCTAGTTCACTGTATAGGTGAGTCGAGCCACTTGAAACTGACAGGTAGTATCTGGAACCTGGTCAGATGATGGAATGACCCTGAGAAACTGGGCGAAGGGTAAGGCAACCCACCTGGGTAAAAACACCTGTAAGTAGTCTAACCACATTATTTCATTTCAAATTGGCTTAAATAAGATTGTGTGCCCAGAATCCCATAGCATTCCTTCCTATAGATCAACTGTACCCTGCGAAGGAGCCCAGCTCATGCCACAAAAAGGAGTTAAGTCCTGGGAGGAGCCGAGCTAAGAGGCCACACAACCCATCTCACAGACATCACCCACCTCATGCAAAAAGGAAAAGCAGGGGAGAAGGTGGGCCTAGTGAGACGACTGCTTCTACTCAGAGCCTAGACAGTCATCCTAGCACAAGAGCTGACTGCTGACTATAGCTTGTCATGTGCAGGGGCTTTGGGTGTGATTACAAATGTCTAACCAGCACCCTGGACTGTGAGAACCAGCTTCCCTATGGAACATTCTCTGCCTCATATTCTTCGATAAGGCCCTCTCGCACAGAGTGGGTAACCAAGGTGAACAATCAGAGAATCACACAAAGAAAATAACAAAAACTTTTAACACGATTTTCACTTATTCATTCATTCACTGATTTCATCAATATGTATTGCCGGTCTATCTTTTGATGGACACTGTTTGGGGGACTGGAGATGCAGTTCAATGAGGTCAGTTTTCTTATATGCTTTCCTGCAAAGTGTGTGAACCGTGCTGAAGTGGGCAGAAAAGAGATCATACCAAAAAAAAAAAAAATCACATATTTATGCTGTGCTATGTGCTATAAGTAAAAAAATAAGAAAAATGTTTGACAGTATGGACTAAATTAGCTAGTCAGGGGAAGCCCCTTTGAAGAGGTAGCCCTGACTAACCAGCCTAGTGGGGGCTGGAGCCCAGCCCCAGGGCACAGGAGCCCAGCTGGACTGGGAAGAGGAAGGCGAGATCACACTGGGCCTTGGGGGCCATGGCAACTGTTTTAGAGTTTATTCTAAATACAGTGTGCAATATCTTCAGAAACCTTTCAGCGGGTGAGTGACGTGATGGGTACAATTTTGCAAATCATTTGACCAGTGGGCAGAGAATGGATTGCAGGCAGCATGTCAGGAGTAGAACAGGCCAGAAATGATGGCTGTGGTCAAGAGGAGAGAGAATAATGGAAAGGCTGGGGGTGAATTTTCAAAGAATAGTGGTGAGGACTTCATGAGAGTTGGGATATTGGCATAAGGAAAAATAAAGGGATTGGGGGTGATTTTGCCAAGGAACTTGGGTGGTCCAATTTCACATCATGGTGATGACTCCAGAAGGACTAGGCTTACGGAGGCAGGAGTTGAAAGAGTGAACGATTAGTCCTGAGACAGCCAAACAGAGCTGTCAGGACAGCAGTGAGAGAAGAGTCTGAAGCCCATTGTAAGTCTCATCCAAGACCTGCTTTCCCGTTCAGAGTTTAAAAGAAAAAAAAAATTGTAAAACTCTGCTGCAAGCATTTTTTGGAGGGGGCATATTATTCATGGAATCATCACCCCAGATCTAGAGGCTTCCCCCTTTGTTCATAATTTAGAAATAGACCCTTTCATCCTACCCTCTCAGTGCTAACCTATTCCACTCCATTGAAACTGCCTCTTAATATAGCTTCCCTGCTTGGTCACATCTCATTTTTTGAGAGTAGATTCTAACATTGGGGTTGAGGCATGAAGTTATCAACTATGTTTTTAAGAAAACAAGAATATGCTGCTCACTTTCACTTAATGTGAGTTGAGGGACCTGAGTTTAAGACCTTAGTCTATCTACTTTAACTTCCCTGCTGTGATCTAGATTGACTGCAAGCCTATGTTTTATAGAGCAGTGGCTGAGACTGGAGCAGGTACAATTCAATCAGACATCAGCTTGAATCCCACTTCTGCAGTCACTGTAGGACTTGACGTGAGCTCTTTAACTTTACATCTGAAAATGGAGACCATGATGGCAATGCATTGATAGGTATTTCTTAAGTATCTGTCTCAGCCAACTGGGGCTGCCATAATAAAATTCTGTAGACTAAATTACTTAACAGGAATTTATGTTCTCACCATTCCCCATGCTGGGAGTCTGAGATTGGGCTGCCAACCTGGACAGGTTGGCTTGAGATAGCTCCCTTCTTGCTTAGTGGAGAGAGCTAGCTCTCTGCCTTCCTGTTCGTATAAGACCACTGATTCTATAGGATTAGGGCCCCATCCTCGTAACACAATTTAACTTAAATCACCTCCTAAAAGCCCTGTCTCCAAACAGGATCACATTGGTGGTTATAGCTTCAAATTATGAATTCGGACAGGGACACAATTCAGCCTATAATAGTGTTACATGAAATACTACATGTACAGTAATTGGCATCATGCTGGGCACTCAGCAAGCACTCAATAAATGCTAATTCTTATTACAGAAAGAGGCCTAATTCCCCATTGTCACAGGTTTCTTCTGTAAAGCATCTCTCTGGACAGATAAGTTGTACACACCCAGGGCAGAAAACTTCCCAACATTCCCAAAGGTTTTGTGTGTGTGATGTAGGAAACAGGATAAGTCTCTCCCTGCTTTTAAAGAAGTGTCAGTTTTAGAATTAGAAACCATCAGGAGGTGAAAATGTTTATGTGGTTATTAATAAGCATTTATTTCACCCTGGAGGGGCTGCCTAGATGAGGATGGCTATTGGGGAATTTGGAATCCCTCAGAAAAACCTCTGAATTTATCTAATGAAATTTTTACCCAGTTATAAAAGCAATATCAAACTGTGTGTTATTCATAAATAAGGAAAACTTACAGCTTGTGTTTATCTGAGAGGAGATTGTACCCAGCTGCTCTGTGTATGCATCAGGACCAAACATAAAGTAAGAAGTCTGCTTTAGATGTGTGTTAAGACGATGGTAAATCTAAGTCAGTGAACCCAGGGGAGTGGTGTGACTCAGGGGACAACTGCAACTTAGCCTGAGGCCTTGGCTATCCTGGGTCCCTCAGGACTGGAGCTTCAATGAACATGAAACCTGTTGATATGATCAGCACGATAAGAATTGCCTAGGGGCTTCCATTTTTAGGCTAAGGAAGTTACAAGAAAGGGAACCACACCAGAACCCAATGCTTTGGATGAGACAGAAAGAAAATCCTCTATAAAATCCAAAGCCATCCCCAGATAATCTCTGCCTGCGTAATTAATGCAAGAAGTACCCGAGAACGGTCCTTACGCATTCTTTATTGGCACACTTCCAAACCCACACGAATGTGTGTTCAATGTTTTCTTAGTTAGCTGCTGACCCAAGGTTAAAATCCAGTCCATTTAAATCCTAACCTATTTCTCTTTTCTATCACAGACCACAGCACATTCTTTTCAACGTAGGATGAATCTGCCTGGTTGGTCTGGTCGAAAGAACCAACAGTGGTCATAGATTAAAATGACATCCCAGCTCTGCCACTTCCGAGAGTGGTGATCTTTGGAAAATTACTTATCAGCTGAGTTTGCATCTTCTCATCTGTAAGCAGGGCTGATAAAAGCTTCTCCACAGGCTGGCTTGTGAGCATAATTATACCTGGATACCTCCAGTCACAGTGCCTGGCACAAAGTCAATGACAGGGACCATTCAATTCCCTTTCTCTATCCTTAAAGCCAAAAGAATGAAGCTGAAAAACCCAAAACAAATGAGACAAAACAATAAAAAGAACCAAGTAGATAAACAAGCAAAAAACCAATAACAACTAAAAATAAGCAAACCAACAGGAAAACCTACGGCATAATTTGCATTGTACAAAGGTATCTATGAGGTTCCTCAAGACTGGGAGGGTCATGAATCTACTGATAGTTCTAGAATCCTGTTGCTGCAACATCAGTCCCTTATCTTATCCTACTCTGTTTCCCTCCAAATTTCTCTCTTTGCGTTGCAGTTATGTTTTATCTCTATCTCTCGCACTAGAACAGCGGTTCTCAACCTGTGGGTCGTGACCCACAGGAACTGTATTAAAGGCTTGCAGCATTAGGAAGGTTGAGAACCACTGCACTAGAATTTCAAGGTCTCTGAGAGCAGGGTATTGATTTTGCCCATCTCTGATTCCTCTGTTGTGCTATAGACCTCAGCTACACGAGAGAACTGAAGTGTACTTGCCACAGTTTGCAGAAAGTTGGTGAAGCTGATAAGTGTGTACAAGGCAATGCCATTGCCAGTAAGGGACTCTCGAAGTAACTCTCTTCTTCCCTCCCTCATCTCCAAATGTCTCAATAGCGGGGAGCACATAGTATCAAGTGCATTAAAGCAGCTACCTCTAGAAAGGTTGGACATCCCTTAAAAGGGATCAATTTCTACATGCCATACAACAAAATCAGCCTTACTATGTTAGAGTCACACCTCATATAGTTCTATGAATCAAATAACAAAAGCCATTATATTGAGACCCTCAAGCCATGAAATGTGGTTTTTAAATGTTCACTGGTGTTATTACAGTCTTACCGCCTCCCCACCTCCAATCTCACTATAGTCTCTAATAGAAAGACTACAAGTGGAAAATAGCTTCTTCCTCCCTGAGGGACCCAGAGTGTATAGGAGAGAAATGCCCATTAGGGCTGGACTTGCGGGGCTCTGCCTCTGGATCTGCCACCTAAGAATTGTGAGCCTGAAGCAATTGACCAGATCTCTCTGAGCCCAGGTTTCCCCATTGGTTAGATGAGGAAAACAATAACTTTATTTTTCTTTAAAGAACTGAGTAAGATACCCAGGAGAGAGCCTGGGTGTGCTGATGCTGCTTCATCTGAACTTTGTCTCCTTTTTTATAAAATGAATCTGATCTCTCTGGGTCTTAGAGAAGAACTAGAACTTGTGTTTTGCGTTATATGTTGGTTACTTGGAATCTTATTTTATTTGCCAAATTTTTAAAATATTCATCTACCCACATATTTGTTGACAAATTCATTACTATGTTCAATCACCCTTGTTCTGATTTTCTTTTTGATAGTCATTGAAAATCTAGGTATTTTGCTGGGGCTGAGAATATAAAGAATATGGTTAAACTCCTGTCCTCAAGGAGTTTATGGTCTAGTAGGGGAAATAAATGTATAGCCCCATGTGATAAGAAATATGTACAGAATGCTACAGAATCGGGCCATCTAAGTTAGATTAGGGCTTTTGGAAAGGGAGGGCCTCCTGAGTTCACTTTTAAATACTGAGTAGGATTTAGCCTGCTGCTGCTTTTCTGATTTTGGCAACAGAGTGGATGTTGTTACCAATCACAGAGGCATAGTAAGAATAGCTGATACCAAGTGGAGGGCAGGGTGTTAAATGTTGAACTTGAGGTGCTGGTGAAACATGCAAGTAAAAAAATATTCTTTTGGCATTTGGAAATTTAGGTTTTGAGCCTAAGAAAGAGACCGTGTTTGCTGATATAGGTTCTGGAATAATCTTTGTGTAAGTGGAAGCCGAAGCCCTGGGTACTGATGGAGTCACTCCGTAAGAGCAGCAGAGTGAGAAGAAATAAAGTGGCAAGTGTGAGTTCTGGGCAGCACAGGCATGAGGGGCAAGCAGAAAGGGACCACGGAGACGCCCGAGGAGAGGCCAGAGAAGCAGAAGGACACTCAGGGATCAGTGACAGTGACCGCACAGGACTCAGGAGGAAGGGAGTGGCCAGAAGTGTCCAACAGTGTAGAATTCTAGCTGACAGAGGACGGACAGCTGTGCTTTTGACCTGGCGCAGTGGAAGGCACTGGTGAATTTCTAAGGTACCATTTCTCTGCTGAGGCAGCAAAGTGAGGCATTGGTGAGCTCTGGAATGAGCAGAACCCAGGGGTGGAGAAAACAGCTGTGACCCAGGCTATCAAGCTTAGCTGTGAAAGAATGGGAAGGGGGGAAGGGTGGACTCCAGGGGGACAGAGATGTGGGTCTGGGGGAGACCTGTGCTGTGCTTTGCTTTATTTCATTTTTGGCACGAGGGACATGAATATTTTTATATGTTTCTGAAGATAAAGAGTTCCTTAAAGGTGTAATGCAGCTGGCTGTGTGGTGCTCTTGAGAGCATTTTGTGCATGGTTGATGATACATGTATACGTGTATGTGGACATGCACACATATACAGGATGAATGGACTCAGATAAGAATTTCCATCCCCGGACCCACTCAGAGGCAGACCAATCAACCAACATTTCAAAAATAATACCAGCTTCCATCATCACCATCATCATCAGCCTGCCACTTGCCCAAACACTAGGATACATGCCTGAGGGTGACAAGTAATGCCATCTTTCTAATACCTCTATAAGGAAAGTATTATTATTTGATAAAGAAACCAATGCATAGAGAAGAAAGATTATTCCTAGTTATGTCTAGCAATACCCAGTAGAAAATGCTGATTTTTTTCCCATTCCCCTTAATGTTCGTTGCAATATTACTAGCCCCATCCTGGTATATGTAGGGTTTCAATAAATATTTATTCAATTAATAACAGAAATATTTATTTATCTCTAACCCATACCCTCTAATCTCAGATACATTTAGCTATTCAAGATCAAATATTAAATAATCAGAGGTATTTAGCCTTATTTGGACATTGGACAAGATTTTATTGGTAACAATTTAGCTTGAGGTGAAAAAGAATTATAATCACAGTAGTTCAATTTGCATCATTCTAAAATGCCTGCGCCCAACTATTGATGTTGGAACACACGATTATTTATATTGTAAGAAATTAATCATGGTGGGAAAGCAGGTGGCTGTACCACATGGCTTACAAGCAATAGAGACAGGCTCTAGGTATTAAGATTCTAATCAATAAAACATAGCCACAGTAGCCAGAACATAGCTTGCGGTTTCCATAATTAGTATGATCTGCGGTAACCTGGCTTAAAGAGCAAGGCTCTCAAAGAATGATTATCCTGCAGAGCCTAGACTTTATTCATGTGTTTGAACACACTATCTAATGCTCACACATGTGTATTTTTATTGTAAATTTTACCCAAAAGTTTGTGGTGCATTGGACTGGATGATCTCTACAGTCCTGCCAGGCTGTGCGTATTGCTACCACCCCATTTAGGTTAGATGACAACGTCCAGGATGTCTCTGAACAACCCCTTTTCAGCCTTTCATGCTCCACACTCAGACCTTAAACCCGCCCTGAAACTGTCCCCTGTACACAGCACCAGGAGTGCCTTCTCATCCCCTCCCTGTCACCACAGCTCCCTGTCCCCTGCCTGGGTAGAATCAGTTTCCCAAAGAAGAAGACAGGAAAAAGAAAAACAAACCGCTCTGGGTCCTGGGGCTTGAAACTGCCCACGATGGCAGAAGATGAAGGCCAGAGGACTGGGAAGAGAGAAGGCAGGGAATTACGTCCTGATCCTCCCTCCTCCAGACATGCAGGAGTTTCCAGAAAAGTGAAGTGAGAAGAAACAGGGAAAAAAAAAAAGTCAGCAAAAGAAAAAGGCAGGGGCATAATAGAAAGAGACACAGGGTGAGTCTGAGCATCTTGGACATCAGGATTCTCTGGAGAAATAGAGCCAAGGGGGGGGAGGGTACAGAGAGATGGGAACGGGGAGATGAGTAAGTTCATATATTCAAATAGATATTCATATGTAAATACACAGACATATATACTACGCACACAGCCACACTCTGTCTTATTACACTTTGCTTGCTTATGCTTTCCAGAGAGTATATTTTTTACAAATTGAAGGTTTGTGGCAACCTTACCCCAAGCAAGTTCATTGGCACAATTTTTCCAACAACATGAGCTCACCTCATGTCCTGTGTCACATTTAGTAATTCTCCCAATATTACAAACTTTTCTATTCCTGGTATATATGTTGTAGTGGTCTATGATCAGTGATTTTTGATATTGTTATTGTAATTGTTTTGTGGGACCATGAACCACTCCCATAGAAGACAAGAAACATTATGGGTACATACCGTGAGTGTTCTGACCGCTAGACTCACTGACCGCTGCCTATTCTTTTTCCTTCTCCTCAGGCCTCCCTACTTCCTGAGCCACAATGATATTGAGGTTATGTCAAGGAATAGCCTATAATGGCCTTTAAGTGTTCAAGGGAAGGGAAGAGCTACACATGTCTTACTGTAAATCAAAAGCCAGAGGTTGATTAAGCTTAGTGAGGGAGACATAGGGAAAGTCAAGCAGGCTGAAAGCCAGGCCTCTTGTACCAAAGGGTTAGCCACATTGTGGATGCAACAGAAAAGTTCTTAAAGAAAATGAAAAGTATTACTCCAGTGAACACAAAAATGATAGGAAAGTGAAATACTCTTACACTGCTATGGAGAACAGTTTAATAATTATCAGTCACAAACCTTTAGGGTGGAGGAATTCAGGGACATTTGAAAACAAACCTTCTCTGACACCCCCCAACACACATACACACACGCACGCATGCACATTGGTATGGGACTGTTTTAATGGTCTGGATAGAAGATCGAACCAGCCACATTAACACCAAGCCTAACCCAGACCAACATCCTAACTCTCTTCGATTCTATGAAGGCTGAGAGAGGTGAGAAAGTGGCAGAAGAAAACTCAGGAACTAACAGAGGCTGGTTCATGAGGTTTAAGGAAAGAAGCTGTCTCCATCACATAAAAGTGCAAGGTGAAACAGCGAGTGGAGATGTCCAGTCTTTTTCAAGTTGCCTCGAAGAGCTAAGATCGCTGATGAAAGGGGCTACATTAAACATCAGATTTCCCTGGCAGCTGAAACAGCCCTCTATTGGATCTAGGATTTTCATAGCTAGAGAAGTCAATGCTTGCCTTCGGAGCTTCCAAGGACAGACTGACTCTCTTTTTTGGGGTTAGTGCAGCTGGTGACTTTCATTGAAAGTCAATATTCATTTATCATTCTGAAAATTCTAGAGCCCCGAAGAATGACACTGAATCTATTCTGCTTCTGCTCCATACATAAATGAAACAAGGAAGTCTAGATAGTGGGACATCTGTTTACACCATGGCTTTCTGACTATGTTAAGCTCATAGTTGAGAATCCCTCCTTAGAAAAAAGAGTCTGTTGAAAATATTATGGCTCTTTGCCAATGCACCTGCTTACCCAACATCTCTGATGGACTTGTGCTGTGATATTATTGTTATTTTCATGTCTATTAACAGCATCCATTCTGCAGTCCATGGATCAAGGAGTGATTTCAACTTTCAGCTCTTACTATTTTTTTTTTGCAATTTTTGGCCGAAGATGGGCTTGAACCCACCACCTCTGGCATATGGGGCTGGCCCCCTACTCCTTTGAACCACAGGCACCACCTCAGCTCTTACTATTTAAGAGATATGTTTTGTAAGGCCATAGCTACCATAGATTGTGATTCCTCTGATGGATCGGGGCAAAGTAAACTGAAAACCTTCTGGACAAAATTCACCATTATGGATGCTTTTGGCGGGGAGCGGCAGTGTCTCAAGCTGTCACCCTGGGTAGAGTGCCATGGCGTCACACCTCACAGCAACCTCAAACTTTTAAGCTTACGTGATTCTCTTGCCTCAGCTCCCAAGTAGCTGGGACTGCAGGCACCCACCACAATGCTTGGCTATTTTTTTTGTTGTTGCTGTTGTAGTTGTCATTGTTGTTAGGCAGGCCCAGGCTGGGTTTGAACTGGCCAGCTCCGGCGTATATGGCTGGTGCCCTTAGCCGCTGAGCTACAGGTGCCAAGCCCATTATGGATGCTATTAAGAACATATCAAAATACCACCATTAACAGGAATTTGGGAGAAATTGATTCCAACCCTCACAGATGATTTTGAGGGGTTCAAGTATTCGATGGAGGGTATAACTACAGAATGTGGTGGAAATGGGAACGCTACAGAACTGGCGATAGAAGTGAAGCCTGAAGATGGGACTGAATTGCTGCAGTCTCCTGATCAATCTTGAACGGGTCAGGAGTTACTTCTTATGAATGAGCAAAGAAAGTGGCTTTCCTGAGTCAGATCCAGACTCCTGGTGAAGACGCTGTGAATACTGTTGAAATGACAACAAAAGATTTAGAATATTACATCAACTTCGTTGATAAAGCAGTGGCAGGGTTTGAGAGGATTGTCTCCAATTATGAAAGATGTTCTACTGTGTGTAAAATGCTATCAAACCGCATCGCAGGCTACAGAGGGATCTGTCATGAAAGCGGAGGGTGGCACAGAACAAGGGATTAGATAAGAGAGAGTGAGAAAGAAATGGAGTCTAGAGAGCCCAAAAATAGCTCTGTAAGAGTCGTAATTATTCACAGACCTTCAATTTATCTACATCTACTTTGGGGGGAAAAAATCAGAATCTACACACAACGCTGCTACAGGCAGGCACAGAGGTTTAGAAGTGACACATTAAATCCAGTAGGTGGAAAGGAAATTGGGAGGAAAGGATACTTCAGCGCACACCACTAGTAGCAGCAGGACGAGGGTGACAATGAACCCAAAATGTCTCATCTCGCACCCGGTAATCTCAATTGTTCTTTCAAAATGAAATTGGGTGATTGCCCGTATTATGTTCCAGAACAGAACGTCATCCAGCAGACTCGGTGTGACGGAGCAAAACTCCAACCGTCAATTAAGAAATGGAATGTGGGAAATGTGTCCGTTTTGGCTCTGGAACTGAACTTAAACACAGCGCTTGAACCTCTTGACTGTGAACACAAAGACTGAGACGGGAGGTACAGAACACCAAGGAGGGAACGTAAAGTTTACTACTCTTACTGCTGTTCCTGTTAATAAAATAATGAGAATAATAATAATGAACTTACTGAGTGCTCACAGCATATCAGGCGCTAAGGTGAGGGTCTTGTAAGCATCATCTCACGTAGCTGCCCGATAACCCTAATTATAAAGTGGAAGACTGGGGCCCAGTTCCAGAACAGAGCGTCAGGAGTCAAGGCCTGCCTGGAAAGCCTTGCTGCTTCCCTTCTTACCAGAGGACACCAGCAGTCGGCTGTGCACGGCATACAGGGAGCCCCCTTCTCAAGGAACCCGGAATCCGCAAAAAGCACAACTGTTGTGGTGGAAGTGGGAGCCTGGGGGGAGAGCCTGGAGCCCAAGGTGCGCGGGCGAGGGCCAGCGGGGCACCACGCAGCCCAGGCAGGCAGAACCCCTGCGAGGAACGCAGGGGCAGCTTCAGCCGAGGGCAGAGCGCGACTGGGAAACAAAGCCACAGCTTCTGCTCCATTTTCCACCGGCTCCTCCCCCTCTCCATCTGTCTGTCTCTTCTCCCTTTACAAATCTTCAGCTGCTAATTTCCACATGACACATTTATGAATTAATTCCAACACTTTTCTCTGTCAAGATGTCCTGCTTTCTAACCTCCCCCACCCTTTAGCAACAGGCGCGTTTTATTCCACAGACAGTTTTACCGACAATTCCCAGATGTGGTGATTTGTTTTACCATCTCTGTGTACTAACCCACTCATGTCGAGGGCTCAGAGAGAACATGGGAGACCGGGTCTGTAGCTGGACCCCCTGTGGCTTGCAGGGAGCTGAGAGTGAGGCCCAGGGGAGAAGGAAGGAAGGACTCCAGTAAATACCCTATCCCACCGGTGACTAGTCTCCACCCAGAACAAACCCCCCTAGACTTGGAAACAGAGCGTGTGCAATTTCCTCTGCTAGTAGCAAGGTCTGGCAGATATGAGTCCTCATCATCCTCATCTAATCAATGAAAAATAATCTCCAAATCCTGTCCTCAAGCAGCCCTCCCTCCTCTGCCTCCCAAAGTGCTGGAATTACAGGTGTGAGCCACCATATCCAGCCAGAAGCAGGTCGGAGGAGGCAGGAGAAAGGAGTAAATTCACACCTGTGGGTACAATCACACTAGCCCAGTGAGGGGCATACTTATAACTTGGACTCAAACTGTACAAAACAATTCATGTAACCAACACATTTGTATCCCCGTAATATTCTGGAAAAAACATTAATGGAAACTCATGGTGCTGGGCAGGGAGCCCTAAAAGGTGTTTTCCTGGGTGTGTCTGAGCTGGTACAGCACATACGGCAGCACACCGAGCTTATCCCGGAGCCTTTTCAGTGTTGAAACACAAATGCTTCCAGGCACGTTGAAAGGGCTGAAGAATGGATTCTCAGATTTTCACATCTTAAATAAAAATGAGTACATTTTAAGGATGAGCAACACAAAGACATGGGTGCTTCTAAAGAGCACAAGATATAAAAATAAATAGCATATCGAGTGCCTGACATAGTCGTTTTTTATACAGGTTTGATAAATAGACGGCATGATTAGTGGGTGGATAGACGCATTTAAAGTGGAAGAATCAAGAGATGCTATCTGTAGACTTACAAGCAGAAGGAAAGCCAGTGCTGAGAACACTCGTATGAGTAACTCTGTGGCATAAATATGGCTCAAAAATGGTCGATACCAATGCATGTCCAGAGACGGTGTGAGGAACTAAACAGATCAGGGCTCGTTTCTCCTGCCTTGAGTCTCCTCACCTGTAAAATAAGTCACTGCGCTAGGCAATCTGCAAAGTCCCTTTCAGGTGTAAAAGCCTATAGATCCCTGCCCATGGCTGGACCACTGGCCTTCCCAGGAAAATGTTGCTATCACTCCCTGCGCCAGCTGGCAGTGCTTCTTCTGAAAGGTCCTCTGTCTTCTGCTAATCAAATTCCAATCCTCATCTCAAATGGCGAAAGTAATTCCTCCCTCTTTTGGACTCCCTCAGAATTGCACGCTCCTTACTACATAATCTTACACCAATGCATCTGACCTAGCTAAGTACAGGACACTTTCTCTTTGTACGGTATGGACACCTTACGCTCAGCACCAAGCACAAGACAGCGCTCAATAACCGTTTGGTAAGTGAATAAGTGTGATGCTTTTCAGTGGGACACTCCTTTACACTGTGGTGTTTGTTTTTAACTGGATGCTTGTAGCATGGTACAACAGAAGGCCATGGAAGCTTCTTGATGAATCATCTCTGGAAGGAAAGGGGAGAGTGTGGAGAAAAGGAAGCCCAGAAACCAACCCAATTATCTCAGCCAATCAGGCCTGGGCTCCACTTGCCTGTACACCACCCCCAACCCAGGATGATGAAAACAGCATCCTGCAGACAAAGAGTGTGCCTGGGAACTCACATTCCTTTGCAATTAGCAAGCTCCCACATGGTAAACAGACTAATTCTGCCCCTGCAGCAGCAGTTTGCCTAATCAGTGCTTTCCACTCAGAGCTGGAGGAAAAGATTGAAAGTCTAGCCCATGGTGTGAGGGAGCAGAAATCGTAGTTTGAAGGAAAACCCCGCTATTATTTTTATATTTGTCACAAAGGGGGCACCAAGTTATGCCGTTCATGCCTTCAGGGTGCAAATAGGGTATTTAAAACCATTTGCCACCCTGATCCTAGCCTAGGCTCCAGAGCCCACTGAGGCCTGAGATATCAAGGCCACCAGCTGCATCTTGAACCCCTCTGCAATTACATGCTTGCAATTGAGTTCAGTTATTTTCTTACGTGATGTCAGTTCAGGTCAGTAGGCTTGTTCTGCAAGGTCACACTTGGTGCCCGTTCTCCAAGCTGAAGTTGTATGGAGGAGAGAAGCATTGGGTCCACTCTCTGGCAGTCATGTAACTGCATTTGATTTTTAGTTTCTGCCTTATTTGTACATATTTACTTTAAATCAGAAGCTCTCCAACTTAGCTTTCCCCTTCAGCACCTCCAACTTCAGGAGGTCTTCATCTCCACCATCCTGTTTGCTCCCCGTGGGTGAGAAAACAAGGCAGAGGTGGTTTTCTCTGCCACCCAGAGCTTGACAGACCACATGGAAGCCAGGAATATGAACCTGCCACTGTGAAGCTGATACCACCGACACCACCCCCTGCTCCTCCCGGCCCCAAGATGGGCGTGTCCTTATCCACCCTGCATCTAGAACCCCAAACACATGCAGAGGTGGGCTCCATTACTTGGGAAATTGCTTTGTCATAGAATTTTGAAACTGTAACCACCTTAGACATCATCTTTCTAATCTGAAGTTAATGCCAAAATTTCCTGTGTGTAATTTCTCATTTATGGGTGTGGGAAAGGAATTCTCATAATGCTGACAGGAGCGCAGCCGTTTTAGAAAATCAGATCAGAAATCAAAAATCTTCTTGGATTCCTGGAGTGCCTGGAAGCCAGAGTTCCTGGAAACACCCTACCCATATCCTTACACAATCCTGACCCCACTAGAGAAGAGCCCCAAGGGATACTACAGGCTCACTGCCCCATTCCAGCCACCCTGCTGAGGCTAATAAAAGCCTTTTGCACTGTGTGGGAGCTGAGCTGAGCTGACACCTGTCAGCCTCCATTCTCCCTTTCCTCCCTGTTAAAGTCACCCCTTGTACCTGAACTATTCTCACTCTGTCTCCTGGGGTTGAGTGCCATGGCAACATCATAGCTCACAGCAACCTCAAATTCCTGGGTTCAAGAGTACAGGTGCCCAACACATTACCCATCTAGTTTTTCGATTTTTAGTCAACATGGGGTCTCGCTCTTGCTCAGGCCGGTCTCAAACTCCTGAGCTCAAGCAATCCTCCTGCCTCAGCCTCCCAGAGTGCTGAGATTACAGGCAGGAGACACTGCACCCGGCCTGCATGGACATTCTATGAACTCAAATCACTACACCACAGACTGTCCTATAATATTGACAGGCACCTTTTGCTGTTAGAATATTCTTTCAATGTCCACTTCCTCCACCATTCTGGCATAGCAGAAGAGAAGTGAGGCGGCAGAGAATGCCCAGGTGTAGGTTGTCAATAAACCTTATCTGTTCTTCCTTTCCTTTTACCATACTGTTATTACCAATCGCTGCTGTTGCTGTTCCTGTTTTAATTATCGGTTATATTCTCATGCTATGCTTGATCAATGTCTCTGTCCTCACTTTACCTGTATCCTAGCTACACATTAGGGTTAGGTACCTGAGATTGTGAGGCCACCAGCTGCATCCTGAACCTCTCTGCTATTACACGCGTGCAATTGAATTTAGTTATTTTCTCACATGCTGACAGTTCAGGTCAGCAAATGTGTTCTGCCAGGTCACACTTGGTGCCCATTCTCCAAGCAGAAGTTGTATGGAAGAGAAGTTTCCAAAAGCTGGAGATAGATCCTTCTGTGAGAAGCTGGAGGGCAAGATGCCCTAGTCAAAGCTGTTCAGAGGAAAGGCAGATTTGAGGAGATGGCGATGGAGTCAGGACCAGGAGGAAATACAGGTAAATGGGAGGAAATTTCCTGGACAGATGTTGTCTGAATCCTGCTGGCTTTATTTATTTATTTTTTTTTTATTAAATCATAGCTTTGTACATTAATGCAATTATGGGATACAAGATGCTGGTTTTATATACAATTTGAAATACTTTCATCATCCTGGTTAACATAGCCTTCACAGCTTAATTGTTGTGTTAAGACATTTATATTCTACACTTAGTAGATTTAACATGCACCCTTGTAAAACTTACCATAGGTGTGGTCCCACCAATTGCCCTCCCTCCACTCATCCTTCCCCCTTCCCTCCCTCTCCTCTTTCCCCTTCATCTTGGGCTGTAGTTGGATTATAGCTTTCATATGGAAGTGTGGGTGCTTATAAATTGGTTTCATATTAGGGTTGAGTACATTGGATACTTTTTCTTCCTTTCTTGAGATAATTTGCTAAGAAGAATATGTTCCAGCTCCATCCATGTAACCATGAAAGAGGTAAAGTCTCCGTATTTTTGTAAGGCTGCATAATACTCCATGGTGTACATATACCACAAGTTATTAATCCATTCATGGGTCAATGGGCACTTGGGCTTCTTCCACAACTTAACAATTAAGAATTGGGCTGCAATAAACATTCTGGTGCAAATATCTTTGTTATAAAGTGATTCTTGGTCTCCTGGATATATACCTAGTAGAGGAATTGAAGGATCGAATGGCAGGTCTTCTGTTTAGATCCATAAATGATCTCTAAACTTCTTTCTAAAAGGAACGTATTAGTTTGCATTCCCACTAGCAGTGCAGAAGTGTTCCCTTTTTTCCACATCTATGCCAACATCTATGGTTATGGGATTTTGTGATATATCCTGCTGGCTTTAAAACACACGGAAATTTTATTTGAACTAGAAGAGGGAGTGGCCTAATTGCCATCTTTTGCACAATGATGCTTTTCATAACAATGATATGTAGACTTTAGCATGACTTTATGGGTAAGACTGTGGACTTGGTAATCTTTTGGTTGTGGGTTTCACCCCTGAGTAACGATATGAACAGAAGACGTATTTCATATCTTTTCTGACCCTTAGTTTTCTTATCTGAAAAATGAGGACATGAGTGGATTACATTAGTTAGTGTACAAAATATCTAGAACCTTTGTAAGAAAGTCACTGTGGCTGGGTGCAGTGGCTCACACCTGTAATCCCAGCACTCTGGGAGGCCAAGGCAGGTGGATTGCCTGAGGGTCACGGGTTCGAGACCAGCCTGAGCCAGAGTGAGAACTTGTCTCTAAAAAAAACAGCCAGGAGTTGTGGCTGGTGCCTGCAGTCCCAGCTACTTGAAAGGCTGAGGCAAGAGAATCTCTTGAGTCCCAGCGTTTGAGGTTGCTGTGAACTATGTGATGTCACAGCACTCTAGAAAGGGTGACAAAGTAAGACTCTGTCTCCAAAAAAAAAAAAAAGTAAGAAAGAAAAAAGAGAAAAAAAGAAAGAAAGAAAAGAAAACAAAGAGAAAGTTATTTGTTCCTTCTCAGCCTCCACATCTGCTGACCCGTGCCTCCTGTTACTGTCCCAACCTCCTCCCTAGCCCAGCTCTACCTTGCACAGTTCAGCCCAGGTGCCACTCCTCCAGGGCCCTGCACTGGCCATTGAGGTCCCCTAATTCCCCCAGCAGGTGCATGTGGATGGCACAGTTACATGTAGACCTGTGGGTCCTGTTACCACCTGCTCTGCAGATTTAGTAGTTCATTTTTGTAGGCTAGTGTGATGATATCCATTTTGAAAATAAGAAAACTGAGGATCAGAAGGTATATGTGGCTTTCCCGAAGTCAGAAAGTGGTGGATTGAAACTCAAGTCATTTACTTCAAATCCCTGATTTCCTTAGGTTGCAATCTGCTATATTTTGCATTCTGATTTCTTGAGGATGTTATTCCTGTTTCTTTATCAGTCTAATTAGATAGGCTTTTTTTTTTTCAGGATATTAACCATTTCTACACTTTTATGTATCTCTCACTGCATAGGCAGCCTAGTGTAGAAAAATAATTAGATAATCAGAGTTCAGATCAGGACCCTTATCATCGACAAGCTGTGCAACCTAGGGGGCAATTCATGTGCCATCACCAGCCTCATTTGCCTCATCTGGAGAAACTAACAGAATAGCAATCTTGCCCTATAGAGCTGCCGTTGAGAGTAAATTTGATAATCCTTGTTAAGTGCATAATACATTTTAATTTGAAAAAACCATGTGCTGGTGCCTGGCAGAGCACCCCACACCCAGCGGATACCCAGTGTGACATGGCTGGCTCAGCTAGGCACCCAGTGGAGAGGGCTGCGCACAGCTGACAGTGGACCAGTCCTTCAGCACAGGGGGCTACTGACACCCGAGTGCGGCCTTGATGCTTTGTGAGACCACAGGATGACCAGGCTTTCTAGAAGCCAGAAAGGTGAGGTATCACCCTGAAATCACCATGTCTTACACCCACCTTCTGCAGTAGCTCCTTTGTTCTCACTGCCCCCAAATAGTTATATTGTTTACACACTATATAAGAATGTTTTATCAGAGTATTTTAACATAGTATTTTGAAAGGAGTTTCACATGTATATTCATTACAGATTTTGGTCTACAGTTTTATTTCTTGTGATGTCTTTGTCTTGTTTTGGTATCAGAAGAGGACGGGCTTTATGTGATGAGTAAGAAAATATCCCCTCTTCTTTTTTTTTTTTTTAATATTCCCTCTTCTTCCATGTTTTTCTTTTTTGTTGTCATTGGAAGAGTTTCTAAGAAAAAAATCTTGTTTAAATGTTTTACCAGAAGCTTTCTGATCTTGGACAGCGGGGGTGGGGGGATTTGTGTGCGTGAGATTTGTAAAGATCCCTAAACTGATTTATGTACATGGTTTTGTTATCTATTGTATATAAAATTTTACCATGCCTAAAATTTTTATTTCTTTAACTCTATGACTCATTCAATCTTCTTTATACTACATGTGTGTATACTTTTTCTGTACATAGCTTTCTTCATATACCCTGTTTCCCCGAAAATAAGACAGTGTCTTATTTTAAGGTGTGCTCCCAAAGATGCGCTAGGTCTTATTTTCAGGGGACGTCTCATCTTTCCTGTAAGTAGGTCTTATTTTCAGAGGATGTCTTATTTTCGGGAAAACGGGGTACATTTCTATATCTTTAACTCTATAACTTATTAGATCTTCCCACCAAGAGGAATGTTTTAAACATGTGCCCAGAATCTTTTTTGAAAGGAAGCAGTGTAGAAATAAATAAATATGAATATTTTCGTCATAACAGGTCGTCGGTTTGGGCTACACACATCTCCTGTTCTAAGTTTAGCACTGCCAAGACCGCCCTAATGCGTGCGCTCAAAGGGAAAGCACATTTCACATCAGAAAAATCCATTTCCCGTTTGCACACCCACCAAAAAATCCTTTCACTTTCCCTGACAGCTTTGCACAATTTGCCTCAACCCTTTTGCCTCCCCTTGGTAGAAATGTAGGTTCTTTAAGGTCTTGCCTGTGACAGGAAAAGGCAAACCAACTCTGCAAATAGAGATAGTTTAATTTTCTCCTTGCCAACACGGATCCCTTTGATTTCTTTTCCTTGACTAATTTCCCCTACAGGAATCTCCAGTGTTGAAAAAATGGTGAGAGCATACATCCTTTTCTTTTTCCTAATCTTAGGGAGAATTCATTCTTACACTATCAAGTATGATTAGTGGATTTTTTGTGGATAACCTTTAACAGGTTGAGGTAAGAGTTTTTATCATGAAAGATATTAGGATCAAATTGTTTTTATGCCTTTGTTAAAAAAATATCTTGGGTTATGCCTTTTATTTAATGATCTACTGTGTCAGATTAATTAATTTGGGAATAATAAACTTCCATTGCATTCCTGGGATAAATCCCATTTGGTCATAGTATATAATCCGTGTTATATGAATATGTTGCTTGAGTCATTTTTCTAGTATTTTTAAAGGATCTTCACATGTATATTCATTGCAGATGTTGGTCTATAGTTTTATTTCTTATGATATCTTTGTCTTGTTTTGGTATCAGAAGAGTATAGGCTTTATGTGATGAGTAAGGAAATATTCCCTCTTCTTCCATATTTTTTTTGTTGTCATTGGAAGAGTTTATAAGAAAAAATTCTTGTTTAAATGTTTAGTAGAATTCACTAGTGAAGCTTTCTGATCTTGAGGTGGGGAGGGTTGTGTGTGTGTTGGGGTAGGTTTTAAAAGTACTAATTAAATATCTTCACTTGTCTATTCAGATTTTCTACTTTCTCTGGAGTCAGTGACAATAGTTTGTGTTTTTCTGTGAGTTTGGCTACTTTGCCTAAGTTATCTAACGTACTGGCATGCAGTCGTTAGCAGTATCCCCTTGTGTCTTTTCATTGTCGAATTTTAAGAGTATTTTTTTAATTTTGGATAACAGCCTTTTATCAACTATGTCCTTTGCAAATATTTTCTTCCAGTCTATGTCTTATCTTTTTCTTCTCTTGGCAGTGTCTTGGGCAAAGCAGAAATTTTTAATTTAAGGGAAGTTCAGTTTATCAATTCTTTTTTCCTTTTTTTTCATTGATCATGTCTTTGGTGTTGTATCAAAAAGTTATTGTGAGAACCAAAGTTCTGGAGATTTTCTTCTATGTTATCTTGCAGGAGTTTTAGAATTTTGCATTTTACATTTATGTCTGTAATACGTTTTGAGTGAATTTTTGTGAAGGGTGTAAATTCTGTATCTAGGTTTATTTTGTGGATTTTTTGCATGTGGACGCCCAGTTGTTCCGTGTACACTGTTTACTGAGAAACTGTGTTTTATCTGTTGTATTGCTTTTGCATCTTTGCCAAAGGTCAGTTGGCTATATTCTTGTGGGTCTATTTCTGGGTCTCTATTTTCCATTCATCTATTTGTCTATTCTTTTGCCAATATCACACCGTCTCAATTAGTCAAAAGTTGGGTGGTGTCAATCGTTCAATTTTGTTCTTCTCCTTCAGTGTTGAGTCAGCCATTCTAGATTTATTGTTCTCCATACATACAAACTTTAGAATCGGTTTGCAAATATCTACAAAAGAATTTTCTAGGACAGGAATTTTATGGGCATTGCATTGAGACTATAGATCAATTTGGGAAGAATTGACATTTTGATTCTATTGACTCACCCTATCCATGAATGTGGAATCTCTCTCCATTTGTTTAGTTCTTGTTTGATTTCTCTCATTAGAGGTTTATGTTTTTTTCTCATATTGCTCTTATACATATTTTGTTAGATCAATAGCTAAGCTTTTTATTTTGGAGGGTGCTATTATAGATAATACCATGCTTTGCACTTCAGATTGCATGTGTTCATTACTGGTATCTAGAAAAGCAATTAACTTTTTGTGTTAACTGTCTTAGTCTGTTTTGTGCTTATAACAGAATGCCAGAAATGAATGATTTATAAAAAAATAAAGTAAAATATATTTCTTCTAGTTCTAGAGAATGGGAAGGCCCTAGTTTGGAGTCTGCATCTGGTGAGAGCCTTCTCACTGGTGGGGGCTCTCTCTCTGAAGAGTACTGAGATGCTGCAGGGCATCACACAGTTAGAAGGCTGAGTATACCTGCTCATCTCTCTCTCTTCCTCTTCCTGTAAAACCACTATTTCCAAACCCAGAAAAAACCATTAATTCCTTAACCTATGAATTCTTGATGGCAGAGTCCTCATGACCCAATCACCTCTTAAAGGCCCCACCTCTCAATATTACCCCATTTGAAATTAATTTCAACATGAATTTTGGAAGGAACAAATATACAAATCATAGAATTAATCTTATATCTTATGGCATTTCCATAATCATACAAAACAGTTCCACTCTATTGTTTCTTTCAGAGTTTTTATATAGACGATGTCATTTGCAAACAAAGATTTATTTGTTCCTTCCCTGTCAGCATACTTCCTTTCATTGTCCTTGTTTTATTGCATTAGCTAAGACTTCCAGTATAATGTTTAAAGGGAGGGTGAGAGGAGACGTTCTTGCCTTGTACCCAATCTTTGTGAGAAAGCTTTTAGTTTTTACCTTCATTTTTTACTGTTAGTTTTTCGGAATAAAAGACTTTTGGTTGACTTTTTAAAGTATCATTGTAAATATGTTATTCTATTAACTTCTAGCATCTATTACTTCTGGTGAAAAGTCATCTGTTAACCTTATTGAAAATTACTTGCATATATCAAATGAAGTTCACCTTGCTGCTTTCAAGATTTCTTTTGTTTTGTCTTTAAACATTACTTTGATGGTACATATGGATGTGAATGTCTTTGTGTTTATCTTATTTGGGGCCTGAAAGCTTATTGATTGTATAGATAAATGTTTTACACCAGGGTTTTGAAGTTCTCAGCCTTCAAAATTTTTTTTACTATTTAAAAATTTTAATTATTTTTACTATTCATTTAAATATTTTTTTCTTCTATTCTCTTTCTCTCATGTCCTCTAGGACTCCCTCTAGTACAAGATGATGTATCCTATATTTCTTTATCTATTCATTTTTCTACATTCTCTTTTCTGTTTTTCAGATTGCATAATTTTCATCATTCTATTGTATCTATAAGTTTGTTGATTATTTCTTTTGCTAGTTAAAAATCTACTGTTGAGCTCCTCTAGTGCATTTTTTATTTAGATTATTATATTTTTCAAATACAAAATTATCATTTGGTTACTTTTTTATATGTTTTTATTGATATTCTCTATTTGGTGAGATTTTGCCATCATACCTTCTTTACTCTCTTAAGCATAGCTTCCTTTAGCTTTTTGAATATATTTATTATATCTGCTTGAAGATTTTGTCAAATATCTCATCTGAGCCCTCTCACAGAACTTTTCTTTTCCCTATATTTTTTATGTGTATAAGTCAGACTTTCCTGATCCTTTTCTTGTCTCTTAACATTTTGTTGAAATCTGGATATTTTATATAACATGTTGTGGCAATTTTAGAGACTGATGCCCTCCCTCTTGTTTATTTGTTTAGGGACAGATGCATTTCCCTCTTTATGGTATACAGTTCCTTGTGCTTTGTAAACTTCTTACTTAGAGGGACTAGTTGCATCAAGTCATCTTCTTTTTCACGCATTCTTTACGTGGTTTCAAAATACATTTTTTCACTTTCAAATTTAGTTTACTCTGAAAATCCTCAAGAATTATATAGGCACATATAAAATATTAATATTTTATTTGTCTTTAGAGATGTTTTGCCTAAAACAAATTCACCCTTTTGGAGAGGATTTGTTTTAATATACATAATTATACAAGTTTGTTTTAACATAGATAAAATATAAAAGGCAGAAAGGTAGAAATACAAACAAATAAGATTAGCTAATCTTCCATTTAAGAGAAGAGCAAGCTACTATTACAGTTTTTAAAAGTCCAAAGTCATATTTGCTTGATTCTGGCCAATAGCAAGCTGATCTCTTTTGGAATGTCAATATCTCCAGTGCCTACAGAATATATTACAAAATTATTTATCTTGATATTCATGGCCCTTTATAATGAAAACCCTACTTTTCAACTTTATTTTTTCAGAAATTTTTTATGAACCCTCTTTCTTTCTTTTTTTTTTTTTTTTTGCAGTTTCTGGCGGGGGCTGGGTCTGAACCTGCCACCTCTGGAATATGGCGCCTGCGCCCTACTCCATTGAGCCACAGGCGCCGCCATGAACCCTCTTTTCACTCAAATGTCACTGTATCACATACTTTTCTGCCTATTTTGTTTGTCCTACTCAAGATAATCTTACTTCCTATCATGATAAGTTGTCTTTTCTTCAGAACAGCTTAAATCTTACCTCCTCTGTAAAAATCTCCTCCAGTACCCTAAATTGAAGTATTTTTTCATTTATCTTTTTTACTATAGAATTTAGCAATTAGAAATTCATTTAGCAATTAGAAATTCACTCTCTTGTATATTCTATTCTACTAAGTCTTTGCCAATTCAAATGTGTAATCTTTCCCTGATGTGTTCTAGCTCTTTAAGTACCATCACCTCTTTGGGTACTGTGGTAGTCTTTTTTTTTTTCTTTCAATTCCTTGTAGCACAGCACTAAAGGGAATTTAACATTTTCCACATAGTGACCAGCTATAATAAAAAAGTCCTTTCTTCTAGATGTCAAGAAAGAAAGAAAGCTGAAAAATTGTACCCTTTAAAATTCCGCCTAGCAATGGTTCTGATAAGGTCAACCAATGTCTTAATTCCTTGAAGATACAAGTAAAATATTATTTTTCTCTTTATGATAACTTTCACATAGTAGGTTATCAGTAAATGTTAAGTAAAATTCCCCGATGGCTTACATAGAGTTTCCTATCCCATATCTCCCTCTGCTTTCTTTCTACTAAATAATGTGTGTGTTCCTAATGTGCTAAAACAAACAGTAAAAGTCTTCATAATTTTATCAATGTCATGTGTAAATCTTCAAGCCTCCTGTAAACACAGCCTCTCTTTAACTAGTTCTAGCTAAGCTCATGTGCTTAATCCACCCCATTTCTTGTTCTTCTGCAGTATTGATTTGCTTTTTGTTATAGCTCTTCGTGACTTGGTACGTATAACTCTGAACAGTGACTTTGAATGGCCCCTTTGGAAAACTTCCAATGGCTAAGGTTATTCTTTGCCTTATATGACTTATATGTGCAGAGATGACAAGACAGTCAGTGAAGTGTAAAGACACATGTTTATCAAAACTCAGAGGCCTTGTGTCTTTCTACAAAGTTTCTTACATAGCACTCGAGTTTACTGTTTTTCCTTTCAGTTTGTTCAATAGTTACTTTTAATGTATGAAAATTTGTTTATATGAAATACAGCAATAATATATTCTATATTATTTTACTATTTATATTGTGATATTATCTTTATAATTTTTTCTATTGTTTTTATGTTTAGACCTTATTTTGGGTTCAAATATTTGCATATATTGTCCTGCAGCTGTGTTATACTTTAATTTTAGACTTTTCAATATACTTGTAATATTCATGAATTAAAAAAACTCAAAGGCCTCGACCACTGCAGTCTTGGGTGAGGACAGGCTGCTTTGTCATTCACTCTCACCTTCTTTACCCTCTTCTGTACTCTATTCTCCCCTTCTCCAAACATTGGCCTTATCATCTACTTTCAAATACAGATTTGTGGGACCTGACATCACTAAACCTTACTAGCCTCAACCTAGCCCCACATCTTGCATGTAACTTCCCACACTTGAATTACTCATACAAGAACCACTCTGCTGTACTACTGCTGTTATACCTCATGGTAAACATCATCTCTTCATAAAGGCATTTACTCTTTATGTAAAGATTTACAGGCATCCAATAGCCTAAGTACTTCTAGTGTCAAGTACCCAGAGACAGGGATGGGGCATCTGAATTAGTTCTGGTCACATAAGTAGATAGGATGTGGCTTCCTGGTCAAGGCCACTTCCCAAAGGCAGTAATTTCCTATTGGTAATGGCCTCCTGATTTGGGTGGCTTTGACTGGGAGAGAGAGCAGCTTATTGGTTGTAAAAGAGAGAAGTCTTGGTTGCCCAAGTTCTGTAGTGTGGCTTTCTGTTCAACCTGTTTTGTCAGTCCTCTCAAAGAGCAAGCCATTTAATGCCCCATGTTAAATACTTATCTACTAAAACCAGTTGCATTGCATTCTGCTTTCGGCAATGGAAACCTGACTGACATAAGGGCCAGCCACCTACCAGAGGTTGTCTGAAAACAACTTGCCACACACAGTTACTGAGGTCTTATTCATTGCAGAGTGAATATGCTCCCCAACATGTCAGGCTAGAAAGCTCCATTATTTATTTTCTGGTGTTGCATCTTCTTGTGTGCATTTTTATTAAAGCCATCATTTGTCATGTTAAGCAGCTGTTGCAACATAAAGAGAAACTGTCAAATAATATGGCATTTAGAAATGGTGACATTTTCCTTTTAATGTCTTTTTCCTCCATTTCTCTTTACCCTCTCTCGAACTATTGCTACAGTGGAAATGCACAAGGACCATCAGCCTGACAAGTGGCTCTGTTCCCTGCTGAACAAAAAATAGAACAGGAAACAGGCTTTTCCTTGTTCTCAGTGTATTCTGTGATCCTCATGGGAAACTGAAGCCTTCTGATCTCTCAGGTTGAGGCACTGAGAGACTGGCTGTACTCATATCACAGATTAGAGGTTGCTTACCTTTGGTGCATAATTTTGCTGATGGAAAAGAGCACCATTCACCGTTTAGAGCTGTTTGCTCCCTGGAACCACAGGCTAGGAAGAATGACTCTTCCCAGGTCTAAGAAGAGGCTCACACAGCCTACGCCTGGCGCTCAACCTCCAACTATCTCTCTGCACCAAGCAGTGCCAGCAAGTATGACAGTTTTGCATTTGTTCCTTGTTTGTGTTTAATCAACTTATGAGCTAGTGCCAGAGCCTGTCTTGGCAACCTTTTTTACTCATTGATGAGTCTTCTTCAACCACAATTTCAGGCTCTATCCTGGCCTAGGTTTATAAGACAGATATCCTTCTTCTAAAGGATTTTACAGAGCTCATCGTGCTCCTCTGGCTCTGAACAAGTGGGCCATGCACACAATGTTATTGTCCCACCCACCTCCAAAATCACTAATTCAAACATCTCATCCTTGTACCACAATCCTTCTTTTTCCAGGTTGGTTGTTCAACTATTCCCACCACAATGTATCTTTGACTGCTTTGGGACTTTCTGACTATTGACTCTGATCTTTATCTCAATTTGTGAGACCTTTATTCTCTTCACTTCCATCCCAGACCAGCTTGGATTTCATGGTCTGTTATCACAATTGTTGCAACACCTCCGACTCTGACTTCCCTGCTCATTAATCTTTTTGTCACAAACTTATCAAATTCCAAACCTGTATAAATCCAGCTTTCTGAATTCTCTGACCCTGCAGCTGAGAGACACAGTTAAGAACACAAAAAGTTAGTGAGTCCTTTATATACGCATGCTCCCCAAAGCAAGTAGCCCCTGACCTTGTACTATAATTTTCCTACTGTTCATTGTTCAGCTCATTATTTCTACATTCCACAATGACTTTTTCAATCCTTCTGCAATTGTGTCAATCGTTTCCATCTCTTCTCATCTCTGCTTGCTCTCAAAACATGGCCATCATTTACTTTAGAGAAAAAGAGAAATCACTATATGGATCTGTCCTAACCTTCCCCTTGCCAAGCACACAAACATGTCTACCCAGGCATCTTCTATCCACTGCTGTAAAGAAGTTCTCTCTCCTCGTAACAACCTGACTATGCTTTGGGTTTCATCCCATTTAGACTTTTCAGGAAAATTATTCTAATAATCACTTTTTACCTTTATTGTATATTCAACATCATTGTATCAGGTTTATTCTTCCTATTGTCTTTTAAATATATGAATAAACTTTTTTTTGTTTTACTTTGTTCTTTGTCTTTTTGTTATTCTCGGTTAGTTTCCTCCTCATTTCATCTGAGTATCTCAAAGAGTTTCCCAAATGTTCTTTCCCATTTCTTGTCTACCCATCACACTTCATACATCAATATGGCCTTTGACTCATCACTCCCCTGAAGAAGTTCTTCTGGTGGTCACCATGACCTCAACAATACAATTTCCTTGGGTATTCTTAAATTTTTTGGCTTCTTGAGACCTGTTTTCTTCAACACTTTCTCCTCTTTCAAAACATTGATTCCTTTGTAGGTCTAAGTCTGATTCTTCTTTGTTTTCATTGCAAACTTTATCTTTCCAGCCTGGCTTTTGTATGTTGGGGTTCCTTAAGGCTATGTCCATGGCTCTCTCATCTCTTCACTAATCTTTTTACTCTATACTTTCTCCAAAGTCCTTGCCTTTAACTCTTACCTATATTCCGATAACTCACTAATTTGTCTCTCAAGTCTAGGGTCCTCTGCATATCTGTCCATCTGCTACTTTAACACCTTCTCTGGGACCCATTCATCCTCTCAACAGGTACCAAACACCTACCATGCTACTGTCTTAGGCGCTGATAATACAGAAGTAAACACAACAGACAAAGTCTTTGCCCCATGAGAAATTTAAAATTGTGGTAGGGTAATAAACAATAAATGAACAAAACATAAAAAATATGATAAAATGATGGAAAATAACAAGTGCTTTGAATAAAAATAAAGCAAGGAACAGAGTAATAAGTGATGGAAGTTTTATTTTCAGTTGTAAAGTTATCAAAGTCCTCTCTAATGAAGTAACATTTGATAACAAAATCAGAATATGGGACCAAACCATCCTAAGGTTTGGAAGAAAATAATTGAAGGCAGAGAAAATAGCAGGTGGAAAGACAGTGAGGCAGGAACACGTTAGAGGAGTATGTTGACACATGAACTCATCATATAGCACATCAACTCATCATTAAAAAAATGTAATTTTTAAGATTTCCTTAGTTTACCCAATTTTTCTAACCTGGATGTCCTAGCCAGATTTCCGAGCAAAAAATCATACATTCCCTATCTAATCCATCACTAATTCCTGTAAAATTTATTTCTCTAAAAATTCCACTTTGGTCTACCTCGTCATTTCCTGCCACCACCTGCTGGGGTCCTTACCCTCACTCTGGTTCCCCTACTCCAAGAATTTGCCTACATAGGGGCTGTATCTTCTAGGTAATGACTTATCCTGGTTTCCTCTGGCAGGTTGCACTCACCCCATACCTGCCTCACTAGCTCTTGAAACATAAAGCCAAAGTTGTGTTCAAATATTATGAATACCTGTTTTTGAACTCTTCTTCCCTGCCCAATGTAATAGTTAACCAGGTCATAAGAGAGTGAGGCCTTGGCGGTAGACTGCATCATAAGAATCAGAAGGAAGGCAAGAAGTTTCAGCAATTTCCAGCAGATTTGTTCTACTCTTATAATGGGTGAGCAGCTGCTAAATTTGGGCCTAAAGCTGGGTAGAATGAAGTGGGGGGAGAGGCTCAAAGTTGGAACACAGAATTCAATGATGCCCTAGTTCCTGTTCTCTTAATGAAATGGTATTTCCTGGAAAAGTCTGGTTTTCCCCTCATCAAGAATATCTCCTATAAAAAGTAAGCATCCATTCATGAATCTCTAACAGTTGATGTGACCAATATCAAGCCACCTCTGACCCATGTTTATTCCCCTCGTAGAGGCCAAGGATGAGGTTTAGCATGTATAGCAGCAACCAGCTCCAAATTCCCATCAGGTGTTCAAGTTGATTTGCAGAAAAATGGGATGATGATTTTATAATAGCTAATAGAGTTTCTGATTTAATGCAGCTGCTAGAAATTAGCAAGGACTCCATTGAAAGCTTCCCAGTCACTTATAATAACAGGATAATAAATCATTCCCAGGACTTTCTGGCATTTATGATTTTATTAGAAACATAAGCCCTAGTTCAACCATTCTTCTCAGTTTATTTTTCATTTATTTATTAAATTACCTTTTAAAGTTCAAGGGGAAGAAAAAAAACATTGCTCTCACTTGGCTGCCAAATATATAATGAGTGGAAGTGTCTCCACAGAATCCCTTATTTCAAAAGGGAATAGGGAGAGAAGAGGCAGAATACTCAGGTGAGGCCATGGGCAACTTCGTGAAATCACTGTGTTAGAGACAATGTAATATTTAACAGAAAACACTGGATGATGACTCTGTAGGCCCTTGATCTTGCTTTTTACTCCCTACCCAGGTCAGTATCTCAGGAACTAAGAGCTTTAATTCTTTTGTTTTTAGAAGCGAGATCATCATCTCCTCCCCATATCTATTTGCAAGGTAGTAGATGTGTCTAATAAAACCATAATATAGAGGTATTTTGCAATTTGTCAAGTTCAATGGATGTTAGATATTTTTGTTTATGAAAGGCTTTGTTTTTGTTGCTTTTGCTTGTTGGAAACACTTATTCAAAATAGGAGGCACTGATTGCTAAGCTATTTACAGCTGCTTTGCTTCCCCTGCCCTGGGCTCCTGAGGAAGATCTCTCACTCTCTCTCTCTGTTGGATCTCTGAGCTGAATTCTCAACTGTGTCAATAACAACTAAATAATACCCCAAAATACCCAGAATCTGGAACTAAGCCAGCTTCCCTCTAGATTTAGCTCACAGATAGCTATCTGCTCATATTACATTTCCCAAATCACTCATGTGGCTCATGTGGCCATATTTTGTGCATATTCTTATAAAATACACTTTGGCAGACCCTATGTCCTCTGGTTCTGAATCATAAGTATAAAGAAGAGATATTTAAGAGCACTGGGAGCTGCTGTACCCAACAGCAGCCGGCAGATGGAATTTTATAGAAGATGTATAGGGGTCTTTGGTGACCTGCCTGATCTATGAACTTGCTAAAATAGAAAGCAGGTTCAATATATTTAATTCAGTTTTAAAAAGTGTTTATTAAAATGGCTCTCCACCTCTTAGTGTGATGGGGAACAGAGAAAAAACATGGTGTGTTTTTGTTTTTTTTTTTTTTGCCCTAGAGGAGTTTATGATCTCCTTGGAGAGATAGGATGGGCTCATAGGAGAACACCGTGAGTTGATGCATGATCAGAAATGGGCCACAGTAGACTTGTAACCCCTGGTGGGAAATGCAGGGGCTGCTAAAAATGTTTGTGGCTTGGGAAGGCTTGAAGGAAAAAGAAAGAATGAAGAAATGGCATTGACAAACTGGCGGAGGCAGAAATCCATGCTGGGCCTGGCGCAGTGGCTCACGCCTGTAATCCCAGCACTCTGAGAGGCCAAGGCGGTGAATAGATTGAGCTCACAAGTTCGAGACCAACCTGAGGAAAAAGCAAGACCCCCATCTCTACTAAAAATAGAACAACTGAGACAAGAGGATCACTTGAGCCCAAGAGTTGGAGATTGCTGTGAGCTATGATGCCACGGCACTGTACCCAGGGTAACAGCTTGAGACTCTGTCTCAAAAAAGAAAGAAAGAAAGAAAGAAAGAAAGACAAGGTGGATGTAGGACCCCTGTATGACTGTCGCAGACAGGGACATCACATTCAGAGCAGGAACAATGAAAGAAACTTCTGGCATTTGATGCTATTAAAAATATTATAGTATATTAATAGAAATTCTTATATTTGTCTTCCCTATAACTAAGATAAGGAGTAGCAGGAACACAAGGTGTTTTTATTTGTTCTAAGCATTTCTTGTTTTCTTAAAAAACATAAGCCCTGTGGATTTATTACTGATAAGTACCTTGTAATGAAGTGTTAGCAAGGAATGCACTTCAAGTGCCTTTAGCAAATTTAATTTTTAAGTGCATTATGGAGTCAGAAAATTGACACTAAAAACAAGCACGCATGTTTTCATCTGCAGTCTCCCTGGGTGGTTTCCAGGCCATGTCTACTTACTTCCCAGGCAAGAGATAATTTGGTAAATGGCACAGCCTCCAACTCTGCCTAAACCTACAAAAGCAGGCCCAAGGGTTTCCCTTCAATTTACTGTGTCCCTGTGCATGAGAAGGGAAGGTCTGTTGTGGATTTTAAGGTGACTCTACAGTGACTTTACTTCCTTAGCATATAGCCCTGTGTCCCTTAATGATGGGGATGTGTTCTGAGAAACATACCGTTAGGCGATTTTGTTGTCTGAACACCACAGAATGAGCTTACACAGGCCTAGATGGCACAGCATGGAGCCTATCACTGCTGGACTACGAATCTTACGGGATGTGACTGTACTGAATACTGCAGGCAATTGTGACACAAAGGGAAGCATTTGGTTTTTGGTTTGTTTTTTTTTTTAATTTTATTTTATTATTAGATCATAGCTGTGTACGATCATGGGGCACTATACACTGGTTTTATAGACCATTTGACATATTTTCATCACAGTGGTTAACATAGCCTTCCTGGCTTTTTCTTTTCTTTTTTTTTTTTTTTGTAGAGACAGGGTCTCACTTTATGGCCCTCGGTAGAGTGCCATGGCATCACACAGCTCACAACAACCTCCAACTCCTGGGCTTAAGCGATTCTCTTGCCCCAGCCTCCCGAGTAGCTGGGACTACAGGCACCCGCCACAACGCCCAGCTATTTTTTGGTTGCAATTCAGCCGGGGCTGGGTCTGAACCCGCCACCCTCGGTATATGGGGCCGGCGCCTTACTGACTGAGCCACAGGCACCGCCCCTTCCTGGTTTTTTCTTAGTTATTGTGTTAAGACGTTTATATTCTACATTTAGTAAGTTTCACATGTACCCTTGTAAGATGCACCGTAGGTGTAATCCCACCAATCACAGGGAAGTCTTTGTATATGAAAACATAGACCAGGTGCCGTGAAAATACAAGGTAATCGTAAGGGACCACCATTATCTATGTGGCTCATCAGCAACTGAAACATTGTTATGTGGCACGTGTCTGTATGTAGGTCATTACCAGACTGTGTGTTATAGTCCACTGTTTCACTTCCAACACACACAGTCAATAGCATCCCTTCTGATTCACCCATGCAAGGTTTAGGTATTACTGGGAGGGCTTCATTTGTTTTCATCTGCATAGATTTCATGTTTCTTAATTTTGGAGTATATCAAAACTTTGGTGATGACCCATGGATTAGACATTTATCTTGCACCTGCGCAGTGCTAGGCACGAGGGAAGCTATGAAAGAAATGGATAAGGCATTCATTTTTAAAGTCTTCAGTCCCCTAGCAGCAATAAGGTAGGTTAGACATTGAAGGGTGATTAAGAAGTGGTATGTCATACCCAGCAGTGTTATGTTGTGACGCATGTAGGCCACACAAGGTCACCACAGAGCCAAGGAAGGCCAGGGATCCGGGCTGTAGGGCAGGTCTGGCTTCTGAAGGTAGAGCCCTATTCAAACTAGCTGGCAGACGAGGAAGCTGTCAAGGCTAAGGGAGGGCCTGAGCAAGGAGTGGGTATGTGTACAATGCTGAGCATGGGTTGACATAAACAATGTGAGGACGCTGGGCATGGGCGCTGAGGAAGGAGATGGGATGGCTGGCAAGGGCCCGTAAGAAGGTGGATTTGACGCAATGAGCACAAACAGAACCACTGCACGTTTTACAACAGTTCACAGCTCACTGTTGGCTGAGGAGGGATGGAGGAACATTAATCTGACACGTGTGGGAAGAGCAGAGAAGGGAGATTTCATAAAGGGGGAAAAAAGATGACAATTCCTACTACTCTGGCTTATGAAGTGAATTTGGATGTGGCTAATTTTACAAAAAAGGGTTAGAATTAAAACTCGGCATTACCCCATTAAGAACTGACAGAATGCCGTGACAGTTAATTAAGTCAGTCAAAATTTCTAAACCAAGGTGTTGAAGAAATGGAAACATTTTGATTTGCCAGGGACCGTGGCAGGCATTTCACATTTCCATCACATTTTATCTCTACAACGACCTTATGAGGAGAAAAAAAAATAAAGGTTTAAATATTTAAGTTACCTATGCATATCATATAGTCACACATTTGTAGAGGTAAGGGGCAAAAGCAGGCTTTTGAACTCTAAGCCCAGAACTCTTTCCATTGTATGATGTTCTGGCAGGATGCAGCTGAAATTGTTGCTCTCACAATAGTGTTTAAAGTTCTCACCTCTGCTCCCCTACACCTTCCTCAAGCTCCAGACCAATTCAGCCATTCTGAGTTGTCAGGCAAGCCCCACTCTCTGCCTTTGCTGTAAATATCCCCACATGTGCCTATGTCTTTGTTCCCTTCCTTACCCCTTGTTAGGATTTTTTTTTTTTTTTCCAGACAGAGTCTTACTATGTCGCCCTTGGTAGAGTGCCCTGGTGTCACAGCTTACAGCAACCTCAAACTCTTGGGCTTAAGCAATTCCCAAGCCTCCCAAGCAGCTGGGACTACAGGCGCCCACCACAACGGCCGGCCATCTTGTTAGGATTTTTAACAGCTCGTTCCAAATATCATCCATGCTGTGACATCTTTCCATTTCTCCCAAATGGATGTGATCACCATCTCCTTTGAATCACTTCTGTGTTTCTTTACCTCCTCACTCCTATATTGCTGATCCTTGGGAGCCTGTCTCATACATCATATCAGACTACATGTTTTTGAAATTAAAATAAGGCTTCTTATCATCCAGTGATCTTCATAATTTCTTGCAATAAAATTTGTCAGAACAGAGAAGAGAGAAAGTAAAAACAAGAGAGAAGGAAAGGCTTAAAGTTTCAAGAAAAACAAAAGAAGTTGTAGCTGCCCAAGCTTAAAAGACAGTGGGCTTTGTCCTGAAATGGTCCTGAACTTGGAAGCAAGAATGCTGTATTCTTTGGATAAGTGACTGCACCACTCTGGACCTCCGTTCTCCCTCTGAAATATAAGGCATTTGGATACCTGGCTGTCTCTAAAACCATGTTCAGCTCTAATATTCTGTTACTGATATTTACAGGCAGAAAGGAAAAATCCAGGCCTCGATCATCTTATTAAACTCAAATATTTTCACTTTGTAAAGAATCAGCTTCACTCCACCCGTCGACTTTAATAAACCAGTTCTCCATAAGCCAGGCATCAAGAGAACTCAGTTCTCCCTCCCCTCTCCCAGGGCAGGACATAAGCCAGAGTATTCATGGGCCCCTGGGCCCCTTGTAAATCATGGAGCTGATACTCCAGTTCCCAGCCTGGGTAATGTGCTGTAGCTTATTTGCATAACAATTACATGCATCAGGAAGGCTACTGATTGGAGCGCTCCTTGCCAAATTATGATGGCTTTTTGAATGAAGCTGCCTTTCCTGTCTCTGAACAGCTGTTGGTGGTGTACTTGGTCTTCAATCACCACAGGGAGAATGGCACCACCCCCCTCCAGCTTCCAAAGTTGCTTTTCAGAGGAGAGTAATCCCAGCTTCTCTCCACGTCAAAATCCCTGCTAAAGCCATTGCCAAGTGCCCTTTCCCAAGCAGGGCAGCAAAGTCTCTCACAGCACCATGGCTTGCGAAAAAAAATAGAGCTGGAGCCAGCACCCAAGGACAATGCTGGCTAAATGCTTTTGGGACTGGTCCAGGCCTCATATCAATTCCATTGAGTTTTTGCTTTAACCAAAGTCACTCAGTTACTTAAGAAGTAAATATGGAATTCTGATTCTATGTTGGCATTGCACCAGGTACCAGCCATACAAGATGAAAAAGGCAAAATTTGGACTCCTGCAGCCACGCAGTCTGGTGAGCGGCTGCCCATGAACACCATGCTTCCCGGCAATAGAATTATCTATTATCCTGTCTTATTTATTCTCTAAGCTCCTGGAAAACAGAGATCATGTCTTATTTTTCTATTACCTCATCCCCAAACAATAGTTGAATAGCTCAAGTACTATTTCTTGAGAGTGTCGGCTATTTCTTCTTCCCTGTCTCCCATATTACCCAGCAAAGTCTTTTATTCATACCATGTGTTCCACGAGGCACTCTGTGCATCTACATATATTTTGAAAATAAAAAATACCAGCTCACACGTGGCTGTGTGTACTGGCGAGGCTAAGCCAATTCTGCTGATTGTCTATTAACATTCCCCTGGTAAAGGAGAAGGAAAACAACCAGGGAGATTAAAGGGGACTCTAAGCAATCATGTTCATTAGTAATACTGCATGCCAGCCACTTTCCCAGGTTCCCATGCATTGAGTTTAGAATTGCCCAGATTCCTTGGACGCTCCCTAGAAGGTCACAACCTTACATTGTTCTTGAAGTCTAATAATTCTACCTCTACCACTAGTGTTGAGTTTTGCAGAAGCCCAAAATTCAGGAAAGCACCCTCTTCCCGTGGGGCTTAGGATTATCTAGCAGGTGATTTTGACAAGGCCAGAAAGTCACAGAGCCAGACTTGTGTTTGGTACGCCACAGTCCGCACCACAGTGTCACATCTGCCAAAACACAACTTGCAATGATAGCTAAGTTTTATCAAACACATTATTTTTCAGAAATAGAGCTCTCGGAGGCCTTATAACAACTCTGTTATTACTCATTCAAGATGAATTTCACAAATGTTTATTAAGTACTTACAAAGTAATCTCAGTAAATAGGCAACATATCCCTTGGGGGAATATGTTGGGGAAACAAAGACATAGCACTTACTATGTGGCCCACAGAAGAAGACATACCAAGACACAGGTGTATTACAAGGGATCACAATATTTATGATCTTTTTTAATCCTTATAATATGAAGCAATAGACATTGTTAACCATTATTTTCCTCTTCATAGGTGGGAAAGAAAATAAGACTTTAAAATGTAACTTGCCCAGGGTAAAGTGACCAACTGGTGAAGCCACTCTAACGGTGGACATGCAATCCCAGCGTTGTTCATTGCTGTATGTACTGCCTATACCAGCAGCCTTCTCAGAGTCCCAACCAACGCCCACTGATTGCTGATGAGACCCCAAGCAGTGAACAGTAGCCAGCTTCAGAGATACCTGCTGCCTCTGCCTTGATTGGCTTGAAAATATTATATGATATTTACAGTAGGAATCTCGAGAGTCCAGTTAATTGCATCAAATATCTGACATCTGTCGCCTTGTGTCATTGTTGAATTTGAAAACCCGTGCGACTGACTCTAGTTTCTCACATTTTCATCCTCTGCTATTATTGTCGTTCCCTTGCTCTGTTCGTGGCATAACCACTGTAAACACACTCCCGTAGGCTCAGTCTAATCACCAGAATCTCTCCACCTTCCTGTCCTTTGCTCTTCCTGTAAGACACCTGTGCCTTTCATCACACCAAGAGAAGGCTGTTTATTTCAATCCTCTCTCCCCACCATAAATTCATCATCTTTTATGTATTTTTCAAAATACATGATCTGTCTTCCCTTCCGCTGAATCTTTCCAGCCCAGGACACCTGTGACCATCAGTATTTGATTCTTACTGCTATAAAACGCGTTATGACAAATGTATCGACTTCAAACAACACACAAATTTGTTTGTCATAGTTTCTGGGAACCAGGAGTTAGTGGGGCACTATACTTGGGGGTCTTACTAGGATGAAATCAAGGTATGGGTTGCTCAGTGCTAAGATTCTCATCTGAGGCTCAGAATCCTCTTCTAAGTTTTACTGGTTGTTGGTGGAGTTCAGTTCCTTGCAGTTGTGTGATTGGCCTTCCTGTTTTCCTGCTGGCTGATAGCAAGTCACCACTCTCTACTGCAGGACACCACCTTAGGCTCTTGCCATAAAGACCCTCTGGTGGCAGTTCAAATATGATTGTTTGCTTCTTCAAGGTCAGCAAGAGACATCCCACTCACTGCAAGTTCTACTTTTTCAAAGGTCTCACCTGGGCAGCTCAGAGCCAACCAGGATTATCTCATCTCCCCTTTGATTAACTTAGAATCAACTGCTTACGGACCCTAATCACATATACAAAACCTCTTTCCTTTCCTCTTTAATATAACCTAATCATGGGTATGAAATCCTGTCATACAAGTCCCATCCACACTCCAAGGGAAAGGATTACAATTAGGGATTATACTAGATCCATCCTAGAATTCTGCCTATCACATCTCCATATTTCCAAATCTACTTTTCCCTGCTGCTCCTAATAGGTTTATTATCCCCCTTTCCCACAATGAATCTTTCTGTTCTTCTAATTTAAACACACCTTCTCTTGATTTTCCAATTTTCTTTCTGGATTTTCTTTTCTATCTTTTCCTACAACAGTTTTGCTTTCTTTGTTTTCTATCCTGAACTATTTATTCTTCCCCACCCCACCCCCGAAAGGAGCATTCGGGATAGTATGTCAGACTGTTAAAACATACTTGTACCGCCACTTGGAATATCTTTCTGATGTCAACTGTCACTCATCCCTCAGAACACACCTCAACCTTCAACTCTGTCTGGAAACTCCCTTTGGACTTTCTTCAAGCTAATGGAAGTGGCCTCAGCACCCATAGCCTTCCCATAGTATAGTTTGCAAATATATCATTTGATTTTTTTTTTAAACAAACTACCCTAGGAGTAACTCAACAAATACTCTCTGGGTAAAGGAAAGTATAATAATTGTTTTGCAGATGAAGAAATTGTGAGCGTTAAGTCAGCTACTGACTATCCCACACTTAGTAACGGTCGCACCAAGAAATATGTCACTGGCCAGCACACAGTCAATGGGGTAAGAGAGAAGGACGTTTCCTTAGTTAGAACTGAAAATTAAAAATCACAGGTTTAGGAATGTGGCCTATGACCAAATTCAATCCCCAAACAAGAATGAGTACCTAGCATTTTGTCTGTATCATTAACAAGTGGCCTGAGCAGTAAGTGTGTTTTTGGATGGAATCAAGGATTGTTCAAACAAGTAAATCATTTGAATCGGGAAACAATATAGGAAATTAAGTTTGTAAGGATTCTGGATCTACTGAGAAAGATTTTCTTCTATGAAATGGAGATTGAAACTTGACTTAGAATTTAGAATACCAAAACAAAAATGGTTAGTACAGCACAGATAATTATATTGGGGAAAAAGAAAATCCAGTAAACTAAAATAGGAAGTTCCCTATAGATTCCCAGTACCCTCTGAAGACAAATTAAGCAAATCTATTGATGATGTGGAAAGAATTCCAATAATGAGTCTTGTAAAATTTGAACCTTTTAAGCTTCAGCTAATGAATAATCTCACAGGTTATCCAAACCACCAGCCTAAGAGGAATTAGCCAAAAATGTATCAAGACGACAATGTGAATATGGGAAAGAGCAAGGATTTTCAGACAGGTCTTACATCTGCCTCTCCAAGGGCCCGTGTGATTCATGCACACTCTCATATATTTCTCCATTCTTCTGCAGCACTTTACGTCAACTAATTGCTTGCCAGTGGGAATATCATGGTGTATAAGCCCTGATCTCTGTCCTCCAGGAATTGACCACCTTGTGAAGAAAACTGGTTCTTGATTAAGAAATGTTAACCCACTGAGAGGAGATAAGAAGAAAATTCGAACATTCCTTGACAGCACAATGTTTGCAAGGAGATGGCTGAAGGGAAGCATTTGAGAAAGAAGGAATTCTATGTTTATTCTCCAAGGAGCCAAGTGATGTGGCAGAGGGAAGAAGCTTCAGAGAGACAAGAGAACCTAAAGAGCAAGAGGTCTTTGCATGAACTTGGAAAAGCAAGCAATTCTGTGTGACCAGATAATAGTGGAAGGGAAGGTAGACGTGGGACTGGCCAGCCATGAGGAGGAGACAGAAATAATCAGCAGGCTCTGAAAGTCCTCATGAGCCAATTCTGAAAGCAAGGTTGAACTAGGGAAAGGTTCGTAGCTAGGCCAGGCATGATATGTTTGTATGTACTTTGCAATTCCAAATGTTTACTCCAACCACAGTTAGGACAATGAAGCTTAGAGGGCAAGAGCTGGAGACCAGGCAGTGGTTATGGGAATAGATATAAAGAGAAATGAATGACATAAAGACCTGTGGACAAATATTGAATCATAAATGGGAAAACACTAGTGCTTTACCTCCTACGTTAGCTGCAGGACTTCCATAAGATAATGGATTTGAAATTGCCATATGAACAATGATGTGCTGCTAGTGGTTATTGTCAACAAGGTGGGAAATGTAGAATTTGCTTTCAAGCAGCCAAAATAATGAAACAAAAACAGTTCATTCATGCTCTGGAAGTATCTCCATCTCTTTTTTTTATTAGGAAAATTTTGATGACAGAAAAGCACTGTGAAGTTCTCCATCCAGGATGAATGAGGACGGTCAGTGTTCTGGAAACCAGCTGGGTCGACCCACGACTCACCAGTCAGAGCTGTGTTCTCCTCCTCTTGTGTTTCAACCTCGGGGTAAAATGGCACTTTTATTAATATTAATATACTTGCGTAAAGTGCTAATTTACTCCATCATTTTCCTAATTAGCTCTATTGAATTGTGAGACTCATCTGCATGAATAATGAATCCCTACATGCCTTTTCCAGTGTTGGTCTCATCCCTGCCAAGGGAAGTACGGAGAGAAAGACAACTCATCTGTAATTCTCTGATGACTCTGGAGAAAGATGGGCCTCATTTCTGAGAAGCCACTAAAGGCATCAAGAAAGTGCATTAATTAAACCTGGACAGAAATGGGGAGGGCTGCTATGCCTCTTTTTTAAAATAAATAAAATGAAGCTTGTGCTTCAGGCCTTACTGGTGCTGTCCTTTCCTCTTGCAACGAGCTAATGAAGATAGCATCTCTCTGGTCCTGCTGAAACGTCACTCCATCTGCTAGTCTTGCAGGGTTGATTAAAGGCGGTGAAGTGAGGTCGAGAATAGAGGGTTTATTTGATCAAAGGATAAAAGAAATTCATACTGCCTTTATTCTCAGGACTAATTATCTCAATAAGATTAAAAATGGAGCTATTCATAAAACTGACCAAAATTAATGTCAAGAATATTTAAAGAACTCCTAACAATAAGTCAATGAGAAAGACACAGCAACACTGTTGAAAAATGGGCAAAACGAACGAGCAGCCATCGCAGCCCAGAAGAAGCACATGTGAAGACGTGTTCTATAGATTCAAAAGACTATAGCATCCTAGCATTGTACACAGGATCTACTGCAAAAGTTGAAACGCCTAACACTACTAAGTGCTGAAGAAGCTGTGATTCCTCGGGATCCTTCCACATTGCTGGTGAGAGTATAAATAAACTGATGTTTTGGAAAGCACTTTGGCAATCTGGGTTTTTGTTTCTGTTTGAGACAGAGTCTCTATTACCCAAGTTGGACTGCAGTGGCTTGTTTATAGCTCACTGCAGCTTTGAACTCCTAGACTCAAGGCAGTCCTCCTGCCTCTGCCTCCCCAGTAGCTGGGACTACAGATGCATACCAACCTGCCCAGCTAATACCTTCTGTATATAAACATTCCCAAACTGTACATAAACGTTCCCAAACTCTGTTACCCAAAATTCCACTCCTCAGTATATATGTTCTATATCAGCAATCTCCAACCTTTTTGGCACCAGAGACCTGTTTCATGGAAGACAATGTTTTCACCCACCAAGAGCCAGGGATGGGTGGATGGTGAGGGGGATTGGATTCTCATAAGGAGCATACAGCCTAGATCCCTCACACACATGCAGTATACAGTAGGGTGGGCACTCCTATGAGAATCTAATGCCACAGCGGCTGATGTGACAGGAGGTGGAGTTTAGACAGTGATGTGAGCAACGAGGAGAGGCTGTAAATACAGATGAAGCTTTCCTTGCTCACACTGGTCACCTCCTGCTGTGCAGCCTGGTCCCTAACAGGCCATGAACTAGTATTGGCCCTTGCCCCCTGGGTTGGGAACCAAAGTTCTAGATTGTTCACAACAGGAAATAACCATTGATTCAAACTAAATACCCATCAACATAACGATGGATAAATCAGCTGAGCAATTTTCATAAATTAGAATATATATGTCCATCAAAGCAAATGAACTATAGCAACACACGAAAAATATGGAAGATCTTAAAAATACAATAAGTGAAAATATTTCCCCACATAATAAATGTCATAATGCATGTCCTTTTTATGAAGATGAAAAACAATAGAATAAAAAATTATTTTAGGGAGTCATATCTATGTGATGAAATTGTATAAAGATGACTAGGATGAATCCGGAGTGATGGTTGCTCTGGAGCAGAAGATAGGTAGGAAAATAGACAGGTGGCGGGATTATGTGATGAAGATACAGGTTGACACCCACCTTAGCTCTACATGTATATGTATGCAAATGCATGCATGTGACATGTCTGGGAAGGGCCTTTGAGGATCTGTGGTTGCTTATTATACTACATTTTATTAAATGAAAATAAAGGGAGTCTAAACTACAGAATGCGGAGCATGTATCATGGACCACTGATGATAAATAATCCAATTCTGTGCATCCGAGGTTCATGTGAAAAAGAGGAAAACTTGAACATGGTTTGTTTTAAAAAGAAAATAAATAAATCCTCCCACTGTATCATTACTTTAGGTAGCTCCCTACCAAATGCATCTATTTTATCACCTTTGGACGATGCTCCTGGTTGACCAAGGTCATAGCAAAAAAAAAAAAAAAAAAAAAAGGCAGATGTCTCAACAGTATGAAAGGATGTGCATGCGTGAGCATGGCTGAGGCTCACTGGAGTGCTGAGACATGGGCAAGGGCCAGGCTCCTTTGTGGGGGAACGCAGGGGATGGGAAAGGGGACAGCTGAAGTCAGATGATTCTCCATGCAGGGGTCCTCAAACTTTTTAAACAGGGGGCCAGTTCGCTGTTCCTCAGACCGTTGGAGGGCCGGACTATAGTTTAAAAAAAACTATGAACAAATTCCTATGCACACTGCATGTATCTTATTTTGAAGTAAAAAAACAAAACATGAACAAATTCAAATTCAATCATACCGCCTCATGTGGCCCGCAGGCCGTAGTTTGAGGACCCCTGACTGCTACAGGGTCACATCAGTGACTGGAAGCAGGTTGGCTGGTTCCAGAAAGATATTATCCAGAGGGACAGAATCTTGGGCATGGCTTGTTGGGGTGGGTGCTTAAAGGAGGTGCACCCAGTTGTTTGTGTGAACAGGTTGTTTATTAGTTAGATGTGAGTAATTTAGAGAGTGCCTGCACTTACCTTTCATCTCTCTCTGCAGAGAAATGCTCCCACAGCATTAATCTCAGCCATCTCTTCCTTCTCCCCACATCTCTGTCAACACAATTTAGCATGGACTCAAGGCTAGCATTTCACATTTGTGTAGCACCCCCCTGTGGCTGATTTTCACAACCCTGGTAGGCATTCTATTTTCCCTTCAGAGAGCTGAGGTCAAGAGAGACCTTGTATTGGCCACCTAGAAATGAGAATTCTGGTCCCTGGCCCTCTTTGTCCTTTTCAAGATGCTTCTAGAAAGTAAGAAAGTGAATATACCTGTCAAATGCATTGCAAACTTTTTCTGATTTAATCTTCACTATCATTACTTCCCTTGTATGGATAAGAAAATTAAAAATGCAGAGAACTTAAATTATTAACTGTGTGACCTAGAACAAGTAGCTGAGGCACTTCAAGCCTCACTTGCCTTACCTATAAAATAGAGATCATATTAGTAACTATCCTCATGAAATTACTGGGTCGGTTAATGAGATGAGGAAGCTAATGTATTTACTTTAAAAACGTAAGTTCCATAAAGGGTCTAACTAGAAGTAGAATGATTGAGCCTAGGAGTATATAATTTTAAGTTCTGCCATTTCTACTAAAAGTCACGTTGCCCCTTGGGGAATCAGAACAAATAATGCAGAGAAGTTAGACTTGGCCAACTAAGCAAACCATATAGCAATCTAATTCTTTGACACACACTGCCCAAAGGACTGCCATAAGAAAAAAGTCTACAACGCATTCTCACAAGATATCCTTCTTCACACCTGCCAGAGCTCCACACAAGGCATTTCTCCACTGTTTAGCTATTATTAGACTAGAAAGTCTTTTGACTGGCAAGAGATCGGGACATCAATTTTCATTCTGCATCTGCTTTAAAGAGTAGGAGTGAAGTTAGATTACCAATGACATTTTCTCGCTGCAAAGATTGCCTGGATCATATTTGTGTTCATTTTCATAAATGCAATATGTAAGCCGCTAAAAGAACAAAATTTACTAATTAAATTTCATTCAATAATGCATTGTTCACCTTGGATTAGCAGTGTCCTTGTACATTTCTGCTAGTATTGTGTTAATCATGTCTTATTTAGCTTATAAATGGTGCTTATCACTAAATTTGAAATATTAATAAGCATCAATGAGCCCAAAGTGACAGCACAGTAAATAATTTGAAAGGTCTCTACATTGTAGACTTATTTTGGCTTAATTTAATTTATTTATTAAAACTTAAACATATGGATTTGGCAGGATGCTAGCTCGGCTGCCATGGCAGCCTAGACCTTCATTATACCCCCAAAATAGAAGATGCAGAAACAGCAGTAAACCCCAAGAAAAAGCTTACACCTCTGAGAGAGGAAGGCTTTTCCTACAATCCCTTCCTATCCTGGATAGAAAACTATGTCCACCATTGGGTGACGTCTGTGGCTCAAAGGAGTAGGGTGCCAGCCCCATATGCCGGAGGTGGAAAATGGTGGGTTCAAGCCGAGCCCTGGCCAAAAGCTGCAAAAAAAAAAAAAGAAAAAGAAAAGAAAAGAAAACTATGTCCACCCCAAGATTCATTTTTTGACCCCTGTTTTCACTATAGTTTACCTTAAGAGTTAAGACATTTGGATTAAATGAAATACTTGGAAAAGGCTCGTAATTTTCACATTAATCTTTAGAAAAAGATTATAATCTCTATATTGTCAATACTTTTATGCATAGGGTTTTAGTGTTTACGGCACGTGTGCAAGGGTTTGGGGAGAAACTGGCATATATTAGTAAAGGCAAAACAAATTGGGAACTAACATCGTGACATTTGATCTCATGAAATCCTTTAAAGGTTGACTGGGCCAATATTAATATGGTTAACCCATTGTATTGACAAGTAAACTAAGGTTGTGAGAGGCTAAGTTGTCTTCCCACGTTCACAAAACAAGATAGACGCAGAGCCCTAACTCAACTTGAAAAACCCTCCAAGGCTTGGCTTGCCATCTAGGCCAATGTGAGTTTGGGCAAGAGTGTCTATGCCTCTTTCTCCAGCAGAGTATGTGTATGTGTGTACACACATATATATATTTATTCTCTGAAATACATGAACATAAATACATAATTTTATTTATTTATTTTTTTATTAAACCATAGCTGTGTACATTAGTATGATCGTGGGGCACCATACACTTGGTTCATAGATCGTTTGACACATTTTCATCACATTAGTTAACATAGCTTTTGTAGCATTTTCTTAGTTATTTTGCTAAGACCTTTACATTCCACATTTACTAGGATTCACATATACCCTTGTAAGATGCACCGCAGGTGTAATCCCATTAATCCCCCTCCTTCCCCCTCCCTCCCCCCCTCCTTTTAATGCAAACCAAAAGTGGCCCCTATCACCACTATACACAGGAAAAAATGGTAAATTGTAGCCAAATGTACAATGGATATTTGAAAAATATCCATTACAGAATTTTGCAAAATACTTTAAGAATATATTCTACACATCAGCCACCTCTTTGTGAAATCTCATAAGGAATATATTGTAAATAAAGTGACATTTCGCTGCAATTTCCCATTTCCCCCATGTATGGTAACTTTCAGGGCAACTTTTAGGATGCCCTGTATTTCAGAGGAGGAATGAGAAGTCATTCATCATGAAATAATGACTGTAGCCATTTTTATTGACCAAATAGCCTTAATTCATTTGTGTATATATTTGTCTTCTTAAAACAAGTAGTTATCAAACACCTGCTTTGCACTGAGCTGCGTTTGAAGCATAAGGGTCACAGTACTGAGCAAAGATAAGAGTTCCTTCCCTTCATGGTACTTACATTCTAGTGTGCATGCTTGTTGAGGTTGTAGATGATAAACAAAATAAATGGAAATACTGGCTGGCATATTAGGAAATGTTAACTGAGGAAGAATAATAAATAAGGAATAAGGAGTTATGAGGAATTATGGAGATATGATTAAAGGGCAGAAATGACAAACTTAGAATTTGCTAATTTTCCCCTTTGGGATCTATCAGAAGGTTGGTGTCTAACCCCTTCCTCTATACCAGTGGTTCTCAACCTGTGGGTCGCGACCCCTTTGGGGGTCGAATTTTTCACAGGGGTCACCTAACTACATCCTGCATATCAGACATTTGCATTACTATTCATAATAGTATCAACATTACAGTTATGAAGTAGCAACAAAAATAATTTTATGGTTGGGGGTCACCACGACATGAGGAACTGTATTAAAGGGTCATGGCATTTGGAAGGTTGAGAACCACTGCTCTATACATTATACTGCGAAATGATCTATGTCTAAAGCTCAAACTTTTTTTTCTTACAAGACAGAAGGATATTGGAACTTCTGTTTGTTCTCTAATTGGCTAGAGCAATGTTGACATCCAGTGGTGAACTGGATTAATCACAGGTATCCTCACTCTTAGTATTTAATGTCTATGCATGAGAAGGTGGCTGGAATACAAGTACTGGTCAGTAGTACTGGTCAGTAGTACGGGTTAGTAGTGTAGCCCCAGGTCCCTGTGCAGATCCACACCCTCAGCAGCTCCCGCCACCCATCATCCTCCTTCCACGGGTTCTACTTGGTTTCAAGAGTATGCATGTTACCATGGTAATATAACTATGTCATCCCCAGTGCACGGTGGGGACATGTATGCATATGTACATATGTGTCTATCCACCTGATGTTTCTATACATATCTGTGTCTGCTGTGAATCTAGATGAATCTGCATACAGGTGTACGTTCTATGTCACCTACATGCAAGGAGTCTGTTGGTGTGCTGTTCTTCCTCACGATGGGAACATGTTAATAGCAAGCAGACAGAAAACCACCCTGCATCCTGAGCGTGTCCTTTTCCATCTGGCTGATGTTATATTGTCTTTTTCTAATGAAGCAGAAACAAGCATGGCTGCCTTGGGTGTACTTCCTGTGAGCCCCCTCCCAGCAGCCTAGATGTCAGCGGCGCTGTGCTGCCCCCATGAATGACACCTCTAGAAGGGTGCAGCTGCCTCAGTCCCTGCTCACAAAGGACAGGGCACACAGAGAGACTGGACCCTGGAAACACCACAGACGGGGGTAGAGAGAGAAAGATCTGCAATCAGACCTTAACCCTTCTTTGTCTTTAATTTCAGCACCTAGCAAGATGACGTGCCACTACTTATTAATTAAATAATTGTTGTGCATTCAGATCATTTCTATTCAATGTTGACAAATCACTGCCAATTTTCCCACCGGCATCTCGAGCTGAGGCCACCCCACCAAGCTGCAGTTTGAAATCCTTTTTACCTCTGGGTATGGGGAAAAGGGCAGGAAAAACGAGGCCCTCTAACGAGTTTAACACACTGCACAATTAAATATTGATTGGAAATTCTCCCTGACTATTTTTCCCTCCATCTCTCTGCCTCCACAGGGAGATGTCTAGATGTGATTCCTAAGCTGTCCCCATCCAGTGATTACGTTCATTAGGACACCAGCCTTGTGGTTAAAGCACTTTCCTTACTGCTGCACGTTTAATTAGACAACTCTTCCCCAGAAATTATTTATAGCCAGGCTCCGGAGCTATTGTTAGTCCGAATGTAAATAAGATTCAGGGAGGGAGTCCCAGCGCGCCTAGGTGGCTGGCGCGCTGCTGCCATTAGCCAGTGCCTGGGCGCGCGTGCGGGACCACGTCCAGGGCCTTGACTGCTGCAACTCAGGCTATTAAAAAGCCCAGGCGCGATTTTCTAATTCAACTTTTGAGACAGGATCACACAAAGGACTAAATCTACCAGGTCAGGGATAGTACGCGGAGGAGGAGCCAATGGGAGAAGAGGGAAGGGCTGGGAGAGACGAGGGCGGTGCCTGGGCTCTGCAGGGAGGTGGGGGCGGGGCTGGGGACGGGGTTAGGGTATTCTTGGAGGGTCTCGAGTTCCAGGAATTCTGGCAATGCAGCTTTCCTTGTGTGTCCACAGCGTCTGCCTTTAAAGGAACTATCCAAGTAAAGGTACAACTAACTGCTTTTGGGCGCAGGTGCAAGGTAGTCAGTCCCGAGTCTGGTAAGTCTCTTTTGCAGTCCTGAGGGTCCCAGTGCATACACCCTGGCGTGGCTTCAACTACTGTCATGTACACTGTTGCACTATAAATTGAATATGTCGAGCCACTTCCAAAGGCCAGACCTTGTACTTGGAGTTGGTATCATGCCAGCGGAATGGAACAAAGTTCCTGCCTTCAAGACATTCACATTCTTGTAAATAATACGGGCTTGTAATCAAATTAACGAAAACGATATCAGAAAGAATGAAAATAACAACAATCACTATCGAACACTCGCAAGTGCTTTACATGTCCCCATTCATTTAAGGTGCTCAACGCCCCTGTATGTCTAATGCTGTTATTATAATACCCATTTGTCAGCTGAGAAAATGAGACAAAGGATAAACAACTCTTTATAGGTCACAGGCTTATGAAATGACTATGAAATCCTAGCCCCTAACTAGCCATCACTTTCCTGCCCACCAGGACCCTTCCCCAAATGTAGCATAACCAGCTATGTCCATATGCGGCCAACGTGGGCTAAAGGGAGAGCGTGATACAGGGAAGTGTGGTCAGAGACAGCTACGCCACGAAGTCTAAGGATGAGCGGGGCATTTGAAGAATGAATAGAAGTTTGCTAGGCAGTCAGAGGTAAAAGGGAAAATATTATCGTTGGATTTTATGACAACCTAAACGAAATGTGATTGTGCTGATTTCTAAAGACAGAGCTTACATCTAAGACTTTTCCTAATAATAATATTAGTAACAGTAATATTAATAAAAGAGAATGAGGACAGTTGGAATTGGAATCCAAAACACTACTGCAACCGAAAGTTCTTCCTCCTTCCTTCCCTCCTTCCTTTCTTTCTTTATTCCAATGTTGACTGCAATATGATTAAGAAAGGGGAGTAACAGAATAGTGGGAAGAAAACTTGGAGGAATAGAATTAGATTCCTTAAAAAAAACAAAACAAAAAAAAATGGATTCCTTCAACAAACATCCCAAATTATCATCATCCATTCACTTTGGATGAGAATTCTACACAGACCTTAGCACATTTTTAACAAATATCTATGGTCATTGTAGATTGGATTATTAAACATGGTGTCCATGCTGGAAAAATAAAGGCACACGGAAAATCTCTTCCTAACCCCTCCTTACTCTATTTATTCATTAAATGTTTGGGTTCTGATACAAGATTTGAACACAAATTTATAGGTGTGAAGAGAGGTAAAGATGAAAACTCAACTCCCAACTTTTCTGGATACTTTTCTTTCTTGTAACCACAAACAGAAAATCTGTCCAGAAAAGTCTGCCTGGGTAAATATTTTAGTCTGCCCAGTACAGACAGCATCCCAGAGCCACTCCTCTGTCCATGCCTCTGAGGCCAGTCAAAACCATCCCACTTCCAGTAGGGAAGAAGGGGATGTCTTTTATTTTAAACATATAATTGATTCTAATTCATCATTTATCGCTCAGTGACAGCTTTTTACATAGTTTATTATCTCTGTAGCAGCACGGACCCTGGAGGGGCCATCTCCTATTGTTCCGCATTTCCTGGTGTGGCCTCAACCATGGCGGCTCTGTTATCTGTCTGATTAAGTTGAGGAGGCTGGTATCTCAGAGTTCCCCAGGTACCTGTCAGCACTGTCTATCCTCCGATTGCAGGATTAAAGGAGCCTTTCACCCTCTCCTCCTTAACCTGCCTGTCACAGTTAGTCTTCTTGTTTGCTGATTAACGTGGGACTGTGAGTCCCCAGGTCCTGGGAGATAGCCATCACTCCTGCGCCCTCACCTCCCACACATCCGCACATGAGTGCTCACTCCCAAGCCCCAGGGAAGTAGGTGGAGGCACACGATTAGATAGCACAGCCTTCAGACACCACTGCTTTCTGGTTTCTCCGTGACTGTGCTATCAGTCCAAGCCACAAAATATCCCATCAGGTTTTCCCTTCCCATGTAGATCTTTTTGTCCTGCATTAGTAAATCAAAGGCATCTCCCCCTACGAAGAACACCAGTGAACGGATACCCTGCCATCTGTTGCTCCTGGAAATGCTATTCTTTCCATTAGCCTCGATTGGCACAGCTCAAACACAACTGGGGACCCGGCTGGAAAGACAGTGCTGTGTTTATGCAGATGGCATCCCCACCACATGCTAGATGCTCCTGTGCTCCTTAGGCAGCAGGGAGCTAAGCAGAATGCTTGGATGGCAGTGGGAGGACATGAGGGGACCCTCGTCACCATCCATGGTAGACTCCCAAGAAAAGACTCCCAGCTGGGGCTTGTCCACGGGAGGTCCATCAACCTTCATCTTATTTCTGTTGCTTCAAAGAGCCTGTGTTTTCTACAGTCCTGCACACAAAGTTAGCTTTCTTCCACTCTTGGAATACTGGCCTGTGCCAACCACATCTTGCAGCTGATACTTTTTCCAGAGTGATCTTGGACACAACTTGTCTATTCCCAGATTCACTAAAACGAGCTCTTCCCTCCATGGTCCCTTTGAAAGCTTATCACAGCTTAGTTTGAGCCCTCACCAGAGGTTTACACCCTGCTCACACTGGGACCATTAACTTTCCTGGCCCATAGAAAGATCCTTTCCCCTCCAGCTTCCCTCTCAGATAGCTCATGATTGGGCTTGGGCAAACTTCAACTATCTGATGTGAATGTCCTGTGGCCATTTATACATCTTTCAAGACCCGGTTGAGATATCCAGACTCTCTGGTGATCCTCTCTGAGTCCCCAGGAAACATCCTTAAATCTGTTATTCTGTCATAATTTCTGTAACTGTAGAAATCATGACACTATCATTCCATTATCTGCAAATGTGTCTTCACCACTAGAGTATGAGTTTGGCAGTAGCTTTTGCTGGATTTAGTTGAGTGAATTAAGCTTAAATCACCTAAGATCTTTATCATTTTAGTCTACAAGTCACAGGGTCATTTTCTCCGTCTTGTGCCTTGGAGTCTAGCTCTGCTGTGTTTTCCTGTTGGGATGGCTGCTGAGTCCACGGCCCCTCCCCTCGCCATTGAACTCTGTCTACCTCAAGGCTCCTTCTTTTCTGTGGCTTCTTTGGGGCTTCTCAGTCTTTGTCAATTTCCACAACTAGTAATAACAAAAAGGGTAAAACAACAACCCCCAACACAATTCACATTGCAATCGAGCATGAATAAAGCATTTTCTGGGGAAAACCCTGCTGTGGTCTGAATGTTTCTGTCCCCCCAAAATTTATATTTTGAAATCCTAACCTTCAAAGTGATTGTACTGAGAGGTGATTAGGTCATGAGGGCAAATGACATTAGTTTCTTTATAAAAAGGTCACTTAAGAAAACACCTTTCCAGCTCGGCACCTGTAGTACAGTGGTTACAGCGCTAGCCACATGCATCAAGGCTGGTGGGTTTGAACCTGGCCTGGGCCGGCTAAACAACAATGGCAACTACAATAAAAAAATAACCAGGCATTGTGGCAGGTGCCTGTCCCAGCTACTTGGAAGACTGAGGTGAGAGAATCGCTTAAGCCCAAGTGTTTGAGGTTGCTGTGAGCTGTGACGCCACGACACTCTACCGAGGGCGACATAGTGAGACTTTGTCTCAAAAAAAAAAGAAAAAAGAAAACACCTTTCCATGAACTAGAAACAGTCTCTCAGCAGACACTCAATCTTCCAATGCCTAGATCATATACTTCCCAGCCTCCAGAAGTATGTGAAGTAAGTTTTCACTGTTTATAAGTCCCCCGGTTTATGGTATTTTGTTATAATAGCCCAAATGTGCTACAACAAACCCTAAACCTTCAATGCCCAAACAAATTTTATCTATGCAAAGGACCTTTGACGTCATCTAGCTAGAGATAAGGAAAACTAAAGTCAGATGATAAGAAATCTGTGCAAGGTCAGCCAGTTGCTAGCTGGGAGCAAGGGAAGTCCTTATTTCTCTAAAATGTACTGGGTAGCTCCTGCTCCCAGAAGCCCTGCCCTGTCTGGCAGGAGCTTTCTCGGCTCATCATGAAGATGAGCTTTGCCTCTGGAGAAGGAATTCATGTCTCTAAACCCACTATCATTTCTCTTCCAGATCTCACCCTCCCCAGGTGGCAAGGCCCCCTCTGTTCCAGCCCCCTCCCTAGCAATGACACCGCTGTTTTCTACAGCCAGTGTAAAGCACACAGCCTCAGTTTAGGGACAGTTAATTTCCAATTCTTTCCAGATGGGTTGGAATAATATCCCCAGGTGGTAAATACATTATTAAGAAGGCAGTTTGGTGTGAAATTGGCTATTAAAATATAGATAAAGTTTAATATATTGAGCTCCTTGTCAGAAAAATCACTTTAGAGGGAGCTTATTATTTGTTTGATATTAAAAGAGTCACAGCTCTGCTCCAAGTGACAAATGGGGGGGGAAATGCCACCAGTAATGAACAAAAGCTTTTTAACATTTAAATTTAGGTTTTTCTTGTAGCTCTGCATGCTGCCATGAACATGCCTGGGTGTTACAGCCAGAGGCAGGCATCAGAAATGTCAGGAACTCGGGAACCAAGGAGGCTGCCAGGCTGGCTTTGAACAGCTCGAGTCTCCCCAACAGAAAGAGCTACCAGACAGCACAAAATGCAGTTTCAAGTGGTTCCCTTGGCAACAACATGAAGAAGAGAAAAGGTCTTTCTCGGGGCAGAAAGACAAAGCCCCTCTGACCTTCTTCCAAAGTTTCCCAATCTCCACCCCAAACATACTCCCTCACGTGAAGCTTCTTTCAGAAATCCTGCCTGCACTCAGCTTACCAGATCTGGAGATGCACCTTCCCCAAGTAGACACTTCACGAGGCCAAATTAATAAAAACTGAAATTGACCAAAGAAAGGTATGCTAGAACTTTCGAGTATGAATGTAGACCTACAGGTGTGCTATGCAAATACCCTTGCCCAAGCCTAATGCTTAATAGACAATAACCCACGTTTATCAAAGTCGCTCCTCCAGGTCCCTCCCAGGGCAAGTCCATCATCTATAAGTGCGGCTAGCTTTATCCTTCTTCACACTAAAAACGTCTTTCAGGAAATGTGCAAAGCTCTAGAATGGAGGAGCAGAATTATAAGACTCACAATCCCATTTCACTTAAAGAATAAGCCAATGTCTCACAGTGGCACAGGGGTCTTTAAGAAATAATGATAATACAAACGGTCTATGAACCAAGTGTATGGTGCCCCATGATCATATTAATGTACACAGCTATGATTTAATAAAATAATTAAAAATAATGATAATAGCTAATACCTAATTACTATGTTCAACAAGATAGAAGTCCCTCTTTCAAATGTTTTCCCGCACATGTCTGCATACACATGTGCACACACAGGTTCTCTAAGGCACGTCCCTTTCCTTCCAAATGTTAAATCCTAAATGATTTCTTGTTTTTAAGCTGAATTGCTAGAAGGAATTCTCTGCAAATGGTAAAGGAGAGGGCTGAGTTCTTTACCTAGACTGTACCGTTTATTGGATGCTTTAAGCTTTAGTCTTTCCAGAACATCATTTTGTAATGGAATAGTAGCCACAGCCCAGTCTAAACCTCACTTGCTAACTAAAGCCCAGCCAATAGCTAACTGCCTCATTGCCACATGCTTGGAAAGTGGGAGAGTCATCATATCACATATTCAGTGATGACTAACTGGCCAAGGCCATCTTGAGCACCAGCCTCCTAGCTAAACCTCAAACAAGCATTGCTCAAGGTAGAAACCACTAGAGGTACTGAGATCAGAACCTGGAGGTCTGTAGTTTGCCTCAATCTCAGATCACTCAAGTATTGTCCCTCGTTCCGCCGAACTCCAGCAGGACCCAAGATAAATGTGCAGCTATGGTGAAGAGGCATGTGCCTGAGAAAACCCTCTCAAGCTAGCCGGGTTGTTTATAGTGCCCTAGCTTCAATATGGTGTAGCTATTGCAATAAGTGTCCTTGTAGATATAAGTAACAAATTTCATCCTTTAAGTGACAAGTGGCTGGGATTGTAACTTAACTTCTGATAAACAGGAAAAAAGAAAACTTAAATACAAGTGGTTGAAAGCAAAACAATAAAACGGTCAGATGCTAAGAGTGAGATTGAATCTCTTCAGATCCAGATAGGAGTTCAAAATAAAAATAAAATCAAAACAAAAGCCAAATGCTTTTGAAAGGACTCTTGACCAGATACAGACTAAGCATTTCCTCCAAACTTATTCTATTGAATATTTACTCAAACTCATAAAGTATGTGCTCTTCGTGCCAGTTTGACAGATGAGGAAGGTTTCACAGAGGTAAAGCCACTGCCTAAAGTCACAGAGTTCCTAAGAGGCCAGGCCAGGATTTAATTCCAGGTCTGAATGCATGGAAAGGACCTGCTTAGTTGTCGCTAAATTAGGCAGCAAGAAAGCCTTTTCAGCTTTCCATCCATATATTCCTAAAGCTCCTTGTTTGAATTCTGGCTCCTTCCTTATATCCATGAAAACCTGAGTAAACCTCGTAACTTTTACCACTGAGAGCTTTCTTTAATATTTGGCCTTATTCTGCCAAATAAGGATGAGGATGCCAGTGATGTGTGTCCACAGGGTTGGCATGGGAATTAAATATGATCTTGGATATGAAGGTTCTCAGTAACTCTTTCTTTTGTTTTTGAGACAGAGGCTCACTCTATTGTCCTGAGTAGAGTGCCATGGCATCATCATAGCTCACATCAACTTCAAACTCCTGGGCTCAAGCACTCTTCTGTGTCAGTTTCTCGAGTAGCTGGGACGGGATGTACCTGCCATGACCTCTGGCTAATTTTTCTATTTTTAGTAGAAATGGTGTCTCGCTCTTGCCCAAGCTGATTTTGAATTCTTGAGCTCAAGCAATCCACCTGCCTCGGCTTCCCAAAGGGCTAGAATTACAGGTGTGAGCCACCACGCCTGGCCCAGTGAACTCTTAAGTGTTATTCAGATATGGGATACAATTACAGTAGAACCTCTGTATGTTGACCACCCATGAGACTCTAACAAAGTGGTCAACATACAGAGGTAGTCCACATAAGAAATGTGATGGAACATAGTCCACTTGTGGTACATGCCTGGTCTTTAAAAATTAGGTCAACTTAAGGAGGTGGCCAATGTTGTAGGGAGATGGCTGACTATGGGGGGGTCCTACTATATAAGAGTATTTACCTCTGAATAGGATTCTTTTCTACAGATCATCTATGTTTTCACGGAAAACTGTATAGAGAAAGAGGAAGAAAGGAGAAGGAGGAAGAAGGGACGGAGAAAGGAAAAAGAAGAGAGACTAGGTTATTCCATCAATTAATCTGATATTTTAATCAACGTTGCACTGGCCAGTTTATAGACTACGTGCAAGCACTTTATCTCATTTCAACTTTAAAATAACTCCATAATTTGTAGGCATCATCTTGTTTGTATCAGTGGGCGGGGCGGGGGGAAGAAACTAGCAAACTAGCAGTCACAGTGCTTTTCTGGTATATTATAAAACACTTGATGAAATTGAGTCCAATTTCATCATTCATCTGTGAATTCTAGCATATGCCAAAGCTTTGAAAAGAACAGTACACAAAGAAAATTTGATTCATTAACTAAAATTTTCTTTAAATTGGAAAAAGGTCATAATTGATATTTGTATTTTAATTTCCTCTGGCTTTTATACCAAATTGCTGCTATAATTAACTTCATGGATTAAAACAACAGAAATTTTCTTGCAGTTCTGGAGACCAGAAGTCTGAAATCAGTGTCACTGGGCCAGCATCAAGTGATTTTATGCCTTCTTCTAAGACTCTAGGAAAGAATCTTTCTCTGCCACTTCTGGCTTATGCTAGCTGCTGAGGTTCCTGGATGTGTACCTAGATCACTCCAGCCTTCAAAACTAGCTTTTTTTTTTTTTTTTTTTTGAGACAGAGTCTCACTATGTCACCCTTGGTAGAGTGCCATGGTGTCACAGCTCACAGAGACCTCAAACTCTTGAGCTTAAGCAATTCTTTTGCCTCAGCCTCCCAAGTAGCTGGGACTACAGGCACCTGCCACAACACCCGGCTATTTTTTTTCTTTTTGGTTGGAGTTGTCATTGATGTTTTAGTAGGTCCATGCCGGACTCGAACCCACCAGCCTCAGTGTATGTGGCTGGTGCCCTACTCACTGAGCTACGGGCGCTGAGCCAAGACTAGCATCTTTGAATCTCTCTTTCTGGTCATAAAATCTCTCTTTGCCTCTCTCTTATAAAGATATAAGTGATTCCATTTAGATCAGATAATCCTGAATAATGTTCCCATCAAAAGAGCCTTCATTCAATCCACCTGTGGAGATCTCTTTTTTCTGTATAATCTAACATTCTTGGGTTCCCAGGTATTAGGAGGTAAATATGTTTTGGAGGGTATGGTACTTTTCAGCCTACCACAGCCTTCTGTTATTTTGCATCCCATTTTGGCAAGGAATTAATGCTCCTAACTCCTGAATATCTAACTTCCTGGAGGCGGTGGAGTAGATTAAAGCCTGAACAATAGATTCACACAGTCATCTTCATACTGTTCACAACACAATCCTCCTCAAGTGACCACGGAATGAATAAAGCAGATCTTTACCATACGTCTTCTGAGAGGTGTTGGAACACACCCTCTGTTCCTGGGGTATTTTGGATGCCCAGGTTGGCAATGTCATTACACCGCCCAGTAGGAAGTGTGTCCCTCTGAGAAATCCCTGCACCTCGGGGTAGCTGCCACACATCCCTAGCTGTGCTGACGCTGGCCGGGAAAGCCGGCTGGGAGGGAGGAAGAGAGACGGCAAGTGGCAGGGACATTGGCAGCCGTGTTCTAGTTTGGAGGGAAGTTGGACACCCACACAGTCAACAGCGGGAGCAGGGCTCCCTCCTCCGGGCCCCTCAGTCCTCTCAGACCCTCTCCATCTGCCTGTCTGAAAGTCAGTTTCCATAGTCAACGTCCCTGGGGACAGAACAGCACGATTTTGCTGTAGCTCTGACTTACTTAATTTTTATTTTATTTTTTTGGCTTCTTTGGATTCCTGCGGTGTTGATGTTTTATTAATGGTTCCGCTCTCTCTTTAGAGGCGGTTGGAATCCTGTCTATCATCTGGCAATTGGCAGCTGAGCACCAGCAAGGAAGGGAAGGAAAGGGCCAGGTGTGCATGGTGGGAACAGAGGCTGGACTGAAAGTGGCCTGACCTTGGCCCGGCCACTTGCACCCGGTAGCTCTCCCGATACCTGCCTGCAGGTGGCGCTGCCAGCACAGGCTGTTGCAGAGGAAAGACAGCTCTCCGGGCTTTGGTCAGATCACTGCCACCAGGACTGGTCCCCAGCTGGCAAGAGGACCCCCGAATGCCTGCTGTGCTTCGGGGCCTGTCTTGATGTGAGCTGCCATCAGCCATATCCCAGAGACCCTTGGATGAGCTGGAGCCCCAACGTGAGCCTGAGGCCCCGTCCATCCCCTGCACCTGCCAGGCCTGCCTCTCCTCGGCCACAGGAGACCCTCCCCACAGAAATCAGTGGGCTCTGATGTTTCCATCCTCTCTATCCCTCCCTAGCTTCTGGGGACCCCTCCAGGTCCTGCCCCCCACCGCGGGGTGCGAGTCCCCACCAGCCACGGTGGCTGGCACCACACCCCTACCATCCTGCCTGCTGTGTCCCCTCCTCGGTGTGGCAATCAGAGACAGCGGGTCTGTCACGTCTGCCACACCCTTGCTTAGAATCCGTGAAGTCTTCCCCGCAAGCTTAGAACGAAGTCCAGATTTAGAATAAAATCCCTGTCCACCCTCCACCCAGCATCCTTACAGTTTCCACCACACCCTCATCACTGACCAGTTCTTGGGGCGAGGAGATTCTGAAGGAGGGATTGTGGAGCCCATGGTTGAAGAAATGAATGATTGAATGGCTGAAGTAACACAACAGTAAACGTGAAGGGGACACAGCCCTTCTGAGAGTTCTGCCTAAATTAATGCTTTTCCCCGCCATCACCTGGGTTCCCCATTTCCACCTTTGGCCCCCACCCCCTTGCATATGGGTCCCTCTCTGTAGGAACACAGGACAGGTCACACTCGGCACTGCCAGGGTGGCTCATTTTCTGCATTTCCATAGACAAGACATGGTTGAAGTACAATTTTTTGTTTTTGTTATGGCCCTTTCTTAGGGACTGTAGAAATAGTTAAGACCTTCCTATGACCCCTGTGATGGCTCAGCTATCTAAGAAAAATACTATTAGGCATGGACAGATACTTATCAATGTATTAAACAGATCTAACCCAGATTCCCTATCTTTACTGTAAATCCTATCTCTCTCTCTCTCTTTCTTTTTAACTTTTTCTCCTTTTTTTGGAATCACATTACTTAGTGAAGTTCTTCAATTAGGACATGGGCATTTTCCTGGCCCTGGAGAGAGAGGGGGGACAGAGAGTGCTTATTATTACCCAGGATCCATTTGTACCTTTGGCCCTGGGCCTAAATTCAGGCTCATGGGACGTGTACAGTCGCCAGGATGGGTTCTTAAAGAGACGGAACTCCTTCCCCTTGACCTTCCCTTTTCCCTCTGGAACGTGGACTTCATGCATGGAGGGGGATTAGCCATTCTGGACACTAAACTGATACTAGTGATGGAAAGAACAGAAACCTAGGATTCTGACTCTTAGTTACCAGAAGACCTTAAGGCCGAACCAGCAATTTCTTTAAATGATTGAGAACAAAAGTTCTACTTTGCTTACTTGCCATCACTTTTCTTGTCAGATTAATGGACAAATTTTAACTTATAACTCAGAAATGTTTTGCTAAAGGGTGCTGCTGGAAGCTGCTGGTTGAACGATGTCCCAGTGTCCAGGATTCTGTGAAACACACACTGTGTGGAAAAGGTCAGTGCCCTTCCTCGGTCCCACATGCTGCTGTTTCTGCTTTTTCTACTAGAATTGTTCCCACACCTTTCTGCACTAGGAGGTATGAATGTCTGTGCCATTGGCCTGACAATGCCAGCCCTGTGCATGTGCAGGTCCGGCCTTCCACCCCGGTGTGTGCAATGTCCCCAGTGTGTGTGTGTGTGGGGGGGGGGGGGGTAAGCCAGGCACGAGATGACTGTCTCAGAATGCAGCAGGCACATGCAGGTACCTACCAGGGGACCACCTAGAACAGGCTACTTCTTGCAGTCCAAGCAGGAGACCTTCCTAATAATTGCCTGCATAATACCTGAGCTATTAATTCTTCACTTTCACAAGCAATCATATTCACTTAATTTAAAACAGGAGGGGGGAAAAGCAGGGGAAGAAAAATCCTTTTGCTTTCCAAAATTTCAGACCAGATGTCAAACCAATTGAATAGCAAACATAACCCCAAAGCACCCCACCCAAATTACCAGGTAGCACTACAGGTGCATCCCCACAGATTGCGGCCTTGGGGAATTTGCCTCACAGGCACTGTGCAACCTGTTTTAGACTTTCTGCTTGCCTCCACCCTCCTTCCTTTTAGCAATTTCTTTGTTACACTCAAAACGCCTGAGCCCTCCTGTTGCTGCCTACAGCTCCATCTGTAAATGACCTCAGCAGAACTCTGGATTGATTTCGCTTCCTGTTATCTGTGTGATTCGCTCAGCCACAGAACAGATACTTGGTGCTTATCAGCCCATTAAAGAGTCAAAGAATGCTGTTACCAGTTTTTTATCTCCAAAATGCATACAAAGCCCTGCTGATTATTCTATTAATTTGTTAATGAACTTGTCCATACACAGAGTCTCTATTCCTCTGGAAGTGGGGAGGGGAGGCTAAGCCTTCAGAGGTAAAGCTTAAATTTTTGCAAGTAGTTATGGAAGCTGAGATGCTTCTTTTATTTTGTATTTTTATTCTCTTTTTATTATATCTTTTGTTGAAATCGCAGGCACATAGAGGGACAAAGAAATTAGGCTGGAAAACATGTCGGATGGAAGCAGACCCAGACTCACACAGACTGGGGCAAAGATTCCCAGCATAGAAATTTTCAATCATCTGGTACATGTGTCAGGGCCCCTGTGACTAAGCCTCCTTCCACCTTTTCAAATTGGTATGTGGGTGGCAATTCTACCAAAAAGAAAGCATTTGGGGGAAAAATCATTGATGTTTTTCTTGCTTATATTGTCCTATACTTGGGGGTTGTTTCTTTCTAAGCTTCCCCCAAATGCAGAGAATCCTCTGAGGGCTGACCATATGCTTCAAGTGTGCTGGGGGTGCTGTACCAGTGGCGAGATGCCGTCCCTGAGACCCTATCGTATGGCTGCTGTACTGGAAACTGATACTGCAAGGTTTCTACCTCTTTAATTTTCTAAGTCTTTGGGGCAGAAAGATGGCTTTCAACTTGCATCAGTGGTCAAGGAATCCCTGGGTCATCCTATTAGCTGCAGAATCAGGCTGAGGTCAGTATTAGAGGTTAAAGGGGCCTAATGCAGCCACACACAAACCCTTCCCCTTCCTCCTCTCCTCCTAAGACAAAAGACCTAGTTAGCCCCACCCCTGACAAGTTCAAGGCAAAGAAAAGACCCTAACTCACTAAAAAAAAAAAAGCTCCAGGCAAGCTGTAGAATTCGCTTATCCTCCTACATAAAAGGGGTTGCTAACTGCCTCTGCCACAGCCACCCTCTTTGCACTGCCCAGGCTGTCACCCTCCCCTCCTGGCCTGAATATCTCTGTCCTGGTCACTTCTCTTTCATTTACACCTTTCATTAGGTACTTGTGACTTACAGCAAGAAAGTGAATGAGTCTTAAAGAGCTGACAATCGTGTGGCATCACCGGTAAACAACTAAAATGGAAACGGGAAGGAAGTGTGAAAGGAGTGAGTCCCACCAAAATCAGAACACAATTTCAAAAGAGATTCAAGATTGGGCCCAGGACACTCCACTTCTGATGGCTTTTATTTTTTTCTTTTCTGGTGTCGTATCACCTTGCATTGCCTGGATTCCCCTTTGGGCCAAGGGCTCATGTTCCTTGAGATGCCAGGAGAACTGGCTGCGAACATCCCCAGCTGAGTCCCAGGAACCCACCTCAGTGGAAGGAATCGGCCTCATTTGAAGCCATGCCATTCTCCGGGGCACCCCACTTTTAGGACTTGGGCTGTATGGGAGTACTCAGATCTGTCATCCTCTCCTTGTTTCCTTGTTTGGGGGTAACTTGGAAGCCACCTGAGCACCAGTCTCCTCTGGGTGCAACTGCAAAAATATCCTTCATTCCCTTTGCCCAATTCTGTTTCTCTCCTTCATTGCAGGTATTTTTCCCAACCCCACCCTTTAATACACGTTCTGCACAAAATTCTCCATCTGAGAGTGTGGATTTTGACCAAAGCCAACCTAATATATCTGGTAATATGAATGAACTGTACATAAACACATATGATTAATAAGTCATGGTAAGAAGACTGGGGAAATCTGCTACATTGCTAGGGACGTTAGTATGGATTGTGGATTGATCACTATTAGGATGTCGGTAGCAAGAGTTTTTATTACTTAACCAAAGTCTACAGATATGGAAGTTTCCAGTGGGACTGAAAGCATTCTTTGATTCTATTTAACACAGAACCCTTAGGAAAAAATATACATTGTATCTACCATATGTAGACATAATCTCAAGGCCCTTCATGTGTTGCAAATAAACAGACATAAAACTTGCTTATCAAAATGCAATGGTGCCCATTTGGAAGGGCTGGCTAATGAGACAAACAATAGACTCCAGAATAAAAAAGATGTCCATAGTCTACTCAAATATAACAAGTTGATATCACCAGGAACATGAAGGAAGTTTGTATTCCAGTTCCTAAAATCAATTGTGCTGACACAAGATTGGAGAACCTGGCTTAAGATGCAAAGTTCAAAAAAAAAAAAACCCAGGCAATTAATTCATTAGCCTCATAGTGTTCAAGCCCAGTGAGGTATCAGTCTACTCTGTTCTGTGCCGTGGGGGCAGGATGAAGTATGTGCTATCCGCAGTTGCATGTGCTGGAATTAGAGAGCATTCGTTATTTGAGAAATGGTGCAAGAGTTTTATTTTTCATTATTTCCTTTGCATATCCTGCAATACAACCAAACAGCTTCATACAGTCCAGCCAAGTCCCTCGTTTAATATCTTTGCATATTTAATCCCCACTGTCCTGTCCACCTGGAATAGTCCTATGCTGTCTTCAAAGAACACCTTGACAGTCAAGCCCTTAGGAAACCCAACTCTTCCGCACCCAGGAAGTTGTCTTCCCAGGGAGCAGTTTACTCACACCTCTGTCCCAGAATCCCTCATTCTTTCTCTCCCCCACCATCGTCATTTACAAGAGGAAGGCAGCGTATCAGAGCGTCACAGTTCCAACATCTAGGGAGTGTCTAATACACAGAAAGTGTCTGTTATTATTTGATAAATGGGTGAAATCTGTAAGTCAATAAACGAACAAATGACTGAGAAAATTCTAAATGCAAGAGGTGGCCGCTTACAAGTGGGCACGCTTGTAAGAGATGGAAGAGTCTTCAAATATTTAAAGAGTTATTAAAGTACTCATGTAACACAATAAAGAAATACGGACTGGATCCTAGTTTTATGAACTGAATCTGTAATTAACTTAATAACTGTGACCAGAAGTTTCTGATTAATAAATTGGTGGGAATGTGAAAGTTTTCTGGTGGTGACTTGAAGACTCTTCTCCGTAGCCTTATCCATTTTAATCTTTGTATTGATATCCTCAATAAAGATACAAAAAGCATGATTGCCAAAATTTGTGGGTGACATGAAGCCAAATGAAATAGCAAAAATTAATTGGAAGATCAAAAGCAGGATGCAAAAAATATCTCAAGAGGCTAGAATCGTAAGCTGAGTTTGCCAAGTTGGTGTTCTAGAGAAAGTAATAGAAAGCCAGGCCGTCAGACCCTGAGACAACTGTACAACAGAAGATTAGAATCATGAAAATAAACCTCAGCATCTGTAACGATCCACAGGGATTTAGTTTTAAGCTCATAATAAGTGCACATAATAAACCAGCTTAAAAAAAAAAAAGTTAACACAAAACACATCTGGTTTTTACTGCAGTATCTGGAAATTTGGGGGAAGGATGTAGGTAAATTGGTTGTGTTCAGAGCAGAACAACCAAAGCTGGTACAAGATCTTGAAACCATGTTGTTTAAGACAACAAGAACCTGGCAGTGTAACTGTGGAGGCAAGAACACTCAACAGAGATCCCATCTATTAATAAATCGATAATGAGACCTGAAAAATTTGCATCTAGCAAGTGGGATCAGGCTCATCTATCGATTCTAAGCAGTAGAATGATGTTTCATGGTAGCAGGTACAGAGAAACTAATTTCAACTTAGTAGAAGAAGAGATTTATAGTCACAGCCATGCAACAGTAAGTAGTATGGGCCATTGTGGAGGAGTGAACTTCACCATCACTGGTTACTGCAGGTATAGAGGCTGGGGCCTTAAATACACAGTGGGGACCACCCCCAGGCATGGCTTACATGGATAATTGGACTCCTTGACCTTTTAAGTTCCTGTGATTCTATGATTCTACCTGAAATAGACAGGCAGTAAAGTTCAGGTGACAGAACTATACTTATTTTATCTATCTGTCTATCTATCCATTTATTTGTTTATTTATTGAGATAGACTCTTAGTATGTTGCCCTTGGTAGAGTGTTGTGGTGTCAGAGCTCACAGCAACCTCAAACTCCTGGGCTCAAGTGATCCTCTTATCTCAGACTCCTGAGTAGCTGGGCCTACAGGTGCCCACCACAACCCCCTGCTGTTTTTAGAGAGGGGGTCTTGCTCTTGTTCAGCCTGGCTGGTCTCAAACTCCTGAGCTCAAGCAATCCACCTGTCTCAGCCTCCCAGAGGGCTGGAATTACAGGTATGAGCCACCGTGCCTGGCCGTACAGCTATACTTGTTTTAAAGAAATACTTTCTAAACATTAAAATTATTTCAGAATTGAATGAGCAGTAATTTCTCTTTCCCTCCAGAGGCAGTATCATAATGGGGATCCTTGTGTTTGTTAGAAGCTATAGTTGACGATCTTGAAAGTCTCCTTGAACATCCAGGATCGTGAGGTCAAGTGGAAAAGATGGTGGGCAGTCAGGAGACGTTAGTTACACTCCAGGTTCTGATAGAACTTGACACGTTACTTAGGACTCTAAGCCCCAGGTGCTTATCTGCAAAATGGATGGGGGATGACTTCTTCCACATATTTCATAAAATTGTTGCAAAGTGAAATAAAATAGCATTCCCTGAAAGTATTTGGAAAAGGTGATGATGTATCATATGAGATGAATATATTCTTGACATTATGGTGCAACCATGATTTGAAGCTACATCACCCACTCCCCTCTGAAAAGCCATAATTTATTCCTTGCAGGGATGGACAGGGAGACACCTGCCTCACTCTTTGTATTCATTTTAGGCAGGAATTAAGAAACTCTGGTAAAGGGTTGGAGAATGAAGGCAGTTAGAACTATTTTACCCCCAAATACATTGCTTTGATGTATTTTGAGATGGCTGCCATCGGCCTCATAGATGAAAGGAACTTTGCAAAGCTGTCTTCTGTGGGGGGAAATTTGCATCTGTACCGAATCTCCATTAATGCAGCCAGGTCTTTGCTTATGATCTAGGAAAGATTAACTGAGAGGCTGACACCTTTAAAGGTCTTTAAAAAAAAAAAGAAAAACTTTTTCCATACATTCCCTCCAAGGGCTGTTGCCTGGGAGGCTTCATATCCGTAAGGACACCCCCTTTTCCAGCCAAGCTTCCTTTCACCCTCCCTGAACCTAACATGGGTGGCATGAGGCCACCAGTGACATGTTAGGCTACCATCCAAGCCCCTGCTCTTTAAAACCCTCTTCACCTCAGTGAGGAGCTGAGTTTTCATTCAGAAGGCTTCCATGTATACATGTTAAGATAAAATGTGTATGCCCTTCCCTCCAATGAATCCATCTGCCCCAGGTCAGTGATTTCCTAGCAAACCAGGAGCCTTGCCCCCTCCAGTCTGGTGTAGTGGTCACGGGACCACCAAAGCCACTCTGTTCTTCTGGGAAGCTGCAGTGAAGAGAACTCAGGAACCTGACCTGCCCGCCAAAGCATTTCTCACCAGCCAGGCTCCTGCCCCTGCCCCCCATCTATGAATTCCGGAGTGATAAAGATGACTTTTGTCAAGGTCTCATTTGGGTGACTAGTCTTGGGTTGTAGGGACTCTGTGTGCTTTTGAAACTTTGTGAATCTCCCTTTCTTCCCAGAGTCTTGTCTTTGTTTTTCTGTGTATTAAGAGGGGTACCAGATGAAGTTACTTTTCATCTCATTCTGAGTCCTTGAGACCTTCCCTTGTGAACACATTGGAGCATTCTTCAGCTCCACTATCCAGGGAACATAATTTTTGATTTACATGAAGTAGCCAGCATTTAAAAGGCTGGGAATCTGGAGAGTTTTTGTTCTGAACATGTCGACCTCTTAGGAGTGTTTGTCCTAAGAAATCCCACTAATGAGGGGCTTTTACCATCTCAACTCTTATTGGTTGGTTAGTGCTGAGAAAATCCAACCCTTGTGTTAGAGCAGGAGATGGGGCTGAGATGAGAAGCAGGTGAGGGAAGAGTTAAAACAGCTTTTAAGCCAGTGATTGTCAAACTGTGTGTCATGGCACACCGGTGTGCCATGACAGGATCTTAGGTGTGCTGTGAAAACTTTTAAAGATCATTAATTAAATTATTTTTTATTCTTTTCTTTGTTTATTAGATCATAACTGTGACCATTACTGCATTTATGGGGTACAATGTGCTGATTTTATATACCATTTGGAATGTTTAAAAAAAATATTTTTGAAAGAAGTTCAAAGCACAGTTAAGTATATTCTTTTTTTACCCTTTTTCTCTTTTTTTGGAGGAATATAATTTAAATTGGCATGGCAGTTTAACTACATGTTCAAGTGTGCTGTGAAATAAAAAAGGTTAAAAACTCTGTTTTAAGCAGATGTTAACTAAAAGGGCTGGTAACTTCATATCAGAACCTCCCGGATGGTTTGTCAACTATCTCTGCCACCTTACACGAACTTTGGCTGATTACAATGTCATTTACACTGTGGTTTAAAATTTCTCCCCCCTTGAAATTGCCGTGATAGTTCTGCAAGAACCATACAAAGTATGAAAATGGAGGGAATCCAATTCTGAACTACTAGTCAAATTTTTAGTAAAAGGATATTTCTCCCTTCGATGTGTAAAACTTGGAAAGATCTGAGATCACTTTCTCTGAGTACGCCACTTTCCTCCAGCCTGCCTGCTCTCTCTTCCTTGAGAGTGTACTTTCTCTTTTACTTGTTTGCTTGATTTATGAGATGTGTCCTGAAACTCTTTTCCTCAGCAAACACCAAGAACTTGGAAAAATCTCCACTCCGAAGCCATTAAGACCTACCCAGTTTGACAGATTACCAGGTCTGTGACTGGTGCCTCCACCCCCGACACAAATGTGCAGGTTAACACTCTCCTTAACTGTTCACTATCCTTAACTGTTCATGGCAACGAGAGTTTTGGGTAATCTTAGACTATCTCTGGAAGAATGCGCCAATTTCTGAATTGCTTCATCTCTGAAGAGGCTACAGGATTGTACCACTTTGGGTTAAGCCCTCATTCTCTGAAGACTTTCGCACATGTTAAAATTAATATGCCTTTCTCTTTTTGAACCCTTAGGGGGCCAAGAGTCTGAATATTTTAGGCTCTGTGGATAATACTGTCTCTGTTACAAATACTGAACTGTCATTATAGTTCAAAAGCTGCCATAGATGATATATAACGAATGGGTGTGGCTATGATCCATTCGAGCTTTGTTGATAGAACAGGCTGGCTGCCTTGGGATCATTGCCCCACAAGAGACATTGGATAGTGTCTGGAGACGTATTTTGTTGTCACAATGGTGTGGGGCCGGGGGGAAGGGGTGCTATTTTACTGGCATATCAAGAGTTGAGGTTACAGATGATGTAGAATATCCCACAATGCACTGGACAGCCTTCCACAACAAGCAATTATCTGGACCAAAATTCCAACAGTGGCAAGGTTGAACATCCACAGTTCAGACAAAGGAAATAGTCCTTTGTGCTTATCCCAAGTCCTCAGGGTCAAATTCAATCTCCTCCTTGACTTTTGGAACACAAACTACTGTAGAACTCTAAAAGATTTGGTTTGGAAACACTTGGAAAATAAGCTAGGGAAATGTGAATCTCTCTGTTAATTCAGATCAACTGCAAAACAGTTCAACACAAATATCCTCAAGAAAGAGTTTCTTTAATAATGGTGTGTGGGGGGGACACAACTGAAACTCAACTCATAAATTCGTTAAATTCAAGCAAAAGTAAATTGAGACGTCCTCTAATGCTAAAAATGTAGGTTTGCATATGATCTTTTTCTTGATCTTTTTCTATTTTTACCATTCTGACCAGGACTCCCAATGTCTCTCTTCCCAAAGGGCTTTAAATGTTTGTCTGCATCTGAATTGCGTTGTTCTATCTTAGCAGAGGAGCACCATTGTGGTTTAAACCACCTTCTCATTCTAAAACCAAGAAAACAGGTATGGAGAGGTTATGTAACTGGTTCTTGATTACTTGGCTACTTTGTGGTGGAACGGATACAACAACTATTTTTTCCTGATGAAGTTTGCTTAACATTCCCTCTCCAATTTTATGTTTACTTAACATTCCCTCTCTGCTTTACGGAGAAATTTGGCAAAAAATTAGCTTTTATTGCTGGGTAAAATCTTTCCAGGATTAAAAAAAAAAACACAAGAACCTTCCCTCTTTAAAACTGACCTAAAATATATTTTTGGTTAGTGTATGCTATCTCAAAAATACAATGCTTAAAATAAGGCAACGAATTAGGAAAAAAATATTTAAACCATGTACCTATCCGATTTATGCCAGCCCCACAATAAGGTCAAATATCATTAAAATGAAGCTCTGTAGTATAGCATAGCATATGTAATTATTCCAAAAAAGATTTATTTAAATATTATCGTTAATGGTGAAATATTTAAGGATGATAAAGATAATTACTCATTGTAAACATCATGGTCCACTTGACAGAATAAATTAAAGGTAAGGATAATTTCTGATAAAAATTAAAAACTTCTCCTTCATCACCCTGCTTTGTAATGTAATTTTTAAATGAGGGTGGTCACAAAAGCCACTTGTCTTACCTCCTCCTAACTCCAGACTTACCACTATCCAGGCAGAGTTCTTCCCTATTATGTAGGACAGAAGAACCCTGAATCCTACTGAGCCCTCAAGGATTTATTCATTCCTACAGAAGGAGATGAATTGGTCTAAGGCAAGTGTCAAAAAACACGGTGCTGTAATCAATTCTAATTCTCACCTATTAGGCTACATGGGAGACAAGAATATGCTACCCCACCCACAGGTCTGTGTTAATGAAAATATTCTCAATTTTTTTCTTGAAAAAAAAAAAAAAAGAATATGCTACCCCAAAATATGAAGAATTATGAAGCCAAAGGCAATTAAGAAGCAGATGATGCAGGAGAGCTCTTCCCCCGCCCTCTTTTTGCCTAAAAGAAAGACGTAAATTTAGAAAGACGATTCGTTAGGCTCCATCCCTCCTCCGCCACCATCACCAGGGAGAACAAAGGTTAAGGACAGAAGACAACTTTCGACCTTTATCTTCTGGTGATGGTACCAGAGGAATCTACATTGACAAGCTCTACTTAGTAGCCTTTATCTGCCATTTATTTCCCTTCCCACAAGTTGCTTCGCCTGGAGACTTAAAATCCTTTTCTACCGTCTTATCACTTCTCTAACAATTGACTGTTCTTTGCTGAAGATGCTATATAAGCTGGAATTCAAAGCCACCTTTTGGAGAATGACTCAGTGGAAGATACATGTTAATGACCTGCTTATTTTTCTCTTATTTATCTGTGTTTTGTGACAGGGGACTGTTCCAACTAAGAACCTAAGAGGATTGAAAAAAAAATTATTCTCTTCTGCGCCTGCAAGATATTCTGTGCCTGCTGCTTCTCCATCAAGATGATTATTCCATTACAGGCTCCTTTCCCATGAAGGAAGGGTGGGGCAGCTCTTAAGGACTCATTGAAGTCTCTCCATCCATCAGCAGGATTCAGAAGGCCATGGCCCAGCACTGTATTTTAATGCATTGAAAAGTCCTTTGCTTTTGTTCTGCGATGCACAGAATGTATTAATGTACTGATACTCTGAAATGCATTCTCTGTTCTGTCCTCCTGGACCACAAGCCTCGGCTGGATCAGACCTCCATTTGCTTGAGCAGAACATGGGGCCCAGTAAGAGAGGAGGAAGAACGAGGCATACAACTCTAAACTGAATTGAATAAGAACATTTCTTAGCTTAGACATTTTGAAGGTTCATAATGATCAGTTTGTCTATCCCAAGCTTCTTTCCTTCTCTTCTCTGATGCACAGGTACTGCCCTAGTCCTGGTGCCATATTGTCTATTAAAAGAGCTCTTGCATTAATCCTCCCAATTTTCCACATATGGAAGAATAAATCCATTGTAGTGTAGGCACTCAATGGAATAATATGCAGCAATCAAAATGAATGAACTTCAAAAATGGCTGACCAGAGACAATAGCTGCCAGAACACTTTAGAAAGAGGGAAAAGTTTTAGAGGGCAAAGAAAACAACAATCATAGATTGGGTGTAATTCTAAGAGAAAAGTGCCATAGCCTACAAGAGATTCCATAGGAAGAAATTGCAGAGCAAAACAAGAAAGGGCAAGCTATTAGCAGAGGTCAACCTCCAAGAGGCTTGGAGTCCAGCAAAAAAGACAGGTGGAGTGGTTCATCATGTCTCTGGTGGTCAAAAGGCTCCTAAGCTGCTGGAGAACTTTCTTTCTTTACAAGCCCAAGAATTGTTGCCACCAGTGAATTTGGAGCTTCTTGTGGATAATGCATCAGGCTGCCAAACCCCTTGGGGCACATCAGGGCACCACAAATCCCAGCCAAGCTCTGTGTTACTTCACCCACTGTGTACTTCTGTCCTTCCCACAGGGCGTTAGCACTTCAGTTTCCATCTTGCTCACTACCACATAAGTATTTCCCTACTTAAGCCCAGACTGCAGGAGTCACAGGGGGCCAGTAAGTCCTGGGGGATCCACATGACCCCACCAAGGGTCTCAACATTCTGGGTGGGTTGCCTTCCAAAGAGAGGGACAGAGATAACCAGAGTGCTCGCTTCTCTCCTTTCAAACTTTTTCCACTCATTCTCTTACCCTGCTTGTGTCTGTTGACCTGGGCCTCTTGGGAGCTGCTGCTTCCTTACTGTTGCGGCTTCCACAGAGAGAGGGGCTCAAACCTTTTATCTTAAAGGAGAGGATGAAGTGTTCTTGGCGTGTGAGTTCTCCACTCACAAGCCCTCAGTGGTGCTGCTCACCGGCCTGCTCCATAGGAGCAGGGCACATCCCAAAGCAGAGGAAAATCAAACCTGCTTCAGTTCCCCACAGGCAACTTGGGACCAGCATGTCATCCCCTGCCATGAAAGTCAGGCAATGATCTTCAGTGACCCAGAGAGACCACATTGTGTACCCCAAGGGCTTGATTTTTTTGCTCGGGAGCACAGAGCAGGGATTTGTGTACTAATCTCGGGAGGCCGAGAATCCCTTGTGAGCATAACTGGAAAGAGTGCAGTGTGTTTTCCAGCTGCAGCACACTCATGGAGCACCACTACTCTCACAGGAAAGCTGTGATCTCAGTCCTAGGGGGTATTCTGGACAGGGAAGCTCCTTGCCCAAAATACTGACATGGAGGGTTCAGTAAGTTTGAGCTCCAGTCTGTTAGAAGGTGCCAAAGGGAGAGTGCAGAATAGGGAGGGAGATGGAGAGCAAAACCCATTCCTGACAGCCAGTTTGTGGATCTCAGATGGCTACTCCCACCACATGCAGATTTTCTTGATGAGTGGGGCCACTTAAGCCCCACCCTGGCAGTTCCAGAAAGCTTTGACTCCTACCAAAACAGCCACCTCTTTGACTCCCACTAAATTAGCTACCTTACCTGCTTTCATGGAGCCTGAGGGCAAGCCCACCCAATCCATCCCTGCCAAGCCTCACTCCCCCACCGACCTCTGCTGTGGTAGAGAGTATGCGCTCATCTGGAAGTTCCAAGGCACTCTCCACCACCTGAAACCTTCAAGGGCTTCTCCTGAGGGGCCAGAGCCAGTCACAGGTCCCCAAAACAACACTGCAGCTTGTTCCCTTTGGCAATTGCCGCCTACTTACCAGGAGGCCAGTTTTCACATTGCTTTATAATATTTACTGACACAGTCATACAGGGTGTGGTTGAGTTTACCCATAGGAAAAACCTACTCCCTCAAGAGTTTAAACTGGCAATGTCAAAGTCATTGGCACTCACACTGTTATGAAGGCCATGGGGCTAGGAACAGAGAAAAGATCTCAAAGACCTCCTTCCTCCATCATCAGAAAGAGATAGGGAATCTTCTTAAACAGTCTACCACTGCTACAGCCTACAAACAAGTAACTGAGAAAACCACTATACTGGCAGGGCACAGTGGCTCATGCATGTAATTCTAGTACTCTGGAAGGATAAGGCAGGTGTATTGCCTGAGCTCAGGAGTTCGAGACCTGCCTGAGCAAACGAGATTCTGTCTTTACTAAAAATAAGAAAACTAGCTGGGCATTGTAGAAGGTGCCTGTAGTCTCAGCTACTTGGGAGGCTGAAGCAAAAAGGTCACTTGAGCACAAGAGTTTGAGGTTGCTGTGAGCTATGACACCATGGCACTCAACCCCAGGGTAACTGACTGAAACTGTCTCAGAAAAAAAAAAAAAATTAAAAAAGGAAAGAAAAAGAACAATGAGTAGGGCACTGGCCCCACACACCGAGGGTGGCGGGTTCAAACCCAGCCTCAGCCAAACTGCAACAAAAAAATAGCTGGACGTTGTGGCGGGCACCTGTAGTCCCAGCTACTCGGGAGATTGAGGCAAGAGAATTGCCTAAGCCCAAGAGCTGGAGGTTGCTGTGAGATGTGACACCACAGCACTCTACCAAGGGGGACAAAGTGAGACTCTGTCAGGAAGGAAGGAAGGAAGGAAGGAAGGAAGGAAAAGGAAAAGGAAACTACCACATTAAGGATATCTATAACCAAGGTATCCATCCATAACCCAGACTCCCAAAGTACCCATAAGCTAAGGCAAAGTTTCTTACCCAAGATGTGCTATAGACATACCTTTACGAATTGGAGTGGGGAGGCAAAGTCCCACATAAACTAATGAAAATCCAAAAATAAGAAGTAACAGCTGCCCCAGATGAGACAGAATCAGTAAAAGAACTCCACAAGTATGAAAAGTGAGAATGAAAAGATAGCCATAAAAGGGAACACTAGCTCTCTAGTAATTGATACCACCCAAAATAAGAAAAACATATATTGAAATAAATAAATGATTCCAAATATAGATTGTAAGGAAACATAATGAAATCCAAGAGAAAATGGAAAGCCAACTCAAAGAAACAAGAAAAATCATTCAGGGAATGAATGAAAAATCCATTAAGGAAATCAAAAAAGTAACAACAACAAAAAAGAACCTCTGTAAATGAAAAATTCATTTAAGTAAATACAAAACATAATGGAAAGTTTTAAGAATAGACTTGACCAGGCAGAAGAAAGAATCTCAGAGTTTGAAGACAATTCCTTTTTAATTAACTTAGTCAAAAATAAAGAATAGAGAATTAAGAGAAATGAACAAAGCCTACAAAAAAAAACCATGGGATTATGTAAAGTGGCCAAATATAAGAATCACAGGCATTCTTGAGGGTGAAGAAGGAAATACACAAGGGCTGGAAAAGCAATGTGAGGGGATAATTAAGGAAAGGGGATCATCTCTTCCCTGATCTTGCTAGAGATTTAGACATTCAGGCACAAGAAGCTCAGTGAAAACCTGGAAGATTCATTATAAAGAAACTATCAGCAAAACACAAAGTCATCAGATTGCCCACAGTAAAAGTCAACATGAAGGAGGAACTCCTTCAACTAAGGAGATGAAAACATCAAGTAACCTACAAAGGAAAGCTCATCAGGCCAAATGCAGGCTATTCAACCAAAAGCTTACAAGCCAGAAGAGATGGGGGAGGAGGCGATCTTCAGTCTTCTTAACAGAATTGCTAGCCTAGAATTTTCTTTTTTTTTAATTTTTTTTTTTTTTTGTAGAGACAGAGTCTCACTGTACCGCCCTCAGTAGAGTGCCGTGGCATCACACGGCTCACAGCAACCTCTAACTCCTGGGCTTACGCGATTCTCCTGCCTCAGCCTCCCGAGCAGCTGGGACCACAGGCGCCCGCCACAACGCCCAGCTATTTTTTGGTTGCAGTTTGGCCGGGGCTGGGTTTGAACCCGCCACCCTCGGCAAATGGGGCTGGCGCCCTACTCACTGAACCACAGGCGCCACCCTAGCCTAGAATTTTCTATCCTGCAAAACTAAGTTTCCAATGTGAAGGAGAAATAAAGAATTTTCGAGACAAGCAATTGCTGAGGGAATTTATCAAGACCATACCTGTTCTTCAGGAAATACTCAGAACTGCATTATACATGCATAAGCAAAATAGACACCCACTAGAGTAAAAGCACCCAAAAGCAAAGGCTAGAGCTCATATAAAACAACTGCACAAGAGGTAAAACAAAGCACTAGGTTACTACACGACAGGATGCAGAACAGCAGCCCACAAGCAAGTCTATCAATGGGAATGTCTGATTGCTCCACTCAAGAGACACAGTCTCACTAAATGGATGAAAAAATACAATACAAATATCTGTTGTCTCCGGGAAACACATATAACTCACAGGGACTCACACAGACTCAAGGTGAAATGATGGAAAATAAATATTTCCATGCAAATTGAAACAAAAAATAAAGCAGGGCTAGCCATTCCCATGTAAGACAATATTGTCTTTAAATAAACAAAATAAGGCAAAAATAGTCATTATATAATAGTAAAGGGAGCAATACAATACGAAGACATAACAATCCTAAATGTTTAATTGCCAGAAACAGCAACACCCCATTAACAGAAGCGTACAGATCTTCCAAGCAGAAAACAAAGAAAGAAACACAGGACTCTAAAACAAATGGGCCTAATAGACATTTACAGAACATTTTAACCCTTAACTACTAAATATACCTTCTTTTCATCAACATATAGAGCTGCAGTTCTCAACCTTCCTAATGCCTCCTAATGCCATGACCCTTTAATACAGTTCCTCATGTCGCGGTGACCCCCAACCATAAAATTATTTTCGTTGCTTCATAACTGTAGTTTTGCTACTGTTATGAATCATAATGTAAATATCTGATATGCAGGATGTATTTCCATTGTTACAAAGGGGTCGTGACCACAGGTGGAGAATCGCTGACAAGAGCATTCTCCAAGATTGATCATATCTTAGGCCACAAAACATGTCTCAACATATTTGAAAAAATAGAAATCATACTGTGTATCTTCTCAGATCTCAGTGGAGTAAAAATAGAAATCAACTTTAAGAGAAATAATTCTACACAAAGTCATGGAAATTACTGTCATGCTGCTAAATGATTATTAGGACAATATTGAAATAAAGATGGAAGTGAAAAATTTCCTCAAACTGAATGACAAAGGAGACATAAGCTATCAAAATTCATGGGATTCAGCAAAAGCAGTCCTAAGGGGAAAATTCATATCCTTAAATACCAGCATCAAGAAGATAAGAAGGTCACAAATCAACAATCTAATGATACTTTTCCAGAAAAGGAAAAGCAAACAAAACCCAAAGTCAGAAGAATAGAAATAACTAAACAACATAGAGAACAAAAAACAATACAAAGAGTCAATGAAATAAAAAGTTTGTTTCTTTAAAAAGATAAACAAAATTGATAGACCTCTTGCTTTATTAACCAGAAATAGAATAGGAAGCACCCAAAAAGCTCCCTCAGAAAAGAAAAAGGAGCTATTACACCTGATACCACAGAAATACAAAATATCTTCTGTGACAACTATGAAAATCTCTATACAGATTCACTTGAAAACATAGAGGGAATGAAAAATTCCCAGAAGCAAGAAGTCTTGACTCAATCAGGAAGAAATAGAACTCCTGAACATAAGGATAACAAGCAGCAAGATTGAAGAAGTAATAAAAAATCTTTCACACACACACAAAGCTCTGGATCAGATGGATTCACAGTTGAATTTTACCATACATAAAAGAAGATCTGATACTCATATTTCAGATACGATTCCATAACATCAAGAAGTAGGGAATCCTTCCCAACTCATTCAAAAAGTCAATATCACCTCGATACCAAGGCCAGGAAAGGATACATACAAAACAGAAAACTACAGACAAATATCCATTATGAACATAGGTACAAACATCCTCAGTGAAATACTAGCAAACCACATTCAGCAGCACATCAATAAAATAATCCACCATGACCAATGGGCTTCATCCCAAGGATACAAGGATGGTTCAACATATGTAAATCAATAAAGGGAATTCACCACATAAAGAGAGGCAAAAACCAACACCATATGATCATCTCAATAGATGCATAAAAAGAATTCAACACACATCCATGATGAAAATGCTCAACAAACTAGAAGTAACAAATCTCAGGATTATATATGTTAAAAGCTATGTATAACAAACCTATAGTCAACATCATAAGAGGTTCCCCCTGTTATCACTTCCATTCAACATAGTGTCAGAAGTCCTAGCTAAAGCAATCAGGCAAAAGAAATCAAGGGTACCCAAATGGAGAAAGTTGCTGGCATAGATACAGAAATAAGGAAATGCTTATATGCTGTTGGTGGATGTGAAAATTAGGACAAACTATGGAAAACAGTATGGAGATTCCTCAAAGAATTAAAAATAGAGCTACCATTTGATCCAGCAATCCCACTACTGGGCATATACCCAAAGGGGGGAAAAAAAGTCATTTAATCAAAAAGACACCTTCACTCAAGTCTTTATTGCAGCACAATTCACAATTGCAAAGATGTAGCATCAACCCAAGGGCCCATTAGTTCATGAGTGGATTAACAAATGTGGTATGAGTATACTATGGAATACTACTCAGCCATGAACAGGGATGAGCTACGGCCTTTTGCAACAATTTGGATGGAACTGGAGACCATTATCCTAAGTGAAGTATCTTAAAAATGGAAAAAGAAACACCACACATTCCAGGCATTAAACTGGAGCTAACCAATGAGCCCACATATGCAGAGGGAAATAAAACTCAGTGGTAATAAAGCAGGTGGCGGAGAGGGGGGACTGTCAAGCTACCTGTCAAGCAGGTAGTCAATGAAGACTATCTGAGCGATGAGCACACTTATAACCCTGACTCAAGCATAACAAAATGATACATGTAAACAAAAAGATTTGTGTCCCTGTAATATTTTGAAGTATAAAAAAATGAAGTACAGCTACAGGCAGCATACTATAAGTTGAAACCTAGCAATGCAATTACAAACACAAAAGATTACAGAGAGCATCATGTCCTCTTTTAAATCAAAAAATAAACAATACACAGTTAAAAAAATGCACATCAATCTGATATTACCAAGTAGATAGGTAGATAGAGTGATAGAACAGTCTAGCGATAGATAAAGGAATAGGGAGGACAGACATCAGTAGATGTAAGATGCAACGCACAAGCTTCTCTTTGGGGTGGAATGCTAAGAAAGTATGCATTATATTATTAGGAAGAAAGAAAAGAAGGAAGAGAAAAATGGGGGAGGGATTGAGGGAGAAAAGAAGGGTAAGTTATTGCATGTAACTATCATGAGAGCGTGACATGAGCTTATAAATATAATTAATCTGATTTTGTGTGCCTGAGTTCCAAGCAGAAAAACAATCTGAGTAGTTACTCTTCTGTTTACCATCTTCTAGAATTTCCTATCACAAATGCAAGATATTGCCCAAATGATTTAGCATGAAGTGAAAAATTTCTGACTGCTCCCCAACTTTTCAAGGTCATCTCTGGTCATCATCCATGTATGACAAGATCCATCTGCAACTGCCTGGTGGCTCCTCTTCCCACTGGTGACAAGCACCTGCCTTTGCTCCTGCATTTTCCTCTGACAATGTGACAATGTCCCCCCTTCCCTAGAAGAATCCTGTGACTCTTCCAAGACCCAGCCCTCATCTACCCCTCTCTGTGAAAGCTTTTCTGAGATCCCTTTTACCCCAGCACAGCAAGAATGATCCCTTTTCTGATTTTATGGTTCTCTTAAGACTTAATGGTGTCTGCCTCTTTAATAAATGCTCAGCGCATCCTATTTTAATTGGCTGTGTATCATTGGCCTCTGTTGTTTTAAAAGATCCTGAAGGACAGGGCTATATTTTCTTCATTTGGTATTCCTAAAGTGGAGAAGTCTTATATTGCTGTGTAACCAATCACCAAAATTGTAGTGGCTCAGACAGTTGATCATCTCACAGTGGTGTAGATCAGAAGTCCTGATGAATATGGCCAGGTTCTCTGCTTAGGGTCTCAGGAGGTTGAAATCAAGGGTTGGCCAGCCTGGGCTATTATCCAGAATAATATCCCCAAGCTTCCTACAGAAGAAGATCTGCTTCCAAGACTAATAAGCTTGCTGGCTGAATTCCATCCCCTGCAGTCATAGGACTGAATTCTCTGATTCCTCATAGGCTGTGTGATGAGGGGTTCCTTTGGCTCCTGAAGGTTAGTGGCATCCCTTGGCATTGACTCCTTCCATCTCAAAGCCAGCAAAGGACTATCCAGTTCTCCCTGGTATATTGACCCTCTGATGTCTCCTCTGTCACCACCTAGAGAAAGTTCCCTGCCTTTGGGGGTTTCTGTGATGACACCAGGCCCTCCTGGATAACTCAGGACATTCTTCCTATTTTAGGGTGAACTGTGCTATAGAACATAGCACAATCAAAGTATGGTGTGTTGTGATATTCACAGGTGCCTGGAATTAGGATGGGACTGTAGAAGGCCATGTTGCTTCTACAGCCAAGGCTGCATTCACTTTCTACCACCATGGGTAAAAAGAAGAAAGAAAAGGAATATGTCTAAAGCCTCTTCTCACTTGTTCCACTCATGTATAGGCACAAACATTGTAGTATCCTGGGATTCACAACCCACTCTGATGGTTTATAACCAGGCTTATGTTATGAGAAATACCCTCAGAAAAGACAGAAAGTAAGGCTGCTTGATGAACCTTGGCTCATGTTTGTCTAAGGGAGACCTGGGAAGCATTGCAATCACCCCAATGTCCTTGTTAGAATGCAGAGGTCTGGGCCCAACTTTAGGTCCAATAAATCCAGATCTCTCAGGGAGATGCCTTGTAATGTGTATATTTAATGAGCTCCAACTTTGCTAGGGCTCCTGTAACAAAATACTGGGTAGTTTAAATGATAAACTTTTTTTTTTTTTTTTTTTTTTTAATAGCTCCAGTGGTTGGAAATCCAAGACCAGGGTTCTTGGTGAGGGCTCTCTCCCTGGCTGGCAGACAGCCGTCTTCTGGCTGTGACCCGTGACCTCACATAGCAGACAAAAACCTAGCTAGCTCTCTGCCTCTTTTTCTTTTTTTTTGCAGTTTTGGCCGGGGCCAGGCTTGAACCCATCACCCCTGGTATATGTGGCTGGTGCCCTACTCCTGGAGCCACAGGACCGCCCTTGCCTCTTCTTAAGGGACTAATCCCATTCACGAGGGCTCCACCCTAAAAACCTAATTACCTCTCAAAGGCACACTTCCAAATACCATCACACTGTGATGAGGGGCTCAACATATGAATTTGGGGGGAATACATTCAGTCCATGATAAGCTGCCTAGGAGATTCCTAGGGAACCATCATCTGGTTCTTCTTCTTTATATAATACATTTTATCCTTCATGTGTATCAGTAATACCAAAGCTCTTTATACCTGAGTCCAGCAGGGAGCTTTGTCCACCTGGGCCTCCCTGCTTACTATTTACTAGAGCAATAAGAACACACATCCTCTTGGAGTGACCAGGAAATCACAACCCAGGAGTCATTTTGAGTAACAGTCTTTGGTTGTGCAGGAATTATACAACTGATGACCCAGGAGAAGATATTTTCTCTGTCATAGACCTCATGGCCTTTGCCTTCTTGATGTCTTTCTCCAAGGATCTTCTTCAGAAGCATTCTGGGGGGAAGACACCAGCTCCTTGACTCCTGTAGCCATGGCAAGGGGGCAGTGCCAGACAGAGAGCCAGGGGGCTGCTGAAGAGTTGGGATCGCTGTTGGCCGTGACACCATGCTCCTGCCACAGTTGTCCTTCAGTTAAAAGTAATTCCTTTCCTATTTAAAAGTCTGGTAGTAAGGGTTGTTATTCTTGCTTCTGAAAGATCCACAAAGAACAAGAAACATAATCTCATCTAGAAGGAAAGGAATGGCTTTAACTTTTAAGACGTAAACTGAATAGAAAAACTTTGGGAGCCAAAAATAGGCTCGGGAAATAAGAGAAGAAAAATGCAGTATATATATTTGTGTGTGTGTTGTTTCTCTTTTTCTTTCTTCTCTCTTTTCCTTTTTACTTTTCTTCTTTTGAAAGGTGTCCAGCCAGAACAGGCAAAACATAGCAGAAACAATACCACCAGCCTGGCTTCCAAAATACACATCAATTCAGACACGCTCTCTCTTCCAAGTCGGAAGCTCTGACCCTCTTTTGAAGCCGCATGACCAGTGAGCTAGGAAGAAAAGAGACCTGAATTGTGCTCCAAGCTGCATTTACAGGTCAGGTCAGTGGTCCATTGTGCAGCGCTGGTTTCACTCCAGTCCTGAGAAGCCATCAGCATAAAGAGCCCCGGCTGGGCTTGTGCTGGGAAACAGCCTCTTCCAGACCCCAGAGGGCCAAAGTATACGGGGCACACACAGCCTCACCTTCGGCTCTGCATACCCCGAGGCACACGCTGTGTCACCTCCCAGCAACAGGCCTCAAAGACGGCTTCCGCTGCTGTGGCTTCACCAGGGTCAGTGCTTCAGTGAGGGCGGGCAAAACCAAAGCCAGCGTGCGGCTCCCATGAGCCACACGGACGATACGGAGAAACCATTGTCCCTGAGTTTTCAGTTTGTGGATGTGAGTCTGAGCAGAGTCCCAAATCCCCTGTGTTCACCTGCAATTCTCACATTTGTTGGGCTTTGTTCTCAGAGATGATGTTACTGTGAGTGATTATGATCTCTGCGGGCTGGTAAGACAAGCAGCCCAGAGCAGGACTGTCTGGCTTTTGTTTCCTGGACACTGAAGGCCTGGCCTGTGGATCAGGGCTTTGGCTGCGTGTGAAAGGCCAGGCCAAGAAGAACCCAAGTAAATGACATCCACTTGTGGGCATCACAACTCAAAGCTGCAAGCCAGACTGCAGGATGTCACATGGAACCTTCGTGCGTCCTTGAGGATTTGAGGAGAATCCCTCTGTTTCTGAATGGTGTTTGGGTGGGAATGGGGAAGGGGCATAGAGGTTTGGCCCGGCCCCAAGGTGACCTCTGAACCACTCCCTCTGGTGAGCAGAGAGAAGGGGGGTTAGACGCCTCCTTCTCCACGCCTCTCCATGCAGACACCACTTGATATTTGAATCTAAAGGTTAATTAAGTGCAGCTGCCAGGCAGAAAGGCCACAATCAATTATCACGTCTTCTTGTCCATTTCAGCCTATTCTTAATTATGTTCATCGGCTTTGAGGAAGGAGGTCTTTTGGCCAAGTTTTAGAAAAAGAGATCTATTTTGTTTTGAACAGACAGAGCTGCCCTCCCAGACCACAGCATCCATCTGCATCCACTCCTGGTCTTCTACGAGGCTATTCGTCACAGGAAAGGGACGTTGGACAGAGCGCCACGGAGAGCACCCCTGGGGAACAGTGGCACAGGAGGAGGCATCATCCTCAAGGACTTCCTTCTAGTTCCCTGACGTGAAGGGCCAGTCCCGGCACAACCACTGGGGACTCCTGAGATTCTCAGGAATGGCCTTATCTGGACGTATTGTCAGGCCCCAACATGGGCTGAGGGCCCACACAGCCACCCGCGCACACCCGTTCTCCCTGGCGCATGCACACACGCTGACCCTTTGTCATAATTAACTATTTAAAATTCCACTGCTGCTAATCGAAGCAGCACGGGCTGTGTTCTCATTAAGGAGATCAATTACTGTTGAATATTCACCTCCAGGGGTGGATGCGGTGGGAATGAGCTGATGGCTTCTGTCTGGCTCACAGAGCTAATGAGTGGCTTCTGCCATTACCACGCAGCCACTGGCCTGTAATCAGTCAACATAACAAGCCACAGCTCCTTGCAGGGATGCTGGGTATTCTACATAAATATACATAGAAAGACACAGTCTGCACATCTCAAAGAGCAGGGCTGGGGTGTGGTCTCCTTGGATTGCAAAGGATTGTAGGCCCACCTTGGGGGCAGGGCCTCAGCTGCCCTGTGCTCCTCCTCCACCCGTCTCCCCATCCCTTCACCCACAAAGACTCCACACGACTGCCTCTGTCCTAGCTCGTTTGTGTTCTTTAGTCTCTGCTTAAAGTGGATTACCCTAATTTGGAAGGTTCCCGAGAAACCGGCCAAGTGCAAGCAGAGTACAGGAGTCCAGTGGCTCCGGGAGCACTCTAAGTAGCAGCTGCCTCGGTTCTGAGCTGTTCGCACTGCGGAGCAGGCAGCTAGGATCCTTTCTTCTCCTTTCCTTTTCTAGGAACTGAGCGTTAGAGAAGGCGTGGGGAAGGGGGAGAGGGTTTGAGCTGACTTGTGGAGTTTTGGGGTACCTGTTTAGAAGGGAGGGTAATTTCTCTGAGCAACATCGTCAGGGTTTAGAAAAAATGACTTCATGATATGAAAAAGCCATGCTTTTCTTTTAAAATCCACCGATTATAACAATTGGATTTATTCTTTTTCTTCTCCATGTGGCATGTAGAGACTACCACACGGACAGTTCTGATTGATGCACGTGATATCACAAATGCATCCTTGCTGGCTCACTGGTGTACCAGTGTCTTTGTTTATTGGAGAACTCATTCACTCCTTACCTCATGTTTTTAGCCATTCAGCAGCCACTTACCAAGCACAGTCATGGACCAGACACGGAATTAGGCATTGAGAGTAGATGGTTCTTGTGGGGCTTGCAGTCTAGTGAAAGGGTGTAGGTGAATGAATGAACAGAACAGAGTGTATTGGTCATTGATTTCTGATGGTAAAATATTTTCCCCTATTTTTTTTTTTTTTTAGGCCAGACATTTCCTTAGCAATAACTCTAAGTCCAGAGAAGAAAGAAACTTTGCTTTCATGAACAACTTCAAAGGGTGAGTGGAGATCCCCTAAAGAGAGCCTCTGGTTAAGACGAACTGTCTCAGAGTCCACCATCCCTGTGATGCGGCCCTCCCAGTTCAGGAGCTGAGGACTCAGGTGTCTGGTGTTGTCAACACAGCACGACTGGGTTTGCTGCATCAGCTGGAGAGAGGGGAAGCAAGTGGGTAGGGAGCATGGAGCATCCTCCCCTGCTACGGCCAGGGGGAGACGCTTGCTCACTTAGAAGTATGAGCCACACGTCACTGAAGAAAAAGTGGCGATAAATGGATGTCATTTCTAATCTTGCCTTTCAGGGACAAGGCTCAGGACAGCAAGGAAATGGGAAATGGCAGCTGGTGCCACTCAGCATTCCAGCTCACCCATCCTTTGATCCTTATCAGCCATTAGGAAAGGTAATTAAGCTAGTGTCTTGCTCACACAGCCAGTACTGAGCTGGTCGAAAATAATCTGCACCCAGTGAGCACAGCAAAATTGCACACCCTGAATCATTGTCATCAGAGGACATTTAAGCATCTACTTGCCTGTGACCTACACGACAGTGCACCGCACTCGGTGCTGTAGAACCAGGCAGACTGAATGGTTACTCTGTAAGGGCTGCATTCTAAGCACACACAGTGATCTGAATACACGTGGGTCGGTCAAGCTGCAGCAAAGTAGAACCATTAGTTAAGTCATGAATGAGAGATAGGAACTGACATCCTACATAAGATTTGGTGGATGGATTGCTCGGAGTGGGAGGAATCTGGGTTGCTAACCAGCAGGGGTACCGAGGGGGTCGTCATATGATCTGTGATGGGCGGAAGGCGCGGCCAGTTTCCTGGCTGATAGAGATGCGAGTTACCCTGGAGACAAAGCAGAGCTTCAGAAGGTGTCCCCACAATGAGAAAAATGACTCTATGCAGCAAACACTTGAAAGAAATCATCTATGTACACCGATGACACTCTCCAGCAAAGGGGACTTAACAGATAAAGTCATCCTCTTGTCCTACTCGGGCCTTTCTTGTTTCCTTATTTTGTTAATCAACCAACATATTTTTTGATATCCAACTAAGGGGAAGGGAAAACATCTGGATAAAAATTAATCGTAGGAAGTTAAAAAATAAATCTCCAATTTTTGCATGAGGCTTTGACTTTTTTCTGTGGAATAATAATGGGAAGCTGCCACTTTCCCCAAGTTACACGGTCAACAGGTAGCAAAGTGACCTGACTTAAATCAGTCCTCCTCCTTTTCAAGATTTAGCCATGAATCCCTAACATTTAGGCTGCCATATTGGTCTTTTTGTAATTTAGAGAGAAAGGAAGCAGGGGCTTTGGAGAGGACATGTTTTGAAGCACGGGATCACCCCAATAGGACAGGATGTGACTGTCAGCCATGGCTCATTCATTGGACCCTCCTGTTGTTGTTGTTGTTTTGGAAAATGGACAGTTAAACAGTGTCCTCAGTCTCAAATGCATTAGTTCTTTGAGAAGACTTTCCCATTGCAACCTTGACCTGGTACAGTGGTTCTGGGATGGGATTCAGGGCCATCAGTAGGTGCAGAGCCAGTGGCGGGTATTAGGTCAGCGGGCTTAGTCTCCCCTAACACAGCCACCTGTGGTTGCCCACTGAAAATGGCTTTGGCTGGCCGTGGACTTCCTCCTGGTGTCCCCCAAGCTGGGTGCAGCCAACGGTATAGCTAGACACCACTGCGTTTCGCCTGCGGTACAGGTGATAGATTTCTCCATACAGTGTTATTATATCAGCAAAGCCCTTCGCAATGCCAGGGATGAAAGGAATTATAAATGAAAGATATTATTATTAATAAGAATGTAGATGAACAAAAGGAAAATGTACTCGCCCTCACTATCCATCACCTCACCACACTTCACCCGAAGACCGTGATCTGCTGGAGCCTCAAGGAAAGCCTATTTGCAGAAATCAATAACTGGTTTTAAAAAATAGATTCAGGCTCCACTGGAGCTGGCTACTCACAAAGTTCTCATAATTTTCTATGCAACAGTCAATATTAGCCATCGCCACCTCGAATAAAGATTTAATTCAAATTTAGTTAAGATGAGTTTTGTATGATAATCTACCAACTGATTATAAATGTGTTGACTGAGGGTTTTAAAAAATAGGCTGTAGGGGGAAAAAATGAAAATCCCGTGTGAGTGTACTTGGTGTGGGCAATGAGGCGAACTCATACTGCTGGACGTATATTAACTCAGGATGTTTTATGAAATTAACACTTGGAGAAATCGAGTTTCATTCTGTGCCTGGGAGGAAGCATTTCCATGCTGCGCATTCCAGAATGGAGGAATAATGACAGCCACTGCATGGGTCAGTGGGACACGTCATGCTGCCCCTCCGTTCAGAGGCCCAGAGCTAATTGTTATGCAGGTTGGCAAGGTGGGTTTCATTGCATAGAAGATCGCTCCATCCTGTAAGATCATTGCAGCCCATGGGGAAACTAAGGCAAATGCCAATTCACATGAGAAACATGTGTGTCTAAGTAAGAGACATTCAAACACTGTTTTATTGGGGACAGAGTGGGAAAGACAAGAAAACTCCCTCGGCAGACTTGAGGCAGGTTTGCAGTGGGGAGAGAGGGGAAGGAAGGGTTTTTGCAGCAAGCGTGTTAAGTAGCAGTATTGATTGAAGTTAGGAGCGGGCTTTGGGAGAGAAGTGTGTTCTCAATGGGTGAAACAGCACATACCCATTAGGCCTGAGATGTTTGGTGAGGTTTAAACACGGAGGAATTATAGGTCGAACACACACAGGAAGAACAGAGGCAGGGAAACCACTCAGACGACAAAGTGGGTTGAGCCTCACAGTTAATAAGATGCACGGTCGCCTGCAACACGACAACCTTTGCACATAATTCATGTACAACAAAGAACTACATAGGGACTTTTGCTCTGCGAATATTTAATTGCAGCTTGCAAAACATGTCAAGCAAGTCTTATGCTTCCCCAGACGACTGTGATAGTGGTGAAGATCCTTGGTCTGTAACAGGTTTGGGGGATGGAGTTCTTACACCATGCATTTTTGCCAGCCCTTGATACATGTGAAGCTGGGCCAGCAAAGGGCATTTTCTTTGAAGACGGAGTATGAAATCATTTGAGCAGGAGCCAGTTCTATCCCTGTTCTGGGTAACTTGGAGAGAGGAAGGCCCTGTTTTGCTGCACCTTCTGTGCCAGTGATCCTTTAAACTGGAGTACATGGAGGTCACCTACAGGAACAGATTTTTATGTATTTGAATTTGATCCTATGTTCAGGGAAAGGCCTATGCACCTGCATTTTAACCCGCAACCCTGATGATCTTGAGGTAGGAAGTCCTCAAACCATACATTGAGCAACACTTCCAGGCTGATGTGTTGTTTATCTATGCAAATACACCCAAATAAGCCTATAGCTCATTTTCCTCCATAGAGAAGAAAATGGGATTGATTGGGGAGTGATTAGAATATTAGACTGCAGAGTGCAACCCAGCCGGTACATGTAAATATATAAATATGGAGTGACTCGTTCTATAGTTCACAGAAACGTAAATCATTTTTATTTGTGCAAATATATGCAGCCTCTTCTCACTTGTGAATTGTACCTCTAAGTTTCGCAACTGTCAGTTTTTTAATGTTGGCATTTCCGTGCGTGATCACAGCTGTTATTAAGTCCTTGATTATACAGCTTGTTGTCTGTTGGCCTGAAACTCATACTGGGCAAAACTATTCCCCAAATTTGTGGCTCCAGTGAAGTTTGGAGAACTGCTTTTAAGAAATCCAGACATGGGCAGTGCCTGTGGCTCAAAGGAGTAGGGCACTGGCCCCATATACCAGAGGTGGTGGGTTCAAATTCAGCCCCGGACAAAAACTAGAAAAAAAAAAAAAAGGAAAAAAGAAATCCAGACATCATAGGCCTTAACCATTTGGTAATTCAGTCAGTAGGATGTCTTGGGAAATACGGATTCTTCTGTTGAAAGCAAGGCTGGAAATTGCAAAACAGCGGTTTTTTGGGTGTTTGTTTCAAGTTGCTTAAATTTGATTTGTAACGTGTGATTGTTGCCCTGTGTTTTGATGAGTTTGAGCCTGTGTGTTGACGTTTTCTGTTGCACATAACAACTCATAACAAACACTGTCCATTTGAATAAGTTTTGTTTTAGTAACCTTTGCAATGGTTTCAAGATTCCAATCCATAAAATGTTTGAATCAGGTTCTAATAGTTGATTGCAGAACTTCCCCTCCCTTCTCACAAACACATCCGTGCAGAAAAGAGTCAAAGTGGATTCAGGGGTTTGGTTTGTTTGAGGGTAAAACATTTTGTAGGTTTTCAAAATTATTTATTATTATTATTATTAATTTTTTGCTGCAGTTTGGCTGGGGCTGGGTTTGAACCCGCCACCACAGGCGCCACCCCATGTAGATTTTTTTTAATATGCTGATGTGTGACCATCTGACTGACGAGTGAGCTTACTGCCCACCTCCTCTTTTTTTTTCTTATTATAGAAATATGTTTATTGAAATCTAATTCACATACTATAAAATCCAACCTCTTAAAGTGTACACATGTGAATTAGTACATTAATTGTGCAACCAGAACCACAATTAATTTTAGAACATAGGTATCACACTAAAAAATCCTAATGATTAATTGGCAGTCATTCTCTTGTCCACCCCATCTCCTCTGCCCTCCCCACTCCTAGGAACCAACAATCTACCTTCTATCTCCGTGTATTTGCCCATTACAGACATTTCATATAAATGGAAACATAAACTCTATGGTCCTTTGCCCCTGGCTTCTTCACATAGCATGATGTTGTTAAGGTCCATTCATGTTGTATCATGAATCAGTACCTCCCTGCTCTTAATGTCCAAATAATATTCCGTTATATGGATATATAACATGTTGTTCATTCATCAGTTGACATTTAGGTCATAAAGACCATTATTTATAATAACTCAAAGTGGAAATGACCTAAATGGCAACTGCCCACCTCCTCTTTAGGAAAACCTGGAGACACCTGTTTTCTCATCCCCACTTCCTGTTTTACAACCTCTATCCTGAACACTCTCCCTGCGGGAGGTTTTGTGCAGCTGGCAGGCTGCTTCCCTGGTCGTCTTCCCAAACATCTACATCTGCTCTCGGTAACACTAGCTTCTTTCTAGATAATGCCCCACGTTTCCATGGTGCTTTCTCTCCTAACCTGCTCATGCTGCTTTGCATGACTGCTGGGCTCCCAGAACGCTTCCGGTAAGTAAAACGTGTTCAGCAGTAATTCATCTTAAATGGCGCCCTGAGTATCAGTTTTATCTTTCGAGCTAGTCTTGGAAGTCAGAAGACTGTGTATCATGCCTATGGATTTGTGCTTAGTATTTTTTAAAAACTTACTAGGTTCTTAATGCATTCGTTTTTTCCCATTAATACTTGATATGTTATTTGGACAAATACGAGTGTCTTGATACACACAATCATTGATGAGCTACGTCACTAACATGATACGTTTTTATTTTATGAGGCCGATCATGGTGGGGATTATAATGTTAGAGCACAGCCAGGTGACAGAGGGTGAGAATTTAAGATTGAGGCGTCTGTAGCCAAAACGCCAGAGTTACTTCAGAACTTAGCTCTACAGCTCACCAGCTGTGGGACCTTTGGGACGTGACATGGCCTCTCTGGGCTCCAGTTTTGTCCCCCACTTGTCACAGTTTTAACACTGACTGTCTCACGTTTCTGCAACACCCTCAGTTTTAGGCAAACCGAGATGGCTGGTGACCCTGGCAGTTCCTCCTCCATGTTTAACACAGAAAATGGGAATAACCTGTGTCACGGGAGGTTGTTGTAAAATAATTCATGGTGAAGAAAGTGCTGGGCAAAATTTAGGCCTTATTATCTAATATTACCCAGGCTCAGTTCCCATAACAAAGACGGCACTTCTGTAGAGGTGCTGCTGGTGACACAGACTGGAAGAACAGGGCAGTTGTGTGTGGGGGGTGTGAGGTCCGTGGGGTGTGTCAGTGAGGTGTACATATGTGATGTGATGCGTGTAGTGTGTATGTAGTGTGTGTTATATGTGTGGTGGCTGTACATGTGTGTAGTGTGTGTTTTATTTATGTGTGCTGTGTGTGAGGTACATGTTTGTGTGTAGTGTGGCGGGTGGGTGTAGTATGTGTTGTATGTTTGGTGTATGTATGTGATGTGTATGATGTGTGTGGAGTGTATGTTGTGTGAATGTGTGTGATATGTGTGTAATGCGGGGTGTGTGTGGGTGCATAGCATGGTGTGCGTAGTGTGATATGTGTAGTGTGTGTGGGTGTGTGTGACGTGTATGTAGTATGTGTGTGTGCAATATGTGTGTAGTGTAGGGTGTATGGGTGTTTGTGTGATATGTGTGTAGTGTGGGGTGTATGGGTGTTTGTGTGATATGTGTGTAGTGTGGGGTGTGCATGTGTGTGTGTGATATGTGTGTAGTGTGGTGTGTGTGTGATATGTGTGTAGTGTGGGGTGTGATATGTGTGTAGTGGGGGTGTGTGTGTGACATGTGTGTAGTATGGTGTGTGTGACATGTGTGTAGTGTGGTGTGTGTGGTATGTGTGTTTGGGCGTGTAGTGTGGGGTGTGGGGTGTGTGTGGGTGTGCGTTTTCCAGCTTCATGGCAATAGCAGTCTATCCTGAGTGAGTCCGGCTGATGGGAGCCTAATAACGCCTGCGTCAGACCTCAGCAAAGCATCAATATCCTACAAATATCCTGCTTTTACAAATCCTACACGTAGTGAATGAATTTTATTAAAAAAAAAAAAGAAAGAAAGAAACCACTTTAGCTACATAGAGATTTAGCTCCTCCTTCAGGTATAAAGTAAGTTTGAAGACTATCTTTGATCTGCAAAACCTTCCACATCTCTTTTCCTAAACAGTGATTTTTTTTTTTCTCTGCAACTGTCTCTCTTCAGACTTGCAATACATCTGAGTTTTTCAGAAGTGTTTGAAAATCTCTTGAAGTGTCTTTAAACAAAAAATGACGCCCCATGGAACAAATCACTAGCGAGGGCTGTCAGGCACTGTGACGGCCCGGGGAGAATGAATTTCCATCCCACCCTGTCCGCAAGGAGTTTCCTGAAGCCAGTTCTTGCCTCATTGGCTCTCATGAGACTTCTCAGGATGACTCTCCACCCAAACCCCACCGAGCCATTTGTTCTGACAAGTGCGCACATTGCTTTGTGTGAGTTATTTTGTGAGCACCGTGTGTGAGAGAGGGAGAGAGGGAAGGAGAGACAGTGATTGGTTAATGAATGAATGAGGCAGACTACCTCACTCCCCACACAGCCGATAACACTCATTTAGTATCTACAGAAATTTAAGTAGGGAATCATTGTCTTCCTATGACGGAGGGGGGAACTGAAACACATAGATGTGAAATAACTCGGTCAAGTTCACCATAATCTTAAGAGATGGTTAACCAGGATCTGGGCCCTTGGCCAACTGGCTCTAGAGACCTGTTCCTGATAGTCCCTACACCATTCCCCTAAAACAGGAGTGGGTTTGGAGAGCAACATCCTCTCCTGGCCGTACAGCCCTCCTGGAAACTGTTCCCTGGCAAGTCCTTTCAGAGTGGATGGACTTCCGAGTTGCAACAACAATTCAATACCAGGCCCCCTAATAAAGGTCTCAACACTTAGACATGATCCAAAGGCTGGTTAAATCCTTGAAACACTAGATTAAAGCAATTATATTCAGAGACCTACAAAGTGAGTAAAAAACGGAGAGCCCCACAGCTGCCCCATAACGCCAGGTGCAAAAATAGTACATGGGAAAGAAGGAAGAACTTCAGAAGTGAAGAGCTGTGTTCACGTTCTGCCCTGCCGCTCCTAGGCTCTGTCCTCGACCACACACACATCCCTGAGCCATTCGGATCATTTGTAATGTAAGGATAGAGCACTCTGCCCTGCCGCATCCTTAACGGAATCATCACCAAGCCCTCAAGAGTAAAGTAAAGTATTATCAATATTCACAGTAGTCATAAAATCAGGCTGCATATAAAATGCAGCCCCCCGCCTCGTACATTTTACCTAAAATTAATATGCTAGCTATAATAGTCATTAAATATTTAATTAACAAGACTGTTCCTTTTCTATTTAAAAGGGTTATTTGGAGATGATTTTTCTGGGTCCTCTTAAAAAGCCATTGAGGAAAGTTGGAACTCTTACCTCTTTTTTCCTTACAAATTTTACTCTGCCGTGCAGAGGTGTCCAAAATTATTTCCTTATCCTTTGCACAGAGCTCACAGTTTGGATGTTTTGTTGTTGTTGTTCCAAAGAAGGCACTATAACAATACACGTGTGAAAGTCTCATTAAAGTTTGTCCTAGGGAAGGTTGGGAGAATATCTTTTTACTGTTTCTCCATACTCCAGTCTACAAGATAGCTTTAGTAGGATGTAAATTAAAAAAAAAAAGAAGCAGCGGCTTCACAATCTAGCTCCCTAAATCAGGGGCTTTGTTTAAAACAGTGTCCTCAAACTTTTTAAAGAGGGGGCCAATTCACTGTCCCTCAGACCGTTGGAGGGCCGGACTATAGTTTAAAAAAAAAACTATGAACAAATTCCTATGCACACTGCACATATCTTATTTTGAAGTAAAAAAAAAAAAAAAAAAAAAAAAAACGGGAACAAATACAATCACTTTGCCTCATGTGGCCCGTGGGCCACAGTTTGAGAACCCCTGGTTTAGAGCATGGTGACACAGCAGATGAATGTGTGCATAGATGGACAGCTAGGGGAATGGATGGGAAGATGGGGTGGGTGGACGGATGGATGAATGAACGGATGGTTGGGTGGGTAGATGAAAAGATATTTGCATAGGTGGAGAGCTGTCAGTAAGCGAGTGTGTTCATTGAAGAGGTGGCTGTGGCCTTTGCTTCTGGGGTGGTTGTTGAAAGATATAAGGAAGTTGTAGAATTACTGGGACTAACAGATGATAATATGCCAGGAAAATCATTTTCTCCTTCTTGTTACCGCCCTAAATCACAGGCCAGTCAGAAACTTTTAGAACCAAGCTTTCAAAGGAGCACTTCAAGACCTTTTAACAAGAATTAAAGTACAGGCGCCTTTTTGGTTCCAAAGAAATTAACATTTATTGAGTACCTCCGCGTTGCCAAACATAGAACTTTGGGGTTTTTTCTTTTAATGTGTGTTAACTTACTTAATCTTCAGTCTTATGAGGTAAAAATTATAATTGACATTTATCTTGAGTTCAAGAGATTATATTTTCTGCCCAAGGTCACATGGTGAAAGATGGCTAGAGTGGATTTCCTGTGGTTTTATTTGCCCTCAATCCTTTCTTTTGACCTCTTTTGAAAACAAAGGCTTCTCATCATCCTTTATGCTCACTGGGTTCTAGTGGGCTGGCCCTCCTCTACACAGAGCACAGGTTATGTGACCTTGACCTGGTTAATTATGTTACCAATCTCTCCAGCCAAAACAATTAGCCTAAAGTTGAAAGTATGATCCAAGTCTGGCCAATCAGACAACTCTCTCACTTGTCCCCTTTCATGATGCCCCAGGCCAGTAGGTCCACCTGCTCAGGATGGTAAGGTCCAAATCAATGCACCTTCATGGGGTCACTGCCTTTATTGATGGACTCAGTCATTATCTAGAATATGTAGTCAAGCCCAGCTCAGCAAACCCATCCCTCTTGCACATAACCAGGGAACTCAGGGGAATAAAATTGCCACATGCTCTTATTGGCCTTGATAGTAAAATTTTGGAAACATTATTTGAAAGTTGACCCTTCAAGTCTGTGTTAGAAGCTGAAGCAACCAATCCAGTGTTCACAGCAATGAAGAGCAAAAGATTCTACTTAAACATCTTCTTTCAGGATTATCCCATGCACGCGTACAATGGAGGTGTGGAACTCCACTCCGCTGTTAAAGTCAGAGCTTAATGAAAGATACTAGTAGGGCGGCGCCTGTGGCTCAAGGAGTAGGGCGCCGGTCCCATATGCCAGAGGTGGTGGGTTCAAACCCAGCCCTGGCCAAAAAAAATCACACACACACACAAAAAAGAAAGATACTAGTAAAAGAAGCCTGTCGTGGGCGGCGCCTGTGGCTCAGTGAGTAGGGCGCCGGCCCCATATGACAAGGGTGGTGGGTTCAAACCCAGCCCGGGCCAAACTACAACAACAAAAAATATAGCCGGGGATTGTGGCGGGCGCCTGTAGTCCCAGCTGCTCGGGCGGGAAGCTGAGGCAAGAGAATCGCGTAAGCCCAAGAGTTAGAGGTTGCTGTGAGCCATGTAATGTCACGGCACTCTACCGAGGGCGGTACAGTGAGACTCTGTCTCTACAAAAAAAAAAAAAAAAAAGCCTGTCCCGTACTCTACCTGGGCAGCCTCCAGAATAATGCAGTCAAGAACCTGAGGGAGGTTCTTGACTGCATTATTCCAACCTGGCATTTAGTACAAGTCGAAAGCCCCAATACAAACATGTCTTCTACTTTCGGACAGCTGGCATCTCACAGGAAACTTCCCAAACATCTGCCAACCCACCTACTGCTTCCCTGACTTCACCAATTCCCTTCGGAAGAGAATTTTATCTCAGCACTGCAGTGAGGATAGTGAACATAAAGCTATATAATTACTCCGCATTAATATAATTAGTCTGTCTTTCTCTCCATCCAGAAATGGTTGTCCATTTTTAGCTGTTAATAGTTGGAATTATTTATGTCCATTTGTTCAAAGACTAAAAATAGATTCATTAAAAAAAAAAGGAGGAGGAGGAAAAGGAGGAGGCAGAGATACTCCCCAGAAAAGGTTCTTTCATCTTTTAAAGCCTATTGCTTCCATCTGGGCTCCATCGCCTGCCTTCCTGGGAATTGAGTCTGGTAGGTTGGAGAGATTAGATTCACATAAGGCATTCTGCTCATTTATTTCTTTTGATGAATTACCAGCAAGCTGACAAGACAAAGTGCTTCAGTTGCTCCAAAGCTGACAACCCAGCCCCACGGCAGCCTTCTTGCCGCCCTCCCTCTGTACAGGGCAGAGCCACATTCAGGACAAAAAGCACCCCATCCTCTGTGACTTCTAGATCCTTCTCCTCTGTTTTGAAACCCCAAACACTCCAAAAATTACACGTATCACTTATATCTATACATTCTGAAACCCAAATCAAAGGAGACATGATAGTATATCACTATCTTCCCGCTTGCAGCTGGCAGGCAATAGAGCTTTTCTTGTAGATGCTTGGTCCTTTATTTACTTGTTGAAGCTGGTGTGCCCAGTGCTGCATACAGCATTTTATTAACATAACAGATCAGGGAGGAAAGAATTAGTATGTCCATTCTATAAATGGGAACATGGGGCCTACATAAAATTAAAGAAAAACATATTCAGCCAGTGGTTAGAGAGATGTGGATCATTATGAACTTTTTGAGATACATATAAATTAAGAAATGTAACATCCACGCAGAAGGAAATACATGATGCTCTCCAAGCAACACGGAAAAGCTGAGCCAGTTGAAACATGCACAGGTGAATCAGAAAGGAAGCTGGGGACTGTGTTTCTTGGAAGTGAAATATTGCACCATAACACGGTCTGTCTCAACTCTTTCGCAGTGACCCATGTAAGTAACCAGGTAAGCCTGGATTAGAACCCCATCTCTGCATCTTACTAGCTGTGTGACCAGCGACATCAACTCCCAGGAATACTGAGGTAGAAACAATGTCCCCAATGTAAAGATAAGAACACTGTGGTCCAGGAAAGTCAGTCATTCCCACAGGACTCCAATGCCACAGGCAGGATGGCCAAACCTATTTGTTGCCAAAAACAAATAGGTCATCCTTTATCACCTTCCTGATGCAAAAAATGACTTAGTTGTGAAGGAAAACAGCGCAGCAATTAATTTCGGCATGGTGTAAAAAGAGTGTGCTTGATGGCAGCCATGCTCTTTTGAGGGACAGGCTGGGGAGGATGCTACCTTAGGTGGTAAGGTGGCTCTGTCACTCTTGAGGGCCCGGCAGGCCTCTACCCACACTGACCCTGAGTTTGGGGTTGTCCTTGGAGCACTAGACCCCAAGAAGGGACCCCAAAGCCAGTGGCATTACTCCAACTAAAAGAGTAGCTGTGTGTGCAAGTGTGTGCATGTGTGCAAAGGCGTGTGCATGTGTTTGTGTGTGCATGTGCGTGCCTGTGTGTGAAGGTGTGTGCATGTGTGTTTGTGAAGGCGTGTGCAAGTGTTTGTGTGTGTTCACATGTGTGTTTGTGTGTGTGTGCACATGTGTTTGTGAGTGTGAGAAAGAGCGAGAGACAAAGAGACAGAGAACACACCCAAGTGTCTGTGTAGGACTTTGCAAAGGCAATTACTAGTTGTTTATCCTTAGACCAGTACCTGTTACAGACCCAGTGCTTAATAAACGTGAGGGTTTATTCATACAAAGTGCTGCATTTTAAGAGCTTGCGATCTGGAGTTAGATTGCTCGGGGTTAAAAGCCGGCTTTATCTCCTTCTAGCTCTGTGACCTCTGTCAAATTGCTTAACCTTCCTGTGCCTCATGTTCTCCAGTAAAGCATGCTGCCTTACCTGCAAAATGGAAATTGCAGCAGGACCTTTCTCAAGAGAGATTTGTGATGATTAAATGAGATGCAACGAACATTTAGAACTGTGGGAAGTAAGGGCTTAATAAAGTTGGTTGCTTTATTTTGTTCCTGTTTTGTTGGCTTTGACAGTTATTAAGGCACCAGGACCAAGCCTCTAAGCAGCACGGCCTGTGTGTTAACAGGGAGAAACCCTCCACTGTGGACTCCAGATCTTCTTTTTTCCTTACGCCCCTCATCCTCACTCTGACAGCGCTGGTCCCACGGGCATGGGGCAGCTCTCAGCCCTGGATCTTTGCTGCCATCATCACCCCCACCTCCCCATCCTCTCCCACACAGCCCCATCTCCCAGTCAGGTTGACGTGACCTTCAACACCAGATGGATAATGCCTCGGTGAGAAGAAGGGATTTGCTGGGAGAGCGGCTCTCACTGAGCACGCTCCCCTCCTGATTTATATGGAGGGAGAGTGTGGCTGATGGGCACCCTAGCTCATAGATTATCTCCATTCCGGCTGCAGGCAGCCCGACAGGGGAGGGGCGCACAGGGCTGCTTCCACCCTATCTGTCACACTGCCGGAGGCGGCGACGCTGCCTCTTCCTAGAGCAACTTTCTACTCCATCAACCACAAAAGTAATATTGCAGAGCGTGCTCGTGGGTCTCTCCAGCAAACTCCATCTTTAGGCTTAGTCCTTGGATCAAGGGTGCAGAAAAAGGCGGAAATGGGACCTCCAGGCACAGGCAGCTCTTCCCAGCTCACACTGGGGAGAAGAAAAGGGACACCAGGGCCCCTTAGGGGAAAGACCAGCGGCGAGGGGTCAGAAATGGAGGCAGGGCAGGTCTAGACCAGAGTAAAGCTGTTCTCATAATGCTGCTCCTTCAAGGACCAAGTGCGCCTCAGATCTGCGAGTCCCAAGCAAGCCGCTTCAGACTCTAGAGCTGTGAGATAAATGGTGACCTCCAGGCTTCCCTGTGTACACGAGAACGTGACCCTTAAAGAAGTGACCAAAGTGAAGCCATACGGGTTGGCCCTAAGGCAGTATTACGGGACCCTTTCTTTTTCTTTTTTTTTTTGAAACAGAGTCTCACTTTGTCACCCTGGGTAGAGTGACGTGGCCTCACACAGCTCACAGCAACCTTCAACTCCTGGGCTTAAGCGATTCTCTTGCCTCAGCCTCCCGAGTAGCTGGGACTACAGGTGCCCGCCACAACGCCCGGCTATTTTTTTGTTGTTGTAATTTTTACTGTTGTTTGGCAGACCCGGGCCACGTTCGAACCCACCAGCCCTGGCATGTGGCTGGCTTCCTCGCCGCTGAGCTACAGGTGCTGAGCCTGGGACCCTTTCCAGAAGAGAAAAAGTTTGGACACACCTGGACATGATGAGTGCATTACACAGAGGTGAGACCAGGTCGGGGTACAGCGAGAAGGCAGCCTTCTGCAACCAAGGAGGGAGGCCTCAGGAGACACTGCACCTGGGGTTGTTTCCAGCCCCCCAAACCGTGAAAAAGTAAATTTCTTTTGTTTAAGTCACCTGACTTATGATATTTTTGTAACACCAGCCCTATCAAACTAATACACCAAACATGAGACACGATTTTGTCAAGGTGGTTAAGACCTCAATACATTAAAAATTCAAAATCTGCTTACAAGGTAAGAGTGGGGAAAAGAAGAAAGAGAGCGATGCTCACAGGAGCGGCTGCAGGACCGTAAGAGACACTTGCTTTGCAGGGTCCCTGGCTAAAACCAGAGCAATCAGGTTGAGAAAGAACTTCCCCAACACCCCTCCTTTCCCAGGGTAATGTGAAAGTGTGAGTGTACGTTAAAAAATAAATAAATAAATATGGAATAAATTCTTATTATGTGCCAAGCGCTGCTTAGCTGCCAAGGTTGCAAAGATCAATAAAATATTCTCCACGGTCTAGTGAGAGAAATGTTAAATTTTATTGTTAGCATTTGTTTACATGCCCACATGCTGTAATTAGATGGCCTTGTATTTCTTTTACATTGTTATTTTTTCCTTAACCCATATTCAATCACCAAAAATACCAAGAGATCTATTTAGGCATCTCTAATGCACGCCAAGCCCAGGAACGTGTTTCAGAGTCTGGTACTTGGCCCTGTCCTCCGATTGTATATTTAATTTAAACAATGGCCTGAGAAAGGATTTGGAATGCATCCTAATATTTCCAATGGGCCATATGAAGCTGAGAAAAATAGCCAACACTCAGGGAGACAGAAGTAGCATTCAAGATCTTGATCTTCAGGGGGGGAAAGAAAGATTCAAGAGTAATATGAAGACATTGATGCAGGATTATACTCTGTATTTAGAAAAAGAACCATCTGCTTCAGCCTACACAGAGGTGGGGAACAGCGGGGTGCTGGCTTATCAGCACGAAGACAAACCTAGATCTTTAGCTGCCCCACATCATTTCTTCTTCTCTTTTCAGAAACCATTTGCTGCACTTTGCCCCCTTGCCTTTCTCTGCCTGTTCTTCTGTGATGCTCTGCGGGATCTTCACAGCCGTGACCTTGGCCGTCCCTCCCCATGGTGTTCGGTTTCTTCCAGCCTCCCTGTCTCAGAAGACAAAGAGCTCCACCTGGCCACTCTGTGTGGTCCTAGTTGAAAGTGTTCCTACCGCATCTACCCAGCCCCTGAAAGAGGGCACTGAGGACAGGGAAGGACCCGAAATCACAAGGCCTGTCTACATAAATGGAAAAGGAATAGTAGTAAAAAAGACGAGACTTATTTGGGTCAATCGAGCAAACTTCAAAGTAACTCAGATGACCACTGTGAGCGTGAGAACTATATTCATTCCGGGAAGCCACGCCAACAGGTGAAGAGTTATAAGAGTTATAAGAGATTTAATTTAAGAAAAAAATATGTTCAAAACCATATTTGATTATCTTGCAAGGTAGTGAGCTCTGTGCTATTGGAAGTGTTTTAGTCGAAGCTTTGGGACCATCTGCAGGGTGGATTCTTGCATCAGGGAGGAGATAGTTCTGAATGACCTCTAATTTTGTTTCTAAATTTAAGATTGTCTTCTTCAAACCTAGCTGCACTATATTTTCTTTGGAGCTAGACCCGAGTGGAAAGTGCAAACTCCTATATATGGGCTTGTTTTGCCACCTTTTTAGAGAGCAAGGGAAATTTATACTTAGCTCCTCCACAGCTGCTGGGGAGGAAATTCAGATTCTGCTGAAGAAAAAAGAAGAGAACCCAGCTGTCTTTGACTCATCATCCTCTGATGTTGCCAAGGTCACTGTTACCTTGCAATTAACACTTACCTTCAAAGAAAAGCAAACTCATCAACTGTGCTATCCTGGGCAGAACTCTTGGTGGGCAGAAAAAGGGCCAAGACTTTGAAATGGTTGGAATTTGTGTGAATTAAGATGACCTTTGATCTGAATGGGTGCGTCTGCTGTGTCTCACGCTCCCCTCTTGCAGCTGACTGGAGACAAGTCCTTGAGAGCAAGCTCCCCTGGACTCCTGTTCTGGCCCCTTAAACACCAAATAAGCACATACTACTGAAGGAAGGTGTGAAATCATCCTCTGTGTTAAATCGTGTTTTAGTAGAAGAATACAAGAGACCCTTTCACTATCAGTACCTGTCACTACAAACAGAGTGACGGAGTTTCTCTTTTTCCATTCTGAGGCCCATGTGTCTACATGCAAGAATCTGGGGGTGTGGGGAGGCTCTAGGCAGAGAGCTAGGGGCCGTGAGTGCCAGCTGCATATGAGATGCACCTTTGGGCTTGTTCACAGCTCAGGTGAGACCCTTGTCTTTCAGCCTCTCCTGTCCGTGTCCTATAGAACATCTTTGGGCTTCAGTTTCTTTATCTATAAAATGTGGGGAAGATAATGACTTTCTTACCTCAAGGTTGTTTATCAGTAGACCATGGTTATTAATATATATAATTGACCCCTATAAAAAGAGTCATGATCTTTAAAAACTTTTTCTAAATAATGGCAGCTAAAGTTGAATTATTACATATCACCAGGCACTAGGCCTAATTAGAGAATGACTAACTTCTGACAAACCCCTATGTTTATAAGGATTATTATTAGCGCTCATTACAGATGGTGAGACTGTAGACCAGAGAGGTTAAGTGCATGTCCCAAGGTCACACAGCTAGGAAGTAGCAGGCCTGACTTATAATTCCCACACTCTCTTCTATCTAAGGTGAGCACAAGCCAATATTTTAAGAAACAAAAACTGGTCGTAATAGTCAGGGCTGGTCCCTTTCTTATTCTTCTGGCTCACTGTTGCCTCTAAGTTGCCAAGAAAATCCCGCTGCTGTTTTTGGTTGAAACAGCTCCTCCCCTAAGTGTCTGTGATCCTGGCAAGGGTGCCAGACTGAAAGCTACAAAGCTCCCTGCCATCTCTTGCTGCTTCTCATCTGTGACAGTTTCGGGAATCAGCGGGACCCACACCTGTCTCTTCCCTTTCAAAGCAGTTAGCAGGAAAGTGGCAAATGCCCCTATCCCCACTCTCTGTTCAGCTGGGGCTTGTTTTCCTGTCCACGTGTTTTGAGATTTCAGAACTCCAAGGCTTTTTCAGTGCCTTCTGACTGCATTCCACAGGCAGAGGGGTGGACGGGAGGTGCCAGGGAAAGGGAAGAGAACAGACTTTGTCCTCACCACAGCTGGATGTTAATGCCTGTGCCCCTGAAGTGCTGAATATGATGGTAATGAGGACGTCTCCACCACCCAGCAGGTGCCAGGGTCTCAGGACTGCCATACTCTAGGTAACAGGTCTTGGGTGGGGTGTGGGGAACCAGGACTAGTTCTTAGGATTGTTACATTTTCCCAAGGTCCTTGCCTCTTCTTGCTTTCTAAGCCTTCTCGCTCTCTTCAGAGACTTTCAGCTTAGCTGAACTCTAGGCCGTCAAGGTAGACATCTACCGTCACTGCCCTCTCATCTGGCATCATTTTAACAGTGGAGAAAACATCAATCCAGTGGTGGTCAGGCGGGCTGTAACGTGGCTGGTGCTTGATTTTGGTACTTAGAAAGAGGCCAGAACATCTGGGCTGGATATACAAAAGCTTCTCACATGCCGGAACCAGAGAGCCAAGGTGTCTGGTGACAACAGCCACCTCATCTTTGGCAATGTCGGGTGAGCGTAATGGTGTCTGAATGGCCAATTGTGAGGCAGGTGTCAGGGACTGAAAAGAAAGAGGCTTGTCGTTCATGTGAGGTTCTGGGGGGACCCTCCATTTCCTCACCTCCTCCACCAGCCACGTGGAAAACATCCTCAGGTTAACACCTTAACCTTGAATGACATACAGAAAGAGCTGAGTTTCATGACCTTTTTAAACTACACTATTCAACCCCCTTAAATGAAAATATTCTCATCTCTGAGAACACCTCACATCACCTCTTCTTCCCACTGTACCCATGATCTACTCCACTTTTTCTAAATTCACTCCTAATATCCGCCCATCCCACCTGACAACCTGCGCTCTACATCATCTTCCTAAGATGCTGCTCTCGTCTTCAAACCCCCTCAATCCTTCCCCACTGCCTTCAGCTTTAGTCAAACTTATTTGCCTTCCAGTCAAAGCCCTTCCCTACCTGACCCTTCCTTTCTTTCCAAATTGTCTATAGAAAAGTTTTATTTAAATAACTGCATGTGTGTATGTGGGGGGGATAGATGGGTGTCTGGATAAGGCTTTCAAGAAGGCTTGTCTTTGGAAGAAATATGGAAAGATGGGCAGAATCCTTCTTGTGTAGAAGGGGTGGGGGACATCAGCCAGGCTGGTCCCCTTCAGGAGAGGAAGGAAAGGGGGATGCTTACTTGTGGTGGGGGGTGGCGCATTCATTGCGTAGACCTGCACTTGTAGGACTGTCTCTGTGGGACCCACAAGTGGTCTCACAGTAATATGAGGATAAATCCCTCCAGGATGGGAGAAAGAAAGAAGGGAGAAGAATATCAAACTCTCTGGCAAGTAGTTTGTGCAGTTGGAAAAAAAAAGAGAAAACAAAGCTCCCTGCCATCAGGAGGGAATCTGTAGATTTCCTGAAAAGAATGTAAAACCAGACAGAATATCTTGTTACCCAGCAGAGACCAACAGGGAAAAACTTAGAAAGCATTATGGGGGCTTGGATTATAAAAGGCAGAGAAACCCCATCAGCTAGCCAGGAAAAAAGACCCACGATAGGATTAAGTATTTGGACAGGTTGAGTTCAAATCTTAGCTTTGACTTAATCTCCAAGTATTTTTTAGCTGTGACCTTGGAGGAGTTACTCAGACTTTCTCCTTTTCAGTTACTTATTCACACGCGCGCCCGTGTGTGTGTGTGTGTGTGTGTGTGTGTGCGCGCGCGTGCGCGCGTGCATGATTTCTCATTTTGATCTGTGTGATGGGGAAAACGACAGACCCACTTTTAGGATTGCTGTGATAACACACAGTAAAGTGCATACATATATGGATACATCTTTAGTGATGGGATCCCAGTATTAATATTGATTGAATCAATTTTCTAACAGAAGTGACATGGTTTGGATCTCCCTCGAGATGTGTTCACTTTACCTTGCCACGGTCTTTGCCACTGGCTGCAAGGAGCCCAGCCACCTCCCCCATTCTCAGCCGTTTCTTTCTGCACTTGTCAATTGCTTTCAAACTATTCTGTCAAGAAATAGATGAGAAATAACTTCCAGGAAAAGAGAAAGTCATGATGCCCTGTGTCTTGAGTATCCTAGACTGCCCTCCTCTAGCAACTGGGTCACATACACCCTCGGATCTTAACTCTGGGACGACATTTTAGTGTAACTCAAAGGAAAACATATTGTACCCCTGGCTCTGTGTGACAATCTATCAGCACAGTGGGAGAGCATGCTAAGAACACAGCTTTATGAATTAAGAATGGAGACGGATGGGTGAACATTCAAAAAAGACAAAACGCCCTCAAAGTCACACCTTTCTGACAGCACTTGAAACAATTTTCAACCAATGTGCCATGAGGGGGGTCTTAGGTGTGCCACGAAAAATGTAAAGATTGCTAATTAAATTATTTTTGAAAGACATTCAAAGCACAGTAAATATATTCTTTTAACTTTTTTTTTTAATCAACGTAATTTAAGTGTGCTACAGAAGTTTAACTATAGGTTCAAGTGTGCCGTGAGTTAAAGAAATGTTGCAAAACTGCTTCACACCAGCAGAGGATGATTTGAGTTTGTTAAAGAGGTTGTCTTTGGGCCCTTCTGACCGGAAGGATCAGCAATCTTCTGGCCCTCTGGGTGCTCAGATTCCCCCAGGAAGCCATAACCACCTGTATTCCATGAGACGGGGGGCTCTCTCAATCCCAAGCCCTCGCTCCTTGGATCAATATCCAGTCCCATCGGCTAATGGTCTTTCCATCCCTCTCACTGAATGCATCACTCAGCAAGCTGTGCAGAGGTGGGGGACAGCAGGAGCCCCCTCATTGCCTCACTGGACACTGACTAATCACCACCATTAGCTCCACAACCACAAGTGACAGGGGAACCAGAGAGGCCCTGACTCCTGTTTAATGGAGGCAGCTCCCAGGGCCAGCGTGGCTGCAAGGAAGCCAAGGACCTCACCAGCACAGCCACCGCCTTGCCCCACACACAAAGTAACCTTTCCCAGCACTAATTAGAAAGGGTTCTGCGAGCCTAATGGGTGGGAAGGGTCTCCTGTGGACAAAGTGCAGCAGAAGTCAATAAACATGCTGCCCTCACGTGTAAGCCCTGGGCAATTTATAAACGTTTTCATGGCCACAGTCTCAGTCTTTTCAACAATTCTGCTAGGGGGTGTGTTAGGGCACAGATGGGTCAGTGGAGGCAGAGAGAAACCACACCCAGGAATCTTCAGCTGTTCCCCACAGCAAAGCTCTTCCAGGGGTCCGGATTGAGAGGATCTATTCCCAAATGCTGCTCCCAGGCTGGCTTCTAGAAGCTCCCAATCACACCATTTGTGAATTGTCTGCTTTAACTGTGACCCTGTTCCTTTTGTATTTTGCCCCCAGGCTAGCTCTACAGTTAAATTCTTCAAGGGAATCAAATGGTTAGGCCTTGGCTCGTTTCCAAACCTATCAGAGGGCGCCTTTAATGGCTGAGGTTAACTCTGGAACCCTTCTACTCGCTGAAGCAGAAAGCCTCCGTGTAGCCAAATCATATTTCTGTCACAAAACGAATCTAATTTTGAAGATGTTCAAGCCGCCCCCTCTATTTTTGGCATCAACCTGTTACTGTAATTTAATTATCAAGGGAGAAAATGAGGGGACAAGATTCAGAGAGAAAAGGAAGTGTCTCCTAAGTGCGGCTGCACGGTGGAAAGACTCCCCAAGAACACCTGCAGATGTCACCACTTGTCTGAGGCCACACTCACCGGGTTTCCTGAGCCATCTCTGCCCACTTGCCCAACACAAACACATTTGCGCCCTGCGCGGCCAAAGAGGTTCAGGCAAACCCCCGGTGGATTCTCTTCCCTACTCCACATCATCAGCTCTTTTCTTGTTTCAGCATCCTTGTTACTGGGGAGGAAACAAGAGGCAAAGCCCAGCTGTGATTGTGGGTCCAGGTGCAGTTTTTGGCTCTGGCTGTTAGAAAAATCCTATTTTGACTTGAAACCTGCCTAAATTTCTCTGGAATTGATCGTGAGAGAGCACATATGAAACCCCACCAAGCGATTCTTAAGGAGACATTCTTCTCATTACCTCCTCCTTGGAGGAAGCCGGGCTGACCAAGAGTTCCACGCACCAGGCCCTCTGCTCCTCAGCTCAGAAATTAACCAGCTTTCCCTTTCTGCCTTCATCATGAACCACCTGCTGTTCTCCAAAGTGCTAGGTGACAGCTGTGCACACCTAGGAAAATGGATTTCCGGCCTCGTTGTGATATTACTTTAGCAGGATCTGTGCTACCGTCTGCAGCATTGGGGTGTGTGGGATTTGACAATATGCGTCCTGACACACACAATCGGCCTTGCCCATGCCGAGCCTTTTTTCTCCTGGGTTCTTGTTCATTGTTGTGGCTCCCAATTGCAAGTGACTGTGTGTTTTTATGTGCATTATAAAAGGAACAGGAAAGAAAAGGGGGACAGAAAAATAATGAAAGAAAAAGCCAGACAAATCATTCAGAGCAGCTAGATCTCAAATAATTGGGAGCCGGGAAACACTTTTAATAAAAGGTATATATCTAAGGATGAATTCATCTGTTGATAGCTTTATTCATGCATACATGCATTCAAGTAATAAATAAATACTTATTGGTCACCTTCCAGGTGCGGGGCACTGTGCTGGGTCTAAGAGGATGCATAGATGATGGTGCTTCCCATCCAGTGGAAGATGCAACACACAGCCAGAAACCTAAGAGTCGGGTGTGTTGAATACCATGCCGGGAAGTCTAAGAACTCTGCTACCACCTAGGGAGGATCAGGTTAAGCGTCCATGGGGGACCAGGTGTAAGCTGCCATGAGAAAGAGCAGCGGAAGTCGGCCAGGTGAGGCGGGCAGATATGTGCCTACTCGCGCCCACGCGTGTGTGCGTGTGGGTGTGTCTGCACCAGTGCACAACCATGTGCAGCCTCCTGCTGGAGTTGAGAGCCGCAGAAGAGGGATAAAGAAATGATACGTGTGCAGGTTAAATATGCAAAGAATATCTGTTGAAAGATGGTAAGACAGGAGATAAGCAATAACCCTATCATGCAACGCTTTGTAAGCTATGACTCCGGAGGAGGGGAACGAACTGAGAATGTGGGAGCAGCTAAGATCACTGGGAAGAGAGTTTAAAACAGGAAGGAGAGAGGGGAAGTAGGTTAGCCCAGCTCAAAGGATGGAGTTCCACCAGTAATGGGAAGCTCAGCAGAAGATGCTGAGACACAGCCGCAGAGGTTAAGGACATGCCACATTTACTGAAATTTACTCCCTGGCAGGCACCATGTAGGCATTACCGCCTTTAATCCACACTCAATTCTAGGAGGCAGGTGCTATTGTTATCCTGATTCTATAGATGAGGAAATTGAGGCACACGGAGGTTAAGTAACATCCCAAGGTCACAGAGCTAGCAATTGGCAGAGCCAGGCTTTGAATCCTGGCAGAACGATCGGACCCTGAGCTCCCCAAGTTCAGCCCACCCTAGGGGAGAATGAGAGGGAGCTGCAAACAACAGTCAGAGTCACACAGCAAACTGCACATGGAAACTGAAGATCAGCCTTGACTCTCAGAAAACGATCTCTCCTCTCTCCTCTGTTCCCCATCCGTGGTTGTAAACAAAATAACCAGATTTCCCAGAACTCACAAAGCACAGTCTTGAAGGAAAACCTTTACTACTGTCCAAAAGCTGGTTCAAACCCCTAGTCCAGGAAGCCAGCCAGCACATGGGATCCCAGCTCCTAACCAATACTGCGCCCCCCATTCTGCCCTGAGACTGGGGTCCCTTAAGCAATAGTCTACCAACTCTGTGCTAAATTATTGGGTACCCACTTGTAGGTTGGATTCTAATTCATGTCATATCACTTCACCCGTCGGTTGGGCGCCTAACACAGCCACACATGAACCTTTACCCTCATCTTCCTCTGCTCCTAAGACAAAGCACCAAGGATCTAGTCAGCCCCTCCACCAGAAGTTCGCACCAAAGACCCTAATTTCTGAGCAAGCTGTGGAATTTGCCCATCCCACAGCTCCATAAGAAAGGGGTCTCTAACTGGCCCCAGGTGCAGACACCACCATTGCACTACCCAGGCGGATCGCCCTTCCCTTCCAATAAACCTGGCCTGAACATCTCCGTGGCCTTGTCTCTGGGCACCACTGCTATGCCTTTCAATGTCTGTATTTTGTCTCCTCTCAAGATGGTTGGCTCTTCCAGAGCTTGGGGAATAGTAATACTCTTCCTAGGAGCTTTCAGTTTTCTGCGGTCTTACATAAAGCTCTACAGCAGTAGGCACTTAATAAGAGTTTCCTGAATGAACAAAGGTCCTGTCCACCTTGGAGGGACAATCACCAATGATTTCATCTCATTCTCTCCAAAAGCGTGCTGGATTTTGGACCAGATCCCTGAAACGGACTGGCAGCTGCTCAGTAAGGCAGTGCCAACGTTGGAGAGAGGATGTTAAAACTCAGCCTTTCTGACAAAGAGGACAGGAGATGAAGGTTCAGGGTCCCACGACCTGGCCAAGTCTGGATACAGTCTCCCCGCTAGACAGCCATGCCCTGTGGGTTGGCCTCGGCCCAGTCAGGAGCATCATCTAGAATCCAGGTTCACGTTTAATGAGCAAAGAGTATGCAGTGATGTCTGCATCCTCTAGAATGTCAGAGACATTACTCTGGGTTTTTACAGGAGCTGAGTGATGAACACCAGACAGCCTACTGGTAGACAGCTTTATAATGGTTAGCCAGCCTGCCGAGGGAAGGCTGCTTTGCAAAGTAACTTGCAAATGAGGGCCCAGCAATGGCTCAATAGTTACCTGCTATGGATGGCCGCCCATAGACAAGTGATGGTGAGCCAAGTCCCCGGCAGTCGTTAGGAGCTATTGCTGTAACACACAGGCTACAAGAGGCTGGCGCGCAAGGGGTCACGTAAAGGGAAGGCAGCCCTGCTCTCTCCGCTCACGAGATGTCTGCCTTTCTCTCACTATGGAGACGCCAGCCTGGGGGTGGCCTGAAGACGTGTACAGAAACCCACATGCCCTTTGGTTCTTGACTTGCGGTGTGTGTTCTCAAGAGCGCTATTTAGACTCTCCAAGGAAACAAGGAGAACATCAGACCTGCTCTGTTCCTTTGACAATTTTTCAGAACTGCAAATGTGTAACTTCCTTGGAAGGTGGCAGTGGATCTGTGGGGACAAGGAAGAAGCAATGGTTCACCTGTGACAGAATGACTGACCATCACATTTGAAAAGTAGCCAGTCCAGCGAGCACCATCCTGTCCCGAGGTCTTCCTGCCCGATGCTCAGCGCCTTCTCTGATTCTCAGGCTCTGCTCTTCCAAGCCTGAGCCACGCCTTCCCTCCTGTTTCCTGCTAGTAGATTTCAGGGCTGGGAACTTTTCCTTTAACCTCAGAAAGCACCATGTGCATCAGATGAAAAAGAGGCGGTGACAATGCACAGCTCCAGCAAGCAGGAAGCTCCTAGCTAACACCCCAGCCACTAACATCCTCTCTGCTGGGTCCCCAGGCACTTGGGGTTCTGTGCAGTGTGGGAGTGGGGGGGCCCACGCAGAGGCCCCCTCTTCCTTTCCCCTTTATTTGTTCCTCGGCATATCTTATGGCCCCCAGCATTTTAATGCTACAAGAGGAAATTTACAGATTTTCTTTAGAAAAAAGTCTACTTAACAGCAGTCTCCTCCTGGAGACGTAAATATTCATAAACATATCAACTGTTCCAGACCCATCACAAATGGGACTGCCGATGACACCCCGCTGCCTTAGGCGTTGTTCTAATAAGTTAGGAGCAGGGGACTGGAAGGAGATATTTTTAACTTTAGAATTTTTTTTCAAAAGCCATTTCAAAGTGCCCCACTGGGAATGGAGCTGGAAAGAAGCTGTTTTCTGGAAACTGAGAATGCTTCCAACAGAGTTGTAGGTCAGATCTGAAAGGGTGATTGAGACAAGGTGATCATATCCTCTATTTCCATAACACAGGTCTCGTGCAGGAAGCTCAAGAGAACAAAACCCGAACACAGCTTCACATGGCCGGGCATGGAAACGCGTGTCACCTCAGCGGATGCAGCCTGAGCCGAACATACCACTTTTAGAGGAAAGCCTGGAAGGTTGACAGGACCAGACAGAGCCTGAGTGTCCCTCTGAGCATATTCTCACAGTCACTGGGGCATTTCTTTATGGAGATGCAGCGATTAAAGCTATGGCTTCTCGACTGATAGAGCCGCGATTGCATTATCCCGGCATAAGTCTTTGATAAATATGTTTCCTTGATTCAGTTGTTATTTATTATTCAATAACTGTCCTATTAAACTTAAATTAATGGGGTATTTTGGTATCCACCGCTGAATGCTTTTTCCACTTGTTTCTGTCAAGGGAATTCTGCCAGATCTTTAATAACACCCAGCTTGGTCTAGTCTTAGGTGGTTTGGGGGTCGGGGTCCCCATCTTGTATCTCTCAGAGCTGCACACAGACAGAGGAGTGGCCGCAGGCCACCGGCCACCAGCCATCCATCACTTCCACTCAGCTTCTCACCCCTCTCTCCTCTCTCTGCCCCTTTCTTCCCCAGCTCACTCCTCAGGGAGCAGCTTGAAAGATTACAGCTCTGAAGCAGACAGGGTGGGAAAACGAAAAGGGATTAGAGAGAGAAAGGATTCCTGAGAAGACAGATAACAGAGTTGTTGGGGCTCTGTTAATTAAAAAGCAGCAATTTGTCTGAATTCTGAATGTGAAAAATCCCTTGGGAGACATTAGCAAGGCTTCCTCTAAGAACCAGACGTGCCCAATCTCCGTGTTGTAACATCTATAGCCAGGGGGACGCTGTGAGGCTGTCTGCCCTGTTTGCCTTTCCTTAGACACCTGTCTGTCCCTGGAGGGTCAAGGCTGAAGTGGCCGCCGCCCTCCTGCCCCACCCACCCTACAGGGGTGGTTGGAGGTCCCCGGCTTCTAGAAGAGGTTAAGTTTGTCTCTTCTCCAGATGGAATTTCCTGCTGATCCCATGAAGGGTACTAACTGCTCTACTAATATTTACTGAGAACTTATTCCAGGCCAGGCACTGTCACAGGAGCTTTGCATAATTAATTCAATTTTTATAACAATCCTATGAGACAAATACTCTTATTATCCCCATCTTATCAGAGAAAAAACAGAGATATGTATGAACTCGATCGACTAATAAATAATAAAATGAAATTTCAAACACAAACAGAACGACCACAAAGTCACTCTCATGAACCATGGCACTCTGTCACCCATCACAAGGACAATTTATTGCATTAGGAGAGATTTCTAAAACCCCCCAAAAGAATGTAGTCAACATAGCCTCCAACTTAACGCCAGAAGCTACACACTCTAGACAGAGAGTGCCAACCGATGAAGAGCTGCTCCCAGTTTATTGAAGGTTAATTACTCTTGTGACTTTGTGTTAAGAAAAAATAAAAGTCCCTTTGTCTGTGGCATTTATTTATTTAGAAATAAAACAACAAAACATGTTTTTACGGGCTCTTGGTTCCTGCCAACAAAATACCCGAGAACAAGGAATTATTAACTGGTACCGTTAATAAACACAGTAGGTCTGAAAGTCTAGATGAGCCTACTTTCCAAAAACTCAATAGCAGATAAATTTTTTCCCATTGATGCAGGATTCACAGCTCCATTAAACATAACTATTTACATAAAAATGTTTATTGAAAGCCTGCTATGTGACCCACTTTACTCTGAGCACCGTGGGTATGACAGTGAACAGACAGGTATAGAGCCAGCTCTTGTGGGGCTTACAATCTGATGGTTTCCCTTCAAATGTGGAGCGCCTTATAAGCACAGTATATGAACAATTAGCGATTTTCGAGTTTTCAGGACTATCCATTAACTGGACTAGAACGTATGCGTAGGCAAGGGAAGCCCTATTGCCATACTTCCTGCCCGAACTCCCCGGGTCCTTTCCTATTGCTTTAGAAGGTTCAGTGGTAAGTGACATTATCACCAGGGGAGATAAGGGTCAGTCTGGAAATTGAGCAAGCTGCACCTCATCCTGGGCAGTCCAGGGTGGTTGAATGAGCCCTGAATTTGGAGTCAGAAGATTTGGGCTTTTCTGAACCATATGACCTTTACCAAGCATCTTGATTTTGCAACCCCCAGTACCTTTATCTGTAAAGGAAGAGAAAGAAAATCCCCATTGCACCGACCTGTAAGTGTTAAGTGCTCAACACAAAACAGAAAAGAAATGGACTGTGGACGAGAAAATGCTTAGCATCCATGCAACTCCAAGTAAATGTGAGCTGTGAATGACTTAGTATGTCTGTGAATTACGACAAGTGCAGGCAGCCTTAGAAGCTCGTCCGCTATTCTGTCCTTTGCTCCCCATCTGTGAGGGCTTTTTGATGGGTCAGCCCCCAGAATCCTGCTTTTAGTGGATTTCTGGTTAGCTGGGCTGCCAGGGGAGGACTGCTTAGGACCGTGGTGGGGACCTAGGGCTGCAGCGGCCATTCTGCAGAACCCGCGCCTCTCCTCCTGGCTATTCAAAGATGATCTAGAAGCCGGGGGCTGCTGCAGAAGGATCCTGCAGCTATCATGGAAATCTCCAATCAACTGACTTTAAGTTAATCAAAAGGAGATTATCCTGTGTGGGTCTGACTTAACACAGAAGGCTTTAAAGGAGTTTAGTCCTTCCCTGAGGGCAAGATCCCAAACAGCCCCGGGGCTAGCCTAGCTCACCTTCCCCCAAACCTTCCTTCCTGATTGCCACCTTTCCACAGTCAGCTTTAGCTCCCGCATCATGATCTGCCCTTCCTCACTGTCCATCCTAAGAATTTTGGCCTTGTTTAGCTGTCGTCTGCAGTGGAGGAACAGTTCCTTGCACTAAATCCATTTATGTATACATACGTCCTCCCCTGGTTGGGCTGCTCTGGTTGAACCTACTCACACACTGGTCTGCAGCAACATGCAAATTACTTCCATCCATGTCTGTTCTTGTGCTTAATGAAAAATTGACCTCAGTTTCCAAGTACACCTGGGCGACATAAGCCTCCAGCACATTACGAACAGGGAAAATGGGCTGAAAAAATAGGCCAATTTTTAATGTAAGACTTAATAAAGCACAACAAGGTGGAGCCCAGGGGTGACTCACTTTGGAATCCAAATTTCCATCCTCCACCACTCAGGACCATGCCCTGGGCCCATGATTTCTTGGATGTGAATACTTCCTCCTCAGCGTATTCAGGGTGAAACTAGATGGCCTACCAGCTTTTTTTTTTTTTTTTCCCTCAGTATAGTTTGTCCTGAACAATCAAGATAGATGGCCAGCTCAGGTGAGTTTGTGCAACAGTCCCAAGGAAAGAAACACTAAATCAATCTATTGGGGAAATATTAATGCTTTCATTAGGAGGCTTAATTATTCACATCAGCCTCTACTGCTTTCCAACATTAATTTTACTTGTGACTTCAGAGCAATTGCTCTTCTCAAACTTGCAAGACACCCAACAGGTGCTCTCAGTTTCCAGAATGTTAAAATACTTTCCAGAAGAGACCATGTCAGAACCAGTCTTCCCTCCTGCTGCTCCCTGCTCCCTCCACACACCCGCACCCTGCGGCTTGGTCTCCTGAATATTCAGACCACAGCTTACAGCTTCTCCCAGGCACACTCAGACTTCCATGCCCATCTTTTTTCCCATCAGACTAATAACAATGGAAACAAACCCACATGTATTGATTTCTCTGCGCCATGCACTGTTTAAAATGCTTTAAATACGTCAATGGGTGTCTGGCGTGGGTGAGGTGGTATTGTTTTACTATCTGTATTTTACCCAAAAGGGGATTGAGACACAGGATTCACACCTTCCAAATCTGAAGTCTCGTAACTAGAAAAGGGAGGGGTGAAAGAGCTAGGGTGTGAGTGCCTAGCTAAGTGCCCCTGCCCTTACAAAATACTGACTCTGCTGTGTCCCTTCTGTATCTCTCCCGTATGATTTTGCTGCCTTTTTTCGTTTGTTCGTTTTGTTTTGGTAAAAGCCTTCTACCTTCTGCCTGTCCCTCTGCCTCTAGTCACAGTCTCCATCATCAGCCTAACAGCACACAGCCAACTCACGATGACTATTTAAAAAGGAGGCTTTAAGTTATATAGGACAAAAGCCACCGCTCAGACTTTTCATTATAAGCATGTCCTCCCCATCACCCCGCCCACCTGAGCATGCATTTTCCAGATGGGTAGTTCCCCCCAGCCCTTCAATATCAAAAGCAAATACACACAGGCCAAACAGCTTTTTGTCACATACCTGTCTTTCCCCAGAGCTCTGCCTCACCTCTCAGAGTCAGTGGCGGAGATAAATCCCCAGGGGTTAAACAAAGCAAAGCTTCCTTAGAATTTGTGAGGATTTCAGTTCTGCCTAAACCTCCAGGTTCACACCCTCAGGGGACACCACTGAAAGAATTTATACCGAGGCGTTTTTTCCCCCTTTGAACAAAATATCATCAAACAGTATGTGCTGATGAGCAGGACATGAATTAAATACACTATGCCCAAATAAACTAAGGGTTTCGGAGAATTGGAGAACTATGGGTAGAAAAAAATGAGTTTCAAATACATGACGAGTTCCCCAGCTAAAATGAAAACAAGTAGATACATCAGGTCAGAGTTATAGATGAACCACGTAAAGTTACTCAACTATTCAAAAATATATTTTTTGAATCTGAGCCTATGATGCATCCGACACTGTGTTAGAAACCATAGTTGATGAACAAGACCCCAAAGATTGTCCTCACAGAATCTGTATTTTGGCAGAATGTTGGAAAGCATACCTTGACGTCTGCAAGAGAGGTGACATCTAAGTGATTCCTGCTTTGCTGGATGTCTGCTCTTTTTGCCTTCATAGCACCCAGCTACTGTTTTTTGGAGAGCAACCCTGACATCAAAATCAATTTGCTGGTTCTGGAGACAAGTATGTGGCCTAGGCCCAGGGGATCATCCTGTGTCCCTGGGCATGCTGTTGCTTCAGGGATGAGAGGTGACCAAGGTCATGCAAAGTCACTTCACCTGTTGAGACTTTGACTCCTGGATTTTCCAAATTGTTGGAAGTAAGCCTGATCTGCCAGAGACCGGCACACGGGGGACCTGCCCAAGGCCAAAGACAACAGCGTGGGAAGCAGGGCCCAAGAAAAGATGGAGACAGAACCCTAATCACACTGTGTGATCCCCTGAATCTGGTTATACTGACATCAGATGCATGCAGGGATTTTTGAAATACATGAATTAAACCTCCCTCACTTTTCCTCCCCTTCTGTCAGTTGAAACTAGGATTCTCCCATCCCTTGCAACCAAAACAGGTCCTGACCGAGGGCCGTTAAGGATTTCATCCGTCTTCAGCTGGCCTCTTAGAGGGAACATATCCATCTGCTCTGTTTACGAGACCCTGATTTAGAGTCAGATGCATCTCAGTAGGACTCTCAGTTCATAACTTACCAGATTTAGGGTCCTGATTCCTCAGTTATCTCAACCTCTCAATGGCTAATAACGTCAGAGCCTTTTTTATGGGTTTGCTGTAAAATGCAATGAGCTCCTGACGGACCGTGCTTGGCACCATGCCTGACACGTGGTGGGCGCTTGGTCCACGGCAGGCCTCGTGATTACGATGATAACGGTCATTATCGCAATCATCTTCATAAACATCCCAAACCCTCTCTTGGCTCCATGCCCTCTCCCCTCCAGCAACTGCCCTGTGTCCTTCCTCCCTTTCAGTCTAAAACTCTTTACAAGAGCACGTCTGCTCTCTGCTTTGCACTTTTTTTTACTTTCTGTGCCCTGATTTCCACCCACTCCAATCAGGCTGTGTTCCCATTATGCTATCGAAATTGCTATTGTCAAGATGGCCTCTAAACTCCACCACGCCAAAAACAATGATTAAATTCCCTCTCATTTTCCTCAGCCCCTCGGTGGTGTTTATCACGGTGGTCACTGTTTCCTCTTGAAGCATTTTCTTCACGTGGCTTCTGCAAAACCGCACGCCTGGCTTTTCTTCTACTCCCATCTGTCCCCATCTTTGGTGTCCCTTCTTCCCCTTCCTGAGTACCTCCGTCTCCACTCACCCCCCTGGGTCATCTCATTGAGTTCATATCTGGGAAATCCACTTATCCATCACCAGCTTTGAATCCACTTATTCATCACCAGCTTTGAAATGCAGACCTGTAGTTCCACTCCCTCCCAAGGTCTAGAACCCTCGCTCTAACCGTCCGCATGACAGCTTCACTTGGGTGTCTAACTGGACCCTTATTACACAAGCATCATGAACAAAATTGATGTATTCATCTCATCCCCACTCTCCTTCCCTGAAACCTGTTCCATGAGGTCTATGCTGCTCTCATTTTCTCAGACCGATGTCCTAGACATCATCTTTGAGGCCTCTCTTCCCTGGTCACCCTCCAGCAGGCACTGTAGGTTCCAATTTCTAATTTATTCTGACTCTGATCCCACTGAGTTTCTTGAAGCCTTTCCAGCTGAGTCAAAGCACTGGCCTGCCATTGCAACAGCTTTCCACTCATCTCCACACCTCCCACAGCTAGCCCAGCTTACCCCTCTGCCACCTCAAAACCTCCAGTGGCTTCCCACCGCACCTGTGATAAAGCCCAAACTTCTTAAAAATACCCCATGGCGTGTATGTTTTGTGTGACCTTTGCCTGTCCTTGAACACCACTTGCAGACTTCTTCCTGTCTGCTCCTTCCTCTCTGCATCCCAGCCACATGCCATGTCCTTTAGGAATCCTCCCACCATGCCTCTCTGCTTCCTGCTCAGAGGCTTCTCTGCTGCTGTTCCTTCTACCTAAAACACTATTCCCCCAGAATGCCTTCCTTCAGCTGGCTTCTCACCTCTTAGTTCTTTGCTCCGATGTTACCTCCCCAAAGATGCCTCACTTGACTGTGCCACCCAAAGAAGTCTCTTTGCCACTCTATTCACTGTCTTGTATTCTGCCCTATTTTCTTTTATTTACGTTCACTTATTTGTTGTCTGCGTTCACTGGTTTGTACTGTCACAGAAGCACAGGTAAAAGGCTTATAGGGATTAAAATTCAACAAGCAAGGACTTGTCCAATTTTTTTTTTTTTTTTTTGTAGAGACAGAGTCTCACTTTATGGCCCTCGGTAGAGTGCCGTGGCCTCACACAGCTCACAGCAACCTCCAACTCCTGGGCTTAAGCGATTCTCTTGCCTCAGCCTCCCGAGTAGCTGGGACTACAGGCGCCTACCACAACGCCCGGCTATTTTTTGGTTGCAGTTTGGCCGGGGCCGGGTTTGAACCCGCCACCCTCGGTATATGGGGCCAGCGCCTTATTGACTGAGCCACAGGTGCCGCCCAGGACTGGTCCAATTTAATAGTCAAAAGTAGGGGAATGTGGCTGTAATCCTAGTACTCTGGGAGGCCAAGGCAGGTAGATCGCCTGAGCTCACAAGTTTGAGACCAGCCTGAGCCAGAGCGAAACCCTGTCTCTAAAAATAACCAGTCACTGTGGCAGGTGCCTGTAGTCCCAGCTATCTGGGAGGCAGAGGCAAGAGAATCAATCGCTTTAGCCCAAGAGTTTGAGGTTGCTGTGTGCTATGACGCTTCAGCAATCTACCAAGGGTGACGGGGTGAGATGCTATCACGCACACTCACACACACACAAAAAAAAAAAACAGCAGAGGATTGTCTGGCTTCTCCCTACTCATAATACCTTGGAGTATATGCCTCTTGTCTCAGCCTATTCTGGAAACCTGCAGTTGGGAAACATTTCCAAATGGTGAGATCACTCAATGAGGAAGCTGTCTCTATTGTACAATGTTGCCTCCATTGAAAATAAATAATATATAAATACTTGGCAAACTTCTCAATAAGCTAACTTACCATGAGATAAGGATAAAAAGGGAGACAGAAATGATTTCTAAGTAATTTTATTCTATATGTGGCATCAGCTAAAGAGCCAGCAGTCACTGCTGAAAATCTGCTACGTAATTGATTGTAATCCCATAAACTGCACTCTGGCCCTAATAGGAGAAATGACCAACTAGGATAGGCAAGTGGACACGAGTGCAGAATGATTAGCTGCATAAACATCAGCTCGATACCTGCGTTGAGTCTCGGGGGGACTGCAAATCAATAGGGTAAGCCAGCTCAATGCCAAACTCCCCCAAGATTGAGTGAATCTCCAATAGTAGAAAGAAAATCTCTGTGAAACTAGGAATAAACCAGGACACACTTCAATATACATTATTAATTTGTTATTTTAGAAGTCCTTAAAATATTAAATGTCGGAGAGGGGTCTGCTTTTACTGGTGGGGCAACATTTCTCTAAACTCGGTTTAATGGGACTTTATCCGATGTCGAAGATGCTGTTATTACCTGATTGATTCAACCTGATTCTAATCACACCTCATCTCTGCCAAGCCCTCAGGCATGTGCAGTATTCAGATGATTTTATATTAATTTTTAATCAGTATATATGGCTTTATAAGTGTAAAATCTCATTCACGGACATCGTTTCCTATGTAAAACAGATTGACAACTCCTCGAGGCAGAGATGACAGGTCGCTCACTCTGTTCTGCTGAATCTTGTCTGTGGGGAGCCAGGGTCATATGCGAAGCACTTGGTTGGCTCCAGGGACTAAGGAACGATCCTTTGTACGGAACAGAACACAGAGCCCCTGTCAGCACAGAGGCCCCATGGCAGGCATAGATTGCCAGAAACAGATTGATGCAGAAACACTGAATTCAATGGCTGGCTAGATCTAGGCCACACACACCCCACTGTGTGGGCTGGTTCTTCACTGTGTCTCCAGGTTTATTCTCCACTCTTTCAGCCCTGCACTCTGCCCTCAGAGACTGACCTCTATAGACTCCTCCACCCAGCTTCTGGGCGCCCTCCGTTTCCGGGTGGTTTTGGTCAATAGAATTTGCCAGCAGGAGCTGGGGGGACAGACTGGGAGGACAGAGTGGGAGGACCTCTTGCCCAGCCCTTGATGGACCTCTCTTACCAAAGCTGCAGCCCTGACTTCTTTCAATCAACCATCCTTCTCTATGTCCTCGTGTGCCAGGAACAGCGGTGATCCCCACTCCTAGTCCCTGTTATGGACCTCTGACCTCTGCCACACCCCTGTAACAGTCCCCTCATTACACTTTCCTCCATTACCTCAACTGGATTTCTTCAGGGGCCCCTGGAATCCTCAGTGCCCTCATGTAAACAATGAGGGGTATACTAACTCGCAAGCAAAACTGTGTGAGTTCCCACATTGCACAAGACAACAGTCTAGATATTTGTAGGATACGAAATCAATTAAACACTCTATCTTCTCTGACACCATGTAGCTGTTTTCTTTACAATGCATCATAATAAACTCTATTTTTACTGATTCACTATCTGCCTTCTTCACTAGACTAGGAATACCTCGAGGGCTAGAACTATGCTGTTTTACTCAATGTATACCTAGCACCCGGCCAGTACCTGACTCAGACCTTGTTTATATTTGCGAAAGCACGGGGAGAATTTTAAGCTGAGTAGGAGAGCTAAGTAAATAATTAACTGTAATAGAGAGTGCTAAGTTAGGAGGACAATGACTGAAGTTAACAGAGAATGTGGACTTGGCTGTGTGGAATAAGGACGAACGGAAGGAGGTGACAGGGAGAAGATGAGCAGAAGTTCCTCAGACAGAAAGAGGGCGACAGGACAGTATCCCCAGGCCAAGGGAACAGCAGGAACAAAAAGCATCAGAGACTCAGAAGCGCCTGACCTTTTGGTGGGTGAGCATCGTGGGCCTGACGTACAGCGGGGCAGGCGAGAGAGGTAAGAAGGTAAGATAAAGGAAGAACATTGTCCACGCCTGAATCAATTAGGGCCGCCGTCCCCAAGCCCCAGGCCAGGGGATGGTACAGGTCAATGGCCTGTTAGGAACCGGCCCTCCCAGCAGCCCACAAGCGAAGCTTCCCCTGTGTTTACTCACATGGGCACCTGAGCTCTGCATCCTGCCAGATCACGGGCGGCACTTGATTCTCACAGGAGCACAGACTCTGCTGTAAACTGCCCATGCGAGGGATCTAGGTTGTGGGCTCCTTATGAGATCTTGATGCCTGACCATCTGAGGTGCAGATGAAATGTATTTGAGTCATCCCCAAATCATCCCTGTCTGTGAAAAAATTGTCTTCTGTAAAACCGGTCCCTAGTGCCAAAAAGCTGGGGATCACTGAATTAGGGAACCTCGTTCTATCTCAATGTCTGTCTTATGGTACAATTCCTGAGGCCTTCACCTGTCAAGGAGAAGCTAGTCACCCGCCCACGCAGAATGGTCCATCTCAGAGGTCCTGGCCTTATCTTGCAGCTGGCAGGGCTCTGCAAGCCCGTGTCTGTGCTTCTCAGCATTTCCCAGCAGGGGGCAGAAGAATTCTTATTTCTATTTTTCACCTAAGTTTATGTCAACTGCTGGGAGTTTATATATAACCTAAGGATTTAAAAGATAAAAATAAAATAATATGGCAAGATGATTTTATAACACATTCAATAGAAGTAGCACTTGCACTTCAAAAGAAAAAAAGACAGTGGTGTGTCATGACAGCCACAGGTAGGTGCCAAGTGTGTGGCAGTGTTGCTGAACTAGGCCACCTCCACTCGGGTCCCATCTAAACCAGGAAATCAGGGTTTGGGGGTAACCCTGGTCTAAGCTTCAAGCTTATGTCAACTTTGCAAGGACCTTTGTCTTTTATCACTGAAAGTAACCTAATTTTTCCCCAGGACTACCTTGTGAATTTCCAACAGGCTGACTCAAGGGCATAAACTATTGATTCTACATTGTAGCATTCAGAGATCAATCATGTAATATTACAGGTTGATATTGGGGACTTGTCTAGAATTGTATCACCCCCTGACATCTCTTATCTTCTATACACAGATGAGACACAGGAGAGACGTCTAAATACCCCCCAGGCCTAGACCCTGGGTACTCAAGAGACCCACTGAGTTTTTAATCTGATGGTTCTCAAAGGGTGATCCACAAGTCACAGAGGTTCTCCAGGACTGATGAAGGTGCCTATGAGGTTGGAATTCTCAAAATAATGTGATAACAATACTACATTATTTATCTTCTTCTTCTTTTTTTTTTTTTTTTTTACAAATTTGGCTTTTCATTTATTAAGAATAATGACTCTCCACACCTGCAATGCATTATTTGTAGAGAAGGGCTTGCAAATATCAGCTGGAACCTTTTTTGCATCTATCATTTAGAACAATTCCGTGTTTAAGCATTTTTTCTTTTTTTTAGAGACAGAGTCTCACTTTGTCACCCTCATTAGAGTGCTCTGGCGTCACAGCTCACAGCAACCTCCAGCTCTTGGGCTTAGGTGATTTCTCTTACCTCAGCCTCAAAGTAGGTGGGACCACAGGTGCCTGCCACAATGCCTGGCTATTTTTTGGTTGCAGTTTGGCTGGGGCCGGGTTCAAACCTGCCTATTTACCTTCTTGCCTGTGTTGACATTTGCAGTGATGGTGTGAACTCAATGTTGGGTAAAACAGCAGGTGCTTTAGCACTGATTGGGCCAGTTCCTCAAATTGGTACAAGTAGCCAACATAGTCTTCACCTCTGCACTCTTGCAGTAAAACCCAAAAGCCAAGAATGCCCTTATGAAACAGCAAAACATTTCATTTTTACTATTAATCTCAACTACCGAATGCAAATATTTTCGTCATTCTGTGCGATGAGATGAGAAGATTCCCCCAAAGCACTTGTGTTGCACCACGGAATAGTCAGGTTGTCTCAAGGAAATGCCCTTGTGCTTGTCTGAGTCCCAAACTGAACCAGCAGCTGTTTTCCTGGGGAAGCGTGATATTTACTTAAAAGAAGGTCAGACAATTTTTAGTTATTTAGACTTGAGTACTTGATAGTCATTTTCTCAAAAGTGAATGAAGTTGGTCAGTCACTTCATGGAAACTGACCGGGAGTATCAGTTGCCAGTGATAACATTCCAGCTTTCTGGTAAAAAATAGAATTTTGGAAAACTTTTCATTAACCACCAGGATCTTTACAGCTTCCCCTATTCAGCCTTTTGTGATGAGATCTGTGGTGATATTCACAGTCAAGAGACAGAATTTTTGAATCCTAGATTTGCCACCAACTATTATAAAATATATATTTTAAGCCGCTCCCCTCTCTGGTTCTCACATTATAGAAGTTCAAAAAATGGAATTAGAATAAATGATTTTTTGAGGTCACTGGAGTCATTTGCAAATATTACATCGTTCGCTTCCCTTCCTCCCTCTCTTCTCTCCCTTCTCCCCTTCCCCTCCCTATTTCACAGCTTCTGATTAAGAAGAAGGGATACTTCCTGAGTAAAGAGAGAGACCACAGATGCTGTTAGCCAGGACCCCTCCCCTCCCTCCTCACTGTCACTGATCCCTGCATCTAAGATTCCCATGTATGACAACAGTCACATGGTGGTTCTCTGCTCTTAAGATACACCTTAGTGCCTGTGTACAGGTTTGGGTTCAGACCCATCAGCCCCATGCTCAGGGCAGAGCCACCCCCAAGCACTGAGGGAGGTGCAGGCCAGGCATGGAGAGGAGGAGGCAGCCACCATGCCAAGGTGGCTTCAGCTGGGCTATGGTGCAGCACATCCACACCAGCCAGGTGAGAAAACCAGGCATCCCTCTGGGGAGAAAGATGCCTCACTCAACACTCCAAACTCTCATGAAGAAGGCCAAAATAGCATACAGCAATTTAAAAGCAAACTCCATCTGGAGGCCTGGGAGGTCCCTGCACTTGGGGGTCCCTGGCCAAACGCATTGACTAAGGAACTGGCTACCTGCAGAGATGATGGACAATGCCAAACTCCAAACCAGGCCAGGTTTGCATCAGCCAGTGGTACCGCGGCCTCCAGGGCCTGCAGGAGCTGTTTTTGGCAAGTTCACCCCTTTTATCTATTGCTGTGGTTGAATTCCCTTAAAGTGTGCATAAGAGGGCTGAGGAAAGGAGGAGAAAGATAGTTTTGATCATTTTGCTTGGGCTGGTCTGTGTGGCTGATTTTCTACAAAAAAAATGGTCCTCTATGTGTTAATTTGTTCTCTATTTAAAACTGTCTGATTAAGTCTCTAAATAGCTAGGGGATGAGGAGCAGTGTCCAGCGGGTTCTGTCTCCCTCTCTTCCTTTCCTTTAGATTCTGCAAAACCTGCAGCCACAAAGAACTAATGACTGACGGATGCATTTTGCTTCCTTAGGTCTAGATGTGGGGGAGGAAAAGAGGGGACGGGGAAATAAGGGCCAGGCAGGGATGGAGAGAGCCCTGGAGACCAAAAGGAAAGATCCTAGCGGGACTAAATTGCATTCAATATAATAAACCATCACTGAGAAATGAGTGTTGCAATTGGGTTTGGATGTAAACACTAATATTTCCTCCACTCTGCTGTTCTCTTCTGCAGCGATTTCATGTATATTTCACCATATGTCCTACCTGCTATCACACTCATACATCAAAGGATCTGAGGGCAAGCTACCTGATTCTGAAAACATCATTCTTTTAAAGATTTATCCTCTCATCTTGACCACCTCCTTAGCAGGAAGGGAGAAGTTTTCCATAAATTATTTTAATGGGCTATGCAAAAGGAATCCTCTCGCCTCTTCCTACAAAAACTTTCCCACGAGTGAAATTAGAGCCCTTCTGTATCACTTTTTCTTTTCTTTTTTTCCATTCAAGCACACTAAAGCACATTCATAAATGGCATAAGGAGGAAAAATAAAGGTGGGGATAGAGACTGCAAAGTTTCAGAATTTCACTAAAACTTTGGAAGAGGTCCTGTGGAAGGGGGGTATGAGGTCTTGTTTAGCAGCAAGAAGGGCTACAAATACTAGTTTTAGAATGAATTTCCTAGAAATGAGTGTAAAGACACCTTTCTGAGCGAGACCTACTGACTGGTTTGTGCTGTCATTTCAAGGGCTTATGTCCTGCTACTCTTCAATAATGCTCTAAGTCCCTAGTCTCCACTAAGAATCCACATTTTCAGGGCAGGAAGACTCAAAGCCTCTTGAACCAGACCCTACCTAACACCAGACCCGGCCCTGAACATCAGACCCCGTCCCCCAAAACAGACCCCCCACTTAACATTCTTCCTCACTTAACAGACCCCGCCCCCAACACCAGGCCCTGCCCCTAACACCAGACTCCACCCCTAACACAAGACCTCACCTGACAGACCACACCCCTAACACCTGACCCAGCCCCTAATAACAGACACCACCCCTAATGCCAGACTCCACCCCTAAACTTCTAAACATCTCACCCAGTCACCTGGCTCAGTGGCTGACGCCTGCAACCCTAGCTCTCTGGGAGGCTACACTGGGAGGATTCCTGGAGTTCAGGAGCTGGAGAAACACCTGACCCATCTCTATTAAAAACAGAAAAATTAGCTGGGCATTCTGGAGGGTGCCTGCAGTCCCAGCTACTTGAGAGGTTGAGGCAGGAGGATCGCTGGAACCAGGAATCTAGATTGTTGTAAGCTGGATTGACATCACATGACACTCTAGCCTGAGCGCCAGAATGAGACACTGTTTAAAAAAATAAAATAAAAATAAAAAAATAAAAATAAACTGCTCACCCAGCTGCTGGTCCTTGGTTTGTCCAGACATGTCAAAACCTGAGTGAAAGGAAGCCGGTGATTACCCGGCGACCCTTCCTCATCTTAAATCTCACAGATCCTTACCAATGTCCCATCTCTTTCCTTGCAGATGAGGCCTACTGACCCTACATACAGATTTAACACATCACGAAGCCCAGAATAGACGTCAGAGTTCCAGAAACAGCAGCACCTCACCCTTGAGGCTAGTTCAGCCTACATCTTCTGTTCCAGTGGGGACTGGGGGCTGCCGCAGCAACCACATCACAGATCCCACAGACTATACCCACATACCCTTCCCACACCTGGACACTGCCTGGGTAAGCCGAGAATCTCAGCAGCCTGTCCATGGCTGGACTTCTGTCTTGCTCTGATCACCACCTTGGGCAGTCAGCATGTAACTGGAGTGCTGAGGACGGACCCTGGACATGCCGGCAGGCCCCTGCTATCTGCAGTCATAATTGTATCCTCCTTGTGTCTGCAGGCCGTGGGCCTTCTAGGTCTGCAGAGATCAAGGGGTCCTCCTGTTTTATTCTAGCCGTTCACTCAGCACGTGCTGTGGAGTTGCTGGGCCAGAACCCGGCCATCCACGGGGTGAATCCAGTTCCTTTCCACATTCCATATCTGCCTGCCTCTTCTGGCTGCTCTCGCCTCTAAGATTTAATCAGAGTATCAACCAATCTGAGCTGGGACAGATGGTTTGTTTCATACAGAGAGAAGTAACCAGGTGGTAGGTACATTTGGGTCCAGGCTACCCTCCAGGAAGTCCTTTTCCAACCCGCATCTGCCTTTGATAAGCCTAGACAGCTTTTCATGGAGTCAAAAAAGAGAAAAGCTATACCATGTTCTTATACTAATAAAAGGTCTTCCAGAGCCTGATTCCATAGGCCCTGCAAGATTTCCAGCCATGTGTGGGTGCTTCAGACTTGAAGCCGGCGTTAGTGTTCATTTTTACAGGATTTAAATGACGGCTTGGGGTCCTATCTATCTGCTGTGCGGGTTTTTTTTTTTTTTTTTTCAGTCTCATGCTCAAAAAAGGTCATTTACAGAGCAGTTTGTGATCATTAATACAAGATAGATCTTCAAAGCAGTTCCCGAATTGAGAAAAATGTGCTGGATGTGTTTGTCAAACCGGCTAACCATGAGCAGGGTTTGATCACTTGCATGTGTCAGTCCAAGACCGGGCTGAAAGACATTGCTTTAAACTCTTTTTTGAAAGCCCTGTTTTCCTTAAGTCCCTTGTCTTGGGGCCTGTTGTTAGCCAGGGGTCTGCAGCAAACAAAACAAAACACAGAAGTGGTCCTGATCCAGAGGAGAGGGAGGGAGGGGGAGAGAGACAGCCCTGTTAGTTGGGGACAAGGCCCACAAACCTGCCGAGGGCAGCCTCCCTCCTACCCCGAGGTTGCCAGGGCAGGCAGAGCAGGGGAGTGAGAAGCGGGGGCTGCAGGGCTGAAGCGGCCTGGTTTCTTGGCTCATTTGTGGAGCTTTGTCTCCCCCTGGTGGGAGGTTCGTAGCACTGCACGTGCATCCTGCCAGGCTCCCTGGCAGAGGCCCCAGAGGAGACCAAGTCTACAGAGAACGTTTCCAAAGACAGCACCTGTCAGCCAGACAACTTGTGGGTTTCCTCCCACATCCGGAAGACAGAAGCCCCCTTTGTCACGTGTCTATATCAGTATTTGATCTGTGGACGCAGAAAAGGGTAGAGACTCAAAAGCTACAGGTTAGATTCACCAGGGACTATCTTCTGGAAGGGTCATTCAGAGGCCACCTTGTTTTAGCTGTTCCCTACACATTCTAGATTGCCCTGTGTGTTAAGGATGCACAACTCGAAATCCTTTACCTGGGCTGGACTAAGGCTAGTCCTTTATGAAGAATAAATGAATGGAATTGTCTGAAGGGGACACGCAGGGAAAGTGCTTACGAAGGACTCCTGCATGAGACTCTCCAGGGCAGGCTGAAATCTCACCGGCCTCTGTAGCCACATGGCCTGGCAGGGAGCCGGCAGGAAGTGGATGTAAGAGGTTCTGTTCATCTACTTGACAAACATGAACTGAAGCCTTCCAGGGCTAAGCACTCGGCACTGACCGAAACAGATTCCAGCCTCTGCCTGGAGCGCAGGCCGAGCCGCCAGGTGGAGGCATACACACAGGTGTGCACACAGGGGATATACTTGATCCTGATGAGAACAGGGGAAAGCTCCAACCAGGAGGCGGCAGAATCGTCAGGGGTCAGTGTGGAGTGAGTTGATCAATGGTGACTCTGACTGTGACTGGCGTACTTGGTTGCCTCACCTGGAGGACAGCAGTGTGCCGTTGAAAGGGTTTGGCCTGGTGCTGGAAAACCTAGGGCACTTGTGAAAGCTGGAGCTCAGCAGATGTGAAGTCCCACGGGAGGGGAGGAGGCAGGGTCAGAGACCTGGAAAGGCCATCTCTGTTCTGAGCTGGCCAGGCAGCTTCACAGGGGCCTCCAGGTGTGGGACAAACGTGTGCAAATGTTCACCAAGTGGCAAGGTTGTAAAGAGCAGTGGCTTGCAAAGGGGTGGCAGTGACATCACCACAGAGTTAGAGATTCCCACCTGGGGAAGAGGCACCTGTTCTCCAGCCCAACTTCCTTCCAAGATGGGTCCAGAGTTCTGCCCACAGCCAGATGTGCCCTGAAGTGAGCTATGATAAAAACAAGCAGTGGCTTAGATGTTAGCTGCCCTATGTGGATAGGGTGTCATTGATTTCTCTAAACACAGGGGCCAAACGTGGCTCTAGTGGGCACATGGATTAATCCTCATCACAGGGCCCTGTGTCCGGGATAATCTCACAATTGCCTGTAGTCTCCTCAGATAGGTACCTGAGATCTCAAGGGCCATCAGCCAGCGCTGAGAGGCTCTCCAGGGTCTCCTCTGTGTGGACAGGGTGCTTCAAGTACATTCCACAGAGTGTAAGGGGAGACACTGTCTGGGTCCTTTAGGGTAGAGTAGGCACACAGGGGCAACCAGGCTGGCCCCCCGCCACTGCAGGGCACACGGGCCGCCGGTGGCCTGCCCTAGAGTGCCCCCTCTATTGCTCCACTCTTCCCTTCATCCTGGGTTCGGCCTTTCCCATCCTGCCCTTCCAGGTAACACAGGACTGCCTGCCAATTCTCTTTCCCTGCCTCTTCCTGTGACCGTCTGCTCCCTTCCCTGGGTGTCTCTCACCTCCTGCCACGAGAACCACCATCCTCTCTGGGGCTGAGAACCGTAGCGGACATGCAGCTGGTTTCCTCAGAGCCCCAGAGAAGACCTGCCTTTCAGACCATCACACCAGCACTGCCCTGCTAGGAGGGGACTGTGGCTGGGTGGGAGAGGAAAGAGAGGACTCCAGCTCATCACACCCCCACGGGAGCTGACAGCCATTCCCCTTGGGGAAGGAACCACTCCTACACCTTTCCCCAGACAGCAGAAATGTTCTTTGAACACTCAGAATAATAGTCTGTGTTGAAGAAGCCTCCAGAAAAACCCTGCCCGTCCAGCACCCCATTTCTTTCATGGGGAAGTTCCCCAGACTCAGGGTAGCGCTAGGAGCCAAATTCAAGTGCAATGCTTTCATTATTTCAGGCTAAATTCCCTTTCAAGGGGGCCAGATCCAGGCTGAAGGGAACCTTAAGAGATGTACTGGCCTGGCTTTCTTATTTTACTAAGGCCTTAGCTGAGATCCAGGGCGATAAGGCTATTTGAGTCAATTGTATAAAACACTTTTTTTTTAGGCCCTAAGTACACCTTGGCAATGTGCCAGGTAGATAACATCAGCGTCTTGTAACCTCCCATGATCTCTTTCTGTGTCCCTTCCTGGTCTGATACCTCTTCCCCCAGGGATTATCAAGGTCATGCCTAACTCCCAGTGTGGCTCCATACTCATAGTTCTTCCCGGTCTCCTAGTGAAACGCTGCCCACCCTCCCTTGCAAAATAAGATCCCTCTGTGGGAAAATGCTCACTTAATCACCTCTGCCCCAGGTATACAAGAGGCATGAAGGATGGTTATCTTTGAGGATGCATTTCTAGACAATTGTTATTCTCTTTCCCATACTTCCAGTATTTTTGTATTTCTTTTTTAATAATAACAATGCATATCTAAGCATAAAATAATACATGTCCTTTTTGGCCTCATCTCAGCACGTTGTAACAACCAAAGTTGATCAGATAAACTTATTTATAGCACAGGACCAAAGACTGATAACGACAGAAGGTGTTTTTCTTCCCGACTCAGCATTATAACCTAGCTTAGTTCCTTAAGCCAAAATACGAAGCTTCTGAAGTGTAATCCGAGGTGCCCCGCTTAGTTGGTAATAGGGCTCAAAATCGGGGCAGATGGGCCTGGGCATGTGGGGAAGAAGTTGTCCTTACACTCTACTTTTTTCCCCTTCATATATCAGGAAAATATCCTTAGTAGTTCTATTCTGATTTACATATGGGAGAGTTATACAAACTAAAGTCTTGTTCTTGACCGAATGGGGAAGGGGAAGGCCAGCTCTCAGCCTGTCTTCTGAGCAGGGATGATGTTGTCATTTCTTCATCTAAATTCATGTTCTCTGTTCTCTCCACGCGTTCCTGTTTAGGTCCTGTTTTACGCCAACCACATGCTTCTGAATTACCTCTCTCAAAAGTTGACATGCCGCCCCAGGTTATGTGAATTTACCTGTTTGGGGGAGGGCCTACCTGGATAACTTGATTCAAAGGAGTTATGCTAACGGAAAAAAAATCTGGGTACCTGATGCATAAATGTTGGCGATATTTTTTAGCAGATGGACACATTGGCGTTCCCTGGATAGACCCATAAATGAATTAGCACATCTACTTGACGTCTCACTATGTTCTGTTTTCCCAGATTCTTTATGGGCTCATTTTTATCCCCGTGCTGGCGTCGTACAAAAGGATTGAGGGTCAAGCTGCCCTAGGAGAAACCTAGGTACTGAAGAGGTAAGTAGAATGAACCAAGAATCTTTAAGCAAGTAACCAGCTTAAGCTCAGTTTGCAATGCGAGAGACACAGAATCAGGAGGTAGCTACTGACACCATCACAGACTGTCATTACCTGGAGCTCCACGTATCAAAGAACTTTTGAGGTCATCCAACCTAACATCTTAAATTACGGAAGAAACTCAAACTCAGACTTACTGAGACACTAGCTAGGAGAAAGAATGGTGTATTAAAGTAGTAGTAGCTTGAAAATACATATTTTAACTGTACTCACCATATAAGTTTAAGAAACCCATAAAGCCTCTTCTCCATCTCCCATCTCCAAAATGGGGACAATAATACCCACACAGAAAGTTATCCACGAAGGGAAAGGAAAACCAGGCAACTAAAATCTTTAACTCTGTGCCTGACACACAATAGGCACTTTACTTTTTTGAAAGTGACAGAATCCAAAGTAAAACCGAGCTACTCATGGTTTCCGGCTATCCCCCTCACCCAGCGGTGGCAGGTCCGTATCAGAATTAGAGTCACCAGGAGGAACTTTTCCAAGTCTTCATGCCATCCCTTTATATGCCTAGAAGAGTTACAGTCACATGTATAAGACCATCGCTGGGATACAGGCGCGGGTGGCAATCTGTGTGTGTCTGGAGCTGAGTAAAGACACCAAGAGAGGATGCCGCTGAGACCCTAGTAAAGGTGTGTCTGACCAAAATGAACGGACCACTGATTTATACCTACGGCTGTCACCCAAAGGAAAAGCACATCCTCAGACTTCTCCTATCTAGGGACTGCTTGATGATCAGATATGAAATTAGTCTATAAAGTATAAAACATGTTTTGGAACTACTACAGCACAAACGTGAGTGAGTGTGCACAAGAGCCAGGTGGGACTCTGATCTGAGCCCTGCAGGTACACAGGGTGTGTGAGGGCAGGTGTGTGCTCCCAAAGGGGGCCAATGGCATCACTTCACCAGTACTTGGGTGGTGCTGCAAGGGTGGGCGGTATCACAGACACAAAGGCAGAAGTGACAAAGACCATTAATTCTCAGAAACGCCATATCATAATTATCATGATAGAATTGCTCTTTCCTTGCAGAGCCTAATTTGATAGCAAGCTCCGAGGAGGAGGGGGGTGTGAGCAATTCTGGCACCATCCAAGCTGATACTGTATCTCTGGCTGGAAGAAAAAAATTCCCCCATCTCCTGATGAACAAACGCCAATCCCCAGCTTCCTGCTAAATCCCACTTCTAACAAGTAGTGGGGGCTGTTTAGTTGGTGTCCTTAGTACATATTAACAATAAATAAAGCTTCAATAAATATGCAAAGCAAAAACTAATTTAAATTGACATTTGTGTTGGGTGGGGTGAGAGAGAGCCCCTTACACCATAAAGTGATTTAGGATATATTACCTCGGGCATCTGCATTACAAATTTACCTCTCATTACAGCTATGTTAACGGGAAAAGGCAGCTTCTCAACAACATTCGAGGCAGAGTTTATTAGCATAAATTTGCATAATAATTAGCTCTGCAGCAAGCAAAGGCTGTCGCGTCTTTCAAACAGGCAACATCCAATGTCAATTTTCTGTGCTTCGCTCCTTGTCCCTGTTCTGTCTAAAGCTCCTGGAACCCTCTTGGCCCCTTCTTCTGCTAGTTGCTGAATCCCCCACCACTGGCTCATTTAAGCTCAGGATGTCACACTCTCTACCCAGCTTGTCAGATGCCAGTCTCCACCTGGAGATGTGGGTGTGACCAGAACCCCACCAGCAGTTCTCCTGCTTGTGAGCAAAAGGGCACGGCTACAAGCAGCCGTCCCCTTTCAGACGGCCCACCCTGCAGAGAGACACGACCGACGGGGTGGGTGATTCCTAAAAAGGGTGTAACCGAAAGTAATATTTAGTTGATTTTTGGACTGCATAAATCTGTGTTGTTTATCAGCAATTTCCTTTATAATTATGTTGTGTCTAAGCTAATATTATAATTAGTTCCCACTGCCTGGGCTTATGCTAGCTGGGTGGTCAGGGCAGACAGCTGAAAAGACAAGAATAAAATTATGCTACACATGATGCCAAGGGGAAGAGGACTGAAGGCTGAGTGACCTAGACTCTGTCAGGGTCATGAGGTTGGCAGGAGAGGTCGTACCCTAATCTCCACGCTTCTGCTAACCTAGGGGCAGCCCATTATCTTCTCAGACACAAGACCCATCATCCTTTTCCAGCACACCAGGGCCCTTCCCACCCATGAGATGAGTCTGGATGTGGACTTATAAGGGGAGCTAAGGAGAGAGAAAAGTGGTCCCCCTGTAGGGTACATTCTCAAAAAGGCCAAAAGACAGAGGATATTTTAAAATATATCACAGATATGTTTCCTATCTAGGCTGGGATATGCCAGTAAAAGTAAGACTGGCCTTTCCCCATCCAAGCACAGTGAGACAGGTGAGGACAACCAAAGATTTTACTTTACTTTGAAGAAAGCAGCTGAAAATCAGACATCCAAGTGTGTGTGTGTGCATAGTGTATATGATTCTTCAAGTACATTTATAATTCTTATTTGGCTTTTGCTATATTTGTGTATGGGGGTTGGGGGTTATTGTGCAGGACGCATAGACAAGATCCATTTTCACAGTGGAGTGATGCTAAAAGTATCATTTATTGAGCATTTACTACATCTGAGACCCTTTTTAAAATCAATCCTCATGTTGTCCCTAAGAGGTATTATGGCATGTTTAGATTTATGAAATGAAGGTGTTTTTTTTTAATCCAAAGCACACATTCTATCAAAGGAATAGCAGGGGCTTAAAAAGGCACCAAACCCCAACTAAACCAAAAAACCCCACTGGCCCAGGAGTCAGATTATGTGCTTATGTGCTGGGGGTACCTGTTGTGTGCTGTGGGGAAGTCACTTCCAGAAACTCCATTTTCTCAAACGTAAACCATAGATAACGGAGAGACGCCAGAAGTGGAAGGAGTGCTTTCCTGTCCAGACCCATTAGTTGGTTATTTTTAAAATGATGAAACAATTAAGACTCTTTTGTAGTATTGCTAAGTATTTGAGCTCTTTTCTAGGAAAGGCAGCTGTAAACATTCATTCAATACTCCAAGGACCGAGCACTCCTGGGCCCTGAGTACACACCTTCTATCCCTAAAATCCAACAAATCCAAGAGTTTATCTTCCCGAGATAGTCCAATCCTCTCATTTTATCAATGTGCATTGGACTCAGAAGGGGTGAAATGCTTGCCCACAGTCACAGAGTGAATAAGTAGCTAGGTCATGACTGCTTGTCCAGGACAGCCAATATCCCCAGTCACTCCATATCCCTACAAGAACAAGTGTACTCGTTCACGGCCCTCAGCCCAGGGTGGGCAAAATAAAGTTATTCCAAGGAAAGTTAAAAACCACCTGTTGGAGGGTGAGATGGGGAGAGAGAGATCATAAGCACTTATTCCTTTAATGGTGATAAGAATATTCTGGAACTAAATAATGATGGGTTCATAACTTCATGAAAATACTAAAACCAAAAACTGTACACTTCCTGATGGTGAATTTTATGGTATCTGAATCATATCTTAAAGTTTTTTTTTTTTTTATCTACTATGTCAATCACTCTAAGTACTATTAAAGAACTTTGCATTTAAGGAAATAAATGAGAAACTGAACATTTAAAATAATTCAAAGGCAATGGCCGCATAATACTCTAAGTTTAAGGAGGACCACAAGCAATTAGAGAGAGAAAATAGAAAAACAAGATCTGGGTAACGTGACCAAAATGAATGGATCACTGATTTATACCTGTGGTTGTCACCCAAAGGAAAAGCACATCCTCAGACTTCTCCTACTTCTATCTAGGGACTGCTTGACGATCAGATGTGAAATTAGTCTATATAGTATAAAATGTATTTTGGAACTACTCTTATTACCAATTAGAGAATTAGAACTTCTGTCTATTAGGGAAGAGTTAAGTGCTAATAGGACTGAATTGTCTCTTATTGCTGTGCTGGTCTGGGCAGGGGACAGAACAGCGCGCCGTGGAGCAATCAGAGACAGGTGTTCACGTGGGCTTGGGACTTCACACACCACCGGCAAATCACTCCCTCAAAGACATGGAGGTTCTAAGGACCAAAGCACACGTTACAGAGACCTGGCGTTAACTGAGCATTAGGACACAGGATTTAAAGACATTTTCCATCTCAGCCTGGAGAGCAGAGCCTGAGACAAGGGTTGGCGTAAAGACAGATTATTTGTGGTTCTGTTTTATCTTTGTATTTGTATAAATTTAAGGGTAACCAGTGAAGATTTGTTACACAGACATGTTACGTGGTGGTGAAGTCTGGGCTGGGCTTTTAGCCTGTCAATCTCTGGAGTAACGAGCCCTGTCTCCATTAATTCATCTCTCACCATCCACTCCCTCCCATCTCCCCATGCTCTGAGTCTCCAATGTCCATTATATCACACTCTATGCCCGCTTCTAAGTAAGAATATGCTATATTTTTGCAGAACTATGAACCCTAGAAGAAAGCAAAGCCAACACAAAGAGAAACAAAGCGTCAGCCACCATGCTGAAACTGAGGGTCAGCTGAGGCTCCACCCTGCCCAGTCCTTCCTGGGAACTCTGTAAGAGGCAGCTCAGAAGTACGTGTCTGTGGGATGGAGGAAGAAGGACGCATCCTCTGTCCCCATGCCCCCCTGCTTGTCAGGGCTTGCTAACTGTCCTGGGCTCAGGTTAATATCTGAGTGTTCCAGAGTTTTCTGCAGGCATCACCTAAACTCTAGGGCCAGTTCAGGCCCGGTGAGATGCTCTGGGTTTACCTCTGTGAGAAGCGGGACACGGCAGCATTGGCTGCAATGAGAGGAGGATGGATGTGAGTAGGGCACACGGGTGAGGGAGAGGACGGATTTCCAAAGACCACTGGGGCCCAAGGAAAGCAGAGCCACGTGGCTTTCCTAGCTGGACTCCAACAACGGAAACCCAAGGCCTCCCAAAGGGAGAAGGCGGCCCTTCTCTGCACCACTCAAGTTACTTGCCCCAGAACAGACGTCAGTAGTGAACCTGCCATTTACACAACCCATCCCAGACTCTGAACCACAGGTTTTCGGAGGGTGAGGAACTATGACAGGCCCACTCATCCCCAAGTTCTCAGCATGCAGGGCTGAGCCTGCCACATGACAGGCTCTCAGTAATAGCTTGTGCACGTGACGTCACCTTGTCACCAGGGCTGTGAAATATCTGCTTGTCCTGATGTCCTGACCTTCAACAATGCTTTTGCCCAGAAATCACAAGCAACTGCAATAAAAAGTTACCATTTATTGACCCGGACACACCACTGTGTACTTCATATATTTCTATGTGTTATCTCATCGAAAACTCACAAGCCCCCTTCCAGGAAGAGCAATGAATTACCATACTTGTTTTGTGCGTCAAGAAGCAGGCTTAGGATATTGCCCCAAGCTGGCAGAGGTTGCCCAGAAAGGATTGAAAACCACTTTGACTTATTCCAGAACGTATATTTTTAAATATTAATTCATCCCCCAACCCATGCCTCCATTCTCTACATGAACGACTCCAGTAATGGGAATCTCATTCATTATTTGCCAAGATAACTTGCTCAATCTTTAGAGAGCCCTTGAGGCCATATGGAATAAGTCAATCTACATTTCTTTCCCTCAATATGCAAATCTATTTGAAACATCTATATCTTTCTTGGGCTCATTTCAAATGATAACCTTTTATTTTTCTAAGACCACTAAGTAAAAGAGCTACTTTTCTTCCCTGACATCTGGCTTCAGACGTTGATTCTGGGGTTAATGTATCACAGATGAGCTAGACTAGAAGATTCTGGTCTTTAGCTAGACCTCTAAAGGCCCTTCTGATTTGGAGTCTTTGGCTCTTAAACAATGGTTGCCTGGATCTTTACTTGGGCTGCCAGGAGGTTTGGGGTTTCCACAACTCTACTCTCCATTTCTGGTATGAGTTAATTACAACATAGTTTTCTGTGTTCTAACTCTCTTTATGGGGCAAGAGTTAGTCCTTAACTGGAAGGTGAGCAAATGTAGACTTACAGGGCCAGACTTTAGAAGTTCTTGAGTTCTTCTCTGAGGAAGAAAGCAGCTCAGGCCTGGGGAAGCAAAGGGTACCCTCTCGCTAGTCAGCACTCCTACCCCCAGGGTCTCTATCGAAGATTTGGTTCACTGACTGTGAGCCGTGGGATAGTCTTGCTGCTGTTAATCTAATTTAATTACTCTTGAAAAGATAGGATGAATAACATTAAATATGGCCCTCTCTGTGATCAAGCATCATTATCCAATCTCTTTGAGGGATCATATTTCTAAACCCTTTAAATTCTGGTACAGGTAGAAGCAAAGTTATCTGAAGTCACATCTTTCAGCCTTATTTTCAAAAATTGTCAGTAGTGAAGCATAGAGTTCAATCACCGTGTGCAGAGTCATGCCCCCATCCTCCCTAGCTATCCACCAACATACTTAGTCACACCATCCTCATCTCATATAGAAATGGTACCTCTTTGGGTGGCGTCTGTGGCTCAAAGGGGTAGGGCACCTGTCCCATTTGCTGGAGGTGGTGGGTTCAAACCCAGCCCTGGCCAGAAACAAAAAAAAAAAAAAAGAAAGAAAGAAAAGAAAAGAAATGGTACCTCCGTGACTCGGCGCCCATAGTGTAGTAGTTATGGCACTGGCCACCTACACTGAGGGTGGCGGGTTCGAACCCAACCTGGGCCAGCTAAACAACGACAACTGCAACAAAAAATAGCCAGGTGTTGTGGCGAGCATCTGTAGACCCAGCTACTTGGGAGGCTGAGGCAAGAGAATCACTTAAGCCCAAGAGTTTGAGGTTGCTGTGAGCTGTGAAGCCATGGGACTCTACCCAGGGTGACATAGTGAGACTCTGTCTCAAATGGTGCCTAGGGCGAATTGTTTCGCTGAGTAGAGGGAGAGCAGAGAGGGAGAAGGCGGTGAATGAGATGGCAGCCTCTCAGGTACCCCCACTCCTTCCCATCAGCCACAGCTACATTTTGTCACAGACCAAATAGTAGGTGTAGGTTTCTTCCCCCACCTCCCTCTCTTTCTTAAAGTAGCTGCAAGAGTGGAAAATATTGACAGTGACAGATATCAGAGGTGACTGTAGGATCAATATTTCTATGACATTGTCAGGATTGGTTTGGCAATCTGCTATGTGCTTACCAGCCTTTCATTACCAGGTCAAACAAAAGCCACTTTTCTCCAAAAACAAAACTGAAATAAGGTTCACTGGCTCTCAGAGCCTTCTCTTCAATACAGCCTTCCCCCGGGCAAGGTTCTGCAGCAGGTGAATCCCTTGACGTCACAGAGGCCTGTGGAAGGACAGGATGCCAGTTCCCCAACACGCTGAGGGGATTGCAGGTGTGGGATTGAGTCTTAACTGGGTGCTGGGGTTCAGATGCTGCCCAGAAGGCCTTGGTTCTCTGCTTCTCTGCTGTAAGGGCTTCTGCTCTGAAGCTCAGCACCCCCTTGAGTACCCACAGGCTTTTTTATTGGCAGTGATGTGTCTCACACCTTAGGCCCTTGAAATGTCTTGGCCAAGTAAAAGCACAACCCACCTGCTCTGGAGATTCTGACCACTTCCTCAAGAGGAGCAGCTTCGTTTCTGCAATCCAGGACACTCCCAGACTCGGAAGTGCCCTTACTTCAGAGAACTACAGACAGAGAACAGGAGCCCAGGCCAATGGCTGCTTAGGCCCACCAAAGACCCCGCTCATGGATTCACAAATCGTGGGAACCGGAAGGGACCTACAGCAATCGAAACTGCCACACAAATCCCAACCAGCCTGTAGCTTTTTTCTTTTTCTTCAGTTGTTTAAACTGTAAACTTAATACATGAAATAACTTAATATACAATATCTAATGTCAATCCATAGTCTCTGCCTCTCTCATGTACAATGATATTATTTTTTAGAATTTTAGAAATAGGCTGTGTATTCTTCCATAATTTATTGCTTGTGTAAACATATATAAAATCTGTGCATATTTTTTGTTTTGTTTTGTTTTTAAAACAGGGTCTCACCCCACGGCCCTGAATAGAGTGCCAGGGCATCATAGTTCACAGCAACCTCCAACTTTTTTTTTTTTTTTTTTTTTGCAGTTTCTGGCCGGGGCTGGGTTTGAACCCACTACCTCTGGCATATGGGGCCAGCGCCCTACCCCTTTGAGCCATAGGCGCTGCCCAGCAACCTCAAACTTTTGTGCTTAAGAGACTCTCTTGCCTCAAGAGGGACTTGAAGTAGGTGGGACTACAGTTTCCCAGCACAATGCTCTGCTAGTTTTTCTATTTTTAGTAGAGACAGGATCTCAATTTTGCTCAGGCTGGTCTTGAACTCCTGAGCTCAAGCAATCCACCTCCTGAGCTAGGATTAAAAGAATAAGCCACCATTCCCAGACATTTCTTATATTTTAGATACAGACAGGATAATGGAATGTATATTATTTTATACTTTATTTACTTAATATTTCCCAGACATGCTTTCAAGTCAATGCATATATATCTTTGGCAAACAAATTGGCTACTTCTATCCAATTCTATGTTTACTTTCTCAAATAATTTTCCCCTCCCCTATTCAAAGAATGTTTCTATCTAAAGTCCTAAGGTTTTCTGAGAAACAGGTAGTGTCTGGTACAAACTGTTGACATTTCCTCACTTCTCTCTTCTGGGTAAACCTCCCTCCTGCACTGGTTCACTCACACCACCCACTTCTACCTACAAAGAAGGTAGCCTACAAAGACCCCAGCCAATGGGGTCCTGTTTAATATGTGGAAATATGAAGGCCAAAAGAGGAGGTATTACATAAAATTGTAGCGTCTCAGGCCAGAAATAGCTTTGCGTGTCATGAATACAAGCAGCAGTCCACAGAGAAACCTCGCTCAGAGCACTGTCACAAGGCTCAAATGAGACAACCCCCTCAAATCACATGCAAATGCAAGCCGTCATCGTCATCATCATCATCATGGTCATCATTATCATTATCATTGTCATCAGCATCATTGTCCTCATGGTCATCATCATGGTCATTGTCATTGTCATGGTCATTGTCATTGTCATAATCATGGTCATCACTGTCATCATCATAATCATTGTCATCCCCATCATCATCATCATCATCGTCCTCATCATCATGACCATCACTATCATTGTCATCACAGTCACCATCGTTGTCATCATCATCATCACTTTCATCATCCTCATCATGGTCGTCATGAACAGCTGAGGCTCAGAGAAGCCAACTAACTCTCAAAGCTGGCCAGCAAGCTGATGATGGAGCACAGTGAAAACCCATCTCCTGGCTCTCACTAGGCATCCTCTGCATTTCCACACACTCATTTCAGCACTTCTCTTCCACCAAGCAGATTCAAGATTCCAAGATTCAAATGACGTAGATTTTATTCCCAAACAATTCCAATTGATTTATATTATATATATATAGTTGTTGTTGTTGTTGAGACAGAATCTCACTCAGTCACCCTGAGATAGAGTGCCATGGTGTCATAGCTCACAGCAACCTCAAACTGGTGGGCTCAAGTGATACTCTTGTCTCAGCCTCCTGAGTAGCTGGGACTACAAGCACCTGCCACAAAGCCCATTTTTGTGTGTGTGTGTGTGAGAGAGACAGAGTCTCGCTCTTGCTCAGGCTGGTGTCTAACTCCTGAGCTCAGGCAATCCACCTGTCTCAGCCTCCCAGAGTGCTAGGATTACAGGTGTGAGCCACCCCACCCAGCGTTACATGATACTTAAAAGCTAATGGGGGCAAACGCTTTGTGACCCTTAGTGATGGCTGAAGGTGGGGCAAGAGGTAGCACATGGAACTCATTTTCTTGGCCCCTATTCAAACTACCTGCAACAGGTGGCTGATGCCTCATCTTTGAAGGAATCCTGCAACAGACAAAAATCACTGGTTTCTGTATAGCAGGAGCCAGTCTCTGTCAGAATCTCAGTTCCCCAGGGTGACACTAAGGAAACTGCACAGGGTCAACTTCTAAGTTTTGTTCACACCTTTGCAAACTAGTTAAGAACTACACCGGGCTTGGATATCAGGAGGGCTGGGCTTGCCCAAGGGTATACCACAAAGACATCTGTGCCCCACCAATCAGAAGAAAAGGTACTGGGGGTGTTTCCAGGACTAGACAATCACATGGAATCAGGTTCAAGGTTTACAGTTCCACCCTCATTTTCCCTGCAGGCTCCATGTGATACCTTGTCAGAGTGGGAATCTGAAGTCAAGAGTAAAATAAAGCAAGCTCCCTACTAATGTACACTTGCAAAACTAGATTCTGTATGGTTTTAAGAGTGAAATGTAAAAAGTGAAATTATAAAATCAATAGGGGGAAATGTCAGAGCATGTCTTTGTGAACTAAGACTGGGGAAGAATCTCTTGACTGTCTATAAATAACTTTGAAAGCAAAAAGCACAAGGAAAAAATAATGACTGCAGATGACAGAATTTAGGGTCTCTATTCAATGAAGGAAACAGGAGAATGGTTTTAACAGCTGATTAGGAGAAGATATTTGCAACGAGTAAAATCACTCAGAAATGAATACTTTGCTTCTACAAAAAACAAAAATTTAAAATCAATGAAAAAAGTGACTCCTAATGGAATACACCCAAAAGACAGGAACAGACAATATAAAACTCAAATCACTATCGGCTATGAGAAGGGAGCCTCAGCGCACTGGTGATCAGATAAATACAAACTAAAAAAAGGAGAATGAGGAATGAAACCACTTTGCACATAATAGAGCGGGAATAAATTGGAAGGCTGGATAATGTCAAGTGTTGGAGGGAACACAGGAAATATGAGAAGCATCATGGAAGCAGCTACTCTGGAGAGCGAGCAAATAGCACTTGAGGGAGCACATTCAGCCCATGGAACATCCTCCAATATTCCTGTGACCCGGCAGTTTCACCAGGGGGTGCATCTCAGCCTCCAAGTATTATACGTGTCCTGAAGGGAGGCCTCAGTGAGGACATCTGCTGCAGTGGTGCTGTCAGGGAGGGGACATGGATACATCTGGGGTGCTCATCGAGTAGGGGTGCACAGACAAGGCTGTGCCTGTGAGCAGTAAACGCAGGCACAAAGAGCACCATGATGACCTGAACCATGATGCTGGGAGGAAAACGTGGGGACATGGGCTAGATTATCAGGCACAGCAGCCTTTGCCTAAGTGACAACAGCTGGACATCCATGCACATTTTGTCTATCCTGCGGACAAACGCAGCAGTCTACGGTGATCAGCACAGATCAGAGCAGAGAATGGAGAAAACAGGAAGCAAATGAAGGGATGAAAGGGTGACTAGATCCTCACGTCAACCAGCGGCAAAGAAAGGAGTCTGTGCCAGAGTGAAATACAAGGATAACATAAATAAAACAAAATGCAACATGACTTGGAAGTTCTGAGACTTGGGTGCTACCCCTGCTCTCTGATTCCTCCTGTCTAGACCCCTGACCCTCCTCCTTCCAGTGAAAAGGAGTCACACAACCCTTGAAGTCACCCTGGGTCTAACACCACCTGCAGCTTCTGTAGCCAAGTAATGCTCTTTTTCACAGAGCTGCGCTGGCGCCAGTGAGGCACAAGAGGGCGCTCCCTGTCCATGAATTTTAATAATCCTGGCAGCCACTCCAAATTTAAGACAAAACCCCAGAAATATCTCACTGGAAGATGACACCCCTCTACAGCCACCTTCACACACTTGTTTGCTATGCTGTTTTTTAACTGCTTTAACAAAGCATCACATATTAGGGGTTATAAATGACAGATTTTAGAGATGTCCAGAGCCACACAAATCCTTTCCTTGGGGAATCATAGGGGGAACCATGATTGTTCTCTCTCTTGTTCATTGAAGCTTACCCCCATCCCAGTATTACTTCTGCCCATCCACTGTACCCACTGCATCTCACCCAGTTTTATAGCTCTGCCTGTACTGTTCTCCTGGCCCCTTCCTTCTTCTGAATGAAAAGACGTTTGCTGTTGGCAAGCATACTTGATATGTAATTGCATATACTTTTGATACTTATTTTGTGTTTGTATATGTCAAGACAGGCCTATTTCAACTGAGTAGAAGGAAAAAAATGACTGTATGACCCCGCAGAGCTCCTGGTAGAGTTATGAGCTAACCCTTTCCCAGAAGTGAGCGAGGGCAGAGATCTGTGATACAGGAAGGTTGCAGGAAGGGCTCACATTTTTGATGGGCAGCTGGAGCAGACAGTATTTAAGACTATTTCTCGGGCGGCACCTGTGGCTCAGTGAGCAGGGTGCTGGCCCCATATATGGAGGGTGGCGGGTTCAAACCCAGCCCCGGCCAAACTGCAACAACAACAACAACAAAATAGCTGGGCATTGTGGCGGGCACCTGTAGTCCCAGCTGCTCGGGAGGCTGAGGCAGGAGAATCGCCTAAGCTCAGGAGTTGGAGGTTGCTGTGAGCTGTGATGCCACGGCACTCTACCAAGGGCCATAAAGTGAAACTCTGTCTCTACAAAAAAAAAAAAGAAAAAAAATTGTTTCTCATGATCAATTTGTTTTTCATATCTGTGGAATCAACTTGTATCTCCACTGTGACAAACTGAAAATCGCTTTTATGAATAGAGAGAAGATAACAACAAAAAATCTGCCTGAGAACTCTAAACTTGTGGGGCAAAGAGAAAGCGACAGTGAACTCTGCAGAGGGCGCAGCCGGGGGGTGGCCGTGCATGGTAAGAAGCCTGCGTCCGCATTTCTTCGCCTCTTGGACCAGCTCACTGTTGCAGCCTCATGAATTCAGTAGCTACCACCCACTCTGCCTGCATGTGCCTGTTGTAAGGTGAGAGGGAAGAACTCTAGTCTTCTAGGTCCCCTCCACCTCCTGCACCCCGACACTCCCCAGCCCACTGCAGGCTCTCCCTTTTGCTCCAAGACCATGCCGGAAACACGCTGGGATGCCTGTCCGAGAGGCCGGGAAGACAGGTATCGTTCTTCCCTTTTAATGAAGCAGCTCATTAGAAATGCCTTTTGAACTTCAACCATGTTAGCAAAACAGTTTTGCAGAGTTAATTTGACATGAGGAGGAGCACTTTACCAGAAGCGTCAGGGCCGATCCGTGTCCAGAGAGACAGAAGCAGAACGATGGCTTGAGGAAAAAACTCCACATGGGTTATGAGCAGAGTCCCCACTGCCCAGCCCACCCACACCAGGGCCAGAGTTACAGCAACCCAGACAGACGCAGATGGCTGTTATGTGTAGACCCGGCTTTGAATCAGCACCATAGGACGGTACCTCTTCACCCGTAACGAGGGTTCTAATCACCCATCTGGGCTTGGCAGAATGCGAGCTCTGCATCAGCAGGTCTGGGGTGAGGCCTGAGCCTCTTCATTGCTAACAAGCTCCCACATGCAGTTGTCAGGGGACCACACTTGGAGGAAGAAGCCCAAGGAGGGACGATGAAGCTGAATCTAGTGATTCCACACCTGCAGCAGAGCCGCGAGAAGTCACTCCCATTTTCTTTGTGGAAAGTTTTTTCCTAAGATAGAGTTTAAGCTCAGCACCCGTAGCTCAGTGGTTAGGGCGCTGGCCACATACGCTGGGGCCGGTGGGTTTGAACCCAGCCTGGGCCTGCTAAAAACAACACGACAACTACAACAACAACAAAAATTAGCCAGGCGTTGTGGCAGGTGCCTGTAGTCCCAGCTGCTTGGGAGGCTGAGGCAAGAGAATCACTTAAGCCCAAGAGTTTGAGGTTCCCGCAAGCTGTGACAACACAGCACTCTACCAAGGGCAACATAGTGAAACTCTGTCTCAAAGAAAAAAAAAAAAAAGATATGGTTCAGTTTCATCTGTGGAATGTTTCATGTATGTCATTACAAAAGTTTTGAGATACACAAGATCAAGAAACATAAAATCTGTACAGACGGAAACAAAGGAAATCCTCTCAGCAGCAGCTGTGAGCCCAGCAAGTTGAAACTTCCAGGGGTGAATCAGAAAGGACAGCGGAGCCTCTTGTGAGTGAAATAATGGACATCACACAGTCTGTCTCAAAAATTTCATAGGGACCCACGTATAATGCTGTCTGAGACCAAGATGTTGCTTGAAAGGACACCCACAGGCCTGGGATTCCACATTTGTATGTTATTGACCAAGTTCTTCCCTGGCTTCCCTAAACTAGCAAAAACCTGAAACCATCTTGCCCATTTCTTGCTGTTGAGAAGCCATTGAGCACCTTGAAGATGGAGACAGAATTAGCATTCAAAGCTGTTCTCGTCACCAAAGAGCTCAGTGGTTTTTATTGCGTCTATCCTTTGAACACCTTGCAGGTTGGGCCTTTTCCTTAATTCATTCCTTACTCATCGAGGCCTGCTGTTTGCCTGCCACACTCTGTTCTGGAAGCTGGGGTTTCAACACAGACCAATCCTGTTCACTGGCCTCACGGTCTAGCGGGGATACAGGTGAGTGGAGTGAGTGTGGGTGCAGAGTGTCCCGTAGGGAGAGGATGATAAAACACCAGGACTCAGTCGCTTTTGGGAGTGATGGGGTGGGGACTATTGCTAACATTTTATTCACAAACATGAGTCAGAAGTTTTAGCATTGGAAGGGGCCCAAAGTCCAGATACCCGATTTAAACCATTCCTTGTAGGACTTACAGCAACACCCAGTCTGTGCACGATTTCAGGGTGACAAGCTCTTCTCGCCCGCTGTGGGAGAGGGGATGGCACGACCCACACCTCACAGGACTTACTGCTTCCATCTGGATGGACCACTGCTACCAGATGCACTTTTCCTCCCTGTCAGCTCTCCTGGGAAACTCCCTGGCTTTCTCTGAAGAGTGAATTCCCCTTTTCCTCCGGGACGCCAGCACACTTACTACACACTCACCTCTCAGGACGCTGTGTCCTGGGTGCCCACCTGACTGCACGTTCTGCAGCTCAGGAGCTGAGCCCAATGTCCCCCCACTTTCTCTGTAGCATCCCTGACCCCTGTGTGCTTTGAAGGGAATGAAGGAAGAGCTTTTACACACAGCAGTGTCTGTTCCCAGCCTGGCTTCTGTTTTATTCACTCTGGCTTGGGGAACTTTCTTCTTGAAGTGTAAGAAGAAGGTTTCTAGCACCATCACCCAAGACGCCTGTGAAAAAGGCAATAATGTTTAAAGCGCCTTCCTATCACAGGGTCTTGCCATTGGCCGAGCAGCCTACTTCAGTGATGCTTAGGGTTCAATCAAAAATCTTGTTCCCAGGAAGAGAAACTGAGGTCAAGTGAGGATGTCAGCCCAGCGCGGTGTTCTCCCAAAGTTCCCCCAGGCCCTTCGTGATACTCCGCCCACGACACAGGGGATTTCCCTCTCCCACCCCAGCCCCACCCCTGCTGCGCTTTGTGTGTGGCCTTCTCTCCCCTGGAACCTCCAGCTCTCCCAGCGCAGATCTGCCCACTCTTGAGCCCTAACTGGAGAGCTGAATCCTCTAGAAAGAATCCCTGGGAATCCCCAATAAATCCTGTCTCCTACTCCCCAGGCCACACTCAGACCTCTTTTCACTCCCACCACGTTTTGGCGGGTTATTTAGAGGCGGTCACCCCACCCCTGGAAGCAACTAGAAATCAAGGGAAGGCGCCGGGCTCCTGCAGGAACGCGGGGCCTAGTGTGGTGCGCGGCCCGCAGGCAGGTCGGGGAGTTCCCGGGACAGGGCCAGGCCATGCAGGACGCAGGGCAGGCCTGGGCGTTGGGCCTTGGTTCCGTTGGCAGAGGGAGGCCTCCGGCAGCGGGATGTCCCCAGACCTGAGTGCGGAGATCGCTGGGAGCCCCCTTCCCTGTAGGACCCCCGGGAGACCGGGTGCTGCCCGGCGTGGTTGAGGTCAGCACGCCGACAGCGCAGCCGGCTCCGGGACGCGTCCTCCTTCCCACTCGGTGCCGGGGGCGTCTCTAACCCAGGCGTGCAGCTGCAGGACACCGCCCCTCGGGTAGGGAGCCGGCGGAATTCCTGCCCGGCCCGCTGCACATCCGCACGGCCGCAAGAGGGCGCTTACCAGCGCCGGGGCCGCCAGGGCAGGAGCGTCCAGGAGGCCCCACTGGCCACCGCCTTCCAGACACGCAGGACGGCCGGGCACCCAGCGGCCAGGCATCCAGGGCCCAGGGGGATGACCCTGCGTCCCTTACAGCAGGCCGCGCATGCCACACAAATACCTTACGCACCCCACACACACATCTCAAACACACCCACGTTCCACACGTTCACACCACACACTCCATACACAGACATGCATACACTTCTTACCCACACACACACAGATTACACGACGCCACTACACCACACCACCAACACCATGCCTTCCCACACACACACCACACCACCATACCCCCCACACACACTCATATGCCACACACGCATCACATGTAGGCCCCACCCACTCAGCTTGCACAGGCATCAGAGCACAACCTTCTTTTACAATTTCCTCTATTTCCACTGATAAACAGAAAATATTAATCTGTACACGTTCAGTTTGCCTTTAAGCAGACATGCCTGCAATTGTGTCAGCTCAGAATCTTTTCCTCCCCCGGGTCTCGGCAACACCGTTCACCTGTCCCCATTCCCTACATCACCGTCCTGGGAGGGCCTGGGGCTCATCTCTGGTCACCAGCTGTGGAGAGAGTTGGCCTGAAGGGCAAACACCGCTCCAGCCCAGGAAGAAAGTAGGTGGAAAAGAGGGAGAGAACCAGAGTCCTGGCGAGCCCTTGAACTTGACCCTATAGACCCATGGAGCCTGTAACGAGGAATTGCACCCCTGGAGTTTTTCAGCCAGTGAGCCTATAAAGTCACATTTCAAAGCTGGATTGAGTTGCATTTTTGCTACTTGCAATCAAGAGACCTGGCAATCCCTTATTACTGGAGCAACTGTCTTGTGTTCTGGGTATTCTGGGGGATATTAGTGTGAACACAACTTTGTTATTAGGGGAGATGAGATAATGCACCCAGTAATGGGACGCCCAGGTCGAATGCCAGATGCTCTACTGCAGGGGTCCTCAAACTACGGCCTGCGGGCCACATGAGGAGGTGTGATTGTATTTGTTCCCGTTTTTTTTTACTTTAAAATAAGATATGTGCAGTGTGCATAGGAATTTGTTCACAGTTTTGTTTTTTTTTTTAAACTATAGTCCAGCCCTCCAACGGTCTGAGGGACAGTGAACTGGCCCCCTGTTTAAAAAGTTTGAGGACCCCTGCATGTGGCTAGGGGAGCAGGGAGGATTCCCCTCCAGAGGATGATGAATTTGGTAGAAGTCCCAATCTTGAATGCTCTCCTTTCTTTGAATTCTTACAGGGGAAAGAATTCATTTGGTAATTAATTGCATACAGCCTTTGACATCTTTTCTATTGTTTTCTGGATTATTTTAATCTTTTATTACTAATTAACTTTTTGCCTGCTCTTTCCTTGTCTCCCTAAGTAGATGGCAGATTCTTTGCGAGCAAAGACATATCTTGACTTTTTTCAACCTGCAAGCAGAGACTAGAGTACACATTCTCTCTCCCACAAAAGAGACAAGTAGGGGAGGTCTGATAGTCTCATTTTATAGACAAAGCAAGTGAATAATGGAGGGGAATGGCTCTTACAAGGAACCATGTAAGTGGCAGCACCAGGATTCATAGTGGGGCAGTTCTCCAAAGCCCACTCCAGCCCTTGAACACTGCCTTCCACACCCTAGGCACTCAAATGATGTTCATCATCTGAGTCTTATTGTTCTTAACTATGGGTGTTTTAAGCCACATACTTAACATTTGATGAAGGTCGATCTTCAAATTTTAGTTTCCTAAAGTGAAGTTAAGCTTTAGCTGAGAGTCTCCACACTTCATACTAGGGAGGCAAATATTGACCCACGCATCTCTTGAGGGTGTATAAACTTGAAGCACTTCATCCTTTAAAATGAAATTGAAGGAGCTCAGGCTGGACTTGGAAGCCTATATGGGGAGGTCCAGCACACCAACGCCATGGAAGGTGTGTTGGGGAACCCCAGGTAGTCAGGAGCCAGTTTTTAGCCTAGACAGGGAGGCTTGAATTTCTATCCCAGCACCTCTCACTGTACCTCCTGGGGTCTCACTGTACCTCTCGGGGTCTCCCTGTACCTCCTGGGGTCTCACTGCACCTCTGGGTCTCACTGCACCTCTCGGGGTCTCCCTGCACCTGTTGGGGTCTCCATGTCCTTCCCCACACTCAGCATGAGATGACCTAGTACAGCTGTACTTTTGATAATGTAACTCCCATAATTTCTATCTTAAATTTTGCCATTTTTTAATTAGAATTCAAATTCAAGCACAAGTGAGTACCATACAAGATCTGGTAATACATGCAACCAGTAATGATATAAAAATATTGACATAAAAAAACCAAGACCATATTGTTCCTCTGCTCAAAGTCCAACTTCACTTTCCTTACCTATACAAGAAAGATTAAGCCCCAAATTGTGCCCTTTAGAAACTGAAGTAGCTTGTTCCTACCTTCTTTTGCAAGTTTATCTCCTTCACTTTCCTTTTATGGGAAATCTAGTGAAATGGACTCTTTCATGTTAATGGCCATTCCTCTTAGACGCCACTTCTTCTGTGACTTTGCCTGGCAAAGTATATCTGCCTTTTTAGTGATTCATGTAACCAAATGCATTTCACTGATTCCTACAACGTGCCTGGGACAGACACAGTCCTCACCCTGTGCTCAAATGCTTCTCTTCCACGTCCCTTCTCCTCATTACCTCCCGTACAATTCCCCCTTTCTCTTGCCACCAGACCCGGGTCACGTGCTGCTCTGCACTTTCACTAGCCACGTGCACACCATTCCCCACACCAGACAATAAGCTCTTTGAGATCAGGGATGGCATTTTCTTTATCTTTATAATCTCTTTGGTACCCAACACATAGAGCAAAAACTCTATTGGTTAAATTGATTTGAAAAGCTTTCAATACCTTTGGCAAGACAAACCATACCTAGCAATTAACTAATAAGGCAGTGTTGTAGCTTGCCGAGCGTCATTCGTATTCTCAAAAAGTACCGAAGTATATGTTATTGTTGATAAAAGAGCAATATGGAATAGTGTTGCATGAATGCAAAAGCGCATATACCAAAACATGGGAAAGAGCCATGCCCATCCTAAAGACAACTGGGAGTTTGAAATAAGACTTAAAAAGGAGAAAACACTCTTCCTAGGTTTCAGGGTACACCCGACCTAGAAGTGTACTACCAAAGCAGAAGGCGATCTAGGGGATTCTACATATGGTAAGTTTGCAGTCGCCAAGGCCTCCTTGGAAGCCAGTCGCGTTTCTGCAATAACATGTCAGTTCATCTAACACCTAACTTGTCCTCTTCCTGCTGTAGTTGAAATCCCTGCTCTCTTTATTCTATCCTCAGAAAAAAACAGAGGACAGTTAATGATCTCCCTCTGCACATTTCAGGAGATAGTGTAAAACAGTGCCGGAGAAAATCTTTTAATAATATATTTCAAATATGCAGATCCAAAGGTGATAATTCAAGCACAGCTCTATGATTTTTCAAATACCTTATTCCATCTGCCTTGCTCTGATGGCTTCTATGAACACATTTTCATTTTCTAAATCTGGAATTAGTAGAATCTGCTTGAAAAGAGATATTACAGTCAAACGATGTTCTCAATTTGAGGTGTAATTATTTTCCCCCTGTTTTTAAAAGCCTAACATAAAATATGATGTGAATTTTTTTAACTATGCAAGGGACATCAACTTCTTTTTCTGCCTTTTTTTTTTTTTTTTTTTTTAGCTTTCTATGACTTGGGCAATAATATAAGTAAGAAAACACAAATAAGTTCCATTTCTGGTTTGCAATAAAAAGTCCATCTATTGTCTGACAAACATCTTCCCTTTTACCTCATCTTCTTACTGCAGCTGAAAATTCTGCTGAAATGAAGTACTTAATTAGCAAATAAAAACTGAATATATTCAAGGTGTATGATGTGATGATTTGATATGCATATACATTGTGTAACTCTTACCACAATCAGATTAATTAACACATCCATCACCACGCATGCTGTACATTAATTAGATCCCCAGAAATTGTTCATCTTGTAACTGAAACTTTGTACTCTTTGAGCAATATCTCCCCATTTCTCCTTCCCTAACCTCTGCTGACCCCATTCTGTTCTCTGCTTATGAATCCAACTCTTTTAGATTCCTTATGTAAGTGAGAGCAGGCAGCATTGGTCTTTCTCTATCTGCCTTATTTTTCTTAGCATGACATTCTCCGTGGTCGCTCATCTTGTCTCAAATTGCAGTGTTTCCATTCTTTTTGTTTTGAGCTTATTCGCAAATCAAAGCTCTTCTGGATGCTACATTAACCCTTAGAACCTAAGTATACACTTGAACCTGCCTCAAATGAGATTGCACTCAGAGTCAAACATCAAAACCGTTAGCACCGAGAGGACCATTTGAGATCATCAGGTTCAAACCTATAATTTAACACATGGCGAACTTGAGGCCTAAAGAGGTTAAGTGAGTGAATGAAGGTCCCACTTCTGCTTATCAGGGGGCTGAGACTAGAATTCAATTGTGGTTTATGTTTCTTTTCTCACATTTTTATTCCATTTAATCAACATTTTCCATGTTTTGGCTTTTTAAAATAGCCATTTCCATGATGTTAATAAGCATTTTAGGTGAAAAGGAAAAAAAAGCATCGTGGGCCAAATACATTTATAAAACACCAGTGTAAGCTGTTTTGCTCTATAGGGTTTAACTTGTTAATGTTTTGTGACTCCCCAAGAGAGAGATACACAATCTGGCCAACTCAGTTGACTAAAGACCTTTTTAAAATCAATTTTTAGGAGCATCTATTATTAGGTCTCAGATCCCAGTGCAACTGAGAACCGTGTTTGGGAAATGCTGCTTTCTATTAGGTTGTTGTAGAAGTGGGACCGAATTTGACAGGCAAAAACTGAGGCTTATAGGCTCTTTCCCATCGTGACTAGCTGTGTTATCTACATAGCAGGATGGCATTCCATGAACTCCAGCGTTCTTATCTTAGAAATGGAAACTCACCTCTCTTACTAGACTACAAATGCTATAGGTGAGTAAATGCATGATCTATAATTATCAAATTGTATTTGTTTCTGCATGCAAAATTGTCTATTATATAGCACAATAAAATACACATGAGAAAACATATATGATGGGAAGATAAAAGGGAGAAATAAAACTGCAGAGAAAGTTACCAGCAACATTTATGTGATAAGGTCTTATGGGGTTTTTTTGTTGTTTGTTTGTTTTTAGAGACAGAGTCTTACTTAATCGCCCTTAGTAGAGTGCTGTGGCATCACAGCTCACAGCAACCTCCACCTCTTGGGCTTAGGTAATTCTTGTGCCTCTGCCTCACGAGTAGCTGGGACTACAGGCACCAGCCACAAGGCTCAGCTATTTTTTTGTTGCAGTTTGGGTGGAACTGGGTTCAAACCCGCCACTCTCGGTATATGGGGCCGGCGCCCTACCCTCAGGCCCCACCCAGGTCTTTTTTTTTTAATTTATTTATTATTAAATCATAGCTGTGTACATTAATGCGATCATGGGGCACCATATACTGGTTTTATATACCATTTGACATATTTTCATCACACTAGTTAACATAGACTTCCTGGCATTTTTTTAGTTATTGTGTTAAGACACTTATATTCCACATTCAGTAAGTTTCACATGTACCCTTGTAAGATGCACCTAGGTGTGGTCCCACCAATCACCCTCCCTCTAACCATCCTACCCCCCTCCTTTCCCCTTTTCCCATATTCTTAGGTTATAATTTCATAGTAGGACTGAGCACCCAGGTCTTAATGTTAACAGTAAGTGGCAAAAGTTAACTCTGTTATTAACCTGAAAAAAAAAGAAAAAGACTGTGTTGCATTGCAGACAAATAGTCTATAAAGTAGCACAAACCTGTTACTCCAGAAAACCACAGCTTTTCTCAGCACTGAGACTGATCAGAAAACTACATGGTTTTTCATCAATTCTTTTTTTTTTTTTTTTTTTTTTGTAGAGACAGAGTCTCACTTTATGGCCCTCGGTAGAGTGCCGTGGCATCACACAGCTCACAGCAACCTCCAACTCCTGGGCTTAAGCGATTCTCTTGCCTCAGCCTCCCGAGCAGCTGGGACTACAGGCGCCCGCCACAACGCCCGGCCATTCTTCGGTTGCAGTTCGGCTGGGGCCGGGCTTGAATCCGTCACCCTCGGTATATGGGGCCGGCGCCCTACTCACTGAGCCACAGGCGCCGCCCGTTTTTCATCAATTCTTAAGGGCACAGACTCTGAAGTCACATGGTTCCATGTTTGCCTCTTATTTTATTACTTTGACAAATTATGTAATTTCTATAAGCCACAATTTCCTCTTCTATACAATGGGTGATACATAAATGACCACAAATGTGTCTGTGACCTGGGATAATGTGTGCCACTCTTGAAGACGGTGAGCTCATAGTAAGTGACAGTTACAGCAGAAATGTTCCTTAGCAATACCCTTCAACGTAAAAGAGCAACTTTTATTATTTTTTTGCCATTGGCTTGGGGTCCTCAAACTCCACATGAAGCGGTATGATTGTATTTGTTCCCATTTTGTTTTTTTACTTCAAAAAAAAGATATGTGCAGTGTGCATAGGAATTTGTTCATTTTTTTTTTAAACTATAGTCTGGCCCTCCGACAGTCTGAGGGATAGTGAACTGGCCCCCTGTTTAAAAAGTCTGAGGACCTCTGGATTAGATTATAACACCAAAAGGTATTTTAATAAAAATAATTTTATACTAAGCCAAAATACGCCGTTGTCTTAGTTTAAATTAAGTAATGAATTTATTATATAACCCGGGTAAATAACTTTTTCTGCAATTGGACTTCAAGCAAGAGTGGAACAATTGAATAGTGTAAGATTGCTTTTATTGGCAAATGCCTGGAATGCCGGTAGGCCATGTTACCAACCCATAATGGCCCAAATGTTCTGACCAAGGTATGAGTGGAGGGTGGGTCTACAGTGCTTATAAAACAGTGATAATGGGTAATCAAGTCCTCATAGTCTAATGATAGTAAGAAAAACTACTATAATTTCATCCCAGAAAAATTTCAAAGCAAGTGGTATCAATTTTCTATCAGAGCAATAAAAATATCTCAAACACTTTCTGTAGAATGGCAAATATTAAATAAGGCACTTTCTAGGTGAAGCTGCTGATATGTACTGATAGGCAAATGTATCACGATGTAATGGAATGATTTGACCTACAATATAGAATTGTTGGATCTAAGCCAATTAAATTTTGAAGGACAAGTGCCAAAAAAAAGGAATAGCAGACCTTGAGCTCTTCTTTCCGATAATAGGAAACTAACAGAACCAATTGCCTGTTGAGATCATTGCTACGATGTGGCAATAGAGATATACAGATAGCATCTGGAAATATGTCAAATAGACATACGTTATATCCAAAGAGGGATTCTGACAAGATTCTCAGCAATGAATATATTTTGACAATAGTGGTATCTCTCAGGGTAAGTTCTCTGAAGGAAAGTTTACTTATCTAGATGAATGTTATTTTTATGAGTAAATTTATAAGAATTTATTCTATGTTCTTTATAACAAACCTCTTTAGGGCTGAGCATTAATTGTATTAATAAATTCACTTACTCGTGTGGAGATATTTACTGAGCATCTAGGAGGCAACAGCAATATATTCTGTGCTAAAGGCAAAACACAAGGCTTCTGACAAGGTCCCTACTCTCCAAGGGCACATAATTTAGTTGTTGTGGGAATCGCACAGCTGAATTCATTAAGAAACAAGGAAAAATATGATTAAGTGCTTGATAAATAGCAGACAATAACAACTTATTGAAGTTCGAAAAAAAATGGTATATATTTGGAACTAAATCAGAGAAGGCTTTGTTGAGAAGGGGAGATTTCAACCAACACCACCCACCCACCCCCACACACAGCCTAGTAGCTCATGGTTGGGATATAAACATTGGGGAAGGAAATAGAGGCAAAGGAATTAGATCTAAATTCTGATGGCCACTTTCCAAGATTTAATAAACAGATATTTACCAAGCACATTCCATGTACCTGGGCACTGTTCTAGATGTTGGGAATAAAATGGTGAGCAAATGTTAATGGGATGGGGCAGTGCTCAAACATTAAGATTCAAAATTTAGTCTTATTTACCCTGTTGGGTTTTGGACTCACTTGAGACCTATTAACCTTTCCTTTTTTCTCTTTTTTGGAATGGGGTTGTCTATTCAATGGTTATCCCACCATTGTATTTTAAAAGTTTAATTTCACAGGCTCACATCTGGAAGGGAAATCTGTCACAGGATGAATTATATCTTGAGTCTCACCTATATCTGATCTAAATGTTATTTAGATGAAACTTTAGACTTTAGAATTTTGAGTTGATGCTGAAACAACTTAGGACTTTAGGGGCTAGTGGGCTGGGATTAATGTATTATGCATGTTAGAAGGACATTAATTTGGGGGCCCATGGGTAGAATTTTATGGTCTGAATAGCCCTCACACTTCATGCGTTGAAATTTAATCGCTATATGATAGTATTAAGAGGTGTAAGTTTTGGGGGGTAATTATATCCGGCAGGGGCAGCCCTCATGAATGGGTTTAGCAACCTTACTAAACAGGTTGAATCTGTGCCTGCGGGCCACATGAGGTGGTGTGATTGTATTTGTTCCCGTTTTGTTTTTTTACTTCAAAATAAGATATGTGCAGTGTGCATAGGAATTTGTTCATACTTTTTTTTTTTTTTTTTAACTATAGTCCGGCCCTCCAACCGTCTGAGGGACAGTGAACTGGCCCTCTGTTTAAAAAGTTCGAGGACCCCTGGAACCCTTTCACTTATTTTACCACGTGAGGTCACACATCTTCTCTGGAGACAGCAATAGGCACCATATTGAAAGCAGAGAACAGCCCTCAGTGGGCATCAATCTTCCAGCACCTTGATGTTGAACTTTGCAGACTATAAAACTATGAGAAATGAATTTCTGTTGTTTATAAATTATTAAGGCTATGGTATTTGGTTATAGCAGCACAAACAAGACTAAGATAACTAGTAAAGGGCTAGGCATTTAACACCAGGTGGAAGAAATGGAAACCCTTCTGGAAACTTTGAGCATCACAGAGAATGTGGGTCAATCACAAAACAGAGCTGTAAGATCTGCTAATTATCTTTTTTTCTTCATTTGAAGAAGTTGGTCTATAACATGGAACTAAAAAATGCAATACACAGGAATGGTAAAAAGGATGGGGACAGAGGAGAGAGAGATGAATGTTCTGGTAATAGCACTTGAGTTCCTTCTGTAAGTCATTCCTGAGACCCAGCTATACCCACTTCCATCCTATAATTTGATTATAAGAGATATCCAGTGTTCCTCTGATAAGCCCAACTATTTTTCTACACTACTTTGAGTTGGAGTCTGTGACTTGCCATAGAAGTTCTTGATAAATGCATAGCAACCATAATTCTTGAGCAATTGTTGAGCTTGTCACATACCAGCACAAATTTGGATAATTTATGATTAAGCTCTCATTTAAGGCACACAATAATCTGTAATATTGGTATTACTCCCAGAAAATGAAACCTAAATTCAAACCCAGTTCTGCCTGTCTCAAAAGCCAGTTTCGAGTAGCTAGTAGTCATTCATTAAATGTAGCTTAGAAAAATGCAGGTTCACTGGAGGTGAGGGCATTTTCCAGGTAACATGTCAAATTAATGTTGAGTAAAGATTTATAGGGTCTGTATAGTGAAGTTAGAAATCTTTCCTTAATTGACTTTTTTTTTAAAGAGGAGCAATCTTGATGTGGTATAAAAAGAAGGAATCATAATACAAATGCAATCTGTTCATTACCTTCAGTCAATTCAATTCACCTAAAAAACAAAAGATAAATTCTAATTTTTGTTTCATAGGAAACATAAAATTAAGCCAAAGTAAAATATGTGAATGAATGGATATTTTCAGCGGCTGCAATGGCCAGGTAGTCTTTTTCTTTTTTTCATTTCCTGCTGTGATCTGAGTGCTGAAAATTAGGAGCCATAGTGTGTCTAAATATTAGCCTTATTTTAATGGCATTATTCTACTTATCTGGATCAGGGATAAAGTATTTCAGTAAAAAAAAAAAAAACAAAAAAACGTAGGTGCAGCTATAATTACCTACCTGTACCAGGTGATATAAGAGTAACTACTTATTAATTTTTCTTTGAGCCTTTCAGAACAATATTTCTTTTAATAAAATGTGGTATATAGTTAAGGTGGTAAGTCATAGTAAAATATTTAACACAAAGTGCATTTGGCTAAAGCCAGTTTACTTAAAGGCCAACTTTACCGTATAAGGTTTAAGAATCTGAAAACTCCATGCTAAAAAGTCACAACACCAGGAGAAAATGTTCAATTATTATCTTCAAGTTCATAACCCAAGATAATTCCCTTAAAGAGTCATAGTCACTCTTTCTAGTCTCTTTGCAAATTGCTGTATTTTGTCAGCCCTTGAAGAGCTTTCATCTCAATGACCTAGAAGAGGTGACATGTGGTGTTACCTATGTTTCTGCACATGACAGTTGCTCAGAAGCATTTTTTCAAAGTTTTTTATCTTGTTAATAGACTATGTTCTACAACTTCCATCTTGATGCCAGGGTCTGGATGAATGCTCAGATGACCAGAACTAAGGACGAGTCCTTGTTTATTCAAACAGCAGGACAGAAAGGCAGTACCAAATGGCACTTATTATGGGACCAACGTCTGGAATGAACTCTATGCACACACATTCAAACACCTGCCTTAAAGTTCTCTTGAGATGCTGGAAATGAGTTTCAAAGGTCTTGAAGCATGTATCTAACAGATGTTTGAACTTGGGAAGATTTCATGACAACCTGAATGTAAAGAGAGTACTGGTATATAATATTCATTTTTTACCCTCATGATGCATAGTATCCAAATACCAGCAGGTCTGAGCAAATGTTTGTTCCCCTGGTTGCAAGTATTCAGTGTACATGACTCAATTATGTAGACACTGGAATTAAGTTATCCTGTCACACAGTACACTATATTCCCAAGGGGGAGTCAACAGTGTCAATAGATACTGGAGTCTAGCTCTTAGGGTTGTAACAAACATTGGCACACTGTTCGTGTAGCTGTTATGTTGGTGCCAAACAGTGTCTCACTGGATCAATATATAATAAATTGTATGCACTTCCTCACCTACTAGGGAAGATGTTTCTTAGCCACATCTTCCAATAAAGCAGCACTGGATTTGCTGAGACGAGGATGATTTTAATGCAAGTGCTTTTTGCAGCTGCACATGTGTTTTCGTTCAGGGTAAACAAGACAGAGTAAAGACCATGGGACCTCAAAAACAAAAGGAAGGGACTAGATAATCTCACAATTTGGCTAAGGAAAAAAAAATTAAAGAAAATCCTGGTTTTTAAATCATTGGTGTCTTGGAAAATACCTAATAATTAGTAGTTTTTTTTTTTTTTTCAGGGAGGGAGTAAATAAATGAAATGATGCAAAGTAAGTTTAATAGCTTTAAAAGACAATACAGAAAGCTTACTTATTTATAAATCTGACCTTACCATGGCTCACTAAAGGGAGAGATAAACTTAAAATGTACTTCCCAATTCCAAAGAAGAAGAGACCAGGTATATGGTGTACTAATGAAAAGAAAAATGTTATTTGAAACTGCCAATGCAGCACCCACGCATTGTAATCAAAAACATTCTAAACATTCATATTCAAACTTCAGAAAATCAAAAGACAAAAGAAAAATCTTGAAAAAAATCCACAGGAAATCAAAACACCTTACTCATAGAGGAGAAAAGGTAAAAATTACACCTGACTTCTCAGGAACCAGGCACATATAGAGAATAGAATGAAATACTTGAAGTGTTGAGAAGGAAAAAAAAAAAAAAAAAAAACAAGAATTCTGCATCTTATGAAATTATCCTTGAAGATGGAAGGAGAAATAAAACCTTTCTCAGACAAATAAAAATTGAGCAAATTTGCTGGTAGTTGTCGTGCCCTGCAAGAAATATTTAAAATTCTTTTGAAAGAAAAATTGTGTAACTCTGAAACTCAGATCTATGTAAAGATAGGAAGAGCATCCATCTGAGAATGAGTAAGTGAAGGTAAAGTAAAACCTTTAGTTTTATTATTCTTAGTTGATCCAACAGATAAGGTGTGTTAAAGTAATAATAGCAGTGATATGTTTGTGTAAGTGTGTGTGTGTGTGCATATCACATTCTTATGTACATGTGTATGGGCTGGGTGTGGTGACTCACACCTATAAGCCCAGCACTCAAGGAGGCTGAGCGGGGGGTGAATACCTTGAGCTCAGGAGCTCAAGACCAGCCTGAACAAGAGTGACATCCCACCTCTACTAAAAATAGAAAAACTAGCCACGGGTGGTTGGTGCCTATAGTCCCAGCTACTCAGGAGGCTGAGCCAAGAGGATTCCTTGAGCCCAGCAGTTTGAGGTTGCTATGAGCTATAATGCCACGGCACTGGGCAACAGAGTGAGACTCTGTCTCAGAAAAATAAAAAATACATGTGAAATGAATAACAGAAAGGATCCAGGGATAGAGAGAGAAATTAGCTATATTTTTAGCTCTATTTTCTTGTAAGAAAAAAGGATACTAACCCTACCTTCATACCCATGAATTGATGTAGTATAATTTGAAAGTTGACATAAATTAGGTGTGAATGTAGAGTACAGACTCCAGGGAATTATTAAATTGCAAAAAAAAAAAAAAACGAACTAGAAGAAGTACTGTATAATTGATAAGCTAAGAAAATACTAAGAGAAAAATCAGATTATATAAAGTGCTGAATTAGAATGGCAGACAAAAATAGGAACAAAGAACAAGGGCCAGCCAGGCGTGGTGGCTCACACCTATATTCCCTACACTCCGGGCTGCTGAGGCAGGTGGGTAGCTTGAGCTCAGAAGTTCGAGACAAGCCTGAGCAAGAGCCAGATTCCATCTCTAGCAAAAATAGAAAAACTAGCTGGTCCTTGTGGTGGGCTCCTATAGTAACAGCTACTTGGGAGGCTGAGGAAAAGGATCACTTGAGCCTATGAGTTTGAGGCGGTTGTGAGCTATGATGCCAAAGCACTCTACCCAAGGCAATAAAGTGAGACCCTGTTTCAAAATATAAAAATTAAAAAAAAGCAACAAATAAAAAAAGTAAGAAATATGATACATATTAATCTAACTACTGTTTTTATTTCTATGTTGGACCTCGTCTGATGTAATGATTTTCCTGCTGCAGTCTGATGGAGAAGAGGTCTGACATATTTTGTGTGTGTGTGCACGTGTGTGTGAGCCTCTCATTCTATAACAAGAGGTTAGTAACAATGCTGAGTACATTCTTTGGCCCTCTGATACAGTTGATAGCTGGTTATAGGAGGAAACAGCATATTCAACTTGAAAAAAAAATGAGTTATTTTAGAATACACAAGCTTATGGGAAGAGTGTGCAGAGCTGATCAGTGGTGTGGGTGTCACAGGTTTAGAAGGAGGTCCTACAAAGTGTGGAAAAAATTTGCTTTTCTAGCTGATGGAAGTTGCAGTTGTGAACAGCTACATCCTTTCCTCATTAGATAAGGAGAGCAGAGAGAAAGTGTAGACACACCTTTCTCATCACTCATCTTATGAGCAATAGGAGGAACAGAAATTCAAGAAAGAGAGGAAGACCATCATCTTCTGACACTGAGCACAGGCTACATGGGAAGATGCTTTGTATAATGCAAAATTTAAAAAAAAAAACAACAAAAGATGGCACGGTTGGCAGAAGAAATGAGAAAGGAGATAAACCATTTTCTATCGTGAAACATGCAAGAGGAAGCCTGGACTTTATCCCGGAGATTGCTTCAAGAAGGATCACACTCAAAAAATTATAAGCAAACATAAACAAAAACACTTTAATTATTTTGTGTAACCAAAAATAGATAATAAAATCATCACATGGGTTTATATTTATGTTTTTCTCTTTTAAAACTGTAGGATGATAATAACCCAGAAACCTCTTTTCTTACCCAATATGAATAAGATCTGGGGAGTATGTAGGTGGCACAAAAATTGGATTGGAAAGGGTACAATCAATGTTCTAAATACAACAATGAAAACACAGAGATTGCCAGAGCAGATCAAAAAATAAAACTCCACTATATGTTGTCTACAGAGACTCACATAAATATAGTAGAACCTCCAAATCTGATCAGTATGGACACGGTTGAACTCAACACCACCAGTAATTAATTGGATATAATTCACATAGACTACTTTGTCCAACAACGGATGATCTCATTTTCTTCCAAGATCACATGCAACATTCATCAAGATATACCTCATAGTGGGACAGAGAACACGCCTTAACAAATCTAAAAGGATAGAAATTATACAATGCCTTCTCTCAGACCCACGATAAAATTAAACTAGAAACCACTAACAAAACTATAGCCAAAAAATCTCAAGATGTCTGGAAATTAAAGAATACAATTTTCAGTGATACACGGGTCAAAGAAGAAATCTCAAGATACATTTTGAAATATTTTGAACTAAATAAAAACGTAACTCATTGAATGTGCAGCTAAAGCATGCTTCATGGAGATTTTTAGCGTTGGCTACATACATCAGAAAAGAAGAAAAATCTACGGTCTATAATCTAAGTTCCCATCTTAGGAAACTAGAAAAAGAAGAGCAAGTTAAATAAAAAGTAAGCAGGAAAAAATAGCACAATTAAAGAAAACACTATAAATGAAATTGAAAGGAGGGAGCCACAGAGAAAATTAATGAAACCAAAAACTGGGTCTTTGAAAAGATCAGTAAAACCAGGAAGCCTCTAGGCAGGCTAATTAGGGGTGAAGAAAGAGCGAAGACACAATTTACTGATCTCACAAATGAAAGACAGGACATCACTACTAATCTCATGGACATGTAAAGGATAATCAATAAATATTTAGAACTCTAGGCCCACAATCGGATGACTTAGATTAAATAAACACAATCTGCCAAAACCCACACAAAAAGAAATAGATAATCTCAATAGTTCTATATCTACTGAAAATATTTAATAATTAAATATTTTAAAACAGAAAGCACCAGGTTCAGATGGTTTTATGAGTAATTTCTACTGAATATTTAAGGAAGAAATTATGCTAGTTCTCTACAATCTCTTTCAGAAGATTAAAGTAGGGGGAATACTTCTTAACACAATTCATGAAGCTAACATAACCCTAATAACAAAACCATAAAACCTATTACAAGAAAAGAAAGCTTTATACAGACATTTCTCAAAAACACAGAAGCAAAAATCCTCAACAAAAACAGTAGCACACTGAATCCAACAATGTACAAAAACAAGTATGCATTACTACCCAGCCGGATTTATCCTAGGTATTCAAAGTTAATTGAACATTCTAAAAAAAAAAAAAAACAAAACAATTAATGTTATACGTATCAACAGACTACAAAACAAAAATTGTATGGTAATATCGATAGATGCAGAACAAGCATTTTACAAAATCCAATACTCGTTTATGATAAAAACCCAGCAAACTAGGAACAGAGGGAAATGTTCTCAGCTCAATGAAGAACGTCCACAAAACGTCTACAGCTAACACCATCCTTAATGATAAGATTCTAGAAGTTTCTCTGATAAGATCAAGGACAAGGCAAAAATGTCCTTTTTCACCATTGCATTACATCATTGTATTGAACACTGTAGCTAATGTAATAAGTAAATTTAAAAAGGAAATAAAACGTAGACAGATTGGGAAAATAAAACTATTTTGTTTGCAGATGACATGATCATCTATATAGAGAATACAAAAATAATAACAGAAAAGAAAAGCCAGCTAGGTGATTACAGCAAGGTTCAGGATAGAAGGTTAATTTACAAAAGTCAACTATTGTCTATATACTAGCAATAAACAAATGAAATTTGAAATTAACAACACACTACCACCTGCATTTCACTTCCTTAATACATATACATATATATGAATATATATTTGCATATATACAAAAGCTACATGAGGAAAACTGACAAATTCTATATGAGGAAAACTACAATAATATCAAAAGGAAACTAAATAAATGAAGAGACCGTTCATGTTCATGGATAGAAAAACTCAACATTGTCAGGATATTATTTCGTCCCAACTCAATGCATAAATGCAACAAAAATTCCAGCAAATTACTCTATGGATACTGAAAAACTGATATCAAAGTTTATATGAATAGGCAAAAGACCCAAACACCTAACTCAATAGTGAAAGAGAAAAATAAAGCGTACTGACGCTATTCAACTGTAGACGTATTATGAAGCTACGGTCATCAAGACTTTGGTACTGGCAAATATCGACATGGAGGAAACTTAAATGCATATTGCTAAGTGAAAGAAGCCAGCCTGTAAAAAGAAAAACTATGGAAAGAGTAAGATCAGTAGACAGTAAGGTAAGTGGCCGTCAGGAGTTAGGAAGTTGCAATGAACAGGTAAATGTTTAGTGCAGTGAAGCTGTTCTGTGATACTGTCACGGTGGGTACACATTATTATACACTTGTCAAAACCCACAGAAGGTCTAACACCAAGCGTGGGTGCTGATGGAAATTATAGACTTTGGATGATAATGTTTTGACAATTCAGGTTCAGGTTCAATGCTAGTTTTATAAAATGTAGTACTGTGGTGTGGGGCATTGATAATGAGGGAGGTTCTACCTGAGTGGAGAAAGATAGGATATAGGAAATCACTACACTTTCTACTCAATTTTGCTGTGAACCTAAAACTTCCTAAGATACTTCTTTATGGGATGAGAGAGGCTCTTAAACATCTACTACACTGTGATATGTACGCCGTAAAACTAGGCAAAATTTGATAGTGACTGTTTGCAATGGTGCATCCGTGCAGATGGAAACTGATCTCTCTCAGAATGAGATGCATTCGTGACTATGGGCAATGGAGCAGGAGACTGGAGCCCCAGGTACCATACCAAGCTCTCAGCAGAGAGCTAGAATCCCCATTTCAGAGGGCAGAAGAGAGAATGATCAGTGAGTGAAATATCCTTCTGGAGGTATTTCTGATGGTTGCCATCAGCTTCTAATACTTGAAAACAAAAATAAGGATGAAGTGAAAATCATTTCTGTATCTAAAATCAATAATAAAACCACACACTGTGTTATTCTAATAGGGATCTGGGTATTTCTACTTTGAAAAAGACATTTTTAACTTATTTGTTTAGACTTGCATTATATCATTGTGGAACTATAGTTTTTCTACTCATTCCACTTAAATCAACCTTTATATATCTCATAGTTTTCACACAGAGTACTTAAAAAACTTAAAGCCTCTTCTTTTTATAGAAAAATAAAATTCACATTGCATTTGGGGATTAAAAGGAAAATAAAATCTAAAATATGCCCCAACCTAAAAAAATAATTGCCCTTTCTGTACCAGGGAACCTAAAAACAAATAGCCTTAACAGTGGTTTGCATTTAACTTCCAGATTTGGAGCAGATTTTCTGAGACTGGGGATCCGAGGCCAGGCACAGAGGTGTGGATTAGAATAAAACAAAATCTGACAGGGAAAAATTACAAGGTGAAAGCCTTTGACCATACAATGGAACATAATTTTGTCGTAGACATTTTTTTAAGCTTGTATTGTATCACACAGTGTGCCTTTGTAAGATTTCCTGTGTTGTTGTGTTAAAACGAATTTCATTTTGTCCCAATCAATGACTCTCCCCACTCGCTATTACCTACAGGCCTTGCTAGCAGCCGGAGTTCTGGCTACACTCCAATACCAGGCTGGCATTATACTAGGTAAAGTTGCTGGTGTCTGTCCAAATGTTCAATTGCGGTAGCTAGAAAATGTCACCTATACCCAGATAATTTTTAAATTCTTTTCTTTCTTTCTCTTTCTCCCCATGCTCTGAAATTCCCTCCAGCTTATTTGTCTGGCTAGAGGTTAATGGAACACTAATGATGTTAATGAGCCTTTCACAGTGCAAGTTTTTTCAGGAAAGAGATATAATAGCTGTTTTCCTTCCCTTTTAATCTTTTTCATCAGTCAAGAGTTACAGTCTGAGACAATTAGCAACTTGTACAGCTCTGTCTCCCTGCTCAGTCACAGCCCAGTGGGGCAAAAAGCAGGAGCCCATTAGACAGCGCCACATGTCCACAGGTGAGATCGCATGGCTGGATGCAGCACACTGTTTCTTGCCAGAAGGCACAATGCTATTCAGGGAGAGAGGAGGGAAATTAACAATCTGTTGATGAAGCTTTTCAGTGGCAGGCAGGCAGCAGGAGCTGTCCAGGGTACTGAACAGTCATCATCAATCCCTCCCCTCTCCCTGCATCAGACAGAGGGCCTGCATGAGAGCCACAGGCCTCAAGGAGCTTAGAGTCCAGCTCACCGAAGCATTCAAATGTTTAGTTCTTTGGAGTAAAGTTACCCTAAACTCACAGAGTGCTGGAAAAAAAGAAAGAACATTTTTATAAAACAAGTTATTTAGCAAAATGCATCCCAATTTCTTGGGCATATCTCCATTTGGCGTCATTTTGGCATTCCGCCTCTCTATGCTTTGAAAGTATACATCCTAGATCATATGGTAATTAAAACATGAACTCATAGTGCTGCTAAGATGGAAAAACATTGAAAGGAAAACATGTCCAAGATTTGAACTAATCTTGATTCCAACTCAGCTGGTGTGAGGTTTTATTTCTGGTGAAAAGGGCCTATACATGCCTTCAGCAAATGCTTCAAGAAGAGATTCAGAGCACTCAGGAGAGAGGGCTGAAGAATGTGACATTTCACTTTTCTTCAGATTGTTGATTTCTTTTGTATCTAAAAGTGGATTTTAATTAAATGGGTCATGGTTCACGACCAAGCTATAGCAAAAGGTATTAAATGCCCACGTCAAAATCAGGAGCTGTGGGCATAATTTTCTTCTAAAGGTCACTCTGAGTCAGAATTCAACCATTAATGCTAGCTAAACTAAGATGTAATATAAAGCAAAGTATTCATAGGCCAAAATAAATTTGAGCAAATTATAGGTTATAGATGTATGAAAGGTTATTAAGCACATTAAGAGTTTTCTATGTACCCTTAAACTTTATGGTTTAGAGAATTTCCTGATTTGTTGTCCACCTACTATCCGTGTTCAGCAAACTCTACATTTGGTGAGGTGGTGGCTAAAAATAAAATTTAAGGCTTAGAACTAAAATACAGGGGTAAACGCATATCTGAAATAATTAAGAGAGTAATTATGTAACTGTGGTGCTGATAGGAGTGCAAAGATCAAGGAAGAGAAAGTCTTATTCTGACCAATCATAGATGCTGAGGGGTTCAGTAAAGAGGTTATGAAATGTACACAAAACTTGTAAAATTAAATGGTAAAAAGAAGGGGTTTCCAGGTTCAAGAAATGAAAGAAAGATGTGTATTTATGTCATCATTGATGATATATGTATGCCAGAACCATTGTTTAGTGCCAGTGGGGAGATGGATCGAAATGAACAGAAACCAAAGGTAAGGAAATAACATGAGGACATAGTTGCCAACGGCTCAGCTTCTTGCCAGAAGGCACAATGCTATTCAGCGATTACGGCGCCAGCCACCTACACTGGGGCTGGCGGGTTTGAGCCTGGCCCAGGCCTGCTAAACAATGACAACTACAATTAAGGAAGGAAGGAAGGAAGGAAAGAAAGAAAGAGTTGCCAAAATTCAGAAATATGTTTAAAATAGAGATGGCAAGAATATGTATGTTAAGGCATACAGAACGGTAATATAAAGGCTTAATGACCAAACTGATGAATAAGAGGAGGAAGAAAAAAAGAAAGAACTCAAAAAAAAGATTTGGAGTCAGGGCAACTGGAGGTTTTGGGTCCTGAATAGAAAAGGAAAACTTTTATAGAAAAATCAGCATGTTCAATGGCACCATTTTAAAATAAGGCAATATTTTATCTAGATCCACCATGGATCTGGCCACACTGAACTACTATAATGTTTTAAATTCCTTGCTCCCCATTCTAGCAGGAGCTTCCCTTGCTTGGTAGAGCTTACACACTCTTGCTCCAAATTAACAATCATTTTATCAATTTACTTCAGTCAAACGCTCATTGGAGAAAAAGATGTTTTGTGGTGTGCGCGGTTGGATGTCATTATCAACATATGCTCACACCGTCCATTTGGGAGTACAGGTTTCTAGGAGGCGAGCACTGCACCCCTTTAACAAACTCTGCCACTTCTACGGAGAGCACCATGACAACACAGAGCACAGACTTTCTGCAAGAAAGGACGGCAACTAGAAATAGTCCCAAAGAATTTATCAAATGCCTGAGATGGTAAAATCAGAGCAAAAGCATTTATGCACATCGCATCCTTGTTTTCTAAAGACATAACGAACCCCCCAGCAGTGTAAGGAGCGACATAATTGTGTATATGGGGCTGCAGTGCTTATAGCAATGTGCAACAGCCAGATGGCAAATGGGATGATGGTAAAGCCAGGATGAGGAAGCAACTAATGATACTTCAAATAGCAAACCGCAAAGCAAATGTAAACACAAGTGACATATCCAGGGCCAGACAATGGAGCACATGTCAAAGTCAGCTGCTTGCGATGGGGAGAAGGAGACAAAAATAAAAAGTAAATATACACTACATCAACACAAATACAAATGCACAACACTACTTCACAAGCACTCAATGCTTTTCGGATCATCCATGCCTGGTCCCCACATCTCTCCCGGCCTAACCCCACTCAGCACTAAACAGACCACAAGGGAAGGATTGTGCTGGGCACCCACGCTGTGGTGGGATAGTGGCCCCTATTAGAAAGTCCCTGGTGAGCAAATGGCTCTCTATTTAGACAGCAATGCCATGATCCCTATAATTAAATTATTACCTAGAACTTATGAGGACTGAAGACTTCTGTTGCATTTTTATTAGAGAGGACCTGTCTGCATTTAAAGCTGCTGCCCTCTGATAAGGGGGAGGGAGAGAGGGCTTCAGAATTGCCTGGACGAGACGCTGAGATCATGTTTTCCAATGAACAAAATGCCCTCTTTGATTTATAGAGCCATTTGCCAGCCTTGTCCATGCTTCTGGAGCTCCCGATACTGGCTATGAGAAGAAACTTCACATCACAAACGAATGTTTCTGGCCCTCACCTATTTATCCAGATAAACTGTCAGCCTACCAGATGCAGGATTTCCATTGACACAGACAAGACAGCAATACAATAACGGGGCCCTCTTTTCTTCATTGTTATTATTTACATTGTTCCCTTGTATTTGCAGCTGCTGTGTCTAGGAGCAATAAGGAAGATCCTCAGGACTCTGGTTATCATTTCTCTCACCGGCTGCTCGTTTACGACCGCCTGCCACAAAGCGCTTTCATGAAAAGATACTATTATCGCAGAATGATGCTCTCTTGACATTGAAGATTGGAATCTACACAAATGTTCTGTAACAACTCATTTTAATGTTTGCCTACTTGTCTTAATTTATTTTTTATTTCTGATTCTCGATGTACTCGAGACAGAGGGAGGTTTGCTTCAGCTCAGGGAGACATGCCACAAATCTAGCTGAGACCACAGATGGTGTGGGATGGGATGACTACCTCTTTTTCAGGCGTGGAGTGGCTATTGGTATGCAGCGCACAACCCCAAATGCTCATCAAGATTGTTAAAGGAAAGGGTACAGGATTCACAAAAGCAGAGCAGCTAAATTATTCTTGTTTATGGCAGGAGAGGGTTCGCTTTAGATCAAGATAGAGGTATATTAACACAGCAATAAACCTTGAAAATGACTTTTTTTTTTTTTTTTTAGTTTCAGAAAAATCAGCTGGCTTACATCTGCTGATCAGTGTCAAGGTATACTTGTAGGAGGAGCAGAGACGAATTTTCTGTGAATTAATAGGCAATTCTATTTTCACTCTTATTGCTTAGAAGAGTGTTTTCCTTCTGGGTGGCCATATATTGCTACATTGTAGGATTAAATGTACACAGACACTTGGTTATATATTTACTTAGCGGGCTGTTGTCAGCTTTTTGCTCTAAAAATATGCAATGCAAATTTTGTTCTTCGTACTTAAATTGCAGTTGACAAATCTATCACACCTCAAAAAGACCCCTACTGTCTCCTGTCCTGAAGTGGGCTAGAATGTTCTACACTAGAGCTTTCCAGAGAAGTTAGGAAAGATAGCACTTTACAAACTATAGGTGATTAAAATATGTTTTAAATACATAATGAGCTACACCAGGCAGGGAAATAGCTTTCGCCGAAGGTCTCCTAAATACAAATTTCCATATACAGGAAGCCTCATGGTTCTGTTGCTGCTGAAGGCCCTTTGCAAGCCTTGGGGCCTCCTGGAGACTCACCCTCATGCTCATGGCTTCAAAACAAGACTGTGACTCAGCTGTTCTTACCGGCTTTGCTTCCTTGGTCCACTTTGCACGTTCTCACTGCCTGTTGCTCTTTCTGTTTTCTGTCTAGGTTATGTGGTTTCTTTAGCTCACAGAGTTTTCCTTCTGTATTTTCTAGTCATTTTTTTTTTTTTATCCCCTGTACTCATTGTTCCAAAAGAATGTATTTTGTAAATTGACCTCCTTGGCATTGCCTCTGGACTTACCATGATTTTTTGCTGTCATCAGGGAGCATTGTTGAACCTTGGAAGATCAGACTCAGAAAGGGATACAGGCTATTGTCTTTGAGAATGGGAAGTTAAGTAAGAGTTAATCTGGTCCAACTTTCTATTTCACAGCAAAAGAAAATGAGTCCGGTGCCAGAAGCAAATAGAATGCCTGGTTCTTAACCTCAGGAAGCCTGTAGCCCAGTGATTCTCAACCAAAGGCCACTCTGGCCTCCACATTTGGCAATGTCTGGAGATAATTTTTCTGGACACAGCTTGGATGAGGGATGCTTCTGAAATCGAATGAGCAGAGGCCAGGGAAGTTAAACATCTCACAATGCATAGGTCAGCCTTGTATCTGTGAAGAGTTTTTTAGTGTAGAAAGTCAATAGTGCTAAGGTTGAACAGCCCCGTTCTAGTCCATTGTGGTAGCCTGAAGCTAACAGACAAGGATGGAACAGAAGAGGTACATTTTGCTGTTTGGGTTCTGGAGTGTATCTCTTACACAGAGCAGGCTCCTCAGGATAGCGAGTGCCTTCAGCAGTGATGGTTATGTGATTATGCTTAAGTATCAAGAAGCACAGATGACATCAGAAACACCTTATATCCATTCAGAACAGAAAAGGGGTAGCATCCTGAGTCCTGCCCAGCAGCCTGTTCCCCTACTGTGACCTTGGGAAGCACACTGCTGTGTGACTTAGGTTCTGAGCATGTCTCAGAAGTCACAGACCCCTGTGATGATCCTGCATTTATTCTGTACCAGAAGCTGGGCTGCCATATTCATGAAGGAGGTACAGTGTTCTGAGTAGGCCCCTCACCTAACAGTCAAAAAGTGACTCTCAGGGCAGTGCCTGTGGCTCAACGGAGTAGGGCACCTGCCCCATATACCAGAGATGGCGGGTTCAAACCCGGCTCCAGCCAAAAAAAAAAAAAAAAAAAAAGAAAAGTGAGTCTCTTCATTCCACCTCAAATGTAGACTTTTTTATGTGACCTGAAGGAAGCTGTGTCTTCTCCATTCTGAATTCAATTTCTTCTTCAACTGTTCAATGACATTAACCTCAAAGGCAGTATCTTCCAGCTCTGATAATAACCTGTGGGATTCTTTTTCCTACACTCATATTCTCTCCTAGCTCCAAATCATCTAACACTATTTTCCTTTATAAAACAGAGTACCACTGGGGTGGGAGGGGACAAAAAGAATGCAGGGGCCCGTGGAACACAGAGTCCTTTGGGGTAAGAATCCTGACCGTGGCCACTTAGTAACTAACTCCATACTGTCGGGCAGTTATTTAACCTTTTTAGTCCTCAGTTTCCTCATCTGTGAGGTGGGAATGATAATAAATAATAATAATACCTACCTATATGGTTGATGGCAAGAAAAACTGAGAAAATAAACACCAGATGATTTGGGCAGCCCCCAAGAAAGGAGTGAAGCAAATGGGATCAGCCAGTGAAATTTGGTATCTGGATTAAAGGTTAGGAACATGATTCTCTTCTAAGGCAGTTTATTCTCCATGGAAAATAGAATTCTGAACATTGTTTTGTGTAATATATTTAATTCTATGTAAGTGAGGGGGAAAAAACCCTACAAATACTCCATAACCCCAGCAGAATACTCTTGCGCCATTTACAACGTAATAGTAAAAGAAAATCATTTACCCACTGGCACTGTAGCTGGATTCTCCATCCATATGGTTCCATATGTCCTTTCAGTGTGATTTAGATTAAAACTCAAGTGTCCCTGGGCAAATATTGTTCCCTTTCTTTTGCTTATGGCTGGGGAGAGAGGTTTCCAAGATCATATTCTCTATCTCCCTGGCCTCCAAGAGGTCATTTGGCTCTTCCTCTTGGCATGTTTCCCCAATGTTAGTTAGCACAAGTCCTTCTCAGACATCAGCTCTCTCATTAGTGCTATTGGTTTCAATGGCTCCATGGACACAGTAAATGCAATATTTAACACCCAGGAGGGAAGGGTTTCACTCGAATGGCTCTTTCATCATCTCTGCCCATCTGGAGCTCCCTTTTAAACTCGGGAAGCACTGACTGCCCAGGAAAACAATGCACTTAGGTGACCTTTCCTATGCAGATAGGGCTCCCTAAAAATCAAGTTAGTGCCAGGAAAGGTGGTTTCTGTAGTTGTTGTCTGGGTGGGGGAGGGCTAATCCTCCATGGATGATACTGGTCCTACCATTTTCTAGGGAATTGCACTGAGATTTGATTAGATTTCTTCCTTTGACTGACACCTGTTAATAACCAGCAAGATGGGTAGAGGATGCTTATATTGTCATCCAGAGTTATCTATGATTATTTTTCATCAGTTTTGTCACTCAAGGGCAGCTGTGAAGGATATTATTTTCTCTTAAAATATTGTTACGGATCTACAGACACTGAACTAGGGAAATTGTCCTGCATGTCTGCCTTCACACCGGTTCTTAGAAAATATATTGCCAGGATCACACGTGATATTTAAATAATGCATTCATGCACTTTTATTAACCTAGTTTTGATATGGCAGCTTGGTGACAGAGATATTTATTCCCTATATCAATCCTGGGAGTATAGTTTCATCCACGTTGTTGGGTTTTTTTTTAAACCAGACTTTGTACTTTAAAAATTTTTCTGAACTAGATCCAGACCTTTTGAAGTTCAAGTTCAAGGAGTCTTGGGCAAGAAAGAAAAAAGATGTTAAGAGAAACAAATATGTCATATCACTTGGAAACTCTAGTTGAATGTAAATACAGAAAAATGGATGCTGATACTAAAAGTCAGCTGTCGTGACGCTGAGAACATAGATAAGAAATGAGTGAAAAATGTATAACATTTAAAACAAAATAAAAAGTTCAACTAAATTAGTCTTGCCTTTTCCCAGACAACAAAAATCTTCAAATTTTTTTAATGTGTGGGCAAAAACAGCTGTCTTTTAGATGTTTTCTTTGCTCAGATGAAAAAAAAAAAAGGGATAGATTTATGTAGAATACCAAGGGTCAGAGCGCAGTTAGCCAAGAGAACTGCCCCAGAACTTTTTGATAGAAAAATGTCCCTTGGTTCAGCAAGTCCTGGCCTAACAAGGGAGCATGTCCCTGTCACAGTGTGGAGCAGTCACACCTCCTCCTGCCCCATTCTCGAAAATGCAGGGCTGCGTCTCCTGTCCTTCAAGCAAATTCTAGGACATTGGGGAGCTCTTTAATTACCCAGGCTCAAAAAAGAGAGGACTGTCCATCTCTTGTCCTTTAGGGCTTTCTTTTTTTGAGACAGAGTCTCAACTCTGTCACCCTGAATCATAGTTCATAGCAACATCAAACTCCCAGACTCTAGAGATCATCTTGCCTCAGCCTCCCAAGTAGCTAGGACTACAAGTTCCCACCACAAGGCCTAGATAGTTATTCTACTTTTATTAGAGACAGGGTCTTGCTCTTGCTCTGGCTGGTCTCCAGCTCCTGATCTCAAGCAAACCACCTTCCTCAGCCTCCCAGAGGACTAAGGTTACAGGTGTGAGCCACTGCCAACGGCCAACTTCAGGAGCTTTTGTGGTGTCTGCCTCAGCCAGCAGCCCCTGGAGATAGATGCTGGGGCACTCATCTCCCTTTCTCTGTGCCGTACCTTGGCACATCCTGGTATTCACAATTCCCATCTGCAATTACAGACTCTGAGAAAATATGCCAAAGACATTTTTAAATCACTCATTTAATGCCCAGTAACTGGGGCTGTTCCTAGTCATGATGTATAAAAACGAAGCGTATTTATTCTGTCTTTCCCCCAAGCTAAACTGGGTGGGTATAAAAATTTTTCCACCTCTTTCCATCTGCCTTTTTTTTTGGATCTATTTTTGCCATTTTACCGTTTTGATTTTCTTGGTTTATTTTCTATTTTATTTTAGTTTTTTGATCTCCTCCCCTTCCATCCCCAGTGCCCCCTTAGAACTATCTTTGAAGTAGAATGGAGATTTTTTTTTCCAGAAAATGCAATTCATTAGAAAACTCTTTTCTATCATTCCGTTTTTTATTTACAGCATAATTTTAGAACTGAACATTTAAAAACGTAGGCAGAAGAGGAAGGAACAAGAAAAAAGAAAAAAATAAGAAAACGATGTTTGTTTTTAGAATGGTTTCATAAAGTGTATCATTGTTTAATTCTTTAAAAACCACTAATATCACCAGGCATGGTGGCTCACATCTATAATTCTAGCACTGTGGGAGGCTGAGGCACGTGGATTGCTTGATCTTGGGTATTCAAGACCAGCCTGAACAAGAGCAATACCCCATCTCTACTAAAAACAGAAAAAACTAGCTGGGCATTGTGGGGGCCCCTGTAGTCCAAGCTACTCTCCAGACAGAGACAAGAGGATCAAGATCACTTATACCCAAGAATCAGAGGTTGCTGTGAGCTCTGATGCCTTGGCACTCTACTGAGGGCCATGGAATAAGACTCTGTCTCAAAAGAATAAACAAAAGGCAGGCGCAGTGGCTCCCTCCTGCAATCCTAGCATTCGGGAAGGCTGAGACAGGTGGATTGCTTGAGTTCACAGGTTGAAGACAAGCCTGAGCCAGAGCAAGACCTCATCTCTAAAAATAGCTGGGTGTTGTGGCAGGCACCGGTAGTCCCAGCTACTCGGGAGGCTAAGGCAAGAGAATCGCTTGAGCCCTGGAGTTTGAGGTTGCTGTGAGCTATGACACCATGGCACTCTACCGAGGGTGACAAAGTGAGACTGTGCCTCAAAATAAATAAATTAATTAAAAATAAACAGAACAGAACAAAACAATACCCCCTTACTAATCTCCAAGGTCAAGGGTCACAAAGAATGGGGACATAAACCCAGGTTTTCTGACTCACATTTCACTGCTCTTTTCACAGGAAGAAACCAAGAACCCTGAACCAGGACTAAAGTTAACTGAGTTTCTGCTCTATAAAAGGATAGGGGGATTTTAATAATGCTAAGGGTCAAAAAGTAAACGGATCCTAAATAAATTTTAAGATTTTTCTTAGTTTCTCACAATAGGTAAGAATGTATTTGGGACTGTCCCTCACCATGTGAGTAAGGCTGCTGATTCGATCATCAGTGGAGCATGCTGACCTCTGAGCTCCAGGCACATAGACACTTCTTACTTCATTAGCATAAAGGAATTGCCTTGTCCCTGGCTGGAAGAACAGTTCTTAGAAAAACCAATGGAAGCATTTCAGACAATGGGATGTTTATGAAGATGTGGGCTCATGCTGGGGAAGAGGCCACCACAACGTGCACTGCTGTCTGTCTATACAAGCTCCACGCTGCTTCCTTCAGAGACAGAGCATGTCTACCAGCTAAGAAGAATAATTATTCCCGGTATTTACAGTTGCTGAAGAATTGCCATGAACTGTATAATCTTGTTGTTCACAGAAACCTTTAGGATAGGGCAGCACCTGTGGCTCAAGGAGTAGGGTGCCGGTCCCATATGCTGGAGGTGGCAGGTTCAAACCTAGCCCCGGCCAAAAACCAAAAAAAAAAAAAAAGAAACCTTTAGGATAGACTTAGACTGATTATGCCCACAGAGGCACTGCCCACAGGGACCCTCCAGAATTGATCCCTCTGCTTGCCTAATGGCACCCGCAGCTGGACACTGACCACCCCCATCCCCCATCTCCATGCATACTTCTCCTGTGGTCTTCCAAATCCCAGGAAATGTCATCAATGTCATCTTTTTTTTTTTTTTTCTAAAGGCAGAATCTCACTCTGTCACCCAGGCTGGAGTTCAGTAGTATGATCATACCTTGCTGAGGCTCTAATTTTTTTTTTTTTTTGGTGGGGGGAGACATGGGGTATTACTTTGTTGCTCAGGCTGGCCTCAAACTCCCAGCCTCAAGAAGCAAGTGTTCTACCTTGGCCTCCCAAATTATTAAGATTACAAGCAAGAGACACCATGCCCAGCGGCAACGTCATCTTTCCAGTTTCTTTAGCCAAAATGTTTGGAGTTGTTTTAATCAATCTCTCTCTTTTTGTCTATACCTATTTCCTGTCCATACACAATCCTATGAGCTCTACCTGTATGATATAATAAAGAATCTTAGAATGAGTCACCACCTTCACTGCTCCCATGCAGGGCCAAACATGGGTCTCCCAACTGCCTTCTTCCATTACCTCTAACAGGCTATTCTGAACCCAAGGCCAGGTCATGTTCACAACTGTCAGTAGTTCCTCATTTCATTCTCAGTGAAATATGTGGTCTGCCTGCCTCCCCACCCCTTCTCTCCCAGATAATGCCTCTTTTTATAAGACCCATAAAGACAGAAAAATTTACCTAATTTTTTTTATCACTGTATCTCTAGATCATAGAACAGTACCTTGCATACAGTAGGCTCCAAATAATTAGTTGTCAAATGAATTAATGAACAGGAGGAGTTAAGAACCTCAGAGCTGAGGTTGGGAGTTTTAGACTGAGTGGTTGTTACAAGTAAATAATGAAAGAGATGCTGAGAAAGAATATTTAAGATGTTTTGTTTTACATCAAAAAGGTACCCATCCTCTTTTATGTTTTCTTAGAACTGAAGAAAACTTGGAATTTCTGTTCTACCTGTTTTCTGTAGGGATTCTATGGTTTTTGCTTGATGTTCTTCAAAGGCTGAATCACTTAGGGCCCCAGTTAAATTCTGGTTGCAAATTATTTGTATGTAATTGAATGGGAGGGCAAAAGACATAGAACAAACTCACCCTGACTTTTACTCCTATGCCAGTTACCCACTTGTTTGCAGGTATTTAAACTACATTCCAACTCTGAGGCTGCTTGGCAAAGTTATGGGCTATCCTCATGCTGTCCAAAAAAGGAGTTTACTGTCTTGGGCTGAGATTATGAAACCTCAATAGCCCCAAGGGTTACAAGACTGGATTGACACCCAGTCTATCTTGTAATGCAGAAGCCCTTTGCAAATCTACTGCTTAGGCTTGTCTAGCCTAAATGGAAGGGCTGGTGATGCAAATGGGAATTCGTAAGGAGCTGATCTGCCCTGAGACTGTCAGTGCCTAAAGTGTCTACTGGGCAGGCTTCCCGGGAAAAGAACAGATCTGAGGTCTGAGGTCTCACGTAGTAGAAAGTGGCAGAGTTACATGATGTCTACATGCATCTCAGAAACCAAAGAAACTCTCTGCATCCCTTTGGAAAATATTCCATTTCCTTCCAGAAATCAGCAGTAAAACCAATACGGTCTCTTGAAGATCAAGAAACTCTAAATTCAGCTGAGTTGTCACAGTACTTCAGGACTACTTTCAACTATTACAAAAAAATGTTAAGTATATTTGTACATAATTTCAAACTTAGAGAAAAAATTACAAAATCTCCCACTTACCCTCATTTACCTTCACCAATTATTAATATTTTGCCGAACTCTGTTTACTGTTTCAACTCACATGCTTACTTTTTTGTATTTCTATGAATAATTGAGAGTAAATCTGAGCTGCGATGCTCCTCTCTCCCCCCTTAGAGTATTTCAGGGCTGACTTCCTAAAAACAAAGACATTCTTTATAGAACCATGAACCAATTTACAAAATCAGGACATTTTAGCACTAGGATAGAACTTTTCATAATGTTATGTGCAAAGGTAATCCATTTTCTCTGGAATATCCTTTACAGCTTTCTAACCTCCTGGTTCAGGAGCCAATCCAAAGGCTTGGCTTTGCATTTAGTTTTCAAGCACCTTTATTCTTTAATAATGTGGAACTATTTCCCCAGCTTTCTTTCTTTCCAATCTTAATGCTTTTGAAGATGCAATCCAGTTCATTTGTAGAATGTTCCTTAATCTTAATTGAGAGGCATGCTGGATGCTTTCCCGCTGTGCATTCAGGTTACGTATTTTTGGCAGGAAATACCCAGAACTGATCCTGTATCCTTCTTGGAAGGGCATGATATAGGTTTTCTGTCACTGGTGATATTTACCTTTGACTGCTTGGTTAAGGTAACGTCTGGGAGTTTTCTGTTACCTCAAGTTACAATTCTTTTTCCTTTGAGATCTATAGGTAACTATATAAAGATATCTTAAAGCTATGTACGTATCCTGTTCTTCATCAAATAGTCATCGCTTAGTTTTAGTATTCATTGATGATTATTACTTGGGTCATTTATTTCTGCAGTGATTACGAAATGGTAATATTCAATTCCATCTTTTATTCTATGTTACTAGTTGCAATTATACTGTGCAAGAGTTTTTTCCCCCTTTTCTTCATTCATTTATTCAGTTATCTATATAATTCCATACAAACTCATTAATTTTCTTTTCATTCAATGAATTAACATCTGTCGTTTCTGTTATAATCTGTTAAACACCATTTTTTTTTACATTTTCAGACTTGAATTGTTTAGTAGGAGCCCTAATTTGTTTAGTAGGAGCCCCTGCGAGCTGCTTCTGTGCCATTTCAAATGTTCTCCTTGCTTTGTGAATGCTCCTTTGTTTTGTGAACCATGATGATGGTGTAGGCTCATTTCAGACCCATTTCCTCGCCTGTCCTAGATCCAATCGTTTCAGCAAGGAGTTGGAGTGGCTCTTAAATGGTTTGTATAGCTCTTTTCCTCATTTGTCTTGTTAGCTTGAAAGTTAAGATGTTCTTGTTACTTTTGAGGAAAACCTGTAATGAGCCAGAGCTTTTACAGACCTTCGCATGAGCATGGGCCTAAGAGACTTCCACAGACCAGCATTTGGGGTATTTAGGACCAAGGTGAACCAGGCCTTATCACAGATAACAGTTTCTCTCCCTTTCTCTCTCTCCTTCCCTCCCTTTCTTTCTTTTTTTCCTTCCTTCCTTCCTCACCATAAGTTTGTTTCTGGTATAAATAGTTCATTGATGCTATGCCCACACAGGAAATGTTTTAACCAGCTAATTGCTTAGGCAAAAGTCTGATTTTAAAAATACTACATCAATACAATAACTAAGAAAATGCTAAGAAGGCTATGTTAACCAGTTTGATGAAAACATTTCAAATTGTATATAAAACCAGCACATTGTACCCCATGATTGCATTAATGTGCACAGCTATGATTTAAGAAAAAAATAATAAAAATAAATAAAACTACTACCTGGGAACATACTGTAGATTTAACCAATCCGTGAGTTCAGACTGGGCAGTCTGATAATCACCTTCAAAATTGGGAAGCGAGTATTAGCAACTATGGAAAATAAAAGTGGTAGGAACATACTATTGAAAGGGAATACTAAGTTAGAGACATTGTTTAGATCAGAAGCAAACTCTGCTCTAACTCCTGAATAATTATAATAATACAATAATGATTGATTGTAAAAGCATCAACGGAAAGTTTTGCTGCAAATCTCTATCATGTCAATTCTCCAAACATATGCACAAAGATGTATCCAGAAGAGAATTAGTGCTGTCTAAGCTCCCCAGTCCTCAGACTGGTAGAAGTGGATAGAATATCAAATAGAAGCTTTTGTTTTCTACCTGAATTGTTAGAGGTGTGACATTTTTCCAACAGGTGAAACATTCTTCAGAAAGAACCTGTCATAGCTTGAGTCCCAGCTCCCTTGTTAGTGAACTGTGAGGCAGGAGAACATTCTGGCTTTTACTAGAAAGAACTCCATGTTTAAGATGCCTTGTTCAGTTTGGAGGCTCTGTCTCTGACATATCCTGGGTATTCCTCGGTACCTGCTGTGTTCACATCAGTGGTAGGAAGGTCTTTATGAAGAAAATTCTACCTCTTCAGTGTTCAGGACCCAGGGCTAGAGTCATATCATTCAATTAGTTTAATAGTGAGAGACATGTGTGTAAGTCAGAGTCTTTACCTGTTTCACACCTGGCCTTCCCTTCCTCCAGTTTGCTCAATGATCCTGAGTAAAGTAGACTGGACATTGGAAAGGAGATTGAAAGGGCCTTCTTTTGTACCAACTTTGGGTCAAAAGGACAAAATAGAGTTTCTTAGAAGCAAGACTCAGGAAGAGCTGAACGCCGAGGGAGGTGCAAGGTGGAAAAGGGGCCTCTAAGGGCTGCCTCCATGACCATCTATCCTTGCAAGATGCTCCCTTCTCGCATGAAATGAGTTTCTACTACATGAATAAACTTTAATCCCCAACCCGCTCTCAGTTTCTAAGCACAGAACTGTGACTCTCCCTGCAAGTGGTTGTGTAGCTCTTTCTCCAGGTGGGGGAGCACAAGGCCAGCTGAGAGCTGAGTGCTCCTGGCCTGAACTCCTCTTCCCTATAAAATGCTCTCCAGCAGCCCGGAACCTAGTGAGGTGCCCTCCTGCATGGACCAGGCATGGTCATGGCCCAGTGAAGACACTCTGCCAAACTAATGGCTGGTCTTGTTTTTAATTCAAGTATTAAAATAGCAGTGATTTGGCACTGATTAGCAGTGTTAGTCCTGAAGGCCAACGGAGGACTGGAATTCAATGTGAGGCTCTAAACAATTACTTCCTTTAGATAATCACTTTTTTAGAGGCCAACTGTGCATATAAATATCACATCATGCCAGGGCTTGGAGAGTTTTTATCAGCATCAACTCAGGCAACTTCTAAAGCAATTGTGCCCCTGGCTCTAGAAATGGCCCGATACAACCAAACTGGCCAAGGGACTCCCAGAGAAGAGGCTGGGAGGGCTCGGGCCAATCCTCTTTGGAGGCCCATGTTTCTTTGCTCAGCAACCAGTGGCCAAGTTCTCTATAGCTGTACCTCCTTAAAGATGTATTTGTAATTATTTTATCTCTGATGGGTAGGAAACTGGAGCCACATACATTAGAAATACATAATTAGCTGGTAGGACTAAGGTAGGTTGGTACATGTAATGTACTTGATTATACCAAACAACTCCTAGTTCAGCTAGGAGGGACAGGCCACTCAAGTGATACAGTTGGACATAACATAGGGCACGTGACAGGTACAGACAGAGTCTTGTGGGATGTTTTCCTAGTTCACGCCAGGAGGGAAGGGGAGGAAAACTGCACAAAAGGGGCTAACTGAGCTGAATCCTGAGTTACAAGCTTAACAGCCAGAGAGGAGAGGGGCAACAGCTGGTACAGAGGCTGGAGTCAGGATAGGGAAAGGCTACTATCCATGTCTACAGGTTGAGGTTGTGTAGTGGGTGCTGGGGGAGGCAGGTGGGCTGGAGGAGCAAGGGAGGGAGGCTGTGAGGAAGATGCAGACCCTTCTTAGCAGCACAAGAAATCCAGACAGGGTTGGAAATGTGGAGTCTAGAATTGCACGGAGCCAGAAACAATGGAAACGCGAGGTGTAGCCCTTAATGCTTGTTCACATCCTTGGGCCTGACGGGAAGCCTGGGCCTCAGAGACAGCATAGGTGCCAGCCCTGCCCCACCTCTGCTCATTAGATCTCTTAGTCTGGTGGCTAAGAACTGAGATCCCACCCCTGTCTACAGCAAGCCTCTCAGCCTGCTAAGTTCCCCAAGGCATAACTTTTCATCTCTCAGAATATATAGACACACACTGAGCAAAGCAATTTAATATGCAATCTGTGCATTAATACAATAGAACCTCCAGAATTGACTACCTCCCTACACTGACCACCTCCTTAAGTTGACCTAATTTTTATAGACAGACATGACTCACACGTGCGTATCAATACAGCAGGCCTACTTGTTTCTTATGTTGACCATCTCTGTATATTGACCACTTGGTCACAGTTTCTGGGGTGGTCAACTCATTTCCATTTTAAAAACTAGTTCAGTTAATACACAAATATTTATTAGGCAGACGTTATGAGCCAGGCACTATTCTAAGCACTGGGGATATAGCCACAGCTATGCCCTGGTGGAATTTAAAGTCTCCTTGAAAAAATCCAAGAGCTAAGCCCTCCTGAGCACTTGCCACCTGCCAGACACAATTCAAAGCATTTTCTGGGAATCAACTAATTTGTTCATCACAACTCTAGATGGCAGGCATCATGACTCCCTGGCACACAGCAGCTGAAGCACAGGCATGCTCAGGAAGTTACGCAAAGCTACCCACCTACTAAATGCAGCTGGGAATAGAACTCAGGTAACCTGGTTTCAGACACTGTGCTTTTAAGCAATGAAATTATTCTGCCTCCGAAAGAATGAAATCAAAGTTCAAAGAGGTTAAATAATTTTAACATCACCCAGTAATTCTGATTTGTATAAAAAGCTCATGCTTCAGCCAGTCTACTATAATCACATATATCTAGAAGTTTTCCCAGTTGGGAGCGATGATCTGTCTTTAAGACAAGAGTTTTCAACGACAAAGGAGTTGCTGAATATTATGTGTTCTGATCATTGTCCCAAATTCCACTTATTCACTTAAGTAATAAGTAATTCACTAACCGCCCTGTTGTATTCCTTGAGATGTGGGATTTACGTACCAAACTATAGCTCTTCAAATCATCAAAACCTTGGTTATCTTCTCATCTGTCCTTTTAGTCAATGCCAATCAGGGACAGATATTTATTAAGACATATAAAAGATGTCCTGGGGGTGTCCCTATATTCCTGGGTGGAGGGTGCCGAGAGTCACCAGGGAGAAGTTAAAGGCAGTCACATTGATTCTCTGCTATTCACACAATCCCATTTTCACTCTCTAGGCTGGTGAGATCTGGGGAAAACAGTTTACACCTAATTAAATTATATTCCTACAAATCTATTCATTTTTACTCAATAACACTGAAGTCTATTTGTTTCTTGCCTACCCATTAAGGCTCTTAAAATCTGCCAGTGTATTTTCCAGATGAATATCATTTCGTTTTTTGAAAATCTTTCAGACCTTCTAAAATGTTGAGATTAAAAAGCAATCTTTTATTTCAGCACAAATATTTGAGATATGGAGTGTCAGAAAAGTGCCCCAAGCAACTTCGAAAGCTAACATTTCTGTTCCTAGGAAAGTGATCATCTATAATCATGTTTTATTTGGAGACCTTAGAAATCGCAAAATACTCCTATCAACTCCTTATGCTTATTTTAAACATATACATTTGATATAGGGGCTGGTCAAATGCTTATTTTTTTTTTTTTTTTTTTTTTGTAGAGACAGAGTCTCACTTTATGGTCCTCGGTAGAGTGCCGTGGCGTCACACAGCTCACAGCAACCTCCAACTCCTGGGCTTACGCGATTCTCCTGCCTCAGCCTCCCGAGCAGCTGGGACTACAGGCGCCCGCCACAACACCCGGCTATTTTTTGGTTGCAGTTTGGCTGGGGCTGGGTTTGAACCCGCCACCCTCGGTATATGGGGCCGGCGCCCTACCGACTGAGCCACAGGCACCGCCGTCACTGTCAAATGCTTATTAAAGACCTTTAATTTTAAGGTTCTCATACCCTCATATTTATCTATATAACCTTTGCAAAAGCAATTTAGGACTAAGGTGGATTTATTGTTTCTGGTAATAATAAGGATAAGCCAGTGGATGACAGAGCATCATCTTGTCCATACAGTGTGTTTCTAGAAAGAGTGTGTATGGTGGTAATTATATAGTCTTGGCTAGACCTTGGGAGTCCTGGATTCTCCTTCCAGCTCTGCTACTACTGGTAGCAGACTGACCTTGGGGGAGGTTGGGGGAAGAGAGAATAATCCTCTTTGGACTTCAGGTTTCTTGTCCATGGTGAGAGTGAAGTCATCCTCAAATAAAATGGGGCTTGCCATGTTACCCTGTCCATTAGTAACAGGCCCAGTACTGGAGAGTCGAGATCCTTCCTGATTTCTGAGTCAGTTCTCTGGATGTAAAATGTCAGCATGAGTTTCTCCTGCTCCTCTGGGCAGGGCACCTCTGGTTTTTGGTTGACTTATTTTCCCATCTTCCTGCTTGCTTGGTGGGGTTAATCACATTCCTGGGCATTTGCACACTTTGACAATAGTTGAAGGCTATGTTAACTAGTTTGATAAAAGTATATAAAAACTAGTTTGATAAAAGTATATTAAAAAGTATATAGAAACACTGTACCCCATAATTGCATTAATGTACACAGCTATGATTTAATAAATAAATAAATAGTGGCAGTGGGGGCTCGGCACCCGTAGCACAGTGGTTATAGTGCCAGCCACATACACCGAAGGTGGTGGGTTTGAACCCAACCTGGGCCAGCTAAACAGCAGCTAAACAACTGCAACAAAAAAAATAGGCATTGTGGTGGGCCTCTGTAGTCCCAGCTACTTGGGAAGCTGAGGCAAGAGAATTGCTTGAACACATGAGTTGGAGGTTGCTGTGAGCTGTGATGACGCCATAGCACTCTACTGAGGGCAATATAGTGAGACTCTGTTTCAAAAAACAAAAAAAGAAAAGAAAAGAAAAAGTGGCAGTGGGAGGCATAGAGGACTGAAGAGTCCCCTGAGGACCTTTTAGTCAAAATGCATTTGCTCTCCCCTCCACCTTCACTCTTCTCTCCAGCCTGGCTCAGCTTGCTGTACCTAGAAAGTCACCTGTTAGCTTCCAGATGATTCTGACATGAATCTCCCAGCCCCACCTCATCTAGGATATCCAACATATCCATGCACAGTAAACTGGAAATTTAGTGTCTTTCCCAATAAAGACTTGGCAGAAGCTCCTTAACGCTGCTGTGGCCTTTGACCTGACTACCAGCGAGTAGACTAGCAAGTAATTCTATTCCCCAAGCACCTAAATTCCCTTTTCTTTGGTAAATCACTAGCAAAGTGCTTCTAAAATACTTCAAAGATGTTCTAAAATTCTCCTAGAAACTTCCTACAGCCAGAAAAGATATTTCTCCATGACGTATTCCTTTCGGAGGGGTGACTTGGGAACACCTTTTCCAACTGTAAAATCAAATCCTTCTCAGACCTGTGTGTACACAATGACATCCCCAAGGACACAGATTTGAAGAACTTTTTCTTATGACATCATTCAGTAAGAAATTCCCTCAATTCCAGACACTTTATTGATTATATGTTTTTGGACCCGCCAGCTCATTTGGGTGACAGCTGATTCTTGCCCTTGTATTATCCTTGTATGTTACCGGCTTTAAAAGACCTTGAAAAGATCATGAATATTAAACAGAGACCCTGGGTAGGGACGTTCTTATGCTAAAGACTATATCACTGTTTATCAAGGTCTGTTTGTGTTTCACTCAGATATGTATTTGCTGGGCAGTGTTTTTATTGTTTGTCCTAGTGGAAATAACAACCCATGCACACACAAAAAAATCTTTTGCTTTTAAGATTTAAACAAGAGATGTGCCGGAGCCAAGGGCAGGATGCCTCTGAGAATGACAAGCTATTCTGCATGGGTTCCCTGCCTCCCCCCCTCGGAAGCTGCTTTATTGAGGGCCATCTGGTCAGCCCGGCATGCTTGGAAGTGCGACACAGGGTGCAGATGGATGGGTTCTTGGAGAGTTCTTTAAAAACCCGTGCACCCAACCCCTGAATCACCATATGCCAAAAGGTCACCTCATCCTGAGTGGCACCCTTCCTGAATCTCTGTGTGGTTTTTCGTTTAGAGTAGGCACCCTGGTGCTTTTAGGGGTTAGGGGTTTTAATTAATGCATTACAATAATTACTCTAAGAGCCAGTATCATTGACATCCATGTCTTCATGTCATCTGAGGTTTAAAATAAAACTGAAAGGAAGAAGTGGGGGTGTGCTGAGTGTTCTCTGCCAGAGGAAAGCAGAGTGAGCCCTGCCAATTCGGCGGCAGCAGCCCAGGTCCAGGGCTCTCAATTTGGTCACTGTCCTTCTGCAGGAAAGCCAGCAGTGGCTACCATATCTTCGAGGCACAGAAAGTTGTCTTATCTCTCCTCTGCAGGTAGGTAGTGAACAGAGGCGAGCAAATTAAAAGAAGAGTGCAAATGAGAGGTGGAATTATTAGTCTATTTATCCTCAACTTAAGTCATGCCCTCCAGAAATAAAAAATGCATTTAGAAAGTGCATTTATTCTCTGATTTTGTTCAAGTGATTTTTTTCCTAGAGGTAAAAGGTTAAGCACTGTGACATTTACAGTTGTCTCTCAGCCCCAGGACTCCCCCATCCCTGCGCCCTTTGCAAAGCACTCAGCAAATCCATTAGGATCCAGCCCACGATGGAAGCCTAGGGCCAGGACATCCCCTCCACCCAGGGCACTCCAGGCCCCTCCCTATGTCTTGTCTGCCTCATCACAGATTCAGTGGCCCTTTCCCAGAGTGACAAGTCGATGTAACCTCCAGCTGGTGCCTTGCTGTGTGTGGCACCCGCTTCCCAGGAGTCCCTTGACAGTGTGGGAAATCTCATTAAAGCCTGACATTTGCTGCGCATCCCCAGAGGGCAAAGGTGCCCATTCCAAACACAGAGCCTCACTGCAGGGCCCAGCAGGCAGCGTGGTGGCATTAGGACTGAGCTGTCAACCTGAAGTCTCCTGTCCCTCGGCCTCCACCATGTCCCACCGCCCTGACAAGCTCATGTGCCCCTGCAGGACCCTTTCTATTTGGGAGCCTGAAAATATTCTGCTCTCCTCTGTCCTCTCAGCATTTTCCTCAGTGTCTCCTTGTACAAAAACCACTTTGCCTGCAGTTTGTTAAAGCCACCCTCGGAAAATGAACAATCCTTCCATCCAGTGCCTTTCAATTTGGCCTCCTGAAAGGGACAGGAGATCCGAAAAAGAAAGGTCTTCTCCATGGACCCCCAGGAGGAGCCATTTTATTTCTGTGCACAGCTGGATGTGCTGGACTGTGGTCTCTGACTAAACCCTCATTGGCTGGGAATTAATGCAAATTCAAAAAATGCCCCAATGGGCTGACTTCCCTGGTGCTCAAGCAGCTGACTGGTAGTGCTCCTGGTTCCCAGAGGCAACGTCTGGTGAGCAGCTCCTCTGTTAACACACTAGGTGTGTACAGAGGGGTGGAGACCCACCTCGTGGAGTACAAGGGTTCATTTGTACATCAAGTTTTTATATACAGTATAACCTCTGTAAGCTGACCACCCAAGAAACTGTGACAAACTTGTCAACAACAGAGATGGTCAACATAAGGAACGAGGCCTGCTGTACTGATATGTACACTTGGTACATGTCTGATCTATGAAAATCAGGTCAAATAAGGAGGTGATCAGTAAGGAAGGTGCTTAACTATGGAGGTTCTTCTATATACATTTCCTTAATATCCACGGTATATGTATTTTCCCTAAGTGATAAACATCTCTTTCCCAGGGTTAACTTGTGGTTAATGGATCCAAGCCACTCCCAGCATCTTCATCTGAGTTTTACCTACCTGAATTCTTTCTAACTCAGGCTCTATTTCTTTGTCTCTCCTCTCCAGCCCACCATTGCTGCATTAATACTAGCACCTCCTGTGTCAGTGATCTATTAATGTTTTACACACAGAATCCTTATTTTGCATCAACTTTCCAAGGTATTTTTATTGTCATCCTATCGTTCATTCTTTAATGCTTCTATGTGAACTATAGATTAGTCAGTGTTCTCCAGTGAAGCAGAATCAAAATATGGATGTGTGTGCACGCGCACACACACACACGTGTGCACATATATATACAGAGAGAGGGAGAGATATTATAGAAACTGGTTCATATGCTAAAAAAGTGAATAAGTTCCACATTTTGCTATCTGCCAGCTGAAGAACCAGGGAAACTGGTGAGGGTATAATTAGTTGAGTCCAAAGGCCCAAGAATCAGGAATACTGGTGCCTGAGATCAAGAGAAGATTAATATCCAAACCACAGTAAATGTACCCTTTCCCTGACTTTTGGTTGTACGCATCCCCCTACAGAGTTGACGATGCCCCTTTACTTTGGTGAAGGCATCTTCTCATTTGAGTCTACCAATGTCAATGTTCATCTCTCCCAGAAACAACTTCACAGACACATGGGGAAATGGCGTTTCACCAACTATCTGGCATCTTTTAGCCTAAGCAAGTTGACACGTCGAGTCCGTCATCACTAACTTCACACAGAAAAGTACAGAAGGCAATGGACACGTATTCACGCACCATCAGAATTTAATGTGTTATATTTTGCCACTTTTACTTCAGAATATTTTAAAAGAATGAATGAAAACTATTTGTTTGGTATCTTCTCTTTTGAATCCTTCTCCCCATTCTGATTAAGGCAGCCACAAAGTTGGTAGGCCTCCTATCTGGTCATGTGTATATAATTCTTTTTAGGAGAACAATGAGCTGGTGAGATGTTGAGTAACTTGGCCAAGGCTGCTCAGCTACACCAAGGAACCAGGCCTGGAATGCCAGCTCTTTCCTGGATTCTGACCCATTGGCATGCACAGACACATTCAGAAGGATGACAAAGGGACAGGAATGGGAAAGATGCAAAATCACCACCTAAAAAAAGAGAGAACATGGCAGAGCGGGAGGGAAGGGAAGGAATGGCTCTTTTGAATTCAGTGATCTGGCAGGAAAGTAGCTGGACTGAGCTTTGGGCAGCATCCACTTTTAGGGAAGTAGCTGGACTAAGCTTTGGGCAGCGTCCACTTTTCACTGGGTGTCTAACCCTATACAAACATCCTCTTTCTTCCCATCTCCAAAATTTCAGAGCTTTCTGATAGTGTCTGTAAACCTAGTGAGGGTACTTTGTCCTTAGATCTGAATCTTTTCCCTCTTTCGATCTATCATCTTGTACTTCCAAGCTGCAATGGGTCTCACCATGTCTTATAGTAAACATTCTACAAGATCTCTGGTAGTGGATAAAGCTATTATTCTAAAGTTCAAGATCCAGCCATTTTGGATATCCTTCGTACATCTGTCAAAGGATGATAATTCCAGGTCCTCTGACTATCTCGTGGGGTCATTTGAAGGATAGAACAAGTCAAAAGTCATTTATTTCATAAATAGTTGCTGATTATTTACGAAGTGCACAGAATTGGGATACAAATGGGAGCAAAACAGACTGCTATCATCATAGAATTTGTTATAATCTACTTAAGAAGAGAAAAAGAAAAACAGAAAAACAGTAAGATGTGTTTTCCTTAAGGAGGAATAGAAGGGTCTCTGAGGGCCACCTCATATGGACATAAGAGATGAGAAAATCTTCCAAGCTACCTCTAAGGGTAGGCCGGGTAGGCCTGGTTGGCCAGGAGAGGACGGGGGTGTTCATGTGCTATGTTCCACGCGTGGGAGACAAGGTGATTTTGAGACATGCTGGTTCCATCATACGAATAACTATCAGTCCTTATCAGCACCTGTAACTAATTTCCCTTGGATTTTTCTGGGAACGCTGAAGCATTCCAACTCTTCTGCTTTGTGTCCTTTCTCTGTATCTTCCTGTACACCAAGTTTCCTTATCCACTTATCTCCAGCATCTTACTGTGACTGTGGAGAGTGGAGGCATAATAAAAACTGATGGAATAAAGGAACTAAAGGAGAATGCCAGATAACATTGACAGTCCCGCCCCTTTGTACCCAAGGGATTCCTCTAACACCCCCACGGAGGTGAAATCCAGATTTATCACTCTGCTTACAGATATTCTAACTCCTTGAACAATTAGTCTGAAGGATCTGACAGATATATTTCTCGGTCTCTCCTTCCTTTTCAAATGTAAAAAGGAGAAGGATTTAAAAAAGAAGGAAAATAATCCCCAGAAAATGCTTCCTTTTGTTTTTTACGGAGCCAATTTTTCTGCACCACTCTTTGAGCCAAGCTCTCCACTCCACAAATTAACTTCTCCCTTGCAAGGAGGACATTGCTCAGATTTTCAAGTGGTATAATTTCTGGCAGAGAAAAGAGCCACTGGAAATATCTCAGAAGACAGTGAGTCAGAGAAAGAGCCTCAGCCAGAGGTTGGCTTTCAAAGTCAGCTCCCCATGGGTAGGAGCACTTGGTCTACAGACTGCCAACGCCTAAGTGGAAAAGATGCAAATTCCCAGGCTGATCAGCCTAGCTTCTAAGAGAATGTGCGACCAAATTATTGATACCAGGAGAGGAAGATCTGTTACATCATAAATTGTGAAATAAAAATTTACCAGCAAGAAGGGCACAGCAGAGAGAGAAAGAAGGAGGGAGGGGTGGGGAAAGGAAGACCAGAAAGAGGGAAGGAGGGATAGGGGTGGGGTCTTGGTGTGTGCCATAACTTTTGGGGCAAAAAAAAAAAAAAATTACCAGCAAGAAAATATGACCTGTATTGATGAGAAGAAAAATCAATCAATTGAAAACAACCTCGAATTGGCACAGATAATACAATTAGCAACCAAAGATACTGAAATAGTTACTATACCTGTGTTCTGTTTGTTCAAACAGTTAAGTGAAAAACAAAAAGCCATGAGAGTGGACAAGCAATGCTGATCAAAATGAAGCAGCTCACCCCATCTTTCTCTGAAGGACCCCAGAAATTCCTCTGTGTAGCAAGAGGCTTCTGCCACAATGGAGAAACAGGAAATTGTTCCCTCCCACCTAAAACAACCAAAAAGCAGACAGAATATACACAGCAATGGTTTTCAAGACCGTGAACATCAGTCAGTGAGAGACAGTAACCCAAGAGAGATGGAAAACAAAGAAAGTAATCCTTATGGTTGCCACAACTCATTGCCTTAAGAATTTACATGCTACAGCATAGGAAGGGGAAACAGGTGGAATCTGAAGGACCCTCTGGGTTAAAGAGATAAAGTTGAGAATCTGGAGAAATCAACGCAGCTAAAGCTTACAAAGCAAACTATTAGGGAGGAGAGGGTTTGCTACAAATCAAGAACTTCAGAGAATCACGAAGAGTTCCCCAGAAAGACTCAACTGAGAACAGATCAGACTATGCATGTAAGGAAACTCCCAAGGCAGGGGAAAGAACCACTCAGAAAGATGAGTAATGGGAGCACACAGGGTCATGAAAAGTGCTTTTTCTTACATGCCACACAGGAAAACCACGTGATTCCCAGGATATGTGGGTAGAGTACTCAGAAGGATTTTCAGTAGTAAGAGCAACAAGCCCTAGAGTGAGCATAACTCTAGTTCTGCCTTGCAAATTCTAAAAGCAAGACTCATATGGCTCAAATTATTTCCCAGTAATTCAAATGTATCCCAGGGCAAAGGTCAATAATATTTCTAGAAAACTAAAAGTGTTCAGGGCACAACAAGGTAAAATTTACAACATCTGGTATTCAATAAAAAATTACCAGCAAGAAAATATGACCCATATTGAGAAGAAAAATTAATCAATTGAAAACGACCTACAATTGATACAGATAATACATTTAGCAACCAAGAATAGTGAAATAGTTATTATGCCTGTATTCCATTTATTCAAACAATCAAAGAGATAGAAAACAACAAAGAAAAAAAAAAAAAACCCAAGCCACAGTTCTAGAGATCAAAAGCTATAATGTGTGAGATGGAAAAAAGAACACTCAATGAGAATAAAGGCGGATTAGATACTGAAGAAGATAAAACAGTGAACTTAAAGACATAACCACAAAAACTACTGAAAAGGAACCATGTAATAAAAAATATGATAAAAGAAAATGTGTAGAAAATTAGTGATCTGTGGGGCGTCAAATGGTCAAATGTACATAAGTGGAATCTTTGACGAAGGAGAGGGAGGACTCGTAAAAAATGTTTTCAAAGACGTTGGACAAAGCTTTTTTATTTACATCAGCACCAAAAGAAGTAAAATACATAGATACAAATCTGACAATATATATAAGATCTATATGAGAAAACCACAAATTCTGATTAAAGAAATCAAAGAAGACCTAAATGAACGAAGAGATAGTCCATATTCATGGATAGAAGGACAATATTATTTTTTTTTATTTTTTATTTTTTGGCCGGGGCTGGGTTTGAACCCGCCACCTCCGGCATATGGGACCGGCGCCCTACTCCTTGAGCCACAGGCGCTGCCCAGGACAATATTATTTAAATGTCAGTTTTTTCCACTGTGATGGGTGGATTCCACAGCTCTCAACCCAAATCTCAGCAATGTTATTCTGTGGATACTGAAACCCTGACTCCACATGTTTTTGTGGAAACAGGAAAGACCCTAAATCACCAACATAACAGTAAAAAAGGCGACAAAGATGGAGGACGGGCAGTACCCACCTTACCAAAAATCTAAGTAAAAGAGACAGTGGGGTATTGGTGAAGGAATGGGCGAATAGATCAATAGAACAGAAAGCTCAGAAACTGAGTCATGCAGCATAGCTGTTTTGACAAAAGAGCAGAGGAAATTCAATGGAGAACCAATGGTCTTTTCAACAAGTATTGCTAGAACAGTTGGCTATTCACGTGCAAAAACATGAATCCAGACTTGGACCACTATAAACTGAATATTTGTGTCACATTCCCCCCATACCTAAATTTATATGTTGAAACATAATCCTCCAAGTGATGGTTTTTGGAGATGGAGATTTTGGAGGGTAGGTCATGAGGGCTCTGCCCTCATAAACAGTATTGGTGCCCTTCCCAGAGGGTCCCCGGAGAGATCTTTGGTCCCATCCAGAATGTGAAGATAGAGCACAAAAGATGGCAATCTGTGAACCAAGAGGCAGGCCTTTGACAGACACTAGATCTGCTTGTACTTTAATCTCGGACTTCCCAAACTCCAGAATTTAAGAAATATTAATACATTTCTATTGCTTATAATCTATTCAGTCTATGATATTTTGTTACAACAGTCCAACAGACACAAAGCCTACATCCTTCACAAAAATTAACTCAAAATGAACCATATATTGAAATACAAAAAGCAAAACAACAAAATCTCTAGAACAGAAGAAAAGTATAAAACAAGGTTCAACATCGCATGTCATTAGGGAGTTGCAATTTAAAACAACTACGACATGCCACCATATAACTATTAGAATGACAAAAGTAGAAAATATTCACAACCCCAAACGTTGGCAGGATGTGAAGCCATAGGGACTCTCAGTCATTGCTGATAGAAATGTAAAATGATGCAGACAATTCTGAGGACAGTCTGCAGTGTCTCACAAAGTTATACAAATGCTTACTCTATGCTACGGAAAATCACTCTCTTCGGTATTTACCTAAATGAGCTAAATACTTATGTCCGCATAAAACCCTACCCCAGAATGTTTGCATGTATTTTAAGACCTAAAATTTCAAGTACCATCTTAACCTCTTTGAATCTCACAGAGCCCCATTGTCTATGTTATCTAATTGTGTGTTCTTTTATGGCCTTATATTTGTTTCTGGCAAATGTATTAAAGCAATTCAGTAGAGAAAGAAGAATCCTTTCACTAAATGGTACTGGAACAATTGCATATCCGTATGCAAAATAATGGACTTCAATCTATTTCATTACCACATACAAAAAAAAAAATCTTAAAATGCATCATAGACCTTGATGTAAAGCAAACTGTAAAACACTTAAAAGGATTTTTAAAAAAAACCCAAATTGATAATAAGACTTCATCAAAATTAAAAACTATTTTTTGAATGACACAGTTTAGAGAATTAAAAGACAACTAAATACGGAGATAAAATATTTGCAAATCATATCGTTAATAAGGGACGTGTAGCTAGAATATAGAAAACTCTGGTAATTCAATAGTAAGAAATACCGACCTAATTAGAAACATTGGCAGAAGGCTTGGAAAACACTGAAAAAGAAATGATGTATTACCGCAGGACAGTACGCACCAAAAGATGCTGACCTCATTAGTCACCAGGGAAAATGCAAATTTTACAGTGAGAAACCACTATAACTCTTATTCCAATGGCCAAAATTAAAAGGACTAACAATACCTGGAGTTGGTGAGGATATGGATAACCTGGACTGCTCAAACACTGGTGGTGGGAGTGTAAAATGATACAACCACTTTGCAAAATCATTTGGCAGTTTCTTTATAAGTTAAATATACACCCACTGTATGATCCAGGCATTCTTCTAGGCATTTAACCAAGAGAAATGAATCCATAGGACCCTAAAGATGGACACACTAATAGTCATTCCAACTTTATGAATAATAGTCCGAAACTAGAAATAGTCCAGATGTTGACCAGCAGGTGAATGGATAACCGAAAGCTGTGGTATACCTAACACAATGGAATGCCATTCGCAATGAAAAGGAATGACGGATCAACACATTTGGCTGAGTCTCAAAACAGTTATGTTGAGTGAAAAGGAGCGGGTTGGTGGGGAAGGAGCACCCACTCCATGATTCTATTTAGCAAAAAAATGTTGCAAATGCAAATGTCACCACTGGGATGGAGAACAGATCAGTGGCTGCCCAGGGTTGACAGAAAGGTCTCAAAGAGAAATGACAAAACTGGGAAGGATGGTTGTTTTGTCTCCATCCACAGTCTTTTTAGTTATTTATTTTTATTTATTTATTATTTTTGCAGTTTTTGGCCGGGGCTGGGTTTCAACCCGCCACCTCTGGCATAAAGGGCTGGCGCCCTACTCCTTTGAGCCACAGGCGCCACCCCTTCATCCATGATCTTGATGATGCTGGCTTTGTGAGTGTTACGTAGACATACACTTTAACTAACCAGATTGTACCCTGTCAATATGCGTGGCTTCTCACGCATCGGTCATGCCTCCATAAAACAGTACAAACCGGAGCTAACTATGAAGCAGCTCCGTGGGTTCCGCGCTGGGACGTGTGGGGGAGGGGGAGGCGCAGGTGGCTGGGTAGCTGGGCCAGCTGCTTCATGAAACGCATGCACTTTTGAGGAAACTCAGAGAGGGCTTAGAACAAAAGTCAGGGAAAGAGAAAGCGTATTTCCGGTTGCTCGGTGGCTATCTACGGGCTCAGAAATTGACATTCTGCCAGCACAGGAGGTCCCACGCTGCCGGAAAAGTCTCTCCCTTTGTTAGAACTCAGAAGGCGTGGCCTCCGAACGTTGTTTCATGATAATCAGGGCTTAAGTGGAATCAGACATACCAGTCCCTTGGATTCAACATCATCCTTAGGTGGCCCCAGGCCCCTGGGGGCTGCTGGGCTGCAGTCTGGCTTGGAAGTGTCTCCATGTGCAATCAGGGATAATTGGTTTCTAACTCTGATCCCATTTATCCTTCCCATCCCCAGCCAGGAAAAGCTGCCTTGGCTCCGTTGTTTTCAGCCTCCAGATTTTCTCACTGTCAGCTGCTGAACATTTTTGTCTCCTCTTTGGTCTCCTTGACCTCACATAGCCTCCCCTCACCTGCGGGCTGCTCCGGGTTCCCACTCCCCATGGACAGCCGTTCTCCTGTGGCCGCCTGGGAAACAGTGCCCCCTTACGCTTCCCCCAGGACATACAGTGGCTCCTGTCCCCAACCCAGAGGGACAGCTGCACAATCCCACTCCCTCCCAATACCCCTTGATGAGCGACATCTCCTTCCTCCATCCTAGTTTCTTAAAAATCAATCACCCCTGTGTCTAGTACACCAACCGTCAGCTTGCTGGGGGCTTATCCTAGCAGTTAGACTTTCGGCAGAGTAAAGCAGAACTCATTTGGGGGTGAGGGTGGGGAGGGGTGAAGAGTCTAGGTTGCAATGACTTTACACATCAATAAGACATATGTTAAAGCTGTTCAAGTTGTTAATGATTCACCACGAAACCTCCAACACCACCCAGGACAAAGTACCTTCCTCACATTAACGAACATGCATACACAGAATGTGAGACAGCTCCGGAGCTTTCAGCTGCCTTTGATAGTACAGGCTCCTGTATCATCCCTGCCACACAATGAAAACCTCAGCCTGAATTGTATCAATGCAAATCACAGGAGCTGCCGGCAAGCTTGTGTATTGTAAGTTATCTGTGGGGCCAATAAAAAGATATCCCATTATCAGCTTTGTCCACTTAACTATTAATAAGGATCCCCCAGCCTTTCATCCCACTTCCCTCTCCTGCTCACATGGCCAGCCTCGAAAAGCCTGGTTAGCTTCCCCACATGCAGACTTAACTAGGGAAAGTGTGTGGGGTGCTTGAAATGTCTGCAGAATGAAATTGTGTCGAATAATGTAAGGGAGCTTTTCAGAGGTGCACAGTCTTTCATCCTAAACACTGGAAGTCTCAGAGCTGCGATGCTCCTGTCCCGAGCCAGGGTTCTTTCAGCCCTTCAGAGAGGGCTCTCTTAGAGTCAGGGGTGGGTAGAGGGAGGTGTGTGCTTTATAAGCTGCTGTTTCGGGGCCGTGGAGGTAGAAGGGAAATGAGGCTGGATGGTCATTCCTTGGGGAGCAGTCTCCTCACCCTCTTCCTCTCTGTCCCGTCAGTTGTGGGGTCCCTCCCTGATACTTCCTCAGGGTGAGCTACAGCCCTGTCCTCTGCCTTCTTCGCTCCACAAGGAACTCTTGTGGGAACTTGACCTGGGAAAGGAGCCAAACCCAGAGCCTAGTAACAAGGTGCCACCCTGCCACACGCACAGGCAGTGCTGTCCTCCCTGAACCCATTATTCATTTAGAGCCATGAGGGGACCGGGAGTCCCACTCGCACCCACCCCAACCCCCTGTGCTAGGAGGCAGCAGAGCTTTCCTGCCTAATTGCAGTCACTTTCTTTCACTTGCGTTTTCTGAAGTATTTTTCCCCTTCCCAGACCCTCCCCTGTTCATTTCTTGGATATTGTTCTACAGCACATTTTATCCACATTTACTGATTCCCTTTCTTTCTTGAAAACAGCCTCACATCCATTTTAGAATCAAGCGAAGTGCACAGAATTGTACAATTGCTCAAAGGAAATTTCTAGAAGAGATGCACTGAAAGGAGTTTTTCTTCCTGGTTGGCCCATCCTGTCCTGGCTGGTGCTCCATGCTGATTAATTACTGATGCACAGGGCTCTCACTTGGTGGTATTCACGCGCTTATACTCTCTCCTGGGACCGTCAAACAATGTCCACAACAATAAAGAACAGCAGAAGAGTTATTTCTCTCAGACTGTGAAGAATCTAAGACAGGCAAAATTGCCTTATGTCTAGAAGTAGTTAGCCGGACAGCCACTGAGATGAGACCGGAAGCAAACCCTTCACCTACTGTCAATCTCCTGTTTCTCCACCAATAGCTTTGCAAGGGGAAGATATGGTGATTACTCGTGCCTGCCTTCCACAGTGTTTCACTTTTTAAAAAACAGTTGGTACAGACTGGGCTTTCTTTTTGAGACAGAAGGAGACTGTCCTGTTATGAAATGCTCTGCTAATCCTGTCCCTCCCGGTTAAATTTTCTCTGTGGTTGACCAACAATGATTATTGATAGTGCTTTTAAAGCCCTTCCTCTTGAAATAGTGTCTGTAACCCATGCAACAATTTAATGTCGGGAAGAAGATTCCTGAAATGCAGATGCAAAAACTGAGGTTTTGCGGAGGTAAAAGACAAACTTCAATGCACCGCAGGGTCTGGGCCTGGGACTCCCAGAGTAGTCTCTTTTTTGACTCTGCTGGCTTTTTCTAACTTGGTTGCCTCTGCAAAGAGCAAAACCAAAACTAGGCTTCTTTATTTTATTTAGGAAAGAATATGAAGAATAAGTTATCTGGGAACCACAAGAGAAACAAGAGGTAAGCAGAATGTGATTACCCACGCTGGAAGGTTGCCATCTACAACAGCTGCAGAATTCCACTGTGAACAAAAAAGCAATATTGACCAAGAAATATCATATTACCTTTCACAGACCCATTCTGATAGTTTGTTCATCACCTGTATTTATTCAAAGGACCTAAGAATCTATCTACTTAGTATGAGAAACCCATTAGGGACATCTGCAGATGCTCAGGGATGTGGTGTCTGAGAGTGACAGTGGGAGACAGGTAAGAAAAATTAATGCATACAGTAAAACCCATTTGGTTTTCTCTTTGTGAAGAAGGGCCCTCGTGAGTCAAGATGATAGAGCAGGAAGAGTTTGGAATGATATGCATGGAGGGAAATGAGATGATGGAAGGATGGGAATAAAGCTTTTGACTGTGATGTCCAACCCTCTGTTGCCAAATTCACATCCAGCCACAAAGGAAGCAGAATGAGCTCCCAGTGCAGAGAAGAACCCCCAGCTTTCTTCTTATTAACTCGAAGATGGAGTTTTTACAGACACAGATAGGGATAAAAGTTCTAGAAAGCAGACTAGACTTCCAGATCAATACTGAAGCCTTTGCAGCACACACTGAACAAATACAGCTTCTGATGCTAAAAATAGAGCTGCTTCCTAATAGGCTGGGTAGGCTTTCAAGGGGCTGAGGTAGAAGGACCAACATTCCAGGAAGCTACTTGAATCAGGCACTCAGGCTGGGAAGGGCCAGAGAACAGGGGTAGAGGAGAAAAAGTAGGGAATAGAGAGAGGGAGAGAATAAGGAGGCGAGGAGGTTGTGTGGGACATGCTACCCTGGAAAAGGAATTGAAAATTTAGGGTGTGGCAGGATTTCAAAGGACCTGCAATGTGGGAGCTTTATTTGTTAGCTTAGGAAAAACTGCTGCAGTCAGGGGTGTGTGTGTGTGTGTACTGTGGGAGGGAGAGGGTTTTGACATGTTTTTATGGGGGCATTTTAGCAAATATTATTTTTTAACAGAAGTGAATAGTCATCAGAACTCTGCTTTTAAAAAGGTAAATTATTTTGGAAAGACTATGACGACAGATGCCCTCAAAAGAATTTGCATATTTCCAGGACCAAAAAGGCCACAGGTACCATTAACGTGAAGGATGATTTTGTCAGCACTGGTTTAGTTCCCATTTAACAACAGGACACTCCAGGTACCTGTGAGAAGGTCCCCGGCTCGCGGGAGAGTGTTTATTACAGAGCATTTGGCTGAAGCTTTCTTGAAACACTTTTCTAATTCTGAGCTTTTTTTCTAATGATTTCTAGCCTGAAAAACGATTCTGCCTTCCAAAAAGCATTCACTTTTTTGGAAAGATGTTGAACCTTCTTTAGAAATGCAGGGAGAAATGTTGTCTCACTTTTTTTTATTTATTTACTTATTGGTTGTACTTAAAATTAAGGTTCATGTTTTTCTGCAGTTTTTACTGAGGTACAGAGGAAAACAATAGGGACTTAACACTTTTATTCCTAAATATGTTGATATCGCTTGCTGCTTGTTTGTTTTAAATAGAGGGCTGGCTGACAGCACAGAAGGACTGTCTCTCACCCATGAGGGGCTTCTCAATGTCATTGCTTTTGAGATCTTCAGGATTCATAAAATAAAGTTTGGTGCATCATTAAACTGTCATGTCATCTGCGCCTATAAACCCACTCTGAATGTTAAGGGTGCCTGGAACAGGCCAAGGCCCTGGTCTGGAGGGAGGCTCATTCCATTCTCTGTCCTGCCTGGAAAAAAATGACTTAAATGTTGTCATTGTTTCATTTCCTTCCCTTTTCATTTAGGGCGAAGGTTCGCACTTTAGCAGCAAATTGCACTTTCTAGCAACATCAGGGACTCTTAAGCATGTCAGGAAAAATCGACCTCCAGTTAAAGTGGGAACAGCCTAGAGAGATTTGCAACAGCAGACGACATGCACGGAGGAGCCAAAACGCAGGATCTTTTTTCAAGAGTTCTTTGTGAGAAGGTGGGTGTTAGGTTTGGAATGTGGTTTGACCTCGAGAAGACTCACGGTGAGATTTGACTCCAGTGTGGCACTGCTGGCAAGTCAGGCCTAGTGGGAGTTTGGGTCGTAGGGTCAGATCCCTCACGAACAGATCACTGCTGTCTTGAGGGACTGGATTTGTTTCTGAAAGAGTGGGCCATTCCTTCCTGCACTTGGCCTCTCTGCACATACCCACTCCTCTTTCTGCTGCTTCTTGTCTTGATGCACCACGTGACCCTCACTGGAAGCTGAGCAGATGCCAGCACCATGTCCTTAGAATTCCCAGATCCCAGAATCCTGAGCTAAATTAACCTCTTTTCTTTATAAATTTTCCGGCCTTAGCTATTCTGTTGCTATACATTAACCTAATGGAGTAGGCCCTATCATTATCCCCACTTCATAGATGGAAAACTGAGACCCAGAGAGTTTCAGTACTAAATAGCTAGTAAGTGGTGAAGATGGAATTTGAATTTAGTCTGCTTAAATGGGAACTAGATGGATGAAAACCATCTATCCCTAGGTGCCTCTTCACAATCAAGGTGGCAATATGGGGGAAGGAGCATCTTTCTTTTTGTTGCGGTTTGGCCAGGGCCAGGTTTGAACCTGCCACCCTCCGTATATGGGACCAGCACCCTACTCACTGAGCCACAGGCGCCACCCAGGGAAGGAGCATCTTTAGACAGGGGTTGTCTCTCCTCCCGCATTGTGGATCTCCCCTGTCAGGGAAGACAGCCAGGATTTGCTTCTCATTTGGAATGAGTTTCCTAACCTCTCAAAATCAGTTTTTTATCTGAAAAGTAGGACAACCTGCTTTATTTTCTGTCTGTGACGCTGTGGTAGAGCTCATGTTCCATAACCATTCTCATCATCCTCCTGGAGCACTATTCCTGGTAGAAGCAATGGATTTTACTGGTTCCAAACCTGCATCTTAAACAGAACTCTGACACTCTCTGATGGTCTCCCTGGAGATAACCTACAGAATGCCTATGGCTTGCATTCCTGAGCCCCAAGACTTGCCAGGAATGAATGAGTGGTTGGCCTGTCTATTCTCACTCATAAACCTACCAAGAGTGTCACACGCTGCCCTGAATCTCCTCCCCAGCCCAATGAAGAGACTTAGAATATTGATTGCAAGGTAAACTCCCCCACTTACAATCGGGTGTGTTTCAAAGGTATTTGTTAATTGATGATAAGGGTCTCAACATGCATTTTTTTTTCACTGTAAATGATGACAAGGGTCCTTCCACCAGTCCACAAAGATACCTTAATAGATAGTATTAACACAGTATTACTAAAATATTCTCATCATGATGTCCCCCCACTAATACTCAAGCAAAATATGAAAACAAACTATGTCAGCCCCTCTTCTATGTGAGCTCACTGATGATGGGAATGCACCAAACTCCTTTGTACAGCACAGCCGTGATCCCCGCCAGCACTTCTATGGAGGGCACTATGTTCCAGACACAGTTCCAAACGTTCACATATATTCATTACTATGATTCCCTACATGAACCTAATGGAGTAGGGCCTATCATTATCCCCACTTTCCAGATAGAAAACTGAGACCCAGAGAGTTTGTCTGGTACTAAATAGCCAGTAAGTGATGCAGCTGGAATTTGAATTCAGTCTGTGTTCAACTCATATGCTCTTCCATAGAAAACATGAAAGAGGCATTAAATATAAATACCTAAAGAAATAGTGTTGATTGTATTTGGGCTCTGATACTTGGAAATGGGAAGGATTAATTAGGAGAGATGGACTAAGAGTCTTCAGTGGGACCTTGTGATGATTTAGGAGCTGTGGGAACGGGGAACCCCACCTCTGTGGGGTGGGGTCTAATTTTACATATGAATGCAGGGTTGGAGTTTTCTTTTTTTTTTTTTTTTTTTTTGAGATAAGGTCTCAAGCTGTTGCCCTGGGTAGAGTGTCATGGTATCACAGCTCAAGCTACCTCAAACTCTTGGGCTTAAGCAATTCTCTTGCCTCAGCCTCCCAAGTAGCTGTGACTCCAGGCACCCGCCACAACACCTGGCTATTTTTTGGTTGCAGTTGTCATTGTTGTTTAGCTGGTCTGGGTCAGATTCGAACCTGCCAGCCTGGGTGTATGTGGCTGATCCCATAACCACTGTGCTATGGGTGCGGAGCCTAGGACTAGAGTTTTCCTTCAACGGGCACATGACCAACGCTCTTCTCAGTCAGATTAACCATGATTAGTCTTTCATGTCTTTCTTGCACACACAGAAATAAGAGAGAGAAAGTGTGATTTTCTTTTTTCTTTTTTTTTTGGTGTAAAAGTTGTTTTTTTTTATTATGGCAGTAGGAGAAATTAATAAATTTTTATTCGAGGAATTTCACATGTGATTCTCCTTCTGCTGTCCATCTCAATGGCTGGAGTCACCGAAGATTTACCTTCAAGACAGCCCTTTTTAATGAACAGATCCTCAAACCACAGTTGTCCTGTTAGCCCTACATAATAACAAAAGTTTATATCTCCAAAGATGATCATATAAAACAAGCTTCCCTTAGCTCCACAAACCACCTATTTTTTAGCTGTCCTGAACAGTTAGCAAGAGATCCAGGCATGCACTGTTCCTGCTGTAAAACCTATTAGACAATCACAGTTGCTTGCTTTGTATTTCCACTTGGACAGTGTGAGCGTGATTTTCTTGAGGTGATCAGAGAGTCTTGAGCAAGAAGAGAGTTTCTTTCTAAACATAGTTTTTCTAAACACAATGCATTGAAAGCCAAAATGTGTGAATTTGAGATTGGCCTCAAGAAGTGAGATGGCCATTGCTGGGCCATCCCCATCCCAGCTGGCGGCCCTGAAGTTTCAGCCATCCATCCCGCATTTCTCTGCTAACATGCGTAACTCTAGCGCTGGCTCCAGCCCTTACCATGTGCCCATTTTCTTTCTCCCCCTTTCTTGCGCTCTCCTCCTGCCCTTGGTATATATCATCTATGTGCACAAAACTGGTTTCCACAAGTCTTTAAACATTTCTGGGCAAAATGGCCTTCATTACTCTTGGGTTCCGTCAGTTCTCCCTTGATGAGGCCTGTGCTAACATTTACCCCACTCTTCTTAAACCCCAATCCTCTCCGTCTTCCTCATGACCTAGGGACGATTGCAGCTCATAACTGCCACTTCTACACAGAATCTCCCATATCTTAAACAGATCTCACCTTCCCACCGCCACCTGGGCCTGTCACCTAGATGTTCCAGCCAAGAGCTGAAATCTGCTTTCTCTCCTGGGAGGGGATAAATTATTGCATTGAACTAGAACTAGTGAATTATCCACTCCTGCCTGAAACTACACGTATCTAAAACTAAAATTACCTTTTCCCTCCTGCTCAAATGCTTTCTCCCTAATTTTCTTAACAATATTCTTTTAATCACCCAGGATAATAATGAGGATTAATATTTCCCATTTCCTTTATCCTCTGAATTCAATCTATCAACACATCTGATCCATTCTTCCTTCTCAATTTCTGCCTCATCCATCTTTTCCTTTACTCTCATTACCACCACCCTGGCTTTCAAGCTGTCCTTAGTACTATGCCAAGTTCCTTGGATTTTAGAGCATGGGCTTGCTTGGTTAGAGCCCAGGTTTTGGCTTTTACTAGCTCAATTAAACAAAATAATAATAGTGCATATTTCATAGAGTGGTCGATATGATTAAATAGTCACATGTTGAGTAAATTCTCAACAAACAGGATTTATTAATATTATATTCTTTCGTCTAGTCTTGCCTCTCCTCCAATCCACCTCATCCTTTATCAACAGAACATTTTTTAATGTATTGTTCTGACAATATGACCTCACTAATGCAAAACCACAAAAGGCCCCCAGCTCCCTAATAGATAAGGTCAAAACTCTATAGATTGGCAAGGCATGTCAACCTCAGCACGCCCCTTGGGAGCCTATTGTTATTTCCCTTTGGTCAGAAAGATTGATTTATTGCCCCAAAGACCTATGTCTATGCCATCTTTGCCATTTGAAAGTCTTCACAGCTTCAGGCTGGGACCTAAGTTCTGGAGCTCAAAACACTGCACAGATGTCCCCAGTTCTAACTTCTGGGACTTCCTCTTTACCTTGTTTTGCATTTTTGTCAGTATAGCTCACTCAAACCTACCTACCAACTGTCTTTTCTTATTTTTATCCTTGGACTATCAGGCTATCGAGGCCTGAGATTTGATCTTACTTCTGCAGCCCCAGATGTATAGCAGTGCGTAGCACACAGTAGGATCTCAATGCCTTTTGCTAAAGAAGTGTGCATGAGATGCCTGTCTGAGCCACTGGGGGTTTGATAAATCGGGCAGACAGTTGAAAGAGCAGGCAGAAGAGAGGCTGACCACGTGCAGAGAAAGCCGTTATATGATGGGAATTCTGATGACTTCAGGCCAAGATCCAAGCCCTTTTTCTCCAAGGGTGTCTGTACAACATAGTCAGGGCAGAGAGGCCTCTGCCCCCAGGACCTTTTCATCGTCCCTGACCAGGCACTGCTCGAAGAGGATGTCACTATATGGCACAGCCATGAGGCTGCTGTTGTCCTCATATAAGGTTGGACACCTGCAGTCCAGTCTGTCCAGAGTCCACCTGCCTCATCCTCAGAGAGCCCCAATGTCCTTCGCCCATCTACTGCACGTGTGAGTCCAAGGAGCTCAGTCCAACCTCAGAGCAGACCAGTCGTGGATGGATGTGGGGAGAAAGTGGCCTGCCTTGTAGAATGACAGAAGGACAGAATGACAGGTGGCATTTGCAATGCAGTCTACAGTGACCAGGGAAAGACTGGTAGGTGTTTGCCACGCCCGTTTCTCCTTACAAGGCACACACAACGTATATTTCCCAGTGTCCTCTCACGTAGCTGGAACACTGTGATTCAGTTTTCCTGAGGGGAGTGTGAGCGAGAGTGGAGTCACGCAGCCATTCCAAGCAGAGGACTTGGCCTCCCTTCCATCTCCCTTCTCTGCACAGTAAGGTGAATAGCACATTCTTGAAACATCCTGTTTAAAGATGGCAGAGCCACATCATGAGGATTCTGGGCCACCAAATGACTACGGGGAGGAAAGATTCCTAACTGACCTGCATGGTGTTGTCACATGGGTGAGGGAAACAAAACTGTTTTTATATGAAGCACGAAAACCTGTGGCTTGATTTCCATAATCCTTACAACTGTCCAGGCTCAGAGCACTTTGTCCCATCTTGCTCAGTTGAACCCCAAGTCAGACCTGGACAAAGGACCAATGGACCTGATAATGCCATTTTTCTTGTGAGGTAGGAATGTTTCTTGGCCTGCCCTAAATGTCTCAACGAGAAGCTACACTGTTGAGAAATTGCCTGTTGAACTTTCTAATCTACCACACTCTCTCTCATAAAGATGAATGCTTAATAAATACCGTTGTTACTATTTTCTTCCACAGAGCTACATGTTGCAATGCTTTGGTCCTAGCTGCAAATGGTTCATAAACCGCATCACTCTTCCTAAGAGGCAGGAAGAGGGAGGGGAGGAAGGCAGAGGGCTCTTGAGATGCTGCTCCGTGGAGATGGAGAGGGGCTCGTGCTGGCCCTTGAGCACATGCTGTCTTGTCTGGTTCTTGTTTTATGTCTGGAAGCGAAGAGATGCCACTTAGGGGCCGCCTGCCTCCATGAGCCTTGTCCTCTTTACTTCCTGTTAAGAGGACTATAAGGGGGGCTTAAAGGAGAGCTGTAAAGGAGGGGCAGCCCCCCCTCTCTTCGCACTACAGCTATTTCAATCTGTGGAAGAAAAGGGGGGAAAGCCCAACAGCCCAAGTCTACCTCACTGCACTCTCTTCCTGAGGCTGCTTCCCAGCGATTCCGTGAGGTTTCAGCCCTCCCTGAGCGTCACCTGCCTGCCTCAAATCATTAGCAGAGCCTGGCTCAGGTGAGAAGGGAGATGTGTCCAATTCTATTAAGCAATCTAGCATCTTTCTTCCTTGGAAGGTTACCTTTGAGTATTCTCAGCAATTATGAGTTTCATTCCTTCAGGTAGCAGATTTGCTAGTTGCAAATACTTCCCAATCCAGATTTGATGGCAAGTAGGAATGAGCTGGATTTGAGTGAACCTGTCAAGAGTATCTTTCCTGGGGGCTCAGGGAAGCTTCCAGATCTGCTTTCCTGGAAAGCATGGCGGCCGGCACTTACGCAAAGCTTGATAAACATCAGTTGGGTGAATAAGTGATTGGGTGATTTTGGTTATGGTTTTCCTGTACATGTAGATCTATCATTTTTTATATGTGCTCTGATCTCAAATGGATTGAAATGATCAAATATCTATACCCTAAAAATGAAGGTAATTTTTATGTATTATTTGATATTAGGTAGGGAAGAGATGCTTCTAATACTTTCTAGTAAAAAAAAAAAAAATAGGAGGTCTGAATCCAAATTCAAGCAATGAACCCAAAACAATACTCATACACGTGATGAGAGACCAAGTAAAATTAGCACAAATTAATTCAAATGTTTAAGAAGTAGAAAATGACTAGTGGCTGGGCCTTGAGGAGAAGTACCTGGGCTCTTAGTAACGACAGGGCACCAGAAGGTAGCAAGTCATCAGGTAGCCAATGGGAACCTCCAGAAAATGTCAGTGAGACCAGCCGAGAGCTCATACAAATATACCCTAGGCTTCTAAAGAATGCTTGTCTGATTTTTTGAAGAAAACAAAGAACAATCAGAATTTTGTTCACCGATGTCTGAATAAAACAGGAGAGCTCACGATCTTCTCCTAATGAATCTCTGGCTGACTATGATTAATGATGAGTGCTATCACAGAAGTGTAGGGTGCTGTGGGAATGTTTTGGGAAAGACATATTTGTCAAGGTGGCAATGATGGAACATCTGCAAGGAGATGGGATCTACTTATGCTTTGAAAGTTAGAAATTGTTAGCTGGCAATCATGGAGGAAGGAAAGATAGAAAAGGAAATTATAGCAAGAGGGACTTATTAAGGGTAAGCCAGAGAAAAGCAATTATTAAATTAATCAGCAGGTGAATTCGGCCTGGGGGAAGGGCTAGATGTGTAGAAAAAGTTGTGTCAGTGAGAAGCCTGGAAAGTTGGACAGGGCTGTATTGTTGAGATTTTCAAGGGGAGGAGTAAGCATTTGTGTTTTCTTCTGAACACAATGAAAGCTGTCCAAAGCTTGTGAGCACAGCATTGGCTGGACAAAACAGTCAGGAAAATAACTTTGAAGGCAGTGCACAAGGTGCACAGGATCAGGATGAACGTGGTGGTAGGAAGACTGGTTTGACGTTGGGGTTGTGCCCTTGGCCACGTGCAGGAGGGCCTGGTAGGGGAAGGAATAACCAGGTAGGCAGTCTGTGGTTGCTGAACAAATGTGGGTCACCAGAGAGGAAGGAGTAGATGAAAATTCGGGAAGAGTTGGTATAAGGTGACAGGAGAAGAATGCCCTAAGAAAGCTGGGAGAGGAGGGACGGTGAATTCACACTGGTAAATTCTTCACAGTTTATAAGGATGTTCACATACATTTCCAACAATGGTAGCTCTATGAGGATTTATTTTACTCCCATTTTAAAATGCTAGGACAGATCCATGATTGAAGTGGGGGACTAAAATTCGAAGAGCTGGGATTTTTACTACAGGCTTTCCATTCCCTGACTGTGTGCTTCCAGATAAATCACTCAGCCCTTCTGGGACTCGGGCTGCATGACAGAGAAAGAGAGATAGTATTGGGGCTAGTAATGCCCAATAATGGCCTGCTTGATAAGGACGTAGGGGTGACAAATGGGCTGATGCTCAGAGCTCTGGGAAGGAAAAGCCTTGATCAATTAGAGTGCAGGGATTTCCACCGCCATAGCTCCATCTCCCATCCTTGTCCATCTTCTGCATATCTAGGGACGCCCTCTCCAGACCAACTAACATGACAGGACTACAGCCAGTGTTCTCTGTAGGCAAGGGGGACCAAAACAAAACATATTTGACATTAAATTTCTAAAAAGAGCTGTCCAATTTGTCAGCTATTCCCCTCCTGATCTTTGCTGAGTGCTAAGAAGCCATGGTACCTCCCCTAGCAAGTCTCCCCTCTGTAGGGGATCCTGATGAACACAGCATACTTAAACAAATGCCTCCAAGGCAGCCCCATCAAATATTAAAAGAAAAGAACTGCCTTAGCCAGCAACAGGGCAGGGGACCCAATCCCTGAGTGTCACGGGCTCCCGCCTCCTCTGATCCCCTAAACTTCAAATAGCTCATCAGAGGGAAGCTCACGTTCCTAAGCCTCCCCCTCCCAAGCCTGACTTGCTGTGCCATCCCCATAGAAGGGCTTTGGCTTTACTATCTGTAAGAAAGGTCAGAGTGAAAAGAAAATCTGCTTGCCACTCAGAAGAGGGAAGGAAGGTGATGGAAGATGCAGACAGCTCGGTGAGATCTGAGGCGTTACTGGGTTTCGACAGGTTGGAGGACTAGGCTGAGCCAGTCTAACTCTAAGCAAGCAACCTGGCTGCCCCAGCACCAGGGAGGCACTCTGTGAGCAGACAGGAAGCTGAGAAAGGCTCACCTGGTTTAAAATAGGAAGAAACAGTCGCCTGGGCTGGAGAAAGGCCAATTCCAATTGCAAACAGCAGTGGCCTTGACATTAGGAAGCACGTGTGGATTTATAAAGTGGGAATAATAATGTTTCCTTGGGACGGAGGCTGTGAGGATGAAACAAGGTAATTGTACAGGAGGGATTGGTGGCAGTGCTGGACACTTAGTAGGGCTCACCAAGGCTGACGGAGGGCACCTGCTCCCCATCTCGCCATATCCTACCCTCCCCCACTGCCTTAAATCAGGGTCTGCCAAGTGCCAGGCACCTGAGCAGGCAGGTCTTGCTTGCCTGTGATAAAATCCCCACTCTTGAATAATTCATGGGGAGCACTTTGCTCCTCTTCGGGTTTTCACACTCAGCCCTTATGTCACCTGCAGAAATAGAAGATGATCACATTTAACTCAAAATCGCTCAGTTACTGCAGGGCCCACCATAGTGACTCAGTTCATACTTTCCTCCTCCTGACAGTTTCTCGTCCCCCTCCCTAGCTACCTGTCTGATGTCAGTGGGTCATAGTGTTAAAGACCAGGATCGCACCCTGTGGCCACCAGGGAACCAAACAGCTAGCTTTCCCACTGTCTTCCCCCAAGTAGCTGCCTTGCAAGAGCAAACTACATAGATTTCTCAAAATGCTAAAAACCCTTTGGAACTCACAGGTTGGACTTCGGTCTTCCCATCAGGAGATACACTGGGAACTTCCATTCCTTCTCCCGCACCTCTGATCAAACCAAACAGCCTCTTTCCCCTATCGCCCGGGTGCTGTGAGCTGAGGTTGCCCACTGCCTCACCCCAACCTGGACGAAGCTGTCACTGAGGGCTGTGATCAGATAACTTGTACTGTGGTTGGTGAATGAAAATGATTACTTCACTGCAACCCCCTCCCCCACCCCAAACAATGGAGAAGTTTCCCAGGCTGATGGTTTTCATAGCTCTAGGGCTCTGCCCACCTCTAGAGTTGGCCTTCAGGCCCGTGGGAGACAGGAGTGGAAAAACTGTAGCAGCTGTGGCAAAGGTGACCACATGTACTTCCTCGCCCACGCCAGCCTCACAACCCCGAGAGGAGAGCAGGAGGTGGTTCTACAAGGCCTGGAGTTTAAGTGATTTGGTCAAGGTCAAACAGCTGAGGGTTGACAAGGACCCTGTTCTTCTGACTCTGAAGACAGCATCTTTCCTCCTCTGGCACCCAGGGAGCTGCCTCACAAGACAGCTGAAAAGGGGAAAGAAAGGAACTTCGACCGAGGAGGGTGGCAGGGTTTAGGATCCCGAGTTGCCAAGAACGCCGATGCATGCAGTCTTAGGAAGGAGAGGGGATAAGGTGGAGGTGGAGAGGGGAGAAAAAATTCCTTTGCCCACCACCAGCTCTGCCATTCCCACCTTCCTTGAACACCTCAATTCACCTGCTCTCTGAATTGGGAAAAGCAATAGACCCAGACAGCAATTCTATTCAGCAGTTTAAAAATCAAAATGGATGGCTCCCCTCTTCTCCTCTGAAGGTCTGTTATTTAGCTTTTGTGGTTTGTTCATCCTCACTTTGTTACACACCATGCTCCTTGCAAATGGGGCAACATAAATTAAGGATTGGTAAGGATAACATTTGGAGCGGGTCCTTCGGGAGATTCAGATGAATCGTGATTTGTGGATATGAGAACATCTTCCAGTTTGACGTTGCAGTCTATAACCCACATATTTCCCCTGCACATTTTACTTCTTACTCTTCCCAGCCTGTGTCTTCGAGCCAATGCAAGGAGCAGCCCCAGGCAAATGCTCGGCTTCCCATTTCAAGTAAAGCAAACTTAATTTGCTTGCAAAAAAAGATGTGAAATTTAAGTCTCTTCTCTTTCATCCCCTCTATCCTTCAGTTTGTCCCTGATAAGCCAGATCCACCCTCCAAATCCCCTCAATCCCCACCCCCACATTTGCTGCTACCATTGAGAGAATAGATATCAGTTTTCAGCTTAATAATCAGCTGTGTACACCTTGCCCACTTCATTATCAGAGCATTTATAGTTGTGGGTGGTGTGTTTGCTCACGGAAGGCCCAGCCTGTCTCTGATGTGACTGTACTGCAGACCTTTGAGGTTGTCCTGAGCACACCCCACCAGTTCAGTAATCCTTAGGTCTCAATAGCAGACATCCAATTTGGATCTCAAGCCTGATCATTCAGAGGAGGATTGTCTGGGCAGATCAAAGTAGAGCCCTCTCTGGGGGCAGAGCAGAGAATGGAGCCGTAAGCGATGTGTAACTGTGATGCTTAAAGAAAATTTCTGCTCAGTACCGGGCCAGGGGACGGCCTGGAATTTGTGTTCTGAGAGAACTCTGTCCCTGCCTACAAAGTAGCTTCCAGGAGGGGTCCCTGGATTAACACTTCTCACCAGCATTCACTCCCTCCTCTCTGAGCCAGGCCCCGTTTGGAGAAGCCTCCTTTTGTTATCTCATTTAAACTTTAAATGGTGACCTTGGGAAACTGTTTTTGGTGCCTTTATCTTGCATTTTCCAAATGAGGAAACAGCCTCATAGGTAGTAATATAACAACATCTGACACGTGTGAGGGGCTGCGCCGAACCCTAACATCTGACACGTGTGAGAGGCTGCACTGAACCCTAAAATCTGACACGTGTGAGGGGCTGCGCTGAACCCTAACATCTGACACGTGTGAGGGGCTACACTGAACCCTCTGACAGACCTGGCGGGGGTTCCAACATCCTCACCCTCACTTAACATGTGAGGGACCTGAGGTTCCCCAAGGTCGTGAAACTCACCTGAGACAACGGAGCTGCAACCTGGCAGAGCCAGGGTTAAACACAGGCCTCTAAAGCCCCGGCTTTTATTTGCCAGATTTGTAAAAATCAGAATTGCAGGCATTTGAGCCCATACCTGTTTTCAAAATCCATGCTCTCCAAACTTCATAACCAAACACACCTTACACTGCTTTCTATCAATGTGGTGTCTTGGAACCAGGCTGTCCCCTTGCTGTCCTGGCAGCACCCTCATGGTGGGACCCAGGCTGCTTCAAGGCACCATGCGACCCTGGTCCACTCCAATACCCACTGTGCAGTCTCTTCATGCAAAAGTGTCCTGAGTCTCAGAAAGCTTTCCTCTTCCTTTCTCTACCCAATACTCCTGGCTGCAGAAACCTCTAAGGACACTCCCTGGGGCCAGGTCATAAACATGAGAATGTTACTTCTAGCCCAAGCATTGCAGAAGGGTCATGGTCAGGGTCAGAGATCAGCTCTGTGCTTGCTGGCTACAGAGCTAAGCAAACCAAGGGCAGCTGGGAAGGACTTCCCAGTCCCTCAGGAAGCCATACTGTCCCCCACCATGGAACCTTCCAAAAGGCAGAGAGTGGCTTCCAAAACTACTTCAGACACATTAATAATTCATCAGCCCCACAGGGGAAAGAAAAACATTTAAAAGAGGAAAACAAAGATGTAATGGGCCTCAGAAGCTCCCACACAATTGGCAAAGGTTGTTTTTCTCCTCCGCTGCTGGAGATGCAGGAAGATGGGGGATGAGAGATGGGGGAAGAGAGACGACAGGGGGTGAGAGACGACGGGGGGGTGAGAGACGACGGGGGGGTGAGAGACGACGGGGGTGAGAGACGACAGGGGGGTGAGAGACGACGGGGGGTGAGAGACGACAGGGGGGTGAGAGACGACGGGGGGTGAGAGACGACGGGGGGTGAGAGACGACGGGGGTGAGAGACGACGGGGGTGAGAGACGACGGGGTGAGAGACGACGGGGGTGAGAGACGACGGGGGTGAGAGACGACGGGGGTGTGAGAGACGACGGGGGTGTGAGAGACGACGGGGGTGTGAGAGACGACGGGGGTGTGAGAGACGACGGGGGTGTGAGAGACGACGGGGGTGAGAGACGACGGGGGTGAGAGACGACGGGGGGTGAGAGACGACGGGGGGTGAGAGACGACGGGGGGGTGAGAGACGACGGGGGGGTGAGAGACGACGGGGGGGTGAGAGACGACGGGGGTGAGAGACGACGGGGGGGTGAGAGACGACGGGGGGGTGAGAGACGACGGGGGGGTGAGAGACGACGGGGGGGTGAGAGACGACGGGGGGTGAGAGACGACGGGGGGTGAGAGACGACAGGGGGGTGAGAGACGACGGGGGGTGAGAGACGACGGGGGGTGAGAGACGACGGGGGGTGAGAGACGACGGGGGTGAGAGACGACGGGGGGTGAGAGACGACGGGGGGTGAGAGACGACGGGGGGTGAGAGACGACGGGGGGTGAGAGACGACGGGGGGTGAGAGACGACGGGGGGTGAGAGACGACGGGGGGGTGAGAGACGACGGGGGGTGAGAGACGACGGGGGGTGAGAGACGACGGGGGGTGAGAGACGACGGGGGTGAGAGACGACGGGGTGAGAGACGACGGGGGTGAGAGACGACGGGGGGGTGAGAGACGACGGGGGGGTGAGAGACGACGGGGGGGTGAGAGACGACGGGGGGGTGAGAGACGACGGGGGGGTGAGAGACGACGGGGGGGTGAGAGACGACGGGGGGGTGAGAGACGACAGGGGGTGAGAGACGACGGGGGTGAGAGACGACGGGGGTGAGAGACGACGGGGGGTGAGAGACGACAGGGGGGTGAGAGACGACGGGGGGTGAGAGACGACGGGGGTGAGAGACGACGGGGGTGAGAGACGACGGGGGTGAGAGACGACGGGGGGTGAGAGACGACGGGGGGTGAGAGACGACGGGGGGTGAGAGACGACGGGGGTGAGAGACGACGGGGGTGAGAGACGACGGGGGGGTGAGAGACGACGGGGGGGTGAGAGACGACGGGGGGGTGAGAGACGACGGGGGGTGAGAGACGACGGGGGGGTGAGAGACGACGGGGGGGTGAGAGACGACGGGGGGGTGAGAGACGACGGGGGGGTGAGAGACGACGGGGGTGAGAGACGACGGGGGTGAGAGACGACGGGGGTGAGAGACGACGGGGGGGTGAGAGACGACGGGGGGGTGAGAGACGACGGGGGGGTGAGAGACGACGGGGGTGAGAGACGACGGGGGTGTGAGAGACGACGGGGGTGTGAGAGACGACGGGGGGTGAGAGACGACGGGGGGGTGAGAGACGACGGGGGTGAGAGACGACGGGGGTGAGAGACGACGGGGGTGAGAGACGACGGGGGGTGAGAGACGACGGGGGTGAGAGACGACGGGGGGGGTGAGAGACGACGGGGGGGGGTGAGAGACGACGGGGGGTGAGAGACGACGGGGGGTGAGAGACGACGGGGGTGAGAGACGACGGGGGTGAGAGACGACAGGGGGGTGAGAGACGACGGGGGGTGAGAGACGACGGGGGGTGAGAGACGACGGGGGGTGAGAGACGACGGGGGGTGAGAGACGACGGGGGTGAGAGACGACGGGGGTGAGAGACGACGGGGGTGAGAGACGACGGGGGGTGAGAGACGACGGGGGGTGAGAGACGACGGGGGTGAGAGACGACGGGGGGGGTGAGAGACGACGGGGGGGGTGAGAGACGACAGGGGGGTGAGAGACGACAGGGGGGTGAGAGACGACGGGGGTGAGAGACGACGGGGGGTGAGAGACGACGGGGGGTGAGAGACGACGGGGGTGAGAGACGACGGGGGTGAGAGACGACAGGGGGGTGAGAGACGACGGGGGGTGAGAGACGACAGGGGGGTGAGAGACGACAGGGGGTGAGAGACGACGGGGGGGTGAGAGACGACGGGGGTGAGAGACGACGGGGGTGAGAGACGACGGGGTGAGAGACGATGGGGGAAGAGAGACAATGGGGATGAGAGATGACGGGGTGAGAGACGATGGGGGAAGAGAGACAAGGGGGGGTGAGAGATGACGGGGGATGAGAGATGGGGGATGAGAGATGATGGGGGAAGAGAGACATTGGGGGATGAGAGACGATGGGGGTGAGAGACGACGGGGGGTGAGAGACGACGGGGGTGAGAGACGACGGGGGGTGAGAGACGACGGGGGTGAGAGACGACGGGGGGGTGAGAGACGACGGGGGGTGAGAGACGACGGGGGTGAGAGACGACGGGGGGTGAGAGACGACGGGGGTGAGAGACGACGGGGGTGAGAGACGACGGGGGTGAGAGACGACGGGGGGGGTGAGAGACGACGGGGGTGAGAGACGACAGGGGGGTGAGAGACGACAGGGGGGTGAGAGACGACGGGGGGTGAGAGACGACGGGGGGTGAGAGACGACGGGGGTGAGAGACGACGGGGGTGAGAGACGACGGGGGTGAGAGACGACGGGGGTGAGAGACGACAGGGGGGTGAGAGACGACGGGGGGGTGAGAGACGACAGGGGGTGAGAGACGACGGGGGGGTGAGAGACGACGGGGGGGTGAGAGACGACGGGGGTGAGAGACGACGGGGGTGAGAGACGACGGGGTGAGAGACGATGGGGGAAGAGAGACAATGGGGATGAGAGATGACGGGGGATGAGAGATGGGGGATGAGAGATGATGGGGGAAGAGAGACATTGGGGGATGAGAGACGATGGGGGTGAGAGACGATGGGGGATGAGAGACGATGGAGGAAGAGAGACGATGGGGTATGAGAGACGATGGGGTATGAGAGACGATGGGGGATGAGAGACGATGGGGGATGAGAGACGATGGAGGAAGAGAGACATTGGGGATGAGAGACGATGGGGGATGAGAGACGATGGGGGATGAGAGATGATGGGGGAAGAGACACATTGGGGGATGAGAGATGATGGGGGTGAGAGACGATGGGGGATGAGAGATGATGGAGGAAGAGAGACATTGGGGATGAGAGACGATGGGGTATGAGAGACGATGGGGGATGAGAGACGATGGAGGAAGAGAGACATTGGGGATGAGAGACGATGGGGGAAGAGAGACATTGGGGATGAGAGACGATGGGGAAGAGAGACGATGGGGTATGAGAGACGATGGGGGATGAGAGACGATGGGGGATGAGAGACGATGGAGGAAGAGAGACATTGGGGATGAGAGACGATGGGGGAAGAGAGACATTGGGGATGAGAGACGATGGGGAAGAGAGATGATGGGGGATGAGAGACGATGGGGGAAGAGAGACATTGGGGATGAGAGACGATGGGGAAGAGAGACGATGGGGGATGAGAGACATGGGGGATGAGAGATGGGGGTGAGAGATGATGGGGGGTGAGAGACGATGGGGATGAGAGATGATGGGGGGTGAGAGATGATGGGGGAAGAGAGACATTGGGGATGAGAGACGATGGGGGAAGAGAGACATTGGGGAAGAGAGACATGGGGGATGAGAGACGATGGGGGATGAGAGACATGGGGGATGAGAGACGATGGGGGGTGAGAGATGGGGGATGAGAGATGATGGGGGGTGAGAGACGATGGGGATGAGAGATGATGGGGGTGAGAGATGATGGGGGAAGAGAGACATTGGGGATGAGAGACGATGGGGGAAGAGAGACATTGGGGAAGAGAGACATGGGGGATGAGAGACGATGGGGGATGAGAGACATGGGGGATGAGAGATGATGGGGGGTGAGAGACGATGGGGGGTGAGAGATGATGTGGGATGAGATGGGGGCAGAAGAAGGGAGGGAGGGAGGGGGAGAGAATGCATTTGCTTAGAAAGAAAGAGCTCACCCTTTAAAGCCAGAGCAGCCCATAACAATATGACCTTAAGCTCATATGGAGCTGACAAAAGAACTTCTGTATACAAATTCTGGTCCTTAAAAATCACTGGGTAAGGAGGCGCAATTATCACTCATTGAATTTTTTACTACTATTAGGATTTGCTGGCAGTTCCAGCTCTGGACTTTCGGAAGCTCAGCACTGGAGGCCAGTCTTGAGGCCGGTGGCCCCTCCTGGTTCCTGTATTTTTCCCATCACAGGAGATGTTAGGGCTTCTAGAGAGAAGAGCTAGACGGCAGAGGTGGGAATCCTGGTGTAGAGTTCTGTACGTTTCTGTAAAAAATCTCAGCTTAATCCCCAAGGCCAAAAAAAAAAAAAAGACTCCAGGCCCTTTCTGTTGAAGACACTCAGAAAAGAACGGTTCTTATTGTACCTTGGCAAGGGCCCCATGAAAGAGAATGCTTCTAGCTCTTGAACTTCAAGAGGGTTTTAGTGGTTCTTACATGAAGATAAAGATACATCAGGCTGTACACGGCGGCTCATGCCTATAATCCCAGCACTCTGGGAGGCCAAGGTGGGAGGATTGCTTGAGCTCAGGAGTTTGAGACCAGCCTGAGCAAGAGCAAGACCCCATCTGTACTAACAACAGAAAAACTAGCCAGGTGTGATGGTGGGTCTCTGTAGTCCCAGCTACTCAGGAGGCTGAGGCAGGAGGGTTACCTGAGCCTTAAAGTATGAGGTCGCAGTGGGCTATGATGACACCACAGCATCCCCAGGGTGAGAGAGCTAGACTATATCAAAAGTCAAAAATAATAAAAAAGAAGAAAAGAAAAAGAAAAGAGACATCTTAGTTCATAGATGATGAGAAATAGAGACAAAGATTTTAATTCTAATCTGCTACTTAGATGAACTTTTTTCCCACATGCTATTTTTACATTGGAGTTCAGATGTCCCAAGCTATATGACCTTATTTTTAATTTCCTTCAGAATCCAATGCCATTCTACAAAAATGAGAAGCAAAGAGGGTCAGACACTCCTTCTAATGTCCTTCGTCACCTTCCCTAGCTTTTCACTTCCTCTCTGATTCCCTTACCTTTTCTTCCCCCCTAAAAGAGGAAAAGCATCTTTGCCTTTTATTTTTTTGATTCATATTGACAGTAGGAGAAACTCTGCTGTCATCTGAAGGTGTGTGACAATGCTTCATGGTGAGTGCCCCCTTCATTACTTCAGGAGGTTCACATAAAGCTTGCATCACCAAAATAGGCCATCTGTGAGAAGCTTCCGTATCACACAGACCAGCAAGAATGTCTCATTACCAGCATCATTTTTTTTTTTTTTTTGACCGGGGCTGGGTTTGAACCCGCCACCTCTGGCATATGGGACCAGCGCCCTACTCCTTTGAGCCACAGGCACCGCCCATTACCAGCATCTTTTAGATCTCCAGTGATGCCTGGCCTCCCAGCCCTCTCCACTCCCACCTTGGACTTAAGGTAACCCCTTCCCTCCCATTTCCCCCAACAGAATGGTCTGTTTTGACTCCTTTCCTGGTACAAAGACAGTTCTTCAGTAATCTGGGAGTGTTAATGTGCTAATGCAGGTAAATTGTAATTAATTTCTCTCTAATTGATGCGTGGGACTACCTAGGCCCCTCACTTTCCTCCCTTCGTTCCTTTATAAATATATGATTTGACAGGTTAATTTGAAAGCAAAAGTTAGATTCTTTACAGCCATCTAAGCAGAAGCCCCAGAACGCAATTTGCTGTCTAGTTGTGCGAAGCATAATAAAAGGGTTGAAGTCAGGTTATTCTTTTTTTTTAAATCGTCGATTTGCTAATTTAATCTTTTTCCCCTTCATAAGGTAATAAAATATTCATTTCACAGCCTAAAGACCTTGGCAGTGACTGGCAAGGCACTGCCCACCACATGTCCTTTGTCCCCCAGGGTCACCTCCTCCAGGGGGCCTGCGGACTAGGCCCGGGAAGGGGTGACGTGAGGGTCCTGTGTGGGCGGCCCTGGAGGAGTTCCGCTTTGGCATCTGAATCAAGACTGAATCAAGCCTCCCACACTCTGCTGCAGCTCAGAGAGAAGCACTAGAAATTTCCGGAGCCTCCAGAACTGCGGGAGGGCACCAACCTCACAGCCAGGTACTGGGAGCCATCTTCAGAGGAGAGGCAGGTAAAAGGCCATTTCCAGTCAGCTCCTAAGCTACAGGGAGGGCTTAGGGCTAAAAGAAGCCAGAGCTGGAGTCACAGAGAAGACTTCTCCACGGGGGAACCTATCTTCTGAAGGACAAGAAGAGAATCCAGGTACCTAAATGATAGACCCAGGTATTACACAGCTCTTTGGCCTTCCCATAAGGTAGAACATCTCTTAGGGCTCAGATTGCTTTTAAACCACTCTGAGCATCCCTCCCTGGTGTCTTGCTAAAGAGCTCTGGGTACCCAGGCTTGCTCATTGAGAGCTGGATCTTCTGACACTGGCCCACCCAGGAGAAGGATCCAAGACTCTCCCTGGCTCAATTCTTCTTCCCAAAGAGCAGATCTAATAGCAGAGGGGCAAGTGCATGCTGGAACCTCTCCAGCTTCCACCTCTAAGACCTTTCTACCAGGGCTGCCACTTTCTCCTCTGCTTATCATCCAAGTTCAAAGCAGGAACAAGAGAAGAATGCTGGATCATCCCTGCAGGGCACAATGGCATGGCCGCCCTCTGGAAAATGTGCCTCCCAGACTGTCCTGCAGATGGCAGATGTCACACACGGAGGTTCCATCTGGACGTTGGAGACGTGTTTTTACCGGCTGGCCTGGTTTCCTTCTTCTCACAGAGAACATGGAAGTACCTTGCCATCTTCACAGATGTGTTCATGCCCTGATAGCTTGTTTTGTTTTAGAAAATAGAGTCTCATTCCATCATCCTGGAAAGAGTACTGTGGTGTCAGCTTAGCTCACAGCAACCTCAAACTCCTGGGCTTGAGCCATCCTCCTGCCTCACCCTCCTAAGTAGCTGGGACTACAGGTGCCCACTGCCATGCCCAGCTAATTTTTCTACTTTTAGGAGAGACAGGGTCTCACTCTTTCTCAGGCTGGTGTCAAACTCCTGAGCTTAAGCCATCCGTCCCACCTCGGCCTCCCAGAGCGCTGGGATTATAGGCGTGAGCCACCATGCCTGGCCTGTCCCAGATTTTTTTTTTTTTTAAAGAAGTTGCCAAAAGCAGGTTGAAGGAAAAAAATGTGGCAAAAAATATGCCACATTTGGCAAAAAAAAAAAGTGACAAAATGAGTGGTCTGATAGAATTATACATGCCTTCAAATTACTAATTATTTTCCCCTAAAGTTTATAAAAGTACATGTTTTAGTAGCTATATTGCCCCTCATTTTTTCAGGTCATCGGAAGGTTTTTAAAATTGTTATGACACATTATGCAATAATAATTATTCTTCTACATAAAGTTTAGTTTTGTTCTTTTTTCCCCCATACATTTGGAAAATTTCATGGAGAAAAGAGACTTCTTTCCCTCGCTGTTATTTTTAATTATCAGCATCAAAATAGCTTCAAGAGGCTGCCTAAAAATGAAAGAGGAAAACCATTTATCAGGAAAACGACTCAAGCACATCAGAGGAAAATAATTAATACTATCAAAATGTCATGAGCCGACTGAAGGGAGATGGAGAACTGAGGTGAATCCAGATTGAGAGGTGGGCAGTGGAAGGGTGAGGAGGAGGGAGAGATAAGCGTGAAGTTTCAGAGAGGAAGACGGGGGGTGGGGGGGGGAAGGAGTTGGAGATGCTAAACTTTGCCAGGACAGAATCTAGGTTTCCAGGGAGGGAAGGCACAGGCACTACATTGCCTCGAATCGCCGTTTTCTTGTCTCAGAGAACTTTGCACCAACAACCTTTCTGTGTGTTCCAGAGAAGCCATACAAGAGGGGATTAGAGTGTTCCCTGTTTATCCTCTTGTCGAGTCAGCAGAGGTTACTAAGGCCTTCCATGGAAAAGGCACTTGAGGGCAACGCTGCCTCGCCTGCTACTGGGAAGGCCCCCCAAAGCCGGAGGGGAGACCTGCAGGGGCGGGAGGAGCCCTGGCAGCAGGCTGTGAGCACACGGCTCTTCCAGGGTCTGCACTTGTGCTTTTGTTTTATTGTCCCGCCCCCATCACCCTTCCACCTTGGAGAGACGCACTTCCTAACAGAGAGGGCTGCACCCTCGGTCACATCCTTTGCCCTTGAACCCCCCCCCCCCACCGTAAGATTGACCTCTGAGGGGCTCCATCTCGGGAACCTCCACAGATGGTTTTTCACGACCTGTTCTTACTAGGGACCGTTTCGGCTGCTTTACCTAATTGCTTTCTTACTTCGGTTTCCATGAAATCATCTTCCAGAGTTTCTCCCAGCATCTTGCCACATCCTTCTTTTCATCGGTCCTGCACGTCTACGCTGCCCGGGGTGCCTCACTTCACCCCCAACCCTGCCTGTTTCCATGTCACTGTTCATTAACTATGCTGAACAGTCTGCTATATATATTCCATACATCTCCATGTCTATACCCTTATCTGTATGCAGGCCAGAACTCTTTCCTGAACTCAGATTTATCCATCTGCCTACTAGACATCTCCACAGATCCAAATTTACATCTACATCCTCTCACTGAGTGCCTGCTCCCGGCTCGTTCCTCCTACTCCAGTCCCCATTTTGGGCACAGCACATCATCCATCCAATTTCTAGAGCCAGAATCCTGGGGACCATCCCTGTTTACTTCTCCCCTGTCATCTCCCAAATCCACACTACTCAAAGATCCTGACTTTACAGAATGTCTCTCGAAGCTCCCTGCTCTCCGATCCCCTGGTCTTAGTGTAACGTCTGATCTCATCATTTCTTACTTAACCTATCAGAGAGTCAGCTAACTATCCACTTTGCCATTGCTATTGATTTCTCACCTATTTTCTTTGCTCTCAAAGCATCTTTGCAAAATGTGAATCTGATCTTAACACCTCCATGCCTCTGCCTAAAGTAACCTTCAACCTTGAGGATAAAAATCTCAGTTCCTTAGTGCGATAGAAAGAGCTCTCGTTTATTGTAAGCTCTCCACCTGGCGCCACTATCACCTGCTCCACCGTTTACCTGGACCCTTCCCTCTTCTCATCTCATCCTGAGATCCTAGCAGCAGCCCAGAGGCACATATTTCTACGGGGACTTCCTTCTCTACCTCGCCAGCCACCCTTCAGCCTTCCCTGTCCCGTTTTGCCATCACTGTCTACAGGGAGTGACAGCCCCTTCCTGCCCCTTTTCTCTGTTTCTGCGATTTCCAGAACCTCTCCTATGAGACCATGCACCACACACACACCAATCGTGGCCAGCTGCTTCTCTGACTAGCCCATTGGGCTGACAACTTCTGGGGAGCCAGAGCCATTTTCGTGTGTCATCCCCTTAGTGGAGTTTCTGTCACATAATAGGAGGCAATAAAAACTTGAATTGTTTATAAAATAAAAATAGTGCATAATAATTTATCACAAGGCTACCTATAAAAATGAGGAAGAAAAGTCAATGTTTGTTTATTTATTGATATTGAGACAGAGTCTCAGTATTTCACCCTCGGTAGAGTGCAGTGGTGTCACAGCTCACAGCAACCTCAAACTCTTGGCCTTAAACGATTCTCTTGCCTCAGCCCCCCAAGTAGCTAGGACTACAGGCACCCGCCACAAGGTCTGGCTATTTTTTGTTGCTGTTGTCATTGTTGTTTAACAGGCCCAGACTGGGTTCAAACCCACCAGCCTCGGTGTATGTGGCTGGTGCCGTAACCACTGTGCTATGGCCCGGAGCCCTTCAATGTTTATTTAAAAGGATGGCTTCCAAATGGAGTTCCTTGGGTAAATGGCTATCTTTAATCCCCAGAGCACAAACATCTATTTCTAATTAAAAGCAATTAAAAAAAAAACATCAAATAAAAACAAAACAAAAAGTAGAGTGAGTTGTGAGTTTTGTTTTGTTCTTGTTAGATTGTTATAAATATATGGCTCAAAAACCTGACTCGAGCACCTAGAAGTTTCTACTGTGCCAGAGCCCAGACTCCAGACTGAGAAAGCCAGGCAGTCGCAGGCCCCTGGGTCCCTTTGTGTAACTCTCACAGTCAGCCTGTTGTCTGTTTGCCCCTAGATGTTTCAGTCTGTGAAACTACTTAGAAAAATGCATCCTCCCAGCTACGGAGATCCAAGAAGCTGGGCTCCAGCAACATTTGCACATTTGCATTCTGCTTATCAGGTCACCCAATGGCAAAATCTTCAGAGGGAGCCGGCAATTTCTCCTTCGTACTGAAGCTAATGAGGAAAATAGCTCTTGCTGAAGGACGAGAAAAAGTCGGCGTGCGCACGGCGAACCCTGGGCACCATGGGCAGGCTGTCATCATTATGAAAAACCATCACAAGACCTTACAAATTAAGAGTTGCGGAGAAAACTTTGGCCCTATCGAGTTTGTAAGGCAGCATCGTGCCGTTCATCAGGGCCAGGCAGCTGTAGCAGGAGCTCGCCCAGAATGCTGACGGGGGCAGGTGCCTCCCACCGGCTCCCAGAGGGGACACGGCGTCAGCTGTCAATTTCTAAGCAAAGGGAGGCTGTTTTATATCCACTTTGGGCTCCCTTTCCCTTTCCAGGCATGCATCACAGAGTTGACTTTTATCACCAGGTTAATCACCAGCCAGCTTAGCTGAGGACCCCCCCAGCTCTCCACTCCCCAGAACCCCCACTTTCTGCCTCCTCTCTCTCCCTCCCGCCCCCTCCCCGGTTAGCAGGCTTCTTCTCAAGCAGCTCACGCAGGGAATAAAGGAAGCTCATTTCAGAGCCAGTAATCAACTCCCACTTTGGATCAAACTGCAAACTAAAATTGTACCAATCTGTCTAAACAACCCAAGGAAAATGGGGCCTAAATTGCCCAATTTTGGTGTGTCCACCTAGCTTGCTAATTTAATTTTACTTTCCAAAAACCTGAGACCCCATACTGCCTCCTCCTCGGTGTTGATCCAAGAAAATGAGAAAAGAAAAAAGTGCACCCCAAAAACAAATCATTCTGCCCGGCCCCAGGGGCACTGGTGATGCAAGAGGCTGTGTCTCCAGGATCTGCATTCAGGGCTCCCCGGCAAGGGCCCACAGGAGGTGCAGGACCACCACGGGAAATTGAAAAATGATAGGGGAAAGGTGAAACAAATATTGCAGCTTTGTCTAAATGTGCATTTGGAACTTGAGTCTAGAGAAGGATAAAGGTGGAGATGAGCATTTCCAAGTAGTGGCTGGCGGCTTTCTCCAGACTTCAGAAAGGTGGGATGACTTCCTCCCCAGCTCTGCTCCTGAAATGAAGGCCCTCCCTGCCACCTGGGGGTGATTGGTGTTTCTGAACAAAATATAAATGTGAGGCTTACAGGAGACACAAACAAACAAACAAAAAACCCAAAACCTCATCAGCAAATGACAATTTTATAAGGTGTCAAGAATACAAATTCTGTATTCCCATCTCAGATTCATTTCTAAAATGTAAGTTCTACGAGGTGAGAAAGTTCCTATAGAAAAGGGGGGAGTCCTGAAGATCTCAGCATAGGCAGGGCTGTTTCTCTCCCCCAGAAGGGGCAAATGCAGTGAGAGCTGGGGATGTTGGACTCCATTTCCTGTCGTTGGTTGGTACCCATGATTTGCACATCTGTGGGCCATGGCCCCACATCACAGACTTGATAAGAAGAGGGGTGCTATTCCCCAATTCCTGCAATGATTTGGGAAGTTCTCCCTGCCGTCCCCTCTCTCATCTGCAAAGCACTCCTAAGCTAACAGAAAAGGAAACATGGCGATCTACTGATACTGATCGTGACTGATACTATAGAGGATTTAAAAAATATTTACCGTCTAGGCACGCAAAGCAAAGCCAGCCCATTGACTGCATTCTCCAGGTTCTGCATGCATTTCTGAGTGAGATGCACTCTGTTGATCAGGCTACAGGGCCATGGCCTCAGCCTAGCTCACAGCAACCTCCAACTCCTGGGCTCAAGTGATCCTGCTGCCTCAGCTTCCAGAGTAGCTGCGACAACAGGCCACAACACCCAGGTAATGTTTCTGTTTTTAGTAGAGATAGGGTCTGACTCCTGCAGGCTGGTCTTGAACTCCTGACCTCAAGTGATCCTCTCACCTTGGCCTCCCAGAGTGCTGAGATTACAGGTGTGAGCCACTGTGTCCAGCCAGGATGCTTTATTTTTAAGAGTGCTTGCTGTGCCTTGTGTTCTAGGCTCCTCTGGAAAGGCAGAGGTCAGAAATCTGTAGACTATGCCTCAGTCAGCACAGGCTAAGTTACGCTGAGATAACAAATGACACCAAGTGTGAGAGCTCTAACAAGCGGCTCTGTTCTTCTTGCTGGTGAATCCCCATCCCTCTGTCTCACAGGGCATTTGCTCTGTACCAAGACCAACAGAGGAGCCACTAAAAGGCACAGTAATCATCTCACATCAGAGGGAAGCCAGGAGCACAATGAATAAAACTTCTGTTTGGAACTGACACCATCCTTCCGGCCCACTCTTCATTGCCTAAAGCAAATCTTGTAGCCATAAATAGGATTAATTTTGCAATATTTGCCAACCTTGTTGCAATCTCCTTCAAGGGTATTTGGAGTTGCAATCTTCTTCAAGAGTTTTCAGTGCTCTGTCTCCTTTGGAGTATGGAATGGCTCCACCATTGTGGAATCTCTCCCCAAAGCCATGTTCTCTGGCCCAAGAGCAAAGCAAAAGGGCCAAGGGCCACCCTGAGCATTCAAACACAGCAGCCCATGGTGTGTCTCCAGGCACACAAGCTCTCATCAGTGGGCTCCAGTCTCCTGCAGAACATTTGTTACCTGGCCTCCTTCTTGGTTACCTGTGGTTTCAGCCTTGTCTTAGGAAAAGAGAATCAAAACAGAAGAGACAAAAACTGTGGAGCCAGCAACAAAAGCCCATTTGAGCTGAGTGAAGGTCCCAGGAAGGCAGACATTGGTTTAATGACATAATATGTTTTCAACAAACTTGATGGAAGGGATTGTTGGCTTTTACTATTTTTTTTCTTTACTGCAGGAATTAAAATTATCCTCAAAGAACTTCTGGCAAACTTCAATGTGAAACGTGGAGTCACAAGTTATATTTCTACCCCCAGGTCTCTCAATGTATGAAAAACAGAGCTGAGCCTACCCGACAATTTCATCAAAAGCAGCAGAGTCACTTGGTCCATCATGAACAAACATTTCCACAGCCTTGGCAGTCCTTGAACAGCATCAGAAGAAATAGACTACAACAATAATAGGTGACTTACAGGGTACTAGGGATTAATGTCAAGCTCCCAAATTCTGCCCCAGGAATAGACAGATCCCAGGAATTTCCTGAAGTGCCCATTAGACAGATTCTTCCATAAGCTGGCCTGTTGGCTATGTGCATCTCAGCCTCCCTTGGAGCTAAGCGTGACTGATCTCATTTCTATTTCTCCTTTTCTGGTCTCAGTTTTGGGCCCAGGCTTCCTACGGCATCGGCCCACCTACCTGATGGGCACTGGCACCTGTCTCTTGCCTCCCCACCTCTTCATTGATTCCCAGCCTTCCAGTTTTCTGTGTCTCCTTCTGGTGTGGTATCTGTATAGCCCTAGAGCCTGGTAGTGAATGCCTCCCAGGTTTGGCCCAGGATGCTTCCAGCCTAGATGGCCTTGACTGGACCAATCCCCACCCTGGCAGGACACTCAGAGACTATTAGAGTTAGACATTGTGGTCATTCCTGGGACAAGCCTGCAGAGGTCTGCTGAGGCACCGGAAGGAGGCAAAGCCAGAGAAGCATATGGAGGGCTGGGGTGCCACATGGCTTGCTTCACGCAGCAAGCAGGCTGCCTGGCTCTGCATGACATGGGGCCTGTCCTGGAAGCAGCCCTGGCCCAGGTACATGGGGCCTAATGGCAATCAGGCAGCAGGCCTGATGAGGAGCAGGCAAGGGGCCGGATGGGAACACCACAGCTGTCGCCTTACGCTTCCCTTCATTTCTTATTTAACTAAAGGGAACTCAAGGGAGGATGTTTGGGCAAGCCAGGACAAGCCTGGGCACACCTTCATCGTGTTTTCTTGTGGTTTCTCTCTGGTTGCTGGACACAGAGGAAGTTGGAGGCAGCTATCCTGGCCGATTGCAGACGTAAGATAAAAAATGCAAAGGAAGAAGTTAATAACCTGAACCAAAGTTCAAGAATTCAGTAGAGGAGATGTCAGGTGGCTTGGAGGAGAGAGAGAGTATTTTGAATTGAAGTAGTGATGGAAAGGATTCGTCATGAAGGTAGAATTAAGTCTTAGAACACGGGAGTCCCAGGAGGCAGAGTAGAGGGAGGAAGCTGCTCTGAGAACTGAGTAATGTGTTCTCAGTGGGAGACATAAGACGGCTGACCGTGGTGGTAAGCTGAGAGAGATTGTTTGCATGGACAAGGGAGAACCTGGGCTGGTAGGACAGCTTAGGAACATTTATAGAGAAGCTTTAATAGTTTTCTCAGCTGCCACCAAATGCTGAGTTTCCCATATAAGGGAAGCAGTATTTAACATTTCCTGTAAGTCACGTCAAAATTGGGGAGTTTGAAATGTATCCTGTATTATAATTTATTAACGGAAGAAATATATTTGTATATATCTCTCATCTTGAAGGTGTGGATCATCTACTTGTTTGTACCTTCTACCCTTCATAAGCACAATTCTATGCATAATTATGGGATTTCAATGCTTACATAGCAAAATTTATAAATAAGCTCTTGACACAAAAGGAAGGGAAGCTGAAAAACAGAGCAATCAAAGCCTGAAAAATATTTTCAAAACCCTGCACATTATCTGGCATTACTTACTATGACACTTTTCCTAGCTAAGGAAGGGATAACTGCAAACAAGTGTCACCAGTTCTAGTCCTAGGTCAGGAGGCCTCTGAGGTGCTGAGTTATAATAGGTCTATTTCATGTTAGATTAAAAAAAGATGAAGTCTCAGGGTGGCGCCCATGGCTCAGTAGATAGGGCGCCAGCCCCCAGCCCTGAGGGTGACAGGTTTAAACTCAGCCTGGCCTAACTGCAACAAAAAAGTAGCCGGGTGTTGTGGTGGGCGACTGTGGTCCCAGCTACTTGGGAGACTGAGGCAAGAGAATCGCCTAAGCCCAGGAGTTGGAAGTTGCTATGAGCTCTGACACCCTGGCACTCTACCGAGGGTACAAAGTGAGATTCTGACTCTTAAAAAAATAATAATAATAATATGAAGTCTCCTGTCTCGATCCATCTTGCTTTAGCTGGGGGGCCAGCAAGTCCCCCACATTAATCTGGGCTGATGGTCCAAGGGGAGAGGCTGTGTGTCTGGGAGACCACTGCTGCCTTGTTCAGGAACATACCCACCGCTGCCTACATCAAACCAGATCTAATGGCAAGTAAATAGGGGCAATGTTCATCACAACAGTGCCCCTATGTGAGAAATTTACAGTTATATTCAAAGGGGGAGAAAGAAAGGAGAAAGACTGGTGGTTAAACCAGCCAGAAACAAACCCAGAGGCGGGCACATGTGCACTGTTCTGCTCTGGACATCATTCGCTGCATGGATATATCCTGTTTCCTTACTCAAAATCCCAAGTTCATCTATTTCATCAATTTCATCAATATGAAAACCAAGAAAGCTTTCATACCACTGAAGGCATTTCAGACTATGGAAAAGAAAGCAGCATTTGAAAGTTGGAAACTAACCTTTCCATCTTGATCTTACCACCTTGAGCCTCCATTTACAGTTCTATAAAATGAGCATGTTTAACGAGAAAGGCTTTCCAGAATCATGAAGTCATTCTTGAGAAACAAGGATGACAAAGACTATGTATTCTGAATACTTTTGGGAAACTGCTCTCCAAATGGGAGATGCTGTTGGTCCTGTGATACCAATTGTATTTATCTATATGATGGTTCTTAACCTGTTTCTTGTGTTTTCAAATATTTCACCTATCTTGCCACTCTTATTACTTCAGGCAGTGAAACACCTGGGCAGAGGTTACGCTTCCTTTAATTTAAGGGTTTCACGTGACAGCATTGGGCAAATTGCCACTCAGTACATGTTCTTGGATGACTGGTTTATAAAATATTCTGAGACCCTTGAGTTACCAGCCAAGGTGAAATGTTTGCAGTGATGGCTATAGTATAAGTCCTTATCACACAGGAAGGTACCTGTCCACGGACGTTTATAAGGCAGGAGTGATTTAAGAATAATAGTTTGTTTGAAGGTCATAGACCATTGTCATCCCTCTGCAATGAATTTCTTCTGGTCAATTTCAGTGCCTGGTCCAACCTCTTCTTCTGGTCTCCACTGTTTGGACAGCACCCTCTAGTGGCTGCTTTTTCTCCAAACATTCCAGCTCCGTGTTGGAGGAAAGATTCCATGTAATTTCAGCCTGCTCTTCCAGCCATTTTTTTTTTTTTTAATCTTTTAGCAGTACAAAGAAATGTCCCTGTCTCCTTTAACTTCGCTATAATTATATTGGACAGAGAAATAGCAGCTGTAGTTCAAATGAGCAGGCAGCGTTCCCCCTCCCAAATTTCATTTTGCTTTTGCTCTCACAGCAGCCCTAGCCAGATTTTCATTAGAAATCTATCACATGGCTTTCGACTTAGTGTTTCTGTGTGATGTGGATAAATTCTCTCCTGTTAACGAACCATAGAAGGTTGTCACTTCCCTTTTACAGTACAGGGTCCATGTCTTACCATCGTCATCTCTACTTAGAACAGAGAAGCCATTCTGCCACTTTCACAAAGGACAGGGCTTTGAAGCCACCCAACTGCACAGGCTAACTTGCCCCTCTATTAAGTGACTTTGTGCCAAGTCACTACTAAAAAAAGTCGTCGTCCAAATCAGAGCAGCCACAGTATAGTGCTATGAGCGACTCTTCACCTGAAGCTCACACAGCTCACAGACACGTAACTAAGCAAGTGACCTCACCGCCATGCCTAGTTTCCTGAGCTACCCACTCTTTTCTTTCTTTCTTTTTTTTTTTTTTTCCTTTTGCAGTTTTTGCCTAGGGCCAGGTTTGAACCCGCCACCTCCAGTATACAGCGCTGGTGCCCTACTCCTTTGAGCCACAGATGCCACCCACTACCCACTCTTTTCCCCACCTGTGAAATGGAAACCAGAATGCCTACCTTGCAGGGCTCATATAAATATTAACTTAGACTCTGAACTGAGGTCCAGATATAGCAAATATATCTCAAATTAATGAATAAATTATTTGGTAATGTTCTGGGCACACTGTCTGTGCTTTCAAAGCCAGCTGGTACTGTCATCCCAGGAAAATCTCCAAAGCCAAGGATACAAGAAAACCTCAGAGTCAGACAGGTAGACCTTGGTGCCATCAGGAGAGACAGTTCCCTGCATTTCTCTCAGCCTCATTGGAATAATGGGGAAATTCCTTCCTGTGATCCTGTAAGGATGAGCACAGAGCCCAGAGGCTGGTATGTAGTCAGTGCTCCATAAATATTATCTTCTCTTAAGTTTATTCCCCAAGAATCCCAGGGGTAAATTAAAAACCCTCTTCTAGACTCAGACTCCAGAGGAGCAGGGAAATTATTTTTCTGCCCTTGCTACATTGAAGGGATTAAGACCAGATTTGAGTCCCTCGCCTTACACAAAACATTGACTTACAATTTCAAACTAAAACTCGCATCCCCTGAAACTCCAAGTCCATTTGCTTCTGATGAAACTATGGAGGACGGGAGAAAAGAGTCTTTCAAATGCTTATTAGAATAGCTGGAAAGCCCCTTGGATGCCTAATGTTCTTCAACAGCATTTTTATGATTTAAGGGTAAATGAACTAGAAACCCATGGATTTAATTTCCCTTGAAATACATATACATTTAAAAATTAAGGAGGAATGTACTCAGAGCAAAACATTTGTGATTTGGTGGCAGCCAGAGCGCTTCCAGAGTTAGCGTTAGCAGAGCCACAGTTTCGCAAACTCCCTGTGCAGCCATGGGGACTCCCCCGCTGGGCTTTTCAGGGCTTTGGTGCAGCAGTACAACCCTCCAGGTACTGCTAGATGAGAGTTTTTCTAGGCCATGGTGGTGGCACTGAGGCTGTGTAGAAAGGTCCCCTGGAATGACCTGCTTGCTCATACCCAAAGACCCAGGAGTGCTGGGCTCAGGAAAGGGCCGTCCCTTCACCCAGAAGACCCAGCAGACCTGCAGCAGCAACAGGGGGACAAAGTTCTCCCCAGCTCCCTCCCTGGCTGAGCCCTTGTTTTAGCAGACTCCTGTTGCCTGAGGACCACCCAGCTCCTGGTGCTCCCCCATCTCTGAGCTGGGGCCTTGCTGCACGTTCCTAAATTTTAAAATGTTTTCTATTTTCTCATTAAAAGTCGATTGGCATAAATTCCTTCCAAGTTATTATCCAATTAATAGGATGGATGGTCTTTGCCTGAGGGCGGAGGTTGTGCCCTCAGTTTTTTTTCCTGTGTTGTGTCTTTGTTGAACCAGGAGCCCCAAGCCAGGGGAGGCAGAGACTCATGTCTGAAGGGCCTCTCTGCCTCCCCCTGTCTTTACCACTGATCTGTCCTTTAGGCTCACTTCATGTGTTTTCTCCAAGATGCTTGTTTGACAACTGTGACCGCACATTTCCCTGGAGCCTAAATCCCACACAAGAGTCATTTGACCCAGAGTACCCCAACTGCAGACTATCTAGATGAACGGAGTTAAAGGACTCACTGGAATCCGTGGAAAACCAGCGCACGCCTTAATGAAGACAATGCCTCTTTATCTCCGGACACGCAGTGAATGCCCAGCTGTGTTAGCTACTATTCTGCAAGCTTGATATTCCCCTGCGCTCCCACTCCATTCATTAATTGTCAAACGTGGGATTAGTCACTTTAAGATGAAAGTCACTCGGTTCTTTCAACCAGAAGTAACCTCTTCTACTCCAGATTGTGCTTTGGGGGGAAAATAAAAATAAAATAAAGATATTAAAGAACGATTACTACTTATAAAATCCTCATAGTTCAGTAGAAGACGCAGCATTTTAAAAAAAATCTATGATAACAACTCACATTTATATAATAATTCCTAGGGATAGGAGCTATTATGTATTCTTGACGTATACTAATTTACTGTAATTCACACCGTAGCCGTACTTCCAGAGTTAGCAGAGCCACAGTTCCGCAAACTCCCTGTGCAGCCCTGGGGACTCCCCCGCCGCATCTGTATTACAGATGAGGGAGATGGGACACACAGATTAAATGACACACCCAAGGCCCCACATGGCACATGATGGCAGAGCTGGGATTCAAGCCCAGGATGTGTAAGTCCAGAGCTGGTACTCCTAACAATACTCTGTGTGACGTAGGCAATGCTATAAGGCTGGCATATGTGTGGGAAGACGGAGGAAGGAACAACTACTTCTGCTGGGAGGAGGGATGGGGGCGGTCCAGGATTTACTCAGAAGAACCGAGTTTGGGCTGTGTGCGTATGTGTGTGATACAGGATCTATGAGCAGACTGGCTCTGCGTGCGCCTTGCCCCTCGTCAGCCCTCCTCCCTTGACAGGGGACACTGACCTGACAAACCCAAGAAGCAAGCCAATTTGGATGCTAAGCCCAGGATAATGCAGATGTGAAACAGATTAAACTCATTTGCAATTACCAGACCTGTCCTCTTTGGGGGGAGCATCAAAGCCTCTTAGCAATTCAGTTCAATGAGTATTGGCATTGTTTTGGATCACTGCCCTTGCGTCCCTCGCATGTTATCTAGAAGAAAATTGTGTGATTAATGGGAAATAGGCTTGCACTTTTCTCCCCAGTGTTTTGTTGTCCCTGTCCTCTTATTACAGGTCTAGGGTTCTTATTGGAATAGTAAAATATCAGCGCATAAAAGCAGGAGGTAAAAAGAGTTATGTTGAAAAGCCAGAAAATGATTTCAAAGAATCCAATATACTGAAAATGTGCTGAAAATACTTATTCCATAGAGGAACCAGAGTATCTTCTGTCAAAGCGCTAGGATTCAGAGTGGGGTCTGGGGCTGGAAGGCTGCTCTGATGCTACTCAGGTGCGCCACCCTGGCCAGCATCCTCACCCCATGGGGTGCTCGTTCCCTCAACTCTGATAATGAGAAAGGCAGAGCACATAATACACATGAAACCCCTAGATTCACATTAGGGGTCCTTGGTAAACACAGATCTATTTTCTTGCGTAACTCAGTTGAATTCCAAGCAGATCACAAAGCTAGCTGCCTTCTGACTGGGGCCAAATGGTCTGACCAGAGTGCACCTTGTTGAAGGCCCGTCCCCGGGCCAGCAATGTCTTTGTGAATTTCTTGCGTCACATTTCTCCACCTTTGCCCTCTGGCTATAAATATATCCAAGTTTTTCCATTACCAAAGAATCACTGTTCAATGTCAGTGCCAGCTCAGATTTTACCCAGTGTTCTCTCTCCTGCACACCCTCCAGGGTGATCCATCCTCAGTGGGACTGCCAAGCCTCACCTCCTCACCTGCTGGAGACCCCCACACCTGTTTCAAGGGCACAGACCTTTCTGAAGCAGTTCACTCCAATGCAATTTGTCTAATCTTTCCTCCTCTGACTTTTTCCTAGTTCTATCTCAGTCTACACCACCCCAATCACCGTGTTTAGAAACTTGTGTGGACGGGGGTGTATCCCTTTCCTTTGCATTCCTGTTTATCAACTCACTCATTTATTTCACTCTTGTTCTTTCTCTCGAGAAAATTGCAGAAGATGCTGGCCTGGATGTGGAGAGAAGGGAACACTTTTACACTGTTGGTGGGAATGCAAACTAATACAGCCTTTTTGGAAGGAAGTACGGAGAATCCTCAAAGAACTCAAACTAGACCTCCCAGAAGGCATCTACTCAGAAGAAAAAACTTCATTTTACCATAAGGACATTTGCACTAGTTTATTGCAGCTAATTTACAATTGCCAAAATGTGGAAACAACCTAAATACCCATCACCCCAGGAATGGATTAACAAGCTGTGGTGTATGTATACCGTGGAATACTATTCAGCCATTTAAAAGATGAAGACTTTACATCTTTTATATTAACCTGGATAGAAGTGGAACACATTCTAGTAAAAGGAGAAGAATCCAATGTACTCAATTCTAAAATGAAGGCAGTAAATGAGCTAGTACAAGGGGGGGGGAGAGCAAGTGGTGGGAGGGCAGGGGAATGGGCATGGGGCATCACAGTGTATTGCACGCCTCTTGGGGGCGGTACACAATTATAAGAAGGACTTTATCTAACAAACACAAGCAGTATATCCTAATTCTTTGTGCCCTCAATGAATCCTGAACAATAACAAAAAAAAGAAAATTGCAAAAAATAGCTCCCACTTTAGGGTACTAGGTTCACCTATCTTTCAGTGTTTCTTAAAAGAAAATGAAAAGGTGTGTCAATTAATTGCCATGGACAAAAGGGTGGAGTGTTTCCCGCTGCATCGAGACACATCAGAAGACTCCACTTGACCGGGCTGGACATGGAGAGCTCTATGCCTTTAGTGCACTTCACACCGCCCGTGAAATGCCTCCTTGAAGTGCTCAATAGAAGCAGTGTCATCAGGGAGCTATTCCAAGGATATCCTGCCCTCCCAGAATGAGACTGCTTTGCTACTGGAGACAAAGCTGTTAGCAGAAAGGCCAGATCCAGGGAAACTGGGAAAAGAAAGTCAGTGGGCAGAAAGGAGAGTGGAGAGATTAGGGCATGAAGGTCCTATCTTTTTCTGACTAGATGGTCAGAGAGAGAGGTCCTGAAGCTTCCCATGCAGGCCAGGGCTAAAGGGAATGCTCCTGAGCTACAGGCGCGGAGCCAGCAAAACAATTTTTTTTTCTTGAATAATGTGAATACCAAATAAACTAAATAAAATCATTTCTTCTGGTGGATATGACAAATATCAAGGAACACTGTATGTGAATGTTTCTGTTTTTAAAGCAGGGCAAAAATTATGAAAGATTGAGAACTGTAGCCTCTACTTTTAAGACTAAGCAATTATAATAGTATCTGTCTATCTACCTATCTATCTAAAATTTTCTTTTAAGAACAGAAGGATATAGCCAGTCTTAGAATCAAACCAGATAGAGCACAGATCAGAAAAGGAAAACAAATACAGCAGTAAGGAGGGGGTAGGTTCTCTGGATTTAGCAAATAAAAATAGAGAACGATCAATTAGACTGAGTTTTAGTTTAAATGCATGGGACATACTTGCATTAAAGAAAATGATTTATTTGTCTGAGATTTGAGTCTATCTAACTGTTCTGCATCTTACATCCCTGTAAAGGGTGGATGTCACAGGCCTACAAAACTCCAAGGCTGGAAATAACAAGGTCCACATGGGGCATAGCTCCCTCCATTTACAAGGAGCTGAATCCCAGTGGAAATTGCAAGCATGGGGAAATCTTGCTCCCCAGAAAATAGTAATTAGCTGGTCGCTCGTGAGCAAAGCAATGGTTGACAATGAGAAATTTGGACTCAGACTCCCAGGGGAGACTTAGCAATCCTGAGTATCAGGCGAGAGTTGCTCCCATCTCTCCTGTGAGATAGGATTCCATATTGACTACAAGGATAGGACTCAATCAATAGCCGCGGCTGCCGGGGGTGGGGGTGGGCTGACAGTGTCATCACTGACAAGGCCAACTCGGTGATGAGGTTCTCAGGGAACAAAGAAGGCTCTATATCTACCTCTTGGTTTTACTTATGCACCCGCCATCCAAATTCACATTTTCTTTCTGTCTGTGCTGCAAAAGCAACTCAGGCTGGTATTTCCAGGTTGCTTGGTGGGGTCATTATCGCTGTCTTCCCTTATCTCCCTAGATTTGCTTCTCAATGCTCCTAGCCCACTGTTGCAAAAGGCTCTTATCTTGCCCTTGCTAATACCTATTATTTACTGAGCTCTGCCCATCAGTCAGGAAGTCCACTCCATGACCCCTGAAGGGCAACAGTGTGCTTCCCCACCCACTCTCAGCTGGAAGGCTCACATAACCTGCCAAGCCAGAATAGCCTGTCACCTTCAGTATTTTTAGTTTTTAAGATCTCCTGTTTCCTCTTTTCCAGAGGATGCCAAGAGGATGAGGAAAACGCTGTAGCACAGAGGGAAAATCAATATCCCACAGGAAGCTGAAGCCCTAACTACTTGCTATGTGTCTGATGCCAGGTTGTCTAGGGAAAACTTCACAGTCAAGGTCTAAGGCTGCTTGTCTCTCCCCAAAGTTTTAGTGAAGATTCCTTCTGAATATCTGTCTCCCAGGAGAAGAGGCCACGACGTCTGAGGTTCCCTTTAATGCTAAAATTCTTGAAAGATGTCAAAGAAATTGCAAAGGACAGGAGACTGGAAGAATTCTAACTCTTTTCCTAGGTCTAAGAACCTCCTTGGGGGGAGAAAAAAAGCAAAAACGGTGTGATGCTGAGAAGCCAGGGGCTAGACCCCAGGTACTCCAAGTATAGTTGGTTTATTTCATCCTTAGAAAATTCATGGAGATCGATTTAATGTGGGGCTGCCCCTTCTGTAGAAAGTGAATCATGCTGACTGCTTATTTGGACACAGAACAGAAACGCCCTATAAAGAAATAGCATAGTCTTTGAACTCAACTGGAAAATTACCCCTCCTTTAATGCATCCTTTACATTATTTTTGGAACTCCTTTCTATTGGAATTGACTTTGAAGACAAGAGTCATCCATTCCAGAGCAGAGCACCTACCCCTCCATCTGTGAAAGGCACTGAGGTCACAAGTGTTATGAACATGGTGGTTCCCGAATCATAGAGATCACGGATCAGTAGAGAAAAAACGAAGATGTGTGTGCAATACGGTATGCGAAGTGCCGCGATGGACAAAACTCAGGGCACCACTGAGAGCTCAGAAAGCGCCTACGGAAAGGCACAGAGGGTTAAGAACGCTTCTTGGGAGAAGCAGTGCAAATAGTATTTCAGGCAGAGGAAAGTTACATGGGCTCACAGAGAGGGGGAGGAAGGCATGGGGGAGACAGTGAAGAGCTCAGGATGGCTGCAGCCTTGAGGGATAGGATAGAGAGGGTGGGGAATGTCACCAGCCTTCTAACTTGGACATCTTGTAGACAGGGGTGACTATTTATTGGTATCAGACAAGCAGCAAGGAAAGCAGATTTGAGTGAGAAAACAATCCATTTTTTTTATATATATATATTCTGATCTTGAAGTTTCTGTAGAATATCCGATTGGTGATTCCAGGAAAGAAAAATATGACTCTAAAACACAGCAGAAATATCTGTGCTAGAAATAAATAAATCTAAACAATCACAGAAATTGCCCAAATACCTCTAAGATGCCAGATACCATGCTAAATATATAAAACACATTTTCTCATTTAATTTTATTTATTTTTTTTTTTGTAGAGACAGAGTCTCACTTTATGGCCCTCAGTAGAGTGCCGTGGCCTCACACAGCTCACAGCAACCTCCAACTCCTGGGCTTAAGCGATTCTCTTGCCTCAGCCTCCCAAGTAGCTGGGACTACAGGTGCCTGCCACAACGCCCGGCTATTTTTTTGTTGCAGTTTGGCCGGGGCTGGGTTTGAACCCGCCACCCTCAGTATATGGGGCCGGCGCCTTACTATCTCATTTAATTTTAATAGTAAATTTATGAGGCAGGTATTAGAAATAAGAAAAATTAGTTTTAAAACGTTGACTCTTTTGCCTGAGATTTACATTTAGAATTTATAACACTAAAGTTCAATTTAAAAAAGAGTTCCATGACTTGATAATCAAATATCATTTAGACAATACTGAGCCAAAGTTGTTATTAGTGAACTTGATCTTTTACTTTACCACAGGCTTGCTTCCAAGTAGCAGTAGCCATTTCCAACAACCAAATCCATACTTTAAAAAAAAAAAAATTGCCCACACTTAACACATATAAAAGAATGTTTCAAATGAATTCCTAAGATAACTTCCTCTGTTTACTCAAAAAATTGAAAGTACTTTCTATAACTTTGAATCACTTATCAGAATTATCATTAACAGTGTTACATCTATAATCATATAATTATTTAATAATATGTTTAATATCTGTCTCCATCTGAAGACCATAAAATTTTTGAAGAAAAGACTCTTGGAGGAGGAACGGACAGGAACATAGACTCTGTCTCATAGTAAAAGATATTTCATTCACATAGTAAAAACTTAGGGAAAAAATAGAATGAACAAATAATTAAATGAGCATTCATAGACCCCACAGCTTCCGAGAATGCACAGCAAAGAGTCCCCAACCATCTTTTTCTTATAAGGAGTTGTTGCAATAGTAAGTTGTTTCCTCAAAGGAGGAGGCCACCAGGATTCAGACCACATCCTGGAACACATCAGTCCCCAGGTGCCTCTCATTACAAGAATTAGCAGTCACAGGAGGAGGCTACCACAGGCTGGACAGCTCCCTGCAGGAGACCAGTAAGAACCCTCAGCGACTTCAAATCCATTGAGGTTTAAGAGTCTCTAAGAATGTTTAAGTGAAGAAAAAAATGGAATCATGTATTTTCTTTTTCACCATCCCAGCTTCCACGGCAACATGGAAAAGCCTAAAGATGCAGACGCTGAGTTCATGAGGCAGATAATGTAGTTGATAGATGAGTCTGCAGGCTGAGGGGGGGGATGAAGATCGGAGCAGGGAGCAGCCTCTCCCGTCCATCCATCTGCGAGGATCCCTAGTCAGCCCGTGCTCCGGGACTCTGACATCAATCAGGGGAAGGATGAGCAGGAAGGGATGACCTGGCAGGAACTGCGCTGTGCCATAAATCAGGAACTAATTCAATCCTGCAAGATGCCTCGTCTGATTAATTTATGTCAGCATTTTCTGTGTTGTCAGGCTGCGTCCCTTGTGTCTTCCCTTCCCTCTCATTCTCCACCTTCATTGACAGAAAGAGCTGCTCCCCCCACGGCCATGACAGGAAGAAGGAAATGGAGCTCCTGGGTGGAGCTGGAAGGCAAGACACCGTTGGAATAGAACCAACATATCCTGCCAACCTTGGAGAACTGAAGACATCATGAACCCCAGTTTCCAGGTCAGATTTTTTTTTTTTTTTGCAGTTTTTAGCTGGGGCTGGGTTTGAATCCACCACCTCTGGCATATGGAGCCAGTGCCCTACCCCTTTGAGCCACAGGTGCCATCCCCAGGTCACATTTAATAGCCATTTCTAGTTCCTCAAAAGCACCATTTCCTCCTGTACTTCATAGTCAAAGAAGGCAGCTAAACCTCACCCCCCCCCTTATAGAAGACAAAATGGTTTTCTACATTAGATACCAATGTTTAATTATTATTTTTTTTTTTTTTCAGTTTTTGGCCAGGGCCAGGTTTGAACCCACCACCTCTCATATACAGGGCACGGCCCTACTCCTTGAGCCACAGGCACAACCCCCGATGCTTAATTATTATGATGTAAAGATGATCCTGACCATTATAGTAGATACCCAAAAAAGTAAAAAACAAAAAATACTGTACTATATCTAAATAATAAATATATCCTTTTATTTGTATGGAATAATGCTCATTCAAGATACCCAAAAAAGTAAAAAAAAATAAATACTGTACTATATCTAAATAATAAATATATCCTTTTATTTGTATGGAATAATGCTCATGGAATGTTATTCAGTGAAACCAAAGCAAGGAAGAACAGTGGTGGCCAAGGGAGTGGAGGAACACCTGTGGGGCTCTTGGACGAGTAGGCCACTTGTTGTTAGAGCACAGCAGGGAGGTATTTAACTGTAAACACCTGAATGTAGCCTGTGTTTCTGTTGTTTCCTGGACAAAACTATCTATTCGTATTTATGTATACCTATTTATATTTTCATCTATCATTTTAGACTATTCAACTCCATATTCTAATTTATTTGTAGATGAGTAGGTATTTCTTGCGAATGAGAAAAATAATACTTTAAGAATAGTTTTTGTTAATCCTGGAAGTAGAATTGTGGACCTGTTTGTCGGCAGCTTGCTAACAGAATGAAAGGTTTACTTGGTGTCGTAGGATCTGTCCGAGCAGATGGAGGGGGAGGCTCTGTTGTATTTGGGAGGCCCACTATCTGTGTGGGCAGACAGAAGAAGACCACAGCTCGATTCCGATGGAAGAGGCAACGATCAGAGAGGATGTGGCTGAGAGGAAGGACTTACATCTGCTGAGAGTCTGCTGGAGGCACATGTGATAACTGCGCCTTCTATTTCAGGGTCGACAGTGGTAAAGTCCTCTCAAAGCCGGACAAGTCATCTCCTCTATTGCTTATTTATTCCCGTTATTAGAGCTGTTTATACCTTACTTACTCTGGTATAGGTTTACAAGTATAATGGAAGGGGGAGGGAGACAGAACTACGTTTTCCATTATGAACTGTAATCCATGACAGGTAACATCTATCAAGAACACAGTTTCTCTGTTCACACATTTAATTAGGGAATCGAAAGTGAAAGGAAAGGACAGAAAAGGACAATGAGCCCTAAGATAAAATTCTGTCATTTACTTTGTTAGAGAGTCTGGATTTTGAGTGTCTCTGGATGGTCCACATTAGATGTAATTAACTCACTCGGGACAGGTGTGCACAATACAATGGATCTACTAGTAATCTTATTTCTGTCTCTTTTCCTACTTGAGTGCTGTGAACCTAAGGAAAAGGCAAGTGAGAATGTGCCTTGAAGGGCACTTGCCTCTTGGGAGTCTAGTTCTTCATTCTGTACATGATGCCTGGGATCATGATAAAACATTCAACGAACCTGCAAGAGTTCAACCAGTGACTGAAGGATCACAGGAGAGCAGTATTTGTCACATGGAGGCATGCATTGGCAATGCCTACATGAAGCTTTATAAAAATACACATCTCCCGGGTCACTATTAAACAGAATTTCCAAGGGTGCAGTCACAGAAGTCATACTACAGCTAAAATGGACCTCCATATAATTCCATGTGGATAACACACTGAGTTTCACGTACTTATTACTATTCCAAAAACAAAACACAAACTCATGGGTGGAAGTTATTGGCTGGTACATAGTACAAGCAAGCATTTTTAATACAGTCTGTGCACACTCATAGGTGTTACAAAAGCCTGAGATACACTGCTGTGTGAGGTCATGAGGCTTCACCAAGACAGGAGAACACAGAAGTAATCTTTAATTTTCTTTGTATTATTAATTTTTCTTTTGAGACAGAGTCTCACTCTGTCACCCTTTGTAGAGTGCTATGGCATCATAGCTCACAGAAACATCAAACTTTTGGGCTCAAGCGATTCTCTTGCCTCAGCCCTGCAAGTAGCTGGGACTACAGGCGCCCACCACAACCCCCAGTTATTTTTAGAGACAGAGTCTTGCTCTTGCTCAGGCAGGTCTTAAACTCAGGCAATCCAGTTGCCTGGGCCTCCAGAGTGCTAGGATTATAGACATGAGACATCTCATCTGGCCTTCTGTTTGGTATTATTTCAACAGGAGATTTTTCTAAACAACCATGACCGTGTCCTCTCCGCTATAGTCTAACAATAAGCGGGCTGGTCTTACAGGAGCCCCACAGTTGTTCCTCCACTCCCTTGGCCACCTCTGAGCAGAGCTGGACAGTGCCCTCACCGTGCAAGGTCTAATCTCCCATGGTCGTGAGGCAAAGTCTTCACAGACGCCTTCGTCAGGTGACTCATCTCTAGCACCAGCTTCAGCTCCTCCTGCACTGGGATCCCAAAAGCTGGATGCTCTTGACCTTATGTTATATGGACAAAGCTCCAGATGTCAGGCATCACCATAATCCTGAACACAAAAAAATGACAATTCTGGAAAAATTAAGTTTGCTCTTGTATTAATATTTAGGAGCACACCTGCAGGGTTCAAAGTTCACCCGCGTGCGTTTGCCTACCCATTAAGAAACACTGATCCAATGGGGTTGACCACAGTCCTCATGGAGATCCAATAAACAGGGGCCAGTAAGGCTGGGTGACTTGGAAGTTCTTTTTAAGATTCAGTATTTTAAACGAAGGAAGGGAAGAGGGCAGTACATTCTGGCAGAACCCTGAGGAAATCAGTAATCGTGAATCACTAATGCTAATTTATGATTTTGGACAGGTTGCTTGAACTTTATTAAGCTTAGCTAAACACACCAAAATGACTGAGAAAACACATAAACAAATCAAAATCCTGCTCCCTGTGGGACAGAAAAGCCTGCACTCCAGCCTGACTTGCCCAGAAAGGGGAACTCCAAAATCTAATTACTGAAGTAGTAAAAGGAAAACTCCAGTTTTGTCCCTAAATCTGCCCAGATCACCTCATGACACAATTCCCCTGAAGAGTGGTACTTCTCAGAAATAGCCAGTGAAATCCCTGAGACCATGGCAATGGTTACACTAACATCCACAGATCTTTCTAGCTGCTCGAGCAAATGTGGAATCTCATTATGGGATTGGCGCCACCCATACGCCAAAATGGCTCCAAAATTTGATATCAAAGCATCAAATTAAACATTCAAAATCACTTACTGCAGACTTTCATTTACTTCATGAGGAGAAAAAAGAGTAAGGGACGCTAACGCGTGGGGCCATCTGGCCATTTCAAGAGGCCTCTGTACTTTTGAGCCACACCACGGAAATGAGAGCCTGCGGGAGGCAGCCCCGAGGTTGAAGGCAGCCTTGAGATAGCTTCGCCAATGTGTTCATTCCAGATCCATTTTGATCAGTTGAGTGGGTATTTATTTCCAAGGACAAATGACAATAGATGAAAAAATTCATTGCTGCTTTAAAGTGAGGAGCTCTCACAATTATGAATGTGACGCCAACACACAAAGGCCATAGAGTGTCCCTGGGCCTCATGGCCCTCAGACGCAAAATGGGAATCACAGCCTGGATTTCTCATAACTGTACAGACAGTTATGAGAAAACGCTTTTTGGAAGCACAGCCTCTCTGTTCTTTGTTTAGGCAAAGGTCAGCAGGCATGAACATGCTGTGAGGGCTCACTCTGCTCCAGATAAGAAGACAATGCTCTTTGGCTCAGCACCCATAGGACAGTGGTTATGGCGCCAGCCTCACACACCCAGGCTGGTGTGTTCAAACCTGGCCCAGGCCAGCTAAACAACAACAACTGCAATAAAAAAATAGCTGGGTGTTGTGGCAGGTGCCTGGAGTCCCAGCTACTTGGGAGGCTGAGGCAAGAGAATCGCTTAAGTCTAAAAGTCTGAGATTGCTGTGAGCTGTGACACCACAATACTCTAACTGAGGGTGACATAGTAAAACTGTGTCTCAAAAAAAAAAATGACAATGCTCTGAGTGGCTCAGTCTGACCCAGCCTCTAGGAACTTCCGCAATCCAGAAGGTTATTTTTTTGTTTGTTTTGGTTTTTGTTTCGCAGTTTTTGGCCTGGGCTGGCTTTAAACCTGCCACCTCCAGCATATAGGGCCAGCACCCTACTCCTTTGAGCCACAGGAGCTGGCTCAAAGGTTATTCTTTTAATATAAAAATATGGTGCTGGGCATGGTAGCTCACACCTATAATCTCAGCACTCTGGGAGGCCAAGGTGGGTGGATCACATGAGCTCATGACTTTGAGACGAGCCTGAGCCAGAGCAAGACCCAGTCCCTAAAAATAGCTGGGCGTTTGGCTGGTACATGTATTTGGCTTAGATCTGCTAGCTTTGGTGGGGAAGGAGGGGTGGGGTTGTATTAAGGAATCCATTTTGGAGGCTGAGGCTAGAGAATTACTTGAGCCCAAGAGTTTGAGGTCACTGTGAGCTGGGATGCCACGGCACTCTACCGAGGGTGACAGAGTGAGACTCTGCCTCAAAAATAAAAAGATGCAAATATATTCATTACACAGTTGCCAGGTGCAAACTGTCCATAGTACATCATGTTTTCCATCTCTCAGAAGCCTTTAGGCCAGTTCAAGGAGATAAGACATACTCTGCCGAAAATAAACAACATTCTAGAATACAGACAACAACCATGAGGCACAATTTCACAAGTGCAGGAGGGCAAGGGATACGACTCTCCAGAGGGGCAGGACACACGCGAGGAGGCCAAGGATGTCAGAGAAAGATCGAGGAAGAGGAGTATTCCACTGAGACAGATTCTTCCATAGACACTTTAATTAATAATTTGGGGGAGTTTAATAAGCATAATTGAGATAATGATTGCTCAAATTCCAAGACAAGAAGACTAATTTGAGCAGGCAGGGCTTACCCAAACACATGTACAGTATGCAGATGTTTCAAAGGAAAATTACTCCTATTTTGGATTTTTAAATTGTTTCCCTCCTTACTATCTCTAAAGGGGGAAAACTCCAGTTTAATTTTGAAGCAGGCAACAGGTCGTTTTCTGCATGGCCGTCCAAGCTGTTTCTTTCCCTTTTCCTCCCACCCACACCCAGCTGATTGACTATCCTGCTGTTTGTGGGGCTTCAGAGTCCCTTGTGCCTCCTGTAAACAGAAAGCAACCCTGGGGGAAATGTCTCATTTGTGTCCATGTGACATCGGTTTGATAAGGTGTTTTGAAAATAGGAGAAATTAATTAATCGATGAGTGAGCTGGTTAATAAAAGAGAAGAAGGGGGTGGCGCCTGTGGCTCAGTGAGTAGGGTGCCGGCCCCATATGCTGAGGGTGGCGGGTTCAAACCCAGCCCCGGCCAAACTGCAACAAAAAAATAGCCGGGCGTTGTGGCGGGCGCCTGTAGTCCCAGCTGCTCGGGAGGCTGAGGCAAGAGAAATCACGTAAGCCCAAGAGTTAGAGGTTGCTGTGAGCCATGTGACGCCATGGCACTCTACCCGAGGGCGGTACAGTGAGACTCTGTCTCTACAAAAAAAAAAAAAAAGAGAGAAGAAAGTATGGTAACCCATCCTAGGGGCATTCCCAGGAAGGGAGCAGGTCTCCGTCCTGCCTGCCCTGCTGGTCCCCTGGGGTATTCAAACCTGCAGTCCCTGGGCCATTCATCATGAGCAAGATGCCCCTTGGCCTCTGGTGGGGGCAAAACCCAGTTCCTGTCATGTGGAGGTGCACATGCCACCTCAGCAGCTGATGGCAAACCTGCAGCAATTGATGAACTGATCTCCCTTCTCTCCAGACCCACCCTCCCCTGCACGGCCACCCACCCACCCTGCTCAGTGTCAATGCAACTAAAATCAGAACAAATATGGGTTTCATGGAAACCATCTGTGAGAGGGAGAATCCCAGTCCCTCAGCTCTCTCAGAGCAGGTGCCTTCCAACCTGAGGAAGGGAAGTGAGCGGGACAAAGGTCTCCTGAGAAAGACAGCGGAGCTCAGGCTCGAAGAGCGGACTCTGGGTACGGAGGAGAGGCCAGAGCAAGACGGGCTTCCTGCCTTGGTTTTCCTGCTTGTGAAACGGACACAGCATAGCTCTCCCTCACTACCACCGTACAGTTGTCACGTCTCCTCTACGTTCACACATCACATGTCGTCTGGAAAGGCATCTGATACCTGCTTATGAGCTTTGATGGTGGAGCAGCAAAAAGTATGAAGAAAAGTCGGCCTTAAAACCTTTTATTTTCACATAAAAAAGGCTGTACACAAATGTTATGCAGCAACTTTACTCATGATATTAGACAAACTGGAAACGACCCAGTTGTCCCTTCACAGGTTAGACAAACTGCCACAATTGTGCCAAAGAATTCTTCTCAGTAACAGCAGCAAATGAGACATCTGGGCACCCAGACCGCAGCCAGGGTGGATCACAGGTAAACTGTGCCATGGGAAAGAAAATCCAGTCCTGAAAATTAACATGCTGTAAGATTTCATTCACATAACATTCTCAAAATGATAATTAAACACGAATCGTGATGAAAGTTTTGAGAAATGTAGGATAATATTTAGAAATAAACATATCCTACATCAAGCACACAAGTGAATTCAGTGTGAGTTTAAAATGACTTGCTTTTTTTGCAGAGGCTTAAGGGACCTGGGCCCCCCTGGGACACACGCAGAGTTGGCTTCCCTGGAGTTAAAAATTCCACAAGCCCATTCTCTGAAGCCGTGCACCTAGTGAAGCCTGAGATCAAGGCATGCCGCCCTTCCTCAGAGATATAGGCCAGAGGGTTGACGTATGTTAACAACATATTGTCAGAGGTCTATAGGTGCTCTGCCCTGAGGAAAAGACACACTTGTTACTTCATACTGAATAAACTGAGTGAACACTTGAAGATATTCTTCTATCAACTCTGTTCCCCTGTGGCTACTTCCTTCTTTATGATTTTGTTTACAGACCTGCCCAGAGATTAGTCAGTGTCTAGAAGAAGATGTTTACTACAAAAGTGATTGTGTTGATATGGTAACAGGATATTTCCTTTCAAGTTAATTTCAGATAGCTAAAATGAGGTAATGGTGAAACTAACAGATAATAGATTAAGTGTGTACGTGACTAGAAAGGTATAAAAACAAAACCCTGAATAAAGAATTTCGCTACACATGCCATCCCATCCCGTGTAGTCTGTTTCTTGACTTAATAATTATAGGAGCGAGTTTACACCCATTGGCAAAGCTGCTGTTCGTTCGCGTCTCCGGTCATGCAACAAGAAACATAAAAATCAAGAAACGTAAAAGTCGCGTGAATGTAAACAAATACAACCCTCCCAGCAACACCAGTAAGCTGGGCAAGCTGAAACTCGCCCGGGTGAATCAGAAGGGATGCTGTCGAGCGTGTTTCTTGGAAGTGAAATAATGGTTCATAATAAGGCTGTCTCACAACTTTCATAGTGGCCCACGTGAAAACGGAAAACCTGTTTCCAGCTGCCAGAGTTTAGGAATGGGGTGGGGACTGGAGGAAGGCTGGTGTGGCTGTGGGAGGGTGGTGTAAGACATGGGAACTCACGTGGAAACCACGGGTGAAAACACGTAGAACCAGATAGACACATGTACATACATGTGTGCACACACACACACACAATGTGGCCCAAGAAAACCCAGGAAATTCCCAAGAAGACCGGTGGATAGGATGAATGTCAGTATTCTGGTTATGGTTTTTACTTTGGCTTTACAAGATGTTACTACTGGGAACACTGGGTAAAAGGCCCACTGGATCTCTCTGTATTCATTCTTTTAACTACTTGTGAGTCTACAATTAACAAAATTTACTCTACTTACAAAAGTAAGATTTGAAAAAATGCTCTTGGGGGAGGGATAGCAGCCCTTCTCCAGCCACGACACCATTGTTCTTAAGGGACATGGTCTCAAAGCCCAACTCCAGGGCGATCCCCCCTTCCTTCTGCCTCAGAAACACCTAGCTAGACCGGCTGTCCTCTACCAATGCCACACAAGGGTCCCTCTCAGAGCTGGTTGACGTCCCTGAAGCCCTCAGTCTGGAGAAAAGTTATGACTGGCAAAAAGCTGCCATCAGACAAATTACTAATCCATGTGCTCCCATGGATGGGGAGGATTTGCATAAATTGGACATATTTCACACCCTCTTTCCTGGCCACTTTCTCAAAGCACCATCTTCAAAAGGCAGCAGCCTAGTACTGATCCCTCGGCAAAGTAATTGGAAAGCACTGAGTCCCCCTCCGTAGCTGGCACGGGGCTGCCTCTTCCAGCATCCTCCTCCATGCTCAGCGTCTCTTCAATCCGCCTTCAACGGGGCCAAGTAAGGCTCTGAACAGAAACAAGTGTTCCTAATGAAGAAGGGCCCAAATATGCCCTCTTCAGAAAGTGTTGTTGCCGTGCTGCTCTTCCCTTTAGGTGATTAACACCTTCAGATTTCCAGAGAAACTGTGAGGCCACCCCTAAAGCTAAATGATTTTACCCACTTGCAGCTGATGGCACATCTTCAGTGACTCACAGAGGAAAATTCATGTAACAGGAATAAAACAAGTCTTTCTTTGCAAGATGTTAACCTTCTGAGAGATGGCTAATCTCCTAGAGTTGAAATCCAGGCTAAAATGGGAAGCAAAAGATTAGCCATTCCATTGATTTCTTATTATTTTGGTGCTGGAAAAACATTGTAACCTTTATAAAATGCAAAGAGGAGATGCAGCAGGGCAATTTCTGTGTTTATCTAAGCTGAACAGATCTCTTATTCTTTCTTATTAATACCAACCCCAGGCTAACACCGGTGCCAGTTGCCTGCCAGTCATGTTCTCCAAGGATAACATAGCAGGAAAGGAAGAAAGAGACAAGCCTCTTGCTAAACAAGGCAGCCAACTGGATGCTCAACTTAGAAGAATGCTGCTTCATTGTAGCTCTAAAAGGCATATCATAAATATCCGGTAAGAAATGCCAGGTGCTAGGGATCTCCCACGGCTGCCAAGAGTGGCAGTGTCACCTGTTAGAAAGCGAGGAAGCCATAGCCAGGATGCTAAGTAGAACAAAGTGAAATGGATACCAAATTATGGATGAAGCGGGTGTGAGGTTAATAAAGATTTCTGTTATGAGAGTGTCAAGGACGTTGGTATGCTGGAGAAAAGAAGGTGCATCTGGTGGGTAATGATAACAGTCAGAGATGCCTTTTCTCTTAAAGAAAAAAAGGATGATCTTTTCCCCCCAGAGCACGGTGAGGGAGCCTACCCCCAATTCCACTGGCTAATCTGCAGTACTGGTGCATACACCACCCGGGTGAGGACTCAATTGTATCAAGGCAATTGAAAATGTGCTCATTTTGTCAGCATCACCACATGAGGTGGGCTGGTGGAGGTTATATGGTGCTCTTTCTAACACACAATAAAATCTCATTAATATAGCTTTCTGTAGGCCCAATTCTCTGACTATAAATATCTATAAAAAAGAAAATCCCACGAGTCCCAATCTCATGGGAATTCTCAGTGGCTAGGGCACTCTAAGAAATAAAATCTGTTTTGAGTTAAATCTTTTTGGATTCTTCTAAAAGTAATTACACACTGGCTATACCATTTCTGCTAGATAAAGCACAGAGAGAGAGAAAACTCTTAATCTCAAACTGTGTCCTAAATCCGATCTCATTCTGCAAATTTACATTTCACTGGTTGGGACAACCTTTCACCTCCCAAAGGAGAATCCCTAAACCTATAGAATTACCTAAAGAAAAAAGAAATTGTTTTTGCTTGTGGGCAGGATTCCAAGCTGAGAAATACAACTTTGCTAGTATTGCTGAATTACTATCTCATGACTGGAAAATGTTTTCTTCTACCTACCATGAGATAAGTACTCACCCCATAAAAAAAACTCTTCATAATCCACAGTCTACTCGGTTGTTAAGGGTCTATTATATTAGCAAATTTATACCTAAATTTTCGAGGGTATATTAAATATTAGACCATAGTTGTATTATTTTAAGAGACATAAAGGATGATAGGCTTAAATGTTTGCCTTCAAGGCACTCATAATGTATTTGGGGATACGCAATCATTCAAATATATAAATACAAGTAAAAGACAGTACAAATTAGCACCAAAGTGAACCATTCAGCTCATGGACCTGAGAGAAACTCAAACCCTAAAGCAAAAACAAACCCTTGAAGAGCTTCTGACAGCTTCAGAACAGTCCTTGTACCTCCACACTCTAAATAATCTCCTTGTTTTCAAGTTAGCTCCCACTCATATTAAGATAGAATTAATCAGTTCTTATCTGAGGCCTCCTTACTTACGTAGCACAAACCCATTACTATGTTTGATAAAATTCAGTGCAATTATCTAGCTCGGCACACATGACCTGATATTGAACATATGGGGAGGAGAAATAGGGTCTCAGAGGTTGACTCTACTCCTGGAGCAAGAGTTAACAAAACAACTGTGTCAGATCAAGAGTGTCTGCAGACTGAGGTTCCTTCACTCTCCTATTTGCACACTCATTCGACACTTATCGAGTGCCCATTTGTGATAAGAGGTTACTGGTCAATTCAACACTATAAATTTTCCTCTTAGGACTGCCTTTGCTGTATCCCAGAGGTTGTGATAGTTCATTTCTTCATTATTGTTTTGTTCCAAAATTTTGGTAATTTCCTTCTTAATCTCATCTATGACCCAGCTATCATTCAACATAAGGTTAGTTTCCATGTTTCCATGTTAGTTTCCATGTTTCTCCATGCGTGTGGAGATTCCTCTTGTTACCGAGTTCAAGTTTTATCCCGTGATGCTCCAAGAAAATACAAGAAATGATTTCTATTCTTTTAAATTTGCTTAGGTTAGACTTGTGACCTAAGATACGATCAATTTTGGAGGATGATCCATGGGCTGATGAGAAGAATGTGTATTCAGTTTTGTTAGCATGAACTGTTCTATAGATGTCTATTAGATGCAAATGTTGAATGGTTAAGTTTAATTCTAAAATTTATTTGCTTAGCTTCTTTTTTGAGGATCTATCCAACACTGCCAAAGGAGTGTTAAAGTCTCCAACAATTACGGTGCTGGGGGAAATCAAACTGCTCATGTCAGTTAGAGAAAAATGAAACACAACTTTAGGCTATGATGAAGGAGGGAAGGGAAGGGTGAGGGAAGGGAAGGGAAGGGTGAGGGAAGGGAAGGGGAGGGGGGTGGGAGGGATAGTAGAGGATTAGTAAGGGGACCACAACTATGGAGACATAAAGCACTATGTCTCTATGGAGACATTGTCTCCACAACTATGGAGACATTGCACTATGTCTCTATGGAGACATAAAGCACTATGTCTCTATGGAGACATTGCAAGCACAAGTTGGTTCTATCATGTGTAGAACACAAATGTCCTAATGCTATAATTGGGTAAATGAGATGAAAGCTATGTTGATTAGTATGATGTAAGCACTCCAATTTGTACAAATAATCAACACACTGAAATGGGCATAATGTATTTAAGATCTATGTACAAAAAAATAAAATAAAATAAAATAATAAAAATAAATAAAATAATAAATCAAATAATAAAATAAAATAATTTAAAATAATTTAAAAAAAAAGGTTACTGGATGTTTAGGGAGGTAAGTGACACAGATGATGCAAAGTGGGAGGAAATCATGGCGGCTACAGCAGAGGAAGAGATAAGAAGATGGGCACAATCATGGGGCGGGGGGAGGTCAGATGAGGCTTCTAGGATGAGGCTGGCCTTCTAGCTCTCAGCCTTGAAGGGTAAGGAGGTTATAAAGGAGCAACAACCTAGACAAGTCGGGGAAGGGGTGGCTAAAGGAGGTAAAGGACCTTCAGTGAGGAGGGAGGAAGGTGAGAAAAGTCTGGATAAGATTGAGGAGCTGAGACTGGTCACACAGAAACGTGTGTCCCTTAGAAGTGTGCTCTACTAGCCCACCATTATCCACACATAAAAATCACCATCAGCAGATCTATAAAACCTAAGTCCATTAAATTAACTATCTAGTTAAAGTAATTAAGACGGGCAACTTTAGTTCAGTAGGACCATAGATCTCTGTTGCCAAACAGGCAGCTATTCAGAGAAGACATATTGATTGCACTTATTAAATTTCAACAAATATGTTTTAACCATGTGTTATTTAGCATAGAGCAATGACATTATCCAGGATAAATGGAAACCTTTTCCCAGGCAGGTGAAATTATTGCCCTGACAAATAGAGAATTGTTTCCCAGAGGACATTTCCTAGTCACATCCTAAATGTTTCCTTCCTAAATGAAGTTCCTTTCATTCCCCTTGGGGGCCTGAGTGAGTGATGAGTCCATGTTGCCAGATGGAAATCTTGTTTGATAGCTGGCTTGATTTTTTTCCCTCCCAATCTTGACTCTATCATATTTCATGGAAGAAAATTTCTAGAAACTTCTTCAAAGTCAATGTAGCTTTCAAACCTCATACTCATAAAAATTGTGAGCGCAGAGAAGCCAAATGTAAGAAAGGCAGCCTGCTAATGATCAACTCCACTCTTTACAAAGAGTAACTGTCAATCCATCAGTCACTAGATTAGCCTTAAAATACCTTAAGAAAAGCAAGAACTGACACCCATAATCAGAGTTCATTCTCCAATTACATTAGGATAATCATTGTCTGGGCCCATTTATGTTTGTATAAGATTATTTGATTTGCCACACTAAAAGGTCTTTTATTACCAACCATCAACAGCATAATAGCAGTCCTAAATGTGAAGAACAGCCACTTAGATTAATACAGCGCTCTGACTTTATTTCACTGTGTCAGCAGGGCCTCTCCGAGAGCTGCCGCAAGCTGCAGCCAATTGTAGGTGAGGCAGGCAGATCTCTGCAAGGGCTTCCACAGGAAGGATAAAATGATTGAATTGAAGGGATGGGAATTGGGGGTGAAGGAGTTGTAGAACAACTGTGCATCAGGACTAATCCAGAAGGTGAAATCTAAAAAGAACATTTAGTGAGAAAGGAAGAGGCGTAAAATAGATGGGGGTTGGGAATGAAAAGGAAGAAAAATAGTGTATCTCAATCTTCTGGCCCCCAGGGCTATTTGATTTCAGGATGAAAGCCCGGACTTGGAGCTGATATGGTGGCCTTCTTGGCGGATCTGAGACTAGGGTGTATCTTCCCTTCCTCGTACTCCCATTTTTCCAGCACGACATGGAAAGAACAGTCTCGACTCCCATTTTGCAGATCTAGGAACTTAACTACAGACAATTTGGGGATTCTATAAAAGGTGTGAGGTATCATGACAGAGTTATGACATTTTTACACTACATTCCCAGAAGACACACTTGAGTACCAGTTCAAAGCAGTCACTATGAGAGCAGATGCACATTCTCCAACAATAGCATGACCGTGCTTCTGGACATTTATAGTATATCTTTGGGTATTGCAAGTTGAAGTTTCAAACCAGAAAAGTGGCTTGGATCCTTTGTTGATACTTCAGTTTGAAGGCAAACAGATGTCATCCAAATTGCTTTCCCAAAGTGGTCTCACTCTGAGGGAAAAAGGTTTTGTTACCTTTGACTATACACAAAAGAATTGGCTGCCCGCTGTGCATAAGCGCCACAAGAGCTTTGAGAAGGGACTTGTTTTTGTGTCTCTGCACTGTTTTTACCTCACTCCCCGGGTTACTCTGTTTTTGTGACTTCTGTGCTCAGTCATTCATTAAATACATATGAGCTGTCTCTTATGTACAGGAGTCCTGGAGGCTTGGGTCATGTCCACTAGCAAAACAGACAATGACCCTTATCTTCATGCACTCTGTTTTAGAAGGTGCAGGCAAGCCCTAATCAGTAACTTGGTCCCAAAGCCTACAGGTGACATTAAGTGCCATGAAAAGGTTTTCAAGCAGAGGAAAGTAAAAGGACAGGGGCTGGAGGGAATTACAGTTTCAAATATGGTTTCCAGGGTGGGTTTCATTTGGAGAATAATAGTAAGCAGGAAACTGAAGCAGGTGAGTGAGCTAGCCATGCAAATATCTGAAGAAAGAATATTCTAGAACGTCCCCCAGCAATGGCCCTGAGGCCAGAGATACCTCAGGGCATCCATACAACAGCAAGGTAGTCAGTGTGGGTGGGGCAGAGTAAGGAGGGGTCCAGGAGAGAAGGTCCAGGAGGACTGGGAGATGGTGCAGGGGGGCTTCCAGATGGTGTAGGCTCTGCTGGGATCTCAGCATTTATGGAGAGACATGGACAGTTGCTGGGGCATCCTGAGCAGAGGGGTGATGGGATCTGATTTGTATTTGAGGGCTGCTACATTGGGAAGAGACAGCAGGGAAGACAGAAGCTGGAGTGTAGTCAAGAGGCAGTGGAAGTGGCTGAGGTGATAGGCCACTCATCTTGGACCAGTACTTAAAGCTACATTTACCTGTGGGCATTTAGGTTCTCATTTATAATACACTTGCCTCATACTTCCGCCCAGGGTGTCCTTATAAAATTTCCGTAAGGTTGCCTCTGCTTGGGTGCCAGTTCCAGTTCTGGCAGGAAGTCCATCAGAACTCCTGGAGTGGCTGAGCCCCACTGCAGGATCAGCTCTGCAGGTGCTGGGTTCAGACCCGAGGATTTCCAGCAAGTTGTAGCTCTCAGATGCTGGACCAGCTTGGTCTCTGCTAGTCCAGACATGGAAACCGACTCAGCCTCTTGTTTTTACATGGTCTGTCTTTCTGACCTAGTTCCTGCTCAGATCCACCCCACACCCGCCTTTCTGCTCCACCAAGAGATGAGTGTGGGCATATGCTAAGAGCTCCAAACAGAGTTAAAAGAAGTTGGGACTTTAAGGCCTCTCAACAAGGGGGCCACCGGTCACTGTGCAGTGTAGCCTAGAGCTACTAGGTTCAGGAAATTTGAAAGATCATCTCTCTCCCAGTGTTAGGTGGAATGTCATGAATATATTGTATACAGTAACTTCTGGGGCTAAAGAAGTTAGCCCCATATCTAAAGGGTTTAAATGATGGTCCCCAGAGGCAAGGAGTTTAGGCCAGCTTTATTGAAAGGGAACACCAGGACCCACCTGGGCAGGGAACAGTAGGGGGCTATAGGAGTGGGCACATTCCAACTTTTTGAAAGCTTGTTCAAGTTAGGGTCTGTTGGCAGGAACTTCTCAGGGAATGAGTTAGCTACATGTGTCTTTGTCCTAGGAGGAGAGGCAGAGGAGGGAGAGGGAAAGGGCTCACGTGGGGGGCTGCATTAACCACCCCAAACAATATCCCTTATTTCATACGATCTTTGTTCCATTCCTTGGAAGTATGTGGTACAGATGGAACTGTTATAAGGTTTTATATTTTCTCTCAATGTACAAAGGCAGAAACTGAAGATCACGAGGAGAAATGGATTGTTCCAGACCACACAGCTGACACATGCTGGGAGTCAGGACACATTTCCAGGCCATGTTACCACCGGAGCACAATACTGTCCAGAGTGGGTGACAACAGAAGACAGGTTGGAAGTCTTCTGTCCCAGCTGAGGGTAAAAAATATCTCATCTAATTCTGACCTCTAAATCTTACCATTTTGTTCTCAGGAGAAAAGGATATCAGTCAACAAACAGGAGGTTTATTTCAGATCTGTAGTAAGTGAGTGGCAAAGAATGACTCGATCTGACTAGTGCCCGCCATTACGATTGTCGGGTGGACTTAACCAGGATCCTGTCTGGGTGAGTCACACAGCAGAAGGTGTCTGTGGGTCTGATCCCACCTCTAGGGATTTGGACCACGTCTTTGGGCAAAACTCTCCACTTCCATCCTTACCATTAACTATTTCTGTGAAGGTCACTGTTCGATATAAAATCATTTCATCGTTAGCTTAATGCTTCTCTGAGGAAGAATGGGAAAGTTGTTTAGGTCTGCCTTCCTGCCTTCAACTCCATGCCTGTCTACATTGCCAAAGGTAGAAAAAGAAAGAAAAATGCGGAAATAATCTATATTTCTTCTTCACAGAAAATCGAATTAAAAAAAAAAAAGTTTGAGACGTGTCCTAGGTGAAAGAAAAAAAGTCACAGACACAGATGACAGAAAAAAAAGTTTATTGTTTTAAAATGTCCTTGTATGAAAATGTTTTTAAACATGAAGAAGACTGAATATCTAGAATTTGGGGAAGAAATTTAACAATTGGGAAGTAATGAGAATCTTTCCTTTTATTTCATGTTTAACTGTGGCTCCTTTACACTCCTCAAAATTATAGAAGGAAAAAGTATAAATTATCCTCCTTATTGAAGTCCTGCTGCATTTAGCTCTGGCAGAGTTCATGCACCTTCCCTGAAGGCCGGCCCTAGGAACCTCTCATCCTTACCCAGGCCTGATGTCTGCACGCCAGCACCAGGAAAGCTGTTTCAGCAATGGACTTGTGAATGCTACTGCCCGTGGCATGGCATATCTTTCCATTTTCAGAGCACCCTGGCATAAACTTAGTACATTCATATCAGAACTCCTGGCCCCTTCCGCATCCCCATTTCTCATTCCTCAAACAGGCAAAAGCCCTATGCCTCCAGGTTCTTCCCCCCTCGATTCAATGGTATCACCATCCACCCACTTGCCCAAGTCAAGGGCTCATCCTTGTTGCCTTCTTTCCTCCCACCCCTGACTCCCCAACCCATCTCAAGTCCTATTTCTTTGCCCCTCAATACGTATTTTACATGTACTTCCTTGTCTCCAGTTCTGCTCTCACCACCACTGCCCCTGCCCCCAGCCCACTCTCCCTCACCCTAACTAATATCTAAATACCTTCCTGACTGGCCTTTCTGCATCCAGTGCTGCCTCTCAAGCTCGTCTGCCACATAATAGCTACAGAGATCGTTCGTAAATGTAAGTCAGTGTAAGAATAAAGTCCATCTGCCTGCCACAGTTCCCAAGGTCTTCTGTGATCTCACTACTCCCTACCTCTCCAGCCTCCTCGCCCCTCCCTGATGTGGTAACTAGGCTCCTGCCACATGCATCCTAAGTTGAAGATGTTTCTAGAAGCTCCGTTTCACCCTGGAGCCTGTGAACTTGATTTCCTTCTGCCTCTTATGTCCCTCACAACTTCGAATGAGAGGCTTGCTCTTGTCCCCCAGTGCTGACACAGATGCCACTTCTGCAGAGAATCCTTCCCTTATAGCCCATATGTCCACCCCAGTCCCACTCCCTCAAATCCCCTTGTTCATTCCCTTGCCATACAGATCGGACTACATGAATAGCTTGGGGTTTTGTCACTTGCTTATTTTCCAGCATTTACACCATGAGGGAAAGGTCAGTTCCATGAGGGCAGGGATTTTGTCCACCATTTTTCTTTTGTATTCCCAGTTCTTAGCTCTGCGACCAACATATGATAAATGCTCCATAGGCATTTCCTAAATAAACAGATGGATCGGGACCTGGATAAGCCAACAGAAAATACGATAGTTTTCCATAAACTTATATAAATTTTGAATATTAGGTATTGACCTTAAAAAGTTATCTAACCTACTTTCATCTTAAAAAAAAAAAAAACAGATAGGAAGCTAAAGACTAAGGAAGAAGCTCCAGGTTGCATACTCAGAGGCAACCTATGGCAGCTAATGGCCATTTCAATATACATCTCTAACATCGTAATACTTACCTAGAAATGGACTCTCAATTAGGAAATTCCACATATGGGATGCTAGCTAAATTTTAGCTGATACATAAATGCAGTATTGTTATGAATACTGGAATTCTGAAAATTCAGCCTGCCCTTTGCGTTTACTTACAGACTCCTTTAGGAATCCTAGCATATGAGATATCTGGTCTACCTGGAGGCAGTGCTGAGTTTTATAATCCCCTGTATTATGCCTTCCTCCTCAGCCCTTATGTCCATCAGCCAGTTTATCATATAACATACAACTTTCTTATTAATATAAATTAGATAACATTCACCAGGTAGGGCTCTAATCAATTCAAGGTAAATTCCCAAAGGAACTAGTTGTCTAAGTAATTGGAAAAAAAAAAAATGTTACTGCACATCTATCCCTGGAGGTTGCTTGCAGCTAGGGCAATTGAACACTCTTCTAATTGAACAGGGAAACCAAGAAGTGCTTGCTGCCTTGTATTGAACACACTCCAGATGCTTCATCCTTCCCTAGTGGGACCTGGCTATGTTTTCACCAGATTCTAAATTTTTATTCCAAAAAGTTTCATCATTTCCAAATCGTTCCCATTGGTCACAGGCAGGCAGGATCAATAAAGATATAATCCCACAGACAGTAGCAAACACAAATGTTCCTGATGGTTTCCAATCCTGAAAATCAGAGTTCAAACATGCTATGACCAGTTGGGAATTTGCTGTAAACCATCATCATTCCCCAACATCTAAAATTTCCCCATGGAAACAAAAGATGAAATAGCTGTGTACAAGCTTGGTTCTACCTTGCAAGGCAGTATGTGTAAACATAATGGTTGAATTGTTGCTTTTCTCCAAGAGCCATTCTAGAGAGAAAAAGAAAGGAATCAAACATGCATCAAAAATGTTCTGGCGGGGCGGCACCAATAGCTCAGTGGGTAGGGCACCGGCCACATACACCAGGGTTGGCGGGTCCAGCTAAACAACTATGAAAACTGCAACAACAACAGCAACAAAAACATAGCCTGGCATTGTGCTTGTAGCGCCAGTTACTTGGAAGGCTAAGGAAAGAGAATCACTTAAGCCCAAGAGTTTGAGGTTGCTGTGAGCTGTGACGCCACAAGCCCAAGAGTTTGAGGTTGCTGTGAGCTGTGACGCCACAGCACTCTACTGAGGGTAACAAAGTGAGACTTTGTCTCAAACAAAAAAAAAAAAAAGAAATGTTCTGGCAGTATCTCAGAATGGCCATCACCATGAATTAATTCCTTCCTTCCATCCTTCCTCCCTCCCTTTCTTCCTCCCTCCCCCCACTCCTTCCTCTATAACATCTTTACTGAGATACAATTCATAAAACATATAATTCCCTCATTTGAAGTGTACTATTTAATAGACGTTAGTGTCTTCACAGAGTTTTGTGACCATCACCACAATCAACATGAGAAGATTTTCCTGGAAGAGAAACCCTTTACCTATTAGCAGTCATCCCACACTCTCTCCTTCTCCTCTAACCTTACACAATCACTAATATACTTTATCTCCAGATGTGCCTATTACGGACTTTTCGTATAAATGAAATTATGTAATATAGGTGTTTTGGGGACTAGCTCCTTTGTACGTTTTTGATGTTCATCCATGTTGTAACATATATAAAAATTTCATTTTTTTATTGCTAAATAATATAATCAAGGTTACAAACAAGATAGGTTCTTTAGGTTTGTTATTAAGTTGAATTTGCATGTAAGCTGGAACACCTTTACCTATTACCCGCGATAGCCTCCATTTGTAAGTACGAGTTGTAAGTCTGTGTTTATAAGTCAATGACTTCCTTGAGTTCCGTTGTCATTGTATGAATATACCACATTTTGCTTCCCCATAAATCTTTTTATCCACTAATAAGGTATACATTTGGATTGTGCTTCTCTTGGCAATAATAAATAATGCTGTTATAAAAAGTTTTTGTGTAAACATATGTTTCCATTTTTCTTAGGTATATGACTGAGTGAAATCATATGAAACTTTTGAGGAACTGTCAGACTTTTTTTTGCAAGCAGCTGTATCACTTTACATTCCCATTTTCAGTTTTTCTACATCCTAACCAAAGTTTGCTATTATCTGTCTTTTGTATTATAGCCATCCTAGTGAGTGTGGAGTGATAGGTCATGACAACTTTGGTTTCTATTTCCCTATTAGACAGTGATATTGAACATGTCTTCATGTCCTTATTATTCGTATTCTTCCGTAAAGCAATGTCTATTGACTGAAACTGGACCTACACCCCTCATCACTTACAAAAATTAAATCACAATGAATAAAATATTTCAAGCTAAAACAAAAAAATTATAAAATCTCCAAAAGAAACAAAGAATTTATGAAGAAAACCTGATTGGCAATCTCAGCAATAACCGAAATAAATAAATGGGACCTGATCAAGTTAAAAAGTCTCTTCACAACTAAAGACATAATCAACAAAGTAAAGAAGACAACCTTCAAAATGGGAGAAGAGATCATCTAACCCCAGTGAGAATGGCCCACATCACAAAATCTCAAAACTGCAGATGCTGGCGTGGATGTGGAGAGAAGGGAACACTTTTACACTGCTGGTGGGACTGCAAACTAGTACAACCTTTCCGGAAGGAAGTCTGGAAAAACCTCAAAGCACTCAAGCTAGACCTCCCATTTGATCCTGCAATCCCATTACCGGGCATCTACCCAGAAGGAAAAAAATCCTTTTATCATAAGGACACTTGTACTAGACTGTTTATGGCAGCTCAATTTACAATCGCCAAAATGTGGAAACAGCCTAAATGCCCACCAACCCAGGAATGGATTAACAAGCTGTGGTATATGTATACCATGGAATACTATTCAGCCATTAAAAAAAATGGAGACTTTACATCCTTCATATTAACCTGGATGGAAGTGGAAGACATTATTCTTAGTAAGGCATCACAAGAATGGAGAAGCATGAATCCTATGTACTCAATTTTGATATGAGGACAATTAATGACAATTAAGGTTATGGGGGGAGAGCAGAAAGAGGGACGGAGGGAGAGGGGTGGGGCCTTGGTGTGTGTCGCACTTTATGGGGGCAAGACATGATTGCAAGAGAGACTTTACCTAACAATTGCAATCAGTGTAACCTGGCTTATTGTACCCTCAATGAATCCCCAACAATAAAAAAAAAAAAATTAAAAGTAATAAAAAAAATAATGGAGAAGAAAAAAAAACTGGGAGAAGATATTTGCCTGCTGCAAATCTGCAGAAGGGCTAATAACCAGAATCTACAAAGAACTCAAGCAAATCAGGAAGAAAGAACAAACAACCCCATTCAAAATTGGACAAGAGACATGAATAAAACCTTTCCTCGTGAGAACAACCAACCAACAAACACAGGAAAAAATGCACATTGTCCCTAATCATCAGAGACATGCAAATCAAAATCATTTTAATATATCACCTAACCTGAGTGAGAATGACTTATATCTCCAGGTCCCAAAGCAATTGATGCTGGCGGGGTGTGAAGAGAAGGGACCACTCACACACTGTTGGTGGGACTACAAACTAGTGCAGCCTTCATGGGAAGAAATAGAGAGATTTCTCAAAGAACCATAACTAGAGCTTCCATTTGATCCTGAAATCTCATTATTAGATATCTACCCAAAAGAAAGTCATTTTACCATAAAGACATTTGTACTTGAGTATTTATAGAAGCTCAATTTGCAACTCTAAAGACGTGGAAACAACCCAAATGCTCTTCAACTCATGAATGCATCAATAAACTGTGGTATATGTATACCATGAAATACTAGTCAGCCATAAAAAGACAGAGATGTTGTGTCTTTTCTAGCAACATGGATGGATTTGGAGAACACTGTCTTAAGTACCACGAAAATGGAAAAACAAATATTCAATGTACTCAATACTAAGTTGAAACTAGTAGGTTAACAAGTACAGGCCCACATGAGAGAAAAATTCAATTAAATTCAAAAAGGGGGTAAGAAGAAGGGGTTTGGTAAGGTCCCACTGAACAGGTACAATGCATGGGTATATGACACACTTTCTGGGTAAAGGACACAGCCACAACTTGGACTTTATCTTACAAATCCAAACAACATAACCTAATCATATGTACCAACATGTTAACCTGAAATTTAAAAAAAAAAAGTCTATTTGCATTCTTTGCTAATTTTTAAAATTGGTTTTTCACTTTATTAGTGAATAGATGTTCTTCCCCTGATGCTTTCTTATAAATGATTGTAGATGGCAACTTAGAAATAATTTTGTATATATTTTTTTCATTTTTTGAGTCAGCCTTTTCCTCTGTTGCCTAGGTTGGGATACAGTCACATCAACAGAGCTCACTCTAGCCTCCAACTACAAGTGATCCTCCTGCCTCAGCCTCCCAAAGTGCTAGAATTCTAGGCTGAGCCACATAACCCAGTCAGATTCTATATTTGTACCAAAGGATGAAGGTATCTCTGTATTTATTCTTATCCTTGTGATCTCATAGGTTCCCAGTGAAATGTCCATATGTGTATTTCACTGGCCATGTTTGTTAACAGGTAAGCCTTCTGGTGAACCATCTACTTGCCTCTAACCTGCACTGTAAAAAAAACTTAGAACGAAACAGGACCACTTGAACTGTCCACTGTTTAGTCCTCAGGCAAGTTTGAAGATAGATTCTTTTTATATGAGTACAGTAAAAAAGAACAATAAAACAGAATGGTAGAGTTAAGTGCTCATTAAATGTTTGTTGAAGGGATAAAAATTATAGAAGGTCTTAGTGAGGCATTGCATTTTAAGGGTTTGGCTTTGTTCAGTTCGAAAAGCAGATGAAGGGGCAGAATTATTTCCTTCTTGGGCAGACAGGTTTTGATCTTCTGAAGTCGGAGTCAATACTACTAATGTCTTGATGGCCCGCCCTGAATGTTTTTCCAAATTTGTATGGTGAGAGCAGCTCATTTACAGATTGATAGCCCTTTCTACAAATGGGTCCATTTCCCAGTGTAGGTCATAATAAATACATGAGATGGTTTCTATCTAGTTCTGAAAGATAAACAGACCTGAGTTGTATGTGATCAGCAGACCAGCTGCTTATGTTTAAAAGTCACTCTCTCAGCAATTGCATTGCCTTTGTAGTTACCACTGACTCTGGAGATAAGCGACATTCCTTATATTTCCTTTATTTTTACTCCCAGTTGCCATTTTTGTCCCCTTCATCATTTTATTCAATTGTAAGTAGTAAAAAGGAAGAGGGCTTCGATTTCTGCAAAGAATTAGCTGTTTAATGGTGGGCAAGTCACTTAACCTCTCTGAGTCTCAATTTTTTCTTTCCTAGACCTGCGATGCTAACGGTAGCACATACCCTGTGAATATCAACTGACTAAGAGAGGGTACCTTACAAAAGGCTAAACTCAAAACAAATCCCAGTTATGCTCATGATAATTATGTGGTAGCCACCAATCCACAACATGAGTTGTTTCTACTTTTGTGGGGTTTTTTTCTTTCTTTTGGTTTTGTTTTTGTTAACATGGCATTTAGAGTAAGTTTAACGCAAATGACTACAATCTATTGGAGATAAGTGGCTGGTCATATTCCACCTTGTGTTTCTTCTCTGCTAATACAGAAGAATGTTCTGGAAACTAACTTCATGGTGGAAAGACATTGCTCATCCTGACGCAAAGGAATAGAAGAGAGTTCTCTTGTGGATAATGGTCCTTCAGGTGGTGGCAAGACGCAGGGGGACATTATAGCATCTTTCTAATTTGTACATGGCAGAAGAGGGCTATTCCGATTCCTAGATAGTGGAACCAGAAGAATCCTGGTTCTGTTCATTCCCTGTTGTAAATACCTTCTCTTCTGAACCAATCTTAGTGACATAAAAGAGCCCCCCCCCCTTGGATTGGCTGGCTTCTTTTTACTTGGTTGAGGGGAGAAGCCCAAGGGGCAGGTAAAAGCATATTTCCTGAAGGACCGAACTGGGCTTTGTTTAAGTCTCTAACAAAGAGAAAATCTTAGAAGGTATCAAGCCAAAGTTGTTGCAATTAAATCATGGATAACTTTCAAAAAGCAGGAGGTAATTCCCAATTTGGAAATAAGCCAGAAATGAGACATTGCCCCCATTTATTCCACTTGAAATGCCACAGGAGTTGAATGACCACAAAGACAATATTTTCCAGGAAATGAAAACCACTAATGGGTACTATTTTGGTAATTCAAATACTTTCTTTCATGATAAACACCTGCTCCTTTTGGAAACAGATTTAATGATGATGTTTATCCATTTATATTTGTATACTGCTGAGCCCACTGACAGCATTCAATAAATAATAAATAATGATAATAATAATCTTGATCCCAAAGTCTTCAGGAGGAGAGAAATAAAACCCAAAGATTTATTGTTGGCATATCCTGTAAAAATCGATCTGGCTCTTTAAATAGAAGAAGTGCCTTGAGGGGAGATAATGCATTGATTTATGATTCAAAGAAAATGTAATTTTAAGAATTACAATAATCAATGTTCTATATGCCCCATAATAAAACAGAGAAAGGAAGAGAAAGACAGAGAAAAAGAGAAAGAAAGAAAGAAAGAAAGAAAGAAAGAAAGAAAGAAAGAAAGAAAGAGAAAGACTCAGAAAAATACAAGCTATTATTAATATTTTAAGAAAAAAGGAAGTTTGCAAGAGCATGATACTTTAAAATTATTGGATTCAGCAACAACCTGTGTCCCAGATTTAAATGTGCATTTTTTATTTGTTTTTTTTGCTTCTTCAGGAGCTAAGTTGCCTAGGTCAGGTGAAGACAAAAGTTAATATATTTCTATTTAACTCTAAGTCCATCCAAACCTCACTCCTTCAACTACTCTGCTTTGCATGTACAATGCACTCCCATGTTTCCTACATAAAACCCACATTTTTGGCCCAAACTTTCAGGAAAAAATAATCTTTTAATTTTTGAATTCAAATTTGAATTGGTTTATATTTAGATCCTTTTTGTATTATAAAGGAATTTTAGCATTTATTGTTTTAACATTATGGCACAAGGTACTGTTTGTAACAAATAATTAAGAAACGCCAGAACAGACACCAGTTCAAGAAATTTTATGTACTAGTAAGGAGCGTATGGTATTTCCACATCGTGGAAGGCCAAGAGCTCTTCATCGCTGTTAATATCAGAAGTTTAGTTTTCTCCAATTTCTACATTGCAGGTGTATTCTGAAGAGTCACTTTCCTTGTCCTGGTAAATCTCATCATCCTCGGTTTCATTCATAGCATTGCCAATGCCACACTTTTCAAATGGTTTCACAACGACTTCTTGACACCAGTCCATGATTTTAGGATCCAATCGCGAACCTGGGTGATGAATGCTTTCTTGCTTCTGCCCAGGGGTGTTAAATCACTGCCAGCTGACTGCGTCGGAGGCATCCTGGCTTTCTTCAGGAGGGCCTCACAGGGCTTATTTAATCACATATCCAGAAGTTGCAGTGGTATCACAGCAAGTGGGGTCTCCAAGTCCTCTGCGATTGCTTCTGCACTTTGTGTAACATGGGCTATGAAGTGATCACAAGCCCAGTTGGATTGTCAGCAACCCTCCAGTCTTCACTGCTGGATTTGGCTAGGCCAGATTTCCCGTCTTCTTTATTCACCCATCCCTTTTCATGCACGTGGACGACTCCCCTTGGAATTGTTTCTTTTAGAAATGTTTTACTTTTAAAGATCACAAGTAGTAGGTTTGTCTCATCTGTACAACAGGGAAATGTGTTTTCCCCAGTTTAACAGTCCTGGCTGTGCTTCTCCGATGTCCACAGTTCTGCTGGATGGCACATTGTATGTGAGTAGGACCTCATCTGTGTTTCGAACGTTGTAGGTAATTCCAAAACTTGATTCTCATAGGCTTCTGAAAGTTTGGGGGCAAGTTTTGTTCATGTCTTCATGCTCAAACCTTCTCCCTTCATAAAGTTAAAGCATCATTTAGGTGTCGTGAGAAATCATCAATGTTTTTTCTCATGCAACCCTTTTATCCTCTTACTCCACTAACATTTTTGTCAAAAGAGATCCCAGTTTGCCATTGTTCCAGAATCCAGATCTTCACCTTCTCTGCCCTTCCAGCCACTTAGGGGGTTTCCTTCACATGAAGAAGCTTTTATTCCTGTTGTCTCCACAATCTGGTGACACTGTCTGTGGAAGGAGGTCCAAAGTGTCTCTCGGCAACTCTGTTGCCATAATCTTTAGCATATGTCATAACCATTAGCTTAGAGCTTGCAGTATACAAAAACCATTTTGATATTTTCCAAGGGACTTTCCAAAAGTTTTTGTAAAAATACCACGTAAATTTCCAGCTCCCGCCTGAAGTTTGTGAAGAGAAATACATCATTCTTCATTGGCTGAAGTTGTTTTTGTTGCAAGTTTGTTGTAAGCTCAACAAAACCGATCACTCTATTCAAGGACATTATTTTGCATGTCAATATCATTATGCTTTCTAGAGTTACACTTTTAATGCATAAGCATAAATAAAAGAATTAAAAGCATTAAAAAAAAGGATTAAAAGCATTTATATATATAGAGAGAATACTACCCATGTGTAATGTGCATCCTTATTGAAAAATTTGGGCAAAAAAGTATGCATTATACATGGCAAAATATGGTGTTGACACTCCTGTCCATTGCACCTGTAAAGACCACCTAGCTTTACTTCAGGCTGAATCTCTTCAGAATGATGATGTAATAATAACTTATAATAACCTCATAATGATCCCATTATGCCTAGACTGTTCCGCCTCCAATGCCTTCTTCACTCTGCCTCCACAGGAAGTTCACAACACATAAATGTCTTCTTCTAAGCTCCCTCAATGATTTCTTCCTGCCTATCGATGAAGTTCAAAATCTGTGCTGATGATCTGTCCCACCTTAACCTTCAGCTTCATGCACCACCACATTTTCTCTTCAGAACTGAACTCCACTGACACTCATCGTGCCCTCGATTTCCATGCATTTGCTTGTGTCTGTGGCTTTCCTCAGTGGACCAGCATGGAACTCACTATATCAGGTGTTGAGATACTTCTTTAAGGTACAGCTCTGACATCAATGCCTTCATGGAGTCTTATGGTTTAGTTAGTATTAATCCCTACTTCCCTTCTATTCCAGTAGAACTATAATTATACCACTTTTATGTTACTGATTTAGTTTTTCTTCATACAAAATTTGATTTGTACACAATTCTTCCCTAGGAGATTGTAGGCTTGCAGAGTGCATGAGTTTTTCATGTAGTAGACACTTACTGTATACTTACTGAGTTCCATTGCTACAGTGCAGAGGACACTGTTGGGAGAAAACACTGGAGTCTTCAAATTTTATGATCTCTGCCCTTGAGTAAAACTCTGACCATGTCCAGATTTGGCCTAATCCTGGCACTGCACACAAAATTTCTCCAATATGTAAAAGTGTCCTCATGTATTGTGTGTGACACATAGAGGGTGTTCAATCAATGCTGATTGAAGGCCACTGTTCCAGTAGATAGAGGACCCATCAGGGAAGATGCTGACATCTTCAACATGTACCATCTGTGTCTTCTGTAAATCCCCAACTTGTCCTTGCTAAGCTTCATCTGAACTTTGGCAAACTTTTTTTTCAAATATATTAAAATTCCTTTAGGTTCTGTTCCTAGCACTCATTATGGCACCCAATTGAGTGCCACGCACAAAATCCATGATTCTGTCTGCCATCCTTCACAAAGTTCATAGAACATCTCCAGGGTATCTGTGTGGGATTAAATTAGTATGAGTGGAAAGTATGGGATTAAAAGTTATTACGAAAATGGTGGGGCGGCGCCTGTGGCTCAGTGAGTAGGGTGCCGGCCCCATATGCCGAGGGTGGAGGGTTCAAACCCAGCCCCGGCCAGACTGCAACCAAAAAATAGCTGGGCGTTGTGGCGGGTGCCTGTGGTCCCAGCTGCTTGGGAGGCTGAGGCAGGAGAATTGCCTAAGCCCAAGAGTTAGAGGTTGCTGTGAGCTGTGTGACGTCATGGCACGCTACCCTAGGGCGGTACAGTGAGACTCTGTCTCTACAAAAAAAAAAAAAGGAAAATGGTGTTTATCTTCAAAAGCATCTCACTTGCTGCTATATATTAATATTGCCCTCTGATATACTTTTATCTTCCCATTAGATTGGAAACTCTATAAGGACAGGAGACACATCTATGTCCATAGTCCTATTCTATAGCACTGAGCAGTCTTAATACATAGTGTATGTTCAAGAAATATGCATTACATGAATGAAGTATATAGTCCTACTCAATCAGCAGTGAGCCTGAGGGGGGAGCATAATCACAAACTAGGATATTTCTACTTTTTCTCTAAATTGAAGCAATCTCAAACAACACTTCCTTGAGCTTGTGGGATCAGACAATATAAATTTAAGGTAGTGATTTGGGACTTCTGTTAGTTAAATTCCTTTGTAAGAAACTTTAGTTTTCAAATATTCATGAGCTGTTGAGATCAGTATACACCTGTGTCTTAGCAAATTGAAGAAAGAACTAAATAGGATCAAGGAAAATAAATGTAGGAGGAACAAGGGGCTTAACCAATTCTTCCTAATGACTTTGGGGTTTACTGCACCAAGCCAGGTGTGGAATTTCCTGAACTCCCTAAATCGATTCTGCCCCTGAGCCTTGCAAGGTGTTATTCGTGGATTCTTTAAACACTTTGGTGACTTTAATATCAGCTTAATGCTTCCATTCAAGCAGCTGTTCACTCTGACTCTTTATCTTTTCTCCATAGGGACTTCAGTGACAGGGTTTCTACCTTCCACACAATGATCCTTTCAGAGGCTCTTGGGAAAAATGCTCATACATATTCATCTTTGCAGATGTAATAAGGCAAAATCCAAGTTCCTTGGAAAAGGCTCTTTCCTAATTCTCTGGCCAGGTACACTCCTTCTTGACACCACAGGGTAGAACTTGGTGACCTAAGCACCAACTCTGAAATGTAAAGGTTCTTTGCTCCTTCATAGTGCTGCTCACTAGAAGATTTATTGACAATTAAATATTATTCTGGAAGAAATTTTATGCAAAATCCAGACTAGAGTCATGGAAGGAAGAGCTGTGTTAGAGAGGAGAGTGAGAAACAATTGAGACCCTCCCACAACTAACACAAATTAAAGAAAGGCTAGTCTGTGAGCCAAGAGGCATGGTCAATCACACAGTTGCACCGTGGCTGGGCAGTCATAATTGATGACTGGAAGCCTCTGGAATACTAAAGAGCTATTTATTTACATGTCTGAAGCATAAAGACCTGTTCCTGTAACTGCAGCGACCCCAAAGGCTTACTGGAAGCAGGCACAATTCCGTGTACAATCTGACATTACCCAAAGAGAGGGCATTTTGTCTTTTCTGATGAAGACAGAATACAGTGACTACAGACCACAGAGGCCAATCAACTGTGAGTGACCTGCCTTGAAGGTGTTGTCTTGGTCAAAAGGAGCACACTACCAGAAATGTGCTATCTTATGTTAAATTAAGATGTTCCCGTTCTGAAAAATAGAATCTGTTGAAACACATACAAAACATTTTAAACACTAGAGCATTTTTGCAAACAATATGGCATTTCAGCAGAGAATAAAGCAGTTTTTAGCAAAAAAATTTTCCTCCTTTGCACTGTCTCTCAGTAACCAGTATTCTGAGTAATACCATCAAGGTATCCATGTGATGAATTCCTGGAATGTTATTCCAAGCAATCTGAAAGGCTTGGAGAGATGAGACTATTAAAGTACCATATTCCTTTATTTCTAGAGTGATACATTGTCTTTTATTTAAGAAAGGATCAAATATTTTTTACTAAGAGATCATTAAATCTTAATATGTGCACTCATTTTTTTCTCTTTCTTTCTTTCTTTTTTTTTTTTTTTTTTTTGGTTTGGGATTCATTGAGGATACAAAGAATTAGGTAACACTGATTGTGGTTGTTAGATTAAGTCCCTCCTGTAACTCTTTTCTGCCTTCCAGAAGTGTCCTATACACATGACCCCCTCCCCTCTCCCCGCTCCCTCATTCCCCTACCCCACACCTTGTATTAGATCATCTACTGCCTTCATATTAGAATCGAGTACATTGGATTCTTGCTTCTCCATTCTTGTGATGCTTTACTAAGAAGAATGTAATATGTTCACTCATTAAAGGCAAAAACCATCCCATTTCAAAGTCCTGTACCAAACTCAGCACAGGGCCTGATAAACGAGACAATTGGAGAACTCCCATAATATCAAGGCTGCTAGTATGGACTCATTACCACATCTCACTGCTTCTTGTGGGCGACTAAAGTTTGGAAATGCTGAGATAATAAGCTGTTCACTCATAATTAGATGGGAATGACTAATCACAGAAATGAACCAGTCTTTGAGTTGGTCATGGAACTCTTCTCTCTGGAAGGCTGACAAATGGTGTTTATGGCAATGAATTCCGAGTCAATAATGAAACTGCTGCTGTGGGTATTGATCTAACGAGGGCTTGAGATCTAGCAGGTCTGAGTCATCACCTCTTTTACAAGTGCCCGTGTGTGATCAACCGTACTGATGCTTTGCTGAAACTGGGCAAGCATGATCTGAGTAGGATGGCTCCCTAAATAGCCGAATAGTCAAAGCACAGGTAAAGGAGAAAATAAGCATCTTTTCTGGGAAGTTCATAGCCTGAATGGAAAGGGAATGGCAGACACTAACATGACTCTCTCCAGGAGACCAGGCCAACCTACCTCAAACACACATCAACCCAGACAGACAGCCTACTTTTAAGGTACTCCCTCTCCTGTATAAGTCTAACATTTTTTATGCTAGTAGAAAATAAATGAGATTGATTTCTTTCCAACTTTGCTGGAATGAACAAAAATTCACTTGGATTTCCTTCCAAAATGGATTCAAAAGATTTTTATCCTATTCAATTTGTATGTTGGTGGATATAATGAAACTGTTCAAAACCCTATCCCAGTATAATTGCTCCAGGCACTGTATGATGACTTAAAAACCCAATAGGGAGACGTGTTCTAACAGCAATATGTGTGAAAAATCCTTAGGAGTTTTATAGTATTCTCACAACTTAGTTTAAAAAGTGAAATAGCTATTTTTAAAAAAGTGAATTTGATCATAGATTGTATTTTGTTTACATAGTAGGTACATTCAACAAGCAACAAAACAAAAGAAATAAGACTCCTAAACAATTACATACCTACAGGAAAGAAAAAAGTATAGTCTAGTGAGGGGGAGGGATTAGAGAGGAGAGGAGAGAGGGGAGGAGGGAGGGTGATTGGCGGGATACCACCTAATGTGCACAATGTGAGGGTGTTCAGCATGCCCCTTGGGGTGAAGGGCTCAGCTACAACCCGAACTTTACCTTAGAAATGAAAACAATCTAACCTAGACATTAGAACCCTCATATTGATCTGAAATTTATTTATTGATTTTATTTATTTATTTGCAATTTTTGGCTAGGTCTGGGTTTGAACTCACCACCTCTGGCATATGGGGCCCACACCCTATTTCTCTGAGCCACAGGAGTAGCCCTTAATCTGAAATTTTAAAAAACATGAACAAAAGATTTTCCAAAGAAGATCGAGAAATAGCCAATGAACATATGAAGAAATGCTTACCATCACTAACCATTAGGGACGTGCAAATTAAAACCACAATGAGATATTACCTTACCCTTGCCAAAATGGCTATTATTAAAAAGTCAAAAAACAATAAATGAAGCGAGAAAGAAATGTTTATGCATTACTGGCTGGACTGCAAGTAAGTACAATCTCTATGGAAAACAGTATCGAGATTCCAAAGAAATAAATGTAGACTAATCACTTGACCCAGCAATCCCACTGCTAGGAAAGAAGTCATCTTATCAAAAAGACACCTGCACTTGAAGTGTTTATTGTAGCACAATTCACAATCATAAAGATGTGGAATCAGTCCAAGTGACCATCAATTCATGAGTGGATAAGAAAATGTGGTCCACTACTAGGTACATACTAAAGAGATTTGAAAACATATTCCCATACAAAACCCTGTACACTAATTTATGTGGGATTACTATTCATTATATCACAAATGTGGATACAGCCCAAATGTCCATGAATTGGTAAATGGATAAGCAAAATATGGTACATCCATTCAACAGGAATACTATGCAGCCATATAAACACATGAAATACTAATACATGCTAAACATGGATGGATGGACTTGGAAACATTTTTCTAGGTGGAAAAAGACACTCACAAAAGAACACATCTTGAATGATTCCATTTATATGAAATACCCAGGATAGGCAAAAAATATAGAAAGTCGATTAATGGTTACCAGGGGACAAGGATGGGGAAGAAGGAGTGGTGACTGTTAATAGGATTCCCTTTCACAGTCATAAAAACATCCTGAAATAAAATAGGAGTGTTGGTTGCATAATTCTGTGAATAGACTAAAAATTATGGATTATACAGCTTGTCCATAAAGCTCATGTGCAATTTTAAATTGTGCTGTATTCTAAATTGCACATGAACTTGATGACCACCCAAAGGCAACATGTGATACATATTTTAAAAAGACATTTGTACGGCATGTGAATAATATCAAAAAAGCTGTCTTTTTAAAAGGTTACACACTATGATTCCATTTATACAACTTCTCGAAATGACAAAATTATAGCGACAAGAGACAAATTGATGGTTTCCAGGGATTAAGGAAGGGGAGTGGTTGGGTGTGACTATAAAGGGGTGGCACAAAGGAGATCTTTGTGGTGATGGAACAGTTCTGTATCTTGACTGTGAACATGGTCACATAAATCTACATATACAATATAATGACACAGAGCCACACACACACAAATAACAAGACTCCTGCTCTACTGTGCTCTGGGCATACCATGAAGCATATCTGGGGTTAACAGAAGCTTCAACAAACAAAGGATATAGGGCAGAGAAGAGCCAAAACTGAGAAGGGCTTGACCATCAGGAGCTAGAAGGATATGATGAAGGGTGTGGCAGGAGAGACAATGAGGCAGACTTTGTGGGTCAGAGTCACATTTATTCTGCATGCCTCCCTTGTAAAACCAGCATGAGGCTGTAGACTTTACCAGGAGTGCAATGGACTGCAAGAAGCCCATTCCAATAGCCACAGTCATGCAGGGCAGCAGATGTCGGCAGAGTGGCTCAAACAGGGGCTGGCTGAGAGCCTGACCAGGAGGTTTCGAAGGCATAAATAGTGGATGGGGGTAGAATCTAGGAGCTACCAGTTTTATTCTAATAATGACAGTAGACGAGTCCCTGAAACCTATCCCTTTGTATCTTATATGGGAAGGTACATAACTCAAGGCTATTAATTAAATAACGTACTCTCCCATACACGAAGAAGTCCAAACAACATGATGGATAAGAGACCAGCAGGATTTCTTTCTCAGTGAGAAAATGATGCATTTAAAAAAGGAGAAGAGAAGTGTTAAGCTGGTGAATAGCAAAGAGCAGGCAGCTTCAGTTTACAACAAAATTTAGGCAAACCTAGGTCTTAGGGATAGAAAAAATTCAGTAAAGGAGTAAAAAATAGGCAGATCTATGCAATATTAGGGAGAGGGTAGCATGAGAGAATTTTAGGTGGAGATTTTTAGAGGATCTCAGAATAATTTCTTGCTTAAAATTAGTTCTAGGAAAAATAAAAAAAAATATTGTCATATGTTGCTTTTGGAAACTACCTTTGCTTCCATTATTGTTTTATATAACCAATCAATTTCTTTTGTTTTTTAGTTTTAAGAAAATTCTCTCTCTTTTTTCTTTTAATAAAGTTCACAGTTCAGGGCTTCAACATCGATACACGGCTCTACAGTCACCTAGTGATGGAAATCCGATAAGGCAAAGGGGGGAGAAATAGCTGGATGCAGGATCTAAACCAATTAACCCTGGACCTCTCAAAACAACAGGAGAAGAGTAAGCACCTCAGCTATTTTGATGTAAATTTTAAGAAATCTTTGTTCCCCCTACACATCTTCATTTCCCCCAAATGTTCTACAAAGTACAGAATATCCAAGTGAGTCTTAGTTGTAGATTTAAATGGCGAATCCTTTAACAACACCTTGAGTTCCCCTAGACACCCTTCCATTTCTTTTTCTTTCTTTTCTCTCTCTTTCTTTCTTTTTCTTTTTTTTTTGACAAAGCCCAGTCTCTTGCCCTGGGTAGAGTGTGGTGGCATCAGCCTAACCTACAGCAACCTCAAACTCTTGGGCTCAAGTGATCCTCTTGTCTCAGACATTGGTTGCCAAGGTGTCATGTTGCAGTTTTCCTGTCTTTTTTGGGAAAAAAGAAAAACAACAACAACAAAAAATAAAACAGTTCTGTAATTCTGCTAGAACAGAGTCTCCAAGAAGGTAAATTCTCTATATCTTATTTATCATTAGATTCTCATACTTAGTAAAAATCTAACATCCAGTGTATAATCAAAAAAATTTTATTAAATTAAAGAGGGAAAAAAAAATAAACAGTTGCGCTGAGTCCAGAGAGACCTCTGAAGAGAGAGGCTTCCCCATTCTGGACCCAGCACACACTCCACCTCCATCTACACCAAGTAGTCTGAATTGCTCAGAGGGGCTTCATTTTTCCTGTATTGCTCAGATTCGGCTTGCATTGTCATAGAAAGCCCTATGTCTCTGCTGAGCTCCTGCTTATTCTTCAAGAATGAGCTCAAGGATCTTTTTCCCAAGATATCCTCCCTAACTGGTGCAAAATAGAGCCCCTCCCTCCTTTGAATCCCCTCACACCTTTTACATGTCATCTGTGCGATGCTTTGCACACTGAAGTTGGGTTATTTAAATGGGTCCATCTCCTGTAAGAAGAGGATGATGGCTTACTTGAGGTGAGTAGCAATTTTATAGACACACATTTTACACTCTTTTTGCTGTGGTTGTTGCCTCTGCTTTTTATTTTTATTTATTATTATTTTATTGTTATTATTTTGAGACAGAGTCTATGTCACCCGAGGTAGAGTGCCGTTGTGTCACAGCTCACAGCAACCTCAAACTCTTGGGTCTTAAGTGATTCTCTTGTCTCAGCCTCCCAAGCAGCTGGGACTACAGGCACCTGCCACAATGCCTGGCTATTTTTTTGTTGCAGTTGTCATTGTTGTTTAGCTGGCCCAGACCAGGTTCACACCTGCCACCCTTGGTGCCTGTGACCAGCGCCATCATCACTGTGCTACGAGCGCAAAGCCTGCCTCTGGTTTTTAAATTAAAATTCTTTTTTTCCTCATCACAGAAAAAGATTTTTAAAAAATACCAAAGTACATACAGCAAAATCTCTACCCCCCAGAAACCCCATTCTTTGGGAGGTGGCCATTTGTGACAAATTGTCTACTTATACATCTCTGGATGTATATCTAATTTGTAGATACATACTTGGCCACACACATAGGATATGGGCATCAATATATTTTGGCATTTTTTTAAAGCAAATTCTTAAAATATATATTCACCTACCAAATTGTAACTTATTTTTTCCACTTAACAATATGTCCTGGATTGTTCTTGTGTCATTACAGATAGAAAATAATGCCTTCTTTTGTACAATTGAATAGGATTTCAGAGCATGGAAGTACAGGGTCTGACAATTAAGTTCATGAACTCACCCTAGAAAAAGTGCAAAATATCACTATGGTCACCTTTGAAGAAATTCCCCTTAGGAAGCTATATACTGACACCAATGCTTCACCCAATGTTCAAAACAATTTTGGAACTCTTTTTCTGGAATGACCATCAAGTATACGAACTTGCCACTATGTACTTACATTGGCAGTACTGTACAAACAACTGGGTAAGGTTTCATAACCTTAGTATATTAACGTCTCAGTTTTGTGTTGACATGTGGTGGTATCTTGCTGAGTGATGTTTGCTATTGTTTTCTTTTTTGAGACAAAGTCTCACTATGTCACCCCTCAATAGAGTGTCATGGCATCACAGCTCACAGCAACCTCAAACTCTTGGGCTTAAGCAATTTTCTTACCTAAACCCCCCAAGTAGCTGGGACTACATGCACCTGCCACAATGCCTGGACTTTTTTTTATTGTTGTCAATGTTGTTTAGCAGGCCCCGGCTGGGTTCAAACCCACCAGCCCCAGTGCCTGTGGCCAGTGCCCTAACCACTGAGCTGCAGGCATCAAGCTGATGTTTGTTATTGTTGTTGTGTTTTTGTGTGCTACATGATAATAGCTCTAATGGCCATTCCAAAAAAAGAATCCCAAAATTTCTTTGAAGGGTGGACTACATGCTGGTGTCAGTGCATAGCTGACTTCCCAAGGGGGGTACTTTGAAAATCAGTGACTGTAGTCATATTTAGCAATGTGGCACCTTTACAGGGATGAGTTCATGAACTTAATTGTCAGACCTTGTATAGTTTATGCAATTTAGTTTACTTTACATTCTTTGGATTTAACCATACTATTTGACACCTAACAAATAACCAGGTCTTACCTCCAATTCAAGGTGGCCAAATATTTTGATAAATTTTCTCTGTCCAAATGCTCTAAGCCTCTCCTGAGATAAATTGGGTAGCTATGTCTCATTCTAATTTATCACAGGTAAGCAGGGGGGCAGGATGGTGACACTTGGTAGACACATTGTTCAGAAGACGTGCAGTTCTAAACCCAGAGCAGGGTCCAGAAAAGGCAAAGGGGAAGGAAAAGATGGGACTTTATGCAATTCCAGAGAGCTGAGGGAGCAGGGTGCCAGGACGGGAGAACCCTGTAAGACATTGTCCCTGTGCTCTGTCTCCAGCTCGGAAAAGCTCAGTTCTAGCTAAAGCTACTATACCTGAGGGACAAGGATGGGGGTCTCTGCCTGCCTTCTCACTCTCTCCAACTTCATTGTTCATTATTTGTTAACTTCTTAGGTCAATATTTCATATCATTCATTTATTCAGTAAACATTTATTGAATGTTTATTAATTACTATGAATCCAGTATTGTTCAATGTGTTGGGAATTCAGCTGTTATCAAAACAAAGCAAGCCCCTAAATCTTAATGGAGCTAATATTCCAGTAGAACAGGCAGACAGTACAGAGACAATTAAAAATATAATCCACCACTGTCAGCTACTGGAAACTGCTATGAAAAGATAGACAGACATAAAGAGGTGGAGAAAGATTGGAGAACAATTTAGCTGGAATAATCAGGGAGGGGCCTCTGAGGAGGTAACATCTATCCAGAGATCCATCCTTCCTCCATACAGTGGACGGAGGACAGGTGAATTCCCCTGCCCTCACCTTGTTAACTGAACCCCTCCTTTATTCGTTCCTCTCTGCCACCAATTAGCTATATCAGCTCCAGCAATTATTCTTATGTGCTGTGCCTTGCTTTCAACAATATGAAAAACAAGGAATTGGACTGGTGGTTTCTAAATCCAATCATCAATGGTGTCACATTTCTACAAGGTAAAATTGCCATCAGAAGGAGCTCCCTCAATTAATAATTGAGCACTTAATTATTAATATTAAGCACTCAATTAATATTAAGCACACGTGGAAATCTCAGGTGGGGAACAGTTGCACTGACATTGGCTCTGTTACACCTTTCAAGGGACCTAGCCAGTGCCCAACATGCTGCTTTATTTCACTGAAAAGTCTTGACTCTTGTTGGGAGCAGGTATAAGTCAGTGGGAGGTAGTGAAAATGTACAGGCTCTGGACTTCTGAACTGACAACCTAGTTCCTCCTCTATCCCTAACCCCAACCCCAACCCTAACCCTAATCCTAGCAGTGTGATCTTGAGCCATAATTAAAACCAGCTGCCCTGTTTACTCCTTCTACGTGCCAGGTCTGAGCACGTGACCTAACTGACCATAAGAACACTGTGAGGTCCTGCTGTTACATACAAGGTACCATCTGACACTTGTTTTACAAGTGCAGAAACTGAGGCTCAGAGAGAAGAGGTAACAAGCCCAAGACCACGAAGCTGGCTGATAACTGGGGGAAGAATTAGAACCCAAAACAGGGTCTAACTCCAAACCCCACACTTCCAGTTTACACCTTCCAGATAAGTCACTCCATCACTTTGGGGCTTAGTTTCCTCCTCTGTAAACCAGGCGTGAGGAAGTGTCCTTGCAGAACTGTGAAGGACAAATGCCTGGGGCAGGAGAGGGTTGTCAGATCTGAAACTTGTTCTCCAGGAAGGGGGAGTTAGATGTGGGTTCCTTTTATAGCTGTTTCCTCTCAGGACTGTTGCCCTGCATTACCCAGCAGGCCAAGCGTGAGAACCACTTGCCCTTCAGGTGAAAGCTACAAGGGACGAGGGGCTACGTGAGGAGATAGAAGTTGGCGTTCAGTTCAGAGACATTTGACACAGGGCTTTTCTGTTTAGAATAAACCCAGTAAGTAGTTGAGAGCTATCTGTATAAAGTAGAAAAGAAGGAGACGACTGACTAGGAAGACTAAATTATCCTAAATCTTGGGTCAGTCTTGTCTATGAATCACAATAAAATTCTGAATTTGTGGAGGCCATGTTAATGAGGCATGCCCATATCTGTCAGACTGTGCTAAGCATTTTAAGTAACATAATTTCTATTCATTGCAGAATAATTTAAAAAGATGCGATGGACCGGGGACCTCTTTCATCTTAATGGAGAATTGGCATATTTCAACTATGCAAAAAATATATATTCTGAAAACAAAAAGACAAGAAAGAATTAAGACAAGGTGATAATTATCAGAATGTCAAAGTAAAAGAAAAATAATAAACTGGTCATTTGACTTACCATAAAAATCGTTTGCAGACCCACATTTGAAATTTCTATCTCGATGCTTCTATGAGTGGGCCATGTGTCCCTGACCTCTCAAACCTGGTCTCATTTCCCATTCTCTGCTAGTCTGAGTATGAAAAAAGGCCTGGGGCTCCAAGCCTGTATTATAATGGGTGGGCACCAGTGAGGCCAGAAGGCCGCCAAGAGGTTGACACTTGTTCAGTTCTGTATGGTCTGACCTTCACCAAGGACCTGTGGAAAACCTACGTAAATAACACAACACAACCACAGAAATGTAAGTTTCGTCGGTTTTGAGGGAGAAGGGAAGGGCATGGTATTGACAGTGCATGGCCCAGAAATATAATGTTACAATTCGTTTCCCAAATCTTTAGGGTTATAAACACTTCTAAAGAGGAAAAGCACTCTTAAAGTGTTCCAAAGAGAGTAACAGGCAGAGACCAGAGAGAATGCATAATTCACTGCAGGTGCTGTTTCTCCACAGCAAGAAAACCAGTTTGTCAATTGATGTTGACATTAAATGAGTTCGAGATAAGGAACGATTACTTTTTGTATTATCGTAGTGCAGGCAGTCCCGGGTTACAAAGGGGATAGGTTCTGCCAGTTGGTACTTAAGTTGAATTTATATGTGAGTTGGAACAGGTACATTTGCCTGTCACCTATAATAGCCTTTGTTCATTAAATACAAGTCATACATCAGTCAGATGTGTGTAATTGGGGACTGTCCTTATTGTAATTTATAATAATACATCTATATTTGGTCTTTGTCTTCTTTCATGTTCCTAAAACCCACAGAATCCCCAAAGTGGTAAAGTGTCTTCTTGTGTATCTGGGGACTCCTGGATAGCCTCAGGAGGGGAGGGAGCTGGTTGCCAAGGGAACCGACCTTGCGACTAGAGAGTTAGAGCGCTCAGTCTCACCTCCCCAGGTCCACATTTGCCACCTGGAGGAGACAGAGCTGATCCCCAACGGTCAATGATGTCATCAATCACACTTATGTGGGGAAGTCTCCCCAGAAACTGAAAAGGACAAGGTTTGGAGAATTTCCACCCAGAGGTTCCCAGAACCAGCATGGCTGTTCAACACCACTTCCCACACACCTTGCCCTGGGTGTCTCTTCCCTATGGCTGTTCATCTGTAGTCTTTATAAGTAAACTGGTAAATGTAAATAAAATGTTGCATTGTACTGAACGTTCCGTGAGCTACTCTAGCAAATCAGTTAAACCTCAAGAGGGCTCTGGAACCCTGATTTTGAGCCAGTTGGTCAGAAGAACGGATCACAATCTGGGGCTTGCGGTTGGCATCTGCAGGCAGTCTGGTGGGACTGAGCCCTTACGTTTTGGGACCTGATGCGCTCTCCAGGTAGATAATGTCGGAATTCAACTCTAGGACACCCAGCTGGCATCTGCTGCCCCTGGGGAATTGGTCAGTCTGCGATGAAAAAAATCCCCTGCACATCTGCTGTCAGATGTGTTGTGTTGAATGGGAGTAGAGAATAGAAAAAAGACTCCGGGCTTCCCCCTGCCCTGTATTTAAGAATTATCCTTTATAGTTAACTATGCCAAGAGTCTGCCGTTTGGTGTCAATTATATGTTGTAATTATAACCTTAAAGCACGGTGTAAAAGAGCAAAGGTCTGGACACCCACAAGTCTAAGTTCAAACCCTGTCTCATACGACATCGTTGTGTAATGGCTGAGGGAGGGCTCTAGTACAAAGCTTGTCTCCACGTCCTCGCTAGCTCTGTAATCTGGGAGAGGTGATATACACTCATTAGGTAGATGGTTAGGATTCTGGCTCTCCTAGGGAAAAAGGCCCCATCTTGGTGACACCCCTACCTTAATCCTGCCCAGTGACTTCCCATGCCTGGGGAGGAGGGAATACCCCAAAAATCTACCAACCAGAACTTTGAGTGCCAACTGCACAAAGATGTGGAGGACTTTCCAGCCTACGGCCATGCCACACAGGCACGGTAGAGTCTGGAAGGTGACCTAGAACAACCTGAAGGATAATTCCTATGTCGTTAAATGTATATTTCAGTTCCCACTGCCCCTCCCATGGGCTTTCAGAGAGGCTCCAGGGAGGCCCACATGTACACTAAGACTCTGTGGTTCCAAGGTGACCTCTGAACCACCAGGTGGGGACAGCCTAGGCCGTGTAAGACAGAACTCTCAGCTGTAACCAAGGCTTTTCCTTGTTGCCGCAAGAGCAGCCCATTTGTTGTCTAGGGTAAACGTATCTTGGTCTATACACGCTATCTTGTGTTTGCTCCACAAATCTATATTTTTCTTTCTCAGTAAATGCTGCTTCACACTTGCTTTGGTGGGTCTGGTCCTTCTTCAGCCAAGAGCATCTTAAGAACTAAGAACACAGTGGCTGGAACCCAGCACACTCAACTCCCTTTGCCTCAGTTTCCTGACCTGGAAGATGGAGATTCTAGTACCGCTGTGAGGAATAGCAAAGCTAACACATATAAATGATCTAGAATCAGGTCCAATGCCTACAGTAGGCATTTAATAAATGTTCACTATTATTCTGTTAAGCTCATAAAATTGTTTCAAGGATTAAAAGAGATAATACACAATACAAAAAGAAAGCTTCGCAAGAATGCTCAGTGATCAGAGCAACTGGACAGGGAATGAAATTTTCCTCTCTACCTCCCTTTCTTAAGAAACAACGTCACCCTGAGTTCTATAGCTATGAAACATCTAGGAAATGGCTTCACTTCTGGAGTCCTCACTTTCCTGCAGTATAAAACACAAAAACTATAGAATCAAAATGGCTGGTTTCTGTGATTCTTCAGTTGGAGTTCTTGAAAGTGTGTTAAGAAAGACCACTGTTACTTTTACTCCTGGAACATCCTGTGTGCCTGGGAACATTGTAATTCTGAGCCATTAAGTAAATAAAGCACAGCAGGCCCTCCTATAGGCTAGCCCCAAAAGCAACACCCAGGGGTGCCCTGACAGATCAGGACAGTTGAGCACAGGATTCTTTCTCTTGCTTTTAGTTCCATTATGATCCTTGGATCATGATATGTCTGCAGACCAGCTCTTACCCCCCTGCCCAAAATGGAAATCATAAGTGCACAGACTCAGTGGAGTCTTCTGGCCCATATTATACTCTCTAGGCTCCCACGTATGGTCACTCAGCTGCAGCCACCCATTGACATGTCTTAGGACTGGAAGGTGGAGGGAGCATGGAGCATCAACAGCCGTGGTAAGCAAAGCCTGGATCACATAGTACAAGAGGCTGCCCCTGCAGTGAGCTCTCGTCATCCCTCAGAAAAAGGAAAAAAAAAAAAAAAGCCATCCCAGGCCAAACAGGTGTCACTGATACTAAACAAGGCAACCAGTTTTAAGTCAGAAGTTTAGCAATTCAGTATCAGAGTTTTTAGATGCTTCTCCTACTAAGGAAGGGTGATAACAATGACCCAGTTTGAAGGATTTGGACTGTGAGATCTTGGCTCTAATGTCAGATCTGCCTGTAACTCTCCGACCTAAGACAATTTACTCTCTTTCATGAACATCCGGTTTTCTGTTCGTTTGTTTGTTTTTTAATCTGTGGAATGGCAGTGTTGGGCTAGGGTCAGTAAAACTAGGTGAGTCCGGAGATTCCTTCCATTTCTACTTCTAATCACATGTTTACTCCAAGAAAATTATTTCTGAGATAGCCAATGACTGTTAGAGACGTTAAAGGTCTGTGATGCGTCACGTGTGCTCTGGGAAGGCAGCCTCAAGTGAGGGAGAGCAGCGGGAAGGGCGTCAAGCTTCTTAACTTGATTATAAACTCTGGTGGGAGAAGGGACTCTGTTTATCTTGCTCACTGCTGCATCTCAAGTGTTTAGCACATTGCTCGGTGCATCAGAGGGACTCAACAAGGGTGCGTGACGCATACTCCACTGCACGCACTGAGTTGTGTTATATCGTGTTGTGCTCCCCTTATAATACCAACAAGTGAGTGAATGCAGGACAGAAGAATATACCACGTGTGTTGCTACAGGCATCATTGCAGAGGGCAACCGAGCCACGGGAGAGAGCACAGTAGGTTAGAACTTTGAATCTCTCTGAAGTTAACTCCGGACAGAAGATGTGGTACAAAGTAACGCATTACACCTCTCTTGATACCCCCAATTTTTTCAGCAATAGCTTGGGATGCTGAAGTGAAATGAATATGTCAATAGGGGACTATGACTGTAACACCAGTGCTAGTTATCCACATATGTATGCTAACAAACTCAGAGCAGGGAAAGTGGATATTTGGCTCATGTTTGACATGCATCACACCTTCTAGCTATCCCTTCTCTGAAGTTAAGCCTCATGCACCGTCTTGTAGGCCTTAACTGATGGAATTAGCGAATGCTATCTGTCCTGGAAGAATACCCCATGAATAAATGACTCCATGAGAGTGAAAACATGTTTTACCTGAAGTAGTGACCTTCTCTGCGACCAAAGAAACGTATGGAGGCCTGGGGCTAGCTGCAGTTCAGGATAGGAGACTCCATTCCCTATAAATCATGCTACTTCGTGGTTTTTTATTCTAATCACTCCCTACTGACCTCTGAGGACTAAACCACTCTGGAAAAAGACATAATTACGCGGAAAAAAACAACAATAAAGGAGAAATTACCCAAGACACTGCTCTGTGTGTGTTGTTTTCACATGATTAACTCTTACTGAGACTTTCGCTTCAGCAGAATGCCTTTCTGGAACCCTCTCTATCCCCCCATTACGTCAAGTACTCATCATATAGTCTGAAAACAAGCTGCCACTCGCCCTTCTATCACTTGTTACAGTTGTGATTAAGTAATTATTGGTGAAAGTTTTTGTTTGATGTCTATGTCCCTTCATAGACTAAAAACTATCTGAGGACGGGGACTGTGCCTCCCTGTGTGTGACCCATGTTCACCTACAGAATTTCAGCTTCTAGTTCAATATCTGGCTTGGAAGAGTTGAATGGAGGACTACGGAGTGAGAGGCATTTTCAGTATTAAGAGGTTTTAGAACCAGGGGATCAATCACATATATAAAAAGCACACTGCTCGACTGTCCCTAATACCACAGTTCAGGTTAGAAAATAGAAATGCAGGTGTTCAGATGGAGTTTGGCACACAGTACGCCCATCAGGAGGAATATATACTACCAACTGGAATTGGGGAGGCACTGTATTATTCTTTGGAAGAAATGTTCAAATTGACTGCATAACACATTCTATTCTCTGTATTTAACTTCGGATGTGTCTGTTTTCCCCACTAGATCATGAGTTCTTATAGAGGACTAGCCCTTCCTCAGGCTGGCCATCGCCCAGCTCCTGCAACCGTACCTGCCGGAGAGGAGACCCACATTAAGTACTTGCTGAAGAAAGGCGTGAATGGGTGGATGAATGAAGGGACAAACCAAAGAGAACTAAAGAGGTAACTGCAGAAATGATCCCAGACTGGAGAGCAGAACTCACTCACCCATTAATGCCGTCCCATTAGCTATGGGGAAACATATCTGTTTCTGACTTTCACCTCTATTTATTATTAATAAATAACTTGTTCTTAGAAACCTGCTAGATTTTCAAGAGGAAGCAACTGCTGTGATGAATTGGGAAGAAAAAATTAGCGGCTCAACCAAGAGCAGGTGCTTTTCGATTTAGTTTAAGGACGCCCTTTTGCGTGCACCCCCCCCCCCAACCATGTGTGCTGCAACGACAATTCGTAACGTCTCCCTCTTGCCACACGGGCTTGACAGATGAATCCAGAGTGGGGATGCGCCTCATTGGGCCAGGCTGTCACTCACCATTTTGTTCATTACAGGGAAATGAAGTCTATTTCCAAGCAACCGGGGGACACACGGTAATTGGGCTCGCCAGAGCCTTTTCACTTAATTTGCTCAAATTGTATTTATTTTTTAGAGAATTAGGTGTTAACAGCCGATGGACAGAACATCAGAAAAATGAAGGCAAGTGGACAGGATAATAAAGAAAATGATGTGGCTCTTGCCCACTGTCCTGCCCTGTCTTCTTCTCTGTCTCCCGCCAGCCCCTCCCTTTTCTCTCCCTCTTTCCAGGGTTGTTCATTGCAGGATTAAGATCCCCTTTTCTGGTCCACATTCTCTGAAGAATTTCTCCTTGAGTTTTGTATGACAAAAGCTCATAAGTAGCATGTGTTTCATTGACTGAACCTCTTCTATTTTGACTGGTAAAGCCACAGGAACTGAGCTTCAAGGGACATTTCTTCTGTGTTATATTCCTTACTCCAGGGGTCCACCAAAGCGGAGGTGGCCAGTAACGGTTTTATCAGAGAAGAAGGTCCCTATAGTCATTGCTATTTTTTTCCCCTTTGGGGAAAAATGCCAAGGTAGAATGAAGTTTTTTTTCCCCAAAATCCACTTGGACCCTAACTCAGAAAGACCAGAACTCAAATGCCACTTCTGCACCCTCAAAGATGTACGATCTTGGAACGTTTACTTAACCTCTTTCAAATTGCTTTACTGGATGTGCTATTTTTAGGAGACTACAGGGGATTAAATGTAGTGCCTGGTAGAGGGCGGTGACAGTAAGAATGGTCTTATTCTTACATGGTCTGTGCTTTCTACTATCATGTCCTCATCTTTAACTCTAAGTCATTGTCATAGTCCTTGACCCTGAAAGAGGAAAGGTTTTAGGAAAGGCTTTAGCTAAAAAACAAAAATAAAAGAATATGTTCCAGCAGGGAACTTTCCTAATTGAGACGAAAGGGGATATCGTTCAAAATGGAGCTTCTTGCTGCAACTCAGCTTCCTAATCATTAGTTGATTGATAAGCCTATCAGAAGAAATTAAATGTTTTGGGCGGCGCCTGTGGCTCAGTCGGTAAGGCGCCGGCCCCATATACCGAGGGTGGCGGGTTCAAACCCGGCCCCGGCCAAACTGCAACCAAAAAATAGCCGGGCGTTGTGGCGGGCGCCTGTAGTCCCAGCTACTCGGGAGACTGAGGCAAGAGAATCGCTTAAGCCCAGGAGTTGGAGGTTGCTGTGAGCTGTGTGAGGCCACGGCACTCTACCGAGGGCCATAAAGTGAGACTCTGTCTCTACAAAAAAAAAAAAAAGAAATTAAATGTTTCTGCAAGTTCTGAAGATGCAATGTACTGGTTCTTTCAGTTCCTGCCCTCTGGTGATGGCATTTTCTGGGGCCCAGGGAGTGAGTTCGTTATTATTTACTATTTCTAGGGCTTCTAAGTAAGAGCACAGCACCCAGTGCCTCCAAATCCACTCTCTAAACATAGTGTTCTGTTGATTTAATAATTGAATTCTTGGAGATTCTGAACCCTTTCCCTCACATACCTGTAACAACAGGACTTCAAGGCTTTGCACCTGTGATGGGTGACTTTCCCACAATGCAGTATGACATTATCAATAGACAGCCTTGAGCCCCTGGGGATACATCTTCTCACACATAGTCTGCGTTTAAGCCAGAGGAGAGATTGGAAAAGCCTTGAACCTTTTCAAGAGTTCTTTAACTACACTTTGGCATCAGTAGAGCAGAACATGGTTTCCCGGAAGGGAGCTGAGTTACCCAGAAGCCCTTCCCTATAGTTAGAACTGTGAACCTTGTGCCAGAAAGTGTCCCTAGGGCAGAGAACCATGTTTGCAGCAAAAGAGAATGTATGGATTTAATCATCATGAGACCATCATTACCATCACCATTATCACAACCTGCTTTTCATAACGTATCTTTTTAAGTAGCGTGATAGCCTTTTGACATTCACAAAGCTAAAGCTTAAAGAATGTGAGTGCCTGTCCTAACTCCTTCAAGGTAGGGCGATAAAGAATGCAGAGTTTGAAGCCAGGACTGACTGTGAGACCTACTGTCACAATACTATAGTTTGCACACCCAATCAGAGCAATGAGCTGTCAGGTGATAAGCCTACTGTACACAGAATGATGGTGTAAGACAACTGTGCCTATTTCCATCTTGGCAAACTCCATCGCTATGAGCAGAGCATCTAAAAACAGGGAGTCAGGATTCTTCTCCTGCTTGAACCTGCACATGAAAACACTCACGCCACCTCCATCACAACAAAAAACAACTCCCCAATCAACCAAACCAGCAAGACGACAACTACAGAACAAATCTGTCCTGCCCCTCCCTGGCCCACCCAGGTAGATGTGCAAGTCCTCTCTGTAGTCTGCGCAGCCGGGTAGGCTCTGCCTTCATTCTTGCTTATTACCTCTCAGCTCTCACCTCCTGCCACCCTACGGCCCCCAGGTCCCAGCCATCATGACTGCTTTGCTGCCCATCAGTTATAGCAAGACCTTTGTGCTGGGTACCCTGTTTCTTCTTTCTGGAAACATCTTCCCTTATGACTGACTATCCCTTCACCTTCTTCAAGTCTTTGCTCAATGGTTGTCTTTCCCAGGACGCTGGTTAGAGCACCCGATTGAAATTTTAACCCACGGTCCCAACCCCTGTGATCTCTTATTCCATTCTGCCTTTTTATTTTTCCAAAGCACTTGTCATCTTCGAACAATCTCTATGATTTACTTCATACTATGAGTGTCACTGTCCGTTCTTGCTAGTCCGGAAGTTCCATGATCATATGGCTCTGTGTCTATTTTGTCGCTGTGCCTAGAATAGTGTTTGAGTGAGAGCACTAGGGGTCAGGGATGCCCTGGCAGGTTCACACCCTTCAGGATTGGCCCTATACTGTTGAGAGACAACCATGATCTCATGACAAAGCATTCTTTGTATGGATTTGCAAGCTCTCAGATTCCACGTTGGTATCTATTTCATTCTTTTCAAACATACATCAAACTCTTATAACTAGTGGCACCTCAAAAACTCCAAAAAGTCATCTCAATGATACTAACCTGAATACCTTACATTCTAGTGGTACACTGCAACCAACACCTGATTGTAAAAGTGTGGGAAGTTGGTCTCCAGCCAAATACCCCGACTGTCTCCCACTGCCACTGTAACCACGGGCAACATCCTGGGCTTCTCTGTACCTCAAATCTCTCCTCTCTCAAGTGTGATTCCCTTTTATTTTGAACCCATAACACCCTGCTGAGTTAAGAAGAAAGAAAATGTTGTAAAACGCAGGGCAAGAAAGACCACAAGATATTCATAAAGGGCTTTCTTCTTGCCAAATATTGCTCATAATGTTTAAATTCCAAAGAAAAACATATTAAAATCGAGCAAGAGGATGGCCTTAATAGAGTAATAATAGTAATGAATAATTAAAAAGATGCTCTTTCATGTGTAACCTCATTGCCTAGTGAACATGGAATGCAGAGAGACGGCTCCACAGGTTACAATTAAAGTTGAAAATTTGATCTTTTACAGTAGCGTTATTTCAAATGTGACTATCCTCAGGATGGAAAAAATGACATTCTTTATCAAGTAATTTAGCCAAATGAGGGACTTTAGTAATAATTAGAGGAAAAATATAAAGACAGAATATTCCAATTTTGGTAATAATCAAAATAAAAGACAATACCCTAATGAACCAGTGGCTCAAAGTATGAGGGTCTTTCAGGTCTACATTTTCAGGTTAATAGGCTGAACTTTTGCCAATATCTATCTATCTATCCATCTATCATCATTTGTGATAGAAAAAGGTTTTAAAAGCTTAGACTAAACTTGTCCATTTTATGTGATGTGTGTATCAACATGTACGTATTTTAATGTGGGTGTAATTATTGCTGAATTGTAGCTTTCAGTGGTAAGATCATTAAGGACAGTTAAATCTGACTGCATTTAGCTTTCATTGAGACTCTACAATTATTTTTTCAAAATGTTCAGATTTTGAAAAAAGGCAAACTGTGTTTGTCTTGAATAGTCTTCCCTTAATTTTTTTCAGACTGGTATTTTAAGGCATATTTAATCCATATAGTTCATACTCATTTACACTTAAATTATCCAACTCAAAATTTTAACAGCTATTTAATGTCCCAGACACCTTTTGAGCTTTTAAAGTGAGCTCCTAAAAGCCTCTTCCATCTCTTCCGCCCTCCTCTCCTCATCAGTTTAAGAGATTGCATTTTGCTCAGAGTCAACAAATTGAATACTGAAACTTTTCGTTATTTTTCCTCTCAGTTTATGACCTATGAATGCAAAGTGGCTTTTAGATGTGACATAACTAATTTTCCGATCCCCGTGAACCAATACAGGGTGTGTGTCACATTACACTTACTTAGGAACAGCTATACAGCCAGAAAATGAGGCAAGCCCTGGAATAGTAGGGCATACCATAGCACATAAATAGATAATTACAGAAACTCAAACTTCTATGACATTTTTCATCTGAAAATTGCCAAGGCTGCCTTTAGAATAGCATATATGCATATTAGAACTGGCCATAGATACAGAAATACCTAGCTACATATTTAAGTACCTCTACCCTTTAACAGATGGCAAAGGCTTGAGCAGCTATAAATGGGGGAACCAACGGTCCTTCCTTCCAGGGTTTTGGTTCTTTGAAGTGCAGAGGTGTTCAAGAAAAGGTCACATTTTAAGTGAGTGTGTGTGTGTGTGTGAGAGAGAGAGATGCCTGAGAATTTAAGAATTGCACAGATACCCACCTCTGGGCGGCGCCTGTGGCTCAGTGAGCAGGGCGCCGGCCCCATATGCCGAGGGTGGCAGGTTCAAACCCAGCCCTGGCCAAACTGCAACCAAAAAATAGCCGGCCGTTGTGGCGGGCGCCTGTAGTCCCAGCTACTCGGGAGGCTGAGGCAGGAGAATCGCCTAAGCCCAGGAGTTGGAGGTTGCTGTGAGCTGTTTGATGCCACAGCACTCTACCGAGGGCAATAAAGTGAAACTCTGTCTCTACAAAAAAAAAAAAAAAAAAAAAAAACAAATACCCACCTCTTTGGACTTGTGAGTTCATTATTAGCTGGGGTCTAAAACACATAAGGTCTTGTCATTCTTTGTAGCAAGAAAAGCCTTTACAGTTGCGGTTTCTGTGGTTACCACCTATTCTCCCTCATTCCCTGTCCTCATAGACAGCAGGTGTCACCTCCCTGATAGTGTTCCAAACACACATTGTAAGTCATTTTCCTAATGTCACTTCACTGTGATCAGTCCCAATCCTGGTACTCAATACATTCAATGTTCTGTTCTAGGATCGACTGCAACGTGTTTTCATATTTTCAGACTGGTGAAGAGAACACATATCAGGAATGGCCTAGGGGAACATTTAGTGAGGAAAGTGGAAATATTCCTCTGGGAGGAAAGAGCAGACCTGGTAGACGGGGCCCAACTGCTTCAGGATATCAGCTTGGATCCCCAGGGCCGGCTGAGCCCAGGCTGAGCTGCCCTGGCAGGAGGCAGTACAAGCCTGTAAAAGGAAGCCAAATGCACCTGCAGGGTCTCCGGCCAGCCCCTCCTGCCACCAGGAGTGCAGGCAGAGCTGTTGTTTTGGATGGCTGCATTTTCCTAATAAGACTTCCCACAAACCACTAAAGGGAGCTGGCTGCCCGGTTGACTTTGGACCCAGCCACACTTGAGTTTACCCATTTCCTCAGAATGTAATCTCACCTCCTCACTGTTGGATCCCTTCAGCACCTTGTCACTGACGAATAGAAGCCACCAGGAATGGGGTGGAAGGTGGGTATACAGGCAACACAGCACACCTCACTCGGAAGCCACAGTCTGAAAGAGCCTCCAAGGGCTCTTGGAGGGTGCACAGCCCCCCTTCTGATAGTTGAATCCCACATGCGACTGTCCAGCCTCTGCTGAAACATCTTCTGTAACAGGGAACTCAGAACCTCTCGGGGCAGCGACTTTCTCAGGACGTTCTGCTTTGTCTGCGGTTGACATTTATCTCCCAGAAACTGTGTTTTATAAACCCCAACAGGGCATTCCTCCAAAATCACCCAGTTACAAAAGAGAAACGAGATGTTCTTGCAATCGAAACATTGGATTAAAAAAATAAAATAAAAAGGTGGGCGGCACCTGTGCCTCAAAGGAGGAGGGCTCCGGCCCCATATACCGGAGGTGGCAAGTTCAAAGCCCCGGCCAAAAACTGCAAACAATAAATAAATAAATAAATAAATAAAATAAAATGGTAACTCTTGTGAGTCCTTCAGATGGTACGAATTGGAGGACCTTTTCCTACACACCTCACACAAAAGTGCCCCGGGCCCCTCGCCCTGATTTCAGCGACCCACCGAAGAGAACGAGGCCTTCATGTTCTTAACAGAAGCAGTAGCAATGCGAGTAGCTGCCTCTGTGTTTATGGCCCCCTCGGTGTATCTCATATTCATTTTCATCTCTATCATAACACCTGCATGAAATTTGCATATGTCACTGTTCCCACTTTACAGAAGAGGAAATTAAGGCCCAATTAAATAATCTACTGAAGGGAAGACCTTCCCCAAGGGACAGGACTGGGACTCAAATTTGGAACTGTCTGAATGAAAAGACTCTTTCATTACCATGTAATAATGTTCACACATATTCACATATATGTACACATAGTATATACGTTTTTAAACTCAAGCCTTTTATTGGGGCATATGTATGTCTTTATATACAAATAAATACATTTGCTTCTACTTATAAATATATGGGTGTAAAGGTACTGCACACAAAGATATACATATATGGTGTACAGACATATATTATACAAATAAATAATTATACAACTATGAATATAGCCATCGTCAATGCTGAGGTTATGTGTCTTAGACATAGAATGGGTCAGCATGTATAGCTTGGCTTGATTTGATCCACAGACTGTTACTGAAGACTGAATCTTCCACTGAAGTCAACTGGCCTCCCACATCTGTCTTCATGGAAACTTGGTTCTTCTCCTTCAGAGAGCAGCCGTAGATTCTCACTCCCAGCCTGCAGCCTGCTCACACCAGGCTCACCTGTCCCTCTAGTTCCTCGTCAACTTTGAGAGGTCTCTGGGCCAGACTTTTCTAGCTCCTTGATCTGATGCTCCAGCGTCCCCACAAACAAGGTACATAGGGGTGACTTCATGTTCTTTAAAACTACTCATCAGTCCCATCCCCCTCCCTGGGCAGAACTGGGAGCCATTATCTTGCTCTCAGCCCTGGAGACTTGGGGACCTCCTGACAATTATCATTCCTGAAGCTCATTTATATTTCACAAATACTTTTCACAGGGTTGTAACCCCCACAAAGGTGACCAGAGGAATAAGTCCTTTTCCAGCTGCCCTCTTAGAGCTTGTGAGATGGGCACTCAGCTGGCCAGCCACTGCTGCCTGGCCCAGGGAGCCAGTGAACTTTATTTTTCCTTGTTGGATGAAGCTTCTTCAGCCTGTCTCGGGGGAGATGAGCCAGGCAGGGGACAATCGCACTGAACCTGCTCTGCTGGGCTTTCTGACAGAGGTTTAAAAGCTTTTCATTATCCATCTATCCTCTAAGACTGAGCTCCTGCCAAAAAAAGGTCTTGCAGAATCTGCCTCATGCTGGGGTCTTGAACAACTAGGGTGGGAATGCCATTTGTATTTTTCATGTTTTGTTTGATTTGAGGCTGAGAAGGAATCATAGAGAATTCCAGGCTTGGTATAATCCAAATTGGAATCAAAGTTAAAAAGCAGCAGGTTAACCCGATCCAGGAACACCTCTGATGTGAACTCATGTGCCCAGCTCCAGAGACACTGATCACTTAGTGTGGAAAGGAGACTGAAGCTCCGTGCTGAAATACAAGGTTTGTGAATGGGAAAGAAATGAGGGGAGTAAACATTGAGTGATCTCTTTGAGAAAGCCAAGGAATAATTCTTTAGCTCACTAAAGGAGAAAGGCCCCGTAGCATCCTGTTGTATAGAAAAGTTGCATTTGAGTTTTCCAAAAAGAACCTTAGGCAACTACAAGAAATTTGAGTTATTCAAAGAGAAGAGCAGCAAACTGGTGTCTTTCTGTGGATGTAAGCCTGGCCTGGGTGGTACAGGCTGCACCCAGGGCTCACAGGGAGGAGTGGGCTGATTCATCAGTGGCATCTACAGTGAACATGGAAGAGAGACGTGAGGACATACATCCACCTGCCTACCCTAGCCCCGGGATTGCCTGCATACTCGGTGCTGCTAGGATCATTACCTTTCACTCTGGAGCTGCTAAACTCTGTTCATGGATTTGCAAGAGTAAGAACTCCATAAAGGGGTCTTGGATGTCGTTGGAATTGGCACTCGTGAGTTCAGCCACTGGACATGGATCGTGAGGTAGAGGCCCCAGAATGCGTGAGTCTCCACCACTCCACCATATGACCGGGGGTCCCACCAAAACACCTGACACTATATGCCCATATGCCTTCATGATCCTGGGGTAGCAATTACATTTGTAAGTGTTTTTACTCCTTTACCCTAATGCATTGCCTTAAAGTGATATCTAGGCATGCTCTAATATTATCTTTTGCCCCAGAATTTATGTTTCTTTGCCCAGCTGCCTTGACTGTTAGTATAGGTAGGCTTGGAGCAGGTGAATGCTGTTGTATACCCATCTTATCTGTCACCACGACTGGGGGAGGAAAGATGGCCACGCCCAGTTACTTCTCTAGCTATAAATGCCGTGAGGCAACCAGTGAATGTTCTAGAACAGGCATCCTCAAACTTTTTAAACAGGGGGCCAATTCACTGTCCCTCAGACTGTTGGAGGGCTGGACTACAGTTTAAAAAAAGAAAAAACTATGAACAAATTCCTATGCACACTGCACATATCTTATTTTGAAGTAAACAAAACGGGAACAAATACAATCACACTGCTTCATGTGGCCCGCGGGCCGCAAGTTTGAGAACACCTGTTCTAGAGGATGTGGTTAAAGCCAGAAACAGTCTCCTGGCTCAGAGACATCCACATTTTAGCAGCAACTTCACTACAGTGTAGTCCAGTGGAATTTTCTAGAATGATGGAAATGTTCTACAATCATCATATCCAGGACAGTAGCCACCAGTTGCATGTAGCTACTGAGCACTTGAAATGTGGCTACAGCAACTAAGAAACTGAATTTTTAGCTTTACTTAATTTAGTTAATTAAAAAAATTCAGTAGCCACAAGCAGCAAAGGGCTACCGTATAGCTGTGCTTCTGAAATTTTAGCCTGGATAAGAATCACCTACAGGGCTTGTTAAAACATAAACCCCTGGGTCTTACAGCCAGCAATTCTGGTTCAGTAGTTCTGAGACATGATGTGCAAACGTGTTTTTTTGTTTGTTTGTTTTTTAAATTTTATTTTATTATTAAATCATAGCTATGTAATTAATGCAATCATGGGGTACCATACACTAGTTTTATAGACCATTTGACACATTTTCATCACACTGGCTAACATAGCCTTCCTGGCATTTTCTTGGTTATTGTGTTAAGACATTTATATTCTACACTTACTAAGTTTCACATGTACCCTTGTAAGATGCATTTCTAACAAGCTTCCAGATAGCTAGGTTGTACCCAACGACCTCACTTTGAGGACCTGGATGGAGGAGCCCAGAATTATTGAACTTGGTTCTCAGCCAGGAATAACTCTGCCTCCTAGAGGACATTTGGCAAAGTCCGGAGACATTTTTGATTATCACGAAGTGGGGGCTAGGGTGGTACTGGCATCTGGTTGGTAGAGTTCAGGGATGTTGCTAAGTACCCTCAGATCACAGCCCAAGCAAAGTAGTATACAGCTTAAAATGTCAACACTGCCAAATCTGAGAAGCTCTGCTAACTGCGTAGGTCCATCATATTCTGGCTGCAGAGATGCAAAGATCTCTGCAGTAATATCGTTTGTATCGGATGTTCACCTGTATCTCTGCCAGACAGCCACCCTCTTTCTTAATCCAATATTATATTACTAGCAGTCCCTTCAACCCTCAGTGTGTTCACAACTGGGAAGTTGAATGCTAGTAGTGAAGTTGGGATACCAGTTTCTTTCTCTGGCTTCCATACTGGGAAGCAGGACAGGTGTGCCCTGGGCCACCGGGTCTCAGAGAAGTGCTACCAGACGAAGGCGAGGAATTTTTTTTTTGTTTATCTCGTCGGCAAGAGGAACAGTACAATGGACGTCAGATGTTTGCATGTGAATCCCTGGAGCATTAGTCATCAGATGTGTTGGAGAAATTAACCTGGGCAGTGCAGTGAGATATAAAATAATAGCAGAAGGGCACAGAAGTGCCAGGCTTCCTGCTATACTTCTGAAGAACAGTTTCTTCAGCATGGCCTGAGCAAGCCCCTTGTTCCTAGGACTTCAAAGTTTTAGCCAGGACCTTCTAGAAGAGGCAGTGACTTTTCTCTGGAGTCCTGAAGAATCAGAGATCAGAATCGAGACCTCCTCAGATTATCCCTGTGCCTTCCAGATGTGCAGCCAGGATAAATTTCCTTGAGAAATGCAGGGTAGTTTAGCCCTCTTTAAGGAGGCAAGTACAGAGTGTTCTCTGCCCGCTTGAGGATGTTATTTTAGATCTTAAAATCACACAACATAGACCCCACTACCACCACTACATCTTCTCCCAAAAGTCTCAAAGAGCCAAGTCCTACTGACTTTCTCCATTTTTCTTCCCCCTTCTCCATTTCTAAAGCCCTGGACTCCAAGGGAGCTTTGGGATCTTCTAAATTTGTAACATCCTCCCACCCCCATCCCTGAACAAAATCACAGGCCTCTGCTCCCACCAGAGGCCTGTTTACAAAACTGTTTCTCTGCTTAGTAGTGGAAGATCCCCAGGCCTCCGTGGTGAGTCACTGATGTGAAATTGAATGGAACTAATCTTACAGTTATATGGCCTTTCCATCTTTTTTGCCAGAAATAAAAAATCTGAAATCATTCACCAACTATCATCATGGTCTGAACCCGCTTAATTTTTTTCAGATCCTCAAACAACTTTATAATGCTCAGAAGGCCTTCCTGAGGGCAGCTGCTGGCTCTTTATGTGACACACCTGAAATCTATTGCCACTTTTGAGTCTTCAGCTGGTCATACTCCATCAAATGACCCTTTCGCAGCTCAGGACACAGACGGTCCCAGCTTGTGAGGGCACAGTGATGGGGTGATTGGCTCACTTGAGAACGGCAAGTTTGTCTACAGAGCGACCCCATCTTGGAGCAGGTTGGTGCCTGTAAGGAAAGCTGGGTCCCAAAGACACGTCAGCCTCATACTCTCTCATTCTTTTCATGACATCCTAGGTCCTCCCTCTCCTTCGCAAACCAGCTATGTGATCTGAGCAAACCTGTTTGGTCTAAGACTCATTTTCCTCTTCTGTGACATGGAATTAACACTGGCTCCTTGAGTCATGGGAAGTGTCAATTTGCGAACTCTCCATCATGTCCTGGCTCACTGCCTCACCTGTAGTGGGCATTCTGCAAATGCCACACCCCACTCCCAGGTCAGGTCCCAGAGCAAGGCGCATCTACCGGAGCAGGGAGTGAGGGACGCACCCGGGGAGGGTGCCCTGCCCACCTCTGGATTGTCTGAGGCGTGAAGGGAACTGAGCCAAGTGTGCACGACTCACAGAGAGTGCTGTATTATTCCAGAAGGCTGTTCTTACACTTTGCCTAATGAATTTCGACCTGTGTGAATGTGGTCTCATAATCACACAACTCAGATTTTCTGTTAGCCAATCAGACTGATGCTGTGATCTCAGCCATCTCAACAATTCTCAATTATGAGAGCAGACACCACAGGTTGGAGAAAAATAACTAATGTTCTCCTCTTCTGAGGATGTCTGGTGTGGGCAGAACTGGCTTTCAGGGGCTGCAAAGCTGAAGGAAGATTTCACTTCCAATTTGTCAACACCAACTCTGCCTACTTCCTTCCAAACTACAGCTTCCCAAGGTCACGACAACAAAGGCTTCCGAACCCCCAAGTCCTGTGGTCACCCTGTAGCCAACAGGACCAGGCACTAGAGTTTGATTCCTGAGTTGCAGGTGGGCAGGGACAGGGAAGATGACACGTGTCCAAACTGAGGCCTGTGAATGACCAGGTTGCCACGTGAAAGTGACAGAAGGAGACGCTAAAAGCTGAAGCCGGCAGAGGTCAGGTGTTAAAGTGAAACCTCTCTCCTTCCGAGGTGCATGTTGCCCTGAGTGCAGGGTGAGTGCTCACCAGACGGCAGGTGAGAACTGCCTCACCAGCTGGTGGCCTTGTTGTCTCGAGGACAGTCAGAGTCTAGTTTTAAAGGCAAAAGAAACATGATGAGCCATGGATGGCAGGTGGCGGGTTCTGTTTACGCAACTGCCCCTCATGGTGTATGCATTGAGTGTTGGTCCCTGCAGGGGCAGAGGCACACCTCGGGGAGATCACCTGCGCCCCAGCACCGGGCTCGCGCGTTTCTAGTGCTGAGGCTGTAAACACTGCTCGGCAGGTCCGGGGCTTGAATGCAGCCCACCCAGCTCTGGCTGGCCTCTAGCATGATAAATTATGTAGCTGTCTTCATCTATTATTCAGCATAATTTATTTTGGACATTTGCATCAGCAGTTTATATACAAAATAAACCAGATGCCAACAGAAGGTGAAGAGAATGAAAATGGACATGCGTGGAAGGTGGGCAGAGGCCCGGGGTGCGGCGTGGGGAGCAAGAGCCCCAGCATTAATCAAAGGTGGGCTGTGTGGTGACAGGAGACGAAGGGCAGGGTGGAAACACAGCATGGGAGGGCACCTGACCAGCCTGCCCCAGGTCCGAGCCTCCTGTACTTCGGAAACTTGGATTTCATCTACGGAAAGCCAACTCGGCCACCTCCCTAGAAACCAGACGCATTCGAACAAAGATGTGGCAGCCCCGCCCTGCCCAGAGCAGCCAGCAGCTAGTGATGGCTCTCTAGGCAGGGACCTGACATCAGAACAGCACCCTTGCACCTGGCAGGAAGCGTCTCTCAACTGGATGGGAGAAGGAAAGAGGCAGGGGAATGAGAGGACGGGGTCCCAGGGGAGACACTTCACAGGGGAGCCCTCAGGAAGGAAACGCATTTGGGTTGTAGCTGAATCAATAAAAGGTGTTTTTTGGTGTTTCTAAAACCTGCAGGGTACAATTGAAGACAGTTATGAAGTACAAGGGTTTTTTTTTTAATAATGGAAATGTTTTCTTTTTTTTTTTTTTTTAAATAAAATGCATCCCTGCCTTCCCTTCCTTATGGGCCAGTAAACTAGCGTAAAACCACGTCTCTGATGAGACTTCTGCCATTTTGATTTTAAAGGCTGTCATTCAGCCACATCGGACCCACCAGCAGCTGTCATTAGCATCCAAGTGTTAAGCCAGAGGAACTCGATCCGGGAACACCACCAATGTGGTCAGTAAGCTGCAATTTAGTTAATGCGCACCCCTTGTAGGCCCTGGTTTTGGTTAGAGCTTATTTGGGTAGAGTGTATGGTGGCAGTGGTAGGGAACCGGGAAGGAAGGGGAGGGTGACCGGCTCATTTGCAAGAACTGTCCAGCTGAGATAACATTTAAAATGAAAAGGAGAAGCTCCAATGCTTTGTAATCCCCCAGCAGCTGCTCATTTTGGGTTGGGATCAGGAAGCAGCACTTTGCCATTAGTCCCTGAGCCAAAAGTGGCCGGTGGCGGTTTCTGGTCTCCCTAAGCCACCTCCAGCGGGGTCAATCAGCTGTGTCCTAGGGAAGCAGAACAAGAGAAAAAGAACAAGATGGCTTGTAGGCTCCATCCATGTGTGTGGCCCCTGGGATATCCCTGCAGATGGGCCTGGTTGGAGACAGTGCTATCTTGGACAGGTTCACCATAGCTCAGTGCCCAAAAAGGGCAGCTGGTAGGCTTGTTCCACTGTCCCTCGCCTGTCACTGCGTCGCTCTTAACAAGTTGTCCATATCCCAGAGATGCAGATTATCCTTGAGCTCAGGGGGCCAAGCCTCCCTCCAGGTGATCAAGCCTGCTAAAAGTTGCCAGAATCCGCAGAAGCTTTCCCAGATCTTGCCTAAACCCAGCCCAAAGAGCTTGTCATGATGCCAGCCAAGAAACCATGGTGGTTTCTCCCACTTGAGGAAGAGTGGCTTTCTCTTATACTTTGAAATCATGAATAAATCTAAACAGACTTAGAGCATATTAATAATACCATGAGACCAGATGACTTCATAAAATGTAAGTAGAGCAATAAAGATATAAACAGAGGCCCTCAGGGTCATTAACTTTTGATTTACACAGTTCCAAGAAATTTGGTTCAAGTATTGCCTTTCTCACACATCAGGTGGTAATCCTCTTTCAATCATTCTTCTAGGCTTGGTCTTGGCTTTTCCAAATCTCTTCCCTGACCCTCCTTCCCAAGCTGAGAGGTACTTGTAAGTTTCATGGCACTGAAGAGTTGAAATAAAGGCTTTGTAGTCATCTCTTTGGAATGTGTCAACAGGCTGCCTAATTAGAACAGTCGTGAAGTACTTGGGAGATGTGAAGTAGTCCATAAATGCACATTATTCTTGTTATAATTATGATGCAGTAATAATAACTCAGCTTGTCTGGGCATTTTCACAGTGGCAAATATTCTCTTATTTATTTGGCAATCATGCACTTTGCTATTTATGGATGGAAAACATGCTCTGATGCCAAGGCCAGGTCATTGGATAACGCCAATACAGTAGAGATATTCTTGATTTCTGGATTCACTCTGAGTTTAGGAACATTCATAAAACAATAGTAACAGAAAACCATAGAACTTATTCTACTCAATGAAGCATAGACTGAGTGGTAGACCCTTCTAGATCCAAATATTGGCCCCTTCGCTTACCAGCTGGGTGACCTTGAACAAGGTACCTGACCCCTTGTACCTCACTTTCCTCATCTGGAGGATGAAGGTATTAGTATCAAATTCCCCAATGGGATTACTCTCAGAATTAAGTGAGTTAACATAGAAGAGTACTTAAAACAGTGCCTCACACCTAAGTGTTAAGTGTGGCTGCTACAATCTCTACAATAGAGCTGAAAGTATCCTCTGGACACCATCTAGCTCATCATCCACAGGATAAAAAAGAAAACAGAGGCAAGGATTTATCCACATCTAGCTGGGTAGTTTGGTACCATCACCTCTTTGTGATTAGAAGACAGAGCCTTAAGTCATGGCAAAATAGATTAGAACTCTCAGAAAGTGGAGTTTCCAATCCACTTATACCATTTAAAACAATAGCAATTAACATTTAGGTGTTGAAGACATATCAAATATTCTTCAAAGAGCTTTTCATGTGGTAAGTCACTCAACCCTCAAACAGCCCTATGAAGACTGACATTTTACAGATGAGGAAACTCTACCAAAGTTTGTTACCTGCACCTGTTTGTACAGCCCCTAACCCACAGGGCTTAATTGCAGAGTGCAATTCGAAATGTTTTATGATAACCACAGAGCCCTCTATGAATTGGGATAATTGATCTGGGAAATAGACTAGATGTATCCAAAATTTTTCTTCCAACCCTGTACTTCCTTTAATAAATATTCCCTAAGTCTCCACCCTCCTAACCTCCACCTTACCTCCTTTTGCCATGTCAGGCACTGGAATGAACCCCGAGGATCAGACATTAACCTGATTCATGGTGCTCGCCCTCGTGGAGCTAAGGCTACAGTTCGAAAGTGCTACAATTTGTGTGTGTGTTTATTGGAGGTTAAGGGGAGGCCCACTCTAGCCAGGACGAAGCTGCTTTCTTTTTTACTGACTCAAACAGTAATGGTTGAGATAGAAAAGCCTGCTGTGACACTTGTCTCCCAATCTCTTTCTTTACCCCTGGAGGAATTCCATCCCAATTTCATGACCATCTTCCCTGCATGAACTAGCTATTCCACCAGCAGTGAGGTGCAAAGGCTGTCAGTATCCTTCTCTGTGTGTGGCTGTGGCAGTGATAAATCTAGGTCAATCACATGCAATATTTTAACATCTAAATTAAATGGGAAGCAAGCCTGGAGTGTATCACCTTCCCCATCACCATGAAAATCAAGCTAATGGGATCAATTCAATTTTTCTTTTACAGACAGAGCTTGAGAGGACATGAAAAACAATAAAGACAGAGGTAACTCTGCTACGGGGGAAGCAGGTGCGTGGGGGAGGGGCTTGGGGGCCTGGATAAACAGTCTGTACTCAGAAGAGCCCAAATTTGCCCAATTAGCACAGTGTGGCCCATGTCCCACCCAGCGCCCAGAGAAAAGGAATCCCCTTGGCAGCCACACTTAGGCATTCATAACTCAACATATTCTTGTCATGATCCAATCTCACTGGGATAGTGATTCCAAAATACATTTCATGTTATCAATTCCAGTTAAATTATGACATGTAGGAAAAGAAATTTACGTTGCCTGATGTGTCTGTGTCAGCTCAAACCTGTTTCGCGGAGACTATTTTCACCAGCTCTCACACCTGCATGCCCTCTGAGATGTCACCTCAGCCGAGTGCTTACTAATGTCCCGGAAAGGTCCCCGAAGCGTCCCCATCAACTGCAAGGACGGTGCCTGCACCATGCTAACCGGGATCCCCGATTCACCCTAGCCACGCCCTGCAGCGGCCTCTAGAGGACGTCTTTGGAGGCACATGACACCCTGGTGCCATTTAAGCACACAGATCATCTGTCAGCTGCACACCCAAATATCTCCATTCCTGTGATTTTGTCAGATCATCACCACTAATAGGATGTTGAAATTCATAAATGCATCTATTTCCAGTAATAGGCCTATGTACTGCCATCTCCCAGTTTGAAAAGAGAGAGGTTTTTGGTGGGGACATGAATCCCACACGTCTCAAGAGGGCACCTGGCTTACTTCAATTGGGGAGGTAATTTCCTCCTGGGAGAGACTGCTGAGATCTTTAATACTGAAAGTTTAAATATATCTGTGGCTGTGAAGCACAGCCAGCGACCTAAGAATTGCTCAGAAAATCACAAGATTTTAAAGCAAGGGGAGAAAAAAAGGCAGTTCTTTTTTCTTCCCCCTCAGGCTGGGCTCCCTGTGGCTTTGTCTGGAAATGCTGGGACCCTCTAGCCTGGAGGGCGTCTGTGGAGCAAAGCCAGGCAGTAGTCAGGAGGCTGCCCACCAGCCCACACAGCTGCTTTCTGCTCACTGAGAGGAACCCCAGGTGCAGTTTCATCGGGATCCAGGCAGTGAAGGTTTGGACTTCATCTTCCCATTTAAGACTTTCTGAGGTGCAGGCACTGGGCCTTGTGGTTGCACGCAAAAGCAATTCAGGGTCAGGCTCTAGCCCAGAAAGTGACATGCCCAGTGTCCATTTCCTGGGTGGCAGTGCCGTGACAAAGACCAGAGCCCTGGGAACTGCAGATTCTTGGGTGAGGTTTTCACCTTTGTTGGGAGGTCTTTGCCCTTAGGATGGGAGTTGTCTCATCATTAAAGTATTGGCTCTGAATAAATGCTGTGATGCTATGCGAACACCCAAACCCGCAAACACCACCCTCATTGCTGGCATCCAATTCTGCCGCAGCAGCTGCCGTGACACTGTACGCATCATTCATTGGTACAGCACTGTGTTTAACAAAACACTCCAAACCGACCGCTGGATTGTTCGTCCCAGTGACGCTGGGAGTGGGGCACAGTAGCATTCTGTGTAGCCCCGTTGTACTGGCTGAAGCAGGTGGCCATCTGGAAGCCAGGGTTTGCAAAGGTTAAATCTGGTGAAGGTCACACAGTATACGCATTTAACGAGACAGGACTAGATTCCAAGTTTTCTCTTTCCACTCAAGCTCACGAAAATAGAATCTCAAAAATGATTTCCAGATTCACTCCTAGAATTCATTCAGAACCTACCAGGGACCAGCCTCAAGCCTAGGTGTTAAGTGGTGCTCCAAGGACGAGGACACGGCATCCTGCAGAGCCTCCCCATCCCTGAGCCCCTAGTGTGCCACCTGACCCTGCTTGCCCAGCTCCTCCTAAGGCTCTCTCTCTGGCTGCCAGGCAGTGTGAGGCCTCCCAAGAATTTATGGAAGGAGATTGGATCCTGCAGTGCCCCCTGGCATGAGCCTAGAAGGCTTCCCATGAAAAATGATTGCAGCACACACACAGAGGCTGTTTAAAACTGTCACTTTAAAATATCCCTTCTCCTCTGCCTATGGTGGGCCAGGAGGAGCAGGCCCAGGAACAGGGAATCAGTTTAAAGTGACAGCCTTTAATTTCTGAAGCCAAACCTCAGTGTTGGTGGCAGACTTTTTATGTACTGAGGTCTCAATTTAAAGCCAAAGTGTCCCAATGGCATCCCATAATTCTCAGCAAGTTTTTGCACCTTGTTCTTAGGCCTTCTTATCAGAAAATATCCAGAAAGCTAGGGAGAGGATGCCTGTTCACACTGGAGCAGACCTAGTACTAAAGCAGGACCAGGGCTTGAAAGGGACAGCAGAGGCTCCCCAGGGGAGCCAGCTGGGCTTGCTTAATTGCTTTTCTTTTGTTAAAAGCTGCTGTAACCAGGTTGCCTGCAGCAAGGACAGGGATGCTCAGCATTCAATTAAAATGTATTTCATGATTGGAGGGCAGTTCTGAACCAAAAGCTTAGCTATTGAATACAGTTGTCTCCCCTTATCCTGTTCTGCAAGGTCTGAAACTATCAAATGGAAAATTCCAAAAATAAACAATTTAGATTGTGCAGGCTCTGAGTAGCATGATGAAATTGGGTACCATTACCCTCTGCCTTGCTCAGGACATGAATCCTCCTTCTATCCAGTGTTCCCACACTATCTCTACCACCTGCCCTGTGTCACTGGGGAGCTAGCTGGGTGATCAGATCCACTGTCAAGGTATCACAGCACTGGAGTCCAAGTAACCCTTTTTTGATTTCCGCCCTAAACCTGAAGAGTAGTGATGCTGGCAATTTGGATATGCTAAAAAGACAAAGTCTTTTCATTAAGTGAAAAGGTGACAGCTCTTGACTTAATAAAGAGAGAAAAAATATTGAATGCTCAGTTTGCTGAGATCTATGGTAGGAAGGAATCTTCTATCTATGAAGTTGTGATGAAGGAAAAATAAATGTGTGCATGTAGGGTTTGGTACCTTTTTTTCCCCCAGGTCATCCTTTGGGGGTCTTGGAATATATCCCCTGTGGATGAGTAGATACAACTGCAAAGTTTTCTGCACCCCTTAAAGCTCTAATTGGTTCCCAGCTCTTCCAGGAAGCTTCCCCAGTAAGGTCTTTACCGTGTGCAATTAGGGCATACTTCCCTTTCAGTTTCATTGTGTGTGGACACATGTCCACATAAATGTAGCATTTCCCACCTAAAAACCCTACTATATTAGAGCAGTCTCACTTGAGTGCCTAAAGTGTTACCTTGATTCTATTCGATATTTTATAGAAATGCCCTGCTAAGATCTTATCCAGAATGGAAAAAAATACCACCAATTTGTAGGATTTATTTTGAAGTTTCCCAATATCTCCTACTATGTATTTCTATCCACCATGTTCTAGGGCCTAGTTTAGTGCCAAGTACACAGTCAGCTGCTTGGAGATACTTGTTGAATGAATGAAGACCTGAATGCGTTTTCTTATCATCATGGAACACCACTTTCCAATTTAAGGAGAAAGGGAAAAACTCATATCACTGTATGGTGGTGTGGAGATGGTGGGGCTGGTGGGGCTGGTAGGGCTGATGGAGCAGAGATATAAATAAGAAGTGTAGATCTGCCTGAGATCTGGCTTATGGCAAAGGTGTTCACGCTCCCACTCCTGTGGTCAGAGCAAGGTGCTGGAGAGCCAGCAGCTGCTTCCCCTCATTTCTTTCTCATCCTCTCCCTCCCTTGACTTTTCCTGTAGATCTGGAAAGGGGTGCTGAGTGAAAGAACAAAAGCACAGGCCTTGACTCGTAATTGGACCAAGAGGATTTCCCAGGAGGCCTTCCTTCCAGTCACCTACCGAACCCAAACCTGCTTGGTTTATGAAGTTATTACTTTTAACAATCACGTACCTGGCACTTTGTATTCCTAGAATGTTTGGCAGTCATAACTTCGTTAATCAATTGCATATGATCAAGGACATCATAAAAGTAGGTGAGTTGGAGTTAACCAATCTCAGCCTGATCACTCCATCTTAGCACCCTCTGGGGAAGCTAGACCCCATTTCAGTGAGAGATGAGCCCATTTCCCTGAGCTGTCTATTTTTGCAAAGTGCAGTTATTCTACCGTGTTCCAGAACAGTGTTCCATGGCTCTGACAATCCAACATCAATATCCCCCACTGTTTCTGAAATCTAGACAATCTGCATTAAGAAAAGAGAGAAGAAAGGGAGGAGACAAGTACTTTTAGGAGCCTGTGAATCAGATACAGGATCTGCCACCACGCATAACCGGGGGTGTGCAGGATGCTTTCCACACATTTGCAAACAGATTTAATAATAAGGGGCTGTCTGCCTCAATGTGTCAAACTCCCCTGCTAGAGGCACAAGAGAATAGCAGGGAGGGAGATGTAATGCAAAGATATGCAAGGTCATGAACACCTCTTTTGTCTGTTCTAACATACAGTATGATTTTCCTTCAACTGGAGATTTCATACATAGAAGTATAACCAACCACCTAAAGAGTAGCTAGAGATGAAACATTTGAGAATAAAAATTAAACTCCAAGGAGATGGGTACAACAAGCTGTTCTCCTCTATTGCTCCTTAAGAAATACAAAGAGGCAGCAAAGTGAAGAAAAGATTGGCTCCTATGCCCCCAAACCTGGTATCACTACCTCATAAATCAGAGTCACTTAAACCTTTCTGACCTTCGATTTAAAAATAGAGGGTAGGGGATTGGCAGCACGAAATAGTCTACCTCCCACTGTGTTTTGAGATTCCTAGGTGAAGATGTAAATGTCTTGCTGGACAAATGCCCAACTGTAATGTTAGGGAATTGCTGTCCTCCTGGGATCCCAAGTTGAAAACAGCATTATCTCCTATTTCTCTCTCAGTACCGATAACAGCACTGAGCTCAACATTAAGCACAGCACATACCTCCTAGCAAGATGTTGATGAACAAACCTCATGGTGGAGATCTCAGGCTCTGAAGTCAACTTGAAGCTCTTTACTCAGTGGCTCTGACTTTGGGCAAGATGCATCACCAGCTGAGACTTCAGTTTCCTTGGGGAGGGTGGTGTGATTACTGTATCCACTTTACTCGTGGATCAAATGAGATCACACATGTAAAGTATATGCAAAGAGTATGAATACTCTTGAATATTACTATAATACTCAATGAATATTAGCTATTATTATTAAAATAAAGGACAGAGGAAGAAGGTAAGGAGTGGTCAGCAGGTTAGAATGGACACACAGGGTAAGAGGTTTTGAATCCTACATGAAAGATACTCCCAGTACCATTGTAAGGAATGAGGCAGACAAGGAGGGAAGAGGGTTGCCAGATATACTCAGAGGGCTCAACTTGTACTTACCTTGAACATCATTATGCTTCCAAAGCAAACACTCAAGTGATCCAGGGACTTGAGTGGGCCTCAGACCCAACTGTCCCCAACAAGTCCTGTAGCAAGAGTGAATTTACATTGTGGGGCAGTTCCAAACTTGGTTTTCAAATAAAAAATGCAAAAATCTACTCTTTGAAGAGAAGCCATGTGGTGTGGTGGAGAATGCTCAAGATTTAGACTGGGATTTCATTTGGAATTCCTAATTTATACATTCAGTTTCTAGGAAAGAAAACCAACTGTCTTGAGTTTCTGGTCCTTCCTCAGAAGTATAACCTTCTCACAGGTTTGTTACAAGATGCAAGTGACATGAAATAACATGGAATCAATTAGCAAATATGAGACTTCATAAAGTCCTGTCAATTATTATAATTGGAGCAAAGTGAAAAAGAATTTTAGGTTGTAAAATTTTAGCTTGTTAAAGAGGAAATAGCTTCAATATGCAAAAAAATAAGTAAATAAATACAAACCTCATTTTTTTATCTTGTTATGTGACACAGCACACATGCTTACACATGGAGGCTGGTGATGAGGAGAAGACATGCTAGATTACTTTGATAGATTCACTTATTTACTTATTAGATAGTTTTGAGCATCACAATTCATAACTACTTCAAACAAGAGAGAAAAGTTGGAGAAAGACGAGGGGGGAGAGACCTTTGTCAGACAGGTCTGCCCGCCAACAAGTGAATAAAATTATCTTCTAATCAAATGCATCATTAAAAGTACAGACATTAGAGCCCAGTGATGACAGCTTTATGAGCAAACCATTTGCAGTTAATTAGGATATACTGCCTTTGTAGTTGGGATTGCATCAAGGGTACAATTTGACTTCAGCTAAATAATACTTACTTCTTCCATTAACGGAAGACTGTTTTTCAGGTCTTCCTCTAGCTTGGTCTTACAGGTATTCATAGGCAATACTTAAACTGTAACTGTCATCTTGGATGATGTAATAGCTAAGCTTTTCAAAATATCAACAGCAACTTTTATGGAGCTATAGCCAGAGAAATTGCATACTAAAAGAGATGCCAGACTTCTAGACTAACAGAAGACGCACCTGTATTTCCCAGCTTCTGCAACATGCTTTGTAGGAAGGATTTAAGGCTATCTGAACATTCCATCCCAAAATATGCTAGTTAGGCATGTTGATTATTTTGAGCTGAAGGCAATTGGGAAACATGAGATGTGGAAAGGGCTCTCTGACATCCCCCTCTCTATATTCTTATTATTGGCAATAGAGAGTCAATGCCAAGATGAAGCTGTACAAAAAGACCAGCTAAAATAACCCTGTCTTCCATCAGTATCCTTCTTCTGTTTCCAAGTCACCCCCAATTACTGCTCCTTGTCAAAACCCCTTTGTCTTTTGTCTTGTCACATCATCACATTTTATTGCTCTTTGTTAAAGTGGTATACAAATTCCCAAGTATAACTTCTTTGGGGTTTTTGCTTCTTCCTATGAAGTCCCCCCCATGTCCTGTAAAAATATTGTATAAAATTTGCATGCTTTTTTCCTGTTATTCTATATTTTATCAGGTTAATACGCAGAATGTAGGAGGGCAGAAGAAAGGTTTTTCCTCCCTGATAGATGAGAACTAGAATGCCCATGGAGTTTCATCTGCCAGACTTGCTACATAGGGCAGACAGTCTGTCACTACTCATTGTTCCAGCAATGTGTTAGAGTATTTAAATGACTACAGAGCCAAACTGCCATCTGCATTAGCCAAAAAAGGGAAGAAGTCAGGAAACAGATGTTCCCTGAAGATAAGAAGACAATGGGAATACTGTCATAAGGAGAGAGGTTAGAATTGTTGACTTTTTGTCCATATTAATGGAAACTGATCATTGATTCCCAAATTAGACTCTTTCAGAGTCCAGTTCTTTTTACTTTTCCAAAAAAATTAAAAACAAAATTCCAGGTTTTATGTTTTTCCATGAAGCATCAAATCTCTATAAATTGTCCTAAAAATCCTTTGGTGATTACTTAGCAACTTCTTCTGTTTCTAGATAAGACCACACCAAACAGTGAGACCTTGCCTTTTTTAAGTCTAACCACTGATTTAATGATTCATTAAAGACATTTGTTCATCTACTAGTTTCAAGTTATTGTTGAGTAGATAGGGTGCTTGCTTTTCCATTCTTGAAATATTTTACTAATGAGAATGTTTAACAATGCAAAAGATGTGAAGTCCCCATCTTTTTATGGCTGAATAGTATTCCATGGTAGACATATTCCACAGTTTATTAGTCCATCAATGCGTTGATGGGCACTTGGGATACAGGCCTACATGAGAGAAAAAAACACAATTAAATTCAAGGAGGGAAGAGGGGAAGAAGAAAGGAAGAGGAGTTGGCAAGCTCCCACCTAATAGGTACAAAGGGAGGGGGTTTTATGGCACATTTCCTGAGTGAAGGACTCCATTACAATTCGGATGCTACCTAACAAATGCAAACAACATAACACAATCACCATATTTACCTTTATATTAATCTGGAAAAAAAAATACGAACAGTAAAGTGGGCCACCTATCATGAAGGCTAGAGAACAAAGGGACATGACCAGGGTCACACAGATGACTTTCATGGAAGGGCCAGGACAAGGAACAGGCTGCAGAGGACAATCAGAGCACCTGGTCCACACCCTCCTTTTAAGTCTTTGTACGCATTTGAAGACATGTTTTAAATCACCTCTCAGCCGCCTTCTCCAAGTTAAATAATGGTAGTTTTTTAGCCTTTCTTCTGAGTTTTCATTCTCCAGAGGCCTTAATCACCTGGGGATCTCTCTAAACCATTTTTAAATATCTGATCTGAAAGGGAGTTGATGATATATTAAAAGTGGCAAAGAAGCACTGAATTATTTGATAGAAATGCCTGGGAGTGAGGATCAAAGCCCAGAGTCGTCGCCGGCCAAGCCTATTTCCATGGTGCGGATGGTCGGTTGCCATTTCAGAGGAACCACACAAGGAAGGCGAGCATTCCCCCCTAACGCCGTATTAACTGCCGCCGCAGACATTTGTAGAGGTTGCTGGGTAATTGAATGACCGACAGCGGTATCAGAGCTGTGCACCAAGATAAGGGTAATCAAATTTCATGCTTCAGAGGCTCCGCAGCTTTAGCTGGCCACCTCAGGGGTCACAGAGAATTCCTTTCCCCATCCAACCACACTATCTTTTCCTACAAATAGTTCTGCACAATTGGTCAGTTGCATTTGGTGCTTTTGTGCTTTCCTTTGAAGAGCCCCCCAAAGGCAATTCCTAGAGGCAAAGGAGCCCTCAGTAAGAGACCCAACGTGGGCCAGTTGGTTTGACACTCCAGAGTGTTCAGGAAAATCAGTTGCTATTGTTTCCCATGGCCTTTTTCTAAGAGGCAGTGTATTATTATTTACATGGCCCTAGTATTGCACATCACAGTCCAATACTAGGACAGTGGCAGGGAAATAAAATGCAAGAAAAGAAGAGGAGAAAGGAAGAGAAAGAAAAAGCGAACGGGGAGGAATCAAACATATTCAGTGCAGACACAACAGCAGAATGAGGAATGCTGCATCAGCACCAGCGCCCAAGCTGCTTACAAGACGTGGCAAAGTCAGAGCACCCTGTGTGCAGCTGCCTGCCTGGGGGAGCGCAGGAGGGTAAAGATGCTATGAAACTGAAGCCTGGCTCAACAGCTCCCACAGTATTGCCGCTTGTGGTCCTAAACAAGAAAGGAACCCATTAGGGATGCAAGAGCTTCCTCCCTCATTGATAGCTGGACTTTCTGGCCTTAGGGTCATTTGTGGCCATTCATTAATTCAGAGAGGTGCAGCCAATGAGAAGTCAGGAGTCAGACCTGGGTTCAGTTGCCAGCTCAGACAGGAAGAAGCTGAGCACTTGTCACTTCCTCTGTGCAATGGGAGGGTTAGACAAGACCTGCATAAAGACACTTTCTGTATTAGAATGTAGTAGTCTTCCCACCTCCTTATCACCAGAAGATATGTTTCCAAGACCACCATTGATGTCTGAAACTAAGGTTGGTGCCAAACCACACTCAGACACACACTCACAAATACACATATATACACAGGGTGCCAAAAGAATGTATGTACATTTTAAAAAAGGAAAAAAAAAACTGTATCAAAATTATAATACTCAAGTCACATTTGATTTTTGCAATTACAAGAGGTGCTCAAACATGACTTGTATTCATCTTCTGTTACTGGTATATATTGAGCATTACAATAGTTTCTTTTCTTTCTCGAAATGTGTATACACTTTTTGGCACTCTCTACATGTGTGTGCACATACTCACATACACTGTTTCCTATGTCTATATACCTACGATAAAGTAGGGGTCTATCATAAAGTGGGATCTATAATAAGGCACAGTAAGAGATCAATAACAATCATATTAAAATAGAACAATTATAATAATATATCAGCATTAGTGCTCTTGCATTTGGGGGCCATTATTAAGTAAAATAAGGGTTACTTGAATAGAAGCAGTGTGATCTGACAGCTGATTACCTGGACAAGTACTAAGTGACTGGGGGATTGAGGGGTGTCATATACATCTCAGAGGTGTGAACAAGAGGATGACTCATGTTCCCAGTGGAACAGAGCAGGGCTGCTCAAGATTTCATCCCATTATTCAGAAAGGCACATAATTGAAAACTTGTCAATTGTTGATTTCTGGAGTTTTTCATTTAGTATTTTCAGATTGCACTTGACTGTGAGTAACTGAAACCAAAAAGCGAAACCAAGGACAAAGGTCAGCTACTGTGTCTGTGATTGTGAGGAAGAAATCCTCTCCTTGAGTTGAGAAGCTTTAAAAAATACGATCCCCGTGTTCCCCGTGTGTCAGGATGAAAACCTTTCACCAAAAAGATGTTTCCAGAAGTGTTATGTTTAACAACAGGACAGCTTCTATTTCCATTGTTGCTTATTTCAAAGTGGGTTAGAGTGAAGGTGCTGTGGCTATAGAGAACATTTAGAACAGCTGAGCTTTGGAGGAGAGACCCCAGAGAACTCGGGACGTGCATACCCTGGCAAGGGAGATGGGGCCTGCATGCACCTAGCAGCTATGCCTTCTTCCATCACGGGATGTTAATTTTCTATGGACTCATCAAAGATTCTGTGAGCATTTAAGGAAGCTGGTGTACCCTCCTTGCTGCATGGTGGACAATTAAGTGTGATGAGATGTTACAAGGGCTGGGATTATAATTAATGTACATCTGTGAGTTGAGGCAGAGTGACATCACTATAAACAAAAGAAAGGAGGTGAACAAAGAGGCAGGGGACAGAGAACATTCTGAGAAGTTTGAAGGACCATGTCATTGAATGGAGAAGAAGTTAGGCTAACGGCAGGCTGGAGCTATGGAGGGTCTAAAGCAGTGGTTTTCAACCAGTGTACTATGAAAGGATCTTAGGTGTGCCATGAAAATGTTTAAAGATCATTAGTTAAATTATTTTTGAAAGAAGTTCAAAGCAGAGTAAGTACATTCTTCTTCTTTACTCTTTTTTTTTTGATCAACAGAATTTAAGTGTGTTGCAGAAATTTAACTATGTTCAATTAGTGAAATAAAAAAGGTTGAAAAACACTGCTTTAGACTGTCTGATTAAGGAATAGACAATGGGAAATAATTGAAGGGGTGACAGACTTGCAGAAATAATCCCCTTTCATCCTTCCTCTCTTCAAACCATGCGACTCTAATAAGGGTTCCTTGCCCTGGCCATACAAAGCTATAGGTGAATATCTTGGAGGGGAACACAGGGACTGAGGCTGAGGGACTTCTTAGATCAACCGCCCTGCCAAAACCCAGCCATGTGCAAAGTTAGAACTAAGATGTGTCCGGTGCCAATGGAATGGGATAGAGCTGGAATACAAGCTCATCCTATTCATATGATAACAGCTATTCTTTATTGCATTATTACTACATGCTAGGCCCTACACTAAGTGCTTTACAAAAGTAATCTCATTTAATTCTCATAAAAACTGTGCATTCTGACATTACAGATGGAGAACCTGAACTCCATTGGATTAAATAATGTGTCCAATGTCATGTAACCAGAATTTCTAAACCAGTATTCAACTGTAGGTCTTTCAGACGATACCCTATACACTTGACCATACATTAGCCAGCCATGTGAAGGACAGCCCCAGATAATTGGACCAGGTATTCTGGGCACTCTCCCTCAAAGGCAGCCTAGATCTGGGCTGCCATATATAGCAGCCACTGTCCACAGGTGGCTATGAGTCACTTAAAATGTAGCTAGCCCTTGCTGACATGTGCTCTAAGTGTAAAATATACAGTGATCTCAAGGACTTAGTACAAAAAAGTAACACAATTATTTCTTAATAATTGATTTGTTGATTACTTGTTACAATTACATCTAGGTTATTATGAAAGTTTTGGGATGCCCCAGAGTCAAAGAAGGTAAAATTGGTGAGGATGGATGGGAAGAAATGGAGCTCTCCCAGCAACACTGATGAACTCAGCATGGTGAAACCTGCACAGGTGAATCAGAAAGGCCATGGTCAACTGTGTTTCTTGGAAGTCACTTCATGGATCATAAGGTGGCCTATCCCAAAACTTTCATAGTGGCACAGTATCTCATGAGGCCATTCAGGTTTAAATCAATTATTAAAGCTAATCTCCTGTTTCTTTTCTTTCTTTTCCTTAAATATAGTTTTAGAAAATTCAGAATCACTTATGTGGCCCACATTAACTGCCACAGGACTTCTGGACAGCACCGGGTTAGCCTGGGCTCTAATTTCCCATCTTTCCACCTGGAAAGTGTGGGCTTCTGGGGTCTTCAGAGCGTCCCTCCGCAGAAGCCTGAAGATGGCCAGAGAAAAGAAGGTTCTTTGCCCCCAACTCCATGGAACAATGTTTCCATTTCAAGTCCAGACTCTCATCAGAGTCTACCCCTCCCTCTCCTTCAGTGGGGGAAAAGAGACAGTGTTTTGTGTTCATTAGTTAATATTTGCAAAGTGCTTTGAAGATGAAAAGCGCTACATAAATGCTAATAATAGCCCGCTGTACTTCTATGAGCCTTTCATCTGGAGATTTCAAAGTCCCTATCACAGGCAGGCATTATTGTTCTATTACTCTAACATTAATTGTGCCTCACGGGGGTGCTGAGTCATTATCTTCCTCACCACTGCCCTGGGGAAGCTGAGTACGGAGGAGCCACCAGTGAAAATGGACAGTGACACTCTCCTCATATCCCAGGCCGGGCGTCCTTAAAGTCAGCTCTGCAGACTGGAGTCACACAGGTCCAAGGAAGGGGCGTCCTATAAGAGTGCCCTTGAAAACTCTCACCAGAGAATTCCATTTTGGGAAATTTCTCTGCTATCCCCGCAGGGTTTTTGTGGAGCTGGGGCCCATACTAGGTACTCAGTAAGCACTTGCTGGTTGACTGAGCTCTTTAGTAGAGGTGTCTGTCATTACACTGTCATTGCTGGTGGACAAGGGGACAGCAGCAGAAAGGATCCATTGCCACGCTTAAATGTGGCGTTCAATCCAATCTGGACCAGCACTTGCTTGGACCCCCTACCATTTTCTGTAGTCTACAGCTGGTTGACAAGGGGGGGTGACATCTGATGCTGGGCTTAGTGGAGCGGGAGAAAGAGCCTGCCCAACTGGAAAGGGACAGGAGAGGGGCTGTACTCCCTGCAGCATGGCCTCAGATACAAAGTGCTGCAGGGCCTTGAGGAATGTCACAGCCCAGGCCAGCTGGGGGCAGCCTCTGCAGCAGCTACCCCACCCCCCTGGCTGCCAAGCAAGAAAGCTCAAAAAGCAGAGTTGCCCACCAGGTGCAACGCCACAGTGAGACATCTCCATGGAGGAGAAATTCCTTCGTGCTAATTACAGCCACCAGGAAGTCAGCCAGTGTGAGATGACACAGCTGGATTCCCTCCCCGCTCAGGAAGAACCGCTGGAGATGGCTAATCTCTGTCGCTAAGTGAGAAAGAAAGAGAACAGGGGAGACAGAGAGCTGGAGCACACAAAAGAGCCCGGATGACAAGCTCCTCCACCAGGCAGGGGCTGGGCGTGTGTGTATGGAAGCTTTTATAAAAAGGAACAAAATGTGTCATTTCAGAATGGATAAGTTGAACATTACTAATTAAGAAATTACTTAATTATGGAGAAGAAAATAAAATGAAGGTATTTTGCCCTTGAGGGAAAAAATATCTTTGATTTGCTAAATCAAGGAAATGATTAGATTCAAACATTAAATAATTGGAAATGGCTCCAACGAAAGTATTAGAATGGGTATCCTGCAATCTGAGAGGCCTCCCAAGGAATCCTCTCCCTTGAAAGCCTCCCTTTAAAGTATGCTACTTTCCTGTAAATAAGTCTGAGCTGACTACCTCATCCTTTGGCTTAGAGAGGGGCAAAAAAACAGACTTGTTTGTAGGCACCTCTGTCTCTGCTAAGGTGTCTATCCATGATGTTACACAGTCTTCATCCCTCATCTATTTTTAACTACTGCCCAATGGGTGGCCTTTCCCCAAGGCTCAATCAATCACTTTCTTCCTCCCACAAGATCCTTCATTCAGTAGCCCACAAATCGTTACCCATCGGTTCACCACACTAGTGTGACAGTGTGATGGTCCCTATTTCTCTTTTGGCTCTCATCCCACAGCAGAAGTACCCACATCATGGACTAAAACAGTTAGCAGGGCTCGGCGGCCGCAGCACAGTGGTTACGGGGCCAGCCACATTCAAACCCGGCCACCGGCAGATAAGCAACTACAACAAAAAAATGGCCAGGCATTACGGCAGGTGCCTGTAGTCCCAGCTACTCGGAAGGCTGAGGCAAGAGAATAGCTTAAGCCCAAGAGTTGGAGGTATGAGCTGTGACACCACGGGCAACGTAGTGAGACTCTGTCTCAAAAATACTAATAAAATAAATAAAATAAAATAAACATCTAGCAGCCCGCCCACCAATCCTCAGCTTAGTGAGGATAGAAAGCTTCAGCCTTCCAATGGTCTCTTTCAAAATAATGTAAGGAAGTCCTTTTGCATTCCTTGTCCAATCTCTGAACTTTCTTTAAGACTTCACGTCTCTACAAACTATTCTTCCTTCTCTAGCTAAGCCCTACCTGTATTTTCAGTTGCCTCCATCCTAAATTTCCTCCAAGTCAACCTACCCAAGGCTGCACTCATGATGGTGCCTTTACAAGTGTGGACTAAATTGGACTAAATTTCAAATGACTTGAAGATCTCCCACATCTTTCAAAGCTCCAGGTTGAATACCACAGCCTGAATTTACATATTTCTTCTCCTTTTCTCTGTATCTAATCAGTTCTAAATTCTATCAACTCTCTTTAAAGCATGCTACCCGATATTTATTTAGCTTTTAGAGTTTCCAAACATTTACTATACATTTATCTTGTGTGTACTCATAGCAAATAGATGAAGCAGACAGGTAAAGCACACTAGCTCTTCTTTGTTTGGTAGCTGAGGAAATGGAGGCTCCGCTTGGATATATGTTTGACATCATTTACTCTGGGACATCTCAACATTATGGCCCCTAAGAGCCTTCTCTGAATCCTGAAGACTAGTTTTATGCATCCTTTTACTCCATTATCATCCAACACTTTCTCCATTCTTAACAGTAGACTGTTTCATACACGAGCTCAGGAACTATGTACCATCACTTCACCTTTCTCAATAGTGTGCCTGGAAGACAGGAAGGTCACACTAAATTATTTTCTTGATGAATGAATGCATATATAAAAATAAAGAAAGGAAATCATATTCCTAGGGCCACATGGCTATTAAATGGTAGAGCCAGAGACAAGAAGTATGCTCTTTTTTTCTACTGTGTTTCTGACATAATCATATGTATCATAAAAAAACATTCTCCCATTCCCAGTTACACAACTGAGAATGTCTAAATGTTGCAACATACGTAACTCATTTTTTAACCATATGAGGGAATCATGTAGTTGAAAGAGGTCATAGGTTATCTATTCAAGCTTCTGTCCTAATGGAAGAATGCTTTCTAGGTGACAATTTTCCCAAACTTCAAAGAAGAGAGTATTAGCACTCCCCACTAGCCTGGAGTACCTGGCAGGAGCCATTCTCACACTGGTGGAACTCTTCACGCCACCAGCTTCCACACTTCCATGCATGCGTTTCTCAGTCCTTTCCCTCTCCCTTCCTGCTCTCCAAAATCTACCTATCTTAGAGGGTGTAGCTTAAAGCACACCTTCAGGAGAGCTTTCCCCAGCATCACAAAAAATACCATCCACTGATATCCTGTCCATGTAAGGACTACCCGTGCTTATTACCACTTTCACACTTAGACTCCATCGCATATATTTTAGTCGGTCCTAATAAATGTTTATGACTTCTCTGGCAGCTAAGTTGTAAAACAATTTGAATCCTGCCCCCTCCTTTTACTCCCGGAAATTAAATCACCAAATACTTAATATGTATTAAGGACTTAGACGCCAGGCCCTGGGTGCAGGGTACCATCCCGCACTTTCTATAAACGTGCCATCTCAGCAAAATGGAAGGATTGATATCATTTCCATATCATCATATGGGGAAAATTGAGCTTCTGAGAGACAGAGCAGGACTCTAAAGATCAAAGAGTGAGTTGAATGACCCAGCTGTAGTTTTAATCTGAGTGCCCTGAGTCACACATCGAGGTCTTTTATTATTCCGCCCGGGCTGCCATAATAAACTATCACGGACTGTGTGGCTCAAATAGCAGAAATGTATTTCCTCACAGTTTAGAGGTTGCAAGTCCGAGATGGCGGTGGCAGCAGGGACGCTGCCTCCGAGGGCTCCCTCCTCAGTTTGCAGACGGCAGCCTTCTCGCTGTGTTCACACTTGGGCTTTCTTAGCCCAGCATGCCACAGTGCCTCTCCATGTTTTCACAAGGGCACCAGTAATATCAGGTTAGAGCCCTGGTCATGATCTCATCTACTTAGAATTACCTTGTTTTAAGGGTCCTTTCTCCAAATATAGTCATGTTCTGAGATCCTGGGGGTGTTTCTACCACTCTCTGTAAACAGCTCCTCTGTACCCACAGCACCTCCTGGCAGGGTGTAGCTGAGAGGCCGACCTATTAATTTTGAAGGAGGGTATATATATATATATTTTTTTTTGTGGAGACAGAATCTCACTGTACCGCCCTCGGGTAGAGTGCCATGGCGTCACACGGCTCACAGCAACCTCTAACTCTTGGGCTTACACGATTCTCCTGCCTCAGCCTCCCAAGTAGCTGGGACTACAGGCGCCCGCCACAATGCCCGGCTATTTTTTGTTGTTGTTGTTGCAGTTTGGCCGGGGCTGGGTTTGAACCTGCCACCCTCAGCATATGGGGCCAGCGCCCTACTCACTGAGCCACATACCCTGAAGGAGGGTATATTATGTCTGTTTTTGTAATTGCTTTTTGTTTTTCTATTTTTTTTTTTTTTTGCAGATCAAAAGAATATGTTTTAGAGAAATAAAGTAAAAAATAAAAGTGAGGCAAAATCAGACAATATATGAAAAACAGATTCTATATCGTCAGCTTTGCTTTTTTTTTTAGCTTTATTTTTTCCTGCACTATCTTTGCTAAAGGAATGGACTGCGTGTTTGCTGCAGGCAACTGCTTGGACCCTGAAAAGTCCTGTGAAACTCCAGAATCTACTGAAACTTAAGAGTCCAGAACTCAAGGAAAATACTCCTGGAGTTGCTGTTTTCTATAGTAGTTACAAGGCTTAGGGAGGGTCTTGTAGAGTAGCCGAACCCAGGGAGTGCTGAGTAAATATGCTAAATGATGTGCCTTCAGTAGGGTTTTTACTGTGGAGATGAAGAGAGTCTTTCTTGGAAAGGCGAGGGCTTGGCTTCCAGGCAAGTGGAGTGAACATAGTGAGCTGATTTGACACCTTCACGTGGTTATTTTTGTTGCAATAACCAACCACCAAGTAACTCGATCTGGGGTACGAGAGGCGAGAACTGTTTATGCTTCCAGGTGCAGTGCAGGAAGGTGCAGTGACATGTTGTAAATGTGTTCACAGCGAGGTGGGAAGACCCTGTCGTGAGGACACCTGCTCTGAAAAACAGTGACAAGAAGGTGATGTTGAAAGACAGAGAAAGGCAGAGCCCGTCCCCAGACAGACAGAAGCTGGACACCAACTAGGGCTTTGACGTCTTCACCGGCAGTCTTATCTTTGCTCTTTGGGGCGCCGGAAGTCCTCGCAGGAGACCTGGGAGTGTGTGGCACAGTAAATCATCTGCTTGAGTTTAGATTATCACAGAGGCAGACAGTAAGATGAGGAAACAAGGAAAGTCTTTTATTTGGGAGACAAAGGAGAATACCTGTGAGAATGGCAGCCACTAGCAGCTGATGGGACTTAGTCCTCTATGGAGACCTCTATGGACAGTCAGCATAGCAACCTCAAACTCTTGGGCTCAAGTGATTCTCTTGCCTCAGCCTCCCAAGTACCTGGGACTACAGGCACCTACCATAACACTTGGCTATCAGAGATGGAACTTTTAGACACAGCAGATTGTCATGGACCAAAAGATTAAAGTGAGTCTTTATTCCTTCAGGAAAAACCAACTGGTAAGTAGAGGGCCCAGGCCAAAGCCTTCTGCATGGCAAGAGAAGCCATCTAGAGGTTATGCCTTTGCTGCTGATGGAGAATGAAACTATGTGATCTCCAGATGCAGCCAGTAGGTCCCAGGAAAGAACAAGAGTCCTGCAGCCACTGAGTTAAGACCTTCCTGAGGCTGTGTGCTAGAATTTCCAGCTCATCCTTACCACAGCTCAACATGCATTTTCTTTCACTCCAAACAACTTCCCTGTGTCTTAAAATTAAGAAGCCTGATGGGGAAAGGGCCCATTTTATTTCATAGTGGAGGCACTGATAAGAAGAGCTCAAAATTCATTCAACACACATTTATTAACTGTTACTATAGGGAGGGTGCCATGGGCAGTAAGCACTGTGGGTATGCAATCTCAGCCTTAAATAGTTCCTAGCGGAGGGGTAGAGAAATAAACATTTCTGGAGAGCATCTTAATAATCAACAAAGCAGAAGGAGGGACAGAGTTCCCGCCTTCAAAGGGGGGCATGGGACACACACTAGTTCAGAAAAGTCTCATAAAGAAGTTAAGCTGCCACGGCTTGAAGAGTGCTGGGGAAATAAGGAAATGGAAATAGTGACTGTGGCTTATTCTTTCAATTGGTGGCTTATAAAGGAAGGGAAACCGATACCCTAGCAGCAAAGAATGCACCGAGGGAGGGAGATTTTCAGAAAGATGAGGGAGACTTGAGCATGTACTAAAAAAAAAAAAAAAGAAAGAAAGAAAAAGGCCAAAGAAAGGATTTTTAAAAATACAAGAGAGCATATGGGCTCATTAATGGAGTTAGGTTCCCATGGGGTAGGGCTTAATTTTGAGCAGAATGTGGGACACCTTGTTGGTTGAGGTGGGAGGGCAGAGGCAAACTGATAGGAACACAGAGAGATTGTAGGTGGTAGGTGGGTACCAAATTTGACAGAACTCCTAACTGATTACTTCATCTGTGAATCTAGAGCACGGCCATCTGTGGAGAATAAAAAGGATACATTGGAAGTTTAAAGGAAGTGGTAAGAAGTGTAATAATATAGGTAGAGAAATACCAAGAAATACAGAGGGCCCAGTTTAGCCTCAAGTCGTAACTCGACAGGGTCAGAATCCAGGGTGAAGAGGGCAGGGCCATGTGTCTGCTCAGCAGGGAGGTCTTGTGAGGCATCTGTGACAAGGGGACAAGGTAGGGGGTGAGCAGAGTGTGTTCTCAGGTGGATGAAGTTGTTCAGTGCTGCTGAGAAGCAAGTGACAGACATGGAGGAAGGAAGCCATCAGGGCCTGGTGTTTGGGATATGCTAAAAGAGCACGGGTCACAGAAAGAACCGATGGGAGTATCACGGAGTTGGGTTTAAGGTCGTAAACTTTTCAGGTAATTCAAGCTTCAGAGTGTGGCCAGGGAAGTAGACGACTGACACCCAGAAGGTCCACCTGGGGGTCCACACCCTCTTGTGTGCTAATATGTCTTGGGAAACTGGCAGGCTCAATACCAGAGAGCTGTTTGGAGATAGAAAGCCAGTTCTTCACTGGAGCACGTGCTGTTGCACCACTGCAATCAGAAACATGACAGAAGCTCCCAGTCCACCCGGCCCTGACCCTGAGCAAACAGACCTTTCTGATGCGCTCTCTGCTCTGGGGGGGACATTTTATAACAGGGTCGAGACGGCCAAGACGAAGGCTGAGAGCCAACACCGGCAAGGCCACCGCCCATTTCAGATCCTTCTGGCAGTTCATGTGTTTAAACTTCACCTACCAGAGCTGTCAATTCCATCTAGACTCCCTCTGAAGATGTGATCGGAACCAGACAGCTCCATGGTGATTCTATCATCATTAAGCAGATCTCCAGCACTTTAGAATGTCAAGGCACTTGATGATTTTGCTTATTAATTTTTATACATAATAATGCCAGAAGGAGGTCCAGCAGGCTGAGCAAGTTTTGTCAAAAGCTCAATGAAGGAAAAAAGTAGGAATGGACTGTGGGGAAAAGCTGGGGGGAACAGCACAGTTGAGGTCGCTGTCCCTGAGCTTGGGAAGTGCCAATTCATTACCCCCAGCAACCCAGCTTCTCTGGTCAGAGGCAGTGAAGAAACCAGCCAAGTCATCAAACTCAGCCAAAGAGCAGCATCGTGTAGCACAGATTTGGGGGATGGGGAGTAGGGGGATTAGACACCAGGTGCTCGGCAATGCAATAAACACTTAGGAGATACAGATATTTAAAAGAAAAAAAAAACAAAAAACTTGTTTAGGCTTTGTATGTATAATTTTTCCCCTTCTTTTGTATCTCTGTTATAAGTCAATAAAAACTTATTTAAGTTTACAAGAAAGTAAAACTCAGTATATTGGACAATTCCTATAATTCCATATCAGCCAAATTATCAGTCAAGGGCTTAGGCAAAATAAACAAGTATTAAACCGAAAGGAAAGAAGGGAGGAAGGGAGGGAGGGAGGGAGGGAGGGAAAGCAGCTATCAGACAAAAGATCCTTTGAAAAATGACACTGTAACATAGTTCATTGTGACAGTGGAGAAAGAGCGCAAAGAAAAAAAAATCCTAATCTTAGCTCTATTGGACTGAAAGAATACAGTGTTTACCAAAGACCACACCAGGAGACATTTCCTTAATTAGAACTTTTCCACACTCATAAAAAGGGCACCTGAAAGGAGAGAAAACATTTTTTAAAGAGCAAAGAATGAACTGTAGTTGACAGCTCTTCTTTAATTTAATTACTCTGACTATCATTAGCAATGGGTCTCTAGAATTCAAAACCATCACCAGTCCTAAAATGACTCCCTTTCCACTTCTCAGCGCCGCAGTACCTGTCAGCACAACACCCCACAAAGCCGAAGGAGGCCTAGCTTCCTGCAAACGCAGACTGGGCAGGAGAACCCCCGTGTGCTGAGGCAAAAAGCGGGCACTGGAAATCACAGAAGCATTTTCTTTTGAGAAAAGGACTCACTGATGCTTTTGTGACCCTCTCAAGTTTATGTAGGAAATTCCACATACCTGTGCTAAAAGATTATTGGAACCTTCAAGGGTACTTAAACCATATTTCACGAGAGTAGGCTACAACAGAAGGCTCTTTGCAGAGATTGTTTTAGACCCTCTAAATTAGAACATGAGCCATTTTACAGAACAGAAAATGAGGTCTGTAACACAGGGTTCAGGCTGGAGTCCTAGCATCATAAACAAGCAGGTATCTATAGGTACAGAAATGCAGCTCGTTGTGAACTCTCAATGTTGAATGGCACACAAGTCTAGTCAACAGCTCTTTTCTGTAGATAAAAGGAACCACAGTTTAGTTTCTCCGAGAGATGGGAAGTGACAGGTAAGGAAAGGAGGCTTCAGGTGAAGAGCTCCCAGCCTGCATCTCGCCCTTCACCACCTTTTGCCCTTCAAGTGTCTGTAAGAGCCAACTCTAGGGCGGTGCCTGTGGCTCAAAGGAGTAGGGCGCCGGCCCCATACACCAGAGGTGGCAGGTTCAAACCCAGCCCCGGCCAGAGAAAAACTGCAAAAAAAAAAAAAAGAGTCAACTCTAGTTCTGCATTTTGGCCAAGTCTGGGAGAGTCATTTTAGGAGGCATGGGCAGAGAAAGTGAGATGATTGCTGGAGTCACAATTTCTCAGAGAATTGGACTCAAAGACTTTGTTGAAGTCATTATCTCAGAGAATGTAAACACACCAGGCATTAGGAGGAGCTGAGTTCTTAGATCTTGGATCTAAGTTCTTAGATCTTTGCATCCCAGACGCAAAGGCTGAGGCCTGTCCATCCACCTGGAGCAGTGAAAGGTGTCTTGTTGTCCAAGGAGTGAAGGTGAAGAATGGGGGGCATTGACCAATGCTATTAAAATACTAAGTTATTTGGGGTTCTGAAAAATACTCGAGTGTATGGGAGGTTCACCCTGTGAGAGATTCTACTGAGAAATGCTGGTCTGATATTTCACAGCTGTCAAGCAGGTCAGCTTCCCAGCAGAGGCCGCAGGGGGCAGGGGAGAGGGGAGAGAGCCTTTAGGAAAAAGGCAGCCTCAGGCAGGGAGATTTCCAGAAGGATATCAAAAAAAAAAAAAAAAAAAAGCCTACCCATTAAAATCTCTGTTATAGTAGGAATTTCATTTTTTTAAAATAAATTATATTAGGTACCAGCAAGGTTAATCTATTAAGATATCAAAATTAATAACTAATGGAAATTTCTAAAATACAGACTCACATATTCTCTATTAAAATAGAGACAAGTTAGAGCAGAAATATAAACAGGAGGTCTGGTACAATCTCCAGTAAATTTCTCATAATATTTATTATTAATGTTTCATCCAATTTAGGTATCATCTAATTATGGGGTTGATGAAGCTTCGCGCAAAGTATGCAACGCAGTGCAGAATCACATTTCCCTATCCTTATAAAGTATATATTTGGGATATTTTTCAAATTTTCTGTTGCGTGGCATTCTTGTAAATTAAGCTGTCACCCATCAGCAACTGAAGTCACCTGATTGGGGTCTGTAAAGCTTCTCTGGAGCTGGAAAACCTCTGGAGGTCCCATTTCTGATTCACTCTCTTAGTCCAGACAGTTCAGAGTCTTTTCCCAAATGTTTCTAATTCTGGCTGTTTTCTTCTAGGAAACTCACAAATCTTAGCTATTGGGCTTTGCTCCTTAAAACCTCCAACCTGCCTCTGCCCATCTCCAGTGCTCCCTGTTTGATCATGCCAAGGGATATCTTTTTTTCTTTCTCTTAATCCTCATTCTGCTTTCTGAGTAGGGTAGAAGGTAAGAGGGTCATGATCAATTTCTTAATGAAGCACAGCAAAAGAAAAACAGACCCTGCTATAGAAAGTGGCTCTTCCTCTTACACAATTCTTACTGTGTATTAGAATGAAAACTGGGACTAATACAAATAGAAATGATAATATCATTAATGATGGGAATGATAAGTGCTCTTTTGGTATTTCTCTATATGTTTGATACAGTGCAAGTCACATTTTATTTATTTATTTTTATTTTTTTTTAATTTGGCCGGGGCTGGGTTTGAACCCGCAACCTCCGGCATATGGGACCAGCGCCCTACCCGCTGAGCCACAGGCGCCGCCCACAAGTCACATTTTAAATCTTCATAATAAGCTAAATGTGTAAGCAAATTTCTCCTGCTAGTTTAACAGTTTGCTTATTGTATTATTATTTTAAAAAGCAAATAAACAAATAAATAAAACAAAGCAAAAAAGCAAGAGCCAAACAAGCTAAGTGCAGTCCAGGGAGGTACTTAGTGTTAACACATTTTCTTCTTTTCTTTCTCCCTCTTTCCCTTCCTTCCCTCCCTCCCTTCCTCTTTCCCTCCCTTCCTCCCTCACTCCCCCTCTCTCCGTCCTTCCCTTCATTCCTCCCTCCCTCCCTCCCTTTCTCCCTCCCTCCTTCCCTCCATCCCTCCCTCTCTTCCTTCCTTCCCTTCCTCTCTCCCTCCCTCCCCCTCCTCCCTCCCTTCCTCTTCCCTCCCTCCCACAAGTGTGCACTGAGGAACAGCTACTCTAAACGTGCTATGATCAAAGTTACAAACATGACTATGACCGCTGGCCTTACCCTCAATGACATGCAGTCGAGAGAAGGCAGAATCTCAACTCACTAAGATTCAGTACACAGGCTGGAATCAGAGTATTAAAAAGTACAGAAGAGCATAGAAAACTGGGGAGCCATTTTCACTCAGAGCCTTGGGAAAATTTCAGAGAGGTGACAATTGAATTGGGCTTTGAAGAATGTTTAGAACATAGGCTCCCACAGAAAGAGGGAAACTGTGAAGGAAGGGAAGGCAGGTGGGGCCCCAGGAGGAGACGGGTGAGGCTGCGGTGAGAGCAGCGTGCAGGTCTGTTCTCTGGGTCACACAAGGGCACTGGGTACTCCACAAGAGCACCAGGAGTCAATGGTGTAAATGGACAGGGAGGACATGATGGCAGAGGTAGGTTGAGGTCAGGAAACAGGCATTCGGGTGCCAAAAGGATTTGGATTTTATCTTCCTAGAGCCAGTGACTCTTCAAAGTGGGCAGAGATATGATTCTGTTACCATCTCTGGGTCTGGAGATCCTGAGCACGTAAGATTGGGGGCAGGAAAATAGCTGCAGCAGACGTCCCAGAAGATGGCACTTGAACTTACGTCTCAATTGTGCTAGGGAATTCATTTTATAACTTTATTGTGCACTGCATATGCTTCTGGCAAGGAGAGGAGTCAAAGGTGAATTGCCAGGTTTGAACTTGAGCAGTGGAGTATCTGGGGACAGTTGGGGGAAAGCACAGGACTGTACCAGAGTCTGAGAACCAGTCATCTTTCCCCGGCTGCATGAGGCCCCAGAATGTTAAGTTAAATATAGGATGAAAAGCACATGGAATATAATTTAAAAAAAAAAAAAATGATGAAACAGGCAAATAGAGAAAATAAGAGGCAGGAAAGCCAAATTAAGAAATCTACCTTGATTCAAACACACGCTGGATTTTTTTAAGTCCACAATTGTAATAGGATAATGAAGATTTAAGCTTTAAATATAACCTAATGCTCATCTAATTAGGATAATAAAATACTAGGAGTTGCTATGCCATCCATCTGATAGTATAACCCAACTCCCCAAGGCCACCTTCTTTTTTTTTTCTCACCTTCCTGTGCAGAAGGCCTCCCACTGGCTGCATGGGCTGGTAAGCAGACAGGGTTGGAAGTGTGAAGTACACAGCTGGGAGTACAACTCTGAAATAGGAATGAACCCAGCCCTGTTGTCTGGGAGCCATAATGATACCATGCGGGGAGGGTCAGGGCACGGCAAGCGTGGAGAATGAGTTTAGGTTCTGACTCTTGCTAGGAAGAGGCCCCTTCCTGCCAGGCTTTCACTGGGGTCTGTATGGTTTTAACTCTTTCTGCACTTCTTACCTGAGCAAAGAGTTAATTAAAAAAAAAAAAAAAGCAGCCTCAAAACAACAAAAAAAATGGGCATTTTCGCTATATGTAGTAGTGTAAAAAAAGACAAATAAGAGATGTGTAAGGGAAAAAATTACAAAGAAGAGGTCACATATTCAAAAAAAAGAAAGAAAAATGAAACAAAACTCTTGCTAATTAAAAAGAAGTGATTATTAAACAAAAATTTGCAGAGGCTTATTCACAGAACAAGTATAAATCACGAGCTAATATATGAAATCGCGTTCATACTCACTGGTAATGGGGAAATACAAACTAAACTACTGTCACCTCACCTTTAACAAGCTGGGTAGGCACTTTTAAGGCTGATAACCCCTACGGCTAGAAAGATACTTTCCATGTATATTTTTTTTTTTTAGAGACAGAGTCTCACTTTATGGCCCTCGGTAGAGTGCCGTGGCCTCACACAGCTCACAGCAACCTCCAACTCCTGGGCTTAAGCGATTCTCTGGCCTCAGCCTCCCGAGTAGCTGGGACCACAGGCGCCCGCCACAACGCCCGGCTACTTTCCATGTATATTTTATAAAAATGAGAATTCTGTATTATTTTTCTGCCCCTTTCTTTCCTTCTTCAATGATCCTGTTGGAAATGCTGTTAAGTTATCTGCATAATTTGAGTCCATTCTTTCTGAAGACGCCTAAATAGTCCATGGGGTCTGGGTAACCTAATTTATTCAACCACTCACCTATTAGTGGAGTGGTTGTTTGTGGAGTGGCCGTTTTTCCCGCCAAAGTTGACCAAGATTGTAATAACGTTTTCTTTACATTTTCATAGATTCAGGAGGTGCAGGTGTTTATTTTTGTTACATGGATGAATCGTATCAGACACTGGTGAAGTCAGGGCTCTCAGTGCACCCGTGAAATAGAGAGTGTACATTGTACTTCATAGGGAATTTCTAATCCTTTGCCCATCTCCCACCAATCCCCCTTCTGAGTCTCCAAAGCCCATGACGGGCCTTTGTATAATCACATATAACCATCATTCAGCTCCCACTTACAAGCGAGAACATGTAGTATTTGTTTTTCTGTTCCTGAGATACCTTACTTAAGATAATGCCCTCCAGTGTCATCCAAGTTGCTGCAAAAGACATTATTGCATTCTTGTAACAACTTTATCACAAATAGCTACTCTAATTTATATTGATTTTATTTCTATGAGATAGCTTCTAAGGTTTTCTAAGAGGCAGCATTGCTGGAGCAATCCTGGCATTATATGCATTTTTTGTTTCAACAGACGTTGCCAACTGCCATGGTGAAGTGTAGGGATGAGGAGCAGGAAGTCCAATTCCTGGGCTTCCCTCTGGCTTCACGACTAACCTGGCACATTATTGGAATTTTTGTGCTTTAGTTTCCTTATCTATAACCTTGGGATACAATAATATCTTCCTCTTAGGATATTTCACAATGATTACATGAACTAATATATGTAACTAATGTATTAATGCACACATAATTGTATGTACACTTTGTTACCATAACTTTTAGAGAATAAACCCTGGAGACTATCATAAAAATTCATTAAATAATCTTTATTGTGTAATGTACATACCCCTAGCAGTGTGTAGAATGATATTAGGTGGTATGTGGAGGGATTATTTTAATGTTATTCATTAATTACAATTTATTATAGGGCAAGAGGTGCTGTGTTTTTTTCATTTATAGCAGCAATAAAAATTTATTTATAAATATATGTATTTAAGAACATGAATAGCTTTAAATTAGAAAATAATAAATATAATAAGTTATATACAAAGATGGCAAAAAATGTAAGCTTTAGGAACGATTAATAGTAGTATCGTGCATTACTTCAATTCTCCAAATATTTGTTGTGAAAAAGTCCTCAGGGTAAATTCTTTGAACTAGTACCTGAACCATGTGACTTCTATCCAGTGATGGTCTGATAAAACCAGTGGAAGGAAAAAAAGAAGGAAAGAGAGAGAGAGAAAGAAAGAAAAGAAAAAAACAAAGCTCTGATTTGTAGTGTTTGCTGATTTCTAGGAGGTAAATACTCCTAGCAGGGCCAATCTGACGTTACTAACAATTTAACTGGCTTGCAAAATTCCTAAATATTTAAAAACCAGCTCCTTGCTCCTGGCAGGTGTCAACTCCACAATACCACGGTCCTGTTTAACTGCTAAAGTCAAGATTTTTGGTAACTGAAGTGGACAAAAGCAGGTATGAAAACAGCAGTTAGAATTTTGTCTCAGTAAGTTATATTTCTGTCTCAATGACCTATAATTTTAAAAAACGTGCAAGGAAAGGTTAGTCCTGAATAGAGTCCAAGTGTTTAAAAATGAGTGAGAGTTCTGAAATGAAAGGGCAGAGCTCTGAGAAAAGGCAGCCCTGTGGATGATTCTCATTTCACTGTGCTTTGAAACAAAGTCACGATTTCGTAGAACAGCCCTCTCTAACAATAGGAATCGCACTGCCTTCCATCGGTCAATTGTTTCTAAACCTGTGTCTCCTGTTGGGTTAGACACCTCCTTCCTCTGCAGATGTCCAGGCTGTTCCCTGCTCCTGTGGCCCCCCAGAGCCTTAAGCTATTAAGGCCCTTATGCATTGAGATGTCACACTGCCCCTGTGGCTGAGGTGCCTCTCAACAATGTCACTTCTTCCCTTTTCTATTCCCAGAGTCTAGACCAGGCGTCCTCAAACTGCAGCCCGCGGGCCACATGAAGCGGTGTGATTGTATTTGTTCCCGTTTTGTTTTTTTACTTCAAAATAAGATATGTGCAGTGTGCGTAGGAATTTGTTCATAGTTGTTTTTTTAAAAACTATAGTCCAGCCCTCCAACGGTCTGAGGGACAGTGAATTGGCTCCCTGTTTAAAAAGTTTGAGGACACCTGGTCTAGACGATATACACCCTCTATGAATGTCTGTGCGGTGGAGGGATGAGCAGTCCTTAGAATGAGCAGGATTTAGGAGATTGTCTTGTTGGACTCTTACTGACAAGAAAACCCTGTGTTCTTGACATCAGTGATTTTTTTCTAGAGTTCATACATCAGACAGAGAAGAAGTAAGATTAGAACCCAGGCATCTAACTCTTAATGCCCTTGCTTCCCTTCTTTTTTTTTTCCTTTACAACATATGGCTGTTGTCTCCTTATTACCCAAACAAGGATGGCTTCTGGCATTGGTACCAATCTTGTTACAATGTACAAGGTCAGATAATTAAGTTTCCAAATTCATTCTAGAAAAAGTGCTACATACCTCATTGCTGAACATCACTACGGTCACCTTCAAAGTCTCCCCTTGGGACGCTGTGCACTGAGGCCAGCGCCTAGCCTACCATTCAAAACAATTTTGGAATTCTTTTTTCTGGCATGGCTGGTAGAGCTTGTTGTCTGAAGTCAAACAATTAATTTTGTGAACCCTCCTAGGAAAAGCATCTTGATGGGTGTCCCAGGTGCTGGCTTTGGTGCATAGCTACCCAAGGTCAATTGGAAGGTGACCTTGATGGTATTCAGCAGCGAACGATGTAGCATTTTTTCTAGGATGACTTTCAGAGCTTAATTATCTGTCCTCCTATAACATTCATTCCCTCACCACACAGTAAGCATGGACTGAGTGTCTAGTCTGCACCTGGTATCTAAACCTTCCTTACCTTCCCGCTTTACTTTTCCCTTCTTTTTATTCTTCTAAGAGGTCAATGTAGCTGAACAACTTCTGAAAAGTACTTGGTCAAGACTATTACATTTATTATTAGAAAAGGTCCTTGACTGTCAGAGTAGAAACCCTTAGTACTTGGCTGCTGAGAATTCCAGGGGGCTCAGCATATCCCACAGCCCCTGTGTTCTCTTGCTGGTAAGAAAAGCCACAAATAGCATTGTGTCCTGGAGCCTCTCCCTGGGGTCCCCTTGCCTCTCTCATGCAGGCTGGTGGTTGGCACCAAGCAAAGACAAGGACAGCCTGGCACAGCCTGCTGGCCCCATGCCCTACCATTAGAACAGCATCCAGTTTTTGGAAGGCCATACACATCACAGTCAGCACAGAGGGACAAAGATCCCTTTATTTCTGTGAATAGTGGATGGAGGGAGCTAACAAACAAATTATCTGGGTGGGCAACACTGGCCAAACAGGGTGGGCTTTATACCTAGGTGTGCTTCTCAGCAAGCTGAATGGGGACAAGAAGGCAACACCCATGGGCAGGTGAGCTACAGTACAATCTCTCTTCATCACATCAGGGAGTGCCAATTAATTCACTGTCACTTTAAACAGGAAGGCCCACCAGATGTTACAATGATTCAGCTGCAGGAGGTTATCCTGAGTGTGAGAATTTGGTTCAATTCTTCCCTCGTGCCACGCAGAGGTCAGGTTTACCAGTTACTCTCCTGGGCATTTGCTGCATTGGGTCTCTGGGGACGTCTGTCCGAGATTTCTGCAAAGTCTTCCTGGGGCACACCTGACTTGGTCACCCTTGGCCCACTCTCACTCCTGTCTGTAGTTCTGGTGATCTGATGTCCTCCTGGCTGTCCCTAGCGATGCCAGGAGCCCCAACAGCCTTGGGACCCTGCCCCACCTAGCCTGCCCCCAGCCTGCCCAAGCTTCCCTCAGGGGGTTTTCAGAACACTTATTGGGCATCCACTCCGCTTTTCAAGGAAAAACTGCAGGGGAACAGCAGGGCCTGGCAGGCTTTGGATTTGAAATCTGGATAATCCATTTGAAACCTCAAGGCCTGAGCAGGAGTAAACTCAAAATTAAATTAAATCAGAAACACAAAATCTGTCTTCCTGGCTCGGAGACAACCTCACCTCAGACTTTGAATGTTAGAGGGGATAAAATCACAGTCAGAAAATATTCAACCTTTCCTATCCCCCCTCCACTTTCATTGATAGGGAAATTGAGGCCCAGTGACAAGCAGTGACTTGCTCACAGTCCCAGAGCCAGCAACCAAAGTGCTGTGTTTTGTTATTGTTTTTTTTTTTTTTTTTTTTAAATAAACAATTGTATGTTAGGCCTAGATCTAAGTACTTTTCTGGTATTAACCCATTTAATTTTCAATTCAAATTGATGTGGTTATGTCATCAAGCCATCATTTACTTTCTCTAGTTTTAAGAGTAAAAACTGGGGCGGTGCCTGTGGCTCAAAGGAGTAGGGCGCTGGCCCCATATACCAGAGGGGGTGGATTCAAACCTGGCCCCCGCCAAAAAGGAGAAAAAAAAAAAAAAGAGTGAAAACTGAAGTACAGAGAGGTTTAGTAATTTGTTCAAGGCCCCACAGCTCATAACGGGCTGAGCTGGGATTTGTACCTAGCAGTGAGGTTAAATAATCAACACTTTTTTTCCCAAGCCTGCCCAGAATACCACATTTCTTCTTCTAAAACTCTGCCATTCAATGTCAGACAGGTCCTTGAAATCTAAGATGTAGAATTTTTTTTAATTGCTTTAAGATCTAGAAATCTTAATGTGATAAGAAGCCCATGTGTTTCCATCTAAGCACAACCACCTCTATCTATCTGATAGGAGTAAATTGCTTCCCAAATCATAGATACAGATGTGAGAAGAGAATAGTAAAAAAGAAATCAGAGTCCTTTTTTAAAAAAATTAGAATTACAGTTTAAAAATGGAATTGTTTGTTATTAAGCGAAACTTATTTTGCTTGCAAGAAAACCCTGTTCTCAGTTCTGGGAATAATGAAGTAGTGAACATAACAACGTCTCTGCCTTCGTGGAGCGTACATGGTAATGAAAAGCAAATCAGATAAGCAAAGAAAGAAAGAAAGGTGGATATATAATATATGGAATACCAGGGGCGGCCCCTGTGGCTCAAAGGAGTAGGGTGCCGGCCCCATATGCCGGAGGTGGCGGGTTCAAACCCAACCCCAGCCAAAAAAACTGCAAAAGAATAATACCAGTAGTAAAGCGAGAAAGAGCTTGTGTAAGTCCACTCTGAGAGGTTCACGTGATGATGAGATCACCCAGGGATGCATCTCTCTGAACACGTCCCTGTCATGGGACATTGCATGACTGTGGTTCCTGGACACGTCTTCCTTGTGTGGGGCAGATGCTGCTGATGAGGGTCCCATCGCCAATAAATATGCAGCCAAGTGTATGACTCAAGGACGGAACGTGGGCTTTTAGATCTTGCTAAGAGAAAGACCCACTGGAAAGAGAAACCAGGAACCAGAAATACACAACAGCATGTTTCTTTTTATTCCTCACACAGGTACCAAAAAACTGGCATATATTTCAGGCTCAGCACTCTCCAAGCTGCATTTGAAGGCATTCAGTAAAAATTTGACATGATTCAGTTGGAGAGGACTCTGCAACAATTCCTAGCTCATGGGTGTATGCTCAGGACCCCTGAAAAATCCTATTTAACAGGCAACAGTTTATAAGACGGACTTTACCTTGCAAATGCAAACATTGTAACTTAATACTTTGGACCCTCAAATTAACTGGAAGCAATAACAAAGATAAAAATAAACAAAATGGGGCAGCGCCTGTGGCTCAAAGGAGTAGGGCGCCGGCCCCATATGCCAGAGGTGGCGGGTTCAAACCCAGCCCTGGCCAAAAACTGCAAAATAAATAAATAAATAAATAAATAAATAAAGAGATAAAAATAAATAAAATGCAATAGGGAAGAGAGATTATTTTTATATGTTGTTTTATCTTTTTTCTTTCTTCCTGGACTCTGGAAGCAGTAATAATAAAAAAAAATCCCACTGAAAGAAAATATATTGATAGTGAAAAATTGAAAAAAAAAATCACCCTTTGAGTTGCTGAGTAGCAGAAGGGTAAAATAGGGAGGGCAGTAAGAGGAGTGAGAAGGAAGGTCAGGCCGAGGCATGTTAATACTCGGAGGAAAGGAGTTCCTAAAGTAAGTACCGATGCAGAGAAAAAATGATTCCTTCCAAATGACGGAAAGACCATATTGCAAAGTATTACCTTCAGGACAGGCACTACCATTTCCAGAACAAGAGCATGTTCTCACCTTCTGGACCTGAGGAAGCTGACAAATGTAATCAGGGACTTCTCAGTGAGTTCTCAAGAGGGAAACGTTCAGAAGCTTTCGCTGTATTATGAACCAGGCAGGCCTGAGCACTCCCAACCATCTTCTTGCGCCAGCATGGACGTGTGTCCTCAGAGTCCCTGCCCGTCTGATCACAGCAGTCCCATGCTGGGCACCAGGGGTGAGCTAACACACCAGCTTAACCAGAAACTAAAAGGTACCCGGCAAATGTACAAGATCATTTAGAAGTAAGTACAGGCCTCGGAGTCCTCCACTTTAAAGTCAGCAAGACAGTAATTAATACCTTCTTCACCTAAGTAACAGGCATTTTTACAAATCAATAGGAAAAATAGACAATAGTTCCTATACAATCAACAGAATATACACAAGAGGTCTTTATACAATGTATGTGGTTATACAGCTGTCAATATGTCATAATTAATAACAAATAGTACACAGGGTATTCAGTAAACTAAGTACCTTAATGTGTGGGATTCTAATTGCTGTGTGGACAGACCTGCTACCTTTATAGGTTCGGTGTTTCTGTCTTTACACAGGAGTAAAGTTAACCGCAGAGATTTTAAACTTCCCAGGTCCTATAAACAGACCTCAGGAGAGGTGGGGTTTTCACCCGTGACAATTCCAGGCTGTACATGCTCTGTGGAAGGTACAGTCTAGAAATGGAGAGGGACAGCTGAATAATGAGACTCCAGGTGAATTTCTGGAACAGGACACAGCAGAGTTCTGGGACCAGGTGCCCGAGGGGAGGGGGGTCGAGTGGAGGGAGATGATGGGTGGAGGGAAAGAGGCTGTCTAGTGCTCAGCCCATCCCGAGAGCACAGCACAGCGCTCTCTGCCACACGTGCTGGCTGTCCCCTCCTCCAGCACTGAGTGTGAAATGTGCCTTGAGATCTGATAAGCATTTCCTACCTGGATCCTACCTCTCTCTGCTCTCCATCCTTCCAGGATCAGGAGAAAGGGCTGAATATTTACCATCAATTTCTCCTCTGAAAACAGTTAAGGAAAGAAATGTAGTGTTTCTTTAATTTTTCCTGACAAGTGTTAAGAATGCAGCGTCTGTACAGCAAGAGAAAGCAAGATTTGATTACCTGGAAACAAGACCGGGAAGCTGGTGTTGGAGAGTTGGGCAGGTTCTTCTGCCTTACACAGGAGTCTCCAATGGGGTCAGCTCGGCCTTCTCTCCCGAGAAGGAGGGAGAAGATGTGTCTGAAGGGACCAGGCTGAGTACCAAAGACACCGCCAGCTCTGCTCCCAGGTGCCAGATGATGAGAGAGCAGCAGACTCTGGGAAAACAGGCACTGAGAGAAATTGCTGCTGCCGTCCACAGACACAGAAGGGGAAATGTGCCGGAAGCAATCGGGGCTTTGAGCAGCAGGGAGACTTGGTGGCAGGCCTCTCCGCCAGTGTCTCAGATGGCTTCGCAGGCATCAGATAATTAGTCCCAACAACTTCACTGTGAATCAAGTATTAACAGACCTCTGTTTACAGAAGGGGAAGCGGTGGAACAAAGCAAGGCCTACGGCGGAGGATCAAAATAGCAATTTTGAAAGCAGCACTGGGAAGAAAAGTCCAGAAAAACAGACACCAAATCTCCAGTCTTTGCTTCTGGTCAAGGAAACGAACGAGTACATGAGTCTTTACACAAAACCCAGAACCTGGGGAGGAGACCCAGGAGGCTCTCACACTTCTGTCCTTCACCCCTCCCTACCCCACGTGCTTTGGGCTCCCTGCAGAAGGACCTTTCAATGACGAGGACACCTCATTCTACCCCTTACTTCCACATTTTCATTCCTTCAAACATGCTGGAGCCCTCACCAACCTCTACCTTCCTCAGCTTCCCGTGACTGACGCTCACCTATCCCTTTGGGTTCCTCTTACACGGCCACTCAAGATTCTTTCCCTATCTAGATCACTGAATCTGGATTATACGGGCTCCCATGTCCAGGCACCCCTCTCCCACCACAACCTTACCACACCGCTAAAGAATAAGGTTAGAAACCCACGTCTGTCTCATTCCCGTTTATCTTCAGGACTTAGAACACTTCCCGGCATATATTAGGATCTCAGTAAAGGACCAGCTGGGGACACTCCTTGCATTAAGGAAGCTTTCAGTCCAGTGGGTAAGATATGTCCCCACAGCCCAAAGGAATGAGAATATATTGAGTAGAGAATACAGATAGAACCAGCAAGCCTTAACGTTCCGAACCAGAACACCGTGGTTGGTGCCGTAGCATACGCTATAGCTCAGGATTAGAATCCTGTCCCAATAGATTCTTTTGTGTTGGAAGGCTTCCCCAGGCTTTACGGCAGGGGAAATGTCTTTAAATATCATCTCAGAGACTTGCATGTCGATCTTTGGACAGATAAAGACCTTCAAGACACATCTCCTGTGTTCCCCATCTTGAAGCCGGAAGTATGATTCTGTACCTTGAGCTGACATAGCGTTTGTTTCCCTAGAGAGGGTGTTGAGTGTAACAGAAAGGACCTTGTAGGCAGTGGAATGCGATATGTTAGAAAGAGCGTAAGTTTTGGAATTAAAATGACCTTGGCTTCAAGCCTAGCTCTTGCAATTTACTCACAGTGTGATTTGGACCAAGTTACTGCCTCTCCGAGCCTTACTCTTAGCATTGCTCCAGAGTCGTACGAATTAACATTATAGACTTGAACCTCAGTAATTTTTATTGATGGTATATAAAGAAAATATTCCACTTCCTGACACTTTCTGTGTGCCCCTGAGCGAGTTTTCTAATCACTCTGAACCCCAGTTTTTTCATCTATAAAACGAGACGATCAATTCTTCTTAAATACCTAATGTGAAGATTAAATGAGGGATGCATTTAACATTCTTAATTTAGTACCGACATCATAATAGTCACTCAACATAGGCCCTTATGATTTTTTTGTATTAAATATAATAAAATGTTGCCAAAATTTATTTTGTCCTGACCCATGGTAGCATGTGACTGCCTTCTGCCTCTTAAATTTCATCTTCTTCTCTTGTCCGTCCAATAAATATAGCTCCTTTTGTATGATCCCTAGCCTCTCACCCATTGATATGATGATAATGGTCTTGGCCTTTCTCTCCAATATTTGTTCTCCCATCTCTCTTTCCTAGTCTGGCCAAGGATTTCCAGCAAATTCTTTAGGCCAGAGTGAAGAGCCCTGAATATTCCAACCATATTTAAGGGAACTACCTACATTGATTTTGCCGTCTTGAAATTAATTTAGAAATACAATCATGAAACAGGTGACTAAAACACTTCTCACTTCCACTCAACTGATACAATAATGTCACAATTCAGAAGCTTTCACAAATAACTGAAAGGGGCATTTCCCAAAACATTCAGATTCTGTGTCTAACTGCAAGAGGATATTAGGTTGTTAACATAAAATTGGTCTATTCAGGTTTCTGAGTCTCCTTTATAGAGGAGAAAAGTGATTTCCTTTTTAGATCCAAATATATTAAAGTTCACAATTAATTTAGATAACGCCGTGTGAGCTGGTAGTAAAATCTCCAGCAATTAAATAATGAATGCTCGGGAGCCACAGTCATCAGCAATATCAGAATACACCTTTATTATAATGATGTAAAATCAGTATGTAAAATGATTTAATTATAGATTGACAGGGAAAAGTACAAAACCATAGATTAACCATTTTTAGGGAATGCATATTTTAGAAACTATGTTTCCTAAACTGTGATTAGTATTGAGCAAGTTAAATTCACCATCATATAAAAGATAATTTACAGATTTCAAATATAATAACGTGGGTGAATAGAGACAAAAGACCCTTGAGGATGATAAAAGTAGATAGTCTGTCTCCTATAACCCGGAATGGAATGAAATGCTAGCAACACATACATCTCTCTAAAGGCAATTTTTGCCTACCATACTGTTTAAGATTTATAGTAAAAAATGTTACTACCAATGACTTTGATCCAGTGTAAAACGTAGCACCAATTAGTATTATGCCTTTGCACAACTGTAGGGGGCACCTCTCTGATGGATGCCTCAGAACAGCTGGTGGTCCTGGAAACGGTAATACCCATTTTCGTTATAAAAACAGTAAGCTCTAAGGCTTCAGATTTGAGTCTAAGACCCAGTAAAGACCTCTGGGCTCCTCAGTTTGGAAGCCTCTTTATGTCTAAGAATGATGGGAAGCAAGAGAACGCTGAGCTCTGAACACTCCAGGGACCTGGTGTTTTCAGTAACATCAGCAAATAGGGGAGCCACTGAGTCGTTCAAATCCCAAACTCAAAATTCCCTGGAAAGGGGGAGAAAAAATTAACTGGGCTCTAACTTTCTACAGAGAGCAGTTGTATGTGACCTGTCACAGAGAAGAGGGACTGTCCTCAAAGACCTCAGAGACTCTGAAAGGGGCTTCCTTAAGAACATAGAATAGCTGGTCTGGGGGTCCCATGGCCATCTTGCTCACTGATAGGGTAACATTCCATCTCCCAACAGCCATCCCAGATTTTCACATTGACATGGACTGAGTTATTATTTTTTTTACTATGTAATGTTTTTTCTTTCTTTTCTAGTTAAAAAAAAAAAAAAAAAGGATGAGGAGCATCATGAATTTCACTTAAAGCCACCTGCTACCCTTCAGGCAATGGCAAAAGAAACATTAACAAGCTCGACAGACTAGCCCGTGGAGGCTGAACTCCATGTCAGAGTGGAGGATACTGTTAATGTGCGCTAAGAGCAAGAAACCGTCTCTCTAACGAGGGGAGCAATGTTGGTAAGATTAGCATTTTGTGAGAGCAAGAAGAATATCCTGTCATTTACCAACGAAGAGAATATGGTACAAGGGTTTGGGCCAACCTCAGAGCCCCTGCAGGAAAGTTTTTGATGATAGCGAAAGGAATGAATACAGGAAAATATCTCCAAGAGGTGTGATTTTTTACATTTATTTTTGTAGCTAGGTAACTAGGAAGTATCACTTCGAAATACAAGGAAGCTTAAATGAAAGATGAGACAGAGGAGCGCCTGCATGTAAATGTTTGAATCTAATTCTCACATTTTAGTCCACTGTACCTGCCACGGAGAGGTGCTAAGACAGACAGCAAAGCCACTCAGAACACATAACTCGTGCCTTGGTTAATTTTTGTGTTAATCTCAAAGTTTTGTTTTGGTGTTTGGAGGCGAGATGGATGGATGGAGAGAACGCAGAGCGCAAATCTATTCTCTTAGACTCTGAGGCTGAGAGACTCAGGTTGCGGACCGCGGGATACACTCCAGTGCTCCCAATATTCCCTCCATGTGGCCTCACTGTAAGCTTTAGATAGATGGGAAATTATGCCACTGGGGAACTTAAAAATATCACACAGTTGGGGAAAGGAAAAGAATCTCTTCACTCATCTGGAAAATGAGAGGGCTAGATAAACAATCCCTGTGCTCCCCTCCAGGTCCTAAATTCTGTATTTCCGTGATTCCTGGAGACATATTAAGGAGTGTTTTAGGAGAGAAATGCTAAGTACAAATGACATATTTGTGGCTTCCATTTAAAATAGATATCAGATACCTGTTTATTCTTTCGGATGTGTGCATTCCCATAGAGATTTCCTGTCCCATTCTACATGGAGTTTCACTCGCTGACAGATTGAAAACGGTGTAAATAGCTGGTGTTAGTGGTTTATATTTTAACACTACAGGGGCTCAGAGAGTCTCAGCCAGCCGGGAAAGAGAAGATTTCTCTCCAGTTAAGTGGTTCCTATTTAGCCTAATTTGCTTTCCATGCAGGTGACTCTTCCCAAGTCCAGAATTATAGGTATAAGACAGTGTAAAGGACATCTTGAGTCACCTGTAAAAGTCTCTAGTGTCCTACCAGTTTTTCAAAAGAAGCCTACAGGGCGCAGAGAGATTCCAGAAACTTTAGTCTGAGGAGATGGTTGACTAAAATCAAGGGTGCCCTGTCCTACTTTAGTCCTGTGGTTAGGATTCTGGATTGCCCCTTCAAGTTCATGCATCCATTCTCCATTTGCCGTGAGGCTGATGAGAAGGCCGCAGGGATGGGGCACCTGAGGAGTTTTAGACTTTATAACCGGGAATGCCTGGATTCATCGTCTACTTAATGTGTGACTTTAAATGAGTTGTATTCACTTCTTGTGCCTACATGTCCTGATCTGTAAGATAAGGGGATGATAGTACCTACCTCAAAACATTTTTACAGAGATTAAAGAGGATAACATGCGTAAAGCATCTCTGTATTCCAGAGTCCGGCGCAGAGTAAACATAGAATTCTGTCTTGCCTTGTTCAAGGTGTTGAGCTGAAGTGCGCAAAGCCCTCCCTTCCTTTCTCACATCCTGGGCTTGGCCTGATGTTGCCAGATGTTGCCGGAATCTAAACTGAAAGCACGAAGGTAGATGGGCCTCAGACGTATCAAGGAGCAATAATTTTAGTAGGCTCCAAGGGTAGGAAGAGAGGATATCGTCATAGCTATCCATAATAATGACACCAATTAGCTTCTACTTAATGAGCTCTTACTGTCCCGGCCAAGGGGCACTGTGCTGAATACTTTCCATGAGTTATTTCACTGCACACCACTGTGAAACAGAACTGTTACTCCCATTTCACCCAAGAAGAAACTGAAGCTCAGAAACTAACTAGCAGAACTGATACCTTAATACTCTATTACCCGTCTATGGCAAGGCTTCAGAAATCACTACAGACATGAAATTGCCCCAGAATTAGACTTGTATGGCATATGCCTTGGTAGTCTGCATTGAATCCCAAATGACCTCATTTATTTGGTGATGAACAGATGCATCGTGTAAAATTAGGTGAGTGCTCAGTATGGACTCGGCAGTGTGCTCAGTGTGAGCGTTAGCAAGATGATAAAGCACAATTGTTGCATCTACACTGCTCAATGTTTAAGGCACAAAGACGCAAACCAGGTAAGGCAACGCAGCATTTTTGGGATGGACACCCACCGTCTGCCAATCTGTCCCCACAGCTATAGGTGTTTCCTTAGGTACAAGCTCTGTGAACACAGGGATGATTCCTGATGGGAAGGAAGGTGCTTCACGCAGAGTCACCACCTACACACATCAGTACCCGATCCAAAGGTTAGCCCCTTAAAAGAGGCCTGGGTCTCCTCGCTCTGAACACTGCCTGCTGCAATAATCAGGATGGGTCATAAATTGTCAATTGAAGTGGTCTTTATTTAAGTGGTTGAGGGATATTTGGACTGGAAAAAAAAAGAAGTGCAAGATAAATGCAATTTGCTTGTAGAACAAAAAGAAAACAATCTAACAGCCCCGAATATCATGCAAATTGCAGTTATTTATTATCAGACAGTGTTACACATGGTTATTACTAAACAAAATATGCTGCGCTGTGTCCCACCGAGCATTATATTCGGAGACGTGTATCAAGATATAGACTTTTCCTTACACAGAACACTACTTTGAAACAGTATTCCTTGTCAGGGAATTACATTTGTATTTCTGCCCCAGCCTGTCCCCTGTGGTCACATGAAAGCCACGGTGCTTCTCTTTCAGGCTGGCCCTGCGATGCGCTGGCACAGAACATGGGTCACCAGAAAGGGCGGAGAGGCCTGGGGGAGATGGCTACGGGGGTGGCGAGGAACGGGGTCTGAACATGCACCATCCTGTGCTGAGAACACATTTTTCTTATTTTACCAAACTAAACCAACAAATATCCATTTTTTCCCCTCCTCAACTTCAATGCATTTCTTATTAAGGAATATGTTTTCGAGAAGAAAGACTCTTGACAAAATATCTGAGCACAAAAGAATGATCAGGACCCGGAGAAGCCAAGTTTCTATGAAGTGGGGAAGGAGGGGGGGGTGAGGGGGAAGAGAGGACAGGGGAGGGGAAGAGAGGATGGGGGAGGGGAGGAGGAGGGGAAGAGAGGAGGGGAAGAGAGGAGGATGGGGAGGGGAGGACTGTGAGGGGAGAAGGGAAGGGGAGAGAAAGATGGGGAGGGGAGGGGAGGAAGATGGGGAGGGGAGGGGAGGGGAGAAGAGGACTGGGAGAGGAGGATGAGGAGTGGAGGGGAGGAGGGGGAGGGAGGAGGGGGAGGGAGGGGGAGGGGAGGGAGGGAGGAGGGGAGGGAGGGGGAGGGGAGGGGAGGGAGGGAGGGGGGGAGGGGAGGGGAGGGAGGGAGGAGGGGAGGGAGGGGGAGGGGAGGGGAGGGAGGAAGGAGGGGAGGGAGGGGGAGGGGAGGGAGGGAGGGAGGAGGGGAGGGAGGGGAAGGGGAGGGAGGGAGGAGGGGGAGGCAAGGGGGGGAGAAGAAATGTTATGCTTCCACCCCTTGTTGGAAAATTAAGGGCCTTCCTTTAAATCACAATTTCCCTTTGCTCTTAATAAGATGACAGTCTAGAACACTCGGCCTGCTGCTGAGAAAGTGACTTCTTGCTGTCTTTAGATTACACAAGAGCTCTGCATTTAATCTCAGAAGGCTGCCAGAGGTTTGGAGGGGAGATGACAGAGCAAGACATAGTGGTGGCCTACAGGAAGTGGGTGTTACGTGCTAAGAAATCAAAGCTTATGCATGTGTGCTGTGCAAGCAATCATCCCATTTCCTTTGTTCTAGCTGGAGTCAAAGGACAGACACAAACCAGCACCTTTGCTCAGCCACTTAGGTGACCAAGAGCAATAGGGAGGGATTGAGAAGAGAGAACCCTGAGAGCACAGCTTGAAGAGTACCAGGCCTTAGGGGTTGAAAAGTGACAAATGGGCAGGGTGCGGAGGCTCACACCTGTAATCCTAGCAGTCTGGGAGGCTGAAGCAAGTGGACTGCTTGAGATCAGGAGTTAGAGACCAGCCTGAGCAAGAGTGAGACCCTGTCTCTACTAAAAATAGAAAAACTAGCTGGGCACTATAGTGGGGCACCTGTAGTCCCAGCTACATAAAGGCTGAGGCAGGGTGTCCCTTGAGCCCAGGAGTTTGAGGTTGCTGGGAGCTAGGCTGGGGCAACAGAGACTTGAAAATAAATAAACTAATTAATTAAAATAAAAGGGACAAATGGGAAGGTCACACACCCAAGAGTCATCAGGAGGTAGAGGCTAGAAATCAGCTCCCTCAACTGATGCCAAACCCTGGTCCCAATTTCCACGGTGTTCCAAGGAGCAAAGAACTGATGCCACATCCCTCAACACATCCTCCCTATCTCAGGAACTCTTTCTGAGAAAGGTCAAGGTTGTAACAGTATGAGTCTGCTTTGTTCTTTCTCTTGAAAAATCCAAGTTCAGGAGACAGAAGCCTTTTTCGCAGAAAGAAACTTTTCCTTTTAATTAAATAATCAGTAAAAATTTCTTCCTAAGCTTTAAATAGTCCCTCAAGGGAGCTGCTAAGCCAGATGCTGAAGAGAGATGGTCCTCATCTTTCTCTAGGAAGAATGGGCCCCATTTCCTACAAAAAAGAGCCATTTACCTTTATGGAGGTCCTCTCGGCCTTGGAAACTGATTTTTCTTGGTATCAGTAGAATCTTTCAATAAGGGAAAAATCTCAGGAGTGTGAGCAATTGGAAGATCATGAGTAAGTTTAATTACTACTACTTTGAAATTCATGGGTTACATCTTTCAAAGACACATGTTAAATAATCTGATTTTAACCATGATGCATGTAAGACACCAAAATATAAAAATGTATTTGCACACATACATGTATTTATAAGTCTGTCTATATGTATCTGCATTTATCATTAAGGAAAATACATACTTCCCTGTTCAATTATCTGTCATCCCCACAGCCAAAGCCCTAACTGGTGGTGTTTCCAAGAACCATTTATTCATGTGTTCATTACTGAGCATTTGTAACGGGTTAAATCATGTCCCTCTTCAAAAAAAAAAAAAAAAAATACGCTGAAATTATAACTCCCAGTACCTCAAACTATGAACTTATTTGTTAACAGCAGTGATTTTCAACCAGTGTACCGTGAAAAATGTTTTAAAGATCATTAATTTAATTATGCTTGAAAGAAGTTCAAGGCACGGCAAATAAATATTTTTTTTTACTCTTTTTTACTTTTATTTGATCAAGATAACTTAAATGTGCCAAGCAAGTTTAACCATAGGTTCAAGTGTGCTATGAGTTAAAAAAGGTTTAAAAATAAACCCTGGTCTATAGGATCTTGGCAGATATAATTGGTTAGTTAGGGTGAGGGCATGCTGGAACAGCGAGACTTAATCCCATATGACTCATGTGCTCTTAAAAGAAGAGAACAGACAAGTGAGAAAGAAGACGCCATGAGGATGGAGGCTGATACTGACATAGTCCCCAGCTGGCCAAGGAACACCAATGGTTTCCAGTGGAACTTGAGAAGCAGAAACAGCCAAAGGACTCTTTCCTATAGTGATCAGAGGCAGCATGGCCCTACAGATTCTTGATTTTGTACTTGTAGTTTCCAGAACAGTGAAACAACCTGTCTTGTTCTAATCCACCCAGTTGTAGTACCTTGTCACGATGGCAGCCTAGGAAACTGACAGTGTCCATGTGTGCCTGCCCAGGACGGTTGGACTCCAGCTTCACAGAGCATCAAATCTAGATGTCAGCGCCCCCCTGCACTACCATTCCATCTTGAGTCATAAAACTTAAAAAATAATTACTTAATCAAGTTTAACCCCAGCTTTCAGTTTTTTCCTTGAAGTCCCATCTTCAAATACCATGAAAGACAAAGAGCCAGAAAAATGAAGGAACACCACAGTGCAGCAGGAAAGTATAAGAATTTCTTTTTCTTGGGAACCCTGGGAAATTCAAATTTATGTCTTCTATCCTTAGGGTTAAAGTGGCAGCTATGATTTTAAGATGTCTTGAAAACATTTGTGACTTGGGCCATAATTAGCGATTAAAGGGATTTACTTACAGGTACCCTTCAGATTCCTGGTGAGTTTGCTGGCAGAATCCATACTCTATCCAAGGGAAGGGAAGTGGGGGTGGGGGGCTGAATAAACATCAGGTAAATCAGATCCATGGCCAAAAACCTACCAAGATTGGGTCAAGTGGGAAATTGTTTTGTTTTTTTCTCCTCTAGATCATTTTTAACGGAAGTTTCTCAACTTTGGATTTATACACTAGTAAATTTTAAAAGTAAACTAGTAAAATTTAAGAGAAAAATAAAGGACAAGAATTAGGTAGCAAATTTTTTATTTTCTCTCATCATTAATTCTTAAAAACAGGAGGTGCATTTTTTCTTCACCAAGGTAGAGAGGACATAATCTCAGCTTGAAGGACACTTGTTGACACAATGACCTCCCACTACCTTTGTTCTCCTAATTTTTCTCATTCCTGCCCAGGTTCTGGGCCTTCCTGGCCTTGGCCAGCATCAGTTCATGGACCAGAATTTTGAAACCACTCTTCCGGAGAATGTTATCACTATCCATCTTGCTTTGCCTCTCTACAAATACGGATATGAGCTCAGGCCCCTACCAGGAGAATGACAAGTGAGATTAATATGCCACTGCTGAAAATATTAACCTCTGCTGGACACTAAAAGCTTTGGGACCTGCAGATCTGTTTATCCAACACTGTATCCCTAGCACCCAGCCGAGTGCCCAGCACCAGTGTTCAATAAATATTTGTTAATAAAAGGAAAAAGGGTATTGTATGAGTAATTGTTGAAGCCTCCTTCCTTGACATCCAGGTCATTAAACAAACCAAACTATTATCTTTTTTATTCTTCTCATATCTTTTCTTCCTTCTTATCCTGATGCTCATCAGTGAATAAATGTAATTTGTGAGATGTTTGGGTCTCCCAGATGACCACTAAAAGATGACGAAATAGAAAACAAACAAAAAAAAAGGGAGAGGTGGTTAGAATAATGATCAAAGACTATCCCAAGATTCAGGGTAAGCAATGACTCCCTAAAACTCAGAAACAATTTTTGCAGCAAAGAATGTATGGAGCCAAGAAAACTATGTCTTTTTGTTATAAGAACTATTTCATGAGAAGCAATTATTATTGTCAATATGATTAGGAGTATATTTATTAATAAAATGTACATGGCTCCTTATGCAACCCCAAAGTAGATCCCTGAAAAACAAATTCTGACCTTGGCAACTCTAACATGCTATATAAATAAAATGGGGGGAGTGTTCAGGGAAATAAGCCAAGAGCTAACCATTGGTGAAGTTCACTGTGCCTCTAGTCTCTGCTGAGCTCTCACTGTTTGAGTTCCTGCTATGGTTCAGGGAGCTCCCTACTGGTTCCCTGCAGAACAGTCGCAATCCTTGCCCTTCCTGCGCCCTTCCCACTCAGAGGCTCCCTGGCAGCTGCCGGGAGCGAAGTCAGGTGAATCTCCTCATCCTGCCCGCCTTCCTGTTCTCTCTTGCCCTCCACTCTTCCAGTTTCTTCAGGATCTTGGTTCTGTTCCACTTGCAAATCTTCAATCTCTTCCACTCTTCTTTACTTCTACCTATACACATGCTCAAGTCTCAACTTTTCTTTATAAAGAAAAAAGAAACCAACCAAAAAACCCAGAGACTTTCCCCTCAATCCCAGTCTTCTTAAACAGTATTAATGCCTTTACCTCACACCCATCCACTCTTCAAACCGTGGTACACTGACATTTGGAAATATTCTAAGTCCATGATGACTCCCTAATTATATCAAGACAAGAGACCTTTTCCTCTTCTTCCCCATTCATCTCGGTCTTGTAAGAGTGTGTGAAACTGTTGATCATCCCTTCCTTCTGAAATGCTTCTCTGCCATGATATCAAGGCCTTTTGACCTTGATAGACCTTAAACCCCCCCCCAAGTTTATTTTTATGACTTCTCTGACTGAAATTAAAAAAAAAGAGAGAGAGCAAAGTATTACAGGGGCATAAATGTTTTTGGTTATACCAATCACTCTAATAACATGAGTCATGGTTACAGGGATTCCCCATCACCCAGATGGCGGTTCTTGTACCCAATAGCTAGGTTTTGCCTATCTCCTCACCCCTCCCCTTGCTTAATTTCCAAGCTTTATGTCCCTCTATGCACATTGGTGCTCATGGGTTTAATACTGAATACATGTGGTATTTGTTTTTCCATTATTTAAATACTAGTCTCTCTGTTCACTCCTACTACCCCAGGAATTTTAGCTCTTACCCAAGACCTTTGAATGACCTCACCCATTCTGATGGCTTCGCTTATTTTCTCTGTGCCAACAACTTCCAAATCACTCATGTTTCAGACATAGTTTCAGTTGTTTATAGATGTAGATGTCCTGTAGATATTTTAAATTTATCTCCTTTCTTTAGCCTGGGACAAATTCCACTTCAATACATCCTCAGTTTTGTTCATTGCAACACTCTCTGGGGCCCTCGTTTCCATGACTAGGCCCAGCTGCTCAGAACTGGAGACTTGCTCATCCTGACTCCTTCCTGTCCTTGACGCATGCCCTTGACTCCTTCCTGTCCTGACTCATACCCTTGACTCATGCCTTACCTCCAAACACATGTCACACCCAGCTATCTCCCTTTAACCCACTTCCAACCCACTAACTCAGCCTGCACAGGTGCTGTTTGTTAATATGCTTCCCTGTTCAAAAATCCTTGTTTTCCTAATAATTTTGCTTTATGGGAAGAAAGTAAGTGTGCTGATTGATAACATGAGTTGATATCATACATTTTATAGCAAATAAAACATAAGCTAACATTTCAGGTGCTTAAAAAAACACAAAACAAACGTTTTATGCTGTCATTAATTTTTGTGTTAGGCATTTGGATCATTTCTAGATGGAGTTATAATATCATGCAGAAAAGATTCCACAGCCCAAATGTTGCTGCCTAGCCACCTGCACTTGGTTTGTCCTGTATTTCCCTGAAATCATTCCCCTTCAGGTTGTGGAGGGTCAGGTGAGTGGGGGAGCCAACTGGATGAGCCTGTGTTATATGTATCCCTGTATGGGATGCACATTTGAGTACCTACTATTGTCAAGATCTGAAATACAATTACTTAATATGCTCTAATCCAAAACCCTGTAAGAGAGGTATTATCGACTCCATTTTGTAGGTGAGGAAAATGAGACTGAGAGAGATGCAGGGTCTAATTGTCCTACAGTCACTTAGCTAGCACATGGTAGAGATAGGATTTGATTATGTACCTTAACTCCAGGTAACAGGTTATTTCTGGAATGCCACAACAGCCCTTTTAAATCCCGTGATACCCTGAGTGTGATTCTATCAGTCCTGGAGTTCTGAAAGTAAGCCTGGAATATCTTGGCCTTAATAGCCATTGTCCCACAGTGGAGAATATCCAGCCTCTACAATGACTAGCTCTGTTAAGCCTGCTTGGATATCAGGCTTGGATCTCTTTGCATGAAAAGCACCCACATGCCATGACTAAAGAGACTGAAACTATGGGTATCAATTTCTGTTTTCAGGTCCCTGTGAAAAGCAACTCAAAGACAGCAGGAAATGAAGGAAACCTATAATAACTGGGGGTTTCTCTCTCTTTTTTTTTTTGGTCATTGTTGTTTTGTTTTGCTTTTCCTTGAAAGAAAAGAAGTGCTTTATAAATTCATTCCTTTAGAGATACATAGGGATGAAAAGCAATAAATGTAAAATAATATTACTCTAAGTACAGGGAAATGGTAGCTATTTGACTCACCTTCGTCATTGTCTGCTTAGACTCATATTCCCTTCTCACTGTGTTCCCATGACAGCATCTCTGCTTGTCATTGTTGCAAATACCCATGTTGTGCGTGTGTGTGTGTGTGCGCGCGCATTTAGGTGTGTGCATGATGTGAGAGGGAGCAAGATGAGGGGACAGTTCTCCCAGAGCCCTTGCCATTCTAGGGATATTAGGAAGACCAATTTTAGCTGAAAGATCCAACCTATATTCTCTAACTTAATACCGAAAGCAATCAGCCTAATCTTTTTGTCTGATTTTTAAGTTTTTCATCTACTTGACTGATTCCCAATCCGATGGTGAAGAGTAAAAGGGTATGATTAACTCTCATGTTCCTAACTCAATCCTCAGAGAAACTCCATGTATTCTCTCTTATCCTCATCTTACGGTGGAGAAAACTGAGGCTTGCAGCCTTTAAGTAACTTGCCCACTTCTGTTTGATTAAACGACAGGAGACCAGAAATGAAAAGTCAAGCGTGTTCAACTCCAAAGCTTGTGCCTGCATGCAACCACCGAACCATAGTGCTGGTGCTTAAAGCTGGTGATTTCCGGATCTCGTCACTGATAACCCCAGGTGGATTGTCTGCAGGAGAACCTCAGCTCCTCCACACCTGTGCCTTCAGTTACCCGTGAACGAGTAAACAGTAGTCTCCTCTCCTTAAATGCATTCACACAGAGAATTTTACACGTCGCTAACCTTCCCATCTCACAAGTAGCATGTTGTGGTTAAATAATCCTCAGTGCTCTGATTCCCTCAGAACGGGTCCTTTCTTTTTTAGGTCTTAATTCATGCTACAGAACAGGTGGTGCTGCTCTCTCAAAGCACAGAGGCTTGGCTCAGTGCTTTGAGCTCTTCTAAGCACCCACAGGAAGTTTACCACAAATAGACCCACAACCCAATACTAATTTCCTGTCTTCTAATCTTTGGGTTCCTGAGAAGCAGCTATCTGATCAAGTTCAGAAGGCAGAGTCAGACTCTGGTCTCGGCAAACTCAGAGTTCTTCCCTCCAGATGTGGTTGCCCAGTGCTAAGTACACCTCCCACAGCAGTTTTCAACAGAAGCTCCCTGGCCTCTCTACCCCTACACGGCTCTCAGCTATGGCCGGTGGTATCTCCGTCAACCTAGCCATGCACCACTTCAGAGAATCCCAACGTATTATTAAAAGACGTTTCCTACAGCAAGCAGAGAAATGAAACGTTTCCCTATTTCAACTATTTTCCTTTCTCAAACAAAAAAATTAAAAACAACTCTATTCATTATAAAGGAAATCAAATTTTTTTTGGAAAAAATTATTTATCTTAAATTTTGGGAAAGAAGCTGATGGTACTTGTGTGAATGCTGGTGCACAAGGAGTTGATCACTTATGTAGGAAGAAATAGTCTCTGGGCATTCCCTTTGCCTCTGTTCTCCAACCACCGCCCCACCCCTCAATCCAGACAAAAATAAAAGACCAGAACAGGGTGAGACCAGATAAAGAAGTGGGTGCTGATAGGGAAGAAATATGTGTTGAAGCTGAACCACTGAACTGTATGTAGGTGTTGGCAGTGTGGAGTGAAGACTGGATAAGGCCTGTCTCTATCCTCCATGAGTTTTTACTCATCAGGCAAATCAGTTGCACCTTCCTAAATTTGCTTATGAAACCACTCCATATTGTATCTTTCCATTTACTGAAGCCTTCCACGTAAATTCAGTCTTTTTACCAGCCTGTCCTCGTCCCTTCTTAGAAATAGCATGTTTCTAAGAAGTACCCATGACAGTTTAAGAATATAAACATCATCGGATGTTACAGGAGACAGGTGCCAAGCCAGAACTGGTCTGAATTATTCTTCACCTATGGCAAGGGAGAAAGTGGGCTGAATGAACTAACAGATTTTCTGTCGCCAAGCTAGTTCAATTACCAGATGACTTTTGATGAATACTTCATTAGGGAGTCTGCCCTGTCCTTCCCCCTTTTGAATTTTAAGAAGAAATGAAATCTCCTAACATTTTTTGCATATCCCTAGAGCAACACTTAACACTTGCTCCTTTGACCATCCGACGGCTTGAAGTTCCACATTTGAACACTTGCATTTCCTATGCCTGGCCTTCAGCAGGTGATTCATGCACATTTCAGGAAGGGGAGGGAACACAGTAAAGTTAGCAGTGCAAAGGGTTATGGCTCTGTTGGTATAAAGTGGTACCTGGGTTGTATAAAAACAATGAGATCTTTTACGTTTTCTGATTCACTCTGAGGTTCATTTTGCTGGAGCGTGGGTTTGGGATAGTGCTGCAGACACTGCCTCACGCAGTGAGGAAATCCATTTCTTGATCTAGGCCAAGCACTGCATACCTGTGGGCCTGAGAAAACCCACCAGTTTCCAGAGGCTTCTTTCACTCCTGCCTATGAGGTCTTAGGCCTGATTCTCTCCCAGACTTCATCCCCCTTTATAGCCAAAAGTCAGAAGCTTTCTGCTTCTTCATTTCCTGACATCAGTAATCAGTCGAGCTCTTTTACCAAACCAGAGAATCACTAGAAATATTCACCGGAGAGGTCAATATACTGAGCTGTGTGGCCTTTTCCCATTCAGAGAATATTCCATGTCTTTATGTTCTTACACCCCAAAAAACCTGGTCTGTGCCAATCTACATGTAATGGCAAAGGGAGGCAAGATGAGGAGGAACCCCGCCCAGCCCAGGACGCGGCTCTTCCAAAGGCAAACTCATTACGACCTAGCGCCTGACAGGTTCAGGGACAACCTGTCTCGTCAGGGGCCCTTCAGGCTGTTTTAAGCTCTCACACGCAGCTCTGTGTCACAAGAAGCACAGCAGGTCTTGGCAATAGACACTGAAAATGTCGGATAGTGAAAGAGGGTGATTGGGAGATGTCAGTGAGGGCTGGGGAGAGAACATTTGCAATGTTTGCAGTATAAACAAAATAACAACCAAGTAAAAAACGGCCTGTGTTGCTAGTGAGATGGGGCGGTTGGAGGGGAGGAAACAGGAGGAGAAATGCCGGCCCGAGTGGGAAGGGGGTCAGACTTCCACACAAGGGAAACTAGAATCCTGGAATTCAGCCTCATTCATTTGACTAGCATTTTATATACTCCCAACTCTGGTGCCAGGCACAGAAGACATAAATATGAGGGCGACAGATAGCACTTCGCAGGGTAATGGCCATTGGCTTTAGAACCGAACACACCAAGATTTAAGCCTTCAGCACTCGCCAGTCATGATTTGGGTCAATGAAAAAAGTCTCAGAACCTGCTTAGTTTCAACCTATGTAAAATAAAGTAATAGTCCCATGAAAGTTTAAATTGTTTTAGCATGATTTATTATTTTATTATACACTTTATAAAATTATAAACAAAAGCCCAAATGCGCGTTCCCTCCTTGGGAAGGGAGTTGACATCTTTCTTAATGGTGATCTGGCTGTCTTCTAAAGGAGGCCCTACTGTTTCTCTAAATACCCTTCCCTCAAATATTTATTTCCCACCTAGAAAAATGGAGCTGCAAAAGGTTTAAAAATTTAAATGAGATATTGCATGGAAAACACCTGCCTCATAGTAGACACACCCAAAATGAAAAATGATAGACACAATTCTTGCTTTAGGACAGCTGTTCTTAACCTGTGGGTTGCAACCCCTTTTTAATAATGAAAATACACTGCGGCATTAGGAAGGTTGAGAACCACTGCTTTAGGAGAACTCAGAGTCTGTCGGTGGGGAGGAAAGGGGGTGGGACAGAGGCTGAATATTTGGAATAATTACTCACAATTGAGTATCATATTAGATACACAAACAAAGTTGGAACACCAAGTGGGGACGTTGATCCCCTATGGAGCAATGAGAAACTTCATGAGGAAGGGAAACGAGGAGAGGTTTCCCCACGAGGGTCCAGGACATTGAAGCGTATATTTGAAATTAGAGAGGTGCGTCAAGCACAGTGTGTTTGCCCAAGTAAGAAGAAATCTAGGGCTGAGCTTAGAGTAGGAAGTGTGGAAACACACAGGGATGTGTCTCATCCTTCATGTCCAGGGTATGACATCACCCATGACAACTTACCTGGTTCTTCTCTGCTGCAGGTAATGACAGACCACTGAAGTCTTTTCACCCCTAGAGTGATCTTAGAAATGCCACTATCCTCCAATAATCACTCATGATTCAAACGGTATTAGATACACAAACAAATTGAATTGGAACAAAAAAAGTGGGGAAATTGATTCTCTATAGAGCAATGAGTAGTTTGGAGGATACGTTGTAATGAGGGCTCAACTAGAGGAAGCGTTTGGGAAGCCCCATAGGCACAGAATCCTCATCACCCAGGTGTGCTTAGCTCCTGTCATCTATTACAATAGAAGAGCATCAGAATTAAGAAAGGGCCAAGGGGAAGGAAGGGTCCGATCAAAGGTGTTCAGCTGCTAAAGGGATCCAGCTGGAGGACACAGTGCATGTTCTCCTTTAAATCTGATCCTTTTCTGATAACACTTGTTATTAACATAGTTTTATTTACCTAATTATCTTAAAACTACTTTTAAACTTTAAAAAACTTCTCTGTAGTTAATGATTTAACTCCCTAAAGATGATTTATGAGATTCTGCCACTCTCTGAAATCTCTCTTAATTGACTTAGGCATATCAGCATGTTGAGTTCTTGCCCTGTGCAAGGCCCTGGGCACCCCGTACGTTTGCAGTGCAAAGATGTTCACAGCGAATCGTATGGTCCTGCCCAGGAAGGGGCTGCCCGTCTCACTGGAAAGACACAAACATGTACCAAGTGCACGGAGCCGTTGGAAAAACAATTGGCAACTCCAAATAACGGTACAAATTATGCAAAAATAGCAGGAAAGAGAAATGACTGAGAGGCAGCATTTCCTGAAATCGAGAGAGAAGCCAGGATGTACAGGGGAGGTAAATTCAGGGACTTGGAGAGAACCGCCTCCTTCTGCCCCACTCAGCACAGAATTTCTATATTCATTTCCCCAAATACACTTGAAAAAGCATCACATTTGGAGAAGTACTCATGACCAAGTGTCATATTCAGGACAGCCTCAGTTTTCATTTTATTTTTCAATGATTAATCCCGAAGGATGAGATATTTTGGCCACAAACTGATCAGACCTCAGGGCACTGCTCTTAGCGGCCTCGATGCTTATTTATTTTGGGTGGGATTCACTAGCCCATCAAGAAAATCTGAGGCTGACCATGAACCCTTTCGCCAGCCTCGAGGATGTGGAGGGGAAACACACATTTATACATGAAATAAACTTTAAGTATTTTAAGCTCCCTGGGGGAAAAAAGGAGTCATTTTAATTTTGAAAGGTTCCCCCTGGATAAATAACAATAACATGAATGAACCAGTTAATAATGACTAGCTGAGCTCCCACTCCACTCTAGTTCAGGCACTGTGCAGAGGAAGTTTGGAAGATGCATGAAAAGTGAAATTCATGGCAGAGAGAACGAGGGGGTGAGGCCAAGATTCTATTTGTCTTTTTATCTGTGACTCAGTGCAGGAAGGGAGATGGCTGGGCGTGGGGACGCAGGGAGAGAGAGGAAACACAGTGGAATGAACACTTCGGATCTTTGGTTGTGCACTTCAGACCACAGCTACCTAATGTCAATAAACCAAGTATCTAACTTCGTGGCTATACATGTAATTTTGAATGTTCTAGAGGCCACATTCTAAGAGGTAAAAATAAATAATGAAATCATTTTGACATATTATATCTTTAACCCAATATATTCTGAATATTTTTACTTTGCCCCTTGGATGAGCTGCAGTTCACCTGGTCAGTGGCCACACAAGGCTGACTGCCATCTGACCAGAAAGAGCAAGTACACTTGGGCACAAAAAAGGCCCACCAATTAATAGGTAAAATTTGGCTTGAAACTGTCTTTGGAGAGCACATGCAGATTGGTGGAGCCAGGGATGGCTTCCAAGGGAAGAGATTTGGAGGCAAACCACCTCCCCAGGCTAGCAAGAGGACGCCACACAGAAAAGAAGGCAGAGAGGCTCAGTAGAATTGACCATCCAGAGAACTGTCCAGGTGTGAGAGGGACACCAGAGAGGGAAGATGGAGGAGGAGACCATCAGGGCCTCGGAGCCCCGTCTGCCAGGCTTCTGGATTCCGACAGCAGCCTGTGTGAGAGGAAAGAGTATCCCTGACTCCACAGCAAGCTTCTGGCTCCTTCACTGGCTACCATCTCCTTCAGGACAGGCCTACTTAATGCTGGTCATCTTTCCATCCTGACCTCTCAGGGAAAGGAGCCATCTGTTCTATTCCAATTTAGCTTCCTCTCCAACTCCACTTCCAAGAAGGATGGGAGCCGAAAACTGGGAGTACACACTAAGCATGTCATTTCGCGTGGCAGTGATAGGAGTGCAGCGTCCTGCGGTGAGTGAAGGGTTAAAGGTGTGAACCACCATCAGGAATCCTCCCTAAACTCTGTCTGTCCTTCCACAGGGAAGACAAAGAGAAAAAAGAGCTCTGAAAAGGTGCAGGATTTTTAACCTGTCTCCTGTTCTCTCTCCGGCTCTCCCTGGACTTCTATTTCCTGGAGGCTTCCAGGTTACACCGCCTAGAAATAGTCCCACTGGGAACTGCCCCACCATGAGAAGACCCACAGTCCAGAGGTCTGGCCCAGCATCTATACTCCGGGAGACTTCTGCAGGCTGTCAGCCTCGCTGCCCCTCAGTGTCCATTCTGTCCATATAGGCTGAGTGCTTTAAGGAGGAGAGGGGTGGGACTCAGCTGTGAGCCTTGGAGAAACAGGAAACACCATTGGGTGGGGTCTCTGTGGGAGGATCCCCTCCCCGGTGGATTTCAACCATGTCTGTGCATTAAATTCGTCTGGGAAATTTGAAAACAGGAATCCACAGGGTGCACCCCAAAACAATTAAATCAAAGTCCCTAGGGGTGGGGGGAAGACCAGATCACCACTGTTTTTATTTTTTCAAATCTTCCAAGTCATTCTCTGAATAGCCAGAATTGAGAGAGCCCTCTGCTGCTATAAACCAGCCAGCCAGCCAGATAAGGACTCACGGAAAGGAATACCTTGGCCTGTAGGCTATTTCTCCTGGGCATCTTGAAAGGGTGATCAAAGGCAAAACAAACATAGCCCAGGGGCATTGCTCCCCCCTGGGTGGCTTGCCGTGAGTGCATGGTTCAGATGGTTCAGAAAAGAACCTGAGCGCACATATGGGAGAGAGAAACTCAAGACCCTGGACATGGCGAGGAAATCACAGCCGTGATTTAGAAATAATGATGACCAGAATTATCTTCGGATTAGATGATAGAGCTGTTTGTTTTTGTTGAAATGAGAACATAACAAATAGTGGATTAGGTTGATACTATTTGTTTATTTATTTTGGATGATGGATTCTGATTTAGGAAATTTTCGCATAGGAGATAAGGCAAATACTTACAGTCCCCGATCTCTCCTACGTATTTTAATAGCAATTTAAATTTGACTTCAAAATGGTCGTATTTTTACATTTTTTTTTATCATCAGTTTTAAGGAGTTGGGCCGCTGACACTGTTCACAGTTAAGGAAATTGAGTCTGAGACACTTACAATGAACGAAGAGGACTCAGGTCACACAGCTGGTTAATGGTTGAGCTTGGACAAGGGTTTACATTTTCATTTATTTTCTGGTTATTTTTAAATTCTGAAGGTCCGTGGAAACCCACTGACAACTCTCTTCCCCCATCAGGTGACTGTAAAGGGTGCTGGGTCTTCATGGTGCCCGGGGATAACACCTCTCGGGGCTGCTCTGACCAGGCTGTTCAATCACTATGGAGGTACATGAGGACTTGGCCACTGGCAAACCACAAAGAGCCTTTCCCAGCCTTTCCCTTCTTCAGACCCCAGAACTTTCCCTTCTAAGCTACTAGAAAAGTCAGTAGGTACAGCCTGTCAATGTCCTAGCTGGGCAGCCACACTGCCTCTACCCCAGCATTTGGGGGCATCTGAGCACCTCTAGAGACCTGGAGGCCAAGCTTCTGATGAGGGGTGGTGAGAGCTCCCATGGCTTAGCTCAACAGGAGCAGGCAAATACTGGAATAGAGAGGTGACTTTCAGCAGAGAAGACTTGCCTATAAATCAGATCACCTGCAGACCTGCACCTGAGCCCGAGGGTGACTTTGACTGCAATAAATGAACAAATCAACACTGTAAGGGCCAGTGTGCTCTGCCCTGCATGGACCTTCAGAATGAGAGGCTAGCCCTTTTCGGATGACCTGGGAGGAGAGAGAGTGTTTCCAGGCAGCAGCAAACAAGCATAGTTCCCAGGGTGCAGAGAGGGCTGCCCTGGGCTGTCAGAGGCACTGCAGGCACCAGCACCAGAGCCCCCTGGGTGGCCTCCTGTGGCTGGTTTGGGGTTGTTTCAGGGATGTCACCATAGCCAACAGAAGATGGGGAACAGGAAACAACAGACAACCCCCAGAAGGACTTGGGCAGCACGCTAGGGCCTCCCACAGCTCTGGGGAAGGGATTCCACAAGAGGTTTCATTCCCCCTCACTGGGTGGAGGTAGAGCCAGAGAATGGCTTGTCCGGAATCCTATTCTGAGTACTTTAAGCCCTGTGAAGCCAGAGGAATGGAGTCTCAGGAAGAAATAGCAGCTTCTGCTGTTCTCATTTGAATTGTCTTAAGTTCCAACTACTCAAACTCAAGATAAGTTCTCAGACTTCAGCTGAGATACTAAGGTGCGTATTTTCAGCCATGGTGATTTCTGAGCAAGGGTGTTTCATAAATAGCTGCCTACTTAGCTTGTCTGTAACACCAACATTTCTTGTACCACACACAGCTCAATGTGCAAAGCTGTATAGTCAGACAAAAACCTGGGTTCAAATTCTGCCTCTGCCACTTACTAGCTGAAACACCAAGAGGCAAAGTGTTCATGGGTTTTGTTTTTGTTTGCTTTATAAGCCTGAGGTCATTTCCTCATCTCTAAAATCATGAAAACAATATCTGCTCCACAGGGCTGTTGAGGGTTACATGAGATGATGTTGGCACAGGGGCTCAGTCACGTGAGCGGTGAGCTGCGTGTATTAGGCGAGGCCCCCAGAGTGCCCCGATCTGCCTTGGCACACAGACATGGAGATCTCTGTCACCACCTTGTCCTCCAGAGGTCAGGGTGCCGCTGGTGGGCATCCCTGAGGGGTGCAGGACCTATCCTTCTCCATTCTGTGTCCCCCCTGAAAGGCATGTGAAGGGCATTGCAAGTCTAACTGCTGTAATCCCTGGCTGTGCTCCGCACCTCCCCTCACCGCTTCCACCCGCGCCCTGAGGTGCTAGCAGCCTATTTCCCATTTGCCCACCTTCTCCCAATTTCTTCTAGATTTTCTGGCCAAAGGGGAGATCACAGAGGTTTAATCCACTGCGTATGGGGAGGGTTCTATACCTGCTTCTGAGCTCCAGCCCTCGGCATGGCTGCGACATCTGAGCGTACATAGAGCAGCATTAATGAGATACCGAGGCTTAGAATTTTATCTTCACTGCTATTGTAAAATGTTCACGGGAAAGTCCAGGTGCTGCTTTTAAAGGTGTGCACGCGCACACACACACACACACCCAATATCTCCCATTCCATAGCCTGTGGTCGGCCTGCATGTGAGGAACCAGCTCGCCGTGGACGTGCGATTCTGCAGTCTGTGAAGGCACAGTGGTAGATTACCCAAGAGAATGGCCTTACAGTTTTACAAACTATTTATTAGGCCCATCCTGGAGAGCTGTATCAATATGGCCATCGGTGAAGCAAAGCAGAAGCTATAAAAATATCATCTATCCCAAACAAGCCTCATAATCAAACAAAGCCCCGTGCTGGCTGGGACAGGTTTGTGTTCTGACACGTAAGGGCCCTTTCCATCTTTAAAACAGACCATTAAAACACCAGAACACTTTGGCTCACAGAAGTCTAAATCAAAAAGGAGGGGGGAAAAAAAAGAGAGCTCTTTTCTGCAAGACGAATAATGCCTTTTCCAGCTCCTGGAAATGGTCATTGCAATAGAGATGCAATATTGCTTTTTTCACCGTGCCTTCTCAGTTTCCTTCCAACACCCAGAAAATCTCCTAGGGGTTTAAAACTTTCCCTTCCTTCCCTCCAGGGCAATTCTTTCCACCCCACGTACATGCAGTGACTGTCCTGTGATCCCTTCACTATTATTTTGTTGTTTTCACACTAAATAAAAATATACACTTTGGCACATATTCCAGAAGGGAAATAATACTGATAATAATAACCTGAAGTTGAGTGATATCAGCCCCGTAATGTGCTCCTGTTCCCCGAGGCAGGGGAGAATAGGAAGGGCCTCAGCACATTGGTGTTTACTGTGACTAACGTTTCCAGCCAGTGCCCCTCCAACGAGCTCCAAAACACGTCTTAATAAACTGCATTCCAAAATCCCTTATATTTCCACCGTATTGCATCTGCTAGAATGAGATATAATATGTGGACTCGAGGAAAAGTGACATTCGGTGAATAAGCTGCAGAGAGTTATATAAGGAAGCTAAATCTCACTCCCCGCCACCTGGCATACCGCTTGTGGCTTCTCATGATTCTGGAAATCAATCTGCAACTAAAATTTGCATATGCGGATGCTCTGCTGTGGACTGTGGGCCAAGGAAGAGGTATGATACTGAAAGGGCAGAAGGCAAAAGAAGGAGGGGCTAACAGGGGCTGGTCTCATTCAGAGACATAACCTCATGACTATTTGCTCCCCAAAGAAATCTGAGAACCAGATAAACTCAACTTAGTAAGCCAGGGTTCGCCAGATCATCGTGCACCTCAGTCCAGAAATCTGCCATGAAATCCAGTTGTTTTTAGATCTGGGTAGTATTTGTGGACAAGGAAGGAAAGATACAGTATGGACTGAGCTTGACCAAACCCATGCAAAGGACAGACGCCGCATCCTATGCTCTCCCTACCATCCCCCTCCATTTTCCTCCCCATCATGCTGGAGACACACACCCTCTTTTTTTTCTTTTTTTTTTTTTTTTTTTTTCAAGTTCTTAAAGCTTTTTTTTTTTTTTTTTTTTTTTTTTTTTTTTTTATTGTTGGGGATTCATTGAGGGTACAATAAGCCAGTTACACTGATTGCAATTGTTAGGTAAAGTCCCTCTTGCAATCATGTCTTGCCCCCATAAAGTGTGACACACACTAAGGCCCCACCCTCCTCCCTCCATCCCTCTTTCTGCTTCCCCCCCCATAAACTTAATTGTCATTAATTGTCCTCATATCAAGATTGAGTACATAGGATTCATGCTTCTCCATTCTTGTGATGCTTTACTAAGAATAATGTCTTCCACTTCCATCCAGGTTAATACACACACCCTCTTTAACCTAAGGAGGAGGGTATGCGAGCGGAGAGGAAGAAGGTAGCATCTGGGATCACATTTTTGTGTATTTACAAAACACATGTTTTTTTCCAGAATTTAAAACCAGAAAGTTGCCCACGCGCAGTGGCTCACACCTATAATCCCAGCAGTCTGGGAGGCCAAGGCAGGCGGATCCCTTGAGCTCAGGAGTTCAAGACCAGCTTGAGGAAGCGAGACCCTATTTCTACCAAAAATAGAAAAACTAGTGAGGTGTTGTGGTGGGGACCTGTAGTCCGAGCTACTCAGGAGGCTAAAGCAAGAGGATTGCTAGAGCCCAAGAGTTTGAGGTTGCTGTGAGCTACGACGCCACAGCACTCTACCAAGGGTGACAGTGTGAGACTCTATCTCAAAAATAAATAAATGAATAATAAACAAACAAACAAACAAAACCAGAAAGTTGGGATTTACTTCAGATTTCCTTGAGCCCTTAGGAAAATGAATAGATTTCAGATGGATGGGTACTCACCCTGAGTATATGTCTGATAGGTAATTCTTAGAGAGTAGCAACTGACTAACAGACAACAAACCACCAAATGGATCCTTCCTGTCTCAGCCCTGCATGGGTTGCAGAGAATTGAACAATTACAAACAGTAAATACATCTGAATTCTGGACTCAGTCCCACTAACAATCACCTTTACCATCTTGGTCAAGTCAGCTGCACTGTCTGGTTCCAAATTACCCCCAAGAAGAAAGTTCAAGGCTGAGATCTATTATGTAACAGCAACCTTAAGATCTGATTCGTAAGAGAAACTTGCGTAGTAGCACACAGGTGCCCAGGAGGGCTTGTGAAAGTTAACGAGAGGTCTTAGCTGAAGAGTCAGCTCTCGTTGAGAGCGTTCCCTTACACCCTATAGAAAAAGAAATCTCACTAAGAAAGAAAAAATCCAGATGGTTTATGAGGAAGAAAATATTGGAACAGGTCTTTCATATTCCAACTCCTTTTAGTAGCACAGCTGGATTTTCTGTGTGAGAGAAGTTAGGAAAATCTCAGTGAGAGCTGCTAACAGTGCAAATGATATGATTTTCAGGGATGGGGTGGAGAGAAGCACCTCCTCCCTGAAAAAGTCATCACTGTGGGTCCGTGTGCTACCATAGCTTTAGACCACCGGGAGGGATTTTCATCAGTAACAACAGCGTGAAGCGGAGTTCTGCAGAGGCAAATTGCACACACAGAAATAGCTCTAACACAGCTGCTGGGAGGCAATCACACCCATAGATGAAGGCAGACCAATGGGCTCCCCAATGCCTGAAATCGGGGGCTGAAGCCACAATGCCGTGCCAAGGAGAAATTTCACCACGGCGGGGCAGTGCCTGCTTTCTCCTCCAGGCCAGTTTGGACGACCTATTTTCCCTCCAGTCCTGACTTGTTTGGGGACGCGGCCCCGTGTTGATGAGTGAGACATCTCAATACACATTCAAGGTTATATCATCAACCACCTAATATAACGTACTTTGGTCACATCACAATTCCATTGGCGTGAACCAGATGTGAAGTCTACAGGACACCATGCCAAACAGGATAAGGGATTAATATGGACAAAATATGCTTCAAGAGCAAAGGTTTTGCAAACAGGCAAGTTTCAAATCCAATGTTTTCCAGTGGAGGAATATTTTCATAAGGTCATGCAGTAAATAAGCAAAGAATAGAGAATACTTAGTTAATGCATAGCTTTAAAGCGTTCTTCATTTGTTGAACGAGTATTTCCTAAATCATCATTTCCAATCAAAGGCTAACAATTTCTTCACTGATAGCAATGATGAAATCAGGCATTCTAGAGAAGGCACAAGGCTGAGGTAGGCATGCACACAACAGCAGAGGAAGGCTGGAGTTCCAGACATTGTACAGATCTCAACTTTAATAAATAGGAAGACAGCTGGGATTAAAAAATATGCTAGATGATGACTTTGTACTTAAAAATCTATACCCTTAAGTGTGTAAAGAAATTAGAAATGAGCAAAAGAATATTACTGGACATCTTCAGTGGAAAAGAATGCATTGTTTAGAGCACACCTTACTGGGTCATTTCATTCTAGACTTCCACTGCCTTTGAGCTATCTTACAACTCCGTAAATTAGATAATTGAGAGCAAAGCAAAATAGTTCTTGTCCATAAGCACGCCAATAAATTCTGTCTGTTGTAGGTTTGTTCAGTCAAATTCCCTCACTCTCAAGGAAAAAGCTAGTTTTACTTCCACTTACAAACTGCTGTCAGTCCCTGCTACCCCACATATACCTGTACTCCTTACATTTTGAAACCTATATATGCTCCGACTTATGTCCTTGCTAATGAGTGAAATAAAATGTTTAATGATCATCCATTTTCTGTCTGCTTGAGAATCACGATTTTACCTTTTCTGAAATGTATCCTTTAACAAATGAACAGAGATGCTCCATGGACTTAACCTAATAAATGGCATAGCACAGACAGATTGCCATGGAACAGTAACCAGGTGGTCACGGACGACGCTGAACTAGGATGATGAAAAAAGAACACATCCTCTGCCTGAATCAGAGTGAGGAATTTCTGTAGCCACATCTGGGCATGATTCCATCAACTTGGCAGAGGAAGAGTATTTCTAGTAGAAATACTCAAAATCCACTATAGTCCTGTTTGTTTTCGTGTAGACTGAGGCCCCCAGTCACTGTAGTATGCCATCCAGGTTTGCTCCTGGCACAGATTCAGCCATTGTCAGCTAGCCCGTGTCTGGGGGGGCTTCATGACCACCTGAATTAAAAGACCCCTCAAGGTGCTATAGGGTGAGGCTGAGGGTTCTGGTAGCCTACTAGACAATTCCATGAAAGACGCTCATGCTAAAGTTCTGCTGTGATATTTATGAAACAGTGTCTCAATAGGCCCTAAGCTACACATGCAAAGAAAACGTATGGTTCAGGCCTCAGAATTACATCATAGATCCATTTTTCCCTCTGTGCCTTTATTTTTCTGTTTTATGCACTAGTCCAAGTACATGTGTCAGCATGCTAAACTCTATAATTTGGGAATAAAGTAATGATTAATTTTTTTCTGATCCAACCCTGAACCCAACTGGTATATAAATATCTTATGATTGTTTTTTTCTTTTTTTAACAAAAAAGGCAGAAATCATTTGTGCTATCATTAGTAGAAATGAAATTATTATAACTCACTTAGATGTCTTATGAAGTTCACTTTAAATAAATAGATGATCACAAGATTCATGAGAACACTTAAAACGAGTTGACGTGCAGAGGTAAAATAATTGTCTTTGGCATTCAGTTCCTGGTAATTTCTCCTAATTGTATCATTGACACTGATCCAACACTCACATTCCTTTTACCATGAACAGATGCAAACCCATTAGCACGGCCTACCTTCATGTACCCGCCATGCTGCAGGAGACAAAAGACGAAATGGAACCACTTGGGCGGAATGAGTAGTAACGGGCCAAGGACTTCCTTCCAATGGAACTGAGAATTAGGCAGGCTTCTGAGCTCTCTCCTGAAGCAGCTCAAAACAATAATCAAATATCACTTACCTAGGGAAAGATGAAGGGAGAGAGGATAGAAAAAGAAGAGAGTTAGAGTTTACCCCAACCACATTATGTTCCAGTGAAATGATCTATTTTAAGCAACAAGATGTTTAAGGGAATGCAACTTTCCCACCAGCTCCATCCAAGTAAAATCTAAGTTTTAAATATACCAAGGTAAGGTCAGTTGTGGAAATTGTGCATTGTTGCAAAGGCCATGCAGCCTGCTATTTGTTTTCGTTTCTGTGCTGGCATTCTTACACAGGTGCATTAGCTACTAGAACATGGGCCTTGTAACAAGAGACTGGTTGGGGACTCTGTCATGTGCCAAGGAAAGGAGAAAAAAATGCAAACGACGCAGCTGCCTTAATGATTATGGAGGTTCTGTAGCTATGTGGTTCAGATGCTGAGAAGATTGAACTAATAAAAAAGAAATGAGAGAACTGTCATCACAGATTACATAGTATTTATTCCAAAATCTGTTCATTATAGAAATTTGCAAGACAAATGGGTTTTTAGCCTGGAATGGCAGCATTCTCCTCCTGGTAAGCGTACAACGAGGCACCTAATTTGTCTGGAGCGTGATCTCTCTCTCACTCTCTCTCTCTCTTTTTTAATATGCCTGGCTCTAAATCGCAATAAAATTCCTGAAAATATTCATTAGGAGGTCAGTAAAAACAAGTGGGATTTATAGAGTTCGATACAGTTTACAGAGGATTTTGATAGGCAATGCCTCCATTGATTTTCATGACACTTTACTGTGAGTAGAACAGGTTTTATAATTCCCGCCTACCCCTTCTCTTTCTCTCTCTCTTCCTTTCTTCTTCTTTTTTTAATAGATAACATGGCTCTCAATTTTATTAATCAGATTGCTCAAAGTCACACTCCATGACATGGCTTCTGTTCTCAACCTTCACATTGCTACACTGCTCTCTTGTTCTCTTGACCCAAACTCAGAGACAATGCAAAGATAGCCAAAAAGAAAAATAGGGAAGGAGAGCTAAAGAAGGGAGAAGGGAGGAAAGGAGCAGACAAGAGGATGAGAGGGATAGTAAAAGGCATAAGAGAGTAAGAAAGACAGAAAAAGATAAAAGTCATCAAATGTTTGAAGCACATTATTAATTTATCCAAGAACATAAATACGTACCTGACATGTAGAAAACTCCATGAAAGTAGTTGCTATTAGTCACTGATTTAAATCTATTGATCCAAGGAAAACTGAAACAGAGGGTATCATCCCTACTGTGGCTATTCTTGGTCCATCTGCCTAAATAGCTAAATGATACTGGTCAGAGGAGTAATTGTGGTAGAGAAATGTCATTCTGGAGGGGGGGGGGAAACTCTAAAAAGAACCCTTTTTGGTCCTGTTTTAATCCCTTGTCATTAATGAAAGGTTAATTTCTGCCCTGCTCATCAGCTGCAAATATCAGCACTTTGTTGTATCCAGTAGTTCTAATGTTGTCTTGACTTTCTTCCCAGGTAATTCCAAGGATCTGAAGCCAGCCTGGCATCTGCATGGTGTTCCTGATAACTTGTGTGCTAACAAACGCAGCCATTATAATTGTTATAAAACAGGCTATGCACTAGAGGTTAGGAGAGGCCATAAAATATTAGCAAGGGGAAACTATCAACATCCAAGCATGTCTACAAGTTTCTCAATACCATGGCCATTATTTAACTAGGGAGGGGAGTTGTTAGAACCACATCGGCAGAAAAAAAAAGTCTGAAAGGGGACTTGGGGTAATATCATGGGATCATCATGTGTATAGCTTTTTATTGGAAAGTAATTATAGCCTTATTCAATTTATGACCCAAATGCACCTAATCCCCTCAATAAATGCTCCTCATTCACCACCCAGCACTTTCTGAGTCGGCTGGCCAAATAAATGGTGGCTGTTTCTACCTGGGTGATGGCAAGGCTGTTAATCGTAACACTTCATGAAACTTAATTATGCAAAGCAGAGAGGCTACTCTGGAGCTATTAATCAGAGGTTTGATTCAGAAGTAATTTGTTGTTGGGACCCAAGGAGCTGTTCCTCTGGTTCCTTCCATTGTGCTGTGCTAATAGTTAATCCCCTGCTTTAATAGAAGTTGCTGGGGTTGAAGCTAGGAGCTCAATGGAGGCAACGCAGTGAATGAACTTCACCTTGCTTATTAACGGGCAACATCTAATTTCTTCTACTTAAGTCACCTTTAATTGCAACAACCAGAAACCAATATCATTCATGGTCCATCAAGGACAAGTAGCCAATTGCTTATTTCCCAACTGCCTTAAGGCAAAACAAGAGCAAATGGGTGGATTATAAAAAATGAGTTAAAATGAATAAGGAAGTAGATCAACCATACTTAAAATTGACAGAGAAACATGATTTATATCATCTCTGAATATCTTTAGAAAAAAATATACTGCATATAATCTTCTAATAGTGGTGATTTCAGTATTTTCTCCTAAGTAGATGAAAGGGTAAGATTATCATGGAGCCAGATGGTGCCTGGTTGTTCCATACCCATTTTTGATAGAAAAGAGAGCTAATGGGAAGAGGAGAAGGAAAGGGCCCACTATCTGATAATAATTCATAAATATTATCACCACCAATAAAGACCTTCAGTGGGGTCTTGGGATCATTGGTATAAATCTATCTATTCATTCAAAAAACATTAATTGTGTACCTTTTAAAAATTACTCCAGGGGCTCCTTGAATGCTAGAGACACAAGTGTACACATGTCACAGCCCATCCTTTCAACAAACTCCCAGTCTAAAACGAAAGATCTGCAAAGCAGGATAACAAGGACAGTCATACAGAGGCGTAGAAATCCCCTCGCATAATAGGAAAAGACAGATTTAGAAAGGACACAAAAGCAGAGTTGTAAAAATTATTGAGGAGGAAAAGAAATGATGGATCATGGAGATTTAAAGAAGATGCATTGACTGAGAGATGAATGAGAGAGGCAGAGTTTTAGAATAAATGAAGTAAGAAAAACGGGAGATCTTGACCAAAGGAAAGACCAACATTCTGATGCCAGCCTAACTCTCACACTTATCCCCACTGCTCTTAGTATAAACTCTGTTTTTAAGGCAAGGTGATCTCCTCTTCCTTGCTCAGCCCCTCCTCTAAATCTTTGTTCATGCTGTACCTGTCAGCAAAACCTCCCTCCATATTTTTTCAAATTCCACTTATTCACCAAGGGTACGATCTCAAGGTCAACTGGTTTCTGTTTTTTCAACAACAGGGTCCATATCACTCAAGGGTCACTGAATCCCACATGTTTCCTGACACAGTTTGTGACTCCTTCAGGGGTACATTTAGGCACACCAAACCTGGGCAGAGATAGTGCAGTGGCTTCTAAAGATATCAGGTCTTAATCCCAGGAATTTATAAATATCACCTTATATAAGGAAAAGGAGTCTTTGCAGATTCGGTTCAGATGGAGGTGGAGATATTATCCTGTATTATCTGGGTAGCTTTTAATGCCAAATGTTCATTTAAGAGGGAGGCAGAGTGTGGTCATATCATAAAGACAGAAGACAAGGAGGCAAGGTAACCACAGAGGCAGAGAGTAGAATGATCCAGCTACCTGCCAAGGAACACCAGCAGCCACCCTACACTGGAAGAGGCAAGAAAGGGACCCTCCCCTGGAGACCCAGGAGAACACAGCCCAGTCAACACATACATTTTATCCCAGTGATACTGATTTAGGACTTCTGCCTTTTGGAACTGTGGGAGAACAAATTTATGTTATTTCAAGCCACTAGGTTTATGATAATTTGTCAAAGTGGCCACACGAAACTGATACAGATGTATAGGGTGACTATGTATTTAGACCTGTATTTAGTATCTGGCCATGTATCTAGACCTGGATGGTCTGTCCATGACTGCTGCCCTAGCACCATCATAATGGTTCCCCATCCACTGTTCTCATTTAGTGATAGATTATGTAGCCATCCCAGACATGGCTGGTGTTTTAGTCTTTTGTTACATCATCCAAGCAACAATGAACACCTAAAGTTTTTGAAGCAAAGAAGAAAAGTCTCTGTCATTTCAGAAATAACTTGCTTACATGGTATCCTGAAAATTTTGAAAACAGGAAATTGTAGGGCTAAAGTAGCAGGAGTATACGCTCAGAAATATTTGTTACTTAAAGGTGAGGTTTTTGATTTGGTCTCATCCCAAAATACCAATTTGAGGTTTTTCCCAAAAATGAATAAAGATCTCAAACCCAGATCAGATTTTTTAAATTGATAATATTGAGAGCATTTGGTAGATATGAGGACCTGTCCTATTTGTTTAGGTAAGTCTGGATTTAAGTCTTTGATGGGTTTGTTTCAGAGAAATATCTATGTGAACTTACTTGATGAGATCAGAACAGGGAAGTTAAAAGGAACATTTAAAATGATTCCTTGACACGTGGCTTAATAGTTTGAGTGTTTTTCACCTCAAATTTTGAAATTTGATCCCCATTTTTGGAGGTGGGGTCTAACAGCAGGTATTTGGGTCAAGGGAACAGATCCCTCAGAATGGCTTCATGCCATCCCAGAGGGAGTGAGTTCTCACTCCATTAGTTTGCATGAGAGCTGATTGTTGGAAAGAGCCAGGCACCTCTCCCCACCTCTTGCTTCCTCCCTCACCATGAGGTCTCTGCACACACCTGCTCCCTTTACCTTCTGCCATGAGTGGAAGGAGCCTGTGGCTCTTACCAGAAGCAGACCCCCAATGTTGAACTTTTCCAGACATCAGAATTGTGATCCAAATAGACCTCTTTTTTAAAAAAGTACATTACCTGGACCGGGTGTTCCTTTATAGCAACACAAAATAGTTAAGATAGGTAGCTCGTGGCTTCTTTAGAGAAAATATCTACTTGTTTGTGCATATTTCTGTGTGAAGGATAGGGAAATAATTCATCAACAAGCAACTTAATCTGGGCATTGAGGATATATAAAACAGTATAAGGACAGATTAAAAAAATATGTTAATATAATTTCCGTCAGTCATATTCTTAGGATCCATCATCGGGGATTATATGGTTGAAGTAACAAGTATGCATCAGTGTGAATCACTACATACTAGCACTGGGAAAAAATGTATAAAGTAGATTTAGTCCACATATATAATTTTGTTGGGGACTTGAGAGGCTTAGAAAGATATAGAAGATGTTATCTAATGAAGGGTCAAGACAAGGCTTTATTTTGCTGAGTTATATGACTATGAATGCCAGAAAAATTATAAGAGGCAGTCTACTGTGAACTAGAATAATTGTTAAAAGCTTCTTATAGAGATTTAAGTGAGCTGGAGTATGAACACAGGCAGAGATCACATCAGTAATGAAAGGGCAGGTGGGGTGGCGCCTGTGGCTCAAAGGAGTAGGGCGCTGGCCCCATATACTGGAGGTGGCAGGTTCAAACCCAGCCCTGGCCAAAAACTGCAAAAAAAAAAAAAAGGGCAGGTGGAAGAGTAGACAAGGACAATACAGGTGACAGTATATGAAAGGAATTCCACGTGAAACAGGAGAATAGCATCACACCACCTTCATCTTACTATTAATTGCTCCAATTGGTTTAGAATATGTTATACCGTTTCTTAAGTCCCATGGAACTTAGCACTCCTTACCCTCTATTCCTTCAGATAATATAAAAATTTCAACCTATCCTCTGAATCTAAATGTTTATGAATTGAATTGATTAGATGAGAGCCTCACAAATTACAGGGATGTGATGTTACATATTAGGATACAGTGATGAAAATTAATTCAAATAATTAAGTCACTTATTACTTTAACTCATTTAATAATTAAGAAAGAGCATGCAAAGCTCTTCTTTTCTCTAGTACTACTGAATTAACTCAGCTTAGGAATGGTTAGATAATTCGACAACGTACTAGAATTCCAAGCTTTTCTGTGGAATTTTGGATATTGGTTATTGAGCAAGATACCTGAACATTGGATGACTTGGGATAATATAGGTTATGAGATATTTGCAACTAAAAAAAAAAAAATAAGAAGTGAAACAAACCTCTGAAAAGAAAATGCAACACAAAAGTAAATACACTGACGTCTGTTTCGGATAATGAAGTTGGAGGAAAAAAGGGAAAATGTGAGACCCTACAGTGCACAGGAGAGACGATTAAGACACAGAAATGGAAGCTGGCATAAGGGAAAAGTGGTACTTGGAAAGTATTTAAGCATGTAGAACCAATTTGCTTACCAGGAGGTAATCATACGCATGGCACGAGAATAGGAAACTCCAACAGAAATGTGCCTTATCACGCTCTCTCTACCTCCATCTACCTACTGTATAAAAGAATGCAAATGGTATGCTGGATGGTTTCGGGATGGCTGATTGCTGTTCATTGGGCTGTTGGTTTGTTAGTGTTTCACTAAACAATAGAGCTAGAAAGTTTAACACACAAACAAAGAACACCTGGATCCTATTAATAACTTGCATCACAATGGATATTCGAATGCTATCTGAAGTTGAATAAGATCTTAAGAAAATATGCTACCAGGTGTGTTCTAAGATTGACCTTGATCTATTATTGAGAGCACATTATTGATAATCTGGTATCAGTCATTGGCAAGTTAGCACAAATAAATGATAGAGGGTAGCTTGAAATGTGGGGATGATGACCACTCTGGAAAGTACATAGAAACAAGATTTAAAAAGACATCTGGGTAGAAGAAAAGTTGCCGAATGGGGTCACCAAGAACAAGTTATACACATGGAGTGGGTTTCTTTGTGCTGTCCGCGTAATCAAGGTGAAGAACGGGAGACTGATAACTCTATCACCACCATTCTATGCTCTTGGTTGTAGATTTGAACTTTAATAACTACTGGAACAACTTAATGTGAAAATCACTCAGCTTTATGTGTAACATTTTTAACCACAGCATTGATAAATTCTGGTGCTGTCATTTCTATTTTGCAAAGCTCTTTGAAATTTGTGGACACTCACACAAGGGAATACAGGGCACTGGATGGCTGAATCCACAAGGGGGCTAAGAGTCTACAGCCAGCAGATCTAACATGCATAGTAGACTCATCAACATAGCAAATGTCTGTTGTGAAGTGAAGCTTACAGTCACCATAACGCAGCCCTTTCATTTTTAAGATAACAAGAAGAGGGGAGCAAAATATCTGAATAATAAGTCCTATTTATGGAGCTCAGCTACCTGACAGGCCTCAGGGTGAGCAGAATTAACTGGGTAAACAGCAGCACCTTGCAACAGTACTATGAACTGAGACCTAGGATGTCTTCCATTTCACAGATGCAAAAGCAATGCCCAGGGAGGATTTGTACTCCTAGCTCCACTGTGTGCACTTGGGTACCACCATTTGCTTAGCCATCTTATGCCAACACTTTCTCAAAAGCAAAAATGTCAAAATGTGGGGAATTTCCAAGTATTTGGGTCAAGATGAAAGATGGTACCTAAAATCCATGAATCTAACAGTAGGAATTTTTAAACGGACACAAATGTTGCTATGGAAAGTAAACAACTAATTCCCAGTACCCTGAAACGTAGACCTTAACCACCTTCTAATTCTTTCCTTGCCAAAAATAGTTTTGAGGGATTATTTTTTCTAACAAAAATGAACTTCTAATTATGAAACAGAAATAGATAGAAAAATATGATTCATTCATGGCAATTTGCATCATAACCAAATTTCTCAAATTCTAGTTTATGGATAAGGAGACCTACCTAAACCAAGATACAACTATAAACTGCCAAATGGACACGGGTGCGAGACTCTGTACCTTAGGTAGAGCAAGCATCTCCTTTACCCTGCAGCTCTTTATGCAGAGAATGATAAACAGAATCTGATTCCTAACTCTGTTCTCCATCATCAAAACCATGCTTTCTTTCTCCTAGTCCCATAAAAAAAAAAAATCCCCTTTCTCTTAATACTGCACAGAGACAGTAGGAAGATTATATAAGTAACAGACTCAAAGCAAAGAGCACTGTGAGTGTCTTAGAGGGACTCAAGGAATACTTATCATTACACTGTTCTCCAGACCTGCAGCTTCCCCCTGCACCCCCTCGACCAAAACAACATGAAGATGCCAACATCGGAAAGGGATGACTGACTCACAAATATTTTTATTGCATGTAGAAATGGCAAAACCCTGTGGGAGGTTGAAGAGCCTTCCCTTCAGCTAAGAATACAGAGAACTCAAATAAAAATCCCATGAAGTATAGGAAGTCTGGCTGGGAGGATCATTTAAGTGCCTTGCACAAGGATATGCAGTTACTTTTAATTAAATCAATAGTTTTAAGTGATTGCCTATTACAGCCATGCTTATCCTTCTCCCCAATCTTTCTTCTAAGGACAAATTTCACTACTCTCTGCTCTCAGATTTCCTGATGTATGGATTCACATCAGGGCTCTCCTCCACCTCACTTATGCACACAGGTGTCTGCCTCTCCTCTGCCCTGAATAATTAATACCCATACACATTCCTAGGCATTCTCTCAGAGCAGTAGTCTTTTTCTGTTGATCATAAGCAGTTCATCTTAGAATTGCACAAACGGGAGCCAAGATCAATGGCAACCTGATTTATAGCAGCTCTTACCAACAGCTTGTGGAAATTAGAAATAAATATGGGGTCAAACGACTCTACAGTAATTTGACATTGGTAAATCTGGCTTATTTAGAAGTCTTAAATAATAAGGACCTTCACATCGTTATTTTCAGCTGAAAGAGCATCCGTGCATTGCCCGAAGAGCCTTTGAGAGCTAAGCAGGTGCTTTAAGGTATATCACCATTAGAAGTATTTTTCCACTCTCTTAAATATTGCAACATATCTGAATTGGAAGCACAACAAGGTAACAATTCACTGCCCTAACCAGCATGCAGTGGCACGTCCTGGAATTGCCAGTGCATCCCACCTCTGTGTTCTGTTTGAAGGTTGTATTATAAGTCAATAAAACAGGTGTCTGTATTTCTGAGTACCCTAGGAAAGCTATAAATGCCACATATTGATAATTCAGAAACTTTATGGATCTAAGTGAAACAAACAGTGCAAAATTTCAAAAATAATGACAACTTCATAAGTGAATGTGATTATATTAAGAAAGAAAAAACCAACCAACCAACCAAACACACAAAAAATGATGGCTCTTAACTTGGAATGATGGTTTGATTCGGTCAGTCCAAAGTCAACATTGGCTTCAATTTACAGGGAAGATTTTCTTGTCTTGAAATTGCTATCAAATACAAGTTTTGAACATATGGAGCAACTCAGCAGAGACACCAGCATATACATGTGAGCTAGTCCTCATTTTCTATGAAAGTTGCACCATGAAACACAATGACAAAAATGAAAATTGTACATAATTTAGAAAATCCTGATATAATAAAATGAGGATATGTTAACTAATCGCAGTTTAAATGATGAAGGGATACAAGGGTGGTCCCAACTTTGAAACAGCACAGTAAAGAACATTCTACAATTTGATGCCAGCTCATGATTTGCCTGGGTTCCGAGCTTTTCTTTAGCAAAATTTTTCCATGTCACAATCTGTTCCTGTTTTCCTGTTGTTATCCTTGATAGAGATACATGTAGCTGGCTACATAATAGAAGGCCTAAAATTGAAAATGAGTTAATTTCAGAGCAGTATTCATGTTGTGAGTGGATAAGGTTGTGCCGACTATACAGTGGCTAACTTATAGTATTTTGAACATTTGATAACTTGGTACTGATACAAACTCAAAGCTGGTACGTCAGGTTCACCTTGTAGCCATGCTCTGCTTTTCTCTAGTCACTGCACCATCTGGCTCCTCCCATCTGGGAGCTTCATAGGCATAGCATTTATCAGTCCATTTGGAAAGTAAAACTAAATGAGTGTTAGCAGTAGAAGAGGGGCAGTGGTAGTCCAAGCTAGGGAAAGTGAGTAATATCCCAAAAGCAAAGAGAAAAAAAGGCATGAGACGCCGTCAAATTCAACTCCTTAGGTTTTTTTTTTTAGATAGGAAGAATCTAACACTCAAGACAACGAATTGGCAAGATTGAGGTTACATAGCTAGTCAGGGTGCAGCCACACCCACATCTTCCAATTTTGATTTCCATAACCTTTCTATGAAATGATATTGCAAAATATATTCACACGCAGTGTACATGAACCATGTATATAAAAGAGCAGCCAGGGAAAATACTGGAGTAGACTGAAGTTTGTTTTTCAGATGCTCCCCTGGCCCTTTCCTGAGCATTTCTTTTGACCATCAGCATGTCTATGGTGAATGCATTTTTATCCTTCCTGACTCAGATCACACATCCATTTTTCTGATACTCCGTATTAGCCCCTGCCAGGAGGAGGAGGAGGATGGTGTAAGTCCAGCAGCACTGACTTCGGCTTCACATGCATTCGTGAAGTAGCAAAGTGGGGTTTGAACTCAGGTGTGCTTGGATTCTGATTTCTGTGACATCACCTGTGTCACATTCACAGAGGGGAGGAAGTCTGAAGAAGATGACTTCATAAAGTGCCTGACACACAGCAGACACTCGCCCAGTCTTATTTCTCTTATCTTGCTTCCCAGCTCTCTCTTAATTTTTTTACTTCTCAGAGAAATCATCACTGACTTACTGCTGTTAGAGTGTATTTATCATCAAAAGGTTTTACACATCTTTTTCAGTCAATGGACATACAGAGAGTTCTGAATCAGGTTCAATGCCAAGGCTATAAATCTAACAACCAAATGATGAGATAACAGCCAGATTGGGAAGGACTTTATATGCAATACCAAACATGGGAGGCTTTGTCTTATAGGATAAGGGGAGTTAAGGAAGAATTTTAAGCAGCAGAGCAATATAATCTGATTTTATATTATAGGTTCTGACTGCCATGTGAAAAATGCATCTGAAGTGGAAAAAACTCACAAGGGATATCAGTTTCAGTGGTCGAGCCAGCAGAAAAATAAAAAAATAAAAAGCTTAGTTTGTATAGTTTATTGTAAAAATGAAAACAGAAAAAAACTATACATAAAAATTGTACCTTACTTGGTGTTTTCCCTTTTCTCACAGGGGCAAAGATTAGCAATTCTGAAACAACTTTTCTGCATATTAGGGTTAAACAAATAAACAAATACATTGCAGGTAATGAGAACCAGGTTTCTCACTGTTGGAGAGTTTCAAATAAGAAAAGAGACCACAATAAACCATGTGGTGCTGCATAGGACCAGATGCATTGATAGGGACTCAAGGGGTTTTAAAATACACAAACAAATATACAGAAAGAAAGATAGATAGGGCTGTGTTCATGGGTTCACTGGTGTCCATTCATATGTCTTCTAGCCCCATCCACTCAACAGGAGTAGAGACAGTCAACCCACAGAAACCATGACCACACTCATCATCTTGGTTTCTAAATACTATTTCTAAAATAATAAAAAAGCTCCTCAGAAAATTGGTAGACTTCAGGGATAGGACTGGAAAAATAAGAAATTATAGCATTGTCTATTGCCAAAAAGTAAGAAAATGCTTTTTTTCCATTTCCAGTTAATTTCATTTAAATTTCAGATTAATATAAGGATGCATACAGTTAGGTGACATTGTTTGAATTTGTTGGGTAATGTCCAAGTTGTAGCTGAGTCTTCCACTCAGGAGGTGTTCCACATACCCCTTTATTGTACCCCTTAGGTGGGAGCTCACCGAGTACACTCCTCCCTTCTCTCCCCTTCCTCCTTGTTGAATTTACTTGTGATTTTCTCTCTTGTGGGCCTGTTCTTGTTCATCTTCTAGTTTCAAATTAGCACTGAGTATGTGGGGTGCTTGCTTTTCCATTTTTGAAATACTTTACTAAGGAGAATGTTTTTTTTTTTTTTTTTACCAAGCCTAACAATATCTTTAATTTACAATGGGTAAAAATGTAGTAAATTAAGGCCAAAGGATAGTTGGAGATAAACCTTTCCCTGCAATGCATCCAGCACTTAGACCAGGCTATTGCTTTCTCTAACACACGTCACTGAACACCAGGCTGTGACCCTGAGCAGGAGAGCTGGTCTCAGTGCAGCTACTTAAGGACCCTGAGTTTCTGTAGGGACCTTGACGGCTGGTGACACTGTCTGTGAAAGGTAAGGGTCTTGGCGGATGCAAAAGTTCTTATTTTATATGATGTTTATATATACATATATATTTTATAGTTGGGGCTTATATGACTATGTGTGACAGAAACCATTAGTATGTGGTCTCAAAAGAAAATACTTGCAGACATCCAGATGTTTTTGTGTCCTTAAAACCACATTGTCATTTGAGGAAAAAGTGGTCTCAGCACTTAGGCATTCCCAGGCTCCCTAGAATTCTGTAGAATCAGTTTTCCACCATTTGGGCTGCAAATTTGGCATTGTCTTATTTTATTTTATTTTATTATTTTTTGCAGTTTTTGGCCAGGGCTGGGTTTGAACCCACCACCTCTGGTATATGGGGCTGGTGCTCTAGTCCTCTGAGCCACAGGCACCACTTGGCATTGTTTTTATTTAGAAGTCCCTTGCCTCACATAATTTGTGTTGTACACTGGTCTTTCATCTCTTACAAAGCACTCATTCTGGCAAGGGAGAAACCCACACCTCCTCTTCTGTGGGTCACAAGCACATCTTTTGTCAATGCGGCCTCCTTCTCTGCTGCAAGGTTCTTCCTTGTCCCATCTCAGCGTCCCTGGGGTCCCTTTACTGTGGTTCTGTGACTTACACATGTGTTTGATGAGAAACTTGTGAATATTTAGTGGAAAGTACTATTGTCTTTATGGTACTGAGCCTATGTCAGGAAATTGGAGGAATCATTTCTATGGTTCACTCTTGCATAGAAGATTTTTTGCTACGCAAAACTTTTCCTTGTTAAAAATTTAGGTTTGATTATATTTAGTAAACATAGTTTTGTTTTAGGGGATGGGGTCCTCAAACTGAGTCCCGCAGGCCACATGAGGCGGTGTGATTGTATTTGTTCCCATTTTCTTTTTTATGACACTTTTATTAAAAAAAAAAAAAATCTAATGAACCTATATAAAGAACTTTCCTTATACTATAATCTGCACAATCTGTGGTTTGTTGAGTCAAAGTATGATATAGGGTTTCTTTTTCTTAAAAGCTATTCAACCTAATAAATGTACATAAGTATGCATATTTAAAATACATATATATTTACTTTCTCCTTTCTTCTCCTCTTGTTTAACTATAACATAACCTTGAGATAATTTATATAAAGTGAGCTAGTAGAACAGTATTTTTGAACAGTTTTAATGAAAGAAATCCTTTGGAAAAAGATTATTTTCCTGTGTATATGTGAGTATGTATATTATGTTAGAGATTAATTCAGTGTTTTTCTTATATCTCTAAATTGTGATTGATTCTGAAGCTTTTTTAAAAAAAGTGTTTGGACGGGTGGTGCCTGTGGCTCAAAGGAGTAACCCCATATGATGGAGGTGGCGGGTTCAAACCAAGCCCCGGGCAAAAACTGCAAAAAAAAAAAAAAAAAAGGAAAAAAAAGTGTTTAGATGTTAGTATTGATTCTTCTTTCAGAAAGGAGATTTAGACTACTATGTTATATAAGACATACATAACATGTGAATGTTTTCTAACTCCATCCAGGTAAATACAAAAGATGCAGGGCGGCGCCTGTGGCTCAGCGGGTAGGGCGCCGGTCCCATATGCCGGAGGTGGCGGGTTCAAACCCAGCCCCCAGCCAAAAAAAAAAAAAAAAAAAAAAAAAAGATGCAAAGTCTCCATCTTCTTTTATAGCTGAATAGTACTTCATGGTTTACATGTACCACCGTTTAGCAATCCATTTATGCGTTGACGGACACTTGGGTTGTTTACACATAGTTGTGATTGTCAATTGAGCTGCTATAAACATTTAAGTGCAAATGCCTTTGTGATAAAATGAGGTTTTTTCTTCTAGGGAGACAATGGGATTGTGGAATCAAAGGGAAGGTCTACTAGGAAAACGCTTTTAAAGAGAGAGAGTTGTGTGCATTTTAAAAACACAAAAGAGCCAACCTGGGAGAGTTCCCAACAACTAGAACTGGAGCAAATTGAGAAACAAATAACACAGATCAATGTAACAGCCATGAGTCTATATTGGTATAAATAATTAACTAAATACCTAATAAATGGAGGAGGAGACCACTTTTACTTGAAGGAGAATCCCAATTAACACACTTAGAAAGAATCAGGGAAACAGAAAATCCCCATTAGAAATCTATAGTAATAATTGCTTCAGGCAAAAATCATTGATGAAGGGAGGGCATGAGGCAGGCTCTCACCTACTGTGTACAGCATGAAGGTTCATAACACGACTCTGGGGGAGGGGCTCTTCTATAAATGGAACTTTACCCTGGAACTGAGAACAACGTAATCTAAAAATTGTACCTTCATATTCATTTGAAAAAAATTTAAAATAAATCATTGATCAATGCTAAAAAAAAAAATGGGTATACAGTAGAAACAAGATACGTTTCTCCCCTAAATATTTACAAAGGGAAAAAAGTAACTTCACAAGGGAGAATTCTGGCAAACCCTACATTCACTAGGGAATTAGGGATGACATCACCAGAGAGTGACACCTGTCAACATCATACGCCCGCTGCTGTCCTGAACTGTGAAGGGATAGAACCTCTTTGATAGCTTTCCTAGTAAATCACAATCTCATACCAATCATGAGAGAACAGCAGTCAAACCCAAACTAAGAAATATTACACAAAGCAATGAACCAGTACTCTTAAACATGGTCAAGGTCACAAAAGATAAACAAAGACCAAGAAACAGTCACAGATTAGAGAGTCCTAAGACGACATGACAACTAAATGCAATATGGGGTCCTGCATTGGCCCTTGGGGACAGAAAACAGAAGAGAAAAATGAGGCACAATCCCTCAGTAGGACAGTGGTAGGTGACAGGTGAGATGACGCACGTGGATGAGTGGCATCCGTCAGAGTGGGGAAATCGGCTGGGGCTGCAGGCTTGGAGGGCAATGAGAATTTCATTCTGGGACACGCTGAATTTGAGGTGCTTCTGGGATATGCAGATGGACATGCAAATGAAGCAGTTTGATAAACGCGTCTAGAGTACGAGAGAGATGGAAATTGGAAATATAAATTGTGAAGTAGTCAGCATCTAGAAACTCGTTAGGAGCATGAAGATGAAGGAAAAAAATCAAAAAGAAAGAGCATGAATGATGAAGAGGAAGGAGGCTGGAGGGGAAGACTCAAATTTAACTGCTGTTCACAAAGCCTTGTTTTACAAACTTTTTTTTTTTTCTTGTTTTACAAACTCTGATGGAGCAGGCTTATTCATCGCTGCCTTCTGACCACGTACTGTTGTGTCTGGCAAATACTGCGTGCCCACAACGTGCGCTGAATGCATGTTTGCGTGAACAAATTAATGAAGAGACGAATCTCTGGGGACCCCAGGATCACACGGAAGTTGAAATCTCTTTTTATGCATATTACGTTCTGCCAGCTCATCATGTCTGAATCTCAGGTTTTATTTAAAAGGCATTTCTCCCTAATTTAAAAATCTAGATAATTGGCAGAATTGATACCTCAAAGCAAGTTATATTTCATGGGATAACATCAGGCTATATTTGATGCAATTATTCTTTTCGCCAGTTATAACAGAATAGTAAAACCATCCACAAACAGTCTTGCTGAACAAAATAAAAAAGTAAGACACGATCTGCTTGAGTTCCCTCCTTGGGCCTTGTTAGAGAACAAAGAGGAGCTCACTTCACTCCTGGAGTTCTTGAGTTTTTGCTGAATGTCCAAGCCTCATTCTCCACTTGCAGGTCTCTTTCCACCTGGGATTCGGGTGGAAAGACTCAACCCATGTTAAATGAGAAGCCTCAACCTGAACTCCAGGTTCAAACAGAAAATGGAATCACTCACTCCCACCCCCAAGTCATACAGTACAGAATTCCTGCCCTGTTTATCCCGGTAGTTCCAGGTAACTCTGCGTGCTATGCAAATATTCTGCCAACATAGTTTGCTTTGTTCTAGAGAACAGAGAAATACAATGACATTTAAAAAGATGAGTGGCTGCTGAAATCTCCATAACATCACACTATTTGAGAATATGGAGCTTACCTGAATATTTTAGGCTTAACAATTGCCAAGCAGCTGGCAGGCAGCAATATAAAGTGTATTACACAGCTCTGACTCCTATCTGTCATTTAGGAGGATGTTGTGCTCAGAATCCTGTTCCATCACTGTTGGGTTAGCTACTCCCCTCCCCCACCCAGCATTTAGTTTTATTTTCTCAGGCTAACACTTCAGGGGAAAACATCATTTTAAAGCATTGCTTTAGATTTCTAATGTGTTGCCTTTGCACTTAATGGCACTTCCCTTGAAACTCCTCTAGGGTAGACATGGGAGAGGAGGTGTGGTCAACAAGGAGGGCCAAAGATGAAACCCAGATGGAAAGATGCAAAACACACTTATCCCTCTGGTTATGGAACGTGTTGCTTTCCCTCCAGTTTGCTGGAAGCATTGAGAATTTGGCCCAGACTTTCTAGAGCTTTTAGGCAAGCAAATGTGCATCATTAGCGGTGAAGTCTTAGGATTCTAAAAGCAAAAGACTCTGTTGGTGTTCAAACAGAAGCTCGGGGACAAGACAGTAGGCTGTTCAGCTCTTGGTGATGAAATAAACTCCAAGTAGGAAGACAAGACATGGTGTTCCAAAACATGTATGATTCACAGGGGTCAAGAAAGAGAAGTTTCAAGGAATTGAGGAGGCTAAGCTGGGATGTGGCAAGCTAGCCACCCACAGGAAGGAAGGTGGCCACGACCACAGGCTGCAGTCTAGCATGTGGGAACAAGTCAAAGCAATGGCCACTGAGAGAATAAGCAGACATTCTGGCATGGAAATGAGGCAATGGCACAAAAACAAGGACAGTGTTACGCTGTGACAGAGACATCACAGCACTTGTCCGCCAAGAGCAGAGCCCAAAGCTAGAGTAAGAGATATGAAATTGACTTATGGCGAGGCACGATATTCACTGCGGGAGGGTCGCTCATTCCCTGCTGCAGAAATGGTCTCAGGACTCACCCGCTAGCTAAGCTGGAAAACTGATCTCTTTCCAGGATGATAAGGAGAAAAAAAATCATAAACTTATATATAAAATGAAGTTATAGGACAGATATTAAAGATGGCATCCAATTGGAAGCTCATATGCTGAACACTTTTTTTCCTATAGAGACCAAGAATTGTTTATAACCATATTCTCTCCAAAACATTTTAAGACAAATGTGTTCAAGTGATAAATGTATGTAGCGAGGGACATTTAACCAACCAAAAGAAAAAAATATGCTCCCCTCACGAGAAAGAATGCCCACCACAAAAGACAACATCATTGACAACGAGCACAAAACACCTCATTGTGAGACTCTTGTTTTGCAGATTCTCTGATCTCTCTCCTCTCCCTCATTTCACCCAATCTGTGTGTACTCAGCATCTGTATCTGAGCAGAAAGAATGAAATCAGAGAGGATGAGCTGGAGCCCTGAATAGGCTGTTTAAATTAGTTCCAAGGCACGGGTAATTGTCTAACTCTTCCCTTTGCTCAGCCTGTGTAAACACAGATTTAAATGATTGATCAAAGATATAATAGCCCCATAATGATCCAAAGGAAATTAGTGCAAGCTCAAAGAAATTGCATTATCGCAGGATTGAAGGAAAATAAGGGTTTCAAGTCCCACCCCAGGCTTTCCTGTCCCTTCTACAAGGGGGTCACAACCTACTAGGTAAAGAACAGAAAGTTCAAGTCTAATAGCAGCCCAAAACTCAGAGATCATTTGATTGCTCTATCACACAATAAGTCATATAAAAAGTCATTTAACTTCCTTAAGCCTCAGTTTTCTTATTCACAAAATTGGAAAATATCAACTACCTTGCAGATTTATGTCAAGGATTTAAGGATAACATATATATTAAAATACTTTTGTAATGCCCTGTTCACTGTAAGAGTCCCAATGACAAGTTTAATGGCAGCATCAATGAATGAAGATATGATGAGTGATTGGACATGAGAATACAGTGACTAATTTTCCACCATGCACGGCCTAAGTCTGAACTACCCTTTACCCTCATGGTACCACTACTATCTGACATTACATGACACAGTTCTTTATTTATATTTTATCTGCCTGTCCCATTACATATAAATGTCTTGTGGACAGAAAATTTGATTCATTGCAATATCCCCAGTGATCAGAATAAAGCTCAGTATTTAGTAGGCACTCAGTAAATATGTGTTACATAAATGGATAGATGGATGGATGGATGAATGAGGCAGCCGGGTTTTGCACTCAGATATGCCTGGCTCCAAAGTGTCTTTAACCGGTAACTCTTCACAAATGAATGAACTCTGAAGGATGGAGGAAGATTTCATTCAACACCATTTGGGTCTTATGTATTTTTGGTAGGCAGCATAATGTCCCCTGAACATGCCCATGTCCTCATTCCAAGAAACTGTGAATGTGTTACTTTAAATGGCAAAAGGGATTCTGAAGATGAGATTAAACTAAGAACCTTGAGATGGAAAGACGATGCTGGGTTATTCCTTGGGCCCAACTTATTTACATGGATTCTCAAAAAAGTCTTGGAACTTGTCCAGGCCGTGGTCAGGGAAAGAGATCTGACAACTAGAGCAGGGTCACAGAGATGCTATGAGGTTGGCTTCCAGTACAAGGGAAGGAGCCAAGGAATGCAGGTGACCCCTGGAAACCAGAACTCTAGAAAGGAACACAGTCCTTCGGATGCCCTGATTTTAGCTCTGTGAGACCCAAGTCAGACATCTGACCCACAGAACTGTAAGATAACAGAGCTGTGTTGCTTTAAACCCTTACATTTGCAGAAATTTTTTATACCAGCATAGAAAACTAACATAATGGTTCAGAGAACATTATCAGTTTGAAGAAATGAATGGCTTACTTGATTTCAGACATCATAAAAAAAAACCCTCTAACTCACATTTTACAAATTAATTAGATTCAATAGGCTACAGAACCTTCTAAAACAGCCCTCCAAACTTTATACCAGAATGAAGCAATTTGAAACTTGTGACCAATAGTAAATGTTTTTGGTTTTTCCCCCTCTACATGTGCTTCTAAGAAAACTTTGAAACCTCAGTGGATTTTCTTTGCTCTGGAAATGTGGGTGGGATTCCACATACTATTCATTAAGCTGTGAGGAGTACCATAGATATAGAGCCAGAGCCTTCCTCCGTCACCGTTTTCCATGTTGCCTTCTATAATTAGCAAAAAACAATTCATGCTTCCACCATTTCCTACCACATATATAACTTCCCGGTATAATAACTGTTACTGACCTCCTAGGAAGTCCCTCATGGTATGACTTTATCAGAAGCCCACTAGCTTAATGTTCTCTACTACAGAGCTATCAGGCACCACTGGCCATAGTGTTCTGTGAGTCCACGACTCCCAAGCCACGGACATTGCTGCAAAAAATTAACGTGCATCTGTTCATCACTGCAGACGGCAGAGAGAGTGGGCTGTAATTTTAGCTTCCATCCCCCCAATAATGTTTGTTGTCGCGCTGTAATCTTGGCAATCAGCATAACAGATGAACATATCGTTCATCTGAAATATTTGCTAAACATGATAGGACCTTGAAAACCACACCTCAATGTGTGTGCGTGTATGTGTGTGTGCACACTCATGTGTCTGAAGAAAGAACGAGCTAAATAAGGTAAGATGGGGAGCCCTGCTAGTTCATTAAAAATAAACTGAATGCTTAGCTCCTATCCCCTTTTCTACTAACAGCACTTAGTATACATTTTTAACTTTAAAAATGAAGGCTTCAGACTGGTCCAGGAAAGCAATGCATCTGCCTATCTTCCTTTAAAATATGAAACTTAATATACAGTTAAGTTTCTAAAGTGGAATCTAGTGGTAATAAAAGCCAGGTGGCCCAATCAGCACTGGATATACCGCTCCTGAGATATTTATTGTATTAACTTGAGTGCTGTAAAATGCATTTGCTTATAAAACAGCCTCCACATTTTTAAGGTGGACACAGATGCTGGATTGACATTCAAGCAGATCCCCACCAATATTGAACTAGGAAACATCTTTCTTTTCAAAGTCATGCCACGGTGAAATTCACATTTGAGGCCATTGTTAGAGTGGAAGCTTTAAAACCACTTGGTGTCCCTCTTTACTTTCCTTGATATTACATGGAGCCACAGAATTAATACTTTCGTCATCAACAAACTCATTCATCAGATGCTCATTGAGTTTCTGCTAGGTAGTAGGTACTGTTCTAGGTTTGAAGGACGCAGCAGAACAAAATGTTTGAGATTTATTGCTTTCGTGGAGTCCTCACAGAATAGGAGATACCAAAGTAATATACTGTTCCAGATTGTGATAAGTGCTAAATATGAAAAAATTAGGCAGAGGGATGAGGAGGTGGGTGGTGGTGGGGAAATATAAGGAGAGAGTAAACATCTGAGCGTCTGGGGACAAACCTTCCAGGAAAAGGAGGTAAGGGTGAGGTTTGTAGGGCCAAGGCATATTCCAGGTGCAAAGGCACGCTCCAGGTACGGGAGCAGGACCCACACAGCCAGAGAAGAGAGGGAGGCGGGTGGGAAAGAGAAAGTCACAGGGGACGGACAGGAACTGAGGATGTTCATAGTTCCTAAACACAGAGAGAGCCAAGCTCTCAACTGGGAACAGTAGACATTCACTTCGCAGACAAAATAAAGGCATCGTAGCCTTTTTATTCCGTTCCCAGGAAAATAAGAATAGGAATTAGAAACTGTGTTTTATGATGTTTAACTTGTAGTCTTAAACACTTAGCTTTTGTGTTTCATTTGTATTAATACGTGTGGCTATATAATATGGTATAAATATATGCATGAGTGTCACACAGGGGAGGATACTCAGGACTGGTACAACATGCTTTAAACAAACCGATGTCGGGCGGCGCCTATGGCTCAAAGGAGTCGGGCACTGGCCCCATATACCGGAGGTGGTGGGTTCAACCCAGCCCCAGCCAAAAACTGGAAAAAAAAAAAAAAAAAAAAAAAACACAATGTCATCACCACCCACCACCCCTTGTGTACATATTTCAGTGTTCAGTGGATACTTTTTCCTAAACTCAATTTATTACCATATTTCACTGAATCCAAAACGCCACTGTTTATAAAATACATCCTTTTTCTATGGTCCTCTAAGAAAGAAAAAAATACTTCTGATTAACTTACAACATGTAATCAAACACATCGCTATTTTAGGGATGTTTTAAAATTCGAAAACTTGTACACACATAATGCAGGATGAGTGAAATTCAGTACGTTTATCCTTGCCCCTGATCTATAGAATGATAAACTTCGACTTACCTCGATGGACTGTGTGTGCAAACCTTGCTCATTAACCTTGATTCCACGCAAGCCAGTGCACTTTATTTCCTTTTTCTCGGGGCTACTTGCTGAGACACAGGACGCTTTTATTGCCAGGCATTCTTCAGTCTCAGAAGTAGTCATCATGGAAGTAGCAATGGAGGTAGAAATTGGCCTCATAGTGACAGCATCTGTCATACGTCTATCGGGTGTTGGAGTGTGTGCTGCTGTACCTCTGCCCCTGGCTTTCCCTGAGCTCACTGTACGCATAAACTTAACCCTGTGTGGGGAAACCCAGCAGCAAACAGCACATTAAGCAGCTTCCAGCCAATGCACAATCTCTGCCTTCTATTTCTTAAACCTCTCTCACGTGGACTATTCCTCAGTATGCCAGTGCTGGGGCTGTACTGGAAGCACGTGCTGGTATCAGAAGTCCTGTAGAACTTTTCATCAAAACAACAACTAATGTTCATGGTGGGACTATTATCAGGCCTGCCTCTAAATATGTCAAGTGCATTCCAGAACTACCCTGGCAGGTGGATCCAGGGATTGTAATTCCCATTTACAGATGAGGAAACTGAAGCACAGAGAGGTTAGCTAATTTGCCAACAAACGCTCAAGGAAATGACCAGGAGGTGCCCTTGACATTGTGATCAGCATTTCTACACTTTTCTCAGATGCTTCACACCAGCTGTTTTCTGAGAATCAGACTGTAGATCAGAACATACACACATCTCGACTGACAAAGATTCTAGGCTTGATCAAACCTTAGTCAGGCTCTTGGACGCTCTCCTAGACCCTGTGCTCTTCCTTATAAAATCCAGTTGTAGCAAAGAACCCTGCTAATTAAGTTGAACAAGAACTCCACGCACTTCATATCTGATGATCCTGAACATCTGACTGGGTTCCTCATTCTCCACCATGCCCCAGTGGGTGCCTTCAGGCTGTCCTTCCTTCAGCAGGAACCCTGTTTGTGTAGCCAGAATCCTGACACCCACTGTTTGCTCTTAGCTCTTTTGCATCCACTGATTCCCATCCTACTCCTTGGCTGATTCTCATCAAGTCCCACCTGCCTGGGGTATATTTGGAACTAAGCCAGTTCCACCACATCTCTTTTTCCCTATCGTATTAGTGATGAATAAAATCTGTTTTTACCCATTAATTGCCATCCAGCAATTAATGTTCACTTGGACAGTATCTACCAGGTCATTCAGTCTCGTTTAGTGCAGTGATGAACACAGCTACACGTGTTATACAGGCTCCCTCCCATAGGCCTAAGTCCTCCCAGAACTAGGCAGCTGAGCTAAGTAGGATGCCAGTATCCAAACTTGCTTTTCACACAGCCTCAGTGATTGTACTGGACTGATATGATGAGACATTTTAACTTCAAACCTGATGGTTTTAACTAGGACACTAATCAGGAAGAAACTGTCTTTTTGATGCTTTTTCTTTAAAATTCATTGCACGTTATGTTAAAAGTCAAGACATTCAAGCAGCCCAGTCTAGCGGTGTACCCAGGTAAGATGCCTGTGCATGGAAAATCAGAGCGTGGCGTGGGTTCTCACTGCCTCTGAACTGACCACACGCACGCAGCACAGTGACAGGCCCCAAAGCTGTCTGTCCCTCCAGCCCCTCCCTCTCTACAGGAAGAGGCTTCTTTTGAGCTCCTGACAGGGTGCAAAGTCTTCGCTCCAGTTCTTTTCTCAGAATGGCTGGGAAGGTGTTGTACTTAGCAGTATCCCTACTATGATCTTCCAGAAAGGAAGATTACCCATGAATTAAAACAGGGGGAGCAACAATTCCAGCGCCTATTTTCCGTACTGTCTAATCAACGAGGCAAACTAAACTAAACTAAAAACCCCATTAAAACTCTTATTTCGCTTTCTTCCTTTGTGCTCCTCTCCGCACATCTTCTATTACTGTAAGTCTGAACCAGCCTAAGCCTTAAGTGACGGAGCATTAACTTACCCAGTAAGTTCAAAATAAAGAGAGTTGGCAAAAATCACAGAGACAGTGAGAGCCAACCTCGGAGAGCCTAGCCGTCCACCCGGCAGCTCCTGGGGCTGGCCCTGGAGGAAGCGCAGGACAGAAGGACCCTGTGACATCTCAGTGCTCACAAAAGCCTTTGCTTGAGTTCAGCACATGGAATTTTCTAGAATTTCCAAGGTACTGGCATTAGATTGATATGGAATGACTTTTAATTTATTTTTTTTTGCCTTTAAAGCTTTCTAGAAAGTGCCTTGGAGAAACCAGTTTTAACTCGGCTTTGTCCTTGACACTGACTGAATGGCAGTGGTGGAGCCATTTCTGTCCCTGCTGCTAAAACGCTGTGCTCTTCACTAGCCATTTCCCATCACATCTGATGATTTTTCCCTAATACCCACTGAAACTCATTGAATGACACACTTAGTTTTTTATAAGTTGATCAACTATTTGGTTAATCAATAGAGATGGTCTATTTGAAAAGAGTTTTTTTTTGGTAGAAACAGAGTCTCACTTTATCACCCTCAGTAGAGTGCCGTGGCATCACACAGCTCACAGCAACCTCCAGCTCCTGAGCTTAGGCCATTCTCTTGCCTCAGCCTCCCAAGTAGCTGGGACTACAGGCGCCCGCCACAATGCCCGGCTATTTTTTTGTTGCAGTTTGGCTGGGGCTGGGTTTGAACCCGCCACCCTCGGTATTCGGGGCTGGTACCCTACCCACTGAACCACAGGTGCCGCTCTTGAAAAGAGATTTTGAACCATTTCCTTCATCATCTCCTCTATCTCCTCCTCTTCCCCTCCTCCCCTCCTCCACTTTCTTGTTATCAATCATAACGTTTTTATTCTGACCCTATGACCCTGTGTCAGCCATCTGGAGCTGGTTTTGAATTCCAGTTCATTCATTCATTCTACGTAAGGTTCCTGAGAAATTCTCATCTCTGAGGATCTGCTCCTTACACATAAAATAGGAATAGAAATTCTGAGTTTCTGGCTGTAATGAAATGGGATAATTTGCATGAAGCAAATATTGGAGTGTCTAGAACATCATAAACACCTAATCAATGTTAGCTCTTATCATCACCTTTCCCTTTCATAAAATTAAAAGGGAGTTATATAATTTGGCCAATCCCAGAATGCTAACTAACATCCTTATATAGTACGCGTTTTAGAATTTAAAACAAAAACTCTTCAGAACTATGCTGTTTCCTGGAAACGTCCCAATCAACCAATGTTGCCAATGTGTGAATAAATGGCATCGGTCACCTCACAATTTAGAATTGGATGCTTTTCCTGGCCCCGCGCCATCTCTCCTTTCTCCCATCCCATAGTCTCTGCTGGATGTTAACTCTGAAAGGAAACCTGTTGTATGGGGCCCGTGAGCCTGCCCAGATGCACAGAACATAGCCACAGAAATCCAGCCGCAGAAACAGCAGCTCAGGGCTGAGGTTGTGGTCTTATCAGCCTGGGGGGAGGCGAAGGCAGCAAAGAGAGAGGCATTCTCCTTCAAGAGATAGGAGACAGCTGGAGGGCCTCAGCCCCCCCTTCTGAAGGGGGCCTTTCGTCACGCCTCAGCTGTGTCCTCCTAGAGCAAGAGGCTGTGGAATCTGATGCAGCTGGGACCAGGACCTGGGGGGTAGTGGGACAAGCAAACACAGTCTCAGGGACAAATTAAGAGCAGGAAATATTTTGTAAAAAAACAAAACCATCAATTATTTCTTTTCTGCCCATTCCCTAATTACTCTCCAGCTTCTGGAATGACGGTGCTTTGCTGGGTGGTGGAAGATTCCTTCTGCTCCTGCGTCCATCAAAAGCTCCCTAAGTGCTGCACTTACCCAGGGAAGGCAGCTTCAAAGGTTTCGTTTCCACTTAGAGTTTAAGCAGCTCTACGAAAGAGCATTGATTTTGGTTAAATTTATTTCATTCCTAGTTGGTTTGGACGGTGTATTCAAAAGATAGATCGTATCAGCATATGGGAGGCTTGCGTGCCTGTGTGTGGTCCTAAATATTTTCTTTACTCTGAGTTTGATGGGATTTGGACCTTGAGGGAACTGAAAAGACATTTTCACAGTACTGGCCAGGCTGGACAGGAAACTTAAACTATAATTTGGGTTGTATCAAAAGCATAAAATCAGCTTTTCTATAGCACTTCTAATTTCTTGTGCAGCAAATACCTATTTATCTTATTTTATAATAGTGCTGATTAGTGGGCCAAGGGCAGAGGCTCACTCCTATAATCCCAGCATTCTGGGAGGCCCAGGTGGGTGGACTGCCTGAGCTCATAAGATGAGACCAGTCTAAGCTACAGCAAGACCCATCTCTAAAAATAGCCGGGAATTGTGGCAGGCACCTGCAGTTCCAGTTACTCAGAAGGGAAGAGAATCTCTTGAGCCCGAGAGTTTGAGGTTGCTGTGAGCTGTGATGCCACAGCACTCTACCAGAGGTGACAAAGTGAGAAAGTGAGATTGTCTCGAAAAAATAAATAAATGAATGAATGAATGAATGAATAATAATGCTGATAAGGTATTGGTGCTAATTTAGCTAAAATATATAGTATCAGGCAGATGTACCTAGTCCTAGACAGTTATTAGGAACTCAAATTTGAGTCCAGGAATTTGGAGTGGTAGCTATAGTGGAAAATGCCTGTGTGACTCTTTCAACCCGGCAAACAGGCCTCTTCATGATCACTGCATTTGACCGACTGTGATGTATATGTAGTGTTTTTAAAATACATTGTCTGTGGCCTACCCCACTCCTATTAAATAGACTTATTTGAATGGGAGGACATAAGCACCTGTGTTTGAGAAAGATCCCCAGATGATTATTTTCCATATTTCTGCTTAAAAAAAATTACTGCTGCAAAGCATCATTCAAGCCATATGTGAGTCTTAAGTGTGCGATATATGTACAGACTTCAACAGGACGGCATTTGCAAACCAGGAAGTCTCAAAAACTGCATTACCAGAATGAAGGCCTCTGCTAAAAAATATTCAAGATTACACACATGGATTTTATACCTCTCAACACAGGCCATCGCCTTTCAATTATTTATGCAAATGAAAGGCAGCTGCTAGTTTTAAAAAACAAGAGATAAAGAGACATTTCAAAACAATGTAAAGGTGGCTGATGGCTACAGGATTCATCACAGCGTCTTTCCCACTCAGAACATGTATCTACCTACTTATGCTCTGTTCCGATCAATATTAAAATCAGATTCATTCCCTAAGCCACCGACTGATGGTAATTGGGCAAGATGAATTAAAGGCAGGTATCTGGAGCACTCAGCTTGAGATTAAAAACATATCATAGTTCTGTGGATTATACAGATGTATTGTATGTGCACATTACACACACACACACTCTTACCACTCATGGGGTTTGAATGACATTTTTCAGCAGTACTCTTTTAACCAGAAATATGGAAAAAATGGTCTGAGGATCTTTCTTAAACACAGGTGCTTATGTCCTATAATTCAAACAAGTCTATTCACATAGACATACGTATTTAAAAAAAAATTAAACATATACCAGTTGATTGTGGTATGTGCTGGTTAAACTACCACATTCAAGATCACACATTTTTATTTTTTATTTAATAAAAATAAATTAAAAAAAAATAAAATAAAATGTCAGCTGTTCATTTGACAAGAGTCCTCTCATCTTTCCCAAGATGCAAAAATGCTACCACTGATTGACCCAATGGCTAAAACCAACAATAGCCAATTAATCCTTGATTCTCCACTTTCCTCATCCCATGTAGATCACCCAGGGCTCCTGGCTCCAGCTCCAAAACAATTTTCAATATGTCTTTTTTTTCCTTTCCATTTTGTTTTTAGTCCAAGCTGTCATCTCCCCACCTACCCTGCTGCTTTATTCCTGGAGATTAGCACAGCACCAGACACATAATATTTGCTCCATAAATAATGGCTGAAATGATGAAAAAGCAACTGGACAATTACAAAGTGTGTATTTTCAACGATTCATTACCCAAGACCTGGTATATGTAAAACTGAGTTAATATTAAATGTGATTTAACAAGAAGGTTGCTAATATATCTAAGTACACGGTGTGTGGCATGAATTAGACGGAAGAGCAGGGAAAAGAAACAGCCCAACAGCACATTGGCCACTGCAAGTACCCAGGGACGTGGGCACCTATACTCCTTTTTCCTTTCCCTTCTCCTGTTTCACTCCTACTTAACAACAATCTGGGGAAAGGCTGTGCCAGGGCTACACCGGCTTCACAGTCCACCCGAGGATATCTGGTGGCGAAACACCAATTATCACCTCCTCATCTGAGAAGCAGGAGATTGGATTTCTGGAGTGTCTCTGCGGCCCACTTGTGTTGTATTCAATTCTATTGCTTACGTAAAACACCCTCGCAAGGACAAAGGCGATGAAATCACTGCTTGGAATGAAACAAATTTGAATGTAAATAGAAAGATAAGACAATCAGGACTAAAGAGGCAGGCTCTGCATAAACAGTCATCTGAAATTAACAGGCACCTGAAAAAGTAACCGCTGTGACCACTGTGGAAGGGGATGCTCCAGGACTGAGGACATGTCTTCTGGGTTATGCTACTGGGCTGTTTGGTCAGCACGCAGAGATCAAGAGCTGGAGCTAAAGGCAGCTGGCAGGCCCAACCCATCTCCAAGTGGGCAGAGGCATCAAACAGGCCACGAGGAGTGAGAAATGAACACAAATTTCACATTCAGACAATCGTGGAGCTAAGAAGGGTGGACTCATCCTCTGTCCAATCACCAAGGGCTTGACAGAGGTAAGGAAATGATGTGAGAAAATAAAGGAAAGAGACAAAGAACCGGTGACGACCAAGGGCGGTTCTGGAAATGCGGAGAGTGGTCCAATCTTTCGGCTCCCCTAAAGCTCACTTCCCACCTCCCCAATCAGGGATGGAAATTAAGGCAAACTGGCTTGATGTCTCCAATTCAGTCCAAATGTTTATTGTTTGTTGTCCAGGACTCTAAATCACTTGGAGGGAGCTTATTCTCTCAAGTTCTCCATTACCCCAATGGGGGCTTAGGAAAGAGCTTTGAACTGAGAAAAAACCCTGGCAGTAATTAAATACAAAAGGCCTCCCTGTGCCTCCAACTTGGCAGCCTGCTCTAGCCGAGCAGAAGGGGAAGATTTGATTTTAATCACACAGATTTCATATTTTATTTTGCTCATTAAAATTCCTGATAAGGATTTACTTCAGCATTCTGTGGCTCTCCCTGAATATTTGAAGAGGGCCTTTTTAAAATTTCTCCTTTTCACTGCAAATGTTGTCTGATCCCAGCCTGTTCCATGGTCTGAAGAGATTCCTCCTCCCCATTGCTCAACCCCAAGGTGTGAGCCATTTCTGGAAGAAAAGGAGAAAAAAAATAAGAATTTGGGGATGGCACGCCACCACTTTGTAATTACAGACATGCTGCCTCTGCTCAGCCGAAGTGAAAAAATCAATTATCTAAGAGTGCAGGGTTGGAATCAAGATGAAGAATAACTTTGCTGGCTGAAGTTATCTAGAACTTCTAAGAATATGAAGAATAGGAATTCTGGGTCTGCATAAAATCATATTGCTCAGGAAGGGAAGGAAATCCTTTTTAGAAGGAACTGCTAAGAAGCCCATAGGACTCTGACTAGGCCCCAAGCAGGCTGCCTCCCAACAAGTGTTGGGCAGGCCTCATTCTGCTGCTGTGGGGCAGGGTTTAATTGTCACCAACCAGGCCCAAATTAGAAAGAGGCTGGGATTGTTTTATGCTTCCACAGAGCACCGCATGCCAATACTTTCTAGCCCACAGAGAATCAAATTTTAGTTGATAGATTTACATATACATATTCTTACATGAATTAGATCTATAATATTATAGATGTATAGAACGTATATAGAAGAGTGTATGGTATTGTGGATGTAATTCTACATACGTACATTCTACATATAGTATCATTATATGCTCTCCATCTGGACCCCTCCACATCCCTGAATTTCTTTTTCTATGCCTCTGGTTAGGATTTGCAAGTATTATAGTCTACACTCCAGATTCTTGAAACTCAGCATGTGTCCTTTGGATGAGGCCTGTCCTGCAGGGAGCTGGGAACGGTGCTGGCAGGGAGGGGAGGGCAGGGAGTAGTGAAGTGTCTCAGCACTGCCCCCAGGTACCCTACACCCTTCCTAACCTGGGCTCTAGCATCAAAAGCCAGCTAAGTTCTCACCATGTTCTGCTTCAGATGAGCTGTGTTCTATCTTGGCCTAAGCATATACCAAAGTATTTTTTGCCCTCCACATTCCCCCATTGAAATATCAGATTGCATTATTGGGCGGTAGGGGAAGGGATCATTCCCAAATCGACCTATGTTTCACTGAGCCAATTCTGCTCAGACACCTCCAACAAAGAAGTGGAGGCCATTTACCTTTTGTCATTTCATTCCAATAAAACTCCACTCCCACTGAATGATGGAACACCTATCAACATACAGAAAGAACCCCCAAATAGTGAGATTGCATAGTTATGTACGTAAATGTGTATATACACGCATGAACTGGGGCTATCTGGAATGTATCGAGCCATGTGCTATGAAAAACAGAGATATATGTGGTTGGATATTTTCCAAACCCTTGTACATGTAGACATGTATATTCTACTTTTAGTATATTAGAATATATAAATTTTAATTCTATTAATAGATAAGAAATGGTAAGGAGATTTTAAGATGTCTCAAGACCCTCGTATTATTGGAAAATCTGATCAAGTTCCTCTAGGCAGGGAGGAGGAATTTTTGCCAAGATATGCAACATGTTTTCCATGTACAAATGCTCAGAGAGAAGAAAACGAGGAATGAGAGGATGAGAGAGACGTGTCCTCAATCAACCTCTCCAGAGCTCAGCTGGGAAGAAAGCAGCCCCTTCTTTCCAGCATCACAGCCGCCTGTCCTGTTCTCTTCCTCAAACATTTTCTGATTTTCAGTCTTTTGTGCAATGCCGCTATTCCTTAAAGAACAAAATCTTGTCCATCACAATAGAACGCAAGGCCCTGCTCTTGTTGGAAGCCTGAGCACTCCCACTTCCTGCAATCTCTTTACTTAGCAGCAAATTTCCCTTCATTAAAATTAAGCTTCATTTCTTGCTCATCTTTTCCTGTTTCCCTCAGCAAAACTGAGCGCAATCGTGAACCTGTTTTTCTCGCTGCTTTATTTTCTTGTCACTTCATAACTGAATCCTCTTTCCCTCCAAAAAACAATTAAGAGATTTATTCCACTCGATTTTTCCCCTTCATTGTGTAGGAAACAAGAGAAACAAAAAATGAGGGGTGGTGGGTGTGTCTGTGTGGGGGGGTGTATATGGGTGTGTGTGTGTGTGTGTGTGTGTGTGTGTGTGTGTTGGCAGCTGCGGGGGTAGGAAGTGTTTCACTAAGTATCTAATATGTACTAGAAGGATCCATTTGGTGTATTTTGGCATGAGGGCTTTGCTCAGACTCTGGGATTACTGGTTATGCTCCAGTGTATTTATGCTAATTGCAGAGACAGCATGGCCCTATACATGTATCCATCTGGAGTGGCAAATGCTCAAAGTAATTCTCTAGGGTCAGACTCCTAAATAGGAAGGTAACAGAAAAAAAAATGAGAGATTAACGTTGGATTCTCTGAAACAGGAGGACTCAGGCTCTGATAAATCCCACTCCCTCCCCACCCCCTACCCAGCATACAGCTAGCCACCCATCTCTATAGTTTATGCTGGTTGTCTTTTCTAACTCTATCAGGTTAGATACCTAACTTTGCCCTTTAGGCCAAAGAATACAAGGAATTCCATGGCCCTAAACTTTCATGGCTGTTAGTTCTTGGAGCAGTAGTGAAGCCTCCACTTGCCCCAACAGGTAGAGGCAAAGAATGGCCATTCAACACTCTGCAGCAGGATAGGCTGGAAAGCTAGTACGTAGAGGCCCAGGGAAGCAATCTGCCCAGGATTCACACTCAGGATCCTGACCAAACTGGCCTGGGCCTCCTGCTTTACCAGGAACATTGAGAAGATACTTTGATGAGCTATTTGGAGACAAAGCTCCCGGAATGTCACCTGAGTAGGGTAGCTTTTTAAACTGTTCTTCAGTCCCCACTTAAGCTTTCTCAACTCCTGGGCATACTGAAAATCTGGGCGCTCCTTAAACACTAAAAACTAGTTAGGTGGCCTTGGGCGAGCTACGTCTAAGCCTAATCTGTAAAATGGAATCATGGTATTACAAACCTTGGGGTTCTGTTTTTGGAATAATTGATATGAGTACAATCAGAGTAAAATGCATAGTACAATTCCTGGCATATAGTAATGTAATAATTTAAAACTGGGTTTATTATTATTGTATATACTTATACATGAGAAAGGCATTAAATATTTACCATATACTGGGAAGTTTACCAAGTATTGATGACACAAAGGCAAATAAGAAATGGCTTGTGGCCTAGACTAGCTCACAATCTAGAAAATATTTGTATTTGTATAATTCAAAGGGTAGATTTTTTTCAATCCTCTCCCCTTTTTTATATGAGACAAGTGAAGTTTAAAGAGATCGATAAAATGGTTTAAAAGTTACAAAGCTAGGAGCAATGGGTGCAGTTCAGATTTGAACCCAAAGTCCAAAAATTTGAACCCAAGTCCAAGAATGTCCCTCTATTTCCGTTTCTATGCAATTAATGTCAAGTGAGCAACCAGGAATAAAAGCAAAGGGGATTTGGTCACTCCTGGGCCTCTTAATATAGAAGGTTCAAGAAGCAGCAAGTGAGATGACAGGAGCAGAGCCAGCGAAGACTGGCCTTATGCAAGGACAACTGAAATCATCACCTGCTATGCCCCAGGGACCCCTATGTTTCAAGGAAGAGTTGGCCGCAGACTGTGGTTTGAGCTACCAGCACAACATCCTCCACCTGCTAGATACTTAACAGGGTGGGTGCAAAGATCAGATGACGTCGAGCAGACCTCTGCAGGCTCTGGTCCTCCTCTGCCCAGGAGGACAGCTGCCCTTCCCAGAGAGACCCCACAAGGGATCAGAACCAGCACGCATTAGTTACAGCCTTCACTTCTAAGTGGAGTATTCCCCTCCCCATTCTAATTTTCAAGTACTAGGTTATTTTCTTAAAGAAAAAAAAAAAAAAAAACACTCAACTTTTAAAAAAGTATTACAATAGTTTCTATAATTTTTTAAGTTTTATTTTCCCTCTTCTTAATCTTACGTACTTCTCTCTTTTTCACTTTTGTTATGTTTAACTTATGTGATGGATTTAGCATTTTGTCTTAATCTTTGATACCTGTACTTCCTTGGTTTCTAAAGCCTTCTGTCTTGTATTTTTAAATTTCGTAAGTAATATACAATTTTTTAACTATTAACTTTTACCTTTATTGTGACTTGAGCTGTGTTATTTTAAAATTCTACTTGATTTCTCTTTTTTAATTTTAGCTGTTGTACAGAATGAATCCCCTCCTCTCCTTCTGCCTTTCCATTACTATATAAGGAACATCTCTCTTTTCCTAGTTTCTTGAATTTTTTTCCATATTTGATTTATATCTGAAAAGCAGGGCTGTGGTGGTATTTTTTCATTGAAAAAAAACTGCATCCACTATTTTTTTTTTCAGATATTAGGGTCCAGAATGAACAGACCAAGCCCTGAGCAGAGAGCCCCATAGTTGATGAAGCCTGGTAAGGCTTAACTTGTGGACTTCTGCGGCTCTATGGGAGAGATGGGACAGGGGGGAGGTTTGTAAAGGCCACTCTTCTGCCAGTTTGCGGTAGGCTTTGAGTAGGGCATGAGACGGAGGCACAAGAGCAAGGCCTGTTGACAATGTGGCTCTCTCAGCTCTCACCTCCTGGTGGACCCCAACATCTGAAACAGACTAGATCAGTGGTTCTCAACCTTCCTAATGCCGTGACTCTTTAATACAGTTCCTCATGTTGTGGTGACCCAATCATAAAATTATTTTCATTGCTACAGCAAACAGTATGTGATAATCAAATCAGAGTAAATGAGATTACCATCACTCCAGTTATCACTTGTGTTGAGAATATTACAAATCTTCTAGCAATTTTGAAATGTCACCTATGTATCATATTAACTATAGTTGTTCTGCTGTGCTATTCAACACTAGAACCTATTGCTTCTATGTAACTGTATTTTTGTACTATTAGCCAACCTCTCTTTATTAACCTCTTCCAGATTCTAGTTCCAACCATTCTACTCTCTACCTCCATGAGATCAATTTTGAGCTCCCATATAGGAGTAAAAGTTTGCAGTATTTGTCTTTCTTTTCCTCGCTTATATCACTTAACATAATGTCCTCCAGTTCCATCTATGTGGTAGCAAATGGCAAGATTTCTTTTTATGGCTGAATAATATTGTAGTGTATGTGCGTATATTATATATACACACACATTATCCATCATCTGTCCAGTGAACACTCAAATTGACTGTATGTCTTGACTATTGTGACTAGTGCTGCAATAAACACAGGAGTGTGGATATATTGCTTTGATTAACTGATTTCTTTTCTTCCGGACATGTATATAAATACACATATGTGTGTGTGTGTGTGTGTGTGTATACACAAAATCTCCAATAGTGAGATTTCTCTATGGGTTTTGTGTGAGCCTTATCCCATGATGAAACTAGGGGCCAGGTCAGAAATCAAGTCAATATCATTATAGGAGTGGACTTCAGAACAAAAAAGAGACCTGCCTCATGGTCAAGGCACCCAGTTGAAGTCAGATTCCAAGCAAAAGCCACCTGATGGGGAATTCCCATAGTGCGGGGCAGGAGTTAGTAATCCTTCCTGTCTCAGAGCAGTGTGGATCTTGGGGCCTAGAGGCCCAGCAGCTATGAGATGTGGAAGCTGGGATCCAAACGGGTTTTTGGAAAACACTTTAATCTATTTGGGTCTCACAAAATTTTTCCTAAAAACAAAACATAAAACAGACAAATTCCAAGTAGTAGGATCAAGTGGCTAAGAATTTAGGAGCTGGGATCAGACACATCTAGATTAAAGTTTATAAACTGATTATCTCTAAGACATAGAGGCATCAATGCTTTTAAGATGGAAAAGTCAATAGAGTCTTTTTCACAGGGCTGGGAAATTTAAATGAGATAATAGAAAATTCCCAGCACCTGAAGTACTGTAATAGAAACGCAATAAATGGTAGCTTAAAAGAAAACAATTTTTGCAGCTTCAACTTAGCATCTCACTTGCCGTGAACAGAACAAGATGAAAGGAAAGACAGGTTGCTGTTCCTGTCAGAGGTGCTAAGTCTAGTGCACATCCTTGTTCTTAGCATCTCTCTTTTCCTTGCTTCCTTACACTTCCATTTGTTATTAAAAGAATGAAGACTTTCTCTCTCCCCTTTTTCATGACACCCAAGGATTTCCTGCATACAGAGATAGTTAACATTCTCCAGATGTTCAAGGCCAGGCTTCAGGTTAGCATAGCTACACCCGCATTGAGATCTGCAGACAAATTGCTCCTTCATTATAGAACCAGTGAGAAGCATCCAATTTTTAAGGTTGTTAAACCTGCAAGGGCAACAGAGAACCAAATGCACGTATAGTGAAGAATGGCCTCACGTGGGCCCAGCATCTTATCTCAGAGGCAAAACACACACACCCACATGCCTTATAAAGATATTTTGACAGTGAAACAGTTAGAGTATCCCATTTAGCTCTGATAAGCAAGACATGAAATGTCAATATATTTTACTTTTCCTAAGGCAAGGGATGCCAAGGAGTCAGGTACCGTTTTGAAAATGTCTCTGAACATCTGTCACCTCTACAGACCTCTCTGTAAGTCTCAGAGATACAAAGACTCGCCTAGTCTCTAAAGACTCACACCTGCTGGCCCACACACCTACTGTACTATGACTGATAAACAGGCACTCACTGGATGACTGACTTCGCAAGGCATAAGAAACAATCACCCAGTTGCCCAGGGAACCAGGGTTCACGCAGAAGCCACGCAGGTTCTGCCTCGGGCCATGCTGGCAACAGGGACAGTAAACTCACTTATTCTCAACTTGTGACCCTCCTTGTGGGTGCCAGAGCTATTTGGGGAAATCAGAAACCACTTTAGCATCTTTATCTCCACTGTAGGACGAAACCTTTCGAATGCCCTCGTGTCTCTCAGTTCTCACTCCTGCCCTCACCAGTCCCTTCTTATACCAGGCTTCATCCAAAATTCCACGTAAAAGTAATCTCTGAATTGAATCAAAGGAAGGATGCCTGGGCTAGGTGAAATCTGGTACCGAGAAAACCCAAAAAGTCACTTTAGAATTTTGCAAATACAGAGCTTGAGTAAGAAGAACACGATGTTCAAGCAATATAAGAAGAGGTAAATCTCAGGGCTGCATTCTGAAATTGCAGAGGCACATACAACATTCCCCACCAGTCTTCACCAAACATTCACCGCCTGCCCGCCTGTGCGGGGTAGGCCCTCAAGGCACCATTCTGTCCATCAGAGCTCTGACTCATCAGTTTCAGGGAAAGAGGGCTTTGTTCTTTCTCTCTTTTTCATCAGTTTAGCTTCTGTTTCTACAGAATCAAAAGATGACTGCCAGTGGAAAGGGAGTTTGTTTTCTCCCAGTGAATGCAATTGCTTCAATGACAGCCTATGAGTAAGGCAATCTTGCAGGCCCCAGACACTTAATTCATCTCAGAGGTGATATCGAAAACAGCACAGCAGGTTCTTACTTTCCACTGGCTCTCTTCTACAAAAGTTCTCACGTTCCTGGACCCCCGCAACTAACCCAGCTAGGGGACGTCAAGCTGCAGACAAAAGGGAATGGATAGGGATGTCGCCAGTTCTTGGGGTCTGGTGCTCAGTCCTCGAACTTGAGTTAAATTCTCTCCTATAAGAGAGCTAACAGTGAAGCCTCCCACCACCGGCCCTGCCAGCCAGTCAGTGTTCTGCAGACCATTTTGTGGAGGACTTCCAGCAAAAAAAGATCTGAAACCAACATTTGACTGCTTTTATTAGGGCTGAAGCCTCTAAGATGAGTTAAAACAATGAAGAGAAGCGGAAAGAGGGTCTCATTGCAGGCTGCCAAAAAGAGAAACTAGAATCTCCCAACCATCCCTCTAATCTGTGGTTTCATAGAAATAGCTTTGGAACAAAGTGTTCCTGCTGAGAAAAGCTTTGTCCTTGCCCCAGTAAGTGGCCTGGCCAGTGAGGAATTCTGCCCCATTCCTCAGCATGTGACACTTAAAGCTGGAAGGAGATGCTCCCAAGATCTGGCTTTTCTAAAGAGAGGGGTTGCCAATTTCTTTCTTAGATTCTCCCCCTGTGCCTGTTTTCCCCACCTGGGTGCAAAGTCCAAGCATGTCTAGGGGCAACACTTCTGTCATCTGGAGACTCACATGTCACACCAGCATCAGAATTTGTTTCAGGATCCAACTTTTCTATCCTCCTCTATCAAGCTACAATTTACTATCAGCAGAACATAATTTTAATATTAATAGAAATGATTCTTTATGGAAAGCCTAATATGTGCTAGGCCTTTTCCTTATAACTTTACATATAGTAATTCATCGAATTTCCACATACCCTCCAATTAGGTGTTGTTACCTTCTTCATTTTAAAGATGGAAAAACTGAGACTCAGAAAGGTTACAAAATTTGCCAAGGTCATACAACTAACACGTGCTGGAACCATACTTTGGAACCAGGTGGTTTACCCTTAAGGCCTCCTCCTAACTATTAATCCCCCCTCCCCTGGCATGGAGGCCTACACTCTGGTTTTCCCAGCCTTTTCACCATTGTTTCCTCTGTCCCAAAGAGAGCCCCCATGCCATGGAGGCCAGCCTCTTCACTGTGGGATGCAATAAACCAGGCTCATATTCACTGCTTCTCCTATCTGGCCTGCTCTGCCTTTCCTTCTTTGAAAACTAGACATTCCTCAAAGACTGGCTCCAGTCTAGCCTGCTCTGGAATGTTCTCTAGAGCTGCAGTTCGCAACCACTATGCTGTGATATCCACAGGTGCCGGTCCACCACCTGCAGGAACCAGGCCACACAGCAGAGGTGAGCGGCACTCCCCATGGCTCACATCGCTGCCTGAGCTTCACCTCTTGTCAGAGCAGGGACAGCGTTAGATTCTCATAGAAGCATGAACCCTCCTATAAACGGCACATCCTAGAGATCTAGGTTGTGTGCTCCTTATGGGAATCTAAGGTCGTCCACCCCAGTCCATGGAAAAGTTGTCTTCCATGACACCTGTCCCTGGTACCAAAAGGACTGGGGATCATGGCTGTAGAGGACTTAGGCCCACCCTCATCTCCTTGGACCCTGTGACACATAACCACATGCCACCGGGCCCCTGCTGTTTTTCTGTGCCCTGCCGTGTTACAAGACGTTATAAGCTATTTCAGGGAAAGGAAAGTGTCACACTATTTTGTATCCCTTGTAAAATCTTGCCGATACTAGAAACATAAAAGCCCTGTTGTGTCTCTGCTCCCTCAAATCTTTGGAGTTCCATTTGGATGTAGGGGAAAAAAAATGTTTTCTAACTCTGAAGAGTGTCTGGGTGTGTCTTCAAATGCTACCTTTGTGCATGTGGCAGGAAGAACTCCGTGGATTGCAATAGGACACCCCTGACCCCCTTATCTGCTAGCACTGCTCTGATACATGAGAAACAAATGACTTCAGATCATCCAGAGGTACACAGGGGAACGCCGGCTGGTTCTACCTGTTAGATCAGAAATGCATGGCTTGGTTCCACTGCCAGCCTACCTGCCCTAGAGTAAGCCAGGAATGGATCGTGAAGTAAGAAGGGCTACAGACTGTTCCACCTTGCATCCATTCCTAGTCTGCAAAGCCTATACATTCCCCTCACCTTTTTTTTAAACAGCCAATCTCTGTATAACTACCGTACCCTACTAATTAAGAGTGTGTGTATTAAAGAGAGAAGCTTAAGAAAATATATAGGCTCTAAGCACCTGTTTTTGTAATGAGGGGTGAACACAATATGAAATTAAAGCCTCTGCAGCTGCCACTCCCTCTGTCACAAGCAGTCCCCGGGAGGCCCCACGGTTCAGCCCTCCTTCCTCCACATCTCTGCTGAACTCCAGTGTTGAAGAGTTTCTCTAACCCTTCCTGTGGGTCAGCACTCCACTCTCTATCCCCTCACTCTCTCTTCCTTCAGAATACAGCCATTGCTGATACCACACATGGATTTATTTAAACCTTTCTCTGCCGGCAAGTGCACACCCAGCCTCCCAGGAGGGAGCCCATTCAACTCAGTTCGGGACTCCTAGTACCTCAAACCCTGCCTGCCTGGCACATCATAGGTGCACAATTAATAACTAAAAATTGTTAAGCAAATGCATGAATCCTACCAAACACATAAATAAACAGAGGTCTTGAATCTAATTCTAATTTGGCACCAATAAAAGCTAGGATTTCGAAATAAGACGTCATCGCTGTGGGTCTCAGCCGCCTCTGGTGAGATATCCAGACTATAAGCAGGATGTCTGCACATCTGCCCAAGTCCCTTGACACGAACCAGCGATCCCAGAGATTCTGGGCTTTATTGCTGGATGCCTCTACATCCACCTGAGTCTCCATACCCACCTGGGTCCCCTTGACTGGGTGATCCAGAGATTCTGCCCTCCAGCTGACCTCGGGGTGTCCCCAGGCAATGCTGTGTCCCCTATACATCCTGGGGTCAGGGTGAAAGCACACTGTGGGGCACCCTACAGGAATATTTTCCCAGGCACGTGCTTGTAGGCAATCCCAGAGTGTTTCCTTCTATTTAAGGCAGGAAGAGCCTGCCTTAAAATGCCTTTGCAAAGTGACTGCTATGAATTGAACCAGGAATTAATACCATCAAGCCTGAAGCAGCAGCCCCGTTACTTGGGTCCCACAAGGAGGGCTCATCAAAAGTTGTCTGAACTCTGTTTAGGGAGAAAAAGAGACCGTGTTTCTAGGGGAGGTAGAAGACAGCTGTGAGGCTTCTGTGTGACACCCAGTGGCCAGGCATTAGCTTCCTAAGGCATCAGAGCTAATCACTGCAGTTTTGCAGATCTCCTTACAAAACTCCCTAGAGGCCTCCATCTTTCACAGACCCCTGGAGGGAAGAGGAGAACTAACACACCCGAAATAGCTGTGCATTTGGCGCGCGCCGCCAACAGGGCTAAGACGCATCCCACTGTCCGGATCACAGCGTCACCGTCCCCCATGAGCGCTGGGAACGTGCGCTCTGCACTTATGCTTATGCAACGCAGTGACAGAGTGCAGCTGTCCCCATGCGCGAAATTGAACGCAATCGGCTCCTACCTGTACATACAGCCGGGGAAATCACTTCCCACTCATTGAGAGGCTTCAGTAGCAGAAAGATTGATCAAACTGATGAGGAGCAAATCTCCTGCCACCTACGGATGCCAGACACATAAACAAGGCCAGCTGCAAGGCATCCTTCCCAGAGGGGCTGGGAGGAGGCTGGGTGGGAGGCCTGCAACCAAGCCAGGCATGGGAAGGAGGGGGGTGCAGAGCCGCAGCTTAGAGACAGGGGACGCTCAGGTCTCTTGCCCTGTGTTTGCAAAGACAGAGGTCTCGGGATGCATCTCCAGCAGCTGAGCTTACCAGGGGCTCATGATGACGCAGGCTATGGAGAAGGCCAGGTGGTGTGGACTAGAGGGACAGCCTAGAGCTCAACCTTGGCCCGAGCAGGCCCTAGTGTGACCTCCAGCCTTTACAGACACTTTGCCGGGGATTATTCGGAGACTCATGAGGAGGGAGTGATGGATTGCTTTCTTTCTTTTCCCTTTTTTTATATCATAGCTGTGTACATTAATGCAATCATGGGGCACCATACACTGGTTTCATATACAATTTGACATATTTTCATCAGACTGGTGAACATAGTCTTCCTGGCATTTTCTTAGTTATTGTGTTAAGACATTTATATTCTACATTTAGTAAGTTTCACATGTACCCTTGTAAGATGCACCATAGGTGTGATCCCACCAATCACCCTCCTCCTCCCTCACCTCCCCTCCCTGGATTTCTGAAAGCCATCGCTACAAGGTGGTAACAAAGCCCATGTCCTCTCCAACAAGGCTAGGGGAAGTCTTGAGGGAGGAGTGGCATCCTGGCTGATGTCCCCACCCTTCCCTAATGACTCTGTGACTCAGAAGTCCTCTGTGTTTGCCCCACCTTGCAGGGCATGGGCCACCATTTAACTGTGGGGCTGACGCTCGTCTTTTCATCTACCCATGTCCTACCCAAATCTCCCTCCTTAGATAAAAAATTAAATTTTGTTAATTAAAGCAATGGAAATCAATTAACCTTATCAGGCAACAAGGCCTATTGAAACAGAGCCAAGCCTTATATTGCAATTTCCTCCAGCCTGAGATTAGTGATAGAGCCGGGTGATTTGTCTCTCTGGGGGGTGAGGGATGTCCCACCTGGAGAGTGAGAGGGAATTTTCTTCCACAGAGCAAGAGCAGGCTCTCAGCTATTGACAACTAGGTTATTTACTTCAACACATTGAACATTAGGATTAAATTTCACTAACATTTAAAGATTCAATTAATTTCTTTTCAGCTGTCTACCTAGCATAGTACTAGATTGAATACAAATCATAAATGTTTAAAATAAAACTCAAGGGTGGCGCCTGTGGCTCAAGGAGTAGGGCACCAGCCCCATATACTGGGGTTGGTGGTTGTTTAAGCCTGGCACCAACCAAAACTGCAAAATAAATAAATAAATAAATAAATAAAAATAAAATAAAACTCAGTAACTTTATAAATGGAATAAAGGATCAACGCAGGCCAGTTGATGGGTTTTTCCCTTCTCTTGCCCTGGACCACATCTCCTCAGAGCATCTTAAAATTTCATCCCTTCTATGACTACCTCTGTACAATGTAAACACAGTCATTATTTCACTTTTTTTAATGTGCCATAAATGCAAAGACTGAAGTCTCCTCAGCAAAAGTTCCCGCAGTTTTCTCAGTTTATTCTGAACTAATTGCCAAAGCAGCATGTGATGAAATCCCTAATAGCCTTCACGACAAAATGTTTCCTGTAAGGAAACATTTAAAAGGTGCTCTGCAGACTCTGAAATTCTACCCACTTCAGCAGTGGGTGAAAAATACCCTCACTCTTGGTGGAGATCTGTGGGTGAGCAGCGAGCCCTCCCCCACACTCCTGGTTTAGTCACACAATAGCGGCCTGGGGTCCAGACCTAGACTAAGGGATAGGATCTGGCCCTTCCAGGTTATATTTCTCCTGCTGAGGTGCTACTGAATGGGTAAATCCTCTGACAGTCTGTCCAAGGTTAGCCCTGAGAGCCTATTTCTCTGTCTCTGAGAAAAAGTGGTACCCTGGCTTGCCACCCTCTCCTAACCCATTCCTATCTAACTAAAATCTAGGATTACCCTAGGCTGAGCATTTTATTGCAATACCCAGTACCCCCAAAGCAGAAAAAATTCCACTTCATTCTGATACTCATGACCCTTCTTCCCTCCCATCTCACACCATCACACCCTCATTTCCTCTACACTTTAGCAAAATGTGCTACTTACACCTCCTCCCTCACTGTGTAGCATGCTGGCGGCACCCTTGGGCTGAAACAACGCAAGAATCCTAACCGACCTCCTTACTTCTCTATTTTTGAAAACCGCCTTCTATTCCTTCCATCTTAGTGAGGCACCCTGCATATCAACACGTACAGAAAAATCAGAGCTTACTTGTCATATGCTTTAGTGAAAAGTACAGACAATAAAATCTAGCCTAAAGTCAAACCAGAAAAAGGTACTACCTCCATTCACAACAGAGCACTTAGAGGATCATGTTGAAGCCTCTACTTCAAAAGCTCAGCTCCTGGGGACTTGATGCCTTCCAAGGAACTGGGACCCTTCCACCCAGAGAGGTCTCAAAGGGACACTGATAACCAGTGAGGAGGACTTGCCAGCCATAGTCCATATAGAGATTTCCTTAAACATATCAGTGACTATAACCTTATAGTCCTCTTAACAAGTCTGTAGGACTTTTACTCTCTCTCTTTAAAAAAATCAACGCAGACCATCACATTTATCTCACCTCCCACAAACAAGCCCCACCCCCACCCCATCAAACACAGAGGCCTGCAGGAACCACCTCACTCCTGGAAACAGCAAAGTGCCAAACAATGCTGCTATGACATCAAAGTCACATCTGTTTTAAGGACTTTGGGATTTCTCTCAGGATAGGGAGAGAACTGTAGGTCAGTATTTCTCAACAGGGTTTCAATGGGTAGAAACAGAAATTACTTTAAAAATGGGGCAGTGCCAACTGCGTTTGGGAAAACCCGGATTAAGCTGAATTAAACACATTTATTCGCTGATTTTAATATGAATCATGCATCTCCAGGAATAAATGCAGTGTATAGATTTCCCAAACACATATATCTTGCTACCCACCCTTTGCACTGAATAATCTACAGTAGAAATGTTCTGTAAGCACCCTGCTCTAGAATCACTAAGCCCAATTCTTTATTAAATGCAAGATCTCCGTTCACATCATCACATCTGGGTTAATAACTGGTTTTCCCTGCCTGCCTCCACTGCCAGGGAAGTTACTCTTGTGCCATTTTTCTGCCACAATGTTCTGTTTTTCTTTTGCACTGAACCCAAATGTGCTTCTCTATAACTTCCTTCCTGTACTTTCAGATTAACTCTAGGGCCATGGAAAGCAAACCAAATTCATCTTCAGATCCATGGAGAAAGACCTTATGGTTACTCTAGTAATACTCTCCAGACTAAAGCCCACCCAAGCCTTCAGTGGCTGCTCTGATCACATTCCACATTCTAGCACCAGCCTGGACCTCCCTGATGGCTGCTCTCCCATGATCAATGCCTCACAGGACAGGTGGCTGCAGTGGTTTTGTCCAACCAACAGAACCCAACGCAGGATGACTACTTTCTTTGTTCTGGACATCAATATACCCACCTATCAGGAGCCAGATTTTATTAGAATAACCTAGAAATTGATTTACCTTAGTGGGGGTGGGTTGATAGAAGGAGGGTTAGTAGGGGGACCATATCTATGGAGCACATCGCAACTACAAGTTGGATCTATCAGGTGTAGAACACAAATGTCTTAATGCTGTAACTGGGTAAATTAGGTGAAAGCTATGTTGATTAGTAGGATGTAAGCACTCCAATTTGTACAAATAATCAACACATTGAATCCCATAATGGCATAAATGTATTTATAATCTATGTACAAATGACTTAATAAAAAAATTTCAAAAAAAAAATAGCTCTTGACGCAAAGGTGAGGTTATTTAGGTTGATCCAGATAGATGAAATCTGCTTATTTCATAGAGAATGATGACCTTAGCATTGATAATTTGGTATAGACCCTTAGGGAGAACTCAACTACGATTTAGATTCCCTTGGCTATAAGAGACTCTAGTTATTAGCGTTACCATTGTCCAGGGTAAGAGGTCAGAGTCCCTGCTGGGAGCTAGCAGGTCTGGCTCAGATGGAGTCCTCACCCACCTTCCAGCAGGTGGTGCATCCCTGAATGCCAAGCAGGAGGCTCCTGAGTCAGTCAAATCCCTGCTGACGAATAAGCTTCCATATGTGAGAGGCAATTCTGTTATTTTGCTGGGTAATTTTTGCTTCCAAAAGCAGAAAACAGAGCAAAGGCCAGTATCAAGAGATGTGAATGGTATTAAGAAACTGCAGAAGAATAGAAATGCAAATGCAATTTTTTGAAATGCACCCTACCGAACAGTTCATTGAAAATAGGACAGCAGATGGGAGGCAATGTCCTCACCAGGGTGTCTAGTCTTTGCAGGACCACAGCTTTCAGATTGGCCGCATATATTACACAGGTGCTTTCAGCATACAAATGAGGCAATGGAAAGGATACGAAATTCTTCAGTAGAAAACCTGGACTCCAAACCTAGTTTTACCCCTTCTTATAAGCCCTAATAATTCACATCACCTTTCTAAACACTTACCTACCAAATCAAATTTCTAAACTACATGTTAGTTGTGGGGTTCTTTTTCGGTTGGTTTTGTTTTGTTTGGGTTTTGGTTTTGAGTTTGTGTGTGTTTCCTACATTGCTGTTGTTGTTTTGGGTTTTCGTTGTTTCGGGTTTTCGTTGTTTCAGATCTTTTGGAATTCATGATAAGATGTCCTGCTGAACACCATCTTTCCTGGATTCCAGCAGTCTTCCCCTTCCAGAAGAAACAGCTTCACTTTATCTTAATAGAGTAATGGAATGCACATGGAGTTGAGGGACAGGATAAACTTAATTAAACTCCCATATTAAGTGAAGCACAAAGTTGTGTTTTCATTTACTTTTTTGTTGTTGTTGCCAGAGAACTTATTGCTTATACCATTTTGTCTATTTGCTCTTCAGATTTCTGCCTTTGCTTCAGTTTTAAGCATCAGGAAAGCACCCATGACCAGAGAGTGGCATGTCCCTGCTATGACTCTCCATAGCTGCTTTGTGCTCCCAAATCCCTGGATGACACACTGCAGCTGACACACTGCCATAGTCCTCTGGGGAGCTGTACCTGGTGTGCTGTGACATGCAAGAATTACAAAGATGGCATTCTAGAGGTCATTAACTGTGACACCGCTTTAGCCACACCCTAGGAAGATCGCAGAGCCAGTAGGACTCCAAATTGTGATTACAGTCATTGGAAGCTAAAGTATGCTTCGGTCAGAAGGAGCAAGACAAGATGAAGACCTTCAAAGGCTCTTATGCAAATGTGTCCCTGCCTTCAATATGGAACTCACTATCTACCGTAGTAGCAGAGAGATCACAGACGTATGCTGACCTCCCAAATTAGGCTAAAGATGAAAACCAGGTCTTCTAGCAGATGGAGATTCTGTCTGCACTTTGACACAACAGCAAGCAATTCCATTTCTGAGTAAACAGAGAAATTATCCTGAGTTGGATGGAAAGCTCCTGCTAGCCAAATTCTTCTTTATCTGATGGACCATGAATCACATAGCACTCCCTTCAATATTAAATATACTTGGGGGAATGACTGAGGATGAAACAAGAAAGAATGATCCTCAGATTGCCAAAATTATTATAATCCCGATATATGTAATGTGTCTGTATAAGATGATAGTGAGCTGGGAGGAGAGGCAGCAAGAGGAGACCCTGAGAAATCACGTGGAGGGCAGGGAAATCTGCATTAAAAGCCAGTACATAAAGCTTGATAATAGACAAATAAAAGTTGCCCTGTCACATTTGATCCCTTGGCTAGTTTTATAGTCTTTCTATTCTTAATCAGTTGACAAAAGCTCTTCTTTATCTAGGAAGGAGAAAGGGCTCAGAGCAGGAAGAGCCCTGGAACTTGTCTTCTTTGATTAGACACAGTGACTAAAGTCTCTGTTATGAAACGTGTGCTCAATGACCATTCACTAAGTGTTCCATGATTTTAATGAATAGTGTCCACTGCAAACGGGAGCCATTGATTCACCAGAACCCAGATGCCAACTGAACCCCATCTAGCATATCTCATCTGCGAGGTGCTTGTGGGCAAGGATCACAGCCAATCCATCTTTGAAGCCCCCACCATCTAGCACAATGCTGGGCATCTAGCAGGTGCTGGGTAATTGTTTGCAAGAAGATTGCTTTCATAAGTGAAAGGAGATGTTTGGCAATATAATCCATGAAGTAACCACAGGAAAATGTTTGGTGAGTTGTACCCGCGTGCTGCTAGAGAGGGGTATATACCCCAGACCCCTCGCTGCTGCTGCTGAGGGAAGCCCTTCACAAAGAAATGAGCAGGTGATTTCTGAGAGGCCTGAGAACTCCATCATGACAAAGTTCTAAAATTTCATGGATTGCTGCAGCATTTAATAGAAATAATAATTTACAGAAAATGCAATGCTAGAATCTAATCTGTGTGTTTCCAGATAAAGAAATTACAAATTCATTTGAGTGAGCATGAAAGCCTTGATACAAGGGAATGATAAGTCAAACCATGTCGGCGGGAAGTAGACCATGTGGGACCGATTCGATCAACATTTAAACCATAATTATGAAGCACCTACAAGAGGAAAGTGCATAATGTATGCAAAGATGAAGAAAACATGACCTTGGTGTTCACAGTCTAAAGGGAGAGACCCAGCAGCAGCAGCTAAGAGAGAGGAGCAGAAGGAATCAAGGTGTGGGGCCAGGTGTGAATCTAAGCTGGGTGTCATTGGGACTCATGGGCTGTGGTGGGGGACCTGACTCCTGTGTTTCAATAACTATAATCACTTCATACTTGCTGTACATCGAGCCCTTAAGCAGTGTGTGAATATAGTAACCACTCAATAAATCTGAGCTGTTATTATTCTTATAAGAGAACAGGAGAAGGGCAACACCGAGGGAATTCTCTTGGCCACACCTGGCTAAACATTTTACAGTTCCCTCCCGAGTATGGGTTGGAAATGAATGCCATTCTCTCTGTAAATTGTGCTCTAAATGTATGATTAAGTTAACTATTTACCAAGTGGCCTGCAATTTTGCTGAAAATGTTCAATTTTTTAAGTGCTACCTCCTTAGGTAAGGTAGTGTTGTGTTAATTCTCACTTCTTAATTTAATCTTTAAGAAAGAATGCCTTCAGGCATTGCTAAGGACCGCAACCAAGCCAGGCAGTTCAGTTTCAAAAACAGAACTCATCACAGGCTAGACTTGGAGCGTGGTCTGTACCATCTGAGCATACCCCACATTGCAGGTGGAGAGCAGGGTCAGCCGAGAAACAGCAGGAATCCCTTCTTATTCAAGGATATTAAGCCAGACCTCCATAATTTTTGTAGAATCAATTTACCTAAGCAGAGAACACAGTGCCGTCCTTCCCTATAGATTTCATACAGTCGGTGGCCACAGTCCCCGTGGAGGATTTTCCTTCTCAAGGTGAGGTGTGAGACGAGAAGAACACAATGGTGCTTCCAGGTCCCAGATGGAAATAGTGGAACATGCTAAGCAGTCAGAAAAAATATATATGTATTTTGACTTATGCACAGAGCTGATTTTCTCCAGAAGCCATCAGAGAGAAAGCAATTTTCCTACATGAAATGCTATTTCTTCTCTGTATCCTGGCCTCCTTTTGAGAATCAGCTTTTCATGGAAATGTTAGTGGTTCCCAGTAGTGGGCTGGAAACACGTGGCCTGCCTGGTACACCCAGCACTGGAACACCTGTGAAGCTATGAAGATCATTGCAGGGCACAGAGGAGCCCACAGTCTCACTGTCCTTTCAATTCCATTATGATCAGGACAGAAAAGCCACGCCCACTGTTTTGAGGGCTTAATTTCTTTTCAGTCCCTGCAGCAGTGAATCTCCTAAAAGGGACAGCCCCCTCTTCTATGGAGCCAACTGCATTGGAATTCTGCTAAATGGCATGAACTGTCTTCAAAATCAAAGGGAGAATGTAATTTAAGTGCCACTTGGATCTTCCCACAGTTTTTCTGTACCCGAATGCTAGAACACAGCCTGGTGACAGGTCTATAGTTTAGGGTAACACACAGTGGGGAAAAAATGATGGTTTTTCAACCATGTATTTCAAGAATTTGACAATTTTAATAGCACACTTCTAATAGAGAATCATCCAGACGTTTTCCCCCTTTTCAATTGAAAACATTAGTAGGATGGGAGAAAGCAAGGTATTTGTGAAGAAATTAGCAGCGTTCTTCCTCCCAGAGATGGAGGATCACGATGTGAAGGCAGAACAAAAAAATAGCAAGAGAGAACAAACGCCACCAGGGTAAAAGCTGCAGGTTAGAAATTTCAGAGAGGGTGGGAAGAAAATCATATTTTTCCCCCAAAACTTTTTCTTAACCTGAAATAGCATGTATTCCATAGATAGCGTATGGCGTGGAGTACCATTATTCTAACTTAATAAGACACAAGGAAATAATATAAAATTAGAAGACAAACACCACACAAAAAGAGCAAAAATAAAAACACGTTTATTTTATAAAAATTTGATGAGCCCTTATACTACGTACACAGTGAATGGTGGGTAGATTCTTCTCTCTGGGACCTCACACATGGGTGAAAATCTCTAATATACAAACAAATGTGCACAGCAGGACAATTCACATAGAAGTATCAGTCATGGACGGCTGGGGGTGGCCCCATGTGGAAAGGGGAGGGCTGTGGACACTTTGGAGGAAAGAGTGGGACCTTAATGAAACATGCACATCCCCATCTCCCTAAAATTAAAATGGGTACTTCTCTCGGGTTAAGAGAGGGAATGAATTCCTGGTAATGAAAGCTGTTTAAAAATTGTCTCTCCCCCAATTTGCCACAGTTATTTTAGGAACGGCAAATGGCCTTTCAAGGTCTTGTCAATATCTAGCTTTTGTGGTCTGGGGCTAAGTGTAATTAGGAGTGGACAGAGAAAAGCGTTGTCTGTATTCTCCATCTCTCTCCTCCTTCACCTCCCATTCCCTTCTCAATCCACCACAATTGAGCTTTCAACTCCGTTCATTACAACAAAATAGCTGTTATCAAGGTCATCAATGACTCCATCTTACCAAATTGCCAAAAGTCATTTCATCTTCCCATTGTATTTCTCTCTTCTCAGCAGCATTAAAAAAAAAAAAAAAACCTTTCCTCTCCAGGCTTCTGTGATATAACGCTCTGTTCATCCACCTGTTTGTCCAGATCCTCATTATGTAATTTCTCCTCTTTGGTCACCTGTGCCTTGCCCTCTCTTCTTGACCTCTAAAAGAAGGATTGCCCCAGGTCTCTGTCCTCGGTCTCCAACTCTCCTACCTGCATGCTCCCTTCTAGGATGGCCTCATGCAATCCCATGATATAAAATGCCATGTGTATCCTGGTTATTTCCAAACCTAATCTTTAGCTTGGTTCTTTTTCCTGAGCACAAAATTCAAATGCCCTCATGAATCTAACAGGCTATTCAAATTTAACATGCACACACACCCCCCTCTACCTACACACTCAACCTTTAGCCTTGCCATGCTTCTGTCTTAGCAAATGGTACTACCATCTAACCAATCACGGGGGCCTAAAACTACCAACATCTTGAACTTCTGCCCTTCTTTCTTGTATTAATCCAAAGAGCATCTCAACTCTTCATTTCCTTCTATTTCTGTTGCTACCACCCTAGTCTTGCACCTGTCTCAGCTGGGTTACTGCAATAGCCCTTAACTTACCTCCTTCCTTCAGCTCTTCCTCTATAATCCCTTCCCCACCTATTAGCCACAGTAATCTCAATACTTAAATCAGACCATTTCACCCTAATCGCTAAAGGCTTGGGTGCCTAACTATTGCATTTAGAGTAGACTTTAAACTTTGTACCTTGCCTACAATGCCTTAGGTGATCTAGTTCATATCCACTTAGGGACATTTCCTGAAAGCGTCCCATTGTCATCATGTTTCCCCCTCACTGGCAGTGATGGTTGCTATGCCACCTTTTAGAGATCACAAAGTACTTCTCTGAATGTCTAAACTGAAGTACCTCAAATCTATCACCGCAGACTTTCATATCATGGCCCTTTTTCATAGAAGAAATCTCTGTATGTATTTCTACATGCTTATTATGGCTTTTGCATCAATGTAAGTGGGGAATCTTTAGAAAGACAAAGACTTATCTCTTCCATTGCTCTATCCCTGTTTGTACCTACTCTAGTGTATGGAGTAGCAGATGCTCAAAAGCTTCTGAATGAATAAATGAACCAATGAAAAAAATAAACGAATAAAGTTTCTCTGAACACAGAGCAGTGAGATCCTGAGGACTGGTCAAGAGGACTAGTTCACTGTTTTTATTTCTATCCCCCAAAGCAACACTTATAAAGGGCTTAGTCAGGCCTATTCTGAGTAAGTGTATACTTGGATCAGTGGGTCTAAGTTCCAGTCAAACTATATGACCTTGGGACATTCCCAAACTTGCTAGGCTTCACTGTCCTCATGTGTTGCATGAGAATAATAATTCCTACAATTACCATGGAGATAATGGGAGATTAAGTTAGATAATTTCAAAACCTCTAAGGTACAATAAGCACTCAACAAATGCTGCCTCAGTTACAGCCTTTAACTATCTAGTCACATATTAAAAAATGTTTTCAAAGGTGGATTCCTCATCCTCAGAACCACATCTGCTCACATGCAACATCTCCCCCCTTGGCACTAAGTTTCCATTCTGGCCTGTCCTCTTTAGGGATGGAAAGGAGCAGCTGACCTGACTGCGTATTTCAAGCGTTTAGTTTCTGTGCTGATAGGGAGTCGAAAAAGCAGATGATAGGGGGAGGGATAAGTCTGTGCAAACCCTCTGGACCCTTCCCTCCCAGGAAAGACGGGAGCTCCTTGTCATTTGCTCTGCCACCATCCTCTAGCTGGTAAGATCCTCACTTGGCAGGCAGGAGCCCGTTCTCTGCTTCCAGCCACTCTGTCACCAGGCCAGATACTTTCTAGATTGACATTATCCCAGGGCAGCACAGAGATGTAAACTTTTGGATGATATGGCTCAAACAAAAGCAGAGGCTTCATGCCAGGTGTTCCCTCAACTTTCCAGGAAGAAGCTCAAGCTATTTGGAGTTTACTCTTCCAATGGGCACAGTACCTTAGATGACACCCCCAACCCACCCCACAAAAGAAAAAAATATGCTTTTTATACAATTATTGTCCCTATTATTATAGGCTGTCAGAATAGATGTTCTTCTCTCTCTCTTTCACACACACTCCTTTGCCCCAGGTCAGCTAGTCCATCAAAATGGGGTGTGAGTGAAAACTCTCTTTACTACATCTAAACCCTCGTTTCAAAAGTTATTTCTACTAGGCTTTTCTAAGTGTTCCAGATTTAAATCTGTAAGACTCAAAGGTCCTTTATCCAAAGTCAAGTAGCTATTTAATGTCTTATTTGCACTGATACCATTTTCCAACTGGATGGTGAGGCTGGAGACATGGTGGTGTGGTGATGGGGACAGTGATGTGGTGATGGGGACAGTGATGTGATGGGGACAGTGATGTGATGCTGGTGGTGATGGTGGCAGTCATGGCAATGATGATGCTGCTGCTGATGGCGATGATAGAAGGAAGAAGAAAAGAACATCTAATGCTTACTACGAAATGTCATCTTTACCAAAACCCTCTAATAAGGGAGATACTATTATCCTCCCTGTATTATACACGCACAACAGAGAGACAGAAAGAGGTTCTGTAACTTGCCCGACGTACAGGCAGCAAAACTGAGATTGAACCCAGGCATTCTACCTCCAGAAGACCAACTCCTAATGAAAAGACTGTGTTAACTTTGGCCAACTTTAAGTTAACTTTGGCCAACTCACGTTGCCATTTATTAAGTGAGACTAGGAATAGCTATCACTTCTCATCTGTGATATTTTTCTGTGTACTTGATATTTTGAGTGCTGTGGAAGAAAGATGCATAGCAAGTAGTGAAAAGCTATTAGATTTCAACATGGGCTTCTAAATCCAGGATCTGTGGTTGCAGGGTGACACGGGATGCATATTTACAGAAGGCCAAGTACTCAATGCAGGGAGTTGGCTTTTTAAATGCCTCAGCAATAAAAATGGCAAGACACACAGGCAGAATGTGAAATGATAAAAAGATAAGCTCTCTTCAAGTAAGTTGTCAAAATGTAGATCAACTTCTAGGCATGCTGCAAGAAAACAGCAAATAATCCCAGGTGAGGTCAGAGAGGACAAGGACAGGGTAGAGTTAGGAGAAAAAGACTAGCTACTAGGTCACATGAACGTCTCACCAATCTCCTGATTCCATCTGCCTACAAGGAAAAGGTCATGAGGTTTACCCTAACAAAGGTAATAAGTACTTAACACGAGGTTAAAGGCTTTGAGTTAACTAAGAGGAGTTCTACAAATGCTAAGTCAATGCCAATGACTTTTCAAATTAACTCTAATAGCCACTGCCCACGTGGAATAGATCTGGAAGTCTCAGTCCATTTTCTAATTGACCGAACAAAATGAGGTCTCTGAGTCGGCTCATCCTTCTAGCACTTCTTGATTCTCAGTTCCATGGTGACTGTTAATGGAGTTCACCAATTCTCACGTGTCCCGCGGCACAATACAAGTCTATTTGGCGGAAAACAGAGAGCCCCGGGTTAGGGATTGGGAGATCCAGGATTCTCAACTCAAGTCATTCATGAACTAAATCTGTGACCACAAATGCGAGTTATAGAAAAAGAAGAATTGGAAATAAGTTCTAGGTCATTTAGAGCAAAACTAGCACTCAGATGAAGGGCTGTGATTCTGGGAGGCCTTTAGGCCAAAGATTCTTACTGCACAGGGGGCACAGCTGGGCCCCGTAGGTCAGTTCTCCCGACCCATAGCTCAGCACCCTTCCTATTGTGTCACTGTAGTTCTGGGAGGCCAAGAAATATTGCAAATGGTTCAATCTGCCGTCCTAAAACCAAGATGGTAGCTGATAGGAGGGTCTAATGTGGGTACCTCTTCAGTCCTTTAAAATAGAATTCAGTCAAATTTAGGTACAGTTCCCCAAATGTCACAGAAATACGCATTTGCAACAAGTGAGTGAGGTCTCCAATTCACAGAATACCCAGCTGTGCACAGGTGAACTGTGGTCCTGAGGGCCACATTCACCTGCTGTCTTTTTCTAACACTATTAGAAAAAAGGACCAGAGGGATTTAAGGAACGTAGGCCTTCAGTATAACCTGGTTGATTTTGCCAGGTAGTAAAGAAAAGCTCCAAAGGTATCAAAGAGTTGGTGCAGGGAGGGCTTGCCTTGTAGACTTGGTCAAAAAAAAAAAAAAAAAAAAAGAAAAAGAAAATAATAAGCAATTGAAATAAGAGGATTTAGGGCAAGTGGAATCTCTCTTCTCTTAAAAACATTTTTATGTCATGATTCTTCAGGCAACTTTGTCTCTCTCGCCACTATAAATGTATTTCATTAAGAAATGAAATTGTACATTGAAAATCTTTAAAATACTGAGTGTTGGGACGCAGAACTAATACCTGACTCTAGGTGAAGGGTTTTTTCCACTTGGTGGTTACCTTCTGCAGCTGATGTTCTAAGCGGTTGAGTTTCGAACAAAAAGTTGCATTGCAACAAATTTCCAGTGCACATTTAAATAGAAGAAATGGGCTGAAATTCTTTCTCACTCTTACCTAGCCACACGGGGCTGGGGGTGGGGGGGTGTTACACCACCTTCCTCAACTCCCTAAGGAAGTAGAGCTCAGTAGGATGTCAGGAGATCTGTCACAATGGGGACAGAGGACCCCATCAGCTCACACTTTCCTTCTATTGCCTTTTCCTTGTTTAACTCCAGCCAATTAAGCCCAGTGCTATCATTAATTGTCAAACTAGCACTTTTAGACTTGAGAAACCCCATCTGGCAATCACCTTTAAATTAGCCTTCAGCCCCTCTAAATAGCTTTAATTAAAGTCACGGCTGGCATGGAATCTGTCCAGGCTTTGTTTGTGGTTACAAATTCATAGTGTCATAGGTGTGGCAGGAACAGGGCATATATTAATTCTGGAACCTCAGGGTCTCATTCAGGTCAGGGTCAGGTTTTTTTTATCTTTTATTTTTTAATGCATGCCTATACACACCATCCACTAGACAGCCCTCTGAGGGCTTCTCTGCAGAAGTCATCAAGACAGACTTCCATGTAATCATGGAAGCTGGTTCTATCAAAACTAGACCACTCGTTAATTTTGCTCAAAACAAAGGGAACCCTATGGCCATACAGAGATGTATTTAGAACGCCAGGTTATATACTCGAATTGTCATTCGACAGTTTGTACCAGAAAAGAGAAGCTCATGGTCACCCCTTGCAGGGACCCTAGAAGCAGCTCAGACTTGGAAACCCTAAGCAGTAACCACGTCATGTATTACACCCACTCCAGGCAAGGTCATCACTAGGAAAACCACCATCTCAGAGGGATCATAGGAGAGAAACTTTGGCCTAACAAGTAGATGCATTAATAACCTTTTCCAATTCTATGTCGGACCCCATTCAACATACTTTCTTTGTTGTTGTTTATAAACAAAAATAAGCAAAAACACTTTAAGTAACCTGAAATAGGCAATAAAATCATCAGATGAGTTCATATTTATGTTTTTCTCTTTTAAAACTGTAAGATAATGACAAGTAACCTACTAACCTCTTTCCCACCCAAAATAAGTAAGAGTTGGGGAATATACATACAGGTGGCAGAAAAATTGATTGGAAATTAACAGATGCTTTAGCCTGGGCTCAAGCCTGGTTCTCCTTCTCAGTAGCTAACTCTGGCAAAGTCACTTAACTTTACACAGGTAGTCATCCTTGTCTCCAATGGGCTGTGGTGAGAATTAACAGAAATAATACATGGGAAGAACAGGGCAGAGTGTCTGACACAAGCACAGACCACAGCTTTGTTAAAAAAGAAAAAAAAGGGCATATGATGTTGGGAAATTCTTCCGTCTACAGTAGCTCTCAGCAGCGGCTCACCCGTGGTCTTGCTGACACCACTAAGTTTGCTACCAAGTCTTCAGGGTACCGTCTTCTAAATTCTTTCCAATCTAATCTCCCCAAATCTCATCTTTTTAGTCTTTGACAAGAAGAAAACCAGACAATCAAACAAGGACCTATAACTCCTCAAAGAATAAATAAAAATGTGTCCACACCCTATGGATCTTCTGCGGTGATTCTGAAGAATTTTCCTTCTCATCTTTGCAGAGTGAGTATTCTGCTCACGATCCCACACCTTCCTGTCTCCTCCTGCTCATCTTCCAGCACTTCTTTTATCTAGTGAGGGTTTAGAATCTTTTCACTTGCTCCTTTCCTGGCAGACTACAAACATGCTCCACGCCGCCCCCCAAAACAAAATTGAAATCAAAACTAAATTAAACCCTCCCCCTTCAGTCATCTCCTCTTCCTCTCTATCCCTTCCCCCACCAACCTCTTTTTTGGGAGCATAACCCTCCATCCACACCCACTACTCCCTTTTCCCCATGCCTAGCCCACTGTACACACAGTCACTCCAAGGCTGAGCCTCTTCTTTTCTTCCCCCAGCCTTTCCCTGAACCTTTCCCATCCCAGCTAACAGCAATATCATATTCTGATTTGGTGCAGATGGAAACAGACTTCACTTCCCTTTCTCCATCCTCCAGTGGATAAACTGAATAATGAATTGCATAACTGAAAGCGGGGAACAAATCAATGAAAGTGTTTATCGTGCTAATCTATCCCTGTACCCCACAACACCTAAGCTTTCCAGGTCTCTTTATTATACTGTCTCATAAGCATTTATTCTGAGGATTTTGTCTCCTCTGCTGTACTCTAAGTTTTGGGAGGGCAGGAATGCCATCTATCTTGTGTTCTCCTCACTAAACTGTGGCTAGACTCTCAACACCACAAATGTACCATCTTAGAAACCAAAGCCTTTAGTCTTCCTCACTCCCACTGCTGCCATGCCTTAGGACCTCACCATCTCTCATCTGCTCTATTGGGCAAGCCTGTTATTTGTTCATCAACAGTTAAATAATTTATTTAGTCAACAGATATTGATTGACCAGCTTTAGACACTTGGCTCTGTTCAGGGTGCTGGGAAAAACCACAGAAACTTCCTGCTCTCATGTGGCTTCCTGCATAGTTGAAAGAGGCAAAACCAAATAAGATACAAATATGAGGTGATGAGGTGGTGAGAAGGGCTCCAAGGCTGATAAAATAGGGGACGCTCACACAGACTGATGGGCAGTGCTATTTTAGAAGAATGGTCAGGAAAGGCCTTCCCAACTCATTCAAAGATCTGGATTCTGAATTGGGGTAAAGAGTATGCCTTCCAGAAACCTGAAAGTGCTGTCCACGTATCAGGAACATCCAGGGTAAAACTCCTGTGACAGGGGTTTGAGGGGCTTACAAAAAGCAAGGAGGTCAGTGTGGCCAGTGTGCAGGGCGTATGTTCAGGAGGACAGGGGCAACAGGAGATAGGAGATGGGAGATGCTATGAGAAATGGGCCCAGATTGGCCATGACTAAAACTTTAAGGTTTATCCTGAACTGTAATATATGGGAAGCCATCAGAGGATTTGAAAAGGGGCCTTAAGTTAGGGTCTCCAAACACAGCTCTGATCATCTTCTTCCTACAGGAAAATTCTTGATTTGCTTGTTATTTCCTATAAAATAAATTCCAAATGCATTGCTTGACATTTAAATTCAAATTAAAGTCTGCAATCCAGACTTTGAAGAATTGCACCCCTACATCCCATGTCTGTTTCTTCTCAAACTGCGCTTGTCAATGTCTGTACATGCCATCTGAGGAGTAACTTTTCACTCTCTCGTATAATCACACACATTCACTAGGGCACTGCATCACCAGCCATGTCTTCCTGGAGAGTAAGCCATCCCAGCACGTTACTGATGACTGTGCCTGATTAACCTCAACCTCGACTACAGTTTGTTCAGTATCTACTGTGTCAGCCACTCCGTTGGGCAATTCTTAAATATTTGCAAAAAAAATCATACAGGTAGAGTTATTAAAGTCCTCAACCCTTATTTTATAAATTAGAAAATAGAGGATCGGATACATTATTAATTTTCTAAGATTGCACTGCTAGTAACCAAAGCAACAAAATAAGCCCCAGGTCCCTCAGACACTCATGGTTTTCCAAACATTTGTATTGCAGACAGCTGTTTATGAGTATCTCCCCCATTTAACAGTAAGCTCATTCATGGCATGGACCATATTTATCTTGTTATCCTCAGGATCTAGCAGATTAGTTGCTTAATAATTATTTGCCAATAAAATTTTGAGAATGATACCCAGAGGAAGATCTCAGAGGTATCCACAAAAAGCTTTTCATTTACTGATTGTTATTCATCCATGAATTCCACAAAATAAGAGGAACCCACCCTGTAAAGGTATATGCTTGGTTCTGAGGGAAATGTGAGGATAAACACAGCAAGCGCTGATCCCAAGAAAAATCCCACAAGAGGCAGAGAAGTGGGAATTAAAACTCACTGGCCGCTTACAGTGTGCCAGGTACGATGCTACAAATTTAGCAACAATTTGTTTTAATTGCCAATCAGGTTGGATTGTCAACAACACCAGGAAAGGAATCTCCCAAGAAAGTAAGTATATTTCATGAAAGTACGTGGTTCATAAATTGGCAGAGCCTTGATTGTATTCCGTGTACAGCCCTCTCTGTAATCCCTTCTCTTACCACTACATCACACCGCGGCCTAATACCCTCATTATGCCACCGTAATTATAACAGACACAGGGACCCGCTTCCAGAAGGTGCTAGGCAATCCCTCCACCTGTAAGGAACGCAAATGCAAAGGCATACAAATGCTCAAGATGAAGGACTTAGGAAGGAAGGCAATGTTAGTACTGAGCATAAAAATTGAGAGAAGGCCCAGGCAGCTTGGACGCGGTAAGATGGAGAGGGTCCACACCTGGGAGCACAGGACTGTGGCAGCCTTGTGGAAAGCACACAGAAGGCTTTTAATAAATGCTGATAGAGATGAAGGCAGGAAGGGTGGAAGTGATGAAGGTGGGCTGCTTAATTCTGATTAATAGAACCCACATCTAAGTCAGCCATCCTCTGTCCCATTCTGCATTACGTTTACCTTAGCCACAGCTATACAGGAGAATGTTGAAGCATATAGATGAGCAGTCTGACTCGCCCAGGTTCAAATATTAGCCCCACCTCTTAAGCAACTTGGCAAAGTAATTGGACATCTCTGCACCTCTATTTCCTTCTCTGCAAGCTGAGGATCCCAGTGTTCCTATCTAACCACTGCTATGAGAGTCAAGCAATGCTATGGTATCTGTGACACAGCCCTTGCTCTAACAATGATGCTTTGACAATCATACACGCTGGCTGAGGGCTGCTGCCCCACCGCCTTTCTGTTCTGGTTGACATACTCCCTCTAGGTGGCTGCCTGGGTCCCTCAGCCCCCAAGGGTATTTGTTATGACCTCTCCTTACTGCAAAGGCCAGAGCCTACAGCTTCCCACTGTTTGGCCCACCAGGCTGTGGTGTCCCTGAATTCCCTCAGACAGATCAGTCTTAAATGGCAGGGAGTTTCCAGAGCCAGATGCTCTCTGAGTGACCATCTTGCAGAAGAGGCAATGGGGGTGCAGAGATGTTCAGTAAGAAAACACCAGGGAGCTTCAGAGCTGCATGCTCCCTGAGTGACCAGTATTCAGGGTGAACCACACCCATGGAGGGGTTTTGGAAGCACACAGCTCACGGCTGCCTGGAACCAAGAATGAAGTGGCCGACTTCTGTGCAAAGCAGGAAGAAGAGACAGGCTGGGGGCATTGCAAATCTAGGGGATCCCTGTGCTGGACACCCCTCATGCACCCCTCGAGGCAGCACCCTGAGTGAGGCATGGAGGACATGGGGACAGAGGGATGAAAAGCTGATAATAGGTCTCAGGCTTCCCACTATTCATTCAGAACTTACATGCACAAGACTAAAATCAAGACGCACATGGATGTGATCATGTAGGAAAAAGCGCACCCGTGCTGTGAGGAGGAAGGGATGTCATACTAGCACTGCACCAGGGGACCCAATGGGGGCCCTCACACTGGCACCTCTGGTCAGAGTGCACAGTCCCCCTCTCAGATGGTGCTATTGCTGGGCGCAGCCATCTCTCTCCCCCACTAGGTGTTTGGAGAGCTCGTACCACATCTTTTGCGCCTTTGTAGGGCCACAGACCTTGCCCAGGGGCTGCATGACTGCTCACCACACAGAGCGGACAGGGCACTTTATTCATCACACCCACCTTGAACAGTAAGTTCAGCACAAGAACCGTGAGCTCAGTTTGTTAGAGGGCAGAGCATTGGGAGGCTTGGCTCTCACCTTCCAGGGGAGCACAGAGTTCCCCCAGACCACCCAGGAGACCCTTACAGAGCACAGGCATTGCTCCGGGCACAGTGGTACCACTGCAGTGTCCCTGCGCTTTGCACGTGCAGGCAGCATCCTTCCCCCGAAGCTCTACTGTGCAGGGAAGAAGGCCAGGGCTGCCCACATTGCAGCAGCAGGCTAGCTGCACCCTGAGCTGGACAGCTAACTAGTACCAGGTGTGTTTCCCTCACGCTGGTCCACAGTCACCTCCCTGTCAGATAGAGCAGACCCAACAGAAGGTGGTGTGGGGGGGGGGGGGGAGGGATAATGTTCTTTTTTTTTTTTTTTTTTTTTTTTTGAGACAGTTTTACTCCATTGCACTAAGTAGAATGTCGTGACATCATTGTAGCTCACAGCAACTTCAAACTCCTAGGCTTAAGAGAACTTCTTTCCTCAGTCTCCCCAGTAGCTGGGTCTACAGGCACCTGCCACAATGTCTGGCTAGTGTTTTTTCTATTTTTAATAGAGACAGGGTCTTGCTCTGGCTCAGGCTGGTCTTGAACTCCCAAGTTCAAGCAATCCACCCACCTCAGCCTCCCAGAATGCAAGGATTACAGGGGTGAGACACCGCACATAGACTTTTTTTGGATTTTGAAAAAAAGAGATCGGTGGAGAGAAAGGACGTGTAGATTGGAGAATAAACGAGAAACGTGTTAGAGTCAGGAAGTCTATTAGGCCCCAACGTGGAGCCTGTGCTGCCCAGGCCACAGGACTGGATAGACCCACCTGCACACTACCTACTCTCAGGAAGCCTGACCTCTCCTCCTGGACCTGTGTCTCCTCCCTTCCCTTGGTTGGATCACTGGGGCCCATCTCCACAGGCCAGGGAGGCAGGGTGTACTTAGGTCTCTGGGAATGGGGCCTCTTTCCTCCCTGTCCCACAAACAGGATTATTCACTCAGAAAAACAGAAGCTTGTCAAGCTGCCACGATCACAAGGGAAGATCCCATCTCCCTCTGATGGAGACAAATGGAGCAGGGATGTGGGGCTGGAGAGCTGGGGCTGGCTGTGGGCAAAGAAGGGAGAAACATGTTGGGTGGAGATGATATTAGTCACACGCCTGAGGCTGTGAGCCCAGAAACGAGAAATTAACTGGGCCAAGAAAGGAGCAGAGCGCACTTCCCGACTCCCACGGGACCTGCCGCGAGGCAATCAGCACTTTGTCCCACCCCCAATCCTGCCACATGCCTCCTGCTCACTCGAGCAGTCCACAGTCAAAGCCACTTCTGCTAATGAGGACAGAAGGAAGCAGCAGCACGCTGGATGCCTGTGCCCTAAAACTGCTCCGAGAGGGCAGGGAGGCAGCCAGTGAGCTCACTCATATCCTTAGAAGGCTAAGCACTGGGAGGCTTGGCTAAGGCAAGGCAGCTCAGTCACTCAGATAAGATTCTGAGGAGGACGCGGGGCTGGGCCCTTGAGGGGTCCCAAGAATAGGCAAAGCCCTGCCGCATGGAAGGGTTTTCAAAGGAGGAACTGGACTGGCCAAGTGTCTTGCAGGGACATCTTAAGTTATGATTGCTTTGGGGCTGAGAGGATAAGAAAGGGCCCCTGAGGCCATAGGAAACCCTATCACGGCAGTTTGCTGCTCATGCCCAGAGCCCAGTACCTCTCCCTCCGCACACCGTGGGGCTTCCTGGGCTGCACTGAGAGCGATAATGGAAGGGAGACTTCACCAGCACAGCATGGAGGGCCGAGGGCGGAGGCAGACTAGAGGCACCATGGTGAGTTCTCTCCTGTAATAGTACCAAATACGCCGGCTTACCTGTTAGGGTGAATATCTCCCCCAACCCCCACACATGGGTCATTAGCTTGTCTGGTCTCTGCTCCTTTAATACTCCTTGAAAGTAATGCCTTTGGCTGTTACCGTAATAGAGATGTCCATTAAAGCTCTTTCCTTAAGAGGTGCCATTATAACGGGAGGTGCCAGGGCCACCATCTTCCATCATGGGAAGCAGCAGTTAGCAGGGGGCCAGGCCAGGAGGAATGGCAGGGTCCAAGGACAAGCAGGATAGGAATCTCCTCTCCCCATCCTGAGTGATCACAACCCTACAAAGGTAACCAGCCCTACTAAGCTATGTTTAAGCCGAAGGGGAGGCTGTTTCCCCAGGGAGAGGTGGCTTTCAGATTCACTTGTCTCTCTTGTGGGACCCGAGAGCCTTCCCAGGCTGATCCCAAGCATATACTTCTAATTTTAGCCCCAGTCCCCACTGTCCACACTGAGATCTCATGGTGACCAACACCTAATGCTGCAGAATGTATCTGTCTTTATGCACAAGCCCCACTGTCCAGAGGCCTCCTATGCCCCCTCCTCCTGTTTCTCAGACTCCTGAACAATCATCAGCCTTTGAGCCTCAGTTCGAATGTCCCCTTTTCTGTGATGCTATTGATTTTCCTCAGCTAGTCAGTCCCTACTTGTGTGTGTAAATAGCAGCCCTTTGTCAACAGCAAATATGACCACCACGTTTTACTTCAGTCATCTAAAGGTCTACATCCTACACAGACACACACACACCCTGTACTATCAGCTGTCCTGTATTGAACACTTACTGAATTCCAGCCAATGATATTTCCATTTCCTAATAAAAAAGCTCAGGCTGTTATACTAACACCCATAACTAACTAGTAGTGGAGTTGTTTAATTTAGCTCTGTTTCCTTTGACTCTAAATATATATCCTACTGTTCAGACGGGGAACCTCTAAGAGGCAGAAACTAATAGTTTGGTTAAGTGGAAAAGAAAACCAATGCTGGACTCGATCTGGTTGCAAATGCCAATTCCGACAGTGATTGTTGTGTAACCTTGTAGAAGTCACTTAGCCAGAAACGAAGCCCCAGTTGTTCCATCTGTAAAACGGTATGACAAAAAATTAAACTACGTATTTCACAAATTATTTCAAGCATCAAAGCAAAGTCTGTATGTGACCTACTGCAACCTAAATAGCTACTCACAATAATGTGAGCTACAGCCCTTGTCTTGATCTTTAAATAACATCTAGCGCTTAGTGAGGACTCAGAATAATACACTTTTAAGAAGTAAGTGGAATTGACAGAATTGAGTCTAAGATATTGTGACTCCTACTTTTAAGCTTCATCTTTCCCACTACTTGAATTGGATGGATTTTCCCATGGTTTGACTTTGCTCTTCTTCGTCATGGCTCTATTACTTCCTTCCTTTCCTCTTCTCCCCCCACCCCACAGGCACACTCAGCCCCGGGAACCACTACTGCAGCTGTGCTGACCACCACAGATGGAAGTCTGCAGGCTCACACCAGGCCTCCCCACCCAGCCTCTCAGAGCACTGCCCTGAGTTGCACCAAACCACCCTTATTAGACTTGCTCCCACCGAAAGTAACCTCATTGTCTTAGTTGGGGCTGCTACTATGGAATCCCATAGACCCGGTAGCTTAAACAATAACTATTTCTCACAGTTCTGAAGGCTAGAAGTCCAAGATCAAGGCACTGGCAGACCTGGGCCTGAGGAGGGATGGCCTCCAGGTTTGCAGAAGGCCCTTTCTCATTGTATCCTCACATGGCTGGAAGGGAAAGCATCCCCCCATCTCTCTTCTTAAAAAGGCACTAATCCCATTCCTGAGGGGTCCACCTCCATGAGTGAAGCATCTCCCCAAAGCCACACTTCCTAATACCACAAGATTGGGAGTGTGGATTTCAAAACGTGAGTCTGGGGGTTGGGATGGCATACTCAGTCCATGACACTCACGTCTAGTGGCGTAAATGCATACAGATCTACCGTTTTCATAGAACGTGATGTCTGGGGGCAGAAAGACCTTAGTGTTGAGATATTCAAGGCTACCACCCGCTGTCAGGACTCTACCTTACAGCTTGTACCCTCAGCATGGTGGCTTTTATGTTCATGTGATTCACCTCTCAGTCTCAGATGGCTACTGACATTGAAGTCAGATGGCTACTGACATTGAAGTAAGGAAAGTGTAATGCCAGTGGTAACTAAGCTTTCTATGGGCTACGGGAAAGCTTTCTTGGAATCCAAGTTCACTTACATTCCATTAGTCAAAGCTAGGCTACGTGGCTATCCACTGCCGCATAAGGGCTGGGAAATCAGGAACATAATCAATCCTTGGAATGACGGGTCCTCTCACTGAGGAAGAAGAGTGGCTATTGTAGGCCTCTAACAAAGCTCCCTCCCCCAAGTTTTCTGTTTCTTTCATTTTACTTCATATTTAGGGCTGTTGTTCTCTGAAACCCATCAGTTAGTAGCAAGAGAAATATGTTAACACCTCCTTCCCCCTTCCCTTCTCAACGAATGTTTCCACCATACAAGTTATTGGCAAGAGAAGAAAAAAATAGTGTAAGTGAGATCACAAACACAAACCCTGCTGGGAGTGTCCGGCTCTGCTCCGAGCCTGCCTGCCCCTATTTACTGAAGGCCTGGGAGGCGAGCTGGTCAGCACTTCGAGGCGGCCTGACTTACTGTCATCAGCGGCGCGAATCAGTGATTCTTTTGAGGGGGTCAGAGAAAAGAAGGGCAGTATGGCCCCAGCTCAAGCTGAACTCTTCACCCCTTCCCTGTGGGGAAGAGCAGAGCTCAGTATGTCTGAAGAACCTGTTAAAAGTGTCAAAACAAAGGCTGAAATTATACTGAGCTGGGGCTTGAAGTCAGGAAGGAAAACCGTTTTCTTCCTTGGCTGGCTCTCCAAAACAATGCCGGTGTGATCAGGAAGAATGAGGAGGTAGGAAACAATTGGAAGGATGTGGAAATGTCTCTAGAACAGGCGTCATCTCATCACGGAATAAAATTAACCTCCTCCTCCAAAAAAAAAAAAACCCACAAAGACAATGACCCAGGTCCCTGCTCCTTAGCTTTAGCAACCATACATTTTGCTTTTCTATTTGCAATGTTTAGTTTCCAGAGAAATTTAATATAGAGTTTGCATAGTCCTTCAAGCATTCACCTGTTAGAGGAATAAGGGATATTTAAGGATAAGGATAAAACTTTGATTTTGTCCAAGATCACTCATCACACTTCAATGCCTAATGCTCAGGAGGCACCGACTAAAAGCAGAGAGGGGCAGGGAGGTGGACCCCCAACAGGACCAGCTGGGCAGCACTCCCCTTCATTCACCCGCCTCACCTCCTCTCCCCTTCTCTTATTGTAGAATTCGCTCTCTGACACTGCAGGGAGGTGCTTTAGGGAGCTGCAGACATGGCGTGAAGGCTACACATTTCCCCACTTCCACCCCCCATCTCCCCACAATACCATCAGCTCATCAAGGGAAACTGAGGGCAGAGACGGCTCTTCGAGACCCAGAAGTTTCCTGGCTCCACTCTGTAAATGGAAAAGAAAAATCACCTCCCACCCTACCAGCATCTGGGTCTGCTTTTGGCTCTTTGAAGCTGGTATGTCTTTTAGCAGCTGGCATCAAGACAGACAGTTAAAAAGTGACATCTTTACTCATTCAGTTTACCTTTGCCAAAAGCCACAGAAACACACTCAGGGCTGTACTTTGGGGGAGGGTGGCACAGTTAAGAGTGGTTCCAATTTAGCGTCTAATAATAGCTCAATTAAGTCCCAGATCCCATCTGTTTCTACTTGAGGAGTTTTGCAAACGTCAAAAACTCATTATTATTGTTTTTTCCTCTTAACTTGCTCATGCTGGCCCTCTTCTGCCGCCCTCACAAACACCTACAGAGCACTTACCCTTCCCTGCAGGGGAGTGACCTCTGTTTCCTACTTAGCACCCTGTCAGCTCCTTCTCAGCAGAGAGCAGCCCAGCATCTAAGCACAAAAGTAGAAATCTTGGGTGCAACCCAGGCCTGCTTCCTGACTCAGCATGTGTTTTGACAGTGCCTGTAAAATGGTCTCTCTGTTTAGCTACAAAGATGGGAAATTGAGATTTCTGTTCTTCATTCCCTCCCAAAGGCTAGGTGAGAACTGATGCAAAGTTCTTACCCAGTCCTTAGAGGAAGACACCCTGCCAGGGCCCGCCACTGTAATTTCTGTCCTGTTGCTGTAGTTGGGAAGCAATGGAAGAAATTTTCCTGCTTTTATTCTTTTTGGTTCTTGTTAGAAAGGGGAGAGAGTGGGAAAGAAAAGAGAAAGGAAAAGGAAGAGGGGAGGGAGGGGAGGGAGAGGAGGAGGAGAGAGGGAGGGGGAGGAGGGCGGAGGAGGGGGGAGGTGGGAGGGGGAAGAGGGGAGAGGTGGGAGGGGGAAGAGGGGAGAGGAGACGAGGGGGAAGAGGGGAGAGGAGGGAGGGGGAGGGGAGGGGGGAGGGGGAGGGGAGGGGGGAGGGGGAGGGGAGGGGGGAGGGGGAGGGGAGGGGGAGGAGGGGGAGGGGAGGGGGGAGGGGGAGGAGGGGGGGAGGAGGGAGGAGGGGGGGAGGAGGGAGGAGGGGGGGAGGAGGGGGGGAGGAGGGAGGAGGGGGGGAGGAGGGGGGAGGTAAGAGTTTAAATCTCAAGTTTAAATCTTTTATCCAACTGTTGCCATCTGTGCACCTTTGTTGAAATTAATTAGTCTAATTTAGCTCAATTTCTTCATCTGAAAAATGGGTAGGGAGAAAGAAAATCATGTCTCTTCCCTGTTTCCCTTCTTTCCTGAGGTTATGAGGATTAAATGCACAAATGCACATGGAAGCTCTCAGTGAATCTGTACAGAGTTATACTAAAGTAAATCTTTAAGGAGTTATGCTAATATTTGTTGTTAATTGATATAACTTCTGCGAACCTTACTCTTCTCATTTATCAAATGAGGATTAAAATCTCTCTCCCACCTTCTCCCAGGGTTTTCGCAGGACTAAGCAAGCTAATGTATATGGATGTGTTTGAAAAATAATAAAGCATTAATAAGTGATTGTTCCTGCATGAGGTTCACCTTCAGAGTCCCAATATCATCCAGCCAAAATGAACGGGGCTTTCTCAAAGCTAAACGTCCTTCATCTCTCATTTCCATGGCCTTGTATCAAAAAGCCCCTCTGAGACATTAGCAACCCAGCAAATATTGTCATTCTCCAATATCTCATCCTTCCTCTTCCAATTTAAATAATTGCATAGATCTGCATAAGTTATACATCAGTTGTTACTTAGGCATTGGAGTTGAACATAATCAAGCTATTATTAACAACTCATTCCTGGCTTTTTTCTTCCTGTATGTCAAAAAATAAAATGCTCTTTTCTTTGAGGAAGAAATACGTACTTTGTAATAAAAAATTAAAAAGGAGAAAAAGGAAACAGTGACACAGTACAACGTGGTTGTGGTTTATTTCCCATCTCGCAAGTTCCCACATCATCAAAACCGCCTCTACTCCCTCTGACCATTCTTGTAGCTCAACCTTCAATCCAAACTTCCTTTTCAGAATCCAAAATTACAGTAGCCTTAATCAGTTTTTCTTTTCTTTTTTTTTGGAGGAGGGAGGGAGATTGTAAACACATTTTTGCTTATAATGAGAACAAATTAAATGACACCTAAAAGCATCCTCAAACATCTTACTGAAAGTAAGTATTAAATAAATACCATTAATATTCTAGTGACTCTAAACATGCATTTATAAAATATTCTATCACCTGCCATTTCCCTTATGTTGTGGTCATCTTTCAGTGTCAACCATGAATCCGTAATCCTCATTTCTAAAAAGTTTCATAGTTTTTTACTGCATGCACACATCACAGTATGTTTAACCACTTCTTTAAGTGACTGCTAATTTTTCAGTAATATTAAAATGATGTATAAGTTACTTAAAAATTTAAATGCCTACTATATGATTGAACCATTCTACTCCTGTTAATCAAGATAAATGAAACCAATTATATGTCTATAAAAGAAAACCAATCATATGTCTTGTGCACATATAGTCAGAGCAACTTCATTTGTAATAGCCAAAACCTGTAAGGTATGTGGACAAACAGATTGAAGTAACTCCGTACAATGGAATAAGAAGGGATGAACGGAGCGGCACCTGTGGCTCAGTGGGTAGGGCGCTAGCCCCCTATACTGAGGGTGGCAGGATCAAACTCGGCCCCAGCCAAACTGCAACAAAAAAATAGCCGGGCGTTGTGGCGGGCGCCTGTAGTCCCAGCTACTCAGGAGGCTGAGGCAAGAGAATCACCTAAGCCCAGGAGTTGGAGGTTGCTGTGAGCTGTGATGCCACAGCACTCTATCAAGGGTGCCAAAGTGAGACTGTCTCAAAAAAAAAAAAAAAAAGAAGAAATGAATACAGTAGCATCAATGCATCTCAAAACAATTATGTTCCTCAAAAAAAGCCAAAGAAGATGCTGCACATACAAGAGTCAGAAAAACCCAATCCAATCTATGGTAATAGGAAGTGGGTAGGGGTCGTCAGAGGGGGGCAGGTAAGGGAGTGGGGAAAACCAGAAGGAGGGATTCCCAGGGGCCTGAGGGAGCACAGGGCCTCATGGACATGTTCACGGCAACAGTTGTGAGAATCTGTACAACTTACCCAATTCTGCAGTTTAAACATGTGTCTTCTCTCTGCTTTTCAGAGAGAGGGAAGGAGGGAGGGGAGGGGCCTTGATGTGTGCCACACCTTCTGGGGGCAGATATGATTGCAAGAGGGACTTTACCTAACAAATGCAATCAGTGTAACCTGGCTTATTGTACCCTCAATGAATCCCCAACAATAAAAAAAAATATATATGTATGTGTCTTCTGCTGTGAGCTAATCATACCTCAGATGAAGCTGTTAAGACACGAAGGAAATGCAGTGGGGGGCATTATTATGAACTGGTGGACGCCCCCCTTAGCAACTTGTTGCTTTTGGCACTATGATAACAGCTTCTTAACAGATCCCCTGCTACAATCCGACCTGCCTGCACACTCCGCCTTTGGGTGCATGGCTGCGAAGTGCAGCTCTGATGAGCACTCTTATTTGCTCGTTATCAATTCTTATTTAGCCATTTCTCCATCTAAGCTCGCTATCGGGACCTCCACAGCCACTGCCCTTTGGCCCTGGCCCCTTTTTCTGAGCTCTCCTCTCGTGCCCCACTCCATGAAGCCCATCTGCCTGATGCAAATGGAGTCTGCAGCCGAAGGGAACGTCACCCATGTGCGCCACTTCCCGTGGAAGACTCAATTTCCTCATGTGCGAAGCTGCATGCTCAGTATAATCTGACTAAAGAGAAATTATGAAAAGTAAGTGACTTCAGGCAGCAGGTTGAACTGGCAGTGAACACCGAATTACACCGTCAATACACCCCGTTCGGTCTCACAGTCTTGCAAAGCACACGTGCTCCCCTTCTGCATCTTTACAGATCCCAGTTCTGCTCCTGTTCCATGATCCAGCTCCAAGTTCATCCTCTATACAGTCCTCTGGGAATTCCTACAACAGACTAGACGGACTGCTTATCTCATGCCGTGTAACCTTGGCTCGCATGATCGTCACATACCTAAGTTTGCATGATTGCTACATACGTGCCTACAGACCTCGTCTCTCCCTCTGCCCTGGCCTGTGAACTGCCCCAAGACAGGACTGATTCTTCTTTGATTTTTTCATCATGTTTTGTGTCTTCTACCATAAATCCTTCGTCCCTGGTAACAGAGAAGCATCCTAGGTGCTCCGTCCTCTGGCATGAGTCATCGTTACTTAGACCTCCTTCCTCAGCTTCCAAGAACTATGAAGCTATTTCTAGTGATAACTTGCAAAACTAAAACCAAAAACCTCATATCCAAAGGGTAATTTCCAGGATCTGGGGTCATGCCCTGAAGTGCCCACATGGTGTAGCCTGGGTAATGGGACTGGGGTCTCCTGTGTGCCCACTAAGTTCCACCTCTGCTACGTACTTATGCTTGCTCATATGTTCTTGAGCATGACTATGAGTGTAGCTTCAATTATATAGATTTTTTTCAACTTTATAGTCTTTTTCTAATTTTCTGCCCAATCCAGCTGTCAGCTGTCTTAAGACAGAACCAGGTCTCCGTATTCCCACGACAACTAGCCTGGTGCTAGACACACAGTGTTCCTTGAGTATAGGTTTGTTAAATTGCTTTGGAGTCAAGCAAATGTGAAATCTACCTCCAGAATCTCAAAGCAAAAGCATCAGTATCCCACTGTCTTCATTCCCAGAGCCTTCAAAGCTTGAAAATGATATTAGGTGAAAGGAACAGAGGATAGGATCAGGAACTATACTGCCAGGTCCAGCCACCAAAACTTCACCAAGTAGAAAGTGAGAAGAGAAAAGAGAATAAGCAACATTTACTTTATATTGAACAAGATCAAGAGAGAAGATGTTGGCGTGGGGTGCAGATTAAGGTTCAGATTCAGTTAAAGACCGTCAGGTTTACACAAGAGTTAAAAATGTCAGTAGCTTTTAAAGTTCCTTTTGTAATCAGAAAGTACCTAAATATTTTAGCAATTAAAATGTTATAAGTATATTAAATGAAAAGAAGGCAAGAAGGAATTTATTTTATGATAACCAAACATATACACAAATATGTACAACAGCAACAAATTCAAAGCACCGAATTTCCGGTGCTATGGGAGTGTTAAGTAAATTATGATACAGACATAGGTTGCAATACTGTACAAATATCAAAATCATTGTAGATGATGTGTGAAAACAAATTCCCATATACAGAAAAAAATCGCAAGATTCTAAGACCATTTGTAATGAACTATAACAAAGACACAACATATATATACACGTGTATATACTGTACGTATAAAGTGTACCAACACATATGTGGCTTATGAATATAGAAAAATGATAAGGATATTTAAATATTTGGACGGTGACAATTGCAAGTAAGATTGTATATGACCTATTTCTAGGCTTTCTGTTTATCTGCACTTTCTAAATGTCCACCATGCAACATGAACTCTGATAAAGGGAGTAGCTGGGAACAGATGGGCAATCCTTTATCCAGATATGGAGCAATCAGTGGTACCAAGGAGTTAATGCAATGAAACCAGCTGATGGCCGTAACCACCTGTTTATATTTAAAGCTTGGAGCCTTTTGCACTGAAGGAGCAGGAAAGACATTTTGGTATAACCCACCAGGGAAAGTCCCCCTACAACAACCCTCACAGGTGTTTTGTAGGCCATGGGAAATGAAGAAAGGCCGAAAACAAGAAGGCAGGGAGGGAGAATAAAAAGGTGGGAGAAAAATGGTGACAAGAGGAGAGGAGGAGAAAACATGATGACTTGAGTTCTCCGCATCTGTTTTTAAGTGTCAGTAGAAAACAAAAGCAGGGTCGTGAGGGCTCCCTGCTCAGGAACGAAGGTTTGAGCTGTCATCTCAGGGACAGACTCCTAACAGGCTGAGGGTGAAGGGAGGTGACTTGAAGCCCAGCGTTCACATAGGTTCAGGAGGGTGTGTGGAAATTCTGAGCAGTGGGGTGGGGGCAATCATGCTGGTGATCCTCTCTCAGCTCCAGCTGTCTCTTTCCATGCTCCGCCCTGTGGTTCTGAGGCTGGGATGCCAAGAACTACATTTTCCAGGTATTTTGCCCGTCAGCTATCTTTTAAGTTCTACCGGCTGAAGGTGGCAGAACTCTCCCCTTTCCTTCCGTCTCTGTGTGGATCCAGCAGCCCTGGGTTGCCCCAACCTCTAGCTTCTGTTTGAACTCCAGTCTCATCCTGTTTTCTCAGGTGCCCACTTCCAGAATAATGAGCTCTAACTCTGCAGTCTCCCCTGGGAGCCCCTGCGTCCTGAGAACTACTCCTCACACTCTTGACCTCCATCTGCACAGGTGGTAGCTGGGCCCTGCACTTGCCTCTGGAACACTCAGTGATTCCTTATTCCTTCTACTGAATTCTGTTTGACATACCCAATGTGGTTCCTGTTTCCCAACTGGACCCAGATTAATATAGAGGAACAGAGGGAAAGAACAACCCAGGGGCACAGGTGTGTTCCGCGCCAGGTGCCTGCAGCACACTGCTTCACCTGATGACCAGGCAATTCATTCAGGGCCTTCAGGAGGACTGAGCTCTTCTCTGGACAGTCCTAGTTGTTCAAGAGTTGAATATGCCACGTTGAGCCAAAATCTGTCTTTCTGTAATTCCTGGGCATTACTCTTTATTCTGACACTGGAAGCCATAGAGCTTATCCAATTTTTCTTTTTCTGCTTCAGGTGTTTGGAAGAAGCTTTGTCTCCCCAAAGTCTCTTCCTTATTTCAAATTAAATATCTTCAGTCCTTTCAACCATTTTTCTTCAAATAGGATTTTAATTTTTTTCCCCTCGCCTTTCTAGGCCATCTCCATGGATAAAACCTTTGTGTGGGTATAACTCCAAATCGTACCCAAAGAAAATAGAACCCTTCACATTTCGTATGGCCTTTAAGGAAAAGAGTGAAATTTTCATCTCCTTTACCCAAACATTACATTCGTATTAAAGTTGATCATTGAATTATTAGTAATAAATATTTTTATTTATGTCTTGGTGATGGGCAGGGAAAATTCCATTTTTCTCTCCAATCGTGCTGCCAATAATGCCCCCGTGCCTTTTCTTTTTCCTCCACGTGCAGTGAAGTCAGATCTTTCTCATCCCATACGGCTACAAAATTTTAAATATCCACTTTTTACCTCTACTTACTTCATGTTGTCATCATTTTGATAGATTATCATGTCATTATTTTGATAAATTACCCTCAGCTGTTAAAATCTTTTTCAGCTTGACTTCCTCTCCCCAAATATTGACTACCTAGATGTCTGCTGTATGCCTATTTGATCATAATTCTGCTTTTAAGTTCACCATTTGAGTCTTTGAAAAAGATAAATCCAAAAACAGAAGCCAACATCAAAAGCTACCAATGAGGAAGGAGAGGATGGGTGTGCTCCCACTTAATGATCATAGTGTTAGGGTAGATGACACACCTCTTGGGGGCAGGACACAATTATAAGAGGGACTCTACTTAACAAATGCAAACATTGTAACCCAGTTGTTTGTACCCTTGCACTAACCAGCCTAAATACCCACCAACCCAGGAATGGATTAACAAACTGTGGTATATGTATACCATGGAATACTATTCAGCCATTAAAAACAATAGAGACTTTACATCTCTTGTATTAACCTGGGAAGTGGAATATATTCTTCTTAGTAAAGCATCACATTAATGGAGAAGCAAGAATCTAATGTACTCAATTCTAATAGGAAGGCAGTAGATGAGCTAATACAAAGGGTGGGGTAGGAGAATGAGGGAGTGGGGAGGGGAGGAGGGTGAGGGACTGGGGGTGGGACACAATTACAAAAGGGACTTTACCTAACAGCCACAATCAGTGTCACCTAATTCTCTGTACCTTCAATGAATCCCAAACAAGAACAAACAAAACAAAATTGAATAAATAAGATACCATAGTGTAATGAAAAAAATGTAATATCCCCAGTGTAGAATAAATGAAGATTCCTGCCATGCTTCTTGTAGATTATGTTAATACCGCCTAGGATTAGATTACTTTTTTGGTAACTATAGGCTGTGTTGTCTCAAATTATCCTTACTATCAGTAGACTTTTAAATTGGTGCCTTAAACCATAATCCCTGTTCCGTCTTCTAAAATATTGTTTATTTAAATCAAGAATATAATAATTTCATATTTATCCCAGTTCAATTTAATACAATTACATTCATTTCCCAGACTGCCAGTTTCATTTCTGACTGTGATTTTCCATCCAACGCCTTGAGTCTCTCTCCCAGCTTGTCATTCCTGATCTTGTAGGCTCGCTTTTGATATTGTCATGTAAATCTGTTTGCAGGCTCGAGGCCCAGCAGACTCACACCAAGACAACACCATGAATAAGACACGATGGAGACCATGTGCTATCTCTTTCAGATGAAGCAATAGGGCCCTGTAGGGGATGGGACAAAGGGAAGGAAGTAGGGTCAAACGTCACTCCAACCCGGAGTTTGGCAGGAGGGGAAGCCTTAGCCAGCTCAGATGAAGGGCTGTCATGCTTAGGAATGGTTTAGAAATTCTACAGCCAAGGCAGGGCAGCACCTAAGTTAGATAAGGAGGGAGGGGGTGGAAGACTTTGCACCAGCGTAAAAGGGAGGGTAAGCCGCGGAGGATACTGACAAAGAAAGAGAAAGGGTAAAAACAGCAGAGGAAAATGGCCTGGGCAGTGCAGGAATGAGACAGGACAAGCCCAGAATGAAGCCTGTTTCCTGAGCAGCAGATATAATAAATGTATGCTGTAAACAAATGCAATAGACAAGAAAAAGTCAGCAGGGAGCACAGTGCATTCCGGATGTCAGAGGACTTACTCAAACAGTGTCATCCAGCACATCGGTGGGGGACCCTGTAGTTCAGAGACGGATTATGGCTGGGCGTAGAGCTGGGGAATCACGCCTGGTGACTGATGTCGTGAAGGGGACACACTCACCCCTGGAGAAAGTGTACAGCAGGAAGGGAGAAAGAACTCCAGGGAGGGGTGCCCAGAGGGAGAGGGGCTCAGGCAAGCACAGGGAGCCTCAGCAGTGAGCAGTGTCCTGTCTGCCAAACGAGCCAAGATTTCCAAGCAGTGGCTGATTCAGGACGGATTTTTCCAAGTTCATTTCAGTATTAGGACATGAACACTTGAAGAAGGCACATTCATGAGGAGGCATTGTAATCACAGCATGCTTTAAAAAAGACTCTGGAATGTGTCACTCCTCCGTGGGACCAGCTTAGAATGGGCACCCATCCTTCCAAGGTGGCTGCCGCTATTCCTTGGAGGGAAGCAGGGACAGGTCAGCCCTGACTCTCTGTGGACGACATAAGCCAAGGCCAGGGCCAGGCTCTTGTGTGCCGCCTCATCAATATGCCTTTTCTCCCTTGGCCACCAGCTGCCAACTTACTCAGGGAGGTGGAGGGATGGAAGGTGGTGTCATTGCTTTTGACTTGACTTACTGTTTTGGTCTTTTACACATAATCTGCCCCCTGACCCAACATTAGCATAATGCTCATTAATCAAGCTCTGGCCCCCAATTAATGACCAGCTGTGTGGATGGCGTGAATTTAATAGCTTCTGAATCAGTCAGGCAAAAGGTTAGGCAAATGATTTGGGCAGGAGGGGTGGGGGACATCCTAATTCCGAGAGAGCCTGGAGGCACGCACTCATGCAGTGAGCATGTGCCATCTCCTTTGTGAGCCCCTGGAGGAAAGGACCGGGCCAGTCATTCTCTTCCCTGCCCCTCCCCCAGCCCCACCGTAACCCAGATGGACTGGAGACAATGCTCTCTTCCATCCTTCTGGCCTGGGGTCACACACCCCCACATCGCTGCCCAGGCAGCCAGCCAAAGAAGAAAGCCTTGATTTATTGCTCTTGGCAGCATCGAGGCTGGGCATTTCTATAAACCCAGTACCAGGGCTGACTAATAAAACATACACTCAGATTCGCCCCTCAATAAATGTCTTTCAACCTTTAATCCTGTTTGTTGCAGTCTTTAAGGGAGCATTGATTCAGCGGGCAGCAAGGGTTGCTCCTCCCATCCATCTCCCACCGATCGATGTCCTGTCACCCCACTCCACCCAGCCCAACAAAGGACAGGCCTCTGAGGGGACAGGAGGGCATCCCTCCAGATTTATTTCATTTCTTATGAAAGGAGTTTTTAAAACTGCCACCAGTTTTAGCTCCTGGAGGGTTTTTCTGATCCTCAGCTGTTCTAGGCGACCTCTGTGAATTTAGAACACAGAGCCCAGGTCATGCTGAAGAGTCCTTAGTCCAGCTCATCCAAAGTAGAGCTGCCGTCTGTGCTCTGTCATCGTCCCATGCTCTTTCCAAGGTTTCCCACCTTAGTTAATAACACCAACAGCCACCTGGAAGCCCCAGCGACACACCTGAACTGCTGGCTCTGTCCTGTCCTCCCCTTCCTATCCAGACGGTCCACAATCTCATCCCTGCACCCTGAGTCCGCACCCCCCTCCAGGCCATGGTCACATTCGCACTCCTGTGCAGACCATTCCAGGAGCTCATGCTCAGATCCCTATTATTTAAACTTCCCATCACATGCCCTTGCTGCAGTGGCTGTGATGGTGCTGTTTATAAAACACAAATCCCATCTCACAGTACCCCTGATCTCACAAGGTTGGGTAATTTGTTAAGCTCATACAGCCAGTGAGCCTCTGAGCAAAGATGGGACCCGGGTCACCCCATCCTTCATCTGCCATGCTCCCAATGTGGACGCGAGCTCCCCTTCTGAGGTCAAGGGTTTCATCTGTTTCTGTGACTGCCACTCACTTCTCAGCATCTAACACAGGTCCAGTGTTTTAGTGAATGTTTGGCAAATATTTGCTCACAGAATATACCCACCAACTGCATCCTGAGATCATGCAAGCGCGACTATCATGAATCTTCAGGGATATTTTCAGGGCATTTTCGGGGGTGGGGGGAAAAAAGCAACAGACAACTAAATATAACGTGAGGGTCTTAGAAGGGGATCTGTGAACCTTAACAGGGTCAGAATCAGCTGCTCAGCCTTGAGCTATAAATAAGTGTCAAGGTCCCTGCCTGAAATTCTGTCTGTCTCTCAGTCTCAGAGCCCGTAGACTGGTGAACAGAGGGGGGTCTCCACCTGCTGTCAGCAAATCAGGTTCGTGCTACAGCGAGTGGAGAGAAGGTTGAGCACGCAGCACCAAGGTAAACTGTCTACCGGTCTTAGCAATAAAGGGACAAGCCCTGATGGCAGTGCCCAAGGGGAACCTCATCCCCATCCTTACTCCCCTTCTGATCTGTTCTGAAAGTCACTGTCCCTCCCAGCTGGCCGCTCCTTAGTCTCTTCAGTGGTGATGACAGCCAAATACACCTGTGGTCTTCCAGCGGAGATGCCAGGGTACCTCAGCTATGTGATTGAATTAGCAACAATGTATCCAATTTCCAGGGAGACTTTTGACAGAATTTTCCGGACAGCCATCCAGATTAATGCACCTGCCAAAGGCCCTTCTCCTAAAGGAACTAGCTCTGCAGGGCTGATTTCCCCACACTCCACTTCTGTCTGCTATCCACCTCTCCTTTCTAAGCAGGAATCATCAAGAATTAGCTTAGACTGTGCCCTTAAGCTGACAGTGTGAACATCTCACTCACCCATTGTCAAGAAAAATAAAAAGAATAAAAAGCAGCAGCCAATTCAACCGGAAGAGGCATGGAAGTCAGCATGGGGGTTCTGACTTTTGGCATTGAACATTCAAATTGGGATGCAAGTTAATTCATTTTCATTAGCTTCTTTTTCTATCCATCTTAGCTCTTGTTCCTTACACCAAAAGGAAGGCCCACTCCCCACTGCACCTTGTTCTAAACAGCCTTTCCAAAGCCTGCCACGGTGGGAAGCTAAGAGCGTGCTTGGAGACCAACCTCTGTGGAAGCATGACCTTTCAGGAGACGATGGCTCATCCTACCCACCCTTCCCACAGCCCTCAGCAAAGTCCCTCAGAAGTAAAAATGTGACCTCTTCTCTGGAAAGCCAGGTCCAAGCAAGTCTGCGGAGCTTACCATGCCAGGCTGCCTAGGCTGGATAGCAAGGGTCAATGGCTGGATACAGCTATGCCCATAGGAAGATCTGAGATCCAGGCTCTTGTCAGAAGGTGGGATGGAATAATGCCCTAGGTCGGAGGCTGACCAGCCTCCAGGATAGCCCTGAGTTCCCCTCCTCGTGTCCAAGCCCACATGGACTCCCATCCTTATTGCACATGGGCAGACTCAGTGACTTACAATAATGGAATAAGACAGAAGGGAGGGTGCCGGAGACTTGAAAGGCAGGGATGCCACACACTGTGCCTTCTGGGATCACTTGCTGCAGCCTCCAAATCATAGGAGGGCAGGAGCGGGATTCTCAGGCAGCCTGCTCCATGCCGGTCACCAGGCAAACTTGAGTGCAATAGTCCTCAAGACAGTTCCCTCTGACGGATAATGGGGCTGACGCTCCCATCCCTGGACCCCGGTCATGAATGTCCACAGGGGTCTCCAGAGTCCTCAAATCTCAGTCCTCCAGATGTTAAAAATACCAGATACTAGCTTGGCCAGGGAAAGTCCTTCCCGGTCTTCTGTACATTTGGGGCTTCTAGAGAGGGTAGAGAAGCTAGAGTAACTTGGCTCCAGAAATTGGTTACAAAGCAGAAATCCAGATGTTCTTTTTTTTTTCCTCTCTCTAAACATCAAATCAGGCAGCAGCTTGCAACACTCCGTGTGGCCCAGCTGAAGAAATTCTAAACATCGCTTCAAGGATCTAACTCACAACTCATCTTAAAGCATCACAAGAAAACTCCCTGTTAGAGAGGGAGAGGAGACGTGTGTGTTAATGAGCTAGAGTGTGAGGACCGTCTGAATAAGCAGAAGCCTGAATAGGGAGCCTGGCTTTCATTGTCACAAGGCAATACATTTAATGTAATTCCTAAAGGCCAACCCAGTTTTTTCTTTCCTTTTATTTTTAACTCCTCTTTTACGTTTTCAGAATTATACTTTAATTAGCATAACATTTAAATTAGTGAATGGAATCTTAATTAGCAGAAGAAATAGACTTTTGTTGGAGTGGTAATTAAAACAAATAAATCCACTTCCTCTTTCAAGAGCCAGTTTGCTTATGGCGCATTTAATAGCCTAGTGTACCATAAACAATTTGAGGAAAAGATAAGTAATTAAATTAGAAGACATACTGGCCAGCTCCCAGCTTGAATGGCTCCTTCCCTTTTCACTTTTTGTCTCAGGAGGACGACGCCCTCCCTACTCCCCTATGAGGGGGGTTCTTCTTTGGACTCTGAGAACAAAGATGGGGCCCTCTGGACCTCTTGGGTATTTCCGGCAATTACAATCTCTTGACAACTGGCAGGTTCAAAAACTCTTACTTCCAGTCTCTTGCTTCTGTTTCCCCTCTGAATTATCCTTTCTTTTTTTTTTAATTAAATCATAGCTGTGTACATTAATGCAATCATGGGGTACAATGTGCTGGGTTTTTTTTTTTCTTTTAATTGTTGAATCATAGCTGTGTACATTAGTGCAATCGCCTGTACCCATCCTAAGATGCACCATAGATGTGGCCCCACCCATTACCCTCCCTCCACCAAAACCTCCCCCCTCCCTTCCCCTTCCTTGGCCCTTTCCCCATAGTCTTGTGCTATAGTTGGGTTATAGTCTTCATGTGAAAGCTATAATTTAGCTTCATAGTAGGGCTGAGTACATTGGATACTTTTTCTTCCATTCCTGAAATACTTTGCTAAGAAGAATATGTTCTAGCTCCATCCATGTAAACATGAAAGAGGGAAAGTCTCCATCTTTCTTTAAGGCTGCATAGTATTCCATGGTATACATGCACCACAATTTGCTAGTCCATTCGTGGGTCAATGGGCACTTGGGCTTCTTCCATGACTTAGCAATTATGAATTGGGCTGCAATAAACATTCTGGTACAGATGTCTTTGTTATATTGTGACTTGTGGTCTTCTGGGTATAAACCTAGTGAGGGAATTATAGGATCGAATGGCAGGTCTATCAAACTGGTTAACATAGCCTTCACGGCATTTTCTTAGTTATTGTGTTCACCAGGCCAGGAAAAGGGCTAAGCCAATCAAATGTAAATAAGGACTTGTTAATAGCCCCCACCCCCTTTTCTTTTAGCTTTCCTGGCCCCTTCACAGAACCACCACGCTTCACTCCACATTGGGGCCGTTGGGAGAGAGAGCTGGCAAGCAGAGCGTCACATCAGAGCAGGCGCAGAGCAAGGTGTCTCTGGGGAATGTCCCTAGAGCTTGGAGACTTCTTAGAGGCCACAGATGGTCCTGGCCACCCACCCATCTCAGATGTGGAAGCTGAGTGTCAGGAAGATAAAGGCCCTTTTTGTAGGCTGGCCAGGAAGGCAGCTGCCCACAAGGCAGATATTTTGGCTTTCATTCTGAGCTCTTTGTACCATATTCTAGACCAGGGGTCTTCAAACTGCGGCCCACGGGCCAGATGAGGTGGTGTGAATTGTATTTGTTCCTATTTTGTTTTCTACTTCAAAATAAGATATGTGCAGTGTGCATAGGAATTTGTTCATAGTTTGTTTTTTTTTTTTTTAAATTATAGTCCGGCCCTCCAACGGTCTGAGGGACAGTGAATTGGCCCCCTGTTTAAAAAGTTTGAGGATGCCTGTTTTAGAGAAATGTTCTTCGAATACATGGCCAGGATTTCTAAGACAAAGCTCTTCTGGCTGAAATTTTAGGCAGGATACAGGCTCAGTGCCCAATGTGGCCTGTTGTTGGGAGATGACCTAGCTAACCTTTTTGTGCTCTTCTTTACTCAGGAACCAGTAAACAACCAGTAAATGGTCCAGCCTCAAAGAAGAGGCAAGATATGACTTAAGGGCCATTGATGGGATCAATGTTTGGGTCAGTTCACAAAAAGACATTAAGGATGAGAAGGAAACAGTCACAGGCTGGGTGTCAGCTGACCCAGTCCTGACTTCTTGAGGACTACGTGTGCTAGTCCTTGCTGGTCCTGCCTACCTGCCTAGAAGGCTCTCCAGCCCCTCGGGGCACCAAAGGAAGCTGCATACTTCCCACCAGGGTTCTGCTATCGAAGTTACCTGACAAACATCCTAGTTGTGTGAACTTGGGAAGTTAATCCACCCACCTAAGCCATCTGCTTAGTTTATGCATCCCTTCACTCAATGTTTGTATTTTTTCACTAAGTATTTATTCAGGGCCTACCATATTCAAAACACTTCTATAGGTAGAAACGCGGAGATGACTAGACAGACAAAAATCCCTGTCCAGACAGCTTGCAACTCTAATGAAGATGTCAGATTATAAAACAAACAGCTGACATGATAGTATATAGGGACAAGCATTGTGATCATACGAAAATGAGGAGGGGGGATGAATTCAGAAAGTGTGCAGGGCAGACCTGCCTCTCTGGAGGTTACTTGGGTAGAAGCCTAAAATTCAAACGGAAATAAGACAATTGGCAGTCAGGCAGAACCCTTTCTGAGGGATAACAAGTGCAAAAGCACTTGGGCAGGAACCAGTTCCATATGTTTGAGGGGAGCAAGATAGCCATGGTTGCAGTGGGTGAATGAGGTTGGAGAGCTTTGCAAGGGACAGATCATGGGGGCCCCTTGAGTCTATCTGTGGTTTTTATTTGGAGTCTTTAGCTCTAAACAGATGTTTCTGCCTCATAAGACTCCTACCAGGCTCAACACTATGGGCCAACATGCCTAGTACTATGGTTGTGACCATAGGAAATATCCAATAAAATAACAATTATCATTATCGTGTTAATAGACATAATAGGATATTCTACCAGGGGCTAAGAGAGGGGAACTTGGGAAGCACACCTGTCGAATATCTCACATTTCCTCCCCTTGTTTTATTTTGCCCTCGCAGGTGAACCTGGTGGATATGACACTGTAGGAACTCTCGAGGAAAGAGGTGGTGCTCCTCTCTTGCATCTGGCCTTGGGATGTGTCAGGGAGAGAGGGGCTATATTAAACAATATGCTGGGGACCCACGCAGATGGTTTACACTGCAGGAACAATGGTGAGCAAGACTTGGTGACAAGAAAAGCAAGCGTCTCTCTCAAGAGAACGGATATCATCACTGGATGCTACATTTCAGCTCAGTCTCAAAATTAAAAAGGTTGCACCAAAGGATGCCTGGTTTCAACCAAGAATGTTGAACATAACTACGTCTATAGTAATCAGAAGATGGGCTTCTTCTAGAGAGTATAATGAGTAATTTGAAATTCTCTGTCTTGCTTTGGTTCATTGCAGTGAATTCCAGTGCCTCTGAACATGTGTCTTTCTTACTGAGAATACCTCCTTAATTAAGTTGTCATAAAATGATAGCTTTTATTCCAGGTTATGAGGCTAAATGTGATAATATGTTTGAATGACTTTAGACACTTGAAAAGAGTGATATTAAAAATTAAATTTTGTTGAAGAGTTATTATGTGCAGGCACAGTCATTAGTATTTCAAATGCATTTTCATTTGGTCTGCATATTAAGCATAGACAATAGGTTCTTTGATCATCCCTATGTTACACATGAGGAAACTTAGGCACACAGAAGGTGAAGGTCACTCAGCTAAACAATAAGTGGCAGAGGCAAGAATTGAAGCCGTCAACTCTGACCTTCCATTGACTGTCCACTACTCAGATCTTGCTGTTGACGCTCAGTACAACTGAGAGTGTATTAAGGGTAAAACTGAGTGGGAGCCTCAGAGAGTGACCTCATTCGAGGTGTTCATAGCTGTCAAAACTCTATACCTTGTGATAAAATCTTATAACCCATCTCAAGCTTTCATTCTTAAAATACAAATATATATGCAAGTTGAAACAGCAGGCTGAAATTATGCTGAGAGAGAGACGACTATGAAAACCTTCCCAACGCTGAAAGGTCTGCAGAGAAACAGAAGAAAGTACGGTCAGTTCTGGCCTTAGTCTGGCATTCAGGCCAGCTCAGTCACTTGCTGGTTGTATGACCTTGGGCCCGTCAATGTATCCTCTTAGAGTTCTGATTTCCTTACATGTAACATGGAGGCAAAATCTATTTTGTGAGATTTTTTTTTCCAAATTAAACATGAAATTATGTATTTAGTGCAATCCTTGAATAAAATAGATGCTCCAAGGTGGTAATGATTATTACTGGATTTTTTTTTTTTTGGTACTATTCATACCGTGTGCTGTATCTTATGTTGAAGAACTGGTTTTGCTTATGACTTGGCCACCGTATTTGAATAAATGACCATAAATCCCAGGCCATACTCTCATTCCAGATACTGTTAAGGGGGCAATATTTGAAATGATCTCCTGTGCTAGCTCCACAGACGCAGGGCCCAGGACTCTGTCACCTCAGGAGCATCCCTGGTGCTTGGCACATAGTCAGTATACAATAATAACTACTCCAGATTGTCGCTGAGTGAGCACGTTTTCTTCCAATAGAAACCAAGCCCTGTCTACCTATTTCAGCTAAAGGTCCAATGAAGGAAGGGGAGAAAGCCAAGGTTATCACTGGAGCACTTCTCCTTTTTAACATCTGGCATCAGACCATCTCCTGCAAAGAGTCTGCCTTCAAGACAGGCCATGAGAAATACCTCAATCACTATATGAACCTGAGTAATGTAAATTACTGCTTACATTGTACGGGGGAATTTCTAATACTTCTCGATTTAGGATTATACGAATTCAGGGTTTACAATCAGAACATCTGTACATTTACCCAACATTAAGAGACAGCTGCAGGTCTGGAGGACAATAGGCATTAAAATCTGAGACCAAGACCACTGAGATAAGAAAGGACTTGGAGTCCAGCCGAGATGGGTAAGGGGGATATCAGGAAAACTCGTGGCCTTAATTTGATCAATGCAAGACGACTTCCTGGACCTTAGGAAGCTCTTGATAGAGCAAGAAGGCTTTAGCACCCAGTGTAAAATAGATGGGGATGTCATGTCAAGGGTCCAGTGACGTTGAGAAAGGCTTGGGAGCCAAATGAGGAGACTGAACAAAAGAAGCATCACGTCTGTTCCCTCCACCCAGAACTCCCTGTGAGTAAGCCTATGGAAGAAAAAGCTTTTCCAGCTACAGGTCCCCTCAATTCCACTCTGGCCAGGCAACTGCAGAGAGCAATAAAACTTTAATGGCTCCCAGTGGGTCGATTCGGCAAGAAGGAAAGTGTTATAAATCTCTCCTGATGCTTATGTGCAGCTTAAAAACAAACGGCTCCAATCACACTTAGCAGAGCCAGCCAATTTCCCCAGCATGCGGATGCGGCCCAGCAAGATTTACCCACCTGCATGACTCAGGGGAAGGAGAAGTTTGGGAGAGGCCAGGGGAAGAAAGGTCAAACTATGGAACAAATCTCAACAATTGTACAATGTGTGGTGTAATGCAAAGATGTGGCATGCAGGTGGTAACCCCGCAGAGCAGCCATGGACAGGCAGCCAAAATAAATCACCACCACCCTGTAGTGAGATGTACCCATGCAGACACATTTCTGGCTGCAAAATGGCCTGCTGGCATTGTTCCTCCAATCCCTCCAGAGAGCTGCCTGTTCCTTTGCAGTCTCCTATCATTGCGGTTGGTCTCCCAGCAGCTCCAAGCCTCTTACTAACCAGTGTGGACATATCATGTATAAACACAGTTTCTTGTCTGGAGTCTCCCTCCTCCCTGAGCCCCAGAAACATTTAAATAGGAAGTATTAAGGAGCACGAAGCCCTTATCCAGCCTAACTCATCCCCTCTCCCATACCACCCAGCTCTACCCATTCTCTAGCCCCTGAATCCTTAGCTTTCATCTGCTTGGAGTGCTCTGCAGGCCATAGCAACTGCTCCATCACCAGGAGGACACGTTTCAAGCAACGTGCTTTGTTGGAAAACAGTCAGCTAATGAACATAAGAATTCCAGAAGCTACAGAATGTATAACATTGCAACCTACTCTCAGAAACAGAGTTACATTATAAGTAATATTAAAAATTACAAAACAAGGGTTTATAAGGGCTTATGTGTTGGGCCCAGTGACTAAAGTTCTTTTAAGGGCATTATATCATTAACACTCCAAATGATCTGAGAATTCAACATTTTTCCCTTCCTTTTTTAATTTCAGATTAATATGAAGGTACAACTGATCAGGTTATAATATAATATTTACATTTATTAGGTAAAGTCTCTGTTGTAGTCCTTTTTCCCCTTTTTAACTGATTGGGAAGCTAAGATTTAGAGAAGTTTGGTAATTTGTCTGAAATTCAGTAGACAGGAAAAGGAGAAGTGAGAAGTAAAATTGAGTTAATCTGACTCCAAAGTCTACATTCAGTTGATAATTATATAGGGAAAAAAAAATCAAAGGTTAATTTTTTTAATGACATATAATTTTTATATGTAATAAGTAAATAATAAAATTTTAAAAGTTGGTGCTAAGTATCTTCCATATGGCAGGCATTACACAAAGCATGTTACATGAATTAATGCATTTAATGTTCACAAAAATTCTACCACAGTAAATATAACCATGACTCTTATTTTACAGATGAAGCAACTGAGGATTAACTAGATTAACGTATTTATATATGAGATCACACATTGGGTGAAGGGTCAGAGTCAATAATGAACTTGAATCTGATTCTAGAACCTTCACCTTAACCTTACCCTGCCCTATGACATGAAGAGCTTTGTCTTCAAGAATCTTAGCACTAAAAAAAAAGGCTGACTTTCACTACCATCGAGGCCAAAGCACAGGTCAAGAAAGGGTGAACAAAGACCAGAATCCAGGAGAGGGAGGCTGGAGCCTGCCAGGGTCCTCTGGTTTCCCACTGTCACCCTGTCCTTCACTCGTGGAGTTTCAGGAGACCCAGGTCCCCTCCTGACACGTCTGCAAAGGGCTACATGCTCTCACTCTGCAGTTCATTTCAGAGCTTACCTCCAAGAGCTGCTCTCTGAGCTGGGAAGTTCCAGAAACGCTAACTCCAAGAGTGGGAGACCCAAAGCTAAGAGTAAGCAGATAGATCATGATCACTTCTTCCTTGGTTTCTTGCAGAAGTGCATGAACTGTGAGAAATGTGCCCTTGGCCTGAGGTCCAGTCTAACCTCATTATTCACTGATTCCGCATTTGTGAATTTGCCTGCTCACCAACATTTATTTGTAACCCCCAAACCAATACAATGCTTTCGGCGTCATCTGAGGATATGTGGAGACTGGTGAACAATTTGAGTCACCTGAAACTCATGATCCCAGGTGAGGGTTAACAGATCATACCCTGCCTTCTTGCCTTTTTGTTGGCAGCTTCCCTATTGACAATGGCCCCTAGGCACAGAGCTGGCATGTAATTGAAAGTTCCTAAGGAACACAGGAAGAGGAGGACTGTGACGTGCCGTGTGCCTTATAGAGATTGGTGTGTCAGAGCAGCTTCCTTCAGCCATGAAGTCTGGTGCCAATGCACGTGAGTTCAATGTGAACAAGTCAACAACATATATTAAATAAGGTGTTTTTAAATAGAAATACAAATAAAATTATGTATCTATTGGTAGACAAAAGCGTTGGGACCAGAGGCTCACAGGAACCGAACCCCCTGCCTCCCTTAGGAACAAGGCTGCAGTATTCACAAACTCTTGAAGTGACTTTGTAAACATAGTGACCACAGATAAAGAGAATCAATGATAACTATCTGCTCCACCCCAGAGAATGCCTGGCTGTTGCCAACCAACTTCAGTAGCTATAAGGTCTTGAGAAATCTATTGTTACTTCATCAAGTAGCTGGAATTGTTCAATGAGCTAAAGTGTGCAGCATGACACTTGGCACATAGGGGGTAAGCAGCTCAGTGCACCCTAGCCACTGTCATTGTCATCAGTATCCCTCACCCAGAGGAAAGGGCAGGGCAGTCTTAAATTATTCCACCACCCACATACTCCCCAGCACTTATTTATCTGGGGCAGGAAAGAGGTTGGCGGACTACTTGTAATTATCCTACAGTTTTAAAAGAGAAAAACATACATATGAACTCGTCTGATGATTTTATTGCCTATTTTAGGTTACATAAAATATTTAAAGTGTCCTTGTTTATTTTTGTTTATAGTTTTTTGAGTGGGCTTCTTCCCAAAGCAATCTCCAGGATGACATCCAGGCTTCCTCTTACATGTTTCATAGTAGAAAATGGTTTCTCTCCTTCTATCTTTCTCCTTTCTTCTGTTGCAAACCATGTAATCCTTTGATTTTTTTTTTTTAATTTTGCATTATAAAATGCATCTTCCCATGTAGCCTGCCCTCAGCGTCAGGAGATGGTCTTTCCCTCTTTCTTGAATTTATGTTCTTCACAAGCTAAGTGGTGACATTTCTCCTGTAAGAAAGGTGTGTCTGCACTTCCTCTCCAGTCTCTTTATCTAATGAGTAAAGGATGTAGCTGTTCATAACTGCAACTTCTGTCAGCCAGAACAACAATTTGTTCCACAATTTGTAGGACCCCTTGTAAACCTGTAACATCCACAGCACTCATCAGCATTGTCCCCTCTTTCCAAAATTTTGTGTATTTGAAAATAACTATGCATTTTTCAAATCAAACAGGCTGTTTTTTCCTAGGCATCAACGGTGTTTAAGAGCTAAAGAATAACAACAGTTAGGCAAGTGGCAGAGAGAAGTCCATGGGACACGCTACACATATGGGGCTGGTGAACTGTACTAAGGGTGGGCCACAGTGGGGAGGCAAGCTCAGCTGTGTGGGAAGAGTGGGGACATGGCAGAGAGAGCGCTTTTTATCCCTCATCCCCGGGTCCCTCCTTGTCCCTTGAAGGGACAGAATGGGTTGTGTTTCCTAGGGACGTGTTTACAGGTCCTTCAAGACTCCTGAGCCAGGCCAGCAGAACGTACCCAGCATTGTCACTAACCTCTTATTATGGAAGAGAGGCACAAACAAAACCCATGTTGGACGTCTTCTGACATCAGCAGAACAGAAAGATCACATTGTCAGATGAGGTTCGCATAGGATTAAAGGGGGTTAATAAGGCTGATTTATCCACTCTCCTTCATCCTCTGTAGCCTGTTTCTACTTCTAGACATGATTATCCCATTGAAAAAAAAAAAAAGTAGATACTTTTAGTCTAGAAAAAGTATTCTCTAGAAAAACCCAAGTTCTAGAGGATTTATCTCCTGCTTGTTAACATGGAAGAGTCAGATGAGTACAGTTTGGGAGTCTTAAAGGACCTATAATCACCTCTCTCAGAAACACCTCTCTCTCTGTCCCCTGCCCAAGCGACCCAGGGCTGAAGAATATAAAGTGCTGTCTCTGCCATGTCCCCACCACTCCCACACAGCTGAGCTTGCCTCCCCACTGCAGACCACCTTAATACAATTCACCCGTCCTTCACCCAACTGCGGTCCATGTGCTCTATTCCTGGGCCACCCGCTGTCACTACTGAAGGATGGCATCACTGGGCTTCTAGTCACCCAGGCCCCCAAACTCAGAGTTGATATATCGTCAGTTGCCAAATTATGTTCTCAACCATCTCTCCCAACATCTGAGACACTCATTCTTATCTTTTTCTTATTCTCATTAACAAATTTTAATGAAAGGACATTATTTGTCCTCTACATTGTTATAATTTCTAATTTTTTGCCTGTGCCTCTGCTACATCTGTATCCCAAAGTTCAACTCAAGCTTTTTTGAATCACGAGTGTAATGATCACTCTCTTACTCAAAATCCTACAATATCCCCCCCATTACAATATTAGGTACAACCTTTTCAAGAGATGGGATGATATATTCCTGACGTACCTCTCACTTCTTTTCCTCTTTTCTCCTGCATATAACCTACATTTGTAAGAGAAATGGTACTTCCCCTGACCTTGAACACCACTAGCATTTACTCTTCTACGCATCTTGGTTTGACCCATCTAAGTCATCTTTCTGTCCAATATTACCTCCTCTGTAAAGCCTGTCCTGATATCACAACCAAAAACAAAAATTATCCTTCACTCTTCTGGACCATTATCAAACTTTGTTCCTATTTCTATGGAGATATTTACAAGAAGCTGTAAGATAGCAATCTGTAGGTGTGGTTTGGCCCCTATTCAGAATATCAGATCTTGAGGGCAACCCATGTTCATCACCCCTCAGTAATGAGTACCTAACAGACCTCCATGTCCGTTTGTCGAAAGAAGCATTGACTCTGGAGACTCTTCTAGGCAGTTCAAGAGTTGGAATTATTAGTGCTTATTTTCAAACAGCTGGTGAATTATTGTGAGTCATTTCTAAGTAAATGTGAATGGAAAGGGGGTAAAAGTATGGATGGCACCTCCCCTGCTGGGCTGATATTTTCGAACCACAAAAGCCATCTCTCTTCTTTGTCTGTTTCCCTGTAGTATCTAGTCTAGGGCTATGGAGTCATTGATATTCAAAAACTGTTTCATTATCTATACTGTATTTTCAAGCTCCAGGGTCCTGCTACCTTACCCCCAATTCTTCAAGAAGGATCCATTTCACTTTGTTGTATCAGATGGAGAGATGGACAGATAGGTGTACAGGTAAACATAACAGGAAAAAACATCACCACCGTTAGATTTCTACCTTAGCTACTGAGTGGACTTCACTCACCCCTGCTGAGCAAAGCAAGTCTTTTAAGGACAAGGCAAAATGGACATGAACAGGGGAGAGCAGAGGGAGGGATGTTCCGGCTACCTGAGTTGAGCAGATAACACTTGGGTAATGCATTTGGCTCTGAGTTTGTGCCGGCTAAGGCAAACGAGAAAGGACGTTGGCTTATGTGGTTTGTTCTCTAAAAACAGAAAGCATACAAATTCATCACTCAAGACAGCACTTTCCTTGGAACCAAACTTAAGCAGAAATTCACTGTGAGAGATAGTGTGGGGTTGCCATCGACAGGATTTATAAAATGGACGTTGAGTGACAGAGTGGAAAAATACCTTCAGCCTCATTTTTCTAAGAGATACAGAAATGCTGTTCAATTGCCAAGTCTCATATTGATTCCCCGTAAAGGTAGAGGCATTACATTAAATCCCGGTGCGGTGAAGGCATTTCTTCAAGGAAGATGACGCTATTTACCCATCATTAGTACAGCATGTTTACTGAAATGTTTTTTCTAGTGGCAATGACGGATTTGAGTTTATCCAACCCTATGCTCTCACTTCGTGCCTTCTGTTGCCAAGGGCAAGCTCCAACAGAAACCTGTTCACAATGAGACACCCCATTAACTGCCAGTGAAACAAAGGGAAGCTAACCTAATGATCGGGGGGGACTGAGCCTCGAAAACATGGACCTTTAATAAATCACACTGACCAGCACAAACATTGACCCTCCCTCACGGGAAGTAAGATTTATTCCAGTGACATTTTACAGCTTTGTCTCTGATCTTTAGCTTTGATGGGGCCTCTCAGGTGTCCTGGTACTGTCTTGTGTGGGCTTTACAGAAAGCATCTGTCATGTTATGTCCAAGGATAACCATTTCCTGCCTGGCTTAGGCCAGGGTCATCTCTCAAAGCATCACTTGATTGTATACCCCTCAAAGGCAGTGAGCACATCTGTCTTCTTTTTACTATTGTAACATCTGGCTCATACTAGGGACTCAGTTAACATTTGTTGAATGAATAAGATGCTGCTTCTCCGTTCCTCCAGGAAAAAAATGCAAGAGCTTTTTGCTAAGGTTGCACCTTCCTGCTCTCCAAGGGGCGGGACATGACTACAGCTATCTTCAGAAAAGAAAGATACAAAGAGATGCAAATGAGCAACAGTGCAATTTTCAAAAAGAAACAATCTAATTATCTTTGTGATGGCATCCTTAGACCTACAGTGACCCAATAGGGCATAAACCTCAGATCACCACCTCCAAAGGCTTGAAATGCGAAAATCAACCAATACTAGTTCATTACTGCCCTACTAAGGTCTGACTCCTCACCAAACGCTACGATTAGGCCTAGTCCCCTATGTGAGTTGGGAATCATTGTTCTGAAAATCCCAAAGGGTGCAGATTCTGCAAGACTTTTTGACGCTAAGTGAGTTATTGCTTGCTTGCAAAGAACAAGCCCTTTCAAGCAGAAGCGAAAAACAGAAACAGATCCCTGGGGACAGCAATACACCTGCACATATAACTGTATCAGAATAGCTCTTAATCTCAAATCCAGCATCTTGGTCTTTATTACACGATTCTTTTTATTTTTGATTTTGGTATCCAAAACAACTCTAGATATAATTTTTTTAAATCTCTCCTCCTAGGAAAAAAAGATTTAGGGAAAGAACTAAAAAGACAAGGGTAAAAGCAAAAATACCCTGTTCACTTGTGATTTTTTTCTAAAATATAGGACTAAACCGAGCAGCCATGTCTACTGATGGCAGATAGGGCTTCTTGGGCTGAGGAGTAATATGGACCTGGGTTTGAGCCCAGCTCTGCCCTTTTTAGTTGTATGACCACGGGCAGTTTGCTTAACCATTTTAATCATCAGTGAACTTAATAATTAAATGACAAAAAAGCACCTAACCTTGTTAGCAAAGTTCTGGGTATTTAGTAAACTCTTTCTTTTTGCATTTTTTTGGCCAGGGCCAGGTTTGAACCTGCCACCTCCAGGATATGGGGCCGGCGCCCTACCCCTTTGAGCCACAGGCACTGTCCTATATAGAAAACCCTTAAAAAATGTGAGCCAGACCCCTCCTCATCACCATCACCAAGAGCTTCTCCTGCTACTTTCTCACAGTGCACTTGCAGAGCAGCCTTCCTGCCATCACACACCATGCTCATGGCTCTCCTCAGGACAGCCGGAGTCCAACTCATGACATAAACACGCACACCACCCCTCCGAGCTGCTCCTCTAGACGTGGAAAGGTTGCAGCCAGCTGAAGACAAATGGCCATTAAGCCCTATTCTCTACAAATTTAATTTCACCAGAGAGCGGCAGTTCTCAAAATAACCCAAGCCGAGCGGCGTGCTCCTGAATCTCTACTTCCTTAAGCAGGACGTCATTTCTAGATTTGTCTTCTGTTTAATCCAATTTTCTAAATTTAACCACATTAGTAGAGTGTGTGTATATATATATACACACACACACACACACACACACGAAAGAATAAAATGTTTTATGCATTTATCTACTAAAGAATGCAAAGGTCAATTCCATATTGCATGCAGTAAGCTAGACTAACCTTCCTGTAAACTTAAGATAGAAAAACTGGTTTGTATAAAGAAGGCCACTCATCTTCCAGGAGACCATGACAACTCCGTACTTCAGAGAGTCCTTTCTCTTGGCTATTTTGAGTCCCATGTGCTAGGCTGCATGGGCTCCTTCCCAATCCTGCTTCAGCTCTTCTGACCCATAAGTTTCAAACACCCAGCAAAAGGGAAATGATGTCTTCTAATTCAGCCGCAACTAAGAAGAATATTAATGCAAACTTGTAGGCAGTTCAAGTTGGACATGGCTTCAAATGCTGTTGGCAATCCACATCTTTCTCTTGGCCATCAACTGTGGCCTCATGGTCCTGACCGAGGAACTTCTGATATATTTTTTCCATATCAGATTAATATATGGGTAATTGCAATTGGGTTACATTATTTGTGTTTGTTAGGTAAAGTTCAAGTTACAGTTGAGCCCTTCACTCACGCATCTCCACTAATTAGAATTCTTCTAGGGAGACAGTTTACCTCCTCAAACCTTATACGTTAAGCAACTTTTAAAGATGATCTTTGCCCCTTCTACTAAATCACTGGGCAATAGAGTCATGACAGTATTTCACATTCCTGTGGTGCACTCTGCCCTTCTGTGAGTATTCACAGAAATGGTTTCATTTTGCTCTGATCATTGAAGAGTAGTTCTGGAGGTGAGTGGAGGTGAATGTGTTTACTGCCACTAAACTGCTGAAGTGTATATTTCAAAGCAGTTACAATGGTCGATTTTATGTTATGGTAGCACAATACAAAATTAAAAATAAAAAAGGTACGAGCCATATTCTAAAGGGAAGTGATGTGTTCAAGCCAAGCAACCCAGCTGGGAGCAGCCTCCAGTTCTCAGTTCAGGGCCCTTCCCACTGGGTGATACAGCCCGTTGGCCCCAATCAGCCTAGAGCTTCCCTAAGGCTAGGACACCTGGTTTCAGATGCCAAGATTCAAGTTGGGCCCTTAGGATAGAAAGTTCCTTAAAAAGCTGCCAGACTAAGAATGCTTGCCCTATGTTCTAAAAATGCCACACATTCAAAGAAAAATAAGCCACTGGCCTCAGGGGACCTGCAACCCTTTCTCTTCTGGCACCCAACTGCTTTCATGTTTACAAACTTCAGAATCTAAAGAAAAAGTGATCTCCTAAGTTTACTTCACTCCAAGTAATAACCTTGATATCCACTCTAACAGTTGCCCCAGGTTCCCATGGGAAAAGCCAACTGACAAATACCATGAGGCTTAGAAGTTCTAGCTCATATTTTAAATATTCGACAACTCTGCTTTTTAAGTAAAACAGATGTGGTGTGAGACTGAAACGAAATAATTGATGTGAAAATACAGAGTTCCGAGAAAGTAAGATAAGAATCAAATATCTGGTGATTCAGACCAGTAGAAAGAGATAGAAAATGAATAATTCAAAAGGGCAAAAAATCCATATGTATTTTCTACAAAAATTACAAAGCTTTGTATAATATTTTACAACTTGCAAAACATTCTCTCACGCACTATCTCGTGTGACTTTAAAAAAAAATCCTGTGAAACAAACTGTCCTTATCATCATTATTGCTATTCTTTTACGTGGGGGAAACTGAGGAATTAAGAATTTGAATTTTTTCAACTCTGCATCACAATCTGATCAAGGATCACAGTCTCAAAGTGGCAGAGCTGGGGCCCCATACCATTTTAAAATGTTGCGTTTATATTAGAAGTTGCAAAGTGAATATTGATGGGATTGGTTTTAATACGACTGAGGTTTGAAAGATTTACTCCATACAAAAAAAGGAAAAGGTACAAAGGACTCAAGAGTAGCTGGGAAATGTCTGGTTTCCCTGAGGCTGACTCCTACTCGTAATCTCCTCACAACCAAGTTCTTACTAAAAATAACCAATCTCTTTCAGACTAGCTCTCTTTTAAGCCTTCAGGGAGTGGGGAAATAGTTGAGTAGGAAATTTTCAAAGGCAACCTCTGGCAAGTCCACTGGAGCTGGAGACAATACTCACAGCAGTGAGTTCTCCGTGCAGCAGCCAAGTGGCTTCTGTAATAGAATGAGTGCTGATTGTCAATCTCGAAAATCAACTGGGCCACGCGCAAGCCAAGCCACCCAGGCTCCACAAAGATTTAAAAAGATTTCTGGAATAGTGTCTCTTCTTCCATTTTGTGCTGCTTTCACGGAATACCTGAGGCTGGGTAATTTACAAGAACAGACTTATTCCTTTCAGCTCTGGAAGCTTGGGAAGTCCAAGGTCAAGGGGCCCAGCATCTGGCAAGGGCCTTCCTGCTGCCTCCTCCCACGCTACAAAATATCACATGGTGAAAGAGAGGGTCAGAGGGGGGCCAAACTTGCCTTCATAACAAACCCACGATGGTGACAACACATCCACTCCCAGGACAATGACATGAATCCATTCAGAGCCTTCATGACTTAATCACCTTGTAAAGTTCCTACCTCCCAACACGGTCACACTGGGGATTAAGTTTCCAACACGTGCATTTTGAGGGACATATTAAAGCTATAGCACAGTGCATCACAATCATTTTACTTAGAACTGAACTCTAAAGCAAGGCAGCTGTACCATGCAGGTGACCGGACTCTCACAATCATGTGGTCTTACATTTCAAATCATCATCTCTTTGAAAGGACCAATAGATATTTTTCCATTTGCCACAACATATAGGTCCTGCATGGAGTTATGAAACCACCAGATCTCCTGGGTCTGAGAAGATGATAAGACCAAGAGAAGAACCCACCAGACCCTGAGAAGCTGGGAGGTGTGGTCCCCAGTGCAGCTCAGGCCCCTGCTCCGCCTTTGGCTGTTAACTGCAAACTGCTGAATGGCTGACCTTATGGCTCCAGCGCTGCAGGTGTCTGCAAACGCTAAATCACCAAAACACTTCTCAGTGACTGGACCACCTGAGGCCAAAGCAGGGGAGGAGCTGTAATGATAAACCAGCCACCAGTGCTGGTTCTCTTTTGCCACTTTTGCCCAAGCTGGTAAGGAACTCAAATTCAAGAAAAGCTTACATTAGGACCCCTGTTGGAAGTCTTCTTACCCACCTTCTTTCTGTGACTGTGGGGCAATTCTTTGCTTGCCTTCCACCCTGCTGTACTCCACACCCTATGAGGATCAGAGGTGCCAAATTTGGGTGCAGCGATTAAAAAGCTCTGGAGTTAGATTGCCTAAGGACAAAGCTGGGTCTGTCCCATTTACTGCAGTGACCTTGGACAATGTCTGAATCTCACTATGCATGTTTTATCTTCCATGAAATGGACTTACCTGATTATTGTAAGATCAAGTAAGATAGTGTGTTAGTATATTAACTGGTACACAGGAAAGCCTTCACCAAATATTAATCTTTTGTTCCTCTGATTCTTTCTCTTAATCATCACTGTGTCCCATCTCTAGCATGGTAGCAAGCACCAGGCACACAGTCGGCCAGTAGACCAATGTTCACGAAATTCTGATCAAGACCAACACAATCCTTGATTTATACAACACACCTCATTTGTTTGTTTTAATTTTTTTTATACTTAGAATTATTACCCATCGTTTAAGGAGCCCTGGAGTCATAGGAAGAAATCGGTACATGCTGCTGTGTGCTTCACTGGACAGATTGAAGCAAAGACAGGTCCCCGCAGGAGATCATTCTCTGATGGCAACCTCCTTTTTTAATTATTTTATTCATTTTTTGAGACACCAATTAGGCTCAGTAGCTTTTCCCTCCTCACCCTCACCAGGTACCTGGGACCATGCCATCATGCCCAGCCAGGTTAACGTCTTTACTTTTTGTTAGTTGCTATTTCGCAGGCTGGTTTCAAACTCCTGGTCTCAAGCCTTCCTTTCACCTCTGCCTTCTGAAGTAGCAGGATTCCAGGTGTGAGCCCCTGTGCCAGGCCTACTAATATTAAATGTAGTTTGATATGTAATGTTATCATAAAAATTACACATTATATCATAATTGAAAGGAAATTGGCAAGTTTAATTGGATAAATATGCACCTTTATTTCATTTTTAAATAGGCGGTATGTAGAACAGACTGATAAAATAATCTTAATGGAAGTAGAGTTTATCATTCTTCATTCACAAATGATCCCATGGCTGATTTCATCAAATTCCATGAACATGTATCAGCCAAGATGTTCTACCTTCCACACATTCTCCCTGGTGTTGTATTGAATGAATACACAAAAGATAAATCTTACTCTGTAAACTGCTATAAATGGTATGGCTTTGAACAACAGGTATTTGTCCTCTTACAGTTCTGAGGCCAGAAGTCTGAAGTGCAGTTGTTGGCAGGGCTGGTCCTTTCTGGAAGCTCTGAAGGAGAATCTGTCCTGTGCTTCCTTTCTAGTTTCTGGGGGTTGCCAGTGTCCTTGGTTTGTGGACACTGCTCCCGTCTCAGCCTCAGTCTGCACAGGGCATTTTCTCTGAGTTGGCTGTGTCTTCACTCCCTTCCAAGTTGTGCATCTCTGTGTCCAGATTTCATAGAAGGGCACCAGTCACAGGATAAGGGTCCACCCTACCGAGGCATGGCCTCGTATCAACTAGATCGCTTCTATGAAGACACGACTGCCAAATAAGGTCACATTCCCAGGGACGACGAGTAGGCCCGACGCATTCAAATCTTTCATAATTCAGCCCCAATAGTAACTCCTCCCAGTTGTGATAAGAGGAAAAGGTACCACTTAGATAACAGTCATGTGTTTCCCATGTCAACCTCAGGACATGAATAACATTTCAAGCCTCCTCCTTTTACAGACAAGACAGACGAGAGGGATAAGAAACTTGCCCACAGTTGTACAGACAGTCTCTTAACAAGGATGCTACCCTCCTCTTAGGGCTGGTGGAGAAGATGAGGCCAGTACAGTAATAAAAATAAGCAAGGCAGAAACAAAGTATAACCGGAGACCAGAGGAGGTTGATACTGCTCTGGTTGGGGGCATGTGAATTAGACATTTATTTTTATTTTTTTATTTTTTGCAGTTTTTGGCCAGAGCTGGGTTTGAACCCACCACCTCTGGCACATGGGGCCAGCGCCCTACTCCTTTGAGCCACAGGCACCGCCCTGAATTAGACATTTATTTTATACAATTCAAAGGTAAACGAATACTGCCAGATGCCAGAGGCAGTACTAATTTTTGGAGACAGCAAATTTAAAGAAATGTGAACACAAAGGCGCAGGCCCTGCTTTGACAAGGCCCAGGCTAGAGCAGAATGATAGGACACAAGCAGAAACTAGACTACAACGTAAGATGAATCATGAACACTTGTAGAAATTATGGGATCATCACCGGGAAATGGAACTCTGTGTTTTAGAATTCCTTTGCACATGTGAATTTTCCTCCCCTGCAAGCCAAGCACAGGCAGCGTGAGAGGATCTGACATTCTGCTGCCTCCATCCCAAACAGGCCTGCGCAATGCTTTCTGCTCACGGGGTACTTAGTGAGAGGGGGGTTACGGAAGCTTTCCCAACCCAAGGTGTAAAAAAGAAGACCAGTCAATCTTTTCCCCCAAACACTTGGCTCCCTGGCTGGGTGCCACCCCTGGGAGAGCCCAGCACAGACACACAGTGACCCTTTCCTGGAGATCTAGATGCTCACTCTAGTTCTCTAGACAAACCTGTTTCCTCTGAGCATGGGGGAGAAGTTTCTGGTACACAAAACACCAAGCAGACGGTGGCCCCTGGTCTGAGACTGTTTCTCCTTCTCCCTGACCCAGGCTGCTTTCTCCTGCTTTGCTTTTCCCTGAGGACTGGGTTACAAGTAACCTTGGGAATTTTTGTGTTCTGTTTTCTTTCTATTGCCATCTGCATTATTATTTATTTTTTATTTTTGGAGACAGAGTCTCATTTTGTGTTCCCTCTGCAGAGAGCTGTGGTGTCATAGTTCACAGCAATCTCAAACTCCTGAGATCAAGAGATCCTCTTGCCTCAGCCTCCCGAGTAGCTGGGACCACAGGTGCCCGCCACCACACCTGGCTGATCTTTCTGTTTTTAGTAGAGATAGGGTCTTGCTCTTGCTCACACTAATCTCGAACTCCTGAGCTCAGGTGATCCACCCATCTCGGCCTCCCAGAGTGCTGGGATTACAGGCGTGAGCCACCATGTCAGGCCCACCATCTGCATTTGGATCCTCCTCCTCAGGGCCGTGACATGGAGACAAACCCAGTGGGCGCTGGAGAGAGGAAACCTGGAGATTCCTCGTCTTCACTGACATCCAGTGAGCTCCACTTTGAGCCTCTCTCCCCAGCTGTTTCCTTCATCTGGTCTGGCTCTGGTGCCAGGAAGCAGAGCTCTGATGCTACCTATAGCAGTGCCTTGGGCCACCCGTGGGACATCATCATCTGATTTGTACCCACACCCAAAAAAACTTTCCAACCTTTCCAAATGGATTATGTCAATCCCCACAGCAGAGAGAGGATATCATTTCCTGCCTCCAAACCTATAGCTCTTCTTCTTCCTATAAGCCCTCCAATGCTAGGCCCCCATCTGCCACTGAGCTGAAGAGTTTCACACCCAGAGAAAAACCTTGCAGATCTATTTTTACATCTCTAAGTGTTATGGTGCCCCATAATTGCATTAATGTACACAGCTATGATTTAATAAAAAAAAAATAATAAAATAAAATCTATTATAATTTTATCAGAAACATTATAAGCCTATGGGGATATAAATAAAAAGTAAATATGTGTTAAAAAAAAAAAAAAAAAAAGGAAGACCTTGCAGAAAGTGCAGACTCAGCAATGTGGCCCAGGCAAGGTAGAGGCATGACCTCCACTGGCCAGTCGTCGAAAAAGAATAGTTTCCTGTCTCTCCTCCGCTCTCCCTTCAGTTCATTTCTGTTGTTCCTTTTGTTTGGGCTTGTCTTGCTTCCACTTATGTAATTGGTCCACTGGGTAGGGACTATGTCTAATTGCATACTGTTTGCACTGCCTGGAACATTATAGTCCTCAATAAACATGTTACTATTATGATTATTGTTATGATAGATCATAACAATAATCGCAATTCAATGCACATACCTCTAAACTTCAGGAAATTTGGAGAGCCAGCAACATACACAGAGTCCCCTGGATATTCCTACGAGCTTCAGATAAAGATCTAAATTTAAGGGTGCACATCTGAGCTGTACCTCCAAACCTGCAAAGATTGGAGGGTAATTATCTCCTACACATAGGGAGCAGAATGTGAGACCCTTCTCCTTCCATGCTGGAGGACAGGATAAGAACTCAGATCAAAAAAGATAGAGAAAAGAGAAATTGTATTAAACCAGAGTTTTTCTCCAGAGACAGTGAAGACCACAGCTAGGGGTGACCCAGTGGCAAAAACCTGTTCAAGCAATGATAAGAAAAATCATTTACTGGGAACATTAAGTTGTGGGAGCTGAGCGTTCCCTGGCTTGCCCATTGGACAAATGCTGTCAAGATATGCTGTGAGCTGTTCCAATGAGATGTAATAATTGAATTTGTTTTCATTTAATTTGGAGGGCCTTTAATTAAAAGCCAGGCTTGTGTGTGCAGAGAGATAAAGCCAGCGCATGGAGACTGGGGGTAATTTGGGTGCTGCATGCGATAATTAATTGTAAATTCAGAGGTCAGGAGACTGGCACTATCTTCGCGAAATCAGCACAGTGAGCTGGCCATCGGGCTGGAATGGACTCGGGAGTGGCAGAAACACACGCTTATGTGATTTTTTGAAACTTTTTTTATAATTACAGAATAGTGTGGAGGTTAATTTGCAAAGTTCATTGATTGGAGAAATAAATGTATCAAGTGATCACCCAATGGAAGACAACCAGGAAGCTGATTTTCCAGTCGCCATCTCCCAAACCTTCTATTCAATTCTGAAACGGTACAGAATCCACGTTGTGATCAGTCTGTTCAACACCCAGTCATGCATGGACCATTTAGCGGGATCTTTCTCCCCTCTAGGTCTGAGGTCAAACCCATCTACCTCATCGCTTCCAGAATGATCCAGCCATGCCTTAGCATGATGGCGCTAAGACTGAGAATGCGCTACAGAATACATTCTAGAATATTCCACTATCCTTCAAGGAATCAACAGCTAGACTTCATATCAGAAGACAGAGTTTGAATCAATGCCCAGTATTAATCCTGGAATCAGGATTAGAGGATCAATCAGAGTCATCAATCTTCAGATATGAGGCAATAAAGGAAAGGTTTTATGCTTACAGGTGATTTGCTGTCATGGAAAATGGCATCCCATCAGATGCACATTTTGTGCTTGAGAGGGCTTCATTATGGAAGTGTCTCCCAGCATGCAGTGGTAGAGTGGATGGAAGTCTGCTCCCTTCCGACTCTCCCCATGGGGTGGAGAGATGGGACCCACATCTACAACCACCATGCTCAGGGATTCCTGGTCGGAGACCTCCCCACTGCAAGAGATGGGCTCTGCCATCTAATGCAAACATGGACACGTGTATGCGCCCAGATGTATTTCTGGAAGTTTAACAACGCTCAGCTTCCTTTTCTGGGAGGTATAATTGCTCCCCAGAGAAGGGAGGTTTACAGGAGGGAGACCATCCTCAGAGAGGAGAAAAGTGAACTAGATCAGAAAGTGTCTGACAGAATTGCCTGGGGCACTTTTCAAAATTACACAAGCTTTATCATATCCCCAGACCTCCAGAGCCAGGATCGCAAGAGAAGAGGCCCCTGATAATTCTCTATCACCCTCAGCTAAGAAACACTGGGTTAGATAAACGGCAAGCTCTCTCTCCTACATCTAAAGTCACACTAGTCTGGGCTGAAATTCTAGGAGCCGTACACTCACTGCGTGCCTAACAATTTGCTGTTTTAGAATGTACAGTAAAGTCCTCACTTAACTTTGTCAACAGGTTCGTGGAAACTGCAACTATAAGTGAAATGATGTATAATAATATCAACTTTCTCATAGGCTAATTTGATACAAACAAAAGTTCTACTGCATATAGCTGGTCACAAAAATACCATCCAACTTTTAGATAAAGACCTACAACACATCTGCTATGGAACATTCAGATACCTGTGAGCTACACACACATTTAGTCTTAACACTGGTGGCTCAGGCTGCCAGGAGGGAACCATCCCATGACAGGTGTCACCCATCACAGGCTGCACCCCCACACTTGCTCACACTAGGAACATGGAGACACCAGTCCATCTAACAGGTACAGTTTTGGTGTGTGAGAGGAGCCTGGAGCACTCCCAGAGAAAACCCACATAGCCTGCAAACTCCACGCAGACAGAGTGATCGGCAGAGCCATTTTTCTGTAACACTTCTCTATTATTTTTTTCTCATCAATGAAACATTGTAAGAAATGGCATTATTCAAAGACCTGCTATAATCATAGTGTCTGAAGATTAGAAACTTTATTCAATCATCTTTCTTACAGTTGAATAACCTCTGCCTATATCTCCGCCAACCACTGGCCATCCTCTACTGATGCCTTGGTTTTTCATCAAATGTAGCTATCAGACTTCCTGGGCACCTGGCAGCAAGAAGCCACCACACGTATGTTCCTAAGCAAAGGACAGACAGCTTTGAGAGGGACACTCGTGGGCTGTCGAAGGAAGGAACCGGTAATCCTTTAGAGTGGGGATCTCTTCCCTAAGAAACCAAGCAACGCATCACCATACCCACTTCACAGATGAGGTAACTGAGGAACATGGAAAGATAATAACTTTCCAGAATCAGCTGTGGATGTGTGATTCCAGAGCCTAAGCCTGTAACTGATATCACAGAAGTGCTGTCCCCAGTTATTATTCCTGGGCTTTTTTGTAGCTAAGTGGTGACTTTAGAAAACTTGACAGAAGTGATGATGGGATTAGAGGAGAATTTAGAAAAAAAATCTTTGAATTGAGGTATGAAAAAGCCAGTACTGCCAATGAGAATACAGCAGAATCTCTGTAAGTTGACCATGTGAGGGACTGTAACAAACTGATCCACAATTAGAGGTGGTCAACGTAAGGAATTAGGCCTCCCATGCTGATATGTACACATGGTACATGTCCAGTCCATGAAAATTGGGTCAACTTAGGGAGGTGGTCAGTGTAGGGAGGTGGTCAGTGTTTGAGAGTCTACTATATTTACTCCTTAAATGGAACTAAAAGCACCCAGTCTTCCAGGGGCGTAGAGGATTTAAGCCACATCAACAAAATTAATGCCAACTGTAGACATTATAACCATCACTACCATTGGGCTCCTATTACGTGTCAGATGTCAGCTGTCTTCCACGTTTTATTCTTAGATTTTTGTACCAACCATAACAGATACTGAAATTTAGATAGTTACCCAAAGTCTCGTAAGTAGTAGCAGGGCTGAATGTCTCCCTAGCCTATTCAGAGCAAGGAATTTCACTTCTGGAGCTGATGCTCTAATTGAACAGCAGTCAGGTAATAGTCAAATGCCTCCTAGGTGCCAGGCAGCAGGCGAGGCACTGCAGCACACACATTTGTCAGGGAGAGAGACAGACCAAAAAAGCAATGTCATGTGATTGAGTCCCACGGCCAGAGGAAGCGCTGTGAGCTCTGAGAACATGCTCGTGGGACATGGAGCTACATGCAGAGCTGGGCTGGTGAGCAGGTAAAGGAAAGGGGAGCTGGAAAGTGGAGGATGGGGAAGAGGAGAGGCGGCTGAGGGGACAGCATGCCCAAAGATTTCAGGATCAGAAAATAGCACCCACACTCAGAATCTGGAATAGTCTCATCCTACCGGGGCATATCGACAGTGTATGGGAAGAGTGTGTTAAAGACGACACTGGAGCATTTGCTGAGCTACTGAGGAACAGTGACTGCCCAGAGCGGCTTCTGGTTGGTTTACTGAATCAATATATGGAAATGCAGGTGTTGGGGGACATCAAGATTCCAGTCCTATTTGCAGGTGCCCTGGCTCAACAGTTGCCCAAAATCTATGGGATGGTCCCGATATTCTCATCTCCTTAGGGTTCTGGAAAACTTATTTTTGAGGCAAGCCCAGTGCTTGCTGTGACTTGGACGTCTGTAGCTGGGGGTAGGCAAGAGGGAAAGATGCCTTCTCTCTGGGCCCCGTTTCCAGGAGCCAGGCACTAGCGGAGTCTTTTTTCCAGGTTCTAATTGCTCCCTTGAGAAAGGTTGCATAGCGCGCTTCAGTTTCTCTTTCTCCCTGGGTCTATTTCAGGAACTGGTTTAGAAGTTATGGTTTTTGTTGCCTTTTTTTTTTTTTTCCTTTGAGTGAAAGAATATGTTAAGGGGGGGGGGGAACCTCTCCTGTTCATCAGTTCTTTTGACGTTGCTGGGAGACAAAGCAAGCAGTAGCAAGTCTCCAAATGGGCTTTAAAAAAGAAATATATTTTAAATAAACCCCCGAAGCAGAAGGCACCACTTGACAGCATGCTGTATGTCCTGATTCTCCTCTGCCTGGCAGGAAAAGGGCTTTCCTGGGCCTATAAAAAAAGTCATGTGGAAGAGCCCCATTGAACTCTCAGAAACAGCATGACCACCTATCCCCATGACCTACGCTGAGAAAGAGACACCAAAGATAGCGTGGCCCCCCAAAAGTTATCCCAACACTTTTCATTCTTTCCCCACACATCCCTGGATGTTTATCTGCCTTGGTTAGACCCATGGCTGGGGTGGAGCCCACTCAGGACCCTGCAGAGTTAAGTGAGCATCAGAGCCACAAGAGAATGAAGAGCAGGTAAGTCAAGGAGTTGCTGGATATGGGGCAAAGACTGCGGTTTCCCAAGGCTGCGTGGAAGCAGCAGAGTCCTTAGACACCAAGGATTAATCCAGGGAAGAATAATGGGTGCCCCAGTGACCCCAAGTAGGACGTACACACACAAGAGCTCAGGAGGGCACAGATTCAAACTTTGATTTAATAATCATCTTTTTTTTCTTGAGGCAAGAGTCTCACTCTGCTGCCCCTGGTAGAGTGCCACGTCATAGCTCACAGCAACCTTGAACTCTCTTGAGCTTGAGCAATCCTCTTGCCTCAGACTCCCCAGTAGCTGGGACTACAGGCTCCTGCCACTATACTGGCTAGTTTTCCTATTTTTAGTAGAGACAGGGTTCTCGCTCTTGCTCAAGTTGGTCTCAAACTCCTGAACTCAAGCAATCCACCAGCGTAGGCCCCCCAGAGTGCTAGGATTACAGGTGTGAGCCACCGCCCCAACCTTACCAGTAATCAATTTCTTTTAAAGTGATGGGTGATAGTTACTCCACATCTGAGGTTTTGGAACAAGATTCACACCCACTCCTTAACCCTGACTGCTGTTTTCAAGGAGTGGCTGATGAAAAGAGAGCCTCAGTGGTTAGGATGCCAGCCATATACACTGAGGCTGGAAGGTCTGAACCCAGGCCAGGCCTGCTAAACGATGACAACTACAACAATAACAACAAAAATAGCCAGGCATTGCGTCAGGCGCCTGTCATCCCAGCTACTTGGGAGGCTGAGGTAAGAGAATCACTTAAGCCCAAGAGCTTGAGGTTGCTGCGAGTTGTAACACCATGGCACTCTACCGAGGGTGACACAGTGAGACTCTGTATCAAAAAAAAAAACAAAAACAAACAAAAAAACACAACGACCCTTCTCTGAGCTTTCCTCGGAAAGCATCCCCAGGCATGTTGGCACAGCCCTGGAATGCAAAAGGCAGCCAGACAGGAGGGTATGATGCAGCTGGCCATGCCCACTGGCCCTCATGGCCAGGGCCAGGACCCGTGACAAGGGCCTCACACCTCTCCTTTATTCTGGGCCCTGTTACCTTCTGGTCTAATAAGCACTTCTGATGGCTTTCTCAATGACAACTTGGACTGCTCACAGACATTGTGTCATGTTTCTCTAACAAACCGGAGAGGTAGGGTGCGCAAATATTATCATCCTAGCTTATCAATGAGCAAGTGCCAGGTTCAGCCAGTGGAGCTCAGGTAGAGCTCAAACTCTCCCAGTCCCCAGTTCTCCTGTGTGTCTGTGCCTCCTGTAGTGGGAGATCACAGGAGGGTTCCCCTGTACTTTTGGTACCCCTTTATGTTACCTTTAAGTAAACATCATCAATTCACATGTAAGATAAAGATTAGAGAAGGGACAGCAGCTCCCCTCACACTTGCACAATCACACAACGCTGACCACCACTCACCTTGAATTTCATCAGAGCGGCTATGTATTGACTGACCCCTGTAGGTCTGTCTTTATCCCACTGTAGCAGTCAGGATCCCAGGAGGAAACATGGGCATATTCAAATGGGCTCATTGAGGAGACAGCAACACAGGCAAAACCAAGGGCAGAGTGTAAGGTACCCCAAGGTGTCAGGAACAGAGTTCCTAGAACCAGAGGCTCCAAAGCACTGCTACCATTGCCAGATTTGAAGAAGAAACAGTTACTGAAACAGTGAGCTGGAAAGAACTATCAGAAAGGCCCAACTTCACGGAGCTGTGATCTATCGTTGAAGAACAAAGCTGTTCCACCGTGAGCCAAGGAGAAGCAATCAGGATAAACAACACTCAGACCTTACCCTCTCCCCCCAGATGCTGCCTCTGCTCCCAGCAGCCAAACCCTCCAGAAACCAGGGGCTCAGAGCGTGGGTTGATGGCTCACATGGGGCAGCCCTCAGGGCACAGAGCTCCCCAGAGACAGGTGTGGGAGGCATCTAGCCACCCCTTAACCTTCATCGTCAATATTGTGATAACAATTCTTTATACAGTGGGACCCAATTGTCTGAGGTTTTTTTTTTTTTATTTTTTAAGGCAAGCATGAAATAAAGTTGATCAAGGAATAGAAAGGTAGGTTTATAGAATCAGAGCAAGATATAGTCACCACAGCGAGCCAACGGGCCTCGACTGCCAGGCAGGTAAGTCTGAGTTTTTTCAGATGTAGTTCCATCACACCAGGTAGCTCACGGATGAGAACCGGTGCACGCATGCCCCGTCTCCTCTTCGTACCACCCAACCAAGTGTCCAGTGCAGTTTGTGGTTTGGTTTTTGTGGCTGCTTTTGCCTGGATTTGTAAAAGGAAAAGTGGTAAAAGAGATTGGGGTCAAATAGCGGAGAGAGTGAGAGGAGAGGAAACAGGACCCTGCGCGGTCTCTACTGAAAATGATGCACAGGGCCCACGTCTAACGTTTATATATTTGACTTAATTGAGGAGTGTCAAAAGGCCATTCTTCATCAAAAATATCTCCCTGAAGGCTTAAAATCCTTTCCTTCATTTTGAAAAATAGGCAAGACTTCTCTGAGAGGATCTGTCTTTCTGCAAGATGGAAGTGTGACTCAGAAGCACTGGTCAACACGACAGAGCACCAGAGCCCCAGTAGGTGGGCAGTTTTTGAAGATGATGATGGTGGAAGTGGGGAGGGTGGTGACCACTGGAGAAATCAGGGAGTGTGAAGTGTTGTTCAGAACCGATAAGACCTTGCAAGGGTTTCTGAAGACTTGGGGTAGGGGTTGAGGTTGATGAAGAGAGAGAGCAACAGTGAAATCAAAATGCCCTTCTTCCCAGGGCGACCTGAAGCCCATCTCGAATGAAAAGCAAACTCGGTGTCTCAGCCCGCTTCATCATGACGTACGCTCAGCAGATGGAAAACGGCAAACTTCTGCCTACATCTCTTTCCTTCTCTTTATCCTCCTTAACTTCAAGCCTGGGGACTTGTCCAGCATGAGAGCTAACTTTCTGCTGCTAGAACTGTGCTTAATTAAACATTTTAATTAAAACCTCCAAGAGTGATTGTGCCTGTCAGGATGTGAGAGGAAAGCTAATAATGTTCCTTTCAGTCACTCTAATGGGCAGCCCAAGAACGTGCAGCGGGACTCGAGGCCGAGCGCCTCAGGAACCTCCAGACAAGCATCGCTGAGGTCTGTGGACATGCCGCCACGCCAGGCAAGGATGAGTACGCAGAAGAAGCCTTTCTCCTGCTCTTACTCCTGATGGCTACTCTGCTACAGCAGAAGGCCCAGAGCTGACCATCTCCCTACACTGTCCACCTCCTTAAGTTGACCTAATTTTCATACACCAGATGTCGACCACATGTACCTATCAGTACAGCATGTCTATTGCCTGTTGTAATAGACCTGTGTCTATTACCACAGTCTATTACCAGTCTAATAGACTGTGTTGACAAGTTTGTTACAGTCCCCTGGACGGTCAACTTACAGTGGTTCTATTGCATTTGTGTTTTCTTAGAGGCAGAGCATGTTCAAGACCACAGAAATAACATAGTTCACGCTCAGCTGTGTGTTTGTCCTTTGGAAAGCTGCCCTGGCTGGCAAGTTGGACCTGGCATCCTTGCTAGACAGAGTGCTCTGCTGTGGGCATGGCAGGGGATTGGGCAGGCCAGAATGGCAGTGTGCTGAGTCAAGAGGCTCTATAGCTGTCTTCACTTATAAGGGGGCCTCTCAGCCTAAAATGTGCTGTGTGTTATGCATGTGTGTAAAATTCTTGGTAAGCATGGCCTTTTTGGAGATTTACCAAAATTACCATGGTAGCTTTTTTGAATTATGCCTCAAGGTATGAGAAATTCTAATATTCCACCCTGATGTTGGTAGAAGGATGATAAGGGACTCACTGGGGGACCGTCCCCCACACCTCCTCACCTTGCATTCAGTCCTTCCTTCATCTATATGTCAGACTGGGACCTAGAGTGCTGGTGTTGGAGACATAAGTTCTGGTCCTCAGGTATGGAGGAGGGGACAGAAATAAACCAAAAATCACTATCCTAAAGTAAAGGTTTTCCTTACACAAACTTTCAACAAGTCAATCTGGCCTGTGCACTTAGGGATCCATTTAATCCCAGAGACTTCAGATGAAGCCAGTTTTTAGGCATTGACAACTCCCCAGGAAGCCCAGTTAACAGCTTGGAGTCACAAAGTCCCCATTCCACACTCTCCCCAGCCTCATCAGCACAGCCACTTGAACAGACTGTGCTGTGTAAAACCTGGTGCCTATCTTCCCTCCTCCCTGGCTTCTCTGTACCTTCTACCCCATGCTGGCGGTGACATCCTGACCTTGGAGAGCTTGTCACTCTAGAAAAGCAGACACAGACACAAGCCCAAGGAGTGAGTTCAGTTGCCAGGAGTGCTCAGAAGACCAAAAGGAAACTTGGTGCCAGATAACACAGATCAGATCCCCTTCTGACAACTCAATGTCATATAACAAGAAGTTACACGTCCTAGGTATAGGAGGAGGTAAAAAGAACATGTGAGCTACTTAGAGCAGGCTTCCCAGACTTGAACACCTATAGGAATAACCTAGAAATCTTGTTAAAAAAAATGCATGCACATTTTCTGGGGTGAGGTCCGAGGTTCCACATTTCCAATCACACGTTGGCCAGGATTTAGAAAGTAATACACGTGTATGTTCTAAGGTCCAAAGTGAGTCACTGACGGTCAACCAAGAAGAGGCACCAAAAGGCATGTGACAGACAGAACAGGAACGTCTGTACTATAATGTCTGTAGTCTGTGACTGTGTTACCTTAGATGGCAAAAAGGACTTTGTCGACGTGATTAGAGGTATGAACCTTGAAGTGGGGAGATGATCCTCGATCACTGAGTTTGCCCCAGTGGAATCACATGAATCTTACAATCATATGACTTGTCCAGGTTGACTCAGAAAGAAGCACAGTGAAAAAGATTTTGTGCCTCACTACTGTTCTGAAATAAAAGGGCCCATGGGCAAGGACTGGATAGACATCTTTAGCAGCTGACAGTGGCCCCATCTGACAACTGGCAGGAAAACAGAAGTCTCAGTCATAAAACTGCAAGGAACTGAATTCTGGCAATGCTTGAATGAGCACCAAAGATGATTCTCCCCTAGCAAAGCTTCTAGAAAGGAACAGAGACCTTTCTACATCTTAATTTTACCCCAGTCAGACCGACATGAGATTTCTGATCAACGGAAGTGTAAGGTAATACACGTGCACTGTCCTAATCCACTACATTCGGTATAAATATGCTCTAGAAGCAGTGCTGAACTAAGACACTGACCTGACTGCACTGCAAACGTCCTCAAGATAAAATAAAAACTGACCTCCCTGCTTCTAGTATTTTTCTATAATGGATTGGCTGTACCCAGCAGCTAGGGAGAGCTCTCTAAAATTTCATTCTATTTCACAAGCACCAAGCTCTAGGCAAGGAGGGGGAAGCTGTAGATGAAGCATCAAAAAACCCTCTTCTGGAGAACCGTGCTGAGTGTGGTTCTCCCTTCCCCACCCCTACACACCTTGCCCTGGCCAACACTTCACCTGGCTGTTCCTCCACAGCCTTCGTGATGCCGCTTACAATCAATAGGTAAAGATTCCGTAAGTGTTTTCCTGAGTTCTGTGAGCCATCTTCCCAAGATGGGATTTTGAGGAACCCCTGATTTACAGCCAGCAAGAAGCCCAGGTCACAACCTGGTGCTTGTCATCAGCATCTGAGCATGTTCCGCGTACCCAAGATATGTCTGATGCTTTGCTGGCATCTGATTTAGTCTTCCCAGTAACTCTAGAAGGCAGGCATCATTATTTCCATTTTACTGATGAAGAAATGAACATGTAAAAAGGTTGTATAATTTGCCCAAGATCACAGAGCTAGCAAATCACTGGGACCTGGATTCTAAAAGCCATGCCCTTGTTACTGGGAAATCAGGGGAGAGACCACCAATTGAACATTCACTCAATTTCATGCCTTGTGTAAGACACGTTATAAATGTTATTTAATGTAAGAAAAATGTAAATGGTCATATAGGCCAAGAGGAGGAAATCAGTCATTCTTCAGACTCGCCAGCAAAACATTAGAGTTGTTCCTTGAGTGTCATATACAATTTCCCCTGATGGGGAGGAATGGGAAGAGAAAACTGCTTGAACAAAGAGCATTTTCTAGAAAGGCTGCCGTCAGTGGTCTGAAGGGGTGGCCGGAACACAGAATGAGCTCAGAAGAGCAGAAGGTATACAGGAAAGACAGAGCAAGTATTCTCAACTCTCTGCCATAGCAGGGCATTTGGGGGTTCCCCTAATAATTGTAGTGAGCGGTCTCTAGTTTTTAGGTAGACCAAGTACAAGGTGAACACTGTTCTAGAATGACCTGGGAGATTTATAAAGGAGAGGCTAGTCTAGTAACAATGTAGACTAGACTTGATAAGGTCTGAATTCAATAAGGAGGAAAAAATTCAAGAGCTATTTCAGAAGCAGCCTAAGTGGGAATCGGTGACTAATTAGCAATTTTTAGAGCTGAGGAAGATGGAGTCTTAAAGGATTTCTGTGTTTCTGGCTTCTGTAGTTGGATGAAAGAATTCACAGTCCATAGCTGGGAGATAGCAGTCTGGTTTTGAGCAGGTTGAGTCGATGAAATCTAATGATGCCCAACATAAGCTGGAAAATAGGCATAAGTCTTAAGAGGAAAGTTGCCGGTAGTGAGGTTGTGGAGCCGGCGCACACCGACGTGTCCGAGCTTATTGTTAATTATTTCGGAAATTACATGAGCTAATTATTAAACACAATTATTTTTAAAAATTATATAGACGTTTAATTAAATACATTATAGTGCTTTAAAAGTCAATGAATGCAATTTGCAATTGCAAAAATATGGAAATAATCCAAGTGCTCATCAACCCATGAGTGGATGTGTATGTGTACCAAGGAGCACCCTGCAACCATAAAAAAGATGAAGATTTTTCTTCTTTTGTATTTACCTGGAAGTATTTGGACCTCATTCTCTGAAGGAAAGTATCTCAAGAATGGAAGAGCAAGAATCCCTTGTACTCAGTACCTACCTAAAAATAGTAAACCAACAACTACAGGCTGACGAGAGAAAAACACAATTAAATTCAAGAAGCAGGAAATGGGGAGAGGGCTCGGTGAGTTCCCAATCAGGTACAAGCTAGCGGTATATGACACATTTCTTGGATAAAGGAACGAACTATAGCTCAGACTTTGGACTTTATCTTACAAACTCAAATAATGTAACCTGATCGTATGGACCCTCTATATACCTGAAATTTAAAAAAAGAGGGAGGAGTTAATGAATGTTCAAAAGCCATCACTCCCCAATCATTTTACATTTTACTATTATCTATGCTCTTAAAGTAAATTACGTTCACCTTCTCTGCATGGTGAGAACACTGAGTGATGGTGAGCTCCTGCAGTTAGGCAGCTCTTCCCAACTGCCTTCGATGACATCAAATCGGCAGCCTGAAATTGACTCTGGTGTTTTTACAGTATGAGAATCAGCTAATGCTACAGATCAACTGTTTTGTTTATCGTCTAGCCTTAAGACAGACACAGAAAATGTTAATAATAAAGATCAGACTTAAAATTTTATCACATCTGCAACTGTTACATTGTGACTAGCTTGGAAAAAATTGAGGAAATATTCTTTGAGTATTCTAATTGAACAAAGAAGTTGCTCAGTCACCGACAAAAGAAGTTCTAACATGCATCTGTTTCACCTCATCTTATTCAACGTAAATGAAAACTGTCAAGCAACATTCATGTCACAACTACCTGTTCATCAGAGGCTGGCTCCAGATACAAGCATTTCCATAAATCAAGCGAAGTATGACCTGAGAATCAATTAGCTTTGTTGAATTTCTAATAGAGTGGTGTTTTTTAATCTTTTTTATCTCATGGCACACTTGAGCCTATAGTTAAACTTCCGCGGCACACTTAAACTATGTTGATAAAAAAAAAAAAAAAAAAGGAGAAAAAAATATATACCTACTGTGCTTTGAACTGCTTTTGGAAATAATTTAATGAATGATCTTTAAAAAAAAATTTTTTTTTTGCAGTTTCTGGCCAGGGCTGGGTTTGAACCCGCCACCTTCAACATATGGGGCTGGCCTTCTACTCCTTTGGGCCACAGGCGCTGCCCGATCTTTAAAAATTTTTGTGGCACATCTAAGTCCCTCTCACACAGCAAGCACACGAGTGTGCCGCAGGACACCGGTTGGAAATCACTGTGGTAGAGTATTGCATATTTCTTATTCGTACATATTGTGCTACATCTTTTATGTCAGTAAATTTTATAATAATCAAATGCACACAATACACTAAAGAATATTTTTCCCCCCTCAGAGATCTGATAATTAAACATATACGAGAACAACACTCATCACAGATCCAAGGATACCTCTGAAAATCTTTGGCATAAAGTGTTAATTAGTTCAAGCCACAGATAAGTCCCTTTTTAGATATCCTTTGCTGTTCTTTTCTTTTTGTAGGTCTCCAGGACAATAGTTGGTTCTTTTTAATTAGCTCTTTGTTCATTTTGTCAGTTGAATTTCAGTTTATTTTCATTTTTTTTTCTTGTTTCTACTTGTACAGAACTTTTTTTTTTCCCTGGCCTCATTGGTGTTAACTTCTTCTAATTTAGATCCATCTGCAACTATCATTAACATGCTATTTACTCCTTCATTAACACGGAAACATTATCATTTATCACTATCTTTGGTAATGATCATGGACTTAAGGATATAGGAGCCTTGGAAAGATTTGGTTCTAATCAGAAAGTTGAAAAACATGAATCTAAACAGACCGGGGATTGTTCAATGGAGTGCCAGGGGCTTGGGGACTCAGTTTATAAAGTGACTGGAATTCAGCCTTTAAGCTGAAATTCAATATTTTTCAATGTGACATTATTTGAAAACCAGAGAGAACACAGGGAGATTTTATACGAAGGGAAGGGTGACATGTCCTAGCAGCCACAATAAATTCCAGTTCTATGTGGAAGAGTGTCCTATCGACCTTCAGAGAAAAATAAAAAGGATTACCATGGCTGATAACTGGTTTAGAATCCAATTAAGACAGGAGAGAACTGCAGGATCTAAATTTTATCTTTAGATCGTGCCTGATTGAGGATAAACATAATTTGGGGTCAACAAGACAATGGTACCCAAATGTTCTCTAACCCAATTCTATGAATTTTCTCTACACTCTGTAAAATAAATGAATTTTTGGTAAAATATATAATGATAGCCCTTAGTTGCAAAGGAAAGAACAAGGCATCCCTTAAGACAGGTCCAAGCCCAGCTGCGCAAAATCAGCCCACAGTCCCAAACGGAAGTGGAGAAGCATCATTTGCAGAATGTGGTCAGCCCAATGGAATGAATTTAAGCTCTCCAGGAAAAGACCACAAGCCATTGGGTGGAGAACTGGATGTCACTCGGTACCACAAGAAGAAAAACGGGGACTCTGTGTCTGGTTCCCACTAAACTCAGAGATAAAACTGAAATTATCATTTGTACAGCTATCCACACACTATTTTTTTCTCCTTAGATTTGAGCTAAAGTAGAGGTGAGTTAGGGTTGTTGGTTCGGCTATGGAGAGAAAACTGAAAACTGGGAGTTCTAACCTCAGTAACCATTGAATTTTAGGACTCAGTCCCTCACTCCTATTTTATTTCTTAGATCTAAATGAACCCTTTATTTGTTGAGACTTGCCTTACTTCTTTTATATTAGGGAGCAACCAAATAAACATCCTAGCAAACCTACTGGGGCAATGATAACCACAGTCCTTAATGCTCTGGACATGAATTGCTCTCGGGTCTTCCAGCTGGGTCCCCAGGCACTGTGGAGCACAGGCAAGCCACGCCCACTATAACCTGTCTGAATTCCAGAAACGGCAAGAAATAATATTTTTGGCTTAAGTCTTTACTTTTGGGGGTAGTTTCTTATGCAGCAACAGACAGGTGATATGGCTGTAACTAAAAACACGCTGTTTCTGCAGCAAGACTGATTGAAGTTGGATTAGGCAGAAGGGCTAAATTGCCTGGATTGACTGATCAAGAACATAGGAATTTCTCTCTAATGGTACAGAAAGGACACATGAACCCAGCACCCAAAATAAAATATTTTGCAATAATTGATATGTAACGTGTGTAGTTATAATCCTCTCCCCTGACCTACCCAGTATCCACAGAAACCACATCCTGAATCTCACATACATCCTGCTATTCCTTGTTATAAGTAGAACACGTTGACCAACTCCGTACAGTGATCACCTCCTTAAGCTGACCTAATTTTCATAGATCAGATGTGTAACACATGTGCCCATCAGTGCAGTAGGCCTTGTTCTTAATGTTGACCACCTGTGTACGTTGGCCAGTTTGTTACAATCCCTTGAGTGGTCAACTTAAAGAGGTTCTACTCTATTATTGTAGGACATATCATGCTATATATCATGATTTGAAATTTTTATTTTTTATTTTTTTTTTTTTTTTGTAGAGACAGAGTCTCACTTTATGGCCCTCTGTAGAGTGCCGTGGCCTCACACAGCTCACAGCAACCTCCAACTCCTGGGCTTAAGCGATTCTCTTGCCTCGGCCTCCCGAGCAGCTGGCACTACAGGCGCCCGCCACAACGCCCGGCTATTTTTTAGTTGCAGTTTGGCTGGGGCCGGGTTTGAACCCGCCACCCTCTGTATATGGGGCCGGCGCCTTACCGACTGAGCCACAGGCACCTCCCTGAAATTTATTTTTATTACTTGATGTTCACTGCTAAAATTCATTCACATTCTCTATTACATTTGTTTTGACAGCTGTATAATAGTCCACTGCATGAATAAACCCGTTTCTTTAGCCACTGTCCTGATAACAGGCATTCATGGTGCTCCCAGACTTTGCTTTTGTGAACAGTGCTACTCAAACACATCTGAATATGACCTTCATTGCGTATGTGAATAGATTGTGCTTGGATATGACCTAGCGGGTAGAAATCACTGGGTTAAATTTGCAATGTTTTTATAGATCTGTTTTCCACGTTTTATTTTTATTTTTTTTTTGTAGAGACAGAGTCTCACTTTATGGCCCTCAGTAGAGTGCCGTGGCCTCACACAGCTCACAGCAACCTCCAACTCCTGGGCTTAAGCGATTCTCTTGCCTCAGCCTCCCGAGTAGCTGGGACCACAGGCGCCCGCCACAACGCCTGGCTATTTTTTGGTTGTAGTTTTGGCCGGGGCCGGGTTTGAACCCGTCACCCTCGGTATATGGGGTTGGCGCCCTACCTACTGAGCCACAGGCGCGGCCCCAATGTTTTCCACGTTTTAGAATGCTTCTCTGTAGTACTCCATGGTCCAAAATATATTTATACCTAGTTTCATGAGCAGCTTCAAAGTTTTTATTTTACATTTTTTACAGATAAGTACTTAATTCATCTGAGGTTGATTTTTGTTTATGTAGGAGACAAAGTGATGCAGTTTTATATTTTTTCTTATCAATATTCAGTTTTTTAATCTTAAATTTTTTAACTGATCTGACAAGATACTTCAGTATTACAAGATACTGTTGTATTATAGTTCCTTATATTTGTAGCCTGTTGCTGGAGTTTCTATTCAATTTCAATCTGTTGCTCTAGAAATACTCACCATGAATTATCACACCCTTCTAATAAGGCCAGATAGGTATGGCCGGGCAAGTCTCCCATCACAGTTCATGTCTTTCAATTGGGTTTTTTATTCAAAACATACAGATTTTTAGAAAAATTTAATCAAAGCCCATTAAATCTGACATTTTGACCAAATTGAATTCAAGTTCAAATTTAGTTCATATTGATATCTATATAACATTACATTTTATGAATTTAGGGTACTTTGATTAATTAGGTCTTTATTATTCTAAATGTTATAAATTCCTTTATAGAGATCTTGCATATATTTTGATTGGCTTATTTGCAGGTACCTGGTATTTTCTGATACTATTTTGAATGATCTCTTCTTTTTTTTTTTTTTTTTGTAGAGACAGAGTCTCACTGTACCGCCCTCGGGTAGAGTGCCGTGGCGTCACACGGCTCACAGCAACCTCCAGCTCTTGGGCTTAAGCGATTCTCTTGCCTCAGCCTCCCGAGTAGCTGGGACTACAGGCGCCCACCACAACGCCCGGCTATTTTTTTGTTGCAGTTTGGCCGGGGCTGGGTTTGAACCCGCCACCCTCGGCATATGGGGCCTACTCACTGAGCCACAGGCGCCGCCGGATCTCTTCTTTTTCATTATGGTTTATAGTTGTTAGACGGTGACATACAAAAGGGCAACTGACTTTTTGTATTTTCTACTTTTCTACTTCCTCCCTTAAACACACATACGTTCATAATTTTTCTGCTACTTTGGTTTTTCTATGTAAATGATTATATCCCATGTAAGGATTTCTTCATTCCTAATTTATATACCTCTAATTTCTTTAGTCTTTGTTGCATTATTGATAGGATTATAAATATAATTTTGAATATATGTTCTGATAGTCAACTTCTTGATTCCAACCATATTTTAAACGAAATGCTTCTAACATTTTCCATCGGTACAATACGTGTTCCGGGATTGTTAGTCTGTTTTATATTTGAGATATTCATTGTGATGGTTAATTTTATGTATCAACCTGGCCACTTGGTTCTGATATTGGGTCAAATATTCTTGATGTTTCCGTAAGGTTTCTTTGGATGACATTAACATTTAAATTGGTGAACTTTGAGTAAAGAAGATAACCCTCCGTAAGGCGGCTGGACCTCATTCGATCAGCTGAATGCCTGAATAGAACAAAGACAAGCTTCCCTGAGCAATAAAGCACTTCAGGCTTCACCTGCCACAGTAGCACTCCGGGGTCTCTGGCCTGCTGACTCATTCTGCACAATTTGGACTTTCCAGACTCTAAGTGCATGAGCCAATTTGTTATGATAAGTCATGTATATGTATATATACACATATATACCTACGTAAATAATCAGAAACAGATAATCAGACACACACACATATCCACTTGGTTCTGTTTCTCTAGATAATTCTGACTAATATACTATCAGATTTGATTTAAGAAGTTCTCAAATATTCCTAATAGTATTTTTATACTTTCTAATATTTTCCTTAATTATCGCTGGCCACTCGTTTTGCACATCTATTCAGATGTTCACATGGCTTTTTGGTTTTTAGTCTTGTTAATGTGATATGTTCCTCCACAGATTTTCTAATAATATCTCTTGAATTCCTGGAATACACTCAATTTTGATCATGGGATATCGTATTTGTTTTTAAACATACCATAGGACTCGATTTGCTGATGTTATTTAGAAAATTTTCCTCTGCATCAGAGTAAAATGAAGCAGTGATTTTCCTTCCTAGTTTTTGTTTTCCCAGAATAATATAGAAATACAAATGTTTTGGTTACAGGAATTGCTTTTGCGCAGTTTGAGTTAAAGTTAGAAGTTTGCTCTCACCCCAACACTATGCACTATACCCTTTAGGTGTGAATGTACCTCTGCCCTCTGCCTCATCCTACTCCACAGCTTTCTGTTGAGTTTTGCTACCAAAATGTGTACATGGGTGTTCAGATCCTAGTCTTTTTTTTTTTTTCTTTTTTTTTTTGGTCCTTTTTCAGAGTAGTGTTATCTTTTTAAAACATGCTGGAGAGTATTCCATTTTCTACTGCCAGAAAAGATTACGTAAAATTGAGATAATTCGTCCTATAGCTTCTTGGTAGAACTAAATCTATAAAGCCATATGAGCATATTGTTTTCTTTCTAGGAAAGATTTTTAATCTCTTTTTTAACTAAGACTAATTGATTCTTATTAATTTTAGCTAAGTATGTTTTTCTAGAAATGTGTTAAATTTGCCTAAGTTTTCAAAAATTTTGGCACATGAATATTATGATTCTTTCATCTTTTTAATCTCAACTTTGTATTTACACCAACTCACAATAATATGCAACAGTATACAACGTACACATACATTTATGTCTTTTCTATTTTTCTCTCGGCTTCTTTCATCAGTAGTTTGTCTATTTTAACAGTATTTTATTTCATAGGATAACTTTTGACTCAGTCGATCAAAATAATATTTCTTCTACTTATTTTTAGGCTTATATTCAAATAGCTCTTTCTCCTGTGGGTTTATTTAATTATTCCTCTGCTTATTTCATAAGCTGGAAAATTTTCTCATTTTTGAAGGTTTTAACCTTTCTATCATAATTAAAGCTATACATTTTTTGAAGTACCACTTTTGCAAATTCTACAAGTTTTGATATGGAGAATTATTATTCAAGTATTTTCATATTTTCATAAGTTCTATCATAACACATGATATATTTATCAATGATTTTTATTTTCACATTTTCTTAAGTTCTATCATAACACGTGATATATTTATCAATATGATTTTACTTTGAGTTTATGTGCAGGTATTTTAAAATTTTCCTTTTTATTATTAACTTTTAAATTAATGATGTAGTGAAAGATATCTTGTATGTTACTTATCACTGAGATTAGGTGACACTTTCTATTTGTGATTTTTAAAATTATTTTATTCATACTTGAGAAAAACTTGCCTTTTCTGTTTATTGGGTATAGAACTCTGAGAGACCACTAAGTCAGCCTTCTTAATTGTATTGCTTTTCTTTAAACTTGATGCTTGACCCATTAATTATGGTAGAAAATTTCCCCGATAGTTCTCTCAGTTTTTTCTTCATATATTTTGAAACTATTCTAATATATCTGTATCTTATATAGACATGTAATACATAAAATTTCATGTATGAGATCAAAATTTCTATATCTTCTGAATTAAACCATTTGCCATATTTATTATATAACAACCCATTCCATCTCTAATACTGATTTTCATTTTGTTCTTAAAATGAATTTTATCTGGTATTAATGTAAGTGCTCCAGTTTATTTGGTTAGTATTTTCCTCACTGCTTCATTTTGCATTGTTTTGCTTTTAACTTTGTCAAGTCTTTATACTTTTGTTCATCTCTTGTAAAGAGTCAATACGTGTATATTTCAATTCAATCAACCAATGTTTTTCTTCAAATATAAAACTAGTTCCTTTACATTTATTGTAATTTTTGATTGTTTGTATTATTTTATTATTTTCCACTTTTTTCTAATTTTTCCGTTACGTTTTTTATCTTTATTCTTTGGTTTTTATGTTTTTGTTTGTTTTTAGAACTGTAAGACTAGACTTGATAAAATTAGAACTTTAATTCCCAGTTTCTCTAACTCCCATCTTGTTGAGATTATCTATACCAATGCCATGCCATTAAAATATGAACCTATGTACTCAATTCTGATATGAGGTCAATTAAGGTCCTAGTACACAGTGTGGGGTGGGGGACAGGAGAACAGAGAAAGGGAAGGAAGGAGGGCATGGGGGGGGGTCAAGAGATATAGTTCACGTTTTGGGGGCAGGACGTAAATATAATAGGGTCCTTATCTAACAAAAGCAATTAATGTAACCTGCTTCTGTGTACCCTCAATGAATCCCCAACTATAAAAAAAAAATAAAAACAAAATATAAGCCATGTGAAATTTTATGTTTTCTAATGGACATATAAAAGACAGTAAAAAGAAACAGTTAAAATGAATTCTTATTAAATATCTTTAACCCAATATATTCAATAAATCATTTCAACATGAAATTGATCTAAAAGCATAATTTACATAGTTTCATAAGTTTTTAGAATCTGTTACGTACCTTATACCATTACTGATTTTAATTCAGAATAACTACATTACAAACGGCTAGTGAATATCATATTGAATAGTCCAGGCCCAGACTTTTAATTCCTTTTCTATTTTACCTTTGCTATTTTAAAATATAAATAAAAAATCTTACCAAGGCATTTGATCACCTTTACTTATATAAGTTTTGTGGAAACTCCTAGATCCTCACCTACTTTAATATTTCATAAACTCTATTTAATTCAATCAATTTGGGAAGAGTTTCTGAGATCTGATAAACCTAAGAATATTTTTATTATGTCCTCATACATAAGTGAAAATGTGGTTGTATCTATGCTTCTGAATTTTAAATGCTTATTTTCTTGCATTTATTGCTGAAGTTGTTGCTGTTGAAGGATCTAGTGTTAACTTGATTCTTAGTCTTTTTTTGTAAGCTTTTTGAGTTTTCTCTGACTTGATGTCCTTAAATTTCATTATGCTTCTAGGTATAGGCTTAGTCTTTTTTCTACCTTTTGTATTCCTTGAATCCTTTCCATCTATAATCACCTCATTATTTTAATTTCAAGAATTACATTCTTTTAAATATTTTTCATCTCCATTAAAAAATTCTCTCCTTCTGATATCTGTTTTCCTAGTTTCACGTTTTAGTTTTTTTAAATATATATTTCATTATTTCTCTTTCCTTCTTTCATATTGAGGATTTGCTTGGATGTGAGTGAACTGGTTACACATCTGTATTCATTTTGTTCGTTATCCCCTTTACTTTTGTTTCAAATTTGACTATTGTATTTTTCATTCTCAATATTCATCTTTTTGTTTTCTTATTCTTCAAATTGCTATTTTCCCTTATTTTTTGTGTATCAAACTAATTTTAATTTTTCAGTTTAGCTGTTCTAGTATTTTTGTTTCTGATGGAATCTATAATTCAGTATTTTATATTTATTTTGACATAGTCATACTACTCAAAATACTTGTAAGCTCATTTTCCTCTGGAGGGTTTGGCTACACTGTCAGGAGAAGTTCACTTTGAAAGGATGGTTGTCCTGGCCTCCGGGTGAGAGGAGGTGGAGCCAGGCACCAGGAACTTGCAGGTCAGCTGCTCAGCACAGAGGAACTCTTTAGTCAGGACTTGACCTTTTGGCCCCAGAAAGAAATAGCTTTAAGGGCTGACAAAACGTAGATTGTAACTTGCAGCTTTGGGGAATAGAGATGGGTATTTTGGTCACTCACTGCCAACAAAGGGCTTCATTGATTTCACACCTGGAGCTCCGTACCAACAATCTATGTTTCTACAAGTGTGCTTCAGGAATCACTGGTGAGGCACAAAGAAATGGAGTAATAGGAGTAAGGACAGGATTACATAATTCTTTTTCTATTTATTCTCCCAAAGCTGTTCCAAGCTGCCTTTTCTCTCAGCATCTAGTTGGAACCACTAATTTCCTCTTAATGATTAGTATGTCAGAGCATGTATACAAACACTCCCCATATCTTCTCGTATTTCCAGTCTGTATAAGATCTTCAAAATGGAGTAATTATAATTTTTTGTATTACAAAATAAGCTCTTTCTGAATTTGAAAGTAAGCTCAATTCCAGCTAATTCAATTCCTTATTCTACACGTAAGAAATCTGAGGCTAAAAAAAATATATATATATATCTCATTCCAGATCACCTGCACATAGCTGGTGGCAGAACTTGGCCAGAACAAAATGTCTGTTACTTTTAATTTCAAGATTTTAATTTAGTTAAGGATTACAATGGCTTGTCATACAATGAGATTGTGTGTACAAAGTGTCTTACTATTTACTTCCTCCTCCACTGCTCCATCCAAGGACACTGTGCTTTTAGATTTTATATTACACTTCCAAATGTGCTCTAGAATTAAGGAATGGGTTTTTTTTTTTCCCTTTCATGATCATGTAATATTTTCTTCTCAGAGTTTTTTCTAAAGAATTTTAATCCTCTCAGTACTCAGTCATCTTCTTGATCACTGTAATTGCCTCTTTCTGGAGTTCTTCTACCATATTATTCTTGTCTTTTTGTTTCAACAATTGAAATTTTAGGCAGAAAAATCTCATGCTGATGGATTTCCTGCTGATGCTGGACATCTGTTGGCCATTTGGGCTGTAGTGGCATATAAATATGTAGGGTGAACACTAACTCCAAGATTCTTATGCAAGAAAAAAGCTAAACCCAGATAATTCAGCCTAAAATGCATCTGCAGACAAAGCATTGAAATTCTCTGGACCTGTCACCCCTCTGGCAACAGTTGCAGAAGTTTCCAAAATGGAGAAATGAATTTCTAATGAGACATCCTCAAAGAGTAATTTTAATTTTTAGACAAACAGATTTAACACATATAAGCCACCATAATGAACCAAGGAGGAATTCATTCCCTTGCTGAATGGGCTTAAGGAATTTTCCGTATTATTTGATGTGCAAGAACACTGACAGATATTCGGTTTTTCTAATGGCAAAGTCGTTTCTTATATTACAATCCACTAATCCTTACTAACATAAGTAATAATCCATTGTTCAGAACCAGTTTGAACCCCCAGGTAATACCATCTTATTAACAAGTATTCCTTCCCTTGGCTCTCCTCCTCTTCAGTGTCATCTCGTCTGGACACAGACAAGCTCCTTTTCTCTTTGGAGCTTGCAGGAAAACCACCCCTGCAATGATTTCATCATCATCATTATTAATATGATGGTGTTTATTTTCTGATAAGGTTTATGTTAAATATTTACAGAAAAGTACAAGAAAAAAATAAAAGTCACTTGTCATCTCATAACCTTGGGATAATCATTTGTTACATGTTGGTATATTTCCATTCAGTCATTTGTATTACAATTATACACAGTTTCATATTTTGGTTTCACTTAGTTTGGAGATTTTTTCCATATCATTAACTATTTCTAGTTAATAGACGTGGAAAACATCTATTAACACAATAAAAAAAAAAACAATTCATTCTAGTTATAAACAGTGTCTCATCCTGCGACTACATGATAATTTATTTTCTATTTGCCCATGTGAGATGACTTTATTTACTTTATGTCTTCCATTCTAAAAGTGCTGTGATAAACATCTTTGTTCATCCTTTGCTCATGTCTTTGATGACTCTGAATGTCTGATTGCTGATAGTAAAACTACTAGTTTGAAGATTATTGTGAGTCCTTTATTATTGCCAAATAAATAAGCTTAAACTTTACCCAACAATACATGCATCTACTGTGGAGTCATCAATATGCAACCAATAGGAGCAATTCATACTATAATCTCCCCTGGGAAATGAAACTGTAGACAGCCCCATGTGCTATACTCCACAAAACATGGTCTTACTACTCCATACTCTATAATAACAACTTTAACATGACAAGAACTTGAGTCAGAAATTCTTGACCTAGAAGGTAAAGTTGTAAATTTAACTTCTTTCTTTCAGACACTTCTTAAAAATTCATTGACCTCAATGACAGACTACTCCACATGTGTTCATCAGGGTAAACAGTCCCCTTCTTAGAAGAATAGATTATTCAGCTGGAATCATCGAATTGTTTACTCTTTGAGGTTTGCTTCAAAATCCTCACCTGGGTCCTCACATCCTAAACTATTATAACAGAACGTTGGCCCATTCCCAGTCAGAGCTCAACATAGAAACACATTCCTTAACCAGACCCCTCCAAAGCAAAGAAATATGCTATCTCTGGCCTTCTTTTTCAGGAACACTCCAAAACATGTGCAGTATGTAATAAACACGTCTTTGCAAGACCAACAAGTTACTCTGTGGTCTCTTTGGGGAGCTGGAGGTCCACTCCCCTTCTGCAGTAGTGAAAGATGGCATCATTTGTTGAGCTCCTCTGGGATGCAAGTAAAGGGTTCTGGGTCTTTGTCTTTATTATATCATTTTATCCTTACAACAGCCCTGTTAATTAACCAGTTACTCACACTGCCAAATGTTACACATTTAGACAATGGCTTTATAAACTCTACCTTACCATATGAGAACTTCAACTACAACTTCTATAACTTATGACGCCCAACTAGAACCTTCCCTGTTTCACTAGATGAGGTCTAGGACCCCATGTCCAGAGTTGTCTGTATAGTAGTCTATGGAGCAGGGTCCACCAGCCCCTCAAGACAGGATGTCCACAACTGAGTTATTTTTTCCCCTACTTTTTAAATGCCTTTTATTATCAATGATTTCTGGACATAACAGAAGAGAACTACAAACACTAATCTGCTTACCTCTTTGATTTAGTTGCTTTCAGTATTTTTCATCTTTAATTCATCAATTTTTTTTCACAATTTTGCATTCTATCTTTTTGTCTATGTATTTCTTTATAAAATAGAGACCTTTTCCTGCATAACTAAGTATTTTCCTTTCCTTTTGAAAAGTATTCTTCCTTTGGGAACTTGGGAAATAGTTTCATGAATTTGTTCTAAGAAGTTCATCATTGATCTGGACTCCTACCACACTTTTTTCCTCTCCACCCAAGTCCCCATTCACACCTTTACACATACATAAAACACATTTATTTTCAATTTTCTAGATTCTGCTTCCTTAGCACATCTTTCCCCACCTTTTTTTTTTTACACTTGCAGTTTCTGGCTGGGGCTGGGTTTGAACCCACCACCTCTGGCATATGGGGGCTGGTGCCCTACTCCTTTGAGCCACAGGCGCTGCCCTCCCACTCACTCTTTGTTCCATTTCCAACCCCAGAGACTTATGACTTCTCTTGGATGACTGAAATTATCTCTTTATTGAACATTCTATGATACTCAACCAGGTAAGAGTTCTTAAACTCCAGTGCTGACAGAATATACCACATCTTTTGGGAAACATTTAGTAGTAGGGTTTCTTTTTGAATTTCAGATTAATACATGGCTATAAACAACTAGGTTATAATGTTTGCATTTGTTAGGTAAGGTCCCTGTTGTAGTTATGGACCTGCACCACTCAACACTTACAAAAATTGACTCAACTCACAATGGATCTTAGACACAAAACAATAAATATCCTAAAAGAAAGCATGGGAAAATCTCTTGATGATATCTGCCTGAAGAAAGATTTTACGTAGATTTTTTTTTTAATTGGACTTATTGGTCCTGATGTTATCTCCATCAACTTTCCACAAAAAAATGCTTGTTAAGATATTACAAGAAGCCGGGTGTGGTGGCTCATGCCTGTAATCCTAGCACTCTGGGAGTGGACGGATAGGTTGCCTGAGCTCACAGTTTTGAGACCATCCTGAGCCAGAGCAAGACCTTGTCTCTAAAAATAGCCAGACATTGTGTTCGGCACCTGTAGTTCTAGCCACTAGGGAGGCTGAGGCAAAAGAATTGCTTCAGCCCACAAGTTTGAGGTTGCTCTGAGCTATGACCCCAGGGCAACAAAGTGAGCTCTGTCTCAAAAAAAGATATTACAAGAAAATCAAAGAGGAAAAAGAAAACCTAACAATTTCCCCAAAGCAGACACATAGATAGTCTATCTATTTTATCCCCCAGTACCAAAATCAGGGAGCAACTTCCACATATTGGTAAGGTTGAAGACTCATATGTAATAAAAGAGTGAAGGTGCAGGTGGACAGTCACAAGAAGAAATGAGAAGCTACACCCACTGTCCACCTGTGCCCAGGACACAAGGCCCAGAACAACCTGATAATCATACTGGGGAGCCAATATGCTCTGCCCTAAATGTGTTTCCAAATGCCATTATCAGGAAAGCAGCACACAGCGAGAGAGAAGACTGATGGTGATTGCCTCTCTTAGATGTGGACATTCCCTAGTCTCTCACTTCACGGGTGGTAGGGAGAGGAACACCTTCAGAATCAGTAAACACTGGAGAGGGTAATTTTCACATTTCTCAGAAAACATAGAAAGCAGGGGTAGAAAGACTAACATGCGTCAATGTAGAATTCAAGATGTAAGGGAACTTAATATAGGCCAACTATTACAGTGAAAACATCTCTTAATGAATTAGTACTTTTCAAAAACGTTTATGGAAAAAATTATCAGAATCAACATAGAAAAGTAAAACAAATTATTGGAAGACAAAAATTAGGAGAAATAATATTACAGGAGACTCTAATACCTTCACACACAAAATAGACTTCCAAAGAATATAGACATACAAAGAACTTGATAATATAATCAAAAGTTCAACTAAAAATTTTCTTACCCTACCACTAGAAAGGTATCTTATTTTCAAGTCATGGGTATTATGTCATACAACTTATTCTACCATATCATAAAAAGCATCAGTAAATTCTCAGTAGCCAATATTACACAGCTCCCATTCTCTGACCATGGTACAAGAGAAAAATAAGAACAATAATTTAAACAAATGAACAAAAACCTGATCAGCAGGAAATTAATCACTCTCCTAAGTGAATAGAGGGTCAAAGGAGAAAGTGGAAGCCATGGGGGGCGGGGGGGGCAAAAAAAAGTTATCAAAATGGTAGTCCACAAATCTCAAATGCTTTACTATACGAAAAAATATAAATTTTAAAAGCCTCTTGAAAACTAATAGGAAAAATGGAAAAAAATAGAAGCAGAGCTAGAAAAGATAATGGAGCCACAACAAATGTAGAAAATATCTTTTTAACCCTAAGAAAATGATATTTATAATACCATGGTTGTAATTTGAAAATAAAGTAGAAATAGGCTCTTGATTGGAAAACCCCAAACTATCAAGATTCTTTTTACAAGTAGTAGAAGACTGACATATACCAATAACTAGGAGGGAAAAAAAAAAAAAATCAATAAATCATCAAAAAGGTTTTGAGGCTTTGGAACCAGGTAGTTTTTTAACAATAAACTCTGTCACATTTCTTAGGAGCTCCACAGAAATATCTATGTGTCTGTCTCTGTCCATTCACACCTGTGGACACACACACACATTCACACACTGCTTTGTACCCTAAGTATGAAATAAGACAAATGGGTCCCCGACTTATTTCATAAAAACTCCAATTCCAACAATTGACAAAAGATAGCAATAAAATGAGAATTATAGACCTGACATAGTTATGAAGATAGATGAAAAATCATCCCTTAAACCTTTATGAATGTTTAAAATACCATGTTATAAAAAAAAAAAAAGAAAGAAAAACACCCACCACACCATTTATGTGGTTTCATACTGGAAAATCAATTAACCCCATCAATAGATAATATTAATAGTAGCTTAATTGACGTAAAAAAAAATACACAAGATGAACTTCTTTGGTCTTCCTTGCTTTTTCCAAAGAGTTTTTAGTAAAACAGGAATGGAAAAATGCTTTTTTAACATAAGAATCTCCCTCTTAAACCAATAGCATAAATAGGAGGAAAGGACAGATAGGCCAGTTATTATTATTGTTACTCAACTCTCTTGTGGCAGTTTTAGCCAAGGCATTACAGGTAGTTCCCAGGGCACAAACAAGATAGAGTCTTTGGCTTTGTCTGTAAGTTGAATCTGTATATAAGTTGGAACAAGTACACTTACCAATTGCCTGCAATAGCCTCCATTGGTAAGTGCAAGTTGTATATCAGTCACATGTTTATAACTTGGGGACTGGCTACCTAGCCTGACAAAAAGGGGTCAGATTTGTCATCAGGCCTGTTTGAAACAACCAAGGAACCAACTGAAAATCTACTGCCCCTAGAAAGAATGTTAAATAATGTTGACAGACACGAATTTGAAAGTAAACATCTACGTGAAAATAATCCTTTGGAAATATCTAACGGGAAAAAAAAATAGAACATAGTGGTGGGTGGAGAGACTAAAACATAAGAAATAACGTGAACAGGAAATATATAAGAGTGGTAAAGAATGTAGAATTACAAAGCTGCTGACAAAAAGAAAACAGCCTTCATATTCTCTGGAAGAAAAGCGAATAGTATAAAGATATTAATTCTTTGCACATGAATGTCCATGTATTATGAAATTCCAATAAAAAACTCAATTTGATTTTTTCCTCTTTTAGAACATGATGAAGTGCTTTTAAAGTTAAGCTGGCATAAAAAGCTAAGAATAACTGAAGGAATTTTGTAAAAGGAGAATAATAAGGAAGGCTTGCTTCATCAGACATGAAATATGTTTTACAAAATCTTAGTGATTAAATCATATGCTACTGGTTTAATAATTGACAGAAAGAGGAGCAAAGGAGATAACATACGCTCAGAATTAGACTCTTAACATAGACAACAACGTATTAGATGATAAGGGTTACAGAGTGGATGTGGAAGGGAAATGGAAGGGTGGAAGAAGACTGAAATTTTAAACAGGATGGTGAAGAGGCCTCACCAAAAAGGTAATTTTGAGCAAAGATTTGGAGAAGGTGAAGGAGTTACCCACCTGCAGACCTGGGGGGATCATGCCAGGGGGAACAGTAGCTGCAAAGCTTCTAAGGTGAGCACAAGCCTAATGTGTTCAAGAGGGAACAAGGAGCCCACCCTCTTGCTGCAGTAAGCAAGGCACGGAAGCTGTAGGAATGGGGTCAGAGGAAGGTTGGGTTGGGTAGGAGATTGGATCACATACCAACTTCCAGACCACTGTAAGGATTTTCAGCTTTTATTTCTAGTGAAGTGGTTAGCCATTAGAAGGTATAGAGGCATGGCAGGATGCCTCTTCCATTTGTAAAGAATCACTCTGGTTTCCTTATTAAAAATAGACTTAAAGAGGCCGGGCATGGTTGCTCAGGCCAGTAATCCCAGCATTCTCGAAGGCCTGAAGCAGGTGGATTGCTTGAGCTTAGGAGATGGAGACCAGCCTGAGCAAAAGTGAGACCCTGTCTTTAACAAAAACAGAAAAACTAGCTGGGAGTAGTGGTGGGCGCCTGTAGTCCTAGCTACTCAGAAGGCTGAGACAAGAAGATTTCTTGAGCCTCTGAGTTTGGGGTTACTGTGAGCTATGACTCCATGGCACTCTACCAGGGTGACAAGAGTGAGACTCTGTCTCCAAAAAAAGACTTAAAGAAATAACAATAAATTTGGAAGAACAGTGGACAGCTATTGTAAAAATCCAGCCAAAATACGATGAACAAAGTAGCAGTGCAGATGGTGAGGAAGATTTTGCAGAATGTAGAGTCAACAGGATTTACTAAAGGTGTGAATGTGAAGCATGAGAGAAAAAGAGAGGGGCTAAGGGTGACCCCAGGGCATTAGGTCTGAGCCCTGCAAAGATGCCATTTCCATGAGCTAACATGGATGACCTCATGCAAAGCAGTTAGGGAGAGAAGATCAGGAATTTAATTTGGGCTATGATAATGCATCTGTTTCGATACCCAGGTAAGACATGTTGAGCAAGCTGTTGTCCAGAAGCTAGAGGTGTAGGCCTCAGTTATGCACTTCAGAGTCATAATATGTAGGTTTGATTTAAAGCCAAGATTCTGGGTGAAATCAGGGTAGGATGAACACCAGAGAGAAGTCCATGGGCAGAGGTCAGTGCCTGTCAGCATTAAGAATCAGGAGGAACAAGCAGAGGACACAGTGAGGGGACTGGCAGTGAGGTAGGAGGTTGTGGGATGAATCTGTCTCCGGAGAAACTATAGTCAACTGGGCAAATACCACCATTCAGACCAATCTGATCAAGACTGAATTGGCCGATGAATTTGACAACGTAGTGCTCACTAGCAATCTTGACAAAAGGTATTTTGATGGGAAAGTGGGATCTTTCCCATCAAAAAACTGTAATGGTTGGTGGCGCCTGTATCTCAGTGGGTAGGGTGCTGGCCACATACGCCCAGGCTGGCAGGTTCAAACCCAGCCTGGGCCAGCTAAACAGCAATGATGACAATTGCAACAACAACAACAACAACAAAAGGAATACAGCAATGTCTCAGGCTACAAAATCAACACCCATAAATCTGTAGCCTTTATATACACCAACAATAACCAAGCTGAAAAAACAGTCAAGGACTCTATTCCTTTCACAGCAGTGCCAAAGAATATGAAATATTTGGGAGTATACCTAACAAAGGACGTGAAAGATCTCTACAAAGAGAACTATGAAACTTTAAGAAAAGAAATAGCTGAAGATGTTAACAAATGGAAAAACATACCATGCTCATGGCTGGGAAGAATCAACATTGTTAAAATGTCTATACTACCCAAAGCAATATATAATTTTAATGCAATTCCTATTAAAGCTCCATTGTCATATTTTAAAGATCTTGAAAAAATAATACTTTGTTTTATATGGAATCAAAAAAAAATCTCGAATAGCCAAAACATTACTCAGCAATAAAAAAGCAGGAGGAATCACACTACCAGACCTGAGACTGTACTATAAATCCATAGTGATCAAAACAGCATGGTACTGGCACAAAAACAGAGAAGTAGATGTCTGGAACAGAATAGAGAACCAAGAGATGAATCCAGCTACTTACCGTTATTTGATCTTTCACAAGCCAATTAAAACCATTCGGTGGGGAAAAGATTCCCTATTTAACAAATGGTGCTGGGTGAACTGGCTGGCAACCTGTAGAAGATTGAAACTGGACCCACACCTTTCACCATTAACTAAGATAGACTCTCACTGGATAAAAGATTTAAACTTAAGACATGAAACTATAAAAATACTTGAAGAAAGTGCAGGGAAAACTGTTGAAGGAATTGGCCTGGGTGAATATTTTATGAGGAGGACTCCCCAGGCAATTGAAGCAGTATCAAAAATACACTACTGGGACCTGATTAAGCTAAAAAGCTTCTGCACAGCCAAGAACATAGTAAGTAAAGCAAGCAGACAGCCCTCAGAATGGGAGAAAATATTTGCAGCTTATACCTCCGATAAAGGTCTAATAACCAGAATCCACAGAGAACTCAAACCTATTAGCAAGAAAAGAACACATGATCCCATCTCAGGGTGGGCAAGGGACTTGAAGAGAAACTTCTCTAAAGAAGACAGACGCACAATCTACAAACACATGAAAAAAAAGCTCATCATCCTTCATCATCAGAGAGATGCAAATCAAAACTACTTTGAGATATCACCTAACCCCAGTAAAAGTAGCCCACATAACAAAATCCCCAAACCAGAGATGTTGGCGTGGATGTGGAGAAAAGGGCACACTTCTACACTGCTGGTAGGAATGCACACTAATACGTTCCTTCTGGAAGGATGTTTGGAGAATACTTAGAGACCTAAAAATAGACCTGCCATTTGATCCTATAATTCCTTTACTAGGTTTATACCCAGAAGACCAAAGATCACAATATAACAAAGACATCTGTACCAGAATGTTTATTGCAGCCCAATTCATAATTGCTAAGTCATGGAAGAAGCCCAAGTGCCCATCGACCCATGAATGGACTAGTAAATTGTGGTACACGTATACCATGGAATATTATGCAGCCTTAAAGAAAGGTGGAGACTTTACCTCTTTCATGTTTACATGGATGGAGCTGGAACATATTCTTCTTAGCAAAGAATCTCAGGAATGGAAGAAAAAGTATCCAATGTACTCAGCCCTACTATGAAGCTAAATTAAAGCTTTCACATGAAGGCTATAACCCAACTATAGCACAAGACTATGAGGAAAGGGCCAAGGAAGGGGAAGGGAGCGGGGAGGTTAGGGTGGGGCCACACCTACAGTGCATCTTAGAATGGATACAGGCGAAACTTACTAAAGGCAGAATATAAATGTCTATATACAGAAACTAAGAAAATGCCACGAAGGCTACGTTGAACAGTTTTATGAGAATATTTCAGATCGTATATGAAACCAGCATATTGTACCCCTTGATTGCACTAATGTACACAGCTATGATTTAACAATAAAAAAAAAGAATCTATCACTCTTATTGAAAGAATTATGTATGTCATACTGAATCATCAAAATCACCAAGAATTTGAGAGAAGGAATGAAGAGATTGACAAACGAGGTGCTAAAATCTTCAAAGCGTGAGGGGGTCATAAGTGATGTCATCAAATTCAAAAGCTTCAAATATCTTTATTATTTCCTTAGTGAATTTTATTTTATTTTATTATTTTATTTTATTTTAGAGACAGAGTTTCACTCTGTTGCCCTGGGTAGCATGTCATGGCATCATTATACCACACAGCAACCTCAAACTCTTGGGCTCAATCCTCTTGCCCCAGCCTCCCAGTAGCTGAGACTACAGCACCATATGCCCAGATAGTTTTTCTATTTTTAGTAGAGACAGGGGCTCACTCTTGCTTGGGCTGGTCTCAAACTTCTGAGCTCAGGTGATCCACCTACCTCAGCCTCCCAAAGTGCTAGCATTACAGCTGTGAGGCACCGCAGCTGGCACTTCAGTGAATTTTAATACATTTCATCAATAAAAAGGAATTTCTCATTTAAAAAAAAAATAGCTGGGCATTGTGGCGGGCATCTGTAGTCCCAGCTGCTTGGAAGACTGAAGCAAGAGAATCACTTAAGCCCAAGCGTTTGAGGTTGCTGTGAGCTGTGATACCACTGCACTCTACCAAGGGGGACATAATGAGACTATCTCAAGAAAAAAAAAAATAATAAGCACTGTAATAGGCTTTAAAAATAGAGGAGAAAAAATTTTGTCATCAGAAGTAACTAAGTGTTTTGCTTTAAAGAGGAAGAATGAAATAGCAGAGCAGTTGGAATGACAAGCTGGGTTAAACATTTGGAAATCAGAATGAAAATAAATCTTCTCAGCAGTATATATAACAAAGACTATCCCAGATCACTTAAATATCTTGAATTAGAGTTAAAATGTAAAATAATAAAACATTTATTAGAGACAATATAGGTGAATAAGCTGATAACCTTGGAATGGGAGTAGGTGATTTAAGCATAAGTAAAGCAAGTAGATATCATAGAACATTAATTTGATCGCAGAAGTGCCAGAACACCATAGAATGAAAAGTCAAATAATATACCGGAGCAACGCATGAGACAAATATAAAAAACTGCTGCTCTGCATGTATATGAGGAATGTATGCACAGCAGTGCTTTCAGAGAAAAAAACACTAAAACACCAAGAAAAGCTTCAGCAAAGATCTCAGACAGGAAGAAATACAAACTGGCTACCAGTGCATGTGAAAGACATTCAAACACATTTGTAAATGAAGAAGTTATAATCATAATAAAATGAGATAAATTTTCTAGCCTTCTTAAAATGTTAGCAGACGTTATCCAACTCTAAAATGTACCATAGTCACTGTCAGCAAAGCTCTACAGAGATTATGGTCATGAGGTTCTTCAGGTGAAATCTAACTGGACAGCCAATTGGCTTTAAAGAAGTTTTAAACATTAGTTCCAATTCTCAAAAATTCATATTAAGGAAATCATGTCAGATAAATACATAGGCAAACAGACATTTACCAGGTGCCATTTAGGATGCTTAAAGTTATAGCAAAACTAAGTGACTTCATCTTCAAAATAGGAATAATCCCTCAGGAAGTTTTTATTAAACTTAAGTAAATTAGAATTTATGAATAGAACAGTACCTAGGATATAGTTAAGGGTGAGTCATTTATTTAATAATCATTTGCTAAATACTAAATATTCACCAATTGTTTGTTAAATAAGTAAATAAAATCATTGTTTTAACTGAAAAAAGATCCAAAAGTACATGTAAGAATCTCAATTTAAAATCAGATATATACTTTTGCACATCAATATAAATTTAGACTCTTAATACATTCAGTTCTACATCTTACTTTTTTGTAAAAGGTATATATTTCATTATATATATATTTAAAGGAAAAATTGGCAGAAAACATTCTAAAATATTTACAGTTCTAAGCGATTTCATTGTTACTTTTAAGGGGCGGCGCCTGTGGCTCAGTCGGTAAGGCGCCGGCCCCATATACTGAGGTTCTTCAGGTGAAATCTAACTGGACAGCCAATTGGCTTTAAAGAAGTTTTAAACATTAGTTCCAATTCTCAAAATTCATATTAAGGAAGTCATGTCAGATAAATACATAGGCAAACTGCAACCGAAAAAATTAAATTAACCAAAAAATAGCTGGGCATTGTGGCAGACGCCTGTAGTCCCAGCTACCCGGGAGGCTGAGGCAGGAGATTCGCTGAAGCCCAGGAGTTGGAGGTTGCTGTGAGCTGTGTGACGTCATGGCACTCTACCGAGGGCCATAAAGTGAGACTCTGTCTCTACAAAAAAATAAAATAAAATAAGAAAAAAAAATAATAATAAGGAATCAGCTTGCAGTTTGTTTTTACATTTAAGGTCTCTCTGGTTTTGCTGTTCTCCAATTTTGATACATTGTTTCTAGATGTGTGTTTTATTGTATTTATTCTTCTTGTAATTTTTGTGCTTCCCGAATCTGAACTTTGTCTTAATTTCAGAAAACTGGCTTGTCATATCCTGTCCCCTGTCTTTTGGAATCCCAATTAGGCATATATTAGACCTGCCATAATGTCTCTAACTTATCTTTGATATTTTCCAATTTTTTCATTTGTTTTATATCCATGATTTCCAATCTGTACATCAAGGCATGCTGGGGAAAGAGTGTACTCACAGGGACACTGAGGGAATTTTAAATTTCAAGAAAAACACAGCTATCTGTTATATACCATGCAAAATATTGCTAGTAAGTTATTTGAGCTTAATAACATGATAAAGAAATGTTAGGTTTTTCTTTTGCTCTAGGGGTGTTGCTGAAACACTATTGAGGCATTAATGGTACCCTGAACTGTGGAAGCTTGGGAACCTGTGCTCTTAATTATTTTCTTAAGATTATCTTCCAGTCACTAATTCTTTCTATAGCTGAAACTAATCTGTTACCCATGTATTAAAATTTTATTCTGCATTAATATGCTTTTTGTATGTAAGAAGTTTAATTCGGGTATTTGAAAATATCACTGGTAGATTTTTATGTTCTCTTGTTCCTAAATTACATCTTGATAGGCATTTTTATTTCTTTAAACATACTAATTATACATCCATATTTCACATTCTACTTCTGAAAAATTACACCATCTGCAGTTCTTTTTCTATACTGTATCATGAGTGCTGACTTTTGTTCAGGGTGGTCGGTTTCCTCATGTTCTTGGTGAGTTACACATCTCAAAAATCTGTGGAAACGTTAATAAGGCCTAGATTTAAATACGTTCCTTCAACAACGATTTGCAATGCTTTTGCCAAAGATGTGGAGTCTGATCAACCTGAGTCCATTTTATCTTGTATTTATTTATTTTTCAAGACAGAGTCTCACTTGGGCTATAGTGCCATGGTGTCGTAATTCACAGCAACCTCAAACTCCTGGGCTTGAGAGATCCTCTTAACTCAGCCTCCTGAGGAGCTGAGTCTACAGGTGCCAGACCCACAACGCCTGGTTTGTTTTTCTATTTCTACTAGAGACAGAGTCTTACTCTTGCTCAGACTGGTCTTAAACTCCTGAGCTCAAGAAATCCCACAACTTAGCCTCTCAGAGTGCTAGGATTACAGGCGTGAGCGGCCTGGGTCCACTTAAAAATATCTTAGAACTTATGGAAACCACACAGGAGTTGAGATTTGCACTGAAACTCATTCAAGGGCAGTCTTCCAGCTTCAGATTCTGAAAAGCCTTGGTTTCCCCTTCCATCCAGAAGCATCTTTAATATGGGCAGGTATTCCCACCCTCTCCACCTGCAAGGCATCTCTTCCCCACTTAACCCCCTGCCGGTCTTGCCTTGGGGGACCCTGTCTCCAGGATGGACTCTATAACGCCCCCTCCAATTCTGTCCAGGTTCTCAGGCTTTATCTACACACAGTCCTTCAAATTCAAGCCCCGGGAAGTTAGAGATCAGAAGATGTCTCAGAGCAAAAGCCTTATCACTTACCTTTTGGAAATAATGTTTCCTAGCTTTGTGCTCACTAAACTTTCTCCTGTTTTCTTGTCAGGTCACTACTCATTTAAAAACATTTGTTTTTGGAGCCGGGACACAATTTTAAGAGGGTCTTTACCTAACAAATGCAATCAGTGCAACCTGGTTCTCTGTGCCTTCAATGAATCCCCCAAAATAAAAAAATAAACTTTTAATATATATTTCTGGTATTTTTAAATATATTGGGAATGTTTCTACATGTGCCTTGTCTATCGTGTTGCCAAAAAACGATGTCCTGTATTTTCTACATTGTAGATAAATTACTTTGATAATTAGGTGGGATTTGCTCTTTACTTTCCTCATAAAGGTGCGTTACATTTTTACCTATATGTCTTTGCTCATTCTGTTTTGCCCACGTATAACTTCTTTGTCCTTGATGCATTTCTAAGTCTTACCTATTTTCCAAGTCCAGGAACAATGCTGCCTCCTCTGTGAAGCCTTCCTCTATGTCCCCTGCCGTTTCTGAACCAAAGTGGTTTGATTTATTTTAATACTTTCTTCCCTGTCCTGAATACTTATAGGACCTTGTTCATTTATGGTTATATAATAGAAGTTAGGGCCTTGTTTACGAAGCCTGCAGATTTCATTATTGAGATTATATTTTAATAGTATTAAGACCCAAATTAGACTCCATCCTCCCAGGCTGGAGTTCAGAAGTGGCTTCTGTAGCTTGTGAGAGACCCTGAGAAGGCCCTGAGCAACCATCTCCAAGTTCATCTGCTTAGCTACACATACACACACACACACACGTGCAAACTTGGGTTTCTACCAGTGGGAGAAAACAAAAGTTTCTAACAAGAAAATTGGCTTCTGCTATTGGTGATGAACATGAAAGGGAAAATGGGAAGACTCAGTTAATCTTTGGCCAGGAAATGGATTTTATTTTTAAATAAAATTTAAGAGCAAAGGCCAGGAGGGGTGGCTCACACCTGTAATCCTAGTACTCAGGGAGGCTGAGGTAGACAATCACTTGAGTTCAAGAGTTCAAGACCAGCCTGAACAAGAGAAAAACTCCATCTCTATTAAAAACTGAAAAACTAGCCAGGCATCGTGGTGGGTGCCTGCAGTCCCAGCTTCTCTGGAGGCTGAGGCAGGGGGATCACTTGAACCCAGGAGCTGGAGCTTGCTGTGAGCTATGATGATGCCATAGCATTCGAGCCTGGGCAACAGAGTGAGACTCAGCCAGGAAGGAAGGAGGGGAGGTGGGGAGGGAAGGAAGGAAGGAAGAAAAACATGAAGAGAGGTTAAATGCCTCTTCCCCCAAGGCTGTTCTTTCTTTCTACTGAGCCTGTATAGGTTTCATTTTTTAGTCAAAAGAAGGAAAGGAAAGAAGGAAGAGAGAGAAGGGAGGAAGAGAAGGGAGGGAAGTGCTTAAGAGCAAAGATTCAGATTTTGCAGTGGATCTGCATGGAAAAACCAGTTCACATTATGTATAGAAATTGGAAAAGGCAATTCATGAAACTATTTCAGCAAGTGCTCTGGATAGTGCAAAGATTGCTCAAGTGAGAGACAGCATAATATAGCCCTTATGTTAATGGCAAGATTTATTTTACTAGCTTTACAAATTACTTGAGTTCTGTATTTATAGAACCATTAGAGTCCAAATGGGTCACTTATATTTTTAAGTTATATTTTATTGCATTTTATGTAGCAAATTATATGCTATAGTAAGAGTCACGAATGTGAGGATTGATGAGGGTCTTGGGGTAGATCCCTTGCAAATGTGAAGGATTCTATAAATGTTTATCATGTCCTGAAAGGGAGACTTCATGTCTAGGCTAACTTTTTCCCCCTCACTTCACCTCACAATGCTTTTCCCATGATAGGCTCTTGTGAGTTGAAGTGAGTAGGCATTTAAATTGTTGAAAGAAGGAAAAAAGGGAAGTCGCTGTCATTTCTAAGCGGCTCCTTCATATTGTAACGTTTCTCCTGAGGGAGGGTGACTTAGGTAATGTCACAGGAGGTAAGTGAGGAATATGGAGTCTTTCTTCAGTTTCCATTTGTAGAATTACAACAAATAAATAACATCCTCATTCATTAGTAATAGGCTTTCAAGAGATCAAAAAAAGTGGATTCCAGTTTCCAATGAATAATTCTACTGACAGTTATTTGCAGTTTAAATAAAAGGAGAGGCATTTTATGTGGACGATACACGCAGTGGATAATTAAAATAAAGTAACTTATTTCCATAAATAATGAAGATGGGAAATTATCTCTGACTTCGTTTGCAAAGCTCAATTTCCAATTCATCCCCTGTGAAGAGGATTAACCACTTCCACTCTAGCCCCACCTCTCCAGGGGGGAGAGAGCCTATTATGCATATTACAGTTTTGTTCTGACAAGGTGTAAGAGCGAGCTAATTTCAGCTGCTCACATTTGGAAACAAAGCGCTGAGCCTGTATAGGTTTTATTATTTTTTTTAAGTCTAATTAACAACTGTGTTTGCCGAAATTCTCATGCACCTTCTCACATCTCACACTCTTGTGTGTAACCACATCCAAGCACATACACAAAATACAGTCACCAAATGTGTGACTGATCATGGAGTAGAGGAGTTTTAGAACTGCAATAAATTACTCCTTATTTTTTTAAATGCGATCATAACCACTGCAATAAGAAGAAAAACAAAGTAGTCTGTTGTTTACACTGCCACTTTCAATAGAAAAGAAAAGACTAAAAGCGTAGAAGCAGGTTGTTACATAAATGGATGCTGAATAAAAGATTGTGAGTTTGCTGCCTCCATTTAGCGTATTTCCAATATGGCGAAAAAGACAGAATATAGAGAGACAATAGGAGGGGAATTGTGTAGCTATCTTTTGCCCTTAGTTCCCTTACCTCCAAGCATTTTATTTTGATAGAATTCCTTCCTCCCCCACTTTTTTTCCTTTTCTCTTTTTTTTTTTTTTTGAGACAGAGTCTCACTCTGTTCTCCCTGTTCAGCCCTGTAGTATCATCATAGCTCACGGCAACCTCAGACTCTTGGATTCAAGCAATCCTCGGGCCTCAGCTTCCCCAGTAGCTGGGATGACTAGTGCCCATCACAACAACCAGCCAATTTTTTCTATTTTTAATGGAGACAGGGTCTCACTCTTGCTCAGGCTGGTCTTGAACTCCTGAACTCAAGCAATCCATCCATCTCAGCCTCCTAGAGTGCTAAGATTACAGGTGTGAGCCAGCATGTCTGGCTGAGAATTCCCCTACTTTGAAAGAACGCACCCAATTCCCATATTGAGTGAGATGACAGTTGCATTCTACTCATCTTTCCCTTGTCAAAAAAGTTTCTTCAAGATCTGGAGGGTCCTGGTTGATCAAACGCACAAATGTGATCTCAGAATCCAGCATCCCATAATAATAGTTCCCCCACTCCTATGTGTGAGTGCCTAGACCTCACATGTCTGGTAGCAAGGAATGCTTGTGAAAAGGAAAGAATGTATTATAGAAATACGGGTTTATGGCCCAGTTCCACCACTTACTAGCTGTATAACCTTGAACAGTTACTAAAATGGTCAGTTTCTTCAGCTACAAAATGAAGATAATAATAGAACCTAACTCATATAGTTCTTCATGTGAAAACCCTCACAAGACTATATAGGCCTAAACCCACTTGGTTTTTAGCACCCAGAATTGTGTTGAAATACTTTTCTGCTTTGGTTCATTTATATACACTCATGGCTTCATTTTATCTAGGCCTAATGACTGTTCAGTCTTTGAGCATACCTGTCTAATCCATATGACATCCTATTTCTCAGACGGTACACCAACATTCATTTACTGTTAACTGATAACACTACTAGCTGATAAAGACCCAGATTCCAGTATAGTAGGTATCATTCAATCCAGGTATTGTCACTAAACACACAGAATGGAGTCTGTGCTGCTTCTATCTCCCATAGGGGCGATGATGGAATGGAGGGCAGATATCATTGCTCCAACTTCTCTCTGGACATCCTCTTTTTGGGTCTTCCTGAGGAATCAGACACACTGGGGTCCACAGTGTCACTGTGTTAGCATCACATGCACTTGGGACATGGTGGGTCCATTCATAGAGAAATCTCATGGAAGACAATCAGTGCCTGGTGTACTAACTGGTTTCCGTCAGGGACTGAACACAACTCACCCAAGTGGCTCTTCACAGCCAAGGTAAGAAAACAAGTAAGTGCTATGCCCAGTGTGCCAACAATGTTGATGATTCTCTAAACAATAGAAAGGAGATATTATCAGAGATGTGGAGAGAAAAAAGGACACCAGCTAAGAGTAGAAAATGCATGTGGAATGAGAAACCCATGAAGTACTGAGCACATCACTGTGGTAAAAAAAATTCAGAGGGTAAATCGAGATATGTGCTCAGAGTCTCTGAGGCCACAAGCCCCTCTACCATTTGCACAAGTCAGCAGAGCCCCATGGTGGTTGTAGCACTGAGCAGTAGTCTGTGTGTGCACTGGGCTAAACAACCACTCAGAAATTGAGACCCAGAGAATGGGTCCTCCCACAGTGGGGGATATCCCTAAGTCAACCCTCTCCCCACTCTGCCCTGGTTGGCAGATCGCACTCAACAGCACAGTTGGAGCCATCCCCTAGGATCATATTGTGAACCAGAATATGCTAGGAAATATACCACCAGCCAACAGAGTAGAAGAAACCTCAACTAAAAGAGAAAAAGATAGAAACAGAAAATCAAGACTCATTCACAAGAAAAACAACCCACTTAAAAAATAAAAGCACTGACAAAAAAAAAAAAAAAAAAGATGAAGACTTCACATTAAGGTATGTAGAGTTAGTCTAGAAAATAAGTACTGAAACAGAAAAAACTACTAGACCTTGGAATAAAAAGTGTGATATTCAAAGTAAAATAAATACCAAAACAAAATCTCAGTGGATATAGCTGAAGAGTAACCTAGTGACCTAGACAATCAAGCTAAGCATTTGTCCTAGAAAGATCCTAAATAAAAAGAAAAAGAAACAGTAGTTTAAATTTAAGAGATATGGAGAAGAGTTTTGGGAAAGAGAAATAGAAAAATTCAGAAACAATTGAAGACATTTACTTAGAGCTGAATAAATACATAGATATTCAGCTAGAAAGGACCTGCCTCAATCAACGAGTTTTTTATTTGCTCATTTCTTTTAAATTTCAGATGAATATGTAACAATTAGGTCACAATGTTTGTTAGGCGAGGTCCCTGCTGTATGTGAGCCCCTCACTCAGGTGTGCCGTCTACCGTTACATTGTGCCATTAGGTGACAGCACACCAACCCCCCTACCTTCTCTCTGCTCTATCTCCTCCCTCCAACTTAAATTGAGTTTCTTATTTGGGCATATAGTAGTTCATCGTTATCAGTTTGTCATACTATTTCATCTACTGGCTTCAACGAAAGAGAATGTTCTCCAACTTTATCCAGATTAATACAAAAGATGTAAAGTCCCCATATGTCTTTTTATGGCTGAATAGTATTCCATGGTATACATATACCACAGTTTATTGATCCACGGTTGACAGGCTCTTGGGTTGATTCCACAGCTTGGCAATTGTAAATTGCGCTGCACTAAACAATATAGTGCAAATATCCTTACTAAATGACATTTTTTCTTCTGGGTAGATGCCTAATAATGGGATTGTGGGATCAGATGGGAGGTCTATTTTGAGTTGAGGATTCTCCATACTTCTTTCCAAAGAGACTATGTTAGTTTGCAATCTCCCCAACAGTGACCAAGAGTTTTAAAAGGTCCACAACTTTAAATATCATGGGGGATGTCAAGTCATAAAGAAAAATCCTAAGAAGCATAAAAGAGAATATAACAGATTACTTATACATATAGAGAGATTACATGTACATCTTATTTTTTTAACAGCAAAACAGGATACTAAAAGAAAACGGACCAATATTGTCATTTTCAACTCATACTCCATACCTGTCAAACTTCATTCACATCTAAGGATGAAATGAAGACATCTGAACCTGTGAAGAATTGGAAATTCCGCCACCCATAAGTATGTCAGAAAAAAAATATATATATGTAAAGAAAATTCAACAAAGTAAACAAAACCAAGGGAAAAGATACAAGAAAGAGTAGTGATCAAATAAACACTAAAAGTTATAGTTAAGTTTAAATAACTGTTGATGCTTGATGTTTTAAAAATGTATAAAATAACCATCTGGAACTACAATCCCAGATGTTCTCAACACTGGAGACTGCCAGAGAGGGGTGTGGGAAATAGAAAAACGCTAAAATCTTTACTCTCATAGAAGAGGGAGATACAGCTATAAGAGCTGTTGACAGAATCGTTAAAATCATTCAAAATGTAAGCGTAATCACCGGAACAGAATAGATATATAAATCCCAAATTACTAGGGAGAAAATGTAATGAAACAAAATATATCTATTATATATGTACATGTGTAAAAATCAATTCAGCTAAAGGCAAAATAAGAAACAATCATAATACCAACAAACCTCTGTAAAATCAAAGCATATCAGCAATAGTTCACAACAAAGTTCATTTTAAACGCTCTGAAAAAAATAAAATTCAGCTACATGTAGAAGAGGACCCCTGAAATTAAAAATACAGAATGGATAACAAAGAAAGGATGGTAAAATAAAGACCAGGTATGGTGTAATAAGAAATGTATGTTTGGGCGGCGCCTGTGGCTCAGTCGGTAAGGCGCCGGCCCCATATACCGAGGGTGGCGGGTTCAAACCCGGCCCCGGCCAAACTGCAAACCAAAAAATAGCCAGGCATTGTGGCGGGCGCCTGTGGTCCCAGCTACTCAGGAGGCTGAGGCAAGAGAATCACTTAAGCCCAGGAGTTGGAGGTTGCTGTGAGCTGTGTGAGGCCACAGCACTCTACCAAGGGCCATAAAGTGAGACTCTGTCTCTACAAAAAAAAAAAGAAAAGAAATGTCTATTTGATCCTGGTCCTCAGTTCCTGACACATGGAGCTCCTTAATCCCTTAGGACTCCTGGAAGGACAGCAGCAACAAATGTGCTCTAATGAGGGGGCTCCTGAGGACCCCTGGGGAGCTTCAGGGAGAGGGCTGGTTGCTGGAAAGACCTAAGCATGATTATGGTTGCAATTTTCATCCCCACCTTCAAACTCCAGGTAGGGAGAAAGGGCGGAGACTGAGTGAATCACTGATGGTCAGAGATTTAGTCACTTGTGCCTGTGTAATGGGACCTCCCTAGAGGTCCCTAGACAACAAGTTCATTGAGCTTCTAGGTTGGTGACAACTCCAGGGTCTGGGGAGGTGGCTCACCACAGAGGGCATGGAAGCTCTGTGTCCCCACCCGCCATAGGCCAGACCTTGCCCTGTGTATCTCTTCCATTGGGCTGTCCCTGAGTTGCACCCTTTATAACAAACTGGTCATAATAAATAAGGTGAGTTCCTGGTGTCTGTGGGCCACCCCAACCAATTACTGAACCTGAGAAAGGGGTGGTGGAACTCCCCAATTTGGAGCCGGGTTGGTGATAAATAGAAATGGAAATCTGAGATTTGTGATTGCATCTGATGTGGGTGCAGCCTTATGCGACCGAGCCCTTAACTAGTAGGGTCTGTGATGGTTCCAGGTAATGTCAGAATTACACTGAATAATTGGCACCCTGTGACTGTCCAGAGAGTCAAAGATAGTAAAAATAAATAAGACTACCCCTCTAACAAACAAAACTACACCATACCATGCCTCGATGAGTTTATAAGAAAAATGCCAACTGTTTAAGAGACCAGGAAATTTTTATGAGGTCAGCCTAACTCTGATATCACCACCCCCAGGGGGGGAAAAAAAAAAACTGCAAAAAGAAATCAAGAGGAAATTTTTCTAAGATTCATAAATAAAATGTGAGCAAATCAAATCCAGCTATGGTTACTGTATCACAACAAGGCACATTGAACTCAAAAATGCCAAAAACGGCTTCGCATCAGGAAAGCCATTGATATAAGTAGGTATAATGGTAGATTAAAAGAGAAACCCAATATAATTATCTTAGTAAAGGCTAAAAAGCATTTGATAAAATTGAATGACCATGTCTGAGTAAACAGTCTTTTTGGCTAGCTGGAAACAGAAAGACGTCAGTGTCACAAAGGCTTTTAACGGAGCAACTGTAGGTAAGATGGAGGGACAGCATTTCTGTTAGAGTTAGGAGTAGGAAAAACGAAAGATCACTTTCAGCACCACACTGCAGGCCTGGCCAATGAAAATGTCAAAGTAAGCACGTAAATAATGGAAATATCACAAAGAAATCTACAGGATTGTCATGATTTTCTACACTATGCTTGCCTACCTCTAAAAGAATCAAGAGATTCAGTGGATAAATAATTAGACAAACTATTAAAATAAAGTTCTGCAAGGTGACAGATACATTTTCACATGTGAAATCAATAATTATATATTAGCATATATTATAAACTAGAATATATAATGAAAAAATAGCTCCTAATCTCTCTCTCCCCCCTCTCACACAGATACCCATACCCACCATAAAATGTATTTGGGGGGAAAAAATGACCAATAATAACATGAATGTTTTGAAAAAGGAAAAATTAGGAGGCATTGGTTGTAATACTTAATTCTCATCTTAAAAGAGTATTGTAATAAAAACAATAATTGGTATGAAAAGGAAATATGTGGAACAGAATTTGATACTTAAATAGATTTATGGATCTACAGACATTTTCTGATAGTATATTGACACTATTTCAAGTACAAAAAAGATGCATTGTTTATGCAAATGTTTCTCAAAACACAAAACTGCATAAATCTATGACAATATATGTAAATCATAAATTTTAGAATTTCAAGAGGATTGAAGAGCTAAATACTTAATTAACAAATAAAGCTTCTCATATGATTGTTTTGTTATGGTTTTGTTTTTAAAACCTTGTTTGTGCAAGTTTCCTTGAGAACTCTTTAAAAGAATAAATCATGGTTGGAAAAGGGAGATGAATTTGATTAAAGAAGAATTGTAAACTTCTGTAACTTTAAAATAAACAGTATATGCAATAGCACCTGCATACCTCAAAGATATTTTCAGCATATAAATGAGACAAAAATTGAGTATCATACATATGTGTAAAATACTTTCAAAATATTTTAAACGTTAAAGAACTCAACAGAGTGCAAACTATGTTAAAAAGTAATTTAAATGAGATTTTCAGGTAGCTGATAAAAACATTAAAATGTGCACAGCTCTGCTGAAATCAATATGGTGTTGCTAATTGTAACACCTAACGGTGAGTGTTTCCACTGGCCAGGGACTATTTTAGAGTTCATCTGTGCTAATTATTGAAGTCTCATACCTGAGCTTTTAGTAGCTATTTTTCCCCCCTGTAAAAAAAGGAAAGGGTTGCATGAGGAATTAATATAACCTGCCTACAGACACACAACTAGCTCTGGTGTAACTTGGGTTTGAACTAAGTGAAACTGGGTCCCAAAGCAGTTCACTAACCCTGTAATTTTTTGTTATTTTCCATTCATCAAATTGGTATAATTATTATTAGAGACACGCTTTCTCTACATTGCCCAGACTACTATAGTGGCAACATCACAGCTCACCGCAACCTCAAATTCCTGAGCTCAAGAAATCCTGCTACCTCAGTCTCTCAAGTAGCTGGGATGACATATGTGCACCACCACACCTGGCTAATTTTTCTTTTTTTTTTTTTTTTTTTAGAGAGGGATATTGCTGATGCTCAGGCTAGTCTCAAATGCCTAACTTCAGGTGATCCTCCCCCCTCAGCCTCCCAAAGTGCTAGAATTACCGGCATGAGCCACTGCACTGAGCTGGCCTTTTAACCCTCTTAAAAAAATTGATAATATTTAATTTTAGCAAAGGTGAGGAAAATTTTCATTCTCAACCCTTGGTGGTGATATTAAATGATAACACCTTTAAAGGAAAAAAAAAATCATTTTAAAGCTAACGATCTGACTCAAGAATTTCACGTTTAGAAAAATAACCATTAAGATATAGTGAACACATAGAAAAGATGTTTATAAAAGCATGTTTACGGGAGCATTCTTTGCAGGAGTGGGAACTCGGAATCGACATTCATGTCAGTAAGCAAGCTTCTGGTGAGATAATTTTGGGAAAATCTATACAATAAAATAGCTTTTGGTCTTTCATAAAAATGAAGTAGGCTTATTTTTACTACATTGATATGGACTGACATGAAACAATTTCAAATACAGTGACCTTCCATTCTCTGCAAAAAAAAAAAAAAAATTACAGAAGTAATATTTAAATCTATTTGTATTCTGTTTTAAAGAAGAAAAGCGGGTAGGAAGGAACAAGTATATGTGCAAATAGGTGTTAATTGTGGAAAAAACTAGCAAGAAAAACCACATTGTTCTCACTACCAACTGAGGTTCCAACAGGAGAAATACAAGTGTTTTGGACTGGAAGGAAAACAGAAAAAATATAGACTTAGACATTTGACTTCTTATCAATAGCTAGATATCCAATTCCTTGGGCTGTTTGTATTGAGAAGCAATACGTGTGACGTGAGCACAATGGAAATAACAAGAAGAAAAATAAGTCATCAAGTGATCGTTGAATTGACAGAAGTCATGGACAATAAAAACTTTAGACACCATACTATTAGCATAGTTGCACACATCATACCAAGTCAGGAACATGGCAAGTAAACGTAACACCCCTGGGAAGTCAATGTAGTAATTCACTCTAAAGGTCCAGGAAGATTGAAAGACCCCAAATCAATCTTTCATGGAAAAGCTTCACAGTACCGTCTTGTTTTAGAAAAGAGCTGGATTCTCCAACGGCTTTTTAAAATGTGTATGTCATGCCAAATCACTAAGATCTGCTGGCAGCACAGCCCAGAGTTTTCAGATTTAGATCCCTTCTCATTTTACCAACACTCAGCTACATCTCAAACACAAGGCAGATCCTGAATTGACTCCACAGATGGATGCAGAGATAGCTGTGGCAGAAACAAGCTTAGGCCTCATTCTCTTTTCCTTGTTGAAGCACACCCAGCATTGCTCATTACACTTCATCCCGGGTGAACAGAATAGGCCCATTGAACACTAGTAACCAGGGTGCACCACCCTTCCGTGGCTGCAGTTAACATCTATTATTTCGTCCCAGCACCAATATTTTGAACCAGGACCATTCAGCTCTCAAGTGGTTTCAGCCTTGTGTGCGCAGCGCTCCTTTTATCAGGAAGAAGAACTCAAGGTTGCTGAGCCTCTGTCCCAGTGGTGGAGTTTCCCGTGAAAGAGTAGCATTCACAGCAGGCACTTGGTGTTTAGAAAGGGGTCTCAGGTGTCTTAATATTGTGCTGTTATCATGCGACACACCTGAGCCTTGGAAGAGCAGAAGGATCGCCCCACCAAGACACTGGCTTTCCTCTCTGTTTGCAGTAGAATGAGGGAGACACCAGGTCTCTTCAAAGGACACGCTTCAAGTAGGAGCGGCAGCCTTCTGCTAGCTCCGAGAATGTTCCAGCAGATAAGGACATAAGGAACGAAGAGTGAACCACTTCGTGTGTTCTTAGAAAGAGAAAGCAAGATACACCTGTCACTTGACAACATGGACAAAAAGAATTCATCTTCCTGCTCTCAACAAGCTTAAACTGCTGGACTATAATTTTCAAAAAGGTAAACATCCCTCTCGTACAAATTGTCAAGGAGCCTATGTCAAAGATATATTTAACTCATTAATAATAGAACCAAAAGAATTATAAAGCTAGTTCAAAGACGATTTGAGAAACTGAGTTAATTATATACAGGCTCTGGAAAAAAAAAAAAAAAAAGGCTGAAATAAGATTGCTAAATCAAACACAAAACGGGTTAATGTCCTACAGGGCAATATAACTATAACCTCTAGGATTCTCTTTTCTTGTTTTGAGCATGAATAATTTACATTGGTAGTAGCTTTATAAAAGTTATTATTCATACTTACAGAGTGATCAAATATCCAAATCAATAATAATAAGGCAAAGAAGCTTGTCCCTGGGTATCTTCAGTAGCTTCATGTTCTGTCATAACATTGAGAAACATTTTTTATACACCTATGTCTGCCTTTTAGATTTTTTTTCCTTATATGGCTATGTCTATAGTGATCTTTGGATAGTGAATGGAAATCACCATCCTCTATGCAAAGTTATAGAGTATAAAGGGCCACCAAGATAAAACGATGTTTAAGTTTTCTCCCTTCGCACGTGTATAGGTCAAGTGACAGGAAGTTGGTATTGTGTAAGGGTCATGGGTAGAAACTCAGAACACAGGCAGACCTGCATCTGCCACTTTTTAGCAAAATATAATCCCAGATCCAATTTTCTCATCTGCAAGTAAAAGTGATACCAGTGCCTATCTCATAGAACCTGGAGGAGGAGAAAAAGAGAATCCAAGCCAAGTGTTTACTAGACTGCTTAGCATTTACTGAAGAGTTAATAAAATGTTAGTGCTGTTGCTACACCTTGCGATTAGTTCTATCATCACTCATACTCTGAAGAATGTGAGCAAATTTAAGTTAGATCCAATTTGGGAAAAGGAGAAAAAACTTGAAAAATAACAGAGTAAGTTGTATGAAATGTGATTTCCCCTCCAGCTTAACAAGCTGTCCTAGAACTGGCTTTCTATGTATTCCAGAATAGATGACAAAGATTGGTGTAAGAATCATAGCCTTACTGTTCTCCTCCTGAGGAGAAATGGAAAGTGAAAAGTGAAGCAAGGATTTAAATCTAACGTTGATGCTGGATATAAGTGGATTAGGAGGATGTAAAGACATGGCCAAAGAGAGAGGGGAGGACGGCCTCTCAAGACTGTTGAAAAAGTCAGATGTACATCTGTGATTTTTATGATCTAGAACAGGACAAAAAAAAAAAAAAACACCTGTTCAATCCACCTCCCAGCAACAGCATAAAGAAAAGAAACAAACTGTAAAAATCTACTGTGCTCCTTTCGCTAACAAGATTCTTCTTTCCATTTTATGTTGTTTACTGTGTTGGGAGGAATCCAGGAAACTCCAGGCATTTCATTCTGAGCTACACAATGTTAATGAAATTTAAACATCTCTTCCATGGGAACAAGAATCCCCAACCTTTCAGCCTTTTGATAATCAATTTTCCAGTTGAAATAGCAATGGATCCAATCTACCTACTTTTCGTTTGCATCTATGTTTTCTGTTGGACAAGAGTTAGATATTTGCAGGATTTTAATTCCCTCACCATACATTTTTGAACCATTTTATTGAGATATAATACACATACCATTAGTCTACCCACAAGAAGCATAACTAACGATCTTTCGTCAATTTGTAGAGTTATTCAGATATTGCCACAAACCAGGTTTGGAGCCTTTTTCCAACATCTAAAAAAGATTCCTCATTCCCATTTGTTGTTACTCTCCATTTCCACCCACCAGTTCCAGACGATCCTAGTCTACTTTTTCGCTATAGGTTTGCCTTTTTTGGATATTTCATAAAATAGAATCATATAACATCTTGCCATTTGTGTCTGGCGTTTTTCTATAGAGCATAACTTGTGCAAAGTTCATTCTTCCTTAAGCATGGTTCCCTGGCTTGTTTTATTGTTGAGCAGCACATTGCATTTATCCCTTCCCCAGTTGGTGGACATTTCCATTGTTTCCCATTGCTGTTTATTTAGTGTGAATAATGCTATGAACTTTTGCATATGAATCTTTGTATAGACATATTTTCATTTCTCTTGGAGAGAAACCTAGGAGTAGAACCTTTGTGCCATATGTTAAGTGTATGCTTTTATTAAAGTTTTTAGTAAACCGCCGAACTCTTTTCAAAAATATCCATACCACTTTGCACTCTCACCAGCAGGGAATGAGAGTTCCCGTCTCCCCACATCCTTGTCAGTCTTTATTCTAATGGAGATGGCCTCTTACTGCGGTTTTAATCTATGGTTCCCAAATAAGTCATGATAAACATCCTTGCATGTGCTTTTTGGCCATTCAGATATTTTCTTTGGGGAAATAGATATTTCAATTTATTGTCTATTTTTAAGTTTTTGGTTTTATTGAGTTATAAGTATCTTTAGATATTCTGCCTACAAAAGCTTTATCAGTTTTATGATTTGCAAATAATTGCCTCCCAAACTGTGGCTATCTTTTCATTTTGTTAAGTGTACTTAAAAATGTAAATGTTTCAAATTTTGAAAGACTCTAAATGTATTATTTTTCCTTTTATGAATCTTGCTTTTGGTATCATATCTAAGAACTCTTTGCATACCCTAGAATCATGGAGATTTTCTTTTATGTTTTATTCTGGAAGTCTTATACTTTTAACTCTTACATTTAGGTCTACAATTCATTCTAATTAATTTTTATGTATGCTATGAGACAGAGGTCAAAAGTAAGCATTTTGCATGTGAATATCCAATTGTCCCAGTACCATTTGTTAAAATGATTACCTTTTACCCATTACTTTGTCATCTTTCTCAAAATACAATTGACCATAAATATTCAAGGTTTTTTTCTCTGAATTTTTTTCTATTCCACAAAGTATGTATCTAAGCTTGCCCCACAGTCCCACCCTTTCTTGATAACTGTAGAAATCTCTAGTGATTTTAACCCCACATTCTAGATTGTACCATCTAGACATCTAGGAATATAAAAAGGAATGTTTGTAACATGTACTTTATATACACAATTCACAAGATCAACATGATCGCAATGAAATTATGATTTATATGCACTGGCAAATTTATAATCTATTAACACATAAAAATATAGTACTGATACTTGCACTAATAACAAAAACTATCTGGGAGTCTATCAAGTTGATGAATTTCCCAGATTAAACCTACAAGTATAGATAATTAAAAAATATTAGTTTAGTATTATGCATAACCCAAGTTTCATCATCTCAGGTACCTGACGGCTTTTCCAATTTAATTTAGGGGTATGATATGGAGACTGGGCAGAAAACACCTTGGAGCACTCTGTGGAAATGGCAACAATTCCCTTAGAAAAACATGGGACTATCTGGAAAGAAAAAAGAAAGAAAATGGGGTTTAAAAAAAGATGTTTTTCTTTGCTCAGATAATGCTGAAGATTACCCTAGATAGGTAATAATTCCTGTATATCCTGTGACTTTTACAGTGAAAGGAAAAAAGTTTACAACTTTAAGTAAAAAGTGAAGACAGCTTAAGCTGAGAAGGTAGTGGTTAGTTTAGAGCCACAGTAATTGACCTGGACAACTCAGTGTAATATTGTGAGGCTGCAGGGATGCCACTGTGACATCCAGATAACAGAATGAAGTGTGAAATGTACAGTATATGTTCCTAAAAGTATGCTATATGAATATGTGATCGCCATACTTAATGTATACATACAGTGCAAACATTAAACACACTGCGTATATATGCAATCTTCATAATCAAAATGAATATTATATATGTGTATATGTCTATAACATGAGGAAAAGGAAGAATAAAACCCCAAAATTTTAAAAGTTCCCTCCTGAGAGAAATTCGTTTAAAATAAAATCTACTTCTTGTTTTGGCAATGAAGGAGTAGCTTTCTAATGGATCAATTTTTGTACAGATAATAACTATAAAATCTGGATAACACCAACACACCCATAACTTAAGAAAAAAATACACTGCCCGAAGGCAGTGCAAGCGAAGTAGGGAAAAGTTGAGAAAGATTTACCCTTAGAAGAAAATGGAATGACACTGGATAAATTTTCATCACTTCATGGACGTTTATTTAAAGACAGCCTCAGTCGGCATCAAGCAGAGTTACTAAAACTTTGTATATTTCCTGCAGTCTCAATGGCTTGTGGAACTAGAGGACAGACTTTGAAGTGACCTTAGCAGCTACAAAATGTGGAGAGAGAGCCCAAATTATCTACAGAAGAAAAATGCTAAATTCTGCACTAGAACATCTGTTGAAGTCTCTGGGTGATCCCTGAACTCCTTACCTACAGAGAACATTACAAGCAACCCAGCAAGGCTAAAAGCACTGAACAGCAATTGCTACTGCTGCCCACCATGGGGAGACAGGGTTTTGAGTTTGATTACTGCCTGCTAAAACAATGACAACAGAATCAATACAGTCAGAGGAGCACAACATCAGACTTCAGTGCTGCACAATGTCCAGAATACAATCAAAATTACTAGACTACCAAGAAATAGGAAAATGTGACAGATAAGAGAAAAAGTATCCAATAAAGTCCAACCCCAAGTCAATGCAGATAATAGAATTAGTAAATAAGGTTTTTAAAAGCAGCTAATCATGGTGGCTCATGGCCTGTAGTCACAGCATTCTGGGAGGCTGAGGCAGGTCAACTGCTTGGGCTCAGGAGTTCAAGACCAGTCTGGGCAAGAGCAAGACCCTGTCTTTACTAAAAATAGAAACACTAGCCAGGAATGGTGGTGCATGCCTATAGTCCCAGCTACCTGGGAGGCCAAGGCAAGGGAGTACCTTGAGCCCAAAAGTCGGAGGCTGCTGTGAGCTATTATGTCATAGTACTCTACAAAGAGCCACAGAGTGAGACTTTGTCTCCAAAAAAATAAATAAAAGCAGCTACTATAACTATGTTCCAGAATAGAATTAGAAATAAATAAAAAATAGGAAATGTTGGCAGAGAAATTTTTAAAACCTATGAAAATATACACATAGCGGGAAAATTTTAATAATTTATTTTATATATGTGTGTGTGTATGTGTTTTGGAGGGACAGAATCTCACTCTGTTGCCCTGGGTATAATGCCATAGCATCACAGCTCACAGTGACCTCAAACTCTTGGGACTGAGCAATCTTCTTCCTCAGCCTCCTGAGTAGCTAAGACAACAGGCACCCACCACAACACCCAGGTATTTTTAGAGACAGGCTGTCACTCTTGCTTAGGCTGGTCTCGAACTCCTGAGCTCAAGCAATACACCCACCTTGGTTTCCCAGAGTACTAGGACAACAAGCCTGAGCCACCATGCCCAGCCTATTTTATATTTTAAAAATAATATTACATCTAGTTTCTTAATTAAAAAAATCATGTGTATGGCTTGGCACCCACAGTACAGTGGTGACAGCGCCAGCCACATATACGGAGGGTGGTAGGTTCAAACCTGGCCCAGGCCAGCTAAACAACTGCAACAAGAAAATAGCTGGGTGTTGTGGTGGGCACCTGTAGTTCCAGCTACTCGGAGGCTGAGGCAAGAGAATCGCTTAAGCCCAAGAGTTAGAGGTTGCTATGAGCTGTGACACCACGGCTCTCAGGGTGACATAGTAAGACTGTCCACCCACCAAAAAAAAAAAGTGAAGTTGGTCATATTAGTGCCATTATGTTGGAGTTTAAACAGCTTATATGATAGCAGATAGCCTGGTACAGACAGTATTGCATATTAAAAACACACACACGCAAATCTTAACTACAAAAATCTCCACGTGACCTTGAGTGAAACACTTAACCACAATGGCCCTTGTCTCCTTCCTCAAATGTGAGGTTAGAACTAAATAAATTGCATGCCTTTTGCTAAAAAATGTAGGTAAAATTTGCTGACAGTCCTAAACATCATTAGTATAAATGTTAAGACTGACATATAGATACTCTACTCATCACAGAACCCTGAACTAAAAGTAGTTGTGGAATCTTAATCTAATATATACTCTCTTCAGCAATTTCTCTATGGATCATTGAAGCACGTGTCCACCCCCAGATTCCAGCTTCCCCCCAGGAATACTTCTTACTGTGTCTCCTAAGAAGGGCTGAGATAAGCCTTGGCCTGGATGCTGTACTTCAGAGTAAACAAAAGTACCACTTTCTCCAAGTCTAGATTGAGCAGGATTGCATTTGGATATCAAAACAATTCATATTATACCAAGTTCCAGCAATGTTTGAAGAATAAGAAATAAATAAAATGTTTCTCTTCTACAGCCCATCAAAAATAAAGTAGGTGGTAACTGAATTGAAAATTTAATCAGAATGAGGCTCTAAGTATGTGCATTTTTTAAAACCCATTTATCTAATGTACTGTAATCCTAAAAAAAGGAATTTTAAAACTTTTGATCAGATGCTAGAATGTTAAACTCTGACAGAAAAAAAGAAAGGTTTTTGTAATTTACTGCTTTGCTTTTCCTTTTAAAGAGGCTAAGTTATTTATTTAATTTCCCTCTGTGGATTTTTTTCTCCTCTGACAAACAAGTGCCAAAAATGAAGACAAGCCAAATATATAAATTGCTTAAAAATGGATGTGAGTTTTAAAAAGTCACTGTTTTCACTTCACTGTGCTGAGCTGACAGTCTGGGCCGCCCTCAGGGTACTGGGTACATCAGCTTTCTATGCCCCTCAGCCATAGCTTCATACTTTAGTCCAGGGTTCCACTCACTAATATGCATCCCCAGAATATTCTTTTGATGACTGTGTCTTCCTATGGCATAAGCCTTGCCACAGATAAGAGGCCTCTACACCCACGAATAACACAAGGATGTATTTTACAGATGGAGAAGAAAGCAAGCTGAAACAAACACAAATGTTTGGGGACAGTGCCTACATGTGAACTGAGGCACTGGAGTATCTAAAGTAATGATATTAGTGACTACAAGTAGAAAAACTAGCCGGGCATCATGGTGGGCACCTGTAATTCCAGCTACTCGGGAGGCTAAGACACAAGGTTCACTTGACCTCAAGAGAATGAGGTTGCTGTGAGCTATGATAAGGCCATGGCACTCTCCCAAAGGTGACAGAGTGAGCCTCTGTCTCAAAAAAACCAAATAAATAAACAAAAACAAGTAATGGTATTAATAAGGTACTTGAAGGTACATAAAAGGAAATATATCCACACCTAAATCTGGTAGAAGAAAAAGATAATTTATGCCCATTCTAGTTTCACAGAATCACATAATCTTAGGTTTGGAAGGAAAATTAATTACAATTCATCTAATCTAACCACATTCCCAAAGCAGGGAATCCTGATTGTCGGCAATTCCCTTTAGAATTTCAGGAATTCATGCTAGAAGAGACTAAGTCTCAGTGGCCTCCACGATAAACACAGTTTTGTGGAAATTATTTTTGTTTTGATCCTAATTGCCTCAGAAATCTGGGTTATGAAAATTCATCTTAAACCTATGCATGAGGTCTCAGACCAGAATTACTAAAAATGCAGCATTCATCCATCTGGTCCACGGAGGGCAGGATGTTGTGAGCCATTCTGTGTATACTCTGTGCTGTTTGGGGAAGAAGTAAAAGGCATGGCTTATTTCTGTCCTGAAGGGATTCATAGTCTTAGGATAGCAACAAAAACTAAACATGGCCCAACACAGGCATGCACTTTATTTTTTCTCCCAGTCAAAAATGCTTAGAATATTGGAAAATAAGATCAATGCACATTGACCATCGACTGTGTGCTGAAAATGGTTAAAGAGTTCTGGAGTTATTTAGCTGAGAGAAGAGAAGCCTGGGGTAGAATTCAACTATTTTCTAGTCTATAAAACTTGTCTTAAATAAGATGCTGATCAGCCATTATTAATTTTAGAGAATGAAATAAAAGAAAACAGTATAGAAAGGTGGGGGGGAAAGCTAATCATTAGTATGTCACAAAGGAGTTTTTCTAGGGGAAGCTGTATTATGACCTCTTTAGATAATGTTATGAATAAGGTCAAGCATCTGTTTATCTTGACTAGACTGAAAAAAATATATGTATCAGGTTGGAAACAATGTCACTTGTCAGTATTTCTTGTATCGATGATATTAAAAATAAAATAAAATAAAATACAGAGTGGTCCAGAGATGGATAAAAGGAAAGAATGGTCCTTAAGAATTTCTGTGGCATTGCAATCAGTGTAACCTGGCTTATTGTACCCTCAATGAATCCCCAACAATAAAAATAAAAAAAATAAGAAAAGAATTTCTGTGGCTCAGTGAGTAGGGCGCCAGCCCCATATACCGAGGGTGGCAGGTTCAAACCCAGCTGCAACCAAAAAATAGCCGGGCATTGTGGCGGGCGCCTGTAGTCCCAGCTGCTCAGGAGGCTGAGGCAGGAGAATCACGGAAGCCCAAGAGCTGGAGGTTACTGTGAGTCCTGTGACATCATGGCACTCTACCAAAGGCGGTAAAGTGAGACTCTGTCTCTACAAAAAAAAAAAAATAATAATAATAATAATTTCCATTTTCTCTTATTTAGAGAGAATGAAAACAAATATGTGGGATCTACCATTGGTTTTAACATGGGTTATTTTCGCCCCTGGTAGTCTGTACCTCCTACATGTTTTCTCATGCCTTGATGTACACAATTCTAAACCCAAAGCCCATTAATCAAAACTCAAAGCTCATTGTCTGGCCTCCGTCAAGTTGAAAAACATTCTTTTCTCATAAGAGTTGAGGAAAGTTAACTACGGATTTATGATAGACTTGGAACAATGCAGACCTTAAAATACAATGTCTCCAGTTGCTACCAGACCACGCTGAACATGGTGCCAGTTTTCTTAAAACAAGTAACACTAAAAGAGGGGAGGTGTGTATTCTTTTATCTTTCTTTAAACCAGCTACCTTTTATGAGGCTGTTTAGTTTTCCTAAGCTGTAGTTTGTGGCTTTCCTTTGCTTCTAGTGAATGTTCTCAATTAGGAATATCAAACTCTACCAAAGCTCGAGGAGTCATGTGCATGGTACAACTGAACAGGGTATCACCTACGGGGTATCTGCTCTAAAGGATAGTCGGAATCGTGCAGTCACTAAACACAGTGCTGCTGAACAAACGTTTGGCAACATGCACATAATTGAAAAATAATAGTAATAATAATGCCAACACTCTCTATATGCCAGGTACTGTGTGAAAGTACCTAATAGAAGTAATGCCCGCAAGATGGAAGGCTAGGAAGCTGTGTATTCTTATTCCCTCGCTGAAGTAGTAACTTTAAAAAAAAAAAGTAGACTGATGAAAAAAGTTTATATGAGCTTTGGAAATTAGCGAAAAATCTATAGCTACCAAGTAAATGCCACTGCAAAAAAAAAGAAGCCACAATCAAATGTTGGGAAATACTGTAGGGGTTATTATACTCACCCATCTCTCACCCCTTCCACATTGTGGCATAGTCGGAAGGAAGTGGCACAATGCCCAGTGTCCTACCTAGGACTAGAAGGACAGTACAACATATTTTCAATGTTCTAACTTATTCCTGGTCTGTTCAAGGGATGGGTTTCTGTCTTGTCTGACTTGGAGCTCATACAGAAAATGGGAACATAGTTGGCATCTCAGGCTGGTGGAAACCATGGAAGGCAACGGTAGGTACCATGTTGTGTAAACTTTTCAGGGGAACTACAGACCCATAGACGTCTGGGGGTGAAGAGAACAATGGGCAAAGGAACACTCCAAGATCTCAAGAAGGAACTAGAAAGAAAGTTTGGGAAATTAATACATTTATTTTAAATCATTTTAGTAGAGGAGGGAGAAATTATGTAAAACAAAAAAGCAATAAATTTATTTATTTTTATTTTATTTATTTTTTTGAGACAGAGCCTCAAGTTGTCACCCTGGGTAGAGTGCCGTGGCGTCACAGCTCGCAGCAACCTCCAACTCCTGGGCTCAAGTGATTCTCCTGCCTCCACCTCCCAAGTAGCTAGGACTACAGGCGCCCACCACAATGCCTGGCTATTTTTTTGGTCACAGCCATCATTGTTGTTTGGCAGGACCGGAATGGATTAGAACCGACCAGCTCAGGTGTTTGTGGCTGGTGCCTTAACCACTTGAGCTACAGGCACCGAGCCGTATTTATTTATTTTTAAACAGAGTTTTACTCTATCACTCTGAGTACAGTGCTGTGGCATCATCATAGCTCATAGCAACCTCAAAATCCTAGGCTCAAGTGCTCCTCTTACCCCCCAAGTAGCTGGGACTACACGTTCTCACCATGACATCCAGCTAGTTTTTCTATTTTTAGTAGAGACAGGGTCTCACTCTTGCTCAGGCTGGTCTCAAACTTCTGAGCTCAAGCAATCCACCTGCCTTAGCCTACCGGAGTGCTAGGATTACAGGCATGAGCCACCACACCTGGTCAAAAAAATTTACATAGGTCCATACAGGGCACATGCCTAAAAAAGACCTCAGAATATCTTAAACCTCACTTCAAGTTGATTCCAAAGCTGAATGGCTAATTAATTACAATCTTCTATGCTAGTCTTCTAAGATTAGAAAGGTGGATATGTTTTCAATGCCCAGTAAATAATCATAAGATGTATAATGTAACATGGTCCAATGAAAAGAACAAAATAATTTCCAAAAGCCTTTCCAGAAGAAAAGAGGCAAACTTACTAGGTAGAGACTTTCAAAAAGCTATCTCAGAGATGTTCAAAGAGCTAAAGACAAAGAAGGACAAAGAACCAAGGGAAATGAGGAAAATGACATACAAATAAAATGAGTATCAACAAAGAAATAAAAATTATATTTAAAAAGAAATACTGGAGCTTGAAAATATAGAGACTAAATTAAAAATTCACTAGAAAAGCTCAGTGGCAGACTCAATCAGGCAAACAAAAGAATCAGTGAATTTAAAGACAGGTCATTTCTTGTGACTCTGAAGCAGAAAGGAAAAAAGTATCAAGAAAAGTTACCAAACCCTAGAGGACTTCAGTGCATCATCAAGCAGACAAAATATCATCATGAGAGTCTCAGAAGGAGAGAGAGAGAGAGAGAAAGGGACAGGGAGGTTATTTGAAGAACAAAAACTTTCCAAACATGAAGAAAAATATGGATTTTCAAATACAGGAAAAAGTCTAAGCAGAAAGAACCTAAAGAAATCAAGACACCTCATAAACTGTTGAAAGTCACAATGACAAAGCAGCAAAAGGAAAGTGAATTGTCATATACAAGTTACCCACGACAAGCTGTAAGCTGATATCTCAGCAGAAACCTCACAGGCCAGCATCAATAAGATGATAAATGTAAAGTCCTCAAAGAAAAACAAAAACTGACAAATAAGCATTCTATATCCAGCAAAACTGTTATTTAAAGAGGAAGAACCAAAACCAAACAGTTCACTACCACTAGTCTTGTTTTAGAAGAAATGCTAAAGAATGTCTCTCAAAACAATTTCAAGAGAATGTCTCTCTTGAAACAATATACTCGAGAATAACTCAAAACTATCAAAATAAAAACTTCTCTGGTAAAGGTAAATGCACAAAGAAAAATGTAAAAACAGTATAAATTTTGGCTTGTAACATTACTTTTAATTCCTATAGTTAAAAAGCAAGAGCATACAAATGATTATAAGTCTTTGTTAACAGAAACATAATATATGAAGATATAATTTGTGAGTTCAATATCATAAAGTGGGAAGGGAGAACTGTAAAGGAGTTCTGTATGTGAGTGCAGTTACCTTGGTATCAATTTTAACACCGATTGTCATAACTTTATGATATTGTATGTAATCCCCATGGTAACTGCAATGAAAATATCCACCCAATATATACAAAAGGAAATAAGAAGAGATCAAAGTGTGTTACTATAAAAAAATCAATTAAAGACAATGAAAAAGAGTAATGCCAAAAATGAGAGACAAAACCCTCTAAAACATGCAGAAAACATAATAAAATGTCAAAAATTGTGTCCCTATCAGTAATGACTCCCTGAGCAAAAGACATGGATTGGCAGAATGGATTAAAAGACAGAATTCAAGTATATGCCATCTATAAGAGACTCACATTAGACTTAAAACTATGCGTAAGTTGAAAGGATGGAAAAAAAAAAAATGTCATGCAAATGTAATCAAAATAGAACAAGAAGACCATACCAGACAGAATAGACTTAACTGTTATAAGAGACAAAGAACAATATTATACAGTGATAAAAGGGTTAATTCACCAAGAAGATATAACAATTATAGGTATCTATACCAAATTTGAGAGTTTTAAAATGTGAGGTAGGAAAAAAAATAAAGGGAGATAAATCTGCAATAGTAGGAAACATTAATACATTGTTTTCAATAATAGAACCACCAGACAGAAGATTAAATTAGGAAATAGAGAAATTGTTTCATTAGGAGTATCACATTTGCATGAATTTAATCTGGCCATAAGTGCTTTTAAATCAACTTTGCTTCAAAACAGAAAGTCAAAATCAGCAATGCACCACTTTTTATAGAACAATTCAAATAAGATGTTGCTACAACAATGACAAGAAAGGGAATAGAGGAATTGAATGATACTATATCCAACTGGACCAGACACACACAGAGAGAGCAGAACACTCCACCCAGCAATAGCAGAATATGTATTATCTGAGTGCACCTGCAACAAATAGGTCAATAAATTTTACAAAGCTACACAAATTATCTTCACACAATGAAATGACAGAAAATCAGCAGCAGAAAGGAAAGTAAAAACAAAATTTAATAGTATGTCAAAATTAAGCAACACGTTTTTGAACCAAAGAAGAAACGGTAAGAAAAATTACACAATATATTATCTTGAGACAAATAATAAAAACATAACATACCAAAACTTACCATATGTGGCAAAATCAGTGCTGAGAGGAAAACGTACAGTTGTACAAGTTTTTTTAATTTTTAGAAAGGTCTCAAGATAACCTAACTTTACACTTTAAGAAACTAAACAACAAAACAAGAATACACTAACCCCAAATCCAGCAGAAGGAAACAAAGATCAAAGACAAATAAAATTTTAAAAATAGAAAAATAGAGAAATTAGTAAAATTAAAAGTTTTTCTCTGTTTGTGGGACTGCAAACTGATACAGCCATTTTGGAAAGAAGCATAGAGACTCCTCAAAAAACTCAAAATAGACCTTCCATGTGATCCTGCAATTTCATTACTGGGCATTGACCTGGGGGTGGGGGGTGAAAATCATTTTACCATAGGACATATGCAGCAGAATATTTATCACAGCTCAACTCACAGCCATCAAGACACGGAAGCAACTCAAATGCCCACCAATCCACGAATGAATTAACAAACTAGGCTATATACATCACATGATTACTATTCAACAATAAAAAAGGAGGAGACTTTGCATCTTTTATATTAACCTGGATGGAGTTGAAACACATTCTTCTTGGTAAAGTATCCCAAGAATGGAAAGGCAAGTCTCCAATGTACTCAATACTAATATGAAGCCAGAAGATGAACTAATACACGCCCATGGAGGAGAAAAAAAACTCAATTCAAGATGGGGGGAAGAGGGAGGTGGAGGGAAGAGGGACCTATGTGCTCCTACCTGATGGGCACAATGTAAGGGTACATGGCACACCTTCTGAGGGACACAACTGCAACAGGGACCTTACCTAGCAAATGCAAACACTGTAATCTAATCATTCATACCCTCATATTAATCTGAAATTTTAAAAAAGAGTTAGTTTTTCTCAAAGAACAAAATTTTACAAACTTTTAGCCAGAATAACTGAAAAAATACAGAAGACAAATTCAGAATAAAAACCAGAAGTTACCACTGGTAACTGATTTCTGATTTCACAGAAATAAAAAAAGATTGTAAGAAGACTGAATCATTAACCAAAAAACTCACAGCTCACAAGATAAACAAACCTAGAACCAGATGGCTTCAATGGTAAATTTCATCGAATATTAACAAATTAACACCAACCTTCCTTAAACAGTCCCAAAATATTGAAGAAATGGAAGTAACTTTCTATGTCAGCCTAGGAGGTCAGCATTTTTCTGATACCAAAGCAAGACAAAAATATAACAAAACCAAATTTAAAAAATAAAAAGCATATTAAAAGGACTGTAGACCATGACAAAACGAGATTTATTCCTTATATGAAAAACCATTCGATATTGGAAACTCAAGCTATGTAATAAGCCACAATTAATGAAATGAAGGGGAGCAAAAAATACAGTCTTAAGTTAGAGAAAGCATTTGACAAAATTTAACCCACTTCATGATAAAAAAAATTCTGCAAACCAGAAAAAATTACCCTGCCTCAACATTACAAGGGTTAAACATGAGAAATCCACTGGTAAAATTATACTTAACAGTGAAAGACTGAAAACTTTTTCTCTAAGATCAATAACAAGACAAGGACGCTTGCTTTCACCACTTATACCCAAAATAGGACTAGAAGTACTAGCCAGAGAAATTAGAAACGAAAAATAAAAGGCATGTAGATTTGAGTGGAATAAGTAAAATTATCTCTGTTGGTTAGAGGACATATCTGTAAAAACTTTAAATATCATACACATGCCCACACACAAAACAATGTTAGAATAAATCAATTCGGCAAAGTTGCAGCATACAAATAAACATGCCAAAATTGGTTGCATTTTGATCTACCAACAATGAACAATCTAAAAAGGAAATTAAGAAAAACAATTCCATTTGCAATGGCATCGAAAAGAAAAAAATACTTATTGATAAACTTAAGCAAGGAAAAAAAAGTACAGTGAAAACTACAAAATATTCCTGAAATAAAGAAGATAGAAATAAATGGAAAGACATCCCATGTTTATGAATTTAAAATTTCAAATTGTTAATATGTCAGCTCTATCCAGGGAAATCTAAAGATTCAATATAGTCTTTACAAAATCCCAATGACATTTTTGTAGAAATAGAAAAATCTATCCTAAAAAGCATAAGAAAACTCTAGGAATACTGATAGTTAACAAAATTGTGAAAAACAACAAAGATGGAGGTGTCACATGTCCTTGTATCAAAATTTACTACAAAGCTATGGTAACCAAAACAGTATGAAACAGGCATAATAACAGACATAGATCAATGGAATAGAATAAAGAGCCCAGAAACAAACCATAAAATACATTGTCAAAAGATTTTTGGCAAGGGTATCAAGACCACTCAATGGGGAAAGGAATCATTTCAATAAATAGCTTTTGAAAACCAGATATCTACATGCAAAAAAGTGAAACTGGACCCTTACTTTATAAAGTATAAAACTAACATGTAAATGCCAAAACTACAAAAAAATCTTAGAAAACATGCAAAAAATCTTGACATTGGATTTAACAGTGATTTTTTTTAGATATGACACCAAAAACACAAGCAACAAAATATAAAGTAGATGGATTTCAAACTTAAAATTTAAAACATTTGAGTATTTGTTCATTAAATACTATAAACAGTGAAAAGTCAACCTATGGAGAGAGATTAAAATATTTGCAAATCATACATCTAACAATGGATAATATCCAGAATACATAAAGAACTGTTCTATCTTAACCCCAAAAAAATAATTTAAAAATGTACAAAAGGCTTTAATAGACATTTTTCAAAAGGAAGACGTACAAATAGCCAGTAGGTACATGAAAAGATCTCTAATTATAAAGAAATGCAAATCAAAGTCACAATGAGATATCATTTCATCCTGCTTTCAAATATGGCTATAACCCGCCCCCCCCCAAAAAAAAAAAAAAAAAACAGAAAACAAGTAAACAGAAAATAATCCACGTAGTGGGGAGGATGTGAAAAAATTAACATCTTTGTGCGTCACTGGTGGTAATATGATAAAATGGTGTAGCCATTGTAGAAAACATGGTGTTTCCTCGAAAAATTAAATATAAGATTACCATATGGTCCAGGAATTTCATGTCTGTATATATACCATCCAGAAAAAACTTAAAGCAAGGAAATGAAGATATTTTTTATATCTGCACTCATAGAAGCATTGTTCACAATACCCAAAAAGTGGAAACAATCCAAGTATCTGTCCATCAAGATGAATGGATAAACAAATGAAGTGTGTACATATGTACCTACATGTATATGTTGTATGCATACACACATAATGCAATTTTTTTTCTTTTTGCAGTTCTTTGGCCGGGGCTGGGTTTGAACCCACCACCCTCCAGTGTATGGGGCCGGCACCCTGCTCCTTGAGCCACAGGCACCGCCCTTACACAATGGACTATTAACCATACTTAAAAAGGAAATTCAAACACATGCTGTATCATGGATGAAACTTTAAGATATGCTAAGTGAAATAAGCCAATCACAAAAGGACAGCTATTGTAGGATTTTATGGTATCAGTTACCGAAACTCGCTGTATTTATAGAGACAAAAAGTAGAATGATGGTCTCCAAGGACTGGTGGGAGTAGGAATTGGAGAATTCCTGTTTAATGGGTACAGAGTTTCAGTTTGGGAAGATAATGGAAGTTCTAGAAAGATGATGGTGATGGCGGCATCATGATAGGAATGTATTTGATGCTACTCAAGTAGACACTTAAAAATGGTTAAAATGTTAAATTTTGTTTTATGTATATTGTACCACAATAAAAATGGTCTCGATTTTAAAAAAGCATTTTTGAGCCTTTTGATATGTATTGCTCTCCTCAGTATTCCTTATTTTATTCCTTCCCAATGTGTAAGAACTCTGCTTCACAACACTAAATATTTAAAATCCCTTTTCCTTAACTAAATTTTAAACCTTATAGATGCTATCTCCGAAGAGGGGACAAGGGCATATGCTAGATTCTAGCTCTCTCAATAAACATAGCAATTCAATTAAGGTATGCTGAAGACATGCTATCAGCTTAGAGTTTAGCAGATAGAATAGATGGACCAAAAAGTATTATAGACCCTAATTATGTATTGTCCAGGCAAAGTAAGAAAAATAAGATAATCAGATATAATGCTGACTGTAAAAACTATACAAATTACATGCAAAGATTTCAAGAGGACCCAAACATTTAAAGAAGGCTTCAACAAAGTGCAGAGGTAGTTGGCACTACAGGTAGGTAGCACCATATCAAGATAATTTTTTATTTTTTGTAGAGACTGCATCTCTCTTGCTCAGGCTGGTCTTGAAATACTGAGCTCAAGGGATCCACCAGCCTCAGCCTCCAGAGTGCTGGAATTACAGGCATGAGCCACTGGGCCTGGCTTTATTTAGAGGACCTTGAGTTCATCTGTCCAACAAATGCTTTCCAAGTATCTGACCATCAGCTTTATGCTGGGTACTAGGAGTTGGGGGTTACAGCAATATACTTCCTTTATGGAGTTCACATTGCCCAAGGTCATAAATTTCATGGTGGAATAGCCAAGAGGGAGTAAATTTGGTGGTTGATTGTGGGCTCTGGAGTCATGAAAGTCAAATCCCAGTTCTCTTATTTATTGGCTGACCTTGAGCAGATTAAATAGCCTCTCAGAACTTCAATTATAAAGCAAAGATAATAATATCCTCTTATCTCATGGAAATATAGGAGTATAAAGGAGATAATCTATGCAAAGTATGTAGCTGAGCCCAGCAAATGCCAGTTATCACATTGTCATGTTCAATTTTTTGTCTCATATTTTTGGTATAAATGTATATGTCTATTTCCTGATGTCTATTTCCTGTTTTCAGAGATTAAAACTATGTCTTAGTCATTTGTTTAGCTGTAATGTCTCGCAAAATAAAATGTCTGCTGAAATGAATGAAATCAGTAGATTTGATTTCAAACTTGGGGTCTCTGAATCATAATGTTACATATCACACGGTTCAATCAATTACATCATCTTAAAGGAAAGTGGCTGTTCTGTCCCTCTCTCCTCACCTATCAACAATGGCACCTCTATAGACGATGGAAAAGTAAATAAACTTTCCAACATGTAAAGTTCCGAATTTGTGGCAGGCAGAAAGAAGAGAGAAGTCTGCTGGAAGGCAAGTCTAATACTTGAAAAGTTAACAACAATGTCACCCAAGAGAAATCAAAAGATCACTCAGGACCAGTGGCTAAGTAATTAGAACAGAAAACAAGCTATTTAGATTCAAGGAATGTGAAATCATTGTGGTTTTGTTGATTTTTTTTCTGGAAGTAATACAACCTGAACCATGACCTTGGCAAATGAGTAGCCTTCATCAGCAGGAGACCAGGGGAGACAATGAATGTGAGATTAGGAAACCCCTTTTGTTGAAGCAAAAGGCCATTCTCAGGGGAAAGTGGGAGAACAAAGCCAACCAGATAGCTTGGGGTTAAACAATGACAACATTCACCAGCCAAAGAGTTTCCAACTCATTCCTCTAGTCAAATACCAGCCATGTGTTTTTTTCCCCCCTCACTTTACAGAGTGTACAAAAAACACATTTCTTTATACATATAGTAAACCTAGATGAATTTCAATTGCATTACACTAATACTTCAGGTTCAGTTACTTGGGTTTGGGAAGGCCACAGTAGGGAGGAAGGAAGAAGGTGGCAGAGTACCCTGGCTAATGTCTAGGGGATAAAACAGGTCCCATCAGGGCTCCGGAAGGAGCATCTCATCCCACGTAGGCTGTAGAAGAGAATGAAAACCCACAGCTTTAAAGACTCCAGGTGTATTCTCTGTTAAACAGTTTTTTTTGTTTTTTTTTTTTTTTTTAATTAAATTTAATTAAAAAAAAAAAAGGTATTTATAGTTTGGTACCCAAAAAAATTTTTTTAAGTCAAATACTGCTATTTTTCCCTTCCCAAAAAAGTTCATTCAAAGAAGCTGCTGCTTTCGCATCTGTTACATATTTGAACATTTGTGAACTATGAATTAACCCACTGCTGTTCTTGATGACGTCTGAGAGCACTGGGTCCCCGTGTGCCCCACAGACAGGGGCTTCTTGCCACCAAATAGCCAGGCCCAACATTGGGCAAAATGCACAGAGTATCGATGCCCTTAGACAGCTGATGGAAGAGAACCACAAGGATGAAAAGTGCAATTATAATAGAATTCATGATATGAACAGAAGTTTCCACAGACTTCCTAAGTACCCTTTGAGCTGTCCATAACTCAAATCACTCGCTCAACCCACGTCTCCATCCTCAGTTCTGTGATCATGTCGCAAAAGTCTAAGAAAAGTCCCCAAGCAAGTCAAATAAAAAGGAATTACATATATTTGTCCATTTGTAGTTATTATTTCAGCAGTTATGTTCTCAGCATCTACAATGGTCCAAGTTCTGGGTTCATAATTTTCTTGATGAGTAGAAGGAAACCTCCTTAAAACAAAGAAGAACAGAGAGGAAACTAAGGAGCACAGAGGATCGCCCCTCACCAGTGACAGGGGCTTCAGACAGATTAAGTGGTGTCAGACTCATTTCACCAAATTGGGGCCTGCACCTGGTACCATATGTCCTAAGTGGCGGGACTGGTGAATAAGCCCAGGTCTCTGACTCCCCAGCCTTTTTCTGTGACTCTACAAATCCACGGTGCCCAATCGCATTGGCCAATCCTTCAGTGTGTGTGTGGGAACCTTGGGAAGCAGTGTGGTGAGGGGAAAGAGAAGCAGCTTTGTGTATGTAATAATAGATCATTTGTAGAATAATAGATCTGAGTCCCCAATTCCTTGCCACTTACTACCTTGGCCATTTTCTCCAGAAGGGGCAGCAAGCAACACCTCAGGTAAGCCTCCTAGTATCTGGCACATGGGAAATTTTGCCAGTAAAAGACGTCATGGGGTTGGGGGGGGGGGCGGGTAAGGGTTTAGTGCAAATTTTGGTGTTATCATTTGAAATGAAGTGAAAGTTTTAAAACCGATGACGACACTGCAAGTGCTTCCGCTATAGTGATGTTTAAGGCTCCACGTGGTCCTTGCTGTGTCCCTGTCCACGGTCTGTCAGAAGGAGGAAGGCAGTCCTATGCTGTGGAGCACGGCCCATGGGCCACATCCTGAGCTGCCAGAGCTCTACCTACAAAGGCAAGATGCTTATGCGGAAGAAGGGACCCTGGGACAGGAAGCAGAGGCTAGAAGATGTCGTAAGGTAACAGCAATCTTCCCCATTCCCACATGCTAGGATCTTTCTGGAGAACAGGAAAGCTTTGACTGCTGCTATTGCCATGAGGCATGAGCAGAGCCTCCGAAGCCTTCTAGGATTTAGCCTCGGGGAGCTCTGGCTGGGGAGAGGACTGTCACATCCAGATGACTGACTCAGATGAGCTCTCTGAACCAGATTTAAGTGACAGTGAAGCCTTAGGGAAAATGGCCAAAGCAAATGGGATTAGAGTATGAATCATGTCTGGCCTAGGGCCCTTCCAGGCACTTTGGCCCCAAGAGATAATGGGTTGCACTGAGGCAGCCAGCAGAAAAGGTTTCATGATACACATTTACGAAGACTGTTCATTTCTCCCCCAGCCCCCTTTCTGCCTTTGAACTCTTCAGCAGCCTCCTTTGAGGTTGAGATGAAGACTGTAGTAAAGCAGGGTAGTATGTTCAGCTGCTCTGCAAGTGAGGGTAGCGGATGTTATAGAAAAAACAATTATCAATAAGCAGGAAAGTTCATGGTGAGGCATAAGCACCATCCCATGGGAAAGAGGCAGGCTGAGCTGCCAGGAACTGAAGGTGAGGGCTGCCCCCAGACGAGCCTCCATGGACCTGGAACAGGGGATGAGTTGGCAGCCCTGCTGTCCCACTAAACCAGTGATTGTAAACCAGGGATTTTCAACCCAGGTGCTGAGACACACCAGCGTACCAAGAGAGGATCTCAGGTGTGCCACGAAATGTTTTTAAAGTTCATTAATTAAATTATTTTCAAAAGAAGTTCAAAGCAAAGTGTATTTTTTTTTTTTTACTTTTTTTTAATCAACATGATTTAAGTGTGCCATGGATGTTTAGCTATAGGCTCAAGTGTGCCATGAGATAAAAAAAGGTGGAAAGTCACTGCTGTAGGAGAATTGCTCTATTCATTCACTCCAAGGTATGAGTTACCAAGTAAGGGCTACTTCAGGAGTTATTTGGTTCGATACCCTCATGCTATGAATGGTCTGAAAAAACTACAGTCATCTGCCAAACAATGAGGTTTCAGTTAATGACCGATTACGTAGATAATGGTCCTGTAGGATTATGATAGTGTTTTTACATGCCTTTTTATGTTTAGGTATGGTTAGATATACAGAAACTTAACTGTTGAGTTACAACTGCCGACAGCATTGGGGGAGCAATGTGTGTCATAGGCGACGCCATCTAGTTTTGAGTGAGTACACTGATATTCACACAATGGTGACCCATGACTAATGCAAAAAGTCTTGTAACGCATTTCTTTTTTCTCCGTTTCCACCCCATTAGAGCCTCAGCCCCTTTCAATTCATGCCATCTTTTCCCAACACGTTTGCTTTTCCTAAACAATTGTTCTGATGGTTTTATCTCTTTGCAACCAAATCTTCACAAGTTTTTCATTGCTTTCAGGAAACATCCATAGCTCTATATTTGACTTCCAGACTCCTGAGTCTAAACCCAAGTGGGTTTTTAGGCCAGTCAGTGCCCTAGTCCCCAAAACAGAAGTTCCCCCACAGCTCAGGTGTCTCTCTCACCGTTCAGCATGAAGACACCTCAGGTAGCTAGCTGTACATCTCACCTGGCATGTGCTGTTTATTCTACCTTCACCTGCCCATTCTCAAGCACTGTCAAATAGGACATCTTGGCAACACTTTTCCTCAGCCATCTCAGTCCACAATAATCCTCCCACCTCTACATAATCACGACTCTTACCATCCCTGACCTTTAGACACTACCGCCATACCTTAGGCCCCCTTTCTGTTTCCATTTAGTCTTCCTAAATTACACCATCATAATCTGAACTCTTGAACTTACAAATTGATTTACTCTGCTGTCCCTGCAATCTCAGAACAGAAACCACCATCTCTAAGAGGCAACCTTCACCAGCATGTGTTGACTCAATGGCTCTCACCTGAGGCCCATGAAGCTCTAAGATACTAGAGAATTTTAAGTTCCAGCAGCCAAGTTTAGAATCCCAGCTGGAAAGAAAACAACATGATTTCCTCATAAAAGAAAACACTCTTCACAGCTTTTGACCATCACTCCCTTGAGAATGAGCTGAACTAATGAGTCCATTAGAATTAATTAGACTAATGTGAAATTATTTGCTTAATCTAGAGACAATCTCACAGTGGAGGGAGTCCCCAGGGAGGAGCTGACCAGAGGGTGAAAAAGCTGCAGCTTCTCTGGCCCCTGTTGCAGATGCAGGATCACAAAGCTGCTCCCGGACAACCTGCCAAATGTCTCTAGGAATCAGGGCAGGTGAGGCAACTGGAAAAGTGTGATATTTCTTCTTTTTCTTGTCTGCGGCCCTGGGCAACAGTAAGATTTCTGGAAACCCATCAGAGTGCTGTGAATCTGCCAGTCATCCTGAAGTGGGCTTGACCCTCAGTACATCTGACCGAGAGAGCTGATCTTTTCATTGCCCTTTGGCAGATCCTACCTACTGGCTGACTTTTGAAGGAAAAAAGAAAAGAGTAACTGTTGAAAGAAAACAGGGATGGAAATGCTTCCCTTTGTGCCTTGCTCAGGACAAGCTCACATTTGCATTTCTAGAGATGCTTGAGAAGGCTTTTTTTTGACTGGAGAGATCATTCAAGGTCAACGCAAATAAACCTGGTGTCTGGTACAGACTCCCTCCAAGAAGGCAGAGAGTTTGCAGATTCTGTTCATTGAGCTGACCGTCAACCCAACAAACTGACTGCATCCCTACTATGGACAAGATTTTGTGCCAGATGATGTAGTGTTGTAGGTGCCACAGGCTAAGACATGAAGACATGGCCCCTGTCACTGAAGACAGCACAGTCTATCTGGGGAAGTATGACTCAAGAACATTAAAGGCAGCTAGCGACAGTGTCAATGAGTCATTCAGAAAACAAACCAAATCTGCAGCTCAGCACTGGGAGGGATCACTAGGGACTGGAATGTCCAGGGACGAAGGGTTTCCCAGGAAAAGTCACACTGAAGTCAAACTTGAAAAAAAAGATTTCAGGGAAACAGAAGAGCGGCCTGCAGAAGCAATTGAAGGTTTATGTAAGAGAGTGAAGAAGCTCTGAACCTACTGATATGGAGTGATCTCCAAGAAATACCATCAGATAAGAAGGCAAGATGTGGAACTTGATGTGTTATACACCATCATTTATGCCGGAGAGAAAATGTTACTTGTATATGCATGGAAAATTTTCCAAAGGATACTTAAGAACTGGTGACACTAATTGTATTGGTAGAAGGGAGCTGGCTGGCTGGGGCACAGGGACCGAAGACAGACTCTTCCCAGCTATTTCACTGTAGTCCCTTCTGTGCCTTTTGAATTTTGAAACTTTTTTTTTTTTAAGAGAAAAAAATGGAGTGAAATGAGCAATATAGTACTCAGAATATTTTATACACTACTCAGGCCGAAACAGAAGGATTATGCAAGAAAGATCAGGGAGAGAATTAGATTAGTGAAATATTTCCATAACATTACAGGATGGGGGGCTAAAATCAAACAGGATATTTCTGAAATATGGATGTGGACATGGAAGGCAGATGGAAGTCAGGATATGCTGAGGACAGAGGGAACACAGGCACCCCCAGCATGTGGCGTAAGGTCTGGATGGGGGCATCAAAGTGAGAACGGAAACGAAGCTTAATGTATTTACTTTTTTCTACTGGAGAAAAGACAAGTGACCCCTTTTGTCACTTTTTTCAGAGATGAGGATTTTGTAGTTGCTTTTCTGTTCTGTGCTAAATACACTAATCCTCTACAAATTCCAGAAGCCAGGCCAAGCTGGGTGAGATTTGGGGGCACAATGTGACCTTTTCAACAGAAGCACATTTCTCTGCATCATCTTCTCATCATACAGAATTAGGAGGCAACGGGCCATGAGTCTTGGAGGAAGCAACACTACTGTTAGATGCATCCCAGGTCCAGCACAAGGAAGCCCTGGCAATATTTAAGGACCAGCATTTCAGAGAGTCATTGCCCCCTGGGCAAAGGTGGAGAAAGGGCTCTCTACCAGGAAGCCAACCAGTCACTTGCAGAACGATGGGACCCAGACCAGGCAAACTCCAGTCTGGGGCTGCCATCTCCTGTTTTGGAGGGTCGGGGGTGCTCTCTGAACCCCATCAGCCCAGCTCTGCAGGGTATCTTGCTGAGTTTTAATGCCGAGGCTGCCAGCAGAGTCTCAAATAGTCCCCATATCTGAAAATAGCCCGTGGCAATTATGCTTTGTCTTCCTACTGCAAGGAATCCTTTCATTTTTCTCATCTGTGAAGACAAATCCTCCAGTGTTTATGGCAAATGAAAGTCCAAGATTGGCCAAAAATATGTGAGCAGACCCAGTAGCAAGTGGCACTATCCTCCTCTGGGTAGGGGGATGTGACATGATCCTAGACCCTGAGCCGAGAGCACTGCCTACAGCCACCCTTCCTCAAACTCCCACCCAGGCCTCTAGCAACCTGGCACCCTCCCCAGCCTCACCACACAAACATGGCCCACAGCATCATCTGTGCCTGGACAGAGTTCACAGAGGGTGGGACTGCAGACGACACTTCAGGAACAATGTGTCTTGCAGAGCAGGGTAAAAGCAAACTTGGTTCATCCCATAATACTCTCAACATGCTTCTACCACCAGAACTGTGGGGGTTATTGCAAGCAATCAATTCTGCAGAGTACACAGTTGAATGTCCTCTAACTCAATGCAATTTCAACACTATCCACCTGGAGACAGCGTCAGGTTCTCCAGGTTAAAGACTGTTCCCCCCAACAGACACACTTTCAAGAGGGCAAAGTTTAGAGGAAAGGAGCCCAGAGCTTCCATGCCCTCCCTGGGCTTAGCCACCCTCCAGGGGCCTTCCTGTGTCAGCAACTTGGAAGCTCACCCAGCCCTACTCTTTGGGATTTTTACTGGAGGCTTCATTATGGAGGCCATCGGCGATTTACGTAACCATCGGCCCCTTTCCCTTTCCACCTTGCTTTTTTTCCAGCCCCCATCTAGAAGCAATGAAGGAGTTGCTAGCCAGCCATCAACCCATTAGCATACAAAGACATTGCTTTGGAGATTTTAACGACTTTAGGAGTTGTATGCCAGGAAACTGGGAAGATGACAAAATATAAACTCTATAATACCACACCATCCTAGGCCACCTCTGGATCCTCATTTTGACCGCCTGCCCCTGGGCAGGCGAGAAGATTGAAGAGGTTGACAGCAGAGAACAAGAGCACAAAAAATTACCCCAGTCTCACATTTTAAATAAACCCAGATATGGATGGCCGAGGATTAGGACATGGCCTCCACTGAAAACAAAACACATTGTGTCTGTTTGATAAAAGGACACTCGCTTTCTCCAGCAGCATCCAAGTCCCTGTGAAAATGTTTGTTCGGTCTTATTTTAAAATCATGATGCTAAATAGGTTTGCTGACTTTAGCATTTGTTTGTGGTTTTAAATAATTTCAGCCCCTTTAAAAAAATTGGATTGCTGAGTCACAGACAGAGGGAGACAAAGAAATAGGAGTTGAACAATGTTGCTTCGTACTTTGTCACTACGAAAATAAAAAAAAAACCTGCAGAGAACAAAGGGAAACAAAAGCAGAGGAGAGTGAAAGAGAGGGGAGTCATTTGGAGGTCTATATGGATAATCTTCCTGATTGTCCCACACAAGCCCCAGAGTTCAGGCTCATGTGATGAGCTGGGTCCCACTTTTTTTTTTTTTTTTTTTTGAGACAGGGTCTCACTCTGTCACCCAGCTGGAGTGCACAGGCACAGTCATAGCTCACTGCAACCTCAAATTCCTGGGCTTAAGCAATCATCCTGCCTCAGCCTCCTGAGTAACTAGGACTACAGGTACATAGCACCATGCCCAGCTAATTTTTACATTTTTTGTAGAGACGGGGGTCTTGCTATATTGCCCAGGCTGGATTTGAACTTCCATCCTAAAGTCAACTCCCACTTCCGCCTCCCAAAGTGCTGGGATTACAGGTGTGAGGCATCACGTCAGGCCTCCAAGCCTATTTCTAAACGAATCAATTACAGAGAAAGAATCCAGACCTGGGTCACTGTCTGTGTCTGAAGCCAAAGTACAAGGCTGAGCTGGGGCGAGGGTTGGCTTTCTAGGAGCTGTCTAGATGTTTACAACGAAAAACAGAAGGGAAAGATACAGTGCAAATTTATAAGGCTTTCTAAAAGCCCCCTATATTTAGCACAGGATTTTAGAGACTGACACTTTTATAACATGACATTTGTAATTGAAATGGATTAAACTAGTTGAGAATAAGTTTAGCTAGACATGGTAAAGGCAAAGCTATTATCGACTAGCTAAGATTAGATATAGCATGCCGGATGACCCCTCCACCTTTTTGTATATTTTTCTACTTAGTCTCATTTTGTTAAATAGGTCAATTAGCTTATATCTTGTCATTATAAATAGCTATGTTTTTATGTAAACATTAATATTCCTTGTGGGTCTGATTCCTGCCCGAACTGATGCACACTAGATGTGGTTTAAGCTAAGCACATCACAGTCGGCTAGAAAACAGCACAGCGCAGGTGGGAAAGTGAACGGACTCTTAACACAGGTTCCAAAGATCACAGCTGTCGATCGTCTCTGCTTGTATCAAATTCCCCCTACTTTTAAAGTGAGCACTGAAGGTGCCATTCCTTTTATGAATTCAGAAAGCCATTATCAGTCACCAGCTATTGACCAGCAACTGCTCTAGGTAGGCATGGTTACCCTCAAAGAGGTTACAGTCTAACCTCTTCGGTCAAACGTGGGTAAAATCCTAGGGTGCTGTGGCAGCACAGAGAAGGCATCGCAAACCTCCCTGAGGCCGGGGCACAGGGCCTGGGAAGAATTATTCCTGGACAGATGGAAACCTAAAGAAGGGTCGGGGGACCACAAAGGGTAGGGAGTAACTCGGGGGGACACGCAAGGAGGCCCATGCTCCTAAGTGTTTACCGAGCAGGGAGCCTGGTGATCACTGAGGCTGAGGAGGTGGGTGGCCTACACACTTCTCCCTGAATACAGCCTGGAGTCCCAGCAGGGGCTTTGCCAAGCAGGCAGAGACACAAGCCGCCCCCAGGGGATGGTGAACACAGCAGTAAGGACCACGCTGACCTGACCAAGGCAAGGGACAAGAAGAAGGGGAAGTGGGACAGAGGCAGTGGGGAAGTATTCCAGAGATTGAAATAATGGGGCTGGGTGGGACAGAAGGAACAGGCGTGGGGAGTTAAGAGGGAACGACCTTGAGCTTTAGCTTGTGACCTTAACTGCACCTCACCACTTCTGAAAACACCAGTGTCCAGAGACTTTTCTATCTGTACCAGCCAACACTGATCCAGGAGCAATCTCAGACCCACACAGCCACCAGCTCCTTCCAAGATTTCCAAGTCAAAAAGCCAATCGCTTGTAAACACCCCAGGACCCAGCTCACCCTCTGAGATGCAGCCCTCCTTTCAGACTCATTCTCTACACAAAAGGACAGATGGCAGGGAAGTCGAGGTGACAGAGAATATAGGAGAGAAAGGTAGGGGGTCTCCCCCGTGCCAGGGCCCCATCCTTTGAGTGTGCACAGCAAGTGTCCACTTCCTTCAGAGATGATGTCAAAGAGAGAGAAGGCCGAGGAGGTACCCAGGGGCACATGAGCATATGGGAGGGCACACTCCTGCCAAGCGACCACATCTACCAATGAAGCATTCTGGCAAGCTCCATGGCAGACACGCTGCTGCCTTCCCTCCTCACCCCGGAACAAGCCAGGCCCTGCTCCTCCTCCGTATCCCGGGCTGCTGAGGAAATGTTCTGGCTGGCATTCTAGTTTCTTTAATATCATTAATACACAACTGAGTGTTTCGAAAGTGCGTGTTTTTGTGTGTACAGGGGTGGGTTTTTTTGGTTTTGGTTTTGTTTTCATTTTTACAGTGATACCTCGGAATCCAAACCCAATCTGTTGCAGAACCCCCTTCGAGTTCCAAAGCATTTGGGTTCTAAGACAATTTTTCCCCTTTAAAATAATAGAAACTGGATTAATCCCTTCCTGGGTTTCATAAACTCAAATTTTCAAAATGATTTTAACAGTGCTGTAAGATAAATTATTAAATATTTGAATAAAAATATAAGTAAAAATATAAAAATTTATATTTACCTTAAAAGGAAGTGATGATGACCCATGTGGAAGCTGGAGGAGGAGAGAGATTATTGCTGAGGTGGGGAGCCACCTTCCGGGGTAAGGTCAGGTAACTGCGCTTCTGGTGGTTCGAGTTCCTGCATTCTTTGCCTTTTCGTGGGCTCTGCTAAGGTCCCACTTGTAGAGGGCTTGGGGTCACCGGTTGTGGTATCTTTTGAGAACCAACGTTCCACAGTTGTCTGCTGTTGGCAACCTTTCTGAACTTTTCTAAAATGTTCAGTGATGTTATCATTGGAGGAGTTAACACACCTGTTCACCAGGGCTTTCGGAGGGGGCCCCTGCTCCACAACCGCCTGGGTTGACCACATGCAGAGAAGATCCTTGATTTCAGCAGCTGGAATGGTTCCAGCGTCGCCCTCAACTTCCCCTGAAGAAATCTCCTCTTCGACTTCTTTCTGCTCCTGTTGGTCAAGGTGCTGAAGCTCTTCCATTGTCAGCTCAGTCCTGCCATCTCTACTAACTCGTTGGTAGCCTCCTTCACAAACTTTCCTGCTGCTTCTGAACTGGCAGCCTCTCAGGGCGTAACACGGTGGAGCCCAGTCCTTCTCTCAAAGCTCTCCAACCACCCCCTCCTGGCTTTACAGCTCCTCCTTTTGAGCACTAGATTCGGGCCCGCCTTTCACTAAATCACGTGGAGGACCTTGGCTTTCTAATTCTCATCTCAGAAATCACATCACAGCCAGCTGTTTTTCATTAATCCAAACTACAAGTTTTTCCATCTCATCCATCCTTTTCCAGCTCCTAGAGGTCAGTGTTGTAACCCCTTTTACCACATCAGCTGCTTTGCTGGCTTGTCTTACAAAATTGTACAGTCGATGTAGGCGTCCCGAACATAGTAGCGAGATCAGCCACACCTGTACCACTTTCATGCTTAGCAGTAACATCATTCTTAACTTCAACGGTAGCTCGAACAGCTTTCCTCTTACTCTGGTTTTTCTCACTACACTTTTTAGGACCCATGCAAATACACTTGGTTGTTTTTTATTCATATATATATATATATATATATATGAAAAACATAAAACAGGCACAAAAGCATAAAATTACCAAAAATCCCATGAGATGCTTTCACTACAGCTTTCAACAACCAACTGAAGGATAAAGCATATGGGTGGCCCAAGTGCTGGGGAAACCTACACCCCCCCCCCCAAAGAAAAAAAAGAAAAAAAACACACACACAAACAATGTGCTGGGCGTTCAGTTTCCAAAGCAGTGTTCAGATTCTGGGCAACATTTGCTTGAATTTTTCATTCTGATTCCAAGTTTTTCAAGTTCTGGGGCATTTGAATTTCAGAGGCAATACTGTATTTATTTGTTATTTATTTATTTATTTTTGCCACTTAGCACCACGCTCAAGAGAATGCAACCATTTCAAGCCAAACAGGCTGCAAATGCAACAAACAGCTGGGGCTCGGATAGTGCAGACCTCGGGAGAAGCAATTCCTTGTTTCTCATCTTCTATTTTCATCTTTCTCCTCCTGCTACCTCCATCTTTTTCTGATCCATTCTCTCCCTTTTGCATTAAATGGTACAAACCCACAGCAGCCTGCCTGTGCTCGTGGACTTTCTGAGCAAGAAGAACCAAGCAAAAGCTATCCTCCCTATCCCATAATACAGGGAAGAAGAAAGGATTCCAGTCTTTTAAAGGAATTAATAGCATCTTTGCAGAGATGGAATTGCAGAATAGAGCTTTTCCTTCAGAAACTACCAGCTCTCTCTCTCCCTCTTTTTCTTAGGTTGAAAAAAAATAACAGAGACATCAGCAGGAGAGTTGACTGCTGAAATCCAGTCTTAACCTTTGAAAATATAATTTATTTAAACCCAGCGTATTACAGAAAGCCCAGCGTGGATGGCGGATTAGGTGGCCACGGCAGCTTCGGTCAAAGGAACAGTATAAACTGAGTGTCTCCCCTGAGATCATTCCTACAGGATGAAAATGCTTTCAGCCAAGATACTGAAAAAGAAAGGTCCTTGCCGGGTGGGAGAGAGGATAATAGCCAGAAGGCAGTGCAGTCTTCCTATGGGCAACGGCTAGTGAGAATCAAGCTATGTCCATTGGGAATGTTCCCTGGGAGTGGAGAGAGGATTAAAGACAAAAGGCTTCAAAAGCAACAGTGTGGCCCCGACTGACTATAGTCTCCTTGTATTCACGACACGGCTGTCACCACCCAACTGACCTGGCAAAGTAAACAGGAACCCAAGATTCATGTAGGTAAATGGGGCTTGGGCCGAAACCCCATAAAGGCAATTTTCAACACACAGGATTATCCTCCAAGGGATTTATAGTCAGCCACTCTCTTGGTAGGACTGTAAATAGATGAACAGCTCAAAATCAAATTCTCTTCCCAAAATCTGTTAAAATTGCTCAAGACATGGGCTGGACATGGGCTCACGCCTGTAATCCTAGCACTCTGGGAGGCCGAGGCAGGTGGATTGCCCGAGCTTAGGGGTTCTAGACCAGCCTCAGCCAGAGGTAGACCCTGTTTCTAAAAACAGCCGGGCATTGTGGTGGGCTACTCTCAGCTACTTGGGAGGCCAAGGCAAGAGAATCGCTTAAGCCCAAGAGGCTGAGGTTACTGTGAGCTATGATGCCATGTACTCTACTGGGGGTGACAAAGTGAGACTCTGTCTCAAAAGAAAAAAAAAAGAGAATGATAAAAAAAGAAGAACTAGTAAGGTGTTGTGGCAGGTACCTGTAGTCCCAGCTACTCGGGAGGCTGAGGCAGGAGGATTGCTTGAGTCCAAGAGTTTGAGGTTGCTATGAGTTGTGACACGATGGCACTCTATAGAGACTCTGTCTCAAAAAAAAAAATTGCTCAAGACGGACCCACTGATCAAACGGCTTGACTGGTGTTCAGAGGGAGAAATTGACAGAAGAAATGCTGAGACGAATTATAAATAGACGTTTCCTACTCTTGCTGTTGGGTGAGAGCTCTGAATCGTCAGGAAACGAGCAGACACAGGCAGCACCGTGCCCAGCTCTCCCTCTGGCTTGCAGCTGGGAAGGTCATTGGCAAGACCAGCAATGCCAGGAAAGGGGATATCCTGTCTAAGTTTTGCTCCTTTTTTTTTTTTTGTAGAGACAGAGTCTCACTGTACCGCCCTCGGGTAGAGTGCCGTGGCGTCACACGGCTCACAGCAACCTCTAACTCTTGGGCTTACGCGATTCTCCTGCCTCAGCCTCCCGAGCAGCTGTTTTGCTCCTTTTTTATTCTAGTCACTCTCTCCTGCTTTTTTCTTTTCTCTCTTTAGTCTTCAGCCCATGAAGAATGACCATAGTTCTTTGCATAGCTTGAGCTTTTAAAGGACATAAAATAATAACTGTCTTTGTTCCCCTTTCACCTACTCTCTGAGGAATGGGTGACCAGCAATCTGACAAAGGACAGAGTCTTTTCCCTTTCAAAACAGCGAATGCCCTGGCTTCTAATCCCAGGGACATTAGATGGTAACATCAGAAACCTGTGAGCCTGGACCGCAGTGGGTGGAGCATACACTTCACAGCCATTCAGAACTTCAAAAAACCTTTGAGTCCCATTCATTTTCAAAAATTTTCACCACTTGGTGGAAGTTTGACGAGTTTTTTTTAGTTTTTCTTTTTTCCTTTTTTCTTGAGAGTAGTGATTTTCAACCAGTGTGCCAGGAGAGGATGTGAGGTATGACAATTTGTAAAGATTATTAAATTATTTTTGAAAGATATTCAAAGCACAATAAGTATATTCTTTTTTTTTTTTATCAACGTAATTCAAGTGTGCTACGGAAGTTTAACTACAGGTTCGAGTGCCGTGAGATAAAAAAGGTTGAAAAACACTGCTTTAGAGTAAAGATGGGCAGGATCTTTTCAACACTATCTAGGGTAAGAGAAATGTAAAGAAATCTACACTGGGACCTGGGATTTCCCTGGTTCCCCAAGAACCAGCTACACAGCCACTATGGTGCAGGCATTTCTTAGTTTGGAGAACATCCTTCAAGAGAAAGGAAAGACTAGAGATTTTCCTCAGCCTCCTGGGGAGAAAATGTGTCACTTTCAGAAAGGATAAACCAGCAGAAGTTTCTACAACTTGCCCTCTGTTCTCTCTAGAGACTAAAAAAGAAATTGGGAAATCCTTATAGGGGGGTAACCAAAGAAGAATTTTCATCTGCTGCTGTTATGAACCCAATTAGATATATTTTGAGGAAAGGGTGTATGTATATTAGATTTTAATTAAGTAGTGTTAATTATAATCTATGAGATGTGCTTACTGCTTATCAGATAATTATGAGAAAGCCAATTTGGCTGCTGGGTTGTGACTAATTAAGTGGAATTAGTAATGATAATTATAGATTTCATTTTGGTTTGCCTTTATTGGAAAAGGGGCAAATCTGTTTGGGCGAGGGTGGATCAGGGCAAAGGGCAGGACCCATTATACCCCTGGAGAGCCCCCTGGGCTTTGAGAAGTTGGGAACAGCCTCTGCTGAGGCCTCCTGCCTGCCTCTCCCACCTCCCCAGTCTTACTGGACTGGCTCTTCTTCCCTCAAAAGGTCCATGCATCTTCCTTTACAGAGAAGTTTCAGGGTCTATTTTAACGAGGAAGAAGTTTGCCTCTGCACGAGAGACCTTTGTGACCTACCCATAGAGATCTGCAGTCCTAAATTTGGAGGGACACAGTGCCCCTGTTCTCCCAGCGGGTACATCAATAATGACATGGTTAGTCGTGTCCCATGGAGAAGACACAACCCAGAGCAACTTCCACGTTCCAACCCCAAATGAACCACCCGTAATGCTTAAGAGAATGATCACATATTGTGAATTGACGGATTTCTTTCAAGCTACCTTTCTTCAAAAAGTTATGTAAGACAAATGACAGGCCTATAATTGGAGTACAGGATCTATTTCCTTCAAAAGGCCATGGAGACTAACCTAAACTATCGCTGTACTAAAAAAATACTTTCTGTTCCACGTTCCCGTGTGATACCGTATTTTGACATTTCAATTATGTGTTTCCTCATTTAACATTTGCTTTCTGCCTCGTATTTAATATTAGAATTTGAATTCCTTGAGGACTGACACTGTGCTAAGGGGGTTGTGGCACCTGTGGCACTGGTGTTAAGTGAAGAAAATGCCATCCTAAATTGATCCCAGGCCATCATTTTATAGCGTTGTTATCTTGGGCAAATCCCTTAATTTACCTTAGCCTTGGGTTATTTTGTTGCTTTTTGAAAAACCTGTGTAATACTTTAATGGGTGCATAGAAAAACATTTAGAGCTTAGCACGGTTCTTGGCCCATGGCAAGTGCTCCACAAATCGGTCCTTATTGGCCCCTGAACTACATGTGGAAAGTGCAGCTACCTGAGCCCTTCTCAGGCCCATTGAATCAGAAATGTGGACCAAGGCCCAGGTGTCTTTACTTTTCCTGTATTTTTCAGCTAATATTATTTTCCCTGATTGGAAAGGTTCATTTCTTATACTGAGAGGCCCAGGCTCATTGGGGACTGCAGCCAGGCCCAGGCATACACAGGAGAGAGGAGAATTGGGCTTATTACTTAGCTGAATAGCTCACCAATGCTAAATAACTTTATTGGGATTAACCGTATGTGGCTGTGAAGTCGTAGCACAAATCGGAGGCCGGGATTTCATCACAAAGCTAATTCAATTCCAGACAGTCACTGAACAGCTTCTATTACACAAAAAAATGCAAAAAGCCGCCTCTGTCCCAAAAGAGTTTACAATCAAATAGAACATTAGAGCTTAATAAACTCTTAAAGAATAGGAATCTAATCACTTCATTTTACAAGCCAGAAGAGTGAAGCCCAGAGAAGGGCAGTTACTGACCAGTAGCTACATAGCCCCCTAGGGGCAGCTGTTGTATTAGAACCCAAGTCTGTGTCACTGTACCATAATCCTTCTTCCCAGATCAAAAAAACCTAATGTAACTGAGGCTACAATTTCAGTTAGTGAAACGGGAAAGCGTGCAGGCCCATCTGCGGGAGATACTTTGTAGTGAAAGAGCATGTCTATTAATGCCTTTGCTGGAATCTATTGTTTATTTAAAGGTCTTGTTCCAGTATGCAAAAATAAACTATGGGCGGCACCTGTGGCTCAAAGGAGTAGGGTGCTGGCCCCATATAGTGGAAGTGGCAGGTTCAAACCCGGCCCCAGCCAAAAATTGCAAAAAATAAAAAAATAAACTATGATTATACTGAGTGTATATTGGAGGTCCATCCCAGTTAAGCCTTAAGGAAGAGTTGAGATTTCAACAGGATGAGATGGGACACAGAAAAAAAAAGGAAGATTAAATGAAATAATATGCAGGACGGTGTTCATAAACTTTAAACAAATTTTTAAAAAGCAAGGTATTCATGATTAAAGGGATGGAAGGATGGGGGATGGCCCTGAGCTTCAGCTCAGGGGATAGCAAGTTGGGATAGTGGGAGGTCAGATTTCTAGGAGATGAGGGAAAGAGGCTGAGGTAGGAACCCAACGGGCTTCCAGCATCATGCCAAGGAGTCTATACAATGGAAAGTTTACACGGTATAGTCTGCATGGCAGTCTCTACAAAACAGAGGCTTTGGAGCTCAGGGGTACCAGGCTCCAAGTACAGCAGGTAACTGTGTCACTGATGTGCACAGCTAGGGATGGAGACCAGAAGTCAGAAACAGTACATCTCTTTATAGTGTTGTTATCTTGGGCAGATCACTGTGAAAAACCTCCAGGAACTGGGGGCTGAGGTGTCAGCTCTCCACTACTGGTTGAAGAGGATCAGCAATGGTAAGAAAAGAGGGCCCCAGACATGTGAGATGGTCAGGATTCCAAGAGTGGTGTCAGTGACACGGGAGGAAAAAGTTTGACAGGAAATGTCCCCTGAATTTGCAGGGACAACATGCAGTTTGGGGTACCCAGCGAGGCCTTCCTTCTCCAAATATCAAACTCATCTGGTTTCTGACTTTCTCTCCTAAGGTCAGCCATGGGGAACCCGTAGAACACCAAAGAAAGCAGGGGTTTTACAAATTCACAACAACAAAAATATCAGCAAGGTCTGCCAGGAACCCCTGCAGAGTCTGAACACTGCCTGGACCCTGTGGTGGGATCAGACGGGAGGCAGTGGCCACAGTCTAGCCGGGAGGGCTACTGGGAGATGGCAGGGAACGGCTGAGCTTGAAGAGGGTGTCAAGTTCTCCTGTTATCCCTGCCCCACGTCGCCTTCCCTCTCACCACCGAGTCAGCTGCCAGACTTTAAGATACAATGAAGACAGCAAGATACATAAATGGAGTGAGGGAAAATGATGTTATGGAAACTAGCTTATTATATGGAGAAAAGCAAAGCTTGTTATCTGTTTAACTCCACATTCAAAGACAGACACGGGATAGATCAAAGATAGATGCAGAATAGAAATAACAAAGGTAACACTGAGCATTTAACAGGAAAAAATATAGAAGAAGATCTTTGATATCTTTGTAACCTCGGGGTAGAGAATGATTGCTTAAATAAAAGCCCGAAATGTTCATAAAAATTTATGAATTTGATCACATCAAAATTAGAAATTTACTTCAACAGAGGACATGATGGATAGAATTAACTGACAACGACAGATGAGAAAAAGGTCTTTGAAATGTCTAAAACCCAGCAAAACTGAGACTGAGGACACACAAGGAAAGCACGTTTTGCCCAGTGAAAAATATGGGCAAACAATGTGAATGAGGAATTTGAAGAAGAAAAACACAGATGGCTTACAAGTAGGTCATTAAGTATAAAATGTCCAGTTTCAAATTGAAAGTTTACTTTATTGTGTCTTAAACAAGAAGTAGTACAATTAATCGAAGTAGGGTCCTAGTATTCCGGGCCAGTTTTCTATTTCTAGCAGAGACAGGGTCTCACTCTTGCTCAGGGTAATCTTGAACTCCTGAGCTCCAGTGATCCACCTGCCTCAGTCTCCGAGGGTGCTAGGATTATAGGTGTGAGCCACTGCGCCTAGTGAAGAGATATTCAGTCTTCTACAAATAAGATTGTATATTTCATACATTCCAGCCATCAGTGGAAAATATGAGCTCCTAGAACTGAGATGGGAGGGATTGGCAAACGCACACCTTAAAATGACAGCCAAATCTGCAGGTGGGCCATGGATGCGCTGCCAAAAGATAGAACTCAGAAAGGAAAGCAAGACAGACTAAAGATACTGGAAAGGTAGTAGAAACCGCAGGGAAAAGTAGCTAGAAATTTTTCAAATCCATTCAATAATGTTACAACCATCTTGATACAAAGCCTCGCTAGAGAAAAAAAGTTGAGACAAATTTTACTAGATTATATGATGGACAATGTTAATAAAACCCAGCAGCATATTAAAAATCACACCGTATACAAGTAGAGTTTATGTTAGGGATACTGTAAGCAGTGGACTTCTATAGAACATCTATAAACAATAAGTCATTACGTTAAAATGTAAAGAGAAAAAATCATGTAATAATTTTTTATATTAACAAAACTAAAAACTCTTACTAAAATTAACAACTATCCACGATCTTTAAAAAACAGAAAAAAATGAAATTGTTAGGCAAAATTGGAAAAAAAAAAACTTCTTGAAGCTCATAAAGCTTCGTAACAAAAACAGCAAATCTCATATTAAATTTTGAAGCATGGATGGAAATTCCATAAACATAATAACAAGAAAAGGGTGTTCAATACTATACTAGAGTTTTAAGTAAACACGAAAAGAAGGAAAAGCAATACATCAATTATTATCTAAAAACAATATCATTGTCTTTCCAGAAATGAAACACATCATTTAAAAATTAAAACTTGGTACTGTTCAATAAAGTGACTGGGTATAAAAGAAATAACACAAATCAACTGCTTTCCTTTAAACCAGCTATAAGCAGTTATAAAATATAATTATATGGAACTCATTCAAAACATAAAATTATAATATGCCTAGGAATTAATTTAATAAGAAATGCACAAAAACGCTATAAATAGAACAACAAAAAATTACAGGAGGATTTTTTTTTTTTAATACCCTAAATGGACGGGGACATTAACTCTTGCTACTCTCAGCAAGAGCTATTCCCTTTTTTTCATGTGTTTGTAGGCCATTAGACTCTCTTCATTTGAAAAGTTTCTATTCCTGTCTTTTGCCCACTTTTTAATGGGATTGTTCGTTATTTTTTTTCTTGCTGATTTGCTTGAGTTCATTGTAGATTCTGTTTATCAGCCCTTTGCAAGATGCAAATATTCTCTCCCATTTGTAGGGTGTCTATTGACTGTATTCATTGTACCCTTGTCTGTGCAGAAACTTTTTAATTTGATCAGGTCCCATTTGTTTATTTTTATTGTTGCTGTGATCACCTTTGGGGTCTTCTTCATAAATTCTTTCCCTAGGCTGATATCTATAAAAGTTTTTCCAACATTTTCTTTGAGAATTCTTATCGTGTTATGTCTTACATCTAAATCTTTTAACCATCATGAGTGCAGGGAAATGTGAATTGAAACCACCATGAGTTACCACCTAACTCCAATGAGAATGGCTCTTATCAAAAAGTCCTAAAACAACAAGGGCTGGTGTGGAGACGGACAGAAAGATACTTACACAGTGTTTGTAATACTGCAAACCAGTACAACGTCTATGGAACGTAGTATGGAGCTATCTCAAAGAACTTAAAGTAGACTTATTTGATTCAGCAATCCCATGGCTGGGTATTTACCCAATGGCAAAAAGGCATTTTGTGAAAGACACTTGTACTAACATGTTTATAGCAGCATAATTCACAATCACACAGATATAGAAACAAGGCAAGTGCCCATCAATATATGAGTGGATTAATAAAATGTGGTATATGTACATCGAGGGATACTACTCGGCCATAAAAAATGATGATCTAGTATCTTTTGTAACAACCTGGGTGGACCTGGAGACCATTCTTCTAAGTATTGCAAGAATGGAAAAACAAACACCACACGTACTCAGTATGAAATTTGAACTAGTCAATCAATACTTATGTGCTCATATGGAAACAAAAAATCAACGGAATCAAGTAGGTGGAGGTGGGGGAAGGAATTTAGTTCATGCACGCCTAACTGGTCCAATGCACACGTTTTAGGTGAAGGTTACCACATATAGCTTTGACCTAAGACATACAAAAGCAAATTGTATAACCAAAACATGAGTATCCACGTAATGTTCTGAAAATTTTTTAAAAAGTGCCATTCCTCATGAAGACTATAAGCCAACTATAGCACAAGACTATGGGGAAAGGGCCAAGGAAAGGGAAGGGAGGGGGGAGGTTTTGGTGGAGGGAGGGTCATGGGTGGGGCCACATCTATGGTGCATCTTAGAATGGGTATAGGCGATTGCAGTAATGTACACAGCTATGATTTAACAGTAAAAAAAAATCATATTTAAAAACAAAAAAAAATAGAGCCATTCCTTGTGCTGTTCATCTGGATACCATGTCTCACCCTTATTGGAGACTTTGAGTGGTCCATGGTTTTCCTTTCTGCATAAAGTTTCTCTCTGTACCAGATGAGACCTCTCAGCATATAAACACACTGGAGGGTCACTGGTAGTATTAAAAACAAACTAAAATAAGTTCTCCCTTACCACACCAAAGCTGGCAGCAAAGGATCCCCACAGAGTTCCCTATACTTGGTATATTCCATCTGCCTTATTCATAGGTTCTATCTATGAAAATCTACCTACTTGCTAAAAATTATGTATAACCCTAAAATCAATACTTATGGAGCTTTCCTGATCAGTAATGGACGTGTGCAAAGCCTGGCACACACACGCCTAGCTGAGGTGATGTTCTGTTTTCTTGTGCCGCTCACATATTGTAAACAAGCATCCCTTTCAAAGTCTGTCCCGTGCCACCTTTCCCGCGTATTTGTACTTTTTGGCGGTAATGTCACTGTCTGAAAAGGCCCCCCAGGCATAGGGCTGAAGAGTTATCTAGTGTCTCAGAAGATTGTGCCACACCTTATGGAGCAAACACATGTGTTAGAGAAGCTTTGTTTAGACAGTTTGGTGTGAGTTTAGTGTTAATGAATCACCAACCTGTGACAAGTACCATGTCCTTATTCAGAAACACATACGACTCAATACATAACCAGAAGCTTACAAGAACCTCTGTATTCTCCCTAGGAGCAACAGTTCTATATTCACTAATACAATGTTGGTGATTGCATAGGCATTACCACAAATGACAAAAAATAATTGTATTTCCATTTCCTCCTATCTCATTCTTTTCTTCACTTGGTCAAACTTCTGAACTCATCATTTCATTATAACTACTGTGGTGAAGATCACCAATGACTTCCATATTACCAATTTCAAGTGTCTAAAAGGTCTGTTGTCTCCATTCATTGTACTTGACCACCAATAACATTACATACAAAAGCCACCCCTTTTTTTTTCTTTGCAGTTTTTGGCCGGGGCCAGGTTTGAACCCACCACCTCCGGTATATGGGGCCTGCACCCTTCTCCTTTGAGCCACAGGTGCCACCCAAGCAACCCCTTTTTTACAGCACTTCTTTTGTCTTCTTCAATTGCAGTGTCAGGGTTTCCCTCCCTCACCCCAATCTGAGTGGGGAAAAAACACTCCTTCACAGCCTCCTTTTCCGAGTCTTCCTTCCCTCGACCTCTCTATGTGGGAGTTCCTCGGAGCTGTCCTCACTGCCTCTTCCCTGGGAATCTTCTCTCAACCACTGGCTTTAAACAGACATTGATACACTGATGTTCTCAAACGTCTACCGCTAGCAGAATCTCCCCCAGACTCAGGACTCACGTCTGCAACGTGCTTCCTGCCGTCTCGACTTGGGACTTTGGGACTCAGAGGACTTTAGATGGATCCACATGCTCTGCCTCGCTCCAATCTCCCCATTCAGTTCATTTCTTACCCTGAAGTTTTTGTATCTTTGGAGCCATTCTTCCTTACTCTCTGTGTGTTCTCTCTCGCTCTCATCTTCCCCTCCTTTCCCCCCACCCCTCTTACAACCTATTCATCAACAAAATCTCTGCCTCTACTTCCAAAATATATGCCGAATACATTAGCATCTCTCAACTCCGTTACTGCCACAGTCCAGAGACCCATCATCATTCATCCTAATTACGTCAACACTTTTCTAAATAAAAAGTGCCTGCCTTCCTCTCCCTTCCTTCTCTCAATGCACAGAATCGGTTCTTGTCAGAAGCTAGAATGAGCTGGTAAGTTGTAAATTAGATCATTCCCCATTACTCAAAAACATCCAAAGGCTTCCTATTGTGTTTAGAATAACATTCAAATCTTTTACCGGGGTGTACGAGACTTTACATGATCTAATCTTTGTCTACGTCTCTGACCAGAGAGAAAATACTTCGTCTTGCAGCAAGCATCTTGCTGATTTTTCTTTTAACTGACAAGGTAGTGTCCAAGTTAGAGCTTTTGTGTTGGCTGTTTCCTTGGTCTGGAACCTTTTTCCCTTCCCTTTGTCCTTAACTGACTCCTGAGATCAGGTCTCAGCTCAAACATCACTCAGAGAGGATTTCCTGAATGTATTATCCAAAGTAGACTTCCCCTCAGTCATGTTCTATCTGACCCACCTGTTGAGTTTCTCCTTGTAATATTTACGCTGTCTGGAATGCTTCTTACATCTCCTCCCGTCCATCTGCTCATACTGAGCCCCCCCAGCCCACCTTCCAGAAGGGAAGTAGTGTAAGAACAGGAACTTTGGCAATCTTGTGTGTCTCAGAGCCAAGGATGGTTCTTAATCACGAGTCTTGATAAATATTACTGATTGAATATGTGACCTTAGTAGAAAGCCTCAATATTATAGAAGTGACAAGCGTGTATACACAAGGTGCCAGTGTATACACATTTTAAGACAGGAAAAAAACTGTCTTAAAATTGAAATACTCAAGTCATATTTGACTTCTGCCATTATATGAGGTGCTCAAATGTGACTGGCATTCATCTTTTGTTATTGGTATGTACTGTTACAATTTCAATACGGTTTGTTTTCTTTCTTAAAATGTGTAAACATTTTGGAGGCTCCCTCATGTGTGTGTATGTGTGTGTGAATTTATTTTATTTTATTTTTTATTTTTTTGAAATAGAGTCTCATTATGTTGCCCTGGGTAGAGTGCTGTGGTGTCACAGCTCACAGCAACCTCAAACTCTCGGGCTTACACGATTCTCTTGCCTCAGGCTCCCAAGTAGCTGGGACTACAGGTGCTCACTACAACACCCAGCTATTTTTTGTTGCAGTTGTCATTGTTGTTCAGCTGGCCTGGGCAGGGTTCGAACCTGCAGCCTCGGTGTATGTGGCTGGCACCATAACCACTGTGCTACAGGTGCCGAGCCTGAATTTAAAGTTATCCCAATGACTAATGAATAAGAAGCCACACCACAGTTAGTGACAGTGGCATGGTATAGTCACAGGGGTAGGCAAATGGATCTGTGGAGTCAAAGTGAACTTGTAGAAACAGGCTCGTGTATATACAGGAATGTAACAGATGGCAAAAGTGACCTTTCGTATTAGTGGAAAATGAGGCACCTTGTACCACATACACTGTCAGCTTAAAAATCAGCCTCCATGGGAGCGTTTACACCCACCCTGAAATCAGCAAAAGCTGCTGCACATCAGGGCTTGTTTTTCTCCTCCAGAAAGCTGGTTGTTACTAGCACACCACTGTGCCCAGAACCCATGCAGGACGCGAGTACCGAGCAGAGAGTAAACACCGTGATACAAGGTTACAACTCTCAGTAGGCACCCATCATTCTGAGGTTTCCATCCCGACCTACATATTAATAGTGGAAAAACTCCAAAGGACCCGCTATTTTTGTAGTTTAGTGTTTCACTCGTGGTGGGAGTGCTTTGTGTTTCATGCGCTGATGTACTTGAACACTGTCACGTCCTGATTTTTCATCTTCTGTATCTCGTAGTCTGAAGATAAATGTATTTAAGATATCAGTGAAATGGAGCGGAGGCATCAGACGGCAAGCAGGATAGGGAAGCCACATGAGACTCAGGAGAGAGGTGCCAGTGCTGATCAAAGAGAGAATTCCAAGGAAAGGCGGGGGCTGCCAGGGACACTGCCTCTTCTCAACACGGATGCCTGGTCAGCTCATGGAATATGTCAGGCCATGGCACTCATCTGTGGAAACATTCCAGCAGCCTACTGTTTTAACCAGAATGAATCCACATCTGGGTCACCCTTGCCTGCTTCTTTTGGTCATTTAGGCCCCCTTTGAATTTCCCAGGCTGCTTCCCAGCTATCTGCATGGACTTCCTGCCTCTTCCCCTTTAAACATTCCTTTAAAATGTGTCCTCTAGGGAGACGAGATGGGTGAATTGCCTGAGCTCACAAGTTCAAGACCAGCCTGAACCAGAGCAAGACCTTGTCTCTAAACCTAGCCAGGCATTGTGGCAGGTGCCTGTAGTCTCAGCTACTTGGGAGGCTAAGGAAAGAGGATCGCTTAAGCCCAAGAGTTTGAGATTGCTGAGATGCCATGGCACTTTACTGGAGGTGACAAAGTGAGACTCTGTCTCAAAAAAGGAAAATATCAATTTCCTTCACCCAAGGCCTCTGTTAATTTTATTCAGTTCCATAGTTCTTATCCCCTTATATCGTGTCGTAGGATTTATTCATTTTTTATTGTCTATCTCTTCTCCTTAGGATGGAAGAGCCATGAAAGCAGAATTCCTATTTCTATTGCCCCTGCTATATCAGAGGGGGAGCAGATGGGAATCAGAAAATATCAACTGGATGAATGAAGGAAGAGTCAGCCGTGGGAAATTCTGACCACCAGCCATTGTCCTTGGTGCGCAGTGGGCAGGGACAGATGGCCTTCAGGCTGATGACCACAGGCAGGTGAAGTGGGGAGAGCAAAACACTCAGAAGGCGGCCAGAGTGCTCTGCTGGCTCACCAGGCGGGTCCGCAGTTCCTGCCCACCTGTGCCAAGCTTCACAGAGCCACCAGTCCGTCCCTCACCATCACTCCGCCTGGAAAAGTTTCCACTCAGTTATGGACAGGGCACACAAGGCGAAAGAGAGAAATACCTGGTTTGAATAATGTTCCTGTAACAGGACTCTTGAGAAGAGAACTGGCTGGGAAGAATATTTACTGCCTGCTTACAGTCTGGGTCCTGCTCACATACAAATTTTCCCCATCACATCTTTAGATCCTTGTCTGGGAAATGCTTGCATCCTTTTTTCATGGAGGACTTCAGGGAGGACCGGGGAGAGAGAACATGGGCAGGACGCACCATCAGCTATGTCAGGGACCCCAGAAAACCACAGAGACAGAGGCAGGTGTAAATGAGCCAGGCGGACTCACGGGAGCTGCGGGCTCCCTCCTGCAGACGTGTGTATGTGTGTATGTATTGATGTATTTATACACACATCTATATGTATGGATATACGTGTGTGTGTGTGTATACATGGGATGTCCATATGTATGGATGTATGTATACACACATCTATATGTATGGATATACGTGTGTGTGCGTGTATACATGGGATGTCCATATGTATTGATGTATTTATACACACATCTATATGTATGGATATACGTGTGTGTGTGTGTATACATGGGATGTCCATATGTATTGATGTATTTATACACACATCTATATGTATGGATATACGTGTGTGTGCGTGTATACATGGGATGTCCATATGTATGGATGTATTTATACACACATCTATATATATGGATATACGTGTGTGTGTGTGTGTGTGTACATGGGATGTCCAGAAAGTATCCAGCCATGCACTGTGAAAAATAGTATCCATGACTGGGTACTTTTCAGATGGTATATATATAGTATATAAAGGTATATCTATTATATATATGAAGATATGTTATATATAATATATTAAGGTATATCTGTTATATATGAAGGCACACATATTACATGTAGTATATGAAGGTGTACAAGGGTGTGCCTGTGTGTGTGTGCATATGTGAAGGGAAGCATTGAGCATATTTACATTCAATTGGCAGAACAAACATGGCAGAGGAAAATGAGGCCAGGAAAAGTAATAGAAAGATCAGGAGCCCAAATTGGGGAAAACCCAGCAATAGCAGACCTCTTGTATTTCTCACTGATGACAACTTTCCATCCCAAGCCCCCACAGCGAGCTTTACACCTTGATTACAATTCAGAATAAACAAGGGTGGGCAGACGGGGGTGAGGCCAGTCCTCCGAGTCAATGCCCTAGAATCACACAGGGTTCCGCCCACAGGAAGACACCGGGGAATCCCGAGTCGCGGCTGGCGACGCCGGCGTTTATACCAGACCCATCTCACTAGTTCTCCATCCTGCGTTAAGGAGAAACCTTGCCTGGCCCACGGTGTGGATAGAGTGGACGTGCAGGGAGGAGACAGTGGGGCCCACAGAGAGCCACGGCAGGGTGGGGTTGGCCTGGGGAGCGAGCCAGGCCATGCTGCACCCACTGCCCCACTGTGCTGGTTTCTGATCCTCTGGGGGAGATTCCATCTCACAAACGTGTGCTGAGCTGAGCACTGAAGGCCTGCTTTGTGTGAGTGCTTTTGCCTCTTTTTTCCTCTCAGTACTTAGTCCCCTAGGAGACAAACTCTTATTCCAAATCAGCTTTTCACCCTTTCCCTACCCTTGATCACAGCTAGCATATAAAACCAAAGAAAGAACAACACGAACATAATGAAGATTTGAGGCTAAAATCATGGGTGCAAAGCCGCTCAGAAGTTCTTTTTTTTTTTTTTTTAATGGCAGACTAAGACATGACCATATGAATAGAGAGATAAGTCATTAGGGACTAAACACATCCCCGTGCTGCAGAAGAATTAGGTGAGTCAGAGACAAGGATGCCCCACTATCAAAGGGAAAAATAAAAAGTAAAACTGATGTCAATATCAGAGACAGAGATAAGAGCTAAGCAGGCAATTACCGCCGAAAATGTCTAAATTCAGTGCCCACTACAAATTTTGAATAAATATTAAAGGGAAAATGTGTAAGCACTTAGTGGCTAATGGAAACGTGAAGGAAAATGTCCTAACTGTGGTCTATTACATGGCAGAATAGTCTATTAGATGCAGAACCGGGCTCCTTGGGGACCTGGCAGCATCGCCCCTGCGGGAGTCATTTGACAGGGGACAGGAGAAGCCACTGGAGAATTGGGTACAAGGAACAGCAGACAGTGCCACGGCCAGCAGAAGGGCTCAATTAAGACTCTATTCCCTTTGGGGAAAACCACCCATCCCTTGGGGAGGGCCACCTATCCCTCAGAGCCCAGCATCTACGTTGTAGCCTGGGACTTCCCTCCCTTCAAAACTCTCCAATGCACCTGCTGGGATTAGGGATGAAAAATATGAGCCTGGAGGTCACCGTGCCTGGGCACACACGGGGCAGTGACAGCACCCTGTGGGGAGACCTGCCCATTATGCAAGTAACATACAATGGTAGAAATAGTCAGTGAGGACAGATAAAACAAGGAGCAAAATAAAGCCACTCTGAATTTCATTCAGTTACGTAAGTACACAGCCCTCACCTGTACACACATGTATAATCCTGTATTTTACCAAATGAGTTTAGACTCAGTGCCCGTAGCACAGTAGTTATGGCATTGGCCACATACACCAAGGCTGGCGGGTTCGAACCTGGCCCAGGCCAGCTAAACAACAATGGCAACTGCTACAACAACAACAAAATAGCCAGGCATTGTGGCAGGCACCTGTAGTCCTAGCTACTTGGGAGGCTGAGGCAAGAGAATCACATAAGCCCAACAGGTTGAGGTTGCTGTGAGCTGTGACACCACAGCACTCTACCGAGGGTGACATAATGAGACTCTGTCTCAAAAAAAAAAAAAAAATGAGTTTAACCACATAGTGTTTTATAACTTACAAACATATTTCAAGTCATTACAACGCTTCTGAAAACCTTTTCTCAATAAACATTATTCTTTGCAAAGATGTACTATAACCTATTGAAGTAATTCCCTATCCTTATATATCACTTTGTCCCATTTAAAAAAAAAAAATCTCTTTGGTGGAATCTTTGTAATTACCCTTAATTACTCTGTAGAATGAAATCATACAAAGGAATTCTACGTTTCAAGTGTTCTGAGTTCTTGTTACCAAAATGCTTTCTGGCAGGTGGGAGCTCCCACCAGCAGAATGTAAAGGTGGCCTTTGGTCACCATTGTCCTTGTGAACAGTGAGTGCCCTCCTGCCTTGGTTTGGAGCATGCTTAATGGACCCAAGGCCACCTCTGTCCAGTTAGTGTTGAGAAGGAAGGAGAAGAAGGCCCCTTTAAGGAGGCTGCTTGAGCTATTTCCCCAAAGAGAAGGAACTAAGCAAAAGCCCGCAAACTGTTTTAGAAGGAAGAGGCTATCTGCTTGAAACAGCCAAGACCTTTAGCTCAAATCCATTAATCCTCTTTATTAAACCTGGGTCACCTCTGAGTCTTGGCAAATTAACCAGCATCTCCCCACTGCAAGTGCATCAAGAGGCAGCGTGCTGTACAGTGGCTGCAATTTCCATGGACCAGGGCATGGAGGTCAGAGGGCTTCCCAGGCTCCGGCCTCTGCTTTTGTCAATTTAAAAGGTAACATTGGCTGCACTGGTATAAATTATGGGCCAGGCTGTGTGGAGGCGCGGGGACCAAGATGGGAGATGTGAGGAGAGGAAGGCGGTCAGGCAGCAGGGAGGCGGCCGTGGCTCCGGGGCTTCCCTTCATCCCAAACCCTTCCAGTGGGTATAGGATCTGGGGGTGGGGGGCTTGGGAGGTAGGGAAGTTTCTTGTTCACAGTCCAGGCTGGGCCACGGTCTGTCCTCAGAACACCTGTCTTAGCTACCACACATTTTCTGTTTTAGTCCTTCTGGAAGCCTATAAGGAAGAGCTGCAGTTGTCTCTTTGCTGTGTCAAGACATGAAGTAAACACCATACTGAGGCGGAATATGGAAGGGCCAGGCACGGAGACGGAGGCAGAGAGGCTGGGGTGGGAAGCACGCAGAGACCCAGCAGAATCAGAGCCAGAGAGAACTGGAGCCAGAGCAAGTCCAGGACACCTGGCACAAAACCCACAGGTCCCCTTCTGGGCAGGCTCGTTGCATGATCTGGGTCTCCCTGGACCTAAGACAACTTAGTTGGAAAATGGAGTAGATTCTTCTCCCAACTCATTTGCATAAATTGGCTTAAAACAGTAATTCAGCAAACAGGTTAAGTGAAGTCTCAGTGCAAGATAGGTCCAGGAGCACAGACTCAAGCCTTACCAGAGTCAGAGTCCAACAGCCTCATGCGACTCGGTCTATGTTTCACTTGATAGGAAGGACGTGAAAACTAGTGAGGGGCCAAAGGAGAAATGCAAAAAGAACTTAATGTTAAAAATTCATCCTATAGGGCGGCGCCCGTGGCTCAAGGAGTAGGGCGCCGGTCCCATATGCCAGAGGTGGTGGGTTCAAACCTAGCCCTGGCCAAAAACCAAAAAAAAAAAAAAAAAAATTCATCCTATAAAGCAGGGCAGAGCAGAGGAGGGTCTGCATAGTCATCCTAAATATACAAAGAACAGCAGCACTTGTAGCTCAGTGGTTAGGGTGTCAGCCACATACACCGAGGCTGGTGGCTTCGAATCTGGTTCAGGCAACTGCAACAACAACAAATAGCCAGAAATTGTGGCAGGTGCCTGTAGTCCCAGCTACTTGGGAGGCTGAGGCAAGAGAATCGCTGAAGTCCAAGGGTTTGAGGTTGCTGTGAGCTGTGACTACACAGCACTCTACCCAGAGTGACAGCTTGAGATTCTGTCTCAAACAAACAAACAAAGAATGACCATGCAAATATCCTTTCCCGTTGTGTAGGTTGTCTCTTTGCTTTGGTTATTGTCTCCTTAACCTGGATGGACGTGGAAGACATTATTCTTAGTAAAGCATCACAAGAATGGAGAAGCATGAATCCTATGTACTCAATTTTGATATGAGGACAATTAATGACAATTAAGGTTATGGGGGGGGAAGCAGAAAGAGGAATGGAGGGAGGGAGGTGGGGCCTTGGTGTGTGTCACACTTTATGGGGGCAAGACATGATTGTAAGAGGGACTTTACCTAACAATTGCAATCAGTGTAACCTGGCTCATTGTACCCTCAATGAATCCCCAACAATAAAAAAAAAAAAAAAAAGAAAGAAAAAAAAAGAAATGCCAATAGAAGATGATTGTAAAAGGCAAAAAAAAAAAAAAGAATGACCATGGATGGAGTGACAGGCTGGCTCTAAGGTGAGACGATGTATTTAAGTTTCGCAGGAACTAGTGGCTCGTAGTAACAGGTGAGGAAAATGAGACATGCACAGGTTCTGTTGTGTGTCCTAGTTCACGAATCCCAAGCTAAAGGGCAACAGAGCCAGGGCTGGGTCTCAGGCGTGTAACCAGAATGCAGAGACACCACTGCAGTCAAGGGAGGATGGGGACAAGACACTGTGTCCATGGGGGAGGAGAAGAGCCACCGGCTCCCTGCAGACATCTGCCTTTTTTGCTGACCTGAAATAAAACCAGCCTTTATGGAAAGTGAAGAGTGAAGGGAGTCTAGGGAACCACAGACACCAGGCCGGAGAATGGCAGAACAGGCCTTGGAGGGGCAGGTCTCCTTCCTTGGTCCCTCTCTCACCATGCTCAAGATAAAGGAAAAATAATGGCTATTTTCATTTAGTATTTTCTTCTGCTCTCCAAATATTGTGCTGTGAATGTCTTACATTTCCAATCAGAAAAAATACATGTGTGGGTGTATATTTCAATGCTCCCCCACCCCCACCCCCTGTGCAAGGGAGCTTCAGCATTAACATCTCTGTGCCCCGGGGACCATGTTTTTAACCTTTCCTCCACCCCGAGGGGAGCTCATGCTTTGAGATCTTTGTGCCTTTCACTCACTGGAAGTTCATCCCTATCCTGGAGGCAAGCCACTGATCAAGGGGGATGGATTTGGGTGAGAATAAAGATCTCACAACCTGGGAGAAGGGCCATACACCTGCTGCCTGGGAGTAGCAGAAGTTTTTGAGGTTTTTGTTTTCATAAAAATTAGAAAACCTTCCAGGAAATCAAACCTACATAATCAACAACACCAGTAGAAAATAATAATTTTTTTTTAATTGAAGGATTAATTCAACACCTAACATCAAAGGAGAAGTAGCAAAAGCTGCTGTTTCCTGTCTTCTCAGCACACAGCCTCTGCGAAAATGAACAGGAGCTGGGCCTGCCTCCCTGGGGCTCAGGCCAGGGTGTCCTGGTGTGGACTGAGGATGGGTTAGCTACTGTCACCAAGGGACTGCTGGATCTGTCAGCTGCTCTCCCAGCCATTGTACTATTAAAAACAGGGGGTGCTTTCTGTATTTAATCTCCCCAAGGTCATTTCACTGACATAGTGTTTCTTCCAGCACCGTATGGAGGCCCTGGGTCTCTAGTGTCTAGCCCTGGGCTGAGCGGAGCGCCAGGTGGGAGGGCCTCACTCCCTTCCCACCCTCTCCCCTACAGGGCCCCCATTAAGGGACCAGGAAACAGAGTGCAGTGTCCTCCCTCCCTCCAGTGAGCTCCAGAGGTAGACACTCACTCAGAGGCTGCTAGGGCCCTGGTGAAGAGAAATTACCTGGCAGAAGTCCTCCTCCAGCATCCAGCCGATTTCTACCCTCTTAATTCAATTCAGCTCTCCCTGACCCCAGCAGGCTAGAGTTCCAGAGTTACTTTCAACCGATAGCACCAATTACCGAGGTGTGAAAATAGAAACCTTCGAATTTGGAGAACACACCGAGAGATGGGGACTTAACCGAAAAAGAAGGAAGGAAGAAGGCGGGATGAGTTGGAGCAGGTGGAGAGGTGACTCCAGGGCACTTAGGAGGCTCCCAAGGAAGAAAGAGACAGTATGGGCCCCGGGACAGGCAGGTGGACCCTGATGGAGGCCCTGACGCACAAGGGGGTGTGGGGCCTGAGCAGTGGGAACTGGGGCAGTTTTAGCAGAAAAGAAAAAGAAAAACTACCCTAGCTCCAGCACCGAGGCTCACTATGGGCTCAGACAGAAAGTGCTGGGAGCCTCGGTCTCCCCACTAGGAGTAGGTACCAAAGAAATATCTGAAATACAGTAAGACCTCCATGGTTGACCACCTACCTACTGATCACCATCAAAGTGACTCACACAAGTCCCTCCAGCAGGCCTTCAAGGCTTCGGTGGAGCAAGCTTTCCTTTCCAGCAGCCAGGTTCTGCCCTTCTTCGCCCTTTCTCCTCCACTCTGCTCTGTGTCCTCACTGCCCACCACGCACACCCCTCCCTGCCTTTCCTCAAGCCATGTGCCTCCTCCAGGGCCCCACCACATCCCTTACCTTCACCTACCCAGCCGTTCCTCATACCTGCTTTCTCTTTCAGCAAATTCACCCCTTCTACGAAACTCTGATGCCCCAAACCTCAAAGCCTGCTTTCAAGGGAAGTGTGGCATAGCGGGATAAGCAGGACCCAAGACCTAGGTGTGAGCCCTGACTCCACAGCTGACTTCAGAGCACCACTTGGCTTTTTCAGTTTTTTTAATCTCTCTCTAGATGCGTTATTTTATTTGGAGAAGCAGCTCTGTGTGTGTGGCATGAGTCCCTCAGCACACTCTCAAAACCTATAGCCACATGGAAAAGAAACCAAACACCTCTTCTTCCTTCCCAGGCACAACTAAATGATCACCATTTTCACGGAACAACCAAACCCAAGAACATTTAGCCAGATCCTTTGACTTTCAGCCCAAGCCCTCTGGCATTTTATCTCTGGGCCAGCTGTCCCCAGCTTGTTAAAGGGCCTCGCCACCTGCTCCTCCCAGGGGTGTGTCGCTTCTGCCTGTGAGATGTGTGGGTGGACCCTGAGATGTCAGCTGCATCACACATCACCTTTGAGAAGGGACACTCTTCTGGACTGGACATCGGTGGCCACACCTCAGCTTTAAGAGGAGACATTCTTTTGGACAGGACATTGGTGGCCAGCCACCCTGGTTTGCTGAGGGCTTAAAGAGTTCTTACCACGCAGGGCTTTCCATTTGAATATTGGGAAAGTATCGGAAAAAAACTGTTTAGGACAAGTTGTGCAACTTGGCCTGGACCTGATTCCTGAAAAGCCTTCCCTTCCTTATTACTGTTGATGGGACAGGAGTGACACAATTTGAAAGGATGAAGCTGGATTTGAGGGCTAGGAATGCAAAGGGACTCCAGATTCTAAGCTTTCAGTTGTTTTTTTTTTTTTCCTCTCTCTCTCCTTTTTACTTAAAAACACACTTGCCTAGGCATCAGCTTTCAGTGGCAGAGCTGAGTTGAAAAGTCATATCTACGGGATCCCTAAGCTCCTGTCTTCCCCTGTCTGATTCTCAAGCTCTGTGGGGACACCATGATCTTCCAGCCCCAGTAACCAGCATCACCACACATGCAAGGGCTGCCCTTGTTCAGGAACACTTGGGGTCAGTGCACTTCAACTCAGAGGGTCAACAGCTCCCCCCACTGCCCACCTTATAGCCACAACTCTTCAGCACCCAGCTGTAAATCCTTTCATTCTGTAAACACTCCAGTACAGTTCCCGCCACTGCTTACCAGCCTCTGACACTAATTGCTCTACACAGTGTGTACAACTGGCAACACCTTATTAAAAGTGAAATATATTATACTGTCCACTTATTGCTGCTTTATAGAGATAAAGTATTCTTACTACATAAAAAAGCTGGCAAAGAAATTGACAAAGTGGTTTCTAAATGGAAGGCTGCATGAGGCCATGCCTGAGGCACAGGGTCTATCTACGTTACCCCGGGGGCTGGGAGTTTCTCCGATTTGACCTAAAGATGTTGCCAGGCCAGGAATCCCTCCCTTGTTCTGATTTCCATCTCAAAGATTAGCCGGGAGAGCCTGGGCGCTGGAGAGAAGACAAATGTGGTTGCTCTGAGAGCTGAGAACGCAGACCTGACCCCATCTGCAGACACAATCCATCTCCTTCCTTCCAAGGACAAAGCAGGGTGCCGAGGAGACAGGCTAATGGCAATACAGGGCAGGGAAGGCCGGAGAAGGAGAGGAAAGGCCAGAACGAGAGGGCTCCAGGTTCAGACAAACATGGGCAGCACAGGCTTCCTGAGGAAAGCCCACCAAGGCCCAGATGCCACGTGTATTTACACCACCAGGGAACATGCCCACCCCTAGCAAAGCCAGCTATCTGGGGCTCTGTCATGCAGGACACAGCCATCCTGAAGAGAACCCGGATTAAGCTCCTCTCCCAAATCCCTGAAACACTTTCACTAAACACCCCCGAGTCTAAGACTGCCTGACCACTCGTATGGTATGTGAGCTGCAAATGGTTTTTATAGTTTTAAAGTTATAAAAAGAAGATAAATATGGGACAGAGACTGTATGAGGTCCACAATGCCTAAAATGTTTTCTCTCTGGCCCTTCCCAGAAAGCATTTGCTGATCCTATCCTAAAGAGAATTGGGAAGTGAGAGAGAGGAAATCCCCAGGATAGTGGAGAGACAGGACTGAGAGAGAGAAATACCGTCAGGAAAACAACGGCCTGCTTCTCTCCCAGCAGACCTGGCGTGAGTGCTGAGATCTGATTAACTGCTAACTGCACTTGCTGGACAGTCAGTCCGCGGGAGCCCTAGTCTTTTCTCTTGGCAATGTTTTAACCGCCGATCTTCATCCATGCCAGCATTGAGAAGCGGCCAGATGGGACGGCGCAGCCCCAGGAGCTCGCAGATAACAAGGGAGATGGAATGATGGAGAGAGAAACCTATTGTCCCCACCACGTTTTGTGTTTCTGAGATACCGAATTGCCCGATCGCTTTGACATTTCCGAGACCAAATTAAAATGCGCCACCATGGAGACAAAATGTCATTAGCCTCATTATAAGTGATTGTGTTAAAATAAATACAAAAATAAAGTGGGAATTAGTCCAAACCATTAAAATACAGAAGCAAGAATGGTCAACAGGGACCTTACATGTGACAGACTAAGAAAGGTTGAGACACCCCCCCGCAAGGAGACAGGAAAGATGAATGTAGCAGACAGGAGTGACAGCGCAACAGGCTCTGGTGGCTGCTCTGGTGGCTGCAGCGGGACTTGGCAGTAAGGCAGCTGCAGGTCCTTCTATTCCCTTATCCCACATGACCTTAGGAAGGATCCTCAACATCACCAAATGCCTGGATTCTCTCTCTAGGAAAACAGGAAAGAAAGTAACATCATCTTATTCACTTAGGAGTTTCACTTCTAAGTGACAAGGAACAAAGACACCTTCTTTTGACATGGATGCTGTCTTGCAGCTGGCTGCCTGGAGGGAAGGGGACAGAAAGCCTCATGGGCAGGGACAAGGGTGTCCTGGCATGGTCAGCCCCTATTTTTCTCCAGAGGGTGAGCCTGGCTACAGAGCAGACTCTCCTACAAGGAGGGAGTCCCAGTGGGGGACAAAGGAGCAGGGTTCTGATGACAACTGTGTCTTAAGCTCAGGGCTTATCCTGGGAACCTCCTGCTCCATTCTCTTCTCTCCCTTGTGCTTTCAGCCTTTACCACTGCACTCCACCTGCACTTGGATGGCGCACCCTTCCTTTCTCCCATATCCATCTTCCACTGATGCCTCAGACTTGACCCCAGAAATCTGCTCCCAGCTACTAGCTTCTTATTTCCACCAATGGACATTGGCCATTTAATGCCCCAGTCTCACATGAGCCATAAACAAGCAATGATGTGAACGGATGCCCCCAAAGGCACAAAACAAAACCCTTCACTTGCCTCCTTAACAAAAAAAAAAAAAGGACATTCATTCTAATGACCACCCCTATCTCGCCCACCCTCATCCCAACAAAGGCTGAGTAAAGCCTGTCCCTGAGGAGTAATGACTGAAGATGTTGAATTGCTACTGCAACTTCCTCTTCCACACTCTTGAAAGACAGTTCTAATCAGTCATAGGCCTCTTCTCCAAAGCCAGGGGACGACCACAGATAGCTTTGGACTTGGCACCATTTTTGTCTCCTTGAGATTAAGGACTGTGGTTTTCAGCAGGCACAACACAAACATCTCTACTAACTATAAAGCAACCCAACCAAAAGCACTAGCCTAGAAAAATAACACCTGATGTTAGCATGGCATGTCTTCCTATTTTCTAAATTCTTTCTCCATCCTGGACCAACATGAAAATTCCATGGTGTGACACAGGCAGATATTATTATTGCTTTCTAATGTCTGGAAAAAACGAGGCCCCTGGAAAGAAAATTTGTCAAAGACTCGACACGTCATTAAAAAAAAAAAAGGGGGGGGGCGGCGCCTGTGGCTCAGTGAGTAGGGCGCCAGCCCCATATGCCGAGGGTGGCAGGTTCAAACCCAGCCCCGGCCAAACTGCAACAAAAAAATAGCCGGGCGTTGTGGCGGGCGCCTGTGGTCCCAGCTGCTTGGGAGGCTGAGGCAGGAGAATGGCGTAAGCCCAAGAGTTAGAGGTTGCTGTGAGTCTCACTGTACCGCCCACGGCACTCTACCCGAGGGCGGTACAGTGAGACTCTGTCTCTACAAAAAAAAAAAAAAAAAGAGGGGCTAAAAGCTACATTCTTAACTCTAAGTTCAGTCCAAATTCTTGAATTACATTGTCTGTGCTTCAAAGAGTAGAACAAAGAACTCCACTGGAACCAGGAGAGGGCTAATTCCCCAATGCCTGCAAATGGCTTGGCACGTAGGAAGGGCCTCCAAGATGCTCAGAGTAATGAGCAAGGGGGCTCAGAGGGCTTTGCTGATGTCAGCTCACTAATCCCCAAAGCTTCCAGCACAATCTACGGCAGGGGGTGGTCCTTCTGTCTTTGCCTCTGTTCCTCTTCCTGCTCTATCATCATGATCCCTCGGGAAATGTGTAGATGGATTAGCAACATTTTTTATTAGTATTTCAAATGAGCCTGGGACAGGATCCCAGGAGAACTGTTGGGAACACTGGCCAGCAGGAGAAACAGTGAAGCTGTGCTCACCATTCCTGCTAAAATCAGAGACAGCAGGTGCTGCAGGAGATAATGAATGACCTTGCCCTACTCACATAAGCAGAAAAACATTGTCCTGGTATCCCAAAACAGAATGGTTACTGTGTCATAGTCATGTGCAAATGGTACTGCCAATACACCCTGCAGGCGCCAGGCAAGGGAATGTACCTGTGCATGTCAGCAGAGCTGGCTCTGTGCAGGGCTCAGAGCACCTGCTGGCCTCTGGGCCTACAGATTCGCTATTCAACGTTGCCGCTCCCATTGTGTCCCCACGTGCCCACTTTTATGTCTGAATATCCAGCAGGCTTCTGATTACTTGGATACATTTTTTGTCCCTGCATGTGGATCTTTACCAACCCTTGACTGTTGATTTTAAAAGTGTGTACATTTCCCCTATGCTCCATCACAGAGAATCAGAACAGAGAAGACCCTTTTCCCTGCCCACTAGCCCACCCTATGGGCCTGGGGATTAAGCAACCCCATGGACTAAGACAGGGCTTGGTAAAGAGGACCTCAGGAAAGGCCTGACATTTGGCTGAGAAGATGCATCTTCAGAGGTGGAGACGCCAGCATCTTCCCCATGGAACAGGAGGATGGGACAACATGCTAAAATGGGTCAAACACCGGGCTCCAAAGCAGTGGGCCGGCTGCAATCAATCCCCATTTTCCGAGTGCTCATTAGAATTACAAAACATCAGAGCTGGCAGGCACCTCAAGGGATCTTCTGCTGCCGCATCCTTTTGTGGAGAAGGAATTGAGGCTAAGAAAGTCCAGCAGCCCACCAAAAGTTCCACCCACAGCTTGGTGATGCCTCAAAGGGCAGAAGTGAGGGTGCTGATTCCCAGGGCTCCTCCCTCAGCACTGTGAGCATGCCCTCTTGGGAAACAGGAGAAGAATCCTGTCCTCAAGTAGTTATTCTCTGATTATGGAGACAACGTGATAAAGACAATTTTAGAAGTGATGATAAAGTAAATCCTTAAATCCCAAATGATTCCAGGCTGATAATACATGCTTTAAGATAGTTTTTCCCAGCACTGGCTATTAGAATCACCAGGGGAACTTTTAAAAACATACTAATATCTGATGTCCTAATTTGACCAATTACATCAGAATCTCAGTAAGCAGGGCCTGGACGCCCCCAGCTTGTTCCTCTGAGCAGCCAAGGTTGAGAACTATTGCCCCAGGAGGTCACAGAGCAAGCATTTGTATTGGGTAAAGTGGCCAAGAAAGGCTTCCAAGAAGTGAATATACTTGACCTGGGTTTGGGGTAAAGATCAGAGAGAGAAGTGGGCCTGGTGGGGCCCAGCAGCCTTCATTTCTGTGCTGCTAGTCTGGGTACCACACTTTCAGAAGAAAAGCAAAGACAAGAGCCATTTGGTGTTGCTACATTCTTTTTCAGAGCCTCTACAGTACTCCATTTTCTGCATAAGGATCCAGGGTAGTCTCTGCCCCAGTTTCTCAGAAAGAACAAGAGAGGCAGCTTTAGAAAGGGCCCCATGCCCTTGGAGAGAGGTGCCTGCAAGCTCAGCAGCTGTGACCCCGGGTGACCTCCTCCATCCTGCCAGTCCAGCCTACAGGAATCTTGGGGGGTGGGGGGGTACCCTGCAGGTGATGCCCGCTCTGGCCCTAATAACGGCTTGGCCCCAGCCTCCTAATCATTTCAGCACTGGAGAGAATGGGACTAATTGTGAAGAGATCTGTCAAATGCCATCTCTCCCGTGGCTTTACACTACAGATCTCATCTGCCTGTGTCAGCAGCTTGTCCCTCCATGCCGGATGCAGCTGGGCACACACCCAACCACAAGGAAAGAGCCGAAGACAACTGGAGGGAAGCGGGGAGACTTGCTGTGCACCCCGCCTCTTGCTTGGCTCACCCTGCGCCACCCAATCCAGAGGACAGGCAGACAGACAGCAGCTGTGCTTCCCAGCACACCCCTCCTGACTTACCCAAGGCGCTTCCTGCAACTTGGCAGTGGTGACAACACCCTTCGGTGCTTACACTGAAATGGTCTTGAAAATCCTGTAATGCTTCCTGTGACTACTTTAATTAACATTCTCCTATGGATCTAAGCCAGCAGCTCCAATCTCATTTCTAGGCAGAAAGAGAGGTTAACCAAGTTGCCCAACTGGGTAGTCAAAAGACAGTGGCTTCTCCTCTCTCTGGCTCTCCTGCTTGGGTAAGATGTTTCTGTTAGGTGCATTGTCCATGAGGATATTTCTTCAATGAGCATTTATGGAGCACCCCTTATGTGGGAGGTGCCACCTCTTGGGTGCCTTCCCTTGGAGGCATTTGGGACCTGCCACCTGCCCACGTCCATGTCCCTCCCTGGGCACATCAAGCCCCAGTGGTATTCTGACTATTGCAAACGTACCGAGGCCATGCAGGAAAGTTCTCAGAACAGGAATTCTGCTACAAGTTTGCTTATAATCTTATACCCCTACAGCTTCCGGTGTGCATTTCTGCAGTCATGCAACCTTCTCTGAGGGGTCACTGCATAGGGAACGTGCTTCTGAGAGATTCAAGTTTGAGCAGCCGAGGAGTAGCACCCAGGCTGCCTCCAGACTACCCAGGAGACCCCTGGTTTGTGTTTGTGGTTCAAGTCTTCTATTTCAGGCTGACAATAAATGCTGTCAGATTTTCAGGATATTATTTCTTTGGTATGATCTGTAGTAAACTTCCTACAGGAGGGAAGGTGGGCTAGAGGAAAGTGCACTGCCTGGAAGTCATTAGACCTCATCTCTGTGCCCCATTCTCCCATAAATCACCATGTGGACCTGATTGGATCATTTTTAAGCTGTGGGCCTCCGCATTTGTGAGTCAAGCCATTTGGCTTAAACATTTTTAAGGTCCCTTATGCTGTAATCATTTGTGGGCACACAATTAGCATTCCCCATTCTTCAGCATCTCTTTATGCCCCAGGACTAAATACTTAAGATTCTGTTTTGAACAGAGCCTGAACTTCATTGTCATTGTCACTTGAGTTGTGCAGGGATCTGGGATGCCTGTGGTTGAGAGCTCTGTGCCTCACATAAGGCCTGCAAGGCGCTTAGCTATCAGTTATAGTCTTAACGCGCTTACCAGCCTACATGCACGTCGCCACAGATGAACAAGTCATGCTTCTACGTGATGAAGGGTGAAATTCTCATAGCTTTGAGCTTAGTCTCTGGCTCCTTTCTCTTCTCTTTCTGCCTTCCTTCCCCTCGTAGTCTCATGTAGCCTTGTGGCTTTAGATACCATCTATCTGCCAACAACTAATGGGGATCTCTGACCTGTATCTTTCTCTTTCTCTCTCATACACACACCCCCTTCCCATCTCATGACGTATCCAACTACCTACTCAGCATGCCCTGTAGTCATATCAAGGTCAATGTCTGGTTTCTTCTCCAAACCCAGTTCCACTTACAGATTTCCTTTGCAATTGATGTCAACTTTATCCACTTTGTCCTTCCGATTGTTCTTGTGAAAAAATTTGGAGTCCTCCTTGAATCTGCTCTCTCTCACTCCAGATTCTACCAGCCTGATGCCTCTACCTCCAACATATAGCCATGACCTACCCCCTATTTCCTCTGCTATCTCCCTAGTCTGAGCTACCATCATCTTTTGCTTGAATCAGGTCAACAGTCTCCTACGTAGTCTCCCTGCATCTAAGCTTCAGCAACCAGACTATCCTTGTAAAACAAAATGAGGCCCAATAACTCCTCTGCCAAAAATCTGAAAGAGCTTCTTATCTAACTCAGAGTAAAAGTCAAACTCCTGACAGAGGACTGTGTGGCTCACTTACTTCTGTGACCACATGGATTGGGGTCTTCCCACTTGTTTATTGTACCTAAGTCACATTTGTCCGTTGGCTGGACCTTGAACGAGCCAGGCAGGTCATACTCATGCCTTGAGGTCTCCGCACTAGCCAATCCTTTTGCCCCAAGTGCCCTTTACAAACTTCCTCACCTCCTTGAGTCTCTGCTGGAGGCTGAACTTCTTCTGTGAGGCCTGCCCAGCCTGATCTGTGGAAAAGTGCCATTCTCTTCCCCACATTCCTCGTTTCCATATCCTCATGCACTTTTCCCCAAATTACTTCCAATGTTCTAACATACTATAAAGTTCATCCACGTGAACTTCCTAAGGGCAGGAATATGTCTTATTTACTGATGAGTCCCAAAGTCCTACAACAGTGTGCTTGACCCACACGAGGTACTCTCTTCTTATTTGTGGAATGAATGAAGTTAATGAGCAATGGCCGCGTGTGAAAAGATAGGAAAGAAGCAAACCATTCTTCCTACTGTCACATGATCACTTGGGGGTTTTCTTCCACATGCCAACAAGTTCTACAATGGATGCCACCTGAATGTCCTCTGAATGTCAGAGCCCACGGGTTAAGGCTCCCGGTGGACCCCACCTGAGTGCCCTGTGAATTTAAGAGCCCAAAGATTAAGGGCTTGGTCCCACAAGACTGCCCTCACCTCAGATGCAATTCCAAAGCACCAGGTGTGACCTGTACTTCTGACTGTACATGGGGGTTTCTATCCCACCTCCATGGGGTTAATATTCTAGAGCCACTCCCAGAACTCATAGAAACACTTCACTTCCATTTATTCATCTATTCTAAAAGGTATTACAAAGGATATAGATGAATAGTCGATGAAAGTGGTAACTAGGGTAAACTATAAGAGGCTAGAAATGTGCATAACTTCTCTGGACACCCCATCCTCCAGGCACCTCCATGTGTTCAGAACATCTAGAAGCTTTCTGAACCCTGACCTGGATTTTATGGAAGCTTTATTTTACAGGCACAACTGATTAAATCACTGGCCCCTGCAGATCCACTCAACTTTTAGCCCCTGTCCCTTCCCCAAAGGTCAGGGATGGCACTCAGAGTTCCAACCCTCTAATCAGGTGGTTGGTCCCCTTAGCAACAAGCCCCTGTCCTGGGACTATCCAGGAACCCCATTAGGACAAAAAAGGCTTCTACCACCCAAGAAATTACAAAGGTCTCAGGAGCTCTGTGTCAGGAACCAGGGTCAAAGATCAACTATTAGAGCAAAAGATGCCACTAGTGCTCTAATCTGAAAGGATATTAGGAACTTTATCTCAGGAATGGGGGCAGGGACCAATATTTATTTCTTAACATATCACAATATTATACCCTGAGTCTCAGTCTGTCTTGGATTAAAGGAACCTTACGACTGGGTAATCTATAAAGGACAGGGGCTCATGGCTCTGCAGGCTGTACAACAAGCATGGCACCAGCATCTGCTTCTGGTGAGGGCTTCAGGAAGCTTCTGCTCATGATGGAAAGAGAAGGAAAGGGTGCCACATGGCCAGCAGGGAGCAAGAGAGAAGGCAGAATGCCAGGCTCTCCTAAGGAACAGATCCTACATGAACTAATAGAGTGAGAACTTACTCATTACTATGGAGAGGGCATGAAGCCATTCATGAGAGCCTCCTCACCATGCCTCAAACACCTCCCATGTAGCCCTACCTCCAACATCAGAGATCAGACCTCAACATAAGGTTTGGAAGGGACAAACATCCAATCACATCCCCACGTAAACTCATTTTTAAGATCCCAGTGAATAACTAAATATATCTTTATTCCAATATTTCTGCATGCTCTACAATTAAAACAATTCCTTCAAGGCACAAGGAAGAATTTCATCTTCATGGTCCTGCTGTCTGCAATTCATCAACCTAGAGGTAGCGATTCTATGTGGAAGCAAATAAAATAGAAGGATCTGAGGAGAGATACACTATGCCCCTGATAATGTGAGAAGCCCCAAATATTAAAAAAAGAAAGAAGTTTCTCACACTCTTGATGCCATTCCTAACACGGACATTTAGAAAAGAAACCTGTGAGGTCATTAAAAGTTCAGATTTCACCAGCCCCATTCATCATTTTTCTGACATTTAAATTACACAAACCAAATCTGTGACAAGAGTGTTCCTGCTTAGATCACAGCAGCCTGCCATTTTTCTCAATACTACAATTTGGAGGATGGCTTGGATAACTTCCCCACCCCTCTCTCACCACTGTGCCTCCCCTCTGCACCCCCAGTTCCCAGCCAATCTCGAACATGTGTGCACATGGTTAATGTGACTCTCAGTGGCCTTCTCCGCAAGACAATCTTCTACTACCCCGTTAAAAACCCAACTCACATTTCTCCTCATCTGGGAAGCCTCACTGATGAAACCTTGCAGAGCTAGTCTCTTCCTTCCTTGGGCTTTCAAAGGATTGTTTATGCAAAAGAGCACAGAGAAAGCACATTGTGTTTCGTTAATGTGTTTACAAGGCTGTGGCTCCCTGAGTGAAGTTCCTAAGGAGAGTGGCCTGTCTTAGTCATCCCGCCATCCTGAGCCCCAGGTGCTTGGTAGAAAGTAAGCACATAACAGTTGCCTGTTGCATGATGACCTTGTCAAATGAGTTGTTGCCTGCAGAGTTTTGCAGGGAAATGGCTTTTACCCAAACCAAATTTAGCATTTATAATGGTTCATAAAAAGATCTTAATCAGTGAGCTAGATCACAGAGATCAAGAGTTTAGCATCTAAAATTATTGTGGCCAAGAACAAAGCAGCAAAGAAATCAAGCCAGCAGGATTAGCTGAATACAGGGGAAAAATATGACTCCGAATCCTAAAGGTTCAGTCCTTATGCATGGAGCTTCTCCAGAGCTGTGGAGGAGTGTGCAAAAGCCAGGAAACTGGGGAGCATATTCTGCAAGATGAGGAAACGTTCAAGGCTGGTCAAGACCACAACAAAGACGGCCCTAAATTGTGGGAATGATTTACATCCCTGGGTATCCACATGCCCCTGGAGCTTACAATTCAGGCAGTGTTTGCAACAGGACTAGTAAGTGGCTTTGATGCAAATGAAGAAACGAACAGGGGTAGGCTGGTCAAATAACCTTCAGAGCTGCCTTCTGGGACAGTTACTCTCCAGGGAAGCTGGCTGCTCCCTGGCTGTGTGACTATGAGACACTGACCTCTCAAATGTAGGCTTGATGCTTTAGCTCATAGGTTACTGTCAAAAGGAGCTGAAGAGATGGAAAACAATCAAACCCTCCAGGCCCAGGCCAGCTTACTTTCATCTATTCCCTTCCCCATCATCTGCAGTCGTGGCATCTTCTGTTACCAAAACTAGTGCTGATAGATATAGGATACTCTGAATGTCTTGCCGAAGGCCCTTACCCATCCTTTTCATGAAGAAGTAACTCAAAGACTTAAGTCACGAGTCATTTTAAAAATATTTAGGACCATTCTCATTTTTTGATAACAGAAGACTCTTTTCATTTCAAATTGGCTTGATACTTTCCCCCAGCTAGAGTGCAGCGGTGTCATCATAGCTCACCACAACATCAAACTTCCAGGCTTAAGTGATCTTTCAGCAAATAGCTGGGACCACAGGTACGCACCTCCACACCCAGCTATTTTTTCTGTTTTTTTTTTTTGTAAAGATGGAGTCTCATTCTTGCTCAAGATGGTCTCAAACTCCTGGCCCCACGCAAACCTCCAGCCTCGGCCTCCCAGAGTGCTAGGATCACAGGCATGAACCACCATGCCTGGTCTCAATACTCCTAATTGAGTTCAAAACCCTACTTATAATTGTCAGTAGATCTATACTGTTATTTTTAACCCACTAATTTTTAGACACTGCATTTTAGTTCAGTCTTACCTATTTGTCTGTAGGAAATTTATCTGGGCTGTAACTCTCACTCCTGAGTCCCCTTGAGCTAACAGACTAAAATCTAAGTCTCCCCTAAAGGAAGTTGCTGGAACAGTTTGGGTAATAACAATCACATGCTAAATGAAAGAGTCAGTCCAACTAAATCAATCGTGCAGTTATGGTGCAAGACTTTTCACATCTGTTCTAGACCAGACACACCATTCCAGAGAACAACTGTACTATATTATACCTAAGTGTTATCATCAAACATATTCCTGTTGTTACCCATCCCTAGAATGTATTCATCAGAGAGCAACTGGAAAAGCTGAAGAACGGGATGACCCGATTAACAGGTTCTGGAGAAACCAAATTTTCAGTGAAACAGATAAGCTAACAACTAGGAGGTCCTCATGGATTTGAAACCAGAGCAGTTCAGAGGTACAGTCCTTTGGTACAAGAAGAGAAGGCCGTCTTCACCAACGAGGAGGAAGACAACTAACATCAGTTAGAAGGGTTGCTAGGATACTGCACCAACCATTTAAAATCACAGAGTAGTGGTTCTCAACCAGGAGTGATTTTGTCCTCCGGGGGATGTTTGGCTATGTCTAGACACAGTTGGGGTTGTCACAACTCAAGAGGTGTATCTGGCATGTCATGACTAGATGGCAGGGATACTGCTGAACATCGCACAATGCGTGAGATAATTCCCATGGGACGAGGAAGTAGCCTACCTAAAAATTCAAGAGTGCTGGAGTTATAGAGACGACGTCATATGTCCCATGCCATAAGGACAACAGGAAAATAAAGTTCAAGAGCAAATACAAAACCCAAACCATACCAATTTAAAACTGAAACAGTACTGAAGGCTGCAGCCGACTTCATGAGCCAGATGGTGAATATGCCCTAGATGATGAACCAGAAAAATGAGAAATAAATGGAAGGTATGAACCAGATTTCCAAATGGACTTCCAGGGCATCAGGGAGAAGAGGAAACACCTTTATGATCAGTCCAAACAGCAGAATCCAAGTGAAAAATTCTAGGGAACGTGTTAAAAAAAGTGTAATCTACTCAAGGATCAGGACAAGGTCTCCAAGGGCTGGGCCTCCTGGATGCTGCCTAGGACGGTAGAAAAAAGCAACTTTCTCCTGGTCTTGAAAATTGCCCACTCCTTGCAGCTCTGCCCATGAGTCCTAGGTGGACTTGGTAGGGGGCAGCATAACAAACCAAAAAGGCCTGAAGAATCAAGTCAAACGTGCCTCCAAAAACAGACACCAAGGAAGGTTTAAACATACAAGACATTTAACAGGGGAAACAGGTATGAAAGAAAAGAGGGAAGGACCCATAACAACCGGAAGGGCCAGCAGACTGCAGGGCTGGCCTGGCCCCTAGTGAAGGAGGGCAGGCAGGCTTTCAGGCGGGCTGGAAACAGACTCCACAGGGTAGTGGCCGTGTCATTCTGAGGAAGGTTTGTGGGCAGCTTGGAGACCCTTCATGTCAAAGTCACCCATCAATGGACACTGCAGCTCCCAAAAGTGGACCTTACCTAGTAACTCTCTTTTTTATATTTATTTCATTTTTAGAGACAAGGTTATTCTGTCACCCAGGCTAGAATATAGTGGCATCATCATTGCTCCCACAACCTCCAACTCCTGGACTCAAGTGATCCTCCTGCCTCAGCCTCCCAAGTAGCTATGACTGCAGGTGCACACCACAACCTAGGCTAATTATTTTTTTTTATAGAGACTGGGGTCTTGCTATGTTGCCAAGGATGGTCTTAAACTCCTGGCCTCAAGCAATCCTCCTGCCTTGGACTTCCTAAGTGCTAGGAATAAAAGCATGGGCCACCACATCTGGCCAGACCTCGTACCTCTGCTGCATTCAGTCAGGGGCTGAGCACAGCTCGTAAGGTACGTGACCTCAGAGCAATGGACTCCAGAGAGCTGCAGCTGAGGCTACCAATCAGGCACACTCTCTACAGCCAAAGGTCTGAGAGACACATTGTCCTGGGCACCTCCAAGGCCAGGATTGGACTTGAGAGGTGCCCTGAGATGTCAGGATCAAAGCTATGCTCAGAAAAAGGCGTCCATTGCCATTTTTTCTGGTTTTCCTCTTTTCTGCGTACCCCTATAACTTGTTTCAATAATATCTGTTTGAAAAGTTCTAACCTAACTTCAGCTAAATTATTGCTCAGAGGAAAGAATACTTTTCAAGCCACACCGGGAAAGCTGAGACTTTTAGTGTCTCCCAGGGCAGAATTGGGGCAGGAAGACGAAAGGAGAGGAGCTCTGGAGATGAGGCGGTGGGAATGGATTGTCCCTCTTCAGCTTTTCTTTCTGAAAAGACCGCTTTGCATTTATTTCTCTCCAGTGGTCTTTTTTTTTTTTTTTTTTTTTGGTAAACAACAGAATATTCTGGATGTGGGTCTGCATCCACTGATGTGTTACTCATTTTTACCACAAAGATCGTATTGTTGAAGAGCGTTACAGCTGCTCCGAGATGGGGTCTTCCTTAGCAACTGTATTGTACCAATATCGAGAGTGATTTGCGGCCAAGGACACATCCCCACGTTCAGTCCCAGAGGGAAGCAGCCAGAGCCATTAGAAGCTTCTCGCCAAGAATGATTTGACATTTCAATCTGGACTCCATTCCCAATCATGCAGCAAAACTAAACACACTCACGTCCACAGTGGTGCTGGCCTCCAGGGGCACTGGGGGTGGTACATGGATGCAGAGGGCAGGAAGACCAGAATTCCTGTCTTTATTATTTCACCTTATCCTTTCTCTCATCGTATGAGAAAAATATATGTCGTGACCTATATATCATTTACATATCCATACATACCTAAGATATGTACCTGCTCAAATGTTTCATGTAAAAAACTACAGTGCATAAACAAAAATTTGGGAGCCCACTTGAGAGTACGGTGAATTTTAGTTTTTATTTTTTTTTAACGGTGGAAAGTGATGGCATAAAACTAGTTAAAAGAAGAACTACTCTAGTAGACAAGGTGCCTCTGGGTGGGGGGGGGCGAGGCACACTCCCTCCCACTGCGCAGCGGGGACCAGGAGGCATGCGCACCATGGTGACAGAAAACACCGGCCTGTGGGAGGTGATCCCAGAGCCTTCAGCCTGGGGGAGAGAAAGCTAATTAGAGCCGGGCAAACTCCTGGGAAGAGCCATCTACAAAAGGGTCCCAGCGGCGAGACCAAGGAGCTGAAAGAGGGCAGAATCGGTGAGAAGAAGGCACCCCTGAAGAAGGGAGGTGGGCGCTGAAGGAATCTTCTGAGCCAAGGTGAGTACATGAATAGCTACAGCAGCTCTTTTTTATTTGTTTATTTATTTATTTTTGAGGCAGAGTCTCATTCTGTTGCCCTGGGTAGAGTGCCATGGTGTCATCATAGCTCACGGCAACCTCAAACTCCTGGGCTCAAGTGATCCCCCTGCTTCAGTTTTTCTCTATTTTTAGTGGGGACAGGGTCTTGCTCTTGCTCAGGCTGGGATTGAACTCCCGAGCTCAAGCAAGTCAACTGCCTCGGCCTCCCAGAGTGCTAGGATTACAGGTGTGAGCCACTGCGCTCGCCTTACAGTATCTCTTTAAAGGGGCACGTGTGGCTGCAGGTTTGTATGGAGAGGCAACAATCTAGAATGTTCACCTTGCTGAGCATCACCCACCAACTGAGCCAGGAAGACTAGAGCATTCTTCACTCCTCCATTTCTGAAATCCAGTGATGGAAAGACCACAATGTCTAGTAAGCAAAACTAGCACTGCCAGTCAGTACCCGTAACATTTCTGCTTCTAATGATACAGAGGGACAACCTTTAAATGACACCTTACTAGCAAAAAAGATTAACAACGGGAGTGGGACGTGTGTATGGGAGTGTTTGTGTGCGTGTGTGTATGAGTGTGTACATGTGTGTGTGTATGAATGCCTGGGATGTGTATGTGTGTTATGCGTAAGGGTGAGCTCAACTAGAGGTACATGAGGGCCATAAGCCAAGGCAGGCTGGAAGACAGGAAGGTGTGGTCCATACTGTGGTGGATTTGTGATGTGTGGGAGTTGCTCCAGGTGGCCTTCTGATGCCTCCAGGGGGTCTGCCACAGAGGTCCGGGCCCCTGTGGTGCACAGTGGTGGAAAGCCTCTGCTCTAAGTAGGAACACCCTCAGGGCTCAGGCTTCTTTCTCCCAGGCGTGTTGTCAGCTCTTCCTGCACGGTGGCTGACTCATCTCCTGTCCCCTCTCTGTCCCTACAGGTCCCTGCAAACCTCGGTGGCCCAGGTTTCACCTTTATCCTTCTTTGCCTTTGGCTTCTAGAAATTCCTACTTCCATTTTCTCCCTAACTTTTTTTTTAATTTATTTATTTTTATTGTTAAATCATAGCTGTGTACATTAGTGCAATCAGGGGGTACAATGTGCGGGTTTGCTTTCTGGTTTCATCCATCCACCTCCAAATGTTCAGCACAAAGAACAAAAGAGAGGAGCCTTCAAGAAATCTTGAAAGAGTAATTAAGATATTTCTTACATATTAATAACTTTGAGCAAAAGAAAGTCCAGCCACAGCCATAATTAAGAGGCCCACTGATGGCAAAGCTACATACAGCCAGCACCTGGGAGTGACGGCAGGAGGACAGATAAACTGTGGGGCTTTCCCTCTGCTAGAAAATCTGTCACAGTCACTCTCTTCCCAGAGGTCATCATCAAAAAGTAATAGAAAAAATACTGGTGAACAAGTGAAAATAAAGAAGACTAGAGAATAGAAGATGCCGTCACAGGAGAAATAGCTATAGTGTTTCTTTCTTGATTTCCCCATCTTCCTTATTTTCTTTAACTCTCTTCCACATTCTGTTCTTCAGTCACACCATCAAACAGGAGCTTGATGTCAAGAGACCCACTTGCCCTTCCAAGCATACACCCCCCAGGGGCACTTCTAGGCCTGACTAGGTAGAATTGTCATTGGTTTCTCTGCCCCTCTGATCTATAAGCAGATGTGCCTGCCAGACAACCTGACTTCAACCAGCCATATTTGACTGTGTCTGATTGGCTTCCAAAGAAGAACCCACTGTTTCCTTGACATTTGACCACATCCACACAGCTTCTGATGCATAAGAGTGAGGCCCAGGCCTGGGGGCTGCAGACTTGGAGCTGAGCAGTTCAAACCAAAGATGGATGGTATCACCTTACATCTCCAAGAGTCTGTCAATCCGAAGCAAGGCCCAGAGACCTTTATGAATATTAAAATATTATGAATAACCAATCTTCTAGTTCCAAAGATGAGTGAGAGAAGTTCTGTACTCTAAAGATGACAAACACTCTGTGTGTAGTTAAGGTACAAAGAGCTATCATGTCCTCCTGAGATCTAGCTTACATTCTACAAGCTTCAGCCACCCAAAAGGCATCCCAGTGGCACAAAAGGACTTTTCCCAAGAGCTGTGTGCTTATGAGCTTCATAACCTCAAGGGTCCTTATCAGAACTGCAGGCTAGATCGCCATATCTGCTCAAGCTGGGTCTTTTTCTGACGCTACCAAACAGCTGAGCATGATAGATTAGGGTATAAGAAACATGTGTGAACCCCAGAGGTTACTCTCTTTTTGCCACCCAAGCACACTGCCGAATCAATACCACTCATTTTAGACTCAACCCAGCAAAGGCAGCAAGGGCTGGTGGGGACTCTAAATGCTTATGTTTTTCCCCTGGGCCTAGGTGAAGGGAAATCTAATATCTAGGGATTTGCTACTTGGCCCACATGGGAAAGAATTAGGCCCCTCTCTAATATGTGTTGAGGAATACCCAGGAGGATTCCTCTTTCCACAAAAGAATATTCCCCATCCACACACTATTCCCTGAAGTTCTACTTTGCACAGGGACAGCCACTATAGGAAGTGGCATTGACAGCCCAGGCCTTGTACTCACAGAGCCTGACTTCAGGCTCTACAGCGGAGCTTGTTCTCAACCTATTCCAAGCCTCTCTCATCACAGCCCAAATGGCAGAGTCCATGTTCTCTGGCAGGGCTCAGCAGGGAAACATCATAAACCACTTTCCAGTGTGTTCCTTGGGGGGAAAAAAAAAAAAACCAGAGGCAAACTAACACTGGGGAAAAAAAAAAAACAGAGGCAAACTACTACTGATTCATGCCTGGGAAGTGAACATAAGAATCCTCTGAATAGGCCTCCTGTTCGAAACAAGAGTCAGAAACATTGGCATGTGAGCTACTGCTAGTTATCATCACAACCCATCATAGCCAGGGAAAGAGAGAAAAATCACAAAAAAAAAAAAACGTGGAGAGAAACACGCAGACAAAAGTGGCCTACCCAAGTGAGGCAAAGAGACCAACAACCTGCAACTCCAGGGGGCTGAGAGGGCGTGTCTATCAAGGCCCATGACCTTCAGGGCCACCCTGGGAAGTAGGCAATGCTTGTTTCAAAGAGAGGATTAAGAGTCTTCTTGAGTTTAAACCCTTGCCCAAGGCCACCAAGCTAAATGCAGAGGGAAAGCCCGAGACCATGTCTTTTGTCGAGTCATCTAGGGCATAAGAAAGAGGTGGCCCAATCTTCATGGACATCGTGGGTCTGAACTGGTGGTAGTTGTTAAGCAGTGTTCATTGACTTCCAAGAATTCAACCCAAACAAAAAGAAGGTGGAGCCCATCAGAAAAAAACACGTGAAATCCTGATAGTGGTTTTCATCATCCTTTCCCATCTGGGCTTCACCCAAAGAGGCATCCATCTCATTGCCAAGTAAGACTGGGCACTCTCTTCTGCATGGGATAAAGCCAGGGGACTCCCAAGGAAACTCCAGCTTCTCTTGGAGCCTGTAAGCTGATGGGCTATTTCCATCTGCCACGTTCTCTTTTCCAACATTCTCCTCTCTTTGAGGAATATAGGGAATCCCCTGGCGCTGAGCTGTTCAGAAGAACCAGGTTGGCTTGTGCAGAGAAGCCAAAGGCTTCCAAAGGTCTGCCTTCCTAGGAGTGGAAAGGCCTTACTGCCCAATCTCACCACTGCCCTGTCTCAGAAACCCTACCATCTGACCACAGACCATATCCTTGTGTTTTTGAAGTTGAATTCTGGCTTCCCATTCTGCATTTGTCTATAGCTCTTCTGGACCTGGGGTTTTGACTGTGCCTATGCCCACATTGTCACCTGTGAAGGCAGCACGGGGGTGATACGAGCAGGAGGTAAGAAGACATAGTGTGTTGAGCTGTCTCACTCACCAGCATGCAGAATACTTGTGATATACAAGGGTGTGTTTTGTACACTGCAAGTCACCATTTAACCATGAATCATTAATATAGAGACTGTGGAATTCTCACTATAGATCTTCTCTTAGCTCAGTGCAGAGCCAACCTCAAACAGCTATTTAAAAATAGATGTTTTGATGGTACAGTGGTGATAAAAGCAGGTGCCTGTCATGGTGTGTAGACCAAACAAAGCAGGTTGACACATATCTACTGTTTGGTATTGTACTACCCTGAGCATGTTCTTCTGTGAATCAAGGAACAACATATTTCTAGAAGTCTCCCAGTTGAGTTACAAAGATAATCAGAAGTAGGAAAATGCCTCTGAAAGGGACAAGGCTTCTGTTCTGTATCATGATCCCTGACTCTAACTGTTGTGCACAAGACATCATGGGAACTACCCCGTCCCACGGTGTTGTTTGTGCACTAAGGTAAGAGAGAGATTCAGGGGAACAGAGTAATGGCTGAGGCCATTACAGCCTGAGGTCTAACAGGCTATCAGACTGGGAGGCAGAGTTCAGCTCAGCTCTTCCCGAGGATGCTGAGAAGACTCTGAGAAGACCTGTGTTCAAGAGGGGCTCAGCCACCATCTGACTATTTGACTTTAGAGACGACACTCAAACTCCTTCTCCCTCAGTGCCTCATCTCTAAAATGAAAGACTGGACTAGACAACCTCCAAGATCTCTTTTGGTTCCAAGGACTTCTCATTTTCTAAATAAAATCACTGTAATTTTTAAAATATCTGTAGGGAGCTATGAAGATCCAGGTGATGGGCCTTGGGGAAGGTCATTCATGCTTTGGCGTCACCTTGACAATATTTGTGAAGTAGTTCCATCTTGGTGCCCACACGTCATTTTAGCATCCAATTAAAGCTTCTCTAAAATGCCTGTTTCCTTCCAAGAGAAAACAACCAGCGGCAGAATCCAGTAGATAACACAACTAGAGCTCTTGGCAATCCTTTTGACAGATAGGGAAGCTAAGTGATGCAATTTTAAGCTCCCACATTAGACCCTGAGAGGACACCAGTCAAGAGGCTGAGATTATTAGTCTGCCAGGAAGTATAGAATTTCTAAAAACAGCCTATTGCTTGTTCTAGGGCAAGATCACCTCTAAACAAAAAAGATGGTGTTCAAGCAGAAATTTAAGGACGGATAATCTCAGCATTCCCCAAGGGATGTCAGGGCTGACTATGGGTATACTTGCTGATTCAGACTCGGCAGATTCTGTATCTCACCTATGACATTCCTTTAAAAGCTCTCAAGTGCATTTGTCCATCTGTTGCAGTCTCCATCTCCCGAGTTCCAAGACACTGCCATTTCCCAGCTGAACTACTGCAATGGGTGCCCCACTAGCCTGGGCCTCCCTGGTGTGCTCATCCCCAATCCATTCTGCAAACTACAGCAATTGTAAATCATGATCCCCACCCCTTCCACACAAAGCACGTCAGTGGTGTTCCATTCTTTCTAGAATAAAGACCTTCAAGATCGGCTATCCTTGTATTCTTACTCCGTCCCAGCCTACTGACCTCATCTAGCACCATGCTCCCTTCCTCTGCCCTCCAGCTGGATGTGAGAACCTGCTCTGACCTTTCCTGCTACAGGACCTCTGCATGTCTTGTTCACTCTGCCTCTTCCCCAACCTTCCCTGTTAGGTTTTATTTTTTCATTTTATTTATTTATTTGAGACAAAGTCTCACTATGTCACCCTTGGAGAAGTACTGTGGCATCATAGCTCACAGCAACCTCAAACTCTTGGGCTTAAGCAATTCTCTTACCTCAGCCTCCCAAGTAGCTGGGACTACAGGCACCCACCACAACACCAGCTATTTTTGGTTGTAGTTATCATTCTTTAGCAGGCCCGGGAGGGGTTCGAACCCACCAGCCCTGGTCTATGTGGCCAGTGCCCTAACCACTGAGCTACGAGCATTGAGCCGGGTTCAGATAATTTTAACTTCTCCTCCTTCATATCTCTGCTCAGTTGCCACTTTCACTAGAAAGGCTTCACCAGCCTCTCTGGCAAGATAAAACCCTCCTTATAGGCAGTCATAGCACCACTTACCTCCCCATCCATAGCTCTATCTCAGTTGAAATCTCACAATCACATGGGTCTTTGTCTAATGCGTTCTGTCTCTCCCCCAGGACCGTAAACTCAACAGAAGCAGGTACCACCATGATTTTTGTTCAGGCATACATTCGTAGCATCTAGCATAATACTTGTCGCATAGTAACCACTCAGGAAATCACACATGGAATCAATGAATATGCTTGGGACTGTTGAGCATCCAGCAATGAATAAGTCAAGTTCTCTGCGGTAGACTATGAAAAGTGTAAAAGAAGTGATACAAAGCCCTCTTTCCTCCTTCTCTGATTTGCTGAGCCCCTGTCACCCTTCCCATATGAAAGTCAACTGGTCTAAGTAGCAGTTGACCATTCGTGACCCACTTCTATGCCATTTGCATTTTCCTTTCCCTACCCCCAACCTTTACTTCTTATGAACAACAGAACTCCTCCTTAGATTGGTTCAGTGTTTATTTGTTGGCACCATGAGCATGACTCTAAATTTCAAATAATTGGGGCCACTTCAACAGACACCCTGATTAAACGTGCTGAGTAATTTTAGTTTGTATTAAACCAATAGCCCATATTAGGGCCCACATCTGTGTTTACGGAACGACTCACACTCTCAGGCATGTCTGTCGCCACGTGTGATGTGAGATTCAAGAGTGTGTGGCTCCAGCTCTGAGCCACTGATGTGTGCTTGGTCGGTAGCTCAGAGCTGCTGTTTATTGACAAGCACGAATGCCGGAGTGAATAATCATCATCAGCATTCCCTGCACATTCCCACCCCCGAGCTTCTCTGTCCTCACTCTGCAGATGGGGAAGCTGTTGGGCAGCCGGCCCCAGGGGCCCAGACGCCTTTGAGGAGCCAGTGGGATGGAACAGAATGATAGCATAGAATAAGCTGACATTTAGCATTTGTGCGACCTTGGCTGATGACTGGCGCATTCATTCATTCATCCACTCACTCACCAAATGCTGCCGGAGCACGTGCTCTCTGTACCAAGGGTACTCTGGAGTACAAAATGGGTGCAGTCCCTGCCTTTATAAACCATGGTCTAGAGAGGAAAGAGAGATCAAACCAAAAGTTACTTTGAAATGTATGCATGGACTCAGTGTTAGAAATGAGAAGCCTGGTGCAGAGGAGGCGCATAATGAACAGGGAGGCCTACCCTGCTTTAAAGCATCAAGAACCATCTCCCGGGAAAGCAATATTTAAGCCAAGCTCTGAAGGATGGAACGGATGTTTAGCCAGAAAAAAAAGAGAAGAGGATTGGAATTTTCCAAGCTCAGGTAACCTGACAGGTGAAGCCCTTGAGGAAGGAGAGAACATGGCTTGTCTGAGCGACCACAATTGTCCAGAGGGACTGAAGCTGAGAGCTGGGAGGGCAGAGAAGGGGAGAGGAAGCCGAATGTAGGGGTGAGGCCAGACCACAGCGTTGTGCACCATGTGAAGTAGTTTGAACTCTATTCTAGAGTCGAGCGGAAGTCTGCATGGGGTTTTAAGCAAAGCAAAGATCAGACGTTGCTTGGGTGCCATCCACCCTGCCTGTCTTACAGTCCCCTAGTGAGGAACTAATGAGAGCAAAGACACCTTCTCCAGTTGAGCCATGAAGCCGCCAGACTACCACTATTTTTGGTAGAACCATCAGCAAACTCCCAAGTGTGGTAAAACAGCATTTGTAAATTCCCTAGGAATAAAGTTTCAGGAATCACCCTCAGGCCATTACAGACTATCCCTCCAAGAAGAACAAGTATCCTGGTTTCTCCTTGTGGAGTTCAGCGTGCAATCCAACCATCGCTTATCCTTTCCCATGAACTTGCAAGCAGCCATTTCCATCTGTGGCCTGTGGCCTCGTGCATGGATTCATCCTGGCCTTTCTCGGGCACCTCTGCTCGTTAAGGGGACTGTGCCTGCGTCATAAGGATAATGCTTAGCACTTAACCAGCACACTGCCCGGAGGTGTCTCAAAGCATTTTGCAAACATTTAATTAAGTCTAATGATGGCAGGAAACTCCTCAGCCTTAACACCAAAGGGTCTGGTTAGGGGAGGTGCTGGGAGAGGAGTACAAACCCTGCCGCTAGCACCTGCTGGCTCTGGGGCACGGAGCAAGGGAGAGGAGTCTCCGTGTTGCTAGGAAGTATTCACACACGTGTGCAGCCGTGTCTGGCACAGCAGCATGTGGACGTCTTGCCACATGTGCCCCCAAGGAAAGCACCGAGGCTGGGGACCACAGTGGGCGTCCTGGAAGGGCAGAGACAGAAGACAAGAGGCAGGGCTTGCTTTCCTTCAGGCGTTGTGGATGTCATGTTCCAAATAGCTAAACTCTGGCTTGAAGCCCCTGTCCTGTGTGTGTGCGTGTGCCTACGGGGGTATGAGGGGACACAGATCTACAACTGGCCACACGGTGATGAGGGTGAGAGGAGGGAATGTCTATTCTCACACCTGTTGGAAGGTAATAGTAAGCGTGCTCGTCTTCAAGTTTATTGAGTTTCTTTCTGCTTCATTCTCAGCACTACTTTTCATGCTTCCCCGAGCCCTACAAATACCACCTTCTTGGGGTAAAGTGAGCAGTGTAGAAATCTAGAAAGTGGAAACTACATCCATGCCCTTGGGGAAAGGCAGGGGCAACCATGATTTTACAAAGAGGGCAAATTCTACATCTGGATCTCCCACCAACAGCACAAAAGGCAAAAGGGACAAATGGCCTCGGGACCTGGCGCTGCACTGAAGGATCACGTTCAGAGGGATCAGGAGAGCAGAAAGGCCCCAAGGTGACGCCAGCCCACCGGCCCTCCTGGTCTAGTAGGTGGCTCTCAGCATCCCAAGGTGCTCGTATCCGCTGCTCCTGACAGCTGGCCTTGTCAGCAGCCACGGGCCATCTGAGGGCTGACACTTGAGTTCACTGACAGGAACTGCGCTTTGCTTCCATCTCTCCTCTCTCACCAGCCCGCAGCTGCGGAGGATGGCAGCAGTCCATCTCCAAGCAGGGCTGCGGGCTGACGGCCCCTGTCCGGTGAGTCTCAGGAAAGCCATAGCCCACAGGGCAAAGGCGAGCACAAGCTCAAGAAGCCATTAGCTGGGGCTCCCAGAGCTCCAGCTATCCAAGGCTGATGTACAAGACCATGTACGCAGAATCCTGCAAAAATACTGCAAAGTAATGTTTTGGGAGACCAGAGGGGCCATGCCTGCTACCCTTGTTTTTCACCAAGGCTCAGGATCCCCATAGTCAGAACACATCTTTCGCTGGGGGTCAAAAAGAAAGACAAAGATGAACCATTGCCTGCTTTATTGGATTTAAGGTTTTTGAGACAGGAGACTGTCTTAATTAATGCATTTTGTTTAATTAGAATGTGTATAAAGTCCTGTTGAAAGAAGGGATGGATGGGCTGTATTTTTGTGGCAAGGACAAACAAAAGTCAGGAGGGTTCTACCTTGTCCTTCTCTTTCCACAGTAAGGAATGTCCTCTCCTCTTCTGCTACCTGGGAGCAGCCTTCTCTTGCCCTTTTCCTAGGAGACCAGGATGAGTTTTTTTTTATGACAAAAATTCAGAAATGTTTACCTTCATATCATCTAGCCAAGGTTCTTGGCTACTCTGCCCGTTTGGAAATAAGAAGCATACCTAGCTGGGATCCATTCTACAGATTGGTAAACTGAGACTCAGAGAACGCAGTGAGCCAACCAAATAAACCTCAAAGAGCAACTAATCACCAAGTCTCACGTCTCAGCTTTCAGCATGCTCAGAAACTTGGGCAGAGACCCACCGAATGGGACATAGACTCTGCCCCAGGAAGCTCTGACAAAGATTTGAGGTTATAACCCTAAAGGGTAGTTCCCAGTGGCCAATGTGGGAGACCCAGACCCAGAGCTGCTAGACATGAAATGCCGGCAGTTGCCAGCTGTTTAAAGAATCTCCTTCTGTAATTTTCTAGGTTATAGGGGATGTGGCCAAGGGTGCTAAGAAGACAAGAAAGCATGAAGGCAGACAGGACTGAAGCCATCCAAATTCTCTGATTAATCTCAGGTTGAGTAACACGCTGTCCAGCTCTGGGCGGTATACCGAGAAGGCTGTCTTTATGAGGCAGCAACACCTGTCTCCTCAGCGCCTGCTGTCACCACTGGGCCAATGCTGAATGACAACAGGACTTGGCCTGACCTTATTAACATGTCAATCATTTTTAAGGGTTCAGAGGTCACATGCTAGCCTGCAAGAGGGGACAGGAATCTATGACTGGCTGAAAGAGGATGAGGTCTTGGTTCTTGGTTCTCCTTCCTGTCTCGATCAGTCTGGGGGGCTTGGGTTCTGCCCCTCAATCCCTGTGCACACAATGCAATCAGAGTAGATTCTTCAGCCTGCTGGTGAGGGGGCCACAGGGGGAAGGGAATGTGCCAGAACCTGGCAGTAGAGCCCTTCCTCAAATCTTACCCCCAAGCCAAACATCACAGCCAAAAGCCCTGAGATTTCAGGATTTCACTGAAGGTGTATACTGGGAAAGGAAGAACCCTAAACCGTGGGGAATCTTCTGTCCAAACCCAGGGTTTCTGGCACTAGACAGGCAAGGTGTAGGAGCCCAGGCTCGGGCCAAGAGTCCAGGCTCACAGATCTGTGCATGAGAAGCAGCTCAATCCAGGCTGAGCAGACCAGGCCTCATCCTGGCTTACCACCCTGCTTAGAGTGATAGGACAGAAGAGGTCATAAACATGATGAGCCAAGGAAAAGGGGGCAAATTGGAGGAAAGAAGCCCTGCAGCTCAGCAATCCTCCCATCAAGGAGCCAAGGGCTGCCTAGTGCTTCCAGAACTGAGCCTCCTTACTCCACCCCACCTGTCCCCACAGCCATCAATCTCAGAGGTAGAAGAGAAAAAAGACAGGCAGAAGATGGGCTTTGACCCCAGTGCTGCAGACAGTGGACACTGCTCTTTAAATGACAGTCTGGTCTGGAAGTTACCAAAAGGACCTGAGATTCTGGCTAACAAAGCTTTGGCTGAGATGGAAACAAGAACTCTACATTTTAATCAGCCTCCTCCCCCAAGATGATTCTAGTGTAAATGCCCCAGCTTTTACTCCTGAATTCCCATGCTATTCAGACACAAGAGCAAAAAGGTTTCCAACACACACCCTGTCTCTCCTCCCACCTGCGACCACAAACTCCCTCCCACCAGACTGGCCAGTGTCTCAGGAATGTGCCCCTGGCTTGACAATCAAATGGGCACCCTCCGCCCACTGTTCTGTCTAAGCTGTGGGCTCATCACAGTCTCCTCAGGTGACCACCTTTCCCAGCCTAGAGATTCTGCCTAGAAGAGCAATTTATGGCCATCAGTCTCCCCCTGGAAGGCACCAGACCACAACAGCATTAACCTTAAAATCATGCTGGGGTGGAAACCTGTTTTCCCAAGAAATAGAGAACTGCAGGATAAAATGGCACAGAGGCCTAAGCAGGTCAGGGCTTCATTATTACATGAACCTTCCGTCTTTAGACACAGGGAAAGTAAATGGCTAACAAGCTGGTATTAATCCCAAGGGGAGAAAAGGCATCATCGTTTGAAACAAAGACAAAAAAAGAAACTTAAAGATATAACAGAGGAAGTAAAAGGGAAAGGAGAAGTCGCCAGTAAACCAGCCATGGAGGCTCATCAGAACTTTAGGATCCAGCCAGGTCCTGTTGCCCACAGAAGCCCTGCAGAGGTGATGGATGGTTTCTTTCATTCTGCTCAACCCTTCCAGGGCCAACTTTCCCTTCTCCCTGTTCTAGATCTCTCTTGCCAGGTTCCTGGCACAATTAGCATAAAGAGCCGCCCTCGGAGCAGGTGACAGATTCTGTGCAAAGATGGGACAGTGGGCTGTGTCCAGGTGCCTCTCCCCAGAAGACCTGGGAGATAGCTCAGCATGGTCACCTGCTGCGGGGCTCAAAACAGCTCAGATGCAGGGGCTCAGGAAACTGGAGTTCATTCCCTGCCCACGCAGCCGGGAGAGGTACGGGTGCTCCTGCAGCAAGCTCCGCCTGCTCCCCACCAAGGCAGTAGAGCTGTGCTTTAGGGTGCCGGGGGACCCCTAGAGGGAGATCTCACCCACTCCTGCCTTCCTTCAGGGCGCACTGCAATGCAGCTTCTGCCGACGGGGGCTCACTCCCTCCCCTTTCTCCCGTGGAAGGCTCTGATTTCTGTCGTGAGGGGCGCATCCGCACAGCCAGGATTCCCTGGACGTGGGGGTCCTGAAGCCCACTCCTCTCCGGCACAGAGGGAGGAGGGAAAGCAACGATGCTCGGCGGCCCCCCGGACTGCCTCCTGGGTCCAGCAGAGGACTTGCATTTGCAGGAAAGTTTGTCCCTGGCGCGGGGGGGCCCAGGCACCCACCTGGCTCCCTCCCCGACTGCTCCGCCTTCCGCCCAGACCTGCCCCTCCAGGCTGAAACCCGCCTGCAGAGGCTGCTGGAATTTGGAAGAACAACAACTACAATCTCCACTCTGAACTTCTCAGCCTAAAACAAACATCGGGGACATGGTTATGCAGAGCCCATCTCGGGCTTGAAAAAGTACAATCTTCAAAAGGCATTACAAAACATAAGTGGCCGGTTTTCTTTTTTAGCCCATCCTCCCAGCTTTCTTCCCAGTAAACTTCCATTTTTCTGACTTCACTTGGGCAGTTTAAGAGCATTTAGGAAATTATGTTCTTAAAAACAAACACTCCCCCCCAAAACAAACCCTTACCAAGTGATTCTGAATATGAAAGCACTAAACTGTGTGTTTGACCTATAAGAAGACAGGTAAGGTTTACGAATCTTAGCATTGACAGTGGTGTCTGTGTATATATGGATGGGAATTTAGATTTAAGCTACTGTTGAACCCAATACATGTATCTCCATTTGGGAAAAAAAAAAAAAAAAGAAAAGAAAAAGAAATCCTAACTGGGCTGGGGTTGTATAGAAACCCCACAGACCCTTTGATGGTGCCTAAAACCTTGGAAGCATAACCCAGCCCCTTGGGCATTGTTTGAAAGACGCCCGGCAGGCATTCAGTTCTCTGCAAAGGACTTCCGTGCAATTACCAAATCTATGAAGACACCTTGGATTTTGCTAGGTTGCCACGAAGCTTATTTTAGTAGGACTGCAGCATCTCACCTGTGTCAATGCAGATTTATTTCCCCCCAACAAGTAACTACTGTGAGAGGTGGGAATCACATTGAAACCACAAGATAAGATAAGGGTTAGAGCTGAGGAGATTCAGGTGAATCCAAATTCCCCACCAGATTCCCCACCTTCCCTCAGTAGAGACCTTCCAAATTCTTCAAGGAAAATTCCCATTGCTGATAGGAGTAAAAGGGAGAAACTGAGAGGATTATGAATTTTAAGGGCATAATGTGCCCATTTGGTGGAAGGATAAAGAAAGGAGGGGAGGCAGTAGAGGGCTGTGTGGAGGTAAGATGTATGACAGATTCAGGAGCAGGGAAGGAGCGCGGTGAGGAAGGCGCTTCAGGGGGGGCTGAGTAGGGGAGAGAGGCTGGAGCAAAAGCAAATGGGGAGGAAGAAGGGAGGGAGAGAGAGGGGAGAGAGACAGGGAGAGAGAAGATCTGGGAAAGGCAGAGATCTAGACATTGGAGAGACAGAAAGAGCCCACAACTAAGAGAGAAATCCGGATTCAGGTCCCCACACAGGCGGCATGAAGGAGGATCTATGGCTGGGAGTTGAAACCTCTCTTCTCCCCCCGACCACAACTGGTTAATGCCAGTTGGTACCTTTTGCAGAAACAGCAGTGCCTCACAGCACGGTGCAGATCTCGAACCCAGCTCACCGGATCCGCTGGAATAGAGCAAATTCCATGCTGGAAGCATGTGCGTGCGTGTGAGCAAGGGAGCCAGCGAGTGTGTGCGTGCACACAGCAAGCCTACCTCTTTCACTCCCAGCATCTCACACTCCCCTCCTCACCCTCTCCTCCTTCCCTTGCCTCTTCTGCTCAGGCAGCACGCACACTCGCCCCAGGAGGAGAAAACACCCTTCCCGGTACCTGGGATGAAGAGCAGGGCAGTTGTCGCGGAGAAGACGACCCAGTAGGCGGGATGGTACATCTCGACGCTGCGGAGCTCTCAGCTGCCGGTTGCCACTGCTTCTGCTGCTGCTACCGCGGCTGCCTTCCTCTGTGCTGAATTCTGAGCAGGTTTAAATCCAATGTTTGCAAAGGGAGGGAGAGAGCAGGAGAGAGAGAGCGCGAGAGATGGGAGCAGGCAGGCAGCGTCTCTGATTTTTTTCTTGCACATACACACAACTGGTAAGAATCATCAGCACCAATCTGCACAGGGCTCAGAGCAGACCTCCTCCAAGGCACGCATTGGCTCCACTCTCCTGAGCGACACAAGGAGACTTTCCTATTTGGAAGGCTTGACTCCAAAAGGAGTTGAAGCCTGCCCCTTCCTCACCCACCCGCCGGGAGCCTGGCCGTGGCAATGGTATCCGTGTGAGTATGCCAGGGTGGGGCACACATGGACACACACCAGCTCCTTGGTGGGCAGTGGGGAGGGCCTGGTGCTGCTGGTTTAGACCTTACCCCAGCAAGGGTCCAGGCACACCAGGCAAGGAAAGCTGCTTCTTGGCAGAAATGTGACCAATACCCATGCCAATTCCTTATCATTTTTCCTTCCTCCCAGTCCTCGGGCAGGGATGCAGCAGAAACTGCAACCCACAGGAAGAGCTGAGACGTATAAATCTGCACCCCACTCCCCCGTTCGGCCATTAAGAGCACTTGGAAGCAATTTAGTTTCCCCAGCGGGAAGACGGGCATGTTAAGGTTTTCTCACCAAAGATGCCAGGAGAATTGGCCAGTTCTCCACAATTAGAGCATTCTGAAACTCTACCAAGACAAGAGGCTGTAGAAGCCCAAACAACTGCTATGATTATAGCATAAACGGAGATAATATTCAGATTAGATCTCAAGGAGGCAGAAACTTGCTAAAGTCATTGGAAATCTTCAAGACGAGAAGGCCACAGAAGGATACTTGTGGCTTTCTGCCTTCCTTTTTTTTTTTCCTCCTTCTTTTCACAGTCCAATCTGTCCCTTCTTTTGAAATAGCACTTCATCCAGACAGTATTTCTGGGTGTGGCAAACCTCAGAATTTTTCCCTCTGCTAAACAAGGCTTGCCCAAAAGCAGGCTTAGGAGCAACACACTTTGCAGGCTGAGTAATGCCACCATTGAACTAGACTCTGAACTTGGAGAATGGTACTGGGTATTGCACTCTTTGAAGAACCCCTCCCCTGTCCACAGGGTCAGGGCTCCCTTCCAAGCTCAGGGGTATGCACATCTGGAGGGCTGTGAGTGGCTTTCTGTGCAGAAACATATTCCCTTCTGTTTCACACAAATTCAAGCATTTTCTCAAGTACCTGCGATGTGACAGGTGTTCACATGTATTAGTTAATCCTCACCTGAGTCCTGCCCCACAGGCACAATTGACCCTGGATTTCCATAAACTAAACCTGAACTTGAGAGAGATTCAGTGACTTGGAAAAGCCCACACAGTTAATGGAAGTCAGGATTCCAACCCAGGTCTGTCCGCCTGCAAAATCCACACAGCTGCTCTTCCGCAGCCAATAACCCAAGTTATTGGGGGTCTAACTGAGCTCCATTTCTCCACAACAAAGCCTGTTTGCTTTAAAAGAAGTAAAACAATCGATTACTTCTCTCTTTGTAAGAAACTCAAAACTTTTAGCAGTCAAACAGAAAACATAGGATGATGTATCATCCTCTGGCACTTAGAGAGTTCCTATTTAATATAAAGTCATTTATTCGAGACTAGGGATATGAAGAACATAATTTGTTCTTGTCTGCAAAGGACATGCAATGTATTTGTACAGAACAGCCAAAAATCAGCATTTGGGAATTTGCAAATGTACACAAAATAGGGCACATACATACTAAGTATTAAAGTCAAATTCTGTACAGCCAGTCCTTGCACACATGTAATTCACAAGCAAATCGATCTGTGAATCCCTTGAGCTTTGCTGGAATCCTGCAAAAGTTCAGGAGAATTATCACCGTGGCCCAGGTTGCTGGAGAACACAGGCTGAAGTGGCCGAGAGGGTTAGACAGGTCCTAGAAAGGTGACGGTGTCTCAAAGAGGGGACAGGGCAGACACAGGCAGACCCTGCAGGGAAAAGCTGGGAGAGGCGATAGCCAAGTAGATGGGATCCAAGAGCAATGATTCAAGAATTCCCTGTTGCTGCTGGAAAAAGTTAATTTCTTTTTGAGCAGGGCTGTGTTATGAATGAGGGGGAGTTAATTTATGGAAATTAATCTGGGTGAAGTGCACAGTATGGATAGAGGCAAGCATCCTCGTTAGTAGGCATGGGTGGCAGAGGCCTGATAGCTTCAGAAGCAGGAGGCCATGTGTAAAATGCAGAAGACTCAGCAGGACTTGGTGTGGGATGGCATCACGCAAACAACAGACACCACGTGTTCCCTGGGAAGGCCTAAGGCTTTTCAAAATATCATTACATTGAATTCCCAGCCTCATCCTCCAAGGATGTGTTATTATGGCCTTTTCGAGTATGAAGAAACTGAGATTCAGAGAGGTTAGGTAATTTATCCAAAGTCACACAGTCAAAATTCAAACCCAGGCTTTGCTGTTTCCAAAATGAGAACCTCCCTAAAGAGTAATTATAATTGTGCCAGGCTTGGTGGATTATGCCTGTAATCCCAGTACTTGGGAGGCCAAGACGGGTGGATTGCCTGAGCTCACGGGTTTGAGACCAGCCTGAGCCAGAGCAAGACCCCATCTCTAAAAAAAAAAATATTACAATTGAGTACTATTATTTTATTGAATATCCATGTAAACTAAAAATAAAAATCCTAGCCGGGCGTTGTGGCGGGCGCCTGTAGTCCCAGCTACTCGGGAGGCTGAGGCAGGAGAATTGCCTAAGCCCAAGAGTTGGAGGTTTCTGTGAGCTGTGTGACACCACAGCACTCTACCGAGGGCGATAAAGTGAAACTCTGTCTCTACAAAAAAAATAATAATAATAAAAAAAATAAAAATAAAAATCCTACGTCCCCCTACTAACCAAACAGGCTCCCTCTTGGACTAGGGGACCCCAGAAAAACCTTAAAAATGAGTTCCCAGACATGCAGGAAAGGGAGATTAGATGCAACTCGTTATACACCCTCCCTTTTAAAGTGTAGACATAATTGACCAGGGTTAATGTTAATATTTTAACATTATAAGACTGACTCTTTGTGACAATAAGATACTAAATTATTAACAGGACCTAAGACAGTACAGACCAAAGATTAAATCACACATGCCGGCCATCAACTTGCTTAACAGATCATTTGAGTCAGTATACTGTGACTTGTCTCTGCTTAACATCTTTATCTTCAAATATTCCAAGCCTTTAGACAAAGCTCTTTTTTTTTTAAGCTAGTTCCAAATCAAAGAATCTCTGGACCCACCTACAACTTTTAAGGCCCCCCTCCTTTGAGATGTCCCACTTTTCAATCTGATACACACCTTATGTGTATTGATTTATGACTTTATGTAGAATTTTTGTCTTCCTAAAATGTAGGAAGACAAAATTGTAGCCCAACAGTTATATGGGGAAAGGGAGGGGAAGGATGGGCGGAGGGAGGGTAATAGGTGGGACCACACCTACGGTGCATCTTACAAGGGTACATGTGAAACTTAGTAAATGTAGAATATAAATGTCTTAACACAATAACTAAGAAAATGCCAGGAAGGCTATGTTAACCAGTGTGATGAAAATATTTCAAATTGTATATAAAACCAGTACATGGTGCCCCATGATTGCATTAATGATTTAATAATTAAAAAATAAAAAGGAAAAAAAAAACCATTCATTTAGTCTTCCAACCTTTTCCCACACATACACATACCCTGAACCTCTTAATTAAATTCACATTTAACAAACTTTGATGTATATCAGGAAAAATTTGTATGCCTAATAAAAATTTGTTATTAGGCATACAAATTTTTTTAAGGAAACCCATAAATATGTATTTTCACTGATAATTCTTCTACATCTATTATATGATTAAAACATGTCTCTTTTATTTAAAAAAAAAAGAAGAAGAAATGAAGAATGTATATTTAATCGAGAGATGGCACCAACTCTGGAAAGAGATATTATGGTCTGCTGGGTCTATTTAAACATCTTAAAAAAATACAAATACAAATGCTTCAATGCATATTTAGTGCAGGGACTGTTCTCTAGGGTAAATAATTTGCAATTTTATACCTTCCGTGAAACTTTTTCTCTTCCTCCAAAGCAAACAAAATCATCAAAACAGTATTTAAATAGCAATGAGGTAGGAGAACAAAGCAACTGAGACTGGACAATTGTGCAAGGCAGCTAATGGTCATCCCTGTACTTCTGCCTAAACTCCCTTCCTCAGGACCAGGGGTGTTAAGCAAACTCTTCAAAGGCAGTGATCAGCTTCTCAGAGGCTGATCGGAAATGGCCATGTGGGAATACTAGGTTAGCCAGTCCCCCTCCCATCAGAGGGGTCCCGGCCATCACAGACCCTGGGCCCCAGTCCTGCTTCAAGCTATACTAGCCATATGCCCTTGGGTGAGGGTACAGGAACTCCCTCTGATCCACATTTTATTTCTTTCCTACACAGAGGATGCATTCATGAAATGATTACTTTTTAGGATTTCACATATTCATTCACTCGTGAAATAAATGAGGTACTTACTCTGGGCCAGGTACACACCTACTATGTGTGAGATGTGATATAAAGCAAGATAAGACTGCCCTCATTCACTCCAATGTCACAGAGTTGTGAAGGAGACAATATCCCATTGTTAATCACAAAATATAGTTTGATAGGAAATCAGGAAAACCCAGATCACACAGCTGAGGAGAGCACAGTGTGGACACTGCCCTGAGAATGTGGCTTCTGCGCTGGGACCCCCAGAGGAGCTGCCAACAGGAGGGAAAGCTCAGGTTGTTCCTGGCAGGAAAAAACACAGCAGGTGCGAAAGCCTGGAGCAGGGACTGCACCTGTGTAGATGCTACTAAAGGTTCTTCCATGCAGGTCTCAGTCACCCAACCTTCACCAAAATCAACTGTATAGTAAATAATGTCAAGGTGACGGATCACTTCACTTGGAACCCGGAGACAGGACAGGAAGGATGGAAGTTTAGATACCGAAACTTTAGGATTTTTTTTTTTTTGGCCTGCAAAAAATAAAAAGGGGAAGATGATAAAATATGACAGATTAAAATCTGACTCTGCCACTTTATCTCTCAATATTCCAAAATGAACTGGAGCCTCCTAGGCTGTAAGTGATTCCCTAAGAGCAAGTTAAAGACTCCAGGAGGCACATTAACTCCTTTAAATCACACAGGTGCCATTTAGTTCAAAGGAGCAATAATTTATTAAATGACGGGCTTATGACTAGGAGAGTCAGCCCTGCTTCTGAACCAGAGACTCACTTACAATGAGTCAGTCACTTGTACCTCTGGACTCAGGTCTTAATCTATTTCTACTACACACCCAAACTTTCCATATGTTCACAAAACACCTCAGTCATGCCCAAGGTGTAAGTGGCTGTATGAACAGATTACAATGACCCCATATGATTTTTTTTAATTCTCTCTTTTTTTTTTTTTTTTTTTAGACAGAGTCTCACTTTGTCACTCTTAAGTAGAGGAGTGCTGTGTCACAGCTCACAGCAACCTCAAACTCTTGGGCTCAAGCAATCCCCTTGTCTCTGCCTCCCAAGTAGCTGGGACTATAAGGCACCTGCTGGAATGCCCAGCTAGTGTTAGAGATGGATTTCCCTCTTACTCAGGCTCGCGATTCTCTCCCTTAACTACTTAAACTTGAGTTGTCTCCCAGAAATGGTGGCTGTTCTGTAAAACAGAGCTGAGATTCTGAAGGTTCCCAGGCAGACTTCCTACAGCATATATTTATCCCCACCACACACACACAACCTGCCCCATTCCCCTGTTACTCACAGCACAGCCTGCCCCAAGGCACATGGCCCCTCTATTAGAAGCCCAAGAGAGACAGACTTAAGGCAGCTTCTTCTGACTCAGTTGTATTCAAAAAGTTCTTTCTTCCTTGACAATCCTTGTTGTCTCAATCATTGGATCTCTGTGTGATGAGCAATTGGATCTAGACTGAAATAGCTCCCCTACCTCCTCCCCCACCCCCCGTGATGTTGACAGCAATAGTTTTAACAATAACTGCCCTTTACACAACACTCAGCATGTGCCAGTTTTCCTGCTAAGTGGCTCACCTGCACCACAGCTTGTCTTCATGCCAACCTCTTCCACAAGGTAGATGTTACAACACACGCAGGCTAGACTTGTCAACTAGGATTCCTACAAGGTCACACAGGGCACTGGCAGAGCTGCCTTACTCCGAGGACAAATTCCTTCCATCCTTCCTCAAAGATCTTATGTGAAGTCACTGTTAAGATTTACTAGGCAGAGATCTGCATCACACTTGTTTTTTAAAATTTAGAAACCTTAATCATTGTCATATATTACACGGCTTATCAAGTTCCTAGTACCAAATGCTTAAGACTGAAAACAGCACTCCCAACCCCACTCTGCAGAAGTAGCTGCTTCCAATTCTTTTAGATGTTTCTTCCAATATTTGCTTCCTTTTTTTTTTTTTAAAAAGTGTTTGTTCTTTTTCTTGATTTATTGATTTTTTAAATATCTATTGACTCCTTGCTACAGAAGATGAGCATTTAGCCCTATTCACCACCAACCTCACACCTCTTCTCCCTCCATTAACCCACTGTAAACAACAGTACAATGTTGGATTACATCATTACTCAACACTGACCTTGTTAGAGTTTTTAAACTTACCTTTCTCATGCAACTTTTTGCTTTTCCTGGAGATAATATTTGCCTTTTTGTTTCATTTGCTTAATTTTCTATGGACCTCCCATTAAATCTCCCCAAACTTCCTGCAAAACTTTAACATTTTTCTTAACATAGTTGAATAAATTGAATCATCTATTAATACCATGTTGTAGGGGAATTCCCTAGAACCATCCATAGTCCTGAGCCTCAGCTATTACCTGGGACTTCCCTTTGTTAAAAGCATATGATGCCCATGTTTTTTAGATCTAGGTTTTCTCTCTTGGTGTGCTTGGTTTTTTGTTTGTTTGCAGTTTTTGGCAGGGACTGGGTTTGAACCCACCACCTCCAGTATATGGGACCGGCACCCTACTCCTTTGAGCCACAGGTGCCACCCTCTTGGTGTGCTTGTTTTAAATGAACACATCTTTTTATAGATTGGTGACAAAGCAATATATATGCGATCATTTGAGGGGATCTTGCATACCTGAACATTTCTTTATTCTTACCTCACTCAACTTACATATAGCTAGTTCAGCAGCAAATCAAATTCTCGCTTGAAAATGAATATCCACTCCAAATTTTGAAGGCATATCTCCATTTTTTTCTTAAGTTCAAGCATTTCCCTAGAAAAGTCTGATGAATGTCAATTGACATTTCTTTGTATGTGCGATGGCTTTAATTTCTCTCAGTAAACATTTAGGGTATTCTCTATTTCCCTGGCTTCCCTGAATTTTGTAAAGATATTTTTTAATGTGGATCTTTTTTCTTTCATGGTGTCAGGCACTCAATAAACCCTTTCAATATGGAAATTTTATGTGCTTTGATTCTGGGAATTAAAAAAATTTTTTTGTATTGTGTTTGAAATGTTTCTTCTGTTTTATTTGTTCTTTGTGGAATTCCTATTAAAAGGATGTTAGAGAATGTAAATATATATTTTTTCTCGTCCCTTTTTCATCAAGATGTCCTTGACTTTTGTAACTTTTAAAACAATTATACTATCAAATTAGTAATTTCAAGTGGTCTTCCCTATTGTTGTTGTTGTTGTTTTTAGTGCCCTATTCTTGTTCCATGGTGATAATATCTCTCATAACACCTTGGAGGACATTAATTAAAACTGTAGAAGTTTCCCTTTGCTTCGGTACAGGCTACTTTTCCTCAAAGTCCTTTCCTTTTTTTTTTCCTCAGTTGGGTTCATCTTTGGCTTTTATGTAGAGAGCTTCCTTCTCAATGTGTGCTAATCTTTGCTCTTCCTTTTCTATTTAAGAGAGAAGTGATTAAAGACTGACTGGAATCTCTGTGTCACCTATGCAGTAGACCCTTAAAGGGTCAAGGAGCTGGCCTTAGAGTCCTTGCCCTCACGTGTCAGTAGTTGTCAGTCTTTTTTTTCTTGAGCCAGACAAGTTTCTCCACAGAAGAGTCCTTTGTTATTTTGCCAAGAGGGTAAAGTTCTGGCTTCCATCATGCTGGAGGAAGGCCCAGTGGGTTTTGCCATCCGGAATGGAGACTGTCAACTTCCTGTTCTCCATAGGATGCCTCAACTCTCTCCTGTCCCTGAGAATGGAACCTTTCTTCTTCAATTCTTCAGAAAATAAACTTCTTCTTTATGCTAAAGGAGGAAGATCAGAGAGTTCTGGGGGGTGAGAACTATCTCATACAGACATTCAATTAATCCATTGCTTTTGGTCCTCCTATTTCTATCCTCTCATTCCCTAACCCTTGCATAGCCCCATCTGCCATGTCCCCCTGCAGACTCTCAAATTTCAGCTTTGTTTACTAAATCAGTTGCCACTTATGCTTTTTTTATTTTTTTGCCCGAAGAAAAATTCCATCTCCCAGCCATTTTTATGTCCTCTTCCATATGTTTTGTCCTTTCTTTCCTCTTTAACCCTTTGTGAGGTTGGAGAAGACACCACAGGTCAGCCCTCCACCAATCACTGTCTACTCATGCAAGTACTGAGTGGCAGCAAATCAGAAAAGATGACAGACATCTTTCTCAGAGCACCTGGAATATCAGGCTATGTTTCCAATATAAAACTAAAGCCCACCATGAAGGGAACCAACTGAAATCTAAGCTACTCCTGCTGTTGTGCACATTGGAGATTTGCACATGTATAATGTTATTTACTTGCTTCCCTCCATATGAAATGACACAGAGTCTTTCCAGACAGAGAAAAAAGGCAGAACTCAGATTCAAAGATATGCCCCAAACCATAGCAAGTCATGGTGCCAGAACACACATTTCCTGACACTCAGTCTTTTCCTACCAGTCACCCCCTAGCAGTTACTGCCCCTTTCAATTATTCTTTTTGTTGCTGTTGATACTGATCACATCAGCATTACCCTCGTTCACACACAGCTCACATCACCATAAAGCTTTCTGTTTAGATATGTCTGATCCAATTTTAGCTAAATATTGAAGAAAATGGCACCAGATTTTACCTTTTGCATGTAGTTTATCCCCCCCCCCACAAACATCTCTCAAGAAAGAGCTAAAATATCCTATATAGTGTGCACAGGTGTGGGGGTTGGGAGCGTATTCCCCATTTTTGAGATGAAAAGCAGGAAGGAAGTTCAGGAAGAATGCCCACACCATAGGTAAGTGAGCAGACATGGCCAGTGTCCACTCCAGACCTCTGCGCAGAGCGCCACATGCTGTCTCCTCACTGGTTGGGTTTCCCTTCTCCCTCCACTTTTAGTCTCCCCTCCTATTTCCTGTCTTCCTTTCCTTCCTGGGTGGGGGGAAGGGCTTCTCCAGACCCTTCTCTGAATGAAAAGGCTACTCTTCTCTCCTTGACATCTTGTTAGACTGTGAATACACATCTATTGATTTGCATTTGGTGGAAGAAAAAGAGAAAGGGGGGTGGGGGAGTAAAGAAAAAGAAAAACACACAGTCACACATTCCCTGACTTTGAGCCTTCCAAGGGGACATGTTTGAGCCATGGCAGAGAATTTTAACTGCTGTGTCTTTCTGTCTCCCAAGCCCTCCAGCCTCTCCATCACACCAGCTGCTGCCTTGGTTCCACCCAGCCCAGGCCCAGGGCCCTTGGGTTGTGGAGGGAACAGCTCAGGCTTCACCCCTCCTCCACTTCTATGTTCACGGATCAGATCACTGGCACTGACCCTGTGTGTGAAGCTCCAGACCAAAATAAGTTTTCTTGCAGGATGAGAGCTCAGGAGAGGCAGGAGACCTTGTTGTCAACAAAGACAGGCCCCAGAGACTACATGCCAATGACTTTGATGGTTGTGCTAGTCACTTTTACCAATTTTAAAATAAAGCTCAGTAATTAAAAAGCATACAAATAGGGATCACATGCCTACGTGACAATCCAGATGCTGACATTTTCTAGTGGTGAGGTACTTAATTTTACTTTCTTTGCTTCCCGGAGACTGACACGTGGTGCCAGGGGAGTGCACAAGTTTTTTAAAGAATTGCATCAGGAATCTATTCCAAATCAGCATGGTGAGAGGTCAAAGATAGAAAATAAAAGATTATTCCAAAATGTGAATGAAAGGAAATTAGAGTCCAGGTTCTATGTGGGCAATGCAACCCTTATTTCCACCTGGGTACAGGGGTGCAGGTGAGCTGAGTTGGAGAAGGAAGTCAACACATGGGTGAGAGGTTCTGGACCCAAAGATGAAAGACTATTCTGAGGTGCCAGGAGAAAGGAAAATAGAGTCCTGGTCTGTGCAATCAATGTGGCTTTTATTTCACCTGGGTGCAGTGGAGTGACATTCCTGACCCAGAAGAAATCCACACATGGGCTATGGCTGATGGGGATTATAAAGGGTCAGAGAGGCAGGGATTGGTCCATTCAGTATTTCCTGGGAGGGACATGTACTGGATCCTTCCTGTGTGGGTGGGTAATCTGATTCTATCAGTGGGTTAAGGTGGATAGGAATTTAAAGCTTCGGAGGGATAGGAATTGGCACATTCACTCTCTCTTTCTTTCTTTCTTTTTTTTTTTTTGAGACAGAGTCTCACTATGTCACCCTCAGTAGAGTGCTGTGGGGTCACAGCTCACAACAACCTCCAACTCTTGGACTTAAGCAATTCTCTTGCCTCAGCCTCCCAAGTAGCTGGGACTACAGGCACCCTCCACAACACCTGGCTATTTTGTTGTTGTTGCAGTTGTCATTGTTGTTGAGCTGGCCCAGGCTGGACTCGAACCTGCCAGCCTCAGTGCATGTGGCCGGCACTGTAACCACTATACTACGGGTGCCGAGCCATTCACTATTTCTTGGGTGGGACATTCATGCATTCATTTCTTCCTGGGTGGGTCAGTTCTGTCTGTGCTGGTCTCTCCATCTGACTCTATCACACGGGGTGCAAGACAGGCTCTTCTTTGTCCCTGGCATCTTTGGGGACCCAGAGTTAGTCCTCTGAGTAGTAAAAGTGGCCAAGGGATCAAAGGGTTTAGTACTTCAACTCAATATACATCTATCAATGTGGAAAATTAAGTTAACATCTAAACTTGGACCATGGTAGCATTCCCTCTGTAACTATTACTGAGCACCCATTTTGCTCCAAGAGAAGCAGAGTCCACACAGAAGATTGAGCCCTAAGTCCTCGTGGACACTGACCCTAATGTAGTGTTTATTCCACCCTCCCTAGAGAAAAAGAAAGAGCAAACCAAGTGACAAGTGTAACAGCCCTTGGGAAGGTACAAAGGGTCATGCCAGCCCACCACATCGTTATTGTTGTGGTTGCTAATGTGAAATTCTCCAGGCCCAGCAAAATCTGTGTGTTTTCCCTAAGAATGCACTGACTATTGGCCAAAGATACTGGTGCCATTTAAATGAAATTAGTCAGCATAGTATTTGAAATAATCCCCACTTTGGTTCAGCCCATATGCACACCTTTTAAAATGGAAACACTGGACCGCATAGTAATGACAGAGAAAAAAAAACTTAAGCTATGTCTATTTGGACTAGAAATGGTGGATGGCTCAAGACTGAAATGAATCCGATTTCCCTCCTCAGCTTGGAGTTGCCTCGCTTCACGACTGAGCCACAGCACTTACAGGAAGATGCCCTCCTGCAAAATTAGATTCTTCAGGCTTCACTAGGTGCCTGTGCTTGACACGCTTGCTTCTGTTTTTGCTATTTCCTTGAAGGATGTAAGAGCCTCGGGGGCCTCCAAAGTTCAGTTAAACTAAAGATCTGCAAGTGAGGATGTTAACCTGAAGATGCCCCAGCTCAGAAGTCAGGACTATTGAACATTGAATTCTCACGGGGGGAAGTTGTGAATAAAGCTTTTTTGGCTTTTTTGCTTTTTTACTGAGTTACTGAGAGGGACATGCTGGGTACTCCCCAGAATGAACAATGCTCTCCCCAATCTTTGTTATGCCTGGAACACAGATGCTGACAGAAAATGAGAAATCAGAGAGTGAAGAGAGGGTTTCCTAGACTTTGTTCTGATAGAGCTTGGAGCAGAGTTTTGAATGGACTTGTGTTCCTTTTGTCATCTTTAACATAAACCACCTGGGTCTGTCGTTACTGCCACCACCGACAAAGGTTTTAAATTTCCCAGGAAAATTGGGCCTCTGGCCTTTGCAATCCTGGAGCAAAGAGGATGATTAAGTCGACAAATTTCAATGAACCTCAGCCTCTTTCCCAGATGAATCTCTTGTTGCCTGACATTAATATTTCCAGAGCTTACTAGCCTGCATATATTCTTATCCAAAATGTATGGCTGGAGAAAATAACTTAATTAATACCCTGGCAAAATATTAAAACAGGAAGTCAGAGGGTCAGTTGTCACAGCTAAATCCACACACCCAAGAAAGTAGCCTCTGCTATGCAGCACACCTCAGGCTCCCTTAGGAACTCACAGAATGTCATTACACGTGTCCCTTAGGAGCCACCTGCCATCACAGCTCAGCCCTGGAACCCACTAGCAACACCAGTCCTGAATATTCCTGGGTCCCCAGAAGAGCTTATACTTATAAGCCACCTCCTTTTACACCACATGACAGCATTTTAAGGTGAAACCTGGCTAGTGGAGCCTTTTACCAGGGCCTGTGGGTGGCACGGTTGGAGCTGGGGAAGATAAAGCCAGCCACACAGGCAGCAGCAGGTCCAGCCATGCTGAAGGGCGCACTTGACTCCGTGTCTTCCAGGTCACGATCTTTTGACCACATTCAGCATCAAGAACTCACGGCTCCTGCTCTCTGGTCTCTGATGGCAAAGAGCAGACATTTCTTGTTTTTCATTAAAGGTTTCCAACCACCTCCCAGGGAAGGAGGCCCATGACCCATGACCCATGACCCATGACCCACACCCCCAATGTCCAGTGCCTTCCTTTCAGAACAGTGTATGCCTGCAGTTGCAAACTGGCAGCCCGAGGGCCAGCTTTGACCCTCTAACTCGTTTTCCAGAGCCAGCAGTATTTTTTTTTAATGAAGTATGTTGGCAGTGCTTAAACATCTGCTCATCCAGATTTTTAGTTTTCCTTGAAAAGTCAGAGGACCTGGCCATTCTAATGCTTCATTCCATCTGAATAAAAACCACCTGGAAGCCTGGTGGCCCCTTTACACAGGGAAGCAACTTCATAATCTCCCCTCCACAGTTCTGCCCTGTTCCGGGGGTGTAGACTCCACCCACCCCCTCTATTACTATAAGGTAAAACACAGAGACTATGGTTAGCCTGACCCAGGAAAATACCACCAGAAACTTAGAAATTATGCAACTTCCTCCCTGCCAAGTAAGAGAAATAGTAAAGAGATCACTTTGCAAGGGCTCAGTGTTACATGTCTGGATATCCGGTATGCTGCCCATGAAGCTTTCACCACGTTTCTATAATCAGTTGCAGGTAATTCCACCCTCCCGAGAGGAATGTTCATGTTCCCAGAAGCTTGAGGAAAGGGGAGTGGGTGAAATGTCATGTGTGACCTTCGTAGCCACCTGCAGGTAAAGGGAACGGCAGAAAATGAAAAGAACGATGTTGGTACGTGGGTCCCTCTCGGAGAAGGCTAGTGGGCTTCAGTTAATAGCTGGGGAAAAGAAGAAAACCCTGAAGGGACCTTCTTAGTGACGTTGAGACCTTTTTCTTGGACACAAATGCAAAAGGCAAGAGTCAAATTCTTCAGTGAAATGCTCAAGCAGGAGAGAATCCTGTTTTTTAAAACAGCCACCAAAAATACCCTTACCTTGTTTTCCATGATGCTTCATCGCCTCCTTCTTAAGTACAAATTTTGCGGAAGAGACTCTCAAATTTGAAGGATGGTATAAAGAAAAGGCCCCTGTGGCCCACAGGACGGATAGGAAAGAGAGGGAGGCGGGGGGTGGGGGGGGCGGGGACACGACAGGAGCTGCTGGTTCCACAGAATGAGAACCAGCAGGACCAGGTATTGATTTTGGCTTTGGGAGAACAAGGCACTAGGAAGCAAGAAGCTACGCTGGTGAGCACAGGCCCCTCCTCCCCCCAGAGGCCAGGAGCAGCCAGGAGTGCAAGGGACTAATCTGTGTGAACAGTCCAAGAGTGTGTCCCCATAACACAGGCCTGGAAACATCATGTGACTACATACGAGTGTCCCACACCAGTGGAGAGTAAAGAGGGAGCACTACAAGCTCCCACCTAGTGGACACTTTGTGCCTTGTGCAGGTCTGGGACCTTACACTATGCATGTTTCTACCTTGTGTACCCAGCCCCCCATCTTGTGCAGACCCCTCACCTTGCGCAGACCCCTCACCTTGCGCAGACCCCTCACCTTGCACAGACCCCTCGCCTTGTGCAGGCTTCTCACCTTGTGCAGACCCCTCACCTTGCGCAGACCCCTCACCTTGCGCAGGCTTCTCACCTTGCTCAGACCCCTCACCTTGCGCAGACCCCTTACCTTGTGCAGCCCCTCACCTTGTGCAGACCCCTCACCTTGTGCAGACCCCTCGCCATGTACAGACACTCACTTTCTGCAGGCCCCTCACTTTGTGCAGGCCCCTCACCTTGTGCAGACCCCTCACCTTGCGCAGACCCCTCACCTTGCGCAGCCCCTTCAGCTTGCGCAGCCCCCTCACCTTGCACAGTCCCCCCACCTTGCGCAGACCCCTCACCTTGCGCAGGCCCCTTCACCTTGCGCAGACCCCTCACCTTGCACAGACCCCTCACCTTGCACAGACCGCTCACCTTGCGCAGACCCCTCACCTTGCGCAGACCCCTCACCTTGCGCAGACCCCTCACCTTGCGCAGACCGCTCACCTTGCACAGACCCCTCACCTGGCGCAGGCCCCTCACCTTGCGCAGGCCCCTCACCTTGCACAGCCCCTTCGCCTTGCGCAGACCCCTCACCTTGCGCAGACCCCTCACCTTGCGCAGCCCCTTCACCTTGTGCAGACCCCTCACCTTGCGCAGACCCCTCACCTTGCATGGCCCCTTCACCTTGCGCAGACCCCTCACCTTGCGCAGACCCCTCACCTTGCACAGCCCCTTCACCTTGCGTAGACCCCTCACCTTGCGCAGACCCCTCACCTTGCACAGCCCCTTCACCTTGCGCAGACCCCTCACCTTGCGCAGACCCCTCACCTTGCACAGCCCCTTCACCTTGCGTAGACCCCTCACCTTGCGCAGACCCCTCACCTTGCACAGCCCCTTCACCTTGAGCAGACCCCTCACCTTGCACAGACCCCTCACCTTGCGCAGCCCCTTCACCTTGTGCAGACCCCTCACCTTGCACAGACCCCTCACCTTGCGCAGACCCTTCACCTTGTGCAGACCCCTCACCTTGCACAGCCCCTTCACCTTGCGTAGACCCCTCACCTTGCACAGACCCCTCACCTTGCACGGCCCCTTCACCTTGCGCAGACCCCTCACCTTGCGCAGACCCCTCACCTTGTGCAGACCCCTCACCTTGCGCAGACCGCTCACCTTGCACAGACCCCTCACCTGGCGCAGGCCCCTCACCTTGCGCAGGCCCCTCACCTTGCACAGCCCCTTCGCCTTGCGCAGACCCCTCACCTTGCGCAGACCCCTCACCTTGCGCAGACCCCTCACCTTGTGCAGACCCCTCACCTTGCACAGACCCCTCACCTTGCACGGCCCCTTCACCTTGCGTAGACCCCTCACCTTGCGCAGACCCCTCACCTTGCACGGCCCCTTCACCTTGCGCAGACCCCTCACCTTGCGCAGACCCCTCACCTTGCACAGCCCCTTCACCTTGCGTAGACCCCTCACCTTGCGCAGACCCCTCACCTTGCACAGCCCCTTCACCTTGAGCAGACCCCTCACCTTGCACAGACCCCTCACCTTGCGCAGCCCCTTCACCTTGTGCAGACCCCTCACCTTGCACAGACCCCCTCACCTTGCGCAGCCCCTTCACCTTGTGCAGACCCCTCACCTTGCACAGCCCCTTCACCTTGCGTAGACCCCTCACCTTGCGCAGACCCCTCACCTTGTGCAGCCCCTTCACTTTGCACAGTCCCCTCACCTTGCGCAGGCCCCTCACCTTGTGCATACCCCTCACCTTATGCAGGCCCCTCGCCTCGTACAGACCCTCACTTTGTGCAGACCCCTCACCTTGTGCAGACCCCTCACCTTGCGCAGCTCCTTCACCTTGTGCAGACCCCTCACCTTGTGCAGACCCCTCACCTTGTGCAGGCCCCTCACCTTGTGCAGACCCCTCACCTTGTGCAGGCCCCTCACCTTGTGCAGGCCCCTCACCTTGCAGAGTTTTCTTACCTTTTACAGGTTTCTTACCTCGTGCAGGGGCTTTGCCTTGAGCCTCTCTTCTGGGGAAGGGTCACAGCCTACGATATCACCACCCACTGGGGACACTGAGAAACAGGACGCCCTGGTTGTTTGGATGGTCTCCAGGTTTGCTTTCTGTGTCTCTGGTGCGAGGGCTTCCCCCACCTGCTGCCCTCCACCCCAACCTCAGCGTCCTCAGGCATTTCCTAAATACATATGGTGCAAACGCATGAATTGTACGAATAAATGAATGTCATCCATGTTCTTACAAAATCGCTTTTGTGGCAGCTGCCACAAACCATACTCAAGGATACTTGATTTGATACTGAAGACTTTGGGATCACATGGACCCCAGTTGGAACTTAGCTGTGTAACCTGAGGCAGGTGCCCTCCCCTCTCTGAGTCTCTAATTTCCTCAACTGACCAATTAAGATAAGAGCTTTTGCCCTGCAGAAAAGCCATGAGGAGCGAGTGAGAGAAAGTCTGGAAAGCACTTAGCCCAGGGCTCAATAAATGAAAGCTGTTGTCATTACTGGGTCCAGCGACAGCCTGGCTTATTGATTTCTAGCAAGTCTCCATCTCAGACTAATCCTGCAGGTTCCCACTTGGAAATTTCCTGGCTCACATTGCGGGTGGAAATGGCTCTGCACCCCCATGTGGTGACCTCCAGCAGATCCCTTATCAGGACTTCACTTCCGGAAACGTTTCATCACACTCTCTCAGCCTATGTGTCCACAAGAAGTTTCCCTGCAGAGCGCGGGTTTGTGCAATCACAAATGAGGACTCCTCCAGCCTCCAGCTTTCTCACCCCAACCTTTTTTTTTTCTTTTTTTGAGACAAGAATTTCACTATGTCACCTCAGTAGAGTGCTGTGGCATCACAGCTCACAGCAACCTCAAACTTCTGGGCTTAAGTGATTCTCTTGCCTCAGCCTCCCAGTAGCTGGGATTATAGGCACCCACCACAAAGCCCGGCTATTTTTTTGTTGCAATTGGCCCCGGCCGGGTTCGAACCTGACAGCCTCGGTGTATGTGGTTGGCACCATAACCACCGTGCTACAGGTGCCGAGCCTCACCCTAACTTTCTCCTTGATGTCCTGATTCACCTTGTTTGGCTCCCTCCTGCCCGCAGCTGCTCACCCAGGCTCTAGTCCTCTCCGTCCCTGCCGCATGCCCGAGGGCACTTCATCCTCGGCTCTGGGTTGTCCGGTTTCCCTCACAGTCCTGTTCCAGTCATTAAAAAATCAGACAGTGAGAACTTACATTTAACACAGTCACAGGTAAGTTTCGGCTCAAATAAAGATGACATCTAAAATATATGCAAATGAATACATTTCATGAATAACTAAGAATCTTTCAAACTCGTACATAAATGGGCCAGAAATTGTTGCAGAGGCAGCAGAGCCCCATACTCTGCAAGCAGACCCGGATTTGGGCTCTGGCATTGATGCAGAGTATCTATCTCCAGGCAGGGTGCCGGCTCTCTCCCCGTCTCAGTTTTCTCATCTGTAAAATGGATATAAGCAAGGTGACGATCTGCTCACGTCACTCTGGGAAATGAATGATGATAAGTGTGAAGGACTGAACACAGCGCCTGCCTGTAGGAAGTCCCCACGTGATGTTAGTACTGTCTTTATAAAAGTAGCCACCCAGGATTTACTGAGCAGTGTCACTATACCAGGCACACCAGAGACAGCCTCAGGTGAGGCCTCTGGCCTCCTGAGTTTAAAATCTAGAGGGAGGTGCAGACTTTTGTTACATAATCACATGCACACACGTCACATGCACACACGTATACAAATAAGTCATAATTGTAACAACTGCCCTGAATGGAGATGCATCAGATTAAGGGAAGAGAAATAGGAGGCCTGATCTAGTTTGACAGGCCAGGGAAGGTGCAGGCAGAGGACACAGCACACATGGGAAAAGACCACATCCCACTTAGGGATCTGCAGGAAGGCCCTGGTGGCCAGGGCAGGTGAGGGGGGAGGGGTAGGAGGCAAGTCCTCCAGGGACCTGTAGACTCTGCTGACCATCTCGTTCGCAGCCCAAGAGTGAGAGGAGCTAGTGATGATTTCTCAGCTGGGGCAGGGGGTGAGCAGACGTGGATGTGGGGATGTCAGTTGGACATGTATTGCTATCATCCGGGCATAAGTGAGAAGGGCTTTGTCTAAAACACTAAGTGATGGCAATGGATGTGGAGGCCGCTGCGTAGCTGTGGAGAGTCTTAGGCGATCCCACTCACAGGATGTGATGGAAAAGGGGACAGGGATGTAGAGTTTTCACAGCTGAGACCTCAGCTCCTGGTTGCGTTTCTGCATGAGCATTGTGTCAGCGGCTGAGAAAGGGTGCCTGGGATTCAGACTTAGTTGGAGGGAACTGCGTGGGCTCCATCGGGAGAGCAGTGTAACGCAGCAGCTGATAGTTCGAGAGGCTGCCTGGGCTGCCATCCCATATCCACTTCTTACAGGCAGTGTGATCTGAAACCCTCTAAGCTTAATTTCTTTAATGTCCCCACCCACCGACTTCATAGCGTGGATGTGAAAAATCTGAGAGAGTAGACCAGAGCTGTGAGCTCAGTGCCTGGCACCTGGTGAGAACTCTGCACTCAGGATGCAGTCTCCTCGTGGGCAGTGATTTTCCCCTCTCTCTGGGTTTCTTCATGGTCAGGTAATAGAAACGTTTGCCTTCTCAACAAAAGTATAAGACAACAAACTACTGTCTTTAATTGATTTCCCACTCCTCCTCTCACCCACGCAGGAATAAGACTGATTATCTAAATAAAGAAATAACAGAGGTCTGAGTTCTGTGTCTCCACTGGGCAGGGTTCTCTGCTCACAGGCCTCTCTCCCTCTCCCTTCCTTTGTTGCTCTTTCTTTCTGCCCTTTCCCCTTACAAGGACTATCCATAGATCATTTCTGTTTTCCTTTCTGCTCCGTCTTCCTCTGCGAGAGGAACCCCCCTGGCACGTCCTCTCTCTGCGGGCCTACACTACAGTTGGTAAATTATTCTGCCTGTGGCTGAATGAATAAGACCAATTGGGAGAAAGAAGGGTGTTAAACGAGAAGCTCATTTTGGGGCTTGAATCAAGACCACATTCATCCCCAGTTCAAATTTACCAGCAATCAAATTGATAGTTTGATGCCTGTTCGACTTGGTGTTTCTCAGTTAGTTCAGAGCATGGTTGGGAGAGAGGAAATATTAACTGTGCCCTGCGAGTTCAGTGGTAACTGATGCTACCACAGATATCAATGAATGAAAGAATCTCGGGGAAAATACAGGGTGAATATAGAGTTCATGTGCAATTTAAAATAGTTTAACAATGGGGGGCCGTGGTGCGTGGCACACGATTACAAGAGGGACTTTGTCTAACAAATGCAATCAGTGTAACCTAATTCTTTGTGCCATCAATGAATCCCAAACAATGAAAAATAAAATAAAATCCATATAATAAATAGGACAATAAAATGTATTAAACTTTAAAAAAAAATAGCTTAACATAGTAAAATTGCCCATGAACTTTATGGACACCCTGTAGCTAGGAGACTCTAGATCTGAGTCTTAAAGTCTGGCAATAAAAGAGGAATATCCAGGCATATAGGGAGGAATATCCAGGCATATAGGGAGAGAGGGAAGGCAGAATAAGAGGGGGCTGTGTTACAAAACCCACAAGAACAGAGGGTCAGAAGTAGGGGGGAGTGATTAACAAGTCTACCAGGAAAGTGAGAAAGTTGAATCTTAGACACTCTTAGGTTTTCATCAGGGACATCACATATGGTGTTGGTAAAAACTCTTTTGTAGGAAAAAGGGGGCAGAAGCTAACTTCTGTGGGTAGAGGGATAAGGGGGACGGGAACACGTAGAAACAACTTCTCCAGACGTTCAGCAGTAAAAGACAGGAAAAGACCCCAGTGCAGAGCCAGCCTGTGCTTCACAGCTGGATGGGAACAGCTGGGCTCTGTGTGTGAGACTCCCCCCACACCCACTCCACACTCTTCTAATCATCCATTCCTAGCAACAGTGCTCACGGCGTTTTTTCTTTCCGAACTGTGTTGAAACACGATCTCTTACATAAATGAACATCCCAGTTCGATGGACTCATTTGACCACGAGGTCCGTCCCCACGAGCCTCTACCAGAAAATATGAATCGGGTGTTGTGCTTTCCTGGCAAGGGTGTGTAAGAAGAGTCAGCCACTTCTTCTCAGGAACCGTATGGTGCCTGGTGTGTTTCCGGTTACAGCGCATATCCCAAGGTACAATAATCATTTCTTCCCCTATCTGTAACCACCCCCTGCTGATACGCTTCTCTAGGGCAGGGATTTAAGGGTTTGCACTTGTCTCACATAGTAGGAACTCAGTAGTGGCTGTAAAGTAACAAAAACAGGCAGCACCCTCCCCCGGCTGATGGTGATATCTGTGACAAAATTGGATTTCTGTGTTGGACATAGTCCAGAACATTCTAAGGAGACATAGTGACGAAAGGCAATGTGGTGTCCTGGACGGAATCCTGGAACAGAAAGACGTTAGTGGGAGAAATGTGGAGCGCCCTCTGTGCACCCAGCCGGTGGCACTGAACCCTAACTCCTGGCACCCAAGGTTCTTGTTCCTTAGAAAGAATTGAGAGCTGCTTCACCCTCTCCTCCGGAGTGGTCCAGAAAGATCAAATGATAGCCTAGACAGCCCGTATCGCCCTACGAAACAAATAACCTTCCTGATTTTTTTTTTCTTTTCTTTGTTAAGGAGAAAAGAGTCCTACTCAGCCTTTCCACCTGGTTTTTCTTCACACGGGATTGTTTGAATGTGGGAAGAGTTCTGTTTGCGGAATGAGTAAGGAGCTTGGGGAGAACTTTTTTCACTCAGTTCCATCTTTAGTAGTTTGTCCTCATGCCTGAAGACTTTCTTGGAAAGCACATTTAACAATCACGTGGCAACGAAGACTGAATGAAATGCCTCTAGCCTTGTTCATTGCCTGTAAGAGAATATGGACCTCCCATACCCTTGTACTAAGGTTATCTAGGATCTCCCATCAAAGTTGTCTGAGCAATTATTTGCATTTACAAAAGAACGACGCATTTATAGCAGGGAGCACCCACCTGTCGGGGAGGCTGGCAGGATCAGAAGTAATCTTCATGTGGTGCTAGGAAGTCACAAAGTGGCTTGCGGAATTCTGAGGCTAAAGGTGGGATTATATTCAAAACCAAGTTCAAATCTCTTGGGAAGCACGTGCCCCCGCGAAACAGGGAGGGCAACGGTGGTAACATCAGAGCCTTTTAGTCTTTCCCGTTCCATGTGTACCAGGCACTGTGCACGGGACAGTGTGTTAGGACATTTCATCCCCACTAACCAGATGGGCTACCCTGCCATTATCCCCATTCTATAAGCAAGATGCAGAGGATTAAAAAAGGTTAAATAACTCGCCCAGGCCCAGTAACATAGCTGGACTGGAACACAGGTATGCTGGCTCTGGAGCCAAGGCTGTCAGCCACTTCACTATCTCAGGTCTGAACTTGAGATCCTCAGCACCTGATCTTCACTTGGAGTCTACTGTGACAACAGCAAGGACCAGGGAAGCTGAGGGAGTACGGGGCCCCTGCAGATCATGCGGCTTGCAGAGCCTTGAGGAGGAGGCAGCCAGATTCTCCCTCTCTCTGGCCCCATCCCTGGGTGTCCTCCTCTCCCTGTGCTCCCCATCCTCAGAAATCCCCCAGAGGAATCCTTCTGCCCACCTGTCCCTCCACTCACTCCCAGAAGAACCTGAACCACTCCAGTTCCACATTTGCATACAGAGCCAGGATGGGCTACCTCCCATCCTTTTCTGGAAAGGGTTCTCCACGGAAAATAAATTATATAATAATATTTGTCAGGCAACATGCTAAGTAGTGAGGATACAAAGATGATAAGCCCTGCTCTCTGATAGCAAATTGATGTACTAATTAACATTAACAGCTTAATTGGTAATAACGGCTTAAAGCATTGCTATGTCTAGTTAAGATGTTCTCTTTTTCATGGGCCCTTTCAATGTTCTAGCTCTAAGGAATGGCTGCTGGTGTGAATTTTAGCACCCTTGCCTGCTTGGAGTAGCATGGACAGCCGGCCAAGAACAGAAAAACTTTCCACTTCCACTATATTAAAAACAGATTTGAGTGAAAGAGTAGGTGGTAGTCTCCTGAAGCCCTCATTATATGGGGTTTCTCCATGGAAGAACGGATGGCCCCAAGTGCACCACCTGTGCTGTGCATCTCAGACAACTCACTCAGAAACCCACAGGAGAACCGCACAGCAGCGCTCCAGACTCTCACATGCTCACAAATCTCCAGAAGGTTCTTGCCAGACAGAATGCCAGTTCTGACTGAGTACATCCTAAGTGGGGTCCGAGCATTGCATTTTTTTTTTTTTTTGAGACAGAGTCTTACTCTGTCACCCTAGGTAGAGTGCTATGGTGTCATAGCTCACAGCAACCTCAAACTCTTGGGTCCAAGAGATCCATTCCTTGCCTCAGCCTCCCAAGTAGCTGGGACTATAGGTGCACACAACCACACCTGGCTAGTTTTTTAGTGGAGACAGGGTCTCACTCTTACTCAGGCTGGTCTCAAATTCCTGAGCTCAAGCAATCCACCTTCCTGGGCCTCCCGAGTGCTGGGATCACAGGTGTGAGCTGCTGCGCTGGGCCTAAACCCTGCTCTTCTGAGGAGCTTGCAGGGGCTGCTGACTCTGCTGATTCTGGGACCACACCCTGGGAGGTGAGGCCTACACACCTTCTACCATGTCATCACTCCCCCATGCCCACCACTTAGCTTGGTTTTCTCCACGGATGGGAAATTTACTCCCTTTGGGGGTAGTGTTTTTCTTTTTAATCCATAAACTATTCCAATTACGGGAATGTTCTTCCTTACCTTACCCTGAAATCTGTTATCTCCACTCATGAAATATTCTTCTGCCCAAAACTCTCACATCCAGGTTCCCAGGTTATTTGTGGTGGGCAGGAACCCCTTCAGAAGGGGAGATACCGACAACCCCCCATCATCACAGCTGAGGCAGGGCCAATTCTGCTACCCTTTGGCTCAGCAAAGGCTGAATCATGGAAGACTTCACACACCTGCCGGCAGAGCCAGGAACTGGCATTCGTGGCTTTTAATGCTGTATCATTCATGAACAATTGAAGGGTTTGCACACTTTCTGCTATAAGCATTATGATTTCTTCAGTGAGAGGGGAAGGGCAGTTGGGATGAAAAAAAAAAAAAAAGAAACAAATGCAACCACGTGGAGAAAGTGGAACGTGTGTCAGCACTTACCAAGTCCTGATCTGTCAGAATCAGTGAGCGCTTTGGCTTGGTCTGGGAGATCTGAGCAGCAGAACCGGTGTGGGTGTCTCCTAATCTGAACTTCCTTCCAGACAAGCCTGTGCCCTTGAGGGCTCCCAAGTTTCACACGTAAACTCCAGTGACCCAAGGACCTTTTGGGAATCTGTGACATCTCAGGTGGCGCTGGCTCTGGATGAAGGTGGGGAATAAGCCAGGCCACTAGCCAGTGCCCCGTGTTTCACAACTCACCACCCGGAGAGGGACATGCAGAGAGATTGGTGCTGCCAAAGATGAAGAGTAAGTATCTGAAGGTTTGGGATTTCAGCCAGAGCTTCATGGCGATTCTTAAGGGGCACCCGTGAGAAGTCAGTGGCCCCGTGTAACTGGGGTCTAACAGCTGATGGGCTGTCAATGTCCAAGCTCCAGCTACAGAGACACAAGTCTCACTTCCTCTCTCCAAAGAGAACACTGGAAGAACAATTTCTGATCAGCAAGGCCAGACCAGCAGCTCCTCCTGGGAGCAGATAACTCTGTCCCTCCATTTTCCTTGGAAAGAAAAGCTCAGGGAAGGGAAGGAAGGGGAACCACTCCGCCCCTTCCTCCCCAGCACACACGCCCCTCATCACCACCCCGCACCAAACAGGAACATTTTCAGGCTCCAGTTATGATTTAAATGAAGCACACCACACCAATATTGTGTGGCGCCATCTGTTATTTTATATTTCACGAAATTTGGCCAGTTTTGAAATATTATAATTATATCTCCTACATTACGTATGCAACGCAGACATTTTCTGAAACATAAATACAGTATGTGGGAAATGTGACTGTATTTATAGCCATTGGCTGGTGGGCAGCAAAAGGGCAGCTGGCACCCGCCGGCAGTCTGGAGAGTGCAGCCTGCCAGAGGAGAGGCCCCAGCCGGCCGGAGGCTTACCTCTGCACATCCAGCCCTCCCTCCAGGGAGGCTTCTGCTCACACAGGCCCACACTTCTCCTGTTCATCTCCCGGGAAGGTCACATCAGCTGTATTTCAAATATTCGAAGATCGTGTCTGTGTGCTCCCTTATGCTGCAGCTGCCAGGCACAGGTGCATTCAGTGATGCCCAGAGTCAGGGCATGAGCCCAGAAGAGGCATAGAGATAAAGGCAGCTCCTCCACCCCAGACACTTGCCCTGTGGACAAAGAGGACATACCAGTCCCCAGGAGTGCATCAGGGATGCGCTAGGGACAGGCCCCCACCCCTTCCACCAGTGCTGTGGGGTCATGTGCTAGAAGGAAAGGCAGGGTCCCCATCGTCAAAGGACCAGGAGGTCAGGTAGACCTGCTCTTCAGACCCCTGTCAAAGGACCATCACACCTCTTAGTCCTCAGACCTTCAACTTGCATCTGCAAAGGAGAATTTGGAGAGTGACACCTCCTTGGGCTCACGTGTCAAGAGACATAGGAAAATGGTTAGATCCAGCCCGTGTCTCCAGTGGGTGTGCTCCAGGATTTCCGTCTTCACAGAAAAAGTGAAGTTGATTTGCTGTTGATTTGTTTTTCCTTCAAATACTGCAAAGTGCAAAGACAAGAAAGCAAATGACAAGTATTTGAGTTTCCCTTTCTGTCTTTCCAAAACAAAGACATTATTCAGCGATGAAAGAGAGGCGTTTCTGCCACGGTCTTCACACCCATCTTTAGGAGTTCATACAGACCTTTCTCTTAGAGCACTAACCGCTATTGCACTGGACAGTCCTGCCACAAAGAGTTTCACGGGCACCGCGTCTTTATATGTGCATATATATATATACATATAAAATTATTTGAGTTGCTAACATTTAAAAATCAAAAATTTCACATAAAACCCAGTTTCTCTTGAAAAGCCATGAGAGCTGGCATCATGGGATGTGTTTTTCTGCCCAGCAACAATCTGCCTGCTCCGAGTAGCAGCTGCCCCTTTGGAATAAAGAGCTCCTCAGTTTCCCCATTCTCCACCCTCCCACGCAGCCCTGCCACCCACGCCTTGGTGTCACCTGCCAGGCTCTCACAGGCACTTGTGTTCATGATTCGAGTAGGCAACTGACTCTAATAGGGAAATACAGGGTGGCCATAAAGTTCACATGCAATATCAAATAGTGTGCAATTTAAAATTGCACATGAGGGAAGTTCCTGTGGCTCAAAGGAGTAGGGCCCCGGCCCCATATACTGGAGGTGGTGGGTTCAAACCCAGCCCTGGCCAAAAACTGCAAAAAAGAAAAAATAAATGAATAAAATAAAATAAAATTGCACACAAACTTCATAGCCACATCGTATAAAGTAGAAAATTAGGGTAACTTTTTTTTTAATGTGGACTTGGTGAAGCTTTAGAATATATCCATAAACTCTCTAACAGAAAATTGAAGTAAAATTTACAGGCCTCTCTGTTTTCTTAAACAGCTTTGTAAGAGTGAAAAGATAAATCTCTCCTATAGCTCTTACTTGACTGTATTTTAGTCATTTCTTTATTTACCAATCAACTGTGACCAATTTTAGGGCAAGCATCGACTTAACTTTCCTTTACACATCAATTTTCCTTTCTTTAACATTGTTTGGCATATTCCAGGTCATCGTGTACGAACGAAAGGAAAGAAGGGAAGAGTTCGCAAAGCCAAACTTAATCAAGCTCTGATTTTGAATGAGACTGAGCCTGAAATTCATTTGATTCTACAAGGTCCCTGACAGAATGGAATACATACCCTGGCCAGCCCAAGAATGAAACAAGTCACTCCCTCTCCCCTACCAAAGAACCCTGCCCATCAGCACAGCAGCTGGGGAGGGCCGTGTATGCCCACCTAGAAAGCCATGCTCTGAGTCTTGGGTGTGACACAGACATAGAGCTCAGTGGCAGCTGCTTTTCTAGCATAAGCTGGGTCATTGAACACCCGCAAATCACCATCCATTAAGCTGCAACGGTGGCTTCGATGAGAGGAAACAGAGCTTGGAATGAAAAAGCTCTGACTCCAGGAGGACAGAGAACTGTTTGTGGAGTGGTCTAGTGGGGAGGGATGTTGGACGCTGTTGCCTTAGGACCCCAGCGAGGCAGTAATAAAAAGGAAAGTACTCTTGCATTCTCTGTGCTCCCATGGAACTCCCACTAGAATCCAACAAGCCATCAGAGCAAACGGAGAGCCAGAAAATCCTTGGGTCTTGTAGCCTCCCTTAGACACACCCCTCTGGCCTCCAGGTGTGCTTAGGAGAAGCATTTGAATCACAGGGTCCAAGTAACCAATGGGTAAGTGACAGAGTCATTTTTAAAGACAGCCTTCCACTTTTTCAGAAACTTTTGATCTGACCCAATCAAAGAAACTGCCGCACCTATCACCTCCCAACCCCCATCCAGACACCAAGCTCTGGCCTCCTCGCTCAGCTGAACTATGAGAAATACTTTCTAGTCTCACCTAAATTGTGCTCTGCCCATTGTCTTTAAAATGCAGGCATCCAATCTTGCTGCTCTCCAGCCTCCAACCCTGCTTTACTTCTCATCATAGTGCGTGACATCACAGGTGTCTGTCTATTATCTGCCTTCCCCACTCCGGATAAGTGAGCATTTTTGCCTTACTCATTATGCATCCTCAGTGCCTGGAACTGTGCTCAGCACTTACTAGCTAGATACCCAAGGAGGATCTGCTGAATGCACAAATGAATGAATGAATTCAAGTTCAAGGTGAGACACTGATCACTTGAAGAGTCCACTAGAAGCAAGAACCATCTCGGCTGACATGTATAATATTCTTGCTGTAATAAAAAGAATCCTTTTCATTAAGAGTAATAAATCTACTCTCATTTAACTGACTTAAATGCCAAGTGGTTAGGATGGTTATTTAGCTTTCAGAAAATACTTAATAGGAAAGAAAAAACCACACGATCTATAGGGAAAAGATTGGGTCAAAAGCTAAGACCTAATTCACTCCATAAGCTGGCAGATCCCTCCTTTCAGGAAGCCTCTCCTGACCCCTTCAGATGTGGGTTATGAACCTCTCTTGGAAGACCAAGTCTCTTGGTGGAAATACTTTCATAGAACACGTGATAGTTCATGTTTCTTCATTGATCATTTCCCCTCTCCTTCACTGGCCTAAAGTTGCCCGAGACAGAGTGAATGACTCTTTACTTATATTGTTAGCCAGCACCTTGCACAGGTATTTGATGCATGCAAAGGGCTGGGATGAAATAGCATAAAGCTTCAACTCTGGGTGATGCAGTGGAAAGAATGCCAGCTTCCAAGGCTCGTGTTTCTCTCTTCTGCATCATTTTGGCTATCCTGCATCTGAATTTCACCTGCTTTGGGTGTGTGGTGGGGTAGGCTTTCCCTGCCCCAGGAAAGGTAAATTAGAGGTCATTACCTCTCTCAACACTCTAGATTAACCATAGAGTGTTGTAGTTTGGCAAATTGGATGCATGAGCTTTCTTTTAAAGAGGTAAAACAAAATATGGAGACAATCAGAGATTAACCACTGGGCAGCAATTCAAATACAAGTCTAGGGAACCGGCCCCCAGTACCCAGGCTTGGCAAGTCCTGCAGGGCCCTGTGGTGGACACAGGTGGCGGTGGTGCTAGTGGTAAAACCTTCAGTGGTCTCACCCTTACCCCGCTCAGTCCTTACCTCCTGCTCCAACCACCTATTGATTCTGTGTCTTGGCAAGTGTCTTTTCAATAAACACCTTTGTGGCTTGGCCAGGTTAGAGCTGATTTCTATTACTGGGAACCAAGAACCCTCACCAGTACACTCAGCCTCTCTGGGTCTCAACTTGCTCAGATGACATAGTGCAGTTGTCACTTCTTGGGTTGATGTGAGAAGTGAAAGGATACTTGGTGCTCACAGAAGTGCCTGTGACAATGGGAACCACATGGAAAACACGCAGTAAGCATGGATTCCTTCCTGCATCTATAAAAAGATGCTCTGGAACCAACCAGCCAGAAGAAATGGGTGAGATCAGTGAGATCAGTGACATTAGTGGCAGGGGATCCCTGAGGAGGCTTTGCTTGAATGTTTGTGAGAGGTAAAACAATGTTTACCAATCTGCCTGCAGTACAGGCTTAATTAGTGTTTGCAAACTACTTGACGTTCTTGAAGGAAAGGTGCCGCCCAAGCACAGGCCATTATCATAATCAACTGCAGGTACACAGCCCTAAGACAAGAAGGGAGAATGAATTTCACCCAGGCCCAAGTGATACACACTAATGTTTAAAAAAAAGAAGAAGCTTCACTGAGATTTACTTCACTCACCATACAATGCACTCCTTTGAAGCACACCATTCAATGATTTTTAGTATGTTCACAGGGATATGCAACCATTACTACAGTCAATTTTTGTTATTGCTATTGCCATTGTTATTTAGCAGACCCAGGCTGGGTTCAAACCCACCAGCCTGAGTGTATATGGCTGGCGCTGTAACTGTTGTGCTACAGGAACCAAGCCACTACGGTCAATTTTTGAACATTCTTAATACCACAAAGAGAAACTCCATACCTTTCAGCAATATCCTCGCTACTCCCCCATCTTCCTAAGCTTTAAGCAACCACTAGTCTACTTACCAGTCTCTATAGATCAGGCATCATTTATATTTTAAAAAATCATATAACAGGTGGTCTTCTGTGACGAGCTTCTTCTATTCAGCTGATGTTTTCAAGGTTCATCACGTCACAGTTATGTATTGGGACTTCAATATCTTTCTGTGGCCAAATACTATCCCATTTCATAACACTCACTGTATGGATACCCTGCGTGTGTTTATCCACTCATCCATTGATGGACCTTAGGGTCGTCTCTATCTTTTTGCTCTTGCGAATAGTTACGAATGTTCTTGTACACATTTTGATTTGAACACGTGTTTTTAATTCTCTTGGGTGCATACTGTCTCGGTTCATTTGCATTTCTATAAAAGAGTAACTGAGACTTAATTTATAAAGAAATAAGGTTAATGCAGCTGCTGGTTTCACAGGCTGTGCAAGAAGCCTGGCCCCACTGTCTGCTTCTGGTAAGGGCTTCAGGGAGCTTGCACTCAAGAGGAAAACCAAGATGGAGCCGGCTTGTCACATGAGAGGAGAAAGAGTGAGCAGGATGGGGTGCCGGGTTCTTTCAAACAACCTGCTCCTGCATGAACTAATAGAGAACTCACTCATGACCTTGAGAATGATCACCAAGTCCTTCATGAGAGATCCACCCTCATGACACAAACACTTTCTATAGGGCTCCATCTTTAACACTGGGAATCCAATTTCAGCATGAGATTTGGAGGGGCCATATATACCAACTACATCCTCTACCTAGGAGTGGAATTGCTGGGTCTTAAGGTGCATTTAGGGCGGCGCCTGTGGCTCAGTGAGTAGGGCGCCAGCCCCATATGCCGAGGGTGGTGGGTTCAAACCCAGCCCCGGCCAAACTGAAACCAAAAAATAGCCGGGCGTTGTGGCGGGCGCCTGTAGTCCCAGCTGCTCGGGAGGCTGAGGCAAGAGAATCGCGTAAGCCCAAGAGTTAGAGGTTGCTGTGAGCCGTGTGACGCCACGGCACTCTACCCGAGGGCGGTACAGTGAGACTCTGTCTCTACAAAAAAAAAAAAAAAAAAAAAAAAAAAAGTGCATTTAACTTTTTGAGGAACCACCAGTTGTTTTCCACAGAGGCTTACCACATCATAATCCCACCAACCTAATGTCTTTTGGATGTCATAAAGATGCTGGCATGTCTGTATAAGTACAGGTATTCATGCTAGTACTCTTTAAGAAAATGTTTGCATTATATAGAAAATTGCACACATTTGTTCTCCCTTCCCATGTCGGGCTTGGTGTATCTTTTGCTGCCAAAGTATATCTGTTTTCTATCTAATCAGACGTGGATCTCAACTCTTGCTGTATTGGATTTGAGAGCTCCCATCAGTGATCCTGACCCTCCATCCTGAGCCTCGCTGCAAACTTTCATGACTGACCAGCTGTGTAGCGTGGCATGATGCATCTCATCGCTAAGCCATCCAGCACAAGACTAGGTCTTACAACACTTTCTTAATACACCTACTGTCATTGTGCTAAAGCTGAATCCAAAAATAATAATACTGTGTTCCCTCTGATTTGGTCCCAACTAGTTCATATACATACAAAGCTCTGCTCTGAAGTTTAACATTGTAAGATTATGATGAAAAAAATACATTTGATAATTTTCTACATTTGTCACTTGAAAAGGGTGCTTGTTAATAAGCAAATGATTATAGAAATGTTTCATTCAACCACAGAGGGTCTTTAAAAGCATTGATGTTGCTAGTCGTTACTAAGGCAGGAGGTTTCAGTGCCCCCTAAGCCCTGCAGGTTCCCATTTTCCTCCATTCAGCCCAATTCACACATTGATATTTCCTGCCTGCACAGTGCGAGCTTCTGAATCTGCAATCCCCAGCAGAAGGGATCACGGAGCAAGTACTGGAGCTTTTATGAGAACATAATATATCTGAGCCTCACCAGGCTCTTAAGAGGTATTGTTTTAAGCACATTTTCTGTGTTAATTTAAAATCTCTAAAATTCTTTAGAGACATGGTCAGGAATAGGCAAGGCTACATGGCATCCAGTCAGATATGCGTTTAAACCCTGTTGAACCCAAATATCTGCGTGACCTCAGAAAGTTACTTAACGTCTTTGGGCAGGAGTATTCTCATCTGTAATATTAGGATAATAACAACAGCCTCATTAGGTTCTTATGATGATGAACTGAAATAAAATTTACTTTATTCGCTTATTCATTCCAATATTTTTATATTGTTCTTTCTCTATGGATCTGTGTTAATTGAGTCACAGCCACATATATTTGAAAGCAATGTCTTTTAGCTTAGAAAAATTAAAACAGAGATACTGGTACTGATTCCTTGCTACACAATAAAATACTCTGCCTGCCTGGTTATGATACTTTACCCCTCCGTGTCTCTCTTTTCCTTCCATTGTAATATCTGACAGATAGTCACATTATACAGAATGTCAGCTGTAGGATAATTGGAACTGTGGGTAAAAGAAAAGAAAAGCCAGTAGCATATTTGATAGACCAGGGTCCATCTCCTGTGTCAGCCCCATGCACTGGGCCCTCGCTGCTCCTGCCGATTGCATCAGTTGAAATAAAAATGATTACTTATTGGGGAGGGGGGCACAAGACTTTATCACCTGGTGGGAGACAGGACTCTTGGCATTACTAGTGAGGAGGAATGACTCAAAGGAGTTAAACATGTCATTTCCTGCTAGGGAAAAATACCCAACTTCCATTTTCTGAGATAAATAATGTCTACATGAGTGTAGAAATCGGTTTTTGACAGATAGATAGTACTCGGAGACACACAAACCAAAGACATATCCAGTGGTCTCAAACGCTAAATTCTCTGAAGGAGCTAAGGGAATCTGGCTTGAGAATAGTCCTCTGTAAAGCATCCCACATGTCAGCTGGCTTCCAAGGATGAGTACATAAAATCAAACTGATACAGGGTAATGTCACGTAAGCTTTCATTTCTTGGATCTTCTCCTTCCAACATTTTTCTTTGTAATGGTTTACTATCCAAGTTAAATTTTCTAAAACTTATTTTCATTAATCCCTTCATTCACTGAAACACCTTCAATAGTTCTTCACTAATGCTCTAGTCTTACTTTCAAGGCACCCCAGAATTGAACTCTTATTGATGCCCCTGACTCCTTCACAGAGAGCCCCACACAGGAACTGCAGGCCACGTTCCTCCCACACCTGGTTCTAGCTCTGTCTTCTGTGAATGTCCAGCTACCTGCCTCCTGCACTTGGAAAATATTACCTGTACACAGTGAGCAGGGCACCGGCCCCATATACCGAGGGTGGCGGGTTCGAACCCAGCCGCGGCCAAACTGCAACCAAAAAATAGCTGGGCGTTGTGGTGGGCGCCTGTAGTCCCAGCTGCTCGGGAGGCTGAGGCAGGAGAATCACCTAATCCCAGGAGTTGGAGGTTGCTGTGAGCTGTGTGACATCATGGCACTCCACCGAGGGCCATAAAGTGAGACTCTGTCTCTACAAAAAAAAAAAAAGAAAGAAAGAAAATATTACCTGTACTTACTGCTCACTCCTGTATATATGCTGTCATTTTTTTCAATAAGATGATAAAAACCTTAAAGGTAGAGTCTATTTACTCCTATTTTTATTCCCAAAAAGTAGTGCAGTCCCCTATCCCTGGGACAAAGTGCCAGAAATGTTTGCTGAGAACAGTATCAGCAGTAGACAGAAAATTGCTTACCGAGGTCCTACTGAGTCTACTCCTTGTAGAGACCAGATAATTCCCTTACCTTTTCCCCAAGCCTCTTCTCAGCTTCTACTGCCAAGAAGCTTCTGGCCTTCTGTACCTACCCCACAGAAAGGATATACACTGGAGATAGATCCAAACAAAGGAAGCAGTAGCTCTTGTGGAGAGTATGTTCCCAGGAGAGGGGGCCGTGCCAAATCCAGCTCTCCCTTCAGTACGCTTGGCTCAAGCCACACACCTGATGGCCGTGGCCCATCCAAGAAGAACCAATGGAAGCCAAATTCCAGCTCTCTGAGAGAGCAACTTGGCAAACCTGAGTTGCCACAGTAACCAGGTTCCCAGCTTCAACATTTCTTACTTCTGTTTTTTACTTTGGGGTTTATGTTTTGGAGAGTTCTTTCCCCATTCCTTTTAACCTCCAAATATGTGAGAAAATGCCTGCCAGGGGGATTTAGAGCACACACTGCATATAACCGTCAGGAACCATGGGGGTTTAAAGGTCTCCAAGACTGAAAAAGAAAAAAAAGAATTACACATAGGACTTGGAATCTAAGCAATAGGATATTGGAGCTGTGAGTCATAGCTGGACTCACAAGAATCCTGTGCAGCCTCCTCCTTTACTCTACCGATTTTTCATGAGCCATAATGACCACATTCAATTCTTTTTTTAAAGGCATCAAGACTCTTATATTTCTTGGGTCTCATAGTATTTTTAAAAGAAATGGAGCTTAAAACATGTTCAAAAGGGCCATTTGCCATGTAGTTAGTCCTCAATTCACTCAGCCCGTTTTCATGCCAGCCTGGAAATATCATCAATCATTCAATATATCAACTGAACCAAGCTATGGGCATAATTCTTGGAAACAGGAAAAAAGACAATGTTCAAAAGGACCCAAGGAACAAGGAGCATTTGTGGGAAGGTCAAATGCTAGCTCCAATCCCATCCTGTTCCCATGGGTAGCTCCAGCTCTGAAGGGCTAGCCTAGGCTAGCCAGACAACGCTGATAGTTCACATGAAATCTTTCCTGATAATGTTTTGTCCTGAGTTTCTGTGCCAGCAGGGTATTTGGCAGATTTAAACTTGTAATGAAAATGGAGTACCCTAACTTTGCCAATTACAGAAAGAATGCTGCTTATCTCCCCTGTGAGCTGCTAAGATGCCTTAAGGGTTTAGATTGGAAGATACAGACAAAAGGAGAAAAGAGTTATTATATTTTGAACCTGACACAGGGAAAAATTAGTGATAAACAGATGAGAAATAGAACATCTTAGATCTCTGCTAAGAGATCAAGTTGATGAGATCACCAGTAACTTTAAGCTACATAAAACGCCAAACTCAACACACATCCTTATGTAGGTTACATTTAGTATATTATATATACATCACTGCCTATATATTTATGAAACTGTGTATATTAACATGCTGTCATGAATTTAAGTAGTCTTCAATATACAATTTCCAATAAACTGTATAGATAAAGACTTCAAAAAATATTTTTCATTAGAACATAGCTGCCCATATATGGCATGCACTGTTTCCAGAGGACATGATAATAATCTATCAGTTTTAGGACCTGAAGTGAGCCCATAGAGATAATTATCTCAGGCACACAATGATAAACATGTCAAGAGTGAGATATATTTCCTTCCTTGAACAAGAAATGGCAAAGCAAGGGGAAATCGTGTTCCGCAGTGGGCTAACAATATGCCCACAGTCAATCAATCAACTATCTCTTAATTTCAGCTAATCTATGTTCATCAGAAAATATCTGATGATAGGATCATAGATTTGGGAATGAAATTCCAGAATTTAAAATAAGTCTCCAGGTCTTCAGTTCTCAAGAGTCTTCAAGTCAATTCTTCTATTTTCAGACAATCCACCTTCACCTGCCACCATATTTTATCCTATATTTGATAACATTTAGATAAGATTATCTCAGATTTTTACCTACGATGCATTTTAATATCTCACAGCCACTTTGAAGTCAGTGTATTTCTCCTGGTAGCTTCTTTAAATCCACTGCTCTTTTTAAAAAAATCAATTTCCTATTGTTTTATCCTCTGTGAAGAAAGGAAGAAAGGAGGAAATTTCTACTAACATTATATAAAAAGTATTTAGAAATTTTGGGCCAAAAGGAATAGTAACTGAGCAGAGTGCAAATTATTTAATACCCTAGATGCCTACAAATCTATTTCTTGATAATAAATTCCACTGGTTTTAAGATAAAACACGAAATTTAGATAAAAGTTTTTTGGAGGCATAAGAAAATTTAAAGTTCTATTGTAAAACACATTTATATTTCAGAACTATTAAAATGGGAAGAGTAATTAATGTGTAGCTTGGAACCAAGAAAATATGATTGTTTATTTTATTGTTTGGTCATGTTAATATTCTCATGAAACTAACTGTGCAATGGCCATGTAGTATATGAAAACCAGAGTTTATTCCTGAGTTAATTCAATACAAGGATGAACTTCACATATACTCCTAAAAATATGATAATGACATACTCTCAGTCTTAATATCATATGGCTAGAAAAACACTCAGACCGAGTAGAAAATGATTGATAAGGTGTCAGATGCTCTCATGGAGATGATGTTCCAGGGACCAGGATGATGCCAAATTGATTTGCCTTCCCCATGCATTTGGCCTGGACTTTAGGCATTGATCAGTTCAAAATGGAGCATGAGACTGCTACTTCTGAATAGGCCATATTAATTAGTACCAGATTAGCTCTACCATCTTAAATAACCTCAGAAACTGAGTGAAATATATGGAGCAATTTTTCTCAGGTGGTAGACCCAGGCAGTCCCAGACCCCAGTCTTTGAGAGAAAGAACAGTCGTGAGGGCCTTTGATCTCTGCTTGTGGATAATTTCTTGACCTTAGCACCACAAGTTGGAGTTGAATCATAACACACTGAGCTAAAGATGTGGAGTTCAGAGTTTGGAGGAGCGGTGGAGGGGAGCAGAACGTGAGTCTATTTAGGGGATTCCTACCAGTCTGTGGCCTAAGGCTAGGTTGTATATATGCAAAATGAGACTAGACAAAGCTTACCAGAGAATAAATAGTGTCATGTGGCAACAGAAGAGAGATGTTAAAGGTAAAGCAGTTCTTTGGAGCATGGCAAGTCTTGGTCCACCTGAGTAGAAATACTTTCTTAACATTTTGTTAACTACCCAGAAATCCAGCTTAAGAGTAAGGACCAAGCCCTAGAATACGGCACCCTGGACCACCCCTGCCCCCAGCAAAGTTTAAAAGCAAGCACTAATAAAGTTTGCAGAGGAAATTTGGGCAGTTGAATATTGCTAAGTTAGAGGGACTTTGGAAACACCCTAACCTCTCCTCTAATTATCCCATTAAATCATAAATTCAAGTCTATGTAAATTCAAGGCCATTAGTCAGTAATTGAACTCCCTTCTGAAATAAAAATGATCAATTTTCAGAGAATGATTACAGAAACCAGTAACTACGATGTACCATTATTGGTGCCTACTGAACTAAATATGTGAAAATATGACCTAAAGTCAAGAAAAAACTCGCTAGAAAAAACATACCCTCAAATGATCCAGATGTTGGCTTTAGCAGACCAAGATTTTAAAGCAACATTTATAAATATGTTCAAATAACTTTTAAAAATCTAAGGAAAATATGGTCTGAATGAGAAAACATATGGGCATTTCTGCAGAGAAATAAATTTAAAAAGAAGAAGAAGAAAAAAAAAAAGAACCGCAGGAAAATTCTAGAAGGAAAAAGTACAATAACTAAAATTTTAAAAATTCCTGGACAAACTTAGCAGCAGGTTGGAGATGACAGAAGACTGATGAACTTGAGAAGCTATCAATAGAAAATATTCAATTTTAAGAAGGGAGGAAAGTGATTGATGAAAAATGAACAAAGCTTTAGGAATCTGTGGGTCAAATTCAAACAACCCAGTAAACATATAACACGTGTCTAGAGGAGAAGAAATGAAAATGAGGCAGAAAAAAACATTTAAAGACATGCAATAACTGCATAGTTGCCAAATTGAAAATCATTTTTAAATCCAAGAGTTCAACAAACAAAGCAAAACAAATATAAGGGGAACCCTAGTTAGGCACATTATAGGAAAACTGCTAAAAAACAAGAAAGAGAAAATCTTGAAACAACTCAGGAAGTGGGGCATGGGGGTGAAGTCCATATTACATTTATAAAAACATCCATATGATTACCGGATTTATTTCTGATTTATCAGAAATAATGGAAGCCAGTAAACAATAGAATGACATCTTAAAATTCATGACGGAAAATGAACTCTCAACCTAGAATTCAATATGTTCCATATCTGATGAAAATATCTTTCAAAACCGAGGGTGAAATATAGACATATTTAGGTTAAACTAACACTGAAAAACTTTTTCACCAATTGACATACGATATTGGCAAAGAACAGTATTATGGTGATCACTCAGTCCTAGAGGGACCTGACAAGAGCAACAAAAGTGGTGAATAAGTAAACGTAAAATATTGTGGGTTTATCTTTTCTTCTCATTATTTCCTTAAAAAAACCCATCAGACTACAGGGAGTCCTCACTTTGCATCGTAGCATGGGGTCGTAAAAATGACTGAACACACTGACGCTATGTAAAGAGATTTTAATAATCAATGGAAAAAATTATGATTGCTCCATGACCTTTAAAACTTTTATCAAAATATTAACTCTCTTCCATTGATTATATGCATGTATAGCAAAATTTAAAAATCGTCAAATTAATATTTATTTAGTACACTATGATTTAAAATATTAAGTACACTGAGAATGGTAACAGTGTTAATATTCCCATAATCAAGTGTTTCTTTTATGATTTCACTGATGTTCTGTTCAAATTCCATGTCCATCATTATTCTTTTAAATATCTTTTCTGCACTATCCTCTTTGATGGCTAACCTCCTCCTATGATTATCCATTTCTGTAAAATGTAGTGTAGGTTTGTCACTGGCAGAGAAAGAGGTGACACCCCTACATGTTTTGCTGTCTGTGCATAAACTAAATAACAGATGCAGAATGAAATCACTGCTGACAGGCTTTGAAAGAAGTGATATGATTGGTCACTGGTCACGATGTGCATCTGTCAGTTGGGTTGTGATTTGTAGGCAGAGCTTATAGCAAAGTTTGTATCTTATAAAATAACTCAGAATTAATACACTGTGCTAACTGAAATACAAATCATGCTGTTAGAAGATTGGCATTAATAAGCTCAATAACTGAAATTTGTGTGTGCTATGTGAAGTGAGGACTACTTCTATTTAATCAAATATAATGTTGTGGGGTAGGTTTATAACTTCTGTACAAGCAGAAGATAGTAAAATAATAGCATAAAGTTGGTGGGTGGGTAAATTGGAATTATACCACTCTATAGCCATTTCATTTGTGAAATGATACAGTCAGTGAGAATTATATGAAGTGGTATGTAGTATAATATTGACTCTGATTAAATTTTTAATTGAAATTTTAATTGACATAATTGCAGATAAATAGGCAGTTGAAAGAAATAATACAGAGATATCCCATATAGTCTTAACTCATTAGCTCAATGGTGACACATTATAAAACTCTAGTACAATATCACAATTAGAATACTACATTGCTAAAATCCACCCATCTTATTCAGATTTCGCTAGTCTTACTCCTATGGTGCTGTGTGTATATTTATTTCTATACAATTTTATCACATGTCAGCCTTGTGTTTTCACCACCACAGTAAAGGCTAACCACAAGAATCCTTCCTGTTGGCCATTTAAAACCATAATCAGTTCTCTTCCCTATTTTCTAATCTTTAGCAACCACAGGGTTAGGGGTTAGGGTTAAGGGTTATGGTTAGGGTTAGTCTCCATTGTTAAAATTTAGTCATTTAAATTTTTTTATGTAAATGTAATCATACAGCATGTAACCTTTGGAGACTGGATTTTGCTTTTGTTCTTTTCTTTCTCAGAAGAATCCTCTGAAAATTCACACAAGTAGTTGCATGTATCCATAGTTTATTCCTTTTCATTGTTGAGTAGCATTCCATGGCATGGTGGTACCACATTTATCCATTGAAGGACATCGTGGCTGTTTCCAGTTTGAGATTATTATAAAGAATATTGCTATGAACATTTTTAAACCAATTTTTATGTAAACATAAATCTTCATTTCTCTGGAATTTAGAAGGGTGAATGTTGTTATCCTTAGAACAAACATTAAAAAATATATAAAAGTATCACTTCTTAAAAGTTAATTAAGAAAAAAGGGGACAATATCATACCTTTCAGTACCTAGAAGGAGACATAAAGAGAGAAACAAGAGCAAAAAACAAAAAAGACAAATAGAAATCAAATAGGAAAATGATAAATTTAAAAACTATCATATAGATGATTACATTAATTGTAAATAGATTTGAAATAACACTGAGACATCCTGTATAATCACACTGACAAGAATCAGGTATTAGTCAATATCAAACATTACTAACAATTTTAAGATAGATAGTAGTAAGACATAAGCAAAGCACGGAGAAGCTAGGGATACGACAGTGTCCCCACATCTGTCTTTCCATCAGGTCGTGTGCCCTCCCAGAACTGATGCAAGAGATTTCTAGGGGATTCACGTCACCACTTCCACAAAGGGAGTTAGTTGTTCCTGAGTCTTCTCCGTTTTATATTCCTGCATTGCCTAGGAATTATCTGGGTGATGCAAATATTCTCTAACAACAACCAAAAGACCCTACAGATGCTGAATTTGTTTACCATAAACAATCAAAGAAAAGCAAAATATAGCTCCTTAAAAACTTTCCATAGATGAGACTCATACCTTAGTAATAACTGTCATGAGGTCCAGTGACCATGTCTACATATTATATGATTTGATCTAATTATTTCTCCTACAGGCATCCCCAGTTGAACCAAACCATTAGTTTTGAAGATTATTCTTTTCCTATCAAATGATGATAATGACTTCATCAAAATCAATTGACCGTACGTGTATAGATCTTTTTTGTTACTCAGCACTTTTTTAATTTCTAAGCAGTATGACCACTTACAAGTCACTTAATCTTCAGGGTCCTAATACACAAAATGGCAATTAAAGTATATAATAACAGATACTATGATGATTAAATGTGAATTATCTGATACATAAAAGATATTCAATAAGTGATAGTCATTATGGTAAACATATTATTTGAACTCAAATTGAGCTACATAAACCGATAAAAGATTGTATTTTCTCCCCTACCTGAGACTATAAATATAGAAAATCATAGAAGGCTATGTTAACCACTGTGATAAAAATGTGTCAAATGGTCTATGAAGCAAGTATATGATGCCCCATGATCATATCAATGTATACAGTTATGATTTAATAAAAAAAAATGAGAAAAGCATAATAAAAATCACTTTGCTGATTTAATAATAAATCATCTCAGGAAAATATAATTTCAAAGAAATGAGATAGCCTACACTACCCCAAAAATCCTAAACATATGATTGCTATAAATATGTGGCATATGAATTATATAGATAGGTATACAAGAGGACTTTTAAAAGTTCATGAAAAAATGAAATTAAAAGACAAAAATGTAAACTTTCTTTCTCAACATAATCCCCATCAAATTCGAGATACTTTTGTAAGAGATGATACCAGCCTTTGAGTCCATCCCTAAGGAAAAGAGGGTCCTGGGGATTTAACTACTTCTACTTAAATGTAGACTTGTGTACATTACTAACTGAAGAACAGTGGTTATCTTTTTAAAATATTTTTAATTTTAGGAAAGAAAAATGAACTAGAAGGAGCCAAAAAAAGACTGTTAAAAGGGAAGCCTAATGTATTATTCTAATGAAAGTCTTGCCAAATTGCCCTTGTTCAATCATAGGAACAAGCAGGAACATTGTCCTGGTGGAGAAGGACTCTCTAGTGAAGCTTTCCTGGGTGTTTTCCTACTGAACCTTTAGCTAACTTTCTCTCCACAAGAAAAATGCCCTGAGCACCCCAAAAATCTGTCACCATGACCTTTGCCCTTGACAGATTTGCTTTTGTTTGTTCTGACTGGACCATGTCCACTTCTTGGTAGCCATTGCTTTGATTGTGCTTTATCGCCAGGATCACACTTTTAAAGGCATATTTCATCTCCTATTATAATATTCAAAGAAATGCTTTAGGATATTAAGTCTGTTTGTTGAAAATTTCTGCTGATAGCTCTTCTGTTTCTGTTATCTACAGCTCATCTGAGCACGAAAGTTTTGACACCCATGGAGTGGAAAGTTGGCTCAACTTTAACTTTTCAGCCAGAATTGTGGAAGCTGACCCAATTAAGAAGTCTACGGTGTTGGCTATTGTTTCTGATGTTAATCACCAGTCCATTGCAATAAGTGTACAAACGAGATGAATTCCTTCCTTGCAAATTAATGTGGATGGTCTGCCATTGGGGGTTTCACCTTCATCAACTCATCACTTCTTAAAATGAGTTATCCATTTGTAAACTGCTAATTTATTTGGGGCATTATCTCCATAAACTTTGTAAGGCATCAATGACTTCATCATTCTTCACTCAAGCTTCACCCTAAATTTGATACTTGTTTTTTCTTCAATTTGAGCAGAATTCATGTTGCTTTGATGGTGGCTCTTTCCAAACTGATGTTTTATCCTTTCTATGCTTCAAACTGGGTCCTGTTCATCTATTTTATAACAAATGAATAGGAATTTATTTTGGTACAAAAAAAAATTTTGAAACATATGCATGGTTTTTTCATAATATGCATTTTCCATGAACTTTTTGAAAATCCCTCCATTGTGTGTGTGTGTGTACTTTCATGTCTGCTCACACTGAGTCATGGGTTGAAAAGCTATGTGATCCTTCCCTAGCCACTCATCCACCTTTGACTGGCAAATTCCTATTCATCCTATCATGCTCATTGGTCACCTCCACCAGAAGCTCTTACCAATCTCTCCCCTCTCCCCAGTGATGTCTGTATTGCTAAACTTTACACCTTATACATATCTGTATACTGGGTTTTTTTTTCACATTACACCCTAGGGTTCTTCAGTATAAGCACAATGAGTCATTTTTTTTTTTTTTTTTTGCGCTAGCCCTCTCCACTTATCCTCCCTAACACATGTAATTCACTGTCTTACACACAGTAGGAACTTCATGTACGTGCCTGATAACTTCAGATATTTTTCTCCATGTCTCTTCTCATCTACAGTTATACCTAGAAGTGACTACATACATGTCTTCCAGCTACATTATTCAAGTGTAAACATTTCAGTCCCTATGCAGATGTCAAAATGCAGCTAATTCCTTCCATTGGGGTTCCTCCTGGGAACTGTGGCTTTGAAACGATGAAGCATATCCTATTAATGAGGCATGGAGGTGGCCCCTGGAATCCATTAGCGGGGAGTAAGCTGCTGATACTACAGTCTAATGGGGGGTTCATCCTATGTAATTTAGGATTTGGGAACAGTAGTTGGCACACAGTGTGCTTTTGCTGTGACTTGCCTTATGGTTTGACCTCCCTTCACTCTGCATAGTTCTTTCTCCTCATTACTTAGGAAACTAATACAAACTCAAGTATCACCACAAGAGGAGAATGGACCTGTCCAGGTTAATCACTATGACTGGTCTAATTTGAATCAGGATGAAGGTCAGAGTCAGAAACATCAGAATTGACTCAACTAAGTACTCAACTATGGCAGGTTACTAGGGCATAATTGTAAACAATATAGATTGGTAACTAGAAGGAATTGAATAGTTTAACACGAGCAAGGTGAGTACGTAAGCATTCTGAATCCAGTCCTCAAGCCAAGGTCAGGCACTCAAGATGTTAGAATTGGGTCACCATTAATGTCAAAAGAACCAGAATAAGTTGCAAGGACCATAAGAATAAGGTCAATGTCTTAGTCATCCTTTACATTTCTCTCCTTAAGCTATCAGCCACTTTCCTTAGACATTAGTAGGAGGAGAAAAACAAATAAGCAAAAACAAAAACGAAAACCTTTAGAGCAATCAACTTTAAAAGATTCAATAATTAAGCCATTAGGCCAGAAGCACTCAGAGAACAATTGGTTTTATTTACCCTGTAGAATCATGGGGCAGCTGCTTCTTCTCTACAACATATCACGATTCTATCTCTGGATTATTTCTGAAAGTCCCAGCTACTATAACAAATCCCAGCTCACTCATGAGAAGAAGTAGAAAACACATGTTCCTGGTCAACTGGAGGTTCTCCATCAAGTGTTGAGTCAGGGTCCCAGTTTCCCATCTACTGTGGTCCCTTACTCCCTGTTCCTTGATCCCAGAGTCACCATGCTGACCTCCAACCAGCTGGGGGACAAGCACGGAGGGCTGAGCAGGGGATTGTTGGATTGTTTTTAATTTAGCCAGCCTAAAAGTGGCAGAAATTGCCTCCACTTGAACTCTATTGGCCAGAATACAGTTTTCTGGCAGAACTGTAAGAGGGAAGGCCAAGAAATGCAGTCTTGCCTGTGAAGTGATAATCAGCTAGCAGACTCTGCCGTGCTCCTTATTTCTCAGATGAATAAGGAGGTAGAAGGGAAACTTCTTGCTGAAAATCATTAAATCTGAGTGAAATTCATTATATCCGGGTTATTCTTACTTAACAAAAAATGTTGCACACCACCTTGGAATAACTCTTCAGGGATTTGATAACATCCCAGTGGAACAAGCTAGGTAACTGGGACTGGAATCCCCCATTACTGATCTGAGATACGCTGGCAACAAAAGTTCCCCGTGTGTCTACTCACTTTCTCAAAATATCCAAGACAGAGGTGCCAAAAAAAGGTAGGCAAATTTTAAGAGTTGTGAACTTTGCATTACTTTTTGAAGTTGAATCGAATGTACCATGACTGGTCAAGTTACTGGTCATTCTACCCACCTCCATTTTACCTACAGTTCGTACACTTTGGGGGAATATTTGATTTTACTTCCAACAAAATCTCTTAAGATGTCTGCACAATTTTTTGGCACCCCCTGTATTTATTCATCATGTACTTCATGGAAAGCACCACTCTGGTGACCCGTCTCCCAGGAAGAGGAGGTGATGTCCAGATGAATCAGTCACGTTATAATTTAGTGAGAGCAGCAGAGCTGGTTTCTGACTCACCTTAGATTCAGGGCTTAGACCCTACCCAAGGGGGAGTGGTTGCCCTGAACAACAGCACCCCGTGCATGTCTGAACATCTCACCTCTGGTCCCCTACTGTTCTACTTTGCCTGACTGCTGCCCACTCCACACCACAGCTACATTACCTGGATGTTTCTTTCCGCTCATTCAGATCTTGATTATTTGATTACTAAATTGCATTGTATGTGAACAGAGCCACTATCTCTAAGGAGGATGCAATACACAACCCTCTCGGTATCAAAACATGCATACAAAGATACTGAAAAAGTTTTGTGCTATAGAAGTTGCTGGCCACAGTTTCTCCTATGGGGGAAAAAACAGTGAGAGGAGAGTGGAGAGGCAGGAGTCAGGAGGATCCCCCACTCCTGGCCCCACTGGCCCTCCTTTGCTTTGCAACTTGAGCCAAGTGGAAGGCTGTGAGACTCTGGCTCTCATGCAGAAGCTTGCCAGATCCACAGCCCTTCCACCAGCTGCCTGTCCATCACTGAATCCATCTCGCCTCCCATCTAGAACCACTGGCTTGGTTGCTGGGGGAGGGGGTGTCTCAGAGCTTAAAAGTCCTCATGATCATCTACATAAAAGGTGGGAAGAGAGGAAACTGGCCTTCGAAGGAGGAAATCCATGCCCCATGGTCACTATTCACTGGATACAGGAGGGTGAGTGAGCCAGTGAGCTCCACAGGAAGGAAGGAACTAGAGGCCCCAGGGAGAGTACAGGTTGCTCCTGCTTCTGTTGTTTTGATACCTAATCATCCCATGTCTGGGTTTGAAGAGGCATTTACATATGAACATGTTTCTGGGAAAATGCAAAAATGAATTAACAAGGAACTCTCTGGGTCTGAACTCCTCTTAGATACTCGGGGTGTGGAAAGGTTCACTTGGCCTGGCCTGTGAGGAACAGTGGCCCGTAGGCACATTTGAAGGTATTGTAAAGAGACCCCAAAATGTGGCTGCATCAAGGCATGAACGAGGCTGGGCCCAGGGATGCTGGGCAGAGAATGGGGCAGAGAGGCAGAGGTGTGGGGACCCCTGGGTGCGCAGGCAGCCTCAGGGAGGGGTGAGATCCAGACTTAGCTCCTGCTTCCTGATGAACTTACTGAAGCACCTGGGCTCGCTCACTGGTGGGAGGGAAGGCTGGGCTGGGAAAGGCCCCAACCTGTTCAGAAAGCTTCCTCCCTAGAAACCATCACAGGGGTCCTCAAACTACGGCTGGTGGGCCACATGAGGCGGTATGATTGTATTTGTTCCCATTTTGTTTTTTTACTTCAAAATATGTGCAGTGTGTATAGGAATTTGTTCATAGTTGTTTTTTTTAAAACTATAGTCCGGCCCTCCAACAGTGTAAGGGACAGTGAACTGGCCTCCTGTTTACAAAAGTTTGAGGACCGCTGAATTCTAGGAGATCCACTTCTGGAATCAGGAGAGGGGCAGAGACTCTAATCCCCCTTTTCTCCACTACACAGGGAAATTGAAACAAAGTGATTTTGTGGCTTCTGCTCAGAATCTCATTCCATAAGCAGGAACCTAAGGCCAACCAGTGCTCTTTGTTTTCCTAAACTACTTAAATAGGGGCTAATAGTCATGCATCATCCTGAGTCACACAATGACCCCTCTCCCCCTGTGGGTGCCATCTCTGCCACATGTGTGGGAGCCGGGGGGAAAGAGTAGTGGGAGAAGGTCAAAGTGCCCATCAGGGCAACAGAAGAGTCTCGTTGCTGACCCTCATTGCTTGGTAGTGTAAAAACACAACAATACACCTTTTACTTTTGCAAGGAGAAGTTATGTGGGTCCACCCACACACATCCTTGGAAATGCTGTGCTCCCTCCAAGCTGTGCAAAGAGAAGGCATTCGTTTGTGAGGATATTTGTTGATAAGACTCACCAACATCATTCTGAGTGCTAAGCCCCTGCGTGCTACCACCTCACAGACAAAAAGGACTGATGCCTCATGTTGTGGCATCCCGTGCTAAGCGCTCTGGATCAGAGAAAAGAAGTGTAAGACCTGGTCCTTTCCCTGAGGGATCCGACAATAGAGCCTAATGAAACCAGTGAATGACAATTCAAAGCAACCTCTGATTAAGTGTTATCTGAGTGGTCCAGACAATGTACATGCTGGAAGACATTGAAGATGGAGAAAATAGAGAAAAAGGGAAATGGTGAGACAGCTGGGCGGAATGGACAGCAGCACTTAGGGCTCAGAGGAGGGCGGGGGAAGAGGCAGCAGCCACCTGACCCAAGGCCTGGGGGATGGGCAGTTCCCGCGCTGGGGAGGGGCTGCTTCTGCTGGCTGGAACAGAGCTGGTCTTTCCCAAGGCAGTCAAAGGCAAGTTAGGGATGGACCCAAGTCAAGGTTGGGGAGGAGAGAGCTCAGAAGGAATGTACTAGTCGAAAATACGGAATCACTGAAGGGTTTCAACTATTTATTTATTTATTGAGACAGAATCTCTCACTCAGTCACTCTGGGTAGAGTCCTGTGGCATCATCACAGCTCACAGCAACCTCAGTCTCTTGGGCTCAAGAGCTCCTCTTACCTCAGCCTCCCGAGTAGCTGGGACTCCAGGCACCTGCCACAGGTAATTTTTCTATTTTCATTAGCGACAGAGTCTTGCTCTTGCTCAGGTTGGTCACAACTGGTGAGCGCAGGCAATCCACCTGCCTTGGTCTCCCAGAGGGCTATAATTACAGGCGTGAGCTACTGCGCCCAGCCAGGTCTTAACTTTTCAGGAAAGCAATTTGGAATCTGGTGCAATGATGTGGGCCTGAGGGATTAGTGGACCACCTGGGATGGTATCACTCAGAAAAGTGACAGCATGGACCAAGTGTGGAAAGACCTTATATGATGTTTTTCCTGGTTCAATACAGGAAGTAAAGGAAAAGGAAACTCAAAAGTAACGCAGAAGAACAGCCCAGATGCAATGCTCTTTATGAAAATAGAGAAGACTGAAGGGAAAACCTACTTGAGAAGGAAGACAGGATCAAAGAAAACATCTGCAGTTTAAAGTCACAGCAAGATATACAGATGGAGATGTCTTTGAAGCACTTGGCGAACTAGGTCCTTAATTGGTATGACAAGTTGAGATGCAGACTTCAACCGGGAAAAGTCATGAGGACCAGGTCACAGTGAAGATGGGTCAGAATTGGTTCAAGAAAGGGAAAAATAATTTAAAAGAAGGGTGTGGCAAAAATAAAAACACAAACGAAAGCCGTAAATACGGTTAAGAGATAAGTGACATCCAAGGAAATTTATTGTATTATATATAACAAAGGATTGACATCAAAGCTATATAATTATTTTTTAAAAAAGAATAAGAAAAAAAGGCAAATTGCCTCAGCCAAAAATGGCTAAGAATGTAAAGAGGGAACTTCATAAAAAAGACAAATGGCTCATAAACCCGCAATAGAAAGCTTGGCTTTTCCAGAATTGGGGAACCAAGATGATATGATGGTGTAGAGCTGGGACCAAGGTGTGAAGTTTGTAGCACTGCCAAGGAGCTGGGAAAACTTAGGCAAGTTCTTAAACTTCCCTGTCACAACCTGTAAAACAAGAATGATGCTGACAGCAACTCCCCGAAAGGGTTGTGGTGAAGATTAAATAAGTTAATATATGTAAACTGCTTAGAACAGCAGCTGACACAGAGTGCTACATGATTGTAAGCTATTATTAAAAATAGAGAAATATGAATCAAAGTAACAATGAAATATAATTTTTCACCCACAGATTGTCAAAAATTGTAAAGTATGAGAATATCAAGTGTTGACAAGGATTTGGATAAAATGATACTCTTACAAACTTCAAGTATGAATGTAAATTGACGCATCTGATTTGGAGAAAAAAAAGACATATTTTAATAAATTGAAATTATATCTACTTTATGACCCAGTAATTCTACCCTAAGTATGTGCCTTAGAGAAACTCCTGCACATTCACAAGCAAACATGTCCAAGGATGTTGGTGGAAGCATTTTTGTTGTTGTTAAAAGCAAAATATGAGAAAGGAGAAAATATCTATAGATAATAGAATGCATTATAACACAATTCAATATATGTGATATATTTAATAATAGAATGCCACACAGCAATTAAAATAAACCAGATCTCTCTAAATATATCAGATGGCCAGTGACAATCAGCAGAGACAGATGCCAGTGTATCATTTATGGATAGTTGTATCCTTAAAATTATAAACTTGAACAGCAAAGCCCACCTCTGGGGAGCCCTGGAGGGGAACAGGAATAGGGATGCTGGAGAAAGGGAGCTTAAATTTTCTCTGCCATCTTTTATTTCTTCCAAAAGAAAAAAGAATACCAGATATAAAGTAGACCAAATACTAACAGTTGTTGATTTTGAATAGTGAAGCCAGGCACATAAGTTATAGTATTCTCTGTACTTTTCTGTATTTTTAAATTAAAAAAAAAAATTAAAAGTGGTCTTTGAACAGATGTTCTGGGTGTCATCTAAAATATCTCATGGAAGAAAAAGAAGAAAAGCAGTAAAAAGAGAGCAGGGAATTGGGCCTTAGGAATGGTGTCCTCGGGAGAGCAGCAGTGAGGGACCCCGGGAAATCCACAGTGGAAGAGCTGGGGCCTGGAGGAGGCAGAGCCCTCAGAGGAGACAAGCGCAGGGAAGATTCTACGATGAGGGATTCCCTTAATGGGGATGAGGGAGGAACTGAGGCTTGTGAGGCTGTGAATCCCTAATCTTGCAAGGGAGGAGTCCAATCCAAGGCACAGGGATGGAATTAATATGGGGTGGCCTGAGAGTGCCAGGTGCAAACCAGCCCCAGCCATTCAGAATGTTTGGTTGGAGAGGAAAGTAGAGACCAATGACACAGCAGAATGAAGGTGGCAGGGACGAGAGTCTGGGCGGGGGCGGGGAGGGTACATTGGTTAGTGATCCCCAAACTGGTGCTGTTGGGGGGATCTGGGAAAGCAGCTGTGGACAAGGTGGAGTTAACAGAACTGGGGGCAGCAGGGAGCTGGGAGCCCACCTTGCAGGAGCCTCATGGTGGGCGTCCCGGCCACACCCAAGCCCATAGTGCTACACACACACCTAAGGAGACTTCAGTCCCCTCCTGAAGGAGCTATTCCCAGAGCCTCCGCTGTGATGAGGGATGACTAGAGAATGAGCTTGTGTTTAGGCCAGGCTTACTACAGCCACCCACGGGCGAGCTGGCAGCCTTCCCCAGGGTGGGGGCTGTGCAGCAGATGCGCTCTTTCTCATTAAGTGACTTGCATATGGAGTGAGGACACCTCTCCCCTCGCCCACCCTGGCTCCCGGCCCTCACGTGCTCTGTGAGCTGCCAGCTTCCCCAGTTCCCAACACACAGCCTCCCGCACCGCCCAGGCACAGCCGTGCAGCACGAGGCTGGGGAGGCTGTGCAGAGCCACTGAGCAGAGGCCAGGGCAGCCTCTCTTCTTTTGGAGATGACAGGGTCTCTCTCAGATGTGACAAAACAGTCACAGACAAGGGGAATCCTTATTTTCACATTCACTGCTGGTGACTTCAGCTTGCACCTGGAACCCTCCAGGGAGGCAGCCCCCAGGCAGCAGGAGAGAGGGGAGGAGGGACAAGGGAAGGAGCCAAGGATGGCCCTGCTTGAGGCCCTCTGAGTCCCTCTTGGCGTCACCACCTCCCTCCCATGGAAAATGGGAGGTTCCCAAGGGAAAGCACAAAGCCCATCCCGCCCATCTGTCCTATCGGGACAGGCTCTAGGTACCAAACAGATTTGAGTGGCACCTCGGTATCTACTTGGACACGAACATAACGCTCAGCCACAAATATATTCAATGTGTATTACAACTGAAATAGCTTTCTTTCAAATTTTGTAAGTTGTAAAATTTTGGAGAAGCCTATCAAAGCTGAGTTTTTCTCATGTTTTAGGTTCCCTGTGACACGTCTGCACATCCGGGTCTGTGTTAACCAGGTAATCACGACACAGGCCTGTATGCAAACACCCGTGTGAGCACAAAGTTCTCACGGGAGTCTGGGAATCCAACACACACACGCAGAGACATGGAACCTGCGTGCTGCTCTCGGTGATTGTTTCTCTCCTCTCATCAGTAAAGATAAAACTTGGCCTCCCCTAAAGTTATCTTCCAAATGTCCCCTTTCAGGAACCCTCCTCTAGCAAAAATTCCGGATGAGATGTCAGGAACTGAACTTTGGTTTTCACTTTCCATGCACGTGACATTGGGCTGATATCTGGACATCTCTGAGCTTCCGTTAGGACAGGGCTAAAAGTCGAAAACTATTGAGCAAACTCAGTGAGGCAATAGATGTCTTCGTCCTGCTTGGTCTACAGCCTCCAAATACACAGACGCCAAGATGGAGTTAGACTCAAAAGAGATTGATTGGAAGAAAGGCCTATGAGGAAACACGAGCCAGGGCAGGCTGCAGCAGCCCTCAGCCCTGCGATGGACAGAGGGGAACAACAGAAGAGGCCACCAGACTGCAGGGAAGCTCTAAGACATCCCAAAAAGCCCAGGGAGGAGCTTCTGCTCAGAGGAACCTGCCAAAGAGTCTCATAGGGATGATGGATAAGAAGAAATTACTGACTCGCAGCACCTTCTCAGGACAAGGGACCGAAAACCCAGGTGAGGACCTCAGTGGGGGCTGACTCGCTGCCCGGGTGGCTCTTTGAAGCTTGAGAAGCGACAGCCTGCTCTCAGGAAAGTAGAAATGCCTGAGCTGCCCTAGCAGGCAGTAAAATAAAGACTATAGAAGCCACAGGAAGCAGACAGGCTGCAGTGGATGTCTTATGTGAGGCCAGAAGAGTCACAGAGATGTATGTTCCACTGGAGGGCCCCAGGCACACCGTCCACCAAGGCAGGAAGGACTGCACTGGGTTAGTGTCACCAAGCAGTTCCAGGATAGCTTGGCTCTGCAGGTCAAGGTGGCTACAGCAGAGGAGGTAGCAGACCTGGGTGGGTTCATTTCCACAAGATGATGAAGCCCAGGCCCCACAGTGGGCAAGAAGCTGAAGGCCAGGATTCCTGTAACGTTGGACCGGTCAGAGGGCTAGCCAAGGGGCCTGGACTTGCAGGGAGGTGGTGCATAGATTAGGGGATGCCTGGGGGGAAATCCAGGGGCTCCAGTAGCTACTTACCAGTTATAACAGCAGCAGCACGGGACCAGAATGGAGGAGCAAAAGGCTGGGGGTGGGGAAACCATGCAGCCACAACGTCTGCTCAGTCCCCACCGCTGAGTACATTTCAGGTCTGAAACCTCCAGACTGAAGAGTTGGCTGGACTACTAGGAGATGGCTGGACCCTGCTTACCCGTGGCAGGTATAGACTGTGATTGCTCCCCAAGTTCTTTCCCAAGGAATCTGTGACTCTCTAACTAGGTGACCATATTCTGGGGAGAGAAAAACATTTATACATTTTGAGGAGCAGTGGACATGGGGTCTAAATTGACATTAATATTCAGAGACCCCTCATGTTACCATGTTAGCCTGTTAGCATGGGGACTTATGGGGACTAGGTGACAGCTGGAGTCCTGGCTGAAGTCTGGCTATGGTACACTCATGGGGCCCACAGAGCCACCCAAGGCCATGTCCCCCAGCCCTAAATATATAATTGGAATAGAAATGATTGGCAGTTGTATTAAGCCCACTGCTTATGTTCATTTGAGTACAACTAAGATGGGAGTAGACATAGAAAAAATTGATGTGGGAATGGCTGTGAAGGAAAATAAGAAAGAAAATGAAGGAGGCTGGCTGAGGTGTTAGATCTAGATGTAGGTCTGATCCCTCCAAATGAGGAAGGGGATGGGTGGTACCTGTGGTTTAAGGAGCAGGGTGCCAGCCCCATATACCAGAGGTGGCAGGTTCAAACCCAGCCCCAGCCAAACACTGGGGGAAAAAAAAAAGGAGGAAGGGGAGAAAAGGATGTAGGGAAGACAACAGACTGTACTGGACCCTAAGAAAGTTTTGACAAGGCAAACCAGCAGTCCTTGAACAAAGCCACATGTCCCTGCCTCCTCCAGTGACAGGCTGCCTTGGTTTCCCTGTCATACTCTCTCCTGCACTAGCAGCAGCTATGGGAAAGCATGGCCTGGGTACAAGAGTGGTGATGGGCTTCCCAGCACAGCAGGTGGGACAGGTAGTCCACCTCCCCACTGCAGGGGCTCTTCCCTGTCCCCCCAAGTGCCCACACAAGTTTCTGCAAGTAAAGAGCCCCTCTCCCTCTTTCCCCTGGAGTCTGTACCATCATCTTTTGCATTTGGCTAGATTAGGTAAATTTTTACTTTCTTTGGCACACATTTGGAATTCAGTAATTCTGCCAACATTCATTAAGCATTGGGTCCCAAGATGTGTGCTAAGCAATCAGGGTAGGGGGGGAAAAAGGAGTTAAAATATGCCCCTGATTATGTGCCATTTGTAATCTAGTAAAGGGAAACAAATATAGACAAGCAGGTATTAAATGACTGTGGCCAACGGAGGCCAGAGTGAACACAAGGAGAGTGCTGGTGGGGGTGTGGCAAGGAAAAGCTTTATCCTGAGAATGTGGCGATGGGGTGGAGGCTGGCAAGGGGAGCAGGTGTCCCCATGAGAGGCTCCACAGGGGTGCTGTGGGCCTGAGGATGTGGGCACAGCCTCCCAGGTGTGAACAACATGACCCATTTTGAAAACAACATGTAACTGAGGATGTCTGAAGTTCAAGGTGCCAGGAAGGGGCAGTAAGAGGCAGGACTGTCCTCAAGGCCTGATCATGGCTGCAGATTATTTAGACCTCACTAAAGGGCAGGGATCTTAGCCTACAGAGTGTGAGAAATTACTGATAACTTAAAAGTAACGCCGTGGCCAGATTTGCATTCTTTTTTTTTTTTTTTTTTTTTTTTTGTAGAGACAGAGTTTCACTTTATCGCCCTCGGTAGAGTGCCGTGGCCTCACACAGCTCACACAACCTCCAACTCCTGGGCTTAGGCGGTTCTCCTGCCTCAGCCTCCTGAGTAGCTGGGACTACAGGCACCCGCCACAACGCCCGGCTATTTTTTTGTTGCAGTTTGGCCCAGGGGGCTGGGTTTGAACCCGCCACCCTCAGTATATGGGGCCGGCACCCTGCTCACTGAGCCACAAGCGCCGCCCAGATTTGCATTCTTAAAACAAAACAAAAACCACCCAGATATTTGGGCAGAGGATGGATGACCGGGAAGAAGGCAAGGCAGGAAGGCCACTCCGGGAATTCAGGAGAGAAAAAGATGAGGGTCTACTACAGCCCAAGGGCAGTGGAGACTGCTATGCAAAAGCAGATAACAGCTGTTGGGATGACAGAACCTATTAGGTTAGGGTCATACCTGAAGACATTTTTAGCTAGTTCTCTGGGTACAGGGTAAAACAAAGAAGCAGAGAGTGAAACCTGATGAGTTGGGAGGGACTTTGGTTCTTTAGAGTGGAGACATCTATCCCGTAGTTTTTTGGCTAAAAGAGTACAAAAGACAGGGGCAGGTTCTGGACTAGATACGTCCAGATACGTGCACCAATTCTCTGGAGCGTCTTCTATGTTCCAAGTGCTTGCTGGGTATAAGGGAAAAAAGGAGTGAACAGGACAGTCTGGCAGAAAAGGGAGACTCGAGCAATTGCAACAGTTGTATAGTAAGTGCCCTGAGAGAAGTCTCGGGGTCAGGGAAGCCTTCCGGAAGGAGGTTGCATGTAAGTTGAGACCTAAATGATTATTGGAGTTAGCCAGGGGCAAGAGGGTTTGGGAGAGGAACAAGGAAGGGGAAGAAGGTTCTGGGCCAAGGGAATAGCGCTGTTCAAAAGAATAGAAAGAGGCCATGTGGATTTTTGGAGCACCTTCTCCTGTCCCATGCTTTGGGAGGGTGGTAAGAGATTCTGGTAGGGGAGGTGAGAAGAAGTGGGCCATTTCTCTGCCTGTAGGATTCTACTTAGGCAGCTCCCCCATCAGCCTCTTCTCTCAATAGCTCCCCTTCCTGCCATCAACTAATCATCTCTCTGGGTCACTCTGATTCAGCCTCTGTGTTGTGTGAACCTCAGTGGAACACTGAGTTCTGTAGAGTCACTTCCTTGGTGGCACAGAGCTCATGGATAGGAACTAAAGCAACGTCCCAGCAGGTGGGAAGGCAAAGCTCTGTGCCCGCCCAGTCATAGTCCTCCCTGGGTGAGAACCCATTACCCCCTCATTCAAACCAAAAGGCAGTGATAACAACAGACACTCCCTTTGTCTAGTATCCTACAAGGCACAATCACTATTCACACGCACTTGCATTTCAAGAGGAAAATGAGCCTCAAGATAACACAGCAAAGATCCTAACCAGAGGAGGAATCTGGGTTTTCTGGTTTCAAATCCCATGCTTCTCCCCCTATGTTAGAGAAAACAGTTAAGAGTGAGGCCTCTTGGGCCAGAGAGTGTTCGAATCTTAGGGAAAATCTGCTCCTGTCTATTCCCTCATTAGTAAAAGCAGATTAATAATAGTACCAAGATCTCAAGGTGATTGTAAGTATTTAAAGGTTAATAGAGGAAAAGTATCCAGGCAAGAGCCTGGCACTTAGCAAGCGTTCAATAAAAGCAACTTTAATAACCAAGGGTGTGATCAGAATCTGTGCAGTCCTCGAAGACACCAGTTTCCAGGCTCCATCCCCAGACATGCTGACTGAGTAGGGGCTGATGAGGTTCAGGAATCTGCATTCTCACAGAGCTCTCCTAGCGTTAAGTGTGCATTCCAAGTGGAGGATTACTGGTCCTCTCAAAAAACAGTCCCAGGACACTGAGTGCGAAGATGCACCTTGTACCTGGACACACAGACATGACTTTTAGCAGGACTCATATCAACAGGGCTCATCTCAGATCCCAGTTCTTTTTTTCTTTAGGATCCATATCCAAGTTCACAGGGGACTGAGAGGGGGCAGTGGCTAATGGCACCTCTTCCCTGTCCTTGCCACTTGCCACCTTCTTTCTCTTCTTGATGTAGAGTTTTGTGCAGCAGCTCCACAGGCAGCTCATGGTCAGTCACAAGTCCCAGGGGTGGGAGCCTTCCATGCTGAGGCTGAAGCCTCCCCCAGCTTTGATCGCCTGTGTGTGTAGTGGAAGTGTGCAAGAGAAGGGTGGCGCCAGCTGGACAGGATTTCATAAGAGCTACTACACCTATATTAGCCCAAAGGAAGTGGCCTGGCTTGGGGCTAGTGGCAAGGGAATATAAAGACAAACCCTTAAAGTGCTCACTCCGAACACTAGCCACAGATCCACTCTGCAGAAAGAGCCCATTCTCTCCAGCAAGAAAAGTGATGCTGCTGGACTCATTCATTTATTGACCAATATTTACAGAACATAAACTTGAGCCACGGATTACGCTAAGCACTGGGAATAAGGGATAAACAATAAAGCAGTTTCTCCCCTCATGAAGATTTTATTCTAGAGAAGGAGAAAGAAATGTCTGTAACAGTATTATTTCTTTTTTTTCTTTCTTTTTTTTTTTAGAGACAGAGGCTCACTTTTTCAGCCTCAATGGAGTGCCATGGTGTCACAACTCACAGCAACCTCCAGCTCTTGGGCTTAGGCGATTCTCTTGCCTCAGCCTCGCATTAACAGCACTATTTCAATGACAGCTGAGCTAATTGTTCTGAAGGAAAAAGTAATGTTAACTGCACTAACAAACAAACTCAGTGGTTCTCTCATGCACAATCCAACGGGGTGTGCAGGGGTCATCCAGAGGATGATTCCAGGATCCATGTGCCTTTCACTCTGTGCCTGAGTTACTTCCTAGGGCCTCAGAATGCTGTGCATTTATCTACTGGATAGAGATGATTGATAGATTGATTAGATAGATAAATAGATAGACAGATAGATAGATAGATGGAGGATGGGTGGATGGATTGAAAGACAGGAAAAATTGATTGTAGGACCATGTACATTGTCTCAGGAACCAGAACAAAAACTGGTGTACTCACTACCTTCTATATCCCCCTGGCTAGAAAAAAATGTAATCAAAAGGAGAAGCTAAAAAATCAAGAGTACTCCATGAATACTGGGGAACACCAACAGTTTCTGCCACAAACAATAAAGGTAAAATAAAAGGAGAAATGGGGAAAGATATTTCCGATGACGGGTTATGAGTGAGCAAATCTGAACTGCAGATGGGGGAAAGAAAAAGAATACATTCTTTCCCATTACCATAACCCCCTGAAGGGATTACCATCTTCTCATTTTCATTGAGGAATGATCCATTTATAAGCAGAACTTCCAGTTCTCTCTGACACACAGAAACCACTTTCCTCCCTGGGATAGAAAATCGTCAGGTCTGAGTAACACACAGACCTTGGGAGGCCAATCACATCCTCGTGATACCGGCCTGTTCTGGTCCAAGCTGCGTGTGGGTGGACATAGCAGGCTTGATCTCCTCTGTTCCCTCCACGGGGTCCCAAGCATCTCTTTGGCTGTAACTTGGAATTTCAGAAACACTCACCAGGAGTATCTAAATCTCTGTCAGTCTTATAAAATGCCAAGTGCCATTTAAGGGACAGATAACAAATTGAAGAGCAAGGAATTGGGGAGAAAGAATGGGCCAGGGTTGAGGGGAAGAGGAAAAACGTTGTGAAAGAAACATTCTGCAGCTGGGCCCCAATTCTGAAAAGAAGTGAGATCAAGAGGAAGTCAGTTAATTCTGTAAGTTACACAAATAATGGTGGGTGCTGGGGGTGGTTCCTATTCTGAATGGAGACATCAGATGTTGGCATTCAACAATTTTGGAGAATCTCCACTGCTGCCTTGTTTCTCGTTACCACTCCAAAAATTATTCCAAACGCTGAAGTCGGACACAAAGTGCTGCTGCTAAATTCTAGCAGCAGGAGAAGCATTTCTCAAGCACCTGCCCAGTTTACCTGCCATACGGGTACCTAGGGGAGTGATGCAACAGGTCAGGGCCTGACGTCTTCTTCCCTGGTCTGTCCTCCATTACTTCCTCAGCCCATTGTCCAACTCCTTCTAGGCTCTTGAAGATGGTGGTGATCAAGACGACAACGACGATGATGATGATGATGATGGTGGTGGTGATGGCGATGGTGATGACAGTAATGATTCTGCAACATTTATAGTTTACCAGTACTCTCTGTTAGGCACTGTACAATGTTCTTGTCATTTACCTCATTTCATTCTTCAAAGAGTCCAGCATGGAGGCACTATTACAACCTCCCCTTTAGAAGTAGAACAAAATCAAGGCTCAGTGAGATAAGTCCTAGGCCCAAGAAGCACTGAGTAGTGGAGTGTGGGTTACATACAACATTCTTGTCTTTACAGCTGCAACCCCAGCTCTTGACCACTATGTGAGGCAGCCTCCACGGTGGCTCATCCTGGCCTCCTGGCTTCCCTTGTCCGCTTGCTCAGGACTTGGAGCTTTGACCATAATTGCATCAGTTTCTAAGATCTTGGAACCAGCACAGAAGGAGAGAGAGGGGAAAGAAACTTCCCTTTTCCTCCAATCCCAATTGCTCAGGGAAGGGAGCAATCCTGAAAGTTGACACCCTTGGCAGACAGGAGGCTGACAGCCTATCTACATTGGGACACAATTGTTCCTGACAGGTTTATCAGCAGCCGGGTGTCTGCAATGAGATGTTAAACATGGGTTTTTGTTTCTAGAGAAAAAGCTGCTGCTAAAAGGCTGTTAGATACTTTATCTGAAAGGGCTGGTGCAGGGATTTCTGGGAGATGGTCCCGCTGGGCCAAGCCTATTCAGATGCTCTCTTTGGCTGTATTCTCCCAGGCCCAAACCCTAACCTCCCATCTTCCTCAATGCTTTTCAGAGACCTCCTTTGTTCCTGGCTACTGTCCTTTAGTCAAAATAGGAAATATGTAGACAACCCTAGATGAAAATCAGCCTACGAAAGGTCTTATAGGTCATGAGATCAAGCCGCCTGATGCACACAATGGGGCACACAGCTTCACTCAACCACTGGGAGCTGGTACAAAGGCCTGGAGGGAGTCATGGTTCTATCCAGAGTGATGCTTAAGTGGGAGAAAAAGGCAAGTTACTTTCCAGACCACCCATGAAACTATAAAGTACTTGACCCAACAAAGACTACATAGACTAAGGTGACCCCCCTCCCCATTTTTTGCTCGAGGGGATTATGACCCAGAGCAAGTAAAAGACTTTCCCAAGGTCACATAGATACTAAGTCTTACCTAAGCAATCTTACCACATGACTAGATCCCATTCATTCTTCAGACTAGGCTCAAGCGACACCAACTCTGGTTCTCTGACACCCCCACCTGGCTAAGTTGGGGTCCTCCTTCACTGCCACACCACACCACAGATGTGGGTGACTTGCCATATCTCCCTCATAAATCCAACCTCCCTCTGCCCAGGAACTATCCATTATTTCCCTTTGCATCTAGACTAGAACTTGACACTAAGCTAGAGTTTGATAAATACTATGTCATCAAAACTTTGAACCAGGTCTTCTCACTCACCCTTAAGTTCTCTCCCCAGAAGACTGAGTGACCCACCCACCACTGATACAGAAATTCTATGTAGCAGGGAGTGAAGGTAAGGCCATGCACAGTAACGTCGTGCACATACACTGGGTCACACTGGCGTCAGAGAGAGGAAGAAAATCAGACTACCACGTCTCCACTTTTAGTATTTTAATTAAATTGTAATCAAAATGGATCTCTTGCTAGTGACCCCATGCTCTTCATCCTTGGGTGTGCAACGCCATCTGAGGAAGAGATGATGTTCCACATTGGCGCTGTGAGACAGAGGGTCTGGGTTGGTCAGCTGGCCCTGTCCAGGCCCACACTCCACACGCACACAATCGGCCGTGCTAAGTGGAAAGGGGCAGGTGAGATCAACAAGATGGGGAAGCCCAACAGTCATTATGGGGGGTAGCTGAGCAGAAAAAGGATAGAAAGAACAGAGGAAAACTGACACTAATTTGACACCTACCATGTGCCAGTTCCCATCTTCTTGTCTTCATGTGTTATCTGATTAAACACTAGAAACAGACTTTGAAGTATTATTTGTTCCATGGATAAGGAAAACCAAGTTAGTTGCCTGCCTATGGACCTGCAGCCACTAAGTGCCCAAGTCTTCATCAGAACCCAGGGCAATCTGATCCTACTACCCCTGCTTTTTGCTGAAAATTGAAGACCTGCTCTCCATGCTTCTAGTTGCCTAATATTTCCATGTTTTCCAAGCCTTACCCTCTGCCCCCCACCAGCCTCATTCCTTTTCTCGTCTCTATACCAAGAAAGCAGCTTTCACATGGAAGACTGCAAAGTCAGAAATTTGACTTTTTGGCATTGTTGTTAGGACTAGTAGTGAAAAAAAACGTTACCCCAAACTTCTAAGAGGGTGAGCTTGGGTGAGCATGTGCAGAGGGAGAAAATACGAGCATTGGCTCCAAGCCACCAATTTCAGGTGGCTTCTACCCCTTTATCATTCCATTGGTTACCCACAAAGCAATACAGGACGCTGGCAATTTCAGGCTAATAGCATCAAAGGGATTCTTCATGCACTGGGCTGTCTTTCCTCAGGACTATCTCGTCATGCCAAGTACAAAATAGCCACTCCATGACCTGGACTCACTGCAATGACGCTGTGAGTGGCATACTTCAGGACACAGGCATCGTGTGTACATTTTGCACATGCACAGGATGGCACTGAATCCCCGGCACGCAACAGCCAGATGTAAACTGTCATAGTCTGCTGATAGCATTGCAACCGGGCTGGGGTAATGAGGCATTATGCGCAACCACTTTTAGGTCAGATTTGAAAGGTTCGCTCATTCCCCTACATGTCAGGTGGGGTTAATGGTCTATGAGGATGGGAAGCTCTCTCAGAAGGCAACCTTTTCACACATGGAGCTGGAAGCCAACAGTGGTTCCAACACTGGCAGGTGTCAAGCTTACCTCTCCTTGCTTGAGAGAACTGCCACTTAACAACTCTTTAAAAAGCAGGTATGTTGGCTTTCTGTAAAATACAAAGACTGTTTTGCTCTACAGTCATTTATGACATTAACCTTAGGGCTCTCCTGAACTTGAACAAGATTCCTTCTGTGGCTCTCGATAGCAGGACTAATGAGGGCTGAAGCTCGGAAGTCATCAGGGAGGTAGCCAGCTTTGGTAAGTTATGCACTGGGAGCAGTTACATTCTCCCTCTGCAACCCATTACAGCATCATTAGCAAGAAGATACCATTCCAGGTATTAATACCTCTAATAATTTCACTAATAAACCTGTTTTTCAAAATGAAAAATTCCTCTATGGATCATTCTGGCTACTTGGCCAGAGTTTGCCACTTTTATGAATAAAGCATCCTGAATGCTTCCAGCCTTAAACATCCACCCCGAACCATCCCCATTTGCAAAGCTTTAATTTTTTTTCAACATGTATTGTCCTTCAGCAGAGAGGAGTCTCCTCGGAGTTTCCAGTTTTTATTTTTTTAATTTCTTACATGTGTTTGTATAAATTCTACTTATAAATTTGATGTAATTTTACTGAAGAAATGAACTTTGCTTGAGGGACATAGCTTTTAGATTCAAAAAAAAAAATCTTAAGTTATAGTTTTGACAAAGACAAAATAATTATTTGGATTTGACTGTCAGGCCCAAATCAAATTGAACAGATGTAAACCCCACAGCCCCTATCCTTAAGTCACTTACGATCTAGTGAGGGAGACAGAGCCTTACAATCCCAGTCTCGCACACTAAGTGCTGAGCTTCGAGACCGTGCCTCTGCTTTGAGGGAAAGGTAGCCAGAGGACTACCTACTCCTCAAGGAGAGGACATTAAAGCTAAGTTTTTCTGTTCCCGCTCCTCATTTGCTTTAATTAAAAAAAGTTTAACTTTTTTTTTTTTTTTGAGACAGAACCTGAAGCTGATGCCCTGGGTAGAGTGCCGTGGCATCACAGCTCACAGCAATCTCCAACTCCTGGGCTCAAGCGATTCTCCTGCCTCTGCCTCCCAAGTAGCTAGGACTACAGGCACCTGCCACAATGCCTGGCTATTTTTTGGTTGCAGCCGTCATTGTTCGGTGGGCCCAGGCTGGATTCGAACTCGCCAGCTCAGGTGTATATGGCTAGTGCCTTAGCCGCTTGAGCCACAGGCAATGAGCCAAAAGTTAACATTTTTGATGAGATATACTTGACAGAAAACTCGACATACCTAAAGTATACAATTTGATATGCTGTGACATATGTGTATACCCATGAAACTATCATCACAATCAGAATAATGAACAAATCCATTAACTCAAAGCTTCCTATGAACTCTTTGCAAACTCTCGTTCACCCCTCTTCCTCCCCTCCTCAAGAAAACTACAACCCACTTTCTGTCACTATACCCGAGTTTCCTTTTCCTACAATTTTACACAAATGGAATCATGTAGTATATATTTTTTCTCTGCCCCCATTCATCAGCATAATTATTTTGAGATTCTTGTATTGTGGCATGCATCATTCTGGAGTTCATTCCTGTTTATCACTAGTCATTCTCTATTGTATGAATCTGCCAGAGTTTGTTTATCCCTTCACTGGAAGATGGACATTTGGTGTTATTCCCACTTTGGGCTACTACAAACAAAGCTCTATGAATATTCATGCATAAGTCTTTGTATAAATATACACTTTTATTTTTCCTGAGTAAATGCCCATGAGTGGAATGGCCAGATCATATGTTTAATTTTGTTTTAAGAAACTGCCATGCTATTTTTCAAAATGGTTGTGCCATTTTACATTCCCTGAAGACATGTGTAAGAGGTCCAGTTGTTTTACGACTTTGTCAACACTTGGTATGGGCCGTGCTTTTCATTTTAGCCTTTCTAATAAATGTGCAGCTGTATCTCACTATGGTATTAATTTTCATTTTCCTTTTGACTAGCAATGTTAAACCACTTTTACATGTTTATTTGCTACCTCTGTATCTTCTTTGGTGAAACACCCATTCAACTCTGTGTCCACTTTTCTATTGATTGTTTTCTGATTGTTGAGTTTTGAGAGTCCTTTCTATTAAAAGCCATTTTATCAGACATACTATTTGTAAATATTTTTTCACAGTTTGCAGCCTGTCTTTTCACTTAGAAATGATTTTTGGAAGTAAGTAGAAGTCAATTAATCTGCAGAATTATGGTGGAAGACTTGCCAAGAGGAAATAACCCAAGGAAAGAGGTCACAACGTGAAAGAGCCTGGTGAATTCTAAAACACACTTGTACAAGCAGTTCTGAGTGGCTTAGATGCAGAGTATCTGAGAGGCAAAGGTGGGGGTGGAGGAGCCATTGTCTTAGAGAGCCAGGGAGCAGAGGCAGAATTTCAAACTGGGAGGGGCATGGTCAGATCTTCAGAAAGCTCCTTAGCAGAGTGATATGGATAAAATAGGGAGCTAAGAATTGGGGAGACCATTTAAGAACAATAGTATTGAGTACAAGAAATTCAAGGTATTGTCTTGCTATAAGGAAGGAGAACGTCTAACAAGATAGACCAGAATGGATTGAGGTATGATTCGAGACATTAACGTGTGTATAGCAGTGTTGATGAACAAGTCAGTAGGATGTTGGATTAAAATGTGATTTCCTAATTTGGAGATGGATTTACATTGACCAATCACAATCAGATCCAAATTTAAGAAACTGTTTGCATTAGACAAGGTTATTCAGAGAAACAGAGCCAATAGGATAGCCAAATATACAGATAAATAGGACATTTATGATGGGAATGGTTCCCAGGACTATAGAGGGTGAGAAGTCCCACAACGTGTTGTCCACAAGTTGAAAAACCAGGAAAGCTGGGGGTACACATATAATTCAGTCCAAGTTCAAAGGCTTGCATATCAGGAGAATGGAGGCTGGGGAGGGCTGCGGGTGAAATTCCAAGACACCAAAGGTCCCAGGAGCAGCAGTTCTCATGTCCAACAGCAGAAGGAGATGAACGTCCCAGCTCTAGAAGAGAGAGAGATCACTCTTCCTCCTCCTTGTTGTTTTAGTAGAACCCTCAGCAGATTGGATGATGCCCGTCCACAGTGGTGAGGGGAAATCTCCTTTATCAAGTCTACTGATTCAAAGGCTAATATCCTCCAGAAACAACCTCACAGATGCACCCCAAAATAATATTTGACCAGCTACCTGAGCATCCCTTAGCCCAGCAGAAATGACACATAAAATTAACCACCACACTGCTTAACTATGTTCCAGGATCCATTCTAGGCCTTCACATACATGTACATCATTTAATTCTCACAACAACTCTCCACAAACCAAGAGGAGAGTTGATGCTAGGATGTTGATTTTATAAATTAGAAAAACAAACTTTAGAAAAATTAAATGGCTTACTAGCACTAGTAAGTAGCAATTCTGAGATTCCTGATCCAAGTTCAGGCTTTTTTATGGCAGTCTTCTACAACTGCCATAAACTAGCTGGAGTTATAAGACAATCTGAGCCTTAAGGAAAAGGCTGACTGATCCGCACAGTGACAAACTCTAAGTTTTTGACCTCGTTAACATCTGTCCCTGAAGGCACCATCGGGGGGATGATGGCCATCTGTCTCTCACACTCACCTAAAACTCAACAGGAGAAAATTGGCTTAAAGTAGAGCTGTAAGAATGTTGGCTCATACATTATTAATAAAACAAGCCTTTGCAGGAAGGGTAGTAGGTCACTAGAACAAAGTTATAATAAAATATATAATATTTATTGAATTTTCCTTCCAGTACTAGGGACCTTACAAAGAATATTTCATTGTATTCTTATAATAACCTTATGGGGATAGGTACTATTATTGTGCCCAATTTACAAATGAAGATCCCAAGTCCTGGAGGTAATAAAACTTTCCCAAGTTCACTCACTGAGGGACTGACAGCACTGGCATCTGGTTCTTTGTATGACCCCAGCCTTGCAAGGCTCACGGTTTCTGAGCAGACCCATGATTTCTATTCCAGAGGATTCCCAAGGCAGAGAACATACATGCCCATGCCGTCTGGAGGCGTGAGCCTATTTGAGGTGAAATCCCTGACTCCCCTGGCACAGCACCAGGGGCTCTAAAACAAATCCCAGATCCCAAGGAGACCATTCTTCATTACCCATGATGGTCAGATGGTGTTTTCCACAGTTGAGAACAGCAGCCAATGGCAGCTTCCTCTTGGAGATAATCATGACAATCGCCCAAGCTCACCAGGTTCAGGGAACAACTCACCAGCAACCGGGTCACCTGGAACCCCTCTCCCCACTCCCTCACCAGCCTCTCTGCCTTGCAGTGTTCCCCATCTACATGTCTTGATGCAGCCATAGTCTACCAGACGTGAGAGAAGCCTTCGAAAGTCCCGGCTTCCCCAGCTCCACCCCAGCGTGTCCACACCTGCCAGCTCCTCCACAGGTGGCTGAATGCACCTGTGACCAGGTGCTGGGCTCAGCAAGCTTCAGTGATGGGAAGGTCCTCACTCAGAGGAGAAGCCACACAGCTGACTCGGGATCCTGCTGGCTTCCTGCCATGCTTTCCCACTCCTCTTTCCTCACACCTTCTGACCCTTGTAGCTCCCGTCTTTCCCACAGTTTCTAATTCTAACTGAGTATAAACTGTTTGGCCTGGCCCAGGTCAGAGACTGATGGCACTCTGGGAAACAGACCTGACGCAGTTCCCTGGCACAGCACACTTGCTATCCCCGTATGGAGAAAGACATTAAACAAATAATTATATGAATAATTAATGATAACTGTGGTGAGTGCTCCAAAGGCAGGAAGGGCAAGTACTGGGGGTGAGAGAACATGTAACAAAAAGTTGGGCAGGGAAGAGGCTTTGCTGAAAAGACTGATGTTTACATTGAAGTCTGAAAGACAAGTGGAAGTGTAGTAGAAGCAGCAGCAGGTGGGAAAGGGGTCTGGCAGGGGAACAAAGTGCACACAGGTTTCAAGCATGGAAGGAGCTTCATGGGCTTGTTCAAGGATCTGAAAGAGCCTGGGAACCCGGAGAAGAGAAGAAGGGGCCAACCGCAGAAGTGGGCAGTTTGCACTTTATCTAGAGGTCTTGAAAGACAGACATAGGTTTGCAAGGGGAGGATTTTGAGGTCAGATTGGCCCCTTTAAATGTCGTCTTTGATTGCATATTGGAATACAGATTTGGAGGAGGTGGCAGTGAGATAGGAAAATGGGTGACCAGGAGGACCAGTTCAGGCGTTTATTATGGTAATTCAGGAGAAAGACCATGAAGGAATTCTTGATGATGAGGGAGGAGAAAAGCAGCTTGAACTAAAGTGGTGACAGCAGGGCTGCAGGGACATGAGATACTCAGGTGGTGGATCACAGAGAACCTGGAGATTGATTAGGCTCTGGAGGGCAAGAGAGAGGGAGGTGTCGCAGCCAACCATCAGGTTTCTGGCAAGAGCAACTCTCCTTCCCCCGCATCTCCCCAAGATGCCATCTCCATCTCTCTTCCCTGCTCATCAGACAAACAGAGTGCAGGCTACCCAGAGGATAGAATATTGCAGCATTAATGCTATTTTTGCACAGTGAAACCTGGAGATAAAAATCTACTTGTTATATAAGAAGTGGTAAATGTCACGCGATAGGTTTGCTCCAACTCCAGGGCTTCCGACGTGTTCCTGATTAACTTCTGACACCTGTGCTTTGCTCTAAAAGGCTAGTCAGATAGGAACAGCATCCCTTTGGCCAACTTGCGCGACGATGTCCTCCGGAGAGCCATAAATTCTTATGTGGCAGCTTCAGGGAAAATAATTCTACAGAATTTATCTTGGATTTTATGTAGAAAAAGTTGGTATTGAGTTATATTTGAATATTTGTCTTTTTATTTTTTTCCTAAATTGAGATATAAACCACATGCCATGTAATTCACCCATTGAAAGAAGACAATTCAACAGTGTGTAGGGTGTTCACAGAGTAATTCAACCAACCCCACAATCAATTTTAGAATATGTTCAACAGCCCCAAAAGAAACTCTTTACTCATTTGAAATCATTCCCCATTTATCCCCGCTTCAACCCTGAGCAGCCACGAACATACTTTCCTTTTCTGTAAATTTGCATATTTTGGCAGTTTATGTAAGTGGAATCATATATTATGTGATCTTTTGTGTCTAGCTTCTTTCACTTAGCATAAAGTTTTCAAAGTTCATCTGTCTTATAGCATGTATTAGTATATTATTTGTTTTTATGGCTGAATAATATTCCATTGTATAAATAGGCCATATTTATTTATCTACTCATCAGTTGATAAACAACTTCAAATGGTTTCCACTTTGGAGTTATTATGAATAATGTTACTATGAACATCCTTGTACAAGTTTTTACTCAGACATCCATTTTTATTTTTATTTTTCTTGGGTCTCTACCCAGGAGTGGAATTGCTGGGTATCTGAATGTTTCCTAAAGGCAGAGATCATACTAGCTTTTAATTCATGCGCCTTTGAACAAAATGTGCTAGACAGATCTTCAGTAAAAGGATAAAAAAGTACTGTTAGAGAGTCTGCAGTTTTAAAGACTGAAAGAATGTGCCTATAAATATGCCTTTTTTTTGCAAATACATATGTTAGTTGCAGCCATGTTGCTGAAAAAAGGGTTAAGGAAGTAACATGTAAATAAATGCTAATTAGCATAGTGTGAACTGAGTGTCTGAGTGTAAAGGTGAAAGGTTACTAAGGAGGACCTGGGATTGCAATAAATCAGGGTCTCTGAGGTTTCCTTGAGTTCATTTCCATCATTGCTTACTAACTCCATTTCCTGAAAGAGCTAGTGCAAGCCACCCCCTACTACTTGCAGGTCAGAGTGGGAATGTGGAAAAACCTAATCTGGCTGTTCAAATGCTACCAAGTTCCTAAAATCATAGTACACGTTCTGCCAACAGCTGTGGGCAGACAGAGACAGTGTGCACCAGGCACTCCACACACAGGCCTGAGCGCAGCAGGGAGAGAAATACAGCCGAGTAGGAGGAGACTGCCAGAGAACAAGCCTGCAACAGAAAGCCTCTACATGAACAAAGTGGTTGACTCCCTGCCAAGGGAGCAGGTTGCAGAGGGGCCAGTTCACTGTCCCTCAGACCGTTGGAGGGCTGGACTATAGTTTAAAAAAACAAAAACTATGAACAAATTCCTATGTACACTGCACATATCTTATTTTGAAGTAAAAAAACAAAACGGGAACAAATACAATCACACCACCTCATGTGGCCCACGGGCCTTGGTTTGAGGACCCCTGGATGATGAACACAGAAAAAGAGCCCTCATCCCTTGATGTTAGAGAGAGAGGACACCTGTGGAGTAAGCCACGGGAGAGCTGTCTCTTACATCAGCAGCACCCGGGCAGGAAGGCAACGCTCTCCCCAGAAGAGAGTGGGCTGCAGACCTTCCAGGGCCATTGAGAATAAAAGGCATGTCCGTGGTCACTGGGCCAGGCAGAAGCTTGATGGCAACATCCTGAAATGCAGAGGGAGAGATCTGCAGAGCCCTGCAGGTCCCATGCCTCATTCATGGTGGACACGTCTAGCCCTGAGATGCAAGTTTGCAATGTTTCAAGGGGAGGAGGCTCTAACTTTCACGGGTTCCCATTAATCATCTTGAAGGCTCACATATCCGGACATGGCTGCTTTTCTTTTCCACGCAGAGAAAGGTCCAGGAGCAGTGTGGGGGGCCCTGTCCTGAGTTTCTGCCACACTCCTACGTCTGTTCTCAGGCTTCCATTCCATAGTTGATGAGCCTATTCCTAGTTAAAAAATAAAAATTAGACACTGGGTTCATGACTGAAAGCTTTGAAGCTCTCCTTTCTGGGACTGTACTGTAGCCAGATAGAGACACATAGAAGGCTAGGAACAGTGTGGCGAAAGTCTTCAAATCTCAGAACAGGGAACTGGAATCCACCCCACAAGAAGCACAAGCGTTCATGTATGACCAAGAAAATAGCCCCAGGCGGGTCAACCCACTTAGATTCCAGCTCTTGATCTCTTCAAGCAGACATGGACCAATGGGTGGCCGGATGTCTGGGCAGGCTGCGAAGGTGGTTCGGACCTCGGCAGGCTTTTTCCGAGTAACTGAGAAGGCTTGACACCAGGAACAAACAGAACGAAGTGCCTTCCGTTCCCGGCTCCTGCCTTAACACATTCTAATGCACAAGGAGGAGTGGCACACTTGGGTTTTGAGACACAGGGCAGGTGTCGGAACTATGGGCTGGAAACAAAGTGCTGACCCCACAGAGCCCCCTGGTCTTGAGGGAAACAGACCAGAGAGGCTTCTAACACTCCACACCTCTCGGGTGTTGTTTCTCCTTTGTTGGACACTACCTTTTTTAACCTTCCTTGGAAGAATTGTCTCTCAATAAAGCGTCTTTCCCAAGTTTTGAATCACCATAGGTTGTTTTGCAGCAAGTAGATGGAGGGAAGAGGAAAAAAAAATCTGTTACCAGCTCAAGTACATTTTGCTCTGTTAATCAGCATCTTAAAAAATTATCTTTTCCATTCCTTAGAGAAGTTGGCAGAAGCTCCCGACTGTTTTGAGAAAATGTAACCACCAGACCATCTGGGGCTGACATTTTCAACATGGCAGTCAGGAGAGCTCATCTCAGGAGCTCCAGGGATGATGAGGAGAATGTAGCTTCTTCAGGATCCCCCCAGACTGGGGAGGGGCACACAGAAGCCTCTTGCATCCAGGGCAGGCTTAGAATCCAGGCCTCTACCCCACGGCTCTCCTGGGTCTCCTTCCCCTGCTCCCCTCTTCCGGAGATGCACGTTCTCACAGATTGTATTTTGTAATATTAGTAATAGATGTTGACTCTGAGAATATCAAAATGCCCTCCAAGTTTGAAGATCCACTCTTGTTAAATAAAACTTAGGACCACGAGAGACAAAGATGAAAGCACATATATATGTTTACATGTGAAGCAAGAGCGATTGTTTAGCTAACAAGACTGGGGAATTAAGACTACTTAATAACTAGGTCAGCTAAGGGCAGTTAAGGGAATTACACAGAACAGCTTAGAATCACTGGTGTGTCCCCCCAGGCCTCCTAAACACTCGCAGAGCCAAGGTCCACCTAATAGTTATTACTGCTGCTAGAGCCGGCTGGCTCAGTGCTGCAGACCTCATCCTTATTAACCAAGGAACGGGCCTCACGGGTGCTGGCTGGCCCATGTCAAGACACAGATGACTGACCACCTCCCTTAATTACTTCCCAGGCAAATAACTCACCTTTCACTCATTGATGTTCACACCAGGTGAAACATTCTTTGACCAGCCACATTTTCCTGAAACTAAGGGCTTTCTTCATATTTATCCTTGCTGCTGGCACAACCGGGGCCAGAACTAAATACCCCCAGGGAAAAGCCACCTAGGAAAAGCACATGAGCTCTGTCACCCACAGTCCCTCCCCTCCCTGGTTCCTGATCATTCTAGCTCTTGTTCAACCCTAACCACTGGCCGCTAGGACAGCTGTCCCCAGCCTTTTTGGCACCAGGGCCCGGGTTCATGGAAGACAATTTTTCCACAAACTGGGGGCTGGGGAGACGGTTTAAGGATGATTCAAGCACATTTACGGTGCACTTTGTTTCTATTATTAGTACATTGTGATGTATAATGAAATAATTGGACAACTCATCATAATGTAGAAAGAGCGGGAGCCCCAAGTTTGTTTTCCTACAACCAGACAGTCCCCAGTTTGTGGAAAAAACCACGTGGGACGACCACATGGGACGCCTCAGAGGGGCTAAATAGTGTAAAGTTCCAGTATTTAGGAAGCGCTGATGAAAGGCACGTGTGGGAGAGCGGTGGGAAAGGATGACAGGGAGGCGGACGGGCCTCAGGCCCTATCTTGAATTATGTCTCCGTGGTGTTGAAGACTGAAACTGACCGGGGACTGAGTGATTCCTCCAGAGGCCTGGGCTCCACTTGGCAGGTTGGCTGGGATGGTCCCAGGAGGGAGGAGGCGGAGCTGGGAGCCTCAGGGGCGCTTGAGGAAGGCCTAGCTGCACTCAGACCCAGCTAATCCTGCACGCCCCTTGTCATTAACCCCACCCTTCACCCAGCCCCTGGAGACCACTTATCTGTACTTTCCTCCTTTCCAGAAAGCCCCATGAACGCGTACAGTCATGGACTTTTTATTATTATTAAATCATAGCTGTGTACAATAATGCAATCATGAGGTTCAATGTGCTGGTTTTATATACAGTTTGAAATATTTTCACCCAACTGGTTAACATAGCCTTCATGGCATTTTCTTAATTATTGTGTTCAAACTCTTATACTCTACACTTAGTAAATTTCACCTGTACCCTTCCAAGATGCACCTTAGGTGTGGACCCACCAATCACCCTCCCTCCACCCTCCCTCTACCCTCCCCTCACCTCCCTTGCCCCCTTCCCCATATTCTTGTGTTGAGATTGGGTTATAGCTTTCGTGTGACTCAACCCTGATATGAAACTAATTTATAGCTTTCAGTTGTGGACTTTTTGAGTCTGATTTCTTCCACTTAGCATACCACATTTGAGGTTCGGCCACCTTGTTGGAGGTATTTCTTTATTCCTGAGTGGTACTGTGTTGCATAGATGTAACATAGCTTCTTCGTTCCTTGGCTGAAGGATATTTGGGTTGCTTCCACATTTTTGGAGATTATGAATCAGGCTGCCATAAATATTCACGTACAGGTTTTATACATACATAGCTTTCTTTTAACTCGGGCAGATACCTAACAGTGGGATTGCTGAGCTGCATGGTAAATGCATGTTTAATTTTATAAAATCTGCCTTACTCTTTTCCAAAGTGACTGTACTATTTTATGGTCCTACCAAAAATGTAGGAGAGTTCCAGTTGCTCCTCATCCTTGCCAGCACAGCAAAATAATGAGGGCATAGTTTCACCTCATCATGGGTTTGATTTGCATTTTCCTAATGATTGATGATGTCAAATGTTGACTATGTTTTGACTGAAAACATTGGCGGCACGTCATGATTGCTCTGTACACACATGTTGCACATGTGTAATGTCACCATTATCATCGTTTCTGCAAGAAGTTACGAGAAACTGTAGCAATGTGGTGGTAATTGTACAGAAGAAATATTAAGGAGACAGGAATGAAGGGTCTTGATAACAAATGGGGTGAATGCAAACTGATCTGGAGTGACTCCTTGACTTCTAGAGGAGGCCAGTCTCAGTTTGGACATGTGAGCCTGACTATGCATGGGATAGTAGACACGTCCTGGAGGCTACAAGAGGGACTTGGTCTTTTCACTCCTGTGCTCCCAGCACCTGCACATTTGAGAATTAATGGCATACCTTGTTTGCTATCTGTCTTTTCTCATTTTGCACAACATCCCTGTAACATAAGCTGTAGATAAGAATGTGCCTTTCAGAAGATTAACTTTCCAAAGTTCACAGTGTTAATTAGTCATTTGCCAGGACTTGAACTCATACTCGCTAAGGGCCATTTTTAGCACCTACTGTGAATGAGGAAAACATGCCAATTAGAAACAGGAGCCTTTCTGGGCAGACACCACTTCCTGGGGCTGCTGGACTGAATCAAGTCGTTTGCCAAGCGGAACACAGAGTGGACTCCGCTTGTCCTCCCCGTTTCAGACAAGTGCCCTTGCGCAGGCACAACCGCCCGTGGAGACCTCGCCTTTGGTACCGGCACCTGTGCCACTTCAACCACATTATGATGCTTCTAGCTCTACCAGTCAGCAAAGACAGGCCTGGGTGTTTACAGCCACGCGTCACTTACCTAGTAATACAGGTTAACAATTGCACAGAAGAAAACTTGAACTTACAAACCTCTCCAGGTACAAACACATCCACTCCAAGTTATGTCTGTCCTACTTTGTGGTTTTTGGTAATTCTTATCAAGTTCATAATGCTTTTCAAGTGCAAAACTAGCAAGCAAGTTAAATGTGGTATAAGAAGATGCAAGTGGATACTATAAAAAAATTTAAATTTACACTGATCTATGAATATTGTTCATAAATACCACATTGGAGTTACATGTTACATTGTCTGCAGATAAAGGAACTTTTGTGCGTGCATGTGAAATTTAATATGATTATCTCCCATCTCTAACAAATCTGTATATAAAGTTGAGCTTTGTAATGGGGCAAGAGATCTTGTGAGTTATTTCCTTATTCACTTTACTTTCTCCCACCCTCACATTAGGGAAGGAAGCAGTTAGCATAGGGAAGCCCAGCTCTATGTTAACTACTTCTTCCCCCAAATCCCAGGGAGTGAGTAGGGAAGGTGCCTGAAAGAGATCTAATAGAGCTTTGTCCTAGCAAGAGGTCCCTTCACCAAGCATCCTCACCCAAGGTAGCAGTGAGCCAAAAGCACGAACTTCCAAATGCTGAGAAGTTCAGAGAACATGTCCTGGTTTTGAGATGCCAACAGTTTTCCATGTCAAAAGCTTTGTGTGTAGAGTAAGAGAAGAGCTAATAATAAAATAACAGCTAACATAAGAACTTATGCGTGCTCTGTGCTAAAAACTTACATATTACAGAGTCACTTAATCTTCACAACACTGTGAGCTTTGTATTATTAATAATCCCATTTCATAGATGGGCAAACCAAGGCACAGAGAGATAAACATGGCAGAGAGCTAGTACATGACAGAATCTGTATTCAAACTAGAGCCCATGCGACCAGCCACCACACCATTCCGCCTCATGAGTGGAGGTATTTACGTCTGCCCATGTCCATTTGTTCACACATACCTTGATGGGTTTTTATAAAATCATACTGGAACTAGCTAGAAAGATCTATGAATAACAAATCCTGGCCCCCTTACTGTGCCTTGAAGAAAGGGGGGGAAATATCACCATTTCATCTGCCACATGGAAGAGAAACTTGTGATGTTGGGTATCAAAGTTGGTCCTTACACAAGGCCGAATACTTCAAGGAATAAAAGAGGGCCCGCCTCCAGTCAGACAGAACAGACACAAGTGTGAATTCCAATGGCCTTAGCGACAAAGAGAAAATTAACTCACCCACTGCCAGCCTGCTGCTCTTTAAGCAGCGGCCCATTGTGCTGAGGGAGGAGAGAGGCTTGGTCCTTGAGTGCCACCTTTGACACATGCCGCCTGGACTCGAGCCCTTTCTGGAGTTGAGGACTGGCCCTTTTGTACAGCACTTCCCTCCCCTTCTCTTTCATCAGGACGTCTAACTGTTGCCACCTCTTGTAATACAAGAAGGGACATCCTAGGCCTTTGTAATACAATGTAGCAGATGGACCTTTTGGGGATACAGCAAAATAAAATCTCATCAGTAAGAGGCCCTACTTTTGACAACATGGAGCCTACAGCTGGTCAGACACCATCCAGCAGCCTTTCCTTTTCGCCCTTCTCGCTGAGTGTGTGATTTAGCCCACTGGGCTGCCTCCTCTTTCTGGCAGACACTCCCTGCCAGAGACAGACATTCCCTGCAGGCGACGGACACACAGTCCAGTGGCTGCCATACTTGGCAAAAGGCTTTCAGCTCATTTCGGAGTCCAGACATAGTTGATTATGCTGAGATGAGAAGCAGGATCTAGGCCTCCAAAATCACTGAGTCTCCCCCCTCTTGCTCGCACGTTCAAGCCCACATGAGGTTCCCAGTTGGGACCAGGGATGAGGGATTCATGCACCTATGCCCTCCTGAGCCATTCCCCAGCCAGTAATGCTGTGCTGTGTTGAGAAGAGTCTCAGCATAAAGAGCTGTGTGGCCCAAAGGCTCAAGCGGCTGGGAACTGCAGAGTCTATGTCGGGTGAGTGCTCTTTCCAGGGTGCAAAGCATTAGAAATTAACCCCTTCCCCAAGGGTCTGTCTTATCAGACTTCCCACATCCAATTAAAATGCTATGAAAGCCAGGCTGCTGTTAGGACACACTCAAAAAGACTCAAAAGCTCTCAAGTGGCAAAGGGTATAATTCCCATTTCTGTCAAAATGCCAGACAAGTGGGTCAGGACCTGGGGGTTGTGATTCTTACACAGCCACTGCACTCTAATGATTCACCAGACACAGGAACAAGGATAGAGAAGACAAAGGAACAGGAAAAGGGTTTTCCCAGGTAGGCAGCAGGTTATGATACCACCAAATTTGACCAATCCAGCCATCTGCCTCCTCACAGAACCCTATATCACAAGAGTAATGGAATCTGCATGATTCTTAAAAAAATCTCCAGGTATGCACAGCCTATTGGGTCCCTTGGCAATCCATTCAGTGGTTTCTCAAAAGGCATCGTGACACCCATCCCATTTCAGCAGGCATCAGAGTCACCTACATGTTCTGCTTTCTAACATTTATAGGCCTTAATTGTTTTTGTAGCCCATTTCAACCCTGGGGTATAGAGTGAAAGAGAAGCAAACTGACCTGAGTATCCCAGAGGGTGAGCCATTTAGAAAAATGATAGCTGCATTGTGTCCAGGATTGGTTTCCTTTACCTTTCCACCATTCCTCCCTCCTAAGACAACCTTTGAGACAGTTTACAGCATGCCAACTCATTTAAGGCTGCTGTAAAGAAAGCCATGAAATGCTGACACCCCATTAAAGCCCATGTAACAACTCATCCCTAAAGCTCCTTTATTTCTTCCAGATGCCACATCAAACATGAAATCAACCAAACTCTCAGGAGGGCAAGACCCACACTACCTTCCTCCAGTGGGCAGTCGGAGCCTGCTGAACAACACAAGTACAGTGAGCTGCAGGATGAAGGATGCCAAGAAACCAAAGCAAACTGACCAAAAATAAGTCACACATGGCCCAGTATCTCAATGCATATGTTGACTCAGGATCTTTTGGTGGTTAAAGAGAAACAAAGTTAAGGAGATAATCCCTGTACACAGAGCTGTGATTCCTGAGATCTGGGTGTCACTGACCATGGAGAAATTCCCTGAACTACTTTTCCCTCCCCTTTCTGTAAAATAGAGATCACTCTCTGATAGGATCCAAGTCAGAGGAATACCAGTCACAAGTCTATCATTCTCAACTTAGCACTGCAACAGTAGGAATGTGTATTACCTGCCTGCTCGTCTGAATGTCTTCCTGTCTAAGCTCTTTTCCCCATGGAAAAGGCATTTTAAAATTCACCTCTGCTATCATGTCATGCCGCTTTTACTTAGATCAGATGAAGAGGTGCCTCTGCATCCACAGTTCCCCACAGAGGGTCTTTAGCACCCCATGACTTAGCAGCAGTATCCTTCAATCCTTGTCTCTCAGGATGCTTTATGGGGATAAATGACCCTGTTAACAGAGACAGATAACAACAGAGAGAGAGATAAATGAAGAAGCATGAGGCTGAGATATGAAAGAAGATGGGGAGCCAATGAGGTAGAAATATACAAGGCAGCAATCACAGGCGGCAAGGATGACCAAGAAAGTTCTTCTCTCAGCGTTTAATCAGAAGAATTCCAGCCCCTGGGAGTGATTCAGGAAGCTCGGGGGGTTGGGGGTGGGTGGGTGGGTAAGGCACCAAAAGTTAAGATACCCCTTCCTTTCTCAGCCCTGCAATATGAAAAGATAATACAATGGGATGAACAAAGGCTTTGGCATCAGACAAGCCCGTGATGGACTCTAACTCCCGCCATGGCTATCCATGACTGAGTCCTTCTGCCACTTCCTGTTCTGTGCTTCTGGGATCCCCACGGTGGTGTCGGGATGGTGGAGAAAGAGCTAGCTCACAACAAGAGAAGACAGTTCCCAGTTTTATTTCTTTCTACTGAGTGTGATTCACAAGAATAAGAAACAAAATGAAGTAGTGGTGCTAAAAGGCAAGAGATGTAGGGAAAATGGCAAATTTACTGGCTTCTCTTTCTGTCTTGATTCCATGCAGCTGACTTCTTCCCAATGTGCTGATTTTTCCCTTTTGATTCATCACATCACAATGGCTCCACTTTTCCTTTCCTTTCGCTCGTTCTCATCTCCTGACCATGTTCTTTTCCCCTAATTTTGTACATGCTATACTATTTTTTAAAATTTGGGGGGGGGCAACTTCCAACTCTTGGGCTCAAGCAATTCTCTTGCCTCAGCCTCCCAAGTAGCTGGGACTACAAGCACCTGCCACAACATCTGGCTATTTTTAGAGGCAGGGTCTTGCTCTGGCTCAGGCAGGTCTCAAACTTGTGAGCTCAGGCAATCCACCGCCTTAGCCTCCCAGAGTGCTGGAATTAAAGGCATAAGCCACCGTGCCCGACCCCTAAGCTATACTTTTATAGTGGCTCCTACCTAGCATTCACACCCACAAAGTATGCAGCTGATCAGTGCAAGCCAAAAGGACATTGCAGAAATGAAGGTATGAGATTTCTGATGCTAGGTCGTAAAAGGTGTGAGGTATCTGCTTTGCTCTCTCCTATATCCATTATGTTGGAAGAATTTAGCAGCTATACTGTGAGGACACAGATGATGCTTCACTATGGAGAGGTCCATGTGGCAAGAAACTAAGACCTTCTATGAACAGCGTATGTGGGAAAGTCATCTTGGAAATGAACTTAGAGCCCCAATCAAGCCTTCAGATGATGATGCAGCCCCAATCTAAACTTTGACTGCCATCTCCTGGAAAGATTCTAAGTGAAAACCACCAGCTAAATCACGACTGGACTCCTAACTCAGAAACTGTGTGAGATGAAGTGTATATTGTTGTAAGCCATTAAATTTGGAGTAATTTGTTACACAGAAATGAGAACTAATACAATTTTCTACCATACATTTCAGTGTCTTAATACTGAACCCAGTTGATTTGCTGGCTATGCCAAATACACTACATACCAAAGTTTATACCTAATACCTATATGTAGTATTTCTAAAACAAAGTTTTTGAACTAAATATTCTACAAAGACCGAATTTCTTTCCTACACATAGGCTCATTCCGGAAGGTCCTGACATTTGATTAATGCTATGTTGTGTAGTTTCTTAGGGCTTTTCATATTCAGTATCTACTTCAACCTTTCTCATACTTTTGTAGAGTAAGAAGGAGAAAAATATTAGCCCCATTTTCCAAATGAGGAAATTGAGGTTCAATGCATTTCACAGGTTGGCACAGCTACTTAGTGATAAAACAAGAATTAGAAACTTAGTCTTCCTCCATTTTTCTGTCTGCCTTTTCTAACCAAGCCAATCAAATATCCATTGATCCTAGTTTTGTGAATAGTCATATAAGCAATTCAATGTGGACTCAACTTCCATAGATTATGTACAGGTGAAGTACTTACTTATAAACGCATCCATATGAAAAATGAAATGCCAGCAGTTGTTGAAGTTACTTGTTACTGCATCACAAAACACCCCGAAATTTGGTGTCTTAAAACAACAATGCATCATCTCCCCTACCTCTCACTTGGGGTCCTTTATAAAATTGCATTCCTCTGGTGGCTGAGGCTGGAGGTAGTTGAATACATCTTTACTCATGTCTGTTGCCAGGGCTGGGATGGCTGGAAATGCTGGCAGTTGGTTGAGCACATCTCTCTGTCTTTAGGCAGGCTCTCCATGTGTCTAGCTTTTGCTGCTTTACAGCATGGCAGTCATAGGGTAATCCAAATTATTCAGCAATGAATTCTTCTATACATTCCAAGTTTTCTAAGAGGCTTGAGCAGAAGCTTCAAGTCTTCTTATGAATTAACCATAGGAGACTTGGAATGTCACTTCTACCACATTCTATTGGTTAAGCAAGTTCAGAAGGCCTTGTTTCTACAAGGAAAGTGTAGAAACAGACTCCACTTCCATGAAGGTAATGCACACAAGAAAGGAAGGAAAGGATGGTGGCTGTTTTGCTGTCTTGGAAGCAAATCACGATCCATCCTTGGCTCCAAAAATGTATGCTTCCCCCCTCATGCAAAATACATTCACCCTCTCCTAAGGCCAAAAAATGTTCATTCCATTACAGTAATGGCTAGAAATCCAAGATCTTATTGTCTAAGTCAGGTCCAGCCAGGTATAAATGAGCCTACTTTGATACAGAACTTTGGGTATAATTTCTTGAGTACACTTTCTTTTGATTGATAAATCTATGAAATAAAGACAGCCATCTGCCCACACACCCACTCCAAGAATATAATGGTGAGGTATGCATAGAATAAGCATAATATACCTTGCTGTTCCAAAAGGAAAGTAATAAATGAGATATAGTACTCATGGTTTCATAGCAATTCTGAAATTACGCTGGGCTAATATTGCCAGTTGTTTGGTTAGGGCAAAGAATAATCCTTCTTCCCTCTGAGTGGTTGGTTCTATCTTCTGAATATTCCTTTCTGTTCTATAAGAAATGGCTCTTGTTTTAAACTGAGCTGTCTCCTTGGTTTCTTCCTGCTCGTGAAAGAGTAAAGGGCTATAGGTCCCTTTCTAGACTGTCTCTTCCTTTTGGTCCAAGCTAATACAATTCCTTTAAATTTTTTTTGAGCTTCCTGTATATAAAATTACATTCCATGCACTGAGACTAAAGCTATATCCTTTATTTTCTTTCTGAAACAGTCCCTTTGTCTTTTTTCCATTGACCTCGGACTCAAGACATTGTGAAATGGTGCTCTTACGATGCTGAGATGCTTTTGGTCTACTTTAAAGGATCTACAAGGCATGCTTTTAGGATTTTTGCAAAGTCTAAAAAGAACAGATTTCATTTTTTAGAACCCCTCCTAGAGATGTCTTCAATTATTTACAAAGTTTAAACAAAACATCTTACAATTTTGAGACTTCTACTCTGAAGCCACACTTTACTCACTAAGGGTAGGATTTTATCTTTCTCCTGAGGGCACTTGTAGTTTGAGAATCTTACACTGAAAGAGATAGAAAAATAATTTTATTTTTGAGCCCATTAAGCCAGAGTTCATTTACATTTTTCTCTAAATTCTGTTTGGAAACTAGATGAGTCCTTCTTCAGCCCATCTTTACTCATATTTTATAACAGGCAGTTAGAAAAAACCAGTTGGCACCTTTTACCTTCTGCCTGCAAATCCCTTTGTCCAGACTCACAAGTTCATTTGTTACTCTTTCTCTTTTCCACATTATCACCAGGCGCAGTGCCAGTGAAATTATCCCCACATGTCATAAGCGCTCCCTTTTCTTTAACCTCTGGCAATGTGTTGTTCTCCATCTTTCAGACCCTCACCAACCGTCTCGAGACCTTTCCAGATTTCCCTAACAGAATCTTTGTGGATATTCCAACTTCCGCTCTTTGCTTGGTCCAAAAACAAATGCCACATGCTTCCAGTTTATGTTATAGCAGCATCTCACTTTGAAGCACCAAAATTCTGCTCCAGTTATCAATTTCTTCTTGCAAAACTATTTCAAAATTTAGTGGCTTAATGCAGCAATATATCATTATTTCTCATGGTTCTGGGAGTTGATGAATTTATCCGGGCAATTGTCACGTGGTGAACCTCTGATATGGCCATAGTCAGAGAGCTGCAGAAGCTGGAGTCAGCCAAATGTTTCTTCACACTTGTGCTTGGCACAGATAACGGTGACAGCCAGAGGCTGACTGGACATCTTTTTCCTCACGCAGCTTTTCCCCACGGCTGTCTTGGGCTTCCTCAGATGATGGCAGTCTCAGGGACTCCTCACCCTGTGGCTCCTTTCCTCCAGACTGATTATTCTAAGAGGACCAAAAAAACCAACCCTACCAGAGGTCCCCAGCCTTTCACAGTTCACCACACCCTTAGAGTCTCAGTATCTTTTTTGCAAGATGTCTAAGCTAAAATAAAATAAAAATAAGCAAAAGCCTAATGGCTCATGTATTAAGTAGTTAGGTCACACAAATTGGTAAGTTTTTATTTTCTAGTAACTTAGTACCTGTTAGGGAAAAAAACATGTGACTTGAAAGAAAATATATTTTTATTCTTAAATAGCTGTAATTACTTCCTAATGGTACAGTAGGTCACTATGAAAGTTCTGAGACAGACTGTGTTGTGGTTCATCATTTCACTTTCAAGAAACACAGTCAACAGCGCCCTTTCTTATTCATCTGAGCAAGTTTTCACTGCTCAGCTTATCGGTGTTCCTGGGAGGGCTTCAATTGTTTCTACTTGCACAGATTTTAAGCTTCCTGATTTTTGTGTATCTCAAAATGTTTGCAACGACCCATGTACCCCTGTTGGGCACTACACATCTTCTCAAACCTTGGAATCAGACTGGATGCCACAACATCCTTTTCCTACTCCACAGTGATTTTTGTGTAATACTTGCTTTAATATCACATAAGCCACCAACCCAAGCCTTGCAAAGACATGAAATCATCAAAACATATGTAATGTGCTGTTGAAAGCAGGAATGATCTTGAACTATCTTGCAATGTCTGATAGATGTTCATATGTTTTTCCCCAAAATTTAAAATAATTCATGGTACCTCTGTGAGTTTACTGTAATGCCTCAGCATAGAGTTTGGAAACCACCCTATTATACCAATCAAAATCTGAAGCTAGATGAGGAACCTGAAAAGATAGCTTTCACTGGGTCCCATCTTTAACTTTCATCCTTATGTATCCAGCAATGGCCAGGCACACAACTACTATAGATTTGCCTGTATTTTGAACAATGTTCGTAAGATGTCAGCAGAATGAGAGAAAGCCTAGGTCACTATTGGTATGCCAATTAGAGATAGCATTATGTTCTTAATATCTTTTAATTTTTATATCCAGCTTCCTTGTAAAATGCCCTGAACAAGGTAGATATCTCAGGCATTTCTGTTGAATAAATAAACATGTCGATTCAGACCTCAGCTGAGAAAATGGAGGGAGATTTCTCATGGGGATGGTGTTCGATTGCTAGGTCTGACATAACAAACTACCAGACTAGGTGGACTTAGAATTTTATTTTTTTAATCACATTTCTGGCAGCTAGAAGTCCAAGATGAAGGTATCAGCAGGGTGGTTTCTCCTGAGACCACTCTCCATGCCTTGCAGGTGGCTGCCTTCGTGTTGTGTCCTCAGATGGTCTTTGCTCTGCATACAGCATCCCTGACACCAGTCCTATTGAGTGTCACCCTTACAAACTCTTCTAACCTTACTTACCTCCTTAAATGCCCTATCTCCAAATATAGTCACACTGGGGGTTAGGAATTCAATATATTAATTTTAGGAGGAACATAATCCAGTTTATAAAAGAAATATATGAGGGGGGGCAGTGTCCATGCCATTCATCTCTTTAAGGGATCTTTCTATTGAAGCATTTTTTTTCCCTTTTTTTTTTTTACTGTTTGGGATTCATTGAGGGTACAATAAATCAGGTTACACTGATTGCAATTGTTAGGTAAAGTCCCTCTTGCAATCATGTCTTGCCCCCATAAAGTGTGACACACACCAAGGCCCCACCCCCCTCCTTCCGTCCCTCTTTCTGCTCCCCCCCCCATAACCTTAATTGTCATTCATTGTCCTCATATCAAAATTGAGTACATAGGATTCATGCTTCTCCATTCTTGTGATGCTTTACTAAGAATAATGTGGATTGGATCCTGGAGGTCCTTGACACCCAGAAATGACATGCAAAATTATGTGTACTTTTCTGGGGAGAAGGTCTGTATTTGCTCTTGTAAACTCTGAATGCACCCTAGAAAGATTTCTAAGAGATGCCAAGTCCCATGCTCAGAGGTTCTGATTTAATACATGTTGGGTGGGTGTCAGGCATGGGTATTTTTGTAACATTCACTATTTGATTGTACTATGCAACCAGGACTGAGAATCACTGGTCTAAAGCCTTTCTATTTAAACAGTGTTCTGAAGACATCAGCATCCCTTGGAAACTTACCAGGAATGTTGAATCTCAACCTCCACACAGAGCTGCAGAATCTTTATTTCAGTAAGGCCCCTGGGTAATTTGTACGGTGCACCCAGTAGAGATTGTGAAAGGAAACTGACTGCAAAATTTTCAAAACCATTGAAAAAATTCTCTCAGTATATGATTGTATGATGGCTGATCGTGCTGACTCTTGTCAGTTATCACGTTTACATTATTTTAGAGACAAGGTCATGTCAGGCCAAATTACAGACAATTAATTCACAGAGTAATAGCACAATTAATTACATCCTGGCTGAACCCACAGATGACCTATTACTCTGACCTATGATCTATTACTCCTCCATAGTGGTTACTCTCTGCTGTAACCATTATGGATACTTGTATTCAACAATAAACCTCAATCGGTCTACACAGCATTCACCTTCAATGATCCAGAGAGCTCTCAGTAAAGCAGACAAGTAGCTGAGTAGTACTAATACTGAAAACAATGAAAATTAGGTCAAAAGAGAAGAAAAGTGAGGAAATATGGGAATCAGTGAAAAGGTAGGAGAGAGACGTTGTATTTTACTGTTCTAAATATTAGAATCTCAATCCTAATACCAAAATCTTTCAGTTGATAACCTTTGACCTCTATCAGAGCATTTCTACAGTTGTTTTTTAATAAATAAGGAGGGGACTGGGCCAGGAATAAGGGGCAAGAACAAAAGAAACTCTTGTGAACAGGAATAAATTACGAGAAATTACTCTGGATGAGTTACTGGGTGAATTTCACTGGATAAATTACTCTGTAATAATGAAATGAGGTAATGGTGACTCAATGAGACTCATATAATTTTCCATCTTTTTAGAAATTAATTGCAAAACTCAATCCATCTGCCAAGGCTCCAGATTTGAATGTATATTTTTAAATTACTATAACCTTTTTTATGGCACTAAAAGTAGGATAGTTTTAGTTGAGTTTTATAGTATATATATTTGGAGAAGCCAAGAAATACTAATTCTTCCAGGTCACCTTCTGCATCTATCCACTTCTTTAAAGAATGTTCTTTCACTCTAACTTCCATACAGCCATCATCATTATTATATCCATGGCAATGGTCCCAGACTAGCACTAGGGGGGTCCTTGGGATTTGATTTATTTGATTTGAACCTAATCTCTGCTTTTCAGAGTTGTAGTCAAGCAGAACCCAAACAGGCAAAACATAACAGTAAATAAATAAATGAACGGCTTTAACAGGCAATTGCACACGAACTTTATGGGCACCCTGTATATGTGCAATGTAATCCTTTGAATACAAAAAAGAATTCCCTTCATTATAAATTTTACTACTTGGGTCAAAATTTACATGTTAAATTTTGAGTTACAGTAGTTTAACAGTCAGTAAACATTAACTTTTAAGGTAAATATGCCTTCATCTAAGGCCACATAAATTATTTTAAATTATCCACTACCATTAGGATTTGAACATGAACAATAAATATTCATCCAACAATTATTTATTGAATGTGTAATATGAGTCGATAATAATTTTAATTTTGTTTGTATTTTTATCTTTTTAATTCATTTATTTTTAAACTCTCCATAATGTTATATTTAAGACATGTTTCTTATAAATAGGATGTACTCAGATTGATGATTATAGTATCTCACTTGATGTATTTAGTCCATTGACATTGAACATAATTACCCAAAGATGTGAAGTTCTATTTAATAGATTACTGTTTATGTCTGTTTGATCAGTTATCAGTTTCATGTTCCTTTTCTCTCTTTTCTTTTCTTTTCTTTTTTTTTTTTTTGACTAATCATTTTTTATTATCTCACTGTCCTATTAGCTTATTAGGTATGCTCTTTTTGGAAAAATACTAGAAATTAAAATATACATTTTAACTGGTTACATTATAATATAGATTATTAGCTTACCACTGCTTTTCAATTCTAAAACCGTAGAATATTTTAAGTCTATTCTGTCTACTTTCAAATTTTGTATTTTTAATTACCATGCATTTTATTTCTGCTTTTATTTTAAACTTCAGAAAACAAGAAATTATTATTATTATTTTGTACAAGTAAATTCATTTCTATTTGTTCACATATTGACACATTCTATTTTTCTTCATTTATATCTGTATTTGCTTGCTCATATCAGGGTTTATTTCTCTTCTGTCTGAGGGAATTCTTTTACTAATTCTTTTAGAGCACATTTACCAGTAACAAGTTTTCTTAGATTTTACATGTCTGTAAATGTGTTTACTTTATTTTTTAAATTAAAGATAACTTTGCTAGATATATCATTCTAGGTTGACACAATTATTTGGTTATTATTTCAGCATAATTAAACTTGACATTCTAGTGCCTTCTACCTTCCAATGTCTCTGTTGAAAAGTCAGCTGTAACTTTTGCATTGCTCCCTTAAAGGGAAAGTATATATATTTTTTTGGTTTAGGATTTGTATTTTTTCTTTGATTTTCTATGGTTTTACTATGATGTGCCCGTGTAACTTTACATTTAACTAATAGAGATTTTTGAACTTTTGGTTTGCTGCCTGTTATTAGTTGGGAAAAATTATCAAACTGTTCAAATGTTCTCAAATTCATTCTTCTTCTCTTCTGATTCTGGAACTGCACTACATTATTTTGGATTTTTCCCTATACCAATATTTTTCTCTATTTTATGTATTTTTATATTTTCCTCTTTGTATTTCAGTCTGGATATTTTTTATTGACTCATATTCTTCTCTTTTATCATTGGAAATCTAATATTAAACCAATTTATTGGGTTTCATTTCAGATGTTGTATTTTTAATTCTATAATTTACATTTAATTTTTCAGTCACTTGATATAGCCCCTTCTTTTAAAGTAGTTTAAAGCTCACAAGAAATTGCAAAAATAACACAGAGGTTTTACATGCCTGATGATAATGCTCTGCATTACTAAAGTCTGTTATCAAAACAAAGCAATCAGGTTGGTACAGTACTACCAACTGTTGATAAAGTAAAGAACTTATCTAAATTGTGTGAATTTCTATTAAATTTTATCATGGATAGATTTGATTTTTTTAAAAAATCAATTTTAATCCTCTGTTGAAATTCTATTTATGTCCCCCTTTCCTCTCTTTTCTTGAATATATAATAATATTTTTTTTTTTTTTTAGTTTTCTTTTTTTTTTTTGTAGAGACAGAGTCTCAGTTTATGGCCCTCGGTAGAGTGCCATGGCATCACACAGCTCACAGCAACCTCCAACTCCTGGGCTTACGCGATTCTCTTGCCTCAGCCTCCCGAGTAGCTGGGACTACAGGCGCCTGCCACAACGCCCAGCTATTTTTTTTTTTTTTGGTTGCAGTTCAGCCGGGGCTGGGTTTGAACCCGCCACCCTCGGTATATGGGGCTGGCGCCTTACTGACTGAGCCACAGGCGCCGCCAATAATATTTTTTTAAAAAAATTTTTCTTATAAAGACATAGAGGTGATTTGAATATGGAAATTATCAATAGTCTACTTCCTCTGCCCCTTGGTTTTCAGTTTTATCACTGGGAATTTTTGCTGAGTGTATGACATCAAAATATTTAACGGTGGCAGCTCCAAATTGTGTTATATTCCTGCTTAGAGGGTCTGCCCTTTCCTCTTCTAGGGAGAGAATATGAAGTTTATACCTGTACAAAATTGACTTAAAGAAGGAGTAGAACTTTCGTAAGCTCTACCTACCTCTGGTTGCCCTTTGGTGGTCCCAACCAAAAGCCTGAGATTTTTAACAGGTGCCATTCCCATTGGTAGATCCTTAACTTTAATTCTTATTTCTTTTTTATTATAAGGCTCCTAAGGTCTGCTTCACTTTGCAAAGGCTTTCTGCTGAAGTTCTTAGCTTCCTATCCTGAAATATCAGTCTTTAGTACGTGTCTTCAGCAAAAACTGGCCAAGTTTTAGGCTCAATTCTCCAGTCTCCCCTCTGACCATGATCCTAGACCCTTAAATGTTTAATCTGTGTCCCTCTAGCCCCAGAAGACTACCAAAAGTTTTGCTCATTTATGTACATTTTAGCAGTGGTCCTCTGCCTGCAACCTTCATCTGAATTCTCAGCCCCATGTTTTTAACCCCAAATCAGTAAATACCATCCCCCACCTAAAAAAAAGAACTGTGAAATACTGTGTTACATTTCTGAGGTTTTCCCTTTGAGGGTATTTTGGATTTGCAGTTCTCAACATTTCAGTGTATTTCTGATGTCTCCAAATCGATATTTTTTACTTGACATTTTTAGATGTTCTCAGAGAGATCATCAGTCTGCTACAATCTAATCTATCATAATCAGAAGTAAAAATACAGAATTCTTTGACTCTAGATTTTACATTTCTATGGGTGTTAGGTCCAGAAAGACAAACAATAAACAAAAACTAGGTCAGGTTGGCTCACATCTGTAATCCTAGTCACTCCATAGGCTGAGAAGGGAGGATTGCTTGAGGTTACAGTGAGCTATGATCACACCACTGCACTAGAGCCTGAGAAACAAAGCAAGATCTTGTATCGAAAGAAAAGAAAGGAAAAGAAACAACAACCAAAAAAGTAAAACAGATAAATTCAGAGGATGATAAATGCCATGATGGAAGTAAACAGGATGATGTGAAAATTCTGAGGGTACCAACTGCCTTACATTTTACATCTGAGGATTTAGAAAGTTCCAGTACTTATGAAAAACTCTGTGAAGAAAAGCTCTTATTTCTCTCATTTTATAGATAAGAACATCTTAATCTTTGGGGCATAATTGTTCTTCACTCTCCAACAGTTAGACTGGGCTGGGGGAAACCTCAGGTAATAAGACAGCAGGGAAATGGCGCTAAATCTAACCTATAATCGTCAGGGATTATGCACCTCCACATAGAGGCCCTCACTACCCCAAATCAAAAAAGAGAGAAAATCTTTCAAGACTTCCTCATTATGTACATTTAGTGCCTGCTAGGAAAAGAAGCCACTGGAGGGCACTTTGGTAAATGGAGCTTCCTAGGCTTGTCTTCAGCAATTGAAGGAACCATCATTCTCAAGCCTGTTCAGCTGCCATAACTCACAGGTCTCCCTAATTCAGATGGGTTGGGGACGCTGGACCCTGGAAATAAGCTTTCCCCACCACTGCACTTCACTCTGCTCTCAGCCTTACATCATTTCCAAAGCATTAGGCAGCCTGCAACTTGAGAATCCTGCCACTGGGTGACATCTGTAACGTGTGACATCATTTAGAAGACACTGCAAGGGTAAAAGAGCACTTTTTTGATCAGGGACATAAATAATTCCAAGGAAGAAATTAAGTTAAAAGGCTTTTCTTTCACTAAATGGATTCGCAGGATTTGGCTTTCCCAGCCAGGCTGCTTTGAGGAGATTTGTTGCAGGGAGCCAAGGGGGTAACTTGGAGCAGGTGCTCCCAGGTATAGAGAACACAGTGGAAGTCCCAGGCTTTGGGGATGTCTTGCTCAGCTCTTGAACTTAATCATAACTTTGGGTGCCCTTAATGCTTATGGAAGATGGAAGGGGACAGCCACTAGGTGTCTCTTCAGGAAAGAAAGGTCCTTATTTCCAGAGATGTTCACCAAGCTCCTGGAAGCTTCATGTGACCATCTCCTGCCAAGAGGCTCCCAGATGATCTTCTCCACACCATACTAGCTTGGCAGGATTGAGAAATACTATGCAAACACAGTCTCTTTGTCTTCCAAAACTCCGTATGCACACTAGGAAAAGGAAGAGGAATCAGGAGTCTCAGCTGCTTCTTAAAACTTACTAAAACTGTTACCAGGCCAACTTACTAAAACTGTTACCCGTTCCATCTCACCTGTGGCTCTTACAGAGGGTGGTGCTGAGTGTTTGCCTTCCACCGTAACCTTCCAAGGATTTTCAGATCTTCCACCGAAGGCTGCCTGAATCCAGAGATTGAAACAGGGATTATAGGAGGGGCTTCATGCTAGCAACAGTAGCTAACGTGGTGCCCCAAGCCCACAAATCAATCTCAGTTGTGTGAATTTAGAAGGCAGTGCAGTGTGCAGCAGGCACTGGGAAGGAATAACACTCGCTACCTTTTATTCCATAACATCTCCGTGTGAACTGAACGCAAACGGGGCTGAGAGTGACAGTTCTTGAATTTGGGTTCTCGGGAAAAGGATCATCTAGGAATCATTCATTCTACACACAAGAATAGCGTTTCTTCAGATCACTTAGCTAATTAATGACAGGGACATAGGCAATGAAAACACAGTCCCTACAGTGTCTAGCAACAAGCAGTAGGTGGTAGGTGTCTACGAGGGTCCAGGAATTGTACTAAGCCCCATACAACACACAGAGATGGACACAGTACAGCCCCAGTCAATGAGGAACACACCACCTAGTGGGGGACATAGACACATAACAGAAAATGACAAAGCAACGTTCTTTACGCTTTCATAAATATATAGGTAACCCAGCAGATAATCCAGGGAAAACAATATATAATCCTGCCTGGGGCCTTCCAATAATTCAGCACCTAATACACCAGAATAAGCATTCAGAATAAAATAATAGTGAATAAGATATAGTCCCTGCCCTAAAAAAAGCTTACTATCTAGTGCAAAAATAACATATACTTCCAACATGTCGTAGTAAATGGTGATGGGAGTAAAGACAAGAGAACTTTGGGAACACATGGGAAGTCTATGGAACCCACTCTTGAAGAAGGTCAGGAAAAGATTTCCATGGGCCATGACATATAAACTGAAATAAGAGTGAAATTTATACAGATGAAGGGAAAGGGCACAAAAGACACACTTGGAAGAAGGAAGCACGTGGTTAAATTTTGATGTATTTAAGATCGAGTAACAATTTTCAACCAAAAGGATCGTAAGAGATTTTCAAAGAAAAGGAAGCTCTCGTGGTAAGCCTGACTTAGCCGTAAGATGCTTAGTAATTTTTCTAGCCTTGAGAACAGTGGAAACCCACCAAAAATTTTTATAACCAGGAAATAAAACGGTCGAGCTTTTATTTGTATCCTCTAAAGCCAGATTAAGAAAGTACAGATGGGGGGAAATGGAAGGCAAGGCTTTCTGTTAGAATATCAGAATTATTCAGATGAAAAATAATAACATATGTGAACTCCATAATAATCTGCCTGAATCTTTACGTTTCTAACTATGTCATGAAAAATGTGACCAAAAATGATAGTAACCTGAAAAAAAAAGTAAAATATAGTGGGAGTAGAGATGTAGTAATAATAAGCGATGTCAAGTGGATACGGTGACAGCATCTGATAATTAAGTGGATGCAGGAGGTGAGGGATAGGATAGGTGAGGGATAGGATGCTGGAGGGATGCCAGGTTGCTGGCTTGGGCAGCTGGGTCTACCATTTGCTGTTGCTGAAGTGAACGGAGGCTGAGGATGGGAGGAAAGTTGAGAAGACCTTACCAAAAAGGGCATTCGGGTCGAGGCTGGAGGTTTTTCCAACAGAGGAGAAAATAAAAGAATAGCTGTGGCACAATTTTTCCAATCAGTCTTATATAAGGCTGTGGCTAAAGTGCCTAACATTCTCCTTCCTCCCAGACACAAAGAAAATGAGACGCACACACACAAGTAAGTTCATTACTGAAAACGTCAGCCTGAGCACTGTCTGCTAACTACTTCTTAGAATGCAGTTCTCCGTGGTCTACTCAAGACATAAAAGAGGAAGGTAGAGGATGGGTTGGGGTGGACAAGAATCTTTAGAGAAAGCGTGAACACATGGAGCACGTTCCCGCCGTTATTATTGTCCTGGGAGGATCCCTCTGCAGGTCCCTCCCCAGCTGCCTTCAATGTAAAGAAAGAAAAGAAAGTGGAGGAGAGTCTGGCAAATCCGATAAAGATGGATGGAGGGGCTGGGACAAAGGCACCTGCCGGCGTTGTGTCAGCTCCAACTCACCAGCTCAAAAACAAACTCATTAATTATCCACCAGCCTGGGCTGAAGTAGCCCTGGTGTAAACACTCTCACACGCCCAGCTCTCAGCCGAACAGCCCTCAGGTGCACACATCATGGGCTCCTGCTGCTAATGGAATATGGAACCAGCTCTGCCATGGCCAAGAATAGTTTTTTGTTTTTTTGTTTTTTTGCCCCAAAGGACACAGATTGCAGACAGCAAAGCTTCACCCGGGACCCTCATTATTTCACCTGTTACGGAGGATTGTCAGATAAAGCCAATCCTCACTTTTCTTTTAGCATTTGGTTTGTTCTCTGCATTCTTCCCATGTACTCTCTTCAAGCAGAACAAAGAAATTAATTTCCAGCACTCACACTTCACACACACACTCTCTGTCTTGTTGACGCTCTCTATTACTTTTAGATTATGAGCTCACAGAGGGCACGAGCCAGCTTCAAGAGAATACACTCAGTATTTCACCTACACGCAACTCCCTTGTCCCAGCAACCACTTTGTCCTCTGTAGCCATCTGCTTTCCCTCCCTGTTGCTGTGACTCTAGCCTTAGCCATTGCCACATCTAACGTAGATTTCTACAGCAGGCCTCTCCAAGGCCCATCTGCCCCCCTCCAAGACATTCTTTATACTGTATTCAGAAATGTCATTCAAAACCAGGAGCTGTAATGTCACATCATTATTGAAAATTCTATTGTGGTTCCCATTGACTCCAATTAAACACAGGTTCCTTAACAGGACCTAATAGATGGTTTCATAATCAATTTTTCTTTTTCCTTTATATCTTCAGCCTTATTCATCCCCATTCCCACTGTGTCTATCCTCTGGACAGGTCAAATTACTTCTGGTTCCCCAAATTCGTCCGTTCCCTCTTCCCTCCAGGCCTCTACAGATCCTTTGCACTCCCTTATCTGAGAACATTTTGCACACCTCTTCACCTGGCAAATTCATACTGATCCCTCCTTTCTGAGCATACATTTCACTTCCCTCGGGACACTATCTCTGATGGCCCTTTCTGAAAGTCTTGGGTACACCTTCTTTAAAGTGCAGTGGGATCCTCCTAAATGTAACAAATTGTAACTGCCTCTCTCTCTGATTTATGCCCCACCAGGTAAGTCTTCTTAGGTCAGGGATGCAGTTTGCCCTGGTTGCAGCTACAGCATCAGTCCCTACCAAGTACCTAGAACACAGTGGGTCCTTAATAAATGTTTACTGAGCAAATGAATGTACGGAGAAAAGTAACCAAGAAAAGAGTTAGTTAAGATCATTTGATTGCAAGCAAGAGAAGCCACCTCAAGCAAAGTTAAACAAAAAGGAGTTTTGGGGTAGGATGTAAGCATGGTCAGAAATGGTCAAAAACCCAGGCAGGTCTAGAGCAGCAAGAAGGTAGACTGGGTTATGTGACAGACACAGGCCAAACAGACACTCACAAGCCATTTTGATCTTGTTTTCCACTCAGCTTCAGATTCATATTCAAGAGAGGAAACATCACAGAAGCTTAGCTTAGCCCTATGCCTCTGCCCGGCTAGAGGAAGGCAGGGCAGGTGTTTATCATCTCTGGTGACTGTATGTGGTGGGGAGAGGTGATGCATAGTGCTTTGGGGCAAGGGGGTGATGTCTGAGGCCAAAGACAACAAGTGCCCCTGAACTTGCAATCCTGAATTCTCCTTAATGATATGTTAATAGATCACGGTTATTATGATTGGCTTTTAGATTTAGGTTTGATGATTTGGGGGGAGTGGAGAGAGAGGAGGCCAGTACAGCATCAGATTCATCTATAGGTATGGCGGATTCTTCTCCCCCATGGGACATCATGCTGATTCTGTGTAGGAAAGTCACTCATCATTATACAATATAAAAAGCACCAGTAGGAGCTTAGAAACAGAGCAAACAGCAATAGTACTTGAGAATGCATTGAAAGGTAGGTTATAGGATGATTCTTTAATCATCAAAATAAGTTGTAAGAAGTAACCCTAGCAACTTATTTAAGATTAAGATCACGGGTTGGGTGAGGTGGCTCACACCTGTAATCCCAGCACTGTGGGAGGCTAAGGAAGGTGGATCATCTGAGCTCATGGGTTTGAGACCAGCCTGAGCCAGAGCAAGACCATGCCTCTAAAATACCTGGGTTTCGTGGCAGACACCTATAATCCCAGCTACTCAGGAGGCTGAGACAAGAGAATCTCTTGAGCCCAGGAGTCTGAGGTTGCTATGAGCTATGATGCCATGGCACTCTACTGAGGGTGACAAAGTGAGACTCTGTCCCAAAATAAAAAAAAAGAAAATTAATATCCTACAAAGATTTTTTTCTTCTTGTCTAAGATTAAAAGAGAGTCAGCAGGTTTAAATGAAGTGTGAAGAATTTAGAATCCATAACAAGATGTATGCATTGAAAACAGAGACTCTGTCATACTTTTAAATACTCTTGCCTCATTCTGTGTACAATGGAGAGCTTCAGGCAGAAGCACATGAGTTAAAAGCCAAAGAAATTAGGGCTTTGCTACTAACTGACCACATGACCTTGGAGAAGTAATTCCCCTAAGCCTCAGTTTCTTATCTCTACAATAAATATTGTAACACAATGCAATCATTGTTTGTCTTTAATAAGATCTTGCATGTTAAGCTCAGAGAGTAGCTCCTAGGACTTAAGTCCTCAATGAATGACAATTAAGATTCAGTAAATATTTGTTAATTATGATTATGGTTTTCTAAATGCAAGAATTATTAGGTAATAAAATCATTTTCCATAATGTATTATAGAAACTGTATCTTTTCCCAGTATTTACATACAAACAGAACTCAGACCTGCCTCGTGAGATTTAATTGATGCTGTGTTTTGAAGGCAGGGCCATGAACCAAGTGTAACCTCCCGTTCTCTCCCATCTTTTGTTGCATCCGCCCATCCGTGGGCAACCAGCTTCCTGCCTACTGTGTGAAGCATCTCTTATCCTTTCTAAAAGGGAAATTAGCTCAGTAGTAACATTTGGTAGCTGCTCTAGAAAGTCTTTGCCAGACTCCACCATCTTTTTCTGTCTGACTTACTGTGGTCCCCAAATATAGGCTGGCTGTTCTTTGGTATCCTGTATCCATCGGGAAGGTTAAAACAAAACATATGAGACTTGTGAAAATGGAAGGAAATGGGAACCAAAAGTAAGTAAAGAGGCAGCGGACAGAGATCTGAATTCTGGGCGAGGCTCACACTGCCCCACAGCCTTCATCATTTGCTGACTTGGCAGGAGATTGATCCAGCACTCTAAGCCCCAATTTTCTTAAAACTGAGAGACCTTCCAGATGAGCAACTACAGCACTATTTGCAAACCTGCCACTCAGCACACGATGCTTCCAGGGATATCCCTCAACATAGTCCCACGTATCTTTTTAAGGGGCTCCTCAAATCTCAGTTTTTGAAAACATCATTGTTCTCACTAACAGCACCCTGAAATTTCACCCTGTCATTCAAGATCCCCTCTTAGGTCCTTTCCCCCAGCAAACTCTCCTTTATCTTCCTCAGAGACTGACATGCTCAAAAGAAGTTAATAACTTTACTCTCTGAGAAAATAATAAGCCAATATCTGAGATGACCCAGCTGTTTTGCAGGGCTGAAAGAGAATGGAGAGAGACGAACGAAGGGTAGGTGCTGTCCATGGCAGTCAAATGCAATCACCAGAAGGGCTCGAGAAACACCAATTGAATGAGACAAGGAGGAAGGCCCACCGTGGGGAGCGCAGAGAGAATGGAAACGCAGGAAAGAAAGCCCCAGCTGCTCAGAGCAGAGGGCCAGAGGCCACTGCCGTCCGCAGGTGTGTAACTGGTACTGGTTGGAGACATAGATAATTCACCACAAATGCAGCATGAAGACAAAGACAAAGAGACCAAACGGGTGACTTAAGGAACATTAGTTCTGGGTTCTTAAAATGATTTGCTCAACCCCATGATCAGCTATGCTCAAGCTGTTTTATATTAATATGACTGTGTAACAAATTATTCCATCTGGGCCGCAATCTAGCCTTCCACTTGGGGGAAACTTGTGCTTACTCATCAAGGACCAGTTCCAATTTCAATGTCTTTCTGAAGGCTCCCCCAAAATGCTGTTAGGACAACTGTAGCCCTGAACCACCGCCTCATGATTTTTTGTTTATTCCTCTGTATTCCTGTCTCTTTCATGGCATCATGGCTGCCCCAGGCCCAGCAAACACTTACTAAGCTGCAACTTTCTTAGAAATAGGTAGAGGTCCTGTTTATCATCATCATCTTACTACACACTATAATGTCCATCTCAGTAAATGTTTACTGAGTAGAAGAATAAATCGATTAACAGGACTTGTTAAAATAGTTCTTGGCCAGAGTTATTTCAGGTGCCTACTTGAAAAGAGTGTACCACGTTTTCCTCCCTCAGAGCCAAATGGAATTCCCACTCCCCCAACAGAAGCCACCTCAACTTTGCCACCCCTTGCTTGACTCAGATACTTTCTTTTTTTTTTTGGTTGTAGTTGTCATTGTTTGGCAGGCCTGGGCCGGATTCGAACCTGCCTGCTCCGGTGTATGTGGCTGGCGCCTGGCTCAGATACTTTCAAGATGCAGCAGTAAAACTAATAAATCTGAACTGTAGAGCCTGGCCAAATTCCAAGTCCCGTACCCAACTGGGACAGCAAGGGCCAGACATGCCACCAATATTGTGGCTTTCTACCCTTTCCCCTAGAAGGAAAATGTCCTCATTCACTGCAATTCTTTTAGTGAAATTCATCTACCTAAACATTTAGAAAAACCTATTTCTGAGGGAAGATCCATTGTAACAGAATCAATGAAGATATTTATAAAAAAAAAAATGTTCCTTCTTGTTCTTACCCTAGACCTAATTAATCAGAATCTCTGAAGGAAAGCCCAAGACTCTTCTTTTTAAGAAGTTCCTTGAGAGATTCTAATGAATCCTAGATTTGAGGACCATTATCGTAAAGAAATGAGACAAAGTGGGCGGCGCCTGTGGCTCAAAGGAGTAGGGCGCTGGCCCCATGTGCCAGAGGTGGTGGGTTCAAACCCAGCCCCAGCCAAAAACTGCAAAAAAACAAAAAACAAAACAAATGAGACCAAGAAAACAAGAAAAGACGAGGAAGGAGAGGAGGAGTGAGAGGAAGAGGATCACAGTTTGCTATGGGCCAGGTACTAAATAAGAGAAAACAAAATATATAAGATCTATATTTTTTAAAAAGCACTAATATTCTGAAGGTAAAAATGTGAAAAGATATATTAATGAAAATATCAGTTGGGGAAATACTAATAAAAGTAACATGTGGGGAGTTACAATAATACAAAAGGTCCCTTTGGTACCAATCACTAAAAGTTCTCTTAGAATCTAAAGTTCTGGGGCGGCGCCTGTGGCTCAGTGAGTAGGGCGCCGGCCCCATATGCCGAGGGTGGCGGGTTCAAACCCGGCCCCGGCCAAAACTGCAACAACAAAAAAATAGCCGGGCGTTGTGGCGGGCGCCTGTAGTCCCAGCTACTCGGGAGGCTGAGGCAAGAGAATCGCGTAAGCCCAGGAGTTGGAGGTTGCTGTGAGCTGTGTGAGGCCACGGCACTCTACCGAGGGCCATAAAGTGAGACTCTGTCTCTACAAAAAAAAAAAAAAAAGAATCTAAAGTTCTGTAGTGATCAGTAATAGAAAAACACTAAGGGTAAAATCAGAAGGCCGAGGCGTAACTTCTGCTCTAGCGCTCAGCCATACGACCTTCTACACATCACTTACAGCCCTGGGTCTGTTTTCCCATGAGTTTTAAAATGTGAAAGAACCCCATAGATGTAATACTGCACTAATTTTACAAGTAGTACTTTTTCTATATTCCGTAATGTTATTAAAAGTATGCATCAGCTTTAAACATTGGGTATGATTAAAATCGCTGTATAAATGCAAAATGTTATAAGGATAATGTAGCTAAGATGTATTAAATGATAATTGTATGTCGGAAACTATGTAAAGAGTTTAACATGGGTTCCTTGTTAATAATAGTTCTGCAAGGGAGGTTCTAGCACTAGACCCATTTTACAAGCTGGGAACCTGAAGCACAGAGAGGTTAAGTCACTCTGCCAAGCTCACACAGCTTGTAAATGGCAGAACTGAAATGTGAAGCAATTTAATTTTACAGTTTTTGGCCGGGGCTGGGCTTGAACCTGCCACCTGTGGTATATAGGGCTAGCACCCTACTCCTTTGAGCCACAGGCACCAACCAAACCAATTTAATTTTAGATCCCATTCTTTTACAACACCATAAGACACGGATTTCACAATTAGAAACTCTTCCTAATGTATGAATCAGGGAACTATTTTCAATGAGTCCTTTCACTTTTGCCTTTTTCTCTCGATCTATTTGGAGTGATTTCCTTTGGAAAAGAATTATCCAGGAACTGCTCGACCAGTTCATGCTCACAGTTTTCACTATGTTCTCTCACCCAGGACTCGCTGTCAGGGGCGCAGAATCTAACCCGTGTGGTGTCGGAGTGATCAGCTCCCTCAATCTCACATGCCCCTGGCTCATGCCTCATCTCTGTTCTTGCTTCAAAACTTAGCTTTGAGAGTTTTCTCCACACTCCCAGTCCTAAAGATTTCCTGTGGTCTCCGCTATTTTAAAATTCAGGGGGCATTTTTCATTTTTCGCCTTTCATAATCTTTAAGCAGCCCTTGGCAGTATTAGCAGCTCCATCTTTGAATTCTGCCCTCTTCTGACGTCTCTACCCCCTCCCCAGTTTTCCCTTTTTTTCTATTAGAAACCTGCACTCTCTGCGGGCTCCACGGGAAACATGCTCTCCCTGGACTGGCTCACCTGAGGTCCAGGTCTGAATCTTTAGAAGATATCCCTCTGGACTACAGAGCCATATGGTTAGCTTTTTCCTGGACACCTCCACTTGGAGGGTGTCCAGGCACCTCAGATTAGACAGATCTAAGAAAGAACAAATGTGCTTCATTCCCCAACCTCTCCCTCCTTGAGAGCTCACAGGCCAGCGCCCCAGAGATCATTCTCTCTTATCCTTTACATTCTGCGGCCTGCAACCCACCTGCTGGACCTGTCAGCTCTGCCTCCTTAGCATGTCTGGAGCTGGCCCTTCCCATGTACTCGGCCACTGTCTCATCAGGACTTCCAACATGCCAGGCCCTTTTCCTGAGCATTCTCCCTGCTTCCATTACAGTAATTTTTCTAAAGTGTAGGAACATCAAGGTCTTCTCTGGCTTCAAGTCTTTCCATGGCCCCTCCTGCTATTGGACCACTGTTATCCTCTCTTCCATGGTATCCTAAGCTAGGAACCCATAATTTGTCCCCCACCTTTCTGGCTTCAGTGTATTCTTTTGGAATTCTACTTTGTGGACTGGACGCCAAAGAATTAAATAAAACTACTTGTGGTTCATCTTTCTCCTTCATGAACCTTTTAAAAAAATTGTTCTTTCAACTTAAATGGCACTGACCACCCCCTACTTCTCTGCGCTGCTAATTCTGGTTCCTCGTTTTAAGTTGTAACTCCACTTCTCCTTCCAGGAAAGCTCTAACTCCCTTCTCTACACCTCTGGAAGAGATTAGATGTCCTTTTTCTTTATTTCCTAAGTGTGCTATGATTTCTTTTTTGTATAATGATCTGTACGTTTGCCTTAGTCCCTCACTAGACTGTGAAGTTCGTAAAAGGATGGCTTAGAAATGATCTCTGCTTGGGGAGGCGCCTGTGGCTCAGTTAGTAGGGCGCCAGCCCCATATATCAAGGGTAGCAGGTTCAAACCCGGCCCCAGCCAAACTGCAACAAAAAATAGCCAGGCCTTGTGATGGGCACCTGAAGTCCCAGCTACTCAGGAGGCTGAGGCAAGAGAATTGCTTACACCCAGGAGTTGGAGGTTGCTGTGAGCTGTGTGACTTCACGGCACTCTACCAAGGGCGATAAAGTGAGGCTCTATCTCTACAAAAAAAGAAAGAAAGAAAGAAAAGAATAAAGAAATGATCCCTCCTTTACAGTCTCAGCAATTAGCACAGTGCCTGGCACACTGGGGTTCAGTAAACAAGGATGCATTGAATGAATGAATGAAGAACTGAAATAGCAAAGGGAAACATTTGTGGAGAGCTCCTAAAGCAGGGGATGCTGTGCCTGGCAGCAGGTTCCCTTATCACGCACAGTTGCTAGTATTACACAATGCAGAGCTATTTACTTTCCCCTAAAAATATAAACTCTCTCCAAAGCTGTGTTTGTACAAAGACCACAAGGAAAGAAGCACGGGTTTCAATAGAAAGGTCTCTGGCAATTAGCAAACATGGGACAAATCCAAGATCCACTAACTTTCCTGGGGCTTTTGTGTTTGCAGTTAGATGTATGGAAATGCTGGTGAAGAAGGAGACTCCTTCCTCACCAAAAAGAAAACACAGAGGCATTGCTTATTCACATAGCAGCATCTCTCTGCATCAAGCTGCAATCTGGAAAATCAGGGTCTAGATGTCTCTCAAAAAATAATGGTGGGGGTCTGGGTCAGGAGTGGGACAGGGATCTTCCTGATTTCCATCTGCCCTTAAAAGAAAGGCTTTTTTCCAGATGGAAGAGGAGAGAAAGATAGAGGCAGCTATTTCAGGACTGAGTACAGCTCTTACAGGTATGACCAAGGAGCAGAAGGATGTGGCGTAAACAATACAGGTGCCTCTACCGTCCTGTACCTGTACGTATGTGTGTGGCTACAGGCATGAAAATATATATATCCCAACCTGTCTTCTTTCTGCTGGGTGAAAGAGAATTGGCCTGTGGCCCTGACAACCCCTACCTCCTTGCTACAGACTAAGGCAGCTCTTCCCCTTACTGCTCTGGGCCTCAGCTTCCCTCTGCAAAGTTGGGGAGGTAGATCAGGTGATTTTCAAAGACTATTCCAATTCTAACTCTCTGCAATCCCTCCGAAAATTAGTTATTCGATTGTTCTACATTTATGCTAAAGAGAACAAAGGCAAAAACAGAGGATCGGTATTTTGGTAAAATTAAAATACATCTTTAAGGAGAGGCCTTTGGATTCGTCTCCTGGCTTTAACACGTACTTGCTGAGTGATCTTTGGAGAATTTCTTAACCTCTCTGAGTCCCCAGACTTCAAGTGACACTAAACTTACCTACTTCAAAGGGTTTCTGTGAAGATCAACATCCCATTCATCTCTGCATCTATCGAGCTGACAGACATAGGCAGAAATGGGCCTAGGTGACAACAGCGGTATGCCCAAAGATTGCCACCCACTTCAGACATGTCTCTCAGGTGAGCGCCCTCCCCAGTCCACTATGCACCGTGACTTTGCATCTATCAGTGGCCCTTTCTTTTGGAAACCAGCCTCCTGGGCCAACCCTGGCCTTGCAGGCCTCCTGTGGCGGGGGCAGCAAGGTGGGAGAATTTGCAGAAGACAGGGAATACCTATAAGAGGGCGCTGTGAGCAGCCAGGGACAGGGAGAAGGCATCGATCACCTGGCCAGACCACAAAGCCCATCGTTTGTTCTCATCACCGCCCTCCCAGAGCCAGCAAGCTGTCAGGCACCAGCTTTATTTGTAGGTGAGGGTCATTAATTTGAATTAATAGCATGGCACTGGGCTGGGCTTGGTGTTGCTTTGTTTCCCTCCTGTGGACACCACGGTGTCCTTTGTTGCCTGGTTCTGTGAGTGGGTAAACTTGGACAACAAGTGTCCAATTAGCCAGGAAAACAGAATCTGCCTGGATTCCTGCTTCAGCCAAGGGCCTCTCTCTGCAAAGGCCAGCAACCATGCGCCACCCAGTCTGCCTGCTCCTGCCTGACTTGCCTCTCTTGGGAGCATTCTTACTATCCTCTGCCTCCTGCCCTGCCAATCATCATCCCACACCCTGGGATATTATTATCTCCCATTTACCCCTATCGCTGCACCTCCCAGTCTACCATGGAATTATAATAATATCCACCCCACAGGGACGTTGTGAAGATCAAAGATAATGCAAGCAACAGGACTGGCTTGGTGTCTGGCCCTTGGTAGACTTGCAGTTAAGTGTGATGACACTTAAGTGTGATGATGCCCTCAGGGATGGGCAGGGCACATGTCCCTGCCCCCACCCCCACCCCAGGATCTTTGGCCAGAGCCTCACCCAGCAGTTCCCCACAGTGCCAGTCACAGCCCTTGGAAGCTGAAGACATATCTGAGCCTTGTCCGTAAACTTCATCACACAGTACAGGTGGTCAGTTTGCCCATCCCAGTTTTTCTCTGCCTCCAGGCTGGCTGAGATGCCTGCCCCTGCTTTTCCTGCCTGGTCTTTTGTAAACAAGCCATCCCTTTCACCCAGGGAGGGAGGGAGAGAGGCTCAGAGAGCTGGGCTATCATGAGCCTCCCGCAGCCAGAGTAGCTCTGAGCTTTCCAACTCTGAGCACATCTGAATCCACACACCGGGCCACCGTTACGAAATACGGGCTTTCAGATACCACCAGGGGCATTACAGGGCCACCCTCAATAACTAAAGAAGACAGTTTTAGACACTCCGCTTCAATCTTCCTGCTCCAGAGAAAAATCGTCCAAATGGCTTTCTGTGGTTGAACTTCATGAAGACCCGCAGTTCTGGCCAGCCTATGGCTGGTCAGCTTCTGTGTGCAGATGGACAGGCTGAGGCACTGTTGCCAGGGAAATGGCTGAAGAAGGCAGGGCTCCTAGAGGTGCCTTCTCGGGACTCTTGGCTCCAAGGAACTTCAATCTTCCAAAGAGGCAAACACTTTTTGTCACCTTGATGAAGTACAGAAGGGTCTCGGGCATCTGCAGTAGAAAGAGGCCACCACAGGGATCCTGGAACATCAATAATTCAAACATGTCCTTATACAACCATCTCTCAATGCCAATGCATCTGCTGCAACATCAGAAAGGGGCTGCCAACCTGTGAAAGCCCATCGTGATTCACTGACAAATCCAGACTTGCTCTCTCCTCTACTCCTCCCCTCCAACCCCGCCAAACTGCAAAAAGACCAAGAATGGCGGCTCTAGAGCCAACTGGAAGGAAATCACTTGTAGCAGGTGGCACCACCTGTCCTCCTCTACTTCTAGCCAAAACAATCCACTCTCCATCATTCCAAACTGTGGAAAAAATGTAACCGGTTCAGCATGAGCTCAGCCTCATCCAGGCCAGGAGCATGGACGAGGAAAGGCTTTGGTTCTTGCCATGCACCTGTTGAGTAGGATAGTAGCTGGCAGCCTGGTGTGCCCATCTCCCACTCCGCCCCTTGGCCGTAGTAGTGAGTGATCCTCCCATGAACCTACTCACCCTCCCGAATGCCCCCTCAGTGCCCGTGTGTCTGGCTGGAGAATCTGCCGCCTCCTAGCTCCATCTCACAGGACGAGGCTGAAGGAACAGCACGGCTGAATTAATGCCCCCTCGTCCTACACCATCCAATTCACTTCTTCCTAAGAACTCATCACTTTCTATCTTCATTACAATGTCCCTAAACTTTTAACCCTGGTGAAAATTTCTAAACCAAGATCTTCTACCCGCCCTGACTGCCAAATTAATTTTCTTCTTTATGTCACTTGTTCCATAGCTCGTTGAATCACCCAGTACTTCCTAGGTAATGAGCCTGTAATATTTCAGACTTTCCAGGACACCAGGCAGACCACTTATCAGCGCTAATTTGCCTCCTGCTCCAGATTCTATTTCTCACTAGTCCCTGGGGAGCCTTCTGCTCTTAAACTAAAGAAAGTTAAATGCTTTCTTTCTGTGGAAGAAGAGAACTTAAAGTAATCATGCAAGCTGAATAACTGGGAGTCACTGCAACTATATTAAGATGACCCTAAAACAATGGCAGTTTTTATGATAGGAGAATTGTCCCTACTACTATCAAAAATGTAAAGTCCAAACACTGGTTTTCTCCAAAATCTCAAGAACACACTGGCTACCTTGGATCCATGCATGAGACACATTAGGCTGCACCCTCTAGAAATTCTGGGCACATCTCCTCATTCTCCAGAGAGGATCAATAACAGCATTAAGGTTCTTCCATGAGTGCATGCTGATCACATCCTTGAAGCCTGATCTTGGGGTCTGCAATGTAGATGTATGCCTTTTAACACTGCTAAGCTACTAAGAAGTCTTAACAGTCTTGTCTGTCACTCGAGTGACAAGAAAGAGTGTAATGAGCTATATTGGGCATTGACTTGGCCCTTATTATAGTGTTATGCACGGTTTGGGGATTCTAATTTTCCAAAAGGTACAGAGAAATTGGAGGGGGTCCAAGACAGAGCAGTGAAAATGATTAAAGGGGTGGAGAATAAAAACTCAGGAAAAAGGTTAAATGAATGTGGGTGATTTATCAAAGGCATAGAAAAATGAGGGTAGACCACATATCTTGAAATAAGGGAGGCATTATTTTAAGGAAATGAGAAAGTATTGCTTTTTGATATAAGCATACATCAAAGGAAGGTGGTCTTAGGTGGTATTGGAGTATTAGATAGGTTTGTCTGTACATGTATTTATTAACTTTCCAAATCACTGAAATGAGATTAGGAGATTATCGGAATCATTTTTCTAGTATGCTTAGGGAAAATAGTATCTCCTCATCTATATCAAGTTATATATTCTTTTTTATTCTTCTGCTACCTTTTCAATTAAAGTTATTTAATCTTCATAATTCCAAGATAAAGAAATTGAATCTCCCAGAAGCCAATAGCCCAAGATCACCTAGTTGTCAACTTAGATCCAGAACTTACAATGGCACATCCCAGGGTCCTTGATTTCTACCACTGCTGTCTCAGCCAGAATCCCTACTCCCAAATGCTCCCAGATTTCATGTGGAAGAGGAAAACTACACCATGATCTGTCCACAGTGTAATCTTCACTCTTTCCCTTTTGTGACAATCAAAAATTAGGAGGGAATTTCTCCCTACTGTATGAACAATAATGGCCTCCAGATTATTTTTTTTTTCCTTCTAATCCCAAAAAACAATAGACCCAAGTCTTGTTAATGCCTTAGGTTTTTGTGGTTGGTTTTATTTTTTTCCCTAAGGTCTTTAATTGGGTGACTGAGTAAATGGTGATGCCTTGAAATGACCTAGAGAAAGTCTACAGAGAAGACGGCTTATGGTTAAAAGGAATGAGATTTGGATGCATTGGGTTTGAGCAACCTAGAGCCATTCAGTGGAGCGGCTCATCAAAGCTGAACACAGTAGTGGAATCCGGGTAAATGTCTTCTGCACTTCAGCTTTCAATTTGCATGTCATTGCATAGATTCAGCATTTGACACCCAAGAGTAGAGGGGGCTTCTCGGCTAGTAGAGGTAGCACAAAAATGCAGGGGTAAGAGTAGAATCCTGTGGACCAGCTTTTGAAGAAGAAAGAAGAGGAAATGTTGGAGTGGAGGAATGAGGGGAACTTACAGTGCAGATAGCGTATGGAAGTAAAAGGTCCAATTCTCCAAGAAGACATCATCACAATGATACAAGTATCTACGCACTGACTAATAAAACAAAAAAAGTGAGGTACGTGGAGTAGGAAACTTTAATGAAACTCTCATAAATGTTAAAACAAACAAACAAAAAGAAGTAATGGTAGAAAGTATTTAAATAATATGATTAACAAACCTGATTCAAAACTGCATATAGGGATACATATATAAAGAAGAGAATACATTATTTTTTCAAATGCCCTTCAAACATTGATAAAAATATGATCACTGGTTGACTACAAGGAAAAACATCAACATACTCCAAAATACACAAGCCATTTTCTAACCTTAATACAATAACAGTAGACATCAACAGCAACAACAACAACAAAAAGGATAGAATGGAGAAGCATGAATCCTATGTACTCAATTTTGATATGAGGACAATTAATGACAATTAAGGTTATGGGGGGGAAGCAGAAAGAGGGACGGAGGGAAGGTGGTGGGGCCTTGGTGTGTGTCACACTTTATGGGGGCAAGACATAATTGCAAGAGGGACTTTACCTAACAATTGCAATTAGTGTAACCTGGCTTATTGTACCCTCAATGAATCCCCAACAATAAAAAAAATAAATAAATAAACAAATAAGTACGCAAATACCTACTCTTTTGAAATGGAAAAACACTCTTCTAAAGAATTCTTGGGTACAAAAGGTAATTAAAATCACACTGGAGACAATTTAGAAGGATAGACTGAAACACTGAACTCAAAGCACTCTTTAAAGAATCAGAAGAATTTGGGGTAATGGAGTTCAAGAGACTAGAGGCTGGAGGAAGGAATATTCAACATCAGCAAGATGCGAAAAATAAAGACTGACATGTTCACAGGGTTTAGCAATAAGAAAGGTGCTGGTGACTTTGCCAGAATGATTTCAACAGACCAGGATAATTTGACTGTTGTATTTTAATAGTATGATTAACATGTTATTGGCAGGGAGAAAATGTCTAAAACAGTGAGGAAATGAAGATAAAAAGTTTAGAGCACTTTTTTTGAAATGTTTAGATGAGAACTAGATGAGAAAGAGAGAGAAAAGTACAAAAGTAACTAGATTAGGATTCAGAATCCACAGAGACTTGCTTAATTTGTTTATTCTTTTTGAATTGGAGACACTTAGATTTGTACACAGAGTAAGGAGATGGGGCCATTAGAAAGAAAATGAATAAACTTGAAGAGAGAAAACATTAAGTTTGAATGAATGTGGGACTAAACCAAGAAAGATGTAGAAGGGGTGTGGAGAATCACAGGTAGAGGGCTTGACCTGGAACAGGCAACAACACCTTTCATCCTCTCTGACTGCAAGAAAATAAATAAGGATGTTTATGGGCATAGGTAATTCATGCAGATGTGCAGGTTATTTGATCAGTGAAGGAAGGGGCAACCTCTTCTTCTGAAACTGAATGGCGTTGAGGTTGATAAGATCTGGCAATAAGATCTAAGCCCATAAGAATCAATGATAAGATTATTAAATACTGATTTATAAATATTAATTAATTTAATCCTATGAAGAAGTAACAACTTTATAAGGAAGGAATGTTTTTCTAAAACTTTTGATAGATACAGGGTACAGGTGGTTTTTGGTTACATGGATGAATTGAAGAGTGGGGATGTCTGGTTTTCAGCATACTCATGATGGAATAGTGCACATTGTACACAATCGATGTTTTTTTCCCTCAGGCCCCTCCTATCCTCCAGTGTCTGCTGACCACTCTATATGCCCCTCCATACACATAGCTTAGCTCTCACTTACGCACGGTAAGCGATAACGTGCAGTGTTTGGTTTTCCATTCCCGCCATTACTTCATTTATGTTGCTGCAACGTAATTATGTTGTTCTTTTTTAAGGCCGTGTGGTATTCCATGGTGAATATATACCACACTGTCTCTATCCAATCCTCCATTGATGGACACGTAGTTCAATTCCATGTCTTTGCATTCGTGAATCATGCTGTCATAAACAGACATCTGTATGTGTCTTTTTGACATAATTACTTCTCTTTCTTTTGATAGATACTCAATAGTAGGATTGCAGGATCAAATAGTAGGCCTACTTTTAGTTCTTTGAGGAATCTCTATCCTGTTTTCCATTGAGACTGTACTAATTTGCTGCATCTGTGCCAGCACCCATTGTTTTTTGAATTTTTAATAATGGCTATTCTCACTGGGATAAGGTAGGGCCCTATTATGGTTTTAATTTGCATCTCCCTGATGATTACCAATGTTGAGCATTTTTTCATACGTTTGTTTGGCATTTTTATACTTTCCTTTGAAAAATATCTGTTCATGTCTTTTACTTAATGTTTTAATGGGATTCTTTTTTTTTTTTTCTTGCTGATTTCTTTGAATTTCTTGAAGTTTCTGGATATTTGTCCTGTATGAGAGGAACAATTTGTGAACATTTCTTCCAATCCTGTAGGTTGTATATCTTACACCTAGAAAACCCAGAAGATTCTTCTAAAAGACCCTTAGATTTGATAAATGAAATCTCAGTAAATCTCAGGTTATAAAATCAATGCATGTAAAACAGTAGCACTGCTATACATCAATAACAGCCGATCTGAGGCTCAAATAAAATACTCAATACCATTTCCAATGTCTGGAAAAAATATGTCTTGGAATATACCTCACCAAATGAAGGATCTCTACATGAAGAACTACAAAATTCTGATAAAAGAAATTTTAGATAATATAAACAAATAGAAAATCATTTAATGCTCAGGATTGGAAGAATCAATATTATGAACTGTCCATACTACCCAAGCAATCCATAGATTCAATGCAAATCCTATAAAATACCAATATCATTTCATAGAATTAAAAAAAAAATCTTAAATTTCACATGGTTCCAAAAAAGAACCTGAAAAACCAAAGCAAAACAACATATCTGGAGGCATCACAAGACCCAACTTCAAATTATGTTATAGAGAATAGTAACCAAAACAGCATGGTACTGATATAAAAGTGGACTTGCATATCAATGGAACAGAATAAAGAATTAAGAAATAAAGCAAAATACCTACAACCAACTGATCTTTGACAAAGCAGATAAAAACATACTCTAGGGAAAAAAACACCTGCTCAATAAACGATGCTGGGAAAATTAGATAGCCACATGCAGAATAATGAAACTGAATCTCCATCTTATGCCACATATAAATACTAACTTAAGATGGTTTAAAGACTTAAATGTAGATCTGAAACCATAAAAATCCTAGAAGAAAATCTAGGAAAAAACTCTCTGGACGTTGTCCTATGCAAAGAACTCATGACTAAGTTCCCAAAAGCAACCAAAACGAAATTAAACAAATGGGAATTAACTAGAACGCTTTTGCACAGAAAAAAATATCAACAGAATAAATAAACAACCCATAAAATGGGAGTACTTTTATTATTATTGTCATCTTTAAAGATGAGGAGCTTATGGCCCATTCATGTTAAGTAAATCATCAAAGTTATACAACTAATGAAGTCAGAACCTAAGTCCAGGAAGGCAGGTTCTTAAATGTTACAGTTCACTACATAGATGCTGAATTAAGTCCATGTGTTCTCTCTCCCTCTCTCTTTCTGTGGAGGATTTAAGCTTGGGCACAAAATAGATGGGTTCATAAGAGCAAGCACGGCTGATGAAATGAAGCTGGAGCATCATGAACAATCATGCTGGAGTTTGCTGGAGTTCTGTTACTTCTCTTTACCACAGCCTATTGATCTCTGCTAGAGAAGTCACCGCAACCTGGCCCAATATGCCACCCCTCCATCGGGGTAATTTATAAACCTGTTGAGAGAGGCCGTGAAACTGATGAACCCAGCTGGCTTGTGGAGCAGGCCCCTGATTGATTCACTCCCACTTCTGTTCAGCCATTTCACCCTGATCAGGCCACGTAGCCTCGTGACCATATTCATCCATCACCCAGTAAATATCATCAACGCTGTAGACCACAGGCACCATCTTTCTATTTTGTTTTCTGTTTACTGGGATCCTGAAAGCTCGCTGGAGATTAGCTCGGCCCCCTCCCTCGCAAGCCACCTCACCGTGGCCATACCTATGACAGATGGGTCCAGGGAAGACACTGGTGAGCCCTCAAAATCTAACCTGATGCTTTTTCAGCTAAACCTTTCTAACTAGGACACGGGGAGGGGACAACAACAGAGTCCTGCGTCTACTAACGTTTGTCATACAAGCAAGTAAGCATTTTTAAACTTCTTCCTCTAGAGTAGCCATCAGAAAAATGCTCGGTGTGTCTTGAAATGCAGTGGTGTATCTTTCTGTTTTCCCTGGAACAGGCTTAATATGTCACTTGTAAACAACTACAAAATGCTGTCAGGGAGCCAGTGGAAGTTTCGCAGGGAGAGAACCCTGCACATTGTCATGGAATTGTACAGAAAACATGTAAAAAGAGTGAAAAGGGAGAGTGTAAAGAGAGCATGATGTTTCATCCATAAATCATAAGCAGATTGGTGTTTCAGCCTTCCCCACTCTGAAAGCCAGAAGTTAATCTTATCTTGAGCGAGACTTCACAAACCTCCTGCTGTCAGATCCCTGCCTTGGGGTCTGCTCCCTGGCAACCTGGCTGGCAGCACTTAGGGGTCTGCAAAATGGGAAGTTAACTAAGACATGGAAGGTACCAGAACTAATTACAGCAATGGGGATAATGGAGTGTTTTCTAAAACGCAACTAAGAACAAAATAAGAACTGTTTACCACGGAACAAGAATGGTCTAGTTAAGGAGATAATAATTCTCAAAAGTGATTCATTAAGCGTTGCAGGCACTGACCAAGAGTTGTGGAATCCCTTCCCCACCCCCACCCCCCAGTCTATGTCTGGACCTGCCCACCTGAGACTCGCTCCAGGGACAGTCACAGGCTGTCTTTCTGCTCATGTTCACCAGGTGTCAGAGATGATGTTCCGATAGAGAAACAGAAAAGGCGGGAAAAGGAAATAGAGGAAATTTTATAGAGGGAAGGGGCGAAAGGGTGATAAGAGACAGCTTGTTGAGAAAAGGAATAAAAGACACCTATGTCAGATGAGGGTCACCTGGAAAACATCCCGCCCATGCTTTCTTGGCCAGGAAGCCAGGTTGGCTCTGCAAAAAGGAACTAAAAGTTTACTCTCAAGGGTCTCATGAGTAGCCACTTGGCATTACTAAACAGTTATTATCCCACTTATGTGTGTAGAAGGCCTGTCCCCTCAGGCCTTTGAGTATACCACCTCATTGACATTTGACTGTCCTTTCTAAATACTGGATTTTACACATTTTCAAGATATCCTATTGATTCAATTCTTCTGGTTACCTCAATGGTACCAGAAATAGAAAAAGGTACTAGAAAGCAAGTAAAACACAGTGCTCTCCTCCGGGGGTGGGGGGTGCCTTTGATAATAAGTAAAGGCGTAAGAAGAGAGAAAGAAAGATAAATTAGTTCACGCTCTGGAAAGAATACACAAGCCAGAAGCCATTGTTACTGAAATTCTGGTCCGCGTATAAATCAGAATTGAGGGACAAAGAAATAATTTTTGTATCTCCTTAGAAAATCTCAATTAGCAAATGTTTGCTTCTCCTAAAGAGGTGTCAGGGATGCAGCTGTGGCCCTGGAAAATAAGTCCGCCCTCCTTCCTCCTGATTTCCGGTAGTTCTCAACAGTCAGGGCTGCTCAGCCAGTGAAAAAACAGCCTCCCTGGTTGGGCCGCCAGATGGGTCTCAGTCTCTTTTGGTGTCTGCCTTCCCAGCCAGGCCTTTCAAGACACTTGAACCAGAGGAGCCTCTTGGAGGTAGAACTTGAGTTAAGAAATAATTTACCTGTGGCTTTAAATGTAACGTCTGACTGTCTATGTTACATGTGCAGCTAAGGTCCCTGTCATTTGTCGCTCAGATCTCGGCATTTACAGATAATATGTACACGATATTCTCCGCCGTTAAAATTAAGCTTAATATGTTATTTAGAAGCGCAATCTCATTCTATTTCCCAAATGCTCTTTTCTCCTCAATTTAATTCCTAAAGTATACCTGATAAGCCCCCAGCAAACTGGGGATGTTGCTGGAAGTAAGATCTAGTGTAATTACAGAGAAAATCACCAAATCCTGCCCAGCATCTCCCTTCCCAAGTCTCAGGCTCAGGCTCCTCCTTACCTTGAACTTCAATGCCTGGCAGTCGTTAAGAATTGCTTGCCAAAAATCAGAGGTAAATTATGTGGAATTCACCAAGGCAGCACTTCTCTCTCCAGGGCTAGTTCCCACTTGGAGTCCCGCGGTTTTTAACCTTTGCTGTAACACAGTGTGCCTAGTTCATACCACCTAGGTGGCTCAGTTTCTCCAAATGTCAAGTGAAGGTAGTATAAAAATCGGGTAAATTAAATTAGGGAATAGCTCCTGAATGCTTAGGAAAACGTTTACTATTGTTATTATTTCTGAGATGAGCACGTCTTTAGTATAGTACATCAAAACATTAGTTCCGGGACCCACCCAGACTTTTCTTCAAACTACTAGTCTTTATGTAAATATGTGGCTGCCGTTCTATGGAGGAGAAAATGCGTTCCTGCAAAAGGAGTGGAGACAGCCTTAGCAAGGGGACACAGCACAGCCAACACAAGGTAGCCACAGATGGCAAGACAAGGTGGGTGCACAGAAACCTCACAGAGCCTGGGTCAGCTTGAAGCCACAGAGAAGCCACCATGATCCCAGCTGTTTACTGTAGGGGCCAGCAGAGAGGTGGGGGGTCAGTATGCCCCCCACATGTTTATTCAAGAGAAAAGTGAAATCAGCTATTTGTTTCTGCACCTCAGACCTACCCAAATGGGGTGTGGCTTTTCTCCTGCTGACTGGGAAGTCTGTTCTGAAAACACTCCAAAGATGCCTGTCCTGGGACAGAGTCACTGTCCCAAGGGATGACCTTCCTATGGGCAGAGTTCTTATGCGGAAAAGGCCAGATATAATAAGAACTTATTGCCAAACTTACTCTGGCAGGTATCAGAAGTCTTCAGAACTGTGTGGCTTCTCTGAGCCATTCAGCAGCCCAGCCACAGGGATCTTAGCTACATTTACCGCGTTGTTCCTCAGTCTCCACGTCTAGCTCAGTTCTGTCGCCAGAGTCACACTCTTGATTATATTCTTTGCTGTCTCGGTTCTGCTGACATGTGTTCCTAAATGGAACAATTAATTCAATAAATCCCACTTCATTTCTGTTGACCAGGATTTTTCTTGTTGTGGTGGCATCCCTCTTGTTATGAGAATCGCTATTATTCATTTCATCGTATTACTAATAATGCCCTATCTCATAGCAGAAAGCATCACAGTTACAAACTTGCTGAAAAGTCGTCTTATCACAACCTGCCTGCATCTCTTAACAGCCAATCCGGCAGGAAACTATAAAAAGAGCAGAGACCGTGTCGCCCATCATCTTGTGTACTTAATGTGTCAGGAAAGAACATTTACTCAGAACCGCAGGGTGCAGGGCGGTGTGACAAGGACAGAGAATGTATGGGCTTGCTCTGAGACCCCCCACGTACCTCCAAACTCAGCACCCAGGCTAGCAGCTGAGTTGCTGGGAAGATGGAACTCTCAAAGCCCATGTGCCAAGAAGGGTTGCTCTACCACAAATGGGAAGGAAACAGCAATAACAAAAAGCTCAGAGCAGATGCGACGAAATCTTCAGAGGTCTGGAAGAAGTTTGGGATGAAAAGAATGGTATCTGAGGAGCTTTGTAAAGGGTGACAGGTGTCTTCTGCTCCACGAATCTGAGCCAAACAAAACCTTCAGAAGTTCAAATATAATGCCATGTCCAGAGCCACTGGGATGCTCCATGGGGTGGGATGGACAGTGGGCTGCCAGGGGACCAAAGAGTAGAAACTAATTTGCAGGAAATAATAAATATGTGTCGGGTGGCTCTGCTCTAGTGACCCCAGGGGTGGGGAGAGACTCAGTTTATTCATCCTAATTGCCATTTGAATAACTCCCCATGTGGCCCGTCAGTCTTTATTCTGTGAGAAGTTGTCAGTGCAACTCTTGGCTGGACAGGTTTGTTATCAGCAAGTGGTTTACAGCCTCTGGGCTGTGCATTAATTAAAAGGGCTTTGTCCTCCTTCCCCCTATTCTTAGGTTATAACTGGGTTATAGCTTTCATGTGAAAGTGAGAGGGGGGAGGGGGGCTGAGGGAGGGTGATTGGTGGGATTACACCTGCTTTGCATCTTACAAGGGTGTACGTGAAACTAGTAAATGTAGAATGTAAATGTCTTAACACAATAACTAAGAAAATGCCAGGAAGGCTATGTTAACCAGTGTGATGAAAATTTGTCAAACGGTCTATAAAACCAGTGTATGGTGCCCCATGATCGCATTAATGTACACAGCTATGATTTAATAAAAATAAATTAATTAATTAATTAAAAAGGGGGCTTTGTGCCGGGCCTCATTCATTAGCACGCTGCTTCCTTAATCACTGCCTCTTCAGCCACCAGGACAATCTATAAATCTCCTCGAATATGAAATAATGAAGTGGAATGGTTCAATTTATTACAATGTAATAAGTCAGGATAATGGGGGGTGGACAGGGCAGCACTAGAGCGGGTTGCCTGCCTCCAAGTTCTCCCTCCTCATTGCCTGAGGCACCGGGACCCTCCTGGGCCCTTTGCTTTCTCTTCCAGACAGCACAGACCCTGGGAGAAAGAAACCCCACAGAGGAACAGAAGCACCCCCATAGGGTGCAGGGCTGACGCCACCTTCATAAAGCTTGAGTCTGTGGAAGAGACCAGGAGGGGGCTGGCAGGGACACCTCCCCTTCCTGTGAGGAGGCTGCCCAGGCAGAATCACATGCCCACGGAGACACGGTGAGGAAGGACAGATTCCAGCTCAGTTCTTCTTACAGAAGCCAAAACCTTCTGGTCCCCACAGGGGCCCCATCCACCCTGCATCCAAATCACCTACAGAGCTTTTAAAAACGATTAGTCGGGGTGGCACCTGTGGCTCAGTGGGTAGGGCACCAGCCTCATATACCAAGGGTAGCGGGTTCAAACCCAGCCCCGGCCAAATTGCAACAAAAAAATAGCCAGGTGTTGTGGCAGGTGCCTATAGTCCCAGCTAATCGGGAGGCTGAGGCATGAAGATTGCCTAAGCCCAAGAGTTGGAGGCTGCTGTTAGCTGTGTGAAGCCACAGCACTCTACCAAGGGCAATAAAGTAAGACTCTGTCTCTACAAAAAAAAAAAAAAAAATTAGTCGTCTATTTTTTGAGACTTTGGAAAAAAAAAAAAGTTAACTGATGACTCCATACTGAACCTCAGAGTCAGAGCATTCTATGATAGACATACTCTTACTTGACAATGTGAATGTTACTTTTTTTGCATTATTATTATTATTATTACTATTGCTCAATATTTCGTTGCAACAATCATCTGATTTCTTTTCTGAATGTATTTATCTTTGTTCGTTTTTTATGAGGTTTTTGTTTCTAGTCCTTATCTTAAACATTGTTATTGTTATTAAATTTTAAGCCTTTTTAATTTCGTGAAGGCAAAAAGTGGAAACCAAATAAACATATGTATATGTATGGAGAAAATTAAAAAAAAAAAAAAAAAACGGGATGAACTCCAGTGGGTCACTAGGGTGAAGTCTGGGTATCAACAGTTATCAAAAGCTCCTTGGTTGAGTCTAACATGTAGGCCCTTGACAGCCACGGGCTCCATCCACCCCATAGTACTCCCTGGAGTGATAGTTAGTTCCCAGATCCTCTCCTAGAGGGCTGGTTTGGTTGATTCATTTTGGGGTGCTGGATCCAAGAATCAATATTTTTATCAAGGTCCCAGAAAGATTCCTAGGATAAGACACCTTTGGAAAGCACTGAGCTGCCTCTGCCAAAGCCCCGCCTTGCTATCTTGTCCCATTTCCTCCTGAGCCAATGAGGGTCAAATTCTTTCTCTCACTATAGGACATGTGGTGGGTGCCATTTATGTGACTGACACACTTCCACAAGGAAAGCAGATTTTTTTCCTAAGGCTGTGATAAATATAATAAACTACATGACTGTAATTTTCTGCAGGCTAACTATAAACTCCTGCCTTCTTTCATTCAGTGATTCTTAACCCATGGACCCAAGGGCTGTCTCAAGTGGCTCTAGTGGCTTATTAAGGTGGACATTCCAGATTCTGTCCATTCTACCCTTACTCCCCATCTCTGAGGACGGCCTGTGACCAGAAACTAGAAGCACAGCCCACCTCTTAGATGAAATCAATGACGCTTCAGACCAGAGCCCTGTGCCAAAAGGAGTCGACAGAGTGCCAGCCCTGGGAGGCAGACGTTCAGGGATTTACTCTCACCAAAAGTTCCCCCATGCCTTCCAGGAACAACAGCCTGGGTTTTACATTTGTCAAGAAATAACCCGCAGCTGACGCTGAGAAGTGGTCAGCACTGATTTGAAGAGGAGCCGGCTGCGTCATGGCAGCTGCCCAGATGCAGGTGTTTGCTGCCTGCGCTGCTGAGCACTTTCACCCCTCAGCTCCCAGACGTGTCCGGAGGCCAACAGATGCGGAGCTCTGGTGTGCCGGCTCCCTTGACATCCTTTGCAAGGAAGGGGTAGCTCTGCAGCTTCACAGACAGGTGTGCTCCACCTGGCCTCTCCAACCTATGCCCGGCGGACAAGAGTCTTCTACTAATTTGGGGCCCAGAGTAATTCATTCAGGAATTTCTAGGTAAATATCCCAGCTATATATGCTGCCCCCAACACAAGTGCTTCCGACTAGCTTTTGTTCCTTTCTCCCTGTTTCATCAGTCTGCTCTGTTATAACCCCTTCAATTATATTCTTTCCAACATCTTAGTTTCTTAGTTAAACTGGGATGAAATCCTCAAAGTACTCCAAATGATCATTGTTTTGTCTTTGTCATAGCTTAACAAATAAATCTAGGTTTTCTCTCAAGAAAAATAAAAAAGATTCTCGTCCGTCTTCTGGAAAGACAAGGGCAGGAAGGTCCCAGGAGCCAACACCGTCCTCCTCAGGGCTCCAGTAAGCAGGTGTGCAGCGTGCTGGGGGGCTTGGGGCTGGGCAGCACAGGCCAGGACAAGCCTTGCCTTGATGGCATTTCCCTGTTGGAGAGAGACACCTCCAGGAGCTGTAAGCCTGGGACTGTACATGTGGCTCTAACCAACTCGGGATCTAAATGCCATTCAACCAGGAAAACGCATGAACAAGGTCGATAGCAAATAGCACTGCTGCTTGCCCTGAGGGCTATCAGTCAGCCCACCCCACGTGCTCTGCCTCTCCTTTCTCCCTCCGTGTTACTAGATAACACCATGCAGACTGACTATCCTTATCCTCTCAATAGTCATAGGTTGAAGCCTTAGCCCCCAGTGTGATAGTATTCACAGAAGGACCCTTTGGGAAGTCATCAGGTCATGACAGTGGAGCCCTCACAAATGGAATTAGTGCCCTTCTGAGAAGAGACAGGATACAGCTGCCTCTTCCTCTCTCTTTACCTTTCTTTCTCCTTCTTTTCGCTCCCCTCTCCCTCTCTCCATCTCTCTGCCATGTGAGGACACAGGGAGAACACAGCCATCTGCAAACCCGGAAGCAGGCCCTCACGAGACACCCGATCTGCCAACGCCTTGATCTTGGACTTCCCAGCTTCCAGAACTGTGAGAAATAAATGTCTGTTGTTTAAGCCACCCAGTTTATGGTAATTTGCTATAGCAGCTCTAGCTAAGACATAGCACTTATCACCTCATGTGCTCCTACATTTATAGATTTATTGAGTTTATTTTCTATTATCTCTTTCCTGTTGCTAGCAAATAAGCTCTGCCAGGGCAGGGATCAGGGCTTCTTTTGTTTACTGATATATCACGACTATTTCCAGCGGTGCCCGGCACATAGTAGGTGCTCCATAAATACTCAGAGAGTGACAGGAAGCACAGGAGGGAACGGACAGTGGGAAGGGGAGTCACCCATCTTCCCAGTGGGAAGAAGGGAGACCCACGAGGGAGGGAAAGTGTGTGCACTTCTCACTCCTTGTCTGTTCCAGGTATTCAGGGGGCTCTGGACTGTCTTTGGTTATTTGTTTTTGTTTTAAACTTTGAATTTTTTAAATGTTAATACAATTCACATCTGCATGTCTGAGTCATTTCGGTTTCTTCACGGTCCAGTCAGAAGGCAGGGACTGCTTCAGTCTCTCTGCCTTGTCTTTGTCTGTGATGACCAAGGTATAAAGGTATCTGCTGCACTGAACTTTAAACTTCACGTTGTCCTTCTTTTTCTTGATCTTGGCAGATTCAGCATTCTTCCATGTGGCTGTGAGCAGCAAGTCCTTGATTTCCACAATGTTTTGAGGTACAGTGACCAGGCATACGGGGAGAGGGCACAGACCTTCACCCCTCTACCCTAGAGAGACCTGGACTATCTCTATGATGTGTAAACTGAGAATCCACAAGGTCATCCTGCCGGCCAACCTCAGGTAGCATCCGCCACTCTCTTTGGTAAAGACCTTGTCACTTACATTCCTTGTTGGCTAAGGACGTTGAGCCATCAGACCCCCAATGAAATATTGGAAATATTGGTTATTCTTGCGCTACCAGGTGACAAATAACTGCTTAATAAATCACAAACGATAAAATATTGCAGAAAAACCCAATGTCAATTTTAATACTTTAAAATGATTGATTAGCATGCCCCTGCTCTGTTTGCAGTATCTGTCATTTCCCTTGTTCCCTCATGAATGAAGAAGAAGAACTTGACAATGTGAGTGAAGGGACAGGGGAGGCTGGCGGGATGGGCGGGATGGGATGAGTGATGTCAGCACAAGCAGAATCAGAAGAGAAAGGACACCCCTGCTCTGGGTCATGGAGATGGCACCAGATTATTTCTATGTATTCCTGAGTCCCTATTGCCTTCCCCCTTCCAGAAGATCTCAAAGCCTTCTATGAAGGTTTTCTCATGCTCCACCCTGCCTTCTAAGAAAACCTCGTGTTGATCCCCACCAGACTATATGGAGCACCTGCCCATAATGTGGCAGCTGTGACCCAGGAGATGAGGCCAATGGCAGTGGTGGGATGGATAGATGGATGGGTCCAGTTGCTGGTTTACAGGGCTCCTTTTCTCACTTGGCCTTCCGGCTCCCCTGTGGACTCTGCCCTCATGCTCTCTGACCACAGGGACCAGAGCCATCCTCAGAGAACATGAGGCCTGGTACAACCCATCCTGGATAGTGCAGGGCTCATCCAAAATAATTGCAATTATTAAGAGGACACCCCACTCCTAGCAGCTTTCATTTAAAGATAGGAATTTCAAAATCAAATCAGAAAGACACTCAGAAAGGGGAGAGGACAGCCTTTTGCACACACCCCATGCACTCACTCAAGCCCAAAGTGGTGATGGTGTTTCCTGATCTTCCCGACAAGGAAGGAGTGTGCCAGGGGCTGTAATCCCACAGGTGCTCCATACACAGTCATGGAGTGAATGGGAATGCTGCAAATGCTTTCTCTGGCACTTAGGAAACAGGAGGCTGGGACCCTGGAGCTGCCCACTCCAACACCGCACATCCAGCGTGAGCTGTGTGGCTTGGAGAAGACACATGTCCTCTTGTGCCTCCATTTCTTCAGCTGGAAAATGGAAAATCATAACAGGACCTCCCTTACAGTATGGCTCTGAAGATTGGAAGAATATACACAGGCAGAGTGCTCAGAGGCGCCTGGCAGGCAGGCGGGCCAGCAGCAGACTCGCCAGCTTATTTGGAGTCAGTGGGCTGTGGGTTCAAGCCCTGCTCGGCCCTTTACCAGCTCTGTCTCTACTCTCCCTCTGAGTGATGAGATTATTCAGGCTCCCAGTCTGTGAATGGAGTGATTACAACCACACCCAAAAGCAGCTGAGAGGAATCAATGATGACAAGATACACACAAAATTCGGGGCCCGGCACGTCGTTAGAGCTCACAAACAGTACTAATACTAATTACGGTCAGTATTAATCGCCAGAGCTAGCTGGCCTAGCAACCTCACGGGGATTTGTGTGTTTGTGACCTGGATCGTGTGACAGAACAGGATACACAAAGTGAGACTGGTCTCCTGGAGGCCGTCAGAATTTGGTCTGCCTCAGGCCTACAGTTCCCTGAATTACCAGAGGCAAATTGTCCAGGGTCCATTCATTTCCCTCATTTCCTGTTTCCAAAACACAAAGACTAGAGAGGCAGGATGTGGGTGAAATTCCTTTGCTCCCCTGACCCCCACAAAAGACAGGGACAGAAATGTGACAGGGAAGTAGGAAAAGGGAGTGTCAAGCAGAAGGCAGGGACACTCCACCCAGCAACACACTCAGCTTCAGTTTGTAGAAAGACCTGCCAACCCAAGGGGTTGCTTTGTGAATACAGGTGTATTCACACTGAGAGCACAAAGCCAGCCACTGGTTCACAAACCTATTCTGTAATTCCAGCTATTAAAATCAGCTTAAAGAGAAATCAAATCTTATTTAGCAGGGATTGCAGGGGTCTTCTTGGACTATTTTAAAGTTTCATATTCATCTAAGGAAACAGGCTCTAATTCTCCAATGTTGGCTGTCTTGAAGGCAATCCCATTTCCAAACTTATTAAACATCCATTTAAAGGGACAAGGAGGGCTTGTGAATGTTCCTCCCTAGACAGCAGTGGGGCTATGAATGATTTGCTAAGTCAAGGGAAACCACAGGGACAGGTGGATCATTCCCTGAAATTTGCATATGAAACACGGTTGTCTCTGCTTTGCTCCCAGTAAAAAAGAAGCAAGCAGAATTTGGCAGAGGGTCTTTACACATCCTCAGTTCACAAGGTCAGGTTATACACCTGCACAAAAGCAGGCAGTCTCGCAGTCACTGGATTGTGGAAGAAGGTACTTTGCATGCCAGCCTATGTCAGCTGTCTTCATCATGGTCATGTTCCCTCCCAGGACCCCATGAACTCTCAGAGGCTCCTTCCATGGGAACACTACTCTGAAGTTAGGAAAGCCAAGTTCTTTTACAAGCTATCAAATATATGGATGTGTTAAATTTTAAGTATCAAAGTTCAAAAGAGCCAGCTACCATTTGCTTACCTAATTCTCAATATATGTCTGCTTAGTAGCTAAGAACTAAATAGGCCTAAAAGTAAAAACATGACCTTGAAGGTCAGTAAGCTGGCAGAGGAGAAATCAAATCAGGTCTCCATGCTCCCAATTTGATGGCCCACAACCAGATCAAATTACTTGTCTTCCTTCCCTTGGAAGTACAATTCTTCATCTCCAAATCCTTAGAATTCTCACAATACCTCTCCAGAACATGGCCAGGCAGCCTTTAGCCTAATTATCCTCTGCAACTACAGGTGAAGAGCAGATTTTTATTCTGTATTTTTATTGATCAGAAACCAAACTTCTTAGATCTTTCCAGGAATGATGCTGTTTGAATCCTTCCAAAAATAGAATGCATACATCCCTATTCTCAAGCTGTATGAGAATTGCAATGCTAATGTGGGTTTCTGAAAATTATAAGCAATGGGTCATTCTTTGGGCCTAAGATTCAATATACCCAAGCAAAAATGTCCCCTACATTCCCTTTAATTACCATTCACTTCCTGTATACCTCCTTTTCATCACTGCTGATTACAGATACATCCATGTCTGAATAATATCTTCCCACTTTATAATCAGACAACTACCACTTACTCTGATAACCTGAGACACTCTGGGTATGATTTTGCCTGCAGAACACTCAGTCTGCGATTGGTCTCTTTCAGGAGGTAGGCGAATTACCATACCCTTGGAGGCAGAAAGCTGACTGGAACAACATACTAAGAAGATGCCCTACCCCAGGTAAGACTCCAAGGATAGCTCTAAAATAAACACTTGCTGTTGAAAGTTCCCATCCGGATGCTGCCATGGAGGGGGGTGCTGCATTCATCCACCCCAAAGCTCAAGCTTCTCAGCCTCAGACTCACAAGTCTTCTACAACAAGCCAGCCTACTAAAGGGATCTATTTGCATGACAAGAATCATTGTTTCTTGACTTTGTAACATCATATGACCCTCTGGTTTAAAATTGCCCCACCTAAAAATTCACTGGATTCAAACAGAGGCTTTGTTAGAGAACAATTATGAGTGTCCCTCATTTACAGATGAGGACAGAGAGACCAGAAGACCCAGCCCTGTCACAGCAGAGGAAACCAGGCCCTCTGGGATGGAACCTGAGTTTGTGTAATGGGTGTGAGGTCATAAGGCAGAGAGGCGGGTGAGTCCCGGAAGTAGGCCTAGCACCTGCCAGAGACTGGGTTTCTAGCACCAAATCTACCACCCCACAGTCACGATGGATATGGAATCTAAATTCTCCAGGGTGGTGTTCTCAACTCAGCTGTAAATTGGAGTTGCGTGGGGAGCTTTGGCAAAACTGGTGCCTGGGCCCACCCCCAGCATTCTGATATAACTGGTCTGGGTGGCAGGAGTTTTTAAGTCTCTTCTAAGTGATATTTCATGCACACACAGTTGAGAAGCTACTTCTCTAAGGCCTTAGTTTCTCCTCCTGTGAAAGGACAGTGGCTATATGCATCTCCTAAGATTATAGTCCTGCTAGCAAAATACAAGCTAGGCTATATGAAAAAAAAAATACTGCGTCAGGAAATAATCTATGCATTTTAAAGGTATCAAAGGGGAATGCAGGAGCGTTTCCAAACCACTTGAGATTGGCCTCCAAAATGGTCTTCTCTCTTTATAACTTGCGTACAGGGGTCTAGGAGGGCTTTAACATCTAGTGGACATTAACAAATGGGGTAACTTTGAGTAGAAAACTTTCCTCTAAGTTTCCTAGCAGAGTCAGAATTTGACATCAAGAGGACAGTTTCCAGACATCACTATATAAACCAGATTCTTCCAGGCCACATGCTCTGCTCGCTGGTTCACATGGCCTGCTGGACTCTGAGCTGGGTGCTACAGTGCGTGGGAAGGTGGGCCTCTGCCTCCTGGTGCCTGCACCCTAGGTCATCCCAATTGTCAGTGGTGTCAGCAAGCAAAGGCTATAAACGCTAAGAGGAATCCCCCAACTGAGTGACACTTAATTTTCTTTTCTTTCTTTCTTTTTTTTTTTGTAGAGACAGAGTCTCACTTTAAGGCCCTTGGTAGAGTGCCGTGGCCTCACACAGCTCACAGCAACCTCCAGCTCCTGGGCTTAAGCGATTCTCTTGCCTGAGCCTCCAGAGTAGCTGGGACTACAGGCGCCCGCCACAGCACCCGGCTATTTTTTTGTTGCAGTTTGGCCGGGGCTGGGTTTGAACCCGCCACCCTTGGCATATAGGGCCGGCGCCCTACTCACTGAGCCACAGGCGCTGCCCTCTTTTTTTTTTTTTTTTGAAAGAGAGTGTCACTCTGTGCCATGGGTAGAGTGCCATGGCATCATAGCTTACAGCAACCTCATCATTGCTTAAAGCAATCTGTCTCCTGGGCTCAAGCCATCCTCCTGCTCAGCCTCCCAAATAGCTGGGACTACAGGTGCCTACCACAATGCCCAGCTAATTTTTTTTCTATTTTTAGTAAAGTGTGTATGTGAGGGGTCTCACTCTTGCTCAGACCTGTCGCTCTTGAACTCCTGAGCTCAAGCAATCCACCTGCCTCAGCCTGCCAGAGGGCTAGGATTATAGGCGTGAGCCACTGCACTAGGGGAGACACTTAATTTTCCCCAAAGTGTTTACTTCACAGGAGAGGAGGCATTTGGCCTGAGCTTTGAAAAAAAAAAGAGTACAAATGTGCTATAGAGACTGGGTTATGTCAAAGACATAGAGGGGTCAAACACTAGTGTATTCAGTAGAGGGTGAGAATTCTGACTGCTATGCCAGGGCACCTGGACTTCTTATTCCCATTTTACATTTAAGAAAACCGATGCTCAGAGAGTTTAAGTGACAAGGTCAAGGTCATATAACAGTAGAGACTTACATATGGCTTTTTAAGCAAGGACATAGCATTATTGTATTTTTCTTTAGAAAGTTAATTCAGAGAACAGCTGGAAGAAAAACTGAAGGCAGAGAGCCCAGATATGCAGAAGCACAGGGAGTGATGATATAAGGCCTGAATTAAGGTATTGGCCAGGAGGGTGAGGGAGAGACATCAGGAGTGTTTGACGATGAGGGTGTGAGAGAGAGGACACCTGGGTTACTGCACAAACACTTCTTGCAATGCTGTACCTGAGCCGAGACCCTGAGGACCCAAAGCCTGCCTGTTGGTGATTCTGCACTTCCACCCATCCTATGTGCTTGACCACTGGTGCTTCCTAAACTCTGAGATTGATGCAAGTTGGTAATCACTTGAAAATTTCCAATTAAATGCAAAAAAAGAAAAAAACAAGTGAATCTATTCTTTCTTTTGACTGCTCTATTGATTAAAATGAATGTCTGTGCTGGGCCCACTGAACCATGAAAAGCAATCTGTCTTAGATGGGTAACAGATCGTTAGAAAATCATTGGGTTGAAGGAAAGAGTCAAGAAAAAAAAAAACTTGCACAGATTCACGTGTGGGGGTGTCAGTGTGCCTATCTAAGCTACATGGCTGTGGATAGATATGTGCATTTCTATATATAGGGGACATATGCCACATACTTCAATCAGCAATCATGAGCCAAAGGCACAGGCAGGATTCCTGACAGAGTGGCACCCGTGATGGCTCCTCAGCCTCTGAAGGATCCCACATGGGGTACATGTGGGCGGGGACAGGGGAGTGAGGGGCAATTCAGATAATAAATTCAGCTCTCAAGCAGCTCCTGTCTGATGTATGAGTTTGACAGAACCTGCAACATTGTACTTCAAGACCATTCTCTGAGAAATTTGGAAAAACAAGTGGCATTAATATGTATGCTTCTAATTTCATCAAAATGTTAGTTTGTGAGAGCTATTCTACATACAAGAAACCTTTTGCTTAAGAAAAGGGAAAAAAGGAAAATAAGAAAGAATGAACTCTCTGCAATTCCCCGCAGCAAATAAAATAAGCTATGGTCAATCTGCAATGTATATGTACCCCAGAGTTTAAATCATAATCAACCCATCTGTAGAAGATGATTCTGAAATGACATGTTTGTGTCCCCCCCCCCACACACACACACACAAAATCCCCTTCAATGGGGCAAGTGTGGGGGGAAAATGGGAGCCTTCCATCAAAAGAGTCAAGTAAAAATGAAGGGGGAAGGCTCTCCTGCCTGCCTAGGACAGCTTTCTCAGCCAAGTGTTCACCAGCTAAGGTACCAAGATTTGCACTAATACTCTCCTCACGGTCCGTGACTTGTCTTGAACATCTACACTCCCTTCTTCTGGAGCTTCTTCTCTGAGGCGCAACCATTCTTCATCCCAACCTTATCTCTCTTTCCTTCCCAGGGGCCCTCACTCTCCCACCAACATGGAGAACGCCTGGTTTCAGAACACTATGTTGGTTTATGCATTTACTGGAATGGGGGAGCCTGTCATCTCAGACCACAAGCAGAGAGGGAAGCTTTGAACACAGCACTCTCTGTCTTCCAGGTCCAAGTCTGAGGAAATGAAGATTCCATCGGAAAAGGCCTTCGAGTACTCTCTACCAGTCCCATAACGGATTTCCTCTTTTCTTGCTAGCTGGAGCACATTGCTTAAACTTTCTGGGCTTCAGCTCTCTTATCTCTAAAATGGGATTAATAATTACTGTGATAGGAGCTGTCGATAACACAAATTGACTTATCCTATTGATGAAGTGAAAGGTCTTCTGAAAATCTGAAAGCAGGTTTTGATTTGCCGTTGGTTAGCATATGAGATAGGAAAGCTGGTTGTTTTCCCACCTTCAGTAGCTTATGGTAAGGCCTCGTTGATTAAACACATATAAAATTCTTGGAAAAAACTTAATGCATTTTCTTTGTTCGGGTGCTAAAACATAATGCTAGAAAAATGTATTTTCTCACAAAAAGTAAGAAAGATCATCTCACCACTGATATTATTAAATACTCAGAATTAAATACTAAATCAAGAACTCAATACAGAGATACAGCAAGTAAGAAAAGGGACTTCCCAAAAAAGTCTTGGGAATGAAAACAGGCCATGTCTAAACTGCAATGGAAAAGGAGACAAGTGATCCTTTCAAAGTTCCCTTTATGTCAGGGTCCCTGTGCCTCCTATTTCTGGAGACTCTGCTGGTGCTGGGACTACAAACAGACAGGGACCCTGCCATGGACAAGCAGGCCAGGGAAGGTGACACCAAAGCCTGAACGGTCCTTAACACAGAATAGGCACTCAATGAGGGAAAGGAAGAACTTGAGAATGAGTGAATAAATGAAATCTATGAAAATAACACACACCTATCACTTGCATAAGAAATGCTTTTGAGAAAAACTCTGCTCATGTGGGAAGTCCGTTACCCTTTTGAGTTCACTTAACCTTTTATTTCAATGCACATAAATAATTATTTAATACACATTAGTAGGTGTAAAGCAGGTACAACAATTATTAGGCATTTCTGAATGCCTGTAGGATATTCTAATTCCCAGAAAGTTTTAATGCATCTCTCTCTGGAGAGTGTTTGCTCCATTTTTGTTATCTTTCCTTTCTTTGTAAATTTAAGGATTTTAATAGATCAAATTTGATTTAAAAAAAAATAGTGACCCCTAATAATTTTCTAGAATATAAGTCTAGAAGACTCTTCTAAAGAGTCTGAAAATATATTAAATGGTACATTTATAAAGAGTTAATTTGATGCCTCTTTTAATTTTTCCCAATCAAGATGTGCCATCCTCCGGTTTAAATAGCTATCAATAGCAACTGCATATGGATTTATCCCTCGATGAAGTTAAAGATTTTCTGAAAATCTGGAAATAGTTTCTGAATCCCTGTTGTTGTTATTTAGCCTCTGGGACTTGTGAGTTGTTTTTCTCACTATTTTTTTCATCTTAGAATTCTAGTCTGAAGAACAACTTGCCTTTTCCTTAAATATACGAATACAGGAAGTGCAAGAGAAGTTATCATGCAGTCAGGTTGGGCAAAGTTTTATCATAATGAAGCTAAAATGAAATTCCCAAATTGCTCTGGGGGAGAGGAACGCCTTGATATTCCACTTGTGGGCAAGTGTCTCTGTGCCAAAAATAAAGTTCTGTCAACTTCAGTACCAGGGAAATCAGAGTTTCTGCTTATAGCAGCAGCAGAATCATTAAGTAACACGGAGGCATTTGGGTTGTATGCAATTGCGGCAGCCGCGCTGGATGATCTTTAATGGGGTTTGGAGGGGACGCAGAGGAGGTTCATTCTTAAACTCTTTGAATATCTCTTCCCAGTCCTGTGTGTGTAAATGCGCGTGCGTGCGCCTGCACCCACATATGAGTATTGACTTCAGCAACAGAGAACTGGCTTAATCATAAATCTTATTTATGGACACCCCACATCACTGGTTCATACACAGCCCCATTTGTGTGCCATTTCCTTCTCTCCCACTAGCAACCAGTGGAACATCTTTGGGGGGTGGGAGGGAAAGAGGCAGACATTTATAGATGTACCTATACACACACACACATATATTTCTTTGCTTATATGTGTGTATGTTCTTGTAAAACATGTCATTTTATTTGTTGACATTTTTTTTACTTTACCCATATTGTATTGTGCTACAGACCTCGCTTCCTACACTGAACACCATGGTTTTGAGATCTAGCCACGCTGTACTGGGTAGATCTGTTCTGTTGCTTGTAAACGCGTATTGTCATTCATAGTGAGAGTCCCCATGCTTTATTTATCCTTTCCTCCATCAACATACATCTCTCCACAACCGTGAACAATACTATGAAGAACATCCTTGTGTGCGTGCCTGCCCTGGCCTGCAAAAATCTTTCTGGGTTATATACCAGGAGGTAACTGCTTGATTGTGGGATATGTGTACACTTAATGTAAGCCAGGACTGCGAGATAGCTCTGCAGGAGGGTGGCCTCCATCTGTGCTCCTCACAGGAGGATTTCTGCATCCTCACACCCTCACTGACATATCACCCAGCTTCCTAACCACTGCCAATTATATGGGAGCATCAAGTCTACTTAATTTCAAATAACTTCTGGCATCTCTTTATATTGCTTATTAGTTTTAATTTGGTTTCATCCTATACAAATTTGCTACTCATATCTCATTTTTCTTTGGGGGTTCTTGTCTTTCTCTTGCTAAGTTGTAAGAGTTTCTAGGTATTACTCTCTAGTTTGTCATCTTAATCTGTTCCTGCAGATTTTATCTACCATATCTTGTTGAACATACAGCTTTAATCTTGCTGTAGTCAAATTTTACCTTTAGGTAGTTTTTGTACTTTAGGTATTTTAAAAAGTCTTCCTGGCCTGGAGTTACAAAGATTCTCCTAGTATTATTTCCTATTAACTTTAAAGCTTCTTTACCTTTCAGATTCTGTAATTAATCTGGGGTCTACCTTTGTATATGGTTTCAGGTAGGGATCCAATTTTATTTTTCTTCATGGAGAAAGCCATCTCCCCAGTCACATCTATTAAAGAGATAGTTTCTTCACTATTGTTTTTAGAGCCACATATAAGATTTATGAAGTAATTGGTTCTATTTTGCTCCATTGGTCTATTTGTCCTTACATCCACATGTTTTAATTACTATGACCTTAACACATCTTAACATAGGAGAGCAATGTTCCCCTTTTTTTTTTTCAGTTTTTGGCCGGGGCTGGGTTTGAACCCGCCACCTCCGGCATATGGGACCGGCACCCTACTCCTTGGAGCCACAGGCGCCGCCCAGCAATGTTCTTTTTTAAAATATACTTAGCTATATACACAGACATTTTTCCTCTCAAATTTTAGAGTAAGTTTACTGAATTTTTTAAAAAATTTCAGCTAGTACTTTGATTGAAAATGTACTAAATTTGCAGGTTAATCTAGGAATATTGACAACCTTATTATGATAAATTATACTATTCAGAGTATGAAATGATTCAACCTATTATACATTTGGATCATTTCTACATACCCATAATAGATTTTTATATTTTTTCCATAATAAACACATAGTGTGTTCTTGGCTAATTACCACATATATTATTTTTGTTTGGGTTATTACAGGTAGTATCTTAAATTTTAAAAATATTCAGATGGGTTACTCCTAGTATACAGAAATGGATTTGATCCTTTTAAGTTAATATTATATCTGCACACTTCACTTGCCTCTGCTTTTAGTTACAATGTTTTAATTCTATTAGGTTTTCTTTATATAGGATCATAATATCTCCCAATACAATTTCTAATCTCCCAATCATTTTCCTTCTGATTCTTGGTTCATATTTATTCTTTTTAAAGAAGCATTTTAAAACACGTGCTTCAATTCATACTAATTTGGGGTCAGTTTAACTCACAATATTTGTTATCTCCCCGAGATTCGATTGGTACTTCTCCTTTAGGGACATCTCAACATCCCCATTCATTTGGGAGAGTCCTGTAAAATTTCCAGAGATTTGACTAAAATACCAATCTCATTCTGGGATGATGAAATAAAAGCAGTTAAAGAAACATTTATTACAGGAATATTGGAACTTTTTTTTTTTTCCAAATCAAAGGGTAGAAATAAATTGGAACTTTTTTCCCAAATCAAAGAGTAGAAATAAATTTAGATATGATGTTGTCGCTATAGCTATTTCCTGAATGCCTGCCTGGGGGGTGATTGCTGCATTCCGAATTGTCTATACATAGATAAATACTATTTCTTCAACGAGCCACATCCCCTCTTTAAACCATTCTCTACGCATGCTCTCATATCATTTAGCAGACCTTTGTAGGGGGTACTTTCCCCATTTCAACTGAGGCAGAAAGAGGTAGAACACTTTACCAAAATCACTCTGACTCCAGAAGTCCAGCCCCAAAGCCTGTACTCTGAGCCACAGACCCTACCCTCTGGGTCCCCGGCACACATTGCCATCCTCAGAAGGACAGTGTGGGCACTTTCAAGAGCAGTCAGTGGCCAGCTTGGTGTCATCCCCTTTCTTAGCTGGTGTTGTTTTAAAGTCCTTTTTAGTGCAGTTAAATAAAACAGGGACTATTTTTTTCATTATCATGAACTTGGCCTTGGCGTCTTTATGCGCTCTTCAATCCAACTGGTAGACCCTCCGACCCCAAACCGTTAAGTTTATCCTTTGGCCCCCCAAAACGCTAAACCACAGAAAAACAGAAGTAAGAGAGGCCTGCAAGCCTGGCAGGCTGAGGCTTCCCAGCGCAGCAGGGCCATCTGCCCACAGAAAGAAGCACCCAACGGGGCTGCCAATCTGGGAAAGAAAGATACCTTGCAGGCTTCTCGGACTCTGCTTTCCCCAGAGAACCACTCAAAACTCATCTTGTTTTGAGTACTGAAAACTTCTAGATTAGATGCATCTCCTTTCCTCGCCCCCTCCGACCTCAAAAACTCCAAGTACAAAATGCAGAGAGTAGCATTCTGATTTATAAACATGCTGCATATAGAGATATATTACTGGTTCCTTTCTGTTTAGATAATTGACAGACAGCTAGAGAATCGTGTATGGTCTGTCTGCTAAAACCAAACAGGTCCTTTACATTTTAATGAGGCATTTTTCATGGTACAAGAATAGGTGGAAAGTTGGCAGCTAAATCTGGTTGTGGATGGGCAGCTTAGGCATCCCAGGTTGCACTAAATGAAGAGGCTGAATCCATGTGGCTAAAGCTTTGCTGAGGAATGTAGGCCTGGTGACAGCTCACTCGCCTGGGTTAAAGAGTATGAAATGAGCGTTTCTTCCCAACATCCCCGCGCACACACGCAGACACACCCACACAAACCCCTCCTTGCTCGCAGTTTTCTTCCTAAAAATCAATCAGTCCAGGTTTCGATGGAGTCCTCAGACACCAAAGTGTCTATTTTTCAGCTATCATTGTGTTCACAAGTGCCAGAAATAAGTCACCTCAGCAAACTCGAATGGTGGCAATTTTGTAACACAGAAAACTGAAGTACGCTTACCATCGAAATGTATTTCCCCTGATAATTTATGCTCCACAATTTAACATAATTATTTTTGCCACGAATTTAACATTTCTGGCCTCCTGTCAGCCCTGGCATAGGAACACACACGCTCACACACATACAGAAAACAAAAAAAACCTCACTATCCTTCAAAGGCAGGATTTAAAGAAAAAAATCAATATCATAGCAGCCTCTTTTGTATTTTGTTGTGACAAGACGGAATTTAAACAGCCTAGGAAGTCAAAACAACAGGAGAAATATCGATACATATTAACTTAATCAAGAAGCTCTGCTTTGCCATCCTTGTCTAACACTCAAATTATGCTTCCCCCCGTAAGTACCGCATCGCTATTGGCAGCTCGTAACTTCTGCACAAATATTTGCAGTCTTCAGCGGTCCTCCGACATGAAGGATAGCTCCAGCCCTCCAGACAACTTCTTTGCATCTGTATGAGATTTTGTCACAACTGTTTTAAGAAAATCACTCCCCAGGCAGGCTCAGACTCACTTGTTTGAATTCACAATCTTAAAACGTCTTTTATCCATCAGATGCTTTCCTTCCTGGCTCCTGACGGCATTGCAGCAGAAACTTCATTGTCTGTTGCTCTACATAAACCTCTTTGAAAGGAAAATTTAATAAAAGACGTGTTAACCCAAATAAATGCACAACATCCCAGCCCCCCTGAACCCTGAGTGTGCCACACAGGACTTTGAAACAAGCATCTGATTAACCCACCAGGAGTGAGGTAGTGAGACCAGCACACCGAGTGGAGAGACAGGATGCACTTGACCTTTTAAATGAACACTCGGCCGCTATTCATTCATGCCAGCATGTTTCACCCTTTTTCTCCAAAAAGGTAATTGGAACAGACACTCCAATGCTCTCATTAAGTACATAAAATGTTCACTTTATCATATACAAAGATGATTTAGTGGCCCGTGAATATGCTGAGCTGTTTCCAGAGTAATAACAAGTGAGCGTTTAGTCATTCCCACTCTCTGACTCACTGCTCTTGGCGCTAAGGTTCTGTGACCTGCAACAGGAGGAATCTTCTAGTCATGGAAACAAGTGGGGCTCAGACTCCCTTGTAAGCATGGACCGAGGCTGACATTTAGGATAGGCTACATCGTTTTCAGGGTCAAGTACAAAATGAAAATGTCAGCTCCCTTGTTCAAAATGTGTTAAGAATTTCAAGTCCGTGGCAGCAGAGCATCAAACCAAGCACTGGGTCCTTCTGAGAGTTGCAGGCCAATGACACTGGCCTGGCTGCTATTTGAATCTTTCCCTGGAGATACTACAGGTGAGGGGACATTGCCACACTGCCAGTGGGGGCGCAAATGGACGTCCCACAAAGGAGAATCCCTTCATAAGTAGCTCTGCCCTGGAAAACCTCCTCTGCTCAATAAAAACCATGGTTTCCTCCTATCTTGTATAAAAAGAGATCCAACATGAGACTGGCTTAGAGAAGGAAATAAATGCACTAAATTCCTTTTTTATTTTTATTTTTGAGACAAGGTCTCACTCTGTCACTGTGGGAGAATGCCATAGTGTCCTAGCTCTCATAACAACCTCAAACTCTTGGGCTTGAGCAATCCTCCAACCTCAGCCTCCCAAGTAGCTAGGGCTACAGACGTGTGCCACTACACCGAGCTAGTTTTTCTATTTTTGGTAGAGACAGGCTTTGACTCTGGCTCAGGCTGGTCTCAAACTCCTGAGCTCAAGCAATCTATCCTCCTCGGCCTCCCAGAGTGCTGGGATTACAGGCGTGAGCCACCGTACCCAACCAATGCACTTAGATTCTTAAGTTCCAAGTCTCTCTCTAAAATTATCTCTTTTTTAGAAGACAATTTCCTAGTGCTAGGAGGATTTCTGGGAAGACACGGGAATAGATAGCCCCGCCTTTCCCTGTCCTCACTCAATAGTTAGTTACTTCCCAGGAGAAAGAAAAAAATACGTATCCATGTTGATTTCTAAAGCAATCCTATGAGAATATCCAAATGTATGCAATTTTTATATAAATTGAATGTTAGAGCAGCTGGGACTTGACAACCATTACCCTTTAAAATGACACAAAAGAGAAAAGAGTGCTTATATTTCTACAAAGGACTCTCTTGAGCCAACCATGTAAGATAGAGTAGTTTTTGTGTAAAGTATTATTTGTTACCACCAAGGATATGAGAGAAAAAAAAAGGTGAGCCTGTCCTGTTGACTATTCTTCCCAATAATTAAAAATTGCCACACCACAAGGTGGTAGGAATTGCAAACTTGCTGTGGAGAATTCAGTTTCCATTTTTCTAAGGACCATTTACAGCAGAAGCTCCTATCTAAAGAACTTTATCAACTATTAGAATAAAAATATTACCGACAGGTCACCTTCCGTTAATTGATTCTATTAAAACTTTAATACTAACCAAAGTTCCAAAATAATTCTCTGTTGTTGGGACTCTGTGGCCTGGCTCACTCTGATACGGTGTGTCCTCCAGTGGTAATTATCCACTGAGTTCTTACTGACCTCGCAGCCTTCTCCTGAGTACCTTGCATTTTAAAATATAGGCATTCATAATATTGGAAAATAAATATTGAACACACATCATGTGCATTTGAAGTACTTACAGTCTAAAAAAGGAATGGATTTATAAATAAATAACCATAATATGGGGTTGAAAGCAAAACAGAAAAGAATGTCTCAAGGGAACCATAGGTTTGTAGTTGTGGGAATCCATGGGAAGATCTTCAGAGATTTCGTGGAAGAACCCATGAATTTAGTTATTCCTTGAACAATGAATAAGAATGTGAAGTAGTCATAAAAGGACCGTCCAGCAAAAGGGCACAGCTTCAGCTATACCATAACCATCTGGTCTATCTAGTAACAGTCTAGGTAGTGGCCATCTGGTCTACCTTTTCCTCTTCTTATCTGCAATTTTCCAAAGAAATCTCACTGAATCCCATTCCTCTCCTCCCTAACCTTCAGTAATTTGGCTTCTGCTCCCACTTTCAATTGAATATATTCTCAGAAAATGTCACTTAGGAGCTCTTAAATGTCAAATGCAATGGGCATTTTAAAAATCCTGATCTTATCGGATTTCTTTTCTACATGTGATATAATTAATCACTCCTTTCTTGGGGCTTCCATGACAGCGCGTTCTCTGGCTCTCCCTGTACCTTGGATGGTTTCTTCTCTGGCCCCTTCATGGGCTCGTTTTCCTCCATCTGCTCTGGAAATGCTGTCATTTCACAGGGTTCTGTCCTCCACCCGCTGTTTTTCTCACTCCACATGCTCCCTGAGTAACCACAGCCATTCTCATGATTTTAATTACCATCTATATGCCAAGGATTCCTAAATCTATATTTCCATCCCCGGCCTCGTCTCCTGAGCTTCCAATGCACATAGCAGAGCTCCACTTCAGTAACTTACAGGAAGCTAAAACCCAATATGTTGAAAATGAAAATCATTAGTTTTTTTCCCTAAGAAATCACCTTCTCTTGCCATTTTCCACCTCAGCTGGAATTTGCTAATCTTACTACCTATCTTCCAAATTTTGATCTCCCACTAAGACCCTAGCTCAGTACCTTATCAGCTTTGCCTATGCTACTTTGAGAGCCTCCCCAACTTGAGTCTTGAGCCCTCAAAACACCTTGCAAAAAGAATCTATCTGAGAAGTAGATCTGATCCTCTCTCTCTCTCTCTCTTTCATACACACACACACACACACACATATATACACAGAGGCACACATGTCTAGAAGTCTCTTGCCAGCAACATAGTTCCTGAGAATAAGATTTGGGCTCTTGAATACAAAGCTCATTATGATCTGTCCATTGCAGAAGAGAGGAGAAATTCTGAAATGGTCATTTGACAGCTTATGGGGAACACATAAAGAACTTCTGAGTAGCACCAATGACCCAAATGAGCTGAAAGAACATGATTTCTGTAGTGGCTTTTGCCTGGCTAGATGCCTTCAGTGTGGCATGGAGGATAATTACAGAAGCACAGAAGGTGGGCCGAAGGATTGATCCAGGACTGGCGTGGTGGAATAACAGAGTTTAGGGCCTTGTCCAGAGAGCCATTGAAATTTCAAGGAATATTTCATAGAGTTCAAACTTGATAGAGAAGAGACTGGAAAAGGAGAAGATAAATAGGCTGGCAGAAAATAAAAACTAGTGGAAACAAAAGACTGACAGTTTCAAAGACACAACAGTAATGGAGTAAAGTTCACAGCAAAGATAAAGCAATCAGGAGAGGGTGTGCTGACAGGGAAATTTGGAAAGGGAGCCGATCTAGGGAACTACGTGATTCTGGCTGTGGTCAGCTTAAGTACAGAGCTCATATGAAGGGAAAGTAAAATACACTCACTGGAGCTGAGGCAGCCATGAACTTCCCAGACCAGCTAGCATGGTGGAGCCTTTATCATTGCGCTGACTCACTGGCCCAGCAATGTTTGTTGATATTTGTTGAGCGCCTTGTGTAGTAAGTTTGTCCTTACTACACAAGGCGCTCCTGGAGCTTCTGGAAGTCAAGGACTATTTTTTTTAAGTTTCTCGTAAAGATCTAGCACTGTGCCTGAGATGGAGTAAACACTCAGCAGATTATTTAATAAGTGGCAAAGGCTTGGAAGTATAGAATTCTGGAACATAGGCAAGAAGAAATATAATCTGGCAGGTTCAGATACACAGAGATAAATAGTAAGAAATAACACTGGGGCCAGATAATGGATGTCCTGGAATAGTAGGCTGGGAAAGTTGAGTTTTATTTAGTAGTCAGTTGGAAGTCACTGAAGATTTGGGATTTGAGAGAATTTGCAGATATTGATTAATATTTATGGACCTAAAGCATGGCATAATCCCATCATCTGAATCATCAAAGAAGAATTATACTGTACTCACCATAGTAGTTTTGTTTTGATAAGAATATAGGTTTCTATTGTCATTCTTTGGAACTGTTAATCTTCTCTCCCCATTCAGATGCTGGTGACTCATCACATGTGTGTTGAATATCTTCTATATCCCAAGCCCTAGTCTAGATACTTTTACAAATGTCATTTTACTCCTTTCAAGAGATTGGTTTGATAAACTATGCTCGACAATGAACGTAATATTTACATTTGATAGGATCTCATAAACCAAAAGATCTCAAAGCCACAAACAGGATTATGTAAACTTCCTTTTGTTCATTTTTTTTTATTAAAATTGCTTCTATTCAAAGGCAAGGTATAGAAGAGCAGAAATTCACCATCTATAAATGGAGTTAATGAGACTCAGAATGATTCAGTAATGTATCAAAGGCCACAAAACCAAACTCAACTCAGAACCCTGAGCTCATTCATGGTATTCGGTTAGGTCCGTGATTTAGATGTAAAGTTTACCAGCTCTGAAATGTGATCTCTGTACAACAGGCAAGTGGAAAATTGGCCATTCAGCAAAACACAGTGGAAGGGAAGCAGGCTGCTGGGTGAGTTCCATCATTTATTACCACGGCTGGTCCTAAATTTTCACACCTAATTAATCAAGCTTGCTCTGTAATCACTTTTCAACGTGTGGTGTTGGTAGATTTTACAGCTGCGGTTTTAATGAGCTGCTGTTTCTTTTGACATTTGGAAATCTAATCTGGAAAAATGATTCAATGACTTGTAAAGACCTTTTGTATTATATGTTTAGCCCTTGTAGCTTTCCAGGGTCCTCAGAGTAAATAAGGGTCAGTTTCACTTCCTATATAGCAGCTATTCATAGCAGGCCAGTTCCTATGGAGTTACTCAACAGATGTGGCTGGCAGCCCCAGGAGCTAATAAAAATTAATATTAGTGATTGCAAACACCTAGGAAATAAATGGGAATTTGCAACTTGACTGAGGAGAAGATGACGTTTGAAAACCCAAAGGTCACTTAAAACACTAACAATTTGGGAGGCCATCCTATCTTAGCAAACAGAATTATCAGGGTGGAGAGAAAGATATATTCAATATAGACAGGAAATGACTATCGAGTTATAAAAAGATGTTGGCTGCCAAGAGAGAAATAACGCGAGAAGCAATATTTCCCCTTGCAAGTAACATTAATTAATATTCTATAGCCTGTGTAATCCTTGTAATTACTCCTCTAAAATTGGGGTGTTTTGCTGAGAAAAGAGATCCTAGAGGAAATACACATGTCAAAATGCATTATTCCTGAGTGCGTGGTACATATGGGTGAGGCTACATTGGCCTTCTTCTTCCCACCGCAAACCCCACCGGAGTTCTAGGATTAAAGTCTGGCAGTCATTGCTCTATCAAGCTCTCCGTTCTCAGGGATTTTTGATTTTTCAGCCAGAGAAAGCAATCAGAAAACAGGACAATTGCCTGTGAATTTTGCAGCCACTCCACCCCAATATCCTGAATGAGATTAATAAACAATTGTTCCTTTCAAATCTCACAGTATTCATAAACTGCCCTTGCCATGTGGCTTTCTGCCACAAGAGCGCCGATTTAATATTTCCTGGATCATATACCCTTTTCCCTCTCCCATCCTGAACTGTTTGCCTGTCAAATTAATTGGTAACTATTTGCATAGTCTATTTCTTCTTTCTTCTTTGTGTTTCTTCCTCCGTTCATCAACAAGTGAAAAATTCTCAGCTATAAAATCAAACAATCAATTTTGGTTGCTAGGAGGGAAAACATCAGTCGGGGAAAATTGAAGCTGAAGGGTCAGAATGTGCTAATGCCATTTCAAGCTCGGAGCTCATAAGTATTCCGAGGGGCAAGAGAACCTTGCAAATAGTCTGAAAACAAACTGAATCAAAGAGCTGGCTCTGCTATACAGGGTATTTCAAAATGGCACCACTGAAAGTCAAGGCTGGAAAGAATACATATAATATCCTGTTTTATGTTTTAAAAACTACATACACACAGATGTACACAGCAAATGCATGGCTGTCTCTGGAAGAGAACACGTGGATATAATCACAGCTCCCGCTCCCACAGGGAGGAGCTGAGCTGCTGGTAGGCACATCTTTTGGTGCCTTGGAAATTTTGTTCCATGCACATACGAACTATTAGAAATAAAAATCTGTTTTTAAATGGCAGTCATCACACCAATAACTCAGCCATCTAGTTCTCAGTCCCAGCTCCAAGACTGAAGAATACATTTCTTTGCCAGAAATGCCCATTATCCCATTTACATCTTCAATACAGTGCATACTTTGGACTCTCCCCATTCCTAGGACTCTCTTTGAGGATAACTTTAGGATCATCCAGCCACCTGCGTCTCAAATACCAGACCCAGAAACAGCTCAGAGTGATGCAAATGACTTCTCCAGCATCCTCCAGCTTTCTAGAGACATGGAACCTAGAAATCTAGTTCATTTTTTATAAGAAGTCACCATATGGACCCAGAGTGGTGGCTCATGTCACCGTAATCCCAGAACTCTTGAAAGCTGAGGTGGGTGGATTGCCTGACCTTATGGGTTCAAGACCAACCTGAGCAAGAGCAAGACCCATCTTTAAAAATAGCTGGGTGTCACACTTTATGGGGGCAAGACATGATTGCAAGAGGGACTTTACCTAACAATTGCAATCAGTGTAACCTGGCTTATTGTACCCTCAATGAATCCCCAACAATAAAAAAAAAAAAAAATAGCTGGGTGTTGTAATGTGCACCTGTAGTCCCAGCTACTTGGGAGGCTAAGGCAAGAGGATCACTTGAGCCCAAGAGTTTGAGGTTGCTCTGAGCTATGACACCACAGCACTTTACCAAGGGCAACAAAGTGAGACTCTGTCTCAGAAAAAAAAAAAAAAAGAAGAAAGAAATCACTGTATGGGTGTCTAACTTTTCTAACCCAAAAAGAGGCAGTCGCAGCAGGCTGACCTGGAAACATTCCTTCCAGGAAGTCTTTTGAATTCATCAAAAATGAATTGCTTATTTTGTTGTTTCCCTGTAATTCTCACTCCACCCCACATCTCCACCACCACTCTGCTTCTTTGATCACACCGCTATTCCCACCAACTCCCTTCCCAGCTCAATTAAAGAATGTGGAATTAAACATTTTGTTGGTTCGGGGCCCCCAATCCCGATCTGTCCCAGGAGAAATTAGTCTCCAATCAAGGGCTCTAGGATAGCACCAAGGAGAATGTGGAGCAGCTGTGCCTCTCCTGGCTAGTGGCGGCTGCCACCGTGTTCACTGATCTGTAGGGATTTCTGAGTCTCCCCTAACAGTTCATGAATTTTATAAACTAACCTCATTGTAACCAAACCATGAAATAGCAAATTTCAAATTTGTCAACAAGCAAAGACCTAGAAGGCTAAGATAGCTTTGCCTTTCTGTCGCCCTCCAAGCTGCAGGCCTAGAAGAACAAACTGTCCCTTAGAAGGCACCTGAGCCTGTCCCCCAGAATCCAGATGTGTACTGGAGGGTTTGGGCCGGGTAAGGCTCAGCTTCCTACACTGAAAATTGCAGGTGGGAAATTGCGACCAGCACAGAGTTGCTTCAGGCCTTGATCCTCTCTAGCCTAAGTGATGGGAGAACCCTCCCATCTAGTCTTCAAATCTCTCTTCCCTCCTTCCTGATCATATTGCTCTCCAGATTTCAAATCTCATTAGTGGTTGGCTAACTCCAAGAGAAATTCAAAACCTTTTCATGGCATGAGCCTCTGTGACAGGAACGCTGCCCACCACCAGCTTCACCAACCAAAATCCCTACACTCACCAGGCAAACTGAATCTCAAGCTTCTCCCACCACCCCAGCCACCCCTCACAGCCACCAGCTGCCATGCCTTACTGAACTGTTGTCACAGCACCCCCATCCCACAACCATGGCACCCAGGGCCACATACTCAACGAATCCCAACTCATCTCTTCATATTTAAATCAAATATTGTCTCCTCTGGGAATTCTGTGATTTCAGATCTTTTGGTGCTTGCTCTCCTACTGTGGAATTGTCTGTTCTGTTTCTCCTTCTCTCTAGACGATACATTCTTTGATAGCATGGCCCTATTCCATCTGGAAGCCGAGAACTCAATGTAGGATCGTAAGTCACCAGCACTAAGGAACTATCTGCTGAAGCGGGATGCAGAGGTTAACATTTCTGGAGTCAGACCTCTGTGGGTGCAAACCTCACTTCTGCCACTTCCTAAGTAGCCTCAAGGCAAGTTACTTAACATCTGAGCATCGATTTCCTTGGCTCTAAAATGGTGACAGTCATACCTATTTTACAGAATTGTTGTAAGGACAAATGAACTAATGTAGCTAACATGCTCAGCAGCTAGAAAACACTCAGCAAACGTCAACCCTATTGTTATCATGCTTTGCTACATACTGGCTGTGAAATCTTGGCCAGGTTCTTGTCCTGTCTAAGTCTCAGTCTTCTCATCTCTAAAATGGGGATAATCATAGCTTCCAACAAAAAGTATTATTATGTGGATTGAAGGTCATAATTCTTGCAAAGAACCTGATACATGGTAACAATTTATAGTTAACATATAGAATGACTCTGAAGGGACGGGAAAGCCTCCACATTCAGGCCTTGTTTGCTAGAGGGTGGTCCATGCCTCACAAAGAAAAAAATTAAAGGAGAAACAAGAGACAAACTGGAAAGGGAATTTCTTGCAGGCTGTCATATCAGCTGTGAGGAGCATTTGCTATTTGTATCACTCCCCATCTCTTCTCTTCCCCCAGGCAAGTCGGGGCTGTTTAAATTCAGATCCAATGATAAGTTGCAAAAGGGAAGGAATAAAGAAGCTAATAGTCATCAACCACAAAGTTAGAAAGTGGGCCGCAAGAACCTTGGGCCACAGTTGCCAAACAGTCGCGGTTGTGACCTAGGTCTAAAATATCTCCATATTCCTGAAAGCACCAGTCCCTCTGCTGGGGGAGGTGGGGAGAGCTCCTCATTAAGCTAATGGACCACTAATTCATTTCCAGGTGAAGAGAAGGGCCCCGCAGAGCTGCCTCATTTGCCTTGTCTAGAGGGTCATTAAAATGAAGGGTGGCGGGCTCTTGAGACGGAGCTAGTTGTGACAGCTGCCGGCTGTCTGTCGGGAGGGCAGGAGGAGCTGGCAGTGGATTCCAGAGGGAGACAGGCTGATGATGCTGATTTCTCACGGACACAGAGCAAGCGTTGACCAGACGCAGGAGAGAAGACACCAAGAGCATCATGGCAGGAATGCAAGGGACTCATACTAAGACCCCCAAAATAGCCTCCACTAGTTACATAATTGTACAAATGCCCCCCTTGAGAAGCCTGGGCAAGTTAAAATTGGCGTGTTTGCAAGACCCTGCCAAGGAGGTGCCTTCCTATTGTTGGGACTCTAATATACGTCTTTCTTTCATTCTTCTTAGCAGTGTCTTTCTAGGGATTTTCAAGAATGTAATATCCTTGCCTTTATTCACCATGCACTATGTCGCTGTGAGCATTTCTCTTGTCATTAACAGTTTTCACATATAATTTAATAAGAACATACTATTACATTTCTTTTCATGACTGTGTTATGGGTGATCCCTCACCTCTTCATTCCACTTTTTCCATGTTTTCACCATTTGTGCTTTGTGACGTGACTGTTCATAAAATCTGCACACACCTTCCTTTCCTAGGCTGCACCCTCAGCACCAGAACCAACCAGGTATAAGTCCCCATCTTTTCTCCACAAACTCCACGGTGCCACTGCTCCCACAGCATGGCAAACAGAGACAGCAGAAGTCGTGGCTGCCCCATAGCTCCATCCTATTCAAACAATGTGAGCAATTCTGTCAACTTCCAGGCTGTCTAGTTCCCATCTGTAAAATAGGTACACTCATTTCTACGTCACTTTTGAGAAGTAGGGTTTTGAGAAAATTAAATCATTAAATGAGAAAACCCATATGATTGTTATCACTATAATAGAGGCAGGGAAGGAAACTAACAAAATGTAATACCCATCCTTGCTTTAAAAAAAAAAAAAACCTATTAGAAATTCAGGAATTGGGCGGCACCTGTGGCTCAGTGAGTAGGGCACTGAACCCATATACCAAGGGTAGCAGGTTCAAACCAGGCCCAGCCAAACTGCAACAAAAAATAGCTGGGCATTGTGGTGGGCACCTCTAGTCCCAGCTACTCAGGAGGCTGAGGCAAGAGAATCGCCTAAGCCCCAGAGGTGGAGGTTGCTGTGAGCTGTGATGCCACAGCACTCTACTGAGGGCAACAAAGTGAGACTCTGTCTCTAAAAAAAAAAAAAAAAAGAAAGAAAGAAAAAAAAGAAATTAAGGAATGGAAGAAAAATTCCTACCCCCTAACTCACCAGGAAATGAAAACCAATCAAATAGAAGATGGCAATACAACAGAAGGCTTATTGAAGTGGGGACGCTCACTCTTGACAACGCCGAGCGGCATTGTAATGTGTTCCGACACAGGATGAAAATACTGGAAAGAAGAAAAACTGTCCTTTTTTGTTAAATATGGAATTGTCTACTTTAAAAATCCAAAAGAATAAAATTTAAAACTATTATTAGTCAGCAACAATTCATTAAAATGAACAGATGTTAAATCAACCTTAAAATCATTGCACTATCCAGTCATATTAAGTTAGAAAATTGTAATAGCGGGCGGCACCTGTGGCTCAGTGAGTAGGGCGCCGGCCCCATATGCCAAGGGTGGTGGGTTCAAACCCAGCCCCAGCCAAACTGCAACCAAAAAAATAGTCGGGCGTTGTTGCGGGCACCTGTAGTCCCAGCTGCTCGGGAGGCTGAGGCAGGAGAATCGCGTGAGCCCAAGAGCTAGAGGTTGCTGTGAGCTGTGTGACGCCACGGCACTCTACCTGAGGGCAGTACAGTGAGACTCTGTCTCTACAAAAAAAAAAAAAAAAAGAAAGAAAGAAAATTGTAATAGAAACAACTGTGAGAGGAAGAAACATTTCATGAAATATTTACAAATAAACTTAAAATCAAATTTGTCAATGCGGTATGAACCACAGACCTAGATAAGTAGAGAAATAAATATTCTCTCTCAACTAATCTATAAATGCAATAAATCCAATCACTTCAAAACTTCCTATGGAGAGTTTTATGAAATCTATAAAGTAATCATAAAATTAATCTGAAAGATAAAAGTGGAAAAATAGCTGATAAAACATTGAAAGGGAAGAACAATGGGTGAAGATTTGCTTGACAGGACACAAACATTTTGTAAAGCTATAGTAATTAAAACAGCAGGAAAATGCCACAAAAGTATTCAAATTAATGAGGGCTTCACACATTCATGTGGGAATTTAGTACATGATAAAAGGTTGTATTTCAAGTTGGTGAGAAAGGCCTGGATTTTTTAATAATATTAAAGCCATTAGCTGTTGATGAAAAGGGATTTAAGTTAACATCTCCCATTGAAAACATACTGAAAAATAAATTTGAAAAGATGAAAAAGCTAAGTCTAGAAAACAAATTCTATAAAAGTTAGAAATGGTTATAGGATAATGTATCTGTAATCATAGGATAAGAAAGACCCCTCTCCTTTTGGTATTAGGATGCTGGGAATTAAGCTAATCAAGTTCCCTGGCTGATAGACCATCACACCCTGTACAGGATTTCTTCTTGACTTCATTGCAGATCATCATTCCACTTTTCCCACCCCACACAGGTATCCACTCTAATGAATTTACATTTTTACATTAATGATATAAATGTACACATATGGTACTAAGCAACAGATACTGTGCTGTGTGATCTGCTCTCAACTCTATGCGGTTAGCTCCTTCATACTCAGCACATTTGGCCTATCTGGTCCTCTAGAGATAGACACTTGGGTTACCTTTCACTTTGCTGCCATAAAGAAAGCTGCAGTGAGTTCTCTGGAACATGCCTTTTTACAGATTCAACATGAGTTTCTGTAACAGTGGAAGGGAGGCTTAGCATAACTATCTCCATTTCATAATACTTCTGACCCTCTGCAGTAATATCCTTCAGGTTAAAAGCTTCCGCTTAGCTCTCCACATAGGCTAGAAGAAAGGTGACAATTGTTCCTTCTCCAAAACTAACTCTCAGGGAGATAAGGAACGCATACAGTAAGGATGCTGTGTCGAACATGTGTAGGGCTATCCTGACCTTCATCCCCCAAAATTAACTAACCAAGAGCAGAAAACATTTACAACCTTCTGAGACCCTCACTGACAGCCATATGTGTGTGGTCCCTGGTTACCTCTTGCTACAACTCCCACTTTCCCCTTCCTGTAAGATGAAAAGGAACCCAAAGTTTATAGCAACAGAAAGATGGTTCTTTAGAACATCAGTCCTCCATCTTCCTGGTTTGCTGGCTCTCTGAATAAAAGCCACCTCTCAACATATGCGCTGTCCTTCGGTGAGTGGCATAAGCTTGACCTCAGATACATATCTCAAGGGTACACTTAGGAGTGCAATCACCAAGTCCTGTCCGTTAACCAGAAAGGCTACAACAGACCGGGCTCCTACTGGCAGTACATGAGTCTTCTCCTTTTTTAAATACTCAGCAACACTTAACAGTATATAACTTCCAAATGTTTGCTAACCTAATAGATATAACACATCTCATTTTCATTGTCATTTCTCTAATTGCTAGAAGGTTGAATATCCCTTGATTTAGATGACTAACTGCGTGGGTTCCCCTTCTATGAATTGTTGTTCATATCCATTGCTCATATTTTCCCAACATTATTTCTGGTTGACTTGTAAGATTTTCTTGTGTGTATTATATATTAATCTCTAGTCAATTTCTCTTTTATTTTGCAAATATCTTCTATCAATCTGTCACCCATCTGTTCAAGTCGTCTATAGTTTCCTTCATTGATCAGAAATCCTTCATTTTTATGGAGTCAAAGGTCTAGTTTTTTATAATAAATACCAACAGAAACAGTCAAAGAGGAAAGATGATCAATATAGCTACAAAAAATAAAATCTGTGCAAGCAAAGACAAAACAAATTAGTTGCACAGTAAGAAAATACACACATACAATGGACAAAGAATTGTTATCTACCTTACATGTAAGGCACCACCAGTTAAAATAATCAAAAGAAAACTAATCTAAAAAAAAAAAGAAAAGAAAACTAATCTAATAGAAAAGAACAAATTCTGAGAATAGTAAATCTACAGTAGGGAAAATACATACATCAAATAAACATGTGAAAAGATGCATATTAAATCAAGAAGATGCCATTTTGTGGTCATCTGAGTGGGAACAGGGATTCTCACATGCTACTGGTGGAGGTGTAGACTGTTTATTCTGTCTGCAGGGCAGTTAGATGGTATCTATTCACTTTTAATATGTGAATAATTCTCTATCCTAGCATTCCAAATGTGCATGATAATGTTTACCACAATATTGTTTATCAAAGGGAAAAATTAGAAACAGCTAAAGCAATCAAGGAAAAAATAAATAAGCTATTATATGTATACTCTCTTGACCACTCTTCATAAGCTAAAAGGAAATAGGTCTTGTGTTTGATACGCACTGACACGGAGTGATCTCTGTGATGTATCTGTTGTAAAGTAACCAAAAGCAAGTGTGGAATACGTACATTACCACAAACAACAAAAAACCTGCAAAACACAACAATATGTATAAATGTTACATAAATACATAAGATGTAGGATAAATGAGCCTAAAAATATAAGGTACAAGACAAAGACTATTGGTAATAAAACTATACTTTGTTCAGGATTCATGCTAAATGAATAGATTTTAGTGTCTGTTGCCACAGAAACAAAAAAAAATAGGTAAGTATGTGAGATGATGGATATATTAATTTACTTCACTGGAGTAACCTGATTGCTGTCTGTATGTACCCCATACATCATGTTGTATATTGTGAATATACGCAATAAAATTTATTTTTATTTTTTAAACAAAAATACATAGGAGATTTTTGGAGAAATCTACACCAAACTCAAAGTTTCCTTCAGTGAGAAGAGTTGACACCAGTAAGAAAGCCAAGGGATGCTTTCACGTTTTCTATGTTAAATTTTTTTAAACAATAAGAATAGTTTCATGTTCTACTTATATGAATAAAATAAATTTTAAAATGATTTTTAACCAGATTAAATGACATAATTAAATGTAAGCCCTATGTGAGCTGAAAAATACCGTCCAATGGCTCAGTATAATTAAGGAAAGATATAATACTGTATAGAACATGATTTAATCAAGTTTTAAGGACCTTCTGACATTAAAATTCAATTACTACAATTGCTCTAAGTTCTTCGACCAAGGCCAAAGTAGAAAACTGGAGAATGATATTCATTTAACTTAGTTTCTAAAAGTCAAGATTCTAAATTACCCTAGTTCAAGGGTCAGCCAACTACAGGCTTGCATGCAAAATCTAGCTTACAGTCTTTTTTCTTTATGGTCCTCGGGCTAAAAATAGATTTTACATTTTCAAATGGTTGAAAAAAAGTTAAACAGAGGAAAATATTTTGTGCCATCAGAGAAGCATATTAAATTCAAATTTTAGGCTCGGTGCCCATGGCTCAGTGAGTAGGGCACCAGCCACATATACCAAGGCTGGTGGGTTCAAGCCTGGCCCGGGCCTGCTAAACAACAATAACAACTGCAACCAAAAAATAGCTGGGTGTTGTGAGGGGTGCCTATAGTCCCAGCTACTTGGGAGGCTGAAGCCAGAGAACTGCTTAAGCCCAAGAGTTGGAGGTTGCTGTGAGCTGTGACGCCACGGCACTCTACCAAGGGTGACATAATGAGACTCTGTCTCAAGGAAAAGAAAAAAATTCAAATTTTAATGTCTATAAATAAAGTTTTAGTGCAACATAGCCATATCGATTTGATTGCATGTTATCTATGGTAGCTTTCATACTACAATGGCAAAATCAAATAGCTGTGATACTGTATGACCTACAAAGTCTCAGATATTTACTGTCTGCTTCTTCAAAAAGAAAGTTTGCTGAGGCCCTGCCCATGGGTTATCCTTCTGGGTTAACACCTTACGTTTTGCATTAGATCAAGGTTAGCATAAAACTTACCTTTCATATTTGCTCCTATGTTAAAGATGCCAAAGATTTCAAATAGCTACTTATAGTCCAGGCACAGTGGCTCATGCCTGTAATCCTAACACTCTGGGAGGCCAATGCAGGTGGATTGCCTGAGCTCAGGAGTTTGAGACCAACCTGAGCAAGAGCAAGAGCTCATCTCTACTAAAAATAGAAAAGAAAAAAAAAACACCTAGCCAAGCATGGTGGCACAAGCCTGTAGTCTCAGCTACTTGGGAGGCTGAGACTGGAGGATTGCTTGAACCCAGGAGTTTGAGGTGGCTGTGAGCTATGACACCAGAGCACTCAACCCCAGGGTGATAGAGTGAGACTCTGTCTCAAAAAATAAATAAAATAAAATTCTATTTATAATTCATAAACACTGTAAATGTCCCTCAAAATCCACATTCCTTTCTCATTTTGTCATGCTCACCTCATCTGCTCTATGTCTGTTTTAACACAGAAAAGAATTATCTGCCGAGGGGGAACATAACTGATTATGAGTTCTGTTTCTACCTTTCCTCAATTATCCAGAACTAGGAAAAGCCTCATCACAGTCCTGAGTGAATAACACAAGGGACCACTAGAAACCTAGAAGGGGTAATATGGCCCCCCAAACAATTCTGCAGCAAAGCACCTGCTCCAGCAACAGCTTTTTTTTTGGTTTTTGGCCAGGGCTGGGTTTGAACTCACCACCTCCAGCATATGGGACCGGTGCCCTACTCCTTGAGCCACAGGTGCCACCCCTAGCAACAGCTTTTCATTACTAAAGGCTGTGGGACATTAGCAAACCTGATGACACCTGAAGCCCTCATATAATGAGGCAAGTATGTGCATATGAAATCTGGACTAACATTCTAGGGAGGCAATAAGCTCTCTGAAGCCCATTCTCAGACCTCTAGGTGTCTGTGGATCCATGATTTAAAAGGCCTGATATAGATTGTAGCCCTGATCTTCCTTATATAGGGATGGAAACAGTCTCCCTATTTTTCTCTGATTCCATAAAACTTGAGTCTCCTGCTTTGAGCACATAAGAGAAATGTAACACGGCACTAAGGATAATGAAAGACGCCTTCTGTTCCAGCCCAAATCGTCACCAGCCAGCCCCACTTTCCTGGACAGTCCCCTCTTTGCCAAATGGGTGGGGAAATACTCACTACCTTTAGTGTTTCACTTGCTACATGAAAGAGAGAAAGAAGAATCCAGGGAACTGTGATCATTAAGTATAAATAAAACTGCCTAATGACAAACTGATTCAAACGATTATTAACAAAAAAGAGCTAGTGTTTTTTAAGGAAAATATAACAGAGGGTGTATATATTATCAAACTGTAGGACCAAGCAAAAGGCTGTGAATCTATGCTGGTACCCAGTGTGTCCAAACCTGGCTGTGTATCAGCATCATCTAAGGAAGATTTCCCACAAAGCAGATTTATGGTCCCATCCCATACATAATGAATGAGAATCCCTGAGAGAGAAACAGACAGGGAACACATACATATACATATGCATATGCATAGACATATACATTTTTAAATAAGATTCCCATATGACTCTCCAACCAGCACAAGTCTGTAGACAGGCAGAAGAAACTGCTGAAAAACATAGTTAGTATACAGACGTGGGGTGGTTCAGTAAAAAGAGTAATAAGCAAAGAGTCAAATAACTTGAGTTGCAGCCCTGCCCCTGCCATTAACTGCTACCTCTAAATTTCTCTGGTTTACACTTTCTTCATCTGATAAAATAATAGAATGGACTACATGATGTCCAAAGGCCTTTCAATTTCCAAAATTATATGACTTCTTATCTAGCATCATCTACCAGTCATATGTAATGGAAAGACTGAAAAATTATAAGCACATCCTAGAATACATAAGTCCTAAAGCTTTGAATGGCTAGCCAAGTAGAAGCCAATCTCACTAAGTCTGAAGAAAGAAGATTAAGCGAACAATTGCAGTGTGATGGACAAAAATTTATCAGGCCCAAGAAGGGGTGCTTTGAAGTCTAACATAAACCAATATGGTGGTGCAGGTAAAAAAAAAAACTCTTCTACCTTAAGAAACCAGAAAAAGACAAGTAAATGAGACTCAAAGAAATTTTGAAAAAGGAAATGATAATAAAGATTTAAGTGAAAATACATGAAATGGAGAATAAAAATACAAGTGAGAAAATCAACAAAACAGAATTTTTTAAAACACTAACAAAATTAACAAAGTGACATTGACCAAGCAAAAAAGACAGGTTCACATTAGTAAAATCAGGAATAAAAGAGAGGAAATTACTATCAACCTTACAGAAATAAAAGGAATTAGAAAGGGGTTTATGAATAAACAAATTAGATAACCTAGATGAGATAGACAAATTCCTAGAAGTACACAAACTACTGCTACCGACCCAAGAGGAAATAAATAGTACAAAATCTGAATTAATCTATAACAAGTAATCAAAAAGCTTCTAAAAAAGAAAAGCTTCAGTGGTAAATTCCATGAAATGCAGAATTAACAACTCTTCATAAACTTTTCCAAAAATGAGGAGGAAGAGGAGGAAATACTTCTCAACTCATTTCATAAGGTCATTAAAACCCTGATACCAAAACCAAAGACATCCTAAGATAGGCTTTATCAAGATGCAAAAAATGCTCAACAAAATCTATCAAGTAGAATCCAGTAACATAATAAAAGGAATGCATATCACTGTCAAGTGGATTTTATACCAAGAATGCAAGGTTGGTTTAATACATGAATGAAAATCAGTCAGTATAATAGCATCAAGAACAAAAACTATAGGCACAGAAAAAGCATTTGGCAAAATTCAACAACATTTAATAATGAAAATACTCAACAAACTACATATGGGGGAAACTTCCTCAACATGATACGGTCATATATGAAATACCTGCAGGGAATATCTTATTTATGATGAACAACTAAGTGCTTTCCCCTTAAAATTACCAAACAAGACTAGGATGGTCTGTCTCTCTACTTCTTTTCAAAATTGTACTGGAGGTTCCAGCTGGGGCAGTATGGCAAGAAAAGGAAATAAAAGGTATCTCAATTAGAAAGGAAGAAGTAAAACTATCTTCATTCACAGATGATGTGATCTCACACACACATGCACTCACACAAAATCTTAGGAATCCACTAAAAATCTTTTACAACTAATATACAACTTCAACAAAATTGTAGGATGAGCTCAATATGCAAAAACAATTGTATTTATAAACACTATGCGTGAACAATCCAGAAGAGCAATTTTTAAAAATGCTGTTCAAAAACATCAACAAGAATATAATACATAGGAATAATTATTTTTTAAGTATAAGATTTGTGCACAAAACATTTTGAAATGAAAACAAATCTAAACAGAATGGGAACACATTCTTCATGCATGGACAAGAATATTCACAAGAATATTCAATATTGATAAATTGACTCTACTCTCCAATCTGATTTACATATTCAGTGTAATCCCTATCAAAAATACCATCTGCCTTTTTTTTTAATTGACAAGTTCCTCCTAAAATTAATATAGAAATACAACCTTAAAGTATAACAACCAGGTGGGAGGATTCACACTTCTTGTGTGAAAAATTTACTACAAATGCTACAGTAATGAAGACAGTGTGACCCTGGCAAAAGGGTAGACATATAGATCAATGGGATAGAATTGAGAGTACCAAAATGAACCTATACACTATGGTTAATTGCCTTTGACAAAGGGACTAAGACAATTCATTGGAAAAAAGAATATTTCTTTCAACAAATGGTGCTGGTAAAAATGAATGTTAACATGTAAGGTTGGATCCCTTCCTCCCTTACACCACACACCAAAAATATCTCACAGTGGGTCGCAGGACTAAATGGAAAAGCTAAAAGTATAAAATTTCTCAAGGCAAATATAATAACCTTGGATTAGTATGATTGCTTAGATATGACAGCAAAAGCACAAGCAACAAAGAAAAAATAAATTGGATGCAACCAAAATTATAAAATTGGAGGCCTTCAAATAGTCCTATTAAGAAAGTTAAAAGAAACTCCAGAAAATGAGAGATATTTCTAACTCAGACATTTGATAAGTCTTGTATGGAGAATATATGAGAACACTCTTATATCTCAACAAGAAAAAAAAGACAACTCAATTTAAGATGGACAAAGGATTAGAAAAGACATTTCTCCAAAGAAGATATGCATGTGTCTACCAAGCACATTAAAATATGCTTAGCATTGTTAGTCACTAGAAAAATCCAAATAAAAAATGTAAAGCCCCTGGGCTGGTTAGAATAAGAGTCAGATAATAAGTGTTGGGGGAGGATGTGAAGAGATTGGAAACTTTATACTTTTGCTGAGGCAATGTAAAATGGTGTAGTCGCTTTGGGAAACAATTGGCAGTTCCTGAAAAAGATAAACATAGAGTTACCATATGACCAAGCAATTCCCCTTCTAGGTATATACCCAAGAGAACTGAAAACATATGCCCACACAAAAATCTGTACAAAATGTTTATAGCAGCATTATTCATAATGGAAAAATGTGGAAACAACCCAAATGTCCATCAACTGATGAATGGGTAAACAAAATGTGTTACATTTATACAATGGCATATTATTAGGCCATAAAAAGGAATGAGAAACTAGTAAGTACTACAACATGGATGAACTTTGTATATATTATGCTAAAAATATTTGGCAAAAGCCAAATGCAAAGGCCACGTGTTGCGTAACTCCATGCATATGAAGTGTCTGGAATAGACCCAAGCATAGTGACAGAAAGTAGACTGGTGGTTTCCAGAGGCTGAGAGAAAAATGAATATGAATAGGGTGTGACGGTTAATGAGTTATGGGGTTTCTTTGAAGGATGAAATGTTAAATAATGGTGATGACAGTACAATACACTATGAATATATTAAGAAAAACAATTGTACTCTTTAAAAGGGTAAATATTATGCTATGTGACTTATATTTTTATCTCAATAAAATTGTTAGAAACAGCCTCCCCCACAACACACACACACAATGTGGCTGGCAGTGGTTTTCTGGTAGCTGCAAAGGAACCTACAGCTGCCCAGCCAGCCCTGCACAGCCCATGGGAACAGCTCTCAGCGCTCAGGATGGATGGGGATGAGATGGAAACATCCCAGAAAGAGAAAAATGCTGTGAATAGCCTCAGCAATTAAAACATGGAAAATCCAACTGTGAGGAGTGGAGGGGGGGTCAGAGACAAGATGGCTGACTGAAGCCAGCTTTCCAAAGAGGCTCCCGTCCAGAAGGAGAGTCAAAAGACAGAAATTTAGCAAGTAACCTGTGGATTAGAGCTGCACCAAGAGAGAAGGTTGAAGAACACACATCAACCCCACTGAGGTGAGCTGCGACCCCAAGGATACAAACAAAAGGTACAAAATCCATCACAAGGCAGACAGAAGTCCCCACCCCCATGAGAACGGCTTGGAGTGCCCCACAAACAAACAAGCAGAGTTGAAAGGTCCTCCCACTACACTCTATGGGAGAGACCCTCTAAAAATTGGACCTACCTCCCCTATTAGGGTGCCACGGCATTCTCCTGCCAGGCTTAAAACTGTATAAAACTGTATATATTCTCTACCTGCAATTCTAAGCTCCCAGCACTCCCCTCCACTCTCACTCTGAGGTCTGGAGGCCTGTCCCCTAGGAGTCCAGATTCTTAGGTGATTTCTCGAGGGGTGTGGACAGGGCCTAGACTGCAGTTGGTCAATGCTGATTCTGCGGCACAAGAGGGAAGAGAGGACGGTCGGCTGAGAGGGAACCACACTGGAGTGGCGGTGCCCCAAGGCGACAGCAGCCATTTTTGGCAACAATAGGGCTCACTCCCGGATATTCTGAAGCCACACCCCCTGTCTCCCTCGGCAACCAGAGGAGGCCAGGCATCTTCTTAGGTGGCAACCACTGAGGAACAGATCTGGGATGGAAATGCAGGCCCCATGAGTAAAGGGTTTGCCTGAGGTGGTACCGGCCTGGGTGGAGCACGGGGACTACAAAATACACATGCAGAGCTGGGAAATTCCCAGGGCGGCCTGACCCAGAGGACCACTTTACTGAGCCTAACATGCACCCGGCCCTCAGGAGATCATCAGTCTATAGACAAAGGAAGGCAGCAAGCTAGAACTGACAGCTAACCGAATACAAACCTGCAGGAGCAAAGACAGGGCCTGAGGTGCAGGCTCTAGGAACTCAAAACAGCTTCTCTTCTGGAGGTGAATTTAGCAGGGACAGAAACAAATTCCCCCGAAGTTGTTCTGTTCTGTTCTGTTAGTAACATCAATCGGGCCAGGCTGGAACTGAGTAAACACCCCCCAGCCTCCATCAAGCGCCCAAGGTTGTTAGGCCTCACCTCCCCCTGCTGGATAGAGGCAGAGCACAGCAGCCTGGCTGAGCAGATACAGATTTCCTTGTGATTCAGGCAGGTGCAAACCCCTGGAGTATCTGTTCACTAGAGGCAACTGGGTGACAGCCCTGTGGGACCATCAGTGACTAGGTGTGACAGACGTACAAGGTGGGGAAGGAGGCATCAAACTTCCCAGACTAATCTATTTGCTGGGTGGGTCCTCCTGACTTCACGGAACGCCGGAGCAAGTCATATGTGAGTTGTCACCAGATGCCTGTGATCCAGTTGCCAGAGACCTTTTAAACTCTGAGACAATTGATTTGGACCTTTTGAACTCAGCCAATTGCCCGAGGACTATTCAAGTGGTGCCCTGGGTGTGTGGTTGTAGGAAGGTTTGATTTTCCTTTTCCAATTGTTGCCTGTGGGGGGTGGGGTGACTTAAATGCTGGTATTTCTCCACAGCTGAGACTTCAACCCAGAGTAACTGTTTCACTAGGGGCATACAGAGACCAGCTGAAAACAAGACAGAACCACTTAGCCCCACCACACCAAACAGGTCTCCAGTTTCTCAGGCCATAGCACTGTACAGATCCTCAACAAAGCTCCAGGGGAAGAATCAGCGGAAAAACTCTGGTAACACGAATAACCAAAACAGATCAACCTCCCCAAGAAAAGATATGGGAGATGTAACCGAAGATCCCATTCATAAATAGGTGGCCGAGATGTCAGAAATCAAATTCAGAATTTGGATTGCAAACAAGATTAATAGAATGGAGGAAAATTTGGAATTAGAAATTCAAGGAGCAATTCAAAATTCGGAATTAGAAATTCGAGGAGAAATTCAAAAGTTGTCTCAAGAATTTAAGCAATTTAAAGACAAAACCATCAAAGATTTTGACGCACTGAACCAAGAATTTGCAGCCCTAAAAGATCTGAAAAATAGAGTAGAATCCCTCAGTAACAGAGTGGAGCATGCAGAAGAAAAGATTTCTGACATTGAAGACAAAGTTTTTGAGTGCTCCCAAATTTCAAAGAGGAAGAGAAATGGAGAGCAAAAACAGATCATTCTCTCAGAGAACTCTGGGATAATTCGAAGAAGGCTAATATCCACCTCATTGGAATCCCTGAAAGTGATGAAGTGGCCTCCTAAAGCACAGAGGCCCTTCTCCATGAAATTATGAAAGAGAATTTTCCAGACACACCAACAGATGCTGAAATTCAGATAGCAGACAGTTTCAGAACCCCAGCACAACTCAATCCAAATCAGACATCCCCCGAGGCATATCATAATTAACTTCATTAAAGTTAATATGAAGGAGAAAATTCTGAAAGCAGCCAGATGTAAGAAATCCATTACCTACAAAGGGAAGAATATTAGAATGATTGCAGATCTCTCTGCTGAAACTTTTCAAGCCAGAAGAGGGTGGTCATCAACTTTTAATCTCCTAAAGCAAAATAACTTTCAACCCCGGATCCTGTATCCAGCTAAACTGAGTTTCATTTATGATGGAGAAATTAAATACTTTAATGACATTCATATGTTGAAGAAATTTGCCATAACCAAACCAGCTTTTCAGGATATTCTCAGATCTATCCTCCATAATGACCAGCCCAATCCTCTACCTCAAAAGTAAATTCACTCAGAAACTTTTGATCAAACTCCAACTTCCACAGTGGTGAAAGAATTAAAAGGTCCACTGGACTTTCGAAAAATTCAATACCCACAATTATACCAGACTTATCAATATTCTCCATTAATGTTAATGGCTTAAACTGTCCTCTAAAGAGGCACAGGTTAGCTGACTGAATACGAAAACTCAGGCCAGATATTTGCTGCATACAAGTGTCACATCTTACCTTAAAAGATAAATATAGACTCAGGGTGAAAGGATGGTCGTCCACATTTCAGGCATATGGTAATCAGAAAAAAAGCAGGTGTTGCAATTCTATTTGCAGATACAATAGACTTTAAACCAACAAAAGTAACGAAGGATAAGAATGGTCACTTCATATTTGTTAAGGGTAATACTCAATATGATGAGATTTCAATTATTAATATTTATGCACCCAACCAGAATGAGCCTCTATTTATAAGAGAGACTCTAACAGACATGAGCAACTTGATTTCCTCCAGCTCCATAATAGTCAGAAATTTCAACACTCCTTTGGCAGTATTGGATAGATCCTCCAAGAAGAAGCTGAGCAAAGAAATTTTAGATTTAAATCTAACCATCCAACATTTGGATTTAGCAGACATCTACAGAACGTTTCATCCCAACAAAACTGAATACACATACTTCTCATCAGCCCACGGAACATACTCCAAAATCAATCACATCTTAGGTCACAAGTCTAACCTCAGTAAATTTAAAGGAATAGAAATTTTTCCTTGCATCTTCTTGGACCACCAAGGAATAAAAGTTGAACTCAGTAACAACAGGAATCTGTATACTCATACAAAAACATGGAAGTTCAATAACCTTATGCTGAATGATAGCTGGGTCAGAGATGAAATTAAGAAGGAAATTCCCAAATTTTTGGAACAAAATGACAATGAAAACACGAATTATCAGAACCTCTGGGATACTGTAAAGGCAGTCCTAATAGGGAAATTTATAGCACTGCAAGCCTTCCTCAAGAGAACGGAAAGAGAGGAAGCTAACAACTAAATGGGACATCTCAAGCAACTGGAAAGGGAAGAACATTCCAACCTAAAACCCAGTAGAAGAAAAGAAATAACCAAAATTAGAGCAGAATTAAATGAAATTGAAAACAAAAGAATTATACAACAGATCAATAAATCAAAAAGTTAGTTTTTTTAAAAGGTCAATAAAATAGATAAACCTTTGGCTAACCTAACCAGGAAAAAAAAGAGTAAAATATCTAATCTCATCAATCAGAAACAACAAAGACGAAATACCAGACTCCTCAAAAATTCAAAAAATCCTTAATGAATATTACAAGAAACTTTATTCTCAGAAATATGAAAATCTGACGGAAATTGGCCAATACCTAGAAGCACATCACCTTCCAAGACTTAGCCAGAATCAAGTGGAAATGTTGAATAGGCCAATATCAAGTTCTGAAATAGCATCAACCATACAAAATCTCCCTAAAAAGAAAAGCCCAGACCAGATGGCTTCACGTCAGACTTCTACCAAACCTTTATAAAGGAAGTAGTACCTATATTACTCAACCTGTTCCAAAATGTAGGAAAAGAAGGAAGATTACCCAACATGTTCTATGAAGCAAACATCACCCTGATCCCCAAACCAGGAAAAGACCCAACAAGAAAAGAAAATTATAGACCAATATCACTAATGAATATAGATGCAAATATATTCAACAATATCCTAACAAACAGAATCCAGCAACACATCAAACAAATTATACATTATGACCAAGTCGGTTTTATCCCAGGGTCTCAAGGCTGGTTCAAAATACGTAAATCTATAAGTATAATTCACCACATAAACAAATTAAAAAACAAAGACCATATGATTCTCTCAATTGATACAGAAAAAGCTTTTGATAATTATCCAGCATCCCTTCATGATCAGAATACTTAAGAAAATTGGTATAGAAGGGACTTTTTTTTTTTTTTATTGTTGGGGATTCATTGAGGGTACAATAAGCCAGGTTACATTGATTGCAATTGTTAGGCAAAGTAGAAGGGACATTTCTTAAACTGATACAGACCATCTACAGCAAACCCACAGCCAATATCGTATTGAATGGAGTTAAACTGAAATCATTTCTACTCAGATCAGGAACCAGACAAGGCTTCCCATTGTCTCCACTGCTTTCACATTGTAATGGAAGTTTTAGCTATCGCAATTAGGGAAGAAAAGGCAACCAAGGGTATCCATATAGGGTCAGAAGAGGTCAAACTTTTGCTATTCGCAGATGATATGATTGTATATCTGGAAAACACCAGGGATTCTACTACAAAACTCTTAGAAGTGATCAAGGAATACAGCAGCATCTCAGGTTACAAAATCAACATTCATAAATCGGTAGCCTTTATATATTCCAACAATAGTCAAGCTGAAAAAACAGTTAAGAACTGTATTCCATTCATAGTAGTGCCAAAGAAGATGAAATATTTGGGAGTTTATTTAACAAAAGATGTGAAAGATCACTATAAAGAGAACTATGAAACTCTAAGAAAAGAAATAGCTGAAAATGTTAACAAATGGAAAAACATACCATGCTCATGGCTGGGAAGAATCAACATTGTTAAATTGTCCATACTACCCAAAGCAATATACAATTTTCATGCAATCCCCATTAAAGCTCCACTGTCATAATTTAAAGATCTTGAAAAAATAATACTTAGTTTTATATGGAATCAAAAAAAACCTCGAATAGCCAAGACATTACTCAGAAATAAAAACAAAGCAGGAGGAAACACAGTACCAGACCTCAGACTATACTATAAATCTGTAGCAATCAAAACAGCATGGTACTGGCACAAAAACAGAGAAGTAGATGTCTGGAACAGAATAGAGAACCAAGAGATGAATCTAGCTACTTACCGTTATTTGATCTTTGACAAGCCAATTAAAAACATTCAGTGGGGAAAAGAGTCCCTATTTAACAAATGGTGCTGGGTGAACTGGCTGGCGACCTGTAGAAGACTGAAACTGGACCCACACCTTTCACCATGAACTAAGATAGACTCTCACTGGATTAAAGATTTAAACTTAAGACATGAGACTATAAAAATACTAGAAGAGAGTGCAGGGAAAACCCTTGAAGAAATCAGTCTGGGCGAGTATATTATGAGGAGGACCCCCCGGGCAATTGAAGCAGCTCAGAAATACACCACTAGAACCTGATCAAACTAAAAAGCTTCTGCACAGCCAAGAACACAGTAAGTAAAGCAAGCAAACAGCCCTCAGAATGGGAGAAGATATTTGTAGGTTATGTCTCCGACAAAGGTTTAATAACCAGAATCCACAGAGAACTCAAAAATATAAACAAGAAAAGAACAAGTGATTCCATTGCAGGCTGGCAAGGGACTTGAAGAGAAACTTCTCTGAAGAAGACAGGCACATGGCCTACCAGACATATGAAAAAATGCTCATCATCTTTAGTCATTAGAGAAATGCAAATCAAAACTACCTTGAGATACCATCTAACTCTAGTAAGATTAGCCCATATCACAAAATCCCAAGACCAGAGATGTTGGCGTGGATGTGGAGAAAAGGGAACACTTCTACATGGCTGGTGGGAATGCAAATTAATACATTCCTTTTGGAAAGATGTTTGGTGAACACTTAGAGTTCTAAAAATAGATCTGCCATTCGATCCTATAATTCCTCTACTAGGTATATATACCCAGAAGACCAAAAATCACATTATAACAAAGATATTTGTACCAGAATATGTATTACAGCCCAATTCATAATTGCTAAGTCATGGAAAAAGCCCAAGTGCCCATAGATCCACGAATGGATTAATAAATTGTGGTATATGTACACCATGGAATAATTATGCAGCCTTAAAGAAACATGGAGACTTTACCTCTTTCGTGTTTACATGGATGGAGCTGGAACATATTCTTCTTAGTAAAGTATTTCAAGAAAGGAAGAAAAAGTATCCAATGTACTCAGCCCTACTATGAAACTAATTTATGGCTTTCACATGAAAGCATAACCCAGTTATAACCTAGAATAGGGGGAAGGGGGAGAGTGAGGGGAGGGAGGGGGGAGGATGGGCGGAGGGAGGGTGATTGGTAGGATTACACCTGTGGTGCATCTTACAAGGGTATATGTGAAACCTAGTAAATGTAGAATATAAATGTCTTAACACAATAGCTAAGAAAATGCCAGGAAGGCTATGTTAACCAGTGTGATGAAAATGTGTCAAACGGTCTATAAAACCAGTGTATAGTGCCCCATGATCGCATTAATGTACACAGCTATGATTTAATAAGAAAAATAAATAAATAAATAAATACAAAAAAAAAAGAAAAGAAAATCCAACTGTGAGCACAACACAGGAAAAACTGTGTCACCCCTCTGGGGGGGAGCGGCTTCTCTCTGGGTGTCATTCTAAATACATAGGCATGTAAAAGACTTTAACCACCACCACCTGTATTCCACCCACATCCTATACTTCGCAAAATATTTTTTCATTCATTAACATAACCCATTTTCAAAACATCCCTAATGTCATTATTCCCGTTTGGGTTTGTGGAAACTGAGGCTTTGGCCATTTGAGAGACTTGCCTGAAAAGACTCATTATGAGCCATGAAATGGAACCCCAAGACAAGCTGCCAAGGACAGGAAATAGCAGGACAGAGTCATGTCACCAAAACGTTACAGCTCCAACAATTTTATAAATTAAGCCACTTTTCTCCACTAGCTTTCCAGGAGAGGATTTGGGCCACTTTTCAATGATTAATTCAGCTTTTCTATTGCTACTGCTACTACCACCCTCAAAAATAGTCAGTGCTCACCACAGTCAGAATGGCCGCTGTCCCTGAAGGCCAAGCAACACAGCCTGGCCCAGCCCAACTCGGGTTCCCACACGTGGAACAGAGCCTGTTACCGCACAGAAGAGAGAGGTTCTGCCCATGAAGAAAGGTCCCTTGGCATACGGGCCTATCCCCATCTGCCCCTCCAGGCTCTCACAAAGGCCACATGGCCACATTCCATGTACTCTGCTGCCACTCCCATCCCATTCCCAGCTGTATTTTAAGGGCCAGGAGCAGCAACCTTGAGCCAGGAAGATGAAGCAGGCAGAGGAGCTTCAAATGCTACAGGACACAGGAGAAAGAGCTGACCCAACTGCCCCGAGGGACAACTGTTATGACTTCTCTTAGACAGTCAATGGTCATAAAAGGGGCAGTAAGTCAGCCTTCTCACAGGATTAATCAACCAGCGTTTTACTAACATTAAATCATTATCGCTGTCACTTCAGGAAGGGCATGGAGTCCTTCTCCCCATTTTGTATAAAAGAAGTGAGACACAGAGGCTAAGTTACAAAACTGGCCTGAGTTTATGAAATACGTGGGATTCAGGGATTAAAAAACAGCGGGGTGTGCTCAGGCAGATCCCTTACCGTGTCTAAGTCTCCAACATACCATCTGTGAAATAACAGTGGCCTGGGATCTGGCAGGTGTGCTCTAGATGGATTTTGTGAAACCCAAGTGTGACAGTACTGTAACTATACTTTGAACATCACCGATTGCCAAGTGCTATGATTATTATTCTTGCTCTAGGGTTCCACAACCAGCCATTTCCACCTTCAGAACTGCCCTTGGAAGTCCTTGAGTAAGAAGAAAAAAGCTACATTATTGAAAAATACAGCACTGGGTGAATCTTTTCACATGTGTCATCTCATTAGATCCTCTACAACTGTGTTCAGAGAGGTGTCGTATTATGCCAATTTTGCAGAAGGGAAACCTGACACCCAGGATCACTCTCTTCCTTGGCCTGAAGCCCAATCCTGCCTATCCACTCATTTGAGTGTTGTGTGGGATGCTCTCTCTCTCTCTCGTGGGAAAGGCTGAGTTGAGTATCCACACAGACTCTTTCAACTCTGAGTGGACTAAAATATTGACTATCTGGTCCTGTACATAAAATATTTGCTGATCCCTGGCCAGTAGCAGCTAAGAGAATGGGTGAGGGCAACCAACCACGCAGCTAGGAGGATCAAAGCTACTGCTTAACTGTACAAGCAAGGGAGGACTACGTAAATATGTGCCAAGATCATTTCCTTCCTCCGTAGGGTGGGATAGTGGCAATACTAGGACTCTCAGGACTGTTCACAGGAGGCTCCAGCCCTACACTTGACACACCCTGTGCTCAGTGAACCTTGCCAAGAGCTAGAAGTGCCACAGGCTACCCTGTCTGCTACTTTCCATTGTTTACTCTGCCTTCCTAGGTTTCCATTACCACCAGCCCCAGGAGATGACTTGGATCACTTCGTCCTTCCTATCCTTGGACCACCAGCCCTGGGAGTTTTTGTCCCTCTTCTTGTAAAATATCCCTCTCCTCTGGCACAGTTTTAGGTTTGGTGGGGCTGCAGGGTGGGCCCTTCCTAAGGCTTACAGGCAAGTGGGCCTCCTGCAGGAACTGGAACCCGCAGGTGAAGAGGGGAGAAGACTCAGTCAGGAGAGCGACGAGGAGGGAAGCCATGCTAATGCTTAGTGGAGCATGCTAAGCCTCCAATTTTCTTGAAAAACTTGAGAATGTTTTTGTTTAAGAACATCCTGGGGCAGAGGCAGACTGGTAAAGCTCAGCCACCATCTATTTTTGACTGTCTCGTCTGCTCTCCCATGCCTTTAAAGATGTGGTTCAAATATAGCTTTCAAATAGAACTGCCCTCTTTTGAAAGTAGTTGTGGTCTTTTAAAGGCAGGATTAAGGGTTTTAAAAATCAGATTCTCTAGTTCCAGCCCTGCAAAGATCCTTTAGGTACCTCAAAATGGGACTGGCTTTTCTGGCTCTAAAGACTCCTGTTGTCAGCACCAAAGGCAAGAGCCAGGGGTTGAGCTGTGGAGCCGGGGCACAGGAACTCCCACCCTGTCTGGCTGTCCTTGTTGAGCAGAGAAGGAATTCTCAGTCTGTGTGATATATAGACCCTTGAGCTCCAGGAGGGTTAGACAGAGGGCCACAGGCTTGGGTTGACTAGACCACTAGCAGGAAGTTGGCCATGCAGTTGGAACACCAAGCCTGAGATTGAGGTGGCGATTCTCAAGGTGACTCTTCCCTTGGGTGCTCTTTCCTGGGCTGACTGCTAATGGCAGACAGTTGCCCTCTGGCTCTTAGAAAGCCCTAAGAATCTTTCTAGCACTACTGCAAACACATTTACTGACCGTCTGCTGCATTCCAGGCGGCATGCTCTGCCCTCATCTAGGAAGTGGTAGAGTTACGATCTGATCTCTGTCTGTCTGCTGCAAAGCTCCAACCACCTGCCTTTGATATACACATCCTGCCTTTCCTATATACTCAGTTGGTGATCTCTAGTATCACCTCTCCCATCTGGAGCAGGTATGCATATGGGGTGGGAGTGCCGTGCAGGCCTCTCTGCCCCCCGGTGGGCCTGGGATCTCAAGCTCTGGAAAGAGTTATGAGCAGGGTGGAGCTCTGGGGAAGAAGAGGCAGGAAAAGAAACACGCTCTTTAGTCTGGAGCAAAACCAGCACCTGCAGAAAGGCTAAATTGAGCATTTAGCAACTCTACAATGTAGAGTTTAAGAGCAACAACAGCAAGGACAACAAAAGTCCCAGTGTACAAAACCTCTAGCAATGTATGTTAGATTTTTCTAGCAACTGAGAACAAGAAACCATGACCTCTACTTATCCAGATTTTTTTAGTCCAAGTGGACGTTAAGGGCACTAAGATTTAGTTGTGCTACTGGCCCCAGATTCAGTTTCCTTAGTCTTCAATACATTCCATGAGCTTAGATGTAAGGCCCTAATGAGCAGAAATAAAATGTCACAGGATGAACAAGGCATGGACCTTCAAAGTCTCTGAACATTGAAATCATGGTGTAGGCTAGACGCAGATCTCAAAGGGAGAGGATATGTCATGAAAACAGAAGGATCAATAAGGCAGGAAACAACCCAGCAGCAACAACCAGAATAGACCAAACCAAAAAGCTCAAAGAGGACCCTCGGTGTTCTAGGTCCTTCCTCCCCAGAACTCGTCAGGGGAGCCCTTTGGTCCCCATCCCTGCCCAGAAAACAGCAGCTTCACAGGCCTTGGGCCTCCCAAGGGACAAGAAGAAACATGCCTTGCCTGGGTGTAAGGTCTGTGCTTCTCCTCATTTTCAGAGAGTTTTCACAGGCATTAGCTAACTAATCTTTTTTCCACACAATTTGACACAACACCAGAGCTTCATTTGGAGGGAGAGATGTGTCAATGTGGCAGTGAGTATTGATGGAGTTGGGAAATCTGCAGTAAATGGGACCATCTGAAGTCAGGTAGAGAAGGTGGGAGACCACAGGAGCATGGCAAGTTCAAGGGGGTACAACGAAGTGTTCTCCTTACCAGGACTCATGAGGACTAGGATTTTCTTACCCTCCCCTCTGTGAGGATAAACACCAGGGCACGATAATGTGCAGGTCCTGGGACTAGTCCTGGCTCTGCTGCTTGGAAAACATATGGCCCTGGACAAGTTTCTCAGTTCCCGTGGGCCTATCTCTCCCTGCTGTAACACCTCTGACATTCCATGACTTTACTTCATAGAAGTATCTGTTCTTATCCAAGCTTCTGGATGTACCCAACAGTTGGCAGCTGTAAACCATTCACAGCACATCCTTGTAGGCATTATAAATAGTACAGATGACCTCACATGATTAGTCACAAAACTGTGAAAATATACCTTTATAGAACTCAGTGTCAGACCTTTATTGAGGCCGTATGCCATGTGTGAAGAACCATAAAGCCTGAGATTTGGACAGTTTAGGAAGAGAGCCACCACAACAACAAAATAGTAAAAACAGATATTTGGAAGAAAGATTAGGAGCAATAAGTGAGAACAGAAGTCTGGGGATGGATTTATAGAGTTAAAGTGTGATAAGGTTTGAAGGGCTTTTCCACCTTGGGAGCAAAGCCAGGGAAACTTGTTTTCCAATGAAGAAGAGAGGAAAGTCTGGAGGAGGAATCTTTGGTGAGATTCCTTTGAGTTTGTAAGAGAAAAATACAGCAGAATGTCCATAGGTGACCACCTCTGTACATTGACCAACTGCTTAAATTGATCTAATTTTAATAGACTGAACATGAACCCTACATACATGTCAATACAGTAGGCCTAGTTCCTTATGTTGACCACCTCCATAATGTTGACCAGTTTATTACAGTCCCTTGGGTGGTCAACTTACAGAGGTTCTACTTTAGTATAAAAATTACTCATGGACTCACAACTCAGCATTTTGGTGTACATCCTTCCAAAGCTTTCTCTAACCTCAGATCTCTCTCTCTTTCTCGTCATACTTCACACAGTTTTAGTACATCCCATTTTTTTCACTTACAAAAACATCACAAGCATTTTTCTAAGCCATCAACTACTTGTGTGCACCATAATTTTTAGGTAGATAAATGTCATTCTATCATACAGATGTATTGCAACCAGTTTCTCTATGTGTAAGCTTTTAGAATCCTTCCAATATTTCACTGTTTTCAAGAACACTATGAAAAACAGACTCATACTCAATATTTACAATATCTTGATTGTTTTCTTAGAATAAATTATCAGATGTGGAATTGCTGTCATAAAAGTTATAAACCGAAAAAAAGAATAAAGGAACAGGAGGCAGAGCATGATGGCGGATGGGACCGACGTGTAGCCCACCTCTCCCAAGTCATCAGGTGAGAGGAAGAGGGGTCTGGACCTTTCCCATGCGTGGATTATTGGTGTGGACAGACAGCTGGAGATGCTCAGCAAATTGCCGGATTGCTGTATATGAAGGGTAATTTAAAACCACAGACTCTGTTGTAGAGATTTTTCCCTGCTTGGCTATGCTGGCTGGCAGGCCTCTCCCTAATGGAGGACAGCAGCTTGCAATTATTAGCAAAATTCAATTAATGAAAATTTATTCCTGAGCTGAGGGTGGCATCCGAAAGGAGAGCCACTCAAAACCACGGGGAGCTGGGCAACCCAATGGAAAATTGAAGGGAAGGGATCCCACCCGGGAAACAGATATTTTGAACTATCCAAAATGGCGGACACCTTCCCCCAGAACAATAGGAGTGATTAAATAGACCAGAGAATTCCTGGTGGGGAATGTTGGAGGGGGCTGGCAGTTCGGGCTGCATGGCAAACTGGCGGGTGGCTGGACTCAAAAGTCCCGATTCAAAAGGGAGACTCTGAACCACAAAACTGAGAATAAGGTCCCTGAGCACTCCAGCCGCAGGAACCGGCTGCAGCTGCGCGAGCTGCCAGCAGCCAACACCCTCCCCCACAGCCAATTGCAGTCGCCAGTTTGCAGGAGAACGTGGGAGCAGAGTGGAAAGATTTGTGAAGTGTGAACTCCTGCACTGAGTTGGAAGGTTGGATAGGAGTCCAGTCTGGAACAGAGCAGCTGAGGTTGCACAATAGTTAGGTGACAAACTTTTACAGAAACTCCTGGCTATCAGCTATCGGCCAGGTAGGGTGGTTACCATGGTAACAGTATAAACTGTGAATCAGGTATAATCCTGGGAACCACTCACCGTGCCACCTGGTGTCCAGAAAGTATATTGCATTATAAATATATTCCTAAGAAAGTTGATCCCTACAACATACATATAGATGTACATTTCTACATATATACGAGAATAATATTTTTGTGGATGGTGCCTTCTTTTTTCTTTTCTCTTTTTTTTTGTTCTGTTTTTTCACCATTTACTTGGAGGAGCTATTGTTAATTTTTTATTATTTTTTATAGATATATTTTTTATTTCTATTTTTCTCTATTTTTAATTTCTCCTTTCTTCTTTTTTAACTTTTATGAACACCACTTTTTTTCTTTTTTTCAATTATTTTATGATTATCACTATTTTTATTGTAGTTGTTTTTGTTGTTGTTGTCGTGGGTGTTGTCTGTATGTCTGTGTCTCCATCTGTTTGTGCATCTATGGGCAAATGTGTCTGGTATCCTTGTATCTGCTTATTTGCTCATTTGATCTCAATGCGCTTGATGTTATGACCTGCAATTCTGAGCTCCCAGCACTCCCCTCCACTCTCACGCTGAGGTCTGGAGGCCTGTCCCCCTGGAGTCCAGATTCTTGGGTGATTTCTCGAGAGGTGTAGACAGGACCTGGACTGCAGCTGGACAGTACTGATTCTGCAGCATGGGAGTGAGGAGATGACCGTCGGCTGAGAGGGAATCACGCCGGAGTGGCAGTGCCCCAAGGTGCAGAGCAGCAGCTGCTTTAGCAATAACAAGGCCCACCCCCGGATATCCCAAAGTCACTCCCCCTGTCTCCCTGGGCAACCAGAGGAGGCCAGGCATCTTCTCAGAGCAGACATCTACAGAACATTTCATCCCAACAAAACTGAATACACATACTTCTCATCAGCCCATGGAACTTACTCCAAAATTGATCACATCTAGGGTCACAAGTCTAACCTCACGGGTCCTCAAAAAGGCTCCAGGTAAAAAAATAAACAGTGTAAAGTAATCATAAGGCACAATCAGTGGAAAAACTCTGGTAACATGAATAACCAGAATAGATCAACACCCCCCCACCAGAGGAAAGATATGGCAGATGTAACTGAAGATCCCATTCATAAACAGCTGGCCAAGATGTCAGAAATTGAATTCAGAATTTGGATTGCAAACAAGATTAACAGAATGGAGGAAAAATTGGAATTAGAAATCCGAAGAGCAATTCAAAAGTCAGAACTAGAAATTCGAGGAGAAATTAAAAAATTGTCTCAAGAATTTAATGAATTTAAAGATAAAACCACCAAAGATTTTGATGTACTGAAACAAGAATTTGCAGCCCTCAAAGATCTGAAAAACACAGTACAATCCCTCAGTAACAGAGTGGAGCAGGCAGAAGAAAGGATTTCTGACACTGAAGATAAAGCGTTTGAATGCTCCCAAACTCTCAAAGAAGAAGAGAAATGGAGAGCAAAAATGAATCATTCTCTCAGAGAGCTCTGGAATAATTCAAAGAAGGCTAATATCCCTCAGGCTAATGGAGAAGTGGTTTGGTTATGGCAAATTTCTTCAACATACAAATGTCATTAAAGTATTTGATTTCTCCATCATAAATGAAACTCAGTTTAGCTGGATACAGGATCTGGGAATCCCTGAACGTGATGAAGTGGCCTCACAAGGCGCAGAGGCCCTTCTCCATGAAATTATGAAAGAAAATTTGGCAGATATGTCAAAAGATTCTGAAATCCAGATACTAGAAACTTTCAGAACCCCAGCATGACTCAATCCGAATAAGACATCACCCAACATATCATAATTAACTTCACTTAGTGTCAATATGAAGGAGAAAATTCTGAAAGCAGCCAGACATAAGAAATCCATTACCTACAAAGGGAAGAATATTAGAATGACTGCAGATCTCTCTGCTGAAACCTTTCAAGCCAGAAGAGGGTGGTCATCGACTTTTAATCTCCTAAAGCAAAATAACTTTCAACCTCAGATCCTGTATACAGCTAAACTGAGTTTCATTTATGATGGAGAAATTAAATACTTCAATGACATTCATATGTTGAAGAAATTTGCCATAACCAAACCAGCTCTTCAGGATATTCTCAGATCTATCCTCCATAATGACCAGCCCAATCCTCTACCACAAAAGTAAACTCACTCAGAAACTTTTGATCAAACTCCAACTTCCACAGTGGTGAAAGGATTAAAAATGTCCACTGGACTTTTGAAAAACTCGATATCCAAAATTATACCAGACTTATCAATATTCTCCATTAATGTTAATGGCTTAAACTGTCGCTAAAGAGGCACAGGTTAGCTGACTGGATACAAAAACTCAGGCCAGATATTTGCTGCATACAAGAGTCACATCTTACCTTAAAAGATAAATATAGACTCAGGGTGAAAGGATGGTTGTCCATATTTCAGGCAAATGGTAATCAGAAAAAAGCAGGTGTTGCAATTCTATTTCCAGACACAATAGGCTTTAAACCAACAAAAGTAAGGAAGGATAAGAATGGTCACTTCATATTTGTTAAGGGTAAGACTCAATATGATGAGATTTCAATTATTAATATTTATGCACCCAACCAGAATGAGCCTCAATTTATAAAAGAAACTCTAACAGACATGAGCAACTTGATTTCCTCAAGCTCCATAATAGTCAGAGATTTCAACACTCCTTTGGCAGTATTGGATAGATCCTCCAAGAAGAAGATGATCAAAGAAATTTTAGATTTAAATCTAACCATCCAACATTTGGATTTAGCAGACATCTACAGAACATTTCATCCCAACAAAACTGAATACACATACTTCTCATCAGCCCATGGAACTTACTCCAAAATTGATCACATCTAGGGTCACAAGTCTAACCTCAGTAAATTTAAAGGAATAGAAATTATTCCTTGCATCGTCTCGGACCACCAAGTAATAAAAGTTGACCTCAGTAACAACAGGAATCTGTATACTCATACAAAAACATGGAAGTTCAATAACCTTATGCTGAATGATAGCTGGGTCAGAGGTGAGATTAAGAAGGAAATTGCCAAAATTTTGGAACAAAACGACAATGAAGACATGAATTATCAGAACCTCTGGGATACCTCAAAGGCAGACCTAAGAGGAAAATTTATAGCACTGCAAGCCTTCCTCAAGAGAACGGAAAGAGAGGAAGTTAACATCTTAATGTGACATCTGAAGCAACTGGAAAAGGAAGAACATTCCAACCCCAAACCCAGTAGAAAAAAAGAAATAACCAAAATTAGAGCAGAATTAAATAAACTGAAAACAAAAGAATTATACAACAGACCAATAAATCAAAAAGTTGGGTTTCTGAAAAGATTAATAAGGGGGAGGTGGAGCAAGATGGCAGCCGAGTAACAGCTTCCTTGCATCTGGGCACCGTGAGTCTGGGGAGATAGGACTCCAGGAATCTCTGGCTGGTGGGATCTGCCTATCATCACCCCTGAGAGGATACAGGGAGTCAGCAAGAGACTTCTGGACCCCAAGAGGAGGACTAAAACAGTGGAAAACCGGCAAGTGGTCGCGTGTGTTCAATCCGTCTAAACCCGCCCGCAACTGTAAGTTCAGTAGCAGAGACACTGCAAACCAGAAAGGCCTTACCTGTGAACTGTTTTGGTGTCTTTGGACTTGGCACTCAGTTGAACTGCCTTGGGGAGAGCCTGAGCGGGAGTGCAGACAACTTTGGCCTTTGTCTAGGGTCCCAGTCTGAGCCGCTGAGCCAGACGGAGCTAATAGTGTTTGGCTCTGGGTCACAGGCAGCCATTGTGAGCGATCTGCCCCGGCAAGCTCCGCCCTCAGGGTCGCAGAACTAGAATTGGGTGGGAGCTGGTAACCCAGCGACCAAGTAGCCTAAGGGTGGGGTCTGAGCCGCCTTGCAGCCCTAACCCTTGGGGGCAGAGGGAGACCAGTTTTGGCACACAGGGTAAGTGGATAGCCACTTCAGCAGTGATTCCAGCGACAAGCACTTCCCTGGGAAAGCTTCTGCTCAGCAAGTGAAAAAGCTCAAATTGCCTTTTAAGTGGGCTGAAGAGAGATTTAGGGTGTCTACCTGCTGGGGTTTGAGAAACTAGCAGCCTCCAGTCATATCAGAACTGTGATTAACATCTCATACCCCAGAAGACCACGTGTTGCCCAGACAATATTCAACAACTTATACATACTGCTTTGTTTTGGGTTGTGTGTTTTTTTTTTTTTTTTTTGGTTTGGTTGGGGTTTTTTTGTTTATTTTGATGTTGTTGATTGTTGTTTTGTTTTTTAAGTTCAACCCTTTCCATACAGATCCTTTTTCTTTCTCAATTTTTCTAGTTTAATTATAATATCCCATTGCTGCCTACTTCAATAATTAGAACTTCATTTTTGTGAGTGTTTCTACCGCTATTATTTGGTTTTTCACCCAAGTTTATCCCGGAAAGTTTTCTGTTTCCTTGTTTTGGTTTGATTTATAGCATTTTTGTCTTTCCTCTCTACTTGGTGGAGGTGGGGTACTGTGTCTGATCAGGTTAGCAAAGAGCTGCTGCCCTCAAGGGAACCACCCAACTGGGCACCCCCAGAAGGTGTTTTGTTTTTTTTTTAAGGTTGTATCTAAGTACCCTACTGTACACCTATATTGCTCTGTCTCCCTCTTTCTGTGCCTCTTTTCTTTTTCTCAATATTCCCTTTACCCACCACCTCTCCTTTCTCTATTTTTCTTTTTTTTTTTCTTATCACTCAGTCCCCCTTTCCTTCATCCCTTTTTTGCTCTTCAACCTTCTCACCCTTCTGGTCCTGTAACCCTTAGTCCACAGGCACAAGAACTTAAAGAGCAAGAGGAAGTGAAAGGAAAATTAGGACAAGGAAACAGATAAAAGAAATCACTCATGAGAAAGAATCAGCAGAAAACTCCAGGCAACATGAAGAACTGGCCCAGAACAACCCCGCCAAGGGACCATGAGGTAGCTACTGCAGAGGATTCCACTTATAAAGAAATGTTAGGAATGACAGAAAGGGAATTTAGAATACACATGTTGAAAACAATGAAAGAAATGATGGAAACAATGAAGGAAACTGCTAATAAAGTGGAAAATAACCAAAAGGAAATTCAAAAACAGAATCAAATAAGAGAGGAACGATATGAATAATATAAAAAGGATATAGCAGAGCTGAAGGAACTGAAACAGTCAATTAGGGAACTTAAAGATGCAATGGAAAGTATCAGCAACAGGTTAGACCACGCAGAAGAAAGAATTTCAGAGGTAAAAGACAAAGTTTTTGAGATAACTCAGATAGTAAAAGAGGCAGAAAGGAAGAGAGAGAAAGCAGAACATTCACTGTCAGAATTATGGGACTTTATAAAGCGTTCCAACACATGAGTTTTAGGAATTCCAGAAGGGGAAGAAGAATGCCCCAGAGGAATGGAAGCCATACTAGAGACTATTAGAAAAGAAAATTTCCCAAATATCACCAAAGATTCTGACACACTGCTTTCAGAGGGCTATCGTACCCCAGGTTGCCTCAACTCTAACCGCGCTTCTCCAAGACACATTGTGATGAACCTTTCCAAAGTCAAGACAAAAGAAAAGATTCTGCAAGCTGCCAGGAGTAAGCGCCAGTTGACCTACAGGGGCAAATCCATCAGAGTGACCGCAGACTTCTCTAATGAAACTTTCCAAGCAAGAAGACAATGGTCATCTACCTTTAATCTACTTAAACTGAACAATTTCCAGCCAAGAATTCTGTACCCTGATAAGCTAAGCTTCAAAATTGATGGAGAAATCAAATCATTTACGGATATACAAACATTGAGGAAATTCGCCACAACAAGACCAGCTCTACAGGAAATACTTCAACCTATTCTGCACACTGACCACCACAATGGATAAGCAGCAAAGTAAGAACTCAGAAATTGAAGGACAGAACCTAACCTCCACACTGATGCAAAAGATAAAACTAAGCAATGGACTCTCACAAAATAAGACGAATAGAATACTACCACACTTATCAATTATCTCAATAAATGTTCATGGCTTGAATTCCCCACTGAAGAGACATAGATTGGCTGACTGGATTAAGAAACACAAGCCATCCATTTGCTGTCTGCAAAAAACACACCTGGCTTCAAAGGACAAATTAAAGCTCTGAGTCAAGGGTTGGAAGACAATTTTTCAGGCAAATGGAATTCAGAAGAAAAGAGGAGTTGCAATCTTATTTTCAGATACATGTGGATTTAAAGCAACTAAAGTCAAAAAAGACAAAGATGGTCACTTTATATTGGTCAAGGGAAAAATACAACAAGAAGACATTTCAATTCTAAATATTTATGCACCCAATTTAAATGCTCCCAGATTCTTGAAACAGACCTTACTCAGTCTGAGCAATATGATATCTGATAATACCATCATAACAGGGGACCTTAACACTCCTCTTACAGAGCTGGACAGATCCTCTAAACAGAAATTAAACAAGGATATAAGAGATTTAAATGAGACCCTAGAACAACTGTGCTTGATAGACGCATATACAACACTCCATCCCAAAGATAAAGAATATACATTCTTCTCATCACCCCCATGGAACACTCTCCAAAATTGATCATATCCTGGGACACAAAACAAATATCAACAGAATCAAAAGAATTGAAATTTTACCTTGTATCTTCTCAGACCATAAGGCACTAAAGGTGGAACTCAACTCGAACAAAAATGCTCGACCCCACCCAAAGGCATGGAAACTAAACAATCTTCTGCTGAATAACAGATGGGTGCAGGAAGAAATAAAACAGGAAATCATTAACTTCCTTGAACATAACAACAATGAAGACACAAGCTACCAAAATCTGTGGGATACTGCAAAAGCAGTTTTGAGAGGAAAATTCATCACTTTAGACGCCTACATTCAAAAAACAGAAAGAGAGCACATCAACAATCTCACAAGAGATCCTATGGAATTGGAAAGAGAAGAACAATCTAAGCCTAAACTCAGTAGAAGAAAAGAAATATCCAAAATCAAACCAGAGATCAATGAAATTGAAAACAAAAGAATCATTCAGAAAATTAATGAAACAAGGAGTTGGTTTTTTGAAAAAATAAATAAAATAAATAAACCATTGGCCAGACTAACGAGGAATAGAAAAGTAAAATCTCTAGTAACCTCAATCAGAAATGATAAAGGGGAAATAACAACTGATCCCACAGAGATACAAGAGATCATCTATGAATACTACCAGAAACTCTATGCCCAGAAATTTGACAATGTGAAAGAAATGGATCAATATTTGGAATCACACCCTCTCCCTAGACTCAGCCAGGAAGAAATAGAGCTCCTGAACAGACCAATTTCAAGCACTGAGATCAAAGAAACAATAAAAAAGCTTCCAACCAAAAAATGCCCTGGTCCAGATGGCTTCACTCCAGAATTCTATCAAACCTTCAAGGAAGAGCTGATTCCTGTACTGCAGAAATTATTCCAAAAAATTGAGGAAGAAGGAATCTTCCCCAACACATTCTATGAAACAAACATCACCCTGATACCAAAACCAGGAAAAGACCCAAAGAAAAAGGAGAATTTCAGACCAATCTCACTCAAGAATATAGATGCAAAAATCCTCAACAAAATCCTAGCCAATAGATTACAGCTTATCATCAAAAAAGTCATTCATCATGATCAAGTAGGCTTCATCCCAGGGATGCAAGGCTGGTTTAACATATGCAAGTCTATAAACGTTATCCACCATATTAACAGAGGCAAACATAAAGATCACATGATCCTCTCAATAGATGCAGAAAAAGCATTTGATAAAATCCAGCATCCTTTTCTAATTAGAACACTGAAGAGTATAGGCATAGGTGGCACATTTCTAAAACTGATTGAAGCTATCTATGACAAACCCACATCCAATATTTTACTGAATGGAGTAAAACTGAAAGTTTTTCCTCTTAGAACTGGAACCAGACAAGGTTGTCCTCTGTCACCTTTACTATTCAACATGGTGCTGGAAGTCCTAGCCAATACAATTAGGCAAGACAAGGAAATAAAGGGAATCCAAATGGGAGCAGAGGAGGTCAAACTCTCCCTCTTTGCTGACGACATGATCTTATACTTAGAGAACCCCAAAGACTCAACCACAAGACTCCTAGAAGTCATCAAAAAATACAGTAATGTTTCAGGATATAAAATCAATGTCCACAAGTCAGTAGCCTTTGTGTACAGCAATAACAGTCAAGATGAGAAGCTAATTAAGGACACAACTCCCTTCACCATAGTCTCAAAGAAAATGAAATACCTAGGAATATACCTAACGAAGGAGGTGAAGGACCTCTATAAAGAAAACTATGAAATCCTCAGAAAGGAAATAGCAGAGGATATTAACAAATGGAAGAACATACCATGCTCATGGATGGGAAGAATCAACATAGTTAAAATGTCTATACTTCCCAAAGCAATCTACCTATTCAATGCCATACCTGTCAAAATACCAACATCGTACTTTCAAGATTTGGAAAAAATGATTCTGCGTTTTGTATGGAACCGGAAAAAATCCCGTATAGCTAAGGCAGTTCTCTGTAACAAAAATAAAGCTGGGGGCATCAGCATAACAGATTTTAGTCTGTACTACAAAGCCATAGTGCTCAAGACAGCATGGTACTGGCACAAAAACAGAGACATAGACACTTGGAATCGAATTGAAAACCAAGAAATGAAACTAACATTTTACAACCACCTAATCTTTGATAAACCAAACAAGAACATACCTTGGGGGAAAGACTCCCTATTCAATAAATGGTGTTGGGAGAACTGGATGTCTACATGTAAAAGACTGAAACTGGACCCACACCTTTCCCCACTCACAAAAATTGATTCAAGATGGATAAAGGACTTAAATTTAAGGCATGAAACAATAAAAATCCTCCAAGAAATCATAGGAGAAACACTGGAAGATATAGGCCTGGGGAAAGACTTCATGAAGAAGACTGCCAGGGCAATTGCAACAACAACAAAAATAAACAAATGGGACTTCATTCAACTGAAAAGCTTCTGTACAGCTAAGGAGACAATAACCAAAGCAAAGAGACAACCTACACAATGGGAAAGGATATTTGCATATTTTCAATCAGACAAAAGCTTGATAACTAGGATCTATAGAGAACTCAAATTAATCCACATGAAAAAAGCCAACAATCCCATACATCAATGGGCAAGAGACATGAATAGAACTTTATCTAAAGACGACAGACGAATGGCTAACAAACACATGAAAAAATGTTCATCATCTCTATATATTAGAGAAATGCAAATCAAAACAACCCTGAGATATCATCTAACCCCAGTGAGAATGGCCCATATCACAAAATCTCAAAACTGCAGATGCTGGCGTGGATGTGGAGAGAAGGGAACACTTTTACACTGCCGGTGGGACTGCAAACTAGTACAACCTTTCTGGAAGGAAGTATGGAGAAACCTCAAAGCACTCAAGCTAGACCTCCCATTTGATCCTGCAATCCCATTATTGGGCATCTACCCAGAAGGAAAAAAATCCTTTTATCATAAGGACACTTGTACTAGACTGTTCATGGGAGCTCAATTTACAATCGCCAAAATGTGGAAACAGCCTAAATGCCCACCAACCCGGGAATGGATTGACAAGCTGTGGTATATGTATACCATGGAATACTATTCAGCCGTTAAAAAAAATGGAGACTTTACATCCTTCGTATTAACCTGGATGGACGTGGAAGACATTATTCTTAGTAAAGCATCACAAGAATGGAGAAGCATGAGTCCTATGTACTCAATTTTGATATGAGGACAATTAATGACAATTATGGTTATGGGGGGGGGAGCAGAAAGAGGGAAGGAGGGGGGGGTGGGGCCTTGGTGTGTGTCACACTTTATGGGGGCAAGACATGATTGCAAGAGGGACTTTACCTAACAATTGCAATCAGTGTAACCTGGCTTATTGTACCCTCAATGAATCCCCAACAATAAAAATAAATAAATTAATTAATTAATTAAAAAAAAAGAAAAGATTAATAAGATAGATAAACCTTTGGCTAACCTAACCAGAAAAAAAAAAGAATAAAATCTCTAATCTCATCAATCAGAAACGACAAAGACTAAATAACAACAGACTCCTCAGAAACTCAAAAAAATCCTTAATGAATATTACAAGAAACTTTATCCTCAGAAATATGAAAATCTGAAGGAAATTGAACAATACTTGGAAGCACATAACCTTCCAAGACTTAGCCAGAATCAAGTGGAAACGTTGAACAGGCCAATATCAAGTTCTGAAATAGCATCAACCATACAAAATCTCCCTAAAAAGAAAAGCCTGGGACCAGATGGCTTCACATCAGAATTCTACCAAACCTTTATAAAGGATTTAGTACCTATATTACTCAACCTGTTCCAAAAGGTAGAAAAAGAAGGAAGATTACCCAACACGTTCTATGAAGCAAACATCACCCTGATCCCCAAACCAGGAAAAGACCCAACAAGAAAAGAAAATTATAGACCAATATCACTAATGAATATAGATGCAAAAATATTCAACAAGATCCTAACAAACAAAATCCAGCAACACATCAAACAAATTATACATCATGACCAAGTCGGTTGTATTCCAGGGTCTCAAGACTGGTTCAATATACGTAAATCTGTAAGTATAATTCAGCACATAAACAAATTAAAAAACAAAGACCATATGATTCTCTCAATTGATGAGAAAAAGCTTTTGATAATATCCAGCATCCCTTCATGATCAGAACACTTAAGAAAATTGGTTAAGATGGGACATTTCTTAAACTGACAGAGTCCATCTACAGCAAAACCACAGCCAATATCATATTGAATGGAGTTAAATTGAAATCATTTCCACTCAGATCAGTAGTTAGACAAGGCTGCCCATTGTCTCCACTGCTCTTTAACATTGTGATGAAAGTTTTAGCCATCACAATTAGGGAAGAAAAGGTGATCAAGGGTATCCATACAGGGTCAGAAGAGATCAAACTTTTGCTATTCGCAGATGATATGATTGTATATCTGGAAAACACCAGGGATTCTACTACAAAACTCTTAGACGTGATCAAGGAATACAGCAGCATCTCAGGTTACAAAATCAACATTCATAAATCGGTAGCCTTTATATATACCAACAATAGTCAAGCTGAAAAAACAGTTAAGGACTCTATTCCGTTCAGTAGTGCCAAAAAAGATGAAATATTTGGGAGTTTATCTAACAAAAGACGTGAAAGATCTCTGTAAAGAGAACTATGAAACTCTAAGAAAAGAAATAGCTGAAAACATTAACAAATGGAAAAACATACCGTGCTCATGGCTGGGAAGAATCAACATTGTTAAAATGTCCATACTACCCAAAGCAATATACAATTTTAATGCAATCCCTATTAAAGCCCCACTGTCATACTTTATAGATCTTGAAAAAATAATACTTAGTTTTATATGGAATCAAATAAAACCTTGAATAGCCAAGACATTACTCAGAAATAGAAAGAAAGCAGGAGGAATTACACTACCACCCCTCAGACTATACTATAAATCGATAGCAATCAAAACAGCATGGTACTGGCACAAAAACAGAGAAGTAGATGTCTGGAACAGAATAGAGAACCAAGAGATGAATCTAGCTACTTACCATTATTTGATCTTTGACAAGCCAATTAAAAACATTCAGTGGGGAAAAGAGTCCCTATTTAACAAATGATGCTGGGTGAACTGGCTGGTGACCTGTAGAAGACTGAAACTGGACCCGTACCTTTCACCATGAACTAAGATAGACTCTCACTGGATTAAAGATTTAAACTTAAGACATGAGACTATAAAAATACTAGAAGAGAGTGCAGGGAAAACCCTTGAAGAAATCGGTCTGGGGTAGTATTTTATGAGGAGGACCCCCTGGGCAATTGAAGAAGCTTCAAAAATACACTACTGGGACCTTATCAAACTAAAAAGCTTCTGCACAGCCAAGAACACAGTAAGTAAAGCATGCAGACAGCCCTCAGAATGGGAGAAGATATTTGTAGGTTACTTCTCTGACAAAGGTTTAATAACCAGAATCCACAGAGAACTCAAACGTATAAGCAAGAGAAGAACAAGTGATCCCATTGCAGGCTGGGCAAGGGACTTGAAGAGAAACTTCTCTGAAGAAGACAGGTGCATGGCCTACAGACATATGAAAAAATGCTCATCATCTTTAATCATCAGGGAAATGCAAATCCAAACTAACTTGAGATATCATCTAACTCCAGTAAGATTAGCCCATATCACAAAATCCCAAGACCAGAGATGTTGGTGTGGATGTGGAGAAAAAGGAACACTTCTACACTGCTGGTGGGAATGCAAATTAATACATTCCTTTTGGAAAGATGTTTGGAGAACACTTAGAGATCTAAAAATAGACCTGCCATTCAATCCTATAATTCCTCTACTAGGTATACACCCAGAAGACCAAAAGTCACATTATAACAAAGATATTTGCACCAGAATGTTTATTGCAGCCCAATTCACAATTGCTAAGCCATTGCAAAAGCCCAAGTGCCCATCGATCTACGAATGGATTAATAAATTGTGGTATATGTACACCATGGAATATTATGCAGCCTTAAAGAAAGATGGAGACTTTACCTCGTTCACGTTTATATGGATGGAGCTGGAACATATACTTCTTAGTAAAGTATCTCGAGAATGGAAGAAAAAGTATCCAATGTACTCAGCCCTACTATGAAACTAATTTTTGGCTTTCATATGACAGCTATAACCCAGTTATAACCTAAGAATATGGGGAATGGGGAGAGGGAGAGGTGGGAGGGGAGAGGATGGGCGGAAGGTGGGTGATAGGTGGGATTACACCTGCGGTGCATCTTACAAGGGTACATGTGAAACTTAGTAAATGTAGAATATAATTGTCTTAACACAATAACTAAGAAAATGCCAGGAAGGCTATGTTAACCAGTGTGATGAAAATGTGTCAAACTGTTTATAAAACCAATGTATGGTGCCCCATGATCGCATTAATGTACACAGCTATGATTTAATATTAATAAAAAAACGTTATAAACCTATTTAAGAATTTTGAAAACTATAGCTAAATGCCTTCTGTAAACAGACTATTTTCACTCTCACTATCAATGAGGGAGAGTACCCAATTCTCCCTGCTGTCACCAACATGAGACATATTTCTTTTGTTTTATCTTTGCATGAATGAATTCTGAGGAGCAGAATAACACAGAAGACTTGATACATTACACTGACCCTTGAGTGACCAGTAAGATTTCAATCAGCACAGAAGTTGAAGATGGGTATTTCAAGGCAAGAAACTTCACAGTTACTTACATGCTGACGCTCTTTCTGAAGAATCCAAATATCTAGATGTACTGAAGTGTGTTGGCCCTGGGAACACAGGGAGGGATTCGACTAAAAAAGACAGGCTAGAACGGAACCACAGAGGGTCTTGAATGACATCCCATGGCTCTTATATTTTATTCTATGGCAATCTGAAGCCATTAGCAGTTTCTGAGCAGGGGAGCGATGTGTTTTTGCGTGCTATCCTGAGGGTGCCAAGAACCTGCCAGAAGGTTGTTAAGTGGCAGGATTGGGTTTCATAGTTTTGACAGTAACCAGGAGACATGTCTATTTTTCCCACTGTAGTGTGACGTTGGGGTTGGAGCACTTTGCTAGTATTCCAATATGCTTCCCATTAAGAGGACAAAACCCCAGCTGAACAAATCAAAAAGGGAGAGAGAAGAACAAATGTAGGCAGAACAGAATGCAGCCGGGCCTGCAAGTAGCATTTGATAATTTATCTTAGTCCTTATTTCTCTCATCAATATTTTATGTCACTAGGAAACTCCAGCTTCATTTTCTGGTAATGAATTTATCATGAGACTAAGAGCAAGTTGCTGAAACAGATGCCTGGGGAAGCCGGGGAGAGGGGCAGCTCTGAGCCTCTGCCTGCTGGCTGTGCTACTCTGCAGGGCAAAGGAGACAGCAGGCCAAGCAAGAGAGCCCTGGCCCCAGGAGTGGGGTTCCCATCTGCTATGTGGATCACTGATTTCCCAAACAAACCCTCTTCAGAAAATGCCTTCCCTACTCGGGTGACTGAGTAGTGTTGGGGAAGGTTAGTCAACACCGCTGATTAATTACCCACTGGGCCGAGAACCCTGTAATAGAACAGGGGAAGTACAAGAATTCAAATATAAGCCCTCATTCTCTCAGAATTTGTGATCTTTGTCCAAATCCGAGTGCTTGAAACATAGAAGACGTTCAAAAAATGCCTTCTAAGGTAGGTGAGCAATGGCCAACAGCCACCCCTGAGGATTCTGGTGTCTAATTTCTGGTCTAACTCTGACTTCCTTTGTGACTGGGGTAATTCACATAACACAGTCTATCTTCAGAAACTTTATTTTACACAGTGGGAAACAAAGAATCGTAAGGGCAGCTGACACTTGCATAGCACTTACCATGTGTTTTAAAGTTATATATATTCAATTATTTTTAACAACAGTCCTGAGGTAGACATTATTATTCGTATTTTACAAATGATGAAGTTTATGCCTTGGTATGTTAAGGACTGTGCCAAGGTCTCAAGCAAACTTCCCTGGTCTTGGTTGTATTTTTTTGTTTGGTTGTTTGGTTGGTTGGTTTTTTTAATTTCAGGTTAGTATGAAGGAAGGAACAGTTAGGTTCCATAGTTAACTTGTAAGGTTAAAGTCTGATTTGTAGATGTGTGCCATATACTCATGCAACATACCTGCTGGGTAGGAATTGACCCAAACGCATCTCCTGTTTTCTTCTCCCCTCTGCTTGAATTTCATTGACCTTTTCTCCCATGTGAGCGTGTAGCTGTTAATCTACTCAAGCAGATTATGAATCCAAGGTTCTTGGTCTTAATCACCGCACTATACCACATCTTGTATCATCTGCATCAGCTTTTCTTGCTGCAAGTAACCAAGAAAATTAAAAATTAAATATCAACAGGGGGCGGCGCCTGTGGCTCAAAGGAGTAGGGTGCGGGCTCCATATGCTGGAAATGGCAGGTTCAAACCCAGCCCTGGCCAAAAACTGCAAAAAAAATTAAAAATCAACAGCACTCAAAGTGGCTTAAGTAGTAGCAAGATTTAGTGGCTGCTAGAAAATTCAAGGTATACTACTGATTTCAAGTACGGTTTGATGGGAAACCTAAATTCGATCACCAGGCCTCCGTTTCTCCCTCTTAGCTGCACTTGCCCTAGGGGGCTTCACTCTCAGACAGGCTCCCCTGTGTGGATTCAGGATGGCCACAGTCATCCTCATGCTACACTCTCATAGCATGAAATTAGTGAAAGAAAGCAAATCTTTCCCATTATACCCAGGAAAAGTTTTACTGTGTTTCTCAAATTAGGTCCTGTGGCTCCCTGTGCCGTCTAACAGCCAGGAGAACGCAACACACTGATTGGAGAAGGGCTTGGTGGCTTGCCCTAGCCCCCCTGAATGCCTAGCCAGGCATCCTCAAACTTTTTAAACAGGGGGCCAGTTCACTGTCCCTCAGACCGTTGGAGGGCTGGACTATAGTTTAAAAAAAAAACTATGAACAAATTCCTATGCACACTGCACATATCTTATTTTGAAGTAAAAAAACAAAACGGGAACAAATACAATCACACCACCTCATGTGGCCCGCGGGCTGTAGTTTGAGGACCCCTGGCCTAGGCTCAGTGAGGAAGAAGCAGTTTCCACAGAGGGAAAGTGGATACAAGTGTCAAAGAACAGGCGCTGGACACCAGGTGGGAAAAGCAACAGGTATTCACTCTTCTCTCCTTCTTCCTACCCCAAGACAAATATTGACTTGCTGATGGAGGGCATCAGTTAAAGTGACTCTATCAAAAGAAAGATGAAGTCTCTTTCAGCTCAGCTCTGCCAAAAAGGTCGAGCCTGTTGGCCAGTCCAGAAGCTAACACACCACCCAGCATCCTCTTCCTCACTCCTCTCAGACTATCTAGACCAAGGGTCCTCAAACTGCGGCCCGCGGGCCACGTGAGGCGGTGTGAGTGTATTTGTTCCCATTTTGTTTTTCCACTTCAAAATAAGATGTGTGCAGTGTGCATAGGAATTTGTTCATGGTTTTTTTTTTAAACTATAGTCCGGCCCTCCAAAGGTCTGAGGGACAGTGAATTGGCCCCCTGTTTAAAAAGTTTGAGGACGCCTGATCTACACTATCTTCTGCTCCTCAAACACACTGAAAGCCTCTTGCCTGAGGCCTTCATAGTTACTGTTCCCTCTGTCTATCTCACGTTCCCTTGAGATCTGCACGCCCATCTCCATCATTGCCTTCTCTACTCAAACACTGACCTCATCAGAAAGGCCTTTCCTGGCCATCCTATCTATCCCTCTTGCTGCTTTAATTTTTCTTAAAACCCTTATAAGCATCAATAAGCCTACATCTCCACCTGTTGTTTACTCGTTTGTTGTCTGTTCCCTCCTGGGAAGCTAAGCTCTATAAGCATGTGAGGTTTGTTTCATTCAATGTAGATTCCTAAACACCATAAGTATATGTTGGACACAATGTAGGTGCTCAAGTATCTGTTGAATAATGAATGAATGATTCAATAGAGAGTTTGACTATAACTGTTGCAACTAAGTCTGCAGCAGATAATCTAGGAGTGGAGGAAATAGAGGAGGAAGGCCAGGTTACACTTGCAGAGGCCAGGACTGAGGTGAGCACCCCTACAGCCTTGTGTGCTGCTGAGCCAGCATGGGTGTCTCTAAAACGCTGAAGACATAGATCAGGAATAAAAAGAGCAAACAGAGATGAGAAAGGAGATGAGAGAAACAGAGAGTAATAAACAAAAAGCAGAAGGGGGCACAGGAAGTATGCCACCATCAATTCTCATGCAGTGGCATTGGCAGCATGGTTCTAACATCTGATCCAAGCCATGAGCATAAGCAAGGTCCACTGACATCTGAGACCCAGATTGTACCATCACATAATTATGTCTTGAAAGGGATCTCAGGGGGAAAAAAATGAGTCACTTCTGAAGGATGGCAATCAAATTCCTGGTCTCATTGAGCAGGTGCAATGATTTGAATACTTGTCCCCTTCAAAATTCCTGTTGAAACAATCTCCAATGTGGCAATGTTGAGAGGCGGGCTCTTTAAGATGTGATTGGGTTCTGAGGGCTCCACCTTCATGAATGAACTAATCCATTCATGGATTACTGGATTAATGGGTTATCATGGCAATGAGACTGGTGGCTTTGTATAAAGAGGAAGAGAGACCTGAGCTAGCACGTTAGCACACTCAGCCCCCTCACCATGGGATTCCCTGAGCCACCTCAGAACTCCGCAGAAAGGCCTCACCAGATGCAGCCGCTTAACTTTGGACTTCTCAGCCTTCATAATTAGGAAATAAATTCCTTTTCTTTATAAATTACCCAGTTTGAGGTATTCTGTTATAAGCAACCAAAAATGGACTAAGACAGCAGGTAAATCTGTTTTCATTGATAAAACTGAAATAAAACTAGCCCTCATCTGTAACATTTACTACCCAGATTAATTACCTAAAAAGGTCTGAATTACAAAAGTAAGATAATTTCAGACAGTCGTAACATAGGACATTCACAATTTCAAAGAAATACGTGTATATGTAGAAGTCAGTATACAGAGCATATGAGATAATGTTGATTCATTTTCCTCCCTTTAAAATTAAGTTTTAGTCATTTACCATTTACCTTTTTCCCATAGAGTAACCTCTGATATCTATTGAATAATAAAACTTCATTATTGCAAGGTAACATTATTGCATGAATTGTACCATTTGAAGATCATAAATATTCTGCAAACAATCCCATCTCATTCTATGAGGCAGAAATTATGTTCCCCACTTCTCATTAAATTTCTGATGAACTAATAAATGATTGAAAAGTACTTTGCAAGAATGGTGTATTACATGAAAATGTGAGGTGGCTGCTAGCTCCAACATCCAGGCTGTACGCTGGGGTCCAGCTCAATGCTAGGGTTAGAGTCCAGGGTGACCCAGATAGTATTAGCCAAAGAGGGACAGGACCCCAAAAAAGACAATGGGCATGTGCCCACTGCCCTGGTCATCCTCCCACATCAGAGCCAATTTTTTTAAGACTGCCAAAGACTCATTATCAGCCCTGTGGCTGCCACATGTAAATTAGCCTTCTCTCTGTGGGAAAGAAAAACCAGGAGAATGCAGACTTCAATTCCAGCCATGTTCATCACTTCTGCTCGCAACACATCTAGCCCCTGTCTCATGGTTGTTCATTCCTAGAACCCTTCAGGACCCAACCCCAGAGGCCCCTTCTCTGCACTGACAGTGAATGTGTACTAGGGCCTGGCACTTCACAACAACTTGTGGGTGGAAATAGTTTTATTCCCCGCTTCCAGGTGAGAACAGAGAGACCTAAATAGGTGAAGAATTGGTCCCTGGTCAAGAAAAATCAGCAATGCTTGGGGGCAAGAGGTCAGCTCTGGGCCTCTCCACACTAGAGACCTCAGTGACCACCAGATAACGCTGCCTCCTGACAGCCTCTGCATCAAATGCACAAGCTCATTGTGAGCATTTTGAGCAATTAATGTCTCCTCCATTGCTTTGACAGTTCATCAGAAGCTACGTGCTATTTTTCAGCTATTGTTGCCTTGATCTATTAATTGTCTCTTTTATTTAGATATTTGTGTTTCATCTTTCAGACAAAGCTGTAAGCTCTTTGAAGGAACTTATCTTTGCCCTAGTACCATGCTCAGCACCTATAAGATGTTTATCAATTATGTCTTGATTGTTTTGTGAATGCTCAGGGTGGAAAAATGCAGGTCCTTAGTCTTACAGGGTCTTTGCCAGCATTTCCCCACTCATAGGTCAGCAGCCCTGACATCAACCGTACAATCTCCTCTTATTCCAAAAATATGCACAATTAGTAGTTGTCAATATGATTATTTTTTAAAAAAGAAAAAAATCCATGTGTACATAATAATTTAATAAAAATAAAGTCTATTTAAAGAAAAAAAACTGAATTGTAATCTCTTCCCAATCAAGACATAGTAAGGACACATCTCTTCCCCTGGAAGACCAGAGGGTGGGCTCAAAATTCCTACCGTTTCTATGAAACTAGTGTATGGGGCTTGAATAGACATTGATCCAAAGAAGATACATAGGTAATTGGTGCCCCATGATCATATTAATATATACAGCTATGATTTAATTAAAAAAAAAAAAATTTCTACTGTCTGTGATGTGGGTTGCGTTGTCATATTCCATCAGATCCTTTTTTTTTTTTTTTTTTTTTGAGACAGAGTCTTACTCTGTCACCCTGGGTAGAGTGCCATGGCATCGTAGCTCACAGTAACCTCAAACTCTTAGGCTCAAGCAATCCTCTTACTTCAATCTACCCCGTAGCTGGGACTACAGACACCTGCCACAATACCCAGATAGTGTTTTAGAGATGTTAGAGATGGGGTCTTGCTCTTGCTCAGGCTGTTCTCAAACCCCTAAGCTCAAACGATCCACCTACCTTTTTCTCCCAGAGTTCTAAGATTATAGGCATGAGCCACCATGCCAGACATCCATCAGGTTTTAATATAGCCCACTTGTCTTACAGTCCCACAGAGAACAAAAGGAGTTTTAGAGTTATTTTTAATATTTTATTGTATTAAAAAATACATAGCATAAAATGCACAGTTTTAACCAAGTGTACAATTCAATGGTATTAAATATAGTCACATTGTTATGTGATCAAACAGAATGTTTCAGCATCCTGAATTGAAACTCTGTACCCATTCAACAATAATTCCACACTCTACACTTTACTGTTTCTCCACAGTAGCTGAACATTTGACATTTCCATGAGCAATGTATAATAACCTGCATCCTGGCCCACACTTGTTATTTTTGCTGTTTCTCTTTGGTGATGGTGGGTGTTGCTAGCAGCATCCTGATGGGTGTGAGGCAATATTTTGGCTATCGATTTCATTTTCCTCACAACTACTGATGTTGGGCATCTTGTCGCGTGCTCATCAATTACCTATGTATCTTCTTTGGATCAATGTCTATTCAAGCCCTTTGCCCATTTTTTAATTGGGCTTTTGTTTTTTCATTTTTGACTTACAGAAGTTCTTTAGATATTCTGGATATTAATCCCTTATCAAATATATGATTGGCACATATTTTCTCCCATTGTGTGAGTTGCCTTTTTACTCTCTTAATGGTGTCCTTTGACACACGAAGGATTTGTTTTGTGTTTTTTTTTTATGAACTCCATTTATCTATTTTTTTTTTTCTTTTGTTGCCTGTGCTTTTGGTGTCACAGCCAAGAAATAAACCCACTATCATGAAACTTTTCCTCTATGTTTTCTTCCAGAAGTTTTATAGTTTGGGCTTTTACAGGCAGATCTCAATCCATTTTGTGTTAATTTTTGTATATGGTATAAGGGAAGAGTGCAACTTCCTCTTTTGACATGTATATATTCAATTTCCCCAATTCCATTTGTTGAAAACACTTTCCTTTACCCAAAAAAAAAACAGTTTTCGCATCATAATAAAAAGCATCGTATAGGAGAGAGCGTATTTCTGAGCTCTTCCCTCCGTTCTATTGTTCCACATATGTCTTTATACCAATACCCACACTGTTTTTATTACTTTATCAAAACAAATTATACAAAAAAAACTACAGTAAATTTTTAAATCTGGAAATGTAAATCCTCCAACTGTATTTTTTTTTTTTCAAGATTGCTATGACTATTGTGGATCCTTTGAAATTCCATTTGATTTTTGGAATATATTTTTCTATTTCTGCATAAAGCATCACTGGGAGGCTGATATGGATTGCACAGCATCTGCTCAGGGCTCTGGGTGGTACCGTCATCCTAACAATATGTCTTCCAATCCGGGAGCATCGGGTGTCTTTCCAGTGATACTTATTTAAGCAAGAAAAATAGGACTTCTGATGAAATGAAGAGTAATTTGCACTAGTTTTTGCAGGCCATACATAATCAAGTTCTGGGAGAGTTTAGAGGAAACTGATGACAAATCTATAACCAGATATGAAGAGAAAATCAGACACAGTGATAACGAACATTTTGAGAGAGCTCCCATGACCCACTCCTCGCCACTGCCCTATGAAGTAGGCAATATTATGTCCCCATTTTACAGATGAGGAAACTGAGACACAGAGAGGTGAAGTCACTCACCCAGGGTCAGATCATTGAGAGTGATGAAGCTGTGATTCTAACCTGGGTAACCTTCACTCCAATAGTCTGCTAAATAATGGCCCCCAAATATATCTAGTCCTAATCCCTGGTACTAGTAAATGTCATGTTATTTAGAAAATGGATTTGTAAATGTAATATAGTTAAAGATCTTGAGATATAGGAAGTACCCTGGTTTATCTGAGTGGGCCCTAAATATTATCATAAGTGTGAAAGAAAAGAAAGAGAGGGAGGGAGGGAGGAAAGGAAGGAAGGAAGGAAGGAAGAAAGGAAGGAAGGAGAGAGGCCAGGTATAAGTTGGAGATTGGAATGATATGGTCAAGGAGACTGGAAGAGTCAAGGTCTAGGCGCTCTCCTAAAGTCCTCAGAGGAAGCATGGCCCTGAAGAATTTTGAATTTCTGCGCTTCAGAGAATACTCTGATGTTTTTGGCCATCAAGTTGTGGTTATCTGTTCCAGCAGCCATAAGAAATTGCTGTCACTCCTAATCAGGGTTATGGAGTGTCTCACACTGCTTGACTTCACCCTCAGCTGCATCAGGTGGAATCCCAGCAGCCAGCACAACTCCTCCCAAAAGGCGAAGAGAAGATACAAAGCCAGTCGGATCACTGGTTGGTACCTTCAGGGTGCTTCTTTGTCAATCATGTCATTCAACTTCCTGCCCCAGCTGCTGTCTGCACACTTGAAAAGACATGAGATCATGTATCTGAGCGCTCAGATGCGGCTCCATCTCTTACATCAGAGCAGAGCCCTTCCCTCCACAGCACATCCCAATTTCTAAAGAAGAGAGAAATCTTAACACTTGTCAATGGCACTTCACAGCTTACAGTGCTCATGTGTCTGTGTTATTTGATCCTCACAACAATGTGAGGCTACTCTGGTTCTCCTGTTTCATAGATGAAGAAAAGCCAGGCTGAGAGGAGTCTGGGGATTTGCTCCGAGACATACAGGGCCAGGAGTGGTTTGATCTTCAATCCAAGGCCGACTGCCCGACCACATCTACTTGAGTATTTTGCACACATAGGAGCCCTGGCAGAAATGTACAAGTGCCATCCCCAAATGCACATGCTTTTTTCCCCATTTAAAAATAAAAATAGTCTTGATGTAAAGTTAAAAATGGGAGGATGATTTGCATGAGACCCTGAGCTCTCAATTACACCAATTACTTTATAATTACAGGCGATGCCAGGTTGGGTTTTTCAAAACCTACATCTATTCTTAAAGGATCTGTCAGGAAGAAGGCTTCTTCGCAGGGAGAGATTCCAATTAGTATGCACGCCGTACACAGAGACAGAGAAAAGCTGCTGGAGCTCTGAGGAGAAAAGAGACGGGAGCTTGAAACGTCTTCAGCTCGGCAAACAGGTCTGCAGGCCCAATGGGAAACCAGGACCCCAGAAATAGCCCCTCAATCTCGGCTCTGTGGGAATTCTATGTCAAGGCGAACTCCACCTGAACCCTCCTGTCCCCGCCTTCCCCTCTCACCTGTCTGTTGCCCCAGCAGCCACCTCTTGAGGTGGGCGGGGAATAGTTTACCCTGCTGAGCTTAGATTTCTCAGAGCTGCCCTTCCAAGCTGCTGCGGGGAAGCGATGGGATGGGTCTACCTCAAACCCCTCCTGCCAATCATGGTATTATCTTTCTCTTGCTCAGAGGGCAAGGAATAGCAAAATGTCACCATCTTCTCTATCCTAAGGGGTAGTGGCACAGACAACTTTCTTAGAATAGCGGGGAAAGGGGCAGGCACCTGCAGTCAGTCATCCCAGCAATTTAATTGTCTTTAATTTTCCTTTTGGGGGCTTGGTTTCCATGCCCCAGCTGTGAGGCCACTGTGGGTCGGACAACTGTGTCTTCAGACACTGTGTTCAAAGACTAGTTTGCTCCTGTAAATCCCGATTTGCCTCTGGGTTAGATAGAAAGGCAATCTCAATCATTTGAGCCCAGGAGCTTGAGGTTGCTGTGAGCTATGACACCACAGGACTCTACTGAGGGTGACAAAGTAAGACTCTGTCTCAATTACAAAAAAAAAAAAAGAAAAAGAAAAAAATAAAGGCAGTCTCGGAAAGGTGGGACACCGGGGAAACTTAGGGATACCTGAGACCATCTCCCCATTCTGTGGGAAAGCATTTTGACTCTGTCATGTCAGGGCAGTGCTGTTTCAACCCTACCTGTTCAATAGCAGCACTGCCACGAAAAGTCACTGTTCTGCCAAGCGTACATCCCTGTCCTGCCCCTCACTTCCTGGATAAGGAGAGAGGTGACCACATGAAAAGGGAACTTCAAGTGCTCTTGTAGATGGAGCCCACCATTGCTGGCAGGTGACGTGGCACCCTCTGTGTCCACCACAAACTTGGTACTCAGTACTGTAATGGGTGTCTTGGGAGGGCTGTCTGCCACCTCCTGTCTCTAACAGGCACCGCCTCATTCTCACAGTATCAGTCTCTGGGACTAAACTAACTTTGGCAGCGCTCTCTGGCCCATAACTGAAGCCACTTTTCCTACAAGGTCAATGTTACTCCACCACTCTGCATTTCTTTAGCAAAAACGCCTCCAGGGATGGTTTACAAAGCTATGGTTTACAAAGCTATGCCTGCTCGGTCTGGAGGCTGCTGCAATAATGAAAAGACAGTTCCCACTTGCTATCTCTCCACATCCTGCCCTCTCTCCTCTTCCACTCTCTAGAAAACTCCCCAAAAAGAAAAGAAAGAAAGGCGGCAGGTATGGATTTGGGAGACTGGAGTTCTCAGTAGGGTTAAGCCTTGAGTGCCTCCTGTAATGAAGAGACAAAGTCTGAACTCTGTTGACGTTTGTTCAGCGTTGGTGTCTCTCATCCCACCCTCCAGATTTCAACCAGATGTCTCAGAAATGAAAAGTCAGTTGCAATCACCAGAAATCTCTGGTCATGTTGCAATCACCAGAAATCTCTGTTCCTCTTCCTGTATTTCCTAGTATGTTGTACTCTGTTAAAATAGGATTTCTTATCCAGCCTCTTCCAGCCGGGTGCCTCTGCCTCACCCTCCCTGCTAATTTTCTGTGTCCCTCACCACGAGCTCCAGGTACAGAGTTACTAATTCTGGTTTTATCACCTTTATTTTGCACGTGTCACAATAAAACTTGAAAGATTGACCTACTTTCCCAAGGCTACATAAGAGGCAGGACAAAGTCTACCAAGCAGGAAGGCAGGATGGAGGTGTGCAGGCTCACGTGGATACGGGCATCTGTCTGCCTGGGTTCACATCCCAACTCTGTACTCAACAAGCTGCGTGACTTTGGACGATTTTTTTTAACCCATCTGTGGTTCTGTTTCTTCAGCCATAAAACAGAATAACCCTAGCACCTACCTCATAAAGTGGTGAGGATTAACTGAGTTGATGTATGTAAAAAGATTAGAACAATGTCTGGCATGTAGAATGTGCTCATGAAATTCTAGCTGTTTCCATCAATGATCTTTCTGTTCTTCTCCGCCCCATCCCAGACTTGGGCTCTGACGCCCATGGGCTTGATGTCCATTTCAGACCTTATCTTCCTCCCTCCCCTTCTCCCGACACCCTACCACCTACTCTAGAAGTCAAGGCTGCCCCACTGTCACCTTCTTCTTGCAAGAACCACATGTCACCACCTTCCTCCACGAACACTCCTTCCTCTTTTGCCTCTGAACCCTGCCTCCTCGGGGCCTGGTGTTTTCAGTAGTCCTTTCTCAGAAGGATCATCTGGCCAGGGCCCTCCTGGGACACATCTACCCTGCTCCTCAGGTGATTCCTTCTTCTTATCTTCACCTATAAAAGCACAGTGCTTGGAATCTCCTGTCATCTGACTATACCCCCCACCTCCACCCTGGTTGTCATTATCGGCAGCCCCATTTACCTGACTATCCATCCCTCTTCAGACTCTACTCTTCCCCTACTTGGGTGATTTAATATACAAACAATCATCTTTTTCTTTTGACTATTTACATTTTTTTATTTTTTACATATGCACGTGTTAATTAGGTTTCCATTTCTTTTGCCTTCACAAAATTAAAAAGACTTGAATTTTTTTTTTTTTTTTTTTTTGTAGAGACAGAGTCTCACTGCATGGCCCTCGGGTAGCGTGCCATGACGTCACACGGCTCACAGCAACCTCCAACTCCTGGGCTTACACGATTCTCCTGCCTCAGCCTCCCGAGTAGCTGGGACTACAGGCACCCGCCACAACGCCCGGCTATTTTTTTGTTGCAGTTTGGCCGGGGCTGGGTTTGAACCCGCCACCCTCGGCATATGGGGCTGGCACCCTACCCACTGAGCCATAGAAATTTAATAATAATAACAATGTTTAAGATAAGGACTAGAAACAAAAACCTCATAAAGAACGAACGAACATAAATACATACAGAAAAGGAATCAGACGATTGCTACATTGAGATACTATGCTTCAAATACCCTGACTTCTGGTCTTCTGTGAAGCTTTACCCATTTGCTATACCAGGTAAGGATCATTGCTAACAAGCATCTGCCCAAGCACAATTTCAAACACCCCACATTCTGAACAATGGCTCTCTGTTTCCAGTCTATTTCCTCCAAAGCCCAACCCCAGCCCCACTCCCCCTGCCTCTCTCCTCTTCAGGCCACTGAGTCTACCTGCTCCCTGCCCCTGATGCCCCTGCCCAGTTTGAATGTGTCTGTCACTACACTGTGCACCTCACCCTCGTCCTCCTCAGCTCTGCCACCGGGTACTTTCTTGATCTCAAAATCATAATCTGGTTTTATCCAACCAGATCACACTTGCACAACTGGTCAGAAAAGCACACTAGCCTTCTGCCTTTTATAATCCATGGTCAACCAGCTGGAGGGCACTCACACCTGCGTGTGCTTACACACTCACCCTGCTGCCCTGCTTGGTGGCCAGCTCAGGCCTGGTGTCAGGTCTCTGCTCACGAGTCCACACTCTCGGCTGATGACCTTGCTTCCTGTTGATTGAGGAAACTGAAACAACAGCAGGAGGATATCCACAGACTCCACATCCATCTGCCTTCCGGCGTGGGCCTGCTATGCCTCCTTCACTCCTCTTGCTAGGAGTGACTGTGCCCCCGTCGAAGGCCAGCACCTCTGCCTTTCTGCTGAACACATTCTTCATCATCCACCCAAGGACGGTGCTCTAGCAATTCCCCTCCTTTCGCTTGCAGTGCCAATTTTTCACACTCTGCTGGATCGTTCCCATCAACATACAAATGTGCTGTTGTTTTTTTCTACCAAGAAAACTCTCTCAATCACACTTTCTCCTCTAGCTACCCCACTGCTCTCTTTCCCTAGAGCAAAGTTCCTTGAAAAACTTGTTTATACCCATTGCCTCATGTGTATCTCTGTACATTCTCTCTTCAGATCTTTTTCTTGACTTCCGCTCCCACCTCCTGACCAACACTGCCTACATGAAGGTCACAGAGGTCATCCACGTGGCTGAAACAAGTGGCAATGTTCTGTCCTCGTTTTCCTAATGATCTGTAGTATTTTCCTCCATTGATCATGTTTTCCTGCTCAAACATTGTTTTCTTTTTTTAAATCTTTTTTTAATTAATGTCAGATTAATACAGGGTGGCCATAAAGATCATATGCAATTTTCAACTGCACACTATTTTCAATTGCACATGAACTGTTTAAGAGTATATAAAACTGGGTTACATTATTTGTGTTAGGGAACATCCGAGTGGTAGTTGAGCTCTTCACCCAGAAGGTGTGCTGTATACCCCCTTCATTGTATCTGCTAGTCAAACACCATCTTGGCGTGGCTCACTGGATCACAAGCCCACCTGGTTTCCACAACATTGGATTGTCTTAGTTTCCAGCTGTGGCTCCGTCTCACCTCACCTCCCATCCACCAGAGCTCTCTGCCTCTTTCCTCTCTATTCCCACTCCCTAGGTTAGGTCCCCCAGCCTTTGCTGTTCAATATAATCTTTTTGCCAATGACTCAGATTTGCATCTCTAGCACTTTACTCTGAACTCAACTTATATGTCATACCACCTGCTAATCATTCCCATACAGACGCCAACAGACACCTGAAACCAAAAGTACTTAATGCTGTGCTCTCGAAACACCCAACCCTGTGCTTTTCACTTTCTTCCCAGTGTCAGTTAATGCAACTTCACCCTTTCAACTGTGAGGCTAAAAGCAGTGGAGTCACCTTTGACTCCACTTTTTCTTTTCTATCCCCTCTTCCAATCCATTAGCAAATGCAGTCATCAGCCCTTTTACGGACACTGGGCCTCTGACACATCTCCACTCTGCCCAGGATCCTTCCACACTGAGATGCCTCCAAACCCTGCTGGCCCTGGCCCTGGCCCTGGCCTCCCTCGTCTCCACCGTCAGCCCTTAGCACATCTATCAGAGCAGCCGTGAATAGGCCAGATCATCCCAGCTCTCTGACCGAAGTCCTCTACTGAGTTTCCAGCCCACTTCAAGCAGCAGTGGCCCCCAAGATCTGCCTCCCCAGCCCTCCCTGCTGCAATATCCCTCTTCTCTGCCTGGTTCCCTCTGCCTCTGGCCACTGCAGGCATTCTCTTGTCCTCAAATCCTAAATTTGCTATTTCCCCTGCCTACAAAGCCTAAGACTGCTCAGCTCTGATAAGCCTTTGCCTGAATTTCACCCTGGAGTAAGGACTTCTCTGGACATCCTATCTGAAACTTCAACTCTATATTTTTCTCCAAGGCACTGCTCCCTTTCTAGCCCTTTCTATATGTTTTATTTATTTATCTCACATGTCGATTGTGCTCCATGAGGGAGAAGAGTTCTGTTTTGTCTCCTGATATTTCCCAAGTGCCTAGAATGGAGCCTGATGCATAGTGGGTGCAAAAGAAGTTGAAGCTGAAGAAATAATTGGCAGCCATTATCATCCGATATCAGTACACCCCAGCTCGAGCTCTTCACTTCCACCACAAGTGTGCACACACACGCACACGCATATCTGATTCATTGCCCAGTATGCCTCAGCCGAAGCTAGAAACCTGAGATTCCTGGCACATGCTCTGACTCAAGCTCCTGAATTTATGGTCCATTCTCCATCCTCTTCACTCTCTGCCTCCAAGGCTCCAATGCACCCCACTCGCGGGCTCTGCAGTATTGTTCGTCTCCTCTCCTGGGGCACCGCCCGCTCTCTCCCCTGTTCACTGGGCTCTCAGCACTTTGACTAAGGCACGTTTCCCAAGCATCTGCAGCAGGGGCCAGCATGCCCTCTCCCCATGCCTTCCCAAGCTCCTTACCAGCTGCTTTTCCTTCTTCCGGTTGCAGTTTAATCTCCCAGCGCCTTCCCTGACCACCCTGTCGAGAGCAGCTCCCACCCGCCCACACCCTCCGCTGCACTATTCCCTTCACGAGTTTATTTCCCTCCAAGTGATTATCAAACCACAATTACCTCATTTAACTATGTACATGTTTCTCTTCTACCCATTGGAACTGTGACATCAAAGGCTGGGCCTTAGCTCGGAATAAGTAAATAGTAGGTCTGTGAGTGCACAGGGAGGAGCGAGTTGAAAACGGCTGCAGTCTCTGAAGCCATCAGCTGTCCCCCTCTGCCCTGGGAGCAGCTGCTGAGCAGAAGCAATGAGGAGGATGAAGCGAACATTCAGAAAACATCTGGCGGCCCAACCCAGCAATCTTGCCTCCTGCCCTTGTTAGCCCATCCTTGGTCTTTCTCTCTGGCAGTTTCTCTGCCTCAATTTTGTGGCAGTCAGGAGGCCTTCTCCAGCAAGCAGCACCACCCCAGACAATATTGTTTGAGAAAGTTTAAGAATCAAGAAATAACTCATCCCAAAATAACATGCCTTGGCTTCCAGCTGCTCTGAACAGCTGGATGCCTTTTCCTAGCCAGATAGCTTCTGTCTCTGCTCTAATAACATGGGGAGAAACCGAGCCCATTGTGCCATGCTAAATGGGGTCGTTATTGTTAATTCCCTAAGGAGGATAAATGCCATCAGCATGCTCACCACTCGTCAGCAAAAAGTTTTTAAGCTCCTCTCCCCATGCTCAGCTGTGGGCTGGGCACCAAAGAATCACAAAGCCATCTCCGCGGTCAAATTTATCAACTAGCTGTGCTGAGAAAAGACAGCTCGCATCAGACAATTAGCAAATAATATGATAGCACATAATTAGGCGCTGAGTGGTGTCATTTGGGTTCAGTGAGGACTGAGGTGAAGAATAATTGAGAAAGGCTTTTTGGGGGAGTTTCAAGCTACGTTATGGAGTGCCTGGAAACTTGAAGAAGAGGAAAGTAGTACAGAGAGGGGAAACATTCACAGAGTCTCGGAGGCTTGAACGAACCTGGACAGACACAACTGTCACGATTAGTGTTTAGGAGCAGGGAACAGCAGTGGGCTGTAGGACTGGAATCCTACCTGGGCTGGAGACCTAAGTTTACCACTCATGTTGTATGAGTGCAAAAATTGCTTCATCTTGCTGAGGCCTATTCCTTACCTGCCAAATAAAGAATACGTCTATAATACTGGATGGGGTGGGGTTGGCGGTGTCTGTTGCTCAGCCACATACACCCAGGCTGGTGTGTTGGAACACAGCCCAGGTCAGCTAAACAACGATGACAACTGCAACAAAAAAATGGCCGGGCATTGTGGAGGTGCCTGTAGTCCCAACTACTTGGGAGGCTAAGGCAAGAGAATCGCTTAAGCTCAAGAGTTGAGGTTGCTGTGAGTTGTGACCCACGGCACTCTACCGAGGATGATATAATAAGACTCTTTAAAAAAAGGGGGGGGCAAGGCTAAGGGGTTGCACGGAGCACCATGAGGTCATCCGGCACCCCAGGAGGTGAGAAGGCAGCAGGTGGCAGAATGGACCAGTCTGCCACAGGCTTGAAAGCCATGCTGAGATGCAGAAGCGCCTGCCTTGGAAAACTAGTGAGGGCTTCTTAGCTTGGATATAATGAATGCGTGCTTTGGGGAAACACATTTCTTTCCTCACATTGAATACAAGATGGCTGGTAAGCCAAGGCCACATGCTAGCAAGCAACAGCGGCTCCTTGCTCAACAAGTAAAAGGTTTCATAAAGGACACTACCCCAGGATCGGAAGGGCATGTGGTGCTCTTTCAGGAAAGCTACCATGCCCCAGAGTGACACTTTCCCCGCTGCCGGGCTGTCTCACACAACTTTCTGTGGCACAGCTTTGTTCCCTCATAAATACCGCCATCTGTATTTAGAGGATGAGAAACCCACCCAGTTATTAGGCATTTTGCTAGCTTTCCTGTAGGGAAACATGACCTGCAAGGAATGAGGCAATCTGCAGTTTGGAGCAGGTGGGTTAACCGAGAATCCGGGCGGCAGAGTGGGCGGAAGCAGGGGGAGCTGGCTAAAGACCCCCCCCTCCCCTTTTCTGAATCTGCATCCTGAGTTTACAAAAGACTTTGCCCCAGTCCCCAGCACTGTGTGTTGAGGGGTCCCCATACCTTGGAAACTACTGGGTTTTCCAAACTTTGTGACCTTCCAATAGAAACTGCTTGCCTTGGAAAACTAGTAAATCCTTCTCAGCTTGAATGCAACGGATAGGAAACACATTTCTTTTCTCTCGTTGAATACAAGATGGCTGGTAAGCCAAGACCCTCTCCCGTTCCTGTGGGATTGTTGGACATTGCCCTTAGTTTTGTAGCTCTGTGCTCTCTATTTTTTCCACCTCTTCCTGTGACTAGAATCACCAGGCCAAAAGTAAGCATCTTCCCAGATCCCAGCCAAGTGCAACATGGCCAGGAAAGGGATAGTCACCTTCTCCCTGTCCCCGTGGGCCCTGGCCCAGCCTAGACCCTGAGTGGTTGGGATGCACTGAACAGAGGCCCTCCAGATGTGTGGAGTTAAGATTCAGACCTGAATTTCAAGGCATGGCCTGGGAAGAAAACCAGCCATGCCCAGATGGAGAACGGGGCCTCCACTCTGCAGCTCTGCTTCTCTTGTCTCACTCAGCCCAGTGCACCCCCACCCCCGCCCCAGCTGGTTCCCCTCCTGAGAGAGGAGTGTGTTTAAGATTCCCTGCACGGGGTATAAGAGGCGATTCCAGGCATCTTGCTGCAGAGTGAACTAATCCTACCAGGTTAATTCTCCCCTCAGTTCATTTCGTCATATTAGAGCCGGCAGGCACCCCGTGATGCTTCATTACCTGTGCCACTTGAAGGCAAGGCTTTCTTTTAATGAGCTCAACAACGTGGGGGCCCCCTGCTAAGCACCCCAGACTATGTATTTGTCCTGAAAATGGGGAAATCCCGAGCTCCCCAGCCTGTCCATGGGTCAAAGCTATTGCAAAGTGGAATGAAGGGGCTAAAGAGTCCAATGAGGTGAGAGGGAGCAGAGGGGGTGGAGGAAGGCGGAGGGAGAGGGGCCATGCTCCCCCCACATCCCTTCCTGCACACTTGACAGCTTATGGGAAATGCTTAGTCTATGTCAAAGGCCCCAGGGCTGGAAAGATCCCACCTTCAGTCTGCTTAATCCAACCTCAATCATCACACCGTTTTCCAACAGAGAAAGTGCCATTTCCTCCAAAAAGTCTCATTTCCAGGGCTTTTGAAATTACCCCAGGAAAGAAAGAAAGAAAAGAGTTTTGTGCTGGGAGTGGGGAAAAGCAGCTGCCTGAGTGTGTGTACTAGCTAGGCAGCGGGGAGGGCTGCAGGGCAGGGAGAGGCAGCACCAGGGCTGGACACCAACAGCCTCGCCTTAGGGAGCTTGCCCCCTGTCCACCCAGCTGTGTGAAAGGGAGCTCCCCTAATTACTCAAATCCTCTCCACCCTGCTACGCGAGGGCTCCGCCAGAAGATAAAACACTGCGGCAGCTAACAGAGGATGGCCGACTTGGCATGGAGGAGCGGGATGGGGCAGAGGGCCCGTCAGGAGGGCACAATTATTTCACCAGCATGCCACGCCTCTATTCCCAGAAAGCTCGGCTGCCAAGCACACCCTGGCTTGCTCACTGCAAGCTGTTCCCCACACCTCTCTGCACCCGGCCCCCGGCCCTGGCTGGGCGGCATTTAATCCTTCACCTTCCGCCCGCTCCTTTCCTGAGCCCGTGCCTGTGCTCATTTCTGCCTTTCACTGTACTTCTCAATTACGGGCATCCACGAGGGAGGAGGAAAGAAAGAAAGGGACTAAGGGGAGAGTGAATGTGCCTCCGGGGGGCTGCCTTCAGTGGGGGCCGCTCCCCAGATGAAAGGGCCTTTGCATGCCTTGCATGAAGGGAAAACTCCGAGAGTGAGTGGAAAGAAGAAAGAAAATAGCTCACTGAACACACTATGGCTTCCAGCATAAAAGGGCGGCAGATAGCAGCCCCGCAAGGCTTTGCTCACTGGGGGGAACGCAAATAACTTTCCAGAAAGAAAACTAAAATAAAGTATTGCTCAAAAACAAAACCAAATGGGCTCTGGGCCCTGGGCAAGAAGTCCAAAGGAGTGATGGGACTTGACAATCCTTTCACCATGTCTGGTTCCCCGTGCTGTCCACACGCACCACTCCCCCAACTCCAACACAGGTGCTCAGACCTCCTCTCTGTACTCTTTGGCTACAGACGAAGGTGCAGGAGGAGTCCACCACAACCACTCAGTGCCTCGGGATCTCTTCTTGTAAAAAGGGTACTAGGATGGTGTCCCCCCGTGCCAAGGAAGTCGGGAGGGCAGTGTCTGGGTGCTGAAGTGCTGTGAATCCCTCCTCCAACAAAGGAGATGAAGTGGGGTTTGTTGCCTCTGAGAAGAGTGAGGTAAGGAGTGGGGAAGATGGTAGTAAAATATTCAAAATCACAGATTTTGAACTGGCAAAGCTTTCCACAAAAATCTCCTCCCCCATGACGCACCGGCGACTGCAGGTGACGATAGGCATCAGCCCCCTTCACCCCAGCTGGTGAGCTCTGTTCACTGTTCTCACCGCCGCTGATTCTTGACGTGCTGTTTAAGATGTCAGGCTGTCCCCACCCTCCCCTCTGTTGCTCCTGGGCCTTCCTCTCCAGGTGGCCACAGTGAAAGGGTGATTACTGAACAGGCCACATGGGCATCACATTACTAGATTAAATCCTATACACAGCAGCACCTTCAAGATTGCAGACTCTTGCATCAGCACCTGGGTCACACCGGGGCCACTGCAGGGTTTCTGCTGGCATGAGGAATGGCCCAGGCAGAGGGCAAAGAGCCAAAAGTGTTGGCGCTGGACACATTCCAGAAGCCCTGGGGTTCATTTCCCCAACTGACTCAAATCCACTCCCAGCATGTCAGATGAAGTGGTCACCCCAAACTCCTCTGGGGCTCCTCTGATGTGGGAGACCTCACGTCTCCACAAAGGGGTCTGTTCCCTGGTCAGAACATGTTAAGAAATAAGATCGCACCTGCCTCACGTCAATTGGTATCACCACCGTTCACTCAGTCAACCACGCAATCCCTTTGCAGATATGTGCAGATCCCCTAGCACATACCAGGGATTGGCCTACAGCATCCGAGATACCAAACTGGTTCCTGTCCTCACAGGCCAGACAGCTGAGTACTACCTTAGGAGAAGCTCAGGGATCTAGGGGACACCTAGGAGAGACACTGATGGAGACTTGACTTGAGGGGTGTAGGGCTGCAGGTCAGGAAAGGCTTTCTGAGAGAAGCAACAGATAAGCTGAACCTATTGTAAGAGTTAGCAAGTCAAATGGAGAGGAAGGTGGAGGGCTGCTGTGGGAGGGTCAGGCTGAGCGGCTGGGCCAGGGACTGGAGCCCAGGCAGTGAGAGCTGCGGTAGGCAGGAGGCAGGTGCCCTTGAGATGCCACAAGCTGGTTAGCCCCTGCAGCCAGCCTGGGTCCTAAGCCCTGTCTCAGCCTGTTTCTTTTGCTATAACAAAATGCCATAGTCTGCGTGGCTCACAAAGCAACAGAAATTTATTTCTCACAGTTCTGGGGGCTGGAAAATCCAAGATCAAGGCATAGTGGGTGCCTGGTGCCCAATTTGTGATTCACAGATGACACCTACTCGCTGTGTCTTCATGCACAAAAGGGAGAACTCCAGTCTCTGCAGCCCACTGTGAGGGGAGTGACTCCATTCAAGAGGCTCCACCCTTGTGCCCTAATCACCTTCCAATGGTCCCACCTCCTAATATCATCACCTTAGGAGTTGGGTTTTAACATATGAATTTGGCCAGGGGGTGGGGTGCTGGGGAAGGGGGGAGACAAACATTCAAACCACACCAGTTTTCTCCTCTTCTACTCCAACCCAGCCTGTCTGCACCTCGATGCCTCCCCATGCCCAGCACTTGCCTTGGCTCTGACCCGGGGCCCCTGCTACCTGCTGCTCAGACTCCCTGACTACTCGTCAGTTCTGTCCTGACCACTCTCATCTGTCAAACCCCTGCCTCAGTGGCCCCAAGGCCCCACAATATCCCCCTTGGGGCCACCTGGCTTCCCACCAACCTTTCTCAAGGCCATCAGAAACGAGTGAGAAATTATCCCCTGTAGGAAGTAAGGTGGTCCTTCCACCTGGGGGTGCAGAGAACAGGTCCAGCTCTGCTGTGAGTGCGTCTGAGGTATTTGACAGCTGCTCTCATCACATTCCCCCACCTGCTTTCTCCATGGGAAGCACACCTGTTCCCTGGCCTCAAACCACGCCTTCCCATGGGCTTGCTAAGTCCTTGGATGAGATTTCAAACTAAAACTACCATTTATGTAAGCAGAATGTGGCAGAGCCATAAAATGGAATATTATTCAGCCTTTAAAAGAAGGAAGTTTTGGTACATGCTGCAGTGCAGATGAACCTTGAAACTTAATGCCAAGCGAAAGTAACCAGACAAAAAGGCCACACGCCATATGATTCTACTTGTACAGTAAACCCAGAATAGGCAAAGCCGTAGAGATGCAAAGTAGAGCTGTGGTTGCCAGGGCCTGGGGAGCAGGGAGTCAGAAATAACTGCTTAAAGGGAGGGGTTTCAGTTCGGGTAATGAAAAAGTGCTGGAACTGGATGGTGGTGATGGCTCCACACCCCTGCAAATGTACCTGGTGCCACTGACTTTTACACTTTACCATGGTTAAAATGTCACACTTTTATGTTGCATGTATTTTCCCACAATAAAACAATTCCCAACCATCTGTATAATACCCTGTATCTAATGAGGATTTTCACAAAACATAATGTACATCGTCATCCCCCTTTCTGCCTGCCTGGATCCTCATTGCAGACGAGGGAGCTGAGGCTGGGCCCGGCTGGGTCACAGCAAGAGCTGGCCCACATCCTCGGCCTGGCCGCGGCATGTCCACACTGAAGAGCAAAGCGGTGGCCACACGGCTCCTGCCCACAGGGGCCGCCGTCGGGGTCAGTGGAGGCTGCTGAAGAATTTCACTTCCACTACTCTGTCACAGCGAAGTACAAGTGGGAAGTTTGGGTCAAGAAAGGGGACAACTTTCTTACTTGAGAAATGGGACAAAAGAAAATTTGCCAAATTTCCTTTCCCCCATATGGATGTGAGGCCTGGGTGGGCATGGCAGATGGTGGAGAAAGCTCTGTGGCTGAGTCTCCTTCCCACAGTCAGAGCTGTTAATGGAAAAACAACCCGAACTCTGTAAAATAATTTAAAGAGGTTTATTCTAAACCAGTATGTGCCACCATAGCCAGGAGAGCCACACCCAAGAAGCCGTGAGCAAGTGGTCCTGCTGCTGTTGGTTACAGTTTGGTTTTATGCATATTAGGGAGACAGGAATTACACATAATATCATAAATCAAGACATAGAAAGTATATAATAGTTTGGCCCAAAAGGCAAGATATCTTGACGTGGAGGCTTACGGGTTATAGGTGAACTTGAAGATTCTTTGATTTGTAATCAGTTAAAGAAATGAAGCTTTCTTTGTCTACAGCTTTTAGATAAGGATGTTCCTTAATCAGAGACAAGACACTGAACTTACACCAGGACTCGGTTGATGACTTGCAGGCCTAGTTTCACCTCTGCATTATGTGGACTTAGGCCCATTAATTAATGATTTTGTATACTGTTGTTACAAAGAATAATTCCAAAAGGGAGGGGAGCATACCTAGGAGTGCCTGACCTCCCTCTCCTCATGGTCAGCAACTTAGCTTTGAGGTTTTCCTGGGGTCCTCTTGGCTAAGAGCGAGTCCATTCTTTCAGCTGGTAGGGGGATTTAAGGTTTTATTTTCATTTACAGAGGCACCCACAGGAGAAGATAAGCATGACGAGCAAGTAGAGGGAAGGAAAGATCCCCCCAGGGGCCTGACTCAGACAACTGGAAAAAAATCTGGAGGAAGGATTGGGCAGGGAGGGAGGGCAGCTGAGCAGAAGACAGGGCACCATACCAGGCTTCCTCTCCCTGCATTCCCTGGAGCGAAGAGGGAGGCTGCACTGCCCTGTGTTAGTAACTCGCTCTGATGAGGGATGAGGGCCTGTTATGATTGGATAGGCCACAAATAGCTCCCAAGACAGAGTCTGCTAGGTCTGTTGGGGGGAAGAAGGGAGACAGAGGCCTTGAGTCCTAGAAACTCACGTTTTCGGCCTCTGAGTCAGGTGACAAATAAGCTAAGCATTTGCAAACAGTATCTGATGTGTTCTTTATAAGAACCAGTCAGAAAACCAAAGCATAGAATGTATAAGAGATTTACTCACACACCCCCAGCTGAAGGCACAGGGTCCAGGACCTGGGTCAGTTGCGTCTGTACCTCCTCTCTGTCATGCCTGGTTTAAGTTCAGGTTTTGGGGTAAAAGGCCAGGAGGTTTGAATGAGCTACATGCAGGCTTCTGCTCCCTGCCCTCCAGGGGCTCAGCACAGCACCTGCAGGGACAGCACAGGGAGGACATGGTCAGTGCAGGGGTGGGAAGACTGGGCCCTTTACCTGCACTGACCAGGGCTTCTACCAGGCAGAGTCCTCTGCACATTTGAGCCTGCAGGTTCACCCAGAAGCCAGCCCCTGGAGTGTCCCTTCTGTCACCCTGGTACATTGTCCACTTTCTCTCTTAGCTAGGAAACCCTGTCTTCAATGAGGGGACCTTTTCCAAAACCCTGGCCTCAGCAAAGACACCTGTCTCCTGCCTAAGGAAGTCAGCCCTACAGATCCCATCTACAGATAGGGAAAATGCTACAGAGGGGCTAAGATCCCCCAAGGCCACATAGCTGATAATGGAAGACCCAATACTTAGACCAAGCTCAGTCTGACTCCACTATGCTGTGCTTTTCCATTATACAACACTGCACAAAAATTTCTCACTGCGATCGTTCTCAAAAACTGTTCCCTAACAGTGTCAGCTTTTCCCAAGGACCAAATGCAAAGGATGAGCTGTGCAAAGCCCTGGGAGCCGCTGTGCTCTCTGCGTGTGGTGGAATCAGCAGTGGCCCACCCACCAGCCAGCTTGCTGCCTCTAACTCACAGCCAAAGTCTCTAGCTTCCTGAGCCTGGAGCCGCCACCCAGAACCATGTTTTTAAAACTAACTTATGAAAGAAACCACCAAACAGGAACCACTTTGTCTCCTTCTGATTGTTTCAGATTCAAAGATCATGTGGGTTTAAAGTCTGAGTTGCTGGTTTTCACAGGATGCAATGCATAATCATCCTGATATTTTTACCCAGTTTGGCATCCCTAAATGAGTGGAGACCTTTGTTTCAGGATGTCTTTGTCAGCGGCCACACTGGAGAAGGCACTGCCCTGCTCCTGGAATGTCTCCCTCCATCTAGGCACATCCTGCAAGACTTTTACCCAGTCTGTGCTCCACTGTTCCCATCTGTAACACTTGCGAGCCCTGCTCTGCTGGTCTCCTCATGTGTGAGCCTGTGCAAAGCCCACAGCCTCTAGAACCTGCTTCCCAATCCATAAAATGGAGAAAAATCACTATTGCATACTTTGTTACATTTGTGTCTGCCTATCCTCCATCCTCCCTTACCCTAGAAATACCCTCTTCACTTTCCCCTGGTCTGGTAGGCTAATTCCTTCCAGGAGTTTCAGGGCTGGTCATGGGGCTCAGGTCTCACTGATCAATATATTCCATCCCTCCAGCCACAGTGTTCAGTTTATAGGCCACATGAACAGAACTCAATTCCAATTCCAGGACATTTGTTAGAAAGGCTGACCATGTACAGTAAGGATGACGTTACTCCACGGCGTTGGGGGCCACTCTAAGGAGAGAACTTGTCTGAGAGTGAAGCCAGCAGACAAAGGAAAGTAGAGCTGAGATATAGAAAGAAAAAGAGAGAGAGAGAGACTGAGCCCATGGCATTTTTTGAGTCCTTGGAACCAGCCCTGCTGGAAGTCAATCTTAACTTCTCCTCTTACTGTTTATGTGAATGAGTTGAATTGGATTTTTTGACACTAAAACTGAAATGATGCCTGTATAATAGGTTCTCTATGAGGCTTGGTTGAGATAATATAAGCAAAGCACTCAGCCCAGTGCCTGGCATACAGTAAGCCTTCCATAAATAACGACAGCTATTATGGGGAACAAATGGGATGATGGATGTAAAAACCCTCAGAGGCATAAAGTGTAGTGTAAAAGTACAGGACCTGTTATGTGCTTTCCTATTCTCCAGTGATCTATACCTCACAGGGCGGCTTTATTGCCCACTCTCTCCTTCTCTAAATATTTCATGTGCCCAATTAGACGGTGAGAACCTTGTGGCAGGGACCAGTGTTTATATATCATTTTAACCATTAAAGAATATCACGCAACTGTTCGTTGTATCATAGCACAGTCATTAAGGCCACAGGCTTAGTGCCTGAACACCTAGCTTCAAACTGCCCCTTGCTATCTGGGTGGCCACAGGGTGATGATTTCATGCCCCCTGGTTTTTGGCTCTATAAAGTGGGACCAATGCTAATTCCTACCTCATTTAGTTGTTATGGCGATTAATTTAACGGGTTAATTAAATTAGTTGTAATTCTTCTTAAAATAATTGTACAGCATGTACAATAGTCCTTGGCACATACCCTTATATAAGTGCTTATTACCTAAACACCTACTAATTATTTTCTTATTATTATTAAAGCATTTACTAAATATTCAAAGGATATACCTCTCCTTCTTTAATATTGTGAGGAAGCAGGCAAGTCTCTGCCTTTCAAATAATAACAGCTATCATTCATTTATGAGCATCCTAGGTTCCTCCATCTATAATCTTCATGCTCTAACTATTCACTTTAAAGCAAGAAGGGGCTAAAGCTGATGCCTCCCTTTGCAGATGAGAAAGGAAAGCCCTGGAAAGGCCACATAATTTCTCCAAGGTGCACAGCTTGCGAGACACAGTAGGGAGCAGAATTTTGCATACACCCCACCCCACTCCAGATCTGTCGTGCCCTACCCACTCTACAATACTGCCTAAGGAAATGAGACACAAGCATATGGTCAAAACGTATAAACACAAACAACTGCAGCTGCACAGATTCCTTCCTTCCTTTAACAAATATTTATTTAGTGCTGAAATATGTACAACTGCCAAGAAATAAGGAAGTGGACTACAGTGAAGAAGAACCACTTCTCAACCTGTTGATCTGGGAAAATAGGTAGTTACCCTTCATTCATTTGGCAAATATTTAAGAATTTATAATTGGCCAAATACTGAGGATATATAGAGCGTCAACAGAGCTTAAAATATCATGGGTTTAGGTATATCATAAGTGCTCAATAATGAACTAATATAAGGATCATTTTAAGTATCAATGAATGAATGGATGGACGAATGGATGATTGGGACAGATGGATGGATGGATGGATAGATGATTGGATGGGTGGTTTTTTCCAAGGATACCTGTCACTGACCTTTCTGCAAAGAAGATTGCACAGTAGTCTTCCCTTTATTTTTTTCCTCAAATGATTTGATACATAATGTAAGAGACTGAATCTAGAATTTGGGAGCTGGAAAGAGCCTAAGAAATCAGAAAATCCAACTCCTACCTTTATAGATGAAGGAAGTGGCATTCAGAGAAACAGAGGTCACATATATGAAAGTTCGATTCCATGACCTCTTTTGCAAACATACCTATTAAGCAACAGAGATTTCCTATTCCTTGACTGAGATCACATCTGAAGAAAGTTAAATGTTTTTATCCCCAGATCCCCTCCTTGACCCAGAGTAACCAGCCTTCACAAGGGCCACGTGGAGAATGGGCTTAGCCAGGACAGATCAGGCCTTTGTACCTGAGGACAGGAGATGGGGAATGCCAGCTAAGGACTTAAAGATCATCAGATGGGTCTCAGAGCACCAATTTATAAGGCCACTAATAAAGTCCATCTGCTCATGATAGGAGCCTGCCTCTGCCTGTGATTACTGTTCAATAATTGTTCTTGAGGGAAAACATCTGCTGTTCCTATCCCATGGGTCACATCCTATTTGTCTCATCCCTAATGTCCATTCTACTACAGCTGGGCTGATAGACTATGGCCAGGCAAGAGATGGCAGGTGCCCTGGATTCCTCTTTCTTTGCAATTGTTCCCTGTTCTTTTGTCCCCTCCCTCTTTGAACCAGCTGTATTCTCTGTTACTTCTTCCCCAGTATTGTGATTCATGAAAAAACATCTGTTCTAACACAAAAGTACGAGACTTTCTCTCCTAATTTCCTACGCTATATTGAAACTTCAATATGGCTCCCTTGCCTAGGCATGCTACTAAAGCACTCCAAAATATATCTTTTGGAAACTACACTCATCTGTTTGGTTTTCACTGAGATACTATCATGGCCAAAAGAATACCTCACTGAAACTTACAGATGATGGTGTTCATTCATCACAACTTACAAACAGGAGGCAGGGCAGTTGCAAGATCTGTCAATTAAGTTTGTGAACTCGCCACTGTGCGCTTACATTGGCAGCACTGTACAAACAACTTGGGTAGGTTTCATAACCTTGGTATACCAGTCTCTCTTAGTCGTGTCCATGTTGAAGTGTGCTGATGTCTTGCTGAGTGGCATTCTTTATAATTGTGTTTTTGCACACCGTCATGAGAAGGTCAGAGCTTGAATTAGACCAATGAACTAATATTCATAAATTTTTTGTTAAACTTGGCAAGAGCATAAGTGAAATTGGGGACATGTTAGTACAAGTTTATAGGAATAATGCCACAGAGACGATGTTTTTCTGAGGGGAGAGAAAGTGTCACTGGTGAAGAGAGGTCAGGGTGGCCAGTAACGAGCAGAACTGACAAAAATATTGCAAAAATTTGTTGAATTGTGCACCAAAATCATTGACTATGAGAAGAATAGCAGATCAGGTAAACACTGATAGGGAAACAGGAAAATCTTGGCCAACTCACAGCTCTTGCATCACAACAATGCATCTGCTCACATGGCGTTTAGCCAACTGTAACTGTATTGGAACACCTTCCCCACTCACCTGATCTGGTTCCCAGTGATGTTTTTTATGTGACAATAAAGGAAATATGGAAAAGAAGACATTTTGATGACATTCAGGACATCACGGGTAAAATGATAACAGTTCTGATGGCCATTCCAGAAAAAGAGTTTCAAAATTGCTTTGAAGGGGAGACTGGGTGCTGGTGTCAGTGCCTAGCTTCCCAGGGAGAGTATTATGACGGTGGCCACAGTGATATTCAGCAATGAGGTATGTAGCACTTTTTCTAGGATGAGTTCACAAACTTAATTGTCAGATCTCTGTATTCCTTGAAATTTTGTTGCAAACCACCAAGTCTAGTGTAGAATTCCTGAATGCAATTTAATTGCTGAAAGGCAGTGAAATTCCTCATGCTTCCTTGTGGAATCAGAACATCAAATGACACAGGTTAAGAAATGCAAACCGAGCCACCTGCTGTGCTCTTCAAATATTTCTAATGATTTTCCTGATGCTTTGAACTGATTTAACCCAAAGTGCATTTGGCCTCTAAACAGTTAGTCCTTTGATTTCTTTAAGCTGAGGTGTAATTTAATTCAGAGTCCCAATTCTCCTCTACTTCTCAGTGCAAAGCTGCTGGTTAGCCAGAAGCCTCCAAATCCAGTGATATTTTTCCCCCCCTTTGGACAAAAAGTTGTGGTTTATTTCTATCCAAAGAACAAGACTTAAGTCAGAGAGGAAAATGAGCAATACTGCAAAACCTCAAGGATAGAAAACAATCAGGTTGAGAGTGAAGAAACCAGGTGTGGGATGTGGAAGAATTTAACTGCTGAACAGGAAATGGGTGCTGTTCTAGACCCTGGTCTTGTTCTTCGTCAAGATATTCCTGTTACCTGACAGCTGATGGATGGTCTTCAGAACACTGAGAAAGGTAAGAGAGACTGGGGGTCATTAAGGAAGATGATTAAAAACTTAGCCCATTCTCCTGCACTTGTTTTTCTCTTGGAAGCAAAAAATTGGCCGCCACAACCAGTTTGAGGTGCACTACATCTCATAAGACAATGCACCAAACTAATCATCTCTGCACAGGCAAGGCGGGCAGAGGCCAGGGAAGGAAGCGCAGGCTCCAAATGAATGGAAGCAAATACTAGAAAAGGAAGGGGATGCCAACCTGAATCTGTAACATCCAGCTTCTGGTGCGATCCCCATTCTGCTCACTCCGTTGATTTGTATCAAAGAGCCAGAGTATTTGTTCTTGATGCTAGAGCTTCCCTGCAACCACATTCAGAACCGTTTGCCGAGCCTGTGTCCTTAAATGTTCACAGTATTTTTATCGAACATTAGGAAAGCCCTTGGTAATTTGCAGCAATTTAGTATGCTTGCTTTGCTTTTAGAAAATCCACAGCAATTCAATAAACACCCAGTCACTGTGTCTGTTAACACATACACACTGTCTCTCTACAGCTGCCTGCCAGCTGTCACTCCAGGAAAGCAAGCCATCAGTGCCTCTTCTGTCTCTATGACCCACCCTCTATCCTCTCTTCTCTCCGATGTAAGGATCACCTCCAGAAGATCAAGTCCCCACACACACTTCCATTCCTTCCCCTCCAAGGCATTAAGAAACCTTGGGCCACACAAATGAGTGGGGCAGGCCCATCGTGTGCCCCAACTTGGCCTCGTGTGGCTGCGAAGTGCCATCTGTTGCATTGTCAGGGTTGAGCAAGGCCCAAGAAGAGGGATCCACCTCTCCATCTGCTCTCTCTACCACAAGCTGATTTGGACTTTCTGAGCCTGGTGCCAGACACACTCATACAAAGGCAATAATGTGGATTCTGCTACCAAAGCCTGCTTATTTCATTAATCCTAACTTTAGTTACTGATCTGTGAATTCCTAATAATGTCGTCTTCACCTACTTCCCCCACTTTTCCTCAAGTTCTGAGAATTAACCACAGAGATTCTTCACAGATGATTATTCTACTCTTTGCCCCTTTGCTAAGAACGTACTTGTATAAACGGCAATGAGGTCCACAGGCTCACCCTGTCAATGTAACCTGAGTTCTGGTAGAGACCTACAGCGTTGGGGGGCCAAAACCACATCTCTCATGCCTTATCTCCAAGTCCTCAGAACATGGCCTGATATGTAATAATCACCTAGTAATTATATATTGACTTTAATAAATGGCATAATTTATTATCAAGCATCATTGTCTCCAAGACTTAGGGGCATAAAAAGTCTCTGGGGCTTTGTGTTTTGTCCATGCCATGAATCCAAACCAAACACCTCCCTGGAGATCTCTATCAAGCAGCCTTTGGTACCTCTGGATTCAATTGAACACAGTACTGTCTTCAAAGAAGACTGAAAATCTTGGCATTTCCCAAGTAAAAGCAATTAGGCCCATGTGATGCTATGTTTCCCAAACAGTCACCCATTCACTAGTTTTCATCTGACCATTGTTACTTGTCTTCAGCCACCAGGTGACCAGAGGCAGATGTTTGACAACGGTGGTTCCAGAGAAGCATCTTCCACCTGTGTTCCCATCTCTGAGCTTACCTACTGTAACAACCATGGTCTGTGCAAATCTGCCCACCTACCCAACTTGTCTCCAGTAATGTGCACAGAGGCAATTACTTGTCAGGGAAACAGTCACCTCTCACCATAGCTCACTAAAGATTGAGTAGCACCTGCTAATTGGGCCACCGCCCTCGTGGCATGGTGTGAACCACAAAGGCTGCTCAGGGTCACTGCCACAAACAGCCCTCCGCCAGGAGCCAGCCACTTTTCTGAGCAGTGCCATCTTCCACGTTCAGTGGGCTGCTTCCCAGCTGCACACACACATTGTGATGGATGCCTATGATGTGGGCCAATGTCCCAGATGGTCCCCATCCCCAATGCTGTCCCCACAAAAAGCACAGCCTCCCCAATGGCTGCATATGATTGCAGCCTCCTATGAGCCCTGTTGTGCCAAGAAAGGGATGGGACAAGAATTTTAAATGGTGCTTCCTACATCTATGGCCTGGATCAGAAGTCCCTAAAAAACCATATTTGATAAATTCATCTAAAAATTACAGGTGACAAAGAGTGGGGTGAGGACAAATCCTTCACATGCATAAGGATTTATTAAATATTTAAAGCTGCTACATAGATCTAAAGAGCCAGGTTATTTATTTTTGCTGGATTGATCAATCATTTGTTTCCCTAAAGAATGCCAGACCTTTAACTACTCATCTGATTGTGTGCACGGCAATCACATTGCTGCTACCCTGATACTTAATATTTTATCCACACGTCTCCCAGGCAGGCCAGGGGCTGCATGAAGCTGATTCTCCAACAAACTCATATTTGCTTTGGGGAATCCTTTTGCCCACCGCCACCCCAGTTAGCTCCCCCTTCCCCAAATTAAAAGGTAAGGAAGAGAAATAGAATAATAACTGTTTATTTCTTTTTCTTCTCACTTCAAACAGGAGATTTACTTTCAAAAACCCCATTAAGGGTTTGATGTGTTTGCTGAAAAACTACTGCTGAGTTAAAAAGCACCAGCAAATTACATTGGCCTCCAGCTCCCAGGAGCTGTGAGTCTTGGAGATAAGGCAGAGTTCTTGTCTGGGCTGCAGTGGTGTGGTCTGAATTGATACCAGCCCAAGCAGCAATCACCTTTCCGCATGGTGGGTGGCAGGAGGGATTCTGTTATTTGTCAGGCTCACTGATAACCACAACGGGGATGAAGCACCTGCAGGTAAACTAGACATGGTACGGATACAGAAACAAGGACACTGCCCTCAAGTTGCTTCAGCCTAGAAGGGACAAGACAGTGAATCTGTCACTGATTAGGACTCATCACAGATGTGGCTTCCACTCAGCAGCCAGTCATGTCATGCAACATCACACTTACCTGACTACCTGGTCTAGGCTGAAGCCTACCTTTACATTGATGTGGGAAAACCTCGGGGAGAAAGGTGCGCTGATCCAATAAGTGTCACAAAGAAGCTACTGGAGGAATTGTACTACCCAAAAGAACCAAGCTGACTTACATATGGAATAACAGACACTTGAATTATCTTCTATCTGGGCTGCTGTAAAAAAAAAAAAAATACCATGAACTGGGAGATGTATAACTCATAGACTCATTTATAACAGTTCTGGAGAATGGGAAGTCCTAGCACGGGTGCAGGCGGATGGGTGTCTGGTGAGGACTTGTCTCCTGGTTCTTAGATGGAGCTTCCTCACTGTTCCATGAGCGGTAGAAGGGACAGGGTCTCTCTAGTGGGCCTCTTGTATAATGTCACTTCATGGGGCTCCACCTTCATGACCTATTCACTCCCCAAAGGCTCCACCTCCCAATGCTATCACCTTGGGGGTGAGGATTTCACCATATGAATTTTGGGGAGATAAAAACATTCCATAGAGTACATAACCATCATTCATGTCCTAATGCTATGGGTGAAGGGGAGTTTTATCAAAGGTTCTTTATGTCTATGTCTAGAAATATAGATCTTTGCTCACATTTGAGCTGGAAGAGTTTTAAATTAATATTGTCATTTTATAGATATAGAAATCAAGGTCCAGGAAGACTTGCCAAGAGTATCTGAATGTTTCCATGATGGCCATTACCAGTGTCTCACCTCCCAAGTGCAAGAATAAAAAAATTGAACCTTTGGGCTCAGTGCTCATAGCTCAGTGGTTAGGGTGCCAGTCACTTGCACTGGGGCTGGTAGGTTTGAACCCAGCCCAAGCCTGCTAAAAACAACAATGACAACAATAACAACAAAAATAGCCAGGCGTTGTGGCGGGCACCTGTGTTCCTGGCTACTTGGGAGGCTGAGGCAAGAGAATCACTTAAGCCCAAGAGTTTGAGGTTGCTGTGAGCTGTGACACCATGGCACTCTACTGAGGGACAGGGTGAGACTCTGTCACAAAAAAAAAAAAAAAATTGAACCTTTGAAAGTCAGTTTGAGATTGGTCTGACATTGATTTTTAAACACACACACACTTATTCCCACACTAACCACATCTTTCTCCTGAGTCTATAACTTAACTAGCATTCCCAGATGTAAGCATCATCACTGGCCCTTGACAGACAATCTGGCTTAGGAAAAAAGGTCACAGGATGGAAATCCGCTAAGCTACTTGTTAAAGTATGTAGCATGGGTTGGGCTCTAAGAACCTTATCATAAGATAAGGTCTATAGGCCCAGTGAGCATGATCAGTAAGGATGACGGCGGGGGAATATCCGTGCACAGAGGGCTAGGATGTGGCCATACCTCTTGGCCATCACCACACCACGTTACTCTCTCCTCTGGCTGTGGAGAGAGCTTTGAACTGGTCTCTCTGCTTCCATTCCGACCCCCATCCTCCTTCCCTCTCATTCATTCTCAGTAAAGGATCAGAGAACTCCCTAAAGCAGAAATCAGATCATTCTCCTGTTGGGCTTCACATTGCACTTGAATAACTTCTTTCCACAGACTCCACAGCGCTCCTGATGTGGTCCCCAAAAGTCCCCCCAAGTTCGTCAACAATCTTGCTTCTCCACACTCACCTTGGTTCTCTCCATCCCATAAGCACTCCAGGGTGTTTGCATCACAGGACCTCAGCTGTTTCTTCTGCCTAGCATACTGTTTTCTAAGAACATCTCTCTGACCATCCTGCTGCCCTCTGCCACACTTCCACTTCATTTTCCTCCGTACCACATAGCACTCTCTAAATCATTTTCTCTAGCTATTACACTTGTGTGTTTATCATCCATTACCTGTAAAGTGTTGCTGGTTGTCGAGGGATTGGCAGAGAGAGAACCCCACCTGCATGGATGCTCCAAGTGTGGTTCAAGAAGAGAGGTGGCCTCCTGGAGGGCAGCAGGTGCTGGGTCCAGCCCTGGTCAGGGACGGGCACCACACACGCTCACACCAGTGCTGGGAAGCTCAGTGTGCGCTGCTTCCCTGCTCACTCCTGTTCAGAGTTTTTCTCACCCTTCAGGAGGCATTTCCGTGCATTTCAAAGAACCATTCACAAACTCAAGTTCTCTTGATCCTTAAAACTAGACTCATTTTCGGCAGGATCACTTACCCCCTGGGTGGGGAGAGTAGACTGAGTACCCGTGTGTTTCTAGGCAACATCTCTGTCACCATCACCCCATTGTCTGGAAAGGCATCTCTTCAACTCCCTCTGCCTGGAAGCTAAGGTCCCGAAGAAACAAGGGACCCCGCCTATCTTGCTATTACCGGTATCTCTGGAAGAATACTCCAAACTAGCGGTATGTAGTCAGTCCTCACTGGTTGTATTGCAAAATAAATGAACATCATCACAAATGATGTCCACTAAATCAAACAACTCATTCCAGCTTTCCCTTCACTTAGGTTAATTTAGGCAGATTTGCAATAAGTGGCTTCTCTCATCCTCTGAGTAAATCCCGTAATAATTTCTAACTCACTATTTACTTTGTGCCTCAAGCCACCAAAGATTTGCAGGAACCCTGAAATAATTGAGAAACCAGAGGCAAAGAGAAAAGATGGATGAGAAAATAGTAAAGCCCAGGGAAGATAGATTCACAGGAATGCACATAAAAGGGACCCACCCAGTTGTTAGAAGTCAGCTGCAAACTTGGCTCCATATTTCTTAGTGGCCAAAGCAAACATTATGCACCCAGACGACATAAGCCTGAGGGGCCCAAGTCGGCACAGCCCTGCCCATGTGTGCTAGTAGATATATCTTTATTTGTATTTCTCTTAGCCATCAATTACAATGCTTTTTGTCTTTTTCAAGGAAAATAAAGCCTTTGTTTTTTTCTCATTTATCTTTTTGCTCTAAATTCCTCACTGTCAAGACTGTTGTCTTCTATGTATTTTTGGAAGTTCTTGCAAATCTCTGCTGACCTGAGGCTCAGGATAACTCAGTCAATGATTTCGTCTTGTTTTGTCTTTTTTTGAATAGCAAGACCGACTTGCTTGCCAAAGATTAAGGCCTAACTTCTTCTTCTGAACTTTTTTAATGGAATTCTTTTCAATGAATTGATCCACTATGTACTTTTCAGTCATTCATTTACTAGGATCCACCATGTGGTTACCTGGTGGTTTTCCTTAGCCCTGCCCTGGGAGGGGCGTATAAGCTGTTCAGACAATTCTGGAAGGGACAGAGAGGCCCCAGGGCAGTGGAGCAGCAAGGCTGGTGGACCCTGAGAGTTGTCACATTGGAGCAGCCCCAGCATTAAATAGGATGGTGAGTCTCAGCTTAATTGCAAAGTGACAGCCCTGCTAAGTAGGCCCAGGGCCTGAAACAGGACTCAGGGCAATCTGGAAATCATGTAATTTTTCACCTCAATGAGCATGCAAATGAATTGGGGGAGGGGGAGAAGAAAGGGGTCTTGAGTCAAAGACTTCTGGAAATGACAAGGATGAATCGTAACAGGTTTAGATCACCGACACAGGAGATAGCACCACCTCCATCCTTGCCTAGAACAGTGAAGAGAGTGTGACTCTGAGGTGGGGCAGCTCATGCCTGGCCTAAAAAAGATAAGAGGGCCTTGGGGACCTGAAATTTGGCAGAGCGCTGCCACCAAAGTCACTCATTATCCTGCTGCTGTGCTAGGCACTGCTCTGGGTCAGTGAGGCCTGACCAGTGGTCATGAGAGAGGGGTGACAAAAAAATGCAGACAGGTCACAGCCTTGCAGGAGTCCCAGCAGGCAAGGAAGAGGAGGCCTCTGGATGGGAGACCCAGGTGTCTCGCCCCGGTGTGGAGCAAATAGTCTGCTCCTCCACCTTGGGATTTTCCAGAGCTATGGGCTGCCCCCCATGCTTCGCCTTGTCCTAACCTCACGGCCAGAAGAGACAGTGGGCTCAAAAGAACTAGTCTAAGTCAGAAAGGGAAAACATTTGAAGACTTTTCTGACAATGTCAGAGGAGGTGCCCTGGGAGCATTTATTCCCTTAACCCCAGAAGACCAGTTTATACATAACTCCAGGAACCAGAACGTAACCTCTGCGTTTCTACCTTAACATCGCTCAGGTCAATTAACATTATCAGGACTTAATGAATCTTAAAATGACAACGGTACCCTGTGTACAATCTCCACAATCCTTTGGGAAGTAGACCCCTGAAATTTAGCATGGGGAAGAGTGGCAAAGCGGGGTGGTGTCAAATGTGATTGAAGGTCTCTCTGCCATGAGCATGGAAAACCTTAGCTCACCATTCTACAGGAGTTAAGACATTGATGACTTCATATACATCAAGAATTTAGATTATAGAAAGAAGGAAAAAACACCCAGCAGATCCCCATAAAAGAGCATGCTTTTTTTTTCTGTTGTATATTCTTTAATTCCAAATTCATCCCATTTTAATTACATTTATAAATTTAAAATGGTTAATGTTATGCCATGTAAGACACTCACACCCACCTTAAAACTGCACTTTAATTTCCAACTCAATTGCACATATAAATTTGAAAACCGAAGACTGGGCAGATGAGAACAATTTCACAGCCTCCCTCACATAAGCAGCTTTGAAAACCACAGTTGCACTTTAATTCCTTCAATTGCATGTATAAATTTTTAAAAAGTTAATGCCATACTGTAGAGAAGAACTTTAATTGAGTGTTAACGAGCTGCCAGATCAGCTTCTAGCCAGTCCCATTACACAGCAGGGAGCTTCTGAGGGGTCCCTAATATAGGATGAAAAGAATCTAAATAAACCAGCCATCTACCCATGCAAGGCTCGTCCATAGGCACTTGGCCCTGTTTTCAGGCCCTCACCCTTAGGCCTGGCCTGGTCTTTCCTTCCAAAGGAGATGGAATCTGGTGCACTCAACAGCCCATCAGCATCAAAACAGAGGGCAACTCCCCACAATCCAGGATCCAAGGCCACTCGGGTTAAGGTGATTGGGTACTGGTGCGCTATAGGGTCCCATACAGAAGGCAAGGGCCAGGGAGACTCTAACAAAGGCCTCTAGGCCTATGGCCTCACTTCAAGAATGATGAAACAAGAACTTATTTACAGAAGCAGTGGAATGACTTGACCAACGCCACACAATGAGTTAGTGATCAGAAATCAATTTCACATGTTTTTCAATCTCTAATTCTATCACCACACAGAAACACTTACAAATTCAGGGTTTTATTCTCACAAAATCAAACCTACACATCACTTAAAAGACACAAGGTCTATGGCATCAACAGGCCTCACTCCTGCTCCTCCGTATTCCATCCTGCTCTCCAGGGACAGTGGCCTCAGCACCCAATGGGGCTGCTGGCTTTCTGGGCCACTTCCTTACGGGGAATTCCTTCCTCTTCCCCCCTATAGTTCCCCGGGACCTCAGGTGCTTAGCATCAGATATGATTCTAGCTTCAGAGCAGCTGTTACCAAGACCAGTACTGTTCCGATCCCCACCACTTGGCCAACTCACATGCTGCAGCTGCAGAGGAATTTTCAGGGCTTCTCCTCATCCCTGGGTCCTGGGTATGCACAGGGATGGAGATTTTTGAGGGAGATCTTTTTGCCTTCACTTTTTTGGGCAGTTGTTCACTCCTTCCGAAAGAGAATATAGCTAATTGCCTCTATTCCAGAATATTCCTGAAGACGTTTCTTCAAACAGTATATGCTTTCTCTTTTCCTTGTCTGTTCTCTGTGAAACTCCTGTTAATTAAAGGACACACTTTCCTGATGGATCCACATCTCTGTATCTAACCTACTAGATGATTTGTTTGGTTTTATCGACTTTTCTTTCATTGAATTTTAAAATTTCTTTTATCCTATAGTCAATTGTTAATGGCTGTTCCTTGTCTTTTTTTTTTTGTTTTTGAGACAGAGTCTCACTTTGTTGCCCTTGATCCAGTGCCATGGAGTCACAGCTCACAGCAACCTCAAACTCCTAGGCTTAAGCAATTCTCTTGCCTCAGCCTCCCAAGTAGCTGAGACTACAGGCGCTTGCCACAATGCTCAGCTGTTTTTAGAGATGGGGTCTGACTCTGGTTCAGGCTGGTCTCCAACTAGTGAGCTCAGGCAGTCCACCCACCTCAGCCCCCCAGAGTGCTAGCATTACAGGCATGAGCCACCATGCCTGGCCTCCCTTGTCTTTTGATTGTCCCTTTTCATAGCATTCTAATGTTCTGTCAAGGATGTGATTTTTTTTTTTAAGAGTCTCACTTTAGGGAGTGAGTGGCATCATAGCTCATACTCTTGGGCTCAAGTGATTCTTTCTCCTCAGCCTTCCAAGTAACTAGGTTACTAGACACCCGCCATAACACCCGAGTACTTTTTAGAGATGGAGCCTCAATCTTGCTCAGGCTGGTCTTGAATTAGTGAGCTCAAGCAATCCACCCACCTCGTCCTCCCAGATTGCTGGATTACAGGTATGAGCCATACCCAGCTAATGGATGCAACATTTTTATCCTGATATTAATTGAAGGATTACTTTTTATGTTTTCTTCTATTCCCTCCATAGTTTCTTTTCTCTTAGTTCCTCTTATAAACTTTTGTTTGTGTTCGTCTCTGGTTTTCAAATTAGAGTTTTCATCAAGTGTTTAGCTGTCTTAGTCCATAATACCATAGATTCAGTAATTTATTAATATAATGAACAGAAATTTATTTAGCTTATGGCTCTGAAGGCTGGGAAGTGCAAGACTGAGGGGCCTGTGTCTGGCAAGGGCCTTCTTGCTGGGTCATCCCATGACAGAAGGCAGAAAAAGAAAGAGAGTGCAGGAGAGAGAGACAAAAAGAGGTTGAAATCTCCCTTTTATAAGAAAAACAATCTTGTGACAACAAACCCAGTCCCATGGTAATGGCATTAATTCATTCATGAGGGCAGAGTTCTGATGGTCCAATCACCTTTCATTAGACCCTCCCCCAATTTCCCAAACTATTGCATTGACAATCATGTTTTCCACACATGGTTTTTGGGGGACACATTCAAACAATAGCATTGGTGATCCTTAGCTCCCCATTTACAGGAGAAAGCCATGAAAAAGCTCATTAAAACCTTTGCATGCATGAGCTTCACTCTGTGGTGATCATTCAGGTAATGCATGCATATCTCATATTAGTGTTCTCCTCCTTCCAGGCACATGGTAGGATTTGTGGTCACTGAAGTCAGTTGTGGGTATGGGACTTATTTTGACCCATGGCATTTAAGCAGTGGCATTCTGCTATGGCTAGAGTGGCCTCCAGATGGAGCTACGTCAGTATTTGTCTTAACACCAGGATGACTCAGAAAAGACCCCTTAAGGGATAGTAACGACAAGTGAGAAATAGACCACTGAGATTTTGGAATTGTTTGTTACTACAACACAATATTTAGTATCCTGAAATATATAGAAATTGACACACAGAAGTTGGCTGTCACATCAGACAACTAAAATACGTGGCATTGGCTTTTCGGTTCATCTGTGAGCTCCGAGAACACTTATCAGGAGTCAGAGAAACAGTGAACTATGTTGGGCAATGGGAAACATTTAGAAAAACTTTCATCAGTAAATACCTTGGGGAACCAGTAATAATTGCAATGATTAATATTATGTTTCAACTTGACTGAGCCACAGAGTGCCCAGATTTTTGCTTAAACATTAATTCTGGGTGTGCCTGTGAAGGTGTTTCTAGATAAGATTAAGATTTGAATCAAGCAAATTACTGTCCCCAGAGTGGGAGGCCTCCTCCAATATAGAATAGAATAGAGTGCTGAGTAAGAGAAAATTCTTATTCTCTGCCTGGCTATATTTGAGCTAGGGCATCTTTCTTGCTTTTAGACTTGAACTAGAACAGGAACTTATATCACCATCTCTCCTGCTTCTCAGGTCTTTGTACTCAAGCTGGAACTGAAACTATGGCTCTCCTAGGTCAGGACTTCCCAGCCTTCAGACTCATTTGGACCAATCCCCTATAGTAAATAAATAAATAAACAATCCTTTTGGTTGTAATTCTCTGGAGAACACTATAACAAAAATAAAATAAACTTGTACCTCTAGAAAACCAGAATATTGGAAGCATGCTTTTGTTAGTATAAGTTGCATTTGGCATAAAGCTAAGTATAAAAAATAGTGAGGGGCTTAGAAAAAAAGTTGTCAATATCCAAGCAATAATGGAAAGGAACAGGTTATTTTCATGGTTGGAAGAAGAATCTGTTTCTCATGCCTAAATAATAAGGGTGAGGCGGAAAACAGATTGCCTAAGAGAAAAAAAAGTCAAATTATGAGTATGAATTAATCACAAAGAAAGAAATCAAAAAGCATGGCCATTGTGCCCAGTGCTAAAACTTCTGAATGGACTAAAATGTCCATTAAAACAAGAAAAAAAGACATGGAATCCATAAAATTCTTTCAAATAAAAAAATGACTCATCATGGAACTATTAGAGCCTGGAAGATACGAATGTAATAATGAGGTTGAACAGGCAGGGTCCAAACATTAAAAAAAGGATGATTATAATTGTCGGTTCAATGAAACAATATAGAAAGAAACGTTTCTTCAAGTCAGATATTCTCAAGGCAGGTGCCTTTAAGGTCATCGTCCATTTTCCCTTTAAGATTTTAGGACCATATCTGGGGCAGAGGGATGAGAAGGGGTATTAAGAAAGGGACTTGGGTGGGGGGACCTGGCTTGCTGAATCAGGAAGTCTGGAAGGCCCATAAGAATATGTATATAAAGTAACCTAGGTAACCAATAACCAATAGAAAGAGATCATCAATAACCAATAGAAAAGGGCAATACTGCCTGGAGGCTCAGAGAAGCCAATTTCAAATGGAATATTTAAGGTAATGTCCCTGCAGGCTTCCTCTCTGTCTCTCTCATCTCTGCTCCTTTATAAGAGAGAGGGACCCACTTCCAACTCTCTTTGGAAGTGCTCTAAACTTTCTCTTTACTCTTCCTAAATAAAATCTCTCTTTGTTACCCTGAAAAAAAAGGGAAGGGAAAGGGGAAAGGAAGGGAAGGGAAGGGAAGAGAAAGAAAAATGGCTCAGAGAAGAAGCTAAAGTTACGGCTGTCCTGTTCAGGTTTTTCCAGAGTACCTGTAATTAAACTGAGAGGTAAAGAGGCATGGGAGGAGAAAAGAAAAATATATATAAAATTTAAAAAAGGTTTTCTATTTTAAAAAATCTGTGTAGCTATGAGTACATGGGACTAATTATAACAGATAATAAGCTAACTGAATTTGTGATATGTTTATGTCATTAAAAATTGTAAGATGGACTGCGACTCTTACAAAACTTAAAATGACCCCTGAGCTCACATTGGCTGTGGGCAGGAATAAGCTAAGAAACTTGCTCTGCTCCAGAGGAAGGCACATTCCCCAATGCCAGCCTCAGACAAGGCAAGGGAGGATGGTAAGAAAGAAAGGGTCCTGAAGAAAGCAGACCAACAGACTAGAAAAAACAAGGGGAACAAGTTCAGGAAAAGGAATCAAGCCACAAGCGAGGGAATACTGCCCGGTGTTAGGCCAGAGGGTGCTGAGCGTGGCTGCCCTGTGGGATTCACCCCTAGCCACTGCAGGACTCTCCCTCCCTTTCTGAACAGGAGGTTATTAGAGTTTCCCTGTCCTTGTCCCTTGATTATGTATTGAGAGTGTGGAGGGGAGGAAAATAACGTATTTATTTTGCTATTTGGCTTGTTATTGGCTACAGTGATGAGGGTGTTTACTTCCCAGGTCGCCAGATTGCTAGGAGCCATGTATGGAACTGAAATAGAGGCTGCTGAGCAAAACCCTTGGCTGAAGAGTCGGGTGTCATGCACAGCCCTTCTAGAGGTTGGGTTTGATGCCATTCCTGGATGAGACAGTAGCGCAGTCTCCCTCGGGGAGAGATAAGTACACGTACATGTGGGAAGAGGAGTAAATGGAATAGTGAGTGACCAGACGAGAAGGCTGCTGCCAACTTATTCACAAATACCCCAGTTCCTCTCCTTCCAGGCACAGGGTAAACATCTTACTCCCTTGCCACCTGTGAAGTTAGTAGCGGCCATATGACCCACTTTTGCCAATGAAAAGTGTGTGGGGATGATCTGTGTCGCTTCCATGGGGAACTTTAAAACTCCGTGCAGACACTGTTGGTGGAGATGTAAATTAGTACAGTCATTATGGAAAACAGGATGGAGGTTCCCCAAAAAATTAAAAATAGAACTACCATATGATCCAGCGATCCCACTTCTGGGTATATATCCAAAGGAAATCTAATCAGTATGTGAAGGAGATAATCTGTGCTCCCAAGTTGGTGGCAGCATTATTCACAATAGCCAAGGTATGGAATCAACCTAAGTGTCCATCACGGGATACATGGATAAAGAAAATGTGATCTATGTTCACAATGGAGTAGTATTCAGCCTTAAAAAAGAAAGAAATCTCATCCTTTGTGACAACGTGAAGGAACTTGGAGGATATTTTGTTAAACAAAATAAGCCAGGAACAGAAAAACAAATACTCCATAATCTCACTTATATAAAGGATAAATGGGAAATGGGTAGATATTGATCAAAGGATACAAACTTTCAGCTAGACATGAGGAAGAACTACAAGAGGGCTATGGTGCTGTTAGTAACTATAGATGGTAACAATGTACCGCATACTTGAAAATCATACTTGAACACAAACTTTGTGTTCTTACCAATAAAAAAGTATATGAGAGAGGGCAATGTCTATGGCTCAGTGGGTAGGACACCGACCCCATATACCAAGGGTGGTGGGTTCAAACCCAGCCCCGGCCAAACTGCCACAAAAAAATAGCCAGGCACTGTGGCAGGCACCTAGAGTCCCAGCTACTCAGGAGGCTGAGGCGAGAGAATCGCCTAAGCCCAGGAGTTGGAGGTTGCTGTGAGCTGTGACATCACAGCACTCTACCAAGAGCAATAAAGTGAGACTCTGTCTCTAAAAAAAAAAAAAAAAGTATATGAGAGAATGCATATGTTAATTAGTCTTATTTAGCCATTCAACTATGTATACATATTCTAAAATATCATTTTATATTTATATATATATACCATAAATACATAAAATTTTTGCCAATTTCAAAAAACTGATAAATAAATGAATGGATGGGGGTGCCCATAGCCCAATGGTTAGGGCGCTGGCCACATGCACTGGGGTTGGTAGGTTTGAACCCAGCCTAGACCTGCTAAACAAACAAACAACCAGAACAAAAAAAAAAAAAATAGGCACTGTGGCCAGTGCCTGTAGTCCCACCTACTTTGGAGGCTGAGACAAGAGAATTATTTGAGCCCAAGAATGGGAGGTTGCTGTGAGCTATAACACCATAGCACTCTACAGAGGATGACAAAGTGAGACTCTGTCTCAATAAAAAAAGAAAAAGAAAATACATAAATGAATAAATAATTTTTTTCAGAAAATCTGTGCACAATCCATCACAGTTTCCTTCTGCCATAATGATAGCAGACAATGGGTGCCTGATAGTAGCTGCTATATTAACTGAAGCCTCTGGATGTGCATGGCATGGAACAGAACCCCTTGCCAACCCATGACGACATGTAGTTCAAGTGAGAAATAAAAGTTCTTTGGTACAAGTCAACAAGATTAATGGCTTGTTTGTTACTGTAGCATAACCTAGCCTGTGCTGCCTGTTAAGCCTGTATAGATAGTAGGCGTCACTGCAGACTGTAAAGTCAGTGGCCTTAACTTTGTTCAGGCTAGGCTCAGTATCTGAAAATGTTTTATTAAATGCCAGTCAGTTATTTTTCAGAAAGAAATGATCCAGTCTCCTGTGTAGGAGGAGGATTGGTTGCCTGGTTTGAAAAGTAGGATAAGAAAGAGGGGCTGGAAGTCTCACTGCAGGACGTATACAACCGTTCACTTAGTCCTTTATTTTCAGAACAATGTCTCACCTCTCCTCCTCTGCGCAAGCTGCAAACCTCCGAGTTTCAGTGGCCAGAGGTAGAGCAGGCACAAAGCTACACAGGATGCGAGGGGTAATCTGGGTCCCAGTGCTTTTTGGCAATCAGACCTTCTCTTTTCAGCCACAGGGTACCTAGTGCACCCAAACGCAAGGATGGAGACTTTGCAGCTTGCTTTTTTTTTGCTTTATAACACACACACTGAAGTTTTAGCTTGTCTATTTTATTTTAACACAGTCACCTACCTGTCACCTGCTTTCTAGTTCCTAATATTTATAGTCACTGTTTATGTGCTATTGTCTCTTCTTTATCTCTTCGTGTATTTATTGATTTTTTTTTAACAAATCCTTTACTGTCATTTTAGTGGGCATTAGGGGTGGAATCAAGAGAAAACCAAGCATTCACACAGCCAAGTTCAACCAAAAATCTTCTACCAGTTACTAATTCCACTTAAAATTCATAACATTACTTGCTGCCATGAGGGAATTAGACTTATTTATCAGTCAATTCATAAGTATTTACTGTGAATTTCACATACCATATGGGAGATTGGAACAAGAAAAAGTAGAAGCCAGTTTTATTTTGTTTAGTAGTCTCTCAGCCAGTCTCTCTCCTCTCTCTTCCCCACCAACTAGGTTTCTGGAGTGTAGGGATCATGTACCATTCATCTTTGTAGTCACAGAACTAATTCTAAAATGATTATTTAATAATCAATTAAGGTTGTGGAACTTCTAAACACACGTATAGCCCTCAAGAAAGCTCAAGTTCATCTAAAGAATGGGTATGTTGATGGATACAGATAGATAATTCAAGATAGTAAATTTTAAAGGGATAAAAACTGATGAAGTCAAGCTGATTTTTTAAATAGTAAGAATTCTTTAAAACAAAAATTATCAGAGGTTTAGAGAGATGAAGCAAATGCTTAAGCATCACAAAGTATTATTATAATTTATCTTCATTCAAGTATTTATATCCAAATTTAATCTGGAAAAGGGTCAATCAGCTAGACCAAGTTAGCTAGTGTCTTTTGAGAAGGTACACATTCAAACCATAGCATTCTGCCCCTGGCCCCCCAAATTCATGCACTGGAAATTTTATCCCCAATAAAACAGTATTGAGTGATGGAACCTTTAAGAGGTGATCAGGTTGTGAGGGCTCTACTCTTGTGAATAAATTGATGCTGTTGTTGAGGCCATGGGTTCCTTACAGAAGGATGAGTTTGCTCCCTTCTTTCTCTCTCTTTCTTGTTCATGCAATGCCTTCTGTCACATTATGACACAGGAAAAAGGCCCTCACCAGATGCAAGCACTTTGAACTTGAACTCACTAGCCTCCAAAACTTAAATGTCAGTTCTTTATAAATCACTTAGTCGTTGGCAATCTGTTCTTACAACACAAAAATGGATTAAGATAGAAAATTGGTACCAGGAGTGGGGTGTTGGCTATAACAAAGACCTGGAAATGCAGGAGCAGGTTTGGAACTGGATAATGAGTAGAGGCTAGAAAAGATTTGAGGGGAAGGATAGAAAACATGTGTATTGCCCTGAACAGAGCATTAAGAGCAGTTCTGATGAGGATTCAGACTTCATCAGAAGAAAGTAACTGTAGGAAAAGTCTGAATCTTCTTAGAGACTACCTAAGTGGTTATGATCTGAATGCTGGTAGAAATATGGACGGTAAAGGCTATTCTAATGAGGTTTCAAATGGAAAGAAAGAGAAAAGGATTGGAAACTGGAGGAAAGGTCATCCTTGTCATCAATGGGCAGGGAACTTTGCTGAATTGTGTTCCTGCCCCAGAGCTTTGTGGAAGGCAGAATTTTAGCGTGATAAACTAAGATATTTGGCAGAAGAAATTTCTAAGCAAAATATTGAAGGAGCTGCATGGCTACTTTTAATTGCATATGATAAGATGCTGGAGGATAGAGATGGCTTTTAAATGAAATTTATAACTAAAAGGGAAGCAGGGAGAAAAACTTTCAAAAATTTGCAGCCTGGCTCTATGAAGAGTGAAAAGATATATTTAAGAGAGCAAAACAAGGGTGGAGCCAAATGACTGCTTGCTAAGGAGATTGGAGCAGGTGGAGGGAAGACTGTGGGGAAAAGACCCCAAAGGCACTTCTGAGATCTTTGAGTGTTCTCCTCACATCTAGGACTTTGAGGCCAAAGTCCTCCAGAAATGTGCCTGCAAGACTTCAGCTTGCACTGCCCTGAGCCACCACAAGTGTCTGCCTTCACATTGTGGAACCCCAGCCACGGCTCACGCAGGCCCAGACACTACTCTGGCCACTGCTGTGGAACATACAGGCTGTAAACCTTAGCAGTGCCTGTACAGTGCTAATTCTGCAGGTATGCAGAATGCACAACCTGTGGGGCCATAGAAGCCTCCACCTAGATTTCAAAGGAAATATTGAACAGCCTGGGGGCCCAGGGAGAAATTTGCCATAAGGGTTGGCCCTCCCCCACCCCAGCCCACCAGATTCCAGAACCAGCATGTATCACCATTCTTGGAAGGACTGCAAAGAAGAGAGGCTCACACATGACAGCTGCTGCGTAAGCTGAGCCCAATGCCATGGGGGGTGCTGCCAAAGTCCTTGGGGGCCTAACACCTGCCCTGCATGTCCAGGAGGTGACATATAAAGAAAAAGGTTACTCTGAACTCTAAGACTTACTTAAGATGGTCTGCCCTATTGGGTTTTGGACTTACTTGAATCTTTCTTCTTGCTTATTTTTCCCTTGTTGGAGTGGGGATGTCTGTATTTTGGAATCACATACTTGTTTTGATTCCGCAGGCTCACAGCTGGAAGGAAATTTGCCTCAAGATGAATTGTACCTTGAGTCTCACCCATATCCTGATTCAAATAAGACTCTAGACTTTGGACTTTTGAGCTGATGCTTGACCAAGTTGAGACTTTTGGGGGGCTACTGAACTAAAATGAATGATTTTGCATTTAAGAACATAAATTTTGAAAGGAATTTTGGAGGTGGAATAGTAGGGTTTGAATTGTCTCCCAAAGCTCATGTGTTGGAAACTTAATCATCAACCATTAAGAGGGGATAAGGCTGTAAGGGCTCTGCCTTCATGAATAGATTAATACCATCATCAAGGGAGTGTGTTTGTTATTGAGGAAATGGGTTTCTTATAAAATAATGAGTTTGGCCACCTTCCCTCTTTACCTTGGCCATGTGATGACGCAACAAGAAGGCCCTCAGCAGATGCAGCCTCACAGCCTTGAACTTCCCAGCCTCCAGAACTCTGAGCCAATTAAATTGCTGTTCATTTTAAATCACGTAGTCAGTGGTATTCTGTTATAGCAGACAAAGCTAACCCCCTAGTCCTTTCTTTCAAATTCTCAAATGCACAAAGTGAACCCTCTCTGTCTTCATGGCAGGGGGATCCAGATGACTAAACCTGAGGTGCACATGCCATTTACTGAGCATCCTCTCTGGGGACATCATTTCCGTGCACTTTAAAGGTCCAACCTTGATAGTAACACCACTCAACAAATAAAGAGCCTAAGACTTGCTCAAGGTCAGGCACCCCAAATTCCAGACCAGAGATTCAATCCCCACCCATGAGATCTCTCACTGGTGTGCTCTCTCCATACACTTCACTGTAAATTATACTATCCACTTTCTTTGGTATCCATATTTTCCCCATGGCCCCCTATGCTTGCCTTACTAGGGCCAAGCACCTAGGAGCAAGGAGACAGGCCAAAAGCAGATAGACAAAAGGTTGGAATCTCTGAGATATGCTGAAGCTTATATCTCAGAAGGTTCTGAGAGGAAAGTCATGGTAACCAACCAAATCTGAGAGATGCTCTGAAGTCTTCATCCCCAACCACTGAGGTGACATTGAAAAGACAATGAGCTACACAGGGCTTCTTGAGGATGCCCTTGTTTGAAGAAAAAGGGAAGAAGTTACAAGGCACAGCAGAGCTCCATGCAGAAGCTTACAAAGGAGAGAGCAGGAGACAAGGGAGTGATGATGGACAGAGACAGGCAGCAAGTCAGCATGCTGCTTTGTAGAGGAAAAACAGGTACGCTGGGCTTGCTGAGATAATGCCCAGGATGGTACAAGAGGGTTTGCACAGAGGCTGGCCTGTGAACTCCCACCCAGATGGCTCCAGTGTCTGAGGACAGGAAGCAGCCTTTCAAACCTGCCTGAGCTCCCAGATGGGAGTGGGAGGGTTGAGTCAGAAGCTAGGGAGGAACTGAAGTGCCCTAAAATTATAAAGTCCTCAAATCAGGTTGAAAATCTCCACTCCAATGGCCTGATCACCAGTGCTTTGATGGCGCATTTTCTAGCTGTTGAAGTCCCAAGAGTTTTGGGCTTCCATTCCTAACCCTGGGTGGAATTTAGCAATCAGGAGCAGATGTATGAATCAGGCAGGAAAATCACAATAAATTTGCACAAAATGAGGAGTCCAAGGCAGGAGCAAGTAAGAATGGCGATTGCTCTAGCCTCTTCATTTTGGTTCAGAAGTTCTTGCAGTTTCCTTTTCGAAGTCCCTAACCAAATGACTTCAGATGCAGCCTCACCACCTTGAACTTCCCAGCCTCCAGAACTTTGTTCATTTTAAATCACCTAGCCTGTGGTATTCCGTCATAGCTCTCTATTTTTTGAGAGTCTTGAATATTCCTCAAAATCAGTGGGTAAGATCACATAGGTTCAGCCAACATAAAGAAGGGTGGCAGACATGCGGGGAAGCCAATGGGAAAGGGCTGGGGTCCTTTGGAGGTGAAAGAAGAGTCTGTGGATAGAGGCTGAAGACACTGTGTTCCAGACAGTGGTGTAAGACACTTTAGAGATGTTATCCTAGCTAATCCCCATGAGAACACCTAATGAGCACAAGGGCCAAGCAAAGTAACAGCTGCAGCAAAACTGGAGTTTGAGCCCAGCTCTTTCTGATTTCAAAGCTTATATTATCCCCCCTACACACGCAAGAAGAGAAGCACCATGTCCTTTTAACTCCAAACCAAACTACTTTATCTCACTGTCTCCCATGGTAAGAGTTCAAATCAGAGGAAGTCCTGAAATATACCCTTAAGATGCTATTCTTTGTCAATTCTTTTTGCTTTTTTTCTCTTTTTGCTTTTTGCTCTCCTCTCTCCACTTCTCCCCCTCCACCCCATAGGGGGTGAAGTCACTCATTTTTTGCCAACTCATTCCCCACCCCGGCTCCAACAGTCTCTCTGGCCTTCTGATCTTCAGCAATGTATTCATGTATTCATTTAAAAGTTCTGTCTGTGCTGAAGCCGGTGCTGCTTGTAATTGCTGGCGGCCAAAAGCTGTTCTGTTTTTTCTGGCTGAGTGTACCAGGCAATCATCATCTGTAATTATTTCAAGTCTTGTTACAGATGGAACTTCGAGGTTTTCGGTCTTAAACAGAATTCATTATTCAAATGTCTCCAGAACTGACAGAAAGGGGTATGGGGCAAGCTTCCCTGTGAGCCCAGAAATCACAGAAGGTTCAGGAGAAGAGGACTGGCCAGGTTGTCAGACACCCTGGTGGCCCATGAGGCTTTTAGTCTCAAATCTGGACACCTGGGCCCTCGGTGTTCAGGATGTCATTGCAGCCTTGGGACTCCAGTTCCTTCCTGTTAACTTGTCAATTTTTTCATCCTGACCTTTTTCAAGGACACCAATGTGACCTCACACATCTCTCTTCTTCCCACAAGAAGACCAGGTTAAGTATATCTTTGGCTTCCAGTGATACAACCACAGAATCTCTCTCCATCAGCACCCGCCTCAGAGAATTTCCTGGGAATCGAGCTCTGTTGAGAAATGGCAGTTTCAAAGCTCTGAAGGAGGGAAGCTATTCTCAGTGACGTCAGCTCCCCTGGTACCAGACTCCAGCCCAGCTTCAGAGGCCGACAGAAGCAGTCTTCTAGCTAGTGAGCAGCTCATAACCAAGTGAGGCACTGCCCAACATCACAGCCAGCTCCCCCTCTTAGAGGGAGCAGGGGCGGCAGCAGCACGCCCTCTGACAACGATTCTGTCTCCAGAGCCCTCCCCTAGGACAGATTTGCAGAGAGAGCAGCTGCAGAGCCAGGCTCTGGAGGAAAATGTGGGGTATCAGTTATTTGGAGACCAGGCCCTTTGTCATACAGGTAATATCCCTCCAAGGAGACCCCATCAGCATACCCCCGACCCCTGTTCCAACTTGACCCAGAGCAGCATGCAGATGAACTCATCCCAGACCCCATCCCAAGGAAAGACAAAGTGTCCAACGTGGACCCCAAAGGTAAAAGGCTCTGTGCTCCCATTTCTGGCCCCAGCCGGAGATGCCTCCATCCCAGATGCTTCTTCCACTGCACTGGGGAACTTCAGACTCATCTTCTGCTGCGGTTCTGCTCCTGCTGTGCCCTGGGTTCAGTCTCTTACCTTTTGGCCTTATCATTCTAACCAATGACTGCAGGTTCTTGATTGTACAATTAAAGTGCCCCCTCTCTCCCTCTTTCCCCACTTTGCACGCGCGCGCTCTCTCGCCCTCTCACACACACACGCACAGACTCTCTCTGCCCCCGTCCTTCTCACCCAGCCCCCTTACTCCATTTCTCTCTCCCCACTCTCCTTCCTACCTTTGTCATCCTCTCTGCCTCCTTTCCTTTCTCCCTCCCATTTTCTCACTCTACTTTTTCCATGTTCCCACATACTGTTTGCTTCCCTTCCACGCACATGTGTGGGCACACTCCTCTCTGGCCCCTCCCCTCCCTGTAGGGGTCACCCAGGGACCTGTGAACAGACTCTTTGCCTAGAGGCAGCGCTGGGATGGAGCTAGAACAGAGGAACATGGGAGGAGACTGAGGCCGGGGTAGCAGCAGAAAGGAAAGGCAGAGCAGAGGCAGCCCCCGGCCACCTCCCTCTAGGCAACGTCTAAATACACCCAACACACATCACGCAAACTCTGCTCCCCTGGAGGCTTCAACCTATCACAATAACAAGGCTTCTCCATCTAATCAACTCAGCAGGTATCGATGGCTGGCCTACTGTGTGCTCCCAGCTCACTAGCTCAGACACTGGGAAAGTAAGGAGGAAGCTAGAAGCCCATCTAAGACCAGGCTGTAGCCTGAGTAGGGACTCTGCAGCGCCACACATGGCTGACCAAAAGATTTCACATTCCATGTGGTCCAGCCAGGGAGTAGGGGGCCTGGGCTCTGTGTTCTAAGTAAAACTTTAAGACCAGAACTTGTGATTCTATGTGTGCCTCTCTTTCTTTATCATATGATACATGTAGGGAGGAAGCAGAGAATATTTGATAGGAGAAGCCACCTGTGAAAATAGCTGTTATCAGACGAGAAAGGACCTAGTATCTATTGACAACCTTCTATGTGTCGAGGACAAAGCTAGGAACATAATAATGATGATCTATTAATATTTAATGTCCCTATTTAACCAATGAAGAAAGTGAGTGCAAAAGGTGCTGCAGAAAGTGTTGAAGCAAAACTTGCCCTTAGGCCTGGCAGAGACCAAGATCTAATGCTGGATGGTCAGTGTATGCTCACTCACCTCTGAACCCAGCACCCAACATTCTGCCTCCCCATGGGGGTTCCCCAGAGTGTGAAAGGCTGCTGTACCACACAGTGAGGTCACTGTTCACAGGAGGTATGCAGTTACATTGGAGTGATGGGATACACATGATATAACTGGATGTGACAAGATGGAGTGAGTCCCAAAGCAAACAACAGATGCCATCGAGATCAGAGTATCCTGTGGCCTGGAATGACTGACTAGGTATCCTAGCTCATTCAAACTGCAAAAATAAAATGCCAGAAACTGAGTAGTGAGTGCCACAAACAACACTTATATATTCCAGTTTTGGAGGCCAGTAAGTCCAAGGCCAAAGTTGCTGACAGATTTGGTGTCTGATAAGAGCCCACTTCCCAGTTCAAAGATGGTGCCTTCTCACTCCATTTTCTCACACCATGGAAGGGATCAGGCAGCTCTCTGGAGCCTCTTGTATAAGGGCACTAATCCCATTCATGGAGGCGCCACCCTCATGACCTAATCACCTCCTGCAGGCTCCAGCTCCTACCACCACCACATTAGTGTTTAAATTTCAACATATTAATAAATTGTGGTATACTTATGCCATAGAATACTATGCAGCATTAAAAAAAAGATGGAGACTTTACCTCTTTTATGTTTACATGGATGGAGCTGGAACATTTTCTTCTTAGTAAAGTTTCTCAAGAATGGAAGAAAAGTATCCAACGTACTCAGTACTTTTGTGAAACCAATTAATAATTACTCACACTTTTTTATGAAAGATAGATCACAACTATAGCCCAGGATGAAGAAGAGAAATGGAGGTGGATGGAAGGGGAGGTTTGATAGAGGGAAGGTAAACGGTGGGACCACACCTATGGAGCATGTTGCAAGGGTACAAGTCAAATCTATCAAGCATAGAATATAAATGTCTTAACATAATAATTAAGTAAATGAAGTGAAAGCTATATTAATTAGTTTGATGTAAGCACTCCAAATTATATAAAAATACTACACATTGTACCCCAAAAACGCATAAATGTATTTATGATCTGTGTATATATGACTTAATAAAAGGGAAAAAAATCAACATATGAATTTAGGGGAGACAGACATTTTTAGATCACAGCACTAGGTTTCTTTTTTTTTTTTTTTTTTATTAAATCATAGCTGTGTACATCAATATGATTACGGGGCACCATACACTTGTTTCATAGAATATTTGACACATTTTCATCTCATTAGTTGACATAGCCCTCCTGGCATTATCCTAGTTACTTTGTCAAGACATTTACATTCCACATTTGCCAAGGCTCACATGTACCTTTGTAAGATGCACCACATGTGTGATCCTTTCAATCCCCCTCCCTCTACCCACATCCTCCCTCCATCCCCACGCTTTCCCCCTTCCCCCTGTTCTTAGGTTGAAACTTGGTTATAGCTTCATGTGAAGGTCCTAAGTTAGTTTCATAGTAGGGGTGAATACATTGGATATTTTTTCTTCCATTCTTGAGACACTTTACTGAGAAGAATATGTTCCAGCTAGGTTTCTTGATGAAAGAGGGCCTTAGGGGAGCCCTGAATGTGGAGAGGTAGACCAGATGGCAAATATGCCCTGGCAGGGGAGGCAGCAGGCGTGAAGGCTGGCTGGGAGCAGTACCCACCGTGTGCAAGGGGAGAGTAAGCCCACACTCACTGGAGATGACACAGAGCACCCCCTGGATAGCAGGGGACACAAGCAGCACACGGCAGAGAAGACCCTGGAAAGCAGGGGACACAGTGCCACACACTGCAGGGAAGACCCTGGAATGCCCGGCCGGGACCAAGGCTGACCTTACCTGGAGAGTATGCGTGGCTGTCCCGAGGTAGAGGAATGCCCTATGACAGCAAAGTGCTTTTCAAGAAAACAGAACAGCTAGTGGTGGAGAGAGCAGCAGAAGAGAGAGCTGTAAGGAGAGAGATGCAAGAATCCAGGTGTGAAGGGACGCAAGCCAGAGCTAAAATGTGGACGCGGAAGCAGAACCGTAAGAACGTAGGAATACAAAACGATGCTTTCAAAATAATAGGATTGGGCGGCGCCTGGGGCTCAGTAGGCAGGGCGCCGGCCCCATATACCGAGGGCGGCAGGTTCAAACCCAGCCCCGGCCAAACTGTAACAAAATCATAGCCGGGCACTGTGACAGGCACCTGTAGTCCCAGCTGCTCGGGAGGCTGAGGCAAGAGAATGGCCTAAGCCCAAGAGCTGGAGGTTGCTGTGAGCTGTGTGACGCCACGGCACTCTACCGAGGGTGATAAAGTGAGACTCTATCTGTTAAAAATAATAATAATAATAATAATAGCATGGAGGACTTTGAGCTATGAAGGAACAAGAGGAAACATTGGGAAAATCAACCTTTGGATGGGAAAAAAAGTCAGAGGAGGTGCTGATGGGGCCCTGGGTCGGAGAGGACACAGCAGGTGCGCAGGAGGCCAGGTGAGCCCAGATGTGCATTTGCCAAGCATTTGTTGAAGATTTCTTTTGACACAAAGGACCGTACTGTGCACCCAGTTGGGAAGATAAAATAGATACATATGAAAACAACCAGAACACAAACTGCCTATGGAAGAGACGAACAAACGGAAAGTGCTGTTGTGTAAACTCACTGTGTAAATAGTAGACTTGCATTTGTAAGGGGGAGTGAAGTTCTGCAACTTCTCCTGCATTTAAGAATAAAAAACAAATAGAAAACATCTGAAGCCCTGTTCTTTTCTCCTCTCATTCTTTCTTTAACCCCTCCTCCCCTCCCCCAGCACCTCACCCCACTCTTCCCTTCTCTCTGCCTTGTCTCATGCATTTTCTCTCCCCGACCTATGAGGACCTCTGTTTCTTTCCAGTCCTGCCACGCCCCGTTTTCACAGAATGTTTTTTATTTAGTGGGAAGCAATTCTGAGTTGGAGTCTGCAGGCAGATGTATCTCCGTTTCGAGGCTTGGGAGGATTATGGGGAGGCTGAGCTAGGCAGGGAAAGTGTAGATATATGTAGCACTGAGTACCAGCAAGGTATAAATCTGGATCTGTGAGCTTTTCTGGTATCTTCCCCTGGGAATCACTACAAGCTGCACCCCAGGGAGGAGCTAGCCCCTGGACAGGTGTCCAGGGGACAGGGTGACCTCAGTCCGAGTTCAGGTGGGCTGTCATAGGGAAGAGCCCAAGGCAAAGGGCAGGGAGGCTTGGGAGCAGGTGGAGCCAGTGCTGAGGAAATCAGGGGACGCAACAGCACTGGGCATTGGAGGCCTTGTCCACTCAGAGCGAGTCCCCGTGGCCAGGCAGGAAACCAGAACAGCATTCCAGCTCAGCTCCAGGGAGGACTGTGGCAGAGGGAAGAAGCATTTCCACGGTGCGTAAGCTCTTCCCTCATGACAGCACCAGCCTCTTCACTATCCCGTAATTAACAACCACGGCATCACAACAATGCAGGATTATCCTTGGATTGCAAAGGAAGAAACTCAGCCCCAGTGAGGCTATTGTGTCTAAGCCACACATAGCAATTAGCAAAGATGAGACTCCCATCCAGGAATGAGACAAAAGCTAGAAAAAAACTGCAAGAGCTAGACCTCCCTCCTTGAGACGGCACACAAAGTCCAGACAAACCCCCACATGAACCCACAGGTATCCCATGAGCAAGGCCTGAGTGTCTCTCCCACCTAGATCAGGATTGTGTTTGGTTCCTGGGATTCACCTAAACCTGCAGGTGCAGACCAAGTTCACCTAGCGGAGTGAATGGAGGAACTCAGTGGCTGGGAACTGCCCTTGACCTTATGTGCCTAAGATTTTGAAGCTACTTCAAAGCTACTGGACCTCCAGAGAAACAAAGAGATTCAAATGACTGAAGGTCCCTTCCAGTGATGTGTACCATCAAAGTGTCCATCGCTGGACATAGAGTGCAAAATAAGACCCCTCGGAATCTGGGGTTGGCTCTAGCTAACTGAGGAAGCATAGAGAGAAAGGGAAGAACTCTTTATGTTGAATGACAAGAACTCACCAGCCAGCCACAGCCGAATGATCCTGGAGCTAGTCTTCTGGCTTCTGCAGCTCGAGGCCAGTTTGCAGTAAAAGAGAAGATGCGGGGCCCCGGGGACAGTGTGGGGCACCTGCAGCATCCTCGCCTCCCAGTCCATAGCCATCACTGAATTCTCTGGGCCCCTTCCCTTTGTGGTGTTCTCAACCCATGGCAGAGGTAACATAATGCTGCCAAAATATAGGCGAATGATTCCTGTTCAAAAGTATTTACCAAACTCCTGCTCACATTTGTGACATGCACTGTGTTACTGAGGGACTCGGCAAGTGGGTGACAAAACATGAGCTGTGACTCTCTTCTCGAAACAGGACTGCAGTCACTTACATCCCCAGAATTCCTGCACTTCAAAGAGGTGAGCAAACCACATCTGCACCTTCTTTCCCCATGTAGTTCAAGAAAGACAAATGATTCTGCCAGAATCTTTCCACATAGCAACAGTAAATTTGTCTTACATACGAGTATGTTTATATATTTTTTTTAGAAAAATGTTAAAAGCCCCGAAGAAATGCAATTAAAATATTATAATTATTTGTGTTAGAGTATTTGTTTTCATAAGCCCCTATTAAAAATATATCTATGTAAATGGGGAAAGGGTTAGCATTCTCATAAGCTTGCTGCCTCCTACCACTCCAACATACTTGCTTTATGGAAATGTGTTGGTTGGCTTCCTTTAAAAATTATTATTAGTTGGTTTTAAAGGGTTTTTCCTCCCCACTTCCTTCTCAAACTGGCAAAATAATTAATTAGTTGCAGAGGGTTTTTGTCTTTGTGTGTTTTCCTTCCCTTCTAGACCAGATTGGGAAATCAATAGGGAAGCGTGTGACAGACTCAAAGAGGCAAAGAAGCGTGGTTTTCACATGAGTCACCAGCAGATATGCTGAGACATCCCCCTCCCCCCCGCCCCAGGCGGGCTGTGGGGCTAGGCCTAGATTTCATGTCATCTTCGATTAATTGGTGATCATTTTTTCCAAAATCATCAAAGCTCTTCATGATGTGTTCTTTACTGTGGACACATCCCTGGTGCTGCAAACAGGATGACTAAGGGCCACAGCGCTGCAGCCTGCTGCTTAGGGTCACTCCACCCAGCCACACCTGCACAGGGACTCCAGGGCAGATTCACACCCCACGTGCTGCTGACAAGTGCTGCCCCATCCAGCAGTAAAAAACAACATAATTCTGTGTCTCTGTCTGAAGCTCTCCCTTTATGTCACTGTATTGTCCTCTTCTCTGATATTAGATAGCTGTCTTTAGTTAAAAACAGCCAACTGATTATAAGGAGGGGACACATATTTATGGGAAGAATGCTGGCATGCTGCACTAAACCAGTGGGAGCCCTCAACATCCAAGCTCGGGAGGCCCAGGAGACAGCAGCAGAGTGAATCATGCATTTCTGTGGTGTGGCTTTCCTGTAGAGGATGCCAAGAGCCAGACGACCTCTGAGCAAGATGATTTGCAGCTGCAGGGCGGACCCTCGGGCGATTCGTCCACAGGTGCTCCTTGGGAGAAAGAGCCCGAGCCCATACACTCCCCTCACCTGTCTTGTGCTGTCTCAATAAAAGGCTACTGTGGAGGTTGCTCTGGGCTATCCTGCAAGCAAGGTTATCCCGCCTTCTGCAAGCTTGTACTTCTAATCCACATCATGTCTGGTTCCTTCCTGCAGCGATCGAGTCCAGGGCCATAGGGGCCACTAGGGGCTGTGACATGGCCCCTCGATGGCTCGACTCTGGCCATCTTTATCTCCCCATCAGCCCCTCAGATTATCTGTCTTCAGTCGGCCTGGCTGGGGTTTCCATCAGGTTTATCCCTGTACTCAGCAAAGTCAGGGTTCTCTGCTTGGCAGGCCCACCAAAAGCGTATGAAATGGAGAAGATTGGCTCCCCAAAGGAAGGTTGGTGAGATGCCCACTGTTCCCCTTGTCTAGCGGATGAGAATACCTAAATGTCCTGCCTTACAATCACACCACTAGCAAGAAGCCCAGGTCCCCTCTCCTGTCCCACCATGACACTTCCTCGTCAGTCAACTGTCTGATCTGGGATGCCACTAATAAGGGGGGAGGCAACACTGTGAGACAGACCTGACAAGCCTCATTCCCAAGGAAACAACAATCTTCTGGAATGCCTTATCGCTGAACGGCTTCGGTGGAGAGGCCCAGACAGGGAGGGGAGAAGGCATAAAGAAAGGAAAATAAGCAAACTTCTCATATATCCAGATTTTCCATGTCTCACTTCCCCAAGCAGAACCTTGTTTTTTTGTCAGTTGCTAGTCCTGCGAGGTCTTCATCATTTCCTAATTGTCCATTCAGCTTGGCGTTTCTTTCTGGGAGCTGATTTGCCAAGTACGTACGCTCAGCATCCCAAGCAGTAGAGTGTTAGCATTAACATTATCCTCTCCTGAACTCAAACGCATCAGCAAGAAAAAAAACAAGGGATCCCATCGCAGGCTGGGCAAGGGATTTGAAGAGAAACTTCTCTGAAGAAGACAGGCGCAAGGCCTTCAGACATATGAAAAAATGCTCATCATCTTTAATCATCAGAGAAATGCAAATCAAAACTACTTTGAGATATCATCTAACTCCAATGAGACTAGCCTATATCACAAAATCTCAAGACCAGAGATGCTGGCGTGGATGCGGAGAAAAGGGAACACTTCTGCACTGCTGGTGGGAATGCAAATTAATACATTCCTTTTGGAAAGATATATGGAGAACACTCAGAGATCTAAAAATAGATCTGCCATTCAATCCTGTAATTCCTCTGCTGGGCATATACCCAGAAGACCAAAAATCACAACATAACAAAGATATTTGTACCAGAATGTTTATTGCAGCCCAATTCATAATAGCTAAGTCATGGAAAAAGCCCAAGTGTCCATCGATCCACGAATGGATTAATAAATTGTGGTATATGTATACCATGGAATACTATGCAGCCTTAAAGAAAGATGGAGACTTTACCTCTTTCATGTTTACATGGATGGAGCTGGAACATATTCTTCTTAGTAAAGTATCCCAAGAATGGAAGAAAAAATACCCAATGTACACAGCCCTACTATGAAACTAATTTGGGACTCTCACATGAAAGCTATAACCCAGCTACAACTTAACAATAGGGGGAAGTGGGAAAGGGGGGGGTGGGTAGAGGGAGGGGAATCGGTGGGATCACACCTGTGGTGCATATTATAGGGGTATTTGCGAAACTTGGTAAATGTAGAATGTAAATGTTTTGGCACAGTAACTGAGATAACGCCGGAAAGGCTATGTTAACCACTGTGATAAAAATGTGTCAAATGGTTTATGAAGTGAGTGTATGATGCCCCATAATCATATCATTGTATACAGTTATGATTTAATAAAAAAAATTAAAAAAAAAAAATAAAGTACAAAAAAAAAAAAAAACATTATCCTCTCCTTCATTAGTGGGTCAATTTTTCTCTCTTGAACCTCTTCCCTCCTTAATATAATTTCAATTACAAAAGGCTGCCCAAGACTCCTCTGGTTTCTAACACTGCGGTGTAAGTGTTTTCTAACACTGCGGAGTGAAGCCTTTTTTCTATTGCGATCTTGATCTTTCCCTCCTGAAGTTCACCGAGGAAGTACATTCTGTGTCTCTGCTGTACTGTACATTTCCAAGGAAGACGTGTTCTTTTACCTAGAGATCTTGCTGTAAGTCTTCTTTTATGAGGCAAAGTTGAAGGGATCTTACCCCTGAATTATTTCTTCATCAAAAGGAATAGAGCTCTTCTGCACTTGCAAAGACAAAAAAAGTCCCTCAGAAGACCCCAGCTTTACCCCCACAGATGAAACTTCTGTCATCCTGGTGTTTCTCAGTAGTTTTCTGCAATTTCCAATTATTGTTGTAGGCGGTCAAGCCTCAGGGCATCACCTAGAGATACTTGGATTCTATGGTTCACACCAGTCCTGGTTTGCTCAACAATTTTTATTCATTGGTTGCATAAAGGTAAATGAAAGCACAGTTACTGAAACTGTAAATGACCACAGGAGAGATGCAGGAGAGCCACTGGATAATAGAACTGGTGGCTGACTGGCTAAAATTTTAAGCAAAGCCTAATCATATAAAATGTAATAGATAAAAAGGTGTGAAGTACTTCTCATGAGTCCAAAAAAAAAAGAAAGAAAGAAAGAACCCCACTGAGTAAGAGACGTGTGGCTTTGAAGCAGCTCATGAGAAGAATATTTAAATGTTAACACATGATAATATGACTATGAGTAAGCGGTATTGTTCCAGTTACCCACTGCTGTGTAACAAACCATGCCCAATTTCAGCAACACTTTTTTTCAGACATTGACAAGCAGATTGCACCATTTATACGGAAATACAAAATCCAATACAATATCTCTTTTTAAATGACAAATTTGGAGTACTTACACTTCTGGATTTCAAAACTTACTAGAAAGCTATGGTTATCAAGACAGCATGGTAGCGGGATGGGGGGAGGGGTGGGAAATGCAGGTCAGTGGAATAAAACTGAGATTGGAAAAATAAAATCTGTTTGCAGTCAATTGATTTTGACAATGACGCCAAGGCAATTTGTTGGAGGAGAGAATTGGTGCTAGGGTAACTTGATATCTACAAAAATGAACCTAGACCTTTACCTGAAACCATACTCAAAGAAAAACTCAAAACAAATGCCTCGCATCACATTCCTGGAAATAATCTTTTTCTCTTGAATCCAATGGGGTAGAACTAAAACCAATGAATGGAAACTACAAAAAGAAAGATTGAGACATAAGACAGAGGAACTTCCCAACCAAATCAGTTGTTGAAATCTTCACACCTGGGAAGATTCAAGAATAGGCAGAATAACCCTTTGACACTGATACAGCCAAAAGTAATCAAGCCTCCAACTCAGAATTTGCTAATTGTATTGTGGAAACCTCTCACATACTTGCTGGGTTTGGGTCCATTTGACCTACCAATTGTGAACAAATATACATAGAAACTTTCCCCGATTCACTATTCCATCCTGGTGGATTTATCAATTTCTTCCTGCAGTTCTATCAATTTTTACTTCATAGATTTTGAAGGATTTTTGCTAGATATATGTATATATATATATATATTTGTCCTCTTAATGAACACTGTTTTACTATGCAGTGATCTGCTCCATCCCTAAGAATGTCTTAAAGTCTCCTTTAATTCTCTCATTTTCAATCTTTGGATGTTACCTTATGTAAAGGCAACTTTCATTGAAATTCAACAATTTGCTCTTGGCAATCAGGTATCCCCCATACAACAATAGTCAGGAGCCTCATCTGTAATATTTTATTTTTCCAACAATCCACTACATGTCAACCACAACCACCTAATCTATTTCCTAAAACATGAATATATGTAGTAAAATGTCTGCATGTCAGGAACAAACATGTGAGGTTATAAAATCATTAAAACATCCCTTTCAATCGTCAAAAATCCACATGCTTGGCTAGGCGCCTATAGCACAGTGATTACCACATACACCGAGGCTGGCAGGTTCAAACCCAGGCTGGGCCAGCTAAATAACAATGACAACTGCAACCAAAAAATAGCCACGCATTGTGGTGGGTGCCTGTAGTCCCAGCTACTTGGGAGGCTGAGGCAAGAGAATCACTTAAGCCCAAGAGTCTGAGGTTGCTGTGAGCTGTGACTCCACAGCACTCTACCCAGGACAACATAATAAGACTGTCTCAAAAAAAAAAAAAAAAAATCAACATGCCTGTTAACAAAAAATTTCCTCATTTGCGGTAATATCTCCTCCATTTGATCAATTTCTTATTAATTTTGCTTCCTTTTTCACAGTTTTCTTCAACACTTCCTCAACTTTCTGGGAGAAAGGCTATAGAAGCATGCCCAGTTCAATGGTGCAACGCCAGAGAATTACTCAGCTGAGTGTAACCCTGAGATGCCTTGCAGCAACTTCCTAAATGAATATTCTCTTTCCTACCCCTTCTTGAGATTTTTTTAAATCTTGACACAATTTCACAGATCATATTTAGGAAAAAAACTTTTTATTTTCCTTGAAATCATTTTGCTAAAAAATTGAGTTAAGTTTAATGGGTAGAAACACAGAATTTCCCCCATAAAACATCTGATAAAAAAATGTTACACTGGGCAGTTTTATAAAGTTCCACTAGTAAAAGAACTTTTCTGTTAGCAATATATTAATTGGAGAAAAATTCTGCAATTATGTCTATATCTTAGTGTGTCCTAGGCCAATCTATCAATATTTCTCTTGTAAATAACTTTAGTCTATTTATATTTATTGTAATATTGATAGATTTGAACCCATGTATACCATATAATTTACTTTTTAATTTATTCAACTTTTTTGTATCTTAATCTAGTCTTACCTTCCTAAAAATATTACGTCCCTCGAATTAAATGTAACTTTTGACTGACTCTTACATCTTTTTATATCCTTCTCAGATCTACCATATTTATCTTATTCTACAAATTTAACTCTGGATCACCATGAATAAGTTTCCCTTTTTGAAAAGACAATCCACTTAGGTATTTTATTACCTTTAATTCTTTTACATTGGTAATATATTCTAGATTATTCTCTTTTAGTATGTATATACATCATCCAAAATTGTTTTCGATAAGAATCTCTGTCTGACAATTGTCTGAGAATATTTTTATTATGCCCTCATGTTTGAATAATTTGCCTGGCTATCACCCAAATAAAACCCTCTTAAATACCTTTTTAAAAAATACTATTTCACACATTTGTCTTCTTCTCAAGGAGGTAGACAACAAAAGAACAATAAAAAGGGAAACAAACAGGTTCATAGTTGTTCTTGAACTAACTGGAATGTTGTGCTCACAGGATATCAACAAGCCCCAAATCTAAGGAGAGGCATGTGCCTACAGAACAGAGGAGAAGAAAGCAAGCAGGGACTTACCTTGATAAGAGGTACTCTGACAGCAGCATAGCTGGGAGAGGGGGTTAGCACATTGGTGGAGGAGAATGGGGAGAGATTATTAAGCTTCTAGAGGGCTCAAGAATTGGGGAGGCCATACACTCTCACCATCTTTCTTCACAAGCCCTACATAGAGAAGACCGGGAGACTCCTGAGAGTGTCTCTTGGGAGTGCAGACTTGCAGAAGGGGCTACAGACTCGCAGGATGGGCAACAGTCCCCTGGAGCCCTTGTCATCTTTCCCCTCTCTAGAACAAAGTCTTAACTGGTGGGGCAACAAATACTGTCACCCTTAGGGCACTGGCAAAATCCCATAGTAACTGGAGAAAGGAGGTAACAGGTCTCAGGACAAAGGTAAACATTCCTCTACCCCTACATACACCCCACACCCTGTGAAAAAGGCTGTATCTCAAGACCCAGGGGTGCAGCGCCTGCCAAAGAGAGTATCCCCACCATTATGGCTAGGTTAGCAAACATAGAGTAAAAAATAAATTTTAAGAATCATACCTTCTCTTAGGTACAGGGCATAGTGAAGACCTTAGGGTGGAGGGTGGCGCATACACTGAAAAACATACTCTAGCCAACCAGCCTCCACCCTAAACACAAGCTATTACTAGGGAAATTTCTAGTCTGTAACTCCCCAAGGATAACCATAGCAAAAAACAAACCTCACATCCAGCCCTATTCCTTGTTAGACTAACTCAAAGAACTGTTCTGAAGACTCTGTGTAAGAAAAAATATTACTTTTTCAGACATAAAAAAGTCACCTCAGTTTCTAATGTTCCAAGATATCTTTCCACAAAAACTACAATATAGTCAAAAAAGTGAGAAAAACAACACAATAACAACCCCCCAAAAAGCAGTCAGCAGAACCAGACTCAGATATGACAGGTGTGTTGGAATTATATGACAATGAATTTAAATTAAGGATAATCAAGGTCTTACAGACTCAAGAGGAAAAGGCAAACCAAATGTGACATTTGGTGGGTAATACAAGCAAAGAAAAAAAGCTATAAGAAAGAATAATGAAAATGCTGGAAATGAAAACATGCAGTAAAAGACATAAGAATGCATTTATCAATAAAATCAACAAACTAAAGAAAAAAATAAGGAACTTGAGGATCTCAAAAAATTACTCAAATTGAAGCATGCAGATAAAAACAGGACAGAAAACCCGAGTTGTGGAACAAATCAAAATTGTCATGTAAACCACTGGAATGCCAGAAGAAAAAGAAAGAGGTAATGGGGCGGATAAAATATTTGAAGAAATATTTGAAGAAATCTTTGAATTTTTCAAAGATTAATGACAAATGCAAAATCACAGCTCTAAAAAGCTCAGAGAACACCAAGCAGGATAAATACCAAAACAAATAAGCAGAAAAGCAAACAGCACCTCTATTCATGTGGCAGTCACACTGCTGAAAACCAAAGCCAAAGAGGAAATCTTAAAGGCAGCCAGAGAAAAAAGACTCACTACATATAAAGATAAGAATTACATCACATTTTCCTTAAGACACCTTGAAAGCTAGAAACCAATATAGTAACATTTTCATTTTTATACTAACATTTTTATTTTTTATAGTAACATTTTCAAAGTGCTGATCAGAAAATGTTGTCAGTCAGAATTTTATACCAAATGAAAATGCCTTTCAAAAATATATGAAAAATAAAGAACTTCTCAGACACACTCGAAGAGAAAATTTACCGCTAGCAGATAGGCATTACAGGAGATATTAAAGTTTTTCACTCAAAAAGAATGTGCTACCAGATAGTGAAAGTATTTTACTATTTAAAAAATTAAAAGAATTAATTTTGTTCTTATTTTCATTTACTCTAAAAGATAATTGATAATCTATGGCAAAAATAGTAATGACTGGTCAGGCATGGTGGTTCACACCTGTAATCCTGGTACATTGGGAGGCCGAAATGGAAAGATCACTTGAAGTCAGGAGTGTGAGGCCAGCCTGAGTAAAGTGAGACTCTGTCTCAATCAAAAATTAGAAAAAACTAGCTGGGTGTGGTGGTGTGTGTCTCTAGTCCCAGGTACTTGGAAGGCTGAGGCAGGAGGATCACTTGAGCCCAGGAGTCTGAGGTTGCTATGAGCTAGGTTGAGACCATGGCACTCTATCCTAACTGAAAGAGTGAGGCTGCATCTCAAAAGGAAAAAAAAAAACACAGTAACAATGAATTGAGTAAGTTTATGAATAAGAAGAAGAAATTGGGAACATATGGGGTTTGGGGGGGTGTTTTGGGGGGGTTGTTTGTTTGTTTTGTTTTGCAGTTTTGGGCCAGGGCTAGGTTTGAACCTGCCACCTCTGGCATATGGGGCTGACACTCTACTCCTTTGAGCCACAAGGTGCCACCGAACATATGGTTTTTAAGGTTCTTACTCTACACATGAAGTGGTATAATTTTATTATTTTACTTGAGGGTATTCTCTGATTATGCCCCATCAGCAGGCAGAAAAGGAGAAAAGAAGAACAGATAAAACAAATGTGCAACTGTAATCAAGGTAGTAAAATTCAACCCAGATATTTCAATGATCCCATTAGATATGAATGGCACAATTAGATGTGAACAGCACAGTGATACACATGTAACAGAGATTATTAGCTTGGGTTTCAAAAATGAGAGAAGGTTACCACTCAACAGTATGCTACCTGCAAAAACCCACATTAAATGTAAAGGCAAACGTAGGTTAAAAATAAAAGTGCAAGATGTCTGCTTCAGGGAGAATGGAATAAATGTACTTTTCCTATCCCTTCAACTAAGCACCTGTGGGGGATTGGTTCTTTGACCCCTGCAGATACCAAAATTTGTGGATGCACAAAAAACTGATATAGTATTTGTACATAACGTACTCACATGCTCTCAAATACTTTCAATCAGCTCTAGATCACTTATATACTACTTAATAGCATACACATACTGCATAAATAGTTGTTATACTATACTTTTTAAATTTGTATCAGTTTATAGGGTAACATTTTTTTATTTCTTTTTTTTGCAGTTTTTGGCCGGGGCTGGGTTTAAACCCACCACCTCCAGCATATGGGGCTGGCGCCCTACTCCTTTGAGCCACAGGCGCCACCCTGTATCATTATTTTTTATTATTTTTTTTTATAAATAGTTGATTGAACCTATGGATGTGAAGCTTGCAGGTACAGATGTTCAAATACACAATGAAAAACTCTGCAAATTACATATAAAGCAAACAGAGAAAGCTGAAAGGTGAAGGGAAGAAGGAAGAGCAATTAGGGACCGTGAGACCTGAAGAATAAGGTGATGTTATGTCCCATGTCTTCCTTTTGTCTTACCCAGGCACGCCCCATTTTACTGTACCCGTCCTTTGTTTCAGCATGCTTTGCAGATATTGCACTTTTTACAAATTAAAGACTTGTGGCAAGCCTTGCATCAAGCAAGTCTATTTGCACCATTTTTCCAACCTCATGTGCTCACTTTCTGTCTCCATGTTACATTTTCCTTGCCATATTTCAAACTTTTAAATTGTTATTATTACAGTACATCTTTTACGATGCTCCGTGATCAATAAACATTGATTTACTATGTTTTGGGGCGCCACAAACTGTGTCTACCTAAGGGAACACACTTAGTCAATGTTCTGACTGCTCCACCAACGAGCCATCCCCCCTCTCCTCAGACCTCTCTATTCCATGAGACACAGCAATATTGACATTTAGGCCTATTAATAACCCTACAGGTGTTCAAGTGAAAGGAAGAGTCACAGGTCAAAACCTAGAAATAATAAGCTTAGTGAGAAAGGTGAACAAGACCAAAAAATAATGATTTCTTTCTTTCTTTGTTGCCCAGGCTAAAGTGCAGCAGCAGCAGCATAGTTCACCATAACCTCAAACTCCTCTCCTCCAGTAATCCTAACTGCCTCAGCATCACAAAGTGCTAAGGTTACAGGCATGAGCCACCCCACCCACCAGAAAGTGGTTTCTTGAAATGGAATCTATTTCTGGTGAAGATGCTGTGAACGTTGTTAAGATGACAACAAAGAATTTAGAACACTACATAACTTACTTGATAAAGTAGTGGCAAGGTCGGACAGGAATGACTCCAATTTTGAAAGAAATTTTACTGTGGGTAAAATGCCAAGACAGTATTGCATGCTACAGAAAAATCTTTTGTGAAGAAAAGAATCAATTGATTTGAAAAACTTCGTTGTTGTTTTTCATTTTTGTTTTTTTTTTTTTGAAACAGATTTCACTCTGTTGCCCTGGATAGAGTGCTGTGCTGTCACAGCTCACAGTAACCTCAAATTCTTGGGCTCAAGCAATCTCCTTACCTCAGCCTCCCAAGTAGCTGGGACTAGAGGTGTCCTCCACAATGGCTGGCTATTTTTTCTATTTTTAGTAGAGATGGGGTTTCACTCATGCTCAGACTGGTCTCAAACTGGGAGCTCAAGCAATCCACCCGCCTCGGCCTCTCAGAGTGCTGGAATTACAGGCATCAGCCACAGCACTCAACCTGTTGTTTTATTTTTTTGATTGCCACAACCACAGCATTGATCAGTTAGCAGCCATTAACATCAAGATTCTCTACCAGCAAAAAGATTACAAATTAGTAAAGGCTTACATGAGCATTAGAATTTTTTAGCAAGGGTACTTTTTAATGAAGGCATGTACATTATTTTTTAGATATAATGTTATTGCACATGTAATAAACTATCATGTAGTATAAACATAACTTTTATATGCACTGGGAAAATCCCAAAATTTGTGTAACTCACTGTTTTGTGACATTCACCTTAGAACAAAATCCACAGTAACTGTGAGGTCAGCTTGTATGTCTCAGACTTGGGGTTGAAGAAGCTGGTAACCTAGAGACATCAAAGGCAAAATAAGATCCAAAAAAAGCCCACTCTCTGTAGGCCAAAGACCAGGAAACAGGTAGTCTAACAAGATAGAACTTTTTTTATGCCCAAAAGAACTTTATTTATATAAACCAGCAACAAACAAGGAGACTGAAATTTTCAAAAAGAGACAATAAATGTCACTTAAAATAATGTACAAAACTACAGGTAAATTTGACAAAGGAAGTAAAAAACTTGTAACACCAAAGACTATGACACATTTAGGAGATATCAAAGATGGTATAAATAAATGGAGAGGTGTACATATTCATGGATTGGGAGATTCAATATTATTAATGTGCTAATTCAAGACAGAACATTTGAGACAACAACAGCTCAATTCCAGAAAAACATCACCGAAAAAGCTACAGCTTCCCACACACAAAGGTCAAGTGGGGAGTCTAGACTTTTGCCCTCACTGGGCTGTAAAAATATATTTCAACATTCTGCTGAGGTGGTTATCAGGAAAGGCCAGGTAGGGAGTCAGGACTTCAGCTCCATCACCCAGTAAGGAGCCTCCCCCACCAATACAGCTATAACGGGGATCATACAGAGGGCCTGGTCTTCCACCCTAACTCACCCAAAATCAAGGCACTCCTCTCCTTCCCTGCTGGAGTGGTACCTAGTGAAGAGTCAAGACTTTCACTGGCATTCAGCATTAACCAAACCACATCCACTGCCTTGTCCGTGGAAACCACACAGATCTCCACTAATGAACCAGCCAGAACCCCCAATCCCACTCAGCAGGAAAGAACAGCCTCTACCATGGATGTCATCAGAGGCTGAGCAAGGAACCTGGAATTCTGCTTCTACCTATTGGTAGTCAGGTACAACTCTCCCTTTCCCTTTTGGAGCAATGTCAGCAAAATTCAGCTAAAGCATATTTAAATAAGATCTAGAATCTCATAATATCACATAAAAAATGATTCAACTGAACAATCATTGTTCATACCAAGAACAAGGGAAATTCCAACAGAGTTTTTTTTTTTTTTAAAGAAGATGATTGACAGATGCCAACACTGAGATGACAGAGATGTTAGAATTATCTGACAAAGATTCTTAAAGCAAACATGGTTTTTAAAAGAAGTTTCGACATGTAATTATAAATAGACTTGAAATGGAACAGGTGAAAAAATAGAAAGCTTCAGTAAAGAGATACAAGATACAAAAAAGAACCAAATGGAAAATCTAAAACTGAAAAAGTACAATAACCAGGGGAAGAAGTTCAGTGGTCAGGCTTAACTGAAGAATACAAGAGACAGAGGAAAGAATAAAAAAAATTAGAAAATAAAACAACAGAAATTCCCCAATGTGGCCAGGTACAGTGGCTCTTGCCTGTAATCCCAGCTACCCAGAAGCATAAATTGGTAGGATTGCTTGAGCTCAGAGATTCAAAATTCTGGGCAACACAGTGACATCCTGTCTCTTAAAAATATATATTTTTTAATTAGTTGAGCATGGCAGCAAGTGCCTATAATCCCAGCCACTTTGGAGCTGAGGTAGGAGGATTGTTAGGCCCAAGAGTTCAAGGTGGCAGTGAGCTATGATTGTACACTGCACTCCAAAAAAAGAGCCCCATCTCTAAAAGAAAAAACAACAACAACAACAACAAAAGTTACCAAAAAATTAAATAAAACAGAGCTTTAATAATCTGTAAGTCTATAACAAAAAGTATATACAATATTTATGTTATTGGACTCCAGAAGGATATGATAAAGAAGGTAGGGCTAATGGACATGTCAAGTGAAATAAACCAAGCATGGAAAGATAAAAGCCACTCATATCATATGTGGATATGCGAGCTGAAAAAAAAAAAATAGATTTCATAGAGGTAGTGAATAGAATGGTGATTGCCAGGGTCTGGAAAAGGGAGAAGGGAATAAAGAAGGTTGGTTATATGGACACAAAAATAGGCAGAAAGATAAGACTGAGTGTACATATGCACAATAGACCAACTATAGTTAATAGTTTATTGTATATTTCAAAATAGCTACAGAAATAGATTTGAAATGTCCTGAGCACAAATAAAAAATGGATTTTTGAAGTGATTTAGATCCCAATTAACCATGTTTGATCGTACATATGATATGCATGTAACAACATATCACAAGTAACTTATACAAATATGTTTATATCCATAAAAATTAAAATAAATAAGTAATAAATTTAAAGTTTAAAAAAAGAAGTCAGGGCTAAACAAAGTACTCAATGAAATAATGGCTAAAGCCTTCCCAAACTTGGGAAGAGTAAGAGACATATAGATTCAAACACTGAGCAAATCTCAAACAGTATAAATTCAAAGTAATTCAAACTAAAACATAGGATAATTGAGTTCAAAAAACTAAAGACAAAGAAAAACTCTCAAAAACCACAAGAGAAAAATGATATCATAACCACACTAAGGAAAATAATTTAAATGATAGTGGGTTTATCATCAGAAACCATGAGAAAGTGGCATCATATCCTTTAAGTGCTAAAGAATAAGACATGTCATCCTAGAATCATATATCCAGTGAAAACATCCTTCATGAATGAAGAAGAAATCAAGAAACTCCCAGGTGGAAAATAGTTAAGAGAAATTGTTGCCAGAAGACCTATTCTAAAATAATGGCTAAAGGAATTTCTCTAAACAGAAAGGAAATGATAAAAGAAAGAAACACAAAATATTAGGAAAGACTACTATGATAAGCAAATATATAATTAAACAAAGTAAGTTTTCTTTCTCCTCTTGAGTTTTCTTAATTATGTTTGATAGTTGAAGCAAAAATGATAACACTGTATGATGTGGTACTAAAATATAGAGAGAGGAAATATTAAGATAAATGAATAATTTTTAAAGATAAAATAAAATGTAAATTCTAGGAGAGAACCGAAAAAAGATATACACAATAAAACACTCAAAAAATATATAGATAAAACAGAATTCTGAAAAATATCCAAGTAAAATTCTGAAAAATGTCCAAAAAGCTGGAAAACAGAGAAATGAAAAATGAGAAAACAAGGAGAGAAAAAGTAAAATAACAGACTTAAGCACTAACATGTCTATAATTGCATTAAATATAAATAGTCTAAGCACATCAATTAAAAGGAGATTTCCAGAGTGGATCTTCTAAAAAAGATCCAATCGTTTACTATTTACAGAAAACTTGCTTCAAATATAGCAATGCAAAATATATATATATAGCAATGCAGGCAAGTTAAGAGCAAAAGGATAGAAAAATGTATATCATGAAAACATTAATCAAAAGATAATAGGAGAAGCTATCTCAATATTGGATGAAACAGACGTCAGAGCAAAGAAAACTACCACAGACATTATATAATGATAAAAGAATGCACTTGCTAAAAAAATCACAACAATCACAAATCTGTATGCACCAAAAAATGGAGCTGTAAAATATTGATGCAAAACTGATAGAACTGAAAGGACAGACAAATTCACAATAATAGTTGGAGACTTCAACATTCCTTTCTCAAAATTTGTAGCGCAATCAGAGAGAAAATTAGAAGGATATAGAAGAACTCAACACCACAATCAACCTACAGGAACTACAGGACACCCTACACAATAGTAGAATATGCATTCTTTTCAGGTCCTCGCAGAACATATGTGGATGGACACCATATCCTGGGTCATAAAACAAGCCTCAATAAATTTAAAAGGATTGATATAATATACATTGTGCTCTCCAGTTACAAAGGAATAAAATTAGAAATCAATAATAGAAAGATAACAAGAATATCTTCGTTTAAACATTTGAAAACTAAAAAACACATTTCTGGCTAATCCATGGACCAAAAAGGAAGTCTTAAAGGAAAATTTAAGAATATATTGAATGAACATACCAAAAATATGGGGTATAGCTAACACAGTGTGGAGAGTAAAATTTATAGACCTATACGCATATGTGAAAAAAAAGTTTCAAATCAATAATCCAAGTTTCCACCATGATTATGAAAAAGAAGAACAAAATATACCCAGAGCAAGCAGAAGATAATAAAGACAAAATAAAGATTAAAGATAAAAAGATAAAAGCAGGAAATCAATGCAATTAGAAACAAAACAATGACAAAATTTAAAAATCAACGAAACTAAGAGTTCTTTAAAAAAAAACAGTAAAATTGATGGAAAAACAGATTATTACAATATCAGGAATAAAATAGGTTATATCAACACAGACCATGCAGACATCAAAAAGGGTAAGAGAATACTATGAGCAACTCCACACACATAAATTTGACAACTTATATAAAATGGACCAACTTTTCCATAAACACACACTATCCCAACTCACCTAATATGACACAGATAATTTGAATATCCCTAAAATTATTAAGGAAACTAAATTCATAATGTAAAAGCTCCCAAAAAAGAAATCTCCAGGAACAGATGGTTTGGATGTTCTACCAAATGTTTACACAAGAATTAACACCAATTCTACATTACCTCTTCCAGAAAATAGAAGAGGAAAGAACATATCTCAATTCATTTTATGAAGCTGGTATTACTCAGATACCAAAATCAGACAAAGATGGTACAAAAAAGAAAACTACAGACTGATATTCCTCATGAATATGGATGCCAAAATATCCTTAACAAAATATTAGCAAATAGGATTTAGCACTATATAAAAGGAACTATATACCATATCCAAATGGGGTTTATTCCAAGGATATAATATTCAAAATTTCAAAAACCATATTTTATTCAATATTTCAATCTTTCAAAATCAATAAATGCAATCCACCATATTAACGGGCTAAGGAGAAAAAAAATTACATGATGATATCAATCAATGCAGAAAAAAGTGTCAAAATTCAACACCATGCAAGATGTGAATGAAGGTGAATCAGTCGGTGAATGGATGAATAGGCTGTGTTACGTCCCAACAATGGAGTATCATTCTGCACTAAAAAGAAGCTATCAAGCCATGAAAAAACACCGAGAACGCTTAAATGCATATTCCAAGCCAATCTGAAAAGGCTATGCCCTAGGATTCTAACTGTATGACATTCTGGAAAAGGCGAAACTACAGAGGCAGTAAAAAGATCAGAGGATGATAAGGGAGAGAGGGTGAATGAGAGAAACACATATAATTCTTAGAGCAATAAAAATACTCTGTATAACACTATAATGATGGATTCTTGTCATCATACATTTGTCCAAACCTATAGAATATGCAAAGTCAAGAATGAACCCTAACATAACCATTAACATTGGGTGTAAGAGAACAATGTCAATATAAGTGCGTCACTTGTAGCAAGGGTGCTGCTTGGAAGGGACTGCCAGTAGAGGGGGAGGTTGGGGGGGAAACAGAGGGCATATGGGAAATATCTGTAACATCTCCTCAATTTTGCTATAAACCTGAAACTGCTCCCAAAAAAAGTATTCAAAAAATAAGATGAATAAGAATAGAAAAAAAGCAACATTCTTTTATGACAAAAATTCTCAAAAATATAGAGACACTTCCAACCTTATTTGGGTAACTGTTGGTCTTAGCCTGACACTAAGACCGAGAAAAAACACTGAGAAAGTTTAATTTCATCAGGGTCCAACTTAAGAATTTCTTATGTTATAGATTATGCTTTCAGCACTGCATCTGAAAACTTTTTGCCTAACCCAAGGTAATAGATCTTATCCTCGCTTTCCATTAAAAGTTTACAGATTTACGCAAAATGTGCAAGGCACTGTTTATAAATAACGCATCTGATTTGTTTTCAGAACAAAGAACTCTCAAGCCATGAGAAAAAATCCAAATTAAAAAATAGACACGTCTGGAGGCGGAGCAAGATGACAGCTGAGTAACAGCTTCCTTGCATCTGGGCACCATGAGTCTGGGGAGATAGGACTCCAGGCATCTCTACCTGGTGGGATCTGCCTATCATCACCCCTCTGAGGATACAGGGAGTCAGCGAGAGACTTCTGGACCCCAAGAGGAGGACTAAAACAGTGGAAAAATGGCAAGTGGTCCCGTGTGTTCAATCCGTCTAAACCTGCCTGCAACTGTAAGTTCAGTAGCAGCGAGACTGCAAACCAGAAAGCCCTTACCTGTGAACTGTTTTGGTGTCTTTGGACTTGGCACTCAGTTGAACCGCCTTGGGGAGAGCCTGAGTGGGACTGTGGAGAACTTTGGCCGTTGTCTAGGGCCCCAGTCTGAGCCGATGAGCCAGACGGAGCTAATACTGTTTGGCTGTGGGCCACAGGGAGCCATTGTGAGTGATCTGCCCCGGCAAGCTCTGTCCTCAGGGTCGCAGAGCTAGAATCAGGTGGGAGCTGGTAACCCAGCGACCAAGTAGCCTAAGTGTGGGGTCTGAGCCACCTTGCAGCCCTAACCCTCAGGGGCAGAGTGAGACCGGTTTTGGCACACTGGATAAGTGGATAGCCATTTCAACAGTGATTCCAGCGACAAGCACTTTCCTGGGAAAGCTTCTGCTCAGCAAGTTTACAAGTTCAAAGTACCTTTTAAGTGGGCTGAAGAGAGATTTAGGGTGTCTACCTGCTGGGGTTTGAGAAATCAGCAGCCTCCAGTCGTATCAGAACTGTGATTAACATCTCATACCCCAGAAGACCAGGTGTTGCCCAGACAATATTCAATAACCTATACATACTGCTTTGTTTTTGGTTGTGTTTTTTTTGGTTTGGTTTTTTTTTGTTGTTGTTTATTTTGATGTTGTCGATGTTGTTTTGTTTTTTAATTTCAACCATTTCCGTACAGATCCTTTTTCTTTCTCAATTTTTCTAGTTTAATTATAATTTCCCATTGCTGCCTATTTCAATGATTAGAACTTCATTTTTGTTAGTGTTTCTACCGCTATTATTTGGTTTTTCATGCAATTTTATCCCGTAAAGTTTTCTGTTTGCTTGTTTTGGTTTGATTTATACCATTTTTGTCTTTCCTCTCTACTTGGTGGAGGTGGGGTACTATGTCTGATCAGGTTAGCAAAGAGCTGCCGACCTCAAGGGAACCACCCAACTGGGCACCCCCAGAAGGTGGGGTTTTTTTTTAAGGTTGTATCAAAGTACCCTACTGTACACATATATTGCTCTGTCTCCCTCTTTCTGTGCCTCTCTTCTTTTTGGCAATATTCCTTTTACCCAGCCCCTCTCCTTTCTCTATTTTTCTTTTTTTTTTCCTTATCACACGGTCCTCCTTTCCTTGATCCCTTTTTTGCTCTTCATCCTTCTTACCCTTCTGGTCCTGTAACCCTTAGTCCACAGGCACAAGAACTTAAAGAGCAAGAGGAAGTGAAAGGAAAATTAGGGCAAGGAAACAGATAAAAGAAATCACTCATGAGGAAGAATCAGCAGAAAACTCCAGGCAACATGAAGAACCGGTCCAGAACAACCCCGCCAAGGGATCATGAGGTAGCTACTGCAGATGATTCCATCTATAAAGAAATGTTAGGAATGACAGAAAGGGAATTTAGAATACACATGTTGAAAACAATGAAAGAAATGATGGAAACAATGAAGGAAACTGCTAATAAAGTGGAAAATAACCAAAAGGAAATCCAAAAACAGAATCAAATAAGAGATGAACAATATGAAGAATATAAAAAGGACATAGCAGAGCTGAAGGAACTGAAACAGTCAATTAGGGAACCTAAAGATGCAATGGAAAGTATCAGCAACAGGTTAGACCATGCAGAAGAAAGAATTTCAGAGGTAGAAGACAAAGTTCTTGAGATAACTCAGATAGTAAAAGAGGCAGAAAAGAAGAGAGAGAAAGCAGAACGTTCACTGTCAGAATTAGGGACTTTATGAAGCGTTCCAACACACGAGTTATAGGAATTCCAGAAGGGGAAGAAGAATGCCCCAGAGGAATGGAAGCCATACTAGAGAATATTATAAAAGAAAATTTCCCAAATATCACCAAAGATTCTGACACACTGCTTTCAGAGGGATATTGGACCCCAGGTCGCCTCAACTCTAACCGAGCTTCTCCAAGACACATTGTGATGAACCTGTCCAAAGTCAAGACAAAAGAAAAGATTCTGCAAGCTGCCAGGAGTGAGCACCAGTTGACCTACATGGGCAAATCCATCAGAGTGACCACAGACTTCTCTAATGAAACTTTCCAAGCAAGAAGACAATGGTCATCTACCTTTAATCTACTTAAACTGAACAATTTCCAGCCAAGAATTCTGTACCCTGCTAAGCTAAGCTTAAAAATTGACAGAGAAATCAAATCATTTACGGATATACAAACATTGAGGAAATTCACAACAACAAGACCAGCTCTACAGGAAATATTTCAACCTGTTCTGAACACTGACCACCACAATGGATCAGCAGCAAAGTAAGAACTCAGAAATTAAAGGACAGAACCTAACCTCCACACTGATGCAAAAGATAAAACTAAACAATGGACTCTCACAAAATAAGACGAATAGAATACTACCACACTTATCAATTATCTCAATAAATGTTCATGGCTTGAATTCCCCACTGAAGAGACATAGATTGGCTGACTGGATTAAAAAACACAAGCCATCCATTTGCTGTCTGCAAGAAACACACCTGGCTTCAAAAGACAAATTAAAGCTCTGAGTCAAGGGTTGGAAGACAATTTTTCAGGCAAATAGAATTCAGAAGAAAAGAGGAGTTGCAATCTTATTTTCAGATACATGTGGATTTAAAGCAACTAAAGTCAAAAAAGACAAAGATGGTCACTTTATATTGGTCAAGGGAAAAATACAACAAGAAGACATTTCAATTCTAAATATCTATGCACCCAATTTAAATGCTCCCAGATTCTTGAAACAGACCTTACTCAGTCTGAGCAATATGATATCTGATAATACCATCATAACAGGGGACTTTAACACTCCTCTTGCAGAGCTGGACAGATCCTCTAAACAGAAATTAAACAAAGATATAAGAGATTTAAATGAGACCCTAGAACAACTGTGCTTGATAGACGCATATAGAACACTCCACCCCAAAGATAAAGAATATACATTCTTCTCATCACCCCATGGAACATTCTCCAAAACTGATCATATCCTGGGACACAAAACAAATATCAACAGAATCAAAAGAATTGAAATTTTACCTTGTATCTTCTCAGACCATAAGGCACTAAAGGTGGAACTCAACTCTAACAAAAATGCTCGACCCCACCCAAAGGCATGGAAATTAAACAATCTTCTGTTGAATAACAGATGGGTGAAGGAAGAAATAAAACAGGAAATCATTAACTTCCTTGAGCATAACAACAATGAAGACACAAGGTACCAAAACCTGTGGGATACTGCAAAAGCAGTTTTGAGAGGACAATTCATCGCTTTAGATGCCTACATTCGAAAAACAGAAAGAGAGCGCATCAACAATCTCACAAGCCATCTTATGGATTTGGAAAAAGAAGAACAATCTAAGCCTAAACTCAGTAGAAGAAAAGAAATATCCAAAATCAAATCAGAGATCAATGAAATTGAAAACAAAAGAATCATTCAGAAAATTAATGAAACAAGAAGTTGGTTTTTTGAAAAAATAAATAAAATAGATAAACCATTGGCCAGACTAACGAGGAATACAAAAGTAAAATCTCTAGTAACCTCAATCACAAATGATAAAGGGGAAATAACAACTGATCCCACAGAGATACAAGAGATCATCTCTGAATACTGCCAGAAACTCTATGCCCAGAAATTTGACAATGTGAAGGAAATGGATCAATATTTGGAATCACACCCTCTCTCTAGACTTAGCCAGGAAGAAATAGAGCTCCTGAACAGACCAATTTCAAGCACTGAGATCAAAGAAACAATAAACAATCTTCCAACCAAAAAATGCCCTGGCCCAGATGGCTTCACTCCAGAATTCTATCAAACCTTCAAGGTAGAGCTTATTCCTGTACTGCAGAAATTATTTCAAAAAATTGAGAAAGAAGGAATCTTCCCCAACACATTCTATGAAGCAAACATCAACCTGATACCAAAACCAGGAAAAGACCCAAACAAAAAGGAGAATTTCAGACCAATCTCACTCACGAATATAGATGCAAAAATTCTCAACAAAATCCTGGCCAATAGATTACAGCTTATCATCAAAAAAGTCATTCATCATGATCAAGTAGGCTTCATCCCAGGGATGCAAGGCTGGTTTAACATACGCAAGTCTATAAATGTTATCCACCATATTAACAGAGGCAAAAATAAAGATCACATGATCCTCTCAATAGATGCAGAAAAAGCATTTGATAAAATCCAGCATCCTTTTCTAATTAGAACACTGAAGAGTATAGGCATAGGTGGCACATTTCTAAAACTGATTGAAACTATCTATGACAAACCCACAGCCAATATTTTACTGAATGGAGTAAAACTCAAAGCTTTTCCTCTTAGAACTGGAACCAGACAAGGTTGTCCTCTGTCACCTTTACTATTCAACATAGTGCTGGAAGTTCTAGCCAATACAATTAGGCAAGACAAGGAAATAAAGGGAATCCAAATGGGAGCAGAGGAGGTCAAACTCTCCCTCTTTGCTGACGACATGATCTTATACTTAGAGAACCCCAAAGACTCAACCACAAGACTCCTAGAAGTCACCAAAAAATACAGTGATGTTTCAGGATATAAAATCAATGTCCACAAGTCAGTAGCCTTTGTGTACACCAATAACAGTCAAGATGAGAAGCTAATTAAGGACACAACTCCCTTCACCATAGTCTCAAAGAAAATGAAATACCTAGGAATATACCTAACGAAGGAGGTGAAGGACCTCTATAAAGAAAACTATGAAATCCCCAGAAAGGAAATAGCAGAGGATATTAACAAATAGAAGAACATACCATGCTCATGGACGGGAAGAATCAACATTGTTAAAATGTCTATACTTCCCAAAGCAATCTACCTATTCAATGCCATTCCTATCAAAATACCAACATCGTACTTTCAAGATTTGGAAAAAATGATTCTGCGTTTTGTATGGAACCGGAAAAAACCCCGTATAGCTAAGGCACTTCTTAGTAACAAAAATAAAGCTGGGGGCATCAGCATACCAGATTTTAGTCTGTACTACAAAGCCATAGTGCTCAAGACAGCATGGTACTGGCACAAAAACAGAGACATAGACATTTGGAATCGAATTGAAAACCAAGAAATGAAACTAACATCTTGCAACCACCTAATCTTTGATAAACCAAACAAGAACATACCTTGGGGGAAAGACTCCCTATTCAATAAATGGTGTTGGGAGAACTGGATGTCTACATGTAAAAGACTGAAACTGGACCCACACCTTTCCCCACTCACAAAAATTGATTCAAGATGGATAAAGGACTTAAATTTAAGGCATGAAACAATAAAAATCCTCCAAGAAAGCATAGGAAAAACACTGGAAGATATTGGCCTGGGGAAAGACTTCATGAAGAAGACTGCCATGGCAATTGCAACAACAACAAAAATAAACAAATGGGACTTCATTAAACTGAAAAGCTTCTGTACAGCTAAGGAGACAATAACCAAAGCAAAGAGACAACCTACACAATGGGAAAGGATATTTGCATATTTTCAATCAGACAAAAGCTTGATAACTAGGATCTATAGAGAACTCAAATTAATCCACATGAAAAAAGCCAACAATCCCATATATCAATGGGCAAGAGACATGAATAGAACTTTCTCTAAAGATGACAGACGAATGGCTAACAAACACAGGAAAAAATGTTCATCATCTCTATATATTAGAGAAATGCAAATCAAAACAACCCTGAGATATCATCTAACCCCAGTGAGAATGGCCCACATCACAAAATCTCAAAACGGCAGATGCTGGCGTGGATGTGGAGAGAAGGGAACACTTTTACGCTGCTGGTGGGACTGCAAACTAGTACAACCTTTCTGGAAGGAAGTATGGAGAAACTTCAAAGCACTCAAGCTAGACCTCCCATTCGATCCTGCAATCCCATTACTGGGCATCTATCCAGAAGGAAAAAAATCCTTTTATCATAAGAACACTTGTACTAGACTGTTTATTGCAGCTCAATTTACAATCGCCAAAATGTGGAAACAGCCTAAATGCCTACCAACCCAGGAATGGATTAACAAGCTGTGGTATATGTATACCATGGAATACTATTCAGCCATTAAAAAAATGGAGACTTTACATCTTCGTATTAACCTGGAGGGAAGTGGAAGACATTATTCTTAGTAAAGCATCACAAGAATGGAGAAGCATGAATCCTATGTACTCAATTTTGATATGAGGACAATTAATGACAATTAAGGTTATGAGGGGGGAAAGCAGAAAGAGGGACGGAGGGAGTGGGGTGGGGCCTTGGTGTGTGTCACACCTTATGGGGGCAAGACATGATTGCAAGAGGGACTTTACGTAACAATTACAATCAGTGTAACCTGGCTTATCGTACCCTCAATGAGTCCCCAACAATAAAAAAAAAAAAAAATAGACACTTCATTAAGTAGATGGCAAATAAGACTATTACAAGATGCCCCTACTCATTAGTCACTAGGCAAACACAAATTAAGACCATAGCGAGATGCCACCACACAACTATTAAAATGTCCAAAATGACAGATGTCCATACTGTGTGTTGGCAAGGATGGGGAGCCACGGTTAACTCTCATGCAACCACTAATTTGTATCAAATTTTTCAACACTGGAGATAATTGATGAGGTTTTTTTTTTCTTCCCTTTGTATGTTGGAAGAAGTTTAGACTGCAGAAGACTTGCAAAGATAATAATGAAAATCCCTTTTCCCAATTTTCCCCCGTTAACATTTTCTGCAAGTATAGCAAAATTAGCAAAACAATTAAATTAACAATGGTACCACATCATTAACTAAACTATAGACGTTATTCATACATCACTGATTTTTCCACTTGGCTCCATTTGGTGTTCAGACTCTGACCTAGGATCCCAAACACCACTTAGATGTCTGTCTCCGTGGCCGCCGTCGCCTGAGATGGTTCTTCAGTCTTCCACTATCTTTTATGAACTTGACACGTTTGAAAAATACTTGGCAGGTATTTTGTAGAAAGTCCTCAATTTGGTTGTACTGATGTTTTCTAATGATTAGACTGAAGTTATCAAATTTGCAGAATATCACAGCAATGATATTTCCTTTCAGTGTACCCTATCTGGGGTAAATGATGTTGATACATCACTTGGCTAAGGTGGCATCTTCCAGATTTCTATAGTACAAAGTTCTTTCCCATGGCTCAGCACCCATAGCTCAGTGATTAGGGCGCTGGCCACATACACTGGGGCTGGTGGTTTCGAACCTGGCCCGGGGCCTGCTAAACAACGACAACTACAACAACAATAACAACAACAAAAATAGCCGGATGTTGTGGCAGGCACCTGTAGTCCCAGCTACTTGGGAGGCCCAAGAGTTTGAGGTTGCTGTGAGCTGTGACACCACAGCACTCTACCCAGGGTGATATAGTGAGACTCTGTCTTAGAATAAATAAATAAATAGTTATTTGCCCATTTGTAATTAATTAGATTTCAAGTTTTCCCTTAATTCTCTCATTTAGCACTATATATGCCCTTTTAATCTGGGGTCTTTCATTTATTTTTTTAATATGTACTTATTGTTTCTCCCAAGAGCTACTCATTTTCCACCTTTATTTCTTACATCCTTTGAATTCCTCTTCATTTGTCTTTGTATCCTCCTACTGACTGGATTTTCACTCTTCTTTTTTCCATCTCTCTTTGCTTTTTGGTTTCCTCGTTCTTTCCATCGTCTTTCTCAAAAATGTCTCAAATCTGATGTTCCAAATCATTCATTCATTCCTCAGCTGGATCCATGTTGCTAAAGAACCCATCTTCAGTCGAAGATTTTATATTGCATATCTAAATGTTTACTTTGTTCCTTGTATGTTTTCTTATTCTTGATTTATGTTTGACTCATTTAGTATGTTTATTAGACTTATTTTAAATTCTTAATGTTCTAATATCTCGGTTTCTAACAGAATCTGTAATGTACTATTCCACTCTTCTTTTGAAACACCTGTACTTCCCAAATGTCTTATTATTTTGGGTAGGAAGTTCCTTTTCCCCAGTGATATCAGCTACTCTGTCAGACAATGAAAGCTGGAACCAGAGTCAAATTCGCCTAATCAGCTCAGAGAAGTAATGCCAGGCACCCCAAAAAATTACCTTCTGCTCCACAAAGCAACCACCTCGTTCAAGACATTACTTTTTGCCCACCCAAAAGGAACAACTGTACATAAAGACACCTGTTAGGTATTAATGCACCCGGGGTAGACGAGGCAGGTGGAGATGGGATTAGATGGAAACAGGTAGAAGCAATTCCCCACAGTATACGAGTTCCCACTCAGTTTTGTCAGTTCCTAACAAGCACAGGGCTTTTAATGCACTAATTTTTCCTTGAGAAGCCTGGACTAGAGTTCAAGTTGTCGCAGGTGTGAAGGCAAGCTCTGTATTTCCCAAAGCAGTCATGGTGGGAAAGCCAAAACATGGGTTCTTATCACCCCATCTCTGTACCCAGCTGTCCCACTTCAAGCCAAAGCCACCACTTCCCCCACTCATGAGTTCAAAACTCCTCTGTAACCCTGAGGGGTTTTCACAGTTTTCCATTTAAGTTCCTGCTTTCGCTCTAAAGCAAGTGTCTCAACCTCAGCACCACTGACATTTGGGGCAAGAGATTCCTGCGGGGGAGATGGGGGGGTGCTGACCAGTGTATGATAAGATGCCCGCAGCATTCTAGATGCCAGTAGCAGCCCCCCAAATATCTCCATATACAGGGTGGCCGTAACATTCGTGTGCAATTTGAACTTTACGGCCACCCCATATTGCAAAATGTGCCGTAGCTCTTAAGTTCCCCTGGCGTTGGTCTTGGAGCCATGAGCCTGCACTTGTGCTAGCTTGGTGTTTTGGGAGAAATCACCAAAGAACAGTCTCACTCTGTAAGTGCATGGGATAGATGTTCTGCAAACACTGCTGCTTTACCTCTTCTCCCTGCCAAAAGGAAATCAAGTCTCAAATAGACCTGCAAAGGCGCTGGGGACAAGTGAGGGGAAAAACTGCAAGGGAGGTTATTGACCACAAGGCTTTGTGGACACACAGCCCTACCAGTGCATAAGGGCAGGGGACTTCTCTGTCTGCTGGTGCCAATCAAACTTCCCTGTCCCCGAAGACCTGGTGCCATCACCAGAGCCGAGAAGTCCACACTGGACAGTTCAAGGCATCAGCCCACGGGCTGTCTCATCTGTGCAATGCACGAGCTTCAGCTTCCCTGCATGTAATTGGTATTAAAGATTAAAAAGCAAATTACCAAAGCAATCACACCGAATCCACTTGTCTATATCTCGCTACGGCTCCCAAGCAGTTTGATATTTACTGTCAGCTGGCATTTAATTACTCAGCCAGATTTGGAGGCCATAATTGACAGAATGCTGAAGACTAATTCTTCAAAAGGACGCTTTCCCCATACAAGAACACTTGGGCTCAGAGGTGACACCAGTTCCCTGTTCCAAGGATCAGGGAGACAGACACCAGAACAGATTGGCTCCTTCCCCCTCTCTCCTCCCTGGTGTTCTCTAGTTGATTTCAGTCCACGTGCCTGCTGGAGTCAGTGGGGAAAAGCAAATGAGATACTGAGACTTGAAACATTTCCCCTTTCTCATCACTAAATCCAAGCTAGTCCCAATTCTATTGATACAGAAGACTACCATGGCCCGGAGAGGGACCTGCCCCAAGGCAGAACTACACAGCCAGTAGGACCACGTTCCAGCCAAGCACAAAGGAAGAGGCTCCCATCAGAGGTAGGATGGGAGGAACATCAGGGTACTGCTGACAATTTAATTACTTATTTCTGAAGCCTCACTGCCAATTGTAAAAATCTCCACCTCCCCCGAGCTGCCGATGTAGCTTGTCACTGCACGTTGTCCTAACTTTCTAATCCTGCATCCATTACATCATGTACTGTGAATAATTTAGACATTTAAACCTAGATTGGGCTCAGCAGCGTACAATATAGAAAAAGGGGGCAATGCATTTCTAAGGAAATAGGAAATCGTAGTAACATCAGTTCTTCCTCTTCCTAATCTTTAGAGATCATCATAACAAGTGAGCTCAATGCTAAATTGAAAATACAGAGACCCCAATACAAAGACAGTTCTCCGCTCTTGGAGTGTTTAAAAAAATAAATAATACCAAAACTCTGAAAAGGGCTACTTTGCAAATAAAAGCAATAAAATTTCCCCAATATTTCTAACTATTCAATCAGTGATTCATCAAGGTCAAACATCCATCTGAATCAATATGCTGTTGTTTTCTGGTTTCTTCCTTTTCTTAAATATTTAAGCTTGGGGGGAAGGGGCAAAGCTTACTTCGGATGAATTGTTTTGTTTTGAAACCGCGCTCCACCCTCCCTGCTCTGTCCTCTCCTGCGGGAACTGTGACAGTCATATGTGAACCTCCACAAGGCCAAACACTTCTAGCTTAGGCGAAATCCCTAGTTAGGAATTTTATAAGCGAGATTTTGCATACAAATCCACCGGCTGTACGCGGAGAGAGAGAAGCAGGCTGGGCTATTTTGGAAGTCCCACTTGGAGCCGCCCAGCGCAGACCCAGGCGCTGGCTGGGCTCAGAGCTGGCGGCGCAGCTGGCGGCGCCCGGGCAGGGCCGCGGGGACAGATGCCGCGAGCAGCGCCCGTGGGGGGGACTGGGCACTGGGATTCGCTCGCTCGCCCCGAGAGTTCCCCTGCCCTCATTTCCCGCACACTCCTCTTCCCAAAGCGCTCTTGCCCCAGAAACTTCATGGACCGTCCCTCCCTCCCTCAGTCCTGGGAGAGTTAACCGAGTGTGTCTATCTAGCTGGCTGATCGCCTTTTGTAGGACACTGATGAAACAGCAAGTGCCCTGTATTCTTTAAAAATGATTATAGCTTTCACATGAAGGCTATAACCCAACTATAGCACAAGACTATGGGGAAAGGGCCAAGGAAGGGGAAGGGAGGTGGGAGGTTTTGGTGGAGGGAGGGTCATGGGTGGGGCCACATCTACGGTGCATCTTAGAATGGGTACAGGGGAAACTTACTAAATGCAGAATACAAATGCCTACATACAGTAACTAAGAAAATGCCATGAAGGCTGTGTTGAACAGTTTGATGAGAATGTTTCAGATTGTATATGAAACCCGCACATTGTACCCCTTGGTTGCACTAATGTACACAGCTATGATTTAACAATAAAAAAAAATAAAATAAAATAAAAATGTCTGTCACTACACCACGTTTACTCATAGAGGCGTGGGCGTGAACCCGGCTGCACTTCTGCAGCCCACGGTCTCCACCCCTCCAAGCTTCAGCAGGGACGCTCTGCTCCCCACCCAGTCGTGTTTACACCTGATTCCCAGGAAGTTTTCCCTGTCTGTCCCAATGCTACCACCCTGCCATGCTCAAAGCCCCATGACACACAGATCTCATCAGAGAATATGCATTTTTTAATAACAATTTATATTAATATACAGCCATCTAAAAATAATGTAAAGCTGGGATTTATACTTTAAAAATAAAACTAAAATACCCACAATCTCAATCACTATGAACATTTTGATGCCTTTCCTTTCAGTATTTGCTGAAACTTAACTTTTTTTGCACAATAAGGATTATGCGGTATATTTATCTTCCTATCCCATATTTCTTCATATCTCATATCTTAATTTTTTGCAAGCACCTTCTCAACACTTGCAAAGTGTTCAAAAACTCCCATTTTAAATGGAAACATAACACTCCTATAATATGGAGGCATCCACATTTATTTACTCCTATTGTGGGGCATTTAGGTGGTTCTGGTTTTATTGTTGTTGTTTGTTTCATTGAGATGAATAACTTGGAATGAACACTTCGGTTATAAATCTCTGACCTATCACTGATTACCTTCTCAGGTTTTCAAGAGGGGAATGATTGAGTCAAAAGATATGGACATGTTAAACCTCCTAAAATAAACTGCCAACTTTATTTCCAGAGAGGTTGCTTCAATTTATGCTCCCACCAATATGTATTATCTTCGTTTTTAAAAATCTTGAACAATCAGCACCCAGATTGTACGTACTCAAAGTTATTGATCCATTCCTCCGTGATTCTTTTTACCATTCCAGTGCTAAGTAAGATCATCCTCATTGGATAGGCAGAAAAACAGTCATCTATATTCTCTTAGGTTTTTTTTTTCCAAAGATTTATTCTCCTACATTTAACTCTATAATTTAAGTGAAATCAGTGGATGCACAGATAGGATCTCTTTGGGGGAATGTAACGTCTTTTCCTCATTCCTTCCACATGGGGGGTCTTTCCTCCCCACACACAGACTTCCCTAGCAAACAGGTTATTCATCTGTGCCTGGGGAGAAGGCCAGCTTCTCCCTGCTTTCCTCTTTGGCTCTGCTCTCCCACCGGGGGCACTCATTCCAGTCTGCCCCTCCACCCTGTAACTTGGCAAGAGCTGGCCGCAGGGGAGGGACTGAAGTGTTCAGTGCTGCCAGGGACTGTACCCAGGCAAGTCCACACAGCCTGCACTGCACAGGTGCACAGCCTTAGTCAGCCTGGTTTTCCATAGATCTAGACCCACATTCTCTGCCCCATCTTTATCAGTAATACACTGACGTCATCTTTCAGATTCTATGTCCAGCTCTCAACTCCTTTTGATCATTGGCAGCATCATGGAGTCAACCCTGTAAAATCCCAACAATTTACTTGGATTTTGAAAAAATAGCAAGGCAATACTTCTAACTAACGAATGTTTTCTTCCTCACGGATCCACGTGTTTTCCTTCACTATCTAGTACATCACTGAATATTTATATAGTCTATTCATAGTCTATTTGTGATGCTGATTTATTCTATTTACAAAACTATAGTTCTTGTAGGATATGATAATATTTCTGATCCTCTCTTTATGATACTAATTCATTAATCGGTATCATACAGATTTCTAATACATTTTATAATTTGGGTATGAAAGATTCAATGAAGATGTGATTTCTTTGACTTGTCAGAGAAAAGCCCTGAAGACAGTGATTTCCAAACTACAGTGCATTGCAATCCACTGGAGAACCTGTAAATGTAAGGCTAGACTTCACACTATACCACCTGTTAAATCAGAGTGTCTAGAGGCAGAGGGGTTTAAGTGTCCAGGTGACTCCAACGTCCAGCAATGTTTAGGAATGACTGTCCTAGGAGAAAATGTGTGTCCACATCCCTGAGACAGGGGCCAGGAAGGTTATGCCAATTCCTTGGCTGCCCCCTCGTCTTTACTCACAGAACACGAGCATATTAGTACCTAACAACCACTTCCCACACTGGGAAGAGTTTCCATTAACAAAGCATGTCTTTTCAACAGTTTGAACTACCCCCCCAAAAAAAAACACACAGAATTATCTTTACTCATAAATCTTGCTTGACAATACACAGTATTTTGACACAGACCCAGTCCTTGCTTACACCTGCAGCTTAAGAATAAAGCACCAGGGCGGCGCCTGTGGCTCAGTGAGTAGGGCGCCGGCCCAATATGCCGAGGGTGGCGGGTTCAAACCCAGCCCCGGCCAAACTGCAACCAAAAAATAGCCGGGCGTTGTGGTGGGCGCCTGTAGTCCCAGCTACTCGGGAGGCTGAGGCAAGAGAATCACGTAAGCCCAAGAGTTAGAGGTTGCTGTGAGCCGTGTGACGCCACGGCACTCTACCCGAGGGCAGTACAGTGAGACTCTGTCTCTACAAAAAAAAAAAAAAAAAAAAGAATAAAACACCAAATAATTACTGCGTGCATTCATCTTATCAATTCAAAGTATTATGACAGAGTTGGGGGAAAAAATCTTTTTGGTTTATAACATTTGCAAAGCCTTGAACTTGGTCCAGACTACGGAAAAAAGCCTAGAATTTATATAGCATATTTATCCTAAGGAGTCATCATGTCCACCCCCAGCCCCAAATGTGCATGTACAGTTTTAGTTTTCTGTGCCTATTAGTGCATCCATGTGGGCCAGATCCACCGCAGCTTCTCAGCCCCCTGACGCCCTGGTTATAATCCAGCTGGCCTGCATCTGCGGGGGCAGAATGTCAACGTAACGCCTTAGCACATGCCCCCACCCCCAGAGCTGCAGGAGTTCCCCCCCTGCCCTCCAGGACTTTGGTGCCCCAAGAAGGATTCCCTATTTTATAACCCTTTCTGAATTCAGTCTGACCAAATTCCACATGGGGCCACAACTTCCAGCCACCTGACTGTAGTGCAAAAGACGTATCCTCATGTTTTTACCTCTGCCCTTCAGATTGCCCAGAATATAAACTTCCTACCCAGAGTTCAGCTTTGAACTTGAGCCTTCCCTCTGCTCAGGCCCCACAACTCTGCTACCTGGATCCCTTTCCCCAGGCTCGTCCTCTTCTCGTCTTCCACTCCCTGTATGCCATGAAGCAGGAGTGCAGCTGAGCCAAACCCCACAGGGGACACATGTGGCCCTGTGACTCTGCCCAGAAACCCCTCATCCTTTGGGGCTCAAGCCACCCAAATACAGCATTTTCTTTCCCACCTTGTACTATCAAAAGAGACATTATTGTCAGGCTTTTCAATTCCCAATTTTTTTCCAGCCACACCCTGCCTAAGTGCAGGGGCACCCCTAACTTTTGTCCACATCTTCCTTCTCAGCCTGTCCTGAGCTAGCTGGTTTACACATACAGTTTTGCAGTCACCCTGTGACAAATCCATCAGTCCCCAGCATTCTTCAGAACCTCAGGCCTGTATCTTTGGTGACTACCAGAGAGCCTCACATGAATGTTCTAAGGGTCTTAATTTCAGAGACTCCAAATGCTCTCACTTCCCCTGGTCCTCTGTGACTTTCTTGTCTCTTTTAATAACCCTTCTTAGCTTCTTCAAGTGTGGCCAAAAGCAAGGTATCACAGTAGTAATGATAACAACAGCCAGTGATGTTTCTTAAGGGCCAGGCACTGTGCTGAGATTCTGCCATCTGACACCTCACTGGGCTGGTCCAGTGACCCTCTCAGGCAGGCTGCACTTCCACATTTTTCAGAAGCTTAGAGGTTAAGTGTCTTGCTCCAAGTAACACAGCTGATATAGAGTCTATGCTCTGAGAACCTCATCTCTACCAGGTGCTGGCCTCCCCATCACTGGAGCAGGTAGCACCATGGACAGCTGCCTGACACCTGTCCATTCACCCGCACAGAAGATGTAAGCCAATCAATGACACTTCTGCTTTTGTAGTGTTTAGTTAAGAGATGGGCTGGTTATGGGTTGAATTGTGTCTCCCTCCAGAATGACATGTTAGAGTCCTAACCCCTAGCACATCAGAATGTGACCTTAATTGGAGATAGGGCTTGTAGTTGTTTATCTATTGATTTCATATCAGTATTGAATATAATTGATGCTTGGTTTTCCATTCTTGTGATACTTTACTAAGAAGAATGTTCTTCAACACTATCCAGGTTAATACAAAAGATATAAAATCTCCATCTTTTTATGCCCGAATAGTATTCCGTGGTATGCACATATCACAGTTTATTGATCCATTCATGTGTTGATGGGCACTTGGGTTGATTCCATATCTTGGTGATTGTGAATTGAGCTGCGATGAACATGCTAGGGTAAAAGTCCTTATGGTAAAATGATGTTTTGAACACTTACTATGTGTGAGGCACTATGTCACACAGGGTAACCAGGGTTCCTGTCCACATTGAGCTCTGCGTAAAGAAGAATATAGACAAAAATAAATAAATAAGAGAGAGAGAGAGTGAAGGAAAGAGAGAGATGTGAACACCAGGCTTATTTAAGGAAAGAGGAATGGTTCCATATGTTTGGTGCATGGAGTTGTAAAAGATGAAATTGGAGATGTGAGTAAAACTCAGGCCCTGGCTGCCGTATAATAAGCCACATTAATTGCTAAAGACTGAATGCCAGTTTTTACTAAGTATTAAATTCAACATTTATTCAGTGTCATGTATCCACATAGAACACATATAGAGAAAGTTTTGTTTCACCATCAGAAGGGGAAATAGCAGCCCAGAAGATGCTAGCGGTAGTTAAACCAGTTAACACAGATGCTGACTTCGAAGTGAGGGCTCCGTCTCCCTTCCACCCAGTCCTTTTTTGCAAGTCCACTGGTACCGCTGATCTGGGGGAGAAGATAAAAATCTGACTCTGCAAAAGCTGTTTCCTATGGGTTTTGCTGGGCTTAGCCCCGGTCCTGCTGAGCTGCAGGGCACTGGGCTCAAGAGCCATGTTGAAGGCACTCCTTTGATGTTTTCAAAGGTTGGAGTACATCTCTCCCCTTTTGGAGTGTCACTGGCTCTAGGCAGAAGGTGTTTTGGCTGCAGGGAGAGCCAATTAGAACCAATTAGAACCTAACTAACCTCCCATGACACTGAAACTCCTTGTAGAATTTGCCAGCTTCTTGTAAAAATAGCAGGCATCTGGGCCTAACTCCAGCGTGGAATGTGCCCCAACTGCAGAAATCACTAGTGGTTCAGCCAGTGTCTGCTGTAGCTGCAAATTACAATTACCTGTGCAGATTCTTAATTGCTCAGCCCTAGACTCCACGCCCAGAGAGTCCAATTTAGATGCTCTGAATTGTGGGTCCAGGCATCACTATTTTTTTTAAATATCCACAGTTTGAAAAATAGTGATATATCTGAACTCACCCAAAGACATAGCTCGGTTGCTCTGAAATCCAAATTCTGGCTTTCCTCACCCACTAAACACACATTTTTCTGGATTTCTTGACATCTTCTTTTAATCACATCAGGCCTTTATTTCATGCTTTCTGGTTATTCACTCTAATTATTGTTAACTCTTCCAGACATGTTTCTAACATCTTTGTTTTTTCATTTTCTTTTATTCTTTCGTAACCAAATATATTTTAGACATTTTGAACCAAGCAAGGGGACAAAGTTTTTCTAAACTTTTTCTAAGATAGTTGTGAAAAGTATTTTTATTCAGTGAACTAGAAACTGAATCCATAGCCTTGAGAAAGAAGTTGGCATCTTTAACAATGACCAACACATGCTTGATATGAGTGTGTGCATTTTCCTGTGTTTATCTATAAACATAAATCCATATTTCTCAAACACATACACACACCCACAATAGCACAAAGTCTTGAACAAAGCAGAGCCCGACAGGAAGTAATTCTTGAAGGAAAAATGAATGAATACACACATAAATAGATGCACAGACGCTGAAACTATAAGATAAAGAACTTTAATTCACACATAAGGATATATATAAATGCAACCTTATTTCTAATTGGCAGTTGATGATAATGGGACATCTGTTATAAATTTCAAATTTTTATTCAATCCGCCTATGTACATAACTGGTATATAGATACTATACAGCAGAATATATGACTTAATTCTCAAATATTAGTATATTGATGCCTTTAATAATGATTAAAACAAAACCTCATTATATTCTTACTATTAAGGGGGCATTTTCAATCTTCAAATGTAGAGGAAATTCCTTATGCTCCATGAGGAAAAAGGAAAAGAAATAGTAACTTCCAGAAAAAATCATGTTCTAGATCATGAGAATAATACTGAATAGCATCAGAGACAATTAGGCCCAATAATTTTCAAAGGTTTGGATTTGGTTTATAGCAGGAGAACCCTTTCTTTTCATAAAACTTGAAGCAGAAAACCAATATATGTGTAAACAGAGCTCAACTGGCCTGCCTGAAGTCACTTGAGGTGCTTGGGCCCAAGAGCCCAAAACACCAGCATCCCCCTGCTCCAGACAAGTACAGTTTGGGAGCCATTGAATTAGTTTACAGATGCTCAGTCCTGGCTTCACTTTAAAATTACCCAGGTTCAGGGGCTTTTTAAAATCTCCATACCCTTCCCTTCAGATTGAATTTGGCTGAGGTAGGGCCTAAGCATGTTTGTTTATTTGGAGACAAAGTCTCCCAATGTTGACCAAGCTAGAATGCCCTGGCATGATCATAGCTCACAGCAACCTCAAACTCCCAGATTCAAGGGATCATCCTGCCTCAGCCTCCTGAGTAGCTGGGACTATAGATACCCGCCTCCATACCCAGCTAATTTTTCTAAGTTTACTAAAGATGGTTTCTGGCTTTTGCTGGGCTGGTCCTTGGACTTTTCTTATTTCTGCAGTTTTTGGCCAGGGCTGAGTTTGAACCCACCACCTCTGGCGTATGGGGCCGGCACCCCACTCCTTTGAGCCACAGGTGCTGCCCTGGTCCTTGGACTTTTGAGCTCAAGTAATCCTTCCACCTCACTGCACAGAGTGCTAGCATTACAGGTGAGAGCCATCGCAGGGGGCCAGCACCAGTAATTTTTAAGGGCTTTCCTGGTGACTCTATTGTAATATACAGCAAAGGCTGGGATCCACTGGTCTAGTACAACTAACTCCTCTCTAACACTGAGGCCCAGGGAGGCAGGAAGGCCGAGCAAAGTAGCACAGCTGGTCAGGGTCATACGAAGGCAAGATAGCGTCATCTCCTGCCACAGTACCGCAGACCCAGCAGACCCACAGACAATGCTTGCCCTCTGGAGGAAATGATGAATGGTCTCCAGGAGAGTGTCACGAGCACAGCAGGGTTTAACATGGTCTCCCAGAAATAGACACCCAACTGCACCTGAAGGTGTTGGTCACTAGTAGAAGCAATTGATCTTATAAAGTTCTGACAAAGAAAGAAGGTTAAAGGAAGGGGAGCCAACATGCAGAACTATAATACAGTTGTCCCTCAGAAGAAACCAAAGGATGGTGACTGGCATGGCCAGCAATTTTTTTTTTTTTTTGAGACAGAGTCTCACTATGTCGCCCTAGGTAAAGTGTCGTGGCTTCACAGCTCACAGCAACCTCCAGCTCTTAGGCTTAAGCGATTCTCTTTCCTCAGCCTCCCAAGTAGCTGGGACTACAGGCGCCCACCATAACGCCCGGCTACTTTTTGGTTGTAGTTGTCATTGTTGTTTGGCAGGCCCAGACTGGATTCGAACCCACCAGCTCCAGTGTATGTGGCTGGCGCTCTGGCCACTGAGCTACAGGCACCAAGCCGCATGGCCAGTAATTTTAATAATAACAGCTATGATTGATTGTTTTATGAATATACCCTTGTTGAATCTTTACAACAAACCAATGAGACTGATAACCCTTTGGACGGGGAAACTTAAAGTCTTAGTTCTTCCAGAGATTTAAAAATTTGCCCAAAGTCATAGAGTTTTAATTGGCTGAGCTAGGAATTAAACATGGGTTGGTCTGATTTGAGTGCCTGAGTTTTTTAACCACAAGTATAAAATAGAAAATATCAAACTGCTCAACTGGTGTGATTTTAGGGGTCCTCAACTTGAACTGAGATCTGGGGGGTTTGGTCATCTCCATCATCCCTTCATAAAACCTGAAGTTCTTTTGCATCTGAGAAGCCCATCCTTTGGCTAGAAAAACTGCTCTGAGCCTCCTGGAGAAGGTATTGCTATAAATGAGTCACATTAGCTCTCTTTGTTTTATGTATTTATTTCCTTATTATTTGCCCTCATTATCTAGAAATCTATATTTTAACCCTAATTGTCTCCCTGTGGTAATGATTAAGGCATGATTCTGAGATTTGCATTGCAAACACCATGAGGCCTTCAATAAGAGCAGATGAATTCCAAACTTGGCATCTAACAGCATTTATTGCTTCATTTTCATGTCTTCCCAGCTTCATTTTGGGCCAAAGTTATTAATAATTTTTTCAATTCTGAAAGGATGGGAGGAGGGCAACTCAGTATCATGGTTTCAGACCTGCATTGTCCCTACCCAGTTGATCAAAATTGAACTTTTATTGCTGAAACAATATCTTTGAATGCCAAACCCATGGATCAGCGCCTTATGTACATTTTACTAATGAATATTTATAGGACCACCCACAGCGTGTACAATCTCATACAAGCTACTCTATTTAGACAGTGGTTATTTGGGAAAACCAAAAGGGGCCTTGGAAAAAGGCATGCTATAAGTAGGATGCATTTTTATTCTTCCCAAGAGGAGCTGAAAAGCCTTTAATGGATATTCGACACTTTTTCAGTTTTGTTGGCTTAAAAGTTTTATTTATTTTAGAAATAGTTACAACCTAGCCAAGTAAATATATCGCCATAAATTCCATTTAACTTTTTCCCTCACTGGAATAGCCTCATAAAAGACAACAAAAACCTGCAGAAAACTCAATGAGGGAATAAGATTGTCAATACAGTGTGTGTATTTGAAAATAAAATGGCACAATCAGGTAAAAAGGAGAGTCCACATTCAAGTTAATAAAAATCAATCTAGAAGAAAGAAAACTGTATTTTTTGGTGTCTAAGTAATCTTATCTTTTAATAACAATAAAACTTTCTCCTTCATAGGGCTCTTTCTTTAGAGTCTCTAAGAGTTTGTCAACCAAGTTCTAGGGGAAGGGGGTTGGCACACCCAGAAGATAAAGATCTGTCCAAAACCCTTCCCTGACCTCCAAAGGTGACGGATCTTATCCACAGGGCACCTCTGACACACACAAGGTTCCCATCACCTTGCCTCAACTCACTGATCAATCAATAATGTTGACAAGCATTATTCCAACTATAAAACCAAGTATCATCAAGAGGAAATAGGAATTCCATTTTTAAAAAGTGTTTGCATTAGATGCTATTTTATTGCAAATAGTAAAATGCATTTAATAAATGCCGCATGAGGCTCGGCACCTATGGCTCAAGTGGCTAAGGCGCCAGCCACATACACCTGAGCTGGCGGGTTCGAATCCAGCCTGGGCCCTCAGAACGACAATGATGGCTGCAACCAAAAAGTAGCTAGACATTGTGGTGGGCGCCTGTAGTCCCAGCTACTTGGGAGGTGGAGGCAGAAGACTCGCTTGAACCCAGGAGTTGGAGGTTGCTGTGAACTGTGATGCCACAGCACTCTACCCAGGGCGACAGCTTGAGGCTCTGTCTTAAAAAAAAAATTAAGTAAATGCTACATGAATAAAGGACTCTAAATATCCACATGAAAAAAATAAAACGTCTGACCTCCAGAGCCAGATAAATCTATTTTCTTTTTATCGAACTATCATATTTTTATGTCTCTAAGAAGCCATTGATTGCAGGACAAGGTCATCAATTTAATAACTTTCCAGACCAAAAAAAAGCAAGCATGATACATTTCACGTACATATCAATTATAAGAAGCATATAGATCTAAGAAATGTTAAAAGATGGGGGAAATGTGTCTGACCAGGGAGGACATACGGCAAATGTGAATGCATACTTAGCTTGAAAACCATCTCACATCCATTAACTAATATAATTGTTTTCCATAGTTTTGAAAAGTTGCCAAGATTATTCCATTTTACAGATGAAGCAAGCCAAGGCTCTGTGATGCTAATTAACTTGCTCAGAGTCACACAGCTACTAATCTAAGCTTCTGAATCACTCCCAGCTTCTGAATCCCATATTCTTCCCACCACTCTGTACCACCTTTCTGTCTTAAAATAGCTGAACCTTTTTAGCTAAGATGTTTTGCTGACCAGGAGTAAAGAAAGATACATTTTTCACAAGACTGCTACAATGGATTCTTCACAATTGCTTTTGAAATTCCTCCATGCTTAGCTAAGATTGGCTTCAAACCAACCTATAAATCAAGTTCTCTGCTTGTTGTGGGTAGCTGGGCTAATAGAGACACAGCTATCCCAAGGAGATGATACCGATCGCTGACGGAGAGCTCAGATGGACCCTGCAGCGGCCAGCTCCCTGCTATTGGCCTCATCATTTATTCTGGACAGAAGACACCTGCTTTTGCAGATTAAAATTTTGAACTGGCTACATCAATTACCCTCTGCGTATTGTGAATTTCAAATTTTTTCTAAGTCTTTGGCTTAATAAGCGTGCAGTTCCCTAAAGCTTTCCTAGGCTGAGTATGCAATCAACTGTCCATATAGCACCTTAGGAAGCAGCGTAGGGGGCATGCACCTGGCTTTCTCCATCAAGATTGCTAGAAATTGATTCAGTGGTGGGAGTTTGGAGATGTCTGCTTATGACTTGGAAGCCTCTTGGGAGCTCAGCAAATCTAGAGTCAGGGTAGCTTTGCCTCATAGAGACACGTTCTGTGGTGGCAGCATCCAAATCCCGGCTTTGGGGATGGCACCGGGGACACTAGATGCCCCCGTGGTAGCAGGCAGCTACCGAGTGTTTGAACAGAGGAGCAAGATAACACTCTCATCACCAAACCAGTGCCGCCACCTGAAAAGGATGGACAGCCTTCTGGAAAGGAAAGGATGCCTCGGACTGCAGTAAGAGTGCCCAGCCTGCTTCCTCACCCTGTGTGCCTGACCTGACACAAATGTCCAGGGTGCTTTGCGATCTGTCTCCACCACCCCAGAAAGCACTGCCCTGGAGAAGTAACAGAGAGTTTCTGGTTTGGGCCCCATAAATACCAACGAGTAAACAGAACTTTTATTTAGGGTGATGAGTGAGAGATTCCCCTCAAATGACAAGTTTCATGGTAATGATGTCAGAGTTCGGATTTGCTGTTAGCATTCGGGGGCTGGCTTTGTTCTTTAGACCTAATGCTCTAAGTCACTTCTTACCACTTAAAGAGGAGAAAACGATGGCTGAGCTCATGATGTGAGAAAGATAAAGAGAACGAGAACGGAGGGAAGAGTCAAGGATAGATTTGGAACCGCGTGGAGGCCTAAACTTCGCACAAAGTGACTTTCTACGTAATAATCAGACCCTCTGAATGATCCTCGGCCCTTTTCGTGGCCTCAAGGGAAAACAGCACAGGAAATAGAGATGGCTCGTTGAGTGCAAAAGAAAATTTGTTTTACTTCCTTGAATTTGGTCATTAAAATGCACAATAAGCTATTAATTCACATCTGTAAGGATGGCTGTTATCAGAAAAACAAAAGAAAACAAGTGTTGGTAAAGGCATGGAGAAAAATGCATCCCGGTGACACCACTGTGGGGAATGTAAGTTAGCACAGCCATTTTGGAAAACAATTTGTAGGTTTCTCAAAAAATTAAAAAGAGAATTACTATCCAATTCAGCAATCTCCCTCCTAGGCATTTGCCCAAAGGAGTTGAAATCAATATGCAGAAGAGATAGTTGCACCCTACTGTTCATTACAGCAGTCTTTGCAATAGCCAAGACATGGAATCAGCCTAAGTATCCTCCAAAGGATGAACGGGTAAAGAAAATGTCCTACACATGCGTGATGGAATACTATTCAGCCTTCAAAAAAAAGGAAATCCTGTCATTTTCTTTTTTTTACCATGACAAGAGGAATTTATTGTAATATGCAAGGCTGCTTCAACAATCAATAATTAATATAATCTATCACATCAACAGCTAAAGAAGAAAAATCACATTTTCGTATCAAAAGAAGTGAAGATTATTTGAAGAAATCCTATTCCTGTTTATGAGTTTTACAAAAACGCTCAGAAAACTACTAATACAGGCAGGGGATGATCCTTAACTTGATAAATAATATCTATAAAACACTATAGCTAAAATATTTAACAGTGAGAAATTATATACTTTTCCCCTAAGATTGGGAGAAGACATCGGCTCTCACCTTTCCTACTTGACGCCATACTGGAATTCCTCGCTAATCAAAAAGGCAAGAAAATACTTTCATATACACAAAAAATAAATACTAGGAATATGAAATTTGAAACACAACGCAATATACATTAGCACTAAAAATTTAAAAAAGGAAACCCATTGGTATTAATGTAACAAAATAAAAGTAAAGAATATGGAGGAAGAAAACTACAGAGTTTTGACGGAAAAAACAATAAAGATCAAAATAAATAGAAAACTGCTCCTTGCTCGTGCATAAGAAAATTCAATATTATTAAGATATTATTTCTTTCAAACTTGATCTACAGATTGAAGGAAATCGCAGCAAAATCCCAGAAAGTTTATTTGTGCTATTTGTATCGTAGAAGACACTTATTCCTGTTATCACAGATTACCTTTCTGATCTTTTTAGTCCTTTTTTGAGACTTGCGAGTTCTTTCATAAATTAAAAAAAATCGAAATTAGATTATCATGTTCCCCATTTTCTTTATGGGAAATCAAAAATTAGTTCATTGATTTATAATCCAACCATAAATGGTTGATTGTTACCTCTTTACTTAATTTGTATGTCTTACAGTATTTTTTTATTTTTTTATTAATTTAAATCATAGCTGTGTACATTAATGCGATCATGGGGCACCATACACTGGTTTTATAAACAGTTTGACACATTTTCATCACACTGGTTAACACTGCCTTCCTGGCATTTTCTTAGTTATTGTGTTAAGACATTTATATTCTACATTTACTAAGTTTCACATATACCCTTGCAAGATGCACCGCTGGTGTAATGCCACCAATTGCCCTCCCTCTACCCATCCTCCCCCTCCCTCCCCTCCCTTTCCCCCTTCCCTATATTCTTAGGTTATAACTGGGTTATAGCTTTCATGTGAAAGCCATAAATTAGTTTCATAGTAGGGCTGAGTACATTGGATACTTTTTCTTCCATTCTTGAGATACTTTACTAAGAAGAATATGTTCCAGCTCCATCCATGTAAACATGAAAGAGGTAAAGTCTCCATCTTTCTTTAAGGCTGCATAATATTCCATGGTGTACATATACCACAATTTATTAATCCATTCATGGATCGATGGGCACTTGGGCTTTTTCCATGACTTAGCAATTGTGAATTGGGCTGCAATAAACATTCTGGTGCAAATATCTTTGTTATAATGTGATTTTTGGTCTTCTGGGTATATACCTAGTAGAGGAATTATAGGATTGAATGGCAGATCTATTTTTAGATCTCTTAGTGCTCTCCCAACACATTATGCTAAGTGAACTAGGTCAGCCACAGAAAGACAGATCCTGCACATCTCACTTATATGTGGAATCTAAAAAGCCAATCCCACAGACATAGAGAGTAGAAAGGTGGTTATCAGTGGCTGGGAGGGTGGGAGAAATGGAGACGATGGTCAAAGGGTATGAACTTGCAAGTTCTGGGGATCTGAGGAAGAGCACAGGGGGGAGGGATGTGTTAATCTGGTTGTGCTAATCACACAGTATAGACATATGTCAAAGTATCATGTTGTCCATCCTAGATATAGTCAACCTTCATTTTTGACTTACCCACTATTTAATTATTTTTTAAATGGCTTAACTTAAAGAAAATCCAAAACACTTACTTCAAAAGAAACCTCCTTTCCTGAAACCCACGTAGAAGGGGGCAGACAGTCCCTGTACGGTGAGACCCTCAGCCCTGTCCAGAGGCCAAGGAATGCAGATATTACCTGAACATTCTTTGTCACCTTAGGAGACCTGCGTTTTACTCTTCTCTCTATTGTGGAAAGTAACAGATGTCTCCTAGGCAATTTTTCTCCAAAGGACCTCAGAAAGTGGCAGCTGCTATAGGCTTCAGCCATTCCTCCCAGGCACTTCTGAAGATGAGGGAATTTCCTTCCTTCCTTGGCCGCCCCTGCTGGAGTCTCCACCCACAGAGCTGAGCCTGCCTGGTCTATTCCACCAGGGAGTGTGAGGACAGATCTGATATACATAAATCAACATATTACTCATTTTCTAGCACTGCCTTTGACAGCTGTTACATGAGCACATTGTTAGAAACTGTCAAGCAGTGATACACAGTGCCTTTTACAACATATGTTGACTTTTATCTAATGTAGTTCCATAATTAGCCCCAGGGAAAGTGAATCCAGGCATCCACCTGGCTGTGTGATCTCAGTTAACCTTTGCTTTCTTCAGAGGAAAGTTAGAAGTAGGGGTGGAGACCCAGGGAGCTGGGCCCCCGGGACTCAGAGCAAGTGCATCAGTGTGCACAACGAGCTGGGTGGGGTAGAGAAGAACACACAGCTTTCCCCTCCCTCCCCTGTAGCATGTGGAATCTATGTCAGTGGTGTGAGATTGGAGGGTGAGGAGAGCTGGTCAGGGTTCTCAGGTCCCACAGGCCTGCATGAGTTCTGGAATCATTAGTGGGAAAAAAAAAAAAATCTCCCTGGAACCTGGCCCATTCGACATGAAACAACCTGAAAGAAAAAGCGAAGTGTTGCTGCAAACATTATTCTTGGTGCTCTTCTGTTTCTCCTTCAGAAAAAGACAGATTGGAGCTACACACAGCAAGAAAAGCGTATTTTCACTGGATTTCAGGGTTCAGCCAGTCATTTAGCCAGGCAAGCTGGGACAGTAGACAGGACACAGGCCTGGAGCAAGCGGATCTGAATTCACGGTCTGAATCCTTCATTTGCCAACAATTACTGGGGGAAACCTAGCAATTTGTCAGGGCCTCTATGTCTTCAGCTTCCAACAGGAATAGGGCAGCAGGCACTATGTCAATGTCATTAAGTGAGTTATGTAGAAATTTTGTTTTCTGAGGCTCCTTCAGTACCCTGGACAGTGCCGAAATCAAGCTATTAATACATTTTTAGACTGGATGTGTTGGCTCACGCCCGTAAGCTTAACACTTTGAGAGGCCAACATGGAAGGATTGCTTAAAGCCAGAAGTTTGAGACCAGCCTGAGCAAGAGTGAGACGCCATCTCTACAGAAAATAGAAAAATGAGTTAGGCATGGTAGTGTGAGTTAATAATCCCAGATACTTGTGAGGTTGACACAGGAGGATCGCCATCAGTCAAAGAGTCTGAGGTTCCAGGGAGCTATGATGATGCCATTGCTTTCTAGCCCAGTTGACAGAGAAAGACCCTATCTCAAAAAAAAAAAAGAAGAAGAAGGTACATTTTATGCATTTTTAATAAATGAATTCCCTCTAGAAGGCCAAAGTGGGTGGATTGCCTGAGCTCACAGGTTCAAGACCAGCCTAAGCCTGAGCGAGACCTCGTCTCTAAAAACAGCCAGACTTGGTAAACGGTCTGTGAAGTTAATGAATGATGCCCCATGATCATATCAATGTACACAGCTATGATTTAATAAAAAATAAATAAATAAATAAAAATAGCCAGGTGTTGTAGCAGGTGCCTGTAGTCCCAGCTTCTCGGGAAACTGAGCCAAGAGAATTGCTTGAGCCCAAGAGTTTGAGGTTGCTGTGAGCTATGATGCCACAACACTCTACCAAGGGTGACATAGTGAGACTCTGTCTCAAAACTAAATACATGAATGAATAAATAAATTAATTAATATGTGCCATGTTCCAATGAAAGACCAAGAGAGATCTAGAAACATCTTGAGGACAGAAAGTTAGTATGCGAATATGAGTTATCAGATTTAACTTTCCACGTCTGGTTTTAAGAGCCAGGTCAAAGGCAAAGCTTCTAGCTATTTTAGAAGCATTGAAGTGAAATAAATCTGAGGGAATCCAAAGACATAAATTGCAATAAAGGCAAAGAGTTTTCTAAATATTTATTTTAACTATTTCGAGATAACTAGCATTCTCTACGCAGACATAGCCCAAGTCAAAATGCAAAAAAAGAAAGAAGGAAGGAAGGAAGAAAGGAAGGAAGGAAAGAAAGAAAAAGAGAGAGAGAGAAAGAAATTTCCAAAAAGATCTTCTTCTGAAAGCACTATCCCTCTGTCCTCATCCTGGGGTTATGAACCCTACCCAAGCACTCCACAAGCACCAGCTCTGCCTTTCTGCCCCCAGTGTCAGAGCCACTGTGGGTGTTCACAGCCATATGAAGTAAGGGTATGAGTCAGCAAGTCTCTGGGCTAGGCCCTAGGGGTGTGATAAGGGCAGGACACTGTGCCTGACCTTGGAGCTAACAGTCCCATGAATGAGGGAGTCCAGTGGAGCAGCGGGAGGATAGTGAGGGCTGTGACACACCCTAGTAGAGCAGAAAGAGAAAAGGGCCAAAGACAGAATCCCAAAGAACAGACATTTAGAGTCTGGATGAAGAGGATGATCCAAAATAGGAAGAAACGTCCTAGAAATCAATAAAAGTGGGTAAAAATGTCCTAGAAATCAATACGGGGAAAAAAATGTCAGAGATGACTCCTTGTTTACCAGTATCATAAATTGCTATTAAAATTTCAAGAAAGTTTAAGCAAGATAAGAACTGAAAACGAGTCAGTGGATTAGCCAGCTAGCAATAAGTAAGTGATTTTATTGAGGCATAGAAAACATTAAGTAGCATTAGAATAAAGGATCAGACTAGGTGTCAAATAGCAAAAGCTCTGAATGCTTGAGGAACTCAGAAGATAGAGGGAAGGACCTCGGTGGCACCAAGAGGTTAAGGTGATTGATTTAGAAGACATGGATTGAAGTCAGCCTTGAAACATTCATGGATTGGGTGGTGGACACAAACAGGGGACTAGAGTTCACAGGCAGAGGCAAAGGTCTGGGTATAGTACGGGGCTGTGCACATTCTGGTCATGTCCGAGGGCCAGAGAAGAGGGCTTGAATAAATGAGGTCAAGGAAGGAGCTTGAGGTCAGACCAAGAAAGGATTTAGATGTACGTCCCAGCATGTCCCATAGGATTGTAGAGTCTTACCGCTGTAAGGAGATGAGTTCTACCAACAGCCATGTAAGTCTGAAAGTGAACCAGGAAACTAGAGGAGACCCCAGCCCAGGCTAACACACTGATTGTAGTTTTGTGAAACTGAGCAAAGGACACCATTAAACTTCACCTGGATTCCGGCCCACGCATCCAGTTAATGTAATACATTTAAAGTGTTTTAAGCCAGCAAGATGGTGGTGATATGTCATGTAGCAGTGGAAAACTAATACATCAAGTGCTGGAAAAAATACTGAGAGCTAGGAAATTATATCCCGTTTGGGGGTGAGCACTTAGATTCAAGTTGGAAGGCAGGTTGACATTATCTAACAAGGTTGAAGCTGCTCAGGCCCTCCGTCTACCCACTGCCATGCCATGATGCATGCCCTCCATAAACTCCCGCAAAGGTGCTTAGGTGCCAGAATGTTCACTGCAGGGTGGCTTAAATAGTCAAGCACTAAAAACAACCTGCATCAAATGTCCACCTGGATAAGAATAAATAAATTGTGGCATATTCAGAAAATGGAATACTAATCAGCAATGAAAATGAACAAACTATGCTTGTAAGATAATGTGGATGGGGGAGGTGCCTGTGGCTCAGTGAGTAAGGCACCGGCCCCATATACCAAGGGTGGCAGGTTCAAACCCGTCCCTGCCAAAACTGCAACAAAAAAACAGCCGGGTGTTGTGGCAGGTGCCTGTAGTCCCAGCTACTCAGGAGGCCGAGGCAAGAGAATCGCCTAAGCCCAAGAGTTGTAGGTTGCTGTGAGCCGTGACACTACTGCACTCTACTGAGGGCAACAAAGTGAGACCCTGTCTCTTAAAAAAGAAAGATAATGTGGATGAATCTCCACGCCATAATATGGAGGCAAAGAAATCGTTTTCACAAACTTCAGGATACTCATTATCTCCTGGGGGGAGAAAGGGATTTCCTTTAGAAAGGGGAAAATGAAGACCTATCAGGGTGCTGGCAATGTTTGTTTAATGATTATTTTTTACACATGTGTTTACGTTATAATTTTTTTTGAGATTTACTCTGTTGCCCCAGGCTAGAGTGCCATGGCCTCAGCTTAGCTTGCAGCAACCTCAAACTCCAAAGTTCAAGTGATCCTCCTGCCTCAGCCCTCCCAGGAGCTGGGACTACAGGAGCACAGCACCATGCCCAGTTAATTCTTCCCAGTTTTGTTCGTTTGTTTTAGTAGAGACCATGTCTCGCTCTTGCTCACACTGGTCTTGAACTCCCAACCTCAATCCATCCGCCTGCCTCAGCCTCCAGAGTGTAAGGATTAGAGGTGTGAGCCACCATGTCTGGCCACTACCTTATAATTTTTAAAACAGCATGCAGACATTACATGCATGCCTCTGTACAGAGGATACATCTAACAATTAAAAGGAGGGGGACAGAAGACCTCTGATGATGTGGCTTATATGCTACCAGAGAAATTTGCTGAGAAAGTCCTGGGATGCCACATCCGGACACTCCTCTGACACGTGGCAGTTCCAAGTAGGAATCCGCCTTCTTCAGATTCTGCCCTGGCCTTGGGGCTGAAGGCTCAGCTCAGCTTCTCCCTGACTCCTCCCACGCCAGAGGAGCCATCAGCTTCATGACACCTGGCTTGGCAGCTGCCGGGCGGGGGGAGGAGGAGCTGTCAGGAGCATCCCCGGCTGCAGACTAATAATAAGATTCATTTCTTTGAGGCTCCCGGGATACAACCCAGGGAGACTGGAGAATGCTAATGCTGCCTGCTAGGGCTCTGGGGGCTAGTTACTTATTTTTGTTTTTTAAGGCCAATTGTTTCAGGTCAGTACACTTATTAGAGGGGCGGGGGGATGGGTAGAAAAAGAGAATGTGCCTCTGTTCTAAGCCTGAAAGAAAAACCCAGGTGAAAAGAAGACCTTTGTTCACTAATAATATCAGAATCCTCTTTTCCAGAAGATGCCTGAGTGGCCAGGGGCAGAATCAAGACCTGTGGTTGTTTTGGAGCCTGAAGCAAGGAAAGCCTGTGTCATAAACTGAGATGTAGAATGGGGGAGGGGGGTCCTCCTGTTCTTTCTTTGCTCCAACCCTTTTTGAAGTTTATTTCTCTTTTTCACATCATCACCACTCTGAGTTTCCTGTTTCTAGGTAACAAATTACCACATTTAGCAACTTCGACCAACACATATTTGTTGTCACAAAGTTTCTGTAGGTTGGTAGTCAGGGCATGGCCTGGCTGGCAATCTGATCTGACCAGGTTGAAATGCAGGCATTGAGGCTGCATAATAACTCAGTACTATTATGAAACCAATATATAATTACCCACACGTTCATAGGAAAGATAAAACACAACTATAGTCCAGGATCAAGGAGGGAAGAGAAAGGGAGGGGAGAGAAGGGGAAAGGGTGAGTGGAGGGAGGGTTATTGGTGGGACCTCACCTATGGTGTATATTGCAAGGGTACGTGTCAAATTTATCAAGAGTAGAAATAGGCTCAGCGCCCATAGCACAGTGGTTACGGCACCAGCCACATACACCGAGGCTGGCGAGTCCAAACCCAGCCCGGGCCTGCTAAACAACAATGACAACTGCAACAAAAAATAGCTGGGCATTGTGGTGGGCACCTGTAGTCCCAGCTGCTTGGGAGGTTGAGGCAAGAGAATCGCTTAAGCCCAAGAGTTTGAGGTTGCTGTGAGCTGTGTGACACCACACACTCTACCGAGGGTGACAAAGTGAAACTGTCTCCAAAAAAAAAAAAAAAAAAGAGTATAAATGTCATAACACAATAATTAAGTGAGGTGAAGGCTATGTTAACCAGTTTGATGTAAGCATTCCAAATTGTATATCAAATCAGCACATTGTACAATAATGTAAGTGCATTATTGTATATAGCTATGATTTAATTTTAAAACATTTTTAAAAGGAAGAAATGCAGGTATTGACTAAGGCCCCTATCTGAGGCTCAGTATCTAAGGTTCCTTATCTGAATCTGCTTCTGAGCTCCCGTAGTTGTGGCAGAATTCAGTTCCTTGTGGTTGTAGGACTGAGGTCCTCATTTGTCACACAGGGGCCACCCACATTCCTTATCACATAGTCCCCTGTATCTTCAGAGTCAGCAACTGAGAAATCATATTCACCCCATTCCCTAAAGCTTCCAATCTCCGACTTCTTTTTGCAACCAGACAAGAAAACTCTCTGCTGCCGTAGGGCTCGAGTGGTTAGGTCTGGTCTGTGTGAAAAATCTCTTTATCTTAAGGTCAATTGATTTGGTACCTTAAGTATATCTACAAAAACCTGCACAGCGTACCTAGATTAACGTTTTGATAAGCTGGGAAAACATATGGGGAGTTTGAAGTAGGAACACTGGGAGATGATCTTAGAATTCTCCAGGTCAGTGCTAGTGTTGTTATCACGAGCAGAGTATTCAGAACGATGTAAACACAGCAGTACGCCCCAAGACAGGAGGAATGGCAAAGGAGGCTCCAGACAACAGGCAGATGTATTAGTCATCTGAGTTGAACTACACTCTGGAGTTGAGGGTAATGACTTTCATTCATTCAGTACATAAGATATTGTCATTCAGAAAATTAGATTCTATGGGAGGTTACCCAGATAAATCAAACAAACCCTTCTGTGATGTTTACAGTTTAAAAAGAGAACAAAACTACGATATTCATCCATTTAACAAATATATATTGGGTGCCTACTGGGGTGGGGGAAGGGGGTTCCCTACTGAAAGGGAAAGAGAAAGTGTCCTGGCAGGGGGACAACAGGTGAGCAAAAGCAGACCCCAGAGGGTGTGGTAGGGCAGTGTGAGCGTGGAGGGGAGGGAGGGACATCAGAGAAGTTGGCAGAGCTGGACTGTACAGGACTTTGAAGGCCAGGCAAAGTGGTTTGGATTTTCTTCTATATGCGTGAAGAGCTCCTGGATGTTTCTGAGTAAGGCAGAGAGCTGAAATGACCTGACCGCTCAGGCTGAGCTGGACAATCCCAGGAGAGCCAGAATAGGAAAGGCAAAGTGCCCTGAGGCTGGGGTGTAGCTGTGGCACTGGGCAGCCTGGGGATGTATTTAAAGAGAGCTGAAAGGTCTTGGCCATGGATTGAACAAGAGGGCGGGAGAAGGGGAAATCAAAAAGAGAGGGAGGGGAGCCTAGAGGGGGCAGTGCGGCCAGGCCATTAGGACCCATTGCTTCCAGGACAGGAGAGCAGAATGAGGGGCCGGGCATATCTAGGAGAGGAGATGATACGTGAGGGAAAGTCCAAGGGGCACAGCAGACAGGGCCAGGGAGGGCCTGATGCTAGGTCTGAGAAGGAAGCAACGGTGATTCCGATTGTTCCAGCCTAGACCACTGTTGAATAGTGTTCCCCACTACAGAGAGAGGAGGCACGAGAAGAGACCCATAGAAGAGAGATAATGAGGCAGTTGTGGACATCAGGCTTTGTAGGGGACAGGTCCCTGAACACAGAAAGGAAGAGTTAATCACGGGACTTAGCGAGCTACCTGAGCTACCTGCAAGCTGAGTTCTGAAGTCCACCCTGAAACCACATCCTACAGGACGGTGCCAGTCCTCGTCTGTTGTGAAATGACAAGAAGGCTGTGCTGCCCTGCTTCCTGCGACCCCACCCCTGCTGAAAAGCTTATCTCTGTTGCCTTAGGGTGGACCGACTCTGGTGCCCTTCCTCCATCCCCACAGGACCAGGCTGACACTAGCCCTCAGCTGCCGCCTAACAGCCGGACTCTAGGCTCTTCCCTTTCCCGATTTAATACCAAAAGTCACAATCTCAAATGCCATGATCTCCAAGGTTGGTATCCTCAAAGATCAACATCTATGCAATCTACGATTCTGAAAATTACAATTCAAAGATTAAAATCCCAAATGTTGAAATCCTGAAAGAACATATTCTGGGGAAGGGATTGCCCTGTTTTCAGTTACATGAAGGATGCCTCCATTATGTTAACTGCATCGTGTTATGTGGAGCTGTTAACTTGTTCTTGTCTTTTTCTGGAAATCAAGTGCAGTTTCGGGAGATGCCTACGGGTGGCAAGTTGAGGAGGGTGGAACTGTGGACTTCATTTCAGGTGTCAACTTGAGTGGATTAAAGAGTGCCCAGGTCTGGTAAAGCATCTCTTTCAGGAGCCAATGAGGTGTTTCCAGAGGAGATTAGTGTGTAAGTCTGACAGATGAGCCCTCAAGCTTGGTGGTCACCTTCCAATCAGCCAGGGGCCCAGAGAGAACAGACACAGAGGCAAACTGAGCTAGGACAGACTTTTCTTCTGCTGCTTTGGACACCAGAACCCCAGGCTTGCAGCCTTTAGACTCTAGGACTTAGACCAGCAGCCCCAGGTCCTGAGGCTTTCAGCTTTGAACTCAGTTACACCATGGGTTTCCCTGGTTCTAAAGCCTTTAGACCTGGGTTGTGCCACACCACTGGCATCTCAGGGTCCCCAGCTTGCAGATGACTTGTCGTGGGACTTCTCAGCCTCGATAACCACATGAGCTAATTCCCCTAATAAATCCCCTCTCATCTGTCTATCTATAAATCTATATTCGTTCATATATGAGGTCGGACAATTAAGTTTACAAACTCATCCTTGAAAAAGTATCACATACCTCATTGTCAAATACCACTAAGGTCACCTTCAAAGTACTCCCCTTGAGAAGCTATGCTCTAACCCCAGCGCCGAGTCCACCCTTCAGAACACTTTCTCTAGGAAGAGTTCAAACTCAATTGTCAGACCTTATGCAGTGACAGTTCTGGTGGCCATTCCAGAAATGGAGCTCCAGAATTGCTTTGAAGGATGGCCTAGGTGCTGGTGTCAGTGTACAGCTTCCCAAGGGGAGTATTTTGAGATGACTGTAGTGATTTTTAGCAATTAGGTACGTAGCATGCTTTCTGGGGCGTGTTTGCAAACTTGATCCAATCTGATTTTCCTGCCACCCCCATACTCCCCAGTTCTTATTTACTTTGAGTGGAAAGAGTTGGTGGACGACCTGTAATTATGCTACCATTTTAAAAGAGAAAAACATAAATATGAACTCGCCTGATGATTTTGTTGTCTATTTCAGGCTGCATAAAATAATGAAAGGGTTTTTGCTTATTTTTGTTTATAATTTTCTTGAGTGGGATGCTTCCTCAAGCAATCTCCAGGATGACATCCAGCCTTCCTCTTGCACGTCTCACGGTACAAAATAGTCTCTCTCCTTCCACCTTCCTCTTTTCTTCTGCTGCAAACCATGCAAACTTTTGTTGATTTTTCTTCGTTTTTCATTATAAAGTGCATCTTCCCATGTAGCCTGTGCTCAGTGTCAGAAGATGATGGTCTTCCCCTTTCTTGAATTTCTGTTCCTCACATTGCTCACAAGCCGAGTGATGAGATTTCTCCAGTAAGAAAGGTGCGTCCGCACTTTCTCTCCACTCCCCTTCTTATCTAATGAGTAAAGGATGGAGCTGCTCAGAACTGCAATTTCCATCAGCCAGAAGAATAATTTTTTCCACGATTTCTAGGAACTCCTTGTAAATCCGTAACATCCACGGCACTAATCAGCTTGATCCACTCTTCCCATAAACTTTGTGTATTCTAAAATAACTGTCAGTTTCTCGAATTGAACAAGCTGTTTCTTCCTGTAACCAGTGATCAACTGTGTCTGAGGTCCAAAGAATATACTCGGCATTGTCACTAACTTTTTGTCCTGGAATGAGAGGCACAGCATGTTCACATCACATTGATAAGCACATAATTCATATTCCTGAAGTTTCCTCTTTTTCAGATCACTTGAAAAACCCTTCCTAGAAGCCATAACTGTTCCTGATACATGTATTTTCATTTTATGCAATCCCTGCGCAAGTTGAGGGCTTGCATAGAAGGCAACAAAAAAAAATAAGTCAGATGTCTTCCGTCAACAGAAGAGGAAAATCTACTATGTCAGGCAAGGTCTCACATTGGAGCAGAAAGGATCTATGTTCACAACCTCATCCTAAAAAGAGTGCTACATACTTCACTGCTGAACATCACCATGGTCACCTTCTAAGTTCTCCCCTTGGGAAGCTACGCACTGATGCCAGTGCCTAGTCTCCACGCTAGGAAGAGTTCACAAACTTAATTGTCAGACCTCGTATAATGACATCTCTGATGGGCATTCCAGCACCGGAGCTCCAGAATTGCTTAGAAAGGTGGACAAGGTGCTGGGGTCAGTGAAAAATCTTCCCAAGGGGAGTACTTCAAGGTGACTATAGTGATAGTCAGCAATGAGGTATGGAGCACATTTTCTAGAATGAGTTCATGAATTTAATTGCCAGACCTTGTCTATGTATAGATATATTGATAGACAGAGATGATAGAAATAATGATATGCATATATATACAGAAGTAGAGTTGATAGAAATAAAAATATGCACATAGATATAGAAATAGCTATACACACTGGTTCCATCTCTCAAGAGAGCCCAGACTAATATAGAGTTGGTACCGAGGAAGCAGAATGTCATTCTTTCTTTATATATCCCTATCTCACTTGCTTCACTCCCTTACAGGTTTTACCCCTTCAACAAATAAGTTGCATAAGAATCTCCATCTCAGTTCTTTGACAGAATGGAAGACAAGTCATTAAGCGGCACCCATAGCTCAGTGGGTAGGGCGCCAGCCACATACACCCAGGCTGGCAGGTTTGAACCTGGCCCTGGCCAGCTAAACAACAGTGACAACCAAAAAATAGCCAGGTATTGTGGTGACGCCTGTAGTCCCAGCTACTCGGGAGGCTGAGGCAAGAGAATCAGTTAAGCCCAAGAGTTTGAGGTTGCTGTGAGCTGTGACGCCACAGCACTCTACGGAGGGTGACAGAGTGAGACTCTGTCTCAAAAAAAAAAAAGAAGACAAGATTGTAAGAGGGACTTTACCTAACAAATGCAATCAATGTAACCTGGTTTCTTGTGCCCTCAATGAATCCCCAACAATAAAAAAAAAAGAAGGGAAAAAAAGAATAATAATGGGAAGCACAGCAAGCAGTTATTGAACACTTAATGTAGGGTGGATTCTGATAAACCCTGGACTTGCATTATCTCATTTAATTCCTACAATATCTCCCAAGGGATACAAACAGCATCATTAACAGGACCTAATGGGATACAAACAGCATCATTAACGGTACCTAGTTCGCTGTGGCTGCTGCGACAGATCACCACAAGCTGAACAGCTCAAACAAAATCTGCTTTGTCATAGCTCTGGAAACAGGGAGTCTGAAATCAAGGTGCTGGCAGAGCCCCACATTCTCTGGAGGCCGAAAGGGAGAACTCCAGTGTCTGACGGCTGCTGGCCCTCCTTGGCTTGTGTCTACACCATTCCAATCTCCATCCCCTCTTCTACGCACCTGTCTTACCAGGACACGCAGTGTGATGTGCAGGGTGTGTGTGGATCATACAGGAGAAGCATCTCCTTCCAAGATTCCTTAAGTTAATCACCTTTTTGCCACCTACGCTAATTTTCATTCTTTTGCCATATAAAGTACTACTCACAGGCTCTGGAGATTAGGTACTAAACCTACCGTTTTAGAGGCTACCGTTCAGTTTACAGATCATGTAAGGAGAGAAAAAGGAAAAAGTATAATGAGCAGAAATCACAAAATAAGACACATCAGTAAAAACAATTAATTTGAAAGGACGGGGCATCTCAGAATGGAACAAAAACCAAAAATAAAATTTAGTTAAATGTGATTGACAGGAGATACATAGAAATCCTTCCAAAAGGTGGAAGGGAAAAAGATTAAAAAATATATTCCAGACAAACACTATTTCACAGAAAATTGAAGTAGCTACAGAGGTCGTAGACAAAAACCGGCGTCAGGAAAAGGCCTTCACAGGTTAAGTTGGAAGTATTAGTCACGACAGGTGTAGTTAGGCTACAGGCACAACCAGCCCACAAGATCGTAGTGATTTACTCAAAAAGCAGTTTATTTCTCTTCCTGTTACGTTCCCATCACCAAGTGGGAGCATCTCTACTTCCAGTACATTCACCCGAGACCCAGGCTGGTGGTGGCTTAGTCCCCACCTAGAACACAGATGGTTTCCTGGAGGAAGGATGTGGCATTCTGAGCCGTGCTGCTCACTGTCATTCAGACATCACTGCCCAAACCAGTCACACAACTAAAAATTAGGTGAAAGGGGTTCCCTTAATAGAGGAATAAATTTTTTTTTGACATGTAGATTGTTTATGTCTTATTTACAGGAGAATTTTTTGCATGGTATCTTACCATGTTATGAAGGGCTATTTCTTTCTTTTCTTAACAAGGGTAAAAAGTGTTTTGGTCAGATGAATTGCTTTGGTCCAGTTGGAGTCAAAGCTGTAAGTGCAGATAGTGTGCATTTATGTACCCATTAGGCATGACTTTACCCCCTTCCAGTCCCCTCCCCCTGCTTGTTTTCCATTCGGTTTTACTATCAAATGTGCACACGGATGTTGGATCAATTAGTTTCAGTTTAATAGTGAGTGGTGTTTTAACAGAGATACAGTCTACTACCCATCATGGGCCAAAGTGTAATGATCAACAGAACAATTTATTGGAAAATTATACTAATTCCGAGATGTTCTGCAAATCATTTAGCCCCCAAATATTTTTTAAACAAACTGAATCACATGTAGAAAATGACAATGTTATAAACTTACTGGAGAGATTTGGGGATTTTTCAATCAAAATTGGCTAAATAAAGCAGATGAAAAAAGGTATTACGTCACATATGCAATAGAATATTATTTAGCCTTCAAAAAAAGGAGGAACTCCTACCGTTTGTGACAACACAGATAATGCAGAGGAAATTATGCTAAGTGATCTAAGCCAGCCGTAGAAGAACAAATGCTACGAGATTCCACTTACATGAGACACCTATGATAGTCACACTCAGAGAAGTGAAGAATAGAGTGGTGGTTGTCAGGGGGTGGAGGGAGGCAAAAACAAAAAAAAAATTTTTTTTTTTTTTTTTTGAGACAGAGTCTCACTTTATCACCCTCAGTAGAGTGCTATGGCATCACAGCTCACAGCAACCTCCAACTCCTGGGCTTAGGCGATTCTCTTTCCTCAGCCTCCCAAGTAGCTGGGACTACAGGCGCCCGCCACAACACCCGGCTATTTTTTTGTTGCAGTTTGGCCCGGGCTGGGTTTGAACCCACCACCCTCGGCATATGGGGCCGGCGCCCTACTCACTGAGCCACAGCGCCACCCACAAAAAAGTTATTTTTACTACAACTATGCAATAGTTATAAAATTTCAGTTGTAGGGGTATCAAGGACACAAGAGAAGTAAGCTCTAGAACTCTGCTCTATAACATAGCACCTATAATTAACAACACAGGATTCAAGACAGACCTCGTGTTTAGGGTTCTAACCACCCTTTCTTATTCATACACACACAGAGACACAAGAAAACTTTTGGAGATGATTTATATATTATTTTCCTACTGGTGATGATGGTATCATGCCTGAATGCATTTGGCTAAAAGCATCGAATTGTATGTATATTAAACATGCAGGAGTGTGCATTAATTATGCATAAATAAGACTGTTTTACATAAGATTAAGACTCAAAAAAACAAAATAAGTGTGATCAAATAGACATGAATATAGAGTGCTGGAACAACAGAGAAAATACATGAAATATTCATAAAATTGAACTTGAAATACAGCAGATAACATTCTAGAAAACATATAAATATCACTATCTTATAGAATAAATTTTTTGATAAATTATAGTGAAATGAAAACTAACAAAAAAAAACAAGATAGAAATACACATGTTAGAAATTTTGGTACATTTTTAAATAACTCTTGAATATGCTAAATCACTATTCATAAAATATTAAGAACTGAACAATAAAAATATAAGGTATTAAAACATAGGCTACAGCTAGAGTAGTACTCAGAGGTAAATGTATAGCCTTAAAACGGATTTATTGCAAAATAAAGATCGAAAAAAATACCTAAATACCAAAAAGATAGCCGGCCTTCCTCTAGCTGCCATCTTGCGTCTCCACATGTGTGCGCCTAAACTCAGCTGGTCCACCCGAGACCCCCTGAGCACCAACCCTAGTCCCCCGCGCGGCCCTCTTTACGCTCTGACAAGATGAAAGAAACTATCATGAACCAAGAGAAACTTGCCAAACTACAGGTACAAGTGGTGGGAAAGGAACTGCTCGCAGAAAGAAGGTGGTTCATAGAACAGCTACAGCAGATGATAAAAAACTTCAATTCTCCTTAAAGAAGTTAGGGGTAAACAATATCTCTGGTATTGAAGAGGTGAATATGTTTACAAACCAAGGAACAGTGATCCACTTTAACAACCCTAAAGTTCAGGCATCTCTGGCAGCAAACACTTTCACCATTACAGGCCATGCTGAGACCAAGCAGCTGACCGAAATGCTACCCAGCATCTTAAACCAGCGTGGTGCAGACAGTCTGACAAGCTTGAGGAGCTGGCTGAAGCTCTGCCTAAACAATCTGTGGATGGAAAAGCACCACTTGCTACTGGAGAGGATGATGATGATGAAGTTTCAGATCTTGTGGAGAATTTTGACGAGGCTTCCAAGAATGAGGCAAACTGAATTGAGTCTACTTCTGAAGATGAAACTTGAAGACGTTACTGGGAGCTGCTATTTTATATTATGACTGCTTTTTAAAATTGTTTTTGTTTATGGATCTAATAAAATCTAGATCTCTAATATTTTTAAGCCCAAGCCCCTTGGACATTGCAGCTCTTTTCAGTTTTTGCTTATACATAATCCATTCTTTGCAGCTAATAAGCTGAAGAAGCCTGGGAATAAAGTTTGAAAAAATGGTTAATAAAGTTCTTTGCCTAGTAAAAAAAAAAAAAGAAGAACAAAAATGCCAGGTAATACCCCCCAAGTTTTTTTAACAAAAAAATAAAAAGAACAAAATGAATGACTAGAAAGAATTAGAACCAATAAGTTCAGCAAAGTTGTCACAGATGTAATTAATAAAATCAATTGTACCCTTATATACCAGCAAGAACAGTTCTAAAATATTTAAAAATTTTAGAAGATGATAAAGAAGTAGAAAAATATTAATGTATAGAGGAATAATAACAAAAGATGCATACGAAATATGTTCTGAAGAAAGTAATAAAGTTTTATTGAAAGATATTAAAGAAAACAAATGAAGACATAAGTTGATGGATAGGAAAAAACATTAGGCACCTGTCAATTCTCCTAAATTTACTTTATAAATTTTGTTATTCAATGTATAAATCTAATTGTAATCTATTTAAAGTCAGACCTGGATCTTCAAGTGTTATAACAAGTTGAGCCTACTATATAGAGAAAATGAAACAAGGCATATGACAGAGTGGCCCACAGGCAGTCCCCAGGTTACGAACTAGACAGGTTCTATACGTTTGTTTGTACATAAGTTGGAACAGGCACATTTACCTATGACCTACAATAGTCTTTATTCCTAAGAGTAAGCCATATGTCAGTTGGATATTTGTAACTCGAGCACTGTCTGTATAAGGCATGAGAGAAAGTATGAAATAATGAATATATGGTGCTGGGTCAACTAGGGGCGAATGGAAAAGCAGAAAATTATATTCCCTACTCCATACCAAAACATAGGCCATCTGGATTTTAAACCTAAATGCAAAAGCAAATCTTTAAAAACCTTCAGAAGAAAATTAAAAAGACTGACCCCAAGGTAAAGAAAGATTGCTTAAGACAAAAACCACACAAACCCATGAAGTGTATAAATTTCACTACATTAATGATATCTCTGTACCATGGAGTAGTACTGACCCATTTAAAAAAGTGGTGATCTAATATCTTTCATAAAAATCTGAATGGAAATACAGATCATTCTTCTAAGTGAAGTATCCCAAGAATGGAAAAATAAACAGCACATGAACTCAATGTAAGTTGGAATAAATGGATTAACACTTATGCGCACATTGGGAAGTTAAATTCCATGGAAATCAAGTAGGTGGGAGGGGGATTCTAGGTGAAGGGCACACTTAAAACTTTGGCTTAAGGCTTCCAACTAAAAAATGCCCTGGTCCAGATGGCTTCACTCCAGAATTCTATCAAACCTTCAAGGAAGAGCTTATTCCTGTACTGCAGAAATTATTCCAAAAAACTGAGGAAGAAGGAATCTTCCCCAACACATTCTATGAAGCAAACATCACCCTGATACCAAAACCAGGAAAAGACCCAAACAAAAAGGAGAATTTCAGACCAATCTCACTCATGAACATAGACGCAAAAATTCTCAACAAAATCCTAGCCAATAGATTACAGCTTATCATCAAAAAAGTCATTCATCATGATCAAGTAGGCTTCATCCCAGGGATGCAAGGCTGGTTTAACATACGCAAGTCTATAAATGTTATCCACCATATTAACAGAGGCAAAAATAAAGATCACATGATCCTCTCAATAGATGCAGAAAAAGCATTTGATAAAATCCAGCATCCTTTTCTAATTAGAACTCTGAAGAGTATAGGCATAGGTGGCACATTTCTAAAACTGATTGAAGCTATCTATGACAAACCCACAGCCAATATTTTACTGAATGGAGTAAAACTCAAAGCTTTTCCTCTTAGAACTGGAACCAGACAAGGTTGTCCTCTGTCACCTTTACTATTCAACGTAGTGCTGGAAGTTCTAGCCAATACAATTAGGCAAGACAAGGAAATAAAGGGAATCCAAATGGGAGCAGAGGAGGTCAAACTCTCCCTCTTTGCTGACGACATGATCTTATACTTAGAGAACCCCAAAGACTCAACCACAAGACTCCTAGAAGTCATCAAAAAATACAGTAATGTTTCAGGATATAAAATCAATGTCCACAAGTCAGTAGCCTTTGTATACACCAATAACAGTCAAGATGAGAAGCTAATTAAGGACACAACTCCCTTCACCATAGTTTCAAAGAAAATGAAATACCTAGGAATATACCTAACGAAGGAGGTGAAGGACCTCTATAAAGAAAACTATGAAATGCTCAGAAAGGAAATAGCAGAGGATATTAACAAATGGAAGAACATACCATGCTCATGGATGGGAAGAATCAACATTGTTAAAATGTCTATACTTCCCAAAGCTATCTACCTATTCAATGCCATTCCTATCAAAGTACCTACATCGTACTTTCAAGATTTGGAAAAAGTGATTCTGCGTTTTGTATGGAACCGGAAAAAAACCCGTATAGCTAAGGCAGTTCTTAGTAACAAAAATAAAGCTGGGGGCGTCAGCATACCAGATTTTAGTCTGTACTACAAAGCCATAGTGGTCAAGACAGCATGGTACTGGCACAAAAACAGAGACATAGACACTTGGAATCGAATTGAACACCAAGAAATGAAACTAACATCTTACAACCACCTAATCTTTGATAAACCAAACAAGAACTTACCTTGGGGGAAAGACTCCCTATTCAATAAGTGGTGTTGGGAGATCTGGATGTCTACATGTAAAAGACTGAAACTGGACCCACACCTTTCCCCACTCACAAAAATTGATTCAAGATGGATAAAGGACTTAAATTTAAGGCATGAAACAATAAAAATCCTCCAAGAAAGCATAGGAAAAACACTGGAAGATATTGGCCTGGGGGAAGACTTCATGAAGAAGACTGCCATGGCAATTGCAACAACATCAAAAATAAACAAATGGGACCTCATTAAACTGAAAAGCTTCTGTACAGCTAAGGACACAATAACCAAAGCAAAGAGACAACCTACACAATGGGAAAGGATATTTGCATATTTTCAATCAGACAAAAGCTTGATAACTAGGATCTATAGAGAACTCAAATTAATCCACATGAAAAAAGCCAACAATCCCTTATATCAATGGGCAAGAGACATTAATAGAACTTTCTCTAAAGACGACAGATGAATGGCTAACAAACACATGAAAAAATGTTCATCATCTCTATATATTAGAGAAATGCAAATCAAAACAACCCTGAGATATCATCTAACCCCAGTGAGAATGGCCCACATCACAAAATCTCAAAACTGCAGATGCTGGCGTGGATGTGGAGAGAAGGAAACACTTTTACACTGCTGGTGGGACTGCAAACTAGTACAACCTTTCTGGAAGCAAGTATGGAGAAACCTCAAAGCACTCAAGCTAGACCTCCCATTTGATCCTGCAATCCCATTACTGGGCATCTACCCAGAAGGAAAAAAATCCTTTTATCATAAGGACACTTGTACTAGACTGTTTATGGCAGCTCAATTTACCATTGCCAAAATGTGGAAACAGCCTAAATGCCCACCAACCCAGGAATGGATTAACAAGCTGTGGTATATGTATACCATGGAATACTATTCAGCTATTAAAAAAAATGGAGACTTTACATCCTTCGTATTAACCTGGATGGAAGTGGAAGACATTATTCTTAGTAAAGCATCACAAGAATGGAGAAGCATGAATCCTATGTACTCAATCTTGATATGAGGACAATTAATGACAATTAAGTTTATGGGGGGGGGAGCAGAAAGAGGGATGGAGGGAGGAGGGTGGGGCCTTAGTGTGTGTCACACTTTATGGGGGCAAGACATGATTGCAAGAGGGACTTTACCTAACAATTGCAATCAGTGTAACTGGCTTATTGTACCCTCAATGAATCCCCAACAATTAAAAAAAAAAAAAAAACTTTGGCTTAAGATGTCCAAAGCAAATTATGTAACCAAAATGCATGTGCCCCTATAATATTCTAAAAAAAATTTTAAGACCATAAGCCAAATTAATGGTGGAAGATTTGGGGTTATCAGTCTCCTACGTGATGATGGGACATCCTTTATATTTCTATATTTCAGAGGTCTTTTAATAGAAAGGGGAAAGAATTTGGAGGGGGAGGGATGATGGAGAAATTAAATATTATACCTTATGAAATCATAGGTCTAAAGGACACAGTTTTTAAAAGCACAGTTATGAAATGATAGGTCTAAAGCATGCACTTTATTTCTCCGATACTGCTAAGACAAGTGACAACGATCACCTGTGTCATACTCTTATGCAAATTCCTAGGGAAAAAATAAAGTTATAATTTTCTGTTCCAAAAAAACAATTTTTTGCACTACATTAAAACTGAAAATCTTTTTGAGAAATGTATCATTAGGTGGAAAAAAAATTTAAAAACCCATGGACATCAAAAGGTATCACACACAAATTGCAAAGAATTTTACATATGAGGAAAACACATTTGCAAGACATATAATGAACAAAGATTTATAGCCGGAATATATGAAAATTCCAAATCAATGAGCAAAAGAAAGAACCCTATGGGAGAACTGGCAACTGGAATCAACAGACAACTCACAGGAAAAAAGCTGAAATGGCCTGTATACATCCGAAAATACAGCCAACTGCACTGGCAGTCACAGAAATCCTCTTCACAACAGTGATACACCATTTCACATCCCTCTACTGGCAAAGATTAAAAAGTCTGATGATACCAAATGTTGGTGAGAATGTGGAGCAATTGGAACTTGAAGCAAGGCAAAATTAGAACAACCGCTTTGGAAAGCAATTTGGCCCAATCTGGTTATGTTGGAGACATTTGTAGTCTTAAGATCTAGCACCTTCAATTCTCAGTATATTCCCTAGAAAAACTCCAAGAGTGTATATTAGGAGGCACGCATGAGAATATTTACTGGAACACTTTTTGTAATTTAAAAAAAAAAAAAAAAACAGGAAAACAACCTAAAAGACCATGAGAAAAGAATGGATAAATTATAAATTGTGATATAGGCATGTAATAGAATACTCTACAGCAATGAAAAAGAAAAAGACCTACGGTCAGAACATGGACAAATCTAAAATACATAATGGTTAGTAAAAAAGATTATGGAATTTGCTACAGAAGAAAACCAATTACATAAAGTTTAATGTCAAGTAAATATGATAAAATTATATTTCATAATCAACCAATTTTGATCAGTGGATGCCTCTGAGGGACAAAGGGAAGGGGGTGGGATTAGGGAGAAACAGAAGGTATTTCAATTAAATATAGCCCAAGGGAAATGTTAAGATTTGGGAAATCTAGTTGATGAGTACACAGATGTTCACTCTATTATTCTCTTTGTCTGTACATCTGAAACATGAAACATGTCATGGTTCTTTTGAAATTAAAAACTATAAATACATAAAAACAAATAGTGGAAGCTTCATTCCCAGCTTGATCCTGCATAAAGAAGAAGCTGTCATTAAAGACGTAGGGAGAAAAAAATTAAGTCCCTTCAATCCCAATGAAAGGTAGCATAGTTGGACCTCATAAGAACTGGAAAGCGGGCTCAGCGGCTATAGCTCAGTGGCTAGGGTGCCAGCCACATACACAGGGGCTGGCGGATTCGAACCTGGCCTCAGCCTGCCAAACAACAATGACAACTACAACCAAAAATAGCACCTGTAATCCCAGCCACTTGGGAGGCTGAGGCAAGAGAATCACTTAAAACCAAGAGGTTGAGGTTGCCGTGAGCTATGATGTAACAGCACTCTACAGAGGGTGACATAGTGAGACGCTGTCTCAAAAAAAAAGAACTGGAAAGCAATCTCTTCTCTCCCTCCCTCCAATTGGTCTCTCATCTCTACTTTCTTTTAATTTTTTATCTCTGTTTTCTATGTATCTATTTTCTTCTACGTCTTCTCATTATATTCTCTGGTCCCTCAAAGTACCTCGTCCCAAGTTCACAGACTTTTCAGCTCAAGAACCTGTTCTGACCGCATCTCCACATCTCTTAGCTCAAATTTTTGAGACTGACCACTCCCAACCCAGGGATGAGCTGGCCTGGAGTCACATGTCTGTGTCTAGTTCAATCAGCCTTGACTGAGAAAGGAGTAGTATAATCTATATGGACTCTGACTGGGGGTTGTAAGCAGAACAAGATTCCGTCCCTCAACCTAGTTTAAGTGGGAAGCATTGGAATGGAAGCCTGTTCAGAAATAAATAAGGTGCATGAGGGCAAATTACTCTCCTGAGGTCTTTCCCTTGAGTGACATCTGAAGAATTGAAAAAAGATAATTCCAGGGCGGCGCCTGGGGCTTAAAAGGGGTAGGGCACTGGCCCCATATGTTGGAAGTGGCGGGTTCAAACCCAGCCCCAGTCAAAAAAAAAAAGATAATTCCTCACATTCTTGCCCTGGAGAATAGACTCATGAACAGATGGGAGCCAGATGGAAACGTAGGTCTGTACAGAGGACAGGGACCAGGCAGCGCTAGGGAGCTTGCAAGAATGTTGTTTATGTGCAGGAAGAAAGGGCCCTGGAGCCACAGGGTTCGGAGCCAAGCCCCGAACTGAACCCACCCTCTCTCCCCCAGTCACTCAGTAGGCTCTTCTTCTGCAACTTTTATGTCAATACAGGGCACTTTTATTCATCCTTTAGCCAGAACCCCAGGCATAATCCTCTTCATCTCCCCACCCCCAATTCCCTACACACACCCTACAGCAACATCCTGTGGCTTCCACCCTGTGAGAGCCTCTCATTCTTTGCTGCCTCTTCCCCTTTGCCAGGCCCCCCCCCTAAATGATAAATCCAAGTCACCTCCTCATTCAGTCACCATCCACATTTCCACAGTGTCAGCTACTGGGAGAGCCGTGGGTAGAGACAGGTTAGGAACCAGACAATGGCCCTTGCATGCTTAGCAGGGGAGAGAAATGGTCTTTAAAAGATAAACAGCAATGTGATGATAATTGGAAGTTGGATTAAGTGCTCTGAAGGAAAAGCTCTGTGTTCTTAGAGATTGCTTAACTAGGGGAACCTAATTGCAATCGAGGCAATCAGGAAAGGCCTTCCTGAAGAGTGACTTTTCACCTGTTGGAGTCACAGCTGCCTTCTTAAAACCCTCCATCATCTTCCCTTTGAAAAGATAAAGATAATCCAGAGCAGAGCCAGTCATAACTCAGCTCCCTGCTTTCCTTCCTGAATTTTGCCTCCACTTTCTCCCTAGACTCCACTCTCCAGCCACCCTGGACACCTTTCTGCCCCCAAAAAATGTCATTAAGAAAAGACCTTCCTGTCCATTTTCCTCAGCCAGTCATCTGTCGAGTGTTAAGTAAATGTCACTTGCTCCAAATAGCCATCCCCACGCACCCCCTGAGGAGGGTCTGCCTGAGCCTGGGTGTCAGATATATTGTTCCATCCTCATACCAAATGCTCTTGCAACCGTCTCTTCAAAATCTGTCAGAACTCTCGGCTCCATCTGTACAGGGGAATTCCTGTGTTGTTTCTCAGTCTATCTCCAGGGCCTCACTTCTAAAGGTTCTTAACACATAACTGCTAAATAATCAAAGAAAGGAATGAAGTACTTCACTGGCTTGGCTTTGTAGAAACTCAGCAGCTCAGAATTGGAAAGGACCTCAGAAGTCACCAAGTCAGCCATCACAGGCATCACGGTCTCTTCCGAGCTTTGCACCTGTCTCCTGCGCTTTCAGTGAGCTCCTCACAGGCAGGGACAGCCATTGATTAATCATGGTACTTCGGGGGTGCCCACTGTTCAGTGGCTAGGGCGCCAGCCACATGCACCAGGGTTGGTAGGTTCAAACCCAGCCCAGGCCTACTAAACAAACAAAAAAAAAGAAAAGAAATAATAGCCAGGTGTTGTGGCAGGTCCCTTTAGCCCCAGCTACATGGGAGACTAAGACAAGAGAATTGCTTGAGCCTAAGAGTTTGAAGTTGCTGTGAGCTATGATGTTACCGAACTCTACAGGGGGCAACAAAGTGAAACTCTGTCTCAATTTAAAAAATAATAATAATCATGGTACCTCTTTCCTCTGCAGAATCATTAACCAGAAAGTTCCAAGAAGTCATGATCTCCATTCACACCCTGGAAACTACAGGGGACAGAGCTCGCACGTGACTTGCCTCCAGGAGATCCCAACAGCTCCAGCTGCAAATGGACTCATCCTGGCTCCTGCAGCTTAACATCCTCATCTGCATAGCTCCACAGAGGGTCATTCCAAACTCACCGTCACCCTGTTCTATCTGTCCTTCCATAGTACCCAAGATTCGCACATTATAACGTTCTGCTTTCTCCCAAGAATCCCCTCTCCAGGCATCACGCTGCGCCTCTACTGCTAGCTAAATGTCTAGAAAAGCCCTGGGCTTCCCTCCTGGGCACTGTGAGCTCCATTACAGGGAATTAACAAGGCGCCAAAGACCAGGACGCATGCACATGTGTGACCGCACACAGACACACACACCAGCGAGCTCCAGAAATGGCGTTTTCGTCATTTCCCCATCTTCAGGGCAGTTTCAGCTTTAAGTCCTCCACTCTTGGCAGCAGCCTCTGCCTTTGGGAGAAAGACAAGCAACTTTAGAGTGATATGGAAATCACCCCCTAAACACTTGCAAGCCTTGCAGGACTTGGAGCTGGTCCCAAACCAAACTCAATCAGCCCTTTCTTCCCCCTACACTTGCTGTCTCCAGCTGAGACCCATCTCATACAGTGAAGCCCAGTGAATGATGTGCACCTGATAAGTCCCAAGAGGCCCCAGCCCCGCAGAAAGGAGGGTGGGGGGGAGGGAAGGAAATGGAGCCAGGCCTGGGCCAGCTGCCATACTAAGCCTGCTTTTGACAGAGGCCTCAGCCCGTACTGAGAAGGGCCTTCAGCTAAAACATGAATTTACACAGCAAGGAAGTGCTCCCACTGGCCTGTGGGCCCAGTTCCTGAGCTTTTAAAGACTGAAAATGTTCAGCTTCTCAGTGTTTGACTCAAAAAGCCCTAAATCCCTCCAGCTTCTCAGATTAATAAGTGATATTTGCAACTGGATACTGTGATACTGATATTTTCCCCTATCTCTTATCCATAAAAACCTAATTGTAACAACATTCATTGAATTCCATCCTCTGATGAGACGATGAAATTTCAAAGGATCCGTAAAGAAAAGCTGAAGAAATCCTTCAGCACACAGCCCTATGAGCTCTGAAAAATGTAACAGCACACGTGTATAATTCTGTCTTCACCTAACAATAGGGGCGTGGGGTGATTTGTGAGTGGAAGAGATATCAGAAGGACAAGAGATTGGCCCAAAAATATCAGGGTAAACGTTGAACTGTAATCCCACAGGGCAGCTACCGAGGACAATACCCAAGGTGTCTGCCCTAATCCTTGCAGCACTGATGGTTCAATGGCCTTTCCCCAGCTGTCACACATCATACGCTCCCTGACTGCCATCGGTACCTGCTAACCCAGGATTTCCCTAGTAAAGCCCCCGCAAAATCCTGTGACAGCAAAACAAGAAGCGAAATATTCAGAAGATTTGGATCCCCTTCCATGGTGTCTGTCTGCTCACATTGTCACAATCTAACCATCTAAGAAGAGCAAATCCAAGGGGAATTAGAGAAATGAAAGGATGGGAAGGCTTCCCTCCCACCCCGTGAGAGTTAGAAAGCTCTCTCCCTCCTTCAAGCAACAACAGAATGTTGCACGTGTTGTGTTCTGTTTGTGCTTTTCGATTCCACTGTTCCCATGTTGAGGGAAATAAAACATGAGCCCTGGAGTCAGTCACCAGTTTTCCTCCAGACTCCACGGTTTTGTGATCTTTAACAAAACACTCCACTTCTTAGAGCCTCTTGGCTGCCTGGACTAGGCACGGGAATAATATCGACGTCTTTGGTCCATAGTAAAGGCAATGATTATTATTATCAGTGCCGTTTGTCATTTGTGAGAGCTGCTGTGTTCTTCACAAAGTCCTCAGTTAGGCAAAAGATCTCAGCAGCTGCCCCTGCTCAGGCAAGACAGTACATCACCAACACCCACAAAGTTACATGAACGTGAAAGCCGTGTTTGCTGAGCCTCAGTGGTAAGTGATACAAAATCCTCATGAATTATACACGCTGCCTCGTGTAAACAGAGATATCATTTAAAGCAACAATTTCTGAATTGTGCTTCAGGGACGGCGAGCTGAACTGCAACTTCTAGAGGAATGCCCTGTCTCCCCAAAAGAAAACTAAAAACACATCTTGAGTTTCCCTTTGAGGACAATTGACTCTGAAAATAGACATGAACCTTGGGAGCACTGGTCAGCTATGCTGCCCCAAAAGGGACTCTGCTCCTTCTGCTGGTGTGTTCTAATAACAGGAGACATTTCCCGAACCCGGGCTCTGTGCAAACAGCCGGGGTCAAACTCCCTGCCTGACTGCAGTCTGTTTTACTCCTTCTGGGCCCCTTCTAGACAGACCCAAAGACACAGCTGTGTCTGAACTAACATTCCTACAGAGGGGAGAGAACATCACTGCAAGGCAGTTAAGAGGATGATAATTAAACAATAAAATGAAAATTTCATCAGCATTTTCAAAAATACGAGCTTGAACCAGTAGCATTTTCCATGGAGCTGGGACAATTCCATTTTGGCAGACATCCTAAAATCCTTTGAGGCAGGGAGACTACCACGTCCTTTCAGGAGAGAAGCCTGGCTGAGAGTTCTGGGGAGCCGGCCAGGAAGAGGGGATGTTGCTCGAGGCCTGGGCCTTCCCCTTGCTGTGAACGATGCGGCTTTCGTGATAGGATTTCGAGAGCTCTGAAATGTCACGCCTCTAAGAAGCAAATAGGAAGAAGAAGGGACGTTCATTGGTCCGAATTAGGTCAATCTTCTCTGCCTGGGGAAGTCAGATAAATCCAAGCCAATCGCTTCCTGGGAAGAAGATGTGGTCACATCAGGTGGGACAGGTCTGAGATGAAAGCTGAAGAATTCAAAAGGCACTGGCTATCCTTCAGCAGCGCCAATCCAGACACAGCGCAGAACTTCCGGCACCCAGAGCTATCAGTATAAAAGACGGGAAGGAGAAGTGGGCAAAGGCCGGGGCACCAGGAGAGTTGGGAGGCAAAAGCAGGGGCAGGAAACCTTCCAGATTTTTCATAACTGGTCTTTGGTGACCACAGTGAGTAGCTAACAGGTCAGTTGTCACCAACAAAGCAAGCTCCAGGCCTAAGGTGGCAGATGTCTTTTTATCTCCCAAAGAGCCAGAGGGTGGACCAAATCCAGGGACAGAGGGAGGGGCAGCCACAGAAGGCCCAGAGCTGGTTGGACGGGGAAGAGCCGAGAAGCTTCAGCCACCCCCGGCTGCCTCTCCAAACGGAAACACCCAAGAGAAAACCTGCAAACCAAACTCACCATTTGTATCCTCAGCTATTTTTAAACGTGTTTTGTGTTCTTCAGTTTCCTTTTTAGGTATGGTATGTATTTAAAACCTGATTACCTGATTTCTTTTTTCCTGATTATTGGAGCAATACATATTCTTGGCAAAAGAAAAAAAAATTAAATACCTGCTACCTATACTCTCCTCCACTTCCTGAGATAACCGTTTATAGGCTAATGTCTATTTTATATTCCATACATATTATATATGACAGTTATTGTCACAAGTTCAAGATCATAATGTATAATCTATTCTGTAACCTGTTCTCTCCACCCAGAATACCATGAACATTCTTCCATGTCGTTTCTGTCTCAATCAATATCTTTTTTTTTTTTTTTTCAGTTTCTGGCTGGGGCTGGGTTTGAACCCACCACTTCCGACAGATGGGGCTGGAGCCCCACTCCTTTGAGCCACAAGCGCTGCCCTCAATCAATATCTTTTTACAATGAATGAAACCCTCTAACACTAGATTCGGTCACACAAAATTTGTCACATGAATCAGGAATCACTTAGAACCCAAGAAAAACCAGCTGGGACACAGGGACCAGCATCGTCCCAGGAGATACCTGGCCCCCTGCCCAGCACACCGGGCTCCCTCCCTGTGGCACAATTCTCTGCTTCTGCTAGCAGCAGCCACCCAGCCCCACCAGCCTACTGAACTCACAACTCCAAATACCCGAGGCAGATAATGTGACGGACTCGGTTGATGTCATCTTACAGTGTTGAAGTAATCAGCCGTGGCTGGCGGGAGTGGGAAAAGCGGGGAATTGGTATGCCAGTCCATTAGAGAAATGGACTTCCTTGCAAATGTTATTTACTGTTTCTTCAAACGACATGCCAGGAAAACAGCTTGTATTAGTCAGGGTAGACTAACTGCTATTTACCAAAACCTCACAGGCTTATTTCTTGCTCACATCTCAGTCTACCATGGACCATTGGGGATATTGCAGGGTGGGGGCCAAGAGATGTTGGCTCCTTCCATCTGTGGGCCTGTCTTAGAGGGCCTTGGAGTCCTCTGCTGGACCTTCCAAACACAAAAGCTTAATAGCTTTGGATCCATTTGCTTTCAGGCAATTCCATTTGCAAAACAAACACATCCAAGGTCCTGTTAGATATAATTCTAAAATATGCTTGATTTCTTTGTTTCCTTCCTCACTCTCCCACCTCTCTTGTTCTCAACAGCTGTCTTGAGGCTACAGAGAATAGTAGGTTTGAATGCAACAGCCACACCCCAATCTAACCTTTTGCTTACAAGAGGAAGTCACTCTGCTCAGCTGAAACATTTTAATGAATCTCTGCCTCCTATAAATATTCTCAATCATGCCTCTTACTATTAGGAAGCAGTCAGCTTTTCCAACTCCTCTGGGGCAGATTCCATTTTCCAAAAAGTGGCCAGCCATGGCCATAGCTATCTTTCCAGTTTCGCTTATTCTCCCAGAACCTTGCCACTTGACTCAGTGAAGTGCAACCCCCTTCTGTCTGCATATGTGCTGGCCTTAGGGCCTTGATAATAACAAATGGCACCAGGCAGAGGTGACAACGTCTGACTGCCAGGCCAGGTAATAAAAGGGATATAAGTTCTGGCTTGCAACCCAATCACCATATTTCGAGGAAGCTCAAATGCACCCAGGTGGGGAAACCAAATGCAAAGGCACAGGGTCCCCAGCCGGCAGCCAGAATCAGCCACCAGATACATGAGTGAGATGTATTCAGACGATTCCAGTTTCCAGCCTCAAGTCTTCTAGCTGACCACCCCCCACAAACAGTGTCCCTGCTACGTCCTCTTTGAATTCCTGATGCACAGAATTGAGGAGCATCATAATGGCTTATGAAACTGTTTAGGGTAATTTGTCACCCGGTGATAATAGCTGGAACATGTTTGATGCCCTCACATTTCTGCATTCCTCCCGTTCCCTTTTATTTTTCTTTTTTTTTTTTTTTTTTTTGTAGAGACAGAGTCTCACTATATGGCCCTCGGTAGAGTGCCGTGGCCTCACACAGCTCACAGCAACCTCCAACTCCTGGGCTTAGGTGATTCTCTTGCCTCAGCCTCCCGAGTAGCTGGGACTACAGGCGCCCGCCACAATGCCCAGCTATTTCTTGGCTGCAGTTTGGCCGGGGCTGGGCTTGAACCCGCCACCCTCGGTATATGGGGCCGGCGCCTTACCAACTGAGCCACAGGCGCCGCCCTCCCTTTTATTTTTCTTGCAAATCAGTTCTTCCTTCCCTGACTTCATTCTTTTCGTGATACCTTGCCAAGGAACCACCATACATAAACCTGTGCACATGGCTAATATTCCATTTTCCAAACATCTCTCCCAGAGCTACAATCTCAGGTGCACGATCTCCCTCCCAGATCTTCACTGAGAAATTCCACCAAATGCTTCACCACAGCAATACGGCCTGGCCAGCCTTGCAGCCTCCTGCGTGGGATTCCTCACCACCCACCATCTGATCGTTACGCCAATGTCCCATGTTTTAGACATTTTTATTATGGGGGTACCCACTTCTGGGACCAATTCCTCTATTATTCAGTGTAGACTCAATTCTGTAACAAAGAATTCCATCATTCAGCGGCTAACTACCATGGGGTCTTGTTCAGTGCTCCCTTCTTGGTCCAACACACATTGGCAGGTCACCACTCAGGCACAGGCTCTTCCCGTCTGGTCCATTCTCCACCACCAGTACTCAGCAGCCTCCCCTGGGCTCTGTACATCCTGCCAACATGGAGGAGGATGGTGTGGCCGGGGCCTGCAAGTAGCACACCTGACCTTGACCCACATTCCCTGGCACAGCTCAGTCTGTGGCCCCTCTCACTCAAAAGAAGGCCCATGCAGTCAGCTGTGCCCCCAGGAACAAGAAAGCAGTCTGATCAGCATCGAGCCCTCCATGTCTGCCGTGCCCCAAGTGAGAGGGCAAGTCCAGGCACAGCAGTGTTGTTGCAGAGCCCTTGCTCAGTGGGGACCAGTCATTCCCAGAGGCTCATTCCTAGGGATGGGCTCAGGCCAGTCTGGGTACTGCCAGGGTGGGAGGCAGAATAATGTACCCCCAAGGATGTCCACGGGCTCGCCCCCAGACCCTGTGAATACCACACCTCACACAGCAAAAAGGATTTTGCAGACATAAGGTTAAGAATTGTCCAGCTGGGCCCAATCTAACGGTATGCATCCTTCAAAGCAGAGAAACCCTTCCTGGTGGAGGTCAGAGAGGAAGATGCAGACAGACAGATGCAACATTGCTGGACAGAAGAAGGATGGAGAGCCGAAGACATCTGGAGGGGGAAAGGGTAAGTGAACACAGAGAGGCAGAAACAACATAGCCCTGGTGACGCCTTCACGCCTGCTCAGTTAGACTTCCGACCTAGGGAGCTGCAAGACAATAGGTTTGTATGTTAAGCCGTAAGTATGTGCCCATGTGTTACGGCAGCAAGAGAAAACGTGTGGCCATAACGCAGCCAGAAATCGCTTTTAGAGCCAGAACAGCTCTAAATTCTGGGTCTAACACTTCAGCAGCGCATAGTGCCTGGAGCTCCAGAAGGAACACACTTTATGCTCTTCAAACTGGAATCCGGAAGCCCTCCAGGCAGCCTCTGTGGGAATTCTGGGCCGCCCTACATTTACCGCTGCTCTGGCATTTTCTTTACTCCTCTGCACCCAAACCTCTGAGGTTCACACGATCAGCCCTGAAAGAGGACACCGCCAGGCAGCCAGGCAGCAAATATCTGTTTCTGAGCTCCTTTCTGAGACACTTGCTGTGCAGACAGGAGCTCACCCTGCTGGGCTGGGCTGCTGGCACAGCAGAGAGACGGGCTGGCCCAGAAGTGCTGGGCCTCTACCCCAAAGCCCCAGGTTCCCTCTGGAGTTGGATAGACCCAGCTTGCACAAGGGCAGAGGGATACACTAGTGTGTCCTACAGGTAACCATTGGTGACACAGCCATGGGCAGCACTGGGAAAAATAAAAATGTGGCCACTGTGTTCCCTACCACCTGCAACATATTCCCCTTAAGAAGGGATCTGGGTGTGATTCCCAGTGGCTACAATAATTGATGCCTTAAAACATTGCACACTCTCATCACACTTATTCACATGCCCAGGGAAGACAGGACCCTGTAACACGAACCTACAGTTTAAGACCAAAAAGAAAAAAGAAATATGGAATTTTAGGCACCCAATTAGGTGAGAGTAGGGTTATTTGGGTCTCTTTTCTCGGGTTGTCTTTAATAACCACCAATATTCTCCCTGCCTCCCTGCAAATAGAGTCTAACCCAGGCATAAAAATATACACTCCCTTGGGGGAAGAGAGGAAGGAGGAGAGCTGGGAAGAAGGAAAGAGAGATACAAATTGAGGACACAGGCGCTGAACAGGATAATACACTGGCTAAAGCTTGGGAAATGAAACTGTGGGGTTAGAATGTGCTTTGAAGTCTATAGGTGGGAAGAGAGCAGAAAGACGCAGGAGGCAGCCTGGTGGATATGTGGCGTGCACTGAGGCCCTGGTGTTTTCCAGAGCTCCTGTGTGCAGCTAGGTTGTAGTTCCTATCACCAGAACAGAGCCAGGGCCCTGAACACAGCCCACCCACCACTGCTCTTCCTGCAGTTATAAGCTCTGGCGGCCTCCACCTCTCCCTGAATGGGACAGCCAGTGGCCCCGAACAGTGAGGCCTTGAGATGTTCTCCCAACAGCTTCCCAAGTCCTGGAACAGCCTCTCCAGATCGTCTGGGGAATTCCTGACACAAGCCCCACCAGGAGTCCCTGATGAGCCATAAAAATTGATTAGTGTAATTAGATCAGACATACTATGATATTACTACAGTCCCCGCTGCTGTCTTCTTCTTTCATTAATAAAATGCACACCCAGAATGTAATTGTCTAGTTCCATCTTTACTGGCTTTGAATGAGGTCTTGTTGGAGAAGGGATGGGGTGAGCAAATGGGCCTGGCTGTGCCCGGTCCGCCCATGTGCTCTCTCTGCCCCTGTGTACTCCAGACCTGTTGGACCCAAGAGGACGCGCCTGCTGGGCACCAGGCTCCTGGCAGAAGGAAATGTGAACGTGGAAGTTAGAGAACCAAAGCTCACCCTGTCAGTCAGGGACAGCTCACAGGACTCTCCTGGAGCCAAAGGACAGTCCAGCCCAGACAGCATCAGAAGACAGTGAGTTTGACTAGCACAGAAGCTCGAACGGTCTAGAAATAGCAATCCGTGGGACAGTCACTGCAAAGATGTATTTTTGGTTAAACTGTAAACAGCACTATTAGGAAAAGGTCAAACTAGGCTTGGCGCCTGTGGCTCAAGCGGCTAAGGCACCAGCCACATACACCTGAGCTGGTGGGTTCAAATACAGCCCGGGCCCACCAAATAACAATGATGGCTGCAACCAAAAAATAGCCGAGCATTGTGGTGGGCGCCTATAGTCCCAGCTACTTGGGAGGCTGAGGCAGGAGAGAATCACTTGAGCCCAGGAGTTTGAGGTTGCTGTGAGCTATGATGCCACAGCACTCTACCCAGGGTGACAGCTTGAGGCTCTGTCTCAAAAAAAAAAAAAAAAAAGGGTGGCTAATAAAAAAAAAAAAGAAAGAAAAGGTCAAACTAAGAGACTTCACACATCATCAGGGGCCTTCTGTTTAATGAAAAATTACCCATGAGCCTTTGTTCCTCCAACTCTTAGTTTTATGTTCGATGCTCCAAATTTTGGAACTGTCTTCCAATAGTCTACCAAGAATGAAATCCCATTATTTCCTGAACAAAAAACTGAGGCAGGGTGGGAAGTCTACAGGTGGGAAGAGAGCAAGAAAGAAGACTCAAGGACCAGAGCCAGCCGGGCTAGATGGAGCAGGACCTACAGCCACTCCTGCTGTCCTCACGTAGCACACACAGCCACATAACTGTCCAAGAAACCTGGGAGAAGAAAAGTAGACTAGACCTGAGTATTTTACAGAAAAAAAGCCATCCCTGGCTCTCCTCCCTATGGAGGTACCATTTCATGACCTCTGAGATCAGGGGTCCAATTCAAAATATAACAGCAGTGAAAGGACAGGAGAAAAGACAGAGGGATTTTCTTTTGCAAAATCTCACATTATTAACAACCACCCTAACAAGAAGAAGTGACATTTACCAAGCACGCCCAACCTGCCCAGCCCTCTGCTAAGCGTTCCTTTATGCAATTCCATTACTTAATTCTCAGAACAATCCTGCCAGGGAAAGACTGTTGTTGCCCCCATTTTCCAAAGAGGGCTGAGATGGCTACTCCAGGTGGCTCTAAGTCATGGGTCCCACTGCAGTTCTGATGCAGCCCCTGGCACTGGTTTGCAGCCCCAGGCTCCAGGGAGGGACCCAAACCCGTTCCATCCGTTCACGGAGCAGGACGTTACTGAGGCCACAGCACTGCTCCAGCGCTAAACACCTCAGTGAACAGAGCAGGCAGGATCTTTGCTGGCTTTGTGGAGCCTGTTGGTGCTGAGAGATAGACAGTAAACATGAAAATTTAAAAAAATCACACACTCTGCCAAAAATCACATTATAACAAAGATATTTGTACCAGAATGTTTATGCAGCCCAATTCATAATTTCTAAGTCATGGAAAAAGCCCAAGTGCCCATTGATCCACAAATGGATTAATAAATTGTGGTATATGTACACCATGGAATATTATGCAGCCTTAAAGAAAGATGGAGACTTTACCTCTTTCATGTTACATGGATGGAGCTGGAACATATTCTTCTTAGCAAAGTATCCCAAGAATGGAAGAAAAAGTATCCAGTGTACTCAGCCCTACTATGAAACTAAGAATTATGACCCAGTTCACGGTACTTGGTTATGGAAGCCCTACCAAACTCAGGCACCTGCCAGCCTGTTGTTTCTGCTATCTCAGGGTGGCTGTTATTCATTCCAGAGAAAGAAGGGCTGAAAGCCAGGAAGAGAGAAAGAATTTCGGTGCACTTGAAAACAGTATCATTGGGCGGCACCTGTGGCTCAGTGAGCAGGGCGCTGGCCCCATATACCAAGGGTGGCAGGTTCGAACCCGGGCCTGGCCAAACTGCAACAAAAAAATAGCCAGGCGTTGTGGCGGGCGCCTATAATCCCAGCTACTCGGGAGGCTGAGGCAAGAGAATCACCTAAGCCCAAGAGCTGGAGGTTGCTGTGAGCTGTGATACCACAGCCCTTTACCGAGGGTGATAAAGTGAGACTCTATCTCTAAAAAATAAATAAATAAATAAATATAGATACCAGTTTAAAAAAAAAAAAGACAACAGTATCATGGAAAGAGATTTAGGTATTGGTACATTAGTATTTGAAACTGACAAATAGTTCAAGAAACTAGTTCAGATAGCTAACTACTAGCAAGTAGTTCAGAAACCTACCAAGTTTTTAAGGGAACTAGATACCAAAGAAAACACTAGCAAGCCTAAAGACCTGTAAGGGGGAAGCTCATGCCAGTTGGAAGCAGACATACCCCCCATGCCCTCCTCAGATGTGACACGGGGTGGGGGGGCAAGGAAGGAAGAGCCTCCCAGAGGGTAGGCAGAAACTCTGCAGAACCGCAGATAGGACATCTGTCCCAGAGAGCAGAAGAAAGTCTCCTCTGGGAGTGTCCCCACTCGCAGGGTGGAGCTTCCTGACCTTGCCTGCCAATAGCTTCATCCTGTCCTTGGTTGTGGTGTGGCTGCCTATTGACGCTGCCCCGTCAACGTCCTCTTCTTGTTGCCCCATTGCACCTGGAAGGTAGGTGAGTTACAACTAGATAAGTTTCCAGACCTTGAGAAACCACGCAAAGGCCAGAGTGGATGAGCCAGTTCTGCAGAGAGAGCAGGACAGATATTTGGTGACCAGAGGGCGGCCACGTAGGGTGGTAGCGTTTGCCAGTTGCCACCAGCATCCAGCGGTCTCTTGGGATGAAAGGTGACCACGTACGTGAGTGGAAGTGTGACCGGTGGACATGAGTGGAAGTGGTAGGCGTCTTTTCCAGACCACAGCTTCTAAGAAGTGTCTGTGCCCCTCTCCACTCCCTTCCTCCCTCCACCACCTAGAGAAAGAGGCAGCAAGGGCACAGGGGACACTTGGACCCTTACAAAGGGTGCTCCTGCATCACCGTGGGGTGGAGCGCCACCTGCTGGTCAGAGATGCACTCGGCCTGCTAACAGGCGCGAGAAAGGAACTTCCGCGGCAGGTGTTCCCTCGCCTAGCGCGGTCAGCCCTCTGTTCCCGCGGGTCCCACATCTATAGATTCAACCAAATTCAGATCAAAAATAGTCAGAAAATAAACAACAAAAATAATAATATAGCAATAAAAACAATCCAAACAAAAACATACGGGGTAACAACAATTCACATAGCATCCGGATACCAGGTATTACAGGTAGCCTACAGGAAGGTGGCGTTAGGTGCGAATACCACACCGTCTTATCTAAGAGAGCATCTGCGATCTTGGCATCCAAGGGGGATCCTGGAACTACCCCCGGATACTCAAGGACCCCTTCACGTGCAGCCGCCCAAAGTGGGGAAGAGGCCGACCTCCTCCGACAGGAGACGCCATGACATTATGAAATAAGCAAGCCCCAGCTCAGTATTTAATTCTAGAATCACCCCTGTGCCGAGCACATGTCAGGGGACTTTCCTGAACAAGATGGGTCCATTGCAGAAGTGTGGGGTTCAAACTTGCCCCAACTTAGGGGTGCAGCAGTGGGGGCCCCCAGGGCTAAGTGGATGGGGCTCCAGACAATGCCTCCACCTTATGCAGAATTGTCTGGGCTGGCTTGTTAGGTAGCTGTGCGCTCCCAAGTAAATCTGAGAGAACGAGAACATCTGGGGTGTGCTGATACAAAGGCAGGCTCCTCTGAGAACGTTCGTGTTTGCCTTGGACTCTCAAATGCGTCCCCTTCTCTTGGGCCCACTCACCCCACGCTGCCCGGGTGAGCAAGAATTCAACCTGACAATGGACTCTGAGCATGCGCTCATCCTATCACCCCAGCCCGCCGGGGAAGGCACTCACAGTGCAGAGGACTCAGGTGGGCTGCAAGTCCTGCCAAAGCCTCGCTGCCTGACCCAATTAACCGCCGGACCCTGTCAAACAGGCAGCGTTTTTCCCTTTGGTGCAAATAACAAAACTGAGGGCAGAGAGGTTTCTAACTTGCCAGAGGGCCCACTGCCAGGAAGCGCAGCCAGAGTCGCAACCCATACCCAGCGATTACAAAGCCTTTCCCTCCAACCACAGGCCACGCCCACGTAGGCTCCATCTACCCAGCGGTGCCCTCTCTGCGCCCCGGGGGCCCTCACCACACTCTATGACCTCCAGAACTGGGAGGCGCTCCTTTCCCCAACTCCTGGGGGGGCTGCTCCGGGAGGTGGTGCCCACAGCTGGGGCGAGGGTGGCTCCTGAGCCTGTGGGACCCCATTCCCCCACAGCAGCTTGCTCATCTCGCCCTCTGAGGGGTGCTTGGCAGATCTTCACACATAAATGTCTTAAATACCCACTATGCTTTAAAATAAATAGGCCTATTTTTATATCTGGGTACGGAGCCATTTCAAACATTACCCAAGGACTCTGGAGAAACCACCCTCACCCCACTGTCTACTGGTTTGTGTTTCCATCCTTCCTTCTATCCTTCCTTCCTCTATTTTATTTTAGTTATTTTAAATCTCTTCTGATTCCAATCTGTCTAAATGCTCAAGCAAAGTAAACTAGTTATAATGGAGAAATTCCTGCATAAAGAAAATAAAAATCATTTGAAAGTCAAAAATTATGTTATTGTCCACTCTTCTACATTGCCCATGAGCAATTATGGAGCAAGGTTTCACTGAGAATGGGAATTCCTAATCTTTGCAGTGTTACAGTTGATGGAACAGTCAGGTACACAGATTTGTGCCAGGGTTACCTCTATGGGACATGCACAGGGGTAGCTGTCATCATCCTCATTTAACTGCTGACAAAACTGAGTCTCAAATGTATTAAGTAAATTCCTTGAGGGGGTACAAGATGGCTAAAGGAAATAAAAGACATTTCCTGAAGACTGTGGGCCCCAGGCTCAGGGATGGTTAGGGTTAGGGCTGTGGGTTAGCCCACTGTCCCCTCCTCCCAGCGTGACTTTTCCTGGCACAGGAAAGCTGGCCGGGCAGGACTCCTTCCTGTGTTCTCTGGGTGTCCTCTTAAGCCTGTGCTCTCCTTCCACATTCTCTTGACAGAAAATGAAATTAGAGGTGGTTTTTTCACTTCAATTAAGACCTATTCTGTGTACTTCTCCATCTTACAGATGGAACAATTGTGACCGGAAAGTAGTTTTCCCCTAAGACCGGTCCAGTGAATTGCTCCAAGCGTCATCACTTTGAAAGGATATTTACTGTGTCCCAGAATGACACCTTGACCTTGGCCTCTAGGAGACACCATCTACCCGACACCCATCTCCTCCACTCTGCACCATGAAGGCCCAGCTCAAAGCCTGGAGCAAGATCAAAAGTTTTAGCAGCAAAACCCTCTGCTACGTGATTCATTTGAATGGCACTGGGCAACGTGAGAATAAATTTCAGAGTTTGGGGCCCATGACGGAACTCAGAAGTGGGCTTGTGTTGGAATATTAATGTCAGGGGTGGGAATGGAAGGGATGAGGCAGAGAAAGGGACCAAGGGAAAGAGAGCTGTCTATGTCTGTCAGGTGCCAGCTCCAGAGCAATAGAGATATACTGGGAGTTCAATTTCTGTTTGCCTGAGCCAGGGAGAAAATCTAATTAAATATGGTGTCTGAGTTTGGAGAAGCTGGGATGGGGCTAGAATATAAAGTGTGGCAGCTACCCATAGATCAGAGGGCAATATTAATAAACCCACAGAAAGGGACAGCAGGATCTGCCGGTGGTATTGATAAAAATGCAACGCTAAAACAAAGCTGGCTGGGAATATTGCATGATAATGCTGATAAAAGCACACCAGGGACGCCGCCCCCACTGCCATGGCCCCAGGACCGCTACGCGAGGAGGCTGGGTGCATGGTGGCTGGTCCCCTTTGTTCTTCCTCCATCTCCCCCTCTCCACCCTGACCGTGGGCCACTTCTGTTTCCCATGACCACGCCAACGCAGCATCGATGAGCTTTTCCGAGAAGGACGGAAGCCGAGACAGGAGATGAAGAATGGACAAGAGGAATCAGCGAGTCTCCGTGTCAGCAGACAGCATTTGGAGAAGGAAGAAATTATAATAAAGGATACAGAATTCCTTTCTTTTTTTTTTTTTTTTTTTTTTGACGTTTTGGCTGGGACGGGGTTTGAACCCATCACCCTCAGTATATGGGATGGGCACCCTACTCCCTGAGCCACAGGCACCACCCCCAGAATTCCTTTCTTTGCAAACTTCGAGAAAGAGATAGCTGCATATTTGGCTCAAGTAGAGAAGAGTCTTGCTGGGAGGCTGAGGGCTGCCTCTGGAAATATTCTTTGCTAAGCTGCTCATCACATGGTAGACACTTTTAAAATTTCCTAGCCTTCTGACACTTCCAAAATCAAAGGCGGAGCCCTGGGGATTTGCATTTGTCAAGGAACCCTAGGAATCCTCGACAGTGTAGGCCAGTGAGATTTCAGGGTGAAATCCCTGGAGGCCAGCTGCTGCTTCTTCCCAGTTCCTCTGTCTTCTCACGAACCATTGCTGAAAGGGATGACCGTGGGGGGACTTTTCCTGGTGGGTGTAAGCACTGTCACCTGCAGCCCTCCCCTCCCTGCACCTCGGTCTTTCACAGAGGCCACCATCACTGTTACAGCGAGGTCCTCAGATCTCAGCTGAACTATGTTATTCTTTTGTCATCTGTCCTTAATTGCCATCAGCTGGTACATTATGTTTTTGCCTTATTTTCCCAAGCTTTCTGCACTATAGCTAGCATCTGCCTAGAGTATTTCCAGCAACTTTTTATTGTGAGAAATCTGTTCGGTCTATAATGCTACATTGTTTTCCAAGGACTGTGTGTGTGACCACAACAACAGCAGTGGCTGTAACAAGTCCATTTCAGCTTTGAATCTAAACTTTGACTTCCTTCTACCGCCTCCCCACACCTGACCTTCACAGACACACCCTCTTCTTAGGAACTGAATTAGAATCAGAAGGTTTAAGTTGGAAGCCCGTCTCCAATATTCAGTGCATTAACCTCTCTGAATTCTCTGAGTTGCTTTTTCTGAGGGGGGAATAATTAAATGGGAATAATAATAATTTCCACCACTCTGTGTGGGATGTGAGGATTAAGTGAGACCATCTACAAGGAAAGGGCTCTTCAAGTTCGGAGACTTCTCTGGCCACACACCTAAGCAAATGGAAATGCATTCCCCCACTCAGGAGAAGCCTAATAGTTGTGAGAGCAGCTTACGTTGGGATCATGCGCTGTTAACTTCACTCAGCCCTTATCAAACAAGCCTTTGGATCTTGACAATATCTTATGAGGCTTGGCAGCGCTGTTTTCATTGTATAGATGAGAAAACTGGATCCCAGAGACCAAAGAAAGACCTTTTCAGAGGCATAGCTGACCACGTCCTGTAGCTACTGCCTTAGATTTTCACTGCAGGGAGAAGATTTCACCACGGCCTGGCCAGAGCTGGACCCCGCCACCCTGACCTGGACCCCCTCGTCAGTGCCAGTGGGGCCATCAGCTCTCACTGTCCACACTAGGGGTGTTGCCTTGTCCTAGGGGCTCAGCTTCTCTCAATTCAATTTCCTGCCCCCTCTATACTCAGTGTTCTGTCTGCTTCCCCCCCACCCCACTCAACAGCTGTGTCATGGACAGGACTGGCCCCCTTGTGCCCCGGGACTTTAGCACCTACTGTTCCCTCTGGCTGGAACTCCTTCCCCGGATAGCCATGGCCCACTGCCTCACCTCACTGGGGTCCTTCCTCCAATGCCATGTCCACAGCAAGGCCATCAGTGTCCAGTGTTATACAAAAGAGCAAGTCCCAGTCATCCCCTCAGCTTTCTGCTTTACTGCCAGCCTCCTGTCTACCATCTACCTATAAATCTGCTTGCTGTCTACCCCTACCAGAACGTGAGGCTTCCTCCTACCAACTCCTGTAACTTCAGAGCCTGGAAGAGTGCACAAATGTTCATCAGTTCATCCAATAGTTCATAATTTTTCAGATGAGTCTCAGAGAGATCAGACCACTTGCCCTAGACTTGATTACATATCTAGGAAGTAACAGAGCTGGGGCCTCAAGTACAATGTTCTAATTATATTCTGAAGACATACAATCTGGGGTAACCAGGATACAAAGAAGACTCCCATGATCAAACACATCCTGCAGAGACCACGGAGTCCAGTTCCACTGCAGCCAGGACTCACTTGTGCCCAGCAGTACTTAGGGCACCCAATGGTTAGGAAGACAGGAGGGAGCCAGACTTGTCACATTCAAGGGATCAACATGCCCTGGGCCCCTCAAGAACGACCTGGTAGGCAGACCCTCCTCTACAGGAATTCTTCTCCCCTTCAGCCAAAGGCTGTAGGAGTGGAAGATTTACCTGTACTCTCTCTCTCTCTGTACCCTGATCACGAGGGTTTATTCCTAGCAATGGAGCAGACCTACAAAGGGGACTGTGATACTGAAGGTGAGGCTTGTGGGAAGACAGAGAGAAGAGATGATGACAGCTAACAGATGGATGATAGGTAGGTGACAGGTGACAAGGGGAAAGATGAGAGAGAAAGAGAAGGTACTGAGAGAGAAAAACAGAAAGAGGGGAGAGACAAGGGGAATCAGAGGGTAGGGTGGAGAGAGAGACTAGCAGACAGAAAGGCAGAGAGGGAAACAGAGGCAGAGGAAGGGAGAGCTAGAGAGACAGGTGCAGGGAGGCCCACAAGGGAGGGAAACTAGAAAGCTGGCTTCTGCCCGTCCTCACTTGCAGTCTTCACGGCCCCTTGAAGGGCCTTTTGTGTTCTGCAACAGGTACCTAGGACAATCCCGAAAGCTCCCCTCTGAGACTGCCAATCGCTACAGAAACTGTCACCAGGGTGATTGTGGGAGAGATGCTTTCTGCAGCCAGGTTGTGTTCAGAGAAGCCTCCTCACCCCCCTGGCAGAATTCCATTCAGGGGAGAAAACACACAGTTTGTAGGCCAGAATGTGTGGGCCTCCATGGGGGAAGAGGGTGGGCCATGGAAGGACGGAAGTATTAGAAATACAGACAAGAATGGAGACTTTACATCCTTCGTATTAACCTGGATGGAAGTGGAAGACATTATTCTTAGTAAAGCATCACAAGAATGGAGAAGCATGAATCCTATGTACTCAATTTTGATATGAGGACAATTAATGACAATTATGGTTACGGGGGAGGAAGCAGAAAGTGGGATGGAGGGAGGGGGATGGGGCCTTGGTGTGTGTCACACTTTATGGAGGCAAGACATGATTGCAAGAGGGACTTTACCTAACAATTGCAATCAGTGTAACCTGGCTTATTGTACCCTCAATGAATCCCCAACAATAAAAAAAAAAAAAGAAATACAGACAGGATGTTGCCATCAGCCTGGGCCTGAAAATACAACAGGTAAATCAGTTGGCACATCAGGGGTCTGGTTTCGGCTACACTGAATCAGGCCAGCCTTTAATGAATACCCACTGAGGGTAGACAAGACCCAGATCTTGTCCTAAAGGATCATACAGTGTAGTGAGTCTGACAGGCTTAAAGATGAGGGAGAAAAAATGATTGAAAGATATAAAGAGATGATGCTGACTGTATGGACAGGGAGACATGGAAATAAACTTAATCTTGTTGGGGAGCTGGGAGTAAGGAGAAAAAGGACATATCTTAACGGAGGGTGTGGTGTACGAACTGAGTCATAAAGGGCAGGTGGAAGGTTCAAGCAGACCACAGGGGAGGTCTGCGTCCAGCCTGCAGAACGGGCACTCACCAGCAGAAAGAAGGGGGCCACCAGCCCACCCCACAGAGTGTTGCAGAGCCAGGGTCCTCCCTCTCTGGGACAGATGAGGTTTCTCTGGAGCTAGGTGATCATCTACATCAACTCCAGGGAGTACAAAGATGCACAAACTACGTGAAGAGAGATACAAGCATGTCGTCTCTGCCCACTGCTTACCAAGGAAGGGAACGCACTAGTACCCATATTCCAAACTGAACTTGCTGATGCAAACCGTCAAGTTCCTAGGGCTGAAATGAGGAGAGGTCTCAGTCTTAGGGACCTGGCAAGGAAGTTGCCTTCTCCTGTCCCATTATAGAAAGAAAAGTGAAGCATCTCTGCCCATTAGGAATTTAAGTTTGTTCATTTCTCTGAGTGTTCTCTCTGCTCCTTCGAAGCCCAGGGTAGAGGATGCTTCTATTGAAATGTAGCTTTTCTATTTTTTACCAAAAATGTCCCCCCAGAGTAGGAAGGAAGGGGAAACTACTTCAGCACCGCCTACTGGTAGCTACATTTATCAGGGCACTTAATATGTGTGCAGAACTCTGGTAAAAGCTATGCATACATTTGCTCTGTCCCTGCCCACTGGACATTTTTATTCCTATATTACTTACGAGCTCAGAGAAGTGAAATGGCTTGTCCAAGGCCACACAGCCAATCCAAATCAACATAATGTACTGAGTGTGTACCATGTACCAGGCACTGGATGACTTCCTGAGACCTTTGGCACAAGCCCAGCATGAGGCTGGGGGCACAAGCGGGCCTCAGAGCACTAGACCTAGCAGTGAGTGGTCTAACACCAAGGTCATGGCCAGGCCCCCCACACAGGAGAGAGTGAAAATATTGGGCGAACTACAACACCCTTCCGCACTCCAGCCCCTTCCATTGATCTTGGCAGGAGTGCTGGGGTTTAGACACAACGAATGCCCTGCCCCTTCTCTCTGGAGCACATAGATAGAACTGAGTGGCCACCAGCTCTGGCCAGGGTCTGTGCTGAGGAGCTGTACTCATCTAATGCCACAACAACACCGAAAGAAGGATATTATCAGCTCACAGATGGAAAAGCCCAAGTCTAGAGACACTAAGCGACTTAAGCACCACCACCCAGCTTGGGGAAGGCACAGCCACACGGATACAGTCCTGCTGCCTCCATCAATGCCTCCTCCCACGTCCCACATGGCTCCCAGAATGCTGGCCACCAGCCCTGAGAACGTGACCCCAAAAGGGAACAAACTCAAAGAAAAGCACCTTTTTATTTCTCACTTCACAAGCCATCATTTGACCCTGACGTCAGGAGCCCCAGGGTGGTGAAATGTGCGTGCACCTGCGCACGCGCCCTTGCGTGCATATTTCTGCAACCTGAGTGATGACATTGTCCTGATAAGACCCAGAGAAAAGCCACACCAATGCTGGTGGCTGGGTCTCCCCGCTGCAGGATGCAGAAACAAGCCCTGCATGAAGCAGGCTGCATAAAGGTGAGGGAGCCAGGACAGGGCTGGGGAAGGGTGGGCTCAGTAAAAGCTGAAGAAGATTCCAGGGTGCCTGTGGGATAACGCTGCTTCGCTCCCTTTTGTTAGTTCTCCAGACCAGTGTAAGGCAGGACACCTGGAGGTCACAGGGATAACCAGCAAAAGATGTTCCCCAAGACCAGGCGAAGGGCAGCTGAAGCAGGCGGAGTGTTCACCTCCTGATCTAATCATGGCGTTGCCAAGCTCTTTTCTACTAAGAAAAGCAGCAGTTTTTTATCCATATCTCACTACTGACCTGAGAATAGCTGTCTCAAGACCACCAGGATGGGAGTGATAAAAAATACAGGTTCCTGGTTCCATCGCAAACCTACCAAATGAAACAGGGTGGTACCCAATCACCTGCATTCTTAACAAAACCCTCCTCAGAGGGACTCTGATTCCAGGACAGTTGGACAAGTGCTGCTTTATCTCAGCCTTTGAAGAATTAGACACAGAACTTAGGTCTCCAAAGGGTGTTCTGGAAGTCCTGGGGCTGCTCCTCTGTCCACACCTCCCCTGTGTGTATTCCAGCCTCATAAAAGGCATCCTCGCTGGCTCAAGAAGCCCAGAGTGGTCAGCAGGCAGGAACTGTGGCTTTATAGAGCAACGGGGTAAATTCACTTTCCCAGACAGTGAATTCTGCGGCCAAAACGTGGGAAGCACCTCTTCCCCCATTACAGAATAAATAGAAGGTCCACTGTCCTCTGTTCACTCCCCAATCCTGGAGTCAGTTCTGCTGGGGGTGGGTAGAGGAGCTTATCCCTACTGGAAGGACAAGCAGAGAGCTAGCTGCAGGCACTAATGGGAGTGTTGGTGGTTTGTGCATCATGTATTTGGTGGAAAATATCAGCCATCAGCAGCTTTGGATGGAGCCCGTGGGGGGGGGGAGGGCACCCTCTAGGCCTGGCTACTGGTACCACTGGATCAACAGCGTCATCTGCTGGCCACAGGGCGCCATGCCACCCTCTCTGGGTCTAGGCCCCAGGCCAGCCTCTCCTCAGTGGGCACATAGACCCAGAAGGGTCCTGAGTCCCCCAGGTTCCCTAGGAAGTATCTCTTCCGAGATCATAGAGCTGGGACTCTGGTTCTCCCTTGAAAACGTGCAGACCCAGAGCTTCCCAAGCATGAATCTGACAGCACGCCCCCTGCCACACTGGCTCCCAAACGCACACCCAATATTTTCATTTTTCCTAAATGTTTGTCTATGGTTCCTTAGCATCTTTAGAAGCCCCCACAATCTTCTGCCTTCCAGTACAATCCCTAAGAGGGCAGTGACTCTTTCTTTCTGGACTGGCCAGATCACCAAAGCTTACCAGTGTTTCTAGTGTGAGGAGTAACAGCCAGCAGCCATCAAGCCAGAAAGGGCTGGCTCTGTGATGCCTCTTCCTGGCCACCCGCGCTGAGGGCTCACCAAGTGCCCTCGCTGCGTGTGCTGCCCCTCCACGTTCTCTCTCTCTTGATCTTCACAAGTTCCCCGGGAAATGAGGAAATGGAATTACACAGGGCAAGCAATTCGCTCCGGATCACGCAGCCACTAAATGGTAGCACCAGTATTCCAGCCCAGGTGATCTCAAGTTAGAACCTTCAGGCTTAGCAGTCCTACAGCACGGCACCCAGGAAAAGGCCTCGTGCGCATGCTATCAGTGAGCTCAGGCTCTGTGCTGAAGGCCAGCCACGTCCAGCACCCTCCTTATGCTGGGGGCATTCCATACCCGCCCTTCCCTGTCCGGCAAACCAGGCTCCCTGGCATGATCCATTCAGCGTTCATTTGGAGGACCTCCAGGTGCACCCACAAAGAGGTGCCATGAGAAGACACCAAGAATGATGGTCCTAGGAGGGTGGACGCTCACAGAACTGAAAAGAGTGGTTCAAACTGGTTGCACAAACTTGGGACCCATCCAGTTGTGTATTTGTTCCACGATTTTTTTCTGACCCTGTCTCAGTCTGTCACCCTGGGTAGAATGTCTTGGCATCATAGCTCCCAGCAACCTCAAACTTCTGGGCTCAAGAGATCCCCTTGCCTCAGCCTCCCCAGTAGCTGGACTACAGGCACTGGCCACAATGTCCCTCTCGTTTTTCTATCTTTAGTGGAGATGGGGTCTCCCTTTTGAAGGCTGATCTCCATCTCCTGAGCTCCGGCAATCCTTACAAGCGTGAGCGACCACGCCCGGCCCCACAAATATATATTGAGCACTTGTTCTGGGTGCTGTGCAGGAGGGAAAGGGTACCCTGGAAACTGCAGTAAACTAGGGGGCTCTGCCCTGCCCTCCAGGAGGGCACATTCTAACAGTGGAGACCATCTTCAAATAAAAAAGGGGGGGGGGCAAATAATCACAAACAGCATTGTGCTAAGTGGACTGCTAGCAAACTTGCTGGTCTGGAACTTCTCCACTAACTGCCCCCCACCCCTTTACTATCTCCTGGAAGACTCTGCCATGTCCTTCCCCACCCCAGCCAAACACACTGGCTGGGGGCCTTCTGGCTGAAGCCCTTGACCTCCGCCCTTCTCCATAGACCACAAGGGTGCCCTCCTGGTTCGCTTGCACCCAGGTGCCTCTGGTCCAGTGAGTGGTCTGAGAACAAGCTCCAAGGCCCAGGCAGCGGCGAGGGCGCGGGAGCCGGGCTGCGGGAGGGGAGCGTCCCGGGGCTGGGGCCTGGGGCCCGCCGCTCTCCGTTCCGGCTGGCTGCAGCAAAGTTTCCCAACTCGCGAGGAGCAGCTGCTGCTTGCTGTTGCCTTTGTTTTTCCTCTCTCAGAATGGAAAATGAATTTCAGCATCGCCGCGGAGCTTGCCAAGTAATTGGAAAACATGTCGAACAATGTGTCTGGGTGCTCGGCAGAGGCGGGGTGGCTTCCTTGCCTTGTCCCTGGAGGAGGGGTCGGTGCCAGTGCCCTCCCCAGGTCTCTAAGCCGCGGGGGCTCCCACCACGTCCTGGAAGGGAGAAGCTGCAGAAGCCCAGTGGCTGGGGAAGGGGGACCCTTGGGAACCAGGGCGTTAGAGCGGTGAGGAGCGGACAGAGGCAGGGCCCATCCTGGTGGGGTGGGTGCTCTCAGGGCACTGCTGAGTCCGGGACAGGGGACTGGGCTCCTGGAGGCTCACCCTACTCTGCACCCCGCGGCACCCTGGTGTGGAGTCCCAGACTCTTCCCCACCTCAGCGCTTGGGCTCCACCTGTGTCTGGGCCTGCACACCTGCCGGGGCAGCCTCACCTCAGGCTAGGGCCCTCTCCTGGCCGAGACCAGCCCCACCCCGCTCTCACGGTTTGGCTGGGTGACTTACCTCCTCCTCTGGGGAAGGAATGAAGCCCACCCACCCCAGATGGATATCCCAAGACATTGGCTATGTCTTCACCCTAGGAATCCCCACAACCCTGGGTACAATCCATTAGCAGCATTTACCTTAAGTCCCCCACCCCGAATGCCTCTCCGTAGTGACACAGGAGGCCGCTGCTCAACAGCAGATGTGAACAAACTCGTTTCCCCTGATGTTCCAAGCTCAGCTTTGCCTGGAGGAGCTTCTTCTGAGAGACATTGGGAGGCCAAGGCTGGGTCTAGGTCCCTGTCTCTGCCTAGAATTAGCAAGGCCCCATTAGGAAGTGACACATAACTGGATGACGAGGACTAGCCAGCATCCCCTATCCCCACCACCACCACTGGCACCATCACCAAGAAGTCCCCTGCTGAGACCTTCACCTCTGACATGCCTGAACCAGCTCCCTGCCCACCTGCCCACCCCCAGCTCCCAGCCCTCCTCTCTAGAGAATCCATGACCCACAAAGCCTTCATTAGCTCTTTCTGCTCCATTTAACTACACAAATGGCTTGGTCACAGCTGACTGGTCCCAAATTTGCCAGTGATTTTCTTTTAATTTACCATGGCTTAGTCCCCCTGTAATACAGGTAGAGAAGGCATATTTGTTTCCAAACTCCCCTCCTGGGGTTAATCATGCACAGAACAAAACTCCGTTTGAGCCACTTAATGATTTCATTTCTACCGTAGGTTTGACCGAGCTGTGGCTATAATACTAATGTAGATCCCTCTCTCCCAAAACTCCAGATGTGAATGTGAGGGAGGAAGCTCAGGGCCCCTCAGCATCTGTCTCAGACAGTGCTGTCTCAGAAAGTGCTCCCCCACTTTCCTTGGGCACATCTTCCATCCTTTGGAAAGCCTTGCCTGGCCCATAGGGTCCTCTTCCATCCTCCTTTCCTCTGGATCCCTGCCAGATCTCATGGGGTTATTGGGCACCCACCTACATGTGTGCACCGGTTCACCTCTCAGCCTCTCCTGCCATACCCGCCCCCCCCCGCCACCTCACCCCACCCACCATTCCCAGAATCCCAGTCAGTCAGGTACGCAGGCAAAATTCCCTAACCATCCTTCATGCCTCCCCATGGCGCTCCTTTTGCCTGGAAGACCACTCCTCCCTTGCCAGAACCTAGCAAATCCTCTGAGACTCTCCTTAAACATCTCTTCCTTTAAGAATCTGCTGATACTTTTTCTTTTAATCAGAGAAAATCACTCCCTCCTTTCCTCTACCATGTATACTCCCTCTTTTGGTTTATTTTCACACTCTATTTCCTTATTTGCCTGCATGTCAGCCCCTCCACCACTCAGCTCCTCAAGCATGTACCAGGCTACTCACCTGTGTCCCCACACTCCTAGCACTGCCCTGGTGCTGGGCAAAAGTGCTCAATTTGTGTTCCCTGAAGGAATAGCCCCTGTGTCGTTCATGCATGTATATGTGAACTGTTTTTATAATGATGATACTCAAAAGCATTTCATCTGTTGAGGCTCCCCACATGGTGCTAAAATCTATACCCAGCCCTGCACGCAGAAGCTGACTCAAAGTAAAGACCAGGTCACCTTCAGGAAATCTGTTTTCACATGCAAATGGCACCATCTGGTGGTTTCCAGCAAAACAGCCTGTCAGTGGGCCATTGTGGAGAGAGCCTCCTCCCTTGGCCAGCCTCCTGCAGACCCTGGATTCTCTGGAGGGTGTGCCCAGAGCAGCCTGTGCTCTAGCTTCCAAAGAACCCTGAGTGAGGGGCTGCGATGGTGCAGTCACCTTCGGGACTCTGAGAAAAACCTGCTCACTTCTCCTCTGTCCCTCCCTCAGCCTGCAAGCTCCAGCCCGCCTACCGCCTGCCCCTCCAAACAGGCCGGACAGTTTCCCAGCCAGTAGCTCTTATGTGTGTGTCACTTCTTCACCGGAACATTCTCCATGTCCCACCTCAACCCACACCTGCCAGCCCAACCCCAAACTGAGCTCGTCTGGGCCTGCCTGCCTTAGGTGATGACTCCATCCCCCAACTTTACCCCCAGGACCTCACTTCCCCTCCATTCTTCATATGCCATATCTGGCCAGGTCATCAGTCCTGTCTCAGACCCATGCACAAATGTCCAGGGGACCCCTGCTGGGCTCCCTGTGGTCACCCTTTGCCACCGTCTCACTCCACAGGTAAAAGGACTTTATGTTCAAATATTTCCGTATATCCTGTCTCTGTCCCTGCTGGGATGAGCTAGGGATCTCCACACCCCATATGGCTGGCCCTGACACCCTCCTGCTCCCCCACCCAGCCAGAGTAGCCTTCCTCTGTGAGGCCAGGCTTCTCCCCACACTCAGAGCCCTCTTGCCACTGCCCAGAGCTGCTCTCTGGCCCCTTTGCCTGGGTGTCTCCTTCTCACCCTGTCCTCCCTCAGCCACTCCCACTGGAGCAAGCAGGTGAAGGGAAGCATGGAGGAGCAAAGGGTGAGGAGAGGGAAATCCCAGGTGGCCTGTCCTACCTCAGCCCACCACCTCCCTTCCCTATAAGGTATCTAGCCAGACCACAGATAACACCAACCAAAATGCTGCTTCACCCCAGCTCAGCTGTGCAGGGCAGTAGTGAAGGGCACTAGCTGTGGCATGGGACCATCTGGATTCAAATCCTAACCATGCCATTTAATAGCTGTGATACATCAGGAAAGCTGCTTAACCTCTCTGAGCTTCCTGTTCCTCTTTTGCAAGATGGGGGGTGGAGAGATGATTTAAAACTGAAAAAAGAAATTTTACCTGACATTTCAGGTAAGATAATCAGGTAAAATTTCCATGATACGTAGTGGTTCTCCTTTGTAGTAGTTAGGAAAATTGTGACTCGGTTTATTTAAAATTCACTTCCCCAGTCAAAATGAAAGTTCCACTAGGTCAAGGACAGGGTGGGTTCTATTTACTACCACATTCATGGAGCCCATCCCAAGCCCTCACATGATATAACAAAGTGGCTGAAAAGGGAGGCTTTAAGGTCAGAAAGACAGGCTGGGATTCTAACACTCTGCAATCACCAAAGTGATTTTGGTCAAGTTATTAACTTTCTTGGTCTTGTGTTGTCACCTCTATGATAATAATATCTATATCAAAGGCTGCTTGGAGTAAACACTCGAACACATTTAAAGTCCTTAGATAAGACCAGGAACATAGTACGTGCTCAGTAAACATTAGCTGTTATTCTCATAAACAGTAAATACTTGAATGAGAGTTCCTGTGTTTAGTCTGATGTGTAAAAAGCCTGGAAGTCATCACTCCCATCCTCACAAGAATAAAAAGCTGAATAAACTAGATATTCATGACTCCTCTTGTATCTGTTAGAGAACTGAACTCACAAGGCAAACCACTGTCCTTAAAATTGGAGAGACAGAGGGTGGATACAGAGAATCACAACTTCCCAGAGCGGAAGAGCAGGTGTATAAACTTCCAGAGGAACCAGTGCTGATCAGGAAAACCTGAATTATAACTCACAAATTACCATAAACTAAATGTGGACAAACTTGATGGTTTAAGATTCAAGAGGGCCTAGTCATGGAGGGGGTGTGTTCCCACACTTTCAGGAATTTTAATTCCAGGAGCTCTGCTAGGTTTCACAGTGAAGGCTGAAGAAAAATCCTTTCCTGCTTCCCAAGGGAGAAGTGGAAAATAGCCATTTTTAGATAGGTCCAGAGCATTCTTCTTCTCCTTAACGAAAGCCTGCCCTCAAGATTTCGCCAGAGCCAAAGCAGTCTGGGAGGAGAGAAATATCCAGCTGCAGCCCCTGTCCACTAGCCTTGCTATATTTCTTCTTCTTACCTTTTCTAAAGTTAGAGTGAGGGGTGAGGGCTGAGAAGCTGAGAAGCTGAGGTCACAGCCCAAGGGCACAGGTTCCCTAAGTACTGAGACTGAATCTTCCAACTATAGAACACTTCTCCTCCTATATAACAACAGGGAATTGCACTGAAATAACTGTATACCTCATGCTCTGTTTAAGAAGGAGTCCCTAGGGAAACCTGAAGACAACAGGGAAGATGAAAACAAGAATATTAGAGCAAATCTTATCTCTGACACAGCTACAGCAAATAGTGAACAGTCTTACTCCTAGCCTCACACTAAAAACGTATTTACCTTTATCTGTACATCATTTCTGGCTTTCAATACAAAATCACAAGGTTTGTTATAAGGCAAAAAATACGGTTTGAAGAGAAAAGGCAAGCATGAAAACCACACTCAAATATGGCTAGAAATTTAAAACAATTATAATAAATATGCTAAGGCTGTAATGTAGAAAGTGAAAAACATACAAAAACAGGTAATGTAAGCAGAGAGGTGGAAACTCTTAGAAAAAATACAAAGAAAATGCCAAATATGTTTTTTAAATACTATACAAAAAGAATATCTTCAAAGGGACCATCAGTAGATTGGACAAGGCTGAGGAAAGACTCAAGGGGCTTCAAGAAATGTCAATAAAGTACCCAAACTGAAAAGCAAAGAGGGAAAAAAATAAAAAGTGAAACAGATTTTCCAAAAACTGTGGGACAGTTACAAAAGGTGTAATGGTAATACTAGAAAAAGAATAAAAAGAGAAAGAAACATAAAAGGATTTGAAGTAATAATAACTGAGTATTTTCCTAAATTAATGACAGGCACCAAACAACAGACCTAGGAATCTCAGAGAACAGCAAGCAAGATAAATGAGGGTTAAAAAAAAAAAAAAAATCTACACCTAATCTGATCATATTCAAACTGCAGAAAATCAAAGACAAATAAAATATCTTAAAAGAACTCAGAGAAAGGAAAAAACATGTTACCTATAGAGGAGCAAGTAACCTTGGATAATAAAAATTGCATCCAACTTCTCCTCAGAGAATCATGCAAGCAAGATGAAAACACAGTGAAATATTTGAGTATTGAAAGGAAAAACATGCCAACCTAGAATCTATATCCTGAAAAATTATTCTCCAAAAGTAAAGGAAAAATATGACTTTCTCAGACAATCAAAAATTGAGGAAATGAGGGAAATTTTCACTAGTATATTTGCTTTACAAAAAAAAAAAAATGTTAAAAGAGGTTCTTCAAAGAGAAGGGAAGAGGTTATCAGTCAGAAAACCAGAGCTACATAAAGAAAAGAGTGTTGGGCGGCATCTGTGGCTCAAAAGAGTAGGGCGCTGGCCCCATATACCGGAGGTGGCAAGTTCAAACCCAGCCCCAGCCAAAAAGGGGAAAGAGAGAAAAGAAAGAAAGAAAGAGAAGGAAAGAGGGAGGGAGGGAGGGAGGGAGGGAGGGAGGGAGGGAAGGAAGGAAGGAAGGAAGGAAGGAAGGAAGGAAGGAAGGAAGGAAGGAAGGAAGGAAGGAAGGAAAGAGTGTTAAAGAAGGAATAAGTAAAGATAAAATAAATACTTGAAACCAGCCACACTTCCCTCAGGAAGCCCACCCTGCCCTGGCCCATGCCTGCACTCCTTCTAATGTTCCAGAAGCTTCTGCAGGGGCTTGGTCATACTAGAACAGCTGCTGTCTTCCCCACAGGACTATAAGCCGTGCTCCCCAGAGCCGGTGCGCAAGATGCCCAGTATCTGCAAATGAATAAGTGGAGGCTGGCCCAGCAAAGCACCCACACCAATATCAGGCGAGTTGTTAAATAGCACATCTCTTTATTACTTCAGCAAGAAGATTCCAGTGTTGCCACTGTCAAGGGCTCACCCGCTGGACTGTCTCTGCCCAGGTCTGGTCATTCTTCAGGTCAAGCAGGAGATGGACATTCTGCTGACACAGGCTGCTCCTTGGCCCTGAAGGACTTCAACCTAAGAGGTGGAGAAGTGCCCAGGGGACACATCATGGAGCTGTGGTTGGCCAAAGGGCGGAGCCGGTGATGCCCCTCAACCCTGCTGTTCCACAAACGCACAGCTTTCTGTCTAGAGAACAGAAAATCCCATGGAACACAAAGGCAGTGGTGTGTCAGGCAGCCGGGACTCAGCCTGGGCCTGTTTCTTCCAGCTCAGAAGCCCCTGGGAACTACTTGCCCTTCCAGAAACTCTGATTCCTCATCTCTAGTAATAGTAGCACGCAGTTGATGTGGCATTTCCAGGAGCTAGACATCATCACCCCCAAAACAACCTTCCAACACAGATGCTCCGTTATAGGGGAGGAAATGGAGGCACAGAGCCGTTAAGTAACCTGCCCAGGGTGGAACAAGATTGGAGCTCAGGGTCTGCTCATGGACTTGGCTCATCTCTGCCTTCTGTGCAATGAGCTCAAATGATACCTTCCTCATTGGATTATTTTTGGTTCACATGAGAAACCTTGACAAAGTACCTTATATAGAAGCCAGCATACAGTAAGTGCTCAATAAATGCCAGCATTACAACCATGTGGCCTTCCTGTAAACACTCTGAGGACACTGTGTCTAAATCATATCTTTAGCTTCCCATCTGGACTGTGCAGCCATTTATGCTGTCAGGGGTGCAGTGGCTACCTAATGGTGGGCAAATGGAGCGGCTTTGCCCTGCCATGGGCTTTCTGCCTCCTGGGACCACAAACAGTGACCATGTGACCCAGCCCAAGCCCAGCCCAAGCAAAGAGGCCATGGGATCCAAAGTCACCTCTCCAGCCAGTACAAACCCAGAACCTATGTGGCATCACTCCTGCCTCTGACTTGCAAGTCTGGGTGAGGTTTATAGACCAGCAACAAAGCCTGGGAACTGTTGACCCCACCACGGCCTGCTCTGCACAAGACCCTGGGCCCAAGAACAATGGAGAAGCAATGCTCTCTGACACGGCAGGGACAAGAGTCAGAGAGGCCTATCTGAAGCCTGCTTTCCAGTTCTTCTAAAAGCTAAAGAGGCATTGCAGGAGTCCAAGAAGCTGCCCGCTCCTCCCACCACATTGGCCCCACGTGCAGGCCCCTCCCAGAGAGGGAAAGGTGAAGGCTGTGAGCAAGTTCCCCAGCCAAGCGCCTCCCACTCCCTGGGATGACTGTCTGCCCCGCCCAGCTCCTCACCTGTTGTTCTTAGCAGTCTGAAAGTGTCATGCTGGTGTCCTGACATGATTCATTTGCAACGTGGGATATACTACAAGGGATAAGAGGAGGAGCCAGGGGAAGGGGCTGCCCAGTGACAGACCACACAGCCAGGCTGCAGGACAGGCCAGGAGCCAGCGGAGCCCCACAAACAGGCCCTCAGCCCAGAGCACTCCTGTCCCTGTGTCCCAGCAGGCACATGGAGGCTGACAAAGCCCTACCACAAGAAGCACAGAAGATGGGCCAGCAGCCCCAGGACTGTCTGTCCCTGCTCCTGAGGTTGGAGTGCCCCCACCCACCTGCCGCCAGCAAGGGGGACACCAGCTGCTCTCCAACACTTACCTGCGTCTCACCTGCTCTATCCGGTCTCGCATCATGTTTTCCGTCACCTCACTTGGCACTTGGAAGATACGCGTGTGGCTGCAAAACGCCATTCAAACCTTCCTTACTAAGCATCGTGAAACCGCTCAAGCTGGGGTCACGTGAACAACAGCTCTAGCCCTGTCCCAGTGAACTTTTAAGCTGGACCTTCTCCTTCACGGAGTCAGGAGTAGGCCTGAGTGGCCCAGTAATGCTGAGCAGATAGCAAAGGGCCCTGCAGGGAGCTGGGGACACAGAGGTGGAGCACCTTCCCTAAAGTTAGCATGTCACTGGTCTCAAAAGACGTGGTATTCACCCCTTCCGAATTCCTCCCCAACTTCACTTCTCTCTGTGATCCGCCCCATGCCACATTCACTATGGTTTAGAGATATTTCTAGAACCTCTGTCACAGGGAAGCTGGGGGTGCCTCATGGCTGCTGTCTTTGTTCTGGTTCACACTGGCTTTGCTTCCCTCCCTCTGGTCACCGTCCTGTCCTTTCCCACCCACCCCTCACAAGCCCTCCCTCTGTCCACTGACATCCCAGCTCTGTGTCAGCTGGAACAGCCCTCTTTGGATCGTGCCCCATTGTCAGTGCTTAGGACCTTCAAAAGTGACAACAGTGCTGATACTGCCACCAGGGAACCAGAGCCCACTGAGGTGAGCTGTGCTCATGACCACCACTTGGGCAAAGAGGAACCTGAGAGGTGAAATAAAAATAAGGTGGCCTGAGGGGGAGATATAAAATGCAGGGACTCCAGCAGAGGCAGAGGTTGCCGGGGCACAGGAGGGAAAAGGGGCCTCAGAGAAGGGGCCCAGTGCAGAGGCCACGTGGGATCCACTCTCCGAAGTCACCTCTCCCTACCCTGGCTCCTGTTTGTCCAGTCCGTGTTCCATTCAAGAACCAGTCCAAGCAAACGGCCCTGCTAGAAACCTTTCACGTACCCAGGCAGTGAGCCCAGCACCTCTGTGACCTAGCTGCCCCACACTGTGTCCTCAGAGCTACTCCTCAGAGCTTCCCTTAACATTTTCTTCACCCTCCACACACCTGGCTCACCTCAGTAACGTTTAACCCTGTGAAATTGGGGGCTATGTCACATTTTTTCTTTCTTCCAGAGGGCCTAGCAAACGCCAGGTGACCAGCACATGACCCATCAAACAAATGAAACTTCACTGGTGCTCATAAAGGGTATATAGTCTCCCTGACTCTACCCTTAAAGAAACTAAGAGGTGATGCCAGAGCTAGTGGATTATGGGGAAAACAGGCAGAGCCTGGGGGTTAAAAAGTCTCCATAAACAGGCTCAGTACCTTTAGCTCAGTGGTTAGGGCTCTGGTCACATGTACCAGGGCTGGTGGGTTCGAACCCAGCCCAGGCAAACTAAACAACAATAACAACAACAACAGCAAAAAAAAAAATAGCCAGGCATCATGGTGGGCACCTGTAGTCCCTGCTACTTGGGATGCTGAGACAAGAGAATCGCTTAAGCCCAAGAGTTTGAGGTTGCTGTGAGCAGTGACGCTACAGCACTCTACCGAGACCAAAATAGTGAGACTCTGTCTCCAAAAGAAAAAAGAAGAAACATTCCATAAACAATCCCAGAGTGAAAAATTAAATGTAGATAATGGACTAATAACTGTAGCCTGCCTCAAAAGCTTAAACCCAGTTATGCTGTACAGCCGGGATTTTTAAAGTATTGGAAAATGGTGTGTGCCTTATCTGAACCAGGGATGCAGCTTTAGAACTCCACAGTGCAAACATGTTAGGCACAGAAAGCCTGGATTGCAATCACTGGCATTGATGACTTAGGATCCTCAGAAGGTTTGCCATGTAAAAAATAATTTTCCCAGAGGAGCTCTCAAATTCCACCATTAGTCCTTCCTGTTATATAATTTTTGTGCATTTAGATAACCCTAAAATGCAGACGCCATGAGAAGGGGTAGAAACAGGTTCACCCAGTATCTATAGGGAAGCAAAAGTACATTTCTTGAAAAATACAACATCCTTCCCAGAAGAGAGCAAAGCCTGGTTGGGTTAGACTGGTCCAGAGGCCCCCTAAGCACAGGCACTGGAAAGGTCATTGGGAAGCCTGCACCCAAAGGGAGGTGGTTCCAACCCAGCTCCTCACCTGAGCCTGCAGCCTGGAGAGGCTATGGGACCACAGGGCCAGTGTGAAGCACAGAACTCTCTAGCCTCAGGCACGGGGAAACCTCCCTGTACCTCAGTTGCAAAGGCGGGCTTTGGCTTTTGCATTTTAAGAGCTTATTTTTCTTTTAGCTCTTTAAAGCACAGCCACTTCTGAACAACTAAAGTGCAAAAATAACAGAAGTCTGAAATGTATTCAGAAGCATTTAAGACGGAGAGAGCAAGCCTGGGTTTTCCAACCCTCCAGTCATTTCAAAATGTAGAAATGAGCTGGGCTTTCAAGATAGCAAGAATATGCCCTTCAGACCCCAAGGGAAGACTGAGGAATTTCTCCTCCAAAGGAGAGAATAGCTCTAGGGAAGTGTATCTGTGGGTTCCTGTCGGCCCGAATCCTGGAGAGAAGGGCTGGTGCCTCCACTCAAAGCACATGGGATGACTTACCTCCATCTTATGAACTGGATTCTTGTTCTCTCCTCCAGCACATCTTGACTCTGATTTGCTGACAAATCAGCCTTTGAGAGCTGGTGCTTCATCTAGGAAATCCAGGAGGGTGCCAGATGGTGGCTGCCCAGTATGGACCTCCTAGCTGGGCCAGCACCAAGCTAGATGCTCTTGCCCAGAACCCTGAAGTAGGTCCTCCTTCCTCACCCCCTCCCCCCACCCTCCTCCCAGGTTACCATATCTCTGGTTACGTGTATGTCTTGGCCATGAGTGGGAGGGAAGCTCATGGATGTCTTCTCCTTTATGCCCTGAGTGGAATAGTTGGTGGACATCTTCTCCTTTATGCCCCGGGAGGCCTCTTCTTCTGTCTGAAAGGTGAGTAGTTGCCCTCTGACAGTGTCACTGTAACTCATCCTGAGTCCCTGTTCTCTCCTTCCTTCCTCTGTTCTCCCTCTCCATCACAATGCCTCATATTCACACACATACCCTCCCTATCTCTCCTGCCACAAGCCCTCTATGGCAACTTCCAGTGAAGTCCCAGGGACCTCCCCAAGTCCCTGGCCCTGCCCCATGGTGTGAGATGTCCTTGAACTAAAAGTGACACTCCTCCTTAATCCAGGGTACCTGAGAAGCAGACCAGGGTTAGTGATGACACTAACACATTTCTTCCCCAAGACATTTGGGTGGATGAGACTCAACATGTCTTCACCCCAAGACATTTGGGTGGATGAGACTCAACTCCAGGCAGGGTATGTAGCCATGAACTTGAGTTCTATGTAGAAGGGAGCCCAGATCCCCACACCCACTGAGACCAGCTCTCTAGAACTTTGGATGCCCTGAGTCACAGAGGAATTGCACTCACTTTTTTCAACCAATGCTGTACTACAGCTACCGCCTCACTCTCCACAACATCAATGTCCTGGAACAAAGTGGAAGCTGATTACCCCAGAAAACCCAGAAACCCAGTCCCCACCCACCCCTGACTCTGGTTCAAAGTCACGTTCTTGTAAGTCCTCTCTGAGTGCAGCAGGAGCACCGAGGGGAGAGAACTGATAAGACACTTCTGGGTCGATGGGCACGTGAGCTTCTTCCATGACTTGCCTATTATGAATTGAGTTGCAATGAACAATCTGGTGCAAATATCTTTGTTATAAAGTGATTTTTGATCTTTTGGATGCCACTCCCTCACCCACAGCACTTCTGCTACAAGAAAACCACTGGATCCAAACTCTTTTGAAAAAATAGAATACACTACCAGAGGTCTGTCCAATAAAGTTGTTTGATGTGAAAAAAAAAAGAAAGAAAGAAAGAAAGAAACACTTCCAGGTGGCTGCCAGTTCTGCTTACCGAACTGGTTATTGGTGGGAAGGGGAGCCCCACACCTTTCCGGGCAAGAATGTACACAATCCACGCTGTAATTATCATCTCTGGACTTCTGTCAGACCTCCTTCTTGGCTCCCTCCTTCCATTGAGGCTGCCCAAGAACTCCTGTGGGACAGGGAGGTCTTTGAAGGGAGGTAGGCACCTGATTGGCCGAGCACTGGTGATGTGACAATGATCTCCCAGGGTCAGAGAAGAGATAGGAAGGGAGGTCAGGAGGGTTGGTCCTTAGTGACAGTCATAGCTCAGAAATGGACTGATGAGAGGATGGGAGGTAGGGCCCAAGTAGGGCACAAAAGGGAAGTTACTGAAACCACAGAGAGCCTCAGCGTGGGGAGGTGGAGTGCAGGGTTGGTGGCTGGTCACCCAGTCCTGAGCAATGCTGAAGCCAAAGAAACTTCACAAATCAAACAAGCAAATTTGTGACAAAATGACCTGGGGCCCTCTAGACATTTATTCAAACCCACACCACAGGTATTTCCTATTCTTATCTTCATATATTAGGGGGAAAGAGCTTGTTGCCCACAAGAAAATATCAAAAGAGGGCGCACAATTCTCAATAAGGACAACTTTTCATTTTTCATCTACTTTGTCTACACAAGTGATTCACATCATTAAAACATAATCCAAACAGTAAGAGGTAACAGAGTCAAAAGTGAAAGCACCATTTGTTGAAAGGATGTTTCCTGATGATTCCATTTCAATTCTCCCATGGAGAGCTGCCTTGTTGGAAGGACAATCATGTGAAAATGGGACAGGGATCGTGTTGTGACTTCAGAGTTGGGGACAAAAATTAATAGCCACTGTATCCATCAAGAACCTCTACCGGGACACTGAAGTTCTCAAGATCCTAAAGGACCCTGAACATCTGCTCTCAAAAGTAGTTACGACTCAGCCCTGAGACTATTTTCAAAGTCTCAGAAGCCAGGGTTCTGATCATGTCTCTACCACTAACTTATTTGCCTTTGACCTAATCATTTGTCTCTCTGGTCCAAGTTTCTTTGTCTTAAAATGAAAGGGAAATAATAGTGTCTCTAGTTTTCTTCTGTCTCCATTTTCCCATTCTCTTTCTTCTCAGGATAGAGAAAACCTTTATTACTCTTCCAATTCCCCTAATATAGCCTCTACGCCTCCTCACTCTCAGCAAACCACCTCAATTTTGTATCTTCCCCGTGTTCGTCAGAATAGGTGGGGGCCAGGCTCTGCTGAGGGTCAAGGCAATGAACCAACCTCCAAATCAAAAAGGTTGATTTCTCACTCTCAGAGTCACTCTTCAGAGTAGTTGTGCTTCATACAGAGACTCAAAGATCCAGGAAGCATCCATCCCAGGGCTCAACCATTCTCAGCACATGACCTCAGTGATTGCCCAAGCAGGGGAAGTTAGAACCCAGAGAGGCGTCATCAGCCCTCCTGTGCTTCAGGCTAGAGGCTCCTACTTACAGGTTTGGGGCCAGTACTAGTCACATGGCCCCAATCTATCTCCAAGAGAGACTGGAAATTGTAAAACAGCCAGTGAAATTACTTGCCAACATCTCCGTTTCTGCTACTATCCTCTAAAAATTGCTTTTGACCTTATTGACATAATTTTATTTTTGAATTCAAAACCAGCCTGGGCAACAGAGAGAGAGCCCATCTTCACAAACAAAGAAAATCAAAACTTTATGAAAAGATGTATTCAGGAAAGTTCCATCTCCTCCATCCCTTCAACCCTGTTCTAACCCACGTAAGAAGTAACGTTTTCATTAGTTTTAGGTTATGTACCCTGTGTTTATGTTGTCAAAACAAAGACAAAACATAAATTCTAGTCTTGGTTCTGTATTACTATATTATGAAATGCATACAAGTAAAATGTACAAATATATGCATAGCTCAGAAAAATTTTTACACATATACACACACCTGTTTAACTACCTCCCAGATAAAGATGTATAACATCTTTAATACCTCAACAGATCTCCCGTGAATACTCTAACCAGCATTTTTTACCTCTGTCATCACAGAGAAGTTTTTCCTAGAAAAATATGAGGGTTGTCCTGAAAGAATCTAGCCATGGAATGTGGGAAAATAAATAGTATTAAAATGGCTAGATGCTTTCTGAACAGCCACCCTGTACTCTTTTCTCTCTGGCCTCCTTCACTGAATATTTTGGTTTGGGGGTGTTGTTTGTTTGTTTTTTTTAATTTCAGGTTAATATGAGGTTACATTGTTTACATTTGTTGGGTAAAGTCCCTGTTGTAGCCGCACCCCTCTCCCAGGAGGTGTACCATATACCCTTACTTTGTGCCCATTAGGTGGGAGCTCAATCCTCCTCCCTCCTCCCTTCTCACCTCTCCCCAATCCTCCTCATTTTTCCACCTTCCGCCAACTTGAATTGAGTTTTTTCTCTTGTGTGGGCATGTATTCGTTTGTCTACTGGTGTGTTAGTATTGAATACATTGGATCCTTGCTTTTCCATTCTTGTGATACTTTACTAAGTAGAATGTTCTCCAACTCTATCCAGGTCAATACAAAAGATGTAAAGTCTCCACCTTTTCTATAGCTGAATAGTGTTCCATAGTATACATACACCAGAGTTTATTCATCCATTCATGTATAGATGGGCACTTGAGTTGATTCCATATCTTGGTGATTGTGAGTTGCGCTGTGATAAACATTCTGGTGCATATGTCCTTATGGTAAAATGATTTTTTTTTTCCTTCTGGTTAGATACTTAGTAATGGGATTGAAAGCATTTCCACTTAAAACTGAAACTAGAAGAAAAGGACATTCACTATCACCACTACTGTTCAACATAGTGCTAGAAGATCTAGCCAATACAATCAGGAAAGAGAAGGATATTAAGGGCATTCAGATGGGGGCAGAGGAGGTCAAACTCTTATTCTTTACTGATATTGTGATATTATACTTAGAAAATCCCAGAGACTCAACCAAAAGACTCCCAGAAGTGATCAAGAAATACAATAACTTTGTGGGGTATAAAGTCAATGTCCACAAATCAGCAGCCTTGGTATATATCATTAACAATCAAGTTAAGAAGCAAATCAAGGACAGAATAACCTTCACAGTAGCTTCAAAGAAAATGAAATATCTCAGAATAATTCTAGCAAAGGAGGTGAAGGATCTATACAGAGAGAATTATGAAACACTGAGAAAAGAAATAGAAATTACTAACAAATGGATGAACATACCACGTTCTCAGCTGGGAATAATCAACATCATTAAAATATCTATACTACCCAAAGCAATCTACAGACTTAATGCAATCCCCATTAAAATACCAACATCATACTTTATAGAACTGAAAAAAAAATAGGGCTTCATTTTGTATAGAAACAGAAAAAAAAAAAAAACATGTACAGCCAAGGAAATTGTTGGCAATAAAAACAAACCTGGAGACATCACTTCACTGACGTCAAATTATACTGTAAGTTCACAATGATCAAAACAGCATGGTATTGGCACAAAAATTAAAACATAGGCATATGGAACAGAATAGAATACCTGGAGATGAAACCAGCCTCTTATCACCATCTGATCTTTGGTAAACCAAACCAAAGCATACACTGGGGAAAAGAATTCCTATTCAATAAGTGGTGCTGGGAGAACTGGATAACTATATGCAAATGATGGAAATTGGACCCGCATCTCTCACCACTTATAAAAATTGACTCAGGATGGACAAGAGATTTAAATCTAAAACATGAAATGATACCAATCCTGGAAGAAAGGGTGGGCAAAACTCTTGATGATATTGGCCTGGGGAAAGATTTTTATGAAGAAGACTCCATTGGTAATTGCAACAACAAAAATAAATCAATGGGAATTAAGCTAAAAAAGCTTCTACACAGCTAAGGACACAATTAAAGCAAACAGACAATTTTCAGAATGGGAAAAGATATTTGCCGGTCACAAATCTGACAATGATAACCAGAATCTACAGGGAATTCAAATTCATCAAGACAAAAGAACAAACAATCCCATTTGCAAGTGGGCAAGAGATATGAACAGAACCTTCTCTGAAGAAGACAGAAGAATGTCTAAAACACAAAAAAATGCTCATTGTCCCTCATCATCAGAGAAATGCAAATTAAAACCACCCTGACATATCACCAAACGCCAGTGAGAATAGCCCACATCACAAAATCTCAAAGCTGTAGTAGATGCTGGTGAGGGTGTGGAGAAAAGAGAATACTTTTCACTGTTGGCAAAATTGCACACTAATACAGCCTCTTTGGAAAGAAGTATAGAACTAAAAGGAGACCTTCCATTTGACCTCGTTTATTGTTCTTAAGCATGCATTCTTTTTAGGGCCATTGTAAATGGAATTCTTTCCCTAATTTCACTTCTGGATTTTTTCATTGCTAGTGTATAGAAGTATAGTGGGTTTTTGAATAATGATCTCATTTTCTGCAACTTTGCTGAACTCATTTATTGTACTGGTTTTGTAATGGGTTCCTTGGAATTTTCTATACACAAAACCAGGTCATCAGCAAACAGAAAATTTTCCTCCTTCCTTTCCAACCTGAATGTCTTTCACTTCTTTTTCTTGCCTAAGTGTCCTGACTATCCATTATTAAATAGAAGTGAAGAAAGCAAATATCTTCTCTTGCTCCTGATTTTAGGTGAAAAGCATGTTCTTTCCTTATTAAATATAGTGTTTGATGAGATCTTTTTGTGGATGCCTTTTATCAGGTTGAGAAAGTTCACTTTTTATTCCTAGTTTTTTGAGTGCTCTACTCATCAAAGAGCATTGGATTTTGTTGAATGCTTTTTCTGCATTTACTGAGGTGATCCTGTGGTTTGGGGTTTTTATTCTATTAATGGCCTACGTTACATTAGTTTTTGATTTTCAGATTTAAACCAACCCCTGGGATAATCCCACTGGTCACAGTGTATAATCCTTTTAATATGTACTAAAATCAGTTTGCTAGTATTTTATTGAAGACTTTTATTCCTATAAGAAGTGTTGATGAATAGTTTTCTTTTCTTCTGATATCCTTGTTCAGTTTTGGTATTAAGGTAATGTTGAACTCATAAAATGAACTGGGATATATTCCACTTCTCTCCCCTATGTTTTAGAAGTTTGTAAAATCTTTAACTATTTGGTGTTATATAATTAACTTCTTCAAAAATACCAAACTTTTTCCTGTAGCATTTTACATTCTCATCAGCAGCAGGTTCAAGTACTCTCACAGCATTTGCATTCCATTTTTCACCAGGGCCATTCTTGTTGGTGTGATATCATCTATATTAATTCGCCTTTTTCTGATAGCTTATAATGATGATAATCTGATTATATGTTTATTAGCTACATACATTAGTTGGTGCAATATGCAAATCATTTAAAAATATTAGGTTGTCTTCATTGAGTATTAAGAGTTATTTATATATTCTGAATGCAAGGCCTTTATCCAATATATGATTTGCAAATACTTTCTCCCAATCTGTGGCCTGTCTTTTCATTTTCTTCATGTTATCTTTTGAAAGTGAAAAGGTTTTAATTTTGATGAAGACAAATATTTTTTTCACTAACAGAATTATGTTTTTGGCATCGTATCTAGGAACCCTTTCCTCAGTCCAAGGTCATGAAGCATGTTTTCTATTTCCTTCTAAAGGCTTTATAATTTTAGCTCTTAGGTATATGATCCATCTTGAGTTGTTTTTGTGCGTATGGTGTGATTAAGAACCTGAATATATCCTGCACAGATGATCATATGATTTTTCTTTTGTTCTTAAAACCAATGCATTAAGCTCACTGGTTTTCAAATGTCAAACCAACATTAAATTTCTATGACAAATCCAAGTTATTTAAAAGATACCAAGTTGCCCTCAGTATCTCTGAGGAGTTGGACTCCCTGTAGATACCAAAATCTACTGCTGAAATCTTTTCTATAAAATGGCATGTATCCCGCATACATCCTCCTGTAATTTGTCATCCCTAGATTCTTATAATAATACAATAATGATGTTATGCAAATAGTCGTGATACTATATTGTTTGGGGAATAAGAACAAAGAAAACAATCTGTGCATGTTCAGTACAAACACAACCATTCTTTTTTATTCTTTTTAAATCCATAGATACAGAACCCATGGACACAGTGGGCTGACTATAGACATGGATATATGAATGAACCCAAAGCTAGGTCATAAGTGACGGCAGCTTCTGCTTGGTTTTTCAGATTTCTTGATCTTAGGGAAACTTGATGACTTCTAAGCAGCCCTGCCGTGAGGTCCATGTGGAGAGGCCTCCCACCAGCAGCCAGTAGCGACTTGCCAGGCAAGCTGAAAGCAGAACTTTCAGCCTCAGGAAAGCCTTCTCCATGTGACTACGTCAACAAGCATCTTGGCTGAAACTTCACAAATGACCCTAAATCTGAACTCCCCAGTTCGGCTGCTCCCAAATTCCTGATGCGTAGCAACTGGAATTGCTTGTAGCCGCTAAGTTTGAGAGTAATTGGTATGAAGCCATACATTTACTAAGTGTATATAGACACATTATTTTGCACTTGGGTTTCTTTTATTTAAAAGTATATCTGGAACATTACTTCATATAATTTTGTAAAAATATTTCTCATTGTTTTTACAGCGCATAGCACTACATTTCCTGGATGTGTTATATTCATGGTGAACCAGTCTCTTGTGAACATGCAATTAGACGTTTCCAGTGTCTTGCTATTACAAATAATGCCCTAGTTAGTAACCCTGTGGATATTTGTGGAGGTTGTTACTAGAGGTGCAGCTTCAGGGCGTTTTCACAGAGGGGGAGTCAATGCGTAGTACATTTGCAGTTTTGTTAGGTGTTGCTAGATTTCACCCCATAGGGTTGTACCCGCTGGCACTGTGTGAGCATGCTCCTCAAGGCTGCAGCAACAGCATTTTATTAGGCTTTTAAAATTTTGCCAATCATATGGGTGAGAAAGGATATCGCTGTGTATTTTAATTTGCCTTTCTGTAATTATGAGGAAGGTTGAGCATCGTTTCATTTGCTCAGGAACCATTTATACTTTGTGAACAGTCTGCATGTTTCGTCCAGATTTCCATTAAGTATTTTGTTCTTTTACTTTGCTTCTTGACAGTTCCTCATGCATTAGGTATACTGATAATCTGTCTATACAGAAGTTAGAACATTTCCTCCCAGTTTTTCATTTTTAACTCTTAGCCTTGCATATGGTATTTTGTCATGTAAAAAAATTCCCTCATTTTTTATGTAGTCAACTTTATTAATTTTTTAATTGCATTTGGATGTTGAGTCATAGTGAAAAAGTTTTTTTCAATACCCCAAATTATATAAGAATTCGGCCATGCTTGCTTCCAGTACTTGTGTGGATGCGATTTTTACATTTAGGTCTCCAACCCTATGAGAGTTTAAGAACATCAGTTTATCCTGAGTATCAGTTATTGCTTGTCTCAACAGTGGCACATAACAAGTGTCTATTACTCATAAACTCTTGGAATCATACACTTTATTACTCACAAACTCTTAGAAACATGGAATCCGACTCTGGAATCACTGGGTGTCGGCCAGGTGTCTCTGCTGACCTTCACTGGGCTCACCTACATTTCTGGGGATCAGTTCATCTGCACTTCCGTCTGTATATGCTGGTTCCAACTGCAGCAGTTAGAGCAGCATGGCTCTGCTCCATGTCTTAGGACTCTTCCAGCAGGTAACCATGGCCTGTCCTCATGGCCATGGCAGAAGCTCAGGAGAGCAAGCTCTTAAGCACAGACTCACTTCAATTATAGCTTTAAACATCTGTCAACATAAAAATGGCCAAGACTGATCAGGCCCAGAGTAGAGAGGGAAGGCCCTAGAAAGCCGCATGGCAGGAAGGGGTAAAGAACCAAGGGCATCTTTGCAATATCCCACATCCTGAGATCTCCTGGATTTAGTTCAATCTAAATGGGATTTTCCCATCCAACATCATTTTTTGGTTCTTGTTTGGTGTGACGGAACACATTAGCTGAGCATAGATCTAAGTCATCAATTCTGTAGGCAGAGAACATTCGTGCTGGAATCTCTGATGGCTCCTCCATAGCCCTTTCCCATCCCTTCCTCCTCTCTTCCACTGTAGGGATAATTATCATCAATGGACTCTTGTGCCTCTTGGCTGTTAGTTGGCAGATGATTGGAGGGGGATGGGGAAAATAACCAAGCTGTCTGCTCCCTTGCTTCTGTACCTGTGTGGTCACCAGGTGCTGGCCGTAGCCCTCGGCCCTGCTCCTCTCCAGCTGACCTGCCCTGCAGAGCCCCTTCCCTCCTTCATTCAGGCCTGGGAGGGTGATGGCCAGCCACTAGTTGCCCTAGGTTCCCACCCTACCTACATGGTTTCTTACCCTGTCACATCTATAAACTTTTTTTATATTTTGTTTTTATTTCAAATGAATATGAAGGTACAAATGCTTAAGTTACTGTGTTCTCCCTTCCAAGGTAAAGTTCAAATTATAGAAGAGTCCTTGGCCCAAGGGGTATGCTGAACACCCTCACATTGTGCACATTAGGTGAGATCCTACCAAATGCCTTCCCTCCTCCTTCCAATCACCCTCCCTGTCCTTCCTTACCCCTCTCCCTTGCCAGACTATTTTTGTGTTTTATCGTTCGTGTGAGCATGTAATTATTTATATATTGGCTTCACATTAATATTGAGTACATTCGATTTTTTTTTCTACTCTTGAGATGCTTTACTAAAAAGAATGTGTAAACATTGTCCTCTTGTAAATAAATGGTCCTCTGGTGATCTGTTTCCTCTTGAAACCCCAACTGAACCAGTGTGACCCTATTCATCACTCCCCTCTCCCTCTTTCCCTAATGCACTCCTTTGCATGTAGAACCTGGCTGTTAGCCCTTGTGTTCATCTAACCAAATCCAGCAAGTTACATTGAGACAGAGGGGAAGAAAATGTACAATCCCTGATCCCTGCCCTTTGAGATTTTAGGAGTTGGGCATTCTGACAAGAAACAAAGCAAGCACAAAGCAGACGGGGCTGGGGCTTTGTATGGCTGCCTGTGCTTCTCTCTGGCCTGTGGAGCACAGTTCTGCCACCGGCCTCCTTCCACATGGGCACATGCTCAATGCACCCTCCCTGACACTGCACCAGCAGGACAGGGAACGCCCTGAGATACAAGGCCAGCGGCCTCGCAGCCTCAGAGCAGAACACGGGCTCTTAAGCGCCCATTCTTACCAGCAAGCAGGAAAGATATCCAGGAATAATTCTGGAGGTCATGTAAATGCTCCAGGGATTCTGAGAACTATAAGAATAAGGGACCCTGGGAAAACATGGCTTCCCATTTATATGGCAAGTGAGACACAGAGTCACCGCATGGTGCCTCACACCTGTAACCCTAGCACTCTGGGAGGGCAAGGCAGGTGTTTTACTTGAGCTTAGGAGTTCCAGACGAGCCTGAGCAAGAGTGAGATACTTTTCTAAAAGTAGAAAAATTCCCCGGGAGTGGTGGCAGGCACCTGTAATCCCAGCTACTCAGGAGGCGGAGGCAAGAGAATCGCAAGAGCCCAGGAGTTTGAGGTTGCTGTGGGCCACGGCACACTACTCAGGGCGAGAGAGTGAGACTCTGTCTAAAAAGATAAGTAAAAATAATAGAAAACTAACACAATTTTTATCCTAGTTCATAAAAACATACAGGCAGTATTTATATGGCCCTTCTCTTATGTGTGAGTTACCACTTTCTTCTTCAAGCCCCTTTTCTCTGCCTGCTCCTTAAATACTCGTGCCCCCTGGGTGCTGTTCTTTTTATGTTTTATATAAATTTAGGGGCATGCAGTGCGATTCTGTTCCATGGATATATTGAGTAGTGATGAGGTCTGGGCTGTTGGTGCATCCACTACCTGAATGATATCCACTGTACTCATTACGTAATTTCTCTTCACCCACCCACCCCCGCGCTTGCATCCATCCACGTCTGCACTACGGATCCACCCTCCTCGTCCCTGCATGCACATTATTTAGCTCCCACTTATCCGTGAGAACATCTGGTGTATGACTTCCTGACTTGTAAGATAATGGCCTCCAGTTCCATCCCTGTTGCCGCAAAAGACACAAAATTCCTTTGTTTACTATGGCTGAATAGTACTCCAGTGTCTGTATACACTGTGTAGACCACATTTTCTCCACCCAAGCCTCTGTTGATGGACACTTAGGCTGATTCCGTGTCTTTACTATTGTGAATCCTGCTGCTATAAACATGGGGGTAGGCGCTTTTTTGATATAATGACTTCCTTCTCCAACATTCTCCCCTTGGCCACTGCCCATCCTTTCTCTGTCCTCTCATAAGCAACATCAACCACTTGCAGGATTTAACCTAACACTCCATTTGTTCTTCCTCTGAAACACACTAACTTAGGGACAAGTGTGGGAACAATCCCAGGGCCAGATGAGGAACACGGTGGCTCCTGGAGAAGGCTTAGTGTGCAGAGACATCTGAGCCCCAGGAGAAGACAATGGAAGCCACTGGCTGTGCTATTCTCTCCATCCTCTCAGGAGCTGGGAAGTGCTGAGCAAGTGAGCTAAGACTTCTCTCCCCTGAGCATCTTGAAAGAGGGTTGAAAGGTGCTACATTGCTGTCACAAGGTGTCAGAAGTGATTATCTTCAGAAATGCATGGTCCAGAGACTATATATATGGTTTTAATTCTTCTTCTAGGAGAAGAACTTAAGAAAGGACTTTACTCTCAAAAACAAATAGAGGGTGATGGAAAAGAGACAGTGGTAAGTAATACTTATACAAACACGTATATTGAAAATGAGCATCTGAGAGTGTATAACCTAAGAAATAAGGATTCTTAAATAGAAAAAAAACCTACTTACTGCAAGATAAATCAAATAAACATACTAAACTCTCCCCACAAAGCCTGAGTAGTAAGATGGGAAGAAGTAAAAATGTTCAAAAGTATCATACAGGTTGGGGGAAAGTCTGGGAGTGAAACTTTCCTAAACTCTCACCATAGGCAAGGTGGAGAGAGCAGTCAGAGACCGGAGTGACTCCATGGGGTAAAAGGTCAGCATTCATGGGCAGCGCCTGTGGCTCAAAGGAGTAGGGCACCAGCCCCATATGCCAGAGGTGGCGGGTTCAAACCCAGCCCCAGACAAAATATGCAAAAAAAAAAGTTAGCGTTCATCATCACTCAGTAGTGGTGAAGAAAATATGGGTTTGATTGAGTACTTGAAAATGGAAAATTGTCATTAATGAAATATAAAATGATCGTTAAACTTTCCAATTTAATAAGAGGGTTAAAAAAGCACTTTCCAGGACCCTTGCCAAACTGTTAATCCCGCACCCCAGAGGCATGCTCCCCTGAAGCGCTTTCTAGCCCTGCTCCCTTGAGCCAGCCCTCTCAGGATTCACTACTGGGCATACTCCCCAGGTCCAGTCCTATCAGATCTGTGACCTGGGCACAGGAGACTCACTCAGGATGAGATTCAGCTTTCTCCAAAATCCTGCCACTTTCATGATGAAGACCCGGGTCTGGTCTTCAGCTTTGTCTATCCTTCTGGGCATGTGAAGGTCCAAGGCAGTCATGGAGACATTTGTACACCTTGCTTTAAATTGGGGAGTGGCTGCCCTGATCCTACATTTTCTCTCTTCAAAGCATCAGGGGCATCCTGCAAGTCACTCAATCCCACAGTCCTGTGAACACTCTCTCCCCGGTGTCTCTCCAATGTCAGATACTCTGTGAAGCAGCATATCCCTTCGAACAGTTCCCTGCCTCACTTCTGCAATTGCAATCTTAGCAATTGCACTGTTAGCACCCGCCAGCGCTAGCACTGAACCTGCCGTTATGATAGGGTCCTATTGCCCAACTCCCGAACTCTGTCCCTAGAGTGCCCTGACAACAGGCCTTGGAATGGGCTTCCTACAGAGCCTAAGAAAGGCAACTGGGGCATGCGCCTTATTGTGGGAGTAGTCTTGGAGAAAAACATGGCAGGAAGTAAGGAAAGCGAGACAAGATTAGGGAAGGAAGTGATCAAGGATGCAGTCTCAGGTAAATTCCTGCCTGGGCCTGGGCCTGGAGAGCTCGTTAGGCAAGGGGTGGTCATTTGTATCCCTGTGTCACCACTGACTGAGGGTCATCCCAGGGGAAGGGCGTATGACCTCTTAGGAAAGCAATCCATATCATTTGAGGACACCTCTCCAGCCAAGGGGAACCTATCAGCTGTTAACCATCAACATTCAAAGAAGCCAGAGGCTGGGCACACCCACCCGGCAGAGGGGACCTGGGTGGGGTGCAGCAGCACCCACTGTGCTCCTACACCCTGAAGCAACCTCCTGGGAAACATCCTTTCATGATGAGCAAATTCCCTTGCAGCATCAGAACTTCCCCTCTGCCTCCCAGCCCTAGACTAGTCAAAAGTCACTGTCTCCTTAACCCACTGCATTTACACAGCCAACCCCAACCCTCCACTGAGGCCGCTCTGCTCGGCACCATCAATTACCTTCCGGCTGCTGCCTCTCACTTTCCTTCACCCAGCAACCTGGCTGTGCCCCCCTCTTCTCCATCTGTCCCCACTCCCTAGGACCAAATGGCATATCTCAAGAATTCCCTAGTCCATCGCCACCCTTAGCCTCCCTGTGGGAGTCCAGCCTTATTTATCCAATAGCATCTGACCTGGCATCTCCGATGGGAAGTTTAATGAGCCTTTCAGACTTTTGATTCCTCTCCCTTTCACACCTCCTCTTCCCTCCATCCTCTCCGTCGCTCGGGTGTTTGCTCAGGCTAGGACTCGTCCTACTTCCTCTCTTTCCCTGACCCATCATGTTGAGCAAGCTTCCCTACTCTCTTACAAACAAGTCCACACTGGTCTCCCTTCTGTCCACGTCTGCCCGGGCTGCGCTGGCCCAATCCTGCCCTCCCAACTGTGAACGGCGTTCTTCCCCTTCCCCTGCTCTCGTCTTCTGCTCTCGCCCTCCCACGAGCCCCTCTCCACCAGCCATCAGAGGGCTCTTTTCACATCATCAATTAGATCATTCCTTTACTCAGACTAGAACTCTCCAGTGACTGCCCAGCACCCTTAGAATCAAACCTAACCCTCCCTGGGGTTTCCACGGCCCGGGTTGGCTTCCCCAGCTTTGTCTTCTGCTGCTGTCTCCTTCCCTTCTCACTGGGATCTCCCTCCCCTTCTAGTCCTCAGACCAAACTCGCTTCACCCCAGGGGCTGCACTCACTGAACGCCTCCCTAGGGTGCTCTTCACCCAGGGGTCCCTTCTCCTCAGCCATGTGACAAGGTCTAAAAGTAATAGGCATTTTTCTGACCCATGATTCCATCTTTCAATAGATGAAGTCTTTTGTGATAGGCACTGGGGCTGCACCAGTGAGGCCGTCACCCACAAGCAAATGAAATGGAGTGTTAGGGACCCTGCTTGTTGCCACTTTGCAGCTGAGGACACACAGGAGTAAGTACCCCTCATTCTCAAAAGGGCTGGTGGGGTGGCGCCTGTGGCTCAGTGAGCAGGGCGCCGGCCCCATATACCGAGGGTGGCGGGTTCAAACCCGGCCCTGGCTGAACTGCAACCAAAAAATAGCCCGGCGTTGTGGCGGGCGCCTGTAGTCCCAGCTGCTCGGGAGGCTGAGGCAGGAGAATTGCTGAAGCCCAAGAGCTGGAGGTTGCTGTGAGTCCTGTGACATCATGGCACTCTACTGAGGGCGGTAGGGTGAGACTCTGTCTCTACAAAAAATAATAATAATAATAGGGCTGGTGCCTCCAACACAGCCTGACACACCACGTCCCTCCTCTGAAGCCAAGGGAAGGGAAGGGAAGAGAAAGGGCAGTCTGGTCATTGGCCTTACAAGGTGCCTCCCTGCTCAGCTTATGTGGGTGCCAAAGAGAATGCTTTCCCCTCAAAAATGAAGCACCACTCTGCAACAACAGGTCATAGCCATTGGGCTGCCAGCAGGAGAAAGAACGTAGCCTCTCCCTCCTGCCAGCCAAGCTGCAAAACCTCCCTCTCAACCTGGGCCCTAGCCACCTGGGCAAGCGCCCCTGGCACTTGGGGTCTGTCCAGCTGTAAAGGAAGTGCATGTGCTCCCCACCTGCTGTTTCTGAAGCAGAGACGCTGGCTCCCTGCTCCAGAGCAGCTCCCTCAGCAAGACGAAGTGAACTCCCCAAGTTCATCCCTTACAAAGCGGTAGAACCAGGACGGAGAATTCTTCCCCAGAGAGAAAAGCCAAAAAGCAAGCGATTGTGCAGACTGTTTCTCCGAAGCAGAGTGATGGGGCATTTCAGAGTCCCGAGGAAAGGGGCCTGCCTCCACTGATGGCAGAACTGCTGCATTTTAAATTCTTCTTGAACTCTGGGTTTGTAGACAGAAGGGTCAGAAGGTGAACTCTGACCACAGAAGAAAAGGGTTCTATGGAAGGAGGGGAAAGGGCCCCAAAAGAGGGAGGCTGGGGACACAGGCAACTGTGGCTAGTTTACAGGCACAGCTGCAGGTGGGGCTCCCCTGCCCAGGACCTGCACAATGACAAATGGGCCCTTACAGCTCGCTCGCTCCTTAAAGCCTAAAAATACAGCCTTGACCCTGAAATCAGTCTTGTCTGTGACACACAAGCCTCTGAAGTTTGCTGTCTCGTGGTCTCTGCCAGCCCTTCCTTCTCATGGTAATTTACCTTTGGGTAAAAGCCAGTAATAAGAACATTGGTATTGCTCAGTGGAGCTTCAGAGTATCACTCTTTAGACTCAGGGGACCATGTGACCTCACATGGAGAACACAGGTACCCCGGGACTCTGCCATATCAATGTGAAAGGAAGCCTAATGGCCAAAGTACTAGGTCCTTTATTTTATTCTCTAAGCCACTTCTTGCTGCCTTTAAAGCCTTTGTGGAACAAGGAGAGAAGGAAAGGATGGACAGAGAGAGGGAAGGAGGGACAGACAGGGGCTTACTTAACCTACAAGGTTACTGGGAGTGCCAATGAAATAAACGTGAAGGGAATTCTTAACACAGGGAGCGCTTTGTTAACATAAAGTTAGCCCTGGCTTTAAAAACAAGTTAAAGCCACTCAAATAATACAATTTAACACTAATAAGTTTCTCCTGACCAAAATTTATTTTCCTCACTACTTTTTTTTTAACTTAGCTTTGCCACAGAGTCTGTGAATGTAACAAAAAAGTTTATTTAGGGCAGCGCCTGTGGCTCAAAGGAGTAGAGCACCAGCCCCATATGCAGGAAGTGGCGGGTTCAAACCCAGCTCCAGCCAGAAACTACAAGAAAAAAAAAAAATGTTTATTTAGTTCAAAAGCTGCCCCTACAGAAGCCCCAGATCCGTGATAGTGACCTCAGTGCTCACACCTCTAGAAGGGACCTAGATTTGTCTTTCACTGGGAGGATCTGGCCATGTCGGTCACATTCATTTATGTGTAGGAGACTACCAAACACACCAAGCACCTGCTTTTAGGAAATCAAGGCTAAAGAACGTAAGAAATATTGCAAACATTTTCATCATGGCGTGCTAAGAAAAGGAGAAGGCAGAGAAAGGAAGCAATGGGAACCAAGTAATAAAGGGAATTGTGAGCAATCACTGAGGCAAAGGGCAGCTGTCTGGACACCAGGGACCCCCTGATATAAGATCCTCACAGCTTTTAGGGAATTTTACAATGCAGGCTTTTTAAACTATGACACAGGTGTTTTCATTTGTAAATAACTTTTTTTTTTTTTCCAGTTTTTGGCCAGGGCCGGGTTTGAACCCAACACCTCCGGTATATGGGGCCGGTGCCCTACTCTTTGAGCCACCTATTTTGTTTGTAGTTTTCTTGTCTTAGAATAATAGACATACATAGGAATATCATATTTTGATGTTTTCCCTCCATCTAAATCCCAAATAAAAGAACAAGCATGGTGGGAGCTGATAATCAGGGAACATGGCCTAGATCAGCGATTCTCAACCTGTAGGTTGTAACCACAGGAACTGTATTAAAGGGCCGCAGCATTAGGAAGGTTGAGAACCACTGGCCTAGACAGAAGAAAGGATGCCGGGAAATAGGAAGAGTCACATGGTTGGAAAAGGAAGGTATGCAAGTTTAGGCAATCCTTTATCCAATTCTTCCAACCAACCCTGGAGAGGACAGTGTGAGATGTCTCCCAGGGGCCTGCGAATCCCTCCTCCGGAAAAGATAATTCAGTGAAAGAAAGGCCATTGCACTATCAACTCTGTATAAGAGATTTTTCCCAGGACCAGCCCTCGTTAGTTGGGGGCTCCTTGAGCCTAAGATGTGGTCAAACCAAAAAATTACCTTCATCACATAACTGAAAAGTTAGCAAAGATTTCAGGCAATGTAAAGAGCCTACAAAGTAAAAGAAGTGTAAGTGCATTAAACACAATCCTTACTCCAGCATACCTTCTCCGTGAGTCCACTCTGAGCCCTGGATTTTAAACAGCAGCCAATGACTTCCTTCTGTAGTTCAGTTGCCCATGACCCTGCTCAACCTTCTTTCCCGAAGCACTTATCATCTTATTCCATTCCATGATTTTCTTAATGCAGTAATGACTCATTGTCTGTCTTGCTACCACTATGACAGAAGTCCTATTGTATTTACTAGTGAATCCCCACCAGACAGAACCGTGACACCCACACTCAGCGTGTGTTTCCTCAATGAATGAGGAGCAGCTGCCTTCCTCCCCAAGCCTCAAATCCTTTTAGCTTTATGTGGAGCCACGAGTTTTTATTGGGTTGCTTTAGGGAGTGCTAGGGGCACAAGTGAGATCAGCTAACATCAGAAAATACTTCTTATGTACCAAAAAAAAAGAATTAGAAAGTGATCTTTTTTAGCAAATGTTTATTTATATCAAAATACAAAACATTTCTGAAGCAGAGTAATGTTACATGAGGAGCAGTTAAATACTAAACTTCTTTAATTAATTTAACTTGCAACACTCCAGGGGACCTTCACTGGCTACACATCTTATCAGTCGATGTGCCTTTTTTCTGTGTATTTGCTTATCTCCTTTTTCATTCATTTTGATTCTTAATTCAGGATATGAACATGCAGTGTTAATGATGATGAGTTGGTTAGTATTTAGCAAGCCTGAAAATACCAGCAAGTGAAGCCTGGTGTGGCAGCCTGGCTGTGGGAGGCTGCACATTCTCTCCCTACCTGAGCTTGGGGTATCACTCAGGTTTTAACCAGCAACTCTAAGGCCAAAAGGATCGCTGTCGTTGGTAGCCAGGGCAGGCATTATTGCTTAGGGCCACAGAGCAGGTGTGGCTCAGGGGTCATCTCCAATGAGGTCTTCTCGATGGACTGAGAAGAAATGGATTAGGAAAGCCAGTATCCCAGGCCCAGGCACAGGAGGTCCAGGGACCCTGCCAGAGGATCCCTCATCCCCAAGAAACCAAGCAAGGCCTGGGGAGGAAAAAGGTGCCTCTCAGTCTTGGAAGTCTGTGATTTGGGAGCTGGAGGTGCCTGCCCCTTACACGGGCCCTTTACAAATGCTTAAGAATTTGGAGATTTTGAGGAAAAAAAAAAAGCACCTGGTTGAGAATGTAGCTGTTTCCAATAGACCTCCCTTCACTGATGGAGGGGGAAAGGAGATAGGAAACAGGAGAGAGAGCATTCCCCCCTCTTCTTCCCACAACCCCTCTCTCTGAGCCAGCCTGGCTCTCCCTTTCTAGACCCACTTAGTGCGTGCACTTTGGCATTGTGCACTTATCAGCTCACACGCACAAAACACGTACACACACGCGTGTGCACACACATTCACACATGCACACACATGCCTGGCTTCCCTTTAGAGTCTGCTCAGGCAGCAGAACGGTGTCCCGTCCTCACCATCATCTTTTGCTCCCAGGGATCCCCTTGGCCCACAGGTCCCCAAGACCCGGCCCCAGGCTTGGCACCTGCTGGCATTCCCAGGCTTTTGAGAAACAGGTGATAGAGCAGGGAGCTCCCCACAGACAGGTTACAGAGTATAGAACATGTTCATATAAGGCTTTGGTACAGCACCGATTTAATGTTCTTATAGTTTGAGTTCTAAGTCATCTTTGAGAAGGAAAAAAAAAAGCTTACTGAAAAAATAGTGTTTTTATTTACTTTTGAGTTACATACCTGAAGTTCAAAAAGTAAGCCTGTAGTTGCCGTTCAAATTCACTCAAAGGTGTTCCGTGTGCAGCTGTACAGTTTGTTGGTTTGTCTTTAATATTGAACCAAAGTCAGCGAATCAATACCATGAAGTCAGCTGCCCGCGATAACTGACTTTAACCAGTCCACACAGACGGAAAGAAAAGAGAAGAAGAGAAAGAGAGAGAGAACACAAAAGCCACCCCCTAAGTCTCCCACCCCAAACCCTAGGGGAAAAAATCTACCAGAAGATAAAGTACAGGAAGAGATGAGGAACCAGCGGAGCGAAGGAGATTCGGTCAGCTGGCGTCTTCGGGAACAGCACCATGAAGCACCCTGGCGCGGTTATGTTGTAATACTTAACATTCAAGAAATGGAAATGAGGTTTGAATGGTCCGCATAAGAAGACCTGGCGTGGATGGGGGGTAACCCCCAAAGAAAGTGGAAGAAAAGAAAAAGAGAGTTCGAAATGAGAGCAAGAAATCTCATAACGAAAGTGATGGTCGTATCCAGACCCGTCAAAAGAGAACCAGAGCAAGAGGCCACTGGACATCTAGAGGTACAGAGATTGTAGGGGGTCCGAGGGAGGCAGCATCGGGAGCTCCTCCCCACCCACGCAGCTCCTCACCGCCTCCCCCTGCCCCCGGGTGTATCTGCAGACCACCGGGGAAACAGGGCAAAGAAATGTATATAAAACTTGCTTCCAGGCATGCGATGGAAGGATTCTAGCCAGGAGGATCCAAGTCCCTCCTGGTGGAAGAGAAAAGGTTGAAGACAAAAGGGGAAGAATTGAAGCAGTTGTGGTCCCTTCACTTGGGGTCTGTGGAGAAGTGGGAGCAGCTGGTTGAGAGCGCACCATCTTCAGCCCACAAATGGCAGTTAAGAAATTAAATCTGAATGGGCCTTCGAGATCTTCTGACACTGGTGGGGATGACTTAGTAAATGGAATGCTCAACTGCTGTTCTCCCTAACCAGCCGTCCCCCTCTGACACCTCCATCCAAAGTTCCACTACCAAGATCATTCCATAACCCTGAACACTACACTAGTTCATTAAGCCACAGGAGAGACCACCATGGCCAATCCCTTACCCACAGGGACGTGCACTGCGTGGGCTCTCCCACCTCCCACCTCCCACTTTCACATCGCCCAGTGTGGCAAATGTGAATATCCACAGCACAGGAGTGGATGAACCCAGCAAAAAAATCCAAGGAGAACGGACAATTCCTTCTTCCCAAGCTATCAGTTGATGACAATGGGGAAAAGGCCCACACCAGTCCTTGTGGGACCAATTCCCAGCAGCTCTGTCTACTCCAAACTCTTGCTGTATAAAACAGACAGAGGTCCAAAATAAAAACAACTCTATAGACTCCCCCACCTCCTACCCAAAGGGAAAAGCACCAAAATTCAATGTCCCTTCCACTATATGGGGACCAAGGAGTATGTCAAAAGAGATGGAACAGCCCAGGTTTCTGGCAGTGGCCATGGGCCTCAAAGGCTCCATCAGAGCATCCATCCATCCACCTGTCCCATTAACTGAGAAGTTCAAAGACCTCTTTGCTCACTCCATACAAAATCAGATCTCAATCCCCTTTGCTCCCCATGCCTTTGTGAAAGGCCAGCTCTACGGGGAAACTGGAGATTGCTTTTGGACTCTCTATCCTTTCCCCTCTGACACGTGCCCTTTCACCACCTTGCTGAGGCTTCACCTTGGAGGGGACACAGGGCAGCACTAGGCCCTCTCTGAGCTCTAAAATTTCCAGGCAGGGAATATATCCCCCACTTTCCCTCTTCCTCCCCAAATCAAAGAGTCCATTTGCAGGTTGAGGAATGGGACAGCACTGTGCAGAATGGCTCTCCTGACCTCCCATCCCTTGACACTGCTGAGGTCTCCTCTGACTCAGTGTGGGATGGACAGCCGAGCATTGGGGGACTCCTGGCTGTCATGAAAGCACTCACCCCATGAGGTGCCTGTGGTACTGAAGTGATGTACCCTGCTGGTTACATGTGCGCTAGAAGTGGGGCAGAGTCTACAGAGGAGAGAGGAGTGTGGCTCCAAGAGCCAAAAGAACAGGACTGGAAACTCCCTAAACAGAGGCTTTGGTGGCAGAGGTGGGGGGCGTGCCTCGCAAGCCAGGAAGGGGCAGAATCTACTGCCCTTCCTGCTCAAGCTTCCTGAAAACCTGTACAAGAAACATGAGGCTGTGGCCTCCTTATGCCTTCTGAAGACATGCAGGAAAGATTAGTCAATGGCAGGATGGACACACCGCCAGTGGGACACAGTATTGGGGTCCTCCCAAGACTGCACGCACAGAGCCTGTTTTCCTCAGGAAATGGAAGGTGTTTTGTTTGAGTACATAATTTGACCCAAGGAAGGTGCCTGAGTGAGTGGCAGAGCCCCATAACGTCCACAAAAGGGATCAGGAGTCAGACTCAAGCTTTGCCCCAACCTACTCTCCCCACAATACCCCCAAAATGTAAAAAGAGCCCTTCCCAGCACTGAGGTGGCTGAGTTCCTCTAACGATCAAACTCCATAGATCAGAGCTCTTAGAAAGCATCACATTTTGATTGGGGGAAGGGTTGGTATTGCCTTATTTTGAGTAACAAGCAGGCGTAATTGCAGAGAGTCATGAGTCCCTCCTCCCCTCCTGCGCCATCTGGCCCTGTACCAGCTTCAAACACATCACTCTGTGCTCTTGGCAAGTCCGAAGAAAGAGCTAGCACCCAGGAGACGCTTGCTGAGGCTGCAAGGCATGGGGCGCTTGCAGTGTATGTGAGATCTCCAATTTGCTCAGAGAGGTATTCTTTAGGACACTCAGAGATAAGCAGACTCCTGCTCCCCAGAATCTCTCATTCTGGGTCAAACTCTGCCAAAACATGGTTCAGTTTTCTAAGTCTCAGGCTCGATGCCTCCAGAAAGGTTCCACTAGGACGCACCCTCCCAGTCCTGCCCAAAGTTAATCTCTTACTCGTTATCAACACCCCCGCAGTGTCCAGGACTGGACCATTCCATTTCCAATGGCACTTTATTTTCTAATTTAAAAAAACTGAAAGAAGCACAGATGACATTTATACTAGTTACCACATTCCCACTGGTTCCAAGAATCCGCAGCAAGAACAACCAGGCTGTGTCTTCTCCAAGACCGAGCCCACGTGGTCAGCCTCATAAACCCTCCCACCGTCACACCCTCCAGGAGCTGTTGGGGTCACAGTGTACAACTCACACAAGTGTCACTGGAAGCCCCGGGTAACCCTGACCTCCCCTTTCTAATGCTGCAACGTGGGGTTCCTTCAGGGGAAACTGGCACCAGCCCACAGTCACGGGTGGGGGGGATGGTCCCCAGCGATTTCATCTCTGTGCCACCCTGGCTCTGTCAGCGTCCTCCCAGCAGCAAGAGGCACGTGGATCCTGATTCTTCGGAACTCTTAGATCCTGTTGCTCCACACAACTTTCAGCTCACTGTCCTTTCTGCAAGTGGGTTATTGGTTTTGTTTTATATCTACTTTTATATATACACATTTCCATCCGAAAGACTTAAAGCAACTCTGAGCAGAATCTGAAAGCAAGGATGGGGGGGAGGTGGCGTCAAGGCGTGAGCTAGTATCCCCGACCCCCGGGGAAGGCGGCACTGCTCAAAACATCTCTAAGCACAGGTACAAAAATAGAGCAAACTATGACTTCATAGAGATATAGAGCTATAGAGATAAGATCGCTAGATAGACTTTGTATAGATTCCCTTCACGTTTACACCGTGTGCAGCGGCCCGGCCCTCACGCATCTTGCCCGGCTTCAAGCTCTCGTCCCTGCCCCCACCCCCAAGGTGCACAAGCGCCCACTGGCCACTGCTGCATCCGACCCCACCCCCCCAAGTTCCCTCTCTCCTTAAAATAGAGCAAATTATGTATATTTATATAATTTTATATACAATCTCCATAAAAAATACACTTAAGATGGTGTATTACTAATTTGACCCTCCTACCAAAGCAGAAGTCGTCTAGCAAAGAAGGAGCCAACCGAAAACAGGGTCTCCTGGGCCCAATGGCGCTAGTCAGGCAAATCAGTGTGTCCATGCAAATCCTACACACACCACACAGACCTATTACACACCACACACAGACCTATTCCCACACGCACACACACCACACCCACATCACACACCAGATACACACATATTACACACCACACCCACATCACACACCAGGTACACACATCTTACACACCACACACACCCCACCCACATCTCACACCAGATACACACATATTACACACCACACCCACATCACGCACCAGATACACACACATTACACACCACACACACCCCACCCACATCTCACACCAGGTACACACATATTACACACCACACCCACATCACGCACCAGATACACACACATTACACACCACACACACCCCACCCACATCTCACACCAGGTACACACATATTACACACCACACACACCACACTCACATCACACACCAGATACACACATATTACACACCACACCCACATCACACACCAGATACACACACATTACACACCACACACACCACACCCACATCACACACCAGATACACACATATTACACACCACACACACCACACCCACAATACACACATATTACACACCACACCCACATCATGCACCAGATACACACATATTACACACCACACACAGACCTATTCCCCCACACACATGCACCACACCCACATCACACACCAGATACACACATTACATACACATATTACATCCCCCCCAGACACACCTATTCCCATATACACACCTATTCCCATATACACAGCACACCACACCACACAATCACACCACACACACATACCACACACTAAACACACACCTTTTCTCACATAAACACCTATTCACACCACATACACACGTCACATACCACACACACATATCACACACCACATACACACATATTCCCACACAGACCCCCCCCATACAGATACCGACCATACACACCATCCCATACACAGCACAAACAACACAAACACTACAAAACACACCACAATGTACATACATACACACACACACACACACACATCACTTCCTGAACCTGAAAAAGGAACCCTGGGCTAGATGCTGGCCGGGTCAGATCAGGGAGAGGCCTCGTCCCCACAGCAGGACAGAGAGGACAATCCCATTTCTCTGACCCAGCCAGGACACCGTGGACTCCAGAGAGACCTCACTGTCTGCAGAAGTGTAGACACTATCAGTACAGTAACTGATGGTTTCCCTTCTAAGAAACACAAGAAGACAACAAGGAGGTTCAGCCCTCCACCAGAAGTGAGGTCTCACAGGTCCCTAAGCCGGAAGGAAGCAAAAGCCCTTGTACCCCACAAGAGGAGGCCCTGCCTCTGCTCCTTCCCTACAATTCCCGTGAACACCCCACACCCAGCCCCAAAGCATGCTCACAGCATTTCTAAGGCTGAAAATGCAACCCCCTTCCCCAGCCCAACCCTCGTACCCAACAACCTCCCATCATGGACCATGCACATGTTCAGATCCTAGAGCCATAAAGAAGTGGGGGGCTGAAGGAAAGGGAACCTGATTGGGGTGCAGATAGGAGGGAGCATCCGCCCTAGGTCCCAATATAAATCTGAGAAATCCAGTGCTTGGGAGAGATGGGATTGGTGGAGAACATTTCTTCAAGATTCAAAAGATAAATAGGCACACACAGCCTTTATGTCCCCATCCAGGGGGATGAGAAAGGTGGACAGTTAGGGGCAGGAGCTGAGGATATGTCCACTTTTTCAAATGCTCTAATCCGGCTCTCCTAGGCAATGATCCAAAGCTGACAACAGTGTCACCAGCTCCCTTCAGAAACCCTAACTACTACTACCAACCTACAGAGAAGAGAGTACCCACAATTTGGTGACTGCTTGCTCTTCTATCAAAATCCTCTGACTCCTTCTCTAAGGTGTGGCCAGCCATTAATAACCTTTGCACTAATGCTTAATTTTTTTCCTTCTGCTACACAGAAACCTTTGGAGTCTGAGGGTGTCTTTGGAGTCTTTGGACCTAATTTAATCTACTGAGAGTTTTTCCAGCAACTTAAAATGAGGTCATGAAAAAACTGCAACCTTCTCAGCAACCTAATGCAGGAATTGTCTGATGAGGATATTATACTTGCTCCTGAAAGTCTATTTTGAAAGTATAGACAGGGGCCCAGAAATAAGGCTCTGGGCCAGTGTGGATTCACTGGCAGTCGAAGGGAAGGGTGGTAATGGATACCCCCGACCCAAATGTCAAGTTAGTAGGAGTGCTGAAGTCCAATCTGGGCTTTGATCCTTGGTTTACTGACTTCTTCTAAAGAAGAGATTTTTAATTCTGCCTCTTGATCCAAAAAGAAGTAGATTTGAAGACGTTAAGGAGGGCAGAAAAATGGCTGGTCTCTGATCTCAGGGCAGAACTTTCACCTTCCTACCTTAGCATAGACTGGTGACTTTGACCTAGCAAAAAAATAGAAAGTGAAGGCAGATCCTCTAGCTATGAAGCCACTGCATAGCTTTATGATCTGAAGGAAGCCTGTTTACCACAAGAAGGAAGAGTGAGAAAGGCAAGTCAGGCCCCAACCCCTCCTCCCCATCACCATCACCAATGTCCTGTGAACATTTTCAGGTCATAGAAGAAGAGAGAGGCGGCCTGCTACGTCTGACGAAAACACACCAGCAGCTCTTGAGAAGGATCCGTTCCTCCTTCCCCACTGATAGGGAGCTGGTGATAGGATGGGCCTTAGGTCTGAGGAGCCCCCAGAACAGACAAAGTGGAAAAATGTTACAAGGATGTCCATGTTTTTGGTTTGGGCACTTAAGTGTTTGAGGCTAATTCGAGAAGAAGCAAAGAAGTCTGACAAAGAAGCAAGACCTCTTCCAAAATCCAGTCTGGGCCCACTTGCCGGGACCCCACCCCACAGTCTATTCTCAAGTAGACGCCCCCCCACACACACACACACACATGTCCCCAACATGCCCTGCAGGGCCACCATGCCCCACTTGGCCTGCTACCAGGCAATCACTCTTTTCTGTATGGTGGTGACCCCTCGTTGGGTATGCTGCCCCCTAGAGGTAGCTACACTATCACACACTGGCTGTTCCCCGACGTGGTCCTGCCCCCATACTCCAGGGTCCCTGCTCCTAATTCAGGCCTGACCTCACACTCTATACCCCTCCCAGCCTCATGGGCCCACGGCAAAGCACACAGGCCTCTCCTCCACACTCCAGCTCTAATTCCCCTTCCTGAAACACCTGCCCAACCCATAACCCCATTCAGCTTAGATCTGGCCATTCAGATAACTCATGAACCCTCTCCCCAAAGCAATAAACACAGCCATTCAAGGCTCCACATGTCTACCCTGAGGGAACCTGATCTCACATTACTCTAGAGAAGACACGAGGTAGGGCTGGGCATACACGTCCCCGTGGGAATATGCAGTTTCCATAGAGAGCTGGGGTGGCTGTACTCATAGGAATGGGGGCTCCCTGTGTACCCACCCACTTGACCTTCTGACCCCTTTCCTAATACTCCCCAACATTCCCTGCACTGCCCCCCAGAAGCTCCTTTACATGCAAGCAAAGCAAGCCCAAGATTAACCATTAGCTTTTCTTTTCCTAGGTTTCTCTACATAGTAATAAAATGTACTTTATGTACAATTCTTCCCCCAGCCCACCCCCAAGCCCCCCAAAAGATTTTGCTAACAGAATTAGAAGAAGCCACATATGCTTTGGCCCTGGATTCAGCTCCCGGGCAGGGGCAAAGACATTCCAGTGCTCCATGAACTCTGTTTCTCCTCTGAAGCTATTGTTTTGCCAAGCTTGACCTCTCCCTGCAAAAAGAAAGTCACAAAATTCCATATCTGAACCTTACCCAGTTCCCTCTCCCTGAAGAGGGCAGAGAAATAAAGCAACTGAAATCAGTTCAACCCCAAATAGTTTAGATCACGAATCAAAAATAAAGACAGAGAGCGCATGGACAAATATCAGTAAGCACTCGGCTCAATCCACCCCTCTCGAGCCTTCCCTGAGAGCATGGTCAGAGACAGACCCCTTTCTTAAGGGGAGCCCAGACCCTGTCAGCCTGCTGGGAAGAAGGCATCCTTCCTGTTGAGATGGTAGAATTATTTCAAAAGGCTTCTCCTACCCCCAGCTCCTCGAGAAAAGCTGCCAAGAGGCACAGCCCCACCACCAGACGCTGGGCCCAGGCCAAACACAGCAACCCAGCCAGGACCCCACTCAGAGTCACAGAGCCCTGGCAGCCAGCCTGCAAATCAGGAAACAGCATTCACCTTCTCCCCCTGTTACTCATCTCCCCTCCCTATACACACGCGGTCTTTCAGGCCGCGCGGAGATCACACCATTACCCTCTTCCTGGTCTGTGAATCATCTAACACTCAAACAGCCACTAAGACGCAGAATGAAGAGGCAGATGAAAATCTGAGACGCCGGGATAGATTTTCCTCTGAGTCCCTTCTACTGCGAGACTACCAGACTGTGAAGGTGGGTACCCAGAAGATGAGGGATCTCCCACAGGGTGGAGCACAAACTCCTAAGAAGCTGGACATGGGCGCTGCCATTGTCTCAGAGGCAGATCGCAAAGGATACTGGTCCCTAGAAATGGCCACGTGTCCCTCGTGTGCACATGGCAACACTATCACACATGTGCTCACACCCAGCACCTAAGCATGTGCCTGTGAAATCTTTACCCTCGTCCCATGGAGGAAGAGGGTTGTGTTCTGCCCATTCCCCAGGGCTGCAGGAAGGCTGCTGGCATCTGAGAACACTGTCGTAGAAGAAAGGCTTCTTGGGAGGACTAGGAGTCCTAGGCCACTGACAAATAGCCAGACCTGGTGTCCTCCCCCTGGCGTGGGGGACAGCACAGCACAACTGCCACCCGGTGTCAACAAAAAGCACAGCTCCCACCGTGTGGTCTGGCAGGCTGAGTAAGGGGCACTGCCAGGGAAGGGCGGAGCAGACCGGGAGTCGGCACCTTTGTTAGTCCTGGGGGCCTCTGGAAAGCATGGCCAGAGTCTGAGGATCTCCACCCACGAGGAAGCAGAGCCTTCCACCCCTCCTCCTCCTCTTTTCTGATGTCCAAGCCTGTAATTCCTAGGACAGTGCTCAGAAAAGGTGGCTGAATTCATCCCCAAGTCCAACAGCCTGAAGCCCACGTTCCCAGTCCACCCAGGACCTGGGCCACGCACCTGAGCCCCGTCCTGGGAGACGCGGGCTGCACGCTGACCTGTGATGTGTCCTCATCCTGCCCTCTCAGGTCAGCCTGCTCCCACTGTCCCCAGAAGAGTGCCAGAGCCACCAGCATGAGGAAGGAGAAAGGACACAGCCAGAGCAGCTGTTTCCCAATTCTGCAAGAGCTGCTGATCAATGGGCAAGTAGGTTCTCATGCCCCAGGGAAGGCCCAGGCTCCACCCGAGGGCACACGGCCCAGTCCTATGCACCTGTTTCACCGTGACACCTTCCCGTGCATTCAGAAGTGAAATGTGGCAGTGTGACTTTTGTGGTGAACCTCAGGGTGGAGCAGGTCCCAGCTCACCAGGGCCGAGGAAGGAAGTACCAGGGCCTGTCTACAGCAAGATCCATACCCCCTAGACAGACGCCCAGAGGAAAGACCAGCTTCCCAGCCCCCTGAGGACCCACCTTACCTAGGTCATTCGGCCAAGCCTCTGGACACAGCAATGAGACCCACAGAAGCCCTCCAGTGCTCTGAGGTGGCTAAGGTCCAAGCAGGAGAATGGGAAGAGGGGGGTGACGCCAAACCCACCAAGACAGCAGCACCAAGAAGAAAACACCTCAGGGACCCTGGCAGCTACCTTTATTCCAGGCCACACCACAAGTGGGGGCTCCTGCACAGAGGAGGTGGGGGAGCAGCCCCACCCTCCAGCCCACCCTCAGGCTTTCTGCCCTATCCTGGGCAGCACCATTGTCTTATTGGAAGAGAGAGATGAATCTTAGTAGAAAGATGGCCTCACAGAAGCGTCTGGATGCTAATAGTTGGAACTAGGACAGGACATTGGCAGAGGAAGTGTCGTGCCCAGACCCCTACTTACCACCCCTCCCACCTTCGTCCCTATGCCTCAGGCAGCTCCACACAACAGAACTGGGAAAAGACAGTGGGGACCCAGAGCACCCCAGAATGTGGGAATCTGAGGCTCCCTGGCTACATCGCAACCCATCCTACTGGAGCTGGGGTCTGCAGGGTGGGGGAAGCCCGGGGCGACAAGAAGAGCAGGCAGCGCCAAGCAGGCACGGGAAGGAGTCGCAGGCGGCTCACAAGTGGCAATTAATCAATCTGGGGAATTAGCTCCCACAAAAGGAAAGGAGGATCCAATCAGCCACCACGGAGCAGCGCTCCAAGAGCACAGAGCCACAGACGGTATAAATAGAGCCGTGGCAGGCTGGCGCTCAGCCTGGTGGCTCCACAGTGGGGCCACAGTGGGGGTAGCTGGACCAAAAGGGGCTGAAGGATGAGCTGAACTCTGCACCGGGGGCTTGCCTTTTGGCCCCATGGCTAAGCAGCTGCTACTTACGTAGCCCAAAAAACTGGAAGGAAGGGAGATACCAGGCTGAGTGCCTGACCGCCCTTTCTTCACCCAGGAACCAAGAGATAAAGGCTTGAGTTTAGTTCTGCAGGAACTCACTGCTGAAGCCCCAAGCCAGCAGCCAGTAATCAATGCAAGGCCTCATTTCTGCTCTAGCTGGAAGAAGATAGGCGACAAATGGTGTACTCGGTGGAGAGGCATGAGTCCTGTTTCAGGAGGACGAATCCCCCAAGACAGACACCAGGCACCCGGCCAGATCTGGACAGCCTCACTCACAAACCCCGCTGGCTGCCGCCCTCCCTGTCCTCCTGCCTGCATTGACCACAGCGAGCAACAGCGCTTTGCTTCAATGTACATATATACACACGTAGCGAAGCCTACACACTACACACATGTGCGTTTGTATCTGTATCTATATATACGTGGCGCCTGGGAGACGGCATGGAAATCCAGCCCTCCGCCAGCACTAGGGAAACTGAAACAGAAGCCGAGAGCAATAAAAGCCATCACTTTCCTCTCCTTCACTTCCAAAGACATTGGAAGAGGTGAGAAAAATTAATGCAGTGAAGCAGGGGGGAAGAGGGGAGGAGACACATGTCTCCCTGTCCCCAATTCACTTCCTGACCTTAACCCACAGGTGGAGGGTCTGCCCCAGCCCCCCGTCCCAGAGGTGAGGCCAGCAGGGCTGGATCCAGAAGGAGGCCCCCTCCAACAGGAGCGAGGGCACGCAGAACACAGGTCTGGGCCATCCCTTGGCGGGCAGAGGAGGACACGCCACGCACAACGTCCCTCCCTGCCCCGTGAGCCCAGCACCTCGCCCTGGGGACACTTATAGTGGGGCTGGATCATAGCAGAGTAGCGTGGCCAGGATCGTTATGGTCCACACTGTTGAGAATCGCCGTCTGGTCTTCTGGAAGCTGGCGGTGACACAAGTCTGAGAGCCGGGCAAAGGGGTCAGGACGAGAGTGTCTCTTCTTCTTTCGGAGGCAGACAGCTTCCTCGGGCCACAGAACCTGAGAGCTGGGGAGCTGCTGAGCCTGGGAGGCAGGGCCGTCTAGGGGACGGGGCAGGTATGTAAAAGAAAAGAAAAGACGCAGATGAAAAGGAGGCACACAGCCTCACACACTCACCTCTTCCACCTGTCAGGGGATAGGTTCTGAGTTTCTAATATTAAAAAATGAATCCGCTAGTGTAGGGAAGACAGAACCAAATGGCTGCAGAGAAACCACCTTCTTCACCACAACCCGGCCCTGCTTGCCTCATTAGAATGAGAGTGAAGGAAGTTGGATGGATGATTTTTCTTTCTGTTGATAGATAGAAAGAAATCAGTCAATCTATAAATATTTCTTTTTTAGTGCCTCCCAGGTACCAAGGATCACTCCAGGTACTGGGGATCAGAGCTTCTAAGAACAGGTCAAGACTCAATACATTTTCTCACCCATGCCAAGTAAGGACAGACTTTACCCAAGATTTTAATCATATGCAATAGTCAGACCTGAGGCTTCCTGGATTGCCAGGGCCACTCCTCTGTTCATGGCCTTTCTGGAGAGCCTTTCTTTCTAGAAGATTATACTTTAGTTTGGGGGTGGGGAGGAAGGGACAAACTATTGAGACGTGGCAAATGCAGAAGGAAAATTTGCAGACACTGAAAGTGCTACAAAGAAAGATCAGATGTGACAGCAAACAAGTGAAGCACCACTTCTGCTCCCTGAAGGGTTAACACTTGAGCCTTGACTTAGGAGTCTTCAACAGACCTGAGGGAAAATGATTCCCAACAGAAGGGATGGCAATGGCAAAAATTCTTCTAACAAGCCATGTTCCCAACGCAGAAGGAAGTTTATCACAGCCAAAGCAGAGGGAGGCCGGAAAGACAGGTGAGGTGTCACAGGAGTTTGAAATCTGTTCTGGTTGCAATGGGATGCTTCTGGAAGGCTTTACTCAGAAGAGTGTCGTGTGTGTGTGTGTGTGTGTGTGTGTGTGTGTGTGTGTGTGTGTGTGTGTGTCCGTCCGTCCATGACTGAGAGGGGCCGCTGGTCCATGTTCTAGAGCTCTCCCTAGTGGCCGTGTGAGAAATAGGCCGTGCAAGGTGCAGGGACCAGCCGCTGAGCCCCTGCGAGGTGCTGCAGTCAGCAGAGCCAGAGAGAAGAGCAGCTCAGAATGCAGAGCGAGCTGTGGAAACAGAAGTGGCCAGATTCAGGATATGTTGGAGCTGCTGACTCAGCAGACCTTACCAAGTGGAGTGGATGTAAGCGAAGGCAAGAACTGGGGAAGAACTGAGAGGATTCAGGGAGGATAATCAATAACTCTATTTTAGACATCTCAAAGACTAATAAACACCCAAGTGCATGTGCAGCAGGAAACTGGAAATAGCAGACCTGACCCCATGGAAGAAATGTGGGCTAAACACAGCCATTTGAGAGTTGTCAACACAAAACAGGTAACAGGACCATCAGAACAAGACAGAATACGGACACCTAATGTGACTTTTTTTGCAATAAACAAACATAAATTATACATATACACATATGTGTGTGTGTATATATATATAATATGTATATCCACATATATCCATATATAATACATACTGGTGGGTCTTAAACTGAAATGTGCTTAATGGGTTGAAAATTTAGCATTGGGCTCTAATTTCACTCAAGCCCTAAAATACTCATTTTTTTTCTGCCTCACTATGTATTCCCCTCTATAAACTGAGCACCACCCAAAAGCGAAGGCATGGATAAGTCATTACCATCTCCTGAAGATTCAAGGGGCTTCACTTCTGTACAACCCCCCTGTAAAGGGAGTTACTCTACAGAAGTTACCAAAGATCAGTAAAGGAGCTGTCCCACATGCTTCCTTGACAGCCTGCCACAACACTCCCAAAACCACTGGAGAAAACAGAGCATTTGATAAATATTAAGGAATTTTCTAATGTCTAAAAGAGGGTTGGATTATTTTCGTTCTATCTCAGAAGCTACCTATTCTGTTGGATAAACATCAGACATTTCAAGAGAGGTACCCTTTCTACAGGACACAGAGGGGTTTCTCTACCTCACTGAGAAAAGTTTGGTCACCCGGCAGAGGCTGGGCCCATGGCACCGTGGTACCCTGAGAACCACACAGGGCTTCATCATGCCCGTGTTCAACTAGAAGGGCTGAAATGAGGGAGAAGAAACACCCAGGGTGTCCAAAACATGCTACACATTTTCAGAGACGTTATCTGTGTATGACTTTCAAAGTTGAATTGAATTACGGTAGTAATGTGTAGTATGACCTTGTTGGCTCCAAAGATGAGGTTTATGAGATGAATGCTAGTGTCACCCTGCCATAGGAGGATGTCAAAGAAAGGAAACACAGTTGTCGTTCTCGTAAAGGAGGGCAAGACCATTTGGAAGTGGCATTGAAATTCGAGAATGTTGGGAACATACAACAACAATGGTGGCAGGAAGACAGGGGACCTTAAAGGCCGTGGTTGCCATAGAAAACTGGCTATACTGGCCGTACTTCAGGAAGAAACTGAAATAGCATCTATAGTGATATAAGTGAACACTTGGCTCGAGCAGGAGGTCACCATAATCAGCAGTGTCTGGATGCTGATGGTAACCACCTTCCAGTACCTCCTCTTATCACAGAAGTCAATCATGACTTGTGTTCATCTTTTGTTATCAGTGTATACTCAGTATTACAACTTCAATACAGTTTTTCCCTTTCTTAAAATGTGTATACATTTTTGGCACCCTCTGTATAGTACAAAGAGATGGAGATATTTGAAGGTATACTACCCGCTGATAGTGGTGGAGGGGGAGTATATATATGTTGTTTAAAGCTATCTTGAAAGAATAGAATACATTTTCTAAAGCTGTATGCATGGAAAGGGTTCTGAAGGTAGGTGGACCTCTAGTGGTGGAAACACATTTAGGGGGGCAATTAGAAATTTTAGCTTTATCTTTCTTGCTTTGTACATGAAAACTGTGTGTATTACTTGAAAATTAGTGTTGAAAAAGAAACAAAGAACAAGAGAAGCTGGTGGGTTAACCAAGGTTGGGATCTGGGCCCGGCAATCCTCCTAACGGCAAGGCAAGGTGGAAAGAGAGGACCAGGCTGCTTCCCACCATTTACCGGATCGTTTCTTTGACTTCGAAGAGCCCTTGGATGACTTTTTGGGCTTCTTTATCCGTTGGTATTTCAGAGCCTCCAGCCTCTCAGGTGCAGCAGCATTCCCGGGTGCAGGTGGAAGTGTTCTGGAAGGAACAATTAGAGAGCACAGGTCAACTCCCACATGAGGGAGCTTTTGAAGAAGGGCTGGAAGAAAACCAGATGGTTGACCCAGAGGAAGATAGAGTCCAGTTCTTTGGAGTCCAAGGTGTCCTGGATGGCTCCTTGACACCTGCCTTTCTATTGCTCCTGGAAGGGAGAACACCCTGTCGGAAGCTCCAGTGGCATGGACTGCCTCAGACAGAACCCAACCTGCAGAACAACCAGAAGACCCTAGGAAAAGGAGAGAGAGACTTTAATAATCAGCCCCGTCCCACACGACTCAAGCCGGGACGCGTTAGTGTCAGGGAAGGAAGCAGGTTCAGCTTCTGAAGTTCCTCGACATCATCACAATTAAGACCTTTCCATGAAAAGTAAAAGGGCAAAAGAGAGCAGGAGAGGAGCAGTCACCATCCCAATGCACTGTCCCCCATCTGCAGGGAAGGGAAGGCGAACGAGAAACGCAGCAGCCAGTGATCCGTGCTGCGCAAAACCAGGCGTCCCTGGGCTTCATCCTGTCCTCCTCAAGATTCAGCCAGAACCTCCACAGCCAAGGGCAACAAACACTTGTCATTTACCAACATCTCCAGCAGGGGCGTCTCCTTGACCCTGCAGGCTAGGCTCAGATCTCCCCAGTCATGTAAGAGAACGGAAGAGGGTAGCAGGAGATTATGACAGAGCATCCAGGTCCAGCAGCCCCACCCGGCCCCTGTTATCTGTCTGTAACAAGTGTCGGTGGACGGTAAGACTCTACGGAGAAAGGAAGGTGGCTGGGAAAGGAGCCTACATATTTAGCTCTCTCTTTCCCCACTGTGATTGTGAAATCGACTTTGTCATTTGCCTGCTGGATCAACTGCATGGTTAAAGACGTGGTCACCATTCACCCAGAGCCCGTGCTGCAGCTCAACAGGGGCCAAAGAGGACTCAGGGAGGTGTGATCTCCAACACTCTGTGCATACGGGAGAGAATTTTTCAAGAGTCCAAAATGGGTCAGGCACAATGGTGGTGGCTCTTGCCTCTAATCCTAGCACTCTGGGAGACCAAGGTGGGAAAACTGCTTGAGCTCAAGAGGTTGAAACCAGCCTGAGCAAGAGCCAGACCCTATCTCTACTAAAAATAGAAAAGTTTGCCAGGTGCAGTGATGCATGCCTATAGTCCCAGCTACCCAGGAGGCTGAGACGGGAGGATTGCTTGAGCCCAGGAGTTCCAGGTTACAGTGAGCTACAATGACGCCACTGCACTCCAGCCTGGGCAACAGAGCGAGATCCTGCCTCAAAAAAAAAAGTCATAAAAGAAGATAATGTAGAAAACACATTATGAATGCCATTTGCTCTCAAAGGAAGCCCAACGAGGCACCTGGGGAATAAAGAGGGGAAAAGAAAGACGGGTCACCACGGTGTTCAACAGCGCCAGTATTAGCCAGCTCACAATCAGGGGAGCAGGAATGCTCCAGGGCCACGGGGGACGGGTATGACTCACACTCTTCCTCTCCTCAACCTTCTCATCTCTCTCCCCCATCTCCAGCGCAATCAGTTTTTAGCAAATCCTGATTAAAAGAAGTGGAACAGACAACCCTATAAGGGCAAAAGAATCCCCCAGAGGTCAGCAAGCAGTTTGAAGTTAAAAAAAAAAAAATGTTAGAGGGATGGGAAGACTGTAGCCCCCCCCCCCACCCATCCTCATCATCAAATATCTTTGCAGGGAGGCAGGAAGAGGAAACGTACAGACTAATTGTAGATAAACTTCCCATCTCTGGGGATTTCTTGCATTAAACAGCAATGAAGTGACCTCCATCTTCTTTGAGGGATGTCATCATACTATAGTCCTTTAGTCCATAAAGTATCAAGATGCTCCCTCCAAGTTCAGTTCAGAGACGTCTTCATTTCCTACATCCCCTGATGGCAGAGCTAAGAGGCTTGCAGAGGCACACACACTTCCCAAGGAAAGTAGTCTAACTCACCGTCAGAAGTCAAGTCTCTCCCAAAGACCCAATACGCCCACGCCTCTTTCCTTCCTCTTTTGCAAACTATTCCAGCTACCCATAGACATCCCGCACCACGGCAGCGGCAGCAGGCAGGGAATTGAAAGGCAGACAAAGGGTGAGATGCCTAGGGCAGGAGTGAGCACACCTCCCCAGTGCTGGTGGAATGTCCTCATCCCCTCTCCTCCTTGGCTATGGATGGCTTCTTCATGCTGCCTAAAAGGAAAATCAAAGACATGAACCCACCCACTCCATTGACCTCTGTCTTCTGGTCCTGGCCAGCCTCCTCAGAAGGACTGAAAAAGATGAGCAACGTATGGCTGGGCAGACACATGACAAGCAAGAACAGTGCCTCCAACCTAACCCCAGATGGCTAGGGCACGAGAGAAACTGGGATGGGAAGGCCCCCAATGACCTCTATGAAGTTTTCAAGCCAGGGAAGCTGCCAGGGTAGATATGACTGTCAGAATCAACATTGAGTTACTATTTCAATGGTACCATCTTGTGCTGACCTACTATATACCATACTGAGCACTGTCCTAGTCTCTATGAAATGCCTTTAACCTTTATAGCAACTCTAAGAGATAAATACCACATTGACCCCCACTTTTAAGATGGAGACGCTGAAGTCAAGAGAGGTCAGGCACCTTGTCCAGTAATCCAGGTATCAGGAGATAGAACCAGGCCTCTTACCATTAGGCTAAATGCTCTTCAAACTTCTTCCCAGTAAACACAGCTATCGAAGCTACACAGAATAAAAACACTGCATACACCCCACACCCAAGAAATAAATCTGTCTCACCCTGCCGAACACCCAGTCACTGATGTTCTTTGCTTCCATGGCAGAGCCAGGGTGAGATAGACCAGGGGTGGGGGAAATCTGGCAGAAATTACATCTTTGGCAAAAATTCCCCAACAATAATGATAAACTGAGGAGAAGCCGATATTCCCTTGAGAAACAGCCAAGCTACAGCCCTTCCAGGACGCCTGCTGTCCACCTGTCTGAACTCTTGGCACAGGGCTCAAACACAAGACACTCACCCAAGGCCAGAGGAAAACAATGAAAGCAAATAAGGTGTCTAGCAGGATGAGAAAATGTATAAAATGTCTTCCAATAGGCTTTATCAGTAAATAGGTAAAGGCTTCTAGAATCAAACTGCTTCCCTTTTCTAGAAAGGGTGACCACGTCCACTGTCAGTGTCTACCTGGGGCCCTCCGGTAATGCAGTTTTTGATCCTGATGCCTCAGACGGGAAGCTTGTGTTAAACAACTCCAGTCTGTCCTTGGAACTAAGCTGTCAAGTAAAGCTAATTTTGACCTATAGATTACCCTGTTAAAACAGAATCCAACCCTGGGCTTTCCAAGAAGTTGAGGTCCCAGTTCTCTTTCCAGTCAGCCAGAATTCTTCCCAAATATACAAGAATGCTGTAAAAGCTGGGGCTCACCTTCTCCCACGAAGTCCAGGTATTACCAAAAGGCCCAGTGGTGTTTCTTGCAGTTGAAGACTACCAAAAATTGACTGGAATTTAGTTTAATGCTCCCCCTCCCCCCAATTCTTTTCTTTCTCTCTTTTCAAAAAATCCATACAAAACCCAAGTCATGCCCATGTAGGCCAACAGGTCATCATTGCCCAGCACTCTGCTCCCCCAGAGGAGCTGAGGAAAGAGGCAGCCAGGTTCAAAATGCAGGCAAAACCCCAGGACAGGAAAGTCAAAGTCCATCCGGACATTTCCTCCCCTTCACGCCCAGGGAAATGACCGCAAACACCCAGTTTCAGTCGTCCCTCAGTGAACAGAGTGAAGCAGTAGCTTCAAGAGCATTTTCCTCCTCTTCTAACCATCCAAGAACAAACTCCACTTGCCTGATTATACACTGTGGATGGGGGGCAGAGAAATCCAGGCCTACACCAGGGAAAAGGCGAATCAGTTCTCCACATAGTACGTGGAGAGCCAGGAGTCTAGAGGTCTGCCCCTACCCAGCCTAACAGCAAGGCGGGGCCTCTCCAGTGCAGTCGGGTCAGACCCAGCACTCTGCCTCTGAACTTGGCGGCAGCAGCTTCCAAAACGGGGCTCGCTCCTATGACTCACCTGGCCATACCACACTCCCAGACCCCAGGCCTTGCCGAGGTCACTGCAGGCCTTCATGGGGAAGGGGATGAGAAGGAGATGTGGGGACAGAGCACTACTGGTATCAGACAGGGAGCTGAGGGTTGGCTCGGCCGCCTCGCAGTCCACAAACAAGACAGGCCAACTCCCCATGTTGAGACAGGAGTTAGGAAGAGGAGACAAAAAAGAGAGAAAAGAGGAAAGGCGGGAGAAACAACTACAGGTGTGGGCAGAAGGACCAGGAAAGAAACTGCAGGGAAAAGAAACAGAGCGAGAACGTAGACAAGAGGTGTCACAACTTCTCCAAGCAAGACTGAGGGGGCTACATGCAAAGGCGCGGCATGGAGACAGCGTCTAAAGAGGAGCCCGTGGCTCCCCATGGCCACGGCAGCCACCGCGCCGCCACGGAGGCTCTCAGCAAGCGGGAGAGCAAGCGGGGGGCTCCTGCCACAGCACCCGGAAGGGCTGCCTTGGAAACAGTGGGAGGATTTCCTTTTCCTAGGCTGGGGTCCCCGCCAGGCCCAGGAGAGAAACAATGGTCCATCATCTGTGGTTTCTGGGTTTGCCCCTGGTTTCTGGGTTTGCCACAGCAGTGACAGGCTAGCAGGGCTCTCTGGGGCTGGCATGGTGGGGGCCATGGAGAGAGAGGGGGCCAAGAATGGGGTGAGGGCAAGAGGAAGTAACAAAGAGAATGGAGTTCAGGAAGCTTCTAGAAGCCAGGTGAGTACTGGTCTAATGCACCCACACCTCCCAGGCACAGGGTGGAAGAACGGGGAAATTAGAGGGCAGCCCAGTTGCTCAGTGGCCGCGGGATGCCTCCGGCCACTCCCTGCCCATGGTTGTGGTGTGGCTCCCCGGCAGCCTCCCCTCAGCTGCAGGGCCTCAGGGCTGCTGACAACGTTATAACTGCAGATCCTAAAGAAATGAAACACAGTCAGTCCTCTTAACAGGAGGCCTGTCTTATGACTGCATGAGATTGATAGTCCTTAGTTAGGAGAATCAGCCTCCCTAGACCTCTCTAGGAGGAAAGAATGCAGCTACTTTTGACCTGAGCAAGCCAAGAGCACCAGAGGCGAGGCTCACTCTCTCCCAGGGACATTGCCAATGGAGGCAAAAACCTTCCAGGTTTCTATGAGAGGGAGTGAGCCTCAAGGCACCCTAATCCTCTTGAGAGACTTGACAGCCCTTAAAATACCCATATTCCTTTTGCCTCCACTAGAAAGACATGTAGAAAGAGGGTCAGCCACAGTGGGGCAGAGGGAGGGACGCAGTGTTGACCCCTGGGGGTTTTCACCTCTGACCAGTGCAATACCCTTTTGCCCCAAGGAAGCTGCTTTCTCCACCCCACGGAGATCCTCCCAAGATCCTCTCCTTGTGGCATGACCCAAGAAAGTCAGCGTGAACACTGCTAGGATCTTGAAAGCCATCTGGACCTGAGGGTGAGGTCACAGTTCAGTCCTGTGGCAACTAAAAACAGGCTGCAGAATGCTGGAGCATAGGGAAGTGGTGACACTTCTGAGCCCTGGTAGGACTACAGGTGACCTGACCCTGAGGAAGACCCCACTCTTGAGGGAAGACGTGGACCACGTTTCAACCTCATCCTCCTTGAAAGGACTAAATATATGTGTATCATGAAGACCTCAAGAAGGCAGTGAGAAAGCAGCTGTCCCGGAGAAGAGCCCTTGGGTGTTGGGAGGGAGGAAGGGGACACTATGCCTGAGACTACTGGGAAAACAGGGTGGGGGGCTGTGGCTGGACACCAGAGTGGCCTCACAGAAGGCCCCAAGGGTGCAGGGGTGCAAAGCCGATGTTGGCGTTCTGGGCCCCTTGGGGTGCATGCAGAGCCCAGGGCTTCTGTGGGAGGCCCTGGGTGTGTTGGCAGCAGTCTGGAGAGATGTCTGAGTGAGGGGACCTACGGGAAATCTGGCAGGTGGCTAGATGTGGGGAATGGGGGGGGCCTGAAGCTGCAGCGAGGCAGGTATCTGAGCGAGCGTGGCCCGGAGCGGCACAATGTGGGGAACCCAGAAGCCGTGGGGATCGGGAGCGGCACTGCCACCCCATGGGGCGGTGAGGGGACATGATTTTGGATCCCCTGTCCAGGAAGCGATGGCCCTGCCAAAGCCCCGTCCGCCTGCCCGCCCCCGCCCACCCAGCCGAGGAGCTCCCTTACCTATTGAGCTGAGGAGAGGCTTGTCTCGACAACACTGCCCAGATAGCTGAGATCAATCAGAAACAAAGCAGTTATCAACATGGGCCGGGGTCAACCGCCCACGCACACCCAGAGGGAAGCAGGGGGGAGCACAGCTAGCACCGACAGGCGACAGGCGAGGCCAGAGAATGGGTGAGGGAGGAGGAGAGACAAGACCCAGACGCACGATGGGGGGAAGCAGATGAGCGCTGCACAAGCACGGACAGGGCTGCGGAGACAGCATCCTGCAGGCAGAGGCGGGCCCTAGCCAGAGCTGTCCTGTGCCCCGCCGCCCGCCATGCCCTCCTCCTCCCCAGCAGCCCACGTGGGACTGAAGGTGAGAGGTGAGCTTGCACTTGTAGGTACCAGAGAGGGTGAGGGACAGGGGCAGGGGAGAGCACGGGGCTCCCTCCTCCATCACCCCGCATCCTGCCCACCACCAGGCCAGCCTGCTCTGGAACTCTCTGCTCCCCTCCACAGGCGCTACATCAAGAAGAGAGACCAAAGGACGGAGCCAGAGAGAGAGAGAGAGAGAGAAGAGGGGGGAGGGAGGGGCAGGGCATCCAGGGGCAGTAGAGACGTGGCAGGCTCTTCTGAGCAAGTCGGACCAACCCAGAGACCATGGCGAAGGAAGAAAGATGGAGAGAAAGACTGACTAGAGAAGGGGGTGGGGGGCAGGGCAGAAAGACGAGAGAGTTGGAGGCACAGACAGGCATCCAGGCTCTGGTACCTGGAATACCCGCGGCTAGTTTAGAGTGCTCGCTCAGGCAGGCCGATCACGGAAGCTTGTCTGTCTGTCTCTCTGCAGCTTCCTGCGAGGCACACAGGGGGATTGGGGTGTGTGGCTCCCGCACACGGTCACAAGGTCTGAGAATCTTCTCCAGGCCTCCAGGATGTGAGTCTCCAGGACAGGCCATGGAGGGGGCTAGAGTCCGGCACTCACTAAGGCTGCTAAGGGGCAGAGTTTGGGAACAGGCCCCTGGCCTGGTGGTCCTGGGCAGTCAGGCTCCATATATGGTCCTGCTTAGCAAGGAGGAGGAGCCAGGAAGAAAAAGAGGCTGACACAAGGCTGGTGGGAGGCCCCAGGCACCACGGCCCAATGCCAGGATCATGGGGACGTGGAAAGCCCTCAGGGCCAAGAGGGACTGGGGCATCCCAAGGCCACTTGCTCTGATACATCATGTCCCCCTACCCTAGGTGAGCCACACCCAGGAATGCTGCAGGCCTCTGGGGACTCTGGGCCAGGTAGAAAAGATCTCTCATGCTGCTGGCCAGATACCCGGGCAGGTAAGCACCGCCACCCTGTGCCCACAGCCTGCCAGTGCCGTGGCCATAGCGGCCAGAACTCATCTCCCGAGGGGATGCTGCAGCATGTGCAAACAAGCCCTGTCACTGGGTGGATGGACAGGTGGGGGCAGGGTGGCAAGTGGGCAGGGAGGTTGACCAGGTGCAGCTGGCGGAGATGCCGCTCACACTCACCCTGAAGTAGGTAATGTGGGTGGGGGTGGCTCTGGTCGGAGCAGTTCCTCCCCCATCCTTCGAGGGGAAGGTGTCTGTCCAAACACATCCAAGTTGTCCCCAGGCCCAGTAGGCGCGGGGCCTGGCGGAGGGGAAGGGTAGCCTGTGGCCAGAGTGGTGAAGCCCATGGCGGGCCGGTAGCTGGGGCTCCCGCTGCGGCTGCTCTGGGAAGGGGAGCCTGTGGACGGTGTGGACTTGCGGGAGAAGCTGACCGCGGCCGGCGGCTGCAGGGTGATCTCCGACATCTCTGCCTGCTGCAGGAGGCCTGGGCGAGGCCGGGCGCGGGCCGCAAGCTCAGGGGAGCCGGTGCGGGAGCTCAGGGGGCTTTGGGTCAGAGGTGATAGCCGAGATGGCTGTAGCACCACTTGATGTAAACTAGGCTCGGCGCGCCTGGCCTGCCGGGGGCTGGGCCGGGGCCGGGGCTCATACCACCGGGTGTCCAGGCCAAATGTGCTGGGGCCGCCCTGCCCCCCGGGCTCGGCCGGCTCGGGGTAAGGCAACACGGGTATGCCCATACCTTGGCTGGTATGTCTTAGCTGCCCTTGGCTCGCCAGAGGTTGCATAGGTCTGTCCTGCCACTTGGCGGCGGGGGGCACTGGGACAGAACCCCTGCCAGGTGACTTGCCCACCCAGCCCTTGGGTGCCTCCAGGGACAGGATGCCTGGGTAAGCTGCGGGCACCTGCAGGGAGGTGGGGGGCAGTCCTCGGGGGAGGCAGGCCTTGGGCTGCAGACTCTCGGTGACGTCACAGGAATGCAGCTGGTGGGGGAACATCATGGCTGGGGCTTCCAGCCCCCCAAAGGGGAACTCTGACCGGCCCCAGGGCTCAGGGGAGCGCCCCCCCGTGGGCGTCTGGGCCAAGGGCAGCGTGCTGCTGGAAGCATTCTCTCCATTCTCCTCAGGGATGGTGGGGTGGCCAAAGGGCCCCTCGCTGTGCAGGGGTGGGGACGACAGGACAGAGCTCAGGGGGCTGCCCACTTCTGGCACATAGAAGGGGGGCGGCTCGACCTCCCCAGGGCTGCTGCTGCTGAGGTACCCATAATACTGGCCGTGTTGGAAAGGCCGGGGGACCGGGGGCCTGGCCTGGCCCGTGGCCTGGAGACGACCCTCCAGGGGCTGGAACCGAGGGCTATATGCTGGTGGTGGCAGGTAGGACTCCTGGCTGGATGACAGAGGGGTCAGCTGGGACTTGAGAGCAGCCACAGACGTGGGCACCAGCGGGTCGTCGTTCTCCTCGTCTGACTGGCGGAACTCGGGGTACATGTCAGTCTCCTCTGCAAAGGGGAAGCCCTCGATGTGCCTGCTCTTCCGCGAGGGCTCCATCTCAGCAGGGTCCATCACGAAGCGGCCGTCAGGGCCCCTGCTGATGAGCTCAATGGGGGTGGTGGCCTCTGCCTCCGCCTCGGCCTTGGCCACGCTGTACTTCTTGCTGCTAATGGCTCTCTTGGTCTTCTTATACAGCGACAGCTCCTTCTCCCGCGTGGGGCTCAGCATCCTCTTGGCTGCAGGCTGGCCTTGGTCGTCAGAGGACTCTGATGGGGCCCGGAGCGTCCGGATGCTCTCGGGGCTCACCTTGCCTGAGGACAAGCTGCAGGAAGAGCAAGAGCCAGGAGCTGTGAGGCGCGGTGCACGCCGGCCTGCTCAGCCTCCCCTACAAACAACTAACTCCCAGGGAGGGGATGCTGCAGAAAACAGGCTGTGGCTCTTGCTAAGAAATACTTTTGTCTATACTCTATCATCTGGATGTGCCTCAGCCATCTCTGGAATGAACAACTCCTTTGCACTTTTATTCTAGACTGCCTCACTCTGCCCGAGCACACTCCGGCCTTGTGTCCACTTGTGCAGGAAACACAAGCTCATTTTAATACTGACTTAAGCAAGAGACATTATGAAGGCCTGTTAGGCCGGGAAAAAATTAGAGAAATACCGTCCAGGGTTAACGAAGAGCTTCTTACTCACTAATATGGATTATTATACTACCACTCTGTGTCTTGGTGTGGACAACTTAAAATAAATATGTGGGTCAATTAACAGCAACTAGGGCTGAACGAGGTGGACGGTCCACCTATGCCGGACCACCACCTCCTCCCCACATTCCACAGAAAGTCACGGCATACTTCCCCTAGCGTCAGAGACACTTACGGAGACTCCAGGCTTTTCCTGCAATGAGTGATGGAGAGTGGAGGGTCTGCAAAGGAAAAGAAAAAGAGAGAGCCCACTAAGGCCGGAGCCACCAGCAGCTGGGCCTCCTCCTGCCCAGGGGTGAGCAGTGCACAGCAAGCGCAGAGGGAAGGAGCTGCTTTCACATCTGGCACCTTTGGGCGTAGCTCAGAAGCCGGTGCCCACCCGTGCCCTGCCTTTACACCAGCTCAGGCCCCAACTCGTCAGCCTCCCCATCTCTCTCAGTTCCTTACTCCTGCCTTCAAATCAGGTCCCACTGGTAGGTCTACCCACAAAACCCCCATGTTCCTATTTCTGAGGAGAGTTCATGCTGAAAACAGCCCATCTCTCCTGATGGGCAGCATTTCCCAGTAGGCCATGCAGGGTCAGGGACCCACACCTACCTTTTTTACGCTTGAGCTTACGCTTGCGCTGCTTGTTGACAAAGCAGGCAGCCAGGGTGCTGAATAGGATGGCAGCTGCCAGGAAGCAGATGGTAGCTACGATTCCAGCCAACACAGGCCGCGCCAGCCCGTCCGCGGTCAGGTCCGGCTGCGGGAAGATGTCTGCAGGGAGGGCAGAGAGCACGCAAGTCTGTCTTTTCCCAGGCCCCCCACCTGCCCCAAAACACAGTCCTCAAGTGTCCTGCTTCGCCTTCATGGGACAGAGATACTGAGGCTCAGGGCCCACGCTCAGTGCTAACGCTCAACAGGTTGCACAGCATCATGAAGAGAGAGAAGGGAAGGATCTCCTGAAGTCAAGTAACCTTCACATAGCTTCCAAAGAAGACAGGCCTCTATGCCTTATTGTGACAATGATCCATACTTGCTGGTGCTTTGCATTTTGCCAAGCATGGCACGCACGTGATAGGACCTTCTCACATTACCCTATGAGGCAGACAGAGCATATACACTGTGCCCACTCTCTAAATGAAAAAACGCTGAGTCGCTTAGCATAGAGACCCTGCTGTCAGTCCCAAACCAGAACCCAGCTGCTCCAGCTTCCTATCTGGGATTTTCTGCCACCTGCTGCTGTCTCTACAAAATAAGAGCCCGTGTATGAAGAAGCAGCAAGGGTAAAATATTGTACTATAGCAGGGAGAGGTATTATCACAATAGAATTCAGAGCCACCCATCTTTAAACACATTACGGTACAGGCACGCAGCTTCTGGCAGTGAGGACCAGCACACTTTGGTCATCTCGGGTACAGAGCCGGCAGGGGCAGCAGAGATAGGTGGGTACTCTCTGTTTAGGTCAAGAACGGTGGCCCCAGCCATGCCCACCTTACAGAGCTCATCAATAACACAGCCCAGGACGAGACCCCGGTCTGTGTAATATACTCATAAGACAGCAATATCAGTAAGTGCCACTCTCGGGTCAGCACAGGGAAAATCGATTTATGGTGATATATTTGGCCAGAATTCACGGCTCCATCAATAACGTTGATTGGCTGAATGGGAAATGAACACGACCGCCTTCAGACATGGGATGTCTAAATACTGCGACTGCTGAGCCGGCTGCACCCTCAGGCACCCGCGTGCGATCATCTGACCAAGCACATTTCCTTCCGGGGGCCAGGCCCCAAGCTACCGAGGAAGAGTCTGCTGAGATGAGCCTGCAAAACTCTCCAGCCTTCTAATGTGGCCTTGGCTGTCCCGACACCTCTGAGTCTCTTTCCCTTGGAGAGAAGCTAAGACAGAAGCCCTCTGGTTCTGCTGCCTCTGGGAGGATAACTTTATTTTTTAAAAAGTCCGCTGGTGTGGAAGAGGCAGAAATCATGTTCCACTCTTACTCCCCACGCTGGTGACGCTTGAGCCCTCCCGTCCCCGCAGGCTGCCCACACGAGAGCCTTCCTAACACTGCAAGGCTGACTGCACCAGCTTCTCGGCCAAGATCCTTGCCGCTGGGTCCCAGGGCTTTCTAGGCGAGCAGTGCCTAAGGAAATGACGCCACTATTCGTTCACTCTTCCCATCTCAAGGATTCTCCTTCACTCGGGGAGGGGCCCTGCTGTGTTTCAGGAACTGTAGCTAGAGAGATGCTATGCAGAAATGGGACCAGGGCCAAGAGAAAGAGAGAGAAATGGAGAAAATGCTGGGGAGTTGGCTTTATTTAGCCTGAAAAGATCCAGGGAGAGGAAGGAACACAAGCAAACAACAGCAAACAACAATTTTCCAAATAAAACCCATATAATTATAAAGAAGTCTGCAGCAGGCATTCAGTAAATACTTGACCTGTTGTTCCTTCCTTCCCCTTTATACCCCCCCATTACAGAGGGTAACACCAGAGGAAACTAGAAATATACAGCAAGTAACTGTGAAATCGAGTCCTTTTGACCACTATAAAAACACTGGTTGAATTTCTTTTCGGGGCTAACATACAGGTGTGTCTGAAACCTAAGTTGAACAAAATGCTGTGTGTCACAGAAGCCAGGCCCCAGCGGGCTTAAGAAATGCTGTGACTCATGTCGGTGCCAATCAGACTTTTCTCTATCAGCCGTTTCACAAAGGGACTCCCAAGTGGCTAGGGGCTTTACATCACTGTAGTCATAAGAGATGCCCCAACCCCAAAGTACCTGTGCTGGAGACGCCGGCGATGTTGCTGGGCTCACTGATCAGATCCTGCATGACGGCCAGGACCCGGAACTCGTACCAGGTGTCCTGCGGCCCCAGAGACAGCACCCGGTCAGCTGAGGGACCTGAGACACCACTGTCCCCCTCCCCCCACCAGCCCTGCACATGACCTCCTGTGGGACGGGGCACCTGAGTGTCTAACAGTAAGCGATTGGTAGCAGTGGCCAATTACTGTGTGTAAATATTCCCACCCTGGCTGATTTCTAGCTAAGAATGTGAGTTCACTGGAAGTGTTGGGCACAGATGCACACAATCGGCACTCAGGGCCACTGTGAACTGATTCCAGGGCACCACTAAATGAGCATCCAGGGAACGAAGGTAGAAAGAAAGATTAGATCAGCTGTGTCTATGAAATAAACCACTTCCTCTCCCAAGTTTAAAGAGGGTCATTTGGAAAAACAGATGATGCATCTTCCTCCAGAGAATCCAAGTTGTTAAAAAGAGGGGTCATTCCCTGGGCCAATCTAGATGACCATCCTTCTGGGACCCGCCTTGCCACCCCAGGTGAGACTCATCAAAGAGCAGAGGTCAGACTCGGCGCCCATAGCTCAGTGAGTAGGGTGCCAGCCACATACACCTAGGCTGGCGGGTTCGAACCCAGCCCAGGCCTGCTGAACAACAATAACAAATGCAACCAAAAAATAGCCGGGTGTTGTGGCAGGCACCTATAGTCCCAGCCACTTGGTAGGCTGAGGCAAGAGAATTGCTTAAGCCCAAGAGTTTGAGGTTGCTGTGAGCTGCGACGCCACGCGCTCTACAGAGGGCAACGAAGTGAGACTCTGTCTCCAAAAAAAAGCAGAGGTCAGTGACCTGATTGTGCATGCTGGCCTCTCTGTCTGGCCAGCCCAGCTTATGTCAGAGCTTGGGGAAAATCCTTAGTTTTTTGCCACCAAGTTGACCCTGAACCTGTGAATCTAAGAATCCAATCCTTGGCAGCACAGCTGGAGAAGAGCACATGGCTTGACCTCACAACTTAAGTTGGTCACTCACAGCTTCCAGAAGCTCTAGAGACACGTCACTTCCACATTTTGGGAAGAAGCAGCAAGGAAAAGGAGAGGCCTCACCTGTGACAGATCCTTGGCAAAGAACTCTGTGTCAGTGCCTGGGATGGCATCGTCAAGCATCTCCCAGCGCTCCCCGACGCGGAACTCCATGATGTAGCGGTCAATGGGAAAGCTGTGGTTGGCAGGTGGGAGCCAGGACAGGAGCACACCCTGCTGAGTCCGATTGGCTATGAGGCACCTTGGTGGGGTGACCAGCACCAGGGGTTCTGGAGTTGTAATAGGGAATGCTGCAGTGGGGAGAGGAAAGAGGGATGATGGCATTGAGAGGGCCAAGATCTCCACACTCCTGCATGCTTCTACCCTCATCATTTCGGGTACAAGAGGGGAAGGAGGTCAAGGCCAGTGACCCCAGAGCGTCATGATTCTGTCTTCAGAGTTCTGCTACAGAACATGATGAGAGAGTCAAGAATCTCAAAAGCAGGAAAAATGGGCCAGGCACAGTGGCTCATACTTATAATCCCAGCACTCTGGGAGGCTGAGGCAGTGGATCACTTGAGCTCAGGAGTTCCAGACCAGCCTGAGCAAGAGTAAGACCCCATCTTTACTAAACATAGAAAAACTAGCCAGGAGTAGTGGCAGGCACCTGCAGACCCAGCTACTCGGGAGGCTAAGGCAGGAGGATCGCTTGAACACAGGAGTTTGAAGTTGCTGTGAGCTATGATGCCAAAGCACTCTACCAGGGTGATGGAATGAGATTCTGTCTCAAAAAAATTTTTTTTTAAAGTCGGGGAGATGGGAACTAGAGGGGAAAAAAGAAGAATGCAAGGTAATTGAAGTATAATTTTGTGCTCTTCCAAGAAGCTGGGCATATCTTTTCACAGGATGCTGGTCACTCTCAATTCCCTTCCTGGCCCATGGGGGCAACTTGAGGCCCAGCAGAAGCACTGGGGGCTGGGGTGAACATCTAACCCTGCGGCCCCCATGGCGGCGGTTGAGGAGAGGAGTCTGGGCACAGGCGGCATTGTGCCACCCATTCCACCTGGGAAGATCCTGCTCACAGCAGCCCTCTCTCCCGCCTCAGAGGACTGTGCCAGGCAGGGAGGAGTGAGCAACTGGGTCCAGGAAGGAAGAGCTGGCATGTACTAGAAGGTTCCACAGCTTGAGTCAGCCACAAGCCTGCACGGGGCTGGGGCCAAGGAGAGAACCGCCAGGCAGGGCCAGGAGGACAGAGGAAGGAGTCCCAGTCTCCCCTGTGAAGCCTTGTTGCTAACATGTGGTTCACCAGGAAGGGTAAAATGCTAAGCCTCTTTCTTCCATCTAGAAACACAACGGGGATCTGGCCAACTGTGTTCTGAGGTGAGACCAGGAAAACCCCACAGAAGAGCATGACAAATCCATCCTGGAAGATCAAATGTCATGATTACATGAAGTACTTAGCAAAGCGCCTGGCACGCAGCAGGCCACGCATGCCCCCTGCTTGGGGCACCTGTCTCCTCACCCGTCACTATCTCAGCTCCTCCAGGAAATATGCTGGAGACACCCCAGGCCCAGGGCCCTCACCTAAAGTGTTCACAGTGACCACCTCACTGAAGGCGCTGGTTCCAAGCTTGTTCTGGGCCAGGACGCTGAACTGGTATGCTGTCTCAGGCTCCAGAGTGTCCACCAGCAGCCAGTTGGGTCCCGGTGGCACTGACAAGGACAGCCAGTCGTGGGGCCCAAACTGTGCCCGCTTCATCCTGGCCAGACAAAGACAGGGCAGGAGACAAGGGGTGGGGTGGGTCACACTGGAGAGAAGAGAGTACATGCAAGGGCCTCATGGAGAAGGCGGGGGGGGGAGGGGGCATTCCCAGGTTCAAGGGCAGGAAGAGGGGATGACCAAGGAGCGAGACCTGCCCGGCTGTGGCTGTGCCAGTCCCTTGATGCCAGGTCACTAGCCATGGCTGGTACCTCTTCCCCTGAAAGGGGCCCTGAGGGATGAGTCATGCTTATCATGATACCAGCTGCACTGTGGGAGAATCCCACCTTGGGCATAACCCCAAAGGTGGGCTCTGCCTTAGAAGGGTAAGAACGCTAGAAAGTGGGGAAGAACAACTCAGCAATGGCAGGAGTAGGGAAGGAACCCAGGTAGCTTGGCTTCCACCCCTCCCCACCAGAGACCACAAAAAATGGGACCCAGGATAACCCACATGGCTCACTGTGTCCAGTTAGATTTGGGTCATCTAAGGATATCCAGGGCATATGACAAAATGCCCAGGGTCTCCCCACAGTGGGACCAGGATCCCTAACGCTTAGGAGTTAGAAATCACAGTCAAGGGCAAGGTCACAGCAGGTGGAGAGTACGGAAACCCGGAGTGAGGGCTTTCTCTGGCTCTATGCACCCAACTCCCAACAAGCAATAAAGCCCGCTGTGGCACGTGCAGTGCCGCCACATCGCCGCCAGGGGGAGACGTAGTCCTGTGGGAGTGGCCCTGCGCTTGCAGCCCTGCGCGTAAGGCAGAGGATGCCCACCGGGTTTCCCTCTAGCTGTACAGGTTTGCTGCCGTGTATGCCCAGGAGGGTGAGCTGAGGCAGCGGAAAGCACAGCAAAGAGAAGCTAGTGCCAAATGCCTGAGTCACTACACGGAGCGTTAGAGGCTGTAAGAAAGAAAGGCGGGAAGGGGACCTCCGCAACCTTGGCACCTGCCCTTCCTCGCCAGAGCACTAAAGCAGCAGGCGACACGTGACAAAGCAATGCAGATGAGCAGCAGGTGGGGCGCGCCACAGTAGCAAGGGAGCCCCTCGCCTGCACCCACACCTGCCTCAGGCACATCCCCAAAGATATCTGGACCGTGCCAAGTGCCCCTCCCCCGGCCATGCAGCCGCCAAGCAGCACCAGTCTTGCAACAACCACTAGGCAGGCTTGTTAGGTGCACCCCAACCCCTGCCATGGGAGGAATAAAGATGAGGGCATGGGAGGGTGTTCTGGCTGCAAACCCCCGCCCCCCCACACCAGGTGCAGCTCACCTATCCAGAACGCAACATGCCAAGGACTTTCGGCCCACTTTAAACCACCATGACAGGGCAGGTTCCCTTCTCCACCTCCCTTGCTGTTGGGAGTGTATCAGGGGTTCTTAATCCCTCTCCCCCTCCAGAGTTCCCATCTAGAGTCTGATTTCCCATCCTCCCCAGGCTGTCCTGAGCCTGGCTGGAAGCACAGCCCAGGTGACAGAGGTCTGAACAAAGGAAGCAAGGGGGCTTGTTATCCCTGCTCAGGGACGTCACCCACAAGGCAGGTGGCCACAGTGCTTAGCTTGGACATGAGTGTGGGGAGAGAACATCCCTAGGGTGCTGAGGGGAGGTCAGCTGGGCCTCTCTCTGTGGGGAGAGAACATCCCTAGGGTGCTGGGGGGAGGTCAGCTGGGCCTCTCTTTCCTCCCTTCCTGGGCCTCCTGCTCCCTCCAGATTGGTGCATTTTAGACATTGCTGTTTCCTCTAAGGTTTGGGCAAAGCTCACAAATTACCGCGTCTGGCTAAATTAACAACAGAGGAATAAAAGTAGCAGAGAAACACACGGTCCTAAAGAGAAAAACGCAGAAGCTGAACACAGGCCGAGAAGGTGAGCACACTTCTCCACACCGGCCTCTGGGACCACTGGGGAAGGGAGAGAATAAAAATTAGATTCTACCCTTAAGGCTCGGCTATTGTACAAAGCGCTTAAGGTGGAAGCTAGAGGGACCTAACATTCAGGGCAGGGACACAGCCAAGAGAGGCGGCAGAGAGTCTTGGATGACTTGGGCCACCCCAACCTGCAGGGCTGGGGACAAGGCAGCCTGCAGACTGCAGTCATCACCTATAAGAACTGGTCACTGCCTTGGCCCACTTCGCCATTGTAGGTCTGCCAGAGGAACAGCATCCCCTAGCCTCCCCCAACCCGGGACTGCCTGCAGTGGGAGCGGGGAGAGGAGAAGCAGAGAGCAAAGCGTGCGGGGCTGACTCACAGAGGTCCGTACCAAACTGAGAATGTCTGCTCGTATCCTCCGTCATAGCCGGGCTCCCAGGACACATTGGCAGTTGTCATGGAGACATGGACCCGGACACTGCCTGGGGCATGGGGGCTGGTGCCTAGAAACCAAGGGGGGACCTCTCAGACTGAAAAGAACTGAGCCCATGGTGCTGGGTGCCCACAAGCTCACTGCGGGAGCCCCAGAGAGGCTGCGGCCTGTGGCAGCAGAATGCAATACTGCGAGAGAAGTGACTAGGGTCAAGGGGACACTCAGGTGCTAGCTCCCTAATGCTACTGGTGAGTAGAGTTGGAGAGGGAAGCCCGGCCCACTGGGCAGTCTGGTGCCACTGGCAGATCATATGAGCATCAGGGATATGGGCCAAAGAGAAACCAGAACACTCATCTCATCCTGAGATCCTTGGCAAGCACAGAAACACTGGCCTCTACAGTCCCAGGCAAAGCCAAAAAGTCCCGTCTCCTATAAAGGTCTCTGGCCTCACAAGATAGCCACATCCCACCTGACCACTGGGGTGAGTGGTAGCATGACACAGTAGTTAAGAAACTCAAGTCAGAGGCTCGGCGCCTGTAGCTTAGCGGCTAGAGCGCCAGCCACATACACCAAAGCTGGCAGGTTTGAATCCAGCCAGGGCCAACTACAACCAAAAATTAGCCAGGCATTGTGGCGGGCACCTGTAGTCCCAGCTACTTGGGAGGCTGAGGCAAGAGAATCACTTAAGCCCAGGAGTTGGAGGTTGCTGTGAGTGTGATGCCATGACCCTCTACCAAGGGCAACATAATAAGATTCTGTCTCAAAAAATAAAAAAGAAATTCAACTCAGGGTTGAGTCCTGGGCCCAGCACTTATTAGTAATGAGACCCAGGGAAGGGGGTCCAGCCACGCCAAAGTGGGGGAACCCCAGCACCCAGAACTGTGCATGATGAGGTATGCAGAACCTAGGTAGTACAGAGTCTAAAGCTGCTGGTGACAGCTCAAAAGTGTTGGCTATGGTTACAATTGCAGCTGCCAGGACCCAAAGGGACAGGTTACAAAAGCAGGCGAGTTCTTGGGGGTCTCCTACCTTGGGCCATCAAAAATTGGAGCCCCAGGGAAAGATGTCCCCCTGCCCCAGTCTTGGGTCCCAGGTCTTTTCCTATGTCAGGGGGGGTTGTTGGGTACACTCAGCTTGTCCCCATCAGAAAAAGACTTCCCCAAGGACAAGATCCCAGCTGATCTTCCCTTACAAAGCTGTTAGACTCTGAGCTCAGTGGCTGGCCTGAACGTCACTGCAGAGGGCAGCCACCCAGCCCGGGCCCCTACCAGCTGCCGCTCTGTCCTGCTGTCCAGCCCCACCCAGTCCCACCAGCCAAGTACCAATGACAGTGAGGTGAGTGCTGGCAGTGATGCTCGTGACCACGTTGGTGGCGACACATTCCCACTCCCCGTGGTCCTCCTTACTCAGGGCGCGAAATTGGAGACTCCCACTGGGCAGGACGTTGTGCTTGCTTCTGCTGGGCTTCCCTACCTTGGCCAAACGAGGGGGCAGGGAGAGGATTGGGACAGAAAGGAAGGTGAGGAAAGAAGCCACCAAACCTGGACACTGCCCCGCGCAGATACAGAACAGAACTGGCCACCAGGTCCCTGCCACCTCCCCCCATGGCCCCAGGAACTCCAGAGCCCAGGTACCTTTCTCCATGTGATGACAGGGAAGGGATCCCCTGCGGCCGCACAGGGGATGAGCAGCTCCCGGCCAGCCTCCTGCCTATACTCCCAGCCTGGTAGCACCGTGAAATACGGGGGGTCCTGCAGGGGGCACAGGCACACACATGAAGCTGAGGGTTCAGGTGCCCGCCCTTGGGCCAGCCACTCACAACTCTGGGGCCTCACCTTCAGGATGAGCCTCGCAGGAGCAGACTGGCCCATGGTCCCCAAGGTGTTGTAAGGCACACAGGTATAAGTGCCAAGGGCCTCTTCTGTGGCCTCCTCGATTCGAATGGAGCCATCTTCCATCAAGGTCCAACCTAGGTTCTGCCGGCCAGACAACAGAACAAGAAGCGCTGGTCAGGGAACAGGCACTGCGTCCCACTCCCCTCCAGGTGGGATCTGAGCTGGGCAGACACAGGATGGAGCCCCAGCTCCAGCGGAGTGGGCAATGTCGGCACATGCTAGGAGAACGGCAAAGCCCCTGCCACACTACAGACCCCCACAGAAGCAGCTCTTTGTCTCAGCAGAGACGTTAGAGGGGGCAGGGAAGTCCTGGCGGAAAACCTGACCCTAGAGGCAGCGTCTGGATGTCAGGAGGGGCCTCTCTTTCTGAAATCCCACATGCGTCTCTCTAGCACCTTCTCAACCTGCAGGGGGCGCCCGTCTTTGTTCCACTTGACCACGGTGGCTGGTGGCTCTGCGTCCACGGGGCAGCGGATGTAGCCATGGATCCCCACGGGCACGTAAATGACAGGGGGCATGTTGAGCACGCGGGCGGGGTCTGCGGAGAGTTAGTGTGGGTGGGAGAGAAGACAGACCACGGGACACCAAGTGAGAAATCCAGGCGGGGGGCGAGCCCACGTGCACACCCAGACTGTAGGATTGCTGTGCCCAGCACCTGGAGGCACCCAAAGGCCCTCCAGCCTATAGGCCCCAGCCCACGGCACTCCTCAAATGCTTCTACTCATGATGGACTTTACCCATTGGGCAAGGAGTCTCCATGTCCATCACTCTGAGCCCCTAGACCCTGATCTGTGAAGCCAAATTTGCCCACACCCCCTCCCACCCCTCCTTATCCCCAAATTTCTCTTGGGCAGCCATCACTTCTGCAAGTATGACCAACCCTGGCATAACCACAGGGGCTGTTCTTCTGCCTCTCCCCTCTGCTGTTTGTTCAGCCTCTCTAGGCCTCGGTTTCCCCCATCTCACTCTGCTGTTGAGATGCAGAATCAGCCCCGGGCACAGAACAGATGAGGCTCTCGGGAGACCACAAAAGCGCCCCACACCTCCTGCCAGCAGCCTGAGTCACCTCCTTTCAATCCCCCCCAACTTCCCCTGAGGGCTACGGAGCAGAAGGCTACAGAACTAAGGAGGCAGTGAGGATGAATGAGCTGGTATCTTTTAAGCATTTTGAGCTCTTCAGAGAACAGCATTACATAAATACCAGGCCGGGTTATATATTTAGACATAGCTTCCTACTTTTGTATGGTAGAGTTTTTTTTTTTTCTCCTCCAAGATTTTCAAAGGGTTTATGAATGAGAAATACTCTGAACACTGCTTTTTAGCAGAAATAAAGATCCTCGTCTCACCCACCTGTAAATCTCAACCCCTGGCTTTTCTTTGAAGGCAGGAAGGAGGGACAAGAGGGGGTGGGTGGTGCTGGCGCCAGTGAGAGACAGGGGAAAACCAAAACACGCCTCCTGGCAGACAGACGGCCTGGAGCTGGCAGTCTGGGGCCTCGTCCCAGCTGGGCTTGGCATCCCAAAGACCACCTCTCCCATTGGCTCCCCGGGCCCATCACAGTCACCTTCCTGCCCAGGTGGCACAGCCTGCACCTAGCCCAAGGGACAGGACACTCCTCTGAGGGGCAGGTCTCCCTCCCTTTAGTCCTTGATGCTCCAGCCCAGCTTGTCCTAATTCACTCATGAGTAACTCCTTGACTCGCTGCAGTCTGCTGGGCTAGACCTATGGCCCTAGGCCTCACGGCTCTGTGAAGCTTGGAACTGGTAAACACGGCATGCTAAAAGTCCTTTTAAGCTGTTGCCAGTGGAAGCCGAGAGACAACATACTCCATCAAGATGAGAAAACAGTAAGAGTGTGAGGTGGGGGTCCGACAGGGCTCAGAAGGTCCTGCTCGGCCCCACCACCATGACCGCTCGATGGCAGCCACATGCAATACCCAGCTCTAGACAGCCACCAGATGAGCTCTGCCTCTGGAGCCACCAACTGCTTCTCTGCTTGTCCTCAACTCATACACTGACCGGGGGCCAATGTCTCCAGACTCTGCCATTCCTCACCCCTGCCCCTCCGGGTATGAGTAATCCTCCCACTCCAGCCCTGAATGATGAAGAGTGTCACCTACAGCAACAGCCTGGGGCCTTTGTCGCCTGAGTGACAGGGCCATCCACAAATCAAAAGGAAGACATTAATCTTCATTACTCATCCTTTCCTGTCTCATACACAGTGCTCAGCTTGCCAGGGGGCGGGAAAGCGACTGCCCGCTCCCACTATTGAAGATTAGCAAACAGAATTATTGTCCTCAACAAAAGCCCACGATTGCTAAGGGTGAGGAGCAGCTCATTCATTTGCATCTCCAGCAACTACAGAGAAGGGCACCCAGGAAGCGGGCATGGGAGCCAGATCAAGACGCCCCAGAAGAGGGAGCTCTCGCCCTTCCCTGTCGCATCCACGGTGCTTGGCTGGCGGGAAATCTAATCTGCACCGACTCTTGAATGTACTCCCTCAGACACCTCAGTCAAGGTGCAGAGGTGCTGGCCAGCATTCAGCGCATGGACAACTGTTTAGGACAACTGCCCAGAGAGCCTGCTTCTCCTTCAGCCCAACCTAAGTGTAGATGCTGAGGTAACCAGCCCAGCACAGACAGCAATGCCTGGCCGAAGAACAAGCCAGCAGGCGCTGGGCCTCCCCTCCTGCCCCCTTCTCCCCCCTCCCTCATCTTTCCCTCCACATTCCCTTGAATGAAGCTTGGTATTTGCTGCCCTCCAGCCTGAAGTCTGCCCAGTATGGCCTGAACCTTCTAGAACCCCCACCAACTGGGCTGTCCAGCACCCCAACTCACACTGCACTGTCAGGTACGCCGAGGCAGAGGGGGAGCGCCCCAGACTGTTGCTAGGGACGCAGGTGTACTTCCCTGCATCTTCTGGCTTTACCCGGAAGATGATCAGGGTCCCATCGATCAGGATTCGCACCCTCAGCTTCAGGTCACTGCAAAGCATATGAAGAAAATGGGGGGAGGTTGTTGAGAGGTAGGAGATGAGGGTCCTGCCACAGCAAGGTAGCAATGGGTCACCCAGACCTCATGCCCCTGGCATTCCCAGGTCCCCTCTCTCAAGGCTCCTCCACGCAGACTCTGGCCTCAGCTTGTGGGACACGCAGTCTGAACCACCCGCCTGTCCCAGCTCCTGGAGCCTGGGGCAGCTGCATAGGCACAGGTTCTGCTCGGAGGCCTTGCCCCCAGGGCCTGGGTGGGGACCCCTGGGAGAGGGTCAGCCAGGTGCTCACTTCTGGAAGTAGACGTTCTCGTCCTGCCAGTACCAGGTGTAGGTGAGGTTTCCGGGATACGCCTCTGCCCGGCAGGTGAGCAGAGCGTCCTGGGATATGTTGACAGTGATGTTCTCAGGAGGGGAAACAATGAAAGGCGGCCCTGGGGAGAGCAAGGAACAGACATCACCTCACCTCATCAGGGAAGGCAACAGCCCCAGCCTCCCAGGAAGCTGTGAGTGCCCCAGGAAGAGGCGCTAGGGACAGCACAACCCAGGCGGTCTCTTGGCACCTGCTCCACCCCACCTGCTACCACACCCACAACCCCCAGACCAGCCATCTCTCGGTCTCTCCCGCACACCCATTCCTGTCCTCCCTGCTCCCAGAGACACACGGGAGGGACAAAGGCCACTCCTTTAAAATGCAGAGCAAGGAATGATCTTGTCTCTGGAAGAATCAGAGCCTTGTGCTGCTTGCCAGCCGGGAGTCAGGAGGGTAGCTACGGGTGCAGAGGCAGGGCAGGGGGCAGAGGCTGCCGTCCAGCAGTCCCTGGTGCTGGCTCCTTCCCAAGGGAGCAGAGTCCATCCAGGCTATGAGGGACGTCTGGCCCCAGCTATGGCTCAGCACTCAGAGCAGCACCAGCAGAAGCATGTGGCCACCACCATCCTCCCCTTGTGTTCCTCTAGCAGGCAGGGGAGTGGAGGCAGGGCAGAGACAGGCTCTGCACAGACCCCTGCCCTCAGACACTGCACCACCCTGGGCAGTGCCCAGCCCCGCCTGGGGGACTGGCATCTCCGGGTGCTGACTGCACAGACCTCAGCTCTGCCAAATGCCCTCAGGGTTATTTAACTGTCTGGGCCTGGGCTGGACTCCTGTATTTATTGATGCCATCACTCATGGATAGATGATCCAAGGGAGGGCTCCTCTCCGAGGTAGGTGGAGGCATGGCAGGGATGCTCTCTGGACAGAGGGAGAAACCGGAAACCCAGGCAGCACAGTGTCTGCCTGCCACACTGTCATGCCCGGCCACAGCTCGTGGGCCCTGCTCTTTCCCAGGCAGGCCTGTGCGGGAGCAGTGAGGTTTTGCACATGGCACACGGGAGGCCCGCCTGCATCTCCACCCCACCCCCTGCTGTGCCACATGTGGCCAGAAAAAACACCCTCCATAGCTCAGCTGGGCCAAGGTCCCCACAAGAGCCTAAGTAAACACTCTACCTTGGACCAGCAGGTGGGTTGTATGGACAGCCTCCCCCTGGATGCTGTATGCTCGACAGGTATAGGCGCCTCTGTCCTCCCGACTGACCGATGTCACTGTCAGGCTGCCGTCACTCACCTGGGGGCCAAGGATAGATGGAGCTCAGCACCCAAGCACCCACCCATGGGCCCTGCCGACATCTCAGGGACATAGGCAACTGGGGATGCAGAGGGCAGGTGCCTCCTGGCCAGTCGCCCTCCTATGACATAGGCAGGAGCCTGCAGGATGCTGGGCTGCCAGCTTCTCACGTCCTCTGTGTCTGTGCACACTGTCAGTGGCCAGCTATACTGGGAGGTGGCCTTGGAGGGGAGGGACATGGGGAAGAGTGACTACCCCGGCCCAGCCCAGACCCACACTCACCTGGTACTTCCCACTAGCACCGAGGAGCGTCCCCTCCTTGAGCCAGGTGACAATGGGCTTGGGGTTCCCAAAAGCTGTGCAGGTCATGGTAATACTGCCACCCTCCTTGGCCTCGATGTACTGGGGGGGTGTTTCTGTAAAGGTGGGAGGGGCTGCAAAGGACAGCAGCATAGTGAAGGATGACGTCAGCCACGTCGCTGCCCACAGGCAGTGCCTGCCCTGGTCGTAACCCTCACTGCACCTCCACCAGCATAAGGAAGGCCAAACACGGTGAAGGTGTGGGACATCCTCTGCACTGAATATGTTGGGGGCAGGAGAGACTCCTACTTCCAGACTCAGCCTGGCTGGGTCCAAATTCCACGCTGTCTCCAACTGTGTATCCCCAATAAACTAACGTTCGTGGAACATCTTCTACAGGAGACCCTGTGTTCAGTGCTAGAGATATCACATCAACGAGACAGCTTCCTGGTGGCCCTTCTGGCTCACTTGTTTGCCACCAGCTCCCCAGCCGATCTGATCACCCCTTAGTCTTTCTCCTCAGGGCTATTCCTGATATACAGGAGCCCTTAATTCCAGAACCCCAGTTCAGCCAGGCCCTCAACATTTTCCAGGACACGTGCCAGCTGAGCCCTATCCAGGCCTCACACAGATCACAGGCTAAGACTACAAGGAGTCTTCCTTTTTCCAGACCCCACAGAGAAAATCATCCACCTTCCTCCCTTTCTGGCTGCTGTGAATGGGACTGGACCACTCACCCTGCAGGCTCCTCCCTCCTAAGTCTCTGATTGGCCCAGGTTTTCTTCCCCCCCTATATTGGAGATTTGATTAAAACTCCATCCTGTTTGGATAATCGGCTTTTAAGAGACTCATTTGCCTGAGCTGCTTGTAGAAGCAATCCGGTCAATCTTAACCCCTTGGACCATCAGTTCCACCGTCTTCTCGGTCTTCTGAAATGACGAGGAGGCCCCCACTCCACAACGCCAGCCCAGAGGCCCACAGCCCTGGGCTGGCACCCAAAGCTCAGAACCCAGGTTCCATTGCGAGCCTGCCACTTGAGGTAATCTCCAGGGAGGCTTCTCCAGGCTTCACCTAAATCGTCCACCCTCCAGAATTGATGTGAGGAATAAATGTTTGTGAAAAGCATCTTGGTAAATGCACACATACATAACATGCTGGTTATTCTGCCATTATTCCCACCAGCATGATCTTCTCCCCAGCAGTCCCCGAGGTGCCAATGGGGAGCTTTGGGAGGTGTCTCCCATCCCCTCACAGCCTTGTCTAGAGAATAAGGCAGAGTGTGTCAGGCCCACACCCTCCCCTTCACTGTGCTCCAACCACCGACCTTCCTTGCCTTCCTCCAATGTGCCGAGAACTTCTGCCCGCAGGGCCTCTGCTCTTGCTGTCCTTCCTGCCTGGAACTCCATACCTGGACCTCACTTCTTTAATGCATATAAGTCTTTGCTAAAACACTGCCTGGTCAGCCCATCCATGTAAAACAGCATTCCAGAGGGGTGCGATGGCTCACAACTGTAATCTCAGCACTCTGGGAGGCCAAGGAAGGAGGATCATATAAGCTCAGGAGTTCGAGACCAGCCTGAGCAAGAATGAGACCCCGTCTCCACTAAAAGCAGAAAAATTAGCTGGCCATCACAGCTGGGTGCCTATAGGCTGCGGCAGGAGGATTGCTTGAACCCAGGAGTTAGAGGTTGCTATAACCTATGACGCCAAGGCACTATCGCCTGGGCAACAGAGAAAGACTGTCTCTAAAAAATAAAATAGCATTCCATCATTCTCTATTTCCTTGCACTGTTTTATTCTCTCTCTCTCACACCCTTCCTACTCAACCTTCTCCCAGCAAAGCCCAAACCAAAGATACACTGGAGGGACAAAACCTGCTCTTTTTAAGTCCAGAGCAAGGAATAATTTTGTCTCTGGAGGAATCTTACTGCTCACTAGCCAGAAGTTAGGAGGGGAGCTGGGCACGCAGAGGCAGGGCCAGGGGCAGAGGGTACCATTCCCGTAGTCCCTGGGGCTGAAAAATATATATTTGTTGACTTCCATCTTATCTGTCTCTTTATTACAATGGTGGTTCCTCGATGGCAGACCCCTTCTGCATGCCCAGCTTTCAGCACGGTTCCCAGAGGCAGCAGCGTGCTCAACAGACATTTGTTGAGTAAGCAGATGAATGAAACAAATGAATAAATGAAGGTATACACACCCATCCACACCCCCAGACCAACATAAATACAAACACAAAGAACTTCTTTTTTTTTTTTTTTTTTTTGTAGAGACAGAGTCTCACTGTACTGCCCTCGGGTAGAGTGCCGTGGCATCACACGGCTCACAGCAACCTCTAACTCTTGGGCTTACACGATTCTCTTGCCTCAGCCTCCCGAGCAGCTGGGACTACAGGCGCCCGCCACAACGCCCGGCTATTTTTGGGTTGCAGTTTGGCCGGGGCTGGGTTTGAACCCGCCACCCTCGGCATATGGGGCCGGCGCCCTACTCACTGAGTCACAGGCACTGCCCAAACACAAAGAACTTCTTAAGAGCACAATGACCTTCAGCTACAATCCCCCCAAACCCATAGCCCAGCGTGGTCACACAAGGGGCATGTGACAAGTGACCACTCACAGAAATAAGAAGCATACTTCATCATTCCCAAAAATACAGACAACACGCCTTCCCGAGAAAATCAATTCTCATCCGAGATCTAAGAATATACTAAAAGTAATGGCAAAAAGTCCTTCTACATCCTTGTACAGGGATCCTGGAATCCTCCCACTGGGACACACATAGCATCTCCAAGATAGTTCCTCCTTCCCCCAGCCCCCCACCACCGTCCCCTGAAATACAGTTAACACAGCCATGGCCCCGATTACCTCTGGTGTCAAGCTTAAAAGAAAAGATACTAAATTAAATTTACGTCCTAAAGTGACAAATTACTTACTAATTACATAATTACTTTATTATTTAGGTGCTAATCAGGAAAGTACTTTGAACAATTTCGAGTTTTCAGGAAAATAATGGTTTGACTCTCAATTATTTACAGAATTAAATGTTAGCTTGCCAGCTGCATCGCCGGGCTTAATTCTTTCTCACGAGTGCCCTATAATTAATAGCGCAGGTTAGAAATAGGCTGGCCTCTCCTCTGTGGAATTCACCAACCTAAAGCAAGCCTCGGCTTGGGTTTTCCGGTATTTTATATGTGATAAAGAAATAATTGGGTTTGTTTCCACCCAACTGGTCTTCAAAGAAAACACAGAAGGAAAAGGAGTCGATTTGTAATTCTAATTTTTCTCTGGCCTTTCACTTTCCAAAGGTGATCCCTGCCAGAAAATGCCGACATTAAACATTCTAGTTGGGACGTGGTGGAATGCTGGTGCTCTGATTCTTTCCTTCAATAATGGGAATATTTATGCGGGAAGGAACCTCAGAACTCATGCCAAAGGGAAGGGGACAGAGAGACCTCTTTCACCTTAGGAGGGGTCTGTTCTGCTCTGTTTGCAGGTGGGCTCCTTGATTAGGCAAAACATGTTCAATCATCAGCCTGGGGTCTCTAGTCTATAGCAGATAAGGTACCACCCTCAGCTTCTCTGTCCAACACTTCCTATGAACTTGCCCAAGCTTCCTGAAGCGCCACGCCATCCTTCCAGGCTTCTGGGCATATCGTACCCTCTGCCAGGAGTACCCTTCCCACCTCCATCTAACTCCCCGCCCTCTGAGCAGAAGCCATTTCTCTGGAGAAGCTCTCTCCTCTGTGCTCTCAAAGCCATGTTGCAGCCATCTCCAGACTTGACTGTCTCTCGATGTCTCCCTAAGAGCCAGGACTCTGTCGGGCATCCTGCTGTGTCCTCTCCGCTGGCCACAGAGTGCAACATGCAAATGTATGTTTTGTATAGATAATTATGGATGGATTCACAAGGACTTTTAAACTACCAAAGCCCTCTGCAAATTCCAGGCCTGACATCCCTGCTATCACTAGGTTTTCATCTGACTTTATTTTTTTCCCTCTTGAGAAAGAGGATGGCCAACATCTCGCACATAATTACCCACATGTAATTAATGTTCCAGATAACAGGCAAGACGTTTTCTCACATCACATTGCACTTAATCCTCACACCTGCCTTGCAAACAGGCATTGTTTTTTTGCAGTGGAGGAAGCTAAACCTTAAAGAGGTAACTTGTCTTTGAAAGTCAATGTCCATGAAACAGTGAACACACAGGAGGTTCACAAAGTAAACCAAATCTTTTCAGGATCTTGCTCCACACTCACACCCCTCTAAGCAACGAGGAATTCCCAAAGAATTCCCAGTTTACACAAGCTAAGACAGAACATACAATTCCAAACTAAGTTCTCCCTGCCCGTCCTGTGTAGTGTTCACTTTACACCTGGTGTCTCAGATTCCTGAAACAACCAGCCAGGGTGCTGTGAAAGGCAAGCAGGCAGCACCTCTAAAGACTTTCACCCCATTTCGGAAAGAGCACAGGAGAGAGGAAGCAACGTGGGGACCCCTGGCCTGGTGTTCACCCGGAGAAGCTTGGAGCAGCGGATTTACCTTTCTAATTACGCTTTGCTTGGGTTACTATTCAGATGAGTTTTCATTCCCTGCTCACACAACAGCTGGCATCAAAAGGGGCTGATTCAAAAGTTTGCTGGGTGGTAGGAACAACCCACCCAAGATTTAAAATATACCTCCAATAAGTCTGTTGTGACCGATAGAAACAAGAGCCAAGTACAGCCCACATGGAGGACCGGCCAGGCAGCCTGGACCAACATGGATGTGGGGTCACCATCTTGGAGATCTCTCATCCTACAGGCCAGTGGTTCTATTCCCCCAGGACCTTGGAAGGTTCCCAAACCAGAAGGAGCCCCACTAGGTAAGGAGGGAAGAGCCACCCCACAGGGGAGACCTATGTTGAGACCTTCCAAGCTGGATGGAGACCAGTTTCTCTCCTCCAGCCACAGCATCTCCAGTCTCAGACATCAGAGCCAGGAGGACCTAAGTGTATATGGCACGTGCAGGTGCCAACGCTGTGGAAGCCTCAGTAACTAGCACGGTGTCTGCAGCACAGTGGTGGCTGAACACATTTTTGTCATCAACTGTGTAAAGAAGAGTCTGGCAAAAAACTGAAGCAAAACAGAATGGAAAACCCTGCCCCCCTCCCACTCCAGAGACCACTTCTTCGTGTTTTCTCTTCCAGCCTTTGGGCTCCTCCAGAGTGCCACCGCCCAGGTGAGGACTCCCAGGGAGACCCCAAGGGCCCAGCTTCGGTGCCCTCACAGCTATCCTGAGATTCAGCAAGCTCGCCCAGCCCCTGGCCCTCACCTAGCACTGGAAAAGCAGCTGCACATAGCCTGAGCTATAAATAGCTGATAGCCACTAAAACCATTGCTCCTCCCAGAATCCTCATACTTCGTTAGCTGGGAAAACCCACAGGAGCAGGTGTGTGGGTTTGCTCACCATTGTCTACCCATCATCTGGGGCAGGGCTGGCCCACGACAGACCCTCAGCATGCTCTACTCAAAGGAATACACTTAACAAGAAGCCACAACATCAATCTAAGAAAAAACACTAATAGTGGGACCGAGGGGGTTCCACTGGCTATCGAGGCCGTCCCAAGGCTGGGACATGATCTCACCAGGGACCGATTTTGCTGCCCAAAGCCTCCACCCTTCTGGTTTCAAGACACAGCTTCTCTCTACAGACCCTGATGGCATCACAGGGCACAGAGCCACCCCTCTCGTGTAACCATGCTGAGCCCAAGGCCATGACAGCCAAGAGAGCACCAGCTGGCAGCTGACAGCTCATGGGCCAGGGCTCCGGCGCCCACAGCAAGGGCTTGGGGAAGGGACAGGGTGCAGTCAGGAGAGAGGCTTCCCCAGAACAGTCCTCAGAGATGGCCCATACGCACCGTTGATAGTGAGGTGGACCCAGCTCCCGTTGTGGAAGGTATCATATTGCTGGTCCAGCATGAGCACTTTGCACTCGTACCAGCCCTGGTCCTCGGAGCGAACCTGCTCCAGCCGCAAGGATGCCTTATCGTGGAGACTGGCCCGGCCTGGGGGAACAGAGTGGGCAAAAACCTCAGAGGCCATCAGGGCAAGGCCAACAGCTCCCCACCCCTACCTCAGCCAAAGGCAGGAGACCCATCAAAACGTTCACACCATTTCCCATGACAGCGCCCCAGAATAACGGCTGACACCTCCAGCAGCAGGTGGCAAAGAAAAGGCAATAGGCCTTGGCCAGGGAGCCACTCACCCTCCCCAGCTGGCCTCGCCCCAGCCACCAACAGCAGTTCAATGTGTTTGGCACTGAGGACAGCCTCAGTTCCTTAGACACTGCCATTCTTTCTGGATCTCCTGGGACAAAGGTAAGGCATGATGGATACAGAGCTAAGAAGAAACAGAACAGAGAGAGCAGAACAGAGGATGCAAACCAAAGAGGTCGGGGCCTCAGTGGGCCCTGGAGCACCATCCCTGTCCCAGAGCCTCACCCAGCATCCTTCCCTGCAAGGTAGAGGGAAGGCAGGCTGGGGACCCTGAAGCTAGAGTCCTGCTGCTGGTGCCAGAGAAACAACATGTGCTATCAAAGCCCAGCAGCTCCAGCTGCCCAGGACAAAGGGGCCCAGAGCCGCCCTTCCTTAATGCCCTGCTCACCCCCATTAGGGTTCTCTCTCTCTCTCTCTCTCCTTTCTCTCTCTCTCTCCCTCAGCAAAAAGGTAGTCAGAGACGCAGTAGGAGCCCCTTCCTCCCCGGCAGTGGGGTGGAGCAGCCCTCAGGGTCAGCCCCAACCTTACCCACCCTTCAGCCCAAGCCAATTATCACGCCCTCCTCTGCTTTCCTCCTAGTCTTGACACTGGCCATCGGCCTAAAACGCAGACTGTCAAAACCAACCATGGCCAAAAAGACAGCGAGAGACCCGGGCACAGGAGAGGAAGCAAAATGGAAATGCAAGCGTTCTGAGAGAAAGGCAATTCCGACTCCGAGTGAGGGTAAAAGTAAAGGGTGGCCGGCTCAGCGCCCGTAGCTCAGTGGGTAGGGAGCCGGCGGGTTCAATCCCAGCCCAGGCCTGCTAAACAACAATGACAACTACAACAAAAAAAATAGCCAGGCACTGTGGCGGGCACCTGTAGACCCAGCTACTTGGGAGGCTGTGGCAAGAGAATCACTTAAGCCCAAGAGTTGGAGGTTGCTGTGAGCTGTGACGCCCCAGAACTCTACCCAGAGCGACATAATGAGACTCTCTCTCAAAAAAAAAAAAAAAAAAGAAAGTAAAGGGCTGCTTCTTACCTGTCTCCTTCCTTCTTCTAAACCCCAGCACACACTCACTGACACACACGCACGTGCACACACAAACACACACACGCATGCACATGCCCCCACACCCACCTCCCCCTAGCTGGAGGCCAGGCAACAGCATCACTGGCGGGACTGACGGCCAAGCAAGACCCAGACGGGGCCATAAGGAAGCACGGTGTGGCAGAGGAGGCAGAGACCAGATGCCCGCCAGCTGCACAGACAGCAGGGGCCCAGGCATGGGAAGGTGCCCCAGCTTCAGAGCCAAGAGGGGAGGGATGGGCGCAGCCAGACAGAGCAAACTCTGCCCTGCCGCCCCAGCCACACGCGGTGCATGGTGGCAGTGCTGACTCAGCTTCTCCCTGTCATGAGCTGCTCTCCCGCTGTCCTTGCTCTCACCCATGTGGCTTCTCCCACCCCTAGGCCATGCGGTGTGGGAGGGCTTTATGTCACCCCCTGTTCCCTGTCTTCCCACTGTTTAATTAAAGCCTACTAAAGTACAAAGGATGGAAGGAAAGAGACAGAGACTGGAAGAACAGAGATAACAGCAGTCAGGAAAAAATAAGGAGCAGCACAGGTGAGGGCGGAGGAGCCCACAACCTCCTGGTGACCCCTGGGAGCCAGGCAGACGCAAGGCGGCGAGCACAAAGGGAAGCCCAACACCCAAAGCTTACCTGCATACTCAGGGTCCACGTGGGGCGGGTAGTAGCCAAACTTGATGAAGATAGGGATGGGGACCCCAAACTTGAACCACTCTACGACATAGGGTGGGGGCTGTCCCGTCACCGGGTGGATTACGTCGCATCGCAAGACCACACCCTCGCCAGCTCTTGCAGTCACAAACTCGGGTTCCTCTCGCAGGCCGTGGGCGCCTAATGGGACAGCCAAGTGGGACATTGAAAGCAGGTGACAAAGAGACCCTGCCCTGGCAGCCACATGTCTGTGTTACAGGGCTGCCCCCCACTCCTCACAGCTGCCTTCCATTCGCTCATGTCCCCCCATCCTGCCCTCCTCAGAGGGTCCCAAATGCACCCCTCCCTTCTTCACCCCTCTGTTCACACCTGCCCTTGTACTGGGGGCCCAAGCACTCACAATCCTGGGGGCTAGGGAAGGAGGGAGAAGGGAAAGGGAAGCCATTCTCTTCAGTCCTGCCAGCCCAGCAGGTATAATCATGCCCCTTCCTGCCTCTGACGACCCCCCTACAATGATAGGAAGTCACAGACACCCAGGTGGAGGGGCCTCAGGCCTCTCTGTGGAGACCTGCAGCCCAGCTATTGTTGCCTGTGAACGTGAAACATTCCTATGGAACCAAGACACTTCCTACTACAGCCTGGTAGGAGCTGGCAGGGCCGGCCCTCCTCCTGCGCCCCACCCCCAGCCCAGCCTGATATACACTGCAACGCAAGGGTGCTCCATGCAGGAGCAGGGATTCCCCCAACAAGCTAAGCCGAGGCTGCCCATGGCAACACCGGAGAGAAAACCCCACAGGCCCAGCTGGCCCAGCCCCTCCTCCCCCAATAGTGCTGCGCCAGCCCTGCTGAAGACAAGGAGTGGGAGGGGTCTGCAGCCCCCCCTACTCCCCAGCCCCAAATCCACCAGCCTCTGGGAAGCCCCAGACATCATCACCTATAGGAGAACAGGATGCTGAGACAGAGGAGGGAAGCCTGGGCGGTCCCCATGTTTGGCAGAGGACACCAAAACTAGATGACTGGGCGGGACACACCCATCCTGGCTGGCAGGAGAGTTGACAAGGAAGGAGGCAGGGAGGAGGCCCCCCCACAGCCCAGCCCACCCACAAACTGGAACACACCTTCCATGCACCACAGCACCGGCTCCTGGGTCCGGTACAGCCCCACTCCAGCAGGCACCCCTTTCATGCCAGGCCTTCAAGGTCACCTTGTCCATATGCCTCCAGGGACAGTGGAGGAGACACTTCACACCCTGCCTTCCCTGGTACAACCCACCAATCCCCCACGGACTCAGCCTTTTCTCTGTGCCCACCCCTCAGCCCCAGAATGGACGTCCCCACTCTCTCCAGCAGCACCTAGGACAGCAGCCGGAGGCTCAGAGCCAGGGAGCTGCTGGGTCCTCCCACGGAGAGGACAGTGGAGAGCAGCTCCAGGCTCTGCTGCTCCCAGGGCCTGGGGCCGACCCTGTATCTCTGACCCGTATGCTCCTGCCTTCCCTCATGTCCCTGTGTCTGTTACCTTTCTGTGTCCCTGTGTGCACGTGTGTGGTGTGCACCTGCACCTGTCCCCCAGCCCCACCCCCAGGCTCCCTCCAGCTCCTTCTCTGGGTCTGTCTCCCTCCACCTCCTTCTAGTGTGTTAATGGGGGTGTGTGTGTGTGTGTGTGTGTGTGTGTGTGTCCCCCTGTCCTCCGGTCTCTGTCTCTCTCCTGCTTCTTCTCCATGTGTCTCTGTGTCTCTGTCAGCGTCTCTCTCTCTAGCTCCCACTCTCCGTGGGTGATTCTACCTGCCTGTTTCTGTCTCCAGCAGCCTGTATGTATGTGTGTGAGTGTGTGTTGGGAGAAGGGGTCCGTGGATTTCTCTTGCCTCGTGCAAGGGGAAGGGGTCTACCTGCTGCTCTTTGTGCGGGGCTCTGTCCCTGAACACATGTGCTTCCCTGTCTGTCTGTGTCTGTCTGTCTGTCATCTCTGTGTGTCTCACTCTCCCCTCCCCCTCTCCTGCAAGTTGCGGAAGGGGGAGGAGGAGGCAGCCCTTCCAGAAGCTGATTGGCTCCTGGTGACATCACTGTTTTCTAGAGAAAGAGCTAAGATCACAGAGTATTTTTGGAGCAGAGCAGAGTGTTACACTCACCTGCCTGAGGCCCCAGCAGGTTTCCCGATTCTCCCCACCCCCTACCTCACTTGGAGCTAGGTTTGCATCCCAGCCCTCAAGGAAAACATGGAGAGCACCCAGCTGCAGCAGAGGCAGGCCCCACACCCAGAGGGGCACCTGGAAGGCTGAGCCTGCCTCCCAGCACCCTAGCACAAAGGCCTGTGCTGGACCAAAAAGAATGGGTGGACGGTGGGCACCATGAGCGAGCAGAAAGGCGGTGTGTGTCTGCGCATGCGTGTGTACATGTGTGCATGTGTGCACACCTGAGTGTCTGCAGACCTGTGGGGAAATGAGACAAGAAACTACAGGCACCTGGGGAAAAGGAAGGCGTTCTTCCCAGGGGCCCAGTTACCTGGGAGAGGACAAGGTGGGCCATAGAGGGCGGCTCCTTTCCAGGGCTTTGGCCCTCCAGTCAAGGCAGGAGGAAGAGATCCAGGGGAGTTAGAGGCCCTCTAAGGGGGAGGTTTTGCTCTAAAGAACTGGCTTTGGGGGTCTCAAGGCGGCAATGCCTGCATTGACACGGGTCCCCATAGTGCCCGCTGCCAGCTGCTCGTTCACACCTAGCCCAGCCTCATTCCCACTGCATGGCAATGAGCAGCCTCTTCACACCTTCCAGGCCCTAGCAAATGCTCCAGGTCCCCACCCAGCCCTGCTAAAGGCTGAGCACCCAGCCCCAGGCCCACCCACATCTCTCTCTCAAGGACCCTTTAGTCCAAGCAAGGCAGCTGCAGAGAGGACTCTTCCTGAAGATGTTAAGGAGACAATTTGAAGGGCAGTTTCCCCAAAAGAAAGCAGAAGGTGGTAGCCCAGGCCTGGCCTCCACACTCAGCCCAAGCCCTCTTGGTTTTCTAGATCCTAAAATATTTACCAGTTTTCCCTCATCTCCTTCACACACACACACGCACACACACACACATCGTTCTCTCACTCCCTCCACACAAGCACTTCCCTCTAAGCCTGATCCTTTCTGAGCCAAAATATGTCTAATAAAACACTCTCTCCAGAAAAGCTTGAGGTGAGAAAAAATAACAACAATCAGGCTGGCACTGAAGAGGAAAGAGGGGCTTGGTGGAGGAGAAATAGATAAACCCGAATAAGAAGGAACCAGACTCAAATCTAGGAGGGCCGGAGGGGGGCTGCAGAAGGCCCCAGTGCAAGTGGGCACAGGCAGAGCCTAGCCCTGGGAGAGAGACACGAGGGACACAGAGACACAGACCACCACAGCATCCCAGAACCAGGACAGCGACAGAGCTGAGGTTGCAAGGGGCAGGCAGGGGAGACGTCCCTGGCAGCCCAGGCTGCAGCAGCTGCCCATCACTTGTGAAGAAAGAGGGTAGGATGGACGAGGAGGGGGAAGGGAGGGTGGAGTGCCCCCTTCACAGCAGCCTCCTCCCTCGAGGGAGGATTACACGGTGGCACAGGGAGAAGGCAGGCCTCACACATCCTTTTATAGAGAGGGTGGGAAACAGGGGTACCCTGAGCCTAGCAAATCTGCCTCCTGGGGGTCTGTCCAGCCCTCTTTGGAGCTGTTCTGGCAGGAGAGAGAGAGCAGGAGGGCAGGGGAGGATAAGGTGGCCCCTGCAGTCTGGCTGACCTTTTGGCAAACCCATAGGGCACCAGTCTCCTGCTCTCTGGGCCAGGTGGTACCCAGTGGGCAGCTGAGTCCAGGGCTGCTGGTGGACCCACCCCAACCCGTGGACACAGAACCCTGAGGCATCCGGAGCCTGGCATGGCCCCATGTCCAACACTCACATCCTAGAGCTAGTCTGCCAGCGAGGAACCAGGGTGGGGAAGGCACCCCAAGAACAGGACACTGTTCCTTCCTACCAAGGAAGGTCTGAGGAGCCAGGGCTGAGACCTCACGTGCCGTAGACACCTGCTGCATAGCAGGCCCTGTGCTGGGACTGCAACCTGAATCTCCCGCCCACCACGGCCCTTTAACACAAGTACTGTCGTCTCCAATTTACCAGTGAGCACTCAGGAAGCTGGGTGGCTCACCCAGTTACTCATCCCAGCTCCAACACACAACTCTCTCCCACCCCAGGCCCAGGAGACCAAGGCCTCTCCCCCACCACCCCTTCTCTTCCTTCCAGCACTGAGTCAGAGGTCAGCCACCCCTATCCCACAGCCTGGACACGTTTCCAGAGTCCAAATTCTGCAGCCCAGGATTCCCAGGGCGGGCCTGCCTCTGACTGGCTCTGGGGAGAACGTCATTCTTCCTGAGACTCCGGAGCCCCTGCCTGGGTCTGCCTGGCGGCTGTGGGAAGGGGGAACACAGAGTGAGCCCCAGCTGCCGCCGACGCTCATTAGTACAAGTCCTTATTGGAGCCTCCTCCTCTTCCTCCTCCTCCTCTGGGCACCAGACTTCTAAACCACAGGCCTGTTGTCTAATAATACCAGCGACAGCCACCGCCACCTCCATCTGCCAGCCTAAAAATAATCCCTGCTGAGTCCAAAAAAGGCACAGCCCCCAATAGTCCCCCAATCCCTCCTCCCTAAGAAGCCAGGAGGCTCCAGGAGATTCCAGGAAGCTGGGAGACTCAGGGCTCTCACAAAGTGGGAGGCATACACCCAGAGGGATGGCTGAAGAAGGCAGAGGACAGACTCCCCGTGGCCCAAAGCAAAGCAAAGAACACCAGGAAATAGGAAATGCAGAAGAGACCTGTGCCCAAGGCACCGATGGTGTCCTTGCTCACCTTCTCAAGGCTGTTGGGGTAGGCGGCGTCCTGGACACCTTTCAGGGGTCTCCGCCTCAGTGTCCCCAGGGTCCTCCCAGCCCCCACTCTGCATCAAACCTCTCAGGGCCAAAAGACTGGGACACTCAGGCCAGTGTCCCCAGTCTGGGCTCCTTACAAAGAGCAAGGTACTGGGGATGGAGGGGCCGGCAGGCAGCTCCTTCCCTCTGCAGGGGTCTCTCTTCCCTGACCCTTCTCAGCTGGGCTCCCCCCAGCAGCCCGGGAGGCAGCCATGCTATTAGCAACCTTAATTTGCTCTCGGCTAGATTCTATTTCCAAGAGCCCTTTCCCCATGAGCCACTGGCAGGAAGGAAGTCAGTAATTCAATCTCCGCTCTGCTCCTTTAATGGCTCCTCAGCAGAAAAGCAAAGCCACACCCCCACCCCCACAGCCCTCTGCCCCCACCTGGCAGAGCCCTGCCCTGCAGACTCTGGTGCCCAGGAGCCTGCCCTGAGGAGGCAGGCCAGGAGGCCCTGCCAAGAGAGGGCACCGCAGCCTGCCAGGAGGCCAAGCTCTGTGGGTCAGGTGCCAGATCCACACAACAACTAAGTGGGAAAGCTAAGTCCCATATTTACTCCCAAGGAAACGTCAACATTCCCCACTCTGAAGCCAGAAAATGAAGACAGTGACTCACCTCGTACAGTTTGTGCTTGTGAGCAAGTCTGTGCCACAGCGCCGTCTCAGCGGGCACATGCGGGGGGGAGCAGGGGGCACAGAAGATGGGGTTGAAAGGGGCCTTCTCAGAAGGACAGTCAGGAGTCTGAGACCCCTCACAGCCCTAGCCCACACAGAATCTTTCCCCAGAACCCTCTTGGAGGCCCCATCTCAGCTCCCCAGCCTCCTGCATATTCACGCAAGAAAGAACAGAAAAGCAGGAAGATTCCTAAGAAAAATAGGTCAGCTGCCTCCAGCAGACTGGGCTTACACCTACGGGCAGTGCCCCAGGGTGGGGAGAGGCTATCAGCTGTCTGTCCAACCCAGAGTCCTCCCATCTCACCCTGGAATGTGCCAGGCTCATGGACAATTGGGACCACAGCCCACCCTAGCCCACCCTAGCAAGACAGACCATCTCCTGCACCTCCCTGAGCTCTGCCTTGTCCCCCGACTTGGGCTTTCTCCCTGGGCTTTCTCTCAAGCATCTTTCTATCCAGCTCCTGGGCTGAAGACTCACACTTTGGTAACTTCTGGGCTGCCTAGATTCCAGTGCAGAGCAAGGGGACAGGAAAGCCAGGAGTCTGTTCTGAGTGGCGTCTGAGTGCTGCAGCACTCGGAGAGAAGAGGGGCGCCCACCTCATGCCCACACACTAACTGCCCCTGTACTGCCACATTCCACACATACACACAAAACACACAGGCACTGACACATGTGTGTGCACCCACATGTGCACACGGCATGCACATGGATGTGGACACGGGCACACATGCACACACACTCCAGACAGCTGCAAGTGCTCACCAGTTATGGCTCTTTTCTCCCCATTCAGCTCCACTACAGGCAAGCTGCTTCACTCATGCTAGGAACCAGCTGGAAGGGGACCCTGAACCCCAGCCTGAGAAAACCACAGGAGGTAGAAGAGAGCCCCAGCCCTCTTTGAGGCTCCCCTCCCACCCCCAATGTCGTGGGCCTAGCAAACTGGAAGGCTGTGGGGAAACAAGGGAGCACCCAGCAGGGCTGAGAAAGAGGGGCCGCGGTTGAGAGCTGGCACCCTCGCTGGGACAGGGCACCAGCACAGAGGGATGCTGGGGTTCAGCAGCTCCCAGCTAGGCAGCCTCTGCAACCTGGGTAATCAGATACCAGTTTCTGTCTCAAAGCCATAAACATGAAACCACCAGGGTCTGGGACCCGACAATTCCAAGACTGTCACATGCTTGGCCATAGGCCAGACGCTGAAAGCTGATCCCTCCCACTGCCCCTCAGCCATGCCCTTCCCAACACATTGGCCCCAACTTCCCCAGGCTGTACAATGACAGACACGCCCCTGCCTCCCTCGTATGTGCTCGGGACACGCAAACACACACCCCCACTGACCACTTCTTGAGTCAAGTCCTTCCAAGCTGAAGGACTGTCCTGGGGGTCTTGCTAGCAACCTCCAGGTCTAAATCTCCTCCCTCCCATCTTAGCCAAAAAAGGAAGAAAGGTGGACCAAAGCCAAGCAGAGCAAAGAGGGCACTGGTCCAACTACCAGCAGGATCTGAGCCAGGACCCCTTCTGATCTGGGGACACCGTAGTCAGGGAGAGTCCAACCACAGAATCTGTGATAGACAGAGAAGGCAGCCTCAGGTACAAAGGCCCGACTTCCGTCCCCCTCTGAGTCCAAAGTCAGCTATGCAGGGCCTGGGGCCCTCTGATAGAGCGGCAAACTCCTCCCACCTTGCTCAGCAGTCGTCTAAGATGCTCAGACTATGCCAGACACCATCTTCCAGACTCCAAGTTCTTCTCCCACTCTCCCAACCTGTCCACTGACCTCAATCACCTCCCAAATACACATGATCAAAGTCAATAGGAAGAGCCCAAACAGCCCTACCTCCATCCCACACCTGGGCTTGACAGCCACTCAACATACCACCTGAGGGTCCCATCCCTTTCACTCTTCTGCTGGAGCATCCCCCACTTAGCCAAATCCTAAGAGTGGCATCTCAAAGTCCCTCCCATTCAGGGATCTCCCCAGAAGTCACCTCTGCCAGTCAAAGAACAGCTGAGCTCTCAACAGCATCTGAACTCTGGCTGGTGCTTCTCACATGAGCAAGCGCCCACCCCCTCCAGAGGCTACGTGCTATTGGCAGCTTGCCTCCTGGGCTCTGCACCTTCCATAAGCCTCTGACTCTGACAGCACTCCAGCCTTGCAGACCTTGCAAAGGACTTCCAAGCAACTTTGAGGCTTGCACACCCTGCACCTAGAAGGCAGGGGGACAAAAGGGTCTGCCAGACAAGGTCAGCCCACGAAGGGGTCTCAGGTCCTGCTGGAGGTAGCCTAACAAACTGCCCCCCAACATACATCCAGCTCCAGGTGCCCTGAATAGCCCAAGGGAAAGAAATTGAGGAGCCTGGAATCCCACTGAAATAATAGTAATGTTAATGTTTATTGAACATATACTATGTAACAGGTAGCCACTCATTTCTTTATAGCACTAATATTCCCACCCACCCACCCCCCCAAAAAAACCCTAGACGTTCACACAGTTAGCCCACATTCCATTGACACAAGTGACATTCAGAGAGGTTGAGCAATTTGTCCAATGTCAGAGGGTTAGCAAGTGGTAGAGCCAGGATTCGAATCCAGGTAATCTGACCCTAGACCTAGATCTGTAACCACCACACATAGAGCTACTTGAAGCTAAAAAGGACCCCAAGACTAACAAGGTCACTCTCTGCTTCTAGACAGGAATCTGTGTCAAGTCGTCCCAGACAGAAAGCCTTCTCTGCCCCCTAACAGAAGGCATAACCTTCATCCCCAACAACCTTCAATGCTGTGAAGGCTTCCCTTCTGCCTTGCCATGCTGTGCGTTGCTGCAGTTTAAACCTATTTTCCTTTATTCTGTACTTAAACTTACAAAGAAGTCCATTCCCCCCATCCTGACTTGGGTTTGGAGGCTATTTCAGAGCCTACCTTCACTGTCTTTTCTATTCAAAGATCCCAGCTCATCCTTTTCTGCTTTCAGGGACAGTCCCATAGCAGGAACATACCAAAAACTGGAGGGGAGGAGGGTGAGGGCATTGGAAGACTGCAAGGAAATGGGGGAGAGGAGGAAGATGAGGCTACAGAGAGATTCTCAAGCACCACCGGACCCACCTCACATCTACCCCCATTCCATAAGCTTCTGCAGCCACCCTGGCCTCAGTTTTCCTACTTGACAAACGGAGAGTTTTTAAAACAGCCAGATCAACAAATCTCTTGACAAAAATCACCTTTCCTTTCCGCCCTCCGCTGGTTCTGTTCTCAGACACCGCCTCCCCTCCCCGCCCCAAGTAGCATAGGAGACATATTCCATTCCAGAAACTTTCTCGAAGCACTCCCCCCGTCCGCACCCCCAGACAGGGTGAAGACCCCGTTAAAGGCGCCTCCTGCCGACCCTTCCACTCGAGCGACCCTGTGAGTGGGTGCTCTGGTTGGCGGGTCTTCCCCGCTGCCTTCCACCCACCGACCGATTCTCTCCCGCCGCCATCTCTTCCCGGCTTCTGTGAACTTGCCGGCAACCGGGTTGTGTCTGCGCGCTGAGAGCAGTGAGCTCAGAGTCCTGGCACCTCTCAGGCTCCGCTCCTACTTCCATACAAGGGCCGAGAGCCGGGGATGCCACCCGGAGGCTTGTAGGTCGCTTTGCGCGCCTCCAAAGCAAAAGCCCGCGCGCTCACGCACCATCACCCAACTCCCTGGCTTCCCTCTTGCCTCTTCCCCAGATCAGACCTGGGAAAGCGGAAAGAGAATCCTCCTCCCGCTTCGAGATGCAGCAGCGGGGACCCTCTCCCCCACCGCCCTCGCCCCTAGCCAGCTCTCCCTGGAAGCCGCGGGAGGGTGGCGTAGGGTCCCTGCGGCTGCGGCGCGCTACTGGGGAACTTTTGCCTGGCCTGGGCCCAGATGCGGCTAAAACAGACGCAGGCGCCTGCCAGGGCCAGCCAAAAGCGGACGCTCGTCTCCTCCGAGCTGGCTTAATCAATTCCTCTCCTCTCACCAGGCGCCATGCATTCCCCGCCCCTGCAAGGGGGATCCGACCTCTAGCTGCCAAGATGTGTGGGCAGGAGGGGCGCGAGTGGAGCTTGGGGTGCCTGCAGGGACGAGAACCCCATCTCTTAGACGTTAATACCAAGAGTCCCAAGGCTCGGGGTCGCGCCTCCCCGCAAGGACTTCTCCGCGGAGCGGTGGCGCTGCACGGGGCTCGAGCGTGCTGCAGCCTGCCCGAGGACCCGCAAACTCCGCAGCAGCCAGAGTTAGGAGAGCCTCCGGCTCCCCAAAGCTCGGGAGAGCGGCCGCTCGGGCAAGAGGCAACGGACTCGGCACGCCGGTGTGAACGTAGGGCCCAAGGTGGGCGAAGCCAACCTCGATTCCAAGGCATCCCTTCCCAGAGTGCCCGGAAGGCTCGAGCCCGTTCCCGCCCGGCTTCTCCAGCCTGCAGCCCCCGGGCCCTCCCCGGCAGTGCCCCGGGGTGCGCCTGGCCGGACCCCGAGCCTCCCTGAGGGAAGGCGCGGTGCGCCGGGGAACCCGAGCCCGGGAGCGAGGGGCTGAGAGAGCCGGGAGGGGCAAAGGAGGAACGCTGCACTTCAACTCACCTTGAGCCTCAAGACCTCGGGTGCTGATCACACTTGCTATCAAAGTGGCCACATACCAAATCATAGTACTACCGCGCGCCAGCCAAGAGCCTCATCCTATCGCAAAGTGCCCCTGCGCCCGCACACTTCTTGTGCCCGAGCGCCCGTCTTTCGCCTGCCTCTGGCCCGCCTACGCCCTGCGCCGGTTCTCCTGCAGCCCGGGCGGCCAGCTCTCCATCCCTCCTCGGCTCCGCTCCGCTCGGCGCGCAGCCTCCCCGACCCCGGCGCAGCGGCACCTGCACTGCCAGCCGAGGCAGAGCGCAGCCAGGTCTACGGTGAAGCCTAGCGGGGCCGGGCCTCCGGATCCGCCCCCGCCGCCTGCCTATTGAACACTGCCCACAAGTCTAGATTTCGATTGGCTGAGATGTCTGCCCGTCGCAGTGCGAAGCAGGCGAGCCCATTTCAAGGTGCGTTGAAGTGTGGCGAGCACAGAGCCGCAGAATCATGCGCATTGCCGGGGAGAAAGCGTTGTAGCGTCTCCGCTCAGTTCTGTTCTCTGCTCACACTGCATGGCAAGTTTCTGGTGAGGGAAATGGTAGCTTCCAACGGGACCCTGATATGTCTCAATTACCCCGATCAGGTCTGAGGGGATGAAGCCCCCGCCCACCCAGGGACCCAACATCCGGTTCCCAGCCAGCAAAAAGCCAGTTCCCGGGAGGACCGTGCTGATTCAGGGATGGGGAAGCCTTGGAGAGGGCAGCCTGAGAGAGCTAGGAAACGTCCTTCGCTGGAGATCTTTTCAAAGAGGTCATGCGCTGCCTCCCGCACCCTCGCTCCCTTCCGCACACAGACACTCTTCCCCCAGAGCCGCACACCACCTCCAGCAAACGTGATGTTGAGTTAGGCTCCATCCAGCCTGCAGGCAGGGGGATGACTAAAATGACCTCTAAAAGTCGCTAAGATGTAGAATGAGTCATTGGCTCAGCTGCCAAGTGTCACAGACCCCTCTGGAACACGTGTGCAGGCACACTGCCCCCCCCCCCCAGTGCGGGTCATCACTGCTCATCATTACTTAATCTTAACTTTGAGCAATGAAAGTTCTTTCCCCCTGTTTTCCTAAAAAAGGGCTTTATACTCATGCACATGAGTAAGGTGGGAGGTGGGAGGTCCTCCCTTCCCACCTTACTCAGAGCTTAGCCCCATCTCAGTCAGCAGAATGACGTCAAGATGGATTTGGAGAGCACTTTAGGAGTTTGGGATGGAGGGGACTCCAGGAAAGGGGAAGGGAGGCTTCTTATTCCACACGGGAACACAGGTGAGGACACTGGAAGGTCTTCATATTTCTCAATATCCCTACCCTGGCCGCTCCTCATCCCCTTCCCCAGTACAGTCATATCTGCAGAAGAAATAAATGAGTGTCATGGAAACATCTACTACAATCAGCTCACACTGGCGTTCTGAGGCTGCAGTGAAGATATTTGTTCTTTCAAAGAGGGAAAACGGTGTTAAGAAGCACACAGATCCCCAGGATGGGCTATTAGCCCGAGGCAGGAAAACAGGGGGGCAGTGAAAGAGAGCTCAGGAATGTCATCTTCTCAAAGCACTCGTTAGCCACAAAGCTCTGGCTCTAGGGTGTCAAGCTCCCAAAAGAAATAGAAGGAGATGTGCTTCTGGGGAAACACACACACACACACACCATGCATATACATAGCAAAATGGCCTTGAACACTGGAGGTGCTGCATTCCCTGAAACCTGACTCCTCTTAGCTCACTGCCAGCCAGGAGGCAAAAACCTAGGACCCCAGCAGAGTAGTAAACACACTGGTAAAGTTTTACCGCCTGGGTATAATCTGGAGAACCAAAAGTCACGAATAACCTCCTGTCCTACCCACCCACTCCACTCATGTGAACATACTTAACATACATGACTTTAGGTACATTGCTCCCTGAGCCATTATACTTTAGGTTCTCTTCCTGGGCCAAGATGCCTTTCTTGGGGCTGTGGAGAGTCCTGGCAGCTCCATTCCTGATTGATGCAGTAATTCCAGGCAGCTTGCCCCAGGATAACTCCACCCCCAACACGCATAGGCACATGTGCACACACATTTTCCCTGGGCCTAGGGCTATAAAGCCTTCCTGGAATCCACTTGCAGACCTGGTGATAATAGGGCTCTCCTCCTTCCAAACCTCTAAGCAGCTAACTGTGGCCTAGAGAGAGATGCTGGATTCCCAAGGGCTAGCCCTGGTTCCTCATCATTTTTAGGCGTAAAAAAATCAGGGAGGTGGGAAGCATTAGGGGTCAGAGACACCTTCTCCTAAGGGCAAAGTTAGCATTCATCATCATCAGATACGTCTCATCTGGGTTTCAGATCAGCTTAAGAAAAAGATGCTGTATCAGGTCACAGTAAGGAATGAGACCAATCAAATCTTTACCTCTTGGCATGTGGCTGAGCTTTGGACCAGGAAGGATGGCAGCCCTTTCCTGACGTGGACATGTCCAGTTCAGTATGGACCCCAGCTGCTTGAGAAGGATATAAGGGAGGAACATGAGCCACTCTCAAGAGCAGCTCCGGGGTGTACTTGACAGTCATCCATGCCACTAGTAGATGCAGTGACCTATCCAGGAATGCTACGTATACAGCTTTGGGAGTGTTTATTATCATCTCTTAACCTCACAGAGGTACTTCCTTTTTGGAAATACAAAACACTAGTCTTGTCAGTTGGTCTATGAAAAACCCCACACAGCCACACATCCCTACAGGCTAACAGGAGCTTCAAGTCTAAGGTAAGAAGAATCTGGCTTCATGCACCGCTCATATCCACTGAGCAAGTAAGACTCACAAACAAGAACTTGATAGCTTGTCACTTCTTACCTTCCTCAGCAGTCCCAGGGCACTTTGTAGAATCTAGGGTAGAAAAATTGTTGGACAGCTGCTCGTGAAGGAGCGAGGCAGCTCTAAATCAAAGCAGTCGACTCAAAATGAACACCAAAGAGCATGTTTAGTGTTTACATAAATAGGAAACTGTATCAGTTGTCTTGTCATAGAAAAATCCATTCCAAATATTATGGCTTAAATTGATAAGACATTCGTGTGCTCAAAAATCTGTCATTTGAGCAGGACTTGGTAGGGCCAGCTCCTCCTGTTTCATGTGGCATCAACTCCACTGAGGCATGGAAGTTCCACTTTCAAGATGGCTCACTCCTATGCCTACCAAGCTGATGCTGGCTACTGGCCCGGGCTGCTGGCAAAGGGCTTTTTTAGAGGCTGCTTGAGCTTCCTCACAACAAGGTGGCTGGCATTCCAGTAGAACCGGGTAAAAGATATATCACCCTTTATGTCCATCCTTGGAAGACTTGTAGCATCACTCCCAACAGAGTCGAAAACATGCCTGGCTCACAGGGAGAGGACACAGATCCCTCTCCGTAAAGCAGTGTCTCTCTCTCATTGTGAGAAGGGCTTCTGGAACAGGGGATAGCACAAGTACAAGTGTTGCAGCCATTTTTGACACAATTTACCGTGAAAACAGTCTTCAAAAACTAAAGCAAAAATGAACTCTAGAAGAAATCCCTGGGAAGAAGGGTGTGTTAGATTTCTCTAGAGAAACAGAACCATTAGGATGCGTACAGAGATACAGATAGAGAGGGGATGTATTATGGGGGTTGAGACATGAAGTTTTGGAGACTTAATCTAGCTATATGCCATATGGAAGCTGGAGAAGCAAAGAAGCTGATGGAGTAATTCAATCCGAGTCCAAAGGCCTGAGAACTGAGAGCTCTGATGTCCGAGTGGCAGGAGAAGATGTCCCAGCTCCAGAAAAGACAGCAAATTTGCCCTCCCTCAGCCTTTTTGTTGTATCTGGGCTCTTGGTGGATGGATTGAATGATGCCCTCCACACACTGGTGGTGAAAGTACATCTTTACTCTGTCTACTGATTCAATTGCCCATCTTTTCCAAAAACATCCTTGCAGACACACCCCCCACATGATATTCTACCAGCTATCTGGTATGCCAGTTGACACCTAAAATTAACCATCACCAAAGGGCTTGACATATAGTAACTGGATCTTGGAATATTCTCACTTTAAGTTGCCATCGTCAATCCCAGGTCTCAGGGATGTGCCCTTGACCCTTATAAAAGACTAGCCCATTTGAGAAGCGAATCCTTTAACCGTGTTGTCTCTTAATATGCCAGAGACCAGTCAGCAAGTTTTAGAAGAACTTGGAAAGGGAATAAAATAAACAAAGAAAATTGGATTTCTGAAATACAAATGCCTAATATGATGCAGGAGAAGTGGAGAAAATCTTTGCAAGATACTCAAAGCCTCCTGTCAGAAGAATTTTTCATCTAGGCTCAAAATGTAAATAGAACTTTGAAGGCACATTGCTTGGATTTCTCTTCTCCTTGCTCCCTGCTTCATTCTGAGGCAGGGGGACTCTGATCACAAGTTGTTTCTCTGGACCCAAGTAGCTCCTTTAACAATCCACTTTGCCCTCTCCCACCATAAGTTCCTGAAAGCCCTCTGCTCATTATTAAAACTCAAACTTCATTCTGATTCAAATTTCTCAGACTCCAGAGTTGTCTTACACAGTTGCAGTTTCCCCTGAAGGCCACAGCTTGCTTAGGTGGGGGTGACTGGCCTAGAGACTGACCAAGTCCTTTCTAACTTAAGGTAACCTGTTTTGCCTATGATGAGATCACTTTATGTTATCCTGTCCAGGTGAATCCACAAACCCAGGAAGACAGTCTACAGAATCCATCCATGGCTAGCGTACAGCCTCACACTGCTTCCCTGCACTGTAACCACCCTGCACATGTGGCAGAGGCAGCCCTCCTGAGAGTGGGCAGCAGGTAACTCTCCCCACAACCTGCCCTGGTCATGTACATATGCACAAATCTGATCGTGTGTATCAGGGCAGAATTCTCTCATGCTGGGCCTTAAGTTGGAGTTCCTAAAGTTGTGTTTGCAGCAACATAAAAATAAATTGATAAAGAAACCAGTTCCTAGAGTTTTAGCCAAACTATTATATGTTTGTTCCTTATCTGGCTGAAAAGAGAACATGTTCTTGCCTGAAGTAGAAAGTAGATTCATAATTTAGGATAAGTTTATTTGAAAACCAGATGGGTAGCACCTCCAGCCATACTGACCCTCTGTTTTTTCTTGGTATTTCAGAGGAGCCCTGAAGAATCTTAGAGAAGACATGTTTCATGGTTTTGTGGCTTAAGCTAGGAATGTGGAAAGGAGGTTTGCTGCTCTGCATAAAATGTGTCTCCCATGGGAATGTGTCACCATCAGGGCTCAGCAGCTCCTCACCTTACCAGGGGCCGCATCTTAGAAACTGTGGTTCTTAGACTCCCTGAAGCAACACTAGCCCCTGTGAGTATGCCTTTGCCTGCTCATGGCTAAAGGACTAAGAATTGAGGTGCCGGGACAGGTGGCAGCAGTGAACCTCACTCACATACACTAGCATCCAGGAATCTAGAAGACAACCAGGAGTCAGGGCTCCATGGCACCATCCAGCTCCAGCCCTAGCAGGTTGGGGTTCAGGGTCACTCCTTTTTGGCAGAGTTATCTTCCCTCCTGCTGTAAAAAGAAGTTAGCAGGAACTGCAATGTGCAGGACGAAAGGATGTGAACTTTCTATGGACAGTTCCTTTGTCGCATACCCCTTGAAAGCCCAGTGCTTTGCTCCTGTGATGTTACACAGGAAGAGAATGGAACCCCACTTCAATCCCCAAATGTTGGAGACTTGGATGGCCAGAGATTCCAGTGTAGCATAGAAGCTTCTACAGAGGCAGAAGGAGGCCATGGACTCAAGCAGCTGACGACCTTCTGAAACTGGCAAAAGGTTGACTCAAGTAGAGCTTGGGAAGATATCAGAAGTCATCCAAGGGGCAGCCAGGCTAAAGTTCCAGAAATGGAGCAACTGAGGATCTAAGCTGGAGAAGCACCTGCTGAAGGGGCTCCCCAAGGAACACGTAGCCCCAAAATACCGACTTCCAATCAGCAATACACTAGGCCTTGTGAAGAACATCAAGTGTCTGGCCATAGTCTTGGTCACTCAGGAATTTAGCATCTGGTTGAAAAAGGGAGGCTGACCACTTGAACAGCATTTACTAAACTCTGTCTGCACGGCACCTCCAGAGAGGCGGTGGCCCAGGCGTGAATTGCGGCAGAACCTCAGGAGGGCGGAGATGATGCCGACTGTAAGGGCTGAGCAAAGGAAGTGAGATCTCAGCTCCGTGGTCAAGAAAGGAGAGGAAGAGACGGGATGCTGGCGACAAGGGACTGCAGGGCAGGGAAGCTGCTGGTCCGAAACCTGCTGAGGTCAAGGGTCTGCTCTGCCTAGTGACCTTGACACCTACCCAGAGACCAGAAAGGGTGAGTGGCAACTGAATATGCAGGCAGTGACCTGGATGACAAGTTTGTGGCATGAAAAAGAGAGTGAGAGAGAATGAGGACCTGGTCGGCTCCGAAAGGTGGAGAGGAGCAGAGAACAGTGCGGAGGGGTGCAGGGTTGATGGGGGGAGAGCATGGCCCAAAGAGATGACCGAGGAGAAAGCACATGTCTTAGCCCAAACAAAAGCAAAGGCACAGAAGTGGGACTGGAGCGTGAAAGAGTCCAGGCAGCAGTGTGGGGCGGCCTGTGCATCCGCTTTGGACCTGCAGATGGGAGGGCTGGGAATGGGGGAAGGGGAGGGCGCCCTGCAGCCACAGCTGGAGGACTTCAGGGGGTCTATTTTGGTACCCATTTGACCCCAGACCTCCCATTCCAGGACCCCTCCACACTGAGCTCTCACCGCCCACACAAAAAGGGCCTTGTGTGGCGGTGCAGGGAGATGCCCAGTGCATCTTTATCCCCATAGCCTCCCCCACCCTCGCCAGAGCCTTGGCAGGAACATCACTCCAGCAGGTGCAAGAGATGGGAAAAGAGGGCTGGGACCCGAGAAGCACCAGAAGTCAGATGGAAACAGCAACCTCTGCCCCACTGCCCCGCCGGGAGCCTCCCTTACACCCCTGCCCCGCTGCCCTGTCCCTCTCACAGCCCCCTCTATCACAAGCCCTCTGCTTTCTCTATTTTCTTTCCTTCGCTTCCTCTCTGCCCCTCCCCTCTTTGGGCTTCGAAGTGGTGTGGAGAGCCTAGAGACAGAACTGGATTTATTCTTGGAGAACACATCGATGGCAGAGGGTACCACAGCAACAAGTTTCCATGGTGCTTGGACACAAGCTAACGTGGCAGAATGGAGAGATTACTGGACTCAGAGTCAGAAGACCCGAGTCCCATCCCTGCTTTTCCTCACCACCAGTGCATCCTCAGGCGAGTCCTGTAACCTCCCAGAGTCCCGCTGGGAATCCTGGAAAGGTCCAACCTTCTAATCAGCAGCTTGCACACCCCAGCCCTTTAGAGCACCAGTTGTAAGCCAAGTACACAGGTACTCAAGGTTCCACATGGACAAGGCAGACCTGGTTCTTTTGTTCACAGAACTTGCAGCTACTGGGCATAGGGTTGCTTGGCAGTATAGCATGAGCCAAGGGGTGGCCAGTCTCCAGTGTGCACAAGGTCTACCAGAGCCCAGCAAGGAGAACACAAGCTGGCCTCCATCTGCCCCATGGCACAAGACTGCTATGACCCTGATTAGAATTCAAGGGTGGTGCTGAACCTAGGCTTGTTCTAGGTGGCTGGAAACTAGGGGACAACGTGACATAGCAGAGCCTTATCTTCACAGAAGAGAAGATCACGTGGCCTGGTAAGGCCCAGACGTAGGGAGTTCCTGGGTTGATAGAGGATGTTAATAAATAGTAACGGGGCCTATCTGGGAGAGGAGGAGAGTTTGTTTAGAGCCCCAACTTTGGGGGGCTGAGAAGGTAAGTTCCCTCCTCACTCCCTTTCTAGGAAACCAACTTGGAAAAGCCAAGCCTGTGGACTTGGTGGGCACAGCTGCCAGTGGAGCCCAGGCGGGGCAGGGGTGGCAGGGGGACAGCTGAGGCACTGAAAAGAGAGCCTCGCGGGGAACTGGGACAATGAGCTGATAGAAGGAGGGACATGGCGGGAAGGGGGGACAGAGGGGCGGGCTGCCATGAGGGCTGTTCTCCTGGCAGCTCCCCAAGGTTAATTGAGGGGCACCAGGCAGCCTCTGTGACATTCCAACAAGACAGAGGCTGGCGTGAAAAGAGCATTTGCTGTGGGGAGAAGGGGCCTTTTCTCTGCCCTCGGCTGCTGCCCTTTGGGGAGGTTCTTTGAGGCATGAGCCCTGTGCTGCAGCGCATGGGGAGGGGCTGGGTGGATGGTGTGCCAGTCAGCATCCGGGCAAACAGGCCCCAGCCGGCAGACAAGAAGGGGTCAGTGGCCAGTTCAGCTGCCCTCAGACCCCTAAGAAATAGTAACTGGGAAGTCTCTGTACATGGAATTCCAAAGTCTGCCTCTGCCTCATGAATGATGGTCATTTGGAGAAAGGCAAGAAGAGAAAAAGCGGAGGATGCCAAGTGTCGACTGGAGGTTGGGCAGGACCCTTAGTGAGGTCAGCAGTCTGTACTGTCAGGGCTCCATGGCTATATGGAAGGGTTTAGCACAATCAGAAACACCAAGGCTCTTACCGTATGGTATGCTAATGCAGCTGAAAGCTACGTCTCCGCACACACAGAGAGAAGCAACATATCACACGTGCACCTATTTTAGGGACACATGCACGTGCAAAATCACACATGCAAAGTCACACATGAATGCAGGACATTACTGCCCACAGGATCTATTCAGAGAAGTACACACCTTATCTACGAAGTCCATAGCTTCCGAGCACTTGTACGGGCCTGTGTATACAACATCCTTTTGCATCACAGGCTGACACACACTGACCCATGGTTTGTGTGTCTTCCCACACCAGAATTCCTGAGCTGGTGTCCCTAGGACACTCTTTTTTTTTCTTTTTTTTTTTTTAAGACAGAGTTTCACTCTTGCCCTGGGTAGACTGCCATGGCTTCCTAGCTCACAGCAATCTCCAACTCAGGCTCAAGTGATCCCTTTTTCTCAGCCTCCCTAGTAGCTGGGACAACAGGGACCCACCACAGTGCCTGGCTAGTTTTTCTATTTTTAGTAAAGACAGAGTCTCACTTTTGCTCTGACTGGTCTCGAACTCCTGAGCTCAAGCAATCCATCCGCCTCGACCTCCCAGAGTGCTAGTATTACAGGTGTGAGCCACCACGGACACACTTGTCTTCTTGTCTAAGTCAGGTCTCATGAAGACTGGTCCACATGAAATCCACCTTCCTCACATTTGCCCTGAGCCCTGCGCTTCTGGGTATCTGGGGTACCCAGCTCCCCACTCGGCACCTGCTACAGACGCTAGGGAACATCCGCCAGCAGGTGGCGCCATCGGGAGCCTCATGCCACCAGCGTTGGCTTTAAAGAGGACAGATCCGTATTCCTGGGAGGAAATGCGGTCAGACTGGTGGGTGCGTGACCCTCCTTACCGTGCTGGGGCCAAGCCCGGTGGATGGATCCCCCAACAGCACCAGGCCAAAGAAAGCCACTGCTAAGGGAGACGACAAAAGATTGGTCCCCAGGAGAAGATGAGCTGGAGACTAGAGATAGGGAAGGGGAGGGAGAGGACAGTGTGGCTGTTTCTGTGTCGTGTGTGTCAGAGGCTGGGGGCGGGGGAGTTCATGTTCTGTGTGCACACGTGTTAGTGTTTGCACACACGTTTGGCTGCTGCACTGTAACGCTGAGAATTACAGGTGTGCTGGGGGGATGGAAGAAGTGTGAAGAGGCTTGAGAATGCAGGTGTGTGTGTGTGTCTCCTGCTGTGCGCTGCTGTGCGCTGGGACCCAGGGAGAGAGTTAAAGATGAAGCCGAGCAAATTGCAGCGCCGCCAGCACCCCACAGACCACAGTGGTCGGCCTCCTCCCACACACTCCCCACACCACACACTCTCAAGGGACAGGCACACACTCTCACAACACCCACACAGACAGGTGCTGTGCCGCCACATGCAGACCTGCCCACCCACACACTTTCACACATACGCACGGCCCCGTAGAGAGACACAGGGAGACGTGGAGACGCAGAGACCCGCTCTGCGTGTGCGCGCAAGTGTGCCCTCCCGCAACTGGGAGTTCTCAGAGCCCCCCACTCCCGGGTTGACAGAGAAGAAATGTCTCCCCTGTCCCATAAAGCATTCAGAGCTTCGGGGGACTGAAGAGAGAGGTGTGAATTCAGAGGGCCCCCCTTGCTTGCCTGAGAACAGGCGTGCAGGGAGGGGAGGAGAGAGGCAGCTTCTGCACCCGGCTCTGCCCCGGCTGTGAGCGGCGCTGGCCCGGCCGAGTCCCTCAGCACTGCGGACAGCGCCTCGGCAGCGGGGACAGGAAGACCCTGCAGCTCTCAGGGCACGGGCTCCCCCTTTTCTGCATCCAGAAGAGTAACTGAAGTCAGATGCATCAAGTTGCAACCCCTTTGACTTGAGAGTCATAAATAGGGCTGTCGTGAGGATCCAGGACTGGACACCATAAAGCACCCCCTGCTGTGCCTGGTGCACCCTAGAAAAGACGCTGTGGATACAGCCAACACCTGCTCTGGCTCCCGGCCCTGTGGACTTCCAGATGGGGAGGTGAAGCGTCGGTGACACAGCCTTGCCATGTGGTGGAACTGTGAGCCAAGATCTGGGTTCAACTCCCAACCCTGCCCAATTTTATCCCTGAGACTTGAGTCTCAGATTCTACTGACCTGGATCAGTCACAATAATGATACTGACACAGACTGAGCTGCCCACACGCCCAGCCCTGCACTAAGCACTTTACAAAGCTTAAATCCTTGAGTCCTCCTGACATTAAATGGAATGATGTAACTGTCCTCATTTGATAGAAGGGAAAGCATTTGCCTGAGATCTCACACCAGTGGCAAGGACAGGAATGGAGCTGGAACCCAGGCAGCTTCCCTCCAGAACCCAAGCGCTTGCCGGTGACAGGGTGCTGTCTCCTTTACAGCACACCCTGTGCAGACTCGTGTCATCAGGAGTATAAAAGGAGCATGAGGAGTGCACAGCATTCTACAAATGTTAGGGCTTCTTGTTATGCGTCTCAGCCCAGCTCACATATGAGTAATTGCACCAGAAGTGAGGGCTGAAATGAACACAGCAAGCTGGTGGCGCACAGGTGCCATCTGGGACTGGGACATCACACTGAGAAGACAGAAATGGGTCCAGAGTGGGCCAGCAGCCATGAGCCTCCTGGCATGGCTCTTGACCCTTTCCTTAGTCCTTTGCTACCTGAGAGGTCAAACTACTTCATAGAAACTTATAAAGATAATTCAAGTAGCCCTGAAATCCTCCCCTTAATCCTACAAGTCCCTTTCCCCTCTGCACCTCCATCAACACCCCTCAACCCCACCCTCCAGTACCGAACCCTCCTCTGTGACACACTCAAGAATCCCTAGTGTAGGCTCAGTGCCTGGCGCTCAACGGCTAGGGCGCTGGCCACATATCCTAGAGCTGGCGGGTTCAAACCCAGCCTGGGCCAGCCAAACAACAATGACAACTACAACAACAAAATAGCTGGGTGTTGTGGCGGGTATAGTCCCAGCTACTTGGGAGGCTGACGCAAGAGAACTGCTTAAGCCCAAGAGTTTGAGGTTGCTGTGAGCTGTGACGTCAGGGCACTCTACCAAGGGTGACATAGTGAGACTCTGTCAAAAAGAAAAAAAAGAATCCCTATTGTAGGAGAATGAGGATTAAAGCTTAGTGTCATCATAGAACAGGGCTCAGAAGGACAGATCAGAGAAGGTTCCTCTGCCATTTCAAAGAGCAGGACATGAAAACCAGGAACTTTTTTGCAGATTAAGCAAAGGAGGCCTCTGGACACTCTCCTTGGTCCCCAACCTGACTCATCCTAATATAACATATTGCTTTCTGTAGAAGGTTCCCTGATGCTCAGAAAGGGATCATTTCACAGACGTGAAGAAGACAAACATCCTTTGTTTTGGAAGTCCCATCCCTCTCATCCTTGGTTGGCTACCACACAGGGCAGAATAGTCACTGGAAAGGTGAGTCTTTCAAACCCCATCACCTACATTTTCCCAGTCTTCCTTTTCCTTCCAGAATCCTGCTCTTCGTCCCCTTCCCTGGGCTAGCCCCCTCCCTGCTGATGGGTCCTTCAGGGCAGAGTGCTTTCCCTGTGTTTCTCACGCTGGCAAATGATCTTAGGCGTTTAATAGCGATGGCTGTGAATCTGTCACCATTAGCAGTGCAGTGAAGGCACCCAGGCACTCCCAGCTTGGGTGCCCTTGCTCCTTCCCATCTCCTATCACATTTCCCTCCAGTTTAATCTGCATGCCCCCCCCCCGACTGCCTAAGAAAGATGCAATCACTTCTCCAAATCCCAGGGAACAAGAATCTTAGGGGGTCTCTGCTAAATTGGAGGGAGGGAAAGTCCCAATGAATCTCAGAGAAGGCTGGGTTTTAAGAATCTTTATTCTCACCTTCCCTTGTTACTTGTGGCTGGGACAGCACCACTGACTCCTGGGCAGACAGGATGCCCAGCACTCACAGTACCCTCGTCCTGACTTCTCCTCTCCTTTCCTTCCACCTGCTAAAGTTCCATTTCCCCAAACACAGATCCTAGACCACTAGAGTCACCTGTAGCACATGATAAAATCTCAGCTTCCAGGGATCACCACAGACCCACCACCGACTTACTGAATCAAAACATCGGGACCAGGCCAGTGTGGAGTCCTTGCATGTCTGCCTTCTCGGAGCTGCTTTCTCAACCTAGCCCAGCATCACCATGGTGGACGCCTTCCTGGGTACCTGGAAGCTAGTGGATAGCAAGAATTTCGATGACTACATGAAGTCAATCGGGGTGGGTTTTGCTACCAGCCAGGTGGCCAACATGACCAAGCCTACCACAGTCATTGAAAAGAACGGGGACACCATCATACTAAAGACACACAGCATCTTCAAGAACACAGAGATCAGCTTTAAGCTTGGGGTGGAGTTTGATGAGACCACAGCAGATGACAGGAAGGTCAAGTCCACTGTGACACTGGATGGAGGCAAACTTGTCCACCTGCAGAAGTGGGATGGGCAAGAGACGACACTTGTGCGGGAGCTAAGTGATGGAAAACTTATCCTGACGCTCACCCACAGTAGTGCAGTTTGCACTCACACTTACGAGAAAGAGGCATGACCTGCCCATGCCTTTGCTGACTGCTGCCGATCAGCCGACCCTCGACTCAGAACCACATTGCCTCATTTGTTTCCTCTGCATTTTGTATAAATACATCCGTGGTTGAGGGATTCTTCTGGAAAAAAAAAAAAACATCGGGACCAGAGCCGGAGAATGTATCCTCTGCAAAGCCTCCCAATGGTGACGGCACAGCCTGAGGAGCCACTGCCCTAACAAAGCCAGGACCATCTTCTGAAGCCACCTGGATTCCTTCCTTCCCATACCCCTTCCCCCCAGATGAATAACAGTCCTCAGGCACATTCGACAATCCCCACCATAGAACAGAATGCCTGCAATCGCCCAGAGTCAGGTCCATACAGTTCAGTTCTGCCTCTCACTAACTCTGAGAACTTTAGCAAGTCATCTTGCACTTGGGCCTCCCTTTCCTTAGATGGAAAATGGGCTTGCTTCTTGTCCTTTGATCTTATGATTATGATGTAAGTTTCAAACAAGAAAAGGAAAGTGAAAATGTGTTGAAAGTCCAGAGCTGCTAATAGATAACTATGGTCGTATTATTATATAGGAGGTGCCTGGGAGTGAATGACACTGCGTACACAGGAACTGCTGCCCTGCCCTGCAGACCAGCCAGGCCAAAACATAAGCCACCTGGCCGGCAGGGCCCACCAGTCCTCATGGTCTTCGCTCAGAGCTTCTCCTGAACCCAAGAGAAGAAAGGAAGAAGGGCTAGGAGACCCATGTCCCCAGAAGGAGTCCCTGGGTCTCCTCGAGTGAGCCTCCCTTCCACCCACTCCCCTGTCTGCCTACGGGCCACCAGCCCCTCCCCAGGGCAGCGGGCCCAGCCCTCTGCATCAACTGGTCTCCCTCTAATTACTCTTCACACACTCTGGCGCCAGGCCCTCCAACCAAATTACAATTGATTCTTCACTCCTCCTGGATCAATGCCATCGACCCTGAAACAGGGAGGACAAATTTATACTCACCCCCTAGAAGCCAAAGGCCCAAGGCAAAGGCCAGCAGAGAGACCTGCCCCCACAAAGTTTGAATGTGCACACACACACACACACACACAAAGAAGGGAAAGGATTAGCAGGTGCACAAGATGCACTAGGCCACACAGAGGCATTCACATGTAGACACACAAATTAGTTCACGCAGCCACACATATGCGTGTCTACATATATGTACCAGAAGAGCACATGCCCACTTATACACAGGGGACATACACATGTCATTGACTAGAGGACAAGGGCCCTTTGGGGGGTCACAGAAAGCACTCGTACATCTAGCTCCCATCCAGCTGCCCTCCCAGCTCCACACTCAGGAGTATGCCCTGTCTGTCATTCACCGTTTGTGGTGGGGACACACCTGCCCATACCTCAGAGCAGGGGCCCTTCAGCCAGTTGTGTAGGACTCTGGAGCGCCCTCTTCTGGGATGTGACCTGCCCCCCAACCTCTTCAGGGTGTTGGAGAAATGCCCAACCACTTCTGCACCAGAGCCCATTATAACTCAGCTGGGCTCTCCCGACACCTCCATCCTCAGAGGAGCTTGGTGTACATCTGCACCTGAGGCCCCAAATAATTGGAAATGAGGTGCCAAGCCTTAAGATGCCAGCACTGAGAGACAGCCACCAGCTCACTCCCCTCCGGCACAGATATGGGGGCGTGGAGACAGTGCCAAGCATAGAAGAGAGAGAAGGCAGAATGGGTTCACCCACCCAATATGGCCCAAGCAGGTGCCCAAGACTTCAGACGACACCGTCCCCTACCCCTGGTCAAGTTTGTCTACGTATTCGCAGGCCAATAGCTCATGCCTGGCCCATCTTTAGGTCAAGTTACGAGACCAAGGAACATTAGGAGAAAAGTCCTGAGACATTATTAAGTTGCCCCCTGCCAGCCCAAATTTCCTTAATGCCATTCTCAACAAGGGACTGTCCCTCATCCTGAACCTGTTCACTGGGACCATGGTGATGGCGAACTCCATTGTGCATCCAGTTCTCTGGCCCAACAGCTCTAAAGTTCTCCCAAATTATCAAAATCTCCCTCCCCAAAACATCCTCCAAATGGAGTACAGGAGAAGGAAAGCCATTTTGACTATAAATATTGGTCATTCTACTGAGGAAGGGCCACTGTCTAATGTGTCTCCTCCGAGTTCTCAATGTGGGACTCTGCAGAGGCCAAGAGGGAGACCCTGGGGGCAGTTCCAACCCTCGGGGAGCTGCAGGGCACTGTGGCCTCCCCTGCAAAAAAGGGAAGGTCTTAGCAAAGTCAAGTGTCTGCAATCTATGGAAGAAGTCCAATTTGAGTTTTGTCTCTAGTTTTACTGTCTTAATTTTCCCTAGTAGGGAAGTTCTTGGGCCTTGCTAGGCAATTCAATAGAATTATAGCAGATGATGATAGATGCTGGGTCTGAGAGGGACGTCAGCAGTGCTGTGCGTGGTGTCTCCATACAAAATGGAGACTTTTAGAGACTTCTCCAGACTTTGGCTCCAGCACTGGCAGGATGTGGTGGCTCACACTTACAATCCTAGCACTCTGGGAGACTGAGGCAGGAGATCCCTTGAGCTTGGGAGTTCCAGACCAGCCTGAGCAAGACCTCATCTGTAATAAAAATAGGAAAACTAGCTGAGCACTGTGGTAGGCACCCATCATCCTAGCAACTCGGGAAGCTGAGGCAGGAGGATCACCTGAAACCAGGAACCTGAGGTTGCTGTGAGCTAGGCTAATGCCACTGCACTCTAGCCTAGGCAACAGAGGGACAGAGAGTGACGTCTCTGTCCTCACAAGCTCCATCTGCATTGCTTAAGTTTTTTCTGTTACCTATTTCCACCTTTCACTCACACAGAGCTTTTCCAACCTCTCCTTGAGGGTGTACAGTCCAAGAACTCCACTCCCAAGCCCCCCACTCACTAGCTGTAACTGCTTAGACTGAGGAAGATTTGCCCTGTGGCAGTCCCTTGCAGGCCAGAGCAAGAGGCTGGGTCTGAAGGAGAGAAGACTCTGGGAATTCCTGTAGCTGGCTCGCTCCTCTTGCCTGCCATTCCCACCCCACCCCACAATGTCTATATTTGAAAAGACAGAGCATTTCCCAAAGCAGCTTGCAGCTATGTCTCCGAGTGTGGATTAGATTCTACCAATTGCATGCACTCACACAAAATGTAGAAGACAGACAGGAGGGGCAGTGCTCTTCCCCCAGCCTTGGCTGTTGGCAGCTTTCAAGGTCATAACAGGCTTGCCAGAGTTTCCAGTGTTCACTCTTCGTTTTCTAAGTTTCAAAAATGGTAGCAGAAGAGTCTTCATCTGACAGCCAAATCCCTGAATTCCAGAGTCACTTCTCTCATCTCCAGGTTTCCAGAAGCTTCTCAAGGGTCTGGGCAACTCCAACCTTGATGGCAGTCTTAGAGTTATGGCTTTTCTCTCTTTTTTTTTTTTTCTTGAGACAGAGTCTCACTTTGTCACCCCAACTAGAGTGCAGTGGCATCATCACATCATAGCTCACAGCAACCTCAGACTCCTGAGCTCACATAGTTGTCCCGCCTCAGCCTCCCAAGTAGCTGGGACTACAGGTGCACACCACCATGCTCACCAACTTTTTAGTGTTTTTTGATGGTTTGTTTGTTTGTAGAACTAGATCTCACTATATTGCTCAGGCTGGTCTCAAACTCTTAACCTCGAATGGATCCTTCCCCCTTGGCTTCCCCAAGTGCTGGAATTACAGGTGTGAACATTTGCACCTGGCCAGCTTCCCTAATTCTGTGTTGTTCTGGGAGTCATCCCAGTAGCCTTGACCCCAGACCCACTTTCTCTTCCCTTCCAAAGACCATGCAAGCCCTGAAATTTCTGTGTTGAATCCCTTTTGGCTTGAACTATCTTGAGTGGAGACTTTTTCCTACCCTGCATCTTGACATACAAGGTTCAAGCTGGGGTAAGAGCAGTTACAAGGTCAGCTTCATTCAACAGACATTTAATGAGTGCAGACCATTTCACCTGGCACTGTGCTAGGCACTACAGCTTTGTGAGCATGGAGACAAGGAACTCAGGCCAGCAGGTGAACTGAGGCTTGGACAGAATGGCAGAGTCCCAGTCACCACCCAGTCAATCCAGCATTGGGGAGAGAGACATGAGCAAAAAGGCAGCCTTTGGAGTGAGACGGGTGGGGCTGAGTCCTGGCTCCCAGCTCACCACAGAACTCACACTCTCTCTCCAGGACTCAGTTGCTTTGCTTACTCCCACTGGACCCCTCCCCTTTGCACTTTTTGTCTCTCACCCCTCCAGACTCAGGGGACATGCCCTCTCCTGGGAGGTGCTGCTGGCTCTCCTCCTGCAGGGTCTCTGCTCCATGCTTTACACAGAGTGTGTGATAGACTGAAGTCCCTTGATTCTCATCCCACATTTCCTTCTGCGTATGCACACACATGCACACTCTCACAACTGGAGTGAGCTATTTGTCTCAGGTTGGGCTCCCAGATGCTGAGCTGAGATGGAGGTTCACATGCTCAAGATTTCTGGAAGGAGGGCTCCCAGGAGGGACCCTAAGGAAGTGAGGAGAGCAGGATAGGAGGGGAATAAGCCTGGGAAAGATGTGGTTTTACCTGAAGTCTGGCTTTCTTCCGCCCTCCCTGGAGTCCCCAAGCATGAACGGCACCCCAGATTCATCCCACCTTGAGAAAGGGGGCTGGCTGCTGTGACCTGCACCAAGCATTTCCCTGCAGGAAGGGTGCAGCCATGAGCAACAGCAGCCAGAACTCAGACAGCAGCGCAAGGGAGGTGCCCGGGCAGCCCAGCAGAGGCTTGGAGGGACATGGCTGCAGGGAGAATAAAATAGCACGCACTTTATGGCATTCCCAGAGAACAAGAAGCGGACAGCATAGGGTCATGGGAAAGATGGTCGGTCCCTGATGCAGTTGACTTTCTTCCCTAGCAGCCAAGCCAGAGCTGGGGCCAAGCAGACTCCCACAAAGATGGCACATGGTCACAGGAGGAACCGCTTGGGCTTGCAGGTGTTTGGAGATTAATATCGAGCTTATTAATTAAGCAACACAAAGCCACAGGGCATGCTCTTTATCATATGCCACCAACAATGCTGTTCTTTAGGTGTCAGTGGATTCTGCATTGTGCCCCAGGGGCCCCAGGGGCTCCACAGAGGGAAGGCGTCTGCTGACAGTGCGTGTGCCCCTCTGCTTCAAAGGCTCTGCGGCTCTCCTTAGTGTCTCTGAGGAGGCAGTAGTATCTGGCACCCTTTCCTCAACCAACCTGGAGGGAACCTCCTTCCTCCCTGGCTGCAAGGTGGGGCTGACCCACCCAGAAGTCGAGATGAGCAGGAATAGGTGTGTGTCATGGGCACCACAGCCCTGTAAACACACCGTGAGCCTGACCCTGGAAAGAAGGGGCAGAAAGGATCAAAGCTGGCCTTGCCTGGAGAGAAGAGACACAGCCCAGAGGTCTGCCAGGTGACCTGACTACCTTGTACTTTGGCAAGGAGGGACAGGCCACAGTGACCTGATGTCGATTCTCTGCCCAGGAGAGTGACATCCGGGCAGGGTGCCACCTGCCTTGTGGATCTCCCATCTTCTTGTTGTTATCGTTTCTTCCCTTCTAAGCCAGAAATTCTGACTCCTATATACCCTGCAATCCTCTACCCTCCAGTGTCACCAAATGCACAAAAGAAGTGCTCTGGGAACTCTGCAGAACCCTCTTCTAATGAGCTTTCAGCCTCCCTCCCTTCCCTTTCCCTACCATGGCTGCCTTTTCTTCCCGCCCTAAAGGAGCAGGTGGTGATTCTTTTCAGAGTGGAATTGGCCCAAGAAAATAGCTACTCTGGCCAAGAAGAAAAAAATGACAGCAACAGGTCCCAGAGAATCTGTCTCTGCCTGGACACATTGGATGCTAGAATAGCGAAACTCACAGTGGGCACCATGAGTCCAGGGTCCCTGGTGGGTGTCCCTTCCTGGGCTGAGAAGACCAGACTCCAGTGGCTCCCTGCTCACTAGACTGGGCTCATGCATTTTCTTGATTTGCTGTATGAACAACAACCAAATTGGTTCTTATTCATAAGATAGGCAACGAGCCAGGGCAGTAAAGAAAGGGTCACATTTCACAATAAAGCTGGGAGAGCTGCTTGTGTCATGAGAAACTGCTGAAAAGGAAGGTTTAGTCAGGAAGTAGGACTTGGGCACCAGGGAATTAAGGGAGACGCAGATGGCAGGGCCCGGAGGCAGGAGGGGTTGTCATGGGGCAGAGCAGACACAAGTATATAGTCTATGTGAATCAGCGGGTTGGACCTGGTCAGCCTCCTAGTCTGCCCAATTACCTCCTCTGTCCCTCGCATCCTCCAGGAACTATCTCTTCACTTATTGTCAGGTCACTGCTCCTCCTTTACACACACCATTGGCTCCACTCCAAAGACCATGCAGAAATATTGTTTCCTTCTCATGTGAGCCATTTCCTTGAGTAATTGTCAAAAACTGGAAATGCCAAAGATTGTAAGTTGTAGGGTCTTGCAGAAGTTGAGCCACAGTCCCCCACCTCCAGAGACCTACGCATCCTAGAACAATGGGGAGTCACCTGTTCCTAGGCATGAGTCATGTGAACAAAAAGGCAATGCTTAGCCAGGGACCCAGAGCCCTGTGCCCCTAAATCCTGTCTGCCCCAGCCACTCTTGGTCCTCATCTCTACCCCTGCAGAGTTCCAGCACAGAGAGATGGGGGGCAGGCAAACTCAGGCCAAAGCATACTCTTGAAGTTTGTCCTGAGAACTCCAAAATGGTCCCCAGTGAGAAGCTTAAACATGCAGAGGTCTCCTCTGGCCAAACTAGAACAGAGGTCCTTTCCTTCCTTCCTTCCTTTCTTCCTTCCTTTCTCTCCATAGGTCCACATCTGCTTGACCAGAGAGATGAGGGATTCACAGCAAAACACAACATGAAAGAGAAGCATTTCTTCTTCAGGTCCAGAGTCTAGGGCCCCAGCCAGGCACCCATAGGTCAGGACATTTCCCCAGAAGGAAAGAGAGAAAGTCCTAGGCCACTGATTGAGGAAGAGAGATCAGACCTACAGCATCTCGGTCCAAACCGTTCTTGTCTCAGATCACAGAAACCCGGGAAGAGCTGCGCTGCAACCCACGACCCACGCCCACCAGGTCTCCGCGTGCCCTGACAAGGATCTGTGGGAGCTGCGCAATGCTAAGTCCTCCCTCCTGTACCCTCCCTGCCTCCACACCCAGCCCACGTCTGGCCAGGTACTCTGGTAGCCATGTGCCCTCCAGAGCCCTCCTTGCCTCTGCACAGAGCCCTTCTCCTGGCCAGAGATTGCTGGAGCCTTGGGCTCTCTCTGCCAAAGTCACTGGGTGCCAGGCACTCCCAGAACCGTGTGCACTACCCACTGCCCTGTTGCTGGATCCAGGTGTGTCACATTCCGGAGCTGCTTCCACAACCAGAACTCCCTGGCTGGGGCAGCCCCAGAGGAGCTACACAGGGTCACTCCCTACAAAGATCCAGCAACAATAGAGTGATCCTGCTGGGGTCTAATCTTGGAGAGACACCTCCCCAACTCTGAGGATGGCCAGAGGCAAGGGTGAAAAACAATCATGAGGTGAAATCAAAAGAAAAACTCTGGCAATATGAATAATCAGAGTAGATCAACTCCCCCAAGGATCAATGGGGCAGACACAGCACACGATCCCATGCACAAACAAATAGCTGAGATGTCAGAAATCAAATTCAGAATCTGGATAGCAAATAAGATCTAATTAGAATTCCAAGCAGTAACCCAAAAGATATCTCAAGAATTCAATGAATTCAAAGACCAAATGACCAAAGATTTTGACACATTGAGACAAGAAGTTGCATCCCTCAAAGATGTGAGAAACACAGTAGAATCCCTCAGTAACAGAATGGAGCAAGCAGAAGAAAGGATTTCTGACACTGAAGACAAAGCTTTAAGATGCTCCCAAACTCTCAAAGAGGAAGAGAAATGGAGGGCAAAAACAGATCACTCTCTCAGAGAGCTCTGGGATAATTCGAAGAAAATCAATATTCATCTTATAGGGATCCCCTAAAGTGATGAAGTGGCTTCACAAGGCACAGAGTCTCTTCTCCATGAGATTATGAAGGAGAACTTTCCAGACATGCCAAGAGATTCTGAAATCCAGATAGCAGACAGTTTCAGAACTCAAGCACAATTCAACCCAAATAAGACATCCCCAGACACATCATAATCAATTTCACTAAAGTTAATATGAAAGAGAAAATTCTGAAAGCAGACAGACAAAAGAAAACCATCACCTATGAGGGCAAGAACATTAGAATAACTGCAGATCTCTCTGCTGAAACCTTTCAAGCTAGAAGAGGATGATCATCGACTTTTAATCTCCTAAAACAAAATAACTTTCAACCCAGGATCCTGTACCCAGCTAAACTGAGTTTCATTTATGACAGAGAAATTAAACCCTTCAATGACATTCACATGTTGAAGAAATTTGCCATAACTAAACCAGCTCTCCAGGATATTCTCAGACCTATCCTCCATAAAGACCAGCGTAATCCTCCACCACAAAAGTAAACCCACCCAGAAAATTTTGATCAAATTGCAACTTCCACAGTCACAAAAGGATTAAAAATGTCCACCAGACCCTCAAAAGGCTTATCAATATTCTCAACTAATGTGAATGGTTTAAATTGCCCTCTAAAGAGGCACAGGTAGGCTGACTGGATACAAAAACTCAAGCCAGATATCTGCTGCATACAAGAATCGCATCTTACATTAAAAGACAAATATAGACTCAAGGTGAAGGGATGGTCATCTATACTCCAGGCAAATGGAAAGCAGAAAAAAGCAGGCATTGCAATCCTATTCGCAGATGCAATAGGCTTTAAACCAACCGAAATAAGGAAGGATAAGGATGGACACTTCCTATTCGTTAAAGGTAATACTCAATATGATGAGATTTCAATTATTAATATTTATGCACCCAACCAGAATGCACCTCAATTTATAAGAGAACTCTAACAGACATGAGCAACTTGATTTCCTGCAGTTCCATAGTAGTTGGAGATTTTAAACCCCTTTAGCAGTGCTGGATAGATCCTCCAAAAAGAAGCTAAGCAAAGAAATTTTAGATTTAAACTTAATCATTCCACATCTGGATGTAACAGACATCTACAGAACATTTCACCCCAACAAAACTGAATACACATTCTTCTCATCAGCCCACGGAACATACTCCAAAATCAACCACATCCTAGGCCACAAATCTAACCTCAGCAAATTTTTAAAAAAATAGAAATTATTCCTTGCATCTTTTCAGACCATCATGGAATAAAAGTTGAACTCAATAACAATAGGAATCTGCATACCCACACAAAAACATGGAAGCTAAATAACCTTATGCTGAAGGGTAGATGAGTTATAGATGAGATTAAGAAGGAAATCACCAAATTTTTGGAACAAAACAACAATTAAGACACGAATTATCAGAACCTCTGGGATACTGCAAAGGCAGCCCAAAGAGGGAAATTTATAGCACTGCAAGCCTTCCTTAAGAAAAAGGAAAGAAGAATGGAGAAGCATGAATCCTATGTACTCAATTTTGATATGAGGACAATTAATGACAATTAAGGTTATGGGGGGGAAGCAGAAAGAGGGATGGAGGGAGGGAGGTGGGGCTTTGGTGTGTGTCACACTTTATGGGGGCAAGACACGATTGCAAGAGGGACATTGCCTAACAATTGCAATCAATGTAACCTGGCTTATTGTACCCTCAATGAATCCCCAACAATAAAAAAAAAAAGAAAAAGGAAAGAAAGGAAGTTAATAACGTAATGGGACATCTCAAGCAACTGGAGAAGGAAGAACATTCCAACCCCAAACCAGCAGAAGAAAAGAAATACCCAAAATCAGAGCAGAATTAAATTAAATTGAAAACAAAAGAATTATACAACAGATCAATAAATCCAAAAGTTGGTTTTTTGAAAAGATCAATAAAATAGACAAACCTTTGGCCAACATAACCAGGAAAAAAAGAGTAAAATCTCTAATTTCATCCATCAGAAATGGTAATAATGAAATAACAACAAACCCCTCAGAAATTCAAAAAATCCTTAACGAATATTACAAGAAACTCTACTCTCAGAAATATGAAAACCTGAAAGAAATCGACCAATACCTGGAAGTACGCCACCTACCAAGACTTAGCCAGAATGAAGTGGAGATGTTGAACAGGCCTATATCAAGTTCTGAAATAGCATCAACTATACAAAATCTCACTAAAAAGAAAAGCCTAGGACCAGGTGGCTTTATGTCAGAATTCTACCAAACCTTTAAAGAAGAACTAGTACCTATATTACTAAACCTCTTCCAAAATATAAAAAAGAAGGAATATTACCCAACGCATTCTATGAAGCAAACATCACCTTGATCCCCAAACCAGGGAAATACCCAACAAGATAAGAAAATTATAGACCAATATCACTAATGAATATTGATGCAAAAATACTCAATAAGATCCTAACAAACAGAATCCAACAACACATCAAAAAATTATATACCATGACCAAATGGGATTTATTCCAGGGTCACAAGGCTATTTCAATATACATAAATCTATAAATGTAATTCAGCACATAAACAAACTAAAAAATAAAGACCATATGATTCTCTCAATTGACACAGAAAAAGCTTTTGATAATATCCAGCATCCCTTCATGATCAGAACACTTAAGAAAATTGGTATAGAAGGAACATTTCTTTTTTTTTTTTAATTGTTAAATCATGGCTATGTACATTAGTGCAATCAAGGGGTACAATGTGCTGGTTTCATATATAATCTGAAATAATCTCATCAAACTGTTCAATGTAGACTTCATGGCATTTTCTTAGTTATTGTATGTAGACATTTGTATTCTGCATTTAGTAAGTTTCACCTGTACCCATTCTAAGATGCACCGTAGGTGTAACCCCACCTATTACTTTCCCTCCACCCTAACCTCCCCCCTCCCTTTCCCTCCCTTGGCCCTTTCCCCATATCCTTGTGCTATAGAAGGGACATTTCTTAAACTAATAGAGGCCATCTACAGCAAACCCAGAGCCACTATCGTATTGAATAGAGTTAAATTGAAATCATTTCCACTTAGATCAGGAACCAGGCAAGGTTGCCCATTGTCTCCATTGCTCTTTAACATTGCAATGTTGTTAAATATTGTCATATTTTAATGGAAGTTTTAGCCATTGCAATTAGGGAAGAAAAGGCGATCAAGGGTATCCACATAGGGTCAGAAGAGATCAAACTTTCACTCTTTGCAGATGATATGATTATATATCTAGAAAACACTAGAGATTCTACTACAAAACTTTTAGAAGTGATCAAGGAATACAGCAGTGTCTCAGGCTACAAAATCAACACCCATAAATCTGTAGCCTTTATATATACCAACAATAACCAAGCTGAAAAAACAGTCAAGGATTCAATTCTTTTCACAGTAGTGCCAAAGAAGATGAAATATTTGGGAGTATATCTTACAAAGGACATGAAAGATCTCTACAAAGAGAACTATGAAACTTTAAGAAAAGAAATAGCTGAAGATGTTAACAAATGGAAAAACATACCATGCTCATGGCTGGGAAGAATCAACATTGTTAAAATGTCTACACTACCCAAAGCAATATATAATTTTAATGCAATTCCTATTAAACCTCCATTGTCATATTTTAAAGATCTTGAAAAAATAATACTTCATTTTATATGGAATCAGAAAAAAAACCTTGAATAGCCAAAACATTACTCAGCAATAAAAACAAAGCGGGAGAAATCACACTACCAGACCTGTACTATAAATTGATAGTGATCAAAACAGCATGGTACTGGCACAAAAACAGAGAAGTAGATGTCTGGAACAGAATAGAGAACCAAGAGATGAATCCAGCTACTTACCATTATTTGATCTTTGACAAGCCAATTAAAAACATTCAGTGGGGAAAAGATTCCCTATTTAACAAATGGTGCTGGGTGAACCGGCTGGCGATCTGTAAAAAACTGAAACTGGACCCACACCTTTCACCATTAACTAAGATAGACTCTCACTGGATAAAAGATTTAAACTTAAGACATGAAACTATAAAAATACTTGAAAAAAATTCAGGGAAAACTCTTGAAGGAATCAGCCTGGGTGAGTATTTTATGAGGAGGACTCCCCAGGCAATTGAAGCAATATCAAAAATACATTACTGGGACCTGATCAAACTAAAAAGCTTCTGCACAGCCAAGAACATAGTAAGTAAAGCAAGCAGACAGTCCTCAGAATGGGAGAAAATATTTGCAGGTTATACCTCTGATAAAGATTTACTAACCAGAATCCACAGAGAACTCAAAAGTATTAGCAAGAAAAGAACAAGTGATCCCATCTCAGGGTGGGCAAGGGACTTGAAGAGAAACTTCTCTAAAGAAGACAGACGCATGATTTACAAACACATGAAAAAAAGCTCATCATCCTTAATCATCAGAGAAATGCAAATCAAAACTACTTTGAGATATCACCTAACCCCAGTAAGAGTAGCACATAACAAAATCCCAAAACCAGAGATGTTGGCGTGGATGTGGAGAAAAGGGCACACTTCTACACTGCTGGTGGGAATGCACACTAGTACGTTCCTTCTGGAAGGACATTTGGAGAATACTTAGAGATCAAAAAATAGACCTGCCATTCAATCCTATAATTCCTTTACTAGGTTTATACCCAGAAGACCAAAAATCACAATATAACAAAGACATCTGTACCAGAATGTTTATTGCAGCCCAATTCATAATTGCCAAGTCATGGAAGAAGCCCAAGTGCCCATCGACCCACGAATGGACTAGCAAATTGTGGTACATGTATACCATGGAATATTATGCAGCCTTAAAGAAAGATGGAGACTTTACCTCTTTCATATTTACATGGATGGAGCTGGAATATATACTTCTTAACAAAGTATCTCAGGAATGGAAGAAAAAGTATCCAACGTACTCAGCCCTACTATCAAGCTAATTTATAGCTTTCACATGAAGGCTATAACCCAACTATAGCACAAGAATATGGGGAAAGGGCCAAGGGAGGGGAAGGGAGGGGGGAGATTAGGGTGAAGGAAGGGTAATGGGTGGGGCCACACCGATGTGCATCTTAGAATGGGTACAGGCGAAACTTACTAAATACAGAATACAAATGTCTACATGCAATAACTAAGAAAATGCCATGGAAGGCGGAGCAAGATGGCAGCCGAGTAACAGCTTCCTTGCATCTGGGCACCGTGAGTCGGGGGAGATAGGACTCCAGGCATCTCTGGCTGGTGGGAACTGCCTATCATCACTCCTATGAGGCTACAGGGAGTCAGCGAGAGACTTCTGGACCCCAAGAGGAGGACTAAAACAGTGGAAAACCGGCAAGTGGTCGCGTGTGTTCAATCCGTCTAAACCCGCCCACAACTGTAAGTTCAGTAGCAGCGAGACTGCAAACCAGAAAGGCCTTACCTGTGAACTGTTTTGATGTCCTTGGACTTGGCACTGAGTTGAACTGCCTTGGGGAAGGCCTGAGCAGGAGTGGGGAGAACTTTGGCCGTTGTCTAGGGCCCCAGTCTGAGCCGCTGAGCCAGACGGAGCTAATAGTGTTTGGCGGTGGGTCACACAGATCCATTGTCAGTGATCTGCCCCGGCAAGCTCCGCCCTCAGGGTCGCAGAGCTAGAAACGGGTGGAAGCTGGTAACCCAGCAACCAAGTAGCCTAAGGGTGGGGTCTGAGCCGCCTTGCAGCCCTAACTCTCAGGGGCAGAGTGAGACCGGTTTTGGCACCCTGGGTAAGTGGATAGCCACTTCAGCAGTGATTCCAGCAAGAAAGCTGGGAAAGCTTCTGCTCAGCAAGTTTACAAGTTCAAAGTGCCTTTTAAGTGGGCTGAAGAGAGATTTAGGGTGTCTACCTGCTGGGGTTTGAGAAATCAGCTGCCTCCAGTCGTATCAGAACTGTGACTAACATCTCATACCCCATAAGACCACGTGTTGCCCAGACAATATTCAATAACATATACAAACTGCTTTGTTTTTGGTTGTGTATTTTTTTTTTTGTTTGTTTATTTTGACGTTGTTGATGTTCTTTTGTTTTTTAATTTCAATCTTTTCCATACAGATCCCTTTTTCTTTCTCAATTTTTCTAGTTTAATTATAATTTCCCATTGCTGCCTTTTTTAATAACTACAACTTCATTTTTGCTAGTGTTTCTACCGCTATCATTTGGTTTTTCACCCCATTGTATCCCCGTAAAGTTTTCTGTTTGCTTGTTTTGGTTTGATTTATAGCATTTTTGTCTTTCCTCTCTACTTGGTGGAGGTGGGGTACTGTGTCTGATCAGGTTAGCAAAGAGCTGCTGACCTCAAGGGAACCACCCAACTGGGGCACCCCCAGAAGGTGGGGTTTTTTAAGGTTGTGTCAAAGTACCCTACTGTACACCTATATTGCCCTGTCTCCCTCTTTCTGTGCCTCTCTTCTTTTTGTCAATATTCCTTATCCCCACCCCCTCTCCTTCCTCTATCTTTCTTTTTTTTTTTTTTTTTTTTTTTCTTATCACTCGGTCCTCCTTTCTTTCATCCCTTTTTTGCTCTTCAATCTTCTCACCCTTCTGGTCCTGTAACCCTTAGTCCACAGGCACAAGATCTTAAAGAGCAAGAGGAGGTGAAAGGAAAATTAGGGCAAGGAAACAGATAAAAGAAATCACTCATGAGGAAGAATCAGCAGAAAACTCCAGGCAACATGAAGAACCAGTCCAGAATGACCCCGCCAAGGGACCATGAGGTAGCTACTGCAGAGGATTCCACCTATACAGAAATGTTAGGAATGACAGAAAGGGAATTTAGAATACACATGTTGAAAACAATGAAAGAAATGATGGAAACAATGAAGGAAACTGCTAATAAAGTGGAAAATAACCAAAAGGAAATCCAAAAACAGAATCAAATCAGAGATGAACGATATGAAGAATATAAAAAGGATATAGCAGAGCTGAAGGAACTGAAACAGTCAATCAGGGAACTTAAAGATGCAATGGAAAGTATCAGCAACAGGTTAGACCATGCAGAAGAAAGAATTTCAGAGGTAGAAGACAAAGTTTTTGAGATAACTCAGATAGTAAAAGAGGCAGAAAAGAAGAGAGAGAAAGCAGAACGTTCACTGTCAGAATTATGGGACTTTATGAAGCATTCCAACATACGAGTTATAGGAATTCCAGAAGGGGAAGAAGAATGCCCCAGAGGAATGGAAGCCATACTAGAGAATATTATAAAAGAAAATTTCCCAAACATCACCAAAGATTCTGACACACTGCTTTCAGAGGGATATCGGACCCCAGGTCGCCTCAACTCTAACCGAGCTTCTCCAAGACACATTGTGATGAACCTGTCCAAAGTCAAGACAAAAGAAAAGATTCTGCAAGCTGCCAGGAGTAAGCGCCAGTTGACCTACAGGGGCAAATCCATCAGAGTGACCGCAGACTTCTCTAATGAAACTTTCCAAGCAAGAAGACAATGGTCATCTACCTTTAATCTACTTAAACAGAACAATTTTCAGCCCAGAATTCTGTACCCTGCTAAGCTAAGCTTCAAAATTCATGGAGAAATCAAATCATTTATGGATATACAAACATTGAGGAAATTCGCCACAACAAGACCAGCTCTACAGGAAATACTTCAACCTGTTCGGCACACTGACCACCACAATGGATCAGCAGCAAAGTAAGAACTTAGAAATCAAAGGACAGAGCCTAACCTCCACACTGATGCAAAAGATAAAACTAAGTAATGGACTCTCACCAAATAAGACGAATAGAATACTACCACACTTATCAATTATCTCCATAAATGTTAATGGCTTGAATTCCCCACTGAAGAGACATAGATTGGCTGACTGGATTAAAAAACAGAAGCCATCCATCTGCTGTCTGCAAGAAACACACCTGGCTTCAAAAGACAAATTAAAGCTCCGAGTCAAGGGATGGAAGACAATTTTTCAGGCAAATGGAATTCAGAAGAAAAGAGGAGTTGCAATCTTATTTTCAGATACATGTGGATTTAAAGCAACTAAAGTCAAAAAAGACAAAGATGGTCACTTTATATTGGTCAAGGGAAAACTACAACAAGAAGACATTTCAATTCTAAATATCTATGCACCCAATTTAAATGCTCCCAGATTCTTGAAGCAGACCTTACTCAGTCTGAGCAATATGATGTCTGATAATACCATCATAACAGGGGACTTTAACACACCTCTTACAGAGTTGGACAGATCCTCTAAACAGAAATTAAACAAAGATATAAGAGATTTAAATGAGACCCTAGAACAACTATGCTTGATAGACGCATATAGAACACTCCATCCCAAAGATAAAGAATATACATTCTTCTCATCACCCCATGGAACATTCTCCAAAATTGATCATATCCTGGGACACAAAACAAATATCAACAGAATCAAAAGAATTGAAATTTTACCTTGTATCTTTTCAGACCATAAGGCACTAAAGGTGGAACTCAACTCTAACAAAAATGCTTGACCCCACCCAAAGGCATGGAAATTAAACAATCTTCTGTTGAATAACAGATGGGTGCAGGAAGAAATAAAACAGGAAATCATTAACTTCCTTGAGCATAACAACAATGAAGACACAAGCTACCAAAACCTGTGGGATACTGCAAAAGCAGTTTTGAGAGGAAAATTCATCGCTTTAGATGCCTACATTCGAAAAACAGAAAGAGAGCACATCAACAGTCTCACAAGAGATCTTATGGAATTGGAAAAAGAAGAACAATCTAAGCCTAAACTCAGTAGAAGAAAAGAAATATCCAAAATCAAATCAGAGATCAATGAAATTGAAAACAAAAGAATCATTCAGAAAATTAATGAAACAAGGAGTTGGTTTTTTGAAAAAATAAATAAAATAGATAAACCATTGGCCAGACTTACTAGAAATAGAAAAGTAAAATCTCTAGTAACCTCAATCAGAAATGATAAAGGGGAAATAACAACTGATCCCACAGAGATACAAGAGATCATCTCTGAATACTACCAGAAACTCTATGCCCAGAAATTTGACAATGTGAAGGAAATGGATCAATATTTGGAATCACACCCTCTCCCTAGACTTAGCCAGGAAGAAATAGACCTCCTGAACAGACCAATTTCAAGCACTGAGATCAAAGAAACAATAAAAAAGCTTCCAACTAAAAAATGCCCTGGTCCAGATGGCTTCACTCCAGAATTCTATCAAACCTTCAAGGAAGAGCTTATTCCTGTACTGCAGAAATTATTCCAAAAAATTGAGGAAGAAGGAATCTTCCCCAACACATTCTAGGAAGCAAACATCACCCTGATACCAAAACCAGGAAAAGACCCAAACAAAAAGGAGAATTTCAGACCAATCTCACTCATGAATATAGATGGAAAAATTCTCAACAAAATCCTGGCCAATAGATTACAGCTTATCATCAAAAAAGTCATTCATCATGATCAAGTAGGCTTCATCCCAGGGATGCAAGGCTGGTTTAACATACGCAAGTCCATAAACGTTATCCACCATATTAACAGAGGCAAAAATAAAGATCACATGATCCTCTCAATAGATGCAGAAAAAGCATTTGATAAAATCCAGCATCCTTTTCTAATTAGAACACTGAAGAGTATAGGCATAGGTGGCACATTTCTAAAACTGATTGAAGCTATCTATGACAAACCCACAGCCAATATTTTACTGAATGGAGTTAAACTGAAAGCTTTTCCTCTTAGAACTGGAACCAGACAAGGTTGTCCTCTGTCACCTTTACTATTCAACATAGTGCTGGAAGTTCTAGCCAATACAATTAGGCAAGACAAGGAAATAAAGGGAATCCAAATGGGAGCAGAGGAGGTCAAACTCTCCCTCTTTGCTGACGACATGATCTCATACTTAGAGAACCCCAAAGACTCAACCACAAGACTCCTAGAAGTCATCAAAAAATACAGTAATGTTTCAGGATATAAAATCAATGTCCACAAGTCAGTAGCCTTTGTATACACCAATAACAGTCAAGATGAGAAGCTAATTAAGGACACAACTCCCTTCACCATAGTTTCAAAGAAAATGAAATACCTAGGAATATACCTAACGAAGGAGGTGAAGGACCTCTATAAAGAAAACTATGAACTCCTCAGAAAGGAAATAGCAGAGGATATTAACAAATGGAAGAACATACCATGCTCATGGATGGGAAAAATCAACATTGTTAAAATGTCTATACTTCCCAAAGCAATCTACCTATTCAATGGCATTCCTATCAAAGTACCTATATCGTACTTTCAAGATTTGGAAAAAATGATTCTGCGTTTTGTATGGAACCAGAAAAAACCCCGTATAGCTAAGGCAGTTCTTAGTAACAAAAATAAAGCTGGGGGCATCAGCATACCAGATTTTAGTCTGTACTACAAAGCCATAGTGCTCAAGACAGCATGGTACTGGCACAAAAACAGAGACATAGACACTTGGAATCGAATTGAACACCAAGGAATGAAACTAACATCTTACAACCACCTAATCTTCGATAAACCAAACAAGAACTTACCTTGGGGGAAAAACTCCCTATTCAATAAATGGTGTTGGGAGAACTGGATGTCTACATGTAAAAGACTGAAACTGGACCCACACCTTTCCCCACTCACAAAAATTGATTCAAGATGGATAAAGGACTTAAATTTAAGGCATGAAACAATAAAAATCCTCAAAGAAAGCATAGGCAAAACACTGGAAGATATTGGCCTGGGGGAAGACTTCATGAAGAGGACTGCCATGGCAATTGCAACAACAACAAAAATAAACAAATGGGACTTCATTAAACTGAAAAGCTTCTGTACAGCTAAGGAGACAATAACCAAAGCAAAGAGACAACCCACACAATGGGAAAGGATATTTGCATATTTTCAATCAGACAAAAGCTTGATAACCAGGATCTATAGAGAACTCAAATTAATCCACATGAAAAAAGCCAACAATCCCTTATATCAATGGGCAAGAGACATGAATAGAACTTTCTCTAAAGACGACAGACGAATGGCTAACAAACACATGAAAAAATGTTCATCATCTCTATATATTAGAGAAATGCAAATCAAAACAACCCTGAGATATCATCTAACCCCGGTGAGAATGGCCCACATCACAAAATCTCAAAACTGCAGATGCTGGCGTGGATGTGGAGAGAAGGGAACACTTTTACATTGCTGGTGGGACTGCAAACTAGTACAACCTTTCTGGAAGGAAGTATGGAGAAACCTCAAAGCACTCAACCTAGACCTCCCATTTGATCCTGCAATCCCGTTACTGGGCATCTACCCAGAAGGAAAAAAATCCTTTTATCATAAGGACACTTGTACTAGACTGTTTATTGCAGCTCAATTTACAATCGCCAAAATGTGGAAACAGCCTAAATGCCCACCAACCCAGGAATGGATTAACAAGCTGTGGTATATGTATACCATGGAATACTATTCAGCCATTAAAAAAAATGGAGACTTTACATCCTTCGTATTAACCTGGATGGAAGTGGAAGACATCATTCTTAGTAAAGCATCACAAGAATGGAGAAGCATGAATCCTATGTACTCAATCTTGATATGAGGACAATTAATGACAATTAAGGTCATGGGGGGGAAGCAGAAAGAGGGATGGAGGGAGGGGGGTGGGGCCTTAGTGTGTGTCACACTTTATGGGGGCAAGACATGATTGCAAGAGGGACTTTACCTAACAATTGTAATCAGTGTAACTGGCTTATTGTACCCTCAATGAATCCCCAACAATAAAAAAAAAAAAATAAACAAAAAAAAAAAAAAAAGAAAATGCCATGAAGGCTACATTGAACAGTTTGATGAGAATATTTCAGATTGTATATGAAACCAGCATATTGTATCCCTTGGTTGCACTAATGTACACAGCTATGATTTAACAATAAAAAATAAATAAATAAAAATAAAAACTATATCCTATAAAAAAATAAAAAAGAAACCCATCTTCTCCCAACTTGTGCACAGAAAGAGGGTGAGAACAAGGGAGTAGGAAAATCCAGAAGCTTCCCCTAGGAGCTGATGCCTCAGGCCAAGTTGGAATCTAACTGTGCTTCCAATGTTGTTGGGGTCCATATCTCCCACCTGAGCTGACAGTATGAGAGACCAAGTTGCTGATGCTGTGGAGCCTTTAAATGGTGTTATTTCCAGCCTAGTGTTGCATTAACACTGCTCAGCCTAGTGATTATTACATGATTATATATTAATCATAGGCTAATGATACACTCTCACCTGCTTTGCTCCTCAGGTTGTACAAGATCCCACCCACAGCCTGAAGAACACCAGCTCTTCCCAAAGTCTGCACCCCATCCCACCCTCAAGGACCAGCCCTGCTGTCAGCACTCTATCCACAGATAGAAGCAGTCACTTCCTATGTCCACACTCTAAGCTAACAATGTCCACAGCCAGGGTTTGGAGCCCACAGGTCTTTGCAACCCTCTTTCTTACCTTCAGATGACAATGGTTTAAGATAGCAGTCTCCAATCCTTTTGACCACTCTCCTGGAAGACAATTTTTCCATGGACCAGTGGGGAGGGATGGTTTGGGGATGATTCAAGCACATGGCCACCCCGTATAATGAAATTATTATACAACTCACCATAATGCAGACTCAGTGGGAGCCCTGAGCTTGTTTTCCTTCAGCTAAACAATCCCATCTGGGCATGATTGGAGACAGTGACAGATGAAGAGTGTTGCTCAGGTCCAGTCTACTCCATAATCTTGTTTTGGTTGTTGTCACTCATAAGGAGCACGCAACCTAGATCCCTCACATGTGCAGTTTACAATAGGTTTCATGCTCCTGTGAGATCTAAGGCTGCTGGTGATCCGACAGTAGACAGAGATCGGGGGGTGATGTAAGCAATGTAGTTTTGATGTTTTCTGGGATCCAGAAGAAGAGGACAAGGCTGAAGCTGTGGTTACCTGGGACTCGTTAACTCATCTGAGTGCTGATTCCACACTACTTTGTGCCAGGTGTTCATTCATCCACTCATTTAATAAATGTTTGTTAAGCCTTTTTCAGCAGGTGCTGTTTCAGGCAAAGTGAAGAAGACAGACTGATGCCCTGTCCTCAAGGACCTCCACTCCTGACAGAGCTACTGTGACGGGCCTGGGGACACAGCCGTGAAAGCTCATGGTCCTTGAACATGGAGTGAGGACAGTATCAACCAGCCATTTCAGGGCCTGGTCTGAGTACCCACTGCTGTGTTGAATTTAGAAGTCAAGAGATGCACCCCAAAGACAGAAGACTCACTCCCTGACCTCAAAGAACAGAGGCTAGTAGGAAAGAAGGGCAAACAAATACAAGACAACTGACCAGGTACCAAGGAACCAAGGGAATATAGCAATGAGATGGGCTTGACGAAATGATCAGGGAAGATGCCGCTAAGTGTGTCTGCACCTGTTTCAGGAATCAAGCCCCTCACCTATGATTTATACTTTGCCTCGCAGCCTGTTCATTTTTTCAGGAGTCTTTCTGTGCCATGAGATCATTGGTACATGCTTACCCACAGAATAAGCAAGGCATAGAACATGCCCAGACACAGGATATAACGTTGTGGGCCTAATAGTTATTAGCAGGCTACCTTGAGGAGAAGAAAGCGGCTGGGGTAGTAGTGGTGATATTGGAGACAAGGGGCTTCCTCGGCAAGACTGGTCACCTGCAGATGATGTCAGCAAATGCGGAGCCCAGGCCACACCAACTTATTTGCAAGTTGTGACCACTGTAGAGAATGTGTTCACCTTACTCATCTGTGTTGGCTCAGGTAGGCAGTTTATAAGGTGGCCCACAATGGTCCAGACCACCCAGTATTCACATGCCTTTATATCATCAGCACCTTAAGGCTGACAGGTGTTACCAATAGAGTTCTGTGGCAGCAATGGTGTAAAACTTCCATCACCAGACCATAAAGTCATTGTGCTTTGCTCTCCTGGATTACTCACTTGGGAGAAATCATTACCAGGCTCGGAGGACACTTTAGCAGCCCTGTGGAGGGGTCATTGTAGAGAGGAGCTGGGAACTCCTGCCAAGAGGCAATACCACCTTGCCAGCCATGAGAATTAGCCTCCTTGGAAGCATGTATTCCAACCTCAGTCAAGTCTTCAGTTAACTGCAGCCCAGGCTGACATTTTATTACAGCCCCATGAGAGACCCCCAAGCCAGGACTACCTAGCCAAGCCACTCCTGAATTCCTGAAACCCAAATACTATGAGAGGTAAGGTATAGGTATGGTTGCTTTCAACGGCTAAGTTTTGGGATAATATGCCATGTAGCTAAGATAACTAATAAATATCCCTAGCAATAATGTGGTTCCTAGAAGACAACAGGGGTGGTCAGGAAATCTTTGATGAATGAAAAATGAATGAAGCTTCCAACAGAGGGGCTACAAGTCAAACATTATGATAATTGATAGGAGAAAGGCCATGGGTGGTCATGATCAGGAGAACCAACATCCAAAACTTGGAAAGATAACGAACTTGGGTACTCAAGAAATGTCATAATACTTCCATCTTTTAAAAATCAAAATAAATTGACTCCAAGTCACTATTATTACCCAAGACCCTTTTCCACTCCTACCTCAACCTCACTCAAGAATCTGGGAAAGAACCCGATGTGGGAAAAGAGCTTTTACTCCCATCTATCATGGTCACTTCTGATACCTTCAGAGCCCACACACCATGATTCTTCAAAGTCAGGTTGTACTATCTAAAAGGACTTTCTTGGGAGCCCCAGGGTCTAGAATAGTCTCTTAGAAACACAATTAAGCCATTCCTTCCTGTGTTCTCACACAGCATTCATTTACTAACAAATGTTTATTGGGTGTTGTATTAGCCAGTGTTCTCCAGATAAGCAGAACAAGATCTGTGTTTGAGTGAAAGAGGGAGTGCTGTGTGTATTTGCATGCATGTATATGGACAGAGAGAGAAAGACAGAGAGATTTATTTTCTTTTCTATTTATTTTAAGGAATTGGTTCAGGGGGTTGGAACTGACAAGTCTAAAGTCTGTAGCACAGCCACAGGCTAGAGAAGATGCTGATGTTGTAGGTCAAGGCCAAAGGCAGTCTGCTGGCAGCATTCCCTCTTCTTTGGGGGAAGTTAAATCTTCTTCTCTTAAGATTTAAGAGAGGGTGAGGCCCACACACATTCTAGAGAGCGATCTCCCTTACCTAAAGTCTACAGATTTCAATGTTAATCTCATCTAAAAAGTGCCTTCACAGCAACATCCAGATGAGCCACCAATATTTGGGTACCATGGCTGAGACGAGTTGACACATAAAATTAAGCACCATAGATGCCATGAACTGATCCAGGCACTAGGGATATAGGAGTGACCAAAATAGACAAAATGACAAAATCTTGTCCAAGATTTTGGACTCCAAGGGCGGGGGGAGTAATAAGAAACAAATAATCAAATACGTATATCATATTTAGGTAGTTCTTATGCTAAGAAGAAACATAAACCAGGTGAAATAGAAGAAACTAAGGGAGGTTGCCATTTCAGATGATGGTCATGGAAGATCTCCTTGAGAAGACAACATTTGAGCAGAGATCTCAACACATGAAGAAGCAAGTCATATGAATACTCGGGGGGAAGAACATCCTAACCTAAACAGCAAGGTCAAAGGGCCTTCTCCCCCGAGAGCTGAGGACTGAGATCGCATGGCCTACTCTCCATTGTGAGGAATCGCTGCCCGGCCTCTCCTCCCCATCATGGGGAATCACTGGTCTCAGAAGCTCTCTTTACCCCAATTCTTCCAAAGAGCCCAGACTTTCAAAACAAAAGCTAGGAAGGGAGTCTGTCTTTTGGTGATAGAAATCTAATCTGCATAAGCAAAAGAAGGAATGTACAAGACCCAGCTACTTTCTTGGGAAGGGGTGGGGAAAATATAAACAGACCAACAATTAGTTTTCTCAAAAAATCCAACAGCCGCAGGACCAGCAAGTACCCATCATACTCTACTCCCAGCTGGGATCTGGAGACAGATGGAGGAGAAGCAGGAAATCTCTCAATTTTGGAACTCTCTGGTTCAGGAGAACTTAAAATTTTCCTGATAAAAGCTAGGGAATTGTTTTTACCCAAACTATCAGGCTTTCCTTCCCCCAACCAACCTAACATGGAGTGGAAAGGCTGAGTGGGAACAGCCATGTGATCATCTCCACTCACACCATCTCAGAACTGGAGCCCAGGGTTCCCTGGAGAGAAAGCTATTATACCTGCTGCTGCCAGACTCCACCCATGCCCAGGCCCTGGGGGCCCAGGAGAAGCTACCGGAAGCTCAGAGAAATCTTAGGCCATTGTGACCACTCCCTAAGAGAGAGAGGAGTCAGTGAGGGGCACTGGCCTCCTCACAGCTGAGCCACTGGCAGCTGGCCATGGGCTCAAGGTAGGAAAGCTGGAGGTGGAAGAGGGGAGTTGAGCTTAACCAGAGACCTGCAGCCAAGGAGGGCTGAGTGGCCTTGGTTCTATCCTCCCTCTGCCCCCTCCCCCTTCACGCTCCACACACAAAGCCCCTAGAGAAGATGATATCTGGAAAATTGAGATCAACTCAGTCCAACAAATGGTGTGTGCATTATATTTTCTTCTCTGTACTAGGTACTTGCCAGGTGCTGGAAATGCCAAGAGGAATAAAATGCAGCCCTGCCCTGTGTGAGCTGATCTGAGGTTATGGCACGATCCCTGGCATACCAGCCGTCCGAACAAAGCATCAGTGGGAACAAAGTATAAAAAGGGTGCAGAGGAGGAAAAAATTAATTCTGCCTGGAAATTGCAGCTTAAGGAAAAAAGGAGGCAGATTTCTCAGAGATGGTGACACGTGATCTTGGGGAGTGACTGGGGATGATGTAAGGTGGTGGAACAGAATGTGTGGTGCATATTCCAGGGTGGTCCCAGGCCCAGACAGAGGGTAGGAGGCATGAGGGAGTGGGTACAGATGGATGAGAGACAGATCTGTGCTTCAGACAGGAAGCACCCTGAGAAGAGCTAGGCCCTCATCCCATAGGCAGCTTTTAAACTTCAATGTTCTTAGCCAGAAATGGGTATCTCAAAGTCTTTAAGAAAGATGACCCTGGAGGGAGGGGGGTGGGGCCTTGGTGTGTGTCACACTTTATGGGGGCAAGATATGATTGCAAAAGGGACTTTGCCTAACAATTGCAATCAGAGTAACCTGGCTTATTGTACCCTCAATGAATCCCCAACAATAAAAAAAAAAAAAAAGAAAGACGACCCTGGTGTCAGCAGGGTATGAGGTGAGGGGTACATGAGGAAGAAAAGGGGATGAACAGGGAATATAGACCCAGCCCAAGGACAGGGAAGAGAGAGTGGATCTGAGGGAGGGCTCAGGCTCAGCTGGCTGGAAGGGGACCTGGAGGGCAGAGGAGGAGGGGTGGCTTGTCTAGGTGGGTGCAGAGATGAGGAGCTCAGGTATCAATGTGGAGAAGAACAGGCAAGTAGGGCAGAGGGAGGGTGATTGGTGGGATTAAACCTGCGGTGCATCTTACTAGGGTACATGTGAAACTTAGTAAATGTAGAATATAAATATCTTAACACAATAACTAAGAAAATGCCAAGAAGGCTATGTTAACCAGGGTGATGAAAATATGTCAAATAGTATATAAAAGCAGTGTATGGTGCCCCATGATCGCATTAATGTACACAGCTGTGATTTAATCATTTAAAAAAATAAAATAAAATAAAGAACAGGCCAGAACGTGAGCCCCATGCAGGCAGGACTGGCCTGCCTCCTCCAGCCGTAGCCCAGTGATGGACACATGATGCTCAATGATGTGGGGGGGGGGGGGGCGGGGGGGCGGGGCTTAAGAGCAAAAGAATAAACACGAAGTCGTAGAAAAGGAAAAGTAACAGTGAGGTCACCTACCCTGCTGCCCTGCGAGGGACAGTTGCTTTCCATTAAAGGGCACTTCCTGCTCAGCAGCCCTGAGGGAAATATTTCCAGTCAGTGGGGTCTGCGGCTTGCTCTGCTCCTTCTGGCTTGCAGGCCAAGCTGGGGCCCTGTAGTGAGTGTCAAGCGCAGATCCTAGAGTGGGAGAGAGCTGTCAGGAGGCAGAGGGCACAGCCACAGCAGTAGAATGGTTGGGGAAGGAGGACAGTGAAGGAGCTGAAATCTATTAACAGCAGGAAATCCATAACTGGGTCTGAGGCCAGGAAAAGGGATTTGCAAAGAAAATTCTATCCAGGGTGTATTTTCTCCTTATCACAGTAAATGGGTTGCCAAAGTGGTATTGCTCTGTATGAAAAGCCTACTGTCCTTTTAAAAGTGCACACAGACAGCCATGCATTATATCTGCTGTGTGTACATAAAGAGAGAAACCTATCTGCAGCTCCCATTCACAAATGCAGGGCCTCACACACTCTGAACGAGACAGGCGGGGGAGCAGCTTCTGCAGGACAGACAGCTCTCCCTTCAGCAGGGTTCATGCTCCGCGTACGCATCACCGTGGAATTTGTGCCTCTGTATACATTCTGGCCTCTCCCTTTTTCAACAATTTTCCTGTGACTTCAAAATTTGTGTAGAGCAAAATTGACTCTTTTCTGTGAGTCTATAGCTCTGTGAATTAATACGTGTGTATGGAGTCATGTAACAGCTCCATCAGCCCAAAAAAACTCCCTTGAGATACCCCTTCATTCTCTAGCCTCACCCAACCCATAACCCCTACAACCATTTGTCTTCCATCACTATAATTTTGTCCTTTTAAATATGTCACTTCAATATAGTGAGTGAATGGGGTTTACGGCACGTAACCCTCTGCGACTGGCTTCTTTCACTGTGCACCATGTCTTTGAGCATCACCCATGGTGTTACTCCATGAGCAACATGCTCTCCTTTCTGTGAGTCAGTGTCCCCTAGGATGAACGGGCCGTGTTTTGCTCCCCTGCCCTTTTGATCCTCCTTAATCCTTAGTGCTTGTTGCACAGTGTAGGACAAGAAAGAAGGAAAATAGGCTTTGGCTTCCCACCTCCATTCATTACACAAGAATGTATTGAGTGTGTAAACTGGGATAAAATTCTAAGCCTGCTGCAGCTGAATTAACCCCTCATTGGCCAAGGGACACCTGAAAACTGAGTTCCCAGCCATGAAAGGATGAGAGGTCAGACACACCTCATTACACCCCCTCCCTTGCTAATAACCATTGGGCCTTTTTCTTTAAGGGCTAATCTGAAACCAATCTCATCATCTCTACTCCTCTCTATTTTTGGTTTCAGCACTGTAACTAACCATGACTCTTCCCTGATAAGAGACTACCAACCATGGAGTGATTTCAACCAGTCAATGGAGCATGTACAGAGATGGCTTTTCCTATCCTCTGCCATTTCTGAACATGGACCTCTTAAAGGGGCAAAAAACTCGACTGAGCGTGCAATGTTTCTCCTTTCATAAATATTCATGACTCCTCCTATAGCTTGTTAAATAGTCATATTTGGTTATTCTGCTCAATATAAATTCCTGTTCCCATTGCCCCTCCCTCCAAGCGTGTGTTCCTGGTGTCTTCCATGTGTTTGCGTGTTGTATGACTGGGGTCTGCACTTCCCACCCTCACATAGCTTCCCTTCTAGTAGGAGGAGACAGGTGGTGAATAATACACATTAACACATAAATGGTATGGTGTGTTAAGAAGTGGGTAGTGCGATGAGGGAATGAGGGAAAAATAGAGACAGACAGGAGTAGTCAGAAGGGTGAGCAAGGGGGCTCCTCGTTGGGAAGGGAACACTCAAGCAAAGCCTTGAAGAAGTGGGGGAGTTTCATCAGTGGTACCCCAGGGAAGCGGGAGGCCAACAGACCCTAGTGGATCAAAGTAAACACAATACTGTGGTGTTTAGGGAAGAAGGCACGTCTCTAAGACTGGGTGCTCAGCCACTACCATGCCTCCCCAGCTCCTGGCTGTGACATTTCAGAGCCTGCAGGATGGCTGCCTCTTACTCACCTCTCCATAGCCAACCCCAGAATAGGTTCCTGAAGCCCACTCAGGAGAGCCCAAAGCAGCATCCCAAGCCCTCCCATAACTACCTTCACCCTCTACGCAGCATCACAGACCCTTTATTCTCCTCCTGGGAAATTGGCATCTGGCCCAATTCTGCAGCAGTGCCCTGAGCTGAGGAGTCTATGGAAGGTGCCAGGGGTCAGGCATGGCCTTAGTCTTGGGGCATAGCTTCAAGAGGCTGAGGGGACAGGGATGCCTGGATCCCCAGGAGCACTCCTACCAAGCCTTGTTCCCAGAACTGGCAGAAGGGCACTAACCCACACCTGTCCCACTGGTCAGGGTTCCAAATCTCATTTCATTAGCATTACAAAAGTAGGGTTAATCTTCTCTTGGTTATCTGGCCACTATTGATTTTTAATTCTTGTCTTACAAAGACAAAGTGCCTTCAGTAGCACAGATGTTCCCAGGGGCCCAAACTAAGGGGATGCAGGGGAAAGGAACATTCAGCCAAGATCACAGACCATCTTGGGGCTCTATCAACAGGTTCTGGGAGCAGGATAAGAAGCCAGACTCCTCTGAGCCTTTCAACTGCCCAGGACCAGGGAGAACCCCCAAAGGACAGGGACTCAAACCCCCCAATGCCCCAATTCGGCCCATCTGCAGCTGGTGGAGACAGCTCTGATTCATCTAAGTCACATGCAAGTTAAAAATAAATATCAATAACCAGTGGCATAAAGAAAGGAGATGACATTTTGAGATGCAAATAAAGTGGGAAGTCCTAAAGCCAGGCAAGGAGAGTGGGAAACCTCAGAGCCCCTGTGCATTCTTGAAGCCAGCAGACAATTTGGAGACCACCCCTTCTACCTCCACATGCCTCAGGCCCAGACACAGAACACCAGCTGCTAATTTGTCAGCGTGGAATTGTGAAGGCTTCTTACACACAGTGCCCTCCTGGTCAGCAAGGCTATGATGGGCAAACTTGGGTGCTAAAAGACAAGGGCTCCCATCCACATGGGTCACTCAGCACCTCCTGTGCCTGAGTTATGGGCGACACAGGCACAGTGCCTGCAGAGGCCTGGCACAGAATAGGAGCTCAGCTGGTAGCCAGCTATTCACTCCTTTCCTGCTTCCCTCAGAAGACAAAATCCAATATTTAGAGAAATCGGTTTAAATGATGGAAGATAAAAATCTTGATTGAATGCCAAGCATGAGAACTTTCTCATACTAAATCAGGCACCAAGGATTCTACGGGAATATATGAGGTCCTTGGAATATATTAATATATGAAATAATAAATTCCCACTCCCACCCACATAGAGCTTAAAAACCTAGCAGGGGTGTTTATAAACAAGCCTCTGCGCATGAGGGAAATTAGAAGCTGATGGGGATGTGTTCTCCACTTTTATGCAGCTCCCACTGTCTGGCTTCCATTCCGTCCTGCCCAGAAGCAACGGCAAGATGGGAGGGGAGTTGCTGCCTCTACACCAGGCATTTCCACCTATGCGCTCTTATTGAATTCTCAAGGCCACCCTGGGAGGATCAATATTCTCATTTTCAGATGGGCCAAGGGGACCTCAGCCGAGTTGGGTGAGTCACCCAAGAGTGGAATTGTCTGAGATTCTAAAGCACATCTGCCCACCCCACCCTGTTCTTGCTCTCCCCGCCCAATGTTGCTATCAGTAGAACCCCTCAGCCCAAGCCTGGGGACCTCTCAACCTGAAGAGTCTGTGATTCACTAATACATTGCATCATCCAAGCGTCTGGGCCCTCTGCTGCCCGTGCTCTTGATAAGCGCCTCTGAGGTCCCATAAGTCTCCCTCACTACCACGCTGTCCCAGAGCCTCCTGCTCACGTGCTCCCTCAGTTTGCAAAGTGCCCTTCTCTGCTCAGCTGCTGAACCTAAGGGCCAGGTGTCACTGCAGGACTTGGAAGGCAGGGTGGCCAGGTGGAGCTCAGCTCCTAGTCCCCCCGCCTGCCTCTGGGATGGCCAGATCACCCCCAGCACAAGGAATACAAGGCCAGAAACATTCACCCCCTGAAATATTATCATCTCCTGGTTCCTGGTATGGGGGGACAGGGTGCAGAAATTGGCTGATTAGGAAGGCTGCATTAACACCCAGTCAAAACAGCTCCTTAAAACAAGCTTTGACAAAATTGTCACATTAGATGTATCTGAATAAAGTCAGCCAGGCGGCTGGCAGAGCACAATTCTACATCATTTTGACAGCCTGCATTAAGAAGCTGCAGGCACCACCAGGAAATTACCTCCAAGCTAAGCCCAAATTATAGCCAGTGCAACATATTCAACCCTTAGAGGGGCGAGAGGAGGCCAGGGAAGGGGCTTTGAGGGCCAAGTGTGGACATTTTCCTCTCCTCTCCTGCCTCAGTCAGGAGCGCAGACAGCACGACTTCCTGAGCCGTTAGGAGAGAGTTTTCCCCTCCCTCTGGGCAGGAGCCCTCCAACGCCCACACTTTGTCAAGTCTCCCCATTCAGGGGCAGAAGGCCTGACTCTACGTCCTCCTGCTTCTGTTGGGCTTGTCCATCTAAGGTGATTCACCTTCCCTCCTGGGTCCCCCACTTTCTTTCCTGGGGGGAAAAATAGAAAAAATAATAATAAAACAACTAGAATCAGGGTTTTGCAAAGTGTGTTCCTTAGATTTGCAAAAGGTAACTTCAAGGTGATCCGATGGGAGGGGAGACTGCAGATGAGCTGAGACTGTGCTGTTTTTTACCTTCTCTACACACTGAGGGCCCAGAGAAGGTAACTTTGAAGGAAGGGTCTGTTGTTAATATATATATATATATATATATATTTTATTTTATTTTATTTTTTTTTTTTTTTGCAGGTTTTGGCAGGGGCTGGGTTTGAACCCGCCACCTCCGGCATATGAGATCAGTGTTCTACTCCTTTGAGCCACAGGCGCCGCCCTGTTATTAATATTTTTTAAAAAATGAAGGAGGGAGGGAGGGGAAAGGAAGGAGTGAGGGAGGGAAAGTACAGAGGAAGGGAGGGAGGGAGAGAAAGGAAGGGAGGAAGGGGAAGGGGGGGATCGATCAGACTTCTAATTGCTCTGGTAGTCTGTGCTTAAAAAGTCCAGTAATCTAGTCCTCAGGGCAGGCCTTTTCCAGAAGTAATCATCCTTATCCTCATAGGCTTCATGGCAAGTACAGAAACCTTACTGTACATTGGGCACCCCACCTTTCCCCAGACGGGGTGATCTGATGGCTGAGCCTCCAGCTTCTGGAAGAGGAGGGGAGGCTGGGAGAGCTGGGGTCTCAGGGGTCCCACGTGGAGAAGACGGAAGAGGAGACTGAGCGAGGCGGTGTCCACTCCCACCGCACAGGGTGTCACCACTGCACTCTGATCTCTGACCCAGCAGCCTGGTGGGGAGATTCTGGGGAGGGGGAGGGTATGAGGACTCTGAATATTCATGATGCTAATTAAGCAGCAGCTAATTGGAAAATGTTGGATTTTATTAAGACCTCAGATTTATATCGTTGCAACAGGCACCAACACAATAACAATCATCTAATGGGCACTTTGGGCCCTTTCCAGCGTTCCTTTCCTCTCTCACTGGCGGTTAATGTGCAGGGCAGAGCATGCTGGTGAGCAGACGGGGCGAGGGGAGCCTGTGGCTTGGATTGTGCAGCAGCAAAGAGGCAGGAGATGAGGCTGGATGTGCTCTCCGCACCCTTCCTGCATCCTGAGCAGCGCTGCTGAGCCAAGGGCTGGGGAGGAGTTTTGAATTTTCTGCACTTCAGGATTTCTGAGATGCGGATCAAGGGAGCTAAAGAGAAAGTAGATGCTTCCCCACCCCCGCCCCAAAGACAGAGAAGGCTTCACGCCTATCTTCACACCTTGCACTCAGCAGCCGGCAAAAAGTTAGTGGAATAAACAGGAGCTAACGGACTTTAGACCCAGGAAGCACTGCACTGAGCTCCAGACTCCTGTTTCTGCCCCGTGGAGCTGGGAGCTGCACTTCTCAAGGTCAATGTCAACCTGAAGCCCGGAACAACACTCCAAAGTTGGGGAAAACTCTGATGTTCTGGTTAAATTTCCCTGCCCTACAAAGAGAAAGAAACATCGCCTTTAAAGGAAACAGTATAAAAAGTAAAAGGTGACTTCGATCCTTTTTTTTTTCTTGTTTTGGCCGGGGCCGGGCTTGAACCCACCACCCCCGGTATATGGGGCTGGCGCCCTACTCCTTGAGCCACAGGCACCACCCAGTGACTTAGATCCTTTGAAGAATGCCTACTGTTGTGATGTTACACTAGAAGGCAAATACAAATCTTCTGTACTTTGGGATTTGCTAAAATGGACCAGGATAGAAATGGAACAGAGAGGGGCAGCCTGGAAGCCCTGTCATAGTGAATATCTCTGTTATTTACGAGGATATCAGAGCTCAAACTACTCCAAGTTAATAGTCCCATTTTTATCATAGAAATGATGGAGAGGGAGGAGTAATAAATGCCTACTAAGAAAATAAAAATGGAACATTAGAATCAGAGGAAAGGGCCATAAATACCCCCTGATTAATGGTGCCTTCAATAAATTTACCTGCTTTGCAGAACTGCCAAAGTCACCAGCAAAGGCCTCATGATCCTAAGGCCCAGTGAGCCACAGACCCCTACCTGAGGTATGGGCTGAGGGGCCAGGCCTGAGCCCCATCCCTCTTCACACCCTACTGCAGGCAGACCTCGCCCTTACACAACCCTCCACAGCCCAGCAGGCCCTTCCGAGTCAGCAGGCAGGAAAGCCCTCTCAGGGACAGCAGGTCTACCTCCAGGAGGCAAGGCAGGACTGGACCCCCATCCACAATCATGGGTAAGGAAGAGGTGATGCCCATATCAAACGCTGCTTCTGGATGGATCAGTAAGGATGTTTCTGGATAAAGTTATCGTCTGAGTCACTGGATTCAGTAAAGTAAGTTGCCTTCCATTGGGGATGAGCACCCTCTAATCTACCTGAGAGCATAAAGACAGGAGGGGAATGATTCTTCCCTTCCCGCCTGCCGGAGCTGGGACACCTCATGCCATCCCCTCTCACCTTTGAACTGGGACTCACGTCATCGGCTCCCCTGGTTCTCAGGCCTTGGCACTTGGACTGGAATTGCAGCACCACTTTTCTGGGCCTCCAGCCTGCAGACAGTATATTGGGGGGCTTCTCAGCTTCCATCATTGTATAAGCCAATACCATACCCATACTAAATGTCCGTGCACACATCACCTGTTAGTTCCAGTTCATTGAGGAACTCCAACACTCCCCTGGCATTCACAAACCCAGGAATAATCTGGGAACAAAGTCTCCACTGAGCTGACCCGACAGCCTTCCCTCTGCCTGAACCTCAGTTTTCCCATCTGTTAGAGGAGAGTGAATAGTGACTGGGGTCTGTGGAGGAGAATCATGCGGACACATCTGTTGAGTTTCTTGGTCACAAACTCCCCACAGGATGATGATGGACATCTTAATGAGCTTGATTGCAGTAATTATTTCACAACGTACAGATGCCTCAAGGCCTCATGTCTTATGGCTTAAAAATATACAACTTTATATGACATTTGTTCTCCAAAGAAGCTGGGGGTGGGAGAGCGTTTCACTTAAAAAAAATCTTTATCCTCTTCTGTCTCTTAACTTACTCTTTCAAGGGGAAGATTTAGTACATTGCTGACAGTTACTTGAAATGTGAAATCAATGTGTATATAGAACTCTAGAGTATGTGTGTGTGTAAATATCTATGTTCCCTATTTCTTTTACAGGCTTGGTAAGCCTTCCAATCACTAAGCAAGAGTTTTGATAAAATGGAATGTCATTGTAACTCCATATTATAATCCCTTGAGATTTCCTGCAAGTTTGTGCTTCTAAGTATTTAAAAATCAGTAATTTAGGCTCAGCGCCTGTAGCTCAAGCGGCTAAGGCACCAGCCACATACACCAGAGCTGGTGGGTTCGAATCCAGCCTGGGCTCGCCAAACAACAATGAAAACTACAACCAAAAAATAGCCGGGCGTTGTGGCGGGCGCCTGTAGTCCCAGCTACTTGGGAGGCTGAGGCAAGAGAATCGCTTAAGCCCAGGAATTGGAGATTGCTGTGAGCTGTGATGCTACAGCACTCTACCCAGGGCGACAGCTTGAGGCTCTGTCTCAAAAAAAAAAAAAAATCAGTCATTTTTCCAGCAGTGAAAATAAATAAATAAAAGCCACTCCCAAGAGCCTGGGGTCAGTTGCAACCCAAGCCAGGCTATCTCTCAAAGGAGAGAGGGAGCGGAGCCAGAGTAGCCAGCACAGTAAGAAGCCCAGGGGTCTGGCCCCAACCAGCTGGTGTCAGCAAAACTGACGGGGAGAGGAAGGTGCCCAGGTGTGACCCTCCTTTGAGAGATAGCCTGGCTTGGGTTGCAAGAGGTAAGACTGCCACAGAGGATCGGATGATTGGAGTGAGGGAGCTTCATGGGCCAGGGCTCCCGGCATGGCCCAGAGAGGAGCCCTCATGTCAGCACGTGAACCCGGGGCCTTTGCAGGTTCACAGGATGACACACAGGTCCACATGGGATGAGTCCCCCTCCCAGTCGGCCACCAAAGCCCGTGCCTCACCACCACATCAGGCAGGAGAAAGAGCCACTGTTTCCATTATTCCCTAATCCCTAGGTTTTTTTCCTTTTATTCTCAAAGTGATTGTGAGAGCCCAGAGTCCCACACCCACCCTGCCCGGGGCCCAGCTCACTGCTCTGGCTTCCTCCCACCTCCCTGCCCAGCCCAGAGGCTGCGTTCAGGCTGCTCATTTCTCTGGCCAAGAAGATACCTGCTTGCTCCAGACTCTTCCCGCTCTCACTGCAGTCCCATCAGGGCCTGCTCTGCTCTCCCCTCGCCTAGGCATCCTACGTGGTCCCCCAGTCTGCAGAGCTCTCTGCTGCCCAGACAGCACTGGCCCTGCCTTTGGAGCCACTGTCTGTCCCCAGGGCAGCATGCTGGTGTCAGTCAGCATCCTCTCCCCAGCTATGGTGTGAGACACGGACAGAAGCTCTGCTTCCTATACTCCCCCTGGGCAGGCCCCAAGCTGCGTCTTGCACAAAGCGTTTTCTGGTCTCTTCCCTTTGGCAGACCTGCATCAGGGTCTGCACATGCCAGGCACAGCACTGGGCACCAGGGATTCCAGCCTGAAGCGGCTCAGCCCTCAGTTCACCTGCATCAGGGGTCTGCACCAGGCACAGAGCTGGGCACCAGAGAATCCAGCCTGAAGTGGCTCAGCCCTCAGCTCACCTGATTCTCTGTCCCTTCATCATCAATAATGAGAGCACAGGGGCAGCTCTCTCCAGACAGGCGTTTAGCACAAACGAGCAAGAAGGAGAGCAGGCCTGGGCAGCTGCCCACGGATCTCTAGAAAGGGCTGCGGACACAGAGCTGCTGGCCGAGGGCCCCTCTGGCCTCCTCCTGGAGGCATCAGGTCTGTCCTTGACTTGGTGACGGATTTGGCAGCTCCTCACCCCACCATCTGTCTGCCTCCCTGCCAGCCCTGGGTTTCTGACCCCAGCTGGCTCCCCCAGCAGGCTCTGTCGGCCACAGCCATCTCCTTGCCTAAGTGACAGCACTGCTTGTCACTGCAGCCAGGCAGCAGCACGTGGCGTCCTTGGCTTCTCCTACCTGCGGCGCACGCAGGGCTGTCCTCTCCCCACCGCAGCCCTGCCCACACTCTGCAGCCGTCCTGTTCTTCCCAACCACACCCCATCACCTGGGGAAGCCTAACTGTTTGCATGTGTAACCCGGCAGACCTCTGGCCCTTCTCAGCCTGTCCTCTCCTCCACAGCAGTGATAAGGCACAGAATTGCTGTGAGGGTGAAATAAGGCCACAAGTGAGAAAGCGCTTTGCAAATCCCAAAGCACTCTAAGACTCTAAGATAAAAGTATCAGTATTCTTATTTCTACACTACAACCCACCCCAAAGCTGATCACCGCAAGCTGGGCTGAGAGAAGTTCCAACGCTCAGAGACCATCCCCTCCTCCTTCCTAGACAGATTCTGTTGGGTCACTCATGGCTTCCCTCAGCAAGCTGAGCCCCGCAGGGAGCATGGTAAGGTTCCATGAGATTGTGATGGGTAATTTTACTTGTTAACTTGTCTGGGCCACTGGTGCCCACACACTGAGTCATACATTACTCTGGGCTTTTCTGTGAAGGGGCTTGGGATGAGGTTGAATCCGTAGATTAAGTAAAGCAGGATGCCCTTCCCCACATGGTGGACTTCATTCAACCACGTGCCAGCCTAAATTCAGAACAAAAGGTTTGATCCTCCCACAGGTAAGAAAGAATTCCCTCTGCCTGGCCACCTTCAAGCTGGGACATCAGCTTTCTCCCCCATTCAGACTTGAACTAGAACATTGGCTCATCCTAGGTCTCAAGAAGGCAGACTTTGGATGGGAGCTACACCCTTGGTGCTCCTGGGGTGGCAGTTTGCAGCTGCAGAGCTTGGGACTTGTCAACTTCCAGCATTGCATAGTCAGTTTCAGGTTGGCACCGTGGCTCATGCCTACAATCCTAGCACTCTGGGAGGCCGAGGTGGGTGGATTGCCTGAGCTCATGGGTTCCAGAACAGCCTGAGCCAGAGCAAGACCTCATCTGGAAAAATAGCTAAGCATTGTTACTTGGGAGGCTGAGGTAAAAGGCAAACACCTGAGCCCAAGAGTTTGAGGTTGCTGTGAGCTATGATGCCAGAGTACTCTACAGAGGGGGGTAAAGAGAGACTCTATCTAAAAAAAAAAAAAAGTAGAGCCAGGTCCATGTACACACACACACACACACACACACACACTATGGTTCTATTTCTTTGAGAACCCTGGCCAATCCAGCGACCCTCTAGTGGTCCTCAGCAGGCAGAGTGTGTGAAAGGAAATGTTGGTGAACTTTTTGATTGTCATAATGACTTGGGGGAGGGGATGCTCCTAACACTTAGTGGATGAGAGGTCTAGATGCCACATGTCACCTAACATCCAGACTTGTCCTTTAAGATGCTCTGGATTGAGTCTCAGCCAACATCTCCAAGTTTGCCCCTCCACTCTGGCCACGCTCACTGCTCCAGGACCACGCAAGCAGCCCTGGCTCCCTTTGAGTTTCTCAAACACCCCGAGAGCTCATTTCTGCTCAGAATCCCACACTCAACAGCTTCCCTGCTAGGAGCACTCTTCACCACCCTCCTGCGCCCACCCAGATGGTTAAGTGGCTTGTTCTTTCTCGTCTGTCTCAGCTCAGAGAGGACTTTCGTGACCATTCAATCCCTCCCACCCAAGCGACTCAAATCTGTCTGTCTCTCCTCCCACAGAGCACTCGGTCCCCTGGGAAAGGATTGTGCCCCTCCACTTCCTTGCTCCACCGCTGCCGATCCACTCCCACTGGAAAGCCAGCCCCGTGAGGACAGGGACCCTGCAGCATTCACCACTGCATTCCTAGAATACAGTAGGAGCTCAGCCAGTGTTTATTAGTCCTTGAATGAGAACACATAATGTTCCAGACGCTGTGCTGGGCACTGGACAAGGTAAAGTGGATGCTCTTCCCACCGTGGGGAATGGCAGGCTCTGGAATTCATCTGGGGAAGCCATCTTTGTCCTGGCGTTCCTGGTAAGAGTACTGGACACCTGCACAGTCCCCCAGGTGTTTTTGTAGGACCAAGTTTCTGCCTCAGTCCATAGGAGAGACACACCCTACCCCTGCTCTCACCAGCTCTGCCCTAGGGCTGGGTCCTGTGTCCTCTGGACCCCACCCATCTCCAGAAGTCTGACTTGTGGTGTGATGACCACCCCAGCAGGCTCTGCAGCCGGCCTCCTGCTGTGCTCCATCTGCCGAGTGGGTCCTCACATTGGTTGGCACAGAGTGGCTTGAGACTGCCCTGCCCCTTAACACTTCATCACGTGTGGCTGTCATCACAGGATGAATCTAGGGGACAGGGGTACATTCTCCACAGCCCCGACTCTCTCCAGATTACCCACAGTTTAGGTAATCCCTGCTGTCCCATGCATGTACCACAAACTCAGTTAGGTTCAGATGGACAAACTCACCCTGCTGTGGGATTTGGTCTTAAAGATACTGTTTCAAAACTGACTGGCCTTCAACTTGATCCAATGTCTACTTACTGGCTCCATGGGGCTTCAGATTAGTCAAGTCTCTGGTGCTCACTGGCCAATCTTTCCTTTAGTGGCAGGTCTGGGAATCAAACTCTAGGGTTGTCTGCAGAGAACAGGGCTTAAACAGGACACTCACGGTTGCAGGGAGGACATACACCCAGAAAAGCCAGTGAAGTAGATGACTAGCTCCACAGGCCAACACCCACCTGCTGTGGGTGTCGACCTGCTGTGACTTGAGGGATGACCCCTGCCTTTCTTTTTTTTTTTTTTTTTGTAGAGACAGAGTCTCACTGTACCGCCCTCAGGTAGAGTGCCGTGGCGTCACACGGCTCACAGCAACCTCTTAACTCTTGGGCTTACGCGATTCTCTTGCCTCAGCCTCCCGAGCAGCTGGGACTACAGGCGCCCGCCACAACGCCCGGCTATTTTTTGGTTGCAGTTTGGCCGGGGCTGGGTTTGAACCCGCCACCCTCGGCATATGGGGCTGGCGCCCTACTCACTGAGCCACAGGCACCGCCCAGACCCCTGCCTTTCATTCTGGCACAGTCACTGAAGCTTTTTGTCAAAAATGTAAATGTTGGTGGCGCCCGTTGCTCAGTGGGTATGGCAACCAGCTACATACCCCGAGGCTGGCAGATTCGAACCCAGCCTGGGCCAGCTAAAAAAGCAACAATGACAACTGCAACAAAAAAATAATAGCCAGGCATTGTGGTGGGCACCTGTAGTCCCAGCTACTTGGGAGGCTGAGGCAAAGAGAATTGCTTAAGCCCAAGAGTTGGAGGTTGCTGTGAGCTGTGACGCCATAGCACTCTACACAGGGTGACAGCTTGAGACTCTGTCTCAAAAAGAAAATGTAAATGTTATTATTCATGTGCAACCCATTAGCAGTGAAACATCAGCATTACCACACCATCACTTTATCATGCTACCGGAGGAGGAAGGATCCAGAATATAGGAAGAAGAAAGAGAAGGAAGTCTTATAGGCAAAGACTTTTGTTTAAGAATTTTGCCTCAGGTCACAGCTTTGTGACACTATCTCTGGAAGGGAACACCGCATCCAGGAAGGGATCAGGAGGTGTCAATCCCATGTGGCTTGTCAGCCTTGCCCTGACGCTCTCGCTGAGCGGGAAGAACTGCTTGTCCTCCCCCCTTTACGGATGTCAGTCTGATCACTAAACTATCTCTGCAAAGCGCGAACAATGATTTTTTTTCCTTCAGATCACTTGGTACAAGGTTGAAATGATTTAAAGGGAATTCGTGAAAAGTAAGGGGGGAGAAAAATGAGAAATCAGAAAATGCAGACAACTGTTTTCCTAATGCAATGAATACACCCCTTTCTGCAGGTGGGAAGGGCCCTGCTTGTTGAGATATTTTCCAAATGTCCTCAGGATATGAGATGACTGTTCCGTAAAATGTATATCAAATACCAGAAGTGTCTTTTTCTTTTTCTCCGATGTAAGTTTCATTATGTTATGCTATAACCTATTTGCACAAAGCAAAACACTTTAATAAATAATAAAAGTTGGAATATAGATTATAGTCAGCTTTCTAATTTCATGTGTTTTCATTGAAGCTACACATTCTGATCAAGCATATCTAATATACAGTAGAAGCTTCATAGCTGACCACTTCTCTACATTGACCACCTCCATATATTGACCAGTTTGTTACAGTCCTTCATGTGGTCAACTTACAGAGTTTCTACTATATTTGTTGAAACTACCTGGAAGCTGGGAACAGAGACCTCATCTGGACCCTAAACAGAGGGAACGTTCTGTTGCTCACAGCAGTGAGTTCTTCTGGCGTGGGGCTCCCCTACCATGTAGGCAAAGCTGAACTCAGCCTGCAGCCCAGGCACTGTTTTTAAGGGCTCAGTGAGATTTATATCTGGGACTAGTCTCTCTACTTCAGTGTTTTCTGTAAGTATTTTTTTTTTGTAGAGACAGGGTCTCACTTTATGGCCCTTGGTAGAGTGCCGTGGCCTCACACAGCTCACAGCAAAATCCAACTCCTGGGCTTAAGCAATCCTCTTGCCTCAGCCTCCCGAGCAGCTGGGACTACAGGTGCCCGCCACAACGCCTAGCTATACTTCAGTGTTTTCTAAAGAATTTTTTGCAATTACAAAGTAGCCACTAGCTAGCTACATGTGGCTTCTGGACACTTACAAGGTAACTAAGGAATGAGTTGGGTTTTGTTTTTTTTCTTTTTCCTTTTGAGACAGAGTATCACTTTGTTGCCCTCAGTAGAGTGCGATGGCATCACAGCTCACAGCAACGTCAAACTCCTGGGCTCAAGCAATTATCTTGCCTCAGCCTCCTGAGTAGCTGGGACTACAGGTGCCCACCACAATGCCCAGCTATTTTTAGAGACAGGGGTCTTGCTCTTGCTCAGGCTGGTCTCGAACTTGTGAGCTCAGGCAATCCACCTGCCTCAGCCTCCCAGAGTGGAGGAATGAATTTTTAATTTCTTTTAAATGTGATCACATTTTGTGCTTATTTTTTGAGACAGTGTCTCACTTTGTCTCCCAGGCTGGAGTGTAGCAGCATCAGCCTAGCTCACTGCAAACTCCAACTCCCCAACTCCTGGGCTCAAGTGATCCTCCTGTAGCAGGGACTACACATGCACATCCCAAGCCTGGGTTGACTAATATAAACTACAGAGCCAGACGTGCTAGCAGCTACTGCATCAGATAGCGCAGCCCTGGTGAATGGCCGCCCCAGCACCTGAGCTGTCTGGCTCCACCTTCAGCCTGCCCCCTCCCACCCCCACCTCCCACCTCCCCACACACACACACCCCTCACTCCAGCTGCCCAGGCTGAAAGAACAGTGCAGGCTGTATCTCTCCTTTAAACCCTGCCTTGTTTTCATCATATTTGCATGGCAGATTTATGTCTTTAACCTTTAACTGCTCCTTTAACCTACTGAGGGATCTGTTTCTCTCCAGTTTAGATGGTGGACTCTGCCCGCCCCCCAGGAGTTCTTTACTTGTCCCTTGTGGGTGCCTGGAGGCTGAGGAAAAGCTGCCTGACTGGAGCAGAGAAGTATCAAGGAAAAGGAATGTAGATGTGAGGCCCTCTGCTGAGAAAAACCCTGGAAAATTACAGAGCAGAGAAGTGAAGAAGGTAGCAGACAGTGAAGGAAGGCTGAGTGATTTAATGTCTAGAAAAGCTGGGTTTGGGTTCTCTTAACTATGAAAAAGGGTCTTAATATTTCAGAGCCTCAATTTCTTTGTCTGTAAATTGAGGAAACATCCAGTAGTATCAGTAAGGGTTCTCCAGAGAATCAGAACCCACTGATTTAGATAGAGGTATAATATAGAGAGAAGGGGATATTATATACAGAGAGAGGGAGAGCCAGAGAGAGCTACAGATGAAGGCTGAGGTTTAAGGAATTGGCTTTCACCATTATGGGGACTGAATCTGTAGGGTGGGCCAGCAGGCTGGAGATCGTGGAAGAGCCCAAGTGGTAGGTTGAGTCCAAAGGCTGCTCCTGGCAAAATTCCTTCTTGCTCACAGAGGTCAGTCTTTTGCTCCATTCAGGCCTTCAGCAGACTGGATGAAGCCCCCCCATATCATGGAGAACACTCCCACTCACTCAAAGCTCACTGATTTAATGTTAATTTCATCCAAATATCTCCTCACATAAACAAGGAGAATAGTGTTTGACCACATAGCTGGGCACCCTATGCCCCAGCCAAGTGGACACATAAAATTAACCATCACACCATCCTATCGTGAAGGTCACATTCATTTACATATTTGAGAGAACATGTTTTGGGACTATCAAGAGCTATAGGAAGGCGAAAACCAACAGGTAGGGCGGCGCCTGTGGCTCAAGGAGTAGGGCGCCGGTCCCATATGCCGGAGGTGGCGGGTTCAAACCCAGCCCCAGCCAAAAAAAACAAAAAAAAAAAGAAAACCAACAGGTATAGCAAAAAAGGCCCAACATCACTAATCATCAGTGAAAATGCAAATTAAAACCACCATGAGATATCACTCTGCACCTGTCAGAATGGCTATTATCAAAAATATGAAAGATATGTCTTGGCAAGGATACGGAGAAAGGGGACCCCTTCTCCCCTGCTATGGGAATGTAAAATAGTGCAGCCATCATGGAAAACGGCATGGGGGGTTCTCATAAAATTAAAAATAGAACTACCCTAAGATTCAGTGATCTCACTTCTGGGTATACAGCCAAAGGAAATGAAATCCGTATGTCAAAGAGATATCTGCACACCCACGTTTACTACGGAATCATTCACAATAGCCGAGATACAGAATCAGTCTACGTGTCTAATCAACAGATAAATGAATACAGAAAATATGCACAAAGGAATACTATTCAGCCTTAAAAAAATCAAATCCTGCCTTTTGCACAACATGGATGACCCCAGAGGACATTATGCTAAGTGAAATACGCCAGGCACAGAGAGAATAAACATCACATGATCTCACTCTTGGATCTAAAAGAGTTGAACCCAGGGCGGCGCCTGTGGCTCAAAGAGTAGGGCGTCGACCCCATATGCCTGAGGTGGAGGGTTCAAACCCAGCCCCGGCCAAAAATGCAAAAAATAAAAAATATATATAAAATAAAAAGAATGCAAAGAGTCAGGAGGAAAACAAGTGTATGCTCTAGAGGCAATAAACAGGACTGAGTGGGGAGGGTGAGCCTAGACCCTGGGGGGTTAGGTGAGGCGGGACAGTGTCACAATATCTCAGAGGATGGGGTCTTGCGTGAGTTTGTGGCCCAGGAAAGGGAAAGCAGTGGATTGGGTGACAACTTGAAGAAGTCACCCCCAAACTTGATGAGGAATGGGATGCAGTGAGGAGCAAGATAGAGAAGGGGACAGCTTCTGTGAGTGTGACAAAGTGCTCTGGACTCCTGGGGGTGATGTTGAGCTGTGGGAATGAGGGTGATGGCTTTGGTTGTGAACGTGTTGCGTTTTAAGTGGCAGCAAGGCCTTTAAAAGAATGTGCCCATGAAGAAAGGCTCCCGTCATTGACAGCTGTGAAGACTCTAAGATTTTATCCCAGTTATAAGCCAACGTGGTGGACTGCCGCAGCTTCGTGGATGCTGGCACAGGCCACAAGACCCTGAGTCAGAGACAAAGGCTTTGTCACTCACAGCAATACCAGTAGCCAAAGTATCAGCATTTCTCAAGCCCCAACTCCTACAGGACAACAGGAAAAGGGCCGAGTGAGTCCTGCATAAGCAGGAACTGATATGTTCCAAGGGAGGAGCCCTGAGCTCAGGACAGTCAAGTCCTTTATACCTGGGAGTTTATCTGGCTGTGCCCAGGGAGGCATTAACCATATTGTACCAGACAGAAACAAACCTGCCCTTTACTCCGAAGGGAGACCTACAAACGTCCTAGAAAAGGCAGTCTGGAGAAGAGGAGGCCCTGTCTCTGCAGAAACGCCAGCCCCATGGAGAACTGACCCTCAACACCAGTCTGGAGCTTTAAGAAGGGAAAATAACCGGCGATTTAGATTTGGGAGTCTTTGGCAAATGCCCAAACATAGGAATGGATTAGTATTCCTTAGAGTCCTTATCTATCAGGATCCCGGCCCAGAAAATGTATTCATCCCCACCGGTCCAAAACAAGAGTTTGTAATGAAGGGTTACAGAAGAGGGATGGCAGGGTGAGGGGACAGTGGGGATGCAGTGCACCCCTCAGTGGCTGCTAAAGACCTGGGCTGGTCACAGATAGCAGCCCCCATCACCTTGTCTGACCCCACAGCAGCCTTGCCATGGGGTACAATGCAATCCCTGATTTACAAATTGGGCGACCGTGCCCAGGATCACAGAGCTGCTCTTGTGCTTTCACAGGCCGAAATTTTTCTCCCATGCTGCAGTCTTCCCCAGAGAGGGGAGCACAGTAATGGACCTTGGGAAACATTCAAGGCGAAGAAACACATTCGCAGGCATCATTTCCTAACGGTGCTCACCCCATATGGATTCCCCCCACCCCTGGGGGAGAGAAGAGCACACAGCGGCTGGGATTGTCCCTTTGAATACTCACCAGGAGATGCCACACTCCTGATCTCTCTCTTTCTCTCCAGTGACACGCCATCACGCATCAAATGCAGTGAAAAGTACTTTAGTCTTATAAGGCCCTCTGGGATCTGGCCCCAGCAGGTCCCTCTCTGGGACCTAACTTCCTCATTTGCTCTTTCCCTAGGACACTCAATGAAACCCGATCTCTCTGTCCCCCCTTAAACATGCCAATCACAGGGCCCATCAGGTCCTTGACACTGGCTGGTCATTTTACTTGGAATTATTTTCCCCAGGTTCCATAGGGCTCGCTTCCTCCCTTTACCCAGGTTTCTACTAAAATATAAAAGATAGCCTTCCCCCAGGAAGCCTTCCCAGTCACTGTAGATGTAATATCTGCCCCCCTTCCTCAGTCCTCTCTCTCTCTCTCACATACACACCCCATCACTTCCTCACTTCCTTTATCACCACTTGGCAGTGTATTTATCTGTTCATCATCTTTCTTCAATACTAGCAAATAAGCTCCCCAAGGGTAGGAGCTTCCTTCTTTTCCACTGTCTCCAATGCCCACTTCAGTACCCAGCAAATACTAAGGGCACAAAAGAATTGCTGCTGAACGAATGAATGAATGGAACAATGGGGGGGGGAGTGTGTGAGAGGGCTCAGGAGATTCCAAACTGGGTATCCCAGCCGTCTCCTTCCTTGCTCTCCTGCCGCAGGCTGTGGCTGTGATACTCCAAATGTTGACTCCAGTGCCTCCCTGCAGAGTTTGGGTCTGTTAAATATTGCAGAGTCTCCCGGGCAGAGCAGATGCTGAATGTCAGGAGAAGGTTTGTCTCCAGAAACAAAAGCAGGAAACGCTCTCACCGCTTCCACCCTCCAGATGTCAGAGGGCTGCTGTCCGGCCTTTAGAGACCGATGCCTCGCCCCATTCCCTGGCTCCTTCCAGGGCTTTCTCAAGAAAAACAACTGTGCCTTCTGCCCCATGGTGCCTCCCCACATTTGCTTTCCTCTCCAGCCCTGCAGACACAGAGGCTGTGGGGGGCCAGAGGGACTTCCCTTCCTTTTTTTCCTGTATATGCAGAGTGAGAAAAGTCACCGAAGCCTCCTTCTGCACATTCGTGTTTGGGATGCTGGATGTGCTTGGAACATCAGGAGGACACCCAGAGATCTATTTTCCAAAGGAAAGCTCTTTCTTAGGAGAAATGACTTGAAAAAAGAAAAAGTCAGTGGTTCATGAGCACCGAGCTACGGTTCATGAGTTAATGAGCGCCAGCCACGTAATGGGAGCTTATATGTGTTTTGAAAGGATGAATCGTGTAAGATTGCCAACCTCGAGAGTCGGGGAGGGGGTAGCACGGAGGGGAGGAACTCAGTCAGAAAGCAGGTCACTCTTGCTTTGGGGCCACAGCCTGGAGCGACAGGGCTGCCTCTGAGTCAGCATCAGGGCACCCCCTCCCTCTGCTGCCTCCAAGGACACTGGATATTGAGTCTCAACACAGGGAACCTTAAACAGTAGAAGAGCTCTGAGAAGGTGTAATTACAGATTTTCCAGATCATTCACCACTGATGGTGATCTCTAAACACAAGAGAGGGAAGACTCTCTTGCAAAGTAGAGGGCCTGCTGGGATGCCGGCACCTAGGGAAGAAGGGGCAGTCAACGACAGCGCTGGCGGGCCATGGACGCAGAGCCAGAGACGGCCACATCAGAGCCCCAGCCCCAGCCCCGCATGACAGTGAGCAGGAGAACCCAGAGCAGGGACCCTGGGCAACAGGGACAGAGGCCCAGACAAGTTACTGTGGCCTCTGTGGATAAAACACAGGAAGACCATAGTCCACCTCCGTGCTCTGCAGCAGTGGAGACGTTGCCAAACCACAATGGGGGCCGCACAGCCTGTAGCTGAAGGTTAATCCCGGAGGTGCATAGAACAGTGGAGCAGCCCTGGGCAGGGAAGATGAGGACCCATTTCTAGTTTCAGCTCTGCCACTAACTCATGGTGTGCCTTGAGCAAACCACATTACCTCTTGGAATCTCATTTCTTGTCTGTAAAGTGAGATAATGTCACCTCCTCAGCGACTTGTGAGGACTATTCCAGACGCCCTGCACACAGACAGAATGGCCTGGCCTTCCCCACAGCCCCAGCACCAGCCTTGGTGGAGGTGACCTCTGCTCACCACACCTCACCTTGCTGAACTGTGCCTCTGGTGACATGATGAAGGACCCTCCAGACTCCTTAGCCAGGATGACGATGAGTGCCCCTCCCTCCCCGCTCTGTCCCTGAATCCCCAGCTGTGATTCTCACCAGGAACATGTGATATGGCCTTGAAGGCAGCAGAGGAGCCCGGGAGATGGTGCAGCCACTAGGCCTGGGGGCAGAGGTACGCTTCTTGTTGCAGGAAGACAAGGCCCAATGGAAAGGAACGAATACCCAAACACCGTGTTTAAAAGAGGAAGGACTGGTTTGGCATCTATGGCTCAAGCAGCTAAGGTGCCAGCCACATACACCTGAGCTGGCGGGTTTGAATCCAGCCAGGGCCCGCCAAACAACAATGACAGCTGCAACCAAAAAAATAGCCAGGCGTTGTGGCGGGGGCACCTGTAATCCCAGCTACTTGGGCAAGAGAATCGCTTGAGCCCAGAAGTTGGAGGTTGCTGTGAGCTGTGATGCCACAGCACTCTACCCAGGGCGATAGCCTGAGGCTCTGTCTCAAAAAAAAAAGAGGAAGGGCTTTATTCCAGCTGGCAGAACAACGGGCGCACCAGAGTCCAAAAAAGGCCGGGCTCCCCAACTGGCTCAGTCTTCTCCTTTTCATTCCCAGTCAAAATGTTCCAGCTCACAGGTACCTTTCTCACTGGTCAGTTTGAATCAAGCTAGAGAAGCAGCCTCCAGCTTTTACAGAACCGGGGCTTTCACAGAAGCAGAAGCAAGTGTTAGTTTCCAGGTCCCAGAAAGTTAAACTTCTACAAATTCCTAAGAGCTGAGTCACCACGGAAGGAACTTGCTGGTATATGCTTGGAGCCTTCTTGAGAAGACTTCTGTTCTCTTAGCCCTCACTTTTTCTGGGAATCCTCTCTCATCCTTGCTCCCAGGGAGTAGGCGAGGAATTTGGTGAGTCTACACAGCAGCCGGTCGGGATGAGGAGGGGAGGTGGGCGCTGCTCCCTTCCCTGAGCCACTCACCAAATTCCAGCAGTGGGCACCTGCTGTTTGTGCCAGTGTGTCCTTGGCTAGAATCTTCAAGGTCAGGGGTGCTCTAGGTGTTTTTTCCATGTCTGCATATGTGTGTTTACTTAGTGAGAAGCCCTGTAGAGGTTGGATTACAGAGGAGGCTGAGAGTGCCTCAAGGAATGCAGATGAGGTCCCACATCCCAAAGGGCACATCATTCCTCCTCCTGCCCCAAAGCCTAGAAGATCATAGAAGATTCTGTATCTACCAGAAAAGTCTTTGTGACAAAGCCAGTTCTCTGGCGGGAGGTCTGCTGTGGGAATTGCTTAGAACCCTTCTAAGATGGCCAGTAATTTTGGTATCTAGGGACTGAGGAGTTAGTTCCCCAGGACACAGGACTTCCAGGACAGTGCTGAGCACACCAGGATGAGCTGGTCTCCAGACCCTTGTGAGCTAGCTCTCAGTACCATGATGGATGACCTTGGCCCTCCAGGAAACTCTCCAACCTTCCACGGCAATGCTTCCACCAGCCTCTAGAGGAAAAAAGGGAAGGGCTATGCCCGCCTGTAGCCACCTGTCTTGGTTACAGGCAAAGGCATTCTTCCAGGGCAGGTCTCTTTTTTTTTTTTTTTTTTTTTTTTTATTGTTGGGGATTCATTGAGGGTACAATAAGCCAGGTTACACTGATTGCAATTGTTAGGTAAAGTCCCTCTTGCAATCATGTCTTGCCCCCATAAAGTGTGACACACACCAAGGCCCCACCCTCCTCCCTCCATCCCTCTTTCTGCTTTTCCTCCCCTCCCATAACCTTAACTGTCATTAATTGTCCTCATATCAAAATTGAGTACATAGGATTCATGCTTCTCCATTCTTGTGATGCTTTACTAAGAATAATGTCTTCCACGTCCATCCAGGTTAATACGAAGGATGTAAAGTCTCCATTTTTTTTTTAATGGCTGAATAGTATTCCATGGTATACATATACCACAGCTTGCTAATCCATTCCCAGGGCAGGTCTCTTTTTTTCTAGAAGCTGAGCTGCAATGAGGGATGAAGGCAGAATCCAAAGCCAGAAGAGAAACCAGATGAAGCCCCTGAGCCTTTTTTTTTAATTCCACCTGCTTTTTGACAAAGCTGAACCCAGTCCCTTAAAATATCCCTCCCCGGGTTCTGGGGGACCCTCTTTACCTGCTTGTCTGCTCTTATGAAGACAGTGGCGTCCTGCTGACAGCTTCAGCAGAAATATGTCTAATTCAGACACAGGAACAAGGAAGTTTCCTCCTCCCTAGGCCCTTGGTAAACAGATCTCCCCCCAGCAGGGGTCTTTCCCGGCCCCTCCTCAAAGGAGCTTAGGACCAGGGTGAGGAGGGGTATAGCTGCTTCAGTAAGAATTGGGTGTGCAAGGAATCATGACATCTCCTACTTTCGAAGTATCTTAAGCCTTTCTAAGTGCTCTTGTCCATACATTTTCTCTTTTGCGTCTCATGTCAATCCCAGGAGCTCCCAGGAGCCGGAGTAATTTGCTCAAGGTGACACAGCAGAGCTGTACCAAGGCCCAGATTCTGCCTGTCCGCTCTTCCTTCTGGCCTATTTTGCTTCATTCATGAACAGCATCACCTACCAAGGCCTGCCAGGTGCTAGATGGCCCAGGCATATGAGGAAGCATCACGCCACATTCTGATGAGGACCAAGCCACGGTGACAATGACCTGGGACGTGGCCCAGATCCCCCACCTCCAGAACCCCCACCTTAGACATCTAAGCCCAGCCGGAAGCCAGAGGAAACACCTTTTAGGACAGGCTGTATCTGCAGGGCAATCAGCAAGAGCTCAGCAGGTCTCTAAATACCTGTGTTCGTTCCAACAGATACCAAAATATAACAGAGGTGTCAACTCAGAGGTGTCAACTCTCTTTTAAGGCTGCATTTTCTATAGTTTCTCCAACTTAAAGAAGCTTTTGGCAACATCAGATCTTCTGAGTAATTTCCTGCCCAAGGAGAGGCTGCGAAGACCATAATTACATTCTAATGTTGAGCATGGAAATACCACCCTTCCTCCAAGACATTGTCACCAAGGGGGAGACACCTATCAGGGTAGTCAGTTCCAGGGACCAGGACCCTCCAGTCAGTTCCTGTGACCTTGTTTGAATTACTGAGTCAGAATAATTCTTATTCCAAAAGGAAGATGCAACCTTTGATAGTAGTCTGCAGCCGAGTCCCTGGGACTCAATCCACACATGCCAATCGCCATGGTTCATCCTCCTACAAGGGTGTGGCCTCGGGCCAGCAACTCCGTGCCTCTGCATCTGTGAAATGGGAATCCTGACAATGCCTGGAGGTGGTAACAGAATCCTCCTGAGGATTAGAGGAATGGAAAGAAGGCTACCTCTCTCCAGAGTGCTGGCTCACGGAAAGTGTCCCAACTATCTTGGCTGTTACTACTACCGGGTACCAAGAAGGCAGAGAAAGGTTCTCATCAGGACTTTCTGTGTGTCACTGTGACTAATTGTTATTTTTTATTTTAAACCATGAGACAAATGGCATTAATCCCTTTTGACAGAGGAGGAAATGGGCTTAGAGAGGTAATAGGGAGAGTGGGGGCAGGGCAGGGCCAGAGAGCCATGGGGACCATATGTAGACACACAGATCCTGCTGGAAGCCTCCCCCACTGCTCACTGTGGGAGGCTGCAGTTCTGGTGCCTCGTTGGCCTGCTCCAGGCCCAAGTCGCTGGGCGTCTGCCTTCCCTGACCTCTGCAGGCCTCCCCTCTCAGCACCTTCACACATCCCGCCCCACTTCCCTGAGAGTGCCTCTCCCTGCCACGCACCTGGCCAGCCCCTCCTCACTGGCCACCAGCCCATAGGATAACCGTGCACATTAGGAAAATTTGTCCACGTGAGTGCTCACAACAGTGCCACACAGGCCGGAGCTCAGACATTCCTCTGAGAGGCCCCCTGACCTGCTTCTCTAAACAGGGCCTCACTCGTCATTTGCCACAGCTCGGCTGTACATTTACACGTGTTTATCTATCAGGGCCCACCACTCCCCTGCACTCGATGAAGGTAGGAACTGAACCTGCTTTTTTACCAGCACTGGCACATACTGGATACTTACAAAATATTAATTACGTGGCAAATTGGATGGATAAAGGAAAGAAGAAAGGAATTAAAAGTAAGCAGTATGTCTAAGTTAACTAGGTGTCACCTGCCTGGATTCTGAGAACATCATTGATGAGGGTTAAAAGAATATTGCTGGTGATGTCACCAAAGGAACTCCAACCAGAAGAGCTGGATCTGCGTGGAGTGCTCAGTGTCACACTGAATTTCTGGAATAGTTACTGTACACGGGGAAAGGGGTGGAGACCTGCTCCACTTGCTCCCCACGACATTCTCAGGGAGGATCGCAGTCTCCCGCACATGCGGACACTTAATGCATGTTTGGTAAACGAATGAATGTTTCCAGCCGGTTTGGTTTCAAATCCGTCCTATTTCCATATTTAAGCTAAAATCTTATTTTGTTGATCATATCTTCACAGGAAAGCCATATTCAGTGGAAATTATCAGGAAGCTCCCTGAGAAGTGTGATGCTTAACATAGGTCAGGGCCTGAGTATTCAAACCTCACAATATTGAACTGGTATCTCTTCCTGCCACAGTCTCTTTAAAAGTAACGACACAGACCTGGCACCAGGGCTCATACCTGTAAACCCAGCACTCTGGGAGGCCAAGGTGAGTGGACTGCTTGAGCAAGAGCAAGACCCCGTGGCTACTAAAACTAGAAAACCAGGTAGCACCTGTGGCTCAGTGAGTAGGGCGCCGGCCCCATATACCAAGGGTGGAGGGTTCAAACCTGGCCCTGGCCAAACTGCAACAAAAAAACAGCCGGGCGTTGTGGCGAACGCCTGTAGTCCCAGCTACTTGGGAGGCTGAGGCAAGAGAATCGCCTAAGTTCAGGAGCTGGAGGTTTTTGCTGTGAGCTGTGTGATGCCACGGCACTCTACCATGGGTGATAAAATGAGACTCTGTCTCTACAAAAAAAAAACTAAAAACTAAAAAACCTACCCAGGCATTGTATTGGGCACCTGTAGTCTCAGCTACTCGGGAGACTGAGACAAGAGGATCACTTGAATCCAGGAGTTTGAGGTTACCTTGAGCTATGACACCACGCACTCTACCAAAGGCAATAATAAAAATAAATAAATAAATAAAAATAGTAACACAATGTACATAATAAATACAAATCATCTCCACCCCAGTCCAAAGTCTGCAATTTTAGCCATGCGTCTTTGGAAAAGTCTCTTCACCAGGCCTCACCTTATAAATGTGGATAATCAGGTGTGAGGCTTAAACTAGGCATCACCCAGCCCACAACAAGGCACCCTGATCGTAATTGTTCATACAGGAGGTGCCACTTCAGACGGAAGCTGTTTAAAGCTCAGAGAAGATTTTGCAGGAGAATTTCCCTGACATCATTCTATACACAGAAAACGTCAGGAAATTCCTTGAAATGCGCGGTCTCAATAAGCGTATTTCCTTTCAACCTCACTTCTACCTCAATCAACTATCCAGTTTGAGGTGGATCCTTATTGAAATTCTTAAAAAAAAAAAATTGGCAATAAGAATGTATATTGCAAAACAAAATGTGTTGCTTTTAAAGTGATTTTGGAGCCTCGGTAATTAGTCTAGCAAGTTCCAAAGATACATTCTGTAGTCATCCTTCAGTATTTGTTTCGTTTAGTAATCTGCCTTTCTTAAAAAAAAAAAAAAAATCAACTAGGGGAAAAACATCCGTTCTGTGGCTGCCTGGGACTGAAGGGCCCCCCCCAGGCCTTGCGGGGTTCTGTGTTATAAGAAACCTCCCTTGGATCCCACAATCTTTTTTCCTGCCAGGCTGCTCCTGGGTCACTTCTCAGCTCTGGTAGCTGCTGAAACAAGACAGATGCTGCTATATAAAATAACTCAAGAACATACCAAAGCCTGTTGCTTCCAGCACTTGGAAAATTTGACATTCAAATATGCAAATATTTTATGGCACGAAGAGAGAAAAAAAGAGAGAAGGAGCTGCAAAGTCACATTTGAAATAAAACATACTAGAGATGTAAGCAAACTGGAATTTACACTTCTGGATTATAATTAAACGGGTGTTATTATCAGAAAGAGCACAGAATTTGCGCTGATTTGCCACAAGGGTCTCTTGTCACTGCTGAAGTCATCGGACACGTCACTCAGTCTTTGGCACTTGTGTGATGACAAAGCTGAATTTGCAACCCTGGATACGAGCCCCACTCTCAGGCTGACCCAAAATGCATGTTGGCACATAGGGCACAAGGGGCGTGCAGCGAAGAAGTCAGAACGCTGTTGTCACCCCATTTTCCACAGTGCAATATTTATACCTCTTTAAAGATGGAGATTAAAATTCTGTCCATCACCAACTTTCACACCAACTTTTTTTTCTTTTTTGAGACAGAGTCCTACTCTGCTGCCCAGGCTAGAGTGCCTGGGGTCAGCCTAGCTCACAGCAACCTCAGACTCCTGAGTTCAAGTGATGCGCCTGCCTCAGCCTCCCGAGTAGCTGGGACTGCAGGCACCCACCGTGATGCCCAGCTAGTCTCTTTTTTCTTTTTTTTTTTGTTCTATTTTTAGTAGCAATGGGGTCTCACTATTGCTCAAGCTGGTCTCAAACTCCTGAGCTCAAGGGATGCTCCAAGACAGAGTTCTAGGATCACAGGCGTGAGCCTCAGCCATTCGTACAACTTTGCGTTAGTTTTCAGGGAGCTCTGGGGGGATGAACAAAGTCAGTCTTACAGTCTCAGGTGGTGAAGTAAAAAGAAAAATAAACCAGGCTTGGCACCCATAGCTCAGTGAGTAGGGCACCAGCCATATACACCGAGGCTGGCGGGTTCAAGCCCAGCCCGGGCCTGCTAAACAACAGTGACAAACGCAACCAAAAAATACCTGGACATTGTGGCAGGCTCCTATAGTCCCAACTCCTCGGGAGGCTGAGGCAAGAGAATCACTTAAGCTCAAGAGTTTGATGTTGCTATGAGCTGTGATGCCAGGGCACTCTACCAGGAGTGACATAGTGAGACTCCTTATCTCAAAAAAAAAAAAAAAGAAAAGAAAAACAAACCAGAGGTCCAACTCAATCTGGGTCAGACCATTAATTGCTAAGTTATTTTGATAAATTTAACCTTTTCGAGTCACTATCTCTCCATACATGCTAGTACAATTAGGCTAGAGCAGTGTTTTTCAAACTTTTTTAATCTCCCAGCACACTTGAACCTATAGTTAAACTTCCGTGGCATACTTAAATTATGTTGATCAAAAAAAAAAAAAAGAGGGCGGCGCCTGTGGCTCAAGGAGTAGGGCGCTGGTCCCATGTGCCGGAGGTGGTGGGTTCAAACCCAGCCCCGGCCAAAAACCACAAAAAAAAAAAAGAGTTAAAAAAGAATATACTTACTGTGCTTTGAATTTCTTTTGAAAATAATTTAATTAATGATCTTTACAAATTTCTGTGGCACACCAGTGGAAAATCACCAGTCTAGACAGTTCCAAAGTTGCCTTCCAGGTCTTGAAGTCTATGAGACATTGTAGGGGAAAGATTAGACTCAAACAGATCTGAGTTTAAATTATGGTTTCACGCCCAGGTGCAGTGGCTCATGCCTATAACCCTAACACTCTGGGAGGCCAAGGTGGGTGGATTGCTTGAGCTCAGAAGTTTGAGACCAGCCTGAGCAAGAGTGAGGTCTCATCGCTACTAAAAATAGAAAATCTAGCTGTGTTAGGTGCCTGGAGTCCCAGCTACTTGGGAGGCTGAGGCAGGAGGATGAGCTATGAGGTTTCTATGAGCTATGATGACACCACAGCACTCAACCCAGGAGGATAGAGTAAGACTCTATTTCAAAAAAATAATATATAAACAAATAAAGTTATGGTCTCATTATTTACCAGCTTTGTGAACTTGGGCAAGTTGCTTAATATCTCAGAGCCCTGGTTTCTTGTGCGTAAAACAGAAATGGTAATGGTTCTTATTTCACAAGGGTCCTGTGACGTTTAAGTGCAATTATGTCAGTAAAACATTTGACACAGGGTAAATTCTGGTTTTACGTCCTAGTTCTTACCATTTCTTTCTTCTCTTTTGTGACAGAAGCTACAGAATACCACTAATCCTGATGAGAAGGTTAATATCCTAGATTATTAACCTCATCAATGCTATGTTCTAGCCAACCAGGATAAAACCAGAAGGTCTAAACACAGGCCCAGCCAAACATGGGACTAGTCACTTACCTGAAAGACCTTGCCTACTTATACTTGAACATCTCCTGGTTCCAGATGCACTTCTGAGCATGCCCTGCCATCATCAGGTGACATGTGTCTAGTGAACCGCAGTTATTTTTAATTTAAATCTAGTGATTCAGGTTGAACTTCAGTATCTGACTCCTCCTCCCCCCATAATTCACAGAAAAGTGTCCAGAAATGAGTTTTAAGTGTATCAGTTAACACTATCCCCCCTTACCTGACATAGATATTGACATTCATTGATTTGCTGAACTAAACCAGTTGATTCCGCTGCTATTTGTGCCTTTTTTTTTTTGCAGTTTTTGGCTGGGGCTGGGTTTGAACCTGCCACCTCTGGCATATGGGGCCAGCGCCCTACTCTTTTGAGCCACAAGTGCTGCCCTGTGCCATATTTTTTAATATTGAGACTTACCACGCCCCAGGTGGGATACTAGGCACTCAATAAACAAACATTTCTTTGCTTTGTTAGGATGAGGGAGCCCTACTTTACGGCCAGGTGTGGCTGCATTAAAAAAAAACATTATCAGGAAGAACATAATGAAAGAAGGCCACCTAGAGAAACTAGAAAGCACGCATCATTAGTTATCTATGGCTGTTCAACAAGTTACCCCAAACTTAGTGGTTTAAAACAATACACACTATTTCACACAGTCTGTAGGACTCAGAAATAACCTGGGAGCAGCTTAGCTAGATGGTTCTGGATCAGTGAGGGCCACAAAAATTGCAGATGACAGGAGGCCAGGATCCTCGGGGTATAGGGGTTGGCCACATACATGTCATTGGATCGAAAAAGAAGTCCGACTTTGGGCCATGGAGGGGACATTGGGCAGCAATTCTAACCAAAAATAAAGAGAGCGGGCAGCACCTGTGGTCCAGTGAGGAGGACGCTGGCCCCATATACTGAGGGTGGCGGGTTCAAACCCAGCCCCGGCCAAACTGCAGCAAAAAATTAGCCAGGTGTTGTGGCAGGCGCCAGTAGTCCCAACTACTCAGGAGGCTGAAACAAGAGAATTGCCTAAGCCCAAGAACTGGAGGTTGCTGTGAGCTGTGATGCCACAGCACTCTACCGTGGGCAACAAGTGAGACTCTATCAAAAAAATAATAATAATAAAAATAAAAAGAGAGGAAGAAACAAAGATATCACAGTGAAGATCAGAAAAGAAGTAGAAACTGTCCAATGACCCTGTTAAGAAGGTGGGCAGAGGGTCTGGCCACTGGAAGTCTGACCCCAGCGCACAGAGTGAAGACAGGGAAGAGCCTGGGAAGGCTCAGAAGCTGTGGATTCCAGAAGGACTGGTACTAGCCCTCTGGGAGAGTAGAGGGCTTGGGCTGGGGGAGGCATAGTAAATGCAGCTGAATCATCTCCAAGACAGCCTCCTGCTCCAGTACTTGAGGGTGCAAAGGGGTGGACGGATTGGCAATTGGTGTGTGACATGCACCATCTTCCAGGACACTCAGCTTGTGGCTCTTTTTTCATCAAAGAGAACAATTCAACTGTTGCATTTGGTCCAGCCTTCACTCTTGTCTTCTTTCCCTTGGACCTTTGATCAAGAAGTTTAACCTAGGGCGGCGCCTGTGGCTCAGTGAGTAGGGCGCCAGCCCCATATGCCGAGGGTGGTGGGTTCAAACCCAGCCCCAGCCAAACTGAAACCAAAAAATAGCCGGGCGTTGTGGCGGGCGCCTGTAGTCCCAGCTGCTCGGGAGGCTGAGGCAAGAGAATCGCGTAAGCCCAAGAGTTAGAGGTTGCTGTGAGCCGTGTGACACCACGGCACTCTACCCGAGGGCGGTACAGTGAGATTCTGTCTCTACAAAAAAAAAAAAAAAAAGAAGAAGTTTAACCTAGACATAAGTCTTGGAGTGGCCATGCAACTGGGTGTGGCTGGGATTATTTTATACTTTGGTAATTTACATCTTAGTATTGTAATTTAAAAATAAAAACAGAAGGCCTGGGCCAAGCATTGGCTCATGCCTATAATCCCAGCACTCTGGAAGGCCAAGGCAGATTGCTTCAGCTTAGGAGTTCAAGACCAGTCTAAGCAAGAGTGGGACCCCATCTCTAAAACTAGCTGGGCATTGTGGTGGACGCCTAGTCCCTGCTACTTGGCAGCCTGAGGCAAGAGGATTGCTTGAGTCCAAGAGTTTGAGGTTACTGTGACCTATGACTCTGCAACACTCTACCCAGGGTGACAGACAAAAATAAAAATAAAAAATAAAATAGGGCAATTCCCGTAGCTTAGTGGTCAGGGCGCCAGCCACATACACCAAGGCTGGCAGGTTCAAACCCAGCCCAGGCCAGCTAAAACAACAATGACAATTGCAACAAAAAAAATAGCCAGGTGTTGTGGTGGGCACTTGTAGTCCCTGCTACTTGGGAGGCTGAGGCAAGAGAATCACTTAAACCCAAGAGTTTCAGGTTGCTGTGAGCTGTAACGCCACAGCACTCTACCCAGGGCAACAGCTAGAGACCCTGTCTCAAAATACAAAACAATACCCATGAAGGCTATGTTAACCAGTTTGATTAAAATATTTCAAATTGTATATAAAACCAGCACATTGTACCCCATGACTGTATTAATGTACACAGCTATGATTTAATAAAATAAAATAATAAAAAGAATACAATGCAACAAAATAAAATAAAAATAGAATGAACCCAAATTATGTTTCAAAGTGTTATTCCAAAATTAGCTGAGCATTGTTCTGGATGCCTATAGTCCCAGCTACTAGAGAGGCTGAGGCATGAAGATTGCTTGAGCCCTAGAGTTGGAGGTTGCTGTGAGCTATGATGACCCCAGGGCACTCTACCCAGGGTGACAGAGTGAGACTCTCTCTCCCAAAAAAAAACAAAGTGTTATTCCATAAGCCACCATTCTAAGGCTCCCAGTGTTGCACTAAGCAGATAAATGTGGTTTCCTGAGGCTCTATTCCTTGCCTGGGGCATGACCTTGAGGGCGTGCCTGCTGGCTATTTACAGGTGCTGGGTAGCACTACAGCCTCTTCCCCAAGTAAATGCAGCTAAAGCAGCCCCTGAGTTGCCAAAGTTTTGTTGCCAAAGGGGCAGTGATCTTGTCCAGAGTGCCCCTTTGGCAACAAAGCTTGAGCCATCCTCTTCTCTTCCCTTCCTGGCAGGCTCTGAAGATCCCACGTGGAAGGTGAGGCAGGTGACGCAGGTCTGGAAAACCTGACTAGTGATGAGAGCTCTTTCAGGGCTGACAGCACAGAGCTGGTGTGGTCCCTGGGGGCCCCCAGCACTGGGGGAAGTGAGTCTGATCCCAGAGATCCGGGGGCTGTGCTGATGCCGTTGACTCTGGTGAATAATAAAATCAGGGCAGATCTGCTCAGAACCACCTGGCCGTGTCCCTCTGGGGAGAACACAGGGCAGAGACATTGCCAGCTGTGAGATGGAAGGACAGTCAGGCCCCTGTGGCCTGTGAGAATGACGTCATCTAGGCAGCATCTGGGACCCTGGGGGAGGGTTATTCCACTGGCTTCAACAGCCTTCAGTGCTCAAGGTCAGGACCTCATGAGGATGAAGCAAACTTGGCCCAAAATGCACTATGTGAACAGCAGAGCTGCCAAGGGTGAGCTGACATGCAAATACTCAGGGCAAAGATAATAGCATTTCCCCCAAGCCCTTGACTCAGCAGAAAGGCAGTTCACCCTTCTCATCAGTCAGGAGCTCCCGAGTGGCCCAGAGAAGCCCACAGCCCTACAGTGGGGAGGACGGCTGTGAGACCTCCCAGACGGCCTGAGCCTCTGGGCCCCTCCCCTTCCACAATATCCACACCCAAGATGGACTCAGGCACACCCTCCATCATCTTACTCTTCCTGCGGCTACAAGAAGGCCAAGCTCTATTTCAGCTGTTTTGCGTAAATTTTGTCATATCTAGGTTCATATCTTGCCTTGTTTTAGAGGCTTCTTGTCCCTAATATATATTCTTTGCTTCTTCCAGCACAAAGCTCAAAAAAAGAGGAATCTGCATATTTCCCCCCTTTAACAGGGGAGGAGGGAGACCTGAGGCCCTCTTCCCTTTCCTAACAGCCTAGCCAAGGGCACCCCGACAAAGGGCTTGCATGTATAAACACATGCACACACTTACATATGCACGCCCACATACTCTAAGAAAATGCAGATGAGAGAATGTATGTTAGGTGACCATGTCAGCACACCCTAGCTATCCAACGTTTATTCATCTGCTAGCTGGGCGTTGTGGCGGGCGCCTGTAGTCCCAGCTACTTGGGAGGCTGAGGCAAGAGAATCAATTGAGCCCAAGCGTTTGAGGCTGCTGTGAGTTATGACGCCACCGCACTGTATCCAGAGCGACAAAGTGAGACTGTCTCAACCAAAAAAATAATCATAATAGGGCGGCGCCTGTGGCTCAGTGAGTAGGGCGCCGGTCCCATATGCCGGAGGTGGCGGGTTCAAACCCAGCCCCGGCCAAAAACCACACACACACACAAAAAAAAAATAATCATAATAATAACAAGTTATCTGGTAATAGTAGTTGCTGTGCTTGTTGCTGTTTAACTTAGGGCAGGATAGGAAGACAGGAACAGAGTGAGCTGCTGCTCTGGTTACACACTGCTACGTAATGTTGCTCATATTATCCTACAAATGAGCTGCTAAAAACAACAAGTTTTGTTTGTTTGTTTTAATTACAACTCTGTGGTCAGAGAAGGGAGGGAAGGCAGGGTTCATCTGGGCAGCTCTCACTTGGCACCTCTGGTGCAGTTGCATTCAGACGTTGACTGACACTGCAGTCGCGGAAGGCTCATCCTGGCTGCATCTCCAAGAGGACTGGCTCACACAGCTCACAGTGCCTGCTGCCTTAGCTGAAAGCTCACGTAGATCTCCTGATCCCTACTGAGTACCTGCACATGACCTCCTCATTGGGTCTGGGCTTCCCCAGAACATGGTGACCCCAAGTCTGCAAAGGTCAGTGTCCCAGCAGGCAAGGCAGAAGCTGCATTGTTTTTGGCGACCCGGGTTTGGAAGTCATCTAGGGCTGCTTCCCCATCATCTGCGGAACAACGCAGGCACAAAGCTGCCCAAATTCAACAGACAGAGAGGTAGAATTTATAGGCATCTTTTAGTGCTCATTTTGCCGATGAACATGAAGGCAGCAAGTGAATTCTGAAACGATTCCTCCAGCATTGTAGGCAGCCGTGCATAGTGGCTAAGAGTTTTGTGTGGGCTCCAGTTCTGACTCCATCATTTATTGGCTGCACATCCTTGGACGTCACTTACATCTCTTGGATTTCTCGTTTGTAAGCTGGAGATGATAATAGTACTACCTTCCCTGGGCTCTGTTGGAAGGAGAGTGTGATCCACGGTAAAGAAGCTCAGTGAATGTTAGCTTTTAGGGTTGCTTCCATGCAGGTTTACACGGAACCCCTTGGTCTTGGGCTCTGGTTGTGTCACTCCTGACATCAACCCCAGACATCTTCATGCTTCCTGTGGAGATCTGTGCCTCCTTCCCGAGATCTGTGCCATCTGACTGCCTCCAGGGAGGGCAGACCTAGGGACAGACGTGATAGTGGATGAGCACTTGAGTTGGAGTCATCAGGTGATGCTGAGTCTAAATTCTAATTCTGCCTCTTGTTGAGGGAGTTGGCATAACCTGGGTATTCTCTGAGATGCAGTTTCTTCATCCGTCAAGAGGCGGGAAAGGGGCCGAAGATGTCCAACAAGAAAGTGCTGATGAAAACCCTCAGCAGTGCCTGGCATTTCCTGGGATTTGAAATTCATTTGGTATTTTTGTTTAGTTTTCAGAAGCAAGAAAACATGAGTCTCTGAGAAGGTGGCCAAAGAAGCTCAGAGGCAGCAGCAATAAACAACTCAATTAAATCATCCGTCCTCTTTGGCCAAGAACAAGGAAGCCTGGAGTCTGGTGGAGGAGGAAGTGGCGATTCTCTCCCTTCCTGCCTCCTCTGCACAGTCCTGCCCAGCTCCCTGCTCTGTGTGAGCTCTGGAGCTGACGCCACCCCAGCCTCCCCCTGCTGGAACCCGGGGGAAAGACCAGCCACAGTAGCCCACGATCTGTCTGGACTCTGGGCATCTCCAACCCTTCCGAGTCTCCCCAGTGGCTGGCTTTTTCACCGTGGCCCCTTGGGCCCAGTGACTGCAGGCTGGGATTGCACGAGACTCTGCTCCCTTACCGAGTCATGGCTCAGCCGCTCTAATACTTATCAGAGAACAAAACTTCAGCAAAGGAGCCAGACCCTTGGTGGGGGCAGGCTCTGTCCTTCCCCATAGTTTGCTCCCTGCCTTGTGCCTACTTTGTGTCAAAGAGCCTCATCCTCTGCCTTCTCTTTCTCCACCATATCATTCATTCATTCGTGCAACCAGTATTTATTAAATATCTCCTGTGCACAAAACACACAAAAACCACTGCTCTACTGGCCTGTATTTTCTAGCAGGGGGGAGGCTTCCCTGCCTCCCAAAGGGATCTCCCCGAGCTCCTTCCTCAGACAAAAACTCTAGAAGACAGCGTCCCCACATGGGCCAGGCAGGGGATTGCAGAGGACAAGAGTCTGGTAAAAGCCCAGTGAGGGTTTATGGTTATGGACACAGCACAGTGAAATGAGGTTCACAGGTGCCCCAGCGGGAAGTCAGATCTCCAAGGTACAGACAGCTCCTGAATGTGTCAAAAACAAGACCAGAGTAGGATGGAGCCCAGTGGTTGGGGAGAAATGCACCAGGTCTGACCAGCGACCTTGGGAAGGAGAGTCAAGAGAAGGTGGGATCCAGAGACAATTATTCTTTCTCTCTCTCAGGATTTAGGACCCACACGAAACATAATGCCAGCGGCAGTGGAGATGGAGACCGAGTGCTGTTCTCCCATGGGGGCTCTATAAACTGTCCAGCCCACGGATCTTTCAATCGAGGAGGCAGCTCTGCGATCTCAAGGCACAGGTGGTCACTGAACTCAGGGCCACTGGAGCAAGGGTCCTTCACTCTCACCTCCCTGGAAATGGGATTCTGGGGACCACAAGTATATCCTGGCTCTGGGAAAAGCGAGCTGCTTCAACTGCCCTAGACTCCAGCCACCAATAAACTTACCATTTCTCCACCCACAAAATGTGAGGCTCTCCGGAGTTCCTGGATAAAGCAGAGCTTATGTACTGCCAAGTGAACTTGTGTGTCAGCTTATTAAAAATGACTGTATATACCACACACACGGGCTGTTTCCATAAGGCGCTCAAAATGAAAATTAGACAAATGAGTCAAAGCTGAAAGAAATGAAAACAGGTATCTTAAATGTTTGACAAATTGCCCAAAAGTTCATCAATAGCACTTGGTTCTCTTGAGTCACTGCGTGACCTCTAGCTCTACCCATCTCTCACGAATCACTGTCCATGGCAAGATTCCACAACTGGAAGGTCGCACAGATATGCACTTCTGTTCTCTAAAAGGAAAAGACTTTGAAAATACTCTAGGGTACAGGAGAAGAAGAGTTTTCTGAGAGAACAGCCAGGGACAGATTAACCAAATTACATGGGGGTGACAAACACACTTACCTTGATCTTGCATAATATGAATACTTAATACCTTGTTTTACTTTTTAAAATTTTGCTCTTTGTGTCCTGTGGATGGTTGCCTGGACCCTGTTGTCTGTCTTTAGACTTGACCCCTCAAAGACACGTCTCTGTCTGAAATAATTAACTTTTATTTTAAAACATGAACAAGTAGGCAATTTCATCTGCTTCCAGTCAATGTAGAGAACGTGACCCTAGGTGTACCCTCAAGAAGAAAGTAAGACCGTTCCCTGCTCACCACTCCTCTCTGAGACGCACCTGATGGGAGAGGCTTACGGCATTGGGGCAGAAAAATTCTAAGAAGTGGCTCCCCCTGCCTGAACAGCGAGAGCCTCAGCATTACTGGACTTGCCCATGGAAGTCCCAGAAGAGAGGGAGGGAATGTTCCCATGGTTGTTCCTCATAATTAAGAACAAAAGGTTATTACTGGACAAAGGCACATCGTATTTGTTAGGGACACATGATTAAGTGTTAACAGAAGAAGAATCCTGAAACCCCATAGACAGGGAACCCAGAAACTGATAAATCCAGTTACTATTGTTACAAAGGGCAACAGCGACTCATGAGAAGGCCTTCAATGAGCAGGGATTGCAGAGATGTTGGCCAAAGGATACAAAATTTCAAGTAGGAGGAAAAAACTCCAGCTCTATTCTGGAACATGGTGACTACAGTTAATAACAATGAATTGGAAATTGCTAAGAATAGATGTTAGGTGTTCTCACCACAAAAATGCTAAATATAAAAGGTGATACGTATATTCATTAGCTCAGTTCAGCCATCCCACACTATACATATACATCAAGACATCACGTACAGATAATTGTATTAAAATTAAATTAAAAATAATTCTTTTTTTAAAATTAAAGTTAAGAAAGGAAGGGCGTGGAATATTTATGGAAGAAGTATAACATTTGTTCTCAATGGCCAATATTACGACATTTAAAAATGCAATAATAGGGCGGCACCTGTGGCTCAGTCGGTAAAGGCGCTGGCCCCATATACCGAGGGTGGCGGGTTCAAACCCGGCCCCGGCTGAACTGCAACCAAAAAAGAGCTGGGCGTTGTGGAGGGCGCCTGTAGTCCCAGCTACTCGGGAGGCTGAGGCAAGAGAATCGCTGAAGCCCAGGAGTTGGAGGTTGCTGTGAGCTGTGTGAGGTTACGGCACTCTACTGAGGGCTATAAAGTGAGACTCTGTCTCAAAAAAAAAAAAAAATAAATAAATAAATAAATAAATAAAATAAAAATGCAATAATAAATGGCACTCCATTAGTCTAGAATGTTCAGTTCATCTTTCAAACATGACTTTCTCCTCAGAAGTATGAAAAAACAATTTATGCATAAATGCAAACTTTTCCAAGAAGTGAGTACATTCTTGCACTTATCAGTCTAGGGCACATGATAGGTGCTCATTAGACATACTTGCTGTGCTGTTGAACTGGATTGAGTAAAAAATAAAACCAAGAGTCAGGGGTATCCGTTCCTCCCAACTATATCCAGCTGATCATGGCTCAGCCACCTGGGGCAGGAGCTGTGCTGGGCACTGCAGTCTGGCTCCTGTGCTGAGTCTCACACCTTCCAAGGAGACCTCACACCCATCTCTGAATTTCTTCTTGATCCAGACTGTTCCATGGGTATTTTTAGCCTTTCTTCTTGGCAGCTTCACAAACGCTTTTCAAGATGCTATGGGCACGTATTGAAAATTACATGGTAGAAATTGGGGGGGGCTCCCCTGAAATCTACCCATTGCACATTTATCCTATAAGCCCCATGTATGAGGGTCCCTGTCTTGTTCTCTGTCCCAGATTTTCCCTATGACATTCTTGGGTGCCAGAGCCTAGGCTAAATGTAGCCTAATAAATCACTATAACTTTGGCATGAAAAGGGAAAGCTTTTAACGATATTACGTTTTTGGTCATTAAGCAAAGAGTCTTTACTCCAAAGGACTGACCTTTACTTGACGTTAGGAGGCTGAGCATCTATATGGTGTATAAGCTTGGAAGTTTTAATGCTTCAACCAGAGAATGCCGGATGAGAGGAGAGAAAGGAAACCCAGGCAGATTTGCCTATTTGACATCTGTGGAAAGATACGTGTGCGTGAAGATCCCTTTCTTCTCCCTTCACTGAAGAAGTTCAGGAAATACAGCCGGAAGACGAGTGAAGTTAGGTGGCAAGAAGACTTGATGGATTTAGAAAAGTCATGTCTTAAGGGATTGAAAGATACTAGTGACCTCTTACATGCCGGGCTTAAAAAATATATTCCCTTATGATATGTTTAGGAAGAGGACAGGGGACTCAGAAGCTAATAGACCTACAGTGCAGGAGAGATAAACTAAAGGTGAGCTGGGGGTCCTGGGAAGAACACTGCAGGACGGGTAACTTTAAGAAGCAAGTCGCGGCTCGGTGCCTGTGGCTCAAGCAGCTAAGGTGCCAGCCACATACACCTGAGCTGGCGGGTTCGAATCTGTTGTTTGACAGGCCTGCAACCAAAAAATATCCCTGTGTTGTGGCGGGCGCCTGTAGTCCCAGCTACTTGGGAGGCAGAAGCAAGAGAATCGCTTGAGCCCAGGAGTTGGTGGTTGCTGTGAGCTGTGATGCCACAGCACTCTACCCAGGGCGACAGCTTGAGGCTCTGTGTAAAAAAAAAAAAAAAGAAGAAGAAGCAAGTCCACACATCCCGACCTCTGTTTCCTTTTCTGTTAGATGAAGGGGTTCAGGTGAGCATCTTCAGGACCCTTTCAAGCTGTGACATCGCATAATTCTACAGGTCTCGTCAGCTGGTGAAGAACACAATTGCACATGGGGAATCCCGGGGTTTGTAAGTTTACACTGCAGGGTAACTAACAGCTCAAGTTTCTCAGTTAACTTGGGGTGGGCTCTTAGACAAAACTGATGCCACGAGAACAGATTATCGCCTGAGCAGAACACAGGGTCACAGCAAACCCCTTCTTCAAATTAAATGGAGACCTTTCCGTTTGGTGGGGCTGAAAGGAGACAGAGAGAAGAATGAAGAAGAACCAAGACCTTTTGAGGAAGCACCACTGTGTGGGGACTTGGAGGACAGGGGAGAGGACTTGGATATTTGTCCACAGAAGAGAGGAGGTTAGGTCTCAGGTATACATGGCTATTCCTGCATATTCATAATCGTGCATGTAGATTATTCAAAAGGTGAACTGGGAGACACTGGCACTGATGCTCCGATCTTTTGTGGCCCTTTTAGTAGACGCAAAGCAGATGACAGGGAGGGCAGACTCATCTGCCCCCTCACAGTGATGGATGTGAGTGCGGCCGTAGCATGGCAGCCTCTTCCCACAGCTGATCCCTACTCAGAGACTTGTTGCAACTACCTGGGAAAACCACTATCAAATATATCAGTATTGGCTGGAGCCCCACAGCCTGGCCAGAAAGTGCTGTGATTGGGTACCAGATGCATGCCTACCCTCGCTTAGGAAAACTCAGCTTCACGTGTGAAATGACATTAATATCTGCCTCTTCCCAGAGGGTGGTAATATGATCAAATAAGTGGATGTTTATGAGGCTTCTCGAAGTGCAACAAGCTCCACCTGAGTGCGCGCTGTTATTACGACTGACCCTTCTGCTGGGTGTGCGGCTGTCATCCTAGACTTATTAATATTTGCCACACAAAGACATCTCTGCGCTCGCCACCTGGAACACACATCTTGCATCTGTTTTATTGGTTGCTGTCTTGTTCCCTTCCTTGCTTAAAAAAAATATCTTTTTTTCAATATGGATGCCTCTGAACTTCCCTCTCTCTTGACTGTTATTTCAGCAGCTCTGCTGTTTAGCTCCCCGGTGTCACAGCAGACGGTTGGTGGGAAGCCATGCTAAGCACTGTCACATCAGAATCCGGGCCTGGCTTCACAGAGGGGAGAAAGCAGTCTTCAGAGTTCATCGAAGTTTCACTGCTTTGCAGGGAGCTCCCTTTGGTGAAAGAAAAGAAAGGACCATTGACCCCACCACTTCCCATATCAATGCACACAACAGGTGCCTAAGAGGGAGCCCGGTGGTCCTTCGTCACCAGCATGGCATGGCTGTGGCCATCCTGCCTTCACGGGGTTGGGGGGTCGGAGACACCAGCAATAGGAGTTCAGGTGTGTCTGTTCCTGCTCTAGAACCCACACAACCCTGCCTGTCCTCCCGTTAGGGTGTCCGCACAGTGTTCACAGAGTGATGTATGTTCTTCTCGACACATTAAACTTGGTAAAACAAAACAAAGCCAGCTCTCTTTTGGGAAGCTGGATGATATGTGGACTGCGTGGCCTGGGTGAGGGATCAACCCGGGCTCCATGCCTGGCTCTGCCTCTTCCTGGCCCTGTGCCTGTGAACAGCGCCCTTCTCCTCAGCCTCCTGATCCACAGCAGAGTTCACAAACTGTCGGGAAATCGCTGCCTTTGCCAGCTCACCAAAAGGAATTATGATGTGCTAAACAGAAAGCGAGCCTTGAAATCAGACAGCATGCTGGCCCCGGCTCTGTCACTCCAGCTGTGTGACGCCGGACGAGCTGCTCTGCAGTCTCAGTTTCCCACCCTTCAGCAGGAAGGCCAGGTGATCAAAGGTAGAGATCTTATACTCATATACACATGTTTTCCTCTAAGGATAGCAAAGTGGAATTTAAAGTTGAAATCTTATAACATAAGCCTTGTGAGTCTGTAAGAAAGTCCCTGGACCCTTTCTGTTCCAACAGTCCCCGACTCTGATAAACCCTGAAGCTAAAGTATGGCCATGAGCTTTCACAAAACCAATTATTTGCTGAAAATTTACTGTATAATGTAGAGATGGGTTAGGGTTCGGGTTAGGGTTAGGATTGGGGTTGGGGTTAGGGTTAGGGTTAGGGTTAGGGTGTGACGCCAGACGAGCTGCTCTGCAGTCTCAGTTTCAATATATTGTTTAATCACAAAAACATAAGATCACATATGCCTAGTGGCAAAAGATGGAATTACACATGCAGAACATCTCCCTGGACTCTGGGCCAAGGGCCTGACCAAGATTTCACATCTTTTATATTAACCTGGATGGGGTTGAAACACATTCTTCTTAGTAAAGTATCATAAGCATGGAAAAGCACGTATCCGATGTATTCCATACTAACATGAAGCCAGCAGATGAACAAATACATGCACATGGAAGAGAAAAACTCAATTCAATTCAAGTTGGGGGGAGGGAGCAGGAGGAATGGAGGGAGGGGAATCGGGGAGGAGGGAGGAGGCCTGGTGTGCTCCCACCTAATGGGCACAATGTAAGGGTTTCTAGCACAGCTCCTGGGTGCTGGACACAACTACAACCAGGACCTTACCTAAAAAATGCAAATATCGTAACCTAATTGTACCCTCGTATTACCAGAAATTTTTAAAACTACTGTAAAAACAAATAAAATTAAAATTCTAAGATCTCAGGATTCAAAAGGTATAGCAGGTGGCCCTCAGGCCTTCCCCTAACACACTGGGTTTGCCAGTCCCATGGTTTGGGGGACATAGTCCACAGGAGTTCCTGTGATGGTCCTGCAGGAGGGGCCCAGCTCACAGCTGGTTCAGATGGGAAGGCCAGCAAACGGAGGAAAGGGCACAGTTGTGACCTAAAAACATCACCTGGCCAGAATCCAAGTCTTGCACCTCCCTGGTTTGTAAAAAGAAACTCTGGGGTGGCGCCTGTGGCTCAGTGAGTAGGGCACCGGCCCCATATACCGAGGGTGGCGGGTTCAAGCCCAGCCCTGGCCAAACTGCAACAAAAAGATAGCCAGGCGTTGTGGCGGGCGCCTGTAGTCCCAGCTGCTCGGGAGGCTGAGGCAGGAGAATCACCTAAGCCAGGAGTTGGAGGTTGCTGTGAGCTGTGACGCAAGAGCACTCTACCAAAGGCGATGGATAAAGTGAGACTCTGTCTCTAAAAAAGAAACTTTGAAGAACTTTCTTCCTCGTTTCAAGGAAATTAAGGCACAGAATAGAGAAAGATACTTACCTGGGTTTGAAATAAATCAGATAGAAACGCATGGTGAGCATTGCCTGTGAGGGTCTGGTAGCCTGGAGGCCCCCTCCCCACCCGCCCTTGCACCCTTCCCACGGAGTGTGGGCTCGAGTATCCAGGGGGCAGACACTCTGAGCTGGGGGACAACTTGCCTGGCAGGAGGAAGAGGAAGAGACCTCTCTCTGGCCAGCCAGCTACTGTTTGGCTGCTGGGTTTATGTTTTTGGAATAAATCACTTGGTATGATAATAGAACTGGAGGCGCTGGAGCGAAACATCGTGACAGGAAGCGTTCCCACTGGCATCCCAATCAATTCTCTCTTTGGCCCTGTGGTCCTCTTGCTCCTGGACAGAGGAAACCCTGACCCAACCTAGGAACATGGAAACGAGGTTCCTCCCGCTTCTTCTGCTCACTCCACCCACCAGGACCAGCAGGCTGTCTTGCCACCCATGTCTGACTTTCTAGAAGAGGGAGGTCTCAGCATTTATGAGCTGTATTTACTTTTGTTTGGCTTTTCCTGTATGTTTTGGAGGTGGAAGACCTCTGCTCTGCCTGGACAGGGACATCACAGGTCATGTTTTCCAGTCCTCTCGCCTTCCATGAAGACGGGTTCAGTGACTGGCCAGGGTCCAGCTCATGGCGGACCCCACAGCTGCACCTCTGTGTTCGGGTTTTCCTTGCTGTGATGCTCTTTCCATGCAGCATGCTCACCCCAGTGAGGAGACTGCTGACCGGGTGCCCGCTCACCCCCCGTAAAGTCAGATCAACCCTGCACCTGCCCTGTACTCTTTCCAGGGCATTTCCCCAGTGGGAGCAAAAGCACCTTCCTCCATTCCTTTCCCTCTGCCTCATCTTCTCCCTTCACCCTCCAACGTGCCCCCTAAACATTGCCTCTGGGAGCTTCCTGATCCCCAGGCTGACTTGACTATCTCTCCATTCTGTTCTTAAAACTCCGGGTCCCTTATGGCCCACTATAGACCTGTTATATTGTAGTCAAGCCAGTGATTTCCCTGCCTGCTTTCTCATTCAACTGAGAGCTCCTGTGAGGGCAGAGACCCTGTTTTGGGTAACAAGGCCCCCCAGCATCTAGCATAGTGCCTGGCACCCAGCAGACATGCAGTGAGGCTTGTAGGATGTATGCAGAATTGCTCACATGGGCAGCAGATGTCTGCCCCACCCCTGGGCTTCCAGTTTCTCCCAGCCTTCCAGTCATGGAAAGGAACAGCAGGTGGGGTGGAGGAGGCCCCCGTGGAGGTGGTGCTGGGAGGGAGGGAAGGCGGGAGCAGGCTCGAGATCAGCTGTGGGAGTAGTGAGGATGATGAGTCCAAGTGCAAGGAAACACTAAGTCACCAGGAAAATCACGAGCCACCCGAATGCAGGAGAAACCAGAGACGGAGAAAATGACGGGTTGACGTTGTGACTTCATTCAGAGCTTCGTCTGTTGCAAAGGCTGCTGTGATCAGGGAAGTGAGGTGGTGTGTCTCCAAGCTGAACGCCCCATGGTGAGGGGCCCTCTGTGTGTCTGCTCCATGCCCTCAGGCCAGAGCTGACTCAGACCACCACACACCAGATGCCTGTTGAAGAGTTTGAGAGAATGGATGGTAGGCAGGATTGCTGTTCAGTTTCCAGAGCTCCCTGCTTGGAGGAGGAAGGGCCAGGAGTTAGATAACCCGAGTTTTATTCTTGCCCTTTGACCAATGAGCAGCATCTTTGAGGAACCATTTCATCTCACAGGGCATCAGTTTGCTATTCTGGAACCCCAAATGTGTGTCTAAGCCTGTGCGTCTGTGCGTAGCCATCCCTCAGGCCCCCAGCTTGAGAGGGATTCTGGGCCCCAGCCCTAAAACCCACACTGCATCTTAAATGTTCTCTAGTGATGAGAGACAGCAGAGATCTGGTTGTGACGGAAATTCAAAACAGGTGGACTCAAGGAGGACCCCAACTCAAAAATCAAGGCTATACAGTATAAACCCCTGCACAGGCTGACCGCTGCATTCAAGGAGGAAGCAGAGCAAAGCTGACAGCCTCTGCCACCTTGGGTCTGCCCCTCTGTCCTCTCTGCTCCTGTGTGTGTGCTGGGGACAATGGGGAGGGAGACTTTTGATAAAACCTCTCGTTAAAATGCTCCCCATAGCCTCTGCTGAGTGGCCTGGATGGCTGGTCCACCCCTGCTCTGAGAGGCAAAGTTTGCCCTAGAAGAGGCCAAATCAACGCCATGATTCTCTTGCCCTTGTCCTTGGCAGTCCTGATGGGGCAGCTCAATGTACGTGCTGGTTGCTGGTGTCCCAGCGTTACAGGGCAAGAGGCTGCAGTCCATGCAGGCAAGTGGGGGGAGGTTCCATAGGAGGGAGTTGTTCATTGCTCTGTGGGTGGTGGATGCTGGCGAGCCCACGAGGAGCAGAACTGTCAACGGAGGACTGGGCTCCTCAGAGCTGAGGGAAAAGATGCTTCACGGCCCGCCAGACCCTCCCAACAGGGAGGGGCACAGGAATTGGGGTTTCATTTGCAAGGATCTCTGCGATAAAGATCTTGGTTATTTGGTACCCCACCTGATGGTTAAATCATCCTGATTGTCAGAGTTCTGGGGGTCAATGGAATGTTCTGGATGTAGTCTGCAGGAGAGAATTCTCACAGGCTGAAACCTAGGCCACTAAGGGACACTCCTGAGCAAAATGACCTTGGCTTTTCCCAATGTCGTAAGAAACACTGATGGATGGGTGGGTAGCTCTGCATAAGTTGTCTGCACGGGGTGAACATTCCGGGCTATGGCGAGAGCCCCTAGAACAGTCAGAGCAGAAGGGGACAAACGAGAACCTGGGAGTGGAGAGGAGCTTCACAGGGTGAGCCTGGCAGGGACCCCCAGCTGTGGGTCCTCACAGGCCGCCTGGGCAACATGGAGCTCTGCTCTGTCTGGAAACACGCTGCTGCCTCTGGCTCAGATGTCCTTGAGGGTAAAGAAAGGACATTCCCTAACTTAGCCCATTTGCATCTCAGATCCTTCATAGTGCTTTGGCATCCTGGCAACCTTGCAAAATCTAAACCTTATTCTTCTTCCTGGTCAACTTTCCTTCTCCTTTGAGATAAAGAAAAGCTGAAAAAGAAGCCAGCACAGTAGCACTCTAATCCTGGCACTCTGGGAGGCCGAGGCAGGTGGGTTATCAAGCTGAGAAGTTCAAGACCAGCCTGAGTGCGAGTGAGACCCCCATCCCTAAAACTAGCCAGGTGTTGCGGCAGGCACCTGTGGTCCCAGCTACTTGGGAGGCTGAGGCAAAAGGGTTGCTGTGAGCTTCTCAAACCCAGGAGTTTAAGGTTGCTGTGAGCTCTGATGCCATGGCACTCTACCCAGGATGAAAGAATGAGACTCTGGAAAGTAAGAAAGGAAAGGAAAGGGGTTTAGGACAAGCAAAGGAAAGGAAGGGAAGGGAAGGGAAGGGGAAGGGGACGAGGACGAGGAAAGGATAGGAAAAGAAAGGAAAGGAAAGGAAAAATTGAAAAGGAATTAAAATATTCAAGGCATATGCTGGGTGTTGCCCCAGTCTGAGATGGGGGGATTTAATGAAAACCCTCAAAATCTAGCCCTACTCACCTGAAATAGCCCACTCAACCTTCTCCAGAGTGACCCCAGGAAAGTAGGGGGGACCAGAGTGTCTGTTTCCAGCTCAGCTCCCCTGAATGCCCCGTACTGGCACTGCACCCTGACTGCTAATTTCTAAGACCCTGCACCCACAATAGAAAGTAGAGCCATGTAGGTCTCCTCAAATCCTAACTGGGCATTTTCCAGATACGTGCCTTTTTGGTCTGTTTGGTTTTGTTTTTAGGATATAAAAGTATACGTTTGTTTTATATTAGAGGGAGGAAGAGAGTGGGGGTAAGAGATGAGAAAAAGTGAAGAATGTTCAATACCACTGAGCAGGTAGTACTGAAAGAAGAATGTCCTCTAGGTCCTTAGAAGAGGAGGACAGCAAGGTAAGGAGTAGCAAACAGCAGCAGCACAGAGACTGTTAGAGAGAGGGAAGAGAGTTGGGGGAAGAGATGACAGAGAGAGAGAGAGGAAGACGGGAGGGAGAGCGAGCAAAGGAGCGAGAAAACAGCATGGCACCCCAAAGAAAGACAGGAAGACTGCTCCAAGATGCATGCCTCTGGACACCTTCCCCAAACATGGAAGGTTAGTTGCCAATAGTAAAACAGCCTCTGTGATTAAATATTTCCTGCAGATGTATTTTTTTCATGATTTACACCTTCACATCACTCATGTTGCTGTTCCATTGTGACCCCCTCACATAATCCAAGCTGCTTCTTCAGACTGGTCAGGTTTTCTTGCTTCTCTTTGGAATAGAGAAGGGGGGGATTGAAGAAAAGTTACTGCTGTCCCTTTCAAGGCAGATGATCAGGGTAGCCACTCCAGGGATGGGCATTGGCTTCCCCTGTCCCAGGTCTAGTCTCTGCTGATGCTTCACCCTTATCACCTCCCTGAGTCCCCGTGAGGCCCTGTGAAACAGGCACCGGCATCCTGGCGGGACAGACTTGGAGACGTCAGCTGCTCTCCAGAGCTGCCCAGAGCTCACTCAAGGTTAAAACCCAGGTCTCCTTAAGTAGAAGCCCTGGCTCATTGTCTGCCGGGGAGCAGCCCCTCCTCCCGCTTCTGATGGGAGGGTTGCTGTTCTGCAGGCCTGGGGTCCTGGCAGTGCTCATCCCGCCGCCTACCCTTCACTCTGAGAAGATCCCCAACCTGCTCACAGCACCACTGGACAATGAAAGGGTTAAAGAACAGCCTTCAAGGCTCAGAGCTCATCAGTGTAAGAAAGGCCGCCTTTGAATTGCCTCTGAATCACTGGCTGCCAGGCAGCCCCTCCCTGCCAATGAGGCAGGTGAGGTGGGAGAGGGGAGCGGCCAGCCCTTAGTCAGCAATGACTCCCAGTGCCTTCTCCTCCGCAGATTAATCACCTCCAATTATGGCTCCTATTATGGATCCTACCGGGCACGAGTCATTCCCAGCAACGCCTGCTTTGTCTGACCCTCGCCCCCCTTCCAACAGGCTGCTTATTTGACCAAGATGATGGTTACATGCTGTACCTCCCAGAACCTCAAAAAGGTACCTCGGCAGCCAAGTGACTCAAGAAGAAGACCCACCCTCTACCCCCTCACCATCTGCTCTCATCACCATGAGTCTTCTGGGGCAAAAAGAAAAGAGGATGTGAAATCCCTCCCCCCCAGCAGCCTATTGAGGACTATGAACCCCGCCATTAACTGATTGGATAATACCTTGTTGTGTTTCTCCTCAGCAGTGACTAATAAAGCTTGTTCTTGCTTCCACTAATTATTCATCCTCATAGAGAAGGGTGCCAGCACCTGGCATGGCTCTGAGACACCCTTGGAGGGCGTCCCGTGGCCCGCCCACCCTCTCCCCCTCCCATCTCTCTCGCCAGCCTCATACTCACACCTGCCTCCCTCCCTCCCTTGCCAGGAAGCCTGGGCCCAGCTGCCTCTGTGGAATTCCTAAGCTTCCTCATCTTGGCTGCTGACCCAAGCACATGGGTCCCCCAAAGGCACTAGGCCATTTGCCCTCTTTGGGGTATCACCCTGGGCTCCCCAACCTGAGCAGCCAGCTGAGCTGAAAGAAGGGCACTCAGCCTCCTGTGCACGAGCCAGGACTCAGCGCCAGGGTATCAAGTACATCTCTCTAATCTCTCTAGCATGGCACAGCTTACAAAGAACTTTCCCAAAGTCAGTTCATTGATCAAATTGTAATTAGCAGTGATTGCTTACTATACAACCATCCTCTGAAATATATGGTGTCTTTCAGAGATAAGGAAACTGAGGCTCGAGACACCTGCACCCATACTCACTCAGTAAGTGAGAACACAGGGTTTCATATTATGTCATGATCATCCCAGTGTGAGGATGGTGAAACACCTTCCAAAAACCCTTCTGTAGAGTACATGGGCTTTAGAATTAGGCAGACCTTAGCTTGGCACCCACAGCTCAGTGGTTAAGGTGCCAGCCACATGCACCAGGGCTAGTGGATTCGAACCCAGCCAGGGCCTGCTAGACAACAATGACAACAATAACAAGAAAACAGCCGGGTGTTGTGGCAGGCACCTGTAGTCCCAGCTACTATGGAGGCTGAGGCAAGAGAATTACTTAAGACCAAGACTTTCAGGTTGCTATGAGCTAAGATGCCACAGCACTCTACCAAGGATGACATAGTGAGACTCTGTCAAAAAAAAAAAAAATTAGACCCCTACTTGATTCCTCCTTTGTTTAGCTCTGTTTTCTTTGGTGATAGACAATGTTCTAAGCACTTTTCAAATAGTCTCAACTTATCTCCCCTAAGTATTCTTTGAGGCAGGAATCATTGTAGCCTCAGTTTGCAGCTATGAGAGTAGAGACGGGGTCACTTAGCTAACTAGGGGTACAGCAGGGCCAGACTTTTACCACTCCACCGAGCTGTTCCCAGCTTCTCCAACTTCTAACTGCATGAACTTGAGCAAATCCCTGAAGTTTTTTGTTGTTCCTATATTCTCATGTTGTAAATGGCAATGTAAGAGATTTCTCTGCAGTGTTGTATGCGGGTGAAGCAATAATGCCGAGAGTGCCTATACCTGTGTGCTAGGAAGACCACTCCCAGAGGGCCGTGATGGGGCACAGGATGGCTCTCGGGGATGCCAGGGGTCAGGACAGGGCCCAGGAAAACGTGCCACATGCTCCCACCCTGTGTGGCAATCATTTCTTTTCTAACCACATCTCCCAAGTCTGCCTGATCAACCAATCCTTGAGATACTTCTGATTCTGAAAAGCAAAAGGCTCTGTAATTAAGGTTCTTTGAGAATCGGATGAAAACTATAAACCACTTCTCCAAAAAATTTACATCACACTCAGAAACATAGGCATGTTCTTAGACCTTCAGGGAACAATCCCCAGATCGCCAAGAGGCCCGTTAGCCCCACCCCACCCCGTTTCCGAGCCTTTTCTCTACACAATCAGGAAGCAGCCTTACAATCGTGTCAGTAGAATCATGGCTAAGACTGTCAAACCTTTTCTCTTCCTTTTCCTGTTCATCTTCATACCCAGGCTCTGCTCCTCCCCAGACCCGCTGCACGCTGTCCCTGGCCAGTGCAGAAGCTGCAGTGGTGGCTGCTATGGCTGTTGCTAAGGGAGCCAGGAGGCCAGGGTGGGGGGAGGAGAGTGGGCAGCAGCCCAGCAGGGCAGCACCCCCTCTGCACATCTGAGCGCCTCAGGCCCTGGAAGCGGTGTTCCCAGCTGGCTGCCATGGCAACGGCAGGCTTGGGAAACTGTTCCTCGCAGTCTGGACAGCTTCCCTGCCTTGCCTTCCTGCTCTCCTCTCCCTAAGTGGCTAATTGAGGTGTGAAAGGGTCTGTGGTGAGTGGGCAAAGGGCCACAGAAGGCAAAGCAGTGGTCTCGTGTTCCACACTAAGTAGACACCCCCGCCGTCAGGAGAGCTAACAGGCCAAGGACGCAGTCTGAGCCAGCTCCTGAGCAGAGGGCTGTGACAGGGAGATGCCCTGCCCTCCGCAGGGACCTTGCCAAGGTCCATCCTTGCCAAGCGTCATCCTAGGAGGATACCCTACTGTTTTGTCCCAGGTAAGCCAACAGCCAGGTGACACCTTGTTACCTCTAGATGGGTGACTACCAATTTTCCTTCAGGCTAATGGGGAGGGGTTGTAAGGGTAAGAGATTGGGAATGGGTAACCATAGGTCTAGTTTAAAGGTGGCTAAGCATAGAATGAAGTCAGAGGTCAAAGCAGCACATTAAGGTCCTGTCACAGTCTCAAGACCACGAATGCACTGATTGTAAGTGTTATTTAACATGATCAGCCCCTGGGCGGCACGTGTGGTACAGTGAGTAGGGCGCAGGCCCCATAAACCGAGGGTGGCAGGTTCAAACCCGGCCCAGGCCAAACTGCAAGAAAAAATAGCCAGGTGTTGTGGTGGGCACCTGTAGTCCCAGCTACTTGGGAGGCTGAGGCAAGAGAATCACCTAAGCCCAAGAACTGAAGTTTGTTGTGAACTGTGACACCGCGGCACTCTACCGAGGGTGACAAAGTGAGACTCTGTCTCTAAAAAAAAAAATAAATAAATATATATATATATATATATATATGGAATAAAGTAGAAGGATCACCTCTGTGACTTAGAGCACCAGGTGCCCAGTGGTGACTCTCCAGAATTTCCATAAGGAAGAAAAGACCTTGTGCTGACAAAATAGCCAGGGCAGCATGTCCAGGAGGCTGCCAGGGCAGCTCTGCTCTCAGAAGCATTGAGAGCAGAGGGAGGTGGCTAGGCCCAGCTGGAATAAGGGACTGGCCAGGAACCAACATTTAGAAGCACCTGCTGTGTTCTTGGAACTCTAGTCCATTTGTTTGTTCAACCTTCATGGTAAGTCTATAAGGTTGATAGGACTGTCCCCCTATATTATGGAGCGAGAAGCTGAATTCATAGAGGTTAGGTAACTTGAATCAGGCCATAGAGAATGTAAGTCCAAACTTCACTGGCTTCAGATCTGTACCATTTCTATCCTATCCTCTGACCTCCCACAGACAGTGGTTGTTCCTCATGGCCTGTCAAAGCCAGGACCCTCCCCCCCCCCAGCCTCTTAGCTGGGAATCCAAGTGGTTCACCTTCCTCCTTAGGGCTCCCTCGCTCACACAGCAGATGGGCATCTTTCATCCTGCAGCTATTTTTATTCTCTTCTTACCCTCCTAGCTCAGTCCAAACAGGAGAGCTGAAGTCAGAGCCAGGAAGCCAGAAGCCAGAATAAGGCTCTCAGCCCATCTTTTTTCCCCTCAGGCAGAACAGAAGACAGTGGGGTCCTCATGAACTCTGAGTGCCAAGGAAGGGTTCTCAGAGCTGCTGGAGATAAGGTCTCAGTTACCCCCAGCCTTGACTCAGAGTATGCCCTCTCCAAACTTTGCTCTCTGACCTCTGCTGGCCTGGCCACCAGAAACTCTGGTGAGATCAGAGTCAGAAAGCATGTCCCCTTAGCGTGCTGTTTTCATTTCTGTGATGGACCCTCTCTATCTCAGTCTGGCCTTCCTGCTTCATGTCAGAAGAAGACCTTGAGCTCCACCTGGCTTGGGTGTTTAGCCTCTTTGGACTCTGTTCTTAGGTGGTAGTTTGTAGTCACGGAAGAGCTCAGGGCTGCGAGTCAGAAAACCTATATTCTATTCCACGTTCTGCTGTCAACAAGCTGGGTGAGCTTGGACAACTAACTTAGCCTTTCTGGATCTTGCTTTCCTCACCTGCCATAATTGAGCCAATGCATCCATCCCAACATTCAGAATTGCTTCTCTGAGCTCAGTTAAGAGATTTAACTTGTTAAATCTACACAAGCTGCCAACCACACCCTCCACCCCCAAGAGTCCCTGTCCAAAATATAAAGAGGACAGGGCTGTTGGTTTGCTGGGTTACGACTTCCTTCCGTTTGAGGCAGGAAGTCAAATTTTAACTGTGCCACATCAGTACTGAAGCTGGGGTGCTCAGGTCTCCTGCACAATGAGTTACATAAAAACAGCTCACCTCTTAATTCCTTCTCTCTTTGTTCTGCTCTTTTCCAATCATTCAGTCAAGTAATAGTATCAAGTGGATGTGTCTGCAAGGCACCACACAGAAATGTAATCCAAAATGACAAGGTCCTTGTCTAAGAGGAACTTACAATTCCACAAGGATGCCACACAGACAGGAGCATTAAAGGCAGCCCGCTGCCCTCATGCCGTGCAGAAAGATAAAGGATTTTTAAATGCCTTTTCATGTTTCAACATTTCTTTTACCCCCTTCAGTTGCTAATTTTATAGTGATACCATGTTTTTGGTATCTGTCTTCAAGGCACGATCCTGTCTTCTGCTTTCTCATCCATGGAGGAAGTTAAGCGGCTCCAGACCTCAGTACCTTTTCTGCAGACCCACCTGCCATGCCCTCTCTTGCCAGAACCTCACCTTGAACCTGGATGTGCCAACTAGTCTCCATATCTCTGCAGCCCAATGTAAGGGGTTGAAGCTGTGACATACCAGCCGTTTCTGTGCAAGAAAATGACACAACAGGAGCTGGGGGATATGGGACACTGGGGCTCGACTCCCTCCCCTCCTGCGAGCCCTGGGCTTCCTGGTGTCCCCATGCTTCTGAGTCTTTCTCAGAACTCACTCAGGAGGCCTCTCAGAGGGCAAGTGCTGCTGGCTTCCTCCTCTCCCTCTTTAGTCCTGGCACCTAACACATTACACCTGCTCCATAAATACCTTCTCTAGAGCTCTTTGTAATTTATGAAGGGTTTGCACTCATAGTTTCTCTTTTAATCTTCCCAACGATCCTGTGGGATGGGGTCATTACTGCATCTTCTTTATAGATAAGAACCTGAAGCCTGGAGGGATTTAGTGAGTGGTCCAAGCCGGACCCAGCTGAACTAAGCTGGGACTTAACCGAGCTCTTTCAGCTTCTCTGGGATATTAGAGGGAGAAATTGCTTCTCCCCACTACGTTCATCATTCTCATAAGATGTCATTTGTACCACCAGGGTCTGGTGGCCAGTAAGTCTGGAGGAGATCTCTGGGGGGCCTCTGAGAGGCTCTGGGGGATCTGAGGGGAGCTCACATTTCAGTATCTCCCCATCTCCTTATACTGCACAACAGCCCAGAGCTCAGGACATGACAAGCTCAGCAAAGGAAGGAGAGCAGGTGAGAGCCCGGGGTGCTTTGGTGTCCACTCCCCACCTGCGGAGCAAGCCAAGTGTCCCAGGCTGATGTTAGATCTTTCTGTGGTGGGGTGGGGAGTTTAAAATATTTAATGTGGGGCGGCGCCTGTGGCTCACTGGGTAGGGCGCTGGCCCCATATACCGAGAGTGGTGGGTTCAAACCCAGCCCCGGCCAAACTACAACAAAAAAATAGCCAGGCGTTTTTGTGGGTGCCTGTAATCCCAGCTACTCAGGAGGCTGAGGCATGGGAATTACCTAAGCCCAGGAGTTGGAGGTTGCTGTGAGTTGTGATGCCAGGGCACTCTACCGAGGGTGATAGAGTGAGACTCTGTCTCCAAAAAAATAAATAAATAAATAAATATTTAATGTGTTTTTTAGGGTTTCATAGGATTGTTTTTTGTTTTTTTTTTAAGACTGAAATAACAAAGAAAAATTAAGACAAAATTAGGACACTGGCCAAAATTAGGCTCCAAAATTAGGAGCCTCCTGTGAAAACTGGTAAGCAGCTGGTGGTGCAGTCTGAGGGCTGACCCATCGTCTTGGCTAGTGGAGCCTAGCTGCATGGGCAGGAGAGGGAAGTGTCAGGAGCTCTCCCTGAAGAAGAAGTCAGTCAACTCCACAGCTGCTAAAAGGTCCCTTAATGAGGCCCTGCGTGAGTCTGTAAGGCAGCGTTTTTCGGCCTTTTTCATCTCACAGAACACTAGAACCTATAGTTAAACTTTTGCAGCACGCTAAAATTCTGTTGAGCAAAAAAAAAAGAATGTACTTACTGTGCTTTGGACTTCTTTGGAAAATAATTTAAGAATCTTTAACATTTTTGCAGCACACTGAAGATCCTCTCGCGCCTACCAGTTGAAAATCACCGCAGTAAGGGCTGGAGGCAAGTCTGCCACACGTGTGCCCTTGAAGCTGTGCTTACCGCTCCCCACCGTTCATATAGGAGAGGATGGAGCTCCCTGGGCTCAGACCAGAGTCAGGACCTTTGGGGAAGGGATGTGAGAGCCAGCTCCATCCCTCCCATGCAGGCTCTGCTTCTGGCCACGTCCAGGCTAGCTTAAACTGACATGACACCGGCTCCTCCAGCAGTGAGAAGGGGAACCCCAAGTGTGAACTTAGGAAGAATCAGGCAGGGAGCAGAGAGAGGTAAAGGGAAGGTGGAGGGGAAAGGGCTGAGCCCTACCATGCAGGGGAAAGCAGGCAGGTGACTCACAGGTGGAAAGGAGAGAGAAAAAAAGCAGAGAAGGAAGCAAGAGGCCAGCTAGCTGGGCAGAGAAAGGAGACAGAGAAACCACAGGGGGCTGGGAGCGACAGGTTGGGTTACCCTGTGAGGACAAGCAGACATAGTGGCCCATCCTCCCTTCCTGCCACTGGTGGTCAGTGTGAGACTGACAGCTGCTAGAAACAGGCCCTGCCCTGCCCTGCCTTCCCCTCCCACGGGCTCAGCCACAGGTCTTCTCTGCTCCTCACCCCTGCCAACCTCTAACTAACCCTTCCATGTTTTTTCACTCTTTTATCTCATCCACCTGCCATAATCAAGGGCTGAAAATCCAGAAGCCAAGCTTCTGATTCCCACTCTGTTCCTCAAACGCCAGGCAGCACCAGCAGAGGGACTTCTGGGTGGACACCACAACTTCTTCATTTATAACCCTCTCGTGAGAATCATAAGGGATGACAGAGTGGATAGGAAAGGACTGTGAAAGCACCAAGGGGCTAAGACACTCAGGATCCTAAGTTTACTCCCACGACTGAACCCCCCAGGTTCCTTTAAGGAGAGAAGCTCCTTTTCCTCCCGTGTCACCCGCTGGGGCCATGTGGCTTGCCTATGTGCACGACCCACCTTGCAACTGTCTTGTCCCAGGCTCAGCTTCAGAAGAGGAGGCATTGAAAGGTGGGTGGACTTGCCAATATTTTCTAGACAATTAACCTGACTGTGGTCTGAGGGTAGGACCCAGAGTTGGAGATTAACAAGTTTTATCCCTGGAGCAGGAGAGTTAGGCTTTTAACATGTAGAATAATCTAGGTGAATTTTGAAGGAGCCGCTGAATATGTATGAGAAGAGAGAGAATATGAATATATGGGGGAAACCGCAGAGAGGCAAAAGAAGGAATGAGGCCTGAGAGAAAGCAGAGCCCTAAAGGAGACCTCCGGGATGATGGCATGAACGTGCTTGGACGGAGACAGGGAAACAGGAAGGGGAGAAACCAGGAGAAGATCTGGGAGAGAAATAAAGAGGCCGCGAGTTGCTGAGCCAGGCAGCCGGTGGAGCAGGCAGATGGGACAACAGAGTCAGAGAAGCCAGCCACAGCGCGGGCACACGGCGAGCCTGGCAGCCGAGCCCTGTGGATTCCATGGGAGCAGATGCTTCTGTGGGAGCAGCAGCTGATGGCCCTAGGCACGTGCGCCCTCGTTGACTGCAGGCCCAGAGCAGCGTCCTCGGCAGCCAGCCTTAGCCTGGAGGAGCCGCGCGCGGGTCCAGAGAGGCAGACGCACGACAGCCTGTGCCCCGTGGGGGCTCCATTGCTTCCCCTCCATCCTCCTGCAGGCTCCGCCCACCCCTCCGTCTGCGTCCTGAGGCCTGTGAATCCCAGGGAAGCCATGAGCTGCTACATCACGCCGGAAGGAAGCGGGCTGCGTTGGAGGGGTGAGTGTGAGCCACGGCGCGGGGCGCTCAGCTCCTACCGGGGTGGGAGCATGTGCAGGGTTGGGCACACTGGCGGGAGGGGCGGGAGGGGGAGAAACGTCCGGGGCCTAGTGGCCAAGAGGCTGGGACGAGGTGGGGAGGGGATTGATCCCCAGCAACCCTTTCCCCCTGGCTGCCTGGAGGAGAGTGTCTGCAGCCCCTCACCCCCACCCAAGCCACCCAGACTGACACAGCCTGTTGTGAGCAGCAAGCAGCTGAGTGGGCCCTGGGTCCTGAGTTGGAAGAGCCTGGGGGCCTCTGTCTTCATTCTCTGCAGTGGCTACCCACCAATGGACCACTTTCCTATCACTTAGCACTCTGAGAGCATCTGCAAGACCCCCACGGGGGTGACATTCCCACCCCAAGAATTCCCTCTGAAAGGAAGGAAGCTCAGAAGGGCCTGGGGAAAGGAAGGTCTCCACTAGAATGCAGCCCTGCCCTCAGAACAAAGGCAACTGCAACACTGCCCCTCACACCCACCCCAACCCCACCCCCCAGTGGCATCCTCAGAACAGTGAGGGGACACCCCAACATCAGGCTCCCCGCTGTGCCTGGGGCAGTCCTTTACTGGTCCAACACTCAAGGCTAGGGGTTGCTGCCAATGGCCCCGGAGTGGACAACAGCCCTGCCCTGGGAGGGAGGAAAAAGCTGGTGGGGAGTCCGTATTGGGTTCAGGCGCGATCGGAGCGAAAGGCAGGTACCGTGGAGCCAGATGGGCCAAGTGGAAACAGAAGTTAAGTAGGAAGAGACGGATAAACAGCAGACACCAAGCAACCAGCCAAGCATATGCTTTGCAAGCAGGCAACACAAGCACCCAGTAGGGTTTTGGTGGGGGGAGGGGACATGAGCCCACAGGGAGAGGGACATTAGGTTTGCTGTGAGCTGACTGCTGCCTGGTCAGAATTAGTGATCTAATTCTTCTTCATGGTGCCTCAGAGAAACAGAGCTGCAGCTAGTCCTGGCAAGGAAAAGAGGCATTTGGCCAGGTGGAAGGAAACTGCTTATGCCAGATGCCCAAGGAACTGGTCTCTGGCCGAAGGAACACAACCCCAGAGTTGGAAATCTGAATATTAAGTGCCATCGCCAAGACCCCATAGCAGAGACCCCTAGTGCTGAATCAGATTCGGGAGCGGAGTGAGGACTGCTGCCTGCAAACCTGGGAAGTCCTTGAGCCTGTAGGTGCCGGCTTCCCCCACTGACGAAGCCCACGCAGGCAGGCTGGAGCCCTGTCTGGGTGATGTCATCCTTTGAGCTCCAGGCAGGGAAGAGGTGGAGCCAAGCTGGAGCTTTGCGGAGTTTCAGGCTCCACCTCCAGACCAGCTCAGCTTCTGGGCCGTGTCTTCTCAGCTCTCTCTTGGTCAAGGCTTCCTATCCAGCCTACTGGAAGCCAAGAGCTGCTGCAGAGCTGGAGGAGGTGGGAGGGCCACCAGAGGCACGCTGTGCAGAAAGCAGGGCCAGGCAGGGGATGGGCTTACCAGGGGCCCTTGTCCACCCCACCATGCTGGTTCTCATGTTCAATTAGGGGAGCTCAGAGGTTTTTTGGGTGCCCACTTTCCTTGTAACCCAGCCTCAGCCTTTCCTCTCTACCCAACATGTCCAAAAATGCTCATCTGCTCTGCCGAGTGCCAGGTGTCCCACTGGAATCGCTTTCTCTGAATACTGCTCCAGGGAGGAGTCGCTGTCAGTGGTAAGCTATAAGAATGCAGACTCTGAGCTGAATCTGAGCCTGTTCTAAGCCCCAACGCCAGCCAGCCCTCCTGCAGAATGGTCCCTTCACCTCTCACATGCTCGTGCTGGACATAAGCCAGCCCATACCAGCTGCTGGCCGCTTCCCAAAGTTGGCATAGGTCCCAGCTTCCTGCCTCCCCTCCTCCAGGGCTACCCTGGCCCGTACAAGTCACTGTGGCTTGGAGCGTTGACGTCTCTGGGCACAGCAAAAACCTGCTGTTGCTCTGCCTGTTTTAGATATGGAGGTGATATTGGGGGTTGCATCAGGCAGCAGCATACCCACCCCAGGGTAACACAGGTGCAGAACCACCCTGGCCTAGTCCGTAAAACTCACCACACCACAGGGCCTCTTGTTTGGACTCAGCTGCTTGGCACAGCCCCAGTGCCCAGGAGCAGAGAGGAGCTTTCCCAGGTGCAAGCCCTCGGCCGCCTGGAAGCCAGGCCCCTGGGTGGCCACATGCCCAGGGCAGATGCTCAGCTCAGTGCCAGGGCCCTCTTAGCCCTTACTCAGTCATCGGCTCTGTAACCATATGTCTGGGACACAACAATGACACTAGCAGAAGGAAAGGAGGGCCTGGGAATGAAATCTCTACTTTTAGTCCTGGACCAAGGGCCTCTTAGCAAGACCAGCACTAGGGCCAAATCATACCAGGAAAGTGCTACCCTAACTTTATTGACCTGCACGTGAAACACTAATCGCTGTAATAGCCTACATTAACATACACACTATGCTTTTCAGGCAGCTTTTGTTTTATAACGAATTTGATTCCCATAACATTGCCGTGATGGGGAGAAAGCAGATGGTATTTCGATCCATTTTATGGATGAGGAAACTAAGGCTGGATTTGAGTATATGTTTATAGAAAGGCTTACGAGGCATGCGAAGGTATACAAAAATAAATGAACTAAATAGCTTATTATGAACCTATCTGAGCCGAGAGTCCATGGTTCCAAAGGCCTACTACCAGGATCCTTCCCCACTTCACACCACTCCATATGCTCAACTCAAAGTAAAGAGACATGGTAGTGACTGGGGCAGAATTTCCACCCAGGAATGGCTCGTTGAGGAAGGAATAAGGAAAGGAGAGCGGGGCAATTGTGTGTGGAATGGCCAATCACCTGGCGCATGGGCCTGAGGTGGAGGGGTGTGGCCTGGGGTGGAGGGGCGTGGCCTGGCATAGAGGCGTGGTCCACACGTGCAGGCACAGACCTATGAAGCTTGCAGTTTCTGTGTGCCCAGTGTGTGCAGGCCGTGCATCCTGTTTTTAGGTGTGCACATACATGATAACATTGTGTTTGTTTCTTAGGACGTGCCAGGGAAGGAGATATGCATGAACTTGACCTGTGCACGGTAGTAGCACATCTATTGATGGCAAATGTGTATATCTTAAGGACAGAAAGGGATGATGAGGATGTGTTTATGTGGAGGTGTGAGCAGGGTTATACATATGTCACATAGTTCTAGGTGACTGTAAAAAAATTATTCTGTTTCAAGAATGTGTATGTCAGCATAGCTCATGGATTTGGGTGTACAAGCATGGCCTGTGCATAGTGGTGGATGTGTAAGTATGTAAGGAACTCAGCACCAATTGTGGGAAGGTTGCTTCCCACCCTGCACTCTAACCCCAGGACTCTTTTTTTTTTTGAGACAAAGCCTCAAGCTGTTGCCCTGGGTAGAGTGCTGTGGCATCACAGCTCACAGCAACCTCCAACTCCTGGGCTTAAGCAATTCTCGTGCCTCAGCCTCCCAAGTAGCTGGGACTACAGGCACCCGCCACAACGCCTGGCTATTTTTTTGGTTGCAGCCGTCATTGTTGTTTGGCCGCCCGGGCTGGATTTGACCCCGCCAGCTCAGGTGTATGTGGCTGGTGCCTTAGCCGCTTGAGCCCCAAGCACCGAGCCTAACCCCGGGACTCTAACTCAGTTGCTTCCTTATCTTTCTTTCAAAGGGATTTTCGAGGGCCTTCGTACCTAGCACAAAATGATGCCTGTGCTCAGGCCCAGGCAGTGCCGGCAGAGCCTGTGCTACCTTGCAGCACATCTTTTTCATCCACTCCCCTCCAGTTCCATAGAGGACCCAGGAGAAACCTCAGTCCTGGGCAGATCAGTTATTGCTAATAAAATTTAAATTCTGGCCTGGAGATGCTGAGGAGGCCTGGGAAAGAGAAAGAAAAAGGTGGCATGGATTCCATAGAAGGGGCCTGGAGTCAGCAGATTTTATCCCTGCGGTCCTCACATGTCCAGCTCCACTCCCACCCCCATGCCCAAACCCAGTCCTAACACCAATCCCTGAGCCCACCTCACTTGCATGGACGCCGTGGCCAGGTAGGAAGACTTTAGCTCTGAGGGGTGGGGGGCCACGAGAAGCTGCCCAGTCCACGCCCTTAAGAACAGTGCAGACCACTCCACAGAGCAGACAGGCTACCTTCTCTGCCCTTCTCTAACGTCCAAGCAGGTGCCCCTGTCAGAGAACTGGTAAGGAAAGGTCTCCCCTGAGCAAGGTTGCCCCGGTTCTCCTTAGCACCCCTTCCCACACATGTGCCATGAGTCCCAAGGAATACAGAACCCTTGGCACACCCATCCACTGGGTCCAGCTGCCCCGGGAGGCCATCCATGGTCACACAGAAGACCACTTCTCCTCCATCTCCAGGTATTAGGGCTGTGCTGAGCCCTCTCCCACTGAACTGAGATTTATAAGGGTGTAACCTCTGCTGGAGCAAAGGCAGCCTCGCTTCAGTCACAGAAAAGGATACTAAATCCTGAAGCTCAGTCGCAGTCTCTTGCAACCTGGCCCAGCCTTAAGCCTCAGCCTCAGTATCAGAGGTCTGGGAGGGCAGGAGCACAACCAGGGTGTCACCCAGTGCCGTGAGGACAGTAGCGCGTAAGGTTATGAATGCTTTCTCCCCTTGCCCCTTGCCCCTTGCCTGTTGCTGGAGGACGCCCTTGCACCCAGGGCATGGCAGACAGGCCTGCGAGGGATCTCAGTTCTACTCCAGGGTCCCAGCTGCCCCACTTGCCTCACAAACAAAAAAGCTGAGACCCCCTAAAAATGGGACTTGACCATGGTCACAGAGCTCATTTGGGGCCCTGACAAGATTGTGACTGGTTAGGAGTTTTGCAAATGGGTTTTTCTATAATTTGGTAGAACCTAGTCATTTTTCAGAAGGCCAGACGGTGGCCAGCTCCCTCTAATCCACACTGCTAGAACACTGTGATTAAAATTCAGCTGCATAGCTCCTGCTGGGAAATGCAGTGATACATTCATCATTGCCGGCCCAAGTAACTGCCTCCCACTCTTAAAACAAGGGCTCTAAACCCCAAGTCCACACATGAGCTTTGTGGAGCTCACAGCCCCTCAGATTGTGGGCAGCTTTTAGAGTACCTGTGTTCCGGACATTTTTCTGAAGATGTGTTCACAGCTTTAGTTGATTTGCAAAGAGATGCATAATGTGGAAGAGGTTGAGGGTCATTGCCTTAAATCTTTAGGAATCTGGGCTCCATAGAAATCTGATTTTAGGGGCGTCGCCTGTGGCTCAGCGGGTAGGGCGCCGGCCCCATATGCCGAGGGTGGCGGGTTCAAACCCAGCCCCGGCCAAACTGCAACAAAAAAATAGCCGGGCGTTGTGGTGGGCGCCTGTAGTCCCAGCTGCTCGGGAGCCTGAGGCAAGAGAATCGCCTAAGCCCAAGGATTTGGAGGTTGCTTTGAGCTGTATGATGCCATGGCACTCTACGGAGGGCGATAAGGTGAGACTCTGTCTCTACAAAAAAAAAAATCTGATTTTAGTCATCAGCTGCTAGGCACCTTACCAGCATTCAGAGACAACAAGAGTTGGTTGTTTCTTCCTAGATTTATGACTATGTATTTTGCAACGTGTAAGAGCATCTATGCTCTAGAATGTAAGTCCCTTGAGGGCAGCATTCTTGTCTATTTCTTTGCCCATGTAAGGTATCCTGGGTCAGTGTGTGAGCGTAGAGGGGCACTTCTCTTCCCATGCACACTCCTGCTTGGTCTCAACCACATGAATTACTGTCATTGGAGGAATCCTGATGCAAGAATTGTAAGAGTAATTTCACGATTCCTTGTTGGGCTTCTGGACCTTTTTTGTCTTTTGTTTTTTTTTTTTGAGACAGAATCTCCCTCTGTCACCATGGTTTTTGTCCCCTGGCATCACAGTTCACAGCAACCTCAAACTCTTGGGCTTAAGCAATCCTCTTGCCTCAGCCTCCCAAGTGGCTGGGACTACAGCCATCCTGCACAACGTCTGGCTAGTTTTTCTATTTTTAGTAGAGACAACGTCTTGCTCTTCTTGCTGAAGCTGGAGTGGAGCTCCAGAGCTCAGGCAATCCACCTGCCTCAGCCTCCCAGTTTTTTGTCTAGTATTAAAGAATGATCACCCTGGGGTCATCAAAGTAGTCCAACCAAACCATGCATCCGGGTCTGACGCGGGCTGTGCCGTGTGCCCCAGCTGCCCAGCACCTGTGGGAAGCTTGCTGCTTTAGGCACAGAAAGCTAAAGCAGGGGCACATGTGCTCTCACCCTGTGATCGCAGTATCCGGCAAACAGAACAGGACTGAAAATTTCACTCTCGGAGCCTGAACCTGGGGTTCCCAGGGACAACAAGAGAAGAGTTCCAAGTCTGACAAGGACCTGGCCAGACTCGGCCTCAGGACCGGCCCCAGCCCCTCCACTTCTCTGTGGATTCCATTTGATCATCCCCTCCTTGTCCCACTTTGCCGCCTCTGCAGCTCAGCTGCTAAGCCCACTGGGGATTAGGAAGCTGGGGCCACGAGGGAAGGAGGAGGGCAGCTCGTTCTGGGGCCAAAAGGGCTCCTTTCTGGGGAAGGAAGTGAAGAAGTTGGGGCTCTCAGGGCACCGGCTGAACCAGCCTTCGTGCCGCTCCTCAGCTTTGCCCACGTTGGCTGAAACCTCCTATGGAGAAAAGAGCTCTGAGAGGCGGCTCTACAGCTGCTGCTGCTTCTGTCTGGGGCTAAAAATAGCCTCCTCTCTGCCCATGTCCGGCACAGGCTGGGCCAGAGCTCTGAAGAGGACTCATAGGCAGAGGGAAACAGAAGGTAGGACCACAGACAAGTGTCCCCAAATGGGCAAAAGCCAAGTGAGGGTGGAGTAGGGAGAGGGTGGACTTGGGCTGAGTCTCAGCTCCGGTCTTCTTTTTTTTTATTTTTATTTTTCTTTCTTTCTTTCTTTCTTTCTTTTTTCTTTTTTTTTTTTCTGAGACAGAGTCTCACTCTGTTGCCCAGAGTAGAGTGCCATGGCATCGGCCTAGCTCAAGCAACTTCAAACTCCTGAGTTCAAGTCATCCTCCTGCCTCAGCCTCCTGAGAAGCTGGGACTACAGGCACCTGCTATTCTTCTATTGTTAGTAGATACGGGGTCTTTCTCTTGCTCAGGCTGGTCTCAAACTCCTGAGCTCAAGCAATCCACCTGCCTCAGCCTCCTGGTCGTTTCTGTCCCAGACACTCTTTGGGAAGGGGATGGGGTCTCCATCCCTATGTTTCTGAGGTGGAGAATAGACACAGGGAGGATGGGCAGGCTGGCCTGGGTCTGTCCTGCTATTAACACTGATTGCTGACCCAGCACCATGTAAAAGGAACCTACAATGCAGGTATCATTGTTGTTATTATTTCCTTTGACATTTGAGGAAATGAAGGCCTAGAGACATCAACTCACAAGGCCAGAAGGTGGGGGCTGGAGTCTACCTGGGGCAGCCTGAGTGCAGGGCCCACATCACCAACCCCAACCCCAACCACAGCCATGGCCCCAGCCCAGCCAGGGCACAAAGGGGCTGAGAAAGAGGGAATAAAATTCCAGGGCTACAGAAGGGCAGCCCCACCATGGCTTAATGGCCCACCTTCCAGAGAGCTCATTATAATCTTGGACACATGACATGTTCCTAGGCCCACGGATTTGCTGGGATTTTAGTAAATCCTCTCTAGCGGCCGCGCTCACCCTTGCATGCCTGCACATCGTCATTTTCAGAAGAGGCGCAGGCACGCCACGGCCAGCTGGCTCAGGGTGTGGGGGCCCCAGAGACACAGAGGATTGCAGCCACAGCCAGTGGTCCACGCTGTCAGTGTAGGAACAGGGCGGAAGGGGCAGCTAAGGGCCTTAGGAGCCTGAGTTATTTAAGCGCTTAGAGTAAAGCAGATTTGGATTTCACAAAGACGGGGTGAAAGCGGGGAGGATAGAAGGAAGGACTACAAGGGAACTAGAGAAAGGCAAGGAAGAAGAGAGGAGGGGAGAACGGAAGAAAGTGAGATTCTCAACGATGACTGCCAGCCTGGCCTTTTCATCTAGAGGAGCCTAGGAGAGGAAGGCTGGTCCTGCAGAGTGAGATGGAGCAGCAAAGGAGACAAAGAACTCAGGTGGCCGGGACAGAGCCCTGGTGTCACCAAGAGAGCAGGGAAGAGGCGGTGGGGACCTTGGTAGCCTCTGGGTCACAGGTGCTCATACAGAGTGGGCTCGTCCTATCTCCTCTACCAGCGTGTCTGTTGGGCTCACCTTGTTTAAGGCCAAAGCGCATGCCATCCTCCCACGGAGCTACTAATGCAATTAACAAAACGCATTCATAAATCTTTTTCTTTTTTTTTTTTTTTTTTGTGGTTTTTGGCCGGGACTGGGTTTGAACCCGCCACCTACAGCATATGGGACCAGCGCCCTACTCCTTGAGCCACAGGCGCCGCCCCGCATTCATAAATCTTGCGTGGCATCTGGAGTGCAGGGGCCAGAGCCAGAGACGCTGCAGAGAACTGTCCTCTCCAGCACCAGGCCCTCCTGCAGAACACAGCCAAGGCTCAGTAGGGACTGCAAGACCATCCCCTTCCTGCTGAGTCCCATCACAAGGTGGGTTGGGTGGGTTGGGGAGGTGGTCAGGAAGTACAGGGAAATCAGTAGAGGCTGGGAAGATGGAGAAGAATGTGCGCTTCTGTCTGCAGGGGCCTGGGGAGTGGCTCAAAGAGACAGCATTCTGCAGAGGCCCAGAGAATCACCTCTTTTAGATTCCACCTCTGGAGGACAGAGAGCAAGAGTGCGTAAGATCGAAGGCATCTTTGGCGATGCAGGCGTGACTTGGAGGCACGTCAGTGTTTGTGTGTGCGCGCACGCGTGTGTGTTCAGTCTGGAAAACTGGTGACTCACTAGAACAGGGAGTTTTCTGATCCGAAGAGCTTACATTCAGCTATTTTTATCTCTTCTTGTCTCTTGGTCCTTTTTCCCCTTGTCTTTCTCAAAAGCAGAGGAATCTAGGGGAAGGAATGCTGTGTGGAGGCTGGTTAGCTTAAAGCTTGGGCCCAGAGGGGTGCCCCCTGGAGATGCAGGATATCTACATATCTGTGGTCTCTGCGCGTACAGCAGGTGATACGGAGACGACACACGTTGTCAAAGTCTGGCATGTGCACGTGCTCACCATGCATACGAGCAAGTAAGAGCCCGGCCAAAAATGTCCCTGGAAAATTCCTACCTAAACTCTTGGATGTGAGTTGGTGTACGCGCTGTGCTGTGCACACTTCACTTTGCAGCTGCCTCCCCAGCCCAGCCCCGTACTTTGCACCACCCACATGGGAACATTCGCATGAGCCACATGCACTGTCCTGGCTCTGTTTTGTGGGTGGCCCCAGCCCCTGCGTCTTCTCTCTTCTCTGCCCAGCCATTCATCCAAAATCATGATATCAGGAAAGCCTTTCTCTGCTGATCATTAATAGGGTACCAGAAATGCTGGTGGTTGGACTTGCTGGGTTTCTCCTGTGACTCAGGGCAGCTGACCCACTCACCTGCCACCTTTGGCACTGAGAACCCTGCTCCCTAGTCCTGCAGTCATCCAGTGAGATGGAGTCTGGCAACTACTTGCAAAGGCCAGGTGGGGCTCCAATGCTGCCCTCCTCCTGTAAGCTTGGCCCCCTAACATGGAAAAAGGGAGAAGCGGATGTGAGTTCTGGATGCCATCTGGCTCGGTCCAGCATGGGTGTGGGCAGAGAGTGGACTGCATTCTTCAAGGTGCCTGGACCTTGACCCCACATTGACAGGACCATACGTACATCCTGGTGCCTGGCACAGAGGTGCAGGGATGCCGCCTGTGACCAATGCCTCTGTACTGCTGCTCCCTTTGGGGGGGGGCACCCTGCCTCCCTTCCCACACTCGTGCACCCATGGACTCATACACAGTGGCATAGGTCTCCATGAAAACTCTCTTAGAAGACCATGTTAAGAGATAACACAGAGATTCCATGATTACAGGCAAAGCAAGCCCTGAGCTCTGCCAGTTCCTCAAGACTGCAGCTTATGTGCCACTAAGATGCCCCAAGCCAAGGAGGCCCAAGTTAAGGTGTGCGTCATTCCTTAAGCTGTGTCCTCTGGAGGGGCTGCATCTACCAGGGGAGGGGCACCTGTGTCTCAACTGCCTGCCCAGAGGCACTGTGGTTCCCGATGTCCAGGGAGCAATGGGCATGAGCTCCTGGGGAGAGCAGCGTCCATCTCCCTGGCTGCTGCCTCGCTGCCCTTTGCTGCACAAGCATTGGGAGATCAAGTGGTCTGTACAAGGCATCCCAAGTCATTTCTTAGGAGGGCAAAGCCAGAGTTCCCACCCCAGATCCCTGCCTCGTAGGGAAGAAGACAGTTAGCTCTTATAATTGCCACCGGGGTGTGTGAACCACACAGGACCATTAACTCTCTCCTTCCACCAGGGCCTGGGGGCCTTCATGGAGAACAGGACAGGGGTTTCTTCATGGACCTTGAGCAATGAGTAGATTTCACCAGGTGCAGGAGGAACTTCCCAAATAGGGGAACCGGCCTGCATGAGGGTGTAGTGTTGAGGATGTCAGTAAGAATTGGGGGAGAAGTCAGATCTTGCAGGCGGGCAGACCTGGGCTCTAGTCCCGCCTTGACTAGAATCCAGCTTTCCTGCTCTTGCCTCTAGAAGTGATTTTGTTTGTTTAGACACAGTGTCTCACTTTATTGCCCTCAGTAGAGTGCTGTGGCATCACAGCTCACAGCAACCTCCAGTTCTTGGGCTAGGGCAATTCTCTTGCCTCAGCCTCCTGAGTTGCTGGGACTACAGGCGCCCACCACAACGCCCGGCTATTTTTGTTGCAGTTGCCACTGCTGTTTTAGCTGGCCAGGGCCGGGTTCGAACCTGCCACCCTCGGTATATAGGGCCAGCACCCTACCCACTGAGCCACAGCCGCCACCCTCTAGAAGTGATTTTGAATGAACAACCTCTCTTCTCACTTACATGGAAAGAAAAAGTCTTTGCCTTTCGTGAATGATCTGGATACCTTTAAAGTGAATGCCTTCTGGGCGGTGCCTGTGGCTCAGTGGGTAGGGCACCAGCCTCATATACCAAGGATGGCTGGTTGGAACCAGCCCTGGCCAAATTGCAACAAAAAAAATAGCCGGGGGCAGCGCCTGTGGCTCAAAGGAGTAGGGCATTGGCCCCATGTACTGGAGGTGGTGGGAAAGAAAAAGAATAAAAAATAGCCAGGCATTGTGGCGGGTGCCTGTAGTCCCAGCTACTCGGGAGGCTGAGGCAAGAAAATCGCCTAAGCCCAGGAGTTGGAGGTTGCTGTGAGCTGTGACGCCACGGCACTCTACCAAGGGTGACATACTAAGACTTTGTCTCAAAAAAAAAAGAAAATTAAGTGGATGCCTTCTAAGCGGTAAATGGGATACTAACAGGACCCACCACATAGGGATATTCTGAAGATCAAATGAGACTTTGTAGAAACCTGTTAGTACAGAGCTAAGCAAGTATGCACTGTTATTAGTTATGATTGTGAGCCTGCTTACAGGCTAGGACCATGATTCTTAACCAATTTTGCCCCCAGGAGGACATCTGGCAATGTCTAGAGATATTTTTGTTGGCACGGCTTGCAAGGGTGGGAGGGAGGCGGCTCCTGGCACCTGGTGGCTGGAGGCCAGGCTGCTGCTGAGCACCCAGCGATGCATGGAACAGCCTCAACACAGCCCAGTCCAGAATGTCAGGAGTACACAGGTTAAGACACCCCGGGCTGAAGACGTTTTCCTAAAGATAGTGAGGCGATCGTGATTTTCCAGCAGGGAACAGCATAATAAAATCTAGGTTTTTAGAAATAAAATTCTGGGGCGGCGCCTGTGGCTCAGTCGGTAGGGCATGGGCCCCATATACTGAGGGTGGTGGGTTCAAACCCGGCCCCGGCCAAACTGCAACCAAAAAATAGCCGGGCGTTGTGGCGGGCGCCTGTAGTTCCAGCTACTCGGGAGGCTGAGGCAAGAGAATCGCTTAAGCCCAGGAGTTGGAGGTTGCTGTGAGCTGTGTGAGGCCACAGCACTCTACCGAGGGCCATAAAGTGAGACTCTGCCTCTACAAAAAAAAAAAAAGAAAAAAATAAAATTCTGACAAAGCTGTGATGCAACTAGAGAGAGTTCAATTAGCAGTCACTGCAGATGGTGGCGCCTGTGGCTCAAAGGAGTAGGGCACCGGCCCCATATGCCAGAGGTGGCAGGTTCAAACCCAGCCCTGGCCAAAAACTGCAAAAAAAAAGGAGTCACTGCAGATGCCCAGATAAGTGTGACAGGACAGGCACAAGACCAGGAGGGCAAAATTCAGGGACCCTGGCTAAAGGAGAATTGAGCAAATGTCCCTGAAGGAAGGGAGACAGAAAGGACAGACAGGGCCAGTGGGGGAACCCCTAAGTTTCTGGCGTGTGGGTCTGAGTGGAAGGTGGTGCCACCTTTCTGTTGCATGTGAAGAGAAGACTCCAGGTGGGAGCAGGGCCCCTGCCGGGGGAAGGGCCTCCAACAGTCTGATGTGACCCAGGCCCTTCTAGTCCACCTGCTCCCACGCAAAGCACCACCCTTCAGGAGAACCTGACCATGCCCATCAGTGCCCAAGAGAGGTGGACATCCCGTCACACAACTCCCCTCTCCTTTCCATTCCCACATGGCCCTCCGCTAAGTGCATGACGATAGTCAGGCCCTGAGGGAGGAAGTCCTCCTGAGAAGTCCAGGCAGACAAACCACAGGACAAAGATGGCCTTCCCATGCTCCTGATGTCCAGGGCATGTCTCATCTTTTAAGGGATCAGAGGACCCATGGCTACCATGTACAGAGAAGGGGGCCAGGCAAAGCCATGGGCAGACCTGGGCAGCAGAGATGGAGCCACCTCATAACCCCAATTCCTTGGCCCCTTTGATTGAGTTCTGAACACAAGTTAGAGGAACCAGAGGAGGCCCCGGGAAGTCAATGAGCAGATGAGCACGGGAAGCGTCCCATCGCCTGCCCAGTACTGGGGAAGACACCCTCCTGAATGTCACAGCTGCAGTTGGGAAGGCAAGACTAACAGGCAAAGAACAAACAAAAGATGAAGAGGCCAGGCACGGCGGCTAGTGCCTGTAATCCTAGCACTCTGGGAGACTGAGGCAGGTGGCTTGCTTGAGTGCAGGAGTTGGAGACCAGCCTGAGCAAGAACAAGACCCTCCCAATACAATTAAAGAGACCCCTGGTAGGGTATAAAGAGCCCTAAATGGAGGTGAGATCAGAGTTCTAGTGAATGCCTTGGGCCTGAAGCAGGTCTCTGCACCTCAAAAAGGTGCCACCTCCATCTAAGTTACAGATAACTCCTCATCATCTGGATCGCAGATGCCAGTGGTACTTCTGGTTGATTAGACCGACTGCCCCAAGCACAGTGTTGGGAAGGATTCTGAGGCTCTGTGGAAGTGCAGTGGCCAGGTGGCCAGGTTTCCTCCGTGTACCCTGCGAGATATCCAGACAACATGTTTGCTGATGATCAACCATTCTGGGCCAAGAGCAATGGACAGAGGTCATTCCTGAGGACTCTTCCAGCTCCTGTATTCTGTGACTTAAATGTCAGATTTCAAGGCAGTGGCTGGAAGCACAGGCAAGGGAGGAAGAGATCCGTGTGGGCTGGGATGATCAGGGAAGGCTTTGGGAAGGAGGCGGCACTTTCTCTGGGCCCTGGGATGGGGGAGTGTGGGTAGCTGCACAGCAGGTGGGAGGACATTTATGGGCATGAAACTGGGGCTGAGTATGGGCTGTTCTTGGTACAGGAAGGAGGAGGCCAGCATCACTGGAACGCACTGTCTGTGTTTGGGGCAATTAAGATTATATATGTGGGGCCAGTTATATATAAAAAGCAAGAGCTAACATTTCCCGAAGGCTGATCATGTGGTGAGCCACAGAACACAGATGCTGTCCCAGGCACCATCTCTCCCAGCCTGCACACCTGGCACTCATGGTGAGGACTGTTGCTAGACTTCCCTTTAGAAGTGGGGACAGAGACATTCAATGGCTTGATTGGGGTCACACCACTGGTAGGTAGTAGAGTCCAGCATCCAGCCCAGGCAACATGGTTCTAATAGCCTCTCAGAAGCCAAGCAGTGAGGAAGTCCAGCAGTGCGGCTGAGACATTGTGGCAGAATCTGTGGCTCCCGAGGTTCAGAAAGAGGGTGAGACAGCTGCAGGCTGAGGAAGGGAGGCCTTGCCCTAGGTGATCAATCACATGCGCAGATCCAAGCCAAGGACAGGGCAAAGTGGACACAGACCACAGATAAGCGCTGGGTCATTTGACACTTTCCCCAAGCCTGAAATAATCTATCGGAAGCAACAAGAAATGTCCCAACACTGTGAGGATAAGGCAGGAGGATGTGGAAGGCCATGGAATTTCAGGGTCTTGGGGCTCAGCCTGTGAGAGGGGGAATAGAGCCTATGGGGCCACAGCAGAAGCCAGAAACAGAAGGCCACAGCAGGACTTCCAGACAAAGCTTAACCCTGCCTTTGCCCAGGGCCCCAGCCTCTGGCCCCTGCACTGCTGCCCCTGCCTGCCGCCCGCCCTGGAGAACTTTTGTTCTTTCTCCTTTTTTCCCTAGCCCTCTTCCCTCCCTCCCGCCCTTCCTTCCTTCCTCCCCCCTCCCTCCCTCCTACTGGCTTCTCCTTTCCTTTCCTCCTTGAGATTGAGTGGGACAAGTACTTGTCCCATCTCATCTTGAGTGGGAGGAAAGGAAGAATTTCCCTTTCCTTCCCTCCTTCTCTCCCTCCCTTCCCTTCCCTTTCCTTCCTTCTTTCCTTCCTTCCTTCTTTCCTTCTCTACTTCCTTCCTTCCTTCCCTCCTTCTCTCTCCTCCCTCCTTTTTTCCCTCCCTCCTCCTTTCCTCCCTTCCTCCCTTCCTTCCTGAGCTCCAGCCTCTACTCAGCTTGGACTATCACCCCTATGGGATGACCGAGAACGTACTGACAGGTTTCCCTGCCCCCAGGCCCCAATCAGGGAACAACTGAAAGCATCTCCTACTCTGATCTCTGCTCCCCTGACCCTGTCCCCGAGGCTCAGCTGTCTGGGAATGGGAATGAGACTTCCGGGCTTCTCACCCGACCTCCCCCCAACCCACCACACTGCTCTCTTTCTCAGCTTGTCCCACTCCATCTCAGGCCCCCAGAGGTCCTCCCTCTGCTTTCTCCATATGGCCTCAGGGAGGCCTCGAGCCCCCATGGAGCTTCCTCGTGTTGAGGAAGGGCCAGAGCTGTAACCCTGGGCTGGAAGGTCCCGGAAACCAGCCGCTGTGCTCCTGGCATCTCCTTGCCAAGCTCTGCTCTTGCCGTTCAGTCCACGCCTGTTGACTGAAGTCTAATTCTTAGCTCTCTGTCCAGGAGTGCTGCTCCTTTCTGGGCCACTGGGTCAGAGCAGCCACTATCACTGTCAGGAGAGTCATCCGACTTCCCAGCTGGATTTCCCAATGCATCGTTCCTCCTCATTCTGGGAAGTGTCTGGGCATCTGTTGCAGTGACGCTGCTCCTCAGCACCCCGCCTGCCAGCAAAGCCGTTTCCCATCTTATCTCTTCCAAAGCTTACTGCCCTAGCTCCTGGGGCCTGAGCCCAAGAAAAAACACTTCCCTCCCTGCAGTAACAAAGGAGGGCAAGCTCACGCTTCCCCAGGATGCCCTTGGCTGCCTGCGAGAGGCTGTCTGGGAGGCTCAGACTCCAGGCTTTGCTGCTGCTTCTCTGCAGACCTGGTGGCCCAGTTCCCTCAGCCAGGTGAGTCACCAGCATCCTCACTCCTGGACCCGAAGCTTCTCCTGTCCCTTCCTTCCTTCTCTGTGTGTGAATCCCTCTCCGTGCACACATACCCACACACACCATCTCAGGTCCTATCTAGATGTGTTACTGACAGGACTTGGGTTGTAATAGGCAAATTGGTTTGGGAGTCAGAGACAGGAAACCCAATGATGCCTCTCTCGCTGTCTAGAGAGTCACGAAATAAGAGAGAGAGACAGGCCACCTCTGCCCGCACCACTGGAGGGGATGTGGGTCCTCTGCAGCTTAGACCCACCTTGGCATAAGAGTCCTGGGGAGCTTGAAGGGCCTTTCTCTCCATCTGATTTTGGATGCCAAGAGGGGGATGGACCCCCAGAGAGGGTGTTGAGCTTGAGCTCCTTTCTAGTGGGAATCAGATATCAATGGCCATTAGCCCTCCAGTGCTGCTGCTTTAATGTTTCTTTTTTTTCTTTGGCCGGTGCTAAGTTTGAACCCGCCACCTCCAGCATATGGGACCGGCGCCCTACTCCTTGAGCCACAGGCACTGCCCCCAGTGCTGCTTCTTAAGAGCAGGGCAGGCAGGTCACCAGGCTCTGGTAGCTGGAGAGGGAGGGGGGTGCTGTCCAAAAGAGGAGCAGCCATCCTGATGCCATCAGACCTCTATTGTTACATAAAACTCCAGCTGACATGGTGTAAGGAGTGACTAAGAAAACTTTCCAAACTTTCCAAAGACAGTTGGTGATCCTCCACCCTCCGCCGTCAACTGGTGAGAACTACCCCCACAGTGAGAGGAGCAGAGAGGAAGACTCCGAGCTCCCGTGGCCCTGACTCATCACACACATAAACACTCCCCAACACTCTTTCCCAAAACAGTTCCCCTCCCACCCATCCACCCTCCTACCCGGGCTGGGTGACAAAAATGAACGCCCCAGAGATCTTGCCAAGTTCTGGGCCAGGCTTAGCCCAGGGAACATGAAATTCCCCCATAGAATGGGAGGAGCAGACACCCCCCTCCTCCTCCAGAAACAATGTGTGTTAGAAGGAAAATCACCACCTGAACCTCCAGCGATCACTGTCTGTTTTTTCAAATACTTTAGATTTTTTTCCCTCAGAAAAAGGGCTCAAAGCTCTGTAGTCGGCGGCGCCTGTGGCTCAGTTGGTAAGGCGCCGGCCCCATATACAGAGGGTGGCGAGTTCAAACCCGGCCCCGGCCAAATTGCAACCAAAAAATAGCCGGGCGTTGTGGCGGGCGCCTGTGGTCCCAGCTACGGAGGCTGAGGCAAGAGAATCACCTAAGCCCAGGAATTGGAGGTTGCTGTGAGCTGTGTGAGGCCACGGCACTCTACCGAGGGCCATAAAGTGAGACTCTGTCTCTAAAAAAAAAAAAAAAAAAAAAAAAAACAATAAAAGCTCTGTAGTCATAAAATATTAGGGCATAAAGGACTCCCAAAGACCATCTTGAATCCTCTCTCCTTCCCTCTTTCCAAGCATGTACCCACCTATCTTCTTTATCCATCCCTTCCTTCACCAAGGAGCTCCTGAGTTCCTGTGATCTGCCATATACAATACAAGCACTGGAGACCAAATAGCCACTGTCTGTTCCCCAAGGAGCTTGTCATCTCTGAGAAAGCAGAGAATAGGCATCCAGGTGTGTGTCACAAGCACTACAGTGGGAAGAATGCAAGTTCTAGGAGCACCAAGAAGGGCACGTCACCCAACTTGGGGCAGTGGGGGCATTCATGAATACTTACTTGCTGGAAGAGCTTGTATTTAAGTTGAGCTATGACAAAGAACGAAATTCCTCTTCTTTCAATGAGAGTTCTGCTCAACACCTAATATGGCAAAAGCCCAGGGTTGGGCATGCTGCATGAAGGTGGATATAATGTATCCAGCAGTAGAGTTTACCTGCTGGTGAAGGACATAAAGCAAAAGAGTAAATGTCTAGAACATACTATTATATGGACTCAATGCAAAGAGATCATAAATGTTTGAGCTGTTGGCTATCCCAAGTACCCAGATTTAAATCATTACATATTGTATCAATGAGTCAAAACATACACTCCAAAATATGTATAACTATGATACATCAATAAAAGACCCCTCCCCAAAAGAATGTGCTACTGTAAATTAAAATAAAATCTTAAGGCTCCCGCCCTCCTGTGGCTGGCTGACTGGCTTCTCTCTTGGCCAAGAGGATCCCCTAAAACCGAGGTGCTAGACATGAGAAAGGAGATCAGACATGCCTATTCCTATCCCCCACCTTCTTAGAGATGTCTTTTGTGATGCATTATCAGGCCTGAGGCCTGATACACATACAGCAAATCACTTGAGTCTGAGCATACATCCTGTAGTGTCGCTGACTGATAGACCTTTATCTTAACTCAAGCATTCCTTTTTGCTGACTCCTGGTCTATTAGGCAGAGCCTAACTCTTTCAGCTAATTGTCAACTGAAAAATCTGTAAACCCACCTATAACCTGTGGGCCCCCCACTGTGAGATACCCCACCTTTTCAGGCCAAACTGATGTTTGCCTTCCAGGTGTTGATTTATGAGTTTACTTACAATACTTGTCTCCCTGAAATGAATAAAACCATACTGAAACCACGGCAAGTCCACTTCCTCAAGGTTTCTTGGGTCCAGGTCATGGTCCTCAAATCTGGCTCAGAATAAACCTCTTTACATTATTTCATAGAGTATAGCTGTGAAGTACCAGATAATGGTCCCAAGAGAAGGACCCACAGAGTTCCAGTGTTTAAGAGAGAGTGAGGGGGTCACGCCTATAATCCTAGCCCTCTGGGAGGCCGAGGTGAGTGGACTGCCTGAGCTTAGGAGTTCAAGACCAGCCTGAGCAAGAGTGAGACCCCATCTCTAAAAACAGCTGAGCATTGTGGCGGGCACCTGTAGTCCCAGCTACTCGGGAGGCTGAGGCAAGATGATTGTTTGAGCCCAAGAGATTGAAGTTGCTGTGAGCTGTGATTCCACAGCACTCTGCTGAGGGTGACAGAAAAAGAGAGGATGAGGGGAAATACCCAGCTGGGAGGATAGCAGCAGCTCCATGCAAGAAATGGAATTTGGGTTCGCCTTGAGGTTGGATAGGATTTGAATGGAAGTGGGTGGGCATTCTGAGCAAAAATAATGATGCCAGGCAGCGCCTGTGGCTCAAGGAGAAGGGCGCCAGCCCCATATACCAGGGGTGGCGGGTTCGAACCCGGCCCTGGTCAAAACTGAACATAATAATGTTAGTAAAGTTTAAGAACTGGTGATGTATGTTTGGGAGAACTAGCCCAACCACAGCACAGGAGAGGAAGTAATGGGAAGTATGGCTGTGCACAGGTTGAAGCCTTCTGCACAGCTCTGGCACTTAAAGCAAGGCCCAGAGAGGCTAAGCAGCATTCTGGAGGTCACAGGTTAGGACATGACTGGGTCTTCTCAAGTCAACCTCAGCACTCCTTGGACAGGTAACAGACTCTCCTTGCAATGCTTAGAGGCATGCTGGAGGAATACTTGTGGCCAGCTCACCGCACCCACCTGCAGAGGGTCTCCATGTAAAGTCAGGGACCCTTGGCCAGCAGTCCAGCCCACCCTGCTCCCTCTCCTGCATTTCTAGGATAAGTATGTAAGTGCTGGCATGGAGAGCAGTAAAATCACCAAAACAGACTGACCCAGGGGCTCACCTTGGCCCTCGGCCAGCCCAGCTGGAAATATTTGGAATTTCTATGGCTGTTCTTTCTTCTTCACCACCCTCCAAATACACTGACCTCTGGCTTCAAAGCGTTTAACCCTTTCTTGTTTGATGGACATACCCAGTCCTGGGCTAACGTCCACGTGGGTGCATCTGTCTACGACGGCAAACTCTTATAATGCGGGGACACTGAATTCTCTTTGAAGAATTGAGCACAGAAACCAAACTAAGCATTTAAAGTAAGCATTTGGCTTTAGAAGGATGGTTTAAGAGGAGCGGGCTAAGAGCAAGAGACTGTAACAGCAAAAGTCTACCACACGGTGGCGAAGTGAGGCCAGGGAAACGGTGCGGCGCTCGGGGCAGGCAGGGGACCGCTCCGCCCCGCGGCTTTCCCGGGACAAGGCCGCGCTTAGGGACCCTCCGCGGGACCTCGGGCCATCGGGAGGATGCACAGAGAAGTGGTTTTTGCTCTTTGCTCTCCTCTTTCTTTGTATAAGCCATCTGTGACCAAGAGCAGAGTCTGGAGCACCTGGGGGGCCTATGCCCTTGGACCCCGCTGTGAGAAACCATCCCACCTGAGCGCAGGTGGAGGGTGGAGAGGCTGCGTTCAGGGACAGGAGGACGTCTCTGTGCCTGTGTGTGTGTCGTTCTTGAGGTTGTACAGATTGGTGAGCAGGGGCAAAGATGCTTTTTTCTTAATCTAAGGAGCTTCTTAGAAACAAAGCCAATTCCTGGAGGGAAGCCACACCCTGGCATTTGCTGCTGCCCTGGATTTGGGAGTTTAAAGGTGCTGTCTATCCTAAGAGAGGGTTTGGATGCTTTTAAGAGGCGTAGGAGATGTATTGAAATTTCACCAGACCGGCTTGGCGCCTGTGGCTCAAGCGGCTAAGGCACCAGCCACATACCCCTGAGCTAGTGGGTTCGACCAGCCCAGGCCCGCCAAACAATGATAGCTGCAACCAAAAAATAGCCAGGCGTTGTGGCAGGCGCCTGTATCCCAGCTCCTTGGGAGGTGGAGGCAGGAGAATCACTTGAGCCCAGCAGTTGGAGGTTGCTGTGAGCTGTGATGCTACAGCACTCTACCCAGGGCAAAAGCTTGAGGCTCTGTCTCAAAAAAAGAAAAAAAAAGAAAGAAATTTCACCACACCCCAATAAATATGTACAATTATTATGTACCAATAAAAAAAAAGCAGCACAGAAGTTTCCTTTCTGCTCTTCATCCAAAATCCATCCAACCACAAACATGCAAAGCAAAAATGCGTCCCACTTCAGTCCTCACGTGTTAACTAAAATTCCTACTAAGGTACTTTTTGTTTGTTTGTTTTTGAGACAAAGTCTCACTATGTCGCCCTCAGTAGAGTGCTATGGAGTCACAGCTCACAGGAACTTCAAACTCTTGAACTTAAGTAATTCTCTTGCCTCAGCCTCCCAAGTAGCTGGGACTACAGGCGCCTGCCACAACACCAGGCTATCTTTTTGTTGCAGTTGTCGTTGTTTAGCTGGCCCGGGCCAGGTTTGAACCAGCCAGCCTTGGTGTATGTGGTGCCCTAACCACGGTGCTCCAGTCACCCAGCCCCTACTAATGCACTTTTGCAGATACTTCTTTTCTACTTCCCTGCTGCTCAGAAGTGTGTCTAACACGATGCATACCCATCTATCTTCATCTCAGCCACGCATCCCCCCTGCAGGGCCACTGGGACCCTCTGCATGTCTCCTCCCGTGAGGACCCAACAGACCATGTGCAGCTTTACCTCATTTTTCTCCACACAGAAAGGCAGATGCTCTTGAACATGCACACTGAGACCACAGACACCGTGCCATGCAGAGACAAGAATAACAGTCCCCCGCAGGCTGGGGGCCCAGCACCATTTGACCTTGGAATGGGAAGTTTGTTTCCCAGGCGTGCCTGCTGTTCTGAGCTCAGCTGGAGACACGGAGGTGGAGGAGGAGACAGAGAGCAGCTTCTCAGAGAGTCAGACCGACCTTGACCTCTCCTTCCATCCCTCCCAGCTCCGAGGGTGAGGGTGAACAAGGCCTAAGAAGAGGAAGACTTTGATTTGGAATTTCTCTCTCTAAGGTCGGGAGAGTGTGAGGAAGACACACCCAGAAGAAGCTGGTCTCCGGAGGGGCCAGGAAGGATTGTCTCAGACCTTTGAACTTGGCCTTCACTGGGCTACCAGAGTCAGAATGCTTGCAGATGCAAGAAAGAGAAGTCATGTGGGCAGGCCTATGTGAGGGAGGGAGGCGTAGGGTGGAGAAAAGAACAAACGGGGAGGTGGAAGGAAGCGATTGAGGAAGGGGTACACAGACAGAATAAGTCAGAGGAGCCAGAAGAAACGTATCTGCACAAGGAATCTATCTCAGAAGCCCAAGAATGGAGCCTGTCACAAGAAGCAAAAGGAAAGGGGTCCGAGTGAGAAATAAAGAGAGAGAAAGAGGCCCCAGAGAGCAGAGAACCTGAGACAGAGGGCTGAGGGCTGGAGCCAGTGCACCAGCCTGTTTGTCAGGACTGCCGGCCTCAGGAGGGTGGGCAAGGCAGCTGGCATCATCTGTCACTTATAAGCACAAGCTCCCCCTGAATCCCGATTAACAGGAATTAAATGGCATATGGCTAATCCTCCCTGCCACAGTTGTTAATACTCTTCAGACACTGCAGAGGAAACCATGCGGCCTCCTCATTCTGGAGGCTTCTTCCAGCAGCGGGGCTCTGCCACCCCACCTGCTGCAGAGGTGTCTAGCCAAGGGGAGGATGCAGGGAGTGGTTGGAAGGCTTTCTCTAAATCCTTGAAGAGACTCCTAATTCTCCACAAGTGTGTGCCATGACGAGCTCTTTCCTCTTGCAAAATACGTTGTGTCTGTTTTATTTAAATAGTCACAGAAAATTCATGAGGGACAAGGAAATATATAACATAATTTCCATTAAATATTAGGAAAACGGGGTGCCCGTAGCTCAGTGGCTAGAGTGCCAGCCCTATGTAGCAGGGGTGGCAGGTTTGAACCCAACCTGGGCCTACTAAACTAAAATGAAAAAAATATATATATAGGCTCCACACCTATGGCTCAAGTGGCTAAGGCACCAGCCACATACACCTGAGCTGGTGGGTTCGAATCCAGCCTGGGCCCGCCAAACAACAATGACAGCTGCAACCTCAAACTCTTGCGTTCAAGTGAACCTCTTGCCTCAGCCTACCAAGGAGCTGAGACTACAGGTGCCCGCCACAATGCCCGCCTATATATATATATATATATTTTTTTTTTTTTTTTTTTTTTTGAGACAGAGCCTCAAGCTGTGGCCCTGGGTAGAGTGCTGTGGCATCACAGCTCACAGCAACCTCAAAATCCTGGGCTCAAGCGATTCTCCTGCCTCTGCCTCCCAAGTAGCTGGGACTACAGGCGCCCGCCACAACACCTAGCTACCTTTTTGGTTGCAGCCGTCATTGTTTGGCAGACCCAGGCTGGATTCAAACCTGCCAGCTCAGGTGTATGTGGCTGGCGCCTTACCCACTTGAGCCACAGGCACTGAGCCTCTTTCTTTCTCTCTCTCTCTCTTTCTTTCTTTCTTTTGAGGCAGGGGTGGAGTGAGGAAGATATCTCTCTTTTGCTGAGGCTGGTCTCTAACTTCTGGCCTTAAGCAGTCCTCCTGTCTTGGCCTCCCAAAGTGCTAGGATTATAGCCATGAGCCACTGTGCCCAGCCTAGTTTTGTTTTTTAATTCTCACGGATAGGTTATTGTTGTTACTCTCAGTTGTTCCAGTCAGTGTCCACCTGCTGACTAAATTGTTTGCTCACTATTGCTTCTTTCACCTTATGATTCCTTGGGTAGTTTCTACCTTTTTTCTGTTTTGTTTTGTTTTTGTTTTTGTGGTTTTTGGCCAGGGCTAGGTTTGAACCCGCGACCTCTGGCATATGGGACCGGCGCCCTACTCCTTGAGCCACAGGCGCCGCCCATACCTTTTTTTTTTTTTTTTTTTTAGAAACAGTCTCACTTTATCGCCCTCAGTAGTGCTGTGGTATAACAGCTCACAGCAACCTCCAACTCCTGGGCTTCAGTGATTTTTTTGCCTCAGCCTCCGAAGTAGCTGGGACTATAGGTGCCCACCACAATGCCTGGCTATTTTTTTGTTGCAGTTTGGCCCCGGGGCCAGGTTCAATCCCAGCACCCTTGGTATATGGGACCAGTGCCCTACCCACTGAGCCACAGGCACCGCCCTTTTTTTTTTTTTTTGAGACAGAGTGTTACTCTGGCTCCTTGGGATTGAGTGCCACAGCGTCACCATAGCTCACCACAACCTCAAACTCCTGAGCTCCAGTGATCCTCTTGCCTTAGCCTCTCTAGTAGCTGGCACAAAAGGTGCTAGCCACAGAACCTAGCTTATTTTTCTATTTTAGTAGAGACAGATCTCACTGTTCCTCAGGCTGGTCCCAAACTCCTGAGCTCAAGCAATCCATCTGCCTTGGCCTCCCAGAGTGCTAGGATTATAGGTGTCAGACACGTGTCTTGAAGCTGAGCAGAGCTCCCTGTTTCCTCCCTGTGGACTGTCCTGGGAAGTAGGTAGTGCCAGGCCTGGGATATACAGATACTTCAGTCCTGGGAAATAATACTTGGATGGGAAACAAATCATTGCCTGGAAAAAATAAATGGTTCAAGGTGTGATGACTGGCAGCATCAAGGGTGCAGAAATGTAGGTGCTCTTAGGGGATGGGTGACAGGAGTCCTCTGTCCTCTGCAGGCCAGAGGTGGCCGTCCCCAATGTGGTAGGTCTTTGCTGCGTGGCTTGAGTCTTTGAGATTCTGACATCACCCATGAGGATCAAACACATCCACTCCTCCTGATGCAAAATTCTGTGGGAATATAATTACATGGGATGAAAGAGAAACTGTAGAGCAGCGGTTCTCAACCTGTGGGTTGCGACCTCTTTTTAACAATGAAAATACATTGCAGCATTAGGAAGGTTGAGAACCACTGCTGTAGAGTCTTATCCAGAGTCCTTGTCTACTTGCTTAAGGGGCACGATATTGAATAATCTTTGGGGAAAAGGTTTCTTGTGGGGTAAACCTCATCAGTTCATAGACCTGGGAAATGGGATTGAATCCCCTCCCCTCATCTCCTGGCTATTTCCAGTCCTGGAACAGAATATCCTCTGCAGTGACAACCACCAAAAATTGCCCTCCTCATCCCTGGAAAGGGCTGAGCAATGAGAGTGATCATGCCAAAATCCTGGGCACTGTGCCCTCAGGAAACCCTGGGGCAGGGGTTGACTCCAGCCAGGACTCTGTGTAAGATACAGGACCCTGGCAGCAGAGGAGGGTGAGTGGAGAGGTTTGGGCTCTTGCTAGGTCTGCCAGGAAGTAAACACTCCATGGCACAATTTGTGTGAAGAGAAAATTACCTCTAATTGGGAGGCTGGAATAAAAATACCTCCCATCTGTAAACAGAGTAGCAGGCGCATCCTGGAAGCACTGAACTGAAGCGGGATGGTGCCCTGTTGCCCTCCTCGTGTCCCACCCTGGGGTTTCCTTCCTCCCGGACCTCAGGCTCAAAGCAGCAAGGGCTCTGGGGCTTTGCCCCAAGCCAATTCAGATGGCACACATGTCCTCTAGGCTTATCGCTGTGTCTAGCCCTGGGGCACAGTGGAGGAACACAGTTTCTCACCTTTTTCAGTTTAGTGTGAATATTCAACAGAGTGAAGGGAAAAAAAGTACTGATCTGTTTTATGTCATCACTCTTGTCCCTCCTGGAGGGCGTCTGGGGACTGTTGTTTACTCTGGTGTCTGGGGGCGGGGCAACTACCTAAGCCCTGCTTCTCCACATTCTCAAAGAAAGAGGTGAGGCAGACACTCTGATAAAGGCAGCCTGGGTGACATTCTCACTAGGACTTGGGATGTGTGATTCTTAGAGACGTCAGCCTTGTGAAGCAAATTCTGTGTCAAGGGGCTTCCGTTGTGCATGCTCACTGTTGGTTGTTGTATTGTGTTTTTTTTTGTTTTTTTTTTTTGAGACAGAGCCTCAAGCTGTCCCCTTGGGTAGAGTGCTGTGGCATCACAGCTCAGCATCACAGCTCACAGCAACCTCCAACTCCTGGGCTTAGATGATTCTCCTGCCTCCACCTCCCAGGCAGCTGGGACTACCTGGACTTAAGCAATTCTCTTGCCTCAGCCTCCCAAGTAGCTGGGACCACAGGCGCCCCCACAACGCCCGGCTATTTTTGGTTGCAGCCATCATTGTTTGGCGGGCCTGGGCTGCATTCAAACCTGCCAGCTCAGGTGTATGTGGCTGGCGCCTTAGCTGCTTGAGCCACAGGTGCCAAGCCTGTTGTGTTGTGTTATTATGAGCACTGGTGAAAAAGACCCCCTGGCTGATGGAGGCACAGCCAGGACATAAGTGTGTGACTTTTTTTTTTTTTTCGTAGAGACAGAGTTTCATTTTATTGCCCTCGGTAGAGTGCCGTGGCCTCACACAGCTCACAGCAACCTCCAACTCCTGGGCTTACGTGATTCTCTTGCCTCAGCCTCCCGAGCAGCTGGGACTACAGGCGCCCGCCACAACGCCCGGCTATTTTTTTGTTGCAGTTTGGCCGGGGCTGGGTTTGAACCCGCCACCCTTGGTATATGGGGCCGGTGCCCTGCTCACTGAGCCACAGGCGCCGCCCCAAGTGTGTGACTTTCTTTAACCCCTGGCATCTATGACAAGCTGACTTTAACCCCTTTCTTTAACCCCTTGCATCTATGACAAGCTAACACACACGTACTCCTATTCTTCTTTTGGTGGGAAAAATATGAAAGGTTTTTATGTAGGCTTCTTTCTAGGAAGCCACTTGACAAAACTTTGCAATAGTAGAAACTTTTTCAGCTGGACCATTACAAAGGAGAGGGATATGCGAATAGTCGAACTGCAGAGCGTGAGCAGCCTTTGTTATTGGAAGAGATGGAAATTGTGCTGCTACTGTTTCCTTAGATGGGTGCTCGAGGGGTTTTCCTATTTAAATAGAATTCAAGAAACACGTTGAAGAGAAAGAGCCCTCATTGACCATTGGGATAAAAAGTGGAAGAACATATTGAAAATAGTGGGGGGAAGATGGAACTTGACAGGAGGGATGGAAGCAGCAGAAATGTAACCACATCTTTGCTAAACCCTGAAGAGAAATGGCTTTTTTTCTTTTTCAGAGACAGAGTCTCACTTTGTCGCCCTCGGTAGAGTGCCTTGGCGTCACAACTCACAGCAACCTCCAACTCCTGGGCTTAGGCGATTCTCTTGCCTCAGCCTCCCGAGTAGCTGGGACTACAGGTGCCCGCCACAACGCTTGGCTATTTTTTTGTTGCAGTTTGGCCAGGGCCGGGTTCAAACCCACCACCCTCGGTATATGGGGCCAGCGCCCTACTGACTGAGCCACAGGCGCCGCCCGGAGAAATGGCTTTAATGGAAGGGTTCTGGGGCCAGAGACTTCTCTGTAGCTGTGAGAGTTTGCTTGGGGTAATCGTATAATGGCACAAAGAAGGAACAGAAAACATGATGGTGTTACTTTTTAAGAATATAAAGAAAGGAAAGTGAACAACCAAAGAAAATAAACATACATGGATGTAAAACTCCCTCTTTGCAGCCCATCCTCTCTGACCCCTGCAGAGGGAAGATCCTTTCCTTTATCTAGGGTCTCCAGGAACATTGCAACCATTTTGCTTGAAGTGAACTAAAATAGTAGCAAAGGAAGGAAGCATAGGTAATAAACATTTAGGCACCAGCCCCATATGCCAGAGGTGGTGGGTTCAAGCCCAGCCCTGGCCAAAAACTGAAAAAAAAAAAAAAAAAAAAAAAAGGTAATAAACATTTACTCAGCCCCTAGTAAAATTCACATGTTAATTTCACATAATCTTCACAATCACCATTTGAGTTGAGTATTATTATTCCTATTTTACAGGCAAAGAATCTAAGGTTTAAAGAAATTAAATAACTTTCTCAAGTTTACAAAAAACCCAGTGGGCCCAGGCTCAGTGGCTGACGCCTGTAATCCTAGCATTCTGGGAGGCAAAGGCAGGTGGATTGCCTGAGCTTATGAGTTCAAGACCAGCCTGAGCAAGACTGCTACCCTGTGTGTAGTAAAAATAGAAAAACTAGCTGGGCGTCGTGGCAGGCACCTGTAGTCCCAGCTTCTAGGGAGGCTGAGGGGCAAGAGGATTGCTTGAACCCAAGAGTTTGAAGTTGCTGTGAGCTATGACCCGAAGGCACTGTACTCAGGGCAACAGAGAGAGATTGTCTCAAAAAACAAACAAAGAGGGTGGCGCCTGGCTCAGTGAGTAGGGCACCGGCCCCATATACTGAGGGTGGCAGGTTCAAACCCAGCCCCAGCCAAACTGCAACAAAAAAATAATAACCAGGCATTGTGGCAGGGGCCTGTAGTCCCAGCTACTTGGGAGGCTGAGGCAAAAGAATCACCTAAGGCCAAGAGCTGGAGGTTGCTGTGAGCTGTGATCCCATGGCAGTCTGCCGAGAGTGCTGTGGTGTCGTAGCTCACAGCAACCTCAAACTCTCGGGCTCAAGCGATCCTATTGCCTCAGCCTCCCAAGTAGCTGGGACAATAGGCACCTGCCACAATGCCTAGCTAGTTTTAGAGGCAGGGTTTCTCTGTTCCTCAGGCTGATCTCAAACTCCTGAGCTCAAATGATCCACTGCTTCTGCCTCCCAGGGTGCTGGGATTTCAGGTGTGAACCACTGTGCCTGGCCACCCCCTTAATATTTTAAAATAACAAAAGAAAACAAAATCTGCCCAGAGGTGAGTTTCACAGGAAGCCCCAGTCTTTGTTGCCACTTGATCTGCATTTTCCGTTGTATTGAAGATTCTCCGCTTTTTAAAGAAATGTTTCTCTTCTTTGTAAGCTACACATTAGAAAGAAGCTTTTTTTTTTTTTTGCAGTTTTTGGCCGGGGCTGGGTTTGAACCCGCCACCTCTGGCATGTGGGGCCAGTGCCCTACTCCTTTGAGCCACAGGCGCCACCCTAGAAAGAAGCTTACTCAGGAGGATGTGCTGTGATAGAGACAGACTCCTCAGATCTGCTCACTGAATACTGCCAGAGCTTTGCTTCTGGCCTCATTGAGCTCTGATTCTCTTCTGATCAGTGTCATAGTTCTCCAGGGAACAGTGAAATCCTGAGGAGGAGCAGGCACAGGTATCCATCTTGCCCCACTGAATATGCAGTTAAGCTTCCATTCTAGGATCATGTTTTGGCCACCAGTAATGACTTGAGGAACCCATGTGGGGAGGAAAAGCCGTGTTTTACAATGAAGCACCTGCCATCCACTGTCCTAAGAACCTCTGCCCCTTATATTCATGCAGCCTTTCTTTTTTTTTTTGCAGTTTTTGGCGGGGCTGGGTTTGAACCCACCACGTCCAGCATATGGGGCTGTAGCCTTACTCCGTTGAGCCACAGACACCACTCCTCATGCAGCCTTTCTTTGTAATCTCAGTCTGAGTTTCAAAAGACTCTCTAGCAGAGAAGACCATTTAACAGACAGACCATTTCACAATGCAAACACGGGAAATTCAGCAAGAGGGAAGAGGCACCGGTTTCTGAAAACAGCCCTCTCTCACCGGTCAAACACTATCGCACGTTTCCCAAGTAATCAAACTGATCCCCTCAGTTTGGCGAATATGCCTGACCACGTGACCAGGAGCTAAGGGGATGAAGAGAGAAAAAAGAAATGTCGGTGGGCCTAAGAAAAATTTTCCTTTAGGGTGGCACCTGTGGCTCAAGGAGTAGGGCGCCTGTCCCATATGCCAGAGGTGGTGGGTTCAAACCCAGCCCCGGCCAAAAACCACAAAAAAAAAAAAAAAGAAAAGTTTTCCTTTAAAAAATTTATCGATTTTGGGCTGCGCCTGTGGCTCTGTGAGTATGGCGCTGGCCCCATATACCGAGGATGGCAGGTTCAAACCCTGCCCCGGCCAAACTGCAACAAAAAATAGCCCAGCATTGTGGCAGGTGCCTGTAGTCCCAGCTACTCTGGAGGCTGAGGCAGGATAATCACCTAAGCCCAAGAGCTGGAGGTTGCTGTGAGCTGTGATTCCACAGCACTCTACTGAGGGTGACAAAGTGAGATTCTGTCTCTAAAAAAACAAAAACACAAACAAAAATAAATAAATCAAGGGCGGCGTCTGTGGCTCAGTCGGTAAGGCGCTGGCCCCATATACCTAGGGTGGCAGGTTCAAACCTGGCCCCGGTGAATTGCAACCAAAAAAATAGCCGGGCATTGTGGCGGGCGCCTGTAGTCCTAGCTACTCAGGAGACTGAGGCAAGAGAATCACTTAAGCCCAGGAGTTGGAGGTTGCTGTGAGCTGTGTGATGCCACGGCAGTCTACCCAGGGCCATAAAGTGAGACTCTGTCTCTACAAAAAAAATAAATAAATAAAAAAAAATAAATCAAAAAGAAGGGTAATCTTTATAAAATTTTTTCTCTATTTTGTCTTTGATAAAGGAAGAGTGTCCACCACTATAAAATAACTTTTACATACTTTTACTTGTGACTTTGGTACATAGTGAACTGAAACACAAGATTTACAAAAAGAAAACCACATAGAGTCATAAGAGTCATAATAGGTGACTGAGGTTTTTTTTTTTTCAAGACAGAGCCTCAAGCTGTCGCCCTGGGTAGAGTGCCGTGGCATCAAGCTCAGCAACCACCAACTCCTGGGCTCAAGAGATTTTCCTGCCTCCTCCTCCCAAGTAGCTGGGACTACAGGCGCCCACCACAACACCCAGCTATTTTTTGGTTGCAGCTGTCATTGTTGTTTGGCAGGTCCAGGCTGGATTAGAACCCACCAGCTCAGGTGTATGTAGCTGGCGCCTTAGCCACTTGAGCCACAGGCTCCGAGCCGTGACTGAGGTTTTTTTTAATAATAATTTTAATCTGACTTCATGAGATTTTTGAGAAAATAATTAATTCATACAATGGTTCGAGCAATTATAAAGACTCAAACAGAAGTTATATAGTGATTTATGTTGAATATCTTTGGCAACAACCAATCTATTTCACATTTCTTGTTATTTATGTATATATATATATCGATCTAGTATATATACTATATAAATGTAGTTTTACATTTCAAAATGTAAAAATGCTAAGAAATGTAGAGTGACTGTATAAAAAATTAAAGTCCTTCAGTTAAAAATTAAAAAATAATGGCTTGGCGCCTGTAGCTCAGCAGCTAGTGTTTTGACCACATATACTGGAGCTGGTGGGTTTGAATCTGGCCAGGGCCTGCCAAACAACAAGGCAAACTACAACAGAAAAATAGCCGGGCATTGTGGTGGGCTCCTTTAGTCCCAGCCACTTGGGAGGCTGAGGCAAGAGAATGGCTTAAGCCCAAGAGTTTGATGTTGCTGTGAACTGTGATGTAACAGCACTCTACAGAGGGTGATATAATGAGACTCTGTCTCAAAAAAAAAAATATCAGGTTGAAACTGACATATTGTACTAACAATTATACTCGGAATTCTGTTATTACTCTGTTGTTTATGGGACCAACTTTTAACACTACAAGATTTTTTTTTTGTGCTAGATAAAATAAAAGCTTTTCAAGGATTTTCCACAGTATTAAATGACACTTAAAATTCTCCTGCCTCCTTGGGTCCAATTTCAGGTTGATTTTATTCTTCTCTTCACCTTGTCTGCTGGTCTTCATAAGATTTTGCTCCATTTTTCTTCCTTAGATTTGCCATCCCTCACTATTAAAAAAATCAGAGCAGGGAGGCGCCTGTGGCTCAGTGGGTAGGGCGCCGGCCCCATATGCCGAGGGTGGTGGGTTCAAACCCAGCCCCGGCCAAACTGCAACAAAAAAATAGCCGGGCGTTGTGGCGGGCGCCTGTAGTCCCAGCTGCTTGGGAGGCTGAGGCAAGAGAATCGCGTAAGCCCAAGAGTTAGAGGTTGCTGTGAGCCGTGTGACGCCACGGCACTCTATCCAAGGGCGGTACAGTGAGACTCTGTCTCTACAAAAAAAAAAAAAAAAAATCAGAGCAAAGAATCAGTTTGCTTTTTTGCAAATTAATCTATAGGGCATACCACCATGCTTTCAGTCTACCACAGAAATAAATTATGTTTATTTCAGCAAGAAATTGCTTTTGTGTGTTGTATAATGTGTGTCTTGATTATGTTTTAAACAAATTTCAGCGCTTTTTCTTCCATCAAATTTGGAATCGGAGGCCTACAAGATATGAAGACAGTAATGTTTCCAAGATAACTGAGGTGCATCCTTATTTGTAAAACAGGAGACACTTCATTTCCCAAATTTTAATGGAGTGTTCCTTATCCGACCCATAGTGATGTTTTTATTCTATAGTTACAGAAATGAATCCCGCTCCACTCTTGAACATGCTTCCTTACTCTCTTTCCACAAGTTCGTTGAAAGAGACCCCCTGGGCCCGTCCCAGAGCATCGCCGTATCCATAGCAACCAGAGTTCAGCTTCCTCTGTTACCATGGTGCCGGCTCAGCCGGGCCTGGTGGTCGCTATGGTAACTAGGGGCGGGTCGCAGGGTCCCGGCAGCTGGGCGCATGCGCGCGGGGACTACTGTGCGCGCCGCGCGGTCGCGGGCCCCTCAGCTCCCCTAGACATGGCGCTGAGGCGGCGGTCGGGACTTCGGCTCTGCGTCCGTCTGTCCGACTTCTTCCTGCTGCTGCTTTTCAGGGGTGGGTTTGTGAGTTTTCACCTTGAGAAACTAGAGGCTGGGGGTCAGGGAGGCAGAGCGGGCCGAAACGGCGGGCGCCGGCAGGGACGGGAGCAGCGGTCCGGGCGTGGAGGAGTCCGGGGGTCCCGGGCCGGAGGGGCGCAGGCCCGGGCGACAGGGGGAGGGATCCGGGCTGGGCTCTGGGCTAGGGCCGGGGCAGGCTCGGGCGGCTGACGAGGCGCGGCTCGGTCACGGGCTGGGGGCCCGTCCCGGACGGCGGTCCGGTCCCGGGGCGGTGATCTGCCCCCGGGCGGGGGGCTGGTCCCCCGGGGTGGGCCCGACGCGGGCGGCGGCCTGTCCCGGCCGGGAAGGGCCGATCCTGGCGGGGACTCGTCCGGGCGGTGGGCCCGGCATCCTGGAGGACTGCGGCCGCCGCGGCGTGGGCTTGGGAACTTGCTGGAAGACACCGCACAGCGGACGGGGATGAGGGGCGTTGCGAAGCACTCGCCAGGCAGAAATCGCGGGGCTCGTCCGGCTTCTTGGTCGCAGCCCTCTGGGGACCGGCTGTTCATTTCTCACTCTTGCCGTAAACAAAGGAACTGCTTTCCTTCCTTTCCTAGAAGCAAAACGCATGGATAGCCACCTTTTTTTTTTTTTTTTTGTCTCCAGACTGGCTGAGACCACCCAGCCCTGGAAATAGCATTTGGGCCATTTGATCAAGATACGCTCATAAACTTGGGAGTTTTGTTTCTTACTGTTTTGGAATTCTCGTTAGATCTGCACTTCCCTGGATAGTTAGACAGGAGGACTAACGTAGCTTCCATTTAGTGAGCATGTACTATATACTAGGAGCTCATTGACTCCTTGCAACAACTTCGTGAGCCGGGTTTTATTTATTTTTATCTGAGTATGGGATAAACTTTTTCTTTTATTCATGAGTTATGTCACATTGTTAGTAGACTGTTTTTAAGTAAGTAGGACATGAAAAAATTTTTTAATTTCATCTTTTAAATATTTGCCATCTTTTTTCCTTAATATGCTTGGTAGAAATGAGTCTTGAGGTGGGTTTTATCAACCCCTTTCTTAGAGTCAAGTCAACTTGTCAAGACTGGATTCTGAGTAGCGAAGAAGACTCAAATTCACGTCTGCTTAAAGCACTACACTATACTCCTTCCCCTGGCAGGCGTCTGTTGGTAACTAGACCAGGACCTTTTTCAGTTCTTAGGCCATTTCACTGTTTGGTTTACTTGCCACTGTCATCCCTTGATGTTTTCCAGAACATACAGATTAAAACACGAGAGGACTGTTTGGGAGTAAGGGGGAACAGACTTAGGAAAACAAAGCGTTCCTGTGTTTTGTGCTAGTTCTGGTAGGATGTTGGTGATGGTGATGGTAAAAAGTGAGAGTCTGGGCCAGAAGTGCTGGAAATAGGGCTCTGTGACAAAGGACGAGTTTCAGTGTATAGATGGTGGCCATGTACTTTGCCTGAAAGTAATTTCTAAAACCAGATGTGGCTGGAAGATACAAGTGATCAGGTGGCTAGCCAGGGGACAAGGGTGTCAGGAATGTCCAGCACCCACTGTGTTGGTTACACTGACACTGTCCTATTCACCAGCCTGAAACAACTCCCTATTGTTCACATGGTCTGTTCACATGAAAGTTTCCAGTTTTTATTGCAAAAACATTTGGCAGTTTAGTTCAGGAATAAGTTTCATCTTGGTAGTTTGTTAATAAAAGTAGAAAATGCTAAGAGCTTTGAATACCCTTAAACCTCTGATTTTGCTCTCCCTGAGGGATTGGTTTTGTGGCTCTGGCTACTAAGGGCTGAGACTTACTTGCAGAGAATAGGAGGAAGGATCAGATTTTGCAAACTAGGACTAATGACAAAGTCAAGGTTGTAGAATGTATTAATCTACTTTGAAGGTATGTAGCTATCTTTTTATAGGTGGGGGTTCTTTTTTCAATGTTTAGTTTGTATCCTAAACATACTTTAAAACTTTATTCTTCCACAGATTGTGACGGGTGTGTTTTTATATTTTTTATGATTATTTTTTCCAATCGCTATTACTATTTATTATTCTCAGTTAAAAAATTTCAGTTTCTGATATATTAGTAGATATTTCTATAGTAGTTACCCTTTACCAGGCTTTATTATAAAATTTCATATGTATTAATTCATTTAATCTTGATAAGAACTCTATCCCATTTTGTGGATTAAGAGAAGTATGGGGAAATTGAGAAGAGTAAAGTATTCCATGTACCTTAAATTTGGGAATCTTCCATTGTTTATCTTAATCCAATCTTTGATTAGTTGTACTCTTCCATTTAACAGTGAAATTCTTTTTTTTTTTTTTTTTTTTGTAGAGACAGAGTTTCACTTTATTGCCCTCGGTATAGTGCTGTGGCGTCACACAGCTCACAGCAACCTCCAACTCCTGGGCTTAGGCGATTCTCCTGCCTCAGCCTCCTGAGTAGCTGGGACTACAGGCGCCCACCACAACGCCCGGCTATTTTTTTGTTGCAGTTTGGCCGGGGCTGGGTTTGAACCCGCCACTCTCGGTATATGGGGCCAGCGCCCTGCTCACTGAGCCACAGGCACCACCCAACAGTGAAATTCTTTTTTTTTTTTTTTTGTAGAGACAGAGTCTCACTTTATGGCCCTGGGTAGAGTGCCGTGGCGTCACACGGCTCACAGCAAACTCCAGCTCTTGGGCTTATGTGATTCTCTTGCCTCAGCCTCCCGAGTAGCTGGGACTACAGGTGCCCGCCACAACGCCCAGCTATTTTTTTGGTTGCAGTTCAGCCGGGGCCGGGTTTGAACCCGCCACCCTCGGTATATGGGGCCGGCGCCCTACCGACTGAGCCACAGGCGCTGCCCAGTGAAATTCTTATTAGAGGTCAGTTTGACCAAATTATCAAGTGTTCAAGGCTATGTAGTTTGTATATAAAATCTTCTTTTGTTGAATTCACCGCAGGTGAAATTCACTTTTACAGATGTTATGCTTCATGTCATTTTGAATGGGGTTATATAGGAATTACTGTTAGGTTTCTAATCTTTGAGGTCCTAGACAGTAGTGTTACATTTAAAATTAAAATAGTAACAGTTTGCATTCTTGGGATAAGACAGTTTGTATGCTGAAGCATATCAAAATTTGAAAATAAAAAATTCCAGGAAATTTTTGGAAAACTTTAATTCTTCCATTTGTGTCTGTTGGGACTATTGAAACATTTTTTGGAATGGCATAGCCTTTTACCTAGTTTTAATTTTTCTTAATTAAAAAAGACAGAATCTGACAGAATCATTGTGAGACTTGTGTGCCTTAAGAAAAACAAAGAAGGGCAGCGCCTGTGGCTCAAAGGATTAGGGTCCCGGCCCCATATGTTGCCGTGGTGGTGGGTTCAAACCCAGCCCCAGCCTAAAACAGCAAAAAAAAAAAAAAAGAAAGAAAAGAAAAAGAACACCTGCTTTGAAAGCCTGCATTATTTCTATCAGCTGCTCATTCCCAAATGCCTTGTTGATGGGCATTTGTTCTTGAGTGCTCAGGCTGGGGAAAGTGAATGGATAGCTACTAGAGATACTTAATTGCAGTCATTGGGGTATTACATCCAGACAGAATTACCATTCCCACAACTCCAAACCTCTATGGAACTTGTTCTTAAGGTGGCCCCAAAAGGTAGGTTGAATAAATTCTTTTGGAAAAAAAAAACAAGAAAGAAATCCCATTTTCATCAAGCACACCTTCTGAGACAGCCGCATAAGGCGACAGAAACCGCTATGGGTTTAGTACATTCAGCTCGCAGCTGTTAGAAATGTGATATTAGCAAATTCCTTCTCCATAAATTCTTCAAATGTTTTTAAAGCACAAGTGGAGTAAAAGAAAGGAAAATATGTGTGAATGAAATTAGGATGTATAGAGTGGGCTGAACGATGACCTGAATCCATGAAATTGGATTCTGTTTTAAGATATGTTTACAATCTGGGTGGCGCCTGTGGCTCAAGGAGTAGGGCGCTGGTCCCATATGCCGGAGGTAGTGGGTTCAAACCCAGCCCCGGCCAAAAACCAAAAAAAAAAAAAGATATGTTTAGAATCAGGTGCTGTGAAATTGATGATGCTAGGGTTGAATACAAATTTCCAGTCTTTGTGTGTTCCCTCTGAATTTTAGCAGTATATGCAAATAACTTCACTGGAGTATAAAGAGATCCTGAAAGAGAGTTTTGGTAAGCATATTCTTTTACACCTAGTTTAGCAAGGACAGTGTCTACTGTGGTCCTTCATATGGAGAGCTAACGCCTCAATTTAACTGTCTCTTTGCCCCCTGCCCTAGCACACAGAAAGCTTCCTGAGAACTGGCCCTTGTTTCTGATGTTCAAGGAATACTGTAGTATTTTGTGTGATTGTGTTTTAAGTACTATCTCTATTATGTGTTATATATTTCATAGTTAATATGTGTAATAGGGGTTTCATTGTTGTTTATATAGAAACAGAAATTGTAATTAATAAAATTAGAACTGGGCGGCGCCTGTGGCTCAGTCGGTAAGGCGCCGGCCCCATATACCGAGGGTGATGGGTTCAAACCCGGCCCCGGCCAAACTGCAACCAAAAAATAGCCGGCCGTTGTGGCGGGCGCCTGTAGTCCCAGCTACTCGGGAGGCTGACGCAAGAGAATCACTTAAGCCCAGGAGTTGAAGGTTGCTGTGAGCTGTGTGAGGCCACGGCACTCTACCATGGCCATAAAGTGAGACTCTGTCTCTACAAAAAAAAAATAAATAAATAAAATTAGAACTATATAAACATTTTTTTCTTATGTCATTTTTCATTTTTAGTGTATCTTAAGGCTTCTGTGGTTCAGTCTTCTTTCTGCAAGGTATTCCCCAAATCATATTCTGTCCTGTTCTTGCCATCTGCTATATCTGACAACTTCAGCTCACAGTGATCCTTCCTATCTCTAAATAAACATGATCTCAGTCTGTAGTTCATTTCAATACAACAAACATTCATTGAGTATCTATGATACGCCAGGCACTGTTCTCTGTGCTGGAGTACAAAAAATAAAGCATCCCCAGCCCTTAAAGAGCCAGGGTAACCCATGCTGAATTATATTGGGTTTTACTTTTGGGGTGTGAATGCATTGTATTTTCCTAGTGATATTAAAAATTTGTTAGGACTAGAGGCTGAATTTATTTTTGTTTGTATCTTTTCAGAGGTGACTCTGGTAAATACTCAGTTTGTCTCTGTCACTTGAAGGTCAGTTAACATTTCTTAAACTTTCTTATGTGTCTAGGCCTTTTTTTTTTTTCCTTTTTTCTGAGACAGAGTCTCCCTTTGTTGCCCTTGGTTGAGTGCAGTGGCATCATAGCGTATGGCAGACTCAAAGTCTTGGGCTCAAGCAATTCTCTTGCCTCAGCCTCCCAAGTAGTTGGGACTACGAGCACCTGCCAGAACGCCAGGCTATCAGTCCACCTGCCTCAGCCTCCCAGCGTGCTAGGATTACTGGTGTGAGTCACCACGCCCAGCCTCAGTGTGTAGGCATTTTTTATATACTTTATTTTAATTCCAGTGGCCGTAGGAAATTTTGAAAAATCTAAGTTTTTATTATAGTAGCTGCCATGGAAGAAAGAGAACAATAAGTATTTCTTGACTTGGTTTAATTTAAAAATCTTTTTGCCATCCAAGGTTAAGAAGAAAAGATTGAGAAATGCTTAAGATATAATTTAAGTGTTACCTGGCTTATTGTACCCTCAATGAATCCCCAACAATTAAAAAAAAAAAAAAGATATAATTTAAGTGTTGCAAGCTGCAGGTATGTCAGCATATGCTATGTGATTATAATTATGCAAAACATTTTATTCTTAGGGAGAAAACCTGGAAGAAAATGAACCAAAATGTTGGTTAGGGTCTGTTTCTGAGTGGGAGGTATTATGGCTGATTACTACTGATTTGTTTTCCTGACTCATTTTTTTATCTTTTTTCCAAGTGTTCTTTAATGAGGATATTTTTTGTGTAATGAAAAAAATTGCGTTTTGTTTGGCTTCCAGTAGATATAATAGTGGAATTTGAAATTTGGCATTAGTAATGGGAAAACTTAATTTGTTTAGTTTACTGTGGTAGCATGTGGATTGTGCCTTTTTCTAGTTCCTTAATGTCAGCTACATTAGATGAAGGAAGCGCTGCCCTGAGGCTCAGTTGTTTGATCACATGTTTTTTGTGACTCATTTAAGAGATTATCACCAGATTTTGGGTGGGAGAATCAGCTGTAGCTTCCTCAGCAAATGGTTAATTGGAAAACTAAAAGATAGCTGCTGAGAGGACCTACCTGCCCTCTTCCTTTTTTTTGGCCGGGGCTGGGTTTGAACCTGCCACCTCCGGCATATGGGACCAGTGCCCTACTCCTTGAACCACAGGCGCCGCCCCTGCCCTCTTCCTTTTGAACCAACAAAATTATCTGAGTAAATGCCTTGGTTCATCCCTTTATAATCAGTTGACATTTATTGAGCACCTACTGTATGCCAGCTGGGCAACTCCTGGAGGATCTGGTTTTTTTTTTTTATCTTTTGGGTAGTAGAAATACAGGGTCAAATTGACTTCCGCTGAAAGTAGGCCCTGAAAGATGTTTCCTGAAGGAAGCTGTCAGCTGATGTACCCTATCACTTCTTCCTGCCCAACACAGACTTCCTTGCTGGATATCTTTCTCTAAGGAAAATATTTGATGTCTTTAGAATGAAGTGCAGCTGTCCAGAGGCTGACAGAGAATGCAGTGAATCCTAAGACAGCTGCAGGTTGTGTATTTGTGTGTGTGTTTTCCCTGTGTTTTTCAGCATCTCTGTCAAGGTACTGAACATTTAATCAGCCAATACATTTTTATTTGGTAGTTCTCTGTTTTTTTATGGCTAAAGCTTTCCATGGCAAAACAGGGAAATTTAAGAAAATGCTTTTCTTGACCAGAGGGAACATATAGTTCAGATAGTTAACAGAGCAGCATTGGGGTAAATATTTTATGTGAGGCCATCCATAAAGTTTGAGTGCAATTTATGGACATCTTTGTTTTTGGCCGGGGCTGGGTTTGAACCCACCACCTCCGGCATATGGGACCAGCGCCCTACTCCTTGAGCCACAGGTGCCGCCCTATGGACATCTTTTTAAATTGCACATGAACTTTATGTCCACCCTGTATTTAGAAGTGAGAACATTTATGAGGACAGACAAGTTTGCAAACTCATCCTAGAAACAATGCTGCATATCTCATTCCTGAATGTCACTGTGATCACTTTCAAAGTATTCCTCTTACCCATCTGGTTATCTTACTCTGGGCTGGCCTGGTAGAGGAGAATTTCTAGAAGGAGCCAGACTTTTAGGGATAATTTTGATCGGCATACATGCAGATTTTGGAGAATGGGGCTGATGATAGCCCAAAAAGTGGAGGAAAGTATGAATAAAGGCATGGACTTAGGAATGCATATGTTGTATTTTGCAACCAGGAAGTTGTTATGATAAATAGTAACAGCTACCAATTATTGAAAACTGATGCCAGGCATTGTGCTGATTGCTCTGTCCAATGTCTGAGTGAGCTTGGGCTGCTGTGACAGAATACCACAAACTGTGACATAAACAACAAACGTTTGTTTCTCACAGCTTTGGAGCTTGGATGTCCAAGATCGAGATGCCTATAGATTTGCCTATAGATTTCCTAGTAAGGGTCCTGTTTCTGGCTTGCAGATGACTATGTTCTCATGTGGTACACGGAGAGAGCGAGCTCTGATGTTTCTTCTTAGAAGGGCACTGATCCCATGATGGGGCTTCATCCTCATCGCCTCATCTAAACCCGATTACCTTCCAAAGGTCCATCCCCCAGTACCATCACATTAGCGGTTAGGGTTTCGTCATATGAGTTTTAGGGAGACACATAACATTCAGTCCACAGTACCTGAGTTATCTTAATTGGTCCTTTTTTTGTTTTGTTTTTGCTATACCATCTAATTTTGTGTAATTAATTGGTCTTCATAGTTACTTTTATAGGTTTCATTTTGCAGATAGACTCTGAGCTTGGGGCAGACTCCAAGGTCACAGTTAGTGAGTTAAGGGACATTAAAGAAAACAATGGCAAGAAACTAGATTGTAAAGTGCTTTAAATTCAGGGTAAGGAATTTGGACTTTATAATGTAGGGGGTGGGGAATGTGGGGCCTTGGAGTCACATATTGCCTTGTGAATCTTTGGGGGCGGCCTTTTGACTGAATCTAAATTTTACAGAACAAGTCCTTTTATAAAAAGAGGTGCAGCAGATAAAGGTGAAGCTTTTCTTGTTTCCTTAAAAAAGAACCATCTTGAAATCAGAAGGACACAGCTTCTCCACCCTAGTGTGGTCTCTTGATAACTGAAGTAATTTTTGGTTATATGTGAAAATGTGCCTTGTATCTTGGTGTTGAAATTCAGATTTGCTGGCTGGGTGCCTGTAGCTTAGTGGTTAGGGCGACGGCCACATGCTCCGGGGCTGTGGATTTGAACTCTGCTGGGGCCTGCTAAACAAACAAACAAACAGACAAAAAATAGCTGGGGACTGTGGCCGGCGCCTACAGTCCCAGCTACTAGGGAGGCTGAGGCAAGAGACTGTCTTGAGCCCAAGAGTTTGAGGTTGTTGTGAGCTATGATACCACAGCACTCTACTGAGAGGGACAAAATGAAACTCTAACTCAAAAAAAAAGGAAATACAGATTTGCTGGATACATAATTTTAGGTTGACAGTTATTTTGTTTTAGAACTTGGACTGTATACACTTCCTGGATTTTGCTGTCACTCTTGTGAAGTCTGTAGTCATTCATGTCTTCAGTCTTTTCTGGGTTGCCTGTTTTCTCTCCAGCTACTTTAAAGATCATTTCTTTGTTTCTGGCATCTGAAATGTTGCTACGAGGTTTCAGGGTGAATTTCTTTTCATGTGTTCCACTTGTTGTATGTTGTGCTTGCTTTGTGTATCTGTGAATTTCTTTCTTTCCTAAGAAGAATTGCCTAGCTTCTATTTTCTTAATTATTTTCCTTCTGAGACCCTGATTAAACATACTCAGTCATTCTGTCCTCCAATACTGTTAACCTTTGTGTCATAATTTCATGTTGTGCCTCTTGTGCTATTCTGGTTCTTTTTGTTTTATAGCTTACTAACTCCTGCTTTCTACTATATCTAATCTATTAGTTAACCAGTGTACAGAGTTTTTCTACAAATTATTTCTAAAACTTTACTTGATTATTTTTATCATCGGTCCTCTTTTGCTTGCTTAGTTTTTTACTGCTTTTTAGGTTTTTGAAAACATTACATGCACAGCTATTTAATACTTCATACCTTAACCGGGCGTTGTGGCGGGCGCCTGTAGTCCCAGCTACTCGGGAGGCTGAGGCAAGAGAATCATTTAAGCCCAGGAATTGGAGGTTGCTGTGAGCTGTGTGAGGCCACGGCACTCTACTGAGGGCCATAAAGTGAGACTCTGTCTCTACAAAAAGAAAAAAAAAAAAAACCATACCTGATATTTCAAGTATTTGTAGTTCTTGGGGATCTAAATCTATTGTTTGTTGCTTCTTATAACTCTTACATATGGTAGTTGGTTTCTTTGCTTGTAAACTGTTACTAGGTTTATCTTTTTTTTTTTGTAGAGACAGAGTCTCACTGTACCGCCCTCAGTAGAGTGCTGTGGCGTTACACGGCTCACAGCAACCTGCAACTCCTGGGCTTACGTGATTCTCCTGCCTCAGCCTCCAGAGCAGCCGGCACCACAGGCGCCCGCTACAACGCCCAGCTATTTTTTTGTTGCAGTTTGGCCGGGGCTGGGTTTGAACCCGCCACCCTCGGCATATGGGGCCAGCGCCCTACGCACTGAGCCACAGGCGCTGCCCTACTAGGTTGATCTTAATCTCTGAAAATCTAAACCTAATCTAAGGATGCTTTTTCTTGAGAGTATATTCTTCCACTGAGTGCCAGGGCTGACACCCCCTGTGCCCAACTGTGGCCCACAGCCAGGTTTCCTTACCTGTCGTGCCGGATGTGGTGAAAATTATGCATGGACCTTTTTTTTACTCATCCGTAGTCTTCAGTGTTTGTGTATTTTTTTTTTTTTTTTGTAGAAACAGAGTCTCACTTTATGGTCCTCGGTAGAGTGCCATGGCCTCACACAGCTCACAGCAACCTCCAGCTCTTGGGCTTAAGCGATTCTCTTGCCTCAGCCTCCCAAGTAGCCCGGACTACAGCCGCCCGCCACAACGCCCGGCTATTTTTTGGTTGCAGTTTGGCCAGGGCCAGGTTTGAACCCGCCACCCTCGGTATATGGGGCCGGCGCCTTATCAACTGAGCCACAGGCGCCGCCCGTGTTTGTGTATTTTAATGTGCAGTTCAAGAAAACTCTTCTTCCAGTGTGTGTCAGAGAACAAAAGAGTTTGGACACCCCTTTAGCCTTTCAAGACCTCTGGCATAATTAAAAAATCTCTTGGTTTGTTGTCTCTCTTCCTCCTGGCCCAGGAGCTCAGTCTCCCTACTGAAGTGTTACAATGAGCATTCACCTTCAGTGTAACATTTCTCACTGATCTTACTGCTTTCTAATTTCAGCCCATAGCTATTTTGGTTTGTCCTTTTTAAAGATTCCTCCACCTTCTGTGAGCCCATAGATGCTGTCAAAACTGGTTTATGTAGGACTAGTTGTTGAGTGCAAGGGCTCTTTGGAGGATCTAATCTATACTACTGGAAATGGGAATCTTAACTTTTCTTTACCTCTTCCGCACACCATTCTGCAAGGGTTCATATTATAAGGGTACTATTTTTTCACTGTAAAATATTTGCTATTTTTTGATCCCAAGAAGGTTATGATATTGTATACCCCTTGTGAGGAATCACTGCTTTAGGATGGGGCAAAGATACATCCAATCTTACAACTATAGTCTCCGTCCTTGGATCAGTTTGTCTGAGAAGCAAGTGTCTATCATTCAAGATCTAGTAACTTAATATTTGGAGAATTACAGTTATTCCACTAGAGAGCGACCTGAAAAAGCAGCTACTTAACTCTGCTAGTACCAGATGTAGGTGAAGACATGCAGAGGCGAAGTACAAAGGTAACCCTGAGCTTCCCAGCTGAAATCTGGATTCTGATTTCTATTGGATGAAATGCAGGTTTGCTGAAAGGATTAGCCCCATGTGCTGTGAGGACAAAAACCACCCACTACGTCTCTGGAAGGCTCCATTATTTCCAGCCTTCAGATACTTTTCTGGGTAAAGGAAGGAGCCAGCCCAGCGTGGTGGGTGTTAGGCATTCTGGATTCATTTCCAGTTTTGCATGTGATTCATGTTTTGGACCTTGGGGAAATAATATTGGTTTTAATCCAAGTCACTTGAAAATATTTTAAACCCACCTCTCTTACACTACTTCCAAAACATCCACATTTCTTTCCCATTGTTATTAGATCCAAAAAGTGATTTTTATAGGCATGTAAGATAAATTTTAACTGATTAATCGCAGTAATTCATTAATGAGTTTCATATTTGTTAATTCTAATTGCATCTGAAGGTTTTAAAAATCTAGTCAACAGAAATCTCCACTTCTAAAAGCTTAGATATATTTTAGAGCCACGTGAACTTGGTTTGAAGTCTTGCTTTACTCTAATAGATTGGGAGAGGTTCAGAGCCTCAGGATTTGTGTGTGTATGTGTGGGTGTGTACAACCTTTCTTACTAGATCAGGCATTTCAAGAGTTCCTTTGTTTACTAGAAAGAATAAATGGATAGCTGGTTGATGGGTCGGTATTTTTAATTCAGCCTGATTTCTAAGCAGATTGAATTATGAAGTTTTCACCATATTTGGTCTATCTTGTAAGTCCACTGGTCTATAAACAATGAACTTAGAACCTGAGCTGTGAATCTGTAGAGCAGTGGCTCAGTAGGAACGAATATCTCAAGTGGTTTTTATTTTATTTTTTTTGTAGAGACAGAGTCTCACTGTACCGCCCTCGGGTAGAGTGCCGTGGTGTCACACGGCTCACAGCAACCTCCAACTACTGGGCCTACGCGATTCTCTTGCCTCAGCCTCCCAAGCAGCTGGGACTACAGGCGCCCGCCACAACGCCCGGCTATTTTTCGTTGCAGTTTGGCCGGGGCTGGGTTTGAACCCGCCACCCTCGGCATACGGGGCCGGCGCCCTACTCACTGAGCCACAGGCGCTGCCCCTCAAGTGGTTTTTATTTGCCAGCCACTGTTTTAGATCTTGGAACATCAGTGAAGTAGCTTATATTTTAAACACTTTATAGAAAAAGGTGAAATCTATGTACCCTCTCCCCCAAAAAACTACTTTTATGCACATACATAAAAAGTTTTATGGAGGCTCAGTGCCCGTAGCTCAGTGGTCATGGTGCCAGCCTCATACAGCGGGGCTGGCGGGTTCAAGCCCACCCCGGGCCAGCTAAACAACAAGGACAACTGCAACAAAAAAATGGCTGGGCATTGTGATGGGCGCCTGTAGTCCCAGCTACTTGGGAGGCTAAGGCAAGAGAATCACTTAAGCCCAAGAGTCTGAGGTTGCTGTGAGCTGTGATGCTATGGTACTCTACCCAGGGCAACATAGTGAAACTCTGTCAAAAAAAAAAAAAAAGTTTTATATATTATTTTGGAGTGTTTATGGCCCACCAGAAGACCATTTATGCACCTCGGATTGAGAAGCGTGCTGTAAGGCACGGGATCCCTTTGGGGGAACGCATCCTTAGAGTATCTTCTGAAATAGATGCTGACAGCTTGTGGCGTTCAAGACCAGTATTCAGAAGTATTATTTTATTCTTTTATTCCTTCTTTCCATTCTGTAAAGCCTGACTTTTCTGTTAAGACTGTTTTATGGATGACAATGGTTATTGTCAAGCATCTGGTCATATTTTCTGCTTTTTCAACTTAAATTACTCTCTAGAAGTAGGTCTGAGTTGAGACTTTGATTAAAATTGAAAAACAAAGTGTACATGTAATTTTAGGATTGCCTAACTCTACGGTTTTCGTAGTGTTTTGTCATGTTAGTACAGTTGCAGGAGGTATGCAGAGTTAAGCCATATGACAAACAGCAAAATGCTGAGACGAGATTATTGCCGGCCCTCTTGTCTGTGGCTGGTGTCCATTTATGACAGGTCTCTTCCTCTGTTTCCCGGCTTTACCTTGTTTTCTCTAACTTAGTAGCAGTATGAGGGTGTTCTCTAACACTGGCTGGGGCGTGGGCCTCAGCAAAGCCAGGACAAATACTTTCTCCTCTTACTGCCCTGTGGCTAAAATCCCACATGCTGTCTGCAAATTACAACAAACTGTTCCTTAGAGTGAGTTCAGAGTCAGGTAACAGTTTCTGAGGAGGAGTATGTTTTGTGTTTTGTTCTCTCTTTACGCACTGACGCACAGATTTTACTTTCTGTGCTTTTCTTGTCAAGTACATTTCCTTTGTGCAGAGTAAATAAAATCTGTTAAAACTTGGGTTGCTTCTATCCTAATGTGTGAGCAGCACGTTTCAGCTCAAATTTTTTTTTTAAGCTCTTTTAATGAAACCTCAAGGAAGAAAATTAGCTGGAGTTTAGAGGCTCTAAATTTAATCCTCACAGAGCATCCTTTTCTATACCTTATCTGTAGAGGACTAATAATGAGACGTGCTGGGTTTCCAGTGGCGATCCCCTTCCCTCAAGGGAGAAGTCACTGGATTTGGCTTTCTGGGTGACAGAGATGGGGCACATCTTTGTGTGTCCCCATCTACCCTTTCCATAGAGAAGTTGGGGAGATGGAGTTGGGTTCTAGAGATGTGCTGCTTAATTTTTTTTTTCTTTTACAAGATTATGGCTGTGTAATAAAGAGGAAAATGGTCATAAGTGTTTAGTTGATTCATCTTCTATTGGGGGATCACAAGGTTTGCAGTGGGGTCTTTGGCACTGCAGAACTGTTCCATTGCTTTTCCTCACCTGTGCATTGGTCTTTTTCTTGATATCGAGGGTGTAGCCTAAATATTAGGGTGTAGCCTAAACCTTGGGGTGTAGCCCAAATGCAGGGCATCACCTTCTCTTTAATCCCCAATATCCTTTTCTGTAAAGATTTCTTTCTTTCTTCTTTTTTTTTTTTTGTTGCAGTTTGGCCGGGGCCAGGTTTGAACCTGCCACCTTCAGTATGTGGGACTGGCGCCCTACTCACTGAGCCACAGGCACCGGTTCTGTAAAGATTTATTTTCCTGATTTCTAACTGCTGCTGCTGCATCCTCTGCTACTTCTATTATTACTAACACATTCCATTTAATTCATAACTATTCAGAAGCATATTTAAAATGAAGCTTATCAAAAGGCTTTAGGGCTCCTCACTTGCAAAGGAAACCCCTTATAGGATTTTAGCTAGCAGTGCACCCTCAAATTTGCAAAAGTAAGGTGCTTTTAGCTATGGCTGATTAAGACTATTCTTTTTTTTTTTTTTTTTTTTTGTAGAGACAGAGTTTCACTCCATTGCCCTCTGTAGAGTGCTGTGGTGTCTCACAGCTCACAGCAACCTCTGACTCCTGGGCTTAGGCGATTCTCCTGCCTCAGCCTCCCGAGTAGCTGGGACTACAGATGCCCGCCACAACGCCCGGCTATTTTTTTGTTGCAGTTTGGCCGGGGCCGGGTTTGAACCCGCTACCCTCGGTATATGGGGCCGGCGCCCTGCTCACTGAGCCACAGGCGCCGCCCATGATTAAGACTATTTTTTTCTTTGAATATAGCCCTGGCCCGCCAAACAACAATGACTGCAACCAAAAACTAGCTGGGCGTTCTGGTAGGCCCCTGTAAGTCCCAGCTACTTGGGAGGCCGAGGCAAGAGACTCCCTTAAGCCCAGGAGTTGGAGGTTGCTGTGAACTGTGATGCCAGGGCACTCTACCCAGGGCGACAGCTTGAGGCTCTATCTCAAAAAAAACAAAACAAAATGAAAAAGACTGTTTTTTTCCTACTCTGCCTCCCCCCTGTCATGCTGCTTATGTTGGATAGGTGTGGAAATGGTCATAGGCATTTCCCCAGCTAAATGGAATTGAGGTGGAAGCATAGTCGGTGTGGGACAGTGGGTTCATTTCTGTGGGCTACAGCCACTGGTTGCATAGGTTGTTGCTGGGCATCTCAGTGTTGGAATGGCTTCCAGGAATATCTGCTGTGTTATCTGACTCACGTAGGATCGTGGCCTGAAGTTGTAGGGTCTGTGAGGAATGCCACTGTCCATGTGTGCTGCTATAATCCACAGCAGTGAGGATGTTGTTGAAAAATTGGGTGATGGGGCAGCACCTGTGGCTCAGTCGGTAAGGTGCCGGCCCCAAATACCGAGGGTGGCGGGTTCAAACCCGGCCCCGGCCAAACTGCAACAAAAAAATAGCTGGTGTTGTGGCGGGTGCCTGTAGTCCCAGCTACTTGGGAGGCTGAGGCAAGAGAATCGCTTAAGCCCAGGAATTGGAGGTTGCTGTGAGCTGTGTGATGCCATGGCACTCTACCTAGGGCCATAAAGTGAAACAATGTCTCTACAAAAAAAAAAAAGAAAAACTGGGTGATGAGTTTTCTCATGTCAAATAGTATTTATGTTTAGTAATGTTACAAGGAAACTTGAAATATCCCCAGATCTTAAGTATGAAAAGAAACTTTAAGGAGAGGTTTTTCAGATTTAACAAGTCTTTAAAACCCTGCGTGATTTGCAATAATGCATTTTGCATTTTCCCATGATATTTCCAGTAATGAATTATGAAGTGGAAAGAAACCTTTCTAAACTATTAATATTACATCTTTTGATTAACCATGCTAAAGCAAAGTCTTAATTGCTCTATTATTTCCCTAGACAGTATTACAAAAATTATTGGCATATAATGAGGTGATCAAAGATCCTTAAATATGTGGGAAAGATTATAGAGACCAAGGAATTAGTAAAAATGTTATTTTTCTAGATTTTGTGTTATTTGTGTTGTCACCTTTAAAAATTTGTAAATTTTTTGTGATGTCCTCTTTTTTTTTTTTTTTTTTTTCTTTGCAGTTTTTTTTTTTGGCCGAGGCTGGGTTTGAACCCGCCACCTCCGGCATATGGGGACAGTGCCCTACCCCTTTGAGCCACAGGCACCGCCCTGTGATGTCCTCATTCTTTTTTTTTTTTTGTAGAGACAGAGTCTCACTTTACCACCTTGGGTAGAGTGCCATGACTTCACACGGCTGACAGCAACCTCAAACTCTTGGGCTTAAGCGATTCTCTTGCCTCAGCCTCCCAAGCAGCTGGGACTACAGGCGCCCGCCACAACACCCGTCTATTTTTTGGTTGCAGTTTGGCCGAGGCCAGGTTTGAACCCGCTACCCTCGGTATATGGAACCGGCGCCCTACTCACTGAGCCACAGGCGCCACCCGATGTCCTCATTCTTAATAAATATTCACTTTGTAACTTAATTTTGTATTTGTTTTCCTAGTGAGGGGCTTAAAACTGGATATGCTTCAGGCTCCACAGTGACGGTCCCAGTCCGAGTCTTCTTTGAATCATACTCTGGTGTCATATTGACTCACTAATTTAAATCTTTACTGGCAGTGTATTATCCCTGTGTGTGTATCTTAACTTTTTAAATAGTTGATGAGGTGAGGACCCAAAGCTTGTCGTCTGCCTAGAGGAATGGTTGGAACATAATAGCTGTAAAGATAACTCATTGGAGAGAGGCCAGTACAGCATAAGGACGAGTTTCTGTTCTTTAATTGTGGGCTTGGGAAGGCGGCAGGTATTCACTAGCTATTTTAGGGGGGGTTGGCAAGTATTTCTGTTCAAACATACTATAGCCTTGACGGATAAGAAGCCACAAACTAGTTTTGTGTTTCTTTCTTTCTTTCTTTTTTTTTTTTTTTTTGTAGAGACAGAGTCTCACTTTATGGCCCTCGGTAGAGTGCCGTGGCCTCACACAGCTCACAGCAACCTCCAACTCCTGGGCTTAAGCGATTCTCTTGCCTCAGCCTCCCGAGTAGCTGGACTACAGGCGCCCGCCACAACGCCTGGCTATTTTTTGGTTGCAGTTCAGCCGGGGCTGGGTTTGAACCCGCCACCCTCGGTATATGGGGCCGGTGCCCTACTCACTGAGCCACAGGCGCCACCCTAGTTTTTGTGTTTCTTAATCTTTATTTTATTATTTCTTAAATGTTTATTTTGTTTGGAGTTAGAAAATCTGGGTTCTGGGCGGCACCTGTGGCTCAGTGAGCAGGGCGGGTTCAAACAAAAAAAAAAAAATCTGGGTTCCACTTCGACACTTTCTAGTTTTGAGTTTTTATACTCTCCTAACATATCTGAACCCCCTTTTCTTAATCTGGAGAGAGGGGATTATAATACCTACTTTATAGAATTGTTACAAGGACCGAATGAGATTGCGTATGAAAGCGGTATTGTAAATTATAAAATGTTATACCAGTGTAAAATATTATCATTCTGTGCTTTGTTTTGAGTTGTGAAATTTCAAGGACCTCTTGTTCTTTAAAACCTAGGTTATAATCCTAACTTGGAAGAACCTTCTCTTAAAAACTTCTCTTAATGCTTATTTTGATGATATGGCAAGTTTTAAAATTTATTTTTCCTATGTTGAAAAAATATTTTATCTAAAGTACAGATTGTTGTGCTAAGTTTTTCTAAGAAAACAAAACTCTAGTTTTAAGTTTCATGAGTAAAGAAGAAAGATTTCTCTTTGGCATTCTTGGATTTAAAAAGTGGTTCCGTGATATTTGTAGTAAAGATTAGACCTCTTATGCCTGGGGAAAATTTTCATGCCTGAACTAGCAAACTTTGAATAATAAGAGATTTTAGTGGAAATTCCAGCATATTTTTAAGTAAAGGAGCTGCCAGTATAAATCAGTGAATTTACATTAAAAATAAACAGCTTATTAAATAAATAGCTATTAAGAATGGATCAGTTCAGGTCAAGAAAATGCCATGTAAATAGACAGGCCTCTGTATTCCAGAGACTGTTTTCACCTGAAAGTTTTAGTATTGCCTTTTCCAAAACACTCTTAGTGAAATGAGGCAACAAAATTTTCATGTCCTGAGATTATGATGCCATGTAGTGGGAGGATGTAGTGTTAGGATGAAGGGGATATCTGTACGTTCCCAGCCCAGTTCCTCAGTTTCCCCTTTAACTTAATTCAGAGTTTCATTACATACCGAAAGCAGTGTTATATGCTTGACATTTCTTTTTTTTTTTTTTTTTTGTAGAGACAGAGTCTCACTGTACCGCCCTCGGGTAGAGTGCCGTGGCGTCACACGGCTCACAGCAACCTCTTAACCCTTGGGCTTACACAATTCTCTTGCCTCAGCCTCCCGAGCAGCTGGGACTACAGGCGCCCGCCACAACGCCCGGCTATTTTTTGGTTGCAGTTTGGCCGGGGCTGGGCTTGAACCCGCCACCCTCGGCATATGGGGCTGGCGCCCTACTCACTGAGCCACAGGCGCCGCCTATATGCTTGAAATTTCAACACCAAAACAAACATTGAGACATTCTTTACATTTGGAAGTAATATATTACCCACTTGCTTCCATTGCTCCACCTCCAAAGCTCTTTTTGTACATCCTAAAGGGCTGCTTTCCTTAGCTATTCAAGGCTTACCAAGGGCTCAAACAACACTTATTAAAAGCAGTGGGAATGGGTTGGCGCCTGTGGCTCGGTCGGTAGGGCGCCAGCCCCATATACCGAGGGTGGCGGGTTCAAGCCCGGCCCCGGCCAAACTGCAACCAAAAAATAGCCGGGCGTTGTGGTGGGCGCCTGTAGTCCCCGCTACTCGGGAGGCTGAGGCAAGAGAATCGCTTAAGCCCAGGAGTTGGAAGTTGCTGTGAGCTGTGTGAGGCCACGGCACTCTACCGAGGGCCATAAAGTGAGACTCTGTCTCTACAAAAAAAAAAAAAAAAGCAGTGGGAACGGATGGTTTGAGAGGTGTCAGTCTGCATTATAAGCCACGCTGGAGAGTTTAGTTTGGATGTGATTTGTGTGTGGGCTACTCAGAACTAGTGAGTTCCATGCTAGTGAAGAGTACTGGAGGATTTATCTGTGGAATCTAATCCCCATTTATCAAATAAAATGAAACATTGCTGCTTTAGGTTTGTGTTGAACCTTCTTGTATCTTCTATTTTTACTTTATATTTTCTCTCGTCTCCTCTCCTCTCCTCTCCAGCTCCTCTTCATCAGTAAGATAAACTTAGCTTCATGAAAATCACTGGTTATTATTACTTTTCTCACTTTCCCAAGAGTAGTGAAAACTCTTTTTTTTTTTTTGTAGAGACGGAGTCTCACTTTATGGCCCTGGGTAGAGTGCCGTGGCCTCACACAGCTCACAGCAACCTCCAACTCCTGGGCTTAGGCAATTCTCTTGCCTCAGCCTCCCGAGTAGCTGGGACTACAGGGCGCCTGCCACAACGCCCAGCTAAGAGTAGTGAAAACTCTTGATGGACTGGAACCACTGGGTTAGATGCTAGTACCGCGAGGTGGCCCGACTATTCACTCCTGATAACCATGCCCAGAGAGTGTTGATGTTGTCCTTGAAGGGAAGTGTTCCAGGCCCAGGATTCGGACTGTATCACGTGGCCAAGTGGCACCTTTGCAGGATTGGAAGCCTGGGGGGGAGTGGAGGCAGGAAGGAATGGCAGAAGAAGGCAGCCATTCCTCCTCCCTCTCTCCCTTCGTAGCCCTAGGTAGAGTGCTGTGACCTCATAGCTCACAGCAACCTCAAACTCTTGGGCTCAAGTAATCCTTTTGTCTCAGCCTTCCAAGTAGCTGGGACTACCGGAGCCTGCCACAAGTGTTCTTGAACTCCTGAGTTCAAGCAGTCCACTGCTTTGGCCTCATAGCATGCTGGGACCACAGGCGTGAACCACTGCCTTGAAGATGCTTTTTAAAAAATCTATTGAAATCTTTGAACTTAGAAACATGTATAATTGGGTTATATAATGTGATTCTGAGCATATATAAATTCACAATACGTCAGAGCTTGAAGTCCAAAACTCAGGGGTTTGCAAACTAAGACAATTAGTCATTTAAAGTCATTATCTGCCATTATGTTTTCTTGTTTTTTTCCCTCTCTTTTCTGGTACATTGTAAGAGGAAGCTACAGTATCATCTAGCTAAAATTCTTTCTGGGTTTGTTCTTTTCATGGGGCATCAGTATTTTTAGTGGTTTTTTTTTTTTTTTTTTTTTGTAGAGACAGAGTCTCACTTTATTACCCTCGGTAGAGTGCCGTGGCCTCACACAGCTCACAGCAACCTCCAACTCCTGGGCTTAAGCGATTCTCTTGCCTCAGCCTCCCGAGTAGCTGGGACTATAGGCGCCCGCCACAACGCCCGGCTATTTTTTGGTTGCAGTTTGGCGGGGGCCGGGTTTGAACCCACCACCCTTGGTATATGGGGCCGGCGCCTTACCGACTGAGCCACAGGCGCCGCCCTATGGTGTTTTCAGTTAGAAATGTGATGGAGCTAACAGGTAGATGCTGTGCATTGGCCTAGGACTGAAGAGCAGTTAAAAGGGGTCATTCCAGTTACAGCTCTGGATGTGTCTTAAGGGGAGAGGCAGAGAGGAGTTGTAACATAGAATGTTTAGCTGATGGAGTCTGGCGTCAAGGGCATATCATGCTAATAAATGTGTGTAATGATAGGCTGTCTGAGGCAGGGGAAGGAGGGGCTCGCTACCTCAGGGTGGTATTTGGAAACATGAATTATTTTTTTCTAACTGTAAGAAGAATTTATGGACAGTATAAATTTGGTAAGCTTAGAAAGTATACATAAAGAAAAATAAGTATTCATTCCTAATATTTCAGGGTAATGTGACAATTTAACCTTTTTTTTGAGACAGAGTTTGATTTTGTAGCTCTCGGTAGAGTGCTGTGGCGTCATAGCTCACAGCAACCTCAAGCTCTTGGGCTCAAGTGATTCTCTTGCCTCGGCCTCCTGAGTAGCTGGGACTGCAGGTGCCCGTCACAACGCCTGGCTATTTTTAGAGACGGGTGTCTCGCTCCTGCTCAGGGTGGTCTTGAACCCGTGAGCTTAGGCAATCCACCTGCCTGGGCTTCCCAGAGTGCTAGGATTATAGGTGTGAGCCATTGCGCCTAGCACAATTTAACATTTTTAATATATTTACTGTTAGTCATTTTCTGTACATTTTAAAAAATAATTGAGTTTACATTCTAAGTAAGATTTTTTATTCTGCATTTTTCATTCCATGCTCAAAATTCTTTAGGGGCTTCTTGTCAACTTAGGTATAAAGCTCAAACTATTGTGCTTGTTATAACTCGGGTTTTCTCTGCCTGGTCACTGTGGTTCGGCTCCTGCGGCTTGCTCTCATGTTCTCACACTTGCCCACTGCATCATGCATTCTGTCCTTTGGCCACCTTTTTTCTTTTTGCAGTTTTTGGCCGGGGCTGGGTTTGTTTGACCCTGCTACATCTGGTGTATGGGGCCAGCGCCCTACTCCTTTGAGCCACAGGCACTGCCCCTTGGCCACCTTTTTATGTAGTTGAACCCTCCTTATGCGTCAGATTCGATCTTAAAGTCAATGCCTGAGGGAAGCTTTTCCTGATTTCTCAGACTCATACCTCCTGTTAACACACTTTACCAGCTCCCTATACTTTTGTGGTTTTTATTGCAATCACAGTTAACTGTGTTGACTTAGAATGTTATGTATATACCGTATGTGTGTGTTACTAGAATACATGTGGAATGCAGGGGCTGTGAGAGTAGGAATGGCTCCTGGTATGTCTTGCCCCTTAGAACAGTATATGCTAGCTGTGTATACCAGCATAAACTACTACTATTATACTAGTATGTATGTATTACTGGCCCAGGAAGGTGGGCAAACAATGTTCAATATTTGTTGAATAAATGAGTAATACATGAATGGATGAAGGATTATGGTAAGTAGCAGCTTCTCCATTTATATATAACACATTTGTTAAACTACAATAGAACACTGTAAGTTGACCACCCAAGAGACTGTAACCAACTGGTCAACAGATGGAGGTGGTCAGCATAAGGTACGAGGCCCACTGTACTGAGAACGTACATGTGTGCATGTCCAGTCACCGTAGGGAGGGGGTCAGTGCAGGGAGGTGGGCAGCTATGGAGGCTTTGCTGTGTGTACTTGGTAGTTAGTCTCTGAAAGTCAAATAATGGACTCTTTTTCACTGTATTAAATGCTTTGTGAAGGCGTGCAGGCGCTGCCATTTTTTTGAGACAGAGTCTCACTCTGTTGCCTTAGGCTAGAGTGCTGTGGCATCGTAGTTCACAGTTCATGGCATCATAGTGCAAACTCCTGAGCTCAAGTGGTTATTTTGCCTCAGCCTCCCAAGTAGCTGGGACTACAGGAGTGTGCCACAACGCTCAGCTAGTTGTTCTATTGATAGGGTTTCACTCTTGCTCAGGCTGGTCTCAAACTCCTGAGTTCAAGCAGTCCCCCCAGCTCAGCCTCCTAGAGTGCTAGGATTACAGAGCCACTGCGCCCGGCTGGCACTGCTGTTCTTGACCAAGGCAAGTGGGGCCCAGGCTCACTTTGTCAGGCATCAGGACTGGGAGGTTCTGCCATGGACAGTGCTCACCAGCAGCTTGCTGTGACTTTGGAATTAGGTAAGTAGAGTCAGATACCTTCTCTTGCACGGGCTCACTAACTCCTGCCCGGTCCTTGTTTGTCTGTGTTCTAAGATCAGGCAACCCACAATATTGAAAGCTCTGCCTGAGGATGCTCTTGGTGGTACTTGGCTAGAGTGTTTGTTTTTCTTGCTTCAGCAGCAAGACCTGGGTGGGGCTCCAAGCAATTGTCACTGTCACCCCTACACGCAAAATTACATCCAGGTGGGGATTTTCACCTGCTATTCTTGGCAGCTAAATGCCTATGATCATTGAGTAGGATGTTTGCAGTGGCCCCAGTGAACACAAGGATTGACCTCATTGAATTGGGGGAGAGAGCAGTAGGGTCACCGTGTTGACAAATGCTTCCCAGCAGAGACCACTCTGAGTGCACTCATTGAAGGGAGCACTACCAAGTTATAACTCTAATTAGTCCTTTGAAAATTAGGGCCTTGGGGGCAGTGCCTGTGGCTCAAAGGGGTGGGGCGCTGGCCCCATATGCTGGAGGTGGTGGGTTCAAACCTAGCCCCGGCCAAAAACTGCAAGAAAAAAAAAAAGAAAATTAGGGCCTTGGTACTCAGGGTGTGGGCAAGTAACATAAAGTAACATAAAAACGGACGGTTTCTGTGCTTGCTTTGGCAGCACCTACACTGCAATGGGAAAGGGACAGAGAAGATTAGCATGGCTGCTGTGTAAGGATGACATGCAAATTCATGAAGGATTCCATAATTTTTAAGTAAAAATTTGAAAAAAGGACCATTTCAGTTCAAGTCCAGATGTAGTGAATTTTTATTTTTATTAAAAATAATAAAAGGGTGGCACATCAACATTTGAGGCCCCTGGTTAGGTTGTATGATGTGTTAACTGAGTGTTTTCAGTAAGGGGCCCAACCACGCCTTTGGAAACCTGAAGCTTAATCTTAGACGCAGTGGATGATTTAAGATGTTTAATAGCCTGAGTTTTTTCCTGACAGGGTGAAAAAGTAGCCCCCACTTATATGGTCATGTAGCAAGTTAATGGCACAGTCATAACTCAGTATTTCTGTAGTATTTTAACCTGGACTTTTTGTTTCCATTTATTTATTTAATTTGCCCGATTTTATATTTTGTTTTAGAACAAAACTTAGTCAAAGTAGTCTTCATGTGCCAATGGGGAAAAAAAGAACTTTCCGTATTTGTATATACATTTGGACTATGCTGTTGCAAAACCTAATTTTAGCAATTGGAAAAATAATGTTGGTTTATTTTCTCTCTTTCTATTGCACTTTTTTGCCTGTCACACTTGTCAGACCCAATGCTGACAGTTTTGTGAGATTTATTACTAAAATTTAAATTTAACATAGTAAATGAATCTTTTTTTTTTCTGGACATAAATATAACCATTAACATTATCTGGCCTTTAGAAGGCATTTATACAGGTATTATGTGTGGGCTTGAAGTTTGGTATGAATAGGAAAGGGCCTGGGTTCTCTGCTCATCTTGTCTGCTCACTTCTTTTTTTTTTTTTTTTTTGTAGAGACAGAGTCTCACTGTACCACCCTCGGGTAGAGTGCCGTGGTGTCACACAGCAACCTCTAACTCTTGGACTTACATGATTCTCTTGCCTCAGCCTCCCGAGCAGCTGGGACTACAGGCGCCCGCCACAACACCCGGCTATTTTTTTGTTGCAGTTTGGCCGGGGCTGGGTTTGAACCTGCCACCCTCGGCATATGGGGCCAGCGCCCTACTCGCTGAGCCACAGGCGCCGCCCTTGTCTGCTCACTTCTATCCAGGTCTGGGGATTGGTATGGTGGCTTTGTGTGCTGAAATAAACATCAAGGCAAGGGCTTTTATGCTTTTTGTTTTACTTCATTATACTTTAGAGTGGTGGTTCTCAACCTTCCTAATGCCACAACCTTTTAATACAGTTCCTATGGGAGTGACCCACAGGTTGGGAACTGCTGCTTTAGAGTATAAAGTCTAATGAAGACATTTGCTTGGGACTCTAACCACCTGCTCTTTCACCTAAGGGAGGGAGTGTCTTTGAAGTCTCATAAATCAACTTTATGAAGCACACTGCTTACTTTTCCCTACAAAAGTGGATCAGGTCCATTCCCTGGGACTAGTCAGTATTTACTGAGTGCCTGCTGTACACACAGGGCATTGTGCTAATGTGTGATTCGGGCTTTGCCCTCCAGGGAAGAGCTAGCCATCCCTTTTCTGCAGCCACACCCTGCATGTACAGACATCACTGAGATGCAGAAACCGCAGTGTGTCCACTCCATCTTTGGATTTCTTTTTAGAGGAGTGGACACAGAAGGTCAACTTCAGAGAAGAAAACTTAAGAGCAGTTCCAAATTAGCTGTAGTCTTCTGTTTTGAAAGAGCTCTCAATAAAACAAAAGTAGTTTTTGAAAAAGTACAGTAACCAAAACCACATGTAACCCCATTAGAAAGTTCACGGGAGATATTTGGGATTGCAAAACTAGCTTAATAAATTGGTAGAAACAGTAAAACTATTGCTACCTGTGCTGGATTTTGTTTTTTCTACTTACCTGAAGTTAGAATCAGTAGTCTTAGGCTTCAAGGCCAAGGCAGATATAGGGATACGTGTTCTTTGTACTTGGGTTAGCTATCCTCTTCATGTGGTAGCCTTATCTCTAACAAGAGAGCTGAAGTGGCAAAGAGAACCCTTTGCTGCCTCAGAATAAGGACATTGTCAAAGTGCACAGAACTGTGAATTAGACAAATTACATTTTATCTTTTATCTTGCTGGGCCTGATTTTTGTGGTTTATTGAGCTTTCTAATAAGTGTGATTTCAGGGCTGGCTTGCAAGGTGCAGCTCCACCTGCTGATGTTCATGAGGGATAGCTCTGTAAGCTCTCTGACCTTCATCCAAGGTATCTTTCTACTAACCTTCATACTGATACCCTACCATTAGAGACTGATCTTTGGGTAAAGCTAGAGTTGACAGAAAGTCTCCATTTAAATGCAGCTAGGTTGTATGAGGTAGGAAAGATGTGAGACAGATGTTAAGATGAAGGTGTTAGGGGAAACCGTAAGCAAGTGGCTCATGGCCTGGGAAAGGCAGGCCCAGGAACAGTTTCAAAGTTACGTTAACAGTTTTGCTGAAGTTTGTGTCTATTTTCTTAATTTTATTTTCTCTTGCACTCCTCAGTGCTTAGGAGGTTTTTGAAGGCGTATACATAAGGAGTCTATTTAGATCCTTCTCTTGCTGTCTCTCTTTCTCTGGTGGTGGTATTGGAGGATAAGACAACATTTGTCATTTGTAATTAACTGTAGTACATTTGTAAATCAAATTCTGCTGTACTTTAGTGCTTGATTTTTCTGTTTCTTTCCAGATTTCTGCTGTTTGCTTCTTTTTCTAACCTCATCCATTTTATGCTTTGCCCCATAGAGATTTTCTAATGTTGTCACCCTAATATACTTGTAAGTCAAAGGTGTGCTATTTTTTGACATTTCTTCTGTCTTTTTTTTTTTTTTTTTTTGAGAGCCTCAAGCTGTTACCCTGGGTAGAGTGCTGTGGCATCATAGCTCACAGCAACCTCCAACTCCTGGGTTCAAGCGATTCTCCTGCCTCTGCCTCCCAAATAGCTGGGACTATAGGCGCCCGCTACAATGCCTGGCTATTTTTTGGTTGCAGCTGTCATTGTTGTTTGGCAGGCCCCGGCTGGATTCGAACCTGCCAGCTCAGGTGTATGTGGCTGGCGCCTTAGCCACTTGAGCCACAGGCGCTGAGCCATTGCTGCTGTCTTTAATGTTCAACCTCTCCTTTGATCAGAGTTAAATTTCACAATGTGGTGCCAGGGCTATCTGAATCTTCCGTGGTTCCCCAGCTCCCAGTGTCAAGAATGAGGATTGGGGACTGAGTGTGGTAGTTCATGTCTATAATCATAGCACTTTAGGAGGGTGAGGCAGGTGGATTGCCTGAGCTCAGGAGACCAGCCTGAGCAATAGTGAGACCCTGTCTCTAAAAAACAGTTGGATGTTCTGGTGGATGCCTGTAGTCCCAGCTACTTGGGAGGTTGGGGCAAGAGGATTGCTTGAGCCCAGGAGTTTGAGGTTGCTGTGAGCTATGATGCTATGGCACTCTACCAAGGGCAGCAAAGTGAGACTCTGTTTTAAAAAAAAGAGAAAGAATGAGTACTGTACCTAGTTGAGTCAATGATGGAGTGATCACAAACACAAAACAATTTTACACAAAGTTTATCACGTAAAGAAGGAATGCCAAGTAAAGAAGACAGTTACACAAAGTAAAAATCTGTTCCTGAGAGAGAGGAACGGGTCAGTCTCCACAAATGGAGATAGACTTGGGTGTTTGAGCATAGGACTGCCTTTTATTTTTTATTTTATTTTATTTTTTTGTAGAGACAGAGTCTCACTGTACTGCCCTCGGGTGGAGTACCGTGGCGTCACACAGCTCACAGCAACCTCCAACTCCTGGGCTTAGGTGATTCTCCTGCCTCAGCCTCCCGAGCAGCTGGGACCACAGGCGCCTGCCACAACGCCCGGCTATTTTTTTGTTGCAGTTTGGCCGGGGCTGGGTTTGAACCCGCCACCCTCTGCACATGGGGCCGGCGCCCTACTCACTGAGCCACAGGCGCCGCCAGGACTGCCTTTTATAAGCTCACTAGTCTGTCCCACCTTTCTCCTGGGAGGACTGGTGGTTGTTTCTTACCTTTTGGCGTGACTGACAGGTTGGGTTTATGAAATAGATTACATCACAGCGTAGTTATGTCATAGTTTTTCCTTCTACACATGTGTCTTTCCCAGAATCCTTCATGAAGCTCCTCGCATGCTATGCTAATTAGATGGTAATGAGCTCTAGGTCAGTTACAGATCATTAGCAACTTTTTACTATGTATTTTCCCTCCAGGGAACAGTTCCTCTTAGCAGTTTGTTTCCTAGCTACATTTCAGCTCCTTCTGTCCACCCTCAGCCACCTCATTGCCACCTGTTTACCCTCTACCAGACCTAACAACAGGAGAGTGACATTATGTCTTTTTTTTTTTTTTACTTGTATGAAATTATTATTATTTTTTTTATTGTTGGGGATTCATTGAGACATTATGTCTTTCATTAAGGTGTTAGCTCAGTGGGTGTAAAGATAGAAATGTATCCTTATTACTTTAAAAGGTGTCACTAAAACTAATTAGATAAACTGTATATTTATGGTTAGAAAAGTACTTAAGGTGGATCTCTTTCCCCTTTAAAAAAAATCAGAAGTCGGTTCCTGTGTCTGTGACTCTTCTGTAGGGCCCTGTGTCTTCTGAAGAGTGATCACTTTCTGCATAGCATACAGTGTTCTTTGCTGTTTTCACCCACAGAGCCTTTCTTGGTGAGGGGGAGGTGTGATGTAGGAAAATTGTAAGGGCTTTTGAAACCCATTTGAATTGATGGCCCAGATGGTGAGGAAAATCCCTTGGGGAACTAAAAATTGAATGGGTTATAGCAGCTTTTTAGAAGCCATAATTAGACTCTAATTCTCTTTAAGACCACTTTATAGAGTTCTTACTTTTTTATTTATGCATCTGAGTTCCTTTCTTCAATTGATAGCTCCTTGAGGGCAGTCTTGGGTTTATAAACCATTGCAACCCCAGCGCCTAGAAAACAATTCTTTGATAATGGCTAATTACACCAATTAAATACTTTCTGTGTGTCAGTTACTGTATTAAACACTTTATGTATGCTATCTTATTTAATTATTACAACCTTAAGAGGAAAGTATTATAATTATCTCCATTTTATGGATGTGAAAACAGAGATTAAGACCCAGGTCACAAATACCTCATAAGAAGTGGAGATAGGGGCAGCGCCTGTGGCTCAGTCGGTAAGGCGCCGGCCCCATATACCGAGGGTGGCGGGTTCAAACCCGGCCCCGGCTTAACTGCAACCAAAAAATAGCCGGGTGTTGTGGTGGGCGCCTGTAGTCCCAGCTACTCGGGAGGCTGAGGCAGGAGAATCGCTGAAGCCCAGGAGTTGGAGGTTGCTGTGAGCTGTGTGAGGCCACGGCACTCTACCGAGGGCTATAAAGTGAGACTCTGTCTCTATAAAAAAAAAAAAAAAAAAAAAAAAGAAGTGGAGATAGAATTCAAACCTAAATTGTTTCTCTTTTCCTCTTCATGCCCCTTTTTTGGATTATTTCCTATTCTATTTTATCTTTTTTGTTGTTTTGTTCGTTACAGTTTATGATGTTGATACATTTAAAGAGTCATGGTTAAGTATTTTGTAGCATGTACTCAATTTAATTTTGATGGTTTCTCACGATTAGATTTGGGTCAAGATTGAAGAAGGTGGTTACTACAAGGTGAAAGTGCCTTCTCATTATCACATAGGAAGCTTCAAAGGGTATCTCCAGTGTCCTCAGCACTGGTAATGCTGACCAGGTCTGGGTGGTGCCTGCCACTTCTCAACTGAAAAGTTACCAGGTTTTCCCTTTGCCTTTCTTTCTTTTCTTTTTTTTTTTTTTTTGTAGAGACAGAGTCTCACTGTACGGCCCTCGGGTAGAGTGGCGTGGCGTCACACAGCCCACAGCAACCTCCAACTCTTGGGCTTACGTGATTCTCTTGCCTCAGCCTCCTGAGCAGCTGGGACTACAGGCGCCCGCCACAATGCCCGGCTATTTTTTTGTTGCAGTTTGGCCGGGGCTGGGTTTGAACCTGCCACCCTCGGCATATGGGGCCTGCGCCCTACTCACTGAGCCACAGGCGCTGCCCCTTTCTTTCTTTCTTGTTGCAGTTTGGCCTGGGCTGGGTTTGAACCCGTCACCCTTGGTATATGGGGCCAGCGCCCTACCCACTGAGCTACAGGAGCCACCCCCCTTTGCCTTTCTGTCTGTTAGAAGTCTAGCCCACGCTAAAGGGGAGGGAAATTAAGTTTTATCTTCTAGAGGGAGAAGTGTCAGAGAATTTGTGGATATATGTTAAAACTACCACAGTAATTAACAAATATTCAGGGGCGGCGCCTATGGCTCAAGGAGTAGGGCGCTGGTCCCATATGTCGGAGGTGGCAGGTTCAAACCCAGCCCCGGCCAAAAAAAAAAAAAAAAACAACCACAAATAAATAAATAAATAAATAACTATTCAGTGAATCAGATAATTATGAGGACATCTGAATATTCTGTTTCTTCTTAATGTTTTACTGTTAATTTTGGTAGTCATTAGTAGATCTTGCCTACAGCAATTATTACTATGTTGTTCTAATGGTGATTTTCTATTTTCCTTATTCTTTCCACATTTATTAATTGTAATTCTTCCATAAAGAAAACTTGTCCAGGGAGGCGCCTGTGGCTCAAGGAGTAGGGCGCCGGTCCCATATGCCGGAGGTGGCGGGTTCAAACCCAGCCCCGGCCAAAAAAAAAAAAAAAAGAAAAGAAAACTTGTCCTGTATCTCCTATTTATTTGGTTATCCATTAATTTATTGATGAGTGTGGATTCATAGATACTACTTCTTTGTATTGCAATCTGATAGTATCATAATCTCTCTCTCTCTCTCTCTCTCTCTATATATATATATATATATTTTTTTTTTTTCTGATGGCTCCTGGTCCTTTGGTATTTTTTTTTTTTTGGCTGGGGCTGGGTTTGAACCCGCCACCTTTGGCATATGGGGCTGGCGCCCTACTCCTTTGAGCCACAGGCGCTGCCCCTTATTTGTTTTTTTAGCACTTCCTTACTTTCTGACAGTACAAGATGCTCCAAGCTCATCTTATGCTTTCCCTGTCCCAGAATCAGCCGTTTCTCCAAGGAGTCTTGGTTTCCTTTACTGGAGAGTGGTATATAGAAGATAAGACCTTGTATGTCCTTTGTTGTTACAAGGCTCTCTCCGTGGGCAGGACTAGGACGTGTATGTGTTGATGCTAGCCCATGTATATACACGTCTATATTTAATTTTCTATTTGTATACCAATTAAATGTTAATTTATACTAATACATGTATCTCTGACTCTAACCCAGCATTACAGAGTTAATTCAGTCTTTTCACCTTGCATATTCATAACTTCTTTCTTTGATAGTGAGAAAGTTGGCTGTCATTATCTATAATGTATTTATAGTTATTTGTCCAACCCTTACATAACATATATTTTAAGGATTGCTAACCCACACTGCTCTGAGAAACAAATTTACCAACTAGAGTGCAGTGTTTGCATAAAAATCTTTTGTTGGTAGCCTTGTAATTTCCAGTCAGAACACTATTTGCCAAAGTTGTTTGTATCAGAACCAGGTGTGATGGCTCACGCCTGTAATTCTAGCACTCTGGGAGGCTGAGGCCTGTGGATTGCTTGAGCTCATGAGTTCTAGATGAGCCTGAGCAAGAGCGAGAGTCCTGTCTCTACAGAAAAATAAAACAAACAAAAAACTCCCAGCAAAGTTGTTCATGTCAAATCCTTTACCCTCATCCACTTAGTGAGGTCATGTCATGTATAACACAGTTTCATTTGTCGTAGTCTGCGTTCCATCCTGGTTCCCTTTATATTCTGGTTGATTTTTTTTTTTTTAATTGCTATAATAAACTTTACTCTTTGTGGTGCATGGTTCTAACAGGTTTGACAAATGCTTAGGGTCATATATTAATATTTAACAGCGCAGTGCTGTTTCCCAATAGTTCCATTATAAAACTCCTTTGTAGTCTACTTCTGTTCTGGCTTCTTTTTAAAACGAAGTTATTCATGAAAATAAATTATTTCAGGGATCCTGATAGTGCATTTTGTTATGGAAACAAACCATTAGGAAAATACTAAAATCGTTTTTCATAGTGGCTTTTATATGAAAATCATGTAGTTTTGGCAGGGCTGGAATCATTAAGCTTTGTTAGGTGGAAATTAGCAGTAAGAAAATGAAGCTAAGAAGACAATTGCTTTGTTTTCATTCTTGTTCCAGAATGATATTCTTTGATGTGGCTTTCCTCTCAAAATAGGCATCTCTGATTTTCTTTATTTTTTATTTTTATTTTATTTTATTTTTTTTGTAGAGACAGAGTCTCACTTTATGGCCCTTGGTTGAGTGCAGTTGCCTCACACAGCTCACAGCAACCTCCAACTTCTGGGCTTAGGTGATTCCCTTGCCTCAGCCTCCCGAGTAGTTGGGACTACAGGCGCCCGCCACAACGCTCGGCTATTTTTTGGTTGCAGTTTGGCTGGGGCCGGGTTTGAACCCGCCACCCTCGGTATATGGGGCCGGTGCCTTACCGACTGAGCCACAGGCGCCGCCCTATTTTTTATTTTTATTGAGACAGTTTCAAGCTATCGCCCTGGGTAGAGTGCTGTAGTGTCATAGCTCACAGCAACCTCCGACTTGGGTTCAAGTGATCCTCTTACTTCAGTTTTTCTATTTTTAGTAGAGGCGGGGTCTCGCTTTTTACTCAGGCTGGTCTTGAACTTGTGAGCTCAAGCAATGCACCCACTTTGGCCTCCCAGAGTGCTAGGATTACAGGTGTGAGCCACCGCGCCTGGCCCATCTCTGATTTTCTTATCCATGGTAAAGCAATTGAGTATCATTGAATGGTAGCTTATCATTTAAAAAGAAAGTAGAGGTCGGGCAGTGCCTGTGGCTCAAAGGAGTAGGGCGCTGGACTCATATTCGAGAGGTGGTGGGTTCAAACCCAGCCCCGGCCAAAAACTGCAAAAAAAAAAAAAGAAAAAGAAAGTAGAGGTCACTTGTTAGAATAACTGTCCAAAACACTCTGCCGTCCTTAATATTTTTTTTAATAACATAGTTTTTGCAGTGTGATCACACAGCTTTGCTGACTGCTCCTGTGTTTCCCATTTGCTTTTCTTTTTTTTTTTTTTGTAGAGACAGAGTCTCACTGTACCGCCCTCGGGTAGAGTGCCCTGGCGTTACACGGCTCACAGCAACCTCTAACTTTTGGGCTTAGGCGATTCTCTTGCCTCAGCCTCCGGAGCAGCTGGGACTACAGGCGCCCGCCACAACGCCCGACTATTTTTTTGTTGCAGTTTGGCCGGGGCTGGATTTGAACCCGCCACCCTCAGCATATGGGGCCGGCGCCTTACTCACTGAGCCACAGGCACTGCCCCCCATTTGCTTTTCTTTACATCCTTCTTTATACTTCTGTCATTCTTTCCCCTTTCCTGTATTCATTTACATGTTCAGTGAATAATAAACTTTATTTATTTAGCTCTATTGTGTATGTGGCACTAAACTATAGATTTTACTCTTGTATTGGCCTATTTTCTTGTCTCTTTAAGTTAGCTTTAATATAAACTTAAAATGTCTTTTACTTTAATTTTTTTTTTTGTAGAGACAGAGTCTCACTTTATGGCCCTCGGTAGAGTGCCGTGGCATCACACAGCTCACAGCAACCTCCAACTCCTGGGCTTACGCGATTCTCTTGCCTCAGCCTCCCGAGCAGCTGGGACCACAGGCACCCGCCACAACGCCCGGCTATTTTTTGGTTGCAGTTTGGCCGGGGCCGGGTTTGAACCCACCACCCTCGGTATATGGGGCCGGCGCCTTACCGACTGAGCCACAGGCGCCGCCCGTCTTTTACTTTAATTTTATTTATTGACTACATATTGTCAGTATATAATACACATACGTAATGAATACACATATTAATTCAGATCTTAAAGTATAAGTGAATTGAATATTCTTTATTGAGATAAAAAAGTCAGTTAAATTGCTTTTTATTTATTTATTTATTTTTATTTTTTTTGTAGAGACAGAGTCTCACTTTATCACCCTCGGTAGAGTGCCGTGGCGTCACACGGCTCACAGCAACCTCCAGCTCTTGGGCTTACATGATTCTCTTGCCTCAGCCTCCCGAGCAGCTGGGACTACAGGCGCCCGCCACAATGTCAGGCTATTTTTTTTGTTGCAGTTTGGCCAGGGCTGGGCTTGAACCCGCCACCGTGGGCATATGGGGCCGGCGCCCTACTCGCTAAGCCACAGGCGCCGCCCAATTAAATTGCTTTTTATGTGAATGTTTGACTCAGTGATCATCGGTGGAAAAAGGTTTTTCTTCCCATGTATTAGAGCAGGGGTCCTCAAACTACGGCCCGCGGGCCATATGTGGCCCGCCGAGGCTGTGTTTTTGCCACCGCTGCCTGTCCTGCTTAGCAGCAGACTGTTCCCCGGCCCGCAGTGCGTATGTGTGGAATGTGCGCCGCACTCTCTGTCTCTCAACTCCTCCTCTCAGTCTCGGGACTATCGGATGCACACTTCATCACTTGTTACGACGGTGACAAATACGGAACCGGACATTGACCATCTCATTAGCCAAAAGCAGACCCATAGTTCCTATTGAAATACTGATAAGTTTGTTGATTTAAGTTTACTTGTTCTTCATTTTAAATTTTGTATTTGTTCCTGTTTCTTTTTTTTTTTTTGGCAGTTTTTGGCCAGGGCTGGGTTTAAACCCACCACCTCCGGCATATGGGGCTGGCACCCTACTCCTTTGAGCCACAGGCGCCACCCTCCCGTTTTGTTTTTTTACTTCAAAATAAGATATGTGCAGTGTGCATAGGAATTTGTTCATAGTTTTAAACTATAGTCCGGCCCTCCAATGGTCTGAGGGACAGTGAACTGGCCCCCTGTGTAAAAAGTTTGAAGACCAAGGGTGGCGCCTGTGGCTCAGTCCGTAAGGCGCCGGCCCCATATACCGAGGGTGGCGGGTTCAAACCCGGCCCCGGCCGAACTGCAACCAAAAAATAGCTGGGCGTTGTGGCGGGTGCCTGTAGTCCCAGCTGCTCGGGAGGCTGAGGCAAGAGAATCGCTTAAGCCCAGGAGTTGGAGGTTGCTGTGAGCTGTGTGAGGCCACGGCACTCTACCGAGGGCCATAAAGTGAGACTCTGTCTCTACAAAAAAAAAAAAAAAAATTTGAAGACCCCTGTATTAGAGAAACATTTGATAGTTTCTACTCTGTTCTGTTTCAGGTGATAGTGCACTGAAACGAATGTGGGCATATGAGAATATAATTTTTTGTGTTACCAAGGGAATGTTTGTATCATATTTACTTTTCTTTTAACATGTTAAACCTACAGTTCATGTTTTGCAGTTTGAATATATTATCTCTTGTTGGTATGTCAGTGGAATAAAAAAAATTAAATAGCTGATCTTTACTTCCATACGGTAGTACTTGATAGGTGAAATTACCTTACCTCTTTTACGTCTAGGGTCCTTAAAGTGGCTCACTCATTCAGATTCTAACATCGAGTGATAATTTCTACACCGTCTTTCACAGTGATGGCTGTGGCTATTTCTGTGTACCTCTGAAGGGTACAAAGATGAAGCGAGCTCTAGATAGGATGGGGTTATTGCAGCGTGTCTGCAGTTACAATGCAAAAGTAAGTTTGAGTTATTCTCTATAGTGTATGAGGGTGCACACTCCTCTCTTGGAATTCTAATACCAAAATCTGTAATCATTGCAAATAGTGTTTGTAGGCTCACTCAGAAAGTAGCTTCATGCCAAGATCTTATTGGTAATGTATTTCTAGATGAGGTATTTTACAAAACAGGAATATGCTTTAACACATGTTCTGTGTTTAGTCACACACATTTGTCATGCCTCAGTACCTCCTAGATAGGTCTCATGGCAACAGACAGGAGAATTTTATGTGTTTACCTGTGCTTTAGAGCCAAGTATTTTTTACAGTTGGGTTTGATTGGTCTGCAATTAAAAAAAGTGACAATGTCAGTTTCATGCAAAGATAGTGGCCCCTTCTCCACCAAGCATTTGTATAATTCCATTTACTTAATTCTTTTTTTTCTTTTTTAGAGACAGAATCTCATTTTATCGCCTTCAGTAGAGTGCTATGGTGTCACCTCCAATTCCTGGGCTTAGGCAATTCTCTTGCCTCAGCCTCTCTAGTAGCTGGGACTTCAGGCACCCGCCACAATGCCCGGCTATTTTTTTGTTGCAGTTTGGCCTGGTCTGGGCTCGAACCCGCCACTCTCGGTATATGGGGCCGCCCCCCACTTACTTATTTCAATATAGAGCAAGGCTCGTGAGTCAAGGGGAATACTATATAATTCTGTTTTCAATGCATAGGTTCTCCCTGAACTATGGAAAAAACTGGGAAATCATTGTACCATCACAGTAGAAGTGGATCCATTATTTGGGCCATTCTTTCCCTTCCTCCTTCCTTTGCTTCTCGCTCTCTCCTCCCTTTACCCTCCCTTCACTCTTCTCTCCTCTCTCCCTGTCCCCTACCACTGGTTTAGGATATTTCATCCATATTTTTACTTGGTTTGATGCTGACCACATAAGGTCCACCTCTCTCCTTTTGTTTTCTCCTATAACTTCTCTCTCTCTTTTATTTTTTTGTTTCTGGCCAGGGCTGGGTTTGAACCCGCCACCACCAGCATATGGGGCCGGTGTCCTACTCCTTTGAGCCACAGACGCTGCCCTGTCCTATAACTTCTCTTAACATAGCAGTAATTTCTTCCCTGTGGAAGTCTCCATTTAAACTCTGCAAATCCATCAGAAATAGAAGAGCGGGTGGGTAACACAGTCCTGGGTAGTTATTTCTTTAAATACTTATATCTAAGGTGACTGCTAAGTGAAGTTTCACTCTGGTATTTTCTGACCGGATAAATCAGATTTGTGGGCAAGAAATCTTTGGTGGTTTGGGTTTCAATACAATTGAATCAAATAGAAACACACAATATAGTGTACACCAAAAAAAAAAACCACCCCAAAACTAGTGTCTCACCTAATGCCTGTCTGCTAGCTTGAGACTAGAACATTACATGATATTGCTCTGACTCTGTTTTCAGAGTTGCCACTGAAAGAGTTCTCCATAGAGAATTTATACGTGAAATTATATAGATTTTTCTTCTAAGAAGTGCCATAGGAGTTTTTGTTTCTCCAGAGAAATAGAACTATTAGGAGATAGAGATTTATTATGAGGAATTACCTGATGTGATTATGAAGGCTAACGAGTTCAAAATTGCAGTGTGGACTGGCAGCCTGGAAGTCTTAGGAGAGCCAGGGACACAGACCGAGTCTGAAGGCAGGCTGCTGGGGCAACTGCGTTGTATTCAACTGAGTGGATGAGGCCTGCCTGCATTATGGAGGACAGTCTGCTTTACCCAAAGTTCATCACTGCAATGTTCATCTCATCCAAAAACATCCTTTCAGTTGACACTTAAAACATAAACCTCACAGGGCGGTGCCTGTGGCTCAAAGGAGTATGGTGCTGGCTCCATATATTGGAGATGGCGGGTTCAAACCCAGCCCCGGCCAAAAACTGCAAAAAAAAAAAAAAAAAAAAAATAAGTAAACCTCACAGCCAGACTTATGTGAATTCTTTGATATTTGGTTGTGTCTTTTACATTATTTTTAAGGGTCTGTCTGGTATATAACCATTTAGGTTAGCCTAGGTCACAGTGGGCAAGTATAGCTGGAACTTCAGCTGGCTGTGTTCTCGTCAGAGCCCGTAGTTGACTGATAAGCTGTATATTCTTTGCTGGGTGTGCATGTGCGAATGGGTCTGGAAAATCCTGGCCTATTTCCTCCGCTTCCTTTTCAGTCCCTTAAAAAGTTGGTTTAAGGAATAGAGACCTTGTTTCAGTGACGCTATTTGGGGGAATATTTTCTTCTCTAAGGTGGATTCTGCTAAGGGATCATATAGCAGTGGCAGTGTTTTGAAGAGTAAACATGTAGCTGTTTTCCAGAGAAAGCCTCATTGCCACTTATATTTAGACTGGAGCCCCAGTGGCCGGCCATGCCGCAGAGTGCCCGTTGACACTGCTGCGTTCTGGTCAAGGAAACATTTCTTTTGAGCAGGACTGGAGGGAATGCCAGAAGGCTAAATATAACTCTTTAGAGAGTCAGACATGTGCAAACTAGTTCTTAGTGAACAACGCATCTGACTTAGAGTGAAAACGTTCTCTAAAGGATCTTCTTTCCCTCTTGGTTTGTAGTGGTGAGTATAAAAAATTAATTTAATTTTTGTGGAATGCTAAGACAGACTTTGATTTTTCTGTTTTTAGCTACCTTTGCAGATATATGATGATATATATTTTAACTTTATTTTTATTTATTTCTTATTCATTTATTTATTTATTTGCAGTTTTTGGCCGGGCCGGGTTTGAACCTGCCACCTCCGGTATATGGGGCCAGCGCCCTATTCCTTGAGCCACAGGCGCCGCCCAGATAATAGCCATTATTAAAGTTAGCCTCTTGTCCCCATACCCCAGCATTCAGTTTGTGAGTCACCAGGCCTGATCTCTTGGTAAGTTTTGTTTCCACAAGAGAAAAAGCCAGGCAGTTTGCACATTGAGGCCTTGCTGTGTCTGGATGCAGGTTGAATGGTCATCTGTGGAATTGAGTTTCTCGCAGACCCTCGTGCTGCTTTAGGATGCTTGTAGGCTAGGACGCTAAAACTCAAACAAACCAATCAAAATAAGCCAACCTCTGTTGAATCAGGAAATTTGTGGGCTGAGACAAATATTTCTTCAACATCTGTTACGGATTAAATATATTTTTTACTATAATATTCTATGGTGTTCGTTCTTCTTACCCGAGGCTGTAGGTACTCTTTATAGCCAGTGATTCCTCAGAATATTCAGGGAGGCATCGCCTTCGTGCCCACAGAGTGGTGGGTTCCCCAAATGGGGCTACCTGTAAGATTACCTGGATGCCGGGGGGGGTGGGGGGGGACTACAGATGGAGACCTTTCTCAGCCTGTTGAATTAGAATCTGGGGTGCTCACCAGGGGGGAAGGAGGTGGATCTGGCAGTGGCACTTTAAACAAGCAAAGTGATTATCATCAGTTGTCTGGCAGTAGATCCCTAGACTCTGCCAGAATTTCCGGAAGGTCTCTTAAAACTGATATAAGAAACTGCAGTTGTTGACCACAGCTGCTAAAATTGTTCCAGATTAGGAAAGGGAAGGGAAACAAAGAACACAGTAGTCCAGAGAAGCATCCGAGGCGCCGTGTGAACTGGGAAGGTCATTGTGAACAGCGTTTCCTCTCTGCCTTATCAGTCCCATCTGCCGGCTTCCTCCGCTCTCCCTCAGCTCGGTTCCATCTCTTCCCTGAAAGGAAGAGATGGCTCTGTTGAAGAGGACAGGGCCAGCTGCAAGTCACGTCAGAGGCTTTTTTTCAGGCCACTTCCTCTGCAAACTCCTCTAAAAGGGTTTCACTCAAACTATGGGATCTCAGTTCAGGGTTCAGGGTCTGACTCATGTTTTCCTTTTAGTTTCAGATCTTCTTCACACCTATTTGTTATCATCTGTTAGTTCTGGGTAGATTCTAATATCATGTTTCTTCTTACAAGAAAGGTAAAGCAGAAAGTAGGGACTAGGAGTCAAGACTACTGGCTTCTAGTTTTTACTTTGTGACTGGCCATTAACCTCTCTGGGACCTTATCCCCTGTCTAAGAAATGAGAACGAGTGTAGTCACCCATACCTAGGTCGATGGTATGCTGGGATGCTCAGACAGAGTGCAGAATGTGCTGCCAGACAGCCAGACGGTGTGCAGAAGAATGCACACTTGTTAAGTCCCAGCAGCACTGTGTGCGTACCCTTTAGCTCCCTCCTGCTTCATTATTTATCAGAATATCGGTGGGAGAAAGTACAGTGTCTGCTTTGTTCTTTTCTCCATATTAGGCATCAGTCCTGCAAGCTGGTTGACAGTCCTATTTGGAAAAAAATACCACAGTGGGTTTAGTTCTCTTTAGCAAAAGGAGAAGCAGCATATCATCACACTTGCTGCCTGTCAAAATAATGCCTTTGTAAGTTAAAGGTCTTGAATCCCCCCCCCCCCCACTTACTGCTGACTGGCTCCTTACATGTGAACATTTATACTCCATGGAGCTTGTAATCTTTTCTATCACATCCCTTCCCTAGCCAGCCCTGTCTTTCCAGGAAAGCATCTATTTTCCTAGTAGACAGTGTCCAGAAGGGTGGAATGCTTGTTAATTCTTGAGCCTAGCTACTTTTAACCAGATGATGGCAAAACTTAGAAGTTGATACCAGTGTCCTCTGGCTCTCAACCCTGCATTTGCTGTGCTGTTGAGAGGTGGTGACTTATGCAGATGAATGGCCACACTGTGCTCCAGCCCTGCATCTCTCTTTGTTGTCCTCTGCTGAGCCTGTGCCATAGTGTCCTGTAAGATTGGGTTATACTCCTGATTTTTTCTTTTTTTTTTGTAGAGACAGAGTTTCACTTTATGGCCCTCGGTAGAGTGCTGTGGCCTCACACAGCTCACAGCAACCTCCAACTCCTGGGCTTAAGCGATTCTCTTGCCTCAGCCTCCCGAGTAGCTGGGACTACAGGCGCCTGCCACAACGCCCGGCTATTTTTTGGTTGCAGTTTGGGCGGGGCCGGGTTTGAACCTGCCACCCTCGGTATGTGGGGCTGGCGCCTTACCGACTGAGCCACAGGCGCCGCCCTACTCATGATTTTTTTATCTCTTTCTGAGAGCTGAGAGGAAAGTGTCCTGACTGGGACGGGCCTGTGCTGTTTATTTTGGGACATTTCTCGTTTTTGCAGGCTGCAGATCTGGCTTACTTTCGATCGTAGTGCATCTTGCCTCAGCCTCTTTATTAGTACAGGCAAATGGGTGCACACAGATGGGGGGGGATTTTGCTGGCTAGGTCTGAGGACTGTGCAGATGGAGTTGATTCAGGGATACCATTCCATTTGGTTTTAGAAGTCCTTGTATCATCTCTGTTCACCTGCAGAGATATCCCTCCTGGGAGTGGACCCTGGGGTCTGCATCTGGCAGACTCATTTCTTCCCCCAGCCGAGGTTAAATGAAGACCAACAACCTTTGTCAGTTGTGAATTCAAGAATGTTTTGATACTCAGAAATTTAGGATTTCTGGATTGGTATAAACTAAAATTTTTTTTTACATTTCCATTTATTTTCCTTGTGTTTCTTGTTCTTTCAATCCTCTCTGTAATAGTTTGCTAGGAATGGTAAGACAAAATACCACAAAGGTGAAGCTTAAACAACAGAAATTTATTTTCCTACAGTACTGGGGGCTGGGAAGTCCAAGATCAAGCTGCCAGCAGGGTTCGTGTCTCTTGTCCTGCAGGTGGCTGCCTGCTCACTCACCGCGTCCTCCTTTGCGTGGTCTGTGGCCTGTGTACACGCATCCCTGGGGTCTTTTTGTAAGGACACTAAGCATGTTGGATTAGGGCTCTCTCTTAGTACTTTGTTTAACCTTAGCTATCTATTTCAGTGCTCCCTCTGGAGTCACGTTGGGAGTTAGGGTGGATTTGGGAGGGGAGCATCGTCCATGGCAGCCTCTTCTCAGTCCTCCCTTCCCCTTCCTTCGTTTTGTTTTTTTAGCCTGTCCCTCCTTTACTTGCTTTAGAAATCATGTGGAATTTTCCAGAGAGCTTCATTTGTATCATTCCACTCACGTATTTAGGGTTAATATATTTTCTGTCTTCAGATTTAATTAAACCCTTTACATTTGAAACTTGCTGCTCTTTGGACCTCTAGAAGGTCTTGGTCCTTAGATAATAAATATAATTATAATGGTAATAAGTGATCAGCTTCTAAAATGTTTATTTATTTTCAATTATTGGCGAAAGAAGGGTAAATATTTTTTAATAATATTTTAAAGTTGGGAAAATTGAGGGGTACAAAAGTTGAGGGATACAAAATCACATTAAAAGTCAATAAGAGTATTAAAAACAGGGCCCTAATTTTTTGATATTAATTCATAACTTTGGCATATAAAAGAGTTCTGGATTGGAACACATCTCATCAGTTCTATCTAAATTGAGTAAATCCTGGGAAATCATGAAGCCAAGCATGCCAGTTTACCAGTTCCCTGTGAGAGTGAGCGCTCCATTGTTGAAGGAAACATGAAAGCACAAAACACTGAGTCAGACGAGTCCAGGTTTGGATCCGGGCCCTCCGGCCAGCCTTGTCATACACTCCGGGCAGATTTCTATCGTGCCATTTATCATGTTGGATTAAAACTTTTTGTGTCTCTCTTCCCCATTTATAATCAGTATGTTTTCTAGAAACTTCTTGGATTTCAGGTATTATGGTTGGGAATCAGCGCTACAAAGAGGGATAAGAATGGCTAAAATAAAAACTTCAAAAATAGTAACAGTGCAGGCCAGGCACGGTGGCTCACACCTGTAATCCCAGCATTTTGTGAGTCCAAGGCAGGTGGATTGCCTAGGCTCAAGAGTTTGAGACCAGCCTGAGCGAGACCTAGACCCTCTCTCTACAAAAAATAGAAAGAAAGTAGCTGGGTGTTGCTGGTGGGCACCTGTAGTCCCAGCTACTTGGGAGGCTGAGGCAAGAGAATTGCTTGAGCTCAAGAGTTTGAGGTTTCTGTGAGCTGCGACACCACGGCACTCTACTGAGGGTGAAATAGACTCTGTCTCAAAAAAAAAAAATTAAAAAAAATAAAAACCAGATACAGCAAAATCTGGGGAAAGGGGAGAATGTGATTTCTGGAGTTACATTATTATTATTATTATTATTATTTTTTTTTTTTGGCCGGGGCTGGGTTTGAACCCACCACCTCTGGCATGTGGGACCGGCGCCCTACTCCTTGAGCCACAGGCGCCGCCCTGGAGTTACATTATTATAATAATCAAATGTGAGATTTTCAACAACAGCAACTAACAACAATCACAAAGTGTACAAAGAAACAGAAAAACATGGCTTATTTAAAGGAAATAAATGGATTGGCAGGAACTATCTGAGAAAAATCACAGACATTGGACTTACTAGCCAAAGACTAAATGATACTATTTAAAATATGCACAAAGGCCTAAGGGGAAAACTTGGACAAGGAACTAAAGGAAATCAGGAAAGCAGTCTCTAAACAAAATGAAACTATTAAAGACATAGGCCAGGGTGGTGACTCACGCCTGTAATCCTAGCACTCTGGGAGGCCACAATGGGTGTATTGCTTGAGTTGACCAGTTTGAGACCAGCCTGAGCAAGAGTGAGATCCTGTCTCTACTAAAAATAGAAAAACTAGCCAGGCATAGGGGTGCATGCCTGTATTTCTAGTTATTCGGGAGACTGAGGCAAGAGTTTTGAGGTTGCTGTGAGATAAGATGCCATGGCACTCTACCCAGGGCTACAGAGAGAGAGGCTGTCTCCAAAAAAAAAAAAAAAGACTTAGAAATTATAGAGATAAATCAGACAGAAATTCTCTAGCTCACAGCACCCTCACACTCCAGGGCTTAAGTGTCCTCCTGAGTGGCTGGGACTACAGGTGTGTGCTACCATACTTGGCTAATTTTCCTATTTTTAGTAGAGGTAGGGCCTTGCTTCTTGCCTAGGCTGGTCTTGAACTCCTGAGCTCAAACAACTCTCTTTCTTCAGCCTCCCAGAGTGTTAAGTTTACAGGTATGAGCCATCACGCCCGGCCCAGCAGCAGATTTTTGCAAATAAGAAGAAAGAATAAGCAAAGTAGGAAAAACAATTAAAAAGATTGAGTCTGAGGAGCAGAAAGAAAGAGGAGCAGTGACGGAGTCTAAGAGACTTGTGGCACACTGTCAAGCTGACCATCATATGCACTGCGGGACCTTGGGAAGGAGAGAAGAGAGATGAATGAGCAGAAAGATTATTTAAGAAGTAATAGGGCGGCACCTGTGGCTCAGTGAGTAGGGTGCGGCCCCATATACCAAGGGTGGCCGGTTCAAGCCCGGCCTCGGCCAAACTGCAACAAAAAAATAGGCGGGCATTGTGGCGGGCGCCTGTAGTCCCAGCTGCTCGGGAGGCTGAGGCAAGAGAATCGCGTAAGCCCAAGAGTTAGAGGTTGCTGTGAGCCGTGTGATGCCAGGGCACTCTACCCGAGGGCGGTACAGTGAGACTCTGTTTCTACAAAAAAAAAAAGTAATAAAGAGAAATGCATTTCCCCAGTTTGACAAAGGGCATGAATCTGTAAACTCATGATTCTCAGTGGACTCCAAGTAGGATAAACTGAGAGAGAGTCACAATGTGATACATAATCAAACTGTCCAAAGAGAAAGAGAAAATCTTGAGACCACAAGAGAGAAGTGACTTGGCAGATACATGGGACTTCAGGAAGACTACAAACTGATTTCTTTCTTTCTTTTTTTTTTTTTGAGACAGAGTCTTATTTTGTCACCCTTGGTAGAGTACTGTGGCATCATGGCTCACAGCAACCTCAAACTCTGGGGCTCAAGCAATTCTCTTGCCTCAGCCTCCCTAGTAGCTGGCACTACAGGTGCCTGCCACAACGCCTGGCTATTTTTTTGTTTGTTTAGTAGGCCTGGTCTGGGTTCAAACCCACCAGTCCTGGTGCATGTGGCTGGCGCTTTAATCAGTGAGCTGCAGGCGCCAAGCCTATAAACTGATTTCTCAAAGAAACATTGGAGGCCAGAGGGAGGAGAGATGATATATTTAGTGTTGAAAGAAAAGCACATGTACATGTATAAGCCAATAATTTATATCCAGCAAAACTATCCTTCAAATATGAAGCAGAAAATAAGACATTGCCAGTTTAGCAAAAGCTGAGGGAATTAATTACCACTAGCTAGCCCTCTATAGGAAGTTTGAAAGAGATACCCTCAGATTGAAATGAAAGAATGTTAGACAGTAATTTGAAGCTGGATGAAGATGTTAAGATCGCCAGTAAAGGTAATTACATGAATTATTACTAATACAATGTTGGTTTATAACTCTACTTCTAATTTTCTACTGGAATTAAAAGACAAATGCATAAAAATAGAAATCTAGGTTATTTGGTATACAGTGTGTATAGATACAATTTATGACATCAGTAACCTAAGGGGGGATAGAGTAGTGTTTGTATACAATTACATTTATGTGGTATCAATTAAAATTGAGATGTTATAATCCCCATGGTAACCACAAAGAAAATATCCAGAGTGTGCATGCATTAGAAGCAATGAGAAGGGGATCAAGATGTGTCACTCCCAAAACATCAACTAAACACATGAATGGAAGAAGTGAGGTACAAATAAAACTATCTAAGACGTACTGAAGCAAAAGGAAAAATCACACAAGTAGGTCTTTATCAGTAATTACTTTAAATAAAAATGGGTTAAATACCATGAAATGTGGAATTTATTTCTGAAACACATGAAAACCAATTATGCCATATAATAAATGGAGACAAAACCACAAATCATCCTGTTTAATGGAGAAAAAGCATTTGACCAAACATAACATCCTTTCATGGCAAAAAATATTCAGTAAAATAAGAATGGGAAGAACTTCCTGAACATGTTAAAGGGCATCTATGAAGAACCTGCAGTTGACTTCATGCTCAGTGGTGAGAGATAGAAGATTTTCCCCTACGATCAGGATAAGACACAGGTACCTGCTTTTACCACTTCCATGCACCATAGTATTAGAATTTCTAGCCAGAACAATTTGACAAGAAAAAGGAACAAAAAAAAGAAATCAAAGTTGGAAAGGAAGAAGTAAAATTATCTCTGTTTGCAAATGGCATGATCTTATGTGTAGAAACCATGAAAAAAATATATTAGAACAAGTAAATGAGCTCAGTAAAGTTTTGCAGAATACAAAAGCGACACACAGAATTTCTGATTCTCAGTCTGGCAGGCAAGGAATGTAATAGTCCTCATTCTAAGGCTGGGTGCAGTGGCCGACACATGTAATCCTAGCACTCCTGAGCTCAGGAGTACGACCAGCCTCAGCAAGAGCAAGACCCTGTCTCTAAAAATAGCTGAGCATTGTGGCAGGAGCATGTAGTCCCAGCTACCGGGGAGGCTGAGGGAAGAGGATTGTTTGAGCCCAATAGTTTTGAGTTTGCTGTGAGCTATGACACTACAGCACTCTACCAAGGATGACAAGGTGAGACTCCATCTCAAAATAACCCAAAACAAACAGTCCTCATTTCATCTTAATGTTGTTTTACTAGTGTTTTTTTTTTCTGAGACAAAGCCTCACTTTGGTACCCATGGTAGAGTGTCATGGCATCCTGGCTCATAGCAACCTCACACTCTTTGGCTCAAGCAATCCTCTTGCCTCAGCCTCCTGAGTAGCTGGGACTACAGATGCCCATCACAACGCCTGGCTATTTTTTAGAGATGGAGTCTTGCTCTTGTTTGGGCTGGTCTTAAACTCTTGAGCTCAAGCAATCCACCTGCCTTCACTTCCCAGAGTGCTAGGATTACAGGTGTGAGCCACCGCCCCAGGCCTTTTTGTTTTACTTGTTGAGTAAAAAGCAGAACAATCTGAAAATTAATCTGCTTAGATATGTCAGAGAATTGAGGTCATGGGTCAGATATTGCTCCTGAAGTGGAGAGAGACCGGCGGATACAGAGAATCCCAGTGTACCACCACCAGAGCAGGACCTAACCACATCACTGGAGGCCTTGTAAGTCTGAAGGTAATAGGTCTTGGGGGGTCCAGTCTTAGGAGATACCCCTACCTCCACCAGACTCTTCTGAGTTTTGCCTTTAGGAGCTCTGCTATGCCTTCATGATGAAGGTGAAACAAAAATGCCCTCATGGCTTCTGGCAGGGGAAGGAGATTTTTGTAGCCAGTGCTTAACTTACTGGGATTTTTTCAGAGCCTGATACTGACCTGAGGGAGAGGAAATACCCAACTCCAGTCCTCTAGCCATCTGTCCCACCTAAAAGGTGGGGGCTCAGAAGCACTGGTGAAGGTCATAGCCCAAGGGCACAGGGTCACTAAAAGATTGGGCCTTGATGATTCTTCCTCTTGCCTATATACAAGGAAGAATAAGAATTATGTTAAACTTCTTAGATGTAATTCTGAGCAAGAAGCTAGAATGGAAGTGGGAAGAATGCAGTGTTCTAGTCTGGGATTATTAATTAAAAAAAAAAATTAAGCAGTTTGGGTATATTGTAGTCTGTTTTCCAACCCTTTTTATTAGATTCCTTAAGGTTTTTGCTAGAACCAGTGACTCTTTAGAAAGAAAGAATCAAAGTGTGTCCTTAGCATGGATACGTGTAGATAGACCATTAAATAAAGAAAGGAGAACAGATTGCTGTGGCCAGTAGGCTGCCTGATGTGTAAGGAGTTGGGCAGCCGCCCTGAGCACTGAGTCCTTAGCTGCTGCAGTGAGGAAGACTCAGAGATTGCTATGGCCAGTAGGCTGCCTGATGTGCAAGGAGTGAGCACTGAGTCCTTAGCTGTTGGAGTGAGGAGGACTCAGAGACCCTCGAAGGGTGCCCTGGTTTCTTTGGGGGTAGCATGTTTTCTTAGTCCAAGTAGCTTAAGAATGACGTTTTGTATGCTGTCAATGGAGCTATTTGATTTTCCTTCCAAAAGCATTAGTTGAGAAATTTTGAGACCACGATAAACTGGTTTCTAATGTTCGCCAAAACACATGGGGAATCAGATAATTGGTTAGAAAGGGATTGCCTTGTAAGTAACATATCTTATTTTCATCAATAAGATAAACTTAACTACATGAAAATCACTGGTTATGACTACTTTTCTCACTTCCCCAAAGACTAGTGAAAACTCTTGATGGACTGGAACCGCTGGGTTCGATGCTAATACAGCGAGGTGGACGCACTGTTCACTGCTGATGACCATGCCCAGAGTGTTGAATACAGCGAGGTGGACGCACTGTTCACTGCTGATGACCATGCCCAGAGTGTTGAATACAGCGAGGTGGACGCACTGTTCACTGCTGATGACCATGCCCAGAGTGTTGAATACAGCGAGGTGGACGCACTGTTCACTGCTGATGACCATGCCCAGAGTGTTGAATACAGTGAGGTGGACGCACTGTTCACTGCTGATGACCATGCCCAGAGTGTTGAATACAGCGAGGTGGATGCACTGTTCACTGCTGATGACCATGCCCAGAGTGTTGAATACAGCGAGGTAGACGGATCGCTGACTGCTGATAACCATGCCCAGAGTGGTGGTGGTGTCCTACAAGGGGAGTGTTCCAGGCCCAGGATTTGGGTGTATCATCGTGGCCAAGTAGCACCTTTGCAAGATTGGAAGCCTGGGCAGAGAAGAGGCAGGAAGGAGGAATGGCAGAAGGCGGCCCTGAGGGTCTGGGTGAGGGTGTCAAAAGGTTAATGATGACTAAGAAGGGAAATGCTTTGAGAAAAAGCTTTAAAGCTATAGGGGCTTGTTCTGGGACTGAGAAGGAGAATGAATTCTCAGAACTCTTTCTCTTGGTTCCTTCCAGTGAAGGTCAAATTGAGAGAGAAAGTAGTTAACTTGCTGTACCTCAGAGACTTTATAGTGGATGAATACAGTTGCATCGCTGTAGTTAGTGACTGTAACCTACTTAGAAGGGAAACACCTGACCTCAGTCCAAGGTTTCTCTGCTGTTTTAGAGATGCATTGTCTCTGATTTTACTTTTTTTTTTTTTCCTTCAGGTTGCTTTATAGAGGCGGTGAATCTCAAGTCTAGCAACCGAAACCCAGTGGTACAGGAATTTGAAAGTAAGTGCCTGGGAGACCCGAAGAGGGCAGTGTGCACCACCTAGTGGACATTTGGTGGTCTTGCCGCCAGCTCAGGACACGTTTCTGGTTGTGCCCAGGAGATGCTCCCCGCGGCTGCTTACTGACCAGTGCACTAGGTGCCTCACTGGCAGGCCAGCCCTTTCCCTGGTGTTGTGATTACACAACAAAGACAGTTTTTATGTACAAGCAGAGTATTTACTGGAGGGAACACTGTATGTAGTAAAATCTTTGCTACACTCTTTAATTTTCGGCAAAAACTCACCTTTTCTCGGTCTCCTGGAACTTGGAGGTGGCTAGGCTTTAACCTGCATGGAAGGTGTTCTTAAACTAGAGCTAGCTTGCAAGGTCTGGGTATATAAGTGAACCTGGAAGCATTCCATTGTTACTGAGAGTTCCTTTTTCCTTTGGTTATTAGGTGTGGAACTGTCTTGTATCATTACGGATTCGCAGACAAATGACCCTAGGATTGAATGGAAGAAAATTCAAGATGACCAAACCACATATGTGTTTTTTGACAACAAAATTCAGGGTATGATCCTATGGTCCTTCTTTGTCCTTATGTATTGGCATGCCTTTTGGCCAGAAATTTACCTGAGAATGGTAACCTACATCTGTAGCCAGCATTTTTTTTTTTTTTTTTTTTTTTTTGAGACAGAGTCTCACTGTGTTGCCCTTGGTAGAGTGCTGTGGTGTCACAGCTTACAGCAACATCAAACTCCTGGGCTTAAGTGATCCCTTGCTTTAGCCACCCCAGTAGCTGGGACTACAGGTGCCCGCCACAATGCCTGGCTGTTTTTTTGGTTGTAGTTGTCATTGTTATTTGGCAGACCTGGGCTGGCTTTGAACGTGCTAGCTCTGGTGTATGTGGCTGCTGCCTTAGCTGCTTGAGCTACTTAGTTCACACTTTTTTTGTGTGCCAGAACTCAGAACCAGCTATTTTTTTATTTTTTTGTTGTTGCAGGTCTCATTGTTTAGCTGGTCCAGGCTGGATTTGTAGCCAGGATTTTTAAAAAGTTTAGTATTGTGGAAAATTTCTGACATATGCAAAAGTTGTGAGAATAGCATATTGAACTTTCCTGTACCTGTTACCCAGCTGCAAAATATCAATTTGTCAGAGTTTTAATCTGTTCACAACTCATCTTTTTGAGGAAAAGTGGACTTTTTCTTGGGCCATCTTCTCATTATGATCCCTTACTTGAGTGATATAAGTGAATTACTCAGAAGGATCCTGTGTAACAGCAGGGAGACAGCAGATTTCCTGAGCCTCCCACTGTGTCCAAGGCGGGGTGCTGGGGATACCCCACAGGGAGAAAGCGCAGGGTGCTAGGGTGATGCCAGGGCGGGGAGGACGATGCTCAGGGAAGGCTCTGTCCTGGGGCCTCTGGGCCAGGGTGTGAAGGGTGGCAGGTTAGCCGGGCGAGACTGTCGGTGGTGGTATGGAGGGAGGAGATGGCCAGAGGGTCTGCTGTGTGGGAAAGGGCAGAAGCAGCAGCCTGGCTGGGGCAGAGGCTTCGTGTTCCCCCCCACTGCAGGGGCGTAGACTGGGGGAGATGAGTCTGGGGAGGCTGCCTGGCCATGTAGCAGCACTGAATGCCCATCAAGCATGGATGGTATCTGAAGGTCCTCAGGGGAAGTGCCCTGCACATCTGCTCCTCATTAGACTCAAGTGGCTGTTTTGTAGAGGAGAGATTTGGGGATGGGAAAACTCAGAGATACCACATCAGAGTTCTTTCGCACAACCCAGGAAGAGCTGCTGTTGGCCTGAGCTGAGGAGAAGTGCTAGGACTCAGCTTTGATGGGGCTGGGGGAGGACATTGCCCCTCTGACAGGAGGGCAGGAATAAACAGGTACAAATGCAGGTACATTCCTAAGTTTGCAGTAAATTGAGAAAGTCCATGGGAGCATCCTGAACTACAGGCTTTCTCCTTGGGGTTTTCCGTATCATCAGGAGTCAGAGGATCTTAAAAATAGTTGTGGCTCGGCACTTGTAGCTCAAGTGACTAAGGCGCCAGCCACATACACAGCTGGCAGGTTCGAATCCAGCCCGGGCCCGCCAAATAACAATGACAACTACAACTAAAAAATAGCTGGGCGTTGTGCAGGCGCCTGTAGTCTCAGCTTGAGGCTCTGTTTCCAAAAAAAAAAGTTTTCCCACTAATACGAAGTCTCTTCTTCACTTTTTTTTTTTTTTTTTTTTTAAAGAGAAGGAAATGTTATTCTCAGCAAACAAGTCCGTTTTCTTTGGCCACTTAGGCTGACCCTGCTAAACCTTGTACATTCAGTTCAGATCACCAGAGAAACCAAGTGAGAAATTCTTTTCTTTCTTTATTTTTTTTTATTAAATCATAGCTGTGTACATTAATGCAATCGTGGGATACAATGTGCTAGTTTTATATACAATTTGAAATATTTTCATCTTAACTGGTTAACATAGCCTTCACGGTATTTTCTTAGTTATTGGGAAATTCTTTAAAGAACTTCCTTTTTCTGGGGATCAAACATTTTATTTGTAGCTGCAGGGATGAGGAGTACAAGGGGTGGTGTTTACCACACAGAATATGAAGGCCGGAGGGCAGCTTGCATCTCCTTGGTCTCTGCTCTTGCCTCAGTGTAGGACTGTACGGAAACTGCCCCAGTGAATTTGTATTTACTGTATTTTACATGGTAAAAATTCTAATCCTTTAATGAGGACTGTGTAACAAACCTTCTTAGTAAAAATTGTCCCTGAAAATGGTCACTCCCTATTGTATGAGCATCTTCCTGTTTTTGTTATGTTATGGTAAATCCTTCATGTGCTTGTCACTAGTTGTCTGGTTTAATAATAAGTAATTTCTACTTTTTTGTGTCATTTTTTTCCTAACTCCTTCCTCTGTTTGTTTTCCAGGTTTTTCATGCCTCTTTGAAAGACTTACTATGTCTGTTTATGCTTTAAATTGTTTTTATAATTCATCCAGCATAATTATCACCCTTTGAATGTAAAACTCAGTGGCTGTTAGTGTATTGACATAGTTGTGAAAGCATCACTACCGTCAGATTCCAGAAGGTTTTTATCAGCCCCAAAGGAAACCCGTGCCCATTAACCCCTCCTTCCAGCCCTAGCAACACTTGATCTACTGTCTATTCCTGTGAATTTGCCTGTTGAGGACACTTCTTATAAATGGAAGCCTGCCTTTTTCTGTGGCTGGTTTCTTTGTCTTAGCATAATGTTCTTGGAGTTGATCTGTGTTGTACCATATGTCAGTCCTCTAGTCCCTTTTATAGCTGAATAGTACTGAATTGTAGATACGCCATTTCAGTTTAGCCCTTCTTCAGTTCATGTGCACATGGATCATTCTACTTTTTGGCTATTATCAGTTACACTGTGTACAGGTTTTTATGTAACATGTGTTTTCATTTTGCTGAAATGAACAGGAGTATAATTTCTGAGTCTTAGGGTAGTTGCATGTTTAATTTCTGAAGAAACTAACAACGTATTTTCCAAAGTTGGTTCACCATTTTATACTCCCACTGTAGTACATTTCCCCACGTCCTTGCCAGCACTTGATATTGTCTGACTTTTTTTGCATCTAGCCATCCAAGTGGCTATGACGTGGTATCTCAGTGTTTATTTATTTTTATTTTTTTGAGACAGAGTCTCACTTTGTCACCCTGGGTAGAGTGCTGTGGTGTCAACCTAGTTCCCAGAGAGCTCAAGTCCTGGGCTCAAGCAATCCTCTTGTCTCACCCACCCAGGTAGCTCTGACTGCAGGCCGTGATGCCCAGCTCATTCTCAGTGGGGTTTTGATTTGCGTTTTCCTCATGAATAATAATGTTGAGCCTCTTTTAATGTGCTTATTGATGACTTCTATATTTTCTTTTTTTTTTTTTTTTTGTAGAGACAGAGTCTCACTGTACCGCCCTGGGTAGCGTGCCGTGGCGTCACACGGCTCACAGCAACCTCTAACTCTTGGGCGTACGCGATTCTCTTGCCTCAGCCTCCCGAGCAGCTGGGACTACAGGCGCCCGCCACAACGCCCGGCTATTTTTTTGGTTGCAGTTTGGCCAGGGCTGGGTTTGAACCCGCCACCCTTGGCATATGGGGCCGGCGCCCTACTCACTGAGCCACAGGTGCCGCCTGACTTCTATATTTTCTTTGCAAAGATGTCTATTCTCAAGTCTTACATCCCTTTTTAAGTTAGGTTATGTATCTTTATTATTGAGTTATAAACTCTGTATTCTGGATACTAGTCCTTTGTTAGACTGTGATTTGCAAATATCTTCTCCCATTCTGTGCATTGTCTTCTCACCCGCTTTTGTCCTTTGAAGCATGTTTTTAGTTTTGTTGAAGTCCAATATAATTTTTTTGTGTGTGCTTGTGCTTTTGGTATCATATCTAAAAAAACTTTACTCAATACAAGATCATGAAGATTTGTTATTTATTTATTTTTTTCTAAAAGTTTTAGAGTTTTGGCTCGGCACCTGTGGCTCAAGCGGCTAAGGCACCAGCCACATACACCTAAGCTGGCGGGTTCGAATCCAGCCCGGGCCCGCCAAACGATGACGGCTGCAACCAAAAAATAGCCGGGTGGTGGGCGCCTGTAGTCCCAGCTACTTGGGAGGTGGAGGCAGGAGAATTGCTTAAGCCCAGGAGTTTGAGGTGGTTGTGAGCTGTGACCCCACGGCACTCTACCCAGGGTGACAGCGTGAGGCTCTGTCTTAAAAAAAAAGAAAAGTTTTAGAGTTTTAATTTGGTCTTTGTTGCATATGGAGTGAGGTAGAGGTCAAACCTCATTCACTTGCATATGGATATCCAATTGTCCTGGTATCATTTGTGGAATTTTAGTTATTTTTCTAACATTGTTTATTTTTTTCTTTTAATGGGAAATCCCTTCTGGAAGTGATGAGAATGAGGTTCCTGGCTTGACCAAGAGAGACGCATGTAACAAGTGCCTCTTAGACACCAGGGACTATTTTTGGTGCTCACGTTACAAATAGGAGTAAGTCATGGCTCCTGTCCTGAGGGAGTTCACTTCTATTATATGGAAATAGAAACATAAACCAATTTGCAGTCTTCTTACCATGGCATCAAATTCTGGTTCCCAGAACCATACTCTCCAGGGGGCAGAGAAATCTCTAAAGGAGTTTTTAGTGCCCCTGGGTTTCTTTTCTACAGGAGACTTGGCAGGTCGTGCAGAACTATTGGGGAAAACTTCCCTGAAGATCTGGAATGTGACACGGAGAGACTCAGCCCTCTATCGCTGTGAGGTGGTTGCTCGAAATGATCGCAAAGAAATAGATGAAATTGTCATTGAGTTAACTGTGCAAGGTAGGAATTCATGAAGGAAAAACATTTTGCCCCTTTCGGTCCTCATGAGTCTCTGGAGAATAAAAGGGATCAGTTTCTTTTGATTTCTTTTCTTCCAGAGGTGTATTTCTGAGAGTATCACATGATTTAGAGAGGGCGAACTTTTGAAATCTGAGTGTAGAGTTGGGGTAGGAAGTGAGAGGAATCGGGGCGGGGAGTTGGGAGGAGAGGCTACATTCCTCCGGGTAAAGGAGGTGCTGTAACATAGTCCCTGTCTCTTCCACAGCTCCGCCTGAAGATGGAAGGAGTGGGCAGGGCCTGTGGGGTGGCACTTGGGTGGAATGAGCTGGGGGGCAGGGTGCAGTGGTGGCGGGTCAGTCTGCACATGCGCTCTGGCAACTGCGGTGCGAGAGCCCTTGGCTGGCTTTCTTGTCTTCAGACCTGAGTTCTGGTGCGCTTTGACAAAAATAGAGCCATGTTGCTGAGATCTTAAATACCAACCTGTTTTCCTCCAGTGAAGCCAGTTACCCCGACGTGCAGGGTACCAAAGGCCGTACCCGTGGGCAAGACAGCAACGCTGCACTGCCAGGAGAGTGAGGGCTCCCCACGGCCTCACTACAGCTGGTATCGCAACGACGTGCCGCTGCCAACGGATTCCAGAGCCAACCCCAGATTTCGAAATTCCTCGTTCCTCTTAAACTCTGAAACGGGCACTCTGGTAAGATCTCTTCTAGGAAGCGAGGATGGAGATGTCTCTGTTGGGGCAAGGGGTGCTTATTGTGGAAGGAATAGCTATTAAGAGAGAAGCTCTTAAGACAAAAGCTTGAATCTCCAGAATGTTGGAGATGAAAGAGGAAGAGCGACTGAGAGGGATAGAAAACAAATGTTAACAGTGGGTGAGGGCCTGATTTGGGTAATCTACTATAAAAATCATTATGAGATAATAAAGGAAATTTGATTACTACCTGGATATTTGATATTAAGCAATTGTTAGTTGTTTTAGGCATAATGATGGGATTGTGGTTATGGTTTTTAAGAGTCGTTACCTTCTAGAGATTCACTCTGAAGTATTTATGGATAAAATGTGTCTGGAATTTGTTTCATGATCAAGCAGTGGTGGTGGGGGAGAGGAAACAGATTGGTCATGCGCTAGAGGACAGACTGACCTCACAGCAGGTGACACCGGGCTTTCACCACGTAGAGTTCTCTTTTGGGAGGTGTTTTGTGGGTCTGGAATATCCAACTACATGTAGTTACCAGGCAGATTACAATAGGACCTTCCACATTTGTTTTGCCAAAATGTTTCCCGAGGAGCAGTTACTGTCAGAGTTCCTTTACTAGAATAAAAGTGAAGTTCTGCTTGTCACTCTGGACGTTGTGAGGCTTTCGTATCTTCACTGGGGAGCCCACAGGCAAGAATGTCGGGAAGGAACCGGCGCAGTGCCTGGGAGGCCCTGGGAAACCAAAAGGGGCCACGAGGGCGTGTGACCCCTGCTGGACTCAGCAGGCTCTGGCCTGGCCAGCTCCGTTTCGTCCCTCACAGGTCTGCCTGGTGATTGATGTTCACTTGTTCCCTGAAACAGGTTTTCAGTGCTGTTCACAAGGAGGACTCGGGGCAGTATTACTGTATTGCTTCCAATGACGCAGGCTCTGCCAGGTGCGCGGAGCAGGAGATGGAAGTCTGTGAGTTACTTTCTGAAAAGATTTCGTCTGAAGACTGGGAAGTGAATAGAGGATTTTAAATTTAATATTTGACTGTCAGTTTAGACAGCTGTTCTGCCCCAGTCAGCTTTTTTGTGGAGCTGACTGTATCCACCAAAGTCCACTGGACACGGAAGAGATGGCTGAGAACCCTCGGAGTCTAGATGAGTGGGTCCCCAAAGTGGACTTTTTAGGGCCTTCTGCTGTTGGAAACATTGCCAGTCACGTAACTTTTACAACATACTTAACAAACTTTATTTCTTTGGTAATTGGTAGAATTATCAAAATATAAGGTGGTGTGTGAGACCTCTAGAAACATATCCAGTCATAACTGTTTTATAGGAAACTGAAAGAGCTTCAGCCCCAGTGTTTTTACCTGTTCTGTGCTGATATTGTCTTAGAGGACTGCTTCTCCTGGGATGGGGGCAGATGGGATGTGTCCAGATCATTTGGGGATCTTCTTGAATCCCTCCTTCCTATTTGTAACCACCTCCAGAGCAGTGTTTTCCAAAACTGCCTCATAAAGATGGTCCTGGTGGCTCCTGCCTGTAATCCCAGCTGCTTTGGAGAGTGAGGTAGGAGGATTGCTTGAGGCCAGGAGTTCAAGTCCAGCCTGGGCAACAGCAAGACTCCATTTCAAAAAAATTAACTTGATGATAAGCATCATTTGGGACCACTCGTCCACTTTCAGAGTGCAGGACCCACCCAGGGTGTGCCAGAAATGTGTGTCAGTTTGGAAAAACTGCTTTGGGGTTGTTTCTTCCTGAAGGTTTTTGTTATTTATTTATTTTTTTGGTAACTATTTCTTTGTTTGCTCTAGACCTATTGAATCTTTAGGAATGAAGCTTGAGAACTGACATTTTATTTATTTATTTTTATTTTATTTTATTTTCTTGAGACAGAAGTCTCATTATGTTGCCCTCGGTAGAGTGCTGTGGCGTCACAGCTCACAGCAACATCAAACTCTTGGGCTTAAGCGATTCTTTTGCCTCAGCCTCCCAAGTAGCTGGGACTATAGGTACCTGCCACAAAGCCTGGCTATTTTTTTTGTTGTAGTTGTTATTGGTGTTTAGCAGGCTAGGGCCGGGTTTGAACCTGCCAGCCCCTGCGTATGTGGTCAGTACCCTAACTAACGACTGAGCTACGGGCACTGAGCCAAGTGAACCGACTTTTTTTTTTTTTTTTTTCTGAGACAGAGCTTCAAGCTGTCACCCTGGGTAGAGTTCCGTGGCATTACACCTCACAGCAACCTCCAACTCCTGGGCTTAAGCGATTTTCTTGCCTCAGCCTCCCAAGTAGCTGGGACTACAGGCACCCGCCACAACACCTGGCTATTTTTTGGTTGTAGTCATTGTTGTTTGGCGGGCCTGCTGGATTCAAACCCGCCAGCTCTGGTGTATGTGGCTGAAGCCTTAGCCACTTGAGCTACAGGTGCCGAACTGAGAATCGACATTTTAAAAACCAAAATTTTAAGTGATTTTTAAGTGTATACTCACATTTGAGAACCAAGTCCCAGGGTAAGGGAGAAGTTTAACAACTCCCACGTAGTTGGCTTTTATTGTTGATGAACTCCCTGCATATTTTCCATGCATTTCTGTTTGCGTAAACAGCTGCCAGCGTCCTCACGCTGAAGCAGACCTGGAGCTTTTGCCCAGAAGGTAGAAATGAGAAACCAGAATCCCAGAGTTTCCTCCGAAAGGACTTAGATAGGAGGCCAGGCAGCCAGTGAAGTGAAAGGTCAAGTTCTTATCTAGTAGTTTTTACTTTTAAAAAGGCTTAAAAATTGCTTTCTTCCTCTAAATAATCCACAACAAAGGAAGGCCTTGGAAATTCGGGATTTTTTTTCTTCTCTAGGACTCTCAAGTCCTCCTGCATCCCTGGTTTGTTCTGTCCTTGTAACCATTTCCTCCATTGAAAATAGTCTCAGCCATCTAGCCAGAGGATTTTTAAGCTGAAAATGCCAAGCCCCTTTTAATGCAATATTAGGTTCATCTGCATTTGAACTGTGGCAGTCTCAGTATTTTTACACTGAAGTTAGGGTTATGGTGTCTAGCCTATGTTTTCAGTTTGCTTTGCTGGTTGTAGTGGCAGGAGGTGGGTGAGGAGGTGGCACAAGGGACAGAGTCTTTGATAAGAGCAGTGTGGATCGTCTTTTTCCTGAAACCTCCTTTTCTTCAGATGATCTGAACATTGGCGGTATAATTGGTGGGGTCCTGGTTGTCCTTGCTGTACTGGCCCTGATTACTTTGGGTATCTGCTGTGCATACAGACGTGGCTACTTCATCAACAATAAACAGGATGGAGAAAGGTGAGCCTGCTTTCCACGAAAAAAGCCCTGTTCAAGTTGGCACTGATAGAACCACGGCACTGAACTGTTGTCTTCTCCTATTCACAGTTACAAGAACCCAGGGAAATCAGATGGAGTTAACTATATCAGGACAGATGAGGAGGTAATCATTTAAGAAACCTGGAAATCTAGGTGTACACAGCAGAGAAAACCATGTTCCTCTGTGGAAACACGGGGGTCCCCATAGGCAGATTTCTGAGTGACACTGCAGATCCTGAGCTTCTCAGCCTGTGACAGTATTGTGCACACACTAGTGGGATTAATGCTTTGCAAGTGTCAGTAGATGTTACTGTTTAAGAATTATTTCATTTGTTTATAGTTTTGCCCAATTATTTTTGTCAGGGACAGAGCTTAGCCCATGTTAGATTTGATGGAATTTTCCCTTCTCACTGCTCTACTAGTCCCTTGATGGTTCTAACTGTGTGTTGGCTTTGCAGGGTGACTTCAGACACAAGTCGTCGTTTGTGATCTGAGACTTGGTGTGGCTGAGAACATGCAAATACCTCTGCTAGAAACTTCTGTCAAGGGCTGCCATGAGCCGCGTGTACTTGGACAAAGCTAGACACTCATGCAGAAGCTTTTAGTTTTGGGCAAAGTTGACCACTACTTCTTTCTTACTCTTTAACCACATGAATAAAAGAATTTTCCTCAAAATGGACAGTAACCACAGAGAAGAAACTGAAAGTGTTCACTGAATTGGATTCCTGGCCTATTGCTGGCCCGGATCCCACACAGTATTAGGCTGATGTTACGGATCTTGCTCATACACACTCTGCTGTGCTGGGCACTGTGGACCTGGGAAGCCAGTTGATCTGCTGACTGTTCATCAGCCAGGCTGAGCACCGTATGAGGTGAGGCGGTATCTGGGTAGCCCCCGAACGTGAATTATAGTAGTGAATCCAGAAAAGACTTTTCACACAGTGACCCGGTTCATTGGCCCACTGACCCCACTGCACAGTTAGTTCTTAAAGGCTCTGTTGATTGGTGTTGTAGTGTCCATCCTGGGGAATCTTTTTGGATCAGCATTTTATAAAAACAACCAAAATCAGCAAGGTAAATTGCTTGCTGGAAGAGGGATCTTCTTACCTGAGGAACCCTGCTTATCTAAGAGGGTATCAAGATTTCAGGAAAACCCTTACTTTAGGCTAAGTCAGAAATGGTACTAAAATAGCTTTTCTATGGGGTCTTGTTTATTTTATAACATTTTACATTCTAAATTTTTGCTAAGGATGTATTTTGATTATTGAAAAGTTTCTATTTAAACTGTAAATACTACGTATATTGTCATATAATGTTAAATAACATATTTTTTTAAAGAAGTTCAATTTATGGTAGATGTACCAAACTACTAGTGTTAAATTGGAAAGTATCATTAATGAAGAGTATTTTGCCCAATGGAAGCTTATTGGAACATTCCTTTTTCCACATAAGTTTTTAGCATTTTTCAACAAGAATATTTAATTTTATCTACATCAGACCATTGTTGCTTAGGAAATCTTTAGAAGTTCCAGTTGAGCAATGTTGAAATGTTTGTATCTCTCCTAAAGAAATCCAGTAGCTCTCAGGTTAGCTTTGAACTAAGATTACTCGTTGAAAGATTGCCTTTTTCTGAGATTACTAAAATTATATATGCCCAGAGACCATCCAGAAGCTGTTAGATGTATACCATAAACCACATCAGTCAACCGGCAGGGTTACGTCAGTGCCACACTAGATCAGCATGCGCACTGACTCCAAGTGCTGCGCAGAACGCCCACTGCCACCTCTAAAGCTCCAGCTATGCCTGTGTCTTGATCAGCTTTAATATAAGTGTCGTTCATGTGCCATGAGGTACGTGGTTCATGCTGGGACACTCTAAGGTGGACACTTTAGGGAAGTTGGTGTCTTCCAAGTAGCGTCCCAGCCATTGGGTTCCTGTGACAGACCTCTTTTTGATTATGAATAGCTCATAAACAAAGCAGCTACTGCTATTTTTTTTAAAGGTGGTTGTAATTATTTATATAGTTCTTAATACTGTCTGGGACCACAGGCAATTTTGAAATCGAATTTGTCAGCTACAACAATAGTTTTAAAAGAAAATAAAGCACACTATTCCTCCTTTCTACGCAGAAAGCACCCAGACACTGAAAGTTCTGTCTCCCTTCCTAATGAACCATCCAGTGGAGGGCCAGGCCAGCGTTTGGGAGAGTATCAGTAGTGCAGCTGGGGGGAAAGCCTGATGGGAGGAAAGTAAACCGCCTGAGTCAGAAGTAGGCTTCTCATTTTGATTTTAATTTTTTTATCTGCCTGAGACATGTTCTCTTTGTGGGGCATCAGCACACCATCCAGAAGCCATTGTTAAGAGCAGATATTCTCAGCCTCACATACAGTGTGGTGCTGGACCCATGATGGGAAGTGGTTTGAAGCGAGGAGCTTCTCAGAAGGGGTGCCTCATTCCACTATGTGCCTGAGGGCGGTTTTCATAGACGACCCTGGTCACCTTATGTTTTAGCTTTCAGTGTCTTAATTTTTTTATACTTTGACCAGTTTTTTTTAATTGAATACTTGAGGTTATGTTGACTTTTCTAAGTCTTGTGAAATCCTTTGCTGTGGGAATTGGGCAGCACTCACTGATCACTGTCTTCTGCGTTGGCATCTTCGATGCTTAGAGTTCAGACTGTTGCTTCATCTTTGCTTCCTCGTGCTGAAAAGAGGTAGCTCCCCAGTCTAACTGTTGAGATTAACACTCCAGTCTCCTCCTTGGTTGTCATAGTGACAGGGTAGTCTTATCATTTCCCTCCTTATCCTACAATCTTCTACCCTAGTGCCATGGGAACTGGGTCTGATGAAGTAGAGAGAAGTGAAAAGTGGAGTCTGGGAAGTAGTTGTCTACGACTGGAAGACTGTAGAAAGAAAACACTCATGCCTTATGGGTATGAATGCGACTGAAGACTCAAGAGGCCTATTTGAGGCTGTGGTTCTGCCTTGAGTATGGATGTTGCTGTACATAGATGTTACAGATTTGTACTAACACACCTATAATTTGGTATTTGTTAAACTTCAATTATAAAAAGCTTTAAAAAAAAATCAAACTTTGTTTCATTTGTTTTTTGTTTGCTTTCACATTGGATTTACCTTTTCTTCCTGCCATTTTATTAGCTAGGCAGATACACTGGAAATAGTTTACTACTGTCCTAGACTGGTGGTTGGTCTGTTCATGCAAGAGCAGCTTTGTGAGTCGCTGTACCAATGACAAGTCCTTCTGTGTCATGGCTCACGTGTGAGAGTGCAATGGAATCCCAACCCCTAAATTACCACATTTTAATTAAAAACACAGCTAAGATGCAACTTTGTACTTTTGTTTCTATAATACTGGGATGGAAAAATGAACCAACTGCATTTGTTTCTGGACGTTCTTGGACAAACCATTACAAGTTTTCATAATGGTGCCAACTGAAGAGACTCAAGTTAATCCTCCATTGTGGGAGCAGTCCTTTGCAGAGAGTCACACAAATCAGCCTCAGGGCCACTCTGGAGAAGGGACACACAACTGCTTTTGAACTAACAAGGAGTTAGTTAGTTCTTAGGAGTCAGGCAGCTTGTGGGTGGGAGCAAGGCAGGTGGGCAGATGAAACAAACCATAAAGACAAGTGGAACCATTTGTTCCCTAATAGGGAAGATTTAGTTTCATTCTTCCTCACCACTGTATGTAAACTTTATTAGGAAATGACCACTGTAAAAGTGCTGTTCTAAAAATAGGAAGATACTATTGAATACCAGCAGGCTGTATTTGTGCTAATTTTTATTCATTTTAGAAAGCTGTACATTTTTTTTAAATCTGCAATTATAAATAATGGAAAAGATACTACAATCTAAATTTTGTCATTAGATATGGGAAAATATGTACTATAAGGAATTCAAACACTTAATAGAGGCTTGACTTAGAAGGCTGGAGTTTTTAAGTTGTGTTCTATAAAGACCAGATAATAGCTTATCCGAATGACATGACACTTTCAAATGGAATAAAGTTAATATTAAATAGATTAAGTTTAGGGTAAGAAAATCTAAATCTGGCCTTTCTCTGTTATTTCATAATTTGTAACTACAGATGTCACAAAGGGCAATGTAAAAGGGCTGCCAGCTACAAGGAGAGCAACTCCAGTGCTGGGATCCTGAGGAAGAACTTTGGTATCCACAGTAACACATCATTCCAGGTGCACAGAAAGGGACCCAGCTGCCTTTTCAAGTGTAGGAAACAGAAGTTTTGGACACTTGCTGGAATGCACTGCTTCAGTTGGCTGTCTGCAGGGGAGTCTTTCGGAGGGATCTCCTGCTGGGGGTTGGGGTATTTTTATTCCTGGCTGGAGACTTCACATTCCACTGCGGAGGCTGTGGAGGCCTAGGAAACATAAGGCACAGTCATTCTGGAACTAAAAGATTGACCCTGACAAAAATGTCTACCTCAGAATGAATTCCTTTTTTTTTTTTTTTTTTGTAGAGACAGAGTCTCACTTTATGGCCCTCGGTAGAGTGCCGTGGCCTCACACAGCTCACAGCAACCTCCAACTCCTGGGCTTAAGCGATTCTCTTGCCTCAGCCTCCCGAGTAGCTGGGACCACAGGCGCCCGCCACAACGCCCGGCTATTTTTTGGTTGCAGTTTGGCTGGGGCCGGGTTTGAACCCGCCACCCTCGGTATATGGGGCCGGCGCCCTACCGACTGAGCCACAGGCACCGCCCCCAGAATGATAAACTTACGATTTATCAGGCAATGATAAACATAAAATGTCCTTTCCTTGACTCTGGACTTCAGTTGTCTCTGGAAGGGAGTTGGACACAAATTCAATCTCAGAACCTCAGAGGCAGCTAAGCTATCAGTCTAGAAGGAAACTGAGATCTTACCTTTGAGTGAAGGCGTCTGTGGGCTCCCTATGTAACTGACTCCTGCTCCAAACGTGACATCGCTGATGGTATCTGGGTAAAGGGAACACCACTGTTGGGTAGAAGCAGGCAGGAGACAGGCGGCGGACAGCCCCTGGACTGGTCAGAGGTTTCCCAGTGACTGCCTTGCTCCTGGGAATTCTCCCGTCTCTCTTGACTTCCTTTCTCCCACCAGGGCCCTCCTGAGGCTGCTCCCCTGGTCCCCATCTCTGGCTTCTCCCTCCCCCCACGCCTTCCGTGACTGCCATGTGCTGTCCAGCAGCTGCCAGCTCCGCAGTCCTCCCTCCCGAGTCCCAGTCACACTTGCTAGTGTGCTCACCGGCTCTCCTGAAGACCGCTCCCCAGCTCACGGCCTCCCCTCCATGACATGTTCCTTCTACATTGCCAAGTGGGCCATCCTAGCTAGAATCCAGCCTTCTCTTCCCCGTGACGGCAGTAACCGAGTCCTGTCACTTCTGCCTCCCAGGCGTCTCTCCATTCTGTTCCCTGTGGCCCTGAGCCCTAGCCCTTGAAATTCTGAGGTGCTGTCCTCCCAGGGCCTACTTGTCCCGCCCACACTCAAGGCAGGAGCGCGGGTGTCAGGGACACAGACGGGCTGGGAGTTGGGGCTCTGTGTTTACTGGTTATGTGAGCTGCTTTAACCTCAAGTTCCCTCACCTCATAAACGGGGAAAATGCACCTCCCGTACAGGGAAGTTGTCAGCAGTGAGCAGGATTATCATGTAAAGGTTAACATGGCATCTGGTAGAGCGAAGTGCTGAAGAAATGCCAGGGTCTCCTGTGATTAGCACCTATTCTCCCCTGCATCACTGGAGTTAGTTAATCAAGAAGCTGGTAAAGTCACTGCCCTGCTTAGATATTTTGATAGCTCCATGTTCAAGGCAAGCCTAAAACCCACCTTCATTCTGAGCTGGTCCCAAGCTACCTTTACAGACTCAATGGATACACCCACACATGGGCTCTGACCCCCATGCTCCCCTGTCCCAGGTGCTGAGCAGACCTCTCTTGTCACCCTGTGTCTGCACACTCAGCTTCTCTGCCTACCCCAACTGACTGCACCCCACCCCGGCTTTGAGAGCGCTGTGTGGCCTTGCCCCTCTGGGGCTGTGCCTTTGTACAAGTTTCTATCTCGGGAGCAGAGCATGTGCCCCGAGCCTGCTGTCCTTTCTGTGAAGTGAGTGTCAGAGTTCTTCCTGTTCTCTTCACACTTGATCTGCTTGTGAGTACAGGCCGTACCTTTCCAGTCTGCATGGTGAAGCTCATCACGGCAGTGCAGGGCCGTGCACCTGACAGCTGCTCACCAGCAGAGAATTCTGTCCTCCCACTGCCGTGACAACAGCTCCATTCTGCTTATTCCTGTTCCCGGGAGGCCTTGCCTTGTGCTGTCATTAGAAATTCCCTTTCCTTCCTCACACATTGCTCTTCCTGTCTGGAAGCCTGGCAGCACTCCAGTGGTAAGTCTCCCACCTTAGGAAAAGCCCCTGTGTGGTGGCTGCTAGATCCCAGTGCACTATGCTCAGAATCAAAGGCAGAGGCATCTTTGCTGCCTGGATTACAGCAGCAAGAGGTACCTGCTAAAAGCCCCACAAGACTTTCAGTTAAAATCTTAGCTCTGATTTTAATTCATTTTCACTTAGCAAAACCACTTTGTTTCTGTTGAACACCATCGGTGAGCCACTGGTGTTCTTTGAAAAGTTGAGATACTTCCTGATAGTCACCCCCATTTAAACTTAAGAGTTGTCACAAAAATTTGTATTTATAAACTATAAAGAAAGCAGAACTGAATGCTTTTATCTGGTAATTCTTCCAAGGAGAGCTACCAGGAGACCCTTCCTCAGGCATTTCTTCCTGGTTCAGCATATGGAGAGATGACACCAACAGCACCGCTAGGGTCAAGCCTGGGGAAAGGGCATCCTCTGCTGATCCCAGGACACCTGAGAGCCCTGTGTTCAGTGCAAAGGTGGCTTCACACACGCAAGTGAGAGCAGAGGAACAAAGGCTTCTAGCCACAGACTGAAATCAGGAACTCGTGGGATGAGCAAAATTCAAAAGAGGAGCATTCTTTCCAATTCTTCAGTCTATGGTCCCCAACTGCCCAAACAAGAGCACCTGGTGCTGCTGATGGACACAGAACAGACAGCAAACTCTTCTGTGTGAAAGAGGCTGAATTTTTACATATGTAACATTGCATCTGTTCAATATATAGGTACTCGACATTACCCCCCCGCCTTTAATGACAAAAGCCGTCATGACTTGGTTGTCATCCAGGGAGGGGTGGTGGGACAATTTCCTTTAAAAGGAGGACCTGGATGACAATCATGCAATCTGTTACATGTTCTATAAGGCCACAGCAGCATGGTTAACAACCCATAAGTTGCAGCTAGAACACAGTAGGCACTCAGTGACAGAAATGCTGAAGTGCACTGAATGGTGACGTGCTACTTTGACGCTTGTTACTGCGGGGACACCCTACACTGTCCCATCTCTGAATGCCCCAGATCAGGACTGGAGAGAGGCTGGGAAGGGGCACAGAGGTGGGACCAGGGGCCTGAGCTCAGCTCCCAGCTCTGCCATCCAGCTAACCACCCAACAGGTTCCAGACACTGGGGCAGGCCGTGTGGAGAAGCGGGAAAAGAAGAGCCAGGGACGACAACGAAGCCAGGGTGTGATGAGTGCCTGCGAGAAGTTCAAAGCCACAGGAGGGGCACCTGCCCTAACCTGGAGGTCACAGAAGGGGACAACGCAGACAGGGATGTGGTGTGAGGGCCAAGTCAAGGAAGAACGTGGCGGGCTGCTGGCATTGGGACACGGCTGGGGTGGAGAGTACAGGGCACGCAGGCACCAGGCAGGGTCTTGTGTGGTGCACTGCAGATGTGGGACAGTAGGAATTTTTTTCTTTTTCCTAAGGAAGGAAGTCTTGCTATATTCCCCAGGCTAGCCTTCAACTGCTGGTTGCAAGAGATTCTCCCACCATAGCCTCTCATGCGTATGGGGCTAGGCCAACCTTAGCCACCACACCTGGCTAAGAATTTCTTCAGACTACAAAAATTTTCTCAAAATAATGGTCTTCACAGTATTTGAGACAAGGAGCTATATAACAAAATAATGGGAGAAAACATTTTGCTTGTCTAACTCATCTGTATAGAGGTGCTAGTGCTGACACCTGCCACTGTGCAGAGCAGACCTGGCTCCGTAACACCGGGGGCGCCTGTACAGCACTGGGGCACTCCATGCAGGTCTGCCTCTGCGTGCACCATCCAGGCTGCTAACCTAACTTCTTCGCACCTCACCAACAGCACCTGTCATGGGAAGACCTTGCACAGCCGTTAAGACGTTTAGTTGAGTTAATGTATGCAAGCATTAAGAGTGCTTGATAGTCAGTGAATCCTCAACTGATGAAGCTATTATGATCCCTCTGAAATCACAGGGATTTCAGGTCTGACTCCATGTGACGCACCACCATGCTGCTGACCACCAGGGGGCGCCTTCTCCAGTTCAAAGAGCCGCCCTACAACAGGGAGGGTTCAGTGCTGCTGCAGCCAATAGACAGAAGCCCTGTAGGGAAGACGGTTACTTACTCTTGGGGGTGCTGATTGCCCGTTTAGTTGTATGGTCAATAGCCTTGTTGGACTCTTGCTCCAAGCTGTATGAAGATGCTGGGATGAAACAAAAAATGTGTTATCTGTCAAAAAAACTTCAAAGCAGTATCAGAGAACAACAAAGCAACCAAAAGAAAAATTTGCAAAATACATGATAAAGTTAACATCCCCAGTGTTTAAAGTATTCTTATAAAAAGGCCCTTAAGAAATACAAGTCAGGGCAGCGCCTGTGGCTCAGTGAGTAGGGCGCCGGCCCCATATACCAAGGGTGGTGGGTTCAAACCCAGCCCCGGCCAAACTGCAACAACAACAAAAAAATAGCCGGGCGTTGTGGCGGGCGCCTGTAGTCCCAGCTGCTCGGGAGGCTGAGGCAAGAGAATCGCTTAAGCCCAGGAGTTGGAGGTTGCTGTGAGCTGTGAGAGGCCACGGCACTCTACAGAGGGCCATAAAGTGAGACTCTCTACAAAAAGAAAAAAAGAAAAAAAAAAGTCTATTCTCATTAAAATTAAAAAAAACATTAAAACCCTACCACCACTTTTGCTCTATAATGCTCAGCAAAGACAATGGGAAATTATAATAAAATCGGTGTTTCTAAGTAAGAAAACAGACACTCGGGGCAGCGCCTGTGGCTCAGTGAGTAGGGCACCAGCCCCATATACTGAGGGTGGTGGGTTCAAACCTGGCCCCGGCCAAACTGCAACAAAAAAATATAGCTGGGCGTTGTGGCGGGTGCCTGTAGTCCCAGCTACTTGGGAGGCTAAGGCAAGAGAATCATTTAAGCCCAGGAGTTGGAGGTTGCTGTGAGCTGTGTGAGGCCACGGCACTCTACCCAGAGCGATAAAGTGAGACCCTGTCTCTACAAAAAAAAAAAACAGACACTTGCGCAGGAGGAAAATTTGGCACAAGTTATGCAGAACAGTTTGACACTGTCAAAGTTTAAAAGGTATTCATGGCCTTTGACTGCTGGGAATTGATCCTAAGGCTTACACACATACCAGGGTATACGTACAAGGACGTTTACAGCAACATTACTTATGTTAAAAAGGTGATCTGTCTCTAGTTTAGGACTGTTTAAAAACGCTGAGGAAGACCAGCATTACAGGGGAGTACTGAGTAAACCCTGCTGCCTCCACAGAGGGCGTGCTGGAGAGCCGCTGGCAGGGAAGCTCGGACAGAAAATCTCATGGAGACATTTCCACTATATCTTGTTGTATAGAGAAGCAGGTCATAAAACAGTATAAACATCACGTTTTTTAAGTAAACAAAAAATGTGTGAGGACAATGCTGGAGGAAGGACCACCTCACGGCTGTGGGTGAGTTACATTTTTCAGTACTGTACAAATTAAATAAGCATTGTTTCATTATCTATAATCCTAATTGTGCAATTAATATTGTTTTAATGATAAAAACAGAAACCATCTGAAAAGCAATGAGAAGTAAGCTTGTTCTGCGTTTTAATCTCTGTGCTGTATCAGGTGCCAAACTGAAGGCTTACCCTGGTTGCATGTTTTCTCTGGGCTTCCAGAGCTCAGAGTGAAAGGCAGCACGCTCAGGCTCCGTCTGCGATGCCTGCTATTGGATTCCACAGCTTTCTTGACAGAATTCAGGATGGCAATGGTGCTCAGGGACATGGGCCTGCAGAGAGAGCATGCAGGGACACTGAGCTTCTCCCTGCAGTCCTCACCCGCTTCGGTGCGAGCGCATCCCTCAGCCTTGCTCATTCCAACCTCCCGGGGGGACTAGACAAAGAGGCAGCAGGGCAGGCACAGTGACAACACTCTCCTGCCTCCTGCCCACGTCTGGTCGGGACGTCAAAGCTGGCTCTGAAAACACCACCACAGAGAATCCGCCCTGTCACAGACTCCGTGACCCCCTACCTGGCCTTGGGCATCAACCTGTTTGACAGTCTGGCTTCAGGTGCAGGAGCCAAAGGCGGTGCCTGGCCAGTGCTTGGCCCAGGCAGTGAGGGTTGGCTCACAGCAGGGGCCGCAGCAGGATTTTCGTGGCTGGCAGGAACTGGCCTTATTTCTAAACATGGAGCAACCTGTCAGCGAAGATACCGAGTATTTACCTTCTAACACTTTTTGGCTGGGAACATTCCAATTCCTTTCTTCTGGATATTTGACATATACAATAAATGATTGCTAATGATAATGGCCTCACTGTACTATTAACCACCAGAACCTCTTCCTTCTCACTGCGTACTTGCAGCCAGTAACTAACTTCTCATTCCCTACCTCCCCCTTTCCAGCCTTTGGTAACGACCGTGAGAACCACTTCTTTAGCTCCCACCTGGGAGTGAGCACATGTGGTCTTTATCTTTCTGTGTCCGGCTTATTTCATTTAACACAATGTCCTCTAGATTCATCCAAGTTGTACCAAGTGACAGGATTTCATTTTTGATGGCTGAGTAACAGTCCCCTGGGCACAGCAACTCATCTGCTGATTGACATTCAGGTTCTTCCATGGTTATTATGAACAGTGCTGCAACGGACACGATGGTGCAGGTGCCTCTCTGATAAACTGATTTCCCTCCCTTTGGATATATCCCCAGTGATGGGATTGCTGCATCACATGAAGTTCTATTTTTAGTTTTCTGAGGAACCTCCATCCTTCCCTCTGTGGTGGCTGTGCTACTTCACATTCCCGCCAACAGTGTACAAGTGTTCCCCTTTCTCTGTTTAGCACTTTCTTTGGAATGTAATCTTCACTTGCTATGAGCAAGTCCATAAGTAATCTATTTTAAACTCTATCAGCCCTGGGCAAGTAGAACTTCCTCTTAAAAAGGAGGATACTGTTAGCCAACTGCCAACTGTGGATGCGTGGCATGAAGAGAAAAAAAGAGTAATTTAGTTTGTCTTCATTACGTTTTAACACCGACCTGTCTGGACTTCTCAGGTGGTGGGATCATTGCGCTTCTGACCAGGAGCAGCCGCTAAGCCAGCAACACCTCTGGGAGGACCTGCTCTGCAGAGGGCTGTGCTAGGAGACTGATGACAAACTAAGACACCAGGTAGATCCAGGCACTTGCAGACAATGTCCCTACTGCCAGCTTGCGTTCTCAAACTCCTACGATTTGCCCATCTATCATTACAATGATTTTCCAGACAGATTCCTGTACCGCAGCCATGAGCTATCAGTGTATTTGTTGCTTAGAACAAAGGCACGTGGACATGGCCAACAACCAGCACTCCTGAAGGTCTCCCTCTGACCAACCTCTGAGCACATGTGAGTTTCGAGGAATGGTGGGCAGTCTGGGAGAGCAGACTGCGGATCTAGTCCCGCAGCGGGCAGGCTTTGCGTCTACCTGTACTGGCGGGGCCGCGCCAGCGCCCTCTGCTGTCCTGCTCATGTCTGCTTGCTGGGCCAGCTCTTGCTCCCGGGCTAGCTGCTCGCTGTACTTCTTCAGGTCATATTCCAGTTCTGATGCCAGCTGTTTGTCAACTGCAAAGAAATCTTTGACCTCATCTCGGTAATCCTGCATCACCTCCTGAAACAGACCCAGGGGCATCCTTTAATATTTTCTTGACTAAAAACATAAATTCTCCAACATGCCTCCATAAATACTAATGGAACGAATTATTCGTAACTGTTGTCATTGCTGTTCTTCACAGTGGCTGCGCTACTTCACACTCCCACCAACACTGTACAAGTGTTCCCCTTTCTCTGTTTAACACTTTTCTTGTTTTTTTTTTTTTTTTTTTTTGTATTTTGGTGGTTTTTTTGGGGGGGGACAGAGTCTCACTGTGTCACCCGTGGTAGAGTGCCATGTTGCCACAGCTCACAGCAACCTCAAACTCTTGGGCTAAGCAATTCTCTTGCTTCAACCTCCCAAGTAGCTGGGACTACAGGCACCCACCACAATGCTGCCCTCGTTTTAGACATGGGGTCTTGCTCTTGCTCAGGCTGGTTTCAAACTCCTGCGCTCAGGCAATCCACCTGCCTTGGCCTCCCAGAGTGCTAGGATTATAGGTGTGGGTCACCATGCCTGGTCAACACATTTTTTTGGGAATGGAATCTTTGCACGTCATGAGCAAGTCACAATTTCTATTATTGAAAGCAGACCATCTCCATTACATTAACTAATAGGTACAATGGTATATTCCAAGGAAATACTAACCACCCTTATGATGACCACAGAAAGAGGTGAACGTGACTGAGACACCAAGCAAGAGTTCTGATCTCTTGGCAAGCTCCCCAAATGCCTGTCAGTTAACAGGCAACTCCATTTCCTGGCTCAGACTGGGTTTCTGGAGGGAGTCCCAGGAAGTGCTGCAGTCTAAAAGCTGTTCATCTGCCTACAGTAGCTTTCCCCACAGGCTCTAAGGCTATAATCCCATTTCTGTGTCTCTTCTGAAGATTTTCTAGAAAATCTTTTACCATATCTGGGTAGGAACATTCTCAGGTCTTGAAGAGGTTTGCTAGGGATAAGGCCACTTGGCTAAGAAAAAGAAACTGTTCTACTTAAAGTATTAGAAGGAGAAAGATATCTTTTGCAGCTCCAGCCAGGAGGGAAGTTCCAGCAAAGAGAAAGAAATCTATCAACTCTTCCGGCGGCCACCCGGAGTAGGTTCCACAGGCCAGAGAAGAGAATCATTGTACTACTGGTATCAAACAACTCTGTGGCCATCCCTTGGGTAAGTGCCCAGAGACAAGAGACAGACTTCTTTTTCCTAAATGTTTAAGTAGTCTAATGAGGATCTAAGCTCTTTATTTTCCTTTCTGAGGTCTGAAACAGGGCAATAAAAATATAAGAATAATAGAAAATTCTTGTTTTTGCCATACTATCTTTTCCACCTTAGCTTCTCAAGATAAAAGCTATCTGAAAAACTATATTCAATACTTCTGTCTTTGCTGTTTTGGGGAAAAAATTCATGGTGTTTTTTTGAGGAAAAATCCTACATAATGTGAACAGAGAAATAATTCTGTTTGATTAAAGGGAAAAAACCTGTTGGGTTTATTTCTGAGTGGAAGGTTTTACATAAAGGCGGTTGGCCTCCTTTGGTTCTGTGCTGCAGTCGGCACAGGCTGGCTTTGCCCAGACCAGGCCTCCTCTCGGGCCTGTGCACCAGCGCAGATCCCAAGGCAGTCATTATGGAGCATCTGTTACCCAACTTTTCAATCTGAGACTGTCATAGACCAAACTAAATATTATGACAACTTTCCCTTTACCCCTCCCCAGGATGAACTACAATGATGACTCTACTCTGATCCCAGCTGAGAAGGTCCTCAATATGGAATCTAACCCCACCAAGAACATGCCTGGCCTTCACGACGGGTCAGCTCTTCACAAGCCCGACTGCGTGGCAAAGAGGACAGGTGACTTCAGGGGGACTCAGGGACAAACTCCCCGTCTTCCCCCCACAGTCACAGGCCTGTCTGGCAGGTGTTCCTTTACAAACCTAGGCAATGCTGGTTTTGTAGCCTTGGAGTTGTCACTCTGACTGTCTGAACCATCACAACTGGCAGAAGATCTCAGTGACCAGCTGCACAGGGACAACGGCCCCACAAGCACAAGTTCATTCTTACCCTGAGATAGTTCATGAGTTCCCGCAAGGCTGGGATCTTATTTTTCTCCAGCACAGTCTTCAGGGAGATGATAATTGGAATAATATTTTCTATGAAATTCCTCTTTTGAACCTGTGGTAACACAAACACAGGCACGTCTTAGATGTAAAAACTTCTGAAAGGCAGACTTTCCCTTGATCTAGTTCTTTTAGTTCTTTTGCTAGAGTCAATCTAGCATATTATATTAAGTTTATTTTTTGTTTCTGATTAGGATCTGAGAGTATATAAGACCCCCCTGCCTTTTTCCAGGAGACTTTATAAGCATCACCTCAAAACACTCAGAAGGCTTTGTCAAGTAGGGCAGGATAAATATGACTCATGTATTCCAATTGAGCAAAAGGAATTAGAAATATGTTAAGTAACTTTGCAAGAAGCTCTGTATCGCCACACAAACCCATCATGAACCTTTGGCTCTAGCTCCAGATTCAGTCCCTGTGTTCAACATCCTCCCTTTTGGAATGAAAACCAGGTCACTTTGGCTGCCCACGGAGGCACTGTGTGTTCCTGCTGGGGAAAGGACAATGTTCTAACAATGGCTGGGCATGAGGACAGCCAGCTTTCTTTCTCTTTCTGATCTGTGTGTGGAAATTTGCACACATTTAGGAAGTGCTATGTATTAAGCAGTGCCTAATTTGGCCAAGTCTTTAAAATCTTTACCTTGAATGATCATTTTAACCACAAATATTTTTGTAATAAATGTCTGAGAATTAAAAATAGTTCATGGGCGGCACCTGTGGCTCAAGGAGTAGGGCACCGGTCCCATATGCCAGAGGTGGCGGGTTCAAACCCAGCCCCGGCCAAAAACCACAAAAAAAAAAAAAAGTTCATTATACTGGCCCCCATATACATGTTTATCCTTCTGAAGCTGAAAGCACTCTTTCTTCTCATTTAAAGTCACATGTATACTTCTTTCTTATAAACCACTTATTTCCAAAAAGTCTTATCAGAGTTTCTGAAACAGGAGGGGAATAAGAGAGAAAAACAATGTAATAAAATTAAACCGGAGCACATGGTACTTTAGGGACAGTCTTAAGAAGTGGCTTAAATGCGTTCACTCAAGTGTCATCAACACCTTCTCAGTCCCAGGCACAGAGCTATAACCTCTAGGGATTTAGAAATGAAGCAAAGAATCCCCACTCTGCTGCTCCTACATCAGTGAAGGTCTGTTACAGCCAGGGCATGAGGTGACAAGTGGCAGGTGTTGTAGATATAGGTATGGAGGTGGGATGCCTGGGAAGGCGCACACCTCAGAGATGACGCTGAGGGTGTGTGGGGAAGAGGCAGGTAGGAGGAGCAGCCCATAGGGGCCTGGAATGGGGAGCCCAGAGACAAGGACGGAGGGAGGGCTGGAGGGTTGGAAGGAACAGCAGTTCTGTGCGCCCTGAAGAAGTATCAGGGGTTTATGCATAAGATGACAGGAAGCCACCAGTGTTTAAAAAATATCACCAGTGAGCTATAGCTGATATAGCATAAATTTACTCATTCATTTTAAGTGAACAGTTCTTTGAGTTTTGACCAAAGTCTACACTGAGTTACCAGCACCACGAACCCACCACCCAAAATCTCCTTCCGCCCATTACAGTTGACCTGCCTCTAATCTATTTTAAGTTAAGATAGAGAATAAAATGATGAAATCCATACTTAAGAAAGACTGCTCTGGCAATAAGACGGTGCATGACCCGCAATGAAGAAAACTAGAAAGAGTTAAGAAAGCTCCTGGGGAAAACGGGCAGGAGCTCCTGGACACAGCACAGACTCAAGTAAAGTCAGAGCAGAGAGACGGATCTGTGGGATGAAACGGGCAGGAGCTCCTGGACGCAGCACAGGCTCAAGTAAAGTCAGAGCAGAGAGACGGATCTGTGGGACGGAGTGGGCAGGAGCTCCTGGACACGGCACAGGCTCAAGTAAAGTCAGAGCAGAGAGACGGATCTGTGGGATGGAATGGGCAGGAGCTCCTGGACGCAGCACCAGCTCAAGTAAAGTCAGAGCAGAGAGACGGATCTGTGGGACGGAGCGGGCAGGAGCTCCTGGACACGGCACAGGCTCAAGTAAAGTCAGAGCAGAGAGACGGATCTGTGGGATGGAATGGGCAGGAGCTCCTGGACGCAGCACCAGCTCAAGTAAAGTCAGAGCAGAGAGACGGATCTGTGGGACGGAGCGGGCAGGAGCTCCTGGACACGGCACAGGCTCAAGTAAAGTCAGAGCAGAGAGACGGATCTGTGGGATGGAATGGGCAGGAGCTCCTGGACGCAGCACCAGCTCAAGTAAAGTCAGAGCAGAGAGACGGATCTGTGGGACGGAGCGGGCAGGAGCTCCTGGACACGGCACAGGCTCAAGTAAAGTCAGAGCAGAGAGACGGATCTGTGGGATGGAATGGGCAGGAGCTCCTGGACGCAGCACCAGCTCAAGTAAAGTCAGAGCAGAGAGACGGATCTGTGGGACGGAGCGGGCAGGAGCTCCTGGACACGGCACAGGCTCAAGTAAAGTCAGAGCAGAGAGACGGATCTGTGGGACGGAGCGGGCAGGAGCTCCTGGACACGGCACAGGCTCAAGTAAAGTCAGAGCAGAGAGACGGATCTGTGGGATGGAATGGGCAGGAGCTCCTGGACACGGCACAGGCTCAAGTAAAGTCAGAGCAGAGAGACGGATCTGTGGGATGGAATGGGCAGGAGCTCCTGGACGCAGCACCAGCTCAAGTAAAGTCAGAGCAGAGAGACGGATCTGTGGGACGGAACGGGCAGGAGCTCCTGGACACGGCACAGGCTCAAGTAAAGTCAGAGCAGAGAGACGGATCTGTGGGATGGAATGGGCAGGAGCTCCTGGACACGGCACAGGCTCAAGTAAAGTCAGAGCAGAGAGACGGATCTGTGGGATGGAATGGGCAGGAGCTCCTGGACGCAGCACCAGCTCAAGTAAAGTCAGAGCAGAGAGACGGATCTGTGGGACGGAACGGGCAGGAGCTCCTGGACACGGCACAGGCTCAAGTAAAGTCAGAGCAGAGAGACGGATCTGTGGGACGGAATGGGCAGAGCTCCTGGACGCAGCACCAGCTCAAGTAAAGTCAGAGCAGAGAGACGGATCTGTGGGATGGAATGGGCAGGAGCTCCTGGACACGGCACCAGCTCAAGTAAAGTCAGAGCAGAGAGACGGATCTGTGGGACGGAACGGGCAGGAGCTCCTGGACACGGCACAGGCTCAAGTAAAGTCAGAGCAGAGAGACGGATCTGTGGGACGGAATGGGCAGGAGCTCCTGGACGCAGCACAGGCTCAAGTAAAGTCAGAGCAGAGAGACGGATCTGTGGGATGGAATGGGCAGGAGCTCCTGGTGAACTGGATGTGATCAGATTTTACTTTTCTGGGGTCAAAAGCTTTCTGAGGTCAGGGGTTGCGAAATTTATATGGGTGATCCAGGCCAGGCCCCAGAACACCGTGTGAGCACCATGGTGACGGAGCTGCCCCTCGGAGTCGTTCAGGTCCAACAGAACCCAGCCTGGCACACTGGACTCCCGTCTGCAGCGGCACCAGGCTCCCTTTGGGTAACCTGTAGGTAATGGTTCCCTTCCCTATAACCGACTGTAGGAGAAGGGAGAGGTGAGCAGCAGGAGGAACGGAGGACTGATTCAGCTTTGACAGAGTAAGTCGGAGGCACATCCTGGCAGCAAGTGGAACTGGGATCGGGCTCAGAGAGAAGATGGGGTTGGAAACACAGCTGTGAGAATCATTACTACCTGGGCATGAGTTAAGGCCACCACCAAGAATGAAATCGGGATCTTGGGAGTATCACCAAGATTTGGGGGGCAGATGGGAGGCACGGGTGTGAGTAGGCCTCTGTAGGGAAGAACACACACTTACTTGTGAGATGAGTTTCTTCTGGGCTTCCTGCATGACAGCGTTTGCCAAGGCCATGTCGTCTTCTTCTAAGAGGAGGTCCTTGTCTGGTTTGGATCTCATTGCCAAAAGCTTGATCTCCTTTGAGCTGAGGACGTCAAATGTGTCCGAGAGTAACTCACTGGCGTCCAGGTCCAGGGGCAGTATGCCGTCGGCAAAGCACGCTGAGAGAGAGCACAGGATCAACTGAGAGACTCAGCCCAGGGGAGAGTGCGGTTCACAGGCCTGGGTCCACCTGGGCTGCCTAGGCATAGCCCATGGCGAACCAGGACAAGATGACAGGGGTCTTTCTGTCAGCATCGTAGACCTCCTGGGCCATTATCAACACAGCATTGAGACCAGGTGCGGTGGCTCAGACCTACAATCCTAAGCACTCTGGGAGGCCAAGGTGGGTGGATTGCCTGAGCTCAGGAGTTTGAGACCAGCCCGAGCAAGAGTGAGACCCCATCTCTAAAAATATAGCTGGGCATGTGTGTGGTGGGTGCCTGTAGTCCTGGCTACTCAGGAGGCTGAGGCAGGAGGGTCATCTGAATCCAGGAGTTTGAGGTTGCCATAGCACTCTACCCAGGGCAAAAGGGTGAGACTGTATCCCCCCAAAATAAAAACAAAACCCAAGACACAGCACTTGCATCTGAAAGCACGCATTTTATCCTAAACACACCAGGCCTACCCAAAATGCTGAGGCAGATTTTGGAAGTCATATCGAATCGCTGTTCGTCAGTGAAGTGCTCTAGAAGAAATTTGTAGATTCGCATTCGTCTCTCTCTGTTTGCCTTTCCCTTCAGTGAAAACAGCTGCTTCTCTCTGTGGCAGAACAGGACAATTTTACTGCGTCACCTGGTCATGGGTGACAAGGACTTACAGCATTTTAACAGCATCCTAAAAGCTGCGTGTCAAAGGCTCAGCCCGCTGCCGAGACCCCAGTGATCAGCACACACTTCCCTTAGGAATCTATCCCCAGGAGGACACTGTCCTTCACTGTCCTGCCAAGGAAAATAGTGACCACCACAGTTAACAGCTGGGCCGGGGTCTGCATCCAACTACTGTGTACAGAACAGCCGGACCTCTCCCGGGCTCCCCACCTGCCACCGAGACCACCTGTGTGGCTTCACTGACCTCTCTGACTGGGGGAACTTGTTATACTTCTCATGCTTCTCATAGTTATTGAAGTGGAAAATACACTCGATGAAGTGCTGGAAAAACATGACGGGATTCCTCTTCAGTAAGAGATGAGCCAGGCAGAACTCCCCAAAACTGCAAGGGAGGGAGAAACGAAAGAAAGAGACCCATTTGCTATTTGCCAACAGCTTCTGAACACCCCAGGAGCTCTGTAAAAACAGAGGAGAGCTGTCCATGATGGAAAGGGCTGCTAAGTCTGTCCCCAGGAGCAGCTCCATCAGCTCAGAAGCCAGAGGCACCTTCAGCCTTTGTGGTCTGTCTTGACTCCACAGCTTCCTTCTGAACGCAAGGCTAGTGCGGAGGCTTTCTCCACCAGGTTTCCTTTCAAAATTCACGTGAGGTGTTGTTATCCAGCTGTACTTCGAGTGGGAAAAACCAACCAAGCTACCCCAAACTGCTTTTTCAAGCCAGGGCCAGTATCCTTAAGGCTGATGCAAAGACAATGGTCACCTGGAGAGACTCTAGCCTTCATCCCCCAACTTCAAGTTCACTGTCCACAATAATGAACAGAAATCACTTTTTTCTAAGTGGGGTCTAATGGCAAGAGCCTCTCCATCTGGATCAGCAGGGCAAGGATCCTCATCCCAGAGACAGCCTCGCCGTGAGCCCTGGGCCCTCGCCTCCAACACGAAGCTGCGGTACAGATGCCTCCAGCTCCCAAATGAAGATTTCAAAGCCAAATGTAGAGACAAAAGCAGTGTTTGAAAAGGGCAGTTTCTGTCTCATCAAGACAGCAGGAGAGAGAAAGCCAAAGCGCTGGTTTGGGCTGACGGGTCAACCGGAGGTAGCACGGGGCTCACTGTGGGCCATTCACACTGTTGAGACCAATGTTTTAACCTCATTTCAGGGTTCAGATGCAATTTCCACCCACACAGGAGCGCCAGTCAGCTTTCCACTGTCCCTGTGGCTTACACACGCGGCTCTGGAGCACATTAGGACTTTACTGGAGATGTACATTCCCCTTCCCATGGCATGTTCCTTAGGCTGAGATCCTAATCAGTTTGTATTCATAGCATACACAGCAACCAAAGTCAGAGGCAGCAGCTGAGAAATCATGACGGAAGGAAGCCGAGATTGACATCTCACTGCTGACAATCACACTTTGACTATGTACCTGGAAAATAAGGGGCAGCCTGACTCAGAAATGAAAACGAAACAAATAAAACTCTACTTAACAAAATGGAATTCCCTGAGGAAAAATTCACTTAAGACCAGCTAGAAGACTTATTTAATAATAGTCAATGTTGGGTGGCACCTGTGGCTCAGTGAGTAGGGTGCCGGCCCCATACACGGAGGGTGGTGGGTTCGAACCTGGCCCTCTCCAAACTGCAAAAAAAAATAGTGGGGCATCGTGGCGGGTGCCTGTAGTCCCAGCTACTTGGGAGGCTAAGGCAAAAGAATCACTTAAGCCCAAGAATTTGAGGTTGCTGTGAGCTGTGATGCCATGACACTCTACCCAGGGTGACAGCTTGAGACTCTGTCTCAAAAAAATAAAAAGAATTCACCTTCTGTGCTATTTTATTATAGTTAATGGACTGTGCACAGCAGTTTCCAAGTCTTCCTGAACTTTCTCCTCTGACCTGAAGCAATTTACATGGAAACATAAAACCAGATAAAGTCAGTCATTCAGGCAGAGAGAGAGGCTGCTCTGAGCTCTGACTTGCTGTCAGCTGTTGGTTTACTTAGTTTAGGTCAGGAATCCACCTGGCTGTGGTGACCAGCAGGCGAAATACTAGTGAAAAGCAGGCTTAACCAACTACACAAATAAATTCAATAGCAACGTAAAAACTCTGCCAGGCCTGAAAGCAGAGGCACAGAGCTTTCCATCCTGAGAACAAAGTGTAACAGCCAGGACTCATCCCGGCTGCTACACTGACTGGGACTTTATTAAAAAGGCAAGTTTCAGCCTTCACTGGATTAAGACTCACAGCTCCTACCAGCCTGACAAACCAGGGAAGAAGGACCATTCTGGTTTTTGTTTGTCTGCTGAAGAGTTAAAAGAAACAAATATTCTAATAGTGGTCCTGGAATATAGCTTTAGGTGACAAGAGGTGGCACTTTTCAGATACTTGGATTAGAAAACCTCAATGCTCTCCAGAAACCTTGGTAGATTCGGAGCTCAATCAGCATTTTTTCCAACCTCTCCTCCCCAGAGGACAACTACCAGGAGCCACCCAAGCCACTCCTCCGACCCAGGGGTACGTCTAGCCATCTTATATGGCATTAACGCATTACATGGGAAAGAAAGGGAAGACCAGCTAAGCCTGAGCTATAACCGTGTTATAATCCTGTAAAAGGAGATTATTACTCTTACTAAAAATTGCAATTCCTTAGTCAAACAGCCCAGTGAGGCCACCCAGGAAGAGCCTGCTCAGTTCTATTTTCAGCTTTTGTAGGAAACATAAAAATCTGACCGCTTTCAGATTTCTGTCCAAGCCAAATACCATTTGGAGGCAGATATCTGCTCAATAACGTCTGCGGTTAGTGAATTCAGGTTCCTCATCTGGCCTCCAACACTTGTCTACTCAGGTTAGGACTGAAGGCTCAGAGCCACTTATACCAGAACTCGAGGCTTGAAGCAAGCGCTTGCCACACCCTTCTTCTCCTTGGCCAGTACCCCCAACTCAAGCCTCCGCTGTCTGTTACCTACCCAGGCCCTCCTCAGGGCTTTCTCGGCCTGGACTGCTAGTTCTTCCCTCTGATTTGACATCCCGTGACTCCTCCCTCTTGCCTTGAACCTTCCCACTGCGCACCGTGCACCCCTTACCCTCTGAAGTGATTCTAGGGTGTGACCTCCTCTGCATAAGTGACAGCTGGCTCTCCCCAAAGACAGCATTCCTCTCGCAGCCCTGCCAAAGGGAGGCTGCTTCGTCTCCCACATCCCACAGAGGACGAGGACGCTCTCCCATCGTCATTCACTCATTTACCAGATGGTCACTGCATGTCTGCTGGGTTTTGAGCTCCCTTCCAGGGGTTTACAGCAGTAAACAAAACCCCTCCGCCCCCAGGAGGCCCATATAGCAGCGGGGAGACCAATGCTGGCTGCACAGGACAACGCTGCCAGTGCTATGAAGAATGGGCGAGCTGGGAAAGGCACAGGGAAGGGAGGGCAGCCAGGTTTGTTCGCTGGTTATCACACACACCCCCCCCCACATGCACATGCGCACACACATTCCCCTTACCCACTGTCCAGCCGGTGGCCATCCGGCCCTTCCTGTGGCACCCCCCGCACCTGCTACTGTGCTCTCTCCCCTCTGGTACCTGCTCCCTAGTTTTCCACTCTATTCAAACTCCTGAGGACTCAGGGTGTCGCCTGTACAGATGAGTGCACGTAACACCCTCACTTCCTGTCTTTCTGACTTCACTGCCTGCAGTAACCTCACATCTGTACTTCACCTCACCACGCACAGCCACGTCCTGGACCCTGTCACCACGATGGACATCAGTCCACTCATGGGCAGCCTGCTGATCCTTCCAGCTGTGTGACTTCCTCAGCTCCATCCCACTTGTTCTACAACTCCAGCAAGCCTTCTAGACAGTCCAGCAACCTCCTCTCCCCCAAACCAAGACATCTTTGTCTTTTCTCCATCTCGATGGTCCATCATTTGAGTCATATTCTTGTCTTGACCCTCTCTGCCCTGCCTTCTTGTACTTTTTCCCAGTTAAACTAAAACAGTCCACTTATTACTGGCTGTTGCCCTGCGACTACTGCCCTATAAGGCTACCACATTGTAGGCAGAGGGGAAAATATATCATTCCATTTTGTAGCCTCCAAATTTGGGGTTCATTCGTTCAACTAAAAATGTCATACAGGGATGGTGCTTGTAGCTCAGTGGGTAGGGCGCCGGCCACATACCCTGAGGCTGGCAGGTTTGAGCCCAGCCCAGGTCAGCTAGAACAACAATGACAACTGCAACAGGAAAAAAAAAAAAAAAAAAAAAAATGGCCAGGCGTTGTGGCGGGCGCCTGTGGTCCCAGCTACTCGGGAGTCTGAGGCAAGAGAATCACTTAAGCCCAAGAGTTTGAGGCTGCTGTCAGCTGTGACACCACAGCATTCTAACCAGGGTGACAGCTTGAGACTGTTTCAAAAAAACAAACAAAAAAAGTCATACAGGTTGGGTACAGTGGCTCACACCTGTAATCCTAGCACTTTGGGAGGCTGAAGTGGGAGGATCACTTGCTCAGGCCAGAATCTTCAGGAAACCCAACAGGACCAAAAAAGAAAGCCCCTCTAGTCTCTTTGAAGACCTGCATTAGCAAATAACTAAGAACGATGCACATTAATATATTTAGTGTAAGCAGACAGGCTGAGCCTTTGGCGTAAAATATGGGAGAGCAAGTCAGGCAGAGACAGATGAATACCACATGTTCTCATAAATATGTAGGAGCTAAAAAAAAAGATGAGGTGGTAGAAATAGAGAGTTAGAGCTGTGGTCATCAGAGGCTGAGAGGTGACAGGAGGATGTAAAAGATACAAAGTTATTGCTAGATGGGAGGAATAAATTCTGTCACTCCATGGCACTGGAGGGTAAGTATAGTTAATAACCTAGTGAATATTCTCAAAAAGCTAGAGGAGAGGAATTTGAATGTCCCACATGCAAAGAAATAATAAATGTTTAATGTGATAGATGTGCTGATTACTTGATTTGATCATTACATGTTGCATAGATGTATCAAAATATTACTCTGGGATGGCACCTGTAGCTCAAGTGGCTAAGGCACCAGCCACATACACCAGAGCCAGCGGGTTCGAATCCAGCCTGGGCCCACCAAACAACAATGACAACTACAACCAAAAAATAGCCAGGGGTTGTGGCGGGTGCCTGTAGTCCCAGCTACTTGGGAGGCTGAGGCCAGACAATCACTTAAGCCTAAGAGTTGGAGGTTGCTGTGAGCTGTGATGCACTCTACCGAGGGCAACAGCTTGAGACTCTGTTTCAAAAAACAAACAACAACAAAAACATACTCTGTATTCGATAGATAATGTACAATTACTACATGTTAACTAAAAATAAAAGGGGAAAACAATCAGAACAGTGACATAAATTATAGTCAGCAAAGGTAGTTACCTAGTCATCATGGTCCACATCTGAACCGTGTTTTTTTTTTTTTTTTTTTTTGTAGTTTTTGGCTGGGGCTGGGTTTGAACCCACCACCTCCAGCATATGGGGCGGGCGCCCTACCCCTTTGAGCCACAGGCACTGCCCTGAACCGTGGTTTTTAACAAATCCAGATTGCAGGGTGGCGCCTGTGGCTCAAGGAGTAGGGCACCGGCCCCATATACCAGAGGTGGCGGGTTCAAACCAGGCCCCGGTCAAAACAAAACAAAACAAAAAAAAAAACAACAACAAAAAATAAGAAACAACAACAACAGCAAACGAACCCAGATTGCAGAGATAAAATGGAAAGATTTAAGGGGGAAGTATTAAAATGCTAGAGCGGGGACTGGTAATTTTATTAGGATGTAAAGTATCTCTTTAGAGGAGAGGAGGGAAGGAGATGGGGGTGTCACGGTGTATGGCACACATCGTGGGGGTGGGACATGATTATAAGAGGGACTTTACCTAACAAATGCCATCAGTGTAACCTAATTCTTTGTACCCTAATGAATTCCAAACCAGAAAAAAAAAAAAAGTATCTCCTGATCTGCCCTTCCAATTTCTTTCTGATTGATGCCCTTACCACCCACACATATAGGTTCTGCATATATTTTGTACATTGACAATTGCTCTTTGTAAAATACATATATAGCAGCTAACAAAAGTGGGGGGATATGAGAAAAATGCAGGTTAAATAACTAATCTTACCCTTCGGGTTCATCATGTGAGTGCCGTCCAAGCACCTGTCATCATGCCTACCTCTGGGCTGTGCATCACATAAAGAAGGTTATGAGAATCAGCGCTACCCATGCAGGGTGAAGGTGAGAGTGTGTTGCATAGCTGTCTTGGTTCCTCTCCCAATTATGCAAGGAAAGAAAAAGTGACAGCCTTAGCTGTTTGCTTCTAGCTGTAGACAGTGTTAATTAGAACATTAACCTTCTACTAGTTTGTTTTGTAAAATGTTCCTCCTTGGAAAATTATACTCAAAGAAAACTGAGCAGAAATTCTTCCACAGAACCCAGACTAAATTATTGGTAGCTATATTTAGAACCAGAGGGACCCATTATTTATTGCTATTTATAGTTAATGAACTTTTATATAGACTTTCTCCCCACTGTGGTGGCTTTAAACATGGCATTCAACATTCTATTTTCCAAATGTAGACTAGCTTTAAAGAGTATTATTGATTTAACATAATCCAGAGTAGCAAATTCTATCAGACCATTTCTTAACCCCTTGAAAATAAATCTTTAAAAAATAGTAAAAGAATAAGAATTAACAGTTGCTAAGTAACTCCCCTCCCATCTAATTCTCAAGAAATACTTATTTCCGAGGAGCCTTGCAATTGGTATACTCAGTTTCACACTGTGAAATCCCTAGATCCCTAATTCCTAGAATTTCTTCATTACAATTTCTGCACTTAAAAGAAAGCCTGTGGCTCAAAGGAGTAAGGTGCGGGCCCCATATGCTGGAGGTGGTGGGCTCAAACCCAGCCTGGGCCAAAAAAAAAAAAAGAAAGAAAAAAGAAAGCCTGAACTTCTGACTCCAACTTGGCTGATCAGAATCTCTCTGCCAGGGATCAGCTCTCTCAGTCACTTTGGGGTTCTCTCTAGAAGTCAGACAATATAGTCACATTTATTTGGCCAAGGAATCTACACAATGAAATGAATATTTAGTGGCTACTATTCTATATAATTTAATAGGACAAAGACATACACTGTCCCTCATCCTTCCTTTAGGCAGAGCAAACACTGTTAGCAAATGCAGTCAATGCTGAGATTGTCTATTGATGACTCTGAATGGGGTTTTGGGAGTAAAACTTATACACACAATAAAACTTTGTTAGGTAGCTTAATATTTTAAAATTTGCTCACTTACCTGGCAACTACCAAAAGCTTACTTAATCCTAAATAACTCAAATGTAAACCAAGTTGAAGGAAAAGAAATCTAATATATACCAGAAATGAGGCAAATTGTTCATTGTCTCACAGGCGAGCAAAGATTTACCTGGCGATGTCTGGGTGTGAATCTGTTATCGTGCTGACAAATCGGAAGAACAGAGAGCCCTTCCACTTCACAAACTCCTCCTGCAGAGAGAGGAACGAGCACATTTCAGGGTGGGTGTCAATGTACCAGCTTCACTGTACAGTCTCGCAGCCATCTGTGCACGCTCTCTGGTGACACCACGCTGTCAGAGCCGGGGTCTGTCGTGTACGTCAGCTTGGCCCATCAGCTCCCATGTCCCAGTCATCAGGAGGGCACACACCACTTGTAGTTACAAAGGGACGTGGAGGAGGATGCGCACAGAGCATATCAGACCTTCCACCCTACCACGAAAATGACCAAAAGCACTTGGCCTGAGAGCAGAGGTTCTCAATCTGTGGGTTGCAACCCCTTTGTATCCTGTCTGCAACCAAAAAATAGCCGGGCGTTGTGGCGGGCGCCTGTAGTCCCAGCTACTCGGGAGGCTGAGGCAAGAGAATCGCTTGGGCCCAGGAGTTGGAGGTTGCTGTGAGCTGTGTGAGGCCATGGCACTCTACCGAGGGCCATAAAGTGAGACTCTGTCTCTACAAAAAAAAAAAAAAAAAAGAAAATACATCCTGCATATCAGCTATTTACATTACGATTCATAACAGTAGCAAAATTACAGTTATGAAGTAGCAACAAAAATAATTTTATGGTTGGGGGTCACCACAACATGAGGCACTGTATTAAAGGGTCGCAGCATCAGGAGGCCTTAGGAAGGTTGAGAACCACTGCCTTAGAGGGAGGTGCCCCTTGTTAAGTACGCAGTGCACAAAAACCTGAGTGTATGAAACATACCAGGACAGATGAATCCTCCTTTTAAAAATCAATTATTATTTTCTCCTCAGTACAGACCAAACATATCTTTTTAATGGATATAAGAGTATCTAATATTTTATAAATATATATAAAAATATCTACTACTCGGGCAGCGCCTGTGGCTCAGTTGGTAGGGTGCTGGCCCCATATACCGAGGGTGGCGGGTTCAAACCTGGCCCCGGCCAAACTGCTACCAAAAAATAGCTGGGCGTTGTGGCGGGCGCCTGTAGTCCCAGCTGCTCGGGAGGCTGAGGCAAGAGAATCGCTTAAGCCCAGGAGTTGGAGGTTGCTGTGAGCTGTGTGAGGCCACGGACTCTACCGAGGGCCATAAAGTGAGACTCTGTCTCTACAAAAAAAAAAAAAAAAATACCTACTACTCTGTAGAGCTCTGTAGTTCCCTAAGCTCTCACACACTGGGATGTCTTACTGGACTCTCAGAGTGACAAAGCCTTTACATCACAAACAAGTAAGTGAAATCTGAGCAACACAGGCCTGTTCAAGCTTGGGGAGAGTAACGAAATGACTAGAACTAACCGTCTACTGAGCGCGCTTTTCCCACATGGCATTTAGCTCCCAAGATGAAACTTCACTCTGCTTGACAGCAAGTCTGAACAAACACCCAAACGAGCATTTCCAAGTCATGATCTGTTTAAGAGGAGTGATAATCTAAACTAGAGATGAGACTAATTATTTTTGGATCCTAGTACAAAGCAAGCACATTTCCTGTGCGACTCACACACTCCCTAACGCGGAGGCAGTGGTGGAAGGTAGAGGGACAGGTCGCACCCTCGCACGAACCTGCAGGAGGTTGGTCAGCAAGATGAGCGTCTGCTTTCGGATGAATGGATCTGAATCCTTCAGACACAAGGAGATGTTGGGAATGTACTTGTCCACCATGACCGTGTAGCGGATGCAGAGGTCACACATCACGATGATGACGTTGTTGCGGACGGCCACGTCCTCGCACACCTCCAGCTCTCGCACGAGGGTTGGGATGCTCTTCTTTGCAAGATCCTCATGCTGTAAGCATAGCTTACCTGGCACGGGAGAGAGGAAGAGATCTTGTTTCTATTCCAATTCCATGCCTAAATCTTCTCTAGACATATCTTGCTATAAATTTTACTTAACGTTAAAACATCATACCCACAATCGCAGACAACAAAAAAAACTGGAGGCAGACCCACTCATCTTAAATGTTAGAAAGTTTAAAATACCTTCAGGAAAAATGGACTCCTACAGAGTTTCATAAGATATATACTATGGGATATTCCTTCACACTAATATATGTAAAATCATTTTCCTTTTACGTTTGAAGATTGAAGTTATCTATTAACTTGGACAATGACCAACTATTTATTTATTTATTTTTTGAGACAGAGTCTCCCTGTGTTGCCCTCAGTAGAGTACCGTGACATCCTAGCCCATAGCAACCTCAGACTTCTGGGCTTCAGTGATCCTCTTGCCTCAGCTTCCCAAGTAGCTAGGACTACAAGCACCCGCCACAACGCCTGGCTACTTTTTGTATTTTTGTAGAGATAGAGTCTCGCTTTTGCTCAGGCTGGTCTCAAACTCCTGAGCTCAGGCGATCCACCTGCTTCGACCTCCCAAAGTGTTAGGATTACAGGTATGAGCCACTGCGCCCGGCCATGACCAACAGATTCCAACAGATAATACACTTTACTTTTGGTTATACATATACTTTATCAAAGCTAAATATCTTGTAATGAATTTGAAATTCGAGGTAGGTTAAGTAGGAAAAGATGATCATCTCGTATTTTTATTTCTTATGTTAGTAGGAAGGATGCTGAGTTTTATTTGTATATTTTTTTGTGGGCTAGAGAATGTTCTGCTCTTATTTGCCATCCTTAGGTATTCGAAAAATAACCAATGTAACAAAAAATACTGACGTATCTTTTTTCATTTGAGATAGGCTCTCGCTCTGTTGTCCAGGCTAGAGTGAAATGGCATCATCATAGACCACAGAGACCTCAAACTCCTGGGCTTTGCAATATTCCTACCTCAGCCTCCCCAGCAGCTGGAACTACAGGTGTGTGCCACCAGGCTCAGCTAATTTTTCTGTTTTTATTTTATTTTTTTTTTTAAGAGAGAGGGTCTCACTTGTGCCCAGACTGGTCTCAAACTCCTGGCGTCAAGTGATCCTGGCACCCCCAAAGTTCATAAACCTCACCTAGTATAAAACACACAATCACATGAAGGGGAAAAATAAAATTATAGCACTTATTGGTCAGTGTTTTAAAGATTCACAATAATTTGAGTTCATGGAGAAATAATGTTAATAGTTCATCTATCAGGACTGAGAAGTTTTTTTAAAAAAGCATCTTCTTTTATAGACTGAACTTCAAATTTATTTTTTCATTCCCAGAAATCAGTGCAGTGGAGGCACAAAGTTCTTGATGAACAGAGCTCACAGTGCTACATTATGAATACAAAAAAAATGACAGAACATTAAAGGCTAGTGAGGGTATTGGAGAAAGAGTACAGAAGCAGGTGTAACTGAGATAAATGAACACAATCCTACTAGAAAACAAAGGCTTCCTATCAAGAGTGTTCTCAGTCTTACGTTCTTGGGTAGTTGTCAGCCTGAGAGCTCCTAGTGTGAGCCAGGCTATCTGTCAGCTTCCTGGGTCTCACTGAGCTCATTGTATGTCTACAGCTCTGTTAGCTTGTGGAGCTGGGCACTCACCAGAGAATTACCTCCCCAAATCACAGGAGCTAGAGCACATGTGATCTCAGCAGCACACAGCATGTTACCACGGCTGTGCTTTTGTTAAAGACAAAAGCTACATACACAACGTGACTGCACAGTTCTGTTCCCCTGTGGCTTTCTTACCTAAGGTGATAATGGCATGTGCTCTAATCACAGAAGGCATGACAGAGCCCTGGACCTGGAAGGGTGGCTGAGAGGCGGGGTCGTCACTGGTGCCTTGAGATGGCCGCACTACAGGAAAGGGAGAAAGGTTTACTGCCAGAACCTCCCTGGTATACGCAGCCTTAAAACAGCGCGGTGCAGAGTATGATTTCAAGTGCCTTACGGTAATCCGCTTCAGCAGAAGAAGCCAGAATGGACTGGATCAGAAGGAAGATTCTCTTCTCTACTATGGCTGGACACAGTTCGGCTATATCTCCTAAGGTAAAAATGTACTTCACCTATGAAGAGAATGGGTTTGCAATAAAAATACGGCCATGGAGAAGTTAATTCTAGCTAGATTAAGGATATGTGCGTGGGGTATTTTACCCCTGGATTTAAAAAACTTTACTTTTTTTTTGTTTAATAAAAATACCTGGCCATTGTAAAAAAATTGTGTGTACAGCTTTTTTTCAAAGTATTTCTATAGTTATATGGCTTTATATTTGATTCTCTTACATAGTTACTAATAATGCTATTTTGAAGTTTGCAATTATTATTTTGAATAGTAGGTACCATCCTTTCATGCCAATGTACTACAAATAGGTTTAATGACTACATACATATGCCATTTAAGAACCACAGATGTCATCGTGATTTATTTCACTATTCCACTATTAATGAATACTTACGCTGTTTCTAACCCTTTGCAAAAGCTTACACGCGCTCTGGAGAACACCTGTGTACCCTGAATACTGCTCTATTTCCTTAAAAGTGAAAACCAGGGTTACAGAGTATATGCAAACCTGTTTTACATATTAAAACCTATTTCCAAATTGCTTTCCAGAATGCTTTACTATTTAGACTTCTATCCAAAACAGACCAAGTATTAACATCGGCTTCCTCGCAGGTGCCATCACTGTATTACTGTTCTTTTTTCTTTACCTCCAAAATAGAAGGGTGATACTAAATAGTATAATCTCAAATAAACGCTTATTCTAGGATAAGAAAACCAATAACAAGATGTACGTGGGTTTAAAAAACCTTGAACATGCCATAGCTCTTAATAGATTAAAAAAATACTTAAATTCTGGGTGGCGCCTGTGGCTCAGTCGGTAAGGCGCCAGCCCCATATACCGAGGGTGGCGGGTTCAAACCTGGCCCCGGCCAAACTGCAACCAAAAAATAGCCGGGCCTTGTAGCGGGTGCCTGTAGTCCCAGCTGCTCGGGAGGCTGAGGCAAGAGAATCGCTTAAGCCCAGGAGTTGGAGGTTGCTGTGAGCTGTGTGAGGCCACGGCACTCTACCGAGGGCCATAAAGTGAGACTCTGTCTCTACAAAAAAAAAAAAAAAAAAAAAAAAATACTTAAATTCTACATAAAGAAGCATGGCCAAACTTCCTCACATATATTTGGATTGAAGAGCAGCTTCTGGTAACATTACTTCACAGTTGAAAAAAATTCTTAGGTGGGGAAACTCATTGACCTTGCTAAGCATTTTTCGTAGTGTGGACAGAGGATTTGCCCAGAGAAATTAAAAGAGCAAGACCCTCTAGAAACCTTGGGCCTTGGTACATGTCACGGCCATCGTACCTCGAGTGCCCAGATTCCAATCACAGGACATTTTATTAAAGAATGTGTGACCGGCACAACGGTCTTCTCTTTCAACAAATCTAAACGTGGTCTGTGCTTACCAGGAACTGTAAGAGCTAGGCTGACACAGCAGGAACCCAACACAGGAAAGAAGTGCTCTACTGATTTACACAGCAGGGAAAATGGCAAGTTTTGGTTACATGATGGCCTGTTCTGAGGGCATCAAAAAGCAGGGGATTATTTCCTTTCTTGGACAATGTCAGAAGTTGGAATTAGAACTGTCATAACACATTTTGTTGACAGCCAGCTGGTTCAACTTGTGCTGGCTCACAGGACTCTCCTAAGCAGGGCCGCCCTGTGACATCATCTTGCTTCTCCAAGGTCATCTGTGTTTTCATTGTCAAGTTTCTCATTTTATTTTACATATCACTTTGCAACTGCTCAGTACTATTCCCCAGGTCTACAGTTTGATGTCCAAACAGCTTGCAAGACATGCTATAATTTATTTATTTTTTTAAATCAAATGAACCAGTCAAAAAAATGAAGCATATATTCACGTTATTATTTTCTTACCTTATTATTTCTAAGCTTAACTTTACCAAGCTTACAATACATATTTTATTTTCCTTATTAGAATCAGGTTTCATTAAGATCTAACCAGATTAAACATTTATTTCATTTATTTATTTATTTTTGAGACAGAGTCTCACTATGTCGCCCTCAGTAGAGTGCCATGGAGTCACAGCTCATAGCAGCCTCAAACTCTTGAGCTTAAGCGATTCTCTTGTCTCAGCCTCCCAAGTAATTGGGACTCCAGGCGCCTGCCACAACGCCCGGCTATTTTTTTGTTGTACTTGTCACTGTTGTTTGGTAGACCTGGGCAGGTTTGAATCTGCCAGCCCCGGCGTATGTGGCTGGTGCCCTAGCCGCTGAGCTATGGGTGCTGAACCTGGATGAAACATTTACTGCCAAGTTTTCTCCCAGATAATAAGTACGTAAGAAAAACATAAAATAGGTTATCAACAAAAATTTTTTTTTTCTAAAAAGAGAGTAAGCTCTAGGCTAGGAGGGCTCTTTCTTATTAATGGCATTTAAGGTGCATGTTGCGACATCATTGCTGCTATTTATAAGCAGGAAGAGGAAATAATGGTTGACACAAGCAACTCCTTACCAGCAGGTCTTTGTCCAAGTTTCCTGCTCCACCCTCCTTCAGAACGACGTTGGACAGGCAGTGCTCACAGGTGGAGAGCACGTCCCCACACACCTGGTGCAGCAACTCCTACGGCAAGGCAAAGGTCACCTCTGAAGGGATGAGCGTTCGCATCTCCCAGAGGACCCATGAGACACATTCCCAGGAGAAACCCTTGTAGCAGTCTCGCCACGAGACTGGCTAAGCTGAGTTTGCAGATGATAAATGTACTGTGTTTTTTTAATTTTTAAAAAATTATTTGTTATTAAACCATAACTTTGTACATTGATGCATTTATGGGGTTCAGGGTACTGCTTCGATGTACAATGTGAAATGCGTACAGTGAACTAACACGTCCATCACAATTATATCTTAATAGTTTTGAAATGTACTGTTGCATCATGCCTGTTATTTGCAAATTCTGCTTAGCTGGTCTCATGGCGAGACTGCCAAAAGTGTGTCCTGTGGTTTTGGACAAATTGTGGGGAAGCCACAAAAGCAGACCTCATGGCAGATGCACTTAAAGATTAAGGGTTTCCAACTCCTTGACCAGGTGGAAAATTGTCTAGTAACTGTTCTTGAAATGAGGGTGGCAAAGAAGGAAAAGGAAATCCAAAGGTGTCACCGACCTCATCAAAGATCACCTGGCAGAGTCCTTCCAGGAGATCAGTGTCAGTCAGCAGCCTTACTGCCCTAGAACCGAGGTGGGGACTATCTTGGGGAGTCATGTTTTTTATCAGCCAGATCTTCTGGGGAGTGTCAACTGCTAATCATACAAGCACTGCCTTGTTGGAGCAATAGCTGCTGGGGTGTACACATCCTTACAGGTCTTCTGCCTATAGAGAATGCCGCTCAAGCTTTGAAACAAAATAACGTGTCTAAGTACAAATCAGTCAGAAATACATCAAGCTATCTGTGGGCCCACCTGCTCCTCCACTGCTGTCTCTGCAGATGTCCTACAAAGCCTTTGCAGGGCGTCAACAGCTGAACTGATCAACTCCAGAGACCACTGAAATCCAATCAGTTTACATCTGATAACACCTAAGAAAGAAGTCAAAACCCTTGAAGTGTACTGCTTAAAAACATATGTAAATATAAAAACCAGTAATGAATGAAGGGCAATGCCTCTTTAAGATTCTCCTTTAGACACTCACCAATCACCTTGTCCCGGGTGCCCTTAGGAAGATGCTTTGCTATATGCCCAATAACACATAGGATATGTCCTAAGGTGTTTGAATTGGGATTCTGCTGACTAGAGAAAGGGCAGGAGAAATATCAAAAGAGAAACAAATTAAACATTGTTGCCAAAAAATGCCTTTTCTTCTGGATTAAAAGTTAACCTTATTTCTCATTTCTTTCTTTTTTTTTTTTAAGACATAGGGTCTTACTGTCACCTAGGCGGAAGGTCAAGGGCACCACGATCATAGTTCACTGCAACCTTTGAATTTCTGGGCTCAAGCAATTTCTGGGCTACCTCAGTCTCCCAACTACCTGGGATTGCAGGTGTGGGCCACTATGCCTGGCTCATTCTTTTATTTTTTGTGGAGATGGGGTCTTACTGTTTTGTTCAAGCTGGTCTCGAATTCTTAGCCTAAAGTAATCCTCCAGCCTTGGCCCTCTAAAGTGCTGGGATTACAGGTGTGAGCCACCGAGCTGGGCCTTGATTCTTATTTATCAAGTTCCTTTATTATGCCAGGTTAAAAAGATAGGATAGCAGTAAATAAATAGCTATCAAATAGGCCACTTTCTTTGTGGTTTTTTTTTTTTTTTTTTTTGGCCGGGGCTGGGTTTGAACCCGCCACCTCTGGCATATGGGACCGGTGCCCTACCTGCTGAGCCACAGGCGCCGCCCTATAGGCCACTTTCTTAAAGCATGAGCTTGGTTTCCAAGAATCTGGAGTGTCCATTAGTGGTTAAATGACAAGCATGCAAACCTGCTGATTTTCTCCCAGGACTCTATGATTTTGGTGTAGTTGAGCTTGGGTGACGAGCACGCAATCTTGGAGAGCAGCATCCAGGCTGGTGCAGAATGTTCCATGCCAGTGTGTGATATGACATTGTTTATAAAAGTGGGTGAGAATTTATCTTTCTTGGCCCAAATATGAAAAGCCTTATTTAGATAGCGGCTGGAAAAAAAGATAGAAGGCAGAATTGTCAGTATAAATACACAAAACTGTTCAGATCAGCCCTCACTGAAAGGGTGTCGACTTCTGCTGCTCTAGGACCCCGCTGGCACAGGAAATATCCTTTGGAACAGACAGGTTCCTAGCTTATGGCTCATCTGATACCGTCTAGACATCATTTTAATTTTTAGTATAGAATAAGCTGCATTTATTTTTCTCCTCATAAAATATTTATTTTTTAAAGCAAACAATAAAACTTCCCCATTTATTTGAGACCTTTCTTATCTCCTACAAAATTTCTACACAAATACATAAAATAGGTTACTGACAAGAGATACACACAGAGTTTATAGGGTGAGAGTGAAAAAAATAGAAACACTGTCCTTTTTCTAATGGAAGAAAATGACATCCTAGTGCTTAACTACAGTGATACTAACTGAGCCAAAATTTGCAATAGTCTACTATCCCCCACTCAGGAACAGATTATTTCAAGCCTTTATAAAATAAAATAAAAACTGCTTCCGCTGTATTTAAATGCTGGTGTTATGTTCTACTTGTTTTCAAGCCATTTCTCATTTTACTTCTTCCTGTAGTATGGAATGAAATCATACAACTCAGGAGATAATGCTGTATTAGATGAAAACACATCTCTTCCCCGATTAATTTTTCTTAGACTTCTGGGAAAATGTGCACACACACAAAGATCAGTAAGAGTTTCTCATTCAATTCTTTAAAAAAGGGAAATTCTCAAAGCATGCAGAACAAGACAACTATAACAAACTAAAATACACCCACATACCTCAGCAAGCATATGGTTTTGTTAACGCATTAGCTCTCGATTAAAAATAATTTATCTGTATATGTCAAGAGTTTTACTGTAGTTAGCTCACAACATGATTTACGTATGATTCACATCTGTATACCACAAGATGCAAGAAAGTCAATAATTTTAAATTTATTTTAAAAGAATGGCACAAATATTAAGTGAAGTTATTATATGAAGCCAAAAGAATGGAGACCAAATTCTCTGAAATTCCAGTTTTTAAATCTCGCTTTTCTTTGGCAGCTGACATCCAACCACATCAAGGGAGCAGTTCCCGGCAGGCCTCCCGTACCAACCCTCAAGCAGCCCTGCTGTGGGCCTGCAGCCTCCCCTACCGAGTCAGGAAGCCATCTAAACACTAACCCTAACCGACCTCCACACTAACGCGAGCACCATGGCCACCTTCAGCTCCCCGTTTACTCGCCCTGTAATAAAGGTTACGAACAACACCCTTTGCTTTTAGATCTGGTCTAGCCTTGGATCTGCTTTCATTTCCCTTCACTAAGTCCTTTTTTCTAAGTATGCTAATTGCTGATTTTGAAAAGCTCCATTCTTAGTCCTGAGCTCTCATCTACAACCTAACTCTGGGTGATCTCATTCATTGCCAAGAGCTCCCCACTCACAGGAGACAAAGCACCACAAGTAAAAACTGAACTTCCACCTCCAGTATGCGGTCCACACCTCGGTCAAGGCCTGGAGCCTTCAGCTGCTGTGCCCTTGCACTGCCATTTCCTGCCTGGAAGCCCTCACTCTTCTGGCTGCCTGAGTAATCCCATGCTCCTTAATATTCAGCTCAGGCCACTGCTCTGGGAAGCCATCCTAAGCTAGAAGAAAGAGAGAAGGAAGAAGAATAAATAAAGAAGAAGAGGAAGGTGAAGAAGAAAAATAAAGAGGAGGAGGAAAAGGAACAAAAGAAAGGAAGAGAAGAAGAAATCATCACCAAAACGCGATGCAACTTTTCTCTACGCTCCCATCACTGCTTTCTACCGAAACTGTGACCTTGTCTCTTTCCACTAGACTTGAGAGCAACATGACGAGAGCAAGGGAGCCGGATGAATTCTTCCGTGAGTTGCAGCACTTAGAACAGTACTTAGAAAATCAGGTCTGCATTATGTTTGTTCAATCAACAAATTAACCATTTCCTCCAATCCTCAAGCTCCACCTTCACCAACTACCACTTCCTGCTGTTAGGCTGCTCTGAGGATGTGTCCCTCTCTTCACGCCCACTGCCTTCCCCTTAGTTTAGGCCAGTGGTTCTCCACTTCCTAAGGCCGCCATGTATTTTCATTGTTACAGGTTGAGAACCGCTGGTTTAGGCCCTCTGTCTATGTGACTTACTTCCACAGTAGCCTGTTTTCTCAGACGCCAGTTCTGTCCTCTCATTCACTAAACACCAGTCCGTTCTCTACACTTCTGTATGCCTTACCTACTGTAAATTCATTAACTGCCCCCCCTTGTTTTCAGTTGCTCAATTACAACTACCTAGTTTCATCTCAGGCCCAGCCCCTACACCGCAGCCAGCCACACTGGAGCCCACAGAACCTTGAGCAGGGCACTGCTCTGTGCACCCGAGGCTGTTTTCTCCACAGGGGGTGCCCTTTGCCCTTCAAGATTCATCTCAAAGGTCACCTATTCAGGAAAGCCCACGCTCTCCCATGCTCTCTCTCTCTGCTAACTTTTCTTGATATTCTAGCCATAGTTAAGAACTTAGCATTTTCTTTACAAAGGTTTGTAGAATTCTTTATGCCACCTTTTTTCTAAAAAAAGAAAATTGATACCCTAGCTCCGTGGGGCACAGTACCACGTTAAACTATTAAAAATTACTGACCACCCCAAAACTGTTCTTTATGTGGGATATATCTATTAATTCTCATCATGCCAGAAATTAAAATTGAGAAATTCAAAATTACTTGTCAATTCATTGAAAAATAATAAACCTACTAAGTTAACAATATTGTTTCACATAAAAATAACTAAACGTAGAGAGAAGAGTGTCATTATTTTGTGCTCTTTACAGTAAGGCTTAAACAGATGACAGGTGGATTCTCATGTCTGCTTCTGTACTCAATCTCAGTGTTGCCATACAGCTTCTGGAAGATTCCTCTATAATATTAATATGCTGTATCTATGAGTGTTTCCTACTATATATTAAGCTGTATAGGATTCAGAGGAAAGTAAAGAAAGTGGTCAAAATGGTGTCACCAAAATATAGTCACCACAAAAATACTAAGAGATCTGAAGCAGGTCAAGAAAAAAAGGCACCAACACAGAGCCTTCATATGCACTAAACGACACGGAAAGTTGGTTTTTCAAGATCAGTGGAGAAATGTATTAATACAAAGCCTCGGCTTTCTACAATGAGCAGAAGCCACACAGTCCGCATACCTCAGTCCTGGGCTCTCTGTGCTGAGGAGAGTAAGAAGTGCCCACGCCAGCACCTGGCTGTTGTCTCCAGTGTGAAATTTACTGTGGTGCTTGATGTTCTGCAGCAGGACCTGGTCGAGGCACTCCAGGGCCTTCTCCTGCACGGTGCTCTCACAGTCCATCACCACCGGGACGATCCCCATCAGCCAGTCTTTCTGTATCTGGACACATCCGGGTTGGGCCTTAGGATTGAAAAATTATGATGTCAGAAGGTCTCGTGCTATTAAAAGTCTAAATACGAGTCAGTGAAGTTGCAAACAATGTTTTGAGAAACGTGAAAAGGAACGGCACGTTTGATTGCAAATAAACTACAGAGTGAAACAGAATCAACATTCAAAATAGAGGCTTATTGTAAATCAGTGCATACTAAAATTTCAAACTTATACATTAAAGTCCTCGTTGTATTAGTAAATCAGTATGTTTTTTAGTCTTTCGAAATCAAGAGCAAATAATTTATCCAAAGGAGCAATCAGAAGAGATGGGTATTGTGACAGTCAAATATGCATTTGCTTACTGCCTTCCATCATGAAATAAAAAGACACGCTTTCAGAATTCTTCAGCGGCTTATTAGCTGACAGAAGAAGATTATATATAGCATCAGTGGGTCTGCCGTTTTGGCAATATCATCTATATATAGCTTTTTTTTTTTTTTTTTTCTTGAGAGAATCTCACTCTGTCATCCCAGGTAGAATGCAGTAATAACTCACAACTACCTCTAACTCCTAGGCTCGAGCAATCCTCCTGCCTCAGCCCCCTAAGGAGCTGGGACTACAGGCGCCCACCACAATGCCCAGATAATTTTTCTGTGTTTATCAGAGAAAGGGTCTTGCTCTTGTTCAGTTTGGTCTCAAACTTCTGAGCTCAAGCAATCCTCCGTCCTCGGCCTCCTAGAGGATTGGGAGGATTACAGGCATGAGCCACCGCGCCCAGCCTGAATGTGTCTTAATGGAAAAATTAATCTGGGTGTCTAGCACAACCAAAATAATTCTAAAATTTATTTTTTCTCTGTGAGATTTAAATTGAAGAAGAGGCTAACGATCAGCATTCTCTACCATTGGTTCCCACTTACATGAAGTATGTCTATCATACATCATTGAAGGCGACCCGTTCTTTTCCCTTACACTGCACCGTGGACCTGGCAGAGTTTCTAATGGTCAATGTACCATCTAGCAACAGGTAATTATTGTGAGCAATTATTTCTAATGTAAGATACCATGCATTAGATACATATGCCTTGCCTCTCACCATAAGAAGTTCAGTGAGAGACTGCAGAGCCTGCTTCCGGACAGACACTGAGGGGTCTCGACACCGGTCTCGCAGAATAGACAGGTCTTCCGTCATGTTCGAGACTTCACAATACTTCAAAATACTCACTAATACCTGGAAGGCAGACATGCAACATGAAGTGAGGACTAACATAAATGTGCAAAGAAAACCGTGGACAATGGAATATTTTCTTTTTTTTTGAGACAGAGTCTTATTTTCTTGCCCTCGGCAGAGTGCTATGGCATCACAGCTCACGGGCTTAAGCGATTCTCTTGCCTGTGGCTGAGCCTCCCAAGTAGCTGGGACCACAGGTGCCTGCCATTAACACCCAGCTTTTGTTGTTGTTGTTGTTGCAGTTGTCATTGCTGTTTTAGCTGGCTGGGACAGGGTTCAAACCTGCCACCCTCAGTATATTGGGACAGCGCCCTACCCACTGAGTCACAGGCACTGCCCTGGAATACTTTCTTATAGTTAGTTTGTGGTCGTTAACATTTTAGGAGCAAGGGATTCATCCTTCCTCTCTGTAACATCCCATCTTTTAGAATCTGATGAAAGCTAAGGCCTTTCTCAGAAAACTTGGGACATACATTTTATATAAACAAATATTTACAAACAATTTTACAAAGCTATTAAAATCCACCCAATTTTATAAAGCTATTAAAATGGCCCCCCGCTTAAGAATCCCTCTTCTAAACAAAAGAAATTAAGGATATAAATTTGTGGTTCTTAAAAAGCCAGCAACTCAGTAGGGAAGCTTAAAAATAGATTATCTTCCAGTTCATCTATACAATTTATATATAATAGGATCAGGGTCAAGTAACAGCTAAGTGAAAGCGGATTAAGCAATGAAGATGGCCTGGGGGTTTTAAAAATATTCTCTTGCTTTTCCAAGTTTTTAGTGCATAAAAGAGAGTGCATTAAAAATGTGGGAAAAAACTCACACCTGGAGTGCAGACTTCCTAACGTTGGTCTTCTCATCCCTAACCCTCTTTCTCAGCATCCCCATGACACATCTTCCTGTGGGAGGAAACACCAAAGAGTCATTATGGTCTGAGAAAAACCACACGCATTCTAATATTGTACCACACAGTACCAAGAAAATATGTTTATTTTAAAGATTCAGTAACTAGCTTGTTTTAGACCATAACCAATCAAAGTATGAAATGTTATAGAAAAGAAGAAATTTTCACTAATCAGGTATTCACCATAAAGCACATAATTTAGAATATTAAAAATTCAGTTGTAAATCCTGGCTCCCAAAAATTCTAAATAAATTATTCAGCTCTTCTATTGTGTTCAGCTACAAATAGGAAAATCTAACCCTTGGGTTGTTATAAAGATTTGATGAGATAATATATAATAGAAAACTTCAAAACTTTTCACTCTAAGGCCTCTTGAAAATTATTAAGAACCCCGAAGAGCTTTTTTTCTTGGTGTGGATCATATCTTTTAATATGAATTAAAAATTTAAACTTAAAGATGTAAAAATGTTTACTAACTCATTTTAAAATAGCAAGACACGGGTGGCACCTGTGGCTCAAGGAGTAGGGCGCCAGTCCCATATGCTGGAGGTGGCGGGTTCAAACCCAGCCCCGGCCAAAAAAAAACCAAAAAAAAAAAAAAAAAATAGCAAGACATGGCTGGGTGCGGTGGCTCACGCCTGTAATCCTAGCACTCCGGGAGGCTGAGGCGGGTGGATTACCTGAGCTCACGGTTGGCAACCAGTCTGAGCCAGAGGGAGACCTTGTCTCCAAAATTAGCTGGGGGTTGTGGCAGGCGCCTGTTGTTCTAGCTACTTGGGAGGCTCGGGCAAGAGAATCATTTGAGCCCAAGGGTTAGAGGTTGCTATGAGCACTCTACCAAGGGCCAGTAAGTGAGACTCTGTTTCAAAATAAACAAACAACAACAACAAAAACAATAGCAAGACTCATTAAATGGCAATGGACACATTAAATAGCAAATAATCCCTAAATTGATCTGTAGATCACTCCCTATCAAATTCAATATGGCTTTTGTTTTTACAGAAATTCACAGCTGATCCTAAAATTCATATGGAAGTACAAGGGACCCAGAATAGCCAAACCATTAAAAAAAAAAAAAAAAAACAAATATGGAGAACTTCCACTCTTCCTGATTTCAAAACTTAACTAAAGGAAACCAGAATATGTCACCCCAAATTATGCTTCTTTGATATAAATTTTTTTTTGAGCTAAAGGAAATTAAGCAGCAGCAAACAGAGGAAAAGCTCTAGCTTCTCCCATTTCTGCCTAGAGGTAAGATACAAATTCTTCTTTCTGGAGATGACTCTAGACTTTAATTGGCCAAGAGATGGCCAAAGCAATCTACAAACCTCACTTCATGATTTTCCTCCCATATCCAGACAGTTTCCAACTTACGATGGTTTAACCTAACACATTTTCAACTCTACACTGGTGAGAATATAATATAATAATGCCCTCAAACCATTCTTTAAATTTTGATCTTTTGTTGAGCTAGTGGTATACTGTAGGATAAATACTCTGTCACGAAGCTGGGCAGTGGGAGGGAACCACTGGGAGGGGAAGCAACCAATACCCTACACTGCCCTGCTGCTAGTGTTTTTAAATACAGCTTTTTATGCTTTTACATCCCATTACATTCACAAAATGCTTCAAACATTCTTTGGGACCACTGTGCTTTCAGCTGCATTCTGTTTTCACTCAGTGCAACATTCAGTGAGCTACATGAGATATTAAATGCTACATTATAAAACAGACCATGTGGGGCGGCGCCTGTGGCTCAGTCGGTAAGGCGCCAGCCCCATATACCAAGGGTGGCGGGTTCAAACCCGGCCCCAGCTGAACTGCAACCAAAAAATAGCTGGGCGTTGTGGCGGGCGCCTGTAGTCCCAGCTACTTGGGAGGCTGAGGCAAGAGAATCGCTTAAGCCCAGGAGTTGGAGGTTGCTGTGAGCTGTGTGATGCCATGGCACTCTACCGAGGGCCATAAAGTGAGACTGTCTCTACAAAAAAAAAAAAAAACAAAAAAAACAACAACAGACCATGTGTTTGATGATTTTGTCCAACTGTACGCTAGTGCCAGTGTTGTGAGCACATTTATAGCAGGCTAGGTTAAGCTCTGGTGGTCAGCAGGTTAGCTGTATTAACTGCATTTTTTTTTTTTTTTTTGTAGAGACAGAGTCTCACTTTATGACCCCCGGTAGAGTGCTGTGGCCTTACACAGCTCACAGCAACCTCCAACTCCTGGGCTTAAGCGATTCTCTTGCCTCAGCCTCCCGAGCAGCTGGGACTACAGGCGCCTGCCACAACGCCCGGCTATTTTTTGGTTGCAGTTCAGCCGGGGCCGGGTTTGAACCCGCTACCCTCGGTATATGGGGCCGGCGCCTTACCGACTGAGCCACAGGCGCCGCCCTTAACTGCATTTTTAACTTATGGTATTTTCAATTTAATGATGGGTTTTATCCCACCGCAATTTGAGGAGCATCTGTATTTACCTTCCTAAGGTTTCCTACCCTTGGGAGCCTAAAACTGCTTTCCTTTGGTCTGTTCTTTCCCTACAAATTTACTGTTCTTTGAAGATTTTATAGAAGTGGACTATTTTTTTTTTTTTAAACAGAGTCTCACTTTGTCGCCCTTGGTAGAGTGCTGTGGCGTCAAAGCTCACAACAACTTCAGACTTTTCGGCTCAAGCAATTCTCTTGCCTCCGCTTCCCAAGTACCTGGGACTACAGGCGCCCGCCAGAACACACACCTGGTTTTAGAGACAGGGTCTCGTTCTAGCTCAGGCTGGTTTCGAACCTGTGAGCTCAGGTGATCTGCCCACCTCGGCCTCCCACAGTGCTGGGATTACAGGCGTGATGGTAAGTGGACTTTTAAGTGACTGCTTTGAGGTCCTTTGCCTTAAGTTTCTCCTACATGACTGATAAGCACTGCACGCATTAATAAACTCATTTGTTTTTCTTGTTGCTGTCTCATTAATCTTTACTTTATTTTATTTTTTTTGAGACAGAGTCTCAAGCTGTCACCCTGGGTAGAATACTGTGGTGTCAGAGCTCACAGCAATCTCCAACTCAGGCTCAAGTGAACCTCTTGCCTCAGTTTTTCTATTTTTAGTAGAGATGGGGTCACACTTTTTTTTTTTTTTGTTGTTCAGGCTGGTCTCGAACTCGTGAGCTCAGGCTATCCATTTGCCTCGTAATCTTTCTTTTTGTACAGGGGTCTGTCCCAACTAAGAACTCATGAGGTTTGTGGAAAAGGTTATTTTTCCTCTCCCACACTATAATGCAATGGCAATTAACATAGTGATGCAGTGGCATAACCGAAGACATACAGATTATTTGAATAAAAATGTGAGTAAGAAATATGCTCACAAGCTCATACTAACAGGCAACTGGTTTTCTATAAGGGTGCCAAGACCGTTCGAAGTGAAGAAATAGGGCTGGACTTTACCCTAAACATAAATTTATTTAGGTTGGTGCAAAAGTAAGTGTAGTTTGGGGCCATGAATTTTAAATCATTATAACTAGGTCCAAACACAAAATAGGAACCATTACCATCAACACATTGTTGCCAATGAGAAATAAGTTCGTTTTTTTCTGTAGTGTAAAAATTCCTGCTTCGGGATTTGACAAACTCTAAGAAAGCATTTTCTACATCCTGTTTGTTGTAGAAGTGTTTTCCCTGCAAAAAAGTTGTCAAGATGCTTGAAGAAGTGGTAGCTGGTGGTTGAGCCATCAGGCGAATGCAGAAAATGAGGCAAAACTTCATAGCCCAATTTGTTCAACTTTTGGAGTGTTGGTTGTGCAATCAGCAGGTGGGTGTTGTCCTGGAGAGGAATTGGGCCCTTTCTGTGACCAGTGCTGGCTGCAGGCGTTGCAGTTTTCACTGCATCTCATCAGTTTTCTGGGCAGACTTCTCAGATGCGATGGTTTCGCCAGGATTCAGAAGGCTTCAGCGGCTCAGACCAGCAGCAGACCACCAAACACAGACCAGAACCTTTTTTTTGGTGAAAGTTTGGCTTTGGAAAGCACTTTAGAGGTCCCTGTTGGTCTAACCACTGAGCGGGCTGTTGCTGCTTATTGTATGAAATCCATTTTTTATCACACATCACAATCCCATCAAGAAATGGTTTGCTGTTGTGTAGAATAAGAAAAGATAACACTTGAAAATGATGATTGCTCTGATGCTTAATCAGCTCAGGAGGGACTTACTTATCGAGCTTTTTCACTTTTCAATTTGCTTCAAAAACTGATGACCACAGAATGGTTGACAATGAGTTCTTCAGCAACTTCTGCTGTAGCTGTCAGAGGATCAGCTTCCAGGACTGCTCTCAACTGGCTATTGTAACTTCTGAGGGTTGGCCACTATGCTCCTTATCTTTAAGACTCTTGTCTCCCTTTTTCGGTGGTCTTCGTGAATCACCACTGTACTGTACGTTCGTTAGCCGTTCCGGGGCCAAATGTGTTCCTGATGTTGTGAGTTGTCTCTGCTGCTTTACAATCCATTTTCAACTCATATAAGAAAATCACTAGAATTTGCATTTTGCCTAACATCATTTCCATAGCCCCAAATAAACATAAAATAAACAGCAAGTAATAAGTTGTTAGCAAGAAAACATAAAGCAAAGAATGCTCATTAGAATGATGTGTGACATAACCACATTATTTAGGAATGTGTTCCAGTACCAAACAGCAAATTTCAACAACGCAAAAACCGCAATTACTTTTGCACTAACCTATAATCTCCACTGCACTCTCCCTAGTAATGGTTCCTTTGGTCCTTTTTGGGTCAATAATCCCAACAGTTCACAATTGACTTTAATAATAAAATAAAACATTCTTTTTTCTTTTTTTTGTGGTTTTTGGCCGGGGCTGGGTTAGAACCCACCACCTCCGGCATATGGGACCGGTGCCCTAGTCCTTGAGCCACAGGCGCCACCCAAAATAAAACATTCTAATATTCGGGTGGCGCCTGTGGCTCAGCCCCATATACCAAGGGTGGCGGGTTCAAGCCTGGCCCCGGCCAAACTGCAACCAAAAAATAGCCGGGCGTTGTGGCGGGCGCCTGTAGTCCCAGCTACTCGGGAGGCTGAGGCAAGAGAATCGCTTAAGCCCAGGAGTTGGAGGTTGCTGTGAGCTGTGTGAGGCCACGGCACTCTACCGAGGGCCATAAAGTGAGACTCTGTCTCTACAAAAAAAAAACATTCTAATATTCTTTTAGGCGTTACAAGTACTGGGGTTGGGGGTGGGGAGGTCAGTACATGTTAACTACAATGTGCCCTATTCTTTATGTTAAAATGAAATAACAGCATAGTACAAGGATATCAATTAAAGATATAAAAACAATTCTTCCACTTCAAGAAAACATGATGTTTTCATTCTTAAGGGTCAATTAATCAGAAAAAAAGATCCACAGTTTCTAGACCGTACTTAGGGTTATGTGAAATCCGACAGTATTACCAATCTGATAGTGATCAATCTAACATACCGCTAGATCCAATTGTTTCACCATCGCCGATTCCGTTGATACCCCCTGAAGGTTCAGAAGGGTTAAGTGTCTGCCTTTGATAGGAAAAAGCTTAAAAATAAAAAAAAAGAAGCACAGTCACTGAAGTAACAAATGTATTATACTTTTTAATAACGTAAGTGTGGCATGTTACTCATATAAGTTACTGTATTATCACTGAAATAAATTTCAACTTCTCTGGTGACAAATAGAGTACATTATAATTATAACAGCTAAGTATGAAGATAGACAAAACATTTCAAATATTCAGGAAAATTTTAAAAGACAATTATTCTATATTTGACAATATGCTTATCCATTACCTGATGAATTTCTCTGTATGGTACCAGGGTGACTCTCTATTCCTAAAATTGTAGAACCTAAAAATAAGCAGATAGGAAAGGAAGTCACAGTAGCATAAACCCTGAGTAAATATCCACAGAGGGATCCAAATCAAGACGTTTAGGTCTAAAAGCAAAGCAGGCCGATTCTACATTGCCGACCATTGATCATGATCCCCCTGATATGCACTTGGAGTGGTCCTGGGTCCAATCAGTGCAAAGAGTGGTACAGGTAGCTAACGGTCTCACCTCTAAAATATGAACATTTGAAATTAAAAAGCCTTTTCAAATGTATTAGGCTTGCATATTTAAAAAGTTATTTGACAGTAAAACATACTTCAAATGGTTTATGAGGATAAAAATAGATCATAACCAGATCAATTGTTTTTGCCACATCAAAGAATGATTCCCTTGCAGTCTATTTCTTGCTAAGTACAAGACCAGTTTTGTTCCACAACAGTCACCATACTTACTGTTAACTAGGAGTTCCAGAATACTCTCCGATGCAGTGGTAGCGGTCAGTTCCAGACAATGCGCAAAGCTGGTCAGTGCCTTGCTGCGGACAGTAGGAGCCTTGTCTGAACAACGGTCAAACATAATTTCTTGCACCAAGAACTTATGCTTTGTGAACTTCTGAAGCTCCACGGAGAGAGTGCTATCCCCCTCTCTTTCAGGGAGTTCTAACAGAGCTAAGACAACATCGAGAGTAAAAACTCGGTGTGGGATCTGATAAAGCAAAAGCATAAGAATTGCATGAGACAGGAGAATCAAAGAAAACTTTCTTCTCATTCATAACTGGCTACTATGAGATGTTTGCAGAGCTAGGACCCAAGATTAGATGTAGCTATATCTCATACCTTAGAACTTCGTGAATATTTGTAAAGCCAGGCAATGAATGTAGCATACTCCTCACAAGAAAGTTTACTGAGCAGCTGGACTAGGGACTGGGCTGCAGAGGTCCGATACTCTGATTTATCTGTCACCTGAAACACAAAAATGGAGCAGTTGCCAAGCCGATCTCTCTGTGCAGAACAACAGAAACATGTTATAATACAAGGGAAAGTTAGTGAGTGCAACTAGTTTACTGGTCTTTAAATACCAGGTAAATTGCTAATACATTTTAGGTTTTAGACCCCTTTTGAAAGCTAACTTGTAAGAAATCCATAAGCCCTCTCCCTAGAAAAATGTACATACAAATGTAGCATACAATTTCAGAGAGGTTATGGGCCCATACTGTCCACAGGTCTCAAACTGAGAATCAATTTTCTAAATGGTTATAAAAATTTAAGAAATAATTATGGAAATATGAACCCTGGATAGTTGTTAAAATTAAAGAATTAACTGTGTATTTTTTCAGGTGTGTTAAGATTTTGTGGTTATGTTTTTCAAGAATTCTTATCCTTTAGAGAAACATACTGAAGAAAAGATTGATAGAATTTCCTTCAAAAAAACAATCCTTCTAAATGACCCCCTTCCAAAAGCCAGTGTGTGTATTAGAAGTGTGTGTTTTATATATGTATGTAAATATGTACATATATGTTGGGGAGCATGGAAGGGGTATAAATGAAAAAGAATTGTTGAAGATGGGTGAAGAGTATCTGGTGGTTCAACATCTCCTCCTTGTTTCTATGTGTGTGACATTTTCCAAAATGAAAACTCTTACAGAACTCTCTGTCTGGGGGAACGTCTAGTGACTATTAAACACAACTACTTTTGGTGATAACACAGACTCCCCAGAACACGCACACACGTGCACACTTCACCTTCACACGCTCTACACCTCTGTGTGATCACTACAAACACGCGGTACCTTGGCACAGATGTGCTGCAGTAAGGTACGGAGCACCGGGAGTGCGCTCGTCCCGAGGTCATCCACGAGCAAGCTATTTAAAAGAAAAACACATCCGCCGTTTACAACACGGAGAGCAACTCTGACCTCAAAAACCACTACTTCTACACAGGCAGTCCCTGGGTCACAAACAAGATAGCTTTGTAGGTTTATTCTTAAGTGGAATTGTATGTAAGTTGGAACAGGTATATTTACCTATTACCTGTAATAGCCCCCGTTCATAAGTGTGAGTCACATGTCAGCTGGATGTTTGGAACCCAGGGACTTACCATGATAGCCTCCATTTGTAAGTGTGGGTTGTACATAAGTCGGATATTTATAACTCAGGGACTGCCTGTATTTAGAACCTAAATATTAAAAACAATCTACCCTTATAAGAGTTGTGTCAGTAGAATAAAAACTAAAGATATAACATACAGTATAAAACTAAGTACTTCCATGCAGCTTGGAGAGTTGCTGCTGAGTAGCCGAGTCCTTTGGGAAGAGCATCAATGTAATCGTCATGTGACTCTTTTGACTGCTTGTTCAATTTCATGTTAAGGTGTAAAATATGTCCATTTGGGGTAAATATAAAAATTGACGAAAACACAGTAACACCTCACGGAGGCTCAGCAAAATGCTGCTGCTTCCGCACGCTTGTAACGTTGCTTCTCCAAACTTTAACCCAAGCAGATATTATAACGCCCAGATTTAAGCCTTTTCAGCGCTAAATTTACTGGCACCATTATACAAAAATTATTGCTACTAGCAATATGATGAACTCTCATGGAAAAACCAAAGCAAAGGTGTTTCCACTTAAAACATCTTAGTTATTGAATGTTAAAAAAAATCCCTAGTGAGAGACATTTGCTCAGTGACAAAACGACACCACCCACGCCCTGTGTCTTGAACCACATCACACGCTGTGCCTACCTGCAGGTGTGGACACACTTACCACATCTCTGCACCACTTCAAACTGCATGCCAAACATTCAGCCAAGGAGGGAAAGAGAAGCCGACGCCACAGCAAACATGTCTTTGCCCATAAAGCTAAGACATGAGACTTTTTTTTTTTTGGTTTTTGGCCGGGGCTAGGTTTGAACCCAGCACCTCCGGCATATGGGGCCAGCGCCCTACCCGTTTGAGCCACAGGCGCCACCCTAAGACATGAGACTTTTTAAGTGAAGCTGAGTAACCCATGAGGGAAAAGGCAGTCTACCAATAATTGTTAAGAAAGTAAAAAGCAACTTAATTCTTCCCTTCAGGAAGTATTTTCTATAGGGGGAAAGGAATAGAAAAGTGAGAAGAAACAAGGGAAGAGTGGCAAAGAACAACGCAAAGAGACACAGAGCAGAAAGAAAAAGAAGAGAGAAAGAAGAGGCAGGTGTGTTGCAGTGGTGAACGCTGGAGCCAGCAATGATGGGAGGAGAGAAGGGGCGACTGTCCTCTCAGAGGCAGACCTCACGGCTGCACGCGATTCAGCTGGAGGCTGGCTCTGGCCCACACAATGCAGACTCCTTACTTCTTTAACAATGCGCCACTGGGAGGTACAACAGTGACCCAGACCATGTGCACCTGACTAGCTATGAAGTGCCTTACTATGGCCCCCAAACCACCATCTGGCCAGGAATTCTAACTCTGTAAGTGACAGAAATCTTGGTTAGGGTCCAGAGAGCTGAGGGAGAGTGATGAAGAATGAAAATTCAAGATGTGTGTGCGTCACCTGATAAACTGGACTGCCTGGTTTCTATGATTGACGACTTGGGCAGTGATAGTAAGAGGGGTGTGATGGGATCCTTTGCCTGCCTCTAGCATTAATAGTACATTGAGCAGATGATGGAAAACATAACTGATAACCTGGAAGAGAAAAGAAATTTCAATTTAAAATCTCACAGATAATTCAAGGGCCCAGAGTGATACAGACTCTAGGAAACCACTTCAAGACATGTGAAGGTAAGTCAGGTTAACATAATTGCTAGCTGAATACTGGGGATGTGTTTTTTGATAATCACTGGGCATTCAATAAATATATAATGTAAACAGTGTGAAAGAATTGTTATCATGGTAAGAACATCATATAGTTTCTCTCTCCACCTCCTACATATTATAAACCAGAATTTAGGGCAATTCATTGTCATTTATAAATGGCAAAGAATACTAATATTCCCTTAAAAAAGAAAAGGGGAAGATGGCTGGGTGTGGTGGCTTACACCTATAACCCTAGCACTTTGGGAGGCCATGGTAGGAGGATCGCTTGAGGTCAGGAGTTCAAGACTAGCATAAGCAACACAGTGAGACTCTGTCTCTATAGAAAACAGAAAAATTAGCCTGGCATGGTGGCAGATGCCTGTAGTCCCAGCTTCTTAGCAGGCTGAAGCAGAAGGATGGCTTGAGACCAGAAGTTCGATGTTGCAGTGAGTTACGTTGATACCACTGCACTCTAGCCCAGACAACAGAGCAAGACTTTGTCTCAAAAAAACAAAAAAGAGTCAGGAAGGGAAAGAATGATCGCTTACACTTGTATTTTACCTGTAGTTTACAAGGAATCTTTTAATACACTATTTCACATAATTTAGTCAACTGGTTAATTCCTTCATCCAGTAAATAAAACATTTACTAAAAACCAAGTCTGTGGTTGTATTAAGCACTTTCACATATACAGCTAGATTTTACTATATTTAATTTTAAACCTCACAGAAACTCCATAAGGACATAAATAATTTTCATTGTATAGATAATTTAAAAAACTCCAAAGGTAGGCTGTCCAAGTTTAAGGGCTAGCCAATTAAAGACCTGGTTACCACTTGACTAGTCTTAAAAAAATAAATAAATAAAGATCTGGTTAAAACCACAGTGCCCCACATTAAATCAATACTTTCACAATTAAAAAAATACATCTTTTGAGACACAGTTGACCTAAATGGATACATTTTCCCATCTATTTAATCTTTTTTTTTAGTCTCATTTTGCTGCCCTTTGTAGAGTGTTATTGTGTCACAGCTCACAACAAACTCAAATTCTCAGGCTCAAGTGATCCTCTTGCCTCAGCCTCCCGAGTAGCTAAGACTACAGGCACTCATCACAATGCCCAGCTACCATCTATTTTATCTTTTAAAATGCTAAAAAAAAAAAAAAAGGGGCATGGAAATTAAAAGCATTAATGTGAATTCTATCACATTCCTTTTTCAAGCACACAGAAATGATAAAGCTAAAAACAAAGTATCGAATGTTTTGTACATAACAAAACATGGCATGGTACTCAGCATTTGACATGCTTAGCATGCTTCCTTTTTTTAAATTTCAGATTAATGTGAGGGTACAAGCAATTAGGTTACAGTGTTTGCATCTGTTAGGTAGACTTCCTCTTGTTGATGTGCCTAATTTCATTGAGTCTTTTTTTTTTTTTTTGTAGAGACAGAGTCTCACTTTACCGCCTTCGGTAGAGTGCCGTGGCGTCACATGGCTCACAGCAACCTCCAGCTCTTGGGCTTACTGATTCTCTTGCCTCAGCCTCCCGAGCAGCTGGGACTAGAGGCGCCCGCCACAACGCTCGGCTATTTTTATGTTGCAGTTTGGCTGGGGCTGGGTTTGAACCTGCCATCCTCGGTATGTGGGGCCGGCGCCCTACTCACTGAGCCACAGGCGCTGCCCAATTTCACTGAGTCTTAATCCATAAGGAAGGTAAGACTTTTTATTCTTTTTGTCCAGATGCAAGCAATGACACTTTTGTCAGGTTTTAGGACTCATAAATGTGTGACACATTGCTAGTTAGTGGTAGGGTCAGAATTTGAACAGAGATGTGTAAAACCCCAAGTAATGTTTTTAATGTCAATGAAAGTCTACCAAGAGCCCAAATCTTAACCCTGTTATTGCCTCTGCAAATTAGCTGTATCTCGGCCACCAAAAGTCACATGACCCTGGTTCATCACAGTTTTTGCAAAGTATTATTGCTTTATTAATGATATCTAAGTTTAGCTCTACCGTGCACATAACCCTAACTCCAGTGTTTATGCTAGTGACAATATTAATGTCACTTGGGGGGCCAAGCCCAGACACCAATTCTCACCAGGAATGAGAACTTAAAATTCTTGTAGGATACCAACTATAATAATACAAATACTAACAGAAATACGGAGGTACACATGAATTGCCAAAGAGAAACTTAAAAATTCTAGGATTATTCTTTTCAGAATGATTTGATGAATTTCTTTTATAAAAGTAACTGCTCAGCAGCTTATCCGTTCCTCCTACCTTATTTACATCAGAACAATTTTTTCAGCTTAAAACCTAACAATAATTTGCAGTGGCCAACAAATATTTTGATATATAATTGGCAATGAAGAACTGACATTGAACAGAAACAGTGATGTCTATTACACAAATAATAGAAGATCCGGTAAACTAAAATGGCGTTACAGCAAAGGCTTTTACAGTCTTTCCACTGTATGGTCTGTCTGCTTTCAGTTCAACTAGTAACTAAATCAGACCCTCATCTCCTTTACCTTGTCTCCTTGTCCATGAATTGAGGAACACAGCAAATATAATCCATGATAGGCCAGTTCTGGTACGTATTTTGCTTGGTTAAGATCTCTAAAGAAAAAAGGTGAAACGTTACTTAATGAATATGATTTTACTCATGAGTATTTCTTAACTCTCAAAGCCATATTTAAATGAATAAATTCTACCCATGTGCCAATCAGAATAGAATGGCATTGATATTTCTGCTGGAACAAAAACGATTACACTATATTTAAATTGTAGCACTGGAAGATTGAATGGCTCACCTAACTTGTGTAATATTAAATTCATGAGGAACTGGCTCGAAATTCGTTAATGCAACAAAGACCTGGAAAACAGATACCGAAAAAAGGCCTGATTTTTTTTTTTTTTGGCACTCATTAAATATACCCTTTGAAGTTGTCCCAAGGTTCTTGTAATTTTCACTTACCTCTACACAATTCTGTACACATTGTGGCTTCTCTTTCAGGGAAAACTTGGGCAGAAGCCTTAAAAAATTCTTCAAAAGGTGAAAGATGGCATTTCGAATTTGAGCTAGGTCTTGGGTAGAAAAACAAATATTCTCTTCATCTTCTTGTTCTTCTATAATTTCATCCATCTAGATTACAAAGAAATGCATGGGGGACTGGGTGATAATGCCTAGCCCTCTGCCCCACAGTTTTTGATTCACTCAAACCCAGCGCAGTTAAATTCCAGGTAGATGCTGACAGAGCTGATGTGAGTTCAACCAAGTTGTTCTAAGTCTGTTCTAGGTTTCCATGGTCACAATGATAAGTTACCAGGTGAGATGACCACTTTAGTACTTTCTAGCTCTGTGGGGTTTTTCCGTCAATGAAAATTCTTGTGCTTCCTGGAAAAATTCTTGGTTGAGACAGTCTCACTCTGTTATCCTGGGTAGAGAGCCCTTGCATCGCAGCTCACAGCGACCTCAAACTATTGAGCCCACGCAATCCTCTTTCCTCAGCCTCGTGAGTGCCTGGAACTACAGGCGCCTACCACAACGCCTGGCTAGTTGTTCTATTTTTAGTAGACAGGATTTTGCTCTTGCTCAGGGTGGTCTTGAACTCCTGAGCTCAGGTAATCCACCTGCCTTGGCCTCCCAGAATGCTTGGATTATAGGTGCCCAGCCTGGAAGTCTTGATGTTAATGAACCTCTACCATTCTACCTTGTCACACAGGAATTTGGAATTAAAACTATTCAGCTCTTAAGGACACGCGCCCTCAGTGTACCTCAACCACCCCCTCTGCCAACAAAACGAACATGAATGTGGCAAACACACGGGTAAGAACGTTGTCAAGCATTCCTAGGAACAGGGCTGAGGAGAGATGAGCAAGACAGTAGAAAGATGGCAAGGCAGAAAAGTGTCCTTAGAAGTGTATGAGGTACAGCTAGTATGGAGCAGCCAGTTTAAAGAACCTTTTGCGGTCGGCGCCTATAGCTCAGTGGGTAGTGCGCCAGCCACAGACACTGTGGCTGGTGGGTTCAAACCCAGCCCAGGCCTGCTAAAACAACAATGACAACCGCAACAAGTTGTGGCTGGCACCTGTAGTTTCAGCTAGTTGGGAGGCTGAGGCAAGAGAATCGCTTAAGCCCAAGAGTCTGAGGTTGCCGTGAGCTGTGATGCCACAGCACTCTACCCAGGGTGACAGCTCGACACTCTGTCTCAAAAAAATAATCATCAAAAATATAACTCAATCCTTAAACAAAATCATGTATTTATATAGATATGTTTTATACACTTAATCTTAGATAAAAGGCCAAGGAGTGATTCTGTACACATATGTTTTATTATCCAATTTCCTTCTTACATCAATATATTCTTTCCTGGGTGGCTTTCCTCTTTTTCTGTGCCTCGTTGGGTTAGCCTGAGAGCTTGTGGGCTGCTCTTTCTTCCTTTTCCGACTCGAGGTAGATTCCTGAGGCCAACTCTTCTTCAGAGTCTGAACACATTTGTCAAACATCACTGGGTGGAAAACTTGATTGGCTACGCTGCCTATTCATAAAGAATAAAGAGTGAGCAAGCGAGAGTTCATAGTCTTCAAATACATCTGCAACAACACATGAGAAGTTAAAAAGCACAATAAAGGCTTTTCACTAACTTAGAATAACAATGAACCTTGAGCAAAAGAGCACCATTTTCAACATTTAAAAACAGAAGGGAATTGGCAAGAACACAGCTTGCTGGAAGGCAGCAAGTGGCCCACACTAACAGCTAACTCTTTGCCCTGGCACAAACCTCAACCTTAATCAGAAGGAACGGCGTCTGGCAAGGGAAGAGAAGAGTAAAACTGGGTTTCTATAACCACTGCCTTTCTGAGAGAAAGCCCAGTGACAACTAAGACACTGCTTAGCAACAAAGTTCTTTTTTTTCTTCAAGACAATGTCTCACTTTGTCACCCTCGGTAGAGTACTGTGGTGTCACAGCTCACAGCAACCTCAAACTCTTGGGTGCAAGCGATTCTCTTGCCTCAGCCTCCTGAGTAGCTGGGACTATAGGCAGCTGCCACAGTGCCCGGCTATTTTTAGTGATGGGATTTGGCTATGGCTCAGGCTGGCCTTAAACCTGTGAACTCAAGCAATCCACTCACCTCGGCCTCCCGTAGTACTGGGATTACAAGTGCTAGCCACCATGCCGGGCCAGCAACAAAGTTCTTCAGGAACTTATTTCAAAAGTCATTATGGGAGCATTAATAGCATAATTAAGGGTTCAAACCTTTAAATACCTTTTTACCTGTTCCCGAATCATCCTTAACATTAATTACACATGCATTTATGTGAATAAGGACAAGCAACAAGCTGACACAATTTATGATTTTCTTTTCCACATCAATTTTGAGTTCTCCAGCTCAATCTCTATGTTCCTCTCTCTCTTGCCTTGAGTTTGGCATAGAGAGAATGGACTTGTCCAGTGCCCACAGGAGGAGCAGCCATGTAAGCGCTCTGACGACAGGGAGGCAGGGCACTGTTCACAGACAGATTCCTTTCTGGTGCTTTCTTTCATCCAGTATTACTAGCTACTTCCATGCTCTCCTGATCAGAATGACTTTACCTATTTTTTGAGCACCCACATAGGAAAGAGATTAACACAGGGACTCTCCACAGCGATTTTTCTCAGTCTGGACAAGCAGTCAGGAGGAGAAAAGGTATATCAGGACGTCAGGTGGGGTGGGGAGAGTGGGACTGATGCTCGTGTTATCGCTCAGATTATTTGCATTAGGTGATTGACACACAGTATAATTTCAAAAGACAAACACATGCAAAGAAAAAAGGGAAAGAAAGTTATCAACCCCCCGAAACATGCCATGTACTCCGCAGACTTGCTCACTCAATCCTCAGCACGACTCTGTGATACGGATTATCACTGCCCCATTTTATAGGAAACTAAGTGTAAGGACTGAAAATGATTTGGAAAGGAAAAGTGATGAAAGATTTGTCCCATCGCATCCAGTACACGTACCTGGTACTTCCAGTAGCAGAAAGTAAAGCCCAGCAGCATGAAGGCCGTATTCTCGATACTGCACGCTGACGCTCTTCTTATGAACTATCTGAACAAAGTGATAGAATAATGCCACCAGCGTACTGTGGGAAATGTTATTCTCAGTGAGGAAGGTCCAAATGCTCTGTGCGGAAGGGCAAATCACAAAAGCCAATAATTAGAAAAATCTCCTACTATTTGAATTTTATAAGTACTTATGGCCTTCCAAAAAGGCCACCTGGCTCTTAATGATAAATGTACCATATTTATTTATTTATTTCAGATAGAGTCTCATTTTATCCTCCTTGGTAGAGTGCCATGGTGTCATAGCTCACAGCAACCTCCAACTCTTGGGCTCAAGTGATTCTCTTGCCTCAGCCTCCCAAGTAGTTGGGACAGTAGCTGCCACAATGCCTGGCTATTTTTAGAGACAGGGTCTAGCTCTAGCTCAGGCTGGTCTTGAACCCCTGAACTCAGGCGATACACCTGCCTTGGCCTCCCACAGAGCTAGGATTACAGGCATGAGCCACTGCACCCAGTTAAATAAATTTTTTAAAAGAATTTTTTTGGTAAATTTGAAGCACAAACACTTTTGAAATTATTGTAGCTTAAAATTACACTAAGTCTGGCTCAGCATCTGTGGCTTAAGAAGCTAAAGCGCCAGCTAATACATCTGAACTGGCAGGTTCGAATCCAGCCCAGGCCTGCCAAACAATGATGGCTGCAACTAAAAAATAGCTGGGTGTTGTGACGGGTGCCTGTAGTCCCAGCTACTTGGGAGGCGGAGGCAGGAGAATCACTAGAGCTCAGGAATTGGAGGTTGCTGTGAGCTGTGATGCCACGACACTCTACCCAGGGCGACAGCTTGAGGCCCTGTCTCAAAAAAAAAAACACAAAACACTACACTAAATCTTTTGGGATACCATGTATTAGTGATTGCTCAGCAAGTTAGCTCTCCATCTAGATTAAATGTACCTAAATCCATTTATCATTAATTACTAAGGAAATCAGAGCAATTTATCTAAATATAAATGTTCTGCAGATGTGAGCAACGGGAGCAGGAGACACTGGAAGCCTCTCCCTCAATACATTTCAGAAGTAGCCTGGGGAAGAAAGGAAAGAAACCCTAGAATAAAAACCACAATTTTATTAATTTCATCACTGTCCTATACTTTCTCTTTTTAACCAGATGAAGAGGAAATGGGTTATTGAACTGAACCAAATGCAGCAGGAAATAAATATGGTTTATCTCTGATACTGTATCTTAAATAAAACAAAGGCCCAATACATTTAAGCAACTGGCTTTCGTGCTTGCTGCTTCCTTGAATAGACAGGGGAAGTGTCAGCCAGCTTCAGATTAGCCCCACTGCTTAGCACATGCCTCCTGACAGTGAGACCACTGAAAGTCTTTTCCTTTCCTTCGCTAGGAAACTTCTGGAAGCAATCACTTCCTACCTTCACAGTATCACATCCTCATTCCTAATGCCACCTGCACTTCCAGGGCACTCACCTTGGAGGTCACGCGGGACCTGTTTGGTCTCTTAGGCCACGTGAGCCCACAGCCACAGTCTGGTCTTGGCCATTCTCCCTCTGCCTTCTGACTGCTCCTTCTCAGGCCCTTGCAAACAGCTGTTTCTGTTCTGTCTTTTCTCCCTAACTGACCTCCAGATCGCTGTATTCCTACACACACCTGGATTGAGAGGACCCTCCTCTCTCTCCTGATCTTCTAGTCCTTATTTCTAACTACTTGTTACGCCTCTCAGAACTGCACATCTCCTAACAGAATTTCGCGTTCAAAAGTCTACACTGGAACTCATAGTTTTCACTTAACCTTCCTCTTTCTCCCTCATTCCCCAGCTTGGTCACAACGTCATCTTCCCAGTTTCAGAAAGTTTCTTTCTTTTGCTCTCTCCCTACACTCAGTCAGTTTAACACTTTGCAGCATGTCTGAGCTATCTCACAAGGGATTCCTAGTTCATAAACCCCTACTAATCCTACTTCAAAAAATGTTCCTAAGAACTAGGAACTTTGTTTCCAATTCCCACAACTGTAACTGCAGACCATGCCACTGACACTTATAACACCGGCATCACCATAAAAGTCTCCCAAGGGATCTCCCTTGTATATATTTTTCTTACTTCAGTCCATCTATGGTCAAGAACATTTGTCCTAAAACAGGTCTATTCACGTTACTTAGTCTACTGTTCACTGTAACCTCTTCCAGATGGGGCTGACTGTGAGATTACACTTTTTACACTCTGGTTCACAGGTCCCCTTAGGCTCACAGTGCCACTGTACTTCCCCAACCCCTGCAGCTGAGTTAATATATGCATGATGGTTAGAACAGAACCTCATAAACAAACCCATTAAAAAAGTTTCAACTTCACAGTTCGCCCTCACTCAAAGCTCTGAGACCTCTCCTCAGTCGACATAACCATCCTAGGTCCCGCCTCACATTTCTTTTTTTTTTTTTTATTATTAAATCATAGCTGTGTACATTAATGCGATCATGGGGCACCACACTGGTTTTATAGACCGTTTGACACATTTTCATCACACTGGTTAACATAGCCTTTCTGGCATTTTCTTAGTTATTGTGTTAAGACATTTACATTCTACAAAGTTTCACATATATCCTTGTAAGATGCACCGCAGGTGTAATCCCACCAATCACACTCCTTCCACCCATCCTCCCCACTCCTTCTCCTATCTCTCCCCCTTCCCCCTATTCTTAGGTTATAACTGGGTTATAGCTCTCATGTGAAAGCCATAAATTAGTTTCATAGTAGGGCTGAGTACATTGGATACTTTTTCTTCCATTCTTGAGATACTTTACTAAGAAGAATATGTTCCAGCTCCATCCATGTAAACATGAAAGAGGTAAAGTCTCCATCTTTCTTTAAGGCTGCATAATATTCCATGGTGTAGAGAGTGCAGGGAAAACCCTTAAAGAAATCGGTCTGGGCGAGTATTTTATGAGGAGGACCCCCCGGGCAATTGAAGCAGCTTCAAAAATACACTACTGGGACCTGATCAAACTAAAAAGCTTCTGCACAGCCAAGAACACAGTAAGTAAAGCAAGCAGACAGCCCTCAGAATGGGAGAAAATATTTGCAGGTTATGTCTCCGACAAAGGTTTAATAACCAGAATCCACAGAGAACTCAAACATATAAGCAAGAAAAGAACAAGTGATCCCATCGCAGGCTGGGCAAGGGACTTGAAGAGAAACTTCTCTGAAGAAGACAGGCACACGGCCTACAGACTTAGGAAAAAATGCTCATCATCTTTAATCATCAGAGAAATGCAAATCAAAACTACTTTGAGATATCCTCTAACTCCAGTAAGATCAGCCCATATCACAAAATCCTGCCTCACATTTCAAGAATTCTGTGTGCTATTCTCGCCCCACCACTCACAGCTCCCTCCACATTCCATGTCACATCGCTCCTTTGCCGGCAATGCCTTGCAATGCTAATTTCTGTTAGTCAACACCTTACTTATCTAGGAAGATTCAGCACTAGCTACTTTCTTTCTGGAACCTTCCTAATTCTGCTGTGCTCCCTTTCCCTTGGCCCTGTTAGATGATATGTACATCCTTCTTAGAGCACTTTTTACACTCTGGTTCACAGGTCCCCTTAGGCTCACAGTGCCACTGTACTTCCCCAACCCCTGCAGCTGTGTGTGGTTGATGGACTCACTTTTGCCAGTGCTCAGGTCCACTCTTCCTCCCTGGAAAGGCCCTGGACCTAGGGAGAGGCCAGGTATCTTAATGATGCCTTTGTCTACCTAAGTACGTAACACAGCGCTCAACATTATGTTGAAGGAGTGTTGAATTACATGATTTAATTTTTGAACAGTTACATGAAACTTGTAACTGAAATATTTTTATTTACTTTCCATGTTTCAGAGATGTTGATATCTAAGTCGTTTTTGCTGTGTTTCCCAATCCTTCTGTTTTTTTGAAAAGTAGTGAATGATTTAAATATTAATAAGCACACTAGGTAGAGCTCAAAATTCAAAGGAATTCTTTGGATAACTCTGTAATTCAACTAATCATTCCTCAGTTGATGAACATCAGACTCTCTTGTAGTTAAGGCTTGAATTGTTAATTACATTTTCCTTTTACTTCTTTCCATTTTTAGTTTGTTTGTTTTTTTCTTTGTTTTTGCCTTTTTATGTTTCCTTTAATTTGCTCTTGTAAAAAAGTGGTCATGGCTTGGGGAAAAATATTAGACTAATACCTTGAACTGTTTTGGAAGTGATTAGGATATTCCAATTAAATGAATGAAATTCTTTATATTACTCATATTGTACTCTATATAAATTGTATGCTAAAAAAGCTAATCTTTAGATTATGATGATGATTTTTATCTTCTACTTTTAAGACCTCAAGTTGACTAGCTTAACTTTCTATTTTCTTACTTCTGTGGATCCATGTTCTTCAGTAGCGAAGGGGTAAAGGCTTTCATAGAGTTTTGTGAATGCACCCAATCCAGTCTCTATGATCTCCGCCTCTATGCTGACATCCAAAGGCTCAGTCTCTGTGAAATCCAGTTCCCACACTGTGTCCACCCATCCTAAGGGAAAATAAACAATGCAATTAGTAAGTGCTCTATAATAAGTAAATTACCAATCACCTTTAGACTCCAGGTACATCAAAGAGGAGAAAAGTTTATAAGTCACAACTCACATTTAACTTGTCATATGTAGGTGTAGTGTAATTAAAGGTAAGCAGAAAAGGTGAAAAGGATCTTTTTTTTTTTTAAATCATAAATGACAGCTGGCTATTAAGTTAACTACCTTCCAAAAATATCAAGGAAGAAAATCCTGGCTGGGTACAGTGGCTCAACCTGTAATTGTGGGACTCTGGTAGGCCAAGGTAGGTGGATTGCTTGAGCTCAGGAGTTCAAGACCAGCCTGAGCAAGAGCGAGACTCCATCTTTACTAAAAAGAATTAGCCAGGCATGGTGGTGGCTACCTGTAGTCCCAGCTACTTGAGATCAGGAGGTTGAGACAAGAGGATTGTTTAAACCCAGGAGTTTGAGGTTGTTGTGAGCTATGACACCACGGTACTCTACCCAGGGTGACAGAGTAAGACTCTGTCTCAAAAAGAAAGAAAATGCTTTTAAGACGTAACAGTTTGGGGGAATGACACGTTAAAACACTTAATGGTCAGGCCTTCCCATGTGTCTAATCTAGACAGCAGAGGTTCATCAGATTAACAGTCAGGCCTTCCCATATGTCTAATCTAGAGAGCAGATTAGAGGTTCATCAGATTAACGGTCAGGCCTTCCCATATGTCTAATCAGATTGCCCCAGACGCTCCTTTGTGAAATTCTCATAACCAAGTTAATAAGCCCACATAAGGTATATAACATACTTTATTGTGCCCTTGGACAATAATGGAGCATGAAAAAATAAGATATGATTTCCCCAAGAAGTTTAAACTAGAGGGGGCAAGGCAGATTCATACTCATAAAGATACTCAGTGACTTCATAATACACTGATGTGATAAGGTCGTATTAAGACAGCATATAACTGGATTTCTTGACAATCTCTCTTACCTTTAAACTCCTACTTATCTCACAAACTATATTTAATGTTTTGTGAACTTCAACTTACCATGAAGACTAGATGGAAAGATGTGGATATCTCAGATAAAGTATTAATCAGGTGCTCCTTCAAATTAATATTCTAAAAATATTTGTTCACCACTGATTTAGAGAAGTTGGGCCAGGGTATAAATAAATAAAAACAGAGACAAATGGGTAGCCTCAGCCTTTTGTTCATGGCTCTGCACATTATGTGGCACTCAGCAAATGAAGTGTTAGAGTTAACTAAGACCATCTTCCGTAGAATATACTCTGCCTACCATCTTTTGTCACTTGAGCTTGGACCTGGGGGAGGAAGTCCCTGTACCTCAAGTGGCTCTGTATAACATCCTTCCAAAGATACGCAACATGCTGCCTTAAGGAAGATACGAAAAATACAATCGAATCTCTCTGTATTTTCAGTTAAAGCTCATTATAGATTACAGCAAAAGTTACCCCACTTCTTATTATGGCTTTTTCCATGATAGCTCCCAAGACAGTAACTGGCCCTGATATCTGCCATTTGTTCACACAAGTCTTCTGTATTGATTGTTGAGGAGAATATAGGGAAAAGTGAGTTTGATTATTTTTCTTCAATATTCTTATAGTATTCAAAATAAATCCCTCACTACCTATTTTCACACTGTCAAGCAGAAGATAATTTCTGCTCTAATTTAGAGGAAAGCCTCTAAATGTGCTAGGGATACAGAGAAAATGCTGGAGGGTTCTTGTCCACAAAGATCCTACCATCTCATACTTAGGATACCAAAAAAGAAAGCCTATGATAGAGGAAAGACCATAAAATTTTCATTAGAACAAGGTGGATATTCTGACTTGATTCCCTTACATACGATTAGTCTCCACTTCATCATTGGGAACACAGGATTGTGAAAGGTAATGTGTACAGACAGCCTAAAAATGTGCTAGCCACATAAAAGATACTCACTGAATGATAGTTATTATTTTCACAATGAATGAGTTGTTAAAATAGAAATAGATGTGTAAAACATAAAATGATACAGAACTTAATAGGAAATATTACCAGAGGAGGAGGAGGGATAGAGGTGGGTTAGATGATTCTTTCCTTGGACTTGAATATAGGAGTTTTCCAGGGAAAGAAATGTAGCAAAGTGTACCCCAGAGAGCACAGCATAACCAAGCACAAAGGAAAAGAAAGTATAAAGTATTTAGAAATGAACTAAATACTAAAATAGCTACAACATAGGGTTTCAGGGTAGAGGGTGAGAATTACTATGTATTTAGCAGTTATTATGTGCCAGGTATGAAGCCATCTTCACAAAAACCTTCTGACATTCGCTTTATAATGCCCATTTGATAGATAAAGACATTGAGGCTTAGGAAGGTGAATTAAGCAACTTGCCCAGTAATACATGGTTGCCATGTGGTAGAGCTAAGAAACCTATTCGAGTATTCCCAACTCCACAGTTATACTCTTGGAAAAGAATACTGGAGAGAATGGTGAAGGCTCTTTTAAGGCATGCCAAGGATCTGGTTATCTGTTCAGGAAATGTAGGGGAAACATTAAAGGTTTAAGAGACTTGACAAATTTAAAGTTGTTTTCAAAAGTGGTCCTGCAGAGGTGTGGAGGATGGGCTGGCACAGTTAACATCAGAGAACAGCTAAGATACACTCCCACAACAACCCAGGGTGGTTATAATGAAGGCTTGCGCCTGGGCTGCAAGCACTATCAGGAATGGAGTGGGAGGACCAGAGACACCTCCGAAGCAGGAGAGGTGGTGGGCCCGAAAGGGGACACGAGAATGCCACGTCTGGTGCCGTTAGGGGGCTTTGGGAATTCCCGTTTCATTCATGTGACGTTTGATGATGCCTGCGTGTGAGACATCCAGCTGAACCTATGAACATGAAGTTCAAGAAATAAGTCTGGCAGAAGAAAGCGAGTGCAATTTAAAATCACAGGAATAAATAAAAACACACACATCCACGAAGATTTGCAGAATAAGCAGAGTTAGGCGGAGAAAACAGACGCACAAGTACTAAAAGAGACGGGCCAACATCAGCTTTTATTTTTTTAACGGTTACGTGACTGGGTTGAGCCTCTGGGTTAAACTCGGTGGACCACTATCCTGGTGTGACACAGCTCCAGGGGCCCCAAACCCTGGCGACAGCCCCCTCCCCCACCCTCACTCGCACCTCGGCCCGATCCGGGCTAAGGTGCAGTCGGAGATGCAAAGCATCCGAGGTCTGCACCCGGGGCCTCGCGGCTGCGTCTCCTCACCAGGGCTGAGATCCAACGGGCACCAAGGCTGCAGGCCGCTCCCAAGGTCCCGCAGCGCCACCATGTTCTCCCGGGAATTGGTTCCTCTCCGCGGAGCTCCTCAACTTTCAAAGCTCGCTCCCGCGCGCGCTCCGAGACGTTCCTGCGGGCCAATCAGAACGTGCAGAATTTCCCATCGCCCAATCACCGTGCAAGCCGTTTTCATGCTACCAACCAATCAGCTGAGTCGTGAACGCACGCGCAAAAAAAAAAAAAAGAAAAAAATGGGGCAGGCTGAAAACTGGAGGCTGAAACAAGGTTCATCAGGGTGATTTTTCAGCTTTTCCATTAAAGTAGAAGCCAATAACTAAGCGAAGGCCTAACAGCGTCTTTCTAGCCTTGTTTGTCACAAGTGGGAGGAAATGTAGAGTAGTTGGGACAGGGTACTTCCTGCAATAACCGTCACCTTTGCCCCCGTCCGGCGACATTTCGCGTGAGTGTCAAGGGGCCACCTTCACCCCGTCAGCCCTCGAACGTTGTACATAACCGAATCTGGAAGGTAGCCCAGCGTTTGTGGAGCTACAATGATACAAAGAAAGCAAACAGAGGGATTCCGAGAAGACATCTGCAGTTCTTTTGATTTTGCCTGGGCCAGGATTCTACTGGGAACGGGCTGCGGCTGCCATGTCGGCTGAGGGAGTGACAGCGCGCCCCTGCCACTGTGCACTTGCGCAGTGAGCACGCCGCCTAGCGGCCGGGAGGCCAAAGCTGGAAGAGAGCGTGCGCATGCGCGCGGCGAATCCAGCGCATCCGGGCTGGAGCTCGGCTTCCCCCTCCCCCGCCCGGCGCCGCCGAAGCACCTGGGTGCGTTGCGCCGCCAGAGGCTGGGCAGCTGCCTGTGCTGCTCGGTGCAGGACCCCACCTGGTGGGCGCAGGCCACGGTCACCCGGCTCTGCGCAGCAGCCCTCCTCAGCATTGCCCCGCCCGCCCTCGCCCGCTCACTGCCGCCGGCGGCTCGGGCTGGCTCCGGGCGGCGCTCCGCTCCTCCGTGCATTGCTGCTCCGGGCGCTGCAGCCCGCCGCCGCCTGCCTCCCCGGCCCTGCCCCTCCCCCGTGGAGCCCGGCTGCTGTGCTGCCGCCGAGCGCGCTCGCGCGTCGGGCCCTCGGGCCTGTCTTCCCTTAGGGCAGCCAGCGCCCCGGTGCCGGGGAGCGGTCCCTACCGAGGCCGGCCGGGCCCGGCGGTGAGATGAGCTTCTTCGGCTTCGGGCAGAGCGTGGAGGTGGAAATCCTTCTGAACGATGCCGAGAGCAGGAAGCGGGCCGAGCACAAGACGGAGGACGGGAAGAAGGAGAAATATTTCCTCTTCTACGACGGGGAGACGGTCTCCGGGAAGGTGAGCCTTGCGCTCAAGAACCCCAACAAGCGCCTGGAGCACCAGGGCATCAAGATCGAGTTCATCGGGCAGATCGGTGAGTCGAACCCGGGGACCTCCCTCCCCAAGCGCCGTCAACGGGGCTGAGGGGTGGGCGGGGAGCAGCGTGATTCGGGGCCCAGCCCTGGCGAGGCCTGACACCGTCACTCATCTGCTGCAGCCTGGGGCCTGGGGCTCAGACACAAGTCCAGCTCGTGGGCGATGCCCCCTGCCTTGCTGTCCTCCCTGGCAGAAGTGACAGCGCACTGCCGGGGAGGTGTGGAGGCCGTGCGTGGGAGGGCCCGGCTCTGGGTACCCCTGGCTCTAAAGCAGCTCCCAGCCCCCAGGATTTCAGAGACAGGTGCTTGAAGCCGCAGCCTGAAGGTGGGTTTGTTACGGGGGGACCGCGCTCCCAGCACTGGTCTTCCCGTTGACTGACCACTCAGACCCAAAGTTAAGCTGCCAGCCTTTTTTCTTTTTGAGACGAGGTGTGGAAGAGAGAACTTATCAGTCCTCTCTTACCTGGCCTCAGCTGTGAGCTACCTGTCCCAGAAAGAAGACCTGTAATTTCCAGTCTCTGACTGCTTCTCCCGCCTGCACTTTTCAGGCTTTTATTATTAGATTCGAGTTTCCAGTTGTCTCATTTTCTCCTTAAAGACAAAGAAGGATGTTTCCAAAACCACAATTAAGTGATCAGAATTCTTCAGTGTGCTAACAGTCTTCAAACGTGATTGTTAATCGTGAGAACTAGACAGTTAAAAGGCATTAACCAGAAAGAAGATTTGGGGAGCTTCTGGTGAAGACTGGGTGTCTCCAGTTCTAACACTATTTGGAGTCTTGCGTGTTATTAAAATGCTGGGGCACTTGTAAAACAGACCGTTTTTGTCCTTAGGCCAGGAGTAGATTTGCAGTAAATACTCTGTGGGCTGCAAACACCTCTGGTAGAGAATCTGTACCCTGTACCACACGCTGCCTGTATAACACTGTTTTTAGAGACTTCTTTGAGCTTGTTAAACTCTCGTATCTTGCGGGTCTAGGCAGAAATTTGTTCTCTCCTTTTCACGGCTCCAGGAAACACTGAGACACCGGATAGGGTTTTGGAAAAGAAAAGGAGTCCTGGTGGCCTGGTTCTGCAGTCCACTGGTATTTTGCCTCAAGCATTTGCTTCTGGTATTTAAGAATAGATCAGATTAAAGACTGGCTGATCCTATAGGAACCTTTTTGTGTTATTTTAAGGCCAGAATATGAGAGACCTGTTACTGTACCTGAAAAGGACCAGAAGAGCAAATTGATGCCTTTTATTACTTCTGATACTTTCCTGCGTCTGGCTTAGATGGCAGGGTTGCTCAAAAGCAGCATTGGTGACATTGGTGATAATGCTTTGTTGGCATAGGATATTTAGCATCATCCCTGGCCTTAATTGACCAGTTACCAGTAGCATCTCTCACTTGTAACCACAAAAATGTCTTGCTAGTACTATTGCCATATGTCCCCTGGAGTATAAAATATCCCTAGTAAAAACCTGTATGGTATAGATAAGATGACTCCAAAGCATTTTATGTTAACTGTAATATATGAAATAGTCAACAAATCATTACCTTAATCTATAATGGGATTAGAGCTAAAATTATTAAAAATAAGGAAATCCTTGCCTCTGAGAAATGGTGTTTTGAAGTAGTAGTTTTAAAGTTACTGCATTGATTCTTCGACTCCATAATACCAGTGTAAACAGGCGTGTTTAATCTGTACCTATTTCATCACTCCCAGGAGATGGTACCTTGCCAATTTGGAAGATGACCCAGAGTATCTCTTACCCCAGACAGTATGAAATGAGACTTTCTAGGAGGATGAGTGTCCAGGCTTCCCGCTAGTCTAAATGAAATTCCTGCCTTCCTTGGTTTCTTGGCTAACTCCTTAATCCTAACACATTATCCCTGCTGAATTTTCTCAGAAACTTTTGTTGCCTCACCTAGTAACTTCTTCTGGGCCTCTGACCCAATCTGGGCTGAGTTGACCATGAGACACTGGGGAACTTAGATCCCTCTCTGAATCTCAACTTTCTGAACTGTCAAGCATGGATAATAATATCCCCGGGTAAAAATATTTGTCATGCCCGGGGATCATGCTTCACGCCCCTTACAGAGGGTTCTTGTATAAAGTTACAGTAGTTGATGTAGTGATGTTTTCCATTTCACAAGTTCAGTTATCAGTCTTTGGTTAATACCTTTTTACCCTAGACCTTATACCCTACCCTCACAATAAGATCATCATTTTACTTACAGGGCATGCACGTTTCAACACTTTGCCTTAGATGTCTTCCTTTGGTCACAGAGGCCACTCACACCTGAGGCTGTAGCTAGAGCCAGTCCCAGCTGTGTGTTTCAAGTATACAGCTCACTCTCAATTATCTGTGGTTACAGAGGGCATAGTGAGAGGCTAATACAGAATGATGGATATTTCTTATTACAGTAGAACCCCTGTAAGTTAACCAACCAAGGGACTCTAACAAGCTGGTCAACATATGAGCTGGTCAACATAAGACCTACTGATAGGTACATGTGATGCGTGTCCGGTCTGTGAAAATTAGGTCAACTTGAGGGAGGTGTGGTCAGCTATAGGTTCTACTATATTTGGTCTTGGAATGTATTTCTTGATTGAGAAGGGAGCATTAGAATGACCTTTCTAGTTACGTTTGTTATAAAAGGGAGTTTGTGTTCCTAAAATACACACATAGACAGGTAAGTAAAGGTGTACCAACCTATATGGAGGCACAAAGTGACTTTTCTTAGGCTCTTGTACACGGTGGCCATAAATTTAAAATTGCACACGAACTTTCTAGCCACCCTACATTTCTCCTATTTTATCTCTCAGTTCCCCCAAAGAAGCAGGAGATGAAGTATTAGTCTCACAACCTGAGAAAGTCTTTGAGAACTGACTCCAGGGCACCAGAGCGAGACTAGTGAGCAGCGTTGAACAAGCTGCGGTCTTGTGGTTTTCTCCTTCACTGCATTCTTCGACTGTGTATAAAGTGGGTGGAACTTGGGCCACATTCTGAGGTCTAGTTGTATGGGTGACGTGGGGGGAAGACATCATTGAGCTCTGTCCCTCTTCCTGGTTGATTTGGAGGCAGGCAGAGGTGTGACTTTGCCTCCCCGCCCCCTTTCACGGTAACTTGCTCTGCACTCTCCTCTGCATCTGTGACTTCAGTGTCATCCCGTAGTCTGACGACTCTCCCTCTCTCTCTTTGTTCTGACTGGGATTCTCTCCTGAGTTCCACACCTGTCTTTCCAGCTGCTTCCTAGACACGTCCACCTTGATGCCTGACAGGTGCCTCGGAGATGCAGCCAGACAGAAACCCTGCCTTCTCTTTCTCTGCCCGAGCACCAGCACCAGCCCCAGCCCCGCACCGTCCCTGTTGCTTCTACTGATTTCCCCATTTTAGCTGATGTCACCTGTTTCCATTCAGCCTCAGAAATCTGCACGTTACTTCAGGCCCTTCACTACCCCCTGCCCCGTGCATCTGGTTGGCTGCTAAGTTTTGATCAACTGTAATAGCTCTGGGGTGGATTTTAAATTGAGGTCTCCTCTCCATTCTCAGCGCCTCTGCCTTTATTGTTTCTATGGGTGGCGGCCTCCTAAGTGGTCTCGCATTTGCTTCCCTCGCCTTTCAGGTTATCTTCTGTAAGGACGAGCTTGCTAAAAGGCAGTTCTGACACTGTCATCCCTTAAAATTCTTCTCAGCTCCCACTGTTTAAAGTGGACAAACATATCCAAGTCCTTCTGCAGAGGTCCCTGCCTCATCTCTCCCTGCCCTGCACCCACACCATGTGTGGCTTCCTCAGAACATCCTGTTTGTTTTAGAATCTTGACATCTTCTTTTTGTGTGGCGACATCTTTCTGCAAGGTATTGCCTTCCACCCACGCTGTCACTCCCCCCTCACAGGCCAGCAGCTATCCCCACGCATCAGAAACCTTCCCTGACTTCCCCAGACTGGTTTCAGTGTATCCACCCCTGATCTTCCAGAGGCCTCTGTGATCCCTCTTGAAACAGGATATGACAGGGTTATGACCTTTTTTTAAAAAAGCTTGTCTGTCTTCCTTACTAAATTCAGAGCCCCTGAAACCCAGGGACTGCCTTCAGATTAGCCATTCACGTATGGCTAATCTCCAGTCTTAGCGGCCAGCATACAGAGGGGGCCAGTGATAGTATCTAAGTACACCTGTCAGACCTAAGAATTGACAGAAACTATTCTCGAGATGGTTTTTCTCATTTCCTCCTAGATAAGGGAGAGTTATGTTAATGAAAGAAAGGGAGAGTGCAGGTTTACTTGGCTGGTTACCATTCAGCGTCTGGGCTTCTTGCTCTTGCTTGTGGAAGAGGCGACAGTGGGCGAGGTACACCCCTTAATCCAGGCTGCTGCGTGCCTCCTCCCTCCCCCCCACCCCCAACTTGCTGGCTTGCCCCTGCTGGAGCAGCGCCTCTTACCGAGGGGCCTGGGGTGGAGGAGCCTTGAAGCTGATGTCAGCTCACCTGCTTTTGCATCTTTCTGTCCGCACACTCTCCTGTGCCAAGCTGAGGCTGATTTCCCACTGTAGGGAAGAAAATAAGAGTTGTCAGACCTGTTGTCCATCCCGTCCTGAGTCAGCTGCTCAGAAGTTGCAGTTTGCATGTTGCCCCCAAGGGTATGAGGTCTTGTTTATTCACATATGACATGCGTGAATAAACTTTTCTGTCATCCTCTGTTAAGTTTTTAGGTCACCCTGCACCTAATATACTCTATCTGGTGACTTGCTGTGTGTTCTGACTCTGCTAGCACAGCTTGGGGACGATATTTCCGGGCCAGGCCCATGGGATAGAAAGACCTTGTTACCTGGCAGCTAATGCCCACACCTTTAGAAAGCTGCAGAAGTCTGTAAGGACCACTGAGGAAACAAGTGTGTTTGTAAAAGTAGGAGAGGCCATTGTGCAGCGAAGCCTTTGGGGAACCCTGGTAGATGAGGGAAGGCAGACCTGGGCCCCCTGGGAGACCAGTGGGGTTAAATAAGCCAAATGTAACTAGAAACTTGCAGGGAAGGGCAGACAAGGACATTCCTGTACTCTAAAGCCAATAGACATTGTCTTGATTTTTTTTGAGACAGTTTCATTCTATTACCCTGATTAGAGAGAGTGCTGTGGCATCACAGCTCACAGCAACCTCAAACTCTTGGGCTCACGTGAGTGATCCCCTTGCCTCAGCCTCCCAAGTAGCTGGGATTACAGGCACCTGCCACCACACCTGGCTAGTAGGTGTAGACAAAATAGAAAAACGTAAGTCTAACTCTTGCTCAGGCTGGTCTTGAATGTCTGAGCTCGAGTGATCTGCCTGCCTCGGCCTCCAGAGTGCTGGGGTAGATTACAGGTGAGAGCCACCGCACAGACCTATCTTGATTTTTCAAAAGTTTTTAATAAACCCATCAGCACCAATCAAGCCTTTACTTTTAAAAGCTCCAGAGGCCTTCTGTATTTCAATTCTTTAACTCTTGAAATGCTAAGTAAAAAACATATTGAGATTAAATGGACTGATTCCTGCCTACTTAATAAGCTATTAGTGCACAGGGGTTGAACAGAGCTGCACCGCAGGGCACAGGCAGCCAGGAGGTGCTAGTACTCCGTAGGTTTACCAGGAGCTAGGAAACAGGTGGGGGCTGTGGCTGGCAGGAATCTTGTGCCGGTTGCCAGCCACCAAACAGCGGCTGGGAAAATCAGATGAAGAGGAGGCTGTTTGAAGGGCTTTTTGCCCTTTGTGACTTAATGTTTCTTCTAAGACTGGCATGAAGCCTGGATTAAACACGATCCTGGCCCCACTGTGACCACCAGTGTGTCTGTCACAAGATGATTATGTTGCAAAACTGGTTCATTTTCCTTCCAAAGTGGCAGATTCACTTGTCAACCGTTGGTGGCGAGTTTCATCATGAAAACATCCTGAGTACCAAAGTTATTTCCTACTGATGGTCTGAGATGGAAACTCAAGATGGGGTAGTTACCTTAACAAAAAACTTAGTTCCTGCTTCTAGCCTGATGTGGTGGTCTCTGAGGACTCAGCTGGTTGCAGAGTTGAGGGGTGACTGTGGTTTCTTCTTTGGGATGGAATAGAGGCCGTTTATAGTCTCTTCTGAGCCAGCCTTACAGAGAACAGCGTTAGAATTCCTGTTTTAATTTATGCAAGAGAAGACCAAACTGGCAAATAGGAAAGTACTACAATTTCTGTCCTTTTGCCCTATGATGTTTGGAAGCATTGCAAATAGTTTCTAAATTGTAGGTTAAAAAGGCCAGTCCAGCCCTGCTCGGATCGCACACTGGCCACTGTCCCATGACATTTGAGGTAGGAGCTGATATTTGTGTTAAGTCCAGGGGGAAAGACTCCAGGGAGAACATGATGCTATGCAGGGAAGGACTCCTACCCCAGGTTCCCTGCAGGGCAGGCAGAACCTTCTGCACTGTTGCTAGGATCCATGAACGCTAGCAGCCTGAGTGCTCTCTGAGCCTTCTCTCTTGTTTATTTCTCATGTTGCCTTTGGGCTGTGCTCCCACATTTGTGTATTTTTCCGTCCTCTTCCCATCATCCTCTTGACTCTGGGACTTCCCACTTAGAGCTCATGCTTCTGTCTCCAGGAACTGTGGAACTGAGGCAATACATTCCCAAGTTAAGGGAACACTCCCCACATGGGAGCCACCACCACCAACCAGGGCTCAGGTAGCAAGGGTAAGCGTGTTTCTGGGGCTGACCACGGCTCTGTTCCCACCCCATGCCTGCGTCTCCTTGCTTTTACTGAGGGGTACAGTTAGTGGATTGTTCACCCCCCCACCATTGTTTGGAGTTGTTATCTCCTATTCAGTGGCTTTGTGGATTATCATTCACTACCCAGAGTGCTGCTTGCTGCTGAGACCAATTAGTATTTGGAAGAGAAGGTGGGTTACTTGTAATGAGATTGATTGAAGTATAGCTATATAGATCAGCCACAAACCATAACCACAGAATATATTGTGAATTCATATGGAAATAGCAGCATCACTAGTGTGGGGTTATCCACGCACTGCCACCTGCCACCTTCACCAGGTAGGTGAATCTTACGACAGAGCCCCCTGATTCAGAACGCTGCCATCAGGGCCAGCTCCTGGACCAGCAAGGGGGTGGATTTTTCACTCAGACAAAACCACCTAAAACCATTTTTTTCTTTTTGGAAAGAGGCGGTAAGAGATCTCTTTCTTTCTTTCTTTCTTTCTTTCTTTCTTTCTTTCTTTCTTTCTTTTTTTTGTGGGTGTTGGGGGACAGAGTTTCAGTTTATTGCCTTGGTAGAATGCCATGGTGTCACAATTCACAGCAATCTCCAACTCCTGGGCTTAGGTGATTCTCTTGCCTCAGCCTCCTGAGTAGCAAGAGATCTCTTTTTTTCCTTTTTTTTTTTGCAGTTTTTGACCAGGGCTGGGTTTGAACCTGCCACCTCCGGTATATGGGGCCAGCATCCTACTCCTTTGAGCCACAGGCGCCGCCCCAAGATATCTCTTCCTTTGGCCCAAGTAGGCTTTGATCCTAATCTGGCTCAGATCTTGGGCTGTGCAGGGTGGACCCAGAGGAAATGCTGCTCTCCCCACTGCCACGAATGCTCAGGTTATCCCTGAGAGAGATTACCTCCTGTGACCCAGAAACGCCGCGCACCCGGTCTCTTGGGCAGTTGTCCTAGAGACCATTTTCTGTGGTTTAGTCTCTTTTCTCCCCAAGCAGCAAACCACAGAAGCAGCAGGTGCACTCTGCCTGCTCCGTTTTCCCAGTTCAGCTGCCTTGCTTGTCGTGGACCACCAAACAACAATGACAGCTGTAACCAAAAAATAGCCAGGCACTGTGGCGGGCGCCTGTAATCCCAGCTACTTGGGAGGCTGAGGCAGGAGAATCGCTTGATCCCAGGAGTTGGCGGTTGCTGTGAGCTGTGATGCCGTGGCACTCTATCCAGGGCAACAGCTTGAGGCTTTGTCTCAAAAAACAAAAAAAAATAGCCGGGCATTGTGGTAGGCACCTGTAGTCCCAGCTACTTGGGAGGCTAAGGGCAAGAGAATCACTAAAGGAAGAAAAGAAAAACAAACAAACAAACATAAAAAAAAAACTTCAAACTAAGATGAGTGAAAGCCAGTTGAAATTGAAAGCAAAATTAAAACAAAAAACAAAAAAGATTATTATAAGAATGCTATGATTAAATAAACTATACACATCCTTTCAAAATTTATAAATGTTAAAAAGAAAAGCTATTTAAAGAAATGTGGCATTTTTGACATTGGTTCTGCTGACTTAATCCTTACTAAGAGATGCTGTCCCGTGCCCTGGAGCAGGGTCCTGTTGAGTTCTTTCTGTGCCATGGGTGTTTACCGTGTAAAATGGAAGTCTTTTGGGGAAGGCTGGAAGGGGTCTGTTTTGGGGGGAGGGCAATCAGAGGAGTGGAACCTCCAGCCTGAAGCCCCCTTCCCAGGCCTCGTGTGGCTCAGGACCTGATAGAGGATGGCATTGTTCTCTCTCCAGAACTCTACTACGACCGTGGGAACCACCACGAGTTTGTGTCTCTGGTGAAGGACTTGGCCCGGCCTGGTGAGATCACCCAGTCGCAGGCCTTCGACTTCGAATTTACCCATGTGGAGAAGCCGTACGAGTCCTACACGGGGCAGAATGTAAAGCTGCGGTAAGTTGTGCTTTCTGCTTCCCTGCTGCGCACCAGGAGCTACCCCACGTGGACAAGGACCTGAGGTGTCCCCCTTTCTAAGGATCTTTATATGGATCCCAAGAAGGACGAGTATTATGAGCTGCAGAGTGCTGGTGGAAGTTTGACCGTGGGCCCTCTGGGAGGAAAGCTGCCGATTTCTAGTGTTTGTCAATTTCTGGGGTGTAACTGTCTCCAGCATGGCCCAATTCAAGCTAATGTCCCTAAATGCAGAGGTGGGGGGAGATGTGCAGTAGCCACCTTTACATCACATTACACAACGTACGTGCCCGTAAGAACAGAGAACCATAAAGTGTAGGGAAATAATTAGGAAGCAATGAATTTTTGGTATGTGTTACTTTTGTTTGTAAGATCATTCATTTCATTGTAAGTTTATATCATTTAACTTTAAATAATGGCCGTGTTAAACAGCCAGGTCATAAAATTCCTGAAAATTCAGCTGTCGGCTTTGCAACCCGGCTGGCCCCAGTGCATCTCCAGCTCTGGGACTCAACTTTCTCACTTGAAAAGTGGGTAATAGATTTGGATTCTAATTCTAGATTTGTCCTCTCCTTCTCCCGGGAGTGATAAGAAAATAAGCTGTAACACCATGGGACAAGCTCTTAAAACATGGATGGACATGGGATTGTTTTTGCTGTTCTAGTCTTGGAAACTGAAGGTAGACACCTGTCTGGGCCTCTGGGGTGAAAAAAATACACGTGGTGTAAAGACTTTTAGATGCAACCTCAAGATTATGTGATGTCACTGGCATAAAGCAGGCCCCTCTTTGACTTAGAGTACCTGATTCCCAATCTTTTTACTGTCTCATAAGATCCGCTTCTTTCATCCCCTTGGGCCTGAGTTCAGGATGGTGTAGATTAGAGTAAGACCTTGAACTCCCTTCTTCTGGTCTCCTCTCTTCCAGCAGAAGACTGTTTATAGGCTCTTCTTTTTAAGTCTTTAGAGAGGTCTGAACACTGACCTTACCCCCGGTAAGGACAGTGTTTTATAATTGCACTCAGAGAAGGCAGTCACAGTGATGATTATCTAGTCATCACTTAAGCTAGACTATGGGGTTATTTATTTATTTATTTTTTGCAGTGGATTTGTCTTAGGTGTTTATATGTCAGAACGATGTTGTAAACAGTACCATTCCTCAAAATATTAAACATAGAATTATCATATATGACCCAGCAATGCTATTTTTGGTTGTTGTATCCAAAAGATTTGAAAGCAGAGTCTAAAACAGGTATTTGTATACCCGTGTTCATAGCAGCATCAGTCTCAATAACCAAAAGGTGAAAGTAACCTGAGTGTCCGTCAGAGGATAAATAAGTACACAGATGTGTTCTGTACGCACAGCGTGCTATTACATAGCCTTACAAAGGACGGAAACGCTGTCACATGTTTCAGCACCTTTGGGACGTCGTGCTGTATGAAATAAGCCAGTCGCACAAGGACAAGAGCTGTATGATTCCACTTGTAGGAGGGGTACCTGGAGTGGTCAGATTCATAGAGGTAGAGAGTGGACTAGAGGTTGTCAGCAGCTGAAGGGTGAGGCAGAATTAGTGTTTCATGAGTGTATTTCAGTTGGGGGTGAAGGAGAAGTTCTGGAGGCAGATAGTGGTGAGGGCTGCGCAACCACGCAAATGTAATCAGTGCCACCGAACTGTACGCTTAAAGGTGGTTAAAATGGTAAATTTTATGTTATATATATTTTACTACGATAAAGAAAGAAAGACATCACTGCCCAAATTAGATGAAGATTTTAAGGTTCATTTTGAGAAAGTGAAGAGGTAAAGATAGAAAAATTAGTTGAGGATAGTTTATTTTTTTTCTTTTCTCTTTATTTTTTTAATTGTCACTAAGACAGGGTTTTACACTGTTGCCCAAGCTGGAGTACAGTATCATGTTCATAGCTCGCAGCAGTCTCAAACTCCTGGATTCAAGTGATCCCCCTGCCTCAGCCTTCCTAGTAGCTGGGACAACAGGTACAAACCACCACACCAGCTAATTTATTTATTTATTTTTATTTTTTGTAGTGATAGGGTCTTACTATGTAGCCCAAGCTGGTCTTGAATTTCTAGCCACAAACAGTCCTCCCACTTCAGGCTCCCAATGTGCTGGGATTACCGGCATGAGCCATTGCTCTCAGGCAAGGACGATTTCTAAAAGATGTGAATTCTAAATTAAGAACTTATTACACAGCAGAGGGAAAATGTGAAAAGACTGTTTTGGATTTATTCTCTTTCTTTTTGGGCAGGGGGAATGGTTCTTTTGGAAAATTAAAGTTAATCTGTATCATTGGATGGATGAGATGGGTGTGGGGACAAAACTGCCCGAAGGCCAGTTTGACGACCTCAGAGTTCCACTGTGGAGGGCGCAGTGGGAATGGGCAGCAGCAAGGGCCTGACCAGTGAGTACAGGCTGCCGCTGTGACAGTGGGAGAGAGGGCCATCGGGAGGAAGAAGTGTTTTGTAGATAAGATGGTTCTCTCAAGTTTACAGAGGATGTTGAAGTACTGGCAAAACCAAGAAGTATAAAAGTTCACCAGACAATTAGGAACACAAGCCTGGCACTGAGGATGGAGGAGAAACTTAGAAATGCGCAGTGGGGAATCAGCTGCTCAGAGCGGTAACTGAGGTTTTTCAAGGAGTGGGCTCAGAGGCAGAAGAGCCAGGACCCACTGGGGCCCAGGAGCAGGTGGAGAATCAGGATGGTGCCCCTGTGGGGCCAAGGGGAGAGCATCCCAAGAAGAAGAAGTGTTTCACTGACACAGACTAAAAGGCCACTTGATTTGGCCACCGGGAGGCCAAGGTGTCCCTTCAGGACAGCAGTTGGGGATGGAGGAGAAGCCAGGGGCTGGGAGTAGTGGCTGGTGTGCGAGCTGCAGGAGTCAGTACAGGTCCTGTCTGTGACAGCGGTCTCTGAAGAAAGAGAGGAAAGGACAGGGCAGGACAAGAGTGAAAGGCTTGAGGAGGGTTTGGGGGGTTTACTTTGGACCTTTTTATAAGCTCAAAGGAAGCTTTAGCTAGAGAGAAACTGACGAGCTTGGGAAAAAAGTAGGATCAAGTGGTAGATCAAGGCTCCTCTGTCAGAATACTGGGAAGCTTTTAGAAGTGTAATGCCTGTATCCCTCTCCTGAGCAAGTACAAGTCGGATGTGCCTGGACATCAGGATCTTGAGCGCCTCTGCCCCAGATTCTATGTACACCCACACGAAGAGTCCTTGTGCCACTTGGAGGAGAAGGAAAGATCTTGGGAATCAGAGGTGCTGGTGCAACAAGGGAGGGTGATGACGCAGAGGCCTCAGTGAGCAGCAGCTTGAAGCAGAAAAGGCAGAGAACTGTAAACCTGACTGGGAAGGCCTTCATCTCCGAGTGAAGAGCAGTCGTTGGGGTGTGGCCCTCCAGATCCCCAAGCGCAGCCCTGTGACTGAATCCAAACTTCACAGAACAGACTCCTTTATAAAAAGGATTTGTTCTGTAAAAGTGGGATTCAGTTGAAAGGCTGCCCACAAAGATTCGGAAGGTCACATGGAGTCCTAAGGCTGCAGATTCCCCAGCCCTGAAGGGGATGGGGAGACTTGGGAACCTGAGCAATTAGAAAGTGTTAGGGACAGATGTCTTGGGCAGTGTGATGGAAGTTACTGAGAGGAACAGAAAGGATTACCAAGAACTTAGTGTCCCATGGAGGACAGTCGCCTAAATGGGTAGTTGATGTGGTCAGCATATCTTTATACCTGTCTCCAGTAGTTTTTGGCAGGCAGTAGGGATTATCCAAGTTGTATTGAGATGGAAACATACTTGAAGGGCCTTCCCTTGAGATGGGTATTGGCACAGGATCAAGTCAAGGGGTCAGGGTTACTGGGGAAGGCAGTGCTAAACTGGCTGGCCACGGAGGTTAGGCGTGTCCAGCCCTTCCGGGGTTGTGTGTCTATCACCTTTCTCACTTGTTTCCTACCACAGCCACCTCCTCCCCAAGGGTCGTAGGTTCAGCCAGAGACCTGTTATTCAAACAGACCAGCTCCTCTCTGCGTCTGTTGTTTGTAAGGTTTGCTCTTTCTGGAATGTCCTTTTCTCTCTCCCACAGCACTGCACTATCTGAGTTAACCCTTCCCACGTGTCCTAATTTTTTTGTTTATTTGCCCATCTCCCCCCAGTGGACTGTGAGCCTCCCAAGAGAGTGTATCTGATTCATGCTATGTCAGGCGCCTAGCAGGGTGCTGAGCTCAGTAAATGTCTGCTGAATGCACAGCTGGCTTAATTTTTTCTTTCCCCATTCCTTTCTTTTAACTATTAAAAAAGGTTTACTGATTGAATATAGTTAAATGAACAGGTGTGCAAATATAAGAGTATGAAACAGATCCCTGTGCCCCAAACCCAGGAATTAGTTGAGAAAATAAAACTCATACACAAATACATGGTAGATGTAGTAAGGGCCAGAAAGGGCCTAAATATAACACGCTGTTGGAGTACAGAGCAGAGAAGTCACTTTTACTTGGAACAGCGTTCTTAGCCCACAGGCACGAGCTCTGAAATGCGATTTGGGGGAAGGATCTTTGAACTCCCTGGAATTGTAGTTGCAATATCTTGTATATAGGTGCATATGTGCATTTTTTTTTTTCTGGGAGGAGGGTCTATAAATTCAGAAAGGGATACAAGTCCTAAAAGGTTAAGAACCTTGTAAGGGCTTCTCTCAAGTGGGCCAGTTTGGTGCCCATTGCTAAGTAGCCTCTGGACCAGGAGTATTTAGTCATGACAGCCCCATCTTTACAGCTATTTCCTTCGAGCCACCATCAGCCGCCGCCTCAATGATGTCGTCAAAGAAATGGACATTGTAGTGCACACACTCAGCACGTACCCGGAGCTGAACTCTTCCATCAAGATGGAGGTTGGAATCGAGGACTGTCTGCACATTGAGTTTGAGTATAATAAATCCAAGTAAGTGTCCCGGGCCCTATGGCTATAGAATTATTATTTAATAAGCTAGGACTTGACCCAGATGCAAATCGTGGCACCCCGTGACTCAGCTCCCTCATGGTGACATGCCATGGGGCAAAGACCACAGAAATAGAGCAGCGAATATATGTGTTAAGCTATCTACAGGTAGAGTGATCAGGAAATAAAACTTCATGTGCTTAAACTAAGCTATGTTAATTTAAGGTGGTGTGTTTTAAGTTAAACATCCCATGATGCCTTGCAACATCAAGCTGAACCAACTTGAAGGCTACTTACGTTGAATTCTGGGTGCAGGTCTTTCCTTCTGCTGATGAGAATAATCTCAGAATTCCATTCCATGATCGTTTGTTTCCTCCTTATGTGTCTTCAGAAATCAAAATGAGGAAACCAAACACTGGCTACAGTTGGCTGCTTCTTCCCTAAACTAAAATAAATTGTAGCAAAGAATACCTGATACACGTTTTGTCTTGAAATAACTTTAACTAGCAATGTGAATATTGCTAATTATACTGGGAAATGTGTATATTTTAAACAGTGTTTACTGTTAGATCATCAAAATATTTCACTGTATATAAGTCACAGTTTGACAGTTTCATTGATATGCTTTTGATGCATTCCTGAAAAGGTCTGGAAATCAGACGTCCAAATGTAAAAGGGGTGTTCTCTTCAGAGAACTAGAAAACCCCACAGACTCTCTGTTGAGGGCGTGCACCGTGGTGTTCCCGGGCCCAGTGGTAGCCAGAGGCTGGGGCAGTGGGAGCCGCACCAGGTGGTTAACCTTTGAAAGGAGCTGGGAACTTGGTTCCTGGAATAGGGGTGAAGAAAAGATGTTTTTTTGCTGATACCTGGCCTGAAATCCAGGGGGACCCTGTAAAATGACCACTGTGACCCAGAACCATCTCTGCTTGGCCCAACCCCACCTGTGGAACGAAGGGTGGGGCAAGCTGGAAGGGCGCTGGTCTGGGTGCTGGCATGGGAACTAGCTTTTCCCCTTTCTCAGCCTTGGAGCTATGGTGTCCTGGCCAGGAAGTAGCATCCAAAGGGACTTCCCTTTCGTGCCCCAGCTACCTGGTGCGGGCAGTGGCTGGCAGCCTGCCACCTGTAAGAGCTCAGAAGAGTCCCTTGCCCACAGTGCGTCCTAGACCAGAGCCAGTGTGGAAACAGGGACGGGACCTTCTGGATTGTACCTCTCCTTGTGCAAAGGAGAGGCAATTACAAGTGTCCAATTCCTATGTTCCACCCAGCCTGGAACTTGGAATCTGGTCCTTTTCTGCCACTAATGATTTTACCTCAGTTTCTCATCTGAAAAATGAGAGGTTTGGCCTGGACCAGTGGGTTTCAGACCCATACAGGAGGGATGAGGTGGGGGAGGCGCTGGGTGTTGTGGCCTGAGAAGTCCCACCAAGAGCAGCTTTTTTGTGTCCTTGATGTAGGTGTGCTTTTGTGCAAGACTCATGTAGAATAGGAAAGTTCAGTTCATGAAAGTTTGCAAACCTCTAGCCTCCCTGGTCTCAGAGCATCCTCCCCGCCCCCCCAAACGTTGCAGGTGTACTGAGGTTGTCTGCCTGGAGTGTCCACAGTCTTCCACTGTACGCAGAAAGGTGGTGGGAAATAGAGGGGCGCACTCCAGCCAGGAACTGGGGTGCATACCTGTCTCTACTCCCCACTCACATACCAGTCAAGTGATCGATCCTCTCCGAACTTCCGTTACCTGTTAACACAAGGAGGCTGAATTCTAAGTCCCTGTCAGCATTCATTTTCCATGAGCTGAGCTTAAGGTTCGAAGATTTCTGCCCTGCCTGAAACAGGGCTGTGCACATGAAGACGACCAGTGCCACTAACTGACCCAAAGAGAAAAGCTTGATGCTGTTCTGCAACATGGCCGACTTGCTGCTGGCGCACGGAGCCCTGTGAACGGAGCCCAGATGGCAGGCCCTGCTACGGACGGTGGTCTGTTTATCTTGCTCTACTGCTGCTGCCTGGCCTACCCGGCCCAGAGCAGACATGCCTGTGTGAGGCGAGCCGGTCCCCAAAGGGATAGAGAGGCTGGGGGAGACTAGTTCCTGTATTCATGGGACTGGCCTCTGACCTATTAGAATATCTAAAAACGTACACAAATATAAAGGTTCAAGAGGAAGAAGCTGCATGGCCAGGAGACAGAGCTGATGAGCAGACTTGAACAAGTGAGCAACACACAGGAAAGACGGCCTTTGCGTTGGAGGTGGAAGAGTGGTAGGGTGGAAGTCATTTGCTCAAGTAAAGACCCGTTGGAACCCGTTCTGCCACAGCAGTGAGGGCGGGGAGATGGGCGGGTGCGCGCTAGAGCCGTGTGTGACTAGCCGACGTGGGTGCCGGGGCCGGGTGCTGCCCTGAAATCGCTCCAACATGTTCCTTTACTTTCCACGTCTCAGGTACCACTTGAAAGATGTCATTGTAGGGAAGATATACTTCCTGCTGGTGAGAATCAAGATCAAGCACATGGAGATAGACATCATCAAGCGTGAAACGACGGGCACGGGCCCCAACGTCTACCACGAGAACGACACGATAGCCAAGTACGAGATCATGGATGGGGCGCCTGTGCGAGGTGAGCCTCCCGGCCCACACCTTTTCTCCCAGGCCCTGCACAGAGTTTTAGAGGCGTTTGAGGGATCACATTGCCAAAATAAGACACCCTATTAACCTATAATTTCTTAATCTCATCGTGTGCTGTGGGTGCCTATAAGGAGGCAACAGAAAGCTGGGTATGTGCAGCTTTGGGCTCCCACTTCATCGTCACCCAGAAAAGTTCCATTTTGGCCTCATTTATGTATTGGGCTTGTACTTGACATTTAATCTCTGGGCACGGTGGTCATGCCTGTGAACCGAGCATTTTGGGAGGTCAAGGTGGCAGGAGTGCTTGAGGCCAGGAGTGTGAGACCAGCCTGAGCATGTAATGAAACCCTGGTCTCTACAAAAAATAGAAAAATTAGCCAAATGTGGTGGCGAGAGTAGTCACAGCTACGCAGGAGGCTGAGGCTGGAGGATCATCCCTTGAGCCCAGGACTGGAAGGTTGCAGTAGACTGTGATGATGCCACTGCACTCTAAGCTAGGCGACAGAGTGAGACCCTGTCCCCACAAAAGAAGAAAAAAAGATTTAATCTCAAGAATTATGCCTATTAAAAAACGAAGAAAAATGTTTGAATAGTACTGGGATAGCAGATTAAGTTTGAACATTTTATTGCTTTTTTCTTACTGACATTCTAACATTCTTTGGGGCTCAGGAGCAAGGAATTCATGTATAGTCATCCTTTTTGTGACTTAGTTCTAGCTCTGGTAAAATCATTCATTCTCTGAAGTCATTTGGCAAGTATGAAAGAACACTACTAGACACTGGGGCCGGCATTACCAGGTGCTGCAGCCAGCACCGGGAACTCGAGGGAAGTGGTCCTCCGCCATGCACATGCCCCTAACGTTGCATCCGTGGTCAGTGGAGTTGAGAGCGCCGTATTATTTAGGGAATCTGTGTGATTATTTGGAAGGAGCAGTCATTTACATTCTGCACCAGCTCTGTGGCATTCAGTGATGAAAAATGCCTCTTCTCACTTTGAATGATTGGTGCTCCCGAGGTTTTCTTCAGTCTCTTCCCACAGTCTGTTCCACTGGAAGGAGGAGAGTCACAGTGGGGTCACCGGGGAGCTTTCAGCAGATTGCGGGGTGTGGGTTGGGGCCAGGTTTCCCCGCTCTCTCTCATGTCCTACTTTTTCTCTGGCTGTGCAAGTAGAGCTAATGGTCATTTTTCCTCTGTCAGTGAAATGGGGCACAGAGAAATGATACAAAACAGCAGATAATTAAATGATCAGGTATATTTAGCTTCCCATTACATTACAGCTTTGGCCTTTCCCAATAGAATTACTGCTCTAATTTTGTTCCACTTATACTGGGAAAGATGTGATGTTAGAGCTGGAAGGAACCTAAAATATTAACACAGCCTGATTCTGTACTTCTCCACATGAGAAAATTAGGGTCCAGAGAAAGGAGCAGACTTATTCTCAGAAGCCACACCACGGGGTACCGGAACAGGGCCAAGATGAGGTTACTGTTTCCATACCGCCACACCACCCTGCCAAGCCATATTAGCGTGGGGGTGTATTTGGGGGGTATACACTAACCAGGGTGGAAGGAGATGGCATTGAAACTGGTAGGCGACATGGTGAGTTAGCTAGACTTTGACATCTGCCTCTTGGGAGCCCCAGAACTAGACGCTGTGGCATGTAGTTGAAAGATGTTTAACAGTAACATCCCTGTGCTATTCTCACCCATCTGTTCCTCACTGCTCCCTGTTTCAGAGAGGACCTTTGGAAGCAGCTGCTAGACCTGGAAGGGAGTTACAGAGTTCCATTTTTGCTTCACCAAATTGCTGGGCAGCAGAGGGCAACTTCCCCAAAGCATTTGCTTCAGTGCTCCGTGTCACGCTCAGGGTAGCGTCTCTGCTGTTGTCAGAGACTGACTTGGTGTGAGGCCAGCGGGTCACTTTGTGCTTTGCTCTTATCCCTGCCTCCCCCCTTACAGGAGAGTCCATTCCCATCCGTCTCTTCCTGGCGGGGTATGAGCTGACGCCCACCATGAGGGACATCAACAAGAAGTTCTCCGTGCGCTATTACCTCAACCTGGTGCTGATAGACGAGGAGGAGCGACGTTACTTCAAGCAGCAGGTGAGGCCCAGGTGTCCCCCCAGGCCCCGGCTGCACAGGGACACAACAGGAAGGTAGAGGCTCCTGTGGAAGCGGAGTGGTGCTGGGGAGAGAGCGTCTAAGTCCCTAGGCCTCTTGTTATTGTACCAAGAGGCACATCAGAGTGCCCAGCATCCCCCACAAGCATGAACGTCCCCGATTGATACCAGGAGTTGGCCTTCTCAGGCCTAGTTCCCGCGACACCTGCCCCTCTGGCCACGCTCTGGCAGCTGCTGCCTTTAGTAGAGATAAGCGGAGGAGACTTCTGCCCAAGATTCCCCAGGACAAAGCTGGGAGCCCCTAGGAAGCCCCTCCTGCACCTCCCTCTCAGGTGTCACCCCCCCCCCCAATTCTACAGGAAGTGGTGTTGTGGCGGAAAGGTGACATCGTACGGAAGAGCATGTCCCACCAGGCAGCCATTGCCTCCCAGCGCTTCGAGGGCACAACCTCCCTGGGTGAGGTGCGGACCCCCGGGCAACTGTCTGACAACTGCAGGCAGTAGGCCCCCAGGGCCACGCCGCTGCTGGGCTTATACCACGACACCCACCAAAACCAGTGGCAGATGGGGGGAGGGCCGTGTGAGGCTCAGCGGCCCGTTCTTTGCAACCTGAAAACAAATCATGTTTTTGACTTAAATTGTTTTCTCTGAAGAACCTGAGGGGGTTGGGTTGGGAAGCAGTCTCCTTGGGACTTTGCGGCTAATGGGGCACAGGGAGAGGTGGCGTCCTGGAGGCTAGTCTCTTGGGAAAAGGAGCCTTCTGTTGGGCCCTCCTTGCCCGATGGCTCTGTGTCTTACAGGAGAGCAGAGCACACATCACTGGCTCCGGGCTCTCCAAGCTTCCTTGTATAGGAGCTGAGGGTGTCCCTGGAATTCTGAGTTGCCAACAGGACCCTCCACCGTCCCTGAGGTAGTGGCTGAAGGAGTCGGGCCTGCCCCATCCTGAGTGCGGGGTAACACTCGCGATCAGGAAGCTTCCTCTTTGGGAGTCTTGGATGTGGTGCTCTGAAGTTTCCAGAGGCCACTTTCTTTCTGGCCTCTGACTGCTGGGACCCAGGCAAATCCCTTCTCCATCTTCTCTGGATTGTCAGTAACATCCTGGAAGAGAAGCCTGTGGAGGGGCCTTGGGCACAGGGCAGCCCTGGGTCAGTGTCACGCACGAATGGCCGCAGTGTTGGACCCTGGAACTGAGCCAGGCCTGCTGAGGAAGATCAGTACATGGCAACTGTCTGCGTTCATGGCTCCACCAGCTACCCTGAAGTCTGGGTTGTTCTAGGGTGTTGCTCCATGTGCCCCAATAAGCCCTCAGCAAGAGGGTCTGTTCCCTTTAAGAAGAGATCCCAGGAAGGGGCTGTGATCCCTTTGCCTCCCTCATCTCTCCTTGCCTTTCACTTAGTTTCTGGGAATTGGGCGTTGGTTTCAAACACTTGCAAATTTTATTCTTACTACTGCCCCTTCACCCCTTCACTCCTCTCCCTGTGTGTTAAGGGAGGACGATGAGGGTTTCAGCAGAAGACTCTGCTACCACAACTTGAGGATAATTCTGCTTGCCAAATTACACCTTCATCGTCGCCAACTAACCAGGTCCAGCACCGTTGGTTTTGTTTAAAAACACATATACAAAAACTCGGTGGATGTTCTTGTCACCCCACAGAGGAGGGCAGTCCCCCCTCGTTGCCGTGCTGCCGCCTGGGGCCTGCAGTATAAAGGTGTTTAGTGTCCTCTTCTGCCTCATCTGGGATGACAGGAACTTCTCCCCTCCCTTCCCTTTACAGGAAGACCAAGCAGACCCACTGGCCAATTAGTATAATGTCTAGTGGTCTGAATTCTCAGAATTTGGAAAGTAGACTCCTTGGTTCCTGTGCCACCTTTCAGCTAGTGTGGGAAATAGGATTCCTCCTTTCCTCAGCAATCTGTGCAGTCTTGCCTCATGGATCAGAGCTCAGACCGGAGGGAAGGGCATGTGGGGGTGATGTCTGCAGATGACGGGACAGCAGAACTGAAGGAGGTCAAGTTGCTTCTCCCATGCTGGACCCTGAGTTCAGATGCGACACACAATCCCCATGGGAACAAGACCCTCCCCTCCCCACCCCCCAAGCTGCCCTTGGATTATCAAGCTTGGGGCCTAAGTGTAAGAGGGAGGCAGGTTCTGGGTTCCTTGCTTTTTTCAGAGCATGAGATGAGGCTTTGGTGTGCCTCCTTTTTTAATAGCTGGTATTCTAACTAGCAGCATTCATCAATTCCTCTGCCTCCCAACTAACAACACAAATTCATTGTCCAACTTTCCTAACATCTTAACCTTCTGGGAGAACTAGAAGAGTTTACTTTGATTCTCTTAGGCGCTGAACAAAAGCCAGCTGTTCTGTTTTCTCTTACACTCTCCCCATTCTCTGTCAAACTGTGAAAGTGAGAGAGGCTCCTGCCCCTGCCCCCGCCCCCCAACCTGGGAGTGCATAGGTACTAAACCAAGCAGTGCAACCTGTAATGAGGCAGCTGCAGTGTTTACGTGTCTCTTAACGTGTCACCTTTTCAATGGCTGTATTTTCAAAGAACACTGTTTTAATGGTCTGATTAAAGGAGGCCCCTGTGGCTTTGGGGGCATTGTGCCCTGGGTCCGCCAGGTTCTGTGGTCTCGTCTACACCACCCACTCTGACGTCAGGGAAGGATAGACACCCGTCCTGACTCCCAACACAGCACCTGCAAGCTCAGTGCTCAGCCTCTGGTGAACACCTATGTAGACAAAGCTGACAAATGAATTTAGGTTTTACTCCTGTCTGGAAACTTGTCCTGAAACTGCTCATAGATGGTTGAAACCTTTGTGAGGTGAGTGAGTCACCAGGTGACTTCAGGGGTAGGTGAGCGAGGCTGTGTGGAAGGTGAGCCTCAGCCTCCTCCTGCTATGTATGAAACGGGACAGAGCCCGACACCTTGTGGAGTGGCAGAAAGAGCCCGCCCAGAAGCAAGAGATTGCACTGGAGTATTCTGCAGCCAGTGTGGTTTTAGAAGAAGGAAACTTTCAACTTTGATATTAATATTTTATTGAAAAAAATACACAAAACCACCTATGTACACAAGTCCAGGTGAACATAACAAGTAAGCTTTCTTAAACCATCTTTTGTCTTAAAAAACCTTGAATCCTTTGGAGTAATGTCCTGCCCATCCTGGCAATAGTGTCTCAGTTAACGTGATTCCTTTTCTTCCAGACTCAAAATAAAATCAAACTCTTCTACAAAAAGGGAAGAGAAGGGACAATTAGGTTTTATGTCTCCTCTTGAACAGGAGAGTTATACAAGGCACAGGTACTTCACAAGTTACTAAGGCAGGCAGTCAATCCTTCAAAAACTATGGTGTTTCTTACCACGTGCCAGACACGGTTGAGTACTAGGTGCACAGTAAAGAGTATTCTGGGAATATCCCTCCTTCATGGATGTTACAGGTAAAGGTACTGATTCAGGTTAAAACATGCTCCTATCTACTCAGCTAGTGAATAGGAATTCATGGGGTCACTGTGGTCTGTGGATGATACGGTAAAGGACTCAGTCTTCTTACCTTGGGTCAGGGGCTGAACTGAGAGTCTCTGGCGAGTGAAAAGAGCCATATTTTTTAAGGGGCCACCAGTGGCTTTGTGAGCTTGATAATAGGTTTTGAGCTCAGCCAGGGGGATGAAACGCTTCATCATCCGAACAAACTGGACATCCACCTACGTGACAAAAGTGTACGTGACAGAAAGACATGTCTGGCCAGACACTGACCCCTTTTTACCTGCTTACAGGTGGCCCCTCTGCAGAACACCAGTGTCCTGCTCCCACCTCCAGAGTCAGCATAACCTCGTCTGAGGAAGGGCTGGCTGTATGCCTTGACCTAAAACTACCCCAGACTCTCTACCTCCCTTTGTCCATCTTTCCCCTCTCATGAAACAGAAGAACAGTCTTACCATGGACCATTTAGGGTTGTCCTCTTTGCTGGAGGGATCATAATGGGGGCTGTTTTTTTCAAACTGTGTATGGTCTGGGTAGGCCTCCTTCACAATCTGAAACCAAAACCACAGTCTCGAACCATATGCCTGAACAGTCAGCTCCACGGTCAGTCTTTAGTCTGCTTCTCACTTGCCCTGCACATTCTTAGCCCATCTGCCTTGTTGTAGAGCCCACAAGGGCTCATATACATGGAAATAGTATGTTTATACAGTTTAAGGCAAGCACAATTAGGAAATCAACCTTATTTTTACAAATCTTAGAAGCACAGTCTAAAGCTGAACAGTAAAGGTTATTACTGGTACCATGGGTTTTTTTTCCTACAGTCTATTTTATCCTGAAAATTATCAGCTTGGAAGAACTATCAGGCCTGTTTTTGAATGAGATCAGGGGTGAGAAACAGAGGTCTTTGCTAGTGGGACCTGAAATGAAGGCCCACTTTGTTCAAGTCTTTGCCATACAGGAAGGAACCAGGACAGGTTTTCCCTAGTCCTGGGACAGGGTATAGGTAGGGGGTACTTCTTTTTTGTTACCTACTTAAGCTGTATCACTTTATATCTACAAGAGTAAGTCTCCAGAGGGAAAAGGCTTCAAATTAAAGCCTGTAAATAACCTTCATAAGTCCTGCAATGCCTGGCTCTTTGCAGTTGCTGTGGTAGAAGAAAGCTTCTTCCTCCAGCTTCATGGCTCTAAGGAAGTTCCGAGCCTGTCCCAGAAGAGAAGAAACAAGAATGATCTTCCCTGGGAAGTAGTAGCTTTTACCAGAAATCAAGTCTGCTTTCATTAGTTGGGTTTTTCTTTTTTGTATCTTCTCTTCAATTTATAAGAGAATTGTTCCCCTTTTCCAAGACACCCAGACTTACACCCCAGGTAGGAGCTGGTCAATTGCAAATTTCATGTAGTCAGAGTAAAAGATGTGTTTTAATACATTTTCAGGTCTAGCTTCTGGGACAAGGCAATCCTGGCCAAGAGGTTCTGCTATTATAAGTCATAAGGAGGGAGGCATTTATCCCTTGGGTCTCAGGAGTCCTATTTCCATTCTTACCTGGTAGTTGCGAACACCATCCCAGCATGTTGTCTGCTTAGGCTGTGCTTTGAGATCCTCAATGCCAAACTAGGAAAGAAGAAATAACGTCATTCATTCGATATTTTGTGGCCAGCTGGTAAGAATGTATGGAAGCAGATAGTTCCCTCCACTACACAGAGAGATGCTATTGGAAAGAGGAAGGAAGTATTAATAATTCACTGGGAAGCAGCCCCATGAGCTATTTATGTTGGCCGAATACAAGTAAGCCTTATCTTCTTATCCATGTCAATTAAGTGGATTAGCTGCATGGATAATCCAGATGATAAAGTAATCTTCTGGTTACATGCATTTCACTTGTGAAAGTATTGTGTATTAAGTAATATATCTACTTATGTTTTCCCCAGGTTATGTTAAAATTGGTTTATTAATATAGCCATCCCCTGAATATATACCAGCTGTTGGCAAGGAGACACCCAGAAGCATGGCAAGTGGTGAGAGAAGCAATCTGAGGTTGAGGTTGGCAAATTATCAGGCCCAAATCTAGCTCCATGCCTGATTTTGTAAATAAAATTTTACTTGAACACAGCCACACCTGTTTGTTTGCATGCTGCTTACGGCCACTTTCTTGCTATAAGAGCAGATTTGCAACAGAAGCTATACAAGCCTACAATATTTACTGTCTGGCCCTTTGTAGACAAACTTTGCTGACCCTTATCCTACATAGAAGATTTACAAAACCAATAGCTGATGACAAAACATCCTGCTGATTTTATCTTTTCCTCAAAGGTAAGAGGTACCTTCAAAGATAAGCAGGTGTTGGAGCCCTATGGTGTTCCATAGTTACTTCTTACTTAAAAAGAAAAACAAACAGAACAGCATGAAGGGCCTGGAGACCCACGTGCCTGGTCTCACCTTCACATCTACTCCTTTCTCTAATCGGGTCTCTGGCTCTGACTTCATCAGCCAGTAGCTGCTTAGGCTCTTGACAGAGTTTTTAGAGGTTGAAGTCTTCTGAGGGCCGGAGTCCACATCAGCAGATGCCCCTGCTGCATCCTCGGTTTTGGTACGTTTTCCTGATAGTCCCTTCTTGTCTGCAAAAGGAGACCCAAAAAGAAAAGATCCATTGTGCTTGTTGAGGGCTAATGTTCCATGATGGAAAAAACCTACACTGTAGAGTCAGATTTGGACTCAAATCTTGAATCCGTCCATTACCTTAACCTTACCTTAAAGAAACTTCAATTTCTTATTTATAAAAGTTAGACAAGAATGCCTGCCTTACAGAGTTGTTTAGGATTAAAGGCCTTGCAGTAGCCATTAAATGTTTTCCTTCCCTCACTCTCTTCTATGCCTTTGCTCAGGCTATTTACTCCGGTGAGAAAACTGAGCAGTTTTGAAGATAAAATGAGGCAATACAAAGGGCTTAGACACCGCCTGCCATTGCAGTAAGTGCTTAATAAGCAGCTGTTATCATCCTCATCTCACACTCCTCGCTCACTGTGCTTTATGGTCTGCCTCCTTTCTGCTCCTTGAAGGTGCCAAAAATAAATAGAAAAACATAGTACATTTAGGACATTATAGACATAGTAAAGACTTGGTCATAGCAGACACTTGACAGTTAAGTTGTTAAGTTCTTATATCACAGGCCCCAAGCTCTCTGCTACTTAAACCCCATTTCAGTTAATCTGCATAACCTATGAGATGTTCTTCATCTGCAAAACGTACTCCAGATCACACATCCAGGAATGAGAGAATCAAGAGGTCAGGACTTGTCATTGAGGTCTACCTAAAATCTACACTTAATGACGATACGGTACTACCATGGTCCCCTAACCCCCCAAACAGGATAAACCTGGCCAGAACTGGCCCAAACTGGTCTGGTCCCCAGTCTGTTAGGAACCAGGCCACCAACAGGAGGTGAGTTGGGGTCTAGGGAGCAAAGCTTCGAGTTCTTGGGGCTAGCTGATACCACTGCCTGAGTTCTGCCTCCTGTCAGACAGCATTAGACTCAAAGGGGTGTAAACCGCACGTGCCAAGTGAGGGGTCTAGGCTGTGTGCTCCTTTTGAGAGTCGGACGCCTGCTGAACTGAGGTGGAGAAGGTTCTTGAATCATATCAAAACCATCCCCCCTCTTCCCATCTTTCCATGAAACTGCCAAAAAGGCGGGGACCTCTGCTTATATTACATCAGTCGTCATTAAATATCATTTACGTATATCTACCGCTGTGCACCCAGCAAACCTTGCTAGCCTAATTTCCTAATGGTCTCTTAAGAGTAAACATGCACGCTGCAAACACGAAGTGCTGTTAAATAACTACAGTGTGCTGGAGTCAATCTGGAATTCTTGCCATTCCCGAAAGAGGCACTTTCTCTACCTTCCATTGCATTGTTCTTCCTCTGCATATATTCTGAACGCCATCCGTCCTTGGAATATAAAATGATATGAGGTTTTCTGAGTACTATGGAAAGCCTTCCCCTTCCTCAAGGCTAGACTCAAATTCCACTTCCTTTTTAAGGCCTTCCCTGTGATTACTCCCTCCTTTCACACCCGTGACAATCAGTCTCTTGGACCTTGTCATTTAAATCTGTTTTTGCATTTTTCCTGAGTGTAGGACGTGTATATTCTTCGCCTTGGCACATGACGTCCTGTACAGCAAATATTCTTTGAGCTTAACAAATAGCTGTTGCTTGAATGAACGAAAAAGCAGAGACTCGGTAAAAGCTTGGTGGGTAAAATAACGATAGAGGGCGATAAGGAATGAAGGAATAAGAAATCACGAAGGCTTCTCCCCACAAGGAGGGAGTGGAATATGAACAGGGGTAAACAGGCCCTGGAGAAATGTCCGTAGGGGGGCTGTCTTTGCAGCCTAGGTGCAGCTCACCTGGGCCAGCAGCCGCAGCCAGCCTCTTCTGGGGTCTCGGCATGGTATTCCAGCGAGAGGCTAAAGTGCAGAGGATTTTGGAATCAACCGAGAGCCACGAGAAGCAAAGCTGAGTAAACCGAGAGATAAGAGAAGTAAAGCTACCCTCCAAACTTACGCAAGCAAGATGGAGGCAACGAGGGGAGGCCTGGAAAGTCTCAGACCTTTGCAAAAAAAAAAAAAAAAAAGACTGAGCTTGAGCCCCTTAAATCCCGCCTCCGTGATCTACACCGTTCCCATCTCGCAGTCTGCCCCTATACCCTACGGTTTCTGCTGGGTCCCTGTCTACGCGCTACCTGCGCAGACACCGGCTCACGCGAGGCGGCAGCGGCGTGCGCACCGCGCTGGTGACGTCGCTCAGCGACGCTGGCCGCGGGGCGTCTCGGGAGTTGTAGTCACGCGCCCGGGCGCCTGCCAGGAGCCGGCCGCGAGGCCTGCGTGTGGACTACAAGTCCCAGGGTGCGCCGGCCGGGGCGCCGGGCCGCGGCCCGGGACAGCGCGAGCTTGGCGGAGGTCGAGGGAGCCGGGACCCAGATTTAGACAGGACCGAGACGATGCTGGCGAGCGGCTGCCTGCGCTTCCGGGCGCGCCTCGGCCACCTGCGCAGCGGGCTCCGGGGCCCCGCCCACGCCGGCCGCCGGAGCGTGACCTCCTGCATCGATCGTAAGGCCCTCCCTGGGAGTGCGGGGACCCACGGGGCCGGGACTCGGGCGGGCACCCGCTGCTCGGATAACTTACCTTTATCTGGTCACCCTCGGAGCCTTGAGAAGTGCAGAAACGTGACTTTGGTGTTGCTTGGTTGAATGATTGATTTTTAAAATCCTATCAATGTCATAAAGGTAGTGAGAATGTAGAAAGCTGGGTGCTGCTGGTGGTAGATAAAAACTCCAGGGTTCATATAAGATTTGGTTGCCTATGCCCGGAGGGTGCCAAAAAATACGCATATTTTAACAAAGGAAATAACTGCATTAAAATTGTAATACTCAAGGCACATTCGCCTTATGCGATTACAAGAGACACAAGATGTATCATATACAAGATGACAAACGTTATCTGCACATATTATTACGATTTTAACGTATTTTCTTTCTTGAAATATGTATACGTATTTTGGCACTGTAGATTTTATAACCTAACACCTATAGATATAAAACACTGTTGAAACTCAGGCAGGAAGATTAACTATTATAAGTGGGAAACTACTAGCGATTACAAACTTGCATGTTTTTAGGCAACAGGCAAATAATTTGAATGTAATAACCGGACTAAAGGATAACTGGCCAGTTTGTGACTTCTCTTTCAAGCACCTGACCCCCCTTTTTTGGTTCTGAAATGTTTTAAAATATACTTTAAGGCTCGGCGCTGGCCACATACCTTGAGGCTAGCGGATTTGAACCCAGCCGGGCCAGCTAAACAACAATGACAACTGCAACAACTGCAACCAAAAAAATAGCTGGGTGTTGTGGCAGGCACCTGTAGTCCCAGCTACTTGGGAGGCTGAGGCAAGAGAATCACTTAAGTCCAAGAGTTGGAGGTTGCTGTGAACATAGTGAAAGTCTCAAAATAAATAAATAAATAAAATAAAATTTACTTTAAACAAATAACAGCTTTCTTTATAGCAGAATAAATCCCTTAGATTGACAGATCTATAAAGTACACTAAGGTATAGAATATTATTTTCTTCTAAGTGACCTAAAACTCCTTCAAAAGGCCGTGCCCTGTTCTCCTACTTAACATTTTGTAAACAAGGTGACCATTGTTGATATCAAAGCAGGTAAGGAATTGTTTGGTCTTATTTTTCTTTTTTTCATCTTCCACTTGAGCTACTGTGCAATAAAGGTTTTTCCCATTTCATTTGGCCTGTTTTCCTGTTTAGCTTTACCTTTTTAGTGTGTTGGCATCTTGAGCTCAGCCAGTATCTGGCAAAGTTCATGAGAGCTGGTGTTTGTTTCATTTGTACAGTGTTATTTCTTTCTAGGAGCATAAGTTTTTTACTTAGTCCCATGTTTTCCTGTATATAATTTACTTTTGTGTGCGTGTGTGTGTGTATAATTTACTTTTTAACTTAGGTCTTTCACTTTTTTCTCCAAGCAGTACTCTCCTTTTGTTAATCATTCTTTTTTCTAGAATGAACTATATTTGTTATGTAACTTAAACAAAAGTGTAATTATATTGTGTTTACTTGTGCATATGATTTTGTGTAAAACTAATCCCTGTTATTTATTTAGAATGCAATTCAAATTTATTTCTTAAGTTCCTTGAACTACTATTTTAAATAGAAGCAGTCATTTACAAAAGAAGAATTGTTAACATGTATTGACCTCTTACTAGGATTGAAATTGTGTAGCACTTCTGTTTGCCTGGTTGCTCTTTATGTGATCCTTGATGTGAATGCACCGTAGTCTTCTTTGTAACCCCAGCACTGCTACATAGTAAATACTCAATAAATATTCTTTGGTGAATGATCTTTGAGTGATGGTCTATAGCAGCAAGTTTGTGTGAATAAATGACCTGATCCCCAGAGAACCATTAATCATTTATCCCTAACTGTGTACCCAACAGAGGTTTCTGCTCTAAGCTTCTCAAGGCAGCCTAATCCTTAATCCTTACTACATTTCTGAGTCCCATTTTGATGAAGGGTCCTGATCACAGACAGAGTGCTTTCTCCTGGCTCACACAGACAGCCATTACCAATGCCTAGGTTTGCCCCAGAGAAACAGGTTTTGCCTGTTTTATTTTATTTTTTGGGACAGAGTCTCACTTTGTCACCCTCAGTAGAGTGCCATGGCGTCATAGCTCACAATAGCCTCAGACTCTTCAGCTCAGGCGATTCTCTTGCCTCAGCCTCCCAAGTAGCTACTATAGGCGCCTGCCACAACGCCCAGTTATTTATTTATTTATTTTAGAGACAGGGTCTCGCTCTTGCTCAGGGTGGCCTGGAACCTGTGAGCTTAGGGCACTTCACCCGCCTCAGCCTCCCAGAGTGCTAGGATTACAGGTGTGAGCCACTGCAAGGGCCTCTTTGTCTGTTTTCTTTAGAGGACTTTGCATTTCTGGAAGGCACGGAAGTAATTATTGTGAAGTGTGGCTCCATAGTTTTCCTTTGTGCTCTTCAGCATTGCTCATAATGACCAGAGTTTTACCACTTTAGCCCCTGCCCCCAGGGTTGCAAGTGTATTTTAATAAGGGGCTAGGGTAAGAGCTGTGAGGAAAGTCCTATGTACTGTCCTGGGTTGATCTGTGGGGGTGTGAAAACTGTCCCTCCACCATTTGAGGAACAGATTCATGACTGAAGTGTTATTCTCCTGCCATTAAAGGTTGTGCTGTGTGTGGGAAACACTCCATCAGGTCCCCTGTCTCAGCCTCGTGGTTCTTTTTTTTTTTTTTTGTAGAGACAGAGTCTCACTTTACGGCCCTTGGTAGAGTGCCGTGGCCTCACACAGCTCACAGCAACCTCCAACTCCTGGGCTTAGGCGATTCTCTTGCCTCAGCCTCCCGAGTAGCTGGGACTACAGGCGCCCGCCACAACGCCCGGCTATTTTTGGTTGCAGTTTGGCCGGGGCCGGGTTTGAACCCACCACCCTCGGTATATGGAGCCGGCACCTTACCGACTGAGCCACAGGCGCCGCCCATCAGCCTCGTGGTTCTTTGCAGTACTCTTCCCAACCCCTATCCTAGAACTCAGCATAGTCAATCCTGCCCACAGCTTCCATGGGACTGAATGAAGAGCAGAAAGAATTTCAGAAAGTGGCCTTTGACTTTGCTGCTCGGGAGATGGCTCCAAATATGGCAGAGTGGGACCAGAAGGTAGGCGTTATCATGCTTGTGGGTAGACGCTCCAACCACTGCCTCGTGCAGCCATCTTATCTTCATCTCCATGTAGTCCTGATTGATCAGTGTCTCCCCTGCAAGTGAGAAAAATGATAATGGATAACACCTTTCCTAGAAGACATTCTCATCATCTTGTAGATACCTTTCTTTTTTTAACTGAACAAAGACTTGGACGTGAAACCAAGACAGTTCTATAGATAAGAAACATTTTAATGCCAGGAAAACAATTCTTACAGAGCACATCCTAACGGATGTCAGTGTAAGACAAGCAGGCATGTTAAGAGAATCCCATGTGCAGGCATCCCGCTGTTGTCACCTGACCCGCTAGAGAAACCCCCAGCTCTGAATTGTTACTGCTGCTGTTCTCTGTTGTACGTAGGAGCTGTTCCCGGTGGACGTGATGCGCAAGGCAGCCCTGCTGGGCTTTGGGGGGATCTACGTGCGCACAGATGTGGGTGGGTCTGGACTGTCACGGCTGGATACCTCTGTCATCTTTGAAGCCTTGGCTACAGGCTGCACCAGCACCACAGCCTATATAAGCATCCACAAGTGAGTGCCCAAGCTTGGAGAGCACAGTGAAGGGCTCACATGGGTGGGAATTTCAGATTCATAGAGAGAAAATGGACTTTTTCAGGCCGATTGTCCTTGAGGAGCTAGACTGAGAGTACACAGCAGGCCTGCTCCTGCCTGTTGCGCTTGATTCTGTTGTCTTGTGTACTGCTTAGGGAATTGGGGCAGCCAGCCTTCTCCCAAATCCTGCAGTGAGCTAGTACAGCGGCCTTCTCCCAAATCCTGCAGTGAGCTAGTGCAGCGGCCTTCTCCCAAATCCCGCAGTGAGCCGGTACAGTGGCCTTCTCCCAAATCCCGCAGTGAGCCAGTGCAGCGGCCTTCTCCCAAATCCCGCAGTGAGCCGGTACGGCGGCCTTCTCCCAAATCCCGCAGTGAGCCGGTACGGCGGCCTTCTCCCAAATCCCGCAGTGAGCCGGTACGGCGGCCTTCTCCCAAATCCTGCAGTGAGCTAGTGCAGCGGCCTTCTCCCAAATCCTGCAGTGAGCCGGTACGGCGGCCTTCTCCCAAATCCCGCAGTGAGCCGGTACGGCGGCCTTCTCCCAAATCCCGCAGTGAGCCAGTGCAGCGGCCTTCTCCCAAATCCCGCAGTGAGCCGGTACGGCGGCCTTCTCCCAAATCCTGCAGTGAGCTAGTGCAGCGGCCTTCTCCCAAATCCCGCAGTGAGCCAGTGCAGCGGCCTTCTCCCAAATCCCGCAGTGAGCCGGTACGGCGGCCTTCTCCCAAATCCTGCAGTGAGCCGGTGCGGCGGCCTTCTCCCAAATCCCGCAGTGAGCCGGTTCTGCGGCCTTCTCCCAAATCCTGCAGTGAGCTAGTGCAGCGGCCTTCTCCCAAATCCCGCAGTGAGCCAGTGCAGCGGCCTTCTCCCAAATCCCGCAGTGAGCCGGTACGGCGGCCTTCTCCCAAATCCTGCAGTGAGCTAGTGCAGCGGCCTTCTCCCAAATCCCGCAGTGAGCCAGTGCAGCGGCCTTCTCCCAAATCCCGCAGTGAGCCGGTACGGCGGCCTTCTCCCAAATCCTGCAGTGAGCTAGTGCAGCGGCCTTCTCCCAAATCCCACAGTGAGCCGGTACAGTGGCCTTCTCCCAAATCCCGCAGTGAGCCAGTGCAGCGGCCTTCTCCCAAATCCCGCAGTGAGCCGGTGCGGGCAGTGAGCCGGTGCGGCGGCCTTCTCCCAAATCCCGCAGTGAGCCGGTGCGGCAGCCTTCTCCCAAATCCCGCAGTGAGCCGGTGCGGCGGCCTTCTCCCAAATCCCGCAGTGAGCCGGTGCGGCGGCCTTCTCCCAAATCCCGCAGTGAGCCGGTGCGGCGGCCTTCTCCCAAATCCCGCAGTGAGCCGGTGCGGCGGCCTTCTCCCAAATCCCGCAGTGAGCCGGTGCGGCGGCCTTCTCCCAAATCCCGCAGTGAGCCGGTGCGGGCAGTGAGCCGGTGCGGCGGCCTTCTCCCAAATCCCGCAGTGAGCCGGTGCGGCGGCCTTCTCCCAAATCCCGCAGTGAGCCGGTGCGGCGGCCTTCTCCCAAATCCCGCAGTGAGCCGGTGCGGCGGCCTTCTCCCAAATCCCGCAGTGAGCCGGTGCGGCGGCCTTCTCCCAAATCCCGCAGTGAGCCGGTACAGCGGCCTTCTCCCAAATCCCGCAGTGAGCCGGTACGGCAGCCTTCTCCAGGAGCGTGGGCAGGGTCCTGGCACCCTTTTCCTCAGTCCAGAGATGGACCCACCCGTGATCTGAGAGAGTGACAGGAAGTGCTTACATAGTATAACTCTGATTGTTACGGGCTCATGGAACCGCTCTAGAAGTAGAGTGAACACCCAGTGAATACCTTGACCCTGGTTCTCTCTGGATGGCACATGCTCCAGGAATATGTTTTAATCCCGGCCTTGCCTTCCAGGCCGACTTCTCACTCTGATTTTCCTTCCTACTCACTCCTCCTTGTCCTCTTTTCCTGTCTCCCGTTTCCTTTTCTCTTGCACCTTTGTTTCTGTCAACGTCTTTTCTTGGTGTACTATCAGCATGTGCGCCTGGATGATTGATAGCTTTGGAGATGAGGAACAGAGGCACAAATTTTGCCCACCGCTCTGTACCATGGAGAAGTTTGCTTCCTACTGCCTTACTGAACCAGGTGGGTTTGCTGCACTGCGGGCGATACACACGGGGCTACCCACTGCTGGGAGAGAGGCGTGACGTGGGTGGAGTCCCGAGCATTCCTTCCAGCCTTTGACACAGAACTGCCGCTTACCAGCACTTAGGCTGTGGAGTAATAGATTCCCATGACCTGGTGTCACAGGACCCAGAGGCCTATGGGGCAGAGGCCTTGCAGGCTGGTGATCAGAACCGGCTTGCAGAGGCTCCCTGAAATACTCTCAGCTGGACAGTGGCCCAACGGACACAAGTTTCCACCAAGTACAGATGATTCCTTTGGCCATCTGGATTTTACAGTGACACACTCTGAGCTGTTTGTCTCTTGGGAAGATTTCCTAGGAGACAGAACTGCGCTGGGCTCCCTTGACAGCACCAACTTTCTCACCCCTTTTGACACCTGCTGTAGGAAGCGGAAGTGACGCTGCTTCTCTTTTGACCTCGGCTAAACGACAAGGAGATCATTATATCCTCAATGGCTCCAAGGTACTAGCACGCTGCCTTCCCAGAGCTTAGACATCACTCACTTTCCCCTGACATCTGCAAGTTAATATTCCCATAGAATTTTTATGTGTTAGGAAGAGAACCTCGAACCGCAACCCATTTCTCTTTATATCCACTCTCACTGTTTCTGTGTCTTCTGATCAGATTCCAGATATTTTTATTCACTTTTGTTTATCATTTTTTTTTTTTTTTTTTTTTATTGTTGGGGATTCATTGAGGGTACAATAAGCCAGGTTACACTGATTGCAATTGTTAGGTAAAGTCCCTCTTGCAATCATGTCTTGCCCCCATAAAGTGTGACACACACCAAGGCCCCACCCCCCTCCCTCCATCCCTCTTTCTGCTTCCCCCCCATAACCATAATTGTCATTAATTGTCCTCATATCAAAATTGAGTACATAGGATTCATGATTCTCCATTCTTGTGATGCTTTACTAAGAATAATGTCTTCCACGTCCATCCAGGTTAATACTTGTTTATCCTTTTTATACTCTGTCCAGCAAACCCTGGGTCCCCTAATTACTGTAGACTCCTCCTCAGTCTCTCTGTGGCATCGTACTTGTTAGTGTCCTATTGTTGGGGGGACTTCAGGGGTTTTCCCAGCTGCTAGACTCCCAGAACTTACGCATTTCCTGATCCCTACTTCTCCAACCTCACAGGCCTTCATCAGTGGTGGCGGCGAGTCAGACATCTATGTGGTCATGTGCCGAACGGGAGGACCAGGCCCCAAAGGCATCTCCTGCATAGTTGTTGAGAAGGGGACTCCTGGCCTTAGTTTTGGCAAAAAGGAGAAAAAGGTGAGTGGCTGTTGGACAGGAAGTGATTGAAGGTATTCGACTCTGCCACCTGCCTGACCAGCTCCTGCTCTGTCTCAGAAAATGGACTCACATACCTGCCAACCTACCTAAATAGGGTTTTTAGGATTTTTTACAGAAGCACAGAGACCAGGCGGTGTTAAAGAAACACCACCTGGGGAGAGTAGCTGAGTGTGCCAGGAAGTCCCACAAGCCACCTGCCTCTACTTCTGGCCTGTATTTCCTGTCCAGTTTCTCGTTTTGTGTGTTGTTACCCCATAAAGAGATACGTATAAAACTTGTGATTTTTAGCCAGAATTCTCAGGAATGAAAAGCTTGTAGTCCACTTTTCTTTGATTAAAAATAAAACTCTTTGGAGGTGATAGTGGGCATTTCAGTAATCTAAGAAGGACAGTGTTTCTATAGGTACTTTGGAAAATAAGACATTCCCAGGATTATGAAACCCCATTTCCAGGTCATGAATAGTAGAACTGTGATTACATAACTATAATTGATGATAAGGGTGAAACCCATTCAGGTTTTTCGTACCGGACCCTCAAATAGTCGTCTTATCACAAATTTGTACTATTAATGTAGTTGGGAGTTTTGGGGAGAAGTCAGGTAATGAAATAACCCCTCAATGTACTTCTTTCTCATAGCTTCTAGGGTTTCCATATTTTTCTGCACAATCCTTCCTGACCCCTTGCACCTACCAAGGAGTTATCAGTATAGTGCCCCTTCTCTTTCATAACATAGCAGATAGAACTAATGTGGGAATCATGCCAGCTCCTGGGGGTGAGTGGGGGACCTTCAATAAAAGGCCTAGGGATAGAGTTCATTTTTTCAAAAAAGGAGCACTGCTGGGTGTTTTTATATAAGGAAAGGATGTGAAGGCAGTAGTGTATGCAAAGCTAGAAGGGATATTTTCTATAGTTTGTGATTTTCAAACTCTGCCTCACTAAAGCTTAGAGTTCCTTGAAGCCTCAGACTACCTGGAAGAGGAAATCAAGCAGGGTGGGCCTTAATCTATGTATTAAGGTGTGAAGCATCTGAATAAGATTTGGTTTGAATAAAGAGGCTCTGCTGGCTTTCCAGTCTAGCTGCCTTATTTCATATAAAGAAAATGAAGGCCACAAAGAAGTCAGGTGATTTGTCCAAAGATGAAAAACTAAGCTAATTAGTTGCTTGAGATGGACTACATCTCAGGTGTGCAAAATCTTCCCCGAGCTTATGGCTCAGATATATCCAGCGCGTCCACGGCAGATCAGCTCTCTGGGAAAAACAAACATTTATAGTGTTTGCCCATTTCTGTAATGTAAGTATTCTCACTGTGGCTGATTTCAAGCTACTACTATGATGTTATAACTACTGAGTGAAGAAAAGAGGTGCATGTCCGGCTCTCCTGAGCCCGCACACCTATCACTCTGCAGCTAAGTGCTAGACCAGGTGCTGCCAACATCCTCCCCAACCTCACTACAACATCGTTTTGGAACAGTAAGCTTCTATAAGGAGAAGTATGCTATTGTTAAGACCTTTACATGTAAATTCAGTTTCTCCAAACAATCCTTATACTATCTGTTCTTATGAAAGAGTGTACTCATAGAGGCACCAAAAACAAGGGCAGATTCTGCCACATTCCTAAAAGGTGTGGGAAGCATTTGTGGGTGAGTCTAGCAGGATAGACATTAGAACGTAGATTCAGTAAGTTAAAAAAATGTTTAGCTTGAACAAAGTCTTCGTTGAGTGTTGACAAGCCTTTAAATCTGAACTTTCTCTTTTTCCTTGTTTTAAGTTCTTGTGGGTCTGAGTCCAGGGTACTGGAACCCATACCTCACAGACTTCTGTCTACAGGGAAGGCCGTCCTGCCCCGTGGATTGTTGGGCAGCCACACAGTCCCTGATTTTTGCCAGGTGGGGTGGAACTCCCAGCCAACCCGAGCTGTGATCTTCGAAGACTGTGCTGTCCCTGTGGCCAACAGAATTGGGAACGAGGGGCAGGGCTTCCTCATTGCCATGAAAGGACTGAATGGAGGGAGGATCAATGTTGGTGAGGACATGAAGGGGCAGGTGAGGAGGGAGCAGGCTGGGGCAAGCAGTGTCCTTGTGGCTCAGCTGGGATGTTGGCACTCTTCACTCCAGCTTCCTGCTCTCTGGGGGCTGCTCATGCCTCAGTCATCCTCACCCGAGACCACCTCAATGTCCGGAAGCAGTTTGGAGAGCCTCTGGCCAGTAACCAGGTAAAGTCCCGGTACCTCTGCACGGCTCTCCACTCTTTGCAGCCCCTGAGGCCTTCTTTAGGAGACAGAAGCTGTGATGTCCCTTTGGGAGACCTCCCACACTCTTAGCCAGAGCTTGTGCTTTGTCTCCATCAGTAATGTTTTTTAGAGGCAATGATATTAGAGCACAGAGCAAGTGAAGTGGATTGAGAACTCATAACGCAGCAAAGTTTCTCTGCAGAGAAGGAAGAGCCTTTGAAGCTTTGGTTCACTTAGCAAAGGCACTCCATGCGGGATGTCTTCCTGAGGGTCCTGGGTCAGGTGCTGGCCTCAGCCCCTCCGTAGTCTCTTCCCTTCTCCCTGCTGCTGCAGTACCTGCAGTTCAAACTAGCTGATATGGCAACAAGGCTGGTGGCCTCGAGACTGATGATCCGCAATGCCGCGGTGGCTCTGCAGGAGGAGCGGGAAGATGCAGTGGCCCTGTGCTCCATGGCCAAGCTGTTCGCTACGGATGAATGCTTTGCTGTATGTGATAAGCCCTCAGGCTATCCTGGGATGGGTGGGCAGCTGCTAGGCCTGGGGGTTTTGAGAGGCGTAAGTCAGCTTTGGAACACACCCTTCCTGGGATGCTGTAGGACCACCTGATGCGCAAGGATCTAAATGAACGTTTTTTTTTTTTTTTAGAGAGACAGAGTCTCACTTTCTCACCCTCTGTAGAGTGCTGTGATGTCACAGCTCACAGCAACCTCCAGCTCTTGGGCTTAGGCAATTCTCTTGCCTCAGCCTCCCAAGTAGCTGAGACCATAGGTGCCCACCACAATGCCCAGCTGTTTTTTGTTGCAGTTTGGCCTGGGCCGGGTTTGAACCCGCCATCCTCAGTATATGGGGCCGGTGCTCTACTCACTGGGCCACAGGTGCTGCCCAGGATCTAAATGAACTTTTGAGAAGCTGTATGGAAGCTTTCACAGCAGGCTTTTGGCCTGCTCTGTGCCGTTACGTACTTCATTATGTCACTGTTGTGTGGTTGTGTTCTAGATGAGACACCGCCTTTGCAAGGTTCACAGCAGACCAATGCCTCTTGCCCGGATTTAGCTCTTTGCCATGTTTGCTTTGTCAGGGGCAGAGCCACAGTCAAGCTGTGTGTCCACTAGGTGGCACCTTAGCGTCATATAATCCCAGCCAGGACAGCTGTGGGCAGCTTCTGCCCAGCAGATTCTAAGTGACAAAGGCAGAGGTCTTTGGGTTGCCTGCCTGGTGGGCCTCAGTGAGCAAACTGCCCTTGTAGTCTCTGACCACATGGGATGTGGACCCCTCTTGGGGCTTGGCTGTGAGCTGTTCTTCCTCATTAGTTTACGGCAGGCTGATTGACCGGGGCTGTGGTAGGGAGGGAAGCCGCCTGCCCTCCAGTCTTCCACTGTCAGTGACGTTTGATCCCTGTCTCCCTGCAGATCTGCAACCAGGCTTTACAGATGCACGGAGGCTATGGCTACCTGAAGGATTATGCTGTCCAGCAGTATGTGCGGGACTCCAGGGTCCACCAAATTCTTGAAGGTAAAAATTGCCCAAGATTATTGTCTTCCTTTCGGGATCAGTGTAGGAGCAGGGCTTAGCCCAGCCCCTTGGTCCCATCTCGCCCTGTCTGTCTTTGGCTTCTTCCTTCCTTTCCCCAGCCCTGCTCTGGAAGTGGCCTGTTGGTGCATTAGAAAGGGCACCAGCCTGGAGTCAGGAGACTGCTTTGTCACCTTCAGTAGGGCCTCAGGTCATTCTGCTTTGTCATCTTCAGGAGGGCATCGGATCATTCTGTTAGTGCTCCTTTTCCTTGTAGATTGGAGAGAAGGCTCGAACTGAGAGAATTTATGAGAAAGCACGTTAAAGGCTACAGCAGGGGCTATTATTTACTGTTATATAGTTCCTGGTTTCAGGGATCTCACAGGTTCTATATTAGCGGTTCTCAGCCTGTGGATCGCAACCCCCAGGAACTGTATTAAAGGGCCACAGCATTAAGAAGGTTGAGAACCACTGAACCACTGTTCTATACAGTTTTTTACAGGGTAAATATGAGCTACCATCAGTATAAGGGTGTCTTCTTGGTAGTCGCAAACATTCTGTCTGGGAAATGTGTGAGCTGGGACAGTCTGGGAAATGTGTCAGCTGCTGGAGTCTGGCTTGGGGCGTGCCTTTCTCCACTCTCTCGAGCCAGTGCCTAAGTCTTGAAATTCTACGACTTGTTCTGCTGCTGCAAGTAGCTGGACTCAACCCTGTAGAAGAGCAGCTGGGCAGAGGCTTTGCTGAGTGACTTTCAGGGAAGGAATATGGCTGCTTCAGTGGGGACTTCATACAATGGGGTCTCTCTGCCTCCTGGAGTTTCTGCTCCCCTGGTCTAGTGTGGGCCTGACAATTTGCATTTCTCTTTCTTTTTTTTTTTTTTATTGTTGGGGATTCATTGAGGGTACAATAAGCCAGGTTACACTGATTGCAATTGTTAGGTAAAGTCCCTCTTGCAATCATGTCTTGCCCCCATAAAGTGTGACACACACCAAGGCCCCACCCACCTCCCTCCTTCCCTCTTTCTGTTTCCCCCCCCATAACCATAATTGTCATTAATTGTCCTCATATCAAAATTGAGTACATAGGATTCATGCTTCTCCATTCTTGTGATGCTTTACTAAGAATAATATCTTCCACGTCCATCCAGGTTAATACGAAGGATGTAAAGTCTCCATTTTTTTTAATGGCTGAATAGTATTCCATGGTATACATATACCACAGCTTGTTAATCCATTCCTGGGTTGGTGGGCATTTAGGCTGTTTCCACATTTTGGCGACTGTAAATTGAGCTGCAATAAACAGTCTAGTACAAGTGTCCTTATGATAAAAGGATTTCTTTCCTTCTGGGTAGATGCCCAGTAATGGGATTGCAGGATCAAATGGGAGGTCTAGCTTGAGTGCTTTGAGGATTCTCCATACTTCCTTCCAGAAAGGTTGTACTAGTTTGCAGTCCCACCAGCAGTGTAAAAGTGTTCCCGTCTCTCCACATCCACGCCAGCATCTGCAGTTTTGAGATTTTGTGATGTGGGCCATTCTCACTGGGGTTAGATGATATCTCAGGGTTGTTTTGATTTGCATTTCTCTAATATATAGAGATGATGAACATTTTTTCATGTGTTTGTTAGCCATTCGTCTGTCGTCTTTAGAGAAAGTTCTATTCATGTCTCTTGCCCATTGATATAAGGGATTGTTGGCTTTTTTCATGTGGATTAATTTGAGTTCTCTATAGATCCTAGTTATCAAGCTTTTGTCTGATTGAAAATATGCAAATATCCTTTCCCATTGTGTAGGTTGTCTCTTTGCTTTGGTTATTGTCTCCTTAGCTGTACAGAAGCTTTTCAGTTTAATGAAGTCCCATTTGTTTATTTTTGTTGTTGTTGCAATTGCCATGGCAGTCTTCTTCATGAAGTCTTTCCCCAGGCCAATATCTTCCAGTGTTTTTCCTATGCTTTCTTGGAGGGTTTTTATTGTTTCATGCCTTAAGTTTAAGTCCTTTATCCATCTTGAATCAATTTTTGTGAGTGGGGAAAGGTGTGGGTCCAGTTTCAGTCTTTTACATGTAGACATCCAGTTCTCCCAACACCATTTATTGAATAGGGAGTCTTTCCCCCAAGGTATGTTCTTGTTTGGTTTATCAAAGATTAGGTGGTTGTAAGATGTTAGTTTCATTTCTTGGTTTTCCATTCGATTCCAAGTGTCTATGTCTCTGTTTTTGTGCCAGTACCATGCTGTCTTGAGCACTATGGCTTTGTAGTACAGACTAAAATCTGGTATGCTGATGCCCCCAGCTTTATTTTTATTACAGAGAACTGCCTTAGCTATACGGGGTTTTTTCCAGTTCCATACAAAACGCAGAATCATTTTTTCCAAATCTTGAAAGTATGATGTTGGTATTTTGATAGGAATGGCATTGAATAGGTAGATTGCTTTGGGAAGTATGGACATTTTAACAATGTTGATTCTTCCCATCCATGAGCATGGTATGTTCTTCCATTTGTTAATATCCTCTGCTATTTCCTTTCTGAGGATTTTGTAATTTTCTTTATAGAGGTCCTTCACCTCCTTCGTTAGGTATATTCCTAGGTATTTCATTTTCTTTGAGACTATGGTGAAGGGAGTTGTGTCCTTAATTAGCTTCTCATCTTGACTGTTATTGGTGTACACAAAGGCTACTGACTTGTGGACATTGATTTTATATCCTGAAACATTACTGTATTTTTTGATGACTTCTAGGAGTCTTGTGGTTGAGTCTTTGGGGTTCTCTAAGTATAAGATCATGTCGTCAGCAAAGAGGGAGAGTTTGACCTCCTCTGCTCCCATTTGGATTCCCTTTATTTCCTTGTCTTGCCTAATTGTATTGGCTAGAACTTCCAGCACTATGTTGAATAGTAAAGGTGACAGAGGACAACCTTGTCTGGTTCCAGTTCTAAGAGGAAAAGCTTTGAGTTTTACTCCATTCAGTAAAATATTGGCTGTGGGTTTGTCATAGATAGCTTCAATCAGTTTTAGAAATGTGCCACCTATGCCTATACTCTTCAGAGTTCTAATTAGAAAAGGATGCTGGATTTTATCAAATGCTTTTTCTGCATCTATTGAGAGGATCATGTGATCTTTATTTTTGCCTCTGTTAATATGGTGGATAACGTTTATAGACTTGCGTATGTTAAACCAGCCTTGCATCCCTGGGATGAAGCCTACTTGATCTTGATGAATGACTTTTTTGATGATAAGCTGTAATCTATTGGCTAGGATTTTGTTGAGAATTTTTGCGTCTATGTTCATGAGTGAGATTGGTCTGAAATTCTCCTTTTTGTTTGGGTCTTTTCCTGGTTTTGGTATCAGGGTGATGTTTGCTTCATAGAATGTGTTGGGGAAGATTCCTTCTTCCTCAATTTTCTGGAATAATTTCTGCAGTACAGGAATAAGCTCTTCCTTGAAGGTTTGATAGAATTCTGGAGTGAAGCCATCTGGACCAGGGCATTTTTTGGTTGGAAGCTTTTTTATTGTTTCTTTGATCTCAGTGATTGAAATTGGTCTGTTCAGGAGCTCTATTTCTTCCTGGCTGAGTCTAGGGAGAGGGTGTGATTCCAAATATTGATCCATTTCTTTCACATTGTCAAATTTCTGGGCATAGAGTTTCTGGTAGTATTCAGAGATGATCTCTTGTATCTCTGTGGGATCAGTTGTTATTTCCCCTTTATCATTTCTGATTGAGCTTACTAGAGATTTTACTTTTCTATTCCTCGTTAGTCTGGCCAATGGTTTATCTATTTTATTTATTTTTTCAAAAAACCAACTCCTTGATTCATTAATTTTCTGAATGATTCTTTTGTTTTCAATTTCATTGATCTCTGATTTGATTTTGGATATTTCTTTTCTTCTACTGAGTTTAGGCTTAGATTGTTCTTCTTTTTCCAATTCCATAAGATCTCTTGTGAGATTGTTGATGTGCTCTCTTTTAGTTTTTCGAATGTAGGCATCTAAAGCGATGAATTTTCCTCTCAAAACTGCTTTTGCAGTATCCCACAGGTTTTGGTAGCTTGTGTCTTCATTGTTGTTATGCTCAAGGAAGTTAATGATTTCCTGTTTTATTTCTTCCTGCACCCATCTGTTATTCAACAGAAGATTGTTTAGTTTCCATGCCTTTGGGTGGGGTCGAGCATTTTTGTTAGAGTTGAGTTCCACCTTTAGTGCCTTATGGTCTGAGAAGATACAAGGTAAAATTTCAATTCTTTTGATTCTGTTGATAATTGTTTTGTGTCCCAGGATATGATCAATTTTGGAGAATGTTCCATGGGGTGATGAGAAGAATGTATATTCTTTATCTTTGGGGTGGAGTGTTCTATATGCGTCTATCAAGCACAGTTGTTCTAGAGTCTCATTTAAGTCTCTTATATCCTTGTTTAATTTCTGTTTAGAGGATCTGTCCAGCTCTGTAAGAGGAGTGTTAAAGTCCCCTGTTATGATGGTATTATCAGATATCATATTGCTCAGACTGAGTAAGGTCTGCTTCAAGAATCTGGGAGCATTTAAATTGGGTGCATAAATATTTAGAATTGAAATGTCTTCTTGTTGTATTTTTCCCTTGACCAATATAAAGTGACCATCTTTGTCTTTTTTGACTTTAGTTGCTTTAAATCCACATGTGTCTGAAAATAAGATTGCAACTCCTCTTTTCTTCTGAATTCCATTTGCCTGAAAAATTGTCTTCCAACCCTTGACTCGGAGCTTTAATTTGTCTTTTGAAGCCAGGTGTGTTTCTTGCAGACAGCAAATGGATGGCTTGTGTTTTTTAATCCAGTCAACCAATCTATGTCTCTTCAGTGGGGAATTCAAGCCATTAACATTTATTGAGATAATTGACAAGTGTGGTAGTATTCTATTCGTCTTATTTTGTGAGAGTCCATTGCTTAGTTTTATCTTTTGCATCAGTGTGGAGGTTAGGTTCTGTCCTTTAATTTCTGAGTTCTTACTTTGCTGCTGATCCATTGTGGTGGTCAGTGTGCAGTACAGGTTGAAGTATTTCCTGTAGAGCTGGTCTTGTTGTGGCGAATTTCCTCAATGTTTGTATATCCGTAAATGATTTGATTTCTCCGTCAATTTTGAAGCTTAGCTTAGCAGGGTACAGAATTCTGGGCTGAAAATTGTTCTGTTTAAGTAGATTAAAGGTAGATGACCATTGTCTTCTTGCTTGGAAAGTTTCATTAGAGAAGTCTGCGGTCACTCTGATGGATTTTCCCCTGTAGGTCAACTGGCGCTTACTCCTGGCAGCTTGCAGAATCTTTTCTTTGGTCTTGACTTTGGACAGGTTCATCACAATGTGTCTTGGAGAAGCTCGGTTAGAGTTGAGGCGACCTGGGGTCCGATATCCCTCTGAAAGCAGTGTGTCAGAATCTTTGGTGATATTTGGGAAATTTTCTTTTATAATATTCTCTAGTATGGCTTCCATTCCTCTGGGGCATTCTTCTTCCCCTTCTGGAATTCCTATAACTCGTATGTTGGAACGCTTCATAAAGTCCCATAATTCTGACAGTGAACGTTCTGCTTTCTCTCTCTTCTTTTCTGCCTCTTTTACTATCTGAGTTATCTCAAAAACTTTGTCTTCTACCTCTGAAATTCTTTCTTGTGCATGGTCTAACCTGTTGCTGATACTTTCCATTGCATCTTTAAGTTCCCTGATTGACTGTTTCATTTCCTTCAGCTCTGCTATATCCTTTTTATATTCTTCATATCGTTCATCTCTTATTTGATTCTGTTTTTGAATTTCCTTTTGGTTATTTTCCACTTTATTAACAGTTTCCTTCATTGTTTCCATCATTTCCTTCATTGTTTTCAACATGTGTATTCTAAATTCCCTTTCTGTCATTCCTAACATTTCTGTATAGGTGGAATCCTCTGCAGTAGCTACCTCATGGTCCCTTGGCGGGGTAGTTCTGGACTGGTTCTTCATGTTGCCTGGAGTTTTCTGCTGATTCTTCCTCATGGGTGATTTCTTTTATCTGTTTACTTGCCCTAATTTTCCTTTCAATTCCTCTTGCTCTTTAAGTTCTTGTGCCTGTGGACTAAGGGTTACAGGACCAGAAGGGTGAGAAGGTTTAAGAGCAAAAAAGCGATGAAAGAAATGAGGACCGAGTGATAAGAAAAAAAGAAAAAAATGAAAAAAAAGAAAAATAGAGAAAGGAGAGTGGTTGGGTGAAAGGAATATTGACAAAAAGAAGAGAGGCACAGAAAGAGGGAGACAGAGCAATATAGGTGTACAGTAGGGTACTTTGATACAACCTTAAAAAAAAAAAAAAAAACACCTCCTGGGGGTGCCAAGTGGGGTGGTTCCCTTGAGGTCAGCAGCTCTTTGCTAACCTGATCAGACACAGTACCCCACCTCACCAAGTAGAGAGGAAAGACAAAAATGCTATAAATCAAACCAAAACAAGCAAACAGAAAACCTTACGGGATAAAATTGGCTGGAAAAACCAAATAATAGTGGTAGAAACACTAACAAAAATGAAGTTCTGATTATTGAAATAGGCAGCAATGGGAAATTATAATTAAACTAGAAAAATTGAGAAAGAAAAAGGATCTGTATGGAAAAGGTTGAACTTAAAAAACAAAACAACAATCTAGAACGTCAAAATAAACAAAAAAAACAACCAAACCAAAAAAAAGAAACCAAACCAACAAACAAAAAAAAACACACACGCAACCAAAAACAAAGCAGTATGTATATGGAAATGAATATTGTCTGGGCAACACGTGGTCTTCTGGGGTATGAGATGTTAATCACAGTTCTGATATGACTGGAGGCTGCTAGTTTCTCAAACCCTAGCAGGTAGACACCCTAAATCTCTCTTCAGCCCACTTAAAAGGCACTTTGAACTTGTTCACTTACTGAGCAGAAGCTTTCTCAGGGAAGTGCTTGTTGCTGGAATCACTGCTGAAGTGGCTATGCACTTACCCTGTGTGTCAAAACTGGTCTCCCTCTGCCCCCAGGGTTAGGGCTGCAAGGCGGCTCAGACCCCGCCCTTAGGCTACTTGGTCGCTGGGTTACCAGCTCCCACCCAATTCCAGCTCTGCGACCCTGAGGGCGGAGCTTGCCAGGGCAGATCGCTCACAATGTCTGCCTGTGACCCAGAGCCAAACTCTATTAGCTCCGTCTGGCTCAGCGGCTCAGACTGGGGCCCTAGACAAAGGCCAAAGTTCTCCGCACTCCCGCTCAGGCTCTCCCCAAGGCAGTTCAGCTGAGTGCCAAGTCCAAAGACACCAAAACAGTTCACAGGTAAGGCCTTTCTGGTTTGCAGTCTCGCTGCTACTGAACTTACAGTTGCGGGCGGGTTTAGGTGGATTGAACACACGCGACCACTTGCCGGTTTTCCACTGTTTTAGTCCTCCTCTTGGGGTCCAGAAGTCTCTCGCTGACTCCCTGTATCCTCTCAGGGGTGATGATAGGCAGATCCCACCAGCCAGAGATGCCTGGAGTCCTATATCCCCAGACTCACGGTGCCCAGATGCAAGGAAGCTGTTACTCGGCTGCCATCTTGCTCCACCCTCCTTCTCTCTTTCTTTTTTTTTTTTTCTTTTTTTTTGTGAGACAGAGTCTTACTCTATTGCCCTGGATAGAGTGCTATGGTGTCATAGCTCACAGCAACCTCAAACTCCTCAGGAGATCCACTTGCCTCAGCCTCCTGAGTACCTGGGAGTACAGGTGCCTGCCACGACAACCAGCTAGTTTTTCTTTTAATACACAGGGAGTCTTGCTCTTGCTTAGGCTGGTCTCAAACTTGTGAGCTCCAGCAATCCACCTGCCTTGGTCTTCCAGAGTGCTAGGATTACAAGTGCAAGCCACTGCACCCGGCTTAGAATTTGTGTTTCTAACAAGTTTTCCAGTGTGGCTGCCACTGCTTGTCTGGAAACCACACTCGGAGGCCCCTTCTCTGGAGTTAAGTCCGAATCACAGACTTCTTGAGGTCTGTTTGTGGCTCTGCTCTGGTAGCATGTGTCTGAGCTCAGTTGCTGGTGCTCACCTGAGGTCCCCTGCTTCTCCTTCCTTCCATCAGACTTGGCAGTTACTTTCTCACTTGGCTTTTATGAGGGTGGAAAACTTCCCCTATGTTCTAACTCTTGTTTTTTAACACTGCTGTAATACATGTGAAAAGCCAAATACGTTTATTTGTAGAAAAACTTGGGTACTGGTCACTTTACCACTTTGTTTTATCATGGACTTTACTATTGGGTAAATCTAAAATTTTAGATTTGGTTTTATTTGATACTGTGTTTACTCATTCCTCAAGGGGGTTTCTATTTTTCTTTGCGTTAAAGGCTACTATTAAAAATGAAGCAAATAATTGATACCCCCTTTTCAGGGCTTCAGGGGTTTTCTTCTTTTATAATTCAGTTTTCTGATTATTAAAAAAATTTATATTTACTATCAAAAACTTATGAAAAATAAGAAAAGTAGAAGAAAAAAATCACCCATGTTTCTACATTCAGAATAATATTTTGGTATTCGAAATTCCAATATTTTGGTATATCTCCTCTTGGACTTTTTTAAAGTAAATATTATTTATTGCCTGACATTCTTCTATACTTTGGAGAGAGGTCTGTGATCATCCTATTCCTCCCAGAGAGAAAAGCAGTGCTTCTATTTTAAATTCACGACTGTCCTAAACAGGACTTCGAGCAGCCTGGTCAGAGCTTTGGTGAACTTCCGAACTTTGCTGCTACTGAAGCCTCCTTCTCTGTCCGTCTTGCAGGAAGCAATGAAGTGATGAGGATGCTGATCTCGCGAAGCCTGCTGCAGGAGTAGCACCCACGCTGGCGTTCTCGTGTGGCCTGCAGTGTGCCTGCTGTCCGTGGTGAGGGCTGCTGCATGGGCCTTTCTGTTCCAAATGAATCATGGACTAGATTGAGGGGCTGAGCACTTCCAGCGTAGGACATGCTCTCTGTGTGCACACAGCAGAGTCCTCAGTGGAACTGGAAGAGCTGCCCTGATGGGAAGGGTCACAGGAAAACAAACTGCCTTGTTTTACTAATGCCAGGAAGGTGACAAGTGAAGATTCACCATCAAACCAAAGTCCTTTCCCGGATCCACAGTGTCTTGATTTGTCTGCATTTTGCTGGGTCCCTGGATCCTTCTTCTAAGAGCCTGGGAACTTCCACAGAAGCTCTTCTGATTATAGAGCATTATGTCCGGGGGAAAATGGCGGGAGAATCCTCTCTCGTCTGTTTCTGTTCTCTGTGGCACAGCTGAGCATGCAAAGGGTTTCTCTGGATAGCACTCCTCTGAATGTAAATCATGATAAAATGTGTATTTGGGAAACTGCTCCTGAGCTGTGATTTGGGGTTTATTTCCACTTCTGGACTACTTGAGTATCAAGGGCTGAGATTATTTGGAACTTTGAATATTTGTTGTCTTTCATTTTTAGAAGCCTGTGGTCTAGGATTGGGACGCAGATTTTCCATAACCCATCCTGATAAGTACTTTCCAAGTGCTTGTTTCCTTTTATGAATTTGCTCCTTCCTCTTTTTAAATATTTTTAATCACTATATTGACAAATAAAGTCTACCCCTTTCTGTATTGTCTCTGGGTCTACTAAACTTGGTTTTCATATTATCCTTGTAACTAAGCCTTTACGACTGTTTTTATTTTTTAATTTGATTAAACATTCAACTGGATTTTAAAGCAATAATCAAACATCTTGATCAATTTGACTTTTAAAAAGTAGGCTCCCTAAATTAGTAATAGCTTTGCCAACAACAATTGTTTATGATATATAAAAGATTTAAAGTAATATTCAAAGGTGAGGACTTTGGGGGAACCTTGTTATAAATGATTATGTTATTGTCTTTTCTCATCTCTATAGAAAAACATGTTGGTCAAGACCTCCTAGCAGCACTGATAAACTGAACAAGTTGAAACTTGCACAAGTAAATCAGAAAGGGCCCTTTCCGCTGTGTTTCTTGGAAGTGAAATAATGGACCATGACACAGCCTGTCTCAAAACTTTCCTAGTGACCTAAAAGTGACCTATACCTAGGAAGATATTTATTAATTACAAGTCAGTTTGGAGAGAAAAAAATGAAAATTCGGAATATTTAAAGAGAATCAAGAATGTCCCTTTCAGACAGAAAGAACCAGGAGCAGGAAAAATACAGGATTTGGGCGAAAGTTATCGATACTTTTGTTTAATTGTGGTTTGGGGTTGGCAGGGAGAGAAAGAAAAATTAAGTTGAATCTGGTTGGAGAGTTAGGAAAGCCACAAGTGAGGGTTTATTTGGTGAACAGTGAGAAGATGTGATGGGATGAATTCATTCCTGAGAACATTCTGGAATGCTTATGTGGGATGAAGGTGAGTGGGGAAGGACAGAAGGGAAGACATCTCTAGCCAATAGGTTCTCGAACCAGGCATGGTGGCTTCAGCCTGTAATGCCAGCTGCTTGGGAGACTGAGGCCGGAGGCTTGTTTGAGTGCTGGAGTTTGAGGCCATCCTGGGCAACATAGACCCCACCTCAAAAAAAAAAAAAAAAAACACCCTGGAAAAAACATTCTCAAATAGCCGGAGTGTGGGGCACTTTGTGCCTGAAGAGAAAGACAGCACATGTGAGGGGCTACCCATGCCACCATGGACGCCAGCCCTCCCTGGGAAGAAGGCTGCTTTCTGAAAACCTGCTTCTGAGAGGCTCCTATTCGGACTGAAAACAAAAACAGATGTTTGTCCCCTGGGTAAGATTTTGATGAAATGATAGTTATTAAAAGTGCATTTCTCACTGTTATCCTCACTTAGTATTCAGAGATTTCAGTTTCCCTGGCAAGGGATTTGACACAAGCATCAAGAACACGGCGAACTTGGAGCTCATCTCTCGCACGGCACACCTGCCTCTCTCACAAGGGAGAAAAGCAGAGCCAGTGCACACCTCCAGGAAAGCCTCTGCTGGTGCCATGTCAGAGCAGGATGCGTGGAGACCCGACACGGCTCAGGGTGGGCAGGGCTTGTGGACGGGGAGGCTGTAGACACGTGGTGGTAAGAACAAAGATGTGCCCGCTGTGTCCAGGGCACGGGCTGCCGTGTGATCACGTGTGTCATGATGACTTCAGTCATCATGGATGCTAGGTTGTCTTGACTCTAATAAGTATTTGAAATACTTCTAATAATATCACAGTTGGGGGGAAATGTAATTACTTTAATTATACATTATAATGATTATTTATAATATGTATTATAATAATATATTATGTATATAAATATATATATAGCTTTATATATATAAATATATATATATGGCTTTTTTTTTTTTGAGACACAGTCTCAAGTTGTCACCCTCAGTAGAGTACTGTGGCCTCACGGCTCACAGCAACCTTCAACTCTTGGGCTTAAGCAATTCTCTTGCCTCAACCTCCCAAGCAGCTGGGACTATAGGCACCTGTCACAATGCCCAGCTGTTTTTCTGTTGCAGTTGTCATTGTTGTTTTTAGCTGGCCCAGGTTGGATTCGAATCTGCCAGCCTCAGTGTATGTGGCTGGAGCCCTACCCACTGAGCTATGGCACTGCCTATATATAGCTTTAATTTTATATATTTACACAGAAGAATAAGTCACCTATTAAAATTTTCTCTTCATCCTTCATAGATTTGATAAATTACAAATACCCTGTTTACTTTAGTGCTTATCTGGTTATATTTTTACTTTAAAAATCCTAAGATTTCTCTAAAGCACTTTGCTGGGGATTACACATCTCTTGAAATTGAAATTGATTTGTGTTGTTAATCCCGTAGCTCCCCCTCAGCCTCTGTCAGTGCTGCTGGTAGGTTCCGAGATGGGGCCCTGGACTCAGGCCCCTACATCTGGATTTGACCTCCAGCTCTGCCACTAATTGTGTGACCTTAAGTAAAATCGCTTAAACTCTCTTTAGCTTATTTCCTCTGGTGTATAGTGGAGAAAATAAAAACCTCCTATGTCGGGCGGTGCCTGTGGCTCAGTGGGTAGGGCGCCGGCCCCATATACCGAGGGTGGCGGGTTCAAACCCGGCCCTGGCCAAACTGCAACCAAAAAATAGCTGGGCATTCTGGCGGGCGCCTGTAGTCCTAGCTACTCGGGAGGCTGAGGCAAGAGAATCGCTTAAGCCCAGGAGTTGGAGGTTGCTGTGGGCTGTGTGATGCCACGGCACTCTACCGAGGGCCATAAAGTGAGACTCTGTCTCTACAAAAAAAAAAAAAAAAAACAAAAAAACCTCCTATGTCACAGAACATTTGATGAAACAAGTGAAAGAATCCACATAAAGGGCTTGGAAAAGAGCACATTAAACAAAGCACTCAGTAAATATTACCAGCAATTAGTAAGCTCATTCATAAATGAACACAGCAAGCTGTGAGAGAATAAGTGACTTCCTCAGACACGCCAGTGTCAGACTGAAGTTGTAACACAACTCTTTCAAGAACATTTAAAACATATCAGATGGTAACTGGTCGTCCATTAGTGCTAAATACCAAATATTTTTGGTCTGCCTTTCTTTCAGGTAAATGACAGGATTGCATTGCTTTTTGCCAATTTTATAAAAACATATAATAAGCACATGAATGCATTGCTAAGCTCCCCCTCCATCTTTGAAGCGTAAGCCTCATTAGCTTCATGGCCAACAATCCTACTTGGCATTATCTAAATGTTTCTGTATACATTATTCTACCCAAAATTTGTTCTCTTTGTTGCTCAGAAGTCCTTGCTATCCCTGGGTATAACAATCAGCAAAACCCTGAGTAGACAGGGGGATCGCTGTGGAGAAGGGGGATCCAAAGAGCCTAGACAGTGTTTTTCAACCTTTTCTACCCTGTTTCCCTGAAAATAAGACAGTGTCTTATTTTAAGGTGTGCTCCCAAAGATACGCTAGGTCTTATTTTCAGGGGACGTCTTATCTTTCCTGTAATTAGGTCTTATTTTCGGAGGATGTCTTATTTTCGGGGAAACAGGGTATCTCATGGCACACTTAAACCTATGGTTAAACTTTTGAGGCACACTTAAATTATGTTGATCAAAAAAAAAGTAAAAAAATAATATGCTTCCTGCACTTTGAATTTCTTTTGAAAATAATTTAATTGATGGTTGAAAATCACTGGCCTAGAAAGTAGTGTGGGAGACCCAACCGATCAGTCCTTCCAATTGAAAAATCAAATTCTAGGTGCTTCGTGACCCGTAGCAGGGAGTGGATGAGAGGGACAGAATAATCCAGGTGACAAAATATTCTTTCATTGCTTAGATTGGAGGAAAAGTTATCTCCATAACCACTTTGTGGAGCCATCATCTGCTTTGGAAAAGAGAGGCCTGCGTTTTATTCCCAGTACAGTTGGCCCGGTGTTGGTTCATTTCTTTCCCTCTCCAGCCTTCATGTGGGCACTACTGTTTACTCAAGTTTTTATAAAGAGTTACATAAATAATACTTTAAGGCAGGTTACCCTCCTGGCCATCTCCCAGATGAAGGTCCTAAGCAACCATGACCACTGCAACAGAAAAATAGCTGGGCATTGGGTGGGTGCCTGTAGTCCCGGCTACTTGGGAGACTGAGGCAAGAGAATCGCGTAAGCCCAAGAGTTAGAGGTTGCTATGAGCTGTGACGCCACGGCACTCTACCAAGGGTGACTGTCTAAAAAAAAACCCCCCAAACCATAAAAACCTGTTCTTTCTGTCCTCCTTCCACAGACCTTCCACTATTTTCTCTGTTGACTAATTGTGCCAACCCGATTTACTCATAAATGAAAGAATTTGCTGTGTATAGATAAGCCCCTAGATTTTTCTTGCCCAATGTTACTTCCTACAATGTGATAACCAAAACTTAACAACCAGGAAAATGCCAAAGACCCAACCAGGAAAATGCCAAAGCCAGCATTTCTTGCCGAGTTGGCCAAGAGCAGCCTTGAGCAGAGCTGTTAATGTTAGGGCAACTCAACACAGGACCCAGACCCAGTCATTAGAAGGGAGGTTCTGGGAAACTACAGATGCTCAGTTTTAAGTTGGAATGCCAGATAAAACAATAATTGCCTAGGCGTTATTTGTAGTATTTATACACTAAGAAAGTACTTGTGTATTGACTTAAACCCTGGTGCCCTGTCCTGGTAACTCTACCCAGATGCAGCTCCTACCATGCTCTCTTGCCCATACTGTGAATTAAATATTCTAACATTTTCTTTCTTTTTCTTTTTTAATGTATGAATGCTCCTTTTGTTTATAAACCCATCTGAAGCCATGTGGGCACAAAGGCACAAACATATAATCCATGAACATACACAAAACATATCTAAGCATATATACTTACGTGCATATGTACACAAAATTCCAATTGATTTTACCTTACAACTCTAGCAATAAGATAACACAACTCACCAGTTTGTAAAAGACACCTTTCCTTTGACAAAACTGGAACTTGTTCACGAGGCTAAACTTTAGTTTCCCTGATAGGTAACCGATCATGCCAGGGGTTTACGGTTTTGGGGAGTTTTGAGTTTTTTTTAAAAAAACCTCTTTTACCTTTTTTTCCCTTTTAGTTTAAAATGAGTCTTTGCCATGTTTACATTTTAGCTAGAACTGGCTACAAGATCTCCAGGTAGCCTTTCAACTGCACATAGTGTAAATAATGGGTTTATCTGAATATCAGTAGAAAAAGTTAGCAAGTTTACAGTAGGCAGAAAATTAAAGAGAGAGAGCCTGAGAGACATTTTAACTTTATAGTGGCAAGTTGACCACTTGAGCTCCCTACTTTTTTTTTTTTATTGTTAGGGATTCGTTGAGGGTACAGAGAACCAGGTTACACTGATTGCATTTGTTAAGTAAAGTCCCTCTTATAATTGTGTCCTGCCCCCAAAAGGTGTGTCACACGTGACCCCCACCCTCCCCTCCTTCCCTCTCTCTGCTTCCCTGACCACCATGTACGAGGTCATCAATTATCCTCATATCCATTCTAACATTTTCTTAAAAGTTTCTCTGGTCCTAGGGTCTAGGAGATAGGGAAGTCCTTGAAAGAGCAATGAATGCATGTGATGTGTCTTTCCTGCTTTATCTTTCTCCTAGAACTTACCACTAGCTGACTTACTAGTGTGGAATGTTAGTACCTTGGAGACGTGCTTCTTTCCCTCTGCTTCCTCAGCATCTAAAGTGATGCTTCTTACAGGGGAAATACTCAACACAGATTTACTAGGGTGAGTAAATAAATTTCTAACCCAAGCCTTTGAAAACTTCTAGTCTGCCTATTCTAGAAACAGTCTCTTTTTATTTATGACATTGCAGAAGTCACAAAAGACATTGTTCAAAGCTGAAGCAGTCGGAACCTTCAGTGTAAAACTAAGAATCGCGATGATCTATATCAGAACTAGATAAAAATACAGATTCTCCGAGACTCATGATGGGGTTATATCCCAATAAACATAGTATAAATTGAAAGTATCATTAAGTAGAAATGCATTTAATACACTTAAGCTGCTGAGCATAGCTTAGCCTCACCTACCTTACACATTCTCAAACGCTTACATTTGCCAACAGTTGGGCAAAATCATCTGGCAAGTATGCTGTGGAGCAGTGGTTCTCAACCTTCCTAATGCCGCAGCCCTTTAATACAGTTCCTGTGGGTCGCGACCCACAGGTTGAGAACCGCTCCTGTAGAGTATGGAGTATCGGTTTACTCTTGTGACCACGTTTCAATTTTTTGACAGTTGTTTTACAAACCAATGTATGGTTTTTCCGGGAAAATGTTCAATGTGAACTGAAGCAGAATGTGGATTCTGGTGAATTTTGTCGATTTTTGTTTTAAATATTTGAGGCCCAGTTATTAAGTACATGCAAGCTTTGAAATTTTATGTCACGCTAGTGAACTGAACCTTTTCTTACTGGGAAGGGTATCCTTTTACTGGGAAGTAAAAATAGGGTTTCCTATTACTGGGAAGGGACTCCAGTAATGCTTCTTATCTTAAAGCAGACTTTATCTATTATCATAACTACTATAATGTTTTGTTAGTATTTGCATGCCATATCTTTGTCCATATTTTAATTTTGAGCCTTTATGTATTTAATAAACAACACATAGATTAAAAAGACCTGATCCAACAATGTTACCCATTAAACAGAAAATTTAGTCCACATTTTTTTTATTATTACGGTTCATTTCACATTAACATGAAAGCAAAACCATTAGGTTTCTGTGGGGGCCAGGCAGGAGGTGGCAGGGCCCCCCACAGCCTGGGGAAGTGTTGAGAGAATAACCCCCCCAACCCTCAAGCCACGTCTCCTCCTAGATTAACATTCTTTTCACCTGCCAGAAGTCAAGTAGCTGCTACTACTTTCCTTATTACAGCTTTTCCTCCTTACTGTTAATCCTTACCCCAGGCGTCAAGACTTACCTTGTTAAGGATACTTTATAAATACAGCTGCTTCCATAGTTCCGGGCGGGCTGGCTGCAGCCAGCAGCTGGTCGGCCCTCCGCTTTCCCATCCTAGCTGTCCTCTCCTGTGTCTTGCGGACTTGTGTCTTTCCTCATTTCCCCACCATTTCCACTCAGGAGTTTTCTCCTTCCTCCCACCGGTTGCTGAGAGGTGGAGCCTGACCAGGCACCTGAGTTCAAACAGGGGATTCTCCACCATTCTCCCTCTGCTTCAAACAGGGACCAGCGTCCGGGCAAGTGAAACTAAGCAGGTAAGGAAATTCCCCATGAGAAGAAAAAAGGGAAACTGCGCAGTTGGTGAGCATTTTTTATCACAGTCAGGAGTCTTTTCTTTCTAATTTCCCACCATTTCCACTCAGGTTCTCTCTCCCCCTCTGTGCTGGGTCTCTGGAGTTTACAATGTTTGCATTTATTAGATAAGGTCCCTGTTGTAACTGTCCCCGGGAGGTGTGCCATGTACCCTCACATTGGGGTCACACTAAGCCCCCCTTCTTCTCCATGGTTCTCCACCTTCCTCCAGCTTGAACTGAAATGAGTTTTTCTTTGTGTGGGTGTGTATTAGTTCATCTACTGGCTTCATGTTGGTATTGAGGACACTGGATATTTGCTTTTCTATTCTTATGATACTTTACTAAAGAGAATGTTCTGCAACTCTATCCAGGTTAATACAAAAGATGTAAACTCACCATCTTTCTCTCTCTCTTTTTCTTTTTTTTTGGAAACTCAGTCTCACTCTGTCTCCCTGGATAGAGTGCCCTGTGTCACAGCTCACCACAACCTCAAACTCCTGGGCTGAAGTGCTTCTTTTGCCTCAGCCTCCCAAGTAGCTGGGCCTACCCAGCATGTGCCACCACACCTGGATAGTTTTTCTATTTTTGGTAGAGACAGGGTCTTGCTCAAATTGGTCTTAAACTTGTGAGCTCAAGCAATCCGCCCATCTCGGCCTCCTACCCCGTTTCCCCGAAAATAAGACAGCCTCAAAAAATAAGACCTACTTACAGGAAAGATAAGATGCCCCCTGAAAATAAGACCTAGCGCATCTTTGGGAGCACACCTTAAAATAAGACACTGTCTTATTTTCGGGGAAACAGGGTAGAATGCTAGGATTACAGATCTGAGCCGCCTCGCCCAGCCTACAACTTTGAGCTTTCATCTGAGATTATTTTCTTTCTATCTGAAGTTTATCTTGTCAAACTTCCTTTGGTGATTTTCTGTTGATGGCAAATTTTCTTTTTGTTTATCTGCTATGTGGTTTTACCTTTATTACTAGACTTTCTCATCTATTCTTTCTATATTTCTTCCACTTTGTATTTTCTGTATCTTTAAGTTTCTATACTTTATTGTAGAGAGTTGGTTCAATCTAACTGATGAATTCTTTTTTTCATGTATGTTCTGTTTACTCCATCGATTGAATTTTTAATTTCCGTGAATTTTTATTCATTTCCATGAGCTGTATTTGGTTCTCTTTTACTATCAATTGTTCTTTCTTTGTCGTTTCTTTATTGCTTATTAGTTTTGCTTAATTCTTTTATCCCTTTAACAATTCTAAGTCACTTAATATACTTTGTGAGATTATTCAATTATCTGAAATTATTGGTCTAATTCTGCTTTAAGTCTGGTGACTCCTTTTCATGTTAGATTGTTTTCTCATGTATTTTGTAACGTTTATTTTATTTTTTTTGAGACAGAGTCTTCACTTTGTCGCCCTTGGAAGAGTGCCCCGGAGTCATAGCTCACAGCAACCTCAAATTCTTGGGCTCAAGTGATTCTCTTGCTTCAGCCTCCAGAGTAGCTGGGGCTACAGGCACCTGCCACCATGCCCAGCTATTTTTAGAGAGAGTCTCACTCTTGCTCAGCCTAAACCTGTGAGCTCAGGCAATCCACCTGCCTCAGCCTCTCAGAATGCTAGGATTATAGTGTGAGCCACTGCACCCAGCCTGTTTTGCACTTTTAGTTGTTAGCTCATTTTCAGGGGATTTCATCTGTAAAATCCTGAGCATACTGAGAACATGTTGTATCAGGTGCCCCAGGCATATTACTGACCTACGACTAATTTTATGTTCATTTCTTTAACACTTCCCTAATTCTTTTAGGGCAGTGGTTCTCAACCTTCCCAATACCTCAAACCTTTAATACAGTTAAAAGGGGTCACAACCCACACGTTGAGAACCGCTGTTTTAGAGGGAATCGAACACTTTTTCTGATGATAAATATTCATTATATGGGATTTTATAATATATTTAACTTACCATACATGGGGTTTATACCATTCATATAACTGTATTATAACATGGTTACTTTTTAATGCTTTTGTCACAAATACTAGTTTAAATTCTTTGAGGGCAGGAAAACACGCCTTATCAAACTTTGTATCCCAAAGTTGAGTATATTGCTTTACAGGCATAAAATGGCTATTGTATGAATGTCAAAACAGACTACTCTTGTTTTTAATTTTTGAGACCAAGTCTTACTTTGTTGCCCTGTGTAGAGTGCCATAATGTCATAGCTCACCTCAAACTCGTGGGCTGAAGTGATCCTCCTGCTTCAGCTTCCCAAGGAGCTGGACCTGCCACAATACCAGGCTATTTTTTACAGACAGGGTTGGTCTCCTCTTGCTCAGGCTGGTCTAGAACTGGTGAGCTCAAGCAGTCCACCAACCTGGGCCTCCCAGAGCGCTAGGCTTACAGGTGTGAGCCACCATGCTTGGCCAAACAGACTACTCTTTGTTTTGAACATATTTCCATCATTGTAGACATCACAATGTCATGCATTTTTTAAACCCATCACACTCTTAGGGGATGCACCTATATTTTATTCATCTGTGCTTTCCCATGCTTAAAAGCAATTCATGGCATATATTAGGCAGGAGCTCAAAAAAATGTATTAGACTAGGAAAAAAATTATCAAAGGATTTCTCTAAGGTTATTGAATCAGCAGATTGAGAAGTCAGTAACAGAAATTGAGACCTCAGACTCCTGGTTCAAGAGGCTTTCCTCTTTTTATTTTTATTTTTTTCCCCTCTTGCCACCTTTTATTACTTTGATAATTCAGATGACCATTGCACATGACCTTTTATCTTTATTGGATTTACCAGATACTTGCCTGTTCTTGTGGCTTTCTTTTCTTTTTCTTTCTTTCTTTTTTTTTTTTTTTTTTAGAGACAGAGTCTCACTTTATCACCCTTGGTAGATGTGGCTTTCTTTTTTGAAAGAGAAATTGTTTTTCTTTCTTTAAGCCACTCAATTAATTTTCAAAGAAAACTGCTTTCAGATCTTCATTTACATTGGCACATTTGAGAGCCCTAACCAAATCCTGTAATTATACAGCAATTAACTATTTGTAGAAGTCTACCCATTTGGTCTTACTTAATTAGCTTTCTAAGTTAATGTGGTAGCAGATTCTCTAATACCAGCATTGTTCTGAACTTTGAATCGATTGCTTAATTGTTTTTATTGCAAAGGAAATAGTTTTCTCTTTTTGAAATTTCTTTTATCATACCTTGTGGATTGTTTTATTAGAATTATCGGAGTTAAGGATGGTCACAGGGAATATTAAGAACATCTAATCCCAACCTGTCAAACAACCTCTCCATGACTCTTACATCTGGCTCTGCTTGTGGAAATGGTCTCAGTCACCCCTCCCCCCTCCTTTCTGTTACTCACTAATCTCAGTCCCAGTGTGTGACCATTTGACTTCCTCTCTCTTGTCTGACACCACCGTCATCCTTTAGGATTGGGACCCATGTCCAGTTTCACTTGTTTGATTCTCCCTGTTTTGTTTTTTTTCCCCATTCACTGCTTCTTCCCTCTCTGTGAAATAACCACCTGTTTCTATGCAGAAGGATGCTCTGCATCCAGGCCAGGTGCTCACACACTCAGGGCACACTGGGTGGACTCCCAGACTCCCCCTTGAGGGGAAAATCATACATCTTTTTCTGTAGGAAATGTGTGCACTTGTCATGGTGTGGGGAGAAAGGCCGGGTTAGGGACACAAAGATGCTTCAAATATGGTTCCTGCCATCAAAGAACTTGTTGGTTTCATTTGTCATCGCTAAGTCTGAGCTCCTCAGGCTGGGCTTGGAGCCAGCTCTCAGGTCCTAGGAGAGGCCTTCTTTTGCCTCGGGGTGTGAAAGCTGTAACTGTGGGCCGCCTGCCTCTGCCTTCTACACAGGGCCACTCTGGCGGGAGAGGCCTGCGGGGAAGTGTGTACAGGGTAGAAGATCCTGGGTTCCAGAAGAAACCTCCCCGGAGCTGAGCTGTCCCTGTGCTCTCACCACCCTCTCCAACCTGCCCAGGGCTCCTGTCCCATCTCGATCAGTCCTATCATCCCGACTAGAGCAAGCTCTCCCATCCCAGGCTTTCAGAACCACCTTCTTTACCTTTGAAAAGGACTCTTAGCTCTTTAAATGAGGAGTGTCCATCTATTGGTAGTGTCAGCACTGGAAAAGATTGGATTTTTCTCCCATCTAGTGCATGCAAGTTATTTTTAAATTTGTTTTATAATTTATCTACAGACAAATCAGACCCATAGCCAGTGCTATTCCAATGCCATTAATTCTTTGGCAGGTCCCTTGGTAGTACAGATAAACCTGCACTCAGCCCCTTTTGCGTGGGAGTTTCTAGGTATCAGATTCCATACATAACTGGGCATGTGAATCTAATAAGCCTGACCTTGAAAATGCACCAGAAGAGAGGCTGCTGTTTCCTTTTGTGCCCAGCAGGTGCATTGACCTTAGCGTGGGAGAGTGCAGTGTTCCTTAGTCTGGTAGCCACTTGTATGGCTCAGTCCGTTTCTCCTGCGAAGAGTCTCCGGTAGCAATTGTTCTGTCAGTGTTCCAACGAGAAAGGACAGCACGAAACAGTTTAGGACCGCCTGTGGCATCTTGTTAGTATATTAAAGTTATGTATGGAAATAATTTTACGTCAAATAGTTTATAAGGCTCGTAGTGAAAAACTGTAGCCTGCCTTCCCATCCTGCTTGATTCTTTTCTGCAAAGTCATTTTCGAAGCATTCATCTGTTTTTTTTTTTCTAGTTATTATCTCCAGATTTCAAAATCACATTCTTCCACTCCTATACTGATTTTCAATTTTAGGTAAATTTATTAATCCCTTGATATGGAAAATTAGAATTTACGGCTCTCCCACCTCTTCTGCTGGCCCACCAGCCTTCTCCCTGCCTATCCTCCCGTACTGTTATATCACGATTTTTGGTCCAATTAATGTTGGATGTTTATATTAACATAATGTTTATAGCCTCCTAGGGTTCTATAATCTCGTACAAAATTTTATTTTCTAAAATCTTGAATATTTTCTTGTTGGACATTTGGGGTACTAGTTAAGCCAGAATTGGTAAGTATTTGTCTATTTTCTAGACTTTGAGATAATATATTTTCATCCCGAAATGTAGTCATTGTATATTAGTCATAATGCTAATACTAAACAATGCTAATGATATTAGATAAAATGCAAACAGTTTGATATCAATGCAAATGCTAATATAATAATTGGTACCCATAGGCTGATTTTTTGGAATTTGTTTATAATTGAGACGTCATAATTATACAAGTTGATGGGCTACAATGTAATGTTTCAATACATGTATATGTAGCATGATGATCAAATCAGAGTAGCTTGCCCATCCATAACCTCAAACATTTACCATTTCTTTTTTTTTATTTTTTTTTTTTGTAGAGACAGAGTCTCACTTTATGGCCCTCGGTAGAGTGCCGTGGCATCACACAGCTCACAGCAACCTCCAACTCCTGGGCTTAAGCGATTCTCTTGCCTCAGCCTCCCGAGTAGCTGGGACTACAGGCGCCCGCCACAATGCCCGGCTATTTTTTGGTTGCAGTTTGGCTGGGGTTGGGTTTGAACCTGTCACTCTCGGTATATGGGGCCGGCGCCTTACTGATTGAGCCACAGGCGCCGCCCACATTTACCATTTCTTTGTAGGTATAATATTCATTCAAGATCCTGTTTGCTAGCCATCTTTTTTTTTTTTATTAAATCATAGCTGTGTACATTGATATGATCGCCATCTTTTTTTTTTTTTTTTTTTGAGACAGTCTTATTTTGTCACCCTTGATAAAGTGCTGTGGCGTTATAGCTCACAGCAACCTCAAACTCTTGGGCTCAAGTGATTCTCTTGCTTCAGCCTCCTGAGTAGCTGAGACTACAGGCACCTGTCACAGCACCCGGCTATTTTAAAAGATGGGGTCTTGCTCTTCCTCAGGGTAGTCTTGATCCTGTGACCTCAGGCAATCCACCCTCCTCGGCCTTCCAGGGTGTTAGGATTGCAGGCTCAGCCATTGCATTTTCCAGCCATCTTGAAATATACAATACTATTAGCTATAGTTACCCCACTCTGAACTTAGCTCTTCTTACCCACCTCTCTCCCTCTGGTCCCCTTCTTCCCTCCTCTCCCCAGCCTCTTCTACCCTTTCCTTCTTTGACACCATTTTTTTTTTTATTCCAGGTACGCGTGCAATCGTGCAGCTTTTCTCTCCCTGTCCCCGGATTATTTCACTTAAACAAAATGCCCTCCCAGTTCATCCATGTTAACGTAAATGACAGAATTTCATTTTTTTTAAATAGCTGAATAGTACTCTGTAATGTGTCTGTGCCCCTTTTTCATCATCCGTTCATTTATTGAGGGATATTCAGGTTGTTTCTACCTTGTGGTTTTTCTGAAAAGTGCCGCGTTAGACACCAAAGTATGAAGAGCTCTCAGACATGCTGGTTTTGTTTCTTCTGCTTGTATACCAGGAAGTGGAATTGGCTGGAACATATGGTAGTTTTATTTTTAGGTTTTTAAAAAAACTTCCGGGATGGTGCCTGCGGCTCAAAGGAGTAGGGCTCCGGCCCCCGTATACTGGAGGTGGTGGGTTCAAACCTGGCCCCGGCCAGAAACTGCAAACAAACAAACAAACAAAACCCCCAACTTCTGTACCGTTTTCTTTAGTGGTTGTACTAATTTACATTCCCACCCACATTGTATATGTTCCTCTTTCTCCACATCCTCACCAGCATTTATTTTCTGCCTTCTTGATGATATCCGTTGTAACTGGAGGGAGGCGATATCTCGTTGTGGTTTTGATTTGCATTTCCCTGACATTAGTCATGCGGAACATTTTGTGACGTACTTGCTGGCCATCTGTATGCCTACCTTAGAGGCATATTAATTTATCTCTTTTGCCCATCTTTAGATTATTTGGATTTTTGCTAATTGAGTTCTTTGAATTCCTTATATTAATATATTCTTTTATTGAGAACATGTATTACCACATGGTTTATTTCTGCCTTGGTGCTTACTATGGGGGGGTTTTACATAAATAGATATCAAAGATAAATGTAAGCATGCCTTTTGAAGCTTTGGTTTACATTTTTGCTTATGTATTCTGAATATTACCCTCCTTGTCAAATGAGAAGTTTACAAACACTTTCTCCTACTCCGTAAGTTGTCTCTTCGCTCTGCTGATTGTTTCCTTTCTGGGCAGAAACTTTTTAGTTTGATGTAATTTTATTTGTCTACTTTTGCTTTTGTTGTCTGTGCTTTGAAGTCTTATCCAAAAAATCCTTGTTCAGTCCATCGTCAGCAAGTGTTTCTCTGTTTTCTTCTCGCAGTATCATAGTTTCGGGTCTTGCTTTTAGGCTTTTATTCATTTTAAGATGATTTTTGTATATCCTGAGAGATGAGGGTCAGTTTTATTCTTCTGCATGTAGATAATCCAGTTTTCCCAGTGCTATTTATTAAAGATCCTGTTTTCCCCAGTGGGTGTTCTTGGCACCTTTGTCAAAAATCAGTTGGCTATAAGTGGGTTTATTTCTGGACTCTTGATCTGTTCCATTGGTGTCTGTTTTATGCCAGTACCATGCTATTTTGGTTACTGTAGATTTATTTATTTGTTTATTTATTTATAGGGTTTTGATTTGTCACTCAGGCTGGAGTGCAGTGGTGTGATCATAGTTTACTGCAGCCTGGAAGTCCTGGGCTCAAGCGATCTTCTTTCTTTAACCTTCCGAGTAACTGGTACTACAGATGTGTGACACCAGGCCTGGATAAGTTTTTTTTTTTTTTTAAAAGACATGGGAGTCTCATTAACATTACCCAGGCTGGTCTCAAATTCCTGGGCTCAAGGGATCCTCCTGCCTAAGCCTCCTAAAGTGCTGGGATATAGCTGTGAACCACTATACCTGGCCTACATTTAAAATGTATTTTCCAGTCAGGTAGTGTGATACATCTGACTTTGTTCTTTTTGCTCAAGGGTGCTTTTGCTATTTCACATCTTAAGAATTTTAGGATTCTCTTTTCTATTTCTGTGGAAAATGTTATTGGCATTTTGATAGAGATTGCATTGACTCTGTAGATGGCTTTGGGCAGTATGGACATTTTAACCATATTAATTCCTCCAATCCACCAGCCTGGGATTTCTTTCCATTTATTTTTGTATTTAACTTCCTTCATCAGTGTTTTATAGTTTTCATCATCGAGATCTTTAACTTCCTTGGTTAAATTTGTTCCTATTTATTTTATTTTTATAGCAGTTGTAAATGGGATTTATTTCTGTATTTCTTTTTAAGTTAGTTCACTATTGGTGTATAGAAATGCTACTGACTGTAGCATTGATTTTGTTGATTTTGTATCTTGCAATTTTACTGAATTTAGTTTTTTTTTGTTTTTTTTTTGTGTGTGTGTGTGTGTGGAGGCTTTAGGGTTTTCTGTGTATATGATTATGGTGTCTGCAACCAGGAATAATTTAACTTCTTCTTTTCCAATTTGGATGCCTTTTATCTCTTTCTCTTAATTAACAGTGCTGGCTAGAACTTCTAGCACTATATTTTTTAAAAGTGGCAAGAGTGGCATCTTGGTCTTGTTTCAGATTTAGCAGACAAGCTTGCAACTTTTTCTTGTTCAGTAATGAGTTAGGTGTAGGTTTGTCTTCTGTGGCCTTTATTGGGTTGAGATATAGTCCTTCTATACCTAATTTATTGAGAGTTTTTATCATGAAAGGATGTTGAATTTCATCAAATGTTTTCTGCATCTATTCAAATGATCATTTGGTATTTCTCCTTTTTTTGAGACAGAGTCTTGCTTTGTCATCTGGGGTAGAGTGCAGTAACATCATCATAACTCACAGCCTACAACTCCTGGGCTGAAGTGATCCTCCTGCCTTGGCCTCTTAAGTAGCTGGGATAGTAGGCATGTGCCATGCTTCATAGCTAATTTTTCCTATTTTAAGTAGAGATGGGGTCTCGCTGTCGCTCAGGCTGGTCTTGAACTCCTGACCTCAATCAATCCTCTTGCCTTGGCCTCCCAGAGTTCCAGCATTATAGGTGTGAGCGGAGCTCTGCCTGTCCTTGATTTTGTTAATGTGATGTATTATATTTATTGACTTGTGTATGTTGAACCATTCTTGTTTTGCTGGGATCAACCCCACTTGGTCATGGTGACTAATCTTTTTAATGTGTTGTTGGATTTGATGTGCCAGTATTTTGTCAAAAATTTCTGCATCTATATTCATCAAGGACACAAGGCTTGTAGTTTCTTTTTTATTGTATCCTTGTCTGGTTTTACTATGAAGGTAACGCTGGCCTTGTAGCATGAGTTTGGAAGTATTCTTTCCTCTTCAGTTTTTTGGAAGAGTTGAGAGAATTTGTTCTTTAAATATTTGGCAGAATTCAGCAGTGACGTCATTAGGTTCTCGACTTTACTTCGGTGAGATGATTGCTTCCATCTTGTTACTCATTATTGGCCTGTCCAGATTTTCTATTTCTTTATAATTTGGTCTTTGTACATTGCATGTGTACTGACATTTATCCATTTCTTCTAAATTTTCTAGTTGATAGTAGTTTCTTATGATCTTTTAGATCTTTTATATCTCTGTAGTATCCATTGCCTTCTTTCTTTCCTTCCTTCCTTCCTTCTTTCCTTCCTCACTTGTTCACCTTTGGTAGAGTGCTGTGGCATCACAGCTCACAGCAACTTCAAACTCTTGGGCTGAAACGATTCTCTTGTCTCAGCCTCTCAAGTAGCTGGGACTACAAACCTTTGCCACAATGCCCAGCTATTTTTAGAGGCAGGATCTTGCTCTTGTGCTCAGACTGGTCCTGGACCTGTGAGCTCAGGCAATCCACGGGCCTCGGCCTCCCAGAGTGCTAGGATTACAGGTGTGAGCCACTGTGCCCGGCCCTGTCTACTCCTTTTTCATTTCTTTATTTAAATATTATCTCTTTTTCAGTCTAGCAAAAAGTCTGTTAATTTTGTTTATTGTTTGTACAAACCAACTCTTGGTTTCACTAATCTTTTTGTATTCCTCTTGATCTCTATTTATTTATTTCTACACTGATCTTTGTTATTTCTTTCCTTTTATTAATTTTGGGTTTAGTTCTTGTTTTTCTAGTTCTGTAAAAGGTAAAAAGACTAGTTCTTTGTCCATAAAAGAAAACTAAAGTCCAATTTGGTAAATTGGACTTCATCAAAATGATAAGATCCCTCTTTGCAAAAGACCCTGTTGTAAGGATGAAATAGAGCTATAGAGCTATAGAGCAGGAGAGAAAGTATTTGTATTGATGTAAAATGATAAGTTGTTCATTTGAGGTCTTTCTAAAACAATGCCTAAAGTATTACGTAAAATATAATTAATAATATAACTGCAAATACTAACATAATAATAGTACTGATAATGTTAATTATTCTTAATACTAATATTAAAAATAAATATTAGGAGAGGAATGCTACAAAATGGAAACCCTCGGTTATCTAGTTTAAGTTGAGTTTCTGTCCTGGCATAGTAAGGACAGTATAAAAAGTTGGAATAGGCTTTGGGCAGGTAGCCAGTCTTAAAATAGATCACAGACTTAAATATAAAACTTAAATAAATATAACACTTAATATAAAACATAAAAATATAAAACTTTTATTATTGGGAGACAGTCTCATTCTGTAGCTCTAGGTGGAGTACTGGGGCATCACAGCTCACAGCAACCTCAAACTCCTGGGCATAAGTGAGCCTCTTGCCTCAACCTCCTGAGTTGTTTATTGTTTGTACAAACCAACTCTTGGTTTCACTAATCTTTTTGTATTCCTCTTGATCTCTTTTTTTTTTTTCTACACTGATCTTTGTTATTTCTTTCCTTTTATTAATTTTGGGTTTAGTTCTTGTTTTTCTAGTTCCGTAAAAGGTAAAAAGACTAGTTCTTTGTCCATAAAAGAAAACTAAAGTCCAATTTTGCCCATCACGATACCCAGCTAGTTTTTCTATTTTAATAGAGATGGGATCTCGCTTTTGCTCATGTTGGTCTGGAACTCTTGAGCTCAAGCCATCCACCCACCTCAGCCTCCCAGAGTGCTAGAATTATAGGCATGAGCCCTCCTGCCTAGCTAAAAATATATAAAACTTTTTAGAAAAAAAAATAGAAGATAATCTTTAAGACCTAAGGTTAGGGAAAGAGTTCTGAAACATAACACCAAAGACATTGTCCATAAAAGAAAACTGCAGTCCAATTTGGTAAATTGGACTTCATCAAAATAATAATATTTTGCTTTGCAAAAGATCCTGTTACAAGGATGGAATGGTGAACTATAGAGCAGGAGAGAAAGTGTTTGTAACTACACATCCAGCTAACAACCAGTGTCTGGATTATGCGGTGAACTCTCAAACTTAAAATAAGAAACAATTCAATTAGAACATGGGTAAAAGACATACAAAGACATTTCTCAGTAGAGGCTATGCTTATGGTAAATACACACATCAAGCCATGTTCAATATCACAGTCCTTAGGGATGTGCACACAGAAGCTATAACAAGACATCACTACACACTTACAACAATGACTAAAATAAAAAGCAGAGTGAAAATACCCAATGCTGGCCAGGATGTAGAGAAACTGGATCACTCACACATTGCTGGCAGGAATGTCATTGGAAAACATTTTGGCACTTTCCAGTAAAACTAAAATGAACTACAGTATGATCTAGTAATTGCTCTTTGGGGCATTTATGTCAGAGAAATGAAGACTTATGGTCTACAAATATGTCTACCTGAGTATTTTGTCTATAATAATCCAAAACTGAAAACCTATCTTTTAACGGGTGAATGGCTGAACCATACCATGGAATAGGAATCAGCAGAAAAGGAACAAACTAGGATATACCCAACAGCCTGGGTGAATCTTCAGAGAACTACACTGAGTGAAAGAAGCCAATTCCAAAGGGTTACCATACTGGATGATTCGATTTATAGAACATTCTTGAAATGACAAAATTATACAATTAGAGAATAGTGGTTGCCAGAGGCAAGGGTGAGGTCGGGGGGAAGACACTAGGTGTGGCTATAAAAGTACAAACAAGATCCCTGTGGTGTGGATTTCACATTTGCTCTGTGTCTTGACTGTATCAATGTCATATCCTGATTGTGATATTGTCAGACTACAGTCTTGCAAGATATTGCCATTGGCAGAAACTAAGTAAAGGGTACGAGAAAGATCTGTGTTCTTTCTTACGACAGCATGTGAATCTTTAATACCTTACAACGTAAAGTTTAATCAGAAGAATACATTTTTGGTGATATAGGGAGTTACCAAGGAATGATGAAAAATATTCACTGGGAAAATAATGAAAATTCAAATATAGAAAGCAAAAATTTACAAAATTTGAAGGAGAAATTGATGTATCCAACAATAATAGTTGGAGATTTTAATACATTGCCCCCCTAAACTGAGATATGCAGCACAAATCGTACTGTGTCAGGCTTTGGCTCAAAACACTCCAATGGCTTCTCAGTTATTCAGAGCAAAAGTGCAGGACCTCTTTCTGCTCTCTGAGGCTACAACAAGCTCAACTGCCTCATTAGCCCCTCTGTTCTAATCAGCCTCCTGGTGGGTACTGGAGCCTCATCCTGCTCCTACTTCTGCGGCTTCCTCAAACTCTGTTCAGCCTCACAGGTAATCCTGCCTCGGGGCCTTGTACCCTGCAGTTAGATCTGCCTGACAAGTTTCCTCCTGGTATGAAAGGCTCACTCCCACACTTCTTAAAGGTACCTACTCATCATCTTTTGATGCGTTCTGTGGCCATTCCACCTAAGTGTTTTTTACACATACACACTCCTTCCTTTCATGTTTTAAAGAAGTCTTTCCTCACAGTATGCTTCACCAGATAACCCAGTGTAAGTTTTACAACTTTAATCTTCTGATAAGTTGTCTGCCACACTGGCATGGTAAGGTCCACAGCAGCAGATTTGTTATCAGCTATTTTCTTCCCCATTGTTGTATTCCAGTAGTTGGAACAGTGCTTGGAATATAGCAGGTTTTCAACGAATAGACATTAACTTAATGAAATGAATAAAACTTAAAATATGGCTTTGCTTAGAGAGGAAAAGTTTCTCCTTTTTTTCTTCTCCTAGAATAGGGATATTGAACATTTAAGTATCTTGTGCTTAAGTGAAATGATCCAATATAATGTCATGAATTTGGTGAAATGATTCTAAAATTCATCTGGATTAATAAATGAGTCATCAGAGACATTCTTGAAGTCAAAGAACAAAGATAGGGATTTTAGCTACGTAATGTACATTTGTTACATAGTTTAAGAATATTCAGACATAGAAGACAAAACAATTAGGAAGGATACGACTTGTAAGATGTAGGCTGGGTGAGGTGGCTCACGCCTGTAATCCTAGTACTCTGGGAGGCCAAGGCAGGTAGGTTGCTTGAGCTCATGAGTTCGAGGCCAGCTTGAGCAAAAAAATGAGACCCTGTCTCTACTAAAAAAAAAAAAAAAAAAAAAAGTGAGGCAAGAGGATTGCTTGAGCCAAGAGTTTGACGTTGCTGTGAGCTATGATGCCACCGTACTTTACCCAGGGCAACAGCTTGAGACTCTAAAAAAAGGACATGTAAGATGTGTTAAGCATAGATAAATTAGTCACCTGTGAGATAAGTTTGATAAAGTAGTGTAGAGCCTATGTACATAAACAGAGAAAAGGGTGGAAGGACCAAATGTACATACACTCATATTCATAGCACCTACTCACAGCCCTTCAGACATAGTCAACTTTTATTTTGAAGGCAAAAGATATTGATAATGACAGGTTTCCATGGAGCCTGAAAGGTGTTAGTGAAGAGAGTGGCTGTTTAGGGCTTAGGGTTTATTGGTTCTTTTTACAAGCACAGAGCACCCATCCACTCCTTGATAAATGTGTGTGTATATGTGTGTATGTGTGTATGATACCTGAGAACATTCAAAGCATTGCCCAGACTGGAAACCTACTGCTTGGGGTAGACTTAGGAGCTTACCCATTCTGGGTCAGAGGAGCAGAGAAAGGAGAAGGCAGAGTCATTTCTTACTAAGGTCTGAGTCTTAGCAAAGCAGGGCTGCGTGAGGTGAAGGAAATAATTTCTGACAAGGAAGGAGGTTTATTTTTCAAATAGCTGAACACAGTGTGAAGCCAGAGTGAGGCTGATAAACTGGGGATGATGAGGGGGCTGGATACCTGGAGACTTAAGGGCTGGTGAAGAGCAGGCTGAGAGAGATGGTGGCAAAAATAATGGTCAGAAAGGCGAATGTTAGAATTGCATGTCTTGGATGTGGACCATGATGGTTGGCGAGGTTGGTACATGAGTCTATAAAATGGTAGGCAAAGCCTGGTAGGAAGACGCCTGGTATTTAAAAGTCATTGTCTGGGAAGTAGATGTCACTCAGAAGACTGCGTCTGCTGCTGAAATGGTCTGGGAGAGTATCCCAGAGCTTTCCAAGCTGGGATGGCAGTGCCTGTCGTCATCTACCGTGAAGTTCAATTAAGCAACGACAAGGAGAGGCTAGCAGTGAAGCACGGTGCCTACAAATTATGGATAACAGCAACTGGGAAAGAAGGGCCAAGACATGCCCTGAAGTAATGTTGTACATTTAGAAAATTACAGTAAAGGTCAAATTCCATTAGTGGAGTAGATTTTTAAAGGAGTATTTCCTCAAATATATTTCAGTAGTGACACCAAAAGTGGAAAGAAGGTTTAAAAAGCAAGGATAAAAGCGAGTGAGAACAAAAACTTGCAATTATTCACTTACAAAAAGCTACATGCTTCCTGAACATCCATCCGTTCAGTGGTACGGACAGAAGAATGGAAGATCAGGATACCGTCAAGAATTGCCTCTAGGAAAACACAGCCTTATCCAAACTGGGGCTAACACAGTCACTGCGCCTGGTAAGGTGGTTAGCCTACTGTTGGAGCTGGAGGGCAATTTTTATTCTCTTTTCAATTTCAGGTTGGTTTACTGTAAAGAGAAGAGTTTAATTTTCTTTGAAGTCTGCCTGTGGTTTACGTACAGATCCTGCTGTGAGAATTTTAAACGGAGCTCTCTCTTCCACCCAAGAAGGAGCCTCTAAGGGTGCTGCCCTGCTGGCAGGCTGAAAGGGCCACCCCAACCACTCACTTGCGTTTGCCTGGGCTGGACAGGTTCTAAATTAGACGTCTGGATGAGACACCCCTCCATTTCCACTGCCTCCACCCTCTCAGGTGAGGGACTGGGGAAAGGGACGCTGTAGGCAAGCAGTTCTCTAACTTGAGCCAGCAATAGAATTGGAGAGTGAGTTCAAACCTGCAGGCCGGCCCCGCCTCCTGTGGGGTTACTGTCGTCAGCCAGGAGGGGACAGGGAATTCCTGAGCCGCATTTGTGTTCAAGGTCACCTGCGCCGCAGGAACCACGTTTTAGGAATCACCTCTCTAGGCTTAATCCAGGGACTGGAACCAGCTCGCTCCTCCGAAGGTCAGCAGGACTTGCTCAGTTCCCCCAGACGCTCTGGACCGCACGGCCTTGCCTTATCTGTGTCCTGGGCACCTCGCGTGAGGACCTCAGGCCGGCCTGCGGCCCGACCCCGAGAGGAGGCGGAGGGAGGGCAGCCGTGGGCGCGGAGGGGACCTGGTCCCGGCCCGCCGTCAGCAAAGGGACGCTCTGCATGGCGCTAGCTCGGTGACCCCGGTCCGGGGCAGCCGCCGAGCCTGGACTCGCGAGGAGCCCTTGCGGGTGGGGGGTGGTGGTGCACCGAGGCTCCGGGTGCCCGGGGACTGTTGGAATCCCAAGGCCACCCCGCTGGCCCAGCGGGTCCGCAGCGAGGAGCGCTTTGCAGCGGAGGTGCCAAGGGCGGGGACGGTCTGCTGAGGGAGTGGAGGGACAGGCCTGCGTCTAGGGGCGGATCTTTCCCGGATGGGGACGTCGGATGAAGGATGGGGATGGATGGAGGGGGTCCGAGGGTCTGCCCGGGGGTGGGGGCAGAGCGCGGTGCCTGCAGGGGTCCCCATCCAGCCCCCCTGGAGTCGGGACTCCCCTGGCGGTCCCAGGACTCCTTAGCACCTCCCAGGGCGTGGGTTCACTCCCAGCACCCGACCTGCTCCACCGCATTGGGCTCCTACGATTTTCAGGGACGCAGCCTCGGGTCCAGGACCTTCCTCGCTGCGCCTTCACGTCCCCTGGAGATTCTGGTTGGTGCCCCCTGCCTTCTCCCCGGGACAGCTCTGCTGGAGCGCCCGCTCCCTCAGCTCCCCAACTTTGGGGAGCCCAGGCACTCTCTCTTCTCACACCCCAAAGCCCACCCAGAGCGTCCCGCGCTCTCTTCTTCCCCGTCTTTGGTTGGATCCTCTGTCGCGCATTCTGTATTTCCTGTGATTTTCTGAACTGTGGCCCGTCCCCACTCTGCCTAGGGTAATATCCTTTACGCAGACGGTAAAGCTGAAGATAGCAGAAGCTACATAGATGTTTTACTGATTCTAGCAACCCAAGTATTTGTCCAAAAACATTTACCGAGCCGCTCTTAGGCGCCGCTCTGGTCCTAGGGCCGTGTGACCCTACCGACTGGCCGTCCTGCACCTGTTCTGGCCTCCCTGGACTGGGAGCAGTTCTGAGACATTAAGGGAAGAGCGTTTGTCCCAGGCTGAGCGGCACAAAGAACATTGCGGCCACGTAATAAACTGTGTTCTGGGAATTCATGAGATGGAATCCTGCAGGGGCAGAAAAGTGGAAACCCCACCGTGGAGGCTGTCCTTCCACATTGTAGTTAGTTCTCTGCCAAGCAGCCAGTCATTAAGAGTTCATTTCTTAGCGTTCGAATGTCTGGCAAATTGCCCAAAGATTATTCTCTGTTACATAACAAAACTGTTCTTTGAGTCATGATTTTCTCTGAAATGTGTCTGATCTCCGAAAACCCAGTTATTTAGCAGAAGACTCTTCACCCTTGAGTCAGCAGTCATGGCCGTAGGATTCTGTCTGTCATGATTGCAATTAAGGAACAGATTCTGCCTTTTTTTAATTTTTTTTTTTTTTTTTTTGAGACAGAGTCTTACTCTGTTGCCCTGGGTAGAGTGCTGTGGTATCACAGCTCACAGCAACCTCACACTCTTGGGTTTGAGCAGTACTCTGCCTCAGCTACCCAAGTAACTGGGACTACAGGTGCCCACCACAACCCCCGGCTACGTTATAGAGGGGGGGGGTCTCACTCTTGCCCAGGATGCTCGTGAACTCCTGAGCTCAAGAAATCCAGCAGCCTCGGCCACCCAGAGTCTAAGATTACAGCAAATTCTGCTTTCCGAATGAGACCACCTCCTTCCTCCACACCATCCTTCCAAAGCCAAGGCCAAGGCCTCTCTCAGCTCCCAGCTACCTTCCTTCCCTGTGTGAGTCTCTGACCTCTTCTTTGTCCTTTGTAGCATGTGGGGCCTCCTGGTGAGACCTGAGTGGATACTGTGCCTGTCCTCAGCTTTTGCAGTGATGGCTCAGCTCAGCGATGACCTCCTACCCAGGTGTGTTGGAGAAGGAAGGGCTGGGGAGGTTTCTCTGTCCACTGGAGGTATGCCTGGGGCCCCTGGAGGAAAGCCTTTTCTTGTCTGCACATCATCTGTCTCATGGGTGACATCTCTAAGATTTCATGTACCTCTTTTGTCCTTTCAGAATTAACCAAACTCACCTGACTCCCTCTCAGCTGAAGAACCGCAAAGTGGGTCTGAAAATCAAGGACTCAGAGTTCACACTAGAAGGCTTTCCATTCCTGATCATATCTGGCACTGTGCACTATTTCCGGGTGCCCAAGATGTACTGGAGGGATCGCTTGCTGAAGTTAAAGGCCTGTGGCTTCAACACCCTCACCATGTGAGTGCTGGCACCCTAGTAATGATTCTAAGAATGTGTAGTCTGAATTCCTAGCTCTGAAACTTAATTAGACCAGTCTAAAGATTGAGCCTTTTTCTTTGTTCTTCTGGGTCTACACTTAATATGCTGAGAATGTCTTGGAGGTAGAACCTGCACTGATTCCTCAGAAAGGCCTTTGTCTAGAAGGAACCACTATAGCGTGGATGCAGTATTCCACCTTTCAGAGGCAGCAGCAAGTACAGCTCTCTGTAGCCCGGGTGGTCAGCTACTTGGAGAGATTTGGGGCAGTTGGCCTCCCGCCTCCTGGGATAGCCTCTCTTGCTGTAAGGTGTCGTCATAGCACTGAGGAGTTCCAGGATGTGACATTATTTCAGAAAAATTTGTCTTTAAAGATAGGTTTCGTTGAGAAACAAGACTGGCGAGTCATAGACTCTTTCTCATTCCAGAAGGTGAAATGAAAGAAAATCAGTGATTTCTTTCTGTCCTTCCAAGCTTGGACAATGCTTATCCATTACTGTTTTGATAGTCATTTTTAGTTGTGTTGTCTTTCTCAGTGGTTTGATTTTTTTTAAAATATGGGCTTAGAAGAAAAATCTCTTACCAATTTCCTTTCGTAAGTGATGGGGGATGAAGTTTTAAAGCATTTTTCTCTCTGAATTGTTGTAATACCTTTTACAAATCAGCTTTCCTACTTTTATCCCATTGTTTTGCATAACGGTGTTTCACAAACATGGAAATTTCAGGAACTACTAAAATTTCAAAAACATCTGCGTCCTCATAGTAGGATGGCCAAGTTTTTGTTTATTTGTTTTAGTATCCTTGCTTAGAAAGTACCACTGTTATTTTATAAATGAGAAGAGATTCTGTTATCCAAAGAGACAGGGGAACATTATCACAGAATAAAGACGGTTTGTTTATACATTGAAGAAATTTAGCATTATAAAAACTACCTTAGCTTTATTAAAAAGTATATTATTTACGACTAATCATCCAAAGGCTCAGAGGCACACAGCTAGAATTTGACAAAATCAGATTTGCTGACTTGCAGGGAGGCAGTGAGTCTCAACAAATTATAGGGACTGGAACCTAACTTTCCAAAGTTTTCCAACAAACTGGAGAGTTAGGTTCTAGCCAAAGGATTCTGAGAGGAGTCTTAGGAAAAGCAGGGGTAAGTATTGGATTGATGACTGTTTCTGATGTAGGGTTAGAAGAAATGGGGATTAACTAGGACTGGGTTCTGGCACCTAGGTAAGGGCAGTTTAGTAATTGAGTCTTCTTGGAAATAGAAGGGTGTAGCAGAGAAGGTCTTGGGGTGTAATTGCTGAGAAAGCACTGGTCACTCCTGGAGGGACTATGGTGTTTCACAATTGCTACAGGACCTTGGGAGAAACCATGTTTCCTGTGAACTTCCTGTATGGCTTTATCTGTGTCTGCCTCCCAGCCTGAAAATGGTACGGCTGGTTTTTCTTTCTCATTCTGAGTCAATTTTCTTTTTTTTTTTTTTTTTTTTTTTTTTTTCTTTTTTTTTTATTGTTGGGGATTCATTGAGGGTACAATAAGCCAGTTACACTGATTGCAATTGTTAGGTAAAGTCCCTCTTGCAATCATGTCTTGCCCCCATAAAGTGTGACACACACCAAGGCCCCACCCCCCTCCCTCCCTCTCTCTTTCTGCTTCCCTGAGTCAATTTTCATTCTTTCAGTCTTGGGAAGATTTTAATTATTAAAAAATTCCACTACGGATTCACACAAACTTCCATCTCATGGCCAGGGATCTTGACAGTGCTTGAGAACACATGGTAGCTTTTACTGTATTACAGGCTATTGTTGGTCATATTATGTTATATTTTCTTATACCATCATAAAACTATTGATTTTTTTTATATCTTTATATTTTATTTGTGTTTGTTTCCCCTTTTAAAAAATGTAACATTGGGCTGTAAGTTTTATGCTCTTATAATGTCTGATAGGCTGGTTTCCTTTCTTAGGCTTTTATTGTCTAACTATTAAATACTTTTCTTTGCTATTTCTAGGAAATAATTGCCTTCTTTGAAATGACAGTTTTTACACTATTTTTATTGTTCCATTTCCTTTCCTCTATTAGCTTGAGAGAGAGATAGATTCTTTAAGTGGATACTCGAACGTGTAGAATGTGCATCCTTTATCAACAACTACTATTCACTAGTACTTTTACCCACTTTTTAATACTGAGTCCTTGGAGGACTTTATCTATTGGCTACATCCATTCTGGTGGATAAGATTTGTTGTTATGTATTTTAATTATAAATAATAAGACATTGTTGTTGTTGTTCTGGGATCACCGTGCTTCCACATTAAGAGTACGTTTTTTGTTTTTCTGTATTATATATCTGCTGGTGGCAGAGTTCTTATCTGTTTTTTTCTTAGTCTGAAAATGACTTTGCTTTCCTATTATTTCTGAACAATGTTTTCCCTGGTATAAAGGGATTGACAGGTGTTTTCTTTCAGCCACTGCCTTCTGGCTTTCATTGTTTTTGTTTTGAAGTAGGCTATTAGATTTTATTTCTATTTTATGACCTACTGCAGAGTACCAAAATGAATAGGTGTTTTATCTTATTTTAACTGCAATGTCTTTGTTAATTGTGATATTTGCTATTGTTTTGAAGTAGATACTATTCCATATAAAGAAAAATAATTTTGTTCCTTTTTTAAGATTTTGTTTTATCCTACAGGGTTGTATCATATGTTAAAGTTTGACAATATTTTGTTATTAAGATGTTTGTAAGGTTTTGTCCTTTTTTTGCTAGAATATTTTATGTATAATGTTAATACTATTCTCAGTGTTGAGCTGTCTTTACATTAAAATTTGGTTGATTTAGTAATTTTATTTATGATTAAAAAATTTATTATGATTTATTTCCTATACTTTTTTTTTTTTGCAGTTTCTGTCTGGGGCTGGGTTTGAACCCGCCACCACCGGCTTATGGGGCCAGTGCCCTACTCCTTTGAGCCACAGGTGCTGCCCTATTTCCTATACATTTTTAGAATTTGTATATCTATATTTTGTTCTCTATTTCCCACTCCCTGCTCCCAGAAAGTAGCTTCATGAGGACAGTGATTTTTTTTTTTTTTTTGTCTGTGTTGTATATGGTAATGTTCCTACCACTTATATAGTATCTGGCAAATAGTAAATGCTCAAAAAATTTTCTGAATGACATCAGAAACATCTGTATGCTTTTCTGAATTTTTCAGTTCTCATGTTAACTTTAAATATTAATTTATCTTGAATTTTTATGGGTTACACAGCATGGGATTTTAGAATAGGATTCCTATACTTAAAAAAATTTACTAAAAAAATCATTTTTGGTGGTGGAATTTGTATAAGGGATGAAGTGAGGAGGATAAGTAACCTTATTCTACATTTTCTCATTTAATATGATTTTCTATTTCTATTCAAATCGGTTAATTTCTACTTTTTAAAAGCAATTTTCCATTTATTAGAGATTTTCAAATTTCTTTGTACATAATTTTATATGATATTCTATGAATTATTTTAACAGCATTCATCATATTTGTTGTAGCCCTTTTTAATTTATAATTTCTCATGCATTATATTCCTCATTTCATTTTTCAAAATAAATTTTAAGAACCCTTAATTTCTTTCTTTCTTCCTTTTTGTTTTTTTAGGAGACATTCTTACCTGGCAAAGAATCCTGAAATTCTTTTCAAAATTCTTATGTAAAGTTCTGTACCTGAATTCTTAAATTTAATTCCTAATTTGTTCTCTCTTTCCTAGAAAAACGTAAAGCTGCAGAACCTAACCATGGCATACTTTTTTTTAATCTCATTTTTCTTATCCTTAGTAGTATACTATATCATGAGTTTTGTTTGTTTATAAGCTACCTGACTTAATATATTTTTATCATGTTTGCTTTTGAACATACAATTACATATTAAGAAATTTAAAAAGTGAGAAAAATGTCTTTTTTATTTGCCCACATATTAGCCAGTTTTCGTGCTCTTCATTCCTTAGCATAGATTAAAATTTCCATTTGTTATCATTTCTTCTGCCTGAAGAACTTTCTGTATGATTTCTTCTTTATTTTTGAGACAGAGTCTCACTTTGTTGCCCTTGGTAGAGTGCTGTGGCGTCACAGCTCACAGCAACCTCAAACTCTTGGGCTCAAGTGATCCTCTTGCCTCAGCCTCCAAAGTAGCTGGGACTACAGGCCCCTTCCACTACAGCCTGGCTGGTTTTTCTATTCACTGCACCTGGCCCCTTTAATATTTCTTATAGTGAAAGTCTTTTGGTCATGAATTCTCACAGCTTTGGGGGTTTTTTTGAAAAATTTCTTTGTTTTCTCTTCAGTTTGAAGGGATATTTTCACTGGTGTGGAATTTTAGGTCAACAGTTTTTTGTTTGTGTTTTTAGTTTTAGCACTTCAAAGATGTTTCCACGTTTGCAAATTTTTCCAGTAATTTGCATTACTAGGTGGGAAATCTGCTATACTTCTTTACCTGTTTTTCTTCTGTATGTGATCTCTCCATTTCCCCCCCTTACCATTTTTTTTTTTTTTTTTTTTTGGCCAGGGCTGGGTTTGAACCCACCACCTCCGGTATATGAGCTAGCACCCTACTACTCCTTGAGCCACAGGAGCTGCCCCCCCCTTGCCATTTTTAAGATTTTTCTCTGTTTCACTGGTTTTCAGCTATTTGATTATGATATGTGAGGGTACGTTATTTAGGAAAAAATTCTACTTGTGGTTTGTTGTGATTCTTGAATCTGCAGGTTTATATTATAGTTTTTGTCAAATTTGGAAAATGTTGCCCCTATTTCTTCAAGGACAGTTTGCTCCCTTCTCTTTTTTCTGGGACTCCAATTAGGTAAATGTTAGGTTTCTTGATAAGACACCACTGATGCTCTGTTCAAAATTTTTCTTCCATCTTATTTTTGTTCTTTTCCCCATTTTAGATAGCTTCTTTTGTTATAACTTAAGGTTCAACTGACCTTTTTTCTGCTGTGTCTACTCTATTAGTTCTAACTGATATATTTTTCATTTTCTGCTGTTAACAGCCTCCAGAGTGTTTTTCACTTTAGACATTTTACTTTTTTAAATCTAGAAATTCCATTTGGTTCTTTTTTTCTGTCTTTCATTTTTCCTTCTCAATATGGTCACGTTTTCCTTTATGCATTGATGATACGCTGTATATTTGCAGACCTTTTAATATTTCTGTTTGCTAGTTCCATTATGTGTGTCATTTCTGGATTTGTTTCTAATTGATTTTTAGATAATTGATTTCTAATTTCTAATTGATCCTACCTTCCCCCATTACAGGTCATAGGACCTGTTTCTTTGCTTCCCTAGTAATTTTTATTTTTTTAATTATTATTTTTTTATTGTTGGGGATTCATTGAGGGTACAATAAGCCAGGTTACATTGATTGCAATTGTTAGGCAAAGTCCCTCTTGCAATCATGTCTTGCCCCCATAAAGTGTGACACACACCAAGGCCCCACCCCCCTCCCTCCGTCCCTCTTTCTGCTTTTCCTCCCCCCCCAATAACCTTAATTGTCATTAATTGTCCTCATATCAAAATTGAGTACATAGGATTCATGCTTCTCCATTCTTGTGATGCTTTACTAAGAATAATGTCTTCCACTTCCATCCAGGTTAATATGAAGGATGTAAAGTCTCCATTTTTTTTTAATGGCTGAATAGTATTCCATGGTATACATATACCACAGTTTGTTAATCCATTCCTGGGTTGGTGGGCATTTAGGCTGTTTCCACATTTTGGCGATTGTAAATTGAGCTGCAATAAACAGTCTAGTACAAGTGTCCTTATGATAAAAGGATTTTTTTCCTTCTGGGTAGATGCCCAGTAATGGGATTGCAGGATCAAATGGGAGGTCTAGCTTGAGTGCTTTGAGGTTTCTCCATGCTTCCTTCCAGAAAGGTTGTACTAGTTTGCAGTCCCACCAGCAGTGTAAAAGTGTTCCCTTCTCTCCACATCCACGCCAGCATCTGCAGTTTTGAGATTTTGTGATGTGGGCCATTCTCACTGGGATATCTCAGGGTTGTTTTGATTTGCATTTTTCTAATATCAAGCCATTAACATTTATTGAGATAATTGATAAGTGTGGTAGAATTCTATTCATCTTATTTGGTGAGAGTCCATTGCTTAGTTTTATCTTTTGCATCAGTGTGGAGGTTAGGTTCCGTCCTTTAATTTCTGAGTTCTTACTTTGCTGCTGATCCATTGTGGTGGTCAGTGTGAAGAACAGGTTGAAATATTTCCTGTAGAGCTGGTCTTGTTGTGGCGAATTTTCTCAATGTTTGTATATCCGTAAATGATTTGATTTCTCTGTCAATTTTTAAGCTTAGCTTAGCAGGGTTCAGAATTCTGGGCTGGAAATTGTTCTGTTTAAGTAGATTAAAGGTAGATGACCATTGTCTTCTTACTTGGAAAGTTTCATTAGAGAAGTCTGCGGTCACTCTGATGGATTTGCCCCTGTAGGTCAACTGGCGCTTACTCCTGGCAGCTTGCAGAATCTTTTCTTTTGTCTTGACTTTGGACAGGTTCATCACAATGTGTCTTGGAGAAGCTCGGTTAGAGTTGAGGCGACCTGGAGTCTGATATCCCTCTGAAAGCAGTGTGTCAGAATCTTTGGTGATGTTTGGGAAATTTTCTTTTATAATATTCTCTAGTATGGCTTCCATTCCTCTGGGGCATTCTTCTTCCCCTTCTGGGATTCTTATAACTCGTATGTTGGAACGCTTCATAAAGTCCCATAATTCTGACAGTGAACGTTCTGCTTTCTCTCTCTTCTTTTCTGCCTCTTTTACTATCTGAGTTATCTCAAGAACTTTGTCTTCTACCTCTGAAATTCTTTCTTCTGCATGGTCTAACCTGTTGCTGATACTTTCCATTGCATCTTTAAGTTCCCTAATTGACTGTTTCAGTTCCTTCAGCTCTGCTATATCCTTTTTATATTCTTCATATCGTTCATCTCTTATTTGATTCTGTTTTTGGATTTCCTTTTGGTTATTTTCCACTTTATTAGCAGTTCCCTTCATTGTTTCCATCATTTCTTTCATTGTTTTCATCATGTGTATTCTAAATTCCCTTTCTGTCATTCCTAACATTTCTTTACAGGTGGAATCCTCTGCAGTAGCTACCTCATGGTCCCTTGGCGGGGTTGTTCTGGACTGGTTCTTCATGTTGCCTGGAGTTTTCTGCTGATTCTTCCTCATGAGTGATTTCTTTTATCTGTTTCCTTGCCCTAATTTTCCTTTCACTTCCTCTTGCTCTTTAAGTTCTTGTGCCTGTGGACTAAGGGTTAGATGAGTCCTTTTGGTACAGGACCAGAAGGGTGAGAAGGTTGAAGAGCAAGAAAGGGATGAAAGAAAGGAGGACCGAGTGAAAAGAAAAAAAAAATAGAGAAAGGAGAGGGGATGGGTAAAAGGAATATTGACAAAAAGAAGAGAGGCACAGAAATAGGGAGACAGAGCAATATAGGTGTACAGTAGGGTACTTTGACACTACCTTAAAAAAAAAACCCACCTTCTGGGGTGCCCAGTTGGGTGGTTCCCTTGAGGTCAGCAGCTCTTTGCTAACCTGATCAGACACAGTATCCTACCTCCACCAAGTAGAGAGGAAAGACAAAAATGCTATAAATCAAACCAAAACAAGCAAACAGAAAACTTTACGGGGTAAAATTGGGTGAAAAACCAAATAATAGCGGTAGAAACAGTAGCAAAAGTGAAGTTCTAGTTATTAAAAAAGGCAGCAATGGGAAATTATAATTAAAGTAGAAAAATTGAGAAAGAAAGAAGATCTGTACGGAAAAGGTTGAAATTAAAAAACAAAACATCAACAACATCAAAATAAACAAAAAAAAACCAAACCAAAAACAAAACAAAACAAACAAACAACAACAAAAAAACCCAAAACACAACCAAAAACAAAGCAGTATGTATATGTTGTTGAATATTGTCTGGGCAACACGTGGTCTTCTGGGGTATGAGATGTTAATCACAGTTCTGATACGACTGGAGGCTGCTGATTTCTCAAACCCCAGCAGGTAGACACCCTAAATCTCTCTTCAGCCCACTTAAAAGGCACTTTGAACTTGTAAACTTGCTGAGCAGAAGCCTTCCCAGGAAAGTCCTTGTCGCTGGAATCACTGCTGAAGTGGCTATCCACTTACCCAGTGTGCCAAAACCGGTCTCATTCTGCCCCTGAGGGTTAGGGCTGCAAGGCGGCTCAGACCCCACCCTTAGGCTACTTGGTCGCTGGGTTACCAGCTCCCACCCAATTCTAGCTCTGCGACCCTGAGGGCGGAGCTTGCCAGGGCAGATCGCTCACAATGGCTCCCTGTGGCCCACAGCCAAACACTATTAGCTCCGTCTGGCTCAGCGGCTCAGACTGGGGCCCTAGACAACGGCTAAAGTTCTCCGCATTTCCGCTCAGGCTCTCCCCAAGGCAGTTCAACTGAGTGCCAAGTCCAAAGACACCAAAACAGTTCATAGGTAAGGCCTTTCCGGTTTGCAGTCTCGCTGCTACTGAACTTACAGTTGCGGGCGGGTTTAGACGGATTGAACACACGCGACCACTTGCTGTTTTTCCACTGTTTTAGTCTTCCTCTTGGGGTCCAGAAGTCTCTCGCTGACTCTCTGTATCCTCGCAGGGGTGATGATAGGCAGATCCCACCAGCCAGAGATGCCTGGAGTCCTATCTCCCCGGACTCACGGTGCCCAGATGCAAGGAAGCTGTTACTTGGCCGCCATCTTGCTCTCCTCTCTTCCCTAGTAATTTTTAAATTGATCCTGGGCATTATGCTCCTAGTCATTGGGTTTCATTTTATTCATTTAAATACTGTTGTATCCAATCCTATAAACTTTTCAGATCTTTCTGTTTTATGGTTAATAAGGTTTTTTCCATTATATATATATATATAGATTTACATTTATATATGCTTTTACAAACATTTAAAAGAAGAAATCTGTGGGTGCATTCCAAAAGCACAGTATACACGTATGTATCTTAGTGAAGTCCAGAATTATAGAAAAATATTGATTACCTATATCTTTGCTGGGCATTAGATGGAGGAAATTTTGTACATAATACATAGTGCACGCATAGAGGTTTGGCTATTGAAATCTTCAACCTCCTTCATGGTAGAGATAACCTAAGTACTGTATTAAAACAGGGGAATTCAACATGGGATCAGGTCAAGTCCGAGGTAAGGTACTGATACGTATTTCTCTGTCTTTCCCATTACAGGCCTATTCCCTGGAACCTCCATGAGCCAAGAGAAAACCAATTTTATTTCACTGGAAGCCTGAATTTCAAGTATGTGTTCATACCTAAATTTGTCCAGAGACAGAGATTTACTGTGGGGATCAGATGAAGTAACAGGGGGCACCTTACTTTCTGCTTTTGGGGCCATCAGGGAGCTGGGGTGATTTTTTTTTTTTTTTTCTTCTTAAGTAGTGAGTCTGTTATTTCTGGTAGAGCACAGACCTTTGTGTTCTGGGGATTTATTGCTTGCAAGTATGGTTTAGAAGTTCTCCAGATTTTGTTTATCAAGAAGAATATCTCTCAACTGTAAAAGGAGATTTCGGGGCTATAACTTATAGGGTTTCTAGGATATGACACAAATAGAATCATAACTGTTTTTCAAAAATATGCATTTAGATGTTGGTATTGAAGATGGATAGATAAGACACTTTGTGCTTTTACGAATAAGGATTCTCTAAAGAGAGGGGGGCTAATACAACATGCTAAGGATATACAGCTTAAGTCCAGGGAGCTGATCAGGGAAGATGGCAGGGAGGTTACATCTGGAGTAAATTTCGAGGCTGAGCAGGAATTAACCAGAAGAGGCCGAGTGATATTTCAGGCAAAGCGTCTAGCATGGGCCAAGTCAGAGATGTGAGAAAACATTATAAATTAATTAAGGTGACATTAGTTGTGGCTACCAGGTAAGCCTCAAGCTCTTTTAACAGTAAAGGTTTATTTCCACTCAAGTTGAATCTAAAATAGGTATTCCTGGTGAGCATATGTCTCTCTTCCAAAAAATAATTGGAGGGAGTCAGAGTTTTTCTGTCCTGTACTTTCACCATCTTGTAAACCACCATGCTTGTCAGCATCCAGCCAAAAGCAGAAGAAGGAGCCTCCAGAATGTCTTTGGGAGCTGGAACTCGTGGCTTCTGTTGGTATTTTATTGGCTCGAGGTCAGCTGCATGGCCCCTTTTAAACAAAGAGGAGGCGTGGCAATTAACTTGGTGCCACACATTGTGTAGTATTTTCTGTTGAGTGCAAGAAATGCTGTCTGGCTCTCCTACTAGTTGGTAGTAAAAGAACTGTCAAAAAGTAGCCAACGTCCAGATCCTGGCCTTATCTATCATGCTACAAAATTTGGAATCTGTTCTGAGAGTGTTAAGGAATCATTTCAAGAATTCTAATTTTTTATTTTTTGAGACAGAGTCTCACTCTGTAATCCTGAGAGAGTGCTGGGGCATCATAGCTCATAGCAACCTGAAGTTTTGGCCTTAGCGATTGTCTTGCCTGAGTTTTTTTATTTTTGGAGTCTCGCTCTTGCTCAGGCTGGTCTTGAACTCCTGAGCTCAAGCAGTCCACCTGCGTCTGCCTCCCAGAGTGAAGAATTTTAATTTGGAAAGTTCATATTTACATTTAAAAAGATCATTGGGACAGTAATCTTAAGAGGCAACATAGCATAGTAGTTAAGATTTCATTTTTAGAGGCTCTCTGCCTGGTTTTAGTTCTTCCATTTATTAAAAATGTGACCCTTATGAAACTCAAAGTTTTTATTTTCTTATCTGCAAAGTGGAGAAAATATTCAATATTTTCAGTATCATACCTTTCTCATAGAATTGTCAAATAAAACAATAAACTTAAAGATTCAGCTCGAGTGCCTACTACTGATACGAAATCCATGCTAGTTCCTATTGATGATGATCATATTGTTTAGTGTTAGCCATTGGAAAAATCTTGGAAGAAGGTAAGAATGAAGGAATGAAACCAAGCAACCGTTCTAATAACTAACATGTTAAATGTTGAGTACTTGGACCCTGTGATAGCAGTAGGAATGCAGAAGAATTTGAAATTTGAAAACATTAAGTTGGAGAAGTAGACATGCCTGATTGACACCAGGAGGTGAGGAAGACAGAGAAGTGAAGATGATTTGTGGGTTTCTGCCTTCGGTGGCTTCCTGGGTGGTGGGGTTGCTCACGGACATAAGGAATGCTGGGAGGGATAGATTTGGAAGGGAAGGTTGGAGTTGGGTTTAGGATTTCTGGACTTTCACTTTAATGCCTTTCTGTTTAGTGCCTTGACTGAGCCCATTTCTTACTGAGTATTGCGTCCACATCTCCTGGGTCCCTGACATGGACTGTTGTGGGCCAGGCTGGGAGTTCCAACTGTTCTAACCTCAGAAGAAAGCAAGAATAGAAACATAGCAGTGATTCCAGGCCTCACCTTTGCTGTGAAGTTATTGTTGTTGCTTTGCTTCCCAGGGATTTTATAAACATGGCTTCAGAAGTGGGGCTCTGGGTGATTCTGTGGCCAGGCCCCTACATCGGTAGTGACATAGACCTCGGAGGCTTGCCCAGGTAAGTTGTCTTTGGAGGGTCCCTGGCCATTGATTGCATGTGGATCACAGGCACATTCAAATGCAAGTTAGGCATAGTGCTTAGCTTTGTATGTATATATTTTTACCTGCACTGTTTCATCCATTTAATTACATAGAAAATGATCTTTAAAACATTAGGGATTATATGGTATTTAAAAGTTTTTTTTTTTAATTAAATTAAGAAAATTAAGAAAAGAATTTTTTTTGAGAGAGAGAGTCTCACTCTGTCATCCTAGGTAGAGTGAGCCATGGTGTCATAGCTCACAGCAGCTTCAAACTTCAACTCCAGTGATCTTCTTATCTTAGCCTCCCGAGTAGCTGGAACTATAGGCACCCACCACAATCTGTTTTAGTAGATTCAGGGTCTTTCTCTTGCTCAGACTGGTTTTCAACTCCTGAGCTGAAGCAATCCATCCACTTCAGTCTTCCAGAGTGCAAGGATTATAGGCATGAGCCACTGAGCCAGGCTTGTTGCCCACTTTTTGATGGAGCTATTTGTTTTTTTCTCGCTGATTTGTTTGAGTTCTTTGTAGATTCTGAATATTAGCCCTTTGTTGGATGTATAGTTTGCAAATATTTTCTCCCATTTTGTAGGTGGTTTGCTCTGTCGATTACTTCCCTGGTATGCAGAAACCTTTTGGGAATTAAGTCCCATTTGCTTATTTTTGTTGTTGCTATATTTGCTTATGGGATCTTAAAAACATGAAAAAATGCTCAACGTCACTGATTATCAGGGAAATGCAAATGAAAACCACAGTGAGATACCACCATTTCCCCTGTCAGAATGGCCACTACTAAAAAGTCAAAAAACCATAGGTTTTGGCACAGATGTGGTGAAGGGGAATACTTATACACTGTTGGTCGGAATGTGAGCTAGTACAACCACTGTGGAAAGCACTATGGTGATTCCTCAAAAACTAAGAGCAGACTTACCATTTGTTTGGAGTTTTTTTGAGGCAGAGTCTCAGTCTATTGCCCTGGGTAGAGTGCTGTAGAGTCATCATAGCTCAACCACAAACTCTTGGGCTCAGGATATCCTTCTGCCTCAGCCTCCCGAGCAGTTGGCACTAAAGGCTCTTACCACACGCCCAGCTAGTTCTTCTATTTTTAGGAGAAACGGGGTCTCACTCTTGCTCAGGCCGATCTTGAACTCCTGACCTCAGGTGATCCACCTGCCTTGGCCTACTAGAGTGCTTTGATTACAGGCATGAGCTGCTGCATCCAGCCCCTACACTTGCCATTTGCTTCAGCAATACCACTACTGAGTGTCTACCCAAAGGAAATGAAGCTATTATAAAAAGACACTTGTACCTGAATGTTTATCACAGAACAATTTACAATTGCAAAGATATGGAACCAATGTAAGTGTCCCATCAATACATGAGGGGATTAACAAATTGCAGAGTGTGTATGTGAGTGTGTGTGTGTGTGTACACACATACACATCATGGAGTACTATTCAGCCATAAAAAATGAAATAATGTCTTTTGCAGCAATTTGAATGGAACTGGAAGCCATGATTCCTAAGTATCCCAGGAATGGAAAAACAAATACCCTTTGTTCTCACTTTTACGTGGGTGCAAAATAAGGGCTATATGTTGTCATAAAGTAGTATATGGGACCTTGAAAACTAAGAAGGGGGAGATAGGAAGTGGAGTAATGGATAAAAATCTACCTATTTGGTGAAACATACACTATTCTGATATACTGAAAACCCTGACTTCAGCATGATAAAATTTATCCATGTAACAAAAAACACTTGTACTCCCTAAATTTTTTGGAAAAAAAATCTCATTCTAGAAAAAGGATTGGCAAACTTTTTCTATAAAAAAGCCAGATAGTAAATATTTTAGGTTTTGTAGACAACATAAGAATATAGTCTCTCTTGCAACAACTCAGTCTTGCTGGTAGAAAAGCCATGACATGGTAAGGCGCCGGCCCCATATACCGAGGGTGGCGGGTTCAAACCCGGCCCCGGCTGAACTGCAACCAAAAAATGGCTGGGCATTGTGGTGGGCGCCTGTAGTCCCAGCTACTTGGGAGGCTGAGGCAAGAGAATCGCTTAAGCCCAGGAGTTGGAGGTTGCTGTGAGCTGTGTGATGCCATGGCACTCTACCGAGGGCCATAAAGTGAGACTCTGTCTCTACAAAAAAGAAAAAAAAAGAAAAGCCATGACAACATGTAAACAAAAGGGTATGGCTCTGTGACAATATAACTTTATTTGCAGAAACAGACTGCAGATCTGATTTGGCCTGGAGGTCATGTTTTGATGAGCTCTGCCCCAGATAGTGTCATTTTATACAGCGAATATTTATGTTTCAAGGAAAGAGTTGACAGCTCATGACTGCTTTTTCTTAAAGTTGTATTAACCCCTCATCATATACTGTTCTGGTGTGGCTGTGCAAATTTGGTCTTACTGAACATTCTCATTGCTGTCTCCCTTCCCAAGTCTGAGTCTCACCTTTTCAATCGTAGCTGGTTACTCAAGGACCGGAAAATGAAGCTGAGAACAACTTACAAGGGCTTCACTAAAGCAGTGAATCGCTATTTTGACCAGCTGATTTCCAGGGTAGTGCCACACCAGGTAAAACCCAAGCCCCTGTCTGGATGGCCAAGGGAAGATTGCCTGGATTGGTTTCCTGGGTGGGCTAACTTACTTTCTGGACACTCTGAAGGAAGAGGCACATGCAATTCCATATGTGAAATGGCAGGTTTCAGTTGTGTTCTTTTATGCCTTTTCTCCACCCACTGCCCAACTGAACAAACTCACATATTAGATCTACCTTTTTCCTGGAAGGACACTTGGCACCACACTCTGTGTATTTTTGTTTTGCCTTGACCATTATTTACTTGCTCTCTCCATTGCCATAAACAGGAGATTAATGATTATCTTCAAAATGCCTGCATTTTTTTTTCTCCTAAAGATAGCCTCATCAGTCCTTCAGAAATAATAACTTATACAGATAAACTTAGGTCAGTGGTTTTGTAAGAGTTGCAATTGACTTAGCTCTTGATATACCTCTCTGCAATAAAATCATTGTGTCATCCATACTCATTGTTTAAGTGGAAATAACGTGCCACTATATTTCTAAAGTGCTTGGAAAACATAGACTCTATCAGTGGTTCTCAACCTGTGGGTCACAACCCCTTTGGAATGTATTAAAGGTTCGTGGCATTAGGAAGGTTGAGAACCACTGGACGATATAGATATGAGGTAGAAAATGAGCAGAGAGGAGTAACAGGTACATAATGTCTATTAGGTATCAACCTTTGCACCTTTTAATTAAGGTAATTAAGATTTACTTAGCATATTTTATCTTCCCAGGGATGACTGGAAGGAGATGCTGTAGACAGAATGGAGGCAATGACAAGGCTTGGACATGGCCAGGGGAAGGGTCCACATGGTTTGACTTTACTAGTGACAGAGTTGATTCCTGACATTATGGGCATTTCAGAGTTAATTAGACCCAGGGAAGCCATTGAAATGCCTAAGTCAGGGGTCCTCAAACTACGGCCCACGGGCCACATGAGGCCCACCAAGGACATTGATCCGGCCTTTGGGTGTTTTTGCCACAACTGCCTGTCCTGCTACAGTGCGCATGTGAGGAATGTGTGGGGCACTCTCCGACTCCTCTTCTCAGTCTCGGGACTAACTGGTGCACACTTGCATCACTTGTTATGACTAGCAGTGACAAATATGGAACCAGACATTGACCATCTCATTAGCCCAAAGCAGGCCCATAATTCCCATTGAAATACTGGTAAGTTTGTTGATTTAACTTTAGTTGTTCTTCATTTTTAATATTGTATTTGTTCCCGTTTTTTTTTAATTTAAAATAAGATATGTGCAATGTGCATAGGAATTTATTCCTAGTTTTTTTTTTTTTTTTTAACTATAGTCTGGCCCTCCAACGGTCTGAGGGACAGTGAACTGGTCCCCTGTTTAAAAAGTTTGAGGACCCCTGGCCTAAGTGGACTATTTATCACAGCTCAATTTACAGTGGCCAAATTGTGGAAACAATCTAAATGCCCATCAATCCAAGAATGGATTAACAAGCTGTGGTATATGTATACCATAGAATACTATTCAGCCATTATAGGAGATGGAGACTTTACATCTTTTGTATTTTGTGTTAACCTGGGTGGAGGTGTAATGGATTCTTCTTAGTAAAGCATCACAAGAATGGAGAAGCAAGAATCCAGTGTACTCTATTCTACTATGAAGACATATGACCCAACACATGGTGGGTGGGGGGAGGCGTGGGGGAATGAGGGAGCAGGGAGAGGGGAGGAGAGAGGGGCATGGGGAGTCATGGTGTATGACACTCTTCTTAGAGGCGGGACACAATTATAAAAGGAAATTTACCTAACAAATGCAATCGGTGTAACCTGGTTCTTTGTACCCTCAATGAATCCCAAACAATAAAAAAAGGCCAGAAAAAGAAAGAAACTCCTAAGTGACTGAAGAACATAAATTAGTGTGCCATGTGTGGTGTAGTAGGGATTGGCCTTTGCTGAGACTAGAGTTACCCTGTCCAATAGGATAACCATGGCCACATGTGGTTATTTAAATTTAAATTCATTAAAATTAAATGAAATAAAAAATTTAGTTTCTCATTCACACTAGCCACATCTCAAGTACTAAGTAGCCACACATGGCCAGTTGCTACCATATTGGGCAGTGCAAATATAGAACGTTTTCATCTTTGTGCAAAATTCTAACCAATGCTAGACCAGAATGTTCTCCCCATTTCTAATTTAGGACTCCAAAGTCTTGAGACTCTTGACTGGAAAACTAAATTAGTAATCAGCAGGTTGCTTCGTGAGCATGAAATCAGGTCATGAATCAGCACTTCCTTACTTACAAATGTCTTTCTTTTAGAAATTTTAGTTGTACTTATTAGATTCAGATGATACAGATAATTCCAGGTACTGTCAACTTCTAGATCTTTCCTCTTTGCTTTTCTGTTTTCTAGTCTGCTGGATTTCTCATTGGTTGGATAAAAAGGGGGCAGGAGAAGCAGGTTTTGAAAAAGTTGTTCAATGTTTCAGCAGGGGATATGCAAGTTAAGGGTTTGAGAAACACTATTTTAGGCTTTGTGTCCTCTTTTTCTCCCCCATCAGGGATTACAAGATAGCCAGTTATTTCTTGATTGCTAAATACCCTCCCAGTTTAACCTTCTCCATCTGAAGTTTCTCCTAGGTCCTAGTGATCAGTTTTTGGTGTGCAAACACTTCGGTCACCCTTATATATAGTCCCAGGTGTTGTCCAGATTGTTACTTGCATTCCTGGGATGAGTTTAATCCTTAAGGGTCAACAGTATTTTTCTTATCTGGGAGGGGGTACCTCATGGTGGCCTCATGTGTTCCAAGAGTAGGTTGAGGAAGTACAAAGTGGGCACAAAGAAATTTGACTAGGGTGTGGCAGGTGCAAGATGTGGAGAGAAAATATGTTAGCTGACTCATATGTTGAGAGAGCTATGAAGATATGGGATAACTGGACATGTTAACATTAGCAGAAAGGGATGGTAAGGAAGGAAAATTTAAAGGTACTTGTCAAAGGACATCATCGTGAGGCAGAGGGGGCTGCAACCAGCACAGGATTGGAATTAGCAAAGAACCATAAAAAGCACCAGCGTTAAGAGGTGAGTAGGATAAAAGGAGCCCACAAAGGAGATTGAGGAAGAGTGACCAGAGCTAAGAGAGAATGGGTTACAGATGTGAGGATTTCATGAAGGGAAAAAATGGCCAAGAGTATCAAATGTTACTAGATTAAATCAAGACTAAAATTTTGTGACTGAATTTAATAAAAAGAAGATCAATATTAATAATTTTGGTGATGTGGAAAGAGTGAAAGTAAGGCCAGAGTGAGGAGAGGAGAGGATGGGTCAAGAGTGAGGAAGAAAATAATTCACGAAGTTTGGCCAAGAAGATGAAGAGAGCAAGTGGGTGCCAAAGCAGAGGGAGAAGTGGTCCAGGAAAGTTATGTAAAACCTAAGGCCTTAGGTCAATTTTAAATGATGAGAGAGAAAGGTTCAGTAAAGAAGTGAAGATACAGACAGACGGGCACCAAAGAGTCACATTCCTGAGAAGTGGGGAGGAGATAACCCCTAGGATGACAGACACCTTAGTCATTGACGGTGTTACTGGTGCTTAGGCAGAAAGATGGTTGTGAAAGTTACAGGTCCCATGATTAATGGATTGAATTAGGGAACAAATAAGGGGAGTTAATTCTTTAGGCGATATTTGGAAAGGTAGGATTTTGAGTATATGGCTTCTTTCTGGAGGTGACTGCTAACTATAGAGTGAGAGAAATTGCCAGAACCATATTGCAACTCGAGGTTGTTATTTTGATAGCACTGCAGACTTGGAAAATCCAGTCTTTTCCCACCCTTAGCCTCACTCGCATACTCTCATTTCCTTGACCTTCAGTATAACAAAGGCGGCCCCATCATTGCTGTGCAGATCGAGAATGAATATGGTTCATATGGTCTTGATGAAAAATATATGCTGTATGTTAAAGAGGTAAGTGCTCCTTTAATCTTTCTCCATATTTACATGCTACTTGTTTCACTGTTAGTTGGTAGAGCAAACATATCCTGAATACCTGTAGATTGCATGGAACTATATGAGACTGAAGATGAATAAGGTCCAGTTTAATTTCTCCATGGAAACTACCTGTATTCATAGAATTAATAGTCACTGAGATTTACCCATATAATTTACTTTTTGTTGCTTATTCCTCTCTGCATCTCTGAACTTTCATTTCTCATTTTTCTCTACTTTTAGTATTTGTTGTTGTCGTCGTTCTACATATATTGGCAACAAATTCTTTCGCTTTTCGTTTGTCTGAAAATAAATCTAGTTTACCATCATTTTTGAAGTGTATGTTTGCTGTATAGAGAATTCTAGGTTGGCATTTATTTGGGGATTCCACGGGCATCCATTGTTTCTATTATGAAGTCACATCAATAAAATTATTGTTCCTTTGAAACTGAAGTGTCTCTTTTCTTCTGGCTGCTTTTAAAACTTTTTTCTTTGGGGCGGCGCCTGTGGCTCAGTCGGTAAGGCGCCGGCCCCATATACCGAGGGTGGTGGGTTCAAACCCAGCCCCGGCCAAACTGCAAACCAAAAACTAGCCGGGCGTTGTGGCGGGCGCCTGTAGTCCCAGCTACTCAGGAGGCTGAGGCAAGAGAATCGCTTAAGCCCAGGAGTTGGAGGTTGCTGTGAGCTGTGTGAGGCCACGGCACTCTACCGAGGGCCACAAAGTGAGACTCTGTCTCTACAAAAAAAAAAAAAACTTTTTTCTTTGGTTTCCAGTTATTTTATTAAGATTTGTCTAGATTGGTTTTGTTTCTACTTATCCTGCTTACATTTTTTGTACTCTATAATTTGTGTCTTGAAGTCTTTAATCTGTTTTGGAAGATTCTTAGCAATCAGACCCTCTGTTTTCCTTCCCCTCTCCTCTGGTATTTCAATTACACAAATGTTTTCATCATATTCTACTTATATAATGGAATGGATGATTTCTTCTAAATTTTCTTCCAATTCATTAATTTTCTCTTTAGGTTTGTCTAATTTAATGTTAAAATTATACTATTAAGTTCTTAATTTCAAGTGTTTTAATTTTAAGATCTAGAATTTTTATTTAGTATTTTTTATAGTTTTTATTTCTTTGCAACATTTTCTATTTTTTCAATTCCTTGAACACTTTAATTATTTCAACATTTATGTCTAATAAACCTAATATTGGAGTTCTTTTTGATTTGTTTCTGTTGTTTTTTCTCATGGTTCCAAGAAAGTATTGTCTTCTGGTAGCCTAATAATTTTTAAATTTAATGTCAAAAATTTATTGATGAAAACATTGAGATTGTCTGGGGTTCTTTTTTTTTTAGATTAATTTTTTTTATTAAATCATAGCTGTGTACATTAGTGCAATCAAGGGGTACAATGTGCTGGTTTCATATACAATCGGAAATATTTTCATCAAACTGTTTAATATAGCCTTCATGGCATTTTCTTAGTTATTGTGTCTGGGGTTCTTAATCATCTTCCAGATGGATTCATTTTTTTCCTTGAAATACAAGCAACTTTATCATCCTCTGGATGACAGACTCAAAGGGGCAGTGTGGTGAACCTGTATCAGCTCCTTCCCTATCTCCTCTTCTGAGATAGATTCATTTTTGCTCTGGCAGACATGCAATGATTTGAAGCTGAGCTTCAATCCTTATGTTCACCCTAATCCCAAGCTATCGCCCTTGGGGTCCAGCTAGAACCTATAGCTATGGCAGTCCCCAAACTACACTTTCTTTCCCCAAATCTTACAAAACCGCTGGCATCTCTGCTCAACTTCTCAGACTCTTCTTGGCTGGTGTTTTAGGAATTAGCTGTTCCCTTCAGGGAAAAGCAATGCCAAGTGCTAGCATTCCTTTCTCCCTGGGATGTTGGCTTCTCAAGTTCTACCTTATGTATCTGCTATCTCCAAGTAAGTTCCTAAATAATATTTTATCCAGTTGTCTGATTGTGATTAGAAAGAAGTATAGTTGGTATCTTTGTCATTTTCTGCTGCTACAACACAATACCACAGACTGGATAATTTATAAAGAAAAGAAGTTTATTTGGCTTGCAGTTCTGGAGGCTGGGAAGTCCAAGAACATGGTGCTGGCCTCTGGTGAGGGGAGCCAGGTGGTGGAAGCCATCATGTGGCAAGCAAACACATGAGACAGGAAAAGGGGATGATCCCTCATAATGAACCATAAACTCTGCCCCTGGTGAATGGCATTAGTCCATAACAGCAGAGCACTTGTGAGCCAATGGCCTCCCCGAAGCCCCACTATTTAACTCCACCAAAATAGCAACCATGTTACTAACACTTGAACTTCTGGGGGACACATGCAAACCATAGGAGCTGGAAACACAAAAGCTCATCATCCCTAGAAGTAGAACTTGTCACTGTCCCTGTGACTTGTGAACAATGCATGCATCCTGGTTTGTCCAGGACACCACCAGGATGCTGGAATAATTGTTACCACTCTCTCCTTTCTCAAGTGTCTAGTAGGATAAACTATATAGTCACCTGCCATTGAGTCATGTTGCTCACTGAGGCTAGAAACTTGACTCATGGCATTCCAACAGGACCCATGGTAAGTGAGGTGGGGCAACGCTGATTGGTGTGTGACATGCTGGCTCTTCTCAGAGTCACTTCTCGGCTTACCCTCTTGTTCAAAAGAGTTCAGTAGAAACAAATTACTTCCTCATACTTAACATAGGAGTCTAGGTTTAATTGTAGGAATATTTTAATTTTCACGATATTCTGATCCAAAAGACCAAGGAAGGTATATCTTTGGCTTTTGTCAGCATCTGTGGGCACAGTCCCAATCTTTTACACTGAAGTAGATAGGTTCCTTAGCCTCATCTCTCTATCTTGGGTTTAGAATCTATCTAGAATTTTTTTTCTAGTTAAAGTAGGAACATTACATTAAAGGCTCATGCAGTCAAAAGTGCGACTATGGGTGGACTTAGCCACATCTTGCCTGCCTTTGCCACTGCCCAAAGGAAAACCCAAACTTGTGCACATGTCCACAAATGTCTCTTGGTACACAAGATGTGCCTAATTTGGGTGAAGATGTGGAGAAGAATGTCCACTCTAGCTCCTTGACGCACTGGAGAAAATTTCAGAATTCAGGTCTTTAGAGGAAAGTACTTTATTAAGGTGAATCCAAAGAATCTCACTGCCTCTTGTTTTAGATTCGAAATTTCCATTGTCCCTTGCTGAGTGTGGCTGAAGCAGGGATGATAATTTTGTCCTAATTTCCTGATTTATAAGTAGTTAGACGGGGAATTAGATCTTCCTCTCCATTCCTCTTCAGCTTCAATCTAGTTTTTTTATTGCCATAATATTTTCCAGAGAAGAGAAATCCCATGAGGTCAGAGACAGTTCATTTACCTTGCTGAATTTCTCCATAGGCCCTGGTGACCCGGGGGATCGAGGTGCTGCTCATGACTGCTGACAGTGGACTGGAACTGAGAAAAGGCCACATAGAAAATGGTACAGTTTTGGTTTTGTCCTAGTTCCTCCACTAGTCATGTCTGAAACAGAACAAGATTCCCTTTGCCACGCTGGCTTTCCCAGGGTATGCACCTTCCAGCACACTTGCTCCATCCCCTTCAGCCTTTGGGTGGAGCGAGGGGGGATTGGCTGGGACTTGAATAAAGGCAGTTAGTTAGTCTTGCTGCCCCACTGGCTATTACCCAGGGTATGCACCTTCCAGCACACTCGCTCCATCCCCTTCAGCCTTTGGGTGGAGCGAGGGGGGATTGGCTGGGACTTGAATAAAGGCAGTTAGTTAGTCTTGCTGCCCCACTGGCTATTACCCAGGGTATGCACCTTCCAGCACACTCGCTCCATCCCCTTCAGCCTTTGGGTGGAGCGAGGGGGGACTGGCTGGGACTTGAATAAAGGCAGTTAGTTAGGTCTTGCTGCCCCACTGGCTATTACCCAGGGTATGCACCTTCCAGCGCACTCGTTTCATCCCCCTCAGCCTTTGGGTGGCCCAGAGGGGGGACTGGCTGGGACTTGAATAAAGGCAAGTCTGTCATTGCCAAATGGCCACAAGTGAGCCACCAGAAGTGGATGTGTGTCAGAGAAATTGTACTGTCATGGATGGAGCCCTTTGAGGTCATGGTGTAAGTAAGTCCAGGAAAGAAAAGCAGTGGAGAAATACAGAATAGGATTACAAAGAGGAAATATAGGTTGATACATGGAAACATGGGAAAAGATAACACACGGACAAATGGAGCCAGACAACATTGCCTTTTGGAATTCTTTTTTTTTTTTTGAGATAGAGTTTCACTTTGTTACCTATGGTAGAGTGCTGTGGCATCATAGCTCACAGCAACCTCAAACTCTTGAGTTCAAGCAATTCTCTGCCTCAGCCTCCCAAGTAGCTGGGACTACAGGCGCCCTCCACAACGCCTGGCTATTTTTTTTTTAGAGACGAGGTCTCACTCTGGCTCAGGCTGGTCTCAAACCTGTGAGCTCAGGCAATCCACCTGCCTCAGTCTCCCAGACTGCTAGGACTACAGGCATGAGCCACTGCGCCTGGCCTGGCTTATGGAATTCTTGAGCTCAAGCAATTTTGTCAGATGCCTTGGCCTCTTCCATACTCTCCACGCCAGGGATTTTTTGTGACCCTTCTTCGTCTGTAGTGGGAGAGTCATATTAGCGCTCTGAATTAGAAGTCAGGAGACCCACAGCCACGTTTTAGGTCTTAGGTTATTCGCCTCTCTGGGCTCAATTTCTTCTTGTGGCCCTGCATTTATGCATCAGTGCGATGTGGTTTAACGGCCAGTCTTCCTTCTCGGGGTCATTCATTGCAGATGCTAAGTGAAGGGATGTGTTTGAAAGCCCTTTGTATGTCACCTGTTTGGATCCAACTGTTGAATCCTACCTTCAGGACTAGCCATGAGCTGTGTCAATGGGAAATGCCCATGGGAAGCGTGTATGGGAGGCACTGAGCCCACTGTCACTCCTGACCCTGTCATGGGTGTGGGGTGTCCTCTGCCCTGCCCTGTAATAGTCATAGCAGGGCCTGTGCTAAGTTTCTTCCTTCCCTCTCCAGTGCTTGCCACTGTCCACCTGAAGAGAATTAAGCAAGAAACTTACCAAGAACTTGCTGCAATCCAGGTAAGGACACTTCAGGGCTGGGCGATGTGTTTTGATTCTTGCCCTTCAGTTAAAACCGGGATCTACTGTGCCCTTGAAATGACTCTTGTAAGTGGCTTTAGGTTTGGCTAAATCAAATTCACCTGCCCACAATATCACACCCTTAGCCTTCAGCATTAAATATTATCTTGTGATTTGTTTCCAATGCGTTTTATAGACTTAGAGAACCACATGAGAGAAACATTTTTAGTGCTTCCTCTGTGTCAGGCACTTCCTTATTAGAGCTCTACTCTGGTCATTTGAGGGGATGAAAAGATTCTAGAAAGTTCTAGAAAGGGCAGTGTTGAAATGGCAGTTGACTTTACCAAAGCTTAGGCAAGAAGAGCAGTGAAACAGGAGGAATAATGAGACCACGAAAACAGTCTGAGAGCCAGAGAGTAAAGCTCAGAGTCGGTGAGCAGGGAGGGGATGCTCTGAGTCACCAAGGGGGGTGTGAGAACCAGACTTTACAGCTCCCTTCCAAGCAATTCAAGCTTCTGAATTGTAACAGACTTTTCTCAATTGCCACTTGATTTTTCACAGGGTCTTAGCCCCATAATGATGATGGTATATACAGCAACATCTTTTGACACGTGGGGTGCTATCCGCAATTATCTGGACCCACAAGGTGAGCGCTGCTTGGTTCCATTCTCAGGAGAACGCGGCCACAGATGACACTGACTTATTTGTTCTGCTGATTAGTGTAATGGAGATTTAGGGTACTAGGCTCCTGCACCGTATAGCTCAGCAAATGTCCATGCGATTAAGTAGACAGACATCAGCGCAGGTAAAATGACAGCGTAAAATGAGCATCCTGAGATCACTGCAGTTGAAACTTAAATTTTAGCGGAGTTTCCCTTCCAGTTATTAATATAGTTTGTGGAAGCTATTAAATAATTCAGATTGAATCATTCTGGCAGGAAGGGAAATTCAATGAAAGTTCGTTGGGTGAGAGTAGAATGTTATCTGGTCTCTGATGATCTATCTCAATTCTGCAGTCCCCTGGTGAACTGTAGTGATCTTTAAAATGAAGGTGAGTGTTCCTGGTGCTGTAATTTGAGATCAGTCACTGTTAGAAGTGGTAAGTACAGAAGAAACACTATTCTGCACATATGACAGTGGTTCTCAACCTTCCTAATGCCGCGGCTCTTTAATACAGTTCTTGTGAGTCGCGACCCATAGGTTGAAAACTGCTGACCTAAGACAAAGAGGCACAAATTTGACATGTGCCGTTTGTATGCTACAGAAAATATCTCCCAAAATGTGAAATCCAGGGAAGAAAGTAAGGAACGACTTTGGGTTATGAAAGTAATACTGAGACTAACTCGACCTACCCTTCTTAGTCAATTCTGGCTAATCCCTCACATTTTAGGGGGCCTGAGATATTGATAGACTGTGAGTATTTTAGGTCTAGATGATTTGAGAATCCACAATGGGCTGTAAATTCTCACACGTTCTTCCATTCGCCCTTTTCTTCCTCCCTCTACGCAGTGCTAATGAAGGACGTGCAAGAAATGTTCAAGCTCAGGTTTTCCCTCAACTTCTACATGTTCCATGGTGGCACCAACTTTGGCTTTATAGGTGGAGCTGCATTTCTGAACACTTATCTCCCTGTGGTCACCAGCTATGGCAAGTACTTGTCCCCCAGAATTGTCTCCAACTGAGGTCACCCCACCATTTGAGACTGGGGCTTTTAAGGTTGGCCTGTGAGGATAATCTCTGAAATGGTTCATCTGTTTTTCCTTTACCATATCCCAGGGGTTGAGGATTTGGTATTTGTTCCTTTTGATGGTACTAGAATTTATTCACCACTAGAGTATAGACTTTCTCGGACATTGCAAGCAGAGAAGTTGGTAGCTTAATCTTTTTTTTTTTTTTTTTGGGCAGAATCTCACTATATCACCCTTGGTAAAGTGCGGTGGTGTCACAGCTCACAGCAAACTCAAACTCTTGGGCTTAAGTTATTCTCTTACAGTTGTCATTTTTGTTATCTGGCCTGGGCCGGGTTCAAACTCACCATCCTTGGTGTATGTGGCTGGTGCCGTAACCACTGTGCTATGGGTGCTGAGCCTGGTAGCTTAATCTTGTCTATCCCCTGCAGACCCTTGTTCTTAGAAGTTTCCTGTAGAAACAGTGACTTTGGATCCTCTGATAGCTGCAGGGTATCGATTGATGTGTCTTCCCCAATCTACAAGTCTATTAAGAGAGCAAGTGGGAAGTCAAGTGTGCAAGAAGGACACGTGTTCAGCTGGAAATTGAATGGGAAGCAGAAACCACTGGGCTAGAGCTTATTAGACACCCAAGGACCAATGCTTTTGAAGGCCCTGGGAAGCTTGGCAGATGTCTCCTCGGCAAAATTAACTGGGACATGGAGGTTTTTTTTCTTTTCCCTAGTACCAAGTGTTTTTCTCTCAAAGCTGCTATATTAAGGATCCTTTTGCTCAGTACCAAGCTCATCTTTTGGTGGGGAAAAGAAGCTGAAGCTCAGGCTTTCCTGGGGAAAATGATGCATTTGTTTATGTTTTTCAGACTATGGGGCACTGCTGTCAGAGGAAGGAGAATACACAACTGAGTATCTCGCGTTTCAAGAGTATTTTAACTCTGTTTTAGGTACCCAGCAATGATCTCAATCTGAATGATAACCCAGCCTTCCCAAGTGGTCTCTGCTGAAGAGGAGAGTGAGGGGATGGGTGGAGATTATTTGGGAGATAGTTTGCTCCAGTTTATTTTATCATTAGGCACTGGGGATTCAAATATGCGTAAGATACAGGGGCTGCTCTCTGTGTACTCAGCACGAGGGCCATGTTGCTTAGTCTGGGGTGTGCAGCAGAATTTTCTATGGAGCTTTTAGAACCAGAGGTTCCAGGCCCTTCCCAGAGCTCTTAGGTAAATATGACCTAGTTGGAATGGGAAGGGAAGGGTGGAATCTGAGCATATATGTATTTTCCCACTCGGCTTTAGAAAATTCTGCTGAGGATCCAGGGTTGAGAACTCCTGAGCCCACAGGCGGGACTAATGTACCTTCTTTTTCCAGGGTGGCAAGGCACCTGCCTCAGAGCTTGGGGACATGAGAGGGATCCCCCTCAATCACTCCCCATGTCATGACTCTCCCTGAAATTGGGGAGCCATGGCCTGTGACTGGGCCCTTCACTCTTGCTGGCTTTGGGTAGCAGGGTACCTGAGTGGGGTTGGGGAAGGATCCTGGAATGGCCCAACCATCTGATTTTCATTGCAGAAATTCCCATGCCCCTCCAACCAGACCATCCAGAGAGGACTTCATATAAGTCAGTGACATTGTTACACTTCATGTCACTGTGGGACATCCTGCCCTACCTGGACCTGGTGAGCATTTCCTGGGCCTAGACACATGGGGTAGTCTTTGGACAAAAGAGAGTACAGATAGCCTTTGCTCAAAGGACTGGAAGTACATATTGGGGAACAAAAAGTCGTCCTTAATAGTTTTCTTTCCCTCTCCTAATTTCACAATTTGGAATAGGAATTCAGAAATTTGGATTTGAAGAAATCGTTTAAACATTGCAGGATACTAGGAAGATTCCCTTTCACAACCTAGCTGGGACAAGAGCCCTTGCCTTCCAAAGATGGTTAGAATGAAGGCATATTGATTAGATATGCCTAATGTAGGGGCAATAATATGCAAATTTCCATTTTAGTAGAGATACCCTTTCTCCAGACTTATTGCAAAGTTCACTATATAAAACAAATGAGGTAAGTCAGGGGTAAGTTCTGTCACTCTGTGCTTTCTCCTTCCTAAGGGCCAGCCATCCTTTCTTTCTCTAGGACGGTCTGTGTGCCACTTCTAATTTGACCCTAGGGCAAGGAACACAGTTTAGAAGTCACTGGTCAACACTGGCCATGTGAATCCTCCCAAGAAGAAGAAATCTTCACCCAAAGAGGAAACAATAGTTAGTGATCCTGAAGAGGCAGGAGGTAAGAATGTGTCTAAGAGAAAATTCTAGGGAGACAGCGGTGGGCCAGAAGACGCAGTAGGCCGCAAGAGCAAGGAAGATTAGAACAGGCCGACAGTGGTATTTCCCACTCCCTATTCCAGAACAAAATAAAAAGGAAAATCACTGTCCCAAGCTGAAGGTAGCACCATGGCTACCTTCAAGCCGCTAACATCACGTGGCGCTGGGGAGCTGAGGTCATGAACCAGTACAAGCTGGCTGTAGCCCGTCACTGCTGAACATCATAAAATAGCCAGCGCTGAAATTTCTCAATTATTTCATAAATTTTTGGTAGCATCAATTTGATAATATCAAGATCCAAATGAAGGCTATCACGCATTGCATTTAAATGGCATGCCTCCTTCGTTTCCTTTAACCTGTATGTTTTTTAAATTTCTTTTTATTCCATTTATTTGGTGGGAAAGCTGCATTATTTATACTCTAGAATTCTCTGCATTGTGGGTTTGGTTTTGCTGATGAAATCCCTACTGTGTCAGGTGACGTGTCTCTGTATTCCCTGCATTTTCTGTAAGTTGATAGTTAGACCTAGATCCTTGATGGGTTTAAAGGTAGGTTTTTATTTATCTGTGTACACGTATACTTCATAGGGGGTGGTATACTTTCTATGCCTCATATACCAGGCACATCATGGTTGGATGTTTCTCATAATTGATAAGTGGGTTCAGGTATTGTGAGATCTATTCATTTTTCAACTTTCCCATCAGCCTTTTACCTCATGGTTTCAGCAGCCATTGACAATTATTATCTATATCCAATATTTCACTAAAGGTTTTGCGAATGCTATCATTCTAATTCTATCATTTATTCTGGGCTTATTCACTTGAATTCTTCTGTGTAGAACTTCCCTTCATCAATTATTTTATTACCCCAAAATAATTACTATAGCTTGTATGGAAAAGTCAGGACAAAAATTCAAGTATTTACTTTTATCAGAATAATATATTTATCCACACGTTTAACATGTTTCTACCCCATTGCAGACTTGTCTTCATGCTCCAATTGTCCCCTCTTAGACCAGCGGAAGCCCCTGTAGGCTGGCACCTGTGTCTTTTTGACATGACTCCCAGAGCTTTTGAGATCTTTGCTCCTTGGTCCTCCCCAATGTTGCAGGCTGTGTGGCTTCACACACCTAGATGCATCTGTTTCTCCATGGGGTTCTGAAGGGTCATGTTTTTATGCTAAGAAGTTTGAATGATTCTCTGAAAGTTATGGGAAGTCATTTTCAACAGGGCTGGGAGTCAGAGGGACAGGTGTGTATTTCAGGATTTCTCTGGTGGTGCTGTGGGGGACCCTGCTAGAGCGCTGAAACCAAACAGCAGTCTCCTGAACTTGAACTTGGGGACTAGGAACAAAGGAAGAGGATGCGTGAAGCAGATATTTAGAGCTGGACTCAACAGGAGGTGATGACTGGATGACATAGGATGTTGAGGGAGAGAGAGAAAAGGAGGGGAGGACATTGTCTTGTGCCTCTTTGCCTGGATGGGTGATGTTCTTCTTAAAGGAAAAAGAGTGGCCTGGGGAAGTGCTGTGGTCAGTGCAGTTTTGGGTGATACTGCATTGGAAACCCCTGTGGACCTCTAGCTGGAGGGGGCCAGTAGACATGGTATAAACAGACACAGGGCGTTTTAGGGTCCTGCTAGATAGGTGGATTTATGAATAATCACAGCCAGTTAGACTATGGGCCCAGGTGATTTCTCTTAGTGTAAAAAAGGAAAAGAAAGGAAGGCCAGGCTTGGATTCCTGTATGCAGGAGTCCAGTGCAGGCTCCAGACATGAATTGAAGAGCCAGGCCCACAAATCCTTCCTCCATTCCTCCCTTCCTCTCCCTCCCTCTCCCTTCCTCCCCCTTCCTCCCCCTTCCTCCCTTCTCCCCTCCCCTCCCCTTCCTTTCCCTTCCTTTCCCTTCCCCTTCTTTCCCCTTCCCTTCCCTTCCTTCCCCTTCCCTTCCCTTCCCTTCCTTCCCCTTCCCCTTCCCTTCCCTTCCTTCCCCTTCCCCTTCCCTTCCCTTCCCCTTCCTTCCCCTTCCCCTCCCCTTCCCTTCCCTTCCTTTCCCTTCCCCTTCTTTCCCCTTCCCTTCCCTTCCTTCCCCTTCCCTTCCCTTCCTTCCCCTTCCCCTTCCTTTCCCTTCCCCTTCCTTCCCCTTCCCCTCCCCTTCCCTTCCCTTCTTTTCCCTTCCCTTCCCTCCCCTTCCTTCCCCTTCCTTTCCCTTCCCCTTCTTTCCCCTTCCCTTCCCTTCCTTCCCCTTCCTTCCCCTTCCCCTTCCTTTCCCTTCCCCTTCCTTTCCCTTCCCCTTCCTTCCCCTTCCCCTCCCCTCCCCTCCCCTCCCCTTCCCTTCCCTTCCCCTCCCCTCCCCTCCCCTCCCCTTCCCTTCCCTTCCCTTCCCTTCCTTCCCCTTCCTTTCCCTTCCCCTTCTTTCCCCTTCCCTTCCTTTCCCTTCCCCTTCCTTCCCCTTCCCCTCGCCTTCCCTTCCCTTCCTTTCCCTTCCCTCCCCTTCTTTCCCCTTCCCTTCCCTTCCTTTCCCTTCCCTCCCCTTCCCTCCCCTTCCTTTCCCTTCCTCTTCTTTCCCCTTCCCTTCCCTTCCCTTCCCTTCCCTTCCCTTCCCTCCGCTTCCTTCCCCTTCCTTCCCCTTCCCCTTCCTTCCCCTTCCCCTTCCTTCCCCTTCCCCTCCCCTCCCCTTCCCTTCCCTTCCCTTCCCTTCCCTCCCCTTCCTTCCCCTTCCTTTCCCTTCCCCTTCTTTCCCCTTCCCTTCCTTTCCCTTCCCCTTCCCCTCCCCTTCCCTTCCCTTCCTTTCCCTTCCCTCCCCTTCTTTCCCCTTCCCTTCCCTTCCTTTCCCTTCCCTCCCCTTCCTTCCCCTTCCTTTCCCTTCCCCTTCTTTCCCCTTCCCTTCCCTTCCCTTCCCTCCCCTTCCTTCCCCTTCTTTCCCCTTCCTTTTCCTTCCCCTTCCTTCCCCTCCCCTCCCGTCCCCTCCCCTCTCCTCCCTTCCCTTCCCTTTCCTTCCCTTCTCACTCTCTTCACTCTGGGTAGAGTGCCATGGCATCATAGTTCATAGCAACCCCAAATTCTTATGCACAAGTGATCCTCTTGCCTCAGCCTTCTGAGTAGCTGGGACTATAGGCACCCACCATCATGCTTGGCTAGTTTTTCTATTTTTAGTAGAGACAGGGGTCTTGCTCTTGCTAAGGCTGGTCTTGAATTCCTGAGTTCAAGCAATCCACCTGCCTTGGCCTCCCAGAGTGGGGATTAGAGGCGCGAGTCACCACACCTAGCCATCTTGACCTCAGCTCTTCTGCCTGAACAATAAAAATACCTCCCTGCCTAGCACACCCAGAGAAATATGAGATTGGTTTGAAAAACAAAAAGGGCCATTTGCACGCCACGCTTAAGCACGATCTCACCACATCGTCCTCTTTTATACTTCTGCTCACAAGGCCCTTGGGGCCACTTTGGAGAGGTGGGCTTTGGCCGGGAGTTTCTGGGGTTTTTGTGTCCAGCCTCAACCTTCAGCCTGGTTTTTGCTTGTGTCTTCCACAGCCAGTCAAGTCTACCAAGCCGATTTCCATGGAGATGCTGCCCGTGAACGAGGGAAGTGGCCAGTCCTATGGGTACACCCTGTATGAGACGTACGTCTCCAAAGAAGGCATCCTCTACGCCAAGGGTCACATTCAGGATCGCGCCCAGGTAGGAGGCAGTGAGCGCCATCTCAGTGGTATCTGTCAGCGGCCATAGCCCCGCTGTGCCATTGAGGGGACTAATAGTCAAAACGTTTTGACCTTCAAAAAACATCACTGTTTCTTACTGTCTGTCCCTTCAGTGAAATCTTTATATGTGAACTATTGCTTGTCTTTGCCTAAGGTGTATAAACGCCTGCTGAGCCTTGAGGGGATTCAGGGTGTTTTTTTTTTTTTTTTTATTCAGAGACCCGGGAAGAGCATAAATAGTCCTTATACTAATAGTCCTTATACTAATTGCATATCACCCCTAACACGTGGCATGTAACTCTTAAAACACCTGCGATACTCACTACACATGAGGAAACCTCAGAGGCGCTAAGTGACTTTCAAATGTTGCTTAGCTGGAGTGTTGCAGACCCCGGCTAAGGGCTTCCTAGCCTCCTCCATGTCCAGAGCTGTCTTTTTCTGGCTTCGGGTGAAATTTTCTTGCTCTTCATACTCTGGGCGTCATGTTCTTCCAGAGCTTCAGGAACTTCCGTTTTTGTGCCTCCAGCTCTCCCCTTCTGTCCTCAGCTCCAGACCCGTATTTCTTGCTGTCTGGACACCCATTGTGATGTGTTTGTTCCGCAGGCCGCCAGCTCCCCCTGTGGTCAGCTTCCTAAGTGAACCCTCAGCAGTTCGTGGCCTCTCAAGCTAGAAATGCTGTTGGTGTACACCCTTCACCCCTTCTTCACTCCTTAATCTCCTCCGGCCCCTGTGTGGAGCAGCATCACTCAGTTGTTCTTTTAAAATTCATGTTGTTGTCGCCCCAGTCTCATTCTGGTATCTCGCTTCTGCTGCTGTTAGAACCAGCAGTTGATCTTCTGGTTTACTACGTGTGTTATCCTCTGTCCCCCCTTCTCTCCCTTACTGAGTTTCTTCCCAAGGCAAAAGCCTCATTGTGCCACTGGTCCCGTATGCTCCGTTGGTGTTCTCCCTAGCCATCCTGGCCTCTGCAGTGGATCGGAGCTGCCCTTCCTTCCCCGTGGTCCCTGTGGCTGCCCCCAGCTCCGTGGTAGCAGAGGTGGTAGCTCCGATCATTGTGTAGCTCCCCATCTGAGTTCCTCGATGGCCAGGACTGTGTTTTAACCCAGCTGAGCCCCCTTCCCCAGTGAGGTATTGATTCATGAAGCAGGTAGATGATTATGGAATATATCAGCCTGTGCTTAGACTCTTGTAAACTTAAATTATGAATTCCCTGTTCTGTATAATAATATTTGTGTTTTGCACATTTGTGGATTTGTCTTGTTATAGTTTCCAAGTCAAATTTTATGAGAAAAATTGTGATCTAAGCAAAACACCCTAAGAAGCAAATTATGAATAATCCTCCTTTATCTGGTCTGCATGGCCAGTGTGCGGTCTTCTGGGTGGCTTAATCTAGGGGTGGAGCAGTGCTGGAGGCAATGGAAGAGAAACAGGTTTATGTTCAGATTGTCCCTCCAAGCAGGCAGGGTGGTGGCAGCAGCAGATTCTTAGTGCAGATGAGAATCTGGGGACGCCCAGCAGAATGGCAGTCTACCGTGGGAGACCGTGGACGGCTGGGTGGACATGTGCGTGGCTGTTGTACCTCCATCTCCACAGCTCCACCCTGCTATCCTTTCTTTCACACTGTCTATTCATTCTCTACTTCCCTTTTTGCCTCATTCCCTGCAGGTCTTTTTAATTCTCTCCTCGTCCTCCAGTCAAGCCGGGGCCCAGTTCTCATGTTGGAACCCCTTTTCTTCAGACGTGACCTGACTCAGTACATCACTGCCTACTTTAAATACAAATCTGTTCATGCGAACGTGTGGCCAGCTGGTGGAATTCAGGGTGACAGACAGTTCACTGTTCCCCTTGCTGTGCCCTTTTCCCGGCTTTCCCGCCGTCTGCCTCCCTTTCCTGATGAGGACCTAATGTTGCTCTCTTCTTTTTTCGGCAGGTGTTTTTGAACGGGCAGTTTATGGGAATCCTGGATCACTCCACTGATCATCTTTCTATTAAGAAAAATGTACATAATACAGTGTTAATTGGCAAATAGTCCTAGAGCCTGCTGGGCCCTGCACTCTGGTGTGCACGTGGCCAGGCCCTGTGGTAGCCCCTTTCCTCTTCCCTGCCCTTGGGATTGCTCCTTGCAGAGGAGCCAGCAGGGACGAGGCAGAGTTGTGTGTATCTCTAAGGTGCAGGTGCACTTGCTCTGGGTAAGCAGAGCTTCACCACCTTGGATATTTGCTAGAAGAACTCTGGTTGCTCATCATCCCCAGTAGAGTCTAGTGACACTTTCCCCAAAAGGCCTGGCCCAGGAGGGTGGGGCATGAGCAGGAATGGCAGACTTGGGGTTTGCTTGGCTCAGAGTTGGGGGTTGCAGGCTCCAAGGCCTGTCTGCAGGTCAGTCCTCCAGGGGAGAGCTAGCTGGTCTATAGGAGAGTGGCTGAGCGGGGCCCCTCTGGCTGGTCTGTCTTGCACAGGCCTTCCAGACCCAGCACTCTCTGAGGATCCTGGTGGAGAATCAAGGCCGACTTGCCTACGGGGAAGACATGAACAAACAGAGGAAAGGTGGGCTCCGGGATGCGGCCCCAGTTGTTCCTACCACAGGCGGAGGGCAGTGAGGGGCAGGTGTGCAGGTGGAGGAATGCAGGGCCTCTCAGCCTGAGGCCCCTGTGTGCAGAGACTGTGACGGTGCCTGGCTTCCTCCCTGTCCCTGAGTGTGCTCTCTCCTGACTAGGCCAGAGCCAGCACGTTGCCTTCTTCTTTGGGGAGGGTTTGAGCATGGTTCTCTCAGGAGAGAACTGTAGAATAAGAATGGTGAGGGTGGGTGGCACCTGTGGCTCAAAGGAGTAGGGTGTGGGCACTATATGCTGGAGGTGGCAGGTTCAAACCCAGCCCCGGCCAAAAACTGCAAAAAAAAAAAAAAAAAAAAAAAAAAAGTGGTGAGGGTCCCTGCACAGGGACCTTGCTTCTCCCTCTCTGGAGCCAGCATCTATGCAGTCCTTTCTGGCCTTCTTCCTTCCCCCCACCAAGTGCTTTGACATACCCGAGACCTAGGCTGGCCGGAGCCCCTGTGCTGGCCAGACCTGGCTGAGACAAGCAGCCACCTGTCCACTGTCAATATGGAGGATACAGACCCCCTTCTGAGAGGCATGAACTCAGACAGCAAGGTCTGTGTGGGGACTTTACAGAGACCTGCCTGGCCACAGGAGGCCAGGAAGCTGCCTCCTCCAGGGAGAGCCCGTCACAGCCCTGCTCCCTGCTGTATCTCTCTGCCTCCTTCACTCTCCGTTTCTGTCCCCCCTGCAGGTTTAACTGGGGATATCTATCTGAACAATTCTCCACTAAGAAAATTTGTAATCTACAGCCTGGATATGAAACCGAGGTTTATACGAAGGTGGGTGCCTGAGCATTGACTCCAGGCGATGGATCAAAACTGGCCAGTGTTAGAGAGGGAAGATACCTTGGGGGTCATCCGGATCAACCCCTCAGTTTTCAGTAAGAGAGACCCAGGACGTTGAAAGGAATGGCCCCCAAGTGTAAAGTCTCCTTGACAAGCATTGCCTGTGCTCCAGGGAGGACACTCAGCATTCACAGATGACATGTTAGAGACAGGTGTGACTTCCTGCCGGTCCTTGACTTTCTCTCAGGTCCCTTCCCAACATGTGGAAACCAGTCTCAAACCGAGTCCAGGGCCCTGCCTTCTTCCTCGGCATCCTGAAAGTTGGGGAGCCGAAAGACACCTTCGTAAAGCTGGAGGTTAGTGCCATCTCTGTCCTGTCTGTGTCCCCCCAGCCTCCCATCCCTAAAGGACCTGTAGAGAATGGCTCCTTGGTGCACAGGTTTGCAGGCACCAAGGGAAGACCAGGGCCTTAACCCCTCTACAGCCATCTGGGTGGCTGCCCCTTCCCAGGTTCCCCGGGTGGCTGAGAGTGGTGACGTGTAGGACTGGCCAGGGGGAGCCACTGCATGGGGAATGTTGGGAGAATCACCCAGACGTCACCCAGCCTGTGGGGGGATGTCGTAGGTAGGATGTCAAGACACTGTTGGTGCCACTCCTGATGGTCTACAATGCTGGTTATGTTTTGGGCCCAGTATGTTTTGATGAACAAATGATGGTGAAGATGGGGGAGTTGTGGTGGGAAGCAGCACTCCTCTCCCTGACCCTGCCTGCTGAGCCAGCCACAGGCCCGCGGCTGCAGCACAAGGCCTCCTCCCCAGGGCCTTGGTTGCTCATCCATCCTGTCTGGACATAGCCATGATTTGCTGTGTGAAGAGAATGTGTCTTCTCCTCTTGGGTCTTTACTTCCAGGACGCAGATCTTGAATCTTCCATTCCACTCTTTTTCAGGGCTGGACAAAAGGGGTTGTATTTGTCAATGGAGAAAACCTAGGACGCTACTGGAAATTAGGTCCCCAGGAGACCCTTTACCTTCCAGGACCATGGCTTCATTCTGGGACAAATGAGGTGAACCCTGCCCACGGTACCCCACAGCTCCCTGTCCACTTCAGGACTCTCCCCGGCCTCAGAGGTAGAACTTGAACCTCATGGTTGCCCCACCTTCTTCTCCTTGACAGATTGTCGTGTTTGAGGAGATGGAAGCTGGTCTAGGGATCAAGTTCTTAAAGTACCCTCATCTAGGTATGGTATTCTGAAGGGTCATTTGCAGGATCTCAGTCAAAGCTTTTGGATTTTTCTAGCTGAGATAGAGCCAAAAAGGGTAGGGTGTGTACCACCTATCAGGGCTCTGCGTGGTGTGATAGATACGCTCTTAGGCCTCCCATCTTTTTTTTTTTTTTTTTAAGTAAGAGTCACACTCTGTGCCCTGGGTAGAGTGCTATGAGCTGTGATGCTATTTTTAGTAGAAGAGTGTCCTCGAACTCCTGAGCTCAGGTGATCCACCTGCCTTGGTCTCCCAGAGTACTGGGGTTACAGGCATGAGCCACCACACCTGGCCAGGCCTCCCATTTTAAGTTGACCTAACTAACCTGCTCCTTTAATGGCCTAAACCCACCTCCTTTGGCCTCCCTTCTGGACATGTCCATGGTATTTTCGAGCTCTCTATCTCATGGTACACCAGTCCTGGCACCTGTACTTCTTGCAGTTTCTGAAATGCATTGAGCTTTCTGCTCGCTGCCCTTTCTCCAGCTGCCATGTTGGGTAACTCAAAAGCACTTTTCCTAGGGCCCAACTCAGGTTGCCACGGAATGCACAGACCAGTTACGTTGGCCCCAACTGCTGCAGAGCTTCTGGGCCCTCCTAGTAACACCTGGGACCTGCATCCCCAGCCTCCCTGGTTCTTTCTGCTGCAGCAAGATTCAGACATCTTTTCAGAGAGTGGTTCCCCCTCCCTCCAGTAGAACTTCTGTGGGCCTAATAACCATGCTGCCTCTCCTCCGTGGGGTGGGTACATTGTCCACAATAAGCCAGTCATACACTCTTCTCTAGGATACTGATCTCACCTGGTGTGACATCACGTAGGAAACAGGCTGAGCTGAGTCATTTCAGCAGTGGTACCATGAGCAGCTGTCAGTCCTGGTCATGGAACCGCCCTGGCTTCTTCATTGGTGCCGAGCCCTGCTGGGTCTGCCATCCACCCCCTAACCTGCCTGTGCCTTCCTCTTGTGGCTTCAGTTGGCTGACCTGTCTCTGATGTTTACAAGATACCCAATGCACACCTTTGTCATATCGCAGCAAAAGCTGTTTGACCCTTGAATCAAATATTGAGGCAAAAAATGAGAAGATACTCAACATATCTGGTCTCACAAATGTGAATCTGAAGCACAAGTGATCTTCCCAAGAGAGCAAATAAAATATAAGGTTCATGCAGGAAATGCAAGGAAGCTCATCTATACTTTGTGTTTTCCGTGTTTTTAAAAAGTGTTTTCCTTTTATTTCCCGGTGGTCTCCCCATTCCATTGGTTTTCTATACTCAGGAGGAAGCCCTGCTTCACTGAGACACATGCCGGTAGCTTTTCCTTATTGTCATTGGCACCTGATTCACAGCCCATCGATCCCCTGTCCTCTTCCCTCCTGCATATGGCTCCAAGCCTTCTGAGCCTGTGCAGAGGGCGGAGAGAGCCATTTGGTGGCACAGCACAGGCAGGCAGAAGGGAGACCTATGGAGTTTCACTCACTCAAGCCACTGCAGAGTCCAGCATGGTGTAAACAGGTCCTGGGTTAGCTGACAAGCTCTCTGTGGGGCTCAGAAGAGTGAGTCACCCACAGAGGCAGCTAGCACTGCATTGGGGGCTGCAGAGGGGAGCCCAAGCCAAGACCAAAAGGAATCCAGCCAGACCCCAGAGGCTCCGTGAGCTCCCACAGGAGCTAGGATTAGGCCATTGTGTGGTTGGTCCAGAGGGTCAAAATCACGAGCACACCCTGGCACGCTGCACTGTAAATGCCGGGGGCCCTCTACAGTTCAGGCAGGCCCTAGGGCAGGAGCTGCCTGCTCAGGGGTCTCCTTCGCCGCCCACCTCAGCCCTGTCTCTCGGCTGAAGCCCACAGCTGAAAGCAGGACAGATGGCAGTTTGGCTGCATCCATCCGTCTCTTCCTTCTCTTTCCTCCATCACCCAGAGCCCAGAAGTCTTCCCACATCGTAGCCTATTCCTTCCATACGCTAAGTGTGCAGCACAGCCGCCTGCAGTGTGTGTTCAAACACAGCCTGCTGGGCCCCATCCCCGGATTTCAGTCTCCGTATGTCAGGGGCGGGGCCTGAGGATTTGCATTTCTGGTCAGTTCCCCTGATGCTCCTGTTACCAGGCTGGGGAATCTCACTTTGAGGACCGTTAAAGCAGGATTTCAGCCTCAGCACTCTTGGCCCCTGGGACCAGCTAATTCTTTGCAGTGGGGGCATCCATTGCAGGGTGTGTAGCAGTGTCCCTTGATCTCTACTCCCTAGAGGCCAGCAGCACCCTACCCCCAACTATGACCACCCCAAAATGTCTGCAGGCTTTGTCAAATGTCTGGGGATCAAAATCCACAGGATGAGAAGCATGTCCCTGGAGCATATCTGATTCTCCCAGTCAGAAATGATACTTTCCCTGCCATTCAGAAAAGCACTAGAGGGTGGGGCCTCATGGATCAACCCTTAATAAATTAAGGGCAAAGATGAGGGAATTTGGAAACTCCTCTCTCTAGACAATAGTTTATCTATGACCCCATTTTCTGCACTATCCTAGTTCTGAAAAACAAAAATAGCTTGTTACTTTTCTGTTCTCTTTGTTCTTCTTTTGAAACAAATTCTGATATTCCCACAGATAAATGTATTCTTCGGGTAAATTGGGGTAAAAGTCATGTATGCAGGAGGCTGAAGGGAGAATCATCACATCACACCTTTATAAATATTGCTCCCTGTGTGGAAAGAGGGGAACACTTCTACACTGTTGGTGGGACTACAGACTAACACAGCCTCTTTGCAAAGAAGTAGGGCGAATCCTCAAAGAACTCAAAATAGACCTTTCATTTGATCTTGCAATCCCATTACTAGGTATCTACCTGGAAGGAAAAAACTCATTTTATCATAGGGACATTTGCACTAGATTGTTTATTGCAGCTCAATTTACAATCACCAAGATGTGGCAACATCCTAAATGCCCATCAGCTCAGGAATGGATTAACAAACTGGGGTATAATGTATAGCATGGAATACTATTCAGTCACAAAAAGTGGAGACTTTACATCTTTTGTATTAATTTGGTGAGAATTGGAGAATATTCTCTTCAGTAAAGTATCCCAAGAAAGGAAAAGCAAGTATCCAAGGTATTCAATACTAACATGAAGCCAGTAGATGAACAACTACACACCCACACGAGAGAAAAACTCAAGTTCATTCAAGCTGGGGGGCGGGGAGGAGGAAGGGGTAAAGGTAGGAAGTGGGGATGGGCGTGCTCCCGCCTAGGGCGCACAGTGTAAGGGTGTACGGCATACATCCTGGGTGAGGGGCACAACTACCACAGGGACCTCACCTAACAAGGGCAAACATTGTAACCTAATCATTTGCACCCTTTTATTAATCTGAAATACAAAAAACAAATACTGCTCCCTTTATAGCTATAAACAAAGGACAGTGAAGGTGGTGCTGTACTTCTGTCTATTAATGGAACAGCTTGTCTCCTACCAGGCCCTTTTCCTGTCTTCCTGACCATTAAGGGCCCTGGGCAATGTGCACCATCAGATACGTTCGTCTTATCCAAACTGTCCACTAGGAGAAGCTTTAAGGGGAATTTAATGGTGGTTGTGGTGATGATGGTGGTTTTTCTCCCGATCTCAGGAGCTTCATGCCTTTGACAGAATATCAGATGAAATCATAGAAACTACAGTTTCTCTACCTAAGTGAGTTGGAGTATGGACATTCTTCTATATGAATTTATTATTTATTTACTTAGTTTTATAGACAAGGTCTTGCTCTGTCACCCAGGCTGGAGTGCAGTGGCTCCAATCATAGCTCACTGTAACCTCAAACTCCTGGGCTCAGGTGATCTTCCTGTCTCGCCTGCTGAGTAGCTAGGACTACAGGTGCAGGCCGCCACACCCAGCCAACTCAAACACATTTTTTTTGTAGAGATAGGGTCTCGCTGTGTTGCCCAGGCTGGGGTTGAACCTCAAGTTATCCTTCAGCTCTTGTATCCTTTTACCTTCGCTTCCCAAAGTGCTGGGATTATAGGCATGAGCCGCTGTGCCCATCCTTATCTGTATGAATTTAGATTCCACATTTCAGCTAACCTTTAAGAAAGGAATTGTAAAATTTTGGTGTACTATGAAAGAAGAATATCTGTCATAGTTATCTAGAAAGGTTATGAAAATATTCCTCCTCTTTCCATTATATATTTGTATGAGGTTACTGCTTCTTCATACATGTTGACCAATATAATAGAAACACTTTTCCCCTCCCTTCCCTATTACCTCCTTGGCTCAATCTCTCACCTCCTTCCAATCTTTGCTCAAGTCATATCCTAGAACAATGCTGAACAGTTATAATAAAATCCACTGGTCTAATCTTGCATGGATCTCTTAAGTCATGATTTTCGAATATCATGCATCAGCTCACTGCCTTCTACAGATCTTCACAATTTCATTATCCAATATGAAAACATTCAGTTATCAATATTTTTATTGAAAGTTCGGCTCTTGTCCCCTGAAGACACATTAGAAAAAGAGGGACAAGCAGTTTAAGGAGAAAGAAAGAGAAGTTTATTGCTTTGCCAATAAAGGGGGAAAATAGCAGATAATGGTCTCAAAATGCAAATTCCTGCTTTTGAGCAGAAGCACAGAGCTTGAAAAGGTTCTGATCCCAGTCATCCCATTTTGAGCTAAGACAATCTTGTGGCCTCTGCCCAGATTCACCCCTTTTTTCAGCTAACACTGGTTTGTGACCTCCACCCACATGGTTCCCTTGAGCTATCTTCCGTAGCAGGAAGACCAAGAAACATTCCCCGTCCCTCCTGACCACTGACCTGAGGCCGGGAGTCAGTATTCAAAAGTTGGGGAGAGAAAAAATATTTTTGCCATTTTTTCCCAGGTCACTCCCTCTGCAACTAAGGAAGAATTTAAGATGTGAGAAACTGTCAAGCTACTGGATAGTGGGTACCCACTTTCCAAAATACTAAGTTTTAACGGAAAGCTTGGATTGTGGTGCTGGCAACAAATATAACCAGTTGCTACCCTTAAAGTGACAGGATCATTTCATTCATTCCCTCTCCCTTTTTAAATGACAACTTATTGAGACATAATTCATGTAACCTAAAATTAATCCTCTTAAGGTATAAAACTCAGTAGTTTTTAGTATATTCACAAGGCTGTGCAACCATCTGTACTCAACCTTACATCCTTTTTTCATCACTCCAGAAAGAAGCCTTGGCACATTAGCACTGACTCCCATTGGCAACCTCTTATCTACTTTCTTTGTGATTTTTGTGAATTTTCCTATTCTGGACTTGTAACTGGTAAGATTGTAACCAGGTAAGATTTGCTGACCAAGACTTTGTAACTTTCTGTTGCCCTGATTCATTTCCTTTTGAGTTTCTGGCAGAAATGGCAGAACCTCCTTGTAGCCTTGAGATAACTACAAAGCTTTACACCACCCATTTGTCCAGAGAGGCTAAGTGACACCTACCACAGATTGTGCTCAAAGACTTGCTGAACAGCCTACTCCCCACATCCTGCCTGCGCACCAGGGTGGAAGAATGACCATTATTAACACAGAGCTCATGACACTGCTAAAATCTCTGCCCTGGGAGGGACTTCCCTGTCATCATTTGATCAGGTGATACATGGGCTTGTGTGCCTTGCACTCTGCCCCAGGGATGTAAAGATGCTCACTCACTTAATGGATTATTCATTTCACCTCCAGAAAAATCTCTCACCCCATTAGTCAGGGAGGTGGATTTGAGGCAGTCCATGCCTCCCAGCCCTTGGTTGGTGTGTCCTCCACACTAAATCCTTTCTTCTTTGACAATCCTCATTGCCTCAGCAATTGGCTTTCTGTGCGCCAAGCAACAGATTTCACATCTGTTAACAGATTGTTCATATACCTAGAGTCATACAATACATGGTCTTTAGTGATGTTCCAATTAGCATGTTCTTAAGGGTTGTCCATGTTGTTGCATGTGCCAGTATTTTATTCATTGTTCTTGGCTGAATAATATTCCATTGTCTGGATATACCACATTATGTTTATCCTTTCATCAGTTGCTGAACATCTGGGGTGTTTCCACTTTCTGGCTATCATCAATAATGCTACTCCTCAGATGAGTTATGATATTGGTGACTGTTTTAGTAAGTATGATGTTTAATCCTCTATAGGAGCAGCTTATGAAGATTCTTTTCTAGGATCACTAGTCCAATCTGGATCTCAAGCCTTCTTTCTAAGGTACTTGCTTTTCCTCCTGAAGTACATCTCATGATGTTCCCTGAGTGCAGTACTCTTGGTGGTAAACTCAGTTTCCATTTGCCCTTAGCTGTCTTGTTTAGATAATCCCAATGTATGAAGTCTTTTAGTTCCAACTCTGCTGTTTCTTTTGTCTGTTGATTTCTCACATTTGCTGTGCTGTTGCTTTGTGTGTTTTATGATTTTTGTTTGCAAGGTCATTCCATTTGGATTTATCGGTGGCAAACCATTAGAGCCAATTATGAGACATAGACTAGAACCCTGTTCTATAAAGACCAGACGAAAGTGGCGCAATATTTTCCAAGTGCTCAAAGAAAAGAACTTCCAACTGAAAATTGTACATTTGGTGAAAGTATTTTTCAGGAATAAAACCAGGATAATCATGTCACAGAAAATTATGTTGACAAAATCCAACAACCACACACAATAGAAAACTATCTGAAAATTAGGAATAGAATGGAACTATTTCAACTTGAGAGAGAGTACCTATAGCTAACATCACAAAACCTATAGCTAACATCACACTTAATGGTGAAAAAGTGAATGTCTTCCACCTGACACTGGGACCAAGGTAAGGATGCCAGCTCTTGCCTCTCTTGCCACAGACACTTTAGCTATTGTCATAAGACATGACAAAGAAATAAACAGCCATATAAATTGGAAAGGTCCATATCCGCAGGTGACATGATTACCTATATAGAAAACACCAAGTTGATCAACAATCTCTTAGAATTAGTAGGTAATTTATCAAGATAACAGGATACAAGATCCACACAAGAAACACACATTTCTACATGACATGACAAACATGTCAGAACTAAAATTAAAAAGACAATACCATTTAAAATTGTTCAAAATAAAATGAAATACTGAATCATAAATCCAACAAAACATGCGTGTTGAAAAAAATCACAAAATTCTGATGAAAAAAGTGGAAGACGACCTAATTAAATAGATATACCATGTTCATGGACTGGACGATTCCACACAGTTACGATGTCCATTCTCCTCAGCCAGATCTTAGGTCTAATGCAATTCCTATCAAAATTCCAGCACAGCTTCCTACAGAAATAGATAAATCTTATTCTAAATTTTATATGGTGAGGCAGAAACCCTGGAATAGTTTAATCTTGACAAAAAAGAATAAAGTTATGCAACTGTAAAACCAAGTGGTAAAATGTCATAATTGCCCATCGTTTACGACCTAGGAAAAACACCTGTTTTCAGGGAGCTGAGGTTTCAAAGAGGAACGTATACCTATAAGGGATGAGACAAGAGAAAACTCCCCACCATATTCTGTGAGAACTCTACTTCTGTTCTTTCAAAAAGGAGAAGACATGCAAAGGGTTTCCAGGGAGATAAGAGGATTTCTCTCTTCATCACAGAGTTCTAGCCTAGCCCTTCCAGAATGGAGTTCCTCACTTTTTTCTCTCTGCAAACCTCTAACCACTTCCTGTGTTTCTGATTTCAATCAATGTCAATACCAGGTGACTTAAGCCTGAAATGTGGTGGTCTTCCCAAACCCCTCTCTGTGTATCACCTCATCCAGTCCCTGATCAGCAGTTACCAGTTTGCACACATTTTTCTTCCTTTTTTTAAATTAAGTCATTTGTACATAGATCATAAATACATTCATGCTGTTGTGCCCAGTTGAAATTCCCCACAAAGACCATGGAGGAGCTGAATCTGATGCAAAAGCAAAAGAGCCCTTTAATTGCAAGTTTGAGCTTGGTCTCCTGCTGTCTCCATTACAAGGGATCTGAGCCAGGAGCCCTGAGCTCCGGAACAGGGATATTTTTATAGGATAGCACAGCAAAGTAGGCCTATACAAGTTAAGCAAAGGGATCCCTTCTGGATTGGTTGCCACTGGTCCTGCCATATGGCCCATTCCAGGAGGCAGTTTCTGATTGGACACCAATGACTCAAGGCCCCCAAACCAGCAATTCACCGTGACTCATCAGTTTTAGACAAAATGGCTGAACCTTAAGATGGCCTCGGTCTGGTTCTCTCAATGCCATTATGGGATTTGATGTGTTGATTATTTGTACAAATTGGAGTGCTTACATCCTACTAATGAACATAGCTTTCACCTCATTTACCCCATTACAGCATTAAGACATTTATGTTCTACACCTGATAGATCCAACTGGTACTTGCAATGTGCTCCATAGGTGTGATCCCCCTACTAACCCTCCCGACCCACCCCCTCCCTTTCCCTCTCCCCCCCTTCTCTCCTTCATCCTAGGCTATAGTTGGGTTTCATTCTTCATATGCAAGTGTGAGTGATTCTAAATTGGTTTCACAGTAGTACACCCTGTACCTTGGACATCTTTTTTGAATGCACATCCTCCTCTGGCCTTGTAGTACCACCCTGAGAACAACTCAAGCCTACATCACCTTGTTCCATCTGGTTTTCATCTTGCAGGCAAGTAATCTCTGTAAAACTAAACTCTGTGAGTTTCTGCTTGAAATCTTTTTTTTTTTTTTTGTTAATCCAAGGGTTAACAATATATTTTTATTTTTTCATATTTGTACCAATTTAAAAATAGGTATGTATTCTTTATGCTTATAGTTCTCAAACAACAATAAAAGCTAAAACATTTATAATTTAAATTACAAGAATAGAACCAATAAAATATATAAGAAATGATACTATATTATGTAAATAAAAAGAAAAATGTATTGTTCAAAAGAAATAAATCACAAATATTTGGTTTAATGGCAAAAAGCTATAGTTTCAGAGCCTGTTTCAAAGCCCCCAAACACTTGGGCTTAAGTGATTCTCTTGCCTCAGCCTCCAAACCAGCTGGGCCTACAGGCACCTGCCACGAAGCCTGGATATTTTCATGTTGCTGTGGTCATTGTTGTTTAGCTGCCCTGGGCTGGATTCGAACCCACCTGCCTCGGTGTATGTAGCCGGCACCGTAACTACTGTGCTCCAGGGCACTGAGCCTAGAACAGTATTAATCAAATTTGTCAAATGGCAGTTTTCCTTCCTTTTTTTTTTCTTTTTGAGACAAAGTCTCAAGCTGTCGCCCTGGCTAGAGTGCCATGGCATCACAGCTCACAGCAAACTCCAACTCTTGGGCTTAAGTGATTATCTCGTCTCAGCCTCCCAAGTAGCTGGGATTACAGGCGCCCACCACAACGCCCGGCTATTTTTTTGTTGTAATAAATTAACACTGATTCGCCATGAAGTCAGCGTAAATAATGTAACACATAAACTGTGCGGTAACCACTGTTTTAATAAGTACAGAATAGCAAATGGCCTAGTAATGAACTGCTGTGAACAGTGTGGGGAGTACTTGCCCAGTAAAAGCACTGGGAACAACATCCTGATGATTGAAGGCCAGCAGAAGAGATTTTGCTGCCAATTTTGTGTTAACAAATATAAACATGATGGAAACACAATCAGAGAAATTATCACCATCAGAAAATAGAAAAAGAAATGCTGTTAGAGAAGAAAATGAAAGACAATTATATGGATGGTCAGGTATACTTTTAGAAAAAATAGAGGGACTACCAGAAAAAAAGAGAAAGACTTCAGAGCTACAGAGTTCTACAGAATGTAGTACAGATACATTACTGATCGAAGAGAACATGAGTTTATCACCTTGTTCCATGTCAACCATAGCCGATAAATTTCAAGAGCAACTGGAAGCGAAAAGATCAGAAGACTCCATTATACCAGTTGTGCTTTCTGCAGATCCAGGTACATGGCCCCGAATTTTGGATACTAAACAACGGGACACTCTGTTGAAAATGATCCACCTCAAGTAAGAAATTTTAACTTTCCAAAAGACAATACAGGGAGGAAGTTTTCAGAAACTTATTATACCCACGTTCTTCCAAATGGTGAAAAAACCACTAGATCCTGGTTACTTTATTCAACCTCAAAAGATTCTGTGTTTTGTCTACATTGCAAGCTCTTTGGGGAAGGAAAAAATCAACTAAGAAATGAGAATGGGTGCAGAGATTGGCAGCATTTATCACATATTCTTAGTAAACATGAAGAAAGTGACATGCACATCAACCATAGTGTTAAGTATTCAAAATTAAAATCTGATCTGAAAAAAATAAAACTGTTAAAGCTGCAGAACACAGATTATGTGAAGATGAGAGAAATGATGGTGTGCTCTTGTACACATAATATACTTGATTTGGTTTTGGGGTCTTAACTCAGAAAAAAATCTATACCATAATAGTCAATAACTAATGTGTTAAAGGACTCCTATACAGAGTAACTTGGAACTGTTCATTAGCAATAAGTATAATAGCAAATAAATAGCAAAAATATTTTTATTCCAAATCTAAAACTGACTGGACTTAATAGTCATTAATGCATAGTTTTAATAAAGGCAATTATTAATTGTCCCTGCCTATAAATGTAGTACACCTTCTTAAAATTAGCATTTGAAAGCTGCCATTTGGCTCGGTCCCTGTAGCTCAAGCAGCTAAGGCACCAGCCACATACACCAGAGCTTGCGGGTTCAAATCCAGCCCCGGCCCGCCAAACAATAATGACATCTGCTTGAAATCTTTTAGTAGTCCCCCCACTGTTCTTTAAAAAGAGATGGAGCTACCTGGCCCTTCCCGACCCACCCCTGCTGGTCTCTATTTTTTTAGGAGCACAGAATTAACAAACACTAGTTCTTGCGGGTGCTAGGAAGGTCCTAGCATGCTATTACTCCCACCGACCAGAGCAGGGTTCCCACTTTTCTTGGCTCTGGAAATTCCCGCTCATTTACCAAGACGGTTTGGGAAAACTCCTAATTCTCCAGGGCACTCTGCGCGCCTCGCCTGGACTTCCGTCGCACGCGTGGGATCTTTATTTCAGCATTTGCACATTATATTTAATTGTGCTGGACCCTAAGGAAGGGGTCCGTGATAAAATTGCTGAACCGGGGCGGCGCCTGTGGCTCAAAGGAGTAGAGCGCTGGCCCCATATGCCAGAGGTGGCCAAAAACTGCAAAAAAAAGAAAAAAAGATAAAATTGCTGAACCAGCCAGAGGCACACGGAGGCTAAGTCTGCCTCCTCCTTTCCTCCCACGCATCCTCGCGGTTCCGTGCCCGGATGGCGGCCAAGTGCAGATCCTTTCTTCCCACGCAGGAAACCCAAGGTCAGGGCGATAACCTAAAAATCCTCCCACATTACTCCCAGGGTTTGAAAAGCATCTGCACCATCACCTGGGCGTGTGCGGAGCTCTGCGTCCCCGCCATCCAGAGCTCGACAGAGTCTCCCTGGTGCTGCCCCAGGGGCTCCGTCTCGCGCCCGGGCTGCGGGCTGCACCAGGCGGGCTCCCGGCGGGATTCGCTCCTGTGTCTGTCCCGCGCGGAGCGCAGACCTGAGCCTGGCGCGGCGCCCGGCCGGGAGTCCCACCCCAGAGCCACATCCGGGACTGCGCGCGGAGAGGGGCGGGAGCAGCGCGGGACCTCGGCTGCTGGACCTCGCCGTGATGGGCTCCAGGTGACACCGCCTTCCGGGCTGTCCTCACGTTCCCTCCTAGGCTCTCGGTCCCAGCGGGAGCGCGCCTCTGGGCGCACCCTAGGTTTTCTCTGGGTTCTATGGGTCAGCCAGTCATCCACAGTATTTACTGCGCTAGGCCCTGGGGACATTATGCGGACTGGAAAGCCCCCCTGGGCCCTCAGACCCGCTGAGATTCTCCAGCTCTTTCTCCCTCCGGTGCCTTCATCCTCCGCCCCTCCCGCTATTATCCATTGAACCAGAAGGGGGAAATCAGACGTGTGGGTGCAGACAGGTGCTCCAGCTGTTGGACGTTTGTCCCCTCCGAGCCTCGCCATGAAGTGCCCTCACCTGTCTCTGAGCCCCTTTCTCGTTCTCCGCCTTTCCGGGCCCCCCTTCCTCTGGTGCTCAGCCATGCCCTGCACCTGTCCGTCTTCAGCCTCGGGTTCTGACTGAGGAGGACTTCAGGACAGTCCTGGCGGTGGCCTAGAAGAAGACCTGCCTCGGACGGGGCCCTCTGAGAGTCTTGCCTCTGGAACAGACTCCTGGCCCTGGCCGTTTCTGAGGTCAGGGCCTTCCCCTTCTCACTGCCACCCTTTCTCCTTTCAGCCAGTGTCTCTCCTGGAAGAGAATCCTCGGCATCTTTTTCCTGCCATTTATCTTACCTATTTTTGCTCCTCGGATTAAATCTGAAAAGAATCTTCTATATGCAAGAGCACGTCAGCTCCAACCCAGGTTTGCCTGAGCGGGAAAGGGAGGAGCTTGGTCCTTTTATGAGGGGGGAAGTCATGTTAGAAGTGTGCACGGAGGACGTCCCGCTAACAAGAACTTTCTCCGCTAAGGTTTCAGCCGTCTCTCTTCTCTCTCCCTCCCTCTTCAGGTTCAATTTATCTCATCTGACCCCTCTCCAGCTGAAGAACAGATCTGTAGGACTTCAGACTAAGAGCACAGGTTGGAGTAAGCCACACTTCACCCTGGAGGGGCACAAGTTCCTGATCTTTGGGGGCTCCATCCACTATTTCCGGGTGCCCAGGGAGTATTGGAAGGACCGCTTGCTGAAGCTGAGGGCCTGTGGCTTCAACACTGTCACCACGTGAGTGCTGGTCCCTCCCCCGCCATGACTTGTTATCCTATCATCAAATCCTGGTTTAGAGCCGGAGCCTCTGGCTTGGGGGCCCAGTGTAAGAACTCACCTTCTGAACAGCTGTTTCCAGCACATGCCTTTAGGCTTAAGTTCCCAGCTGTCACTTCTGTCTCCTACTTAGTTGCTCTGGGACCAAAGCCTTGGATAGGGGTTACTGGGAGAAATATGAAGGAAGCAGGTGATGTCCTCAGGAGCCTGTCAGTCTCCAGGTTCTGGGAGCCCTTAAGGGCACTCAGTTTAAAGTATAAGCCCAAGGCACAGTTACTGATAAATGCATACTTACAGATGCACACACTCTCTTTATAAATAAGCCCTCTTATTCTTAGAAGGGGTCCACGATAAAATTGCTGAACCAGCCAGAGGCAGCTTTTAAAAACAATTCTGTTTGTGTAAGGAGGGGTGAACTGGCCCAGGTCTGAAACAGAGCAGGTCAAAGCTCCTATGCTAATCAGTAGTGGGATTGCACCTGTGAATAGCCACTGCACTCCAGCCTGGGCAACATAGTGAGACCCCATCTCTTAAAAAAAAAATTTTTTTTTTTGCAGTTTTTGGCTGGGGCTGGGTTTGAACCCACCACCTCCGGTATATGGGGCTGGCGCCCTACTCCTTTGAGCCACAGGTGCCACCCCCCGCCATTTTTTTAAATTAAAAAAAGATCCGTTTGCCTGTTATTAGTATTGCTAGAATTATTTTGCCTCATCTAAAAATTTTCCTTCTTCCCCCTCAACTTTTTCTAGCAATTTTCCTTAAACTCACTTATAAGTAATCCTCAGATTTTTTTTTGTTCTATTCTCTCAATGTATAGTGATAAACTTGGCTGTGTATATTTAGTCTTCAGCTAATTAACTTTTCATTCCTCCCCACAGCAAGCGATGTTAAATACAGTCTATTCTGCTATAATGCAATACATATATTACTAAAAAATCTCTGCACTGCACAAAATTGTGTAATAAAAAGCACAATAAAAACATGATGTTGGGGTGTAACACTAAAAAACCTTGTCAGTGACATGCAAAAAAGATAGTCACCTCAAAAGAGCAGCACCTAACAAACATTTTACACATGTCCTTGTGGCCTTCCAGACTCATAGCTCTGTAGGGGCCCTTCTTGTGTTCTAAAGATGGTCCCCTCCTTTTTTGTATCTCCATTATCTTCACAGAAACTCCTTGTCTATTCTTATTTTGATTAGTTCATAGAAATAATTTAGTGGGAAGATGTAGACATTTTAGTTTTTATTCTTTTTATTTTTCTTTATATTTTTAATGGATATTGCAAAACATGGGATAGTGAATAGGAGAATTTATATGTTGATACATGAAATCTAGAATCATAGGGAAGTTGGGAGTTTGGGCCACAAGAGGGTAATAGAGCAAGGAACTATTGAAGAGAGAGTCTTCGTTAGCATAATCGAGGTTTAATTTCCATTGGAAAGTTCAACTTATTCCAGAATAGAATTACCCCAGGTTTTGGCTTGGGTTTGATCTAGCAATTTGGAAGTAAGAAATAAGAAGGTGCTTACCACGCTTCCCTCTTCCTTCTTTCAGCTACGTTCCCTGGAACCTGCACGAGCCCCAGAGAGGCAAATTCGACTTCTCTGGGAACCTGGACCTGGAGTGCGTGGTGCTGCTGCTCTGTGACCGGCCTGGGGAGGGCAGAGAGGAGGCTACTCGGGTGGATTAGGAGCCAGAGAGAACCCGAGAGGGACCTGGGTCGGGAGCCTTGTTCTCAGATGCTGTGAGGCCTTGCAGCTAGGACCCAGATGCTCTCCAGACATGGCCTGTCACCTGCGGGGCTGGGCCTGCAGCCTCTTGGGCCCCACTCTCTGTGGCAGCCCAGAGGGGCTGAAGACCCCAGGTGCCGCCCACTCTGCAGGGGAGTCCTGCATCTGGGCTGAGACTGGGGCTGCCCCTCTAGGGGAGCAAGGTCGCTGGGTTCATGCTCACTGTCTAGACCCCTGTGCCCTGTTTGACACACTTCCTCCTCAGGCCCCAAGAGGCTGTGTGGATGGTCTGGGGCTGGGAGCAGCTCTAGCCTCAGGCCTGGTATGGGATTCCCTGCTGTGCTGGGGGGACCTCCCTCACCCCAGTCTGCCTGGTTGGGAGAGAGAGGTGCAGAGAGGAGCGGGGTGGCCCTGGCACCCAGCCTCTGCCCTGGACAGTCCTGACAGGTATTGACTTGTTTACTCCCCAGGGCCTTTGTCCTGTTGGCTGCGAAGATTGGGATATGGGTGATTCTGCGTCCAGGCCCCTACATCTGCAGTGAGATTGACCTCGGGGGCTTGCCCAGGTGTGCAGGACTCCTAGTCCAGTTGTGGTTGTACTGAAGTATTTTGCTTTAGAAAAAAACGAAATTTCCATCTAATAATGATGACAATAACCTTTACTTACTGAGCCTGGGTGCGCTATTCCATGCATTTTACCTCCATTGTCTCATGTGCTGCCTGCAGTAATGTGGTGAGGGGTGGGTACCACTGTTGTCCCCATCTCATAGATGAGGGCCTCCAGGCATCGGGCCTGGTGCTTGGGGCTGTGGGCTCAGAGGGCGTGCAAAGAGAGAAGCACTTGCAGATGTTCGCATTCTTCCTTCCCCACAGAGCAGGGGCAGTGGCCACCTCTGTTTTCACCAGCTGGGAAGAAAGGAGATGGAATCTAGGGCATGCAAGGGAAGGTTCTGACGCCTCTGATCTTGCTCTTGAAGGAAGGCCACCTTCTCCTTGCACAGAGACCCTCAGCTCCTCTCCTTTCCTCTTGCTTTTCTTGGCCTGTTCCCTGCTTTGTGTTGCTGGTCCTCAGGGCAGACTGCTGTGGTTCTGGGTGAGAATCCAAGGACCTCTCCAGTTTCCCTGAGTGCTGACAGGCCTCTCGGGGTCAGCCAGGACTCTGCCTTTGAAGGAGCACCCCATAGTCAGGTGAAGACTTTGCTTTTCTCCACGATGGGCTCTTCCCACCCAGCTTGGAAGCAGAAATAGCCTGAGCTTGAGGGAGATGGGAGTGTTAGGGAAGTGACTCCTCCCTGTGCAGATTGGGGGGACCTGCCTGATCTCTCGCCAGTGACCTGAGTGGGGACAGCAGGTGTTACTGGCTTATGCTCACCCCCTGTGCTTGAAGTCTTAGGTTTTAATGGAAATGTGACCCTGTGCCTAAGGAACAGATGCTTTTCTCAAGTCAAATGTTTCTAATAAACTGAAAAAGAATGGAGGAGAGTATTCAATAAATGGTAAAGGAAACATAAAACTTATTTAGGCGTGGGTGTGAGAGCCCGATAGCCTCAGCCCCTCAGTCTGATTGAACAGAAGCTGTGCCCTGGAGACAGAGGTGGGGTGTTTTCTTTTGAATCTCACAGGCCAGTAGGCATGGTCTGAAAAGTTCACACAGTACAGATCTTTCTGCAGCCTTGAGTGCTCCAGGACCAAAGACGTGGGACTTGTGGGCAGATGTGAACGTGAGGGGAGACAGCTCTGGGGTGGCTGGTGGCCAGCTGTGGCTGCCTGCTCCCTCCCTCTGTCCCTATGCCAGACACAGAACCTGCCTTTTCCACCCCCAGCTGGCTCCTGCAAGACCCCCAGTTGAAACTGAGAACAACCAGCCAGGGCTTCCTGGAAGCCGTTGATAAGTATTTTGATCATCTGATTCCCAGAGTGATTCCTCTCCAGGTAATTACCTTTTCCTTCTTGCTTATGTTCCCTTCAGGGTAATACTTTGTTCTGGCTCTGGCTCTCAGACAGGCCATATTCAGTCTCTACAAGAAAGAAAGCTGGCTTTTTTGTAACTTTGATTTCTCGACTCTCAACTTAAGGACAGAAACTGTTTCTTGTCCTGTCTTTGTGCATTGATCCTAAGGCATCTGGAAGCCCTCTCATCCCACAAGACAGGCACAGTATAGACAGGCGTCCTGGTTGAGATACATCCTTGATATTCATTCCCTAAGCTCACTGATCTTTGGGTCAGCTTGCTTATTTTGACTCTTGGCAAAAAAAGCTCAGAAATTACAACAGAGTTTATGGTCAAATAAAAGCCTCCCCTCCTATCCAAAGCTATTTAGTTGCTTCTTCAAGAGACAACTAATTTTACTAGATTTTTATATATCTTTCCAGAGATTTTCTGCACATATAGAAGCAAATTATACAAATGATGTCATTTTTATCTATAAAAATATACAGTTTTCACTGGCCATTTTTCTTTTGTCATTTGAATATATATATTTTAAACCTGCCATTATGTTAAATGGCTACAGAGTATTCCCTAGTATGAATATATCTTAATTCATTGAATCAGTGCCGGAGCCATGGAGACTTGGAGTTTCCAAGTTTATATTATAATAAATAACTTTGCTCATGTGTCATTTTGTATCCGTTGGCATTCCAGTTTGATTTAGTCCCAAGAATGGAAAGAATGTAATACACATGGTTATTGTTTATTTATTTTTTATTTTATTTTATCTTATTTTTTATTGTTAAATCATAGCTGTGTACATTAGTGCAATCAAGGGGTACAATGTGCTGGTTTCATATACAATCTGAAATATTCTCATCAAACTGTTCAACGTAGCCTTCATGGCATTTTCTTAGTTATTGCATGTAGACATTTGTATTCTCCCTTTAGTAAGTTTCGCCTATACCCATTCTAAGATGCACTGTAGGTGTGGCCCCACCCATTACCCTCCCTCCACCATAACCTCCCCCCTCCTTTCCCCTTCCTTGGCCCTTTCCTCATAGTCTTGTGCTAAAGTTGGGTTATAGCCTTCATGTGAAAGCTATAATTTAGGTAAAAATAAATCTTAGTTTAGGATGGCACCTGTGGCTCAAAGGAGTAGGGCACCGGCCCCATATGCTGGAGGTGGTGGATTCAAACCCAGCCTTGGCCAAAAAACTGCAAAAACTGCAAAAAATAAAAATAAAAAAAAATCTTAGTTTAAAAACACATTTTTTGACATAGTTTGAGATGGGATGAAACCCAGGATTATTTGGTAGTAGACAGTTAGTTTATTATTTTAGGCTCTTCTGTTTGGGTGAACATATGCCAGGCGTGTAGCTCCAGCCCTGTATAACTAATCCTGAATTGTGAACTGTGAGTTATTCCTATTAGGATAATTATAAAGAGGATTCTAACCAGGATTAGAAAGGGAAGGAAAGGGAAATATTAGGAGCAGTGCTCATGCTTTTGGAAATATGGGCACTGTGGAGGGGAAGAGAGCCCCATCTTCAGAATTAAGCTCTAAGTCTGCTGGGTGGACTCAAGGATACATCTTTTGGGTAAAGTGCTGAAGCCATATGTTTTTGCTTACATTTCTGCAATCTAGATGGGACACAGTAGCAGGAGTGAAAGACTTTGGATATTTGGATGAAGTTCAAGCATAAATACCTACGTCACTTAGCATTTGTATGTATGCAGCAAACAAAGCAAATTAATAAACATCCATTAAAATCATGAGGGTGGTAAATCCTAGAACATTTTTATTTATTTATTTATTTTTAAAGAGACAGAGTCTCACTTTGTTGCCCCAGGTAGAGTGCCGTGGTGTCACAGCTCACAGCAACCTCCAGCTCTTGGGTTTAGGCGATTCTCTTGCCTCAGCCTCTCCAGTAGCTGGGACTACAGGTGCCCACCAGGAATTATATATAAACGAAATGTATAGGGCTCATAATTGATAAATTAATAGTATTTTAAAGTGTTTATTTAATTGATGGTCTTCATTGTTTTAATTATTATGTAAAATAATTTTTAGAGTGTATTTAGTATTTTACTTGGGTCTTTTATTTTTCTAATCCTATTTATGTCAAAAAGTCAACTGTGAATTCTACGACGAGGTTTTTAGAAATGTCACTCTTTAGTTTGGAGAGAATGTCACCCTTTAGGTTGTTCATTAATAGAAACCATTGTTCCCATTCATTCAGAATATTTATATCCAGTCAGTATGTCATTATTGAAAGCCAGGTATTATTACCGAGTGGTCCAGGTACTGGGCAGGAGCAAGTGTCCAGTCCCGAGGAGGACAGATGTGGTGCTCCTGTCCCATGGAGCTTCCATCCAGCCTGGAGACAGCACTCCAGTTACATGGTTGTCAGCACAATGAGGAGATACAGGAGGCCCCAGTAGGCAGGGGTGTGTACCAAGCTCTTGCTGAGAAAGAGAGGCTCAGGGAATGTTTTCCAGAGAAAACAGCGACCTGAAGACTGGACAGGTGTCACTGAGGCTGGGCAGTGCTCTTGAGTCCCCAGCATGGACGAAGCAACAGATGGCAAAAGACGAGGAGTCTGAAGACCTGCGGGAAGCTGAGCGTCCCTGGGTGGGAGAGGGGCAGAGGCAGGTCACGCTCTTTGTCCTTTGTGCCCTCTCTGGAGCCAACAGCCCCTTGTCCCAACACTAAGGTTGGCATTTACTCTCTGGGCAATAGGAACCACAGCACTGCTTCATGTTAGGAGTGAAAAGATCAGACCTTTGCTTTCAAAGACTCACCACTCTGCCTTCCATGTGGAGTGTGGAGAGGCTCAAAGAAAGAAATGGACTTGAGTGTGGAAGGACATTGGAAGATTAAATTAAGGGCTGAAAAGTGCTTTAATTTTAGCACAACTAGGCCAATGTTGATGGGTCAGGTGGCATGATGGGCTAGAAGCTCTGCTAAGGTGGCTTGAGGAGTGAGTTAAAGGGAGAAAGGAGAGGATGCAAGCACAGGTAACTCTTCAGATAACTCTCAGGAAGTCGGTCTCTGAGAGGAGAGGGCAGGAAAACTTTGGAGCCCCCTCACTCCCCTTTTCTCTGATGCGAAAGGCCTTGAATGCATTTCCATGACAACAGAAGTCGGGTTGGGAAGGTGGAAGGGAGAGGGACTATGAGGAGAGCTGAGCTCTTCAGCAGGTGGTGGAGGGCAACAAGCCCTTGCACGCCGTGGTGGCATTACCTTAGGACTGGGAGAGAGGACAGGTGTCTCTTTGCTTTGTCAGGTGGGAAGCTGGATAGGAAGGGCATAGAAGCAGGTGCATTCGTAGGTCTGCGAGATTAGATTTGAGTAGCTCACATGAGGAATAAAGGGGAAACTACTGCAGCTGCTTGACTCCAAACTCCGAGGGAGAGGAGGACTCCTTCAGCAGCTCGGCACCCCTAGGGACCATGACCCCAGGGCTGGGAGGAAGGAGAGCACACACAGGAAGGAGCCTTGTATCAGAGACTCCAGGCTTTTGGCCCCAGTAGCATCTCTCTTGAGCCCTCCCCTCCTTCTCTCTCAGTACTCCCAGGGAGGCCCTGTCATCGCACTGCAGGTGGAGAATGAATACGGTGCATACAACATGGATGAAAAGTACATGCCCTACCTTCACAAGGTAAGAAACACTCGGTTTTCTCCCACATTCCCATGTCTCCTCGCCCAGTCTGTCTCTTTTCCAGCATGTTTCTGATTCCCTGATATGCGGGTGACTGTGCTGGGCACTGTGCAATCTGAGAATGTACATACAGCTGATCTTTGGGCAACATGGGGGTTGAGGTGCCGACCTCTTGCAAGGTCAAAAGTCTGAGTATAACTTTGACTGTCCTAAAACTTAACTGCTAATAGCCTACCATTAATTGGAATCCTTACTGATAACATAAACAGTCAGTTAATCCATATTTTGTATGTTATAGTGGAATATACTGTGTTCTTACAATAAAGCAAGCTAGAGAGAAGAAAATGTTACTGAGAAAACCGTCAGGTGGAAGTGAATCCTCATAAAGGTTTTCATCTTCATCATTTTCACATTGAGTAGGCTGAGGGGGAGCAAGAGGAGGCTTGGGCTGCTGTCCCAGGGGTAGCAGAGGAGCGAGAGGTGGAAGGGTAGGCAGGGGAGTTACATGAGGTATAATCTTCATTGCGAAAGGTCTGCGCACGGCTGGACCTGTACAGTTCAATCCCATGCAGAAGATCCAGTTCGATCTCTCTATGATGTTACAATATGGTCAGGACCATAAAGATGTCCTTAAACAACTTTATTATGAAATGAAATGTGGCAGTAAAGATGATTTCTTTTTTATTTGCTATTTCTACAATCCATAATGCTCATGAAAGCTGGGGGGTGATGTCTCTATACTTAGAGTAAACAACGATTCAATAAAATGGTGGCTATCAGCTTGCGGTTTTCTGACCTGTAGTATGAATATCCTTTCTTCTGTTCCCTTTGATTCTTCAAAGAAGGATATCTCAGGCTGGGGAACAACTTCAGTCCCTTCCGGTGTCTTAGTCCTTCCCTGTCCCTGATTTCCCACATTGGGGAAGCTGATGAGCCCAGTCTCAATGGGACCTCCTATCCTCAGGGTGCTAAACAGGTTGTGGGGGCCCATGGTCTGGCCTGACCCATCCTGATTCTGCCCTTGCCTACCTAGCTCTGTCCACATAGAGACCTCTGGCTGAATGGCATAGAGGGGACAGGTCACTAGCTGGGCAAAGAAGGGGTCAGGAGGGCAGAGCCGGGTTCCATTCCTGCACTGGATCCTGCCCTGCAGCCGCAGCTTTTGGAGTGGAACAAGGTCTGTGAATAATTCCTCTCCTTATTTTTGCTCAGGAGCTGGTAGGACTGCCCCCAAATCAGTCTTATTTAGCTAGCATTATTTTTTCTTGATTTTCAAATTTACCCCTCGACTCTACCCCCAGGCCCAGATCTAACTTGATGAACACAGGAGACACACAGATGGGGCCCCCTGGCTGCTTGGCCTAGGAAATATGACTTTTGAGATTAGCCCTCCCCTCCTCCCCATGGCCACCTCCCTTGACAGTGTCTAGGTGGGACCCAGGCTTTGCGAATTTGTTCTCAGATCTTTCTCAGAAGCCCACGGCTCAGCCTCTCTCCTTCCAGCACCTAGTGTTTCCCAAGTTGTCCTTCTCTCCCTTTCTGTGAGTTAATTCCTCCCTCAGGGTGTTTCTTGATAAATTCAGCTCCTTTTCCCTGAAGCCTCTGACCTTGGGTGTCAGAGAATATACTCAGCTGATTTTAAGGTGGTTCCTCCAATCCCCCAAACATCTGGTTGAGACAGAGACAGTGATTCCCCTGCACTAAGACACAGGTGGTCAGACTCCAGATTCAGACCCTAGTGCACACTCTGCCATTTGAGCCCTGCTGGGTCCATTTCCCACTTTCCTCCTATCATCATCTCTTACTGTTTATTGCTCAAATCTTTAGACGCTCAAAGAAAATGTAGATGTTGAAATAAAATGGTGTAGTATTTGCATACTCTCCTGTGTTACGTATCCTTCAAATGATCTCCAGATTACTTATAATATCTGACAAAATGCAAATAGCTGTTATATTGTATCATTTAGGAAAGAATGGCCAAAAAATTTCTATGCATGTTTAGCACAGATGCAATGTCATTTTATTTATTTATTTATTTTTGGAGATAAGATCTCACTCTATCACCTAGGCTGAAGTGCATGATGTGATCATAGTTTATTATAGCCTTGAACTCCTGGGCTCAAGTGATCCTTCTGCCTCAGCCTCCTGAGTAGCTGGGACTACAGTCTCATCCCATGACGCCCAGCTGTTTTAAAAACTTTTTTGTAGAGATGGGATCTTGCCAGGCTGGTCTCAAACTCCTGACTACAAGTGATCCTCCCATGGGGCTTCCCAAAATGCTGAAAGTACCGGTGGGATTAACCACACCTGGCTAAAAAAAATAGTTTTAGCCTGGTGCAGGCTAAAAAAAATAGTTTTGATTGGCAATTGGTTGAATCTGTGGATGCAGAACTCACGTATGTGTAGGGCTGACTGTATTTCCTTCTTTTCCTGGGGTCCAGGGAAGTGGGTTCATTCTGTTTGGTTTTTTTTCAACAGGCACTGCTGGAAAGAGGGATCATGGAGCTGCTCTTGACCTCTGATAGTGAGAAGGACGTTCTGAAAGGCTACATCAAAGGAGGTACAAATTCAGAGTTCTTGTAAAGGAGCAGGGAGGCTCTTAGCACATTTAAATCTTGAACAAGCTTCAGAGAGACCCAAGTGTCTCTCTGATGCTTCTCTTCCACATGTCCATTGATGTGGATCCCAGAGATCTGATATTACAGACGATGAAGACCCCACACCGCAGCTCAGAGTTTCCTCACCAACTCTATCTCTTGTCCTTGCTCCTGTGGTCTTTAAACAGCAGTGAAGGAGCAGCCTGGTCCTCTGAATACCTCCCATCTTTCCTGCTTTCCTGTGGCTGGGGCCTGAGTTGGTGCTGGGTGTGGCTTAGGGTCAGGGCCACCTCCACCCATGTGGAGAGCCACATGGGGAACCAGAAGATGGCAGAATCCTATTCCTAGGATCCTGCAGCCTTAGGCTGAGTGTAGACGTTTAGTAGACCCCAGAGAATAAAGTAGCAGGAGAATTTAGGACAATCATAAGATGACGGAAGTGAGGGAATGACCAGAGTGTGGGCAGGCAGTGGGTTCAGAGGGGACTTGGCAGGTGGTCTTAGCCTGGGACCTGCTGTGGCTCCAGGCTGCTGTTCTTCCCTTTGCCGCGGGGCTCTTCTGCACATTATTGTGGTGCCCTGGAGAGGGGGCTGAGCTGGGGGCCAGGAGACCTTGATTAAGTCTAAACAAGTCAGATGGCCTTGACCTGGTTCATTTCCTTGCATAGTGTGGTTAATGGTAACTGCCCTTCTCAGTACAAATGAGCATCCTTGCAAGGTCCAATAAAGACTATGGAGGTCCTTGCTGTACTATGTCACAAAGCAGGATGCCCGCAGTATCGTGTCACCCTCCCCAGGCAGCACGCCTTCCCTCCCATATGCGGGTGGGCCTCCCTCCCGTCCCTCGAGATACTTGTCACAGTGCCTCAGCACGACCTCCCCCTTCTCTCTATAGTGCTGGCCACTGTCAATTTGAAAAGTCTTCACAAGCACGCATTCAGTCAGCTCTATGAAGTACAGGTAAGATCCCAGAGATGAAGGATGAGCCATCCTCTCCTCCTGCACGACCCCCCACCCCCACTCCCGTCTGTGCAACCTGTGTTCACTGGAAACAAAAGGTTTGACAAGAAGGCCACAACTGTTCACCCTGGGTCTCCAGCATGTTCCAAAGCCATTTGGAGAGGGAATGAGGAGGAAAGCCACCTGTGTCATCTCAATCTGTGGGTCATGTCCTGGAGAGACGTGTGGGAAGGGGGCTACGTGATGTAAAACCTCACAGTGGCATCAAAAGGGGCCACATTTTCTCCCTCCATGAGGACGGAGCTCAGACATGGGCTGTGTGCATTGCTTACAGAGAAATCACTCATGGTTGGGGTGGGGGTAGCCTTTTTCAGCCAGGCTGTGCAAATTATGGGAGCGAGTGAGTATTGTACATGCGTTTACTTAACAAACATGGATTGAGCAGCTTCCTCCTTTCCTTTCCTGTCAGCGAGGGACCTTCTGTGATAGTTACAAAGATGGAAAAACATTGTCCATGCCTCCAGGGAATACGTAGAGCATTTCTTTCTTTCTTTTTTAAAAATTAAATCATAGCTGTGTACATTAATGCATTTATGGGGTACAATGTGCTGGTTTTATATACAATTTGAAATATCTGCAACCAAGTGATTAACACAGCCTTCCCCATACTTTCTTGTGTTAAGACCTTTACACTCTACACTCCGTAGATTTGACATGTACCCTTGTAAAATGCACCATAGGTGTGGTCCAACCAATTACCTTCCCTCCACCCGTCCTCTCCCCTCCCTTCCCCTCCCTCTCCCTGCTTTTTAAGCCCCATGGTGGTCATAATAATCTCTGCTTAACAGTTTAACACAGTTAAATCTGTGACACAGCCTGCTAAGCTTGGTGTGACACTTCCATTTCAGGCCCTGCCCGTGCTGCCCTTTCCCTGGGCACAAGGCCTTCCCTGCAGTCCCCATGCTGTGACGCCCCCACTGGGCCAAAGACTCCCACAGCACCAGTGCTCTCTCCTCGTAAAATGGGTTTGGCAGCGTTCTCTCCTGTTCTATTTTTCTGAAATAGATTGTGTAGGATTGTTTGTATTTCTTAATGTTTGATAAATTTCACCAGTGAAATCATCTAGACTGGAAATTTTTTTTTAGAAGATCGTAAACTAGAAATTCAGTTTGTCTAACAGGGGTACAGAATAATACGGGTTATTTCCTTCTTGAGTGAGTTTGGGTAGTTTGTGTCTTTCAAGGATTTATTCTATGTATTCTATTCAATGTTAACTAAGTTTTTGAATTCACGGGCATGGAACTGTTTGTGATAATGCCTTGTTATCCACATAATGTCTTTGTTGTCAGTAGTTGCGGTTACTGTTCATTCCTGATATTGGTAGTTTTTATCAGTATGGCTAGAAGTTTATTAGTTTTATCAGTCTTTTCAGAGAATTAGCTTTTGACTTTTTCCCCTCTTTTTTTTTTTTATTTCACTGATTTCTGCTCTGACCGTTAGCATTTTCTGTGGTCTGCTTCCCTTATATTGCATTGCTCTTCTTTCTCTAGTTATTCTCTGGTGGAAGCATAAGTTATTGAGACTTTCCTTATCTTTTAATCTAAGCATTTACTGCTATCAGTTTCCCTCTGTGCACTGATTTGGCTGTATACCAGCATACCAATTTTGATATGCTGTATTTTTTATTGAGCTTAAAGCATTACAATTTTTAAAAATTTTCCTGGATGATGATTCCATGCATTAATTATAAATGTATTGTTTAATTTCTTAATCTTTGGGGATTTTTCAGCTGTCATTCTATTATTAATTTCTGGTTTAATACTGTTAAGGTCCACGAACATACTTTGTATGATTTCTGTTCTTTTACATTTGTTAAGATTTGTGTTATGGATCATAACGTGGCCATTCTTGGTGAATGTTCCATGTGCATTTGAGAAGAATGTGTATTTTGCATTTGTTTATAATTTACCATTAGGTCAGGTTGAGTGATAGTGTTGTTCAGGTAATCTCTATCCTTACTGATTTTCTGCCTACTTGTTCTATCAATGATGAGAGGAGTGTTGACGCCTCTAAATAAGGATTTGCTTTTGTTTCTTTTAGTTCTATTAGTTTTTGTCTCATGTAACTTAAAGCTCTGTTTTGTCAACTAAATAATACAAAGGGTATAAGAATCTAGTAGAAAGAGAGTGTATTCAAGTGCAGAGTTTGAGGATAGCCATCCAGGAAGCACAGACTCCACGGAATGGAAGCCAGTGTTCTGAAACGTAGATGTTTGGGATCATTTAGACAAAGTTTAGGGAAGTTTAACAGAATTTTACTATCTTTCTATGTAAGCCTTAAGGCGTTATAATGATCTAACAGGCTGAGGTAGCATTTTCCTTTTGGAAATGGTATATTTAATATTCTCCACTGAAGATGTAACAGTCATGGGGTCTTTTGCACCACCTAATCTGAGTTAGGTACAGGACCATAGAGAAGGCAATTAATCTACAACAAAGATCAACGATTGGAAGTTGGTGGGGGTGGTAGTGTCTGGTCTCTGGAAGCAACGGTTATAAACATGCTATGGGACTCAGTCTCCAGGGGTTACCTTCCCCTTTGACATAATAAATTTATAGATTCCTGAAATTTTATTGTATTTTACAGTTTTTAGGTACACACTCATTTAGGATTGTCACACTTGTTGAAAAATTAATCACTTTATCATTATGTAATGTGTTTACTCTTTGCTACCTTTCTTTTTTATTCCTCACATTGTTTACTTATGTTTTAGCTGCTTCCATGTAATCAAGAAGTTACTTTTCTTCCTCATCTAAATGTTTGCCTCTAATCGGGGCTCAGAGAAAGGTGTTGGTCATTTGAACTGGTTGTCTATCAAAGTCCCCTTCATTTTTGCTTTCTTGGCTTCGAGTTCAGCCAGCTCTTGCAGTCGCCTCTTGCTCATGCCTTTGCGCTCCAGCTGTTTTTCAATCACTTTGGCATTCTGTGCATATGAGTCAGCAACTTCTCTAGCCTCAATCTCCTCTTCCTCTTCATCAATGGTTGACACAGTGACAGAGCTGAACTTGCCCATGTCTTTCGTTCGTTTGGTCATCATCACCTTCTTAGGAGGCTCTTGTTTCTGGGTATATATATTTGTCTTCCCAAAGCCCTGGCCGAACTTGACTACTGCTCCATCCACAATGAAGGTCACGGGGGCGTTCTTTGGCTGGATCTGGTAGAAGAGGGGTAGTCCGCACTTGGCACACTTCTTCCTGTACTGTCGCTCAATGCCTTGAGCCCGCTGAAGATACACAGTCTCCTCATCTTCTGTGTTACAAAACTTGTGGGCGTGTTTGGCCGCATCAATCACACGGGCCCGGTCCCGCGGCCTCATGGGCAGTTTCTCTAACGGACAGTCCAGCACGAGGACCATCTGGCCGCACAAACAATAATACACATGGAGCGGCTTCTCCCCGTCGTCATACTCCTCCCGGTCCCGGGTGTCGGAGCAGACTACCGACCGCGACACTACTTTCGGCATAGCTCCAGGGCGACACCAGGAAAATTCTGCGCGGAGGAAGAGGATCGCGCAGATATGACGTCACGCGCGCGCCGTGAGCCTTGTTCTGACTTCTTATTTTTACGTCATTTCCCTTCTTGAACCCCCTCCCCCCGGGTCATAATTTAGCTTCTTATGTTTTCTTATCACGTCTTCCTTGAGCACTTTTAGTTTTGTTGTATGCTTTCAATTTACAGAGGTGATTGTTTCATTGAGATTTTTGACTTTATATCTAAATATTTTTGGGCCACAATTTTGACCTGTACTATGGAAAGATTTTGGTGTTTCTCTTCTAATTTACGTTCTTGCTTTAAAAAAAAACAACACAAAAAACCTTTTTTATTGTAACTTTTAATAGGTTCTTCTCTTGTTCCCTTTTCATTATTATTACTTATATTAATAATATAAGTATTATTAATAGAATTATATTAATTATATTGTTATTATATATTATATAATATTAATTATATATTATTATTACTTACATTATTATTCTTTTGACTCAAGTGAAGTTACTGTGAGAGAGAGCCGTAACTGTATTCGTGCTAACAATGTGTTTTAGTGGCATGCTGTTGAAAGTAGGGATGGATTCTTCTCCTTACCCACCTCTCTTCCCTTTGCTCATTCTTCCAGGGAGTCAGGATAGATTACACATGCTGCACGAGCAGCATACTTCTTCCTGCTAATAGGCATCCACACTCTTCATCTTTTGAGCCCCACATAGATGTTCATTACGTTGGCATTCCTCCCTTAGTTTATATTGTAAACTTACAGATGTCTCTTAGATATATGGAAGATATTGTTTATGTTTCTTTTTCTCATTCCTCATTTTTGTCTTTTAGGATTTCTGAGTGGCTAATATCAAGCCCACCGGTAGCATAGAACCTTTTTAATACCAGATGTCAGTCTTCTAAATACAAATAGAGAATCAAGAATTTGTATAATTTTCATAAAATGTCACAAAGAGAAAAGTAATTAAAATACAAGTAAAGAAGAAAATGGAAATTAGGGAACATAAGAGTTAATTCGAAAAACAGAATACAGTATCAAAAAGAATCATTAATAACCCTAGAGACATGAAAAAGATTATTATGCATGAGACCAGTATGGGATATTAAGAAAAAGGGATAATTAGAGAGCCAAAAAGACCTCTTTGATGTTAAAATCTAAGCTTTGAAATTAAAAACTAAATATAAGTGTTGGAAGGTAAAGTTGTTAGAATTTCCTAGAAATAGTATAGACATAAAATATAAGACACAAAGATAAATATAGAATCATTTTAGGAGGCCTGATATCTTAGTAATAGTAGTTACGAAAAGAGAAGACTGAGAACTTGAGGGAAAGGAATTTATCAATAACTAACATGAGAATTTCCTTTAAGTGAAGTATATATATATATATGTCCAGATTAAGAGTGTCCCTCAAATAGTAAAAGATAAAAAACCCCACATAATGTGCAATTAGCATCCTACAGAGAGAAAAACCACAGGCTTACATATTAAGCAGAAAGAATTAGAATGGCATAGGATTGTGCAATATTGACATTGGCTAATAGGAAGCAACAGAATGTGTTTCTACATTTTTAAGAATAAATAAATTTCCAATATAAAATTTTATACTCAGACTCAATATTAATTGTGTTAATAATCAGCCATAATCATCCACTTTAACATTCTGAGCACAACAGCAGCTGGATCTGCTGCCTTAAGAACCTCCATTATTTGGCAGCCTTAAAAATGCTGGGCTAGAAGTGGCTGCAGGTATCTGTGGCAGCTGACGGTTTAGTCACCCCACATATAAACATTAGAAGAAATGTCTACATTTTTAGGCAAGAATTAATTTAGAAAGTTTTGAGGAATGTATTACTTTTGTATGTTTTCTTCTAGCTTTTGAACCCACCACCCTCAGTATATGGGGCCGGCACCCTACCCACTGAGCCACAGGCGCTTCCCTCTTCTAGCTTTTGATAACAAATCATTGGGAATCCAGAGGCAATGTAGTGTTAATATAATGGTTTAAGAGCATGGATTCTTGGAGCTAGGTTGGCATACTTCAGATCTCAGCTCGAGCACTTTCTACCTGAGTGAACCTGGACATGTGACCTAACCTCAGTTTGTTCATTTGTAAAATAAGAACTGACAGTATCTACCTCAAGTTGCACAAAAAGGATTAAAGTACTCCCACCTGTGCCCAGCACAAAGTAAAAGTTCAACTCTTTTTAGCCATTTTAATGGGATAATTATTTAATATAAATAAAATGTATAATCCATAAAGATGTGATAACACTTAAGAATTTTGTAAACCATATTGTTCAATTAACAAAAACATACAGAGGAAGAAACCGTCCTAAGGAGGAAATGGATAGGGACACAGATGAGGTAGAATAGAATTAAATACAGGTGTATAGAAAATGAACAATACATTCGACAGACAGTATGACACGGTGGCTGACGGTTGGGCTCAGGCCTGGATTTGGGCTGAGATCTGTCCTTGCGAGCAGTGTCATCTCTGAGCCTCCATTTCTGCATGAGGAACTGTGTTCAGGTCCTTGTGTGTCCAAAACGGATTCTCTCAACACCAGCCTTGGTTAAGAAGGGATTGAACTTGCTGATGGTGCTTTCCAGGTGGAGCAGGGAGACACATAAAGCTAGGGGTCTGGAGACCACAGGTGTTCAGGAACGGAGGAACCAGAGCTATGGAGGATGGCTAAAGTGGAATGGACAGTGGGGCAGGGGCAGCTAAAGGATTTTGGATGGAAAGGAGAAAAAGCATGAGTTCCTCAAGTTCTCAGATGTTATCTTCAGTTTTTCTGATTTTGCGCTTTGGTTTCCTGTCAGACTTAGTATTTGATTTGGTTTGTTTTAGAGAGATAAGCCGCTTCTGATCATGGAATTCTGGGTCGGCTGGTTTGACAGGTGGGGAGAAAAACACCACATTACGGACTCAGACAGTGAGTATCCAGCAGTGAGTCATGGGGCCACGCACACAGTTCTCTACTAACTCACTCACTTACTCAGCCCCAAATATTCATTCACTCAACCCCTGTTAAGTACAAGCACTTAGCAGCCCCTGAGGATGCACCAAGGAATAAAAATCCCATGGTTCCCCCTCCCAGCTTATAATTTAGTGCAGTCAATAGATCATTGAGACGTATTAATAGTACAATCAATACATAGTTACACATTTGAGAGGTACTTTGAAGCAAGCAAGCAAGGTGTAATGATAGAAAAGACAGGGTGGGAGACCTGCCCAGAAAAGGTAACATGGTTACAGGAGTTCCTCGGAAAAGATGCCTCCTTGGAAGAAGGCAGTGCTGAAAGTCGTATCATCTCCGGAAAATGCACAGGCCTTTTTCTATGGAGTTGTCAACTACATGGGAATAATGATCAGGAGACCACAGGCAGGGGTGGCCAAGGGCATGGATCCTGTGGCCGAAGAGGGGAATGTTCTAATTCCAGCTCTGCAGCACTGGCCATGTGACCTGAGACAGGCGGCCCTCACTTCTAAATCTCACCATCCTCATCCAAGAGAGGGAATGATCATGAAACCACAACGTTGTTACGAGGTTAAATTCAGCCACGCAGCATGATCTTGGCAGTGTTCACCTGATAAAAGTGTGTTGCTACTAAATGTATTTTGCTATAGCTTGAAAACAAACCCACTTGTATATGAAGGAAAACCACTGAAAAATAATGAGTTACTGAAAAAATAGGAAAAGAAACAAGATGAAACACAACTACGACCACCCCTACCGTCAATGATAACACAGCCAGCAGGAATACCAGCATCACCGCAGCCAAATAACAGTTTTCTGGTATCTTCTGTGTGTGATAGATTATGTGTCCCAAAGATTGCCCATAAACTTGGCATACAGAGGGAAAACAGGAAATTGTAGCTAAACATACCTTTATTTACAAAACACTCATTACAAAATTTTACAGAGTGGTGGCCAACAGGCAGAGGATATTTTGTAGACATTGTATGTGCTGAAACAAGATGGCCAAGTCAAAGTCTCTGTGGCTAAAGATTGGAAAGAGCCACTTGTCTATGGCAGTGGTTCTAAGCCAGTGTCCCCAGAGCATGCTACTAAAAGGTAGTAAGTAATAAGGATAGACGCCTTATTTTTCTAATTTCAAAAAATTTAATGAAAATTAGATATTGAAGTAACATAAGGGTTCTTAGGCTTTAAGTGAAATGAGGTATAACAAAACCAATATTTATTTTCCTTGTTAATGTTGTACTGAAACATGTAAGGAAACATCATTATACGAAGACTTGCTCTATGTCATTTTGCTTAAAGTCCCAGTTTCCCAAGACCCAGGAATGATGTTAAGTTTGAGGACTTACTGCAATTGATCATGGGGTCGGGGCTGAAAATAAGACTCCTTTTTCTCCTGTAATTTTCTCTCTGTCCTCGTCCTCTTCCCCTCCTACAGAGGTTGAGTACAATGTGTCTAAACTCATCAAACATGAGATCTCCTTCAATATATACATGTTCCATGGAGGAACCAACTTTGGCTTCATGAATGGGGCCTCGTATCTGGGGAGGCACGCCAGTGTTGTCACTAGCTACGGCAAGTATGTGCTGGGGTGTCTGCGGCCCTCCAGCAGGTGCTGGGGATTCATAGGGGAGACTCCAATGCAGGTCGTGGCATCACTGAGTCTTGACCTGTACCCTGTGCTGAGCACTGAGGACTTGGGGGTCTACTTTCCTTCCTTTTGTGGTGTTCACACTGCCCCTGGCCACTGCCATTGAGCAGGCAGGGCTTCCCAGGCCTTGGAGCTCCATGTCACTCTCTCGTCCACTGACCCCTTGACTGAACCTCTGAGGGGAGCAGGAAGCAAATGGTAATGGTGGTAACGCACAGGTGGGCACTGCTAGGCAATCAAGGCTGAGGAAAGAAAGAGATTCCACTAGAAAGGGAATGGAGGGAGGAGCCCAGTGTCCCCAGAAACTGGGGAATGTTCCTAGATGGGCGTCCCACAGCCCAACCTGGGATGGAGCAGAGGCTGGAACAGTTGTCTGCCTCCCACCTCACTCCCAGTGGCCCTGGCCCCCACCTCCTGCCAGAGGCACCGAAACAGGGCTACTGTGGGGGACCGTGTGGCCTGTGACAGGCTCGTGTCTTGCAGACTATGACGCTGTGCTGACAGAGGCTGGAGATTACACGGAAAAGTACTTCAGGCTTCGAAAAGTCTTTGAAAATGTCTCAGGTACTCAGCAACCACTTGCTTGGAGGGGTCACACTCCTCATGGGGCATCTACATTCTGTGGAAGAGTGAGGAAGGCAGAGATTTCCCCTGTGCCCGCAGCTTAATCAAGCTCTTGGGTTTCCCACTTAAAATTTGCATGAGGTTTTTTTTTTTAAGTATTTCTAAGCCCTTTATGTTGCAATTTCTTCATTGAATCAGGAAGGTAACCATACTGGTCTCCTGTGATAATTGTGAAGAGGAAGTAAGTTACTATCTGTAAAGTTCTTAGTATCACGTATGGCATAGTAACCTCAAATACAAAAGCAAAAATTATCATGTTTAATTGTTTTTTAAAAAATGAAGTTAGGTAAGCATCCATTAAGGGCTAGAAACTTGTGAGCACCGGCATTGCCTAAAGGTGTGGCACAGTCCTTGCTCCCAAAGAGCTCTTACTGTGTGGCCGTCACCCCTCAGCAGGCTCTGTGTCTGCCTGTGTATGTGGATACAAAAGGGCTTCAACTTATTGCCTGTGACCATCACCCTTAGAGAAGCACACCCATGTCCCAGGGTAGGAGCCATTTCTCTTGGTGGCTCTGGGAGGCCAGATGTCATGAATGGGGGTGAGGAGGCTTACCGAAGGCAGTGGTCATTGTTGGCACGTCTCACCCTGTGACCTGTATTCATTGCAGTAATGTCCCTGCCCAGTTTACCGGAACTTGTTCCCCACGCTGTGTATCCTCCTGTGACCCCATCGCTCTACTTGCCACTCTGGGATGTCCTCTCTTACTTAAACGAGGTGAGCGCTGCTTGAGAAGAGGAGTCAGTTTGGCCGTAGGAGAGACGGAGGGGAGATTCTGGCAAGGAACTTTTTATTGGGTAGTGTGACACCTAGTCCTCTGCATTTTGTCCAAACTTAGAACCACCAGCTCCTTCTGGGTGGTCTGCAAGGGGCATTGAACTTGAAAAATCAGTGTGTATAGGGGAGGGTGGTGGGATATGAGAGGATCTTGACCCCAACGCAGATGGACCCATCTGATGAAAGCTGTTGTTGGGTTCTGTATGAGTCACACAAGATCAGCCCAGGAATAGCGGCTGAGTTAGGAACTTGTGACACTGAGCTTCTGTCTTCCCTCCACCATCAATTGGGACATCACCGAACCTCTGCAGGTCTCTGCTGCCCCTTTAAAATTAGATCACCTGTCCCATTTTGGAGAAAGTATGAAAGCTATATGAAGCTGGAACTCTCGAATTCGTGTTGGTTTCACTTCCACTATTACTGTTTTAAATGAAAAATAGTGACTGGCCCATTGCAGATGCTGAATAAACGTTTGCTTAGTGCTCAATTTAACACTCAACTTCATCTATTTTAGAATATACTTTATTCACTCTGAAAATAAGTTCTTAGCAATTAGAGCAATTGTTCCCTTTCACTGTGCTCCCTTGATCCGCCTGAGCTACCTGGTCAGTGGAGATCTAAAATACAGGATCACTGTCACATAGCATCTGTTTTATTATTCCCGTTCAATGAACGCTTGGGGATCATTATGTGAGGCCACACCAAGAGAGGAGACCACACAAATTTTCCTAGAAAATGCAAAATGGGGCGGCACCTGTGGCTCAGTGAGTAGGGCGCCGCCCCCATGTACGGAGGGTGGCAGGTGTGAACCCGGCCCCGGCCAAACTGTAACAAAAAATAGCCGGGTGTTGTGGTGGGCCCCTGTAATCCCAGCTACTCAGGAGGCTGAGGCAAGAGAATCACCTAAGCCCAAGAGTTGGAGGTTGCTGTGAGCTGTGACGTTACAGCACTCTACAGAGGGTGATAAAGTAAGACTGTCACTTAAAAAAAAAAAAAGGGCAGCGCCTGTGGCTCAAAGGGGTAGGGCACCGGCCCCATGTGCTGGAGGTGGTGGGTTCAAACCCAGCCTCAGTCAAAAACTGTAAAAAAAAAAAAAAAGAAAGAAAAAAGAAAATGCAAAATGAGCAGAAAGTTAGGATGAAGAATCCTGACTTCTCATCACTTTGACTTCTGTTCCTACCATGTCTCCCTCATAGCCAGTCACACTGAATCAACCAGTCAATATGGAGAATCTTCCTATAAACAATGGGAGCGGTCAGTCCTATGGGTTCATCCTTTATGAGACCCGCATCTGCTCTGGAGGCTACCTCTGGGCTTATGTTCACGACGTAGCAGAGGTAGGTGTGCGTAGGCTGTCCCTGGTGGCACGCGAAACCATTAGCCTGACTCTGCTGTTGGGGAAGCAATTATTCCCTGGCTCCTGTTCCTGTTTGATAATATTTTGAAGCACCTACTATGTGGGAAGCATTAGGAATAAAAAGTTAAGCCAAATAGACTGTCTTTCTGCTTTATCATAGTTTAAACTCTACTGGGGTCCCCTCGGCAGCTTCTAGCCATCTGAGCACCAGGGCTAGTCCCCGCCTTCATAATGAGCTCCCCAATATGAACCACAGCCTCCCTTCTCCCTTTCTCCAGCTGGACTCAGCAATCTGACAGCTGCTCTTCTTTTGCAGGTATTTTTGAATGAGACAATTTTAGGAATTTTGAATGAGGATGTTAAGGGTCTGCTCATTCCTCAATTCAGGGTATGTAATCCCTGAGTCCAGGCGATGCCCTGGCCCTCCCACTCAAGCGCAAACACAGCCTTTCCTGAGACAGACCTTGTACTTTCTCCACCACTGCCGTCTTCTGCCTGCTCCTCACTTAGGGCCATGCCGGGGAGATGCAGGGACGGAGGCAGAACCGTACCTCCAGGTCCTGGTACTCGCTCAGGGGGAGGGGATTCCTCAGTAAGCTCCGAGTCAGCTATCAGCGCCTGTCTAGATCTTTGCTCAAAGGCACAACTGACTCTCTCGGCCTTTCCTGGCAGGATCAACAGGAGAAAGGGCAGACTGAGTGTGGATAGGAAGAAAGGGGTCCTTCCAAGACAGGGAGGCCTGCAGGGCTTGGGACCCCCCCTTCTCTCCCATTTGCTTGTCTTTCTGTCTGGGCCTCAAAGGAAAAAAAAAGGGTTCTAGAATAAGAGCCCTGCATGGTCATGTCTCTGCGAACTGGTCTGTCCTGAGCAGGACTGTCAACTTCTGAGGATCCTGGTGGAGAATCAAGGACGAATCAATTATTCCTGGAAAATGCAAAATGAGCAGAAAGGTGGGCTCTGGGCCTGAGACGCAGGTTGTAGCTTCTCTGCAGTTACTTGGAACCTGAGACTGGGGCTGTGTCGAGGTTGGGAGGAACAATGCATCCCTCGGCAAAGGCATAAAGGAGTCCCAGCACCAAAGACTCCTTTCCTGTCCCTTGTCCTACCTTCTGTTCTCCAGGGCAGGAAAGTAGAGCAGCTCTGTTGGGTGCTGGCTTATCCTGAAGCAGGATAAGACTCTTTTGGGGGGATTTCAGGGCAACTTTCAAACTAAAAGGGGAATTTTTATTTTATTTTATTATTTTTTATTTCAAATGAATACGAGGGTCCACGTTTTTAGGTCACCTTGTTTTCAATCCTAAGGTAAAGTTCAAGTTGTAGTTGAGCCCTTTACCCACGGCGCGTGCTGAACACCCTCACATTGTGCACATTAGTGAGATCCTGCCAATCTCCCTCTCACCTCTCCCTCCCCTTTGCTAGACTATAAAACTATAAAACACAAGTTTTATCATCTAAGAGGGAAATTTTCTTGGTCATGTGGAAACACAGCAAGAAACCTCATGGCAGGAAACCTCATGGCAGTTTCTTGGTCATGGCAGGTCAGAAAAACTTGCTGTTCCAGAAAAACTTGCAGCCGCAAGGCGTATGTTTGCCCTAGACACTGGAGAATGTCCAGTCTTCGTTTACATTCTCTTTCTTGCCTCCCGTCTGCAGGATTAACTGGATCTGTGACCATCAATAACATTACTCTGGAAAATTTTACTATCTATTCTCTGGAGATGAAAACGAGCTTCTTTGAGAGGTACGCTTGCACCAGCTCCAGGGGGCACTTTGAGTGTGCAGGGAACACAGAGCTTTGAAACCCTTCACTTGGCAGATAAGAGCCCAAGATTCAGAGAATTGAAGCGATTTTCAAGGTTATCAGATTCTTGGGAATCAGGACTAGAATCCTAGAACAAGTCTCCCGATTTCAATGCTAACATTAATATTTCAGTCTAATACATCTCCCTGAAACAGAATCCTAGTCCAGGTTAGGGATACAGGCATCAATGCTGGGACCAGAGTTGGGAAGGCTTTTCCTGTCCCTTACAACTGGGCCCTTCTTCCAGGCTCCGCTCTGCCACCTGGAGGCCTGTCCCACTGAGATATATGGGCCCTGCCTTCTACCGCGGCACCTTGAAGGCTGGCTCTTCTCCCAAGGACACCTTCCTGAGGATGCTGGTAAGTGAGACGCCCTCTGCTGCTCTGGTGTCACAAGCCCGAGTTCTCTCTCTCTCTCTCTGTGTGTGTGTGTGTGTGTGTGTGTGTGTGTTTTTGTTAAACTTGAGATGGAGTTTCACTCTGTAGCCCAGGTTAGAGCTCTGTTGTGTCTGCCTAGCTCACAGCAACCTCAGATGCCTGGGTCCACTCTATCCTCCTGCCTAGCCACCTGGCTAATTTTTCCCCCCTTTTTTAGTAGAGATGGGGCGGGGGGAGTCTCCCTTTTCCTCTAGCTGGTCTTGAACTCTTGATCTCAAGCACCTATTTTATTTTTAAAGAGTCCTGAAACAAAGCCATAGTGTTCCTGGCAGGAATACCTCCCTTCGTCCATTTCCTCATCTTCCTCACCTCCAACCAAGCCTCTCAACATTTCTCAATCTTCCTAATGTATTATTGTTTAGAAAATAACACATCAAAACACAATGGGAAAATTCAGACAGTAACGAGATGTAGAGAGCAGAGGGTGGAAGTTCTCCTTCAGACCCACCCCCATTCCAATCCCTGTCCTTCTCAAAGCTAAATGCTGCCAACAATTTGTGTTTTATATATAACTTTGCCTAAACACAGTCAATTATTTTCTACACTAATGAGATTAAATGATAAATTATATTTTGCAGCTTGCTTTCTTGGGGGTGGTGGTGGCAGGTTAGTTTTAACTTTTGACTATTTTTATTATTTTTTATTTTATTTTATTTTTTTTGTAGAGACAGAGTCTCACTTTATGGCCCTCTGTAGAGTGCCGTGGCCTCACACAGCTCACAGCAACCTCCAACTCCTGGGCCTAAGCGATTCTCTTGCCTCAGCCTCCCTAGCAGCTGGGACTACAGGTGCCCACCACAACGCCCGGCCATTTTTTGGCTGCAGCTTGGCCGGGGCTGGGCTTGAACCCGCCACCCTCGGTATATGGGGCCGGCGCCTTACCGAATGAGCCACACATGTAGGGAACATGAAAGCACAAAGTGTGAATGTACAAATTAACAAATTATCACAAAGTGAACATCATCTATTTATCATTGAGACTGAAAAATATTGTTAGCTCCCCTCCCAATTCCTGACTCCTTTCTCCTCAGAGGCAACTACTATCTTGACTTCTAACACTCTAGGTCAGGATTTCCTACTGAATGAATGAATTCTTTTCAACATGGCTTCATTCATTCAACATTCTGTACAGCCATTTGTTGATGTTGAAGTGATGGGTTCATTTTCACTTCTGTGTCTGTGTTTATGTATATATTCACCTTGGATAAATATTCCGTAATTTATTTAAAGATGAACATTTGGAAAACTTCCAATGTTTGTCCCGGATAAATGATTAAGTTAAGGCTTCTTTTGTGTTTATGATCATGATGGAGATATCTTTGTCAGGCTTTGGTGCTGACGTTTAAGGCCTTGATGAATGATTTTGAAATGAAGTTTGTGCAAGACTAGTATTTCTTCAACATATGATCCATTTCATTAGTGAAGGCTTCTAGAGTGGGCATTTTCTTTGTGGGAAAGTTTGTAGTGGGTTCAATTCTTTCAAGATCAAAAGACTATTCTTATTTTCTGGTCTTTTAAAGTTAGTTTTGATAAAATATATTTTTTCAGGAACATGCCCATTTCATATAAATTTTATATATATTGGCTTTCACGTTTTTGATGTCTAGACCACCAACAGTAGCGTTCTTTTTTTTATGTCTTAGGTAGGTTCTTGATAACTCTCGCAAGAACATTATCAATTTTATTCATCTTTCAAAGATGTTTGGCTGTGATTTTTACTAAATTATGTATTTCTTTTCTGTTTTTTAAATTTTTGTCATTATTATTATGTTTATTCTGTTTTTTAGTTTAGCAGTAGTTTGTTTAATGTATTTTTTTCTTTTTTGGTACCCAAACCTGGAAATGACGTTGCTTAATTTGTAATCATTTCTTGAGATACTTAGATAATTGATTTTTAGTCTTTATTCATGTCAATCTATGAATTTAGGCTACTAATTATCATTTAAGCATGGATTTGGTTGACTATTATAACTTTTTGAAAGTTTTTTTATTGAGGTGAAATTCACATCACATTAACTCATTTAAAGTGAATGATTCAGTGGAACTTAGTATATTTGCAATGTTGTGTAACCCCTACCTCCAGCTCCAAAACATTTTCCTCACTCCAAAAGGAAATGCTTTATCTATTTGGCAACTATTTTCCCATTTTCACCTCTTCTCACCACCTGGCAGCACCAGTCTTCTCATTATCTTTATGAATTTGCATATTTTTTATTGTTAAATCATAGCTGTGTACATTAGTGCAATCAAGCGGTACAATGTGCTGGTTTCAATCTGAGATATTCTCATCAAACTGTTCAACGTAGCCTTCATGGCATTTTCTTAGTTATTATATATAGACATTTGTATTCTACCTTTAGTAAGTTTCGCCTGTACCCATTCTAAGATGCACCATAGGTGTGACCCCACCCATTACGCTCCCTCCACCCTAACCTCCCCCCTCCCTTCCCCTTCCTTGGCCCTTTCCTCATAGTCTTGTGCTATAGTTGGGTTATAGCCTTCATGTGAAAGCTATAATTTAGCTTCATAGTAGGGCTGAGGACATTGGATGCTTTTTCTTCCATTCCTGAGACACTTTGCTAAGAAGAATATGTTCCAGCTCCATCCATGTAAACATGAAAGAGGTAAAGTCTCCATCTTTCTTTAAGGCTGCATAATATTCCATGGTATACATGTACCACAGTTTGCTAGTCCATTCGTGGGTCGATGGGCACTTGGGCTTCTTCCATGACTTAGCAATTATGAATTGGGCTGCAATAAACATTCAGATGTCTTTGTTATATTGTGATTTTTAGTCTTCTGCGTATAAACCTAGTAAAGGAATTATAGGATCTAGTGGCAGGTCTATTTTTAGGTCTCTAAGTATTCTCCAAACATCCTTCCAGAAGGAACGTATTAGTGTGCATTCCCACCAGCAGTGTAGAAGTGTGCCCTTTTCTCCACATCCATGCCAACATCTCTGGTTTGGGATTTTGTTATGTGGGCTACTCTTACTGGGGTTAGGTGATTTCTCAAAGTAGTTTTGATTTGCATTTCTCTGATGCTTAAGGATGATAAGCTTTTTTTCATGTGTTTGTAGATTGTGTGTCTGTCTTATTTAGAGAAGTTTCTCTTCAAGTCCCTTGCCCACCCTGAGATGGGATCACGTGTTCTTTTCTTGCTAATACGTTTGAGTTCTCTGTGGACTCTGGTTATTAGACCTTTATAGGAGGTATAACCTGCAAATATTTTCTCCCATTCTGAGGGCTGTCTGCTTGCTTTACTTACTATGTTCTTGGCTGTGCAGAAGCTTTTTTGTTTGATCAGGTCCCAGTAGTGTATTTTTGATACTGCTTCAATTGCCTGGGGAGTCCCCCTCATAAAATATTCACCCAAGCCGATTCCTTCAAGAGTTTTCCCTGCACTTTTTTCAAGTATTTTTATAGTTTCATGTCTTAAGTTTAAATCTTTTATCCAGTGAGAGTCTATCTTAGTTAATGGTGAAAGGTGTGGGTCCAGTTTCAATCTTCTACAGGTTGCCAGCCAGTTCACCTAGCACCATTTGTTAAATAGGGAATCTTTTCCCCACTGAATGTTTTTAATTGGCTTGTCAAAGATCAAATAACAGTAAATAGCTGGATTCATCTCTTGGTTCTCTATTCTGTTCCAGGCATCTACTTCTCTGTTTTGGTGCCAATACCATGCTGTTTTGATCACTATCGATTTATAGTACAATCTCAGATCTGGTAGCGTGATTCCTCCTGCTTTGTTTTTATTGCTGAGTAATATTTTGGCTATTCGAGGTTTTTTCAGATTCCATATAAAACAGAGTATTATTTTTTCAAGATCTTTAAAATATGACAATGGAGCTTTAATAGGAATTGCATTAAAATTATATATTGCTTTGGGTAGTGTAGACATTTTAACAATGTTGATTCTTCCCAGCCATAAGCATGGTATGTTTTTCCATTTGTTAACATCTTCAGCTATTTCTTTTCTTAAAGTTTCATAGTTCTCTTTGTAGAGATCTTTCACGTCCTTTGTTAGGTATATTCCCAAATATTTCATCTTCTTTGGCACTACTGTGAAAGGAATAGAGTCCTTGACTGTTTTTTTGGCTTGGTTATTGTTGGTAACTATAAAGGCTACAGATTTATGGGTGTTGATTTTGTAGCCTGACACATTGCTATATTCCTTGATGACTTCTAAAAGTTTTGTAGTAGAATTTGTAGTGTTTTCCAGTTATACAATCATATCATCTGCAGAGTGAAAGTTTGATCTCTTCTGCCCCTATGTAGATACCCTTGATTGCCTTTTCTTCCCTAATTTCAATAGCTAAAACTTCCATTACAATGTTAAAGAGCAATGGAGACAATGGGCAACCTTGCCTGGCTCCTGATCTAAGTGGAAATGATTTCAATTTAACTCCATTCAATACGATATTGGCTGTGGGTTTGCAGTAGATGGCCTCTATTAAGGGGACATTTAAGAAATGTCCCTTCTATATCAATTTTCTTAAGTGTTCTGATCATGAAGGGATGCTGGATATTATCAAAAGCTTTCTCTGCATCAACTGAAAGAAATCATATGGTCCTTATTTTTTAGTTTGTTTATGTGCTGAATTACATTTATAGATTTACGTATATTGAACCAGCCTTGAGACCCTGGGATAAATCCCACTTGGTCGTGGTGTATAATTTTTTTGATGTGTTGTTGGATTCTGTTTGTGAGGATGTTATTGAGTATTTTAGCTTCAATATTCATTGGTGATATTGGTCTATAATTTTCTTTTCTTGTTGGGTCTTTCCCTGGTTTGGGGATCAAGGTGATATTTGCTTTGTAGAATGTGTTGGGTAATATTCTTCTTTTTCTGTATTTTGGAAGAGGTTTAATAATATAGGTACTAGTTCTTCTTTAAAGGTTTGGTAGAATTCTGACGTAAAGCCATCTGGTCCTGGGCTTTTCTTTTTAGGGAGATTTTGTATAGTTGATGCTATTTCAGAACTTGATATAGGCCTGTTCAACATCTCCACTTCATTCTGGCTAAGTCTTGGTAGGTGGCATACTTTCAGGTATTGGTCGATTTCTTTCAGATTTTCATATTTCTGAGAGTAGAGTTCTTGTAGCATTCGTTAAGGATTTTTTGAATTTCTGAGGGGTCTGTTGTTATTTCATCGTTACCATTTCTGATTGATGAAATTAGAGATTTTACTCTTTTTTTCCTGGTTAGGTTGGCCAAAGGTTTATCTATTTTGTTGATCTTTTCAAAAAACCAGCTTTTGGATTTATTGATCTGTTGTATAATTCTTTTGTTTTCAATTTCATTTAATTCTGCTCTGATTTTGGTTACTTTTTTTTTCTGCTGGGTTTGGGGTTGGAGTGTTCCTACTTCTCCAGTTGCTTGAGATGTCCCATTAAGTTATTAACTTCCTCTCTTTCCGTTTTCTTAAGGAAGGCTTGCAGTGCTATAAATTTCCCTCTTAGGGCTGCCTTTGAAGTATCCCAGAGGTTCTGGTAATTTGTGTCTTGATTGTTGTTTTGTTCCAAAAATTTGGTGATTTCCTTCTTAATCTCGTCTATAACCCACCTATCCTTCAGCATAAGGTTGTTTAGCTTCCATGTTTTTGTATGGGTATGCAGGTTCCTGTTATTATTGAGTTCAACTTTTATTCCGTGATGGTCTGAGAAGATGCAAGGAATAATTTCTATTTTTTTAAATTTATTGAGGTTAGATTTGTGGCCTAGGATGTGGTCGATTTTGGAGTATGTTCCGTGGGCTGATGAGAAGAATGTGTATTCAGTTTTGTTGGGATGAAATGTTCTGTAAATGTGTGTTAAGTCCAGATGTGGAATGGTTAAGTTTAAATCTAAAATTTCTTTGCTTAGCTTCTTTTTGGAGGATTTATACAGCACTGCTAAAGGGGTGTTAAAATCTCCAATTACTATGGACCTGGAGGAAATCAAGTTGCTCATGTCTGTTAGAGTTTCTCTTATAAACTGAGGTGCATTCTGGTTGGGTGCATAAATATTAATAATTGAAATCTCATCATGTTGAGTATTACCTTTAACAAATATGAAGTGTCCATCCTTATCCTTCCTCATTTTGGTTGGTTTAAAGCCTGTTGCATCTGCGAATAGGATTGCAACGCCTGCTTTTTTCTGCTTTCCATTTGCCTGGAGTATAGATGACCATCCCTTCACCTTGAGTCTATATTTGTCTTTTAATGTAAGATGAGATTCTTGTATGCAGCAGATATCTGGCTTGAGTTTTTGTATCCAGTCAGCCAACGTGTGCCTCTTTAGAGGATAATTTAAACCATTCACATTAATTGAGTATATTGATAAGCCTTTCGAGAGTCTGGTGGACATTTTTAATCCTCTTGCGACTGTGAAAGTTGGAATTTGATCAAAGTTTTCTGGGTGGGTTTACTTTTGAGGTGGAGGATTACGCTGGTCTTTATGGAGGATAGGTCTGAGAATATCCTGGAGAGCTGGTTTAGTTATGGCAAATTTCTTCAACGTGTGAATGTCATGAAGTATTTAATTTCTCTGTCAGAAATGAAACTCAGTTTAGCTGGGTACAGGATCCTGGGTTGAAAGTTATTTTGTTTTAGGAGATTAAAAGTTGATGATCATCCTCTTCTAGCTTGAAAGGTTTCAGCAGAGAGATCTGCAGTTATTCTAATATTCTTGCCCTTGTAGGTGATGGTTTTATTTCGTCTGGCTGCTTTCAGAATTTTCTCCTTCATATTAACTTTAGCAAAATTGATTATGATGTGTCTTGGGATGTCTTATTTGCGTTGAGTCATGCTGGAGTTTGAAACTGTCTGCTAGCTGAATTTCAGAATCTCTTGTCATGTCTGGAAAGTTCTCCTTCATGATCTCATGGAGAAGAGACTCTGTGCCTTGTGAAGCCACTTCATTGCTTTCAGGGATCCCTATATGACGAATTTTGGTTTTCTTCGAATTATCCCAGAGCTCTCTGAGAGAGTAATTTGTTTTTGCCCTCCATTTCTCTTCCTCTTTGAGAGTTTGGGAGCATTTGAAAGCTTTGTCTTTAATGTCAGAAATCCTTTCTTCTGCTTGCTTCATTTGGTTACTGAGGGATTCTGCTGTGTTTCTCAGATCTTTGAGGGCTGCAACTTCTTGTCTCAATGTGTCAAAATCTTTGGTCATTTGAATTCATTTGAATTTCGTCTTTGAATTCGTTGAATACTTGAGATAACTTTTGGGTTAGTGCTTGGAATTCTAATTCGATCTTATTTGCTATCCAGATTCTGAATTCGATTTCTGACATCTCAGCTATTTATTTGTGCATGGGATCCTGTGCTGTGTCTGCCCCATTGATGCTTGGGGGAGTTTATCTACTCTGATTGTTCATATTGCCATAGTTTTTCTGTTGATTTCACCTCATGATTGTTTTTCACCGTTGCCTCTGGCTGTCCTCAGAGTTGGGAGGTGTCTCTCCAAGATTAGACCCCAGTGGATCACTCTATTGTTGCTGGATCTTTGTAGGGAGTGACTCTGTGTAGTTCCTCTGGGGCTGCCCCAGCGAGGAAGTTCTGATTGTGAAAGCAGCTCTGGAGTGTGACACACCCAGATCCAGCAACAGGGCAGGAGGTGGTGTGCACGGTTCTGGGAGTGCCTGGCCCCCAGTGACTTTGGCACAGAGAGCCCAAAGCTCCAGCAGTCTCTGGCCAGGAGAAGGGCTCTGCGCAGAGGCAGGGAGGGCTCCGGAGGGCAAGCGGCTACCAGAGACCCTGGTCAGATGAGCGGGCTGGTGTGGAGGCAGGGAGGGTACAGGACGGAGGATGTAGGGTTGTGCGGTTCCCACAGTTCCTGGTCAGGGCATGTGGAGGCCTGGCGGGATGGGTTGCGGGTCAGGGGTTGCGTCGCAGCTCTTATGGAGGTCTGGGTGGCGCCAAGCCCAGGAGTTTGAGGTTGCTATGAGCTGTGAGAGCCATGGTACTCTACCCAGGGCAACAGCCCAAGGCTCCAGTGTGCCAAAACCGGTCTCACTCTGCCCCTGAGGGTTAAGGCTGTAAGGCAGCTCAGTCCCCACCTTTAGGCTGCTCAGTCACTAGGTTATTAGCTCCCGCCGATCCTTGCTCTGCGACCGTGAGGGCGGAGCTTGCCAGGGCAGTTCTCGCACAATGGCTCCCTGTGGCCCACAGCTGGACACTTTTAGCTCCATCTGGCTCAGCGGCTCAGTCTGGGTCCCTAGACAATCCCCAAAGTTCTCCGCACTCTTGATCAAGCTCTCCCCAAGGCACTTCAACTGAGTGCCAAGTCCAAAAACACCAAAACAGTTCACAGGTAAGGCCTTTCCGGTTTGCAGTCTCACTGCTGCTTATACTTATGTCTGCCGGTGTGTTTAGGTCGATCGAACACATGCAACCACTTGCCAATTTTCCACTGTTTTTGTCCTCCTCTTGGGGTCCAGAAGTCCCTTGCTGACTCTCTGTATCCTCAAAGGGATGATTATAGGCAGATCCCACCAGCCAGAGATGCCTGGAGTCTTATCTCCCCAGACTCACCATGCCCAGTTGCAGGGAAGCTGTTACTCGGCCGCCATCTTGCTCCTTTCGAATTTCCATATTTGGATATAAGTTTTATGCTTTTTTTCTTACACAGAATAAGAAAAATTTGATATATTTTATTTTTACAATTTAGGAATTGCATTCTTCCAAGCAAGAATTCAGAATGTACATTATCTTGTTTCTATCAGCATATTAAAATTTATATTATATTTTATATTATACACATAGTGTTTCATGCAGAAGCACAGAAAAAACAAGTTATAGTAAGAAAAATGGGGGCCAGATGCAGTGTAATCCTAGTACTCTGGGAGGCCAAGGCAGATGGGTTGCCTGAGTTCAGGAGTTCAAAACCAGCCCTGAACAAGAGTGAGATTCCCCATCTCAAAAAATGGTTGGGTGTTGTGGCAGATACCTGTTGTCCCAGCTGCTTGAGCCCAAGAGTTTGAGGTTGCTTTGATCTATGATGCCAGGGCACTCTACTGAGGGCAACAAAGTGAAACTCTGTCTCAAAATAAATAAATAAATAAATAAAAGTAAAAAAGAAAGAAAAGGAAAGAAAAATGATGGCTATATAGAAAGAGATGACTCATTTTAGGATCTCATTAATTAGAAAGTTGTTGCCTTTGGGTTACCATGTCAGCCCAACATTTTTATTATAGCCACAAATTCTACTTAACAAAAATAAAGATTTAATAAAAAAAACAGCTGGTACTAAAGGCAAGCACTTCACACACAGGTGCTTCTCGGCAGTTACCAAGTTAACCTCAATATTGGCAGTTTAGAACATCTTAAAGATGATTGGATATGGAACCGGCAGGCAAATTGAACCCAACCAAGGAGAAGGTCTATAAGTTTTCCTGCAGACGGTGGCCAATTTTTTTGAGTCTGCTGCAATTACAGAATACCTACTCTTGCTCTTTCACTTCTGAATTTTAAGTTTCAACTTTACTTTCCCTCACATGGCTATGGGGATTGTCAGCATCACATGTTCCACAAGGGTTTGCCCATCATGACAGATTCCATGTTCTGGGAGATAGGGACTAGATCGCTGGGACCAGAAGTTTGCTCTAGTGGGGCTGTGTTTCTTTTTCTCCCCACCACCCCCACCTCCCCAGCCAGGGCCAGGTTTGAACCCACCACCTCTGGTATATGGGGCCAGCGCTCTACTCCTTTGAGCCACAGGTGCCACCCCTGGGGCTGTGCTTCTTTCCTGTAGTAAGTGAAGTGATGCAGACTGAAGGTGCAATTTGAGGGGTAATATTCAACCTGTAAGGGCTGGTTCTTCTGGTAGCATCATTCATAAAGGTGCCGTCTACTCTGGGGGCTGTGCTCTTGATGGGGAGAAACTGGATGATTTTTATCAATGAGTTTATACTATCACATGCATCCCTAGTGCTGTTTTAAGGTTTTTTTCTTTTAAGCTGAGAAACTCCCTTTAGCATTTCTTTTTGTATGTGTGTGTGGTTTTTGGCTGGGGCTGGGTTTGAACTCGGCACCTCTGGCATATGGGACCAGTGCCCTACTCCTTTGAGCCACAGGCGCTGCCCATAAGCATTTCTTATAAATCAGGCCTAAGGTGATAAATTCCCTCAGTTTTCACTTGTCTTGAAAAGTCCTTAAGGGGCGGTGCCTGTGGCTCAAGGAGTAGGGCGCCGGTCCCATACGCCAGAGGTGGTGGGTTCAAACATAGCCCTGGCCAAAAACCACAAAAAAAAAAAGTCTTTAAGGACAGTTTTGCTGGGTTTGATGTTCTTGGTTGGCAGTTTTGTTTTTTTCTTTCCTTTCAGCATTTTGAGCATATCAGCTGAACATATTAGCCCTTCTGCCCTGCAAGGTTTCTGCTGGAAAATTCTCTGATAGTCCAGTACCCTACAAATATTTATGTATTTTATTTTCATCAGCAATGAATTAAAATATTTTCTAACTTTCCTTGTGGTTTCTTTTTTGACCTGTGAGTTACTTAGAAGTATATTTTTCTTAATTTCTCATTATTTGGATATTTCATAGTTATCTTTGTGCTATCAATTTCTTATTTAATTGCATGGTAGTCTGAGAACTTTAAAATATGTGAGTACTTATTTAGTTTAACATGTGATCAAACTTATATATTTTCTGATGTATAGTTGAAAAAATACATGTCTATTATAGATGTAAGACCAATGTCAATTAATTCAATCTGGTTAATTATCTTTTTTTCAAATATTTTCTATCTTTATTGATTTTTATTTGCTTTGTCTATCAGCTATTAAAAAGTTATGTGGAAATTTTCACTACAGTTATGAATTTATTTCTACTTATTATTCTGTCAATTTTGCTTATTTTGCTTTGTATCTGTACTTTGTATCTATATATGACATAGACATTCATGGTAAATTAAGAATTTTATTATCATGAAATGTTTCTTTTTATCTCTACTAATGCTTACCTTTTTAAAAAATTTTTTAATTTAGGCTGAGGCAAGAGAATCGCTTAAGCCCAGGAGTTGGAGGTTGCTGTGAGCTGTATGATGCCATGGCACTCTACCGAGGGCCATAAAGTGAAACTCTGTCTCTACAAAAAAAAAATTTTTTTTCAATTAAATCATAACTTTGTACATTGATGCATTTATGGGGTTCAGGGTACTGCTTTGATATACAATGTGAAATGCTTACATTGAACTAAGTAACACATCCATCACAGTTAGACTCATTTCTTAATAGTTTTGAAATGTACCATCGCATCATGCACATTAGGTGAGGTCCCACCAAATAATGCTTACCTTAAAGTCCTATTTTTCTGATATTAACAGAGCTATCGTGACTTTCTTTTAGACTTTAATGTTTACCTTTCTCCAGTGTTTTTCTTTTAGTTTTGCAACAACTTCATGTTTCTTATGCATAGCACACAACAGCTTTATTTAAAGTCCAATCCAGAGCAGCGTCTGTGGCTCAAAGGAGTAGGGCGCTGGTCCCCTGTACCGGAGGTGGTGGGTTCAAACCCAGGCCCGACCAAAAACTGTAAAAAAAAAAAAAAAAAGTCCCATCTAGCAATCGTTGTACTTTAATTTACAGCATTTCAGAGATGCCAATTTTATGTTTTACATTTTGCTACATCCTTGACTACGCAAAGACCTCTAGCAGAAAAACTGCCTGGTTGTACCCTCATCTCTCTAGTTTCTTTTCCTAACTCTTGACCCTATAATTCTTCATTATATTACAAGTAGATTTAAAAAAATCGAATATCTTTTATAGCTGTTGTCGATAGTAGTGTTCATTTCTATTATCTAGTATTTATTTCTGGAAGCAGAAGACCTACTTTTAAAAATATATAACATGACAAATCCCAGGCAGGAATAATAGTAGTAGTACTATTAAAGGCTTGGTCCCATTCATTCCATTACTAGACAGCAGGATGGAAGTTCCAGAAAATATTCCATTCTAAACTTGCTTCCATGTTGAGTGCCAGAATCACCTCACTCTTGCTTGCACTCCCCAAATGCCTTAGGTTTTACCTTGCCAGTGTTCCTATGTCTCAAATCATCATTCCTTCCAGAACTGGCATTATGGATTTGTGTTCATCAACGGACAGAACCTTGGGCGGTACTGGAATATTGGGCCTCAGAGAACACTTTACCTTCCTGGTACCTGGCTTCATCCAGAAGACAACGAAGTGAGTAACCCCGACTTCTACCTTGAGATCTCATACAATTTCAGCATCATTCTCCTCCTGTGCTGAATAGGCCCTCCCTTCCCACTGTCGCCTGGGCCCTCCCTTCCCACTGTCGCCTGGGCCCTCCCTTCCCACTGTCGCCCGGGCCCTCCCTTTCTACTGTCACCCTTTTTTTTTGTCCTAGATCATCGTGTTTGAGAAGTTGATGGGTGGCTCAGTCATCCAATCTACAGACAAGCCCAAGCTATAAAATGCTGTTTTAACCCATTTCTTGGATTGTTAGAGTTCATTTATAAGTTGATTTTGAGGAAGAAGATTTAAGACCATCAAATACAATGTTGCTTATAGTCACAAAAATGTGAAAACTTAAACCATCAACAGACAAGCTGTAGTATATTTTAAAGGATAGAGACACGGTGCCTTTAGAAAGACTTAAAAAGTCTTCAAAATCCATAATGACTTGTTTATCTAGTTACGTACTTAATCTTTATCAGGTTCTTATTCTCTCATCCTTTATCCAGATATGAATAAAATAAAAATAAATCTTACTTCTGCTTTCCATGTGCAATTGGGAGGAAGGGAGAGGGCTCTCTAGCCTGGGGCAGAGTAACGACCCTGCTCTCCTATGCCAAGGAGAGTATTACATGTGCTGATTGGAAGACTCATGGTCTCTGTGTGGGAGCACCAAAGAGCAGAGAGCAATGAACAATGTCTTTAGGCATATCCCTGAAGCTGAGTATGTGTCTCCAAGGTGACTTGGGAGGTCACATCCAATCAGAGAAGGAACAGCAATTGGTTTGTGTGCTTCTGACATGTGTGATGGCAAAGCCTGGCCCAGAGTCCTCTTCTTATTCCTTAGCTATCTGGGTATAGTCAACGATACTACTGATTAGCAGGCAGGTGTTAGTGAGATTAGCCACCTGTGCAAAAATATTCCAACCTGTCTTTTCAAATGGCACCCTTGGAAACACATCACATTCTTATAAACAAAACATACAAACCAGTGCAATATTGCAAAATCTTCTCATTTTGTTAATATAGTGCCTAGGGCCTTCAACTAATGTAGCAACTAATCCAGTGTCCAAAGGGAAGAGGAGTCTCCTTTTTTTGGAATAAAGATGAGGCGTCAGATTATCTTCTCTCCCACTGATCTGAACGACTAGCTCACTGAAGGAGAATTCTGTTATATACCTCCACAATTCCTACATAAAACTTTATTCTGTGGGGCTCCAGGCTCAAACCTCTGATGTCTGTAGAAACTGTAAAGTAGGGCAGGAAAACAGAACAAATAAACATGATGATCATGAGTAAATATTACATGTCATGTGTAACATACACTAAACTTAGCAACGGCCATGCAACATATCCATTTTACAGAAAGAAAAACCGAGGTTCAAAGAGGTGTTTGAACACATGTCTCCCTGTTTAACACCCCTTGGCGATTCCACTTCAGCTCTGCACCTATGTCATACTTTTCCAAATATCAATGCAAAAGTGCTACCCAGAAGACACAATGTTTTCAGTTCACTTACAGAAAAAAGCTTGTGGCAAAACTGTCTTTCAGGAAGAGCAAATCTAAGAAACCAAACTTTTGGATAAACAAAAGCAAAGAGGGTTTGTCATGAAAAGATCCACGCTGAAGGATGTTCTGAAGCAGCCTCTCTCAGTGCTAATTTAAGAGAATTAAACCCTGCACAAAATGTTTTCAGTAGTTATTTGTTTGTTGTATCTTTTGGATGTATGTTAGAGACGTTAACTCATTCCATATCACGGCTGTTTGGGGGCATTGGAGGTTCATTAAGCCCTGTACAGAAAGCACGGCAGATACAATTTGACCTGAACAAAAAGGGGCTATTTCTAAAATCATTTTGTCTCACCTGACTATGGCCAGGTGAATTGAAGAAACTGGCAGATCTATCGAAAGAAGTTTGGAGAGTTAAGCTGCTAATTTTAAATTTAGCGATGGATGACATCACTGATGTTATTAATAAGCATCAACTTGCCATTTTTATTAGCAGTATTGATGATGAATATAATGTCACTGAAGAAATGGCTTCTTTAGTGCTATTAAAAGACACAACTTAATTAAGAGATTTCTATGTGGCAGTAAAAAATAAGTTCAGGCGATTTTCTTTCTCCATTGTTAACATATCTGGTATAGTTGGTGACTGATGGTGCCCCAGCAATGGTAGGTAAAAGAGGGACTTATAAAATTAATAGAAGATGATGTAATTGCCACCCAAAACTCACATTTGATGAAGTATCATTACTTAGTACATCAAGAAAATTTATGCACAAAAGCTTTAAAAATGAATAATGTCATGCAAAGCACTGTCAAGATTGTGAATTTCATAAAGGCCAAAGGATTGAACCACAAGCAATTCCAGGAATTCTTTAAAAATATTGATGCTGACTATGGTGACATCATTTACTTTTTGGAAGTAAAATAGCTAAGTCGGGCCAAGTGTTGTAAAGATTTTATGATTTTCAACAAGTTATTAAGTTGTTTATGGTATCAAAAACCAAATTTGTGCCAGAACTTGATGATGAAAACTGGCTCACAGATTTAGCATTTTTAGTGGATTTAATGGCTCATTTAAATGAGTTAAAAATGTGTCTTCAAGGTGAAAACCAACTTATCAACATAATGTTTCAAACCATAACAGCTTTCCAACTGAAACTGAAATTATGGCAAGCTCAAGCGAAGGCAAACAATTCTATACTTTTTGACATATTGGCTAAACCAAGTCCTGTGAACTGTAGGAAATATGCAGCCTTGCCTTTTGATTTGATAGAAGAATTTCAAAACAGATTCCAAGATTTCTGGGAATGTAATCAATACTTTGGTGCAATTTGCAACTCCATTTTCACTTGACATAAATATGTTACCGGTCAATTTTCAAGTAGAATGCATACAGCTATAATCTGACATTCAACTTGAAGAAAAATTTGATCGTGTGTCTTTTGGACTTTTGTGTGTTTCATCTTCCCAGAGACAAACATCCCTCACTTCACAATCACACCTTAGTCACGTCATTGCTTTTTGGCAGCACCTACCTTTGCGAGCAACTATTTTCAAGAATGAAGCACATTATGAGTAAAATTAGAACCCAAATATCTGATGTGCACTTGAGAACTCAGTGAAAATTGCAACTCCTTCCATGGAACTATTGGTGCTTTAGTTTCTCAAGTACAATGTCAAATATGTCACTAGTTTTACATTGCCCACCTTTCTTTTACTTTTATAGGAAAAAATATTTTTTAAAAACCCCAAAGATGTTTTTATTACTTAAATATATACATTTTCTGTATTAGTGATCACAAACTTGGAATCTGCTTGATGATTTAGAAAGACTCTCTGGCCCATCAACCCATGATTGGATTAATAAATTGTGGTATATGTACACCATGGAATATTATTCAGCCATAAAATAAGGGACACTTTACATCTTTCGTATTGACCTAGATAGAGTTGGAGAACATTCACTTTAGTAAAGCATCATGAAAATGGAAAAGCACGTATCCAGTGTATTCAGTAGATGAATTAATACATGCCCACACAAGAGAAAAACTCAGCTTGATTCAAGTTGGGGGGAGGAAAAGGGAGGGGGCTTGGTGTGCTCTCCCCTAATAGGCACACCTCCTGGGGGAGGGGCACAACCACAACAGGACCTTACCTAACAAACTCAAACATTGGATTTGGGAGGATGCGTGGAGGGAAGGGTAATTGGTGGGACCACACCTATGACACATCTTGTAAGGGTACATGTGAAACTTACTAAATGTAGAATATAAATGTCTTAACACAATAACTAAGAAAATGCCAGGAAGGCTATGTTAACCAGTTTGATGAAAATATTTCAAATGGTCTATAGAACCAGCACATTGTACCCCATGACTGCATAAATGTACACAGCTATGATTTAATAAAAAAATATTAAAAAAAGAAACAAACCCAAACATTGTAACCTAATTGTACTCTCATTTAAATTTTAATATGAAAATTAAAAAAATATTAAAAAATTAAAGAACTTTCTGAACAGGCTGCCACATAATTAAGATGATGGACGAGGACTTTTTTGCTTATCTGTGGTGGCCAATATCATGAAAATTATGCACAGACCTTTCTTTTTCACTTATCAGCTTTCCTTAGTGTTTGTGTATTTCACGTGTGACCCAAGACAACCCTTCTTCTTCTAATATGGCCCAGAGACCCACAAGGTTGGACACCCCTCCCTGAAATTATCTCACTTGGTAACCAGCTCCCCTCCACTTCACCTGCTCCGGGGAGTCAGTAGAAATCCTCCACGATCTCTCTCACCTTGCTGGTTTTCACTGTTTACTGATCAAGGTCATTATCAGCATACAAGCACGCTGTGGTTCCTCCCACCTAAACAGAAATGAAAACAGACTCATTTCCCCTTTTTGCCCCCAGCTACCATCCCATTTATGAGCTCCCCTTTCTAGCAGACATCTTTGGGTGAGTTATCACTGTTCCCTGTCTTAGATTCCTCTGAACTGTCCCTTTTTCAGCCCTGTCCAGGAGGCTTCCCAATCCCTGTGACCCCAGCCCCACCCGGACCGCTCTGTCCAGCTCACCAATATCTGCCACATACTAAGTCCACTGGCCAATTCTCAGTCTTTCTTTAACATGGCCTTGACAGCACTGAACACAGTCCATCCTGCTTCCTTCTTGGTGGCTTTTCTCTGCTGGAATTTGGGACACCCCACTGTGTGCGTTTTCTTCCCCGTTCTGTGCTGCTCCTCCTCATCCGGCTCCTGGTTCCTTTCCTTTTCTCTTGTTGTGGGTTCCAGGGCTTATCCTTCATCCTCTCCTCTGTCCACACTCCACTCAGTGGTGCTGTCATTAAACTCTGTCAGTTTCTAAATTATCAGGCTTGTCGATTCTACAGCTGACTGAAATACCCACTGGGCGTCTGCTGGGCATCACTAAGGCAGTGAGCCCAAGCTGAGCTACTGACGTCCCTGCAATATCATGTCCCCGCCCAACACCTTGCAGCCTTCCCCATTTCAGGTCACAGCAACTCCAGACCTTCTGCTTTCTCAGGTCCAACACATGGGAGTCATTCTTGAACCCTCTTTATTTCTCTCATTCCACAACATCAATAGCAACAGTCCTCTTGCCTTTGCTTTTCAAATATTTCCAGATATCCAACACTTGTCACACCTCCATCCCTGTCCAGCTGGCCTGATCCAGCACCGGTTCTCACACGTATTACTGCGATCACCTCCTCACTGGCTCCTTTCTTCCACATGTGCCTGCTCCTGCAGACTCTCCCCACAGCAGCAGAGTGATACTTCCAAGGCATAACCGATGTCATGTCCACAACCTGTCATGGCTCCAATTTAATTCTGCATTCTTGCCCTTGTCCTCCCATGCTGACCTGCTTGCCTTTCCTTGAATACCAGGTTGTGCTTCTTGCTGCGGGCCTTTGTACTAGCTGTTCTCTCTGCTTGGGCAGTGCTTCCTCCAGGGAGCAGTGTGCGCGGCTAACTCATAGCGCCCCTAGCGCTATGCTCTTAGCTCGGTTAACATATTCCCTGTGAGACCTCCTCTCTGTAGGCCCCGCCGCACCACACTCCTAATCCTCCCTCCTTCATCTACTTGTTACCTCTGCAATGGTGTTTATTATCTTTGAACATGCAGATTATTGGTTCATTGTGTTAATTTTTGTTATCTTTTTTTCCCCAGCTAGAATATAAGTTTCAAAAGGAAGGGATCTTTGTTTGTACACTAATGTGTCCCAAGCACCTAAAACAATGTTCAGCATATTCTACATGGCCATTAAAGGCTTGTCAACTATTTTATTTTTGAGACAGAGTCTCATTCTGTAGCCCTAGGTAGAATGTCCTGGCGTCATAACTCATAGCAACCTCAAACTCTTGGGCTCAAGCAATCCTCTTGCCTCAACCTACCAAGTAGCTGGGATTACAGGCACCCACCAGAATGCCTGGCTAGTTTTTCTATTTTTAGTAGAGATGGGGTCTCTCTCTTGCTCAGGTGGGTCTCAAACTTATGAACTCAAGTGATTCACGTGCCTTGACCTCCCAAGTGCTAGAAACTTTTTTTTTTTTTTAATAAAGAAAGTGTCATCGAATTAGATCTTTGGCTATTTGGCTTTCCAAAGCCTAAGGCTGAAAAGCAGTATATTTGGACTATCAAGGCCAAAGGTCAAGTTTAGTCAATCCCTACAGGCTGTACACAGGCCTCTTATAGTCTCATTAACATACCTTTCCGGCTCAGGAGACTTGTCTACTTCTCTTAACTTAGATTTCTTTTCTCTTTTTCTTTTCTAAGGTCAAAGTCTCCATTCCAGGACTTTCTATTTTCTTTTGGTCTAGGGTTCAAATTGCCTATTTATTCCCAGGAATTCCCCCCTATTCTTACATTTTTTGCTCAAGGTCCCTGGTAGCTTGACAGCCTAAGTAGACTTTGCTCCTCCTGAGTGGAGGGTGGCTGGGCAGGCCTGTCTGTAGGGAGAAATCAAGGAGCAGGAGTCTAGTGACTGCTTTTACAGAAGATGCATTGCGCATCTTAGCCTCATAACTTTAAAAAAATGTTCAGAATATGAGGCAGTACACATGTTCTGTATACTTTGTTTTTGTACAGACTGAGGCAAAGTTATAAGCATGCCCTTCACCCAAAGAGTGTGCACTGCACCCAACAGGTGTGAATTTACTTATCCCCACCCCTTCCCTCCATCTTCAGAACTTTTAAGATTTTGTTGAATGTTCAAATCTGTCAAAAGTCAGATATAGTATATTTAAAGCACTAACACCGTGCCCTGAAAAAATGTTATGTGAATGACTGCAAAACTGATCTATTAACATGTGAACAACCAATGAGATTAGCGATTTTTCTTGCAGGACTCCACAGTGCTGATTCAGAATGACTGTGGCTTTTACTCCCCCGTGTGCCTCTTTGTGTATCCCGCCCACTATTTGGAAGAAATGAATTCTCAAGGAAGGAACCATGCCTTCGGAGTCAGTTTGAGCTTCCCCTTAGAACGGCGGGTTGAGGCTAGCATAGAATGTCATTTCTTCAAAAAGTATCTCTTGTATTTTCCAAGCCCTTGGCACCAGAGGCGGGAAGATGGTGATTCTTGTGTGTCCAGGATTCATTACCAGGTCAAGCACCTCCCAAAGCACTTTGTTTACGTTGTTCTCATGCCTGTTCATTGAAGCTATAGCTTCTGTTCTCAGGGATTTGAGTATCTTCATTGTCTGCTTTGGGCTAAGATCATTTTGGAAAGGGAAACTAGAGTATCTTGCTAATATTTCAAAGAATGGAAATCAGCCTCTTAGCAAATTGCATCTTCGTAGTGCATCTTTGTAGCCCTCCGTGGTATCATTAAGCTTTGATAAAGTAAAGTTTTTCTTTAACTATGAAGTTAGTTAGTTAGAAGTTAGTTCTGGACTTCCCAGAAGGCTAAAAAGGTGATTTTTTTGGGCACTAAAGTATATATATTTTTCTCATACAAATAAAAATGAGGGACACAAGAGAGGCTAAGGAGTTTGGGGTTATTATAGCTGATGCTTTTACTAATATCTGAAAAAAATGGAGATGCTAGTGTTGCTAAGCAACTTGAGAATAACCTGATGTTGAATAGATTCTGAACTTGCTCAGCAACATGCCCAGAGGTGGGGGGTGAATGTGGGGGTGTGTGTCTTTGGAATGGTCTTCTACAGGCAGAAGGGGCTAAATTGTGACACTTTCTCCACCCATCTTATGGGCTAGCTTTTATCCCAGTTAAACCAGAACTTTTTCATCAGAGACTTAGCAAACATCAAGCAATCATATGCCTTAAAAAGTGGAGAAAAAGATACTGATTTTGGTGAGTGTGTTCAGGGGAGCTACTTCTCTCTCTGCAAGCCTTGGGAATGTTTCTGGCCCTGCTGTCAAAAACTTGTACTGTACAAAACCTCAGCTTACCCTTTCTAATTCTGGCAGGTTTTTTTCCTCCTGTTTGTTTTTGCCTCTTTTTGGTTTAACTTTTGCTACTCGAATAAATATTTGCTTAATGCTAGACGAAGGACGCTTCACACCAAACTCTGAATGTTTTTGCTCCAAGAACTAAAATGTCCTTTTGCTCCTGTAGCTTTAAAAGTCTGAAACTATGTACACATAAAGGAAATGGCTTTAAAACATGCAATGAGGGAGAGAGTCCAGAAACTCTGAAAAAAACATTTGCTTTCCTATAGTTTCTTTCACTTTGATATTGAGCTTTGATACTGAGAGGAGGTGGGTTTGTGATTGCTACAGAATTTAAGTTTCACCAAATATTACATAACGTCCTTTGAGATAAAGCTCTGTGCCAGAATAAGACTTATATTTGTCTATTAGTAAAAATGAGGGTTTCATCTCGACTTTTTAAAAATAAAATATTGAAAGTGCTTGGAATCAGGGCCAGAATAAGACCTGTGGAAACTAAAGACAGAAAATATTTTGTTTTCCCTTCCACCCTTTTAGACATGAACCACACTAAAATATGTCTACAGAATATTCTTTAAAATACTAACTTTTTATACGATGAGTTATTTCAAATATTTTTTTCTTTAACATTTGTTTTAAAAAACTGGGGTGAATGCCCTTGCTTTGTAGCTGCCTTTCAACGTGCTCCCTAAAGTAGCGCTGTTGGGGCTGACCTCACCCCAGCGTCCAAGGAGTGTGCAAGGACTGGACAACACGTGCCCAATATTCGTGCACCTGCAGGATCACGTGCAGGAAAATACCTTTTGAAACCTAGAGCATAGCACATCGCTTCTGTCTGGCCAACCGCCTTGCCGGTCAGCGGCTCCGCCCAGCCCCACCCCTGCCCCGCGAGGCCCCACCCCTTCTCCGCAAGGCCCCACCCCTGCTCCGCGAGGCCCCACCCCTGCCCCGCGAGGCCCCACCCCTTCCATAAAGAGGCCCAGCAGACGGAGGCGGGGCGACGAGCCGCAGTCAATGAGCGCCGGCGGGCCGGTTGCCTGGGCGACCGGCGCGCGGCCCCGCCCCCCGCGCGGAGGCTCCGGAGCGCAGCTGAGTGCGGGCTGGAGTGGGAACCAGGTCCCTGCGCGCCGCGAACGCGCGATGGCCACGTGCAACCTCCGGCGGAGGCCGGGCCGGACCCTCGGACTCCTGCTGCTGCTCATCTTGGGCTTCCTGGTGTTCCGCAGGTGAGAGAGAGAGTCCCGCGGGGCACCCACCGGCCTTCCACAACTCGGGCTTTCGCCTCCCTCGATCCGCGAATCCTAAGTTCCCACGGGGAAGAGGCCCAGCCTCTTCTTGGAGCTTCCCAACACCGCGGAGCGCCCCTGCGCCTGCAGGCACTTTGCTTTTCTGCCTGGAGACCCAGGCGTCTGGCTGACACCAGGCGCTGCCCCCAGAGACCGTGGGCTTCTGCCCTGAGCGTCCCGGTCCTGTGCAGCCTCCCGGGCCCCCGGGCGGGTCGGCAGAACTGGCCTTCACATCCTCTCATGAGCCCGGTCCCCAGTACTCCGCGGGGAGAGGAGCCCCCTTCTGCTCTTCTCCTAGGCCTGCACGTTTCCTCCCCAGCCTGCAGGGAGGCTTCTTATTCCCAGAGGCCAGCGCTCTAGGCTCACGCGATGGTGATTTAGCTTGCCCAGCACGGTCAGAAGAACACTGCCCCAGGGGCCTCCAAGGTCCTCGCCAGGTTTCGTTTGCACAGTCCTGGAACTGACATGTGGTCTCTCTCCACTTTCCCACCATTCACCGGTTACCAGGTCACGCCTCTTTATCCCCCGTTCACAAAATGCTGTTGACAGCAAGTGATTGGGTTCAGAGGTGGAAGGATTTACTCACAACCTGGGTGAAAGTTTTCTGGGTGCCCTAGCCTAGAATTTTTCTAACCTGTATCTATTTATAGCATCCTGCTCCCGTGTTTCAGGCCAATGCCTGGTACTTTCCATATTCAAAACCTCCAGTGGGAAGCAGACCAGGGGTATGGGATGGTTGGCACTGGGAGTTGCTGGGGAGCTGAAGGCTGAGCCACTGGAGCTGGTGGCAGGCACACCACTCCTTTTCCTCATTTGCTTCTTCTCTGTCCCTCTTCTTAGTTTTTCCAAACTTACCCTGGGAGATAGGGACGTCTTTCGATGATGATAAAGATCTGGATGTTTCTCCTGCTGCAAGAACACATTGGAAGCACTTTACATTTATACCCTTTTTGTTGTTGTTTATATACGTTCATATGGTCGTCTCCTTGTTTGTAAGCTAGCGAAGCGTGTTATGATATTGTTCGAGAGAAGGAAGTGGTTCTCTTCTCACTTTGGTGCCCAGAAAACCTAAGAGGTATTTCATTTCCCTAGTTGTTCCCAAGACTTTTTCCATCCTGTCTGATCTCTAACCTACTCCTCTTTGAAGACTGGTCCTGGTTCTTGTGAGCAGGTTCAGCTTTCCGCTCTGTGCAAGGGTGATGCAAACCCCAGAAGAATTACTCAAAGCCTCCTGTACACAGCGGGTGTCAAGGAGCCTGAGCTCCAGAGAGAAGGCCTGGATGTGTGCAGGTAGCATGCTTTTTGTCTGTTATTAATGTAAGGACCCAGGTGGGTCACTGTGAGGGACAGTACCGAGGGCTTGAGGTGGGCCCCTTGGCGGCACACCTGAATGATCACGAGATAAAGGTACAGGAAGGAGGCTGGGTGTTTGCTGTCTGGCAGGACAGAGATGAGGCGTCAGCAGCTGACTTAGCTGTGAAGAAGCCTGCACCTCTCTCAGGTGAGTTAACTGTGTCCCCACACAGTGGCATGGCCATAGTGGGAGTGACATGAAAATGGCAGCAGAGAATCAGAGCTGGGACTCATGACTATGGACATAGTTGGACATGCTCAGGAAAGTCGTTGTTTTTCCCGTCATCCCTTCTTTCTCAGCAGGTAGGACAGAGGCCAGAGAGGCTCTGAACCATCTCTTAGGATCCTATGACATATGCGTCTTTTTGGTGTCTTTTTAATTTCATCACCCTCAGGTTCGCTTTCTGCACAATTCCTTCTGTTCAACTTGGGCTGGACACTAATGATTCTGTGCTGCCTGTATACCTCAGGAGGCCAGAGGAGAATGGACTCTTTGTCTTCCCTTGCTCCTCCCTTGCTCCAGCTGTGATTGGGTCATTGAGTGGGAGGTGGGAGCGTCTCCCAGTGGTTGTTGGTGAATGTTGATGTGGCCCGTGGAATATAGGTCACATGGAAACTGGCTATTCAGCTCTCAGGTTTGTGGAGCTGCACTGCCAGGATTAGCTCTTTCCCTGTACCCCAAAAGGCATGTATTTGGACTGCAGTAGGTGTGGGGTGGGGGTGATTTGCTATAACTTTTCTTTTTTCCATCTTTGTTTCCTCAGGTGGGTTTATGGGCAATCACAGCCTTTGGGTTACATCATATCTAAGAGCTAGGATGACCAGGTTGACATTTGGGGAGGATTTCAACCTTAGTTGTGTGTGTGTATGTTTAACTTAAACCATGGTCTTTCTTAAAAATTTCATTGAAGTATCATTTCATGCAACAAACTTCACATCTTTAAGGTGTACAGTTTGCTAAGCTTTGACCATATAGTGACCTGTGAAACTTCCATCATAAGACAGTGAAAATATCCATCAGCCCTAGGTTTCCTTGTGCCTGACTTGGCATCTCTCCTTCCAAGCTTCCCTACTCCCCACCTCCAAGCGACCTCTGACCTATTGCTTCCTGCCGCCATATATTGGTTAGTATTGTCTAGAAGCTTATATAGAAATGTAGCCCTAAAGTGTACACTTTTTTTAGTTTTCTTCTTTCACGCAGCACATGATATTTTGAAATGTATGATGCGTGTATCAGTGTGAACTCTGTCTTTGAGATAGTCGCCTTTATTTTCTTTCTTCCTCCCACTCCGTGATCATAAGAATGTTTGCTTGATATTATCAAAAGCCTTGGTTCTCATGACTTTTCCCCTTAATATAAATGCACCACTGAGAAAAAATGCAATCAGCGCTATATCTCTCATGGCTGAAATTTTAGCTGGCCAAAGGTGGTTAGCCAGCATTCTGCTTCTAACAGGCAAGTTCATTTCTTCTCTCAGCTCTGTCCCTCCCTGTTCTTGCTCTGCCATTATCTGGATTCCAAAAGGAAGAGAAATTATCAAGCCCCTTCTCCTGAGTAGAGGTGGATAATAGGGTTATCCACTTTCTTTGACCCACATCCTGGCTAGTCAAGGGTATGTGGACAAATTGTACTTCTCTTCCTGTGTGTCTGGGTGGTAATTGCTTTTATGAGCTTTGCCTATTCTAGGAGGCGTGCTTGAGGTATGTGTCATAGGCCCTGGAATGTTCACACCTGAACGGTATCCCTTTCATCTTCTTTCTACTAGTAAAGTTTTCAGCATCTGGGAAGTATTTCTTTTGACAATAATCACCTGTCTGATACAGGTGGTGAGGCAAGGTTACCTGGGCAGTGGCTCATAGTCAGGAAGAGGTGGGATGTCTGAGCCACCTTGTGCTAAGAAGATGGAGTTGGCACTGGAATTTTTACAGGATTATTCTCGCCAAGAAGCACAGGAGATCAGAGTTGTCTTGGAGCATTAACAGTATTGGTGTGATTGTGAGTTAAAGGACTGAGATACCCAGATGATTGAGGACAAAGAGCCTTGGCATAGCCGTGGTGGCAGAAATATCAGAAAGTTGGCCAAAGAGTTCTTGCCACCTTAAGTCAGGGAAGTGGCAAGTGAAATAAAAGCACTTAGTCTTGGATGGAATGATACAGATTTCGGTTAGGTCACCTCTCATGTTCTTCTGTAGAAAAATTGAGAAGATGCTGGAGCTTGGGGAGAAAGACATTTTAGCCTGTTGGGAACCTGAAAAGGACTCTGGAGCCCAGGTACTACATCCTTCCTTTCTTGCCCGCCATCATCTGGTAGAGGCAAAGTTCCTTTGGGGTGGGGAATCTTTGCTGCTTTTTTTTCCGCTCAGTTTTTACTTTTGCTTAAATCTATTGCTCTGGATATTAAAGACCACACTGAAAAAGAATTCTCATTGCATGGGAAGACTCCTGGGATAGAAGCCAGGGGGTCTTTTTAGAGGCTCATGGTAATGAAGCGGGTATTACTTGACTCATGTCTGCCCATTAGAGACTCTGACACTCAGCAAACAGTGAATGGTCTTATTCCTCTCATGAACAAATTGTGTTTTTCTTTAAAAATTTACGTTATGAGTAGGTAATATAGGAGCGCAATGAGATATTCAGACTTTAGGGAATGTTGTGGGAAAAAAATTGCCTGCTCTAGGCAACCTCTCTCGAAAAGAGGCAATGCTGATGATGGTTTCTTTTGAAGAATTCTGCACATGTTCAGGAAGATAGCTATTCATTTCTTCCCATTTGAGCATTAGACACATAATTAATTCGAACAGTCCTTTATTGAGGGGCAATGACGGCTGGTAATCTTTTAGCTACTGTGAACAAAGATGCAATGAATAACTGTTGGATATGTTTCTATACCCAAAATTGATGACCATAAGTGATATTCATTTTAAATCATGATAGACATTTCCAACATACCGCATTCTATTTCTGTTGGCTCAATGTAAAGGAGATTCTGAGCTTAACTTTATAGGGGTAGTATCGATTCTTTGTGTCTTTTAAGAATTAGCTTATATCTGGGCGGCGCCTGTGGCTCAGTGAGTAGGGCGCCGGCCCCATATGCCGAGGGTGGCGGGTTCAAACCCAGCCCCGGCCAAAAACTGCAACAAAAAGAAAAAATAGCCGGGCGTTGTGGCGGGCGCCTGTAGTCCCAGCTACTCGGGAGGCTGAGGCAAGAGAATTGCGTAAGCCCAAGAGTTAGAGGTTGCTATGAGCCGTGTGACGCCACGGCACTCTACCCAAGGGTGGTACAGTGAGACTCTGTCTCTACAAAAAAAAAAAAAAAAAAAGAATTAGCTTGTATCTTATATATCTTTGTACCTAAGTCCCATGTGATCAATTAAAAAAAAATATTTAACATAGCTGTTCTCTATTTCATAAGATTGTTTCATTTAGGCTCTATAAGCATATCCAAGACCAGAGGCTTGTTATGCAGAGTAGAGCCCTTTAAAGTTACTATAATAGAGTTTTCACATCTCTCTACGTTGATATAATACTTTTTCTACTTATGATACCATCCTAAGCAGATTTCCCCAAAGTATTATAAAAGTAGAGCATCGCATGACGTCGGGACACTTTCTGTTGTTACTGTTGTCATATGGTTGATTACTAATGAGGAGTTCTGTTGTTTCATTATTGACTCTCAAGGTTTTGGTCTAGAAAATTCTCTTTCAGGTATTCACTTCCTACCATATTTAGAAAGTGTTGCTCTCTGAACAACCATTGTTGTCCTTGGGTCAGAGCCTGGGTATTAGGCCAGGGTCTCTGGCTCACCTGGGAGGCTTTTGGAGGGAGGGGCTGAGATGCTAGGATGGCGGGAGAGCTGTGGCCCTTTTGCTGGGAGGCTTGGATCTCTGCAAAATAGTTGAATTTGCTTTGGAAGTGGAAGTCCCAAGCTGTTTGGGAGTATTTTAGTGACTCTCACAGCAAAACAGGAGCCCACAGCATTGGGCCTAGACCAAGGAGCAGACCCAGGAAGCACAGGGACTAAGTTCCATTTCCTTGAGATTGAAGTTCTTGGGGCCTAAAGATTCCTAGAAGCAATATTTTGGAGTAGAGTGTTCAGGGCACCAGACTGGGCTTCTTCTTTAGGCCTTGAAGTACCATGCTGAGGGCAGAGAGAATGGGGCTGCAGGCTTGTGGGGTTGAAATATCCCCAAATGGACAGTTTAAGGCAGCAGAAATTGGAATCTTGAGAATGTCAAGAGAATTTTGCATTTTAGACCCAAGTGAGTTGGCTCAGTGCCTGTAGCACAGTGGTTGCGGTGCCAGCCACATACATCACGGCTGGAGGGTTCGAACCTGGCCCGGGCCAGCTAAACAACAATGACAACTGCAACAAAAAAATAGCTGGGTGTTGTGGGCGCCTATAGTCTCAGCTACTTGGAAGGCTGAGGCAAGAGAATTGCTTAAGCCCAAGAATTTGAGGTTGGTGTGAGCCGTGATGCCATGCTACTCTACCAAGGGCAACAAAATGAGACTCTGTCTCACAAAAAAGAAAAAAAAAATAGACCCAAGTGAGGAAATTTCTATGTGTGAAGATGTCTCACGGGCAGTGAGACATATCTATCATCATATCAACATATCTCTCATCTAAACAATGGTCTCTACTTGGACTTTTGCCTAACAAGTGCAGACCTATGTAACCTAGTTATTTATACCCATATATTAATCTGAAATTAAAAAAATGAATAATGGTCTCTTGCATGGCCACTTGGATATAGAGGCGAGTGTTTAATTTGTCAGCATCTTATTATGATGCCCTGGATCATATCCAGTTGAAGCTTAGCTTAGGGAGGCCCTGGTAGGGTCACAGTGTACCTGGAAATTGAATTCGTAAGCTGTCATCTAAGATATACAAGTATGTATTATGTACACGTGTAGTGCCAGAATAGCCAGCCCTCAGGACCAGCAAGGACTTATGTTCTTGGAATTGAAGGGCTGTCACTGCAGACCCTATCTCAGGTCCCCTGCTGGCCTGCACCCCTGGCCAGCGTCAGATTGCCCGAGTGCTCCAGGTGCTGTGTCACTGCTGGATCCTGGCCCATCTGGTCATACTCTGCATGGTAGAACAGACCATTGACCAGAGATGACTGTGCCCTAGGGAGGCCTCCCAGCCCCACCGATTACTGATGGGTATTTGCAGAATCTACAGGTGAGGCGAGTGTGCCTGCAGGAATGGCAAGAGGCATTTCAGGGCTGTCCTGATCGGCACAGTTCACTCAAGGAGATCCTTCAAGGAGGAGACTGGGACTGGCTCTCCTCCCACCCAGCTGCCCTGCAAGACCCTCTCTGAAGCTTTACAGTCAATCCCTGTAGAAGAGATAGTGACCTTGCACCTTGCATCTGCCTTTTTCCATCCACACACGTCCACCCCGGGGCATCCTGCCCACTGGAACCTGCCCTGTACCCTCTGTCCTCATGCTCCACGTCAGTGATCAAGAATAAAATACCATAGGTGGCTGCAGCCTCTGTCCTTCCTTACCAGCCACAGCCGGTTGGCAGTTCTTCACCGCAGGTGCAGCAGAAGTCAGGACCTGCGTCTTCATTGCAGTTGACATTTTTCTATCTGTATCTTGCACAGCCTCCTCCACCATGTGCCCCATTTCCACTTGCCTAAAGGAATTGGTGGGGATGAGTGTAGCGGGCTTGTTTCATTGTGTGAAGCCCCATCAGAAGTCGTGACACACATGCCTTCTTCAGCAACATGACCTCAGACGGTGACATGGCCGCTTTCGTCACCTGGTGGAGGAGCAGAGCAAACCTGGGCACTGAATTCAGGTCCGTGGTCTGGGGCCTGCTGTCGAACACCAAGAAGTCTCCCTAAAACGCAGCCCAGATGCAAAGGCAACAGAATTCCATAAGCTCCCACTTGAAAGAACACAGGTGTCCCTGGTTTCACAAGGAATGAGCCGCTCACTAGGAAACGCGACAGAAACACAGCTGACTTCCTTGGGATTTGATTGGCTTTCTGGTGTCAAGCCAAAATGAGGAGTCAACTCTTTCTGACCTTTAAACTAACCAGATACAACCACACAGTTGATACTGCCTTTATTATGACTGAGTTGCTCAGAAAATTATGGGAGTTATTCTTAATATTCTGATCATTAGTGTTAATGATGATTATTAGTTTTAATAACCCTTTGCATGGTGCTTTGTTGTTTGTGAAGTTCTCACTTAAATCATCTCATTTTCTCACCGTGAATTCCTTGGAGAAACCCAGTATTTCTCAACCTCATTTTCTTAGTGAGTTTATCCCTTTTATTATTGGATTAACAACGTGTCTAGTAATCTACCAGAAAATTTCCAGGAAGGAAGCAGTTGAATTTTTTGAGAATTTTGAATTTGGTAAAAGCTAGACTTTTTTTTTTTGTTTTGTTTTCAGTGTTTATTTCATGCCACTTGATAAACATTGAGAAAAAAATTGGTGTCAAAAATTTAGAAAATGGTATCAAAGGGAAGGCTCTACCTCAGGACAGACTGTGTACACGCATTGGAGGAGAAGATACAGATTGGCTTTTCTCGAGCTTTAACTTTGGGATCTGGTTGAAATGCACATTTTGATTCAGGAGGTCTCCAGGAAGGCTGGAGTTTCTACATTTCTAATAAATTGCAGATGAAGATACTTGTGTTTGTAGCTGCCCCTGGAGAAGCCACCCTAGGGGCAGGTTTCCTGATGATTACTCAGGGACAAGGGACCAGATGAAGAGTGTTGGTTACTAGCAGGGACTATATTGGAATCGGGGTCCTGGAGACTCCATCCTGCCTGCACCTCTGCACTTAGCAGGTGAGGGGGGGCTATCACACACAGGGAGAGAAATTGGGATCAGAGATGTGCACTTTGGTAATTGGAGATCGTGCTGATGAAGTTTGGGGCAGAAAACAAGGATTGCTGCCCAGTGCAATAATCACTAAATTCTATTAATACTGTCATAAAAACAATAAGAGGGATTGTGTGTGTGTGTATTTTCACAAGATTGTCAAAAGGCCCCTATTGTTAAGAAAAGAATCTGTCTATCGAGTCCTTGCTCGTACTAGCCTGGGGTGAGCCCTGCAAGTACGTCAGAGAGCCTCAGGAACGCGGGCAGGGGAGCTGGTGAGTGCTAGGGCAGGAAGGACTGTGCAGGAGGCAGAGTGTTCTTAGGAGCGGGTGTGGTCAACATCAGGGGAGGCACAAACTTTCCTGTGTCTGAGGTGTGGGGAACTTGAGACAAAGCCAGGACAGTCAGGAGCTTATGGACAAAGGGAAGAGCTGGATCAGACCAACTCAGAAGAGTCAAGAATTTATAGAGAAAGGAAAGAGCCAGGTAAGGGAGGAGTGTAAGGGTAAGGAAGGCCCAGCGAGAGGCCCAGAGAGTGGCCCAGAGAGGACCAAGCAATCCAGGGCTTCATCTGCGACAATGGGGGTGTTTTTTTTTTTTGAGACAGAGTCTCACTATGTTGCCCTTGATAGAGTGCTGTGGTGTAACAGCTCACAGCAACCTCAAACTCTTGGGCTTAAGCGATTCTCTTGCCTCAGCCTCCGAAATAGCTGGGATCACACACCCACTACAACGCCTGGCTATCTTTTAGTTGCAGTTGTCATTGTTGTTTAGCTGGCCTGGGCAGGGTTTGAACCCACCAGCCTTGGTGTATGTGGCCGGCGCCAAAACCACTGTGCCACAGGCACCAAGGTGTTTTCAGCTTTGCAGCTGTACGGTCCCTGTTGCAAACCATTTACCCACGCCCCGGTGCAACTGCAGGTCAACATGTGGGCGGTAGCATGCCAATAAAACCCAACACTGAGCTGTGAAGTTCATATAATGTTTTGTATCCTGCATATTGTTCTTCTTATTTTTTTTTTTTTTTTTAACCCCTTAAAAATGTGAAAAGCATTTTTTTGCAGGCTGCACAAAGACAGAAGGCAGCCTGGATTTGCCCACCCCTGGCCTAGGGGCTGGGTTAGTCTGATAGCATGCCAGTGTACAGATTCTTTCATTGTAAAATTTTAGAAAAGGCAATAAGCTGACTTGGCATAAAGTTTAGCCTGTAAAATGTAGGTTGAAAATGAAGGAACTGGAAGGGCCAGGATCATTCCATATTCAAATAAATGTATTTTGAATACTGATAAGATGCTTTCATCGTGCATCATGGGGTATTTTGTTTCTTCCTGGACCTCACGACAGCCTTTCTGAGAAGTTGGGAAAGGCATTAGCCCTTCTGCCCTCAGAACTGATGTCATTAATCCAAGGTGACAGTGCTACCAAGGGTGGGCTGGGACTCACACCCAGAACTCCCTCTACCAGATACTGTTTTTGTATTCTTCCCATATAGGTCATCTTGTGGAAGAACTGTGTCCTAAAATGTCATTTGTAAGTCACACATTGGAACATGATCCCTTTTTTTTTTTTTTGAGACAGAGTCTCATTATGTCACCCTCAGCAGAGTGCTGTGATGTCACAGCTCATAGCAACCTTGGGTTTAAACCTCGTGGGTTTAAGCGATTCTCTTGCATCAGCCTCCCAAGTAGTTAGGACTACAGGTGCCCGCCACAATGCCCAGATATTTTTTGTTGTTGTTGATGTTGTTTAGCAGGTTTGGGCCGAGTTTGAACCCACCAGCCCTGGTGCATGTGGCTGGTGCCCTAACCACTGAGCTACAGGTGCTGACCTGATCCTTTTTTCTTTATAGAAGGAAAAGCATGCCAATTGGGTTCCACGGATGACCCTTCCATCTATAAAGTAGAACTTTGGTTCTATAGATTCAGTGTGAGCTATAAAACCCAAGGGCTGTCTATGAAGAGTAGGAAGGTGTAGGTAAAAAATAATTTTCTTGGGGTGGCCCCTGTGGCTCAAAGGAGTAGGGCACCAGCCCCATATACTGGAGGTGACGGGTTCAAAACCCAGCCCTGGCCAAAAACTGCAAAAAATAAAGAAATAAAATAAAATAAATAATAATTTTCTTTGTCCGTGAGTGGCCCTAGACAGAGCTCCTAAATGGTCACTGAAATCTGTGCCATTTGCCCTGTTGGCACCCTGCTCTTCCGTCTCTGGCCATCTGGGCCCTCAAACTCACCCCAGTCCCTCCTGCAACACTCAGGGTGGGGGGCTGCTTGTGCAACGCCCTCTAGTGTCAGGAGCTGTACGGGGAACGGGTGGGGCACCACTGCCACCCCACACTCATTAACACTCTTATTTTCTGTCTCCAACTTTCCTAAACTTTCTAGCTGGAAATTTCCACAGGCCCAGGTCCTCTCGCTTTCTCTCACGGCCATCAGGGTATTAGGTGGGAAAGAGGGAGAAATTCTGTGGGCACCGAGTCTTTGGGATCAAAGTGGGGGGCTCCCCTCAGCCAGCCCGTGAGATGCCTGGAAGTGCTTTTTCATGGACTCACACTTTCTGGTGGCCTTCCTGGGTGGGGACTGTCTGTCCCGTTGGGTCATCTCTGGGACGATGCTTGACCTTCTGAAAATAATTCAGACGTAGAAATCTGACCGATGAGTAGATGTGGTTTAACCCAGATGCCTCTTTCCAGATATCTTCACCTTGAGTCTGCGTTGGGCAGCTGTGGCCGCGAGGGGGCTCGGAGGTACTGTCCCGAGTAGGCGCTGCCTTCCTGTTTAGTTCAGTGGCCGGGCAGAGCTGGCCGTGGTAGCCTGTGCAGCACCTGCCCCCCAGCCCGCTAGACAGAGCCTCCCAGCTGTCTGAGAACACCCTTCCCGCGCAGTGTGACCCGCCTCGTCCTCTCTCCTCTTAGCGCACCCGTCTCCATGTTGAGTCTTGTATTTCTCTTGTCCCTGGCTGTGGCGTCCTCTTGTCCTTCCCCTGCAGCGGGGCGCAGTCGAGGGTACCGCGCTGAAGGGACACCCCTGCCCAGGTTTGCGAGTCGGAGGGTGGGCGCCTTCCTGGACACCCTGGCAGCAGGCCTTCCTTAGAAAGAAACGCTGAGGGCCTGCGAGGGAAGCCCGGCTCCTCCCTGGGCCTCCAGCCTCTGCTGCTGGGGAGCCCCAACGCCCCAGAAATGCCTTGTCTCCTTCCAGGTTGAACTGGAGCTCTCTGATCCCTCCATGGCTCCGACAGCGGCAGCTGGGGCTGCAGGCAAAAGGCCAGAACTTTATACTGGAGGACGCCCCCTTCTGGATCTTCGGGGGCTCCATCCACTACTTCCGGGTGCCCAAGGAATACTGGAGGGACCGCCTGCTGAAGATGAAGGCCTGCGGCTTGAACACCCTCACCACGTGCGTGCCCTGCCCCGACCAGGCGCCAGGCCTGGTTACCAAGTTGGGTGCTTGGTGTCTGCGAGTGGTAGGAGGAGGGAGCCCAGCCCTCTGCTTAGAGCTGAAGGAGCAGGGTCCTCCTCCTTCCTCGCCCCCACAGAACTCCCTAGTCATGGGCATGAGGGGACATGGAATAGACACGGGGTCTCTAGAGGGACCACAGAAGCAGTGTATGAAAGGAGGGGGTGATTCAATGACAGCGACTAATGTTTTTCTTTTTCAACAAGCAAACTCCCCCACCCCCAATTCATATACAGCGTTTGAGTGTAGCCTTCTTCAGAATAGCTACCTGGGAACTCTGTGCATAATTTTCAGCACTTCTTTCCTGGAATAGTCTTCAAAAAGCGATAGTTTACGTGCCAGCCCCTGGCATGGGGGTGGGCATGTGGCAGGCACCCCCTGAAATGTCGGTGTGCATCATTTAAAACAATATGCTCAGTTGTGAATGATCAGGATATTTTTATGGATTTTCTTTCTTTCCCAAATTGCCAACAGATACTTGGTTCTAAGTCTGTAAATTAAAGTGGGTTACCAGGGTGGGTTATTCTATTCTTGTGCAAAAATATGTGATTACAAATCAGGGAAATGGATTTTCTTGGGTGGTCTGTGAACTGATTTTGAAGACAGTTCCTAAAAGAGTTACGGGAATGTTTTGAGTATTGTTGGGACCGATGTGTGTGACTTCCCAAAAGGGCTTGTGAAGGTGTAGGGATAGGGCAGGGGAAGCATAGCTTTCTGCCTTACAAAAGCAGGCCGGCCTGTGTTTGCTTAAATACAGAACTCTTGCTTCTGAATTGGAGGCCAGACAGTGGCCCCCTGCTCTACCTGTGAATGTTAGGACAGTTGGAGGGGGCACCAGCAGAAGCCAGCAGTGGGTGGGGAGAAGAGCTGCTGTCATCACTGTTAATCCCTTGAGGGGTCATCCCTCCTGCCTCAGTTTGGGCCCTTCCAGAGCTTAGTTCATCTCCTCATTGTCTCTTTAGAGTTAGACCCTCCATTCTGTTGCAAGTTTTGAAATTTTGGATGCCTCGGTAATGATAGGGATAACTAAGCTTTCCTTTCACCTACTTTGAGCTGTTTTTCTAAAAATTTCTAAATAAAATTATTTTTTCTTCTCTGATAGGGGGTGGGGATGGCAGGCAGGCCTCTTACAAAGCACATCTTCCTTCACCTTCCTTCAACCTTGTTGAACTTCTCCCCTTCTCCTAAGGGACATTAGCTTACCAGGGCTGGCCTAGACTGTTCGGTAGGCTCCAGTCCGGAAGTCATTGAGAAACACATTGGCAGCCACCATAGTGGGTTTTAAGGATGAAGAAGGCCATTTGGGAGGTGAAGTGGAAAGAATGACAAGCTCTTGCCTCTAATTGTCTCTTCTGTTCCAGCTATGTTCCCTGGAACCTGCACGAGCCCCAGAGAGGCAAATTCGACTTCTCTGGGAACCTGGACCTGGAGTGCGTGGTGCTGCTGCTCTGTGACCCGGCCTGGGGAGGGCAGAGAGGAGGCTACTCGGGTGGATTAGGAGCCAGAGAGAACCCGAGAGGGACCTGGGTCGGGAGCCTTGTTCTCAGATGCTGTGAGGCCCTGCAGCCAGGACCCAGATGCTCTCCAGACATGGCCTGTCACCTGCGGGGCTGGGCCTGCAGCCTCTTGGGCCCCACTCTCTGTGGCAGCCCAGAGGGGCTGAAGACCCCAGGTGCCGCCCACTCTGCAGGGGAGTCCTGCATCTGGGCTGAGACTGGGGATGCCCCTCTAGGGGAGCAAGGTCGCTGGGTTCATGTGCACTGTCTAGACCCCTGTGCCCTGATTGACACACTTCCTCCTCAGGCCCCAAGAGGCTGTGTGGATGGTCTGGGGCTGGGAGCAGCTCTAGCCTCAGGCCTGGTGTGGGATTCCCTGCTGTGCTGGGGGGGCCTCCCTCACCCCAGTCTGCCTGGTTGGGAGAGGGAGGTGCAGAGCCTCTGCCCTGGACAGTCCTGACAGGTATTGACTTGTTTACTCCCCAGGGCCTTTGTCCTGTTGGCTGCGGAGATCGGGCTGTGGGTGATTCTGCGTCCAGGCCCCTACATCTGCAGTGAGATTGACCTCGGGGGCTTGCCCAGGTACATGGGATGTGAGGGGCTCCAGTGTGGCTTGAGGGACCCGTGTAAAATGCTCACAGACATAGATCTACTTTTGCTTTTAAATGACACTTTCCATTCTGTACTGAATTTCCCTTTCAGAATGAGTGGTACCCCAAGGGGGTCATTTTGGATGACGTGGCAGTTACTGCCCTCGTAAAGTCTGCTCAGATTTGGGATTTCGTTATGTGGCAGGCAGGAGGGAAGGGCCGTCCTGTGACATTTCATTCTTCCTGGCTCTGCTGGGGCTGGGACCTTGGGCGGGTCAGCTGTCTGCTTTGGACTTCACTTTTCCTCTCTTTACAAGGGGAGAAACCTGACCTGCTTTGTGTATTTGTTAGGGTTGTTATTAAGAATACTTGAAAAGTCCAAGTATTTAGAGATTATTGCTTTATCTTTATATCCCAGGCCCATATTCTCTTGCTGGGTATAGTCTTGGCTGATGTTGGAGTAGAAATCTGGTCAGGGGTCAACTTGGGCCCAGTCACTCCTCACCCTCCTCATTACTGTCATGAAGATTTTCCTGTTGACAGGCATAATCTTTCCTAGTCTCAGGCTGTTAGACCAGGCTCCCCACCCCATGCTGCCCCAAGCGGGGAGAAGGCTAATCCCGTGGGCTTCTGGGACTGTGTTTTCCTCCTTATTTCCAAAGTGACCTGTCCTTTCCTGGGGGGCACAGCCTCTGCCTGTACGTCCTCCATACCCAGGGCTAGTTCTTAGTGCATGAAGCCCATGTCCCCTCCCTTCCCGGATTAGGAATCTTTGTGCCATGGTCAGCAATTTCCTCAGGCTCAGCTGGAGCCGGGCACAGGAGGATGACAGGGTTTAACAGTCTTAACTTAGAAGCAGAGGGGAGCTCTGTCACTCAGACACCCCGCACACACCTGCCCATTCTTGAGTACCTGGGGAGAAACCTGCCCCCTTTGATGGGAAGTGAAAGGTGGAGGTGTCAGTCTGGAGGAAATAGCTCTCTCCTCATCCATTGTTTTACCAACATAAATCGGATAATTCCCTGACCCTGTTAAGGATTCCCAGATCAGGACCAGAGTGTTTTCTTGAACTTCAAATGAGCAGGGTAGGAGGGGCACACCTTGATTCCAGCTTGGGAGCTGCTCCATGGTGTTTGTTCCTCTGGGGAGTTTGGGAATCACAACAACAGGTTGGAGAAAGAATTCGTCCTCTTGCTCCCAGGCTGCTCCCAGGCTGAGCTCTGCATAGCTGACGGGGCTAATGCCATGTGTCAGTAGCACAGAAGCTGGACCCTTGTCAGCCACTTGTAGTCTCTACATCAGGCGTGTGTTTGTGGGTGACACTGGAAGGTTGTGTCCATGTCTGTCTCCAGCCCCAGTGATTCCTAACCCTTTTAACTTCACCCCTTTATGATGGGATCAAAACATAAATGATTGCAAATTAGGCCTGTGAAGAGCTTTTCTCACTGCCTGGCAGCCAGGAACTGTACCTGTGAAGCTGGAAATGAGCTTCCCCCAGGGCTATGTCTTTGGGAAAGAAAGCCTGAAAGCTGCAGGAGTGCCGTGGGAGTGCATGTGGGAATGAAAATGAGAGTGTGCAGGTGGGAGTGAAGGTGGGGGTGCAGGTGAGAGTGTGCAGGTGGGAGTGTGCAGGTGAGAGTGAAGGTGAGTGTGCAGGTGAGAGTGTGTAGGTGGGAGTGCAGGTGAGAGTGTGTAGGTGGGATTGTGTAAGTAGGAGTGCAGGTGGGAGTGCATGTGGGAGTGAAGGTGAGAGTGTGCAGGTGGGAGTGTATAGGTGGGAGGGCATGTGGGAGTGTGCAGGGGGCAGAGTGCAGGTGGAGTGTGCAGGTGGGAGTGTGTAGGTGGGAGTGTGTAGGTGGGAGTGTGCAGGTGGGAGTGTGCAAGTGGGAGTGTGTAGGTGGGAGTGTGCAGGTGGCAGGGTGCAGGTGGGAGTGTGCAGGTGGGAGTGTTCAGGTGGGAGTGTGCAGGTGGGAGTGTGCACGTGGGAGTGTGCAGGTGGGAGTGTGCAGGTGGGAGTGTGCAAGTGGGAGTGTGCAGGTGGGAGTGTGCAGGTGGCAGGGTGCAGGTGGGAGTGTGCAGGTGGCAGGGTGCAGGTGGAGTGTGCAGGTGGGAGGGTGCAGGTGGGAGTGTTCAGGTGGGAGTGTGTAGGTGGGAGTGTTCAGGTGGTAGTGTGTAGGTGGTAGTGTGCAGGTGGGAGTGTGCAGGTGGGACTGTGTAGGTGAGAGTGTGTAGGTGAGAGTGTGCAGGTGGGAATGCAGGTGGTAGTGTGTAGGTGGGAATGAAGGTGGGAGTGTGCAGGTGGCAGGGTGCAGGTGGGAGTGTGCAGGTGGCAGGGTGCAGGTGGAGTGTGCAGGTGGGAGGGTGCAGGTGGAGTGTTCAGGTGGGAGTGTTCAGGTGGTAGTGTGTAGGTGGTAGTGTGCAGGTGGGAGTGTGCAGGTGGGACTGTGTAGGTGAGAGTGTGTAGGTGAGAGTGTGCAGGTGGGAATGCAGGTGGTAGTGTGTAGGTGGGAATGAAGGTGGGAGTGTGCAGGTGGGAGTGCAGGTGGGAGCACAGATGGGAGTGCTGGGCATCGGCTTGTGCATCTTGAAGCTTCCAGGCTTGCAGGCAGAATGGGGAACAAAGACCCCATTTGTGGCAAGGGAAAACACCCCCAGAAAAAGGGAAAAACAGAGAAATAAGCTTAGCAAGGTGGAATAAAAACAGGTTAGCAAGTTTACTTTTAAATCAGCTGCAAAATTTCTCACCTGAGCAGTTCCTGCTTTTCCTAGAAGCCTGGCCTGTAGGGTATTCAGCTTACAAACACCCGGGTCTGTAAACCCTCTGAAGAAACAATGGCCGCAGAGAAAGCTACCTGCAAGGCCTGGCAAGAAGCATTAACTAAGCTTTTTCCCGTCCAGTCAACAGCCAAAGCAAATACCCATTGTGGGGATTTGTGTTATGGCTGGGGCAGAGATCAAGGGAACAGCTCCAGCCCTGAAGTGTGGGCAGGAGAACTTTTGTATCCTTATTAACAGAGGAAAAAGCCTCTTGCTTGGAGATGAGAGGAAAGTTCCTCTTTCCCACCGATTCTTCAGAGGAGACTGACGCCAGTGGCGTTTTACTGCACAGTGAGCTAGTGGTGAATCTGTGTGTGTGACCAAAGACAGGAGGCTGCCCCCACATAAGGCTCAGGTTTCGGATTTCTCAAGGCTATTCAGACCCTTAAAGTTAATGATTATAGAAATAATAGGAGCTGACACGCTCACTAGAGAAACTGCTGATGTTTTTGTTCCCTTCCTCAGCTTACCCTCTGGGCTAATGAGGAACTAGCCTTTAATAAAAGCTGAATGGAACAAACACTTGGGGCCATTCGCTGGAACCCCACTAGTGGTGATGGCCCCTGTGTTTCCCACCTTTGAAAATTCTATTCTGCGTGTCCTGTCTTTTTATCTCTTGCTGTTTCTAACTTTACTTTTCTTCACTCGACCTCCTCCAGCTCCACAGGTCTTAAAGGACCCTGCCCCTGGGGCGGGACCCCAGCACAGGCTGAGGGAGGTGGGGGTGGATGAGAGGTGCCCTGAGCCCTCTGAAGCACCCCCTTGTCACTCCTCCTGAGCCATATAGACCCTCTGACAGTGACTTTGCATCCTCCTTCCCCTCTTTTCACTTCAAGCTGGCTACTCCAAGACCCTGGCATGAGGCTCAGAACGACCTACAAGGGCTTCACCGAAGCAGTGGACCTCTATTTTGATCACCTGATGTCCAGGGTGGTGCCGCTCCAGGTACAAGCAGCCTGACTCTTCCTGGATCTTCACCTTTCTTCCTACTAGGGTTCTCCTTTCTTTTCATCCTAGGAACACACTTCCCCATGGACTGAGATTTATAATTGGTGAGGGGCTTGCAGTAGTTGTCTTTGAAAGACCTGTATGTTTCAATGTCTCAGGCGGGCTCAGGGCTGATAAGGACAGACAGGTGGAGCCTGTGGCTTTATGCAGTGCTGGAGCTGAAATTGTGATGGGCAGGCAGGGATGTCTTGATAGCCAGGAATACCTGTCTATTACTGTCCCTTTTATCAGTGGACACTTGGGCTGCTTCCATGTTTTGGCACTTAGATGTAAGCGCTGTGGTTTACAGCAGCAAAGTGGCTCAGTTTTTCACAGAGAGGGCCACAGGTAGATCAGTTGTTGTCTACAAGACACAGGACTTTGTGTAAATTCTTCTAACAAATTATAAAATTCCAGTAGATGACTTTTCAGGGTGTTTTCCTCTGCTACCCAAAGGGTGCTGCCTGGTACACATTTGCTATTCAAAGAATATGTGTTAAAATAAATTTTAGGGGGAAGTATTTTAACATTTTGTGTCATAATTGGAAGCAATAATAAAACCGGCATGTAAAAAATCAACCCAATTGCTTATGTAAAAATATGAAGAATGACTTTGAGAAATTGGTACATCAATAAAAAATTTGTGCATTGGTACAAATTTCTCTGAAGCCAGTGGTTTGGGATATTCACAGGACACATACATCAGAGGGAAGTGCCAGGTAAAACACAGGATACCCAGTTAAATTTGAATTGCAGAGAAGCAAGGATTAATTTAATCCTCATACTGGGGGTAGGGAGAAGCTTCGGTAGTCTATTCCCATGTTTGGTATTCTATACCCCAAGTATTGTATGGGCCATACTTATACTAAAAAATTATGCAGTGTTTATATAAAAAGTTATTCATTGGAAATTTAAATTTAACTGGGTGTCCTGTATTATTATTAAATCTCGCAGCCCTAATTGGGAAAGAATCAAGAAGCTGGGAAGTAACTAGCCAAGGTTGTGCAGGGGAGGTGGGGTTGCTCACACGATTCCGCAGGCTGTGTTGCCAAAGGTGGGTGGGGAACAGTGGGCAAGACCACCCCGGGAGGAGGCTCAGTAGACGTGGGAATAGAATATCAAAACTTCCCCCACCCCAGTATGACATACTAATTTAATTTAATTTTTTTATTGTAGTAAAGACTATATCACATAAACTTTGACATTTTAACCATTTTTAAGTATACAGTTGAGTGGGATTAGGTATTTCACACTGTTGTGCAACTATCACCACAATCTTAGTTTGGGCTACTCTAATGAGGCGCTGTGGTTTACAAATAACAGACATTTATTTCTCACAGTTCCGGATGCCGAGAGTCCAGATCAAGGCACTGGCAGATGGGGTGTGTGGGGAGGGCTCTCTTCCAAGGTGCGGATTGCTATCTTCTTGCTGTTTCTTCTTCTCATGACAGAAGCAAGAGCTCTCTGGGGTCTCCTTTTTAAGGGCGCTAATTCCATTCATGGAGGCTCCACCCCCATGATCACTTCCCAAAGGCTCCACAAATTAATACCATCATCTTGGGGGTGAGGATTTCCATATATGAATTTGGGGAGGAACACTGACATTCACTTTATTGTAACCACTGTCCATCTCCAGACCTTTTTTTATCTTCCCCAGTTGAAACTCTATACTCATTTAAACTCATTTTTTCTCTTTTTGTAGATTCTGGCAACGACCATTCTACTGACTATCTGTATGAATTTGACTGTTTTAGCTGCCTCGTATAAATGGAATCACAGTATTTTGACTGGCTTATTTCACTTAGCATAGTGTTCTCAGGGTTTATCTATGTTGTAGTATGTATCAGAATTTTCTTCCTTTTTGAGGTTGAATAATATTCCCCTGCGTGTGTACACCCCACTTTGTTCATCCATTTCATCTATCTGTGGACACTTTGGCTGCTTCCATATTTTGGCTACTTTGAAGGATGCTGCTGTGAACATGGATGTAAAAATACCTTTTCGAGTATCTGCTTTCACTTCTTTTGCACGTACACTTAAAAGTGAAATTGCTGGATCAAATTGTAATTTTATATTTAATTTTTGAGGAATTATCCTACTGTTTACCACAGAAGTTACACCATATTACATTCCCACCAGCAGTGCGCAATTCTACTAGGCGCTTATCAATCCTCGTTATTTTCTGTTTATTTGATAAGAACCGTCCTAATAGGTGTAAAGTAGTATCTCACCGTGGTTTTGTTTTGTGTTTCCCTGATGGCTGTTGATGTTGAGCATCTTTTCATGTGATTATTAGCCATTGTATATCTTTGGAGAAAAATTTATTCAAATCCTTTACCCATTTTTGAACATTTTTTTGCTGTTGTTCAGTGTTAGGCATTGTTTATATATTCTGGGCATCAACTTCTTATCAGGTTTATTATTTGCAAGTATTTTCTCTCATCCCATGGGTTGCCTTCTCTGTTGGTAGTGCCCTTTTATGCACAAAATTTTTTAATTTTCATTAAGTCCAACATATTTATCTTTCGTTGTTGTTTCGCTGGTGGTGCCATGTCCAAGAAATCATTGTCAAATCCAGCATCACTTAGTCTTTCTTTTGCCTTTTTGAGTCTACAGTTGGACTCCTCTAGTAGATTAGCAAATTTAGATGTTATGATTTTCAGCCCTGGATTTTCTGTTTGGTTCTTTTTTTTTTTACAATTTCTGTTTCTTTGTTGATATTCTCATTCTGTTCATATATAGTTTTTCTGATTCCCTTTAGTTCTTGTTGGTTTTTGTTCTTTAGCTCTTTGAGCATATTTACAACAATTGCTATAAAGTCTTTTTCTAGTAGGTTTAGTGTTTGTTTCCTCAGAGACTGTTTTTGGAGGTTGAGTTTGCTCATTTGATTGAGTCATGTTTCTCTGTTTCTTTGTATGTCTTTTTTTGTTGTTGTTATTGAATGTTGGGCATTTGAAAAACAAAAATGGAAACAGCTCTTTTAGTCTTTGTAGACTGGCAGGGAAGACTTTCACTAATTAAAGGGTGCCTGAGCCTGGAGATCAACCTAGTGTAAAGACTTCAGATCTCAGATCTTTTATAGGCGTGCATCCTGTCTCTACCTGTGTATATAATTTTTTTTTTTTTTTTTAGCTCCTGTATGCTTTTAAATGACTTCAGTTTCCCAAAGAATCTCACCCTCGCTTCTTGTTGGGTTCTTAGATAGATGTTCATCATATTTTTATGCACGTAATTCCTTGCCCCCAGCCTTCTTCAAGTTCATGGACCCCAAGCAGTTACCCCAAGTTGTGGTCTCTGCCACTGCCTTTGCAACTTCCAGCCTGATGTCCAAATTATGCTGCTGTTTCCTGTCTGAGCTCCAAGTCAGGCAAGACATAGAGCTGTCACAGACAAGCCGGAACATTGTAAACAAGTTCCATTTTGTGCTTTACATCCTGAGGGAGGGAGTTGGGAATTGGGACACTTCCTCCTAGCTACACCTGCCTGCTATACCAAGGGGGGGGGGGTGGGGCAAGGGCGAGTAAAAACCACCATAAAGTTTCCCACTGTTTTTTGCATGTGATTTTTGTTTTGATTGGGTATTCGCCTGTTTAGTTAGATCTATGACTGGTTGCCAGAGCTCTTATAAAATTATTTTGGTGTGTCTGTAGTTGTTTCTTTGCTCTTTCCATGGGAGAATGAGGCCTGCTGCTTCCTACTGCACTGTCTTACTGATGTCATTGTCAGTTATATACCACACCTTTTGAGACTTTTGTTTTCAAATGGGATATTCTGTAGTAATTGGTGATAGGTATGGTGAAGTTAGATCATACCTCAAACTCAGCTTCTGATTGCTTATCTCTTCTGCCCAGTACAAGCATGGGGGACCCATCATTGCTGTGCAAGTGGAGAATGAGTATGGTTCCTATAACAAAGACCCCGCGTACATGCCTTACGTCAAGAAGGTAAGAGTCAGCTCGGACTGTTGGTTTATATTCCTTTCTCTGGAGTATATCACGGGCTATATGGTGACATGTGGGTCTAATATTTTTCTCATATTAATAGCACATCTTCTAACAACGTATGTTGATCACTGAAGTTTTCTCCATTATCTTATTTCAACAGGGTTATAACTTATTTACCCCTTATTGACTGTGTTTAGTTTGGTAATATCGTGTACACTTGGTGTTTCAGGGGCCAAGAATAAAGGAATTGGCTTGACTGAGCAGTGGTGGTTAGGGAAGGCGTCCTGAAAAGGCCGTCCTCGTTCCAGCATTTAAAGCATAGTTTCCCAGCTGTGGCTGCTCTTTGGCTGTACCTGGAGAGCTTCAAAGTTCCCTGTACTGCGGCCACATACCACCCCAATTAAATAAGAACCTCTGGGGTGGCCTTAGACATCCAATTCCAATGAGTGAGGGAAGTTGAGAACCAACGGTTTAATATACAACAGATCAGGGAAGGGCAGAGTAACACTTAAAAAAAAAAAAAAAACAGACTAATACTTAGATCTGGTTTCTGTCACTTAGTAGCTGAGACCTTGAAAAAAATGCCTTGATTTTTCTAAACCTCTTTTTTAAAGTGGGACTAATGAGAGTATCTGCCTCTGTGAATTGGAGTATTATGTGGGATCAGGCAGCTCTACTGTTTTAGGTACACAGTAAGCTGTCAATAGATAAGCCTTTGATAGAATCAGTGACATTAGTTTAGCACACTTTGGAGGTCTGGCAGTGGTGTGAGTTGAGGACACATTAAGTAGCCTTGGTGAGATTGAAGGCTGGACGGCTTTGTCCCTTGATGGCCTGAGCAACATCTCTTATGCTGTCACATGAGGATTCACTTTCCATTCAGAAGCTATTTTGTTTTTATGGACAATACCAAGGCTCAAACACTCCAGCTTGCAGGTCCTTATCCTTCTTATCACCGGCAGAAGGCCCTCTCAGTGGGGAGTGAGGCTGTGTCCAGAAGGGTGGCATTCCTGAAGCTGGGAAGGGCAGCAAGTTCAGTCCTGATGGCCAAGCCCAACCAGAGCTGGAAGGATGGCACACCCCCAGCTTCCTTTTGTCTTTGAATTAGCTAGAAAGATCCTACCCTGGGCTTGGAAGTCAGAGCTTCTCTTGCTGTACCTAGTTCCCGCAGACTATCTCTTGGGCCCTGGGGCTTCTGCAGCAGTTGTCAATTACTTAGCTGCAGAGAAGGAGAGCTCCACTGAGCAGACAGAAAGGAGAGGTGGCCCCTTCAGGGACCTGGTCTGCTCGGTCATGCTTCCCTGGTGTCGGGGCAGTGGTCCCCATGTGATACAGGTAGAAAAAGAGAAGCAGCAGTGGCAGCCTCTGTCACCCTGAACTGCTGTGCCCCTTTTCTGGGGACATCAGTATTGGATGGCCTTGGGCATGTCATGCCCTCTTTCTGAGTCTTAGTTCATCATGTGCACAGACAGGACAAGAATGCATTTGTCTAAGGCTGTGTGAGGACAGTGCGAGGTAACAGAGCCCCCGAGGGCTGGGCAGACTGGTGTACTCAGGAAATAGTGTTATCCCTTACGGAGTAGATTCAGTGAGTGCGTGCCAGGAGAGGTCAAGTGCACCGCATATAGCAGGAACCTGTGTGAATGTGTGTTAAGTGTCACTATCAGATTAGTGTAGTGACCAAGGCCCTTTGCCCCTGACAGGTTTGCCAAAAAAATCACTGACATAAGGCAGGTTGATGAATAGGAAAAAAGCCATACAAATTTATGTGTGTACGTGGGAGTCTTTGGAATGAAGACCAAAAGATACAGGGGAGATTGTCCATTTTTATTCGTAGATTCAACAAAGTATGGGCATCTGTGTTTTCTATGTATTTCTTATGATTGGGCAAAAAGAGCACGTAGGACTTATTGCTAACGGACTAAGTGGGGAAGCCCAGTGAGGCCTGTCTGTCTGCGTTCTTCTTGGCCTCTCTGAGCAGCACTTCTTCCTTCTGGGTGTGGGGTAGGGCCCTCTTGGGAATGGGGGTCAAGCAAGGTAGGTATAGTGGTTTTTACAGCGCAGAAGAATTTTACATTTTATGGTGAGGAAAGGGGTTCTGACTTCTACGGTCCACCATGGGGAAGAGGGATTCTAGTTTCTATGGCCTTGGGGGAGAATAGGACTGAGAGGCAGGAAGGCAGGTCAGAGAAAAACTTTTGCTTCTGAGGCCTTCATCCTGGAGTATTGTTTTCTGAGCCCCAAAACTTAGTGAGATAGTGGCAAGGCAGCAGATAGATCTAGGGCTTTTGATAAAAACCTCACCTGGCTTCACAGTTAAACTCTGCCCCTAGTGTCATGCCCGAGAACTGCAGCTAACCCTTTTTTTTTTTATTATTTCACACCAGTTTGTAGAATTAGACATGAGTTTTGTTCACCCACCAGACCACCAGATTATCTCTCTTCCTCCATAATTTCCAAAGAATTCAGTCTTGTTATGTATCTGGAGAGAAGATTGTAGAGGGATCCCCTTTGTTGGCTTTTCTGCCGCAAAAGAGCCCAGAACCCCAGAGTGGAGCCTTTGGCGGGGGGAGGGTGGATTTGGGGTTCAGGCCCATGGTCTCTCATCAGCTCTGTAGCCTGTGATACCTGATTCAGCCTCCCTGAGCTTCTTCTGCTGTGTTATTATGATACTAATGAAGACTGAATAGGACGGTCCGTGTAAAGTGCTCAGCAGAAGGCCTGGCATGGTAGGACATTCTCCATAAATGTTAGCAGTTATTCTGAGTGGTAACAGTTTGCTAGGGCTGGCTAGGTGTGGACGATCCCCAGTTCTTGGCTCCCACTGCTGAAGAATGAGGACCAGTGCCCAGCTGATGACAGAATGATCACAAATCCAAAGCAATCACATACGTGCACATTTACTGCAGAAGAAAGTAAAGTACAGGGAAAATACATCTCAAAGAGTGAGAGGGGTCCTTCCGTCACTGAAGTCTGAGCACACACTGTCTTTTATATCCTCACTAGTTTGTCCTGTCCTTTCCTTGGCAGGATTGGCTGTCATTGCCTGCTCTTGGGGTGACAGACAGGTTGAGATTCTATAACAAACGCCTTTTATGCCCGGGCCTTCCCCAACCATTCTGAAGAACCCATGCGGGAGCGGTTGAAATCTGCAATGTTAATTGCATGGTCAGGAGTCCCAGGTCAGCTGGAGCTCCACTGTTTGTTCCTACTAGGAACAGTTCCTAGCCACAATTTTGGCTCCTCGCTGTAATTCAGTTCCTGCTCTTTGTCATTACCCATTTCTGGGCCACCTGTTTACCCTCCACCAGATCTAACAAATTGTCATTAATGCTTAAGCATGGTGTGTTTTTCCCACTTCTTTGTCCTCTGATTTACAGCCTCCAAGGAATGCTTTCTGCCGTGCTGGGTTTGGGCAGCACTCCTGGGCATGGGCAGCACCCCTGGGCACACGAGGGCATGACCATTGACTAAGCCCATGCTGGCTCGTCATGGGGTATGGACAGGCTGCTTACTCATGATGTGGGTCAAGGGAGGATGTGAATGTTGTCCCAGAGGCCTGATCCCTTGCTGGAGCCCAGCAGGTGCTCGGGGATAGTATATTAGTAGGCTTCTCTGAGCCACCTTTGGAGTGGGCCTGTTGAGGAACAGCAAGCCTCGCCAGATAGGGAGCCATCAAGCCAGAGCTTGTCAGCCCTCTCCCCTGGTGTGGCTGGAATTCAATCTATTTTGGGTTTTGATGAGAATAGTGGGCATGGATGCGGTGGGTTTTTCTGTTTTCCACAGAGGAATAAATGCCTTATTTAGAATCTCTCCTCCTTCCTCTTCAGACTTCCCCGTCCCCAGCTGTGTGACACTGCAGAAGCTCTGAAGAATGAGAGCACATGTTGACTTCTCTTATTTCTTCCCTGCAGGCCTTGGAGGACCGCGGCATTGTGGAGCTGCTCTTCACTTCAGACAACAAGGATGGCCTGCGCAAGGGCGTCATCCGCGGAGGTACCTGCGTGGAGGCTGTGCGGGCAGATGGCTGCTGCGGGTGGATTGCTGTTCTGGCCTGGCTGTGTCTGTTCCTCCAGGCAGGGTTTGAGGCACATGCAGGACTTTCTCTGGTGCTCTGGGCCGCAGAAGGTTGGAGGTCCATGCCAGAAATTGAGGTGGCCTCACCAGCCCTGCAGCTGGGCCCCCACCCTGCTGAGCACTCGGGGCGCTTGCTAACAGCCTCTGCAGATGGCTGCCCTGCTCTCGGGCTTCCTTCAGTTAGAATAGGACAGCTGCTTTCCCCATCTGCGCTGGCCCCAAACCTTGTAGTCTCAGCCTTCCGCTGCCGTGTGCCCAGCACACCCGCTGTCAGCACCTCCTTTTCATCTTGAGCTTTAACTTCCACGTACATCTGGAATCCAAACATGTCTCTCCACCTCACTGGTGACATTGTCCCCACTTGCATCACTGCAGTAGCATTTGGGTTGACCTCCCTTTTTTTTTTTGTGGTTTTTGGCCGGGGGTGGGTTTGAACCCGCCACCTCTGGCATATGGGACCGGCGCCCTACTCCTTGAGCCAGAGGTGCCGCCCGGGTTGACCTCCCTTTGATTCAAGGACTCCTCTGCCTCTGCCTCCCAGAGTCCAATACAACAACAACCTGTGTGTTGTCATCGGGATTGTGGTATCCCCAGCTCACAGTGAAGTGTGAGTTCTGAGAATGAACTGGATGGGCCTCCTTTCTGGCCAGGAGAGCTCACCTTCTGCTTCTCCCCCTTTACTCACTCTGTTCCACCCTCCCAGCCTCCCTGCTGTTCCCGGCATACATGGGACTCCGCACTCCTTCCAGAGAGCAGTGTGGTGCTCTCAGAGGTCATTTAGTTCACAGCAAGGCTTTCCCTGAGCGCCCCGTTTGTCATAGCACCTCCCCCTGGGGCTCCCCTGGTCTTCTTACCTGCTTGCCTTTTGCCTTCTCATACTCGAGGTAGCTTGTTTATTGTCTGCCTCACTGCAGTAGTGATCCCTGCGGGGGCTGGGGTGTGCCTGTCCGGTTGCACTCTCACACATGGCCCCAGTTTGTGGTCTGAAGGACGATGCACCTGCCTGGCGGTGTCAGCAGCACGCTCCTGACGACTCCGCACCTGTGCCATGGCGCTTTGTTGGGCTCCTTTGCATTTCCCTCCATGGCCTGAGCTGCTCGAAGGCAGAGACTTCTACGTCTCCATCCCTTCAGCAGTGCCTGGCATGGGCTCAGGCATTAACTGTTGGAAGAAAGGGGAAAAGGCTCTTGTCCTCAGACAGCACAAGTTAGTCAAGAACCCAGACCCTGCGTCTAAGGGCCGGACAAGGACCAGCTGCGATTCCCACTCTGACCACACGGTGGCACTGCTTCCCCGTGGCTGCTTCCACAGCCCGCCCAGGTTGGAGCCACTAAGGCCATGCCCGGGGAGACACCTGTGATGAAGGGGAGACACCTGTGATGCTGGTGCACGGTTTTAGCACTTGGCAGTCCCCTGATTACAAGCCCTGTGAGGAGGAGGATGCTGGTATCTCCTGGAGCTGGCTGCTTTCTGTGTGTCCTCTGCCTCTCTGCAGGCACTGCCCTGTGCCCCTGGTGCCCCCTGCTGCCTGAAAGTTTTTCATTAAAAAAATGAATTAAAGCCAGATACTGTGGCTCACACCTGTAATCTCAGCACTCTGGGAGGCAGAGGCAGGTAGATTGCTTGAGCTTGGGAGTTTGAGACTAGCCTGAACAAGAGTGAGACCCAGTCTCTACTAAAAATAGAAAAACTAGCTGGGCGACGTGGTGGGCACTTGTAGTCCCAGCTACTTGGGAGGCTGAGGCAAGAGGATTCCTTGAGCCCAAGAGTTTGAGGTTGCTGTGAGCCATAATGCAACAGCACTCTACCCAGGGTGATAGAGTGAGGCTCTGTCTCAAAAAAAAAAAAAACAAATGCATCCACATGGGCTAAAAATTAATAATAGAAAATACAGAGAAACACAGCATTGCCTGCTTCGCATCCAATTCCCAGAAATGCCCATTTTCAAGCTTCCTGACTCCTTAGGTATCTTCTTTCATATTTCTAAACAATGTGCACACAGAACTCAGCATTCCTTGCTTTCAAATTCTGCCTGTTGACTTCTTGTTCCAGAGGATGACTCAGTTTCCTTGGCTGCTCTCACCCCTCTTTCCCGCCAGCATAGCTGTTCACAGGTTTGATTGGTTCAGGCATCCTGGACACGCTCAGATCTTTGCCCCAGGCCACTGCTGTTGTTACCCTGTCCTGGCTGCTTGGGGTGCTATGTATAGATTAGGCTCTAGTTCCCACAGAAGAACAATCAACAGAAGCCCACACTCTGCTTGTGAAACCACAGTCCATCAGGGCCAGGTGCTTACGGAGTGGCTGCTAGGTCTGCTCTGTGCTGAGTGGTGGCATTGCCAAGATGAGAGAGATACGTCTCCTGGCCTCAGAGGCACGTCTCCTGGCCTCAGAGGCACACTGACCTCTAGTTGGAGAGGGGACGGTGTCCAGGCCATGGTGCGGGTGCCCTGAGAGGGGCCCGGGCTGACAGTCACTGGCTGCCAGACAACACTCAGTCTCTCTCTCCTCCTTTTCCCGGCCAGTGCTGGCCACCATCAACTTACAGTCACCCCAGGAGCTGCAGCTGCTGACCACCCTGCTCGTGAGCATCCAGGTAAGTCAGGCCTAAGGGCAGCTGTTGGCCCTGCTCAGCTCGTGTGCAGCAATTCCTAGTGCCTGGGCTCAGGGCTCCCCTGAGAAGCCCCTCCAGGGTGCTGCTGGGTGGCCTGATGCAACAGCACAAGATTGACGAGGTGGGGCCTGGGGGGAGTCTTGATGGGAGGTGGGGGGAATCTCAACTAGGTTTTTGGACCCCACTAGCCCCAGACTTGCTACCAGGGACTGGAGGGGAACAGAAACACTTCTCCGTACTGTGCCACACGGGGGTCTGATCTCAGCCTATAGGGCCCCTCCGATCCTAGAAAGATTATTGTCATTAGCAAGACAGGAAGCCTGGTCCCCTCAGGTCAGGAGAGAGAGAAGAGTTTCTGGATGTGTGTCTGTGGCTGTTGGGTTGATGGGCACTCACAGAGCCCCTGTTCTCACTGACCTTTCTTGAGTATGTATGTGTCTCTTATGGAGATGGATGTGATCTGGGCTAAGCTGCAGCCTTCCCACAGAACTGAGAGGCCCCACCTGTCACCCTGGGCCTCTGAAGGCTGTGGATCCCCCCAGATCCACCCCCACCTGTTGCATGTCCACATTGTTCCCCAGACCTAGAGGGGAACTGTTAGGGAGCCCGTGTTGACAGAGCACAGATGCCCGTGGAGGTTCTGGGCTGTTTTTTCCATTCTAGCTGATGGCCCCTCTGAGAGCTGGGGTTATGTCTTTGGGGACCCACGGGGAGTCACCATGTCAGTGTGAGCCCATGTAGGAGGAGGGCCATGTGTGTTGATGTCACCACCACTGCAGTGCAGATGACATAGGGGACAGCTAGGATGGGCGGGACGGGACCCAGGAGAAGGTGGCACGGGGTGGGACCTGCTGCCAGTGGACTTCTGAGCGACAGACCAGGCAAGCATCAGGGGGTCCAGATCGGATCCCGTCCTCTGTCCTTCCTTCTTCCAGTGCTCCCTGAGTGCCCCCCTCATGTTTGCAGTGGTGGTGGGACCTCTTGCGCTTCATCACTGGGGTGACAGAGATGACAGGGCTTCTGTCCTCATGGGGGGTATGACATATTTGGAAACAGAGAGATGTATGATACACAATTGTCCCATAACTAAGTTGAAATGAGCCCGAGCATGGCCAAAGTCCAGGATGCCGTGAGCTGCCCCTGTAGCCACCTGGCCGGGCTGCAGCATGTGGCGGGGGCAGCTACGTAAGCTCTGTTTGTCTCTTCTGCTGGGGCGGGTGGTGAGAGTACCAGCTCACAGCACCCACTCAGAGCGTTGCTCGGGGCTGTGAGGAGGTGACATTGGAAAGTGCCCAGTACAGCAGTGGGTGCAGCTGGCCGCACATGAGCCACATGTGAGCTTTCCCAGGCTGGCTGTCCTGTTAACGGAAGGCGTCTGTGTGCAGTCCCAAGGCGTCTGTGTTTTGTGAGGAAGGGGACCTGGATACTTCCTTGTTTAAATCAAGGGCTCTTCAGTGTACAACTCAGGCCCCAGGCCGGCTGACTCTGGGCTGTCCACTAGCACCTTGCTAGTCCGGAATGTCCCCACCCAGTGTTGGAGAGAATTACCCTGGTGTCTCTTGGGTGCTTCCTACCTGCAGGCACCATGTGCTAAGGGCTTTGTGGGCCCCATCTCATTCCGCTGTCCCCTCACCAGGTGGGCTGGCTACTGTTATTACTATTGGATGGTGAGGGAGACAGTCAGGAAAGGGGTTAGGAATTCTAGCCCCATGTACTTGCAGAGCTCAATCCCTTAACGTTACTGTGCAGTGAGCTGGGCCACAGAGAGCATCCACTTTTTTTGGCCCTGGCACACTTGAGCCAAGGAGCCCACTTCTGGCCCTGGAGACTCCTGAGATGTGGGACTCAGAATCTGCTTCTCCCTTCTTAGTGACTTAAATGTGGCACAGTCTGCACCCCTCTTCTTGGGAGGTAGATGGCTTGGAAAGAAAATCCCAAGCCACTAGTCTTGTTAAAAAATTATCGGGACCGGGCAGCACCTGTGGCTCAAGGAGTAGGGCGCTGGTCCCATATGCCAGAGGTGGTGGGTTCAAACCCAGCCCCGGCCAAAAAACCACAAAAAAAAAAAAAAAAAAAAAAAAAAAAAAATTATCCGGACCACTTTAGTTTTTTTACCCAGGTGTGGCTTATCTACCCAGCAGATCATAAGTTCACCCCCTCACTCTGGAGCAAGTTTGGTTGCTGTGCATACAGCTGCCTTGTAAGTGTGAGGCCATTACTGATAGGCGTGGACTTGGTACAGTTACTGAGGGAACGAGGGAGGCTCTCCAGTGCAGGGCGTCTTAGTCCTCACACCTCCCCACGTGCCCTGGGCCCTTGGCAGACACGGTGGAGCAGGGCACGATCCCAGGAATCATCTCTGCCTCTTTGGGGCCATCCTGTGCCAAAGTCGGAGTTCTAAAATGACACTTGTTGAGTGTCCCAGCCAAGGGATGAGTCCAAATGGGGCCTGCAGAACTTGTGCAGTGAATGGCTGTGCTATAAGGCCCTGATTTTTTTCCGTTCAGAAAATTGCTGTAAACTACAAGTAAGCCAGACCTCGGGGAGGGCCCACTGTGGAGCCTCTGACTCTTCTGGCTGAAGTCAAGCATCCCCGGAAGGGTCTGTGTCCCTGGCGGGCCTCTCGGCGTCTCTGAGTTATCCTCAGAGTTATCCTGGGTAGAACATCCTCCTTCCCTGGAAGGGGATAGGCAAAGCCTGGCTTGATCTGGAAAGCAAACCAATGTCTTCTTCCTAGCATGCAAGCAACACTAAAACCACATCAAGCCACAAAGTCTGTCGCATTGACTTTGGTAGGTGCTGCTGCTCCGTGCCTGCAGGTGCGGAGGCCACACAGGGTGGGTGAGCTGGTACAGGTAGACTGACTGTCGTCTGTGCTTCTGAAGGTCTCTAAGCAAGGGGCGTGCAGCTGGGGAAGAGTCGGGGGGTCTTGGGGCATTCTTTTTCTCTTTTGGTCAGCCTGCCCTCCTAACTATCACTTTGTGGTGCCCAGGGGGTTCAGCCCAAGATGGTGACGGAGTACTGGACCGGGTGGTTTGACTCATGGGGAGGCCCTCACAATATCCTGGATTCTTCTGGTGAGTATTCTGCAGTGCCCACATCCAGTGTGTGTGTCGGCCTGAGAGGGAAGAGGACGTTTCAAGCAACCTGCTAGTGGATGAGACTCGGCTGTAGGGCGTAGTAATCAGCTCTGATATTCCCCAGTCATTTGTCGTCATACTTAAAATGGTAGGATTTTTAACATTGCTTTTTAAATGTTTTTGTAATGAGAAAAGTGATGCTCACCCTATCGCTAATGTTCAGAACACGTGAAAAAATGAATAAAGAAGAAGAAATACAAATCTTAGAGCACAGGGGAATCATTTGCCTGTAAGCCAGTGGTTCTCAACCTTCCTAATGCCGCGGCCCTTTAGGTTGAGAACTGCTGCTGTAAGCCATGCGGACAGTTGTCTATACCTCCCTACCTATATGCACCTACAGGTGTGGTCCCGCTGTGCCGCGTGCCAGCTAATGACACCTATGGACGGCTTTCTGTACTACTAAGTGTAGATTTAACCACTGTTTAGAGAACACAAAGAACCCTATTCTAAACCACAACGTATTGGCCCAGCGTCCTAGATTGTTTCCAGGGGTTTTGTTAATTGAAAGCCAGTTCCGGGGGACCTTGACGGTGTGGTTTTGCACACTTGGCATATCATTTCCCTGTGATAAGCAGTCGACTCACTCTGTTAGTGCAGTTCTGGTGTATTTACCAGGCTGCTCTCCAGAGAGACTGTAGCAATGTTTACTCACCATCATCCAATGAGAAAACCACTTCCCACACTTGTCAACACTGATCGTTCAGATAATGTGTAATATTGGCCTGTTTGCTATGTCATCTTGAGTTTGCGTTTCTTTGATTTATATTCTTGAGACATGTACTTATTAGCCATCCATTTTTCTCCTTTGATATTATCTTTTCATATCATGGTTAATTTCCTAGTAAAGGAGGGGTGTTGGTCAGAATTTGATCTCTGCTGATGAACCCCATCTCTTGGTGTTTGTTCTAAGGGAGATGCGAGGGGGAGCTGGGTGCCAGCTGGGCAGTCCGGGGCGGCCAGGGCCTGTGACTCTGGCCCATCTCTTCCTTCCCCCTCCTCGTCTGCAATTGGGGTTTTACTAAGTGAATGAAGATGGGGGCCTTCAGGCTGGAGGGGGATTTGGGAGGACGAGAGCAGCAGGGGTCAGTGGCTCGCTCAGATACTAAGTTCTCGTGTGCCCTTCTGTCCTGTAGAGGTTTTAAAGACCGTATCTGCCATCGTGAATGCTGGCTCCTCCATCAACCTCTACATGTTCCATGGAGGCACCAATTTTGGCTTCATAAATGGAGCCATGCACTTCCACGAGTACAAGTCTGATATCACCAGCTACGGCAAGTACCTCTCAGTGCCACCTCCCAGCCCTGCCCCAGCGTGTGCAGAGTGGCCTTTAGGGATCACTTCCTGCACCCTGAATGTCACTGGCTCTAAAGTACGCGGGAAGATACAGGCCTGCTTTGTCACTTCAGATGTCCCGGGCACTGAGAGGTTTAGGCCGGTCGCTGCTCCAGGAGCCGGTGACTCTGCCGAGAGTCCTCTTGGAAGTGACAGAAGGCTACCCAGGGTGGCAGGAGGGATGCAGCCTCCTCCCCTCTCCCCGAGCCCTTGAGGTGGTGTGACCCTACCCACCTTTAGGATGACAGTCCCCAGAAAGTAGAAATTCTACTGGCCGCTAGAAATGTAGTCCTGCTGGGATCTTGGGCAGTTTTTGTCGCGTTGGGTGGTGTTTGGCATTTAGAGTATTCGGACTGAATGGCTATTTTGCCGCCCACGCTCCTGAGACGAGGCTGCTGCCCTCCCCCAGCCTCTCCCCCTCCTGTGGGCTGCATAGGACCTCCTGGGGACAGGCATGACCTTGGCAGGGCCTGGTGTCTTGCAGACTATGATGCAGTGCTGACAGAGGCTGGAGATTACACGCCCAAGTACATCAAGCTTCGGGACTTCTTTGATTCCCTCTCAGGTACCCAGCAGACCCTGGCTTCTGCTCCAAGACCCCTAACGAGTTCCTTCCTTCCTTGCCATCCCGCCTCAACCCTGGCCAGTCTGTGTGCAGGAACGTCCTGGAGGAGGACAGGAGGGTCTGAGAGACTCACTGTCCCATCTCAGTGTGTCCTTCCAGCTCCCCCTCTGTACTTGTGGGTGTCCAGCCTCCTTCTTTCACCTGGAGGGTATGAGCCCTCCCCCTGCCCCTGCCTTCCAGCGGAGGCCTAGGTGTGTGCTCACACCTGCCTGTTTTACCTGTTGGTACGAGGAGGGGGCACATGGGGCCGTGGGTGGGTGGGTGGCGGGTCAAGTGGGCAGCAGCAACCTTGGCCACTTGCCTCACTGTGTGTCTCTGTAGCAGGTGGCCCTCTCCCTCTCCCGCCTGACCCTCTTCCCAAGACTGTGTATGAACCGATGGTGCCGGTTTTCTACTTGTCCCTGTGGGATGCTCTCCAGTACATGGGGGAGGTGAGTGCTGTGGGGCAGTCAAGGGGTGCTGGGAAGAGGGAAGCCAACCCTTGGTAGCTTTCAGGTTCACTCTCCATTTTAGAATCACAGGGAAGGGGAGTAGTTTATGCGAGAGTGTGAAGTGGAGAGAGCAAAGGAAGTGGGAGAGGAAAGGACAGGTGCGGGTGGGGGCATGGGCTTCTCCCTTCTCCAGCCTCAGAGAGGGGGGCAGGGGAGCAGATTTTTGGCTTCCTCCCCTGTGGAGGAGGGATCGGCTACAGCGGGCTCACGGGGTATCCTGGTGCAGAAACAACGGTGGCTCCAAGAGCTGCAAGGCCGTTTGATTGCAGCTGTCTACCCTGCGTCCTGTCGCTCATGCCTGTGACCCTGGAGAGCCATGGGCTTAGAGGGATGAGAAGTCAGAGCCCCCTGCCTCCTGCCCCGTGTGTCAGCCCCTGGGCAGGGCCTGCCTCCACGCTGCACCCCGGAAGACGCGGGAGGGGGCTGCTGCCTCTGCCTTCCCGAGCCTGGCCCCGAGCTCCTGTCTCTGAGCTCCTGTCTCTTCTGTCCGTAGCCAATCAAGTCTGAAAAGCCCATCAACATGGAGAACCTGCCAGTCAACGAGGGGAACGGCCAGTCCTTTGGGTATGTTCTGTACGAGACCACCATTACCTCGTCTGGCATCCTCAGCGGTCTTGTGCGTGACCGGGGGCAGGTAGGAGCACCTCTTCTTAGCTCCTGTGACCTCCTAATTATCAGCTCTGCAATGTACATCTGCTTCCCCATTAGAATCAGTGGTTCCCAGGCCTGTTGGCTGTGCGATCCTTCTCAGCTGTGCGCGTGCGTGTGTTGGTACTCTCCCTGGCTGACCCCTCCTTGGCCTGCACGCACTCTGTGCTGTCCCCTTCTTGGCTTAGCAGAGGTCAGTCACTCTCACCTCCCCTCCTGCTGACCCTGCGTTCTCTTCCTCTGTTCCCTCTGGCAGGTATTTGTGAACACAGTATCCATAGGATTCTTGGACTATAAAAACACAAAGATCGTCATCCCCCTGGTCCAGGTTTGTTATCCTAGGAGGGGGTGATGGCTGGCCCCAGTTATTTCTGAGGGAGTTTGGTGGGAGCCACATAGAAAGGGCTGGAAGACAGGAGGCTGCTCAGCCACAAGCTGCAGATGGAGAGGGGTGAGGGTTGCTGTCTGAGCAGCTGGGTGCTCACTCGCACCCTTGGAGTGCAGGCGAGAACTGGGCTCCACAAACAAGTCCCGAGGTGCAGCTGGGACCATCTGGTGAATAATCGGGCCATCATCGTGGGCCACTGTGTTCCTGGCAGGGTCACACCGTGCTGAGGATCTTGGTGGAGAATTGTGGGCGAGTCAACTATGGATATAATATTGATGAGCAGCGCAAAGGTGGGTCCTGGCACACACAGAGGAAAGGGCAGCCAGTGTGCATGCTGCTCCTGTGGCCGTCCTGTTTCCGTGCCAGTAAGCCAACAGGCCACGGCGGCCTGTGGCAGGAGGTGGAGGCTGTTTGTCCTGTACTTGAGGCCAGGTCTGAGTGGGCCAGAGAAGCCCAGGGGGGTCTGGCCTCTTTCCCTCCAGCACTCTGCACGCACACTGTCCAGACCTCCCGGTGAACGTGTGTGAATATGGCGAACCCATGTGAACACGTTGCTGCTGCTCCCTCTCTCCCTGTGTAGCAGTCGGCTTCATCAAGGATGTCTGCTCGGGGGTGGTGGTGAGCAGTCAGGAGCGGGACTTTCAGGAATCCAACGCAGGGCCTGGGACGCCTGCGTTCTTGTCTTTCCTGGATCCACAATGGGGAACCCTAGATTATCTCGGGTGTGGTGGAGAGGAGGGAGGAAGACACAGCCAAGGGGATGCCTTTGGACAGCCCCCCCCAGGGATGTCCCCCCAGTTCACTGTGTTTCCTCTGGCCAACAAAATCTTTTATGCCTTAATTTAGTTCTCCCTTTTAATAAATCTGGGTGAGTGGTTTTCAGGTAAGTTATAAAAAAAACTCTCTCAGACAAAATAAATCCTACTTTGGGGAACAGAATAATGACCTCCCAGTTCTCTTACGGGTGTTTGTCTTTGTAATGGAGGAAACTGGCAAAGCTCTTTGGTTAGAATTTCAGCCCAGAGCCTCTGGTAGCCTGTCAGGGAAGCAGTGCTGCTCAGATTTGGGGCCTTCTGCTGGGTTCTAGGGGATAGACTATTCTCTCCAGGTGGGCTCAGAGGGTCTCAGAGGGCTCTCTAGGTGCCTCCCTGCCCTCAACCCTGTCCCGTACTCCTCTCTGGATCTCTCTGCCTTCCCGTGAGCCCCCACCCTGGGCCCATCCTCAGGTCCTTCCTTTGTTCTCCTGGGTTGGAAGGAACTGCTGGCCTCACCCTTGTTTCTGCCTTTGTGTCCTCACACCCTCATCAAGAGTGCCCTGGACCCTCACCGGAGGGTCCTGTCCTGTCATTCACTGTCACACACTTCTAAGCCTTGTGAAGCCTCTTCATGTTCCCCAGTCTCCAGATTCCCACTGTAGCAAATCAGCAGCTCCATGAGCAAGAGGGCCGTGGGGGCAACTCTGGGAGCAGCACAGCTGGCCCAGTCCTCAGGGCAATAATCAGTCACTAGTCAGTGGCACAGGACCTCGGTGTTGGCTACCAGTAGTGCCATCCGCTCACAACACTTTAAAATACGTCTTCAATCCTAGGTGGTGTAGAGGATTTCTGGCTGACCTGTTATGTCTATTGAGAATTGACCCCATCAACTGAAACTGACCCTACAGTTAGGCCAGAATCCCTGTGACCTCTTGGTCATCTGGAGCATCCCTGGGGACTGGGGACTGTCCTCGCCCTGTGACACTTCTGCTCTGTCACTGACCTCATGTCCTTCCTCCCAGCAAGCCCTAAGGTCTTTACTTTCATCCCCTTTGGGCCTTCTGGGAAGGTTTGCCCCAAGTGAAGAGCTTCTTGGCCAGTGGACGTGTCAGCCTGTACTTCAGTACCTGAATTTCCTGAGAACTTTCCAGGTGGCCTGGGCCTGGCCAGGACAGCTGCCCCTGCCTTAGGGCTTGCTGGTGTCTCCTTGCCTCCCTTTCACAGGCTTAATTGGAAATCTTTATCTGGATGATTCTCCCCTGAAAAAATTCAGAATCTACAGCCTGGATATGAAAAAGAGCATCTTTCAGAGGTAGGCTCCCGCCTTGCCCATGTGTGAGCGCACAGTTGACGTGCAGCTGGACGGCTCCTTCCACCCCCGGGGCCCTGCTGTGTGTGAACAGACCCACAGGCCAGAGCAGTGTGCCCAAGGGGAGGGGTGACACCAGTCCTAGAACCCCCGCAAGCAGATTAGGCACCCCCATCATCCCACGTTGCTGCCTTCCTGGACCCTGAGTAAGAGGCAGGAGGCCTTGGAAGGGCAGAGACATGCTTTGGGAATCAGGGGTAGGGCTGGGAGCAGATCTAAGATCTGCTGTCCCTTGGGCTGTTCTCAGGTTTGGATGGAATTCTCTCCCAGAAGTGCCTGTGTTTCCTGCTTTCTTCTTGGGTGGCTTGTCAGTTGGCCCCTCGCCTGCCGACACCTTCCTGAAACTGGAGGTTTGTAGGTCCCCCCTCTTACCTGCCAGGTTCTCCCCTCTCCCTCGCTGAGGGCCCTGAGCTGAGAGCCACCTGTGCACCCCGGGAAAGGGCTCAGAGCAGAAGAAGCACCTGGTGTCTCTCAGGACCTGGCTTCCAACATTGGTCTGAGCCTGGGCACCCTCCCTGGGAGGCTGGGAACTAGGGGGACAGGTGACAGACACCCTACCCTTAGTCCTCCCGGTTTGTGTGAGGGCGAGTGTGTGTGTTTCTCTGCCGTCCTGTGTGCCTGTGTCTTTGGTGACTCTGGTGGTAGACTGATTCCCTTCCTACTGTCTTTGAAGGGCTGGGAGAAGGGGGTTGTATTCATCAATGGCCAAAACCTTGGACGCTATTGGAGCATCGGACCTCAGAAGACCCTCTACCTCCCAGGGCCCTGGTTGGACAGAGGAATCAACCAGGTGGGAACATGCTCAGCCTCCTTCCCTTTGCCCCCGAGACTCCCTGCCCATCCCTGCCCTCCCTGGCATCAGAGGGTCTCCCCAGGAGCCTTTGGTGGGGGCCGGGGGAGGCAGAGCTTTACAGAGCCTCTTCCTCCCTCTTTCTTGGTACTCATGTTGGTCCTGGGTCCTTCCAGCCTCAAGCCTAAACCCCTCGCTTCCCATCCTGCCACCTCAAGACAAGTGGCCTTGTCTGGCTCTGGGGACCACCTCAGCTGTTCTCACACCCAGCCCTTCTCTACTCAGGTCATCGTTTTCGAGGAGATGATGGCAGGCTCCATGATACAATCCACTGAAACCCCCCACCTAGGCAGGAACCAGTACGTTAAGTGAGCAGTGCCGTCCAGTACCTCCTGCACCTTGCCTGGGGACACAGGAGAGTGCCACCTGCGCGAGGTGGCCTAAGCCCTGGTAGGCTGCCCCCTTGCACGCTCCCCTGCAGGAGCAGCTCCTTAAGTAGCAACCTCAGGGATCAAGGGGCTCCTGTCTGCCCCGCCTCAGTTCAAAACCCCGAACCTGAAGAGAAACGTGGGGCGGCACAGAGGGCCCCCCTCACGCCCAGATGGTTTCTCAGCCTGGCTTTTGTTCATGGTACTTCTCCTACTTCCCTGCTCCTCTGGGAGAGGGATGTCTCCATGGGGGTGGGAGCGTTTAATCAGATTGTCAAGGGCTCCGTGCCTGGGCCCCTCAGAAAAGGGGCTGAAACTGGCTGGGCATCTCCCCCTGGCCCACTCACCCCAGCCCCGCCCGGCACTCAGGTGAGCGCTCTGAACGCACTCAGCAGGCCTGGCCCACATCTTTCCCAGCCCCTTGGTGTTCCTGAAGTCTTGAGTTTGTCACCGTTTGTAGAGGATAGGAAAGAGGGGTGTCTCACCTGAGTTGACTTTGTTCTTTCTTCACAACCTTCCCTGAGCCGCCTTTGGCATTCTCAAAGAAATGCCATTTGAGAAACATGTGATTTCCTCTCCGTTCCTACTCTTGCTGCATTTGACAGGATGACAAGCTGAGCTTGAGGACCAGAAATACTCAGCTGCTTCTTTTCCTGAATTAGGGAGTATTTCCAGTTTTACTCACTGAAGACAGGCATCAGTGCAGGAGTAAAGGTGGAGCCCAGCAGAGTGTCTGGGGAGGGAGGGGACAGAGGCCCAGCTCAGTGCTGTTGGGCAGGTGGCCCCAGGAATGCTGGGGTGGCCACAGGACCACAGGCCTTGCCTCCAGCTCAGCCTCCCACTCTCTGCACCCCCATGTCCCCCATATCCATGCAGCAGGGAGGTGAGGCAGCCCTCCTTTAGAGCTGTTTTCATGCCCAAATTTGAAACTGTCGTTCTGGAGATCAAGCGTAATGTTTTGCCTCCTCTCCCTGTCCTTGATTGCAATAAAGCAAAGTTACATGAAACCCTCGTCTCTGGTTTTGTCTGTGCTGCCCTAAACCAGAGGAGAGGGCAGTGTGTGGGTCAGGCTCATGTGGTTGAGGGTGCAGATGTTGATTGGCCCCAGTGGAGGATGCTGTGCACCCCTGACTTCCTGCCACCCCTCCTCAACTCGCTGGATTCCCCTTGAAATGTCACTGGATTGGAAGTGCCCTGGAGAGGAGAGGTCAAATAGAAACCCATTCTTGTGCTGGTGGGCAGGGATAAGAATCTGCCAGGCAGCCAAGGGTGCTACAGGTAAGTTAGCTAGTGGAGGGGAGGTGGTGGTGGTGAGCTTTACTCCGCAAACTGCACAGACATCTAGTGCCCCAAATGAACCATCTTCCATCATAGCCAGCATCAAACAGCACCCACCTCTCCAGCACGGTGCACACGCTGGCAGCCCAGCAAAGGCTGGAGAGGGATGCTGGCTGTGGGGCTCACAGAGCCAACAGGCTTGCATCCTGTGTGTGGCTGTGCTGGGGGGCCACCTGTGGTGTGCAGCCACAGGGTCTAGGGCTGAGCAAATTAAGGGCAGATGGTCATGCTGGGGGGACCCATGTGCCCCACTTGGCACAGAGATGATCTTATCAGAGTAGAGCTTGTGGACAGTGTCCCTGATTTTTCCCAATCTTTCCAGCTTTTCCAGATCTGCCCCGAACAGTAAGTGTTGAGCTAAGATGTGGATGGGCCCAGGGTTACATGGGTGTGGCCCGAGCCAGGGAGCAATGAAAATGTACTTCTGCGAAGCTATGCGTGAAGTTGGATTCTGTTGGAAAACGTGACAGGGCGCTGGAATTTAAGGGCATCTTACTGTGAATCCTTTTGTAAAGCCGAGAATCCCATTGAATTACACTTTTATGCAAACCTGAGCAGGAAGGCCCTTTCTTAGGATGAGGCCTTCCCTCACCAACTTCTTATTCTTATCCTTATCTGACAGTTAACCCTATGGCCTCTCCAGCAAAGCACTTCTTGGCGGAGTTTATTCTCCAGGGTTGACTAGATTTGCCCGTAGCTTCTGCACTGTGTGGCCTCTTCTGGTCCTCCTCATACGCCAGCCTCTGAATGCTGGGGGCCTCTGCCTACACTCATGCATGGGGGTCTTACCTGGGACACCTGTGACTTTGTAAACAGCCTTGACACTAATGCCCCCGATGCTGGTCCACATCTGAGCTCCAGGTGTGCAGGCAGCTGTCCCCTCACCTGCTCTCCTGCACATGTCTAGCAGGCATCTGCAACAGATTTTCTCCATGTCACCCCTCCTGTCCCACCCTCAGGCAGTTTTGTTCTGTGTCTCAGACTATCCTTACCTGCCACGTCCAACCAACTGGCAAGTCCTCCTGGCTCTACCCCTTAAACACATCTAGAATTTGACCATTTCTCTGTGCCCCAAAGCTTGCACGCTCACCCGCCTACTGCCGCTCAGTGCCAGGAACATTGCAGATACCACCTCCCCATCCCGCCTGTGTCTGCGCTTGGAGCTGAAGCTGAGGGTAGATCCTGGTTCCCGGGCTGATGTGTTCTGGCCTCCCTCTCCCCCCACTCTCCATCTTCCCCATGCTACTTCCTCAGCCCCTGCCAGTCAGTTGCAGGCACATGGGCCTCTGTGCTGATCTCTGAGCATGCTCAGCCTCTCCTGCCTGGGGGAGCCCTGGGAGCTCTGTGTCGGGTGTCGGTCAGATGTCACCTCATCAGGCAGGCCTCTCTGGCCTCGCTACAGGGCACTGTCTCACCAATGGGCTCCGTTCTCTTCATGGCAGATCACATCTGAAATACATTTGTTATTATCCATCTTCTCTCATTAGGTGACCTGTTTGAGGATGAGGGCTTTGTTTTTCCACTGCTGTGTGCTGGCTTCTAGAATAATGCCTATTCCTAACAGGCACCTGATAAACATCTGTTGGTTAAATTAACAAATAAAAATAAGGTAGGGCTGAAGAGGATTAGGACTGTTAAAAACCATATTTGACTTTTAATTTTGAAAGCAAATTAAATACAGTTAAATTAAAACAGACCAGATGCAGCTGCCTGGGCTCCACCCTCACCCCTCAGTCTCTTTTCTCAGAACTCCTAGCCGCCCCTGGCCTCTCACTCTTTTTGGTGGGACTTGCCATAGAAGGAGCAGGAAACACACTGGGTTTAGAAAACAATGGTTGTCATGGACCCAATTCTGATTTATAACAAAACTCATTCCCAACAAAGATGAAGGCTGCAGTCCACCAGGGTTATAATTATAAATAAATATACATGCAGCTAAAAGAGGATATTAGGTGAAAATAATTGACTTGGCATCTGCCAAAAAAGGTCCCCATTTTGTTGTTCATTATCGATTTCCTAAAAATTAGCCCTGGGTTTTTGGCTAAGGTGGCCTCAGCCCAGCCAAGCTGACCTTGGCATTCAGGGCTGGTTTCCATGAATGAGGCTTGTGCCTGGACATAAACTCACTCATCTGATGGATGCCCTGTGCCCACCTCCTCCCTTCTCTCCCAGGCCACCCCACCTGATTCCAAAGGGCTGATTTCCAAAGTGACATCCAAAGTATAAGAGGTTGGGGAAAACGTCCTGTGAAGGGGTTCAGGATCTGATTCCATCAGATGGTTTCATGAATACTGTGGGAGGTTAACTCTGTTTGAAAATAGGCAACCAATGCTATATTTTGAGTGTTAGGTCTCTGGACTGAGTCCCACCCACCCACTCCCTAGTGGGTTCTAAATGGTTCTCAGACCTGTCCTGTGAGTTTAATGGAACGGGGGCTGTTAGCAGTTAAAAAATAAACACCTCTTCAATGGGCTCAGGCCCTTTCCTTTTCCTCCACTTGGGAGGAAAATTGTGCTTCCAACTTGCAGGAGCATGAGTGAGATCACCTCCATCAGAGAGCAAGGGACCCTCCCAGTGGCCTGGGAGACCCAGGGAGGAGCTCTTCCCTAGGGAGAGGGAGCAGCTCATGGTGCACTGTTCTTTCTCTGGGGTGGAAGGGGGGGATGTGAGGCCACTGGCTCTGCATGCTCCCAACTTAGGGAGAAGTGACATTTTCATTCCCTTTTTTTGTGTTTAAAATAGAATGATTTCCAAAGCACTGTGTGCTTGGGTCTCTTTCCCCTCTGTGTCAAACTAATCCCTGCCGCCCACCCCACCCCCCACGTCCCTCTGCTAATCCAGAGCTTGCTCTTCCTTAGACTGGGGCAGGAAGGAGTTGGGGAATTGCCCTGGCCTCCCCACTCTATCCAGACTAAAGGAGAGCTCTGCTTCCCCCTGACACTGGCCTCCTCCAGCCCTGAGGTCTGTGGTTCTCAAAAACTGCAGGAGGGCACCTCCCCTCCCCAGTCCAGTCCAGGGGAGGGGCCGGCAGCCCATGTGGGCGGTGGGGAGGCAGTGTGTGGATAGTGGGGTCACGTGGTTCTTATCTAGGTCCCGTGGTGACCTGTGCTGGCTCTAGGGCCCACCTCCTTGCCAGTGCTGGAGGAGAAGGCATGAGGGAAGTGGGGCCAGAGGAAGGGACTCCACTCCCGCTACAGCCTGAGGTACAGGGAAAGCCTGTTGGCACAGCCAGGCCCCCGATGTAGGGCTGGGTGCCTGTTGGGATCAAAGACAGCCTTATGTTCTGTAAACATGAACCAGAGGAGAGCCAGAGAGGTATGTCTGATTTTGGAGCAGCTCTGGAGAAGAGCAGGTGCTGAGGAGGGAGTGGGGCATTCCTGATGCCCAGGGTTGCGCTCTGGTCTTCAGAATTCCCTGGCTGGGTGTCTTGTGTGGCTGAGCTGGGCCCAGGTGCAGAGGGCTGGGGAAGGCCACGCTCCACTTGACTGCAGGGTCTTCTCGCCACCCCCTCCCAGCCCCATGTCACTCCCGGGCAGACATGGATGTTGCAGCAACTGTTCCTGCAGCCCCGTTGGCGCGGGCAGCTCCTGGGGAGGGGTGCTGGGGCACCGGCTTTGCCGGCAGCTGCACCCCCACCCGCCCTTGGGTCTCTCAGGCCCTGGTCACGTTGGATGGAGAGAGCAGTTCTGGTATTTCTGTGCTTAAATTCTCTGTCCTTTGTCCTGGCATGAGGCTGGGTGCTCTCACAAGCCCCCAGTATAGAAAGGAGGGTGTTGGTGATTCCTTAGAGTCTGCCTTGGAGGGACCATCGCCGTGGGGGAAGGATGGAAGGCCGAGAACAGGGTCTGAAGAGGCTCCTGTGGGGGGAGAGGAGGAGTGAGTAAGGTGTGGCCCAGGGAAGGGCCACCAGGCACTCACCGAGCCGCTGAGGGCAGGTGGGGAAGGTTCTTTCAGTGGTGAGAACCCCTGGTGAGGCAGGGAGCGGACAAGGTTCCATACTGATGCATTCTAAGTGGCCTAGCCAAGGTGAAGTTTTGAGTTCAGGGTAGCAAATAGGCAGAGTGATACCCTCTGGTCTCCTGTGGTTGCAAACACGATACAGAAGCTGTTGTTTAGCTTCAGGGCCAGAGGACAGATGTCTGTCCTGCTGTCTGAACTCCCACTTTTATCTGGAATAACCTAGAGCAGGGAGTCAGGAGTAAAAGGTGCTTCTCGGAGGTATGATAAAATCACAGAAAAGTGTCTCAAAAATTCCGGGCTTTAGCTGGGCTTGGTGGCTCACATCTGTAATCCTAGCACTCTGGGAAGCTGAGGCGTGGATTGCCTGAGCTCAGGAGTTTGAGCCCAGCCTGAGCAAGAGTAAGACCTTGTCTCTACTAAAAATAGAAAAACTAGCCAGGCATTGTGGCGCACACCTGTAGTCCCAGGTATTTGGGAGGCTGAGGCAAGAGGATTGCTCAAGTCCAACAAGCCGAAGAGTTTGAGGTTGCTGTGAGCTACGACAGCACCGCATTCGACCCAGGGGTACAGAGTGAGACTCTGTCTCTAAAACAAACAAACAAAAAATTCCCGGCTTTCCTCACCCAGCACAATTCACTGGTGCCAGTGTGTCACTTTGAAAAAGTCACTCAGCTTTCCTGAACATCATTTCTTTACCTGTGAAGTGCAGATAAATCCTACTTCGATAGAGGAATTAAAAGAATCAAAGTAGCAAGATTTATACAGGACTTATTACGTGTCACAGGTGCATCATGACCCATTTTATAGCTGAGGAAACTGAGGCACAGACAAGTAAAGCAAAGCCGGACAGTGAGAGGTGGCAGGCCTGGGAGCTGAAGTGGGCCCTGGGCCCACCCTCTCACTGTGACCTGTGCTCACTACGGAGGGCCACGTTCAGTGGTGTGGAGCTGTGAGCTGGGCAGTCCTTGTCCTGGCCAGCAACGAAGAGGACAAAAGGGAGAGAGGCAATTCAGGGAGCTCGAGCAGGTGAGTGGTCTAAACAGTAGCCCCCACAGTGGCCCAGGTCTTGTGGCCAACATGGCAGTAATACTGACATTGGGCAAAGAGGCATAAGGACGATGCCTTCTGAAGCATCTGGTTGACAAGGACCCCGCTGTGTGGGTGAAAGTGGCCCCTGTGGACTTTCATTTGGCACAATAGGAAGGGGACTTTGGCTGTACCTCTACTTTCATCCATCCACATTTGCCCTATCCTCCCACAATTTAATACCCAGAGGAAGAGCTCCAGAGCCTCCAAGCCTGGCATTACCTTGCCAGTTCACGGCCCCCCATGTCTTCCCTGTACCTGCGTCCTGAGGCTCAGATCTCCACCGAGGGGTCTGTGAAGCCCTTCTTCCCCTCATTCACCAGCACTGGCTTCTCCGTCCGTGTGTGCCACACCAGGATCTGTGTGTCCAGGGACACAAAACAAAGTGGGGCAGTTCTCTGACCTCGCCCAGACACCCGACAGCTCCCTGCTCCCTCCCACACCTGCAAGTATTTCTCCTGCTCCTCTCTTTCTGCCCTGTTTCACTGAGATTTTCTCATTTGTTCTTGATTTCTACCCATCCCGTGTTCTTGCTGTTTGCACGTGATGCATTCGAAGTACCAAGTCGAGAGCTATAGAAAACAGACGTCTCAAGATTTCCCAAGTGCTTGCACATGTGTGTGTTGTATGTTTGTGTGTGTTGTGTTGTGCGAGTGTTGAGTGTGTGCATTTGCACGTGTGCTCCTACGTGTGGTGGGTGCATATCTGCCCAGCAGGGGCTCCCAGAGCACTGCTCTTCTGAAGGAGATTGTGACCCCCATCAGCTGCTGGAGGCCGCCCGCGGTGCCTTCCAGGAGGGGTTTCAGAAAGGCGAGGCTATCATGAGGTTACACTTGCGTCACTGTCATCAGGGGGGTCTTACCTTGGTGCAGTTGGCTGCCTTGGGCTCAAGGTCATTGAGGGTAACAAGTTCTCGAAGAAGGCTGCTTTCCTGATAGCCTCCCTTCACTCCACGTAGCTTGAAGTAGGCCTGGCTTCTCTGTAGAATGAGCCTCAGGTTGACTGCAAATCCAGCCATGTCTATTGCAAAGGGTCGGTGGGGGTCGAACACTGTCTTCCAGCCGACCACCTTCCCTGCCCCATTCACCCGTGGGGCCTCATACCGCAGGCCGCCGACGAAGGCCACAGGCCACACAGACACCCTCCTGGTGCTCCGCATCTGCAAGTGGGAAATCCAGAGTCAGGACGCCCCCTGCCCCCGAGGTGAGATCAATAAATTCGGGGGCGGGGCTGCCCCGTCTGAAGCCATCTGGGGCCATGCAGTCCAGCCCCGCCCCTGGGCACGGCTCGGTGATGGGCACCTGCTGAGAACCTGTCCTAGGCAAGACCGCACCTCTCAGACCGGCTGATGATCTTTTCCACGTGACCCTGCTGCTGTTCCCTTGCACAAAACCTCTAGTTTTTTCCCCTTGAGAATCTGAAATGACTCCTCCCTCTTCCCCAGACTAACAGACCAGTAGATTCCAAGGGAGCTCAAGCTATTTTACCAATAAGGTTTCTGTAGCCACAAGGAATGACCCCAACCCCATCCCCGACGCCCAAAGCCCTCATTCCGAGAGGGTCTGTATGGCCAGGACCCCGGCTTAGGGGCGCCGACCACCGCTCGCGTTCCCTTATGGGCAGGGGGCGCTGTAACCTGCAGCGCCGTCTCTCATCCCCCCTCCCTGACGCTCCGCGGTCCGCCCCGCGGCCGGCCTGGCGCCCCCTTCCGAGTTTCCTCCGGTTTGTGCGTCCTGTCCCCAGGAAGGCCGGCCGCTCCGCCACCAGAGTCCCCGCGCCCACTGCCCTCGCGCACCTCCTCGAAGAGCTCCAGGCTGTAAGTGTTGTCGTCGTCGGCGAAGTACACCACGCCCGGCTGGGTGGAGTTGCGCGGGAAGGTCTCGCGCAGCCAGCGCAGGGCCAGGTTGCGCTGCATCGTGCCCCGCGGGATGCGCGGGTCCCGGGCGTCGCCGCGCAGCTTGTAGTTGCGGGGCGTTTCCACGTGCAAGTGCGTGTAGTTGAGGCCGGTGTCGCGCAACAGGCGCGCGGTCAGCGGCGTCCGGCGCGGCGCGTCCTCCACCACCAGCCAGTGCAGGTTGGGCACGTGCAGCAGCGTGTTGGCCATGCGCGTCAGTTCGGCCTTCTGCACCGGTCGGCTGTAGGTGGGCGTCACCACGTGAATGGTGGGGAGAGTGTCCGACCACGGCGGGGGCCGCGTGTACACGTACTCGGTTCGCACCACCTCCACAATGTCGCGGTCAGACATGCAGTACTCCCTGGGGTCCGTGCCCGGGGGCGTGTCACGCCGGGGGTCACTGCCTTCATCTGCATGGTTGGGAGACAGGAGTGTGGGAACTGGAGTGCCGGCCTGGCTCTGATCACACCATGCAGGGCTCAAAGCCACCCCTCCTGCCAAGACCATGTCCTTTGCAGTATGGGCCTCAGGCCCCTGTCTCCTCTGCTCTATTAGAGCTAAGGTTGAAATCTTCATCCCTGGAATTCTCCCAGAGATTTGCCTGCTTCAGATGCCAGGGATGATACAGAAATACTTCTTATTTTTTCATACATAAAAATAACATTTGGAGACCTGTAGTTATTTGAGTGCAGCTGGCCGCTGGCCATATTTCAAGTTTGCACCCAGGGTTCCTAAACGCATGGCACTTTACGTGGCAAAGTATGCGGATGATCCCCGCCACCCCACGGCCCTCCTCCTCTGGCCTGAGCCTACCACACTGCTCTGCACAGGGCTGGGCTAGCACAGCACATGGTGGGAGTCCCAAAGGAGCCTGAGGCTGGCTTGCCCTAGATTTTCACAAGCCCTTTAGTTAAGTGAGGCCTCTGCCCTCCTGGCTTTATATAATTAATTCTTTGTAACTTGGCGCAGAACTTCACATTTAACCTCTGCATTTTATTCCAGTGGATTTTGCTCATAGTTGTTAGGATATGTGTAACCTAATAGTCCCATCAAGATGAGAACTCATGGCCATGGGTATTCTTGCTTTCAATGAGTTCCTTCTGTTCAAGTTCTTTCTGTTTGAAGGACTCATGTACCAATGATCATTTGGCTCTCACTGCCTCATCTCAGTGGAGGGTGGTAATGGTCAAAGGTCAGACCTAGACCTCTGAACGCCCAGGTTCAGACCATGCCCAGTTCTGTTGCTAACTATACGTGCCTTTGAGCAAATTAGTGTCTGGTGCTTTGATTTCAGCGACTGTAAAATGGAGCTAATAGTAGCATCTATCGAGTTGTTATATGGATTAATGACTCGACACCCATCAAGGGTCAGACCATTGGCAGGCACAGTTCGGGTCATTTTGTCATCTGTGGAAGGGCAGGGATCAGCCCCACTTCCTCATGGCTTTTGGCCATGAAGGATGAAATGAGCAAGTCACATGAAAAGAGGTGGCGCATGGTCTCAGGGATGATGCTGTGCAGCACCCACTCTTTTACCTCCCTCTGTCCTGACACTGCCAACAGCAGCATGCAGGTGTGGGGTGCTTGTGTGAGGCACCTGCAGGTGAACCCAGAAGGAGGCAAGGCTAATGGCACATTAAGACACACGGCAATAGCTGGGTGCCAGGGACCCAGGCCCGAGACAGGATGCTGGGAGGGGACGGAGACCAGCACATAACTGCCAGCCCAACTGCAGTTATTAAAGGAAACTGTTTGAGGGGGTTTGGGGTCCAACTGTATGAAGAGAGCAGAGCTGACGAAAGAGGGTGGGGTGCCCAGGATTTTGACTTGGATATAAGGTTTAATTTATGCTGCAGTCAGTAAGGCTTTGGAAACCAAGGCCTGGGGAGGCGATTTAGAGGCATTTTGCCCAAGCTGTCTGCCACCCAAATCGTTCCAAGCGCGTGGAAGACTCATACCCTTGGAAAGTGCTGCCACCTGTGCCCTGCCCTTCCCACTGGCCTCTGGGCTCTGCAACTGTGAGTCATAACAGCCTCCTGGTGACCCTAACTTCATTTCATGGCAGCTCTTATTCGGTCCCTCTTGGCATGCTCTGACGACACAGAATGCCAAGTCCCTATCCTTAGGCACTACTATCCCCGCTTAGCAAAACAGCCTGATGTCTTCAACCCTAGACTTCTGCCAAGAATGCAATCAACACAGTATTATGTCACTTTATATATAGTAGTGTTAAGCCCTCTAGAATGTTGTATTTGCAGGATAACCATGATTCTGAACTGACAGGCATCAAAGAGAGGTGTTGGGGCTGGAAGGGGAGGGTGATAAGTAACCTGACATTTGACTGTGTGGAGCAGCATAGCTTCAGGCTGTGATCTTTGGACACTGCCTGCATCTTGGGGTTACAGGCCACTGTGGATTCACAGGTGCTACCCCAGATCCACTACCTCTTGTGCTGGGGTGGGTGAGGGGGCCCCCCTGTGTTGTTATGCTCCCAGGTAACATGCACCCCACAGTGGGAGGATGCCTGTCCGAAAGCCGTGAATCTTTACATGATGTGAGGGGCAGGGGGCAGAAGACAGCATGAGACCAAGGGCTGAGGACTGAGCAGCAGCCAGCGGTGGGGCACGTGGAAGGCTGGAGAACAGGGAGCTTGGTGCGAGAGGAAAGGAAACCTCAGGACTCAGAGCCAGGGAAAGGTGGCTCTATTTACGATTCTATTAGTTCTTTGTGGGACTTCCTCTCTCTACAGGCATATTTCCGCCAGGGAGGACTAGACCAGGGCTTCCTGAATAGGAAAAGGAACAAATAATATACTCTCCTGGAAAGGCTTTAAAATCCTATCTCACCCTCTCCCCTGCCCCCAGCCAATGCTAAGTGGTCATATGCCTTGCACATCATGAAATTGTTGTGTGTGCGCGTGTGTGTACCAATCATGTATGTTTTAAAAAAAAATCTGTCTGAAGTCTGTTAATGCTGTAACATCTTGGTGCCTTTCAAACCTGGGGAGGGACTGCCCCTTCCAGGGCTAGCTAATTTCTAGAAACAGTGAACACCTTGCCTGCAAATATACCTTTCACATGGAAACTAACCAATCCAAAGCCCACACCCCACTACCTGCTTTGTGGACCTCTCACACCCAAGCCAATAAATCCCCCTCTTCCCTGAACCACCCTTATGCCCTAGATCATACCCAAATTATTCAAATTTATCTAATTTTGAGCCTGCCCAGCTGCTTACTGTGCCTTGCCTTTTCTTTCCTGCAAATCTCATATCATAGGGTTTGTCCATGCCAGCCCATCCCTCCTTCCACCTCCTGGCTGACCCAGTCTTCCCTACGTGGCCCCACGTGGCATGGAGAGTCCTCTTCTCCTGGGAGGTGAGAGGAGGAAGCTCTTCTGTCAAGACAGTTGACTTGGTGTCTGTCAACCTACTAACCCAGGCATCTCTTTAAGAGTAGGTAAAGAGCCTTTTCCTGGCTCTGAATCCTGAGGTTGCCTTTCCTCTCACACCAAGCTCCCATACAACACACAAGGTCATGGCCCTGATGACCCTGTGGCTCCTCCCTGCTGCTTAGCAAGAACATGAACTCCTGCATGTTAGCTGTAACCACTCTGGGGCGGCTCACCCTTGTGCACAGTGAGCAGGGGTGCGAGGGTGCTCTGGTGCCACACGGTGATGAGCAGCGTCCAGGGCAGCACGATGAGGACGATCGCAAGGATGTCCCGTCTCTTCGGCATCTCCAAGGCTGGCTGCGTCCACGGCTCCTCATTACCTGAGTGGTGGTAAGGTCAGAAGAGGGATGGCCACAGGGCGGTGGCAGCACAGGGGAGAAAAGAACAGGCATGGCCCGGGCTGACCAGGCATGGAGACAGCAGAGAAGCTGAATGTTGGCAAGCAGGTCTTACCAGCGCTCACAACCCACCCATTGCGGAAGCAGGTTTGGAGAGTCCCGCCTGACTGGAATCTAAGAAGGGGTCGCTGTTCAGGGGCAGGGTCAGGAGCCCTGGGAGGTGGACACCTGCAAGAGAGAGCAGAAGAGGATAGCCAGAGACCTGGGCATGGGGATGGACGCTTGCTGTATCCCCTCTCCAGATGGTTCTGGTGTCTTCTACTAAGGAGCACCCGTGGTCTCCTGGGCCAGCCAGCATCCCCCAGCCCACCCCTCACCACTAAAGCCCACTCTGTCCCCAGTTCTCTGGGGAACTGAAGCCTCATTAGGGTGAAATGTCACTCACAGGCAGGGCCCTATAGTGGAGACACAGGAGGAGCCCTCATTTTGGGCTATGGGTGCTTTGTCTCCTACAAACTCCTCCTTTCTTATCCAGCAAGTGACAGGGCCCAGTGTCCCATGACAGGAGGCTGGCTGAGTCTTGTGGGGGAAGTAGAGTGACATCATGTCACATGCCTCAGATCTAGCCCCCATCCCTCCACACACGGGGCTGCACAGGACTCCATGTTAGGCCACGTGTTGGCTGGCATGATCTTAGGCCATGATGAAGAGGGATGGGGACGCTAGGGCTTGGCTAGGGCTGCCAATAAGCCAGAGAAGAGTTCTGTGTTCCCAGAGACCCTTGCGGGAGCTTTCTCAGATCCTTGCTTTGGGTAAAGGTTCTAGTCCCAGAAGGGAGAGAATCCAGGGTAGAAGGCAAGCGTCATGCCAGCTCAGTGCACGGAGCGAGCCCAGGCACCCAGCATGCTCCTGCTCTCCCTCTTTTTCCTCCTGCAACCTCTTTGTCCTGCTCCCACTTTGGGCACCTCCCCATCTTCTGTCTGTCCACACAGGCTGTCTTTACCATAAAATTGTTCTGCAACACTACTGATGTCCAAAGGTGGCGCTGGACACTTCACATAGCCCTGCCCAGTGCAGTGCTCACAATGACCCTGTATGGTGGGCAGCACTGAGATCCCTGATACAGCTGGATTCAGCAAGGCCAGAGAGGGTGAGTAACTTGCCTGAGGAGCCAGAATCCAATCAGGGCCATCTACACTGTCATCAGGAGTGTGGGATGGGAGGTCCCCAAGCCCCCACAACCTGGACCAGGTGAAGGTAACCAAGGGGCACATGCAGGCCAAATGCTCTCTCTGGCCTGGACTAGTACCACGTCAGAGCCACTCTCCTCTGTGACAGCTGTCTCCGCTGCAGGGTCCCAGCACCTGCCTGGGGGCTGGAGCAGGAAAGAGGGGCAGGAAGGAAAGGATGGAGGCACAGGGGCAGGGGCCGAGCATTCTGAGGCCATCCAGTCTTTTTGTCAAAACATCTATGAGAGCAAAGGGAGAGGGAGAGAGGGAGAAAATCTCTAAAAATAAACTTAGCAATAAACCCGGTTGTGCATTAATTACTCTGGAAGCCATTATGGCTTGAAAACCTCATAACTTTAATGGAGGCTATTATAAGCATAGTAGCAAAATCGAGGAGCTAATTACCAGGCGGTTATTAAGCAGAACACAGAGCGCCCCCCCACCCCGGGGAGAGCCAGCTGGCCAGCAGGGGGCAGGGACGTGGGAATTGGTGTGGGCAGGGCCCTGCGAACACCCTGATCTGTAGCCAAGTCCAAGAGGGGCTGTAAGGATGACCAGTGTCAGTAGTGCCTGTCTGCAGCCTGCACCTGCCTGTGGGAGAGGCTTGGCCACACCCAAAGAGCCCAGGGACAAGACCCCAGGGGACAAGGGGGGTGGGGAGAAGGGGGTGCTTGAGGAAACGTGGGTGTGGGCAAGCAGCTGTGTGCAGCTGTGGATGAGCGGGGCCTAGGACTGCTGTGGTCACCACTGCTGCCCTGACACTTGGCATTTGGGTCTGTGACTGACCGCCCCATCACTGGCATCTCTTGTACTCAGCACACACCACCTACCCAGGAGAGCTCACTCCTGGGTAGGTGGTGTGTGCTGAGTACAAAACATCCGAGATTGTCTGTGCACACGTGTGTGACTGAGATTGGCTAAAACAAGCTGAGGAACCATTCAAGCCACTCCTCTCTTGAGGATAATAAAAGCTTTTTTACCCAATAAGATCAGGATAGTAGCTAACTGATTAGTCAAAAGAGTCCGTTAAGGTGAATAATCATTCTAAATGATAGATTCATGTTACTCACATTTCAACTTAAGGAACTCCAGAGAGCCAGTTGTTCAATAGATGATATTTCCCCACGATTGCATAATATTCAGTGATTTTCTCAGAATCCAAGCTACCCATTGCTGGCTGGCTCTCTGCACTGCTACCTTATCGATGAAGGGTCGGGAGGTCTGTGCTGACCTTTGACATCAGCCTCACCAGAGCACACTGCCTGCAAGCTCCATTTTTTTTTTTTTTTGTAGAGACAGAGTCTCACTTTGTTGCCCTCGGTAGAGTGCCATGGCATCACAGCTCACACCAACCTCCGCCACCCAAACAGGTGGGACCGCAGGAGCCCGCCACAACGCCCAGCTATTTTTTGTTGCAGTTTGGCCGGGGCCGGGCTTGAACCCGCCACCCTTGGTATATGGGGCCGGCGCCCCACCCATTGAGCCATAGGCACTGCCCCAATTTTGTTTTCTCTGGAGTGATTCAAGAAGTGAAGGAGCAATCTGATGAGTAGAGTACGCTTTAGAATTCTATGACTTTTACCCACCAATCTTTACCCAATCCAGAGAACTTTTACCACACACTTATTTCAACACACTATTTCAGCAGTCTGCATACTATTCCATGATGATGTTAGCAAGCTTGCTTGTCCTAAACAGGCCAGAAGCAAACATCACCAACTCTGGAGGCAAGTGCCCCAGCAATCTGAGGAGTGCCTGACATCACACAGGCCCTGGCCAGTGTTCCTGACCAGATGGAGAACATGAGGAAATTTGCTAAGTGGATTGAGGAGAGGCTGCATGAGAAAGCTTCTGCTGTTCATCCCCGGGAGCCTGTGTGCCCTAGAGAGAGGGAGGCGCAGACTTTGTCCCACAGATCCGCGGGAGCCCCTAATGGGATCAAGGGATTAGTATTGATTCCGCAGGCACGGCTCTGGAGAAGCTCCCAGCGGCTCAATCTATACCTCATTAACTTAGCCCCGACCCTCTAGCCCCCGGCACTGCTGTTTCCCAGACCCACCACAGCCCTGCTTGGGGGCAGGACACAGGCATGGACCTTGTGCACACATGACCCCTGGAACACACGGGGGTGTCCAGGGAGCTGCTCTGCTCAGGCTCCTGCTCCTCCTCTCCCCTTACCCCAGCTCTCCAACAACGGAGGGGACGGGGCCCTCTAACAGACTCTACTCCGAATCCTACCTGCACAGTTAAGATTCCTGTTCCTATACAGCCCAGTTCTCTGATCTTTACAGCAGCCCTGTGAGCCAGGCAGGGAGATCTCAGCCACATTTTGCACATGAAGGCTCAGAAAGGATGTGTAATTGGCCCAAGGTCACAACATCAGGTGCCGGCAGAGCTGCTCAAACTCAGGCCTTAGACCTTGGATCCAGCATGCCTCCCAAGCCCATACTGCTGCCCCTGCAGACCCAACACTTGCTTCCCCATCATCCTGGCCCACCCTTGAGCTCAACCACTGGGCACTTCTGTCCCAGGGCCATGGCTCTCTGGCCTTCCTGGGTCTCTCTGCACTGTCCATCTTGGTGGTCAGGCTGTGTGCCCCCAGATAGGGGCCCCCCTTAACCTGCTCTCATGGAGCAGCATGGAGCAGGAGAGGAAGGCCAAGCCCAGGATGTCCATGTGCTGCCTCGAGCCTGGCCCATGGCTGGTACACACTTGTGGACACTTCTGATAGGAAGGGCAGCATGGATTCCAGGTCTCATACCACCTTGTTCCCTTCTAATGGGAAAACCAAGCCAAGACTCAGGCAGAAGCGTCAGTTCAGTTCATACTTGGCATAAAGAATCCTTTAATGCCTTGGTTTTCCTCCAGCATCAGAAGTGTAATTCATTGATTTTTTTTGTAGGTAATCCTATTGTTTTTCTTTTTTGTTTTTTCAGAAATAGCCCTTGATTTAGTTTAGTACTTTGCAAGTGACAGTCCATTCTGGTTCACTGCAGGAATTTGAACAGAATAGGATATTGGCCCCAGCTGGCTTCACTAATTTCCCTGACTTATGTAGCTGTGGTCTCAGGCAAAAGTTCAGCCCCCCACCCCAGGGTTCCCACAGAAGGCCCTGAGAGCAAGAATCAGATGCTTCACTGTGGTGACACCAGGAGTTGCTGCTGTCTGCGGGGGCATGCTCAGATGGGGCACGTGTACACACAGGACCCAGTGCTTGGCTCTTCAGGACGAATGAGAGCGGGGGAGGGAGTGGGCAGTCAGGTAGATGGCAAGTTGGGGGACACAGGCCTGATGATGTACTGTGGGCATTTGGACAATGGCTGGCTGGGCTTCTGAAGGCCCCCCCTGGGAGAAGCCACCATGCAGCAGGTTATGGGGATCCTGGAGCCAGGCAGGGGCCGAGCAGCTGAGGGCCAATGTGGCCCATCTGCCGTACGTGGGGGACACTCTCAGGTGGTGAGTTGGAGGCCAGTCCCTGGTGCCTGGTGCCCTTGCCTTTGTGTAATCTGCCCCATGCCGTGGACGGCGCTGTGACGAGCTTCCAACCAACAGAACCTGGCAAAAGCAATGGGCCATCACACCCATGACTACGCGGTATTATGGGAGGGTCTGTCTGTTAGCAGACTGGCTCTAGATCTCTCGTTGCAAGCATGATGAAGCAGGTAGCCCTGTGAGAGAAACCCAGGTGGCCAGGTTCCCCAGGCAGCCCCCAGGAACAGAGACAACCCCAGCCAGCAGGCCACAGAAGGCTCAGCCCTCAGTCCTGCAGAGCAACAGATTCTGCCACAACCTGAGGGAGCCTGGCTGCAGAATCCTCTTCAGTCAACCCCCCAGATGACTGCCCAGCCAACACCTTGCAGCTTTGTGTGAGACCCTGCACTCCTGTGGTGCAGCAGAGAGCAAACGAGTGCTGTTCTAAGCTCTAAGTACGTGGCAATTTGTTGGACACCAATAGAAAATGAGTATACTTGGTTTGGGAGTAGTGATATTCCCCTCCAAAAGGTGGCCTGGTGTTTGGAATGGGCCTGGGGCAAGGAGGAATGATAGCAAGGAAGAAGGGCCATGGAGGTGGGGAGGTAGTGACTTCCAAGACCAAACCGCTCCCTAGCCCTGAGCTGGACTGCTGGGCTCTTTGTGGGAACTGCTCCCCAGTCTGACCAGCCCCAGAGATGGGCACAACCCTCAGTAAGTAGGTCCCCTACCATGCAGGAAGGGGCCAAGCAGCCTGGTGCCATTCCGCCACTGTCCTGGCATGGCCAGCACATTCCGGCTGAATGCCTTCCTCTCGCTCAGCCACGGAGCAGCACCCATCATAACAGGGGAGACCCGCCACAGACACAGCCTCTGGCCACTTCCCTCCCAGCCCTTTGCTCTCCCCTGCCCTGGAAGAGCAGTTTGGGCCCTAGAGTCCGACAGCCACGTCTTCCCTGCTACTTTTTCCTCCTCTGCGGGTGACTTTGGTGAGTTGACCTCTCTGGGCTTTGGCATTTCCATCTGTACAATGGGGATAAAAATAGTACTATCCCTCACTGGTTTGTTAGAATAGGGAAAAAAATCAGTGTAAATTGTCTGCATAGCCAGTAAAGTCTGGAAAGGGCCGTACTTGTCAGTCTTACAGCCTGGAAGGGGCCTGGGGGGGCCTGCTTGCCTTGCTTCCCTCTGACTGCCTCTAGCTGGACGCCTGGCTGCCGTAAGCCACAGACCCTGATAGCCTCAGGTCACCTGAAAGCAGCGGCCATGAGGAAGAGAGGGCTGGCATAGTCAGAAGAACAGCTCCTCGGCTCGAGGGCTCACCTGCGCCTTACCACACCCTGTGAGGACCCCAACAACTCCCCTTCATTTCTTTTGACCTCAGTTTCCCCATCTCTAGCATGGGGCTGCTATGCCCCTTTTGTTGTCTGTCTGGTACATCCCATCATGACCTTAAAATACAACACGTCTAAGATCAAACCACCATCCTTCTTCCCAGAGCAACCCGCCGCACGCCTCCTTTCTGTCATCGTCTCGGCGGCCAACACAGAAACCTCAGGCTCGTCCCTGCTCCCTTCCCCCAGCATCAGCTGGGCCTTAGCTCCTCTGTGACTGCCCCAGGCCTGGGCTCCATCCCTCGACACTGGTCCAGGTCAGATCTCTGCTTGCAACAGCCCCTGTGCAATCTCTCTGGCTCCTGCCTTTCCTCAAGTCAGAGTCTACCTACTGCCACTGCCACCACACTGACTCACTCATGCTCAGAATCCTTGGGTTCCTCTGCTCAGCCTGGCATGCAGGGCTTGCTAGCCTCGGCCACACCCCACACCTGCTCTCACTGCACCCCTTGTCAGTCTCTGCCCTGTACATGTGTACATTCCGGCAGGGCTCCCTTCCCGTCACCTTGCAGTGAAAGTGATGCCTCGTTCCCACCTACAGCCAGGGGCAGGGCCAGACCCACAGAGAGGTTTTTAAATTGAGTCAAGATGGCCAAAGAGCAAGCCAGGCCTGGCCCGTGCAGGCAGACTTCCACATCACTTCCTTCCAGCTGCCAACCCGCTTCCTCACCATGGCCTCTGAGCCCCACCTGCTCCTCTGTGTCAGGCCTGGGCTGTTCCCCGGCATGTGTAGGGATGTGTACTTGAGCCTGAGAGGCTGCCTCTGTGGAAGTCTAAGCATTAGTTCGGTCACCGTGCTCGACTCCCCTCTCACTCACCACCCTCTTGAAGCTATTGGTTTGGGAGATGTCAGTCTGGCAGAGGCGATGCAGACTCCTGCTACCCCGGCCTCCTGGATGTACGGTCTGGAATCTGACTCAGGAAAATGGCTGGAGTTGAGTGCTCCATTCTGACAGCTCATCCAGGCCATCCTAGCAAACCACAGAGCGCCCCCTCTGGGTGACTTCACAGGGCACACGCATGCGTGCACGTGTGTTCAAGGCCAGCACCCTATCTGAGGGCGTGCACGTGTGTTCAAGGTCATGTGTATGCATACCCTTGAATGTGGTGATTGCTTCTGAGCTCTGTTGGCAAGTCCCATGATTGGGTCCCTGCTCAAATAAAAGATTATCTCATGTGCCCTTGGCACCCAGCGGCCTCCAGTCCTGGAATATAGATGGGATGACGCAGAGGCCAGCTCGCTCTCTGCAGTGCTGAGGCTGAGGGGGCAGCCACTGCTAAAACCACTGATAACACACTGCCTCTTGCTGCGTAGTGCTTTGTGGCTTCCACAATGATTCCACACTGGCTATCTCATTTAATTATTAAACCCTCGTAACCCCAAAGCTTTGTTCTCGTTTTACAGATGAAGGAACAGAGGCACAGGGAGTTGAGGGAGTGTCCCAGGTGTCCTTGGTCCAATTAGGAAGCAGTGCAGCCACACCCCTACCCTTCTCTGGGCAGAGGTGGCCACACAGGGGCCCTGGCAATGCTCTGTCCCACCTCTCTGGGCCGAGGGATGCGGCTGGGCATCTCCAGGGCACTCTCCTTCCTGCCTGTGGGATTTTGCTAGTGGGGTGAAGCAGCGGGGCAGAGAGGGCTCAGCAAATTCTGCTACCAGACCAGCATCAGGGTTGGGTGGGGTGAGCCATGGAAGCTGCCGCCATCAACGAAACAGTGGCAGTAAGGGTGGCCTGACCCCATCCTCTGCCAGGCTGCTCAACAGTGGCAAAGAATAGTGCAGAACCAAGACAGACCGTGGTGCCTTGGAATTATGGACTCCGGAAGCTGGGAGGGGCATGGCCCTTACCTCTTCCCACCCTCTCTACAAGGGCAGCTCAGCAAGGCTGAGCCACAGCCTAGGGAGCGCTCTGGTTGGAATGAGAATCTCTCATGGTTGGCTGGCTGAGCCTGCCCATCAGCAGCATGGACAGTGGTGCAGGTCTTGGTGAACGGCTTGGCACCTGCTTGATCCTGGTTAAGACCCAGGGACCAGAATTGAGTGGGCTAGGTAACTAGGTGCATCTTGCCTTGGGACTGAGTGTGGAGGTGTGCATGGGCCAAGACAGCTGTGTAGGGCCTCTCACGACCCAGGCAAGACTGGAGTGTCCCAGAGGGAGGGTGTGGACAGGGGCAGTCTGTCCCTGGAATACCGTCCTTCCCACTTTCGTGTTTGCCAGGCTGCTCTGCCTCAGTTTCCCTCAGTGCTGGCGTCTGTGTGGTTCTGGGTAAGGGTTCTGGTGCGACGAGCTTTGTGCCTCTTGTGTTCCCTCTGCCCACTCTGAAGGCTCTCCTGGCCTCACCCCTCCCCAGGCCTGAGCATTCAAGGTGCTCAGGCCACCAGATGTCCGGCCCTGTATCATTTGACCCCTAGCCCTGAGACACGCTCTCCTTTGGGAGACACCAAGCTTTACTTACATCTGCATTCCTGACCCAACCGACCTGCATTCCAAGGTCCGAGCCTCGGGAAGCCTCCAGGGGAAGCTTGACCAATATCTCTGTGACACAGTTTCCTCTCCTGTAACTCTTACAGTGGCATTTAGGGGTCAAATGAGGGAATCTGTGGAAAACATGTAGTATAGGGCACAGAGGTAGCACTATGAATGTGAGAACACATAGAAAGGTGGTTATAACCACCACCATCATCATGCTTTAAAACTCAGCTGAGTCCAAGTGCTGGGATAGCAGGGGCAGCGGCCTTGGCTTCTTCTCTGTGGTCAGCACCTCCAGGCACTGGCAGCTTTTCTAGCAGATACCTCCCTCCCCAGGACAAGGCAGTGCTGGGGCTCGGAGTCCCTGGAAACCAGGCACGCTGGCATGCAGCAGTGTGACAGACAGGGTGGCCTTGGAGGGCAGGCAGCCACACGTGGAGTCTGGTGCTCTGCCCCTCACAGGCCTGGCACAGTCTACAAAGCACTTTCACCTGTATTTTCCTGTGACGGCCTCAGGATAGTTCCCTTAGGTGAGCACTGCTCTGTCACCCTGCCTTTTCATGTTGGTAAACTGAGGCTCAGGACTGAAAGGCTGTGCTACAGTGGACAGCAGGGTTGCCCTGGTGCTGACACTTACGGCTGCTGCTTCCCTCCCCAATCCATGCACAGGGTAGTCCTGTTCCCCTGCCCAGTATTCAGAGAAGGATCAGGGATTCCATTCCAGAAGGTCACATGTCCCCTCTTCTCTTGCCCGCAGAGCTGTCAGAGCACTGAGACTTGTCATCTAGGGTCCAGGGCCAGCTCACACTGGGCACCGTCACTTCCTATCCCTTCTCCCTGGATGTAGTCTTGGGCTCCTGGAAAACTTATCTCTCACCACCTCCCACCTCGGAGGCTCCACCACCTCCCTCTGTTCTGCCTACCTATCCCTAAGATCCCTTTCCTGGGACACCAGGCAGCCAGCCCACTGCCTGGGCGAGAAACAGTTAACAGACGGTGTTGGAGGGGCTTGCTGGGTGAGTGGGCACAGCCTGAGAACTCCCGAGAGCCAGTGTGGGCAGCATGTGCCCCCCAGCACAGCAGCTGTAGATGTGACAAATGGAGGGCCCCTAAATCTCAGTCCCTCCAACAGTAGATCATGCTGACACTATCTATAGGTTTCCCAGGCCATTTATTACACAGCGAGCAGCAGGCTACGGATCACCAACCAATCGTTCGCCCAGATGGATCCTGAACATTGCAAAGGCACATGCTTAAGGCAGGCTTGCCAAATACCTGAGGGGCTCTCCAGGGTCTCCTGTCTCCTAGGAGATTTCTCTCTCAGGGCCCTGGGAAGGCAGCAGGAAATGTGTCCTTTCCCTCAAGGTCCCTCCAGCCACTGAGGACCAGGCCAGGTACCTTCATCCCGGAGGTCTTTACCCATGAGGCTAGGCACCCGAGGATGCTCGGGCAGCACTGGGCAGAGGAAGGTGGCAATCAGGGGCTGGACCAGACCAAATGATAAAAGGGCTCTTCCCTTCTCTGCTCCCGTGTGCCCTGAGCTCAGGCATCCCTGAGCGGAGGGACAAGGGCAGAACACCCAGCACACTTTGCTCCGTGGCCTGGCATCAAAGAACCCGTCGACTGGATGAATGGATAGAGAAAATGCGGTACACACGTGCAATGGAGTATTATTCAGCCTTACAAAGGAAGGAAATTCTGACACATGCCAGCAAGGTTTCCCTGAGGATGAATCTCTAGGACATTATGCTAAGTGAGATAAGCCAGTCACAGAAGGGCGGATATTACAGGATTCCTCTTACTTGAGGTATCTAGAATAGTCAAATTCACAGACACAGAAAATAGAAGGGTGTTTTCCTGGGGCAGGGACGAAGGGAGAGTGGGAGTTCAATGGGTACAGAGTTTCCAACTAGTAAGAAGAAAAAGTTCTGCAGATCTATTTCACAGCAATGTGAATGTACTTAAACACTACCGAACTGTTCACTTGAAAATGGTTAAGATGGTACATTTTATGTGTGTGTGTTTTTTTTTTAATCACAATCTTTTTTTTTTTTTTTTTGTAGAGACAGAGTCTCACTTTATGGCCCTCGGTAGAGTGCCATGGCCTCACACAGCTCACGGCAACCTCCAACTCCTGGGCTTAAGCGATTCTCCTGCCTCAGCCTCCCAAGTAGCTGGGACTACAGGCGCTCGCCACAACGCCCAGCTATTTTTTGGTTGCAGTTCAGCCGGGGCCGGGTTTGAACCCTCCACCCTCGGTATATGGGGCCGGCGCCCTACCGACTGAGCCACAGGTGCCGCCCAATCACGATCTTTTTTTAAAAAAGAGCCTGCCATTCATCCAGAAGGTCAGTCTCAGCACTGTTAGTGAGGACTCAAGGGACTGGACTCTGAAGAAGGGGCTCAGAGAGCTCTGCCTGCCGTGGGGTGGGGTGGCACCTGTCTGTGGGCATAGGTGGCTGCTGTGTGTACCCTCAGGGGGCTGTCATTTGAGAGTGACCAGAGGTTCTGGAGAGCTGCTTGGAGGAGGGGCATATGCCCTCCCTTACTCATGGCAGCCTACGGGTCCTTCTCCCCCTGTTGGGCCTGGGGATCGGTAAGGCTGAGAGCAGCTGGGACACTTGTTCTGAGAGAGAGATTTATGTGTGGGAGAAGAAGTTCATATCGACAAGTGATGAGTTAGGAGAGTAATACTTCAGCTTAAGTTCAGAAGCTCTCTGACAGAGAAAGAAAATAACATGCCCAGAGGCTGTATGTCAACCCAAGCAGGCCGGCTGGCGGTCGGTCACGGTGCGGGCAGTGGCTGGTGGGTCCCGTGGCCACTGCGAGCTCAGCACTCTCTACCCCCCATGCAAGAAGGTCTGTGGATAGAGGGAAGGCCAGGGAGAGAGACCTGGAGATCCAGTGAGGGTAGGTGAGTCATGTAGGAGAACTGAGCATAAGTGTAAGCCCATAGCCCTGCTTCTGGGGCTGCCTTACTCCACCAACCCTCCTGGCAGGGTGCACAGCTCTAACACGTCTGAGAGTCAGGATGGTGGGGATGGGGCTGTGGCCGAGGATGCAATCCCTGGCTTTCCTTGGAGTTAGGAAGGTACCTCCCAGGGGACCCCAATCAGCTGTGGGGACCCACAGATCTTCAGGTCTGGGCTATGTAGGAGCCAGGCAGCCCAGAACCCAAGTCTAACCCTCTCGGGGCTGCTGAAAGCTCAGCCTGGTTATTTCCTGGCAAACCTTATTCCTTTGGTGAGAGCATGCATGGACACATGATAGCAGGTTAATGATTCACTGCCTTAATTAAAGTCTGTACGTATTTTTAATTTGTGCCTATGGCCTGAAAGATCTGACCTTCCCAAGGGCCCTGTCAGAGATAGTTTAGGTTAGTAGTTCTGGCCCCAGCTATCTCAGGAAGAAGAGAGAGGGCCTGTCTCTGCCTGGGTGAAGGCCCCCGTTCTGGGGGAGGTGGCTCCTGCCAGCCCTGCACATCTCTGTCTGCCAAGAGGACAGGCAACTAGCCAGAAAGGAAGTTGAGGGAGTGGGCACTAAATTGCTGTGTGGCCTCGGACAACAGTGGGGTTCTTCTGGGCCTCTGTTCCATCTCTATGAACAGAGGAGCATTGCCCAGAGTCACAGAGTCCTGGTTCTGGGAGGAGTCTCACAGGCCAGTTTGGGTCCCCTTTTGCCCTGGCTTTTTCCTGGGCCTTTTGTGGAGTTTCTTCAGGAGAGGAGTGGTGTGATTTCCCCAGGTGAGGTCCAGGCCCGTCCTGTGTTGGACGGGGAAAGGGAGCTGCTCTCGAGCCTGCCACACAGTGAGTTGCTGACACAGCTGCACTTGGGTTTCTGGTTGGCGCAGTCAGCTGACCCCAAGTCCTGAAGCCCAAGAGCCCGCTCCCGCTGCTTGCCTGGGGCACAGCCTCCTGGCTTTCTTGTCTCAAGACCACAAAGGGCAAGCCCAGGCCAGGGCCCCTTAGGTTCCTTCCACCACCCCTGGCCTATCCCATCCCGGTTGTGGCTGGCTGTTGTCTCTTCTGCTGTTTTTATTTTGAACATACTACATATGAGGGCTTAGCAGATGCTTTTTGGGGAGAGTGGTCCCTATAAAACAGAATTGTAGTACCGTACTCCCACTTTCAAAAACGCCAGCCCTCCGTCACTTGGCAGCCTTCATGTACGTCATCTTATCTATCTCACTAGTATTATCTGGCCACCTTCCCATCCCAGGTGAGGAAACTGAGGCTCAGGAAGAGTCAGAGAGGTGAGCAAGGTCAGGTGCTGATTGTGAACAGCCTGGCACGGGGGTAAGCTGTTCCATAAGCATTGAGGTGAATTGTTAAATAAATGAAGATTTTGATTTTCAAATGAAAAATAAAAAAGCACTGAACTATTGCAGCTGAGTGATTAGCATGATTAACTGTAATGACTCACTTCCTCCTCACCAATGTCCCATTATTACCCTCATTTTTGAAGTGAGAAATGTGAGGCACAGAGAGGTTAAGTAACGTCTCAGGGCCACATAGCCAGTAAGCAGCAGAGCGGGGATCTGAATCCAGCCAGCCTGGCTCTAGCAGCCATGCACTTAGCACTCTGCCAAACCATCTGTGCGGAGGCACATCTACAATAGCTCTGTCCACTAGAACTTTCCATGCTGCTGAAAATGTTCTGTGCCCAGGCTATCCAAGATGGTAGCCACCAGCCACATGTGGCTGAGGGAAGCACTTTAGATGTGGCTGGAGTGGCTGAGGAGTTGTTGAAGGTGGGGAGCCAGGCAGCCCCTTACACCCGGGGCTCTGATAGCCAAAGGAATAGCCAGAATCTAGTGCCTACAGAGAAACTCACGGCCTTAGAGGCCAGACTGCTCCCTTGCCATAGAATGAAGGAAGATGGGGAGAGGTGAAGGAGCAGAGCCTGCCGCACAGAGCCTGCCAGGGAGGACAGGCAGAGCCAGGTCTCCAGTCCACAATCCTCATTGCCTGCCTTCACATCTCTGTTCTCTCCTGTCCTCCGTTCCTCTTCCCTCTTCTGCATGTGAACAGATAACTGGTTCACATTCTGCCCATATAAGACGAGCGAGATTCTGCCCAGCTTCTGCACACTGAGCCCTGGAACCCACGGCCCCATGGGCAAGGTTAGTCCTCAAATCCAGTCACCTCTCGATCCAGACTTACACTCTCCACTTGTGGGCTTATCAGTGGCAAAGCCTTAATCCCCACCAGGCTCTTGGCGCTGGGGCTGCCTCCTGCCCTGCTGTCAGCTGGTGTGTGCGCAGGGAGTGCAGACTCATTTTAATATTGGCTGGAGCTAAACCTCATTAGAAAAGTAAATTTGCTGTAGCTGCAAGAAAAAAAAAAAAAGCAACCCACATAACCCTTCCAAAGCTAAATAGAAAACACTAATTTTGGATTATTTGATGTTATTTGATGCTTCATGCTTCCAGCACCTGGTGCAGGGACTGGAACACAGTAGGTGCTCAGTGAGTGTTGGTGCCAGTAGCTGAATTTGCAGGATCTCTGATTGCCCTGTCTCCTTTCAGCAGGGATTAGAAGAGGTCATAGATTTTTTTTTTTTGTAGAGACAGAGTTTCACTTCATTGCCCTCAGTAGAGTGCCGTGGCATCACACAGCTCAGCTCACAGCAACCTCCAACTCCTGGGCTTAGGCGATTCTCCTGCCTCAGCCTCCTGAGTAGCTGGGACTACAGGCGCCCGCCACAACGCCTGGCTATTTTTTTTTTTTTTTTGGTTGCAGTTCAGCCGGGGCCGGGTTTGAACCCGCCACCCTCGGCATATAGGGCCGGTGCCCTGCTCACTGAGCCACAGGTGCCGCCCAGAGGTCATGGATTTTAAGTTTTTTTAGTTTCATCAACTTTTCTTCTAGACAACCATTTGCTGATAAACTAGAATAATTCTATTTAACAATAATCAGACATGAAAATATTGTTGTTGGCAAAGACACTCAGAAAATCTGAGGGGTGCTAACTGAGGGGTTTCCTGGGTTCTTTGTGCCTGGATGAGGAATAGCCAGACCCAGCCCAGGCCGGGAGGTTAATCAGACAGGTGAGGGTAGGAGGTGGGACAGATTGCAGCAATCCCAGTGGGAATAGCTCCAGGGCTGGCCTGGCCAGACAATTGCTACTCTAAATTCTAGAGCCAGCTAGACCCTGGAAGAAAGGAGGGAAGGGTGTATAAAATAAATAAATTAAAATTCATCTAGCATTTCCTCTAAAAATCATCTGGTGGGATAAAGGTTCCCCAGTTCATAGACCTTCAGGAAACCATGGCTCCAAGGGTTCAGTTTTTCCCAAAGTCCACTAGCCTGGCCATCAGCCCCACTTCCATGTCCCCTTGTTGGTTTTCTGTAGGTCCCCAAAGGTCTTGCTGGGCAGCCTGGGGAGGATGTGCGTGAAGGAGGTATCTCTTTTCCTTCTCTTTAAATGCCAGGGTTCCCCAGAACCTGAATCTTTCCCCACCACACTGCATTCCAGGCCCAGGAGGGGTGGGGAAGGGGCCAGAGATGGCGAGAGTCCTCAGTTCTGTGAGGTAGGATGGTTGAGAGAAAGGGGTGCCCTGAAAATCCCTGCTCCTGACCTCCCAGGCTGCCCCTCTTTGCCTTTGGGGTCTCCTGCTGAAAGCCCCTGCATTCGTCACAGTCGCGTGAGAGAGCCTTCCTCAGGAGAATGTCCACCTATTCTATGGAGGGGCTCTTGTAGGCACAGATGACTGCTGACACGAGAATTGGGGGTGGTGGGAAGTAGGACCCTTGGCTCATGCCCCAACTCACTGCTCCGCACACCCTGACTGGTGCCTGTGTCTCTCGTCTCACTCTGCCTCCTTCTCTGCTGTCTGGGGCTCTCTCTGATTCCTTCTCTTCCTGAGTCCCTGCCTCTCCTCTCCTCCAGCTCTCAGAAGAGAGGAGCGCTCAGCCATCTCCTCCAGCCACACTTGACCACCATGCTCACCTCTCCGAGCCTGGGCTCCTGCTCAGCGCATCCTTCTTCACATCTCACACTTGCAAAGCTCCCAGCCTGCCTCACACCCTGTGCTCCACAACCAGGTAAAGTATACCTGATGTGGACGCCTCACCCCCCAGAAACTACTGTGGGAAAACCCAGGTCTCTCCAGAAGCCCAAACGGGAAACATCTTCCCCTGGAGCCTTTGGTCTCTTCCCTGGGCTCCAAACCTGTTCCTGGACCTGCCCCTGTCACCCTGGCCCAATTATTGACCTGCCCCATGCTTCCGGGGGAACAGTTAGTACCTGCTCACCCAGAAACGTTTGTGTACATATTCACCCAGGCACGAGGGAGCTTGTAGCCTGCCTGACTCTGGAGCTTTTCTCAAGCATCTAAGGATCAGGTGTAGCAAGAGAAAAAACAAGACGCTGACCCCAGTGCTGAATGAGGCACAAATACGTGAACTCCCTGTTCCATTAACCTCAACAAGCATTTTCACTTCCATCAAAAGGGGCAGAGGGAAAATGTCATGCAGTTCCAGAACCTTTGGGGATGATAGGCATAGACTAGGAGACTAGAAGTCTCCTTGAGGGACTCCTGGGAAAAGGGTCTTCGTTCCTTGAGCTTGATACTTGGTCCAACAGGGCCCGAAGTGGTCATTAATTAAGCAGGTTCTGGGAGAAACTGTCTCAATCTATGGCTGTTGGTGGAGGTAGCAAGATAGAAGGCACAGAAGACAAGTCTTAGAAAACCCTAGAACAACAGTCCTGTGCAGCTGCATGCCCCCACAGCCCTAGTAACTTATGAAGCTGCGTGCCTCCCATTTCCACACAAATGCCCAGTAGCCTCGCAGTGCTAGGCACCAGCACATCCCTGTCCCATCACTGTAAACAGTGCGTGCCACACACCCCAAGCTCAGGGGTGCACTGGGGACCCCACCCACACTGTTACCCATGCAGACAGAGCAACCCCCACCAGCGCTGGGCTAGTAACTGTCAGCAAAAGGCCCCTTTCAGAGTCTGCAATAGAAATGTCTGGAGTCCCTACAAGAAGCCACCCAGCAAGTGCATGGCTGAGACCAGGCCTCACCAGAGGGCAGAAAGGGGAAGGTGAAGGCGTCAAGAACCCCCTGTGTGCGTGAGGAGGGCCTGTTGGTCTCTTAGCTGCTGGCTTGGTAGGAGGTTTTCACCCCCCTTCCCTGGCACTGTCCGACCAGTGGCGTCTTTCTTTCTTCACTCCTGCCTCAACTCTCAGCTTCCTTTTTCCGAAGTTGTATATTCTGACTTCGGAGGGATCAGGACCTCAGGCCTGAGACAGGCGCAGGGAGGAGGATGGCAAACCTGTCATGCTGCCTTCCTCCTTGCTACAATGGAGATTCCACAGACCTTTGCAGCTCCGGGCCCCTCTGCATGCCCCGCAGAGCTGGGGTCCCCTGAAGTTAACTTAGTGCCCAGGAGCTGCAGGTCGAGTGGGGATGACTGTTGGGGACAAGAAGGGGCGGCATATGGTGTGGGGGAGGGGCACCAGAAACCACCTGATGAGGTGGCCGGGGACCACAGGCTAAACGCCCAGAGCCAATTACCAGAAGCTGCTAAGAACCAGTTTTTCCATTAACCCCATCCGAGGAGGGCGGCAGTGCCCAGGTTTTGTCCCGCAGCCTCTCGGCGGCAGGGCCCCCCAGCCCAACTCGGTTCTCGGCCCGGTTTCCAGCTGCCCCCACTTCGCGCACAGAGCGCACACACACACATACACACACACACACACACACACACACACACACACGAGCGCGCGCCCGGGAGGACATGGCGTGGGTACTGATGCGGACGCATAAAGGGGCTCTGTGCGCGGCGCGGAGCCCGCTGGGGGCGCGGGGCGCGGGGCGCGGGGAGCACTGACCTGCGACAACGAGTCCGGATCGTCCCCGGCGCGGTCCATAGCGGGCGGCGGTCCCTACAGCCCGGCCCCGGCGCCCCCAGGCTGCTGCCCCGGGCCACGCGCGCCGCCCTCCCCGGGTGCTCTCGGTCTTTGGGCCCCCGGGGGCCACTTCATAGCCGCCGGTCCGCGCGCCCGCCCGCCCGCAGCCCCGCCCGGCCCCGCCGACCCGGCCCGGTTCCTTCTGGGCGCAGCGAGGCGGCGGCCGAAGCCTGGGAGCGCGCGGGAGGGCGCGGGCAGGGAGGCGCGGGGAGGGGGCGGGGAGCCGGAGAGGGAGGCGGGGGGCGGGAGGGGGAGGAGGCGCGGGGGGCGGCCGGCGAGGCGCGGGGCGGCCGGGGCGCGCGGCCCGAGCCCAGCCGACCGGGCCCGCGCAGAGTCCCCTCGGCCGCTGGTGCGCCGGTGCCGCCGCGACTCTGACAGCGCTCCCGCCCCGCCCCCACCTCCGCTCCGCGCCCCCGCCCCCGCCCCCGAGCGAGCGCGAGCCGCCGGCGGGACCCGCACCGCTAATGGTCTGTACCAAGCGGGCGGGCTGCGGCGGGGGCGCGAGGAGGAGACCCCCCCCGGGAATTGGTGTCACCCCAGCCCCCCACCCCCGACGCACACCCTCCGGGGAGGAGGAGGCACCAGCTTCAGGCGCCGGACTAGGGGCTGCGGGCGGGGGCCGAGCGCTCCAGGCCTCTGCTCTGTGGAGTTAAAGCTCGCCCGGCCTTGCTGCACCCCCATTCCACCCCGCCTCCATCCTGGCTGTTCCTGGCGCCCAGCTTGGCAGCCTTTCTCAAAGGGTGATTGTTTCCGGGCTGGGCTGTTGGGGGGCGGTTCTCTGGGACTGAGAGGCATCGCTAGGGATCTGGTGGTGGTTGGGGGAGGGGGCGCGGATGCGGTTCCTTCCTTCTCTTTAGGCACCCCAGAGTGTAAGGTGGCTGGTGGGGCGGATGGTACCTTGCCAGCATACAAGGGTGTTCGTGTAGGGTGCGGGTAGGGGTCTTCAGGCGCGGGGCAATGGGGCGGCCCCACCTGTGTGCACCTCTGCGCTGCTGCCTTGTGGAAGGGCACGTGGCAACTGCTGTCAGCCCTCTCCCCTCTACCCCGCTGGTCTCGCTCCAGAGCAGTGCACCCGGCATTCCAAAGAGAAGGCTGGCAGACGGTGCGCTGGATGGAGAGCAGCCGGCTGTCCGAGAATTCCCCTGGCGCCTCTAGCCTGTATGTGCGGGTAGGCTGGGGATGTGGTCGGCAGCGGGTGTGTGTGTGTGTGTGTGTGTGTGTGTGTGTGTGTGTGTGCGCGCGCGCATGGATGTATGCCGGTACACATATACCGTGGCGTGGAGCCATCTGCGGAGATATTTCCAAATGCTCTTCTGTCAACTTGCCAGAGCCTTAGAAGCTATCCTTGGACTTATTTTAGAACTTTGTATCGTCCCTGCTGGTCTTCCTGGACACCTGTGGTGAGCGCCATGTCAGCTGTGTCCTCTTCACAGCCCCAGAAAGGCAGCTCCCGTAGCTGGCCAGAGGCTGTCTCGCAGGTCTGGGTCTGCCACCTCCTTCCCTGTGACCAGCGTTCACACAGTGACCAGCTCTGGACCGCTGCTACGGACGGACGGACTGCTGCATCAAAGTTATGCCACCCATATCATGAGCTGAGGCCGAGAATCACAGGCCTCCTCTTCGTGTCACTTTGTGTGTGTGGAGAACAGGGAGGCAGAGGCTCCAGAATCAGCCACCTTGCGGTGAGGAAGGGGGCCCACATTTGAAAATATAACTAATTATTCTCTCTCCTCCCTCTTGTATTCCTATGCTTAATAGCCCTCTTTGTCAGCAAGAAAGTTCCTCCAAATCTAACCTGAGTACCGCCTGCTGCAGTGCAGAATCAATTCTTCCTTTTTAAAATGAAGCACGAATCACAGCAAGCCCGCTCTGCTTTCTCCTGTTCCTATTGGAATAACCTTGCTCCTTTGGCCTAAGAGAAGCTTTCTTGACACCATGTTTTCCTTCTGATATTTTCTTTGCCTCCATACCCTGCTCCTCCTCTGACTCCACACCAGCTGGAGGGAAGGAAAGGCAGGTGTGGGAGCAGGATGGGGCCTTCCCAGAGAGACAGAGGAGGGGCCAGGGCATCCTGGATGGCAAATGCCTTTCTCCTGTGCTGAGCCAGCAAGTGCCAGTCCCAGGATCACTAAACAGTAAGGTAGAAATGACCTTGGAGACTGTCTGGTTTCACCCTCTCATGTTACCAATGGTGAAACTGAGACCTGCAGAGGGGATCACCGTGTGAGGGGTCAGACTCATTTCCAGGCTCTTCCCCCAGGACATGGCCCAGCTTTCATATGGTGAGCTCAGGGAAGATGGCCATGAGGAGGGCTGCATTTCAGGCCAGTTTTGAAGGCATCACTGAATGCATTGTCCAACGACATCTGTCTCAGCCAGTCTCCTCAATAAGCAGACAGGGGCTGGACTGTGGTCTCGTGTCCTGTCTGGTCCTGCCAGGCTGTGGCCTGTGAATGCTCCCCGCAGGTGTCTTCATGGGTGCTGCCTCTCAGCTCATGGGAGCTCAACCAGATGGGACAGGAGGAGTGACAAGCTTTACGTCCTCATTCTGGTGAGAACAATAATGATAATAAAACCCCTTTCCGGGGATCTGTCTTGCAATTTAGCCCCAGGCTCTGTTTACAGAATTTTTTAATATTAAGTTTTAGAGCCAACTTAAAACACTAATGTGAGATTAAAATTAGCATGATAAGGCTCAGTGAATAGACAACAGCCTGCCATGAGTTTCAGTGGGAAATTTTAGCAGCACCCTAAGTATATGGACATATGCAAATGCACAAACATCTATGTAGACACGTTTCGTCATGGAATCAAATATACACGCAAACACACCAGAATGAAGGCACACAAATATACGCTCATGTACCCCATGTGCACATATAAATGCACACCCACCTGCACCATGCAGACTCGTACGGATGCACACAAGTACCCCAGTACCAGTACGGAGACATCTCTGTCCCTTCCTATCCCTGTTCTTGGGCTTCCGATTTGGCTCCTGGTGATCTGTGCAGTCCCTTCCACATCTGGACTTGGTGCGTCCTAACAACTTGGCCCTTGTTCCAAACATCTGGAGCAACCTCTAGGTCTGAATGATTGATTTTTTTCCCTCCCCACAGCCTCCCTGGCTCCCCTGCCAGGAATGAGCCCCTCTTCTCAGAGGCTCCCAAAGCCTAGCACCAGAATGTTTAGTATGCAAAGCCAGGGTCTGTCCTCTGGGACAAGCCGTTATGTGTTTATTGTGTAGTTAAGCAGGACGGGAGCCCTGCCCCCGCTCTGCGACTGGCCCAGGTCCCACAATCAGAATCCCAGAAGAGTCCCATAAAACCATCATCTGCAATGCAAAACCCGCAGAACATCTGGGAGGGTCTGTAGGTTTTCTCCAAATCACCTGTGCCCTAATTTAATATGAATAACAATTAGTTTACTCTTATCAGGTAATTGTTCCCCTCGTGGGTTCTTTCTGCCTTGGCCTGTCTTTCAGCAGCAGTTTTGGTCTGCTCCAGACTCCTAATGATGCTTCCTTTTCACACCAGCCTTCCTACTCAGCTAACCAACCCGGACGGGTAACGCAGCTGAGCAGCTCGCTGCCCTCACCCTGGCAGTCTTAGCTGTCTAATCGCCAGGGCCTTCATTTCTAGGGGGCCATCCAGTTTTCCCCACTGGGAATCTACAATGGTGGTTTTGCTGATGTGCGCGCAAAGCTCTGAGGAGGAATGCTACACCACACGGGGCACATGCTCACCTGTCATTGCCCCGCAAGGCACCGCAGACACCACCAGCCGGGAGGGAGCGGGAGAAGGAAAAGCTGCCCTCCCCCTCAGCACCAAGGTGGCTCCCAGGGGACCCTGTCATGCCTTGCAGTGTCTGGCAGGCACATCTGAAATGCTCAGGCAGTGGCTCCCGGCTGGATACGTGTGAATGTGTTGTTTTGGGTGGTTGAGTTCATGGCCCAGACAGAGAAAGGGAAGGAGACCTTTGAACTCTTCCCCTTCATTAGGAGGCTTCAGTCCTTCCTTTGGCTCTTGGATACCCTGTTAAGGACCAAATGTCTCAATTCCCCCGTCCCCTCCCCTCCTCTCAGGCAGTGCCAACATCCTTCCTGACCCACATCAAAGGGGCTCACCCCTGTACCCTCTCAGATCTCTGCGTCCAGGGCAAAGGTACAGTGCATGGCATTGAAACATTTAAGGCATTCAATATTTGTTTTGCTTTGTTTTTCCTGTGGCTGAGTGAGGCATGAGAGGCTATGGCAGCAGAGCCCTACTGCTTGGGAGAGCATGTTTCTGGTCCTCTTTCAGAAGGGAAAATGACTCATGTGGTCCCTTGACCTCCAGGAACCACCTAATGGCTCCCTGGAACTCTCCCACCCATCCAGGCTCTCCAGCTCTCATTTCTTCCTGGCAGACCTCCTGACCGCAGACCTCTCCGGCAGTAAGCTACCTTCCACCGCAGCACTGCGTCCAGGCTCCCCTGGAGGAGCTTACCCGTGTCTTCTTGCCTTAATTTGTTCAACTAGTATTTGAGCTCCTTTTATATGCCAGACACCATCTTGGGCACCAGAGATATGCAGTGAACAACCACCGGGAAAGTTGACCTTGATTGGGCCTTTTATGCACATCAGATGATGTTCTGAGTCTTCTTGTGCATGAACTAATCTCATGACATAAGGTGTTATTTCTGTGGTACTGTGTATGAGAAGGTTGTATATAGTTTCCATTTTATAGGTCAGGAATCTAGGGTGTAGTATTTAGGTAATGTAATCAAGGTCACATGCTCAGTAAGTGACAAAGCTGGCATTCAGTGCAGGCAATCTAGTTTCAGGACTCATGGTCTTCATCATGACGGGCTTGTGTGCCCGTGGGTCCGTAGACAAACACACACACAGAACAAACACAGGTGTGGGTGAGATGTAGGAAGGAAGGGAAGAGGGGCCACAGCTACGGAGAATCCTGGGAAGGCGGGATTAGGGAAAGGAAGCCTCTTCGGAGAGGCCACATTTGAGCTGGGACCTGCAGGAGGAGAGGGGCTAGCCGCATGCAGGGCTGGGGGTGTGGGGGCCCAGACCAGAGGAACAGCACTAGGCGAGGCTGGGTGTCAGCACGAGGCTGGGTGCATGTGAGGAACGGCAGAAGCACAGCAGTTGAGCTGGAGTGTGGTGAGTGAAGAGACAACCATGAGAAAGGCAAGGACATTGTCTCTTCGGAGATTGAGGGTTTGTGTGCCTGACTGATCTGTGCTAGTGTCTTCCAGAGAGTAGCTGTTCGATAAATATGATGGATGTAGTTGTTTAATTTCCTGCCTAAATGCCCCATTCACCCAGGGTGATGGGCAAACATCTCAGACCTTTGGGTGTTAGTAGAGCTTCAGCAGAAGTGACGCCTCACTTTTGCTTTCAGGATTTGGAAGACAGAAAGAAGGTGCTAGGAGCCCTTCCTCATGGGTTCTTTGATTTCACTCATTCATTCTTTTTATTCATCCCAATCTCGGAGAGCCTGCTCTGGCTGGCAACTTTGCTGGGGGCTGAAAATATGGAAATGGAGGACCAGCTCCTTCCTGTAGTCTGGAGGGTCATGAGCGGGGGCAGATGGATACCTGGGCAAAACCTGGGTGGGAGAGGTGGGCAGCAGCCTTCACATTCTTTTTGTTAACCACCCAAGGGGCTGGAGGTACAATGACCTTTTTTTTTTGGGTGGGAGGAAAGAAAAAGAAGACAGCAGCAAGAGCTTCAGACTTACAACCGTGGCTTTTTATTAGGCACCTTTGGAAAGAAAAGTTTTGTACTAAAAAGTTTGAGAAACATAACAGTATCAGAAACAGATCTGTCCTCTCTTTCAAGAATGCTCAGGTCTGTGACTTCCTTTTTTTCCCCCACTGGAGCCAAGAGGGTGGTAGAAATTGAAAGGGGGATTCTCACAGATTTTGGTCATTGATGTTTGTCCAGCCTGCACAGTGGCCTGAACTTTGCATTAGCCAGGATAGGACACAAGAGAACTCGCAGTAAATACTTCCTGACAGGCCTGCTGATCATGGGAAGCCGGCAGAACTGAAGAACATCTCCCTGTTGGGTTTATGAGCCAAGCAAGAGTCTGTCAGGATTTCTGGGAAGTGAGAAAGAAGAAATATGAACTCATGAATTTAGAAAGCAGGCTGAATGTTAGGCACGGAGCTTTTCCTTCATAAGACGTTGAGAACACATGGTGGAGCAAGGCCATGTAGAGGTCTGGACACTGCTCTTCAAAACATGAAGTTGGGATGGGCGGAGGGAGGGTAATTGGTGGGATTACACCTACGGTGCATCTTACAAGGGTACATGTGAAACTTACTAAATGTAGAATATAAATGTCTTAACACAATAACTAAGAAAATGCCAGGATGGCTATGTTAACCAGTGTGATGAAAATATGTCAAATGGTCTATAAAACCAGTGTATGGTGCTCCATGATTGCACTAATGTACACAGCTATGATTTAATAAAAAATAAAAATGAAAAAATAAAACAAGCATACAAATTGGAAAAAAAAGTACAAAAAAACAAAAAACATGATGTTGGCCCTCCAGAGATTCTGTAGTTTGAAGTCTTGGGCCTCCTGCCCAGGTAATTAACTCCCAAGCCTCTACATCTGTACCCATGCCTGGGATAGGGAAGACCGCATTTTTATCTGATGACTTCTTCCTGGCTGAAAGCACTCAGAGTCTCTGCAGGGGAGCTGCGGATCTGTCCTCACACAGCCTGGTGATGCATTAAGGGTCTGGAGAGTTAGGGAGAGCTTTAATAGAACCCCCCTGTTTGAGCACACATCTGACAGTTCTAATTCTCCAGTTCTGTTTTCTGCAAACGGATGGTCATTTTGGGCTTTCTGGTCTGTAATCCCTCATTCAGCAAAGCAAACACCCTAAATCCTCAATAATGTAGGTTTCACAGACTTGTATATACATATCTATGTTTCAGCACCGAGGCCAGCGCCACTCACGGGCAGCATATGTTCTTGCATCTGGACCTAAGTAGTGTCAGGACTCTGGAAGCCTAGCCTGGGCTTGGCAGGATGTCATCACGTCATGGGGGCCAGGCTGACAGCCATGCCGAGCCCTGTCTCCAGACCCTGTAGTTGTGTGTCTTTGAAAAAGACAGGGCCTTTAAACAAGTGACAGACAGCTAAGGCATACGAGTGGAAACAGGGTACTCTTCAGGCGAGGATCAGAGGTGGTTAGGAGGGCTCATATTCCTACAGGGGACTGGGCTAGATCACAGCAGCGAGTCCATTTTATTTTGGGTGCTGATTTCAGTAAAGTGGTTGTGGATGCGTGAGGTGGTGCAGTGTGCTGTAGGTACATCTTTGGGGAGCAGGGCAGAGAGGCACAGCTCATTAGAGATGTCTCCTTTGAGTGGGTGGCAGGGTATACAGGGTGCCCATATAGTTGTATATTTTAAAGCGCACATGAACTTCATGGACACCTGTATATTAGAGAGGGAAAGAGAGTGCCATTTCTGATAACTAGGTGATAGCTAAGATTTCTTTAACTTCTAAAATAGTATGTCTTTAAAAATCAATGTTTCTCTGTATTCTGTTTGAGATCTTTTCTTTTCTTTTTGTTTACTCATTTAACCATTTATTGAGTGCCTGCTGGATGTTTGCTACTTGGCAGTGCATTTTACTTCCCTCAAGGAGCTTACAGTCTAAAAGGGAAAGGAGACAACTCAAGAGACACAATGTAGGGGGTGGGACGGATTGTACTCCAAGATTGTACTCTGTGGGACAGATGGCCTAGTCATGGTACAGACCAGGTATGTGGAGTCCTGGCCCCATGGATTCGCCAAATCAGGCCACGGTTGCCTCTATGTGATGGTATTCCCACTGGCAGGCTTTGAAAGTGGGATTTCCAAGAGTCAGTTCCAATATGCAGAAAAGAAACCTCAAGATCTGGGTTTCTTATCAACCTTTGTAAGACTTTGTCAAGTGAGATTTGTGTATTGATGCAGCTAAGGGGGTCACAAAGCCCTTTCCTAGGCTTTGCCTTGCCGTGACCATCCACAGACCACCTAGAAGAAGTCCATGTTGCTCTACAGAAACTCTGAGCAGATCCCAAGAGTGAAATCACCTTTAGAGCCCTTTAGAACAAAATACTGTTTTGACAGGGGACTGGAATGTCCACATTCTAGGCTAAGGATTAGGGGACGAAGAAAGTGTCCTGACAATGTGAGCCCTAGAGGAGACTACTGGAGATGCTTCTAGAAACACAGCATGGGTGATTGTAGGTAGCCCTAGGACAAGCCATTTGTAGTTGACTATTCTTTTTGTTCCCTGGTAAACCACTGATATCACGTGAGTCTCAGCAGGTTGACTTGCAATAAACCAGGCTTGAGAAACCTTAAACAATGGGGAAAGTAGACAGGCTAATTTTACAGCTGTCCACACAGAGACCCAGAGAGGAAAGAAAGCTGCTCAGGCCATGCTGCACAGCCTAGCCCTCCTCATCCTCTGATCCCAGCAGGCCTGGACAGCCTGGATGTAACAGGGTCAGGGGCCCCCTGAGGCTGGACGTCCAAACCTTACCCATTCATCCCAGTGGTGAGCAGTGAATCTCTCTGCCTCTCTTAAAAATCTCACAATTAAACAGGCAGAGAAATGTATTTCATAAAATATGCATATTGTTTGCTTCCTATAAAAGCGTTTTAATCTCTCTTAGCTCATAGCCAAGATGAGCAATGAGAGGAACAATCTTTTACTGCATGTTTCAATCAGTCACCAGCCAGTGGTATCTTCCAGGGTGAATGCCTGTCATTGTTATCACCATCATTTCAACAATTTGTGGTCATTGTCTAATTGCACTTGAGTTTTGTGGAAGTTCAGAGTGTGTGTTGTATTATTCATTGAGTCCACTCTTTCACCTATCACAATGTTTAGGACATGACCGATGCTTACTGAATAGCAGATATTGGAAGGGTTTAATAAAAATTACTGAATAAATGAATGAAGCTTCCCATAAATTATGTTCTTTGTTTTTTTGATAAGTATTGCTCTGTGAGATGGGCTAGGGCAGGTGTCATCACCACCCAATTACAAGTAAGGAGACTGAGGCACAGACAGGAACATGGTCTTCAGAGGGGCCCTGTGTTTTGATCTGACCTCATAGAGATGCACCGTCCTGTGCTGGTCAAGTTTTTTTCCAGGAGCAGAATCTGACCAGTATTCTCCCTTCCCCTCCCTCTGGTCCTGGCCTGGGTGCCTTCCGTGGGGCTGGATGCAGCCCTTCATCCATTCAGCTCCTGTGCTCCATCACTCTAGCCGCACTCCCATGGATAAAGGCTCTTTGTCAGCACTAGAGTCCGAGGAGCAAATTCTTCGTTATTGCATGGAGCTGACATGCAAGAACAATTGGACTAAATTGATTGTATTTTCCAAATCATCACCCAGCTTCTAATTCTATCTGCAAGATGGACTAATTTGGATGAGAATTAGCTTTTAAATTGAGGATCCAGGTCCTTGACCAGGAAGGGAAAAGTGGGCCTGTGTAATCCAGCGGGGACGGAGGTTTTTAGGCCTGCCATAGGCCCAGTAGCCTTCCCAGAAATGGTCTCCGGGTGAGTAGGAGATAAAGAAACCCCCTGCTGGCCCCCTGCCGTGCTCCTCTGCTTTACCCTGCCCCCTCCCACCATCACCTCCATGCTTGGTAACGGTGATGTGATCTCAAGACCAGTGAAGTAGAGTAGTATTCTGGCTCCTCTGCTACCCTGTTTGAAATCAAGGCAATGGGCAGAGGTAGAATTAAAAACCTTCTAGCTCAGAGTTTGAAGGGCACCCACAGGCTGTCACATCCACACTCCTGCAGAGCTCCGTTCTCCTGCACAGCTTCCCCGAGAAATGTCTGTTTTATTTATGGTTGAGCCCAATGGCAGAGCCCCTACTGCCTTCTGGAAATCCCATTCTAGCTTTGTTCTGTTCTCTTGAGTAAAAAGTTCTTTATATTGAAACTGGAACCTGTCTTCCTTTGACTCTTTGGGCCATGTCCCTGTGGGCAGTGACTCTCAATCTCTAACTAAGGAACCTTGTGATTTTATCTGGAGTTGGATTCACGTGTGGATTCTGATTCAGTAGGCCCATTTCTAGAAAGTGTTAAGGTGATGCTGACGCCGCTGGCCTGCAAAGCTCATGTGCAGTCCCTGCTCTAGGGTATGAGACGGGTCTCAGTCTGAAGGCAGTGATAATGTCCATCTTTTGATTTCACCAAGGTAAAAGTCCTATATTCCATTAAATTCATAATAAGCAAGTTTTATACGTTCATAGAATGTCAAGTCTAGATGAGATCATCTTCTCCAAAAGGGATTTGTCTCTAATTTTACTCATTTTACAGAATAGGAAACTGAGACCCAGGAAGGTCCAGAGAGATGCCTGAGGTCATAAACCTGGCAGAGTGGGGAACAGATTTAGACAGATAGAATTCAGGTTTGCTGAGCTAGGATCTTTACCTGTGGTCCCTCAGCTCAGTGGGAGCAGGAGCAAAGAGGGGTGGGCCTCTCAGTCACACTCCCAGGGTGGTGAAGAGCGAGGTAGCAGCCGCCAGGAAAAGGGGGGTGGAGCCAGACAGATGGAGAGGAGAGGAGAGGGAGGTGGGGAAACACCCAGGGAGAGTGAGTCAGGGAAGAGGCAAGGCTCCCAGCAACTCACTCACGTTGAATGGGGAGAGTTAAACGGGGGTGGAGAGAGGAAGGGAGGAATCAGCCCTCTTGACATGGGTCTGAGGCACGTGTCTGTCCCTCCTGTCCCTGCAGTCCTCAGCCCTTGCCCCTGGATGGTACTTGGCCTTCCGCGCAGTACTCCTTGTTAACTTGTATGCTTTCCCACCTGGATACAATAAGCATCTCGAAGGCAGAGGGCATGATTTGTTCACCATTATTTCCCAAGGACCTAACCCAGGGCCTGGCATACAGTAGGTACTTAATACGTATTTGTTGAATGCCTGAATTCCTGAATCAATAATTAGAAGTAGAAAGTTAAAATTCAGAACTGTACAGAATAATAAGAAAATCTGATGACTGTGGACCCAGCAAATATCTTGATAGAAAAATGTGGGACTTGGACCTGGGATAATCAAGAAGACGTGGGGGTTTGGAGTGTGTTTGGTGAGAGAAGCTGAGGACTCGAGGATAACCCCAAGGTTTGGGCATTGGAAAAGGAGCAGAATCGTGGGAAGGAGAATCAGATTTCTTAGGAAAACCTGAGTTCTGTTTTGGATGAATATTAGATATTTGGGGGAAGATTCTAAGTAACAGTTGGATGTGAGTAATCTCCCTGGACCCAGAGAAACTTCTGGAGGCTGTGGGGTTGGGCGTCATACCTCCTTGCCTCTGCAGCTGAGAGGATGTTGCCCCTGCTGCCACAGGGTGAAGAGGGGGGCTGGTGGCTGACCACCAGGACCACAGCTATCTGGTTGACATTGTTCACAGAAACTCCGCAGCCTGCCAAGACCAGAGATGTTGGCATGGATGTGGAGAAAAGGGAACACTTCTACACTGCTGGTGGGAATGCAAATTAATACATTCCTTTTGGAAAGATGTTTGGAGAACACTTAGAGATCTAAAAATAGACCTGCCATTCATTCCTATAATTCCTCTACTAGGTATATACCCAGAAGACCAAAAATCACATCGTAACAAAGATATTTGTACCAGAACGTTTATTGCAGCCCAATTCATAATTGCTAAGTCATGGAAAAAGCCCAAGTGCCCATCAATCCACGAATGGATTAATAAATTGTGGTATATGTACACCATGGAATATTATGCAGCCTTAAAGAAAGATGGAGACTTTACCTCTTTCATGTTTACATGGATGGAGCTGGAACATATTCTTCTTAGTAAAGTATCTCAAGAATGGAAGAAAAAGTATCCAATGTGCTCAGCCCTACCATGAAACTAATTTATGGCTTTCATATGAAAGCTATGACCCAGTTATAACCTAAGAATAGGGGGAAGGGGGAAAGGGAGGAGAGGGAGGGGAGGGAGGTGGGAGGATGGGCGGAGGGAGGGTGATTGGTTTACACCTACGGTGCATCTTACAAGAGTACATGTGAAACTTAGTAAATGTAGAATATAAATGTCTTAACACAATAACGAAGAAAAAGCCAGGAAGGCTATGTTAACCAGGGTGATGAAAATGTGTCAAATGGTCTATAAAACCAGTGTATGGTGCCCCATGATCGCATTAATGTACACAGCTATGATTTAATAAAAAAGAAAGAAAGAAACTTCGCAGCCTGCCAGGATCCACAGGCAAATAGGAAGGAAAATCACCAGAAAACCAGAGTGGGGGACACTACTCACAGACACAGAGAAAACATCCTAACTATGGCAACTGCAAAACTAGAACACCCAGGGAGATTACAACACAGCACCACAAATACTTCCTGGAGCTAGAAGTCCTGTTTTGCAAGTTGAAAAATTTGGTAGCCGAATTAAAGGAGATGGCAACTCTCAAGAAATAAATTAACGACATGGAAGATCAAGTGGAAGAAATATCTCAAGAAGGCAGCAAAAAATGAAGCGTTGGAAATTGTGAGGAGAAATAAGATAGTCAGGAGACAGATTTTGGCAACTTCGCGTGTAAATAGTAGGAGTTTCAGAAGGAGAAAAGGGAACGGGCGGCAGCAAGAAATAAAGAAATAATACAGATTTTTTTTTTTTTTAGGTTTGCTAAATACTTAAGTTTGGAGATTGAAAAAGCGTATGGAGCTGTAGGTGAGACTGACAAAAATGTCCCACTGGGAAGTATATTGGAAGAAACATGCAAAAAGCGTGTCTTTATCTTTACCACATCTCCCTCTATCCCAGAGACATGTGAATCTTTATCCCAGCACATTGATACCTTTAATACCTGCGCTGAGAGGGGCTTTGGGGGAGGCTCAACAGGTCTCATCATTAGGGTGAGGGGGTGATGGCAGAGACTTCGTGCTCCAGAACACGTCCCTGCTGTGAGTGGCTGGACGCGGGCTTGATGCCCACAGCTCAGATGCACATCTCAGGAGTAGGTGGGCTGGGAGGTTTCAAGTCTAAGCTTGGGGGACTGAGCGAAATAGGCATAAGGCAGACACCTGGGTCCTGTTTAGCCAGAGTGCACACACGCTTTTAGGTGCATAGGTGTCAGTGGCCTCGAGTGGCCTAGTAACAGATCACGGTGCTGCGGGCCAGGCGTGGTCAACATGCCGTGATTCTGCATCAGTGGCCTCTCGGGATTAATGTATTAAGACAAAGACATCACAGCATCAGCTTGCGTCTTCCCTGATACTAAGGTACCAGGCTGAGCTCTTCACAACAAAACTCATGGGGACCACAACAAATTCATCAAACAGAACAGGCCTCTATCAAATGTGCTCGCAGTGCTTTGGACACCCTGAGAGCGATAACAGACCAGCTGAGGTCTGTATGTTCCTGCAGCCCCACATGGTTACAAGTGGAGCAGTGGTCTGGGCTGCAAGTGTGCAGGACGTTGGAGTTACATGTGCAGTGAAAGGATCATGTGGTTGGGGCATTTAGAGATGTCGCTGCAGTCTCTCCACTGGGAAGACTTGAGTCTTCAAAAGGGGGGGCTCCTGTTGTGCTCTTTGCTGTGCTGAGAGCGTGAGAGCAGGTGGGGTGAGTAGAGGAATAGCGCTGTGCACTGGTACATGACTTGGCCTTGTGACATAGATTTGGGGAACTCAGAGAGGTTGTCTGCTCTGTCCCTTCCTCTACCTTTCTGAGCTCATGTTCTCAGAATAACAGTCATATCAGCTAATGTATACATCATCCTATAGTCTTTAGAAATCACTTTCAGATACATTACCTTGTCACATCCTTGCACTGGGTGGAGATTACTGTGTACCCATTTTACAGATAGGATAATTGAGAACCAAGGGTCTTTTCTTAAGGAAGAAAATAAGAAACTGGGAGAAATAATTGGCCCCAATTCTTTACCCTCCTTTGACTCCGAGCCTGTGTGTGTCATCTTCTTTGGACACTGAGTGTGTGGGAGTGACATCTGGCCTCAGGAGGCTGTGTGTTTCCATGTTGGCTCCTTCAATCTTTGCCACATCTGTGGGAAGAGTTGTCCTGCCCTCAGCCAGGCCCCCGGGGATGAGTGGATGGGGAACAGATCCCCAACCTCCCCCAGCACTTTTAGGCCTGTGGCTTGAACTCGAGCTCTGTCTGTTGAGCTGCTCATCTGGGAGAAGAGAGAGCTATTGTTTCATGCTGCTGAGATTTTGTGTGTTTTTGTTCTGTGGAATTATTATAGTAAGAGCTAAGTGATGCTCTCAGAGACAACATGCCACTGAATATTTCAAATTTTGGGTGCAAAAGAATCACCTGCAATTCCTGTTAAAACACAGACTGATAGAACCCCAGGAGATTCTAACCTACCAAGTCTGGGGAGGGCCCAGGGATCCCAATTTTAAGTTGGTATTTCATGGTTCTGTAAGAGGTTGTTGCGTACTGCACATTGGGTGGGAAAAGCTGTGGCATTTGTCTCTCATTCACCTATGGCTGGGGGTGGTGGTGGAGTATGGTGCATTTTCAAGCCCGGGGTGTTTGGCTTTCAGGGTCCAAGTATTTCCCCCACATCTCAGCTACAACAGGTGGAGTGCGAGTTGGTGGGGGCCTCGTCTTCGTGCTGGGGGTGATGTCTTTCTAATCTCGCAAATTGTTCCGGGAACTTGCCTGCTGCTATTCCTGAGCTGCTCACAGCTGCATTTCCTTGAAGAGCACAGCCCCTCCCTACACACGCAGGCACAAGTGCGCACACGCACACACACACACACACACACTCACACATATGCAGGATGGCGCTTTTCTTTCTGCAAAGATCAAATTGGCCTCCTTGTTGTCAGCTCAAAGCAGCTGTTTATTTGTTGTTTCTGTGTTTTCAACTGTTGTGATGAGGCTTGCTTCCTTCTTCTTTAACTGAATTACGTGTCATTTAGCTCCTCAGCGCAGGCTGCAGATTGGGCTGGAGCCTTCTTCATGCGGGGCTTCAGATTCCTCCTGTCCTACAGTCCAATTAGACCAGCACAGCCATTGGGTACTTGTGCCTGGAGCTCCCCTCACGGGAAAAAGCCAGAAGCCTAAGGTGTTCCTCTGGCTCAGCCAGGGAGTGCAGGGAGTGCAGTTCTTAACTGAGGACCTGGCTGGCAGCCCGGGTTGCCGACAGGAGCACATTCCCACACTTGTTCTCAGGCCCACATTCTGTGGGTCTTCAGGAACTCAAAAGCCCAGACGCCTTAGTGTGTGGGTCCACTGGCAGCATTCTGTTGGGCCATATTGGTTGAGTATGTGGGAAAGCGAATAGGAACAAGATTGCAAGAGAGACTGCAAAGATGTGGAGATGGTTGGCGGCAGCGCCGTGAACCAAATGCTTTCAGAACCTTTCTTTAACTCTTGGTACCCAAGTTCCATCAACACTGACCCGGAGGGGCAGAGAAGCTTGCCATCGGCCCTGAGGTCCTTTCATTTCCTGGAGTGAGCGCTGGTGTTCATGCCTGCCTTTTAGTCAAGTTCTGCCCCTCAGACCAGCTGTTGGGTGCAGAGAAATCAATATTGCTTTTATAAGTGATTGGCTTGCTGTGTGACTAATGGCAATCACTTGCCCTCTCTGAGCTGGAGTCTTTTAAAGTCTGAAATGAGGTAGCTGGGGTGGGTAATCTAGTTCTAAGATTCTTGCTAACTCTGTAATTTGCGTGCATGTATCTAAACTTAGCTACTTCTTAGTAATTCAGCAGTGAATTGTCGATTTAGAATCACTGTGATAAGAACCCTGATCCTAAGGTAGATGAGACATGGTGACAGATTCAAAGGGAACTGGGCGGACTCTGGACCTGAGGCCTGTAAGGGCTGAGGTTTACTTGGCGGCAAGCTCACCTGGGAATGCTGGGGGTCCAAAGGGCTGGGAATTGCAGGGCAGCCATCAGGGGAGGTTTTAGCAGAAGGGATGCCAGTCAGACAGATCACAAAGGCTGTGGAAAGTTGGGGTAGGCTAAAGGTCAGCCTGGCAGGCAGCTGATGCAGGAAGATCTGGCAGCCGCAAAACAGGGCCTTGCTGTATGGGCTGAAGTTGACTCCTCTGGGGAAGGGTTTTAGTAAATGCAGAGAGGTGGGAGGGAAGAGGGATTCCACCCTCAAGGAGGGAAAGTGCCAAATGGGGAACGGAGACTGGGCCTCACCTGGGAGGAGGAGGTGAGAGTTGCTGCTGGTACACGCCTTGGGGCCCGCAGCTCCCCACATGCTGGTCACCTACCCTCCTAAGCACGGTTAGCTATGGGGACCTCGTGCTCTCCATGACAAGGACTGGGCACCTTCCCCTGCTGGGTGTTTGGCAGCCTGGGAGCCCTTCATATCTCGCCCTGGGCTCCCTGGCGCCCTGCATATCTGAGGAACAGTGAAGTGTCTGCTAGGAGCCTGGAACCCAGAGGCACGACTCGCTCCTCCAGAGCCCCTCCCAAGTAAATTGCAGCTCCTCACAGCAGGATTGGCTGGAAGATGACAGGCGTTCTTTTCGTAATTAACACCTAAACAGAATTCTGCACTAAGGGATGTTACTTCTTTTTTTTTTTTTTTTTTTTGTAGAGACAGAGTTTTCACTTTATTGCCCTCAGTAGAGTGCCGTGGCGTCACACGGCTCACAGAAACCTCCAACTCCTGGGCTTAGGCAATTCTCCTGCCTCAGCCTCCCGAGCAGCTGGGACTACAGGCGCCCGCCACAACGCCCGGCTATTTTTTGGTTGCAGTTTGGCCGGGGCTGGGTTTGAACCTGCCACCCTCGGCATATGGGGCCAGCGCCCTTCTTAGAAGCAGGAAGCCAGTGTTCTCTTCTCCTGGGAGGGAAGGATGGAAGTCTATGTCCAGGGCAGGGATCCTGTGTGGCCCCTGACTCCCCTGGGTGGGTCTTGGTCCACTCCGTGTGCTTAGTACAACCTCCTAGGGACGTCCTGCACTGCATCGAACTGATGTCTAGCCAACCGAGCGGGACCCAGGGAAGATGAGGAAGCAAATTTCACTGGGAGGGGTGTCCTCAGGAGCCGTTAGCTATTCATGTCCCCACTGTCCAGGGCTGGGCTGCAGGGTTGCCTGGACACCTCCCAGCTGGCAGCCCTGTGACCACTGTGCAGTACATTAACCAGTGGAGCACTCTCTGGCTTTGCTTAGGATTATCACTGCACAGCCCACTGAAGCTCAGCACCCATCTCCCCCAGTTCCACGTAGAAGCTTTCCCTGGCAGTGTGGCACAGGTGCTGGGTTTCGTAAGGCTCTGTTGATTTCTCAAGATTGTATTCATTTAGGTAAAATGAATTCCTTGAATAGGATATCATTTTCCAAATTTTACTTTAGAAAATATGGCCACTATAAGTAGAAGAAGTCAAAATTCAGGATGTTCCTGGCCCAAGCAGGGCCTCTGCCCACCCTTGAGGTGGCACCCAGGGTGAGGTGGGCGCCCCTAAGCTTCTCTCCCTCCCACTGTCCTTCTCACCCCCAAAATTAGTCCTCAGGTGGCTCCAGGGCCTGGGCACATGGTCGTTTGATGGAGTTCAGATCTATTGAACTCATTTTGAACCGAGCACCTCCTGTGAGCCTGCCCCTGGAGGTACAAACACAGGCAGGGTGCAGCCTCTGACCTCAGGACCTCACAGTCAGGCAAGGAAGAGGATGTTGAAACCGAGTCCATATGGCGTGGTGAATTTGGAAGGAGAGACGTCTAAGCCTGGAACTGAGTCTCAGGGAGGATGAGGAGCCCTCCTGGAGGGTCTGGGAGAAGGTACCCTCCCCACTGGGAATGGCAGGCGCTGAGACGCAGAGAATCAGGCGGTGCATCTTCAACCCGTGATCCTGTTTTCCTGGAAAATAACATTACAGTGAAAGAACACCATGCCAGGAGAGTCCCCTGTTCCAGCCCTGAGGCAGCTGCCCAGCTGTGAGAGGCAAAGCCAGGCCAGAAAATAGCTCATCTGCTGGCTGCCCGGTGATGAAGAGCACCCCAGGGGGAGGTTAGCGGGAGCACCGTTGTTAGCATCAGCAGACAGAGAGGCTGCTCTCCAGACCCAGCAGCCTGCCGGATCTGCAGTAATGATGGGAATTGGGCGCTAATTACCGTGAAATGACCCCTCACACCACCACACAGCAACTGCCGACTCTGGGGGATCATTAGATAGGTTCTCGTCTCCAGTTTGTAAAAATTGCAGTTGGACCTCACCTTTTTACAACACTTTTCAGTTGGTAAAGGATGTCATGTCTACCAATCCATTTGCTGTGAACATCATTTCTGTTCACTAGTTAAAAAAAAAAAGATTTAAGAGAAGATTTCATTTACGTCATTAACAAATGGGGAAGCTGGGATTTGAAATTGTTTTTTCATTGTATCTCTATCTAGTTTCTGGGTTGGGGGAAAAGGAAGGAAGAAAATAACACTCACTGATTACTTCCCATGTATGAGGCACGGTGGGAACTCATTTGATTAATTATACCTTTTATAGGTGAAGCAATGGAGGCTCAGAGAGGTTAAATAATGTGCCCAATATTGCACAGCTGGTGAGTGGTGAGCTGAGATTTATCTTCAGAGCAGTCTGACTATGCCTTTCTAGATACTTCTAGTCTTGGGACAGGGACAGGGCAGGGGTCCCTATCACACCTCTGTGGATCCAGCTGCTTATCTAGCTCACTTAGTTCTGTACAACTGAGCCTTGTAGGGGAGTCAGTGACTTTATTTATTTTAGCCAGCGCCACATTTGGTGGGCCCGCTGCAAAACCTTGTCTCCCTGGGTTGGTGTCAGAGAACGAGAACTCACCCCTGCATCAGCAGGCACCTGGGGAATGGATCTTTCTCCTGCATCTATGCGCATATCTGACCGTAGGCTTTGTAGGGGCATAGAGGCTGACTCTCAGAGGCCACCAGTGTCCTTGCAGGGTCCACAGCCAGGGCCATCGTCAGCCAGCCTTGATCCTAAAGATCAGTAGCAAATGGGAGGGTCTTCAGATTCTGTCTTCATGTTACCTTAACTATTGGGGGAAAAGCCCCAGGAATCTGACTCAGGGTCTTACAGGTGTCTCATCTCCTGGAAGTCTGGGATATTAGGTTCGACTTTCAAGTCACAGATAGTGACGCAGAAATTAAATTGTATTTTATATAACTGGAATTTGGGCCAGTGAGTGAGAGCTGCCAAAATTTGCTAATCAGGAAGCAGATGTAGGCGTGACAGTCTGCAGATTGGCTGGTAGGACCTCAGAGAACAAAAGGAATTTCAGGACTATTCATAAATGCAAAAACTGAGGCCCAGAGAGGAGAAATGATGTTTCTGTTTATCTACATATAGCTAGTAAGTGGTAGGGCCGAGATTACATTCATGCTTATAGGTGCTTTTTCCCCTTTCCTCTCCTCTCCCCTCCCCTCCCCGTCCCTTCCCTCCCCTCCCCTCCCCTTCCCTTCCCTTCCCTTCCCTTCCCTCCCTTCTTTTTTTTTTTTTTTTGTAATATGCCATGCTGTTGCTACTTTCTACATCCTATTTCTCATCTTCGTTTTGGCCCAATTTACCAAATTAATTCAGATGAAAATGTTCATTCGGGCTGTAAATTGGCTGAATAATTGCTATATGGGTCTCATAGCGGAAGCTGTGTCAGCGAGCCGGGCAGCCTCGGAGTCCTCAAAGCCACTGTGGGCGCACTTCTGCCTCCAGCAGAGAAAATCCTGGCGGAAAGGACGGGCCCAGTGCCAGCTAGAGCCGGGGTGCCTTCCCCTCTCCCTGCCCTCATGCCCCCTCCGGACGAAGCACAGCACGTGCCGGAAGAGGCTTAATAAGAGGACAAGGAGAAAACTGGAGTTCATGAACTTGGGAATTCTTCCCACGTTAACCGTTTAACTTTTCCCCAAACTCTGACTTTTTCAGAGGGAGAAGAAAGCAAAATAATTGTTAAATTTATCTGAATTAAAAAAATTAAAAGTATCTAAGAATAAGACAGAGGAGTGAGCGAGGGGGCTTTACACCATGTTAGAACAGGTCGTAGATCGTTACTGACCTAGATGGTACAGCAGCTGATAGAGAGAGACCTACTGTGGGGGAACAGCCCAATAGGGATCCTCGTGCAGGTGGGAGTGTGTATGCGTGTGCGTGTGGGTTTCTGAATAAACACTGCTGGCAAAAATGGCTCGTTCTCTCAGAAAAAAAAAAGCAGTTTAGAACCTTGCTTTATACCAGCAAATATGTTAATGGGAGAAAAGTCAAGCCATATTAAAATGAAAACTGAAGTAAGTCAGTGCTTGTCCCTAAATGATAAAGGGCTTTCTAGGCATAAAAGTGATGAAATTAGTAGCAACAGATTCGCTATGTGTATTTTTAAAAACTTCAGTACATCAAAAGGATTCTACAATGAAACAGCAAATGTTCCAACTATCAAAGACCAAGAATAAAGGATCTGAAGAGCTTGTATCTACATAACGAAAATATTAAGAGCCCAATAGGAAAATGGACAAAGATTGTAAATAGACCATTTGAAATATCAATGACTAAGGAACACATTAAAAATATTAAGGAAGATAAATGTAAAGTAACAAAAATGAGATAGTATTTTCACTTACCAAATTGGAAAAGATTTAAAAGATGTCCTTTGAATGTGCTTTAACACATCAAGGACTACTAATAGCCTTCTCCCATGGTGACTGCTGATGGAAGACTGAATCTGTAGTGCTATTGGGACACATGTATTAGAAGCCTTTATATATATGTTCAAACCATTTGACCAAATAATTGTGTTTGTTTGAGATGCATGCACAGTAATGTTTATCAGTGTTGTTTATAATGTTGATCCATGGGAAACAACCCCAACGTTCATTCATTCTTTAAATCATTTATTTAATAAATATCTAGATCTGTTGTGCTCTAAATACTGTATTAGATGTTGGGGACACGTTGGTGAATGGAAAGTAAGTGACTTCTGCTTTTGGTGGAATTTACAGTTTAATGGGAAAGACAAGCAATTAATGAGTTAACAAACAGTGAAGAATTGTGCAACAGTGGTTGAACAATGGCATTATATTATTATTCAAAATGTTTAATGATGGTATATCCTTGCAATAAAATATTATGTGCCCATTAAAAGTAATGTCTATAAAGAGTGATATCCATTTACCTAACAAATATTTATTGAATACCTCATATGCACCAAAACCTAGGGGAGGCATGGGGGATACATGCAATTGTCAAAAGAGATAATTTCTGCCCCATTCCTCCCCCCGGTCCTCATATAACCAGGAAATTGGCTGTCAGTGAGGACTGTGATGGAAGTGCTGGATTAAGGCAGCCCCTAGGACAGGTGTGTGTGATGGGAGGTCAGGGAAATCTTCCTGGAAGAAATGCCATCTCAGCTGAGCCACCAAGGGTGAGTCGGAGTGACTCAGGTGAAAAGGTGGAAAGGGCTCTGGGCCTTTGTGCCTATGGTACTTTTGCTGACAGTCAGAATGCACAAGCGTGCACACCGTGATATCAGTGCTATAAACACTAACACATTCCAGAAGGAAATGCATTAAAGTGCCAACAGTGGCTGCTGGAATACGTGATCTTCATTTCCTACTTTATTCCTTTCTGCTAAGTCAGGCCACAGGTTTTTTGAATGCTGCTGCTGTCTCCTCCCTGATCTCCCTCAGCAACCACTGGGCTCAGCCACCCAGCAGTTGGCTGTGGTCACACAAAGCACGAGGGGTGGTCGTCTAAGCTCCAAAACCTTCAGTATCTGCTCTGAGCAGTGAGGGAAGAAGATGGGAGCCCTTGCCACCCACAGAGAGAAAGTGGAAAATGGTATTTTCGAGATAAGCTGTGTTTTGGAGACTTGATGTTTCCATTTTTTAAAGAAATTTTTATTTTATTTATTAGGCTCCATGAGAAAAGGACAATGCTACTGGCAAACCAGCCCTAAACTAAGTGTAGAACAAAGGAAAATAGAAATGGACTTCATATGTTCCATTTGCTCAACTTGCTCCTTTGGACAACCTCCCCCTCCATACTTTGTTAAAGCATTGTTTGGGAGGGTACTTAAAGGGGCCACTTTCTTATAGTTTGCTGAAATGTTTATTCCACCCAGAAAATGTCCAGTTTTATTTTTGTTCGTTTTTGAGACAGAATGTCACTCTGCCCTGGGTAGAATGCTGTGGTGTCATCATAGTTCACAGCAACTTCAAACTCCCGAGCTCAAGCAATTCTCTTGTCTCAGCCTCCCGAGTAACTGGAACTACAGGTGCCTGCCACAGTGCCTGGCTGGTTTTTCTATTTCTATTTCTATTTTATTTTATTATTAAATCATAGATGTGTACATTAATGCGATCATGGGGCACCATACAAGGGTTTTATAGACTGTTTGACACATTTTCATCACACTGGTTAACATAGCCTTCCTGGCATTTTCTTAGTTATTGTGTTAAGACATTTACATTCTCCATTTACTAAGTTTCACATGTACCTTTGTAAGATGCACCACAGGTTCCATTTTGTTTTTGATAGAGAAACCTGGGTCTTAGTAAAGAGCAGCAAACGTCATCCTTAAGTGTCATCAGCGGACTGTGGGAAGAAGGGGGCGTTCTACAGAGCTGCAGGGAGAGGAGACCTCCCTCCCCAGGCTGGACGGCCTGTACTCCCTTCCCCACATCGCCCACCCCACTGGCCCAGAAATGGACCCTCTGACTTGCTTCTAGTAGGGCAAATGCTCCTTTCTTTAAGCCTTTCCCTCCCACCTAACATTTCAAGGCAACCCATTTCCAAGATTAAACTCCTAAGTCTGGCCAAGAGTTCTGTGTGGCCTAACATTGGGCCCCTTTGACCTTATCCTCAATCTGGAACACAGTCCCCTTTCTGCATCGGCTCTAGGAAAGCCTTTCAAAAGTAAGATTCTGTTCATGACCTCCCTTCTCCCTGTACTCTTCCTGATCACCCAAATCCAAACAGGCCTTTTTCTCTAACTTGCCTGGCATTTACTGTCAGAAATACACATTTGACATTTATCACGTTTTGCCCTTTATGGCCAGTTATTTGTTACTGGGTTTGCAACTTTCCTCCCAAATGCAATAATATTATTATCCTTATGTAGAAGGCTATCTTTTCCCTCTTCCACCTGTTAAACTCTTGCCGAAGACTCCCAGGCCTCATTTAGAAGTCACGCCCTGTCCTGGGCATCCACAGTGGCTTTCTGGGCTTCATTGCTTGTATTTGCCCTCTAAAATGCATTCCCTGTGAGGCTAGATACCGCATCTGACCAGTCCCAGCGTCTCTCGGGTGCCTTCTGAGTGCTGGGGTCTAACTGGCTGATGCAATTAAATGCTGAGTCAACGCGTGAATGAACAGAAATGAGTGGAGAGCTTTGTGAGGACTGTTCAGGGGTATTTCATGTATAGGTTGGCTGTGTTATGCTTTTTTCATGTTACATTGAGAGTACTTTGCACATAGCACGTACTTAATGAATACGCATTGCTGTATTAATAGCCATCTATGTATTGGTAACTTCACTGAGAACATTATTGTTGCATACTGTTATCCCTGACAGAAATGTGCCACTCAGAGGCAGGGGCTTGACCCATTTCCCTCTCATCCTGAGGGAGAGAATTTCCTTCTGGAGCTGTTCCTGTTCTCAGAGGAAGGCCCTCCTGGTCAGAACATAGCCAGAGTTAAATGCAATCCTAGTCTGCATCTGGCGACAGGGCCCCTGACTTATCTGCAGATGCTCTCTCTGGGATGATGCCCCGACACGGGGTATAACTGCCATTCAGATTGTCATGCTGTGTGAGGGCCACCGGTGGCCCTGAGTCTGCCCACCTGTGTGGCACATCCATCTGTGGCTTGCAGAGACATCATTAGAACAGTGGTCAGATACCAGAATAGCCCTTGGGGGTGCAGGGCTGTTACCAGTGGGAACGTCTATTTCCTCTCTGACAACTGAGGCCTGGGGTCCACCTTGGTGGCCACATGGGCACTTTTCAGCAGGAAGCCGGCTGCCCCGCCCCTCCCTTCTCCTGCACAGAGGAGACGTTTGTACCCATAGAAGTTCCTTTAAGTATCTGAGCAAAGAGAAAAGGAAAAAACAAAACAAAACCAAATCCCCAAATCTCTAGCTCAGCAGAGCCACACTGTCTGACTGGCTGTATTTATCCTGACAATTTCTGCCCCTTGTTTTTTCCTCCTGAGTAAAGCTGTTCTTTTGATCCCAACAATTCTCGGGGAGAGGCTTGCCACAAAGATAATTATTTATAAAAGTTGCTGAGGCATCACAGCCACCGAGAGCCCCTGCCTCGCTGAGAGAGCAGATTCTGCTGCGAGAAATTCTTCTCTGCTTCCTCCTCCATCCTTGGTGCCTGCAGCCTGGCCGTGGGCAAGAGGCGAGGTGGGCACCAGTGCCCAGGACCTCAGGTGCTCAAGGTGGTATAGCCCTTGTCGTGTTCAGCTCTTGAGAAGGCCCTGGAGATGGGTTTGGGTCTTATGGCAGAAATATTTGTGGCTGAGTTATAAAAAGACCTGGGGGTAGGTCCAGGGTCACCACAGAAGGGCTCAGGGGTGTAGGGAAAGGAGACAGAGCTGGAGGTGGCTGTGACAGGTTGTGGGAGGAAGTGGTGTGAGTGGTAACTTTGAGTTGCTACCCACATAATTTCTTCCTATGTCAAATCCACAATCCTGGAGAGAGAAGCAGATGGCATAAAGTCTATCTGGGGTCAGGGAAGATTCCGGAAAGTGCAAATGGATTACAGATCCCCTTCCTTCCCGGGTATGTCAGGACAGGAAGCTGACTGTCGTTGACCCTACTTTGGACTTTACTGCCAAGAGCAGTTCTTCCTCAGGGGGTAGAATTTTGTATCCTCTACCATGGTTTTGGGACAGTAATAAGCCTTGGGGTCCCAAAGCCAGGTGCCCCACCTCCTCTGTTCCTGGGCCTATGCTCTTTCTACAAAGGTCACATAGATTTGAGGTAGAACATGGACTTGGTTGTTATGAGCTTGAATCTCCCTGAGAATTTGTTTCCTTACTTATTAAAAAAATGGGTTTAAAACTTTTAGCACCTAGTTACGTGAGCAAAGTTTCTAGTAAATCAATGGTGCCTATCAGGAATTTGAACAAATGATACACTTAAATCTGAAGCATAAATGACATCGCAGCTATTTTTTAAGCATCAAAAAAATGTATATTAAAAAAGTTGATGCTCAGGAAAGCCAGCTCAATTTTCTTACTTAAAGTATTTTGTGGGTTTCTAGAACTCTTTTATCTTTCTTAAAATTGTGTATTTTATAAATTTCACCAACCTTAAGTAATGTAAGAAAATGTAATAAACAGTTTTACCGAGTCCCATAGAGATGGCCCAAGGCCCCTCCACCTTGCTCCAGTGCACCATGCAGATATTATGATCTGTGTACACTGTGACAAGGAAAAGAACCAAGGAAGGAAACGCGGTGGAAAGGAATCAGAAGGAAATGAACACAGAATGATGCAGACGTTGTGGGCCTGGCCAGCCACAGCCGTGAGCCTGGAATAGAGCCCCAAGTAGGAGCCACATGATGGGTCCAGAAGAGGCTGCAGGGACAGGGACTCTGAGGCGCATGTGCCAGCAGCCAGGCCAGGTGGGGAGGGAGGCATGGAGGCCTGTGACCCTCCTGGGAGCCTGGATGGTGAAGGTCTCATCCAGGTAAACGCCTGGAACAAATGAATTTACTCATCTCCTCTCCCGCCATGGGACAATCCTGCCAGGCTTTTGCAGAGTCTCCCTTCCTGAGACATTATCATGCGTCTTGCAGATATAAAGGGTTTCCATTTTAGAAGCTCTCCCTCTCATCCTGGATTTCAATCTCCTGAAATGTCACTTTATTCTCTGTTCCAACTGCGACCATAATGTGTACACGTCAGCCTTGTAAATCATCCACCCACAGATGCCACGTCTAAACCTGGAAATCACAGAGTGGGAGATGGTACCAGGCAATGGGAAAGAGACTCAGGCTCTGTCTTCTTTGAGCCACTGTCCAGCTGGGGGGCCACTGGCTGCCCATATTTTTTGTCTGGCCTCAGATTATTCATTTTAAAATGAGAGGGTTTTACTCAATGATACTTAAGGCCTGTTCTAGCCCTGACATTTTTCATTTCTGAGATAACCAATATCTAAAATATTTAATTTAAATGCTGCTTAACATTACTGGATCAAAACCACTAGAATGCTATCTTCCTGAGGACAGGAATTATACCTGCATTGTTCATGAGTATTTCCATGGTGCTGAGAACAGACCCTGGCATGTAGTGGGAGCTAAATGAATATTGGATGGATGGACTAATAGACAAATGGATGGATGGATGGATGGTAGATGGATGGTAGATGTATGGATAAATGGAAGGATGGGTGGATTGATAGGCAAATTGATGGACCGATGTATGTATGGATGGATGGTAGATGGATAGATAGATGGACAAGTGGATGGATAGTCAAATGGATTCATGGATGGACGGATGGATGGACAAATGGATGGATGGATGAATGGACAAATGGATGGGTGAGTGAAAGGACAGATATATGGATGATGGATGGATGGATGAGTGGATGGATAGATAGCTTTCTAGCAACAAGCTGAAATCAAAGGCTCTATTAAAGACATCGTATATGTCACTAATTTGAAAACAAAATTCAGCACATTGTAAGGATTTAGCCCATCATGGTCCAAAGTAATTTAATAGAGGCACATTTAATATCAAAACTAAATTGAGAAAAATGCACTGGGTATGAATAATTATGGACGCATGCCCATCAGAAGTCTCCAACAATGGTGCCAGACAAGCTGTGGATTGTCACTTGACCAATTTTAGAAGACCTCTAGAAAGAGGGAAGATTGAAAACCTATTTGGAGGATAAAACTCAGTGTTGAGTGGTGGAGACAAGTAAACAGTTCACATTGAAGAAGCCACCAGAGGTAGGCTTGAGCAGGTAAGTCTAGGCCACGTGGAAGAGGCAACCAGGAGAACCAATTATTCAATTTCAATAGTCCAGTTGTTTGAATTTGATCAGTGTCTCAACATTCCAGCCTTAACTCTTCTCGTTGACTCTCCTCTGAGCCCTGATTAGGATGGTAATGCCCAGAATGTCGGAGGAAACCTCAGAGGCCACCACCTCACTGCAACCTCCCCAGGGGAAAGGCTTGCCTCCCCTAAAGTCAGCACAGCAGGCTGTTACACGCACCAGGAGTTAGTTCATGCCTAGCTCCCTGATCACCTTCTCCGTTGCCATCCAGGGCTAGTCCGAAGACCCCAAGTGACTTATCTGAGCAAACTCCTTAAGAATGGTCCTGTTCCTGGGTGGAATAATCAGCTGCATAGATGCACCTGCTTGCATCAAGAAATGACAGGTAGGCGGTGCCTGTGGCTCAAAGGAGTAGGGCGCTGGCCCCATATGCCGGAGGTGGTGGGTTCAAACCCAGCCCTGGCCAAAACTGCAAAAAAAAAAAAAAAAAAAAGAAAAGAGAGAAATACAAGTACGTCCCTCCACGTGCCCCCGGGAGACTTGGGTCCAGGGCCAATCACTGGAACTCAGTGAACTCTCTTATTTCAAAAGGCAACTCAGCTGGTGACCTCACTCTCTCTGTCACTCACTCCCAAGTGGGGAGAGTATGGTGGTCTTCCCCATCCCTAATCCTCTCTATCTAATGGACTCACACACCCAAATCATGCAGAGACCACCCAGCAATCGCGTTTCCTTCCTTGTGTACACAGATCATAATATCTGCATGGTGCACTGGAGCAAGGTGGAGGGGCCTTGGGGCATCACTATGGGACTCGGTAAAACTGTTTATTACATTTTCTTACATTACTTAAGGTTGGTGAAATTTATAAAATACACAATTTTAAGAAAGATAAAAGAGTTCTAGAAACCCACAAAATACTTTAAGTAAGAAAATTGAGCTGGCTTTCCTGAGCATCAACTTTTTTAATATACATTTTTTTGATGCTTAAAAAATAGCTGTGATGTCATTTATGCTTCAGATTTAAGTGTATCATTTGTTCAAATTCCTGATAGGCACCATTGATTTACTAGAAACTTTGCTCACCTAACTAGGTGCTAAAAGTTTTAAACCCATTTTTTAATAACCGTTTAGAAATTTGTAACAGTCGAAATTATGTGTAAGTCCTCAAATAGTTCTTCCTTTTCTTTCACTGAGAAAAGTAATATTGAAATTTCTTATAAGGGATTTCTCATTGGACTTTTTCATAGAAAGAATTCTGAAATAATGAATGTGGGTGCACTGTTAGAGGAGTCAGCATGCTCCCTCCTAAAGGGCACATTGGGTGGACACCAATGAACGGATGGACACAGGTTATGGGCATGTGAATATTTGGGGTCTCTGGGTACCCCAAATACAAATATTGAGGAGATGGGTAAATTCAGTTGTTCCTGCAGGTGTTTACCTGAGAATATTTGGGGTACACAGAGACCCCAATGTATTTGGAGTCTCTCTGCACCCAGCAGATGCCCCTGCCCAGCCACTATCAGGGGCTGTGCCTTGGGGTGATGGGACACAGACTCCTCTTGGGTTGACTGGGGGCCTTTCTTTGCTGTGCTGTGCCTGAGAGCTGCAGTGGGGCTGTTTGAGACTGGGGGGCTGATCGGGCTATCTCTGGGGCTCGTGTCTCCTGCCCCCCATGCCTTCGCCCAGCTGGGAAGCTCTGCTTAGCATATGGTTCAGGAGGTGTGTCCACATCCTCCCCACGGCCACTGAGCCCTCGGCATTTCTCCCATCTGCTGCATTTTAAGCAAATGACAGTTTTTTCCTACTCTACTGCAAAAGTTGAGGCTATTCAGCAGATCTCCTATCTCTCTTCTTTTGTATCTCAAATTCTCCACTCCCCGCCTCCCCCTCTTTTCTGCTATTTTCATTTGCAAATAGTATTTGCGAACCACCGTGTCTGCCAGACACCCTGTGAGGTGGCGTGTGTGGGTGGTGCAGATGAAGGACGGGATAGGTCTTAACACCACGGACCCCTCACATGGATTCTGTGTCTCCAGCACCCTCTCCTCTCTGCTGCATCCTCTGACACACTCCACAAGTCCTTCTGATCTGGAAAAATCTCTGCTGCCTCTTTCGTTACCGTGTCACTACTCCCTCTAATCCACTACCTGGTTTATCTGAAATCGGGCTCCGGGAGCTCCCTCTGTGCACTCCCTGTGCACTCAGCCTCTCACTGCATGTTGTCAGGATCCTGCGCGCTCCACACAGGGGCACCAGAGGAGGAAGGGCACAGTCAGTGTATTTTCCTGCCCCCCACGTGAGTGAGTGGATGTTGATGAGCCCCTTTGTTCTTGCCTCTCTCCTTCCTGCTTCCCGGTTTCCTCTTACGCTGCTGGGGTTTCTTTCTACCACTGCTGATCAGAGACGCCTGGAGAACTAAAGGTCAGTGTGGTAGGAGAGCAGGCGTGGACCCAGTGGCAAAGGCAGGGGCTTCAGTTTCCCCGCACCCGGGATTCCCGGACTTCCGTCCAGTTAACCTTGCAATCTTTGGATTCCTACTTTTTACCTCCCACCATTAACGGCATGAACAGCCTCAGGTGGCAGAAATGTGCTTTGTGTTTGTTTAAGAAACAGTAGGGAGCAGGTTAGGGACCAGATCCTGTTTTCCAGATCAGTAATTTGGATCAAATGCGAATCTTCAGAAGCAGCTCACAGCATGGGCTGTCCCTAAAGTCTCCAAGGCAGAGAAGCTGCACTAATCCGTCTGGCACTCCAAGGGCCCTGGTGTCCTGTCTTGGAAGAGGCATTGTCTGGACAGAGGAATCCTCCCTCTCCTGCCCAATAAATGGCTGTTGCTCCCAAGAGCCTGTGCAAAGCCCTTGTCTTCTGCCCTCTCTCTTCTCCCTCGGAGATTTCCCTTATCCCAGTGGCTCGGCCTTCACGTCTCTGCAGCTGGAACCCACATCTGTAACACTTAGGTCCTTGTCTCACTTAGCTTTTCCCTAAAACACTTCCAAAGAGAAGAGGTTGGATGCAGACAGTTTATTTGGACAGTGACCTCAGCAACCCCAGTGAGGGCCTGGGACGGTGAGCTGGGCAAGGAGACGGCTCTCCAGGGATGCAGGGCTGAGCTAGCCATTGCTCTGGCAGGGGGGCTCTGGCATAGAATGTGCACCAGAGTGTCCCCTGAAGGAGGGAGAGGGAAGGCAAGAAACACCCCCTGGGGCGTAATGTGCTCCCTGAGTGATTAGAGGGTTGGTTCTGGCCTCTGGGAAAAGGAAGGGTTGGAAATTAAGCTCCATAAAAACTCTTTTTTTTTGTGGTTTTTGGCCAGGGCTGGGTTTGAACCCGCCACCTCCGGCATATGGGACCGGCGCTCTACTGCTTGAGCCACAGGCGCCGCCCCATAAAAACTCTTGAATGACAAGATTTGGTGAACTTCCAAACTGTGGAAGAGAAGGAGGTGTACCCCCAAACCTTGCCCCATATACCTCTTCCTCTGTCTGTTCTGTGTGCTTTGTAATGGGGTGGATGTAAACCAGTGTCTGGCCTTTCTGACGAACTGTTACGTGTAAGCAAAGTATTTCTCTGAGTTTTATGAGCCATCCTAGCAAATTATCAAACCCAGGGAAGGGGGTCCTGGGAGCCTCTGATCTGGAGCGGGTTGGGCAGACACGCAGGTCACACCCTGGGGCTTGTGACTGGCATCTGTGGTTCAGGAAATCCTGTGGGACTCCGGGTACATAGTGTCAGAATTGAATTACTGGACACCCAGTTAGTGTCCTTGGCAGAATTGCTTGGCATGTGGGGACCCACCCCACATTTGGTTACAAAAGTGCTTTGTATTGAGTGTGAGAGTAGAGAGAAAAAAGGTTTTTTCGTTTTCTTTGCCCAAGATCTTGTTGCCAGGAGTCAAACCGAGGTCTCTGGTTCCTACTCCGGGACTCACTGGATCTGTTAAGAGCAGGCAGTTACAAGAGGGAGAGATGGGGCTGGGGTCCGTGGGGTGGCTCGTGCTGAGTAAGGGGTGGCAGGGCCCCAGGTGGGGGAGAGCACTGACACATATTCAGCGTGCTCCGTTCCGAAAGACCGAGGCTACAGCGTTTGACGGGCAGGCAGGCCAGGCCTTCGCTAGACACCTGCTAGGAAAGTGGTGGCAGCAGCTGTGCTTGGTTGGTGAAGACAGGGAAAGGGTGGCTATCCAGGCGCAGCCGAGACCTCCAGGGGCTCTCAGAAAGGGTCTGAATGGGATCAGAGATGACTGTGCCGAACATAGGCCGCAAGAAAGCTTTGCATAAACATCAAAGAAACACTCTGCATTGTCTTCTTGGCGAGGGAAAGCTGGACGCTGATGCCAGAAACCACAGCGCATCTGTACAGTTACCTGTAGAACAGACTACACATTTCCGATATTGTCAATAAAGCCTTGTGCTTTCCCCTAGTTGTCATTATACAGAGACATCTGGGCTCCAGACCCTACTAGGTCAGGGGAAATGGTCAATGGTCCGAGAGAAAATGTTGAGAATTTTAAAGCGAAACTTTGTGATGTATAAAGACTGTATTTGAGGAGGTGGGAAGGGATCTGCCCACCAGGCAGGGCCAGTGAGCGCCACACTCCAGCTTCTGGACACATGATGCTTACAGCCTGCTGGTCACAGGAAGGTTCGGTCTGAGACCTCTCCAACACCCGCTGTGCTCAGCGGGGACAGAGTTCGTCACTCTCAGGTCAGAGGGAGTCTACTGGTGATACTTAGCAGGTGACAGGGAGATACACTCTGTATCATTAGTTAGCAAATTTCTCAAAGCCCATTTGAAAGGCTTTTTGAAAGGTATAATATTTATCCAGTAACATCTTTGAGATCGATGAGGTTTTCATAATGTTTATCCAGGGAAATAAAACATTAATAATCTTTTTTGTTAGTTGAGACTTTGATTTTTTTTTCTACTACTGACATGAAGTGCTATCTTCTTTGGGGCAGTGTGTGCACCAATTTCCTCATCAAAGGACTCCCACGCCCAGAGACAGAAGCTGAGAAGCAGTCCCCAGAGTTCTCCGCGTGCGTGTGATGTTAACACGGCTTGTTTCAGACCCCATGTGCCAGATGTGGTTGTCATTTCACGTCATTTCATGTGGTCTTCATATGGCCCCACTTCACCCCATAGCAGCCCCATGGAGCGATAATGTTCAGAGACTCAGCGCAGCCAGGGTCTGGGGCTGGGGTGGGGTGCTCACTGCCTCAGACTCCACCCTTCCATTATAAGGCCCCCACTGTTTTCACATTCAAACTCCCCACAATCAATTTTAGCAGGATCATGAGATCTTTTTTTTTTTTTTCTGAGACAGAATCTCACTCTGTTGCCCTAGGCTAAAGTGCCATGGGGTCATAGCTCACAGCAATCTCAAACTCTCGGGTTTGAGCCTCCTGCCCCAGCCTCACCAGTAGTTGGGACTACAGGCACCTGCCAAGACACCCGGCTAATATTTCTATTTTTTTAAAGTTCAGATGAGGTCTTGCTCTTGCTCAGGCTGGTATCAAACTTCTGAGCTCAAGCAATCCACCTGTCTCGGCCTCCCAGAGCGCTAGGATTACAGGTACCAGCTACTGTGCCTGGCCTATAAGACATCTTCTTATAGGAAAACCCTTGAAGGGCTTGCAGGTTGCTACCCTCTCCTCCAAGAGGTGTGCAGAGCAAGAGCCATTGCTCTGATCAGACAGCCTTGGGTCACACCTGGCTTTACTGACTGCCTTGCTTCACATCTTGGGTCCTTGCTTATTTCATCTGTAAGATGGGATGGTAACAGCACCTGTTGTGTGGATTAAATGTAGTAGTGTGTGGGCTCTTAGGCCAAGGGCCACCACATAGCAAAAGCTCAATAACTACTTGATAGAAATGTGTTTTACTGATTTGAAATATACATTTCTTGCCCACATTTCAGTACCTCGGCCATAGGAATGTGACTTCAGCTAGGCATTGGCCATGAACAATGCTTGCTGCTGGTACACACCAAAACATCAGAACTCCAGCCTTGGAACTTGCAGACTGGGTGTCAGTGGCCTAGAAAATCCACCTAGAAAACCACCCAAGGGACAAGACAGGTGGATTTTCTAGGCCTGTAGGAATCAGATTGCTGTGGAGGATGGTAAATTAGGTATGTTGAGCAATATTCCCAAAGCAAAAGTAGGCTACGTCTAAATAATTGCAAAACCCACTTAAGAGCTCCCAGTGGCTTTTCTTTCGTGTATAGCTTCCCACAAAATGTTGCATCAGCCAAACTTGTGGGAGACAATATTTTGTGGAAAAACCTGAACATCACCAGCTCTGAATCAAAAGCAATACAGCAGAGTTGGATTCTGGATGTGAAGAAGTTTTACAAATATCTTACGCATTTTTTTTTTTACAGATATTTTTATTTTCACATATGTAGAAGAGCAATATATAAGAAAAAAAAAAGCATCACTCAAATAAGCCTAAATAGCTTTTTAAATAAATATAAAATAAAATTTTTCTAAGGATGCATTGTGTCCTAGTCTAATCGGCAGTCTTTTCTCCTTAATAAATAGTACATAATAAAATAATTTAATATTGGAGAACACTTAGAGATCTAAAAATAGACCTGCCACTTGATCCTACAATTCGTCTACTAGGTATATACCCCGAAGACCAAAAATCACATTATAACAAAGATATTTGTACCAGAATGTTTATTGCAGCCCAATTCATAATTTCTAAGTCATAGAAAAAGCCCAAGTGCCCATCGATCTACGAATGGATTAACAAATTGTGGTACATGTACACCATGGAATATTATGCAGCCTTAAAGAAAGATGGAGACTTTACCTCTTTCATGTTTACATGGATGGAGCTGGAACATATTCTTCTTAGTAAAGTATCTCAAGAATGGAAGAAAAAGTATCCAATGTACTCAACCCTACTATGAAACTAATTTATAGCTTTCATATGAGAGCTATAACCCAATTATAACCTAAGAATATGGGGAAAGGAGAAATGGAGGGGAGGGGAGAGGGGAGGATGAGTGGAGGGAGGGTAATTGGTGGGATCACACCTACGGTGCATCTTACAAGGGTACATGTGAAACTTACTAAATATAGAATATAAATGTCTTAACACAATAACTAAGAAAATGCCAGGAAGGCTATGTTAACCAGTGTGATGAAAATATGTCAAATGGTCTATAAAACTAGTGTTTAATATACCCATGGGTTTAAAAACCCATGATTGTATTAATGTACACAGCTATGATTTAATAATAGATAAATTAAAAAATAAAATAATGTAATATAATTGTAAATATCTTATATTCAGTATGGTGCAGGATTAAGTTAAGTCACGAAGATCTTTGGTTCCTTGAAGTCATTCTCATGTGCTATGACTGGGTGGTTGTATTTTCTGTTCTGTGGCTGACATGCCAGTGTTTCATTGTGATGGTAAATTTTTTGTGTCATCTGAGCTAGGTTATGGTTTTTTGTGTCAACTGAGCTAGGTTTGACCGCTGTTTGGTCAAACACTAGCCTAGTTATTTCTGTGGAGGTATTTTGTAGATGTGTTTAAAATTTATAGTCAGTTGACTGTAAAGAAATAAAACAGATTACTTTCTATAATGTTGGGGCTGGGAGGGGATCTTTTTTTTAATATCTGAAAAAAGTCTTTATCCATTTTAGAGGATTTTTGTTATGTAAAGAATTATTATTATTATTATTTTTTGAGACAGAGTCTCACTCTGTTGCTGGGAGGGGATCTTATCCAATCAGTTGAAGGCCTTAAGATCAAAAACTGGGGCTTCCCAAAGAAGAAGGAATTGTACTCTTACCTGAATTTCTAGCCTACTGGCTTACCCTCCAGGTTTCCAACCTATCAACCCCTATGACTACTTGAGCCATTCCTTAAAATAGTTCTGTTTCTCTGGGAAACACTAACTAACATAATCTTTGAAAGTAGGTTGGGTAGAATTGAACAGTATGCCTGATGTAAAACAAAGTTATATTTATAGAAGACTTGTTTTTCTTCATGCAGGCTATTTTTTGCATCATTTTGGGGGTGGTTGGTTGACTCCTACCTGCTGACTCTCATTGTAATCCTTCAATCTTCCCTGTACTCACATGACTAGCTTGGGCAGACCTACATGCTGGACTTCTATCTATCCCAAGTAATTTTCCCTTCACCGAATTTGGCCGATTGCTTTGGGCACCATTACCATTTGGTCAGTGGGACGTCATCTGATCCCACCTTCCTGTCTGCTGCAACTGTGGGACCTGGAAGGACTGAGGTCTTTGCCCTTGCAGGTGCAGGCGAAATGGCACCGATGACGTCCTCGCTGCCAGGCATGGACCAGTCATCTCGGATCCTCACAGCGCAGCTCAGCATCTCCGGAGTCAATTGCTCTGGGCTCGGGCTGCACATGGACAGAAGTGAATGAGCTGTATTAATAGTTCTCTCAGCATAATCCATCATCCCCTCAACAATGCATTTCTGGCAGTTAATTAGAAGCCACACAGTGGAATAACGAACATCGTGTTTAGAATTACAATCTATGGGTAAACAGTAGATCAGACAGCCCTTGTCTCCCATCACCCTGAATGTCTTAAGCATCTGCTTCTATGGCTTGTTGAGCGCTCTTTAGCCAATAACATGATGAATGGTTTTGAATGGCTTAATTGCTCTACCTGGACATGGGCAGGAGTGAAAGGAAGGGGGAAGCAGAACTTAGGACCCTGAGGATGCATAGGGCAGCAAAAGCAGCGTCCTTCCCCTGGGAGCCTGCCCACAGGGGTACAGAAGTAGGGAGAGTCAGAGCAGGGAAGTTTGAGTTAGAAGTGGGCCTCCGAGGTATCCAGTCCAATCCTTTTCCCATTCAGAGGCTTGAGGAGGATGTGTACGCTGGACTCTCTTCTGCTCCCCAGGGGGGTTTAGGGACCTGGCTGCAGCCAAGACACAGGCAGCTCTCCCAGAGCCCCAGATGCTCCCAGTCATTCCTGTGTTGGCCATGAGAGAGATGTCTGTTCCTCACACAGGACAGCCAGCAAACCCAGTCTTCCAGTCTAGCTTCCCCTACAGTCTCTGGCCCCATGAGACAGCCATGGACAGTGTAGTTACTCTGACCTGGAGGGACTTTGCTTCTGTTCTTCTGTTGTTGCCTTGTGGGTGGCGTTTCCCACCAAAGGAACCAAGAAAAGCCTGTTCTGTGGAGGCTCCTGAGTGCCTGGGTCTGGAAGGGACAGCATTGTTCAACACTTTGGTATCTCTGGATCCATTAAGAAGTATCCTGTCATATTCTTGTTTGGGGGTACAACAAGGCTTCCTGTTTAGTATGCCCTTGGGTCCTCTCCAGAGCCCCCAGAGTGGTTCCTAGGGAGTCACCAAGATTAGGATCCAGCTCCACGGCATAATCCCAGCTCTTACTATCTATGGATGCAGAGAGGAATACTCAGGCAAAGACTCAGTTTCCTCATCTATAAAATGGGCATAAAATGATTATTTCTAAGATTACTAGAAAGAATAAATAACATAATCATTGAAAGTCTTTGATTAATCCCATATAGCACCTTATCTTGCACACAGCAAATGCTCAGTAAATTTGTGCTGTGTGTGTGTGTGTGTGTGTGTGTGAGAGAGAGAGAGAGAGAGAGAGAGAGAGAGAGAGAGAGAGAGAGAGAGATATCATCTTTGTGATCACTCACATTTATTTTCTTGTTTTTCCAATACAGCCAGGAAGCTCCATACTTGGAAGAGATGTCTTTCACGCCTCATGGGTGAGTGGAACATATTTCTAGATCCTGTCTTACTTAACTGAACCCTCTGCTGAGCTAAGGGTTTGTGATGTGTTGAAATCATCTTAGGAATAGGTGACGACAACCAGAATTTATTTTATTCTAGCCATTCACCTTGGAGGTGGGCTGGGTAGGGGTTGTGGTGTGCTGATAAATGTTTATCACCTGGCAGGAGAAAAAAGCCTTGGTTCATGATGATGGCTGGTTTCAGTGGCATAAACACTCTCGCTGTGGCTGATTTTGAGACCCTGGGGGTGAGATGAGCAAGACTGGCCCCCACGAGTGAGTCTGAGTCTGCTTTGGACCGTCTGGGGAGGGGAGATACATGGCAGGTGGAGTCTGGGCTGCGTGGCTGGCTGAGTTATCTACTCGTGGGCTGCTTTTCATCTCACCCGAACTGATCTGACCAGAAGGAAGCTGAACATGGCTCTTTTTCCTTATTACTCTGTGAGTCCCTGGCACTTGTTTGGAGTTGGCATTGGTGTTCGTTGGTTCACACGTTCCACACGTCAGCCCCAGGTTCTTTTTTTTTTATTGTTAAATCATAGCTGTGTACATTAGTGCAATCAAGGGGTACAATGTGCTGGTTTCATGTACAATCTGAAATATTCTCGTCAAACTGTTCAACGTAGCCTTCATGGCATTTTCTTAGTTATTGTATGTAGACATTTATATTCTGCCTTTAGTGAGTTTCACCTGTACCCATTCTAAGATGCACCATAGGTGGGGTCCCACCCATTACACTCCCTTCACCCTAACCTCCCCCCTCCCTTCCCCTTCCTTGGCCCTTTCCTCATAGTCTTGTGCTATAGTTGGGTTATAGCCTTCATGTGAAAGCTATAATTTAGCTTCATAGTAGGGCTGAGTACGTTGGATACTTTTTCTTACAATTTGTGGCCTAGGATGTGGTTGATTTTGGAGTATGTTCCGTGGGCTGATGAGAAGAATGTGTATTCAGTTTTGTTGGGATGAAATGTTCTGTAGATGTCTGTTAAGTCCAGATGTTGAATGGTTAAGTTTAAATCTAAAATTTCTTTCCTTAGCTTCTTTTTGGAGTATCTATTCAGCACTGCTAAAGGGGTGTTAAAATCTCCAACTACTATGGAACTGGAGGAAATCAAGTTGCTCATGTCTGTTAGAATTTCTCTTGTAAATTGAGGTGTGTTCTGGTTGGGTGCATAAACATTGATAATTGAAATCTCATGATGTTGAGTATTACCTTTAACAAATATGAAGTGTCCATCCTTATCCTTCCTCATTTTGGTTGGTTTAAAGCATATTGCGTCTGCAAATAGGATTGCAATGCCTGATTTTTTCTGCTTTCCATTTGCCTGGAGTATAGATGACCATCCCTTCACCTTGAGTCTATATTTGTCTTGTAATGTAAGATGTGATACTTGTATGCAGCAGATATCTGGCTTGAGTTTTTGTATCCAAAGCCAACCTGTGCCTCTTTAGAGGATAATTTCAACCATTCATATTAATTGAGAATACTGATAAGCCTTTCTAGAGTCCGGTGGACATTTTTAATCCTTTTGTGCCGGTGGACGTTGGAATTTGATCAAAATTTTCTGGGTGGGTTTACTTTTGTGGTGGAGGATTACGCTGGTCTTTATGGAGGATAGGTCTGAGAATATCCTGGAGAGCTGGTTTAGTTATGGCAAATTTCTTCAACATGTGAATGTCATTGAAGGGTTTAATTTCTCCATCATAAATGAGACTCAGTTTAGCTGGGTACAGGATCCTGGGTTGAAAGTTATTTTGTTTTAGGAGATTAAAAGTCAATGACCATCCTCTTCTAGCTTGAAAGGTTTCAGCAGAGAGATCTGCAGTTATTCTAAAGTTCTTGCCCTTGTAGGTGATGGTTTTCTTTCGTCTGGCTGCTTTCAGAATTTTCTCCTTCATATTAACTTTAGTGAAATTGATTATGATGTGTCTGGGGATGTCTTATTTGGGTTGAATTGTGCTGGAGTTCTGAAACTGTCTGCTATCTGGATTTCAGAATCTCTTGGCATGTCTGGAAAGTTCTCCTTCATAATCTCATGGAGAAAAGACTCTGTGCCTTGTGAAGCCTTTTCATCGCTTTTGGGGATCCCTATAAGACGATAATTGGTTTTCTTTGAATTATCCCAGAGCTCTCTGAGAGAGTGATCTGTTTTTGCCCTCCATTTCTCTTCCTCTTTGAGAGTTTGGGAGCATTCAAAAGCTTTGTCTTCAATGTCAGAAATCCTTTCTTCTGCTTGCTCTGTTCAGTTACTGAGGGATTCTACTGTGTTTCTCAGATCTTGGAGGGCTGCAACTTCTTGTCTCAATGTGTCAAAATCTTCGGTCATTTGGTCTTTGAATTTGTTGAATTCTTGAGATATCTTTTGGGTTAGCTTGGAATTCTAATTCGATCTTATTTGCTATCCAGATTCTGAATTTGATTTCTGACATCTCAGCTATTTGTTTGTGCATGGGGTCTTGGGCTGTGTCTGCCCCATTGATCCTTGGGGGAGTTGATCTACTCTGATTATTCATATTGCCAGAGTTTTTCTGTTGATTTTGCCCCATGATTGTTTTTCACTGTTGCCTCTGGCTGTCCTCAGAGTTGGGGAGGTGTCTCTCCAAGATTAGACCCCAGTGGGATCACTCTGTTGTTGCTGGATCTTTGTAGGGAGTGACACGGTGTAGTTCCTCTGGGGCTGCCCCAGCGAGGGAGTTCTGGTTGTGGAAGCAGCTCCGGAGAGTGACACACCCAGATCCAGCAACAGAGCAGGAGGTGGTGCACATGGTTCTGGGAGTGCCTGACGCCCAGTGACTTTGGCACAGAGAGCCCAAGGCTCTAGCAGTCTCTGGCCAGTAGAAGGGCTCTGTGCAGAGGCAGGGAGGGCTCTGGGGGGCATGTGGCTACCAGAGTCCCTGGCTAGATGAGCGGCCCAGTGTGGAGGCAGGGAGGGTACAGCTCCCACAGTTCCTGGTCAGGGCATGCAGAGGCCCGACAGGCGTGGGTTGAGGGTCAGGGGTTGCAGTGCAGCTCTTATAGAGGTCTGGGAGGCACTAAGCCCAGGAGTTTAAGGTTTCTATGAACTGTGACACCAAGGCACTCTACCCAGTGCAACAGCCCGAGGCTCCAGTGTGCCAAAACTGGTCTCACTCTGCCCCTGAGGGTTAAGGCTGTAAGGCAGCTCAGTCCCCACCTTTAGGCTACTCAGTTACTACGTTACTAGCTCCTGCCCGATCCTTGCTCTGTGACCCTGAGGGTGGAGCTTGCTGGGGCAGTTCTCTCACAATGGTTCCCTGAGGCCCACAGCCAAACACTATTAGCTCTGTCAGGCTCAGCGGCTCAGTCTGGGGCTCTAGACAATGCCCAAAGTTCTCTGCACTCCTGCTCAAGCTCTCCCTAAGGCAGTTCAACTGAATGCCAAGTCCAAAAACACTGAAACAGTTCACAGGTAAGGCCTTTGTGGTTTGCAGTCTCACTGCTGCTTGTAATTACGGCTGCTGGTGGGATTAGGTCGATCGACACATGCAACCACTTGCCAGTTTTCCACTGTTTTTGTCCTCCTCTTGGGGTCCAGAGGTACCTTGCTGACTTCCTGTATCCTCAAAATGATGATTATAGGCAGATACCACCATCCAGAGATGCCTGGAGTCTTATCTCCCCAAACTCACTGTGCCCAGTTGCAGGGAAGCTGTTACTCAGCCACCATCTTGCTCCACCCTCAGCCCCAGGTTCTTGAGCCTGTGTGCTTAGCTTTCCCAGTCCCCTGTTGGATGGCCTTTTACCCACCTTTGTAACTGCATTCTCCATCCTCCCACCCTCCTCCAGCCCTGGAGCTTGGCATGGTGTAGGAGTTTTATGAATGCCTGTTCATTGGAGACGTTTTCAATCACAAGTCACATGTGGGCACAGGCAAGGGAAATTAAATACCCTTTGAAGCTTCTCTTTGCCTCTGTCCTGGAATGGTTTATGAGGGCCTTTGTCTTCCCTAGCAGTATCTGTGGGGTTCTCATTCAATAGCTGCACTTGTTCCCTTTCTGCATTTAATAGCAAGGCATGGCTGAGCCCCTCTGAGCTCACAGCAGGCTGGTGCTGAGGTGGTTCTGCCCAGCCTATCCTGTGCTGTGTCTGCTGGGGTGAGGATTCATGGCACCTTCCCAATTCAGCAGGCCCAGCCCAGCCCAGAGAAACCTGCTGAGTATTCGGGGCTCTATTCCTGGCTTTTGGAACTACAAGGCAGGAGGAAGATACACTTGAAGGATTCACAGTTGCAAGGCCTTTCTGTGACTTTATGAATCAATTGGGTGCTTTGCAGAGAGACAACTGTATCTCCGATGCAAATCCCCAGAAGACGATAAATATAGATTTCTTTGTCGTAATCACAGCAGCATCTTGATCTGCCTGCAGTGATTAAAGTGTAACCAAACTGCCGTTTAATTTCATTCCAGGCCATTTCCGAATTGTGTTGTGTAAAGAGGTCTTGATGCACAAATCTTTCCTTTAGCCCGGGTCCTGTTGTGGGAAACTCTGTTGTGAAAAATTGAGGCTTCTTCTGAGGAATATGCTCAGACTGGGCATGTAGGTTGTATGTAAAGGTCAACAACATACATCTCCTCTTGGTTCTCCCTGCAGAGGCCATTTTTGTCTGCATTTTGGAATCCTTCTTTTCTGCCCACCTGTCTACCAACAAAGACACTCAAACAGCAGCCCGGAGAAGTTGAGTCCCCAGCCAGTTGCACTTAATGGGGGTGGCTCAAGAACTGTTTCTAGAAAGGCTCTGCCCACTTTGCCCTGGAGGGCTGCTCCTATGCAGATGGCTCCTTTGCGGGCAGTCACATGGCTGCAGACACCTCTTTAGCACTGTGGGCCTTACCCAGGTCAGAGGGGAAAAGCAGGTGGTCCACAGGTCAGCAGGAGTTTTTAGGCTTGAGCTGGAGAGACACAGAAAGGAGGCTAACTGAGCAGCTGATGAGGGTGAACCAGAGATCTGTCCCAGCCAAACTGGCGGGCTGGCCTATGAGCAGGGCTGTGCCTGGAGCAGCCAAGTGGTGTGATTAACCCGATTTCCCTGCAGTGATTCATCCAAAGGCATGAGAACCCATCTGCAGGGTGGCTCCCCGGCCAGCACTGTGCGGAGTGAACTGAGGAGGGGTCCCACTTCATAGGTGTCTAGAGCAGTGTTTTTCAACCATTTTTATCTCATGGCACACGTGAGCCTATAGGTAAACTCCTATCATACATTTAACTTATGTTGATTAAAAAAATAAAAGAGTAAAAAAAAGAATACACTTGGCCAGGAGCAGTGGCTCATGCCAGTCATCCTGGCACTCTGGAATGCTGAGGCCAGCAGATTGCCTGAGCTCGGGAGTTTGAAACCAGCCAGAGCAAAGTGAGACCCCATCTCTACTAAAAATAGAAAAACTAGCTGGGTGTTATGGTGGGTGCTTGTAGTTCTAGGTGCTCAGGAGGCTGATACAAGAAGATTACTTGAGCCCAAGAGTTTGAAGTTGCTGTGAACAATGAAGCCACAGCACTCAACCCCAGGGGGACTGAGTGAGACTCTGTCTCAATGTGTGTATATATATATATATACTGAGTATGCTTTGAACTTCTTTTGAAAATAATTTAATTAATGATCTTTAAAAGTTTTCAGGAAACACCTAAGATCCTCTCACAGCACACCAGTTGCAAATCATGTACAATCTTCCATCTGTCCATTTGAGAGAAAGAGCTTGCTTTAAATTACGCAAAGTCTTTACAAATATGTGACACCATGATTTTAAGTATGAGCCTTGGGGGTTCCAAAATAGGGTGCAGGGAATAAGGGTGATTAATACTCTCAGCCACAAAGAAGATGGAGATTTTTTATTTTTTCTAACAATGTGGATGGATTTGGAGAACATGCCCCTAAATATCATAGGAATGGAAAAACGAGCATCTTAAGTGCTCAATAAGAGGTTGAAACTAGTAGATTAACAATCACAAGCCCACTGGAGAGAAAAACTCAATTAAATTCAAGGAGGGAGGAAGGGAGGGGGTTTGGCAAGCTCCCACCCAAAGGGAGCAGTGCACAGGCATATGGTACACCTCCTGGGCGAAGGAAATAGCCACAACTTGGACTGGGCCTTACAGATGCGAACAGTGTCACCTAACCACGTGTACCCTTATGTTATTCTGAAATAAAATAAGCGTGCAAACATCTTTGAAGTAGCTGTGTGTTTCAGAGGAGAAACTGTCCTTGTTCTCTGTGTGTGTGTGAGTGTCAGAGTGTGCACACACCCTGGGTGCAAACTTTCAAACTGTTGGGATGGAGAGAACAAGGCAGAAGGGTCTGGTTGCCCCAGTCTAGGCGACCTGGATGTACCCATTCTGAAGTTGTCATCTGGGGTCTAGGCCTGAAGGAGAGGATTTGGGGAGAATTATATATGGAGCTGCAGCACTCCTCTCTTTCTAACTGCTTCCTTTCAGGGCTCGCCAGTAAGAGGTGGAAGCTCCCTCACAGCAACACCAGGCTGCATGGGATGGGCTGGGCAATAGCCCTGGAACCAGGGCTTCTGGCACTCAACAATAGTAAAGAAGCTGTCCAGGCCACAGAGGTTGGTGTGGCAGGGAGATTAGGGCCTAGGGCTGCTTCCCAGGAGCCTGAGAGCTTTAAGAGATGATATCTTCCAACCGCCTCTGGGCCCTCACCGCCCACAGCACTGCTCAGCCCATCCTGGTCAAGTGGATGGAGTTCCAAAGCATGGGTCAGATAATTCACACATTGAAACCTGAACTCATGTTCCTCCCCGTGTGGGTGAACCTGGCTACCCTGTTGTGGACCTGGCGACCAAGGGCATCCTCTTACCTCTCTCCCTGGCCCATGCCTAGTGGACTTCCAATGTAGATCTGGAATGGTCGACTCCCTTCCTGCCCTCCCCGCTGGTATCACCACTCTGGCTCCCGCCACAACCATTTCTCACCTGTTCATTGCAGCACCCTCCTAACAGGCCCCTCACCTAATTCTGCTGGACCTCTCCTTTCTTGGTGCTGCCATTTTGGTACCTTTAAATTTGTGAGTCTGAATACGTGTGTATTATTTTCTTAGTCAAAAATAATTTGTTTTGGTAACATCACACGAATGGCGTTTTCTCCTTAATGTGCATCCAAAGTTGTCCATCTGCCCTGGATCCCTTCATGACGTCACCTTGCCGCAGGGTTAGGTCCAAGGCAATCCTCTGGGTCCTTCACGGCCTGAACTTCACTTCTGTCTCCAACATTATTCCACTCTTCTTCCACCAGCCCGGGCTCCAGCCAAATGAACCCCGTCGCTATTCTCCCAAAGTGTTGCACCCTCTTGCGGCTTGAAAGTTTGTGTCTCCTGTTCCCTCTGCATACAATTTTCCTAGACTTGGTCAACTCCACATCTTTTGGAAATTAGACAGTAGCTTCCTCAATGACTCCCACCACCACGGTGTCCCACAGGATCCTCCTGAAGACTCCACCCAGTGCTCACCCCAGTGGCCATCCCAGTCCTGCCACACCTGTCCTGAAGAGAGGGGAAGAGCCCTCCTGAAGCCTCCTGACCCAGGAGACAGGCTGTCGGCTCAGCTGGCCACACAAGCTCTGGGTCTTCCCTCAGGACCACGTGGACAGCGGGCATCTCTCCTACTTTGGGCCCCTCCTCATTGCCTGTCCAGGACCTTGGGGCTCCCACAGGCAGGCAGAGCCTGTGCTCATTTCAGGTACCTGAGCAGGTAGTTTGCAGCTGGAGGCCTCAACCCTTCCCCAGGCACAAAGAGGGGGGACAGGGGCTGAGAGAAGGAACCCCTGTGGAGCTTGGCTCTGGAACCCTGCCCTGCAGAGCCTGCTGCTATTATCATCTCTGTCACAGCTGATTCTCTGAGGTGACAGCTTTGACTGCAGCTCTCCTTCTTTAATTGAGTCCTTGTCACTCCATTGATGCTAATTTACACATCCAATAACTACAGCTGACGAGGAATAGAGGCACAGGTGACGCTGGATACAGAGACCTGGTGAAAGAGCCTTCTCCCACCAGTGGAGCTGGGAAGCTGGGCTTTCTCATACTCTGCTCGTCTCGGGCTGGGGTGCTGGAGGGTTCCTTTTTCATTTGCTAAACATTTTTCCGAGCTCAAACACAGTATAAGGAAGGTGAAGATATAACAATGAAAGATAGATGATCCTTGTTTCTGAAGAGTTTCCAGTCTAATTTCAGAAAGAGACACATACACAAATAATTACACCTGGAGACTGCATAGGAGGTCAGTCACAAGGGTGCTTTTGTGCTCTGGGAACAGGGAGCCCCACGGCCACCTTTGATTCAATTATATTCAATTTAATTGAACCATCTGTGCTGAGCACCTATTTCTGGGAGAGTACAGGCGAGTGACAGGCTGGTGGTAGAGAAGAACTAGGGCTACGAAGACTGTGGAACACAGAGCCCTGCTCTTTTCATCCTCTCTCTTTCACACTCAAGTGCGCACACACACACATACACACACACACACACACACACTTCGCTGTTGCCCTGTCCATCATTCACTCCTCCAGCACGTATCTGCGATGCTCTTACCAGACCGAGGCTCTGTGCTTGTCTCTGGGGGATGGTATGGTGAGTGAGCACACACACTCTGTCCTTGTCCTCATGGAACTTACTGAAGTGTGTGGAGAGACAGCCATTACTCAAGTCAGCTCCCTTGTGTGTAATTAGGAGCTGCTTTCAGGAGGATACAGGGAGCTATGAGTGACGCGGGGAGGGGGCTCCCGACTCATCTGACAGGCTAGGGGAGAGCTGAGTGTGTGCCACAGCAGCTACAGGGCCACTCCAGACCTTTTATTCACCATCGTTGATAATGTGTTATACTTACGCATTTATATATGTACAGATATGATATACATCTACATGTTGACATTTTTATGTCCATTACATCATAACCTACAAAGTATGATTCCTGGCAGCGAGAATGAATCTGAGAATGAATCAACAGAGAATGAATCTGTTCAAAAAGCTGAACAGAAAATGGAAATTCACTCTCAAAGATTTTACGTGTTAAAAGTGGGAAAATGCTACAAGAAAAATATGGGCGAATATTTGTATAACCTTTGGGTGGGTGAGGCCTTCCAAAAGCATGAAGGAAAACGTAGATGATTCTGATTGCATAACGTTTTGAAGCACTGGAAAATCGTAGCCCTTAGTCTTCTGTGTACAGAAGACATTAGACATGTGTATCTCATTAAAACAAATCCTAGGCACATTTTTAAAAAAAGTCAATCAACTCCGAGTAATATAGGCCCTCAAAATCCTCAAATTATTTGGAAACATAAACAGCAGTTTCAAGCCATTGAGGACTGACATCCTCACTTTGCTAACAGATTAAAACCCACAGAAAACGTATTCTATGAGCAGAGGAGCCACCTGGAGGGTGAATGGTATTTCAAGTCCATCAGAACCAAGTCCTGGGTTTGGTGCAATCAGGGCCCTAACAATTCCCATGGCAGTGAACTTACAAGGTCTGATTAAACTGTTTCACAAGGCTGTGTATTTGCAGACATGTTCATCAGTGGGCCTGGATGCGGGGTGAGCATCAACTCTGACTGCCATGGGTCACCCGTTGGAGGGATGCCCTTCAGACTCTATTCTCTAAGGTCTCTCGCTGAAGGCGCTCAGCCACCAGCACCCTTTCTGACAGCAGCACATGCACCTCGACCCTGCACTGTGCATGGACAGTGACTCTTTCTCTTTCACAGAAAAGCTTCTCATCCTCCTTGTGAAAGGATGGTGGAAAAGGCCAGTTCACAAGGGGGAGATTCTGTGCTGGAAGCATTCATGCTGTTAGAATAATTTGACAACAAGAAATTGTCAGACCAAGCTACTGGGAGTTTACAAAGGGAGTCCAAGACCATTCCTTCTGGATCCAAGCACTGTGTTGGTTCACTTGCAAAAGAGAAATGTTCTAAGAGAAGAAGCATAAAGGGCCTAAATATCAGATCAAAGAAGACGATCTCAAAGCCTTCCCACCTTGTCTGGGGCAAGATCCTAGCTTTCCTTAGAGGGGGATGCTAGTGGATGCTATAGGGCCTCAGGAGGCTCCTCTGCTTTCAAACCCTGTCAGTCTTGCCATGCTGGACCAGCTGGGGCAGGAGAGAGGAGGGATAGCAGGTGACAGAAGTCATCACATAAGACACTGCAGAGCAGGGCACAGTGGCTCACACCTGTAATCCAGCACTGTGGGAGGCTGAGGAGGGTGAATTGCTTGAGCTTAGGAGCAAGAGAGAAGAGAGAGACCCTCCCCATTGCTACTAAAAATAGAAAAACTGGATGGGCATGGTGGTGCACACCCTGCTGTAAAGGGGGGCTGAGGCAAGAGGATCACTTGAGCCCAGAAGTTTGGGTTACTGTGAGACAGGCTGATACCATAGCACTCTAGGCTGGGGCAGCAGAGTGAGGCTCTGTCTCAACAAACAAAATAAAGGGCACTGTACATACCTATGCCTAGCAATGGGGTTTCTAAGGCCTTGATTTCCTGGATTTGGGGAGAAGAAACCACATTTCAATGATGTCTTGGTGCTAGGTGAAATAGGAGTGTTGTTGGGAAAGAACGTGTGCTGGAAATGGTGTCCTGGCCAGCAGAGAAGCTCCCCGCATCCCCTCCCCGACAGCAGCGCTCCATTCTATGTATGTAACCTTCACATGGATGGGGGTTACTAAGGACCGTCCCTTACATTTGTCACCTCTTCAGGCCTCACAATGACTGAATGTATTATTATTACCTCTCTGGCCTTGAAGCCTGTGGTGCAGGAGGTTAAAGAGTCTGAACTTAGGAGAGTGGGGGTCAGAGTGTGGCTCCAAGTCTGTCCCATCTGGAAACCCACACTGTTCACTCAGCCCACTCTGCCCAGTGGCCACATCCAGCCAACATTCACCACTTCATGGCCTCCTGGAGAAGGCTCATAGGGCTTTGGAGTCACGGCTGCCACCGCCACCAGCTGTTTTCAGGACAGTCAAGCAGTGTTGATTTCCGAGCCAGGGTGAATTTGTGTGAAGAGCTTGAAGTATTGCTTCTTCACCAAAATGCTTCACCTCACAGTGCAGATGGGGTGTGCTTCATTGTAGGAGGCCCTGTGCTTTCCAGACCTCGCAGAGAGGCCCTGGTACATGTGCGTGGAAGGTTCGAAGCTCTGCACAGCCTGCCCTCTTGGGGTCAGGGCCCTCCCTGTGGGGTCTGGGCCACCGTGCAGCCCTAACACAGGGCAGCATGGCGGAGGCCAGAAAGAGAGGGCCACTGGGCAGTGCTAGGCTTGAATCACACTGGCCTGGGCTTGAGGAATACACTTTGAGACTTTACTTTCCTCCCCTGAGACAGTTTCCTCATCTCTAAAGCAGAGACGGTCATTCTAGTTTCAAAGGATTGTTGCAAAAATTTAATGCGATTGAAGAAGTAAAACCTTTAATGTGCTCAAGGCAGGTTTGGCTCTCAATCAATGGTTAGTGCCACCCCTCCCCCTCTCCTTTCCTTCCTTTCTTATATCCTCCCTTTATTTGTCCTCGCTCCCCAAAGCTCTGCTTCGAGAGCCAGATGGTGTCTGGTGGGTTAGGACAAGAGGAGGAGAAGCTGCCCCCTTTGGGCTGCACAAATGCCAGGGAGCCTTGACAACAGTTTCTTAGTCACCCAGCTGGGACCGTGGCCCAAACACCTCCTTCAACCTAGTGACACGCGGGAAGGGAATGAACAGAGGTAGGGGGTTATCCAGTGGTCCTCACCTTCTTCCTCCTCATAAAAATGGACATCTTTGAACTGGAATACAAAGTGGAGCCCCAGAAAAAAACAAGAGGCTTAAAAATTACTCCCGTTGCAACGTAATAAAGGAGAAAATACCCCCTCCTCAGCATCAGGAAATGACTTTATACTTTTCAGTTCAAATTTGGAACCAGCGGTCCTTACTGCTGCTGGCTCACTCATCCCAAGCATTAATTTTCTATTATGAATAAAATTAATGAGTTTAGTCAATTTCTGGTGCTCATAAAGTTGTGCTTTTCATTACCAAGGTTAACAGCCTGCTGGGGATGGCCTCCTGGCAGAGCACCTACAGGGGGTGGGGCCCTGCTGCTTAATGGGGCGAAGGGGAGGGGAGGAGGGGGTGCTCTTGATGGCCTGCACCCCCTGCCTGGCCTTGGGACCCTCAAATGCCTGCATCTTCTTTCTGCATCTTACCGTGCTCCCCCTCTTATGCGACTCTCTTCTCCTGGGATCCCTCTCTGATCCATCCTGAGCACTGGCCACTCCACGGCGTCCCCAGCACTTCAGCACAGAGTTGGTGACAGATCTGAGTCTGATGGAGGAGAGGGCTAGGTGCTGACAGCCAAGGCGATGGGCTATAATGGGAAGTCCAGGCTAGGGGCTAGGAAGCCTTTCTGAAAGATGTGATATTTAAGTCACTAGGCTTGGAACTGCAGAATGAGTGGGTGTCTGGGGAGACAGAGTGAGGTGGAGTGGAAGTGCTCCATGCTGAAGGTTGCAGGGTGCACAGGACCTGCTATATAAGCTGAGGCACCAGCAGGAACAGGGTACAAAGGCCTCTGTGCCTTGCTTGGGACCTTGGGACAGATTGCTGTACAACTGGGGACCCTTCTGAGTCTATTTCTCATCTCTTCTCATAGGGTATTACTCCAGATAGGGAGTTGGCAAACAAGGACCCACCCAGCCATGGCCAACCCATTGCCTGTTTCTGCAAATAAAGTTTTATTGGAACATAGCCATGCACATTCTCTTCATTTATATATTGCCTATGGCTGTTTTTTGCGCTTGGTGCAAAAGATATCATATGACTTGTAAGCCAAAATATTTACTGTACAGTCTTTCTGGAAAAAGTTAGCCAACCCTGCTCTAAGCTCTTTCTGTTGCTTGCAGCAAACCTGCTTTATGCTTGACCTCAAGCAAATATTTCTGTCCTTTGTTCTGGTGCTTGAATTTATCTGTAGCTAATGGTAAGATGTTAAGAATTAATGAGATTACAAACTGCAAAGGCAAAATCTTGGCTTAGATCCTGGCTTGAACTAGTCACTAATAATTGTATAATAACAATAATGATAGTAGTAACAGCAGTAAATGCAGTTACAGTTTCTATTTATTCATCAATTATTATGTGGCAGATTTGGGGCTAAACTTTTTAATGTATTATTTCACTCAAATTCTCATGAAGAAGCCTCGGATGGAGGTATTTTTTAATCCCCATTTTGGACATGCTGAAACTAAGATTCAGAAAGAATAGGTGATGGGCTTGAATCAGTTAAGAATTATATTTTGCTTCTAGTTAAAGAAGAGGATTATAAAATCAGTAGTTCAAATGAACAGAAGCCTTCTTTCTCCTCCTTCCCATTACAGAGATCTGGAAATGAGCAACCATGTGATATGGTGGCTGGATTGATATTTATGTTCTGTGTTCTTATCACATTATTTTTCAGTTTTCAGGTTTTCTCAAGGACCAGCATAGGGACTGGTGCTCCATCCATCTTGTTCACACGCTAGTTAGGAACAGTGGGGGAAAAGGAAAGGGTACAAAAGGAATTTCTCTACAAAGGTAACTCAAAATCTTGTCCCTGAATCATATTTGTCAGAATTTAGTCACATGGCCACACACCTGTAAGGGAGGCTGACAAATGTTGCCTCCTGCCTGGGCACATTGCTACCCTTGATAAGACAGGGCTACGTTGCTGACAAGGACTGCATATTGGAAAGGCCACTGGCCATGTCTGTTACGTCTGCCACTTTGGCTCCCCAATTTCCGTGGACAATTACTCTTCCACATACAGAGCTCCCTTCCTCCCCCACACTGATTCCCAAGGCAACAATCACCAAATTTTATCCAGTTACTGTGTCCAGTTGGTGCTTTGGGCAGACCTCCCCATAGTCCCAGATATAGCTTCTTATAGCTTGGTGACCCTGAACTAAAGGACAGGTTATTTGCTCCCAACCTACCAAATACAGCATTGTGGAGAAAAGGTAAAATAATCACCACAATTCAAAAAATTCATCTTCCATTCAAGAAAAGGGGGGAAAATAAGTGAAGAAATAAACCCGTGGTTAATTTATAGCAGTGGGCAAATCCTACCAGGCAGGAATGGGACTGACTTTGCACTTTGGCAGTGGAGGGGGTTTCCTGGCTCGCACATGTTACCTACCTCCACTGTCTTGGGGAGAAGCTCCTTGCACTCCTCTGGCTCTGCATAGGGAAGTGTCTTCCTTGTCAGTCACCAACCACCCCTATCTCTGACATGAGCACCGGAAGAGGATCCTTCCTGGGGGATGCCTAGTTTTGATACTCTGTAGGATGGGGTATGAGTCCAGAGAATGGAGAACATTTTAGGGCTTTTGCAGTCTCATGTTGTTGCAGATTCCAACTTGAGGTTTCTTTAAAAATATAGCTCCTCACAATCCAAATGGCCTTTTAGTCTATTTGGTTCTGATTATTATTTTTTTAATTTCAACAAATGAAGGTACAAGGTTTTAGAGTACATGGATTTCAATTCTAAGGTAAAGTTCAAGTTGTAGTTGGGCCCGTCACCCAGGGGGTGTGATGAACACCCTTACATTGTGCACATTAAGTGAGATCCCCCAATTGCCCTCCCTCCTCCTACCAATTGCCCTCGCCCCTCCCTCCCTTCTCCCCTCTCTCTTGCTAGACTACATTTGTATTTTATCATTCGTGTGGGCCTGTAGTTGTTTATATATTGGTTTCATATTAGTATTGAGTACATTAGATTTATTTTTCCATTCTTGAGATACTTTGCTAAGAAAAATGTGTTTCAACTCCATCAAGTAAACATAAAAGATAAAAAGTTTCCATCTAGTCTTATGGCTTAGTAGTACTCCACGGTATACATATATCATAGTTTGTTAATTCATTTATAGGCCGATGGGGTTTGGGTTACTTCCACAACTTGGCAATTGTAAATTGGGCTACAATACACATTCTGGTGCAAATGTCTTTGTAGTAAAATGATTTTTGTTCTTCTGGGTGGAAACCTAGTAATGGAATTGTGTGATCAAATGGAAGGTTGACATTTTGTTCTTTTTTTTGAGACAGAGTCTCAAGCTGTTGCCCTGGGTAAAGAGCTGTGGTGTCACAGCTCATAGCAACCTCAAACTCTTGGGCTCAAGTGATCCTCTTGCCTCAGCCTCCCAAGTAGCTGGGACTACAGGCGCCTGCCACAATGCCCGGCTATCTTTTGGTTATAGTTGTCATTGTTGTTTGGTGGGCCGGGGATGGATTCGAACACACCATCTCTGGTGTATGTGGCTGGTGCCCTAGCTGCTTGAGCTACAGGTGCCGAGCCAACTTTTAGTTTTTTAAGAATTCTCCATATTTCTTTCCATAAAGGTTGTAACAGTTTGCAGCCCGAACAGCAATTCTCCACATCCAGACTAGCATCTGCAAATATGGGACTTTGTGATGTGGGCTAATCTCACTGGAGTTAGGTGATATCTCAGAGTGGTTTTGATTTGCATTTCTCTGATGATTAGAGACAAGGAGCATTTTTTCATGTTTGCTGGCCATTGCCTGTCATCTTCAGAGAAGTGTCTGTTCAAGTCCTTTGCCCACTGCTTCTCATCATTTTAACGTGCAAATAGCCTCAGTCACATTTCTTCACATCCAGACCTAGTTTTGGGGCCTGGATATGGGTCTATTTTATTCTTCTCCCTTTGTAGTTTGGTGAATCCCCTAGCTCTTAAATTAAAGGTGACTGCCATAGTACCCTTCATCTGATCTTTGCTGGAGGGGTGGCTTCCATTGTCTGCAGAGAGCTCTTAATAAAGGTCTAGATAAAGGTTTGGGTCATAGTTTTATCTTCAACTGGAGTTCCCACTTCATAGCCCCGGTTTATTACTCTTTCAGTTTGAAATCCAGCCACATTTGGCTATTTTTTTAGCTTTGTAAAAATCCTCATTTAATTGACACAGGGCCTAGGTTAGAAAATGTAGTATCAACTCCTCTTTAGGCTGTGTGCCGGCTGTCCCCAACTGTCTCTTGCAGGATTTTGTGCCAAGCGGCAAGAATGAGTTAAACCAGACCAATGTCCTGCTTTATTTCTACTATTCCCCAGAAAGCAGGTGGTTTAACTTCCTAAGGAACAGCAAGGACCTGACAAATGCTTTTACCTCAGCTTGTGAGGGTAGTGGCTTTTCACCCGGGAGGTAAGTCCACCTGCCTCACCTGCCTGAGTCCCCTCCCAGAGCTCTGCTCGCATTCTAGTTCTATTCCGTCCTCCACATCTTATACCATGTCTTTATTAGGTAGCAGCTACATCTGTCTGTTAGTAGAGACGTTGTGGAATACCCAAGGGGTGAAGCAATAGGGTGCCCGGGCTCATTCACTCAAGGGCAGCAGCCTCCTCGCTCAGCCGGGCAGCTGCGCCCTCCTGTGCGCATGCGCTCACTGCGTTGTAAGGCCCAGCCCTGTCCGGTCTCGGTTTCCTTATCCGAAGAAGGGGCTGATCATGTACCTGGCTTAATCATGCACCTGTCTCATGGGGCTGTTTCGAGAAGGAAATGGGAAATGGCATAAACTATCGAGGTTATTATTAACGTGTTTTCCCATCTGGAAAATTTGCACTTTAAGCAAAACTTTCAATGTCCTGACCCAAAAGAATAATATTCATGGGGAAAATCTCAGGCATCACGCAGGCCAGTATTAGAAATGTTTATTAGAAATAGGATATAGGCAACAACTTCCTTACCCTAATCCATCATCCTGTATAATTTCCTCCTGCTTATGATCCCACCCCCAAACCTTCCTTCAGCCTCTGTCTTTTGTCTCCCCACCCCGCCAACCCACATGATTGGATGCAGGTGGCCAGCCTAGTGGTGTTGGGCAGTTCCCACATGGAGCCCTATTTTGAGATAAGGCAGATGTTAGGAAGGAAACTGCAACCCTACTCAAGGATGGAGAAGCTTTTCTCATACAAGTTGGCACCATGAAGGCCGGGCACCCGATGGGAGAAGGCACCCATGAGAAGCCTCATGGCTGGAGCAGGGCTGATGTGGCCATGGGGGCCAAGTCTCCTCTCTGCGGTCTCTTCAGTCCCGTGGGATGGACCAGGCAGGGCTGCTGAGGATAGGCAGCCTCTCTGGCTGAGTTCCTGCTAGCTTGGCAGGTGCAGGGAGAACTTCGGACATGCCATATGGGGGGACATTTGATGAAGTCATTAACAGGCTTGAAAAGTAGTGATTCTGGTTGTGGGAAAGAAGGAAGCTGTGAGTCCTGTGGGTTGTGGTGGACCTACAGGCACAGCTAGGTGGGAGGAGGACTCCCACCATCCTGGGGGCCTCCCCTGGGGTGGGGGCCTTGTTTTCATGAGGGATGGGGTAGGAGGCTTTTATTACTGTGGGTTGTGTAGACCTGGGGAAAAACTTCCTGGGTGCAGGAATTAAGATAAACCTTGAGGCACTTTGGGAAGAGCACAATGTTATTTTCCTTATACTTAATTTGTTTCTCTAAATGGTTATATAAATGCCAAAAGTACAAAGAGGAAAATAAAAATGACCCAGTCCAGTCACCAAGGGTGTGCTATCCTTAGGCTCTGTGGCCTTTGTGACCTCTGTCTGCAGGGGCAGATACAGGTGGGAGGGCAGACTATTTGACAAGCATGGAGCCCTTCTCTTCATGCTGGGTCCCTGCTTCCTTGGTCCTCAGCCTTTGCCAGGGATGTCTGTTTTCATCGACTAATACAGACCTATATAAAGCTCTGCGCTGAGATCTCCTGGTTTGTAAACAGAACAGTTTGTAGGAAGAAGTAGTGGAATTAGACTTTACCATAAAGCCTGGGCTTTGCCTGTTTGGACAAGGTGCCCCAAAGGCACCCTTTCTCTATCTGTGAGGGCCAGAGGCAGCCCCGCAGGAGTCCTGTGTGAGAGCCCAGGCCGCCCACTCTGTGGGAGAGCTCAGTTCCCACCCCACCTAGAAGGGAGCTGAGTCCAGCCACCCATACCAGCCCATACTTGTCTATGGAGCAGAGTGACTGTGAAACAGACCATCAGAGCACAGGGAAGCCTCCAGCGGAGTTCTGCAAAGGCTGGGTCTGGGTGATCTGGAGTGAGTGGAGAGCTTGCTTTCCCCTCAGCCAGCATGCAGCTACCCACAGCTACCTGCATTTCCTGGGGTCAAAGCCAAGGGACATGGGCTGGAAGCCAGACCTCTGGGTTTTTTTCCTTCTGGCATTCACTACCCCTGTGCATCCCAGTGTCTTGGCCTTGCATGGCAAATCAATCAACAATTTATCTTCCATGTATTGCCAAAGTAATTTCGCTAAAATGCAGGTCTGCATTTTGTCATTTCCCTGGTTAAAAGCTTCGATAGCTGCCTGTAAAGTCCCTCTTCTGAAAAGAGGCTTGCAAGGCCCGACTTGAAGGCTTCTGGAAGTACATGGCCTCTTCTGACACATGTTCCAGCAAAGGAGAGCTACTGAGTGACCTCCACGAACCTGGCTGCTTCGCACCTGCCCATGTTCCTGCGGCTTCTGATGTCCCTCTCACCTTCTGGTGTACTCCTAGCCATCCTTAAAGATCCTCTTCCAGGAAGCCTTCCCTTCCCTTTCCTTGGCCTGTCTCCCCCCTCCACTCCTGCTAGCAAATGGCGCCCATATGGTAATGAATGCCTGCAGCTAGCCCGTGGCACTGTCCCGGACTTGGCATGCGTCTGTGTCTCCTGCCAGGCCTGGGACCCTCTGCTGTGTGTCTCTGGATCCCACAATGTGCTGTTCATGGAAATCCAGGGACATTTTTCTGGAATGTACTGAATGATGGGATTGTTAGTTCTCTTTGTCTTGGAGGCTGTGTCATGTCCTCCTGGAGGAGAGTAAGGGGTTGAGATGATCCTCGTTACCCCGGGGATGTGGGGCCTGGATGTATTTGTCTGGAAGCTTCTTTCAGGTCCAGAGCCCTGGGGAGCCAGGCTGGTGTCGAGCCTGGCCTACACTGGGCAGTAGAGGGTGCACAGAGCTGGCTCCAGGTTCAGCATTGCATCCAGCTGGCATATGTAACCTTGGGCAAGTCACTTCACTTTTCTGGGCCTTTGTTTTCCTCTACAATGAGCAGGGAGGCCCTCATGTTGCTTGGACACTTCCCTTCCCCAGATACCCTGTGACTCTGAGCATACCCTGCCGGGAGGATTGTCCCTGAAGAGACTGGGGAAAAGGAGAGACGACAGAAGCAGGGAAGTCAGTTTCTCCACTCCAGGGGCCCAGTGGGGTGCAGGGCCTGTGAGTCACAGCCTGAGCATTCCTCAAGGGCTTATAAGAGCCACAGACAGTGACAGTCTCATAAGCCCGAGAGAAGCCCTATCTCTTTCCCTATAATAAGCTCTTGTCTTTTCCTGCCCCTGTCTTAGGGACTAAAATCAGCAAGTCAGGCCTGGTGCCTCACAGTTGTGCGCCATCTCTGCCTCTGCCCCTCTCCACTGACCCCCAGGCCAGAGCTGACCATGTCCAGAGTCAAAAGGTGAAGCCTCCTTGGGTCCCAGGCCTCCAGGGTCTTTTACAGCAGTGAGAATTCTGGAATCTTTTACCAATATTTAATAAAAAGTCTGATAAGAACTGTGCTTGGATTCATGTTCAGGCTGAAATATCAAAGTCTTTCACTTTGGCTTGAGTTACAGCAACTTGGTATAGTTATCTCATACCGATCAGTGACTCTAATGGACCCTTATCACGTCCTTCGACTTGTTTATAAAATGGGAGATGAAGCAGTAAATACAGTCCTGTAAATAATTCCTTCTGCCATAGAGCAGAACTAGTAAGAGGTCCTCATGGGGCAGGGTCTCAAAGCAGGGAGATGTTCTTCATATGGTAAGGGAGCCCCCGCACATGCAGAGATGGGATGCCTCCACCAGGCCAGATAGGAGGGAGGGACCCAGTGGTCTTTCCTTGACCGTCTAAGAACATGTGTTCTTTTGCTTGAACACATTGAGGCATTTGCCTTTTGGGGGAGGGGGTAAAGATTCCTAAATTGAGCAGTTCAAGCTCTTGGGTCTGACCTTTAGGGGGCAGGAAGATTTGATGCCATGACCTCAGTCCACCCACTGAGATGGACCAGAAATGTCCTAATCACCTTCCTGGGGAGCTTGCACTGGTGAAGATGCCATTCTGGGGGGGGAGTTCCATCCTACTTGTGCCCTCAGTCCTCCCTGCAAAGCTTGCACAGTGTGGTTGTGGCAAGTTGGTGTGAGGGTGGGATTGGCAGCCATGCGATCCCTAAGGACCAAAGGAAGCCACTTCCAACGGGCACTAGGGCTCACTAGAGTGAAGTGTGTTCTGCCCTTCTACTGGACACACCGTGGCTGTGCTCTGTGAGAGGGTGGCAAGGTGAAGGAGGCATGCCAGCTACCCCCAGGAACTGTGCACAACTAAAATCGTGTCCACAGGATGCTGAAAATACTTTTGGATGTTTTGGTTAAAGAGTTAAAGGCAATGGGTGTTATACTTGCTGTGTTGATCTTAACATGACAGTGCTCAGGGCGTGCCGCCATGGCTGGTTTGCAGATCAGAGAACATGGGAGCTAAGGCTGTCAGCAGACAGAGAAGCCCAGAGGGGAACCTTGGGTCGAAGCCACAGCCTGGGCAGATGCAGAGCCTTGGAGGAGGCGTGTGGTCCACAGATCAGGGTCAGAGTTTGTGTGTGTGAGAGGTGGCTGGGTCAGGTGTTGAGAAAGCAAGGCCTGAGCGTGCTGTGGAGGCCCTGACTGCCCGATAAGTCCTTCCCTCCCTATTGTGAGACCCTGGAGCCCACAGAAGCCTGCTGACATCTCTGTTTTAATTTTGGTGTGGCTGCTGAGAAAAGGGCAGATCATCCAGGCCCCACGTTCTCTGGCCTTTGAATCCCCTCTGTGCCTGCCCACTTACATGACAAATCTCAGCGAAGCAGGGATAAGATGTGGTGTGGGCCCTGGCTAGGAGCCTCCTCCTCAGCTTCCGAGGAGGGATCTCTGGGCATGAGCCGCTGAGTGAGAAGCTACTAAAGGGCCCACAGCTTACCCTCAGCTTGGCTCTGTCAGCTTGGGTCAGGGAAGTTGGCCTGGAATGGGCTCCCCGGGGGCCAGTTGGCAGTGAGCTGCAGAAGCGTGGAGCCAGCCAGGAAATAGCCACAGTGCAGGAGGCTTTTCAGCCGGGAGGAGGGAGGATGAAGGCTTGTCGAGTGTCTGCTTGGAGTCAGACACCGGGCTGAGCAGTTGGAAACAAGCTCAATGCACCCTGCAAATGCCGTGCGGTTTGTTTCTATTTGCAGATATGGCAACTGAGGCTCCAAAAGGTTAAGTGTCTTTTCCCCTATCAAGTTGTCCATTAACTTGATGTGGAAGAGCTGGGACTTGAACCTAGTCGCCTGCCTGTAGGGTCAGGGATCTTTCTGCTTAGCTCCCCGGGCCTCCTCACTCTAACCTTTTTGTTGAGCATAGACCCTCTGGGACCTTGAGGGAGGCCGCTTTGTCTCATGAGGGACCTGAGGTCTCCCCAGGGTGTCCTCGAGCCTTGACACCTCTCTCCTCCCTGCGCCATAGATTGAAGATGTTATCTGCCAGATGGTCCAGGAGTTCAGTCCACCTCTCCCGCCCCTTCTCCCGCCTCTCATCCCTTCACACCAAGCAGCAGGAGGTTTCCCTGGGAGACTCAGGGAAACTCCGTCCCATCCGGTGGGAAGCTTGGCTTGTACCCTCGTCCACTCAGAGGCATGCTTCTTGGCTTGGTGGGGTTTCTGAGCTGCGCAAACGGGGTTCACAATGCTGTGAGCGAGATGAAGCAGAAAGGAGAGAATATCCGAGTCTGGGTTGGGGTTGGGCGGCTCCGTCCTCCTCCTGGACTCAGCTTTTGACAGTTCTCCGAATACACCCTGAGCCCGTTCCCCTGCCGACGGGGAAGCCTCCCTCCACGTGCCTCAGAGGGGTTCTGTGAGGAGTCTCCTAGGGATCAAGACGGGAGCTAGAAAGAACAAGTGTCACAGAACGATTATTCAAATGGTGACTCCAGGCTGGGGGTGGGGAGAGGCGGCAGGCGCCTGCATCCTGCTGTTGGCTTCCTGCCGCATTCAGCACTGTCTGTGTCTCCTCAGCTGCCAGTGGAGGCAGCTTAATGCTTTTCTGTGATTGCAAAGAAGCCACAGAGACCTTCTTCCTCTTGGCCTGGTACCCTCAGTCCTCAGGAGATTATAACCAGCAGTCCCCATCTCAGTTCAGTGGAGGAGACAGTGGTCACCGCAGTACCTTTAGCTTTGTGCTGTGATTGTATGAATCTCATGGAAAATTCTACTCAAATACATTTCTCCATAAGACATCTGCCAGGGGCTGGAGTCACAGCGCGGTGATTAATTCCTTTGGTTAAGTATCAATCCTCATTAGAACCCAAGCTTACTGAGAAGGGGCCACCTGGAACGGTTTGCTTAGTGAGAGTGGAGTGATCTTGTACCTAGCAGGTGGCCCTGAGCTGGGAAGACAGGTGTGAGTACAGAGTGAGGCAGAGGCAGGGCAGCCCCCCCTCGCCCCCGGGGAGCAGAGCCTGCTGCGTGGACACCAGTGGCAGCTGACTATGGTGGGATCTTGGGTGGGTCACTTTACCTCTTTGGGCCTCAACTCCCTCATCCATAAATTGTGGATGTGGGATGAAAGGATTCCTAAACATTTTACAAGTTCTGAAATTTGGGTCCCTGGAAACTTTTAGAGAAAAGGGAGCTGCTTCTTGTCATTATTTTGATCTTTGATCTTCTTTGGTGGGGAGAGACAATAGGCAGAGAAGAATCAGCTCAGTGGAAAAGCTGAAAAGTTTATGGAAAAATAAGTTAAATTGAACCGTGGTGACCCCAGGGACATGGGGAGACTTTCATGTCAGCATTTTTGATTATACGTCCCTCGTTTCAGGGCCGAGATGGGCAATGACTATGCATTTCTAAGGGATTGTGCCCAATGACAAAATTGGCAAGAGGGCCAGGGAACTGTCCAGCAGAGAAAGCTGAGGCCATCAGGAACATTCCATTCCACTGGACTCAGCACTCATAGTGCAGCACTCTGCAGCACATCGGGGCCAAGGAGGATCCTGGGGAATGCTGACCTTGACCTTAAGGAGCATCCACTCGGTTAGGGAGCTGGGCACAAGTCCGGGAATTTCGAGTCCTCTGATGGTGAAAATGGGCTCAGAAGACACAGAAGGAAGTGAGCTGTAAAGACCCAGGCAGGGCTGGGGTTTGAAGTGCGCTTTCATCATCCCTGGAGACAATTTCGTGGGCTGTTTGTGGAATTTCAAGCAGAAGAGATAGCAGGAGGCAGAAGAGGTGTGCAAGGAGGAGGGGCGGGAATGGCGAGGGGGAAGGCCCAAGAGAGAAGGGGGCAGGAGGAAGCTGGAGCAGAGAAGAGGTGAGGGCGAGAGGGGAAGAAGCAGATGTGGAAGACTCTGAAGGGGAACCAGTGTGGCGCCACAATGGCCTAGTCGCTGCCCTGCTGTGGGCTTGGAATTTATCTGGGAGGAGAGCGCCAACTGCAGAGGAGGAGAGCAGAGGAGAGGGAAGGGAGATGGGGAAGCCTCTGACTAAGCCAGTGCTGATTTCAGGGTGCTGAATTCCCCTGCCCTGAGAAGGAGGTGCCCCGTGGCACAGTCAGGTCCAACATGCAGGAGGCTGGGCTGTGAGGAGCAGCGAGGCTGTGCTGAGCCTGCCTTTCCTCTTCCCTTCCTCCAGGGACTGCTTTCCTGTTCGTCTGATTACTCCTCCCTCTGAGTGAGCTGTCAAGGTTGCATAAGCAGCGTGATTGACCTGCACTGGGTCAGCTGCCTCCCTGGGAATTTCTCCCCTCCAGGGAGAGATCAGAGGCCTGCACCACAGCCCTGCACCAGAGCACCCCCATTCCACAGGCCAAGGGGATGGGGCTTGTCTCCTGCCATTTCAGACAGGCTCATCTCTCTCCTTTCTCTGGGTGGGGAACCTCCTTGGAGCTTCCCTGTTCCAGGAAGCCTTTGCTGCCTAAGCTACTATGCCAGCCTTGTTTTTAACTCAAGAGTTTTTGACCTGATTGTTTAGAATTGACTTGTTTTCATGTTAACGCCTTTAAATAGCTGGGCATCTGTACCTGGGCAGCAGCCTGATCTGGCCACTGGGCTGGTTTAAGAGGGGGCTATGTGCTGGAAGGAGATCTTGCAAACATCCCTCCCAGAAAAATACAGTAAGTTATTTCCGTGCCTGGTTTCCCTTCCCCACAATGATCTCCTTATTCCCCTCCCACATAGAAATGGAGGGAGACAATGGGTTGGGAGACAGAGCTTATAGAAAGATATTCTTCAGATAAGACAAAGGCCTCTTAGAGTGGTGATGGCGATTGGAATGGTTTCCTTTTGTTATTTATTGCTGGAGTTTTCACATAACAGTTTAGCCCACACCTTTGAAGACTTCAGTATCAAATAAAGAGTTGATTCTGACTCTGTCCTGCTAAAATGCAGGCATAAAAACTTTCATAGTGAGAGATTTAGATTCTATTTCTTAAGAAAATCCCAAGTGTCAAGAATTGCTCCTCACAGGTGTGTTGAAATGGGGAGAAGAGATTCCAAATGGCCCTCAGTGGAGAAGGGTGGTTGGTCTGTCTAGAACAGGGGTCCTCAAACTGCGGCCCGCGGGCCACATGAGGTGGTGTGATTGTATTTGTTCCTGTTTTGTTTTTTTACTTCAAAATAGGATATGTGCAGTGTGCATAGGAATTTGTTCATAGTCTTTGTTTTTAAACTATAGTCTGGCCCTCCCACGGTCTGAGGGACAGTGAATTGGACCCCTGTTTAAAAAGTTTGAGGATGCCTGGTCTAGAATGACAGGACATGTTGAAGGTAATGGTTGACGGCATCCAATGGCCCCTAAAACTCTGATTTTCTGACATTTTCAGTCTCTGGCTGAGTAAGTTCCCACCTCTCTCCCCCATTCTGCCCTGGGGACCTGGGCTATTTTCTGCGAAGAAGAATGGCTACATCTATTGTGAAAACTGACTGATGTAATTTGAACTTGCATGCTATTAAAAACTAAATTAAGCAGGTCCATAAAATTTAACCTCCTCATTTAACAAGATTCTGGAAGTGGCTGCTCAGACCCTGGCTGAGGAGTTGGGGGCGTAGGGCAGCGAGAGAGGCACACCTGTTGGGAGCTGTGGGGGAAGAGGTGCTAGAATTGTCTACCACAAGCCCCAGATGTGCACCTGCATGACAGGTGTGAGGAGAGGTGCTGGGCTTCCATGGAGGGTCCTTCCTCCCTCCGGCAGGTTACTGCGGGCTCCCTGGTGCTGTGTTTGAGGCCGGAGCCTGGAGTTGGACAGGTGCTGGTGGACCCCACCTCTGTTGGACTCCACCTCAGTATTCATAGCCTGGCCTAGGTTGCCCTGCCCGCTCCCACCTTGTCATCACTGCCCACTGTGGACCCCAAGGGCACAGCCACAGAGACAGTCCACTGGCACATGTTGTAGCCACAAGCTCTGTTCTTCCTTCTGCCAGTGTATCCAGAAGAAACACAATTTTAAATGGAGAATTCCACTTTGACTTGTTGGGGAACTGAATGGAGTGGAGGGAAAGAAAATATATTTTTCAGTTATGTACACTCACCCCCTTTCAGAGAGATTTGAGGAGCTTGACAGAATGGAGCTTAGAGAAGAAAACCCTCTCTACAAAGAAAGATGTCACTGGGGTACATTTGCTGGCTGCGTTGTCCCTTTAATTAGGGTAAATGAAAACCAGCCCCCAGGACGTTGTTGAAAGTGGCTGAGTTAGGAGAAGGTATTGCATGGGGACAGGCAGGCCAGAGGAGATGTAAGCTAATAAAGATTCAAGATGAATTAGCAAGCAGGACTCTTTGCGATAGATAGAAATGTGGTTAATTTACTGCAAAGAGCAAAGGTTGAAAACTGGTATGACTTATATCTAAAGGCACATATATGTTTATGTTCTGCACACGTTAATCTGTGTATCTTATATAAATGCAGCCTCTTTAGCTGTCTTGAGCTAAGTGCTTTAATTTGGTTTTGGAAATAAGTAACATGAACCTTAAATAGCAACGTTTAATAATCTGCTTAATTGTAAGGAGGTGTTGTGCTTTTGTAAGGCAAGTGCTTTCCTCTGAAAGAGTCAACTGGGATGTTTAAACCACATTGTTAAGTCTACAGGCAGGCTAGAAGTTCATGTTATGAAGTTACAATTAAGACATTTAATGTTAAAGAGTCATCATTGAATGTATGCTCACTAAAGGGCTCATGGCATGGGCTGCACCTGCCAGAGCAGGCTAGTGGTGCCCTCTCAACGCCATTAACTTTACTTGCTTGGTTTGATCGGGTCTGTGCTACTGTGGGTTTAACGAAAAGCTGACCTTATCTGTGGGACTAGTCAATTATGGTCACATTTTCCTAATAAGTCATTGGCTTACGTCAGGGTAAGTAATAGCATAGGACTCAATCTTGGCCAATGAGATAAAAGAGATGAGGTGAGAGGCATCTGAGAGCCGTATTTCAAAGACACAAAAGGAAGAGGTTGCCTCTCTTCTTCTGAATGTGTCCTACCTGGATGTGAGGCCGGAGTGGTGGCAGCCCTGCTGTGACCATGGGGGACCCAGCATGAGCACAGAGCCAAGGACAGATCTGACATCAGGAGAGCGGATGAGTGAGAAGATGAAAGAATCTGGGTTTTCATGACATTGTTGAGTCATTCAAGGAAAAGTCCTGAAATTTTCTTCCTTAGGATAGCCAGTTTTATGGGCTAATAAGTTGCCTTATTGGGGATGGCTTGTGTGTTGGGATATTTTATATCCACAGACTGTCCATGCATTTTTTCTTTAGATCAATGATGTTATAAAGTAGGTGTTACTAATTGTATCCATTAGGTGGATGAAGAAACTGATGCTCTTAGTGGTCTAATAACTCACCCAAGGCTTTGCAGCTGTTAAGTTTCAGAGGTGAGCTCAGACCACCCCCTGAGCTATTGCTTCGGGCCACTACCTTACCCAGTAAAGCTGTTGGTGGCCACTTGTCTGAAGGGTCAGCACAGAGGAGACATTTTCTGGAACCCACTGGGGTAGGTCCCCTCTTGATAGCAGCCATGCTGCCTCCCGAGTCCGCTTCCTCCAGCCAGAGAGAAACTGCCACAGTGACAGCATCTTTGATTGCAAAGGGTGACAATTTATATCTCTCCTTTCATCACACTATCAGCAGACAGTCAGGTCCTAAAAAATCAATCCTACATTGACTCAGTCCCCAACAAAGATGCTTCCAACAACCGTAACCATCTCTGAGCTGCAGGCTGGAGAAGGGCCATGAGTTCCCAGAGGGCCCTTGGCCTTGCAATCATTTGTTTATTTTGAGACTCAGCCAAATTCGTTTTGTGATTCTCTGCTCCTCTACTTGCTGGGGGAGGCCTGAGCTGAGGATGTGATCCTGTGATCCCACAGCTTCCAGGTGGACTGAGTCTCCCTGGATTGACCCCATGGTCACCCTGCTTGCTTACACACAGATTCAACAGCAGTCAAGACACACCTGATTTATGCATCACTTTGTAAAAATGGTCTACCCTCTGGTGTGCCCATCACTGCCATCCAGAAAGCATTATGTAGAGCAGTGATTTGCAACTGGTATGCTGTGAGACACTGGTGTGATGTAAACATTTTAAAAGGTCATTAAAGTATTTTCAAAAGAAAATCAAAGCACAGTGTGTGCATTCTGTTTTTACTCTTTTTTTTTTTTTTTTGATCAACATCATTTAAAGTGTACTTCAGAAATTTGACTGTAGGTTCACATGTGCAGAGAGATAAAATAGGTTGAAAAACAAGGCCGTAGGGAGTGCTAGGGGCATTCTGCCGGCATTGGTGGCTTTTAGGTTCAGGAATAGAGCCAAGATGGGAACAGAAGGTACAGAGAACAAACAGATGGGGATGTTCGAGAAGAAGGGTCTTTTACATCTCAGGGAGTGGGAGAGACTGTCTCAAGAATAATGCTGACGACGTTCCTCACATCTGTGTTTTCAGGACACCAGTTGGGTCTTCCCAATACCGCACCACACGGGCTGTCAATGTAATCACGAGTATGTGGCAGATAGCAATGACTATAGCTATCTTTTCTTGAGTTCTTCTTTTGTGCTATCATTTTACTAATTGATTTATGTAGATTACCTCATTCGATCCTCATAACAACCCCTGTGAAGTAGATACTGTTATTGTTCCCATTTTACAGATGAGGAGATTGAGACCCGGAAGAGCTAAGTGAGTTTTGCAAGGCCATATTGGTAGTAGCCATCAGAGTCTGGGATAGAATGCAGATATTCTGTTTCCACATTTAGTGCGCTCCCAGCTATCCAAGAGAGGTGGGCCGTCCCTGATTGCTTAGCTAGGCATCATAATACATTTGCCTCTTACACCCAGAAGCTCAGCTCGTAGCAATGCCAGAGAGTTGCATCTTTTGTTAGGGAAAAAGAGAGAAGAGTCCCCTCCTGAGATTTGCTTGTGGAGCTGTTTATTAACTCTTTGGGCATTTTGCTGATGGTGCAATTTGCAGAGCTGTTAATGGTAATGAAACTCTGGCAAGTATCAGGAGACACAGGGGAGCTGGGAAGTGAGAGGAGGCTGCCAGCTCTCTGAACTACACTGTGCTGGGATTCATGAGGTCTGAATACTTTCCTGCCTTACACAACTTCCAGAAATGTCAGGTGTCACCAGACTGTCCTGTGAGCTTGTCAACCTCTCTTCCTCCCCACCCCAGTCATTGGAAGAGAAATCGCCATGACGTCATGCTTTCCCCTTTCCATCCGGGCTTGCCCTGGGGCATCTGAGTGTTATTCAGGGACATGTTATGTAATTCTGGAACCAACTTTGAATTCAATTGCCGGACCTCGCATACCATGCTTTAATGGCCCGTGCTACTTTGCACAATAAATGCTGAGAATAACTCAACTCTGTAATGAGGAAAAGCTTGCTTCTAGTAACTGAATCTCCATTAAAGTCATCACAGGCTACTTATTGATGTTTTAAGGAAGCTAGACGTGAAAGAACACGCGCCCGCGGACAGGGCCTGAGCTGAACTTCCCATCAAACGGCCATGGGTCCTGGCTCTCATGATGTAGGTTTGAAACAGAGACTGAGCTTGGAGGCTGGGGCTCTGCCTCCTCTTGGCACAGTTGAGATGAGACCAGGATAGGAGCCAAAGAGGCAAGAGCAAAGGCTGATGACAGTGTCCTCAACTCCCAGCTCCAAGGGCGCAGGGCGGCACAGTCCACTGCGGCTGGGTGCTTTTCATGCCTCAGCCACTCTCTTCTTACTTGGGGGGAAAGTGCCACTTGAAATTGAGGACCAAGAGCGAGAGCTCTGAATGGTGGCTGTGGTGGACATACAGGTAAATTCATTTAAGGAGTAATGGCTATGGTGGTGGCATGGAGAGAGGCCAGCCACCATGGCCAGGAGTGGAAAGGGAAGAGAGGCATCAATTCCACCTGGAGGGGTCTACAAAGTCTTCACAGGGGGGTGCCATCAGGGTGGTGGGCCAGTGAGGGGGGTTCTCCCAGCCAGAGAGGTGGGGAGGGGCAGCAGAGTGTGGTGGGGAGAGGATGGGCCTTCTAGCATCAGCGCTGGCTTAAATCTGGGTTCTGAAAGGCACTTGCCATGGGGCCTTGGGCATTTAGCTGGTATAAGCCTCAGTTTTTACACCAATCAAAATTGTGGTCAGAATACAATGTGAATGAGGAGTCACCTCCCTGAGCGTGTTTCTGTGACTGCTGGTTTCTCCTCTAAGTTCCAGAGGGCAGTGGAGTTTGCAGAGAAGATCAGGACGTGTTTGGGAAGCCTGCACAATGTTCTTGCCCAGGCGAGGGTGTGTGCTGAGCGAGTCCAGGATTTTTGGCTTGGGATCTGTCATTTCCCCTCCCTCTTGCCCAAATAAGACGCTGCATGTCATCGAAGCATTGCTGTAACATATTGGCTATTGGTTAGCATGCATCAGGGTCCTATAGAATTAAAACTATATCTGAAGATTAAGAATCTCTAGAGATGGCCAAATGCAGAAACAAAACACCCCAGGAAGGCAAATGCTCAAAGTTTATTAGACAACACAATAGCAAGTGTCCAAGGCCTGAAGTTCCCCGAGGCAGCCCTGATTGGCTGAGGTTTCTGGAGAATGTAGGAATCAGCTGGAAGCCAGAGACCAGGTGACTATTGGGCCACCCAAGAGTAGAGAGGTGGGTCTGTGCAGGGCCCAGGAAAGTGCATCCCTGGGGGTGCCAGGTAATTTGGATGCAGCGGAGCCTCGTCCACACTCGAGGAACCCCAGGCTGGGAGTCAATGCACACTGCACACCTCGAATATATCACCTATCCTCTCTCCATGCACATCCCTGCCTGGTGGAGGGTCTGGAAGCAAAACTGGAGAAGCAAAGTTCTGGGCAGGGTCCTAGCTCTGAGGCTATCTGGCCAGTAGGAAGCATGCCAGTGTCCTCCCCTTGGAGACCCTGGGAGATCATAGGAGGGTGCTCCCCCTGGGCAGAGGGAGTCTGCAGCAGTGACAACAGCTCTTTCCAGAAGGCCAACTCTCAGGCGAGGAGTGGGCATCTGCAGGGGGCAGGACTCCAGGGGCCCTGGAGAGCTCCCTTTTTCAGACTGTCTCTCCTTCTGGCCTTATATAACTTGCATGGGTTAAAATCTTAAAAGTTCCTACTGATACACAGATGTGCTATTGCAAAGGGGAACTCCAGAGACCCAGCAGCACCCAGAGTGCTACTCTAAATAGAAGTGAGTTGGCCGCTGGAACCACTGGCCAGGATGTGGAGGGAATGACGTGTTTGGATTCAGTGTGAATTGAGAAGAAACTTGTCCAGATGGGTGTAGGATAATATTTAAAGAACTTTGCTACACGCTGTCCCATACTATGTAGTCGGTTTCTTGCCCTTATTTCTTAAAATTACAGGAGTGAGCTTACCCCTGAAGGCTGCAGGGCTGTCCTTCTGCAGCATTGGTATTCACACCTACAGATGGGCAAGGGATTTAAATTAACTTGATGCATTTAAAACACTATTTATTTGACTCTGAAATTGGTCCTGTGGAGAGATGGCCCCTGTTCCTGCCCAATTAACAGTAACGCCAGGTGAGTCAAATTCATGTCAACAAGAAGGGTCTGTGGAGGGTAGTTAAAGGTGACAGTGTGGTGTCTGGGCCCACCTGTCTTGATGGATGGGCAGGATTTCCAGTGGCAGAGGTGAGGAGTGTATGTATGTGTGTGCATGTACATCTGTGCGTCTGTGGTGCGTGACTAGTGTGTTGGGGGTTAGGTGTATTTCCAGAAAAGGCAGTGGCCTCAGCTAGTTGAACTTAATGAAGAAATCTTACAAGGGGGTTAAGGCCAGCACCTGAGGACCCTCACTTCCAGACTCAGGCGTCTGCACTCCTTGGGCAGCCCTTCTGAGCAGGAGACTGGTAAGAGTTTTGAAAAGCTAAACGGATGGGGTAAGATCAGAGAGGTCCAGGCCATGGCTGCAGGGAGAAGAGTCACAAGGCTCTTATAGCCATCTGGATGCAGGGAAAGTTTGCCCCTGTAAGTGGCCTTTGGAGTATAAATGTTCCTGGGAACTCTTGCTGAGTTCCTACCGAGGGCAAGGAGTTTATATCAGTAACTAATCTCAGCATCAGCCGCGCGTGTGAGGGTGATTCCCATCACTTGGTCTTCCCACCGGTATGGGTTCTATTCTATGACACCCACTCCCAGAGGCCACCTTCTTGTAAATTTTGTATCACTTTTTCACTAAGGAGAAAACTCGAGATGGAGAGAAATCTAGCAAGTTGCCCCAAGCTCACCAGCTGGTTAAGTGGCAGGGCCTAGATTCAAGCCTGCATCTTGTCAGCTACAAATGGCCTAAAAACACTTGTAGAAATTTCCCAATGGTGAACCAGGGGCTGGGGAAGGTGATAAGTGGGTTATCATGTATGTGCTATCGTTTGATCATCATAACAGCTTTAAGGAGGGCAGTATTAATTACAACCCATTTTTAGATGATGAAAGTGGATGTAGGAGGTAAAGCTGTCTGAGTCACACAGTGAAGGGAAGCCAGAATTGCACCTTTATGCCTCACCAATCTGACCTCAGTCCTCACTGGTAAGCACTGCACCATCCCAAACTTTTCCCTTCCTTCCACCTTTCCTCCCTTCCTCCTAAAAGGACTCAATATGGTTTTGGCAACTGTGCAGTGTGTGTGCAGGTGCTGGTGATGGGGGGATAAGGAAGAGTTGAGGTGATGCGGGATTCTAATCCTGTGCCCCTGACAGTGATGGGGCTCCTACAGTCAGAACAGCTTGGGCCAGGAGGGGACCCTGGTGGTGGTCCTGGGAATGCAAGGGCAGGAGGAAGCAGGTCATCCGGACAAAGAGAGTAAACGGCCCATAGAGAGAGGAGCTCTGAGCCAAACACCATTATCATCTCTTGCCTGTATTCTGACAATTGTCCAACTCGTTGCCGCTCTGCAGAAGGAAAGAAATTCTTGATAAGTTTGATCCAGAACCAGGACTAGCTCCAGGTGTGGACAAGGGAGCGGTTGCTAATTCCCACTTGTCCAGCTCCTTGTACACAGCCCATCGGGCACGTCGGAGGTGCGGTCCTTCCTTAAAGCCTCCAGCGTCTTCTCCTCAGATGGAGATGATGATAATTTCCTTTGTGCCACCACCCAACCTGTGACCTTCTGTCTGAACGGACATCTCCCCATTCGGAATCAGAGTATCTCTGCAGAAGAGACCATGTCTGAATCGTTTTTCAGTCTGTACTTTGGCATGTCTAACGTCTAGCACTTGGAAGGTATGCAGTAAATATTCATGGAAAGGAAGTGTGGAGAAAGGGAGAAGGAGTGGGGATAGAGAGCAAGAGAGGAGAGAGATTTATTCTAGCCTGGGTTCTGGCAGAGCGGTGAAGCCCTTGGCTCAGTGCTTCTCAACCTTCCTAATGCCACGACCCTTTAACACAGTTCCTCATGCTGTGGTGACCCCCAACCACAAAATTATTTTTGTTGCTACTTCATGAAGAGCATGAACAATTTAGACATGGTCTCTTCTGCAGAGATTTTATGGTTGGGGGTCACCACGACATTAGGAACTGTATTAAAGGGTCATGGCATTAGGAAGGTCAAGAACCACTGCCTTAGCTAAAGATCCATTGCCACACTAGACTCTCAGAGGACAGACCCCAAGGGGCTGGCACACAAGCTCTGGGGGGTCTGTCCTGCCCACCTGCCGGCTAACCCCCTACTTGCTGGGTGGCAGTAGCGAGTTCCCGACCACTAGTGCAATACTTGATTATCAGGTTCTCTCCCCCGACTCTCAGGGACAGGCCTCACACCCTGGTCCATTTCTTGGGGCTCTGCCATGGGCATAAGAGTGCCAGGGCTCACCAGCGTCATGTGGCCATGCTAGCAGCAAGGCTGGACTCTCTGTGGGGCCTTTCTGCCCACATGTCCTCTGTTCTGTTGCAGCTTCTGGGGGGTGGGAGGTAAGGGCAGAGAGAAGAAATGAACCTCCTGTGGCAGCTCCCAGGTTTAGAAGGAACATCTGTCCCATGAAGTACGCCATGATCTGTTCATCTCATTGCTCTCAAGGGCAGACTCCTGGTGTGTGTGTGTGTGTGTGTGTGTGTGTGTGTGTGTGTGTGACTGCTCCTCCATTCGGGACATGCACACTCCATCCTTCCAGTCATCAGGCCCAAACACAGACTCCCTCCTGGGACTCTTTGTTTCTTATTCCATATCAGCAAATCCTGGCATGGTCATCACCAAATACTTCTAGAACCCAGTTTCTGCCCCTGCCCTGGCCTGACCTCTATAGCCCATCATCTAGGTACTTCTCGGATGTGCCCTGGCTGGCACTTTTGTCCTCTACCATCCGTGCAGTAGCCAGAGAGATCCTTTAAAATATGGTAGGTGGGATGGATGTGCTTTAAGCCCTCCGGGGGCTTTTGTCACTCAGCGGTAAGACCATGCAGTGGCCCTCACAACCTTAATCTCCTTTCTCTCTGCCCTTGGCCTAGTGAACTCCAGCTGTATAGCTTTTATTTCTTTGAGTAGGCCAGCATGTTTCTGCCCCAGGGCCTTTGCACTTGCTGCTTTCTCTGCTGGACTACTCTTCTCAATGTCTGCATGGCCTGGCCCTCCCTTCCTTTAGATCTTCCCTGTCAGGATGGGCTGAGAGAATCTGCTGTAGTAATAAATACCTGCACCTCTCCCTTACATGACGTGCCAGGCCAGCTAGGGCTGTCAGCCTGGCTGCCACCTGCAGTATAAGCTGATACTGTAAGTGGTACTGTTCCTTCAACTCTCATTTCACTGGGCAAAGTAAGTCACACGGTCAACCCAAACTTCTGATTGATCTGCCCAGGGAAGAGCTGCCCATCTACCACCTGCCCAGAAAGAGCCACAACTGGGATGTGTGTGAGCAGAATGAAAACCACTCCATGTTCTTGGTAGATCTTTCCTCCCTGACAACCCTAGATAACATAGTAACACTGTCCTGAAAATCCCAGGAAGCATAGCCACCCTTCCCTGGCAACTAAAAAATATAGCAACCCTCCCCTTACAACCCCAGGCAGCAAAGCAACCCTCCCCAACAATCCTAAGCAACATAGCAATCATCCCCTGAAAACTTTGTATAACATAGCAACCTTCCTCTGACTACCCTCGGTAACATAGCAACCCTCCCCCTGACAACCCCAGGTAGCATAGACACCCTCCCCTGACAACCCTGGGGAACATAGTCACCCTTCTCTGACAACCCCAGGAAACATAACAGCCCTCTCCTGACAACCCCAGATAACATAGGAACCTTCCGTGACAACACAAGGGAATATAGCAATCTCTGACTGTCCCATGCAACATAGCAACCTTCTCCTGACAACCCCAGGCACATAGCCGCCTCCCCCTGACAACCCCAGATACCATAACAACTCTCCCCTGACAACCCCATGCACGATAGCAACCCCTTTCTGACAACCCCAGCTAACAAAGCAACCTCTCTCCTGACAGCCCGCACAGCACAGCCTTCCTTTCCCCGGCCTTATGTGCTTCGTTCATGTCTCCTTTGGTTCCTCCTGTGGTGTTCTCACCACTCCGAAGTACATTACTCACCAACTGTCTTAGCCTGGGCTACGATAACAGCCCACCAGAGACTGGGTGGTTTAAGTAAGAAATATTTATTAATATCTCTCACGCTTCTGGAGGTGAAAATGCTGGCAGCGCCTGGTACTCATGAGGACAGGCTTCCTGGCTTGGCCGCCACCTCTCTGCATCCTCGCTTGACTGAGAGCAGAGAGGGCTGCTTGCTCTCCTCCTCTTTCTCATCTTGGGGGTTCCACCCTCCCAAAGACTCCATTTCCAAATACCATCACACTGGGGATTAGATTTCAACATATGGATCTTGGCAGGATAGAAACCTTCAGTCCAAAGCACCTGTGTTTGAGGACTGCTCCTGATCAGAATGCGGTTTCTACAAGGGCAGATTCTTTGCCTGTTTTGTTCACCAGTGAGCTCAGCTTCCGGAACAGTGATCAACACATACTAGGTTAGTAGGTGCTGAATTAATTATTTATTGTGTGACTATCACAGCCTGAATTGTGCCTCCTCCAGTTTATATGTTAGAGTCCTAACTCCCAGTCTGATTGTATTAAGATCCAGAGATAGAGCCTTTGAGGAGGTAATTCAGGTGAAATGAAATCATAAAGGTAGGGCCCTAACCTCATAGGGCTGGTGTCCTTTGGAGAAGAGGAGGTGACATCACGGATGCATGACAGGAGGAGGACACAGAGAAAGGTCAGCCCCAAGTGAGCCAGAGGGGAGCCCTCCACAGATATCCCCTCAGTTACACCTTGATCTTGAACTTCCAGCCTACTGAGCTGTGAGAAATTTTTGAAGGCTCCCAGTATTTTGTTATGACAGCTGACTTAGTGGAAAATAAGAATGAAGAAGGGAAACACAGCTGAGTGGCAGAGCGTGTTGGGCTACGTACACAAGGTGTCCAGGGAAGGGCTGTAGAGAGGAGGGGGACATGCTTGCCAGGTTCTGGCTGCCAGTGGGGGCACCAGGGAGGACAGGTGAAGGGGAAGGAGCTTCTGGGCCCCGGGGGCAGCAAGTCTGCACCAGGAGCAGGGAAGCCAGAGTGGCTGTTGGGTGGCAGGCAAAGGCCAAGAGAGGGGCAGATACTGGGGAGGGTTCGGAGCCAGGCACAGGGCCATACTGCTGGGAAAGGACTTTGGATCTCATTGAGAAGCCACTGGAAGGCTTAAAGGGAGGTAACAAACTAGAAGGGAGGTAATAAACCCTGGTGGATGATGGGCTTCAGGGGGCAGAACTGAGGCTCCTCACATGCGGCACAATGGCAAGTGTGTCCTTGTCCCCTGCCCCTTGCACAGGCCCAGTGCTGTGCCCTGCTCCGTGTGTGCATGTGAGAGTGTGAGTGTGTTTGTGTAAGTGGCATGAATTAATTGGAACGCACTGGGTGGCTCTGCTTTTGTTCTCTGTGTGTTAGAAGGCAGGAGCTCATCCCTGCTGGTGCTCCCTCCCTGCACTTCTCTTCCCAGGGGTTCAGCTCAAGGTGGGCTCATTCCATCCTTTGCATTTGGCTAGGAGGGAGCTCGGTTATCTGGGGAGTGGCTGGACCACACCTGGGCAGGATGGAGGCTCCCAGCATCGGCTCCAGGGGCAGGAGCTTCTGGGGCAGGTGTCTCAGCATGCAGATCTGGGGCCAGGGCTGAGCCGGATGCTCTGTGCAGCCCCCTCCCTCCCTTGTCATCTCATTTTGGCTGAAGCTGGTGTTGGGCTGGCTGTGGTGCCAGCCCAGTCTATAGGCACTCATGCTGGGATCTGGGCAAGCTGGAAGTCCAGCCGCTGGCTGGAGCTGCCTCCTGGCTCACCTCCCAGGCAGTGAGGTGTCTCCAGTGGGGAGGGAAGGCAGAGGCAGCCCACGGGGCATTGCTCTGTCTCTGGCCCCTGGGAGTTTAATGCCCCCATGGACACCATTCCTGGAGTATTGGAGGCCTCTGGAGAGCTCCACATCCCCACGGGGTGGGGGCCTGGGGCTGACTGGACTCACTGGGGATTTTATTATTGCCATCTGCTGACTGCCATCTGGGTCTTAGCCATCAGTTCCCAGCGGGGCCCAGCTTCCCCACAGATGGTCTGTATACCTTACCCCAGGCTATGCACAGGGGGAAAAGAGCAGGCCCCACCTGGACATGCTTTGTGGGCAGCTCAAGGCTGCCTGGGGACTCTGCAGGGCATTACCTCACACCCTGTCCTGTGATGAGCAAAGAGCCACTGGCCCAGGAGAGCCCCCACATGTGCCCTGGCACCTCCTCTGTGTGGAGGCTGCACACTTGTGTGTGCACCTGTGTGCATTCTTCAGCACGTGCCAAAGCATGTTCCGGGTTTCCACTTAAATCAACCTAGGTCACTGGAGACCTGCCCTGAGCCACACTCTGCAGGGCACTGGGGACAGATCTGAAGCTTGTTTTGCTGTTATGGTTCTTTTGGTCCAACAGGGGAGACAGATGTGAATCGAGCAATTAGAAATTATACATGGACTGATAAATGCGAGATACCCTGTGGTGATTTCCTGTATTTGTGAAGGTGCAGCCCCGGAGGGAGCTCACGCCTGGGTGTGCCTGTGCGCACCAGTGAGCAATGCCTCTTCTTTATGAGAGGGGGCTGCATGAGAGAAAGCTGATGTGCTCAGCACACTGGGCCTGAGGGACTGGAGGAGAGAGGCCGCGTCCCAGAAGCTCTGTTGATAAGCCAAAGCAGACAGAGCCATTCACTGGGCTCTCAAGTCCTTTAAAGAGGCCAAGGGCTGTGCTATGTAGCCTGGTGGGACAGCTCGGACCCTGATAGTCTTCCACATCTGTCCCTGACTGTCTGTGACCTCAGGCTAGTCACTTCCTCCTCTTGGTCTTGGTTTTCTCATTTATAAAATCAAAATCCTAAACTAAACAGTTACTAAAGTTCCATTGAGCCCTGACATTCCATGAGTCTAGATGTAACCCCTGCTCTTAGGGACTTTGTCTTACAAATTGGGGTCAAAGAAATACTGAAATACACAACTGCACACATATACAAACACTCTCACATCCATGCACGTTCATTACCCTCCGTTCACCCTAACCCCTTCCCTCCCTTCCCCTCCCTTGGCCCTTTCCCCATAGTCTTGAGCTATAGTTGGGTTATAGTCTTCATGTGAAAGCTATAATTTAGCTTCATAGTAGGGCTGAGTACATTGGATACTTTTTCTTCCATTCCTGAGATACTTTGCTAAGAAGAATATGTTCTAGCTCCATCCATGTAAACATGAAAGAGGTAAAGTCTCCACCTTTCTTTAAGGCTGCATAATATTCCATGGTATACATGTACCACAATTTCCTAGTCCATTCGTGGGTCGATGGGACCTTGGGGCTTCTTCCATGACTTAGCAATTATGAATTGGGCTGCAATAAACATTCTGGTACAGATGTCTTTGTTATGTTGTGATTTTTGGTCTTCTGGGTATAAACCTAGTAAAGGAATTATAGGATCGAATGGCAGGTCTATTTTTTTTTTTTTTATTGTCGGGGATTCATTGAGGGTACAATAAGCCAGGTTACACTGATTGCAATTGTTAGGTAAAGTCCCTCTTGCAATCATGTCTTGCCCCCATAAAGTGTGACACACACCAAGGCCCCACCCCCCTCCCTCTGTCCCTCTTTCTGCTTCCCCCCCCATAACCTTAATTGTCATTAATTGTCCTCATATCAAAATTGAGTACATAGGATTCATGCTTCTCCATTCTTGTGATGCTTTACTAAGAATAATGTCTTCCACTTCCACCCAGGTTAATACGAAGGATGTAAAGTCTCCATTTTTTTTTTAATGGCTGAATAGTATTCCATGGTATACATATACCACAGCTTGTTAATCCATTCCTGGGTTGGTGGGCATTTAGGCTGTTTCCACATTTTGGCGGTTGTAAATTGAGCTGCAATAAACAGTCTAGTACAAGTGTCCTTATGATAAAAGGATTTTTTCCTTCTGGGTAGGTGCCCAATAATGGGATTGCAGGATCAAATGGGAGGTCTAGCTTGAGTGCTTTGAGGTTTCTCCATACTTCCTTCCAGAAAGGTTGTACTAGTTTGCAGTCCCACCAGCCGCATAAAAGTGTTCCCTTCTTTCCACATCCACGCCAGCATCTGCAGTTTTGAGATTTTGTGATGTGGGCCATTCTCACTGGGGTTAGATGATATCTCAGGGTTGTTTTGATTTGCATTTCTCTAATATATAGAGATGATGAACATTTTTTCATGTGTTTGTTAGCCATTCGTCTGTCGTCTTTAGAGAAAGTTCTATTCATGTCACTTGCCCATTGATATATGGGATTGTTGGCTTTTTTCATGTGGATTAATTTGAGTTCTCTATAGATCCTGGTTATCAAGCTTTTGTCTGATTGAAAATATGCAAATATCCTTTCCCATTGTGTAGGTTGTCTCTTTGCTTTGGTTATTGTCTCCTTAGCTGTACAGAAGCTTTTCAGTTTAATGAAGTCCCATTTGTTTATTTTTGTTGTTGTTGCAATTGCCATGGCAGTCTTCATGAAGTCTTTCCCCAGGCCAATATCTTCCAGTGTTTTTCCTATACTTTCTTTGAGGATTTTTATTGTTTCATGCCTTAAATTTAAGTCCTTTATCCATTTTGAATCAATTTTTGTGAGTGGGGAAAGGTGTGGGTCCAGTTTCAGTCTTTTACATGTAGACATCCAGTTCTCCCAACACCATTTATTGAATAGGGAGTCTTTCCCCCAAGGTATGTTCTTGTTTGGTTTATCAAAGATTAGGTGGTTGTAAAATGTTAGTTTCATTTCTTGGTTTTCAATTCGATTCCAAGTGTCTATGTCTCTGTTTTTGTGCCAGTACCATGCTGTCTTGACCACTATGGCTTTGTAGTACAGACTAAAATCTGGTATGCTGATGCCCCCAGCTTTATTTTTATTACTAAGAACTGCCTTAGCTATACGGGGTTTTTTCAGGTTCCATACAAAATGCAGAATCATTTTCTCCAAATCTTGAAAGTACCATGTTGGTATTTTGATAGGAATGGCATTGAATAGGTAGATTGCTTTGGGAAGTATAGACATTTTAACAATGTTGATTCTTCCCATCCATGAGCATGGTATGTTCTTCCATTTGTTAATATCCTCTGCTATTTCCTTTCTGAGGATTTCATAATTTTCTTTATAGAGGTCCTTCACCTCCTTTGTTAGGTATATTCCTAGGTATTTCATTTTCTTTGAAACTATGGTGAAGGGAGTTGTGTCCTTAATTAGCTTCTCATCTTGACTGTTATTGGTGTATACAAAGGCTACTGACTTGTGGACATTGATTTTATATCCTGAAACATTACTGTATTTTTTGATGACTTCTAGGAGTCTTGTGGTTGAGTCTTTGGTGTTCTCTAAGTATAAGATCATGTCGTCAGCAAAGAGGGAGAGTTTGACCTCCTCTGCTCCCATTTGGATTCCCTTTATTTCCTTGTCTTGCCTAATTGTATTGGCTAGAACTTCCAGCACTACGTTGAATAGTAAAGGTGACAGAGGACAACCTTGTCTGGTTCCAGTTCTAAGAGGAAAAGCTTTCATTTTTACTCCATTCAGTAAAATACTAGCTGTGGGTTTGTCATAGATAGCTTCAGTTTTAGAAATGTGCCACCTATGCCTATACTCTTCAGTGTTCTAATTAGAAAAGGATGCTGGATTTTATCAAATGCTTTTTCTGCATCTATTGAGAGGATCATGTGATCTTTATGTTTGCCTCTGTTAATATGGTGGATAACGTTTATGGACTTGCATATGTTAAACCAGCCTTGCATCCCTGGGATGAAGCCTACTTGATCATGATGAATTACTTTTTTGATGATAAGCTGTAATCTATTGGCTAGGATTTTGTTGAGAATTTTTGCATCTATATTGATGAGTGAGATTGGTCTGAAATTCTCCTTTTTGTTTGGGTCTTTTCCTGGTTTTGGTATCAGGGTGATGTTTGCTTCATAGAATGTGTTGGGGAAGATTCCTTCTTCCTCAGTTTTTTGGAATAATTTCTGCAGTACAGGAATAAGCTCTTCCTTGAAGGTTTGATAGAATTCTGGAGTGAAGCCATCTGGACCAGGGCATTTTTTGGTTGGAAGATTTTTTATTGTTTCTTTGATCTCGTGCTTGAAATTGGTCTGTTCAGGAGCTCTATTTCTTCCTGGCTGAGTCTAGGGGGAGGGTGTGATTCCAAATATTGATCCATTTCCTTCACATTGTCAAATTTCTGGGCATAGAGTTTCTGATAGTATTCAGAGATGATCTCTTGTATCTCTGTGGGATCAGTTGTTATTTCCCCTTTATCATTTCTGATTGAGGTTACTAGAGATTTTACTTTTCTATTTCTAGTCAGTCTGGCCAATGGTTTATCTATTTTATTTATTTTTTCAAAAAACCAACTCCTTGTTTCATTAATTTTCTGAATGATTCTTTCGTTTTCAATTTCATTGATCTCTGACTTGATTTTGGATATTTCTTTTCTTCTACTGAGTTTAGGCTTAGATTGTTCTTCTTTTTCCAATTGGATAAGATCTCTTGTGAGATTGTTGATGCGCTCTCTTTCTGTTTTTCGAATGTAGGCATCTAAAGCGATGAATTTTCCTCTCAAAACTGCTTTTGCAGTATCCCACAGGTTTTGGTAGCTTGTGTCTTCATTGTTGTTATGCTCAAGGAAGTTAATGATTTCCTGTTTTATTTCTTCCTGCACCCATCTGTTATTCAACAGAAGATTGTTTAATTTCCATGCCTTTGGGTGGGGTCGAGCATTTTTGTTAGAGTTGAGTTCCACCTTTAGTGCCTTATGGTCTGAGAAGATACAAGGTAAAATTTCAATTCTTTTGATTCTCTTGATATTTGTTTTGTGTCCCAGGATATGATCAATTTTGGAGAATGTTCCATGGGGTGATGAGAAGAATGTATATTCTTTATCTTTGGGGTGGAGTGTTCTATATGCATCTATCAAGCACGGTTGTTCTAGGGTCTCATTTAAATCTCTTATATCTTTGTTTAATTTCTGTTTAGAGGATCTGTCCAGCTCTGTAAGAGGAGTGTTAAAGTCCCCTGTTATGATGGTATTATCAGATATCATATTGCTCAGACTGAGTAAGGTCTGTTCCAAGAATCTGGGAGCATTTAAATTGGGTGCATAAATATTTAGAATTGAAATGTCTTCTTGTTGTAGTTTTCCCTTGACCAATATAAAGTGACCATCTTTGTCTTTTTTGACTTTAGTTGCTTTAAATCCACATGTATCTGGAAATAAGATTGCAACTCCTCTTTTCTTCTGAATTCCATTTGCCTGAAAAATTGTCTTCCAACCCTTGACTCGGAGCTTTAATTTGTCTTTTGAAGCCAGGTGTGTTTCTTGCAGACAGCAAATGGATGGCTTGTGTTTTTTAATCCAGTCAGCCAATCTATGTCTCTTCAGTGGGGAATTCAAGCCATTAACATTTATTGAGATAATTGATAAGTGTGGTAGTATTCTATTCGTCTTATTTGGTGAGAGTCCATTGCTTAGTTTTGTCTTTTGCATCAGTGTGGAGGTTAGGTTCTGTCCTTTAATTTCTGAGTTCTTACTTTGCTGCTGATCCATTGTGGTGGTCAGTGTGCAGAACAGGTTGAAGTATTTCCTGTAGAGCTGGTCTTGTTGTGGCGAATTTCCTCAATGTTTGTATATCCATAAATGATTTGATTTCTCTGTCAATTTTTAAGCTTAGCTTAGCAGGGTACAGAATTCTGGGCTGGAAATTGTTCTGTTTAAGTAGATTAAAGGTAGATGACCATTGTCTTCTTGCTTGGACAGTTTCATTAGAGAAGTCTGTGGTCACTCTGATGGATTTGCCCCTGTAGGTCAACTGGCGCTTACTCCTGGCAGCTTGCAGAATCTTTTCTTTTGTCTTGACTTTGGACAGGTTCATCACAATGTGTCTTGGAGAAGCTCAGTTAGAGTTGAGGCGACCCCGGGTCCAATATCCCTCTGAAAGCAGTGTGTCAGAATCTTTGGTGATATTTGGGAAATTTTCTTTTATAATATTCTCTAGTATGGCTTCCATTCCTCTGGGGCATTCTTCTTCCCCTTCTGGAATTCCTATAACTCGTATGTTGGAACACTTCATAAAGTCCCATAATTCTGACAGTGAACGTTCTCCTTTCTCTCTCTTCTTTAATGCCTCTTTTACTATCTGAGTTATCTCAAGAACTTTGTCTTCTACCTCTGAAATTCTTTCTTCTGCATGGTCTAAACTGTTGCTGATACCTTCCATTGTATCTTTAAGTTCCCTAATTGACTGTTTCAGTTCCTTCAGCTCTGCTATATCCTTTTTATATTCTTCATATCATTCATCTCTTATTTGATTCTGTTTTTGGATTTCCTTTTGGTTATTTTCCACTTTATTAGCAGTTTCCTTCATTGTTTTCATCATTTCTTTCATTGTTTTCAACATACGTATTCTAAATTCCCTTCCTGTCATTCCTAACATTTCTTTACAGGTGGAATCATCTACAGTAGGTACCTCATGGTCCCTTGGCGGGGTTGTTCTGGACTGGTTCTTCATATTGCCTGGAGTTTTCTGTTGATTCTTCCTCATAAGTGATTTCTTTTATCTGTTTCCTTGCCCTAATTTTCCTTTCACTTCCTTTTGCTCTTTAAGTTCTTGTCCCTGTGGACTAAGCAAAAAAGGGATGAAAGAAAGGAGGACCAAGTGATAAGAAAAAAAAGAAAAATAGAGAAAGGAGAGGGGGTGGGTATAAGGAATATTGACAAAAAGAAGAGAGGCACAGAAAGAGGGAGACAGAGCAATATAGGTGTACAGTAGGGTACTTTGACACAACCTTAAAAAAACCCACCTTTTGGGGTGGTTCCCTTGAGGTCAGCAGCTCTTTGCTAACCTGATCAGACACAGTACCCCACCTCCACCAAGTAGAGAGGAAAGGCAAAAATGCTATAAATCAAACCAAAACAAGCAAACAGAAAACTTTACAGGGATAAAATTGGGTGAAAAACCAAATAATAGCAGTAGAAACACTAGCAAAAATGAAGTTCTAGTTATTAAAAAAGGCAGCAATGGGAAATTATAATTAAACTAGAAAATTTGAGAAAGAAAAAGGATCTGTATGGAAAAGGTTGAAATTAAAAAACAAAAGAACATCAACAACGTCAAAATAAACAAACAAAAAAAAACACAACCAAAAACAAAGCAGTATGTATATGTTATTGAATATTGTCTGGGCAACACATGGTCTTCTGGGGTATGAGATGTTAATCACAGTTCTGATACGACTGGAGGCTGCTGATTTCTCAAACCCCAGCAGGTAGATACCCTAAATCTCTCTTCAACCCACTTAAAAGGCACTTTGAACTTGTAAACTTGCTGAGCAGAAGCTTTCCCAGGAAAGTGCTTGTCGCTGGAATCACTGCTGAAGTGGCTATCCACTTACCCAGTGTGCCAAAACCGGTCTCACTCTGCCCCTGAGGGTTAGGGCTGCAAGGCGGCTCAGACCCCACCCTTAGGCTACTTGGTCGCTGGGTTACCAGCTCCCACCCAATTCTAGCTCTGCGACCCTGAGGGTGGAGCTTGCCAGGGCAGATCGCTCACAATGGCTCCCTGTGACCCACAGCCAAACATTATTAGCTCCATTTGGCTCAGCGGCTTACACTGGGGCCCTAGACAACGGCCAAAGTTCTCTGCACTCCCTCTCAGGCTCTCCCCAAGGCAGTTCAACTGAGTGCCAAGTCCAAAGACACCAAAACAGTTCACAGGTAAGACCTTTCTGGTTTGCAGTCTCGCTGCTGCTGAACTTACAGTTGCGGGTGGGTTTAGACGGATTGAACACACGCGAGCACTTGCCGTTTTTCCACTGTTTTAGTCCTCCTCTTTGGGTCTAGAAGTCTCTCGCTGACTCCCTGTATCCTCACAGGGGTGACACGATAGGCAGATCCCACCAGCCAGAGATGCCTGGAGTCCTATCTCCCCAGACTCACGGTGCCCAGATGCAAGGGAGCTGTTACTCGGCCGCCATCTTGCTCCACCTCCTATCTGCAGGTCTATTTTTAGGTCTCTAAGTATTCTCCAAACATCCTTCCAGAAGGAACTTATTAGTGTGCATTCCCACCAGCAGTGTGCCCTTTTCTCCACATCCACACCAACATCTCTGATTTTGGGATTTTGTTATGTGGGCTACTCTTACTGGGGTTAGGTGATATCTCAAAGTAGTTTTGATTTGCATTTCTCTGTTGATTAAGGATGACGAGCTTTTTTTCATGTGTCTGTAGATTGTGCGTCTGTCTTCTTTAGAGAAGTTTCTCTTCAAGTCCTTTGCCCACCCTGAGATGGGATCACTTATTCTTTTCTTGCTAATACGTTTGAGTTCTCTGTGTATTCTGGTTATTAAACCTTTATCGGAGGTATAACTTGCAAATATTTCTCCCATTCTGAGGGCTGTCTGCTTGTAAACTTACTATGTTCTTGGCTATGCAGAAGCTTTTTAGTTTGATCAGGTCCCAGTAATGTATTTTTGATACTGCTTCAATTGTCTGGGGAGTCCTCCTCATAAAATATTCACCCAGGCCGATTCCTTCAAGAGTTTTCCCTGCACTTTCTTCAAGTATTTTTATGGTTTCATGTCTCAAGTTTAAATCTTTTATCCAGTGAGAGTCTATGTTAGTTAATGGTGAAAGGTATGGGTTCAGTTTCAGTCTTTTATAGATCACCAGCCAGTTCACTCAGCACCATTTGCTAAATAGGGAATCTTTTCCCCAGTGAATGTTTTTAATTGGCTTGTCAAAGATCAAATAATGGTAAGTAGCTGGATTCATCTCTTGGTTCTCTATTCTGTTCCAGACATCTACTTCTCTGTTTTTGTGCCAGCAGCATGCTGTTTTGCTCACTATCGATTTATAGTATAGTCTCAGGTCTGGTAGTGTGATTCCTCCTGCTGTGTTTTTATTGCTGAGTAATGTTTTGGCTATTTGAGGTTTTTTCTGATTCCATATAAAACGAAGTATTATTTTTTCAAGATCTTTAAAATATGACAATGGAGCTTTGATAGGAATTGCATTAAAATTATATATTGCTTTAGGTAGTATAGACATTTTAACGTTGATTCTTCCCAGCCATGAGCATGGTATGTTTTTCCATTTGTGTTAAACTATTTTAAATTGTGCACAAACTTTATGTCTGCCCTGTGTGTGTGTATACACACACATACACACACACACACAATGGAATACTATTCAGCCATAGAAAAGAATGAAATCCCGTCACTTGTAACACCATGGATGGAACTGGAGATCATTATGTTAAGTGCAATAAGCCAAGCACAGAAAGATGAATTCCACATATTCTCACTCACGGGCAGGAGCTAAATATTAGAACTTTAAAATGGGAGAAGGTAATCATTGTTCAAGGTGAGCCCATGGAGACAGAGTAGAATGATGGTTCCTAGAGGCTGGGAGGGGTAGCAGGGAAAAAGTGGGATGGTTAATGGGGGCAAAAATATAGTTAGATAGAATGAACAAGATCTGACATTTGATAGCACAATGAGGTGACTATAGGCAACCGTAAGTGAGGGTAGAGTTTAGAACAACTAAAAGAACAGAATTGGAATGTTCTTAATAAAAAGAAATAATGAATCCTTGAGGTGAGGGATACCCCAATGACCCTGATTTGATTATTACACATTCTATGCCTGTATTGAAATATCACAAGTGCTCCATACATACATACAACTATTATGTTCCCATAATAATTAAAAATAGAAATTAAAAATAGTTGGAAGATTGATCATCGTGACACAGGAGAGAGGTGGGGAAAGGCAAAGGAAGGGGGAGCTGCTGGGGAGCCAGGTGGGGAGCAGCGAGAGTCCTTGGAGCTTGCAGAGGGCAGTGGGGGCTGCATTCCTGCTTCCTGAATGCAGACCACAGATGTATGAGTCTGCTACAGATGCCGTGCAAAGAACCACATGCTGGGAGCCTAAGCATCAAAAATTTATTGTCTCTCAGCTTAGAAGGCTGGAAGTTCAGCATCAAGGTGTTAGAAGGGTTGGCTCCTTTTGGGGCTTCTCCCCTTGGCTTCCCCGTGGCCCTCTTCTCCCTGTGCCTCCTCATGGCCTCCCCTCTGTGTGTTTCTCTGCCCCAGTCTTCTCATAAGGATGCCAATCACATTGGGTTAGGGCCCACCTAGCAACCTCCTTTTACCTGAATGTTCTTTTTAAAGGTCCTATCTTCAAATACAGTCACATTTTTGAGGCACTAGGGATTGAGACTTAATATAGCAATTTCTGGGAGGACCACAATCTAGTACATTACAAGAGGGGTGGCAGAAACTTACTCTGAGGGAGATGGGACTCAGGAAGAACAGGTGGGCATGGAGCCCCAGGGCTGCCTCTCCCCCTCTGTGGATGTAGAGCGGTGCAGAGGAAAGGCACAGGTGAGGGAAATGTGCCTGAACCCAAGGAAAAGATCTTGGTCAAGGACAAACCATCAAACCTCTCTATGAAATAAGGCTGAGCGCCCCAGCCTGGACTGCTGCATGGGATGACCGGGTAGAAATGAGTTAAGAAAGTTTACAGAACTGTGCAAAGATGGAGGAAGTAATCAGAACAATGTGAACTATTTGCTGAGCACCGAGTGTGTGCCACACTGTGCTAAGAATTGTGGCCACGTCTCAGGGTGGACTTGAGAGTCCTCATCCTCACACAAGGCCTGGCAGCATGGGGGTGACCTGATGGAAGGGGAGGTGCAGCTCCAGGCTGAGACAGAGACTGCTGTCCTTTACCGTAACAGTATGTCACAAGCAAAGCTCAGACATTTGAATTACCTGGCCAGTGTACATGTGCTGTAAACTTATGCATTCTTCTGGATTTTGTGTGGGCTGCAAATGCATTGATCCGTTTGTGGGATGCATTTCTTTTCTAGTTATTAGATCACTTCTGCTTTCCTAAGCAGACGAAGGAGGACAGAGGAGCCGCAGAGAGGACCGTGATGTGGGCAAAGCTGTGGGCTGGAGGGGACCCATGCTTTGTCATTCAGTCCTTCAGGATGAAATTCCAGACAGCAGGGATAGTTTTAAGGAGGAGAAATTTCAGGCAGGTTAACAGGGGAGTTTCTTGGTGTTCAGAAAACATGCCATCCAGGCGTTCCCCTGTCCATAAGTGGCACATAACGCTTGTGGGTCCTGAGCCTTGAGTAGCTTCTCACTCTGCTCTGGACAGCAAGGACTGCCCGTGTCCCCTCCCTGCACAGTTTTGTGCCCTTTGTGTGGCCTGAGACAGTACCGCTATTCTCTACCTCTTATTCCTCCAGGTCCACGGAGCTTCCTGCTGACCTTTACCAGCAAGGAGGGCTGCTGCTTTCCTGCTCAGAAGAGCTGCTTTTTCCAGGAGATGAAGGCCGTAAGGTAGAGCTGTGTTAAGCTCCCCTCACAGTGTGTTCCAATGGTTTGTTGCATGAAATCATTCACTTGAGTGGCTTTCAGGACAGGTTGAAGCGCTGTGTTGCTAAGCCATTCCCTCTTACTCTCAACCACCTGCCGGCCCACCCCAAATCCAGCGGCCTTGGTTTAGCTCCTGGCCCTGCACACTGGCCAGAGATTCATCACCTGGCTGAGTGTTGAGGATGGGTAACAGGCATCTAAAGGGAACAGGCCAGGTCCAGGGACCATGCTGGGGGTGACAGAGAAGGCAGGTTCATGCCTCCGTAGGGGGCAGACAGAGCTGTGTGGGGTGGTGCAGGTGGCAGGAAGTGGGGTTTTGATGTACCCAGACCCCAGGAGGGACATAGGAAGTTACAGCCTGAGGACCGCTAGACCCTGAAAACAGAGGAATGGACTGTCCAGGCAGGGTTTGGGCAGGTTACCACCTCTGCATTGTTAAAAGCAAAGATTTTATTTTATTATTATTTTAAAATTTTAGAATTTTACAGGGATGTATCCATTTTGGTTACATAATTTGCTTGTGTACATTTTAAGTGAAAGTTGTTAGTGTGCCCTTCACCCAGAATGTGTGCCTGGTGCCAGTGAGATGTGAATTTACCCCACCCCTTCTCCCCACTCCCACCTACTTGATTTCCATTGTTTTAGTTCCAAATGTGCATATGAATGTGGATCAACTAGCTGCAATTTAGTATTAAGTATTGGTGTTTGTTTTTCCATTCTTGTGTTACTTCGCTTGGAAGTATGGTCTCCTGGTCCAGCCAGGTTGTTACAGAGCAGAGATTTTCCACCCAAGCGGACCTGCGGCCAAGTCTCGGCTGTGTTGCTAGTTAATGCATTATTTGTTCTTATGTGTAAAACGGGGGTCTTGCTGGTGCTAAGGGGGTTACTGTGAGGCCTCAGTGAGACACACATGGGCAGGGCTCAGGGTGCCTGGTGAATATAAGCTCCAGTTTGCCCTGTGCTTACTTGGGGGTGTAACTCAGAGAGGCACAGTGGGCTCCCTTGGTGTGAAGGTGGGAAATGGGGGGCTGCCCTGGCCCTGAGCATCTTACTGCTCAGACACCCCTCCTTTTTCCTTTTCCCCTCTGTCTAGGTTCTCCATTTCTGAGAGTTAGACTACCCGGCTGGCTCCTTCTCTGCAGCAGTCCTGGGCCCCGACTCCATCTAGTACTGGGGGGGGGGGGTCCTTGGCTCTCTTTTGTGGGTCCTGATTTCCTCCTGAAACCTAAAAACCATTTCCTAACGCTCCTTCTGGACTCACAAGATCCCACCTCACCTGCCCCCAGCATTCTCCTCAAAAGAAACAACTTTAGGGAAAAATGAAGCTGTTTTAAATATAAATGGCCGGGCACCATAGGCCCTTATTAAAATACGGAGAGATTAACAAGGTCTCATTCCCCTCAATTATTAACAATGTACTTGTTCTTCAGAAAAGTACCCATGAAAATTTAAAACAGATGAAAATGGTTGTTCACTTAAAACTGCTCGCTTAATCTGTGCGTAATGTTTTATTCAGTGCATTAAATGAACACTGCCAGGTTGGACACCTCCTGGCCCATCACTCCAGTGCCCCCAGGCACCAGAACGTGGAGAGGTACAGAAGGACAGCCAGTGGCCACCCAAGTCCAGCAGTGAGGATGTGAGGAATCCCCACCCAATTCACCAGCCCCAAGTCAGCAGGAGCACAGAACTGTAGACAAGAGTTGGTGGCTTATGCAGGACAGAGGAGCTGATCGGGGAGGACGGGGCTTGCCTCATGCTGGCATTGTCCACATCTCCCCAGTGTGTCCTCACCTCATCTTCATTCAGATGAGAGGGACTAGGGAGGTTTCACATGCAGGCTTCAATAGTCGTGGGGGAGGCGGAAGTGGCCATCTCTGACCTCTCTGGAAGGCAGGGAAAATGCCTGCCTGGCACTCTGGAGGAGGTGGGGTCATGTCTGCAGATGGACAACAGAAAGGTGGGGCTGGGTGGGATGAGGGGCCCTGCGGCTCTGGGGGGAACCTGTCAGGGACTCACGGGGATGCTGTGCTTTTTGGATGCTTGATGCTTTGAGTCCTCTTACCTTCACGCTGTCATGAAACTGGCCATAGTTTCATCACAGGTGGTGAATAAATAGTTGTTACAATGGAATACTTACTGTACATGAATTAATGGAGGGTAAGTTCATGAACAATTAACATAGGGCATGCCCTTTCTTGGGGACTCGCACAGAGGCCTGGGCCTGCCTTCCATGTGGGCCCCTGGGCTGAGATGCTCTGTGCACTGGGATCCAGCAGCCGATGCAGCTATGGAGGGAGGGTCCTGGAAAGCGGCTGGAGATCTGGCAATGCGGCTCAGCTGATCACTTTCTTCCCTTCTCAACACAAATGCCATTTGCACAAGGCCAACTCAGCAGCCGCTCTAGATTTCCTATTTTAACTCTTTCCCTAAAAAGAGTCCTGCAGAGGCTTCTGCAGACCCTCCTTCCTCCCCTCGTGGAGAAGCCCTGCCTGAGTCCTGGGACCTGACGGTTGGGTGCCACGACATGGGCTCCCTGCCTGCCAATCAGCTGGTGTTGGCTGGACTCTCACTGAAGAGGCAGCCCGGGGACCACAGACCCAGCGGAAAACTTAGACCTGGTGTGTTTTCTGGGCAGCAACTTGCTCCTTAGTCTGGTGCCATCTCTCTCCAAATAGCCTTAATATTCTTGAAGACTGAGCTGAAGGAGGAACACAGGAAGGGAAGTTTCGGGGAGGATAGAGTGGGCCCAGAAATGCTGGCCCATAATACAAGTTGAGACCCGAGGAACCCCATCTCTGCAGCTAACTCCCAGGTCAAGGAAACAGATGTATTGCCCAGTGGGAATTAGCATGTGGGGTGGGCGTGAGGAAGGGAACCAGGGCTGCCTCTAATGGTCAGTGGGTAAGGATATAATTGGAAGAGAGGAGGAAGTGGACAGGGAAGAGGCCGGTCGCCTTGGGACCCTTTGACACACATCACCTTCAGAGGTGTGTCACCCTGTGAAATTGAATGGTGAGAGTCTGGGGAGTCAACTCAGAAGCACCGCCTTTCAGAGTGGGTGGAACTAAGAAAGCCCCACCTGGAAGGGCCTCCATCCTTCATGTGTTCAGTAATGCTCACCGAGCATGAGCTTACATGTTGGTGGGAAAGTGAGGCAATGACAGGGAACGAACAGATACTCTCTGAGTAAATGATAAGATTTAGGGAAAGAGTTAAAATAGGATATCTAGAGTGGCTGCTGAGTTGGCCTTGTGCAAATGACATTTGTGTTGAGAAGGGAAGAAAGTGATCACCTGAGCTGCACCTCCAGATTTCCAGGCAGGAGCAGGCAGGTGTACCCACCTGCAGAGGGGCTGGCTGGGCCCCCCTGAGCTGGTGTTTGAGGGAGTAAGGCTAGCAGGCGAGGGGGTAGGCCCAGCTCCTGTGAGGCTGGGAAGGGCTTGGATTTGATGCCAAATCCAAGAAAGTACAGGAAATCCCTTGGGTGATTGTGAGCCCACAACAAAAGTGATCTTGACTTACATTTTGAAAATGGCAAAACAAAACCAACCTGAGCTCTAGGAGGATGAGACTATAGCAGTCCTCAGGTAGCTGTGCTTGGAGGCAGCAAGGAGATGGGACTTGAAGACAGGACTTGGAAATCCACTAGAATGAGGGCGAGCATGAGGTGTGAGCAAAACGGTAGTCAAGGAGGTTGCTAAGGTTTGTTTTTTCCCAAAATAATTCCATGAATGAAGGTGCCATTTATGAGAATCGCATAGATTCTACATTTCAGGTCTCTCCGTCCCCATGTGTGGAGTTCAGCAAACAGATGGGCTGGGTTTTTTTTTTTTTTTTAAGTCAGTGTTATTTTATATATGCTTTATATAGTAAAATCTATCCTTTAAAGTATATCATTTGTGAGTCCTGCAAAATATATAGTCATGTAATACCACCGTGATCAAGACATAGAGAATTTCCACCATGCTGAAAAGTTTTCCTATCCGTTCTAGTCATTTTCCTCCCCCACCCCAGCCCGTGAAAATTACTGTTCTATTTTATGTCCCCATAGTTTTCTAGAATGTTGCCCAAATGGGATCACACAGATGAAATCGTATGGTCTGCGGTCTTTGGAGTCCAGCTTTCTTCATTTAACGTTTGGAATTGGCTCCCCTTGCAGGCGTGGTAGCTCATTCCTTGTTATTACTAACTGGTATTTCTGTGTATGGATGTATTGCAATTTGTTCATTTATTAATGTACATTTGAGATTTTTTCCCTCGATTTTTATCAATTATGAGTGAAGTGGCTATAAACAGTCACACGCAGATTTTATGTCTTCATTTCTGTTGAGTAAACAGCAAGGCCTGGCCTTCGCGGACCAGAGGGCACATGTGCGTCTCACTGTATAAGAAACCGACGAGCTGTTTCCAAAGTGATCGCACCACGTTGCATTCTCGTAAGCGGCATGTGAATGTTCTGGCATTTGTCCTTCCCAGCGTTCCTGTGTGAGAGACTGTAGTCACTGGAAATGGGGGTGTAGTGCAGTGTGAGGGGGCTGCACACGCTCGGTGGTGAGTGAATAATCACAGCACAGGAGAGGTTGATTATGTAGTGGGATAGGGCAGCCCCGTAGACAGAAGGAAATCAAGGAGAGAATCCCGAGGGCAAACAAAGGAAGGATTTAGAGGGAGAGTGCCGCCTACCTGTCAAATGTCCCTGGCATGGCTGCATATGATACAGAATGAAGATTGGTCATTGGATTTAGAAAGGTTGTGTTTTTCTCTGACCTTGACAAGAGCAGTTTCAAGGTTGAAGTGATGACAACCAGGTGGGAGGGTGAAGATGGGCATGGACTTGAACAATAGGATCAGTTCCTTATGTTCTAAGATAGGGTAGCCAAGCCTGTAGGCTGCTTTTCCAATTTTCTCCTTTAGCCTTGGTAATAGAAATCTAATTTTATTTGGGATGGCAGTGTGCCCAGATGAAAAGACTACGTTTTCCCGGTCTCTGGAAAGACTACACTTTAGATAAGCTAGAGATACTTGTTGAGTGGACTTCTAAGAAAACTCCTTGAAAAGGAGAGGGTGCGGGGGATAGTTGGCAAAGGTCCACTCATCTTTCACGGCCTTCCTTCCTGGACTGGGGACACATTGGCTGCAGTCCAGCTGCTATCATGTAACCTTCACCTAGAATGACTTTGAGGATGGAAGCCAGCTCCAAGGATGGCAGAGAAGAAAGACAAAAGTCACTGAGATCCAGATAGTTCTACTGAGCTGCCAAGCCAGCCCAGACTGTCTGCCTCTACAATGCTGTTTCTTGAACCCCTATGTGGTTAAGCCAAAGCATTTAAGTCTATTAGCCACTAAGCATGTTTCCAAACTGATACAGACAGTAAGCCTTAAGATGAATATACCAATTCTGTTGAATTAATCTACAAATTTAATCTGATTCCCATATATATGTTTATAAGAAACTAGCATCTTTTGGAATTAGATAAGCTGATGCTAAAATTCACATTAGAAAATAAACAGGCAAGAAATTTTCAGAAAATTCCAAAACAGATGTGCATTAGAAAGCGATAAGGGCTACAGTTATACTTTTAAGCTATCATAAGTAAAACAGTGTGGTGCTGGTGCTCGATAGAGAATCTGATTAAGGGAACAGAATATAGAAACCCCAAAATAAAGCCAGATACATAAGAAAATTTAAAATAGGGTGAAAATGCTTTCTCAGATATTCTGAAGTTAGTGGGAAAAAGATGGGTTATTCAATAAACGGTGTTGGAACAATAAAGAAGCCGTCTGAGAAAATTCCTGTGGAATCTATGACTAGGGTATTAATGGGCACCGTAAACTAAGATATGGAGCAGGTGGATCAAAGATTTAAGCGCTAAAAAATGAAAGCATGTAATTACTAGGAAAAGTAAAACAGGAGAGTCATTATTTGCAGGCTCAGAGTGGGAGAGGTCTTTCTAACTACAGCAGTAAACAAACACCCAGAAACCGTCAAATACAAATAAGAGAAAATTCTTCATGGCAAAACCCACCATCAGCAAAACCAAACAACAAAAAACAAACTGAGAAAAGAGGAACTCTAATCCCAGACGAAGGTCAATTTCTCTACTATTCAAAAATCTCACACAAAATAAGGTCACAAGAAAACTTGGTTAAGGATGTAAAGAGATAATTCACAGAAAAGGAAATGCAAATAGCTCTTCAATGAGAATAGATGTTCATCTTTACTGAGATTAAGGGCAATGCCAATTGAAACTTTCTTGAGATGCCCTGTTTTAGCCCAACAGGTTGTGAAGCTCAGAAGCTGAGCAGCACGCTGTTGGTGAAGATTTGCACAACTGGCCTCATCACTGAGCCACTGAGAGTTTAGACTGGAGAAACAAAGGAACTTAACCTCAAATGCCCTGGCATTTAGAGCATCACTCCCCAACCTTCGAACCACCTTTGCATGGAGGGATTCTTTATTTGGCCCTTACATATGCCCCGAGAGACAGCAGCTCCACCTGTACTTTCCAGATGAGGGAAACTGAGGCTCAGAGAAGTTGGAGACATTTAATAGGTGACAGACAAGGTTTCTTATCCAAAACAAGAAGGGGGAAGGATACCCTCAGCCTGTCCTGCTTCTTTCTTCCTCTCTCTCCCTTGTTTTTTTCCTTTTGTTTTTTTTTTGATGCAGAGTCTCAAAAACAGAGTCTCTGTTGCCGTGGGTAGAGTGCCATGGCGTCAGCCTAGCTCACAACCACCTCAAACTCATGGAATCAAGGGATCCTCCTGCCTCAGCCTCCTGAGTAGCTGGAACTATAGGCACCTGCCACTATGCCTGGCTAATTTTTTTATTTTTAGTAAGATGGGCTGGTCTCAGACTCCTGAGCTCAAGGGATCTTCCTGCCTTGGCTTTCCAGAGTGCTAGGATTGCAGGTGTGAGCCACTGTGCCCAGCCCCACGTCTTTCTTCCTATCTTCTTCCCTTTTGCAAATAAATACCCTGTACCTGATTGATCTGCACATAGGAAGTACAAAGTAGCCCCTGCCCTCAAGCTTCTAGCTGGCTGCATCCAGCTCTGACAGCCTGAGAGCCCAAGCCAGTGTAGATGGTAGGTTTCCTCTGACCAGGAGTGTATGAAGAAACCAGAGCTGTTTGCTATTGCCCTTTCCTTGGGTATCTCTGAGAACCAGGCCACCTCCCCACCTTTCCAGGTGGAAAATCTGTGCTGAGAAACAGATTTGAAATGATGACGTCCAGAAGGCCCTGGAACTCTGGGAGCCATCTCTGTGCCAGTCCAGGAGAAGGTTGATGTGGAAAACAGGGTGCTGTTTTTGATTTTGCTTCCATTGAGATGTGATGTGCTCACTCTGGCTCTTGGTATTCTAATTTTTGGGGGGACTTTCTCAAAGAAGAATGAGGCTGGATCATATGTTTTGGGAGGAATGAGCAGAGCTTGACCACTGGAGAACAAGGAAGCCTCACATCAGAAGTAGGTCCTGAGAACACCACCTGTGCCTGTCCATGTGGGATGATGCCCCTCCTGGTGTGGGGAGGCCAGCTGAGGAAGGCCTGTGGTGGGGAGGGAGAGGCCTGACAGGATGGTTGAAGCAGCTGGAATTCCTCCATGTCTTTGTGGGAGTTGAGTCCTAAATCAGAGAGTTTCCCATCTTCCTTGGAGTAAAACCACAGATCCCCCTTGGTTTTTCTATTCTCAGGCACTGTGTCCATGCTTCCCATAATGTGGATTTGGGGTGTCTCTCCAGTAAGCAGCCAGTGGCCCAGGTCTTAGGCACCTTCTGAAAAAGGTTCTTAGAAAAATGTATTAATTTATGTGCCTATTAGATTAACAAATAATGTGTGTGTGTGGTCAGGGTGGGTGTAAGGAGTGGGTAAAAGATGGGTTTTGTTCTTGAGGAACTCACAGTCTAGGTCAAGAGGGTCAGCTAGACAATGATATGCCTGAAGGCCCAGTGCTGTGCTCCTGGACTGGAGGGGCAGCAGAGGGCATCACTTTGCTGCCTGCCTTTCCCCGAGGGAGGCTCAGGATGTATCTCTCTTGGGGTCCAAAACCTGGGCCCTTCATTCCTGTCCTGGATGCTGCAGCTGGGCCAGTGGTTCTCCTGTCTGGGGGCGGTCCAGGCAGCAACGTGGGCCAGCTGCTCAGGCCAGTGGCTTTGGCTGGCTGACCCCGCCTTATGCCATCTTTCTTGCCCTCCCCTCTGATGTACCCTCCCTGTTTCCTGGACTCGTGCTGCCCACGGACAGGCCCTGGGGCTCCTGGGCTGATGCAAAGGGCGTTTCCTGCCTGCCCCACCTTGCCCACAAGCCCCTGCACTGCTGCCTTTTTGCTGGGTGTCTCGGCTCTTGCTTGGTGACATGCTGCCCATGAGCCGCTGTCTCCTGTGGCCTCCTGTGCAGGAGCCATCTCTCCTATCATGCATTGCTCGTAGCCAGGGTCTCTGGCCATGCTTCTGCGGGGTGTTGCTGATTCTTGGTGTGGGCTTCCCCTGCCCATCTAACTGATGGGCCAGAGGTGAGGTGTCGGGCCACTTCACTCCACCAGGGTCCTCCTGGAGTCTGAGAAACTCACTCTTAGCATAGAAGGGACCCTCTTGGTTGTCAGAAAGAGGCTGCCCCCCGACGCAGGCCTCCCTGGCTGACAATCTCCAGTCTCTGCTCTGACACTTGAGTGACAGATTTCTCACCATTTCCCAGGAAAGCAGATTCTAATTTCAATGTGAGAACATGCCTTCTTTTAATGAGTCAATATCTGTCTTCCCGAATCTTTCACCAATTGGCTCTTATTCTGTCTTCTGGAATCTCACAGGAAAAAAAAAAAATCCTACCCATTGTGTCCAGAGGAGAAAGTCTCCCTCTGCAGGGTGTGAGGAGGGGGACCCATGCCCTGTGTATTCCATGCCTATCTGTGCCCAGGAGCCTTTTCCCGCCACCCACAAATGGGGTGATACCACCTGCCCTCTTTCTGGGCAGTCGGCCATCAGGAGGGTAAAGCCCGCAGGTGGCAGGGAAGACTTTGGAGCTGTGGGGCTCCCGGAGCCTCTACCTTAAGGTTTTCAGTTCATCTTACCCTCTGACTGATGGGCACATACACCTCTCATCCTGCAGGGCCTCTGAGGGACATGTGCTCTCAAGACAGAAGCTCATTGAGAAGGAAGGGAGCTGTGAAGTCTGTGCCACAGCCTGGTGCCTCCTGGACCCCTTCTGGTGTCATGCCCATTGGGTGGCTGGAAGGAGATTGGTGCCCTGCTATTGGCAGCTCACCCACCTTTGTCTTAAAGCATGCCCCGCAGGTGAGGGGCCCGAGAGCACGTGCAAGGACCAAGACAGCTCCCGCTGCCCTTTCATTGCAGGATGCGATCCAGGCTGCTCGTCACGGGCAGTGTTAGAAGTGGAAGAAGGCGTGCGGGCAGGTGGGAGCCCAATACAGCGTGTCCTTCGGGAAGTGTTGTCCTCTTCCCACACAGGCCTTTCCCTGTCCCTCTGCACTGCCAGCCAGTCCCCTGCCCTTCTCTGTCATTCCCACTCTCATTCCCACTTTCCCATGACCAAAAAGAGACCAAGCCACAGGGCTGGGTGCACAGTCATATTAAAGGGAATGCCATGGCAACCCAAAGGCAACAGAAATAGTTTCATGACAGATGCTCTGAGATGCACCCCTCCCCCGGGAGTGAATGTAAGCCACGGAAATGGAGGCCGCTGAGCCCAGGGCAGGGCACCCCGGGAGACCAGCGTGGTGGAGCACCCTGGTATGGGAAAGGCTGAGGGCATCGGCCAGCTCAGAACCAACGATATGAGTGGATTTGGAGTCCTTGCTCCAATGCTGCTTCCAAGTTGGTACGTGCCCTTGGGAAATACAGACTGCTCTTCTTACTCTGCTGTAAGACAGGCAGATGCTTTGCATTCCTAACAAGGATGCTGGGAGCATTCGGTGTTGACTCTGAAGGTGCCTCTGGAGTTTGGGGTGGGCGACCCTGCTTGGTATTTTCCAGTGAACAGACATCTGGCTTAGCAGCCCAGGGGCCTGAGACTCCACCTAACTGCAGCCCAGACAGGGTGGGGAGTAGGCCTTGAACTAACAGTGAGCCTTCCATGGGTTTGTGCCTGCAGCTGTGACTTCCCAGGGGGCTGTCTGTAATCTGTGGGGTGAGAGGGCCTGTCTCAGGGAGCTGGAAAGACATAGGCTCTGGGATCCCATCAAGACCCAAGCCCTTACCAGCTGTGTGACTTTGGGCAGAGTTACGCACATGATCTCTCCGTGCTTGGTTTCCTTTTCTTCCACGTGGAAACAAGGATGGGAACCACCTCATCTGGTAGCTGGGAGGACTACATGAGATAACACAGGTGGGGGATCCTTGTGTGCATTCAACAATGCATATAAAACAGCATATAAAACACATAAACATGTAAAACAATACTGGGTTCTTGTATGCATTCAATAAATGTTAGTTATGATGAATAACTTGAAGGGTTGTGGGAGGGTTAAGCCAGGTATACAGGTGTGCGCTATCACACGTAGTAAGCACTCACTGACCTGTTATTACGATCATTGGCGATAATAGTACCTACCCCTATAGTTGTACAACCTGCAAAAATCCTTTGGCCACCACCAAAATGAGACAGTATCTCCCATACCTCCTCTGTTTCTTGAGAACAACATAGATATATATCCATTCAAAATGTGTACCTGCTTTTGGGGAACATAACCCCAGAAATAGAAGACATTACCAGAAACATGTAGTTGACTCGTAAATAATGCAGGGGTTAGGGGCATGGACCCCCCACCCAGCACAGTTGAAATTTGAGTTTATCTTTTGCACCCCCCTCAGACTTAACTACTGCGGGCTACTCTTGATTGGAAGCCTTACTGATAACAGTCAACACATTTTGTATATATTACGTACTGTATGTATACAATAACGTAAGCTAGAGAGAAGCAAATGTTATTAAGAAAAATCATAAGAAAGAGAAAATATAGTTACAATTTTATTGAGTAGGCTGAGGAGGGGGAGGAAGAGGAGGTGTTGGTCTTGCCGTCTTGGGGTGGCAGAGGCGGGGGAGGAAGCCGCATACAAGTGGGCCTGCAGGGTTCAATCTCATGTCATTTGAGGGTTAATTCTATAATCTGCCTGCGCAAAATCACCAGCCAGTCTTTCAAAATCAACAGTCTTTCAACCTATTTAAATAAGACAGAATCTTCACTCTGCCTTCATCAGAGGAAAGCAAACTCAGAAAGGAGAGTGAGACAGTTCTCATCTTGCTAAGAGCACTTTACATCTGGAGGAATGAAACCTTAATTAAGAACAAGGAAGGGAAGGCAGAAGGCGAGCTCAGGTCCAAGTGGGGGGAAGCCTTGCAGGGTTTCTGTGCTTTGGGAGCGCTGGGCACTGGGCCCTCTCCACCAGCTGGTAGCCATGCCCCTGGGGAGATGGGGGGCCTGCCTGTGGTCCAAGTGACCCCAAAGCTATCCATGGCAACCTCACTGAGCAGCCGTCCGGGACATCTTGCCCCTGGGATATGATTTCCAAAGTGTGGTCCCCTTAACCAGCAGAATCAGCACCACCTGGGTGCTTGTTAAAAAATGCACATTCTTGGGCCCATTCCAGGCCTATTGGAGATGGAACTCCTGGGGTGGGGCCAGCAAATCGGTGTTTTAAGAAGCCCTCCAGCGGATGCCCCTGCATGTTGATGCTTGAGAACTTCTGGTCGGCAGCAAGAAATGATTGTGGTTGTAACATGGGGCAAAACCACCACCTGTTTCCTTGTGTCTCAGTGTGCAAAGAGCTTGAGTTTGGCTGATGGACAAACCTGAGTTTTAAATCCCCATTTAACTTTTTTACTGTTTGTGTGATTTAGAAATCTTCTGGTTTATCTCTGATCTAGGATAATAATACCTGTACCGAGGGGCCTTGGAGGGACTGGAAATAACATATGGGAGATGCTTGGCACAAGTTCTTATTACCAGAGGAGAACACAGAGTTTTCCTTCAGCCCTACCTTTTCTTCCCTGTCTTCACTCCCAGAACTTGGCATAGTGCTTTTCCCAGAATAGGCAATTAATATATAAATAAAATTAATCTGAAGCATGTTCAGTACTTGCCATCTGCAGCTCATTCCAGCAGGATGGTTGCTTGTCTGAGCACAGGGAGAAGCCAGGGGAGGTGTGGAGAACATGCTTTAATAAACAAAAATCTAGCACAGCTTCTAAGCGGCGGGAGCTTTCCTGCCCCGTTTCATTTCCATATCCTAATGCAGATTTGCCAAGAAACATCCAACACTCCTCTAAGATCTTCCACCCAACCAGCCAATTCCCACCTCAGTCAAAAATCAAACCAACCGCCCCACCCTTAATACACACACAGAAGAAAACGGCCATCTTCTCCCTGACCCTGAGCAGGTGGTGGGTGCTCTCCCCAGCTCCGAGGGGACAGGCTGTGGCTGGATCTGTGAGAGCCATGTGGGGCTATAAGGAGGGAGAAGAAACCGTCCATGTGATTCACTGCTTCAGGCAAAAACAGTGATGGCTGGAGAGGGAGCACTTAGCCCCAGCCCCCTGCCCTGAACAGAAGCCAAAAGACTGTCGGCAAGAAGAACCAAGGGCATGTTTATTCCTGCTTTCAGCACCACATTGGGTGCAAAACACCAAGTGGACAAAAGATTATCAATACACACCACGCTGTGAGGGAAAGTGCAGCTCACTTAGCCGCCTTGACATCGATCTTCACCTGCTTTTGTTGATGAAGCTGCATTCGTAATAGTGATAAATTCATTAGACAAACACGGCACTCCATTATTCAGTGTCTGCCGCAGCTGGCGAGCTGCCGAGGGGGCTGTGCGTGGCTGGGTGAGCCTGGCCCGAGCGGACAGCACCCACCCGAGGCTGGCCGGTCAGTGCAGAGGAGGAAGGCCCCCGCGGTGCTGGTGACCCTCAGCACCTTCTCCAGGTGCCGCGAGGCAGACCTTGTGTAGCTCATGTCTGCTGAACTCACCCTCTCTGAGCTCAGTCCCCTCCTGTCCCCTGCAGAGTAGAGAGGAGGGCTAGAGAGTGCAGGACACCAGTGAACTGCTCCCCCACCCTTCCCCTTGGCCACCCGTGACGTGGGCAGGATGGGTACCCTCTCCCATTTTACAGACAGGAAACTAACATTCAGGGATATAGGCCGACTTGCTCAGGGCCTCACTAATTTGGCAGAGTTGGGGAATAGAAACCCAGGGGACACAGAGTTTTCAGATTCTAGCTCCAGGGCCGATTCTGCACAGCACGCTGCCTCTCTGCTCCCTGTGCTGTGAGGGTGATACTGTCCTTTCATCATAATTTGGAACAGGGGCCTGGCTGAGAAGCATGTGGACCCTGGGAGCTGCCAAAGGGCAGAGAATGGAGTTTTCCCCTCCCCGCAGGTGCTGGGGTGCGTCAGCATAGAGACCAATGCAGGCTGAATCTCCAGGGAGGTGAGGTTGGGTTTCCACTGAGGAAGGTACAGAGGATGACGGGGCTAGAGGAGGGACCCCTGGGGCTGGCCCTGGGCAAGACCAATGAAATAGCAATGAAAAGCCCCCACTGCGCGTCAGGCCTGCTCAGGTACGGGGCACAGTGGGTAGTTTTACAGCCCCAGCAATAGCCCCCCATGTCTACATGAGGACCTGAGCTCAGGGAGTGTCAGGAGTTGGCTGAGCCCGTGACAGAGCTGGCACTTAGCTCTCGCCTGCCCCCAACACCTGCCTCCAGCCACTATGCCCAATGCAGAGAGTGCAGGGGGCTGGAGGGAGGGCCTGACTCCCAGCCTGGGCAGTGCGATGTTGCTCTCTCCCCTAGAACCCTGGGGAAAGGATCCAGAAGGGCTGGCAGACTTCCAGCTGCCTTCAAGGCTCAGAAGCAAGGGCGGGAGCTAGGCTTGGAGGCTCGGCAGGGCAGTGAGGCTGTGCGGACTGCTGGAGGCTGGGAAAGCCGGGCTTGCTAGGCAAGAAGCCTGCCCTGATTCACTTTGAGCCCTGCTTGAAGCACTGGTGTGGTGGACTCTGAGCAACTCTGACTTGGAGCTTCCGTATTTGTCACTTTCTCCTGGCTGGGGGAGTTAGCTTTTGAGGGCAAAGACAGGGAAGCTCTGGGCTGTATCCCTGTGTCTGCTGAGGGCTGACTTCCCCACATCAGTGACATTTGACCCTGTGCCTGGGACCCCACATCCCACAGGAACTGCAAAGAGGGACTCCTGACACAAAGAAGGAAGGAGCAGTGAGTAGATTATGTGCTCTCTGGTGGTGACATGGACTGTTCCCCTCCAGACTGTCACGGATTCCTAGTGGTGGCGGTGGGCAAAGCAGTTGAAGTGCCCCTCCCAGCTCTCCCAGGCCTACAAGCCTGTCTTGGTGGGGGCAGCATAAAGTGGAATGTACCAGGCAGGACTCCTCAGCCCCCCCCCCACCCCCCACCAAAGCTCTGGGTCCCACAGGGGGGCTCTGAGAAGAGGACACGTCTTAGAAGCTGGTGATCCTGCCAGCACACCCGCGTCAGGTGCCCCTGCCTCTCAGGACCTGGTAACCAGGCCAAGGTTTAACCTGCGCGGGTCCCCAATTCGTGCACAGTAATTATGCCCTCAGAAGCCAGCCTGCTAATTGCTTTTGCTATTTCTGGACTCTGCCCCTCCTGGTCTGTCCGTCCTGCTAGAGACAGAAATAAGCCGGCGCTTGGCGGGTAATTATCTCGTCGCACTTCAGTGTCAGCGGACACACAGATCCCTGGCTCAGCGTGTGGGTTTGGCCTGGGAGTCACCAGTGAGGTGCCTGACCCCTGGCTGGGGGCGCTGTCCTGTCCTTTGGGGATGTGATCCCCCCTTCCTCCCGCATTGAGCTAGTTTTATCCAAGTCCTCTCCGTCCTCCCCATCTAGCTGGCACCCTCATCCTCCTTTGCCAATGATCCAGTTTATGGGGGAAGAAACGAGGAAAGAGGGCAGGGCGGCCCACAGGGGACGGTTAGTTTCTGGGTTTTGGATTCCCCCAGTCCCACAATTGGTTTTCCAATTGTGTCCCCCCCTTTTTCTTATTAGTCTCTATTACTTTGGGGGGAGGAAACAGGAAAAGTCAAAATAATATGGTTAGTATTTGCAAGTATTCCTTTATTTATTTATTTTTATTAAATCAATAGCTGAGTGCAATAATGCATTTATAGGGTATAATGTGCTGGTTTTATATACAATTTGAAATACTTACAACAAACTGGTAACATAGCCTTCACCGCACTTTCTGAATTATTGTTACGTTTATACTCTACACTTAGTAGATCTGACATGTGCCCCCTGTAAAATACACCATAGGTGTGGTCTGGCCCAATTACTCTCCCTCCATCATCCCCGCTCCCCTCCCCTCCTCCTCCTCTTTCCCTCTTCATCTTGGGCTGTAGTTGGGTTAGAGCTTTCTTTTATTTTTTTTAACTTTTATTATTGTTTTGTTTTATTTCATTTATTATTTATAAATTCTACATAATCATATAAAGCCCATTTCCTATTTTTTTTTTTTTACTATTTTTTCTCTCATTTCCTAATTTTTTTTTTTTTATTGTTGGGGATTCATTGAGGGTACAATAAGCCAGGTTACTACTGATTGCAATTGTTAGGTAAAGTCCCTCTTGCAATCATGTCTTGCCCCCATAAAGTGTGACACACACCAAGGCCCCACCCCCCTCCCTCCATCCCTCTTTCTGCTTTCATATGGAAGTGTGGGTGATTACATGTTGCCTTAATAGTAGGGCTGAGTACATTGGATACTTTTTCTTCTATCCTTGAGATACTTTACTAAGAATAATATATTCCAGCTCCATCCATGTAAACATAAAAGAGGTAAAATTGCCATCTTTTTTTAAGGCTGCATAATATTCCATGGTGTACATATACCACAATTTATTAATCCATTCGTGGGTCGAGGGGCACTTGGGCTTCTTCCATGACTTAGCAATTGTGAATTGGGCTGCCATAAACATTCTGTTGCAAATATCTTTGTTATAAAGTGATTTTTGGTCTTCTGGATATAAACCTGGTAGAGGAATTGAAGGATCGAATGGCAGGGCTATTTTTAGGTCCCTAGGAATGAATGAATGATTGCAGTAGGGCCAGATAATAAGCACCGAATGCTCAGCAGAACCTCTGCTGTGTGGCTGTGGCAGGCTTCCTGGAGGAGGTGAGGTCTGAGCTGGCTTTGAAGGACAGGTGGCACTTGAGCAGGTAGCAGCATCACTCCAGAAGCACAGAGTGGCCAGGTGGTAGGAAAAGTCTGGGACATCAGGCCTGCAGGGCTCCTGGGGGACTGTGTCGAGCATCCCCTCCTCTAAGCAGGGCTAATTCTTCCCCTTCACACCTTGCAGCCTTAACTGCACAATGAGAATTGACGAGAGGAGGAGGGAAGGTCCCCTGGTTGTGCAGGTTGGGGTCTTTGTTAAGTGAAGTAGAACTCTTTCTCGGCATTTGAGTCTGAACCCTCCCCAGCCTCTCTGCTGGGCCCCCCACCCATTTCCCATGGCTGGGGACACGTATTTGTCCTTCTAATTCAACAAGTGAGGACTGAGTAAATCACAGTTCTGATTCTTGAAGCCTCTGGGCACGCAGCTTGTGGTCTGATGACAGCTTGCAGATGCCTGGATTTGTGCTGCCCGCCATGGCCTCGCCACCTCTTCTGCTCTCCAGCATGTGGCATCTGCTGCCTGGGCTTGACAGCCATCTCCTGCTGCTTCAGCTACAGCTCCCCAAATAGATGCGAGCACCTAAAAAGCGGCAGCCTGGAGTGTGCCTCTCGGGACCTCCCGTGCCTGGCACCGTTCCTGTTCCTCGTGTGGTCCCCAGTCGCCTGGTGCTGGGGCTCCGGAGGCATGTCTCTCTGCTCTTTCATGGCTGTTAATGGGACAACTACAGCCTTCCCAGAACAGGCTGAGGAAACAGTGTGAGAGATGCAGCTCCTGCCTGCAGCAAACTCTGGGTGAGAGAGGAGTGTAAGCCCAGGGGCTGCAGAGAAAAGACCTGTTTCATTCAGCTCAGGCTGGGGGGGGATCCCAAGGGGCTAGAGAATGCGATGATGGGACAGGTTGGTTCAGAGGGGAGCACTCTTATGGGAGCTCAGGGAGGCGACAGCTCCACCTCCAGTGCCCACTGGGCAGGTGAGAAAACAGGGCCAGAGAGGAGTGGTGGCTCTTCAAGGTCACCTGGTTGCTGACAGAACTACAGTTTCCAAATACAATGGTTCAACTTACAAATTTTCTATTACAATGGTGCAAAAGCAGAAGGCATTCAGTGGAAACCACAGTTCCAGTACCCGTCCACCATTCTGTCCTGGGCTTTCAGTGCAGTCTGCATTCAATAAATTACACCAGATAGTCAACACTTTATTATTTCATATAAAATAGGCTTTGTGTTGGGCAGCTTTGGCCAACTGTTGGCGATTGTAAGTGTTCTGAGCACAGTTAAGGTAGGCCCAGCTATGATGTTCTATAGGACAAGCTACAACGACGATGGGTTTATTAAGTTCGAGAGCACCTGTGGGTCTATAATCTGGGGTTTGTGGCTTTAAGACCAGATATCACCTTTACACACCTGTGCTGAAGGTCCAGTTGGGACTCATGCTGCAAACCTGGGAAGGACAGAGGCAGAATTCACATGGCCTCGGGCTTCTGCTGACACAGGGGACTGGTAGCTCTGGGATCCTCCATCCCTCAATGAAAGAGTTTGCAAAGGACTTTCGCAAATGAACCTTGCTCCAGTGCAGGGTGTGATGGTCAGGGAAGCTCAGGGCTTACCCCCTTCATTGCCTGCAGCATTGGCATGAGTTGAGCTCAGACACAAACAACTAAAGCAAAGTTGGTGTTTGGGCCTATCCAAGGACTGTCCCTACCTTAAAGAAAAACCGGCAAGGGGACCCAATTTTTATTTTGGTCCTTTTTCCAAGTCTGCTTTTATGCATGTTGAAACAAAAGTGAGGCCGGGCTACTGCCTGAACCTGTCCTTGGCAATCAATTCCATCCTTCCTACCCAGACCCCTTTAGGCTCCCATCCTGTTAGAGACCCCACTGGAAGCATGCCAACACATGACCAACCCCCACCACTGACTGAGACAGAGGCAAAAGCCAATCTGTCATTCAAGACCCAGTGTCCCCTTACCTTTATGGTCATGCCATCCTTTGGAACTGGCAAATGCTGCCTCCTAGACTCACTGTCAGGCTGGAGCCTGTGGGGGCCCAGGCAGGATGGGATATTTTCCTTCCTAGGGAGACACTAATTGCAAATTTGTCACCAGCAGTGACATGGTGGTGAGCAATTAATTCTGGGGGATTCCTTCTTATCACCACATGTGGCTCTTGCCCTGAGCAATATCCCTTACTTAGATGGCTCCAATCCCATGTTTGAGTAGGGAAGCTCATTTGTTGTAGGCTCAGTTCCCTGGGGGCAGCAGAGATCTTGCCAGTGAGGGTCTGATTTTGGTGACATTGCTGGGAGGAGAAGAGATGCAGAGAGAATGTTAGCAGTGACTTACGCTCATGCAGAGCTTACTCTGGGCCACGTGCGCTCTCAAAAGCATAGTTGTTACAACCACCATATAGGGCGGGCACTATCATATTGCCCATTTTGGAGATGAGGAAACTGAAGTACACAGGCATGGCCTAAGGACCAGTCCAGAGAAGCAGGGAAGAATTCAAATCCAGCCAGTCTTGCTCTGGAACGTGTGATCTTAGCCGTGGTACTGCATGGCCTCTCTGTCTCGGTGCCCCGAAGAGCAAGTGGGAGGCACTGGAATTAGGCAGACCACTCCAAAGCCAGAGTCACCTTCGTGGTGTGTGCATCCTTGGAGAAGTCACTACTTTTTGTCTGAAGCCTCAGTTTTCTTATCTGTGAAATAGGACAGCAGTACCCCCTTCAAAGGCTCATCAGGAAGGCTAAATGGCGGAGTGCCATGCTGTCTCCGGACTCCCCATCCCGCTCTGCTCCCAGAACTCCTGCCTGTTTCCCACCCTGCATGGTATGGTAAAGCTTTGCTATTACTTCCCCAGTGTCCCACTTGGCAATTGCTGTGTACTTTCATTACCAACATCCATGCTGATTTCCAAGGCCAAAGGACAAAACCCTAAAACTGCACACTCCAGCCATTTGGAACCTGAACTTATTATGACATCCCTGGCAGTGGTGTACACCTGCTGGGTGCCTGCAGACCTGAGTGTGCAGACACTCACTTGGCCCTTCCACAGGGAGTGTCACTGAGCAGGCTTGGAATGGGGAGGCCACGTGGCTGTCAGTAACCTGCCAAGGTCCACCAGTGTCAGAGAGAGCAGACTAACCAGGAGAGGCTGCAAAATGCTTTATATGTTGAAGTGAGGATGATTTGCTTCCCTCACTACGATTTTCTAAAGCTCATGTTATGGTAAGTTATGAGCTGTTGCACAAACAGCCAGCCTTAACAGCCAGGAGCCTGAGAAAGTAAAGTCCCTTCCCAGGTTGATGCCCACACTGTCAATCCGCGACACACTCCCAGATGGGGTTACTTTAGTGAGACACTTCACCTCTCTGGGCCTCTGTTTTCCCAGGTGCATACCTAAAACATTGAATGGCATGCTTAGATTTAGGCTTCCTTCTAGCTTTTATCTTCCAAGAGTTTTTTTTTTGTGTGTGTGCACTTACTATTTATTTATTTATTTATTTTTTATTGTTGGGGATTCATTGAGGGTACAATAAGCCAGGTTACACTGATTGCAATTGTTAGGTAAAGTCCCTCTTGCAATCATGTCTTGCCCCCATAAAGTGTGACACACACCAAGGCCCTACCCCCCTCCCTCCGTCCCTCTTTCTGCTTCCCCCCCATAACCTTAATTGTCATTAATTGTCCTCATATCAAGATTGAGTACATAGGATTCATGCTTCTCCATTCTTGTGATGCTTTACTAAGAATGATGTCTTCCACTTCCATCCAGGTTAATACGAAGGATGTAAAGTCTCCATTTTTTTTAATGGCTGAATAGTATTCCATGGTATACATATACCACAGCTTGTTAATCCATTCCTGGGTTGGTGGGCATTTAGGCTGTTTCCACATTTTGGCGATTGTAAATTGAGCTGCAATAAACAGTCTAGTACAAGTGTCCTTATGATAAAAGGATTTTTTTCCTTCTGGGTAGAGGCCCAATAATGGGATTTCAGGATCAAATGGGAGGTCTAGGTTGAGTGCTTTGAGGTTTCTCCATACTTCCTTCCAGAAAGGTTGTATTAGTTTGCAGTCCCACCAGCAGTGTAAAAGTGTTCCCTTCTCTCCACATCCTCGCCAGCATCTGCAGTTTTGAGATTTTGTGATGTGGGCCATTCTCACTGGGGTTAGACGATATCTCAGGGTTGTTTTGATTTGCATTTCTCTAATATATAGAGATGATGAACATTTTTTCATGTGTTTGTTAGCCATTCGTCTGTCATCTTTAGAGAAAGTTCTATTCATGTCTCTTGCCCATTGATATATGGGATTGTTGGCTTTTTTCATGTGGATTAATTTGAGTTCTCTATAGATCCTAGTTATCAAGCTTTTGTCTGATTGAAAATATGCAAACATACCTTGGGGGAAAGACTCCCTATTCAACAAATGGTGTTGGGAGAACTGGATGTCTACATGTAAAAGACTGAAACTGGACCCACACCTTTCCCCACTCACAAAAATTGATTCAAGATGGATAAAGGACTTAAATTTAAGGCATGAAACAATAAAAATCCTCAAAGAAAGCATAGGAAAAACACTGGAAGATATTGGCCTGGGGAAAGACTTCATGAAGAAGACTGCCATGGCAATTGCAACAACAACAAAAATAAACAAATGGGACTTCATTAAACTGAAAAGCTTCTGTACAGCTAAGGAGACAATAACCAAAGCAAAGAGACAACCTACACAATGGGAAAGGATATTTGCATATCTTCCAAGAGTTTTTTGATCTATAATCTCAGCTAAGGTTTAAGGGCAAAGTAAACACCCTTGAGCCCGGGAATAGGAAATCCATTTACATGTGAAAGAGCCAGGGCACCTCCTAAAGTTTGAATTCTACCTCAGGAGAGGCTGGGAGTCTGACCCGGCCTGCCCAAAGGCAGAGAGCAGGTCCCAGGACCCCCTGACAGCTGCTGACCATAGCAGAGAGGACAGACGTTTGCGACTGGCTCCCTGACTCCTTTGTCTCAGGGTGCCTCTTGGGGACTCCTCAGGACACTGATTTGAGAGGAGGTTGCTGAGAGCTGGCCCCAAGATCATCTCATTGAGAAGTTACTGGATGCCTGCGCTTCCCTGCCGGTCCCTCTGGGGCTCGGTGTCTAAGGCCTGTCATTGAGATCTGCCAGAGCAAGAGCAACCCGCTCAGCTCAGAGCAGGAAAGGGGTTCTCTCCAGAGCCAGGAAGGGAGCCGAGATTGGAGGAAGGCGAGACGGTGAAGAAGAGCTGTTTGGTCAGAGGACTCCTGCATGTGACCTGGAAACTGCTGTTTCTCTCTCTCCTTGCTGAGCTCAGGGTTTGGGTGGCATCAGAGTCTCTTCAGGGGCACAAGGATTGAAAGGTTTCTGTAGAGTTTTTGGTTTAATCAGGAGGATGGAGATAGGAGGGAGGGTCGGGACAATCAGTTCAGTGTGATGCGTTGTGCTTCTGTGGACTTGTGTGATTTCCCATCATCTGTCCACCTCTGTGTCCAGCCCAGGCAGAGGGCGTGCAGCAAATGGTTAAGAGCTTGGACTTTTCATTCAACAGACCTGGGCTCGGATTCTAGCTCTTCTTTTCACAGGCGTTGCGATTTGGAGCAAATCACTTAATCCCCCTGTGCCTCAGTTTCCTCAGATGAGACATGGGCTGATAGGAGTGTCTTGTCACAGTTTGCTGCGGGGATTGAATGGGATGGGGTAGAAAGGCTGCTAGCTGGGGCCTGGCTCATAGGACAGCCCCTGGATGGGAGGGATGGCGTCAAGCGACTATCTCCTGCTGCCTGTGCCAGTTAACCAACACCAATTCATTATTGCCACTGAATTAAAAATCTACCTTTATACTAATTGTCATGCCCGGTTTTTCATTCATTTCTTATGTTGCTGTTGATTTTATTACTGCTTGTCTAGTTATTTCTTTCTCTGTCAGGATATCTCATCTCTGTTAATCTATCTACCACTATATTAAAAACAGGCTCATTTGCAAGACACACATCTTTCAAACAGATCTATCAGCCCTGCCCACATGCAGTTGAAGCTTCACTTTCCAAGGGCCTTTTCTCTGTGATAATGGTGTGAAGGCTGGTGAGCCCCTGAGAGCGGGAGGAGAGCAGGTGTCTGGGAGAACAAGGCTTTTTGAGTCAGACACAGTGAAACCGCAGAGCTGGGCCCCTTAGGCAGGTGGTTTATCCTGTGTCCCTGAGACCAAGATGTGCCTCAGTAGGGGCCTGATGGGCTGGAGAGGACTGTTCTTTCATCTTCAGAAGGGAACCCTTTCACCACCTGCCCCCCAAGCCTGCACTGTCTGAGCAGGGCTCTGTTGGACCCTCAGGGCTGATGCTGTTGCTGGGCCTGTGAGGTTCTCTGGTTCTTTAAAGTTGCCAACGTGCCTCGGGCCTGTGTCTGCTCCATCCCAGCACTTCTTAGTTCACACGACTTTCCTCTCTCTTTTCAGTAAAACCTTTCTGTCTGCCTTCCTGACCTGGCCTAGTCCCTCCCTACCTCTCAGCCCCTTTCCCTCAGCACACACACTCCTCCCCAGTCCTGACCAGGAGGTGATACCCAGGCGAGCCCCAGCAGGGCAGGGTGTGGCCATACAAAACTCAGCAGCTGTGAGAATGTGCACCCACAAACACACACACTCTCATACACGCACAGACACAGAGATTAACTCACACAGACACACCGACACCAGCACACAGAAACACACATGCAGGTGCACTCACAGATACACACACAGACTTACACACACCCATATACCCACAGATACACCCATGCTTATAGATACACGCAAACGTACAGTCATGAACTCCTCCCGCTCACATCCCCCACTCTCATACAGACTCACAGATACAACCCACACAGGTGCACAGTCTTATGCACAGATGCCCCCCACAGATACACACACAGATGCACTCACACATGAACACGGCATGCACAGATGTGTACGTATAGCACACACTCACACACAGGCTCACAGACACCCACTCATGGTTACACCCACACGCTCACTTATAGACATACTCACACAGATGCACATTTACACACCCAGATACACACCCCGACACGCACGTCGTCACTCTCAGCATACGCACCATCACTCACACCAGCTCAGAGCCGAGAGTGTTACTGCTCCTTTGTGGACACAATGACATTTACTGACATATAAAAGAAAGATAGCGTGAGGGAAGCAGGCATCAGTCTCAGCGGCACCGACACTGATAAAGGAGATGTGGGCTGATGGGACAGGGCGTCGTGAGAGCTGTCACCGTGACAAGTTTATAAATCAGGAGGAAGAATGTGAACTTGCTCATTTGGGGACCCTGTGGTGCAAGCAGGGGTGTTTCATGCACACGTGGTCATGGGTGCTAACGGCGGGCACGTGTTAGATAAGTGTGCTGCCGTGTCTGTGTGTGAATGTGGCGTGTGCACCGCCCCTGTCATGTGTGTGTCGTGCCCCTTACCCTCTGGCCCAGCTCCAGCATCTTGCCCCACAGTGGCACTCTGCACCTGCAGATTCCCTGGGGGCGGGGGAGGGGGAGTGTGCACTCAAGACTAGGAAGCGGCCGCCAGTAAAGCTCCAGTGTCCAGTTGATCTGAACGTCAGACAAACAACAAATAATTCTTTAGTATAAATGTACCTTGAAAACTGCATGGAACTTACTTCTACTAAAATGTTATTTGCTCTTTGAAATTAAAATTTAATTGTAGCTTCATTTGCTAAATCCTCCGCCCCTATGTGGTATGATGCAGGACAGAGCGTTCAGTGAGTCCCCAGAAAAAGCAGGAACAAGCGGGACCAGGGGCCCAGCCTGAGGTGGCACAGAGTCAGAACAGATGAATCCACTTCTTAAGAACAGTGCAGAGAAAACTGTGGACACCGCTAAGTTCTGCAGGAGTGTGATTCTGCTTTTTGAAGGCTGTGAGAGTTCTTTAAAATGAACCACCAGGCTCTAAAGAAGTTTAGTGGGGCTCTCCTCTGTCCGGCAGGATCAGCCTTACTCTGAGAAGTGTATGGCACACACTTCTCACTAGGTTGGCCAGATACCACCCTTTCATTTGAAGGAAGGGCTACCCGCCCTGCCAACCACGTGGTTGGGGGGGGATGGGGGCTGCTAAGCAGGGAGCCTTCATGCTGGTGTGGGGAGCACGTGATGGTACCCGCCCATCCCTGAGTCCCAGCCAGTTCCTCCTGGCTGTCCTGACCTACCCAGGGATGCTGGTGAGGCACTGGGCCCACCATAGGCCCTGCCTTGGTGTTTTCTAACCAGAGCTGCTAGGAGGGGCTGTCTCTGAACCTGCTCTGGGCACAGAATGCACTGCTGGGTACAGCTGCTCGGGACAAAAGCTGCTGAACATGGGAGGAGAAGGGGTGTGTGTGTGTGTGTGTGTTTTTGAGAGAGAGAGAGAGGGAGAGAGAGAGAGGCCTGAATCAAGCCCGGAATGCAGCTACCCTGAGCCCAGATCTGCCCTGGCCCTTCTTACAACTTGATACTAAGGAATCAATTCCCCCATGGACTGGGCTATAATGTGGCCATTAATTGCAGAGACAAAGCTATCTGTTTGCTGTATGTGGCCCGTCATCATTCCCCACCCTCCACACCAGACAGGCTGGGAGAGGCCAGTAGGGGGAGGGCCATACTGCACAGCAGAGGGGAAGGGGGGCCTCAGGGGTTGGAGGACAGGAACGGGCCAAAATGTGCTGGGCGGGAGGAAGGGTGGCCGGGCAGAGGAGCGGGATGTTCGAGGAGTTCTCCTGGGGTCTGGTACACGCTTAGGTTTGTTTCTGAAACCAGAGACCCAAATCCTATGAGACAACGTCTCACAGAAACTTGTGCAGTGGCCAGTGGGGAGGCTTCACGGGGACACTGTGCTCACAGCAGCTTCGCCCCATCTTGCCCCACACTTGCGAACAAAAGATATCACACAGAGCTCAGCATGCAGCACTGAGACTCTGCCTTGAGCTGCGGGACCAGTTGTCACCCACCGTCCCCATGCCTTTCAGACTTGTGGATGGACTGGAGCTTGTGTTTCTGTCCATTGAAATGCGAGTTCCCACATCTCAAGTCCTGAGTCCAGATGGGAAGTTGAGTTCCACAGATGAGACAACTACTTTGATGGGGGGACCAAGAAGGCCTCTGAAAGGAATTTAATCTTTATTCTCCTCTGGGGCAGTTTCAGTACCTTCTGTGCTTGGCCATTCTAAGGCAGCTTATCTTTTATCTAGAACCATGGCACTCATCACTTATTTATCATCTTCCCGATACTCTGCAGAGCCATTGCTCCACACCTTTCAACCAGGCCCTGAAACCTGCAGCCAGAACTCTTAGGCCGCCTGAGCTGGCAGGTCCCTCCCATGCAGCAGGCTCTCAGATGGGACGAGGGGCCTCAGCACACGGCAGCAGCTGCTCAGAGGTTTCATTCAGTGACTTTTGTGTCAGAGCTGCCTGGTCTGCACACCCGGCTGTGCAGAGCCTCGCCCCACCCCTGGTCCCTCCCATCCCTGTGATGTGAGGACCCAGCCCGCTCACCCTGACTGTCCTGAGAAGGAGCTCTCAAGAAAGAGTTGAGCACACAGAGCTGTCTCTGAGGCTGGAGTACTGTGGGCTGGGTGTCCAGGGAAGGTTCCTGGAGGTGGGCTTGGGAGGGTCTTAAGTGAAGAAGGGGAAGGGTCTGCAGAGGGGCAGCCATGCCAGGACTGAAAGCAAATGAAGGTGAAAGGTCCCTGAGGCTGGGCAGTGAATGCCATGGAGCTGGAGGAGATGAACAGACAGGTCTCAGGAAGCTGTGGGGACCAGAGCCAGGACCTGGAATCCAGGGGGACTGTGTGGGGCTGTGTGGCTGCTGGGGCAGGAGTACAGTTTGGAAGAGGGAGTGTCTTTGTTTGACTTTCTTGGAGCCCCTGTGGCCTCCACCTCCGAGAGAGCTCAGTTACTGGTAATTCAGCAGATTCTGAGACAGGAGGATGAGCACGGGGTTCAGAGTCAGAGGAACCTGGACTCCAAGCCTGGCCCAGGCACGTACTGATCGGAGGCTCTGGGTACGTCTGTCAGGGTCTCATCTGTAAAGTGGGGACTAGTAGCACCTCCTTCACAGGGGTTAGTGGGGGCCAAATGGGATAAATGCAGGACTCTGGTCTCAGTGTGCAGCGCTAGCGACTGTCACCTGCCTGGCCCCCCTCTCTCCTCATGATGTCTACTGTGGCACGTGTGTCCCCCCAGCCTCCCTGGTAAAGGTCAGAATCCCCACTGCAGTGTGGAGGAGCATGTGCTTTCTTTCTCTAGGGGTGGAATCTTCCAAAGTTAGCTTCATCCAGCAACCCTGGCTATTTCAGGTGCTGGGGAGAAGTTTCCATAGCAACCAGCTCCCTGGTTCTGTCCTTCTTTCTTCCCTGAGGTTGGGACCTCAGGCCCCTCAGGGTCCAGCCACCTAAGCTGCTGCTTCTAGGGACAGGCCTGTCTTTCTGCACAGAGATTCCTGGGAGAGCTGCAGGACTGTCTAACTCTGCGTAGTTCTGCCAAAGAAGCTCGAATGACTTGGATTTCTCCCCCAAATGCCACTGGAAATGAGCATACTGTGTTCTCTATGAACAGGTGATTAAGAGACAAGGGGCTGGCTCCATTCTGTGGGGCTGGGGTGGGGTTGGTTTGTGCGGAGCTAGGCAGGAGCCTGGAGGCTGTGGCAGCAAAGGCTCAGACCGCTTCTCAGCTGGAAGAATTGGTTCACTTTTTTTTTTTGAGACAGAGTCTCTCTTTGTCACCCCCCAGCCCCATAAAGTCCTGTGGTATCATAGCTCACAGCAAAAGGGAAGGGGAGGATGCCACAGGGGAAAGGGGGCGAACCCTCCATGAGAGACACAGATCTCTATTCTGGGCCAATTTAAGGCAGTTTTAAATAATGCAATTGGCTTTGGAGGCACTGGAGTCTCTGGGAGGAATTAATAATGGACAGGCCTTCCTTTCTGCCTCCCTCCTCTTCTCCAGGGCTGCAGGAGAGCCGCAGTGCTTGCTCTCTCCAGGGCTGCAGGGAGGGAAGGGAGAGGGCGCCCAGCAGGGAGCAGGGGCCAGCTGGCCTGGTGGTGGCTTGAAGTCTCCTCCACCAGTGTGCCAGGATATTTGGGTCGCTGCTTAGAAGAAATCATTCCTGGGCCTCCACTGTCCACCCACCCAGTGCCGGCCAGGTCCCAAGGGCCATCCTCCCTTCTCTCTCCCCTTCCCTGCATCTGGGCAGCCAAGTCCTACAGCGCCTGCTGCTCTGTGATGACCTCAGCTCACGCTCTTGTTTCCGTCTTCACTTTCTGTATCTGGCCCTCACTGCACCCAGGACCACCTCTCAGCTTGTATAGGCCCCCGCCTCTAGGGCACCTCGCCCTAACGCTTGCACTGGAGTGATCTTGTTGAGACCCTTTATGACCTACAGTGGCCCCCATAGCTCTTGGGCCCAAATTCAACCTCTCAGGCTGGCATGTGAGACCTTGTGTCCCCCAGTCCTCTTCTGCCACAGAGCTGCCTGTTCCAGCCTCCTCTGTGCTGTGGGCCTTCTCCTGCCCTCTTGAGCTGAGCCTGTCCCACTAACACCTTCAGGCCCTCCAGACGGCTTGGTGGCATGCTGCTTCCACCTCTGTGCTCCTTTGGAAGGCACTTATGACAAATCATGGGAACTGTCTGCTCACATGCCTGATTTTCCCACTGGCTGAAGCCCTTCCTAGTGGGACTAAGACCTGTTTCCTTAGCATCCAGGGCAGCGCCTGCTACTGTGTCACAGAGTCTGGCAGATAAATGAATTGCAGGTGAACAAACTTGTAGGTAGAGGAAGGAAGGGAGGGAGGAAGGAATTGGGGAGGTAGACAGGGGCCTCCTGGGTACGTGCACACGCGTGAGGCTTGGGGCTCTCTCCACCAGGGTAGGATGGAGGGACTTGAGCATATGCAGGGAGAGGAACAGGACGTGGTGCTACAAGATCAGGAAGGTTTGAGACAATGAACTTGACAAGCACTAACACAGATTGTGCTGAAATCAAAGTCCTGATGGGGGAGTAACAGTTGATTGAGTGCAGTGAAGAAAATACTGAGTGAAGTAGGAGATTGATCAGAGAATGTCACCCAGGGTGCGGCACCAGGAGGTGACAAGCAAGAAACAGCAAAGTTGGGAGATAGGAGGAGAGATTCAGCAGGGCTCAGACTCAGTGAACAGGAGGGAAAGAGGACAGAGAGTGGCCTGCTCGGTGAGACACGGCTGAGACGTGAGCAGAGCCGAGGAAAGACAAGGTGTTCAGATCGAGGAAATACAAGCACAGTCCCCAGAGAAATGTGACATTGCGGGCTGAGTCTATTTATTCATGCAACACATATTTTTTGAGCACCTCATAGACGTGAAGCATTTGCGTCTGCTGGTCTGATATAATCTGTGCATGGATATTGAGAGTGGGTGTCACTCTGGGAGAGGTTCAATGACTTGCCAGCAGTCCATGTGGGCGTCACAGCTGAGCTCAGGCTGGGGTTGTTGGTCTCTATCAGCTCTGCCCAGAGAGGCCTGGAGGACAGGGCCAGGCTGTAGGAGGGCGAGGGGGAACCGTGCTTCTTAGCCCAGCTCCCAAGCGACATCCCCTCCCGTATCCTGTGGTCCCTCCCTTTTCTAACAGAAGTCTGGCTCTAGGCTGGACATCAGCCTGCGACCTGACACCTGGCTGGCCCAGAGCTCTGAGACTCCCCTTCTTCATGTTTCATGGGACTCTGCCTTGTGTTGTGGGGCCTCTTTAATAGCTTCAAGGCTGTGACCCTGGATTCTGTTGGCTGAGGGCAGACCTCCCTGGCGACACTGCTTGTACTCTGAGCACTGGGCAGAGACGGCCTTGTGCATAAAATACAGGACTGGTCAAATCTGCATCTCAGATGACAACACATTTCCAGAACTTACAGGCGTACCCCTAACACTGCAGGGGTGTGTATCAAATATGCATCTTGGATGAGAACAAATTTCCAGAACTTACAGGTATACCCCTAGCACTGCAGGACCTGCTGTGTGTATGGATGTGTTCCTTCCAACCTGGCAGTGCCCTGCGCAGGGTCACATGGTGGAGGCAGGACAGATTTGGCTGGTGCCCAGCAGCTCCCTGAGTCAAGGGATGTGAGCAGGGCTGACTGGGAGGGAACAGAGGGGTCCAGGCTGCTGGGCGCCCTGCTGGAGAGGGTCTGAGTGTCCCCTCCTACCTGCCAGTGGCTTCTCCTCACTCCTCAGGGCTCCAGTCGCCTTCATGACTATTTACATTCCCACCTGGACACTTGTGGCATGGGAAGGCCACCATGCTGGTCCCAGTTGTTGGCCCAGACTCTGTGACCTAGGGCCAGCCTGCTGGCCTCTTCCCTGGCCTAGGAGCAGGGTGTTTGCAGGACACATCCAGGCTGTCTCCATAGTCCACACTTTCTCAGGGGAGGGGGGAAGAGGCAAAGCCCAGGAGAGAGGCTCGGGGTGCAAAATTTCTTTTTGGGGAGAGAAGAAATTCCATCCATCAGTCTTAGGGAAAGCTCTGTGCAGAGTGGTCACTGCTCTCCAAGGGGCCAGCTGCCCATTTCTCAAGAAGAGGGAGAGGGCCCTTTGCCAGAGTGAGATAAGAGAACGCTTCTCTAAGTGGCCTCAGTTGTTCATTACTTGTGTGGCCAGGACAGGAAAGTGTCCATCACCAGGCAGGTGACACACTCCCAGGGGGCTCTCAGTGGACCACAAATTGCTTGGCTTAGGCACCGGCAGGTGTGGATAGCAGGGTGGGAGGAAGAAGCAGCAGACCCCAGAGGGGAATGCAGCCAGACAGGCCTGGCATCCGGGACAAAGGCAGCAGCAGTCGGGACCCCCTGGCTCCGATGCTGCACGCAGGTGAGCTTTTGTATTCATTGTTTCCGAGAGCATTCCCTAGAGCTCAGGTGGGCACTGTCACATACACCAACGCGTTTAATCCTCAGCAAACTCTGTAAAGGATATATTATTATTAGAGTGGCAGCATTATTTATTGTCTAGAATGAGGCCCTTTGAAGTGAAGGAAGTGTGGCTAATAATTATTCTGGGACATTGATGTCTATCAGGACAGTCCTAGGAAAACTGATTCATGAACTCACCCTTAGGAAAATGGGGCCTCGGAGGTGCTAGTTAATGTTGCTCAAGGTTCAGAAGCAAATCTGAGACTTCCAATGCTAAGCTTTTGGGGGTTCTTTTTTTTTTTTTGAGTCTCACTTTGTCACCCTCGGTAGAGTGCTGTGGAGTCATAGCTCACAGCAACATTAAACTTTTGGGCTCAAGTGATTCTCTTGCCTCAGCCTCCCAAGCAGCTGGGACTACAGGTGCCTGCCACAACACCTGGCTAGTTTTTAGAGGTGGTGTGTGTGTGTGTGTGTATGTGTGTGTGTATGTGTGTCTCACTCCGTCTGAGGCTGGTCTCAAACCTGTGAGCTTAGGCAATCCACCTGCCTCAGCCTCGCAAGTGCTGGAATTAGGTGTGAGCCACTGCACCCAGCAGCTTTTGGGGATTCTGATGGCCTTTAATACCTGGTTCCACAGTCGGGACAGTAGGTTAGAGAAATAGTGCCCTCCACTGGGAAAGTGTACCCAGGCAGGGACCGCCTACAGGGCAGCTCAAGCATGGCCAGACTCCAGAGAGCTGAGGTCAGTTCCCACATGCCTAGTCTTGTTTGCTTTCTGGGTCAAAGCTGACCTCGGGGCCCCAGATGCAGCCCCTCCATGCTGTGATTGCCGGGGCCAGGCTTGCTGGCTATACTTGACCCAGCCCCTCTGTGTCCAAAGATTGATCTCCGTGGTGCTGAGCAGATTCTGGGCAGACTCATTTGCACATTTGTGTCGTGACTTTCCAGCACGTGGCATCTTTTCCCCCGGAGCGTGGCTTTCTGAGTCAAAAGACTAGGTTCTTCTCCTCCCCCCACACCACCTATGTGTCCATACGTGTTCAGATGTGTGCGTGGTGTGAGAGTGTGTAAATAAACACATGAACAAGTGTTTCTAACCTGTTTTATTATAAACAGATTGTTTTGCTTATTTCCTTCATTCAACACCTATTCGTTGAAAAGCTGCTGTGTTCCAGGTAGTTATAGGTTCTGAGGATAAAGTTGTTAAAAAAACGATTTTATAAAGCCCATAACCCTTTATTAGAGGACACGGACAAAACAAAATAACAAAAGAAAAATGTGTTTTAAAATTGGAGGCAGTTGCAGGTGCTATGAAGACAAATAACTCAGGGTTAAGGGCTGCAGTGACAGGGTGTGGGCTGAGGAACCACTTTACCCAGGGCACGGGGTGGGGGTGGGGGCGGGCTCTCTGAGACCATCTGAGCAGCGTCTGGCTTAGCTGAGCAGGTGAGCTCTGCAGACAGGTCAGGACATTGCTGCGAGGGCGGAAGGCACCAGGTGGGACCAATAGCCAGGCCCGGTGGTGAGGGGTGGCGGGGAGGAGTGGGGGAGCAGGGCTGGGGCTGACTTGGCTTCTACTTTGACTGTGATGGAAGCTACTGGAGGGGGTTTAGCACTGAGCTAATGAGAGTTCATTTACATTCAAAAGCCTGACTCAGGCTAATGTAGAGAAGAGAAGCAAGAGGGAGGGGACACAGAGGGAGGCAGGCAGGGGACTCTTCAGCAGGCCACTGCAGATCCAGGAGCAAGATGGAGACGTGCCTTGATGTGGTGGCAGCTGTGGAGGAGGTGAAAAGTGGCTTTCTGGGACATCTTAATGAGAAGGAAGCAATGACTTTTTGGTGGCGGGTTGCAGATGTGAATAGAGGCGCAGCATCAAGGATGCACCTGGGACAGGGGGCAAGTTGGTGGAAGCCCGTGCTGCATGGAGAAGCAGGTTTGGGGGTGGGAATCAGGAGTGCAGTTTTACGTGCGTGGTTGGGCGGCTTGGTGGCAGGTGCTCTTCTGACAGCCCTATGTGAGGCTGGTGACACCTGGAAGAAAGGACTCAGGACTGTGAGGGGACAGCTTGGGAGGGGTGGATGGAGGCTGGGCAGGCCCTAGACGGCCAGGAACAGGAAGACCAGTGTCTGGGTGATGGGCTCTGCAGTCTGAGCAGGGGCTAACTTGCACAAACGCCCCAGAAAAATGAGTCATGAAGAGTCATAAGGAGCCTCCTGGGAGCGCGGGAGGAGCTCCTGCCTGTAGCCCTGGGTAACCCCCTTGGCTCTCGGGGAGCAAATGCCACTGCTCTGACGCTCTGCCCTGGCCAGCACTCCTCTGTTCTCATTCCAGGCACGCAGGCGTCCCTCCCCTGCCCACTTCCTGCCACCCACCTTCTTAGCGCAGAATCTGTATTCACCTCCTCCACTTCTGAGTCACATCTTTTCACCTCCTTGCAATCTGAGTGACAGGAAGGGGCTTAGTGCCTGGGACAACCTTCCCCCCCTCAGTGGTCCCTGCTCACTGGAAAACCTTGGGAAGCAACAACCAAGCAGGGCCTTGGTCTGCGTACTCAGGGGCAGGCCTCCTTTTCTGGGATGGCCCTGGGCCTGTTCTTCCAGCCCTGCTCATCCAGTAGGGTCCCTGTGAAATCTCCACACAGTTAGCATAGCCTGTCCCCACAACACCCAGGGAAGCAGATGTGGGGCCCTGAGGCTGGACTGAGCCAGGCACACAGAAAATGCTCATTAAATATCAGCTGCTTTTATTCAGTACATGGCAAGGACCTGCTATTGTGGGGAGTGTTTTACAAAGGTATGTCTGATTTGATCTTCACAAATATCCCTAAGGGGTACATATTACTATATTGCTCTCATTTATAAACAAGGAAGCTGGGGCTCAAGGAAATTGGGCAAACGTCCTGGGTCATGCAGTTATTACAAGGTCTGCATGGCTGAGCACGGCTGTAGGTGGCGCGGGAAGCAGAGAGCCTTCCGTCAGCTCCACGAAAGAGCCTGAGGTCTCCATCCTCCCTTCCTGGTGGCTTCTCTTCCCGGCAGCTGGGACGAGCATGCACAGGGCCCCATTTCACAGTGAATTATGGAATGACACCCCTCAGCAGACAGCAGAGTGTGGTTGGATGCTATGAAATGGAGTTTGTTTGGAATCTTGTAGTCCTAACATAAATTAATTATAATCCTTCTGCTGGAGGGAACTTCCTATAAAATTAGTGTTTGCCGGACAAGGAGGAACATGTGAAGAAGGCTATAGAAACTGCCATCTATAAAGAGGGCCCAGCAGCGGGAGGCCAAAAGGATTCTGTCTGCCAGGATGCAGGCTGGCAGGGCTCATTGCGTCTCAGCTGCTTTTAAGTACCTGGTACAATTCCTGATATTGTGGTGCATAAAACACTTGACTTTCATGTTAGATCTAGAAGTGGTGCCACTAACTGAGACCCTTCAGTGTAAGGTATGTCATTTACATCGCCTAGTTTAATCTTCAAAACAGCTTTGTGAGGTATCATCAGCCCAGTTTACAGATGAAGAAACTGAGGTTAGGGACTAACTTAAGGGTGCACAGGCAGGAATCCTGCTCGTCCCCAGTGTTGGCTGCTTCACCTCCTGCCTCTCAGGCTTCTGTGGTACAGGCTGACTTATACACTTGGACTCTGTCCTGCTGCATAGCTCGGATCAAGTCACTTGGTCAGCTGTCCAAGCCCTAGCTCCTCACCCTGCAAGGAGAGTTAACACTAGACCACCTGCTCGGGTGAGGCGGGCGGGATCCAAGGTGGCCATGTGTGTTGGGATCATTTCTTTTCTTTTTATGTTTTTTTTTTTTTTGCAGTTTTTGGCCATGGCTGGGTTTGAACCCACCACCTCCGGCATATGGGGCCAGCGCTCTACTCCTTTGAGCCACAGGCACCGCCGGGGATAATTTCTTTGTTTATCAAGCACCCATTGCAATAAATAAGAAGCCCACGCAGGAGGGCACTGATGGTCTGTGGCCCATTTAGGAAGTGCTGACAGTTCAGAGGAGCAGAAGCCAGAACTGGCTGCCCCCTTAGTTGGGAGGGCCCCTCATGTTGGCACCAACATGGCACCAACATGAGGGGCCCCAGGAGCGGCCCCCAAGGTTAGGTGATGACAGCTGTGGGGCCTACATTTACCCAACTGCTGTCCCTGTGGCAGGCACTGCTCTGTTCTCCTGGCACAAATTCGTCTAATTCTTTGAATGTCTCATGGGGTGGGCAACAAGAACAACCCTATTTTGTAGATGAGGCATCTGAGCACAGAGATGTTGAGCAGTTTGTCTAAACCCTGGTGTAGCTCGGACTCAACTGCAGGCAGCTGCAGCCTCAAGGCTGTGTCAAACCCTCACTTCGTGACCTCACAGAACACCCATCACAGCTCTGGTCAGATACTGGTGGTGTTATGTTATGACCGGCTCAGTGGAGGCAGCTGTCCCTGCCACATCCTCCTTTTCTCTAGGAGAAACATGCTCCTTTCTTTAATTTTTCTCCTACTGCATGGAGGGACCATGTGAGATCAGTGGAAGGAACATGGGTTTAGGAGCCGGGTGGACATGCCATGTTCCACTGCAGCCCTGCAGCTCTCCTGCTAGCGTGCACCTCATCTGAGAAGTGGGGACACTCTCACCAACTCAGGCTTGCCCGGCCTGTCACATGGGAAGCAGACAGTGGGTGGCAGCCACTGATTGTGGGTCTGCAGAGGCGGGATCCATATGGGCTGGGGGCGAGAGTGACCTGTGACCTGGGTCAGTGAGTGAAGGTCCAGGTGTGTGAGAGCACGTGTCTCCTGTGTGTGTGTGTATCCGTGCACACGTGTGTGAGTATGTACGGATGTATGTGCATGCTTCTGTGTGTTCATGCATATGCACACGTGTGTGTGCAGGGGTGGCTCTGCAGAGAGGCCACATTGTGTGGGGCCTGGGGATCAGGCTGGTAAGGGGGAGCAAAAAGAACACATGGCTTCAAGCCCAGGGAAAGGGGGTGGGGGAGAAGCCTGAGGCTGGTTCCAGAGGGCTCTGGGCTGGAAGTCCCTTCTCTGCCTCTACTGATGTCCCTTATTGCCTCTGCTGATGCACAGGGGGCCCAGGCCAGCAGCCATATCATCCTTGGTCTCAGCAAGAGGGAGGTTGCTCTCACGGCCCTCATATCTTCCTCTCTCCCTCCTTGACCCCTGGCTGCTCTGGCCTGGTGCCCATGGCATGCTCAGATTCAGAAACAGCCAGTGTGTCTGCACCAGCCACATGCACAGGCTTTCTGCCTGGAAGCTAAGCATACCTGGATAACAACCGCCTGCCCTTTGCTCTGGAAAACTGCAGCTGAACAGTGAGCTCAGGAGCTTAAACCTGACCTTCCTTTGCAGCATCTTCCTGCCTGTTCTGTCCCCCAGCCCCTGCGCGTAGCTTCATCTGTGGGGGGCAGGGGCCTGCACAGTTGCTGACTGTCGGCTCCCTTTCCTCTCCAGCTGCCAGACCCTCTGCCTCTTCCTCTTCCTTGACGTGACTGCCCTGATTCTGTCAGTCAACCTGCATTAAGTAGTGACACAAAGGACAAGATGCGGTGTCTGACCTTGAGTCAAGCAAAGTCTGATGAAAAATCAGTGCAGGTGGGCTGGAGGTTGGAAGCAAGGCCACCAGCCCCTTCTCACTGCCCGGCCTGGGCCAGCTTGGGGCCTGTCTGTCCCTGTTTCCCTGCCTGCTGACATCTCTGGCTTATGCTGGGTGTCAGACAGGCTTTGCCTCCCCTGTTGCTCCTATCAGGCCTGGTCACTACCTCCTATGCTCTCTGCACTCTGCCTCCCTGCCCTGGGACAACTGTAACTGAGTGGGCTTCATGCTGCTCCATTAGAGGCTGTTGTTCCACTACCCTGCAGGCTTCCTGAGGACAAGCCCCTCCTTGGCTCTCTTCTCTACTTGCTAGCCAGGGCCCACCTGGGGTCCGGCACCATGTAAATGCTTTTGAATGAATGGATGAGTGGACATGAACGAGAGTGTCCACTGGTTTGCCTTTTCCTATGGGGAAAGGGGAAGGGAAATCTCTCTGAGAATCCTGAGCTGAAGAATACTGACTTCCTTTCAAAGTGGGAAAGGGGGACACAAGGAACTTTACTGCAGAGAACTCTGACAAGTAGTTACCACAGCCTGGGGCTGAAGGTCAGCACCGCAGTGATGAGCCATGCTGATGCTACGTACCCACCACACGATGTGATGACAGTGGTATTTTACTTCTGAGGTCTTCCTCCCAAAGAAGCTAACTCCAATCTAATCATCACAAAAACATCAGACAAATTCAACTGAAGGTCATTGTACAAAATACCTGAATCATACTCTTTAGAGCTATCAAGGTAATCAAAAATAAGGAAGGTTTGGGAAATTATCACAGCCAGGAGAAGCCTAAGGAGATCTCATAAACTATAATATAGCCTATCCTGGATGGGATTCTGGGACAAAGTACATTAGGGAAAAATTAAGGAAGTATGAACAAACTATACACTACAGGTAATAATAATGCGTCCATATGGGATCATGAGCTGTGACAAAGAAGCCACACTAACGTAAGATATTAGCAAAGGGGAACCGGGTATGGAAACAATCTGGACAATCTTCTCAAGTTTTCCGTAACTCTAAAACTGTTCTAAAACAAAATGTTTATTAAAGCACTTCTGGTTTCTGTTTTGACATGTAAGAAGCCCGGAAGTCCTGACTCTGTCTTTACAGAAGAAAATAGAGCAAACTGAAAATCAACACGTCTTCTTAGATCTATTAAAGAATTGAGGTCACAAGGAAAACTTCTGTCCTCCAATATGGAGAAACAGACAAGTTCTCACTGGAGCAGAAACTCAGGAGCAGAAAGTTCAACATGAGTTCGTATCAGAGCCGGAAAACCTTAGCTCTAATTGACAAATGGCTGGAAGCTCAATGTGGACAAGTTTGTGAGCTGAAAACTCCAGGGAGGCCAAGCTGCCGTGGGACCCACACAAGACCGTGAATTTTACCTCCAGGAACCCTACCAAGTGAAGATGGCAGAGAGTCCTGTCATGCTTCTGGCAGGGAGGGAGGAAGTAGCCATTTGGAACGTGCCCAGAGCATTCCATTCTTCTTAATAAGTCCTGACCTCAAAGGAAACCATTTTACCAAAGCTTGACTGCTCAGGTTTTACTGAACCTAACCAGCCCAGGGAGGGGGAATATGCAACTCTAGCCCTGTCTGGCCATCCTGTCTCACATAAGGGTTAAAACAAAGCATAACTGAAAAGCACCTGTGAGGGTCACGGCTCAGGGGCACAGGCAAAATCTGAGCCCTCATCACAGGTGTCTAAAGCGTTCCTCTCCCCACTCACCACATCAGCTGGGCTCCTGCAGAACAACAGGGATTACAGCTAAAATGATTTCAAGATTTGGACTCTACCTAAGGAGAAGTGTCTTGGGAAAACCAAAGAAAATAGGGAAGATACCTTAAACTGTGACACCCACTTTCCAAGCTACAGCAAACAGTAAACACAGACAAAAAACAACTTGAAAAGACAGAACAAACATCAGATCCAGACTCAGAGATAGTTGAGATGATGGAATTATCAGACCAGGAATTTAAAACATCTATGGTTAATATGCTAAGGGTACTAATGGAAAAGTGGACAACATGCCAGAACAGATGCATAATGTTAGAGAGAGGTGGAAAAGCTCAGGGAGAATAAAAAAGAAATGTAAGAAATCAAAAACATTGTAAGAGAAGTGAGTAATGCCTTTGAGGTGTTCATTAATAAACTGGACATGGCTGAGGAAAGAGGTAGTGAGCTTGAAGAAAGATCAACACAAACTTCTAAAAATGAAAAGCAAAGATAAAAAAAGATATCACAGAATATACAAGAGCAGTGGGACAGTTATTAAAAAGTATAACAAACATTTAATGGGAATACTAGAAAAAGAAACATAGGGAAAGGAACAGCAGAAATATTTGAAGCAATAATTATTGAGAATTCTTCAAATTAAGGAAAGATACCAAACCACATATTCAAGAAGCTCAGATAACACTAAGCATCATGTATATAAATACTTACATGCATATACATTTATATGTATATAAATCAATTTTATATGTGATTTTAAAACTATAAAAAATAAATCAAAAAAACAAAGGAAAAAAGATCTTGGAAGAAGCCAGAAGAGAAATATGCCTTCCAAAGATAAGAATGATAGACTTCTCACAGGCTAGAGAAGTATAGAGTGAAATACTGAAAGTGTTGATAAAAAAGAACAACCTATCAAGAATTCTGTATCCAGCAAAATAATCCTTCAAAAGTAAAGGAGAAATATTAATATTTTCTCAGACAAACAAAAATTGAAGACATTTTTAATCAGTAGAGTGCCTGGCAAGAAATGGCAAATGAAAGTTTTACAGAAAGAAGGAAAATGATACAGGTCATAACATGGGATTTACATAAATAACAGAGAAGTAGAGAAGGAATAAATGAAGGTAAAACAAAACCTTTTTGTTATTTATTCTTAATTGATATAATATAGAGCACTTCAGAATAATAAGAGCTGCCGTGTCTCTGATGGTTGTGGTTTATATATACATAAAATGAATGATAGCAATGTTATAAGGGATGGGAAGAGGGAAGGAATTGGCAATGTTCTACTATAAGGTACTCGCATTACTTGTGAAGTGGCATATTGCCATTTGAGAGAGTGCTAGGATTAGTTATAAAGGTATATTGAAACCTCCCCCAAAGTATAAAGTGTAAAATAGTTATAAAAAGTAAATAAAAGAAGTATAATGGAAATACTAAGAGAAGAGGAAAAATCGGAATAATACAGAATGTTCATTTAAAACCAGAGAGGGCTAAGAAAGAGTGGAAAGAAAACAAAAGAAAACAAATCAAAGAAACAAAGAACGAAGTCAGTAAATAGGAAAGAGTAATAAATACAGAATGTATCAAGAAAAATATATTCGTAATTGTCTTAAACATCAATGGTATACATAAAAAAGTTAAAAGACAATGACTACCAAAGTAGATAAAAATATTCTAACTGTGTTATCTATATAAGTGATCTGCCTTAAATATGAAGTCATAAATAGACTAAAAATAAAGGGATGGAGAAATAGGTATCATGCTCATACTAATCAAGGGAAAGCTACAATAGCTACATGAATTTCAGAAAGAGAAGACTTCAGAGAAAGGAAAGTAATTAGGGATAAAGAGGGGCATTACATAGTCAGAGGGTCTGTTCTCCAAGAAGACACAGCAGTCCCTAATGGGCAGGCACCTAACAACAGAATGTCAAAATACATGAGGCCAAAACTGATAGACTGCAAGGAAAAGTAGTTAAATTTATGAGTACAGTTGCAGATTTTAACACCTCTCTATTGGTCATTGACAGTTCCAACAGGTAGAAAACAGTAAGGATACAGTAGAACTGAACAGTACCATTAATTAATCAAATCTAATTGACATCTCTTGAATACTTTATCTAATGACAGCACATTCTTCTCAAGACCATTTGGAACATTCACCAAAAAATGGAAAACATTGTGGGATACAAAACACACCTTAAAAATTTCAAAAGATAGAAATCACACAAAGTATAATTTCAGACATTAATTGAATCAAAGTTAAAAATCAATAACAGAAATCCAGAAACTCCACAAATATTTGAAGATTAAAGAACATACTTCTCCCATCCAAGTACTAACCAGGCCTGACCCTGCTTAAGCTTCTGAGATCAGACGAGATTGGGTGCGTTCAGGGTGGTATGACCATAGACTAAAGAACATACTTCTAAATAACATGAGTGAAAGACATCTCAAGAGAAATCTAAAAATATTCCAAAATAAATGAAAATAAAAAATTATCAAAATCTATGATATGATTAAGTCAGTGTTTTGAGGAATATTTCTTGAACTGAATGCATATATTAGAAAAGAAGAAAGATTTAAAATCAATAATCAAAGCTCCTACTTTAGGAAGCTACATTAAGAAGAAAAAATTAAGGTCAAAGTAAGCAGAAAAGAAGTAACAAAATATAAAACATAAATCAATAAAATTGAAAAAAAATTAAAAGAGAACAACAAAAACAAAAGATTATTCTTTAAAAAGCTCAGTAAAATGATAAACCACTAGCCAGGTTAACCAAGAAAAAAATGAAAGAAGTCATAAATGTTTACTATCAGAAATGAAGAGGGGTCAGCTACTAATCCCATGGACATAAAAATATAATAAAGGAATATTATAGGAAGAATTTTATGCCCACAGATTGGAACCCCTAATTGAAATGGACCAATTCCTTGAAAGGTGCAATTTATCAAAACTTACAAAAGGAAAAAGAAATAATCTAAATAGGCCTACATCTATTAATGAAATTGAATTAATAATTAATAACCCAAAACAGAAAGTGCAAGGCCCAGGTGGTTTTACTGGTGAGTTCTACAATCCATTTAAACAGGAAATTGTCCCAATGCTCTACAATCTGATTTGATTTGATTTCAGAACATAAAAGCAGTGAGTACTTCATCCTCATTGCATGAGGCCAGAATTTTTTTTTTTTTTTTTATTAAATCATAGCTGTGTACATTGATATGATCATGGGGCATCATTCACTAGTGAGGCCAGAATTATGTGAATACTACACAAATAGGCATTACAAGAGAGGAAAACTAGATTGATGAAATAAAAAATACATACTAAAATTCTCATCAAAATATTAGCAAATTAACCCCAACGATGTACAGAAAGAATTATGTGCCATGACCAAGTGTGATTTATCCCAGGTATACAAGGCTGGTTCAAAGGGTGAAAATTAATTAATGTAATCCACCACATCAAGAGGCTACAAAAGAAAAAGCAAATGATTATATCAATAAAAGCAGAGAAATAAAATTACAAAATCTCATAATAAAAGCTCTCAGCAAATAAGAAACAGAAAGGAAACTTTCTTAACTTGATAAAAACATCTACAAAAATCCCCCCAAACTATAGCTAACATCATACTTAATAGTGAGAAACTAGATGTATTCCTGGTAAATCAAGTAAGGAAGGGATATACCCTCTAACCACTGGTTTTCAACATTGTACTAGAAATCCAACATAATGTAATATGACAGGAAAAGGAAATAAAAGGCACATAGATTGGGAATGATGAAATAAAACTGTCATTGTTCACAGATGGTATGATTGTCTATGTGGAAATTCCCAAAGAATCAACAACAACAACGGCAACACAATTCTGAAACTGATAAATAATTATAACAAGGTTTTGAGAGTCTAGATTAGGCTTCTTCCTTTTTTTTTTTTGTATAAGCAATGAACAATTGGAAGTTGAAATTAAAAACACAATGCTATTTGCATTAGCACCACAAAATCAATACTTAGGTAAAAATGTAATAAAATATGTACAATGTCTATATGAAAAACATTACAAAATGTCATGAAAGAAATCAAAGAAGATGTAAATAAATATATATTCCATACATGAATAGGAATATTCAATATAAACAAGGTAGTTCTCTACTTAATTTATAGCTCAATCAATCAAAGTCCCAGTAAATTATCTTGTAAATATAAAGAAACAGATTCTAAAGCTTATTTTTAGAGGCCAAGGACCTTCAAAAGACAAGAAAAGCAAAGTTGAAGACCTAATAACACCTGGCTTCAAGATTTACTAGAATGCTACATAATCAAGACAATGTGTTATTGAAAAAAGAATAGACAAATAGGTTAGTGGAACAGAATGAAGAACCCAGATATAGATCCTGTATACGCTCCTGATCCTTGACAAAGAAGCAAAGGCCATTTAATGGAGAAATATAGGCTTTTTAAGAATTGGTACTGGAAAAATTGGACATTCATATGGGGAAACAAATACACAGACCTTACGCTTTTCACAAAAATGAACTCAAAATAGATCATAGACCTAAATGTAAAGTGCAAACCTATAACATTTCTAGGAGAAATTCTAAGTGACCTTTGGTTTGGTGATGACTTTTTACCTACAATGTCAAATGCACAATGCATGAAAGAATAAATTGAACATCATTAAAATGAAAAATGTCTACTCTGCAAAAGACACTGTAAGTGAGTGAAAACTTGAGTCACAGACTTGGACAATCTTTGCAAAACATTAATTGAATAAGGGTCTGGTATCTGAAATACATAAAAGACTCTTAAAACTCAACAGCAAAAAAATAAACCCCCCAACTAAAAAAATGGGCAAAAGACCAGGACAGAAATCTCACTAAACAAGATATGCAGATGGGAAATAGCATATAAAAAGATGCTCAACATCATATGTCAATAGGGGATTGCAAATTAAAACAAGGAGATATTACTATAACATTTATTAGAATGGTAAAATCCAGAACAACATCAAATGTTGACAACGATGTGGAGCAACAGGAACTCTCATTCATTTCTGCTGGGAATGCTAACTGGTACAGCTACTTTCTTTCATAGTTGCTTACAAAACTAAACATACTCTTACCATAACATCCAGTAATTGTGCCCCTTGGTATTTACTCAAATCAGTTCAAAACTTACATCTACAAAAAACCTGACACACATGATTATTTATAGCAACTTAATTCATCATTGCTAAAATTTGGAAGCAACCAAGTTATTCTTCCATAGGTAAGTGAATAAGCATACTGTGGTACATCCAGATAGTGTAATGCTGTTTAGTGATTTAAAAAAAAAATGAACTATCAAATCATAAAAGACACAACAGAACCATAATGCATATTGCTGAGTGAAAAAAAGCCAGCCTGAAAAGTCTGTATGCCCTACAACTTCAACTACAGGATGTTCCAGAAAGGCAAATTGTGGACATTTCATTTGCTGCCAGGGTATTAGGGTGAGGGAGGAAGGGTTGCATAGGTGGAGCACAAGGATGTGTAGGGCGGTGAAACCATTCTGCACACCACTGTGATGGATACATGTAATTACACATTTGTCAGAACCCATAGAATACACGGACCCTAATGGAAAACTACGCATTTTTACTTAACAATAATGGGCTCATACTAGCTCCTCAATTGTGACAAATATACCATATTAAGGCAAGATGTTAAAAATAGAGAAAACTTGTTGGGCCATGGTAAGAGGCTATATAAGAATTTTATATTTTCCATTCAATGTTTCTATAAACCTAAAACTTCTTTATGAAGAACCTATTCATTAAAAATAACTAGATAGAACAAAAACATTTATTTTAAAAAAGAATACCAGAACCTCCACACATGCCTCTCCCCTTCCCCTGCTGCCAAGGCACAGACCCTCCCACTCCCTGCAGGGGACCCTCCCCCAGGCCCAGGGGAGGAGTGACAGGAGGATTTCCGTGGGCTCAGCTCCTGGCTCCAGGGATGGGTGCTCAGACCTCACAGTCACTCTTATGTACCTTATCAAAGACTGAATAGTGGTTCTTTTGCATCTGACACTGGCTTGGGGCTCTGGGTATTCAGAGAGACAAATGGGTGGCCATCTGGGGAGGGGAATTCTTTGTAGATTTGGGAGCTAAGCTGCAGGGTGTCTAGTCAGAGTGGGGCTGGGGCTCTAGGATGGAGGTTTCTTCTTTTGAGAATGAAGAAATAAAACGTAAATCTCTGCCCAACACAGCCACTTTGGGTCCACTTTGTCATTGCCTTTTAAATGCCTCAGGATGGGATAAAAAGCCTCAGGGCTACTTTTGCTGCAGACCCACAAGAGATCCAGGCCCTTTGCCTCACTGTCCATTTCCAAACTGCTTTCTCCTCGTCTCCTTTGGCTCTGACTTACAACCTCCTGACCTCTACTTGAACAGTCTTTTCCCTTAACTTAAGCCCCATTTATTGTTTGTTGGCTGTTTGATTTGCAGCTGTCCACGTGGACTGGGCCTTTAGCTTTTGTCCTCAGGGCCTGCTCCTAGAGCTGGGAGCCCCACAGTACTTAGTCCCTAGGACCACAGCCCCCGTTCCTCTGCTCTCAGACCACAGGGACTCTCCTGCTTTAGTTCTCAGCTCTCCTGCTACCCAGGGACTGAGGGAAGGGACACAGCTCCCAGCAAAGCTCAACACATAGGGGCTTGACATTGGGGCTGACATGACAGAGATTTTAATAAGCCCTTAGGGTATTGTGTGGGGTGGGAGTTGGGAGGAGATTGTGCCAGGAAATCTCATTTTCTCCAGCATCACTGGGTCTGTATGGAGGCTGTAACAGAGACTGGGATTTGGGAGAAATAAATGTATGAGATTTTTTAAAAAGCCTTTTTGCATTAAAGTTTCAGAGATCAAATGAGGTTATCAAATACTTGAGATGGTTTGGGGCATACAAGAATGTGGGGAATTGGTCCCTTCCAACCCTGTTACCAGCACCTCCCACTATAAGCCACAGACAATTCGAACTGGTGAGGCTGCAGAGAACATCTCACTTCACCTTTCTATTCTATAGATGAAGGAACTACAGCCCAGAGAATTGAGGAGACAGTCCTTGAGGTCACAGGGGGCGAGTAGGCACACCAGAGCTACCCCGTTTCCCTGAAAATAAGATATCCCCCGAAAATAAGACCTACTCACAGGAAAGATAAGACCTAGTGCATCTTTGGGAGCACAGCTTAAAATAAGACACTGTCTTATTTTCGGGAAAACAGGGTAGGACCTGGGTCTGCTGACTCTCACTCAGTACCTCTCCACACACCCCAGCCTCTAAGGCCCCACGGATTGTGGGGGAAGGGGAGGACAGAGGGTGGCCCTGAGAAGGTAAGGCTGTAGGACAGGATGCTACGTGCTTGCAGGCTCTAAGCTCAGGCTGTGAGATGCTATGAAGAAAGATGTGCTGACGGCCTCTGTTGATACAGAAGTAAGTAACCACGTGGGAATAGAGGATAAGAATAATGGCTTTAGGGTACAACCTCCAGTCAGCAAACTCTGAGATTTACTGCCCTGAAAAGTAGCTGCTCTAGTTGAGGCCCTGGAATGCTAGTGTTCTGATTTGGACAGACCAGAGGGAAACTCAGGCATGGAGGGGAGGTGCAATAAATATCCTTTATTCAGTTCATGGAGGCTGGTGAGCTACATGGGAGGTCTGCCTTTATCCAGCTCCTGGATGCCGTGGAGCTGAGTTACATCGATTGTCCACCATCTAGGATGTGCCATGGGGAAGGTCCTGTGCACCTTTACACACAGGAGAACAAAAATGGCAACACGCCCAGCAGCAGTGACAGAAGCATGACTCCACTGTACACAGTCACGACTCCACTGTACACAGTCACGACTTCACTATACACTGTCACGACTTCACTGTGCACAGTCATGACTCCACTGTACACAGTCACGACTTCACTATACACTGTCACGACTTCACTGTACACAGTCACAACTTCACTGAACACAGTCACGACTTCACTGTACACAGTCACGACTCCACTGTACACAGTCACGACTCCACTGAACACAGTCACGACTCCACTGTACACTGTCACGACTCCACTGTACACAGTCACGACTCCACTGTACACTGTCACGACTCCACTGTGCACAGTCACGACTCCACTGTACACAGTCACGACTCCACTGTACACTGTCACGACTCCACTGTACACAGTCACGACTCCACTGTGCACAGTCACGACTCCACTGTACACAGTCACGACTCCACTGTGCACTGTCACGACTCCACTGTACACAGTCACGACTCCACTGTGCACAGTCACGACTGCACTGTACACAGTCACGACTCCACTGTGCACAGTCACGACTCCACTGTACACTGTCACGACTTCACTGTACAGTCACGACTCCACTGTGCACAGTCACGACTCCACTGTACACAGTCACGACTCCACTGTACACAGTCACGACTTCACTATACACTGTCACGACTTCACTGTGCACAGTCACGACTCCACTGTACACAGTCACGACTTCACTGTACACTGTCACAACTTCACTGTACACTGTCACGACTTCACTGTACACTGTCACGACTTCACTGTACACAGTCACGACTTCACTGTACACTGTCACGACTTCACTGTACACTGTCACAACTTCACTGTACACAGTCATGACTTCACTGTACAGTGTCACGACTTCACTGTACACTGTCACGACTTTACTGTACACAGTCACGACTTCACTGTGCACAGTCATGATTCACGGTATACAGTCATGACTTCACTGTACACAGTCACGGACTGACTTCACTGTACACAGTCACAACTTCACTGTACAGTGTCACGACTTTACTGTACACAGTCACGACTTCACTGTGCACAGTCATGACTTCACGGTATACAGTCATGACTTCACTGTACATAGTCATGACTTCAATGTACACAGTCACGACTTCACTGAACACAGTCATGACTTCACTGTACACAGTCATGACTTCACTGTACAGTGTCATGACTTCACTGTACACAGTCACGACTTCACTGTACACAGTCACGACTTCACTGTACAGTGTCATGACTTCACTGTACACAGTCATGACTTCACTGTACACAGTCACAACTTCACTGTACAGTGTCACGACTTCACTGTACACAGTCACGACTTCAATGTACACAGTCATGGCTATCTGGGAACACATGGTCCCTTCTGGCAAGGCCAAGAGTGAGAAACCCCAGACAGTTTTATGTAATCCCACAGCCAAGGCCATGGGTGAGAAAGTTCAAACATCTTTGTCTGTCTCTACAGCCATGAGCAAGGTTAAATATGTATTCCTGATTATGTCGGGCAGGCACGGGCTAGCTCTTTTTATATAATTTGTAAGGGATGCTCTACAACCTCGAGATGCAAACACAGATAAAACGAATTCATTTTTCCAATCGAATGTTGACACTGTAAATATTATTGCTAGGGAAGTCAGTATATGATCTCCTTTTTCTAGGCTGTCCCTGTGAATTGGCTTTGGAAGCTCATAAGGCAGTCGGGTCAGCTTCCACATGCAAACTGGGAGAACTAAGGCATGATCTTGGACGGCCTGGTGCCTCCCTGCCATGGGGTGTCGCTGTTGAACACTAGTTCTGTGTTGCTTTCAGCCTGAGAATTGTGCTGGAATGTTTCTGCTGGGAGCAGTCAGTGTACTCCAGATGCCTGCACCTGATATGATTATTTTTCCAGGGAAGATGACTCCATCTGCAGGGGCTGGGCTTGTTGAGGGGTCCTGGCTCTGGTCTGCTTCACCATGCATGAGACCCCAGGGTGCCAGCTGGATCCCCAAGGTCAAGGCCTGCACTAGTTCTGGTATCTGCTGCCTCATGAACCCACAGCAACAGCCCCCTTCTTTTCAGAGAACTGTCCTGGGGATTGGGAAGATTTTTTTTTAAGTTCTCAAAAACAATCAATAATAAGCCTAAAGACAGATAAACTTGGTCTGGCATAGGACCCAGGTATTGGCATGGAAAGATTTCCTTGTAATTTTAAGGAGAAGCTAAAGGTTGTGAATCATTGCTCTTAAAGGGTAGAAAAATTAGGGCACTGTACCAAATTTATTACAGATCCCTGCATTTTACTACTCATGATTGTCAGGAGGCCTTTATGGATAAGGTCCACATTCAGCCAAGCTCTCTTTCTCAGTGCTAGGGTGATGAGGCTAGGATGTCCAGATAGCCAACCCGGGGACACATAGGCTTTTAAGGAGACTGACAAAATGATTAATTATATTGGAGCTGTCTTATTAGCTATCTGGCTGCTTAAGGTCAGCTTGTTTGCAAAGTGTTTGCATGGATTTCTTGAGAGGATACGTATTGTTTTCTACTTCTGTTATTAAACTGACGCAGACATATATTTCCACACATTGTGCTTGGGAGTGCACAGATATGAATTCTATTAGAGGCTGCAGGGGGAGCCCCTGAATCTCTCTTCTGACCCCAGCTCAACGGCTGGGAAGCTGTGGAGTGGGAAGTGGGGAGGAGAAGAAAGACAGGGAAACATAAACACATAAGGAGAAACAGGGGAGAAAAGGGTATAGGAAAATGGGAAGCAGCAGCCAACTTTGTTCTGGCACTTTGCGGTCCTGCCAGCTTTCCTTAACACTCCGTGTGGACCTAGGAAGGACAAAGGGCAAGTAAGATTGTTCCCAGGTCACTTCGAGGAAGAAATTGGGGTTCTGGCAGGCAGCATGGCTATCTACAAAATTCAAAGAGGCCTCACTTAGAAAAGGGTGAGGCTCAATACTAATTGTCCTCCTTCTGCATGTGTATGCCAGGGACTTCTAGAAAGTCCCTGAGTTACAAACATCCAGCTTGCATACAACCACACTGATGAACAGAGGCTATCACAGGTCTTAGGTAAGCAGACTTATTCCAACTGGCACAGAAATTCAACTTAAGACCAAACCTACAGAACCGATCTCATAGGTAACCTGGGGACTGCCTATACTCAATCCTCACAATAGCCATTTCGAGACAAACATTATTCCTCCTGCAGGGAAAGGTGAGCCCAGGTCCCCTGACTCCTGTTCCTCCCACGTGACCTCCTATGGATGAGCCAGAACCATTGTTCCAACCCCCTTTGAGACCCATTTTAGGTGAATTTAATGAAAGAAATCCTGACCCTCAGATCTGTTCATGGATGGGAGAGTCTGCATCAGGAATAAATGGGTTCTTGGAAGGACAAGCACTTGCCTAGGATGCTGAGACTTGGGTGGGCAGGTAGAGCAGGTGGGTGACTGTACTCCTAGTGCTGGGACCTAGTGCCTTGGAGGAGCACCATGGCGTTGCGTGAGTATCTCCAGGCTGGTGTCAAGCCTTGAAGCTGGGACTAGAGTTCTGATCTCTTGACAAGTGGTGAGAGCACTTTCTATTGTATCTGGGCATGTTTGTGAAGATAAACAAGAAAAGCAAATAGTGGGAGGAGCCCATGAAAGAAAATTATGCAGGGGAGCAAAGGGGCCAAAGAAGCAGCCCAAGGGAGAAGCTTGGCACGTAGGCGGGGCTGTCGCACCTGCAGGGGCAGCAATTGTGCCCCACCCCAATACTGAGGCACTGTGAATTTTCTTTTCCTAAAGTTAATTTTGTTATCCTTTTTTGATTGCAAAATCCTACCTTTAGGAATTGATGACTTTGGCTGTTAAAATCTTTTCACTCTATCTGAATACTCCAGTTAAAATGTGGACATCTCTTGGAGAAACAATATATAAGGTGGGATCTGAAGGGATTGTATAATCATCTTCTTCCCCCCAAAAGAGGCAAAGTGGTCTGAAAATAGAACTGAAACTCCAGGGAGGCACCAGAGGAGGGTCCAGGGAGGCAGGCTGCAGCTTTCTAAGTATTACTTCTTATGAAAACCAAGAAGGAAGGAATCTTTTTGCCGTTCTGACCCTGATTGAAGTGTGTCCTCCAAGTTAGGCTGGGTCTGAAGCCTTAACAAGGCCCAGCTAGGGTCATCAGATGGCCTTGGAGCAGCAGAGCTCAGAAGGAAAGGCTAAAGGCAAACAGGACTATTCGTCTCTATGGTGAGTAGGGCGAGGTGAACACCAATGTCTTCCTTTAAATATCTGAAGGATTGTTCTAGAGGGCAGGTGGTGAGGAGAGGCCACTGAAAGCCTCGGGTCAAGGGCTGGAGAACCTCCTGCCTTCTCCTGAGGGATGTGAGCAATGGCGTGGAGACCCAGCTCCTCTGGGACATGGAAAATGCCAGGAGAGGTCCTGGCTCTGCCAGGTGATGAGGCACAGCCCTGTCATGGGAGATCATGAATAAGGTGATGATCAGCCCTGTTGGCTCAGCAGATTCTGTGTAAGTTGCCCCAGACCGGACGGAGGGCAGGCTGAGCAGATAGGAGGATGTGTGGCTCAAGCAAGGAACTCCAACTTAGCAGTCGGACTGCGCCAGCTTCTAACTCCATCACTGCCCTCGGCTCTGTGATGTGACAGTGGTGCCCCATCTGCCAAATGGTGGCAGGGAGAGCCCTTCCCCAGAGGGTGGTGGGGTTGCCATACAACTGAGGGGAGAAGGGGGTGAAGGCCCCCAGCTCTCGGTAAGGGCAGCATCACTACCAGGAACACAATACCCCCATGCCATCCCCATGGCACCCCCAGGGCGCTCCTCTCTGCATAGCTCCCCAGTCCCCCCAGCTGGCCTTCCTGCAATAGAAGAGGAGAGAAGACAGGAGCTTGCTCCGCCCCCACTTCTCTCCTGCTGGTCACATTACCCCACACTGCTCTGGACTCTCCTGCCCCTGCCACCCTGGTTGTTCCCTCACAAGTGACTTTGGCCTGAATCCCACTCGCTGCTCCAAAGCACATCTAGGCTCAGCCCACATCTTCCTTCTCCTTCATTGAAGGCACAGGAGCAGTCTGGTGACCAGGGGCACAGCACCACATTGGCCTGGGAAAAGGAGGGGTGCAGGTATCCCTCTCTTCATCCCTCTCCTACCCCCCAAAGCCCCCAGACCTTCACCAGGGAGCACTAGCACAGCAGCAGAGGCAAACTGCCACCCCAGCCGCCGCCCTCCCCAGCTTCACTGTCTTTGCCGAATGCAGGGCGTGTAAAAATAAAAATAAATAAATAAGAGACTAACCTTCCGGCCAATCACAGTTTAGCTACCCTGCAATTAAACAAATCCACAAACCCGCAACACATATTTACATCTCATTAGCAGAAGCCAAATGCAACAACGGCATTAAAATTAAGAAATTAGGCACAATTATCCTGTCGGCAGCAGTTGGGGGAAGTTGTCAAGGGCTGGTTTATTCATTAGTTTGCACAGAAGTTCAGCGGCTCCCTAATTGTGTGCTGCTATTTTTTCCCCCCTCCTTTTCTTGCTCAAAGAAAAAAAAAAATTCATTTGAGGTTTCATTTATCCACAGCACAGCAGCCCATGAGAGCTGGTGGGGCTGGGTCCAGGGGAGACATGGGAAGGGCTGGTCTCTGCTCTGGCCTTCGTGTCCTCAGACCCCAGCCAGGCTTTGGCTGAGCTGCTGTGACTGATGGTTAGAAAGGCCTGGGGACCTGCTCTGTGGCAGTGTACCCACAGGTCCCCTCTGGATACTCAGGGAGGGCTTTCCACCTCCCAGAACACTCTGACCCCTTTCCCACCCTCACTGCCCACTGCTGGGCTGGGGCACATAAGGGCCAGCTTTGTCTCAGGAGCACTGTCTTCTTCCCCTGCCCAGGCAGCTGTCCCCAGCCACGGTTCTCAGGGGCCTTTCTGCTGGCCTAGAGTGGGTGTTTCAGGAATGTTCGTTGGGTGAATGAAGGAGAATCTTTTGGACAAAGCCCTTATTGCTGGTGAGAGTTTTCATGGGGCCCCAGGCCATGCCCAGCTGGGTGGTGTTGGACTGGGAGGGTGAGTGCTGAGCACTGGGCAACTTCAGAGAGTGGCTTTCCCTGGAGCACCCTCCTTTCTGGAAGCTCCCACCCTGCTCCCCCGTGTTGATCCTTTCTCCTACCTTCTGGGGACTCCATGGGCTTGTAGGCTTCCTAGCGTCTGCACTGGCTGATGAGAACTTTGCTGGGCCTCAGGGCACAGGTTGCCCTGGTGGCTTTACGCTGCCTGGCTGGTGATAGCTCCCACTGCTTTCTGTGCCCCACTGTCTGCCTGGGGCAGGGACTCCTCTGTCAGCATCAGCTTGTTGGTTTCTGCTGCGAGGCGGCCACAGAAAGAGCTGGGAACCTGGCTGTGGTTTCTCTTCACGGAAGGACACAGCCCCAGGAAGCCCCCACATGTGGCGTGGCCTCTACATGGGCTCCAGATGGTGGGCGAGGCGCAGGAGCCCTGCTTTGCACAGTTTTGCAACAGCTGGCTCTTATGGAACTTGGGGTCTGGGGTTTGTTAGTTGTCACATGGTACAAGTGACGCGTGTCTCCATCCTCAGAGTTGTGTCGTGAGGGGCTTCACGCATGTGTGAGGCTCATGTCTTTGTTGCCCAGCCTCTGGTCCCTGCTGGAGCAGGTGGGACCAAGTGGGGGGCCTTCAGCTCAGAGCCCAGCATGGGTCCAGTGCTGAGTGGGGTGCAGTTTGCCTCCCCTGTTTAAGGGGGGAGATTTTATAGGTTTCCGAGTTACTGAGCTATGGATTTTCCTAGAGTTCCCAGGTGAGGGATTTTGTAAATAGTCTACTTAATACTATATCAAATCAGTACTTGCCAACACATATTTCAAACACAACTGGAAATGAGCTATATTAGGGTGTTAATCCACAAAACATCAAATGTAACATTTATTTAGTGACTATTGTAGGCACTGCAAAGACGCTCTGCTCCTCCCAAACTGCTATGTTCCACGCTGCCTGCCTGTTGCTATTTTGAGTAACTAATGAGGAAGGACCACACACCACCAGCATCTTCTCTTCATCGTGGCCGCCCAGTCCTACCCTGAAATGTCATTCATTCACTCACGCGTGCACTCATTCATTCCTCTATGTGGTATTTATCGAGCGACTCCTATATTCCTGGTACCATGGTGAAGGCCAGGACCGATGAGGGACCACTTGAACCCCACATTTGAGGACGTCAGACAGTGGGTCACAGCACTGTGTGGAAAGTGCTCGGATGGGGCCTAGTCTAGAAGTTGCCGCTGGGGGAGCTCCAGCTTTCCTGGCAGGTCAGGGGGAAGGCATTGTGGGCTCTCCACTCACCAGGAATCTGCAGATCCCACTGCTGTGCCTGGCGGGTCTCACCCTGGGAATCTTATCTCCAAGTTTGAACAGCTATCCCCTTCTTTATTCTGGGAAGAAGGGATGAGGACTCAGGTCCGCAGAGATTCGTGGAGTTTGATGTCATAGGGAGATGAAAACAGGGAAAGGAAATCAACCCATTCTGAAGATTCAAAGACCCAACAGTGCACATGAAATCCTTCTTTCTAATCTCCTTCACTGTGGCCTTGCTGTCCCATTGTGTAGGGCCCACACCAAGGATAAAATGGTCAACCGTTGACATATTGCTGATACTACTCTACCTAATCTACACAATAACCTTTCATCCTCCCAAAACCCTTCCAGGAAGATACTGTTATTACAATATCAATTTTTAAAAAGCTAAAAGAAAGACCCAGAGAAGCTAAAAACTTTTCCAAGGTCACAGAGCTCCAGGGTTCATGGCCAGTAGGCTTGACCAGAGTGCATCCTCACACTGTGCGTGGCTGCCTGCCTTAGACTGCTAGGTACAGGGGAGCCGTTATAGCCACCTTGCTCATGGCCACACAGTCCCTTGGGTATGTGCTCAAGGATGCCCATGAGCTTTCTGCAGGAGAGAAAAGACCATTTTAGCTCCTCAGGCATTAGAGATGCTCTGGCTCTCTTCCCCTCTGGGGTTCGCCCTCGGGGAGCCTCAAGGCTGGAGCGAGAGTGCACTGCTGTCCTGTTGCCTGAGGCTGCTGCCCAGTGCCCCTCTTCACCAGCCCTGGTGACTCACTGAAGGCAGCCAAAAGCCCTGGGTGGTCTGAGTCAGGGTGCCCACTGGGGCTCAAGGCGCTACTCTGGGTCCTTGAGAAAGCGGGAGGCTGAGATGGGGACTGTTTCCTGGACTGGCTGTGGGACTGGCTGGGGAGGGCAGGTGTAGGCATGAAGCAAGCAGGCAGCTGACCAGCAAGGAGAGCAGGCTCTGAGAGGAGGGGGAGGACCAGGCCACCCTCAGGGTGACGGCTCTTCAGACTGGCACTCAGCTGGCCCAGGGTGTGCGTCCCGAGGAGCCTCCGGGGAAGGCCCAGGCCTGGAAACTTCCCTTTAGAGAAGACTGCGGGTTGGGGGTGTGGAGGACAGTCAATCTGGTTCCTTATGGTGACACGTAGGCCTCCTTCTTGCCTCCATTTGTCCCCTCATTTCCACCCAAAGAATGGGGTGTCCCTACAGGTGTCTCGACGTCACCCTTTCCCCCAGCAACTCTTTATTAGATTGTTACGTGACACGTGCTCATCAAGGACAGGGGCTCGGTTTACTCTTTATGTTCCCAGCCCCCTGATGAAGACTCAATACATCTTAATATTTGCCGTGGACTGTCTCAAGTGGCTCTTAAAGACAGGAGACTGACTCGCTGGGTGACAGAAACAACCACAACTGGGACTTTGCCTTACAAATGCAAACAATGTAACCTAATTCATGGGTACCCTCCTATTAATCTGGAATACAAACAGAAATGTCACTCTGTATCCCATAAGTATGTATAATTGTTACATGTAAATTAAAATTAGAAGGGAAAATTCAAAAAAGAAAAAGTACTGTAAGAAAACAAAAACAGGGAATTAGAGATTCCTCATTTGCTACGTGATATCCTTGCTGGCCCACAGTAAGCGCACTGGGATTGTTATTGTCATCATAAAGAATGACAGAGCTTCTGCCGTTCTTAGGCTCTGTCGGGGCCTACCATTAGTAAGTCCACGCCACGGGAGGGGCCGGTGTGGGGCCACGAGAGCTATTCTGCATGGTCAAAGCCCAGGATTTAGAGGCACACAGAACTGAGTTAAAATCTCTTGTGTCTGGATTTGGGGCTTTGGGGAAGTTAATCAACTTAAGGCTCATTTTCTTCATTAGTAATATAAGGATAATTATTGTACCTGAATTTAGGATCATTATGGTACTAAAATGGATGAGCCATTTAAGACGGCATGGTATTTCATATGTAGTAAATGCTTTAAAACTGAGAGTTAAAAACAAAAGGGGGAGAGATGAGTGAAGGCTGATGGAAGCCCAGTGGTGGGAGTGATGAGCTGGAAAAGCGTCTCAGGAGAGGCGGTGACTACGCCAGGTGGTGCGGAGGTCAGAATGCAGAGAGAGGAAAGAGCATGAACAAAAGCTCAGCGATGCCAAATAATGCGCCGTCTGCTGCACAGCTGCGCACAGGGAAAGGAAGGAAGGAGTGAGGTCGGCAGTCAGCAGTGACCCCGTAGTGACAAGCTCTTCTGCTCTGCCAGCTACTTGGGAACCTCAGGGGTATGAATTTGGTATGAAGACAGCATGGAGGATGGTTGTATGCTTATAGGGGAGAAGGAAGGCCAGTGTGACAGGTAGACGGTGACAATGATGATGATGAAGGCCATGGGAAAACAGAAGAGGAGACAGGTTCAAGTGACTCTCAGGTAGAGTTGGAGAAAGAAAGGTCTAGTTGGAATATTCCACCTGGAGGATGAGAGCATGAAGCTAGAAGGGTGACTCTGAGGTTTCTAGTTTGGGCAAATGTGGGCAAAGGAACAGCAAAGAAATAGGTGATGAGTCTCGTCCTGGACCTGTTGGGTTTGGAGCATTCATAGGACTGCTGAGTGAGTCTTTATAGCCCATCCCTTCATATTTCTCCCTTCATCCAACTGTTCAAGGTGGCATAAAATTGCTAGTAAGAATTAGCGGAGAGAAGTGTGGGAGGAGGTGCTGATGAGGTTTATTTGGCTTTGATTATCTAGGAGCCAGCCTTGAGAGTCCCGCATTTGTCTTTATAACGGTGCTTTGCTCTCTAGCGTTTGTTGACATCACTCTTTTTTTTTTTTTCCCCCTAGGAATTAGACAGAGAGACAAACACCTCCCTGAGGCTACATTCTCCCCTCTGCTGCAGAAAACTTGAGATACTCTAGACACTGGAACTAAGATGAGACATCGTAAAGAATTCCCAATGTTGTTCAGGCAATAAGAATAGCCAGGGGAACCTCTTTCTCTTTTCCCATCCTCCACCAGGCTTTACTTTGTGGTCCTACAGATCCTTTCTGCTGCCTAAGACTCCAGCCCCAATATCCTCGTCTATTCCTTTGGGCCTTGAGTAGAGAGTTGTCCTGCTGAATACCAAAGCTGCTCAGGTTTTTTAGGATTAGGACAGAGGAAGGGAGAAAAGAGAAAATCGCAGACTAAGAGGCCTCCCTGGCTCCCCTGTAGCTAACAATCCTACTTTTCCAACATAATTTAATTCAGTTTTTGCTTTGAAACTTGGAACAGGTGCAGGAGAGAGGTGAGTGTTCCATGTTCCTCCAGCATGAGCTGTTGAGAAGGGTGAGCTGGGGAGAGTGGCCAGATGGCACTATCATTTTTGTACTGATAGGCTTTTAATGTATATTTTATGGATATTTCCTAAGAAATAAAGTAAAATATACATTTAGTGCATACTTTATTCTTTGATAACTGTGTGAAGAAGTAGGTTTATTGTTAAAATATCAGAAAATATACATCAATAAAAGATGAAACTATCTTTTATCAGTTTGTTTCCCATTACTTTTGACATTTTGGTATATAGCTTTCCAGAATGGAAGCATTTTCAGAATGCTTAAAAAAGTTTTAAAAGATACATAAAATACATGCATATGTGAACGGAAAAAGGTGCACATTTTAAGTTTACATCTTCCCATTCTCAAGACTTGGGAGTTGTAAGCCCCTGGACCAAGAAATGGAGTATCACCAGGATTCCATTAACATTCAGTGTCATTACTAATTTGAGTGGGTTTATAGCTACTTTGGTACTATTAATTTCCTGTTTGTTCCATCAGATTTACGTTCCCTTTCCCCCTCATTTCTTGAGTTCCTTTGACTTATATGCTATTTTTACTATTCCATTTTTAAGAGAACTTGTTCCACAGGCCTTCTTTTGTTATCTTTTCAGAGTTACTATAGATGGTACAACGTACATCTTTCACTTTTCACCCTCTAAGACAAATTTTATTTGTACCACTTCTCTGATAGAATTTTAAAACACCTTGGCTGCCTTTTGCTTTATTATTTTTGTTCATTTTAGTTCTACTTATATTGGAAACTCGACAAGCCATCTATTATTGTCGTACTCTGCCATTGATTAATTTACTTACCCATATATGTTTACTTTCAGTTTATGTTTATTATTTATGCAATTCTATGTTTCCATATAGGATATTTTATTTCCAACTGATTAACTCCCTTTAGTATTTATTGTAGTTCAGATTTTTCTGGCCCCTGATTTTCTCACAGTTTTGTTTATCCAAGGCCATGTTAAGAATTTTCATCTTTACTTTGACAAGAATTGCATTTTTGCTTGAATCTTTTAGCCCTTTAAAAATAACATTCCATTTTCTTTTGTTGTCAACATTTTCTGTTGAGAAGTCAGTTACCAGTATTCTTTCTTTGAAGGTATTTTTTTTTTTTAACCCCTGGTTGTTTTACAATTTTTAAAAATCAGTTTTATTATAATATGCCTACGAGTAGATTTTTTTGGTTTTTTGGTGTTTGCTTCCTTGTGGTTTATCAATTTTCTTAAAACTCTCTGGTGTTATCTTTTGTTAATCTTTTTTAAATTAAATCATAGCTGTGTACATTAATGCAATCATGGGGCACCATGCACTGGTTTTATATACAATTTGAATTTTTTCATCAAACTGGTTAACATAGCCCTTCTGGCATTTTCTTACTTGTTATGTGAAGACATTTATAGTCTACATTTAGTAAGTTTCCCATGTGTCCTTGTTTTGTTCATTTTCAAGCCTTATCTCCTTAAATATTGCTCCTGTTACATCTCATCTCTCCTATTATTCCACAACTTCTTTGTGCTCATTTTTAGAGCTACCTAGTGTGTCCTGAAGGTCGTCTCCATTCTTCTTCCTCTGTGGTTTTTTTTTTTTTTTTTGCCTTTTTTTACAATTCACTAATCTGTGTTCGCCTAAGTCCAAACTCTTAATAACTGATTCATACCTCGATATTTCATTTTCACTTATTTATTGGTTCCCATTATATATGTCAAATTGTTCATCTTTCCATCTACCTTATCAATCATTTCCTCTATTCCTAACATTATTAGTCGGAGTTTAAAAAATTTTTGCTGCTATCCAATATCTGAATTACTGTTCCATCTTTTTCTTCTAAATTAGAAAATGTTTTTTCTTTCTTTTTTTTTTTGCTTCTTTGCCAGCTTTGTGATTTTTTTTTTTTTATTATGTGCCACATATTGTCTGTCAAAGAACTTTTAAGGCTCAGGTGATGTTTTATTCTGCCAATTAAGGTTTCACTTTTCTTTCTTAGGCAGAAGGGTGAAGCGCTGAAGAGCTCCTTTCATGAGCTGAATTTGGGATAGGCTGTAGTTTTCCTAAGACTCAGATGGCAGAGAAAGCCGCATGGGGAAGTTGCAGAAATCAACATAGAGACTTTCTCTGACTTCTTTTCCAGTGGCTGGGATGATTATCATTAAAATGAAACTATGTGAAGTCTACCATGGAGCAGTTGCTACAGGTTTGAGAATAGAAGGACGGTACTAAAGGGTAAATAATGACATTAGAGTTTTCCTCTAACCAGATACATCCTGGCCATCTCATTGAAGTATTAGAAATGCCACAGCTTTGCTGTACAGGCCACTGTCTAGAGCAGTGGTTCTCAACCTTCCTAAAGCCTCGGCCCTTTAATAGAGTTCCTGTGGGTCGCGACCCACTGCTCTAGAGTAAGGACTACTCTACAGTAATCTTGACAAAGCCTAAAATTAATTAAGCACTTTTTTTAATTTTTTTTATTAATTAAGCACTTTAAAGATAATTTGTCATTGGGAGGTTGAATTCTGGCAGTTAGACTTGGATTTCCACAGATTTATACCATTAGAAAACATAAAACTAAGACTCTGCTTCAAGCAGTCCACCTGTAATTGAATTTGTTACCAGAACAAATAGCCACAATCTTCAGATGAATGGGGTAGAATTTAGAATTTTTATAATGTGTGATCACAATGTCCAGCACACAATAAAAATAATACTGAAGAAGCAAAGAAACAGGAAAATTTGATCCATTCTTCAAACAAACAAATAAATCAACCAGTAAAAAGACACAGTGGGATGGTCTAGATGTTGGATTTAAAAGTTCAAAGCAGTTATTATAATTATGTTAAAGAATTTTAAGAAATAATGTTAATGAATGGATAGGGACTTCCATGAAAAAATATAAATAAAAATAAAAGAAATTAGGAACTAAAGAATTGAATAACTTAAATGAAAAATTCATTGGATGAACCAAATGGTATATTTGAAATGAAAGAAAATAGAGTTAATGAAATAAAGACAATTCAATAAAAATCATGCAATCTGAAGAACACAGAAGAAAAGGAAATTGAAAAATATGAAGAACAAAGTATCACAGAAATGTGAGACAATCTCACATAATATAATTCAGTCCTGGAAGGAGCAGATATTAAGAAAGTGGCAGTAAAAATTATCTAAAGAAATAGTAATAAATTAAAATTATTTAGAAATAATTTTCTAAATTAGAAGCAAAACATCAGTGTACAGATCTAAGCAGTTTAGTAATAACTTAGATAAATACAAAGAAAACTGTACCTATGCAAATCATAGTCGAATTCCTAAAAACCAAAGATAAAGATCAAACCTCAAAAATAGCCTGAGCAAATAAACTTGTCACCTATAGGGGACAACTATGTGCCTGACAATTGACCTCCCAGAAGAAATAATGAAACCCAAAACATAATAGAGCTAGATTTTAAAGAATTAAAAGAAAAAGCAAAAATGATGTCAACCTAGAATGTTCTATCTAATAAAAATAATCCTCAACCACGGCTGCCAAAATAAAGATATTCTCTATCAAATAGAAGTTATGAGAATTTGTTGCCAGTAGGCCTTCATTGGAAGAAATACTAAAGAGATCTTATTTAGGCTGAATATTTATATTATACCAGGTAAGATTGCAATTTTCAAGGAGAAATGAAGAGCAACAGATATATTAGATGTGTGGGTCAATGTAAAAATCATGTTTTCTTCTATTAATTTTCTTAATAGTCAGAGAACATGTTCAAAACACAAACAGTATCACTCTAAGTTAGAAGATTTAATACATGCAGGAAAAGATACAGCACCAATAGCACAAAGAATGGAGCCAACTAAATGAAATTAGACCTTTAAAAAGTCTTACATGTGTAAAATACAAAGTAGGAAGGGTGCAGGCCAGGTGTGAAGTGTACAGTGTTAATTCTAATTAGACGGGTGAGGGTGAGCCCTGTAACCTTTCGCAGGGGTCCTCAAACTGCGGCCCGCGGGCCACAAGAGGTGGTGTGATTGTATTTGTTCCTGTTTTGTTTTTTTACTTCAAAATAAGATATGTGCAGTGTACATAGGAATTTGTTCATAGTTTTTTTTTTTTTTTTTTAAACTACAGTCCAGAACCTCCAGCGGTCTGAGGGACAGGGAACTGGCCCCCTATTTAAAAAGTTTGGGGACCCCTGCAACCTGGTAATCATCAAGAGGTCTAGCTGAAAGGCTAATAGAGAAAACACAATGAAATCCTGAAAAATATTCAGTTGACCCAAAATAAAGCAGAAAAAGGACAACAGATCATAAAAAAAAAAAAAAAAAGACAAGTAAAAACAAGTGAGAAGATAGTGGATTCACATCTTCACACCCGGCCATGTAATTACCTTCATTGTACACGGACCGACAGTTCTGATCAGAAAGCAGAGACGTCAGAGGGATAAGAAAGCAATGCCCATCTGCATTCCTTCTAGATAACATGAACTTTAAATTCAATCAGACAGGCAGAAAGCAAGAGGGAAGGAAAAATATAAACTCAGTCTCTCTCTGGTTTGCTCTTGTTTAACTCCTCAACCCTTGAAAGACTGATATCCCCAGCATTGCCTTCAGGGTTCCAAAGGCTTAGTCTAAGAAGACTCAAAGCCTAGTGAATAGCTTGACAAGGCGACTGGCAATGTTTAGTGGGCAGGCTCCCTTCCCTTTTCCTTCCTGGGCACAAAATTCCTTCAGGTAATTTTGCCTTTTTAGATGCTTAAGCGGGGCTCTGAGCTGCAGCCACCGTCGTCTTCTCTGAATCAGCAAGCGTCCCAAGACAGAAACCAGCTGTGCACTGAGATACCTAAAACCTTCAGCTCCTTGCTCCTGCCCTGTTCAATAGCTGCAAGCTTTGCTATTCACTCTTTCCTCGAGCAGGTCAGCGCCAAGCACTATCATTGATCCAAGCCCCAAACCAGCACTGGGGAAAAAGTAGCTTGTGAATCTCAGCTTACCAGGTCAGGGATCTTTCTTCTCTGGAATTTTGGTACCATTGAAATATGATTTTTAGGATTTATCCTGCTTATTTCGGTTATTGCAGAAGAAATGTTTTCCTGTCGTGACCTATGACATCCTACCCTGAAGCAGAAGTCAATGACATTTTTCTTTTAATTAAAAAATTGAATTTATCTGTGTGCCCTGCTGGGGGGAGAATTTTCTCTTTGCTTTTTGGTGCAAAGGAAGGGACAGTTGGCTGAGCTGGCCAGAGCATGGCCAGTAGATGAGCCCTCTGGTTGCACCAAAAAATCAAGAATCGAGGGAGCTTGACAGGAACAGGTGCAGGTCAACATGGGTCAACTCAGTTCTGTAAAATCCTTCCAGAACCTGCCAGGGCCAGGAGTAGGTGAGTAAGAGAACTTCCAGTATTTAAAGTTACAAGCTTTATTGACAGTGCCATGCTGTCTGGCTGGAGGATTGGTTGGGATTTTGAACTGGACCATTTGCAGCTCTGCCATTGACTACCATGAACTTTGTGGAAAGGTAAACTGCATTTTACACACCCACACTTCGGGGCCAGACTTTCAGGAAAAAAATCTTTTGTTTTAATGTTTTAATTCACATTTTATTTGTTATATTTAGGTATTAGTTTCTTTGTAGTATTAAGGAATTTTAGCATGTATTTTTTAACATAGAGTTACACTTTTAATGCATAAGCATAAATAACAGAATTTAAAACATTTATATAGATACGGAATTAGTACTATCCATGTATAATGTGCATCCTTATTTTTCCCTCAAAAATTGGTCAAAAAAGTGCACATTATACGTGGCAAAATATGGTATGGAAGCCTTAGTATCCTTTGTTTTTCCAACCGTTAAAGAGAATTATAGATTTCTCAGGGTTGTTGTGAGGCTTAAACAAAATAGAATTTGGAGACAGTCTTTGTGAACTCTGCAGCCCTGGACTAATGAAGTTCTGCTCATCTTTAAAGCATAGATACCTCTGTCACTTAGGCTAATAACTGCAGCAGACTCACTCCGGGAGAAAGATCATATTACCCCTTTTCATTCTATATCACTAATCAATTTTAATATTCATTTATTTGATTTGAGAGTTTTTCTCATGGATCAAAACAGGATTCAGAGATATAAGAAAGCAGACGAGGGCTAATGCTCCCTTAGGACTGAGCAGAGCCAGTGTTTGGGGAAACTTGCACCACTGGGAAAGATCTAAGAAGTCGGGCTTATTCTGGGACTGGTCTGACCACCTGGGGCATCCACCGTGCTGTGATTGGTCACGGCCCCTGCCAGCATTTTCTTGCCCCTGCGTGGGGAAGTACAGAGAAAGAGGGCTCAGTGGCCCACCCCGGGGGAGGCTCAGCGACTTCATCCAAACTGGAACTGCTGAAATGAGCCCTCTCTCTAGCGATTTAGCAGCCCAGCTATTTTGTCACTGAAATAAAGTGTCCAATTTCTCCCGCGGTTTCAGGAAGCTGTTTTCAGCTGAGTCTGCAGCTGGACTTAAAAAGATTATTTTGCACACCATGGCCAGAATGTGCCGGAGGGCACTCCGGGCAGTGTTCCCTCTGGCTGGTGCTTATCCATGCTCCCCGGCACAGGGAGGTGAGCTGCAGAAGGTAACTCAGGGTGGGCAGCTGCCAGGGGAGGCCGCGTGGGTCTTCTCCAGCCAGCAGAGGTGTGCCAGATGTTTCTGTGCTTGGCTCAGCTGGAGTCTGACCCGGAAACTGCTGACAGGGCTGGAGCCAGAGCGTCACCCTGTCCTGCTTCCATCCCTGGGGCTGAGGGAGAGAAGAGATTTGGCAGCAGCACTTGCACAAATTTCTCTGTCCCTCCTCATTATGACTAGGAGAGCTATGGCCACCCTGGCTGATGAACAGCCCCTTCCCTGAGTCCTCACCCAGTTGTTGGGAGTATGGCATTTATAGGCAGGTCAATGGGCAGCCCGGCCCCACTGGTCCACCCCTGTGCTGGCTCCTGAGGGATGCCTGGTCAGGCTTTTCCTTCTGACTACTTTCACATACTATACGTCTCTTGAGCTGGTTCCTGGCCTGCCATATTGCCTTGGAAATCTATGCAATCTCTCTGTGCCTTGATTTCCTCAACTATATATGGGGATAGTAATTCCTGCTTGGCAGAGCTCTCATGAACAGGATTAGTGCCTTTATATAGGAACCCCCAAGAACTCTTGTGTTCCTTCTGCTATGTGAGGACACATTTAGATATTGCTGTTTGTGAACCAGAAAGGGGGTCCATTCCAGACACCCAATATGCCAATGCCTTGATCTTGGACTTCTCAGCCTGCATCAGAGTGAGAAATGGATTCCTGTTGTTTATAACCAACTCAGTTTATGGTATTTTGTTTATTAGCCCAAATGGACCCAGACAGGGCCTGACGACTGTCCTGTGAGGTAGGCAAAGCAGGTATCATCTCCTTTTGCAGAAGAGTTAATTGAGGCTCATGGAAAGAGGGACCTGTCCAAGTTAATAAGTGGCTGTTCTCCTAATAGAGAGGGTTCAATTGTGTTGTATCTATAAAATAACATACTTTACATCTATTGAAAAGAACTGGGTCAACATTGTCCGCACTGATACGAAACAGTCTCTGGGTGTGAAGACACCATTGTGCCTAGGGCAACTGTGCCCACCCTCCAGCCCAAACCCCAGCAGTCCAGTTGGCTGTAGGGGTCTCTACCAGGCCTTCCCCATAGGCCTGGCTCAAGGCCTGTTTTAGGAGCTGTTCCCAGCACAGGAGGCAGGAGGGGGCCGCCCAAGGGTCCCTGCTGGGAAGAAGGGAAACAGCCTTGAGGACGACAAATTAAACCTAATTCAATCTATGGAAATATTTGATTACACCAATGTAATTTATTATGCAAAGTTGCCCTTTCTGACAAATGGAGGCTGCCTCGATAAGTGGGATTGTAACAGAAGGGTTTTCAGCAGGCAAACAAACCCAGCTGGGAACCTGCCCACAGCTCTCATCTCTCGGCAAGATGCACCATCAGGCAGATTGGGCGAGGATGCCCCAGAGGAAAGCAGATTCTGTGCCCTGTGTCCATCAGTCCAAGCCGTGTGACTTTGACCGTGTCCGTCCTCAGCTCTGCATCACCTCGCCCAGCCTTCCTAATAAGGAACTTGACATTAGCACAGAATTTTAACATTCACGAAATGCCTGCACATCCATGAACTTTTCTGAATCTCATGACAACACAAAGTTTGGAACGCTCCTTAACATAAGGACTTTTTTTCCCACTGGAGCAGCGTTTGTATATTCTTAAAGCCTTTTCCCGTCTCCACTGCTCACGAGTTCTTGCACCGGGTCTGTGAAGTAATTGAGGCAGATGTTTGATCCTTGTTTGGCAGATGAGGACAGGAGGTACAGAGTCACTCAGCAAAGCCACCCCCTGTGGAGTGCAGACTGGAACCCAGGTTTTTGTTCTCTGCCCAGCACACCCTTCTGCTGTGCTCAAGTTCTAAGTCACTGCCCCTGAGCAAACATGGATGGATTGCTGCCCAAACCTTCTGCTTAGTAGTGTCTAAGGGGTGCGGGGAAGCTATTTGCAGAAGCAACATATTTAAGTAGGAAAAATACAGGTTTCATGAGCAGGAAACCTGGAGTCTAGTTCCAGGGCCGCCATGCATTAGTTATGAGGCCCGTGGTGTGAAAAAGTCCACCACTTTTGAGTAGCTGCCGTGAGTTGGGTGTTATACACGTTTCTTAATTCCCTCCCCCCGCCCCCAAGCACTGTGATAGTTGCTATGAGGCCACTTTATAGATGAGGAAACAGTGCAGGAATGTGAGGTGGTTTGCTCAAAGCTCCAAGCTTGCAAGTGTGAAAGCTGGGATTCGTGGTGCCACCCCTGTTGGCCAGTCTCCTCATCCGAACCAAGACTGGTCATTCTTAGGGCTCTAGCTCCCTGTGCTTCTGGGCTGACTGTCCCTGGAGAAATCTGAAAGAAGTGACCACAGGGGCTGGCAGACTAACTTCAGCTTCAGGTTGGAAGGATACCAGGGAGAAATCAGGAGTGAGGATTGGACTTTGGGAGTAAACCCAGGTGATGCTTGGACCTCATGTGCTTGTTACAGCCTCTGAACTTCTCAGATGTGTGCCTGAGAAGAGCAATTTTCTGCTGGATGGAATCAAGCTGGGCCTTATGCTCTATACAGAGAGGGGACCTGCCTAGCTCCTGCTGTTAGAAGAAACAATGCCTTTGCAGATCATCTTGTGAAGTCTTTATCTTACTGATGAAGAACTAAGGCCCAGAGAGGTTAATTAACTTGCCCAAGGTCATACAGTAGATTGGAAGATTAACAGAACCAAGTCCAGGCTGAGATGTCCTGACACTGGGTCAAGAGATGAGATGCTCTATTTCCCCAAACTTCCAGAACTGCTCCCTGGCACTCCCTTCTTTCTGGTGGTTAAATTGCCAACAGAAAGGATGAAGCTGTTGGAATATTAGAACAACTCCACGGAAGCCAACATTTTTGACATGAAGTCTTGGGGGGATTTCATGGGCAATGCTCTTCAAGGCTGACTTCACTCCAAGATGTAGCTCCCAAAGCTGTCCAAGCATCCCAGGTAGCCCCTTCCTCTAGGACCTGCAAACTGCTTCTAAGCCTCAACCCTCTGCAGCACGGACCAGGATCCAGTTCCTTCTGGGACAAAGAATACTCCCTCTGGAGGCAGCTCCAAGTAGGGAGCAGATGCATTTGCCATTCATGGGGTGGGGGGGCCTGGGACAAATCGGTGAACCTGTTACAATCCATTTACTTAATTGTTTTCCTTTATATCCGTGTGTTGTTGCTTATTATTTGGCTTGTTATCTGATGGTTATTTAATCTATATTTTGTAATTACTTCCCTTCTGTCTTCCCCTTGGATGGTCACGCTTTTTTCTTGCTGCATTGAAGCACTGACCTACATTTTCACAGGCACACAAACCAATTATTCCGAGTGGTATTTTGTGAGATGGTTCCTTGGTCGTGGTCTGGGTGAGCTGCACCCTGGGTTTGGCAGCTCTCCTAGCCCTGAGGTTATCCCACTTCTTGTCTGCTAGGATTCCAGAGGCCAGGAGATGAGAGAGGGCCTCCCTGGGTGGCCCTGGCTTCCCAGCAGATGGGAGGTCTGCTGTGGGGTGTGGCAAACAGGAAAAAAGTGACAGCTTGGCAGACCAGGAAGAGATAGTCTGGGGATGGGGCACCATGGCGTGGAAGTTTCAAGACTCCGGCCAGCAGAGGTGAGGGCCCAGGCAGGGCAAGTCATGTCTCTTTGGACCAGTGGAGCCCATGTTCACCAGGTGGGAATCTAAATATAAATTCTAATGCACTTACAGGCAAACTGGGAAACCTATTTAAAACTGGGGCTTTCTCAGCAAATCCAGGCCATGGTGTTACTATTCTTAGGCAGTCTCTTGGGTTTCTGAAGGGAGCACAAAGGGAGAGAGAATTCTGTGGCTGAGTTCCAGACCTGGTTTTGCCATTCACATGGTGTCTACGTGTATCCGTCAAATCACTCAACCTTTCTCAACCCGAGTTGTTATTTATCACGGGGATGTTACTGCCTCGGAGAGTATTGTGAAGATCAGATTAGCAGACAGCTAACCCTCCATGCTCCTGATCAACAGCCTTAGCGTCGGAAGTTAGGAACTACAAAGATCAACTAGAAAAATTTTTTTTGAGATCTTTAAAAAATATACACTCTTAATACTTGCTATCTATATCTCAAGAGCTGTCAGAGTCAGATAATGTGTCTCTGTTGTTACCATAACTCTCACTCTCAGAAGCCAGAAATCAAACAGAGCTGGATAGCGAAGGATGTTAAGTGTGGAAGCACTTTGTGGACTCCCAGTGCTCGTCAAATGTTGGCTTCTTCCTTCCATCACAGAACACATGTTATGGAGCGCCCCCCACCCCCACTGTATAAGGAACAGGAAGATCCCAGTGGTCGCTGCCGTGTGGTGCTCACGGCAGGTAGAGAGGCTGACAGGAGAGCCAGGATGGAGGTCAGGGGCCAGCTCTCAGAGGACATGGCCAGCCCTTCTGTACACCCAGGGAGGGACAGCTAACCTAGACCCCCACGGAAGGGGTGTAGGGACAGCTCCCAGGGTACGTGGCATCTATGCTGGAGAGATTGGTGCATAAGCAGCGGCCAGGCCTGTGAAAGACTCCGGGCATGTTTCATTCATTCATTCATTTGTTCACTCATTCATCCAAAAACGACCCTGTTTTCCCGAAAATAAGACAGTGTCTTATTTTAAGGTGTGCTCCCAAAGATGCGCTAGGTCTTATTTTCAGGGGACGTCTTATCTTTCCTGTAAGTAGGTCTTATTTTCGGAAGATGTCTTATTTTCGGGGAAACAGGGTATTTACTGAAGACTGTGGTGTTCCAGGCACTGGAGAAAGGGAGTGGGTGATGGAAGCAGGAGTGTCTCTGCCCTCACAGAGCTTGCTTTCTGGTGGGCAGAGAGTCCTTTTCTAGATGCTGCTGGGGCTGTAAATAAACACCAAAACCTCAGTGCTTACTGCTACATCGATTTGTTCTTTTTCATGTGTAGGCCAGAGTGTGTTCTCAGAGCTTGTCTGCATGAAGGGGGCAGAAGGGTAAGAGGGCCTGGAGGATGACAGCATGTCTTCCCAAGTGACGGTGTGCTGGCTGTCCATGTATGCTAGCATGACTGTCCCTTAGGGCGCTGCTGCCACAGCTGCTGGCAAGCTGGCCTGCAGGCCCCCTGTAGAGATGGAGCAGAGCTGTGCCCAGAAGTAGGATGGGGGTTGGGAAACATGGCTCTTGATTCAAGGATCTGGTCTCTACCACCCACATCTTGAGCCCACAGCACTGTGGATCATGCGTGTTTGTTGTTGCCTGCTCCATCCTAGTTTCAGGAAATTCGAGTAATAGCAGTGACGCCACCATCTAGTGCAAAGAGCTGGTTTGGGGCTCCTGGAGAGAGGAACCACGCTGGGGGTGTGGGTGGAGGCTGCCCTTCCGTCTCTCCCCCAAGGTGGCAGCTCAATACCGCGTCCATCCCTGACACAATCTCATCATATGCAATACTATGCAGAGAGCATTTTGAGACTCTCCCTAAGATCACTCCGTCTACAGTAAATGAGAGGAATAACCCTGACGGAGTAGGGGTGGGACTGCACCAAATTGAATCCGATCTGCTTTCACATTCACAGAGCTGGAAGAGATTTCAGTCCCAAGTAAAGGGAGCCAGCAAAGCGTATTCCGGTGCTGACTCACAAGGCGCTGTATTTGGAGCTTTAACGATGACAAATCAATGATCTAGAAAGTACAATCCCTTTCTTATTAACCAGGCAGACGCACATGCACGCACTTTCTCCCAAGACTTCAAAAGGTAAATTTCAATTAGTATTTCACATTCCACTACTTTATTATTAGGAACATCAGAGAGGAGGGCAGTGCCGGACGTGCCCGGGTGTCGGAGCCTGCAAGGGAAGCTGCCCTCCAGGAGCTGAGCACTGAGCCCCTGAAGGTAGAGTTTCTCTCCTGGAGCAGAGAGTCGGGAGGGGCAGCTCCCCAGGATGACCTGATGGGGAATGGCTTCTTGTGCAGGGACAGGGTGACAGATGCTGACTAGGTTTCCGTTATTGCTCAGTCCTGTGGGGACCCTCTGGGAGACGGCCCACTCTCCCCTTGCACAACCACAGAGTGGCCTCTTGGACAGTCTGTGTTCTTTCTCTGTGCTGCAGAGCCTCCTCTAGTCCCTGGGGAAAGACATGTGGACACTGCTGGGATTTTCCACGGTGTCATTTGCTGGCAGGGAGGGGCCAGGAGCAACTGACTATGTGCTGAGGATTTGAGCCCCAGCCCCAGCTCTGCCCTGAGCAATACGATGTGCTCTTCTGCATAAATGCCAGGCTCAAGTCTCAGGGCCTAAGCGTCCCTCTTTCCTGTGTCTAAGTCCTAAAGGGTTCCTGTGAGCATCGGGTCAAACCATGGAAGTGGCAACATCTTGTACATCCACATTAGTCTTTCTTAAAGAGGGCTTTCTGAGCTACCCATGTTAGGGTCTGGGGCTTCTTATACCTTAGGTCCCTGGGCCTCACCCCAGACACCTGGATCTGAATATCTGCAGGTGTGACCTGAGACTCCTCGTACCCAAATCCTTGGGTGGGTCTTTCACGTACAAGTGGAAGCAGAGTAATAGTCCCCAGTGGTGTCCTATCCCAGGAACCCAAGAGTAGGGGCCTTTCATTGCCAAAGGGGCTTTACAGATGGGATTAAATTTATGGATGGGGGAGATTACTGTGGATGACATGGGCAAACCCAATTGAATCATGTAAGTCTTTAAAATAAAAGAAATGCTTCCAGCTGTGGTTTGAATAAAACTCTAGCAGGAGAGCTAATAACTACTGTCTCCCAGCAGCTGGACAAAAGAGCACCATCAGGGGATCCACCTGCACGGGTCTCTCAGGGGGACCTCCCTGGCTGTCAGAGGTCTGATCTCTGCATGGTTCAATGACAAAGCCCAGCAGGGAAGTTTAAGAGTTTCCCCTGCTGGCTACACAGCGTGGCAAGCCCAGAGTCCTCTCTACCCACACTGAGGTCAGAGCTCACAGGCAGAGAAGGAGAGAGGGAGAGCGACAGAAAGGGAACTCCAGGCCACCGTCTTTACTGGGTCCTAAGATATTATCAAAACAGGTTTCCTGTGGGAGCTTTAACTGGTGGGGTTAAAGCAAGCAGGTCCTAGTTCCAGGAGGTCCCACTGTGACTAAGAGGTGGTCACTTTATGTTGGCAGGAAATATCTCAACGGTCCATTTAAAGGAAGTGCAGGAAAGCAGGGAGCCCAGCCTGCTAGGCAGCAGAAATGCCTGCAGGTTTATCTCTGGCCATTGCCTGGAGCTCTTCTGGTGGCCTGGAGGATTGCAACCTGTGCTTCTGGCAACTAAGCCCTGCTTTCGGTATGAGAAAGGAAAATTTATATTTAAAAATGGAGGCAGATGTAACATATTATAAAATTATAAGCACTCACTACAGAAGGGTCAGAGATGGTGTGAGAAGGACCAGCCTGCTGAGGCTGGCTTTGAAGACAGAGGAAGGGGCCACAGGCTAAGGGCTTCATGTGGCCTCCCGAAAGTAGGTACAGGCAGGGTGGGGTCCACTAGGCCTCTAGAAAGGAATGCAGCCCCTCCACTGAGACCTGTGCTGGACTTCTGTCTGACTTTCTGAACTGTGACACTGTAAGCCTGTAGTTTTAAGCCACTATGTGGTCATTTGTTACAGCAGCAATAAGAAACTTAAACATATCCTAGATTTACCCCCAAGGTTACAGACTCTCACAGGGTTTTTGTCCCAGGAATCAAAGAATGAATTCAACAACCACGGGCAAGCAAAAGCGATAGAGCCATAGTTTATTAGAGGATAGAATACAGTATAAGGGGTCCCAACCTGATTGCTGCAGCAGCTTAGATGCTCTGGGGGCTTTTATGCCTGTTTCACCGCCCAGACCTTGCTGGCAAACACTGATTGGGTCCTTCAAATCTAGCTGGTTTACATTGATTGGGTTTTCTTTAAGCCTTAATTGACTGGCCTCTGTTGATTGGCTCTCTTGAGCTCTTTTTGCCCAATCCCTAAGGGGAGCCTCAGGCAGTGACCAATGGCTGCACAGGCCCGATAGGAATCCCTCCTCTTTTTTTCTTTGCCCATTTCCCAGTCCGTGGTGAAAGCCTTATGGCTTCTATCAACACATTATGTTTATATACTTATATATTTATTTTAATACTCTTTATTTTTTAGAGCCTTTTTTAGTTCACAGCAAAACTGAGTGGAAGCTGCAGAGTTCCTCCTGTAGCCACACATACACAGCCTCCCCCATTAGCAACACTCCCACCAGACTGGGACATTTCTTAACAATCGATGAACCTGCCTGGACACCTCACCACCCAGAGTCCCTTCTTTACATTGGAGCTCACTTTTGCTGGCGCACATCCCGTGGGTCTGGTGCAATGCACAACAACGTATATCACCATCACAGGCTTACACTTGACTTTGAGAATCCCATTTTTTAGATGTAGTAACATGAGCAAGGGAGGCCTGGACATGCTAAGCACAGCCCCAAAGCTCTGAGGGACGACAGTCTTTGTCTAGTTCTTCCCAGAACACATGCATCACCCAAACCTGCCAGCAGTCAGACTGGCTGACTCGGGAGCATTGTGCCATTTGCTCCTCCCTTAGGCCGCCCAAAGGTCCCACGAGTGGCAGGCGCACAGTGCATTTTACCCTATTTAGTCGCTTACTTATTCATTCATCAAGAGTTATGCGCACAGCCTGTCCAGGGAACAGACTGGGCTGGGTGTGGGGGAGGTGGGAGCGTGGAGAGATGAGGTTGGAGCTTGCAAAAGTAGTCCCAGAAACGAAGGCATTTGCACTCGAGCAACAGATGTGGAAGCTGGCAAAACATGTGGGAGAGTTGAGGAAGTTCACGGGGGAAGTGGGTGAACTTTCCAGATCTAGTAGGAGTTGGCCAAATATAGGAAGGGTTGGGGAGGGGGAGGCAGCGGGGCAGAGGGCTCATGTGCCCAGGTGCAGGGGAACTGTCTGCCTCACTGGGGACTGCCAGGCCTCTTGGGGTGTAGCTGCCCATGCAGACGCTTGCTTGTTTTCTCAGTCCGCCCCCCCCCACCCCCCGCCTCCCATCACTCCACAATGGGCTGAAAATGTCAGATTTTTGCTTCTCCAGATTGTTGTCTAACTAGGTCATGGGAGAATGTCCCCATGCTAGCCAAAGGTAGTGGGGAAGTAAAATGGAGCATTTTGGAGATGTTACTCCTTGATAAGATGTTGCTGGGAAGAACAACCCCCCCCACCCCACCCCCAGTTCTTGGACAGCACCATGTCTATAAGTCAAGGTGGGAACTGTTCCAGCAGACATGAGGAGAATGGCTCCAATCTCTAATGGCAGCAGAGCAGAAAGATGGCACGTGGGCAGTCCCCATTGTCACCGACTAGCTGCTCCACTGTCTGGACACTGTGCTGGGTTCATACTTCTGGTTGGAATCGCAAACAGTGATTGTGATGGTCCTTGTAACTGAGGTCACTGTTACTGAGCTTTTCTATTACTTGAAGCCCAGCAGGTAGAACAACATTATGTCAGGAGTCAGGCTGGTGCAGTCAGTGATGGAATTGCCTGTGGTCACTCGACATTATCAGGGGACCTGGCTGATATCAGGGGGCTGAAGATGCACCCTTCTCTGGCCTCTCCAGACCTCAGCTCCTCCTAATACCCTATTTCTGATGGCAGATTTCATGGGCAGCCCCTGCATGTGGCGTTTGAGTCTGAAATAAGAGCTGCCCCTGCCTCTACCTGTCCCTGCTGGCCTCCACACAAAGGGGAGAAGCCCACAGCACCAGCTCCCACCAGCCAAGAGCAGACCTTCCCTGCGGCCTTGGAGAATGTGAGCTCATTCCTATCATGTGTCTGGGAATTAGAGAAGAAGGCAGTGTCTGATGGAGCAAGCACGTGCATGAGACCACAGTCTCTCTCCCTGTCTCTCTGCAGGGCATTGCTGCTCTTTATACTCATGCCCTTGGTTCTCCGAATAATCAAGAAACATAGCAACAAATGATCTGAAATTTGTTCGTGAGGACTCACGAATTGAAATATGATTTTTGGAAGGTCTGGAGCTTAAATATAGGGCAGTTTTAACCCCAGAACACAGAGCAAAGGCCAATCAGGATCACACCTCTGAACACACTGTTCTGTGTCTCTCTGCTGGGGGTCTTGCTTGGTGGAGTATCTTTAGGAGGGTAAATTCTTCACCTTTGGTGATGGGGGGAGGAAGGGCTGAGGATGGACAGCCCCTTACAAGGTATGGGCCGTACTCACAGCCCCACAGCAGTGGCTGATAGAAGGCCAGATTGCTCTGGACTTGAGAGTCCTTCCTTCCCCATTCCTCACTTAGGTTCTTAACAGGACCCCAGAATAAGCCAGGCAAGGTTGGCAATGTCCCAGGAACTAAGGCTCTGTGAGTCTTGCTGAGTTCATCCATCATCTGAAGCCACTCTCTCACTGAGTCGCCAGAATTATTTTTCTATTGCCATCAATTTTTCTTTCCTTCTTGCACACTTCTCTTTACCTTTCATTCCTTGCCAAATAGAATGTTTCCCTTTGTAACCCACAGCCCACCCCTGGAAGGAGCTATTTCTTCCCAGCCCCTGAATCTCATGCTCCAACCTAAAGATTATCACAGCGGTGGTGGCTGGTTAACACTGCTCAGCATCCCAGAGACCCCAGCCTGGACACAGCCCTGCTGGTGGTCAAGTGCAGGAAGCACACAGAATTGTCTGTTTCTCTGCCTTCCTGGAGTCCTTGATATTTTTAGCTCTGTGACCTTGACAAAGCCAAGTATGTGGTTCTTAATTTGTGCTTTAATTTACACCTTAGTTCTCTCAGAGGGAGAATCCTATGTCACAGGGTCCGTGTGGGTTGAGTCAGATGAGCGGTGGAGTACAGTGAGAACATTTGCTGTTATACCTCTCAGGAAGAATGGGAGGAGAGGACCTCCGGGCATTTCAGGAGAAGAAAGAAAGCCAGGCCAGCAAGCCAGGGGCAATTCCCACCTTGCTCCTTGTTAAAATTGGGGATGCTTCCTGAGCTGAGAGTCTCCACTTCTGTGATGAGGACTTTCTAACCCCCTGTGGCCTTATTTCATACAAAGCAAAGCCCCCTGGACACTCAAGGCAGAGTCCAAGTCAGAGAGGCAGGAACAGAAGAAAGAGTGAGCGAGCACTTAGGTGCCAGCGGCACTGATGCCTGGCACTGATGCATTCCTGGCAGCCATGGATTACTCACTCTCATGACCTCTAATCTGCTGGACACTATGGCCAGAGGTCACCCAGCTAGCAACAGGAGGTATGGGAGGTGAACTTGGGCAGGCCAGCTCTGGAAGCAACCTTACCCAGGGGAACACCCCTGCTCTGTGAAGCTGCAGCCCTCCATATCTCTTCAGCTCCAGCTCCTGGTCCCAGTCCCCTGGACATCTCTTCTTGGATCCGAGGACATATGCAGCCCAGGGATATGGAACTGTCATCTATTCCATTCAATGAGGAGGTTTAGGCACCAACAGCCCCTGACTTAATGAATATTAAGAGAATTTAGGACAGGCAGACAACATGGTCTGAGAGTGGGGCTCTCCCATGCCTAACTGCTCCACAATCCTGCTCCAGCTGCCTCCCAGCCAGCCCCAAGTGTCCATGAGCCCAGCTGCAGCCCCTCATCCCTCCTATAGAGATGGAGGGGCCTGATGGCCAATAGAAGGGGAGAGGGGCTGAGTGTGAAGGGGCGGTGGGGAGGGTAGAAAGGTGGAGTGCCACAGGAGGTCCTGGGGCAGGCAGAGGGTGCAGGCACCCATGGAGACCAGGACAAGCCCCCCAAATGGGCAAGCAAGGGAGTTTTGTTCTCTAGGGAGAATTTCTCTGAAGTTTTATTTCAGCAGACTTCTCCCCAGATCCCTGAATCTTGTGAACTTTACATCTAGATCTGTCATTGTTTCTTTTCCTAGAATTTATATAAACAGCATCAGACAGCACGTAATTCTTGTTTCTTCTTTCGTTTAGCACAATGCTTTTGAGGTTTACCTATGTCTGTCCCTTTTTATTGCTGAATAGTATTACACTGTATAGATAGACAATAATTTATTTTGTTTTTTTATAATTTTGAGCTATTAGGAATAAAGTTTCTATAAACATTCCAGTAGAAGTGTTTGTGTGAATATATATTTTAATTTCTCTTGGATACATAGGAGTGGGATCACTGCATCATATGGTAAAGGCATGTCTAATATTATAGAAAACTGTCTGTTTCCAAGTGCCTATACCATTTTATAATACATTTCTTCCAGTAATATATGGAGGTTACAGTTGGTCCACATCTAAAACTTGACATTGTCAGTCTTTTAAGTTTTGGCCATTCTAGTGAACATGTAAGGGTTTCTCATTGTGTGTGTTTGTGTGTGTGTGTGTGTGTTTAATAGCTAGAGTTTCACTGTGTTGCCTGGGGTAGAGTGCCGTGGCATCATAGCTCATAGCAACTTCAAACTTGGGCTCAAGCTATCCTCTTGCTTCAGTCTCCCAAATAGCTGGACTACAGGTGCACCTGGCCTCTCATAGTGGTTTTAATTAACATTTCTGTAATGAGCGATAATGTTGAGTATCTTTGTCATTTACATATTTAATTATAAATATTAAGTATTTCACCCATTTTATTATATTTATTCTTATTATTGAGTTTTAGTAATGTTTTAAATATTTTAAAATCAAGTATGTGGTTTACAAATATTTTCTCCCAGTAGTCAGTATCTTGCTGTTTCTTTTCTTAACAACATCTTTTGAGGAACAAAAGTCGTCTTTAAAAAAAAATTTTTTTTGAGACAGAGTGTCACTCTGTTATCCCCAGGCTAGAGTGCTGTGGTGTCAGCCTAGCTCATAGTAACCTCAAACTCCTGGGCTCAAGCTTCAGTCTCCTGAGTATAGGGGTGTCCACACACCCCAAATTTTTTTCTATTTTTTTGTAGTGATGGGATCTCACACTTGCTGAGGCTGGTCTTTGACTCCGGAGCTCAAGCTTGAGTGCTGGGATTACAGGTGTGAGTCACTATGACTGGCCAAGGAATAAAAGTTAATTTTGATGAAGTCTACCTTATAAACATTTTTATTTACAGTTTATATTTTTATGTTATATTTGGGAAATCTTTGCCTAACCAAACCTAATAACATTTTTCTGTATTTTCTGCTTGCTATAAGCTTTATAAGTTTAGATCTTGCAACTAGATTTATGACCCATTTTTTAATGGAGTGTCTTCTTTCATCCAGCAAAATGCTTTTGAGACTTACCCTTGTTATTGCTCCACAGGTAAAGCTTACATTGCATGTTTTTGTACATGGTGTGAGTTAAAGGTAAAGGTTTATTTGTTTTGCATATTGATATCCATTTTTTTATAGCACCATTTGTAGAAATTACTATTTATGGCCCTTGAATTACTATGGCATTTTTGTACAACTCAGCTGACAATATAGGTATGTGTCTAGTCTAGACTATTCTGTTTCATTGATTAATAGCATACTTTCTTGATTATTGTAAGTTTATTAAGAGTCTAAAAGTCAGGTAAGACAATGATGAAGGTATTTGTCTTTATTTTCAAGATTGTTTTGGGTACATTAGGTCTTTGCTTTTCCATATATGATTTTAATAGTATGATGGAGATATAAATTCACATATTTCAAGTGTATAATTGTTTATAGTATATTCACAGAGTTGTGCACCTATCTACCATCAAGTTCAGAATATTTTCATCACCCCCCAAGGAAAACCCATGTACATTTGCGTTCATCCCCCTTTTTATAAATAGGAAGGTTAAGTGACTTGCTCATGGCCACACGCTATTTAGTCAAAGATCAACACCCTACTCCAAATCTCCTGGAGTCTCCTGACACCCACTGAGTCCTCTTTCCAGTTCATCAGTTTTGAAAGAGTTCCCAGATTGCAGCTTACACTTATGGTCTCTGGGAGAATACAGGCCTGGAAATCAACATGGCACAGACTAAGCTTTGACCTATCTTGGTTAAGGTGCTGTCGCTGTTTCAAGAGAAATATTCCTCTCCTGTCACTTCTCATCCCCTGATGAAGTCAAATCATCCTTGTAGAGAGAGGTCCTTCGTGGTGGTCATTTGTATTTTCCAGGCGAGCCCTTGCCCTGACCCTGTATCTTTGTTTCTACTTCTGTAATAAGGATTTATCACCCTGTATAGTCTGAAAGAGGAAAAATGAGGGTCATTGGTGCCAAAGTCGCCCCTCCCTGTTCCTTGTCTCCTGAGTGCTAGGACATCAATGCTCTAACTGTGGGAAGGCACAGCCGTCCTGGTGGGAATAACACATTGCCCTTGAAATGGGTCTGCAGGGGAGACAGGACTTACCTCCTTCAGGGGGTGGACCACCAAATTGTATCACTCATGCTAATGTTTTTTCTCATAGAGCTATTTTTTCATTCAGCATCGCCAAGGCACCAACACTGAACTGGATAGCGAGGTCAGAGATTACAAGTACATATGTGTAGGTACAATTCTAATCCCAGATTTCCTACTGTCCTACGAGCTCCTGAGGCTGAAGTGAGTCTTTCATTACCTGCCCAGGGATGGCCTTTTGCAGACCGCCTCTTTCAGAACGCCCCTGAGCCATTTGAGACCTGGCTAGGAAGCCTTGGGCCAAGAGCTCATCTCCTTACAGCTCAGGTTCAGGGGGAGGAGTCCAACATTGACCACTAATGGGGGTGGGGTGAGCTCTTGAAGGACGGGCTCCCTGAAATGTAAATGGCCTCGGAATTGTTTCAGGATTATTCTTTATCATCAGCTGTTGTTCTGCTGCTAGGAAATGCTTCAGGATTAGCAGGAACAGGAACCAGGAATGGGAGGAGGAGGGGCTGCATGTGACTGAATGGCTCCATCCTGTTGGAAGGCAAGGCAGGAGGAAAGAAATCCCCACACCATCAGAGAAGGGTACAGGTGCGACGCTCCCTCTCATCATGGTAGCATTTTATTTATTTCATTCTGCTTAGAGCTTGCCCTGGCCTACAGACATTTTCTACACAATCCAATTTGTGTCTCCTCCCATTTTGGGGTTCAACACCCATGGCTGACAGAGCCTTGTCCAGATAGCCAATCTCTTGCCCATTTAAAAAACTTTCTTAGACTAATACAGATTTCCCACGGTATCCCTATTCTAGAATCTGATAACCTGTCCTTTCTGAAAACTTGCATTTGTTTGTTTGTATGTTGGTTTCTGCGTTTATTAAATAGGATCTGGATTCCTTGATGCTAAGGCTGTTTGCTTCCTCTGCAAATGATCACAGCCCCAGCTCTGGGTGCAATGTGCAGCCTTTCCGTGTTTGTGATTTGGGTTTTGAAGCCGGGATTTGAATTCTGGCTTTGCTGTTTATAGACCTTGCCTATCTGTTAGCCATACCCAACCAGCAGGCTCTGATGAAACATAGGATAGATTTGTTTCCCTCCACAGCAAGGACTGCCGGAGGAGCATGGGCAGGGAGCGGCCGGTGCAATCTGCAACCTTTCTCCTCATGTGGGTGCAGTGGGCAGGCTGCGCGGTGTCCCCTGGAACAGAACTGCCATTTGCCTGTTAAACATCCAGACGTCCAGACCCTCTACACTCCGTTTGCATCCTCAGTCTGTCTTGCTGGCTACTGGCTCTTGCCTCACTGTGCTGGCCACGTCCACCTGCCTCTGCAGCCCCTAGCCTGAAGGTTCACCTGTAAGTCCTTTACCAACAGGCTCCACCAATGGAGAGAATTGACAACGGAGCAGAGGGGAGGAGGAAGGGCTGGGGCACTGATCCGGGGCACCGATCCCTTCTCTTCCTCCTCTCTTGGGGTGGGTTTCTCCACCCTGCTTTCTGTCCCCGGCTTCCAGCATCTGCTTTGTCCTCTTTCAGGCCTGGGCAGGCAGGGGTGGCAGGAGGCGGAGCCCTGCTGCTAATAGTGTTAGGGAATTGATTGCTTTTAGTGTTTTCTCTACCTCGGTTCTTCCCTGCATCAATAGTTGCTGGAATTGCCAATGTGAGCGTGCCTGGATATATTTCTCTCTGGGTACATTGACACCTCACAAAAAGCTGAGCCTGCTTGAGAGTGCGTGAATGGCGTGGCAGAGGACTGCTGTGACTCTGTTGGCTGGAAGCAGGAAGGTGGCGGGATGGGGAGAACGGGGAGTTTCAGCACCACCCCCAGACAGGGAAGCACTGCAATGTGAGCCCCCCACCCCGTCCTGCCTCCCAACTACCCCAGGTAAAATTTGCAGAAGTTACAATTTGGTCTTTGAAAACAAAGCTAGTCCTCTAAGGCTGCCTGAGAGCATGTGGGACAGGAGAGAGGGGACCTCTTCCTCCTTCACGTGGGTGAGGCTCAGGTTTTGTGGTCATGGTGCAAGGTCTTCCTTCTTTGAGGCCCCAGCTGTGGAAGGTGTGGGGGTGGTGGCCCCGCTCTGCAGGCAGACACCCTGCTTCAAATTCCAGGTCTTCTGGGCGGCGCCTGTGGCTCAAGGAGTAGGGTGCTGGTCCCATATGCCGGAGGTGGAGGGTTCAAACCCAGCTCCGGCCAAAAAAAAAAAAAAAAAAAAAAAATTCCAGGTCTTCTATGTCTTTGGAACAAGTTACTTAACTTCTCGGTGCCTCTGTTTTATCATTTACAAAATAGGCATAATACTAATACATAGCTGAGGATCTGCCCAGTTAATAGTGTAAAGTGCTCCCCAAAGTCTTCCTGTCCTGTCGATGCTCCCTGTGGCCTCGCGGCAGCTTCCTGTTCCTGTTCTCATTCTCTTCCTCCTCCTCCCTTTCTTTCTTTTCCCCAACCAGGTGTCCCCAGATGTCTGTGCTTGGTGAGGGCTCTATCTGTGGTTCCCAAAGTTGCAGTTTCCAATCTTGAATTTCTCTCCATCTTTTACGTGACCTCTGAGAGAGAGGGGTCACATCTGTCCCACACTTCCATTTTCCTAATTGACCCCTTTTCAAAAGGGCACCGCATAATTCAATGATGTGTAGGGAGTTGTGACTTCTCTACACATTTAAGATACAGAATAAACTGCCTGTCTTTGGGTTTAAGCATACTTGTATATTTTTGAATGGTGTCACTTGCTTTCATGAAAGGTTTATAGCCACCCTTGCTTATAGGGGATAGTTTTCACTGGAAATTTCTTATCTTTGGTTTAACGGCCAAACAGGAAAGGAAAATCACCTTTCGATCCTGTTAAGCCTTGAGCTCCTCAAGCCTGTTCCCATCCACCGTCACCTGTTATCTTGGCCCAGGGATTAGCATCCCCCCTCTCAGCCAGGTGGGTTTGGCTTGCTCCAGTTCACAAGTGCAGGGCAGGGCCCTCTGCTGTCTGCTGGGCTGAAGCAATCTGGGTCTCCTGATCTGTGAAATCTAACAGCTGAAGATCCTTTGCAAGATAAAACATCACATGATGATACAGGACAGGACCCACTGGAGCAAATAAAAGGGAGGTCAAGATAGACGTGGAGGAGCTGGGGGACCTCAGGAAGGGCGAAGTCATACTTTTTCCTACTTTACCATAGTAACAGAAGAGGGAGCTTTGGATAAGAAGCTGGAAAAGCTCTTCTGACCTGCTCTTCCTGCTAACTGTTGAGGAATACTAAGCTCATATACAAGTGAGCAAGAGATTAGGATGATGGCTGAATCCCATATAATTCTGTGTTCATTTAAATTCCTTTCTATGGTACATATTTAAAATGATAGCATAAAATGTTTTGATAAGGTTATTACAGCCAAACAAATTAACATGTTGTCCATCACTTTCCACAGTTACTTTTCTTTTTGCTGTAAGACCACCTAAGGTCTACTCTCCTAATACAAGTTCAATATTCAATACAATAATATTTAACTTCAGTCCCTATGCTGAACATCATATCTTTAGTCTTATCCTATCTAACTACAAGTTCATTCCCTTTGAACCAACTTCTCCCTATTTCCTCCCCCCTTCTTACTTCTGGTGCTTCTACTCTCTGTTTTTATTTACGTGTCTTTATTTTTATTAAGATTTCTGTGCTCCATGTTTATTGCAGCCTAGTTGCAATAGTCAAGTTATGGAAATGACCCGAGTGTCCATTGAATGATGAATGGATAAAGAGACTGTGGTATACAGAAGTCCCCTCTTACCCACAGGAGATACTTTCTAAGACCTCCAGTGTATGCCTGAAATTGCAGAGCATATCAAACCCTCTGGTTTTTTTTTTTTTTTACAGTATGTTTTCTTTCATTACACAGCTATGATAAAGTTGAATTTACAAATTAGGCATAGTAAGGGGGCTGGGTGTGGTGGCTTATGCCTGTAATCTTAGCACTCTGAGAGGCTGAGCCGAGGGGGTTGCTTGAGCTCAGGAGTTCGAGACCAGCCTGAGCAAGAGTGAGACCCTGTCTTTATCAAAAAAAAAAAAAACACACACACACACACACAAAAACTAGCCTGGCATTGTAGTTGGTGCCTGTAGTTCCAGCCCTTTGGGAGGCTGAGGCAAGAGGATCTTTTGAGCTCAATAGTTTGAGGTTGCTGTGAGCTGTGATGATGCATTCTACCCGGCATGAAAAAAAAAAAAATTAGGCATAGTAAGAGATAATATACAACAACTAATAATAAAATAGAATAATTACAACAATATACTGTAATAAACATTATGTGAATGCTGTGATATCTCTCTTTCTCTCTAAATATCTTACTGTATTGTACTTATTTTAAAACTCCTAGTTGACTGCAGGTAACTGAAACCATGGATGGCAAAACAGACGAATGGGAGTACAGCACATATGCAAAGAAATATTATTTGCCCTTAAAAAATAAGAAGTTTTCATTTGCAACAACATGGATGAACTAGAGGACATTATACTAAGTGAAATAAGTCAGACTCAGACAAATACTACATGATTTCATTTATATGAGGTACCCATGTAACAATTCTGCAAAATAATGAAACTAAGGAACACAATCACATCTCTACGGTCAAAGACAGACTATCAGAAAAATATGTCTACCAAACAAATGAAAATGATGACTTTATATTCAAAACAATCTGCAAGTATTTAGGGAAATAATAACAGATAGGAAGATCAGCATAAAAAGAATTAGAAAAATTCAGAAAGGAAGAAATGTAATTGAGAAAAGAAGCACAAATAACAGAAAATCAATTTCAAAATGAAGACTAAATTAGAAGGAAACTAAAAACAAATAAACCCAAGAGATTATTGCTTAAGATGGAGGATAAAAAGAAGAGGAAATTGATCTCAGCCTTTAATTCACTCAACAAACAAAAATAATTTCCAAGATTATAGATTTAAATGTGAAAAATCAAAAAGAATATATAAATAAAATAATAAGGTATAAAATAATAAATATTCTAGCACATAACATCAGAAAATATTTTGATGAATCTAAGTGGGAAGGTATGAGACCCAAAGGGAAAAAAACACAATAAATTAGATTATATTAAAATGAAGAATTTCTGTTCATTTCTTTCTGTTCCTTTCCACGTGTGTGAAAAAGCTGGCCAGGGTGAATCAGAAGATATACCTATTACTTATATCAAGCAATGGACCCATGTCTAAAATGCATCCAGAAATTTTCAAATCAACTGATTAGAAAAAAGGGCAAAGTACTTGAATAGCCATTTGACACAGCGGGATATCCAAATAGACAAGTTGTGTGAAAATGCACTCATCAGGGAAATGCAAATTAAAGTCTCAGTTAGATAACACTGTACGGCACACTGGACCGGCTACAATAGAAAATGCCAGAACCACCAAGTGTTGGAGAACCTCTGAAGCAACTGCAGTGTGGGTTGGTAAAACCACTTGCAAAGACAGCTGACAGTATCTACTGATCTGCTGAAGTGTAATGTACATATATATGTACACCAGGGTGACCCAGGAACCTCACATCTTGTTACTGTCAGAAACACAAGATGGATCAGACCCCCACCATGTACAAGACAGAGTGTGGCAGCATTATTACTAACAGCCTCAAGGGAGAAACAAACCAAATATCCATCCATGGTTAAAAAAAACAAAAAAAAGCAAAAAGAAAGCTGATATATTCATGCAGAATGGCACACAGCAGTGACAGTCAGCTGTTGCTGTTTGCAACCACCTAGATGTGTGTGTGTGTGTTTTTTTAGAGATAGATCTTACTTTGTCGCCCTCGGTAGAGTGCTGTGGCGTCACAGCTCACAGCAACCTCCAACTCCTGGGCTTAGGTAACTCACTTGCCTCAGCCTCTGCAGTACCTGGGACTACAGGCGCCCGCCACAACGCCCGGCTACTTTTTGTTGCAGTTTGGCCGGGGCCGGGTTTGAACCCACTACCCTCGGTATATGGGGCCGGCTCCCTACTCACTGAGCCACAGACACTGCCCCAAGAAAGCTTTTAGATGAAAATTTCAAGGTGTTAATCGATCCTTCAGGGGCGTTTGAAGCTCACTTTCCTTTTGTAGTTTCTTTGACGATTTGATTGGCTTCAACAAAGAGGCAACCATATACGTAAGCTGAGCTCCTGATCTCATTGACCGACTGTGTCAAAAATCTCAATAAATATGCTCAAAATGAGATTGACCTGCATTTCATGGGGTTCACAAAGTTTTCTTATAGCTAAGATTTATGTGTTTCCTTTATGGAATATTTCTGTGGGTCTGGATTATACAACAGCAGAAGTTATCGGTGGGCTTGGAAGTGACACTCCATCATGCTGTCAAGGGACAGAGAGGTTCCTCCTCATGCTGTAGGTGGGGGAGTCTTTCCAGGGCTGACACATTTCAGTAGGGTCAGAAATGATGCAACCTCTGGAGCTGGATCAGTGTCTCAATTTTTCTTGAGGGCCTGTGAATACGTTACCTAAAAGGGAGTTATAATAATTCTATACTTGCATCTCAGGAGTGAGATAAATAAGTTACCCAATTCCGTAAGTGCAAACACCTGCAGTGTCCTTTGCCTTTTTTATGAGCCATCTTTTGCCAGGTGCTGTGGACACCACAGTGAACAAATCTTGTCCACAAAATGAATTCATAACACTGCAGGGATGGCAGGCCAGTAAATCTTCCCCTGGAGTTGCACAGAATGAAGGCCGCTATAGCTCTGTGCAATTTAATCGCTGGCTTGCCTTATATGTCCCAAAATATCAGCAACACAAAACTTTTCTACCCTTTACTAAGGTGGTAATAGAGGAGTGGTGTAGGTGTGGGGTGTGAGTGAGTGTGTGAGTATGTGTGTGCATGAGAGAGAGAGAAGTTTTACAGTAAAACTGTTTACTAATTTTTAAAAATTCTTCCATTTTATGTTCATGATCATGGTTTTTTTTTTTTTTGCAGTTTTTGGCCTGGGCTGGGCTTGAACCCGCTGCCTCCAGTATATGGGGCTGGCACCCTACTCCTTTGAGCCACAGGCGCCGGCCCATGATCATGTTGTTTACAAGTAGTCTATTTCCTTCTTACCCCTCCTCATGTGTTTCCTTTCTTTATCTTGGCTAGAACCTCTCGTACAATATTAAATAGAAAAAATACGAGTAAATGTCTTTTACATGTTTGTTCAATAATTCACTGTTAAGTACGATGTCTTTCTCTCTGCTGGGCATGGGTGAGCTCTCTGGGGTGCCCCTGGCCTCCCCTGACCTGTCCCCGACTCTGGTTTCTCTGAGAGGTCCTTCCCACCCTCCTTCTGTGATCAGAGGGATGGAAAGCTGGGGTAACTGTACATCTGGAAATCCAGAGGAGTCACGTTTCTTTCTTTCTTTTTTTTTCTGCCTCTCCCAGAACAGAGTGGCTGATTGTGCTGTGTCCCGGTTGTGTCCCTATTTTCAGGTCCTCTCGTGTTACTGGTCTGGGACTCTCTCCACAAGCGCGCTGATTACTTGAGTCTTCGTGCTTAGACATTTACAGGAAGCTTCAAATGCAAACTTGTTTAAAAATTCAACCTTTTCTGTGCTTGAACTCTGAATGTCAGAAATAGATTTGCATGAATCTAGGAGTGCTGAAAGGCGAGCATCGGCCTCACTAAATCCTCTGGCTGTCAGCTTCCCGCTGCCGCAGGTGTGCTGGACGGGGTGAGACCTGCCCAGTGGGGCCCCAGTCATTTCGCACCTTGGGCATTGCCACACTGGGGTGAGCTGGACACATCTCTGGATGAAGTCACCCTGCATTTCCTCTTCACAGACCCAGACTGTCCCCAACCTTCAAGAAGTCTTACTGCCCTCCCACCCCCACTGCAGTCTTATTCCTTGTACAAGTCCTGACCTAAAGTGATGCGGGCACAAGCTCTTTGTGGCCTTGAAAGGCTTATGTAAATGTTATTAAACATAACCTTATTGTTATAATCCCTACAAGCCTGTGGCTTCTCCTCTGGGTGTCACAACCACTGGGTTATAGCTTGAGGCTGCCCGGGTCCATCTTGCGACATCATATTGGACACACAAGTCTGGGCAGGAAAATAAATAAAGAAGCACTCCAGAAGTTCCCCCAAAGGACAGCCCCCAGGCATTGCTATGACCAAGCAACTTTTCACAAATACCCTAGATACCTCTGGCTGTTTGTGGCCCAGGTTCTCGAAGAACCCCTGGACCCGGCGCCCCCTCTAGCCTTCCTTTGCATGGTCTGTCAGCTGGAAGGCAGGGTTGCTGGCGAGGGAGCACAGCATGTGTCTGCAGGGATGGGAAGCTCAGTCTAAGGCGCTGTGCAGATGGGCCAGCCACTGGGCTCCTCACAGATGGTCTCCTCCTGCCAGGGAGGCTGGCTTGTTTCTTGGTTTCATTCCCAGCATGACAGAAGGTTCTCTCTGCTACGATCCACCTTTCCAGTTACACTCTGTTGAAACCTCAAACTCCCAAACCCAATCCAGCAGTGAAGCTGCACCTCCCCCTTCATTGGCCTGGGCATTGGCCTGGCCGCAGCATTTTCATTGTCTGGGCGTGTGCGCTGTGGCTCAATCTCAAGATACCTGGATCCCTGCAAGGACAGGGAGCCTCTTTCTCCTCCTCTTCTTGAACCTTCCCTAGTGAATGAAGTGCTCACTGGATGGGAGAAAGTCCTGAGCCCCCGGTTATCTTGCCTTGCTTGCTTGGTGTTGAGCCATTTCTAAAGCAGCTTCATCTGTAGGATTTCATTAGAGCTTCCTGGAAATCCCTCCTCTGTTTCAGGGAGAATGTAGGGATAAGACTGACCGCCACAGCCGGTTCTTCCCTGTTCCCAGCACAGGGTGGCACATTGGAGATTCTCCTTAAATGCTTACTGTGTGAATTTTCAAGGTACCGTCCTCAATACGGAAGGGAGAAACTTGAAGCTCACGGAGCTTAAATGACCATTCTCACATTTAGGAAATGCTCACGACACCAATCCACCTATTCTGATGCCAACTACAGCACTTTTTCCAGTGGAAGAGAATCCAAGAAGAGCCGCTGTTATCCTGAGGCTAGGATTACAGTGCTCAGCTCCCTCGCTCACCAGAAAGTGTGATCGTTCCCTCCATGAGTCCTGGCTTCTATCTTTCCATCTGCTTGCATGCTGTACGTGGGCTCTAAATACACAGCAAAATTTAGTGTTTTCTGAAGGTGGACATGGCACTTTGTAGTTCTCAGATGGATTTACACATGGGCTATGGATTTCCCATCCCTGTGGGGGCTGGGGCTGGTCCCGCCATGGAGCCCCTGGAAGCAGCCCCACCCACGGACCCCAGCGTGTCCTGGTACCTTAACAGTAACCCCACACTCCGCATGTGCGTGCCTGAGCACAGCGCACAGGCTTGCACGTGTACACACATATGCACGCACACCTCTGCTTTCCCCCGCAGCTCCTGCTTTCAGCATGCCTTCTCGAGACAGGTCACAGATCACTTTTCTGGTTTCCCCTACAGAGGCCCAGGCTCTGAGATGCTCTCTCTAGCTTTCTTAACAAAACTTTCCTCTCTACTTGTTTTGTTACCCAGAGTCACTCTCTGGGACACCTTCCTGGATTAAAGCCCCCAAATCCCACAGAGCATTAGAAAACTCAGCCTTTGGAGTGAGACCTACCAGATAATCAAATTCCAGCTTTGGCACTTCCCCAAGTGCCCTGGGCCAAGTCATTGATTTGGTAATCAACTTTCTGCTCTGTAATGTGAGCAGGTTTTTGTTTGTTTTTTGTTGTTGTTGCAGTTTTCAGCCGGGTGGGTTTGAACCTGCCACCTCCTATATATGGGGCTGGAGCCCTACTCCTTGAGCCACAGGCGCTGCCCTGTAATGTGAGTGTTTTGACTTCAATGAAAACACTGTGAGGCACTTAACTGCATAGTCACTACCGTTATCTTGGTATGTTATCTTGTTCATCATTGTTATAATTGCCCAGATTTTACCATCACTTTCCATTCTATTTATGACTTTTGCCAACACATTTAAAAGCCCCCATGACCAAATCTAACCCAGTGCAACAAGATCCCCCAAACATTCCTACCAAACAGCCAACAAACTAGAATTTCATCACCATTTTATATTGAAACACCCAGGTTACATTTAAGGTAAATATTCCACATAGCAAAATCTAGAATGTGGGGAATTCTGCAGGAACAAATGACCTAGTTTCTTCAACAGAATAAATGACAGGGGAAAAGGGGGATGGAAGGGTGACAGATTTAAAGGAAACAGATGTCACCTGTAGCCCTTGGGAAGATAGTAATTAAAACACGCCGACTATAAGGAGCGCCCCCCCCAACCTATTAGCTGAAGAAAATTGACAGATTTGATCATCAACCAAGTGTGAGTTTAATTGTAAGAAATTTTGTTATGTATAATTTTAGAATTGTAGTTATGGGCTAAGAAGTGTTTATTTAATACAAATACATACTGAAGGTACTTTCAGGTAAAATTATGATGCCTTAGATTTGCTTTAAAATCTCCAGGGGAAAATAATGAGAGTGGGTGGGTGAAATAAGAGTAAGGAAAGATGCCTTCATGTGTGTGTAGACATTTTATAATGAAATAAGTATAAAAGTAGACAAAAGTTCTCACTGCCCTAGGTTTACCAGTACTCTCTGGTTGTGGCGCAGCTGCGTAGATCCTGGGAAAGGCACCCTCTCCAGCCCCAGGAGTGAGACCTACCAGTACTAGCCACTCTGGCATTTGGGCCTCTGTCACCCCAGACACATGGGACCTTGGACCAGCTACGTAACCTCTCTGCACCTCAGAGCTTCATCTCAGTCGGGGTCTGGTTACATCAGGCCCCTAGGTGTGCACACAAGGAACACTCAAAAAATGATGCTTCTCCCTCCTCTCTCAGTCACTGATTTCTCCCAGTTTATCTAAACCTCAGATGGTAACAGGACCGAGCACTTTTGCGAGCCTGTGAAGGGAATGTTGACTGCATAAATAACGCCGGCCTGGCAGTCTTCAGGGTGTGGAATACAGCCTGGGACCAAGTCTGAGATGGGTTTACACATGGGCTGTACAGGCCTCCTCCTTCCTGAGCAAACATGTGAATCCTAGCTTCAAAATACCAATAAAAAATGTATCTTTCGCAGTCAAGAAGTGGTTCCAATACATACTAGAATTCTTGGCGATGCAACCTTGATATCTTGGCCTAGCAGTGAGAAATCTGAGCCAAGTTAATATCTTCCCTCAAGAATATGCTAATTTTGGTGCCAGGAGCATCTTACCAGCTGTCGATAGCTCCAGTGAGAAATGAATCAAAGGAGCTCAGAGGAGCCACCTTTAACCCGCTGGGGATTCAGATCCAACCGCATATGTGAACCTCGAGAGACAGGCATGTGGTCAGCAGAGTCCGGCTTCAGGTTGAGGCCAAACAAACAAAGGGGCCTGGCATGGTAGCCCTGGGCCTTGTAGGCAATGACAAGAATTTTGATTTGTATTAAAAAGAATGGGAAGACTTTGAAGAGTAAAAGAGTTGGATTTTCATCCATCAAATGACCAGAACTGAGCTTTGGCTTTTAATTAGCTATAATTAGGTCAGAGCAATAGTAACACAATTAATGAGCTTGAATGTAGGAAACTTCTTAGCAAAGTTGGGCTGCATAATGGGAAAGGTCATGTTCACAAGCACAGCCACTCTGATGAGGGAGGAGTCCCCGTCACGGCTCCTGGGTGGACCTTGCAGGCCTCCTCAGCTCGCTGCCACAAGTTCCCGCTGGTGCCATCCAAATACCACTCAGTAGTCCTCCCCCTCTTGCCCAATGTCTTAAAGGATTGTTTTGTTCACATTGTCCAGAAGTCTAGTTAGTTGCTCCTCACAAGTGGATAAGTCAGTCACTCCACTAGGCCCTGAGCAGAATTGTTAGGCCACCATTTCCTTGCCCCTCCCCTCCCCTCTACCACACACGTCCTGGTTAGAGACCTCCTTGGCCAGGTGGGTGTCAGACTGGCAGGATCTCACACTCCCATCTCTAGGCCACAAGGGCACTTTCTTATTCCCCAAAGTCTGTGCCAATAACCTCCTCTTCCATCCTCGGGGCTTTAGGGAATAGCTGGTGTTTCTCTGCCTGGGTATACTCATTACTGATTCCACGTATTTGGTCACCACCTAGAGTGTGTCTCTGGGGCTGTGTCCTCCTCCCAGCTCCTCACTCTTCAAACCATGCAGGTGTTTTTATTTGCTTGAACTCTCAGAAGCCGCCGGTGGTGGGTGTGAGTGAAAAAGCCTGTGACTGCTCCTGTGCTGACTTTATCACCAATTAAATGAACCTTGGCATCCTCAGAGGAAAAATTCTATTATAAATTCTTAAAAACATATTTAGAAATATCAGTGTGATCATTAGACTACATTATTCAGTTAGTTAAATGTGCTTTTATAAAAACAAAACCCCACCACGAAATGTATCTTCCCTGGAAGGGCATCTGTTGTTTCTTGGAAACGATTAGCTGTCACTGAATCATCAATTTTTTATTTTATCCTGTGTCTCAGGCTATTTGTTCTAATTAAGGACTGTACATGAAGCTAAGCAAACTGGCCTCATACTTGAAAAGGGGCTTTGAATCCTGCTTTGTCTACCAATCCTTATTGTGCAGTATGAGAAATCCCAGGAGTGACAAGGATCAGGATTGTGGAACAGGCATGTGAGGGGCGTGTGATCTCAATCCCACCCTAGTAGACAGGTTCCAGCCCACCAGGGCCCACCTAACCAGCCCTCTTCCCCCAGCCTGGTGCTGCCCTGACTTCCCCAGAGAGCGCTGGCTGCAGAGAGAGCCCTGGCAGCTCACTGCCCTGCTGCTGCCCAGGCTGCCCAGGGGACTACAGGGCCCATGCTGGAGTCTTCAGGTTCTGGGCCATATCGGAAGTTAGGACTGCAGGGAATGGGGGACAGAAATGAGTCCAATCCTGAAACTCAGCTTCTTCTCTGAGAGATGTGCTCTCAGCTTGGGGGCTTCAGGTTCAGATAGGAGGGAGGGGAGGTGCTGGGAGATGGTAGGAGGAGGAGCGGGAAAGGGGGAGAGGAAGTGGAGGGAAGGAAATTTATTGAGAGGTCACTGTGTAATGAAAGGTATTTATAGATAATAAGGCAAAGCAAATTAAGAGTGAAGATGATAATGAGCTGAGATAAGAGGCTTTATGATTTTCCCTTTGGCCACATCAAGTATATGAAGCATAAAAGATAGGAAATAAAAGCAGAAATGGAGTTGTGCCTTTCTTTCTTTTTTTTTTTTATTGTTGGGGATTCATTGAGGGTACAATAAGCCAGGTTACACTGATTGCAATTGTCAGGTAAAGTCCCTCTTGCAATCATGTCTTGTCACACACCACGGCCCCACCCCGCTCCCTCCCTCTTTCTGCTTTTCCTCCCACCCATAACCTTAATTGTCATTAATTGTCCTCATATCAAAATGGAGTACATAGGATTCATGCTTCTCCATTCTTGTGATGTTTTACTAAGAATAATGTCTTCCACTTCCATCCAGGTTAATACGAAGGATGTAAAGTCTCCATTTTTTTTAATGGCTGAATAGTATTCCATGGTATACATATACCACAGCTTGTTAATCCATTCCTGGGTTGGTGGGCATTTAGGCTGTTTCCACATTTTGGCGATTGTAAATTGAGCTGCCATAAACAGTCTAGTACAAGTGTCCTTATGATAAAAGGATTTTTTTCCTTCTGGGTAGATGCCCAGTAATGGGATTGCAGGATCAAATGGGAGGTCTAGCTTGAGTGCTTTGAGGTTTCTCCATACTTCCTTCCAGAAAGGTTGTACTAGTTTGCAGTCCCACCAGCAGTGTAAAAGTGTTCCCTTCTCTCCACATCCACGCCAGCATCTGCAGTTTTGAGATTTTGTGATGTGGGCCATTCTCACTGGGGTTAGATGATATCTCAGGGTTGTTTTGATTTGCATTTCTCTAATATATAGAGATGATGAACATGTTTTCATGTGTTTGTTAGCCATTTGTCTGTCATCTTTAGAGAAGGTTCTATTCATGTCTCTTGCCCATTGATACATGGGATTGTTGGCTTTTTCCATGTGGATTAATTTGAGTTCTCTATAGATCCTAGTTATCAAGCTTTTGTCTGATTGAAAATATGCAAATATCCTTTCCCATTGTGTAGGTTGTCTCTTTGCTTTGGTTATTACCTGGAGTTGTGCCTTTCATAGGAATGCTCTAAAGCCAACACATCACATAGGTGGACTTGGCCTTGGCCTCACCCTATGGACCTACAGACTCATCTTTCCCCTTTCTGTAAAGTCCCCCTGACCTCCCCACCACAGGGCCCACCCAGCCCACTGTCCAGCAAGCCATTTCTTCTCTACTCTCCATGGGCTCCAGAGCTGTCTGGCTCTAGCAGCTCATTATTTCTCTAGGGATTTTTGTCCTTTGAAGACAAGCTAGAATATTCCCTGGTTAAAAGTCTCGAAGACCCAAACACCCTGGACAAGCATAGGCTAGTTCTAAAATGCTTTGGGAATTTGATGAAAGTTTTCTCACTGACAGATTATAATGTTGAGATGTGCGTGTGTGTGTGTGTGTGTGTGTGTGTGTGTGTGTGTGTGTGTGTGAGAGAGAGAGAGAGAGAGAGAGAGAGAGAGAAGAGCGGGGAAGGAGAATACATTTTATCAACTGTAAGGTCCCTACTTTAGGGATTTGCGATTCCAGCAACATTTGTTGATAAGACTACCCTTCTTCCTCGGAATTGTTCCTGCATCTTGGTCAAAATCAATTAGGCTTGTTTGTGGGGTTTCTTTCTGGATTCTTCTCTCTGGTCTATTAATCTATGTCTATCCCTTCACCAACACCACACAATCCTGACTGCTGTATGGCATGTCTTAAAGTCAGGTAGAGTGATTTCTCCTATTTTCTCTTTTCTTTCCAAAATGGTTTTAGCTACTCTAGTTCTTTTCACTTTGGTTAAATTTTAAAATATTCCTGTCTGTATTTATGAAATGACTTGCTGAGATTTTGATAGGAATTGCCTTAAACCTACATACTAAATTGACATATTTAATATTTTATTGATGAAACTTCTAACCCACAAATATGGTATATTTTTCCTTTTTCTTTTTTTCGAGACAGAGTCTCACTTTTTCACCCTTGGTAGAGTGCGGTGGCATCACAGCTCACAGCAACCTCCAATTCTTGCACTTAAGCGATTCTCTTGCCTCGGCCTCCCAAGTAGCTGGGACTACAGGTGCCCGCCACAACACCCGGCTATTTTTGTTGCAGTTATCTCTGCTGTTTCACATGGCCGGGGCTGGGTTCCAACCTGACACCCTCGGTATATGGGCCTGGCGCCCTATCCACTGAGCCACAGGTGCCGCCCAAATATGGTATATTTTTCCACTAGGATTTTTTAGTTTTCAGCATACAAGTCCTATACATATTTTGTTAGATCTGTACATAAGTATTTTATATTATTTTGAATGATTATAAATAGCATTTATTTTTTAATTTTGGTATCTGTTAGGAACTGAACTGTGACTTCTCTTCTCAAATTTACACATTGAGTTCTTATCCCCCAGTATGATATTTTTCAGAAATGGTGCCTTTGGGGAGTGATTAGGTTTAGATGAGGTAATGAGGGAAAGGCCTTCATGATGGAATTAGTGCCCTTGTAAGAGATACCAAGGAGCTTCTACATGTTCTCAGCACCATGTGAGGACTGGGAGAAAGAGAGTGTTTACAAGTCTAGAAGCTGACTTGCAGAAGGAGTTGTGTCCCTTCCTGTTGTATATCCTGGGATTAATTCTTCACTATGGGTTTGGTAGAATTTACTAGTGAACCCCTCTAGCAATGACTTTTCTTTGTGGGAAGGGAAGCAATGACTTTTCTTTCAGATTTTCTATTTCTTCTTGAGTCAGTGTTATTTGTTTGTGTCTAAGAATTTGTCGATTGTCTGTAGGTTGTCTAATTTTTTGGCATGCAATTTTCCACAGTATTCTCTTTATAGTACTTTTTATTTCTATAAAGTTGGTAGTAATAGTCTCTCTTTTATTTTTCATTATAATAATTCCACTCTTTTTTTTCTTGATTGGTATAGATAAAGGTTTGTCAATTTCTTTTTGAAGAAATGACTTTTGGCTTTGTCAGTTTTCTCTAAATTTTATTCTTTATTTCATTTTTCCAGCATAATCATGATTTCTTTTCTTCTAATTTATTTGGGCTCTGTTTTCTTTTTTTTTTCTTTCTAAGTGAAAGATTAGGTTATTGATGATTGAAAGTGGGGTAATGAAGTCCCCACTTCAATCAAATATTGAAGTCCCCACTTCAATAATTCAATTATTGTTGAATTATCTGTTTTTCCTTCATTTCTTGCAGTTTTTGCTTCATGTATTTTAGAGTTTTATTATTTAGTGTGCATATGTTCATAACTATCATACCTTCCTGATAAATTGACTCTATTGTCATTATAAATGTCCTTTTATTGGTCTGTAATAATAATTTTTGTGTTAAAGTCTATTTTGTCTAATATTTTTTTTTTTAATTTTTTTATTAAATCATAACTGTATATAATGATATGATTATGGGGCATCATACACTCACTACATAAACCATTTGACACATTTTTATCACAGTGGTTAACATAGCCTTTCTGGCGTTATCTCAGTTACTGTGCCAAAACATTTACATTCTACATTTACCAAGTTTCGCAAATACCCCTGTAATATGCACCACAGGTGTGATCCCACCGATTCCCCTCCCTCTACCCGCCCACCCCCCTTTCCCACTTCCCCCTATTGTTAAGTTGTAGCTGGGTTATAGCTTTCATGTGAGAGTCCCAAATTAGTTTCATAGTAGGGCTGTGTACATTGGGTATTTTTTCTTCCATTCTTGGGATACTTTACTAAGAAGAATATGTTCCAGCTCCATCCATGTAAACATGAAAGAGGTAAAGTCTCCATCTTTCTTTAAGGCTGCATAGTATTCCATGGTATACATATACCACAATTTATTAATCCATTCGTGGATCGATGGGCACTTGGGCTTTTTCCATGACTTAGCTATTATGAATTGGGCTGCAATAAACATTCTGGTACAAATATCTTTGTTATGTTGTGATTTTTGGTCTTCTGGGTATATGCCCAGCAGAGGAATTACAGGATTGAATGGCAGATCTATTTTTAGATCTCTGAGTGTTCTCCATATATCTTTCCAAAAGGAATGTATTAATTTGCATTCCCACCAGCAGTGCAGAAGTGTTCCCTTTTCTCCGCATCCACGCCAACATCTCTGGTCTTGAGATTTTGTGATATAGGCTAGTCTCATTGGAGTTAGATGATATCTCAAAGTAGTTTTGATTTGCATTTCTCTGATGATTAAAGATGATGAGCATTTTTTCATATGTCTGAAGGCCGTGCGCCTGTCTTCTTCAGAGAAGTTTCTCTTCAAATCCCTTGCCCAGCCTGCGATGGGATCCCTTGTTTTTTTCTTGCTGATGCGTTTGAGTTCTCTGTGGATTCTGGTTATTAAACCTTTGTCAGAGTTATACCCTGCAAATATCTTCTCCCATTCTGAGGGCTGTCTGCTTGCTCTGCTTACTGTGTTCTTAGCTGTGCAGAAGCTTTTTAGTTTGATCAAGTCCCAGTAGTGTATTTTTGAAGCTGCTTCAATTGCCCGGGGGGTTCTCCTCATGAAATGCTCACCCAGACCAATTTCTTCAAGGGTTTTCCCTGCATTCTCCTCTAGTATTTTTATAGTTTCATGTCTTAAGTTTAAATCTTTAATCCAATGAGAGTCTATCTTAGTTAATGGTGAAAGGTGTGGGTCCAATTTCAGTCTTCTGCAGGTTGCCAGCCAGTTCACCCAGCACCATTTGTTAAATAGGGAATCTTTTCCCCACTGAATGTTTTTAATTGGCTTGTCAAAAATCAAATAGCGGTAAGTAGCTGGATTCATCTCTTGGTTCTCTATTCTATTCCAGATATCTCTCTGTTTTTGTGCCAATACCATGCTGTTTTGATCACTATCGATTTGTAGTAAAGTCTGAGGTCTGGTAGTGTGATTCCTCCTGTTTTGTTTTTATTTCTGAGTAATGTCTTGGCTATTCGAGGTTTTTTCTGATTCCATATAAAACGAAGTAATGTTTTTTCAAGATCTTTAAAATATGACAGTGGAGCTTTAATAGGGAGTGCGTTGAAATTATATATTGCTTTGGGTAGTATGGACATTTTGATAATGTTGATTCTTCCTAGCCATGAGCATGGTATGTTTTTCCATTTGTTAACATTTTCAGCTATTTCTTTTCTTAGAGTTTCATAGTTCTCTTTATAGAGATCTTTCATGTCTTTTGTTAGGTAAATTCCCAAATATTTCATCTTCTTTGGCACTACTGTGAATGGGATAGAGTCCTTAACTGCTTTTTCAATTTGACTGTTGTTGGTGTATATAAAGGCTACCGATTTATGAATGTTGATTTTGTAACCTGAGACGCTGCTGTATTCCTTGATCACTTCTAGGAGTTTTGTAGTAGAGTCCCTAGTGTTTTCCAGATACACAATCATATCATCTGCGAAGAGCGAGAGTTTGATCTCTTCTGACCCTATATGGATACCCTTGATCGCCTTTTCTTCCCTAATTGCGGTGGCTAAAACTTCCATTACAATGTTGAAAAGCAATGGAGACAATGGGCAGCCTTGTCTGGTTCCTGATCTGAGTGGAAATTATTCCAATTTAACTCCATTCAATATGATATTGGCTGTGGGTTTGCTGTAGATAGCCTCTATCAGTTTAAGAAAAGTCCCTTCTAGACCAATTTTCTTGAGTGTTCTGATCATGAAGGGATGCTGGATATTATCAAAAGCTTTTTCTGCATCAATTGAGAGAATCATATGGTCTTTGTTTTTTAATTTGTTTATGTGCTGAATTACATTTATAGATTTACGTATATTGAACCAGCCTTGAGACCCTGGGATAAAACCAACTTGGTCATGATGTATAATTTGTTTGATGTGTTGCTGGATTCTGTTTGTTAGGATCTTGTTGAATATTTTTGCATCTATATTCATTAGTGATATTGGTCTATAATTTTCTTTTCTTGTTGGGTCTTTTCCTGGTTTGGGGATCAGGGTGATATTTGCTTCATAGAACGTGTTGGGTAGTCTTCCTTCTTTTTCTACATTTTGGAACAGGTTGAGTAATATAGGTACTAATTCCTCTTTAAAGGTTTGGTAGAATTCTGACGTGAAACCATCTGGTCCCGGGCTTTTCTTTTTAGGGAGGTTTTGTATAGTTGATGCTATTTCTGAACTTGATATGGGTCTGTTCAACATTTCCACTTGATTCTGGTTAAGTCTTGGAAGGTGGCGTGCTTCCAAGTATCGGTCTATTTCCTTCAGATTTTCATATTTCTGAGAATAAAGTTTCTTGTAATATTCATTAAGGATTTTTTGGATTTCTGATGAGTCTGTGGTTATTTCGTCTTTGTTGTTTCTGATTGATGATATTAGAGATTTTACTCTTTTTTTCCTGATTAGGTTGGCCAGAGGTTTATCTATTTTATTGACCTTTTCAAAAAACCAGCTTTTTGATTTATTGATCTGTTGTATTATTCTTTTGTTTTCAATTTCATTTAATTCTGCTCTAATTTTGGTTATTTCTTTTCTTCTACTGGGTTTGGGGTTGGAATGTTCTTCCTTTTCCAGTTGCGTGAGATGTCCCATTAAGTTGTTAACTTCCTCTCTTTCCGTTCTCTTGAGGAAGGCTTGCAGTGCTATAAATTTCCCTCTTAGAACTGCCTTTGCAGTGTCCCAGAGGTTCTGATAGTTTGTGTGTTCATTGTCATTTTGTTCCAAAAAATTGGTGATTTCTTTCTTAATCTCATCTCTGACCCAACTATCATTCAGCATAAGGTTATTTAACTTCCATGTTTTTGTATGGGTATGCAGATTCCTGTTGTTACTCAATTCAAGTTTTATTCCATGATGGTCCGAGAAGATGCATGGAATAATTTCTATTCCTTTAAATTGACTGAGGTTAGACTTGTGACCTAAAATGTGATCAATTTTGGAGTAAGTTCCGTGGGCTGATGAGAAGTATGTGTATTCAGTTTTGTTGGGATGAAATGTTCTGTAGATGTCTGCTAAATCTAAATATTGGATGGTTAGGTTTAAATCTAAGATTTCTTTGCTCAGCTTCTTTCTGGAGGATCGATCCAACACTGCCAAGGGAGTGTTGAAATCTCCAACGATTATGGAGCTGGAGGAAATCAAGTTACTCATGTCTGTTAGAGTTTCTCTTATAAATTGAGGTGCATTCTGGTTGGGTGCATAGATATTAATAATTGAGATCTCGTCATATTGAGTATTACCCTTAACAAATATGAAGTGACCATTCTTGTCCTTCCTTACTTTTGATGGTTTAAAGCCTACTGTATCTGCAAATAAAATTGCAACACCTGCTTTTTTCTGATTACCATTTGCCTGAAATATGGATGACCATCCTTTCACCCTGAGTCTGTATTTGTCTTTTAAGTTGAGATGTGACTCTTGTATGCAACAAATATCTGGCTTAAGTTTTTGTATCCAGTCAGCTAACCTATGCCTCTTTAGAGGACAGTTTAAGCCATTCACATTGATGGAGAGTATTGATAAGTCTGGTGGAATTTTGGGTATCGAGTTTTTCAAAGGTCCAGTGGACATTTTTAATCCTTTCGCCAGTGTGGAAGTTGGAGTTTGATCCGAAGTTTCTGAGTGAGTTTACTTTTGTGGTATAGGATTGGGTTGGTCATTGTGGAGGATAGGTCTGAGAACATCCTGAAGAGCTGGTTTACTTATGGCAAATTTTTTCAACATATGAATGTCATTGAAGTATTTAATTTCTCCATCATAGATGAAACTCAGTTTAGCTGGATACAAGATCCTGGGTTGAAAGTTTTTTTGCTTTAGGAGATTAAAAGTTGATGACCAGCCTCTTCTTGCTTGAAAAGTTTCAGCAGAGAGATCTGCAGTTATTCTAATATTCTTACCTTTGTACGTTATAGTTTTCTTTCGCCGGGCTGCTTTGAGAATCTTCTCTTTCATGTTAACTTTAGTGAAGCTAATTATGATATGTCTGGGAGATGGCTTATTGGGGTTGAATCGTGCTGGGGTTCTGAAGCTGTCTGCTATCTGAATTTCAGATTCTCTAGGCATGTCTGGAAAATTTTCTTTCATAATTTCATGTAGAAGGGCCTCTGCGCCCTTGGCAGCCACTTCATCAGTCTCCGAAATTCCTATAACTCTTATGTTGTTTTTTTTCGAATTATCTGAGAGCTCTCTGAGTGAGTGATCTGTTTTTGCTCTCCATTTCTCTTCCTCTTTGAGAGATTGGGAGCGTTCGAAGACTTTATCTTCAATGTCAGAAATCCTTTCTTCTGCTTGCTCCATTCTGTTACTGAGGGATTCTACTGTATTTTTCATATCTTTGAGGGCTGTAAGTTCTTGTTTCAGTGTGTCTAAGTCTTTGGTGGTTTTGTCTTTAAATTCGTTAAATTCTTGAGACAGTTTGTGAATTTCTCCTCGAATTCCTAATTCCATTTTATTAATCTTGTCTGCAAACCAAATTCTGAATTCGACTTCTGACATCTCAGCCAGTTGTTTATGAATGGGATCTTCAATCACATCTGCCGTATCTTTTCTTGGGGGGGTTGATCTATTCTGGTTATTCATGTTACCAGAGTTTTTCCACTGATTCCGCCCCATGGTTTACTCCCTTTGGTTTTTCCCCTGGGGTTTTATCGAGGGCCCGTACAGTGTTGTGGCCTGAGAAACTGTTGCCCTGTCTGGTGTGGTGGAGCAAAGTGGATCTGTCTTGTTTTCAGCTGGTTTCTTTTCGATCCTATTGCAACTTCTACTCTGGCTTGAAGTCTCAGCTGTGTGGAAAAATCAGCAATTAAGTCACCCCGCCTGCCCACCTCTGTCCCCAGTTGGAAAAGGAGAATCAAACCTTCCTACAATCGCACACCCAGGGCACCACCTGAAAAGTCCTCAGTCTATTAGCCCAGTTCAAAAGGTCCGAATCAACTGTCTCAATCGGCACTTGTCTGGGGTGGAAGGGTTCAAGAGGTCTCTGGGAACTGGATCACAGGGGCCTGGTGACTCCTCTGAGACAGCTCACCCCAGTGCAGCGTGGAGTCAGGAGGAGCCACCCAGCAAACAGAGCAGTCTGGGAAGGTTGACGTCTCCTTCCCCACTTTGCCCCTCCGTCGGACCCAGTCACTGGTATCTCTGCAGATGGCTAACCCAGTTGCCTGCAGTGAACAGACACTCCAGGGGTTTGCACCTGCCTGAATCGCAAGGAAGTCTGCCAGGCCCCCGCTGACTGCCGCTATCTAGCAGGAGGAGATGGGGCCTGACATCTTTGAGTGTTTGATGCAGGTGATGGGAAGGAGGTGTTCACTCAGGCTTAGCCCCGTCCCTGATGGATGCTGCTAACAGAACAGAACAGAACAGACAACTTTGTGAGGTTCTGTCTCTGTTCCTGTCGTCGCCTACAGGAGACGGGCTGTTTTGAGTTCAAACGTCTTTGCTGCTGGAGAATTGCGTCTGAACACCTCTCTGGGTCGGCCCTGCCCTGGAGGCTTCCTGGTTTGTGAGCCGTGTCACCGGTGGCCTCCTCTGGTTGCCCGGGAGACAGGGGGTGTGGCCTCAGAATATCCAGAAGTGAGCGTTCTGCCGTTAAAGAAAAAACGGCTGTTGATCTACCTCCAGGGAACTGCTGCTCTGGTGTGGGCACTCAGGCGACCCTTTTCTCCTCTGTCCCGCACCCCAGAGTCAGCACTGAGCGGCCGCAGTTTGTGCTGGGTCCACACCCCTTAAGAGATCCCCCAAGAATCAGAACTCTTGGGGGATGGGCCCCCAGACCCCGATTGGGAGTGGGGCGGGGGGAAGCTAGAGTTTCATTCAGTTTTACGCAACACTATGGTCCGGGGAGGGCTCTTGCACTGCACCGCAGGGAAGTGCTGCCAAGGCTTGATTTCCCCTCAGCAGAGTGCCCTCTCCTCGCTCACGTGTCCCGGAGTCAGCGCTGACCTGACGCAGCTCAGGCACTGTGCACTCCCCTCGAGAAATCACCCAAGGAGCCGAACTCCTGGGGGATAGGCCCTCAGACCCCGAGTGAGAGTAGGGGTTCTCAGCTCTCAGCGGGGAGGCCAGAATCTTATTCAGTCTTGGGCCCCGTATGCCCGGGGAGGGTTGGTGCACTGCACCGCAGGGAAGTGCCGCGAGGCGTGACTCCCCCTCAGCCCGGTGCCCTCTCCTCACTCGGCACGCCTCAGAGTCAATGCTGACCAGTCGCAACTCGGGGACTGTCCACTCCCCTTGAGAAATCACCCAAGGATCCGAAGTCCTGGGGGACAGGCCTCCAGACCTCAGTGGGCGGGAGGGGAGCGCCGGGGATTCAGGGTTGCCGGCAAAGGATTCCCAAAGTTTTATTTAGCCCTATGTCCGGCAGGAGAACGCCACGGCACCCCAGTAGGGGAGGTAGGTCCAGTTTTTAGAAGGTCTCTCGCGTGGAGTGTAGTGGGAGGGCCTTTAATTTCTGCCCGCTTGTTCAATTTTGGGGCTCTAGAGCCGGTCTCATGGGGGAGGGGGACTCCCGTCCGCTTGGTGGTGGATTTTGTACCTTTTGTTTGCGTCCTTGTGATCACAACTTGCCTCAGCGGTGTTGATGTGCGTTCTTCAGCCTTCTCTCTTGGTGAGGCTCAAGTCCACCAGGATACTTACTAAATTCCTATCCCTTAACTCTCCTTCTGGACGGGAGCCTTTGTTGAAAGCTGGCTTCAGTCCGCCATCTTGTCTCCCCTCCCTTGTCTAATATTACTATAGATAATCTACTTCTTTTTTGGTTACTGATTGTGTGGTATAGCTTTTCTATCTGCTTACTTTATTTGTGTTTGAATCTTAAGACTATCTTTTGTATATAACATGTTGTTGGATCTAGTTTTAAAAATACATTCTCCCAGTCTCTTTTTTTAACTTGGAATTTTAATCCATTTATATTTAGTGTAATAACTATTAAAATTTACTCCTGAATTTCCATCTTCATTTCTATTCTAATGTGTCTTTTCTATTTTCATTTTTTATTACTCTCTTATTTTGTGTTAAAAAATATCTTCTCATGGAGAGAAGGAACACTTCTATACTGCTGGTGGGATTGCAAACTAATATAGCCCTTTTGAAGAGAAGTATGGAGAATCCTCAAAGATATAAAAGTAGACCTTCCATTTGACCCTGCAATCTCATTACTAGGTATCTACCCAGAAGAACAAAAATCATTTTACCACAAAGACATTTGCACTCAAATGTTTATTGCAGCTCAATGCATAATTGCTAAGTTGTGGAAGCAACCTAAGTGCCCATAATATTAACCCATGGATGGATCAACAAACTGTGGTATATATATACCATGGAATATTAGTCAGCCATTAGCTGAATAAAGACAGAGACTTTACATCTTTTACATTTACCTGAATGGAGTTGAAATGCATTCTTCTTAGTAAAATATTGCAAGAATGGAAAAATAAATATCTGATATACTCCATACTAATATGAAATCAATATATAAACAAATATATGCTCATAGGAATAATAAAACATCAATAAGTCCAGTTCAGTGGTAGAGGGAAGCAGGAAGTGGGGGAGGAGATTTGGCAGGAGGGAGGGCATGAAATGAAATCTCACCTAATGTGCACATCATGAGAGTGTATCAGATGCCTCCTGGGTGAGAGACGCTTTTATAAATGGAACTTTACCCCGGAAGTGAGAACAATGTAACCTAAAAATCGTAGCCTCATACTAACTTGAAAAAATGAAAAAAAAAACAAAACAAAAAAACCTCAAAACAAAAAAAATCTTCTCATACAACATTTTAGTTTCTTTGTTATTTATTGCACTATTTTAAAGTTATTATTTTAGTGCTTGTTCTGCAGGTGATAATTAACATTTTAACTTGTCACTATGGAGTTTGGATTAATACTAATGTAATATTATATAAAACCTTGCTCCTGGTCCAATGAAGTTAACATCTCTTCACCTACCCCCTTTATGATATAATTACCTTAAACATTGTCCATATATATATATTTAAAAATATATTAGATATTTTTTTCTTAAATCTTATACAGATTTAATTTGGAAAACTCAAGAAGAAATCTAAAATTTAGTGTGTTTCCTCATATTTTTTGCTGTTATTATGTATTTTTCCTTTCCACATATTCCAAGATTTCATTTTTATTCTTTTATTATTTTTAAAAAAACTTCTCTAATTTCCCCAAATTTTCTTAGTTTTCCTTCATTTGAGAATGTCTTAATTACTGTTTTCATTCTTGCTGGATAAATAATTCTGGACTAGAAATTTTTTTCTTCAGTACTTAAAAAATGTTGTGCCAGGCTGGGTGTGGTGGCTCATGCCTATAATCCCAGCACTTGGGAGGCCAAGATGGGTGGATTGCCCTGAGCTCATGGGTTTTAGACCAACTTGAGTAAGAGTGAAAAAAAAATAGCCAGGTGTTGTGGCAGGCGCCTATAGTCCCAGCCACTTGGGAGGCTGAGGCAAAAGAATCCCTTGAGTACAAGAGTTTGAGGTTGCTATGAGCTGTGACAGCACAGCACTCTACTGAGGGTGACAATATAAAACTCTGTCTCAAAAAAAAAAAAAAAGGTTGTGCTGGTACTTTCTTGTCTTCATCATTTCTGATGAGAAATACTTTATCATTTGAATTGTTTTCAAACATTTTTCATTTTCAGAAATTTGACTATCATGTATCTTGGCTTGGATATCTTTGGACTGATTCTGTTTGGGATTATCTTGGCTTCTCAAAAGAGTAAGATTGTGTCTTTTAACAAATTTGGGGAAAATTTGGCCATTATTATTTTAAATACTTATTCAGCACCATTTTCTCATCCCTTTCTGGGAATCTGATGACACAAATGTTAGATATTTTGTATAGTCTTACAAATCTCCAAATCTCTTTTCATTTTTATTTCTCAAATTTTTTTTCTTACAGTTTAGATTGGATAACTTTTACTGCTAGAGCTCAAATTCACTGATTCTTTTTTTTGCCTTCTCCATTCTGACATTCAGTGGATTGAGTTTTTAAATTTCCTTTATTGTGGTTTTCAGTTCTCAACTTCCCATTTGGTTTTTATCTTCTATTTTCTTGCTAGCACTTTTTCCTCTGTTGAGACTTTCTGATTTTGATTTGTTTTAAGCATATTTATTATTGCTCTTTGAAGTAGTTTGACAATGAGAGTTTAAAAATCATTTTTTTCTAAATTTTTTTTAATTGTTAAATCATAGCTGTGTACATTAGTGCAATCAAGGAGTACAATGTGCTGGTTTCATATACAATCTGACATATTCTCATCAAACTGTTCAATGTAGCCTTTGTGGCATTTTCTTAGTTATTGTATATAGACATTTGTATTCTGCCTTTAGTAGGTTTTGTCTGTACCCATCCTAAGATGCACCGTAAGTGTGGCCCCACCCATTACCCTCCTTCCACCCTAACCTCCCCCCTCCCTTCCCCTTCCTTGGCCCTTTCCTCATAGTCTTGTGCTATAGTTGGGTTATAGCCTTCATGTGAAAGCTATAATTTAGCTTCACAGTAGGGCTGAGTACATTGGATACTTTTTCTTCCATTCCTGAGATACTTTGCTAAGAAGAATATGTTCCAGCTCCATCCATGTAAACATGAAAGAGGTAAAGTCTTCATCTTTCTTTAAGGCTGCATAATATTCCATGGTATACATGTACCACAATTTGCTAGTCCATTCATAGGTCGATGGGCACTTGGGCTTCTTCCATGACTTAGCAATTATGAATTGGGCCGCAATAAACATTCTGGTACAGATGTCTTTGTTATATTGTGATATTTGGTCTTCTGGGTATAAACCTAGTAAAGGAATTATAGGATCGAATGGCAGAGTCTCACTTTGTCACCCTGGGTAGAGTGTCATGGTGTCATAGTTCACAGCAACCTCAAACTCTTGGGCTCAAGCGATCCTCTTGCCTCAGCCTCCTGAGTAGCTGGGACTACAGGTGCTCGCCACTGTGCCTGGCTAATTTTTTTATTTTTAGTAGAAACAGGGTCTCACTCTTGCTCAGGCTGGTCTTGAATTCATGAACTCAAGCAATCCATCTGTTTCAGCCTCCCAGAGTGTTTGGATTACAGGTGTGAGCCACTGCACTTGGCCTAAGAGCTTTAAATCTTTGTTGAATAATTCTAGCATTGCTATTATCTTAGTGTTGATATCTAGTCAACTGTCTTGTTTACATTCAAGTTGACATTACTTGTTTCTTGATATGACAAGAGATTTTCGGTTAAAACCTAGCTACTTCAGATATTGCAATATGAGACCCTAGATTCTATTTAAACCCATTTTTCCTATCTGCTGTCATATGGAGGTAGAAATCCAGGTTTTTTACTAGGTCTGTATAGACACTTAAGGTGGGGAGATGCTCCCTGTTATTGCTGAATGGAACTGGGGATTCTGGCTCCTCACATGCCTCCACAGACACCATTGTGGGGGGTCCTCGTTACTGTGGGTGGTGACTGTCCACTAGGTCTCCTCTGATACCACTCAGTGAGGGGAGGGATAGTGCCTCATTACAGCCAGGAAGAATGGAAGTGAATGTCTTCCATAGTTTCACTGTCAACACTGCTGCCCAGCAGGAATAAAGATCTCTGTTTCCTATTCAACCTCTTCTGACGCAGCACTGGTGGGGTCAGTGGGTAAGACTTTGTACATGGTCACAGCACTGCAAGGAGGGAAGTAAAGTCTTTCTACGCCACCTTTGCTGGATGGGTGATATGGAAGCATGGTTTTGTCTGTCCTGTTCATTTGCCCAGAGAAACCAGGTTTTTCCTTAAGGCTTTCTTTTTTTGCCTGTACCTGTTCTGAGTTACTGGCTTTCTGTATCTAAAACTGCGACCTGTGAGGTAAAGAGAAAAACTTGGTGCTGTTTCTTAAGCTCCAAGCTTTCTAACTAGTCTATCTTTTTTTCTCTACCCTTTAATGTCTTATGTATTTTAAAAATATGACGTACAGGGATTTTAGTTGCATTTAGTAGGAAGAATAGGGAAAAGTACTTCTTAATCTTCCAAAAAGCCAAAGTCCTCAGTACCACATAACCTGAGTCCACATAATCGAAAATGTCCAAGCTTTGCAGTGGTTACCAGGAGTGGTCCTTGAAATCAAGTTCTCAGAATGAGATCTGGCCATTAGATAGCCCAGTCAAAAGGGACTAGAAGCCAGAATACTATTAATAGGTGGAGTGGTGATAACCTCTAGTATACATTGTCATAAAAATTTCTAAGGCTCAGGGTGGTGCCTGTGGCTCAAAGGGGTAGGGCGCTGGCCCCATATGCTGGAGGTGGTGGGTTCAAACCCGCCCCAGCCAAAAACCACAAAAAAGAAAAAAAATTTTTTTCTAAGGCTCGTGTATTGGGATGAGGTGAAGTTAGAAGTTGAGTCTTTGGGTTGTGAATAATGACAGTGTTTGATTTATATGTGTGCAATGATAGCTATAATATAAAAATGTGGTATTGGCTGGCATTTATAATGGCATTTAAAGCCTTGCAAAAAGAAAATAATATACACGTGGCGTCTGACTGCCTGTCCAGATGAAGTTGTATCCCCTCAATATGTATCTCCTGTGCAGGAAGGCATAGTTCTTTCCATGAGAGATAATGACCCTATTGCCAAGTGAATTACAGGATCTAGCTATTATATACAGGTAGGAAGTTGAGGAATAATTGTGGCAGTGTCCCAAACAACATTTTAGAAGATCCTGGAAGCTTGGATATGGCAGTGGTATACAGTATGATATTGGAGTTTTCTTGGAATAGTATTAAAGAAGGACTCAGGAGGCTCACAGATTTATAGACATTAGAATAGATTTGCTATAGAACAATGAGAATCTATCTTCAGCTTCCTCAAAATGCAAGGAGGAAGTTCTTTATGAGACAAGAAGGAGGAGGGAGGGAGGATGGGCAGAGGGAGGGTGATTGGTGGGATCACACCTATGGTGCATCTTACAAGGGTACATGTGAAACTTACTAAATGTAGAATATAAATGTCTTAACACAATAACTAAGAAAATACCAGGAAGGCTATGTTAACCAGTGTGATGACAATATGTCAAATTGTATATAAAACCAGCACATGGTGCCCCATGATGCATTAATGTACACAGCTATGATTTAATAATGAAAAGAAAGACAAGAAGGAATACAAGGGGGAGAGGGCCATTGAAATTTTCTAGAAGATAGGTATAGGATAGACTCCAAAGCCAGTGTTTAGGTCAAGAGTGTTGCAATGATACCCTGTTTTTTAACTTCAGTGAGTATTATGGGATTCTGGAGTGATATGGCAAAAGCTAGATTTCTTTTTATTTCAAATTAATATGAGGGTACAAATGTTTAAGTTACATTGTTTTCATTTTAAGGTAAAGTTCAAGTTCTAGTTGAGCCCTTCATCCAGGGAGCATGCTGAAGACCTTCACATTGTGCATGTTATAGAAGCCAGATTTTAAATGTCAAAAGAGATGTGGACATAATTACCATGGTGCACAGAAAGGTGAAGTATTGATCAGTATGGTTTAACTCGATGGCTAACAGACTATCACACATCTATCTAGAGATAAAATACATAGGCAAGGGCTTAGAGGATTGATTGATTTATATGATGATGATAGGCTGGGGCCCTCTGACTAGGGCAGGCATGAGGGCACTGGGAGCATTTTGCAGTGTGAGCTTTCCTAGGGTCTATATTATACAAACAACACACCAGCAGTAAAATACAGATTCCTACAGGCTGTAGACGCTGGCTTCTCTTGGCTCTTGACCCAAGACAGGACTCTGGGCTTATTATGACTAGACCCCCACAGGAGGCTCATAGAAGTTTTAGAAGAGTGGGTTATGGCATAGTTCCAGGGTGAGGGTACAACTACAACTTGGACATTGCCTAATAAAGTCAAGCAATGTGACCTAATTGTCTGTAGCCTCATATTAATCTGAAATTTTTTTTTCCTCTTAAAGATTATTTTATTAAATCATAACTGTGTACATTAATGCATTTATGAGGTACAACATTGTGTTTTAAAGCTCCTTGTCATCCTTGATAAAATAAATAGATTTCAGTTTGGCCAGAATGACCTCAATTCCTCCTGGATGCTGAGGGAGCCCCATGGTTGGAATTCTCATGTGAGCCAGGGCTGGGGCTCCGGGGGGCTGGGTCATCTCTTCCTGGTGCTGTGACAAGAGTCTCTTGGCCAGGGCCTATTCTGGCCTAGGTGACTGGAGTCCCTTTTCTCCACAGACCTGCCTGTGAGCCTCCAACGCTTCCATGCCTCCTCGCCTAGGTGACCTCTAATTTATAAGTAGCCTCTGAAAAGACTTGGGGGCTGCTGAGCATATAGAGGTCACCCAGAATGTAGAGAAAGGATTCCCTATTTTTTTTTGATTCCTGTAGGAATGTGGTGGACCTGTGGTCTTGGGAATGCACTGAGACTCCTGGCACTTTATAAGGCCTGGGTGATTCGATTCCTGCCTTCCTATGACCCTTCCATGTGTTGTCCAATGCCCAAAGAGGAGATGCCATCAGGCCTTTGGGACATAATGCACATTCTCATTCTCATTCTATAGAATGAAGCAGATCAAGACCCTGTTGGCTTCTCTCACCTTTTTGCTGTACCACGATGTTGGCAGAGGAGCTGCAGGTCATACTCCAAACAAGGAGGAAAGTCAAAGTTAAGTGGATTCCAGAAGGCAGCGTGCTAATAGGACATCCGCCAACTTTGATGTCTGGGCTGCGGGCTGGAAGCATGCACGGAGGGGCAGATTTTCACTCCTGGGGGCTGTAGATCCCACAGTGAAGTCCACATATTTTTCACAAGAGGTGCAATTTACCAATAATCAGATAGTTCATTTGAGTGATTCCAGGAAAGAGAAGAAGATGAATTGAAGGAGATATTGAAGATGACATTCATGAATGGAACAAAGAACAGTTACTCAGATCATCTCTAAGGCATCTTATCACACCAGGTTCTGTGACTGTATGACTTTTATCTGAAATGACATGAGCTGAAGTAGGTGATTCACACTTTGGGGTGTCTCAAGTTCAACTCTCTCCGAAGAACACTGGGGATGAATAATGAAAAATCTGTGCTATTAAACACCCCCTGGTGTTACCAGTCCCCTCTGCTCCCAGGAAGCAAGATAAATATAGTTCATGGACTCCCATAATTAGAGACAATTAGTTGTTCCATGAGCCCATTCAGTGATGTTCATTGTGGAGGGAAATCACTTAAGAACTTTTTGTTAAATATGGAGACTCTTTCTCATCCCTAGAGCTACTGGGTAGAAATTGGATGGAAGTCTCTCGGGCTGGGGCCAAAGATAAAATTTTGTAAATACCTACAGGCGATCCCATGCTCTGAGATTGGGAACCACCTTTGTTGTCTGAGTCCTGCTGAAATGTCACACTGTTATGACCCCACAGGGCTGCAGCCACAATTCTCTGCAGATGATCCTACATCTGTGCCTCTGGCAGCCACTCACCTCAAATGCTGTGGAGCTGGTAAAAGTGAAGGCCAAGGGTTGGTACCTAAACAGGATTCAGTGGCCCATGAGATAGTCAAAGGCTAATGTGTCCCTGTGTATCAGAGACAAAGGGGAGTCGGGGCAGTGGATGGAACAGGAATAGGAGAGTCCAGGTTTAGCTACACTTCAGGTCTCTGCTTTGTTTAACTACGTCTAGGAAAAATGCATGCCCTGACTCAGAGCAGGTTTGCACCAACTCAAAGCAGGCTTGCACTGAACTGGAATCTACACATTGATATATATGATGCCGTGTTATTATTTTTTTTTATTGATGGACAAGAAAGGTCACTCTTTCAAATGAGAAACTCTGTCCTGTTTTCAGAGATTGTGTGTCAAGATGGGCTGTGCTCTCTCTGCACAGTTTGGAGATAGCTGGACACAAATGTTTTATTTTTGGCTTAAAATCCCATTGAGCAGAAAACCACTTTTCACTCATGCCCAGTGAAAGTGGAGAGAGCTATAAGAGTTAATTAAAGAAGTTGAGAAAAACAGCCTGGCACATCAACTCTGAAAAGTTGTAAGCCCACAGTTAAAGGCTTCATTGAAAAGATCAGGGAAAACATCATTTGCAAAGGCCACGTGGGAGTCAAGTTATCCAAATATAAGTTCTAGATATGTTCTGAGAGGCTTCCGACTTTAAGGATGGATTGTGTGAATTCCACACTTTGCTCAAATAAGGAAACTTGGTTCTGATTTTAACAGTTATGAGATGAGGGATTATCTTACGAACCTAGGATTTTGTATTTCTTTCCAGTTTGTGACATCTCATTCTTCTTCAAATGTCTGTAGAAAATGGATGCAATTCCATGTTTAATAACATTCATTGTAGAAAAGCTGTGCTTCACACTGCTATGTTCTGTTTCCACACTCTGCAAGATGGCCTTAGTGATCACATTCTGAAACTGTTCCTGTTCACGTGGTGTTGGGAGTGGGCTATGGCTGGCAGGGCCCCCACAGCCTAGGAAATGCTCAGAGAGTGACCCCTCCAACCACTTCTCCTCCTTTAACAACATTCTTTCCACCTGCCAGAAGTCACGTAGCCCATGCATACTTTCCTCTTTATCAGCAAGCACAGTGTTTCCTCTTTAAGGTTGATCTCTATCCCATGTGTTAAAATTTACCCAACCTTGTTAAGATACTATATAAATAAAGCTGTTTCCACGGTTCAGAGGCTGGTCATAGCCATCAGCTGCATTATTTTCCTGACTCTATCCTATCTCTCGACTCCAAGTGTTTCTTGGCTTTATTTCTTCATTTCCCATCATTTCTGCTCAGGTCAACTCTTCCTCTTCATGATGGATTGTGAGAACCTGGTGGTTTCCATACAGCCGTAGGCTTGTCAGCTGTGAATATATGTCCGTGGCTCATGGCCATTCTGTTCTCTGCAGCCTCCTCAGCCAGAGGGCAGAGCGACAATGACAGTGGCTGAGAACTGCCACTTGGAGATTTTTGCTACAGTATTTGATGACTGCCAGGGCTGGAGGCTGGCTTGGGAGGATCCAGAGTGTTGATGGTAAGCTCTTTGGTGGCGACTGAGCCAGTGATCCTGCTCATCTCTGGACACACTCGGATAGGTGCCTACAGAGCTGACAAGATCTGCCTCTCAATTCCTGGTGGTGAGGCCAGAACCTCAGGTCCCTATCCCCATCAACTGCAGAGGGTGAGTCAGGACAGGAATAGATCTGGACGGAACAGCCAAACTAGCCTGGAAGGGGACCTCATTAGCTGGTGCTTCTAGAATACCTTGGACTCTGTCAACAGCAGGTGCTCGCAACTGGCCTCAGAGAGACAGCATGGATTCCTCCTCCAGTGAAGTGGAGGCAGAATCTGGCTTTCATCTTATGCGGATGGACCTGTAGCTCCTCCAAATGCCAGGTGAGAAGTGGGCAGGGATCGACTGTCTGCTCTTGGAGCTCATTTCTTGGCAACACGTAGCCATGACTCTGTGGGGCATCCAGGGGCTTTTAGGCTGCATTTCAGGTTGAGATAATAGGAAGCAGAGGGCCCCAGAGCTGGCTCTCCCAAATCCCACTTGGGCATGATGCTCTGTAGGCAATGATCCAGGTGATTTGGGTAGGAAAATATTCCAGGGCTATGAGTAGTAATGAGAGAGTTTTAGGAATGAAAGTTGAGCAGCGTAACACACAAGTGCTGGGCTGCAGGACATGGCTGACCTGCAGGCCCTGTGGGTACAGGAGTACTGTCTAATGCTGCATCACGAGAATGTCCAGGCCATTCTTCTTGTTTTGTAAAAGATGATATAGTCCGAATGTTTCTGTCCACCAAAATCGTACGTTGAAACCCTAACGTGCAGCGGGATCACTTAACCCTTGGAGTTTGATGTTGCTGTGAGCTAGGCTGAGGCCATGGCACCCTAGGCTTGGCAACAGTGAGACTGTGCCCCCCAAAAATTAAAAGGATAAATTTTATTTAATTTTAATTATTTTAAATTTAAATAAGCAGTGCCCACCATATTGCACAGTGCAGCTCCTGTCTCTTCCTGGGGACTCCAGAGCACTTGGCCAGAGCCTCGGGTCTGGCTTCTCACCCTGGCTCATTCCAGTTGCCCATTTGCGAGACCTTGGAAAGTTGCTTGACCTTTTAGTGCCAGGGGAAGGGGGTCGTAATGGTCCTGCCAGCTCTGATAAATAAATGTGGAAGTCAGAACACACCCATGTAACCCAGAACATAGCTCAATAACAGAATGTGACTGGGATCTTAACAGCTCCTCTCTTACTCACATTACAGCTTTTACCCAAGGATAAGCCTTCCTTGACTCCCAAAAGACACTGCCCATTTTTCCTGTGTTTGAACTTAAAGTAAGTAGATCATTCAGTATGTGCCCTTGTGCATCTGGCTTGTTTTGTTCAATATTATGTTTGTGAGGTTCATCTAAATTGGTACGTGTAGCTGTGGCTTGTTTATTCTCATTGGGGTCTAGCATTCCATTCTGTGAATAGATCGTTTTTTATTCATTTTGTGTTGATGGGCATTTGAGAAGTCTCAAGTTGGGCTGTATCAGAGATGATCTTTCCATAAACCTTTTATTATCTGTCTTTGAAGAACATACGTTAGATGTATACCTAGGAGAGGAATTGCCCTCAGGACAAGAAGATCTTGAGAAGGCAGGCTTTAGAGAAAGGAAGGTAATGGTGAGGAAATAATATACCTGTCTTAGAAATTCCCCCCTGTTGCAAGTGTGGAAAGGATGTAATGTAGTTGTTCTACTTTGGGAGGCCAAATCATTTTACAAAGTGGTTGTAATAATTTATGCATTCATCGATAGCACATGAAGGTCTGGCTTTTCTTCTTTACAACATTTAGTGTTTTTCATAATTTGGATTTTAGTCACTCAGGAGCATGTAAAGATTTAATATGTTGTACTTTTAATTTCATGACCTTATACATTCATGATTTTTTAGTCAGCGTTTTCTAGAGACAGAACCACAACACCATGTGAATCGTATCTGTGCACATGTGTACATATGTATATATTTATGAGGACAGGAAGAGAAATGTTTAAAAATTTGGCTCCTTTGTGGAGGCTGGCAAGTCTGAAATCTGTAAGACAGGTTGACAGGCTGGAGACTCATGGAAGAAAGAATTGATGTTGCAGGTCAAGTTCAAAGGCTGTCTGCTGGCAAAATTCCCTCTTCTACAGAGAACCTTAGTCTTTTCTCTTAAGGCCTTCAATTGATTGGATGAGGCCCATGGCATTATTAAGGGTTATCTGCTTTAATCAAAGTCTACTGACTTAAATATTGATCTCATCTAGAATAGCTCTTCACAACAACCTCTGGACTAGTGTTTGACCAAATATTTGAGTACCGTGACCTAAGTTGACACATAAAATTATCACAATAACTAACGCAATTGAGCATCCTTTGTTGTGTTAGTGGCCATATCCATCACTTATCTTCTTGGTTATGTGTGTGGAAGTCTTTGGTTTCATTTTTAGTTGACCAGTAGTTTTCTGTTTGATTTTTAAGAATTCATGGGGTATGATGACATATGTCCCTCCTTATTTAGGTCTTTTGAATTCTTCCCAATGATTGTTCTATAGTCTTTGGTGTGGAGCATTTGTTCATTATTAATCCAAAGGATCTGTAATTTTCTGGCAAAATTATAAGTGACATTCTTAAAAATTTCTTTTGTTTGTATATGGATATTTTGAGTACATAGAAATACAACTGATTTTTATGCATTGACCTAGTATCTAGTGAATTTGCTAAATCAATTTATTAATTATAATAATATGTGGATTCCCTTAAAGGTTCTTCATACACAATCAAGAAGTCTGCAAACAAGCTGTTTTATATTCTACCATTTTAAACTTTGTCTTGTCTATTTACTCATTTCCTAATTGCACTGGCTAAGAATGTCAATACACTATTGACCCCAAAAAGATAATAGTGGACATGCTTTTCTTATCCATAATCTCAGAGGAATTGCTTTCAGTGATTTACAAATGAGTAATGATGTTTGCTGTAAGTAGTTATACACGATGTATGTCTCATTAAGGATATTACCTTCTATTTCTGTATCACTAAGTGTTGTTTTCTAATCAATTTATTGTTTGGGAGCTCCAATTTTTTGCTTACAAGAGAGATTTGTCTGTAAGTTTATTTTGCATGCTGTTTTCATTGTCAGGTTTTGCTTTCAGGTATTTAATGGTCACATAAATATAATTTGAAAATGATTTGTCTTTATTTTCAGAAAGAGTCTGTAAGATTGACATTACTTATTTCCCACAACTTTGTAAAAATTGATCATCAGGACTAAGGGTGTTTTTGTGGAATTCTTTGTAATTATTGATTTAAGTTTTTAATTTGCATTGTGCCAGATTTTCTATTTTCCCTTCTGTCATTTAATAGAATATTTTCTTACGGAATTTTCAAAATTTCATGCAAATTTTCATTTCATGATATAAATTTTTTCATAGTATCTTCTCATTTTCTTTATGATGCTGGTAAGATTTGGATGTCTCCTTTCTCATTTATAATATTAAAATTTATTTGCTTTTTTAACATTTGTTTAACATGTAAAATTTTTACTCTTATTTCTTTTCTTTATATTTACTTTTTTAGGTTTGATTTATTCTTTCTATTTCCTGCAGATGGGGAGATTAAATAATTGACTTCAGACTTTCTTTTAAATACATGCAGTTATGATAATCTCTAAACATTGATGTATATATTTCTCATCAATTTGACATGTTATATCTATATTTCCATTCAGGTTAAAATATTTTATAAATCCTGTTTTGATATTTTTCTTTGACCTATGTGCCCTTTAGAGATATATTTTTTAATTTCTATGGTAAGGGTTTTTCTAGTTATCTTTTTGAGTGCTATCTTGTAGTATCTGACTGACTCTAATAAAAGTATACTAAAACATCTAAGAAAAATATAAATACAAACATAAAAATCCTCAAGAAAATACTAGCAAACTAAATCCTGTAATAACATAAAACAGAATTATACACTACAACCAAGAGAGATTTATACCAGGAATGCAAAATTGATTTAACACCCCCAAATCAAGCAATATAATGCATTATGTCAGTAGAACACAAAAACAGAAATCAGTCATCTCAATAGATTTTCAAAAATCATATGAAAAAAGTAAATCTTTCATCATTTTATTTTTTCAAATTAAATAGGAATAAAAGGGAAATTAGAAATAAAAGGTAATTTCCCCAACCTGATCGAAGGCATATACAAAAAAAAAAACAAACCCACAACTTAACATCATACTTAATGGTGAAAGATCAAACAGTTAGAGGTAATAATTAAAATATACATTTTTTTTTAACTGAGGTAATAAAAACATTCTAAAATTGATTGTGGTTAAGGTTGCACATTTCTGAGTGTACTAAATAAAAACATTTATTTGTACATTTTAAATGTGAATGTGTGATGTGTGAACACTGTCAAAGAAAAAATATTTTTTCTCTTATAATTGTGTTTCAGATACTTTGTTTTTCTTTTCTTGCGTTGTGTGTGTGCACATGTGTGTATTCCCATAGTATATCCGTCATTGTTTTTTTAATTTCCAATATATGTTTGTCCTTATAGTTGAAGTGTGTCTCTTATAAATATCATATAGTTGGATATTGTTTTTCTTTACCTTGTCTAACACTGTGTGTCTGTTACATTATTTCAGTTACCACTCATATAATTACTAATACATTATATTTGGGCTTAATTCTACCATCTTAAGTTTTTCATTCGTCTCAACAATTTTTATTTCCCTTATTGCTCCTTTTTTGGACTAAGATCATTATTTCAATTTGGTTTTCCTATTAAAATTTTAGTTATTTTTGCACAATTTTTAGTGACCACCTTTACATATGCTAAGAAAACTTAAGTGCCTTAATCTTTATGGACAATCCAAGAATTCAAAATCATTTTCACTACATTTATCATCTTGTTTCCTGTGTTCACAATTTTTTTTTTCTCATTCTCACATAAATTGGATTTAATTTTGACCAAAGTACATTACTTAAACATTAATTTGTAATCCACCTTGTTAATATGTTGTTTGGGATGTTGCATCCTCACTTATAAGTGACATATGTTTGTAATTTCCCCTTTATAATAATATATTCTCTCTAATTTTATTATCAGGTATACCCAAATCAAGCAGAATTATTATTAGTTTTTTTTTATTGTTGGGGATTCATTGAGGGTACAATAAGCCAGGTTACACTGATTGCAATTGTCAGGCAAAGTCCCTCTTGCAATCATGTCTTGCCCCCATAAAGTGTGACACACACCAAGGCCCCACCCACCTCCCTCCTTCTCTCTTTCTGTTTCCCCCGCCATAACCATAATTGTCATTAATTGTCCTCATATCAAAATTGAGTACATAGGATTCATGCTTCTCCATTCTTGTGATGCTTTACTAAGAATAATGTCTTCCACGTCCATCCAGGTTAATACGAAGGATGTAAAGTCTCCATTTTTTTTAATGGCTGAATAGTATTCCATGGTATACATATACCACAGCTTGTCAATCCATTCCTGCGTTGGTGGGCATTTAGGCTGTTTCCACATTTTGGTGATTGTAAATTGAGCTGCAATAAACAGTCTAGTACAAGTGTCCTTATGATAAAAGGATTTCTTTCCTTCTGGGTAGATGCCCAGGATTGGGATTGCAGGATCAAATGGGAGGTCTAGCTTGAGTGCTTTGAGGTTTCTCCATACTTCCTTCCAGAAAGGTTGTACTAGTTTGCAGTCCCACCAGCAGTGTAAAAGTGTTCCCTTCTCTCCACATCCATGCCAGCATCTGCAGTTTTGAGATTTTGTGAGAGTGGGCCATTCTCACTGGGGTTAGATGATATCTCAGGGTTGTTTTGATTTGCATTTCTCTAATATATAGAGATGATGAACATTTTTTCATGTGTTTGTTAGCCATTCGTCTGTCGTCTTTAGAGAAAGTTCTATTCATGTCTCTTGCCCATTGATATATGGGATTGTTGGCTTTTTTCACGTGGATTAATTTGAGTTCTCTATAGATCCTAGTTATCAAGCTTTTGTCTGATTGAAAATATGCAAATATCCTTTCCCATTGTGTAGGTTGTCTCTTTGCTTTGGTTATTGTCTCCTTAGCTGTACAGAAGCTTTTCAGTTTAATGAAGTCCCATTTGTTTATTTTTGTTGTTGTTGCAATTGCCGTGGCAGTCTTCTTCACGAAGTCTTTCCCCAGGCCAATATCTTCCAGTGTTTTTCCTATGCTTTCTTTGAGGATTTTTATTGTTTCATGCCTTAAATTTAAGTCCTTTATCCATCTTGAATCAATTTTTGTGAGTGGGGAAAGGTGTGGGTCCAGTTTCAGTCTTTTACATGTAGACATCCAGTTCTCCCAACATCATTTATTGAATAGGGAGTCTTTCCCCCAAGGTATGTTCTTGTTTGGTTTATCAAAGATTAGGTGGTTGTAAAATGTTAGTTTCATTTCTTGGTTTTCAATTCGATTCCAAGTGTCTATGTCTCTGTTTTTGTGCCGGTACCATGCTGTCTTGACCACTATGGCTTTGTAGTACAGACTAAAATCTGGTATGCTGATGCCCCCAGCTTTATTTTTATTACTAAGAACTGCCTTAGCTATACGGGGTTTTTTCCGGTTCCATACAAAATGCAGAATCATTTTCTCCAAATCTTGAAAGTATGATGTTGGTATTTTGATAGGAATGGCATTGAATAGGTAGATTGCTTTGGGAAGTATAGACATTTTAACAATGTTGATTCTTCCCATCCATGAGCATGGTATGTTCTTCCATTTGTTAATATCCTCTGCTATTTCCTTTCTGAGGATTTCATAGTTTTCTTTATATAGGTCCTTCACCTCCTTCGTTAGGTATACTCCTAGGTATTTCATTTTCTTTGAAACTATGGTGAAGGGAGTTGTGTCCTTAATTAGCTTCTCATCTTGACTGTTATTGGTGTACACAAAGGCTACTGACTTGTGGACATTGATTTTATATCCTGAAACATTACTGTATTTTTTGATGACTTCTAGGAGTCTTGTGGTTGAGTCTTTGGGGTTCTCTAAGTATAAGATCATGTCGTCAGCAAAGAGGGAGAGTTTGACCTCCTCTGCTCCCATTTGGATTCCCTTTATTTCCTTGTCTTGCCTAATTGTATTGGCTAGAACTTCCAGCACTATGTTGAATAGGAAAGGTGACAGTGGACAACCTTGTCTGGTTCCAGTTCTGAGAGGAAAAGCTTTCAGTTTTACTCCATTCAGTAAAATATTGGCTGTGGGTTTGTCCTAGATAGCTTCAATCAGTTTTAGAAATGTGCCACCTATGCCTATACTCTTCAGTGTTCTAATTAAAAAAGGATGCTGGATTTTATCAAATGCTTCTTCTGCATCTATTGAGAGGATCCTGTGATCTTTATTTTTGCCTCTGTTAATATGGTGGATAACGTTTATAGACTTGCATATGTTAAACCAGCCTTGCATCCCTGGGATGAAGCCTACTTGATCATGATGAATGACGTTTTTGATGATAAGCTGTAATCTATTGGCTAGGATTTTGTTGAGAATTTTTGCGTCTATATTGATGAGTGAGACTGGTCTGAAATTCTCCTTTTTGTTTGGGTCTTTTCCTGGCTTTGGTATCAGGGTGATGTTTGCTTCATAGAATGTGTTGGGGAAGATTCCTTCTTCCTCAGTTTTTTGGAACAATTTCTGCAGTACAGGAATAAGCTCTTCCTTGAAGGTTTGATAGAATTCTGGTGTGAAGCCATCTGGACCAGGGCATTTTTTGGTTGGAAGCTTTTTTATTGTTTCTTTGATCTCAGTGCTTGAAATTGGTCTGTTCAGGAGCTCTATTTCTTCCTGGCTGAGTCTAGTGAGAGGGTGTGGTTCCAAATATTGATCCATTTCCTTCACATTGTCAAATTTCTGGGCATAGAGTTTCTGGTAGTATTCAGAGATGATCTCTTGTATCTCTGTGGGATCCGTTGTTATTTCCCCTTTATCATTTCTGATTGAGGTTACTAGAGATTTTACTTTTCTATTCCTCGTTAGTCTGGCCAATGGTTTATCTATTTTATTTATTTTTTCAAAAAACCAACTCCTTGTTTCATTAATTTTCTGAATGATTCTTTTGTTTTCAATTTCATTGATCTCTGATTTGATTTTGGATATTTCTTTTCTTCTACTGAGTTTAGGCTTAGATTGTTCTTCTTTTTCCAATTCCATAAGATCTCTTGTGAGATTGTTTATGCGTTCTCTTTCTGTTTTTCGAATGTAGGCATCTAAAGCGATGAATTTTCCTCTCAAAACTGCTTTTGCAGTATCCCACAGGTTTTGGTAGCTTGTGTCTTCATTGTTGTTATGCTCAAGGAAGTTCATGATTTCCTGTTTTATTTCTTCCTGCACCCATCTGTTATTCAACAGAAGATTGTTTAATTTCCAAGCCTTTGGGTGGGGTCGAGCATTTTTGTTAGTGCCTTATGGTCTGAGAAGATACAAGGTAAAATTTCAATTCTTTTGATTCTGTTGATATTTGTTTTGTGTCCCAGGATATGATCAATTTTGGAGAATGTTCCATGGGGTGATGAGAAGAATGTATATTCTTTATCTTTGGGATGGAGTGTTCTATATGCGTCTATCAAGCACAGTTGTTCTAGGGTCTCATTTAAATCTCTGATATCCTTGTTTAATTTCTGTTTAGAGGATCTGTCCAGCTCTGTAAGAGGAGTGTTAAGGTCCCCTGTTATTATGATATTATCAGATATCATATTGCTCAGACTGAGTAAGGTCTGTTTCAAGAATCTGGGAGCATTTAAATTGGGTGCATAAATATTTAGAATTGAAATGTCTTCTTGTTGTATTTTTCCCTTGACCAATATAAAGTGACCATCTTTGTCTTTTTTGACTTTAGTTGCTTTAAATCCACATGTATCTGAAAATAAGATTGCAACTCCTCTTTTCTTCTGAATTCCATTTGCCTGAAAAATTGTCTTCCAACCCTTGACTCGGAGCTTTAATTTGTCTTTTGAAGCCAGGTGTGTTACTTGCAGACAGCAAATGGATGGCTTGTGTTTTAATCCAGTCAACCAATCTATGTCTCTTCAGTGGGGAATTCAAGCCATTAACATTTATTGAGATAATTGATAAGTGTGGTAGTATTCTATTCATCTTATTTTGTGAGAGTCCATTGTTTAGTTTTATCTTTTGCATCAGTGTGGAGGTTAGGTTCTGTCCTTTAATTTCTGAGTTCTTACTTTGCTGCTGATCCATCGTGATGGTCAGTGTGTATAACAGGTTGAAGTATTTCCTGTAGAGTTGGTCTTGTTGTGGCAAATTTCCTCAATGTTTGTATATCCGTAAATGATTTGATTTTTCCGTCAATTTTGAAGCTTAGCTTAGCAGGGTACAGAATTCTGGGCTGGAAATTGTTCTGTTTAAGTAGATTAAAGGTAGATGACCATTGTCTTCTTGCTTGGAAAGTTTCATTAGAGAAGTCTGCAGTCACTCTGATGGATTTGCCCCTGTAGGTCAACTGGCGCTTACTCCTGGCAGCTTGCAGAATCTTTTCTTTTGTCTTGACTTTGGACAGGTTCATCACAATGTGTCTTGGAGAAGCTCGGTTAGAGTTCAGGCTACCTGTGGTCCGATAGCCCTCTGAAAGCATTGTGTCAGAATCTTTGGTGATATTTGGGAAATTTTCTTTTATAATATTCTCTAGTATGGCTTCCATTCCTCTGGGGCATTCTTCTTCCCCTTCTGGAATTCCTATAACTCGTATGTTGGAACGCTTCATAAAGTCCCATAATTCTGACAGTGAATGTTCTGCTTTCTCTCTCTTCTTTTCTGCCTCTTTTACTATCTGAGTTATCTCAAAAACTTTGTCTTCTACCTCTGAAATTCTTTCTTCTGCGTGGTCTAACCTGTTGCTGATACTTTCCATTGCATCTTTAAGTTCCCTGATTGTTTCATTTCCTTCAGCTCTGCTATATCCTTTTTATATTCTTCATATCGTTCATCTCTTATTTGATTCTGTTTTTGAATTTCCTTTTGGTTAATTTCCACTTTATTAGCAGTTTCCTTCATTGTTTCCATCATTTCTTTCATTGTTTTCAACATGTGTATTCTAAATTCCCTTTCTGTCATTCCTAACATTTCTGTATAGGTGGAATCCTCTGCAGTAGCTACCTCATGGTCCCTTGGCGGGGTTGTTCTGGACTGGTTCTTCATGTTGCCAGGAGTTTTCTGCTGATTCTTCCTCATGAGTGATTTCTTTTATCTGTTTCCTTGCCCTAATTTTCCTTTCACTTCCTCTTGCTCTTTAAGTTCTCGTGCCTGTGGACTAAGGGTTACAGGACCAGAAGGGTGAGAAGGTTGAAGAGCAACAAAGGGATGAAAGAAAGGAGGACCGAGTGATAAGAAAAAAAAAAGAAAAATAGAGAAAGGAGAGGGGGTGGGTAAAAGGAATATTGACATAAAGAAGAGAGGCACAGAAAGAGGGAGACAGAGCAATATAGGTGTACAGTAGGGTACTTTGGTACAACCTTAAAAAAAACCCCACCTTCTGGGCGTGCCCCGTTGGGTGGTTCCCTTGAGGTCAGCAGGTCTTTGCTAACCTGATCAGACACAGTACCCCACCTCCACAAAGTAGAGAGGAAAGACAAAAATGCTATAAATCAAACCAAAACAAGCAAACAGAAAACTTTACGGGATAAAATTGGGTGAAAAACCAAATAATAGCGGTAGAAACACTAACAAAAATGAAGTTCTAATCATTGAAATAGGCAGCAATGGGAAATTATAATTAAACTAGAAAAATTGAGAAAGAAAAAGGATTTGTATGGAAAAGGTTGAACTTAAAAAACAAAACAACAATCAACAATGTCAGAATAAAGAAAAAAAAACAACCAAACCAAAAAAAAAAAAAAAAAAAAAAACCACAACCAAAAACAAAGCAGTATGTATATGTTATTGAATATTGTCTGGGCAACACGTGGTCTTCTGGGGTATGAGATGTTAATCACAGTTCTGATACGACTGGAGGCTGCTAGTTTCTCAAACCCCAGCAGGTAGACACCCTAAATCTCTCTTCAGCCCACTTAAAAGGCAGTTTGAACTTGTTCACTTGCTGAGCAGAAGCTTTCCCAGGGAAGTGCTTGTCGCTGGAATCACTGCTGAAGTGGCTATCCACTTACCCTGTGTGCCATAACTGGTCTCCCTCTGCCCCCGAGGGTTAGGGCTGCAAGGCGCCTCAGACCCGCCCTTAGGCTACTTGGTCGCTGGGTTACCAGCTCCCACACAATTCTAGGTCTGCGACCCTGAGGGCGGAGCTTGCCGGGGCAGATCACTCACAATGGCTGCCTGTGACCCAGAGCCAAACACTATTAGCTCCGTCTGGCTCAGCGGCTCAGGCTGGGGCCCTAGACAACGGCCAAAGTTCTCCGCACTCCTGCTCAGGCTCTCCCCAAGGCAGTTCAGCTGAGTGCCAAGTCCAAAGACACCAAAACAGTTCACAGGTAAGGCCTTTTTGGTTTGCAGTCTCGCTGCTACTGAACTTACAGTTGCGGGCGGGTTTAGACGGATTGAACACACGCGACCAGTTGCCAATTTTCCACTGTTTTAGTCCTCCTCTTGGGGTCCAGAAGTCTCTCGCTGACTCCCTGTATCCTCTCAGGGGTGATGATAGGCAGATCCCACCAGTCAGATGTGCCTGGAGTCCTATCTCCCCAGACTCACGGTGCCCAGATGCAAGGAAGCTGTTACTCGGTTGCCATCTTGCTCCGCCTCTCCTGTGTTCACAATTTTACAATGTATTTTTCTTGTCGATATGTAATATCCCCATAAGAAATTTTTTTTTTTTTTTTTGTGGTTTTTGGCTGGGGCTGGGTTTGAACCTACCACCTCCGGCATATGGGACCGGCACCCTACTCCTTGAGCCATAGCGCCGCCCTAAGAAATTTTTTATAGTTGCTTTAAACAGCCAATATTATTTCATATTTACTCACATATTTACCTTTTCTAGAGCTTTTTATTTCTTCCTGAAATGACATGATTCTATCTTGGACCTTTGTCTTCACCCTAAGCATTTTTCTATGATGTTTTCTATAGTAAGGGGTGTGTTAATGAGTAATTCTTCCTACTTATGTTTGTCTGAGAATGTCTTCATTTTACTTTACTTTTTAAAGACTGTAATTGTTCAATGAAAGTTTTTATTTTCAGCTTTTTAGCTCTGTAATTTTTTTTTTTTTTTAATCTTTGGGCTTCAGTGGTTTCTTTTGAAACCCTCTTTCTTCATCTGGCATTCTTATTATTTCAGAAAGTAACAGTTTTTACTCTGGTTGCTTTTGAGATGACATTTTATGTTTATTTTTTACTGATCTGATAATTGTTTGCATAGATAGTTTTCTGTGTATTCTTGCTGAGGTTTTCAATGAAGCAAGTTGATGTCTTTTATCACTTTTGCCATGTTTCTGATCATTGATGTTTCAAATATTGCTTCTTTCCCATTCTTTACTTTCTCTCCTCTTAAAAGTCCCTTTACTTATATATTAGATTTTTCGCTGTATTCCACATGCTATCATTCACTCTTAATTTTAAATTAAGTTTATGTGGCTCATTTGAAAACATTCTTTTGAAATATCTGTTAGTTAACTAATGCTCTCTTTTTTGGATCAATCTAAGGCCATCCAATGGGTTTTTTATTTCAGATATATTTTTCAATTCTAGAATGCATATCTGGCTTTATACTTTAGATTCGACTCCTCTGCTGGTTTTCCATCTCTTCAATTATTTTGTCTGTTTTTCTTTATTTCTTCAGCATGTTTATAATCATTTTTTAAAAGTTACTTTACTAACATTGGTATTTGAAAAATCTGTAGGTCTTCTACTGGTGTTTATTTGACTAAAAATCTCATTTTCACATTCATATGTCTGATCACTTTTTTATTGTTCGCCAAACACTGTAGAGAATCAAAGCGTTTCTCTTTGATTTATCTGCTGGAGAAAGATCATGCACCTTTCTGGTGTCTGGCTTGTAGAATGAGGTGCAGATCAACCCCATGTCATTATGACTTTTTGGTTAGGAATAGCTGCGTGCCCCAATAATTACAGAAATACCAATTGACAATGAAGACGACTCCTGGCTGGGTAGGAATTGTTCCAGCCAGCTTGAGAGTGCATTGAGAAGACTCAGGAATACCTCCCGATGTGAGGAGCACCAGGCTCCCTTCTAGTTTGATCTTCTCAAGTATCAATTCCTTCTTGGGCATTTTGGACACCTGCTATGACCAGGGTCATTCAGGTGGTTTCTGGGTCTCTCTGAAGACATCCTTACAGACTAGGAATGACTGTGTGGCAGTGTCTCTTGCCCCTCTGAGGTCCGGACTTGACTTCCAGAGCAGGCTCATCAGACTTCAGGGCAGTATAAGGAGGCTCCAAGTTCAGACCTCAGAATGTCTCCTAATGTAGTCCCCAGTGGAAATTTTCATATCCTGTTTTTGAGTGTGGTTTTCCATATCTCTGCATTTGATGCTTAAGAACAGACACATTTTCTCTGTCTCATCTGGCCACTCATTCAGAGGAGCCCTGTGAATAGAAGGCTTCTTAGGTATTTTATTTTGGTGCCAGCTTCTGCTTCGCCCTTGGTGAGCAGCTTGGAAGGCTCTGTGCACACGCAGTCCTCTGGTCCCTTCCATCCTCTTTCTTATTGACCATCAGCTTCTCCTTCCTCTTTGAGTGGGGAAATCCCTAACTTACCCTAGCTCTCAACCTCTGTGACACCCTGGGCTTTTCTTCCCGTACTTGGAGGGCTCTGGATGGCCTCATGGCTGTGTTCTTTTGGCGTTCCACACATTGGGTGCACCTGACAGAGTCTAGCAGACGAGGGGAAGAGAGATGACCCCTCATGCATGGGGCGTGGGGCTGCTCGGGGAGGCAGGGTTGATGGCAGCCAGTCCCTCCGCCTCTCCCAGGATGAGGGTGGTGCAGAGAAACTTAGGAAATCTGGAGTCTTTACCACATTGCTTCTGTTTATCCCAGATCACTGATACATGATATATACATATGTATAATTGTATGCATTTATATACATACATACAATGTATGTATATACATACTTATATCAAATGATATATATCATTATATATCTAAAACGCAGCTTTAGACTCGTTTCATCTATATCAAATGATTATATATATGTATAAATGTGAGTCTGAAGCTGTTTGGGGGGATATACAGGAAGCAGCAGCCAGTTACCCCTTTTAGTTCAGATCCCTCATACTCATTCTAATCCCCTCTCTGGCCCATTCTGAAATGTCACTGAAAAAAATATGTAACTTGTCACCATCTAAAATAGGCCTACCAGCATATTAGGCTTTTCTTTTACTCTTAAATTCCCAAAACATTTGTGAATTAGATAAACCTTAGGTTGTAACTGGGTTATAGCTTTCATGTGAAGGTCCTACATTAGTTTCATAATAAGGGTGAGTACATTGGGTACTTTTTCTTCCATTCTTGAGACACTTTACTAAGAAGAATATGTTCCAGCTCCATCCATGTAAACATGAAAGAGGTAAAGTCTCCATCTTTCTTTAAGGCTGCATAATATTCCATGGCGTACATATACCACAGTTTATTAATCCATTTGTGGATCACTGGGCACTTGGGCTTTTTCCATGACTTAGCAATTATGAATAGGGCTGCAATAAATATTCTGATACAAATATCTTTGTTATGATGTCAGGAAAGCTATGTTAACTAGTGTGATGAAAATGTGTCAAACGGTCTATGAACCAAGTGTATGGTGCCCCATGATCATACTAATGTACACAGCTATGATTTAATAAAAAAAAATAAAAAAAATTAGATAAACCTCTCATAGCACCCCAGATGTACCCCACATGCTGTGCTGGGCACATAGAAGGGAGGGCAGTTTTGTCCAAATGCAGGCACATCAGACACATTTGTACCTTAAAGGCAGGCCCAGGGTGGGGTCAGATAAAGCTCAAAGACATGGAAGCAGTATCAAAAATACTGGGACCTGATCAAACTAAAAAGCTTCTGCACAGCCAAGAACATAGTAAGTAAAGCAAGCAGACAACCCTCAGAATGGGAGAAAATACATATATTTTTTTTACTACTTTTTTTTTTATTGTTGGGGATTCATTGAGGGTACAATAAGTCAGGTGACACTGATTGCAATTGTTAGGCAAAGCCCCTCTTGCAAACATGTCTTGCCCCCATAAAGTGTGACACACACCAAGGCCCCACCCCCCTCCCTCCAGCCCTCTTTCTGCTTTTCCTCCCCCCCATAACCTTAATTGTCATTAATTGTCTTCATATCAAAATGGAGTACATAGGATTCATGCTTCTAAAATGGGAGAAAATACTTGCAGGTTATACCTCTAATAAAGGTCTAATAACCAGAATCCACAGAGAACTCAAACGTATTAGCAAGAAAAGAACACGTGATCCCATCTCAGGGTGGGCAAGGAACTTGAAGAGAAACTTCTCTAAAGAAGACAGACACAAAATCTACAGACACATGAAAAAAAGCTCATCATCCATAATCATCAGAGAAATTCAAATCAAAACTACTTTGAGATATCACCCAACCCCAGTAAGAGTAGCCCACATAACAAAATCCCCAAACCAGAGATGTTGGTGTGGATGTGGAGAAAAGGGCACACTTCTACACTGCTGGTGGGAATGCACACTAGTACGTTCCTTCTGGAAGGATGTTTGGACAATACTTAGAGACCTAAAAATAGACCTGCCATTGGATCCTGTAATTCCTTTACTAGGTTTATACCCAGAAGACCAAAAATCACAATATAACAAAGACATCTGTACCAGAATGTTTATTGCAGCCCAATTCATAATTGCTAAGTCATGGAAGAAGCCCAAGTGCCCTCGACCCATGAATGGACTAGCAAATTGTAGCACATGTATACCATGGAATATTATGCAGCCTTAAGGAAAGATGGAGACTTTACTTCTTTCATGTTTACATGGATGGAGCTGGAACATATTCTTCTTAGCAAAGAATCTCAGGAATGGAAGAAAAAGTATCCAATGTACATAGTAGGGCTATGTACATTGTACTACTATGTACATAGCCCATTGTACTACTATGTACATAGCCCTACTATGAAGCTAAATTATAGCTTTCACATGAAGGCTATAACCCAACTATAGCACAAGACTATGAGGAAAGGGCCAAGGAAGGGGAAGGGAGGGGGGAGGTTAGGGAGGAGAGAGGGTAATGGGTGGGGCCACACCTATGGTGCATCTTAGAATGGGTACAGGCGAAACTTACTAAAGGTAGAATACAAATGTCTACATACAATAACTAAGAAAATGCCATGAAGGCTACATTGAACAGTTCGATGAGAATATTTCAGATTGTATATGAAACCAGCACATTGTACCCCTTGATTGCACTAATGTACACAGCTATGATTTAACAGTAAAAAAAAAAAAATGCTCCTTCAGTAGAAATATCATGGTGGGAAAAAAACAAAGACATGGAAAGCTCAAGTGTCCACACAGGTGCAAGCACCATGGAGTGGTCAGGAGCAGGTCCTCGTGGAGGGGTGGAGCTTCCCATGCAGGGCATAGAAGGGTGACAGTGGTGGCTGGGAACCCATCCATGACTGTCATACAACCAGAGAAGGGAACAAACTCAAGATCACCTCGTCTAACCTGGTCAACCGTGGGGTGAAGGTGTGGACAGGGACGGCCTTGCCCAAGGTCATGTGGCAGAGAAGCCAGGGTCTTCCTTCCACGGTGGATCAGCACAACTTCTCAGGAGTAGGGTCTGAATGAGGAGTCACTCTTGGGGTCTCTCTACACATTACTGTTCTGGGGGCAGCCTCACAGGTGTCGTCCTCTCAACTTGGGCTTTGTGGAGGAAGCGTTTTCTTTCTATGGCTTTTCCTTAGAGCCTGACCGGTCTAGGTAACTCACTGTGCCAAGGACTGATCATGCTCAGATCACAACTAAAGGACTCTAAATAGTCACGCTCCACCCTACCTTTTACAGACGGGGAAACTGAGAACAAGGAGGGCAGGTGATGGGGCTCTGCCTTCCATTCAGGTCACATTCCTGGGTGCCCACCCCAGAGGGACAGGCAGGGGACATCCCCACTCCAACAGGGTGCCCTAAGCCACAGGAGAAGTGAGGGAGGAGCAAAGGGTGGAGCAGCTGTGCCACACTTTCTGAAGTCCTGCACACTGCCCTCTCAGCTAGCATCCCCGCCCCCAAAACCACTTGACAGAAAGCAGTCCCCTATCGCTGACAGCTCTGACACCAGAGAGCTATGATGTCCCAGCAGCCTTGCAGCCCGTGGGGACACCTGCCTCCATGTGGGGAGGCAGCATGAGATGGAAACAGGGGGATGCTTAGGGATTTGAGGAGTAGACAGCTCTGGGCTGGGTCGTGTCTGAAAAGGGGAGGGGAGACCCCATTAATCTGACTTTGATCTTCCTATTTTACGGGTATCAGCTCAGACCAACTGGGAAGTGGGTGGAGAGTAGAGACGCAAAATTACCTTTGAGGTGCCCTTCATCCGATTTTGGATTTTTATCTCTGCGTAACCCCAGGCCAGCTTTCTTTGTCTTTGAAGTCTCAAAATGGAGAAAGGGTTCCTGCATAGAACAGGTTTTAAAGAGGAGGGCTCAGAAATGACAGTTCTTGGAGCTGCAAAAAGGTTGCAATGTTTATAATTCATCTGAAAGACAGCCAAGGATGGGAGGGAGTAGAATGCATGTGCCTTGGAGTTCGTGTGAGTATGTGAGTGTGTGTAAACACATGTGCATGTGCAAGAGTACAGTGTGCACACATTGAACATGAGCATGTGAGCACGCCTGCATGTGGACACGTGTGTCTGCATGTGGTACATGGATATGAGCACATGCATGTGTTTCTGGGTGACTGTGTGTCATGTATGTGTGAACTTGTATGTTTGGGTGAGGATGAATGTAAATGTGCCTGTGAGTGTATGTGTGTGTGAGTGTGTGTGCTGTGCGGGTGAGGAAGTGATGGGGGAGTAACACTCAGATCAGAAACCTGTGGCTTTTTTTTTTTTTTTTGCAGTTTTTGGGGCTGGGTTTGAACCCACCACCTCTGGCATATGGGGCCGGCGCCCTACTCCTTTAAGCCACAGGCACTGCCCAGAAACCTGTGGCTTTTAAGTCTTGTCCTCTGCACAGCTGAGCCTGTGGGCTGCGTCTTTACCATATAATTAGTCGTCAACATTGCCCTGTGCCCTGCACGTGGGTTTTGCCCGTCACTTTTGGAGCCTGGGCAGGGCAGATCACAGACAGCAGGACTTGCCTGCTTCAGGCTGATGCCAGCCACCTGTCAGGCCATCCTTCAGCAAGTGCCAGTGAGGGTGCCTGTGAGGTTCTCTGTGTGGGTCATATGAGGCTCCCTGTAAGGATGGGCATGAGTGTCTGGGGCCCAGGGGACGTGAGAGCTGGTCCCTACTCCATAAGCCCTGCACTTCTACCAGGGGAAGAGGACAGTGAACTACAACCGTCATGCTCCACACTGCGCGTGTGGTACCAGGAGCTGAGCTCCGTCCAGGGCACCCTGGACTAGGGTGGGGAGGAGGCAGGACAGCATGTGGAGGAGGGGACACTTGACGAGCTCAGAGAGAAGGAACAGGCAGCCTGATAGGCGTGCAGGAGGAGCCCGTGGTGTCTGGGAGCAGCAAGCCTTTCAGTGCGCCTGGGGGTACTGAGAGGTCACAAAGCTGGAATGTTTGTGACTGGCTCTGCAGTCAAGTAACTGAATTCAAATATCCCAGAGTGTGAAGAGTCTAAGAGCCCCTGTGGGGTTTCCAGCTGTTTCTGAGGAAGTGAGCAGTCACCACAAGTGCTCCGTCTGGGAGCACAGGCAGCTGTCATGGAGCCCCAGGGCCCCTGTGCTCCTGTCTGTCCCTTAGGCCTCAGCCCCACCGGGAAGTGGCCACAGCTGGTGACCAAGGGTGAGGGCTTGCCAAGGGCCCTAGCTCCTGTGGTGCTGGTCAGTCTGCAGATGGACCAGGAGGACGTGGCTCCAGGAGTGTTAAAGAGGCCTCTGCAGCCTCATCCCCCAGTGGAGACATGACCCTGGGGGTAGTCCCAAGGTGAGACGCTTCTCTGCAAAGCAGATGAACAGGATTTCAGGGTAAATTTCCTCCTGTGATTGTATTTCAATTTAGAGCCATTAGGATAATATTGCTATTCTTTCCATGTCAGCGATATCGTCATGCGCACTTCCACGGGAGCTGAGAACCGTCTCCTTCTAAAACCAGCGTTTTGAAAGGCATGGGCACAAAGCCAAGGTCAGAAGTCTGACCCTGTCTCCATTCAGCAGGCCACACACCTCTGGGCCTGCCACCTACTTTGGCCTCTGCGTGAGGAAAGGGTGTTTATTTCCCTTATGCAAACATGTGGCTGTGCTCAGGATTGCAGGGCAACTCCACGTCTCAGACAAGCCAGGGCCTGAAGCTGGCAGCACGGGGAGGACTGCGAGGTGACGTGGCTCCCTGGAGGAGCTGGCTCTGCAGTCAAGTAACTGAATTCAACTATCACGCTGCCAACTGTGCATGTGTGACCCTGGATGAGAGACCACAAAGCCTCTGACCCTCGGTTTCCTTATCTGAAATGCAGAGTGGACAGTCCCCATGGGTGTAGGGAGGATCCAGTGACATGGAGGTGAACAGACTTTCCAAATCAGATAGCACAGCAAAACCGTCACTTGTTATGGGGCAGTGAAGGACAGCAGCTCCCAGCATAGCCTTTGAAGCTGCCCTGTCTGGACTTGAATCTCAACTTTGCCACTAATTATTCAGGGTCTTTGGTGCATTGTGTCTCCAATCCCTCCCCTGGAAAATGTACCCTGCTGTGCTGCCCCTATCTCCAACCAGGGAAGAACTTGCTCCTCAACAAGGAGTAAGATCAGAACACAGACCCTGGCCTCCCAGGACAGTGTGACTGCTGAGAGCGACCTTTCCTCAGATCACAGCTTTGTCCAAGCTTCCCAGTTCAGAAAGCCTGAGCAGGCTGGGTTTCGGCCTGCACATCTCAGGTGGTATGGGATAACTGTGATGGGCAATGCCACCCCAGAGCTCCCTGTTGGGTTGGTCAACGTTTCACTGGGCCTGCTCTGTGATCAGAGTCCTTCCTCTGCCCAGTCCACTTCCCTGCCCCTAGAGCTGCTGACCCCTACGAGGCAGCTTGCATCCAAGCTCAGAACTTGCTTCTGCAGAACTCAGCAGGTTCCTGGCAAATAAACCTAAGGCCAGGCACAAGCCTGCTGGGATGCTTAGGTGTGTTAATGGATTCCAAAGATTTTGAGCATTATCAGGGACATGGTGCTATTTTATTATTATTTTATCATTGTATTTTGAATAGAGAGATTCTCACCTGGCCCATCCTCAGGTGGCTTGCAGTCCCCAAGCAAGCATGATGTGGTGTTGATGGCTATCTTTCTGTGTTTCACTGGAACCCTCAGCTGTGGGGCTGCAGGAATGCAGCCACATCTCTGCACACAGCTCCTGTGCATGGAGCTCCAGGCCCTGCCACCCAGGCCCTCCAGTCCCACCGTAATACAGTGATCCCTCAATGAAGTGCAGTGACCCCACTTTACAGATGAGGAACCCAAGGCTCGGGGAGGATAAGGGTCTTTCCCACTTCCTAATGTAGTAGGAGGCAGAGCTGGGACCCAGAGCCTCTGGCATGTGCTGTGCGACGTCCTCCCTCATAGACCCAGGAGCCAGTCCCCAGGGAGGTGGAGTAGGTCCCACTGGCTCAGCAGGCTTTGTCCTGTTTCATGCAGCTTCCTCTTGCTCTGGGTTATCTAAATGAAAAAAAAAAATAAATAAATAAATAAAATAAAACATAGAAGTCAGAAACCAATTTCTCCTCTCATTACAGTTTCTGCCTGCTGCCTGCTCTTCTGAGGCCTTCTTGGTCTGCATTTGTAATGCATCACGATCTTTCAAATGCCCTTGGCTGTTTGGGAAGAAGCCGGTTGCTGTCTTCTCAGACTTGGGGAGGCGTTGGTGGCAGAGCTGAGAGGAGAAGATAGGAGGAGGGAGGCCGAGGCTGCATCCTCTGAGGAGGCTTCTGAGAGGCCTTGCCCATGTCTTGCAACTTCAGGCTCCTGGGAAAGTGCGTTGGATATGGTAGGAGAGTGAGACGCTGGGGAAGTGGCCTTTGAATGCCTAGTCTTCCAGGTAGCAAAAAACCTGATCATACAGCCTTTGGAGGTGAGAAGCCCCGCCCTTCTCCAGCTTCTATTATAGAGGACCAGCATTTGCCTTGGAAAACGGTCTTCTCTTAATCCCAGTCATGGCAGCTATTAATCTAATTGTAACTTCAACAGATTTGCCTTCTCCAGACATTTAATATGAATGTCCGTGCAACGTGAGCTTTTGCATCTGCTCCTGTTATTCATCGCAATAGTTTTGAGGTTACACTAGGTTGGGGCATGCACTGGTACATTGATTCTTTTCATTGCCAAATAATATTCCTTGGAATAATTGTATATATTTTTAAAAAAATATTTGGTTTTGGAATAACTTTAGATTTGTAGAAAAGTTGTTAAGGATATTACAGAGAATTTCTACACTCCATATACCCAGTTTCTTCTGTTACTGACACCTCCCATTAGGGTGGTACATTTGTTGCAACTAATGGGCCAGTCTTGGTGTATTGCTATTAACTAAAATTCATACTTTATTTAGATTTTCTTTGTTTCCACCTAATGCCCTTTTTCTGTTCCAGGACCCCACCCAGGACACCGTGTAATACTTAGTCATCACGTCTTTTTAGGCTCTTGATGGGGGTGATTATTTTTCATGCTTTTCTGGTTTTAAAGGACTTTGATTTGGAGGACATTGGTGTTCCTCTGCTTTCTCAAATACAGATTTACCCCTCCCCCCCTTTCTGTAGTAAACTCTTGGAAGGAAGATATTATGCACAGTTTACACTTAGGAATTGGGGCATTATGATCTCCCTCCTTGAGGGCAGAATGTCTATGAAAATCATGCAGCATTCCTCCAACATGGAGATTTGTTGCCTTTCTCTTATTTATTTAAAAATATACATGCATGCATTAAAGTACTGTAAAGTTCTGTGAGTTTTGACAAATGCATAATGTTATGGTTCTGCCATTTCATTATTGTGGAATGTAAGTTTCACTATCCCCAAATTCCCCAGTGACTCTCCTGATCATTGACACATACATACTTATTTTATACTAAGATTACAGCCTGATATTGCTTAAATTATTTTGTTCATCTAATCATTTTAGCTTTGGCCCATGGGCGCGCCTGTGTTCACTTTACATACCACTGTCATGGGCAAGTGTGTGTTTACGCGTGCATGAATGTGTGAGCCTGCTAAGCATCAATCGTTTGTCTAAGGAAATCTTGTTCCTTTTGGGAATAGTGTTAGAAACGAAAATCTTGGTGCAAAGTGTGTTGATTGTTGTTGGGGTGTCATTGTGTCTAGGACCTCCCAATGGTCAGAGTAAAGAAACAAGTGTGTACACTAACCCATGCTTACATGCACACACACGTATCCATCTGCACCTGTATTAAGCTATATTTGATATATATATCAGATATATATACATGATATATATATATATCTGATATCTGCAACTGTAATGTGGCAGCAAACATTAGTGTCCCAGCCCTCTCTTCAAGTTGTCTGTAATTTCCGTCTTTATCAGTGAGAAACCGGTTTCCCATTACCCACTACACATTTACGTAACTGTTCAACTCCAGTATGTGCATATGGTGGTTTCAGTCTTGTTAACATACGTACCCGTGGGAAGTAATTTTATCTACTGTGGTGCAATACTTATGTATAATGTTTGTTCTCTTTAGTCCTTTAGACCCCACCCATTTCCAAAGTTCCTTAGCTTGGTCCCTTCCAATCCCCTGTCTCTTTTTCCAAGGTTATTTCGATCATTTGTATTATAGCTTGATTATGATGCAAGAGTCTACAAATCCTGCGATGGCCCCACCTCCTAAAATGACCTTTCCAGCTGGCGTACATTAAAGTGATACAAACTTCTATGAGTTATGAGTTTTTTCACCGAGCACATCAGCACTGGAATATTTTCACTGCCCCAAGAGATCTGCAGTGCTTTGTGTATTCAGCCCTTCCGCTCCCGGACCCCTGGCAGCCGTTGATCAGTTTGATGACTTAACTCTACAGCTTCTCTTTTCCAGAATGTCATCTATTTAGCCTCATATGGGATGTATCCCTTTCTGGCTGGCTTCTTCACTTGGCAGTATGTCTTGCTCTCCACTGTGTAGATAATTATTATCTATAATTGTTAGATTTTTAATCCATTCAACTAGTAAAGGTTATTGTGGTTGCTTTCAATGTTTGGCAATTACTAATACATTTTTCTAAAAACCTTCACATGCAGGTTTTGGTGTGGGCATGTTTTTAACTCAGTTGACTAAATAATTTTGCTAGATCTTATGGTAAGACTATATTTAGCTTTATAAAGCAACTGTCAAACTGCCTTCCAAAGTGGCTGTACCATTTTTTATTCCCATCAACAATAAATGACAGTTTCTGTTGCTACACATTTTTGTCAACAATTGGCATTTTCAGGTAGTTTTTTTTTTTTTTCTTGTGCCATTCGGTTAGGTTTGTAGAGCTATCACAATGTTGTTAAATTTGCAATTCTCCAATGACAAATGATGTTGAGCACCTTTTTATTGCTTTCCCCACATGTGTGCCTTCTTTGATGAGGTGTCTGTTTAGATTTTTTGCTCACTTTTGAATTGGGTTGATTTTTTTCTTGTAATTTAGTTTTAAGAGTTATTCACGTATTTTGGATACAAGTTATTTATTAGATATGGGTTCTACAAACATCTTCTCTGAGTCTGTGGCTTGTCTTTCCTTTAACAGTATCTTTCACAGAGTATATGTTTTCAATTTTCATAAAGTCAAATTACCAATTATTTCTTTCATAGATCAGACTTTTAGTGTTGTACCTAAACCCTGATGACCAAATTCAAGGATACGTCAATTTTTCACCTCTCTCTTCTTCTAAAATTTTATAATTTTGCATTTTACCACGAGCTCTATAATCCATTTTGAGTTTGTGTAAAATGTAAGGTCTTTGTCTAGGTCCATGTTTTTAAAAAATTAAATATTTTTTCCGGTAAGAGCACATAACATAGAATTTAACTTTTCAATTCTTTCAAAGTATACAGTTCAGTGGGTTCATGTATATCCAATTTTTTTCAGCACCATTTGTTGAAAAGACTGTCCTTTCTCCACTGACTGCCTCTGTGCCTTTGTCAAGCCCCAGTTAACTATAATTGTCTGGGCTTATTTCTGGGCTCACTGTTCTGTTCCATCTTTATGTCTGTTCTTTTGCCAGTACTATTTTGTTTTCATTATTGTACCTTTGTAGTAAGTCTGCCATTTCTCTGGTGTTATTTGAATGAACTTAGACTTGATCCTCTGGGTACTGGAACTAATGGTATGAACAGTGGGGTTAAGTGACAAAATCTGAGTTATAACCATTTGGAAGAAGTGTGGGAGGAATACTGCAGAAGAATGAGATTTGCTAGAAAGCCTACATCATGCAGGTGCCAGATCCCAAGGCAGGGGCATTGGGACAGGAGAACAGCAACAAAAGAGGCAGGTAGGGAAGGCTTTTCTTCTTGAAGCACCAGCTGGTAGGTCAATGAAGTTGACCAAGTTAGGACAGGTCAGCTCTGCCTTCCCCAGCAGGGGAGCAGCCCCTTGCAAAATTGTACTTCTTGACTTTTTTTTAATGTCTAGGGACACTCAGCCATCTCCGTAGACTAACCATCACCTGTTTCCAGCTCCCATCTTCTTGTCACTGCATCCTGTGGGGACTGGAAAGCCAGAAACTGACATCCCCAAATTTCTCTGTAGAGAGCTGGCCGGAGGACCCAGCTCTGCTCAATGAAATGGAGAGTTCTATCTGTCTTCAGGGGGAAATTCACTTTCTGATAAAAAGAGGCATAATGTGCAGCTGCTCCTCCTCTCACCCTCCACATGCTTAGACCTGTTATTGCTTCCAGCCTTGATGTTTATTTTATAACCGAAGCCACAGCGCAGAGTGGGAAGACAAGAGGAAGAAGGTGAGGGAATCACAATAGTCTAGCCCTGACAGCAGGAATTGACTGAGCCAATGCTGGATGCCAACTTCCCCAGGTTTCTAACTTGGTAAGAAAAACAATTCCATATTTGTTTAATGCCTGCGTGACTGGATGTTCTACCATTTGCTGCTAACGGCATTTCTTGTACATGTGTGCTCCTCCCTTATCACCGCTGCCCCCATTGCCCCTCCATGGTTGGAAACACTGTGGTTGTGGCTGCCTTCTCTGCTGCCTGAGACGCTCCTCCCCTGAGGGCTTCTGTGTGCTGATTCCCAAGGGCAGGCTTCTGTCAGGTCTCTGCATGCAGCCGGTGTGGGTCCTGCAGAACAAATCAGAGAATTCTACCACCTTCCACGTGCTGCTTATTTGGAGGGGAGGGTTGTAGCACAGGGATATTTTGACCTGAAATGTCAGCTTCCGTTTGTCCAATTTTCTCTTGTGATATTGACAAAGTACTAATTTTCCCAAGAATCAACTCATGCCCTTGTACATCGGCGGATGGGCTTAAGTGCCCAGGGCATTCCTGACCCTCATCTTCTGGACTTAGATAAGTCTCAGCTCTGGTCCAGCCAGGGCATTTCTCATGTGTTTATCTGCTTGTGTGTCTGCCTCTCACGGTTATAAAATCACTCAAGAGGTTGTATCTATAGATGTATATAGATATAGATATATGTTAAATGAAATAGGGGAGAAAGAAACACGCAGCTTTAAGCATTGATCAAAGGGCTTCAATGTACCCCAGGAAAGACAAGAAGTCTGGGTGGGGAGAGCAAAGGCTGTTAGCAGGACATAGAGAACCCAGAGGCTGTAATTTCTGGAGCAAGAATCTGGTTCATGGAGGGGAAGGGAGAAAGGGTGAGGGAAAGAGAAATCTACATAAGGGATCAGGAAGACCAAGAAATGTAGAATTTTCCATTGTTGAGAGTTAACAGGATCCTATTCAAAGAAGGAGCTGCCAGACAGCTGTTGGGTTAAGAAAGATACAGACCTCACACAGAAGGATCCACTCTAAGGCCGGCAGCCTCCTCACTGTTGCTCCATCCAGGGCAGTGGGGTGGGAGCACACAAATAACTTCCCCAGACTCTTCACCTGCCTCAGCAGGAGACCCAGCTACATGGGAGCTGGGAAGTCAGGGAGCCTCAGCTCCATGACACTCATGTGACCGTTCTGGTTTCTGGGTGGGGAAGCCAGGGAAATAGGACTTCAGAAGTGCTTTGGTTTCAGTTTTGAGAGAAAGTTTTAGTTCATTCCTTCTCCAGATCTAGCACCTTTGCTCAGTCTCAGATTTGAAGAATCCAGATTAGCATGAAGGGAAGAACATGGGCTTCACCACTGGAAAGTTCTCAGTTCAAGTTTAGGCAGCAGAAAAGTGAGGTAGTGGTAGGGCATCTCTGGAGTTAGGCTTGCTTGGCCTGAGTCCCAGGTCTACCACTTGGCAGCTGTGATATCTTGGACAAGTTACTTATGTTTTCTGTGTCTGAGTTTCTTCATTTGTTAAATCTTATATTACAATAATACCTATCAATTTGGGTTGTTCTGAGACAAACAAGGACACGTGTGATATACTTAGAAGGGATGTTGGCAAATAATTCCTATTATCATTATGTGACCTTGAATAATCACTTCACCTCTGTTAATTTCCCTTTCTTTTTTAAGATGATAATAAACATGCCTTACAGGTCAGACACTGTGATACACAGCCCAGATCCCCCTCATTGGAGGACTGTTGCTTCAACTGCTGGATATAGTTTTGGCAACAGTCTTTACCTATGAATCCCTTAGGGATCTCAGCTGCAGAGAAGTGGTTCTCTCAGGGTCACTTTCCTTTTCATTTTCTTACTCTGACTGACAGAATGAGAATATAAAGGCCTGACCATTTAGCCCATACTGAGACAATTCTGGAGCACCACCAATTCTCTGGGGAAAGTCAGGCACAAATAACTTGTTGGGTCTACATTACAGCTCAAATACTCTTCTGTCTATTCTTGTTTCTTTCCTTTCTTGATCCCAAATACTTCTTTTCTTTCTTTTCCTTTTCTTTTTCTATTTTTTTTTTTTTGAGACAGTCTCACTCTGAGTGCCATGGCATCATAGGTCACAACAACCTCAAACTCGTGGAATCAAGCAATACTCTTGCCTCAGCCTCTCAAGTAGCTGGGACTGCATGCATGCTCCATCAGACTTGGCTAGCTTCTTTATTTTTAGTAGACATGAGGTCTCACACTTGCTCAGGCTGGGTCACCCAAAGACACTTTTCAATAAGCGTTCTGCTGTCCAAACTCTGTCTCATGCGTCTGCCTGAGTATACATCTGATACATCACCGGGAGTATCACACGCTCCCAAGGAAGGTCAACCTGTGACATTTAACTTTGCAGAATGGTTGCCAGGATTAAGAAGTAAAGTGAAATATATAATATTTAGCACACATACTGGACAATATGTCACCTTCCCCCCCTTTTTCACAACATCACAGGCTAAATTTTATTGAGGAACTGCAATGTACCGTATATTTTCTACCCGAAATATGACTTCCGTGACTAAACCAAATCAAACCACAGTTTCTCAGGCCAATGTAATCCATTATGTTGCAGTTCTGGATTTGACTTTTGGTACAAAATGATAGGAGCACATGAATTCAGCTGGCCTAATGGAACCTACTGACAATGATAGGAGCACATGAATTCAGCTGGCCTAATGGAACCTACTGACTTGTGTTCCTAACACAGGGTCACGGGTTAAGGTGAAGATCATGTACCTCCTGGCAAGGTCTGTGCCATGCATCCAAGATGGAGTTTCCGCTTCCTTATCCCAACCTCTTTCTCCCCCAGACCGAGTGCACAAGTTCACCCAACATTGCAGCTGTGGCTTTTCCAGGAACCATGCTTAATAGCAATAGACAAGTGCTAATTTGCATAGAGACTGCCAAGACCCTTTTCAAAGCAAAGAAATGCACATTGTTAAACAGTTACTATAACACTGACTACAACCATGAAAACAATTTTACAGCAGATTAAACACACTTAGTGAAAGAAGCCCAGTGCAAAAGCAATCTCAACACTGAATTAGTTTAGTCAGCAGCTAGCAGAGAGCCCAGGAGGCAAGGCCAAGGTCCAGTTTACCAATTTCCTTCCCTGGATTGTTTTCCTTAGGCGAATGGGGAGTTCTCTAGGAAAGTGAGATTTCCTTCCTGAGATGAGTGATCAAACTACAGTGAGGGAGGGGAAGAAGGGAAAGCCAAGCCAAAGAGGAAGTTGGAGGAGAAGGAGAGGACATGAAATCTGTACAAATCAGGGATAAATCTATTGTCAGACAAAGCGAAAAAGGCAGACACGAGGGGCACAGGGAAGGATTGCTGTTATTACGAGGGGATGAAAACGGGTCTGAAATTAATCGTTTCTTCATTAGACATGAAAACCTTGTTCAGATATTAAGGAGAAAAATAGTCAGAATTTCCAATATGAAAAAGAAAATTCCAATTGCGTCTAGATTCTTCTCTTTCTCCAGTTGTGTTCATTTTTATCCATCTCCTTTCTGTACAAGTGGGAGTTTTCCTCCTTGGGATGATTTGGCTTTCGTTTCCTGGACACTCGGGCTTGCTTGTCGCTGTCCAGTGCTGAAAATGGTTACCTGGGGCTGGTAAGCGAGCTCTGTTTCTGTGTGTTGCCTGGGGAAATCTCAGCCAATGAATCACGTCCTTAAATTCACACTCGCTTTTCTTTGCCGCAAAAAGCCAGGGACATTTGGACACCTATAAATAATAAAAATAGATGACATTGAAAAGAGGCAAGGCCATCAACATCATTTAAAATCTCCCCGTTCTGGGTTGACAACTAATCACCGAGCCTGGCCTAGAGAAACCGATCCTGAAAAAGAGACAAAGGGACGGGTCACACTGGGAATTCATCACCGGGAGTATCACACAGATGAGTGTGATTTTTGTTTTCTTAATGATTCCTCTGGTCAGGTCAGGCTCTTGGGAATTACACAACACATGATTCCCTTTAATGTCTTACATTTTATTCACCATCTGTCAGAGTGCCTGGAGTTTTCTGGATTAAATAATCTCCCACTCCAAGATAAATGCTCTTGGGGAAAAGAAAATTATAATCTTGTTTAACTTAAACCTAAAAACACAGTTAAAAAAAGGGATAAGACAAAAAAAAAGGGATAAGACAAAACTTTTATATCTAGGTAAAGGCAATATTCTTCTTCACTGAGGTATAATACAGAAATAGCTAAGCCAGTGTTATAGAATAAGTGATAAGAGGGCTTCTAGATTCAATTATGTACCCAGAAGGAAGAAATAATGAAATCCTGACCCCCAATGAGGGGGCCTTATTTGGAAACGGCCTTTGCCAATTTAACCAAATTAAGGGGAAATCATTAGAGTGGGTCCTAATCCATTATAACTAGCATTTTTATAAAAAGGGGAAATTTGGACACAGATATAAATAGAGGGAAGGAGACATGAGGTATAAAGGGGGAAAACAAGGTGAATGAGGAAGGTTCAAGTGATGCATCTCCTAGCCAAAAAACACCTGCAGTGACCAGAAGTGAGGACAGAGAAAGGGAAGATTTCCCCTGCTAGTGTCTTCAGATAGAGTGTGTCTCTACTAGCACTGTGATTTGAAACATCTGACCTCCAGAACTATAGGACAGTAAACTGCTTTTCCCAGTTTATAGTACTTTGTTACAACTGCCCTACAAAACTAATGCAGGGGTTCCCAGAAAATTTATGGTCGTATTTTGAAGAAAAGTTTCATTATTATTTCACCTCTAGACTTAGAAATCCCATTTCCCTGTTATTCTTATACTCAGCATAGTTCCTAGTACAAACCTTGTATTGGGATCTATCCAGGGAATAAAATGGTAGTAAAGTTTGTGTTGAGGATGATAGAAAAGTTTCACCAGAGAAAGGAGGAGGAAGTGGGTGGGCAGAGTTGAGGGTAGTGACGTTGATTCAGGTGAAGGATATAGGATAATATTTAGAAATAAACATATCCTACATCAAGCACACAAAGTGAACTCAGGTTTAAAACGGCTTGCTCTTCTTTCAGAGGCTTAAGAGACCTGGGCCCCCCTGGGACATGCACAGAGTTATCCTGCCTAGAGTTAAAATTCCACAAGCCAATTCTCTGAAGCTGTGCACCCCATTAAGCCTGAGGCCAAAGGGCATGCCACCCTTCCTCAGAGATACGGGCCAGAGGGTTGATGTATGTTAAAAACATATTGTCAGAGGTCTATAGGTGCTCTGCCCTGAGGAGAGACACAGTCGTTACTTCATGCTGAGTAAACTGAGTGAACGCTTGAAGGTACTCTTCCATTAACTCTGTTCCCCTGTGGCTGCTTTCTCCTTTGTGATCTTTATTTAGGTACCTGCCCAAGAGATTAGACAGTGTCTAGAAGAGGATGTTTGCTGCAGAAGTGATTGTGTTGATGTGGTAACAGGATATTTCCTTACAAGTTAATTTCAGCTAGGTAAAATGAGGTAATGGTGAAACTAACAGATGATAGATTAAGTGTGTACATGACTAGAAGTGTATAAAATCAAATCCCTGAATAAAGAACGTTGCTACATGCCATCCCATACTGTGTAGTCTGTTTTTTGTTTACCCTTAATAATTGCAGGAGTGAGCTTATACCCATGGCAAAGCTGCTGTTCTTTCGCATCTCTGGTCACACAACAAAGGGGGAGTCAGTGGAGGAGGAGAGTGGGGGGTGTGTTCAAGGCCTCCTATGTGTCAGACTGTTACTTCTGTGTACACACTTTCTCAGTTCAAGCTTCCTGCAACCTGGAGTTGTGCTTACATGGCCTGAGTCCCAAGCTACATCTATAGCTCTATGTTGTAGGCAATCACTTAGTCTGTTTCACCAGCATAGGGAGGTTAATAGCATGAACAATTTCAAATTAGTAAGATGCTATAAAAGTTATGAGTGCAATCATCTGTATATATAAAGAAAAAAACCAGCCCATTGGATAATGAGAGAAAGGTGACCATTATCCCGTTGTCACTGTGTCAGCTGCCATCCATACAAGTAAGGCCATCCTGTACTCTTCAGTCTGAGCCAAGCTGCCCAGAACAGGTAACTGCCTAGCAGACCCTCCAGAACCAGACCCTCCAGAATCATGAGCAAATAAAATGACTATTGTTTTAAACCAGAAACATGAACAAAAACCACTTGCCGGCAGTGACTTAAAACAAATAAGGTTGAATTTTCCCCCAAACATAAAATATCTGGAGGAAAAAAGATGTTGGTAAAGATCTGGCATTTAGATGCTGTCAGGACTAATATATTCTATCAACTTCTCTTCATGCTCGAGGCCTCATGATAGTAATGTGGCTTCTCTAGCTCCAAACATTACATCTGGAATCAAGGTAGGAAGAAAAGGAAATGGTAGCATCAGTTGTAACTGTTTTATTTTGTTAGGTAAAGTAAATCCTTTCCAGAAGCCCCTAAAATAACATAGACAGTATTTTATTGGTCTGAACCGGATCACACAGACACACTTGTGATGAGTTTGTTGGGAAAACAAGCACTAAGCTTTCCTGCCCCCTCAGACAGGAAGCAGGAGAAATAGCCCTGGCCATGTCTCTTGCGTTAGCCAACAAATAGTGTGTGCCCAACAGGTGGAATGAGAACATGAACCTGAGTCTCTTGACTACAAGTGCTGGGTTTTTTGTTTCTTTTTTTTTTTTTCCATAAAATCTTTTAAGGCGAGACTTCTAGTCTGTCTTCTGCTGGCATATCATCCATCCTGTAGAACCAGATACTTTGACCAAAGCTGTATATTTCTTATTGGGCTGTTCCAGTACTCCAAAAATAATGTTGTATAATGGGAGTGATACTGTCTCAGAAGGCAATTGACCTGGATTCTAGTCCCACTTCTGTCACAGACATCCAAGTATCTTCCCTCTGTACCTTGGAGTACAATGGGAACAGTTAAGCCTAATATCTTCTATCCCCGACAGTTTCGTGATGTACTTGAAAACAATTTGGTAGCTTTCAACAAGCTTATGGTTGGATTAATACTGATAATGTCATGCACGATCGTTGCTAATATTTGCTAAGTGCTTTTGGGTATAGAATTTCTTTTAAAATTGTACATTATCTCACTTGAGCCTCATAATAGCCACTATCAAATGAGCAGAATGACAAGTCACATCAGAGTAAAGGCTGCATACATAACCAAAATTCCCCTTACTTTAAATTTCTGAAACAAGTCCAGTGTGGATCTTCCAATAGCCTAAAGCTATTTTCCATGTACATTTTTAATCACAGCATATATTTCATACAACATATACACAAATTTCCTTCATCCTTTAGCCATAACTCATTTTCATTTTTATTTATACTAATTCTTTGCCTAGACTAGTGATTTTCAACCAGTGTCCTGTGGCACACTAGTATGCCATGAAAAATTTTAAAGATCATATGTTACTTCTGAAAGAACTTCAAAGCATTGTAAGTATATTCTTTTATATTTTTTAGTCTTTTTTTGGTCAACATAATTTAAGCGTGACACAGAAGTTTAATTACAGGTTCAAGTGTGCTGTGAGATTAAAAAAAAATGTTGAGAAACACTGGCCTAGGCCAATATCCCATAGTTTTCTCTAGATTTTCTTTTAGTATTTAGCACAGTTTCAGGTTTTGTGTCTAAGTCTTTAGTCCATCTTGAGTTGATTTTGTGTGTGGTCAGAGACAGAGGTCCAGTTTCATTCTTCTGCAATTTCCCTAGCACCATTTATTGAAGAGAGTGCCCTTTCCCAAATGTATGCTCTTACTGGCTTTTCCAAAGATCATTTTTCTGTGAATAAAATTAGTTAGTAACCACAAAAAGCCCTGACTTAACCACTACACTGTCCATGCACATGTCTACAAGCCACAATTCTTAAGCTGGTGGAGGAGTGAAGGACATGTCATCCTAAAATACGCTAGATCGATATATCGATTATTTTGAGCTGAAAACATTGGAGAAATTGTTTCGGAAAGGGTGAGCTGGCCTGTCTCTTCCTGAGTGCAGCAAGCTGTAATGTCCCTGTGCCCTCTCCATACCAGGCTGAGAAAACAGTCTTTATCATCAGAGACTTGGAACTGGAAGCTGTAATGGACTTGAATAAATATATTTAATGAAGTAACTTTTTCTTCTCCTGTTTTATATGCCCCCTCCATGTATCCGTTAGTGACGCCTCCAGAAAATGTCTTGTCCTCAGCCAGATTTTCTTTGTTCTGTCCTTTCTTCTCAAATGTATTGTTCTTTGTCTAAAAAGTATAAAAGCATCTTTCTTTGGGCCACTTCTGCCGACTTCACCCTCTTAGAAGATTCCCATGTACACACTAACAAAATGTGCGTGCTTCTCTCTTGTTAATTGGCTGGATGTCAATTTGGGTTCTAGATCCCCCCAAAGTGACCTAAGAAGAGCCTAGGCGGGATTGGAGGGGATCTCTGGCTCCCCTACAGCAGCCATCGATTTGATATCCCTATGTGACTTCTCATCTAAGTCTAACCAGTGGACTTGATTCAGAGAACCATGTCATCAAGCTGACAGGGTAAAAGGGGGGTCCAAAGTGGCCCAGTGCACATTCCTGTGAGGGCAGGCTGCAGAGGTGAATGAGTTTAGGAGCACATCTATGACCATTTCTATCTGTATTTCCTGTATAAAATGTATATCATTTTGTCTGAAATTTGGTAACACATATGTGAATCTAGCAGAGAATTGTTTCAGGCAGAGTTGTCTTTGGCAACTCTGCTCAAAATGCTCAGCTCAAACTCAGATATAAGACTCAAGCTTAGCAAGGCTCCTGATAATCCTTTCACCCAGGTGGACAGCTTTTGGTTCATTTGTGGAAAGACATGAATCTCAAAGGGTAGTCAAAGTGGTTAGAGGGTCTCTGGAAAAGTGAGCTTCCTGAATTGTAGGAGCAGAGTGGGCACTGGTGAGGATGGTGAGGGAGGATGAGTGCAAATGTCTCATCTGCCCAAGTTCCCTTTCCACCTGCACTGTGCCAGGAGTGAGGCTTAGGGAGGAAGACGTATTATGAAGCCGAGGAACTCCATGCTTCACGGATAACACCAGGAAAATACTTTAGTTGCTGCAGGAAGATGGCTCCACTTCAGTGACTACCAACATGGCTCTGAAACTGACCAATTCCCTCCTACTTTATTTCTTTCCAACTACTCAAGAACCAATCTCAGATATAGTGAATAAGGCCGTTAAGAACCACCTTCCAAGAATTTCCTCTGGGTAGTTCTATCCTTCAGGAAAAAAACAAGGTAAGCTTGTATTTTGCTCCCATGAAGAATGGACATTCTCACGTGGACCTCAGCATCTTTGTGGGGAGAAGTGGAGAAAGAATAAATCTGGGGAAATGAATAAGATATAGGGAACCATTTGTGTGAGGAGAGCTGCATGAGGTCCTGAGACCGTTTGACCCTCGGGTATTCCTTTTCAGGAAGTGGGTGAAGAGAGACAAAAGTAGCTGAGCCTACAATTACCACTTTCTATCCATGTACAGAACAATCTGGCATCCCCCACACCCCGGGTATGGGCTGGCTATGGGAGGGAGGAAGGTTCCTCACGTATACTTGCTATGCCTGAAATCAGAATTGATAAGAACTCAGAAAGTCATTCCCCCTGGAATGTGAACTCCATTTTTTTCTCCAAATCCCTTCCAAGGTTTATCGTTTTGCTTTCTCTTCTGAGACTTCAGAGCGCCGGGATGACAGCTTTCTGGATCCATGTCAGGCTGTACAAAGCCAAGAAGAGCCATTCCCTACCCAAGCCCAGTTTTCCCAGGCACTCCCAGAAATGCTGCTACTGAGGGTGGGGGCTGGAGTATAAATGGAGACATTATGGGGTGGCCAGAACATGCAGCTGCCATCAGTCATGTGTCACTTTCCTGGGCACTTACTGACGGGAGCAGGAAGAAGCTTCAAACAGTACTGAGCACAGGTTAGTTTGCATCATGAACTGGTAGGAGAAAGGTCAGAGGTAAAATTGCTTTAGCCGAAGGAGTCTTTTACGAAACATATAATTCCAAAAATCAATTGTAAACTAAACTGGGCAAGAAAGGAGAGTCTCCCAGTACTTGATAAGCTGATATCCACAAGAAAGAAAATTCTAAGGAAGTAGCTTGAAACAGGTGTTCCCTGATGCTCTAACAAAGCTTTTATGAGGAAGAACGGTGCAGATTCTGAAAGCATTAAGCACATGTAGAAAGTGCCTCCAATAAACATGTTGATAGTGGGTCTCAGAGAAATGTGTAATCCTGGCAGGAGTTGCTTGATTGTAAAACAAGGAGCTGATGTTTATAAAATTGGGGGTGGGGGTTCCCAACTTGGAGTGCTGAGACATCTCTTTTATAACCTAGTTCGTGACACTGCCTGATAGAGAAAGCCTCGAAATACTAATCTGTACCATGGGTCTGAGGGACAGACAGAGTAAATAACTAGACTGTGGAGTTAAAAAGGAGAAGGACCTACCGGTGGGTTCCCCAGGCTCATGCCTTGAATTTCTCTAAGTATTTGCAGGTAATTAATTTGTTTAGTTGTTGATCAATATTCATACAGCTTGTGAGCTTTTCAATTTTAGATGTTTCTATAATTTATTTCATCTGCTTCAGGTTACACCAGCCATGACAATGTTCTCTCTTTCTTGTTCATCTTCTCCGCTCGCCGTCATTTTTTCTGTTTTCTCTGTTCTTTCCTCTCGCCCTTTGTCCCCCCTCCTCTCACACCCTCTCAATCCTCCTCCCTCCTGCGGCTCTGTAAGAGCCGTGCACAGTACTTACTTCCTACCCTCACGCCACGGTTCTGCATTTGGCGCTAACAGGGCAGCTGCTAAGTCTGAAATACTTCAAGGGGAAGAAAAGGTTAGAAACAACATTCAAGAGGTTGAGCCTGTCAAGACCTTCTGGGACTCTCCAGTCTGGCAGATTCATTATTTTGTAAAATGGTAACTGATTGTGTCTAAAGGAGCAGGAGCCAGTGATTTAGATCAGGTCCGATCCCTGTCAGCAAGCAATATCTCAGGCAGCATCAGCACGTGAAACAGGGTAGCTGCGTCCCTGCTAACAGCCAAGTTCATCATTTCGTTTTGTTCAGAAAGACTCTAATGGCCAACATCAGATAACATTTCTTATTTTACTCCATACTGTTCATTTATTAAGGCCATCATTTATCTTAACTGTTTAGCTGGGTGAATTTTTATGATTGTGAATATCCATAAAACCTCTGCCAAAAAACGATACAGAGTGTTTCCCTCACCCCAGAAAGTTTGCTTATACTGTTTTATATGACCTTTCTCCCTACCAACAAACAATACTCCGAATTCTATCACCGTGGATTAAGTTGGAATGTTTTTCACTTTCACAGAAATGGATTAACTCTTTTGTGTCTGGTTTATTTTACTCAGAATAATGTTTTTTGAGACTCCACCACATTGCTCTGTGTTATCAGTAATTTATTACTTTTTATTGCTAAGTAAAATGATGTTATATAAATATACTACTATTTGGTTATTTATTCTTCAGCTGATGGATGTTTGGGTTGTTTTCAATTTTCTCCTGTTATAAAAAAGGCTACTGCAAATATTTTTGCACAATTTCTTTTCTAAAAATATGTTTAAATTTTTCTTTGGTAAATAGCCAGGTGTAGAACTATTTGGTAATATGTACGTTTGACTTTATAAGAAACTGTCAAGAGTTTGCACGCCCTCGGGTACGCATGAAAGTTCCAGCAATTTCACACCCTTGACAAAATTTGGTATTGTCAGCCTTTTTTTATTTTAGTGATTGTAACTGGTTGCAGTTGGTCTTTCATTATGGTTTTAATTTGCATTCACAGGATACATAAGGATTCTGAGGACAATTTTATTTGCTTTGTATTTGTATATCTTCTTTTGTAAAAGGTCTGTTTAATTGTTTTGCCCATTTTTAAATTGGGTTCATCTATTTATTGTTAATTGTATATAAAGAATAAATCTCTCATATATATACATATTCATATGAATAAATAAGTGTCCCACATATATTTCCATATCTATACACATATTTCTGAATATATATTTAACCAAATTGGCAGCTGTCGCTTACCTGTTCATTTTTAATAATGCCTTTGATCTATCTAATAAAATGAAATCTACCTTGATTTTCTTATTTTATAACTAGTATCTTTGTGTTGGGTCATAAATATACTTTATTTTAGAAGATTTCTAAATCTAACATTTATATTTAAATCTACAATCCATCTCTAATTAATTTTATGTATTGTAGCTGTCAAGATCTTTTTTGTTCATTTGTTTTGTAAATATGTAGCTGTTCTAGTACAATTTTATAATTCTTTCCTCCTCATTGCGTTTAACTCCTTGGCCAAAAATCAATTGAGCATCCATTTTTGCGTCTATTTCCAGACTTTCTATTGTGTCCTCCTGCTTACTCTACAGCAATGTCTATACCACACCATCTTGATCTTTATAGTAGGTCTTGAAATCCACTTGAAATCCAAGTCCCCCAAATTGGTTTTACATTTTCAAATCGCATTGGCTAGTCTAGCTCCTTTATTTACTCATATGCATTTTAGAATCCACTTATCTTTTATCTTTCCACAAACACATTGATGTTTCCTCTAACTCCTCAAACATAGTCTTGCGTTGTCTTGGTCCTGGCCTTGGTTTTGTGAAGGAAATCTTCCCTGCCTCAAACTTCTGAACTTCAGAAAGGTAAGAATAAATAAAGGAAGCTATTATTTTCATGGTAATGAACCATTCCTGACTGCCATAATCATTTTGTTCTAATAAAATCATATTCCAGGATAGCTGGGCACTTAAGCTGCATTAATCACATTTGCATACAATGGTCCATTTCAGATCATGTGAACTTGAAAACACAAATAAATCTATATGCGTCATTTGAAAACTGCTGACTGAATACATGTGTATTTAAGGAACACATTTTTTCCTATTTCCTTTATAAACATGTGCTGTTGGATTATTGTTCTTAATTACCAATGGGGGAAAATAAATTCATAATTATGAGTACAATTGAGACTTGGAATTTGTCTACAGCTATATCTACCTTCAAAGTGCTTCACTCCTGAAGGTGCCATAGAGCTGGAACAATCCCACCTTTCCCCTGGGTGCTGAGTTCAAGATCTTCCTGGAAGCAGGAGGGCTCCACGGCTCCTCTCTTAGAAGCCCCCGGACCCCACTCACTCCTCTGTAGCTCCCATCCCACTGTATGTCTGCCCAGAGCTAACATTTAGCCTCCAAGCCTACATGGCTCTCTCCCTAACCTGGCATATATTGAACTTTTTATTAGGTGGAAATTCTTGAATTATAATGTTGTGACTTGGTTTTTGCTTGTTGTTTTTGGAATGGATCAGTATGAATGAACATTTCCTAAGAGTACATGTTTGCTTTTCTAGCCAAGTGCCCGGCTACCCTCTTGTTTTCATGCTTATCAATATATCTCTCCTGAAGCCCATGGATTAAGGAAGAATTTTATCTTTCAAGCCTTAATATTTAAGAAATACAACCTGTAAGACTATAGCTGCCATAGCATCCCTCTGGTGGCTCTGGGAAACAATTGAAAACCCTGTGGAAAAGATTCACCATTCTATATGCCATTAATAATGTTCAGGCTTCATGGGAGAAGGTCAAAATATTAACATTAACAGATGTTTGGAAAAAGCTGGAAAAATTTTTTAACTACACTTGGAGAAGTAGAGTCTTGCTGTGCTTTCCAAGCTGGTCTTGAACTCCTGGCTTCAAGCAATCTCCCACTTTAGTCTCCCAAACTGCAGGGAGTATAGTATGAGCTACAACAGCCAGCCAGAAAATGATTTCTTGAAATGGAATCTAGTCCTGGTGAAGATTCTGTGAACATTGTAGAAATGACAACATAGTATTTATTAACTTAGTTGATAAAGAAGCGGTAGGGTTTATGAGGACTGACTCCAATTTTGAAAGAAGTTTTAGCATGAGTAAATGTTATCAAACAGCATTGCATGGTACAGATAAATCTTTCATGAAAGAAGAGTCAATGAATGTGGAAAACTTCATTGTTGTCCTGTTTTAAGAACTTACTGTGGCTACCCCAACCTTTAACAACCACTACCCTGATTAATCAGCAGCCATCAGCATCAAGGCAAGACCCATCACCAGTAAAAAGATTACAACTTGTTAAAGCCTCAGATGATTGTTAGCATTTTTTTAGTAATAAAGTTTTTTTTAATTAAGATACATAGATTCCTTTTATAGAAATAATACCTTCACACATTTATAAACTGAAGTATAATATATATTTGTATATGCACTGGACAACAGAAAAAGTGTGACTCATTTTGCTGCAATATTGAATTTATTGTAGTGTTTTGGAACTGAATCTGCAATCTCTCTCAGACATTCCCGTATATTGTGGGATAAGGCATTTCGTTATGCATTACACTAATTGCACAATTGTTTGCAATTGAAGGTTCTTACACAAAAGAATCAAGCCCTGTGCTATTCTGAACTTTTGATTTTTACTTTTTTTCCTGGTAGACATCGGAAGGTATGGAAGAAGAGAAGTTCAGCTGCAAAGGGAACCAATGAATGACTTTGTGAGGGCAACAAAGGTTTAATTCTTGAGGGTTCTTTTTAAATTTTTAAGGCAAAGAAAAGATAAGTCTCCCCGTTGCTTTTATGAGTTGGACTTTTAACATCCAATTAGATGAGTGAAGATGTGTTTGAATGGAAGTTAATGTTATAAAGACAAGATGTAGCTTTGAAATACAGGAATTAATACTCATGAAGACAGCTGGAAACCAGACAGGACGGAAATCCACGGAGGGAGGGCTATCTCTCAGTGGGCATGAGGGATGGGCAGCTGAACAGGGCAGAGCCTCTTCTAGTGTCTTCACTGCCTGTTCACAGACAAAGGGACAAATCAGGCAATGCACTTTCTACATCACCTGCTACCTGAGGGGTACAATGTTTGCAGGAGGCTGACAGTAACCCTGTAAAAGGTGCAACACACAGAGGGCACTTTACTTAATAGAGAAACAAGCATGAGAACTACATCAGCCTTCTTTTAAGAAACCAAGCAAGCAAGAGAAGAAGGGAGTGATATTTACATGTTGAAAATAAAACCCCAGAAATCTACAAATTTGTATCCAGGGAAATTATCTTTCAAGAGTAGAGGAGAAATAAAAGACTTCCTCAGACAAAAACTGTGGGAATTTATCATGAGTAGACTTGTCTTGAAAGAAATATTAAAAAGAAATTCTTCAGACAGAAGGAAAATAATACAGCTCAGAAACTTGGTCTACATTAGGAAAGTAAGTGTTAAGGAAGGCAAAAGAAAAAACAGATGAGATCGGGCATGTTCAGGGTTATATGGCCATAGACAGGCAAAAGAAAAGAGAAGAAAATCTTAAGAAAATCTTATATTTTTCTTGTTCTTTATTGATCTAATAGATAATTGCTCAAAATAATAATAGCCACAATGTATTAGATAGCTTATAGAAGAGTAAAACAGATGACATCACATACAAATAATGGAAAGAAAAAATGTCATTAGCTCCTTCACTACCCACGAAGTGGTATTTATTATTTGAAAGTGTACTTAAATTAGTTGTCAATGTATACTGCAAACTCTAGGGTCACCACTGTGTGTATATACATATACATACAAAGAGGTATAATTAATATGTTAAAATAAAAGAGAAAATGGAATCACAGAGTACTCAATTAGAATAAAAGGAGGCAGAAAAAGATGGAAAGATAAAATAAAGAAAAAGAACAACAAATGAAAAACAGCTATAATATGATAATTGTTAATCCACCTATAACAATTACCACTTTAAATGAGATTGATCTGAACACAGCAATGAAAAGACAGAGGATGATAAAATAGATGAAAACCCACCTAAGATGTACACAGGTTAAAAGTAAAGGGACAGAGAAAGATATACCAAGCTAACACAAAGCAAAAGAAAACCAAAGTAATTAGATTAATTTGGGGCAAAAGTGACATCAGCATCAAAAGTCTTGTAAGTGTTAAAGAGGGGAATTACATAATAATAAATGAGTCAATTTTTCAGAAGATATATCCAACCCTCAATGCCTATGTGGTGACCAACGGAGCATCAAAATAAGTGAAGAAAAACTGGTAGAATTGCAAACAAAGGTAGGCATATTTGTTATTATAGTTGGAGACTTCAACCTCCCTCTATTAGTAATTTACAGATCCAAAAGGCAGAAAAACAGTAAAGGATATAATTGAGTTGAACAACGTGATCAACAAACCACATGTAATTGATATTCATAGGATACTTCACTCAGTGAACAGCAGGATACACATTCTTCATCAGTTCACATGGAACATTTACCAAGGTAGGCCACATTTATAGCCCTAGAAACTGACCACATTTAAGAAACAGAAATCATACAAAGTATGACTTTCACGCTGTCTGTGCTTGAATCAACCTGACTGAATCAACCAAGAGGCTGTGACGTGTGTCAACCAATCAAAATTCAACAAGTATCAACCAATCAGAGTAAGCAAGTTTGCATTCCTCATTTGCATAACGTGATCAAATGGGAAGCTGGGAGGAAAGTGTCTCTATAAATCTGCTCCCCTCTCTAAATGCTTATTTTGTAGTGAAGGCTGTGTCTCTATAATAAAGTTCCTTCCTTCTTCTTTTTTTTTTTTTTAAAGAAAATTCTTGTCAGTGGATTGATTTGCTACCACTTCCTAACCAAGAGAGTTTCTGAGCTCAGGAAGCAAGCTACTCAATCTCCTTTAGAGCCGACATTGATATTACAATTTTAACCCACCACCTAAGGGCTAGAATCCCAACATCAACTCAGGCAAACACGCAGTAGATACCTTATACATTTATTCTTGGAGAGTTGCCAGCATTCATTTTCCCTTCCCTTGGTTTTGCAAAATATTTAGGAAGATGTGACAAAGGAAAATTGAAGACACATTTGTCATGCAATAATAAACAAGTCATATATTTTGCATCCCCTTATATATTCTGTAGCAAATCAATTTTAATATGCCCAGAAATGCAATCTAGATATGTGAATGGAGAGAGAAAAATTAGCAAGGTGAGCTGGAGGAGGAGACAAAGGCTGAATTAATTAGGCTGGGGATTTTAAACCACATTCTGGAACCCTATGGCTTTGCTGAATAAATTTATCTTGAGAAACTATTTTAATATAAAAACCATAAAAATGGAAATAAGTATATTACAAATTCACAACCACCATCCTGAACTTCAATGCCCTAGTAAATATATTTTGTTACTTCAGACTTTCTCTGTCCATTATCATATACTATATAAATTTTGTGATACAAAATTTTATTTTGTATTAAACTTTAATACTGTCTACTGTTGTCATGTAGACAGTATTAAAGTTTAGATTCTTAAGTCATAAAATAAATTTTTAAAGAATAATTTATGTGAAATATTATATAATGCATCCATTTAACTGATACAGTTTGAAGAGTTTTGCCAATGAATAAATCTATGTACTCACTACTATAGTGAACATATAGAATGTTTTCATTATCCTAAAAATGTTCACTTGTACTGGGTCAGTTGGCAGACACCCACCCGCCTGTCTATCCACTCTTGGCCCTGGGGGAGACTAGCCTGCTTCCTGCTGCTCTGGATTAAGTACATAGAATCATACTCTTTTCTGTCCGTTTACTTTTACTCTACAGAATGATTTGGGGATTTGTGCATGTTGTTGTGAGTATCAGTAGTACATTTATTTTAACTGCTGAATAACTTTGCATTGTTATGGGTATACCAAAATTTGTTCATTATGTTATGCATCATTACAAAAAAAGATGCTCCAAATATTTGTGCTCAAGTGTCTGTGTGGAAATAACATTTCATTTTCCATAGCTGAATACCTAAGAATAGAATTACTTGTAAAATTATTTATGCATTTTTAAAACACTGCTAAAAAGTTCTCCAAAATAGCAATCCACTTTACACCACCATTCACAGTGGGTGAGCATCCCAGCTGCCTCCTATTCTCACAGATATCTGGTATGTGAATCCTTTTTTTTTTTTCTTTTTTTCTTTTCCTTCTTATTCTGTCTTTATTTGTTGAAATATAAGTATACCCCCATATAGCTGGCAACATTTTACCCTTCTCTCTCATGTACATGGCAATGATTTTATATATTATAATCCAATATCATAAACATTAATAGTCAAATAATAAAAGACTGAACTTTATTATTAACCAGTACTTATCATTGCAAAGTTTCGTTTAATGTTGGCATATATCTCTGTTTTAAAGTATAATCCATTGCTTTAAGTTTCAAGCAGAATTCTTGTTTAAAAAAAATTTCGGATTAATGTAAGTGTACACACAATTAGGTTAGATTGTTTTCATTTGTTAGAAGAATTCCCAGTTGTATTTGAGTCCTTCACCTAGGAGGTGTGCCATGCCCATTAGATGGAAGCTTACTGAACCTTTCCCCCTCCGTCTTTTTTGTAGAAGGTTTTTTTTTTTTTTTTGTAGAGACAGAGTCTCACTTTATGGCCCTCGGTAGAGTGCTGTGGCCTCACACAGCTCACAGCAACCTCCAATCCTTAGGCGATTCTCCTGCCTCAGCCTCCCGAGCAGCTGGGACTACAGGCGCCCGCCACAATGCCCGGCTATTTTTTTTTTTTTTGGTTGGAGTTTGGCAGGGGCCAGGTTTGAACCCGCCACCCTCTGTATATGGGGCCGGCGCCTTACTGACTGAGCCACAGGCGCCACCCGCCCTCCCTCTTTTTTGAATTTGTGTTTTTGGTTCTCTTATGTGGGTCTGTAGGTGTTCATTGAAGACAGAAGAATGGCCACAAACACATGAAAAATGCTCATCATCTTTAATTAGCAGGGAAATGAAAATCAAAACCACCTTGAGATAATCACCTGACACCAGTGAGAATAACCCACATTGCAAAGTTCCAAAGCTGCAAATGCTGGCAGGGATGTGGAGAGAAGGGGACACTTTCACCCTGTTGGTGGTATTGCAAACTAAGACAGCTTTTTTGAGAAGAGGTATGGAGCATCCTCAAAGAGCTAAAAATAGACCCTCCAGTTGATCCTGCAATCCCATTACTTAGAAGAAAAGAAACCATTTTACCATAAGGATATTTATATTTGAATGCTTACAGAAGCTCAGTTCATAATCACAAAGATGTGGAAACAACCCAAATGCCTCTCAACCCATGAATGGATTAATAAACTGTGGTACATATATGCCATGGAATACTATTCAGCTGTTTAAAAAAGATGGAGACTTTACATCTTTTGTATTTACGTGGTTGGAGTTGGAGGTCATTCTCCTTAATAAACTATCTCAAGAATGGAAAAATAAGCATCCCATGTATTCAATCCTAATTTGAAACTTGTTGGTCAATCTTTTCATCACAGCTGTACTGGTGTTTGTGTGATAATATTTCATCCTGGTATTGATTTGCATTTTTCTGATTGCAAATAATGTTTGTTCCCCCACCTGGAACTTACTGGACTGCTGCTCTAATGACACAAGCAAGAGATCAAAGTTTACCAGTACTCACTCCATCGGGGACCCCAGAGGAGAACGGGCTTCACCAGCCACAGCTGGGTGGTAGTAGAAACTTGGAGATGTAGAAGGATTGTAGCCGCAAAAGTTTTTATGTCCCATCCTGGAGGAGCTGCTCTCCCAACACACAGGAAGTGGGTGTGAATAGCGCAATTGTCATGGACTGAGAGGAAGGGACAGAGGCATATGAATGGACATCTCTGAGTAGACATGTGAATCTGTGCACCAAAGCCCTCTCCTGTGACTCGGTGGTGTTAGGAGGTGGGGCTGTTAGGAGGTGCTCAGGTCATGAGGGTGGGGCCCTTGTCAGTGGCTTAGTGCCCTTATCAACAGACACAGGAGAGCCTGCTTCTTTCATCTTTGCCCTGTGCCTGGTGAGGATGCAGTGAGGAGATGGCAGGCTGCAACCCTTCACCACACATGGCTTCTGCAGTGCCACCATCTTGGACCTGCAGCCTCCAGACTTGTGAGAAATAAATGGTAGCAGTTTAAGCTGCCCAGTCTATGGCCATTTGTTACAGCAGCCTTAGACAGCTGTGGACAAAGATGGGCTGGGTGGCTGGGGGTGCAGACCACAGCTGCCTCCAGTAGTCTCTTGCAGACCTTGTGTCTCATTCAAGGTCTCAGTGTTCCTGGAGTGGTCCATCATTCCCAGTGACCAGCCTCATCCTGGGAAAAGCCTGATGGCCAGTACTTACCCTATAGCCTCCCCAAGGTCCTGGCATGCCAGGGGTGGGGCTGGGGTCTTGTAGCAGCTAGACAAAAGGGGCCTGACCCCCAGATCCCACACAGAGGGCACCCCAGCTGTGACAACCCTTGGGCTTATTCTGACCCTGGCGCTAACATTCATGAGGTGTGTGCTGTTTCACATGCCAGAATAATTGGCATAAATAGACCATGGAACCAGAGAGGCTACCATCCCCAAGACATTCTTAGCTCCGTGGCACTAAGATGAACATGTGTTCAATGTCCCTGGGTGAAGAGAAGCTGACCTTTCAACTTTCAAAGCAGAGTTTCTCTTTTGAGGAAGCTGTTCATGAACAGGATGGGAAGCCGCGCACAGCGACATCCATTCTACTCCCAGTTTCCATCCATTTGCTACAGTGTCTCTAAATGTGCACAAGCCTGTTTTTTTTTTGTACAAATAAAACTATTTTTAAATGTGTGGGTTTCTTTCATAATCATCTAAAGAATTTTAAGAGAAACGCGTGATTTATTTCCAACAAGAATGACAGAAAAATCTTCCAACCTGTCTTATTCTTCTGTGAGCTTCAAATAAAATATCTGTCAAGTTCTTGCTTTCTTTTTTCCTTTCAAATGTTTGTTTTTTTGAAATGAAAGTAATGAATAACAACAGCAATTATGAAGATATCAACCTATGATTATAATATATTCATATATATGATATAAACATATACTTACAGTTATATAATATATATAATTATAATGAGATGATGTATAATAATTAGTACAGTGATCAAATAATGATAGTATGATATAAACAGACTTTTGATAAACCAATTTTGAAAACAGTTGTTAAAGGCCATAGCTCTTTTTGGATCTGGTGAGTGAAAAATATAGGCAATTAACGAAGTAATTGACTTAAAATATCTAGTTATATTGAGGCAAAGGAGGATTTTAAGTACTAATTACCCAGGTTGTTGTCTTCAATCTCTGCTTCCCTTCTTTGGTGTGTTGTGTTATTGACTGATGTATTATCTCTAAGTCTCTCATTTTCAGCTACTCAACAATATCTATACTGCTAAATGCTCACACCAAATGCTAATTGTACTGAGCAATACTTGTCACACCAAGGACAGGAAGGCACAGTCCTGACTTCAGAACTGACAGGGAGGGGTAGAGAGCAGGCAGCCAGGCTGGACTGTGTGAAGACAGAAGCCTCTCACCGGGGCTCCCTGCACCTGACTTGCCTCTGTGGGCCCTTCCTTCTCCCCGTCAGTCGGAGTTACTTCCCCAGCATAGGCTGTTGAGGAAGGGCGTTGAACACCTGGGGAGGGCAGTGGAAGCTGAGAGAGACCCACAGAGTCTCTTGCTTCCCCCATGGGCTGTGAGAACCTCTACAAAAAACATGTGACCCTGTCTTCTCCTAATCCGAACTTCTTGGTTGGGGCCCCGGAAACCAAAGATAGACAACAAGAGAAAAGCCTGCTGAGTTATTTAATGCAGGTTTTATGCAGGAGCCTAAGAAAATGAAGACTGAAGAAGTGGTTAAACTGAGCATTTATACGCAGTTGATGAAGAGTGGAACGTCATGGTGGGGAACCCAGTAAGGCCTGTGTGTTCAGATCCCTCTGGCGTCCCTGCGTTGTTGAGACAAGGATGCTCCTGTCCTCTGGCTGCAGGGAGCCCCTCTCATGTAAGCATCTTATGACCTGTTTCTGGGGAAGGTCCAAGAGTCCTTTCTGCACCTGCAGCTTTCCAAATTCCTTCAGCTTAAAATATTCTCTATGCCAAAGTGCCATATTTTGGAGCAGTGTGTTTGGAACCCCATCATAGGTGTCCAGGCTGATAGAGAGGTGATAGGGAGGGCAGGTGTTGGTTCTTTTCCAGATGGCCACAAGGCCTCAGGTTGTGTTAGAGCACTGTGCTAGGGTTTCTGGAGGTGTTGCAGACTGGGTTAGACACAGATGTGTGTTTTTCAAGGACTTCAGCAGTGATGGAGCTCCTAATGAGAGAGATAAAGAAAGACAGGCAGATGATGGAGGATTCAGGCTGATGATAGTGCAGTGCTGTGCCATCACAGCTCATGGCAACCTTAAACTCTTGGGGTCAAACAATTCTCTTGCCTCAGCTCTCAAGTAGCTAGGAGTAAAGGTGCCTATCACAATGACTGGCTATTTTTTGAGACGGGGTCTTGCTCTTGCTCAGGCTGGTCTTGAACTTGTGAGCTCAGGCAATCCACACACCTTGGCCTCCCAGAGTGCTAGGATTACAGGTGTGAGCCACTGTGCCCAGCCTTGCTTTAGTTTTCTAATCTCTGAAATGATGACCATTATAACACTTATGTTAGTGGGTTGGTGGGAGTGTTAAAGGTGGGACATTGGTTGATATATTTCCAGATAGACACATAGATGTAGTTATCTATAACTATATTGGGAGCTATGATGCATATTAAGATATGCATATATTTATATATCTATGAAGATATATGTGTGTATACACACACACACACACACACACACACACCAGTAAAACCTTTTTTTAAGTTACCACCCAAGGGTAAGTTATGGTTAACATAAGGAACTAGGACTACCGTACTGACACATAGATGTACTTTACTTTCTTATACAGTTTTTATTAGAGAATATCATACAAAAATATACACAATCAAAACACAGTAAAATCAGACATAAAGTATCATACAAAATCAAAACACGTACTGTTTTCTTATAATTCAGTCATTCTTTTGAAAAAAGAGTCAGTCTTGGTCTGTTTTTTATTGTTACTACAAACACAAGTGGAGAAAGCATTCTCAGTGCTGGCTACACCACTCAACATACCTGGCCATTTTTCCACAGCAAATGACTTCCAACTGCATTATCAGATGCCTGATATCCTCTTCTTTTGGAGTCTCTGCAATTTGTGTGCCATCCTTACTCGCTTCTTCCACTTCATCAGTTGCTTCATGCACGTTTACCCAGGTCTGTATTTTGGTCAGTATTGCTTGGAAAATTGCTTCTGTGTCAGGTTCATTACAGGTTGCCATCTCATCATCCATCGCAACAAAACCATCAAAATCTGCTCCTTCCATTCTGCCATGGGAGATGGATGGACTGATAAGGCCAAAACATCGTGCTTTGGGGTTGCGATAAATCAAACTTTCTTGAAATATTTCTGTATCATTTCTGGCAGGACTTTATTCCAAACAGAACTGATCCAGAGCACAGTGTGCAGAGAGTTAACTGATGTAGTAGATAAAGTTGCTTCCACAGGTGGACCACAGGTGTGTGTTTTAGTGATAACCTACTGTAGGAGCTGTACTCTGTAGTCATTGTAGATGTTTTGATGATGCCTTGTTCAAGTAGTTGGATTTTGAGGTCATGTATAGAGGCAGAAATTTCAGTGTCACATTTGTTGGATAAATCACTGTGGGTGGCCAGGACAGTTGTCTACTGCCAATAGAATAGATGTTTCTTCTTCTTCATTTCTCAGTTGATACCCCTTACCCATCATTTCTCAGTTGATACCCCTTACCCACTCCTCAATTAGGGTGCCAATCATGCTACCACATTTGTTTGATCTCCAAGTGACTAGATGGTCTTTGAGCTTTGGGTTATTGAATGTACATGGATTTGCCAATTTACCAATCACTAAGGGCTTTTGTTTCTCTCCAGCTGAGCTAGAACAAAGTAGAATTTTGAAACATTCTTTGTAAAGTTTTTTGCTCTTACATATGTCACTCTTCATGATGAGGTTTCTGTCAGGCATCATCATGAAAGAGAGTCCCCAGTTTATCACTTTAACTCAATGTTAAAGATATTGTCATCTCTGAGGCCTTAGGTGAAGTTGGGGAACTTCTTGATGAACGCTTTCATAACTTCTACTGGAACTTCATCAGATTGTCCATTCAAGACTTTCTGGGAGATCTTGTGTCATAGTTTTAATTTCTTGAGCCAACAACTTAATGTTTGGAAATCTGCCTCCTCAAATTTCTGTGCAATTTTTTTTAGCAATTTCTTGGATCATCAGCCCCGAGATTGGAGCTCTAATGGCCCTCATTTATTTGAGCCAGCTTAATATGGCTTCACTGACTTCACTGAGGGGAATTTTCTTTTCTTTTCCACTGTAGGTCTTGCTTTCCTTCCCATATATCTCCAAGTACTCATGTTTACATTTTTGGATGTTGCTAACTGGTCTTGCCAACACCAAAAGGTTCTGCCATCTTTCCTCGACTCTTGTTTTCCAGAAAATGTAGAAGATCAACTTTTTCCTTCAATGTCATCTCTTTGAGTTCTTTCCTTTGGACCATTGTATCTCAAATAACTGAAACATTTTTCAGTAACTGGAGGATGTGCCCAGAAATCAGATCAGCCTTTCACATTGAAAAACTCTTTCACAACACATGATAAACAATAGGACATTAGGCCTAATCCACCATGTAGTAATAATAAAACATGAAAAAAGAACTTATACTAAAGAAAAAATAATACAACTAAAGGGCAAAGCCCACACTTTATACCCCTTGGTGTAGAGTGGACTCAACTGGTCAAGTTATAGAGGATAAATTAATATTGTGCATCACAATCCAAGTGGACTTACAGAAGGGCTCAGTATATAGAGGTCAGTCTTCCACTGAGTACATGTGGTGCACATCTGGTCTATGAAAATCAGGTCAGTTTAAGGAGATGGTCAATGTGGGGAGATGATCAACCATGGAAGTTCTATTGTTTATAAATATGTAAGTCCTTACATAGCAGTGTGCACATAAAATTTTCAATAAATTTTTTTTTTTTTTTTTAGAAATAGGCAACTTTATTAATGGTAAAATCCATGGTATAATAAAGATTTTGTTATTGAATTTACAGTTTAGTAATCTATTAATAGGCCTAATATTGAACAATTTGGTAATTTGTAATTTCTATGATAAAATATAAATCTGTAAATATTTTTTAAAAATACAAAAATCATCAATATGTTGAAGCCAGAATTTGCAAAGCAAATGATGAGCAAAGCAGCTCACTTGTTTTAACTCTTCAGTATTCATTTGGTTACATTAAAATGATATTCATCTGTGGTATACCATGGTACATTTTCACAAGAAAATAATTGCTTCGGGCGGCGCCTGTGGCTCAAGGAGTAGGGCGCTGGTCCCATATACCAGAGGTGGTGGGTTCAAACCCAGCCCTGGCCAAAAACCACAAAAAAAAAAAAAAGAAAAGCTTCACTGGCAAATAATGACTTAATTGGATTATTCACCAAACATATTTATTAATGTATGTCACAAATTTTCAATAAATTTTAATTAATTAAATATTATTATGCCCATGCCCCAGTTATTTGAGATAAGAAGGTTAAGAAGGATAAACCATAAGCTACTATTTCTTGACCTCTAGGAGTCTGCATTTTAATTCCTTTGTAAAAGGCAGGATCTGGGCTAGCTGTCCCAGGCTGGGTTTGAACCTGTGAGCCTCGGTGTATGTAGCTGGCACCCTACCCACTGAGCTACAGGAACCACCCGAAATCAGATTCTTGTCCTTTATCGTTCTCTACTGTGATCCTGGCAGCTGGAGTGCAGTCTGAGTGTACATAGGAAGGATGAGATTGGAAGAGAGAAGACTGAGTGTGCGCTACACAAGAGAGAGAGGAGGGGAGAAGGAGCCCAACTAGCTCTTCACATGCGTAGCAATTCTTGCCACTATCAATCATGGTCTGATCAGTGAACTTGATAATGACCAATCATAACCCCTTATCTTATAGCAAGAGGAGTAAAGGGCAGAAAGGTTTGCTCCATATGCAGGATTGGGATGAGAGAAAACAGTGGGCAGGCGATGAAGACAATGAACCTGAGCTTTATCACAGGCAGCTATGAAAAGACTGCCGTATAGGAGACAGGTCCCAGAACCTGGACAGACACTCAGAGGACCAGAGACAAGGTAAGGCAAGATCTGGAAACGTAGACAAGGAGTTAAAGATAAAAGCTAAGCCTTCAATAACATTCATTTAATCAATTGTCAATTAAATATTTATTTTGTAATTAAATATATTCTATTTTCCAGGAGCCAAATGAGGCAGTGGGATAATGGTTTAAAAAAAAAAATCAAGACCTAATTTGGGGTCAGTTACCAGCTCATGGCTTAAAACCTCAGGAAAGAAGATTTCCTTGGTGGTAAAAACAAGGATCTCAATGTCCAGGGAAGGACAGAAATTCCCAGACAGTGATGAAGTGTTCCCCCCAGTCTCTCCAAAGGTCCTGAGGCCAAGTCAGATGGTTAGAATTTTGGGTCGTTACCTGTGGCACAGACAACTCAATTTCCTAGATGACCTAGATGTTCCTCTGCCTCTTCTAGTCCACCTTACAGCTGGGTGGGACCAGGCAACTCCTTTTAGCCCCTGAACTGTGGCCACAGGTCTCATCTGGAGGCTGCAAAAGTCACAAATGGGTTCACATCTCCACTCCTTCCTCGCTGCAATGACACTGCAGCCACGTAGCAGGAGAGAGGGCCACAGGTGACACAGCCTGGGCTCCTGTGTGATGTAGGAGGGGAAGAGAACGTGCCAAGGTGCTTGCTCAACTCTGGGAGACTTCATGAGGGAAGATTCTGTGGCTGGCCTGTGGTGCTCATTATCTGGATTCATGCCCCACCCCCCGCCCCCGAGAAGTAACAGAACATTATCTCTCACTGCTTCAACCAGAAACTGATTTCACACTTTCATTTCTTTCTGATGATGTTTGGGAAACCTAGAGCTCAACATAAGAGGAAGGAGCAGACATTTTTCCTGTTTATGTGGTGATGGGGTAGAGAGGCATCTCCAGGCTGGGTGACGGGGTTATTCCCTGGGTCTCCTGCAGGTAGCTCTGTGGGTAAAATCAGGTGTTTCTTAGGAGGCCAAGGCTCCAGTCGGAGCCTCATGGAGCTGGTTTGCTTTGCTCCAGGCATTCTCACTGAGAATGGTGGAGCCCTTGAATAGGAAGCCAGAAGCCTCGGCTTCCCCACCCTCTCGTTCCATTTTGGAGGAAGATAAGGCTATAACCAATGGGGAGAGAGGAAGAAAGTTGCTGCATATGGTGTGTATGAAAAGGGATAAGGCGAGGTATCTCTAGAGTACTTCGCTTCCTCTCAGCAATTCTCACCCAGATTATTATTGCTCCTTCACTTAAAGTAGTTCAGTGACTCCCAGGGCTTGTAGAATAAATGCCAAACTCCTCACACCATAGACTGCACCAGCACCAAGCTCCGGTCACTGTCTACATTTACTGTCCCTTCTCACAGTATTCCCCTAGGATAAATACTCTGCCTGTCCATCTGGAGCTGTCCCCCACCAGGATGCGACCTCCAGGAAAGGGGCCTGGTGTCTGTCTTGGCCTGCACACCACACATCAAGCATGGGGCTTGCTAAGTGTTTGTTGAGCAGATGAATTAAATCTTCAGTGTCCCAACCTGGCTAGCTGGTGGCTCTGTGCTCACAAGCTCTCCCCTGCAATGTCCTCTCTGCTGCCCCTGCTCCACCTCCCAGGCTGACCTGTGAACTCTCCTGGTTACCCACATGCTGTTGGTCGCCTGCTCTTGCAGACCTGTGCCATCTGTTCACTGTTCTGTCAGTAGAACCTATGGGCTAGTTTTGTGTTGGTATTCTCGGTGCCTCAAACTGTGCCTGGCACTCACAGGTGGTAGAGCTGAGTTTGGAGAAAGTTAAGTGTGAACTGGGGGGGCAGCTGCTGACAGACTGCCTGTGTGGGGCTTTCTGCCCACTGTCTAAGGTGGCTCCTCATCTCTGCCTGGGGGGAGCAGCTACAGAGTGGAGGCTCCTCCTTCCCTTTACTGCTCCTGCCTGCCCTGCTTATCCAGCAAGGACCTTGTCCTTCAGGTTCCCAAATACCTCTCTGGGCTTAGAGCCACCTGCTTTGCCCAAGCACAGAGTGCTAGACCACTAGCTAGAGTGAGAGCCTGCTAGAGCCGTCCTGCAGGCTGGGGATCGTCCTCTTATGTTTCTCTGGTTTGGACTGGATGTTTCATCTTGACCTCTCATGACATCTGTTACCTACCCGCCAGGTGGCTAGCCTGCTGTCTCACTTAAAACCCTTGACTTACGCCTGTAATCCCAGCACTGTTGTTAGGCTGAGGAGGGAGAATTGCTTGAGCTCAGGAGTTTGAGACTTGCCTGAGGGAGAGTGAGACCCTGACTCCTAAAAAAAGTGGAAAAACCCCAGCGACTTTGGAGGCTGAGGTAGCAGGTTGCCCATAGCCCGAGTCAGAGGTTGCAGTGAGCTATGATGCCATTGCATTCTGCTCAGGGCATAGGGTGGCATTCTGTCTTTAAAAAAAAAAAAAGCAAAGAAATAAAAATTAAAAATAAGCAAGGAAATACATAAAAACAAAACCCTGACTTTGCAGTATGTTAGACTCAAGAGCCTTTGCTTTCCATATTCTACCAGACACAGGCCACATGTTATAGGCTGCGTAGCTTTTGGTTTGGGGGTAAAGAATCAACACTGCTGCTTCCCCAATTTTAGTGCAAACACTTCTCTGTTTCTTGTCTCCAGCCCTATATTTTAGGTCAGAAAACTGCCTCATTACTTCCCAAGGAGAGCTGGGGGGAAGGGTGACAGAGCTGCCCCCATTGCAGCACACAGCCTAAAATAGCACGTCCTAATCAAGGGCAAAGCTCCGTAGGCCTGCTGCAGATGTGGGGATGTCACAGCAAAGAAGGTAATGAGAAAATATGTAGTTTATCATATCTGTTCACAAAAATAAAAATTGCTTTTTCACAGAAAGATTTTCACAAACTCCTAAAGCCTAGAACATTTTCCATTTTTCTGCCCAGAGATACAGATTAGATTGGGGAAGTGTCTCCCCGGGATAGAAAGGTGACAGGCATTGACATTTATTGATAAAACCAGGCTTGATTGAAATCCGAGGGCGTCAGTCTCCCGTCCCACTGGGCCTGGGGTCAGAGCTGCCAAGTGAAGGTCCTGATCAGCCCGTGCCTTTTGTCCTGATGGGTCCCCTGTCGTCTTTATACTGATAAGCAAAGTGTCCAGAGGGAGGGAAGGAAGCTTTAAAAGGAAGAGACAGACTAGAGGTACAGCCTGCTGGAGCTGGATGAAACCCCAGGAGTTATCAACTTATTTGTCTTTTTACCCCCCTTTTCTGACGTTTTATTATTTTTACTGTAAAAACAGAAAAGTGCACATAGTGAACACATAGCTTGGTAAACTTTTATAAACTGAACACAGCCATGATGTAAACAGCTCTCAGATCAAGAAGCCTACTGTGGCTGTGCCCTGGAGGGCCCTGGGGTTTTTTCCAGGATCCTCCCACCTCTGTTTGCCAATGTTGTGCTCTATGTGGGTTGAGTGGCACTATGCATGTGTTTATAGCTGGGTTCTTTCTTTCAAAATTTTGCTTGTGAAATTCACTCTTAGGGTTGTGTGTAGTTGTGAACGGTTCCTGCTCTTTGTAGTTTAATGCCCTTTGGGTGCAAACAACACATTTTTCTGTTCTACAGTTGATGAGTATTTTGTTGTTTTACCTATAATGACACTGGAGGCCAGGAGGCTGCATGACTGTCTGAAGTTGAGCCCGTGCGTGGTGCCCAGCACAGGATGCCCAGCTGGACTCCTGTCCATGGCACTCCTCTGCCTGAGACATTAGGCTGACATGCTCTGCTGTGCATGCCTGTCATGTCCCCTGGACACAGAACAGAAACCAGACTTACCACATGTGCAGAGAGAGGCTAATGAAAGCAAGTTTTGTCAATATGCTCTTTCCTTGGCAGAGAAACTCCAAGTAACAAAACTAGATGTGCACAAGTGTACATAACATCCACAGCTGGGGTAATATTTCACCTTCTCTGACTGTAATTTGTACTTCTGGAAGTGTTTACTTGGCAGAGATTTCTGCTACTTAAGAACTACTAGAATAGATTCTCCAGGGAGGCAGGTGAATTTTTTCTCCAGAGAGTCATCTTGAGACTGTGAATATATCACCTGTGCTAACCCACTCCTACAAGGACAGGTCCAGTGTTGAAGGCAGTGGAGGTCAATGCCCGCTGTATACTGGTGGAACCTGGTCTCCTCTGCCAATCACCTGCAGTCCCCAGGGAGCCACTGATTCCCAGGACAGGTTTATAGCCCAGTTGAACCAGCTGCCTCTCTGGCCATGTGCATGATTTCTCCCTGTCCCTGCGGCAGGGGCCTTTAATCATTCTCTCTCTCCCCCTGCCTGGTGTCAGCCACAAATCCAGGCAGGCTCATGAAAGTGTCCACCTGTCCAGGAGCTCCTTGTTAGGATTTATGGGTGGCGGGGCCTCACTGCTGCCTCCTGCTGGAGAGGTGGCTGAGCCTGCAGAGGTGCCTTCCTCCTGAGCCATTTAATCTTCATCCTCTGGACGGGTGTGGCTGAGCAGGCTGGTCCCTGCTGGGGCTCTGAAAGATGTAGAGAAGGAGGAGCAAGAGGAATGGGGAAGGGAAAACAGTAATTTCCTTTTCCTACTTCTCTAAATTCTTTCCTTCTCTACCTTCTCTTTTGAAGCCCAGCCTCCTTGGCACTATGCAAAATAAATTGCTATATACAGAATACTTGAGTGATCTCATGCTGATTTTCCTGCACCCAGAAGACACTTTGCTGTGCTCTGCTCTGCTCTGGGACCTCAGATGCTCCTGGAGGCATCCATGGAGGGTGAATAATAAATAAGGTGACATTCTTGCCACACCCTCCAGCCATTCCAAAACTCATCAGCAGGGTCTTGGATTCATCTTGCCTCCTTGATAAGTTCCTTGTAAGGATAAAGTAAAAAAGTCCCACTGAGAGTGATTAAGTCTCCCTGTTTAGAAGAATAATTTTACTTATTCTGAGTACAGGAAGCATCAATGAACAAAAAGACTCTCTTAAAACTTGAAGAAATCGTTGACATCATTATTCTTCTTTTGAACTGATTTGACAGCGTGGTAGGCTGGTGGATAGAATAGGGAAGAAGGTGGGCTGAGCACCATCATGGGCAGAGAAGCCAGCTGGGAGCCCAGCATGACAGGGGACATTCTGGCTTGTTTATATCCACAACAGCTGCTGTTCCTTCCTGTTCCTAGGTAAACCCCCAAAGAAGCAGGGCAGGCCCCATGAGAGCCTCCAGTGGGACAAGGCTGTGTCCTCATGAGCTGCTCACCCTGTGGGAGCAAGACAGGTGCCGGTGGTGCAGGTGGGCTGAGTATGTGGGGGACAAGGGCAGGAGGGACTGAGTGGGGGGCATGGTCAGACCATAAGCTGACCAGCCAGGGGCACTTATGGGGCAGCAGTGTGGCCTACAAAAGGCCAGAGCTACCTGGAGTGTGGAGCCATGAGGAAGAGGAAATAGACAGAGTGTCTCTGCATCTGGCAGCCGCGGTGCTTCCCGGGAGATGAGATGAGCACAGAGATGGAGCCTGAGGACAAGCCTGGCCTTGAATCCAGCCAGTGGGCGCTTGGGTGTCAGGGCCTGGGGAACATGGCCAGCTCACTGCTTGGTCTGCTCAGAGCAGCAGGCTCAGGAGGGGCTTGCCAAAGTCTCCCTTGAGATGGGAACGTGGTGTCTCATACTGGATGGCACCTTACAAATCAGCAGTCCCTAACGCCTCTTCAGGGATTTTGGTATTTTCAGTGTAAACCCTGGATATGTTCCAAACAGATGGTTTTATCCCCCCCCCCGCCCCCCCCCAGCTCCGTGGAGTTCTGTCTGCGTGGGTAGCCATGAGAACACACAGTGAGGGAAGCGGTGGAACGTGGGCTCCACCCGGCTCTGTGCCTCTAAGTTCTTGCTTTTCATGGGGGTGGGTGCAGGGTCCTCCCCACGTGTCCTAGGCTCCCCGTCATCCCTGAGCCGAGACAGCTCAGCTGCGCAGTGCGGATGGGCCTGTCATCTCCGCCTCCCTCACCTACTTCAGGAAGGAGGTCCCACGGGGTGAAGGAGGGGGGTTGACCAGCATTTAACCAGCATCTTGGCCGTAGACACTTGTCCTAGTTTACTTGTCATAAACCTCTTTCAGTGTTCAGGGCTGGTGTGGGATTATCACCTCCAAAGTTCCTTCCAATGCTGACACTTTGTGGTCAGGTCACCGCAACTGTAACACGACACTGAGGTGCTGTGCTCTGACCACAGAGGATAATGGTCCAAAGGCTCAGAGATGGGGACATAAACCATCTTAGGAAAGGTCTTTTTTAGGATTACATTGCAGTTTGATGGTTGAGATGGAGGAATCTTGTCTGTGATCATAAAAAGGATGAAACTGGCAAAATGCCAAGAGAAAGGCTCAGGAGAACAGAGGACCAGCAGTGAAACCACCGGGTGTATCTCATAGCCCCCAGCCTGAGTCATCTCTCACTTTCTCCCTCTCTCTCTCTCTCACACACACACACACACACACACACGCACATTCACACTCACACCATGTGAAGAGTCATTTACAGCTGATGCCACTGCCTGTCGCTGAAGCCCCTGAGAAGTTACTGCCACTGTGTAGGCTGGAGACTCCCTCACCCTCTTCCCTATCCTCTGCAGAGCCCTGAGCCCCGAGGCAAGGCTGCATTTTCGACTTAGCTGAGCATTAGCAGGGGCTGGAGGAGTTGATATTGGACATGGTTTGATAGAAACCTAGGAGTTACTTTTGTTTAGAAAAGGAAAAAAAAAAAAACACGTACAAACACCCCAATCTTCTATAGTCATGCTCTCAGCTAAGCATCTGCTTGCCCCAGGGTACCCTAACTGAAACCCTCTTTAAAGCTGAATTTGTTTTAAAATAAAAAAGAGCACAAACGCTCTCTCTTCGATGGTCTTTCAGATTTGGAGGGGAAGGGGACATTCGGGTACAGAGCTAGGGAAAAAGTGGTGAGGGCTGTACACAGTGGTCACCTTCTGTGATCCCCAGCACCTGGGTAGATATTTACATGAAAAGCAGATGAACAACTTGACTCTCACTTTTCCGGTGCAGCTCTTATCGATGCCTCCGTGGCGCTGTGGTATATCCTCCGGTGGGTTGCTCAAGGCCCAGGAAGACGAAGGTGGCTCTCAGGTCTGTTCTGGAGCTTTGCATGGACCACACATCTTGTCTCTAACCTCCAGGAATCTTTGGCCACTAGCTAGGCAGTCAACAGCCCCAAGACTCAGTTTCTTATCTTAAAGCAAGAAGAGTAATTCCTTTCTTTCAGTGTGGTAGTGTTAGCAAACAAACCTGTGACTTTGGCAAATGCTTGGTCAGTCTCCTTTCGGGGGGAAATGGGGGCAAGGTGACTTCCTTCTACCCCCCCCTCCAGGCAGTGAGTGAACTTCAGATGCTGAGATGGGAATTCAGGGGAGAGCTAGTCCTCTCAGGAGGTCAGTGAGCTCCCTCGCCACAACAAGAGGTTAAACTTTGACCAATGTGGACAGCAACTGCATTAGAATGGGGCCTATCGTGGACCTGCCCAAATGTCTCCCACTCCATGCACTGCCAGCAGGAAGGACTGGCCTCAGGGGCAGCTGTCCAGAGTGCTGAGCTGTCCCATGCCATACAGATCTGGCGCAGAAGGAGAGGCTGGGTGCCTGTGAACTGTGCACATTTTGTTTTTTCAGGAGCAGATGGAAAACAGAGGCTTGTGAGTCCTGCGCCCAGAGAGTCTCAGACTCCTCCTATTTTACAGCATGTTTTGTCTACAGGCTTTGTGGTTTACCCATAGCTAATTCTTAGTGGTTACCCATAGCTAATTCTTAATCCTCCCCTGTACTCGGGGCATCATTGAATATTAAAGCCCCATGATCTCTTTCATATGTAAATGATGTGAACATCTGTGTGCTGGGAGTTGCCAGTCTCTCTCCTTCCAAAGCCACCTTTAAATGATCTGGTCTTCTGACGCCTGGGATCTCCAAGACCTGGACTCCTCTCCTCCCTGCCCTGCAAGCACCTGAGAGGTGGCTTCATGTGAAAGACACATGTCCCTCCCCCCACGATGGCCAGGGAAGCAGGAGTGAATTTTCTGTGCTTGACGACAAACTTGGGCCTGGCTGGGGCCACAGAGATGGCATTCAGTCTGGTGGGGCTCAATCTTTGTAGCACAGCAGAGCCCGACTCAGGCTTTTCTGAGGAGGGCTGTAAGACTAACTTACTGCTCGTTGCAGCCCTGGTTGTACCTGTGGGAATCAATGCTGCAAGCACTCAGGTCAGCACATGCCTTCCACATGAAGCCACACGTCAGCCAGCTATAAGGTGACAGCAACTAGTCTCTGTCCTGGGATTTCTGGGTTAGGAAGAGGTGGAAATGCCCTGCGACCAGTGTGGTGCCTGCACTGGGGTCATCTGGAAGTGTGAGAAGAATGTGTACCCAGATAAGATGTCAGTGTATGGAAGACAGAAGCGGGAATGAAGTCTTCCCCTTTCCCCGTGGAGACTTGGACTGGAGATGTGGTTTGCAGGTTTGTCAGGAATGGTTCCCAGGGAATACAGTAGCCAGATGGGACCATTGCTCAATGGCACACGTGCATTTGGCTCTGCCTGTTCACCTTTCCACTCCGTTACCTTTGGGATTACACTCCCTAGGAAAAGCAATAGTACAAAACCCCTGCCTCAGGCTCTGCTTTCTGGGAAACATGAGCTAAAATATTATCTTAATGCAAAGGAGTTGCTCTCCTGCAGGTTACTCCAGATCACAGTTTCCACTTGACTCACAGATGTTCCCCGACTCACTGAAAAGTCATTGGCATTGACCAGCCATAAGTCACCTTGAGTGACCCAGTGCTCAGTGAGCTGTCCTTATAGACAGGGATGATTCTGGGACTTCCATCTGCTGGGCCTTCCATCTGCTGGGCCCTTCTGTGATCCATCCCAGAACTTCTCCATTTTGCAAAATTTTTCTTTGGTTCTCATTTCAAGGCTGCCTATTGGCTGTGCAACTGTCCCCCCAGGCCAGTATTACATGGTGACTCCCAACCCTCGCCTACCTGGCTGTATAGTCAGAGAATTGGAATCATTTTGGCATGTCTCATTTTACCTGTGCACCTCAACCCAATTTGTCACCAAGACCTGCCACATCCTCTCCTCTTTTCCCCCTCCCCTGTGTCATCTTCTTAGCTCAAGCCACCATCCTCTGTCCCAGGCGCACCTTCCAGATTCCTCTTCTCTCATCACTCTTGTTCCTTCCATAGTATTATTTTCAAAATGCAGTTATGAGGGTCGCCACTGTTACCCCAACTAACCATTACACACAGGGCACTGCCACCTCCAGTCCCCAAGCCTGTCATCATTAGAGCAAAGGCTTTGCCCACACGTGTTTCGACACCTGTCCATTCCTCATGGAGCCTAAACATATATATACACAGTGTCCCTGAGTCTTTAGTCTTCATCTCTGAAGGCTGCTGTGTCATGTAAAACTTTGATAAAATTGTTATACTTTTCTCTTGTTACCCTGTCTTTAGTGATAGGAGTGTTGGCTGTGACCCTTAGGAAGGGCGAGGAAAGGCATCCCCCCTTTCTGCCCTTACGTCTGTATAAATATGTTTACTTTGGGTCGGTCCAGGACATACTCCTTTGTAGATGTCCCTGTGTGAATTAGATCAGTCATGGGCGTGATGCCTGAAGCTATATACATGTCCCTGCTGCTGTGTCAACAGACCCACGCTGGCACTGGGCAGTGACTTAATCTGCCATCGTGCTCTTCTCACAGATCCACGGATGGAGACAGACAAGGGTCAAGCATCAAAGAAATGTATAGGTTCCGCAGTTGGTAAGGATACCTTGAGTGATTTTCAAGGGCATCCTGTCTACTCCAAGAAGGCCTGCAAGGCATCATCTTACCCAGAGAAGACAATCCAGGTCACTGGCAAAAAAACAGCCCCTCCATCACCTAGAATGTAATTTGATCACCTTCCACCTGATGTGTTCTAGTGGCAGACTCCAGAAGCACAGAGTCTGTCTGGCACATACAACCTGGGATTCAAAAATAAAATGGTTTCTACTTTCTTGTGCTATGAACCATAAATATGAACACCCATTTACATTAAGATTAAAGTGTTTTCTTTCAAATGCCTCTTGAGTGATTGAACATCAGTGCAGAAAGTCCATCTGTCCAATAGGCGGTGAAGGAAAACAACCCAGCTTTGTCTTGGGAAATAATCTGGTCTTCTGGCCTCACACTCTGAGTCCACACAAGTCCATACATCTCCGGTGAGGCCACACGGACCAGGGAGAGCAGGAATTAAGCTCTCCTACAGAGAGACAAGATGCTTTTATTGCAAAATGGCTATACAGGGTGGTACCCATAATTCAGTGGGTAAGGGCACCAGCCACATACACCGTGGTTGGCAGTGGACTCAAACCCAGCCCGGGCCTGCTAAATAACAATGACAACTGCAACAACAACAACAACAAAAAAATGACCAGGCATTGTGGCAGGTGCCTGTGGTCCGAGCTACTTGGGAGGCTGAGGCAAGAGAATCACTTAAGCCCGAGAGTTTGAGGTTGCTATGAGCTGTGATGCCACAGCACTCTACCCAGGGTGACAGCTTGAGACTCTGTCTCAAAAAATAAAAAATAAAGAAAAGAAAAATGGCTATATGTTTTTTGTGTTTCCCTTCTATATTTTATAACAGCTCCCTGGTAGCTGATAGCCTCTCCCCTCTAATGTTCTGTTTGGCCTCTTCCCTCTGCTCTCTCAGACATAACCGAGTCGGTGGAGCAGCCCGCGGCTGAGGGAAGGCTTGACATCCGATATTTATCACCCAGGGCTGTCTTCCCTCAGCCCGCTGGCTCTCCACCCCCGGACTTCTTTATCTTATTTCACTAAACAAGATGAGTTTCTGTCATTGCTAAAAGTAATGGACTTGTTTTTTAATATATATCAAGGCCCGGGTTAAGAACTGGACAATGGAATACATTTATTATTCTCTCTCCTGTTTATTCTAGTGTGAAATTGTTTTCCAGGTACTGATTAATTCTGCCAAAGCGTCCTGCCCTTGCCAGGTGATGTGCTGTATTTGGGAAGGAGACGTTAACGGCAGGGGCCTGCTCTCACAGGTGTCATTACTGTTGTGTCAAACACTGGCTCCTCTGTCACCTTCTGTCACTCAACCAAGCCCCGGCTCCTTTATTCATCTTCCAAGTCTGAGTTTTCTGTGGGTCGACAGATGCCTGATCTTGGAAGAGAAGGTTCTGGGAGTCTGTGGGCAGGCGTGGAGAGGGCTCCCCGGGCAGTAGTGAGGAATGAGCATGGGGTTCAACATGCAGAACAGCTGCTAGAGATACTCAGCCATCTAAGATGTGATTTGTTGGCAGCTGGTTCTAGGACTATGGATTCTGGATCCCTGGGGTCAGGAGGGAAGTTCTAAAAACAAGGGTTCCTTGATGGTGAGGCAGGCACCCCTCATACCAACCCCCGAGTGACAGGTGGTGACGGACAGACACCCCAGGATGATTTCTGAGGGATCATGGCAATGAGGTCCCTGGGGATGGCAGGAAGAATGAGCTGTGAGAGCAAGAAAAGTGTCTCACCGTGGGCCCGAGTGTCTCCGCCTCAGTATGACCAGCAGTGGCGTGGGCGCCATGACCTTCGCTGCATCTGCTGTGTGCATTGCCTGGCTTCTGCCTCTGAGGTAACTGGACGCCAGCAATGTCTGCACCCTCCTGGGTTGGGGACACCAAACATGTCTCCAGGTATTGCTGCATGTCCCTTGGGAGTGGGAGACAAATTGCCACAGCTGCAACTTGAGGAAGACAAGCTATGAGCACCCCCACCTTGAAGGGTCTCTCCACAGGGGCTCCGTGTGGGGGAGGGAGCAGGGGATCTGGAAGTCAGGGCTCTGGACCTGAACCCTGGCTCGGTTCTTAGCCCTGTGACCTTGGAAAAATTGTTAACCAAGTCACAGTTTTGTGGGGAGTGTAATGGCTCTGGAAAAGCCAAGGAGCTATATGGAATGGTAGGACAAACAAGAAAAAGACATTGGCACCTCAGCCTCCGCTATGCAGACTCCAGGGGAAGGTTGCAGAGGGCTCATCTGCCCTCCGCAGTGCTGGGCAATACACAGCAACCAGTTGGCTGCGCAGAGGACCTCTGCAATTCCAGTCTTGCTGTGTGGTGCTGTGGGCCCGCCCAGGCTCTGGCCTCCCTCCTCTGCATGCTGACCTCCACGGGAGGGCCCGGCTCCGTCTCCTCCCAACACGGCACGCCATCATGTGCTCAGCCCCGTCCTCTGCCTCTGTGTCGCCACCTCTGCTGGCTGTCTGCTGCCACACCTGCCAAGGCATCTTGAAGACGGAAGCTAAGGAAGGCAGGAAACTTCCTGGGATGGGTCTCAGTGCAGACACAGCATTTACTGAGGTCCCTGCACCGGTTCCCACCGTGGTGCTAGTTTCTTCTTGCTCTCACCACGGGAGAACCCTGGTATCCTGATTACAAGTGTGGCCCTATTGCCTGCCTCTATGGCTGGCATCCCGTTTCTCCCCTCAGGTCCCTGGGATAGTCTCTGGAATGGACTCATCCTACCCTGGCCAGCCTCAAACCTGGGGCGTGAGTCCAGGCTCACAGGTGTGAGGGAAATAGGGGTCTGAAGATCCTGGTGCTGGTGGCAGGGCTCTGAGATGAGGCAGGAGCCATGAGTCTGAGTCAAGGAGAGAAGTCCCACGCCACCTCCCACCCCTACCTAGCAGGTTGAGGAAAGAAGGATGGAGTTTAGCATCCACCGGGTGCCAGGCTAACCTGACGGGTCTGGGCCCCCAACGCCTCAGCCTGAGCCAAACCCTGGGGGCTTCCTGGCCACTGTGCAGCTCCTGGAGGTTTGGGGAAAATTCTAAGAAATGAGGGCCCAGGATTCTTCCCATAGACTTTCAAGCCAGGAGGACTGTGGGTAACTCTGGGTAGCCCTCAGTGCCCCCTCCTCACATCTCTCACCTTGTTGAGTCATCAGGACAGCCCTCGAGGCTGTGTGATGTTTCCCTCTTATCCTTAAGGCCACAAAGGGGTAAAGGGATTTCCTCAAGGCCATGTGTCTTAAAATCTCACCTTGTGAATCAGGGTCTTCTCTTCTGGAGGTGTGAGAGCGTCCTGGGGCAGCATGACCTGGTTTGGCGCAGATGAGTGCCCCGGGTGAAAACAAAACCAGGAAATAAATTTTTCACCCAGAAGACATTTAGATTTGGCTCCATTCCAAATTCATCTTTCTCTTCAGATTTGTCTCCCTAATGCAATTGTGCCCGCGACACCAAACTCATCAGTGAGTTTGTGTTCCCTGAGCCCTCACGAGCAATGGCCTACAGGTGTCTGTGTGTGAACATCTGTGTCTTATGTGTCTGTGTGTGTCTGAGTTGGTGTCCCTGTATCTATGTGTCTGCCTGCCTGTCTGTCTGTGTGTATCTCTGTCTGGGAGCCTGGGCCTAAAGTGTCTTGGTTGGAGCTGGTGGGGTTGATAAAAACGAACTGGTCCAGAAATGAGTAATGTGCGTTTGGGTGGTGTGATGTGTAATATGTGTGTGTGTGTGTGTGTGTGTCTCTGGTATGGGTGGAGTGTGTGTCTGTGTGATGTGTAGTATGTGCTGTGGGTAGTGTGTACTGTGTGGTGTGAGTGGTGTGCAGTGTGTGTGTATGCTTGAAAACATGCATGAGGTTGCATGGGGGCTGAGGGCCACAGGACTCCCAGCAATGTCACCCCTACTTGTGGCAAATCCCTTGACCCCACGGCGCCTCCAGTACGATGGTAATGGAAACCACCTGTGCCCCCAGGCTGGTTCTGAAGGTCAGATGAAGGGAGACGCGTAAATCCTGCCATCCTGGAATGATGATGCTGTTTTCTCTACCAAGCCTTTCTTCCCCGTGTCTTGGGCATTTTAATTTCCTCCAGTAAGTCCTTCCCCACCTGCTAAGGATCATGCTTAGCTCCTTTCTAGAGTAAATGCTCTCAGAGGCTTTCAGAGACGTCCTGTCTGCCTGTCTGTCAAACCACCACCCACCTGGGGGACAGCTTGGTGTGCTGGATCCAACATCACCTGCAGCCCTGAGGCCCGAGCCTTGTATTTCAAATTCTACACACACCCTGCTCTCTCTAGTTCTTATCAGGTTTTAAAGGGGCGGACAATTTCTCAGTTGAACTGTAATTCCATGGTAGCTTGTTCTACTAATTCCATGCCTTGAAATACCAGGGTGGGGGGGGGCAGAGGGGGTATGAGGATATTCATTTTCCTTCTGGAGTGGCCATCCTTAGACTGGATGATAAAAAGCCTCCTTGAAAATGCCACACACCACAAGTAGCAGATCACACCACGAGTGTCAAATCAGAAAGTGCTGGATTTGACGATTCCACCATTAACTTTTTTTGTAAAATTCATATAACATAAAATTCACCATCCTGACCATTTTCAGTGTGTAATTCAACAGTGTTAAGTGTATTCTCATGGTTGGGCGGCAGGGGTAAGGTTTTGTAACCTCACTGGGCTCATCATCACCATCATCGTCACAGGCGGCACTATATTTGGAAGCTACCCAGGAAAGGTTTGTTGAGATTTGGTGGAGACAAGGAGCCGACATTCACAAAGTTCTGATCATGTGCCAGAAACCCCGGCAGCGCCCTGCTGGTGACACCTGATGCAGCCCTCAGGACACCATCCCAATGTAAACATTACCAGCTCCATCTAGGGATGTGGAATCCGAGGTTTAGAGAAATTAGCAAAAACCCACAGGCATACCGGGGTAAAACCCAACAGAATCTGCACCCTGAGCCCCATGATTCGTGTACACCCAAGTAAAAGATGCTCTGTCATTTCACTTCTCCCTCCTCAGTCCCAAACTGTTTTTCATTTATTTGAGCAAAACCAAAATATGGCACAGATAGCAGGTTAGCTTTGCCCCGATTGTTAAAGCATCTGATCTCCTGAGAGGGAACTGAAACTCTTCCTGGCTCTACCCAAGAGACTCCGACAGCAAAGTGAATGAGCAAACCCCATGTCAATGCCAAGGCCATGGGCGGCGGGGTGAGTACTTCAGGAGCAGCTGTGCTGGAGGACTCTTTGTGCAGCCACACCTTCTCTGCACAGACCTTCTCCCCTGGGGCTCTCAGACACCCCACCCCTAGGCTCATGTCAAGGGCATCTTTGGGTTCCAAAGGTCTGTTCCATGTGACTTTTTTCTTTTTAAAGTGCTCAAGCATCTGTGCACAAACATGTTCAATTATTTTCTCACAACAGGTGCTAGGGCAACAGATACACAGGATGAAATTCAGTTGGTCATTGATATTTATTTAACAACTGCCATGTGCCAGCCCCTGTGTGACAGTGTGGAGGTCTCACTGGCCACAAAGTAGACCATTCACTGCCTGCAGTAGTGCACTCTCATTAAATGCTGGTGGTTTCTGCCCCCTTCTGGGAGGAAGATCAGCCTCTGCCGGCCTCCTCCTCGCCTCTATTTCCCCAGATGACCCTACAGGTTCTTTGAAGCCATCCCCACAAGTTGCCCTCCGGGGCCTCACCTTCCTGCCCCCACAGCCCATCACTCACCTGTTCTGTGTAAGTCATCGCTCCCTTTCATTTTCCATGTTCTGACTTCTCAGATAAACAAGAATGTGCTTGACACAGCTGAATTAGAATTCTGCTGCCTTTTTCCTCGTGTCTTCCCTGGAGATCTAATTAAGGAATCTGATGCGGGAGGCTGAGGTTTGGCTACAGCCGTGTGGTGGTGGCAGCAACTCCACTCCTTTCCAGGCTCCATCAGCCCCCATCCTCCTCTCTCTGCCCCTCCCCTCCTCTTCTCTCTCCAGCCCGAGGGGAGGCCATCACCCTGTCCTGGGCCTGCCCTCAACCGTGGGCACAGCCTTGTGTAAACATAGTAAATTGCTGAGGCTTAAACAACAAGGAGTAGCGGACGCTGTGCTGCTGGAAACCACGTGCTCTATGGAAGGGCACTCTACTTCCCCTTGGATGTGACATTGTACAGTGTTCAGAGCCAGGTTGGCACAGGGACCACTATATCTCAGTACGTGGTGGGCGAGCTCCTGGGTTCCACATTAAGAATATGGAAAACTCAAGGTGAGAAGTGGTAAGGCCAATGCTTAGAACCTAAAGCTGATGGCTAGCTCTCCACAATACATGACGAACTATCTTTAAAGAAGAAAAGTCTTTGCTCAGTGCTTAAGAAAGATTTAAGATTCCCTCTGAAGGGAAGGGAAGGTGCTTCTCTCACTTCAAGTACAGCTTTTGGTTTTCGTCTCTCACCAGAAGAACAATTACAGTGGAATTGGTAGACTTGAGCCCTTCTGCCACCCTTGGCTGCCAGCTGGCCGTCCCATGAAATGTCTCCTCTCAGAGCTCACCCTCAAGGCCTCGCTGTGGAGCCCAGAGCAGCTTAAGGGAAGCTTGTGTGACCTGCTGGTCTCCTCCCAGGTGAGAGAAGATCACAGATGGGGCTTGCAGTTCAGTCTGCGAGAGATCAGCAAAGGCCGTGATCAATGGTGAGGGTGGAAGGTGGAAGAGAGGTGAGAAGGAAGGAAAAAAGGTGTGACTTGGAGAAGCAGACAGACAAAATGATGGCCCTTGCCTGGGATGGAAAGCGGTGGGGAGGGTGCTGAGAGAGAGTGGGGTGGGAAGAAGAGGAATTGGAGAGCAATCATGCAAAAGAAGGGTAAGAAAAGGATAAAAGGAAGGTTGTCAGAAGCTCTGGCACACGCATGCATGCTCACACCCCCCTGCCCCCAGCATGACGGGCAAGAAATGACCATGGGATGAAATGTGATCGTTCTTATCAAAATGACCGTGCGTTTCCATATGCATGGTGCACTATTATTACTGGCGAGGAAATCAGAACATTCTTTCTTCTTTCTTCATGACTAGATAATTTCACACATAGTAAGATGTTGCAAATCAACTTAACAGGCCTCAAACTCTTTTTTTCCACCAAATTGTTTAAAAATAAAAAAGCCAATAGTGGAAGGTGTTTGCTATGACCAGATGATTCCTTGCGTATCACCTGCAAGGTGAGATTTTATGTTAAGACGGGGGGTTTGTTGTTGTTTTTGTTTGTTTCCTTCTTGTTCTTTTCATTCATTCATTCTTGGGCCCTCTTTCATTTGGCTTCTTCGTCTCTGCCTGGCTCATCTGATGTGCCCAAGCCAGAGGTGAGTGGAGGCTCGGAGACAGACGATTCCTGGGTAAGACAGGTCACCTCTCAATGTCACATATTACCTATCAGTTGTCTGTGGGGTGAGGTGAAGGGGTCAACCAGGTAATAAAGGTGTAACTACTAACCAATTAGGACATAAACACTGGTGACCGGATACCATGCAATGCCCACCGAGAGCAGGCTTGACCTGGCAGCTCCTCCTGCTTCCCTGGCTCATCAAAACTGCTGACCCCAAACCCTGTGAAACTCTCGTCCCAGAGCCCCACTGGTAGTCGTTCCTTCCTGCTACGAGTATTCTCATCTGGAACACTTTCACATCTGTGCCATTTCGGCATCATGAGAGTTTCGGGAATCAAGGCATGAATTATTTTTCAACTTAACACACAATATGTAGCAGGAATTCAACAGCTATTGGCTACTTCCTGACTAGGATAACTGAGCTCTAAAGAGCATGAGAAAAGGAGAAATTCCTAAAAGCATGCCTACACTTACTGTTGGTGGTAGTTATGGCTCCACCCGCCTGCTCCCTGCATTCTCCTAGCCGACTGTGAGCCTGGTCCAAACCTGATCAGCTGAATATGGGCTTCCCTCAACTCTTTCACCTCTGGGACTGAGGAGGATGGTGACTGTGCCCTACAAAACCATAAAGCGTTGAGCTTTTTCCCACCCCAGAGTTTGTCGGCATGCTCATGCATATGACCTTCAGTTGCCCTTGAAGCCAGGGGGCCTGGGCTCACTTCTAATTATCTTTTTCATTAGAGCAACTGAAGCCTGGGTAGAAAGAGAGGGACTGAGAGATGGAGCAAGATGATAAATCTGCACCAACAACCAGGGTGCATTCGCTTTTCATTTTAAGTGGCCCAGAGGCTGCTTGCAGCTCCAACAGACTTCTGATGTTTTCCGTCATCATTACTGAGGCCACTCTGTCAGCATTGGGGAGGTTTTTACCCAGCAGATGCAGCCTCACTGCTTTCTTGCTGAACCCATGGGGTTTGGTTGGCACAGGCTGACTACACTGTGTTTCCCCGGCGGGATCAGGGCTGACCTATGTAGGTCAGGTTCCCCTCCTACAAGGGGTCATCTTTGTTGGCATTATAAACCTGAACTGGTGCAGTAAGAGCCAAGATTCAAGCCAGGGTTCCCACCTGTGTATATGACGAGAGAGCTAAAACTCCCTCATTGCAGCCAGGACCCAATGGGAAAAGGAGTTTGTGAACTAAAATAAAATCCTAAGGTCCGCAGCCAACTGATCGGACTCCCTCTTGGCCAAGGGGACCCCAGAAAAAAATTAAAGCACAGTTGTGGGCAGTGCCTGTGGCTCAAAGGAGTAGGGTGCTGGCCCCATATACTGGAGGTGGCAGGTTCAAACCCAGCCCCGGCCAAAAACTGCAAAAAAAAAAAAAAAAAAAAGCAGAGTTGTTAGCCATGAGAAGGGTGGTCAGACATACCTCCTCATATCCCAGTCACTTTACAGTTACCATCTAAAACAATAAGACACTAACTCTTTAATGGGAACTACGGCCAAGTAAGGCAAACCTTAATTCACATCTGCAGGCCGTCCATTTACTTAACAGATCACTTGAACCCAGTATACATCCATCAAATTATCTTTTAAACCCACCTCTAAACTGAAGCACCACCACCTGTGAGATGTCTCACCTTTTGGGCTAAACCAATGTACACCTTCCCATACATTGTCCTGATAAATCCTGTATCACTTTATGATTTTATGTGTAATTCCTCTCTCCATGAATATATAAAACTAAACTGTAACCTGACTGCCTTGGATACATTTCTTGAGGCTATGTGCTCCTGGGCCGGAGATCATATACATTTGGCTAAGGATAAACCTCTTTAAATTATTTTACGGAGTTTTGTTTCTTTTCTGTTAGCATTGTCATCTCAGACTGCAGAAGCAGGGCCAAGGCAGCCCTCGCTGTTGCCCTTGGTCCTCATTGTGTGATGCTCCCCCCATCCCGCAACTCCCCCCAAATCAGCCAAAGTGCTAAGAATGTGCTTTGCTTCTGCTCAAAGCAGTTACAGATTTCCCTCTTTTCACTCTCAGCCCAGGTGTGTGTCTCTGCTACTGTTGTCTGAAAGGGGAAACCCCATCCCTCTACCCATCCAGGACGAGTTTAGTGCTGGTTGTGGAGATGGGAGGCACTAAGGTTGATGTCTAACATCAGTCAACTAGGATACCCTCCATCCCAGAGGCAGTGAACAGGACCTGACATGGTTCAGGCAGCTGTCTTTGAATTCTTTGAACCTACTTCCATTTTTCAGCCCCAAAGCACCTCCCTGACTCCTTAATTAAATGCAACAGTTAAATTTATTGCCCAGTTACCTGTGAGTTAGGGACCATGTTTTCTACTGATTTCTGTGGACTTCTTTTAAATCCGGTTAATAGACTTGTGGGCCTCCTAGTTTCTCTTATGAAAGCAATGTTTCAGTCAACTTCCCATCCTCTTTACTACATCCATGAAGAAGGATCTGAGCTTTTAGCCTATGGGGGAAGCTAACAGGGGAGCCTGGAACACTTTCAGCAATGGTGGTAAAAATCACAAGACTCCTGGGTCAGCGATAAAGGGTGATTTGTTACAGCAATAGCAGTAGTCAAAATATTTTTGTGTGGCATTTTCTGCCACTTTCACAACTTCCAATTTCCATTCGGTGATGTGAAAAGGATCAGATGACATTTGCATATGCAGAACATTGTAACAGCAGAAGAACCTTGAGGCTACGAAGCCATAAATATTTGTAATGGAATAAGCACACCTGTCCTTTGTTCCAGAAGGTGAAATTGTACTCATTGCATTGGACATTAAGCATACCCGACTTTTGCTGTGGAAGGTGACACTATCTTTATCATTCAAGGCTGTTTGGTGTACACATATTCTCGAAAAGATTTTCTGGAACAAATATTGATCATAACATGTGAAGAATTGTTAGAGATACATAGAGAAGTGTCTCCCAATAGATGTCAACACTTCAATTCCAGAAGGCCCTTGACTTTATTTATGTATTTATTTATTTATTGAGATAGAGTCTCAAGCTGTCACTCTGGGTAGAGTGCTGTGGCGTCATAGCTCACAGCAACCTCCACCTCTTGGGCTCAAGCGATCTTCTTGCCTCAGTTTTTCTATTTTTAGTAGTGCCAGAGTCTCACTTTTGCTTAGGCAGGTCTCACAGGCCCTTTACTTTAGAGACAAGCTTTGGAATTTGCCCATCCCTATGGCCCCATCTTAAAGGGATCTCTAACTGCCCCCGGATGCAGACCTGACCTTTGCACTGTCCAGGAAGGTCACCCTCTCCACCCCCCCACTCCCCATCTGCTTTCAAGAAGGAGACTCTATTTCCGCACCAAAGGCCTTGTAAGGATGAACAGACCAAGGTCAATGGCACTTGGCGAGGCTTTTGCTCACTGCCATGTACTCTCCCAAAGTCTAACATTCTTCCCCATTTCTGGGCTCTCTCCCCTTCCTGTTTGCCAGGGCATCTTGAAACCAATGCTGAATCTGTGCCTTGTACTTCACCAGATGGGCTCCACTGGCCTCTCAAAGTCCTTCTGAAGCCTTCATTGGAAGTATAGAAAAGCTATTTTCTACTCCTTTATAAAATGTTTAAGATGGGTAGGAAAATAAGGCTTAACAACAACATTGAGGAGCCAGGTGAGTTGGTACCTTCTCTAGGAAGGGCTGCACAGGACACTCAAGTGTCCCTCCCACCCCACACAGGGCACCTGTACATGGCGTGTTGGGCTCTGTGTCTGCTCCTTGAATGCCCTGTTTTCCTGTTTCTCCTGTCTGAGCTTCCTGGCTGGGTTGAATGCCAGGTGAGGAGTTCCTGACACACGGTGGAAGTCATGGGGATGGCACCTGGAGGGGATGCCAGTGAAGAGGAGAGAGGGTCCTTTGCTCCTTCCCTTACAGGTATTTTTGTTCCCCAAAGGGCACTTGTCCCCAGGCCACATCAGAACGAGGACAAGAGGTGTGAGGAGGAGGAAAAGGAGGTTTATTACAATAAAGTGCCAGCACATGAGAATGGCAGACTCAGACCATTGTCCTATCTATAAGCAGACATACAGAGCTTTTAAAAGGAGGGTTTTCAGCTTCAGGCTATTACTGTTTAACTGTGTTTGATGGTTCTGATTCAGCCCATGTGAAGTTTGGACAGTTCCTTTTCCTGCTGTACAAAGAACAGATTACTGGTCGGGGCAAGGATGCAGGCTTTAATTCCCTAAAAAGGTGAAGAGATTTTTAAAGAGACAGCTCCTGATGTTGCAGGAAGATGAGGCCCAATGCAGAGAAAGAGCACCCAAACACTGTATTTAAGAGGAAAAAGGCTTTTATTCAGCCCCTGGAGCTAACAGCATAAAGGAATTCAAATGGCCACACTCCCCAACTGGCTTGGTCTTTCCCTTTTTTATCTCCAGTCAAAAAGTTCCAACCCATGGGTACCTTTCTCTTTGGTCAGTTTGAATCAAGTGGGAGAAGCTGTTCCAGTCCCCATAGAACTACAGGATTTCACAGAAGTGGAAATTTCCAGGTCCCAGGAAGTTAAGTCTATAAATTCCTAAGAGCTGAGTCACCATGGAGAGGGCCCTGCAGGTGTATCCTTGAGGTTTCCTTGAGAAGATCTCTGTTCTCCTAGACCTCACCCTACCCTCTCTCACTAAAACCCTTTCAGGCTGTTCCCTCTGTTACATTTTCATTTAAGAAAGAGTCCCAGGAGGCTCCCTCCTGAGTTCTGAACAACCTTGATTTTCCCAGTGACTACTCAGGCAAGCTGTGAATCCCTACCACTTCCTAGCCCATCCTGGGCAGTTACCAGGCAGTCCTTACCCTCAGAAGCCAGAAAACAAATAGTCCAGACGGTGCGAAGTTCAGACGGAGTCTTCAGGCTCACGAGCCCCGCTTCCTCCTCCTCTTCCCTTGCTAGACTAGACACATCCCAGCACCCGAGACAGGCCTGTCACTTCCATCTTAAATTCTATTCTCCCTTCATAAGCATATAATTGAATGATTACAACTACTCCAGACACCTAATTCACATGCAGATGAACTTGTCCCCAGGAACGTGGGTACATTTTAGCAAGTAATTAGCAATTTTAATGACTGCCTTTCCCTTCTGGAACCTTGGTGTGTTTAAAAGATACCGACTGACCAGAATCAATCTCAGAGGAGAGATTTGTCCTTTTCCTTATAGGCAGTTTGCATCTTTCCAGGCTCTTGGTACTTATATTTTATTCCTTACTATGGAGTTTTTCCTCCTTGACTAGCTTGGTCTTTCCCTTTTTATCTCCAGTCAAAAAGTTCCAATCCATGGGTACCTTTCTCATTGGTCAGGAATGAGACCCTAACCCCTAACCCTAACTTCCCTGGGTCTGGTCATTTGCTGTCCTCAGCCTGAGGGAGTGTGAAGTCCCCACCTTTAGGATCACCTGCTCCTGGGAACTATAGTGGGGGGCTGTAGGAAGCTGGTAGAGGCTAAGGTTCAATAAGGGAATCAAATGTCTCACAGCTGCTGACCCAGGACATAGGCACTCAGGCTGGGTGTGTGCTCCATGGAGGTGGCTGGGGGCTTTGCTGGTGGTGTTGAGGCTGTGACTGTTGTTGTACAGTAAGTAACCATGGCTGGAAAGCTCAGCTTCCACTCCTAACCTGGTTCTCTGAGCTTTAGTTTCTTTGTGAACTTGATTTGGAAATGGCTACTCTTGAAGGTTATTGTGAAATGTATCCTGGTAACTTGTGTATCGAGGTGACAGTTAACAGTGTGAACTGGTTTTCCAAAGGGAGCAATTCATTCTGGACTGAAATGAGACATCACCAGTTAGTGACAGGGGAGACCAGATCCTGTTAGCTGTTAAAATATTACCAAAATATTTTCAGCATTCAGAAATACATCCCTCTGGTTCAATAACAGTTTGAGTAGGGTGATTCAGCCACTGTGGACATAGACCTGGGCCTTTTGTGGTGATGAGTTTGGTTGGGTTTCTGATGAAGTTAGAAAGGGCTAAAGGTGACTTTGGTATCAAATGGTGACTTGGTTTCCAAGGAAAAGTGAAATTTGAGACAACTATCTGCTTGTTTTCAAATATTCAACTACTTTGTATGACATTGCTAAAATATCTGAGTACTTCGCATCTCAGTTCTGTTTTCCAGTTTTAGCTGCTGAAAGAGACATCCTGAGGCTGAGGATGGTGAAGCTGGTTCCTCCTCAGCAGTCAGTAGGGCGGTGGCTGGTTCTGGGTGTCCTGTCTCCTGTGTGAGCAGCTGAGGGTTGGCCTGAGCTCCAGAGCCCCAGAGCCTGTCTGCCACAGTGTGCACTGGGCTTTGGGCAGTAGGAACCATCCTGAATTCTTCTTCCCTTCTCTGCAATCTTTAATTTCCTAGTAACTCCCTGCAGCATCATTGTAATGCTTTCCTTGGAAATGTTATAGCATGCTTGGCAAAAAATAAATAAATAAAAATGTGTTAGAAAAAGATGGGAATTAGTAGCCCAAAGCATAAGTGGCCTGACCTTTCCCCCAATTCACCGCCTGTCATTTCTTTACTTAGCTGGTGTACAGGCAAGAGTTTGGGGCACAGGAGGTCTGTGCCCATGTTGGGGCCTGACTGACCCATGGACCCCAGACCAGTCCTGCAATCACTCCTTCCTCCTGGGGCCCCATCTCAGGAGCCTATGAGCTCCCTGTGGGCAAGCGCTGTTTCTTGAGAGCTCTTGCTACCATCTGCTGCCACCTGCTGAGTATTAGTCAGGCATGATGATAAGGATGGTATGTGTTACTTACTTCTCATGAGAACAACAGGTATGAGGCAGGTGTGTTGGGTCCTTTCTTAAATCAGAAAAACTGAAAGTGACTAATTGAGTTGGCCAAGGTCTCGTAGCTATAAGTTGACAGGCAGGGGTCACACCCAGGTGTTCATCCATGGCTGAATTACTAGCCACATCCCAGACTTCAGAGAATGACAGGACATGTGGTTGTAAACATTCAGGTGGATGGATGGATGGATGGATGGATGGATGAATGGACAGATTGACAGAAGGACGGATGGATGGATGAATGGATGAATGGATGGAAGGATGGATGGATGGATGGAAGGATGGGTGGGTGGATGGAGACCTTGAATGATGGCATTGATTCTATAAGTAACAGGGAGTCATGAAAGAACTTTAAACTCAGACGCTATGTTCAGAACTGTGCTCTAGTCAGTGGTGCATGGATGGTGCAGAGCCTCATCTTCTAATTTCTGTGAGATGGCAGTCATGACACCTGCCCACCAGTTCACAGAGCTTTTGTGAGCTATTGTGAGGTCACATCATGGGAAGCTTCCCCAAGCTGTAAGTGGCTGTGCAAAAGCAGTGAGCTAGTCTGCAATCACTTCCCATTTTCCTCTGTTCTGTCCCTGACCCGTTCCCTCACTGAAGACAGATGGAGAAGACACATCTCTTGTGCCCAGAGGATGCCAGGCAGACCCCAAATCCACAGCATGGTCAAGACCAGAGCCAGTGCACAGGCGTGGGTGGCCCACTCCATAGACTCTGCTCTGCAGACCTGGCCTCAGCAGTTCCCTTGACATCTGGAGAGTGTCCTGGCCAAGCCTCCAGCACAGCAGGCCAATAGAGGGCGTCATTCCCACAGCGGAACATTGCCCTGAGCAGGCGGCTTGTTTAGGAAGCTCTCACAGAATCCCTGGAAGGGACACCCGCAGTGGGAGCCAGTATTTGCTGAATACCTACCATGTACCCCAAACCATCCTAGGCACTTTTGCATTCATCTCATCTGGTTTTCCCAGCACAATGTGAACGTGAACATTGTACTCAGAATAAAGAACATTGGGCGCACCCAGTGTAAGGAGCGCCTAGGATGACACAGGTAAGGAAGCCATGGAGAGTTTATGGTGACTGCTGGGGCCCCCGCCAGACTGGGGTTCCATTCACCTTCCTGCCTTCCCTCTCCAGTCCTGAAGGCTTCAGCATCTAGGGGCATTTTGGGGCCTAATCTACACAAAGCTCTGAGTCGTTGGGGTTCAGTGGTGTGTTTGCATGTGGTTTACAGCCCTTTAAATGCAAAGTACAGTTAAGACACACACGTCGAATGCAAATGAGATACAGACTCTTGGATTCTAAGACATTTAATAAAGGGGAGTGGAACATACAAACACATTTTTTCTTTTTTTGAGACAGATCTCACTCTGTTGCCCTCAGTAGAATGCTGTGGCGTCATAGCTCACAGCAACCTCCAGCTCTTGGGCTTAGGTGATTCTCTTGCCTCAGCCTCCTGAGTACCTGGGACTACAGGCATCCACCACAACCCCTGGCTATTTTTTTGTTGCAGTTTGGCTGGGGCCAGGTTCGAACCAGCCACCCTCGGTATATGGGGCTGGCTCCCTGCCCACCGAGCCACAGGCGCCACCCAAGAACATACAAACACATTGAGGGAAAAGTATAAACATCTTTCTGACTTCATGAGAAAAGTTGCTATCAACAAAGATCACACAAGAGTACATTGTCAAGTGGGGACACCCCTGACGTCCTGGTTAGCGTGCACCACAAACTCAAATATGCTCAAAGACAAGTCAGCCACAGAACACATGCCCGCGGACAGCAGGGACCTGATCAAGGCTTCCCCTAATTTGACAATGATCTGAAAAACCTGTTAGTGATAATCTGACATGATGTTAGTGATAATGAGTTAATTAAACTTCAAAAGTAAGTAAATCAACCATGCTAGAGCAAGGGCTACATTATCTTTCTGTCCTGTTGTAGAAAATTATGTTACAAAATCATTGTCATGGGATTAACTCATCTAAAGGCGTTTAGCCAAACGGAAAAAGAAGAAAAGGAACAATAAAGATTTAAGATTCGTAGTAATGTGCTACACATTGGATTAACTTAAGTAAATGTGTTTGTTATTTTTCTGAGTTTTGTGCAGTTTCTTGGCCAGTTTTCTTAAATTAGGAATTTGATATGATTTGCCATTCTAAAAATAATTACTATTATTAAACTACTCCCTTCCTTCCTTCCTTCCCTCCTCCCTCCCTCCTCTCTCCCTTCCTTCTTTGCTTCCTTTTCCTCTTTCTTTCCCCTTTCTTCTTCCTCCTTCCCTCCCTTCCCCTCCCTCCCTCTCTCCCACCTTCCTCCTTCCCTCCCTCTCCATCCCTTTTTTCCTCCCCTCCCTCCCTCTATCCTTCCTTCTCTCCTTCCTTCCTTTTAGAATTCCTTCCCCACTGTACCAGCCTCAAGCCTCAGACTCTGGGACCCACTGCAGGTGGCACTGACTCTTCCCCTGACCAGAAATGGGGACGCAGGAAGCTGAAGGTGCCCATGTAGCCAAGGCAGGATAGTGCAGCTCTATCAGCCTGTTTTGATGCCTTTTTACCTCCACTTTCTTTTCTTCTCCCCTCTTGCTGGGACCTCTGGCCAATTCTCACTGGCCCCTTGCCGTTTACATCACATTTCCAGGTACCCCCTTTGTAGTATTCAGGGCAGTGTGACTTGTGTTAAAGTTACTCATATATACACATATTTCTCTTTCCCCAGCTAGACTGAATTTCTTAGGGGAAGTGACTGTGTCTTACCCACTTTTCTGTTCTCAGGTCTGGTTCTTGGCACTTACAGATACTCAAGCAATGTGAATCAATGGATCTAAATTGATTCTGGGGAGGTGTCCAGAATAAATTAAGACTACATATTTGTCAATAAGGGTCAACACATCAGCTAAGGTTAATCCAAGCAGAAATTTCTCTGGGGTAAACAGGGCACTTAGCGTTCTCCCTCTGAGGACTGTGAGATCCCAGCATTATGGGAGAGCGGACCAGTTGTCTTGTAACTGTACCTCCAAATTCTCAGTGTAGTGGAGATTGGTTAGCTATTCACCAAATTGATTCTTCATCCTTTCAGACAAAAAGCAAAAGTATATTTCCAACATCTATTGCAATTACCTGTGGCGACGTGGCTGAGCTATGGAAGCTGATAGAATATGGGCAGAGAAGAAACTGGCTCTTATGATGGTTGTGTTTAGCAAATCCAAAATCTGATAGGGAAGCCTGGCAGGCTACAGAAAGAGTTGCAGGCCAAGTCTTCAATCTGACTGCTGGTAGAATTCTTTCATACTAGGGGGAAATCAGTCTTTGTTCTGAAAGGGCTTGAGATGATTGGCTAAGGCCCAACAACATTTTGGAAGACAATCTACTTTATTCAGAGTCCACCAATTTGAATGTTCACATGTTAATCACATCTACAAAACATCTTTACATAAACCTGCAGAAGGATGTTCAATAAAATGTCTGGGGACTTGGGGCAGAGTCAAGTCAGCAAAATCAGTCATCATACATCTCCGCTTATTAACTTGACACTCATCAACATCTCCTTAAGCCACAGTTAATCTCCAAGTAAAGACAACCACAAGGTCATCTTTCTACCTCACCCTTTACAACGATCAAACATATAACCCGAACTTCACTCACCCACTCCACAAAAGAGGGTGCAAAGTCCTTGAATAATCTTTACAGTTTGCCTTGATTTGCTGTAATGTAATTAATACATTAAAGACAATACTTAAGTACGAGGATATAAAGCCATACATCTTATGTTACATGGGAAAGGGATAGGAGAGGAAAGAGGACGAAGAGACACACACATAAATATATTCATAACAAAACAAGAAAGATACAGTCACGACGCTCACAGCCCTCACTTCTGAGACAGGTGCGCGGTTGCTGCTGGTGTTTACAATCACCTTCCTCCACTCCCCATTCTATCTTCCCTTTGTCTTCAGTGAGCACGGCCACTGGTCATGTTCTTTACCTGGCAGATGACACAGACCTTCCTTACTGACTCTGTGTCGTGCGTGGTCCTGCCTCAGGTGGGTTGCTCTGCTTTTCCAGTGACTTTAATCATGGGGCAGAGCTATATGATGAGACACCTTGTGGCAGCTCCTGTATTTCAGACTTGCTTTCCCCTCCCTCCTGGTGAGTAGGATCACCCGCCCCAGCCAGCACAGCAACTCACTTTTTGTCCATTGCTTTAGAAGCATGAAGGTCTCCAGGTGGCTGGCGATGGCGTTGGCTTCCAGCTCAGTGACCTCACAGTCATGTCCCCTGGTGCAAGCTCCTCCCTGTGGAGAGAAGGTCTCTGGACCAGCAGAGCATCTTGCTTGTGGGTCCGACCTCAGAGGCATCTACAAAATACCTTTACATAAGTGCAGGGAAGGAGCCGGGTCCAGAAATACCCCGAAGGAGACATTCCGCCCTCCAGAAATGCCCCATTGGATATTTTGGGAGTGTCATTGGCATAAAAAAATAACACTCAAAGACATCTATAACCCAATCCCTGGCACCTGTGACCACATTACCTTATATGACAAAAGGGACTTTCAGGAGCCAAGGACTGTAGACAGCATCAAAAAGCTGGGAAGACAAGGACACGGGTCCTCCCCCAGCTCCCCTGAGTGTAGCCTGCAGTCACTGTGACTGTAGCCTGGTGAGACACATCCTTCCAGGGAGACCTCTGTCCTCCACAACTATGGTAATCCATGTGCATTTTAAACAACGACATTTGTGGCTCTTTGTTCCAGCAGCCATAGGGTACTAGTACAGGGAGTGATTAATAAACGTATTTTGTATTGAACCACTGGAATAATGGACTTGTTTGATAAAACATTGAAGTCAACCGAACTGAAATGCTTAAGGACTAAGAAATAAAGCCTCCACTTTGGGACAGTGAGATCGGAAAGCAATAAAGTCACTTCTTCCTCTTGATGCCATCTCCGCGTGCAGACAGGTCTCCAGCGTGGTCTTTTCTGAGTGGCAAGTCCCCACTCTCTGCTCTTTGGCACACACATGGCCCAGCCGACTGTTGGCATGGCATTTTGGTAGCAACACCTGGCTTAATACCCACTGTGGGAGCAAGCAAGCTGGGAGCTGCCCATGCGAATCCCCCTGATATTTAATCGGTACTTACTTTAGATGGTTCATGTAGCTTCTGCCGTGTACAGAGCTGACCTGTCGAGCTGACCTGAGGAGAGACTCTGACCACGGTGGGGCAATGTGATTATGATTAAAGGGGCCTGCTCTCCCCCGATTGGGTTAATGCTTTCCTGTTACTCTGATTTCACTCTATCCCAGAACCTAGTAGATGATTAATAAATATTTGTTGAGTGAGCGAAGGGCTGATTCAGAGATCTGGAAGAGTCGGATTTCACTGAAAGCCAGAATTGGGGAAAGTCACATCATCTCCCAGTAGTTCAGGGTCTCAGCTACCTGTGGCTAGGGATGTTTTGTAAAAAGGAACACTCAAGTCTCCTGGACATCGTGTGCATACCAGTGGTCACCACAAAGGGCCCTGGGGCCCTGCAACGTACCCTGACAGTGGTCATCTCCTCCCAGGAGTTGGGATAGCAGAGACCCAGCAGGGCCAGGAGATCTCGGCGTCACTGTCCTCTGCAAGGACACAGGAATGGACATTACAGGGATAGGCTGCAGAAACCTGAAGTTCAAATCTCACCAGACCACCCCTTACCTGATGCATGGCTCTGAGTAGGCTGCATAGCTTCTTCAGGATCCAGTTTCCTCAGATATAAAATGATGCTATTTTATTGAATCCTTCTGAGGATTTAATCAAATTAAATTACTTAGCATGGTGTGTGGCAGTCAGTAATGTCTCAATAATTCTTCCCTCGCATCGCTGGCTTCTGCCCTCCTTCCCTGCTGATCCATCCCTCCTCCAGACGTGGAATTCAGGGATTGCGCAGAGGGCAATCGTGGGGGTAAGGGGTGGTCCAGCTCTCCACCCCTGCAGGCTCTGTCTCCTATACCACACCTTCCTCACCTGGTTAGGCCACCAGCCATTCCCACAGGCTCCGCCAAGATTGTGAGGGCCAGAGGGGGGCTTCCACCTCTTCTGTGGAACCCTGATGTCCCACGGAGACTGGCCCTGGGGACAGGTTTTCTCCAGGCTATGGGGCAGGTTTGTGGGGATTCTAGCCTCCAGCCATGATGCCAAGAAGGAAGAAACACCACAGCTTTTCTGTTACAGCCACATATTAAAGCTTCAGGAATTCACCTGAAGAAAGGAAATGGAAGCCACACCACAGGGAGAGATATCTTTCCTCGCACATCCTTCCTTCTGTAAATGAATGAGCCAAACCCTTATGTGCTGATGAAATATTCGTCCAGCTCCCCCTGGGCTGAGTCACATGGTCACTGTGAGCTCTGAGGAGCAGTGAGGGGATCAAGTGGGCAGACTCAGAGATGAAGCCTTTAGCCATCTCCTTGTCCCTTGAACAAACCCACATGGTGACACATGTAACTATTTCTTCTAGTGCATACAGTAATTTTCATAGAAAATCTCTAATCTAATCAGAATCAGGATTCCGGCTTTCCTTCCTCCAGTCAGTGTAAAGTACCGTTCATTCCCCCCATGTGAGTATCCTGTGTGAGTGCTGCATTATTTGGAAACTTATTTTTGTATTTATGATGTGCTAACTGTGCTTTTGCAACGAAAGCAAATGTAAGAATTGGGATAGTTAATTAATTTTCTTCATTTTCTCTGTCCACTTGTAGCTAGTTCCAAAGTCGTGCAAACAGACATTTGGATATATTGTCTTGCTTCTGAACAAAAGGTATCGTCTCCCGGTAGGGGAAGCGGACGGTGCTTTGGCTGTTTGCACAGAATCCTTTCCATTTATCTCTCAATGAAATTCTTGCTGGGTTTCCACGCTGTGCGTGGTGCTGAGTGTGCAAAGATGAACGAGATCATCCCTTCCCTGGAGCAGCTCACGGAGGACACAAATTTGCAAATATACCAGACGGTAAGGAGAAGTAAGAGCTGAGCAGGAAGCAGTCACTGGGGTCAAACTTTCTGCCTGGGCAGGAGAGAAGGTTCAGGAAGGTTTGTGAAAGAGAACCTGAGCTGGGGCTGTGGGGGTAGGAAGTTGGGTTTGCTGCAGGAAGATAAAGAGGAGGGTGACTGGGCAAGTTTCCTGAGCACCTGCCTTGTGCTTTGGTGTGTGTACTGTGCTGGGCCACAGGGGTGAGCAGGTGCAGAGCCAGCCTCAGGTAGGAGAGACAGAGACACAGAAAGGCCAGGTGAGGTCACAAACCCGGCAGCCAGCTGGGAGGGCCCCCTCTCTCAGGACAAGGCATCTGGGCTGCTGCCTGGTGGAGAATGAGAACGGGGGAGGGAGGAGGGATTTCCTGTTACAAGGATCAGTGTGTTGAAGGCAGCACAGAACTGCAAAGACGAATGGCTGTGAGTCCAAGTGGAAGGAATGCATGGGACAGGGAGTGGCAAAACTAGGCTGGAAACATAGATGGGGGCCAGATCTGGGGTCTGATCCTGAAGGCAATAGACAGCTTTGGAAGGAGCTTGAAGAAGTATGACTTACTGTGAGGTTTCCCAGTTTTCCTTTTTGTTGACACAGAGTTTCACTATGTCATCCTCAGTAGAGTGCTGTAGCATCACAGCTCACCGTAACATCAAACTCTTGGGTTTAAGGGAGTCTCTTGCCTTACCGTCCCAAGTAGCTGGGACTATAGGCACCCGGCACAATGCCCGGCTATTTTTTGTTACAGTTCTCATTGTTGTTTAGCAGGCCCGGGCCGGGTTCAAACCCACCAGCCCTGGTGTATGTGGCTGGTGCCCTAACCACTGGGCTACCGGCGCCGAGCCCTATGAGGTTTTCCTTTTAATGATGATAACGGTAACAGCCACGGTTATGGAGTCTTATTTCTGCTCGGCTCTAGGCCAAGACTTTTGAGACCTTGCCTGCTGCAGTGCTGAGAAGTCATGGGAAGGAAGAAGGCAAAGGGGGTGGGGCAGAGCTGTTGCAGGTGGAGGTGGAGGGTGCGGGCTGCAGGGGAACAGGGTGGGCACCCGAGTGCACTGGGTGCAGTGGGGTCCCTGGGGTGAACCCTGCCCTGAGGCCCACAGCTCCTCCCACTCACTCTTGCTTCCTTTGATTCTCTTAACAACCCCCAGAAGCTGGCAAACTTCTGGTGACTGTCCTGGCCTGCAGGGGAGAGGCTGGGGCTTGGGAGAGAGGTGAAACTATGGAAGCACTGCCGTGGGAAGCACACCTCTCAGCGCCTCACACCATCCATGAATCTTTGAACACCTGACCCCCTTTCATCAATGAGGTCTGTCACTGCTCTGGCACCATGCAAAATTAGCCGTCACTTGGTAGGTGAACTGACCATCCTGGTTTGGCAGGACTAATGGTGTTCCCAGAACAGCCCAGCATCAGCTCCAGGATGGAGGTCACCCACCTGACCCCTATCTTTGTCTAATAGCCCTGGCCACACTGTTCGATCACCCTGCCCCTCTGTTACTTTCCTTTATAGCAATTAGTACCAGTCTGTCCCCAAAATGCAAGGTCTGTGTGGCTCGGGGCTGCTGTATTCGCAGTACTTGGCCCTTGCTTGGCAATCTGTGATTTATACAACAAATGAATAAATGCCGGCACTTCTGCCCCCAGTGCTGGCTGTCTGGTCTCTAGCACTTTGTTCAATTCATTCTTTCTGGCCCGAGTGCTCTATGTCTGGTCTCCATCTGAAAAAAGGCCTATTGTTTCTTTCTTTTTTTTTTTTATTGTTAAATCATAGCTGTTTACATTTGTGCAATCAAGGGGTACAATGTGCTGGTTTCATATACAATCTGAAATATTCTCATCAAACTGTTCAACTTAGCCTTCATGGCATTTTCTTAGTTATTGTATGTAGACATTTGTATTCTGCATTTAATAGGTTTTGCCTGTACCCATTCTAAGATGCACCGTCAGTGTGGCCCCACCCATTACCCTCCCTCCACCCTAACCTCCCCCCTCCCTTCCCCTCCTATTTCTTTCTTAACAACTCAGCTTGAATATCAGCTCCTCTCGACCTCAAGAACTAGCCTGGGTCCTGAAACCCGAGGCCCTCCACAATGTTTATTGAATAAATGACTCTACATTTATCTCTGTAAATGTCAGTTTTATTGGCTTTGGCCCATCTTTTCTGAATTATTTTTGAATCCTTATTTTGTAATCCAATCTATTAGTGACCCGTACAGGCTATGTCATCCACAATTAAATAAATGTGCACTCTTTGTATTCATCCTGCTTTTATCTGTTTAAAATAGGTCACAAAGAACAGGGCTGACAAATGTCATCTGCCTTGTAGTTTGGGAAGACAGATGTGATTAACCTGGACAAAATAGAAAGTTGGCACAGGGACTTATGTTGGTGATAAACTTGGGTCTTTCCTGAACCTAGAATTTTTTCCTTTCTGCCCCAATACAGTCCCTGTTTAGCACAATCCACAGATCCTTCAAGAACACCCCAGGATCACCAATCACCTGACATCTGCATTCTCCCAAATACTATAGGCACTTACCTTGTTTTACCCATTCATTCAGTAAATATCAAATGTCTTGAAATTTTACAGGCATCATACTGAACATTGAGCTACAAAGAAGGATGAGATGTGAATAGGGCTTTACCTTGTACTGTATTCAATCTGATTTTTTTTTTTTTTGGTCACCCTGTGTAGAGTGCTATGGCGTCATAGCTCACAGCAAACTCAAACTGTTGGGGGCAAGCAATCCTTTTGTTTCAGTTTCCCAAGTAGCTGGGACTATAGGCACCCTGCCACAATTCCCACCTATTTATTCTATTTTTAGTAGAGATGGGGTCTCACTCTTGCTCAGGCTGGTCTTGAACTCCTGACCTCAAGCAATCCACCTGCCTCAACCTCCCAGAGTGCTAAGCTTACAGGCACAAGCCACTGAGCCTGGTCTCATTCTGATTCTTTTTTTTTTTTTTTCTCAGTTTTTTTTTTTTTTATTGTTGGGGATTCATTGAGGGTACAATAAGCCAGGTTACACTGATTGCAATTGTTAGGTCCACACTCCATCACTTGAGGTTTGGGCAAGTTATATAGAACTTCTGAGCTTTAGTGTATCTGATGCTGCTGCCTGTTCCACACAGTTCTGCAGGTTACGTGGTGTTCTGGAGCATCCAGCACGTGTGGGTTCATGGCTGATGCCCAGCCCTGGTTTGCTCTCCCCCAGCACACTAGATTGCACGAGAGGGCTTCTCTCTTCCCTGTTGCCTCCAGCATCGTCCTTGACGCCAAGGAGACCTGCCCATGTTCCCTGTGCTGAGTTGTATTGCAGGGGAGACGCCATCCACAAGGATTGGATTCTTGCCTTAGCAGAGCAGGACTACAGCTGGCGCTCAGGCACCAGCTCAGGGAGTAAACATCTGCTGTTGGTAAGAACCCTCCCAGGGGTCTGGCCACAGGTCCCCTGAGGCAATTTCCGCAGATGTCTCCAGTGCATGCAGCTTTACAGGGCAGGCTCTCACCCCACATGAGCAGAGGACCCCCAAGCTAAAGGCCCCTGCAGGTCATGAGGTTAACATGTCCTAATAAGGTGGCTTATGTGGGCAACCCAATCTCTGGGGGACATCACCTGATTCACTTTCCCCTTTCCCTTCTTCCTGACCCTCCCTGTCTATTGCTTGCCCTGCTACTCTCCTCCTGTGCCCTCTGCTCCCCTTTCCCCTGCACCCACCACAGCTCTTCTCTCTCCCTTGCTCCAGCTCCATCTGTGCCTCTCCTTCCCTCTCCTCTCTGTAAGCAAAGGGGTCCCACAAACTCAGGTAAGTCCCACAGTGCTGCCTTTGCACTGACAATGTTCCTAACACTATGCAAATCACCCCGTGGATGGAGCAGACACAAACAATTGGCTTGCCCTGGTTTCTGAAAGCTTTCCCTCGCCCTCTTGACCAGCCAGCCCCACTCTGTCCCCTGCCACCTGCTGCCCAAGCCCCTTCCCACTTTCTGTCTTTCTCTGTCCTCACTGCTCTGTCTCTTGAAGTGGCATTAGAATTCTCTAAAAGAAATTCATTTCATGCACCACACAGCAGCTTCTCTGCTGATCTCATTGCATTGATATAAATAAACTTAATGCAAGTGAAAAGCTATTTAATGAAATAAATTATGAAAAAATTACAGCAAGGCCTTGAATTTCATACAAGTCATTCGAAACGCATACTCAATCTGTTGGCAGCACGTGACATGCCTTCTTTCTATTCTTGTACATTTTCTGAAAGCTTGGCCAATTAAGAGCCACTGGGATATCTTCTTGGTTTTTGGTGCATTTCGTTTTCTCCACCCATGCTGTGTTCTACCAGAAACAAAAGAACACACTCAATTTTGTTTAGACAACCAATTAATCTGTGAAGATGTTGCATTAACTGCCAATGCATTTAGTTTCTTTCTCTCTCATTTCCTGGTTCTTCTGAAATGATGCTGGTCTCAGGAGCAAGGCGGGGACCTTCATGCCCCGACCTTAGAGCCTCTGTAGGAGCCACTGAGCCTGATCATTCCTCAGCAGTCTTGGGAGGTGAGGAGGGGGAATGAGTGAAATAATGAACCAGAGAAGAAACTGACCTCGCCCGGCCTGTTCTGGCTAACGCTGAGCTGAAATGACAAATCCCTCATGGCAGACTGGGACCGCAGATAAATATCAGCCCGCCACTGAAGTGGCTGTCTAGAGAAGGGAGAACAAAATGCCTCAAGAGTCCACCTCTTCAAATACCCTCAACACTGCCTCAAATGCTGCCCGTCCTCCTCATCCCCACCAAACACACTGTATTGGTTCCCTGTGCTACTGAAGTTCCTTGATCACATCATGGCTGTGGTTCAAGTAGGCTATGTGACTTAATCTTGGGACCATGACGGTCCTGGGTGACAGAATAGCCTTTGATAGGGTGAGTGGGTGGCCAAAATGGCATGAAAGAACAGGTGCCTGGAGACAGGAGGTTCAGCCAGGGTGCCATGCCTCCTGTGGACAGTGAAGCCCCTGAGAATAACAACTGGATTTGGGGTGAAGAGGCGGGGAGCAGGTGCTGAGGCTTCAGTGATGAATGAGGAGTCATGGGGGTGGGGTAGGATGTAGTCTGGCAGTCAAATAGTACATGACAACAGCTAGAAGGGGGAAGGTACAGAGGTTCTGGACGGTCTGATGGCAGGAGCTTCTTGGGGAAGAGGACTTTACAAGATAGAGGAAGCGGGTAGCATTGATACAGACTTGAGACGTTCACAGCTCTGAAATAAATGAGGGGCCTTTAGAGTCACACCTTTCTTCTTCTCCTTCACAATCATGTGATAAAACCAAGCTTCAAGGGCAAGGGCGAGCCACTTATTTCTATTTTATTAGCTCATTTTCTCATATCTTACCAACCTAGCCCAACCTGGCTCAGCTCCGCCAGATGGCTCACACCCCGGCTGACTTCCTGCACTTCTAGGAGAGAGGGAAGCTAAACCAAAAAGAACAGCATCCCTTCTCTCCCCCACTGCTTCCCTCCTCTCTCCCTCCCCACAGGCCTCTGACAACATGTTAATCTAGCTAAGTATTTCAAGTTTGATGGTAATTTCAGGAAACACTTCCCATTCATAAAATGCAAATGTATTCAGTGTGCTCCCTCACTAATATAATTTTCCCATTGATGTTTATACTGTCTTAAAATTCTTGCAAGTCTAAAAAAGAAAAATCTCTTGAACATTCATTTTAATTTCTTCTAAGCAATGCTAATGAATTCCCTGAATAGAATAGAGCTTTGTGACCTTCTTAATTGGTTGTTTGGAAGTAAACTTCCAATTTCCAAAGGATTAGAATTTTCCCAGCTCAACATTCATCTTTGATTAGAAGGAGGTGAGTGTGCTTTTCTAGGGATTCTGGGTTCCTTGAGAATAAAGTGAGGCTTGAATTCCAAAGGGAGGCTTATTGGTCAACTGAAGGCACCTTTACCACCAAATTCTAGACACCCTGAGTTTACTGTCAAAGCCACTGTCATGGACCCCTTGTGGATACATGGTGTTTCTCCTGGGGAATGGGAGATCTGTGTCCCATTGGCGGTCTGTGATATTCAGACTATAAATAAGGAGTCACTTCTCCAGTTCTCTGTCCTGAGTGCCCTCCCTGCCTCACACAGTAGTTGATGGTGGACTCTTGGGGGAGGGAGCCGTGTTGGTTTTCTGACCTTTCCAAGTCAGGTAGGACCCCATGATGGTGACCAAATCTACAAGTCTTTGTGCATTTGTTACACATAAGATGCTAAGTGAGCATTGTTAGCTCTTCATGATTAACACTGAACTGACCTACTGAGGTAGGCACTGTAATTATCCTTATTTTGAACATGCAGATACTGAGTCTAGAAAGATAAGCTCACCTATGATAGCAAGTGGCACAGCCAAGGTTTGAATCCATGAGATCAAAATACAGAAAAGACACAGACTTGGACCAGGGCTTTCAAGTCTCAAACCGCTGTGTTTTGTTATTCTTGCTATTGTTGTTTTTTAATCATTCTGTGAACTCATATAAAACAGAGCGTCTGGGGGGAAGCTTGGGAGAAAGGAAAACCTTCCACCCCCTGGTTCTCTTTATTTATTTATTTATTTTTTATTAAATCATAGCTGTGTACATCAATATGATCATGGGGCACCATACACTTGGTTCATAGACCATTTGACACATTTTCATCACATTAGTTGACATAGCCTCCTGGCATTTTGTACTCACCCCTACTATGAAACTAATTTAGGACCTTCACATGAAAGCTATAACCCTGGTTCTCTTTTAGCTGAGCAGGTCCTGCTGGAGAAAGAGGCAGGCTTTCCCGGCCTGGGGCCCTCACTTGCTGATTCGGAGAGGGGCAGGGTCCACGTCTCTGCACTGGGAGTTGCAGGGCCAGTGGCTGGTTAATTCCCTCCTCTGTCCTCTGGTCAGTGATTCCTCTAAGGTTGGAACACGTTCCTGAGACCAAGGCTTGCAGGTCTCTTGTGCTTTCTCAGTCTACCCTTCTTCTCACTCCTTCAGAAAACCACCCAGGGAGTCCTCCGTGTTTATCTCCGGCCAATTCTGCTGCCATCTCACTGCCGTCCAGATCATCCCTGTGGCCCCAGCCTTTCCCGTGTCCCTCTCAGATCTGTAGCACTCAGGTACTACAAGGGCAGAACTCCCTCGCCCAGGAGTGTGCCGCCCAGGACATATTCAGAAGTGGAGAATGACAGACTTGCAGTGTCTTGACATGCAATTTGAGTATCAATAAGTTTAATAACTATAATGAATAAATATAACCAACTGTAGCTCCATTGGGCCAAAGACAAGAATCTGTTCCTCAGCCCCTGCAGAAAAGAGAATATCTCTGCTTGTTGCCTCCTGAATTTGATGCCCACCTTTTCCAAAGTAATGTTCCTGTGTTTCATGAACAAAAGTCTCCAATTATTCTAGGAAATATATGATGTTCTTGCTGTGTCCGGTGTAGCTCAGGGATGGAGCCACTGACGGTCAGCTGCTCTGACCGGTGAAGGGCTGCCACCCATCTGGAACTGGGTCCTCGAAAGGCTGGCAGCCGGCCAGCACCTTCCAGTCCCATCAGCTCAACCTGATGTTTGCAGAGGGAACAGATGGTCATTTTTTCCCCTGTGATTTTAATTGGGAAAATATACACAGACACTCTCCTCCATGTAATTCCCTTAACAGGCCTTGAGTTTGTTGATGGGGAAGGCAGCGTGCATGGCATAAATAATGAGATAGCCACATGGAGAAGGAATATTCCAGTGGGCTTTCAGCCTCCGCATTTTTACTGCATGTCTCTCATGGACTATAACGTAGAAAAAAAGAACTGGAAACAAATTTTTACCTGAAGTGAGTAATCATATCCTCTCCTAATCTGAGCATTGTTATCTCAGACTGCGGTGGGACTGTTTTGTGACTGATTGTGGTAAAAAGGAAATGATCAGTTAAAGCAGTGTCATGGAGGATCAAGATTTGCAGCATAGGATAAAAAAGAAAAGGGAACTGGGCGGTGCCTGTGGCTCAAAGGAGTAGCGTGCTGGTCCCATATACTGGAGGTGGTGGGTTCAAAACCCAGCCCTGGTCAAAAAAAGAAAAAAAAAAGGAACAGATGTGGTTGATGAGGTTAGATAAAAACCTTATACTTGGGTGGTACCTGTGGGTCAAAGGGGTAGGGCGCCGGCCCCATATGCTGGAGGTGGCGGGTTCAAACCCGGCCCCGGCCAGAAACTGCAAACAAACAAACAACAACAAAAAAAAACTTTATAATTTATAAATCCATATTGTTTCTCTCCTTCTATTGGAAGGCTTAGAAACGATGAACACTTCAGTGGCAGTGAAAACCTGTAACACCCAAATCATGACCACTGTATATCATTTATCATGCAAAGGAGCCAAGACTCCATAGAAAAATGTCTGATTGGGTCTGGGGCTTGAAATGTACAATTTGAGCCTGGAACATTTTGTCCTTCTAGAAATCAAGGAAGTGTTTACAGAGTAATAAGACTGTGTCAAAAAGACTTAACATGAAGAGGCTCTCACTAACCAAAGATGGGATAATTTGAGCATCAATAAGTTTAATAACCATAATGAATGAAACTCATTAAATATATTTAAATCAATGATTTCATAGTGAAATGTTAAAAAAATAAATATCAGGAAAACGAATCGTCGTTAGTGGAGAACATTCATGAGCAAATCCATTATTTTGAAAACTGGTTTGAATCAAACATTATTCTTCTTTTTCTATATAAACCATAATATATAATAGTTCATGATGATATATGATAGTGTTTAAATTTTAATTTTATTTAAACTTTTTTATTTGTACAAATGTATGGGGTACACGTGAAATTTTGTTATGTGTACACACATGTAATGTACAGTGATCAAATCAGGGTATTCATGTTACCCATCACCCAACTACAGTCACCCTACTCAGCCATCAAACACTGAATTTATTCCTTCTGTCTTATTACATGTTTGTACCCTTAATTCATTTTTCTTTATCCTCTACCCCCATCCCTTCCCAGCATCTGTCATTTAATTTTCCAATCTCTACCTCAAATTTTTTAGCTCCCACATATAAATGAGAATATGTGATATATGTCTTTTTGTGCCTAATTTATTTCATGTAAGATAATGACCCCTTACTTCCATCCATGTTGCTGCAAATGGCAGGCTTTCATTGTTTTTCATGGCCACATAATATTCCATTGTGTATATGAAACACATGTTCTTTTTTTAAGTCATATGCACATAGATCATGAATACATTTATGCATATGTGGGGTACACTGTGTTGATTTTTTTATACAAATTGGAGTTCTTACATCAAACTAATTAAAACAGCTTTTGCCTCATTTACTTGATTATTGTGTTAAGACATTTATGTTCTATACTTGATAGATTTGACTTGTACCCTTGCAATATGCTCCATAGGTGTGGTCCTGCCATTTACCCTCCCTCTATCAAACCTCTCCCCTCCCCTCCCTTCCCACTCCATTTCTCTCCTTCATCCTGGGCTATAGTTGTGGTCTATCTTTCATAAAAAAGTGTGAGTAAATATAAATTGGTTTCATAGAAGTACCGAGTACATTGGATACTTTTTCTTCCATTCTTGAGATACTTTACTTAGGAGAATATGTTCCAGGTCCATCCACGTAAACATAAAAGAGGTAAAGTCTCCATCTTTTTTTAAGGCTACTGAAACACATTTTCTTTATCCATTCAGCCACCAAAGGACACTTAGCTTAATTTTCTGTCTTTGCTATTGTGAACAGGGCCGCAATAAACCAGCAAATGCAAGCATCCCTTTGATATATTGGCTTTTTTGTTTTGGGGGAGTAGACACTTAATAGTGGGATTGCTGGATCTAATAATAATTCTGTTTTTAATATTTTGAGAAATCACCAACTTTATGCTATAGTTTAACTTGACAGATAATGAGGATTTTAAGAAACTTTTCTAAAAGTTTTATAGCTAATATTATGAAAAAATGATATACATAGAATATTACTATTTTGCAAACTCTTAATAAATTAATGGACCCAGGTAAAAACTGGTAAGATCCCAAATGATGAACAATTAAACATTTTACTACTTTTCTTTCTTTCTTTTTTTTTTTTTTTTGGTGGGCCTGGGCTGGATTCAAACCCACCAGCTCAGGAATAAGTGGCTGGCCCACCCAACTCAAGTAGTTTTTTTCAAGTCTCTTGGTATATACAGAGATGTAGAAATATATTTTAGAAACAGACCACAGGGAAACACTCAATAAAATCTATACTTTGAGAAACTGCACACATTTCCAGCCCTCTCCTACAAATAAATTGAGACACAGAGATAGAAAGGTGGAGTTTGAGACGCTAAAGAGAAGATGATCTATAAACTATAAAACTGATTAGATAATTTATGAAATTAGTCCTTGTTCATATTTTTGGAACAATTGAGGGAGACTGAATAGGGATAATAAGTAACTATCAAAGTTAAATTTCCGAAATGGAAGCACTGAAGTGGGCTTAGAATGGCTGTGGTTTAAGAGCTAGACCCTGGGACAGGTTGTTCTGCTGTGTGTTACGTACTCTGAGTTGGTTCAGACAAATGGTCCTTTGTATGTTTTAAATTTTTTGATAAAAATTAGGAAATATTTCTATCTTTTAGAGAGAGATAATAAAAAGTCACTTTAAAACAAAAGGATGTGTTTTGCATCAAAATAATCTAGGAGTGTGGGAGAATATTGTTGAAGCCACCATGAGCTGTGATTGGAACCGGGTTTACAGAACACTGGAGTTTATTATACCATCCCCTTTACTCGTGTGTATGTGCAGTTTTCCGTGATAAGACATCACGACAACAACGACTTTCTAAGAGTGTGCTAACATCTCTCTGTCCCACATGTGCACGCGCACACATGTGAGCCTGGGGTTTGATGAGGTGACGATAGCACATTAAAGTATCCACAGGGCAGACCCCTGGGTGCAGATGCTCAGCTCCAGGGTTGAGCCAGGCTCCATGAGGCAGGCTCCATTTCAGCACGGGAGGCCGACAGCTGACCTTCCTTTAGATGGCTGGGATTCTACTGTAGCAACCTCTTCAGAAAGACCCCAGCGAGGGCACTCCTCACCCACACCCACATTTTGTGTCAGACCTCACAGATCCTCAGGTCTGGGCAGTTACGTACGAGTCTTTCAGGAGAGGTCACTTTGTGACCAGTCAAGCAGTGCTGGGGGCAACCAGGTGCAGGGAGCACCCAGACACTCCAAGCTCCAGGAGGGTGCGTCCCAGCCAAGGGACAGTGAAGTCATCAGCTGGGTCCCTGGCCCTCAGCAATAGCTCAGAGACAGGCTCAGAACCTGGTGTCACATTCTTGCATCCCTCATGACCCACTGGAGTGAAGTGACACTGAGTTGCAGGATCCCAAGCAGACTTGGGATCCTGGGTCCCCAGACAGCTTCTCTGAGCACTGGAGGCACTGAGAGAAACCAGGTGGAATTCTCTCTGCTTTTCTCCTCCCCCTGCTCCTGGGACTGGTCTGGGAGGATCACCATTGAGAGATACCTTTAGTTTTCACCTGTAATCACAAGTTGGGGCAGGGGGCACAGGCTAAAATAGGAACCCTGGACAGCAATGAAGCCTTTCATTCAAAAAATTACAAAGACTTCACCACAGGGATGGGGGTGGGAGGAGGAGGAGGAAGGGGGGACAGTGGATGCAGCCCCTCTCTTCTGATTTGGGGCAGTGGAAGGCACAGTCCCAGTCCGAAGGACAATCAAGACTGTCCTTTGTTGCTGCAGTGATTGCTTTTGAGCTTGCTGGGTTAAATCCACCCTAAAATCACTGTCACAGGCTCCATAGGAGCTCAAAAATGACCGACACCAGCCCTGAACCACCACTCCCAAATCTGGACCCTTGGTAGGGGAGGGGGCAGGGAACTTGGCAAAAGCAGCTTTTATTTTACTTTCAGAGCGTGCCTTGTGGAGTGCTGTGGAGAACCCCAAAGAGTGACAATGGAATCTTAGAACAAGAACACCCAGCTCGTTCCAGGTGGGGGGATTGTCAAGGGCAGAGGTCCTCAATTTTCTGGCATTTATTAATGTACAAATTGTGCCATGCTTTATGTGGTGCCCTCGTTACCGGGTTTTGTTGTATTTTATACTTTGTATTACATAAGATTTCAATAGTACACAAAAAGAAAATGCACAGAATATTGGCTGCCCCTGTACCTAAATCACCCGACTTAAACCATTGTCAATGTATTTGACAACTCTAATTGTTTAATCTCCATCTTTCTTTTTCTGGAGTATTTGAAAGCAAATCCCTAGGCATCATCTCATTTTTTCTGTGAGTATATAATCATGTATCTCAAATAAGAATAGTTTCCCATAAACTTCATTTTAATAACTAAAAATTCCAACTATGATTTATATGCACTGCCTAACACCTAAGCCCTATTCATATTTCCCTCACTGTCGAAGCAGTATCTTTCTTGCAGTGGTTTATTAGAATCAGGACACAAATGCCAAGAGTTGCTGTTGACAGCCTGCCTCTTTAATCTGTGTCCCTTTGAGACAACCCAGTTTCTTCTTCTTTTTTTTTTTTTTTTGTCTTTGCTGTTGCTTTGTGGGGAAAACTCTGTTATTTTCTGTAAAAAAGGGCTCACTCTCTGGATTTGGTAGTTTTCTTCATTGTAGAATCTTTCAACTTGTTTTCCCAGCCCATAGATTTTTTTTTTTTTTTTTTTTCAGTTTCTGGCCGGGGCTGGGTTTGAACCCACCACCTCTGGCATATGGAGCCGGCGCCCGACTCCTTTGAGCCACAGGTGCCACCCTAGCCCATAGTTATTTTAAACTGATCATCAGAACTAGATTGATTAGCTTCAAGTTCCATTTTTAAGGACAAAAGTACCATTGTCTGTGGTGCTGAAAACTTCCTATGCTATCACATGTGAGGCGTATACTATCTGCTGATATCACTATTGGTGACTAAAAGATTAATTAGTTAAAAAAGAATAAAAATATATAATGACTGTGCTTAATTAATGTCTGTCTAATCTGCTATTATGAAGTTCCTCATCATTATTTTTTTCCCATTAATAGTTTTAATATTCGTCAATGAACATTGCTTGGATTCATTATTTTATTTGAATTTTCAGAATTTTGGTTTTCCAATTCTACCTTTACCTCTGCATTCATCACCTCTAATTCTTCAAAATGGAGAATTTTCCCTCATTGACTCTGGCTACATTGAGCGACAAACTTGTACAGTTAAGACATATAAAGTTTGTTTATTTTCCTTTAGTTTTCAAACTTTATACTAATGTATTGATTTTGTAAAACCAGTTCTGTTGAACATTTTTAAAAAACCCATGAAGAATTCATGGATTTGTGCATTTGATAATTTGATATTTTTCTATCTGTTCCAAACATTATTTGTTTTACACCTACATTGTTCTATCTTAGGCCAGGGGCTCTTTCTTCAGCAAATGACGATGTCTTTTTGTTTTCAAGTATTTTATTTGAAAGTTGTTAAACATATGCTGCGTCTTACAATAGAGTCCAGACTTATCTTTCAGATCTGCTGCCCTGGATTCCAACATTCTTCAAAAAGTTCCCTGGTTCCTTTTAGCAGGAAGTTGTATCCATAGACCAAATTCTAGATATATGGAATACTTGGCTTTATTTAATATTTATAATAACCTTGAAATATATCTACTGTAATTATCACATATTTTCTAATAAATGAAAAAAGTCTGAAGTCTGAAGGTTAACAAATTGAGTCAAGGTCACACAGGTAGGTAATTAAGACAGGTTACAGAGATCCACCCATAAGGAGGGGTTTGGACATTCTGAAGTGACAGAGTTAAGGGCTGGCTCAGCGCTGGTTCTCCTGGCTTAGGAGGTTGGTTACCGGCATAAATAACAAGGCAAGGTCACTGCATGGAGACCCTGCTGCCCACCACGGAGGGGGGAGAACGCACATAGATGCTTACAAAATCAGAGCCCAGATGAGGACTTGGGTTCCAGTGGCTGCTTTGGGAGGGGACAGAACAGCGAGGCAGGAAAGGGTCACACTATGGAGAAGAGAAAACTCACGTCCTCATCTGTATGTGACTTTTCTCATGATAGCATAACTTGGAAATAACCCAAATCACCACGAAGAAGTAAAGGGTTAACACAGGATGTACATGTGCACCAAAGTACTATTTGATAATTAAAAAAAGGAACAAACCACTGCACCAAAACAACATGGATGAATTTTACAAATGAGTCTATAATGTGAGAAAACAAGTTAGTAGTTTCCTAGAGCAAGGATTCAGAGTAGAGAGCAACGGACTAGAAAGAGCATGAGAGACCTCTTAGGGTGATGACAATGTGCTATATACCTGCTGGTGGTTACACGGGGTGTGCGTTGATCAAAGCACATTCAATTGTACGCTTAAAGCGTGTCTGTTATGAGGTAAGTCAGAACTCAGTAAAGTGGACTAACAATCAAGGGTGTGACAGATTATAGCTGCCATAGACAATGGGGTCTTCTCTGTAGGGGCCCCTGAGACCCGTAAGGGATTCTGGCCCATCCCACTTAGCTGCAGGCCGGGAGGCCGGGATGTGCACACACTGGGCAGCTGTTGACTCCCCTGACTAATGGCTGGCACTGTCCTGTGCCCTGTGCTTCTCAGTTGAATCTGGTTTCATGTTAACTATGGCAAACCTGCAAGTTAGCCTTTTCCGTACACCTAGCACGGCACCTGGTGGGAGCATGTCATTAATTAGTCACAGTAACAGGACAACACAGGCGGTGACAGTGACTGATCCTGCTGGCAACTCCCGCCCCCTGCAGCAGCTGCTCTTTCTGGAAACATCATGGTGTTGGACGACTTTCCTATTTCCAGACTTACCTATCAAGTTTCCAGTTTTGCCTTTCTTCACATATGACTTGGATGGATTGCCCAAGTCTTCTGAAAGGGCACTGTCAAGTGAGGAGTGATATTTAAACGTATTTTAATGACACTTGATAAAAAAATCACTGTTGTGTTCTTGATGTGAAGTATCTGCGTTATGGATATTTGAGAGGTACATTCTGCCTAGATAAATAACTAGAGCTAATTTTGAATGGACTTGCTATTTTATTTTCCATGCATATTATCAGAGAAATATATTCATAGATGCCCATGGTTCATAACCCTGTGCTCAGCAGCAGCAGCTCACAGGGTGGGTGAGTGGACGGTGGGGCTTTAACACTCCTAGCCAGATACAGGGGTCGCTAGGAATTCTTCATTCAACTTTTGTCCTGGTCCAAAAAAAGAAAACAGTGTATTCTATGCATGTGTTGTATTATTTCTGGATTATTATTATTTTTTTAATTTCTAGATTATTTTATGGAATTTGTAAACATTGCTTGTTCAGGGAAGCAACTCTCAGCGGGCTCTCCCTGTCAAGTGTAATATTTTATGATGGATAAAGTGTACAGCACAATGTTTGTTACACAGTAACCAAATGAACTGAAATTTGTCAGGCATATACCTTAGAGAGCACTTGGGGTGAAGGGAGAGGTCCCGTGACCTGGGCAGTCACAGGAAGGCAAGTTCAGCCCTGCATCCGCCCAGGGTCTCTGCAGCAACATTTTTGCACCGTCTGGCGGGGCTGATTCCCCTCCCGTTTCTCTTTTTGCAATTACTACATTCTGCGGATTAATGAATGTTTCTTGTTCACTGTGCACGGATCTCCAAGGGAGGAGCTAGAAAAGCAATGAGGTCTATTTAGAGAATGTTTCGGCCATGGTTGTTCAGAATAAAAATAACTAACACAAGGACTTCATAATCCATGATGAAAAGCAAGAATTTCATAGGAGTCTGGCAGTCGTGGTGTGTTGATAATTTCAGATTCATGTGATGGCACATGAGGCTTCAGGAAGCCTGTGAAGACAGTGCTGTGGGTTGTGGTCTGAATGAATGGGAGGTGGGGGGGTGGAAGGCGAGGCCCACGGGGAGGAGGGGCAGCTCAATGTCAAGGAGTCTGCAAAGCCCGAATACGTGCCAAGCCTAAACTGTATCCATAATAATGATGACTTTATTTTCCCCCATTGCTAATTAGAAACAATAACATACAAGGAAATAGAAGTTACTTAATGTATAATTATTCAGTCAGCAATTTTCTAATCATAAATATGGATTGCTAGGAGCTATCACGTTCACGGCTTTTGAACTAGAGCACAAAATGCAAATGTGATTAACACAGCCGTGGACCAAGTTGCTCTGAAGTCTGCTTTTCCTGTTTTTAATAGAACGATTGCTGCAGCCAGCTGTAGCTCGTTAGCGCCGATACCTCAGGGTCCTTTCCGCGTCTTGTTTCCCGCCTCTTTACTCGCCCACAGGTTGGAAGGTTGAGGTAGGGCAGCAAGTTCCTAGCCCATGAGCCCTCCACACTGAGACCAGCGCAGACCGAGTACCTGGTGTGCTTTGGCAAGAGCCAGAGGCCAATGAGCTTACCGAGATAAAATGTGGAGCTCTGGGGAGCATTCTGGGAGGAACTGTGGGTGCCACACTGGCCAGTCCACCCCCACGCACCATGCCACAGGGGTGCCCAAACCTCGCCCCTTCCCACAGCTGTCTTGTCAGCTGCAGGACCTTTATGCGACCCCCAATAACTCCCCCAAATAACTCTCCGGCACCCAGACTCAGAGCATACGTCCACACACCTTGATCTATGTCCTTCTCTCATTGATCTGTTCTTATTCCAGCCTTCATTATCTTGGAAAATCACACCACACCAGCAATGGAAGAACAGAAGGCAGACATCATGCCCCAGAAATATAGACGTTGTTTAGACACCTCCTTTCCATGCCTCCTCACATCTAATTCATGCGCAATTCCTGTCATTTTTACCTCCAAACTGGACCTGCCATATATGCACCCGCACAGGCCCCGTCAGGACCATCCTGCCCCTTACCCCTCCAAGTCGCAGCAGCCCCTCACTGCACTGCCTCTATCCCCCACATAATATCAGGGTGACCTTTAAGTATACTTATTAGATGCCATTTACCTTTCTGCTCAAGACTCGGCAGTAGCTTCCTGCTGCCTTTCACACACAGCCGGACCCCTGACCAGGTCAAGGTGTGTGCTCAGTACAGCGCCGCCCAGCTCTGCCTCCCTCTGCTCTTCCCCCAACCTCAGGGACTCTTGGCTTCTTGGAGGTGCAGGAGAATTCCTGCCTCGGGGGCCTGAAACTGCCATTCTCTCTGCCAGATGTGCCCCCATCCTTCCCTTCCCTTCCCCTTTTCTTCCTTCAAACCCCAGGCTCAGGTCACCTCTGAGGGAACCCCCAAGCAGATCCCCACCGGACTCTCCTACAACCTCGAGATCTGGTCCTTCATGTCACCTTGAAAAGTTATAACCATCGCCCTTTTGCTTGTTTTCAGTTTGTCACGTGAATGAATAAGCACCGTTACCTTTATACAGAAAACCACCTACCACAATAGGAGACAAAGAAGCTTTGACCAAAGTTTAGGAGACTGGTCGTTCCTAATTAAGCTACTTCCTTGCCTTCTGCCTTTTACAAGTCCCTATGCCTCTCTAGACCTCAGCACCTTTGACTGTGCATGAGAGAATTGAGATGGGCCATCTTTATGCATCTGCATTTCATAACAATAGGACAAGTTTCAACTCTGGGCAGCCTCATGTGCACCTGTTATATATATAAGGCCTTGGTGGTGCTTCTTAGTTACTTTTGTCAGACGAGGGGCTTTGTGTGAAAATTTTAATCATAAGATCATCTAAATCTTTCCTTAGGGTCCAAGAAGAATGTATGCAATTGCCCCTGTGGTTTTTGTGAACCTTTGGCTGGCCAGAAGGGAATGTGAGAGAGGAAATGGTGCCGTTCCCAGTGGCTGTTATGTGAAGCAGCAGGCTACTGCCAAGTCTTCAGCAGAAAGGTAAATGGCATCTAATAAGTATACTTATACTTTGGGCCTGGAAGCCTGGGGAATGGGGCAACAGGCACTTGAACTGACATCATTCAGGAGTTGAACGCAGAACATCTTTGGATCATCATGAGGATGCATTATGCTAATCTCAGAGCAGCCATAGAATGTCTTTGGATCATCATGAGAATGCGTTATGCTAATCCCAGAGCAGCCAGGGAGCCAGCCCACCTTTGTGCATCACAGATTTCTCCATGGAGCAGCTATCCGTGTGAATATCACCGATCCTTGGTTGGGGCAGCCAAGCTTTGGAGGCCCAGCCATCAAAACAGCTGCAGCAGGAGGAAGAGAAATAGAAAAATTAGATGTTAGCCCTTAAACACTCTTTGGTTTCCTGAAGGAAGCTATGTGTAGAAACCAAGATGAATGATGAGCTGGCACTAGCAGCCCCAGTGAAATTGCCTCCTTCCCCAGTGCTCCTTAGATGCTGTTTGCTAACGGTCGTGGACTTGCTCCAGATGACCTCACCTTTGCCACTTCCAGGACAATCAGGTACCAATACCTGCGAGACGGGAGAATCCCAGAAGGCCCTGGCCGTAGCAACCGCCTGTATTTCCCCCTCTAAACCTCTAAATACCTTTGAAGCTTTTCAAGCTTTCCTGTGTCTCTTCATTGGCTCAAGTACAGAGTTGTAAAGGAGATCAGGGCACCGTAACCATGTTTCCCACGTGTCCAGGCTGGGGCAGTGAGAAAACAATTATCTGGGCAGGTCAGCGAGAGAGGAGAGAGAGAGAAGAGGGAAAGAGGAGGAAGAAGATGCGAGGAAAAGAGTGGGGTAAACACAGAAGAGAAAGGAAGATGTGGGAAAAAGAGAGAAAAGGGAAGAGGAGATGGAAATGGTGGCGGGTTTGGTGGCGGAGTGGGCACCAAGGGAGAGGGGAGCTTTTGTTGAAGACATTGGTTTGCAGGCTCTCAAAACAGTGAACCGTGGCAGATAAAATCAATTACATCATATCTGACATCGAAAAATTCACAATCTGTAGATGATACCCACGGCAGCTTCGTGAACTCTCTAGCGACCTATAAATACACGGGGAAGCGGCATCTGGGGACACCATCTTCATCTCTCCTTGACCCACCACCAGCCCCCCTGCCCCCAGGCCCCTGTAGACCCACGAACGTCATTTCCTTCTGATGAGAAGCTTTTCTCAGACCCTGGTGCTCATTCGTGTTCTCCATGTGAACAGTCTCCATTTCTGTCCCTCACGGGGTTCTAAGTGCCCTGCAGGTGAGACCTTTCCATGGTCCTGGGCCTGTGCAGGCTCCTCGAGTCCACAGCTCCAGCCTGTGTGTATTGCTGTCCCTAACACAGCTTCTTCCAGGCATGGTGACTGTGCTGTGTCACATTCCTCTGAAGGCTGTGACCAATGTGTGCCAGACTTCTCAAGCGTCTCTAGTATGCTGTTTCCTACTAGATGGTCCCATGAGGGCTTTGGCACCTGTGTCTGTCATCTTACTTGCTTGATAGGCCATTCTACAAGGTTTTATTAAGGTACCGAGGTGCTCTGAAGTATACTAGGACTGGGGACATTCATTCTTTGAGTCCATGTTTGTCTCTACCTGACTTGTATCTGAATAATAGACTTCATAAAAGATTATGATTATTATTTATTTATTTTTTTTTTGGAGACAGAGTCTCACTATGTTGTCCTCAGTAGAGCGCTGTTGCGTCACAGCTCACAGCAACCTCCAACTCTTGGGCTTACGTGATTCTCTTACCTCAGCCTCCCAAGTAGCTGGGACTACAGGCACCTGCCACAACGCCCAGCTATTTTTTTGTTGCAGTTGTCATTGCTGTTTAGCAGGCCTGGGCTGGGTTCAAACCCGCCAGCCTCAGTGTATGTGGCCGGTGCCCTACGCACTGAGCTATGGGCACCGCCAAAAGATTATTTAGACCCAAGCTGAAGTCCCCTTTCAGTTTTGTTAGCATTCTGTCCCCCCAAATCCCTAATCCCTTGTCAACAGTTCATTTTCCTCCATATGTGTAATTTTATAATTTCAAGAAGGTTATTTAAATAGAATCACACAGTATGCAACCCTTAGTGACTGACTTATTCACTCAGAATAATACCCAGGAGATGCGTTCAAGTGGTTGTGCATGTGACAAGTTTATTTCTTTTTATATCTCAGTGGTATTCCATGGTATGAATGTGCCATGATTTCTTCAACCGTTCATGCCCTGCAGGGAATTTTGCTTGTTTTCAGTTTAGGGCTGTTACAAATTAATCTTAATACAAACAATTATGTACAGGTTTTTGTGTGGACATATGCTTGCAATTCTGTCCAGGTGTGCAATTTTGGGTCATATGGGAAGTATAAATATATGACAGGTTTTTTTTTTAATTTCCAAACTGTTTTCCAGAGAGCATATTCGATACCCACCAGCAATGTATGAGACATTCAGCTTCTCCTATCCTCACCAGTATTTGGTATCTTCACCAAGTTTAATTTTAGCTTTGTATAGATGTGTAGTAATTACTCATCATGGTCTGAAACATTATTTTTCTCTGCTGCCTACTGAACACCATCTTTTCGTGTGCTTATTTTCCATCTCTTTTCAATGAAATCTTTCTTCATATTTTTTGCCCATTGGCTACTTGAATTGTTTCTATATTTACTTTTGAGTTTTGAGACTTTTTTTTTCTGTATTCTGGAGATTAGTCCAACGTTATATATATGGTTTGCACATGTTCCTTCACAGTCTGTAGCTTGTACTTTATTTCTTTTGACGTGGTTATTGCAGAGCAAAAGCTTTAAATATTGATGAGGTCCAATTTATTGCTTTTTTTTTTTTTAATTTTAGTGCCATATCTAGGAATTCTTTATCAAGGCTCTGGTCTTGAAAACTTTTTCTGTTTCCTTCTAAAATATAGTGTGTTTTTCAATTAAATCTATAATCCCTTTCCAGTTGGTTTTACATAAGAATGTAATTTAGGCTGAGGTTTATTTTTTCGCCTAATGGTATCCAATTGTTCAGTAATCATTTGAGGGAAGGAAAATACTTCCTCCACTGAATTGCTTTTACAACTTTGTAGAAAAGAACAAGTGGGTGTATTTTTGTGGTTCTATTTCTAAGTCTTTGTTTTGTTGATCTGTTTGTCTTTCTGCCAATGTAACATGTCTTAATTACTATACATACATAAGCTCCTCCACTTATGGTAGATTCCAACCCACTGTAAATTGCGAATATCATGAGTCAAAAATTAAGTTAATACACTTACCCTACCAAACATCATAGCTCAGCCCCGCATACCTTAAATCTGCTCAGAACACTTACATTGGGAAAAACCACCTACCACAAAGCCTATTTTGTAATAAGGTGTTGACTATTTCCTGTCATTCATTGAGTAGCACATTGCAAGTGAAAAACAGAGTGGCTATACAGGTACGCACCATGAATATGCACGGCTGAAAGCACTCTGGGCCTGACTTAGCATCAAAATTAGGCATGGAATGATGTCACCACTACAGTGACAGGGTCACCAATTGCTCTTCTGATGAGAGAGGACAGCCGGGAGAAGGTAGTGGGGCATGGAAACCTGTTGGTGGTTTAGCAGGAAGTTACCAAGACTCCATTGCTTAACCTTTGTAATCTATTTGCAGAACTCCAAATTCCAGGCTCACGTACCTGATGCACAGGTAAAGCCAAGTATGGTGACACTGGTGCTTGGAGATAGAGAAACGTTTTTTTTTTTTTTGTTTTTATTTGGCCAAAGGGAGAAAACAGGAGAGAAGATCTCTCAGATCAGTCTTGGTCACAGAGATGAGGCAATGAGCTTTTATGGGGAGTGGAGGGAAAGCAGGTGGGAGGGGAGTCAACACTGCCTTCAGTCTGATAACACTTTTAGTACCCAGACTTCTGGGTGTTGGCAGCTAATTGCAACTTTTCAGGGGCAAGACAAACTTTTGCAAAACAAACTCATGGATTTTCTTCGCGACCTTTTTTTTTTTTTTTTTTGTGGTTTTTGGCCGGGGCTGGGTTTGAACCCACCACCTCTGGTGTATGGAACCGGCACCCTACTCCTTGAGCCACAGGCACCACCCCTTCTTAGTGACCTTGAAGTAGCTTCTTCAAGCTTGCTTGCTTTCTCTTTCTTTCTTTCTCTCTTTCTCTCTTTCTTTCTCTCTTTCTCTCTCTCTCTCTCTCTCTCTCTCTTCTCCTTCCTTCCTTCCTTCCTTCCTTCCTTCCTTCCTTCCTTCCTTCCTTCCTCCCTCCCTCCCTCCCTTCCTCCTTTCCTTCCTTTCTTCCTTATTAAATCATAGCTGTGTACATTAATGCAATCATAGGGCACCATACACTGGTTTTATAGACCATTTAACATATTTTCATCATACTGGTTAACGTAGCCTTCCTGGCATTTTCTTAGTTATTGTGTTGAGGCATTTATATTCTATATCCAGTAAGTTTCACATGTACCCTTGTAAGATGCACCATAGGTGTAATCCCACCAATCACCCTCCCTTCTCCCATCCTCCCCCTCCTCCTCCTTCCTCTCCCCCTTTCCCATATTCTTAGGTTATAATTGGGTTGTAGATTTCATATGAACGCTATAAATTAGTTTCATAGTAGGGCAGAATACAAGAAACAGTGGATCGTGAGAAAAAGGGTTGCTAGACAGGAAGCAGTTAACGTGTGCCAACAACCAAGGACCTGGTCCGGTTTTACTTAGTTCAGTTGTTGAAGATATCAGGATACTGAACTGTCCAGGGCCCTGGCTACGGTCTCGTGGCTGACGGCAGGGAGCCTCTGCCCCACATCACAAGTGTGTATTGGGTCACATACAGCTTGCTCAGGAAAAAAAAAACAACAACACTCAAAATCTGAAGCATTTGACTACTACTGCTAGCCCAGTACAGGATAAAGATTCAAAACTTGAAGTATGGTTTCTACTAAATGCACATCGACATTTACATCATCATAAGGCTGAAAAGTCGTAAGCCAAGGACCACCTGTACGTAGCACAATAATACCAGGTAGATTGGTTCGGCGCCTGTGGCTCAAGTGGCTAAGGAGCCAGCCACATATACCTGAGCTGGCCAGTTCGAATCCAGCCCGGGCCCACCAAAGAACAATGACGGCTGCAACCAAAAAAAATAGCCAGGCATTGTGGCGGGCACCTATAGTCCCAGCTACTTGTGAGGTGGAGACAGGAGACTCACTTGAGCCCAGGAGTTGGAGGTTGCTGTGAGCTGTGATGCTATGGCACTCTACCCAAGGCGACAGCTTGAGGCTCTGTCTAAAAAAAAAAAAAAAAAAAAAAAAAATCAGGTAGATTAACTCCTCCCACTTTATTTTGAAAGTGTTTCAGCTATTCTACTCTCTTTGCATTTCCGTATGAACTTTAGAATAATTTTATCTACATCCGTAAAAACTTTTGCTGAGATTTTGATAGGAATGACATTAAATTTGTACACCATACCCGTCTGAAGAGAATAGATCTCTTCACTATGTTGTATCTTCCAATCCAGAAACACAGACTGTGCCCATTTATTTAGATCTTTCTTTGATTTTTTTTATCAGTATATTGTAGTTTTCAGCATAAAATTTACAAACATGTTTCATTAAATCCACGTTAAAGTATTTCTTTTTTTTTTTTTTTATTGTTGGGGATTCATTGAGGGTACAATAAGCCAGTTACACTGATTACAATCGTTAGGTAAAGTCCCTCTTGCAATCATGTCTTGCCCCCATAAAGTGTGACACACACTAAGGCCCCACCCCCAACCCTCCGTCCCTCTTTCTGCTTCCCCCCCCATAACCTTGATTGTCATTAATTGTCCTCATATCAAGATTGAGTACATAGGATTCATGCTTCTCCATTCTTGTGATGCTTTACTAAGAATAATGTCTTCCACTTCCATCCAGGTTAATACGAAGGATGTAAAGTCTCCATTTTTTTTAATGGCTGAATAGTATTCCATGGTATACATATACCACAGCTTGTTAATCCATTCCTGGGTTGGTGGGCATTTAGGCTGTTTCCACATTTTGGCGATTGTAAATTGAGCTACAATAAACAGTCTAGTACAAGTGTCCTTATGATAAAAGGATTTCTTTCCTTCTGGGTAGATGCCCAGTAATGGGATTGCAGGATCAAATGGGAGGTCTAGCTTGAGTGCTTTGAGGTTTCACATTAAAGTATTTCTTGTATTTTAGTGATTGTGAATGGTATTTAAAATTTTTATTTCCATTTATCCATGGCAAGTATATAGAAATGCAATTGAGTATTTTTTATTTTTTGGGCCAGGGCCGGGTTTGAACCCACCACCTCCAGTATATGGGGCCGGCGCCCTACTCCTTGAGCCACAGGTGCCATCCTGCAATTGAGTTTTGTATGGTAATCATATACCCTGCAAACTAATTTTTCTTATTAGTTTTTGGGGATTTTTGTTTTGGTTTTGATTTTGGTTTCTAGATTTCCTGGGATTTTCTCTTGAGGTGATCATGTCATTTAGAATAGAGATGGTTTTATTTCTGATCTGCAGGCATTTTATTTCCATTACTGCAATGGGAGAAGCTCCGGTACTGTGCTGAATGAGAATGATCACTGCAAACATCCTACCCTGCTCCCAATAAGACAGGGGATGTATACAGTCAGTCTCTCACCGCTAAGTATGCCAGCTGTTGGCATTTCACAGATGATCTTTAACAAATTGAAGAAATTGCCTTCTTCTAAGTTTTTATTTTAAATTTAAATAGATTTGGGGGTACAAGTGGTTTTTTTTATTACATGGCCGAAATACATAGTGAAGTCTAGGCTTTTAATATACACATCACCCAAATAGTGTGCATTGTACCAAATCGGTAATTTCTTTAAACTATTTTTTTTTCTTTTTTTGGTAGAGACAGAGTCTCACTCCATGGCCCTCGGTAGAGTGCCGTGGCCTCACCCAGCTCACAGCAACCTCCAACTCCTGGGCCCAAGTGATTCTCTTGCCTCAGCCTCCGGAGTAGCTGGGACTACAGGCGCCCGCCACAACGCCCGGCTATTTTTTGGTTGCAGTTTTGGCCAGGGCCGGGTTTGAACCTGCCACCCTCGGTATGTGGGGCCGGCGCCCTACCAACTGAGCCACAGGCGCCGCCCAGCAAATCTGTAATTTCTTACCCCACACCCAGTCCCACACTTCCACTTCTCGGTCTCTGATGTCCATTAAGCCACCCTCTACGGCCATGCATACCCAACGCTTAGATCATGTACGTGAGCACATGCAGTATTTCGTTTTTGTCCCTGGGTTACTTCTCTTAGAATAATGGTCTCCACTTCTATCCAAGTTGCTACAAAAGACCAGAGAAATGATTCCATTCTTTTTGATGACTAAAGGACCAGAGGACATGATTCCATTCTTTTTGATGACTAAAGGACCAGAGGACATGATTCCATTCTTTTTGATGGCTGGGTAGTATTCTATGGTGTGTGTGCGCGCGTGCACACACACACACACACACACACGCACACACTTTCTTTATCCACTTGTCTGTTGGTGGGCCCTTAGATTGATTCCATATATTTACAATTGCAGATTATGCTGTGATAAACCATACAGGTGCAGGTGTCTTTTTTATGAAATGACTTCTTTTAGCTCCCCAGGAGTGACATTGCTAGATCAAATTGTAGATTGACCTTTAGTTCTTTGACAAAGCTTCAGATTGTTTTCCATAAATTTTCCCTTTTCAGCACATCCATGTCATCATCTACTGTTTTTTTACTTTTTGAAAATAGCCGTCTGACAGGGGCAAGGTGGTATCTCATTGTGGTTTTAATTTACATTTCGCTAATTATTAGTGACATTGAGAATTTTTTCACATTTGTGGGCCATTTGTTTCTCTGCTTTTTTTTTTTATTTTTTTGGCTGGGGCTGGGTTTGAACCCACCACCTCTGGCTGTGGCTCAAAGGAGTAGGGCGCCGGTCCCATATGCCGGAGGTGGTGGGTTCAAACCCAGCCCCAGCCAAAAACTGCAAAAAAAAAAAAAAAAAAAAAAATCTGCTCATGTCTTCTGCCCACTTTTTAATGGCGTTATTTGTGTATTTCTTGATTTGTTTTGAGTTCTTTATGTATTCCGGACTTTAAGTTTTGTCAGATGTATAACTTGCAAATATTTTCTCCGATTTCATACGTTGTTTATTTAATCTGTTGTATCTCTGGCTAGGCAGAAACTTTTAGTTTAATTAATGCCCAACTATTTTTCTTTATTTTTATTATGGTTGCTTTTGGTGTATTAGTCATAAATTATTTACCTAATGCTGAGGATAGATCTTCATAGGGTTTCTCCTAATATTTGTATGGTTTCTACTTCCTTATAGAGGTCCTTTACTTTTGTGGCTAAGTATATTCCAAGTCTTTACTCCATCTTGAGTTAATTGTTACATATGGTGAGAAATAGATCCAGTTTCATTTTTCTGCATGAGGTTATCCAAATTTTCTAGGACCAATTATTGAATTGGGTGTCCTTTCCCTAGTGTATGGTTTTGTCTGCCTTGGTGAAAATCAGTCAGTTGTAGGTATTTGGCTTTATTTCTGGATTCTCTACTCTGTTCTATTGACTTATGTGTCTACTTCTATATCAGCACCATGCTGTTTTGGTTACTCCTGTGGGGTAACGTGAACTCAGATAATGCAATGCCTCCAGATTTGTTCTTTTTACTTAGGATTACTTTAGCTGTTCCTGCTCTTATTTGGTTCCATACACATTTTAGATTTGTTTTTCTCTAATTCTGTGAAAAATGACATCGGTATTTCAATAGAAATTGCATTGAATTCGTAAACCACGTGGGGCAGTGTGGACATTTTAACACTATTGATGCTTCCTCGTGAGCACAGAATGCTTCTCCATTAATTGTGTCATCTGCACTTCCTTCCACTAGGGTTTTGTAGTTCTCTTTGTAGAGATCTTTCACCTCTGTGGGTCAGTATATTCCAAGGTATTTTTATTTTATTTTGCAGATATTGTAAATGGAATTGAGTTCTTGATTTGATTCTCTGCTCAGCTGTCATTACTGCATAAAAATAATACTGATTTGTGTACATTGATTTCTGTAATGTGAAACTTTGCTGAATCCATTTTTTCAATTCTAGGACTGTTGGTGTTTTTAGGATTTTGTAGATATAAGATCATCTCACCAACAAATAGGAATAGTTTGACTTCCTCTTTTCCAATTTGGATGCCCTTTATTTCTTTCTCTTGCCTGATTACCCTGGCTGGGTCTTCCAATACTACATTGAATAGAAGTGGTGAAAGCAGGTATCCTTGTCTTGTTTCAGGTCTTAGAAGGAAGGAATGATTCCAACTTTTCCCATTCAGTGTGATATTGGCTGTATGTTTGTCATGTATGGCTTTTATTATTTGGGGGGTATTTTTCTAGTTTGTTAGGGTTTTTATCATAAAGGTTGATGGTTTTTATCAAATACTATCTCTATTGAGATGATGACATGGTTTTTGTTTTTAGTTACGTTTTGTGCTTAAGTATGTTTTAAATTTTGTTTTAATTGTGGTGAGTCACATTCACTGATTTGGGTACGCTAAATCATCCCTGCATCCCTGGGAGAAAACCTACTTGATCATGGAGAATTATCTATTTCATGTGTTGATGAATTAAGTTCTTAGCTCACAGCTATTTTGTTTAAGAAGTCTAAAGATGCGACTCTAATCTCTTCTGGCTTATAAGGTCTCTGTTGAGAAGTCTTCTGTTAGTCTGATGGGTTTTCTTTTGTAAATTACTCTATATTTCATTTCACAGTTCATGGGATTTATTTTCTTCTTTACTCTGACTTCGGCCAAACTGTTGACTGTGCCGGAGTGATATTGCATTTGGAACGAATCTTGTAGGGATTTGTTGACCTTCTTTTATCTGGATGTCTAAGTCTCTAAGACCAGGAAAGACCAGGAAAGTTTCCTCCATTCTTCTCTCAAACAGATTTTCCATGCTTTTTGCTTTTTCTTCTTCTCCCTCAGGGAAACATGATTCTTACTTTTGAACATTTTACATAATCCCATATTTCTTTGAGATTTTATTTATTTTTCTTGATTCTTTTTCTTTATTTCTGAATGACTGGATTAATCTGAAAGTCTTATCTTCAAGCTCTGAAATTCTTTCTCCTGCCTAGCTTAGTATGTTATTAAAACTTTCCATTGTATTTTGAAATTCTCTAAACGACTCTTCAAAAAAAGTGCTCTGTAAATTCTACATCTGACATTTCAAAATTTTCTGTTAGGTTGGGGTCCACTGCTGGAGAATTCACGTGATCTTTTGCAGGTGTATTGAGAAAACCTGCTTTTCTGTATTGCCTAAGTATCTGTGCTGGTTGTTTCTCATACGGAACCTCTTCCCTTATCTCTAAACAGATTGCTTTGTGGCTCACCTGTTCTCCTCTGCTGGGACCTCTGCTGCTCAGTGTATGAGGAAGAGGGTTACCCTCCCTTCTAGCTCATTCAGGTAGCTCCTCACTGTGGTGTTGATGGCAGTTTGGGTCACCTGGATGTCAGGCCCCTGGGAGAGCTTTCAAGTGACATCAGTGTGGACTATATTGGGTAATCACCAATTCCCAGGCCCCTGAGTGGCATGCTTGAGTCCTGGGGAGACCAGACCAACCGAGAGTGGGCCAGCACATTGGCTTTCAGACCTCCGTGAGTTCAGGTGCTGCCTGGGATACTGAGAGGTGGGGATCTCCTGCTCTGGATGAACACTCATGCTGGGGAAGAACAGATGCCCGGTGAGGTGTGGGTCCCTCTTGATGACATTGGAAGATGTAGGTAGATATAGGCAATTGCATCAAGTTGAGGGACACACACCTTACTCATACCTCCCTGTCTTGTCTGTGACAGTGGTCTCTGTAATTTGGGAGCACGAAAGTGTCCACATACCCAGCTCCCACACTGACTCAGCTGCAGAAGAAGTGGTGGGGACAACTCAACCCTCTGTGCAGGGCTGCCAGCCTGGCAGCAGGCTGTGGCTGAGAGCTTCAGCAGGTGAGGGGTGGCTCTCAGGTGTTCACCTTGAGGGTGAGTAGGCGCCTTCCAGAAGAGATGGGCTACTCAAGGTTAGGACTGCTGGCCCTGCTCTCCCTGAGTGGAGACTGTAGCTTCAGTCCTTGGGGAATAAAAAAGCACTTGCTGTGGCTTTCTAAAGGGAAGGGAGGGTGCTTCAAGGTCTGTGGAATCCTGGGTGAGATAGATTTCCTGTCAGGGCAGGACATCCATTTCAATGTGCCCTGGCTAATGTTCCTTGTGGAACTCTCACTGATTCTGAGCAAAACCAGCCATGGCTTCTTCAGCAGGAGGGGAGGAGAAGGCGACAAGAAGATTCTAAATGGTGGGGAGCTGGGGTCCTGGTCCTCTTGTCTGCAGGACCCCTCTGGTGTGTTGCATTCTCCTCTCCTGGAAGCAGCCTGCCCTAATGCCCAAGTTCCTGGAGACCCACAGTCTCCTTGGGGACTACCAGTCTCCCAAGGCTGCTGCCGTCCAAGTGGAGTGGGTGCTGGGGAGCATCAGTGGTGGATGCAGTGCTGTAGAGACCCAGGGGCTCTGTCCGAAATGTGAGCATCTACTTATGATTCTGGTTTTTTTCTCTGTGAAGGTGGCACATCCTACCTGGGTCTGCCAGCCATCTTGATCCTATCTGAGAATTTTTTAATGAGTTTGATTTATACTGAATTTTGTCTAATGTCTGATTATGTTATTTTTATTCTTTAGATTTTCACCCCATGGTTGTTGTATAATATATAAATAAGAAAGAAAACAAGTAAGTGAATCTATTTGTTTTGTACTGTCTTTTATTTGATTTTTTAGATATGGGTGGGCAATATTGGCTTCATAAAAGGTACTAAGAAGTGTTCCTCCATTTTTATTTTATAGAGTAGTGGTATTAATTCTTCTTTAAACCTTCAGTAGAATTCTTAAGTGAAATAATTTGGACCCGGAGGTTTCTTTGGGGGGGAATTTTAAATTATGAATTAAATTCCCTAAGCAATTTATGTACTTTCAAATTACCTATTTAATAATAAGTAAGTACACTTTGTGAGAAGTTGATTTGTTTCACGTAATTTTCAATTTACGTGTCTAAAGTCATTCATTGTATTCCATTATTGTCCTTTTGATGCCTGCATGGTCTACAGTGATATTCCCACAGTTAATTATTTTACAGCATTTCATTACTGCATATCAAAATCTTTAATACAAAAGCATTAGTTACACAGTTCTCCATTCTCTCTGTTCTGACCCACAGCTACTAGTCAGAACCAGATAATTAGAGTTGCTCATTCATTTGCCCAAGAATCAAATGCTGTCATGAGTCCTTGTTGGCGCTGCCCCTTCCCCACTCCCAAGTTCCAGGGGAAGATGAGCATGGTTGACGGTAATGTGTGAAGCTGATCTCCCCATCGTGACTCAGGTCAGCATCCAGGATCCCAGCCCTGCCTCTTCTCTGAGAGCCAGAGACACTTGGGACTGGCTGAGTGAACTTCAACCTTATAGAGCCCTGCACTTACTAAAGCAGCGATAAGTGCAGGTGCTCAAGGAGCTTAAAGAAAAGAGGAAAAGAAGCAAGTCACAGAAAGGGTTGAGAGAAGAAAGGGTGGGGTACAGACCATGGACGGTAACTTACCAGGGATGTCAACTTCTAGGGATGACTAATGACCAGAGATCCTTCCACCCATCCTGGGTATGTAGATGTGCCCTGGGGAACTCTGTACTTGAACAAGAAGGAGATTCTCTAAATGGAGACATTGTTTTACTCCCCCCTTCTCAATTTTCTATTTGTAAAGTGACTTTCTAAGTGGATAAATATCTTTAGGGTCTTCTTACAATTTTTCCTTCCATGAATCCTTATTAACAGCTTCCTCATCTCTTAGCTACAACAATTCTCTCCTATTCTTCCAGAATCTAGAACTCCTGGGTATGTGGTCCCCTCTAGGTGGGTGCCAAAGATAAGTAGATCTTTTCTCAAATGTCAGAGGCCACCTCAGCTCAGAATCCTCAGGCGGAAGGTTGTGATCAGGTGTGGAGTGACTGTGAGGGGCTAAATCAGGAGGACAAAGCATGGACTTCGAACATGTGAGCACAGTAGAATCACTTTCCCGGTCAGCTAGGTGTCCTTGATTTGTCAGGACATGAAGCACATGTCATAGGTTCTCAACCATGAGATCTCACTATCTCTAGTTCAGGAGTCTTTCACTCCCTTCAGAAAGAGTAATTAAGGTCCTAGATTATCTCATCACAATAAACACTGGACTGCACTTGGGCAGAAGAACAAAGGCAGTTGTTCCCCCAAAGTATATAAGCATGGAGCTATCCCAGTGAGTTCATGGACACAAAACAATCCAGATGGCATGGCAGAGACCATCGTCTAAGCTAAGAATGGCGTTCTGTGGAGCTGGCTAGTTTCGGCCAGCATCGCCCCCTAAGACCAGTAGTCTAGACATAAGGATGGGGAAGGAAACCAGAGGGAATGAAGAAGCTGCCTATTTCCTTTGCACTCATCATTTTCTGTCTATCATCCCTTATGGTTCATCTTCTAAAATTAAAAAAACACAAAAACCCAAACCATTCAACAGATAAATAAGAAGATTTTGCAGCATTTTATTTTGGTGTGTGAAGTTAGGTTGGCCTGTTTACCAGGCACAACTCTACAAGGTTCCAGACTGCTGGAGCAGAAGCTCCTCACTCACTTGCAGGGGAGGAAGCAGCTCTTGATCGGAACAAGATAATCAGAGCTGCCTGTTGACACGTACAAGGTCTCAGACTAAGGCACACTCTAAGCAAGAAGCACAGATCACCTGTAGTCCCAGCTACTCGGGAGGCTGAGGCAAGAGAATCGCTTAAGCCCAGGAGTTGGAGGTTGCTGTGAGCTGTGTGAGGCCACGGCACTCTATGGAGGGCCAGAAAGTGAGACTCTGTCTCTACAAAAAAAAAAAAAAAAAGAAGCACAGATTTGTTTGGTGCACTGAATTTCATCCACTCAGCTAGAAGACTTTTCTCTAATCAGTCCACTGAGGACAGTACTTAAAGGAGTGGGGACCTGTTGAATAAGCTTATTATTTTTGAAATTGTTTTAATTTATGTACTTGAGGAATAATTTACATATAATAAAATGTATACGTTTAATATAGTTCGGTTACTTTTGACAGAAAAAAGTACACAAACTTGTTGAAAGTTCTCTGTGTAACTTTGTGGGTAAAACATGCTACACCTCCAGCCTTAAGCAATCAATTGCCTAATTTTTCTCACTGCGGATTGGTTCTGCCTATCCCAGAATCTCAGGTAAGGGCAAGCACACTGTATTTGCTCATATTTTATATGCGTCAGTTATTAATTCCTTTTATGGCTGAATAGCATTCTGTTGTTTAAATATATAATACATTTTGTTTATTCACTCACTGTGTTGGACATACAGGCTATTATCAATAAAGGCTTTGTAGCAGGCTGAGTAACGCCCTCCTTACTCTAAAAGATGTGCATGTTTTTATCCTAGAACCTGGGGATGCTACTTTATATGGCAAAATAGACATTGCAGGTGTGATTAATTTAAGGAATTCGAGAGGAAGAGATTATTCTGTATTATCTAGGGCAGTGGTTCTCAACCTGTGGGTCATGACCCACAGGAACTGTATTAAAGGGTTGCGGCATTAGGAAGGTTGAGAACCCCTGATCTAGGGGATCCTGAGTAATCACAACGTCCTTTTAAAAGAGAGGCAGGAGGAGTTACAGACAGAGAAAGAATGCAGCTGATTCACTTTTCTAATTGTATTTACTCTGGAATCCTTTTTTTGAAATGTTTAACATGATGTAAAAGTGTTGTCATGATTCCATTTCAAATTATTTTACAGTTTACATTATTTACAGGTGATTTTACAGTTTACAAAATGTTTTATCCTTGTTTTACCAAAAAACCTTGGCAATTTCTGTAAATCAGTGTCTCGTCTCATGCCATTAGAAAGATTTCTAGGAAAAGCAACCAAAGCAAGATTCTATGACCTTGTGTGTTCCTGTATTTCTCTGACTGTAAGTCAGATATTGGAGGAACTGAGCCTGTGGCTCTGAATGAATTGCTAATGATATTTAATTGCTGTATATTTCAGGTATTTATGTCCCACTCACCCAAATGATTAGCAGCCTCTTATAAAAATAAGAACAGAAAATGACCAATTACAATATGGTTGATAAATAGAATCAGAAATAAATGAAGGAAAAGCAAATGTTACTAACCACACCTACTGGTGAACACATCACCGCTGTGATGGAACCTCCACCAGGTCTCTGAAGCTCCTAATTAGAACCAAGGGTGGAAGGCTCCAGAAGGAGGCCCATCTGCGGGATGTTCACAGCCAAGTAGAAGAGAGCAGCTTTGGGCATTGCCACATGAAACAATTGCTCTCCTTACCCATGACTAATCGAGTAAGGAATAAGGAAGAGCTTGCTTAGAATAGATCCTGCAAACAGATTGAAATCAAGACCATAAGGAGCCCAAAATATATTAGGCTAGAGAGTTTCCCCCCAAAACTTGAGGGATCATTAACCTTGACAATAGCTTCAAAGTAGCAATTAATAATGCTTTGGGCTTGACAATGAGAACAGAGAAACATCCTTTATTGAACACCCCTCCCCCAACCCGGAATTATGGCAAGGCGTGAAACTTTCTAAAAAATTAATAGCTTTGACTATTTAGATCAGTTTTAGGTTTAACTGAGTGGAACGTATGCAGTTCCCATATACCCCTCACCACAGTTGCCTTTTTCATCTTGCATTAGTGACCTACATTTGTTAGGAGTGATGAGCCAATGTTGATATGTCATTATTGACAAAGTCCAAGGTGTATGTTAGGGTCCCTCTGTGTTGTACATTCTGTGGATTTTGACAATCATGTAATGACAGGTGTCCCCCCATACAGAGTAAGGTAGCTTCCCCCAACCCCCTGTGTTCTACCTACTCAGCCTTCCTTTTTCCCTGCTACTCCCAGGCTAGCTATACCTTTTTGTTTTGTTAAGTTTTTGACTTTTTAATGGTTTATTGTATTCACTTTTATCACTATCTACCTTCAGTTAATGTTTCATGAGAATCTCATGAAAATATTGTTCTGTTTAACCCTCCTGGCTCTTAAAGAGAATTGAGAAGAAAAATTTTATATTTGCAATTTTCTATAATGTTCAGTCTCTTGTGTTGATACCATTTCCATACCTTCTGATGGAAGAACTTACTTTAATATTACTTGCAGGGAATTTCTATTATGAGTAACTTCTTCCAGCATTTTTATGTCCAGCTTTTATACGTCTGAAAATATCTTTGTCTTTACTTTTGAAAGATGTTTTCTAAGGATATTTCTTACTTGACAGATTTTTTTTGTACTTTTTATTATTACTACTGATATTATTTTTTATTACAGATTATTATAAGGGTCCATAGGGGTAGGTTACATTACTTGCATTTGTTAGGTAAAGTCCAAGTTGTAGTTGAGTCCTTCACCCAGGGCATGTGCCATTTACCTCTACATAGTACCCATTAAGTGAGAGCTTACCAAACTTCCTCTTCCCTTCTCCTCTCTCCCGCTTCTTGAATTTTATTGTGTTTTTCTCTTCTGTGGGCCTATAATTGTATATCTCCTAGTCACAAATCAGTATTGAGTGCTCTGGATACTTGCTTTTCCATTCTTGAGATACTTATTTAAAGAGAATGTTCTCCAAATCCATCCAGGTAAATACAACAACAACAAAGTAAAGTCTCCATCTTTTTCATGGCTAAATAATATTCCATGGTATAGATATACCACAGTTTATTAATCCATCCATGGGTTGGTGGGCACTTGGGTTGTTTCCAGGTCTTGTTGATTGTGAATTGAGCTGCTATAAAAATTTGAGTGCAAATGTCTTTATGATCAAATGATTTTTTTTTTCTTCTGGGTAGATACCTAGTAATGGCATTGTGGGATCAAATGGAAGGTCTACTTTTTAGTTCTTTAAGGATTCTCCATACTTCTTCCAAAAAAGCTGCATTAGCTTGCAATCCCACCAACAGGAATATACCTAATAAGCAAAGGATCTCTACAGAGAGAACTATGAAACCACACTCTTCCCTGTGATACTAAGGCTGGAACTCTGCAAATACCCTTCCCCTCAGCTTCTGGTTAGGCTCTACCAATATGGGAAGCCAGAAGTCTGCCTGGAAGTAAGAACAGAGAGGAAAACCTCACCCCTTCCTCTTTACCACCTCCCCTGCTGGCTTTGCCCATTGACAATTCCTCCCTCCAGCAGTTGCAATCTGTCCCCAGAAGGGGCAGCCCTAGGCCATAGTTCTGGTCTCCAGCTCTCCCTCCTTAGAGTCACCAGTAATCCCTCCCCAGAGGTGCATCTCAACCTTCAAGGCCCTCCCCTGAGCCCCAGAGGTAAAATCCTGGTCACCAACCCAGCCTCAGAGGACAGAGCCCAGGTAGCTCTGTATAATGCCTTCTTCAAGTTCTAGATTCTGGTCAGCCCAAGTTCTTCTCTGTCCCAGAGATTTAAAAAGCTGCTTTCTGCTTCCTGCAATTCCTATCTGTGTGTCTCAGTATCAGGACTTCGCTCCATCTTTTATTTATTTATTTTTCCTGATTTTCAATCAGCCATCATACATTTAGCTGATTTCTCATTTAAAATTCTCTCTGGTAAAATAGCTCATGTGTTTGTTCCCTGATGGGACACAGGAAGACACAGAACCAGCCCTGCTATCTAGTAGAAGTTTGTGGGAAAGTAATTTTGACCCTCTAGAGAGAGCATCTTCATTTATAACATGGAGCTGATAATGGCTGATCTCAAAGAGTGGCTGGGAGGATCAGCACAGAGCCTGGCCCAGGGTGGTGCTAACATATTACACATTTCTTCTTATAAAATCTTTTATGCTAGTCACATTTATCTGCATTTTACAAGTTTAAAAACCAAGGCATAGAGAAGTAAAGCTATTTAAACAAGATTCCACAGCTCACCAGTGCTAGATTTGAGATTCAAACTCATTGGATGATAAGTACTTATTTCAGGATTTGTAATTTCCTCTGCTCTACACTCTCTCAATTGATCCTAAAAATAATTATGTAATGCAAAAGGGGAAAAAAAAATCACCACTCTCACTTTATAGACAAGGAAAGGGAAGATTAGGGAATTTCACACGTCCAGTGAGTAGCCACTGAAGTAGTGTTTGAACTCATTTTGTTTCTAACAACTAACACCAAACCTGAGCTCTTTCTTCGAGGCCAGTGGCCTTCCAGAGGGCACAGCCACCAGCCAAAGACCTTCTTAGATTTCTTTGCTTTGATTTGGACTGATTATGATTGTTTTATGTGTATATGAGACTGATCAGCCATAATGACATCCATGAGGGGGTAGCTGGCATTAGCAGTGGGCCTTTCTTCTTCCCCAAATCTCCCTGCCTAGGAGGGCCCTGATGAATGGGGAGGAGGAACCAGGACGTTTCTTGTGACTTTGGCAAAGGGCTTTATGCTGATTCCTCTCGAAGTGCCTTTTACTGACAGAGCAATTTCTCAGCACAAGAGCAGAGGAGCTCACAGAACATGCAAATGAGGCAGAGACACCACTGACATGGAAAGAATAGTGATATTATCCTAATGGCTCTGAGATAAAATACAATCATGGGAGGAAATTTACCCTGAAATCATGTTCATCAGCTTTGTTGAAAGCCTCTCCCCTGCCCACCCGTGCCATGGGGTGCCAGGGTGTCCCTCTCCTCTCGGGGACCCGGCGGCAGGACAGTGCTCCTCAGCCTTGGTCACTGGCTCTGAAGTTACAGATCCTGTCCTGTGAGGACAAAATTCCTTGTCCTCTGCAATTGCTACCCATTCTAGGGACTTTGGGCTACCCTGTCTCACTGTGACCCTGGGGTCCTTGGCTGTGAGCATTTCCCTTTGAGGTAGGGTCCCCAGTGATCTGGAAAGAGCTCTAGACCTCCTCTGGCTAGAGAGGAAAATCCCTGCTTTCTAGCGGGGGCCGCCTCAGGTGAACGTCACAGCCTGGAAACTGAAATTGAAAAGTTTTAAACACGGCATTTTCTCTCTTCACATTTGGGGTCCAACACGTATTTCCAGTGGTATCTTGGACCCCTCAGGCCCCCAGCTGTGACGAGAGTCTGCCGCTCCCTAGCATGGCAGCCCCTCGCCTGAATTCAAGCTGTGCCCTTTCCTTCTCGACCCAGGGCTCAAACATCCCCTTCCCTCCGTCCTTCCTGAACTTCTCCCATTCTAAGTTGAATGAGCCCCTTCTCCATGCTGGCTTCATGACCATGGGACTCTCCACCCGCTGTGGCTGGTGACAGTTCATGGGTCTGTTTCTGTGCTTGAGCTGAAGCATCCCTTTGCCTAAGAAACAGGCCTTTTCTCCCTCTGTGCTCCCAGCTCCCTACACAGCCATGGGTGAAACGTGCATCCTGAAGTTGCTCCTGCCCTGCACTGTGGATTAGTCTTGTTTGCTCACTCTGCCTGACCATCCCTGACTTACCCTGAGTTCTGGGAGGTGCCTTACGCACCATGCACCATGCAGGCCATGGCAGAGAGGAGACGGTCACACGTGCGCGCACGGAGTTCATTCCTCCCAACCTGGTTCAATCTCTGCTTGAATTATGTGCAATCCGTATGCAGCTAAGGGGATTTCCGTCTCTGCTTCTTCTCCTGTTCATTCTTTTCAAAGCGATGAGGCTTTTCCCAGACCGAGGTTTCTGAAGACAGGTGGTACAAAGGTAGGAGAGGAGAGAGAGGGATTCAGAGAGCCCTCGGAATTGGCTGACAAGAGAAAAATATTGCCATGGTATTTTATAACTAAATCTCTGACTCCCATCTTCCTGCTCTCCGAAGTTGGAAACAGTCATTCCCCAGCAACTGTGACTGTAAAGGCGAAGGCCCCTCCCCCCATGGCCAGAGACAGCTCTACTCCAGAGATAACCACTGGCCAGAATGCCTCTGCCCAGTCTCCGAGGCTCCCTGTCCCTCCCACTGATGCGCTGATGCTTCTGGGCTGCTAAGTGCTTGTTAATGAGGCATCTCCATCCTCATCAATTAGCCACATCAAATGAGGCAATGAGTGGCTCTCACAGCTGACCCCGAAGTGGATAGATAGGGGTGGGAACACATACCACCCGCCAGCAGGGGAAGGATCAGGAAGCCTGGGCTGAGACAGGAGGCCACGATCTGGAGAGGTAAATGATCAGAGTGGAGCAGCCCAGAGGGAAGACAAAGAGCATCTGAGCCCTCAGGTCTCTGCTCAGCCCCGCATTCTTCCTGTGAAGTCATATTTTTCTGGGGTTGTGAAGAGAAAAGCAGCCTGGGCAGGTGTCTGGATTCAAGTCCCACCCTCACACCTGCTCCCCACGGGCCTGCCTGACACATAGAAGGTGCTCCTTAAATAATTGTGCAATCAATAAGCCGGCAATCCAGCAGGTCTAGCACTTAAAATTTACTGTCCAGGGTCTAATTCCTGAGATGTAATTTCTGGAATCCAGTGCCATTTTTGGAAGGTGAGGTAGCTGCACAGAGTGGACCCAGATCCTGAAACCCCGTAGTGACATCATCCTGTGGAAAGGAGAAGGGACTTAGCACCAAGTCAACTCATCTAACTAACCCCCTTGTTAGGTGGGACAATCCTTTAAAGTCAGTGGGACAGTGTCCCATTTACACAGTGGGAAACTGAGTTTCACAGAAGTGAATATAACTTAAATCTGATCAAACTATTTAGTGTTTTGAGTTGGGCTATGAACTCAGGTTTCTTTGATCCCAAAGCCTGCTAATTTTAAACAGATAATATATGCTGCTTCTACTTAACATTACTTAGACTCAGTGTTCTTGTTTATGACATGGAGAAATGAATATGCAACTTAGGAGGTTGCTGTGAGGATTCAGTCAAATAACTTAAGAAAAGCATTAAGCACAGTTCCTTGGTTATAGACACGTAACAAATTGCAATTCATGGTCTGCCTTCATTACAGACAGCTCCACAACGTATTAATAGTATTATGACAACCTTGTAAATGATGTCAAAATCTGTTATCAGCCTTGTGATTTATCCGTCAGCCCGGCCACATCATTTATATGCTTATTTGTATCCTGACATAGTCAAGAAACAATTTCAGGAAGCTTATGAAAATACACAAAGTTCAACAAGTTTAATCAAAATTAAAACTATGACAATGAACACAGAATCGTGAAAATAAAAGATGAGAGTAAGAAATCTAAAGTAATACCAGGAGTGAAATTTGGATGCAACATACAAAGCTTAGGATCCTACAGAGTTGCTATTTGTGGACCCCTGGATATTTACTGTCTGTGGATCTGTATTTGGCTCCAAGATTTCTAGGAGCTAAAGCAAAGAAGGAAATCTGAATATTTTTTATGGTGCTTAGGAAATCTTTTCCTTTCCTGAGAGAAGCACAACCTCCCCTGGGAAGGAGATCACAGGAGAGGATCGCGTCCTCCCCACGGTCCACTGCACCAGCAGAGCTGCCCCCACGCAGGGTAAACACGCAGCCTGGCATCTGAGAGTAACTATGGCCCTGCTCCCTTTTCTCCATCAGTGCTGTGATTCCTTGTGTGGTCCCCCGACCTATCACTTCTCATCTCTTTCTTTGTATATTCCTCATCTTCGTGAAGATTCAAAACGCATCTTCAAGCCCAGCTTCACTGCCTAATGCCCTCAAAGAAAGTGATTTTTCTTGTTTCTGACCTCCCACAGGGGTGTGTGTCTGTGTCGGGGTGAAGAATGAATGTATCTTCAAGTGTATGAACTTAAGTCTCCTTCATGGTCATATATATTCATATTTGAATATATTCATAAGTTTGGTCATATTTACCAAACTTAAAAATATATATGAATCTTGAAAGTATGATGTTGGTATTTTAATGGGGATTGCACTGAATCTGTGGATTGCTTTGTGAAGTATGGATATTTTAATAATGTTGATTCTGCCCAGCCATAAGCATGGTATGTTCTTCCATTTGTTAATATCTTCTGCAGATAAAAGCTTGATAATTAGGATCTACAGAGAATTCAAGTTAATCAACATAAAAAAAGCCAACAATCCTTTATATCAATGGGCAAGAGAGAGGAATAGAACCTTCTCTAAAGAAGACAGACAAATGGCTAATAAACATATGAAAAATGCTTATCCCAATTAACAGAGAAATACAAATCAAACCATCATGAGATATCCCCTATACTCAGTGAGAATGGCTCACATCACAAAGTCCCAAAGCTGCAGATAATGGTGTGGATGTGGAGAGAAAAAAGTCCACAAAATTTTACAAGCGTGTGAGGGAGCCATTCCTCATGAAAACACTCATTGGCTGGTATAAGTTGGCCAGCATTTTTGTTTGTTTTTGCCCTTTTGGGTAATGAGATGTGGAAAGTGGGTAGGGACTGAAGACTAGGGTCTCCATTTGACTGCTTGGAAACTCCTCAGCACACTTCAGGAAGGCCAAACAACCTCAGGTGGGCCGTCAAGAAAGTCTTCCACAATCATTCCAACAGTCCCACAGGGCCTAGACGTGACCAGTTTATCTCTTCCCACAAACTCCATCTCAGCTGGAGATTCAAATTAAGGCCTGGATCAACACCAGGACTCATCAGAATCACATAAGCATGATCACTGCTACCAAGCCACCTCTGTTTCCCATCTTGGCAATCATACTGGAGCTGGGTATCCTTTTATTTTGTTTTTATTTCAAAAGCCTCTGTTTTACAGGCCTTCAACATCTGGCAATGTGCTCATAAAACACAATTCCAGCGCTAACTGGTAATGATTAAATTAAAACTTAATGGAGCTTGAAGAGCTGGGGCAGTTCCTAGTGTGGGGGAAACAGAACGCATGTAGTCTTTTGCATCAAGTGACCAGCCCATCAGAGAAGCTAGTTTGTCCATCAGCAGCTCCCAGAGCAAACCTTTCCAGCTGAAGAACCATCTAAACCAGAAAGAAGGAGTGTGGGAGGAAGAGGCGCAGGTAGCCTAGAACTCATGTCCTCCTCCTGACTATGTGACCACCATGATGTGTGCAGCTGGCACTTATACCCCGTGACCCAGAAGCTCACAATAGCCCTTCCAGGTAAGGCTACCGTTAGTCCCCAGGGCAGTATGATGAGCAATGGGTCCCTGGCAGGCCTGGGCCTGTCCCCGTCTTCTCCATGACCAGCTAGGTTACCATGGGCAAGTTCTGGGAAGGCTCTAGGCCTGTATTTCCTGCTGGGAAGAGCTCTGGGCAGCAGCTAAGGAACCTGGATAGAAAGCAGAGGAGCAGCCCTCTCTCCGCGTGGGTGTTGTGGGAGCTATGGTTGTTTTCACCTCACCTGGATGCTTCTGGCTCAGGGTATGGCCCACCCCACCTGGCTGGCTGGCTCCCAGGCCACTGGACGAGGCCCCTGGCGAGGTGAACCCCGAGGCCCGCCAGGATGAAGAAAAGTCAAAAAATGTGTTAAATTTTGGAGCCCTGGTGTCCAAGAGCTCTGAAATTAATCCCCACCAAAAAAGGGCGACTGAGGGGACATTCTCAGTGATTCTGGAGCTTTTAGGAATGGCCTCAGGTGTCTAGCAGAGCCATCTCAGAGCCCAGCGCTGTGAGGAAGAAGATGCTCTAAGTTGCTACCTGGTTCCCTAACTCCCAGAGAGAGAAAGGGAAAGAGGTGACAGGCTGGAATCAAATTACAGAGAACTTTTTTTTTTTTTTTTTGTAGAGACAGAGTTTCACTTTATGGCCCTCGGTAGAGTGCCATGGCATCACACAGCTCCCAGCAACCTCCAACTCCCGGGCTTAAGGGATTCTCTTGCCTCAGCCTCAAGAGTAGCTGGGACTACAGGCGCCCACCACAACACCCGGCTATTTTTTTGTTGCAGTTTGGCCGGGGCTGGGTTTGAACCCATTTTTCCTTCTCAGTGGCTGTAGGTGAAAATCCATTCTGGTGGCCATATAAACACTGCTGTGCGTTCAGGCTCCCAGACCCTTGACCTTAGAAAGAGTGGCACAGCCCCCTCCCCATGGGCTAGAATCCAATGACAGTCAGGCTGGGGCTGCTGGGGCCCTAGACGCTGTTACTGAGCCTGAGACAGGAACCCAGAGTGGCTCCCCTGGCCACACCCCACACCTGTCCCTAACTCCCAGGGACCCGCCACCCTCGGTATATGGGGCCGGTGCCTTACCAACTGAGCCACAGGTGCGGCCCCCAAATTACAGAGAACTTTTAATGGGGTAAGGAGGAGAACCCATTCAAGGTATGTGCCAAATGCAAATACAGTTAGAATACAAAGTCAAGATCCCCACCAGCCCCTGTTTTTGGTGTAACAAAACTTATATTTCCAAGTTCTCTTGTCATTTGCCCCAGTGCTCTCAGCATATTAAGAGAGGATCACTGGCCTTGGGAGGGAATTGGGAGCCTTTGGACAGGTGTGGGGTGTGGCCAGGGGAGCCACTCTGGGTTCCTGTCTCAGGCTCAGTAACAGCATCTAGGGCCCCGGCAGCTCCAGCCTGACTGTCATTGGATTCTAGCCCTGGGGAGGGGGCCGTGCCACTCTTTCTAAGGTCAAGGGTCTGGGAGCCTGAACGCACAGCAGGGTTTATATGGCCACCAGAATGGATTTTCACCTACAGCCACTGAGAAGGAAAAATGGGTTCATTTTGTCATGTCCTGGGTTCGCTTAGAGGAATTTAATGAAAGCCGGGAGACCCAGCAGCACAGCAGCGTATATATATGTTGCTTTTAAAGCTTCTCATCAGTGGTGCTGCTTGTAGTAACACCCAGGATGGCTGAGCGCAGTCCTGTCTGTGGGCAGCCTCAGGAGGGTCTAGAAGGCCCTGCCCCCTGTGCCCTGCGGTGCTGACTGCTGCACAGGGTGGTAAGGTGACAGGTGGGTGCACATTGCCCCACAGGGATGGCTCTCCTCACTGTGGGTCTGAGGAGACCAGAGCAGAACTGACCATTTATGTGAACATTCAGCTGCAAATCACTCTTGAGCAAAGAGCAGAGCCTGGTCTGCTTGTCTTCACACCTTTAGTGCCGGGTCCAGGTGTAGAAGGGAGGCTGCCCCAGGGCAAAGCCACAAAGGCTCTTCTCTGAGCTCATTCTCACCTTCCCTCTCAGCTCGGCTCATCTGATTCTCCCTGAGAAGCTGCTGCAGGTGGCTGGCCTCTTCTTCGCTCCTCTCCCAGCCTCTGCCCCTTTCCCTTCCCTCCTCCTCCCATTTCTCAGCACTGCCCCTCCCTCCTGTCTGCACCTGGAGCCCCTAGGCAGAGAACGCATCTCTCAGGGAAAAAGCTGAATTTCAGGAGCCACCTCCTTTCCTTCCCTGTTTCCTGCAGTCCCAGCTTTCCACCTGGCCAGAACCCCAGGGCGGCCTGAGCAGCAGCAGGGCAGGAAGCTCCAGGGCGCTCTCTACAGCCAGTGCTCTCTGGGGAAGTCAGAGCAGCAGCAGGCTAGGGGAGGAGGGCTGATTCGGTGGGCCCTGGTGGGCCGGAACCCTCCTGCAAGGGTGGGATTGAGGTCACACGCCCCTCACATGCTTGTTCCACAATGCTGATACTTGTCACTGCTGAGAGATCGCTTGTTCAGCACATTTTGAATTGTTAAACAAAGCAGGGCTGGATGCCCCTTTACAGAACGAGGCCAGTTTGCTCAGCTTCACAGTGGTCCTTAATTAGAAAAATTAGTCTTAGCCACACAACAAAATAAAATTGATGGCTCAGTGACAGCTAATCACTTTCAAGAAATGAACGATGCTCTTACAATGAAGATTTATTTCAAGTTTTTTTCCCCCAAGCACTCTTAACTGACTGAATAATGTAGTAATGATCACTCTGATATTTCCACATGTGCTTTGAAGAATTTATAAAGTAATCTGTCTTCTGAGGAGCCCAGGGAGGTACTTGAATGGAACATTTAAAATAAAAGAGGGTAGTGGCTCTTCCCCTCCAAGGCTTTAGAAGGGTCATTTTCAGAACAGCCTTTGGAGTCTGGAGGTTGGGGAGCAGATGTAAAGGGGATGGACTTGCCCCAGAAGCAGCCATGGAGAGTGAGTGAATAAGTCCTTGATAGGCGGCTGGGATGGGGATGGGGAGATGGTGCTCTCTCCTCCCAAGAGTCCAGAACTAGAGGCCTCTGAAATGTTCTGTAGGACTTTGGATGGGAGTTCAGGGAGGAGCCCCCCAGGGGCCTGGAGAGAAGAGGGTGGCCGAGTCAGCCAAGGGGCCTCTGACCTGGGCTGGGGCTCAGAGAAGGCCTACCCAGGTTAAAGCATACACTAGGTCAGCAGTTCTCAACCTGTGGGTCGCGACCCACAGGAACTATATTAAAGGGCCACGGCATTAGGAAGGTTGAGAACCACTGTCCCAGGAGAGCCCAGCAGGTCAGGAGGGCTGTGTGTAGGTGTGTACACATGGACATCCCCTTGGGAGGGCATGCATCTGTGCATGTCAGTGGGGGCACAAAAGGCCCCTACAGATCCCTCAGGTGTGGGCTCTGTAAGCACGGAGGCCTCAGTGAGGGAAGAGGGGAAGACAGCACAGTCGAAATGCAGCCTTCCTGGGAAGGGCACTCGGCCCCCACGGGCCTAGCTGTGGGTAGCTCTTGGCACATTGCTGACTCACCCTGGCTCCCGCTGCCCACCCGCCCACAAACTCCCTAAGACCCCTTCCTCCAGCTCCTCTGGCCCTAGGTCCTCCTGCACACATTCTAGTCTCTTCTCTGTTCCTCTAGAGTGGCTTACCCTGGGTTGCCATCTAACAAAGAAACCATCAGTGTGTAATCCCAGAACATGTGGAGTGTAGAGGGCCAGCCCGCAGAGGGCTGGACCCTGGGTTGTGGTCTAGTGAAATAACCATCAGTGTGTAATCCCAGAGCATGTGGAGTATAGAGGCCCAGCCTTCAGGGGGCTGGTGGGGTTGCCTGCTGGGGCCAGGGAGGTGCTGGCACAGGACAGTTGTTTCCCAGATCTCGGGGGAGAGATCTGGGGTGTGGGCTGCCGCCTTCTCCAGAACAAAAGCGGGCCGGACTCAGCCCCGCATCAGTAGAAGCACCCTAGGACTTCCTTGGTTGCTGTAGACCTTTGACCATTTTCCAGAGTTCCTATAAAGGTTTAGATAATTTCTGGTTGTTTTCTGATATTGGAAGGTATGGGACGAGGGCTTGGGATTTCCTAGTCCCCCATTTTGTTGGTGTTATGTTCTTAATCCTTTTAAAATTTACACCTTCAAATTTTTCCTTTATCTTTTTTTTTTTTCACCATTTGGCACAAAAATATATTTCTCTTTTTAACTTTTGATAACTCTATTTGCATTTCCATTCATTTCCATACAACTTTAACCTGAAGGATTAGATGTTTTATGGTCCTGGGATAGATAGGAAAGCTGGGTTAGGGCACATCTGTAATTATAGACATCTCTGTTTGCTGTTTAGAGGAAGTAGGGAATTATGTGGTGTAAATATTTCCCAGGGGGCAGCACTATTGAGCACACTTTAGATGATTATCCTTCGGTTTTACTGAAGAAAGTGAGATTTTTTTTTCTTCCAATGGCTTCTGCTTATAAATCTCTAACTGTGCCATCTATCAGCTCTCAGATCTTAGAGAACATGGGCCATTTAGATTATTTTAATGGGAGAGCCAAGCGTTCTTTTTCTAACTCGGTTACTTTTAAGGCTACCTGGAAAAGTCTAGCTATACATGGTATTTTTAGTTAAATAATCTAATTAAAATTTGAGCTTATTTATAAAAAGAGAACCAGACTCTCTTTACTTGAAATCTGAGATTCATTACAGAATATGGTTCAAAAGTTTTCTGAGACTTATTTATCTTTATTTGATTTACCCTTTGGGATCTTTGATTAGTCCACTCTTAAAAAAAGGAACTTACAAATTTTGCCTTATCTGGTTGCATTAGCATCTATGTTCATTGTGACAAATTAGCACAGATAAAACGGCTTAAAACAACCCAAATTTGATATCTTACTGTTCTGTTGTTCAGAAGTTAAAAATGTCTCAAAGGGGGTAAAAATGAAGGTGTCTGCAGAGCTGGCCCCTTTCTGGAGGCTCCAGGGGAGAATCAGCTTTCTCTTCCTCCCCAGCTTCCAGCTTTGGACAGTGGCTCTTTCTCCATCTTCAAAAGCAGCAACTGTGAGTTGACTCTCACAGTGAATCAGTACAACACTAGCACTATACCTCCGTCTTCCAATTTAAGGCCCCTTATTGTTATCTTGGTCCCACCCAGATGCCCCAGGACAATCTCCCTATTTTAACATTAGTTGGTTCATCAACCTTAATTCCACTGTGATCTTAATTTCCCTTTGCCATAGAACTTAACCTATTCACAGACCCTGGGATTAGGGTGGGGACATCCCTGGGTAGGACATTACTTGATTCTATCACAGCATTCTCTTTTCTATTTTTATTGTTGATATCATTTTTTTTTCTTTAAAAATGTTATGCTTCATTTAATCTTGTATTTTTCCATCTTTCTCATGAATTCAACAGTAGTCTAGAACAAAAAGAAGCAAAGAAAATTCTGAGTTCTATAGATGGATGTGATGAGGGTCAGTTTCAAAAGGCCACATAATACTTGAGACATAGTGTCTTGGAGTTAGAACTTTGAGATCCCAGCACACAAATTCAGAAGCTTGGGCAGCGTCTGTGGCTCAATGGAGTAGGGCGCCGGCCCCATATACCAGACCAGAGGTGGCGGGTTCAAACCTGGCCCTGGCCAAAAACTGCAAAAAAAAAAAAAAAAAAGAAGCTGACTATTGGATATTTAGTGTTTTGACTCCTATATTTATTTTTTTTTTTTGGAGCTTTTGGTAAACATATAAATTCATCGAGTTTGATATTTTAATGGCCTTTGGGAAGGTAAGTCTTTAAGTCTTTTTTCTTGTCATTTATCAGCTAATTATATGTGTAAAGATTATAGTGCAACTTTGTAAAGGAAGTAGATCTTTTTTCCAGGGAAGAGTAGGTAAATTACCACCAGTGTTCAGCAAGGTATTGCAGTCCACATGCCACCTGTGTTTACAAATAAAGTTTTATTGAAACAGAGACCATTTTTTTATATACTGTCGGTAGCTGTTTTTGTACTATGAAGACAGAGTTGAATAGTTGCCCCGAAGATCATATGGCCCACAAAACCTAAACTGTTTACTATCTAGTCTTTTACAGAAAAAGGTTTCTGACTCATGATACAAAAACATGTGACAAATAGGAAAAAGACACTACAGTCAGGAACCAGTGTGTGCTCGTGAATGGTGTTTTGGGCTTTTGAACCTAACTGAGGATGAGAATCAGCCCTATAATTAACACTTTGACAATTATGGACCCCCAAATATAGACTCTGACTAATTTTCTTTCACAAATTGATGAGATGGGGTGCGTCCTCATGAAAATTTTGTGGGGCACTCAAAACAAAGTTTGAATAATTTCATATTAATGATTATGTGGTTTAATTTCTGACCCTTGGCTCCCAGGAGCAGCTTGGAATTGGGCCTTGTAGGTCCTCACCCCCACCCATTACCCATGGAACATTCTTTAAAACATTCAACAGAAAAAGAAATTACAGACAAAACAAAAACAACAAAAAAAAAGATTTTATCACATAGACAAGCAAAAGCAAAGCAAACAGCAGGAAAAAAAAACCAGGATAATAATAAAAAGTATACACTAACCAAGTATTAGACCTTCAAAAAACAAAAGGTGTGATAATCTTAGGCAGCGCCTGTGGCTCAAAGAGTAGGGCGCTGGCCCCATGTACCAAAGGTGGCGGGTTCAAACCCAGCCCCAGCCAAAAAAAAAAAAAAAGGCGTGATAATCTACCCAGCAGTTCATGAACAGGGACAATTTTATACCCCAGGGAACATTTGGTAATACCTTGAGCCATTTTGTTTGTCACAACTACAGTTGGAAGCGTGCACTGAGTGCTTATAATTTTATGCTGCCTCTGCGTCCACTTTTGAAAATAAGTTTAACTTGTTCATACTATAAGCAAGGCTCAGACACACTTGATCCCATCGACATGGCTCTCGACGGTGGCCAGAGGTAAACCTTAGAGGCATCTCTTCTGTTTGGCAGGATGGACTTCAGGGTTTACCAAACTTCCTTTAAATGGACCATTCTGCTGCTTGCCTTTGAACTCAAAGGGATGACCTCTCAGCCACAGTATGACTTCCTGGAACTAGTGCCTGCTTCCTTCAAACCCACCAATTACAGTTCCCCTGGGGAAGCTGGACTAGGTCCTTTCTCTCTCTCTGCCTGCCTGACCTTCCCATGTGGGGTGGTGTGTGTGTGTGAGAGAGAGAGAGAGAGAGAGACCTCCATGTCTTTGAGTGCTAAACACTCTTAAATTTTTTTTTTTTTGTAGAGACAGAGTCTCACTGTACCGCCCTCGGGTAGAGTGCCGTGGCGTCACACGGCTCACAGCAACCTCTAACTCTTGGGCTTACGCGATTCTCTTGCCTCAGCCTCCCGAGCAGCTGGGACTACAGGCGCCCGCCACAACGCCCGGCTATTTTTTCATTGCAGTTTGGCCGGGGCTGGGTTTGAACCCGCCACCCTCGGCATATGGGGCCGGCACCCTACTCACTGAGCCACAGGTGCCGCCCAACACTCTTAAATTTTTAACCCAAGTGCCCATCAACCCATGAATTGATTAACAAACTGTGGTATATGTATACTATGCAATACTGTTCAGCTATAACAAAGGTGGAGACTTAACAACTTTGTGTTAATCTGGACAATAAAGTATCATAAGAATGGAAAAGCAAGAATCCAATGTACTCAATTCTAATATGAAACCAGTAGATGAACAACCACACTCCCACATGAGAGAAAAATATAATTAAACTCAAGTGGGAAGAGGAAGGTGGGGGAAGAGGAGAGGAGGGGGGTGTTGGTGTGCTCTCACTGAATGGGCACAATGCAAGGGTATTTGGCACACCTCTTGGGTAAAGAGCTCAACTACAACTTAGATTTTACCTAATAAATGCAAACAATGTAACCTAATCATTTGTACCCTTGTATTAATCTGAAATTTAAAAGAAAAACAAAAATCTTTCATCTTGGGCTTGTGTCATTAAAGCCTTGAGCAGTCCCACCCCTAATGGCTGGTGAAGCCACCCCAGGAGACCCATGCAGGTGGCTCCCCTGCTGGTGTTCTTTTGTCCAGGCCTCTTGGCTGTTGGGGACAGTAGCTGAAGGCTAAGTCTATACAGTTTCATTCAGAAGAGGATGCTATTTCTCTAATGGGTTGAGGCAAGTGGTGCTTTGAAACATTCTATAGGGCATAGGACCAGGAGAAAGAATTATCAGTACAAAATGCCTCCAGAGTTGGGGTTAAGAGACCCTGCTTTAATCAAAGACCTAACTCTAATCATTTAATGATATACTTCTAAATTATGGTTCTAATGGACTTTAGATGAAGACCTGATTGGTTACAAATTCTAGGACTTCATAATAATCTGCAAGGAAGTTCCAGAACTGTCCAAAGATGAGGGCAAAAATTCACTATCAGAATGAAAAGGACGGTTTAATTAATGGCTTACTGTAGTTAAGGGAGGGCTGTGCTAATCAAGTCTCTCTGAGAGCTTATCTTACAAAGGTTTTCAGTGGTATGAAAAGGTTTGCCGCCATCCGCACAAGTGAGTTTCCTGAGTGAGACTATGCCCCTGGCTGGCACCGGGAGGTGCGTTCATTGGAATCATTCCAGGCCTGCTACTGCCTGGCCAGCTTGCAGAGTGGCGAGCCAAATGTGCTCCTGATTCGCTGAGTGGTTTTAAAACTGCGTCTGAGGGCTTCTTGCAACCATGGCTAGGCAGTATCTTTTCCTAAATTTGCAGGGGTTTTTGTTGTCTTTTTTTGCTTTTTCTTTTTTGGTTTTCAAATGCCTTCGCTTTCCCATGGGAAACTCTTCAACAGCTTTGTATTTCAGTATTACAGACTTGAAATCTTCACCATGGTCTACAAGGCTTTCTGCAGTGTGGCCCTGGGCCCCCCCACCCCAACCCCTCTGCTCTGAATGCTGCCACCAGCTTCCTGCAGCTCTCAGAATGTGCCAGGCCCTCCCTCCCTTGGGGCCTGCCCATGTACTCAGCAGATCTCCCTCCAGAATGCTCTTCCCTCACTCACTTCATGTACTTGGAACTTCTTGCTATTACTCTCAGCTCTGAGATCAGAGCTTCGGTGCGCCTTCTTTTGACCAGCTGGAAGACTAAGGTTGCTCAACCCCAGGCATTTTCTATCCCATCACAGCACTTACTGCTCCCTAAAAATATGGCATTTCACTCTTTGCTGACTTACGTCCCATCACCCACCTCTGCTTCTCTGGGAGGGCAAACACTTTCCTCCTCACGCAGACAGTTAGCTCTGGGAGGGCAGACACTTTCCTCCTCACGCCTCCCCAGCACCAAGAAGCAGCTGCACAGTAAGTTCTCAATATATATTTATTATTTGAGTGTTCAGTTAGTAAACACAGGTAAGAATAAACGAATGAGTTTCAGTGTCTTAATCTGGGAAATGAAGGACTTGGCATAACTCACCTCTAAGTCCTCTTGCAGTTCAAAGAGGGGTGACATTATGCCTCATACAACAGCAAGGTCCTGCCTTGCAGGGTCCACCTGCACAGGGGGAGGGATAGGAAGTGGGAGCAAGGAGGGGATTTGTGAAGCCTGGAGGGGCGTAAAGGGGTGTGGGGAGAGTTTCAGGCCAGGGGTGACATTCAAGTTGGTCTTTAAAAACTGTGCTGGAATTTACTGCATGGATGGGATGATGACAGGCATCACGCGCCAGGGAAAGGAAGAGCAAGGACATAGGACGTGAGAGAGAATTGCCCGAATTGCAGGGCACAGGCTGATGAGGTTGAGGGCAGTGTTAAGGGAAGAGTCTGCAGCAGCAGCAGCAGCAGGGACCCGGCTGGATTAATAAAGCCCCTGTTCTCCGCTTGGCGGTCATCCTGGGCTGGGCAGACAGCGCAAAGCCAGCGAAGGCTCTATCAGAGCAAGACTGGCATTTTAAAGAGGTCACAGGGGGTGGCATAAATGGGTGGGGATAGGGCAGGGAAACCCTCAACAGGGGACTGCAAGGGTCCAGATGAGAAATGATAGTGGCCTCATGTTTGCAGGTCGTGGAAATAGAAAGAAGGCTCTACAAAAGTATGAAAAATTAATAATGAGGAAATTTGACAAAACCTGGTCATGTATTTCTCTTAATTGATTCTAAAGTCTAAACTTGCCCTCTGAGATCACAGACTGTCCGCGCGCCTGGCACAGTGCCTGGCTCCTGGGGTCCACACCCGCAGGTTGGACCTGAGCGTGCAGCAGTTCAAATGTGACTCCTTTGGTTCATTTCTCTTCCGAGCCAGAGAAAGCTGGCAAGATGTGCCTGGAACAAAAATCGGCATATGTTTGAAGGAAGATATTGAGTTGGCTCAGATCATTCATCCCTAGGCCAAGATGAATTTTCAGAGGCGAACATTTTTAAATTCATGTGGAATTGCTTCTTGACTAGACATTATTTCTAATACCTTGAACCACAGAAAGGAGGTGACAGGATCCCAGGCTGTGACGAGGGGTGACTCTGCCACCACAGACAGGCTGGCCTCAGCTTCCTTCTCAGGCTCCACTTATAGAGTCCCCTGTGCCTTGTCTGTCTCATCTCTGTGTGAGTTGGGATTATTATTATTGTTATTTTATTTTATTTTTTTTTTTTTTTGCAGTTTTTGGCCGAGGCTCAGTTTGAACCTGCCACCTCTGGTATATGGGGCCAGCGTCCTACTCCTTTGAGCCACAGGCACCGTCCACAAGTTGGGATTATTTAAACACACAGCAACTCAGGATGGGCATGGCCAGGCTGGGGGCTGCAACATAGCATGGGTGAGTTGTAGGGCAGCTCTGGGCAGGTAGATGCTTCTGATTTTGGACATGGTGACGTTGAGGATTGGAGAGGTTAGGTGCCATCTCAGTTGAACAGTTAGTATGTAATAGGGGTGATCCAGGGCTGAGTGGGGAGACCTGGACAGGCCTGAGTTATGGAGCCTCAGAAACTGGTGTAGGATCTGCTCAATGTGAAAGGGGGGATGCCTGGACCCCAGACCCCTTGGTGGGTCTCCCTCCCAAGGGTAAGAGTTTCTTCTTTGGAATGTATGCATTTGTAGTACAAGTCAGAGAACCTTTGATAAAGCTATGAAGCTGGAGAAATTTATTAATTTTTATTTTAATTAATTTTTTTGGAGTATATTAGTGATCCAGCTTGGAAAGGCATTCTGGAAGCAGGGGCCCATTAAGGGAGCACGTGTGTGAGTGTGTGTGTGTGTGCGTGCGTGCGCACACCTGCACACTGGACAGGGGCAGTGAGTTGTTGTTGATAGCTTGTTACTGTGTCACTCAACCATTTTCATGTTATACAAAAAGAGAGAACATTGAGATGGGGCCCCAATGCCTAGGATGGACCATCTTCAGGAGCCCCTGCTTGAAAGACTGGCAGGACCTATGACTAGGGCCTGTGACCCAGCCTTGGAAACCAGGAGCATGGCCAAGCATGCAGGTCCTTGTTGGGCTTTGACACAACCCTCCAAAGGGGGGCAGCAACCCCTGAGGATGGGGAGGCTGGACCAAGGCTGCACCAGAAACAAGCAAGCAGGCAAACAAATCATGTTTGTTATAACGCAGGGATCTCAGGATAGTAGAACTATCTGAGATCATCTTTAAAATGATGATGAAAATGTTAAGTGGATTATCTTCTGGTACAAAGAGCACCAGACTTAGAGACAGAAGACCTAGGTCTGGTTTTGTCCTACAGCATTAACTACTCTTCTCCTAAACACTGTGTGCCTTGGTTTTCTCTTCCCATCTGTTAGTCATTTAACAAACACTTTGTGAACATCAGTTTATGTGCCTGACACCGTAGTGGGACTGGGAATTAACAGTTTTCTGTGGAGTGATACAGAAGGGGGAAATAAAAGTAAAAATTAATCCCTAGATGTAGGTGGTTTATAATATTTTGGGGTGCTAAGACTTGCACACGGTTGGCAATGACACGGTGCCAGAAAAGAAAGATACATAAAAATGTTATACAGAAAAGATCGTGGGGCCAAGAGAAAAACACAATTTCCTTGAAATGGGAAAACTCAGAAGCATCCACTGAGCATCTTGGCCCTTGAAGGCCAAGAAGGATTTCACTCTGGGAAAAGGGATTTGTAATGAAGGAAAACTCTATAAGAGCTGAGGCCACATGAACGGTGTCAGCAGAAAAATTCTGGTGGAGACGGAAGAGCTTTGGGTGACCTGTGTCTGCAGAATGGCCAGTGACAGTACTGAAGTACGGGGAGCCCACCTGCTGGCCCTGGCCAGCTCTGTGCCGCTGTGTCCTGCTGCCTGTGCATGACCAGGATGTTCAGTGCCCTTCTGGGGAGGAATCCTGGCATGGCTTCTGCTCCTGGCTACTCTGAGTGCCCATGTCTGCCACTTGAATGACCCCTCAACAAACATGGAGTGTCCTGTGAGCTGGGCACCACCCTGCCCTTCCTGACGGAGCCCGAAGCTGCCCTCTCCTCCTCTGATCAGACAATGTCTGCATACTACCTCCTGTAAGCCTGAGAAGAGGATGAGGAAATGGTTTAGGAAGAAACAGAGGAGGTCCTTGTCCTCCACACCTGTCACAGGTCATCATATCTCAGATCTGTAGGTGCCTCTCTACAGAGCTCCAAGCATCCTGACTTTGGTGGGATGAGATAAAGGCTGAGAAGACCCCAGGTCCTCTTTCTGCACCTGCTCTAGGCCAGCCTGGCTAAGAAGCAGGGGGAGTGACGTCTCCCAGAAGCAGAGCCAGCCTGGAGCAGCATGACAGAGCTGCCATTAGCAGCCAGCATCGCAAACACGGGCCTCTGAGCAGTGAAGGCTGTACCATCCCCAAACATTCTGTGATCCTATATTAGTCTCTCCAGTTGGCAACACTGGAGACATTGTCATTTTGGAAAAGGCAAGCTGGCTTGTTGCTTCCTGCATGCAGCAAGCCATAAAAATTCCCCTGGGAGGGGTACCCACCCTGGGTCAGGGTGAGAAAATCGCTCTTGCCACCAGAGACTGAGCAATGGGGGTGCAACTGACCTGAATTAGCATACTTACTGAAGTGACCCTGGTCTGCCACCTGTTTTATACACCGTGCGTCTCCCAGTGACTCCCCTAGAAAGGTACTGCCCCTAGCCAGGTCCCCTTTGTCCTGTCTTTTCTTCCCAGATATATAGTTCTTTGTCTAAAAAGTAGGAAAGCGTCTTGCTTTGCCCACTTATTTGGATTTGGCCCCCAAGTCCATGTCACACAAACAAAGCCTTCCTGGTGTCAAGTTGGGTTTTGATCCAGCCAAAGAGCCCACTGAGAGCTAACAGGGGGTGGGGGTAATTTCTAGCCCCACTACACCTCGGAGGGGCACCCCCAAGCCCACTTTTCCCTATATAACAACCTGGCTAGCCCACCCCTGACTTTAAACAGGCAGATATTTGGGAAAACCAGCACAACTCGTGGATGTCAGAGAGATTTCACAAAGTCAGGAGTTTTTACATGCCCTTTTCTCTAGGACCCCTGCTGAACCTGAGTGAGGGCAAGCCTTCTAGTGATGGGTGCCACCTTCCATTGCAACATACCCCTGGCTCGGTGTTTTCTTGTAAGATCGACTTCACTAAGTTTGATAAAAATAGGTAGAGACCAGAACGTTTTCTGTGCTATCCTCACTGGCAGCAGCATGGAACCAGTGAGAAAACTTGAACCTCTGCTGCAACCTGGAATTTCCGAAAATAATACAACCTATGTCACAAGAAAATTGAGAGAAGTCATCCTTATACATACATGGTACCTGCTCTGTGCCGGACACTTTGCTGGGTGCTCTACATATAATGATAGATAAAAACAAACCCATTGCTCAGTCTAGTGAAGGGACAGCAACACGCAGAGGTGATGCTAATGCAGGTGCGTATCACAGCAAGGTAAATCTAGCAAATGAGCAAACGAATACAATAATTCCAACCGATAACTTCAAAAAGAAAAAGAAAAGCAAAATAGACCAGATATTTATACCTGAACAATGAAAAGGTATCGTGTCAAGTTATTGGGGAACGGTTTTTTAAAAAGTACAATTACCAAGTTCCAAAGCTCGGCAGTGATAAAAAAACCGGTTGTATTTTCTCCAGAAAGGGACACCAGTGCAGCTGAGACCTTGTCAACCAAAGAAGAATGGAAGGAGAAGAGACACAAAAGGCAGGCAGGTACTCTTTCATTGGAGTCCTGTGGGTCATAGCAAAGAGTTTGCCTTCTCTTTTGAGAGCACGGAGGTCAGTGGAGGGTTTTATCCAGGCAAGGGAGGAGTCAGTGGGACTGATGCTGAGGCAGGTCAGCGCTAGAAACGAGGAAGGAGTTGCTGAAATTAGCACCACTGGATAAACTATCATCTTGCACTTTTTAAGGGCAAGGTGCACATCAGGTGAGGGGCTGATCCGGTGTCTCCCAGTGTCTCCAGGAGGGGACAGTGCAGGGGCTTATGTGAGCAGCCTCCTAGGTCTAGCTGTTGGGCAATTTGCTCAGCCTTACTTTCACTGTGCAATCAAACGGAGGTTTAAAGTTGTAGGCTGTTGGAAGGATTTAACATGAGAGAGGTAAGTTGTTCAGCACCGTGTCTGGCACACACTGTGATTCAAAGAATGGCAGGCAGACTTCAGGACCAGCTGAGTGAGGAGCTCAGGAAATCCTTTCCCTAAAAAGTAATATCTGACATGTGACCTTGCAATCTAAAAAAAAAAAAATATATATATATATATATATAAAGCAATATCCATCCTAAAAACCAATAAACCAAAGGCAATATCCATGAAAAAATAATTGATAACTAGACTATTAAATTTCAAAACTTATGATCCGAAAAAGACTATTAAGAGAAAGAAAAGGTAAGGCACAAGCTGAGAGAGGATGTTTGTACGATATTCTCTGACATGTATCTGTGGGAGCACTGACATTTAATGTATAAGGTCTGATAAGATGAAGAACTCATCCTATAAAAAGGGCTACTTCCCTCATTGTCACCTTTGAAAATTCCAGCTCAAGTTTGTGTATGTCCATCTGCATATCACGACAGTCGCCTTCCAAGTCCTCCCCTTGGCCATCTGGTGACCATAGTGGTATTCAGCAGTGACATACGTAGCACTTTCCTAGGATGAATTCACAAACTAGTCCCTCCCTTTATTGGATTCCACGGACCCATCAAAACTTTAACGATACTGTTCTATTTTCATCTGGTCTCCATCATTTTGATGAGAAGCCACCCATTTTTGCTCCTCTGCATATAATGTCTGCCTTTTCTTAGGCTTCTTTTCATATTTTGTCTTCACTCTTGGTTTTTAGAAGCTCGATGGTGATGTGTCTAGGTGTGATTTCTTCGTGAATATCCCTTGAACTTCTTGGGTTGCTTACTTGTGAATCCCTGTGCAGACTTCTGAACACCCAACCTATCACCAGCTTCTGGGTTTAGTTTTTTTTTTTTTTTTCAGAGATGGGGTCTCACTTTGCTGAAAAAGTGAGAAATGCAATGGCATGATTATAGCCCACTGCAGCCTCCAATTCCTGGGATCAAGCAAGCCTCCTGCTTCAGCCTCCCAAATAGCTAGGACTACAGGTGCGTACCACCAGGCCTGGATTTTATTATTATTATTATTTTTTTGTTTTGGTAGAGATAGGTTCCTGCAGGTCCCCATTTCTCAGTGCCTTGCCTCACAATTTCCAGCCAGTTTAGTCGCCTTTAATTCTGATCTCAGGCTCCTGAACTCAGAGAGAGACAACTAATTCAGTCTTCAGAAGGTTCATTTACCTGTGCCACAGCAGGAAAACATCCAGGAAGAAAGTTGAGAAGATCATACTTAACTTCATCTGAAGTTGGAGTGAGGATGAAGTGAAGGATCATCACTTCCTCCTCTTTCAAGGATAAGAGTCCTGGCTGCCCGCTGCGCACACATCACGTCCAACGTACAAAGGGAGGGCAATGTGCCATTTACTGAACCATGGACAAATCAGAAGCCTTTGTCCTTTGTTGTTGTTTTTCTAAAAATAAAGCCAATAATGCCTGTGATCCCCTGGCTTTCTTCCATACCTCCCTTTTATGCAGACCTTTAATTTTCTTTGTCCTGTGCAATTCTGTAACTATCTCCAGTACAGTCTGGTATTACCCTTGAATCGCCGCTACTCAGCTGTTTGTTTGTTTTGAGAGTTCATAATGCAGGCCTCTCCACGTGCTCTGCCTTCCTGCAGGCCCCTTGCAGAAACCCACAGGCTGAAACAGGCAGACACCGGGCACCTCCGGGTTTAATCACTGTTCTCAGATGACTCAGGCTGGTTTTTAGTAGATGCTTGGGGTCCACTTGTCTCAGCCGTGAAAGACCCCACGGTCCTCTCTGCTTCTGCTCAGACAGATGCCACACTGCAGAGACCTTTCGGCTGTCAGAAGTGAGTCCCACTTGCTCATACTGTGGGATTCTTCGGGAGTTGTTGCCACTTGATTTCTTGCAGATGTCCACACTTTAATTTTTCTCATTTTTTTTCTATCCTTCTTGTTTTAAATTTTTATAGGCAGGCTAAATGAGATTCAAAATGATAGTGATTACCATCTTCCTAGGATTCTCCCAGAAAAATCTAATTTTCACATCTCAAAGTCTTATAATTTGATGTTCACTGTGTGTTGCACACAATGAAGGGGAGGAAGCTCTCTTAGTCTGTGCTGCTTCCTTAACCCACTGACGATTCTATCCCATCTCCATACCCACTGGGGCTGTGGCAGTGGCACTGGTCTTGGTCACCTCCTGATGGGTGGCTCTGGTAACAGTTCCTTGTTAGTTACAACCCATGTGAGTGAAAAGAACAAGCACATTAGCCTTCCAAATGTGGCTTTCAACAAGGGAGAAGTTAATACTCAAGATTTCCAGATATGTAATGACTTCACATGCTGTGGATTCTCAGATACTGTAAAGCTTAAATTAATGGTGGAGACAAGGTATTCGCTTATCTCCCAGGAACCTGGCTGAGAACATCTCCGTATTGGAGGGGACGAGTTATGGAATAAGAATAGAGACGATCAGAGTGGCATGACAGAAAGCACCAGAAAGAGGATTAAATTTCAGAGATTCTTAATAAATCTTACTTATAATTTTATTCTCTATCCTGATTTGTTAAAGAGCAATTTTTTGAGGGTTTAAAACTCAATTATTTCTAAACTTTGACGGAAGTTTGGAGCATATTGCTGTTCAACTATTTCTATTATCTAAGATACTCTTTCACCCCGTCCCTATCTTCCTTCTGTTACCTTAGTGGAAGTAGTAAAATGAAGTTTTCTTCCTCATAACTAGCTTCTATTTATTAGAGAACATTCACAAATATGCATCCTATTTCTTGTGTCAAATACTGCATCTATCAGTCAGGGTTTGTGCAGAAAAGAAGTTGATAACTCAAGACCGTGGTAGTGAAATGATTGTTTACAAATGCATAGGTATCATTTATGGACATCGGTAAGAGTTGGTGCAGTCTCCTGGCTAGTGGTGTGTGGAGGGGGCTATGATCCCTTCTAGGGCAGTAGCGAGGGAGTGTTATCAGAACACAGAGGCACACGGTGGTCACTGTCTTTCCCTCTATCCATCTTCCAGCCTCCTGCCTGACTACTCAGAGGTCAAACTCATCCTAACAGCGACCACAGTTCTATTCATACAAGCTAACTTCCATTATACACATTAAGTGGGCATACAGATCTTGTCGGATGGATTGGAGTTTTCTACCCAATCTAGTTGCCAGGGACATGGGAGTGAACAAAATTATGAAAATCCTGACTTTCGAGGGACTTCTTATATTCTGGTGGAGAAGACAGACATTGAACAAATAAGCATAATGTATACATTCATGCAGTTGGTTCTATGTGATGAAACTGAACTAAAACCACATAGAGGAAGAGGATGGAGAGTGACAAGGAGCTTCAAGTCTGGAGTTCCACGAAGTTCTCTTTGAGAGAATTGTCTGAATGAAGTATGGGCGTGAGCGGGGCAATGACCTGGGCTGAGAAAAAACGAGAATGGTGACTCTTGGCTTGCTCTAGGCTGTCAAGGAAAACTGTAAAGATTCTCTGAGATGCTCTTGAGTTAACAACAGAGTTTCCCAGTAATTATGGAACCCACGAAGAAATGAGAAAGGGGAAATGTTGTGTATCTCAATCTCACCTGAGGATAAATCATCAGAAGATGAATGAACTGCAGTAGGAAAAATTCAGTTTGCAATGAAAGGACCGTTGCTTTTGTTTTTAATGTCTGAAGTAGTGTAAGACAGCTGTGCCTACATTTTACACCCCCCCTCCAACACACACACACACTAATTTCACTATAGTTTAAATTAGTTTCTCCTCATCACTGGGGAACAATCATAGAAGCAGAAGTCTAGAAAAGATGGAAATCTCTTGAAAGTCACCAGAAGATGAGAGGAAGTCGGGACCGGAACTCAAAATCCTTTGGGACTAACCTGGCTGGATCCCATAACGTGGATTCTGAGCTTGCTGGGATGGCCAGTGTTAACTGAAAACACCAGATTGGTAGAAAAAATAATTATGATAAGAAGGAAAAAGTAGAAGCGGAGGAGCAAAGAAGTAACAGCTAAGATTGATTGAGTTCTGAATATGCCTCAACCTAGATACACGTGTGTATGTTCTGAAGTCACGGTCAGCATTGTCATAAGCACATTACCGTGCATGAACCCACTTAAGTTCAAGTCTCAGGAGGAATATGCAAATAGTATGCACTTTTAAACATCGTACAATGGAGACATGAAGAGGTCAAGTAACTTGTTTCAAGTTTACACAGCAAGTAAGTAGAGGCTTAAAAGAAAGAGGGCTGTCTATATACTGAGGTCACAAGAATGCTAGTTAAGGCAAAGCATGAATCTGCTTCTCCCAGCTCCCCATCTCTACCCACACCATATCCAGCTATGGGAGGTCTCTCTTCATCTCCCAGAGCTGTCCTGAGTTCTATTTACCAGACATTTGAAAAGGCATTCTCTTACCTTCCAGGAACCCGGCTGAGAACATCTCCGTATTGGAGGGGGTAAGTTATGGAATAAGAATAGAGACAATCGGAATGACAAGAGGTAAAACACCAGAAAGAGGATTAAATTTCACAGATCCTTAATACATCTTTTATAATTTATAAAATAAAATTATAAGTAAATTCTAGTGGAAGGGAAATGGCAGAAGTCATATGTGATAGGATTCCTTCATTCTTCCCTCCTTTGGAATAACCCTGGAATAATAACCCTTTGAATAATCGGTCCACGATGCCTTTCCAAAAGAGGTCACCTTTGGGGATTAATTAGGGTTCAGGCAAGAAAAATAGCAAACCCAAACTAGGAACTGGAGGCAAGTTTAATAAAGGACTATTTGTAATGGTGTTGCAACTGTTGTAAAAGTCTGGAAAAAGGTAAAGTATACTAGGAATTAAGTCTGAAAAAGGGTAAAAGGTGCTAGGGGTTGTCTCTTTTAAACCCTCCACCCTTTTGAGGAATGAAAACCTCCATTCCTTCCCAAGGCAGAATCAAAGGGGCAGAAAAATGTTCTATGTTTTCTAGTATCTTAAACCACAGGAAAGGGCTGAACAGAATTGTCAGGAGGTCAGGAGATCATCTTCACCTGCGATAAGGTCAACCAAAACCACCCAGGACAGTTAAACGACTAAGAGAACAAAGCTGGGACATGTGACCTGGTCTTACAGACCCAAGTTCAACTGCGGTGCATCTTACAAGGGTCCATGTGAAACTTAGTAAATGTAGAATGTAAATGTCTTAACACAAGAACTAAGAAAATGCCAGGAAGGCTATGTCAACCAGTGTGATGAAAACGTGTCAAACGGTCTATAAAACCAGTGTATGGTGCCCCATGATCGCATTAATGTACACAGCTATGATTTAATAATAAAATAAATAAATAAATAAAAATGAAGACACCCCTTCAAAAAGCCCTACGTTTCTGCTTGACAGTGAGTGGGATGGCGGTGTTTTGAGACACTACTCTATCGGCCTCTTCATTTGCCTTCTTTTTTTTCCCCTCAAACCATTTGTTTTCATTCTTTGTTCTCACTGATTTGGCCTCAGGAATGAATATTGAAGTTTCCATAACAGTGTTGGCAGGATAGACTCTAGAATCCACAGACTTACGCAGTGTGCTCGGGGATTAATCGCAGCTACCTTTTAGCACCTAATTCCATATCTTACCCAGGAGGGCCAAGGAGGAGGTAACTTTCTGGGGGAAAGAGAGGCCCTGCAGAGGGCTGCCCATTGGGAGCTACACTCTTAATACATGGAAGTGAAGCGGCTGGCTTCATCTCCTTCCCTTCCTCTGATCTTCATCCAGTAACTCCATGTGTGGAATCTCATTTTAAGCTGGAGAGCAAGAGAGCTCACTGATGTGGCTTGTTTAAGTCAGCCCCCAGGGTTCAGAGCAAAGTTAAGAATGGTCAGGGTCAGGAGTGGATCTGGAGGAGTGAGTGGAAAGCCATCCTGTGTACTCAAGGAAGCCTGAGGTTGGGAGAGCCCAGGCATTTCACAGCCTGACCACTGTCCAGCTGCCAGAAACTTAGGTCCCCTAAAGTCACTTGATGCTAAGAGAAAACTGGTTGTATTTTTCTATATCACACAAGAATTTTCTGGTCTCCTGTTGTGTTCTTTTTCTTTCAATATTCTTTCAGCAAAAGCCAGTAAATCTCATCTTTATTTTTCTGTACCCAGTTGCCTTTCCTGGGAAACCCACATGAAGTAAATACATTGTACAAGTCTGATTTCTCACTGGATCCCCCAGGCTTGAAGATAACAGTATCACAAGTGTGTCATTGCTCCTGCAGGAAGAAAGAGATAAACCAAAGACAAGGTGGCAGAAAACTCCTCAGGGATTCGCCTAAGGAGATCTCAGCTGTGGGGGCAAATTCTCCATCCTCGACAGATCCAATAGACCTAGAGAACTCATAGAAAAGGGTCCCAATCAGAGTAACAAGAAAAATACTTCCCACTTGATCTGTGATTTCCAGACGACAAAGTGATTTCATTTTTTTTTTCTTGTTTTTGGTTTCATCAACATTTTCATCTTCTCATGCATTTCTTTTTTTTATTTTTTTTTTTTTATTAAATCATAGCTGTGTACATTAATGTGGTCATGGGGCACCATATACTAGTTTCATAGACTGTTTGACACATTTTCATCACACTGGTTCTTACAAGGGCATATGTGAAACTTAGTAAATGTGGAATGTAAATGTCTTAGCACAATAACTAAGAAAATGCCAGGAAGGCTAGGCTAACCAGTGTGACGAAGTGATTGCATAAGCATGATCCTGTATGAGACACCATAACCATGTAAAAGAGTTTTTATTTTTATTTTTTGTTAGAGTGGATGGGTACATATAGCAAAGCTGAACCTTGAACCACAGCCTGAGGGCTCTAATACCTAAATCGTAAGCATGGGACAGCTAAGCATTATTTCCTGTACTTGCTCAAATCCATACTCAGAGGAAATGAATAAAGTCACAGTTAAAGAATTCTGGAGAAGGGAAGCAGAGAGGAGGGAAGGAAGGAAGGGAAGAAGGGAGGAAGGAAAGCCTTTCGAACGGAAAAGGATACTGGACCACAGAACAGGATCCCCTGAGGGGATCTAAATTCTCCTATTAAAGTTTTAAAGCATGAACAAGAGGTCACTCTTTCCAAGACAGATGTTTGCCCTTCATAGGCAAAAATATAACCATGCTCAGAGGCACAAACACAGTCATCTAGATGGACTTTCAGGATCCCAAGACTGGCTCTAAATAAATCTAGAAATTCTGAGAAAGAAAATCTTCTCTCTTTTTCCCTTCCTCCTCCTCCTCATCTTCTTCTTCTTTTACAGCAATAAAACTTGTCTTTGTTTCCTGCCCAATCCTACCTGTTACCCCCATCTGTCTTAGCTTGCTCAGGCTGCTATAATGAAGCACCTTAAACCAGGTAATGTATAAATAATAGAAATGTGTTGCTCACAGTGCTGGAGCCTGGAAAGTCCAAGATTAAGATGCCAGCAGATTCTGTGTCTGGCAATGGCCTATTCCTTATAGATGGCACCTTCTATGTGTCCTTACTTGGTAAAAGGGGAAAGGGACTAACAAGTTCCCCCAGATCTCTTCTAGAAGGACACACTAATGCCATCCAGAGACACCCACCCTTGTAACCTAATTACCTCTGAAAGGCCCTGCTTCTTAATACCATCACCTTTGGAGTTAGGTTTTAATATATAAATTTGAGGGAACACATATTTATATCATAGCAGAATACATTAATTCCATCCAAATAGTCCAAATGTCTTAAATTTCTCCAGAATTAACCAAAACATCTAAAGCCCAGATTCTAATCTAAATGTAGTCTCAAAGAGATATGCATTAAACACAAGGGATGATTCATCCTGAGGGGAGTTTTTCTCCACCTGTGAACCTGTGAAATCAAAAAGTTATGTGCTTCTATATGCAGTGTTAGAACAGGGAGAAATCTGAAAGAAGAAAAGGATAGTAGGTTCCCCAGTAGGACCTAAACACAACAAAGCGAATAACATTAAACCTTAAAGCATAAGAATAGTATCGTCCTACTTGGTGTCCAACCTCTGGAAACTGGAGAAAGGCTTGGACACCCAGGCTCCAGGCAGCCCCACCCTTGTGGCTTTTCTGGGTGTGGCCCATGCAGCAGCCCTCATACTTGGGAGTTGCAGGCCCGCAGCCCTCCTGGGCTATAGGTACACACTGCTGGTTCTATTGGTCTCTGGTCTCAGAAGCAGCGCAAATCTCATGGCTTGTCATGGCTCCACTGGGCATTGCTCTAGTGGGGACCCTTTGAGGCAGCCCCACCCCTGTGGCAGTTGTGTGCCTGGGAGTCAACCCCCCCTGGGCATTCTTTAAAATCTATGTTGATGTAATCACGCCCCCACAGCTGTGTACTCTGCACACCATATGGATAGCGCTGAGTGGGCCCTTTACTGTCGGCCTGAGCCATACCGGGCCCCCCGCCCCCAGCCATAGTTGGGATGGTCATGAGTGCTACATTAGAATGATGGGAGTACAGTCTTGAGATCATTCCACCCTAAAACCCAGGCTTTGTGGGTGCAGCAGCCCCGGAGAGCTCTAAAATGACTTTAGGGTCATTCTTCCGTCGTCTTGATCACTAGCGCCTACCTGGCTTCCATTAAGCCATACTAACTTTCTCGTTAAGAAGTATCTTGGCTACACCCTTGGCATTTGCTTCCCAACACATTTTTTCATTCTTGAGTTCTGGAGGTGGGGAAGTCCAGGCTCACCCCAATTCCTCTTTGTCTTGTTTTCTCTAATCTTTAGCTGTTAATTGATAATTAAAGTGTTATCTGATGATAAAGACTGATCCCTCAATAATCATTAAGATGTGAAATTTATAGGAAACTAAGAGAAATTCACTCTCCCCCTTCTTGGTGTTCCAATTCTCAGATACTTTCCTAAATTTTCCACCCTTGAACCTTGAGGAGTAGAGAAGCAAACATTTGAGCCAACATTTCCCCATCATTTCTGACTCTGACATTAAATAATAATGAAGAACCTGAGTAAGCTAATGTCCTGTACCATGATCAGATGAGACATATTCAGTTCTAAAAGCCTATAGAACGGTGGGAGAATATGGGTTTAGAGTCTTGAATAGAATCTGAATACTGCTGATTTGCAGTATTCAAATCTGCAGATTTTCAGATCTGACCAGGTGGGTTCATGACTGTGTCCTTATTTGGAAATAATGAATCAAAATGCAAACCAGTGTACTTCTCAGAGAAGAGTTGACGCAAGCATTAAATTATATCTGTCCAGTCTTCTGAGTAAGAAAAAAATCTATTTCCTATAAAGACCAATTTGCTGTTTAATATAGTCTCTCTCAGATCATGAGAACCATGGATTACCAGGGTGCAGCCCTTGGGTGTAGTATCTGAGGGTGCTAGGAGGGTAGAGTTCAGAAAGAAATGACTTTTATTTTTTCTGTTCAAAGGCAACAGGGGAATATGAACCTACAATACTGTAGTGGAAGTAAACATGGGCTGGGATAAGTATAATTAATAAAAAGAATCCCCATTGAACTCTCTTGAACACAAAGACCTTTTTAAGGAGGAAGAGAGGATGAAGAGAATGATATTTAGGATGGACAAAGAAAGTTGCTTAAACAAGGTATGCTATGGTCCTAATCATGAGACAATTAAGCTCCAGTCTTCCCTGAGACTGCAGGTGTTTTTATTGTGGCAGGGGATCCTTAAACATTGATATACCAGACAGAGCAACAGAGTATAAGTCACAGAAATTTGCGATTTGGTTTGGGACTTTTTCTTAACTAGTGGAGCAGTTTCTAGAAAACCACCTTTACATCTATATAGAACATGACAGCAGCTCTAACGTTGTTGCCAGTTTTAAAGTACTTGGAGAATTTTTATTGTTTTTATTTTTTTTTAATTTTAATTTTTTTTCTTTTTTTGATACAGAGTCTCACTATGTCACCCTGGTTAGAGTGCTGTAGCATCACAGCTCACAGCAACCTCAAACTCTTGGGCTTAAGTGATTCTCTTGCCTCAGACTCCCAAGTAGCTGGGACTACAGACGCCCACCACAATGTCCCGCTATTTTTTTTTTTTCCGGCTATTTTTTGTTACAGTTGTCATTGTTGTTTAGCTGGCCCGGGCCAGGCTCGAACCTGCCAGCCCTGGTGTATGTGGCTGGCACCCTAACCACTGAGCAACAGGCACTGAGCCATACTTAGAGAATTTTTAAAGGATGAAGAAGTTCCATCCTTCCATTACTGAAGTGCCTGCTTTAGAAACAACTGTCACTGTCCATAGCAAGATCATCTTTCTATTGGAAGATTCAAGCGCCTAACCCATTTGTTTATTTATCCTTGATTATCCTTATAATGATTCGACTGATCTGAAAGACTCAAATGCCGTTCGAGTATGACACCTTTCTCCATGGCCTTTGCTTCTTTCTGGGACTGGACTCAGACCACACAGAGGGACAAGAGGCCTATCTGGAGATATGTACTGAAAGGCACTTTGAGACCAGAGGTGAGCCTCTGGTCTTGCTGGCGACTTGGAGCCAGTTATTCCTTTGGCCCCACAAAACAATCACAACAACAAATTTTTGTAAGTGGAAGAGACAAAGTTAATGGTGGATTTGCTTTATTGATGTCATATCCACCCCCATTCTCAGAAAAACAAAACAAACAATAGCCAAACAACAACCTTGCGTGGCCTTACATTTATTGGTTTTCTCTCTTGGACATTCACAGGAATCTCCTTTTCTGCTTCTGAGACATCGTTCTATGGTTCTTGCCTAGGGTTTCAGTTCAAAGAGCATCATCCAAGGACCTCAGGGCCCAGACTCAGGCCCAGAACTAAGGAGAAGTTTGTCCCGAAAATGTCTCACCCTCTGGCCTCCTCTGAGGACTTTAAATTCAGTCTAAAGTTTAAAGCATCTCAGTGGGGTAAGCATATGTCCCCCTTGCTAAAGTGTTTAGTTTTATTTATTTATTTTTCCTTAACACAATTAATTTGTTTTTTACATTTGTAATATGAATTCCTAGTCAAGTGGGTTTTTTCAAAGTGGTCATTCAGAAATCCATTGGGTAACTTTCCTGTATGAGCTATGGAAGAAATTTAAGAAGGATTCTTGGTAGTATTCAAGGAGAGTTTAGAATAGAGCAGCTATATCAAAAAAGTTGCCTTTAGAGTATCTACATTAATCAATTGACAATGGCTTTCCTGGTGTGCTTTATTTAAAAGGTATCTGACTTGGATAAAAGATTTAAATCGAAGACACAAAATGATAAAAATCCTAAAAGAAAGTGTGGGAAAAACTCTTGGTGATATCAGCCTGGGGAAAGATTTTATGAAGAAGACTCCATTGACAATCAGAACAATAAAAACAAATAAATGGGACTTAATTCGCTTCTGCACAGCTAAGGACACAAAAATCAAAGTAAACTGACGACCTTCAGAATGGAAAAGATATTTACATGTTATGAATCTGACAAAGGATTGATAACTAGAATTTACAGAGAACTCGAGTTAATTAACAAGAAAAGAGCAAACAATCCCATCTATCACTGGGCAAGAGCCATGAATAGAACCTTCTCTGAAGAAGACAGATGAATGGCAAAGAAACACATGAAAAAGTGCTTATCATCACTAATTATCAGAGAAATGCAAATCAAAACCACCCTGAGATGTTACTTAACCCCAGTGAGAATTGCTAACATCACAAAGTCCCAAAGCTGCAGATGCTGGTGAGGGTGTGGAGAGAAAGGAACACTTTTACACTGTATGTGGGATAATACAGCCTCCTTGCAAAGAAGTCTGGAGAATCCGCGAAGAACTAAAAACAGACCTTCCACCAGAAGAAAAAGAATGTTTCACCGTGAGGACGTATGTGCTAGAATGTTTATAGCAGTTCAATTTACAATCGCCAAGATGTGAAATCAACTCGAGTACCCATCAACACAGGAATGGATTAATAAGCTGTGATATATGTATACCATGGAATACTATTCAGTCATTAAAAAGATGGAGACTTGGGCAGTGCCTGTGGCTCAAAAGTAGGGCACCGGCCCCAGATACCAGAGGTGGCAGGTTCAAACCCAGCCCCGGGCAAAAACTACAACCCCCCCCCAAAGAAAAAAAACAAACAAAAAAAGAGATGGAGACTTAATATCTGTTATATTAACCTGGATGGAGTTGAAACACATTCTTCTTAGGAAAGTATCACACGATTGATAAAGCAAGTATCCAGGGAGCTCGATACTAATAAAACAATAGTAGATGAACAAATACAAGCTCACACAAGATGAAAACACAATTAAACTCAATTGGGGCGGGGAGGAGAAGGGAGGCGGGAGAGGAATTGATGTGCTCTCCACTGACAGGCACCAATGCAAGGGCAGACATCACACCTTCTTGGTGAGGGACAGAACTACAACGTAGACTCATATTAAGCTGAATCAAAAAAATGTTTTTAAAAATAAAAAGTATCTGCCTCTACGATCTGGAGGAAAAGATGACAAGGATTACTTAAGGCTGCTGTCTGCCATGTCTGTGGTAGAGAACTTGTGTTAAGTATTTGCCACCCCTGCTACAGACTTAAAGGGATTGAGTTGTCCATATGTTTTAGATAATATGTTCTCTTTATTTTTTTATCTTTTTTTTACCTTTTTTAAAATTTTTTTTTTATTCATTTATTTATTCTTTTTTGCAGTTTTTGGCTGGGGCGAGGTTTGAACCCACCCCCTCCAGTACATGGGGCTGGCGCCCTACTCCTTTTAAGGCTAAGGTAAATGAAGATAGAAAGCATTTGAGGTGGGTAAAAATGAACTGAAATAATACCGTCTAAGTCATCTGCAGGAAAAAAAAAAAAATCCACAAGTGAAGTTTGTAACCCAGGCTCTGCCTTCAAAACTCCTGGCTCTTCTGTTCTCAATTTCACCTTCCCCGCCCGAGCGGCACTAAATCTTCATTATAGATGATAAAAGTCAGCTCTGCATTAGCAAGGCCTGGACAGTGGGCAGTCCCCTGAGTGTTGTTTCTTCACAGAAAATGAAACCCACCATCTATCCTCACCTTTCATGGACAGTGAATTTTATTTTTCGCTTAAATGCCATATCACTGTCTGGCTTATTCCAGCTGGTAAATGCCTTCCCTTCCTCTCCTAATGACGGATGGCCATTCGTGCTGCTCGGAGCTGAAAGAAAGAGAAAGAGAAAAGGACGTAATCATAAGGAACAGAGAAGGAGAAAGGGCATGGTCACCTGAGGGACATGTTTCAAACTTTGTGACTTCTAGCTCTCAAGGAGCAGACCCACAAAGCATTTTCCAACCTAGGTTTCCCTTTTGGCAAATGAAGCTAAAGCCCTGGAGGTTCCCCACTCAAAAGTTGTCCTGATTCAAGAACTTAAAATCTTCATTTCTCAGAACATCTTGTTCACTCATTAATTGGATATTCAAACCACACAATGAGAGAGGTATTTCCAGGGCATGTATCTGGCAAAGCACTGGTAACCAGAACGTAGAAAGGACTCTTAACCAACTCAGTAATAAGGAGACAGAAAACATTGTAAATAAATTGTGCAAAGGCTTATGTATAACCTTTAAAAGAAGAGATATAAAGGTCCAACGGGCATATACAAATGTAATCCATATCTTTAGTTATTAGGAAATGAAAAACGAAAAGCCAAATGAGATACTACTTAGAATGGTTAACGCTTAAGAGAATGGAAATGACCAGTGCAGTGAGGATATGAGAACTGTCATACTTTGCCAGTGGGAATTTAGAATAACACAATGACTATTGAAAACAATTTGCTATTTTCTTAAATAATTACACATTCGCCTACTCTGTGGTCCAATAATCCCTTTCCTAGGTATTTACCCCAAAAGAAATGAAGACATATTTTCACTACAACACTTGGGCGGGGAATGCTCACGAAAGCTTTATTCATAATAGGCCTAAAGTACAAACAATCTAGATTTCCATTGCTGTGTAAATAGACAAATTGCAGCATATTCAAAATAGAATCTCTGCGGAGTAATAAAATGAAATAAACCACGGGTAAATGCAACAAAATGAATGAATCTCAAGAACAAGATGTGGAGTGAAATATTTCAAGATACAATGCTACATGTTAAAGTGTATGTGTACCGTATGACTCCCTGTCACTGTATGACTCAATTTCTGGGGCTGGAAATAGTAAAGGCAAGTGTTGTACCCTCAATGAATCCCCAACAATAAAAAAATAAATTAATTAATTAAATTAAATTAAAAAAAAGTGAAAACTGTTATTTCCCCTGGGTTGTAGAAGGTACTTCCAGCAAAGGACTCTGAGGAAGCACTGGGGTGCCTGTACCTGGTTGGTTGTGGTAGTGGTTATAGAGGTACACATTTGCCAATTTGAGTTGAACTCCACTCCCGAAATCTGGACCAGGGTATCATCTGTAAATTATACTTCAATTAAAAATATGTTGAACAACTAAATGCATGAATGAAAATTTTGGGGGTTACCAGATTAGAGTTTAACAAACACTTTCGCAACTAAAGATTTCTTAATCTAAAACCACTTTGTTTATTATTATTTTTTTAAATCTCTTTATTTTTTATGAAATCATAACTTTATACATTGATGCATTTATGGGGTTCAGGGTACTGCTTCGATATACAATGTGAAATGCTTACATTGAACTAAGTAACACGTCCATCACAATTAGACTTATTTCTTAATAGTCTTGGAATGTACCATCCCATCATGCACATTAGGTGAGGTTCCCCCAAACACCTTCCCTCCTCCCATACATGCCCTCCCCTCTCTCTCCTCTTCCCTTCTACTTTCTGGACTATAGTTAAACGTTTTTCCTTTCATATGAGTGTGTTAAGTGGTAAAACCATTTTTTTTATCGTGGTGAGTGAGAATTAGGATAATGAATGATATCACATTATCCAAATGTGTTTAGTTTCAAAATTATTTTTAAAATACAATTATTTTCATTTCCTGATTTCAGGTAGAGAGATTTTATTTATTTATTTAATAAATACTAATTTAATTTCTTTTTTTGAGACAGAGTTTTAAGCTTCCACCCTGGGTAGAGCGCTGTTATGTCATAGCTCACAGCAACCTCCAACTTGGGCTCAAGTGAATCTCTTGCATCAGTTTTTCTATTTTTAGTAGAGATGGGGGTCTCACTTTTGCTCAGGCTGGTCTCAAACTCATGAGCTCAAGCTATCCACCCATCTCGGCCTCCCATAGTGCTAGGATTATAGGCATGAGCCACTGTGCCTGGCTGTGGGGTATGGGAGGGACAGGTCAACAGAGCTCATAGGCTTTTTCTCAGCCCTGGTAGCTATCATAGAAACACTGGTGATTTGGCTTCAGTTCTTGGGCCTGAGCACCAGGAGGGGCAGGGCCCCACTACTTCTAGATCAGAGGGACCTGGGTGCGTCTGCCCCCTGGCTTCTGGCCTCACCCTCTCTGACGCAGAGACTGAAGCTGCAGACAGAATTTCAGACCTGTTGCTAACCTGGCTGTTAAGACATGCCTAGGCTTCTGCCATCCACTCTGTCCCACCGTGTCCTTAGCCAGGGAAGGCAGGTGAGCCTGGGTCAGAGAGAAGGTGCCCAGTCCTCCTGCCCCCATTCCAGCCCTATTTTCAGTAGCCCTGCATGAGACCCCTCTGGATGCTGCAGAGGGGCATAGGAGGTAAGTTTGGTGATTGAATAGCCAGGAGGCTGAATGATCAGAGGAGTGGGCTCAGCTGCTCAATTCTTTCCCTGCTGCCGGACTTACCGAGTTCCCCTCAGTGCCAGGACCCAGACTCTGCTCTCTTCACCACTCACTGGTGGAGTCAAAGCCCAGACCAGGGCAGATCCTGGCCCCTCCCATGCTGTCCAGGACCGCAAGGACAGACTCAGGCTGGCAGTCTGGACAGCCTCAGTGCTCCGGGGCTGGCAGTCAGTGAGAGTCCAGGCTACAGATCTTGCTCCCAGAAAGGCCACCCCTTCTGTGTGTTAAATGTCCACACCTAAAAGATGCGGCCTTGTAATCCTATCTTCATTCCAAAGGGATTCTTGGTTTTATTTCTGATGTTGCTATAAAAGGAAGAAAGAAATAGTTTAATCTGCTTGTGTAAGGGCTGTGCAGTCACTGACACGGTAAGCTGACATCCTCCTGCTCCAAAGACGAGCCCACCTCCCCGATTTTCGTGAGCTTCAGTGTTTGGAAACTGTGTTCCTCAAACACTATTCATTCTGGACAACAATTCTGAGAGCTGTGCAATTCTACTGCTTTTTCTCAATTGAATAAACCAAACCTTATAGAGGTTAATAACTTGCCCCAGATCATAAAGCAGAAAAATAGAAGAATTAAGACTCAAACCTCAAATTCTCACTCAAAATCCCCTGTTTGCCAGGCTCTTGTGCTCAAGTGGAAATTAATCTTTTCTTTCCGGTGTTGTGAGCTGGCCTTGGAGGCAAAGGGTACAATTCAGAGCACAGAGAGGGGGCTGAGGGTAAGACCCCTGTGTGGAGCCTGCCCTCGGAGCACCACCTGGGGAGCTCGGCACTTGCCGGGAGGGCTGACATAGGCACCCTCACTCCGGTGACCACCCTTGGCCTCCCATTCATGGGTGCTCACGGGGGGGTGTTGCTAGGTGTGAGTCTTCCTCTGTTGGTCCCTCTGGCCTGCCATACCGTTATCCTTATCCATCAGAAAAACAGTGACGTTCTTCATCTAAAGACGCTGAGTCTTGTGCTAATCAAATTGCTCAGTGTCCGTGTGAGGCCCTAGTCCATGTCTCTGACCACCGAGACACTGTCCTCTGACCTCTTACTGCAATCATCGCATCCACCTGCTCCTGTTACTCTCCTGTGAGTTCCAGACGGGCTGGTAGAAAAGACCTCAGCAGAAGAGATAAACGTAGAAAACGCTTAAAAGAAAACATGCTCCATTTGGATTTACTGATGATTTCTTGGTTCTGACACCGAAAGCACAGCAAGAGAAAAAAAAATAGATAAACCAGACTTCATCAAACTTAAAAACTTCTTATATATTTTTTAGAAACAGAGCCTCACTCTATTGCCCTCAGTAGAGTGCTATGATGTCACAGCTCACAGCAACCTCCAACTCCTGGGCTTAGGCAATTCTCTTGCCTCAGCCCCCCGAGTAGCTGGGGCTACAGCCACCCACCACAATGCCTGGTTATTTTTTGTTGCAGTTTGGTCGGGGCTGGGTTTGACCCTGCCACCCTCAGTCTATGGAGCTGGCGCCCTACCCACTGAGCCACAGGCACCGCCCCCAACCTTAAAAACTTTTGCACTTCAAAGGACATAATCAATAACTCAAAGAATGGGAGAAAAATATTTTCAAATCACATATCTAATAAGGGATCACTATCCCAACTATGTAAGATTTCTACAGCCAAATAATTCCAAATGGAGCAAAGGTCTTGAATAGACATTTCTCCAAAGAAGGTACACAGATGTCATTGTTTCACATTGTTTAACATTACAGATTATTAGGGAAATGCAAATAAAAACCACTATGATATATTATTTCAGACCTATTAGGATGGTTATTATAAAATAAAACAAAATAAAAAGTACAGAAAGTAAGTGCTATTAATTGATAAAGAGGATGTGGGAAAAACAGAACTCTTGCACATTTCTGGTGATTCTGTTTTGTAGAAAGAATGGAAGTTCCTCCCCAAGGGAAGGGGGCATGTTCAGAGACATGGCTGGTCCCTGCATGTCCCAGCCCTACGGCTTGCAGTGAAGGTGGCCCATTTGAGTGATCAGATTATGCCGGGCAGTGGAGAGCCCTGTCTGGGCACTTGAGGGGACCCATAGATGTACCCCCACCAAGCAGGTCCCCGGATCTCCTTGTCTGCCACTCACCACACCTCAGCCAAGGCCAGGTTGGGGACTGAGGACATGGAGGTTGGAGGGGCGGTCAGTCTTTCCCAGCTGGCCCCTCCCCTGGGCCCAGCTCCACCAACTCTCACAGGGTGCTTGCTGCACTGCAGAAGAATGAAACCTCAGTATTTTTCTTTTTTTTAATTTAATAGATCAGAGGAAAGAGTACAAAAAAGAAGATGAAGAAAAATAGCAGAGCATAATTAGGGAGCACTAAAATTCTCTATAAGTTAATGAATAAATAAACCCTTGATAATTTTCCCCAACTGCTGTTGACAGGATAATTGGACCTAATGCTTTCATTCATTTCAAGGTTTTTGGTGCGTTTGGCTTCTGTTAATGAGATGTTAGCATGCATTGCAGGAGTAAGGTTTGTGTGCTTGCTGGGAAGCTAACTGTGATGGGCCAAGAGATTTGTCTTTTATTTCTTTTTAATGGTATATTGTGCTGTCCACCCATGAAGGTAAAGTTGTGGCGAGGTTCTTTCATAGTTGATTGGTTTGGAGTTGTTAGCGTCCCCCTTCCTTGGTGAATCAAGAGAAAAACCTGGTACTTCCTGTGGGTTGGGAGGCAGGATGTTGAAGTGAGGGGAAGAGAGTGGGGCTTGGGGCTGCTGAAAGCTGCTCTCCCCAAACTAAGGCGCTCCCATAGTCCTCATCTACCAACCCATGGGGACAGTCCCACCCATCAGGACTGAGAGCACGGAGTGGTGGAAATGGACCTGGAATGCGTCTATTTAGGAAAGAGAATGGAAAAAGATCCCTCACTCACCTTCAGGTATGTCTCTCTGCAGATCTGAGTTAGCTCTGGCTTATATGGGACACTCAGGTCTCTCTTACGAGGTCGGACAATTAAGATGGTCTTGGGGGTGACTGTAGTGATATTCAGCAATGAGGTATGTAGCACTTTTCTTGGATGAGTTCATGAACTTAATTGTTCAATCTCATATGAATTTTGGTGAGGCATAAACCTTCAGGCCGTAGCAGACTCACAAGATTGTTGATTTCAGAGGATGGAAGCCCAGGACCAGGAATCCAAGCTGTCTACACTGAAGCATCTTTGACTGAATTAGAAAAGCAGTCCCTCCTTGTTCCTCTGGGCAGACGCATCTGCACGGCCCCGGAGCTTCCACGGTGGAGCTCAGATCACCCTGCAGCTCCCAGGAGCCTTCTCCGTCTGGTGATGCCCACTTCACAACCTGCTCCCAAGCCTGCCAGCACTTGGCTAGCTGTGTCAGCGACTTCCTGGGCTCTTGGTGAGGGGGTAACACTGTGCAGAGGGTCTAGCACCTGCTATGTCAAATGTGTAATTGGTGCTGGAGCTGCTGTGCTTCACGTGTGTCCCCTAAACTCACCTGTTGGAAGTGTAAGACCCAATGCAACAGAGTTGGGCAGTGGGGCCTAATGAGAGCTGATTGGGCTGTGGGGGTGGAGCAGCTGGATTAACGCTGCTCTCATGGGAGTCGGTTTGCTGTAGGAGGGGGAGTTTGCCTTCTTTGCCCGCCTTCTCTCCTCTCTCTGCTCCTCTGCCCTGTGTCATGGGACAGGGCACAAGAAAGCCCTCGCCAGACACCAGCCCCTTGATATGTACATTACCTAGTCTGTAGTATTCCTCTATTACAACACCACAAAATGGACAAAGGCAGGCGCTCTGGGTTTGCAGCCCAGCTCTGCCATCTGCAGTCCCCTCCTCGCTCTGGGAGGCAAAGCTGCACTCCGGGGCTGCCCTGAGCCAGCACATGTGAGGGCCTGTGGACGGTAAAGTGCTGGGTAAATGGAGGAAGCAATGATGATACTTGGTGAAAGGAAGAAAAGATTATGTCTCAAAAAATGCGATTTGAGTTCTCTGGACAGCAACCACACTCCCTCCCCTCTGACGAGAGCCCTTGGGAAGTGTCTGCCAGCCTCCTTGGTGGACCATGGGCCCCTGATACCTCTGAAGGATAGACTGCATTCTGGGTCTCCACCTCCACACCGCCCACCTCTTGGGTAGACACTTACAGAGACTCATTATCTAGCTCAGAGCAGAGGTGACCGGAAGGGGGAGATGGGTGCCACATCCAGCCTCACACCTGGGCCCTGGTATGGGGATGCCCTCAAGGAGGAACAGGGAGCTGAGGGTGGAGGCTGCAGCATTCCTGGGGGTCGTGATGCACAGGGCCACTGTTGCTCTGTTGTATTTAAATATATGGATTGTATGGCAGGAGACAAGATGGCTGACCAGAGATGTCAGTCTCCACATCATCTCAGAAAGAAGAAAACGTTTTAGTTGGAAAAAAAAACAAAAACCCTCAGGTGTAACTCTGAGGGAAAAATGCCAGAACCTATGGGAGATTCCACGGGAAGACGTGAAGTGTAACAAGAAGATCTTGCTAGAAATCAAACCCCAGAGGCTTGGAGTCCAGCGGGAAGGCTGTGACCAGTACCTCAGAGGCACCAGCCCGCAGGGTGTACACTGAGCCCAGCAATCTGCAATGGGGCAGAGTAAGTGTGACTGGCCAGATATCTGTCAATCACAGATGCCACGGGACATTTACCAACACTCATGTGATCTGCTGAGTAGATTGACAGCTGCAGGTTGGGCAGAGCTTCCTCTCGTGTGGGTCTGTTAGTGAGTCAGAATCCTACTGTTACAAAGACCACCTCCGGGAAGAGTGGTGGGGGCCATGGCAAGAGTGTCTGACCTCTCTAATCAGGGCCAGCAACCCAGTTTAGGGTTTTTCTGGGGTCTCCTTGGCCAGAAGGGAGTTCATTCAGTCAGCTAGTGGGATTCAAAAATTTCATTTAGTTCAGTGTCTATGACAGCTGGAGAGTCAAAAAACAATAGTGTGTTACGTGTCACAGAGTGATGAATGACAAACTCTCCTGACGGCAGAGTCCTGGTTAAGAATTGGGGGTGTGGTGGCTGGTGCTGAGGATGCTGTTTTGGACACAGCCAGCATCACACACAGGAACAGAGAAGCAAAAAGAGCCTCTAACAGAGGCCACAGTTGGCTGAGAGGCCTTCTGGCCCCAGAGGCTGAGCCACAGGCTTTGTTGTCACCCTCCCCTCCCAGACTTTGTAGGTGCTCAGAGCACCCTGCAGTTAGCCTCACAGACGAGCAGAGCTGACATCACATCCTGTTCACACTCTCAGTTTACATGCAGGGAAGCCGAGGCTGGGAGGCCATGTGACCAGCCACAGGCTCCTGCAGCCCTGGCGGGAGGACGGCCACACAGAGCATGGCTGTGCCGCTGGAAGGCTGAGCTCTCACCCTACATCTGCAGCCTCTAGCCGAGGACCCCAGGGACCCTTCTACAGACCCCTAAGGGCCCTTCTCTACTCTGTAACTTGTCTAGTGTGTAACTAAATGAAATGTCTCCTCACTCTGATCCTCTTTTCTCTCCCTTCCTTTTATTTTACTCAATGCCTCTACCTCGCTGTGTGAGCACATGGATGTCATTTCTATGTGGGGTGCTCCAGCCGCCCATCCCTGCACCACTGGTCCTACAGCCATCAGAATCAACCTGTAATGAACATCCTCGTGTATTTCATCTCATACCCTCCAAGGCATTACTGAAGTTAGATTTAAGGCAGAGACCAAATAAGAAGCCTAGAGGGAAGGTGTGAGATCCGGGTCCCTGGGATCTGTAGGACTAGGTAACCCTCCCTTATTTTCACCCCTGTACGAGTAGAGCAGCCACATCCTTTTTAAGCACATATGCTTCTGATTTTTCCATTCTAATGGTTTTGTATTTCTATCAAAGCAAGATTTTCTCCAACAGGTGTCACAGCCCATCCCCCAGCTCTCTCCGTGGGGGTGGCATCTGTGGCCTCTCTCTCCCCTCTTTCTCTAAAACCTTCACACATTTTCCAATCTGTGAAGACAGCTGGTGTCATTTTTATAGGTCAAAATTTTTACAATAGGCAAGAATAGCTTTTGAATTCTGGCTGCCTTTAAAAAAAAGTCTTAAGTATCCTGGAGACAAGGAAATGGAAGCTTAAAAAAAGTCTAATTTCTTCCCTGAAAATGGGGGTGGGAAGAGAAAATGTCAGGAAAGAAAACCCACAAATTAATCAGTAGTTATACAAATGATCCTTTCTCTGTAATAGAAAAGTGATCACACATGGCAGAGGTGAAAGAGAATGGCTAGCTGGTGGGTTTAGAGGCATCTGGGCCCTGGCACCGCTTAACTTTGAATAAATTACTGAGCCCTGCTGAGCCTTCATTTTTGTACATAAAATAAGGGTTACTTCCTATACCCATCAGACTAGGGTGAGGGTTAAATGAGATACGGTGTCTGGGGATACCTGGTGTGTTTTCAGGGACTGATTAGTTACTGAGCTTTGCCAGGCGTCCTTATGATACAGATTGTGCTGTGTGAGGTCAGCAGCCTCCTGGTGTGGAAGGGCGAGGCTGGATTGTGGCTGGGACCAAAGTCATTCTCTGCACCTGCACTGAGAATGGGTTTCCCCGAGGCCCACTGCCAACTGTGGTCATAGACATCGCTGCTTCCTGCTCTCACCTGGAACTCCCGGCCCTGTCAGCACTGCGCAGCTCTGTACTGGCAGATCTTAAACCCAGGGTCAGTTCTTTAAGCAATTACCCAATTATATTTTATGCACGGAAATTCCACTTCATTGGTGCCCCTAGGGGATGAAATCTGGACACTGCCTCTTCCCCGAGGCTCTCCCTGCGCCCCACCCCTTTTTGCCTCTCTAGGGTGGTTGCTGTGCTCACACCAGCCATTGACAGGGGATCCTGGAATCCCCTTCCTGATCAGATTAGCCGAAAGCCAGAACTGGTGCCAGAGCAGGTTGGGAGGCCACATGGTGACTCATGCTGTCTTCTCCAGCTCCTTTGATGGCCTTGCTAAGTGTGGCCTGGGAAGAGAGAGGAGAATTAATAATTTGTTCCTACATAAATGAGTAGATTAAATGTAATGAGGAATGCTGACTTTCTGTGATACTACTCCTTGGCGCTCCTATGGAATGAATGGATTTGCTAACGCCTTGACTCGGAGCTTATTCCTGGGGAAATGAACCCAGGGAAGGAGAGCTCATGAGAGCAGCCTTGTCCCTCTGCTGCCAGATTTTCAGATCCTGGGGAGCTGAATAGCCATGAGGAATGGAGAAGGATCTACATCAGAAATACACAAGGGGCCCAATGAACTGTCCCCATCCCTTCTGGACTGTCCCTCCTCCTCTGCCTTGTAAGCACACATTTCTCCTTCTGGAACAAGGAATACCACAGACTCATGTTTGCTAAATTCTCTGCAGGGAAATGCTAGGGCTGGTGCCATAAGAGCATGTTCAGACTATGAGCTGGCTGGACAGGGGGATTTATTAGGTACCACTGGGGCCTGTGCAGGCCAATGCTACCTGGAGTGTGGAGTAGGGTGAAAAAGAGGAATTGGAAAAATAAATCCCTGCACTGGGGCAGTGTAAGCTTTGTACTGGAAAACCAGTGGATTTGAGACTGGAGCAGAGGCTCAGGGTAAGTCTTGGGATCCAACACATGCCTGTTCTGGGCCTCCCAGGTTCTGGACCCTGGCCTGCTGACAGCACAGAGCACTTGTATAGGGCTGTCAAGGTGGGACTATTTGAGGGCTCATGATGGGAATCACAGCCTCTCACAATCTTACTGTCGGTAGGGACCTCATAAATCCCCAGCACTGTCTGATGCTAAATACTCTGAAAAGGTTTAACTGTGGGTAGACGTTTTCCACCAAAGGGAGGTGCTTCTGCTCAAGAGCCAGGAACCAAGACTAGTTCATGGTCACACAGATCTTTGCCTATGTTCTCCTTTCAAAATTTCATAATTTGGGGATTTATATTTATTTCTGTGATCCATTCTGAGTTAGGTTTTACATGTACCATGACAAAGTTCATGCCAAAATATATATATATATAGCTAGATAACTAATTATCCCAGCACCATTATTGAAAAGATACTCTTTTTCACTGAATTGCCTTTGAATTTGTCAAAAATCACTTGTCTGTTTATGTATGAGTCTATTTCCAGGCTCCCTATTCTCTTTCCATGGACCATTTTTCCACATTTACAAGACAATGCTAGTTAAAGTACTGTGTTATACAAGGTTTTGGATTAGGTTGTGTTAGGCGTTGAACTTTGCTTTTTGCACTTTCTTATGAATTTTAAAATTATTTTATCATGCATATGTTAATTACCTGTTTACCCCTTCCACAATGTATATACATTTATCAAAACATCTTGTTATATACCATAAGTACAGAAAATTTTTATTTATCAGTTGACAAAGATTAAACAAAAATTTAAATACAAATAAAATAATTTTATCAATTTTAAAAACAGTACTGTTCGGACTTGGAGTTATATCAAATTTATAGATGAACTTGGGGAGATGCGGTAAAAATATTCAGTCTTGTGTCCCATGGACACGGTTTTATTATTATTTCAATTTATTATTTATTTCATTTCTCTCAGCAGCCCTGTATAGCTGTTTGTGCGTAGGAGTTACATATCTTTTGCCAATTTAATGCCAAATATTTCTTACTTTTTAAGTTATTCTCAATCCTATTTTAAATATGTTAAGTCCTGAATATCTTTGATAGTATTACAAAATATGAATTATTTTTGTCATACGGGGATGCTGTCAAATAAACTTTATTTTTGGAACAGTTTTAGATTGACCTCCAAATTGAGGGGATAATATAGAGGATTCATGGAACTGTACCTGGTTTTCCTCCCTATAAATATCTTACACTAATACCATACGTCTGTCAAATTTCTATATTGATACACAATTATTAATTAAAGCATGAATTTGTTCACATTTCCTTAGTTTTTCCTATTGCCCTTCGTCTGTTGCAGGACCCCATACGGAAGCTCATGTTTTATTTATTCATTAAGCTTTTCGGCCTCTCTTGGCTGAGAGTCACTCAGACTTTCCATGCTTTGGACAATGTTGACAGCATTGAAAAGTGCTCTTCGATGTTCTGGAGAATGTCCTTCATCTGAGCTGTGTCTGATGTTTGCTTGCCTTGTGGTTAGGCAGGGACTGTAGATTTTGAGGAGGGTGAAAGATCACGGGGGCGGGGGGGGCAAATGCATCATTCTCATCGTATCCTATCAACTCTCATCTTCTGGCTGACGTGCTTGACAGATTTCTCCCCTGCAAACTTACTCCTCCTCCCTCCTCTGGGTGTTGCACTCTTTGGAAGGAAGTTCCTAAGCACTGCTCATTCTCAGGGGGAGAGGGCTTATGCTAACCCCCGCCTGACGGTAGGGGATCAACAGAAAGTGTTTGGAATTCTTCTGCATGAAAGATTAGTCTCATTTTCCAAAATCGTTGATTTATTTAGTCTTTCCTTTTTATCAGCATAGACTCATGGATATTTGTTTTATATTTTGAGTTAATCCAGTATTTATTTTATTGCTTAATTTTGTTCTAATTATGGCGGTTGAGTATACCTTCAGCTGACACCTGTATTCCCTCAATCCATCCTGTCAGTATCATTGTGTGGTTTGTTGCTGCTGTTTGTTTTTTATTGTTCTTTCTTAGCCCTGTCATACTTTCTGGCACTATGAAATGATCTGGGCTGATCTTGGCTATTTCTTGTCCCAGTTTTAGAATCAACCATTTCTAAAGGGATCCCTGATTTCTTCTGTTGAATAATAATATAAACCCAAGTTCTGAGTGCTAGATATAATTTATTTTTTATAGTTTACAGTAGAATCCCCATAGCTCACCACCTCCTTATGTGTACCACCACTTCCTTAAGTTGGCCAAATTTTTTGTTTATTTTTTTTAAATTTTTTCTATACATATGCATGTGTTTATTTGGTTTCCACTTTTTGCCCTCACAAAATTAAGAAGGCTTAAAATTTAATAACAATAATAATGTTTAAGATGAGGACTAGAAACAAAAACCTCGTAAAGAACAAACGAAGATAAATACATTCGGAAAAGAAATCAGACGATTGCTGCAATGAAATATTGAGCAATAATAATAATAATGCAAAAAAAGTAACATTCACATTGTCAGATAAAAGTATGTCTACCGTACAATACTTTGACTCTGAGATTCAGTATGGAGTCATCAGTTCACTTCTTCTTTTTTTTTCCCCAAAGTCTCAAAAAATAGACAACTAATATTTATAAATAAAAATAGAAGATAATTTCAAAAAAAAAAACAACACAACAGATCATGCCAACTCTTATAGACAATGGAAAAAGAAGAAATACTTTAAAATCATTCTATTTTATCTGGATATATCTGATATTAAAATTGGAAAAAAATATATTATTATAAAGGGAAATTACAAATATATTTTGTTTATTTATTATTTATTTCAAGTTCATGTGCGGGTGCAATCACCTAGGTTACAAGGGTTACATTTGTTAGGTAGGGACCGTCTTGTAGTTGTGGCCATGAGTGGAAGCTTCCTGAGGCCCTCGTCAGCCCATGTGGTTGTCCTGCTTCTCCTCCAGTCTGCAGAACTGTGAGCCAAATGAACTTCTCTCCTTTATAAATTACACAGACTCAGATATTAACAGCAACACAGACAGACTAAGACAATTACTCTGATTCTTTTAAATTGATTGAGCATTTTTCTGACTTACAATCTGACCTATGTTGTAAGATATTCCAGGTACAGACAAAAAGGTTGCTTAACGTGCTCTCTTAGATAGAAAATTCAATAAATGTCAACAAGGTCAAGTTGTTTGGTAGTGTTTATCAAATCTTCTGTGTCCTCTCTGATTTTATCTCTACTTGTTCTATGAATTATTGAGGAAAAGATATTTTTAAAACATGATTAAACTTGTGGATTTTTTTTTTCTCCTTGTAGTTCTAAGAGGTTTTGCTTCAGATACTTTGAAACTCTGTTACTAGGTACAAAAAGTCGTTTAGGATGGTTCTGTGCTCTTGATAAACTGATTGATTTTCTTATAATGGGTCATATATATATTTTTTTTTGTATGACAGATATATTTTTATAGGATGGCAAACACTGTGAATTTTACTTTGTCAGGTGGTGTGTGTATTTTGTACATATTGGCTTATTGACTTGGTTCTGTGTTACTATTACGTTACTTGGAATCGATTTGGTCACTTTGGGTCTTACTTTTAATATTTCTTAGACTGGACTAGAGCTCTATTTTGTCTAGGGGTAATTACTTTCCACTACTGAGACAAGTTCCTTCTGTATCCCAGAACCAAATTCTCCTGCACATGAGGCTTTCCATCTGGCTGGTGGGAACAGCACTGCCCTTATTCCCCAGTGAATGCTGCTGGACAATGCTACTTCTGATTTTTTTGTTTAGTTATTTGCTGACCCTGGCTAACTTTCTCACATCCATGCACTGATAAGTACTCAATCACTCAGCTTCTACATTCAGTGCTATAAGAGAGTAAGGCAAATCTTCTGGGAGTGATTTCAAAACCAAATCTAAATCTCCCGACCCTTTGGAGTCTATAAGCCTTTGATTCCCTTTCCTTCTATTTTGGCAGTGCTTGAGGACCAGCTGAGTACATGGATAGGATGTGTCCTTCCTCCCACAGGTGATGGATTAAAAGGACAGATGCCTCAGAGTCCAGTATCATCCTTGGGACTTGCTCTGGCAAAGTTATTAAATGTGACTTATGTCCCTGTATGCTGAGCTGGTCCCAGTCAAACAGCAGTCTTCCCAGAAGAGGAAAGAGTATCCTGAGACTTATTAATTCTCTATTCTAGTGAGATTTGGGGGATTTGATTTCCTTCTCTATTAAAGCAATATGATTTTCCTTGAAAAGATAGTTTTAGTTTTTACTCTTTAATATGCATGTTTGTAATTTTCCCTTTTGTGTCAATGGTAGGCTAGGACTTTCCAAACAATGCTGAATGGAGGACGTGAAAGGGCACCTTCTTTTCTTATTCTCAAAGATAAGAGTAGATACGAAGTGTATTGAATTGAATTAGCACACAATATTTGAAAAATTGCCCTCTGCGGTTAAAATAATACATAGCAGAAATCTGTGCTTTTGTACGCTTATATTAGAAAAGAAAAAAGATGGAATATTAACCCCTCCAAGGTGGGAAAAAAGAGTGAGGTAAACTCAAAATGAAAGAAGGGAGGAAAGAAAGAGAAAGAAAATCCTCCAGATTTTCTAGATGTTAAATACAAATAGCGGTTTATTATAAACCATTCCTATCAATAAGTTTGGTAATTTAAGTGAAGTAGAGGAATTCTTGAAAGGACGTAGGAGGATGCGCAGATGTCTTTGGCGAGAGGCTCCTGATCTTCCTACAGAAGCAGCTGCTCCTTCCCTCCAGTTGTGCTGCTGAATAAAGTCGAATACCACTGGGGGTGCAGGGCCTGACCTCACTGAGTTCTTGGAACATTTGTTTCTGCAGGAAACAGAACATGGGACAACAAACCCACCCTTGGAATGCGGCTGAGAGACTAGACTGTAGCAAGATTCTCCAGACCTTTTCTGTGAGAGGCCACAGAGAAAACACCTGCAAAAAAGGGTAGGTGGGCTTTCCCTCTATTTGCAATCCAGGGGGCGTCACTCTCTCTTCCCAGAGCATGAGTTCAGCTGCCCACGATCAACTGCCCTGGCAGTTGTCTAACGCTTCCTGCCCCAAGTCTGTCGGGGCCCCATGTCTTGTTTTTACCTCCAAGAGGCTATCTTGAAATTCTGGGGAATGGGGTGGCCCAGTGATCTCAGCTGGGGTCAGGAAAAGTTGTGACCTTGCTATTTATCTTGATTTTTTTTCACGGCAAGTTTGGGAGCAAAGCTCTTTCCAGCTTTCTAATTAGACACTGGAAAGCCTGTGCGTTCTTTCAGAGCATATTCTGGTATTCTTGTTTACTTCTAAGGAATCTCATTAGCTACACTATTTATATTTCTTTAGTGGTTGTCTTCGTATATATAATTCATTTTTTAAAATCGGCAATCTACAATCAAAGAAACCACTTCATGTAAAATGTCAGAACTTGTATTTCCCTTTATCTCTATGTCCTTCGTTCTATTGCCTCTTATGATTATTGTATGTGTTATAAATCCCAAATATATCACTGTTATTTTTTCTTTAAAGGTTCCTTTAAGTTTATTATCTATATATATATTTTTTTTTATTTTTTTTTTTTGAGACAGAGTCTTGCTCTGTTACCCTGGGTAGCATGTCATGGCTTCATTATAGCTTGCAGAAACCTCAAACTCTTGGACTCAAGTGATCCTCCTGCCTCAGCCTCTGGAGAAGCTGGGACTCCAGGTACTCTCCACAGTGCCCGGCTAATTATTTCTAATTTTGATGGGGACCAGGTCTAGCTCTTGCTCAGGCTGGTCTCAAACTGCTGAGTCCAAGCAATCGACCCCTCCCTGGTCTCCCAGAGTACTAGAATTACAGGTGTGAACTACCATGTCTGACCTATCTGTAAATTTTTTTTAAAAGTTAAAAATCTTTTATTTATACCTTTTTTAATTTTTTTTTTTTTTGGTTTTTGACCAGGGCCGGGTTTGAACCCACCACCCTCGGTATATGGGGCCAGCGCCCTACCCTATCTTTTTTTCTTTTGGTAAATGCACTTAACATTTGGTGTAATAGCCTTAATCTAAAGAACATCAACAGGTTCTTCAACATTTTTTCAGAACATTTTTCTTAAAAATGTTTTTATTTTGCCTACACTTTTGTAGGGGAGTTTTGCTAGGTATGGAATTTTAAGCTGACTCTTTTTTCCTTTTAGTAGTTTAAATATGCACTTCCATTATCTTCAGGCTTACACAGCTTCTGTTGGCAATCTACAAGTGTTCTCATAGTGTCTTCCATATACAGGAAGTCTTTTTCTTCCTACTTTCTTTTTTATTTAATTATTTTTTATTAAATCATAACTTTGTACATTGATACATTTATGGGGTTCAGGGTACTGCCTCAGTAGACAATGTGAAATGCTTACATTGAACTAAGTAACACATCCATCACAATTAGACTCATTTCCTACTTTCTTCCTAAAAAATCTTTCTGAGATTTTTTTTTATTTATCACTGATTTTTAGCAATTTAATTTGAACACACCATAGTGCGTATTCTGCTGGATATACGTAGCTTGCGTTTTTCAGATTGCCTGATTTTGTTCCACGTGATGTTGGCTTGCACACTCCAGCAGCCTCAGTCTGCCTGCGTTTCACCCCCTGCCCCTTCCCTCCAGTGAGATGGTCGCGCTCTGCCTGGGTTCCTTCTCCTAGGAAGGGTGGGCTCGGGAGTCCGCAGTGGCTGCCTTCCCTCAGGCTTCACAGTCCTGTGCTGCATGTGGTTTAATTTAGGAAAAACTGTTCTTTTACACATCTTGTTCAGTTTTCTTGATGTGTGCATGGCAGGTCACTCGGTTGGGGCCAAAGCCAGAGCCCACTTTAATCACCCATTAAGGATTCATGAGTTAGCCACACCTGGAATGTTCTTCTAGCACTTAGAACGTTCTTCTCACTGTATAACTACTGCCATAGAATATGGACGTAGCAAATGAGGTCTCCCTCGTTAGGAGACTGATTTTAGAATTAAAGAAGGAGGGAGGGGTGGGGAAAGGAAGAGCAGAGAGAGGGAAGGAGGGGAGAAGGGTGGGGCCTTGGAGTGTGTCACATCTTTTGGGGGCAAGACACAATTGCAAGAGGGACTTTGCCTAACAAATGCAATCAGTGTAACCTGGTTTCTTGTACCCTCAATGAATCCCCAACAATAAAAACCAAAACAACAACAACAACAAAAACTCAACTTTTGCAATACCATCTGATAACTTTGGACTGCTCACAGGTGCCCCCTGCAATGGGCCCCTCTCTGTGGCTCTACGTACCCCTTCTCCACTGGGGCCTGAATTTGCTCAGCTGGACGTTCTCCACCCAACCCAGTGACACTCACTTGACCTTGACTCAATGGACCCTGGTGCTCACTGGCCAGAGTCCTTAAGCAGAAGGTGAAGTGTGGGGTCCGTTATCCTTTGCCAGGGTGTCAGCACTCGTGGTCAGCATGGATGAGAGAGAAGGAAAGGAGATAATAAATAATATCTGCAGTAATAAATAAGGTGCTTTGCCCTTTCCCTCACTCGCATGTCAGATTGAGGTAAGAATAAGTATGTCTCAAGCACCTGCCACAAGGCAGACATGAGTGGTGCTGGGTATATGCTGGCGTAGAAGACCAGGGAGCCCGCTGACCTGTGGAGCTTGGAATCTGGAATCTAATTCAAACAAAAGCCACTTCAATATCATTCGTCAACAAAATTGACTCTGTTTGGATTAGCAAACGTCATTCTCCCTCTTGAGATATGATCTTGTTATATATTAGACCAACATTTGGTGTAATTCTCAAACTCATCTGAAATATATCTTGGCAATATTTGCTCAAAAAGACACATGATAGTGGCTCAGCCTATAAGTGATTCATACCGCGTGTTTCTGGAATATCGCAGAGAACAGATAGATGAGAGCATTAGGTAATGAACATCAGAGGGCTACAGACTCTAAAGCAGTGATTTTCAATGTTCTGCGGCACACTAGTGTGCAGTGAGAAGATCTTAGATGTGCCATGAAGTTTTAAAGATCATTAATTAAATTATTTTTGAAAGAAGTTCAAAGCACAGTAAGTATATTCTTTTTTACTCTTTTTTTTTTTATCAACTTAATTTAAGCATGTCATGGGGTCAAGTGTGCCGTGAGATAAAAAGAAGTTGAAAAACACTTCTCCAAAGTGTGCCAAGGCATGCTGGCACCTTCCAAGGAACATGCTGTCCTCTGGGAAGCACCGTGCACTTAATGCTTCTACTCCGTGGGACCGTCTCTGTAGGGCAGTGGTTCTCGACCTTCCTAATGCTGTGACCCTTTAATACGGTTCCTGTGGGTTGTGACCCACAAGTTGAGAACCGCTGCTGTAGAGCATTGCACATGGTGCCACCCTGGATTAGAAAATCCTCCACTGCCAAAAATACTCTCTGACCACCACCCGCTGTTAACAGTTAAATGTCATAACTAGAATATCCAGTGCTCTATGAAGCTAATGTAGATTTAATGTGCAATGGTCAATAGGTCCCCACCCCGCCATGAATCTAAAATGATAAAAATCCAATCACCTTAGGATAAGCATGTTTTATTTTATCTTTTGAGTGATTTAATGCAAAGAATGCAACCACCCAGCAGGGAGAAATGAGAAGCAACCCAATTTTAGTTTTTGAGAAACAAGCACATATTCCTGCCTCATCTTTGATCCTAGGAGCCAAATGTCTTTGCAAGAGGCTGCCAAGAATGCTAAAATGAGAAGCTAGCTGGTTTTTGGAGAAAATGAGGTGCTTTCATTGAAAAATAACTGTGTTTTTATATTTTACTCCTGTATTTTACAATCGCCCCCTGGTAGCTAGTCTATCTTTCCTCTCCCTAGTGTACTCCTTAGCGTTTCTCTTTTTCCTGCTGGGGGAGTATAACCAGACCGGCCGAATCTGCCTATTGGATGTCTGCAGGTGCACAAGGGCTTTGAAGTAGACATTTGTCATCTTAGGGTATTGCCCATTAAGACCTGGTTCTCCACTACCAGATTTCCTCTTTGTGTTTTGCCAAAGAGAGCAAGCTTCCGTCACTGATGGAATTGTTTTTGTCTTTCTTCTCACCCCGTTCCAATCTCTCCCTCTCTTCCTCTCTCTCTAATATAATGACTCAGGCTGAGAACCGAATGCTAGTATGAATTAATCATTTTTATCTCCTCATGTTTATTCTAGTGAGAAGCTGTTTTCCAGGTAGTAATTGACTTGCCCAAGACTTTCTCCCGACTGGTAGTGTGATTTGCAATATTTGTGAAGAAACGCTAAGTTGGCTGACCGGTTATTGGAGCCGATATTCGTGTTTTCCCACAACTTCAATTCCTGGATTGTCTTCAATAATGGAGCCTGCAATCCCACGCTCCTTCCTTCATTCCCCATGAGTGCTTTTCCTGTGGGGGTAATCAATCAACCTAACAGCTTCCCAGAGACTGAATGTGTGACTTTGAAGAACAAAGAGAAAAAGACCAAGTCTTGGATCATGTGTGGACAAACTTAGACCCCCCCACCCAGGTCCTTGTGCAGTCTCTGCACCTCAATTCTGCACAAAAGGAAAGGAAGGAATGTCTTAGTGGTCACTGCAGGGTCAGGGCATGCCAGGGGCTCTGGGGACATGTATGACTGCTTGGGACCTTCAGGTAACTCATCAATTGACTTCAAATTATCCTGTGTGATCAGATCATGCCTTGGCACTCATCAGAGCTCACTACAATGCAGGACTTGTGGGGCTGGTCAGTGAGATGTTGTTACTGGACTCTCCCACTCCAGTGAGAGGCAGCAGCTGCTGGTGGTGCAGGAGGTGGACTCTGCCTGGCTGAGCAAGGACAGTGTCCAGCATGGGTGACAATTTCAGGTAGAGTGCAGCTCTAGACACACTAGAAAGAATTACCTAGCACCCGCTGTGGGAGAGATTTAGAAACACAGGCAGGTGGCATCCAGAATCATCTCCACACGGAGCAGAGCCCCACACCCTAGCCTGGAACTGAGGGCTCTGTGCTCAGGAAGAGCTCAGAGAGCAGTGGGATGTTCCCTAAACTGGTCCGGGGCAGAAATGCAGTCCAGAGAATTGGGGCCAAGGCAGGGACAGGCCTTAGAAACAGTGTGACAGCTTAGGATGGCGTGATAAGCCCCAGCGCTGAACCCCTGAAGGTGGCCCTGAAGGTTCACGGAAGACCAGACTTTATCCTGCAGTCAAGGCCAGTATTGATGACTAGAAAAGGACATACAGAGGACTCTCCCAGGGGGACAAGTGGCTGGATATGGGTGTTGGCTGCTAGATGGCGTCTGAAGGTTTGTATCACTATTCATGAGAGCAAGATCATAAAGTTCTGTTTCTGTGTGTCCCTTAAATTAACACCAAGCCACTCCACAGTTCCAGAAGATGATTCCAGAGCCCCTCTCAGAGGGTCGGCAGCCTCATACTTGATTCCACATCTCCTTGACGCTTGCAATAAGCCGTTGTTCAGTATCTCCAACGGGCCTGACACCTTGCAGGTCATCCCAACTCCCACCTTTACCTCTAAGCCACTCACTGGAATCTCTGAAAGTCTCTGACAAAAGAAGCACTGATGTATAAGCTTTGCTCAATCCCCATTTCCCAAGACCATAACTCCTACACTCACATTTTTATGCCTTCTCCTGCTTTATAAACTATCTCCAGACATAAGCTCAAAGTGCCCAGGGAACTGTGACCATCTTGAATTCTAAGTTCCTTGTGATGAATGAATGATGTCTGGACATTTAGTTGGTGAGCACATTTTTTTTTTTTGGCCATATATCTAGGCTAGTCTAAAAATTGTTTTTTCTTTTCACTTGGAGAAAAATTATTTGCATTTTAGGAATGGAATCTATCTACCCTGTTTCCCCGAAAATAAGACAGTGTCTTAGTTTAAGGTGTGCTCCCAAAGATGCGCTAGGTCTTATTTTCAGGGGACATCTTATCTTTCCTGTAAGTAGGTCTTATTTTCGGGGAAACGGTGTAATACATATTCAGAGTTCTGAATCGTAGCTCTTGCTCAAATGCTGGTTGGAATATGATCCTGGCTGTCTTTAAAACAAGCAATAGCATCTCATGGGTACCATGATTTGCTTTCACCATGAACCGTTGCCCAAGTTCTATGCCAGCGGTTCTCAACCTGTGGGTTGCAACTCCTTTGGGGGTCGAACGATCCTTTCCCCTTTCACAGGGTTTGCCTAAGGCCATTGGAAAACACATATTTCTGATGGTCTTAGGAACTGAGATACCGCTCCCCATGTGTGGAGGTCACCACAACATGAGGAACTGTATTAAAGTGTCGCGGCATTAGGAAGGTTGAGAACCACCAAATGTGATTCTCCTGCCACCAATGGCACCAATCCCTGGAGAACCCAGGGCCCAAAGTTGCACGTGATGGGGACAGTGGAGGTGTGGAGCTGGCCTGCATCCTCTCTGTTCCAGCTGTGCACAGTAGACCACAATATCTCAGAGCAGATGGACCAGGATGGATGCATCTGGAACCCCTGCAACGTCACTGGAACATGCTGGACAGAGGCTTCCTGGCTATAGCCCAGCATAGGGCTTTTAAGGGAGTATGTGGGGTGGAAGCTGGGCAGGTGCAGGGGAGCAGAGCACTCTAGAAGGTTGAACTGGTTGGCATCCAATGAGACGAAGCTGTGGCCCATGCTGCACCAGACATTTCTGTGGGATTTCCATGTTTTCTGCTGCTTGGACTTCAGTAAGCACATTCCTCTGTCAAGAGAGAAGAGCAGTTACTCCTGAGCAGGCATCTGTGGCTTTCCAGACACAAGATGCTGTAAACACAACACTGGCTAGATTATAGGGAGCACTTTCTGCACTCAGCCGCCGTCTCCCCTCCTACACACATGCCTCTCTCTGCAGAGGGACCACACCTGGGGAGAGCTCCACGCCGGCACGCTGAGTCCTTTTACTCTGGATGGTGAGTTGACTGATGTGATCACTCAGAGGAGGGGAGAGAGGGAAGCCTCCCGGGGAAAATCAGTCACCCCTGTGGTACATCTCGGTAGAAGTGTTTTGGCCCCTGCCCTTGACCATTTGGCAGACAGCACTGACCATTGATATCGAACGGGTCTGCCCTGCATCATGCCAGCTGGGCTTCAGTGCTCTTCCGACTAAACCCGAGTGTAAAGCCCCTGCCCGCCTGTTGGGGAAATAGGTGTACATCCTCCCTGCAGGAGCTGAGTGACTTACTCTTCCTGATTTCAAAGTCTATTATGAAGTGATACTGACTTAGGTGGTATATTATTTGCGTGAGACTAGACAATCTGACCAATGGGACAAAACAGAGAGTCAAGAATGAGATGTGTGAGTCTATAGTCACCTGATTTATGGTACAAACATCATTTGGTACAGCTGGGGAAAGACTAGTCTTTTCAATACACAGTGCTGAGACCCCTAAACAGCCACCCTGCCCTTGTGAGGGGCTTCACTGCCAATATGGAGGTGTCTTTAGACCACGGGTCTCTCTGTAAGATGAACCTCCAATTAGGCTGATCTGCAGCCTGGAAGGCCCCTCTTCGAAAGACTAGGTGTCCTGGAGGCTCTAGGAAAGGACCTGGCTCCCCTTGGATATAACAGCTTTCTGCCCCAGTGCTTTGATGCCCAAGTTTGTCTCAGATAAAATGCCTCCTCCTGTTGGTATGATACTACTTTTCTCTTCATTTTTGCCTCTAGTAAGTGTGCACTGGTTTTAATTTATATTTTATAAGGTCTGCCATCATCAACTGAATATACTGTTTTGAAGTGTTTTTCATGATCTTTGCCCATTTTGTGAGGTCATCTGCACTTGAACTGTTGGTATTGCAGATGTGAGTCCTTTTCAGATGTGTGTGAATTACACATCTGATTGTCTTTTCGCACTCTTAATGTTTTTTTTTTTTTTAAACTGAAGTTCTTAATTACGGTATAATTGAAATGGCCATCTTCTTGATTTTTTCCCCTTTTTTTAACGATCTTGTGTGATTTTTAAGAAATCTTTCTCTATTCTAAGGTCATGGGAGATGTTCTGTATTTGTCTCTGAGTTCTTTTTTGGTCAACATTTTACACTTAGGTCTATAATCCATCAGGAATCGGCTTTTCATCACTGTTACTATGTGTGGTGAGAAATGGGAATCAGATTTGCTTGACAATGTGGAGGTGTCTTCAGACTGCAGGTCCAAAGTTTCCATAGAGTTATCTGATTATTCCAGCACCACCTACAGAAAGGACTATTCTTTCCCCCAGGACACTGAGCAATGCGTTCAGCATAAAGCAGGTGGCCGTATGCTCATCTCATTCTCGACTCTATTTCTTTTTTCATTTGCCAGATTGTTTACTCCTCAGGTCAGTAATGTACTAAGTTACCAGTATTCCTTTATAATAAACTTTGCTATTTGCAGAAGTGAAAAATTCAGCTTTGTCCTTCTTTAAGAGCACCTTGGTTAGTCTCGGTCTCCTGTATGTCTATATAGATTTTAGAAATAACTTATTAATTGTACACACACACATGCTGCGGGGAGGTTGCTTGGGATGGCTTTAAATCTGTAGATTAGTAGCCTTGGCTGTGTACTGCCCTGTCTTCTATAATGGTCCTACGAGCTCGGTAAGATAGACCAAAATAAGGGCTCCTCCTCCTCTTCTTGAATTTCCTCTTATTCTAGTCAGTTGCAGAGGAAATTGATACCTTTGTATCAAAGGAAACTTTGAAAACAATTGGCAGTTTGGGGTGCTCAGCAGCATTATAAAGTTATAGGATGCTTAGACCTCTTTCAAAAACCGTAACTGATCAGCAATATGAATTAGCCATCAACTTAACAGAACAACTTTATGCAATACATAAAAAGGAAAATATATATTATTCAATTACCTTGGATGAATCCACTGATATTACTGACTTGACACGGGTTTTATATTTCATTCTGATCTGAACAGAAGATGGTCCTTGCTACAAAGAGTCACTTTGGGCACCCCTATGAACAGAACATAGAAAGTTTAAGTATCTTCAACAGCATTCAAGATAAAGGTCATGGAGTTAGACTGAATTTGGTACATTTAGTTGAGTGCATATACAGATGGTGCACCTTCCATGACAAAAAACATGAAGGGTTTACTGCACAGCTAAAAAAATGCACTAACAAATCCTGATGCTCTCATTACATTGTATCCTGCATCAGCAAAATTTCTGTGCTAAAGCTACTCTTTTCAGTGACACTTTGCAACAAGTTACAAGTATCTTTAACTGTATTTTTGCAAATGCAACAAATGGAATGGTCAGTTTAATAACATGCTACATTTGAAGGATGAGGTAAGCAGTGTGGATTTGCCACAGCATTCTAAAATGAGTTGACTATCACGGGGAAAGAGGTTAGCCCACATTTTATCTCTGGGAGGAAAGATATGTGAATTATTGAAAGAAGATTTCTATAGGAATTCAGCATTTCAATATAATATCATGTCTATTATATTCAGTATAATATCATGTCAAATCAAAATGACATCAATATTTCTTTGCAAGGTAAAACTAAGTCTATATATGACATGTGGCCAAAAATGTAAGCATTTTGAAGAAAGCTTTTTTTTTTTTCCAAAACTCTTCTTTTTCAAAGGGAAATTTTGGATGAACATTTTCTCCAGTTAGCAAGGGTCATTGATGAGCAGATGATATATGTGAGTCATTCGAAGAACATGCAGCTGCTGTATCTCTGCTAACTGGAGAATAAAATAAGAGGTTCACTGACTCTGAGAATCATGACATCACACTCATATTAGCATTGCAGCCTCACCTAGTTGCTATCACCACAGCACCTAAAGAACTACTGATGGAATTGATGGAGCTCTCAGTAGATGACATTTTAAAGTCATTGTTTGATGCTAAGAAAGATCCAGTTGAATTATGGAAAGATATTGTAAAATACCCATGCTTTTGGCAACATGCCTGAGAAATGCTTTTTTGATTTTCATCCACTTATTGCTGCAAATTTACATTCTCCTACCTAACCCAAATCCAGGTGTCTTTAAGGTCACAGGGGACTGATACCTATCTGGAGGATCTACTGAAACCGTGGACCTCCATGCTGAAATCAAATATTCAAATGCTTTCCAACGTCAAGCAAACATAACAAATCACTAAAAGGTTAGTTAACTTTAAAATTAACAGAGTGTTCAATTTTTAAATAATGAAATACATAATAGAGTTTTGCAAAATAAGGTACCTTGTTATCATATCTAATTGAAGTTTCTTGAATATGACCTTGTTTGATTTGTCATACCCAGCAAAGAGACCCCTAAAGGCTCCTAACTGTCTCAGCCTGACTTCCCGCATGTCTCAATCCCCCCACTCCCCTTGGGTTAATTCTGGGAACAGGTTTCAGGACAAGGAAGTTCCCTGAGTTCCCAAGAACTCCTAGCAACAGGTAAAACAATGGTAGAACTTAACCCAACCCCCTAGCAATGGCTAAACAATGGTGGAAAGCTTACTCAAGCAAAATTTCCCAAGCCAAGTTTGTCCTCATGCCGGCTGCCACGATGAAACCCCCTGAGCCAACCAGCCACCCACCCCCAACTGTAACCCCATCCCAAGCTACCCCCTGAGCTAATCACCCGCCACTCTGTAGCCTCCCTGAGCCAACTCTGTGACCCTGCCCCTGGGCTAACCGGTCACATTCTGCTTCTGTATTTATTCGCTTGCTTGCCACATAGCAACAAAAAAAGATATAAAAGGCAGCCTGCTTTTCTCTTCAGGGCTGTTTGCCTTTGGGAGGTGACCCACCTGCACAGGTATAATAAATCACCATCTGATTTATACCTGAAGTGGGATCCAAGTCTTTCTTACAGGTGGCAAATGAGTACAACAGATTACATTTAAAATAATGTGATCTTGCAACATGAAATAAATCATCATGTTGTCATAACACCGAACACTGTAAATTAGTGAAAAATGAATCAAAAAATAGTTACATGTGTCCATAGGGGTGAATACTCCAAACACAAACAGTAGAACATATATAAGTTGGCCACCGAGGGGACTCTCATTCACTGGTCAACATACAGAGGTGGCCAACATAAAGAATGATGCTACTGTACTGATACATACATGTGGTGCATGTCCAGGTCATGAAAATTAGGTCAACTTAAGGAGCTGGTCAATGCAGGGAGGTGGCCAATGATTGAAGTTCTATTGTATAATGTAAAAGGGTAAGCTTCAGAAAAATATGTATACTATGGTAGCATTCACAAGAAGTTTAAAAATGCAGAGCATACCTATATGTGCTAAAAATATATTACAAAATTATCAGTGGTGGTTACTTGGGGGAAATTAATCATACAGAAATTGGTGATCAGGGATTTAACTATGTTGATGCTTTCTTATTTCTTCTCTGGAGTGAAAAGTTCATATATAGTTATGGTCATATTCTTATGCATTGTGTATTATTCATATTACATTGAATTTTTTTTCCCTAATTTTAAGGCCTCTCTGGGCCTGACAATTTATTATTTTTTTCTTTTTTTTTATTGTTGGGAATTCATTGAGGGTACAATAAGCCAGGTTACACTGATTGCAATTGTTAGGTAAAGTCCCTCTTGCAATCATGTCTTGCCCCCAGAAGGTGTGGCACACACCAAGGCCACCCCTCTCCCTCCGTCCCTCTCTCTGCTTTTCCTCCACCCCATGACCTTAATTGTCATTAATTGTCCTCATATCAAAATTGAGTACATAGGATTCATGCTTCTCCATTCTTGTGATGCCTTACTAAGAATAATGTCTTCCACTTCCATCCAGGTTAATACGAAGGATGTAAAGTCTCCATTTTTTTAAATAGCTGAATAGTATTCCATGGTATACATATACCACAGCTTGTTAATCCATTCCCGGGTTGGTGGGCATTTAGGCTGTTTCCACATTTTGGCGATTTTACATTGAGCTGCAATAAACAGTCTAGTACAAGTGTCCTTATGATAAAAGGATTTTTTTCCTTCTGGGTAGATGCCCAGTAATTGGATTGCAGGATCAAATGGGAGGTCTAGCTTGAGTGCTTTGAGGTTTCTCCATACTTCCTTCCAGAAAGGTTGTACTAGTTTGCAGTCCCACCAGCAGTGTAAAAGTGTTCCCGTCTCTCCACATCCATGCCAGCATCTGCAGTTTTTGCAAATATTATTCAAATGTTAATAATAAATGTTATTTGTGGTCTCGGTCATGTAGGCATGCATTAGTAGGAGGAGGTATTTGCAGCAATTTTCATCTTCTTAGATTGCATTTGGTCCAAACAGTGCATGTCTTGGGAACCTCTAATGATGACAACTTGGACAGGTGAACCCAACCAGAGGGTTGACCCCTTACCACTAGGAGTCCTGGCTGGATCTTCTCCAAAAGATCACATTTCATAAAACATAGGTTATCTATTCTCTCTCTTCCCACTTGAAGGTGCATAGGGTACTGAAAATATGAGTAAGAATCACTATATTCTGTACTGGATGGACCTAAAAATTTACTTTTTGTGACCTTGGGTCAAAATATTCTTTTTTTTGTTTGTTTTGGAGGGATGTGATAGAGTGCTGTGGTATCATCATAGCTCATAGCAACCTTGAACTCTTGAACTCAAGCAATCCTCTGGCCTCAGCTTCCCAAGTAGCTGGGACTATGGAACAGAAATTGAATTATAGACCAAGTGAAATAAAACATGTGCCTCCCTAAAATTTCTTCCTGGACTCACTCCACAATCAGCTGATAGGATATGATGAAATTGGTACTGTACCTATCCTGGAATTGTGATCTTTCAAATTTTTAGTTCTATTATCTGTGTAGTCTGTGCAGTATAGGAAGTAAACTTAATAATATTCTTTGTATTTTTGTCTTACTTGTTTTCAGTTTAATATGCTTTTCTATGTCTAGATTCTTAAGGTAGAAACTTAGATCATTTTAGATCATTCTTCTGTTTTAAATTAGCATATAAACTTCTATCTTAGCAGGGCTTCAGCTACAAAAACAAATCGTGGTGTATCATATATTATTTTCATGTGGTTCAAAATGTTCTCTAATTTTCCTCATGATTACTCTTTTGACTCCTAGGTTATTTACAATGGTGTTATTGAAGTTCCAAATGTTTGGTGTTTTTGGAGTTCATTATTGTTGGGGCTTTTGATCTAATCCTGCTGTACCGTCAACAAACTGGAAGGCTTTGGTGTTGTCATATTTATTGATATTTGTTTTATAGACCAACATACAGTCTTTTGTGGAGAAGGTTATAGGTACGCTTGAAGATAATGTACATTTCTCAGGAGGAAAGCGTGGTCTGCAAATGAAGGTCGTGTTGGTTGATAGACTTGTTGATTTCTTGTATATCCTGCTTGGTTTTCTATTGGTTCTGTCAGTTGGGAGGAAAGGAGCACTTCAATCTCTAAATAAAATTGTGACTTTGCCTATTTCTCCTTCTCTTTGTCAGGTTTTGGTTCATGTCCTTTGAATCTCTGTTTTTAGATGCATACTCATTTAGAGTTAATATGTGTTCTTGATTTGTTTTCCCTTTACCATTAGAAATATATATATATATATAGAGAGAGAGAGAGAGAGAGAGAAGGAGACTTGCTCTGTTGCCTGGGTTGAGTGCAGTGGCCTCATCTTAGCTCACTGCAACCTCCTGGGCTCAAGTGATCCTCCTGCCTCAGCCTCCTGGGTAGCTGGACCACAGGAGTATATCACCACATCTGGCTAAGTTTTTGTTTTTATTTTTTTATCATCAATTTATTCTTCAGATCTCTTTATTTTATTTATTTATTTATTCATCATTATTATTATTAGTTTTGTTTTTTTTTTGTAGAGACAGAGTCTCGCTTTATCACCCTTGGTAGAGTGCTGTGGCATCACAGCTCACAGTAACCTCCAAATCCTGGGCGTAAGCGATTCTCTTGCCTCAGCCTCCAGAGTAGCTAGGACTAGAGGCGCCCATCATAATGCCCGACTATTTTTTTTTTTTTTTTGCAGTTTTTGGCCGGGGCCAGGTTTGAACCCACCATCTCAGGTATATGGGGCTGGCGCTCTATTCCTTTGAGCCACAGGCACCGCTCCCCCCCCCCGCCCCGCTATTTTTTTGTTGCAGTTTGGCCGGGGCTGGGTTGAACCCGCCACTCTGGGTATATGGGGCCCGCACCCTACTCACTGAGCCACAGGCACCGCCCTAAGTTTTTATTTTTTTGTGGAGGCAGAGTCTCATTCTTGCTCAGGCTGGTCTCCAACTCCTGGCCTCAAGCAATCCTCCTACCTCATCCTCTCAGAGTGCCAGGATTATAGGCACAAGCCCCACACTTGGATAGAAAACATTTTTCTTTTTTCCTGACTCCTTCGGTATTATCATGGCCCCTCAGCTTGGCGTGCGTTTCCCTTTCATTTGCATAGCCCTGTGGTTGCAATTTACATTCTCTGTCCAAGCGTTCTCTGTATCCTTGCCACCAAGTTACAGATGAGAACGTAGACTAGATAAGAAAGTAGATGACAAACTAAAGCTAAGATCTAAGTGAATTGACTAAGGCTGAGTCTTGAGAAATGGCCTGTGAAATTTTACCTGGACTTTATATTTGTGTGCCTTCCCTATTAGATTTAAACCTTTGTAAGGTTTGCACCATTCATTCACACCAGTGTTTGGTGCATAATGGATGATCAATGGATGTTTGAGAGTTGAACGAAGTTTATTATGCTCACTGGCTGTGTGCCTGTGTGTGTTCTGAGCAGGGAACAGGATCTAAAGCAAGTGGTAGGGAGAGGAGCAGGAGGAAGGAGGGTTTTTAAACCTTGGGGATACATTTTGGGTAATACAATGTCATTATTCCATATTACGGAATATTCCATTATTCCACTTGAAACTGGCATCTGGAGTTTGTTTCCTACACACTTGTTTCTAATCGTTAATTTTCTCATTGATGACGACTGTGTACCACTAGCCCATCTCTGTCTTTAACTTACTACTGGATCCACCCTTCCCTCTTGGTGTTAACGTGCTTAGAGGCAAACCAAGCCTTGGATACAAGAAACGCTTTGCTGATGGATGCTATGCCGGTCGCTTTGCAGTTTCCTAAGCAACAATCCATGTGCCATGAAGAAACCCTAAGAGTAAAAGCCCTTAAAAGGAGTGAGGGATGTGTGTGTGTGTTCATGCATACCTGAAAAGAGACACACACACAAGTGTCCATCACACCCACTAGTGAATTCTTCCACAGAACATCAACAACAAAATCCCTCTGCAGAGTCTGTGCGATGACTCTCAGCACATGAGGTGGTTTCCATGGAAATGTGTCGTGATGCTTTACAAAAACAGCTTGTTCTGCACATGAGAACGATGGGAAACTGGGGCTTGAATCCCATGTGAATTCTCCCCACTGCAAATATGGTCTGTGGGTGCCTGGAGCATGGCTTCGGCAGAAGCAAACTGGAGTCTAGGAAACAGGGTCTCTCCCACCGGTATTGTTTTATTCTTTCTCATTGGAGACTCCCAAAGTGTGAGCTCTCTGAGGCTGGGTACTGCCCCAGCAAAGTCATGATGGCAAAGTCGTTTTTATTACTTAACAGCCATGGATAATTATTGTGCCAACATTATCTCATTTAATTATCACACGACCTTAAGTATGAGGTGGGTGATTAAGACCTTTGTACAGTCAAAAAAGCTTGGGCTCAGATTAGGCAGTTTGAACCAAGGTCTCAGACAATAAATGCAATGGTTGAGAGAGTTGAACCCAGGTCTGGATGACTTCAAAATCATTCCTTATGGCCTCAAGGCCTTGCCCAATGCATGGCTCCTGGTTCAGATGAATGAATGGCTGCAGGAATAAATAAAGGGGGAAGGGAAGATGTTGGAGAAAGGTAGCTTGTTGCTGTGACATCTCTGCTCAAGCCTGAGGAGGAGGGTCTCAGGACTGGGCTCCACGGATCTAGTAGATGCATGTGCTGGCAATGGGGATGTGGGTCTTGCTGACTACACTGCTTACCCAACCTCTGCAGCTGTCCCTAGCAGACTGGTTGACAGACCCCGGGAGAACAACCCACTTAGGCCAGCTGAAGCTGAACCACTCAATCTTAGTTCATAAGTCACCGAGGAATAGAGTCTGTCTTCCCCTGGAAGTTTCAGTACAAGAGCCCTGGATTCTTGGCCACAGGCCTTATCTTCTGTGCTCTCTTTCCTGGCTTCTGCTGAGACTCACCGGATGGGAGATATTTATGAACCCAGAGGATGGTGTAGGAGCTGTCATCAGAGGATCATTTAGGAGCTGTCATTCTGTAGTTAACAGAGGCCATGAGAAGGTCTTCCAATACCAGCACAGAGGGGATGGGAGAGAGCCATGCGCTGCAGCCATGGACTCTTTCTATGCGATTAAAAAAGAACAAGGAAAAATTCTTCTTTTGATGGATATTTACACTTTCTTCCATGGCCTTTCGGTGGAATTACTGGGTCTTAGAATGTTGGACTCACTACCCAGACTGGACATGGTCTTGACCAACCAAGAGGTGCTGGTTTCATGTTCCTCTCGCAGCAGGGCTGGGACCCAAGTGCCAAGGTGTGAACCTGGGGAGAGACCTGGAACTGCCAGTGGGAACCTTCATCACGCCAGCATCCTCCTGTCTCCCGACGGTGACTCTGCCTGATGTTCCTTTCTGGAGGTCCCATGCAAAACCCACAGTTGCCACCCAGAATGTGACAGAGAGGGCTGAGAGCCACCCAGAGGAAGGGGAGCTGCTGGGCCAGAAGGCACCAGCCTTTGCTTCTGGAGGGAACAGTCTTGGGAAAAGCCTCCTGGTGGGGGACACAGCGCTCAGCTGGGTGGGCCACACCTCATCTCCAGGACAGCTGCCTGCTTCTAGCCCTGGTGAAGAGAGGGATGGGAAGATTGCATCTGATATTCCATAGTGTGAAAGTCAATAAGCAAATTTAGAACAGTGCAGTGGGCAGTGTGCTGGTGAGGATTTTTGTTTTATTTGACAAATAGTAACTGAATGTATTTGTGGGGTATAATATGATGTTTTAATGTATGTATAAACTTTGGGATGATTACATCAAGCTCATTAACACAGTCATCACCTCATATATCTACTATTTTTCTGTGGTAAGAGATTTTGTGATTTTGAAATACAGTAATATTGGGCGGCACCTGTGGCTCAGTGAGTAGGGCGCCGGCCCCATATACCAAGGGTGGTGGGTTCAAACCCAGGCCTGGCCGAACTGCAACAAAAAAATAGCCGGGCGTTGTGGTGGGCGCCTGTAGTCCCAGCTACTTGGGAGGCTGAGGCAAAAGAATCACATAAGCCCAAGAGCTGGAGGTTGCTGTGAGCCGTGTGACGCCACGGCACTCTACCCAGGGCAGTAAAGTGAGACTCTGTCTCTACAAAAAAAAAAAAAGAAATACAGTAATATTAACTACAGTCACTATGGTATATAATAGATTACCACAACTGATTTTCTGATGAGGTTTCTTGATCAAGTATTTGCTCTAAATATTTTTGTAACCTACATGGTGGAGAAATATATATATAATGCTTCTTTATTTCAATCAGAAACTCTGTTTGAAATTACTATGCTTGGCCTGCCTCCAGTTTTCACAGGTTTCAGTGAAGCCTCTGTGGAACCCAAGAACATTTTTCAGCCTTTCACATTAACGATTTATTTCACACCCTGATCTGCATCAGTGTCCTCTGGCAATGAAGTCTTTCCACAGCCTCCCCAGCTGTCTGCCAGCCCTGCCAGCTCCAGACAGTGACTGGGTGTCCCACTGACCACCTTCTGTCTGTACACAGTCAAGTTCTACCTGCTGTGGCTGAGGGAAGGACATGCTCCTAGAGGCCAGTCTGTGGGGACTAGGCAAGGCCGGGTGCCATCTGAGCCTCTCCATTCCTGGTTGGTGGAGTCTCTTCTGTCTCAGCACAAGCCCGGGTAGGAGGAAGGGCTGAGCTGTCACAGCCCACAACAACCAAACAGGAACCAACCACTGCTGTTCTCCATGGGAACAGTGTGAGGGGGACTTTTATTTCTAGAAGACATTATCTCATTTCCTATATTAATCTTAGAACTAGTAATGGCATCTAGGACCAAAAAAAATGCCTTTGGGACAAAACAGTTATTTATTTAAGAGTCTTTATTTTATTTCTAAGGGAGAACAGAGTTAGACTCTGAATGAGTTTCAGAGTGTCTCAGGAACTGGCGGTCTATCTCAGAACAGCAGCAAAGGGAGCTAAAAAACAAAAAATGCTAAAATTTCTGGGTCCAAAATTTCCCCTGGGGAAAGTGGCCATGGCAAAGCAGGCACCATCGACCAACTGTGTCCAGACGCAGGACAACGAGTCTTTCCTCCAACCTGTTTCCCCAGATCTTCATTCCCACTTGCCAAGATGTTTTTGTAAGTCCTGGAATTTCTGTGATTGATTAGATCTTGAGTTAAAAATAGCATTTGATTTTCATACCAAGCCTTGGGAATCTACCCAGCAAACGAAGCTAATGAGGAAGAGCTGCCGTGCTTCCTGTAGCAGTTGGGACATGCACGGCTGTCCAGAAAGTGTACTGCCATGTGCTATGAAAAATAGAGACATCTGCCCTCCTATGCGTGTTACCAAGAGTGGGAAGAAGCTGATCTTGTCATGGCTCCAAGTCAACATTAAATACATCTGTCATCCCCCATGGCCTGTGGCGGGAATCTCCAGAGAGGACAGGCACCTTTCCTATTTACCTTGTTCTGGTAGTGACCTCAGAGGCTGCCCACCATGACCACATGTCTGCCTAAGACACACATGTTCCAGCGTTCCCACTGGGCTAATTTTTATTTCATGGCAGAAAATTGGGTTTTCTTCAAGGCACTGTACGGGCTGGGTGAGGGATTCAGGTGAATGCGCAGCAGCTCGTGTGTAAACGGGAGTGAATCCCCACCCTCCTGCCTGTCTGGTTTTGCTCTGAAGAGTTGTTGGCAAAGTGCTGTCCATGGTGCCTCCTGACCAGCGGTCAGTGGAGGAGGCTGATGCTCAGAGAGGGAAAAGAGAGGCGGGTGGACACGGGCGGAAAGCGGGGGTGCAGACCAAGACAGAAGAGGGGGGAGAGAATGGACAGGAGGCAAAGAGGGGGACAAGTGGAGCAGAGCAGAGGAAAACAAAAAAAGGGAAGGCGAGAAATGATCTGAAAGTGTGGAGTGTGGAGGGGAGCCAAGGAGAGAAAGGACGCACAGTGAGAAGAAAGTCAGGTTCAAAAGATTTGATGAAAATAATTAACTGGAGAATAATAATAATAACATAAGAATCTGCAAAAGTAAAAGAGAAATGGATGTAAACTGGGGGAGAGCCACACCTGATAGCTGACAGAGGGGAAGCAGCCAGATGGGGAGTGTGTTCCTGGGGGTGGGGCTGGAGGCCGTGGCTGCTCAGAGAGAGCTACTTTCCCTCCTTCTGATGCCCCCACATTTACCTCCTCTGAGCACCCCTAGGGCTGAGTTAGATGAGAGGCTGGGACAAGTAGAACCAACTCCTCGTCCTGCTCCAGCTCAGGCCCCAGCCCCAGGCTTTCTGCCCACGGCCCGACTGCCGTGTGCTTAAGAACCCAGAGGTACAATTTTTCCAGCATTGATGTATCTGGGTATAGGAGCCATCCAGGGCCCAGGAAGTGGTCTGTTGATGAAAGCAGAGTATGGCTACACCACGTGACGGTGAAGGAGCGCCTTGCTGAGAAGGATATGCCTTCCTTGAGGGCTTGCAAACTCTAAACCCAGGGATGCTGGCTCAGAAGCTCCCTGTCACTGAGCTTCCCCATGAGGACAGCAGTCAGGTAGTGCAGAGGGATGAGGACTAGCCTCCACCTACACAGGAGATCTTTAGGTGGGGGCAGGGACTTCAAAGGTCATCAGGTCCAGGGCACTGCTCTGATAGACCCCACACCCCTGGGCTGGGAATCGCAGGAGTGTACAGCTCAGGGAGAAGAAGGTGAAAAGAAAGGAGCCTCTCCCCAGTGCATGCCCACCAGGCCAACTCATCCCACAGAACAACAGTCTTGGTCATAACTCTGGAGACCTGAACAAAGGAGGAAACTCCAAGGTCACGTCTCTCTCCATTTGTAATTAAGAAACCCAGGCTCTGGTCCAAGCTCTGCCTTTACCAATAGGATAGATGTTATTAAGTGAGCTAATCTGTCTAAGCCTCACTTTCTTCACCTATGAAGAAGTGTTACTGGCGCAGACTTCAGTAGAGCCAGAGACAACAACCCTTCTTCTGGCACATAATTTGTGATAACACATGAAAGCTTTTTGTCACTACTGTCTATAAAAAAACCTGATGGTCCAAACCACCATTCATGTAAAACACATTTCAATATAGACCATCAAGATGTTTCATGAAATTCTTTTATAAAGAAATATTCTGGATTACATTTATAGTTACCCCTGACCCCCACTCATGCCAAAATTTTCTACCTTTCTACCTCCCCAATTGCAGCAGTAAGTGTAAGGAAACTCTGCAGTCAAGGAGAGGTGCCTGGGCCAGCAGCTGCTTCTCCTGCAGTGACAGGAGAGTTTATTCTCCCACTCCCTGCCCCACTTGTGTGACTAAAATTGAATCAGAATTCAGCAGATTAAGAAAATTGGTGTCATCCCACAGCTTCATTACCTTGTAAGAGATAATGGCACCTCTAGATCCCAGAGGGCAATTACCCAACTATAACACATCACTCACAAGCAAACCACACACACCCACCCCCTCTCTGAGTGGATTCCCTGCCACCTACCCTCAGTGCAGAGGACTCTGCTTGCAGAGATCACCTCCCAGCCAAGCAGCACAACAGAATTTCTTGTGTCCCAGTCATTGGTGGGGACAGCTGCTGTCTTGCCAGAGGGCATGAGGACTGACTTAGGACTTAAATCCCAAAGGAGATGATACAATTGCAAAAAGATGTTACTTATTGTCCTAAGGAAGCAAACTAGGTGGCCTTGAGGGCGAGGTCATCCAGGACACTGCAGGACCCTGGGAATATCCCACCCTTTCATTTATGTTCTCTGTAGAGTGGCTTAGGACATAGGAACAACTCTCCTGTTTTCTTATGTCTCTGGTTACAAAAAAAAAAAAAAGCAAGGGAAGTTTTTAAGTTTTCAAGGGCCTCCCAGGAGGACAGGGAGGAGGGGAGAAGATGAGATTCACTTTCCTAAGTAGACAAACCAAGACGTGTCCATCGTGACAGTGCTGAGATTCCTGCGAGCACAGCTAACAAGCACAGTTTCCTTTTAATGTCAAGCGCCCTCGCTGGGATTGTCTGGGTTTTGTGCCCTATTTTCCCGTTGCGATCATGGGGACTCAGCTGCCGTGGGTTCACGAAATGCTGATGTGGGGTGAGCCAGAGGAACAGGGGCACAAACTAATTCACCAGCTGAAGACACAGCTTCTCTGACTTGGCGAATTCGTCCTCCTCCTCTCCCTCTCCTTTGTCCACGCCCTTTTGTGGGGGATCATTCACGCCATCATATACCCCTCTGACTACCTGTGACACATGTATGTCTTCCGTACACTTGTCTCTGAGCTCCAGACCGACGTATTCAAGTGCCTTCCTGATTTATCTCCTTGGATGTTGTAAAGCTCATCAATTGCATCTTATCCAAAACTAGATTAATGATACTTCCCTGCTCCATTCCCACCTGCGCCCTCTTCTCTGCCTATAATGGCTTTTTATCCACTGGCAGGAACGTGAAGCACGGTGGTCACCCTCGACTTCTCCTTTAGTCCCCGTTTCCAATTCCTTACTAAACACTTTACTAACTAAACACTTACTATATACACAGATATCCATTTGTCTATTCCTCAATCATAATTTCAGTCTGAGCTATAATCATTTTCTGCCTGGATGGCTGAAATGGCCATCTGTTTGCCCTGATATCCCCACCTGCACCAAAGCGACCCCCCGTTCAGTAGGGGACTATGGTGATGCTGATCACTTTGATAAAAACCCTTCAGTGGCTCCTCCTTACTGCAAGGATGAAGCTACATGTTTTTTATGTTGCCTGTGAAGCAGGTGGATGTAGAGATGGAACCCTTCATAGATTCAACTGCAATGGGTCCTATATAACCCCAGGTGATGATTTCAGCTCCAAGCCTAAAAAAACAACAACAAATAACCCTGTGGGCATAGGACGTTTTGTCTTATTTGGCCTACTTTAAGGGGATATTAGAGATTTGGGGGCATCTGGCACTCTAATCAACAGTCTACAAAATACATAAAGCATGGTTCCCAGTTCACAGAAAGGAAAACAGGTCTTCAAAACCTGGTGTTAATGAGAAGACTCCAAACACTGAAGTCAGTAAGATTCTCAGAGGTAAAGGAAACGTAACTCAGAGACCCATAGAATGAACTGGGCTGTGACACATGTGATTTCTGCCCATACGGAGGTTATATATATGTGCGTGTGAACACTGGGGGGGTATCCAAAGAGGGTAAAACATTCAAATGGATTTCTAGTCCCCTAAGAATAATTTTGCTGATAAGTCTCAGCTCAGGAGATATTAATTACTTATTAATCATTTAACATAGTGGTTAAGAACATGATCCTAGCCCTACCCGTGATTCTAGCCCTACCACTAACTCATCGAAATACTCTGGGAAAACGACTTAATCTACCTTTGCCTTAGTTTCAATTAGGAGTGGGGTGGTAATGACAGTATTTACCCCATTGGAGCTATTGAGAGGATTAATTAAATTATGTACAAAAAAGTCACTTAAAACAGTACCTGATATATCATAAGCATTGTATAACATTTTAATATTTTGTATGTGGTGGGGGGTGGTAGGCAGAATAAGGCTTCCTTCAAAAGGCCGTTCCACGCTCTAATCCCTGAAATCTCTGAATGTGTGACTTTGTGGTAAAGGGACTTGGCAGATGCGATTCCAGCTGAGGACCTGAGATGGGGCGCTGTGAGATGCTGTCTTTGAAGCAGGCCTGGAATACCAAATATTGGCACCTATGCTTCCCGTCTCCCTAAACAATGGATTAGAGCTTCTTTTCTAGCCTCCCCCCAATCTACTTGCATCAGAACACAGACACTACATCTTTCTCTGCCAATCCCTCCAGGCAGGAGCCACCAACTCATTGGTGCTGGAGCACCAAACTGAAATAATTTTCCTCCTCTGAGTTTGATGCGGCTGAAAGGCATTTCAGTAGGGGAAACAGTAAGGGTCAAGGGAGTAACAGGCTGGCTACGGGGAAGCCGGCAGAGACAGACCGGAATCAGGGGTAGGCCAAGGCCAAGGCCCAGGTAATAGTGGGAAATTGTTCTGGGGAATAATAATAGACATTTGTTATGTATGCATCGTATACGAGGCACCAGTTATCCCACTTAATTCTTATGAATCTGTGAGGACAGTAAACCATAATTATTTCTATAGCATGAACGAGGAAACTAAAGGTATGGAGCTAGTAAGTGCCCAGCAAGAGGACATGTGCCAGGCCAGTCACAGATCTGGTATCCAACCGGCAAAGTGTTGTGCCCTGTGCCCCTCCTTGAGGGACAGGATTTGTTCTTTAGGCGATGGGGGCGGGATGTGGTCAGCTGAGAGCTGTGCTCCAGTGAGACTGATCTGGCATCAGGGCACTGATGGATTCAGTGGACCATGAGAGGAACCCCAGTGGAGGAGAGGGAGGAAGGGGCAAGCAGAAAGTTTGGGACAGGGTGGTGATACTGAGCTGGAAGAAGTGCTCAACTGCTGATAGGGGAATCGCTTTAGTAAATTGTCAGGCCAAGTTTTGAATTAAGCACAAGGAGAGTCAATTTCCATAGCTCTCAAGCCTCGTGTGAGTGGCTCATTTGGTAACTCTTACAGTGTCTAGAAGGGACGGCTGTGTCAGAGAAGGGACGGCTTTCCCCGTCCAGAAGGCCTTCCCCCCCCTCTCCCTCTCTCCTCCCCTTCGCCATCTTTCACTCCCCTTCTGCACTAGTAGTTTCTCCTACGGCATTTCTGTCCTTGTAATATCTCCGATGGCCGCTGTTCCTATCCCTTGGGAGCTGGCAGAGGGTGGGGGCTGCCTAGTCTTTGTGCTCAGCCCATGGTCAAGCAAGTTGTCAAGTATTGGGGGAACATTTGCTGATTAAATGATTGATTGACTGATTTGATCGATTGGGTAAGTGAAGAAACTTGTTATCTGAATACTCATATGTGATCCTATGAGTTTAAGGAGGAAGAAAAACCCTTTTTAATGTTCAGAATTAAAACCAAACAGACCTTTATGTGTTTGTGCCACCAGACGCTGGCTTTAAATAAGGCAAAGTTAGGGAAGAGTTATGGAACTACAACATCACACAGCTGCCCGCCTCTCATTCCTGCTGTCAAAGGAACACGCTGCCAGCCCAGGGTAACAGGAGACCGTGGGTTCATAGTAAGGCAGCGAGATGTCACAATGCCATAATAGGAAAGAATACTCATTTTGTGCACTCATGCCTAGAGAAAATCAGAATGATCATCTCCAGTTAGATTTTCAAGGGGTCCCGTAGGGCAAAGAAGACTTCTCTGAAGTGTTTCGTGCTGAATAATTTCTTTAACTGGCTCAACTTGCTCAATAGGTGCTGGGATGCCAACATTTGGAGGATGCTGCCTCCCAAACTGAAGACCTGATTTTTCTTGACGTTTACAGCGACTGAGACAGCAAGCTACTCTCTGGGGCTGGGGAAGGAACTTCCCTGCAGTGGACACTCCTGTCCCTCGCTGCTGCCCAAGCTAGAAATCCACTCACTGGTTTCTGAGCCATTGCAGTTCTGAGTGTGCCAATGACAGTGGGTCTGTCCATCCTAACAGGTGCAGAATATTTATCAGTAACAATCACCTTGGGCCTTAACTACAAACTGCATTTTTTCACTATTAACAACAGGTGTTTATGATAATGTCACTACATTTTAAGGCCTGTCAACAGAACCACGATCTTTGCTTCAGTTCTTAGGACAGCATTTGTGTTTTTGCTCTAGCCTATTATGGCAAAATGAGTGTAAATTCTGCGTTTCTTCCTCCTTAAATGATTGAATGGATTCCATGCGTTATACCTTCTGGCCTGAATTTGTGTGGGGGAAGGTTGTAGGTCACTTATTTAATTTACTGAAAGTCATCTGATGTTTCCCCTTATTCCACATCAACTTTGAAAAGTTGTACTTTCCTGGGAGTCTGCCCATCTCATTTAATTATTCACATTTACCAACAAATGTTGTTCTCACGTCAGATGTTACCTTTTTCCATCCTGGGAGCAGAAAATTATCTTTTCTTCTTTTATTTTTAATCAGTCTCTGCAGGGGGCTTTCTCTATTTTATTAATCTGTTTTAAGAACTGTTGGGCATCCCTACTAAATATTTACTTGCATTTCTTTATGTACCCTTAATTTTTTCCGATTCTTGTGTTTCAGCACTTAGTACATTTCCAGGTGGTAATTGCTCCATAAATCTCAGTATCACAACTGCTAATAATGTGATCTAAGTCTCCTATCAGGGTGTTTAAGAGTTTTTTAAACATTAGAACTTTTACGACTTCTTGAGTAATGAGACCTCAGGAAACTTTAAGCCCATCTCACACCATCCCCAAACTTTTATGCTGGGAAGATTACAGTTTTTACATTATACATTTCAGTCCACGTATATTTGAAAACATACAAGATATCATTATTACTGTACAGAATTAATATTTATTTACATTTAACTTATATATTTTCTCTTTCCATTCCTCATTATTCTTTCTGGAATTTTTCTGTTTCTGCCTGGAGTCATTTTGCTTCTGCTGAAAACTCCCCTTAAGTATTTTATTTACTGTGCATCTTCCAGTAATAAATTCTCTCCATGTATCTACATCTCAGAATGTTTTATTTTCATTTTCATGTCTGAAGCATTCGATGGTAATTTCCTTTTTTGACTACTTTGAAGTTACCCGTTGTCTTTTAGTTTCTATCATTTCTGTTGAAACATTAGCTAATAGTGTGGTTGCTGGCTTTTTGTTTTTGGAAGAAAATATGCTTTTTTCTTCCTGCTCTTAAGTTATAGTGTTCAATAGCACAGTAGGGAAATTACAGCTAACAATAATTTCCTGTTTATTTTAAAAGAGCTAGAAGGGAAAACTGTAATCTTCCCAGCACGAAGAAAATGTTAAGAGTTTGAGGAGATGGATATTCCAATTGCACTGATTGGATCCTTACACGTTGTACACACATGTCAAAATTTCACATGTACTCCCCCCAAATAGGCACAACTATGATATAGCAATAAAAATCCAAAAAAAAAAAGCCCTTAAATTTGTAAAAGAATGTTTTATCTTTTTTCATTTTTTTGTAGAGACAGAGTCTCACTCTATTGTCCTCGGTAGAGTGCCGTGGCGTCACACAGCTCACAGCAACCTCCAACTCCTGGGCTTAGGCGATTCTCTTCCCTCAGCCTCCCATGTAGCTGGCACTACAGGTGCCCACCACAATGCCCGGCTATTTTGTTGTTGTTGTTGTTGCAGTTCGGCCGGGGCCAGGTTTGAACCCACCACCCTCGTTGTATGGGGCCAGTGCCCTACCCACTGAGCCACAGGCACCGCCCCTTCTTTATCTTTTTTACCCCAGAAAAAGTTTAAGTCTCATGTGACTGGGTATATAGCTATTAAATCTTTCATGGAGTTCTTCATGCATCTTTTCTTTTTCTTTTTTTTTGGTAGAGACAGAGTCTTACTCTATCGCCCTTGGTAGAGTGCCACGTCACAGCTCACAGTAATCTCCAAATTCCTGGGTTTAGGCGATTCTCTTGCCTCAGCCTCCTGAGTAGCTGGGACTACAGGCACCTGCCACAACTCCCGGCTCTTTTTTTTTGTAGTTTGGCCGGGGCCAGGCTTGAACCCACCACCCTCGTTATATGGGTGGTGCCCTACCCACTGAGCCACAGGTGCTGCCCATCTTTGACTCTTTTTTTTTTTGAAACAGAGCCTCAAGCTGTCCCCCTCGGCAGAGTGCTGTGGCATCACAGCTCACAGCAACCTCCAGCTCTTGGGCTTAGGCGATTCTCTTGCCTCAGCCTCCCAAGTAGCTGGGACTACAGGCGCCCACCACAATGCCTGGCTATTTTTTGGTTGTAGTTGTCATTGTTGTTTGGCAGGCCCGGGCTGGATTTGAACCCACGAGCTCTGGTGCATGTGGCTGGTGCCTTAGCCGCTTGAGCTACAGGCGCCGAGCCTCTTCATGCATCTTTAATGTATGCTTTCAGAAGAACATCTCCTCATATTTGTACCCAATTTTCCCTCTATTTCTCTCTCTCACCACATACACACACGCACATATATGTGATGTCTGTATATTTACCATTTCATATATATCTCCTAAGGTCATTTTTGCATTTATAAACTTTTCCTCTATGTTTGGAGCTTCATAGATCTAAATTCAATAACCATTAATCGTTTCTTGAGTTTAGTCTAATTCACTGTGAAACCAGTTTATTAAATGCTTTCTTTCAGTTATAATTTTTGTTTTATAGTCTATACTTATAAATTCTGTTTCTTAGATGAAACTTTCCACCTTGCCATCTGGTAATTTCCTGAATATATTCACTTCATTTACTTGAATCCCCCGTTTAACACTCTATTCATCCAGTGGAGCTGTTTACCACGTTGGTGGCTCGTTGGTGTTTTTTTCTTCTGTTTTTCAGTCAACCGATCTTGTCTCCTGGCGTGCCTGATAAGACCGGATCCTCTAACAAACACGTGTTTAAAAAAAATCATAGAAATAATTTAAATGTCTGGATGGTGTTTCTTCCTTCAGAGTGCGATTACACTTGTTTCTGACATATAATAATGACAAAAGAACAGGGCGTTTAGGCGGCGGCTGTGGCTCAAAGGAGTAGGGGGCTGGTCCCAGACGCTGGAGGTGGGGGGTTCAAACCTAGCCCCAGCCAAAAACTGCAAAAAAAAAAAAAGGAAAAAAAAGAACCTGGCCCATGGCCTTAATTAGATCAGAATTAATAGTTGAAAGCAAAACTTCCAACTGTCTGAGGGTGTGCTCTTTCTAGTCCCCCTTCCCTCTGAGTGGATATACCTCTGGGGGTGTTTAAACAGGGCCTGACTTTCTGGGTAAACTGTGAATTCTCACTTTATTTTCCTATCCCCATGAGACTCCCAGAAGCTCTGTTTGTTCAGCAGTCTTCTCATCTGCCACTCTCCCGATCAGTCTCACAGGCATCCAGCCCTCGCCTGGGAAATGGTGAAAGTTCGGGAAAATCAATACTACACGTTGCCTCTGAATCTCCATGCATTAGTGCACGCTCTGTTTTTCTCTCTCTTTGAAATCTTCCTCTCAATTCTTCCCTGAATTGGAGATCGCTGATGCTTTCAAATGCTTTTTCTCCCTTCCTTTCTTTATTTTGACCAGCTGTCTGGTCATTCTTAGCAGATGTCTTATTCGGCTAATTCTGGTCTGCTCTTACCAGAAGCCCTTGCTATTTTCTAGCCTAGATAGGTAAGAAAAAGTCATAGAAATTCTTGTATTATGCAGATGACACGCTAAAAAAGAGTATTTTAGAAAGTTCAATCTGCTAGTAATCTTTAGGTTCATTTGAAAAAGAATACCGCCAGCAAGGAGCAAGTTAATAAGAGATGGTCCTGGAAGGCATAACTAACAAACCTTACTAAGTATTCAGAATATACTAAATGCTCGCTGGTGCTTTTATTTCTACTTTCAACATCTCTATGTATTCCATAAAAAAAAAATTGAAATAAATTTAAAAGCTATCATTCTGGCCTTCAATTTTCAGTGTAGATTAGGATATATAGACTGGGAAATGGTTAAAAAACTAACATTATGGAAATATTGTGGTGAGTAAGAGACTATTTGGTGGATGTATACGAGAAATTACATGATTGTTGCGTTTCTCTTAATGTCAGCGTCATAGTAAATAATAAGCTAAAAGATCCCCTCTAAATAGAATGAACTTTTAAACAAGGATAGACAGAAAGATCACAGACAGAGAAGAACGGGCAGAGCTATGGATCTAGACCCTGACACAGAAGGAGACAGGAAGACACAGAAATGTTCCTGCGCGCGCGCACACACACACACACACACACACACACACACACACACACACCCTTCCTGGGGTGGGGAGGCACCGGAGAGAACACCAAAGGAATGGGAGCTGAAGGGTGAGTAGGAGTTAGAAATACGAAGGATGAGAAGAAAAGCTTTCAGTCTTTTTTTTTTTTTTTTTATTAAACCATAGCTGTGTACATTAGTATGATCGTGGGGCACCATACACTTGGTTCATAGATCGTTTGACACATTTTCATCACATTAGTTAACATAGCTTTTGTAGCATTTTCTTAGTTATTTTGCTAAGACTTTTACATTCCACATTTACTAAGATTCACATATACCTGAAAACCTTCTCCTGCTCCGGAGGCAGACGTGAGTTCTCTAAATTCTCCACTTTCACTTGAAACCTCAGAGGTCTCAATGGCGACCCATACGTGAGTGGTTTTCCTTGAAGTTGCACTAAGTTGTGAGATAAGATCCATTGCAGGAAAAAAAAAAAAAAAAGAAAAGAAAAAATAGGTCAGCTTGCAATACAAACCCTTGCCCTCGAGGCTCTGAGACAGCCATGCTTCATCGTGATCTGTTCTGCCTTTGACAGATAAAATTTAATGAAATTAATATTTTTACTGACTCACCAAGGCACTTGTTAAGGGCAGCTAGCTTTTCTATTTTCTTGTGCCTTCGGGGTACTAAAAGACTGCAGAGTTTGGTGCCACTCCTGCGTCTGGGGCTTGATTTTGTGCCCTTGGTGACAATGTCAGAACAGTCATGTGAAGATCGGGGAGGGGTCTCTTAGATCTCGGGGGGCTCCAGAGAGCATGCATTGAAATCCACTGAGGGAGAGAACTTAAACGGTGGGAAGAACCATCCTCTCTCCTGTCACTCTCTTCCTGGTCTTCTCCCACTTGGTCCTCCCTCTACTCCAGAGAGTTTCCTGGGGCTTCTCCGTGAGGAGAAGGCACAGATGCCACCGTGGCCACCCCACAGGCTAAAATATCTCTGGGGTGGGAAGGGTTTCTGGCTCTTTGCTGTTCTGGCTCTTTTTTGCTGTTCTTTCTCTGCACCAATGTAGGCAACCCCCACACGCTGTCAAAACAAATAAAACACAAGAATGACAAAGCTAAAAATTCTCCAGGGATTAATGAGGATACTCTTTCTTTTTTTGCAATGTTCCCAGTGCACAAAGAATTTAAGGAGTGTTCACAAAACCTCCACAAGTATTTTTTTAACTTTGTCTCCACAGCAAGCTTGACAAGCAGATGAACAGATACAACACACATAATTATTTCCAAGGTGTTCCGTGATCAAATAAATACTTTCTCCCCTCAAAAAAAAAATAATTATTATCATTTTACTTATGAGGAGACCAAGGCTCAGAGGTACGGAGGCCACGGCATAAAAGCCCAACCTTAGCCACACTCCGATTCTCCCCTCTGAACACCTGAGCTCTCAGAGCAGGGACAGGTCTCTCTGGCCCAGGCAGGAAAATCAGCATGAAGTCCCTGTGCAGTCACAGTGGGGGCAGCCAGGGAGTCTTTGAATGGGGTCTTCTTTGTAATTCCTAAGAGGTTTTTCTCCGCTACACCATGTGGTTGGCCACTGGACATTCCTGGGAGCTGAGTTTGGGCCGAAATGGTAGCCCAGCTGTGGTGAGTGTGGAAACCAAGGACAGAGAACCCGGGGCACGCCGGTGGGGCATGTCCACTCTCGCTGCTCCCCTCGCAGCCACTCTTTCTCCTTTCCTCCCAATTTCAGAGCCAGGCTAAGTCCCTGGCTGCTTGGCGGCCAGAGTTTCCAAAGGATGGCCACCAAATGAGCTCAGGACAAATGGCTCATGTGGCCTCCAAGTCACCACTCAGGTGTCTCAGCCGGATGGTACACCTGTTGTCTGTAATCACTAGCTCGGCGCTGGTGGGTGACTGGCAGGTGGTGGGTGGAGGCAGCGGGCAGGGCTTGTGGGGAGTTCCAGGCAGATCCGCTAGCTCTGCTCAGTGGCTCCCCCTTCAGGACCTTCAACCTTTTGACATGACAGGTGCAAAATTACTTCCAGGATTTGTTGAATGCATCCCTTTGCCTTCATACTTGAGATCTCTTGGTTAAGCTGGGAGTTTACACACATTTTCCAGATTTACAGTCTCAGTGAAGACTCTGAGAAGAGAAACATCCCTCAGAATCCTTAGAGAATTGGTCCTCACGACCCTCCAAGGTCCTCATCAAGGTCTCTACCCACAAATGCAGACTGAATTCCGAGGAGGTGAAGGACAATATTCCCGATCCTTCCAGTTATAAACTCTGTGCAGAGCAAGTTTTGTTACTCAACAGACCATAGAGGAAAAACAAAAAATGTAAATTCACAAAAATTAGCAAGTCTGATTTCTATGCTATAAGATCCTTTAAGAAAAACTTGAATATGAGGTGGGACGGGGGGTGAAGGGAGGCAGGCAAAGATCACCATGTGAGACCCCGACCTGTCATGACCTCTCTGGATCGGCGTCCTTGATGTAGAAATGAAGGGATGGCCAGACCTCCTGCTCGTCTCCGACCTCGGGGACATCTGTGATTTAGTTCATCTGCCATTTCGGGTCCTGTTTCTCATGCCTCAATGTCTTGTGAACTTTTCTGTCTGTTTGGAATCATAAGAAAGCAAATGGGCCAAAGAGGGGGTTCACCTGGTCTCCTGGCTCCTAGAGCAGCTGTATCTTCCAACTCATCAGGCAGGGCTGTGCTGTGGATGTCGGCTGGGCCAGATTACTAGGGGTGTGTATTATTCTTAGAATACTCTAGACAGCTTCAGATTTAATCCTTATGTCATGCAGGCTGTGAGAGTTTGTGGAGACCCTGTGAACAAAGTAGCAATTCTTTCTTGCTCACTTCCCTCTCTCCTTCCTAGCCCGCAGAGGGAGGCTGTGTGCCCCAGGGATACCCCGCTCCCCGTCCCCAAGCAGGATGTGCTTTTTCATCCTGGGTTCTGTGCTACAGTTGGATTTTGGCTGTCTGCAGCAACTTCCTACCCAGTTTGCTTTGTAACAAATTGAGAGAGATGGGTAGGGGAGATAATCTGATAATCTATTGAACAAATAGGGGCTTTTCCAACTAGTTTAAGCATATGTACTGAAAGTGGGGGAGGCAGGGCTGAGTGCTCCCCCCTCTGCCAAGGACATCCCAGGGTTTGGTCTGTCTCTGATAGAATCGGGGTCAACCCCAAGTCAGGGGGTTCAGCATCCTACAGGCAGTTGGTGAGTCAAGTTGGGCACACACTGGGTGGACAGGGGAAGAGGAAGTGGTGAATCACAGTTGGGTCATGTGCAGGTGTACAGGGAACCCCAGAGCAAGCAGGGGTCAGCAAGGGCAGCCCCTAGGGTGAGGCTCTCCCTGGGTGCTGCCACAGAGCAAGTGATCCTAAGCCTGGACAATAGGAGGACAGGCCATTGGCCAGCAAAATAGACAAGAAAACCATGGACAGCTTTTGTTTATGGTAACTTAAAGGCTGCCAGCTGCTTCAAAGGAAGCTGAATATCTCCTTCCCAGCCACTAGCTGCCAGAAACTCATTGATGTGAATGATGAATACAATTTTGTATATTTTATGAGAGGCCTATGGCCACAGAAATTGCTGTTGATGCCTCAGGTTCCCATGAAGCAGGCGTTTTGACCCATGCCATATCTGGTTACTACTGAGGAAGGGGCCTTCCTATTAGAAACCAAGGAGAGCTGGAGAAAGAAAGCACAAAAATGTTAGGGGTTTCACTGTGGTTGCCAATATGAGGATTGTCAATTTGGTTATTGTTTAAAAAAAAAACAAAAACAACCAACCAAATAACAACAAAATAAAACAAGAGAAGAATATTCCTGGACTTCCTGATAATACAGTGCCTTATTGTCTGGGGCCAGAAAGAGCTAGCAGAATCTGCCAAGTTTTCAACCTCTCTCAAGAAGATGATGTCTGCCATTATGTCATTAGAAAGCCCTTGAACAAAGAAGGGAGAAATCCTACAACTGAAGCACCCAAGATTCAGTGTCTTGTCACTCTACGTGTCCCAAACACAAAGGCCAAAGTATTGTTCTGAAGAGACAATATACTAAGAAAAATAAAGAAAAGTTATTAGGTATCTACCCAGAAGGAAAAAAGAAAATCCTTAACAAAATAGAGTATCTCAAAAATGGAAGAAAAAGTACCCAATGTACTCAGCCCTACTATGAAACTAATTTATAGCTTTCATATGAAAGCTACAACCCAATTATAACCTAAGAATAGGGGGAAGGGGTAAAGGGAGGGAAGGGAAGGGGGAGGATGGGTGGAGGGAGGGTGATTGGTGAGACGACACCTCCGGTGCATCTTACAAGGGAACATGTGAAACTTAGTAAATGTAGAATGTAAATGTCTTAACACAATAACTAAGAGAATGCCAGGAAGGCTATGTTAACCAGAGAGATGAAAATATGTCAAAGGGTCTATAAAACCAGTGTGTAGTGCCCCATGATCACATTAATGTACACAGCTATGATTTAATAAAAAATAAATAAATAATTTTACCATAAAGACATATACACTAGGATGTTTTTCACAGCTCAATTCGCAATCTCCAAGATGTAGAATCAAGCCAAGGACCCACCAGTCCAGGAACGCATTAAAAAAGTGTGGTCTATGCATACCATGGACTACTATTCAGTTATAAAAAAGATGGGGACTTTGCATCTTTTACATTTTCCTGAAGGGAGGTGAAGAACATTCTACTTAGTAAAGTGTCCCAGAAATTGAAAAGCAAGTATCCAATGTGCTCAGTACTAACATGAAACCAGCAGATGAACCAACAGGTGCTCACACAAGAGAAACACAGTTAAACTCTAGTGGGGGAAGGAGGAGAAGGGCGGGGGATGGGTGTGCTGTCAACTGCACGAACTGTGAAGGGTGTTTGTGTGTGGCACATCTCCTGAGTGAGGGGCACAACCACAACTTGGACTCTACCTAACAAATTCAAACAATATGACTTAATCATGTATGCCCTCATAGTAAGCTGGGGGAAAAAGAAAAAGTACAGGAGATTCATGAAATCTCCAAAGTAGGTTTTGTATGAGAAATAAACACCCTTGAATCCTAAAAGAAAGAAAGAAAGAAAAGGAAAGGAAAGAAAATGAAAAATAAAAAGAAGAAAGAGGGCAGAATATGCTAAACTTTTGGCCAAGAGAATGAAGGGAGCCAAAGAAAACACCAGGAAGAGATTCCCAAGAGCCTGCCCTGTCTGAACCCTTCCACTGAGTCCAGTCAGAAATCCAACTTTCTGACTCACAAAACAATCAGATCAGATTCTTTCCTCCCCCCCAAAAGGAAAATCAGGGAGAGTGTATGTTCCCAGGGCACCAGCTGTGAAGTCACATCCTGCCTTGGGTCAACTGCTTCAGCTCAGACACGTCCGTTCTTGATGGAGTGTCCGTTACTCTACTTTCAGGCCTACTTGGCACAAAACAAAACAAAATTCTTAAGAAAGAACATTACCTTGTAGGAGTAAGGTGGTGGGGAGGGACGTGGGCGTGGATGGCTGTTTGGATCCACTCCAGGCCCCGGCTCTCTCCTTTCTCCCTTCTCCTATTCTGGAGTTGCCCCAGCTGGTGGCCCGAGGCCAGGAAGCATCTCCGGGACTGTCTCTTGTTTTTATGCTCCTGTAACTCACCTTAGTTCTGCTGAGTCTCCATCTTGCTGGCTTGTTTGAAACCAATTCCCTGCAGGCAGAAGCAACTTCTCTGCACTCTCCTTGCACCTTCTGAAGAGGAAGAAGTGTTAAGCTGATTGGTGAGATGCAGGGATCCTGCTGGGACCCTGGGTGGTAGTCTCTCGAATCAAATGCTCTTCTCCAGAATGTTCTCACACTCAAGTCTCTTCCATTTCTCAACTTCACCTTCTTTTATTTGTTACGATAAATGAGCCAGTATTGATGCATTACTATTAGTTTGGGGCCAGTTTTAGTTAGATTTCCCTAATTTTTCCCCGCCTGTTCTCATCCAGAATCTCTGGGACCCTATGCCGTTTCAGCTGTCCTGGAGCCTCAGCCTCCCCTGGGTTGTCAGGTTGTGTGACTGTCCCTGTTCTTTCCGACCTTGAAGGTTTCCAGGCATTTTGTAGCCTGCCATTTATTGGAATTGTTCTGAGGTTGTTCTCATGATGAGACTGGGCTTATGGGTTTGGGAGGACGGTCACGGGGGCAGAGTGCCACCCTCATCACCTCCTGTCTGGCTGCCAGCAGGACTGATCACCACGGACGCCGACCTGATCACTGGCTGAGGGGGGTCATCAGATTTCTCCACTGTTAGGAGCCCTTCTTCCCCTGTACTTTACCAAGTGAATCAACATTAGCAGCTCACACTTAAAGAGCAAGAAGTTATGTTCCAGCTCACCGACGGTGGAGTATCTCCACAAAGTCTTTGGGGTTTTGCATGGGAGATTTTGCTCTTTCTACTTATTTATTTTTTTCAATGACTTATTTGTATCATTATAAGTTTCTAGGCATTTATTTTATACTTTGTGATATGATCTGGTATGTCATTCATTTCATTGCTCAAATGGTTCCTTCACTGGCCAGCATGGCAGTAGATGGCAGTCGCCCGGAGCCGGGAACAGATGGTGGGAAAGAGCCTCAAAGGGAAGGGGGTTTACAGAGATGGGGACGGATGGTGCTATGACCGAGGACCTTAGAGAGTGAGTGGTGGCAACTGTTTGAAAATAATGAATGAAGACCACATTTTATTCTGGGTCTGGATCTCAGACACAGACGCAGAATAAAATCAACTTGCTGGGCGGGGTAGACGGCTTCATTTCTCATTTGTCTGTTCTGTCACACGGATTTCAGCCCAGCCCAGACAGACCATCCTGGTTAACTCACACTCAGTCTGACATTCTGAATTGGTCAGTGTTGCCAGGTAGGAAGAAAACAGTTATCCTACTGGAGGCAGCGACAACGTCCCCTGCCCCCCCGTTATTCTCTTTCCCACACAGCTGCTGTTTTGACTACATGATTATTGCACTTAATATTCTTCAAGTTTCCGGGTAATTTCAGGAAGCAATTTCTATTAATAAAATGCAAATGTGTGTATCCTGGTGTCTCATTTACAAATAAATTTCCCATTGATGTTTACTTTGTTTTTAGATTCTTACAAAGTTAGAAAGATATGGCCTCTTAGGTATTCCTTATTAATTTTTCTACCCATTGGGTATTTTGTCAACCAGATTTAAACTTTGCGATTTTTTTTTTAAGTATTTTGAAGCAAACCTTCAATTAGCAAAGGATCAGAGTTTCCCCACCTCAGAATTCTTTTAGAGTAGAAAGAATGATGTGGGTTTTTATTTTATTTTATTTTTATGTGGTTTTTTTTATTAAATACCATGTGCTCCATTGTGCAATTTGACGAATCAACCAAGGTAACTATCTTCCCGGTAGGGAAGTTTTTAGAAACCCAGAATCCAATTCTCACATCCACTATTTTGCAGCCACCTTGTCAGAACAGCATCTCACTAGCTTGAAGCTTGGGGCTAGCACGCTAACCAGGTCTGTCACATTTAGTTTGAAAATAACAGACCACATGTCCCAGCCTGAGTGCCCCATCCTGCTTTTACAAAGCACCAATCTGCAGGTTCCCAGGAGGGAAGGGGCAGTGGCTGCTTTGAATCTTTGTGACTCAGGATTACAAGGTATACTAACTATTAATGATGGATACAATTATTTGATTGTTTACATGAAAGGCATCATTAAGCATTTAGCCACATTTAACCTGCAGCGGGATCTTCTAAGGTAGGTGTTACAATTATCTCTACTTTAGAAATGGAGAGGTTGAGATACACACAGGTTAACGGGCCCCCTCCCACCCAACCCAAGTGGCACAGCCAGGGCTTAAATAAGACCACTCAACATTGTGCTACATGAAACAAACCAGTCGCAAAAGAACAAATACTGCATGATTCCACATAGGTGCAATATCTGAAATAGTCAAACGTGGAGAGGCAGAGAGCGAAGGGGTGGTAGCTGGGGCCTGGGAGGAGGAGGAAAAGGGAGTTGCTGCTCATGGGATGTGAAGTTTCAGTTCTTCCTGATAAACACGATCCAGAGATCTGCTGTGCAACATTGTACCTATAAATAGCAAAATTGTGCAGTTAAAGATTCCATTAAGATGGTAGATCTCATGTTAAATATTTTTACCACCATAATTTTTTTTTTAAAGGAAAAAGAAAAAGGATAGAGACCTAACTCTCTCAATCTTATCAATTATATCCTTTTAAAGAGTTTCGTTGTAACAAAATAAGATGACAACAAGAAAAGACTGTCTGACTTTGGAAATGAAGAAGTTATAACTGGGACCCGGCCCCCAGGCCTAAAAGCTGTGTGCTTTCTCGTCAGTGTTCAAGGTGATCAAAAACAACTGAGTGTCTACGAGAGATGCTGAGGGAACTAAGGACACCTGGCCCCTGCCTGGCCCTCTCCCCTGCTGTCTGCCAGGCACAGGGTTGTGTGGGGGAGGGAAGGTGGCTTCCTGAGGCCTGCAGCCTGGCCTCTGGCTCAGAAAGGGGCAAGCCTGTGTCTCCTGGCAGTGAGCCCCCAGCTCCAGCCAGCTGATTAGTTCACAGACTTCTCTACCCACACTGTCCCACAGGAACGAGTTCACTGTACTCAAAATGTTCCTTCCAACATCAGGAGCTCTTGGTCCTGCTCTGATCAATAGCATCGCTCTGGCCCTGTCTGAAGCAATTAGTGAAGGGAAGTGTCTGGCTGAGAGCACAGTCTGCACATGGGGCCCAGCGTCTCCCTGAGGGCGTCCCGCAGCTTAGAGCTGGAGGCTACTGGGATCCCAAGGAGAGGGGCTGCTCATCCTGAGATAATGGTTACAAACACCCCAAACACACAGGAATCTCAGTGTGAAAGAGTCCTCTGCAGAAGCCACTTTCCAGACCCCTACATATGCTTTATTTATTCCTTCCCTTTGAGCATAAAACCTTTCTCTGGCACCATGGAAGAAAGCCCTCTCCCTTCCTATTCAGGAAAGGAAGGACCCAGGATGCCAAGAGCTGCGGGTGCCAAGCTTGCAAGCAGGTGCAATGGCTGGAGGGGACCAGTGGCCTGTGTCTCTTGCCACTTCCAATCTATCAGGAATGCCTCCACCTAAGGCAACTTTCTGCTCTTTGATGCTGCTCTGTGAAAAAAACCTTGAATAATAAAGGCTAAGAAATGCAGTCCAAGCTCAGTAGAGAAGTTTATTTTGTCTGTGTCCTTTCACAAGATGTTTACACCATCCTGTGAAGCAGGTGCCACTACGGTTTCCATTTTAATCTGAAAAAACTAAGACTCAGAAAGGTAAAAGTCTTGCTTAAGGTTATACTTCACAGCAGACTGGAGGATGAATTGGGGCCGTCAGGCCGTCTGTTTCAGTCACAGCTCTGTACAAGCCTCATGGCATACATCTCTGTGCACTGGCAAGGAGGGGTCCTGTGGTCTAGACCAGTGGTTCTCAACCTTCCTAATGCCGCGACCCTTTAATATAGTTCCTCATGTTCTGGTGATCCCCAACCATAAAATTATTTTCATTGCTACTTCTTAACTGTAATTTTGCTACTGTTATGAATCGTAATGTAAATATCTGATATGCAGGATGTATTTTCATTGTTACAAAGGGGTCATGACCCACAGGTTGAGAACCACTGGTCTATACTGTTAAAAAAAATTGCATTTATTTCTATATCTATATTTGATTCAGCACCTTTATTCAATTATGTATCCACATCTGTAAATTTCTATGGAAGCTATGGAAGGGTAAACAACAAATTTTAACAGCAATAGCATGAGTAATGCTGAAAAATGAAACTTTCAGTGTCAAGATGAGGCCAGATCATTATTGGCTTAAGAAACTGAAAAACCCAAGGATAAAATGGACTTTAAACACACTTTGATCAAACAATCAGGCATCAGGCCGGGGACATGGGGGTATGAGACTGCATCTTTTTCTTTAATTGTGACATCTAGGTCCTCCACCCCCTCCCATGCTCACCTAATGCCCAGCTAAAATAAGGGCATGACTCAGCCTTGCTGCTGTGTGCCTGGCACCGAGTCCTGGGCCCGGCCCGTCCCCCACAGTGAGGTCTGTCCTTATTTCATGTGTATTTGCCCCTTAGTGTCAGCCAGAGGGGCTTTCCTGGGTAGGGATGTGAAGATGTCAGCCAGGACCTGACACAGAACTGTAGGGGCAAGAGAAGGGAGAGGAAGGGAGGAAACAGGTATTCTGCAGCCACCTGTGACGCCTGTGCCCTCAGCCAGTGTGCGATAGAGCATGGGGTTAAAAGAGGCCCTAGGGATAGAGCCATCTGGGAAAAAGTCAAGCATCACTGCCGACCATGAGTACTGATAACAATACTCACTGAACACAGTGCCCCATCCCAGCCTTAAGTCATATATTAGCAGTGATAAGATTAAGGAAAGACAGAAGTGCAGTAAATTGGATAAGGAGTTCCATCATGCAGTTAAATAAAAACTACTTTTTTTTTTTTTGCCAGGGCTGGGTTTGAACCCACCACCTCTGGTATATGGGGCCAGAGCCCTACTTCTTTGAGCCACAGGCACTGCCCAAACAACTTGTTTTTTAACCTTGACTCTCTCTTTGAAACTTTCAGCTGTGCTATATTTTCTCATGTCTGAGATTTCAATAAAAGCCAGAGAGGAACATTGGTGAGGGCTGCACCCTTGTTTCTCCTTATGGAGAGCTGGCTGGTGTTAGCCTCCATGGGTCCCTCGGTTCAATGCAAATTGACAGAATAGGTGTTGTCCATTTTATGTCAAGTCACACCAACAACTGTGCACTTAATTTAAAAGAATCTCTCTGTGCTCAGAGTGGTCTCAGAGGCTTCAGACATGGAGAAGAAGGCCTCATTGCTGCCCATGGGGACCTTCTGAAGACCAGAGCTGCATCAACAGACTGATTCTCCATTTAGGGAGTATAGCTGGTGATGCCTTTGTAAATGTACTCTGCCCAGACTTTCATCCTGAACCTATTTAAGATAAACTTACCTAAACCTATTTCTTCTGTAATCAGGACACTGAGTAATTAGTGGCAGGAAAAACATTAGGATTCACATGGGACCTGGGTTCAATTTGACAACAGTCTGGGGAACGGCAACCCCACATGAGGAGCTGGTTTGGACCACATCAGTCCATGAACTGATTCTCCTCAAAGTGGGGCCTGGGGTCAGGGGTCAGGATTCCTGCCATGATGAGTGTGCTGCCCATCCTGGGAACATCCCTCCAGTTTGGTACCCTTGCATACACCAGCTAGAGTGTTCTTGGGATCTTGATCTCCCTGGTAAAACTATGACGAAATGATTTTACCATTTAATCACCACCTAAGCATATTAGCCCCTTGCCTGGCTTCCTCCATGCTAACTCCCTCTCCTCCTGCTACCTCTCATTTGTGAGAAAGGAGGAGCTGAGTTGGAACCACCAGGGTGGGTGCTGTGGAGTCAGAAGGAATCGCCCAAATGGTCAGTACCCACCAGAAGGAAGAGCCTTGTTGTCCACACAGCAGGGGGCTGTGATCAAAGGAAGTGAGGAAATGAGTGACCAGATCATGTAAGAGCGCTGAGCTTAGATTCATGAGAGATGGGCTTAAAATTTACTGTCCAGTAAAGAAACTGGCTTGGGGTTTTGGGGGGGTGTTAGGTGTGTGTGTGGGGGGGGAGGGGGGCTGTAGGATCTGTCTGCTGAGCCAGGCAGAGAAAAGTATATTTAAAATTTTTTTTAACAGTTCTAATCTTTTAGACACAATCAGAAGAGCTTTTATAGAAATCTCTGTGTGATTAAGACAGGACTCACATTTTGAAAGTGTTTTATTTGCACAGAATTCAGATTTGTTCATGTCAAGAGAAACTCAAGCAAATGACCACAGGCTCTTCCTGAACTGTGAGACCAAAGCCGGAGAGTCTTCCCGGGTGGCCCCTTCTCAGGTCCCAGCCTGGGATCCCTGCTCACAGAGACTTCAGAAAGGAAAGCTTTCCCTTGAAAGATAAAAGAACAGCGCCTCTTCCTCCAGGGTCATCAAGTCCAGGCTCCTCACAGCAGGGAGTTTCAAAGGACCTTATTCATCCCCTTTTGTAAAGAGTAGCCTTTCAGCTTCTATTGTCATTTACACCGATTTATTTCAGTTTATTTAAAAAAAAAATCATCTTATCTTATAAAACACATTTCAGCCAAGTGCACAAGAGCACTTTGAAGCTTGATTTGCATAACAAACTGCCCAGAACTATCAGGATGCATAAAGAGACCCTTCAGCAGGTGGCTGAATAAGCAAAACTATCAGGATGGTTACTATGACCACTATCATAGTCACTGCTGTGAATGCAGCTTCAAAAACAACTTTGCTCATTAGTAGAAGGTGGAGGCCAAGGCTGGACAGAGGGTCTAAGGCAGCAAGACGGCAGAGAGGGGCAGGGGTCAGGCTTGATCCAGGCACACCTGGGTTTGAACCCTGGCTCTCGCGTTTAACAGGCACATCTCCATGCAGAACTTCAGCTTTCTCCTTTGCAAAAAGAAGGAAAAGAGTACTACCCTGTGGGGTGTCCACAGAAAGGAAGCCATACTCGTAATTTTAAGAGGTTTATTCTGAGCCAAATTTGAGGACCATGACCTGAAGCCACACCCAAGAGGCCTTGTACAAGTGGGTTTGTTGTGGTGGGGTCACCATTTAGTTTTATACATTTTAGGGAGACAGGATTTATAGGTAAAGTCAGAAATCAATACATAGAAGGCATACATTGGCCTGAAAAGGTGGGAAATCTCAAAACTGGGGTGGGGATGCCGCTTACAAGTTATAGGTGAATTTAAATATTCTTTTGTTGACAATTGACTGAAAGAGTTAAACTTTGTCTAAAAGACCCATAGTCAATGGAAAGGAACACTTGCATTAAGATAAAGGCCTTTGGCTCAGCACCTGTGGCTCAGGTGGCTAAGGCGCCAGCCACATACACCTGAGCTGGCGGGTTCAAATCCAGCCTGGACTCACCAAACAACAATGATGGCTGCAACCAAAAAAATAGTCGGGTGTTGTAATAGCCAGACTGTAATCCCAGCTACTTGGGAGGTGGAGGCAGGAGACTCGCTTGAGCCCAGGAGTTGGAGGTTGCTGTGAGCGGTGATGCCACAGCACTCTACCCAGGGTGACAGTTTGAGGCTCCATCCCCTCCCAAAGAAAGATAAAGGCCTTTTAGTCAGAGACAAACCACCAGCCCTACACCCAGGTTCAAGTGGTTTTGTTACCAGGTCTGACAATTAAGTTGGCAAACTTGCCACCATGTCCTTACATTGGCAGCATTGTACAAACAAGTCCCTAAGGTCTGATAACCGTGGTATGTCAGTGTCTCACAGGTGTGCTCCCGTCAACGTTGTGGCATTGTCGTGCTGAGTGGCGTTCATTATTGTTGTTGCATGTTTTTGTGTGTCATCATGAGAATGTCAGAGCTTGAATTTGAGCCACAAACAAACCTACATAAAGTTCTTCTGGACTTGGCAAGAATGGAAGCGAAATCAGGGACACCCTAGTCCAAGTTTATGGGGATAATGCCCATAATGAACTACAGCAGTGTACAAACGGGCTGAACGTTTTTCTGAGGGAAGAGAAGGTGTCACTGATGAAGAGAGGTCAGGCCAGTGAGTAACAAGCAGAACTGATGAAAAAATTGTGAAAATGTGTCCAAGCATGCCTCAGAATTGTTGGCTGACTGTGAGAAGCATAGCAGACCAAGTAAACATTGATCAAGAAACATGAAGATTTTATCTGAAAGTCTTGAGCAAGACTTCATGGCTCTTGCATCATGGCAATGCACCAGCTTTGCACAGCACTGGGGTTTTTAGCCAGTAAACAAATAACCGTATTGGAATAATCTCCCTACTCACCTGAGCTGGCCCCCCAGTGACTCTTTTTCTTTACCCAAAGATAAAGGAAATATTGAAAGGAAGACATTTTGATGCCATTCAGGACATTGAAGGTAATACAATGATGGCTTTGATGGCCATTCCAGAAAAAGAGTTCCAAAGTTGCTTTGCAGAACAGACTAGGTGCTGGCATTCATGGGTAGCTTCCTATGGGGAGTACTTAAAAGGAACCGATAGTGATATTCAGCAATGAGGTATGCAGCACTTTTCCTAGGATGAGGTGGAGAAATTAGTGTTCAGACCATGTATGTACACCCAGGACCTGTGGGTATGTTTTGCAAAGTCTCATGCCTGTTAATGAGTTGCAAAGGACATCTCCAAGAAGGGAGGGGCATGATGAGGTGTGTCTGACCATCTGACCTCCTTTCTCATGGCTAGCAACTCAGTTTTAGGGTTTCGCCTTGGCCAAGAGGGGGGTCCATTCAGTCAGCCACTTGGGGGGGACCTTAAGATTTTATTTTAGTTCGCGGGGGTCATTTTAAAGACCAGAGTTAAGTTGTGCAAAGCTCTTAATAGGTTGCCTGTAATACAGAGGTTGATTCCAATGGAAAGGATGCTATTCTGATGAAACTAGTCCACAGAGAGGGGCAGCCTCAAATCCTCTCTCTTGCCTGAGCTAGAGCTCCCAGCCTGGTCACCATGTTGATGGACAGTCCCTATCTGCGGGAGGTTTCCAAGGCAACTTTCCATCAGCCACTTTGAAACCAAGCCCTGCACCATGTGGCTGATACCCTGCCTCATCCCGGGAGCAGCTGGAAGCTCGGTCTCTGGGAATACAGCCACCTTCTTGGTGTTCACCCAGAAAACTAGTGAACATCCCTTTGGGGGCTAAAGCCCATGTCAAATAAGAGCTAGTAAACTGGGAGAGAGTTCAGGGATGAGTCTCAAAAACTGCTCGGAAAAGGAGAGCATTGGATTACTCAGCTCTGAGCAGAGGAAGCTGGATAGGGGGTGAAAAGAAGTGAGAAAAGGTGTGCTTAAACGTGCAAGGGATTGGGGGGCAGTTACTACATTTACACCTGCCATGTCACCACCTTGGGAGCCTCTTCTTTTCATACTTCTCCTTTCAATACTTCAATCCCTCCCTGGAGAAAAATTTCTTTGGGGTGTATAATTTCTCTGTATTGAGAACATTAGTCATGAACAATCATTAGTAATAGCAAACCCTACAGACTCTATAAAAAAAAACTGTTAGAACTTAATAAAGGAATTCAGTAAAGTTGCAGGATACAAAATCAACATATGGTCTATCAGGCTCGATCATTAACTATTGTCATTGTTGCCAGGACCCAGGAGTTCCCAGGGCTAAAGTCCAGAGAAGCTTGCAGTGATGATCAGTGTTTGGTAGGCCCCTTGCAAGTGCCCTTCCTGGGAAGATTGCCAGAGTCACTGTGGCAGCCACGGGGCAGGTGGTGGTCGGAGAAGATAGCAGATTGTCCAGCCAGCAATGTCCTGCTTTCCCTGTCCTTGCAATGGTATGGGTGACATGGAGAGGATGCCACTGTCTCAGGGGCTTATAAAGCATGACGCTCTAATCCCCACTGTGAGCCTGGGAAGTGGTGCTAGTATGTTTGTTCTTTATCACAGATGAGGAAAGTAAGGCTCAGACAGATGAAATCACTTGTCCACGGTCACCAAGCAAGTAAGTGTTGAGCCTAGAAGCCCTCTCCCCTCCTGCCCATCTCCCAGGCCTAGCACGGCTTCCTGTCTCTTAGCATCAGCCTCTCCCCACATGTCTGGGGGGCCCCTTGCCCCTCACTGTTTAATCACACACCATCAAGCTTCACAGGCCTCTCATTTTTCCTTCCTGGACTTGAAGTTCCTTGAGGACAGTGAGAAGATCATAAACGTCTCTGGCTTTCCTGACTCTCCCAGTGGCGTGAATACTCCGGTGAAGTAGGCTCAGGAGGCAGCAGCCTCCCCTTCCACACTGGCCCTCTGGGGCTTCCCGAGCCTCAGAGAACCTGTGGCCCTGCTGGCTGCCCTCCACTTGCTCAGGATGAGTCCCAAAGGGCCCTGGAGAGGAAGGGAAGGGGAGGAAATCAGAGAGTTGGAAAAGAATTGGAAATATTGTCTCTACCAGGAGCTAGAGAGGGAAGCGGCTCTCAGAGCTCAGGCTGAGACTCCACCACAGGAGGCTGGGGCTGGAGAAGCCACACAGACCTCACTGTCCTTGTAATCTGATCAGCACTGTGCCTGAGAAGACACAGACGCGAGGGAGCACCAGGAGGACAGGCACCTACGGAGGGCTGGCCCGGCCATGTGGCACAGTGGGCAGCCTGAGGGTGCCCCGGCCTAGCTGGAGTTTGGGGGTCAGGGGCCAAGGGTGAGGTGCATGCCAGTGGCAAAGGCAGAACCTCCCCTGAGAAAGCAGGTGACTCAGCCTCCCGGGGGAAAGTAGCAGAAACCAAACCACAAGCCACTTAAATGAAACTGTGGGAATTCATTGACTCAAATACCTGCAAAGTCTGCGCTTAGCTAACCAGGTTCTGAGACGACATCACCAGGTGCTCTGAGGCCACTCCTGGCTAGGCTCAGTCATGATAACATCTGCAGCTTGCGAAGCCCACACCCCCTGCCCGACCCTGACCTCGGAGGTAGAAGGCACTAGTGCTTGGTTACTCACACCTGCACCCCCTCCCGGCTCCGGGATCCCTGTCCTCGGAGCACCCGGCGAATCTCCCCTGCTTTTGCAGCTTGGTGTGTGATGCAGTGGCCTACCACCGCCCTCTGCAGCTTGTTCAACAGAGCCGGGCCCCTCTGTTGCTAGATGGAGGACAGTGGCTCTGTCATTCAATCTGGGCAAAACCATATGCCACCTGCCTGTGCATTTTTCTTCAGCTGAACTGATTCAGAGTTGAAGTGGTCTTTTTGCTCACTCACTGATGAAGACCCCAGCGCTCGGAGAGATGGCGTGTCTGCCGAGACCCGGGAGCTGTGTGAAGTAGGATTACAGTTTAGGCCTGGAATTTTGTCTCCAAACTCTGCAAATTTGACCTAATCTGATATAAAGAAAAAGGGAGAGAGAGAGAGAAGTTACCCATTTGAAATGATGAATAAAAGTATTTTTATTTATTTATTTATTTATTTATTATTATTAAATCATAGCTGTGTACATTAATGCGATCATGGGGCACCATACACTGGTTTTATAGACCGTTTGACATATTTTCATCACACTGGTTAACATAGCCTTTCTGGCATTTTCTTAGTTATTGCGTTAAGACATTTCTATTCTACATTTACTAAGCTTCACATGTACCCTTGTAAGATGCACTGCAGGTGTAATCCCACCAATCACCCTCCCTCTGTCCATCCTCCCCCCTCCCTCCCGTCCCTTTCCACCTTCCCCATATTCTTAGGTTATAACGGGGTTATAGCTTTCATATGAAAGCTATACATTAGTTTCATAGTAGGGCTGAGTACATTGGATACTTTTTCTTCCATTCTCGAGATACTTTACTAAGAAGAATATGTTCCAGCTCCATAAAAGAATTTTTAGAGTTAGATTTCAAATTTAAAGTTCCAAGGAGGTGCTTTTCAAATAGCCATCAGGAAGTTGTTATAAAAAAGGGAAAAAATTGCCATTGATACGTAGCGTAAAAAGGGGGAGGGATGAATCTGGAGGTGGCAGGGTAGGGAAGGATCTGGGGGGAGGGGCATGCACCTGTACCCCTTCCTTGAAAGGAAAGCAGTGAGTTGAGAAGAGGTGAGGGTAGTGGGGTTGGTGGGAGGTGGTGGGGGGGAGAAAATGTGCTGAGGAAGAAGCCTCTAAGAGTGTCCTCAAGAGAGGGAATTTCATCACCTGAAGCCTGGCTCACCCTGGCCGGTAGCTAGAGCTCCTGCAAGCTCAGAGGGCCCAGAGCCACCTGAGAGATGGGGTCTGGGCCAGCCCTTCCCTGCGTAGGGTTACACCGAGGCAGGAGCTCTACCCAGCAGGCTGGGAGGTGGTCAGCGGGCATCGTTACATCTGAAGGTAACTTCAGAGTAGGATTATCTTCCAAACTTTACAAAACTTTAGGACCTTAATCTTAAGATTTATACTAAAATAAAACTTACACAAACCCATAATCCATCACTGGAGGACGGTGGAAAAAGCAATATGGCGTTGAAGTTGGTGCTAGAGATTGTGGGGTTTCCACTAACATCTCTCTTATTTTTATGATTTTTTAAAAAACTGTCATGACAAGAAAAACCTTTATTTTGTAAAACCTCATTCTTAAGCAGGATTTAAAACCCTGATCCAGTTTAATTTTGTCCTAAACCTCCCTGCCAGCCCAAGATCATTCGGGTAGAAATAGATCCAATTCTATTAAAGCTGCTTTACTTCTCAATTCTTAATAGGATGCAAATGTATGTAATTAATTTAGCTATTTGCATAATAAATGTTCCTGTAAACTATCTTTGCTGCAAGATCCCAAGTGTTTTGTTATTAATTATGTTTTTCAAAATTGGAGAGGAAAAACAAATGTGGGTAAATCTGAAAAGAAAAGGTGTCTATTCTTGTTTGTTTATCTAAATTCCACTTGGGATTAGTTGTCCTTGGCAATGAATTAAAAATTCACAGAGCACCGTCCCTGCAGGAGTGGGTCTGAGAAGCCTGGCTCCTGAGCTCAGAAAAAGCGTCTTGGTTGAGATGGATGTTGCAGACATTGTCAGTCTCCCTGCCCCCACCTAGTCCTCCCTGGAGACCCTGAGGCTCTGTCTGGCTCCAGCCTGTGCCTCCTCCACCCCCAACCAGTGCCACCTTCAACTCTGTTACCTGTCCTCAGAGTCAGCCTAGCCGGCAGTAGAAAGGAGTTCTCTTTGCATTAAAATATTTCTCCCACCACAAAAGCAGTATTTAATCATACAAAATGTGTGATACACAAATCAGCAAAAGGATGAAAATGCCAATCAACTGTAATCCCACCATACAGAGGAAATGATTTATAACACTTTAAAATCATCAGCATTTCTTTAGCTTTCCCTGCGATGGTCAGATTGGTTTTGAGAAATCTCCGTGTTAAATTAACTGAAGATCTTCCTTTTTCCAAAACTCATTTGACTACAGAATATTCCTTTCTTTGCAATTTTTAATAAAATTTTTACTCCCTGAGACATGCTTTGAGAAATTTTAGTGGAGGCCCTGCTGGTTACTGGCAGCTGCCCCCAGGGGAGCTCCTGGCAGGTGCATGGCCTGACTGACCTCTGGGGGAAGAAACATGACCTTGCACCCTGGGGCTGCCAGGCCCCTGCCCCCAGGTGTGAGCTGCGGGCCTCATCACATCCCTGCCCTGTCGGGGCTGCCTCCTGATTATGGCCTCTTTATTTTGCAGCTGCCTCTTGTCTTCATGACATTAATGTCCTTGCCAGCATCTGAGCAGTTTTATTAGGTAAGAGTTATTGCCCTTTGAATGTGATATGCAACGGATGTGAGATGCAGGCAGACTGTTGAATCTTGTTTAAATGATCTAACAAATGTGACATACGCACCTGAAAGATACACCTTGGAGCTCTGGTTAACTCATTTATCAACTCCCCCAGTGGCTGCTGATAGGATAACCCTGAGATGGTCTGCTGTCTGTGCCAGAGGACAAGGATCAGGTGTTTACAGTACAGGGCCAGATTTGCTTAGGAGAAGTTCCTGTGTGGAACCCTGGTGCATGATTAAAGAAAGATTGGGAGGGCGGTGCCTGTGGCTCAAAGGAGTAGAGCACCCGCCCCATATGCCTGGAGGTGATGGGTTCAAACCCAGCCCGGGCCAAAAACTGCAAAAAAAAAAAAAAAAGAAAGAAAGAAAGATAAGGAGTCCCTCCTTCCAAAACTTCCCCATGGATGCTCTTGTGGCCAGGAGATGCACTCATACCCAGCACTCTTGTTTTAACTACCTTACTCTCCTCCACATGAGGTCTCTAATAAAAATATGTGCATAGGTTAAACTGGCAAAGGAAAGTAATGTAACATTTTATTATCAAGTGGGGCTTTGGTTCCAAATCTCAAAAGAAAATTCCATTAAACTGGGTTGGACTAAATGGAAAATTCTAATCAGAATTTATAAGAATATGCACAGGGCAGCTCATAGCTTAGACCCCAATGCTGGGGGTTCACAACAGACGTCAGAATGTAGCTCTACCAGCAAGCCGGAGCGTCCCCACCGCAGCAGGAGGAAATGGAGTCACAGCACAAGGGACCACGCTTGTCTGCAGTGCCCCCAGCCGGTAGCCAAGGCTGATGGTTGTATCAGAAGAAGAGAGAACGTCCAGCAAGAAAAACGGGCCCTGCATTCAAGTGGTTAGATAAGAGAGGAAAGAGGCCCTCTTCATGTGATTTCTGAAAACTAACCATGGACCGTATGTCTAAGGACTGACCCAGAGCTTGAAATGTCTTCTTGGTTCTTCTGATCGTCCAGTTGCTATTGCTGCCTAACACACCACTGCAACGTGCTGATATAAAATAGCAACTACTTTATTATGGTTTGGGATCTGTAAGCCAGGGATCCGAGAGCAGCCTTGTAGGGTGGCTAATATCTTCCCCACGGTGTCTGCACCCCCAGCTGGAAGACAGGAAGGCCAGAGCAACATGGCAGCTGGGGGCTGACGTCCTCTGCAGGCTCCCTCCCTCACACGGCAGTTGATCCTGGTGTTGGCTGGGACCCTGGTGGGGCTGTGGCTGGAATATCAGATGCAGCTCCCACATATGACTGTGTGGCTTCTTCACACCATGGTGGCTGAGTTCCAAGAGAGAATATCCCAAGAGAACCACGTTTTATGTGCCAGCCTTTGGGATTCAAATCATATCCTTTTCCCTGCATTTTTGCTAGTGCAGAAAGTCACAAAGACCCCCGTCAGACTCAAGGGAGGGCACAAAGACACCATCTTCCTGCAGCTGAAGTGTTAAGATCATGCTGTAAAAAGAGCCTGTGGGGTTGGGAGATACTATTATCTGCCAGGTTGACTCCTCCTCAGGGAGTGGTAAGGTGTAGAGGGGAAGCAGTGGGGCAAGGGGGACAGAAATGAGCCTTGAATTTCTCCTGGATTCCAACTGATACGGGGACACACACTGTTAGGATGCCACCTCTGGATTGGGACACTAAGCCTCAAACATGGGAATTCTGGAGCTATTAATGGCTACTGGCCTCAATCTTGGACGAGTCACTTGAGCGGTCTATTTCTTATGCTAGAAAGCAGACAGGAGGGCTGAAGATCAAGACAGGCTAATTGTTCATTGATGAGAGTTTTTGGGACCCACTTAACATACAGGGCAAGTGCTGAGGAGACTGGAGATGGGCAGTGAGGAAGGAACTTGGAGGAGAAGACCAGGGAAGGGCCTGATCACACGTTGTTCACCTCACAATTTGACCGTGATGATCCTTCCCAAGAGCGAGCGACAGCTTGGGCAGGAGTTCCAATTCCTTTCATATGTAATAATTTAGCAGCATCCAGCCTTGGAGAGCTTCTTTCTGCAGGATCAAACTCAGAGGCAAGATGCCGGGGAGGAGCATGTTCTCCAAGCCGGGGCCTTTCAGGCTGGGGTGGAGCCTTTGGGGTGGAAGTGTGGATGGAGAGGATGGCTGTTTCCACCTTTTCACCACCAGGGGAACTAGGTGAACACCAAGGCCAAAAATAATTATGGGATGTCATACATTATGCACAAAAATATCCTTTAAGTTTGTTTAGTTGTCAGAGACGAACAGACACTTTTTCCTTAAAAAAGAAGAAAAAGAAGAATTTATTTGGCATAACATAGAACATCTTCCAAAGAGAAAATAGAACCCTTATGTTTCTGGGGACATGAGTCTCAGGAACCTGTGACAGTCACATCGGTATCATGGTGACAAGGATTGATGAACGCTGACCTTCTGCGGGCTTTGGGTCACTGAGTCCCAGATTCAACTTTCATAGACTATCTGGGTCCCACTGCTGTAGCTTGGCTAGGGTGCGGTTCTTGGCTAAAAGTTCCAGATCGCTTCTGGGATCGAGGGTGGGAGGCTGGCTGATTCTGATGGGCAGCCGAGGTTGAGAAGCTCTAATCGAGGCCCCTGGTGCTTCAGGGATGGCCCGTGCACCAGCAGCATGGGTACCCTCTTGGGGCTTGTTGGAAATGCAGACTCTTAGGCTCCATAGTACGAATACTGGGTTGGAACCTCTACATCACTTTTAAGAAGCCCTGAACTATACCTACTATTTTGAGAGCTATTAAAAATCAGCAGCAGCAGCACCGGACTAGACTGATTTTTATCAGTCTGGATAGCACTGCCGTCAGGGAACTTGAAATTCAAAACCCGCTCGGGATCCCTGCAGTCCTGCCAGGTCAGAGCTTCTGGTGGTGGGTCAGAGCCAGGGTGCTTTGCAGAAAACTCTGCAGGTGGTTACTGATGGGGAAGTCAGGACTCAGGGAGGCATGTGACTAACCCCACCTCCACCCCCAAGGGACCTAGCTGTGTGTGAGGCAGCCAGGGGTGTTTAAGTTTTCCTGCTTTGTATCCTTTTCCAGCTGCATCTCTGAGTCTCCTAAGATTGGAGGAAGAAACTGCATGAGCAGGACCATGCCCAGGAGGAGAGGGAAGAGACAGTGTCAGTTCAGCCGCAGGGTTTGGGCAGTTAGCCTGGTGTGTTCTCTGCTGAGCTTGTTCCATGAAAATCCCTGAAGAGTGTAGATAAACCTCTGACTGAGAGGAAACTGAGGACCAGAGTGACTCAGACAAGAACACCTGGATGAGTTAGGAGAGTTTATTACAGGTGACTTCCTAGGGCCCTTGCTCCTGGGCAGCACAGGAATTTCTTCCACAGGAGCTTCCTGCCTGGAAAATCCTCATATGCCCACAGGGTAGTGTTGCCTTAAATCCTTTCCCAGCAAGAGATACAAAGTTTGTATATAGTGTGTATGGGGGATTGGGTCTTCAATCCCTTCCCAGTGAGTGATACAAAGTTTGCACATTGTAGCGGGGCCTTAAATTCTTTCCCAGCAAGTGATACAAAGTTAGTACATCCTGTTAGGGCTTGTTCACAGTGAAACTTACCAGGCCCAGCATGATCATCTCACCCTGTCCAGCCCCCAGGTTATGTTAATGGTATTACAGTTTCCCACTGGGTGGGATTTTAGTATTACAATTAGTTAAGAGCATGAAAGGGTAACTAAAGCAGCTCTAAACATGCAGGGCCAGTTTGAGCTGGCAATTTCAGGGCAAGAAAGTGCCCAGGCACCCAAGAAAGTGCTGATGCTTCCCCCGCCCAGTGGTTATCCTGGTACCTGGTCAGTCTACTCTGTGACAGCTTTGCCAGCACAAGCACTCCGGGCAAGCACAGGGTTTCTGTTTGTGATGGGAAACCTGCATTTCCCCTCAGAACTGGATGCTCCTGGGTTTTGCTTGTTGAGCTGGATTAATGTTTTAATGGATTTTGTGTTTTAATGGCTGTTCTTTCTAATTCCGCAGGATCTAAAGTAGTGGAGCTGAAGATGCAAATATTTCCATTTAGACAGTGATGCAAGACCCTCTGGGTCCATAGCAAGAGCTACGGAAATAGTCATTCCAGTGAATCACCACATTTCAGGATGCCAACCTTGCGTGTACAGTGTATGGTCTGGTTGTAGAATCAGGAATCTTTTCTTTGTTATGTATGAAGCTGCACATGAAAGATGAAGTGCTGTGTTAGGTGGGGGAACAGCTGGGATACAGTCTCACTAGTTAGTTTTGAACAAACTTAAAGAAATGAGATTTAGATTCTGTAAGGGAAGATAGCAAAAGAGGAAGGAGGCATTGAGGCTGCTTATTATCAGGGACGTTCTGAGCAAAATGGGCGGGGGATTGTTTCCCTAAATGCCTGTGCATCCAGTAGTCACACAGTAGGACAAAGTTGCTCTTTTTTTTTTTTTTTTTCTGAGAGACAGAGTCTCACTTTGTTGCTCTGGGTAGAGTGCCATGGCGTCACAGCTCACAACAACCTCAAACTCTTGAGCTTAAGCCATTCTCTTGCCTCAGCTTCCCAAGGAGCTGGGATTGCAGGCACCCACCACAACACCTAGCTATTTTTTTTTTGTTGCAGTTGTCATTGTTATTTAGCTGGTGTGAGCCACTGCACCAGCCATATGTATATAACATATAAATATATATATATTTTTTTCAAGACAGAGTCTATGTTGCCCTCGGTAGAATGCTATGGTGTCACAGCTCACAGCAACGTCAAACTCTTGGGCTTAAGTGATTCTCCTGCCTCAGCCTCCCAAGTATCTGTGACTACAGGCGCCTGTCACAATGCCCAGCTATTTTTTTTGTTGCAGTTGTCATTGTTGTTTAGTAGGCCTGGGCTGGGTTTGAACTCATCAGCCTCAGGGTATGTGGCTGGCACCATAACCACTGTGCTACTGGTGCCAAGCCATTAATGTGTGTTTTTATGTGTTGTTGTGGGAAAGTCAGAAGTTAAATTAGAACAACTAACCAACATTCATAAATTTCTTGTTATACATTGCAAGCATGAAAGTAAAATCAAGGATATGTTAGTCCAAGTTTATGGGAATAATGCCATGAAGAAAATGGCCATATATGAATGGATTCAATGTTTTTCTGAGGACAGAGAAAATGTGACTGATGAAGAACGACCAGGGCCCCAGTAACAATGAAAATATTGCAAAAATTCATTGAGTAGTGTGTCAGAAACATCAGCTGACCGTGAGAAGCACATCAGACCAAGTAAAACATCAGTAAAGGAACAATTAGGAAAATCTTAACTGAAAATTTTGGCCAATGACCTGTGGCTCTTGCATCAAGATAATTCACCAGCTCAACCAGCTCTGCCTGTGAGGGAGTTTTTAGCCAGTAAACAAATAACTACATTGCAACACCCCCGTTTCTCACCTGATCTGGACCCCAGTGACTTTTCCTTACCCAAAGATGGAGGAAATATTGAAAGGAAGACATTTCAATGACATTCAGGACATCACGGGTAATATGATGTCAACTCTGATGGCCATTCCAGAAAAATATTTCCAAAATTGCTTTGAAGGGAGGACTGGATGCTGTGTCAGTGCCTAGCTTCCCAAGGGAAGGGGAGTACTTTGAAGGCGACCATAGTGATATTCAGCAATGAGCTATGTCGCACTTTTTCTAGAATGAGTTTGAGAACTTCATTGTCCAATCGCCTATGCAGATGTGAGTACATCCAAGCTTCAGTTGCCCTGGAAGGTGATCTTTTAAAAATAAAATAATTCTATGGCCAACTGTGGACCATAAATTAAAATAATAATAATAATTCCTGTTAACACATACTTAGATAAGGAGACAACTCAGCTATTTTAAATAATACCGCAGTGAACATGGGAGAGAAAATGTCTCTTCAATATACCGATTTAATTTTTCTTTGGAGATAAATCCGGAGTGAGACTCCTGGATCATAGATAAGTTCCATTTGCAATATTTTCCATAACGGCTGTGCTAATTTATGTTCTCACCAACAATGTACGCATTCTTCTTTTTCCACACCTTGCCAGCACTTCTTATCTTTTGCCTTTTTGATAATGACCATCTTAGAAGGTGTGAGGTGTGATTTGGTTTGTATTTCCCTGATCACTAAGGATGCTGGATACCTTTTCACAGATCTTTTGTATATTTGTATATCTTCTTTGAGAAATATCTATTCAGTCCCTCTGCCCATTTTTAAACCAGGTTATTATTTGTTTTGCTACTGACTTGTGTGAGTTTCTTACATGTTTTAGGTATTAAACACTTTATCAGATATGTGTATATGGTTTGCAAATATTTTCTCCCATTTCACAGACTGATGGGTGAATAGATAAAGAAAATAGGATACAAACCCTCATAGGAATATTATTCAGATCATTGTTATATTATTATCCTTTAGAGAGGAAAGAAATCCTGCCATTTGCAACATGGATGAACCTGGAGGGCATCATACTAAATGAATGAGCCAGACACAGGAAGATAAATACCATGATGATCTTACATATATGTGAATCTAGAAAAGTCAAGTTCATGTAAATAGCACAGAATGAAGGTTGCTGGGGGTGGGAGTGCAGGGAATGAAGAGATGTTGGTCCAAGGGTACAAACTAACAGTTATAAGACGAACACGTTCTGAAGACCTAGCGTACAGCATGGACTGTAGTTAGTGACTAATATCTTGTGTATTTGAAATGAGTTAAGAGAGTAGAGTATCTCACACTGCGTGAGCACACCCCAGGTGATGGTGTGAGGTGATGGATATGATAATTAACTTGACCTAACTTGACCGTGGTAATCATTTCAAAAAGTATGTGCATATCAAAACAGCTCATGTATACCTTAAATATATGTAATTGCATATGTCAATTACACCTCAGTAAAGCTGGGGAGAAAATGATTTCATTTCCTTCATATGCTGCAGTTCAGAGGTTTGAAACAGCAGCCTGTGAGTCCTCCAGAGGCAAAATGAAAGGCTTGCCTGGACAACACATGGTTGTGTTTGGGGGTCAGGGGCGCCCGACTTTCTAGGAGAAGCTTGCCCTCTACAGAATGTCCTGAGAAGACAGCACACCCCACAGTGGGCTCTGCCTGGGTCATCTCGTCCCCCACTCCCTGGGGTGGCATCTAGACCAGCCATGAGCAGACAAGGCCTCCAGTGCAGGCCTCCCCTTGGAGCAGCAGAACCCCCTTCACCCGACAGCTCCACCGACGTCCCCGTGAAGGTGTCCTAATGCCTCTCACCTGCCTGCTCTGTTTCAGTTGTGTTGTCTCAGGGGGTGGAACCTCTATCCCATCAGTTGCTCAAGTTCATGAACATAGGACGTATTGTACACGCCTCCCTTTGTCTCATTACGCGTTTAAACTCAGCTCCAAGCCTTGTCCTTTTTCCTTTCAAAACCTACTTGAATCTCTCCTTATTTCTTCCTTCTATCTGACAATAAGCCACAGCCACATCTCACCTAGATGTGGCCGTGAGTGAGCCTACCCACCACGGGGCCACTCACACTCCTGCTTCCCGGCAGACCACACGCACACACATGTCTACATACACACCTACCTACACACCACCACACACACACCTACCTACACACCACCACACACCAACGCACACACACCTACATACACACACTCCCACACACACCTACATACACACCACCACCCCCATACACCTACCTACACACCACCACACACGTGCACACTCACATACACACCACCACACACCAACGCACACACACCTACCTACACACCACCACACACACCAGTGCACACTCACTCACATACACACCACCACACACCAGCACACACGTGCACACTCACTCACATACACACCAACCACACACCAACACACACACACACCCACATACACACCACCACACACACCAGTCCACACACATGTGCACACTCACTCACATACACACCACCACACACCAATGCACACACACATCTACATACACACCACCACACACCCCCAATGCACACACACGTGCACACTCACTCACATACACACCAACGCACATACACACCACCACACACCCCAATGCACACACACGTGCACACTCACATACACATCACCACACACCAATGCACACACACCTACATACACACCACCACACACACCAGTGCACACTCACTCACATACACACCACCACACACCAGCACACACGTGCACACTCACTCACATACACACCACCACACACCAACACACACACACACCTACATACACACCACCACACACCCCAGTGCACACACACGTGCAGTCACTCACATACACACCATCACACATACACACGCTCGCATATACACAAATACAGACGCTCACATGCACACTCATACATGTTCACACACATGCCACACAGTCTCTCACACAAAACAAAACATCAAGCGATCTTTCCAACATATTTCAATAACACTATTTCTGCTTACAGCCCATCAGTCGCACCCTGTGGCATTTTGTATTTAATCCAAACTTCCTCACCCAAGGAAGAGCCTCTGCCCCTGTCATCCCCCAGGCTCCCCTCACACCGCCTTCTCCTCTGCCCAGTCCCACCACAGTGAGCCCCTGTGGTTGCCCAAAGGCCCCTGCTGCGTCCATACTCCCCACTCCCCTGCCAGGTGGCCGCATCCCAGGCCTCACCCCGCTGCCTCCTTCCACCACAGCTGCCTGATGGAAGGAGGCCTCCTGGCCCTGTTAGGGCACCTCGTCCCCGTCTCCACAGCAGCCGCCACTGAGGATGAAGGCATCAGCTCCCTGCTAAGGGTGTGTCCCACACCAAGCTTTGTATTCTGTGAGGGGAGGGGCTGATTTGCTCATTACTGAAATGGCAAAGTTCTTGGTATTCCATTGAAATATTGGAGCTCAATGAGACATTGTTAAATAAACAAATATCATCTTTGCTATAGGAAAACCCATCTGCAGAGTGTGGCAGAGGGCGCCACGGGCTCACCTGTAGGTAAGAGGGGTTGGGTAAGATACCTTTACCGTGCTGGATTCTGTAAATGCAAAATGCTCTTCAGGATGGCCCAGTGCGCTTGTAGGGGAACCTTGTGGTATATCTGCTTACTTCTCCCCCCCTTTTATGGCTTAAAACTTTGAGAGCCCTTGAGCTCACTTGCTGGTGTTCCCAGTGTGTCAAGCTATGGCTGCTGGCTGTAGTAACAATCTGCTTAAACCAGCCCGTTCACCGGAGCTCACAGCTCAGCAAACCCTCATCAGTTTGGGCGCTTCTGAGGATGAAAATTATAGACACGTGACCTGTCTGTGCCTGTATTTCCCTTTGGGGGACAAAGTGCTACAACCATGGCTCTGTGTGGATGTGAAGTGGGGTCTGGAGAAGTCCAAGTGGGGGAGCTGTGGATGCGTCCACCAACTGTGCCCCAGGGCCCTGAGGTTGCCATGGGTGGGGAACCCGGTAAGCAGGCAGCTCCCACCCGGTCTCACACTTGGAAAACTGTGTGGCTGTTCTCCTTATTTTCTGATGAACAGAATATTCTGACTTGACAGCAGTCAGAGAGCCAGCCGGGTTGCAGAGATGAACGGCTGGCCCACAAATCTGAGCAGGGCAGAAGATGAGGAAGGTCAAAGGGGCTGCAGAAGGTGCTGGCATCAGGCATGAAGGAAAACCAGGTGGTGTCCACCCTCAGATTCCTCTCTGCTTCCCAAAGGAGCGTCCAGGTGAGGAAGATGAAGCGGCAAACTGGAAAGGCCCCAGAGCAGGGCCATGTGGCTCCTCCCCAATGCTGCCGGACACTGCTTACAGACAGCAATGCGTGTGGTGACCTCTCCACTGCCCTGCAGACACCATCAGCTGTCCTCTCGCAGAGAAGTGCCTCTTCCAGCCTGAAGAGTCCCTCTGGTCTAGGCAGAGCAGCAATCTTGACCTTTTTTCCTAACCTCCTCTCAGCCTTGAAGCATTCCTGATGCTGCCCTGAGCATGGAGACGCAAAATGGGAAAGAGGCTACAGCAGGGCCCTCCTGTCTGTTCAGAGAGAGGGGGGTAGAGAGGGTGTGGGCAGGAATGTGGATTGTCAGAGACGGGCGATAAGAGAAGGGAGGGACAGGTGGAGGGGGTCAGTGACAACCAGAGGGTGAAGTGGGGGAAGAGATAGGAGAGAATGTTTCTGTGAAGGGCACAAGTGCACAAATCTTAGAACACGATCTACTTGAGTGATAGTAAAGATTGAAACACTCACCAGTGACAGACACACTTAGAAATGCTGAATAAATGCACTGAGAATCTGCAAAGATACAGAAGTGTCCAAGAAACCCAAGCCCTCTCCTCTAGTCTCAGCAGACCGATGTAAGTCATTTTCTTCTGATGAAAGGATTTCAGCAGACCTTGACGCTCATTTATATTTTTAATCTGAACAAGGTCACTGGTTCTCTCTTCAGCTGTGACATGGAATTCTAACAAGAGGCTTCTCAGTCATCCCAAGTGTGACCGTGTATTCACACACACCAGCTCCTTCTCTCAGGCTGGCCTTGTCCGGGACTGTGGATCTCCCAGGCCGATCTCCAGCACCCTTGTCTGAGGCACACTTAGTGTGTAACCTAGAATCCTTGGAATAGAAAAGTAGAACCTCCATAGTTGACCACCTCCCTACATTGACCACGTCCTTAAGTTGACCTAATTTTCGTAGACCCCACATGCACCAAATGTACTTGTCAGTAAGGGCTAGTTCTGGCCAGTCACAGTGGCTGATGCCTGTAATCCTAGCACTCTAGGAGGCTGAGGCAGGTGCATGGTCTGAGCTCAGGAGTTTGAGACCAGCCTGAGCAAGAAAGAGACCCCATCTCTACTAAAAAAATAGAAAAATTAGCCAGGCGTTCTGGCAGGCTCCTATGGTCCCAGCTACTTGGGAGACAGAGGCAAGAGGTTCGTTTGAGTCCAAGGGTTTGAAGTTGCTGTGAGCTATGATGCTACAGCACTCTAGTCTGGGTCAACAGAGTGAGATTCTGTCTCAAAATAATAATAATAAGAAGAAGAAGAAAGGTCTAGTTTTTTATGTTGACCACTTCTGTATGTTGACCAATTTGTTACTGTCCCGTGTGTGGTCAACTTACAGAGGTTCTCCTGTATATTATTCCTCATGAAAGGTTATTATCGTTGTCTCCAGGGGTCTTCTATACCTTGGTATTTATTGGAATTTTATTACAGGAGGCTGCTGCTCTGTGGAGGAGAGACAGGCTTATCCTTTATGCCCAGGTTGGCTTCATGAAGTTGATTCATGAGATGATGTTATTCACAAAGGATTTTTAAAATCAAAATGTGAGTGAATTTAACAGTGCCCTGTGACTTTCCGTAGGTCTTGGTGGCATAGCTCTGCACGCCTGTCTGGGCTGTGTCCTCCGTGAGCCAGCATGTGCCTTGTGGGTACACAGTTGGTGTCATCAGCACAGACCCGCATTGCCCTATAGTGACTCAGTTGATAGCTGAACTCTAGCCTCTGGCTGGGGGTCTTCTGAGAGACCCAAACAAAAGTTGGCTGCATTAAGACTCACCTGATCTCCATCTTACTTATTCTTGCATGATTTAGCAGCTGCGGACCAAGAAGCTCCACAGTCAAAGGAGGAGAAGCCTGGTACAGTTGTCTCCCTGCCATCACGCAGCTCCCAGAAGTGATGTGACCCTGCTCACAGCTGGTGCACTGAGTTGCCCCAAGACTGGCTTGGCAGAGAGCAGGAGGTGCCGTGGATGCAGACCCAGTCATGACATTCTTCTCACTGCTGACTGATGGGAAGGACCTGAGAGGGGGTAATAAGCCTTTCTGTTATGCCCGTTCCCTGAGTTCCTATCAACAGCTAACCACATACCCACAGATACCGTCTCTGAAAGTATCTGTGATCACCTGAGGTCCTGAGCAGAGGAATCCCAGCTCAGCAGGTGCTCTGAGCAGATGGATCTTGCTCCTGAGTGGGGAGAACTGCTGGGCCAGGCATGGGGGTGGCAGGTGGCAGTGAAAATTGAGCATAGGAAGAGAGGGTATCAACTTGGAGCCATGCTGGCTGTAACCAGAGCAGGTCACCCTTCCAGCAACTGAACTGTCCCCAGGTATAGCATCAGGAATCTCACCGTCCAAGGTCTTGACATCCCTCTGTTCCCTCTTCCTCTCGTCCACGTGCCCATTTCTCTCTTGGCAGAAATAGAAGGAAGGGCATCAGCTGTCCCACAGATGGCGGAATGGGTACCAGCTCACACTCTTACTGAAGCACTTGTGCCCTGGACTGGTCCCTAAATGAGACAGATGAAAGTAATGCTGGAAACCACCTAACCACAGGGCCAGCACATCCTCAGAGTGCAGAGAGCAGGTCCACTTGCTACATTACCCTGACTGGCAGGCAACCCATTGGCTGAAGGATTGCACCTTCAAGATTCCTCCCAATCTGTCTACTCTCCTGATGAGCCATCTTTTTCCAAAATTGAAACAAAAACCATTTCCCTCCAGAGGCATTGGGACTTGCCCAGCCTGCCTTTGGTGTGTGAAGTGCAGCTGGGCTTGTGGGCAAAGCTGAGTCTGGCCAGGCCAGGCTGCTAAAGAGAGGCTCTCCCCTTTCTTCCCCTGCCCAAAATGAGGTCCCCAGACCAGAACCTGATATTAGCTTAGAGCTGCCCAATCACAAGCCCATGTACTCAGACATGGTGCCAGGAGGAAGCGCAGGTCTGTGGTCCCACTGAGCCCCACCCCCATCCAGCGCCCCATGGTGCAGGCAGGCAGCAAGTGGCGGGGGTGGGGGTGGTGGTGGAGGGAGCCCAGCATCTCCGTGGGAGCCGTGGCTGGAGGATGAGTGCGAGACTCACAGAATTCAAGTCTGTATAGAAGTGTGGTGAGAGATACAGATTGCTAGTCAAAAAACATACATGAAACAGCCAGCTTGAATATTTCATTATGACGCTTAGAATTCTGCTTCCTCGGACCCTAGGCATGGACATGTTATGCAGCTCTGAAATGGAAATAGGACTTTATAAAGGCTTCTGAGAAGGGCTTTACTTTTCTTACTATAAGAAACCGTTGACACTTCTATCTGTCCTTCCTGCTGTAAAAGCAGATAAAAATATTTCAGCTACAGATTCTAATTTGTGGAAAAAAAGGTGGAAATTTTATTTCATTATATGAAACTTATGACAACCTGACAGTGGCTGTTCCATGATTCTGATAAGATAATGTATCTGCGGATGATTTATAAACTACCCAGCCCTGGGAAGTGCAGGGTATGGCAGTTCAAGGTGTTATTAGTATTAATTCATCTAAATCACTTTCAGGATCTCACAGGATATTCAGTGTGGTACAGCTCTTCCAGTTTACAGCACTACCTAGGTCTGAAGAGGGAGAAAGACTTGGGAATCTGTGATCCGTTCAGCACTGGAGCCTAGACTCTGTTAACTCCCTATGTAGTGTGGGTTTCCTACAGCAAGAAATTAGTGAATGATAAGATTGCAGCTGTCACATGTAAAATACAAAGCAGTCTGTGAAGGAATGCACATTTAATACATGCAGAGCTTCAGAGATAGTTCAGTGCTCTACAGTGAAAGTTTGTGTCCTTTCAAAATTTGCATGTTAAAATCCTGAACTGGGAAGGAAGGCAGGCTGTGGGCTCCTTGGATTTTACAACACAGGACCCTGGAGCTCTTTGGCTGGAAAGATGCACTATTATTCAAGACAAGGAAAGAATGACCTCAAAGGCAATCCAGAGGTCATCAAGGCTGTCTTCTTGGTTTCAACAGGAGGGACCATTCCTTCTTTTTTTTTTTTCTTTTGTCAGTAGGCCCGATGGCCTCTGCCCAGAGCCATGGGAGCAGGGCCATACGGCATATCTTGGGGTGCACAACTCCTGCCAGGTAACAGTGGGTCCAAGAAAGTGGGATGTTTGTCCCAGTAAACATGAAAAGATTGTTCTCCAGCCTTAAGATCTCACAGAGTTGACCTTGTAGTTAGACTCGTTTGAAGTCTGTTATCATCTACCACCCCTTTCTTCTTTCCCAGTTCTTCTTTTGGGAGAAATGTCTAGTCTATGCCTGTCCTACCACTGTGCTTTGGAAGTATATAACTTACTTATTCCACAGATTCCTAGCTGGAAAATAAGTGTTCTCAAGACGAATCTTCACCTCAAGTCTTACTCATACCTGATTGAGATGATATTTATGTGAGACTTTGGATTATAGACTTTAGAGTCGGTGCTAGAACAAGTTCAGACTTTGGGGGCTATTGGGAAGTAATGAACACACTTTGCATGTTCAGGGAACAGGCATTTGGGGAGGCTAAGGAATTAATACTATAGACTGAATGTTTGTTTCTTTCCAAATATAATGTGTTATAAACCCTTGAGAACTTACTGTTCTCAACTTTTTCTTACTCTGTTTATTAACTTTTCCAGGGTCTATAGAAATGTTATGCCCTCTTTTTTAATAGTTCGTGCTTCATAAAGTCAGAACAAACATTGTCTCCCATGCTCCTCTGCACATTCGTCCCAGGCAGAGAATCCCACTGGGGCAGAGGGAAACAGCTCACCACTCACTGTAAACAAAGGCCCAGCAAGAACGGCTGGCACCTTGCATCTGTTTTTGCAAGGTTCTGTGTTATCAGATGACCTGGTTTAATGTTGAGAGGATTTTCTACCAGGTATTTCTTAAGTGTGTTTAATCTACTGTAAAATGGTTTTATGTCTTCAATGAATGTTTTTGTAACTGTTTTAAAAAGTGCATTGTCTTCATTTTACCAAAGACTGGCAGGCTCCAGTCTGATCACTGTCCAGTTCAATGCCATTTCTGCGCACCTACGTGTATATCAATGCCATGTCGTTTAGAGGAGTTGCAATGGAGACAACTCTGGTTGGTTCCTTATTATTAAATATCAGACTGAACTTTTCATTTATTTCTATGTTCCACTGTCCCCACCAAATTACTGCTACAGTTGGGGTACACATGATTCCTGTGACTGAGCTTCAAATAGGTCTCTAAGCAGCACTAATACGAAACAAGTGTCCCACATTCCAGCCATGTGCTGATCAGAGAAGAGAAGACATTCCAACGTGGACGCCTGCTCCCTTTCCCACTGCCCACGTCATCAACAACATGGGGAGAGCTGGGTTTCAGCCAACCTTAACACTGTAGTTATTCACAGTTCATCTTTCTGTGGTTTAAGTTACTCAGGGTCAAATGCAGTCCAAAAATATGAAATGGAAAATTCCAGAAAAGAAAACAAACAATGCATAAGGTTTAAGTTTCACATCTTTCTGAGCAGTGTGATAAAATCTCATGCCGTCTCACTCCCTCCCACCTGGGACATGAATCATCCCTTGTATGTCCACTCTGTGTTGGCTACCCACCTGTTATCCACTTAGTAGCCTCACAGTTATCAGACCAGCAGATCACAAGAACAAGTATTTTCAGAGAAATAAAAGAGGCCACATTTATATTGCAGCATATTGTTATAACTGTTCTATCAACGTTTTATTATTGTTAGTGGTTATTTTTGTTGATCTGTTATTATGCCTGATTTATCAATTAAAATTCATCACGTATATATGTATGTACAGGAATAAATGAAGCGTGTGTAGAGTCTGATACTATATGTGGTTTGGGGTATCCATTGGGGGTCTTGGAGCATATACCCTGTGGAAATGAACAGCAAAATAAGATTAAGTATATAATAACCCCTAACGATGATGAAAGAAAATATACATGGGACATTAGAAGAGATAAAAAGATCGGAAGTCATTATAGCAGCTTCAAATTAGAATGTGTATTTGCAAACAATTAGTAATACATTTATAGCCATCTGTTTATTCCGAATGGTTAAGAAGAGGGAAAACGATCTTTCACTGGCAAATCTTTATGTGATCTCTCATGGCTAGATGCTTTGCATATTGTCTCATTGAATCTTCATGATGATCCTAAGAAGTCATATTCCTTCTATAGAAAATAAAGTTGAGAGTAATTTTGTTATTTCAGTGTTCTCTTTCTCCCATCTGAGTTCTCCAATACTTGTTCAACAAATTTAACAAGCCCCATGTACTAAATGTAGGCCTGATTCCATCCCATCAGTCACTCTGCCTCTGGGACTGATCCCATTTTTCATCTTTGGAGTCTGTGTGGATATATAACCCTCATCCCTTGTCATCCCCTGAGGTTGATCTGAAAAGCAAAACCAAGCCTGCATGGCATTGCAGGCAGTGGGATAGGACGTACCTTGTGCCTGGGTCCCCAGGATGGGAAGGGGAGGAGGAGGAGCTAGCTGAGCAAAGTGTACTTCGGTGCCACGGGAGCATTGAATAGACCACAGAGGAGAGACCCTCAGCTTCCTGGTAAGACTGGTCCTCACAGCATCTCCTCTCCAAGGTCACCTCTGTTCTTCCCAGCTTCTCAGTTCAGATCAATGTCAGACCCTGCAGAGAATGAGGCGTCATACGCAATTTAATTCATCTCCACATCACTGAACATGTCTGACCCCACTAATCTTCAGAATAAACATCGTGTTTCCTCTTAATGATATTTTGACAATTTTAATATAACATTTTTATTTTAAAAATTTCTTCCTTGTATCAATATCTCCCCAGGTAAACTAACTCAACACATCACAGAATTGCTTTTGGAGACCCATTAAATATGGCATATTTAGTTACTGAAGTAAATTATTATTTTCATTAAAATTAACCAGAATGAAGTGGTTTTAGTGAAAATAGTGAAGCAAGGACCTCTAAAAATTCAATCTTTCATAAAACCAATAAAAATATGAAAAATAATTTATCAGAACCCAGTTTTTCAGAACTCTGGAAGTTAATCAAAGGTTTACAGCAAGTCGGGCATGTGGATTTGATAAAAACAGCTAGATCTTCATAAAAATAGCCACGTTATTGTGTTTTAACTTGCCATGAATGTATCCTCCCCCATCCCCAGCTCAATAGTCACCTGGAAAAATTACAACCTGCATTAGAAATGGAATAGAGTTAGATTGTGAGTTATTTTGAAGCCTAAGAATTGCCTTTTTCTGACCTGTCTGGAAGTTCAGGACTGGACTGGGAAGGCTGTTCTTTATTAACCTCACCTGGAGTTTGTCCAGCAGGAAAGCCTCTCTGGGAGGGGGAGGGGAGGGGGTTTGCCAGAAACATTCACAGGTAAGTGTCTAAAATGTTGTGTCCTAAAGTGCAATTGGCCATAACAGCATGTTAACCAGAAAGATTAAAAGAAAATGCTGAAGAATGAGATGTTCCCAGGGACTTCTTTTTTTTTTTTTTTTTGAGACAGGGTCTTATTATGTCACCCTCGGTACAGTGCTGTGGTGTCACAGCTCACAGCAACCTCAAACTCTTGGGCTTAAGCCATTCTCTTGCCTCAGCCTCCCAAGTAGCTGGGACTACAGGTGGCCGCTATTTTTTGTTGCAGTTGTCATTGTTGTTTTTAGCAGGCCCGGGCCGGGCTCGAACCTGCCAGCTTTGGTGTATGTGACCTGTGCCCTATTCCATGAGCTACGGGCACCAAACCTCCCAGGGATGTTTAAACTCTCAGATACATTATCGAGAGGATAGAAATTCATACATCTGTGCAGGGATATGGACATATTCAGGGCAGTAGCTTGAGAAGGCCTTACGTTCTCACTCTGAGTTGAGGCTCTATTCAAGCAGCAAGTGAAGGCTAAGGTAAACTTTTAGCTGCTTGGTGGAGTGTTGAAGGCATCCCCAACATGCAGAATTCCTCAGCATGGACTGGACAATCAATTGGCTCCAGGTTTTTAAAGGAATATCTGTATAATCATTAGCTAACAGTGAAAACAGAAAAAGAGACTTCAGCGGCCCAATAAAGCGAGCGCAATAAAAACACAGACTGTACAGAATTAGTTCAGAAAAGTCACCGAACAAACAAGAATTATGACAAGCAGTAACAACTGCAAATCTGTAGGAAAGAAAAGACTCTGATTTATAGAGTTGCCACATTATGTAATAAAAAAAATGTAGTTTTTGCTCATTATCCCTAATCGTCAGAGAAATGCAAATAAAAACCACCCTGAGATGTTACCTAATCCCAGTGAGAATAGCCCCAATCACAGTGTCCCAAAGCTGCAGATGCTGGAAATGTGGAGAGAAGGGAACACTTTCACGCTGCTGGGAGGACTGCAAACCAATTCAGCCTCTTTAGGAAGAAGTATGGGGAATCCTCAAAGAACTGAAAATAGACCTTTCATTTGATCCCGCAATCTCATTACTAGGCATCTACCCAGAAGAAAATGTCCTTATTTTATCATAACAGACTAGACTGCACTAGACTGTTGATCGCAGCTCAATGTACAATCACCTAAATGCCTGTCAACCCAGGAATGCATTAACAACCTATGGGAGATGTACACCGTGGAATACTATTCAACCACAAAAAGATGGAGGATTTTCATCTTTTGTGTTAACTTGGATAGAGTTAGAGAATATTCTTTTTAGTAAAGTAACACAAGAATGGAACAGCAAATATCCAATGTACTCAATACTAACATAAAGCTGGTAGATGAACTAATACACACCCACGCGAGAGAAAAAGTCAATTCAATTCAAGATGAGGGGGGAGGGAGTGGAGGCTAAAAGGGAGGGGACAGGTGTGCCCCTACCTAATGGGCACAGTGTGAGGGTGTATGGCATACCTCCTGGGTGTGGGACCCAACAGTAACAGGGACTTTACCTGACAAATGCAAACATTGTAACTTAATTGTTTTTACCCTCATACTAATCGGAAATTTTAAAAAATCTAGTTTTCAACAGCAAAAATGAGACATATCAAGAAACAAAAATGAATGGCCAATGCACAGGGAAAGAAAAAAGAACAAATGAGGAATCACTTGGGGAGATAACTGATACAATACCAGATACTGGACTTACTAGACTAAATCTTTAAATCAGAAATTTTTAAATATATTCAAAGATCTAATGGAAATCATTTCTTAAGAATTAAAATGAATGAGAATGATATCCTACCAAAGAAAATATAAATAAATAAGCAGGTATTATTAAAAAAAAAAGAACCAAATGGAATGTCTAGAACTAAAAAGTGAAAGCACTAATTTGAAAACTTTACTAGAATTGCTAACAGTATATTGGAGCAGGCAGAAGAAAAAAAATTGATGAAGGTGAAAATACATCAATAGAGATTATTCGGTCTGCAGAACATAATGAAAGAATTAAGGAAAATGAACAGAGTCTCGGAGACTTGATAGGGACTATCAAGTCCGCCAATATGCATGAAATGAGAACCCTAGACCAGGAAGAGGGAAGTAAATGAGAATAAAGAATATTTGAAGTTATAGCCCCCAAATCTAAATTTGATGAAAAACATTAATTTACACATCTTAGGATCTAAGAACAGATCAGCCACAGTAGAAGACTGAAATTGGACCCACACCTCTCATCATTGACAAAAATCAGCTCTCACTGGATAAAAGATTGAAATGTAAGACATGAAACAATGAAAATCCTAGAAGAAAGTATGGAGAAAACTCTTGACAAAACCAGCCTGGGAAAATATTTTATGTAGCAGACCCTCTTGCCAATTGTGCCAACACCTAAATAAATAAATAAATAAACAAACAAACAGGACATGATCAAGCTAAAAAGCTTCTGCACAGCTAAGGGTACCACAACTAAAGCAAACAGACAGCCTGTAGAATGGAAGAAGATATTTGCATGGTCTGACTCTGACAAAGGGATGCTAACTAAAATCTACAGAGAACTCAAGTTAATCAATAAGAAAAGAGCAAACAAACTCATCTGTATGTGGACAAGAGACTTGAACCGAAACTTCTCTGAAGAAGATAGATGAATGGCCATCAAATACATGAAAAAAATGTTTTTATCAGAGAAATACAAACCAAAACCACTATGAAATACTACCTAACCTCTGTGAGAATAGCCCATATCACAAAATTCTGAAGCTGCAGATGCTGGTGTAGTGAAGAGAAGGGAACACTTTTGCACTGTTGGTAGGATTGCAAACTAACACCAATCTTATGGAGAGAAGTAGGGAGAATTCTCAAAGAACTGAAAGTTGACATTCCATTTGATCCCACAATCCTATTATGAGGCATCTACTCAGAAGAAAAAAATATCATTTTGCCATAAGGACATTTACACTAGAATGTTTATTGCAGCTCAACTCACAAGCGCCAGTATGTGGAAGCACCCCCAGTGCCATCAACTCATAAATGCATTAATCAAACTTGATGTATGTACATCATGGAATACTATTCAGCCACAAAAATGGAGGCTTTACATCTTTTGTATTAAGCTGGATGAAGTTGAAACACATTCTTAGTAGAGTATCATAAGAATGGAAAAGCAAGTATCCAAAGTACTCAATTCTAATGAAAATAATAGATAAACAACTACGTGGCCACAAGAAAAAAAGCACAAGTATATTAAAGTGGGGGGAGAACAAAGAGAAGGGGGATTGGTGGGATCTCACCTATAGTGCACAAGGTAAGGGTATACAGCGCAGCTCCTGGGTGAAGGACTCAACTACAACTTGAACTTTACCTTAGAAATCGAACCATTGTAACGTAAACATTTGTACCCTAATATTAATCTGAAACAAACAAAAAGATCAATTCCCAAATCTACTCTCTTGGACACTGTACTTTATAATTGACATCTGCACTTTGCTTTGAATTTTGCAAAGGATTTTCACCTACAATATCTCATTTTATCCTTACAATAGTTCTAAGGACAGAGGAGAATCATCATCTCTATAGATGAGGGAACCAAGGATCGGAGAACTTAAAGTCTCTTCTCCAAGATGACGTCATAGGCTAGTGGCAGAAACAGGACCCGGCCTGAACCAAATTCTAACCCTTGACCCCAGAGCAATGCTTTTCTCATGGAATAAGCTGTACTCTCTTTCTCTCTTAAACCTTTCTATGAACGTGCAGCTCCTTGGCAGTGAGGCTCTATAGAACTTGGGGACTGACCGAGATTCTCTTCTACACGAATCCTATACCCACAAGAGACTCTGCACCTGCCCACAGTTTTAGCTGTACCTCATTACATAAAGATAATGTGTGCTTTGCAGTCCTAGGGATGTTTACAAGATGGGGAGGACTTGTCTACTGCTGGAGGAGGCTTCTGCCTAGAGAGGGTCCCTGAAGGGTGGGAGGAAGAATCATATAGTCTTGGCACAACCATGGCAAATGGCTTTGTGCCTTTCTCTCTTAACCGCCACCTTGTAGACGTAACCAGTCCTCAGCACAAGAGCGGAGGAGCCAGCAGAACATGCAAACGAGGCAGAGACACCACTGGCATGGAAAGAATAGTGACATTATCCTAATGGCTCTGTAATAAAATACAATCATGGGAGGAAATTTACCCTGAAATCATGTTCCTAAGCTTTGCAGAGAAACCTCTCTGTTTCCTGACCTTCCCCATATTGTCATCCTGGAAGGCTTCTCCCCGAGGGAGGGGTGCGTGTGCAAGCTCTTTCTGTATTACTTGCTGTCTAGACTGCCCAGAGTGGAGGTCCCAGCTGCCCCCGTGGTCCATCCCTTTTGAGAAAGCTGCCTTTTTAGCCACAGATTTGCTAAACAGATTAGGGACTGTGAGGTACCTGGATCCACTCTGGCCCTCCTGGCTTCAGTTATAATCATTTCCATTTGGGGTTGAGACACTAACTTGAAAAATGCAAAGGGCTTCTTGCCTGCTTTTCACACCATAAACCACTTCGGGTATATAAATCCATGCACTAAAATTGGAAACCCTAAGCTGTGCCTTTCACCTGCTCACATTTGAACCCAGGAAAGTATTTTTATCTCATGCTGTGTGAGTCCCCACTATGCTCCCGGCATACAGACCTCTCCGTGCAGCACAGCAGGGCGTATCTATGTCTGCTGAGCTCTCATGCGGCAGTATTTTGGGAAGGCCAAGGGTGTATGACTTGGCGTCAGGCAGAATGGTTCAAGCCTGACCCCATCACTCAGGAGTGACAGGTGTGGCGGGGAGAACTTGACATCCATCGACTCCCATTTATGTTTCAGGCACCAGAATAACCTTGATATGTTCATGAAACACCGTACTTATAGTAACTCTCTGAATTATGTTCATCCTCATTTCCTGCACGGGGAAGGTGAGACTCACAGAGGTTAATCCTCGCATACAGGACCAAAGCTGACAAGGGGCAACACCGGATTTTGATTCTTCATCTGCTTTGTATCAGCTTCTCAACCACATCACACTGCCTCAACTTCCCTTCTCTTAGCCCCAATTGTAAAGAAAATAACTCCGTGGAGGTGCTGGGAGGTGCACAGAGGTGGCATAAGACAAGCCCCCAGCAAAGTGTCTGAACATAGATGTCATTTTCCTTTTTCCTTCGCTGCAGAGATTAGACCCAGGAATGAGGCAGTGTCAGTGTGACATCCCTGCCAGAGGACATGATAATCTATTATTTAAGCATTTATGTATTTATGCTTAGACCAGTTGTAGAAAGAATTTAATGCAATGCATAAAATCCTATAAAACCAAGAAAAACAAAGTAAAATACAAATACACACACACAAGTAAAGAAACAAAAGAGAAAAATGGAGGGAGACAGACAGAGGTCAGGAGTGCAGTTAGTGTGCAGAGAAGCGTAGTGCAAGGCTCTGTGGAATCACTCTTTGGGGATCCCGCAGAGCTGTTATTAATGGGCCCCAAATTGGCTGTGAGATCGTTTGTTTTTCTGCAGAGACTCACAGTCGCTTTGGGATGCCGATCAGAGATCTCTCCATGAACCAGCTTTACTGAAGACGTTCTGTGTTCTCAGCTACAGTGTCTGAGGAATAGACCCGTAAATAGTCTCTCTTTGGACTATTTCTCAGAACAAGCTAAGGTGTAACTCTAAAGCCGAAGTCAGACAGGGTGAGGCAGAGAGACCAGGTGGGACAGCCCAGGACAGTCGCAGGGTCTCGTTAAGCTGCTGAATCACATACAGGCTGGGTGATCTGTGGACGGCTCAGCAGCAGCGAGATTGTGCCGCTGTCCCAACAAGTGCCTGAACTGCTCCCCAGCTGGTCCTCGGACGGCTGAACAAGACTCTTGGGGGACTGCAGGGGAGGAACCCCTGTTAAGAGAGGGGATGATCTGAATAGAACTTGTGCTGTAACACAGCCCTTTAGCTGCCTGGATATGAGATGAGGGAAGACCCAAGATAGGATCAAAACTGACCGCAAGAAGCCCTGGGGCATTTCCCACCAAAGGATGTTAAATTTACAAAAAAAAAAATCTTTCTTTAATAATAAATTAACCTTAGGTTCGAGTAACATTTTTACTTAAAGTATTTTATTTTTTAATAGCTTTTTGACTCTTATATTAACATTTAATTTAAAACACACAATGTAAAGTTGGATGAAATATTTTCTTTTTTCGTATCCTTATTCTGTAATATTTTTTCTATTTTTCAATTGGTATATATATTTATTTTTACTTTTTAAGCTTTGTTGTTAAAAACTAAGACCCAGCCTAGGCCTACGCAGGTCAGGACCATGTCTGTCTTCCACCTCCCCGTCTCATCCCACTGGGCCCACTGGGGCATCTGCAGGGGCAGTAACACCTGTCATCTTCTGTGATAATAACACCTTCTGAGATGCTTCTGAAGGACCTGCCTGAGGCTGTTTCAAAGTTAACTACTTTTAGTAAGTAGAAGGAGTAAAATAATAATAAAGTAACAGTGAAAACACAGCATATTAAACCCAGAAGCCAATAACATAGTCATTAACATGATTGTCAAGTCCTAGGCACTATATGTAACCACATGGGTTGTGCTTCTACACAACTGGCAGTGCAGAGATTTGTTTACACCAGCATCAACCGTGAACACAAGATGACACTATCTTAATTATTTAATTGCCTACCTATTCACTATCTGTCTCTTCAGCCCTGGGGGGTGAGCGACATCCAGTTGGGGGCTGTGCCTGACTCTCAGTGCTGAATCCTGGTATCTAGATGGCACCTGGGACAGAATCCGTGATCCAAATAGACTTACAAGCCAGGTGATGACTGTATGGACAGGGCAGTGGCTATTTTGGGTCCACCTTGTTTTTTGTTGTTGTTTTTGTTTTTTGTTCTTTAGAGACAGAGACTCACTTTGTCACTTTGGTAGAGTGCTGTGGCGTCACAGCTCATAGCAACCTCCAGCTCTTGGGCTTAGGCAATTCTCTTGCCTAAGCCTCCTGAGTAGCTGGGACTACAGGTGCCTGCCACAATGCCCGGCTATTTTTTTGTTGTTGTTGTTGCAGTTTGGCCAGGACCAGGTTTGAAACCACCACCCTTGGTATATGGAGCTGGCGCCCTATTCACTGAGCCACAGGCACCGCCTGGGGTCCACCTGTTTTTAAGATGAGAAACATAAATTCAGTTAGGCCAGTAAGTCACAGAGTGGGGCTCAAATCCAAAATCTCCAACTCCAAGCCCAGTGCTCACACCAGCCTTGGAAGATGCAAACACTCATTCTGATGATGCTTCTCAGCCAGGTGCCGTGGTGCACACCAGGGGTCTCAGCTGCTCGGGAGGCCGAGCAGAGAGGACCCTTGGGCCTCCCTATTAGTTTATTCCCAGGGTCCTAAGTTACCAGGGCAGGATTATGATTTAATTTAAACAATAACGAACCCCCAGATCTCAGCAGCTTTGACGCTACCAAGACCATCTTCACGTTAGACTCTAAGTTAGAGGAACCAGACCTCAGATAGCCACACCCAGTGGCTATCCTGACCTTTGTCCCACCCCTGCAGAGGTGAAAGACAGAGGATCTCAGGTCAGAAAGGGATAGGAAGGGCCCCTGCTGAGCAAGGGGGAAGAATGAGTACCTTGTTCTGCAAAGGCCACAGGCTGTGGCTTGTTAGAGGCCCTTGGTTTGGGGCAGGGTCATGAGGGCTGGAGCCTGGATCCATGCCCATCTGTGGCTGAAGTAAGTCCCGGCCCCTCTGGACCTTGTTTTCCAATGTCCACACTGAAGCCTGACCCTGTCTCTGCGTCCCAGGTTGCTGACTTGTCCCAGTCCCTTCCTCCTCTCCCTCCTTCCTAGGTCCTTCAGGGATAGCTCAGAGACTGAGCTGACCTGGACCAGGCCCAATGGCCAAAACAGTGCTGTGCCCACTTCCCTGGACACTGACTGTTTTATTCTCTGAAATCAGAGCCCTTCCTTGGGAGATGGTATCAAGACTTCTGCTCCCAGATTCTTCCCTCTACAGACATAATCCATCCTCAGGCTTGAAAGCCTTAAAGCCTCCTCTCCAGAACCAGCGGCTCTCTGAACACCCTGGCGCCCCACCTTGGGAGAGCACTTACAGGTTCTGAGTGCAGTCGCTGCCTGAGGGGCACACTGCCTGCACAAGCACTCCCCTGCAGGAGCGAAGCCACCTGCAGGGGACTCTGGATTTCTCACAGACCCCAAATCCGCAGGGTGAGGGCTATTCCCAAGTGCGGCAGGAGCATGCCCATCCTCCAGCTTGGGAGGTGGAGCCTGAGGGCATACTGCACACATCTGCAACAATAAATAAATTCTATAAGCCTATATTATCATTTAAAATGGAAGACTATTCACCCGTTACTAATTATAAGGAGAAGGATATGTAACTCAGGGCAAGATCAAAAAAATACAAAACATTTTGGTTCAGTAAGTTTATTTCTCAGAATCTTGACCAGACACTAGAAGTGAGGTTTGCACAGTAGGAAAAATACAAACTCACCTGCAGTGTTCTGCTGGGATGGAGGACTCCTGGGAGCCTCTCTGAGCCCTAGAGCAGAGGATGCTCCTCTCAGGCAGCTAGGCGAGAGGAGTGTTTCAGTGACTTCCCTGCGACACTCAGGATGGGCTCTAACGTAGGGCCGTCAGACGCACCTGCAGTGGCTTCCTAACCCTTCCGGTTGGCTCTTTCAGTGCCCCCACCACTCTCTGACTGCTTTGACTTTCATTTGCAAAATAGAAAACTAGTTTTCTGCTCCATGAGAATTCAAACCAGAAGAAAAAAGAAATGGTCAGCACCCATCCTCTCTTCTGACCCCGCCCCCCCCCACTTCAGGTCAAGCAGAGAAGGAAAGCAATGACTGGCCTCCTGGCCCAGTTAGGAGGGGGTTTCTGTCCAGGAATAGAGATGCTTTTATCTTTTATGTAAAATTGATACATTATTTGGGCTACAATGTTCTATTTCTTCAAGTTCAACCCAACGCTGTTTTGAAAATGTCCATCCACTTTCCCCCAAAGCCGTCAGTAAAATGATCTCTGGATACAAGAACATTTATCCATCTCTGTTCCATGCTGCTGTTACCTCCCTTCCATGCAGCCTGAAGTGCTACATGTCCACACAGGGAGACGGGCCCTTGTGTGGTGCCCTGAGCCTTCTCTAAGTCCCCCATGTCCCTGTTGGCAGGACACTCATAGAGGTTCCGCAGCAGGGGCTGCGAGCAGGGGAGGAGGGCAGCAGCCCTTCTGTATATTCTAGGCATTAGGCCTGGAGTCCCCAGGTAATCTCTGCTTTCACCAAGGAAAGAACAGAGTCAGGGTGTGGCTGTGCAGCAGGAGGCTGGGCGAGCTCCCTAGAGATCGACCTCAGCTGGGATTCAGGACCAGCTTAATAACCCCAGATCCACAGTCTTTGCCCTGCGTGAGATGAAACATAGGTAACATAGGTACCATATTAAAAACTAAACAAAATAAAAAGCCTTAGGTGATTTTACTGAAAAGGCTAAATTGAAAATCACTGGAGGATCACTGGGACATCTGGTCACCTTAGAGCAGGCGTCCTCAAACTTTTTAAATAGGGGGCCAATTCACAGTCCCTCAGGGGGACTATAGTTTAAAAAAAACTATAGAGGACCGGACTATAGTTTAAAAAAAAAAACAACAACTGCGAACAAATTCCTATGCACACTGCACATATCTTATTTTGAAGTAAAAAACAGAACAGGAACAAGTACAATTCACACCACTTCATGTGGCCTGTGGACCGCAGTTTGAGGACGCCTGCCTTAGAGGATGTGAGCCCAGGGGAGGAGGCCCTGTCACAGTGCACTCATGGAGTCACTTTGAAAACAAGGTGGAGAACTGTGACTGTGGCTTCCCTGCAAGCAGAGCATGAACAACGACAGGCAGAGGCTTTTTATTTTGGGAAATGTTCCCAATATAAACATATTTATGTTTGGATCAAGGAGGGGCCTGGGGTACCCAAAAGGTTAATTACTTACAGTATGATGTGCCATCTTAGATAAAAATCTGCTGTCCCCAACCCCCCAGGCCGTGGACTGGTACTGATCCATGGCCTGTTAGAAACCAGATCACACAGCAAAAGGTGACCAGTGCTGAGCAAGAGAAGTCGCCTGTGTATTTACAGCTGTTCCCCGTAGCTCGCATCACTGCCTGAGCTCTGCCTCCTGTCTGGTCAGCGGGGGAATTATTGTACTGTAAACCGTGCGGTGAGGGATCTAGGTTGCACACTCCCTGTGAGAATCTAACACCTGATGGTCTGATGTGCAGCTGAGGCCCTGATGGGAAGCAGCTTCAAATACAGACTCTGGTTAGCAGAGAAGTGTGCTAACCACAATAAATCAATTGCTTGCAGACTCATAGCAAAACTCACCTTCCCCCAAGCCCCATTCTTGTCCATGGAAAATTTGTCTTCCACAGAACTTGTCCCTGGTGCCCAAAAGATTGGGGGCCACTGAACGTCACACAGTCATTACATCAAGTAGGTTGTGACGTATATTAGAGGCTCATCATGCCTCTCACCTTGTGCGAGGGCTGACTGGCATCTGGATGTATCTTTGGATGTAACTTCCACTAATACTGCCTGAAATTGTTTAAAATGAACGACTTGATCATTATTGTTTTGATCACTGACGATTTTGTGAATTTGACTGCTGCCTTCCAGGGGAATCTCAGCCCTGAACTGTGAACTGAAGTCTGCTGCTTACAGGGCAGACTTCCCACCTCCTTCCTGGCTGCCTTTTTGACCATGGGTCCTGAGAACACACGGCCTTCAGGAACTAGCTCAAGATGGCTCTATTTCTCTCCTAATTTGGGTTAGGGATGTGTCCTGCAGCAGGTCTCTTGAAATTTCAGTACAGCTGAGAGAGGGAGCAGAGCCGGACAGGGGCCTTTTCTATCATGAGGAATTCCAGTTGCCCACACCTGGGGATGGGATCTTAGGTGTGAGAAAGTTCTAATGGCTCTGGAGTCATTGGGGAATGAGGCAGGGAGCTAGAATATTCGAAACACCGTGGGAAAGTACAGCTCGTTGTGAGAATGGAAAAGTAACAGTCCAATGTGCTCAATAGTAACGTGAAACCAATAGATGAACAGCTACAGGCCCACACCAGGGAAAAACAATTACGTTCAAGTCAGGGGAAGTGGGGAGGAGGGCAAGGGGAGAGGGAGGGTTCGGTAAGCTAAGGGTGCACAGCACACCCTCTGGGTGAAGGGCTCAACAGAGACTTGAACTTTACCTAACAAATGTAAACAATGTAACCTAACCATTTGTACCCTCATATTAATCTGAAATTTTTTAAAAAAGGAAGAGAAGTGTAGTTTGAGCTCCCCTCCTGCCTCTCAGCTTCTGAGAAGGGCTTGTGTAACTCCAGAGAAGATAACTGGGAATGGGGATGGGGTGGGAGGGGTAAATCTCACTCTCCCTGCATGCTGAGACCTAGCTTGTCAGGACTCCAAGCGAGCCCCTCATCCTGCCGCATCCCCCCAAACTGAGCTTGGATCTATTTGGGCAAAACACGATTCAACCTGCGCCTTTCCTTTCAATTTCAGTCCAGTTCAATTTAATCTGAACAGCAGCGCAGCACACAGACTGGCTGAATTCAGACAAACTTCTCTCTCTGCTGTTGGCAGCCCAGGGTCATTCGTCTTTCCCCCTCACTCCTCTCCAGAAACTGCAAAGTGCCCTGACAATCTCCCACAGGACATCAGTCTGCCCTCCCTTGAGATGTTTTTCTATATTGTCCAGCCTAAATTTATCTTACTTCAACTGAAAATTGTTTTGTCAGCCAAGTGCAGTGGCTCACACTTGTAATCCTACCATTCTGGGAGGCCAAGGCGGTGGATTGTTTGAGCTCAGGAGTTCCAGACCAGCCTGAGCTATAGCAAGATCTCTAAAAGTAGCCAGGCGTGGTGTAGCCTTATGTAGTCCAAGCTACTCTGGAGGCGGAGACAAGAGAATCACTTAAGCCCAAGAGTTTGAGGTTGTTGTGACTCCCCGGCACCCTATGGAGGGTGACAAAGTGAGAATTTGTCTCCAAAATAAATAAAATAAAATAAAATAGAACTGCTTTGTCCAGTCACTCACGCATGAAGATCAGTCACAGGAGGTGACATCTCCCTGGGCCTGCTACCATCATCTCCCATATGCTCCCACTTCACTCACATCCTGCAGCCTGACTCCCCATGTTCAACAGCACACCTTAAATATTTTTTAAATTTGGAAGGTTCAAGGAGAAATTTTCCAAGCCCTGTCCACTCTCAGTACTGCCATGTCCTGTGAGTAAGGCCAATGGCAAACTGTAAGCAGCCAGTGCTGAGCGAATTACAAATGGCCCAGACTCTTCTGGAATGGAGGTTTGTGTCCCCCAGCAGGAAGAGGGCAGTGGTCAGCCGAGGGGCATGGAGGAGACGGGGGGGGGGCGGACGGTGGCTGTGAAGGTCAGCCGTCCCCGCGTGACCAACTAGAGAAGCGAGGTCTGTATCATCAGGTGCGCTCTTCCTTGTTCTGTTAGGAATATTTTTCTGTGGTTGGAAAGAATATGTTACCTTTTTATAACTTAAATTTTCTAAAACACCTTTGCCTGTATTTTCTTGTTTGATCCTCACCACAAAAACATTGGAGGAGGCAAGACAACTGTATATTCACCCTGTCTCATGGAGCATCGCAAGGTTAGGGGGTAAGTAAGCCTTTGCACAGTGTCATATGGCTGGTGACGTTAGACTTGTCCCCAGGCCATGGGTTTGAGGCCTTGAACTTGTCACCATCGGTGCAGCTCAGGCTCCAAGCTCCTTCAGTCTCACTCACAAAGGGAAGTCCCAGTTCTCCTCCCCTAGCCTGGAGTCCAGGACTGGAGGCAGGAAGGGTGGGAAAGGAGAAAGCACTTCCTCTCCACCCCTTCCTCTGTCAATTCCCAGGACAACCCCTACAAATTTCAGCCTCAGTGGGCTCCCTGAGCATCCCACTGCCCTGCTCCACACCCCAGGGCCCCATCTCTCACTTAGGCATTGCGGGGCCCTGGGCTCTGGGCCGCCCCTCTCATCCCCTCCTCTCCCACTGCCCCTAGTGTCCCTGGTGCCCCGGGCTGCCCAGCGCCTGCCTCCTTCTTCCTGTAGTCCTAAGGACACTGCAGGAGCGGTCCTGCCTCAGGGCCTTTGCACTCACCATTTTTTTTTCAGCCCAGAATATTCTCTCCCCAGCGAGCCAGCCTTGTCTCATCTGCTGTACCTATAATGATGGTGGCCCTGGTCAGCGAGTCCAAGGTAGCAACCCTTGCTCTCCCACATCCCCCCAGTGACTGACTTATCTCGCAAGCAGTGGCCACCTGCTCATCTGTGTCATAACTGACTTGTTTTGCTCACTGTCTGTCTCTCATTAAAAAATAGTACCTTTCAGGATGTGGAACTTCACGTCTTTTGATCCTTGCATTTTCTCCAGCCTCCAAAGTAGCAGGTTTTCAGTATATGTTGGGAGGATGTTGGTTAATGAAAGAATGAAATGTTTCTCATTCCAGGAGGTTGTTTCCTGGCAATCTCCTGCCCCCTGCAGCATAAAGTAGAATTGCCTGTGATTCCCCTGCACAGCCCTGCCTTTCTTCCTCAAGGCAAGGACTGGCATTCTCAAAGATGTGCTTGTCTCCCTCCTCAGTGGGGTGTGACTTCCCTGCAGGCAGGCGCTGCCTCTGCCTCTGCCTCTTCCTGACCTGATCCCCAGCCCAACACAGAACCTGGCGGCGGATGCGGGGCTCAGCCTGTGTCTGTGCAAGGAAAAAAAGGAGGGAGGGAGGGAGGGACTAAGGGAGGGAGGGAGGCAACTGATGCCACGAGTCTAACAGTTTTCACTGTGTTCCGTGAGTCCTCCTAGCAAAGTACCAAACCCAAGGATGTTTTAGAAATCTCCCAAATTTAGAATTGGTGTCTGAGGGGAGGGCGGCCTTGTGGGGGGTGTCCCCTCGGACCTTGCAGTCTGGATGATGTGGCAGGTTCATGTTGAAGAGGAGCAACTGGACGGGACCCAAGGGCATTGCCCTGAGAATGCAGACCAGGCAATGCACACTGAGGGCACAGCTGGACCACGATGTTGCTGCAGGGCTGGGGGATGGGGCCAGATGAGGGTAGACAGGCTCGTGTCAAATTACAATGATGCTTAAAGTGGGCTAGGAGGAGCCGTGCGTGCACACACAGACACACCCATTCACACACATACATGCATACACATGGCACACAAACACAGAGACACACATGCACATAGACACACCCATTGACACATAGATGCACACACGTATGCAAGCACATATGCAACATACATGTGATCACATGCACAAGTGTGCATAATGTTTATACATACATACATGTGTGCAAAAGCCCCTACAGACACACACCCTCTATCACACCAGGGCCTTGAAGAATCAGAGAAAGACAAGTGAATGACCCACCTGCAGTTATTCTGAGTCCACGAAACTGTGCATTTTTAGATTCCTCAAAGCCCTGCATGAGACTGTCCCCAGCAGAGGTGTAGGGGACCCACCTGGGCAGGAGAAGGTGAAGACATCAGGAGTCCCCCGGCCATGAGCAGGGAGGCAGTGTCCGGTCACGGGTCTGACAGAGGGCAGGAGGCCTGCTGGGCTCTCCTCCTTGGCTGCAGGATGGGTCCCTGTCTCCATTAGCCTCCCCCAACCTCCACACCTCCATATCCCACCCCCGGCAGGGATCAGGGAGCCTGAGAGCAGAGCGGGGACTTACAACAACAGTGAGAATGGAGTGAGTTGCCACCAAAGGGAGAACAAAGATGCTTTCTTTCTAAATCTTGAGTTTTGCTCAGAAGTAAAAAGTGGGGAGACCATACTAATGCTACATTTGTTACTGCTAAAGGCTTCCTCTGAGGACAGGGTCAGCGCAAGCCCAGGACCCCTCCGAGGGCAGTCCTGTCTGCGAGGGGCACAGACCCTGCTGCCTGGTGTGTGCCTCTGTGCCTGGCCCCACATGGCCCTGCTGTAGCCGGGACACCCCAAGACCTCACACCAACTCTGCACTACCCCCCCACGCCTGTTCCCGACGCCCTTCCCTTCAGCAGCTCTGGCTCCTGCCGGCTCTGGGCCTGTGCTCGCCATTCCCTCTTGAAATCTTCCCAAAGTTCTGGCTTCAGCACCATGCCACCCTCTGACACAGACCTCACCTCCCTGCTCCAGCTGCTATTCTCTGCTTTAGAGGCTTCATCCAGAGTCTTTGAAACACGGAGCCTGAGGCAAAGTCTTACTGTGACAACAATTCATTGATGAGGGACAAAAGTGACATGAGGCAGGGAGTAGTGACACCGCTGGGCAGCAGGTGTCCTGGGTTTGATTCTAGTGTCAGGACAGGTGAGGGGGCAGGAGAAAAATTTAACTACCTACCTCCCTGGTCCTGCCTCCTGCAGCAGCACCCACCTCATAGTCTTTGCCTAAACCTGGAGCACCAGGGGAGACAAATATCCGTGAAGCCAGCCCACCAACCTGCCAGCTATCCGCTGGCTGTGGGCTGTGTCCGGGTCTGTGCAACCAGCAGCTGCTGGTTGCAGGGTCTTAGGCACCTGGCCATTGCCTGGAGGCTGCGGTCAGAACCCCAGGATGGCCCCCCCAAGGAGCACTGCTGAGGAGGAGGGAGGCAGGAAGCAGGATATGGTGGGTGTTGCCCAAGGCTCTGAGAGCAAAGGTTTAGGAAAGAGCTTAGAGTGTGAGAGATGACAGGGCCAAGACCAATTCATTTGTATGAAAAGTCAGGCTTCGGAGGAACCCTGTATAAAGGGAAAATGCATCTCTGTTTTAACTTCCACCCTTTTTGTTTGATGTGGTCACCAAGTCATAAAACCCTCAATTCTCAGCTCATGTCATCTGATTCTCTGGGTCCCACAGTGGCTGGCCTCTCATTCATTTCCCCTCTCCCTCCCCCTTTCCCCCACCGCCTCTCACCATCTCCCAGCACCATCCCTCCCTGCTGACTGCACCTAGAGCCCCCAGGCAGAAAGTGCATCTCTCAGAGGGAAGCTGAGTTTCAAGAGCTGCCTCCTTTCTGTCCCTTGTTCCCTGCAGTCCCAGTTTCCCACCTGGCCCAGAGCCTGAGGAGTCCACCACGGGTGCTGCTATCCCCTGGGTGGCCTGGGCAGCAGCAGGGCAGGAGCCACCAGGCCTTTCAGGCCTCTCTCTGAAGCCAGTGCTCTCTCGGGAGTCAGGGCAGCACCAGGCTGGGGGAAGGGTGGCTGGACTCCAGACCCTGCCTGCAAAGTTGGTTCTCACCAACCTCACCCCGCCGCCTCACGCCCCTACTCCCAGAAGTTGTGCTTGTGACAGAGGAGGAAACTGCTCGTCCAGCACATTTAAGATGGTTACACTTTGCAGAACTTAAAGCCCTATTTTTATAGATAAAGCAAATTTGTATAGATTCATGCATGCTCTTTAATTAGAACAAATACTCTTGGCCACACAACAAAATAAAATTGATGATTCACTGACAGCTAATCACTTCCAAGAAACAACAGATGTACTTAAAATGAAGATGTATTTCATGGTGTGTTTTTTCTGCAAAAAAACACTTCTAGTTGATTGAATAATGCATTATAATGATTAAGTTGTTAGCTCCAAATATGTTCTTAAGAATTTATGAAGCAATCTGTCCTCTGAGCAGCCCAGGGAGGAACTTGAATGGTGGTGCAGTTAAGAGAGAAGTGGGCAGGAGCAGTCAGCCCCGGGGGCTTCTTTCAGTTCCAAGTGAGGAGAGCCTGAGGGCCTCCAGTATTAGGGAGTGGGGGGCCCCGGTGAGGAGGAGCACAGTCCCAGAGCTGGCTCTCTACAGCATATTCATTGCAGCAGAGACAGGGAAGGGCCATCCAATATCCTCCAGCTCCCTGAGCCAAAACCAGAACCAGCGGACCCTGGTACAGACTGTAGTTGCTGTCTGACCTTGGGCAGGAAGCCCCACTCCTACCCATCTCTGGGCCTGGGCTTTAGGAGACTGGGCCAGCAGAGAGGACTGTGACCATGGCCTGTGAGTCAGGTCAGCCCCAGGAGCACATATGCTGGATGATTTAAGAAACCCTACAGGGCTGGGGTGGGGGAGGTGGGTGATGGTGGGCTGGGGAAGCCTGGAAGTTAAATTAATGCCATTGCCCCCCAATGGCATTAATTATCAAATTATTTCATGCCATGGTCTTCCTTGATCATGATTTTTGTCCCTGTAAGAAGACTGAGGAGTTGGAGTGGGGAGAAGAGGAATGTGGAGAGGAGAGGGGCAGAAGGGATTTAGAATCAGGAACTCTGAGCTACAGGAAAAGGTATCTGCTTCCCATGGGCCTGTAGATGCCATGTGCACCCTGGTCAGACACAACGCACCTCACACCTCCAGCCACTTATTCTCTTTAACACCAGAGAGTTCTGTACCCTGCCTGGAGCCTCCCCCAACCCACACAGCACACTGCAGTGCCCTGTCTGGGGGCCACCCAACTCTACAATAGTGGAGCCGAGTCAATGCAGGAGAGAGAGAGAGAGAGATTGAGAGAGAGAGGCTCATTACAAGGAACTGGCTCACACAATTGTGGAGACCAATAGTTCTAGTATATTCCATCTGTGAGCTGGAGAGCCAGTGATATAATTCCACTCATAATTCAAAGCCCTGGGACTCAGAAACACCAACTAAGTTCCTGGATTAGTTCAAAGGCCTGAGGACCAGGAAACCTGAATTCTGGGGGGAGACCAATGTCCCAGCTCCTGCAGTCCTTCAGAGAGAGCAAATTCACCATTCCCCTACCTTTTTGTCTGCTCAGGCCCCCAGCTGATGGGATGATTCCCCCTTGCATTGTGGAGGCCATTTATTTCACTCTGTCTACCAATTCACATATGATTCTCATCCAGAATCACTCCCAGAAATACGCTAAGAAATAACATTGAGCCAAATATCCAGTTTGGGCACCTGATGGTCCAGTCAAGTGGACACATAAAATTATCTTCACACATGGTCCTGTTTCACCTAATTGTTGATTCTTAAGTCTAAATTTAATCTCTGCTGAGCTCCTAAATTTGACTTACGTGATTGGGCCTAAATCGCAGCAGAACAAACACATCTCCTTGGGTTCAGATCTCACTGGGGCTGAATACAGTTGGTGAAAGACTCTTGGCACCAAGTCTGCATAAATGGGAGAAAGATACCAAGTTAGCTGTACTTGTCATCTCCAGGACAAGATTTAGATGTTCAGAGGTAGGAACATTTGAACTTACGGTGAAATGACCGAACAAAGTAAATTTTTAATACGTCGAAGCACGGAGGAGGAGGTGACCAAACCCTGAGATGTTCTCTGTGGGCGTCACACAGAAGACACCAAGCTTTACCTCATCTGTGTCTTTTGCTTCCTCTAACAGGATCGTAAGCTGCACTGGCAACTGTTCTCTCTGGATAAGATAAACCCTGGGGCAGGGCACTTTTTCTTCTACTTACTGGAGAAAAGTAATGTTAGAGCTGATGAGGGATAAACAGGATGTACAGAAAAGGAGTTTCCAAAGGTGAAAAGACAAGGGGGCTGTTGCTAGTTTGTGGGGTTCCAATGAATGGCCCTGAGGGCTTGTTCTACTCAGATTTTATTGAAGGCTATTTGCTCATTTAGCCCAGAGGGTAAGCTGAGGAAAGGAACCAAAATGTCAGCAGTTTTTCTGAGTAAGCATATTAGTTTTTAGTCTATTTATAATCATTAACTTTAAGGGTCTGAGCAGCCTTGAAAAATCTGAAAACTGAGCCTCGTGTGGGGACAGCCTCCTATCTATGTCGCACACACAGATTCCTTGGGGGAAGTTAATCCCCACTAGTTGACTGTGGAGCAGACGCCCCGATGGCATCAGACTCCTCTGAAGAATCGGTGGAACAGAAAAATATTCCTCTAATCTCCACCCAGAGGCATCTTCCTCCATACTAAGGGGGTACAAGGCCCCCTGCCCATATTTCAGGGCTGGAGCTGTTCCCTTTATCTCTCTGCCCTGGTAGTAACATAAATCCCCACAATAGGTGCTTGCTTTGACCGTTGACTTGGCAGGGGACGGCCTAGTTAATGTTCCTTGCAAGGCTGTGCCATAGCCTCCTCTACGGGCCACTAGCTTCTTTAGAGTGTTTACAGACCCAGGAGGGGTGTTTTCAAGCTGTATTCCCTACAGACCAGGCTTCTAGGAAAAGCAGGAACTACTCAGATATGTAATTTAGTTGCTGGTTTAAAAGAAAACCAGCTAAACTGTTTTTATTCCACCTTGCTCAGCTTATTTCTCTGTTTTTCCCTTTTTCTAGGGGTATTTTCCCTTGCCAAGAATGGCATCTTTGGTCCCCATTCTGCCTGCAGAGACACAGAGAAATATTTATTGAGTACTCAGTGTGTGTAGTGCACAACCCTACAGGGCTGACATTGTCAACATTCTGAATTTTGGGATGAGGAAACTGAGGCTCAGAGAGTTTACATCACTTGCACATAGGACTTATGTACTAGGCTGGGTGTGAGGGATTGTGTAGACCTTGAGTTCAGAGTTCAAAAGAAGCAATTATGGAGTAAGTACTTTTTTAATATCATTTTATCTTGACATAATTTCAAATTAAAAAAAAAATTGCAAGAGGTGTACAAAGGTAATTTATGGCATTACCTAAATCTCCCCGTTGTTAGTATGTGCCTTATTTTCTCTGCCTACAGACATATTTTTAATTAACTACTTTTTATTGTAATAACATAAATAATGTAACTACTTTAAATAAGGTACATTTTTAAAAATTGACTACCCGTTATTGTTAAACTTCATCTTTGTGGAGAAAAAAGAGAAGTAAACAAAAATTAGGTAAACTATTTCTACCAATTTCTTTATACTTTTCAGAGATAATCTGTATAGAGAAAATACACACACACACACACACAAGTATATGCCCACTGTTTACAAATTGGAACACACTTAGACAGTGTTTGCATTTTTATCCCTTAGAAGAACATCTTTGAGGTTACTTCCCATCTGAACCCTACTTCTTAATTTTTAACATCTGCAACCCATTGCATAAGGGAACCTAATTCCATCTATCCCAACATTTACGTGAAATGTCATCGCCAGTCTTTGGCTATTATAGACAGTACCTCAATGAACGTGTCTGTACACACAGTTGTCCTTTGGTATCTTGGGACCCTTGCTACTAAAATTCACAGATGCTTAAATACCACCTGCATAAAATGGTGTGGTGTTTGCATGTATCCTATGCACATCCTCCTGTGTTTTTTTTTTTTATTATTTTGTAATTTTTTGTAGAGACAGAGTCTCACTTTATGGCCCTCGGTAGAGTGCCATGGCATCATACAGCTCACAGTAACCTCCAACTCCTGGGCTTAAGCGATTCTCTTGCGTCAGCCTCCCGAGTAGCTGGGACTACAGGCGCCCGCCACAACGCCCGGCTATTTTTTGGTTGCAGTTCAGCCGGGGCCGGGTTTGAACCCGCCACCCTTGGTATATGGGGCCGGCGCCTTACCGACTGAGCCACAGGCGCCGCCCCCTCCTGTGTGTTTTAAATCTCTAGATTTCTTACAATACCTAACACAGTGTAAATGTTATATAAGTAGTTCTGATACTGTACTGTTCAGGGAATAATGACAAGAAAAAAAATTGTACATATTCAGTACAGATGCAGCAATCTGAACTGAAAAAAATTTTTTTTAATATTTTCATCCATGGTTTGATGAATGTACAAGTGCAGAACCACAGAGGTGGAAAGCCAACTGTACATTTGTGTGCGCTTATACAAATATATATGCAAGAAAAAAAAATTTTTTTTTTTTTTGCAGTTTTTGGCCGGGGCTGGGTTTGAACCCACCACCTTCAACATATGGGGCCAGCACCCTACTCCTTTGAGCCGTAAGCACTGCCCCCAAGAAGAATTCTTAGAAAGAAAATGTGCCTTTCCAATGATTTTTACACCAACAATAAGGAGACCCGCGTTTACCGTTTGCAAAATAAAGACAGCTAATGGAAAAGAAAGCAAAAAATGGGTTGGACAAAGCTTGTTCACACGTAAAATACCATCTCTAGTTTTGCTTGATCCTCTTTTCATCTGGTGATGTCAACCAACCGACTTTACCACATAATTATTTATTTATTATTCCCAAAGTAATTTAAATGACACGAGCTTAAAAAACATTTTAAATAAGGAAGAAAGTAAAATACTGCCATATGTAACAAATAAAAGCCACCCACATGAATTTGCAACTCAAAACCAGCCATTGCTTAAAAACTCCTTAGTTTTACAAGTTTTCCTATGTTTAATTTCTACGTGATCTTTCAGCATCATAGTTGTAGCTTAAAATAATTTTGGAGTCGTTCTACAAAGGCAGGGGCAAAGGCTTAGAAATTAGCATTTCTTCTGTTTTATTTGTGCTTAATTTCCTCATCCTTCTTCAGTTTTCTTAAATTGGAAACTAAGGTCCACGATAATAATGTAATATAGTAGTTTGATACTACTTATAACCTCTAGTGCTATATATTTATTTATAAGCACTGTTTTAGCTGCATGCTTCAAAATTTTGCATGATTTTTATATTTAGTTGAATATAATTTCTGATTTTACTTTTAATTTATTTTTATGAAATGTATTGTATTTCTTTTTTCCCTTTTTTTCGATATGTTTCATCTAGCATTGGTTTCCAGATAATATTATCCAGTGTTTTTTCTCTATTCGTTTTTTAAGTTTGTATTGGATAGATACAAACGTTCAATATAATTCGCCAATAAAGCCATGAAATAGTATTTGTTTTTATTTGGTATAAACCTATTCATATTTTCTATTTTTTAAGTCAGTTCTGATAATTTTTTCTATTATCTGGTGATTTTCTCATTTAATGTATGCAGAGTTTAAAAACATAAATTTATTCATAAAATTTCCTTATAATTTCTTTGAGCGTGATCTGATGTTACCTCTTTCTAAGTTGATTTTAGTAGTGTGTTGTGAGAGAACTAAATCCGGTTATTCTTCCTAAAGTGTTGTTTCTGTTAAACACCGATTATGAACCATGTGTAATTGCTGTAATCGTCATTATGCTTAACCTTGCACTTTTCCTTAGACTCAACATAGCACTTATTTGCTCGCTACCTGATTGACTGTGACAAAGGTAAAACATCAGGAATAATCAATAATGTGTGTGGGAAACACAACAAATTCATCTCAAGATACGCAAAGGGAATAAGATGCCTGGGCCTGCAGCAAAAGTTGCTGACCTGTGACATTAGCTGGGTGGAGGGTGGGGGTGTGGTGAACTGCAACAGAGTTGTAGTCACAGGCACAATAAGAAAGAGGGCATGCAGGTCAGCAGAAACAGCTGTAACCAGATGCACAACAAATTAATCACTTAGCTAAGCAGAAATAGGGAAGGCAGATACCAGGTAGATTAATAAACAGCAGGTGTTGAAGCCCAGGTTTCCCGTACTAGATTCATCATTCAACAACACAGAGAAACAGACTCATGTGCACATCCTGCTACACAGCATAACATGCTTTTTAACTTTTCCTTGCAACTTTTTCTCTTATGCTTCTTTGTTCTTTCAATAAATTTCTGTTGAAACCCCCACGGTGTCTGGCCCCCCAGGATCCCCGGGTTACAGCACTTCTGAGCAGTCTCCTCACTCTGCATCACTCCCAAGAGCCAAGAGGCTCCACCTTGCTTCCACCTAGCTGTGCATTCTCTCTTTTTTCTATTGATGTTAGAAAAACATTTGACACTGTTCTTTATTTTCCCTGGGAAAAAAGTCTTGGTTTCATTGATCTTCTTTATTTTATTAATCTTTTAGATTTTATTGATTTTTGCTCTGTCCTTTAATTTCCTTTCATCTATTTATATTGAATATAATTAGCTCTACTTTCCTAGTTTCCTAAGGTGAATGTTTAGATGTTTCGACTTTCCACTTTTCTTCTTTTCCAATGTAAAGATTCACAGCTATAAATTTCCCTTGAAGAACTATTTTGACTGCAGCTGTGTAATTATAATTTTAATTATAGTTTTAATTCAGTTCAACACATTATTATACCTAATGCCTCTTTTACCTAATGTGAGTTATTTAGAAGTACGTTTGATGTTCACATATTTGCGCCGCCATAGCTCAATGGTTAAGGCGCTAGCCACATACACCGAGGCAGGTGGGTTCGAACACGGCCCGAGCCTGCTAAACAACAATGATAACTGCAATAACAATAACAAAATAGCTGGGTGTTGTGGTAAGCGCCTGTAGGCCCAGCAACTTGGGAAGCTGAGGCAAGAGAGAATAGCCTAAGCCCACAAGTTAGAGGTTGCTGTGAGATGGGATGCCATGGCACTCTACTGAGGGTGACATAGTGAGACTCTGACTCAATGAAAAAAACAAAACAAAACAGAAGCATCATATGAGTGCTAGCCATGAAAGGAGCACCACACCCTGCCCTGTTAGATGCTAAAACACCCCTTTGCAGCATGCACTATTTCAAAAATGAGAAAAGTGAGGCTTCCAGAGGTTAAGTAACTTACCAGAATTTATTATGTAGCATTCTCTCCCAGGTCTAGAGCAATGGCAGATTGTCTAAGGCAATCTGACTTCATTATCCTTAGGAATTAAAGGAGGGGTGAGAGCCTCACCCAGTGCCTGACTTGCAGAGACCTGGCCCTAGATATGCCAAGCGTAGAGGACCGTCCCATCGTAACTCAGACAGGGATGCTCCTGAGGACATAACGATCAATCTCTCTTCCTCAATGCCACTTGTTATGGGTCTGGAGACAGGAGGTAACTAGGCTCTAGGCCATGGCAACGGGGCCACCAGGCAGATGATTTAGCAGAAGCACCATGTGTTATAGCAGAAAGTCTCAGTTGCAGGGGTAATGATTTCCTGGTTCTCATCCAAAAGCATCAATAAATTACAGGCCACCACAGGACACATTAAAATGATAAATGATCTCTCCTGCTCTCAGTAACTTACAGATCAGAGTGGGGATGCAGAAGGGTTTGTCTTAAAAGAGGCAAAAATGTAAACCAAGCAAAACTTTTGAGGACTATAATTCAGAGACTGGTAGATTTTGCGATCCGAGGGAGGCGATATTCCAAGGCAGTGGAACATAGTACAGACGTAGATCAGGACAGAGGTCAGCAGAACGACAGGGACCTGGCCAAGTAGCATTTTGCTCCAAGTCTGGAGCTGAGCTTCAGATCTTGGCTTTGCGAGCAACCTTCAGTCTACTACATTGGACAAACCTTGTGCCATGGTGGAGTAAAATACCCTCCTTCACGGCACAGGCACAGGTAACTTTGTGTTTGTTTAGGGCTACAAAACCTGTAAAATTATAAAATATCTGTACTGATACTTAGTCCTAGGTTTGACCACTTGTACAATCCTACTTTCTGGGCAGTGGGTATTGGATGGAATCCTCAAGGTCACCCTTTGTGTGGGGCTGCAGAGAACAGATGGGGTGCTCCGGTCCATCTCCTGACCTGCCTCTCATGCCCTGCTTGGGTGACAGAGGGATGTTCCTCCTGTTCCTGCCACCTTAGAAATCAGCCAAAGAGACCCTGCCCTTACCCACCACCTGAGGGGGTGTGTGCAACTCTTCTACCCGGGACACACAATTGTCAGATAATTTACTGTATAGTTCTGTCTCTTAGCAAAGGCAGGCAGATCCTTGTAGCCTCAATGTAACTTCAAGTGCCAATAACTTATATTTAAAGAAGCTTGCTTTCTTAGAGTCCATATGAAGGGATGTTCCTTTAAGACCCTCCGAGCTGATTAGCAAACTAGTCTAACAGGAGGCAAACTCTGCAAACAGAGTCTGGCTGTCTGTGGAATGTCCTGGAAGGGACTTTGGAAATGAAAAACAAGATAAGTTAGTGCGCATTTCAGTTACACGATGCACCTGTTTTCCCAGACAGATGGCTGAATTAGTTTTTGTGGTCACCCTGCATGGCTTCTTCATACTCTTATCATATTAACCATTGGCTGCCAATTAAGTATTATTATTAGAATGTGTATGTGCAGCACCGGCTATATAAGCTGGAAAGAAATAAAGTAGTTTGTGACATGCCAAGAGAGAGCTGTGGCCCCCTTTATTACTATACAATTTCAAAAGTAGGACTTATCCTCTGCGTCCCCACCACCATCTGAGAAAACTTCACGCAGCAGATCCCTACCCTGCACCCTCCAGCTTTGCCCACCAACACTTCATGGCTGCTGGCAGATGACAGCTGCAGACTCTTTGCTGCTCCTCCAACTGAGAGATGGCATCTAATTCCTCTTCCCTTGGATCTGAGTGGGCTTTGTGACTGCTCAGCCAAGAATAATAAGACAGGCAGTGCTTTGCACAAGTCTTCAGACCTCAGCTTTAAAAGACTGACAACTTGTGCTCTCCCTGTCTGTGAGAACACATGCCCCGCTACCCTGACACAACTGTGGGGAAGCCCAGGACAGGTTCGTGGAGTGGAGAGAGGACAATGCCAGCCAGTCCTATCCTTTTGAGCCATGCTAGCCTGAAAAACAGACAGAGGAGAGGAAAATCTGTCTTGGACAATCCAGCCCCACATGTGGCCATGGAGAATCAACAAGAAGCTCAGCCAGTAGCCAAAATCAATACCCACAAATACCATGCCAGGTACGTTGGCCCAGCCACCGCCAAATGTTCCGACCCCACTTCCTTTGCCCCTCTCATGATAGAGCAGAGTGATGCTAGCTCTGAGTACTATGTCCTAATTCTTTTTTTTCTCTGCAACACCCCCTTTTTAAAATTAAATCATAACTATATACATTAATGCATGTATGGGGTACAATGTGCTGATTTTATATACAATTTGGAATACTTAGATCAAACTGGTTAACATCGCCTTCACCTCACTTACTTAATTATTGTGTTAAGACATTTATACTCTACACTTAATAGATTTGACATGGGGGAGGTTGCATGAAGGGAGGGTAAACAGAGGGACCACATCTATGGTGCATATTGCAAGGGCACATCTCACACCCTGATTCTGGAGACAGACACTGGAGTGTAAGTTGACACACTGTTCTTTGAGGCCACTAAGTCTTAGACTGGTTTGATACACAGCAACAGACAGGTAAACCAAGCAAACACATCGTATTTTGCACATTTAAAAAATGGGAAAATCCTAGGTCAGGTGCTGTCTCTACATCAGTAACCTCCAAATCAACAATACAATTTGATACAGGTGGCTCATGCCTATAAGCCTAGCACTCTGGGAAGCCAAGGCAGGTGGATTGCTTGAGCTCAGGGGTTCCAGACCAGCCTGAGCAAGAGCAAGACCCTGTCTCTAGTAAAAATAGAAAACTAGCTGGGTGTGGTGGCAGGTGCCTGTAGTCCCAACTACTCCAGAGGCTGAGGCAGGAGGATCACTTGAGCCCAAGAGTTTGAGGTTGCTGTGAGCCGTGGCACTCTACCCAGAGTAACAGAGTGAGACTCTGTCTCAAAATAAATAAATTAATTCATTAAATAAAATTAAAAAATAAAAAAGGAGGCTCAGTTCCCATAGCTCAGTGGTTAGGGCACCAATCACATACACCAGGGCTGGTGGGTTTGAGCCTGGCCCAGGCCTGCTAAACAACAATGACAACTACAACAAAAAAATAGCTGGGTGTTCTGGCAGGCGCCTTTAGTCTCAGGTACTTGGGAGGCTGAGGCAAGAGAATCTCTTAAGGCCAAGAGTTTGAGGTTGCTGTGAGCTGTGATACCACAGCTCTATCGAGGGCAACATAGTGAGACTCTGTCTCAAAAAAAAAAAAAAAAAAAAAAAAAAGAAAGAAAGAAAGGAAAGGAAAAAAGAAAAGAGAACAGTTTGACACTTCGTATGTCCTCTGTCTATTGTCACCACTTCCACCTGCCCAGGAGCAGGGTGAACAGATACAACTTTGGACCTGAGATTTCAAAGTTGAAAAGCTTTGAATTTGCCCTGCCTCACCATGGATGTAAAGGAACTAATACCCAATTTCCTTAAGATTCACATATTTTCTCCAGGAATATCCGAGTCCATTAGCATCAGCGCTGATGCAGTAAGTCCTTCCAGGCAGCAAAGCATGAAGAAAACAGCCCAGCTTTTTATAGTGAAATAAACATGATTTCCTGGCTTTTGTTTTGATTCCTCACTGAAAACCAAACACCTTTACAAGATATTACACCAGATGCTAAAACAGAAAGCTAGCAACCCTACAGAGAAATGGAATGGCTTTGTTGAAAAATACCTGAGCGTTTGTGTATTTCCCCCTTAACTTTATAACCACCCGTAGCAGCAGTAACTTTTCTTTCTCTAGTATCCCCTGGGCCTCTCCTCTTCCTACTGCTCACTCAGACGTGGCCCCGTTGGCAGCATTTGTCAGAAGCCTGTGTCTGAGCGAAAGCTCGACATGAGATGTTTAGCATCGTAGAATGCCTTCCATCTCCACACCTCCCTTTCTGATTTTTCTAAGTAGGATGTATTTCAGTTATAGCCGAAATTAATTTGTTATTTTTTAATGTATCAAGTTCTGGGTTAAAACTGGGTAATGCATTTTTTATTTTATCTTTCTTCTGTTTATTCTACTGTGAAATTGTTTTTTGCTAAGTGATTAATTCTGCCCAGACTTTCCCCTCTTGTTGAGTAAATTGTAGCTTTTGGCAAGAAGATGGTGACGGGGCTCGCCTGTTATCAGAGGTGTCATTACAGTTGTGTCAAACATGGTTGCTGACAAATGAGTGGGCCCATTGTTCTCTGTTCACTTGCTATGACTGCTTTTCCGTGGGGATGAGCAATAACCTAACATCTTCTAGGAGATCAACTGGGTGACTTTGAAGATTTGACAAAACAGAGAGAGCAAGAGAGAGCACTAGATCACAGGCCCAATGTGACAAAGCTCTGGTCACCTAGCTGGTTAGGCAGCCTAGGCAGAACACAGTGGCTCACACCTATAATCTCAGCATTTTAAAAGGCCAAGGAGAATCACTTTTGAGGGCAGAAGTTTGAGATTAGCCTGGACAACTAGCCAGACTCTGTCTTTACAAAAAAATAGAAAACTTAGCCAGGTGTACTGGCGTGCACTTGTGGCTACTTGGATGGCTGAGGCAGGAGAATCACTTGAGCCCAAGAGTTTGAGGTTGCTGTGAGCTATAATGATGCCACTGTACTCTAGCCTGGGCAATAAAATGAGACTTTGTATTTAATAACAGCAATAAAAAACCATATTGCATCTAGGCCCTTCCAGTAAAGTTGAAGAGAGAATGAAGGGAACTCACTTTGCTTCTGGTGTATCTGGAGGGTTCCAATTGGCTGGGTGAGTCTGATATTGATGTGGATATAGGGCCTGGTAAGTGGGCCACACTGGGCTCTAGGCGAAGTGCCTTAACACGTGTGAGACTCTGAAGTCCAGCCAGGATGGCCTTGCAAGTGTCTGTCCAGATGTAACAAGGTCCCATGACAATGACTGTTTTCTGGAATAGAGAGCTCTGATTTGGGGGGGAGGGGGAAGTGGTATGAACAAGGCAAAGCCTCAAGCTCATGAATGATCTGGGATTTTAAGGGGTTCACTGGAGCAGACAGTGGGGCAACTTGGAGTCACAAAAATTGGAACCCAGGGCAGGCTCAGCACTAGAGCAAGAGTCATGGTATCAGATTCTTGCACTGGGGCAGGGCAGGACCCCCAGGAGGGCCCACAGGCTGAGCTGGCATGGTACTGGGGCAATGTGCTGTATTCTGCATCTAGTCAAAGTAGTCCCGGAGTCTGGGAGAGATGTGGATGCTTCCTGAGGGTGAAGATCAAGCGTGCTCATTGTGGGTGGAGGCTGAGAACTGCCAAGACCAAGGGCTTCAGTTCCTGCAGAACACTCACCTGGTCTAAACCCCAGGTGCCCACTAATCCTCTTGCGATGCATTTATAGATGCCAGGCAACTGCGTAATTGAAAGAGAGTGGCTGTCACATTAGATGGCATTAGCGCCTGGCGGGAGTTGCTCACTTCCTCATTACACAGTGAAAAAACAACCCACAGAATACCATCATCAGCTTGACACAATGCACCCTCTGCTGACAGCAGAGGATTGTCAGGGTGAAAATGTAGCGGGTTTGATGGGGAGAGGCCAGGACCTGAGCTCCAGGTAGGGGGGTGGACGCAAAGACACTAGGGACAAAAATCAACAAAGATTATAAAGCCATTGCAGTGTTTAAAGCCTCCCAACAAAAACTACATTAATTGGCCCCGTGCCCATAGCACAGCTATTAGGGCACCAGCCACTTACACCAAGGGTGGTGGGTTCGAAACCAGCCCGGGCCTGCCAAACAACAATGACAACTACAACAAAAAAACAGCCAGGCATTGTGGCAGGTGCCTGTGGTCCCAGCTATTTGGGACGCTGAGGCAAGAGAATTACTTAAACGCAAGAGTTTGAGGTTGCTGTGACACCACAGCACTCTACCGAGGGTGACATAATGAGACTCAGTCTCAAAAAAACAAACAAACAAACAAACAACTATATTAATTTCCCCTTATTGTTCACATTTTACAGCATAGAAAACTGAGAACTCAGAGAGGCTGAGTGAGTTACAAAGCCACACAGCTGGGAGGTATATGGAAATGTGCAGTCAGGCTGGAGAGAGGTAAAGGCTAGAAGGATGTTTTAGGTATGGCAGGAACAGAAGTTGGTTCTATAGAACAAGTTGACAGCAAGATGGGGCCCAGGAATTTAGCACCTGTCACAGGGGTCCTCAACCTGCGGCCCACAGGCCCCATGAGGCAGTGTGATTGTGTCTGTTCCCATTTTGATTTTTTACTTCAAAATAAGATATGTGCAGTGTGCATAGGAATTTGTTCATAGTTTTGTTGTTTTTTGTTTTAACCATAGTCTGGCCCTCCAACGGTCGAAGGGACAGTGAACTGGTCTCCTGTTTAAAAAGTTTGAGGACCCCTGGCAGACAGAGCTGATGAGCCATGACCCTGAGGCAGAGGTCGGTTGGCTGGATGTGGGAACCCTAGGTAATACCGTATCAGAGAAATACTAAGATTGACTCACATCACCTGTGGTGCAGAGTACGAGAATGTCAGATCTAACCTACCCAAGCTCAGGGGTAGGATTTCATAAACCATCATCTGAAACTGGCCAAGGGAAGGTGTCCACATGCTACATCATCCACCTGGAGGCTGAGAGAGAAGCAGCCACCATTCGTGATGGTGGCAGATGCATGTGGGACCAGCTCTGGGTGACCCAGGATGTTGGTCACCTTAGTTAGAAGCAGAGTAAGTCAGGCTGATCATGATGCCAAAATTACAGGATGCAGAGTGATCTTAGCTGAAGAGAAGGCTGTTGCCCCTCTTCTCTGAAAAAGGCTAAGTCCAGCCCTACCATGGACTAATGGGCCAGAACTGGCCTCTGTCTGCAGGAGTCACCACTTGCCTTCAGCTCTGAAGATCCAGAAACACACCCCAGACCCTTGGGACTTGAGAGCCAGAGGTATGGAGGAAGCCTGGCCCCAACTGGACATTGAGAGACCTGGGTTCCAGCCCCGGCACAGCTGTAGACAGGCCTGTGACACAGGGCAAGTCTGGTGTTCCCTCCACCTCAGTACAATGGAGAGCATAACAATACTCATTTTCTCAGCTACCACTGAACTGTTCTGATGACCAATTGAATTGTAGATGTAAATTTCTGCCTGGACATATTTAGTCAGATGGAAGTGAGAGGTTATATGCAGAACCCCAAACAGTGGGGGCAGCGGGGTGGCTTTTCCTCCATCAGTGCAGCTGTGAGCTCTGTGGTAATCACATGAACAGTCACATGACAACTCTGTGTCAGGTACAAGCTCTGGAGGGCAGGTGGGGAGGGGAAGGAAAAGCTGCGTGCTCCCCAGAGAGGGCCTGGCAGGTCCAGCCCCGTGGACACAGTGCCCCAGCAATTGCACTGAGTCCTGGCTCAGAAGGGCCTGTGCTCTGCTGTTGCTATCTGCAATTCTGGAAAATGCTTGAACAAAGAGCCTGTATTTTCATTTTGCACCAGGCTCCGTTAATTATCCAGTCTAACTCTGCAGGCACTCTCTGCAGAGGCCCTGAGCAGCTCGGCTTCCCCCAACCAGACTCCACCCCTGCACTTCCCCACCGACTTTGCCCACATGAACCTCTTTGCTATAATATACTGTCGCACGTCCAGGCCTAGAAATTCTGCCTGTTGAAATTCAAGGCCTAAAAATTTGTATTCACTCTTTCCAATCTCCCTCTGAGGTAAGTATCCTTATCCACATTTTGTAGATGAGAAAACAATACCACCGAAAAGAGCCAAATGCCCAGGGACACGCAGTGAGAATTCACCAGAGCCTGAAGCTTGGCGTTGAGTTCCAGACACTCCACCGGTCTCTGAGACACCATTAGGCTTCCGTTTGCATCATAAACAGACTGCCTGATGGGCCAGCTGCCTGAGTACCTGCCTCCCTCCCCATTGGTTTTAGAATTCCCTTTACACAGGGACTGTTTTTCTCACTTTTTCTTCATCTACAATATTTTTCATAGTGCACAACAGAGTGTGTGTGTGTGTGTGTGAAGGGACTCAGGGGTAGCAGTCAAGGTGGAGCCTTACGACACCCAGGGTGTGTCTCATGCTTACAGAGGCCTGGCCCCACCACAAAGGGCCTCCCTGCCCTCTCTACCAACACTGATTTCTTTTGATAATCACCACTCACCCAATCTCTTCCCCATCACTGGGCCCCACATTCTGCTCCCATGTTATATTTTCCACACAAACCAAGACTTGAACAAAAAATAAAAGCACCTCTTCTGTCCACAGGGCCAGAGATGTCAAGTTCTCTAAAGCAGCAATCAATCAGCATTGCAAAATGCCTTGAGAAAAAGAAGATAAAAAAAGAAGCGTGTCTATGAGTGTGTGCTTGCAAAAGTACTTACACAACCTTACTTGCACGCCCACTTGGTAACTTGTCAATTTTTCCAAATATCAACACAAAATGTTTCCCATTTTAATGTCCGTGAGGTGGGCCCTGCTCACGATGGTGTTCCCATGACATTGCTGGTGCAGGCTTTGCAAGCATGCTTAAAGAACAGAACTAGCCTAGACTACAAGGAAACTGATCCCGCTATAGATTCAGGCTGGGAAAGGTCTTGGGTATAGGCAGGGGCTTGAGAAGTAGTGGCCCTGCTTCCAGATCACTTCCCAAAACGGAATGTAGGAAACCTAAAGACCCCCAGACCTCAACTGCGTCACTCATTGGTTCTTGTGTGATACAGTCCCAGGAAGCTGCAAGCTCCCCAGAGTGGTGGAGGTCTGATGGTCATTATCATTTGCTTACCCTTCTCCAGGCACCGTGATGGCTGTTTGGGGGGCCTTATTAACTCTATTAAGCTTTGCAGTAAACTTAGGTACAGAGGAGATATAATTAAGAACTTTCAGAGTTGCTGAAACAGGTTCAGAGTAATTTCATGATAAAGCCAAGGTCACAGAGTGACTTAGTTGATGAGGAGTCAAGCTTTGTTCTACCAGGTTTCAGTCAAAATGACTATAGACACTGCCTTACCTAACGCCTGGCTCCTACGACACATTCAAATAAATGAAGGAAGGAAGGAAAGAAAGAAGGAGGGAAGGAAGGAAGGAAAGAAGGAAAGGATCAGGAGGATCCTGAGAAGGGGCAGGTGGGGCCTATTGAACCTATACTCCCCACTGCCTCTACCCTCATGACTTACCCTGAGGACAAGTGACTCAGGCTATGATGACTGATCCTTCCCTTCCATGTGGAAAACAGCCCATGCCGTGTGGCTGAAGCCTCAGCCGCCACATGGCAGCTTGGAGGCCTTTGGGGCAGGGTCAGCACAGGAGCCGGCACTCAGAGCTGCCAGCCCTGCAGCGCTTCTCTTGTTTCCACTTCCTCTGGCTCCAGCTGGGTCTAAACCCACATGAAGGACAGTTTTACACATGTACAGGGACTGGCTTAGCATTAGTCTGCTCCAGCCACAGGAAGAGGTGAGTTTCAGACCAGCACTAGGGCCGATAAGGAGAAACCTTTTTGCAACTAAGGGCTCCTCAAAAAAAAAGCAACTTCTCATCATGTTAGGAACTTTTTCTCTTCTTGACTTTTCAATAAACATGGGAATAATGCAAAAGCACTTCAGTTCCCCCATGAACCAAGAAGTGGGAGCCCCGTCCACCTGGTGTCCATCAGCAGCAGCCCTGGGTGAGCGTCTCTTGGCTCCCAGGATGGCTCCTCCCACCTCTGGCCACTGTGGCTTCAGATCCCCACCCAGGATACAGCAGAGATGCCCAAGGTCCATACAGAGCAGGAGGAGCTTCAGGAGGAATGGATTTGTTCCTGCTCTTTGAAAGAGTCACCCCTTCACCTCCAGGATCTGCAAGGACAGGATACAGAGAGCAGCCAGGATCATTGACAGTTTACAGCGTAAGATTCAAAGGACATTTTTGCCCCTGTTATGCCTGAAGTGCTTTGGAGAAAAGTATCAAGTGCTTCTCCTAATTTCTTACAACCTAGCAAGAGCGATGAGCAGGGAGCACCAGCACAATTTGAAGACGAGGTGGTGTCTGAGTTCATTTCTGCTGCCATATCGCAGTAACCTGGGACTGGGTAAATTATAGTGAACAGAAATTTATTTCCTCACAATTCTGGAGGCTGGGAAGTCCAAGACAAAGGCACTAACATCTGGTCAGGGCCTTCTTGCTGTGTCCTCACAGGGCTGCTTGTAAAAGGGCGAGAGAGCAAAGCCATCTCCTGGTGATAGCTCTGCCCTCCTGACTCACTCACCTCTGAAAGGCCCCCCTTCTCAACACTATCGCATGGGAGGCTGGATTTCAACTATAAATTCTGGACAGGACACCAACATTCTAACCACAGTGGACGGATAATAGGGTAATTTGGCTTTGAGCAATTCTGAGGCCGTCTTCTTCACTGCAGGGAGAAATCTTACTTCCAGATTCCCATTTCCTGACAGCTGCCTCCTGGATGAGGGTCCTGATGTTGCCACCACTGCATTCCCTGGGTGACTTCCTATGGCCTCAGGAAGATGCCCATGCCTGGAGCCTGGGCGTGTGGCTATCTAATGGGGAGGGCCAGGCTGGGACTCTGCACAGGGTCCTGGGTCTGTCCTGGCAGATGGGACATACTCACGAGCATTCCCCACAAGGGTAGAAGGAAGAGATTTCACATCCTGGAAGACACTGATCAGCTTCTACATTAATTCTCCCATGGTAATTATATTTTTTGTAGAGTAATAATTTTAAGATGAAACAGAAATCTAAACAGATGTATTACTGACAAAGCAGGGCAGAAATATGAACAGGATGTCTCAGGAGAATCGCAGAGGGTCTAAGGCCACTGGGAAAGCACAAACCACTGAGCCTTCCGGACAAAGGACTCTGAACTCTGGGGACAGGAATTAGGGGAAACCCAAGCTCATCTTCTGATCAGGGTCTTGTCTTCATGCCAGGCCTGAGCATGGAGTTCCCTCCCTAGACCACAACCCTCCTTTATACTTGTTGTATTTTCTTTCTTTTCTTTTTTAAATTTATTGTTGGGGATTCATTGAGGGTACAAGAAACCAGGTTATACTGATTGCATATGTTAGGTAAAGACCCTCTTACAATCGTGTCTTGCCCCCAAAAGGTGTGGCGCACACAAGACCCCACCCCCTCCCTCCTTCCCTCTCTCTGCTCTTCCTTTCCCCACCCCCTCCCTCCTTCTTTCTCTCTTCCATACTTGTTGTATTTTCTTACAGGTGCCAGGATGATGTTAGAAGTTCTCTCATTTGTAAAATTGAAAGTGTCTTTGCTTCTCATCCCTTTCTTAAAGGATTTTCCCAGAAAAATTAGGCAAAGAAGAAAAGCTCACTTTTTTATAAGAACATCTGGCCCTCTACCAAGGGGTGAGAAGAAGATGATCATGTAATGTTTGCAAATAAACACCAATACCTCTGAACCCAGATGGCCCAGGAGTCCCTAAAGGAGAAGAGATTTTCCTTTGTTTACAAGAATCCTTGCAGGAACCTTTACTGAATTAGGAAGAGCTGGGGGCCAGTACTTGCATACCCTTGCCGTGGCTCCTTCATGGGGACATCAGGTAAACGGTGCCAGTGTGTGCATTTGCTGTTACAGGAATAAGCAGGCTGTGAAACTGCTCAACCTTGAGTCTCCGTGCCTCTCCTTTCCCCCCCTCACCTGATGTCCCAGTCTGGATAGTCTTAGGCAGGAGATGGGCAACCTTTCATGGTGGAAGCTGCATTAACTTAGCTGTAATAAAATGATTCCACATTCGAGAAACTTCAATTAAACATACTTTTTTTTGAGACAGAGTCTTACTATGTCACCCTCAGTAGAGTGCCATGGTGTCACAGTTCACAGCAACCTCTAACTCTTGGGCTTAAGCGATTGTCTCGCCTCAGCCTTCCAAGTAGCTGGGACTACAGGCACCTGCCACAATACCCGGCTATTTTTTGGTTGCAGTTGTCACTGTTCGTTAGCTGGCCTGGGCTGGGTTTGAACCCGCCAGCCTCGGCGTATGTGGCCGGCGCCTACTCACTGAGTTATGGGCACTGCCTAAACTTATTTTAAAATGTTCCGTTTTCGTAAAAATCTAATTACTTAATAATTTCAAAAAACGAAAACCATTTGTTGATTTTAAAGGTAACTAACCTTTTACTGATGTAGCCATGTCTGCATTTTATTGAAAAGCATGTGAATATTTGAGAGCTGCGTGACGGTGCACAGTTTCCATTGATCCTCTAGGTGAGGATAAATCATTTGTGACCCGTAAAGGCATCCTGACTTGAGTTAGGCCAGAGAATGTAGATTCGCAGCAGTGAGGGGTTGAGAAGCAAGAAAGTGTTTTTTGAGCATGTTGTCGAAGGCATGAGTATTGCCCTGCATCTCCCCACACCTCCACTGGACTTTCTGAGCATCAATGACTTAGAAAAGTCAGCTTCTGAGAGTGCAGTCAATTCCATCTCCAATTCTTTAGGTGCCTTGGTGACATATGAAGGACTGACATCTAGAAAAACTGCTACATATCTCACCGCTGAATATCACTACGATCACTTCAATGTCCTCCCCTTGGGAAGCTCTGCACCGACACCAGCGCCTAGTCCACCCTTCAAAGCATTTTTGGAACTGTTCTTCTGGAATGGCCATCAGAGCTTTTATGGTAGTATCCTTAATGTCCTGAGTGTCATCAAAATGTCTTCCTTTCAATAGCTCCTTTACCTTTGGATAAAAATAAAAGTCATTGGCTCGGCGCCTGTAGCTCAGAGGTTAGGGCGCCAACCACATACACTGGAGCTGGCTGGTTCAAATCCAGCCTGGGCCTGCCAAACAACAAAGACAACTACAACCAAAAAATAGCCAGGCATTGTGGCGGGCGCCCGTAGTCCCAGCTACTTGGGAGGCTGAGGCAAGAGAATCCCTTAACCCCAAGAGTTTGAAGTTGCTGTGGGCTATAATGCCATGGCACTTGACCCAGGGTGACATAGTGAGACTCTGTCTTAAAAAAAAAAGAAAGTCATTGGGGCCAGATCAGGTGAGTAGGGAGGGTGTTCCATGATAGTAATTTGTTTGCTGGCTAAGAACTCCCTCACAGGCAGTGCTGGGTGAGGTGTACCTTGTCATGATACAAGAGCAGATTTTTGCAGACTCCTTCCCATACCAAGATTTTCAGGTAAGAATTTTTTTTGGAGGGGAGGGGAGGCTGAAGCTGGGTTTGAACCCACCACCACCAGTATATGGGGCTGGTGCCCTAATCATCTGAGCCACAGGCCCCGCCTTTAGGTAAGATTTTTCTGTGATGTTTACTTGATCTTCTTTGCTTCTTACACTCAGCCAGCAATTTTGACACACAATTGACCGAGGTTTTGCAATGTTTTCATCTGTCCTGCTTGTTGCTAGATACCCTGACCTCTCTCCTCCGTGATGCTTTCTCTCCCCTCCTATAAACGTTTGATCCACGTGTACGCTGCTCTTTTCTTCATAGCATTATCCCCATACACTTGAACTAACCTGTCCCTGATTTCACTTCCACTGTTGCCAAGTTGAACAAGAAATTTAATGTTTGTTTGTTGCTCTAATTCAGACCCCGATATTTTCATGCAGGCACACGAAAACATGCAACAATAATAATGAACATCACTCAACAAGACACCACGTGCATTGACGTGAACACAGCTGTGAGACACAGACACTCAGGTCCTGAATCCTTACCAAGTTTTGTATACGGTGCTGCCAACGTAGGCCCATGGTGGCAAGTTCATAAACTTCATTGTCAGCCCTTGTATTTTCCTTTTGAAGTATTGCATGAAGTTATTCTGTTAACTTGAAGGCAAGTTTATGTTGCCATTCACTTATGGTTCTCCTTGAAAGACGCAGTTGTTTGTGCTTTGAAACATCATCGGGATCTAAGCATCGCATTCTTTCACAATTTCTATATCACCGAATGCCTTTCTTTCCATTTTTCTCCCTGACTGTAAAAGCTACTTTATAAGTTGCTTCAGTGGTATTATTTCCAGTTCTTATTGCTACTTGAAAGAAATATCTTTGCTTTTTCTTTTCATCTTTTAATTTCTGCAATACAATCTTTCAGGCCTCCCCCTCCAATTTAAAATATTTGTAAGACCTTTACATTCCACATTTACTAGGATTCACATATACCCTTGTAAGATGCACCGCAGGTGTAATCCCATTAATCCTCCTCCTTCCCCCTCCCTCCCCCAAGAAAATGCTACAAAAGCTATGTTAACTAATGTGATGAAAATGTGTCAAACGATCTATGAACCAAGTGTATGGTGCCCCACGATCATACTAATGTACACAGCTATGGTTTAATAAAAAAAAAAAATAATAAAATATTTGTAGTCTTTATGAGTGCTATAATTCTGATGAGCACTGAATTTCTTTAACGTTGATATTGCAGTATCACAAAGCAAGACAATCATCTCATCTTTAGCAGAAACAAGATAATATTGCAATTCTCAATCCTTATTAAAAAAATCTGGCTTCTCTTCTGAGAGTCTCAAAAGATTTAAAAGACAAAAAGTCACCAGGAGAGTTTATGATCTTACACTGAAACTAGTCCTCTTCCTGTGCTGTGTCCTAACATGTTAAAATAAATGACCTTTCGTCTGGTAACAGAAACTAGGAATCCAGCACTCCCCTTTCCTACTCATTTTCTCTCACCCTGCAAACTAAGCTAAGTTTGCTTAGTTTGTTACTAAGTTCTTTCTTCTTAAACTGCCCTCAAATTTATGCATTTCTCTCCATTGTCTTCAAAATTCTTTCCCAGAGAGCCATCACATGCTGCCAGAATTTGCAAGTGCTGTCAATTTGGTCTAACAGCCAATATCCACCATAACAGACGTGATCTTTCCCAAACCCCAAACATATCATGTTACCCACCTTGCTTAAATGAATAGTCAATGAAATATGGATAAAAATATAAATTCTGCATATGACTGTGACCCTGCCTGATGAGGCATGTGGTGGTAGAGAAGGAGGTACCAATGGAGCCCTCTACACCTGAGACAAACAAGACCCAGATGTCATTTCAGCACCATGGCCAGCAGAAAGGCATAGATCTTGGGGCCTCTTTATCTTCCCTGAGAGGGAGGGCCCAGTGCATAGCAGAGGTCCTTAGTCTTGAGGAATCTGACCCTCAGGTCAGTAGTACTTAAAATAATATCTAAAGCATGTTTCCTAATCGGGAGCGGGGACAATGGATACTATTATAAATCAAAAAGCTCTAACCCTCAAAGGCAGTGAGTCTCCCAGAGGTAAGTTACTTATGACTCAAAAATCTGAAATCAGCTAGACCACAGGGCAAATATCAGTATATAAATGTATATGAAAATGCTTATAAAAATGCTTTTTAAAATAAGGGCTGCAGTAGCTTTTTGGTGTCAGCAATTTCCATGTGAATTTCTAGACTTATCAGCCTGTTATTTGACAATAAAGTATCTGCTTCACAGACCTTTTGACAAGCTGTCCCAGCAATGAGGATGGTCCCTGCTGCCAGGTTTCCTCATTGAAATCTCATTTCTGACATTTATTAGGTACAGGACTTTGGACAAGTTAACCCATTTAGGCCTCAGTTTTCTTATCTATAAAAAGGGAATAAAAATAAGGGCATGTTTTTCATTAAGACTTCCAAGAAGGTCAATTTAGTTAACTTATGAAGAATACTCAGAAAAGCACCTGTTATTTTTGCCAACAGGATAGAAACTTTGTAAAGGAGGGTAAACCACTTCGGGAAAACATGTCCCAGAGATTTGAAGTCCAAGAGAGCTTGGCCAAACCTCCATCCCATCACGTTCCACATGGGTGACCCCCAGACATGTTTATTAATGTGTGGTTTTCTGGATCATTTTAAAAACCATAAAATAAGGATAAGAATAGTTTTCAGGGATTAAAGAGGTAAATACACACACACACAAGTATTTATACACACACATACCCCATTTTGTAAGTCTTGGAACATAGACAGTTATAAAAAAAAATCTTGATTAATATATTTGAGTACTGATAACTGAAGACAGCAAGATGGCAGCCGAGTAACAACTTCCTTGCATCTGGGCACCGTGAGTCTGGGGAGATAGGACTCCAGGCATCTCTGGCTAGTGGGACCTGCCTATCATCACCCCTGTGAGGATACAGAGAGTCAGCAAGAGACTTCTGGACCCCAGGAGGAGGACTAAAACAGTGGAAAAATGGCAAGTGGTCGCGTGTGTTCAATCCGTCTAAACCCGCCCACAATTGTAAGTTCAGTAGCAGCAAGACTGCAAACCGGAAAGGCCTTACCTGTGAACTGTTTTGATGTCTTTGGACTTGGCACTCAGTTGGGCTGCCTTGGGGAGAGCCTGGGCGGGAATGCGGAGAACTTTGGCCGTTGTCTAGGGCCCTAGTCTGAGCCGCTGAGCCAGACGGAATTAATAGTGTTTGGCTGTTGGCCACAGGGAGTCATTGTGAGTGATCTGTCCCTGCAAGCTCCGTCCTAAGGGTCGCAGAGCTAGAATCGGGTGGGAGCTGGTAACCCAGCACCGAGTAGCCTAAGGGTGGGGTCTGAGCCACCCTTAGGGGCAGAGTGAGACCGGTTTTGGCACACTGGGTAAGTGGATAGCCACTTCAGCAGTGATTCCAGCGACAAGCACTTTCCTGGGAAGGCTTCTGCTCAGCAAGTTTACAAGTTCAAAGTGCCTTTTAAGTGGGCTGAAGAGAGATTTAGGGTGTCTACCTGCTGGGGTTTGAGAAATCAGCAGCCTCCAGTCGTATCAGAACTGTGATTAACATCTCATACCCCAGAAGACCACGTGTTGCCCAGACAATATTCAACAACATATACAAACTGCTTTGTTTTTGGTTGTGTTTTGTTTTTTTTGTTTGTTTTTTGTTTTTTGTTTTTGTTTGGTTGTTTTTTTTGTTTATTTTGATGTTGTTGATGTTGTTTTGCTTTTTAATTTCAACCTTTTCCGTACAGATCTTTTTTTTTCTCAATTTTTCTAGTTTAATTATAATTTCCCATTGCTGCATTTTTTGATAACTAGAACTTCATTTTTGCTACTGTTTCTACTGCTATTATTTGGTTTTTCACCCAATTTTATCCCGTAAAGTTTTCTGTTTGCTTGTTTTGGTTTGATTTATAGCATTTTTGTCTTTCCTCTCTACTTGGCGGAGGTGGGGTACTGTGTCTGATCAGGTTAGCAAAGAGCTGCTGACCTCAAGGGAACCACCCAACTGGGCACCCCCAGAAGGTGGGGTTTTTTTTAAGGTTGTGTCAAAGTACCCTACTGTACACCTATATTGCTCTGTCTCCCTATTTCTGTGCCTCTCTTCTTTTTGTCAATATTCCTTTTACCCATCCCCTCTCCTTTCTCTATTTTTTTTTTCTTTTCACTCGGTCCTCCTTTCTTTCATCCCTTTCTTGCTCTTCAACCTTCTCACGCTTCTGGTCCTGTACCAAAAGACTCATCTAACCCTTAGTCCACAGGCACGAGAACTTAAAGAGCAAGAGGAAGTGAAAGGAAAATTAGGGCAAGGAAACAGATAAAAGAAATCACTCATGAGGAAGAATCAGCAGAAAACTCCAGGCAACATGAAGAACCAGTCCAGAACAACCGCGCCAAGGGACCATGAGGTAGCTACTGCAGAGGATTCCACCTGTAAAGAAATGTTAGGAATGTCAGAAAGGGAATTTAGAATACACATGATGAAAACAATGAAAGAAATGATGGAAACAATAAAGGAAACTGCTAATAAAGTGGAAAATGACCAAAAGGAAATCCAAAAACAGAATCGAATAAGAGATGAACGATATGAAGAATATAAAAAAGATATAGCAGAGCTGAAGGAACTGAAACAGTCAATTAGGGAACTTAAAGATGCAATGGAAAGTATCAGCAACAGGTTAGACCATGCAGAAGAAAGAATTTCAGAAGTAGAAGACAAAGTTCTTGAGATAACTCAGATAGTAAAAGAGGCAGAAAAGAAGAGAGAGAAAGCAGAACGTTCACTGTCAGAATTATGGGACTTTAAGAAGCGTTCCAACATACGAGTTATAGGAATCCCAGAAGGGGAAGAAAAATGCCCCAGAGGAATGGAAGCCATAGAGAATATTATAAAAGAAAATTTCCCAAATATCACCAAAGATTCTGACACACTGCTTTCAGAGGGCTATCGGACCCCAGGTCGCCTCAACTCTAACCGAGCTTCTCCAAGACACATTGTGATGAACCTGTCCAAAGTCAAGACAAAAGAAAAGATTCTGCAAACTGCCAGGAGTAAGCGCCAGCTGACCTACAGGGGCAAATCCATCAGAGTGACCGCAGACTTCTTTAATGAAACTTTCCAAGTAGAAGACAATGGTCATCTACCTTTAATCTACTTAAACAGAACAATTTCCAGCCCAGAATTCTGTACCCTGCTAAGCTAAGCTTCAAAATTGACGGAGAAATCAAAGCATTTACGGATATACAAACATTGAGGAAATTCACAACAACAAGACTAGCTCTACAGGAAATACTTCAACCTGTTCTGCACACTGACCACCACAATGGATCAGCAGCAAAGTAAGAACTCAGAAATTAAAGGACAGAACCAAACCTCCACACTGATGCAAAAGATAAAACTAAGCAATGGACTCTCACAAAATAAGATGAATAGAATACTACCACACTTATCAATTATCTCAATAAATGTTAATGGCTTGAATTCCCCACTGAAGAGACATAGATTGGCTGACTGGATTAAAAAACACAAGCCATCCATTTGCTGTCTGCAAGAAACACACCTGGCTTCAAAACACAAATTAAAGCTCTGAGTCAAGGGTTGGAAGACAATTTTTCAGGCAAATGGCATTCAGAAGAAAAGAGGAGTTGCAATCTTATTTTCAGGTTCATGTGGATTTAAAGCAACTAAAGTCAAAAAAGACAAAGATGGTCACTTTATATTGGTCAAGGGAAAAATACAACAAGAAGATGTTTCGATTCTAAATATTTATGCACCCAATTTAAATGCTCCCAGATTCTTGAAACAGACCTTACTCAGTCTGAGCAATATGATATCTGATAATACCATTATAACAGGGGACTTTAACACTCCTCTTACAGAGCTGGACAGATCCTCTAAACAGAAATTAAACAAGGATATAAGAGATTTAAATGAGACCCTAGAACAACTGTGCTTGATAGACCCATATAGAACACTCCATCCCAAAGATAAAGAATAGACATTGTTCTCATCACCCCATGGAACATTCTCCAAAATTGATCATATCCTGGGACACAAAACAAATATCAACAGAATCAAAAGAATTGAAATTTTACCTTGTATCTTCTCAGACCATAAGGCACTAAAGGTGGAACTCAACTCTAACAAAAACGCTCGACCCTACCCAAAGGCATGGAAATTAAACAATCTTCTGTTGAATAACAGATGGGTGCAGGAAGAAATAAAACAGGAAATCATTAACTTCCTTGAGCATAACAACAATGAAGACACAAGCTACCAAAACCTGTAGGATACTGAAAAAGCAGTTTTGAGAGGAAAATTCATCACTTTAGATGCCTACATTCAAAAAACAGAAAGAGAGCGCACCAACAATCTCACAAGCCATCTTATGGATTTAGAAAAAGAAGAACAATCTAAGCCTAAACTCAGTAGAAGAAAAGAAATATCCAAAATCAAATCAGAGATCAATGAAATTGAAAACAAAAGAATCATTCAGAAAATTAATGAAGAGGCGGAGCATGATGGCGGACAGGACGGACGTGTAGCCCACCTCTCCCAAGCCACCAGGTGAGAGGAATGGTGGTCTGGACCTTCCCTGTGTGTGGATTATTGGAGTGGACAGACAGCTGGAGACGCCCAGCGAACTGGCGGTTTGCTATGTATGAGGGGTAATTTAAAATCACAGACTCTGTTGTAGAGATTCTTCCCTGCTCGGCTGTGCCAGCCAGCAGGCCCCTCCTGTACTGAGGTCAGCAGCTTGTAAATGCTGACAAAATCCAATTGACAAATAATTAATCCTGAACTGAGGGAGGCATCCGAAAGGAGAGCCACTCAAAACCACGGGGAGTTGGGCAAACTGTTGGACAACTGAAGGGAAGGGATCCTGCCCAGGAAACAGACATTTTGAACTACCCAAAAGGGCGGGCACCTTTCCCCCAGGTGTTGGAGGGGGCTGGCGGTTCAGGCTGCGCGGTGAACTGGCGGGCACCCATCCAAAAGGGAAACTCTAAACCATAAAACTCAGAATAAGTCCCCCAAGCGCTCCAACCACAGGAACCGGCTTGAAGCCTAGGACCCAGCTTTGGCTTCTGGAGCCGCGAAGCTACTGAAGCCGTGGACCGGCTTTGGCTGCTGAAGCTGCGGGAGCCAGCTACAGAAGATAGAGCCGCGAGTCCGCCAACAACTGCGCGAACTCAGCACCGCTCCCCTTATGGCTGATTGCAGTCACCAGTTTGCAGGGGAACATGGGAACAGAGTGGAGGGACTTAGGAAGTGTGGACACCTGCACTGAGTGGGAAGGTCGGTCGCAAGTGCTGTCTGGAAAAGAGGAGCCGAGGTTGCACAATTCTTAGGCGACAAACTTTTATGGAAACTCCAAAATGGCGATCGGCCATGGAAGGTGGTTACCATGGTAATGGTATAAACTGTAAATCAGGTATAGGTCTTGGAACCACTCACAGCACCACCTGGTGTCCAGAAAGTATATTGCAGTATGAATATATTCCTATGAAAGTTGATCCCTACAGCAGACATAGATAAATATAGGTATATTTCTACACACAAGAATATTTTTGTAGTTGGTGCCTTTATTTTATTTTTTTGTTTTGTTTTGTTTTGGTTTGGTTTGGTTTTCGTGGGGTTTTTTTTTTGTTGTTGTTGTTTTGTTTTTGTCTGTTTTTTCCTCACCATTTTCTTAGAGGAGATTTCGATAATTTTTTATTATTACTTTTTATATAGATATATTTTTTATTTCTATGTCTTCTAATTTTAATTTCTTCTTTCTTCTCATTTAACATTCCTTCTAACACCACTTTTCTCTCTCTCTTTTTTCCTTTCTTTCAATTATTTTACGATTATCACTATTTTTATTGCAGTTGTTCTTATATTGCTGTTGTCATGGCTGTTCCTTGTATGTCTATGTGTTTCCATCTGTCTCTGTATCTATGGGCCCATGTGTCTGGTAACCTTTGTATCTGTTTATTTGTTCATTGGGTCTCAATGAGCTTGGTGTTATGACCTGCAACTCTGAGCTCCTAACACTCCCCTCCACTCTCACCCCGTGATCTGGAGACCTGCCCCCCCAGGAGTCCAGATTCTTGGGTCAACTCTCGAGAGGTGTAGACAAGACCGGACTGCAGCTGGCCAGTGCTGACTCTGTAGCAAAGGAGCGAGAAGATGACAGTCAGCTGAGAGGGAATTACACTGGAGAGGTGGTGCCCCGAGGTGCAGAGCAACAGCCATCTTCAGCAATAACAAGGCCCACCCCCAGATATCCCATAGCCTCTCCTCCTGTCTTCCTGGGCAACCAGATGAGGCCAAGCATCTTCTCAGATGGCAAACACCGTGGAACAGACCTGGGACTGAAACACAGGCCCCGTGAGTAAAGGGTTTTCCTCAGACAGTACCGACCTGGGTGGAACACGGGGACTAGAAAACACACCCGCAGAGCTGGGAAACCCCTAGGGTGGGGCTGATCCAGAGGACCGCTCTACTGAGCCTAAGACACACCTGGCCCTTAGGGGATCACCAGCCTATAGACAAAGGAGGCCAAGAGGTTACAGCCAACAACTGATTGTGCTGTGAATACAAACCCGCAGGACTAAAGACAGGGCCTGAGGCACAGGTTATGGGAACTCAAATCAGCCTCTCCTCTACAGAGGAATCTGGCAAGGTCAGAAACAAACTCCCACAGGGTTGTTCCCTTCACCCAGTAACATAAACTAAGGGTGGGGCTGGAACTGAGTGAACACCTCCAGCCTCCATCAAGTGCCCGAGGTTGACAGGCCACACCACCCCCTGCTGGATAAAGACAGAGAATAGCAGCCTAGTTGAGCAGACACAGACTACCCTGTGACTTAGGTAGGTGCAAACACCTGGAGTATCTGCTTAATGCAGACAACTGACTGGTCACAGCCCTGTGGGGCTAGTAGTGACTGGGTGTGACAGAGCTGAAAGGTGGGGAAGGAGGCATCAATCTTCCCGACTGATCTATTTACTGGTGGATCTTCCTGACTCCACGCAGCACTGGAGCAAGCCATTTTAGAGCAGTCACCAGACCCCTGTGATCTAGTTCCCAGGGACCTCTTGAACTCTCCCACCCGAGGCAGCTGCTGACTTGAGACAATTGACTTAGACCTTTTGAATAGAGTCACTCACCTGGGGACTATCCAGGTGGTGCCCTGGGTGTGTGGTTGTAGGAAGGTTTGATTTTCCTTTTCCATTTGTTTGCTGTGGTGAGTGGGGTGACTTAATTGCTGGTATTTCTCCACAGCTGAGACTTCAACCCAGAGTAACTGTTTCACTAGGGTCACATAGAAACCAGCTGAAAACAAGACATAACCACTTAGCCCCTCTACACCAAACAGGGCTCCAGTTTCTCAGGCCACAGCACTGTACGGGTCCTCGACAAAACACCAGAGGAAAATCAAAGGGAATAAAACAATCACGGGGCGGAATCAGCGGAAAAACTCTGGTAACATGAATAACCAGAATAGATCAACCCCTCCAAGGAAAGATACGGCAGATGTAATTGAAGATCCCATTCACAAACAGCTGGCTGAGATGTCAGAAATTGAATTCAGAATTTGGATGGCAAACAAGATTAACAAAATGGCATTAGGAATTCGTGGAGAAATTCAAAAGCTGTCTCAAGAATTTAACGAATTTAAAGACAAAACCACCAAAGACTTAGACACACTGAAACAAGAATTTGCAGCCCTCAAAGATATGAAAAATACAGTAGAATCCCTTAGCAACAGAATGGACCAAGCAGAAGAAAGGATCTCCGACATCAAAGATAAAGCCTTTGAACGCACCCAAACTCTCAAAGAGGAAGAGAAATGGAGAGTAAAAATGGATCACTCACTCAGAGAGCTCTGGGATAACTCGAAGAAGGCAAATATCCGACTCATAGGAATTCCTGAAACAGATGAAGTGGCCTCACTGGGCGCAGAGGCCCTTCTGCAGGAAATTATGAAAGAGAATTTTCCAGACATGCCTAGAGAAACTGAAATTCAGATAGCAGATAGCTTCAGAACCCCAGCACGACTCAACCCCAATAAGACATCCCCCAGGCATATCATAATTAACTTCACTAAAGTTAATATGAAGGAGAAAATTCTCAAAGTGGCCAGGCGAAAGAAATGTATTACCTTCAAAGGGAAGAACATTAGAATGACTGCAGATCTCTCTGCCGAAACTTTTCAAGCCAGAAGAGGGTGGTCATCAACGTTTAATCTCCTCAAGCAAAATAACTTTCAACCCCGGATCTTGTACCCAGCTACACTGAGTTTCATTTATGACGAAAAAATTAAATACTTTAATGACATACATATGCTAAAGAAATTTTCCATAACCAAACCAGCTCTTCAGGATATTCTCAGACCTATCCTCCATAATAACCAACCCAATCCTCTACTACAAAAGTAAACTCACTCAGAAACTTCTGATCAAACTCCAACTTCCACAATGGCAAAAGGATTAAAAATGCCCACTAGACTTTCGAAAAACTCAATACCCCAAATTTCACCAAACTTATCAATACTCTCCATTAATGTGAATGGCTTAAACTGTCCTCTAAAGAGACATAGGTTAGCTGACTGGATACAAAAACTCAGGCCAGACATTTGTTGCATACAAGAGTCACATCTTAACTTAAAAGACAAATACAGACTCAGGGTGAAAGGATGGTCATCCATATTTCAGGCAAATGGTAACCAGAAAAAAGCAGGAGTTGCAATTTTATTTGCAGATACAATAGGCTTTAAACCAACAAAAGTAAGGAAGGACAAAAATGGTCACTTCATATTTGTTAAGGGTAAGACTCAATATGATGAGATTTCAATTATTAATATCTATGCACCCAACCAGAATGCACCTCAATTTATAAGAGAAACTCTAACAGACATGACCAACTTGATTTCCTCCAACTCTATAATAGTCGGAGATTTTAACACTCCTTTGGCAGTGATGGATCGATCCTCCAACAAAAAGCTGAGTAAAGAAATTCTAGATTTAAATCTAACCATCCAGCATTTAGATTTAGCAGACATCTACAGAACATTTCATCCCAACAAAACTGAATACACATACTTCTCATCATCCCACGGAACTTACTCCAGAATCGATCACATCTTAGGTCACAAGTCTAACCTCAGTAAATTTAAAGGAATAGAAATTATTCCATGCATCTTCTCGGACCATCATGGAATAATACTTGAGATGAGTAACAACAGGAATCTGCATACACATACAAAAACATGGAAGTTAAATAACCTCATGCTGAATGATAGCTGGGTCAGAGATGAGATCAAGAATGAAATTGCCAAATTTCTGGAACAAAACAAAAATGAAGACACGAACTGTCAGAACCTCTGGGACACCGCAAAGGCAGTTCTAAGAGGGAAATTTATAGCACTGCAAGCCTTCCTCAGGAGAACGGAAAGAGAGGAAGTAAGCAACTTAATGGGACATCTCAAGAGACTAGAAATGGAAGAACACTCCAATCCCAAATCCAGTAGAAGAAAAGAAATAACCAAAATCAGAGCAGAACTAAATGAAATTGAAAACAAAAGAATAATACAACAGATCAATAAATCAAAAAGCTGGTTTTTTGAAAAGGTCAACAAAATAGATAAATCTTTGGCCAACCTAATCAGGAAAAAAAGAGTAAAATCTCTACTCTCATCAATCAGAAATAACAAAGACGAAATAACAACAGACTCCTCAGAAATCCAAAAAATCCTTAATGAATATTACAAGAAACTTTACTCTCAGAAATACGAAAATCTGAAGGAAATTGACCGTTACTTGGAAGCACGTCACCTTCCAAGACTTAACCAAAATCAACTGGAAATGTTGAACAGGCCCATATCAAGTTGGAAATAACATCAACCATACAAAATCTCCCCAAAAAGAAAAGCCCGGGACCAGATGGTTTTATGCCAGAATTCTACCAAACCTTTAAAGAGGAATTAGTACCTATATTACTCAACCTGTTCCAAAAGGTAGAAAAAGAAGGAAGACTACCCAACAAGTTCTATGAAGCAAACATCACCCTGATCCCCAAACCAGGAAAAGACCCAATAAGAAAAGAAAATTATAGACCAATATCACTAATGAATATAGATGCAAAAATATTCAACAAGATCCTAACAAACAGAATCCAGCAACATATCAAACAAATCATACATCATGACCAAGTCGGTTTTGTCCCAGGGTCTCAAGGCTGGTTCAATATACGTAAATCTATAAATGTAATTCAGCACATAAACAAATTAAAAAACAAAGACCATATGATCCTCTCAATCGATGCAGAAAAAGCTTTTGATAACATCCAACATCCCTGCATGATCAGAACACTTAAGAAAATTAGCATAGAAGGGACATTTCTTAAACTGATAGAGACCATCTATAGCAAACCCACAGCCAATATCATAGTGAATGGAGTTAAATTGGAATCATTTCCACTCAGATCAGGAACCAGACAAGGCTGCCCATTGTCTCCATTGCTCTTTAACATTGTAATGGAAGTTTTAGCCACCACAATTAGGGAAGAAAAGGCGATCAAGGGTATCCACATAGGGTCAGAACAGATCAAACTTTCGCTCTTCGCAGATGATATGATTGTATATCTGGAAAATACTAGGGACTCTACTACAAAACTCTTAGAAGTGATCAAGGAATATAGCAGTGTCTCAGGTTACAAAATCAACATTCATAAATGGGTAGCTTTTATATATACCAAAAATAGTCAAGTTGAAAAAACAATTAAGGACTCTATCCCATTCACAGTAGTGCCAAAGAAGATGAAATACTTGGGAGTTTATCTAACAAAGGACGTGAAAGATCTATATACAGAGAATTATGAAACTCTAAGAAAAGAGATAGCTGAGAATGTTAACAAATGGAAAAATATACCATGCTCATGGTTGGGAAGAATCAACATTGTTAAAATGTCCATACTACCCAAAGCAATATATAATTTCAACGCAATCCCCATTAAAGCTACACTGTCATACTTTAAAGATCTTGAAAAAACAATACTTTGTTTTATATGGAATCAGAAAAAAACTTGAATAGCCAAGACATTACTCAAAAATAAAAACAAAGCAGGAGGAATCACACTACCAGACCTCAGACTATACTACAAATCGATAGTGATGAAAACAGCATGGTACTGGCACAAAAACAGAGAAGTAGATGTCTGGAACAGAATAGAGAACCAAGAGATGAATCCAGCTAATTACTGTTATTTAATCTTTGACAAGCCAATTAAAAACATTCAGTGGGGAAAAGATTCCCTATTTAACAAATGGTGCTGGGTGAACTGGCTGGCAACTTGTAGTAGACTGAACTGGACCCACACCTCTCACCATTAACCAAAATAGACTCTCACTGGATTAAAGATTTAAACCTAAAACATGAAACAATAAAAATACTAGAAGAGAGTGCAGGGAAAACCCTTGAAAAAATTGGGTTGGGTGAGTTTTTTATGAGAAGGACCCCCCTGGGCAATTGAAGCTGCTTCAAAAATACACTATTGGGACTTGATCAAACTAAAAAGCTTCTGCACAGCCAAGAACACAGTAGGTAAAGCAAGCAAACAGCCCTCAGAATGGGAGAAGATATTTGCAGGTTATGTCTCCGACAAAGGTTTAATAACCAGAATCCACAGAGAACTCAAACGCATTAGCAAGAAAAGAACAAGGGATCCCATCGCAGGCTGAGCAAGGGACTTGAAGAGAAACTTCTCTGAAGAAGACAGGCGCACGGCCTTCAGACATATGAAAAAATGCTCATTATCTTTAATCATCAGAGAAATGCAAATCAAAACTACTTTGAGATATCATCTAACTCCAGTGAGACTAGCCTATATCACAAAATCCCAAGACTAGAGATGTTGGCGTGGATGTGGAGAAAAGGGAACTCTTTTGCACTGCTGGTGGGAATGCAAATTAATACATTCCTTTTGGAAAGAGATATGGAGAACACTTAGAGATCTAAAAATAAATCTGCCATTCAATCCTGTAATCCCCCTACTGGGCATATACCCAGAAGACCAAAAATCACACCATAACAAACATATTTGTATCAGAATATTTATTGCATCCCTATTCATAATTGCTAAGTCATGGAAAAAGCCCAAGTGCCCATCGATCCACGAATGGATTAATAAATTGTGGTATATGTACACCATGGAATATTATGCAGCCTTAAAAAAAGATGGAGACTTTACCTCTTTCATATTTACATGGATGGAGCTGGAACATATTCTTCTTAGTAAAGTGTCTCAAGAATGGAAGAAAAAGTACCCTATGTACTCACCTTTATTATGAAACTAATGTAGGATCTTCACATGAAAGCTATAACCCAGTTACAACCTAAGAATAGGGAGAAGGGGGAAAGGCAGGTGAGGGAGGGGGGAGGTAAGTGGAGGGAGGGGAATTAATGGGATTACACCTGCGGTGCATCTTACAAGGGTATATGTGAATCCTAGTAAATGTGGAATGTAAAGGTCTTAGCAAAATAACTAAGAAAATGCTACGAAAGCTATGTTAACTAGTGTGATGAAAATGTGTCAAACAATCTATGAACCAAGTGTATGGTGCCCCATGATCATACTAATGTACACAGCTATGATTTAATAAAAATAAATAAATAAATAAAAATAGATAAAAAAAAGAAAATTAATGAAACAAGGAGTTGGTTTTTTGAAAAAGTAAATAAAATAGATAAACCATTGGCCAGACTAATGAGAAATAGAAAAGTAAAATCTCTAGTAACCTCAATCAGAAATGATAAAGGGGAAATAACTACTGATCCCACAGAGATACAAGAGATCATCTCTGAATACTACCAGAAACTGTATGCCCAGAAATTTGACAATGTGAAGGAAATGGATCAATATTTGGAATCACACCCTCTCCCTAGACTTAGCCAGGAAGAAATAGAGCTCCTGAACAGACCAATTTCAAGCACTGAGATCAAAGAAACAATAAAAAAGCTTCCAACCAAAAAATGCCCTGGTCCAGATGGCTTCACACCAGAATTCTATCAAACGTTCAAGGAAGAGCTTATTCCTGTACTGCAGAAATTATTCCAAAAAATTGAGGAAGAAGGAATCTTCCCCAACACATTCTATGAAGCAAACATCACCCTGATACCAAAACCAGGAAAAGACCCAAACAAAAAGGAGAATTTCAGACCAATTTCACTCACGAATATGAATGTAAAAATTCTCAACAAAATCCTAGCCAATAGATTACAGCTTATCATCAAAAAAGTCATTCATCATGATCAAGTAGGCTTCATCCCAGGGATGCAAGGCTGGTTTAACATACGCAAGTCCATAAACGTTATCCACCATATTAACAGAGGCAAAATAAAGATCACATGATCCTCTCAATAGATACAGAAAAAGCACTTGATAAAATCCAGCATCCTTTTCTAATTAGAACACTGAAGAGTATAGGCATAGGTGGCACATTTCTAAAACTGATTGAAGCTACCTATGACAAACCCACAGCTAGTATTTTACTGAATGGAGTAAAAATGAAAGCTTTTCCTCTTAGAACTGGAACCAGACAAGGTTGTCCTCTGTCACCTTTACTATTCAACATGGTGCTGGAAGTTCTAGCCAATACAATTAGGCAAGACAAGGAAATAAAGGGAATCCAAATGGGAGCAGAGGATGTCAAACTCTCCCTCTTTGCTGACGACATGATCTTATACTTAGAGAACCCCAAAGACTCAACCACAAGACTCCTAGAAGTCATCAAAAAATACAGTAATGTTTCAGGATATAAAATCAATGTCCACAAGTCAGTAGCCTTTGTATATACCAATAACAGTCAAGATGAGAAGCTAATTAAGGACACAACTCCCTTCACCATAGTTTCAAAGAAAATGAAATACCTAGGAATATACCTAACGAAGGAGGTGAAGGACCTCTATAAAGTAAACTATGAAATCCTCAGAAAGGAAATAGCAGAGGATATTAACAAATGGAAGAACATACCATGCTCATGGACGGGAAGAATCAACATTGTTAAAATGTCTATACTTCCCAAAGCAATCTACCTATTCAATGCCATTCCTATCAAAATACCAACATCGTACTTTCAAGATTTGGAAAAAATGATTCTGTGTTTTGTATGGAACCAGAAAAAAACCCGTATAGCTAAGGCAGTTCTTAGTAATAAAAATAAAGCTGGGGGCATCAGCATACCAGATTTTAGTCTGTACTACAAAGCCATAGTGGTCAAGACAGCATGGTACTGGCACAAAAACAGAGACATAGACACTTGGAATCGAATTGAAAACCAAGAAATGAAACTAACATCTTACAACCACCTAATCTTTGATAAACCAAACAAGAACATACCTTGGGGGAAAGACTCCCTATTCAATAAATGGTGTTGGGAGAACTGGATGTCTACATGTAAAAGACTGAAACTGGACCCACACCTTTCCCCACTCACAAAAATTGATTCAAAATGAATAAAGGACTTAAATTTAAGGCATGAAACAATAAACATCCTCAAAGAAAGCATAGGAAAAACACTGGAAGAGATAGGCCTGGGGAAAGACTTCATGAAGAAGACTGCCATGGCAATTGCAACAACAACAAAAATAAACAAATGGGACTTCATTAAACTGAAAAGCTTCTGTACAGCTAAGGAGACAATAACCAAAGCAAAGAGACAACTTACACAATGGGAAAGGATATTTGCATATTTTCAATCAGACAAAAGCTTGATAACTAGGATCTATAGAGAACTCAAATTAATCCACATGAAAAAAGCCAACAATCCCATATATCAATGGGCAAGAGACATGAATAGAACCTTCTCTAAAGATGACACACGAATGGCTAACAAACACATGAAAAAATGTTCATCATCTCTATATATTAGAGAAATGCAAATCAAAACAACCCTGAGATATCATCTAACCCCAGTGAGAATGGCCCACATCACAAAATCTCAAAACTGCAGATGCTGGCGTGGATGTGGAGAGACGGGAACACTTTTACACTGCTGGTGGGACTGCAAACTAGTACAACCTTTCTGGAAGGAAGTATGGAGAAACCTCAAAGCACTCAAGCTAGACCTCCCATTTGATCCTGCAATCCCATTACTGGGCATCTACCCAGAAGGAAAAAAATCCTTTTATTATAAGGACACTTGTACTAGACTGTTTATTGCAGCTCAATTTACAATCGCCAAAACATGGAAACAGCCTAAATGCCACCAACCCAGGAATGGATTAACAAGCTGTGGTATATGTATACCATGGAATACTATTCAGCTATTAAAAAAAAATGGAGACTTTACATCCTTCATATTAACCTGGATGGAAGTGGAAAACATTATTCTTAGTAAAGCATCACAAGAATGGAGAAACATGAATCCTATGTACTCAATGTTGTTATGAGGGCAATTAATGACAATTAAGGTTATGGTGGGGGGGGAGGAAAAGCAGAAAGAGGGATGGAGGGAGATGGGTGGCCTTGGTGTGTGTCACACTTTATGAGGGCAAGACGTGATTGCAAGAGGGACATTGCCTAACAATTGCAATCAATGTAACCTGGCTTATTGTACCCTCAATGAATCCTCAACAATAAAAAAAAATAAGAAGAAGAAAAAGAAAAAAATAAAAATAAAAAATAAAATAAATATATATATATATTTGAGTACTGAGAAATTTGTGTATTTGAGTACTGAATTTGCAGCCTGGAATTGGGATCCACATAATTTTCTCACCTTTAGACAACAGTCTCCTCTAGTTCACCCTCTTTCTAGATGACTTGTTTTGTTCTCTGGTGCACAGATGGCCAGGCAGTACAGGGACTGGCCAGCTGCTGTGAGTGGCTCTCAGCATGATTCTTCAGCAGCAATTCTTAATTTAATAGCTTACCCTGGGTAACTAAGAGGCTGGAGGCTGCCAACTCCGAGCCTGCTGGATGCTTTAATTGGTACTTATTCTAAACAGTGTATTAAAAGGCCTCAGCTTCCACGTAGATGTGCAGCAAATCTGGCCTGTCGAAAGAGCCTGCAGTGTAGCAAAGAAAATGCACTAATGAAAGGGATCCTGTTCTGCTCACTTTACCCTGGGCCTGTAACAGGCAGGAAGTCAATGAGAGAAGAAGTGTGGACCCAGAAATTTCATGATTGCAAAACATCTGGACAAGCACTGAAGAATAAAAACAAACTACCACACACAGATCCCAGTTCCCTGCTCAGTTTTGTCTGCGCATCACACAGCATTGGATTGTAGGCTGAGATATTCAAGTTTTCAAGTATGCATTTTATATCAATTAAACATACACCTGGCACCCTCTGTGTGTTTGCTTTCATTGCCCAGTGTTATCCTGCTGTAGAATATGGCTCCATGGCAGGACTTCATTTTCCTCCACACTAGAGTTAGAGAAACCAGTGGGCCCAGGTGCTCTTAGGAGGTCTCAGGTGCTCTCAGATACTCTCAGGTGCTCTCAAGTGTTCTCAGTTATTCTCAGGTGCTCGTAGGAGCTCTCAGGTGCTCTCAATTATTCTCAAGTGCTCTCAGGTGCTCTAAGGTGCTCTCAGGTGTTCTCAGGTACTCTAAGGTGCTCTCAGGTGTTCTCATGTGCTCTAAGGTGCTCTCAGGTGCTCACAGATGTTCTCAGGTGCTCTCAGGTGTTCTCAATTATTCTCAAGTGCTCTCAGGTGCTCTCAGGTACTCTCAGGAGCTCTCAAGTGCTCTCAGGTGCTCTCGGGTGTTCTCACGTGCTCTCAGGTGCTCTGGTGCTCTCAGATGCTCTTAGGTGCTCTAAGGTGCTCTCGGGTGTTCTCAGGTGTTCTCATGTGCTCTAAGGTGTTCTCAGGTGCTCACAGATGTTCTCAGGTGCTCTCAGGTGCTCTCAAGTGCTCTCAGGTGCTCTCGGGTGTTCTCAAGTGCTCTCAGGTGCTCTGGTGCTCTCAGGTGCTCTCAGGTGCTCACAGATGTTCTCAGGTGCTCACAGATGTTCTCAGGTGCTCTCAGGTGTTCTCAGGTACTCTCAAGTGCTCACAGGTGCTCTCAGGTACTCTCAGGAGCTCTCAAGTACTCTCAGGTACTCTCAGGAGCTCTCAAGTGCTCTCAGGTGCTCTGGTGCTCTCAGATGCTCTCAGGTGCTCTCAGGCGTTCTCAGGTACTCTCAAGTGCTCACAGGTTGCTCTCAGGTGCTCTAAGGTGCTCTCAGGTGCTCTAAGGTGCTCTTGGGAGTTCTCAGGTGCTCTAAGGTGTTCTCAGGTGCTCTCAGATGCTCTAAGGTGCTCTAAGGTGCTCTCAGGTGCTCTAAGGTACTCTCAGGTGCTCTCAGGTGTTCTCAGGTGCTCTAAGGTGTTCTCAGGTGCTCTCAGATGCTCTAAGGTGCTCTCAAGTGCTCTTAGGTGCTCTAAGGTGCTCTCAGGTGCTCTAAGGTACTCTCAGGTGCTCTCGGGTGTTCTCAGGTGCTGTAAGGTGCTCTCAGGTGTTCTCAGGTGCTCTCAAGTGCTCTCAGGTACTCTCCGGTGCTCTCAAGTGTCCTCAGGTACTCTAAGGTGCTCTCAGGTGCTCTCAGAGTGATTATCCCAGCCCATCAATGGGGTACAGAAGCTTCTACACACTTTTTCACAGAGGAGGGAGGAAATACGAAATGCGGACAATTCTTTTGGGGACCAGTAAATGATTACTAGGGAGAATGAATGGACCAGAAATATGGGAATTAACTTGTTAGTGGCTATCTTTGGGATTTGAAATAGCCTAGGAGGCAGGCATTATCTTGTGGAAAAGTCCATGTAGGCGTGATAGCATTACTCACTTTGAAATGAGATTTCAGAGTGGGGACACAAGGCAATTGTGTTCTTTTGGTAAGAAGATTCCTGGGACAGATGAGGAAATTTAATAAAAAGTCCCTTCCTGTGTTTGGAGGTGGCAGAAACAGGATACGGCTTATTAATCGGAGGCTTATTTCTGGGGCCTGTCAATTTTCAAAAGCACTCAGCATACCTAAGTGCCACATTTGGTGGAAACTTTTTCTGCCCCCCACCCCTATCATGCCCCTATCTGAAATATCCCTAGAAGTTTAACACACTAGAAGCCGAATTAGTGTCTTTGAAAAGAATATTCAAGTTAGTAGCTGAGTGACCAAGGATCCCATTAAACCAATCTTCCATTTCTGAGAATAGACTAGGCCAATTAAACACTGTGTCTCATTTCAGGAAATGAAATTACAAACAGGCTCCCAAACAAAAGATGAACAACAGTTAATGTTTGGAACAGTTGATAAACTGGTTAAGGTGTCTAGATGTTAGACTCAAAGCATTTTTGGTGGAAATTGAATAGAGTCTTGTCTGGTCTATAATTTGTATGTTACAAAGATGTGTATATAAGAGTTTGAGCTTGCAGGGTCTCAGGAAAAAGGTAGTTGCAATTTCAAGGTCCAAATAAGAAAACTAGAAAATTTTGGAAATATCAGGTTGAGGACTTACAGCCAGGAAATAATTTAGAATTCAGTTTGAATTGTAGGCAAATAACAACAACCCCAAAGCAATGATTAGGACTAGAATCTAATAATATGTGTAACAGAATCTAATAATAATATGTCTGCTATGTTTTAGAATCATACTTTTTTATCTCTAATACCATATTTTTAGCAAAGATAAATCCTAGTAGGATTAATTTATTTTTAAAATGAAGTTCTACTCTTATATTAATACTTTGACAGATTATTTGCATAAAATGCAATAAGAATAGTGATTGGCTACGTAGGCTTTTTTTAAGTTGGCTTCACTGAAGCTTTTTTATAACAAATCTCAGCTTGTTGCTGAATGCAGGTTTGGCTTTTTGCCATCCAAGATCCAGACAGAAAAGGGTATTGGCAAAGGAAAGGTTGTTTTTTTATTCAGGTGCTGGCAGCCTGAGGAGATGTCAGACTATTGTTGCAAAGACTATCACATCTCCTCTGTATACTGAGCAACTTACAAAGGGAATATGTAGAAAGGATTGTAGCAGAAAACAAGCTCTGTGCAAGTCAGCATGACTTGCTAGATAGTTATCAGCAAACAACAGGTTCTCGGGTGGACTTAGCATCAGCGGTCCTGTGGTTGGCCTATTCTGGACTCCCGATCTGTTTTTTCTCAAAGCCATTTTCTAATCCTGTGCTCAGCAGCTGGGTAAGCAAGCAGCGGGTTCATTCTAAACTTTTAAGATGGAACAAACTGAAAACATAATGGAAGCAAAATAGCTCCCCTTTAGCTAGCCTAGCATTATAGTCTGAATGGTCCTTGGGGTGGGTGCAAGCTTAGACTTTTAAAAGCCTCCTGAGGCTCAGAAGCCACACTAAGGATTTACCATCAGATTGTGCCTGTAATAACCATATGCCTTGGATGAATTCCTCTCTTGAGGTTCCCAAAATATTCTGAGGTGTTTGGGCCTGTAAAAAAGTGACAGTCTTTATTTGCCACAAGGTTAGAAATCTTGTAAGGGGACCATATAGAGAGGGTATCAGGCCAGTTCTTCTAAGGATTTTAATGGCTTCTTAAAGTTAAACTTATAAGAAAATAGGACATTTAAATCAAAGCCTTGGTAATATAACTTGTGTTTCTAGTTGTCCTGCTCCAAGGAAAGTAAATCCTTATTGAACTTATGAAAATCATTATATTGCCATAAAGTAAAAATACTCATCGTTTGTTAATTCTATAATAATCAGGGAGAGAGAAAGGTAAAATTATACTTTACCTAATTGCTATAAGTGTCAATGGCTTTTTAAAATGTTTTATTTGTCTCAGGATATAAAATCAATATCCACAAATCAATAGCCTTTGTATATGCCAATAACAGTCAAGTTGAGAAGCAAATCAAGTACACAATACCCTTCACAGTAGCTTCAAAGAAAATGAAATACCTGGGAATCTATCTAACAAGGGAGGTAAAGGAGCTCTACAAAGAGAATGATGAAACCCTAAGAAAAGAAATAGCAGAAGATGTTAACAAATGGAAGAATATACCCTGTTCTTGGCTGGGAAGAATCAACAATGCAAAAATGTCTACCCAGAGCAATCTACAGATTTAATGCAATCCCCATTAAAATGCCAACATCCTACTTCAATGAACCTGAAAAATATAGTCCTTTTTTGGTACATAACCAGAAAATAAACTCACATAGCCAAGATAATTCTTAGTAATAAAAGAAAAGCCAGTGGCATCACCTTACCAGACTTTAGGTTATATTACAAGTCCAACGATCCCTTCTACCTATTCCTAATTACAAGCTGTGATCAAAACAGCATGGTTCTGGCACAAAAATAAAGACATAGACATATATAACAGAATAGAAAACCAAGAGATGAAGCCAGCCTCTGTAGCCAACTGATCTTCAATAAATAAAACCAAAGCATACACTGGGGAAAAGAATCCCTATTCAATAAACACATCTGGGAAAACTGGATAATCACATGTAAAAGACTGAAACTGGACATGCACCTTTCTCCACTTACAAAATTTTATTTTGTGTATTTCTTTTTGTGGGAAAGAGTCTCACTCTGTTTCCATGGGTAGAGTGCTTTGGTGTCATCAAAATTCACAGCAACCTCAAACTCTTGGGCTCAAGCAATATCTTATCTCAGACTCCTGAATAGCTGGGACTGCAGGCACCTGCTACAATGCCCAGCTACCACTTACAAAAATTACTCACAATGGATAAATGATTTAAATCTAAGACATGAAGTGATAAAAATCCTAGAAGAAGGCATGAAAAAACTCTTGATGATATCGGCTTAGGGACAGATTTTATGGAGAGTGCTTTGGCAATCACAACAGCCACAAAAATAAATAAATGGGACTTAATCAAACTGAATAGCTACTGTGTAGCTAAGGACACAGCAATTAGAGCAAATAGACACCCTTCATAATGGGAAAGGATATTTGCATGTTACGAATCTGACAAAGGGTTTGTTCATTACTAGAATTTACAGAGAACTCAAATTAACAAAAAAAGAGCAAACAGTCCATCTATCACTGGACAAGAGGCATGAACAGAACCTTCTCTGAAGAATGGCTAACAAACATATGAAAAAATGCTCATGGTCCCTACGCATCAGAGAAATGCAAATCAAAACCACCCTGAGATATCACCTAACCCCAGTGAGAACGAGCCACATCACAAAGTCCCAAAGTTGAGGGTTCTGGTGCAGACGTGGAGAGAAGGGAACACTTTCACATTGTTAGTGGGACTGCAAACTAATATAGCTTCTTTGGAAAGAAGTATGAAAATTCTTCAAAGAACTCAAAATAGACCCCCATTGGATCCCTCAGTCACATTACTAGATAGTCACTCAGATTAAAAAATATTTTATCACAAGGACATTTGCACTAGTTTTTTTATTGTAGCTTAATTTACAATTGCCAAGATGTGGAAGAAACCCAAGGGTCTATCAACCCAGGAATGAATTAACAAGCTGTGGTATATATCGACCCTGGAGTCCTATTCAGCCATAACATAGCAAAGTATCACAAAAATGGAAAAGCAATAATCCAATGTATTCAATACCACTATGAAACCAAAAGATGAACTAATACAGGCCCACAAAGGAGAAAAACTCAATTTAATTCAAGATAGGAGGTGGGGGGAGGAGAGAGGTGAGAGAGCGGAGGACACGGTGAACTCTCACCTAATGGGTACAATGTAGAGGTACATGGCGCAGCTGGGTGAGGGGCTCAGCTACAACCTGAACCTTACCTAACAAACACAAATATTGTAACTTAATCGTTTGTACCCTCACCTTAATCTGAAATAAAAAATAATAAAAATTTTTTCTTGACTTTGAAAAGTTAAATATAAAGAATAACAATATTGCAAACCAAAAAATTTCGAAAATCATTTAAATTCTTCATCAGTTCAGACCCCGTGTAACGAATTCCTGTTGTGCTCGATGTTGATTTGGGGTTAGCAATGTTCATGTACCCATTAGTTTCTTTATTAAAAACTTCTCTGTTCAGAAGTTTTTGCCTAGTCCATTGGTATAATATCCAATGTTAAAGAAGCCTACATTCAAGGTTCTTTTCATGATTTACTTTAAGAGCGAGTAACTTTTAGAATATAGACAGTTATAAACCACTTTTTAAAGAAGTATCAAAGTAAAACAATAGTTCTCTGTGGATGACTAAAGAGTTAGAAGAACAAGACACAATTGGCAAATTAATTTGGTTATTTCTATGGTATACAACAATTTAATGTTATGATAAGAATTATGATCATATACCAGGATATATAAAGTTTTTCAAAAACCCCATACAATTTTGTAAAACATACTTACTTTATGTAACTATAACTCAAAGACGGTTAAAAATTATTTCTTATTTGACAACACCTTCCATATAATTTAAATGAGCTTAATATATCTCTCTTAGACATCTAGGTACCCTCTTTGTAATGTTCAAAGTTTAGTTTTAGGTCCCTAATTTTAGAATTTTATTTTGGAAAGTTTGTCAAATATCAAAGGTTTAAAACCCTTTATTTGGGGCGGCGCCTGTGGCTCAAGGAGTAGGGCGCCGGTCCCATATGCCGGAGGTGGTGGGTTCAAACCCAGCCCCGGCCAAAAAAAAAAAAAAAAAAAAAAACATTTATTTGTTTAGATCAAATTAAGACTGTAGGTCAGTATAAATAGTATTCATTCACTTAGCCAAAGTGATAATTCAAAGATTTCTTGATGATTTCTAGGAGTCTTGTGGTTGAGTCTTTGGGGTTCTCTAAGTATAAGATCATGTCGTCAGCAAAGAGGGAGAGTTTGACCTCCTCTGCTCCCATTTGGATTCCCTTTATTTCCTTGTCTTGCCTAATTGTATTGGCTAGAACTTCCAGCACTATGTTGAATAGTAAAGGTGACAGAGGACAACCTTGTCTGGTTCCAGTTCTAAGAGGAAAAGCTTTCAGTTTTACTCCATGCAGTAAAATATTGGCTGTGGGTTTGTCATAGATAGCTTCAATCAGTTTTAGAAATGTGCCACCTATGCCTATACTCTTCAGTGTTCTAATTAGAAAAGGATGCTGGATTTTATCAAATGCTTTCTCTGCATCTATTGAGAGGATCATGTGATCTTTATTTTTGCCTCTGTTAATATGGTGGATAACGTTTATGGACTTGCGTATGTTAAACCAGCCTTGCATCCCTGGGATGAAGCCTACTTGATCACGATGAATGACTTTTTTGATGATAAGCTGTAATCTATTGGCTAGGATTTTGTTGAGAATTTTTGCATCTATATTCATGAGTGAGATTGGTCTGAAATTCTCCTTTTTGTTTGGGTCTTTTCCTGGCTTTGGTATCAGGGTGATGTTTGCTTCATAGAATGTGTTGGGGAAGATTCCTTCTTCCTCAGTTTTTTGGAATAATTTCTGCAGTACAGGAATAAGCTCTTCCTTGAAGGTTTGATAGAATTCTGGAGTGAAGCCATCTGGACCAGGGCATTTTTTAGTTGGAAGCTTTTTTATTGTTTCTTTGATCTCAGTGCTTGAAATTGGTCTGTTCAGGAGCTCTATTTCTTCCTGGCTAAGTCTAGGGAGAGGGTGTGATTCCAAATATTGATCCATTTCCTTCACATTGTCAAATTTCTGGGCATAGAGTTTCTGGTAGATTCAGAGATGATCTCTTGTATCTCTGTGGGATCAGTTGTTATTTCCCCTTTATCATTTCTGATTGAGGTTACTAGAGATTTTACTTTTCTATTTCTAGTTAGTCTGGCCAATGGTTTATCTATTTTATTTATTTTTTCAAAAAACCAACTCCTTGTTTCATTAATTTTCTGAATGATTCTTTTGTTTTCAATTTCATTGATCTCTGATTTGATTTTGGATATTTCTTTTCTTCTACTGAGTTTAGGCTTAGATTGTTCTTCTTTTTCCAATTCCATAAGATCTCTTGTGAGATTGTTGATGTGCTCTCTTTCTGTTTTTCGAATGTAGGCCTCTAAAGCGATGAATTTTCCTCTCAAAACTGCTTTCGCAGTATCCCACAGGTTTTGGTAGCTTGTGTCTTCATTGTTGTTATGCTCAAGGAAGTTAATGATTTCCTGTTTTATTTCTTCCTTCATCCATCTGTTATTCAACAGAAGATTGTTTAATTTCCATGCCTTTGGGTGGGGTCGAGCATTTTTGTTAGAGTTGAGTTCCACCTTTAGTGCCTATGGTCTGAAAAGATACAAGGTAAAATTTCCATTCTTTTGATTCTGTTGATATTTGTTTTGTGTCCCAGGATATGATCAATTTTGGAGAATGTTCCATGGGGTGATGAGAAGAATGTATATTCTTTGTCTTTGGGATGGAGTGTTCTATATGCGTCTATCAAGCATAGTTGTTCTAGGGTCTCATTTAAATCTCTTACATCTTTGTTTAATTTCTGTTTAGAGGATCTGTCCAGCTCTGTAAGAGGAGTGTTAAGGTCCCCTGTTATGATGGTATTATCAGATATCATATTGCTCAGACTGAGTAAGGTCTGCTTCAAGAATCTGGGAGCATTTAAATTGGGTGCATAAATATTTAGAATTGAAATATCTTCTTGTTGTAGTTTTCCCTTGACCAATATAAAGTGACCATCTTTGTCTTTTTTGACTTTAGTTGCTTTAAATCCACATGTATCTGAAAATAAGATTGCAACTCCTCTTTTCTTCTGAATTCCATTTGCCTGAAAAATTGTCTTCCAACCCTTGACTCAGAGCTTTAATTTGTCTTTTGAAGCCAGGTGTGTTTCTTGCAGACAGCAAATGGATGGCTTGTGTTTTTTAATCCAGTCAACCAATCTATGTCTCTTCAGTGGGGAATTCAAGCCATTAACATTTATGGAGATAATTGATAAGTGTGGTAGTATTCTATTCGTCTTATTTTGTGAGAATCCATTGGTTAGTTTTATCTTTTGCATCAGTGTGGAGGTTAGGTTCTGTCCTTTGATTTCTGAGTTCTTACTTTGCTGCTGATCCATTGTGGTGGTCAGTGTGCAGAACAGGTTGAAGTATTTCCTGTAGAGCTGGTCTTGTTGTGGCGAATTTCCTCAATGTTTGTATATCCGTAAATGATTTGATTTCTCAGTCAATTTTGAAGCTTAGCTTAGCAGGGTACAGAATTCTGGGCTGAAAATTGTTCTGTTTAAGTAGATTAAAGGCAGATGACCATTGTCTTCTTGCTTGGAAAGTTTCATTAGAGAAGTCTACGGTCTCTCTGATGGATTTGCCCCTGTAGGTCAACTGACGCTTACTCCTGGCAGCTTGCAGAATCTTTTCTTTTGTCTTGACTTTGGACAGGTTCATCACAATGTGTCTTGGAGAAGCTCGGTTAGAGTTGAGGCAACCTGGGGTCCCATAGCCCTCTGAAAGCAGTGTGTCAGAATCTTTGGTGATGTTTGGGAAATTTTCTTTTATAATATTCTCTAGTATGGCTTCCATTCCTCTGGGGCATTCTTCTTCCCTTTCTGGGATTCCTATAACTCGTATGTTGGAACGCTTCATAAAGTCCCATAATTCTGACAGTGAATGTTCTGCTTTCTCTCTCTTCTTTTCTGCCTCTTTTACTATCTGAGTTATCTCAAAAACTTTGTCTTCTACCTCTGAAATTCTTTCTTCTGCATGGTCTAACCTGTTGGTGATACTTTCCATTGCATCTTTAAGTTCCCTGATTGACTGTTTCATTTCCTTCAGCTCTGCTATATCCTTTTTATATTCTTCATATCGTTCATCTCTTATTTGATTCTGTTTTTGGATTTCCTTTTGGTTATTTTCCACTTTATTAGCAGTTTCCTTCATTGTTTCCATCATTTCTTTCATTGTTTTCAACATGTGTATTCTAAATTCCCTTTCTGTCATTCCTAACATTTCTGTATAGGTGGAATCCTCTGCAGTAGCTACCTCATGGTCCCTTGGCACGGTTGTTCTGGACTGGTTCTTCATGTTGCCTGGAGTTTTCTGCTGATTCTTCCTCATGAGTGATTTCTTTTATCTGTTTCCTTGCCCTAATTTTCCTTTCACTTCCTCTTGCTCTTTAAGTTCTTGTGCCTGTGGACTAAGGGTTACAGGACCAGAAGGGTGAGAATGTTGAGGAGCAAAAAAGGGATGAAAGAAAGGAGGATCGAGTGATAAGAAAAAAAAAGAAAGATAGAGAAAGGAGAGGGGGTGGGGATAAGGAATATTGACAAAAAGAAGAGAGGTACAGAAAGAGGGAGACAGGGCAATATAGGTGTACAGTAGGGTACTTTGACACAACCTTAAAAAACCCCACCTTCTGGGGGTGCCCAGTTGGGTGGTTCCCTTGAGGTCAGCAGCTCTTTGCTAACCTGATCAGACACAGTACCTCACCTCCACCAAGTAGAGAGGAAAGACAAAAATGCTATAAATCAAACCAAAACAAGCAAACAGAAAACTTTACGGGGATACAATTGGGTGAAAAACCAAATGATAGGGGTAGAAACACTAGCAAAAATGAAGTTGTAGTTATTAAAAAAGGCAGCAATGGGAAATTATAATTAAACTAGAAAAATTGAGAAAGAAAAAGGGATCTGTATGGAAAAGATTGAAACTAAAAAACAAAAGAACATCAACAACGTCACAGTAAACAAAAAAAAAAAAAAAAAAAAGAAAAAATACACAACCAAAAACAAAGCAGTTTGTATATGTTATTGAATATTGTCTGAGCAACACGTGGTCTTCTGGGGTATGAGATGTTAGTCACAGTTCTGATACGACTGGAGGCTGCTGATTTCTCAAACCCCAGCAGGTAGACACCCTAAATCTCTCTTCAGCCCACTTAAAAGGCACTTTGAACTTGTAAACTTGCTGAGCAGAAGCTTTCCCAGCTTTCTCGCTGGAATCACTGCTGAAGTGGCTATCCACTTACCCAGTGTGCCAAAACCGGTCTCACTCTGCCCCTGAGGGTTAGGGCTGCAAGGTGGCTCAGACCCCACCCTTAGGCTACTTGGTTGCTGGGTTACAAGCTCCCACCCATTTCTAGCTCTGCGACCCTGAGGGCGGGGCTTGCTGGGGCAGATCACTGGCAATGGTTCCGTGTGACCCACCGCCAAACACTATTAGCTCCGTCTGGCTCAGCGGCTCAGACTGGGGCCCTAGACAACGGCCAAAGTTCTCCGCAGTCCCGCTCAGGCCTTCCCCAGGGCAGTTCAACTCAGTGCCAAGTCCAAGGACATCAAAACAGTTCACAGGTAAGGCCTTTCTGGTTTGCAGTCTCGCTGCTACTGAACTTACAGTTGTGGGCGGGTTTAGACGGATTGAACACACGCGACCACTTGCCAGTTTTCCACTGTTTTAGTCCTCCTCTTGGGGTCCAGAAATCTCTCGCTGACTCCCTGCATCCTCATAGGAGTGATGCTAGGCAGTTCCCACCAGCCAGAGATGCCTGGAGTCCTATCTCCCCAGACTCACGGTGCCCAGATGCAAGGAAGCTGTTACTCGGCTGCCATCTTGCTCCGCCTCTCTCGATAATTCAAAGATTTCAAAGCTCAGAAATCCTTCTTCTTTGATGTAAAGAACTCAGGTTTTCAAAACCAAATATCTAATGAAGACAACATAAAGCAAATAAAATCTATTTCTTTCCTTTTTTTACAGTTTACTCGAACAATAAACATGAATCTTTTACTGTCTCTAATTAATACTATATGATAATCTTATTCAAATAAGAAAATCAGATTTTCCCTTCTATTAGTGTTTTATTAATATTAATCTAATTTTAATAAAATCTTATAAACAGATCTTTACAATTCCAATTTTGACCATTGACCTTTTATAATCTCTTACTAATTTTCCCATTCTCTTTTCTCTCCAACTTTTTATATCTATTTAGTTTTATCTATAATTCCTTTTTACAATGAAAACAACTTTTAAATAATCTCCCAACTAGACAAAATTACTTCTTCTTTAACAAAAACTCATGTCTTTCTTATAACCTTCATTACCAAGAATACATCCCACTTTTCTTGTACACTTTGCGTGTAAAATTGTTTTTCTTATACCTAATAGTTTTAATTAGATGTATTAGTTACAATGTTAACTCTTAGCAACTCTAATTTTCAGTGAAAAACTTTGGAAGTAAGCAATTTTATAATCATTTTCTGCATCCCAGCAGACGAAAAGAGATTAGATAAGGTTTGGAGAAACTGAGGAGATGTCAAAGACTAGGTGACCCCTGGGCTGTTCTTTCAAGAATAGTAGGAGGTGGGATTGCAGTGGAGAGGTAAGGAAGGGGGCAGAGGAGGGGAGATTCCAGAAAACTCTGCTGGACAGTGATAGCCTCTTATTAAGCCAAGCCTGTCCAGTGTTCTTGTCTTCCCAAATGATCTGAATTGTGTGTCTCTCCAAAGTTCTTGTTGAAGTCCAGCCTCCACTATGATGTTATTAAGAGGCAGATCCTTTAGGAAGTGATTAGGTCAGGAGGGTCCAACCATCATAAATGGGTTTAGTGCCCTTTCGTGGGAGGCTTGAAGTAGGCTGTCTGCCTCTCCTGCCACTTGAGGACACAGGTACGAGGCAATCTAGAAGCAGAGAGCCGTCACCAGACGTTGCATCCACTGGTTCCTTTATCTTGAACTTCCAGCCCCCAGAACTGTGGGAAATAAATTTCTGCTGTATTTAAGGTCTTCTGTGCTAGCAGCACCAACAGATATCTTGGCCTCAGGTCATATTACAAAGGGAATGGCTTGAAAAAGAAAGGCAAAATATTTTCTGTCTCCCTGACTTTTTGGAAAATGAAACCTGCATCCCTGCCTCAGGCCAATTGTCAGGAAGAGCAAGAAATATCTCTTGTTCCTGGTGCCACAGGAGACAGCTGAAGGGAATCGTCCGGGTGGAAGTCACAAGATCTTCTTTGCTGAGGACAGGGTGGGCGGAGATCACGAGACTACCTTACTCATGAAGATGGGATGGATCCTGGCATAGGCCACAAAATTATCTTGGCCCAAGATGGGATTATGGGATCAGAACCTTTGAAAGCTCTGTGCTCCTGCTCAGAAGCAGGAATTTGGAGTTTTAGCCATTTTCCTTCTTTACCAGCAAAGTAATAAATTTCTCTTTCTTTCTCCTCAAACTGTTTTGTCCCTATTTCTCTGATGGAGCTTCAAGGGACAAGCACCAAGCTTTTGGTAACAGTCAAGCTGCTGCCACTTTGGGGAGCCTCCTTTTTGTGTGGAGGCTCTAAAAACCCTAACTTCCATCAAGCCCAAGTTTAAGGCCAAGAAATCTCCCCAGATGGCGTCCACATTCATATTCTCCCTCTCACAACTCACTCACATGGGACTGAGGCACTGCAGCCTAACTCAGCTGAATCAGAGAGGCACAGCAGTTAGTCTGGGAAGGCCATAAAGCTTTTGTTATGGGTCAGTGATATTGTAGAACACAAAATCAGGATCCAAAACATGATTCTAGAACCTAGATTCAAGAATGGATGAATTAAAGCAAAAAATATACAATTATTTGTTAATTTATTCAACTAATGTATTCCAGGGTTCATGATAGCTTCTGGAGGTGTAAAGGGAAACCAGCCACATGCCTTCCCCCCTCACTTACTAGGAGGAGCTCACGGCCCATTGTCAAAATAGCTGTAAACAATACATGAACAAATTGGTGTAGCTCTGCTCCAATGAAGCTTTATTAACTGGACCACAAGGTTTCTTGGCCCTTGCTCCAGGTTAAAAGGCACTGGAAATTGGAGGAGGTGGGGATAGAATGATAGATAAAATGGCCATACCTATGGAAAGAAAGGACATTTCTATTTCTAAAGACAATCAACACTTCTCAACCCTTATTAAACACTCTAAATATAGTAAACCCCATGCCAACAAGTATAGATTCGTTACAGGATCTACTTGGTCAGATAATTAAGTTTGCAAACTTATCCTAGAAAAAGTGCTATCCACCTCATTGCTGAAAATCACGACAGTCACATCCAAACTGCTCCCCTTGGGAAGCCTAGTCTACCCTTCAAACCACTTTTTCTAAAATGAATTCATGAGCTTAATTGTCCAACCTCATACAACAACAGCTCTGATGGCCATTCCAGAAAAAGAGCTCCAAAACTGCTTTCAAGGGTGATCTAAGCACTGGCTTTGGTGCATAGATTCCCAAAAGGAATGCTCTGAAGGTGACTATAGTGATATTCAGCATTAAGATACGTAGTACTTTTTCTAGGATGAGTTTGTGAACTTAATTGTCCAACTTCATAAGTGCCATAAATGATATTGTACAACACATACACCCAATGGTGCCAAACGGCAGTACCAGGAGACTACGAGTGGTACTCTCAAGACCGGATGTAGGAGATGGCTTCTTTTGCATTCACTTGAAAAAAGAGACCAAACTCCTTTCTGCATGTGAATGGCAGGATCTGAAGTCTAGGATGACCTCCCAGTATTGCTGAACTCTGTTGTCTAAGGAGTTTACAAATCCCCCTACCCTGTTAAGTGAGAGGCTGGCAAGAGATGTGTGGGGCTGCAACTGGACCAAATAATTTTGTGCCAATATGTGGATGATGTATTTATGGCCAGACTTGATTATAATCATTGTATCATAAATACAAGTGGCTGTGCTAAATCATCTGGCTTTGTGAGGCTATAAAGTCTCACCCAAAAGACACAGATTTACAAACAGCAGGTTATTTATTTGGGATTCCAGGGAACCTGCAGCTTAATGTCAGACTGAAAGCAAATCATCTCAAATGGGAAGGTGCCCACAAATAAAAGACAACCGTGCGGGTCACAGTTGGAGCCAACTGTGTCACATCTGGATCCCAAAGTTCGGACTCATAGCAATGGCCTTGGATGAGGCCCTTAAAGGGACTGATGTGGAACCCCTGCTCTGGATCATAGACTATCAGAATAATTTGAAAAGCAGAGTCTCATGACTCACCTGCTTTGGGGTGACCTGACTTGCAGAAAGAAAGTAAATTATACATTCATGGAAAACAAGGAATGAGCCTTGTAGACTTTGCTACAGATGCTGGGGGACACCCCATGGTTAGTGGCATACTTGTCAAAGCGACTGGACACTACTGTGTGAGGACGGCTTCCTGGGCTCCAGGCAGTAGCAGCGACTACTGACTTGTGATAAGAAGCCAAAAAGTCACCCTGGACAATGTGTTGTAATGTATGCCCCCACCAGGTTCTCCGTTTATTAGAACAGAGGGAGGTTATTGGCTGCTGCAGGGAGGCTAGGAAAATAGCAATCCATCCTTTTGGATAATCCAAATGTTCAAGACTGTGTTTACTCTTAATCCTCCACCCCGTCAGATGCAGAGAATGAGCCTTCACAGGATGCCTGTTCAGAGGTTCGGGAAGCTATCTATTCTAGCAGAATGAATATGTCCGATCGGCAGATGCCAGAGACAGATTGGGAGCTTTTCACCAATGGCAGCAGGTTTGTGGACAATGAAAGGCTGGATAGGCAGAGGTCACGGAAACACAGGTACAGGAAGCAACGGTAGTGTGGCCTAGGACTTCTGCCAGCTGAGGTGACAGTTTTAGCTAGGGATTTCCAGTTGTCCAGAGGGAAAGAGGTGAACATTTACACGGACTCTAAGTATAGTTTTATGGTCGGGCATGCTCACAGTGACATCTGGAAGGAAAGAGGGCTCCTGACGTCAGGAAAGGAGGATATAAATATGCAGCTGAAATAATAGCCCTGATGCCAGTCATTCCTGAGCCCAGGCAGGTGGCCAGCCTGCACTGTTCTGCTCGCCAAAAAGACACTGATGTTAACCAAAGAAAACAGGCTACTGACAAGGCTGTCAAGAAGGTTAATGAAGGTGATCTGTTCCTTGAGGCCTTGATACCTCAGCTACAGTTAGATCAACACAAAGCCCACTACGCTGATGAAGATGAAGAAAGAGCTGGAGACTGGAGCTTTGACACTTGGTATGACAAACTAAGTGGGGACAGAATAATCAGGGACTCACTCTTCTACCTGAAGCCTCAGTTTGCCTTCTCATGAGGCACGTACACATTGTGGGTGTGATGCCTCAGTGGATTGTGTGAGACCTCATTTGTGAGGCCCCATCTGCAACAAACTGTCCAACAAATAACTCAGAGCTTCCTTTCTTATGATTGAAACAGCCCCAAAACAGAAAAGTGGCCAGTCGCACAGGGAACTGACATGTGGGTGCCCAATCTTTTCATGATTGGCAAGTCGATTTCACTCAGATCCTTAACAACCCTTTCAACCAGGAGACTGGGAGTTTCTGAAAGCCTGTAAATAACAAGGACCTGAAAAACAACTGGCAGAGAAATGGAAGGGACCCTATGAACAATGACCCCTTCTAACAATTCACACCTCATTGAAATTGTCAGGAATAAAACCTTGGGTCCAGAGTAAAGAGGTGACCCATGAAGAAGAGGACACAAGCCCCCAGTGGATGAGCCAGCCTGTAGCTGATCTAAATATCTGTTTAAGAAGGGAAAATGAAGGGTGGCTCCTGTGGCTCAAAGGAGTAGGGCACCAGCCCCATATGCCAGAGGTGGCAGGTTCAAACCTAGCCCAGGCCAAAAACCACAAAAAAAAAAAAAGGAAAATGAAAACGTTGACATTTTTGCTAACCTTTCTTTGATTATTTGTTCTGTCTATAGAATGGAGAGACAGCACCTTAATGAGAATTTCCTAAACTCTCACCTCTTCTGCTGATCTTGCTCACTGCTGGGTTTGTTATTGTGACAAATAGCTTCAGACTCAGAGAGTCTATGTTTCTTCCTTACCCAACCATATATCAGACATTATGTCCAAGGTGACAGTAAGAACCCAGAGTCCAAATGACATCTTAGCTACCCAGTGGGGCAAAATCTCTCTTACCAGGGAGCCTCAATTTCACCTTGTCAATCCTCATGATTGTGGTTGTTGCCTTTGCCCCTTTCACCTGGTAATCAGTTGCATTCTTTATTTTATTGTAAATCTACTGTCAAAGCTTTGACAAACCAGAAAAAGCAATGGCATAAATAAGTTCAAAGCCTCCATCTAAAACATTGCTACAGTTCAGCAGAAAATAGCTCAATGAGTATATAGCCCCTTCTCCCGTAGATATGAACGAATAAAATTGACAGGGAGGCAATTCAACACAGATTAAGGTGTGAAAAGAAGCAAAATGCATTACAAGATGTCACTTTAAACCTCTCACCCTTTGGGGGAATTAAAACTTAATTTCTGCCCAACGCCAATAATTGAAGGGGGGAGAAAAATCTTTGTTTTCTAGTATTTTAAACCACAGGAGATGGCTTGACAGGATTGTCTGAAGATCACAAGATCATCTTCAGCAGAGACAATGTTGACCAAACCCACCAATTACAGTTAAACAGTAATAGCCCAAGGCTGTGACATGTGACACTGGTCACATAGACCCAAGACAAACCTCTGAAAACCTCCTTTTACAAAACTCTTCATTTCTGCTTAAAGGGAGGAGAATGGTTTTTGGAGACACTAGTCCGCCGACCTTCTTATTTGCTAGCAAATTAATAAATTTCTCTTTCCTTTTTCTCAGACTGATACAGGGTTCCCCCATTCAGGGCTGGACAGGGACTCCCCATTTCCTACGCCTGGGTAAGCTCAGAAATCAGTCTTATCATAGGCCCCCATCTCTATGTACAAACAGGCCTTTTCCTGGCCACATTCTCTGGGGTCAAACAAGGTCATAAAAAAAGCAGCCTGGTTTCTCTCGTCTGGGTGGTTCATCCTGGAGTAGGGAGCACACACCCTGCTGGATTATTATTTGCCCGCGGGCCCCTGGCCAATTGTGACATGTTCTGAACATACATTTCCAAAACCCTGCTGCCTGCCAGATAGGAAAAGCAATATAATAACCCCCTAGATGAAGACCCAAATGGGCTTCCCACTTAGATTCCCCCCTTTTTTGCCAGAGGCTCCCTTCTCCCTCTTTCTCTTATCTGTTCTTTATCTATCAATAAACTCTGTACCTTCACTTACTCGCATGGTCTGTGGTTTCATTCTTCAAACTCTGAGTTCAAGGACATGACACAGGAAGAAATTCCAGCTACAAAACCACTTGTGCTCATTCTTTATTCTCACAATTCAGTCTCAGAAAGCTAGTGCTTTACTTGCAGAGGGCCCAAAGGGAAAACTTTTTTTTTTTTTTTTTTGCAGTTTCGGCAGGGGCTGGGTTTGAACCTGTCACCTCCGGCATACGGGGCCAGTGCCCTACTCCTTTGAGCCGCAGGTGCCACCCAAAACTTTTTTTTCTTGCCCTCTGAAGGGTTACTGAAATAGCAGCTCACGAAAAGCAGATTAATTGAAGAAAAGGCATATAAATGTATTAACATGTATACAAAGAGAATCACAGATTGTCCACCCTCCAAAGGAGTTTAGAAGCTTATGTACCATCTTCAGGTTATAGAAAGAATGGGGGCTTCAATCCTGGCAAAACAGCTTATGGAAGGGGGACAAGAGGAATTCTGTTGAAGGACAATGAAGGATTGCCAGGAACAGTGAAGGGATCAGGGAACAGAAATTAACTTGGACATAGTTCTCTTTGGAATTTGATCCTAAGACTTGAGCATTACCTTGAGAAGGGATCTGTACAGATGTGTTTTCATTTGTGGTCTTCTTTAGTTCAGCAAAGTGCCATATTTGGGGTGTTGATTTCTGATCCCTGACATTTGGAAATGGCAGGGTTTCGGGACTGAGTCAGCCTCACTGGTATATGCATTTGTGATAGAATAAATTACAGAACACACAGGAACAGCAGCAAATACGGAGGGAGTAGGGGTGAAAATGAAAGCACTAGGTGAGTAAGAGTGCGCTATGAGACAACGGGTACTGAAAAGCTCTGCTTTGGGGGCACGAGATGAAGTCGATGGGAACTAGTGTTGAGTCTAAATCCTTCGTAGGTTACTGCGTTGAAAAATAGCAAGCAAAAAATTAAGCTGAACCTAATATCAAAATTGGGCTTTTCCAATAGACTATAGTCATACCTCCATTTTTTTTCCAGTTTTCATATTTTTGCTCAAAATTTCCCTGTAATAAAATACAGTAAAATGAAGTGGTTATTAGCATGGGTCTAAAATCAGAGTCTGGAGATCAAACTTTGGTTATTTCATTGTATGTGTGGCCTGAGGTAATTTGTTTAAATTCTCCAACCTCAGTTTTTTTCAATTATAATTGTTTCTTCATATTGTTGTGGAAATAATTTGAAATAATGCAGGCAAAGAACTAGCATAATGAGAGGCCCATAGTACTTAATAGATGGCTACTATTTATGAATATTACTATGATTATAATTATTATTAATCGCTGGGCCCTCCATGGGGTTCTTTGGGGGCTTCCAAATGAATGGGAAGATATGAAGCTTGCTGAGGAATTAACCTCAACCCAGTGGGTCTTCCCTGGTTCTGCAGTCTACTGGTAAACCAGTTACTTTTTTCAGGGATTCTAATTCCAGGTACATTTTTTCTCCACACTAACTTATCCAACTTCGGCTGGATCACAGCAAAGCAAATATGAAAATGAGAATGTTAAAATCTTCTTAGGAACCAAGATAGCTCTTTTCCTTTTTTCTAAATACTGCTTGAGCTGAAAATTGAGGCTTTAGGGAATTTCTTAGATTCTTTCACTTATACAGGGTGGCCATAAAGTTCATGTGCAATTTAAAATAGCATTCCATTTAAAATTTCACACGAACTTTATGGCCACCCTGTATTACTTCACTAACAAGTTTGTGAATTAGGTTAAAAAAATCGTTATTATTTAATGAGGCACAGGGACTTACCCATTTACTTTTTGTAAGGACGTAAAATCACCCAGACATGGACTCTGTTTCTGCCCTGTCTGAACTTCCAAGGTCCCAGGGCATGGAATTTTTCTCACTGATTGGTGAAATTGTCTTTAAAGTACAGCATATTCTGCGGAAGGGAGCAGTACTTCTATACACACCAATCTCCTCTGAAAATTCAAAGGAGCTTTTATGTCAACTTTGAGCCTGGCTAGGGGCACACTCCTGATAGCTGGGCTGAGATGAAGCTACAGCCAGGTGGTTCCTGTGGCTCAAGGAGTAGGGCGCCAGCCCCTTATACTGAGGGTGGCAGGTTCAATCCTGGCCCTAGCCAAAAACTGCAAAAAAAAAAAAAAAAAGCCACAGCCCCCCACAGAGGATGATGCAGAAAGAATAGAGGACTCAAGGACACCTGCTGGGCAGGTGCATTCTCCTCTCATCCTCCACATTTCTCTCTTTTTGTACACCTTTTGGAGCACCAGTGGGGCAGCAGCCTGCTCACCACCCAAGTTTCCTGATGATAAAGACTAAATGGCTGAGGAAGAAGGTGACTCTGCGGGCTCAGCCACCTGTCCGGGTGGAGACAGCAGTGAAGCCTGGCCACCAATGAATCCTCCTATGAAGGTGCTAATCACCGATGAATCCTCCTAAGTAGGAGCTTCTGGACAGGCAGCTTCTGGACTAGACTTTAATGAGCCTGCCAGGATTTGTGGCTGATCCAAACAGGGAGAGAGAGAGAATGATTAGAGGCCCCGCCACAGGGACAGGGAGAAATTGAGCTCATGGCCAGTGGGGCACCGGTTTAACTGGACTGTAAACCTGTCATGGGAATCAAGGGCTTCCTGGAGACCACAGGGTGATTGGCAGGTGCTGGCGTGGGGAGCAGAGGGGAGGTGAAGAGGGTGTGTGGAACTGCAGAAAGCGGACCAGGCACCTGTGGACTCTACAGAAGGCCTCCTGTGTCAGCAGCACCCCCTTCAGGGAGCCTTGGATGGTTACCTTGTCAAGAAAGTGGCTTTGGCTTTTGGGGGGTCCTTAGCTTGAAGCTGGTTGTTCAGAAGTCCCAGAAGCCTGAACCTGTGGCTGGTGATTTGGGGGGAAAAGTCTTGGAGACTAAGCCCCCCACCTGTGGTATCTGATAATGCCTCCTGATAAATAATGAACTGGAAGACGCCCAGCTGCAGCAGAACTGATGGCTTGCATCTAGTGGGGAGAAATCTTCACATATTTGGGGGTCACAGACGTCTTCCGTGTTGATTGTCATTGTTGAGTGAGAAAAAAGGAAAAAACACATTGAGAGTTGTATTCCCTCCCCCAGCTTGAGATGTTGAAATACTTCCTGTCTAATGGCTTTTATTTTCCAATGAGGTGTGAGCTGACACTGGGGACAGGATGGGAGCAGAAAGTGTGAAAAAAAGAGAAAAATGAATGACATAGAATTTAGGGAAGTGGGCAAGGCAACTGATTTGAGCAACAGGGTGAATAGCCAGGCACTATTGGGCTAGGTGTCACCAATACATGGTGATGCCAAAGTATAGGGAGACACAGAGGCACAGCTGGTTTCTTCCAAAGTTGATGTTTAGCAAAGTAACCACAATGGAGTGAGAATGGGATGAAGAAGCTGAATTTATCTGTAAGAGAGATTGAAGGTACTTAATGAATAAAAGCAACTCTAAAGGATTGCCTAGATGGATGGATGGACAGATGGATGGAGAGAGGGATTGGTGGACAGGTAGATAGATGGACAGACAGGGGCATTGCAGGGCAGAGCCTGAAAAGAGTGAACAGTGGCCGCAGCCAGGCTACTTGAGCTCCTGGGGTGGAGGGAAAAGTGATGGTCAGATTTGGTCACTTGAATTCATGGTGTTTTTTTTTCTGTTGTTGTTGTTTGTTTGTTTGTTTTTTTGAGACAGAGTTTCAGTATGTCATCCTCAGTGTAGAGTACTGTGGTGTCAGAGCTCACAGCAACCTCTAACTCTTGGGCTTAAGTGATTCTCTTGCCTTAACCTCCCAAGTAGCTGGAGGTACAGGCACCTGCCACCATGCCCAGCTATTTTTTTTTCTTTTGTTGTTGTTGTTGTTCCAGTTGTCATTGTTGCTTTAGCTGGCCCGGGCTGGGCTCGAACCCACCAGCTTTGGTGTATGTGGCTGGCACCCTATCCACTGAGCTACGAGCACTGCCCCACTTGAATTCATGTTGGAGACACAGCAGCCTTAATGATGAGAGTTCAGGGTAGGACTGTAGATCTGGGTATGGAGTTGAGAACAGATAAAGAGAACTAGAGCTGGCAGGTCAGGATCACCAGGGAGTGTGGATGAAGAAGTGGGGAAGGAGGCTGTGAGCAGGTGCTGAGGCCTCCTAGGAGTAGGAAGAAAGGGCAGGAAGCCATGGTGGCTGCCCGTCAAAGGGAGGGCAGGACCTCGGAAGGAGGAGGGAGGAGGGAGGAGGGAGGTGAGCTTCCACTAACAGCAGCTGGGAAGGGCCCCTCTCCCCCAGGCCCCCCACCATCTTCCTCAGACAGCTGCTATTTTTGATTTTTTGTTTACTGTGTTTATATTCTAGTCCCGTGGTAGTTTCAGGAAACACTTCCTTTAGAGAAATGCACATATATTTGGTTTGCTGGCTCATTCACAAATATAATTTTTCTATGAAAATCAGTTTTCTCTTAATACCTTAAAGCTTAAGGAAAAAAAACTCTCTCTTAACCATGTATGATTAACTTTTTTATATATTTTCTATTGTTTCAGAAAATTTAGGTTGATACCTCTCCTTTTTTTCGCCCCCGACAGTCAAGAAGAAACTTCTAGTTGCCAGTGGGCAAGAATTCTCAGCTTAAAATACCTCTCAGAGTAGCAGGTTCATGCACTGGGTTAATGATTCTGGGCTCCTTGTGACTAGAACATTCCTTGATCTCCAGTGTGAGGTGAGTAACATTGACTGATGGAAACATTTCCCTGCAAGGAAGATTTGTAGCAACCTGTGATCCAACTCTCAGGGCCACCTTGGCAGGACAGCGTCTAGCCCACTTATCTTTCAGAGCAGCACCCTCATCACAGTCTATTATATTTAGCCTGTGAATAAGGAGCCGCCTCTGGCAGCCATCCTGGCCTCGGTGATATATGCTTCCTTTTACAAGGCACTGAACTGTGGAGTCTCAGAGCAAAAGGGACCGTGACTCTTTTTAACCTTTTCAACTACAGCACTTTGGACAGTGACAATGGTAATGGCTATAATGTACTGTGCATTTCTCACGTGTAAAGACACTGAGCAAGCTCTTTGCATGGTTCACCCTTTTACGTGTGTGCTAAGGACACTCAAAATCACCCTCTTAGCTTTAAAGTGTACAATGATACAGTGTTGATAACTGTGGCCACAGCATCACGCAGAAGCTCTCTGGAATTTCTTCGTCTTGCCTACTGAAGTTTATTCCTGTTAAACAGGAACTCCTGAGATCCCCTCTCATGTCACCTGCTGCCAGCCACCATGCTATGATGACTTTGATTGGTTTAGACACTTCCCATATGGGGTCATGCAATATCGCTCTTCCTCTGACAAGCTTATTTCACCCAGTATAACGTCCTCCAAGTTCACCCACATGGTAGCATGTGTCAGAATCTTCTTCTATTTTAAGGCTGAATAATATTCCATTATAGGTGTAGTCATGAGTCACTTAATGGCAGGGATACATTCTGAGAAATTTGTCTTAGGCAATTTTGTCGCTATACGAACAAACACCACAGAATGTTCTTACACAAACGTGGATAGCATAGCCTGCTACACGCCTCGGCTGTGTGGACCGCACACCCACGCAGCATGTTGCTACAGTGAGCACTTCAGGCAACTGTAACACCACGGGAAGGATTGGGGCTTTTTGAATTTATTTGTTTTTTTAATTTTGTTTTTACTCTCTTCCCTATGTAGGCCTACACAATGGTAAGTACTTGTGTATCTAAATGTTCTAAACATCGAAAAGGCCCAATAAAAATACAGTATAAAAAATAAAAAATGGTGCACCAATATAGGGCACTTACAGGGCAATGGAGCTTGCAGGAGTGGGTGGGTCACAGAGTCAGTGGGGGGGTGAATGTGAAAGCCAAGGGTATTACTGTACATTACTGCAGACTCTGTAAACACTGTCCACGTAGGCTACACTCAATTCATTAAAAAGTTCTTAGGAGTAGGGCACCAGCCCCATATGCCGGAGGTGGTGGGTTCAAACCCAGTCCTGGCCAAAGACTGCAAAAAAAGAAAAAAAAAAAAGTTCTTTCTTCAATAATTTACCTTACCTTACTATAAATTTTTTCTTTTATAAACTTTTAATTTTTTTAACTTTTTAACTCTTGTTATAACACTTAGCTTAAAACCAACATTGTTTTATTTAAAAAGTTTCCTTTTTTTATATTCCATAAGCCATAAGCTTTTCCTATTTTAAAAATTTCTTTTTTAATTTTTAAGCTTTCTTGTTCAAAACTAAGACACAAACACACACATTAGCCTAGGCCCACCCAGGGTCAGGACTATCCATATCACTGTCTTCTGCCTCCACATCTCGTCCCACTGGAAGGGACAATAACAAGGTCTTCAGGGACAATAACAAGCAAGGGACTGTCATCTCCTGTGATGACAATGCCTTCTTCTGCAATACCTCTTGAAGGACCTACTTGATGTGCTTTTACAGTTAACTTTTATGTTATAAATAGGAGGAATACAACCTAAAGTAAATAAAAGTATGGTATAGTAAACACGTAAGCCAGTAACACAGTGGGTTATCATCATGGTATGTTTTACGAGTGCTATGTAATTGTTGTGCTGTTAGTGCAAGAGGTCTGTTTACCCCAACATCCCCACAAGCTCGTGAGTGACGTTCTGCACTGTGACACTGTGACATGACGAGGACTGCAACGTCCCCAGGCAGTAGGGATTGTTGAGCTTCATTTTGGCCTTAAGAAGCCACCACAGCTTGTCCACGCAGTCTGTTTTCGGCCAGCGTGTCATCGTTTGCAGCACGACCACCCGTGTCCCTTCTTACCTCAGGTGTTTGTTTAGATCAGTGATTCTCAACCTTCCCAATGCCGCGATGTATTTTCATTGTTACAAAGGGGTCGCGATCCACAGGTTGAGAACTGCTGGTTTATGTGGTCACCTCAACTTGGCTGTTGTGAACATCTCCACACAAGCACACTGAATTCTCACATTGGCCCTTAAGGGAGGTGACAATGACCTTTGCCTTGGAGATGAGAAAACTGAGACAAGAATACTCGGAGGAAGTGCTCAGACTCGATTGCTGGTAAAATGCAGAGGAAGGATTTGAACTCAGAGTTGGAGATACCAGGACACGGCCCTCAGCCTCTGGCTCCAAATACAGTTTCCCTCCGTATTCTGTTTGTCAGGATGACCAAAGACCAAGAAGAGAGGCTGAAGATGGTCCTGAGTTGGAGAGACCCCTCCCTCTGCTCTTTCCCGGCCTGCATCCCTGGGAAGTCCGGCCTGGAGGGAGCAGACCTTTCAGCAGAACTGGGAATTTGGTTTTCTCGTGCAGAGAAGAGATCAGAATGTGCGCTGCTTGGCAGCAGGAATGCTGGGCTGCAGACTGATCATTTCAAGGGTCTTTCTCTGCCCACGGCCACCCAGAGGACAAGCTGTTTGCACTTTGGGTGATCCCCACAGGCTCTGGGTTCCTGGACATGATGAATGTTCCCACTCTGGTTGTCTCTGAGACAATAAATAAAGGCTGTGTTTGGCAGAGCCTGTGTGTAAGCCTCAGCTCAGAGTTAATGTTTAAGAACAGACATGCCTCTCCCTAAGTCTGGAGGCTGCCGCACTGCACAGGTTATGACTCTCTTTCCTTCTCCTCGCCCCTGTTGTGACTTTGCACTGATGACCTCTCTGCTCCCTGTGGACGTACGCCAGGCTCTCTTTTCCCATCAACTCTGCACAGCCCTCTAAATCTCACTTTTACGGTCAGAAGGCTTTCATGTCCCCAGAGGCAACCAGGCTCAGAGCTGCATAGAAATTTACAGTTTTCAAACATGGTCACATCTATTTTCACATTTAAACCTTAGAATCCTCCTGGGAAGATAAGTAGCTGAGGACATTAATGCTCAAACAGGTGAAAGAGACGCTGTCCTCACTGGGGCCCTTGGCCCAGGACCCAGGCACGAGGACTTCCCAGTGTGGATGACACCTGTGGTCAGGAGGAGGCAAGGCCATTCCCATCCAGCCGGAAGTCTGTGGCTGCCGCAGAGCCTGTTCTCACTAAGGAGCTTTCCCCTATTTGCCACCAAATTAGAACATCCTTCTTTGGTTAAAACAGTTACATATGTCCAGGAAAAGGAAGACACTGAATGATTATTACCTTTAAAAAAAAAAAAACAAAGTAAATGAATCTTTACAAATTTAAGAAAGAGAATTTCATGAAAGTACCTTGTCAGAATTCTGTATCACACATGGGCCGGGTAGTGTTGCCAAGGAATGGAGAATAGATCTGGGGCTTGGGGTGCTGCCTGGGAGCAGCGATGGCACAGTGGGGTCCACAGCCAAGCTGAGTGCAGTGTGAGGCCACAGGCACCCAGGGCCTCTGAGTGGTCTCCGGAGCTCCCTAGAGGGTGGAGCAGGCCCCAGACACAGGTTCTGCCACTTGCTCTGCTTGAGCTAGCCTGGACTGAGAGACTCTGAGAATCCCAGGCTTGGTCTGGACTTTCTGAACCCGAACCTAAGTGAGGCACACTGCAGGGGCGTACTGCTTGTTAATTTGTTTTCTTTCTCCAGGTACCGTCTAAATGCACCTGTAGCACATCAGCCCTGGATTGCCAAGTGGAGGCTCTGTGTCTGCAAAAAGCTCATCTTCCCTAGGAGTTCCAGGATGCGTCGTAAATGTGTGTGTTAGGCTGTAAAACAGGGCAGAGGGCAGATGGCATCTGTGAATTTCTCCCCCTCTCCTCCTTTCTCTCAGCTGTCTCTGTGTTATCTCTCTCTTCTGGGCAAAGGTCCAATCAGAAAATGTTGCCTGCTGCTGCATGGGAAATTCCCAAAGAGCTGCTGGCTCCAGTGGTTGCTAAGAGACAGCTCCTCAGCTAGGCTCAGGCTGCAAAATTTGAACAAAGACAGAAGAGCAGAAATGGGCTTGCCAGGTAGCTGGCTCTGAGGATGCCTCTGTCCCCTCTGCTGGCATCAGAGCTTCTGGGAGCAATAGAGCATCACTTTTCCACTTGTCACTGACATGAGAAAAAATAGGTGGACACATCCCTCCGAGGGTTTTTCTGACAAGTCCTGAATCTTCTAGCCAAAATCTATGTAGGAAAGTTAGCTGATTCTACAGGAAGCGAGATCCCTGATGTTGGGAATGTGTGAAGAAAGACTAGCAGTTTTAGGTATTCTATTCTTCCATTCTCCCAAGATTTCCATAGGAGTTGACTTGGAGAAAGGGGCTAGGCCCTATTAAAGTAGGTTTGGCAAAAGCCTGAAATGAAACACATGTTCCTCAATAGGAAACTGGTGGAATGAACAACAGAATTTCCATACAACAGAGTATTATTTAGCAATAAAAATGATGGGCAATACCTTTACATGAAAATTGTCTTCATATGACTTTTTCTCCATGAAAAAGTATTAAACAAAAAAGGGAAAGGGTACATGTGAAACTTAGTAAATGTAGAATATAATTGTCTTAACACAATAACTAAGAAAATGCCAGGAAGGCTATGTTAACCAGTGTGATGAAAATGTGTCAAACTGTTTATAAAACCAGTGTATGGTGCCCCATGATCGCATTAAGGTACACAGCTATGATTTAATATTAATAAAAAAAATTTAAAAAAGGGAATATCAAAATTGTTTGTATAGTAGGCTGACATTTCTCAAAGAAAATACAGGTGATAAAAACATCGATTTTCTTATTTAAAGAAAGTCATATACCATATTTTAAAAAGTTGTTTACCTACGAGTCCAGGAATGTAATATTTTGGAAGGCATCTAGAAAAGCTATGCTTTTGTGAATATTTTTTAATATCCATAAAATCAAATGACCAAATACAACTGTGTATACAGTTGAAGAAAATATCACAAAGAAGGTTCTATTTCGAGAAGACTTCGAAACATACTAATGCAATTGACTATCTCTCATTTTTTTTTTTTTTTATTGTTGGGGATTCATTGAGGGTACTATCTCTCATTTTTTTTTTTTTTATTGTTGGGGATTCATTGAGGGTACTATCTCTCATTTTTTTAAAGATCTGCTACTTGAGGATTAAAAGACCACCAGCTCTGGTGGCGCCTGTGGCTCAAAAGAGTAGGGCACCGGCCCCATATGCCAGAGGTGGTGGGTTCAAGCCCAGCCCTGGCCAAAAACTGAAAAAAAAAAAAAAAAAAGACCACCAGCTCCCTTTTCTAAAAAGCTTAAATGATGTTTTATAATCACATTGGTTGTGGTAGTGGTGGTTTTCTTACTTGGAAATAGTCATGTGTGTATTTTAAGGGACAAAAATAAATTAAAGCAATGTCATTGAAAATCATGATTTTCAATGGAGGAGAAAGACTTAAAAATGGAAGACTAATATGTTAAGTAAAAACCCCACAGTCATAAACTTGAACTGGAATTATCTCCTTGAATTCATGATGCACTTAGTCTTTAAGTCAATATTCATCACCTAAACATACTTTGAAATGATGATCTCTTCAGTGACAATGAGTATCTCACAGATCCAGGAAAAGTAACAGCAGTTTCATAAAGACAAAATTGGAAATGTAGCAAATGAACTTAAACATTTTACCACCCTACAAAGCAAGGGGGCTTCTAGAGACATCTGTAATCATGTTAGAAGGCTCAGAAACTAACTTAAAGAGACCCCCTCTGGCCAAAGAGGGAATAACTTGAGAATCAAAAAATAGTATTAACCACAGGGATTGAAATTCACAAATTATGTTTATAAATTTGTAAATGAATTCATTATTTTGAAAACTGTAAATAAAGAAAAACATGTAAACATGTATCTTGCCTTCCCTATACAAACAGAACATAGAAATAATCAAATAACTTATCAAGGAAAATGTACTTTTACAAAAATGTTATTATTTTTTTAAAGTAATAAACCTTTTTTTAAAAAAAATTATTTACCTATGAGTTGAGGAATATTACATATTATAAGGCATCTAGAGATGCTATGCTTCTATGAATATTTTTTAATATCCATAAAATCAAAACCAAATGACTAAATACAACTGTGTATACAGTTGAAGACAATATCACAAAGAAATGGCCTCTTTCAAGAGACTTTAAAACAGGGGTGGAAAACTTGTAGTCATAAGGCCACATGTAGCCTTCTAGATCCTTAAATGTGGCCTTTTAACTGAATCCAAAATTTTACATAAACAATTCTTTTATTTTCATTAATACATTTTGCTTGTATTTTGTATTTTTATTTTATTTTTTAAATGAATGTATTTAAAATACTGAAAAGTAAGTTTCAATAAAACAAATCTCCCAGATTAACCAGCATGATTAGAACATGAGTAAGCCATAAAGGGTAAATTGACAATTACTAAGCTCCTGATTTAGTCCTAACTTCCCCCAGCTGACTGACACCACCACAGCACTAAATGGTTTGCAAGAGTTTATGAGGGTTGACTACACTAGTCTGTTATCAGCTTCTGACAATGCAGGGCTGTGTTTCTGTTTGAAGTGAAATTTGTGAATAGTTGCATAGCCCAACAGTGGCTTTTAATTCTGTCTGCTTAAGAACCCATTATGTCAAAGAAGACCCAGCAAATGCTGAAGGAAGAAAACATTTTTTAATGAAGATTGGGAATTGAGATATTATCTTGTTTCTGCTAACCATGAGATGATTTGCTTGCTTTGTGATACTACAGTGTCAGCCTTGAAGAAATTCAATGCTCATCAGCATTATAGCACTCACAAGATCCACAAATATTTTAAATTAGAGGCAGAGGCATGGAAGGTTGCATTGCAGAAATTAAAAGATGAGAAACAAAAGCAAACACAGTTCTTTCAAGCAGCAATAAGACCTGGAAATAATGCCACTAAACCAACTTATATGGTAGCTTTTCCCTCAGGGGTATAAAGGGGAAGCCATTCGGTGATGTAGAAATTGTGAAAGAATGCATTACTGAAGTTGTAGGATGTGTAGACCCTAATAACATCTCAAAGCATGAACACTGCCTCTTTCAAGGAGAATTGTAACTGATTGGCAGCATGAATTCACCTTCAACTTAACAGAACAACCATAGGCAATACTTCAAAAGGAAAATACATATTATTCAATAGTTTTATATCAATTAACTGATACTACTGACTGAGCACAAGTTTTATACTTCATTCGGGTAATAACAGAAGATTTACTTTGCTATGTAGAAAGAAGTTCACTTTGGGAACTCTGCAAACAAAACATGGGGAATAGCTAGCTTCAGCAAATTTCAAGATACATGTTGTGAAGTTGGACTCAATATGCTAAATTTATAATGTGTACAGATGATGCACCTTCCAGGACAGGAAAATATGAAGGGTGTATTGCACAGATTCAAAAAATATTAACAGATCCAGATGTTCTTTCTTTTTATTGTATCTTGCATCAGCAAAATTTCGGCCCTAAAGTTACTATTTTAAGTGACACTTTACAACAAGTTATAAATATCACTAACTATATTTGGACAAATGCAAAAGGTCATCTGGGGTTTTGTAACATGCTAAAGTTGAACTGTGAGGCATTTGGTGTGGGTGTGCTATATCACTCTGACGTGTTTCAGCTATTGCAAGGACAGAAGTTAGCCACAATTTTATCTCTGTCAGAACTGACAGCTACATTTTATAAATAACAGAATCAGCAATGTGAATTGTTGAAAGAAGATTTCTATAGGAATGCAGCATTTCTGTGTGATATTATGTTAAATGAAAATGAATATTTCTTTGCAAGCTAACACTGAGTCTATATATGACTTGTGGCAAAAATTCCAAGCATTTTGAAAGGAAAAAAAAGATTTTTTCTTTCAAAACACTTCTTTTTTAAAAAGATATTTTGGATGAACATCTTCTCTAGTTAGCGAAGGTCGTTGGTGACCAGAATGGCACATGCAAATTATTTGAAGACTACACAACAGTTATAGACCTATTAATTGGAGAATGAAAGAAAAGAGTCACGCACTTTGAAAATCACAACCTCACACCAAGATTAGCCTTTCAGCCTCACCTAGTTGATATATCACCGTGGAACATATAAAACTACAGATAGAATTGATTGATCTTTCAGAACATGACACTTTTTTTTGAGACAGAGTTTCACTGTGTCACCCTCAGTAGAGGGCCATGGTGTCAAGGCTCACAGCAACCTCTAACTCTTGGGCTTAAGCAATTCTCTTGCCCCAGCCTTCCAAGTAGCTGGGACTACAGGCACCTGCCACAACGCGCGGCTATTTTGTTGTTGTTGTTGTCATTGTTGTTTAGCAGGTCCGGGCCGTGTTTGAACCCACCAGCTCCGGTGCCTGTGACTGGCACCCTAAGCACTGAGCTACAGGTGTCAAGCCAGTACATGACACTTTAAAGTCATTGATGCTGAGAAAGATCCAACAGAAATATGGAAAAATGTAGTAGAATACCCACACCTTTGGCAACTCGTCTCAAAATGCTTTCATGCTTTTCAACCACTTACTGCTGTGAATCTACATTCTCCTTCTTAACCCAAATCAGATGCCCTTAAGGTCACAGGTGACTGATAGTTGATCTAGAGTATCAACTGAAACTCTGCCAGGGGTTCTCAAACTTTTTAAACAGGGGCCCAGTTCACTGTTCACTCAGACCGTTGGAGCGCCGGACTATAGTTTTAAAAAAAAACTATGAACAAATTCATAGTTTGAATTCATAGTTTGAAAAAAAAACTATGCACACTGCACATATCTTATTTTGAAGTAAAAAAACAAAACGGGAACAAATACAATCACACCGCCACATGTGGCCCGCGGGCCATAGTTTGAGAATCGTTGCTACATGCTACAACCAAATATTCCACTGCTTTCCAACAAAAAGAAGACACAGCAAAGTCATTTGAAGGTTAGTTATCTTTAAAACTAACAAGTACTTTTTCATTTTTGAAATTATTAAGTACATATTAGTTAGATATTTACAAAATAATGTATGGGCCAGCCAAGGTGGCTCATGCCTATAATCCTAGCAGGCTGGGAGGCTAAGGTGGGTGGATTGCTTGAGCTTCAGGAGTTGGAGACCAGCCTGAGCAAGAGTGAAACTCTGTTTCTACTAAAAATAGAAAGAAAAAAAAAACTAGCTGGGTGGGTGTCTATAGTCGCAGCTACTCAATAGGTTGGAGCCAGAGGATTTCTTGAGCCCAAAAGTTTGAGGTTGCTCTAAAATAACACCAAAGAACTCTACTCAGGGCAACAGAATGAGACTGTCTCAAAAAAAAAGTACATTATTAAAGTATATCTAATTGAAACTTCTTGAATGCTGCCTTATTTGACTACAGCTAAGTTAACAGGCTGCCAGTATGAAAAAATTTCCCACCCTTACTTTTAGTATGTACTAATTGGATTGAACATTACTTATTTTTAAAGTTCTGATCCTTAAGGATAAAAAGACCAGCTCTCTTTCCCAACACACAGCTAATAAATGAGGATAGAAGGACAGACTTAGAATATCACATTTTAGCAACTCCTAATAAAATAAAAGATCAAAGCTACAATTGCCAATGGCTACTAACATTTCAAAAAGAAAAACAGACATACGTTTTTTGTGGTGGGTGCCTGTAGTCCCAGCTACATAGGAGGCTGAGGCAAGAGAATCGCTTAAGCCCAAGAGTTAGAGGTTGCTGTGAACTGTGACACCACACTCTACCAAGGGCAACATATTGATACTCTGTCTCAAAAAAAAAAAAAAAGTTGAAAGATAATTAAAAGCCAAAATATGCATTTGAAAGAATGAAGATGTACCTTTACAGGAAAAATAAAACAAGAAGTGTCAACATGGAATGTCAAAAATATCAACTGTCAAACTCAGTACTTAAGAAAATCATTTTATAAGTAATAACCTAAATGGTAATAGGAAGATTGGAGAAAAAGACAAAAATATAAAGTAACAACAAACTAGTGCTGAGTCTACTTGGTTTTTTCCCCGTCAGTATTTCCCAGAGTCAAGGCTGACTAAAAGTCAGAATTTGACATTGGGTGGACAGAGAGCTCCGGGAGAAGCCCCCTCTTCTGGGTGGAAGAGTCAGAGAGGGGTGTTCAGTAGGGACTGCGGTGGCAGCCAGGAGCACATGGGTAAAGTTCTGCAGGAGAGGAGCCTTCCTCTCCAGCAGGAGAGCAGTGGTCCCTAGAGAATGGAGCAACACCCTCCACCCCTTTCTTTTCCTCTCAGTTTTACATCATTTGCTCCCAAATTCTTTTTTTTTTTTTTTTTTTTTAGAGACAGAGTTTCACTTTATGGCCCTTGGTAGAGTGCCATGGCATCATACAGCTCACAGCAACCTCCAACTCCTGGGCCCAAGCGATTCTCCTGCCTCAGCCTCCCGAGTAGCTGGGACTACAGGCGCCTGCCACAACGCCCGGCTATGCTCCCAAATTCAAATGAATTCATTGGAAGTGTGTGACAGAGTGAGATAAAAGGCTTTTTGGACAGAGGACCAAAAAGGGGAATTCTAGGTGACTAAAAAGTACTATGAAGTTTCAGAGAAGAAAGAACTAGGGAAAATGACCCCATAATGTTGTTGATGAACTCTGAGCTTGCCCCTGACTCCAAGCAGCATACTGTCTTCTTTGAGAACGGAACTGAAGATAGATCGTTGTCAGGTCCCAGATTGTCTGCTGAGTGCAGACACACAGAGCAGATCTGAATGGCACAGCAAAGGCTTTGAAACTAGACCCAAGATTGACACTACAATACACAGAAAGTGTGGCCTGATTGCCTGATGAAACAAAAACATCAAGATTTTTCATAGAATTTAAGTAAGACTCAAAGTGTTATAACATAATATTAAAATATCCATGATATCATCCAAATGATTTGGTGGAGGAAGAACTAGGAAAAATCTCAACTTACATCAGGAAACAACAATTAACACGCCAACAGTAAATTGACACAAATTATGGAATTATTCGATAAAGACTATAGGGCAGTTATAAAAAGTATTTCAACAAACAAACACGAATACTCTTGAAATGAATGCAAAGTAGAAAGTCATTATAACTTCCAGCTTATTATAACATCTAACAACTCTACATCTTAAAAAATAATCTAACAAACTTTGCCATTATAACATCTAAAGCATTTACTAATAATTTATTATAATCACCCCATACCTATCCATGTTTGAGTTTTCACTATGGTCTCAATGATGTCTTTTTATAGGAGATTGGTTGGAATCAGAATACTAAGTCCACACATTGAATTTTATTATATCACTTAAGTAAGTCACTTTGATTTTGTAACATCCTACCTTTCCTTTTTTTTTTTTGCTATGCTAATAGATCTGACATGTACCCTTGCATTATGCACCATAGGTGTGATCCCACCATTCACCCTCCCTCAATCTGACCTCCTTCTCCCCACCCATCCCCCCTCCTCCCTCCTGCATCTTGGGCCATAGTTGTGATCTATTCTCCACATGAAAGTGTGGGTGATTGTGCATTGGTTTCATAATAGTACTGAGTACATATTCAATAAGACCCTAGCAAACAGAATCCAGCAACACATCAAATGAATTATACACCATGACCAAGTGGGTTTTATCCCAAGGTCTCAAGGTTGGTTCAATATATGTAAATCTATGAATATAATATATCACATAAACAAACTAAAAAACAAAGACTATATGATTCTCTCAATAGATCCACCCTTCCTTTTTGAAGCTATTGACTTCTGCAGAATGTGAATTCTGAATGTGACCAATTGCCTCGTTGCTTTGTTCAGGTGGTTACACCAGCTTTGTCAGACCTGGAGTCTGGGTTAGATCCAGGCTTTATTTAAATTGAAAATGTATTATATAGATGATATTGGCTCATTCCACAGCATTGCATCACGAGTCATTCACAATCCAGCTGTCCCACATTTAGTGATTCATGATTGGTCTCTGGCTCAAGTAGCAATCTAATTTCTGTACTATAAAATGCCCTATTGATTTTCTGCCTAAAGACTTTAACATCCACTGATGATAATTGCCTAGATCCATTATTTCATTAATGGCTGAGAAAATGTTGATTTTTAAAATTCTTTTCTATGTCTTCTCCTTTTATTATCTGGAATCCTTAAAAAAAATAAGAGAATAATTTTATTATTACTCATTAACTATTTGCATACCCTACAGTATGGTTTAGACAGAAAAGGCAAAAAAGAAAAGTACACAATTATTTTCCTTTGTTTGTCAACATTTAGAGTAATGAGTTGTACCAGCTATCTCTATTACAGAACATTTAAAAAGTTATTTTATGAACTCATGGATTTCTATATAATTGATTACTTCAATTTTTGGTGTTCCAGTTGTCCGTTTTAAGCTCATGAGAATCTTATTATTAGGTCGCTGTATCTTTCTCACATGTCATCTTATAGGACAAAAATAGGTCCCAGGATTATTCTTTACATTCTCTTGACTAGAATTGGCCATTACTCAAAAAATCTCTGGCTTATTTTAATAGAAAATAGTATTTAGAAACAAGAATCTACATCATAGGAGAATACGATTTTTTAATCTTCATAAAATTCTGAAATATGGTTACTATAATCATTCCATTTTTATTAAAGATTCTGAGACTTGGTGGTGCCTGTGGCTCAAGGAGTAGGGCGCCGGCCCCATATACTGGAGGTGGCGGGTTCAAACCCAGCCCTGGTCAAAAACCATAAAAAAATAAAAAAATAAATAAAATAAAAATAAAGATTCTGAGACTTAGAGAAGTTGATAAACATACTCCAAGTCACAAAATTATTCAGTGACATAACTCAAAACTTTCCTAGGTGACATGGCAGAGCGCAAATGTGGGCTTTGTAATCTATAAACTGATCAAGAAGGAAATGAGATGATTCAAGGGCAAAATGAAATGACCAAGAACTACAGATATTGGATAACATAACAGAAAGTTGGTTACTGACAGACACCACAATGGCAGATGAGGTTTGTGGGGAGTTGGGCCACACCCTGTGGGAATAGTGACCTGGACAGGCAAGAGAGAAAAGCCATAGCCAAAAAGTCAAAGACTCCAGTGTTTTAGAAAGATCCCCCAAAGCAGAACCTGACATAGGGACTTGTATGAGAACGGTTTACCTGGGAAAGCAGAGCGAGCGAGGTAAGAAAGAGTTAAAGCCAACCCAGGACACAGAGGTTGCTGCTGTAGACTCCACAGCTCGGCTCCACCTGGCCCTCTGAGAAGCCCACAGAATACCCGCAATGTGCTCATCCTGGCTTTTCCCCAAGGGCTGTTCCCTGCATATTTGGTGTTACACCTTGTCACACCTAGTTGTGGCTGGACAGAGGAAACCCTCAAGCGGAAGAGTGGAGAAGTCTGCACTTGAAAGCTGACTCCGTCATTGTGCAGGGAACTGTCTGCCACTGTCTGTAGTGACTTAAGGGTTATGTGGATGACCTTGGGACCAATTCCAGGCCTTCTCCACCCTCTTTTTCCTTGGTTTTCCTGCCCCATTCACTGCTGGTCATGGTTCCTCTTTTTTTTTTTTTTTGTAGAGACAGAGTCTCATCCTATAGCCCTCGGTAGAGTGCCGTGGCCTCACACAGCTCACAGCAACCTCCAACTCCTGGGCTTAAATGATTCTCTTGCCTCAGCCTCCCGTGTAGCTGGGACTACAGGCGCCCGCCACAACACCCGGCTATTTTTTGGTTGCAGTTTGGCCGGGGCCGGGTTTGAACCTGCCACCCTCGGGATATGGGGCCGGCGCCTTACCGACTGAGCCACAGGCGCCGCCCGGTCATGGTTCCTCTTGACAGACAACAGGAATCACAGGGATGGGGCTGAGTGATTGTGTCACGTGAGTTCTCTGGGTGAGTGCACCCCTGTGGGAGGCGTGGTCCTCACAGGGAGAGCTATTCTCATCTCCATTTAAGATGTGGGAAGGAGATGTGGGCTCTCCCCTCTTTCCTGCAGGTGTCCTGGGTCCTCTGGATGCCAGGGAGATTCTGCTCCTCTCTCCCTGGGTTTAGAGCCCGTCACATAAAAGAGAGACACAAGGAGGACTCTCAGAAGACAGAAAACCAAAACGTGGCTGGGTCATGCTCACCACATTCTCATTCCCCAGGAGACAGGAGAGGAAACCGAAATGAGAGAGGCCTGGTGGGAAAAAAAGAAGGGTGAATACGGGTAAGCAAAAGTAAGCGGGAGATCCAGAAAATATTTCTTCTCATTCCTCTCTGAAACACATTACCCCGCATCTGAGCTCCGTCCTCCACCCAGCCAGCCCAGCCTTCTCCCCCCTGCTTTTCTGCACAGCACCCTTGCCCAGTATCTTACTGACATTCCCCAAACCACTTCTCACATGTAAGGAAAGAAGGAAGGAAGGAGGAAGGGAGAAAGAGAGGGAAGGGGATGGGAAAGGAGGGAAGGAAGAGAGGAAGAAAGGAATGAAGGGAGAGAAAAAGACAAAGGAAACGATAATATCCTAAAGCTATAGACAATGTTCTTTCTGACAAAACCCCACGGTGTGCCTGTGGAGTACCAGGCTGCATGAACATGCGGGAGTGGTGTGCCTGAGTGTCCTCGCCGTGTCTGTTTTCTCTATGAACAATCACCAACCCTATGAGGTCTTCGCTAGCCTTTCATACACCCAAGACAATACACGCTGCCTATGTAATACCGGACAATAATTAATAATAACTACAACAAGGATGATGATTGGTGCTGCCGGCTAATCCAGATTTCCCCAGGAGAAGAAGGGTGGTGGCTATTTTTGAAGAGAACAGAGCTGAGGAACTGCATGAAATGTTTTCCTTTTTAACCAACGTATGCCGTTTCCATTTATAACGTCCTTCAAACGCGACATGAATGAATTGCTGTATTTTCTGAAAGAACACTACCACGTGAGAAAGTTTATTTATACATTTTAGCAGCACCCAGTAAAAGTTCCTGTTGTGTTTCAGTGAGAAGTAACCACATGATGACTATTTGAGAAACGTTTTCGACATGGACAAATAATCAGGAGCGGCTTTGAGGTGACTTTCTACTTTATCTCTCCCTTATATCATCCAAGATTATAAATGTCTACAAGCTTTCACCCTGTCCTTGTCCACATCTGTAGGAATATCAACATCATTTTGACAGCCTGGCTTTACTTTTACTCGGTAGATCCCATAATCACTGTTATTACTGAGCTCAAATTGCTTCAAGATTCTACTTAAACCCATTATTATCACAAAGAAGTATGGTTTCTCCAAGGAAGTATCTCCCTGTGGTTCTTTCTGGCCAGGTTTGGCAGCCCCTTGTGAGGAAGGCTCTTTTAGCACCTTCTTTTCAGCGTGGAGGCCTCATTCTCTCAGCCACAGTGGCAGGACAGGCAGCTCCCGTTATTGTATTTATTCCCCACTCAGAAGAGCTCCCCTCCATTCTGAAAGGTGTGGCTCATTCTGCACAGGGTGGCTCACGCCTATCATCCTAGCATGCTGGAGGCTGAGGCGCAAGAATCCCTTGAGCTCAGGAGTTTGAGACCAGCCTAAGAAAGAGCGAGACCCCATCTCTACCAAAAATACAAAAAGTAGCCAGGCATCATGGGGGGAGCCTGTAGTTCCAACTACTCGGGAGGCTGAGGCAGAAGGATGGCTTGAACCTAGGAGCTGGAGGTTGCTGTGAGCTGAGCTGACACCGCAGCACTTTAGTCTGGGCAACAGAGTGAGGTTCTGTCTCAAAATAAAATAAAATAAATAGAAATAGAAATAAATTACAAAATACAGTAAAATAACAAATAAATAAATGATTAAAAGTGTGAGAAGCCGCAGCTCAGGTGGCACCTGTGGCTCAAGGAGTAGGGTGCTGGCCCCATATACCGGAGATGGTGGGTTCAAACACAGCCCCAGCCAAAAACTACAACAACAACAAAAAATAAAATAAATAGAAGCTGCAGCTCCATGGGGGCCTGGCAGGGTGAGGGTCTGTGGCACGTGGAGGCATCAGAGCTGGTCTGCTCAGCCTGTTTCTCCTCTGTAAACACGTCCACTGTAAAACTAATTATTTGCTCGGCATTGTTCTAGGTTCTCAAATAAGAACAATGACATGACTTGCATTTTTAAAACTGATGATACCCAAAGCATTGCTCGTGAAAAAAAGAAATCGAAAATTAGACCTGATTAAAAGTAAAAAATTTTGCTTGTGAAGAAAATGAGAAGAAGTTATGCACTGAGGAAAAAATAAAATCTTTGCAAAGCATGTGTCTGATAAGAGAATTTTACTTAAAATATAGAAGTAACTCTTCAAACTCAACAATACAAAAATAATAATTTTTTTAATGGGCCAAACAACTGAATACACCCTTCATCAAAGAAGGGGGACCAAGAAGCTTAATAAAGCATGCCCGTCATGAGAAAAGAAAAATAAAAGGGAAATGAAATACCACCACACACATTAGAATAGTTTTAAATCAAAAGGCTGAAAATAACTCATTTGTTATTTGATGAAAATATTTCAAATTGTATATAAAACCAGTACATTTGTACCCCATGGTTGCATTAATGTACACAGCTATGATTTAATAAAAAATAGATAAATAAATAAAAATAAAATAATAAAACCACTTTGGAAAACACTTTGGCAATTTATTATAAAATTAAATAAAATTAAACATGTACCTGTGTACTCCAGTCATGCCATTCCTGGACATTTTCCCAAGTGAATTGAAAATGTTCACACAAAAACCATATGTGTATGTTTATAGCAACTTTATTCGTAAATATCTGAAATTAAAAATAAGGAAGATGTTCTTCAAAAAGTGACTGGTTAAACCAATTCTGATACTTCCATAATAGACAAAATGGCTCAGCGATCAAAAAAAATGACTTGTGTGTGCAACCACAGAGGGATCTTAACTGCCTCTGCTCAGGGAAATAAGCTAGACCTCCAAGGCTAAAAATATTGTATTATTTTATTTACATGAAATTCTGGGAAAGATGGCACTGGATGAATAGAAAACAGATCGGTGGTTGCCAACGGTTGAGGGAGAGGAGTACAATTGTCATTAATGGGTCACACGGGGGATTTTTAGGTGGTAAAACTCTGTCCGCACGGCCAATCATATGTGTGCACAGCTGGGTTAGTGACATACACGTGTTTCCTATCTCTGTCCACGGAGAGGGTACAGAAGCAGTGACACCCCAGTAATAATGAGCATATCCAGCACCCAGATCTTGATTCCTACATTTCATCCTCCAGTAAAAGGAAATAAATGTCCTTTGAGACATGGCTAATTCTAGGGATGGGACATGAAAAATACAAGATCACCCAGAGTATCTTACAAGGCCAAAAAGTAAAGGACTTCTAAAAACAAGGATAGTGACAATAACATGAGTGCAGACATGGGTGAATTTTGAATTAAAAAAGTAGTTTAAATAATAATATTGTGCCAACATTAATTCTCTAGTTTTGACAAATATAACCTAGTAATGCAAGAGATTAACATGAAGGAAGCTGAGGAAGGATAGATAGACTCTGTCTTTACTGTTTCTGCAACTTCTCTATAATGTATGAACCCTGCCTGGAAAATCACCTCTCTCGTTTTCAGTCCCAACATGAGATTCCTGAGAAAACGTGTGTGATAAATGTGTTTGTGTATGTGCATGTGCGTGAGTGTGTGGATTCTTTCATGGCATTGTTGAGGCCAGGACGGTGGCCAGCACCACCACAGGAGAGCTGACGGGTCAGAGGCGATGTCCAAACTTCCAGGGAGTGACTAAGAAGGAGCCAGCAGAGAGTAGTGAGCCGTCCATCCCTCCACCTCGATGTGGCTTATTAACTTTCACTTTTCAATCGACCAGGAACGCACCTCCTGTGACACTGTCCCCACCTGTCTTTCTCTATCTTGTTTATCAGAGCCTCATGAAAATTATTCCTGAAAGCCCTAATGAAATATAGATCTTCTGTCTAAACAGACCTTTAACATCTCAAGAAACCCAAGGGAAGCACAGAAATATTCCTGGGAGTAATGAGGCACCACATGAGTTGGATGAAACACCAGCTTCTGAAAACAGTGCTGCTTCCCTCCCTCCTATTTAGTCCCTTCCTGCCCCTTCCCCACTCTGCCCTCCAACATCAGCAGGGCAGCCTGCCTTCACCTCCGCTGCAGATCCTCAGGGGAGCATCTCCTAGCATCCTCCAACGGGGGAACCCTGTTGATTTCTCCTCCCTGCCATCCCCCTCCTGTCGCCAGGGCTCTGTGTCACATCCCTAACTGGGGAAGCCCCTGTGGCTGGCAGTGATGGAGGAGAAGCTCATACCAATGAGGTGAGGCCTCCCTGTAAGGCGGCAGGAGGGATGGGGCAGAGATGAGCCCCACCTTCCTTAGTGAGCCTGAACCCCAGGACTGCAGGGAAGTAAGAGAAGGTCTCAGTCTACAAAGTTGTCCTCCATTTGGAGAACAGGAGAATTTCCTGAGGTCTTCAAACAGAACAAAGTTTTAAAACTCAGCCACCTCCCCTGTGTTCCTGCTCAGGGGCTCCTGGCCTCAGCAAAGGGGAGAAATCAGGACTGGCTCACAAGGGGAGGCCAGTAGCTCCAAGGGAGGGGCAGCTGTTACTCAAGTGGCTTTGCAGCGGCCTTCACTGATCCTGGCTTTCTCCCCTCTGACAGATGCACCCTCACTCCTCAACCTCTGACCTGGGTGTGTCCTTCTACAGCACAGATAAATAAGCATCTGTGGTCTCACTCTGCTGACGATCTCTCTCACAGCAATTCTGTCTGAAGCCACTGTCCTTCCAAGTCTAAGTTCATAGCAAATGTGCACACGCTTCATCCATCCTCACCTTCATCTCATGCTCTCCTTGCTGAAACCTGGGCAACAGAAAGCAGGCGTTGAAAAACCTGCAGGGACAGAGAGGGAGCTGGAGAGGAGGCAGCTCCTAGGACAGCCAGGGCCACCCCTGTGCACTGCCTGGTCCCAGCCTCCGTGTCCTTCCTGCTCTCCAGGGATAAGTAACCCCCACCCCAGGTCAATCCCTCCCACTGTTTCCCAGATCAAGCCTGCTCTGAGTCAGGAGGGGTTTGCATTTTGTTAAAACCATTTTTCTCCATTATAAAAGCAGCATCCATGGTAGAAAATACAGTGTATTAAATGCAGGTAAGCAAACAAACAAAAACACTAATTATACAGAATCCCATCACCCAGAATTTATCATTATTAACACTCTGAGTTTACCAGCTTTTCCAAGAGATGCCCTGGGAATAAAATTTCCATTGTCAAATGCAATTTTGAGGCATGGTACAAGGTCAGGGCCTGCAACTTCTGAGAACAGTATCGAGATTGTCTGGACGTTTGATACCCAAGCATGGACCAACATTCAGATTGCCTACTTGCTACCTTGAAGAGTAGAGGGAAGGATGGACAAATCGGGTGAGGAGATCTTTCTCACTAAACATTATTGGGATCAACCTGGCCTATGAGTTCCTACAGCAAAAGGGCTGAGGAAGCTGGAAAGAGGGCGTGGAAGTTAGCAAAGAACTGGAGAAGAGGGAAGGAGACAGATGCTGTTTAAATACTTGTACTGTCTGCTTCCAATTTTGACATTGGGAAGTTCTTATAGAAAGTGATTCAGGTGTGTGATATTAGAGGGCGGAGCAAGATGGCAGCCGAGTAACAGCTTCCTTGCATCTGGGCACCGTGAGTCTGGGGATATAGGACCCTAGGCATCTCTGGCTGGTGGGATCTGCCTATCATCACCCCTGAGAGGATACAGGGAGTCAGCGAGAGACTTCTGGACCCCAAGAGGAGGACTAAAACAGTGGAAAACCGGCAAGTGGTCGCGTGTGTTCAATTCGTCTAAACCCGCCTGCAACTGTAAGTTCAGTAGCAGCGAGACTGCAAACCAGAAAGGCCTTACCTGTGAACTGTTTTGGTGTCTTTGGACTTGGCACTCAGCTGAACTGCCTTGGGGAGAGCCTGAGCGGGAGTGCGGAGAACTTTGGCCTTTGTCTAGGGCCCCAGTCTGAGCCGCTGAGCCAGACGGAGCTAATAGTGTTTGGCTCTGGGTCACAGGCAGACATTGTGAGCGATCTGCCCCGGCAAGCTCCGCCCTCAGGGTCGCAGAGCTGGAATTGGGTGGGAGCTGGTAACCCAGCGACCAAGTAGCCTAAGGGCGGGGTCTGAGCCGCCTTGCAGCCCTAACCCTCGGGGGCAGAGGGAGACCAGTTTTGACAGTGGATAGCCACTTCAGCAGTGATTCCAGCGACAAGCACTTCCCTGGGAAAGCTTCTGCTCAGCAAGTGAACAAGTTCAAACTGCCTTTTAAGTGGGCTGAAGAGAGATTTAGGGTGTCTACCTGCTGGGGTTTGAGAAACTAGCAGCCTCCAGTCTATCAGAACTGTAATTAACATCTCATACCCCAGAAGACCACGTGTTGCCCAGACAATATTCAATAACATATACATACTGCTTTGTTTTTGGTTGTGGTTATTATTTTTTTTTTTTTGGTTTGGTTGTTTTTTTTGTTTATTATGACGTTGTTGATTGTTGTTTTGTTTTTTAAGTTCAACCTTTTCCATATAGATCCTTTTTGTTTCTCAATTTTTCTAGTTTAATTCTAATTTCCTATTGCTGCCTATTTCAATAATTAGAACTTCATTTTTGTTAGTGTTTCTAGCTCTATTATTTGCTTTTTCCAGCCAATGTTATCCAGCTTGTTTTGGTTTGATTTATAGCATTTTTGTCTTTCCTCTCTACTTGGTGGAGGTGGGGTACTGTGTCTGATCAGGTTAGCAAAGAGCTGCTGACCTCAAGGGAACCACACAACTGGGCACCCCCAGAAGGTGGGTTTTTTTTAAGGTTGTATCAAAGTACCCTACTGTACACCTATATTGCTCTGTCTCCCTCTTTCTGTGCCTCTCTTCTTTTTGTCAATATTCCTTTTACCCACCCCCTCTCCTTTCTCTATTTTTATTTTTTTTTCCTTATCACTTGGTCCTCCTTTCTTTCATCCCTTTTTTGCTCTTAAACCTTCTCACCCTTCTGGTCCTGTAACCCTTAGTCCACAGGCACAAGAACTTAAAGAGCAAGAGGAAGTGAAAGGAAAATTAGGGCAAGGAAACAGATAAAAGAAATCACTCATGAGGAAGAATCAGCAGAAAACTCCAGGCAACATGAAGAACCAGTCCAAAACAACCCTGCCAAAGGACCATGAGGTAGCTACTGCAGAGGATTCCACCTATACAGAAATGTTAGGAATGACAGAAAGGGAATTTAGAATACACATGTTGAAAACAATGAAAGAATGACGGAAACAATGAAGGAAACTGCTAATAAAGTGGAAAATAACCAAAAGGAAATCCAAAAACAGAATCAAATAAGACATGAATGATATGAAGAATATAAAAAGGATATAGCAGAGCTGAAGGAAATGAAACAGTCAATCAGGGAACTTAAAGATGCAATGGAAAGTATCAGCAACAGGTTAGACCATGCAGAAGAAAGAATTTCAGAGGTAGAAGACAAAGTTTTTCAGCTAACTCAGATAGTAAAAGAGGCAGAAAAGAAGAGAGAGAAAGCAGAACGTTCACTGTCAGAATTATGGGACTTTATGAAGCGTTCCAACATACGAGTTATAGGAATTCCAGAAGGGGAAGAAGAATGCCCCAGAGGAATGGAAGCCATACTAGAGAATATTATAAAAGAAAATTTCCCAAACATCACCAAAGATTCTGACACACTGCTTTCAGAGGGCTATCGGACCCCAGGTCGCCTCAACTCTAACCGAGCTTCTCCAACACACATTGTGATGAACCTGTCCAAAGTCAAGACAAAAGAAAAGATTCTGCAAGCTGCCAGGAGTAAGTGCCAGTTGACCTACAGGGGCAAATCCATCAGAGTGACCGCAGACTTCTCTAATGAAACTTTCCAAGCAAGAAGACAATGGTCATCTACCTTTAATCTACTTAAACAGAACAATTTCCAGCCCAGAATTTTGTACCCTGCTAAGCTAAGCTTCAAAATTGATGGAGAAATCAAATCATTTACGGATATACAAACATTGAGGAAATTTGCCACAACAAGACCAGCTCTACAGGAAATACTTCAACCTGTTCTGCACACTGACCACCACAATGGATCAGCAGCAAAGTAAGAACTCAGAAATTAAAGGACAGAACCAAACCTCCATACTGATGCAAAAGATAAAACTAAGCAATGGACTCTCACAAAATAAGACGAATAGAATACTACCACACTTATCAATTATCTCAATAAATGTTAATGGCTTGAATTCCCCACTGAAGAGACATAGATTGGTTGACTGGATTAAAAAACACAAGCCATCCATTTGCTGTCTGCAAGAAACACACCTGGCTTCAAAAGACAAATTAAAGCTACGAGTCAAGGGTTGGAAGACAATTTTTCAGGCAAATGGAATTCAGAAGAAAAGAGGAGTTGCAATCTTATTTTCAGGTTCATGTGGATTTAAAGCAACTAAAGTCAAAAAAGACAAAGATGGTCACTTTATATTGGTCAAGGGAAAAATACAACAAGAAGACATTTCAATTCTAAATATCTATGCACCCAATTTAAATGCTCCCAGATTCTTGAAGCAGACCTTACTCAGTCTGAGCAATATGATATCTGATAATACCATAATAACAGGGGACCTTAACACTCCTCTTACAGAGCTGGACAGATCCTCTAAACAGAAATTAAACAAGGATATAAGAGACTTAAATGAGACACTAGAACAACTATGCTTGATAGACGCATATAGAACACTCCATCCCAAAGATAAAGAATAGACATTCTTCTCATCACCCCATGGAACATTCTCCAAAATTGATCATATCCTGGGACACAAAACAAATATCAACAGAATCAAAAGAATTGAAATTTTACCTTGTATCTTCTCAGACCATAAGGCACTAAAGGTGGAACTCAACTCTAACAAAAATGCTTGACCCCACCCAAAGGCATGGAAACTAAACAATCTTCTGTTGAATAACAGATGGATGAAGGAAGAAATGAAACAGGAAATCATTAACGTCCTTGAGCATAACAACAATGAAGACACAAGTTACCAAAACCTGTGGGATACTGCAAAAGCAGTTTTGAGAGGAAAATTCATCGCTTTAGATGCCTACATTCGAAAAACAGAAAGAGAGCACATCAACAATCTCACAAGAGATCTTATGGAATTGGAAAAAGAAGAACAATCTAAGCCTAAACTCAGTAGAAGAAAAGAAATATCCAAAATCAAATCAGAGATCAATGAAATTGAAAACAAAAGAATCATTCAGAAAATTAATGAAACAAGGAGTTGGTTTTTTGAAAAAATAAATAAAATAGATAAACCATTGGCCAGACTAACAAGGAATAGAAAAGTAAAATCTCTAGTAACCTCAATCAGAAATGATAAAGGGGAAATAACAACTGATCCCACAGAGATACAAGAGATCATCTCTGAATACTACCAGAAACTCTATGCCCAGAAATTTGACAATGTGAAGGAAATGGATCAATATTTGGAATCACACCCTCTCCCTAGACTCAGCCAGGAAGAAATAGAGCTCCTGAACAGACCAATTTCAAGCACTGAGATTAAAGAAACAATAAAAAATCTTCCAACCCAAAAATGCCCTGGTCCAGATGGCTTCACACCAGAATTCTATCAAACCTTCAAGGAAGAGCTTATTCCTGTACTGCAGAAATTATTCCAAAAAATTTAGGAAGAAGGAATCTTCCCCAACACATTCTATGAAGCAAACATCACCCTGATACCAAAACTAGGAAAAGACCCAAACAAAAAGGAGAATTTCAGACCAATCTCACTCATGAACATAGACGCAAAAATTCTCCACAAAATCCTAGCCAATAGATTAAAGCTTATCATCAAAAAAGTCATTCATCATGATCAAGTAGGCTTCATCCCAGGGATGCAAGGCTGGTTTAACATACGCAAGTCTATAAACATTATCCACCATATTAACAGAGGCAAAAATAAAGATCACATGATCCTCTCAATAGATGCAGAAAAAGCATTTGATAAAATCCAGCATCCTTTTCTAATTAGAACACTGAAGAGTATAGGCATAGGTGGCACATTTCTAAAACTGATTGAAGCTATCTATGACAAACCCACAGCCAATATTTTACTGCATGGAGTAAAACTGAAAGCTTTTCCTCTTAGAACTGGAACCAGACAAGGTTGTCCTCTGTCACCTTTACTATTCAACATAGTGCTGGAAGTTCTAGCCAATACAATTAGGCAAGACAAGGAAATAAAGGGAATCCAAATGGGAGCAGAGGAGGTCAAACTCTCCCTCTTTGCTGATGACATGATCTTATACTTAGAGAACCCCAAAGACTCAACCACAAGACTCCTAGAAGTCATCAAAAAATACAGTAATGTTTCAGGATATAAAATCAATGTCCACAAGTCAGTAGCCTTTGTGTACACCAATAACAGTCAAGATGAGAAGCTAATTAAGGACACAACTCCCTTCACCATAGTTTCAAAGAAAATGAAATACCTAGGAATATACCTAACGAAGGAGGTGAAGGACCTCTATAAAGAAAACTATGAAATCCTCAGAAAGGAAATAGCAGAGGATATTAACAAATGGAAGAACATACCATGCTCATGGATGGGAAGAATCAACATTGTTAAAATGTCTATACTTCCCAAAGCAATCTACATATTCAATGCCATTCCTATCAAAATACCAACATCGTACTTTCAAGATTTGGAAAAAATGATTCTGCATTTTGTATGGAACCGGAAAAAACCCTGTATAGCTAAGGCAGTTCTCTGTAACAAAAATAAAGCTGGGGGCATCAGCATACCAGATTTTAGTCTGTACTACAAAGCCATAGTGCTCAAGACAGCATGGTACTGGCACAAAAACAGAGACATAGACACTTGGAATCGAATTGAAAACCAAGAAATGAAACTAACATCTTACAACCACCTAATCTTTGATAAACCAAACAAGAACATTCCTTGGGGGAAAGACTCCCTATTCAATAAATGGTATTGGGAGAACTGGATGTCTACATGTAAAAGACTGAAACTGGACCCACACCTTTCCCCACTCACAAAAATTGATTCAAGATGGATAAAGGACTTAAACTTAAGGCATGAAACAATAAAAATCCTCCAAGAAAGCATAGGAAAAACACTGGAAGATATTGGCCTGTGGAAAGACTTCATGAAGAAGACTGCCATGGCAATTGCAACAACAACAAAAATAAACAAATGGGACTTCATTAAACTGAAAAGCTTCTGTACAGCTAAGGAGACAATAACCAAAGCAAAGAGACAACCTACACCATGAGAAAGGATATTTGCATATTTTCAATCAGACAAAAGCTTGATAACTAGGATCTATAGAGAACTCAAATTAATCCACATGAAAAAAGCCAACAATCCCTTATATCAATGGGCAAGAGACATGAATAGAACTTTCTCTAAAGACGACAGACGAATGGCTAACAAACAGATGAAAAAATGTTCATCATCTCTATATATTAGAGAAATGCAAATCAAAACAACCCTGAGATATCATCTAACCCCAGTGAGAATGGCCCACATCACAAAATCTCAAAACTGCAGATGCTGGCGTGGATGTGGAGAGAAGGGAACACTTTTACACTGCTGGTGGGACTGCAAACTAGTACAACCTTTCTGGAAGGAAGTATGGAGAAACCCCAAAGCACTCAAGCTAGACCTCCCATTTGATCCTGCAATTTCCCATTACTGGGCATCTACCCAGAAGGAAAAAGATCCTTTTATCATAAGGACACTTGTACTAGACTGTTTATTGCAGCTCAATTTACAGTCGCCAAAATGTGGAAACAGCCTAAATGCCCACCAACCCAGGAATGGATTAACAAGCTGTGGTATATGTATACCATGGAATACTATTCAGCCACTAAAAAAAATGGAGACTTTACATCCTTCGTATTAACCTGGATGGACGTGGAAGACGTTATTCTTAGTAAAGCATCACAAGAATGGAGAAGCATGAATCCTATGTACTGAATTTTGATATGAGGACAATTAATGAAAATTATGGTTATGGGGGGGGGAACAGAAAGAGGGAAGGAGGGAGGAGGGTGGGGCCTTCGTGTGTGTCACACTTTATGGGGGCAAGACATGATTGCAAGAGGGACTTTACCTAATAATTGCAATCAGTGTAACCTGGCTTATTGTACCCTCAATGAATCCCCAACAATAAAAAAAAAAAGTGATTCAGCTTGAGAAGGAGATATTTTGTCTGAAGTATTGGAGAAGTTTAACCCTTTAGTCAACTGTCTCAGCGTTCAGAGTCAGGCCGTACATGAGGCAGGGTTCCTCAGGCCCTGGAGCACAGGATGCAACAGCTGCTGTTCCTCTATAAACAAAAGGCTACCATGTAAGTGGAAAGCAATGATGTGAGGTTATATAAACAGAGAATACGTGTATCGGCTTAGGTTACTTGGTTGCAGGTGACCAAATGGGCTTTCACTAATAAGTCAAAAATAAACTTCGAGAAGGATAAAGAGGAGCCGACCTAAGGAAAATATGAATGATGCCTCAGAAAGGAAAAGAACTGTGCTGGCTACAGAGTTTCTGAAACCAGAGACAGCCCTGTTAGTGTCATGGGATGAACTTGCCTTAGCTATTGTCATTCTTTGTATCTCTGAACTCGACATTCGAATTCAAATTCCAGGAAGGCAATATCTGGTTGATTACCATAGGTCACACGCTCATTAGCTGGCCAGAGCAGGAGATCTTTGAGGGACAACACCACCAAAGCCTTATCCCAGTAGGGAAGAACTTGTCTCCTCCCCAACCAAAAGAAAAACCAAAAGTAAACAAAACCCCCCAAAACAACAGGAGGAGGACAGGGGATCCTTAACAGAGGACAGGGTTGTCTGTGCCGTGCAGGTACAAAGAAGATATGTCTTTGCTGTTTTGTTTTTATAAGATAGTCTCTCTCCACGGCCGCCTCATCACAGCTCACAGCAACCTCAAATTCCTGGGCTCAAGCCATCCTCCTGCCTTAGCCTCCTGAGTAGCTGGGTCTGTAGGCATGTCCCATCATGCCTGGATAATTTTTTCTTTCTTTTTTATCTGGGGAGAGGTGGGTAGAGACAGGATCTCACTCTTGCGTGGGCTGGTTTTTCATTCCTGACCTCAAGCATTACTCCTAACTTAGCCTCCCAAAGGCTAGGATTAGAGGCATGACCACTGGGCCCAGTTAAAAGAAGGTATGTTGACAATATATTATATTATATGGGTATCTCAGAGCCCCTCATCATATGATGTAGCAACATGAAAAGCAGAATATTTGCTTCCTGTGTCTCACAGAGGGCCCCCCACACACACACACACATTGCGTTGCTTATTTTCTAGAACTTCCATCAGTAAGGATCAGCCACGGCACTGAAGAGTTTAAATGGTGCTTAAATATTTTCATTATATAATATGTACTCTCAGAAGGGTCAAGTTTGTCCACAAGGGAAATAAATTTGGTTTTTGGAAAGGATGAAAAACATTCCGATATTACAATAAATTACGTCACAGTGCATAAGCAGATTTATAATGTATCTGTGGTTTTAAATTTTTAAAGGAGTGGGGGCAGTGGGTATAATTAGAAAAATAAGTGCCTAAAAAGGCTCTCTTGGGCAACAAAGATAAAACAAAATTAAGTTACAAAACACTGTTCTAGACCATTAGTTCTCAGCTTTGTACACAATCAAAATTACCTAAAGACATGAAAAATACTGACAGATGAGTCTATGCCCACGGTTTCTGTTTATTTAATCTGGAATGTGGCCCGGGCATCAACATTTTTAGAAGTCTATCCATACAATTCTGAAATACATCCAAGGCTCAGAGCCAAAGATGGGAACCTTGCTGGTGACAGTGTGGTCACTGGACCCACACCAGTAGCTCCTGGGAACTTGTTGAAAATTTCAGGTGTAAGTCCCCCCTCCCCACGCCTACTGAATCAGAAGACACATGTAAGGAAGATTGCCAGGAGCTTGACGGCAGAGAACTAGAACACTGGCTATCAGCCTAACTGACCATCAGAATCTCTGATGATCTGAGGACACCACACTCCAGGGCCACTTCACAGGCATCACATCAGAATCTCTGGTCTGGGGACAATTGCTCTACTGCTTTTACTCATTTTTACAGATAATTCTTCATGCGTATTCCTGGATAAAAATCTGTGGATTAAATCCAAAAGCATTATATTAATTATAAAAGAGAGAAAGTGACTTCTCCAGGAGATTTGACCACCTCCTGTTCTCACAGTTGTTGAAGTAGAAATTACCCCCTCAGAGGTACAGGGAAGGCTAAGCACATGGAACCCTGACACCAGGCAGTGGGAGGATGAGAAGGACAGCCATTTATTAGTCACATATACTCACAGGCTGAGGGAGGAGGAGGCTGCAAGCCACACAGTCCTGCATGGGGGTTGTACAGAGTGAACAAGCTGGGGCTGTGGGAGGTAGCTTTGTCGTATCAAGAGGGCGAGTTGCCCCTGGTTCCTGTGGGACAGTGTGATTCGCTTGTTTGAGTAATTGTGTGGGCTGGCAAGGAGCTGAAGCCTGGGACTCAGCAATATGGAGGACTCGTGTTAGTCTTCTCAATAAGGAGGAGTGTTTAACTAGGAGACCTTTCCTGCATGAGCAGTGCGGGGAGGGGCAGGTGGGCCCAGGCCATGCAAGGCCCTCCCAGTTTCAGATGTCGAGACATCACCAACGGTGGAAACCTGATTTTAGGCCTTCACTGCAATTGACCCTTTCGTGCCTTGACATCCATTTAAACCATGGTAATTACTGAGGCTCTTAGAGAGGGAAAGTACCCCTAGGAAGTAAAGTGGCTACAAGGTCAGGAGGGGAGAGGGCCTCATAGTGAGGCAGTGGTCAGAAACATGAACTTTAGGGGTGTCCCCTTTATGTCCAGCAAGGAAAATTGGGGAACGGTGTGGCATCAATGTCAGGAACGCTCGTGTTCGGGAGCATGAATGTGAACTGAGACTAGTCATTCCCTTGGCAGAAGTGACACCCAGATAGTGGCCCACTTGCTACTTTGTCACTTACATGGGAGTTCTCTGAGGAGCTTGTTATGTCTCAATTTAGCCAGCTGTTGGGGGCCTGCAGGGGCAGTGGGCGTTCCAGTGAATGACTTTTAGAAGTGCTCAGACTTGTGAAATAAGGGCCAGTAACGTGTAGAATGCCTATGGGGACAGAGCGTCCTGGGGGGGTCTTAGAGTGAGGCATTTACTGTGTGTAGACTTCTGTTACCTTGATTTAGACTGTAGGTACCTGTCACATGAGAGGTTCCCGGAGGTCTTTACTCCAAAGGAGGAGACTTTTAAGCAGGAGACTAAAAGTTTATAACTCAGGAGCAGAGTGAACAACCAAAGCTGTGGGAGGCTTTTCAGTATCAAAAGGGTGGAGTGTGCCCCTGGCTTAGTTGAACAATTATGCAGAGGCTGGCAGAGAACTGAAGGCTGCTTCTCAGGGATAATAGGACCTGTGCCTGGTGCCTTGATAAAGGTTGTTGGCTGGGAGACCCTACCCACAGGAACAGAGTGTGGAGAGGACTTGCAGTTAGTCTGTTCAAGGCTGTTGTGGTTTTACCAGAGGTCAAAGCAGCATGTAATACCAGGCCTTAATTTTAGGACTGACATTACACCAAGGTCCAGCACAGGCCTACACATTATTAGAGAGGTGTTTAAAATAATACGTGATTAACACATCCATCCCCTCACTTACGTATGTGTTGTGGCAAGATGATTATTCTCTTTTCTCAATAGTTTTGAAATGTACCACTGCATCATACACATCAGGCGAGTCAGTTCAATGTAGCATTTCACATTGTATATCAAATCAGTACCCTGAACCCCGCAAATGCATCCACGTGCACAGTTATGATTCCATAAAAATAATATGTGATATTATTCTTCCACTAGATAGCTCAGAGTCCTTAAGGTAGGAAGCCCATATAAGGAGGACCAATTTCTGAGGACAATGTGGGACCAAAAGCAGGTTGAGCAGTAGACGTCTGTCTGTTTTGTCAGGTAGACTTTGTGTGGGACTGAATGCTCATCACTTCTGCTTGTTGGTGGTTATTTGTTTTTATGCAGGTAAATTTTACATGATCTAAAGGTAACAATTTCAAAGGGTAAAAGGCAGTGACTTCAGCACATTTGCAAGATTGTGTCATCATATCTCTACACAGTTCCAGAATATTTACATCACCTCGGAAGGAGATCCCTTTACCTGTAAACAATCATTTTCCATTTTCCCCTCTCTGCAGACTGTAGCAATCACTAATGATTTTTCTACCTCTATGGATTTACCTATTCTGGGTATTTTATTTAAATGGAGTTTAAATAAACTTAACATCTCTCAAGTCAAATCAAAAATATTTGATTTTTTTTGTGTCTGACGCTGAGAACATGATGTTCAAATAATGAAAACTTTATGCTAAGTGAAAAGTTGTAACACGTACCTATACTTTAATTCTTTTTGTGGCTTAATGCTATTCCATTGTATGAATACACCACATTTGTTTATTTATGCCTGCATTTTAATGAAGTTTGTGAATGAGTACTCTTTCTAACTGGCAGAAATTTAAAACCTTTAGAAAACTTTACAGACACATTTGGTCCATAACAATCTATAGCAAAGTCACAACATCCATTGACAGAATTATAGGCATCAATAAATGCATTACAGAGTTTTAGAATTACTCTTTCCTTTTGGGATGTAGTAGACTGTATATTTATTAGCCTATACATCTTAAATTTGGATAAAGGATTTGTGTTGAAACTATATGAAGAGGTCTTGAAACTCAATAACAAAATTAGCAAACCCCCTAAATGAGTAAAAGATTTGAAAAGACACTTAGTAGAAAATCAGATTAATGTCAATAAGCACATAAAAATATGCTCAACATCATTAGTCATTAAGGAATGGCACGTTAAAAGCACTGTGAGATCCTTCACAACCTAGCAGACTAGTTGGAATAGATAGGGTGAATGAAGAGATAAGTAGGTAGAGAGACAGACAGAGAAATCTAACAATATTTTAGTTTTGTTATATTTTTGTTCCAAGAAAGTGAACCAGCTGGAACTCTGCTACATTGCTGGTAGAAATGGAGAATGTCATGGCCACTTTTGCAAACAGTGTGACAACATCTTATAAAGTTAAACTTTACCATATGATACAACCCAGCAATACAATTCCTAGATATTTACCCGAGTTTATGTTCATATAAGCACATGCACACTAGTATTTATAGAAACTTTCTTTGTAATCAACAAAAAGGACATGATTGAAATATACTTTAATAAATAAGTCAACTGTGGTATGTTCATTCAATGTAATACTCAGTAACAAAAAAGAATAAATTACTGAAACACACAACATAGATGGATTTCAAATGCCTTATAATAAGCAAAAGAAGCCAGATTCATAAGGCTGAATACTGAAAGCTTCCATTACATGATGAAATAATGAGAGACTGAAAAAAATAAAAAAAATCAGTGGCTGCCAGGGGCCTGGAGGGAAGGAATGAATTGCTCTAAAGGAACATGGACAATTTTGAGTCTGATGTGCTTGTTCTACATCTGGGTTTTAGTGATGGGAATTACATGGCTAAATTTGCTAAAACTTACATGGTTTTATACTTAAAATGGTGCTTTTACTATATGTCAATTGTCTTAATAAAAAAATAAATTAAAAAAGCAATAAAGAGCACATTCTCTGACTATGGGAAAATATATAAGAAATCAGTGAATACGGCATAAGAAAATCTGCGTATGTTTGGAAACTAGAAAATATCCTCCTATGGCAAAATTAAACTGTCATCATTTTGCAAATTACTAACAGCATTGGTTCAGGTGAGTACTAAAGCCATTAGGTATAATGTTAACTAGAAATTATATAAAAAATGATACCTGAACATAGTCGTCAATCTTAACATCTCTCAAGAGTGATAACCAGACATGCCGCTCCTCCTGACAAAGGTAAACATCATCTTTTTTGAGCTCTTCTTGCCAACATAACAAAACTTGAACTTGATCAAGCTTCAAAATCTAAGAATTTATTAGAAAATTGTAGAAAATTCAAGGCTAGAGAAAGCATTAAATCAAACCACGAGTATTAAAAATATAGAGAATGTGAGGAACTCTGCAAGATTAATGACTCATTTTCTTTAACAAAACAATTATAATTCAAAAGAGAAAGTAAGAAGGAATACAAGTTAAAAGAGACAAAAGAAGAAAAAAGATACAATAAAAAAATAAAATGAACGTGGTTCAATACTAATAATGAGGAAAAAATGGATATGGGAAGTTTTTTATGTTCTTCCCAATGTTAACAAACCAATTGACAAAAATATGAGGTAACAGAGATAGTTGGATGTTAAATAAATATTTGAAAACATTGATGAATAAGATAAAATATGAAAAAAAACACATGTCTGGGGTTTCCTTCAAAATCATCAAATGAAAAGTAAAGGTAGACAAAGCTTTTTTAAAAAAAGATAGATAGATTATTTATTATTTATTTATTTATTTATTTTGAGACAGAGTCTCACTCTGCTGACCCAGGCTAGTGTGCCATGGCATTAGCCTAGCTCACAGCAACTTCAAACTCCTGGGTTCAAGCAGTCCTCCTGCCTCAGCCTCCTGAGTAGCTAGTACTACAGGTGAGGGTCACAATCCCCAGTAATTTTTTCTGTTTTTTTAGTGGAGATGGGATCTTTCTCTTGCTAAGGTTGGTCTTGAACTCCTGAGCTCAAAATATCCTCTCTTGGTTAAGTAAAGCAAGCAGACAGCCCTCAGAATGGGAGAAAATATTTGCAGGTTATACCTCTGATAAAGGTCTAATAACCAGAATCCACAGAGAACTCAAACGTATTAGCAAGAAAAGAACACCCCATCTCAGGGTGGGCAAGAGACTTGAAGAGAAACGTCTCTAAAGAAGACAGATGAACGATCTACAAACACATGAAGAAAAGCTCATCATCCTTAATCATCAGAAAAATGCAAATCAAAACTACTTTGAGATATCACCTAACCCCAGTAAAAGTAGCCCACATAACAAAATCCCAAAACCAGAGATGTTGGCGTGGATGTGGAGAAAAGGGTACACTTCTACACTGCTGGTGGGAATACACACTAATACGTTCCTTCTGGAAGGATGTTTGGAGAATACTTAGAGACCTAAAAATAGACCTGCCATTCAATCCTATAATTCCTTTACTAGGTTTATACCCAGAAGACCCAAAATCACAAAATAACAAAGACATCTGTACCAGAATGTTTATTGCAGCCCAATTCATAATTGCTAAGTCATGGAAGAAGCCCAAGTGCCCATCGACCCATGAATGGACTAGCAAACTATGGTACATGTATACCATGGAATATTATGCAGCCTTAAAGAAAGATGGAGACTTTACCTCTTTCATGTTTACATAGATGGAGCTGGAACATATTCTTCTTAGCAAAGTACCTCAGGAATGGAAGAAAAAGTATCCAATGTACTCAGCTCTACTATGAAGCTAAATTATAGCTTTCACATGAAGGCTATAACCCAACTATAGCACAAGACTATGGGGAAAGGGCCAAGGAAGGGAAAGGGAGGGGGGAGGTTAAGGTGGAGGGAGGGTAATGGATGGGGCCACATCTACGGTGCATCTTAGAATGGGTACAGGCGAAACTTACTAAATGCAGAATACAAACGCCTACATACAATAACTAAGAAAATGCCATGAAGGCTACGTTGAACAGTTTGATGAGAATATTTCAGATTGTATATGAAACCAGCACATTGTACCTCTTGATTGCACTAATGTACACAGCTATGATTTAACAATAAAAATAATAAAAAAAAATCCTCTCTTGGGTCTCCCAGAGTACTAGGAATACAGGCATGAACCACTGCACCTGGCCTGTAGATTTTTTTTTAATATCCTATACAAATAATTGGAAAATATGTTTCATGCAGAGACCAGTGGTAAAGAGACTTGCAGGTTAGCTCGCAGCAAATCCAAAGCAATTTATTTTGATACACTCAGGACAGCAGACAGCATATTACTGACTAAAGAAACGTATTGACTGTAATGAGGGGTAGCAGAGACTCCAGAGAGTTGAAGATAAAAATGTAGTGACTTTTTAATACAAGGAAACAGAAACTACTTAAATGTATTCAGTTAGCAATGTTTGATTCATAAATATTTATTAGTATAAAAGTTGTTAAATTTAAATGATCTGAAAAAGAGTACCTTATGCAAATGCAATTAAGACTTTTGAGCTCTGAGTTGCTGTATAAATATATGCACATATGTATGTGTATATATGTATATATATGTATATATATAATAGGGCTTTTAGAGATCTAATGTTTTATATATAGACATAGACATTGGGGTAAGGATAATTATCATTGAAAATATTTCTATTTTCATACTTCTGTAACTTCTAGGAGATTATAAGGCCTAGAAAGGTCAGTAAATTCCCAATCCATGTAACTTGTCCAAAATAAATATTGAAAAAAAAAATCAGTGCAAACTTGGTATATGATAATCATAGTTGGTCTTGTGTTTGACACATTTTAGTGACCATCCATGTGTTTATGAAAATCTTTTGAGCTCCACAGGATATTTTCTGGAATTCAGGCATCATAAACACATTCCAAACCCTAATTTTTTCCCAGATAATCTTATACACAAGTGACTCCCAAATCTATGCTGTCTGTCCAGCTATCTCTTCTGAACAAGACTGCCCACTTGACAACTGAAGTTGTGTATGTCAGTGCTGTCCAGATGTAGGAGGTGATGGCTTGAACTCTTGGACTCTACCCTTTTCTTCTGCTCCTGCTGTTGCTATTTCCGTGTTCATTATCTGGGGAGGTGAGATCATTGTTTAACTGTTGATACTGCCACACATTAAGTAGTTTTGGCACCTGTCTTTTCTCTTAACTCTTTGCTTTAAATCCGTCCTCAAGTCCTGTCAATTGCTCCACCAAAATGTATCTTGACTTTCTCAATATTTTTTCATTTTTACTTTTGCCATCCTGAACAAACCCCAAATTATCACTCACCTGGAAAGTCCAAGAAATCTCTTAACTGCTTTCTCTAATTTCACTGTTGCTTACCTTTCATTTAATTCATTATTTGCATAAACATAGAATAAGTTTTTAAACCTGTATTTCATTTCCAATCTGGTTAGGGAAAGTTGTTAATGATTATCTGTTCTCTCCCAGTAACAAGAAAACACCAGAAAAACTACAGATCATGTTTTTATTAAACATCATCAAAGGCGAAATGACATTTTAAAATCTAAATAAACCAAATTCCAGAGATGAATGAGACTTCATATCTGAGTACAGAGTTCTGCTTTCATGTTTGGGGTCAAAGACCTAGTCCGCAGACACACAAACAGAAGAGCAAGTCAGCTCTGGGCAGAAGGACTGCCCGTCAAGACTCTAAGCACTGGAATAACAAATTACAGTCAGGAAACTGTAAACACATAACTCTTACAACCTGAAAACTGTCACCCATAGAATTTTACTGAGTAAGCGATAGGTAAGTCGATGTTCAAAAGCAAACATTTATTTTTCCCAGCTCTCTCAGAGAGCTTTACTAGAGTTAAATACAGAGGTAAAACAAAACTAAACCACAACTACAACTCAACCATGTCTTGCTGAAATGTTGGTAAACCAAAGAAATCAGCCTCTCGACAGCACTGCAAGAAAAGTTGGTGCTGGGAAGTCAGCAGAGACAGATCTACCTATCTTTTGAAACCAAAGGTAAACTAATTAAAGCTATGACCTCATAATAGCTCAACTCAGGGTAGAAACTAAAAGGTCATGTCTTTACCCCAGCTGCTTGACATGCATGATGAAGAAAAGTACATGTGCTCTGGTAGAAAAATTTAAATATTACCAGATTTAGTCTCATTAAAAAATTTTAAAAAAGGGAAACAGTAAAAAGGTAAGAAATGCAATGAAGCAAGAAATGGTAAACTTAAAAAAGTAGGAAAAAAGTCAATACAATTAAACCCAATAACTCATATATTGCTAGCAAACATTTTTAAATAAATGATATAAATGTATTTTAAGTCATTTAGTGTAAAATGCAGAAAAATGGGTGAAGAGATGAAGAATTTCATCAGCTAGACTGAAATTCTAAAAAGGAACCAAATGGAAATTATAATAAAAAAAGAATAAAGTAAATCATTTATTTACAATGGAAGAAAGTATCAGTGAATTCAGACATGCTACTGGAATATACCAAAACCAAAACACAGAAGGAAAAATAATATTAATACATTTTCAGAGGTCTGTAGGAGAACACCAAATGTTCTCACATATGCATGATTAGAGTGGCAGAAGAAATCTTTGAAGAGATACCATTCACATGTCTTTCTAAATGATGAAAGATACCAACTCACAGGTCAAAGAATCCAACCAGAATAAATGAAGGATTGTCTAGATTCATCGTGGGCATGGAACTGAGTATTAGATAAACAGAAAATTATGAAGACAGTTTACATTCCAAAAAATGACACTTTACATTCGGAGAAACAATTATATGAAAGATAATTGACTTTTTTTTTTTAATATAGATAGGCAAAAGTCAATGGAATGATATATTTAGAATCCTGAAAGAAAAAATGAAAATATCTTTCAATAAGTAAATACAAAATCGTGGTGTTCTGGGGTGGCAGGATTGACTGGAACACGATACAAGGAAACTTTTGGGGGGTGATAGAAATACTCCATGTCTTGATTTGACTCACAGTAGCAATGAATGTATGGATGGAAGAGTGTCTTAAGAGACACTTAAGAGTGTCTTAAGAGCCTCACAGAGCTTGGTCTACACCTAACTTCCCAGCCTTGTATGTTCACTACTTCTATACCTCGCTACCCTCTAGTTCTTGTGAATTTCCTATAGTTTCTTGAGAGTCTAACACATGTTATTCTCCATACTAGAAATGCTCTGTGTGCCTTTTGTTTACGTGTCTCCCCGCTCACTATTTAGAACTCACATCAAGTACATTTCCCTAGAGAGACCTTTCCCTAATCTATATAGTTCCCTTCTGTTCGTCTCTCTTCCAGTACCCTAATTCTGTCCTTTCTAGCACTTTATATGTTATGGGTATGAAGGGCTTTTTGCTTGTTTGTTCTACTTTGTTTTTTGTAGGTACAAAAACCTACAAAAGTTTCTACTTCCAAGTTTCACAGGGGTCAGGGCAATGTCTACTTTTCTCACCAGTAAAAATCTTTGTATCCAAATATAGGTTCAAAATAGGTACTCAATAAATATTGGAATGAATGAATGAATTATATATCTAGTGCAACAACATTTGTTGTTTTCTTCCCAGAAAAACAACAGGAAGTCATGTCAATGAGCAGCCTGGATCTTGGGTCAGGATGTTTGGGTTCCAGTCAGCTCAGCCTCCAACTCACTAAAGAACTTTAGGCAAATTGCTGCCACTCTCTGGGTTCTGGATTCCTCATCTATTCACTAAATTAGAAACAGACCCACCTGACAGCTACAGTGTAGGAGTATATGGCACGCTTCCTGGGTGAAGGAATGAACTTCAACTGGGACTTTACCTTACAAGCACACATAATGTAGCCCAATCATGTGTTCTCTCATATTAACTGGAAACTAAAAATACAAAAAACAAAAGTAGAAATAGGGTAAATTTGTAAATCTGAATTATATAGTTATTTTTAACGAGGTGCCCCATGTGATGTAGTCTTGCTGGTTGGTCTTTTCCTTGGGCTTTCAATTTTAGAGCACTGGGACTTCTATACCAGAGATCATAAAGTAGGTCAGCTTCTGGTTCTCAGATATGCGATGCTTGCGGAAGCCTAATGGTCAGTTCTTCTCCTCCCACTGCACCCATATCCTAATCAGACTGAGCGCTTTCCCCAATTGAAGTTGAAACCACATGATCTATTTGTGCATGAATTTCTCTACCTGAACTTGTCTGGACAGGGCTAGGACCATTTGGTCTACATTAAAGTGAGCTGTTAATACTTATGAGTCCCTTTGACTTTATAGAAAGGGTGTACCAATAAACTCAGTGAATAAACATTGTGTGCATGAAGCAATCTCAAAGATGTGGGTTGGGGAAGAAGTTGAGGAGTTCAGCACGGAGGATAATCACTTCTATCTGGTGAGTGGACCAAAGAGGCAGCAGCAGACACAGAGAGTCAAAGGGGTAAGATCCACCGCAGGTGATTTCATAAGATAGAAGAAACAGTAAACAAATCAACAATAGCTCAAATTCCTGTTGGTTTCCAAAATTAGGGCATGCACACAAAGTGTCAGGAACCAAAAGGCAAGATAGAAATCAAACAACAGTGCTCCCTTTTCTCCACATCCACACCAACAGGGATCTAAATGCAGACCTGCCATTTGATCCTGCAATTCCTCTATGAGGTGTATATCCAAAAGACCAAAAATCACTCTGCAACAAAGATATTTGCACCAGATTGTTCATTGCAGCTCAATTCATAATTGCCAAGTCATAGAAGAAGCCCAAATGCCCATCAAGCATGAATGGATTAATAAATTGTGTTATATGTATACCATGGAATACTATGCAGCCTTAAAAAAGATGGAGACTTTATCACTTTTATGTTTACATGGACGGAGCTGGAAGATATTCTTCTTAGTAAAGTATCTCAGGAATGGAAAAAAAAATCCAATGTACTCAGTACTATTATTTATAACCAATTTATAATCACTCATACTTTTGTATGAAAGATGAATCACAACTACAGCCCAGGATGGAAGAGAGAAGTGGGAGGAGATGAGAAGGGAGGGGGAGGTGTGATAGAGGGACGGTAAACGGCGGGACCTCACCTATGGAGCATATTGCAAGGGTACTAGTCAAATCTATCAAGCATAGAACACAAATGTCTTAACACCATGATTAAGTGAATGAGCTCAAAGCCATGATAATTAGTTGGATGTAACCAATCCAATTTGTACAAAAAAAATCAACACATGGAATCCCACATAGGCATAAATGTATTCATGATCTATGTATATATGACTTTAATAAAAGGAAAAAAAAAACGAAAAAAAGAAATCAAACAGTGGCACTAGCCACATCGATGCTCCCTGAGAAACTGTTTACTGACAAGAAGGAGATGTGATCTAAATCACCTTCTCCTCCTCCCCTTCAGATACAATCAGCTAACATTTTACAAAGTAATGAATCTGCCAATCTAGGGAATTCCAGAAGGTCTTGATAAAATCGACCTCTTGACTTTGTTTTTCCTTTCTCTTACCTTTGAGGAATTAAATACTTTCTCTTGCTGGCTTCAAACCAGAACTGTGGACTAAAAAACTTGAACACCATGAGCATCTTTCTTCAAAGAAGAAAGGGAGAAAGGGAAGAAGGAAAGGAGGAAGGGAGGGAGGGAGGGAAGAGAAAAAGAAATGAAAAACTTAGGAAGTGAGACCACAGACCAAGGTAGGTAAGAGAAAGCAGAAGGGAAGAACTCAGAAGACAACAGAGTGAGTAACAGACGTAAGGTCAGAGAGAGGAGAAACAAGGAGAAGAGAATCAAGAGGGTGAGGGCAGGTGATGAAAAAAATTAAGAACGACAAATAATTTCAATGCCTTCCAAAAAATTGACTTGAAGCAGAAAAAATCAATTAAACAATATCAGAGGTTGAAAAATTCACAAACTGTAACCATACTCAAGTAACCTGATGAGTTATTGGACAATCTATAAATACACAGGACTAGAAAATAAAAACATACCCCGTAGGCCCTGCCTCCCACTTGCCACCCCCAAAATGCCAAAGCAAGTTATTCTTATTTGAGAAAAACCTCCCTTGGATGCTGCTGTTCATTTTTATTTTCAATCTGAACAAAAATCACCATTTATGTGCTTGACTGTGTCGTGAAATATCCTACAAATGGGACTTTTCGATCCTAAGTGTAAGCACATTTGACAGCTTCCCAATTCCACAAACACCAGCAACTTGTCTTAAAATACTACGGCTTCTCCCGGGTTTGGTAAGCGTCACCTCCCTCTGTGGCTTGCTTTCAAAGCTCTGGTTTCAGAGACACTCAGCAAAATTTGTGTGTGTGTGTGTGTGTGTGTGTAATTCTAAGGCCTGGAAGAGAATAGTCTTTACAAAAGGACATTAGAATTAATTTTGCAGTATACTTTCTTGAAGCCAGCCCTAAAGATGGATATTCTGGTAGGCACTAGGAAAACTGGCCATCAGTAGATTTCAGTTACAATTAACCTTCCTGATTTAGCCATGTCCTCAGCTTTGTGATGCTTTGACACGCGAGTCATTCCTGACCCTTGGGGGACCACCTTGCTCAGGGTTAGCCAATTTGGGGAGATAGTCAACAACCCATCCTCAAGTATGGCTTTCAAATGCACAACCAATTCAAAGCTCAAGCCCTCAGCCACCTCTTTATCACGCTGTCATATTCTGGGTCACTATTCGCCTGCCCTAGTCACTGTAGGAACAGGTACTAGACAACTAGAGACGGCCTCTATGCCCCCAGAATCTACTAAAATTATTCAAAGTCGCCAATCCTAGGCCTGCTTGCCCTACCTCAGCCATTCCTTCCCACGGAAACCACAGTAGAGACCTCTCTGTCCCCTGGCTTCTGAGTGGCCCCAGTGCTTCCCTGAGTGGCCTCTGCTGGTATGGAGTAACGACCCCCCGCCCCAGCATTTGTGAGTGTAACAAGCTATCTTTTCAATGGCAGTCTGATCATGCCCTTGCCATATAGTCAAATGATATTTAAAAATACTTACACAGGTCCATGTGAATTCAGCAAATATTAACAGAACAGCTCTGAGAAACTCAGAAACAGAAAGAGATTCCCATTGTGGTAGGTGGAATAGTTTCCCACAATGCTCACATTCTAAACACCAGAGCAGGGAACTACATCACCTTACATATTAAAAATGACTTTGGATGTGATGAACTTAAGGCTCATGAAATAAAGAGATAATCTTGGATTTTCCAGGTGACCCGTGTAATCTGTGTCCTTATAAGGCAGAGCCGGGAATGTCAGAGGGGCAGAGATGGAAGACCCCATGCTGTTCGCTTTAAAGATAGATAATGGGGCCCTGACCTGAGCAATACAAGCAGGGTTTAGAAGTCAGGAGAGGCAAGGAAAGATTCGCCTCATCCTCCAAAAGGAATACAGCCCTGCTGATACCTTGGTTTTAACCCAGCAGAAGGCTATGGTCAACTTCTGGCCTTGATAACCATGAGATAATAAATCTGTGATATTTTTAAACCACTAAGATAGTGATGATTTGTCACAGTTGCAAAAGCAATGGTCTTGTTCTAACAGTGGTGCTGCCATAACAAACACCTGGAAATGTGGAAATGGCTTTGGAATTGGACAGAGGATGGAAGAATTTCGATGAGCACAATATTAAAATTTTATATTGCCCTTTAGCAGACTGTTAGTATAGATGATGGTGCTAGAGACTGCTAGTGAGTTAGGGATGCAGCACTGAAAGCCAAGGTCATCTTGAAGAATGCACAAGTCCCTGGAAACAGACTGTTGGTCATACAGTGCCCTGCAGGCCGGGGCTCAGAAGGAAATGAGGAGCATGGTACTGGAAACTGGAGGAAGGGAAATCCTTGTTGTAAGGCAGAAAGCTGAGCTGGATTGTGCAGTTATTTGGAAGGCAGGAGTTGTAAGCAATGAAGGTAGATATTTAGCGGAGGAGACTTCCAAGCAAAGTGTTGAAGGCATAACCTACTTTCTTCTTGCCATCTATAATCAAATGTGAAAGAAAAGAGATAGATTGAGGAAATAACTATTAAGAAAAAAAAGAACTAGGACTTGATAATGTGGGAAATTCTCAGGCTACCTAGGTTAGGAAAAATGCTATCATTAGGGGATTCAGTCTTAGGAAGCACATCTCGGAAAGGAAGTGGCTTGATGACGCAATGTTAGTGCCTAGGAAGGATCAAAGTATTTGATTCCAGGGAGGTTCTTTGAAGAGTTTAGGTGTGTGACTAATGGATCTCTCAGCTAAGTAGAAGCCATAAACAGACATGAAATATCCAGAAAAGATCAGGGAAGGACAGTCTCTCATCCAGTGGTGTGAATCTCTAGGAAATACCTTGGAGAACTACAAGATTCTTGAGCATGTTCTACCAACGGAAATACCACCAGCTTTGACCGAAAACTACAGAACTAGCATGAAATGAAAGAAGTCTGTCAGTCTCCCCAAATTCTACAAACAGGAAGTGGGCTAATAAAACCATGGAGTTACAAACACAAGCTGTCCTTCAAGGACAGAGAAAGGATGATCTGAGGGCAGATCTGTGGGTCCGGCAGGATCAGGAACACAGAGGATGTTTCCTAAGCCTTAAAAATGAATGAAGTTTGCCTAGTTAGATTTTGAAATCTCTTTGGACCAATTACTGCTTTTTAAATTTAATTTTCTCTTGTTCTGAATGAAATAGCTGTAACTCTGCCTGTTCCATAATTGCATGTTGGAGCAGATAACTTGTTTTCTAATTTCGGAAGGTCCAGAGATAGAGATTTTATTCTAAAATGGAAAAGATTTTGGACTTGAGTTGGTGCTGTGATGGATTTAGACTTTTGGAAACTTTGGGATAGAGGGAATTTGTTTTTTAGGTGGAACGAGTGTGAATCTATGGAGGGCAGAGGGTTGGCTGTAGCAGGCTGAATAATGCACCCTGTCTGTGTCTACATCCGAATCTCCAGAACATGTGTATACACTGCCTTCCATGGTAGAAGAGACATCATTAGAAACTGGGAAAAAACAACAAAAAATGGATTCTGCACTAGCGCTTCTAGAATGACCACAGCCTGGCTAACAGCTTGATTTTAGCTCAGTGGAACGCATTTCAGATGTGTGACCTTCAGATCTGTAGCATAAGAAATTTGTGTTGGTTTAAGTTGTAAAATTTGTGTTAATTTGCTATAGCAGCAACAGGAAATTTATATGCCACATAGAGAAGAAGTGGGGAGGAGGAGGGAGAAAAGCAGAGTCCTCATCCCCAGCGACAGTGACATGGGGCTGTCAAGACGAGACTGGCACCAGGGATTCCCCCCCTCACTCTAGTCCTAGAGGTGACCTGGGAGCTCTGTGTGCCCAGGTTGGGAGTCCATGGCACCATGTGAACGGAGACACACCCGATTTCCTTTCTCTTTACAGATAAAGAGAATGTGAGCAATGAAATAGCCTTGGGATCGTCACATCGGTCCCTTTCTCCAAATCCTTCGCAAGACCTGGCCCCAAATGCCCACAAATCCAGACATTCTCCTTAATCTCTCCTGCAGTCTTCAGCTAAGTGATTTCCTGGTCATTGCTGAAAAAGAAAAACTCACTCTTGAGTGGGCAGAAAACCTCATTTTGCTATCTGTGGAAGCCGCAAGTGTCATCTCCAGGACTGGGTCAGGCTCTAAGAGCGGGAGCTATGCCAGCGGGAACCAGAGCAGCTGTGTGACTTTCAAGATGTCAGGTACAAAGCAGATTTTCCAAGTCCTCAGATCCCTATTCCTCTCCTTTATCCCACTAGATCCTTTCACATTCCCTCCAGGGAAAAAAATGCAGGGTTCGATTATCTGTATCTATATTATCTGTACCTGTAATACAGACCCTCAAAAATGCTGGATTTTACTGTACGCTGTACACACAGCTGCTGCTCCTTCATCTGGGCTGAGGCCAACTTGAGCGACTACCAGAGGTCCTCAAACTTTTTAAACAGGGGTCCAGTTCACTGTCCCTCAGGGCCGGACGATAGTTTAAAAAATATATCTATATGAACAGAAATCAAACCAGAAAGAAGAAAACACTAACTCTGCCCTGTATTGACCGGAGGTGTGTTTACTGTCATGCATCCTTCACGGTGGGCTGGATTCTGAGCAGTGTCATTAGGCCAGTTCTCCACTGTGAAAACGAGAAGCCTAGTTATGTGACCCTAGATGGTACAAGCCCCACACCCAGGCTCTGGGACACAGCCTGTTGCTCTTGAGATTCAGACCCATACAACATGTTGTACCAAACGCCATAAGCATGTGTGTATCTAAACATCGGAAAGATGCAGCAAAAATATGGTATGATAATCTTACCAGACCACTGTTGCCCATAGGGCCTGTCCTTGACCAAAATGCCATTATGCAATGAGTGACTATAACGGTTCATAGTTGCTATTAGACAACACAGACATGCAAAAGCAAACTACAAGAACCCAAAATAAAATAGCAGGAAACCTTGCATGTGAATGGGAAGAAGTGAGGGAGGCTCTTGGCTGACGATACAGTTCTTAGAAGACCTTCCATGTAGGGCAGAGCGCAGCACTTAAGATAAGCATGTCGCAGAACGCCAGTCATCAGGCTGAGGAAGGACAGAGCTCATGCCTGGGACAGAGGCTTTACAGCACTTATACCAGAGACAGAACATTAGGAAACCCTAGAACAAGGCCTCAGATGTTGTGAGACAAATAAATAAAGTAAATAAACCCAGTTACTAAAACCTCAGTATAAGAATAGGGATTAAAAGGGAGGTGAGCTCAGGTTTAAACAGACAAAGAGCTCCTGACAATAGAACCACCTGAGTCACAGCCCCCCCCCCCCCAAAAAAAATACATGAACAAATTCCTATGCACACTGCACATATCTTATTTTGAAGTAAAAAAAACAAAACGGGAACAAATACAATCACATCGCACATGTGGAGTTTGAGGACCCCTGGACCTTAGACTGCCAAATGCCCTGTACACCTCCAGGGGGTGATCCAAGTGCAGAGGGAGGTGGGGTGTTTTCCCAGCTTGACCAACACCACCTACGAGCAGCGGCACAAGAACGCTCTGTCTCTCTTCTCTTTCCTCAACACCATCAACATCTTTTCTGACCTGCCCCGAAGCAGAGGACATTCACTTTCCCAGAGACACACAAGGCCAATTCGCTAACCTTTATTGTTTATCTCTTCACCCCAGTTTTTCTCAGCCTCAGTCTGATTCCTGAGGTTTGGCCAGGCTTTTCAACCAACAGACTCTGTCTGGAGGCCTCGAATGCTAATTGAAATTCTCTTTTTCCACAGTTGGGGAAAACAACAGATCTTGGCCAGAAGCAGTTACCTCAAACTGTTTATTGACATACTCATAAAATCATCCCCGAACTTGGCCTGTTCCTCCAGGAACCCACACCCGTATCTTCAGCTCACTGAAGTTTTTCCACTTCAACTACAAACTTTTTCCTCTTCTTTGAGTCTGCTGGTGAGAGGCAGATGATGGCACAGGGAAGGGAGCATTGTGCCAATTATTACTTTAAGAAAATGTTAATGAGTTTGTTGCATGACTAATGGACTGCTATAAAGCCAGATGTACAAAGCTATTTGGATGCCAATTGGAATTATGAAAAAATGTGTATGTTTTGTGAAGGGTGTTGTTATCTGGTGTGAAACTGTAAGATATTTTCCTATTCAGATAGTATTTATAAATGGATACAAGAAGGCTATAACATGATTATGCATGTTAAAGTGATTTTAAGCTATGAAGCTCTGTGTACCTATTGGATGAAAGAGTGTGGAGTAGATAAACACGGTAGCTCACACCTGTAATCTCAATGTCAAGGAGGCCAAGGCAGGAGGATCACTTGAGGACAGGCATTGAAGACCAGCCAGGGCAACAGAATGGTAACCTGTCTTTACTTAAAAAAAAGGTGTGTGTGGGGGGGAGTGGCGCCTGTGGCTCAAAGGAGTAGGGTGCCAGCCCCATATACCAGAGGTGGCAGGTTCAAACCCAGCCCTGGCCAAAAACTGCAAAAAAAAAAAAAAAAAAAAAAAGGGTAAACAAATTAGCTGGTGTGGTGTGTGCTGGCACACACTTACTGTCTCAACTACCTAGGAGGCTGAAGAAGGATTGCTTGAGCCCAGGAGTTCAAAGTTGCAGTAAGCTGTTTGGCCCATGTGCTCCAGCCTGGGTGGCAGAGACCCTGCCTAAAAAAAAAAAAAAATTAAAGAATGAATAATGATGTCATTCATATTATTAGTATCCCTCTAACCATTAGAGCTTATACACAGTGTCGCAAACCTCCTTACAAATACATCACATATAGAAGGTGTAGGTTGACATTGCTTCGTATTTGTAGGTCAGCTGGAAGTATAGAGAGGCTAAAAATAAAAATCTTTGTAATTTTTGACCAAGTCAGGATGAAAACGAAGGGGTCCTGATTCCTGACATGGTGAGTCTTTATTATGCCCTGCTATTCCCGGATAGATAACTTATATTTTTAAATGTTGGCAACTCAGAATTTAGAAAAACAGTCTTCCTTCAATATACATCTTTTGTAGAACAGCAGATATAGATTCAGAAACAAGCCAGCAAACTCACAGTAGAAAGTCTGTATCTTGGGGGAGTGAGAAGATACAGCGTTTGGACTTAATGACCCAGTTTCACTTTCTTGCTCTATCATGATGCAGACACTGTGCTTATGTCACTAACTGGGTAATCACAAGTTTATTCTGTTTTCTTCACTACCGAGGTGAGAACACCAACTACCTATTTTCCCAAATCCCTTTGACAGTTGGGGGATGGTCATGTGCAGTTTTCCAGAGCAATGAATTATATGGAATCATTTGAAGGTCTAGGTAGGATGTTTTTTTCTTACCAATTGAAACTGATGAAGTGATTTCTTCTGTTTTCCTGCTTTGAGTCCAAATATGAACTTGAATTAGAGCTGCCATTCTTGTCATGATAAAGTCACAGATGTGACAGAAAGGGCAGTTGAATAAAAGAGAGACCATCAGTGACACCAGCTAGTTCTGAAATAACACCATCAGCCACTTTTCTCTAGGTTTAGGTATTTTGAGAAAATAATACTTCATGCTTTTCAGCGGAATGTATACTGAAATGCTAGAGCTGCTTATGCAATTTGCAAATTGGGCTTGCAATTAAATCTAGATCTGCTGTTAAAATGGGAACTAGCCTAACCAATTAGCGCTGGCAGGACAATTAACCAAGAAACATGTACAAGGTTGTAGCAGAAGCTGAAGTAGAGAAGACACTTCTGTACCTCCTTCATCACTACCACCTCCTCTGCCCTCCTGTGGGACGTTTGTGCTCATGACATGGCTAAAGGTAGCAAAGATTCCTTTCCCAGACGGATCCCGAGGTCACGTATGCACTTGCTCTTGGGCTAGATGGGTGGCTGGAACATAAATAGGCTTTCTAAATTCTAAAAACAAAGATGAGTAGGGTAGTATTTATCCATAGAACACATCCACTGTGTATTCCAGACCCTTCCTCCACCTTAGTTATGATTCTGGCACCCTTGTTCAGATGCTTCTCTCAAGAATGCCTTAGGGCTCAGCCAGATGCTACCATGCTTCCTTAGGCTGTATGTATATATGCAAATATGTATGTATATATGCAAACACGTATGTATATATGCAAATACGTATGTAGGTGTGCAAATTCAGATGTATGTATGCGTGCAAATACGTGTGTATGTATGCATGTATGCACTGGCTAAAGATTAATTTTTCCTTTTTTCTAGAAGCATTTACACTTGAATAAGAAAGTCTTGATACTAGAAAAACTTTAAAGTGTGACACAGTAAATATTTTATAGGTATGTTTTTAGGTGTTCTGACAGATGGCATACAACACTGTTCGTGCCAAAGGAAGAAAAAGAAAGACATCGACTCCACCTTGGCTAAGGACCTGGCCTAAGAAGAAGTGTTATTTAGATACAAAATCAGCCCTGGTGCTCCTGTCTTTCATGTGGTCCCAGTGATTCCCTGACGGTCTAACTGATTCTGATGGCCTCACCTTTTATGATTTTTTTTTTTGTTTATTATTTATAGGTATAAAGTGTTCATGATTCTTGGAAGCAGAAAAAAAAATTTATTTCCAAGAGCTGAGACTCAAGATTGCTGATTTTTCCAGGCTAACCGCATGACTCTAGCTTTTCTATGAGGAGAGCCAGCCGTCTTCAGCAATGGACCCCCAATACACAGGGCTGAGTACGCAGCATCATAGCAGAGTTAGAGTCAAAATCTAGAGGGAGAACTAAGTATACCTTGGCCGGAGGAAAGAGAAAATGAGATTAAAACAAGAGTGGGTATTTCTTTTCTTTGATAAATCCCACGAATTTTTTTCTTTAGCAATTGAGAAGACTTTTTCTACTTCTAATAAAAAAACAATTGTTTTCAGCTATGTCACCATCATTGTATCAAAGCAGTCCTTACTTCTGCAAATGTTTGCCTTTTTTTCCTTGGATGAAATGACCCCAGTGTGCACAGATTCCTGCCTTCAGCTTTCTTCCTTGGTTCCCTCCACAGGTTTCTCCCTGTTGGGTCCTCTCCTCCCCAGGGTGCTGAGAGCACTGGCATCAGGCTGGAAATCTCCCCCCTGCCTGGGGGAGGGCCCGGGTGGAGCTCAGGGCGCCGCACCTCATCATTTTCTTCAGCGCCTCTTGCATTGCTGATTAAACCCGAATTTATGGTTCAGATTGTTTGTGTGCCTTTCTCTAAGTGTATTTATTCTACCATAAAATCATTTTTATGGGCACAGCCAACATTGCTGTAACTGTTTACAAAGTACATTATCTTCACTTTACAAGGGGTTCGTGACAATCTGTATCCAAATCGGCACTTTGTCTAATTCCATTAAGCAGAAGCCTGGGGAAAACAAAACAGAGAGATTAGGCATACTCATGCCCTCCTGTGTACGTGTTAGGGTGTATAGAAACATAAATATAGAGGTACGAACATGTATTTGATGCTGCAGCTTCTGGGGGGACAATCCAGAGGCTGACGGGAGACCGATGTATGTTATCAGTGTTATTTTTATTTACCAAGTATTAATATATTCATGTCTGAACTTATTCCATTTTCACAACAAAACATCTACATAAAGGTTGACACAATCTTGAAAAGGAATTATCAGAACCAAAGGAAGGAAAATAGAGCGTTGCTCACCCCTTTCGCTGAGGAAGATATATCCTCCCTGTAATTAATCACCCAACATGTTTCTGAGCTTGCTAATTAGAACTGCGTGTCAGAGGCTCTGCTCCCAACGCCCACCTGGAAGGAGCTCAGTCAAGGTCAGTGCAGAGAGGAGGCTCCCCACAAGAACAGCTGCTCTTTTCCACTGCCCTATCTAGCAAAGACAAGATCTTGCTTATGGCAGACTGCAATAAAGCAGAATAAAATCACAGATACAGTGGGCCCAACATTCTTTGCTTGAAGCTGAATTATTTTGTAGAGGAATAAAAAGCAAAGATCAATGTTAATAATACCAATCTTAGATTAGGGAATTTTTATATTAAAAATATTTTGATAGGGGTGATGAGAGTTGGAGAACCATACTTTATTGAATAGTCTTTACCTGTTATCTCTTTATTGAGCCTTCTTTATATGTTATCTCATCAACTTCTAAGACAAGCCTAAAGAAATTTCCATTTTTATTTTATTATTATTATTATTTTCTGAGACAGGGTCTCTCTCTGTCACCTGGGCTAGAGTGCAGTGGCCTCACCATAGCTCACTGCACCCTCCAATTCCGGAGTTCATCTCACCCAATCTTATGGGAGGGAGTCTTGTGGGAAGGGACCGGGGAAGAAGCTCCCCCACGGTGAACTGCAGGTGCACCCAGGCCCGTGCAAGGTGCTGGGCATTCAGGGATGCTCTCTCTTGCTGAACAAGTTCCCCCCTGACCTTCCACATCAGAAAAGATGTCCTTTGGCTAAGCCAGATTCTCCAGGCTGTTTCTTCAGGCTATTTTCTCTAGTTCCTTTTTTAGCAAATAGAACGCGGCTGGTGTCCTGCACACATGGTTACTGCACACTGATTATGTGTAGTGAGACACCTCCACTTACTATAATCATGTGTGCACACTTGACTCCCTCACCTCCCCTAACCGGTATTTTAAACAGAATTTAGGCCTGAGCCCACCTCTCCAAATGCAGCTGTCCTGAGGCTTCTTCCGATTTCCTGGTAGAAGGTGCAGGCAGCCCTTGTCACCTTCCATGGTGATTGTTAACCAAATCTCTGAAATGAGCCTATTCTATGTTGGGCTACTCCCTGCTTCCTTACAACGTCCTCAAAGGAGCAGATACTGCTGTCCTCACCCAAGAGATGCTGCAGGTGACAACCACAGAGAGGACTGCGCAGGTTACACAGCCATACACACTCGCAGAGGGATGGTGGCCCTGCTGATGTGCCAACACTTCTCCACACAGGACTGGGTAGGAGAGAAGTGATGGCTTCCAAAGACAGGGTGGCAACACTTGAGTTTTTCCTGGGCCCACTAGATGTGTGTCTTGGACAGAAAAAAAATAAAAGTCTGTAGGGGGGTGACTGGAACTGCTGTCATACTAAACTCTACACTTTGGGTTCTGAAGAGCCCTGAGGACCTCTCTCCTCCGAAAGAGGAGGAGGAAACTTTCTCCTTGCTTTGTAGGAACATTCCTGGACCTCTGGCGAGACTTTCAGAGGCAGCAGGGGGTGAGGCCAGGGTTTTCTGCCTGGGCAGCAGCGGCAGCAGGAGTGAGTATTGAGCAATGAGGGGACAGGGGTGGAGTGGTAGGGGTGTATTTGCATCAGGGAGGATGCCTTCTGCAACTGGTAATAGAAAACTAGCCAATGCTAACTTAAATAAAGAGCAGTTTATTCATTCTCATAATGAAAACTCTAGGGAATAAATAGCCGGTGGCTCTATGGTGTCAGCCATACATCCACCTTCTTCTTTGATCATAATATGGTTGTCATGGCCCTGGACACCACATCCATATTCAAGGTAGAGAAAAGTTAAGGGAGAAGGAGGCTTTTTTTCTTTTTTTGCAGTTTTTGGCTGGGGCTGGGTTTGAACCCACCACTTCCAGCATATGGGGCCAGCACCCTACTCCTTTGAGCCACAGGCACCACCCAGGAGGAGGCTTTTTTATGAAAAAAGCAAATGTTCCCTGACAGCTTATTGTCAAAAGTTGCGTTACATGGTCTACCAGAGCTGGGAAAGGGTGGGTGTGGCGTCCTGCGCCTTATACCGTGAGGTGGCTGGGGGAAGGGTCCGAGGATAGAAGTAGGTCAGTCTATGGCACACTTTCAGGAAGCTGTGTAGGAAGGAAATTTTGCAGAAGGGCTGAAGTTCTGTAAGCTAAGGAAGGGTGGAAGGGAGAAGCTGAGTCATTGCAATTTGGATATGAATATGGCCTTATTTGCTATCCTGACAACTATCTATCTTGGGATTCTTGTCAGAAAGCCAGTCCTCATCTTCTTAAGGATCAGCCCTTCCAGTGCATGGAAAAGGGCAACCACTCTCTTCCCCCCTCCCTCAAGTCCTCCCAGCCATTGACGGCCTCTTGTTCGGGCCTCCTTAACCTGCCACACAGAGCTCTGCCTCAGCCTTCTGGTGGGTCCACACCAATCCCCTTCCATACAAAGTCCAACCAGATCTAACGGAGAGACCATTTGACCATGTTGCAGGTAAATCCTTCAATGCACCACTCTCTTCTCCTAGGGCCACAATCTAAGTTCCTTCCAGAGTCAACAATCTCCCTTCGTGCATGGATCTGCTTATTGTTCCCAAAGAAGCTTGGGAAATTTCACCCCCAAATATGACTCCTACGTATAAAGAATATTTTGCATTAAAAGCCCTTAGAGATTAACTGGTCAGTGGAAGGCCCACAAACTGGACTGACCAGATCAAAAGATCAAAGGGGCAATTGACTTCCCTTCCTCCCACTGTTTTCTTAACATATTGCAGGGAAGGTCAAGAATGCCCCCAGACCTGGCTCAAATTACTTTAAACACAATACCTGATCCTCAGGAATTTGCAAGTCATTCATCTTCCCTTGCACCATTTTACCCCCAAACAAAATTATCTGCACTCATTACCCTCCTCCCCTCTAAAAAGCACATATGAAAGATCTGACCTGCATTGGGGTGCTGTGATTCTCCCATGTGGGTGGTATTTGGAAACAAACATCTCTCTTATTAATCTGCCTTCATTATGAGTTGATCTTTCTGCGAACTTTTAGGAGAAAAGGGGAAATTTCCCCTCGCCCTGCACTCAGTCACACTGAGCAGTGGAGGCCGAGCTGAGAATCCAGGTCCTGGTGCAGGCCCAGCTTGGTTTGAAACCTGGCACTTCCCTTATTAGCAGTGGGACGGCAGCAGTGTTTTTTCATAGGCCTGTTGTGAGGATTAAACGTGTTCCTTCATGTAGGACACTTAGGCAGAAGTGTTTCCACCCAGCAAGCTCTCGGTGTGAGCTGTCCCCATGCCGCGCGCCCCTCTGCCTGTGCACACACAGTCCTGCAGGCCCGGTTCAGAGGACAGGGCTGAAGAGGCTTCAGATGGACCTGGTTTGCATCCCAATAGTGCCTGTTATTAGCAAAGTGATCTTGAGTGCCAATGTCATCAGCCATAAAATGTGCATAATAATAACTCCTATCCCGCGGGGCGTTGGTTAGAATAAAATGAGAAAATGTATTTAAACGCTCAGCACAGAGCCTGGATCACAGCAAGGGCTCAATAAACATTAACCATTCCTGTTCAGGTGTCCTTTAAGAATGAGTTCTCTAACCATAGCGGTTACATCCCCTTGCCTGTGCTGAGAGCGCCCTCTAGTGCTGCCGTGGTTGCTTGCCAATGTAAATATTGGGCTCATTCCTTTTTTCTACAGGATTTAATACTCCCTAGGACAGAGACTGACTCTTCAATTCTGGTGGATCTAGCAAAGTCTTGCGCTTATAAAATGTATTTTCTGTTGAACCAAACAGAATTTTCCATCAACAGAATCTTAATGAAAAAAAAATTTTTTCCCCAGTTTTTGGCCGGGGCCAGGTTTGAACCTGCCACCTCCGTAATATGGGGCCAGCACCTTACTCCTTGGGCCACAGCCACCGCCCTCTTAATGAAATATTTTGATTAAGTAAGGCATTTTATTTTATAGGGTAGCCACAAAAATAATGATCTTTGAATGGTACTTTTGTTTCTTTGCTTCTGGACCTTAAAAATACCCCCCAAACCAAGAGCCTCCACTGGCTTGGAGCTCAGGAATGGGCAACCAATGTCAGTAAACAGACTGGGATTGTGTTGATAAAGTGGCTAATATGTAAATCACATTCACAAGTTCTTCTAGTATTTGAAAATTGTCCAATTATTTTAGTTTGTTTCTGAAAATCATCATTGCATAGACTCCATGTGAAGTTTGGAGCTATATTTTTTTGATAAATGCACAATAAATAATACTTACATTAAATGCATTTTTCCTTCAAAAGTGTTCTCTCCCTGGGAAGCCCACTTTTATGACCACCAGAGGACCAGCCCCCTTGGAATTGCCCTGAGACTTACATGAGGTCTTGTCTTCAGGCAAAGTTTGATTTTTTGATTTGGGGAAAACAGTCAAATCATCTGGTGCTAAATCAAACACAGTGAGCAGTCCAACTGCCAGATGGACATGGTCAAAGGCTGGTTTGCCCACTAATTGATGGGATTGGTCTCTGTGTCAGCTCTTAAAGCAACTTGGGAGGCTGTTGTGGAAGAAATATCTGAGATGATAGTGGAGCAGTGGTGATAAGTAGAGGAAAGAAAATGAACTCAGATGAACTCAGTCAGAAGCCTGGACCTGCTGCATATGAGATGCATGACTTTGGGAAACCGTAATTTCCTCATTTCAATAGTGGAGAGAACATCAACCTCTTTGCAGTATCATATAATGAATTAGAAATACATGCATTTAAATGTTTATCATATGTTGCTGCTAAAGACATGTAATTATTAATTAAAAATTATTAGCAGTGACATCATTGAAATTAAGCATATACTCTTCCAAAAGGGCTATTCTCAAAACTAGCATGTACTTAGTTAAAACATTCACTCATTCTTTGACTCAATACTTCAACACATATATCGAGAATTTATTTCATGTCTAGTTCTGTTTTAGGGTAGGATATCAGAAACACAACTTGCACAAAAGTAACAAATCCCCTGTCCTCCTATAAATAAAATAATATAAAATATAAATGTCAACCAGTGATATAAAGAAAAATAAAGTAGAATAAGGAGGATAGACAGTGACCTTGGGAGACCTACCAGTTCACTCAGAGTGGTCAGGGAAGGCCTCTCTGGGCAGGTGGAGCTTGAGAAAATTGAGGAATAAACAGATATAAACCATGTAGACCTCTGGGAGAAAAAGGTTCCTTGTCAAGGGAATAGTAAAGAGAAAAGCTTTGAATATGTTGATCTGTAATGAATGAATGGATGGATGGATGGAAAATTGGAGAAGATGGTAGCAGGAAGGGGATCCCACTGTATGAACATACACCTCTCTGCTGGGGTGTTTCTGAGCCCAGGTAGCCTCCAGGATTCCGGATGCCAGGACACACCACCTAGGCTTCCTCAAAAGCAATAAATTTGCTGGAAGGCAGCTACTCAATCTTATCAGTATTTTCTTCTAAAACAGAACCTTGGGCATTACAAGTCTCATTTTTTTTTTTTTTTTTGTAGGGACAGGGTCTCACTTTATGGCCCTCACACAGCTCACAGCAACCTCCAACTCCTGGGCTTAAGCGATTCTCCTGCCTCAGCCTCCCGAGCAGCTGGGACTACAGGCGCCCACCACAACGCCCAGCTATTTTTTGGTTGCAGTTTGGCCGGGGCCGGGTTTGAACCCATCGCCCTCGGTATATGGGGCCGGCGCCTTACCGACTGAGCCACAGGCGCCGCCCACAAGTCTCATTTTTGGACGTTTCACACTTCACTGTCTGGAGATCCAAAATCCCACGTGTCAGAAGGGCCAGTGGCCACACTTTCCTAGTATTTCTAATGTGCTTCTCCAAGTGGGTGAGGGTCAAGGCTTGGGAGAGGTATTCCCTTCACAAAGTCATCCAATCACAGAGGCAATGAAAAAAATCCCAGCTAATCTCCTACCCAGAAGGCAAGCTGCTTTCCTAGAAAGTGAAAGGGGTGTTGGGAAAAAGAACACAGGGTATGACCACAACCAAGGAGACCACAGGACAGCAAGGCGGGGCCTGTACTGAAGGCTAGAGGAACTGTTATCTTGACTTTCATTTCTATTTAGAAAACTAAGACCCTCCAGGGAGCCTCTACATGAGAATCAGGAATGAAGGTTCTGGTCCTTAGGCAATCACCTCCCCTCTCTGGTGATGGGTTTCCACATTTACACACCCGAAGGCTATATGCAGTGTGGGGTAGGTACTAAGGTCAGACTGATCTAGGTTCACATCCTAGCTTCGCCTCCTACTAGAATTTGGAAGGGGCAAGCCCCTCAACTGCCCCGAGCTTCAGTTGTAAAATGAAGAGGATGGTACTTACTTGGTCGAGTCACTGTGGGGGTTAGAGATGGGGCTGGGGGCCTGGAGTGGCACAGCCTAGCATGGCAGGATGGGCAGTAATTATGTGCAGAGAAGAATCTTGGCAGGTCCCAGAGGGATCTATTAATACAGGAAGGACCAGCTCCGAATTACACAGGAATATGTGTAAATTACCCGAATTAGAACCCACATAGTAAAAACCATAGCAATAATGACCATAATCATAATAGCAAACCTTTATATTATGTAATACTTAGGTACAGAGTTCTAAGTGCTATGCATTTAATCTTCATACTGATTGGCGTAAATCCATCTGCACTTTATAGGTAAGAAAACAGTTGCACAGAGAGCTTAATTAACTCACCAAAGACCACAGCTAGTCAGTGGCAATGCTGGGGTTTAAATCCAGGCAGGTCAGTTTTATTCTTAAAACCACTGTACTCTGCTGTATTTTTGATGATGACATTTGATCATCATTTGTAAAGCTTGTTCTGCTGTATTCTCTCTTTTGATCCTTCCAGCAACTCTGCAAAGAAAACTGAGCAAAAGGTGTTGTTCCAGGGTCACAGAGGAGGTGACTGAGAATCTGAGTGTGTGCAGTCTCTCTCCCAATATCACTCTCTATGGGAAGGAAGAGCAGAGGGAGAATTTTAACACAGTTCCATCTGAAACATGTCATCCAAGTCTTCCTTTTCCACTGAGCCACACAGATCCCCCAGAGGTCCCAGCTCCTCAGTCATGAACCCCTTTAAAGGACTGAAATTATTCCCTGACAGTGGCTCAAACTCCCATGTGAATCAGAACTACCTGGCAGACTTGTTAAAATAAGATCCCAGGACCCTACCCCACCACCACAGCTTCTGATGCCCTGAATCTGGGCTGGGGCTTGAGGGTCTGCTGGCTTGGAGACTACACTCTGAGAACCATCACGCCATGTCAAATGATTATTCACATGCACTCAGGAGGATGCCTCCGTTTGGGAGTTTTGGTTATGGTCAGGGGTACATAGCGGCAGGAGCAACCCTTCCAAGCAGAGGAGTCAGAAGGGAGGTAGCAGAGAGAATGTCTGCTTTGCAGGCATCTCCAGCCTGGGGAGGCGGGGGTGGGGGGCACAGATGAATGGGGAGGAGGAACTGGGTGGATCCAGGCCTGACTTTGGCAAATGGCTTTGTGCAGACTCCTTTCAAATTGTCACCTCCTGTACCAACCCAGCCATTTCTCAGCGCGAGAGCAGAGAGCTAGCAGGACATACTAATGAGGAGAGATGCATTATCCCAATGGCCCTGCAATCAAATACCTCATCGGTGCTGGCTGGGAACTGAGAAAGAGGAACTTAGAACTCTTCTAAGTTCTGGGCATGACCCCAGGCCCGGATTCATGTTCACTGATGTAGGTGGGTGCAGCCTTCAGGAACAAACTCTCTTTCTGACAATTTCACATGCAAACCTGTACTTGAGAAGATGGCCTCAGGTGGCTGAAGGTGCCTCTAACTCTGCTCCAGAAGACAATCCCTGTGCTCAAAGAACTTGGCATCTGGCTGTGGCGCTGAAACCCACACTTCAAAGAGCTGATTGCTTTGCCGGGAGACTCCACGCTTGGGGCTGCTGTTCTAGCCTGAAGGCATAGTGCCAGCTCACTACTTCCAAAGCTCGAGGGCCAGGTGGGATTTGGGAAAGCCTGGAGCATCTCCTTCCCAATTCCGCCTGACCTCATTCTTTGAAATAATGGCTGAACAGTCACATCAGGGCTCTGGACAGTGAGGTCACAGATTAGCTATTAGCAAGAAGTATGGCAGATAATCAATACAGTTCCAGCTCTGCCTATGCAAACGACCTCTATTGGGCTTTTCTTTTTCTTCTTCTTTTTTATAGAAAGCTGCAGAAACAACTGGACAAGTTGAAAATTGCTGCTTTCCTGGTACTCTGGGTGGCGGCAGCTGTGTTCTCCTCCTGCTAGCTTTGAGTGCCTGCAGTTCACAGCAGCCAGTGAGCTCCAGAAACAGAAGCTGATGAGGCCTCAGGTCCCTCTCCTCATTGACTGAGGCACCTGCCTTGCCTCGTCATTTACAGGTTGATGGGCATCAGAAGATAGCAGCTCTGGCCTCATCTCATGCAGAGGTGGGGGCCTCTGTTCTACTCTGTAAATGTCTTAGAGTCTGTTCATGGAGAGAAAGGTGACAAGCCTGGGCCATGGGGATGTGCTCCAGCTGCTCCCCAGAGCCTGGGCATATGGGAGATGCTGTTAGCACCTGCCTGCTCTCTGTCCCCCAGCAAGGGCAGGGGCTGCTGGTAGAGTCTGTAGGATCAGATTCAAGTCTATGCAATAGGTATAATCCCCAAATGTCCATACTGATGGGCCTGTGCGAGAATGCACACTCTGTACCTAATGGTCCCATCTTTGCAGAGGGAGACTGGAAAACTATCTTTGAGAAAGGGCTGGAGAAGCAGCCAATTAAAACACAATCCCCTACAAAGATCGTAGAAAAGCAAGTTAACCTGTTCTCCATATTAATACTGAACTCGATATTGCCAGGTTCCCCCAAGTTTTATGGGAGGCTATTTCCAGCAGAGATGAGGAGAGCTCACCCAGAAGAGCTGGGAGCCCATGCTGAGTTGTGGACAGATGAGCAACATTGTAACAGGACACTCAAGCCTGGCCGGTGAGGCCAGGAGGGCCCTGTTACTGCTCTCCCTGTTTCCAGGAGCCCTAACCTGGCTGGCCCCAGAAGTCTAGCCAAACTACAGAGGCTTCCCTCCAGCCAGCGAGGAGCAGGCCTATCCTGCCCAGACTGAAGTTGATTCTTCCACGAACAAACTTTAGGAAGGTGGGAACCATGAAAAGGCTTCTGTAACTCAGGGCAGCAGCCAGAATAGATTGAGTTATCACAGAGAGATGCTGAAAGGGAGAGAGAGATGTGCTCACTTTCTTACATTTTAGAGAATTTGGCTGGAGGCATTTCATAAAACTCCAGGAAGCCCTGTGGTTAATTCTTTCTCTTTTCAAGCCTCTGAGGGCCTTTGTCAAAGCTCTCAACACCACTGATCAACCAAGGAAATGCAAATTAAAGTCACAATGAGACATGCCTCACACCTGTTAGAATGGCTATTATCAAAATGAAGAAAGGTAAGTGTTGGTGAGGATGTGGAAAAAAGGGACCCCTGTGCACTGTTGGTGGGAATGTAAATTAGGACAGCCATTATGGAAAACAGCATGGACATTCCTCATAAAGCTGAAAATACAGCTACCATATGATCCAGTCCTTCCACTACTGGGTAGGCAGCTGTCTCTCAGGGAGGGCAGGGGATTGTTCCCAGGACCTCCTGCATATACCGAAACCCGACAGATGCTTAAGTCCCTTACATAAAATGACACAGTACTACATATAACACACACCCTCTCCCATACTTTAAGTAATCTCTCAATTATGTGTAGTACTTACGTAAGATCTGGACTTAATAAGTAGTATATCGACATTGGTTCATCATCAATTGTAGTAAATGTCCCACACTAACTCCAGATATTAATAATAAAGGAAGCTGGCTCGGCACCTGTGACTCAAGTGGCTAAAGCGCCAGCCATATACACCTGAGCTGGCAGGTTCGAATCCAGCGGGGGCCCGCCGAACAATGACGGCTGCAACCAAAAAAATAAATAAATAAATAAAAAGAACCAGGGGTTGGGGCAGATGCCTATAGTCCCAGCTACTTTGGAGGCGGAGTCAGGAGAATCGCTTGAGCTCAGGAGTTGGAAGTTGCTGAGAGCTGTGATGCCACGGCACTCTACCCAGGGCAGCAGCTTGAGGCTCTGTCTCTAAATAATAATAATAATAATAATAAAGGAAGCTTTGTACAAAGAGAGCACAAAACTCTGTTTACTTTCCAATTTTTCTGTAAAGCTAAAACTACTCTAAAAAATAAAAATCTATTTATAATACAACTGTTTAGCTAACATCAGATCTAATGGTAACAGACTGATTTTCTCCCCATAAAATCGGGAACAAGGCACGTTGTCTACGGTTACTTCTCTTTCTTCTCTTGTGCCAGAAGTCCTACCCAGGGCAGGAGGGCAAGGAGGAAAAAGTCATCCACAATGTGAAGGAAAACAGGTCCATTTACAGGTGGTGCAATTGCCGAAACCTCACAGTATGTACAAAACACTCCTAGAACGGATTAAGTCAGTTTGGCAAACTTGTATCATACAAGGTCAGCATGCAAAGCTCCATGGTATTCCTCCAATAGCATTTGAACCTCTAATGTCATTGCTGCTTCAGGGACAGGGAGAAGAAAGTCCTATATGCTTTGCTATTTACTCTCCGCACAATGCCTTGTATAAAGTAGGCACCCAACGATGTCTGTGGCATCAGTTTCACCACTACGTTAAGATCTGTATCTTTCTGGAAGATAATCTCCTCAGGGAAAGAATCTGAATCTGTTTCATCCATTATCTCCAGACCTTGGCCTAGCCAGGTAGCTGGCATACAGTCGATGCTCAATAATTATTTGTTTGATGGGAATCTGAAAGGATTCTAGACCATTTGTGTCTTTCAGGATAAGTAACACCTGCCAAATCCAAATTACAGTAGTCATAGGGTTGCGGGGCGGTGGCTCACGTCTGTAATCCTAGCACTCTGGGAGACCCAGGAGGGTGGATCACCTGAGCTCACAGGTTTGAGACTAGCCTGAGCCAAAGCAAGACCTCATTTCTAAAAATAGCTGGGCGTTGTGGCAGGTGCCTGTGCCTATAGTCCCAGCTACTTGAGAGGCTAAGGCAAGAGAATTGCTTGAGCCCAAGAGTTTGAGGTTGCTGTGAACTATGATGTCACAGCACTCTACCAAGGGCAACAAAGTGATACTCTGTCTCAAAAAAAAATTACAGTAGGTATTTTTTTTTGTTTGTAGAGCAATATCCTTTAAAACGTGGGATAACACTTTCTATGTGAACCCAGTGGAAGTGGAGGGTTTGGAATCCCTACGCCCCTCCCCCCCAGGTTCAGGGGAATAGGAGGCTTTTTCTAAAATGAGGGAGGTAGCATACCCGGACACAGTGGCACCTAATGAGGAGCTACCAGGGTGGGGCAGCACAATTTTTAACTAGGTCACCATGGCAAAGGACGAGGACCATAGTGCAGTGGCTTTGGAATCAGCCCTGGGTTTGAATGTCGGCTCAGCCTCTTACTAGATAAGTGACGTCAGGTGATGTCTTAACCTTTCCAGCCTCTGTCTAATCATCTATCAGTGGGCTTCATTATAACACATGCTTCAGAGAATTGTTGACTAGATGGAAGAAGGCAAACACTCAAAACATTGCCTTTTAACGTTATTAGTATACCTTCTGATGTGCTGGAGTCAGGGTCCTGCTCAGCGCCTCTGGGGGCATCTGCTGTGCTCAGAGCCCTGCCTGTGGCAGGCCAGGAAGGGCTGGCCCTGCTGTGTCCCACTCATGCAGAATGAGCGGGTATAGATAAAAGAGACATTACCTTAATGAGGACTTATTATTTCCCCAAGAATAACCGCCAGTTTTCTCCCTGTGCACAGAGAGAAAGCCAGATTTTATTAGTGCGAAAGATGAAGACGAGATTAAAGGGAAGCTAAAATGCAGTCGGAAGCTGCCATAGCCCCAGCTGCTGGTATCATCCTACCCTTAGGCCTCTGGAAGGCCAGAGCTCTTTGCCAGGTCTGCACCGGGAGCTGGAGCCTGAAAGTTCCCCTGCCGGGAGTCCTCACTGAAAAGGCTTGCTGAGTCCCCAGACTCCCCTGAGCCACTAGCTTCTCTGTGCAGCCAGAGCCCTTTGCCGTCTCTCTCAACCCTCTCACACCTGCTGGCCAGGTGTCCACACTGAGGTCACAGGCATCCCCACAGGGCTGACCGAGTTGGCTCACTGCCTCCCTTTGCATTGTTGTTGATTGGATTTTAATTGGCAATTCTTATCTGTAATGGAAGCTAATTGCACAGAGTCCCTGGAATTGTTTGCTGAGTAGAAAGAAAGAGACGCAGCTGGGCTCTTTTAGGAGGAGTTAATTAAAGAGTCTGTAGCTGCAGCAGATGGTACCACACTGGTCGGCCTGACGGAGGAGCCTGTTGTGGCGGTGCTGCAGTTGCCAGAGAGGACGCTGCTCCGGCCTGCCTATCTTTTCTCTGCACACTTCGGGAATAAGTTCCCAGGCTGAGGCCCACCTTAGGGTCTCTGTGTGACCCCTGGTGGGGGCAGGTTTGGGGAGGTGGCCCGGGACCTGGCAGCTGATGGAATGTCAAGCTGGGCAGCAAGAGCCAGGCAGAAAAAGAGCTGTGCCCCAGGCCAGGGGCCAGGCCTTCCTCTCAGCCCCTTCCTACAGCTATGCCATAAGGACAGTGGACTAGACCTGTGGGGCCAGCATGTTGGGTCCCTGGGCCAGTGTGTCAGGAGCCTGCTGCATGCGGGAAGCTCAATCCTCTTGTCAACTCTACACATACCTACAACCATATGTGCTTCTCAGCTTTTCGGATGAGGACATGGGGCTCATAGAGGGTAAATCACTTTGTCAAAGTCATGTTGTCAACAAGCATCAGATCCAGGTATGAACCTAACCTGGGGCCTTCAGTGCTGCAGGGATGGTGCCCGAAGGAAGAGGTGGGATTGGGCAGATGGTAACTCCAGACTCCCTCTCCTGGGCTCTTCTAACCTGCACTCACATTCTGGTTACCTGCAGGCTCCCACTCCCTCTTCGACCCAGAGGAAGCACCTCCTGCCCACAGCCTTCCAAATCCCTTTGTTACCGGACAAACAAAAGAGGGTCCAACCAATTTGCAATTCTGTTCTGCCTCAGTTATAGTTCTAATAACTTTCTAAATGAAATACAAGGAAACCAATCTAGAAAACTATCAGACAGGAAGTGACATCAAAGCAGTCTCCATTCTGGCAATGCACAATGTTTCAACAACAGAAATGTGATTTTCATTTGAACAAATCAGCTTAAGGGAATCATCAGAGAAAACATAATATTATCAAAGTAAACTTTACTGTACCAATATCACAGCTATCCATGTGTGCCGACCTCCTCAGAGTCTCCTGAGAGAAATATACTCACAGTTACCGTGAAACCTTAACTAGATGATCCCGAGAAGTGTGGGACAGAACGTGAGCTGAGCAGATGCGGTCAGCAGTACTGCCTCGGCCCAGCTTCTTGGACTCCAGCTTGCAGACTGCTTTTCCTTACCTTCCCAGGATCTCAGGGATGGCTCCCTCTCTGGCCCCTCTACCCTGCAGCCTGAGTACTTCCAGGGTACTAATAGATGGTAACTTTGTGAACTGTCTGCCCAGGATGTCAGGGAATCATTCTAGTTTTCTATAAAACAATTACTTGCACCATATAGTTTGGTTTATCACATGGATTATATATACAGGGTGGACATAAAGTTCATGTGCAATTTAAAATAGTTTAATGTAATAAATTGCACATGAACTTATGTCCCCCCTGTATATTGCCTGTGGTTTCTGAGATGGGCATTTTGTTAAATTCTGCACATGATAAAACTGAGGCTGAGGGGAGTTGCCAGCTCTCCCCAGGTCACACTGCCACTGGGTGGAAGAGCTGGGATTTGAGCCAGATCTGTCTGTGCCCCAAACCCATGACCTTCTAACTAGAACCTGGGGCCTCTTGGGTACTCCCATAAGGATTTGCTGAGCAGTTCTGAGGTAAAGCCCCTCTTTGGGTCTTTTGCTCTGAAGGAGGCTGTGAGATGACTTTGTGCTCAGCAATTTTTTTTCCCCTGTGGCAGGATAGAGTGGTAGAGAGCACAAGGGATGAGCCCCAGATCAGGCCTCCTGAACTCCAAGAGGGCACAGACGCAGGGCAGCCCTCCCACCAGGACCTCAGGCTGTCTTTGGCTGATTGCGTGACCTCTCTGGGTCCCAGATTTCCCATGTGTAAAATGGGAGTGTTGATGAAATGAAATGACAGCTCAGCTCAGCTATGATGCTAATTTCAGGGTCCTCTGAGCTCCTAGAAATTCCAGCAGGGGAGGATGATGGCCAATACACTCCAGCTTCCTCCCAGCTTAGAATCCAGGGATGGGGGCCTCTCAGCCAACTGTGACCTCATGAGAGGCTTCTGTGCTTCCCTGCTCCTGTGTCCGTGGTGGCTGTGTCTAGTCCAGCCATCATTAGTGCTAAGAGAAGACAGAAAATTGGTACCAACAAGTGGGGGGTGGTGTTGTAACAAATACCTAAAAACACTAAAAATGCGGAAGCAGTATTGGAACTGAGACTGGAAGAGTTTTGAGGTACCTGTTGGAAAAAGCCTAAATCGCTATGAACAAACTTTTAAAGATCTTTCTGATGAAGGCTCAGAAAGCAAAGGAAAGAGCTACAGAGAAGAAGCAGCTCTGCCTTCATCGAGACTACCTGAGTAGTCAGGTTCCAGATGCTCCTGCAGGCCTTTTGGTGAGGTCTCAGATGGAAGTGAGCAGCATGTCACTGGATAATGAAAACAAGGCCATTCTTATTAAAAGTGGCAAAGACCTTCACTTACCTGCGTCTGTGTTCTAGGATTTTATGGAAGGTAGAACACACGAGGGATGAAACTGAATATTTAGTTGAAGACATTTCCAAGTGAAATGTTAAAGCAGCAACCTGGCTCCTCCTGACAGCTTACAGACAGATGGAAGAGGAGAAAGATGAGTCAAAGAAGGGGTTGTTAAGCAAAAAGAAACTAGAAGTTAAAGACTTGAAAAGTTCTCATATTGTCCGTATTGTACCAGGTGAGAAAGCATATTCAGAAGAGAACATCAAGGGTGTGACCAAGGGACCCTGACCCTTAGATAAGGAAGTAGAGAGGTGAAACAGAAACTTAATTATCCACCTCAAAAAGAAGGAATATGGGTCAGATTGAAGCCACAGAAACACTGCGAATTGGCAGTTGGACAAAACAAAGGAAGACTGTCAGACTTAGGCACTACAGGACTAGACCACAAAAATATTCAGCTGCGAAAATGCTCTATTGCACTATTTTAAGACAAAGAAGGACCCCAATAGCTATTTGAAAATCATCAGAGCTGCCACTCCCAACACAGGGTTACAGTACATGTGCTGAGACCAATGCCCAGGGGATCCTGGGGGTGGGGACATCTCCCAGCCACAGTCTGGGCAACACCCCATTGAATGGTGAGGATAACTCAAACAAACAGGATTATTGTAGAGCCTCATGATCTCATGAGGTTCGGTTTGCTAGGTCTTGAGGTTGTTTGTTACTCTTCACCCTGTCCTTCTTTCCTGTTCGCTCAGAGCTCCCAGAGCCCTCACAGGGCCACTTCAGAGGCACGATCTAGGTATCAGAGTGCAGGATTGAGGCCACAGAGGACTCATTCCTCAGTGGGGAGGCCTAGTGGGCATTGGTTCTGGGGTCATGACTGCCAAGCACAGGTAGGTGACCTTTGTGGGCTTAGTTACCAAGCTTCACGTTCTGTCCACACAGCCACAGAAGTGGTCACTGCACTGGAGGAAGAAGGTCACCTTACTTTAGGGAAGCTTAGCATTATCCATACAGGAATTTTCTGCTAGGTGTCCTGGGCTCAAGTCCCAGTTCTGCCATCTGTGACCATGAGGCCTGGGACAAGTCACTGACATTCTCTTAAATTCTATTGAGAAAAAGAGAGCAGAATGAACCTCTCAGGACAGTTGTGAGGAAGACATGAAATATTGTTGGGGAAAGTTCTTTGTGAACCAAAGCCCTAAAGTCCTGTTCATCTTTACAGTACAACCTCCCCTCTCCTTCCTTGTACAGTGAAACCAGGAACAAAGCATAGAACCTTTTTTGGATCAAGACAGTGTTATGAGGACAGAGGTCTTTCAGGTGCAAACACTTAATAATAACACAACGGGTCACCTCTGGTGGCCTTTCATGAAGCATGGACTCTGGTTGACTGCCAGTCCTTAAACACTGATTCTATTCCAGACTGTCCAACCTGGATCTGTTCCCTGTGGTCCTGGACAGCACAAGAAGAGCCAGGGTTAGCCAGTCTGTGCTTTGCTCCCACCAGAGAGTGGTGAAGAGCTGCAGAGAGCTGGGCCTGGGCTCCCATTACTGAAGAGGCCTCAGTGAGTCCAGCAATGGGATCAGAATTGAGAAATTGACCCAGCCTCTGTCTACCAAAATAACCTGCCCCCGTAGCCTCTAGGCCACTCTCAGAGTCGTGTTTACATATCATGACTGGAGCTATGTGAGCAGCCACCAGGCCTGTGGGGTGCATCCAGGTGGAGGGTTCCCTGCAGGAACCTGCCAGGCTGCCAGAAGGGGCTTCCACAGACACCTGCACACAGCACCAGTGGTTTTTGGAGAGGGACAGTGACAAGGCAGTGAGGGAAGGGCAGGAGTCCCTGAGTCTGCCCTTCTTCATCAGCACCCTCTGGGACACTGTTTTCAAGGGGCAGAGAAGGGCATCATGCCTGTGTAACCAGGAGCTTCATTTCCAGACAGAACCTTGGTCTGGGCATGGACATGGGCTCCTGCAGGACAAAGTTCCTCTGTTTTTTTTTATGGAAGACTCTGAAACCCCCACCCTGACCTCATAATAGGGCCAGGGGCTGCCCCCACCTTCCTGCTGCCACCCCGCTCAGCTTCTATGGGTGTACAACTCTTCTGAGTGCTTACTGAGAGCCTGACACCAAGCTGCTGAACACCAAGGAGTCAAATAATGAACAAAACACCGTCAACTTTGCAGAGCTCTCAGCTTGGTGACAGAGATGACATTGAAAAATAGTGATGATATTATTATGGGGGTAAGAACAACAGTGTCAGAACTTACAGGAAATGGGTCATGAACTCTGCTTGGGAAGCAGAGGCTTCCCAGGGCAGCAGCTTCTAAGTTTGACATACTTTACACTGACTGCTCTAGAGCATCCAGAGCCCAAGTGGTTCTAAGAAGGAGTCCACAACCAGCGGAGGCCTGGGATTCTCTCCATCTGTGCCTGGAAAACCACTGCTTCTGGTGACATTTAGAGCACAGTGAGGTCCCAGCAGGTAGATAAGCAAAAAGCCATGGTTTCTTGATATGGTTCCCATGCCCCAACTTCAGGGCAGTGTCACATGTGCTAAGATTTCCCCATCTCACCTTGTGCCTACTGTCATCTCAAATGCAAGGAGACTTTGACATGCTGCTCAGACCCTCTGTGCCTTCTGTCCTCATCTAAAATAGTGAGGTAGTAATACCTGCTTCCTAGTGCTGCTATGAGGATGATGTGAGATGATGCCTGCAGAGAGCTTGTATAGTGCCCATCACAGCATATCCACGCCACAGATGGTAACTGTTAGCATCATTGCACTGTGGTCATCACCAATATTATCATCCCCAACATCATCATCACTATCTTCATCTCCATCACCAACATCATCATCACTGTCCCCAACATCATCACCAATGTCATCATCACCATCCCCAACATCATCACCAATGTCATCATCACCATCCGCAACATCATCACCATCATCATCACTGTCCTCAGCATCATCACCATCACCAACATCATCACCAATGTCATCATAACCATCCCCAACATCATCACCAATGTCATCATCACCATCCCCAACATCATCACCAACATCATCATCACTGTCCCCAACATCACCATATCATCCTCACCATCACCGACATCATCACCAATGTCATCATCACCATCACCAACATCATCACCAATGTCATCATCACCATCACCAACATCATCACCAATGTCATCATCACCATCACCAACATCATCTTCATCACCATCACCAAAATTATCACCACTATCAACATTATAATCGTCATTATTATCATCAATATCATCATCATCTCTATCCCCAACATCATCACCATCCCCATATCATCATCACTGTCCCCAATATCATCACCAACATCATCATCACTGTCCATAGCATCATCACCATCACCAACATCATCTTCATCACCAAAATTATCACCACTATCAATATTATAATCATTATTATCATCATCAATATCATCATCATCATATCACCATCACCATCATCATTATCATCATTGAGTCTAACAATTGTCCTGTAAGGTAGATCAGGTGTCACAATCCCTATTTTACAGGTGAAGGAATTAAAAATAAAAGAGAAAGAAAAAATATCTTGAAGGTAAAAATTAAACCTAGGATCTATTATGAAATACTTGATTATTCTGATTTAACTTATTATGCAAAACTTCCCTGTCTGACAAATGGAAGCTGCTTCCATAAGTGGGATTGTAACAGAAGGTCTTTCAACAGGTAAACAAACCCAGCTGGGAGCCTGCCCACGGCTCTTGTCTCTTGGCATGATGCACCATTAGGCACTAACTCAGAGAAAATGCCCCAGAGGAGGTCAGAATTCTGTATCCTGTATCCATCAGACAAGACTATATGACCTTGAGCATTCAGCCAGCACTGTTTATATTTTAAAACCACTTTACTCTCCCATTGATGCTCAACATCTCTGTGCAGGACAGCCACCTCTTTTGCAGGCCCTGTCTGCATAAACAACTTCATTAAAGGGTACATTGTACAGTGTACAGGCCCATGAGAGTCAGAAGGATAAATCCAGGAAAATGTAGAGTAAGGAAGATAAGAGATACTTGCTTATTTGCTTCTCGTCCCATCAGAGTACATGAATGAACATTCCAGCAATGGCACCATCTCTTGCTTTTAAGTCTCTTCTTTATTGTAGATGTGTCACTCCTGGATAAATTTATCTCTTTCACTGGGAGAAGAAGGCAGCAGCAGAATCTATTTGTATGGAAATGGCACAGGTCACCTACCGGTCCCCTACTGCCAGTGCTCTGATGCTGGGTCTGTCATCACTCATGGCACAGTGTCACCCACCATGTTGCCCATGATTGCTGGCTTCTGATGAATGAGGTGGCTGTGCTTCCCTCACAGTGATCATAGACGCTAGTTTATCCAGAGTACACATGGCATGAATGATCATTTATTTTCTGGCCACGTTAATTTTACTGTTCAGCATTTTACAACATATGCTGAGAACAACACATTTTTCTCTTGACCTTTTGAGGTTATAATCATGGGGTTACTAGATGGGAACTCTTCCCATGTTGGTTGCACTCCTGCCTGCCACTCCTCACCGGCAGAGGTGGGGTCCATGGGGAGCGAGGACAACGTGACACGTGAGAGTCACCCACGAGTATCCCTTGTGTAGGTCCCAAGCAACCTGGAAGAGAAGAAATTCACCATATCAGTCAGAAGCAAGAGTGGGCATTGATCACAAGGACTTATAATTATTATGGGGCCACAACCTCCAAAGTGCCCTTAGGAGATAAATCCAGCCACTTCCAGAGGACTTTGTGGTATGTAGGATGAGGTCATTGTGTGTAGAGGGCGGCACTATCTCCACCAACCTCAAGAACTGTAGTCAGAATATTTGCCAAGAGCCAACAAGTGGGCTCCTGTGTGGCTCAACCCTAAGTATCAGAGCTGGAACATCCATTGCTAGAGGCTTGAACTAACTCATTCTGTGCCCAGTATAAGAGTCACCCAAAATTGGCATGCCACTATGCTAGTAACCCTATCTTAAGTGATCCTTCTAAATCCTACTCAAGGGAGCAATCTGGCCACCAGGCTACCCTCCTGGAGTTGGTGCCCTGGGATGACCCCACACAACAAGTCTTAGCTTCTTCTTAAGGCATCATGGTCAACCGTACTTGTGAGACAGGGGGGTCGCCACCTGGAGAAGTTGGCCCTAGTATGAGCTCAGGCATCCTATTCAGATGGCACTGTCAGCCCTAGGTGGCTGTAACTACGGGAAAAAGATTTTAGAAAATTCCACTAAAGGCAGTTCAAGGTCATGACTTCGAAGACATGTAGTCCAGGGCCCAGTGATCCCACTCACCTACTTCTAAGGATGGTATGTACCTATGAAGTTATCAAGGAAGATGTTCTGATCCTTGCTTGGCAAATGAAAACAGGAGGTACAAAAGGGTTAAGAGTCCTGTCCAAGTCACCCAGAAGAGTCTTCCAACTTGAGTTGAGACTGGAACCCACATAGTCAGCCCTCTGCCTAGTGCACCCTTCTCCTGTTCTCAAGTTCTAAGTCACTGCCTTTAACAAAGAGGAACTCCTGCTCAGTTTCACAGTATGTCTGTTTGTGGGTGGGAGTGATTTATTTTCATAAGTAGCGTAATGTAGTATAGTAGGGCTGATAATCAGTGAAATGAGTTCTAATTTCATCCCTGACATTCACTTCGTTTACCTTGGAACATCCATGTTGAGTCAGGTCCTAGATTCATATGCTTTATTTATCCACCACAGCAACATATAAATTAGACACTATTATGACTACCTTACAGATGAGGAAACTGAAGTTCAGGAAGGAGAAATGATTTGTTCAATGTCACAGACCACCAAGTGTTAGAACTTGTAAAAATTGCTTGCCCTCCAGGCCCGCCCCACCATGACCATGAGGGTACATTCAGGGCTAATACCCTGTGCTTTGAGGCCTCTTCCAAGTATGCCTTTCATTCTCTGGAGAAAGCTGGGACCATGAGAGCTGGAAAACTGTGTTGGGTGGAGAGACAGCTGTGTGGAAAGCAGGAGTGAGGGCAGAGCCTTGGAGGGAAACTTAGGTGACATATAGACTTTGGGATGGCTTGTTACATCCTCTGAACTTAGTTCACCTTGTAAAACTCAAAGGCCAAAGGCTGGTGTTGTATATTTTGCTACCACAACTCTCACTCTCTGAACCAAATAGATTCAGATAGTGAGGATTACATCTATGAAAGTGCTTTATAGACACATAACTGCTAAAAATCATATTCTTTAATCAGTCAATCAGCACATATTTATTGAGCGTCTACTTTATGGCAGACGCTGTGCTAGGGACTGAGGATACAACTGCTTTGAAGAAGCATCCCTGCCATCCTCTGCAGAGCCCTGGGAGATCGAGCCAGTATGCTGGGCGTGAAAATTATTTTCAAGCACTAGATTAGTGTTTCTCGAAGGATGATTGCTCTTTGAACCAGCCATGTTGAAATTGTCTGGGGTGTGTGTTATAAATAAAGGTCCCTGGCTCATCCTGGGCCCAGTAAAATCAGAATCCCTGGGAAGAAAGCCTGAAATGTACCTTCTGGAACAAGTCCACAAGTTACTTTTATATGCAATTTAAATGTGGTTGCTTAATTTCTGCTTTTTCCTCCTCACATATGCACTTTGAGGGCCTCTTCGAAGAGCGGTAAAAAAAAATATCACCCCACAATCCTGTATCTAAAAAGAAACAGAAGTGACTGTGTGATGTGTCTCTGTTCAAACATTTCACCTATGTGTGTGAAGCCCTCCGTTCATCTTTTTATATGAGCTACTCTCTTGGGGTCCCCTCACAGCTGCATTTTGGATGTGGACAGTTTGATATCAGAGTCCACCTGCTGGTGAATGTGCTATGTTTTTGTGTGTGCTGGGCACATCATATACATGAGTAGTTAGATTTAAATATGTGTTTATATTCAAGTGTGAATGTATTTACAACACTAAAAGAAAGGAAAATAAAAAGAAAGGAAAAGACCTATTTTTTTTTACATTTTCTTTACAATTCAGAACATCCTGTGACGTGTTCACATAGGATGTAAAAAATGCAATTTGATGAGTTTTCGTTAAGACAGTTTTAATGTATCTATGAGGTATATGTGTTTATCTGAAAAGCATTTCTGAAAATGTATTTTCCAGTCTTACACAGAGAGCCCTGGGATTTGTCATACCTATAGTTTCTACCCCAAACATACCTAGCCCTGACAGTTGCTGCATTTCCTCTTTAATGAGTCAATTCTCCCTAGTTAAATATTTTCTTTGCCTGGAGAGTTAGAGGAAGCCCCTTAAAAATGTCTCTCTGGGAAGTGAGTTATCAATATCCAGCTGCTTGTGGCCTGCCAGATGAGAAAAAGTAGCTCCCCCATCACAAAATCTTTTAAAGCAATTTTTTCAGCACCTCTAATAATTCTGCTCTATCTGACAGCAGAAAATCCTAACTTGGAAATTGAATTGTGAATTTGTTAATTGAGAGTTAGATGCTGAGATCTTCAAAACCTTTTTCAACCTGAAGTGATAAAACCCTTTTATGTCCATTTATTTCTTCCAATAATTTCCTCTTCTCTTTGTCTTTATTTTTCTTTCAATTGATGAAAGGATTTCTTAATATTTAGTTACTTCAGGGAACAGTAGTAGTCTTCCATCTATTGTGAACAATAGGGAAAAATCTTCCACTAGAATAAGTTATAAAGTGGTATTTAAGTGAAACATAAAGTATGCTTTGCAGACGAAGAGAGAAGAGATGGTTTGTTCCATTTTCTCCAAAAGAAACATTTCACTTGGGCATTTGTGACCATCCATGTCCCACAAGCCCAGAGCTTGGCTCTCATAATCTACAACTGTAATTTATTGCTGTTGATAATTAATGTGGAATTAAGAACAAAGACACAGATATTTTAAAACAGAAATATGTTTCACAAATTTTAGTTTGCAATTACTCTATTTTCTTATAAATGACTTAGAATATATTATTTTACTCTTTGTCACACCCAGTTCCAAATTGTTTTATACTATGATTTTATCTAAACAAGAAAATGAAATAATGATTTTAGAAAAGTGAATCTTGTGTTTAAAACAGGTGGTCAAGTCCAAGCCATTGCCCCTACATGAGGACAGCAAATTCACGACAGTCTCTGCTGCACCATGGCTGACAGCACCACGTGGTCTCAGTCCACTTCCTTCCTGGATGTGTCAGACATTTTTTCAATAAGAATTCCAGAAAACCATGACCCACCTATCAACATTAGTGCTTCCACCAGTTTGCTAATAAAATATTGCTGTTTAAGAAACTATCCTAAAACTTATCTGGAGAAGTCAGGATGTCTGAATGACAGCATAAGGAGTTTGGCAGGCTCTTTACCCAGAAAAACAGTGTAATTGGGTTTTAAAACAAAAAAGGAAACATAAATATAACCAAAGTCTCTGGAAATTGTCCTAATGGCTTACAGAAAATAGAAAAAATGTATTCAAGAAAATCTAAATCTTGGTATGTACAGTAAGAGTCTGTGGAGCTTAAGCCAGGACCCCCATTTTCCCCAGTGTTATACAACCTCTGCTTTGGGTATGTGCAGTCAAGAAGACAGGGGTTCTATCCCCCATCCCCTCATCTAGAGCTGCAGTTTCAGGATGGAAGGGCAGGCTATTCCAGGTGGCTGTGTGAGAGAGAGGACTAGATGTCTCTTCCCCAAGACTGCATCTATCAGGGTGGGAACTCTATCCCAGGCATGATAGCCTGAGAATAATGGGATTCTGTGGTCTCCAGCCAAACTTGCTCACAGGATGGAGATTCCACATCAGAAAAACAAGATCAAGGGCTGCTAATCACCCCAGTAGTTTCCCATCATAGAGAATGTATGTTACTCCAAGAAACGCAGTCTCCACCACCAAGTCCAGTGTAATGATGCAGGAGTTTCCCCAGAGAAGAGGCAAGGTGTAGTGTGTGAGGGTGAAAAGCTCATTCACCTGCCTCTCAGGAGGCTGAGAGTGGAGGACTCAATGTCTGAGGGCACCAGCATGGACAGTGGGCACCATGGGGGGGAATGGACATGAGAATGGGAGCTCTGATAGGAATAACAGTAGGAAAGCCGTGTCTGACAGAGAACTAGGAGAAGAGACAGAGGAGAACAGTCCTCCTGGGAAGACAGTGAATGCTTTAAAAGACTTTACATAAAAAATTATACTAGAGACAAAGAAGACATTTCCTACTGATAAAAGGATAAACCCCCAAGAAGGCATAACATTAATAATATATGCAGGTCCAAAAATTATGAAGCAAAAACTGACAGAATTGAAATGAAAGTGGACCATTCCATTGTAATAGTTGGAGACTTCAATAGCTCACTTCAATTTAGCTCACTTCTGAGTAAATAGAACAACTAGGCAGAATATTAACAAGGATATAGAAAACATGAACAATACTACAGATCAACTAGACCTACAAAATATCAAGAAAAAAACCCATCCAACAGTGGCAGAAAGCACATTTTTCTCACATGCACATGGGCATATTCTATGGGAGAGCTCACATGCTAGATATATATTTTTGCTATTATTTCTTTATTTTAAAATATATTAGTCTTTATTGTTTAAAGCAGTTTGAGGTTTACAGAAAAAAATGTGCAGAAAATACAGGGAGTTCCCATATGTCTCTTCTTTTCCATATGAAGTTTCTTCTATTATTAATACCTAGAATTAGTGTCATGCACTTACTAACGTTTGGTGAATCAATATTAATATGTTGTTATTAACTAAAAGGCCAATGATTTGCATTAGGATTTACAGTTCCTCGGGCTTTGACAAAGCCCTAATGGCATCTATCTGCCCTGTAGTATCACAAAGAATAGTTTCACCACCTTTAAAATGCCCTGGATTCACCTATTCATTCTAGTTCTCCCCACTCCCCAGGAAACTTTTGACAACCACTGACCTTTCAACTATCTCTACAGTTTTTCCTTATCCAGAAAGTCATATCTTCAGCTTTTTCAGAATAGCTCCTTTTACTTAGCAACATGCTTTATGAGTTGGTTGGATAGGGGAGGGGGATCAAAGCCCTAACTTTTGGTCTTTCTGGTAACCAGGCGCTATCCTAAAGCTATCTGCAGACCCTCCTTGCCAGAATAAACTTAGGTATGCTCAGGAGGTTCGCAAAGTACAAGAAACATCTATTACTCCAGAAATTCTAATAATTTAGATGCTGGCTTCTAGGAATTCAGGACAAAAGCAAGTCAAATTCTCCATTTTTGCAATAGATTTTTATCACGAATTAATGTTGAATTGTATTACTTTTTCTATACTTTCTGCATCAATGAAAAGAATTATATTATTGATTTTTCCAATGATAAATTATCCTTGTATGTCTAGAATGGAACTAAATTTTTATGACATAGTATGCATTTTATATGCCTCTAATTCATTAATATTTTCTTTAACATTTTTTCTTTGTGCTCAAGATAATAATTGGCCTGTAATTCACTTTGTTAGATTGCAAAACCAAGATTAAGCTGTCAAATAGTAGCTTTATCTATTTATTGATTTTTACATAAGTTGTTTGAGGCCAGCCCCCTGATATAAACACTTGCCCATGTAATCAGATGATCATAATAGACTAAGTCAGAACACAGCTCAGGTTCCCAAATTTTGAGACATTCTCACTTGAACAAGTTGCTTTTTATCTTGTATTTCAGGTGACTATGTACAAATTTTAGTTTCCTTACTAAATAGAGATAGATGCTTTGAGGGCTGGAATTGTATCTTATTCAGGTTTTGCATACAATGGGCACTTGCTATTTTGGGGTGACTGCTGGGACAGGTGATTCCTGGGGAGTAGAAACAAGAAGGCAAGCCTCTTTCCGTGAGAAGGACTAGCATAAGAACACAGCACTGGGAGAGTGTGAAGAGCAGCTGGAGAGAGTGAGATCGCCATTTCCATTTCTGTGCTGCGTGACTTTTTGCCTTTTTGTAGCAGAGTCCAATCCAGCTGATGCCATGGCTGTCCCAATGCAGGCAGCTCCAGGGTATCTCCTTTGTCTGAGGACAGCCTCCCTCTCCCACCTTTCCAGAGAGTGTGCAGGAACCTGGGGAATGCCCCTGGGACACAGCAATTAGCTATATAGCAGGCCCCTGGTCCACAGTCATCCTGGCCCCGCTTCCCAGCTAGCCTCACTCTTCTTTGCCTTGAGACTTCACCCCCTCATCAAGGACATGGACCCTATTCTTAGACACTGCTTTCCAAGAAACTCCAGCTAAGGCAAAGGTTTAACTACAAATGAGCTAGTGACATGTAGGCTACTGCAGACCACAAACCTTCGCCAGTTCCAAGAACTCAAATGCCCTCTGGGAGACCTGTATTTCCCATGTCCCTGACTTTTCACGGAATGATATTTATGGAACTTTTCTTGCATGTAGAAGGCAGAGAATTCTGGGGCTTCCATAGACTGGAATCTCCTACTCTTTATTTTTTATGCTTTTATTCTCCATCTTCTTGTCTTTTTTTAATGTTATTTTTATTTATTTAATTTTTTTTGTAGGTGGTGGGTTCCCAGGCTGGTGAGTTCCCAGGCAGCCTCCTAGTGGCCAATCTTCCTCCTTCTAGGACAGTTATTCCTGATGGCTCCTTTGTGTCCATAAATCCTCCATGTAGCCAGAATCCTGTCATTTATTTTTATTTTTATTTTTTTTGCTGTTGTCTCAGGCCTATTAAAATATTACAGCACAGCAGATAGATTCAAACAGCTCCACATGGTGTTTTGAAATTCATCCCAACTGCAGGCTGACTGACCTACAGGTTGGATGGGCTGCCAAAGTCCAAAAGCTTCAGCATTTCTTTAGTGTCAGGATCTACTTCAATTATCTCCTGATCCACGGACGAGACCTCAGGGACAAAGGTGTCTTTCCTCTCTCTCTCTCCTCCTCCTGCAGCTTGACAGAGAGGCCTCTCACTGGGCCTGTCTGGATCCACTTCATCAGATGTGTGACACAGCCTGTTATCTTGTTACAGAGCTTCTTGGTGGGAATAATGGTGATCTCGTCACACGCTGTTTGTTCAAGTGAAAGTCATTACTCAGATGTGTGTAGTACTTCTCAGTGATGCCTGCTTCACAGTTTTGGTGCAAACACGGCTCATGTTGGGGGGTTCTTGCTAAAAGATAGCAGAATCCCAGAATTTTTATTAGCACTTGCCTCATTCCACTCTCCCTAAACCCACATGTAATGAACCAATGACCCGGACCTGTCCATTTCACTTACTAGAAAATCTTGCATCCATCCCCTTCTCAGCAACTCCATTGCCACAAGCTGGTCTAAGACACCGTCACTATCTTAGATACACCAGCCATCAACAGTGTGAGTGGGTGGGAATGAGGAGCAGGCACGTGTGTGGGGGTGTGTGTATGTGTGTGTGTGTGTAAGTGCAGGTAAGTGTATGAGCTAGTGCAGAAGGGCTGTGTGTGTGATTATGTGAGCGCTTGCAGTGTTGCTCCTTTGTTAGACACAATCAAAGGAGTATTTGCTGAGCAAAACAAAACGAGGCAAAATAAAACAAAGCAAGCATACTCTAAACAGAAAAGAAAACAATCATTGGCTTGGATTATTGTAGGAAGATTTGTTTGAATCAGTGGATAGAGGAATCACTGACGGAAATTTTAAACAGATAAATATGCCTTTACAAATTCCACGAAGATAAACACACATGCACACACACAGGTATGACAATTCCCTTCTATAATTTAGTACCTTAAATATTTCCTTTTTCCTGCAGAAAGAGTATTTCTTACTATCAAATACTGAGAACCAGAAATCTCTACAATGTTCCCATTTGGAAATGTCCAGAAACTCATGTTAAATGTATTGCTCAATTACAATACCTACATTGGCTTTTCTGATTATTATACTTATCCTAATTTTCATTGTTTAATTTTCTACTCCATTAAAAAAAACTCACTGTGTCTATACATCTTATTTTAAGTACACAAATAAAATATCAGTACGGGTCTCTGGAGAGCATGGATTAATGCCTAGTTAAGACCGAGGGGGTTTTATAATGTAAAACTATATGCCTAAAGAGCTTAATATGTTCATTCTTTTATAAGTTCAAGCATTCTTACTAAATCTCATTTATTCTCTTAATTTGCTTAGCAAATCCTTTAAAAACACATAATGAAAAGATAAAGAGAGCACTGGGAAGAACACAAATTCTAAATGGGAAGAATCTACACTAATATGGCTGTGTGTGTGAGTGTGAGGCTGTGGGGAGTGGAGCTGGGGACCCATGGGAGCCTGTGCGGTGTAAGCACAGCTCCCTGGTCCTCAGAGGAATCCACACAGTATTACTTTCTGCTGACGAAATCCCTGTGGGGGTCCCTGGTGGGTCTTTAGGGGAGGAGCGCACCAAGGCTCACAGTTGCTTTCCAATCTAATTTTTCTACCACCCACATACTCCCCAGCTCTTATGTATTTGGGGGAAGAAAGAAGTTGGTATATTATTTGTAATTATCCCACAGTTTTCAAAGAGAAAAACATAAATATGAACTCACTTCATGATTTTATTATCTATTTTAGGTTACATAAAATAAGTAAAGTGTTTTTGTCCCACTTAGAATTGGAAAGGAGGTTGCTGTGACCTGTGTCACTGAGGGTGGCAGAGTGAGACTCTGCCTCAAATAAAAAAAAAAGTTCCTACTAATCATAGAGCAAGCCACAATATCCCAACTCAGAGTGATCTTGTAAGCAAATTGATGGCCTGTAGGCACAACTTGGCCTTTGCCTTGCATGACCTTAGATCCTTCTTATAAATTAGCATCTTTTTGCCACAAGTGTCTATTTTGTCAATTTTATGATCTCTATTTTAACATTAATGCTTGTCAGTTGTTGTGTCTAAACTCCAAAAAGAAGGAAGCATTCAACCTCTCCTCCCTTCATAGCTGGGAACTTAATTTTAAGGATTTTCTGTGGTTCTCTTGGCTAGGAGGGGATCTTTTCAGTTGATGGAGGGGGGACAAAATTTCCTTTTTCCTTCATGGCTGGGAGATGTTGGAATTCCAGCCCAGTGAGAAGCAGAGAGTTTACTATGCACCTCCCAGACCCAGAGAAGTCACAACTTAGAGATGAGAAACATCTCCTACAGGAAGTCCTCACCTTGGAGTGAGATATGAACAGAAAATAGAAACAGGTATGCCATAAGAGGAAACAAAGCCAAGCCTGATAGGTCCAAATCATTTGTACACAAAGGCATTTGCCCCAGAATGTTAACTACAGCTCAATTCATAATTGTCAAGGCATGGAAGCAGCCCAAATACCCATCAACCCATGAATGGATTAACGAATTGTGGTATATGTATACCATGGAATCCTATTCAGCCATACAAAAGATGGAGACTTTACATCTTTTATGTTTACCTGGATGGAATTGAAATACATTCTTCTTAAAGTACCTCAAAAATGGAAAAAAAGTGTACTAATGTACTCAATACTAATATGAAACCAATATGCAAACACATACTCATACCAATGATAAAACACAAATATAGCAAAGGGGGGGGTGAGGAGGAAGAGGGGAGGAGAAGGGGGGAGGATGATTGGTGGGAGGAGGGAGGGCATTAATGTGCACAGTACAAGGGTGTGCCTCTCTAACGTCAAGTGTGTGGCTTTCATGTTGTGGAGCAGAGTGCTTTTATCAGATGTAATGCTGCCAAAACCAGGTCACCTGTTGGCTCTGTCCATAGTCCCTCTGCCCCAACTCCTCACTGAAGAAGAGGGCAGATCGTCTCAAAGGTCAAGATGAAGCGAGGGCATGCCAGAGCTTCTGGGCCATGAGGACATGGACAGAAACCCCAGGAATATATTCAACACTGGGCAAGGAGGTGGACTCTGACTATCTCATTGGTTAGGCCTTATCTTGAGATTCCTCAGCACTGATCACTCAAGTCAGGCCTGAGTGAGAGACCAGGTAAGATATTGCACCTAGAGCCTTCCACTCAGGAGAGACTGCACCTGGAGGCAATTCATCTGGCTACTGATACAGGTGGAAAACTCCATCTTGACCAGGAAGGGTATCTAAGTGCACATGGCAAGGGTGAACCAGGGAAAGAGTCTAGGAAGGTGGAGCCCAAGGTAAAGAAGCAAAGGATCCTCTAACATATTAGTGGAATTTGGAAATCTAGGCAGTTGGGCCTCATAGAGGTCTCTTAACATGGAGCAGATCCCCATCTACCAGCCTAGAATTGAGGGCAAGTTCTCAGGAAGGGTGAATAATACTGAGGCAATTCTTGGGACTCAGAGAAGTTTGGGAGTATTGAGGCATCCACTAAACCAGGGCCGAGGACAAGTGTAGTCCTACGTGTTGGAGCCCACGATGGAGGCTGGGCCCTAGGAACCACACTATCAAGATTCTGGGGTTGGGTCAAAGTGGGACCAATAGTAATTGCTCTTTATTTCAAGTCCCTGAGTGTGTGGCTATAGCTGTTGAAATACTACAGGACTTCTTGTAGAGGCCTAATATTTCCTGCAGATGGAGATCAAGTGGCCTTGCTGCATTGAGGAGGCTGTGTGGAGAGGCTGGAAACTACACTGGGTTGGGAGCAGCTCCATGGACCAAGTACACAAGTTCAGTCCATGTGAGCTGCTAACCTCGACATCCTACACAGCCAATGACTACTGTTTGCGAAAGCCCCCAAAGATGCACATTGTGGGTGACAATGGAAAGAAAAAGAGGGCATGCTGAAACTGTGAGAGGCTAGCACAAGCACTGCTCATTAAACCCTTCAGAGGAATGACTAACACAAAAACACTCAGGCACTCCTCTAGTGTGGGGGGGGGGGAGGGAATGGATCATTAGCCTGGGGCATGAGATCAGGTTTCCTGGAGGGTGGATGATGACCTTCCAGCTGGGAGGATGACTTGGGGACATTGGAGACAAAACACGTCAGTACCACTCTTACCTCCTGTGATGTTGCATTGAATGCTGATCTTACCTTCATAGTGACCCCATGAAGTAGACATCATTGTCCATATTTTATAGCTCAGGAGACTGAACCTCAGACAGAAGGACTGATTGGCTCTTGCACACCTAGAATTGTGCAGTTTGAACCAAACCGTGATGGGAAATCTACCCTAAGGCAGAGCACAGAGACTGGCTCCGTAGAAATAAGCACTAGGCGAGGCAGTTCTGCGCAGCTGGCTTTAAGGGTGCTAAAAACAAGGTTGGTTCCTGGAGCAGAGGAAGCTTGTGCTCTGCAGGATTTGGACAAGCTGGGCAAGCTGCTCCCCAAGTGTGGATGATGCTGAGAAGAAGATCAGAGCTCACTTGTGTTTGAGGAAGGGAGAGAAACGTCAGGGTTAAGTCCATAGCAATTTTGCTCCAAAGGAAAGTAATAGATTGTGAAATCTCACAGACTGATGGGAGGAATTCTCGCTGATACTCGTGAAGAGCCACAACGTATTTGTTATGTCATCCTAAAACCTTTAGAAGTGAAAGTTTGCAAATGTAGTAATTACCCTGGGACCTCAGACAGAACCTAGGACTGTCCACAGCAAGCCAACACTTATAGCACTGTAGATATGGGGACCAGGTCTTCACAACGGGCCGGGAACAACCTCAGGGTTACAGGAGGGAGAGCCCAGAGCTGACACCAGACAAGGGCAAAGTCTCACTCACACTGTGGGCCAGTATTAGTTTCCCTCAGCAGAAATCATCCCCACCAGACCCTTGGAAAATCATGAGAAAAGGAATGAAAAGGAAGCCCTGACTAAGTGGGCCTAAGACAAGCTGTCTCACATGGGTTTGTGGCCAAAGCAGGTCACGTGATCCGTTTCAAGACTCATGTTCGTCACATCGAAAATAAGAATAAATGATTACTTGCCTGTCTATGATGAGACTGTCCTGATATTTGGATAAAACAATGCAAATAAAAATGCCCTTTGAAACAAGCAGTGGTACAGACATGTACACACAGCAAGTGGTACACCCAGCAAGTTTGAAGCATCACCATTTCTATTACTAGTCACATGACAGCCGTGGGAGTGATTTTCTTTCCTGCCTTGGAACTGTGAGCTCAGGGATATGAAAGAACCTGCCTGTCAGGTTCCAGGGTGGCTTGATGGGCAGGGGTGGGGGAAGCACAGGTGCAGGTGCTGTCATTGTGACTGAAGGTCTTGAGAAGCTGAGGGCAGCAGGGGTGCTGTGGGAGCCACGTCTGGGCATGGAGATGGCCTGGGGTCTTAGGAGTTTATATCCTGAGTCAGGTGGCCCAGAAACACACTTATAGGAACACACTCTTCCTGAACTAGAGAGGACCCATGGGAGGTGCCCTTCTTTCCTTTCATATTTTACAAGGACACATTAGAATGAGTGTTGGGAAACCCTCAGGTCGGCAGAACCGGAAGTGTCAAAGATGAGGAACAATGGGAAAGTTAGACCACTCCAGAGACCCCGGCCCTGATCCAGAAGCCAAGATAAAATGAGGGAAAATGAGACGGGAAAGGCCTTGCCTCAGCTGTGACTTCAAAAGTAAAGGTATTGAAGTTTCTAGCAATAAGTATTGGACAAAATTTACATTTACAGATAGAAAATTATATTTGTTGCACAACAGTTCAGAGAAAGCTTGAGTATATAATACGTACTATTTAGGCTGGTAACAACTGGTAACTACTGTGGCCATTACAGGGGGTCATGGTACTTAAATACTCGATACCATCCTCCTAGGGGCACCATATTCCTTCTCCATTAAGCACAGAATCTACCATTGATGTATCGGATCTACAGAGATTTACACACAGTGTGTTCCCTTCCAAAAGACTGGCATCCCTTGAAAGATGTCTTAGTCACCACCTAGAGAGGAAAATTTGGAGAAATCTAGAAGAAAACTTGCACAGAGTGAGTGGAGCACCAGATTCAGAGAGAATGTCTGTATTAACCATCCATTGCTGTGGGACATATGTCACAAACTCAGCATCTTACCACAGCACATACATGTTTCCTCCATTTCTTAGGGTCAGGAATCTGGGCATGGCTGAGCTGAGTCCTCGGCTTCAGGGCCTAGAACAAACCTGCAACCAAGGTGTCAGCCAGGGCTGGTGTCTCATCTTGGGATGGGTAATTTATTGTGTCAACCTGCCTGGGCTAAGGGACATCCAGACAGTTGGTAAAAAACATTTGTGAGCACACTTGTGGGGATGTTTTTTAGAAGGGGTTAGTGTTTGAATTAATAAACTGAATATAGTATCCAGGGTTGTCCAGAGAGAACCGGGAACTATCCCACTGTATGCAAAGTGGAGAGCTAGCAAAGCTCCCAGGGGGCTCAACCCGAGTCCGAAGGCTTCAGAACCAGGGCAGCCTCTGGTGAACCTCTCAGTCTAAGGATGGAGGCCTGAGAACATGGGTAGGGGGGGCTTGTGGGAGTCCTGGAGTCCCAGGTACAGAGATCCTAGAGTTCTGATGCCTGAGGGCAGTAGCAGGAGGTTGCCCCAGCTCCACAAGGAAAAGGGGAGCTTCCTGCCCTCTGCTGTTTTGTCCCTCCCAGGCCCCCATCCACTGCATAGTTCCTGCCCACCTTGAGGACAGATCTTCCCCGCTGAGTCCACTGAGTCCTGTGCCAGTCTCCACTGAAAACACTCCATAGATACACCTATACAAATGCTTGCCCAGTTCCCTATGTATCTCTTTTTTTTTTTTCTGGCTCAGTATCCCTGATATACGTTTTATTTTGTTTTATTAAATCATAACTATGTTCATTGATGCATTTATGGGGTTCAGTGTACTGATTTGATATACAATGTGAAATGCTTACATCGAACTGATTAATAGACCCATCACCTCGCTTACTTATGTGTTGTGGTAAGACAATTATACTCTTTTCTGAATAGTTTTGAAATGTACCATTGCATTATGCACATTAGCTGAAGTCTCCCCAGTACCCTCCCTCCTCCCACCACCACCCTCACTCTCCTCTTCCCTTCTTCTGTGTAACTCTTAATACAATCAAGTCGACAGCTAAAATTAGCCATCACCTGGAGTAAAGAGCAACCCTTACCAGTGTCAGCTGGCATCATTCAAGTGATTAAACCAGCATTAAACAAAGAGGCCAAGGAAAGGCGAATTCTCTCTGCGTGTGAGCTGACGTCTGTCTACTCTTGCCCTCAGACGTCAGAGCTCATGGGTCTCCGGCCTTTGGATGCCTGACCGAATTATACCACGGGCTTTCCTGGGTCTCCAGCTTGCCGAGAGCATCTCACGGGACTCCATGGCCTCAAAAATCCCACAAGCTAATTTCCATAACAAATACCCTTTCTATGTCTACATATATGTCCTATTGCTTCTCGTTCTCCAGAGAATCCTGACTAAGGAAGGAGCCGCTTCCAACCTCCTGTGGTTGTTGGCAGGGTTGGGTTCTCTGTGGGTGGTTGTGCAGAGACCCTGGCTGCGATTACAGCTCACCCTCAGTTCCACACAAGCTGCTGACAATGTGACAGCTGAAATCAGGCAATCCACCAAAGGCAAGTATCCGTTGTCAAGACCCAAGTTACAGTCTCATGTGATCTAACCACGTTTGTCACCAAACACAGCATTCCTTCAACTATGAGAATTCTGTTGTCAGAAGTAAGTCCCCTAAGGGGAAGGGATTACACCAGGCCATGAAGACCAGCCAGCGGGAGTCGCTGGGGCTGTCTAGAAGCCACCAACTGCAGCCTGTGCTCTGGTCTGGTGCTGCCACCTCCTGGTGTTCCTGAGGGTGGCAGGTCCTCCCTCCTGGGGCCCAGGAGTCAGGACCAGGGGCTTGGAAGACTCATTCAAGCCATGGGTTCTCTTCCTCTGTTCCCCGGATTTGATGTTTCTGTTTTGACATTCTTTCACTAGGGACTCTAGAATCCTAGATACTTATTCAGAAAATTCAATAACCATTTATACAAACAATATTCTATTTACTAAATAGTTGACTTGGTGCTGATATGACCAGAGTGCCTGGATGCCGTGGTTACTGTCCAGGGCTATGCTATCCAGTGTGGTAGCCACTAGCCTTCAGCAGCCATGAAATTTAAATAAAATTTAAAATTCTGTTTCTCAATAACACGTGGCACCTTTTGAGTCCCATGGTCACATGAATATAGACACAGACAGATATGTGCAAACAGAGAACATTCTCATGGTTGAGGAAATCTCCAGGTGGGAGCCACAGCCCTGCTCCCTGGGGCTCCTCTTCTCTCCACTTGCCACCCCCTCCAACTGCATTCCCTACTGTGCATTTATTTCTCTACTAGCCCAGGGCCCAGCTCTCCACTCAGCTGGCTTCTCTCTGTGCCATAAGTCTGCTGGCAGCAGCCTCACCACCCTGTGCTGGTGCAACTGGGATCCCCACATCTGGCCTAATGCTGCTCCCTCTGACTGCAGCCACTGCTATGCTCTGTGGGCACAGCCCCGCCTGTGCTGTGTCAAGGCACACGCAGAAAGTAATAATATCTGTCTGGAACACTGGGCTGAGCTCAGGAGCTGCCCCTGACCCCTGGAGGCTGGCCCCTGTTGGGAGGGCTGGTGTCTCAGCACCTTCTTTTCCTGTGATAGCACCTGACTGCTGGCGCTCTGCCAGAGGGCCTGCCCCAGCCTCTCCTGACTCCCCAGTTGCAGAGACCCACATATGCTGCCATTATCAGCTTCCCCATGAAAAGTCACATGCACCACCAGGCTCTCCCTAGCTTGGGTATCCACAAGCTCTCTGCTCTCTCAGTGACCTAGGGCAAACTTCCTATTCACCCTCTAGATTTTTACCAGGAAGAAATCCCTTCTGGGACAACCCCTCTCCAAACAAACAGACAGACAAATAAACAAACCCTGCCTGACAGACTTTCTCCCTTGTGCAGTTCCTGGCCCCTTCCAGAAGGTTCTACTCTTGCCCTATTAACACCCGAGCACAGCCAAGGGACTAGATGGCCAGAGAAGATCCTGGAGAAAAAGGACTTGCTGACAACAGCAGCAGCTTCCCATCAGACATCTCTGGTTTTGTCTCTGGGATGGTCCTTGGGATCCTGGATTCTCTCCTGTTGACTGCCTAGGTCATAGTGGCAAAGCATCTGAAATCTGCTCAGCCATGGATACATAGCTGAGTAAATCAAAAATAAAGTTTGCCTTCTGCCTCCACAACCTCCTGACAGGCTACTCTGAGGACACAGCTTCCCCCTGTCCACGGGCTGGGGCGGGCAGCAGGGCTCAGATGCTGGCCTGGGTTGAAGCTGGGCACAAGGATGACCACAACTGGCCATGGATGGACCCACTGTGTGCTTGATATTGGCCCCACCAGGGCCTGCCCAGGCTGTCAGCAGAAGAGAAGGAACCTGGTTCTAGAAGCAGAGTTGTTTGGGAGCCCTGCCTCACAGTGGCTCCCTGAGGCCAGGCCCTACAGCTGCAGGGTTTGTGATCCTATCTCACCCCAGCCCCTCCCTTCTTTCCTGTGACTTTCTTGCATTCTCTGCTTTCTGCTTCTCATCCTCCCTTCTCTGCTCCCCCCTTTCTCCTTCTTTCCCCTCTTGTCTGTGTTCTTCTCAGGAAGACGATAAGTAAGAGGATGCTGCTGCCCTGCTCCCCTGGGCTTGCCCCTTCCAGCCTCTCCTTTCTCCGAGTTCCCTCCTTCCTCCCCTGCCCACCGGCCATGCTTGATGATCTCTCTCAGAATAAGCCGTGTGGAGGGAAGATCAGGGCCAGTGCGAGGTGCAGAAGGTTCCCTGGAAGTGGAGGCCAAGTCTGAGTGAGATCTGAGAGCAGGTCCTGGTGACAGATGTGTGGGGCATGATTGCGTCCAGTGCCACACAGCATGGCTAGCGTCCCTCCCTGGCTTGCCTCTCCCAGCTCCTGCTGCTCTGAATGGAGGGGAGGGACATCACAGCACGGATGTGACAGCTTTTATCAAATCATCATGCTTCCTAATTTGCACTTTGTGCTATTCCCGTTGGCAAGAAAATAAAGGCAAACTTTTTATCTACGTCTGGGCAATTTCACACACATGAAAACCCTGAAAATCAACTCAACAGGCCCTGGGTGTCTGCTGTTTTCCCTGCATTATTCAAAATAAATTCATTTGAAATTGCAATGCTGCTCTCTTCATATCACCATGTTTTGCTGTATTAGCTCCCCATGGCTGCTGTTACAGATCACCATGAATTTAATGGCTGAAAATAACACGAATGTTTTATCTTACAGCTCAGGAGGAGCTTCAGAAGCCTGAAATGGGTCTCACTGAGCTAAAATTGAGGGCCCAGCAGGGCTGGTCCTCCTGGGGGATGTGGGGGAGAACAATTTCTTTGCCTTTCCCAGCTTCTAGGAAACCTCCACCCTGTGGGGCCAGATCCTCCTTTGTCATCACAGCTAGCACTGTGGCCTCTTCACACATCTTTCATCACATCTCCTTTTCTGAGTCTTTTAAGGACCCTCGTGATGACATTGGACTCATCCGAATGACCCAGGATCATCCCCCATCTCAAGGTCCTTAAACTGACCACATAATCCCTCTGATGAGGGGCTGACACATTCACAAGTTCCAGGACCAGGACGTAGAACTCTTACCCCACCCTCCCGCCAGCACTCACCAGCTTTGCACAATGAAGGAAACTTGGGCCATCGGTGCACAGGCATAAACCCGGGACCAGCTTTCCCACCTAGTGTACCCGGTTTGGGTTTTTCCCATCTTATTTTTCCCCAGGCTGCCAAGGGCAACTCAGTCACAGCTGAGTTGAAGCAAGTTTAGCAAGTCAGGCTGCCCAGGGTTTCAGACCCAGCCAGAGACCAACCACTTGTGCCACTTTTATTATTTGGCTGCTATTTGTGGCATGCAGCGGGGTGAGGAGCTGACAGACCTCCAGACAACAGGATATAACTGCTGAAACTTTTTCCACATATTTACTTCATATTGAATCTGTTAATGTTACAGAGTTCTTGCACTGCCAAAACATGCCGGAGAATTCCAAGGAAGAAATGGTACAATGGATAGCCTCATCCACCCATCACACAGTATATCAAAACTTGATTCATGTGCATTTTGAAGTATGCATTAGAATTGTGAACTGTCTTATGAATTTGCCAATCCTGACAGTAGATTGTAGAACCAAGTAGCCTTTGATATAAAGGGCAGTGGATGCTAAAGGCTCTGCTTCAGGTGCTGCTAAGGCCTCTTCGAATCAGGTTGTGATTAGAATTACAGTGGGAAATTGTGGTTTCTGCTCAGGCTAAGGGATTCACTGACCTGTCTTTATAAATTCAAAGCAATGTAAGCAAAACCTCAGCTACCACCCATGTAAGTTAAAGGGATCGTGCATGATCTTTGATTAGAATTCCATAATACTGTGTCCATTTTTTCTTTTTGCCCCTACAAGGCTGGTGCACCCACATTTTTAACGCATTGGAGATTCTGTACATGCAGTGATTGTCCCAGCTAGCTCTGTTATCAACCTATCCGTGTGTCTTTACGTTGTCCATTTGGAGTCAGGGTGAAAGGTGATACAGAACTTCATTTTTAATAATTACAGCTTAAGCTGTCTAAATAGTTTTAGGCCTAAAAAGGGACTTGAAGCCACCAGGATTATAAAGTTTCTTTCCACCTAATGAGTTAGTCTGGCAGTTTCCAAGTTTTGTCTGGGTTCAGAAGAAATACTTCATTCAGACCGGTATGTGACTACTTGATGCTGTCTGGGCGTCTCTATGGTAACTGCCGAATTAATAGGCCAACTGCAGTGGTCTCGGCCAGCTACCAGGACCGGGACCTGGCCGCTCGCTCGCTTCCTTGTGCTCCGCGCGCCCTCTGCTGGCCACAGGAGTAGTGCATGACCTTGCACCTGGATTCTCCTTCACTCTGCCCTCATCTAACGCACAGCAGGAGGTCGGTACCTACTGATTGACAGCAGAAAACCTGGGATCAATGAGGCCTAAATCAATCATGCATCCGGTTAGGGGTGCAGTGGAGGAGGTGCTGGACAGGTGAGTTGGAGGTGGTGAGCCGACCTCGTGTTCCGTGGCTTCCACTAAACCCACAGCCCTCTGTCCTGCCCCAGCCTCCCTCCTTCCCTCCCTCTGGTCTGGTGCCAGGGCTCAGGTGGAGTCTCTGCCCCTCCCTTCACCCACCCTGATGACTCATCTTCCTCTCAGCCCTCAGCAGGCTGGAGTCTCTCAGGACAGTCCTGACCACACTTTTCTATCTTACATCATCTTTCTGGACGGTCTCCTGCTGCTTCCCCAGGCCAGTACATGCCTTCTGATCCCAGCCCCCATGTTCACATCCCCAGTGCCCTCCACGCTGGGCTCCACCTTAACATACCCCTGCCCCCACCCCCCTCACAGGGAAAGACTTTACCTTAATAGCATAAAGAGTGGAACTTAATCATATGTACCCTCATATTAATCTGAAATTTGTTAAAAAAGAAATTAAACTATGTATCATTATTGACCACAATGGATACCTATAAAAATCAATTCCAACAGAAACAATTATCCTCACACAAAGTGATGAAAACTAAAAACCAATTTCTGATCAATAACTGGTTTAAGGAGGAGATAAAGACGTCATTATTAGATTCTTTGAACAAAATAACAATGAGGCCACAGGCTATCAAAACCAGTATGATACTGTAAATGCATCATTTCTGAGAGAAAAATTCATTGCCTTAAATGACCAAAGCCAGAAATCAGAATGAGCGCTAATCAACAAACTTACAAATCATCTAAGGAAACTGGGAAAAGAAGGGCCACCAAATGAAAATAATTAACCCAAATCAGATGAACAGTAAATGAAATTGAGAGCAAAAAAAACCATTCAGAAGATGAACAAAGCAAAAAGTCCTTAGAAAAGATAAAGAAAATTGATAAACCCTTGGTGAGATTAACCAGAAACAGAAAAGTAAGATGCCTAACAAAGTCAATCAGAAAAAAAAGGAGAAATAATAACAGATAACATGGAAATACAAAATATCATCACTGAATACTATAAAAATCTCTATGACCAGAAATTTGAAAATGTGGAAAAAATGAACAAATGCCTAAAACCACACTATTTCCCTAGACTCAACCTGAAAAAAAACAGAATCCCAAAGCAGACAAATAACAATGACCAAATTTGCAACAATACTGAAAAAAATTCCAACAAAAAAAAGCTTCCAGTTACTGTGGTGGTTCACGTCTGTAATCCTAGCATTCTTGAGTTTGAGTAAGAGTGAGACTCCCGTCTCTAAAAGTAGCCGGGCATTGTAGTGGGCACCTGTAGTCCTAGCTACTCAGGAGGCTGAGACAAGAGGATCTCTTGAGGACAAGAGGATCTCTTGAGCACAAGAGTTCAAGGTTACTGTGAGCTATGATGCCATGGCACTCAATCCCAGGGTGACTGAGTGAGTATTTGTCTAAAAAAAAAAAAAAACTTCCAACAAACCAGACAATTTGACCCCCAAATTCTATCAAATTTTCAATGAAGAGCCTGTATCTAGGGGTGCAAAATCTATCCCACAACGGTGGAAAAAACGGAGGCCTTACCAACTCCTTCTACAAAACAAACAAAACCCTGATATCAAATCCAGGAAAGGAAATAACCCAAAGAGAAAAATACAGATCAAGGTCTCTGAAGGATATTAATGCAAAAACTCTTAATAAAATCTACAAATCAAAAAATAATTCAATATGACCAGGGGGGCTCTCATCCCAGGAATACAAGTTTGGCTCAACATATGCAAATCTATAAATGAAATTCACCACAACAGCAGAAGTAAAAACAAAGACCATATGATCCCCCTCAATAGATGTGGAAAAAGCATCTACAAAATGGAAAATGAAGTATCCCATGTACTCAGTACAGAACTGGAACTAGTAGATTTACATCTACTAGCACGTAGAAGAAAACTAAATGTAATTCAAAAAAGGGTTGAGTAAATTGCTATCCAATGGGGGAGATTATGTGGATATATGGCACACTTCCCGAGTGAGGGACACAACTACAACTGAGACTTTAACCTTACGAAAGCGAACTATGTAACCTAATCGTATGTACCCCCATATTAATCTGATAATTACAGAAAAAAGAAAAATATGACAAATTGAAACATAAACAGGAAGAACATGTCTGGTGATGAAGTAAATCACATGAAAATTTAAATCTAAGCCAATGGCCATTGCTGGGTCATTTTACAGTCACATATCCTCACAGAATCATTCCTAGAACCAGCCTTTCCCTGCAGCCAGAGTGGAGAAAACAGTAATTCCAGGATCCTGGCAGCAGGATGACGGTAGCGTAATGTCAGTTTTTTCTTTTTTCTATCACTGTTGACTTTTTAAAAATTTGCTTTTAATCAACGGCGAAGTGATTTTCAAAGGGCTTCAAGAAAAAGAGATGTGTGGGAAAAGGAAACGGTTGCTGGTCTTCTCAAGACTGGCAGTATTTTTCTTGCCTACTCATTTAGAACATTCCATAATATGTGGGAGTTTGTTACATAAAGATATGAATGTTCAAAATATAAATATGTTCAAAGAGAATACATTCATAATAAAAACTGTTCTAACTTGAGAAGTCTTTGAATGCCTCTAAACTTCCCGTCTTGCTATAGAAGACATGTATCTTTATTAAAAAAAAAAAAAAAACCTGCCCCCAAAGGAAGTAGTTCTTGGTCTTTTGAGGGGAGGAATATTCCAGTTTAAGGGGTTGGCTTTTACTAAAAATGTGGATAGTGTTTCCTAGAATTGGGTTCCCTCCCCATTTTCATACTTTATTTGGTTATCTTGAAAAGGTCTTGAAATTGTCAAGGCAACTTCAAGGGTGGATTTTAAAACAGCGTTATAAATGGCATTCTAATTAGCCAAAGTTCAAGTAAGGTGACAGAGAGAGCTGACAAGCCAGTTAAAACTAGTTTTTTTGGTGCGTGTGTGTGTATGTGTGTGTGTGATGCATTGTTTTATTCCTGCCTGAAGTTACCAGCCCCTCTAGTTAGCTTCCGCTTGAGTGTTGTTTAATTCGACACCTACACCTGATCTTCAGTCCCCAGAGTTCAGTCTCAGACCTGTGTCCTATTCTAACAATCTGAAAAAACAGAAGGACATGGAGCAATGGAATCCATAGAGCAGTGAAAGAGGGGCTGTCAGAGGAATTAGGAGGGGGAAGAAGGCAGAAGAGCAAGCCTACAGTTAGCACTGTATCTCCCCAACCTGTGTCTCGTTTACACGCTTACGGTATAACTCAATGAAAATTCCTTTCAGAAGATGTGTTTTGTGATACTGGTTGGCAGTGTCCTGATGACTGGTTCTGTTTAATAATTATTTTTATATTAATATTCAATACAAATTATAGAATTTAAGAATTTCACCACGACTTTGAACTGCCTCTGACTCTCAGTCTCTCTGTGTCCATCTCTCTCTTTCCCTCTCTTTCTCCCCATCCAACCACAGCACACACACATATATACACATACACACAGCTTACTGCATTTTTCTAACAACAGGATCCTGGTAATTAAGGCCCCAAAGGGATCTTCCATTTTTTGAGATCATTTATTATTAAAGATTTATTCCTGATAAAAATAAAAATCAAAAATGTTATAAGCAATATGCTATAAAACACAGAGATATTATACAACCATGGAGGTATGAACATTATGCTCCAAGATCTAAGAAGAGCTCTGTGCACAATAGACATTTGTGTACCATAAACTATATTTACAGCATTTAATGTACAACTTTCATTGTGTTATAACTGGTATTTTTGAGTGATAGTACAGTGGTACTTCATTTCAGAGTAGCATCAATGCTTAACCATATTCAATCTAAAACTTCACTTTCTACTCTTTTTTTTGCAGTTTTTTGGCTGGGGCCAGGTTTGAACCCACCACCTCCGGTACATGGGGCCGGCACCCTACTCCTTTGAGCCACAGGCGCTGCCTTAAAACTTAACTTTCTTTTTTTTTTTTGTAGAGACAGAGTCTCACTTTTCCGCCCTCAGTAGAGTGCCATGACATCACATGGCTCACAGCAACCTCCAATTCTCTTACCTCAGCTTCCCAAGTAGCTGGGACTACAGGCACCCACCACAACACCCAGCTATTTTTTTGTTGTTGTTGTTGCAGTTTGGCTGGGGCTGGGTTTGAACCCGCCACCCTCGGTATATGGGGTCGGAGCCCTACTCACTGAGCCATAGGCACTGCCCCCAAAAAACTTAACTTTCTAATGTTATTTTCAAGTCAATGTCACCAGAGCACTGGAAAAAGGTGTCAAGAAACCAGGGTTGGGGGGCGGGTTGGGAGAAGTGCATTTTATACAGTGGAAGGAAGTTCTGAATGATCTGAAAGTCCAGCTGTGTCCCTTATTAGCTGTGTGGACTTGGCAAGTCCTTTTGTTTTTCTGGGTATATTGTTATTGTTCATAGCATAAGGTTCTGTCAAAGTAGCTATATTTGTCAATAAAATTAAGTTGTTCACTTTATCAGTTTCTCATTATGTCAGTAACTATGGATCTTTTCTTATTTTTCATGTACCGAGAAAAATAATATATTGGGTCTGGAATTGAGGGACAGATCTTGAAATCTTGTTCACCATGAGAGTGCTCCTCCGTGAAACCTCTAGAAGACTCACCCACCTCCCTAGCTTTCACACTGTCTTAGTTGATGCTCCTTTTAGAGAGGAAAAGGGAGAGAGATGGAGGAAGAATTCGGTAAAGAAAATTATAATTTCAAAAGAAATTTCTCACAAGAAAGTACAAAATTGAATATTTCTCACACTTATTTCACTTGAATATTAGAATTAGCAATTTTCACACCCTGATTTTGATTCCTTTGAGAAGGAATCCCTTTGGAAGTTGACTTAGAAAATTAATTGCTTGCCTTCTTGCGTCATTTAAAGGTGAGCCTTCAAAATCCCCAAAGGAGAAAATAAAAATTTTTAATAAATCCATAAGGCATTTATCTCCTCAGGACACAACTTCATTTAGCTTGTGAAGTTCATTTTGTTTCTCTACTGGGGGACTATGGCTTTTTGGTTGTACATAAAGGGATTGAGAATAAGCTTTGGGACTCATTAAACTAACTGCAACTTTTGAGGGAATTCTGACAAAAGTTATACAGTTAAAGGTTGGGTATTAAAGAGTACATTACTCTTTCTTGCCTTGTTTTTAAATTCTGTGATTACCTGATGTATATTTCATAATTGGAATTGACCATTCCCCAGTAGTTAGTGAACCTAACTAACTGTATAAAAAACCATAAGCAGGCTGTATGCTCGTTGTTACTGAAAATTTATGACTCTAATCAAAAAGAATACTTTGATCAAAGAAATAGACATAGAGATAATTAAACTATAATTACATTTACAAAAGATGATTCAGAGAAAATTACACCAAAACCTTAGCATTCTGAAATATATTCATTTATTTCATCAAAGGAATTACTCAGCACTTCTTCCTATTTATATCTATGGAACACTACCCCAGCGTTCTAAGCCCTGGGATCCAAGGTTAATAAGGAAGATAGATGGTGCTGGCCTTCAAAGACTTACCAGCTAGTCAGAGTTTCTCAACCTTTTCAAAGCTCTGCCCCCTAAAATGCATTTTAATTCTTATCTATGTACTCAGAAGACTAGAGGTGTTATAGGATTCAAAATTTTGAAATCTTTATTATGAAATCAATAGATGTACTTACTATGTATTTTCAAATTGCAAATATTTATGGGCAACTCCTATCAATCCCACTATGCAGTTAGGAAGGACATCTTGTGAGTATATATTTTACTTATCTTGTGTAATTTATAACAGTTAGAATTATTGGTTTATTTCCCTTGTGAAGGGTCACTTTTCATCTCTTAAATATAATGTCAGGTCGTACATAGAATTTTAGATAGATCAGACAGCCATTCAACTGATACGGTTGTATGAGGTTGAAAACAATTGAGTTCAGGAACTCAACCTAGAAAAAGTGCTACATACCTCACTGCTGAATATCACTGGTGTTACCAGATGGCCAAGAGGAGCACTTCAAAAGTGACTACAGTAATATTCAACAATTAGCTTTCATTGTTGGGGATAGTGGTATGCCCATAGAATATAGGTACGATGCAAGTCTCCACTTTCCATTTGCCCTTCTTTCTCCACCCTCTGAAAAGATTTCATTCACCCCCATATAACTTTTTTCTAATCACATCTATTAAGGTAACTTTCCCCTTTGTTTTGCTGTCTTTGTCTTCTTCAACTCACCATGACCACTAGCATTATCACTACAACCACCACCATCGTAATCTTTTAACATTTCTATAATGTTGAAAATACTTCGTAAGTTTCTTTGAACAAGCACAATTCCTTCCTTTAAAGAACTTATAGTCTAAAAGGAGAGACAGTAAAGTGAACACATAGGCAAATTTAATACTCCCGTAAACTCTACAATGGGCGTAAAAACATATGGAGGTGCAAGAAGAAGAATCCAATTCAGTCATAGGGAAAGCAGTGAAGTCTTCCTGGAGAAAATATGACAGTGGATATTTAGTGAAGTAGGAGGTTCTTTACTTAGGAAGGGAGCAGTCTATTGCAATGGTGGTGGAGTGAGCAATCTAGACTTACATTTTAATGTGCTTGATGAAACATAGCAGAATGCAAGCTGGTATGTTTAATAAAGCTGAGTTTTGTCTTCATTCTTCACATTAGCAATCGTGAACTCATCAACATTTCACCCCAAACTAGTTTCTTCTCATTCTTGTTAATGGTGATGTCATTCGTCTAGTTTCCAAGATGCTTCTCATGCTCTGTATCTCATACTTTCCAGGCCATATGAAGTCATTTTGTCTCTAAAGTTACATCATTTTCATTGTCACATGGCCCTTCTGCTGAACCCTGTTCCAAGACTCTTCCTCTGATTTGTTACTTATCACCTAGGCATTCATTTCTCTACAAAAGTATTTTAATCATGCCATTCTGCTATTCAACATCCTTTAATAACTCCTCATAGTATTAAGTCTATTTCTTAAAAAAGAAAAACTCAAATCTTTGAAAAATTGTTCTTAGTTTTATGAATTGATTTTTAGGTTTCCCAACATGTACTCTAGGCCTCAATTCAAATGGAATGGTCATTCTTTCCCCCAACATTTTTTGTGTTTTTCTGCCTCCAAACTACTTTAGTTCTCAGAACTAATTTCTTATGACAAGTCCACTGGTTAAATCACCAACTTTGAGATCTCTGTCTTCAAACTTTCTTTCTTTTTTTTTTTTTGAGACAGAGCTCAAGCTGTGGCCCTGGGTAGAGTGCCATGGCATCACAGCTCGCAGCAACCTCCAACTCCAGGACTCAAGCAACTCTCCTGCCTCCGCCTCCCAAGTAGCTGGGCGTACAGGCACCCGCCACAATACCCAGCTATTTTTTCGTTGCAGCCTTCGTTGTTTGGTGGGCCTGGGCTGGATTCAAACCCGCCAGCTTAGGTGTATGTGGCTGGTGCCTTAGCCATTTGAGCCACAGGCACCGAGTCCTGTCTTCAAACTTTCTAATTCACTAGTAATTTTTTTTTTCCTAAGACAAATATGCTTTTTTTACATTTTTTTTTCAGTGCACAGTATGGCAGTATCTGTTAGGGGCTAGTATGTTATAAGCCTGCATTAAACGAACACGTGGAACAGAGGATGAAAGTTCCTCAAAAAATTAAAAGTAGAACAACCATATGGTACAGCAATCCCATTTCTGAGAATATTTCCAAAAGAATTGAAATCAGGTTCTCAAAGAGATATTTGCACTTTTATATTCATTGAAGTACTATTTACAATAGCCAAGAGGAGTAAGCAAAACAAACGTCCATCCATGAGAGAATGGGTCAAACAAATGTAGCACATACATGCAATGGAATAGTATTAGACCTTTAACATAGAAGTAAATTCTATTATTTGAGAACAGATGGACCTGGAAGGTATTATGCTGAGTGAAGTAAGTCAGTCACAGAAAGATGAGTATCAAATGATTCTTACATGAGTCAGGTAAAATAATCAAAAAAATAGAAATAGACAATATTATGGTGGTTTCCAGAGGGTAGAAGAAGAGGACAGAGGAGATTTTCAATGAATATAAAGTTACAGTTATAAAAGATGAGCAAATTCCAGAGATATGCTCTCTCTCTATCTCTATATATTATATACACAAATTTATATAGAAATTTTTAAGTGTGCAATACCATATTGTTAACTATAAGCACTTTGATATCAAAAAGATATCAAAAAGACAAATGCTAACAAGTATTGGTAAGGATGTGGAGAAAAGGAACACTTGCACACTGTTGGTAGGAGTATAAATTAGTACAGCCATTATGGAAAACAGTATAGAAGTTTCTTACGAAATCACAAATTGAAATACCACGTACTGAGGGGAGACAAGATGGCGGACTGAAGCCAGCTTTCAACAAAGGCTCCCGTCCAGAAGGAGAGTTAAGGGACAGGAATTTAGTAAGTATCCTGGTGGACTTGAGCCTCACCAAGAGAGAAGGCTGAAGAACGCACATCAACACCGCTGAGGCAAGTTGTGATCACAAGGACGCAAACAAAAGGTACAAAATCCACCACCAAGCGGACGGGAGTCCCCCTCCCCCATGAGACCGGCTCTGTAGCCCCACAATTGAACAAGTGGGCAGAAATTAAAGCCCCTCCCACTACACTCCACGGGAGAGACCTTCTAAAAACTGGACCTACCTCCCCTACTGGGGTGCCGTGGCGTTCTCCTGCCGGACATAGGGCTGAATAAAACTTTGGGAATCCTTTGCCGGCAACCCTGAATCCCCGGCGCTCCCCTCCCGCCCACTGAGGTCCGGAGGCCTGTCCCCAGGACTTCGGATCCTTGGGTGATTTCTCAAGGGGAGTGGACAGTCCCCGAGTTGCGACTGGTCAGCATTGACTCTGAGGCGCGCCGAGTGAGGAGAGGGCACCGGGCTGAGGGGGAGTCACGCCTCGCGGCACTTCCCTGCGGTGCAGTGCACCAACCCTCCCCGGGCATAGGGGACCCAAGACTGAATCAGACTCTGGCCTCCCCGCTGAGAGCTGAGAACCCCTACTCTCACTCGGGGTCTGAGGGCCTATCCCCCAGGAGTTCGGCTCCTTGGGTGATTTCTCGAGGGGAGTGCACAGTGCCTGAGCTGCGTCAGGTCAGCGCTGACTCTGGGATACGTGAGCGAGGAGAGGGCACTCCGCTGAGGGGATGCGGTGCAGTGCAGGAGCCCTCCCCGGGCACAAGACTGAATTCAGACTCTGGCCTCCCCGCTGAGAGCTGAGAGCCCCTACTCTCATTCGGGGTCTGAGGGCCTATCCCTCCGGAGTTCGGCTCCTTGGGTGATTTCTCGAGGGGAGTGCACAGTGCCTGAGCTGCGTCAGGTCAGCGCTGACTCTGGGATACGTGAGCGAGGAGAGGGCACTCTGCTGAGGGAAAATCAAGCCTTGGCGGCACTTCCCTGCGGTGCAGTGCAGGAGCCCTCCCCGGACCGTAGTATTGCGTGAAACTGAATGAAACTCTAGCTTCCCCCCGCCCCACTCCCAATCCGGTCTGGGGGCCCATCCCCCAAGAGTTCTGATTCTTGGGGGATCTCTTAAGGGGTGTGGACCCAGCACAAACTGCGGCCGCTCAGTGCTGACTCTGGGGCGCGGGACAGAGGAGAAAAGGGTCGCCTGAGTGCCCACACCAGAGCAGCAGTTCCCTGGAGGTAGATCAACAGCCGTTTTTTCTTTAACGGCAGAACGCTCACTTCTGGATATTCTGAGGCCACACCCCCTGTCTCCCTGGGCAACCAGAGGAGGCCACCGGTGTCACGGCTCACAAACCCAGAAGCCTCCAGGGCGGGCCGACCCAGAGAGGTGTTCAGATGCAATTCTCCAGCAGCAAAGACGTTTGAACTCAAAACAGCCCGTCTCCTGTAGGCGACGACAGGAACAGAGACAGAACCTCACAAAGTTGTCTGTTCTGTTCTGTTCTGTTAGCAGCATCCATCAGGGACGGGGCTAAGCCTGAGTGAACACCTCCTTCCCATCACCTGCATCAAACACTCAAAGATGTCAGGCCCCATCTCCTCCTGCTAGATAGCGGCAGTCTGCGGGGGCCTGGCAGACTTCCTCGCGATTCAGGCAGGTGCAAACCCCTGGAGTGTCTGTTCACTGCAGGCAACTGGGTTAGCCATCTGCAGAGATACCAGTGACTGGGTCCGACGGAGGGGCAAAGTGGGGAAGGAGACGTCAACCTTCCCAGACTGCTCTGTTTGCGGGGTGGCTCCTCCTGACTCCACGCTGCACTGGGGTGAGCTGTCTCAGAGGAGTCACCAGGCCCCTGTGATCCAGTTCCCAGAGACCTCTTGAACCCTTCCACCCGAGACAAGTGCCGATTGAGACAGTTGATTCGGACCTTTTGAACTGGGCTAATAGACTGAGGACTTTTCAGGTGGTGCCCTGGGTGTGCGATTGTAGGAAGGTTTGATTCTCCTTTTCCAACTGGGGCCAGAGGTGGGCAGGCGGGGTGACTTAATTGCTGATTTTTCCACACAGCTGAGACTTCAAGCCAGAGTAGAAGTTGCAATAGGATCGAACAGAAACCAGCTGAAAACAAGACAGAACCACTTTGCTCCACCACACCAGACAGGGCCCCAGTTTCTCAGGCCACAACACTGTACGGGCCCTCGATAAAACCCCAGGGGAAAAACCAAAGGGAGTAAACCATGGGGCGGAATCAGCGGAAAAACTCTGGTAACATGAATAACCAGAATAGATCAACCCCCCCAAGAAAAGATACGGCAGATGTGATTGAAGATCCCATTCATAAACAACTGGCTGAGATGTCAGAAGTCGAATTCAGAATTTGGTTTGCAGACAAGATTAATAAAATGGAATTAGGAATTCGAGGAGAAATTCAAAAACTGTCTCAAGAATTTAACGAATTTAAAGACAAAACCACCAAAGACTTAGACACACTGAAACAAGAACTTACAGCCCTCAAAGATATGAAAAATACAGTAGAATCCCTCAGTAACAGAATGGAGCAAGCAGAAGAAAGGATTTCTGACATTGAAGATAAAGTCTTCGAACGCTCCCAATCTCTCAAAGAGGAAGAGAAATGGAGAGCAAAAACGGATCACTCACTCAGAGAGCTCTCAGATAATTCGAAAAAAAATAACATAAGGGTTATAGGAATTTCGGAGGCTGATGACGTGGCAGCCAAGGGCACAGAGGCCCTTCTACATGAAATTATGAAAGAAAATTTTCCAGACATGCCTAGAGAATCTGAAATTCAGATAGCAGACAGCTTCAGAACCCCAGCACGATTCAACCCCAAAAAGCCATCTCCCAGACATATCATAATTAGCTTCACTAAAGTTAACATGAAAGAGAAGATTCTCAAAGCAGCCCGGCGAAAGAAAACTATAACGTACAAAGGTAAGAATATTAGAATAACTGCAGATCTCTCTGCTGAAACTTTTCAAGCAAGAAGAGGCTGGTCATCAACTTTTAATCTCCTAAAGCAAAAAAACTTTCAACCCAGGATCTTGTATCCAGCTAAACTGAGTTTCATCTATGATGGAGAAATTAAATACTTCAATGACATTCATATGTTGAAAAAATTTGCCATAAGTAAACCAGCTCTTCAGGATGTTCTCAGACCTATCCTCCACAATGACCAACCCAATCCTATACCACAAAAGTAAACTCACTCAGAAACTTCGGATCAAACTCCAACTTCCACACTGGCGAAAGGATTAAAAATGTCCACTGGACCTTTGAAAAACTCGATACCCAAAATTCCACCAGACTTATCCTTACTCTCCATCAATGTGAATGGCTTAAACTGTCCTCTAAAGAGGCATAGGTTAGCTGACTGGATACAAAAACTTAAGCCAGATATTTGTTGCATACAAGAGTCACATCTCAACTTAAAAGACAAATACAGACTCAGGGTGAAAGGATGGTCATCCATATTTCAGGCAAATGGTAATCAGAAAAAAGCAGGTGTTGCAATTTTATTTGCAGATACAGTAGGCTTTAAACCATCAAAAGTAAGGAAGGACAAGAATGGTCACTTCATATTTGTTAAGGGTAATACTCAATATGACGAGATCTCAATTATTAATATCTATGCACCCAACCAGAATGCACCTCAATTTATAAGAGAAACTCTAACAGACATGAGTAACTTGATTTCCTCCAGCTCCATAATCGTTGGAGATTTCAACACTCCCTTGGCAGTGTTGGATCGATCCTCCAGAAAGAAGCTGAGCAAAGAAATCTTAGATTTAAACCTAACCATCCAGTATTTAGATTTAGCAGACATCTACAGAACATTTCATCCCAACAAAACTGAATACACATACTTCTCATCGGCCCACGGAACTTACTCCAAAATTGATCACATTTTAGGTCACAAGTCTAACCTCAGTCAATTTAAAGGAATAGAAATTATTCCATGCATCTTCTCGGACCATCATGGAATAAAACTTGAATTGAGTAACAACAGGAATCTGCATACCCATACAAAAACATGGAAGTTAAATAACCTTATGCTGAATGATAGCTGGGTCAGAGATGAGATTAAGAAAGAAATCACCAATTTTTTGGAACAAAATGACAATGAAGACACAAGCTATCAGAACCTCTGGGACACTGCAAAGGCAGTTCTAAGAGGGAAATTTATAGCACTGCAAGCCTTCCTCAAGAGAACGGAAAGAGAGGAAGTTAACAACTTAATGGGACATCTCACGCAACTGGAAAAGGAAGAACATTCCAACCCCAAACCCAGTAGAAGAAAAGAAATAACCAAAATTAGAGCAGAATTAAATGAAATTGAAAACAAAAGAATAATACAACAGATCAATAAATCAAAAAGCTGGTTTTTTGAAAAGGTCAATAAAATAGATAAACCTCTGGCCAACCTAAGAGTAAAATCTCTAATATCATCAATCAGAAACAACAAAGACAAAATAACCACAGACTCATCAGAAATCCAAAAAATCCTTAATGAATATTACAAGAAACTTTATTCTCAGAAATATGAAAATCTGAAGGAAATAGACCGATACTTGGAAGCACGCCACCTTCCAAGACTTAACCAGAATCAAGTGGAAATGTTGAACAGACCCATATCAAGTTCAGAAATAGCATCAACTATACAAAACCTCCCTAAAAAGAAAAGCCCGGGACCAGATGGTTTCACGTCAGAATTCTACCAAACCTTTAAGGAGGAATTAGTACCTATATTACTCAACCTGTTCCAAAATGTAGAAAAAGAAGGAAGACTACCCAACACATTCTATGAAGCAAATATCACCCTGATCCCCAAACCAGGAAAAGACCCAACAAGAAAAGAAAATTATAGACCAATATCACTAATGAATATAGATGCAAAAATATTCAACAAGATCCTAACAAACAGAATCCAGCAACACATCAAACAAATTATACATCATGACCAAGTTGGTTTTATCCCAGGGTCTCAAGGCTGGTTCAATATACGTAAATCTATAAATGTAATTCAGCACATAAACAAATTAAAAAACAAAGACCATATGATTCTCTCAATTGATGCAGAAAAAGCTTTTGATAATATCCAGCATCCCTTCATGATCAGAACACTCAAAAAAATTGGTCTAGAAGGGACTTTTCTTAAACTGATAGAGGCTATCTACAGCAAACCCACAGCCAATATCATATTGAATGGAGTTAAATTGGAATCATTTCCACTCAGATCAGGAACCAGACAAGGCTGCCCATTGTCTCCATTGCTTTTCAACATTGTAATGGAAGTTTTAGCCACCGCAATTAGGGAAGAAAAGGCGATCAAGGGTATCCATATAGGGTCAGAAGAGATCAAACTCTCGCTCTTCGCAGATGATATGATTGTGTATCTGGAAAACACTAGGGACTCTACTACAAAACTCCTAGAAGTGATCAAGGAATACAGCAGCGTCTCAGGTTACAAAATCAACATTCATAAATCGGTAGCCTTTATATACACCAACAACAGTCAAATTGAAAAAGCAGTTAAGGACTCTATCCCATTCACAGTAGTGCCAAAGAAGATGAAATATTTGGGAATTTACCTAACAAAAGACGTGAAAGATCTCTATAAAGAGAACTATGAAACTCTAAGAAAAGAAATAGCTGAAAATGTTAACAAATGGAAAAACATACCATGCTCATGGCTAGGAAGAATCAACATTATCAAAATGTCCATACTACCCAAAGCAATATATACTTTCAACGCACTCCCTATTAAAGCTCCACTGTCATATTTTAAAGATCTTGAAAAAACATTACTTCGTTTTATATGGAATCAGAAAAAACCTCGAATAGCCAAGACATTACTCAGAAATAAAAACAAAACAGGAGGAATCACACTACCAGACCTCAGACTTTACTACAAATCGATAGTGATCAAAACAGCATGGTATTGGCACAAAAACAGAGAAGTAGATATCTGGAATAGAATAGAGAACCAAGAGATGAATCCAGCTACTTACCGCTATTTGATTTTTGACAAGCCAATTAAAAACATTCAGTGGGGAAAAGATTCCCTATTTAACAAATGGTGCTGGGTGAACTGGCTGGCAACCTGCAGAAGACTGAAATTGGACCCACACCTTTCACCATTAACTAAGATAGACTCTCATTGGATTAAAGATTTAAACTTAAGACATGAAACTATAAAAATACTAGAGGAGAATGCAGGGAAAACCCTTGAAGAAATTGGTCTGGGTGAGTATTTCATGAGGAGAACCCCCCGGGCAATTGAAGCAGCTTCAAAAATACACTACTGGGACTTGATCAAACTAAAAAGCTTCTGCACAGCTAAGAACACAGTAAGCAGAGCAAGCAGACAGCCCTCAGAATGGGAGAAGATATTTGCAGGGTATAACTCTGACAAAGGTTTAATAACCAGAATCCACAGAGAACTCAAACGCATCAGCAAGAAAAAAACAAGGGATCCCATCGCAGGCTGGGCAAGGGATTTGAAGAGAAACTTCTCTGAAGAAGACAGGCGCACGGCCTTCAGACATATGAAAAAATGCTCATCATCTTTAATCATCAGAGAAATGCAAATCAAAACTACTTTGAGATATCATCTAACTCCAATGAGACTAGCCTATATCACTAAATCTCAAGACCAGAGATGTTGGCGTGGATGCGGAGAAAAGGGAACACTTCTGCACTGCTGGTGGGAATGCAAATTAATACATTCCTTTTGGAGGGATATATGGAGAACACTCAGAGATCTAAAAATAGATCTGCCATTCAATCCTGTAATTCCTCTGCTGGGCATATACCCAGAAGACCAAAAATCACAACATAACAAAGATATTTGTACCAGAATGTTTATTGCAGCCCAATTCATAATTGCTAAGTCATGGAAAAAGCCGAAGTGCCCATCGATCCACGAATGGATTAATAAATTGTGGTATATGTATACCATGGAATACTATGCAGCCTTAAAGAAAGATGGAGACTTTACCTCTTTCATGTTTACATGGATGGAGCTGGAACATATTCTTCTTAGTAAAGTATCCCAAGAATGGAAGAAAAAATATCCAATGTACACAGCCCTACTATGAAACTAATTTGGGACTCTCACATGAAAGCTATAACCCAGCTACAACTTAACAATAGGGGGAAGTGGGAAAGGGGGGGGTGGGTAGAGGGAGGGGAATCGGTGGGATCACACCTGTGGTGCATATTACAGGGGTATTTGCGAAACTTGGTAAATGTAGAATATAAATGTTTTGGCACAGTAACTGAGATAACGCCGGAAAGGCTATGTTAACCACTGGGATAAAAATGTGTCAAATGGTTTATGAAGTGAGTGTATGATGCCCCATAATCATATCATTGTATACACTTATGATTTAATAAAAAAATTAAAAAAAAAAAAAAAAGAAATACCACGTACTCCAGCAATCCCAGTACTGGGCTTATATCCAAAGGAAATGAAATCAGTTTGTTGAAGAGATACCTGTACTCTTCTGTTTACTGCGACATTATTCCCAATAGCTAAGACACGGAATCAACCTACGTGTCCAAACATGAATGAATGGATAAAAAAATGTGATACGTTTACACAATGGAATATAATTCATCCATAAGAAAGAAGGGAATCTTGTCAGTTGCAACAACATGTATGAACTTGGAGGATGTCATGTTAGGTAGAATAAGCTAGATACAGAAAGATAAATACTGCATAATCTCTACTCATACCTGTAGTCTAAAATGTTGACCTTCTTAGAAATAGAGGGCAGAATAGTGGTTGCCACGGGCTGGAGTGGTTGGAGGGGTGCTTGGAAGAGGTTGATCAACAAATACAAACTTTCAGTTAGATGGGACCAGTAAGTTCCAGAGGTCTATTGTACAACATGGTGACTATTGTTAACAATAAATCATATTCTTGGAAAGTGATAAGAAAGTGGAGGTAAAGTTTCTCACCACAAAATGATGACTGTGTGAAATAATGTATACGTTAGCTAGCAAGATTTAGTCTTTCTACAATGTATGTATACTTTAAGACATGTTGTCATGATAAATGAGGACAATTTATCTACTCAAAAAATATATAATTTTTTTTAAAGAGCACTCAGAAACTTTAAATGAATTTTAGGATGCTCTTCGGAATTACTCTCAGAGAAAAAAGTTTTACCGAAATATATTTTTTTGGGGGGTGGTACTTAGCAAGAGTCACAAATGAGACAGCATTTGGAATATTGAGGCTACAAATTTTAAAAGCATTGGAGACAGAAACCTGCATTTTAGTAAGATCAGCAGAGGTTCTGCCTATGGATGCTGTAAGCGAACAACCGTTGACCAACCTAACCCTGATCTTCGTATCTTCACTCCCCTCCCTCCCGTCTTCAGGAGTTGTAGCTCCAATACTCCTGGCCTCATAATTTACACCTTGTTGTAAAACACTAGAGATAATTGATGAGTAAATGACTATTATCGAAGCAATGCAATATTATTAAATATCCAGATCAAGGGCTAGAAATATCTAGGGAGTCGGGATACTGAAGTTTACACCCTCCATTGAATTGGGGAGCGGGAAGTCTCCAGAGTAGAGAGAAAATTTGAGCAGATGATAGAGTCTCTAAGGAGACATCGTGAGCATCTTAGCTGTGATATAAATACAGGTGTGTCAAGGTTTGCTGAGAAAGGCTGGTCTGTGGGTAGTAATCCCCAAACATGAAATAAAATCCATTGTACTGTATCAGTAAGTTGTGCATCTGCTACCAAAGCGAATATTTTACTGTGCTGCAGCTGGAGGGAATGCTGTAACAGGAGGCCCATGAAATAGAGGCTTGACTTTTAGCTCAGGGCATTTCAGAGATGAAGGTCTGTGTTCTGACACCTCAGCACTTTAGGCAGCTGAGCAGTCTGTGACAGGGCTCTTCCCACCTACATTTTTGGAACCATTTTCATCCAGAACACTTGTAGAAGAGAGAAATTAAGAACAAGCATTGGGTTCTCAATAAGAAAAACCTGTGAGTATTTTAATTCAAATCTTCTTTGAAGAATTCTTTCACCCTCTAACCTTATAGCCAGTAGGGCCAATGGCTCTGTCTGAACCATCTGTCCTTTTACTGAAGACAGCTCTAAGTGTGAGGATCTTTTTCACAGCAGGATCTAGAAGTAGGAGTAAGCACAATGTAGGGATAAAACGAGGGTCACTGTGGCGTCAGATAGACTTTGGTTTCTTGAGGCTTTCTTTGGTGAGAAGATTTCAACTCCATGATCATCTAGCTATTCCATCTTGGGAGAGTCTAGTTCCTATGCTAACACATTCCATAACCATCTCTGAAATGGGGACAGAATTTTTGCATAGTCCAGAGTAGTAAGGAAAGAGCACAGAAAAAGACACTAAGAGCAGAAACAAGAATCACGCATGACCGGTATCCAAAGAAGGGTCATTTCGAGTTGGCTTTTATTCCACAACTACCATCACATATGTCGTATGTACACATTGAGTGCCTGCTGTGTAGGCCAGGACCCCACTACGTAGAATAAACACACAGTGAACAAGCCAGACAGGGTCCTGGTCTTCATGAATGAAGTTACAGTCTAGCAGGAGACAAGGCACTAACTAATTACATGAATGCCACCTCATCATTGACTCTATTTCCATCAGTGAGTCCTGGTCTATCTTTCATACCATTCAGAGGTCTCAGCCACTCCCCAAAACCTCATCTATCCATCAACTCTACCTAACTCTCCTTTCCATACGTTGCTTCCTATCCCTCATTTCTGACTTCACCCCCTATACTTTGCTTGATTTCTTAGTTTTTCCTCACCCCCTACTCTACCTCAGATTCTTATTCCACCTCTAATATCCTATTCCAGATTTGAACCTTTCTTTGCCCTGTCCATCTTCTTGACTTTTTGTGTTGCACTCTTACCCGTTTTCAATCTCTTATTATTCTTCGTTGCACCTCTGAACATTATTCCATCCCCTAGCCTTCAATGATATCTGAGCTTGACTATTATATCTATTAATCTTTACAGATAATTTCTATTAATCTTCCTGCATTGATGACCTTTTCTCTGTCTTTGGACCTCATTCCATCAATAACCACATCCATCACACTCACACTCCATCCTTAAATCTTACTTCTTTTCTCGCTTCACTCATGTACATCACTCAATGCTGACCCTTACTCATCCTGAAACTCTGACCCACCCCATCCCTGATGTCCACCCATCCATCCTAGTGGAAGCTAGGGCTTGGATGAGGTTCAGTGACATGCCAGACAGAAAATGGTTAAGAAATTGAAAATTTAGTACTTTACTATTATGAAACAGATTTGTATGCCAAAATAACAACTCTATTGAAAGTTTTCTGCCAAATTATCATGTACTTCATGTTTTCCCACCTTGATAACTTAACACGACCTGTAGGTCCACGTAGGCTCCAACTCCACCGTCCTTCTCTCTTAAGCCAACCTAGAATAACCCTCTGATACAGCAGAGTTTCTGTATATAAAGTTACAGTTATACAAGATGAGCAAGTAAGTCAGAGAATTTGCTTCACATCCTAGGGTGTAAAATACAAATTCTCTGTAAGTCAGAGAATATAAATATCCAAATTCTCTGTAAGTCAGAGAATTTGCTTCACATCCTAGGGTGTAAAAGGGCATCTCAGGAGTCTAGAAAATGCCACTTTGTGGGTGAAAAATGACTCAAAAGAGCTCATTTTCCTCTAATTGGCTTTTCCTTCATCTCTGTTGATCAACTCCTCCAGAAGAATGACACATGGAAATTCCTCCTTGGTGACAGAGTTTATCCTCGAGGGTTTGACTGACCGGCCAGAATTTCAACTTCCCCTCTTCTTCCTATTTCTAGGGATCTATGTAGTTACAGTGGTGGCCAATTGGGGCTTGATTACATTAATTTCATTAAACTCACACCTTCACACACCCATGTATTATTTCCTTTTTAATCTAGCATTCGTAGATGTATGTTACTCTTCTGTCTTTACCCCAAAAATGCTCATGAATTTTGTATTGGAGAAAAATACCATCTCCTACACAGGGTGCCTGACTCAGCTCTATTTCTGCTGCTTCTTTGTCATTGCTGAATGTTATATATTGACGGCAATGGCATATGATCGCTATGTTGCCATTTGCAAACCACTGCTATATAATGTTATATTGTCTCCCAGGATGTGTACTTTGTTTGTGTTTGGGGCATATGTGATGGGATGTTGGGGTTCCCTAGCCCACACGCTCTGTATGGCAAGACTGACCTTCTGTGATGCCAATGTCGTCAACCACTATCTGTGTGATATACTTCCGGTGCTGCAGCTTTCCTGCACCAGCACCTACAACAATGAGACTGTGGTCTTTGTTCTGGTTGGCATGAACATTCTGGTGTCTACAAGCACCACGTTCATCTCCTACGCTTTCATCATCTCCAGCATCCTCCGCATCAGCTCTACGGAGGGCAGGGCTAAAGCCTTCAGCACCTGCAGCTCCCACATTGTGACTGTCTCGCTTTTCTGTGGGGCGGCAGCATTCATGTACCTGCAACCCTCTGATTCAGAGTCTATGGACCAGGGAAAAGTGGCCTCTGTCTTTTATACAAATGTCGTGCCCATGCTGAACCCCTTGATTTACAGCTTGAGGAATAAGGACGTCAAACTTGCTTTAAAGAAAACTTTGAAACGACAAGTATTTTCCTAAGCAGCCACAGAGCTTGTATGAACAACTTTCAGCACTGGATTATTCTGTTTTGTTAGAATTTCTTCATAATAAAATAGAATGCATTTTTTTACCTTAATTCAGAGCCTTTTCTTTCTTTTTTAAAAGAACTTCCTTAATTCTTCCTCCTTTTTCTCCTTTTAGCTTTTGTAAGTATAATTGTGTAATTACAACACTAAGGAAAAAGAGAAATTATTATTTTCTCCCTTGTTACAGGAAATGACATTTACCTTTTGGATAAATGTTGTTGATTCTGAAATTGGTGAATAATAACACAAAATATCCATAAACACACCAAAGTGATATGTTTATGAGCATCTGTGGACTCCACTTTGCTACGTGTATCTGTGTGAGTGTAGAATTCATATGACACAAATACAATTCCAGGTGTGCTCACAAAAGTAAAAACAGTGATGATAGATTTTTGTGATTTGCTTCTTCCATTGTTTCCTGGTTTTGTTAACAGTTGCAAAATCTGAACCCACTTCTATTAGTCTTTAAAAAATGTTAGAGGGAGAAATATACAATGACAGCCAATGTGTACACGTATTGAAAATAAATGCTCCTGTGTGTACTACTTTTCACAATTTTGTCTCTATCAGCCTCTGTAGCATCAATTTGTTTTTCCTTTATAGGTTTAACCATATTATTCTAGCTCTCATATACCACTTGACATAGTTTACCTTGAATAAGAATTATTTGCCTGCTACCCCTATAGATCAGGAGCACCTGGACAGCACACACTTTCTTTTTTCACCTTTGTCTTCCTAGTATTTGGCACGGTTTGTGTTTTGAATTCATTCAGTATTTCATATTCTGCCTATTGTAGGGGAAAACGCCTGCAGTATTTTTCATTTTCTAAAATATAAAGGTTGAATTTTTTCTTTTTGAAAAATGCAGTGTGACAAATTTATCAAATTATTTAATATAAAAATTAAAGAGATAATTAAAATGCTTCTTTAAAAAGCCTGTAATGTCTAATCTTAAATTTCTCTTTATTTTAAATTTTTAAGAAGTCAGCCTAAATTATAGCATTTATTTTATTTTTGTGAATTTGGAGCAAGAACTCATCATAAATAATTTTAAAATTACTACAGTTGTGTATTCCATAAATGGAATATGTGAGTATATTAACGTCTATTTGGTAGCAACCAACAATTAACTCAGTTGAGCTTTGGCAATGTGTTAAGTGAGCGATATTTGTCTTAGAGGTTGTTTTTGAACAAAAAGATTTTCAAATGTTAATACCTGGCAAGCATATTTATTTTCTCATTCTCTAGAGAAGCTGTGCAGTGGAATGGAGAGCAAGACACTTTATTGAAGGTAAATGAAAAGCAGAAAGTAACTACACGAGTGTTAGAACAGCATAGATGTTCCATTAACACTGGTAGCAATTTCCAGAAGATATTTATCCTAGATGAAGGTAAGCTGCTTACTTTAAAACATAAGCTGTACTTCAGCAAGTAGAAGAAAATTATTTGGAAAATCTATCTCCGAAGTCTTAGCAACTTTAATTGTTCAAGATATTGACATTTTATTTACTTTAAATAAATTTCTGTCTTATACTTCTTCGAAAGCAAATCGACTAATATACCATGCAGAGATTCACAGTTACATTAAAAACAGTCCTTTATAAAATTAATAAGGGGCTATAAGGTGGGAATCCTAGTAGGTGTCTGAACTCTACAAAGGTATATGTGTATATATAAATATATACATTTATTTATAATATGTATATGTATATATGTTTACATATGTATGTGTATATATGTGTGTATATATGTATATATGTGTGTATATACGTGTGTATATGTGTGTGTATATGCGTGTGTATATACGTGTGTATATATGTGTGTGTATATATGTGTGTGTGTATGTGTGTGTATATATATGTGTGTATGTGTGTGTATATATGTGTGTATATGTGTGTATACATGTGTGTATATATATGTGTGTATATATGTATGTATATATGTGTGTGTATATATGTATGTATGTATATATATGTGTGTGTATATGTGTGTATATGTGTGTGTTTATGTGTGTGTGTATATATGTATGTATATATATGTGTATATATGTATGTATATATGTGTGTATATATATGTACACACACACACACATATATATATGCCCAGCTTCTCTCCCTAGCTTGCTTCCCTATAATTTCTTACTCCTCATGTAGCCAATGGTCATAAAGATTCTTTGCTTTCTTCATTGCACCATAGATTACATCAACTCTGTATAAAACCTAGGTTGATCTTTGAGATATTTTACAGATCCTGCATTCTGGTAGACCAACTGACCCAACCAGATCAATGGCCCATACCATGCAATTGACTCAACTAATTTTGCATTCCTCCCTGGAAACTGACTTAGCACAAGAAGATGATTTCGATTTCTGCCTCCCAATCCTATGAGTCTTTTCCAGCTAATCAGCAGACCCAGTTCCCTAGACCTTTGGCTCCACCAAAAATATCTTAGAAATGGACAAACAAATATCCCATGCTCTCACTTATAAGTAGAAGCTAAACAATGGATATATAATGGTCATAAAGTGGTGAAATGGGCATTGAAAACTAAGATGGGGAGAGAAGGAGAGTGAGGAAATAAAAATCTAACTATTGGACACATGGTTCACTATTTTGGTGATGGGTAGGCTGAAAACCCTGGATTTAGCCCAATACAATCATCCAGGTTAAAAAAGATTCTCATACCCCCTAATTTTGGGGGGGAAAATAATCCCTTGGCTCCCAAATTCTTAGAGAGATATATTTGAGAAATTTTCCCTGTCTGCTTCCATGCTGTCATGCCAATATTTTTTTCCCTAGATCAATAAAGTTCCACCATTGATGCCAAAAACAAAGAACTGTCTAAAAGTGTAAACAATGATTTCCATTCTCCCATACTAAAAATAATAGCTAAAATTTATTGAGAATTTACTACATCTAGTTATTTTTGTACATACACATATTATTTTGTTTCAGATTCAAACATTTTACATAAAAGAAAATAGAGTCACAAAGATATAAACTTGACAAAAGTTAAACAGCTTACAAAAAATGTAAAATTCCCATCTTTTTATGACTGAATACTATGGTATACATATACCATAGTTTATTAATTCATTTGATGGGTTGATGGGCACTTGGGTTGCTTCCATATCTTTGAAATTGTGAATTGAGCTGCAATAAACATTCTAGTGCAAATGTCTTTATGGTAAAATGTTTTTATTTCTTCTGAGTAGATACCTAGTAATAGGATTGTGGGTTCAAATGGAATGTTTACATTTAGCTCTTTGAGGATTCTCCATATTTCTTTCCATAGAGCTTGTATTAGTTTCTAATCCCACCAGCCACGTAAAAGTGTTTCCTTCTCTCCACATCTGAAGCTGTGGGATTTTGTGATGTGGGCTATTCTCAGAAAAGGTTCTGTTCATGTCTTTTGTCCACTTGTAAATGGGATTGTTTGCTCTTTTCTTGTTGATTAGTTCTCACTCCTCTAATGACACAATGATTCCCCAAGTGTTTACATTGCTTGATCATCTGCATACTTTTTAGTTTTTTCCAGGGGAAAAAGTAATGTTGCAAATGACCAGTTAAAAAAATAAAAAATATAAACTTCTTCCTTAATGTTATTACTATTCTGAGAAAAGTTTAGAAGAAAGGAATTATATAGTGAAGGAAGAAAGAAGACATAGTACATAAAAAATGGAAATTGAAGAGCACTCAAATTTTCTTCACCATAATAAATAGGACAAGAAGGCTGTCACTAATACTGTAATTAAACAACTGAATATCCCTGTTCAGTAACTACATACAGAGAGACACCCTATTTCTGATCACACCTTTCTCCTACTAATGGTTTTTCTCAGGGCAAGTTGAACATCTTTGTTCCTCAAACTGTAGATTAAGGGATTCATCAAAGGAACTGTATTGGTGTAAAAGACAGAAGAGATTTTTCCTTCATCCATGGATTCAGTTGAGGATGGTTTGAGGTACATATATATGCCTGATCCAAAAAACAGAGAAACAGCAATTATGTGGGAACTGCAGGTGCTGAAGGCTTTGGACCTGCCCTCTTTAGTCCTGATACGGAGGATGCTGGAAAGAATAAAACCATAAGAGATAAAGATGGTGACGGTAGACACAGTGAAGATGATGCCTGCTGCAATAAAAACCACAACCTCATTTATGTAGGTGCTGGTGCAGGACAGCTGGAGCACAGGGAGGATGTCACACAAATAGTGGTTGATGGTGTTGACATCACAGAAGGTCAGCCTCAGCATGCATACAGTGTGGGCTACAGCACCCGAGAAGGCCATCAAGTATGATCCGAGCATAAGGCTGCAACACACTTTAGGGGACATGGCAATGTTATACAAAAGAGGGTTACAGATGGCCACATAGCGATCATAGGCCATTGATGTCAGCACGTTAGTTTCAGAAATGGCAAAAAAACAAAAAAAGAAAAGCTGGGTCATGCACCCCCTGTAGGAGATAACATTCTTCTCTGATATAAAGTTCATCAGCATTTTAGGTGTAAACACAGAAGAATAGCAGAGGTCTATGAAGGACAAGTTAAAGAGGAAAAAGTACATGGGGGTGTGCAGGTGTGAATTCAGTCCAATTAGAATTACCAAACTCAAATTTCCCAACACAGTGACCACGTACATTACTAGAAACAGGAAGAACAAAGGGAGTTGGAGACCTGGCTGGTCTGTTAATCCCACTAGAATGAATTCAGTCACAAAACAGCCATTTCCAGGAGCCATTCTTCTCTAGGGGGATCTGTGAACACAGGAAAAAAGGGTTACATGGAGTGGAGTTCAACTCTGTCCACAGTAGGCACACCCAGAATGTGAGGTATACACTGGGATGGTTTAAGACTAGCCCAATATAGACTCACAGAATCTGCCCCTACCACTATCATGATATGGACAGACACTGATTTCCTCTTATGAGAGACTTATTAAGCTAAATGCTACTGAAGGAAGAGGGTCCAGCTGCCTGTCTTTGTCAGCCATTATGTAGAGACAGGAATAGATCCACCAAACTTTGTCAGAAGGTCAACAATTTTGGAGAACAAGGAGAGTAGCCCCTCTAGGACTGCTCTGTTCTTCCATTTCCAAAATCACAGTTTTACACATAAAAGTTAAAAGCAAGAACCTTAAACTACAATAATTAACAGTTAAATAATAGTAATCACCATGACCCATGATAAACAATAATTGACATAACCCATGACTCACATAACAGCATTCCAATTCAAGTTAATCTTCTAAATCAATTGCCCTAAACTACTCAAGATGTACACTTTTAGGTTAAGGCCAAATTTGCAAAACATCAAAGATAGAAGGTATGTGGCGTAGATCACGTAGGACATAAGCCAGCCGGATCAGCTGTGTCATCTTGGCTCTAGCCTGACTGACCCCACCTTGTTCTCACTACGTGTGCTCTCAGAAATACACCTAAATGCACCATCAAATTAGCCCACAGCTTATAGGTAGTGAGGCTCTTATCCTCTTAAGATTTGCTAGAATATCGCTGACATGATGTAGATTGACTAATTGGAGATAATGAGATTGATTAAAATAGACAATAAAATCATCAGGTGAGTTCATATTTTATGTTTCTCTCTCTCTCTCTCTTTTTTTATTTCATTTTTCTCTTTTAAAACCCTAGGATAATTGCAAGTAATCCACCAACCTCTTTCCTGCCCCAAATATATAAGAGCTGGGGAATTTGCAGGTGGCAGGGAAATTAGATTGGAAAGGGAACTAATTTTTTCCTTTCCCAGTCTAGGAAAGGAAAGTCTGATATCTTTTAAGGCATGAAGAAAGAAGAGCATTTACCATTTATTCGCTCAGAGGGTTGCTACCTATAAGGTTTCATTTACATGACAAAACCATCTTTACCAGCTAGACAAGCTTTTTCCTTTCTCACTTGTGAATCTTTTTACTGCTTCCAAGCCCCAATTCTTCAATTGAGATTCTCAAAAGATATAAATTACACACACACACAGAAGTTTTGCAGTTACTTCTATCTGTGAGACCCAGAGCAGCCATCTCAAAATATTTCTAATTTTGATCAGGATTGAAGGAGAGTGGCAGCTTGTGCAAATGGGACTGCTAGAAAAACCAAAGGGTAGGAAGGAAGAAGGGTGGAAGAGCAGAGAATCAGCCTTCCTTTATTTCTTCATTCACATAAGCTGTCTTCTCTCTGGTAAAATTAGAGGCAGAAGCCTTAGCACCCTGATACTGATGTCTTAAGAAGGGTCAGTAAGGCTGGACGTGGTGGCTCATGCCTGTAATCCTAGCACTCTGGGAGACTAAGATGGGTGGATTGCCTGAGCTCTCAGGTTCGAGACCAGCCTGAGCAAAAACGAGACTGCATCTCTAAAAATAGTCAGACATTGCGGCAGGCGCTTGTAGTCCCAGCTACTTGGGAGGCTGAGGCAAGAGAATCGCCTAAGCCCATGAGTTGGAGGTTGCAGTGAGCTGTAACTCCATGGCACTGCACTCTACTGAGGGCAACAGAGTGAGAGTCTGTCTCAAAAAAAAAAAAAAGAAGGGACGGTAAGAAAGAGTCTGGAGGGCCCACAAGAATGTCCACATGAAGTAACCTATAGAAAGAGAACATCAGTGTCCAGTACAAAAGGACAACACTGCCTGGAGCACAGAGAGGCCAATAAAAGACTTGCAACCAACTTCAAATGGGGAAAGTATTTATGCCCCTCTAGACCTTTGCTTCTCTATCTCACCCACCTTTTCTCCATGAGAGGAACACATTTCCAAGTCTCTTTGGAAGTGCTCTAAACTTTCTCTTTTTTCTTCCTAACTAAAATCTGTCTCTGTTACCTAGAAACTTGTGTACAATACTTTTGCTCTCTCTCCACACTGTCTGTGCAGCTCCAGTGTCATTTTCAGTTTCAATCACTGCCAAGCTCATTGAACTTTCTAGCTCAGACCAATAATCCAACCAGGTCAGCTCCGTTAGGGGAACAAGGAATCCGGACTCCCCAGATCTCTAATGCAGATTAGACTCTGATGGGAAAAAGCCAAGAACACGGTTTTTAATCCAAAGATAAGGGACTAGAAGAAAGAAGTAACCTCTAGGAGAGGTTAAGTTACTGTTCCATGTCATAAAATAAAAGCCCCAAACCTACAGCAGCAGAGTTGTGCCATGACAAGGGAAATGACCGATTAGATACTGCAAATCCCACATCCAGTATTGTCACTGGCCATTCTCTGCTCCCCTCTCAAACGAGGTTCACCTTTGAGCCTCAGGACAGCACAAAAGTAGAAAAGAGCCATATCTTAGATCTCTGGACTTCCATCTCAAAACAAACAGAACATTAATATACATAAAATTCAGAAACTCACTCTTCTTGAGCCAGGATACCTTCTTGCTTCTTTATTGTTGTTATTAACCACTGAGGTTCTGGAAGGGCAATTTCAGCCTCTAAGTCTTAAATTTCTTTAAGTCTAAGAAGATACAACCTAGAATTATATTCTATTGTGCCCTGGAATGTTTATGAGCTATATAGGTAATTCCTTCTTATTTTAAATTGGATTCCTCTCAAGCATCAGAGAAAAGTCAAGTCCTTATTATCATCATCACTTTTCCACTTAATAAGACACAAAAAAATCTAATATGAATTGAATGATGTAATGCACTTGGTTATAAATGGTAGCAGCTAACTCAGTCACTTCCCCAGGTAATGGCATCTAGGTTTGAAAGGGAAGTAAGAGCTCTGTGTTTACACCCTAGATGAGGATTTCTCTATCATCCCTCAGAAACCCAATTGTTTCACTTGAGTTTTTCTTCTCTCTAGGGTTTGTACCTCCCCTAAGACAGAAAAGAAATAAACTCCCATCTCCCCTCTATTCATCACACCTGAATCTGGTGGGAAATCATTGAATCGATTCTGTCTCTCTTTCTTCTTTCATCCTAAACAAAAACTTTCCACAGGGACTGTCTCCTGGCTTCCTTAATTTTTTAACCAGAATTTTTCAAAGTTTCCTAGTCTATTCAGGGCATTATAACAAAATACCATAGATTTGGTGGCTTATTAAAAAACATAAACTTATTTCTCACAGTTTTGGAAGCTAAAGGCTAAGATAAGGTAACAGCAGGTTCAGTGTCTGGTGAGGACCTGTTTCCAACAGCAAGGACAACTGTCTTCTTGCTCTAACCTCACATGACAGAGGGGGAAAGGCTGTCTCTGGGCCTCTTTTGTAAGAGTACTAATAGTACTCAAGAGGGCTCTTCCCCCCACGACCTAACCACTGACTAAAGGCCCCACCTCCCAATACCATTACTTTGAAAGTGAGGTATTCAGTATGTGAATATGGGGGAATCATAGACATTCAGACCATAGCACAGGGTGGCACCTGTGACTCAAAGGAGTCCGGCGCTGGCCCCATAATACCAGAGGTGGTGGGTTCAAACCCAGCCCCAGCCAAAAACTGCAAAATAATAATAATGATAATAATTATTATTATAATAAAAATAACAAGAAAGAAAGAAAAAGAGAAAAGTAAAAAAGCATATCCAGACCATAGCACAAAGATTGCAATAACTCACTTCAGTTGTTGTCTCTCTTGGGATATCTTTGAAAAACAATTTAAGGGGGGTGGAGACAAGATGGCTGACTGAAGCCAGCTTTCCACAGAGGCTCCCGTCCAGAAGGAGAGTTAAAGGACAGAAATTTAGCAAGTAACTTGGTGTATTAGAGCTGCACCGAGAGAAGGTTGAAGAACACACATCAACCCTGCTGAGGCGAGCTGTGACCCCAAGGATACAAACAAAGGGTACAAAATCCAACAGCAAGAAGATGGGAGTCCACTCCCCCATGAGAACGGCTCAGAGTGCCCCACAAACAAATGAGCAGAGTTCGAAGGTCCTCCCACTATACTCCCCAGGAGAGACCCTCTAAAAACTGGACCTACCTCCCCTACTAGGGTGCCAGGGCATTCTCCTGCAAGGCACAAACCTGTATAAAACTGCATATATTCTCTACCTGCAATTCTGAGCTCCCAACACTCCCCTCTACTCTCACTCTGAGGTCTGGAGGCCTGTCTCCCAGGAGTCCAGATTCTTGGGTGATTGCTTGAGGGGTGTGGACAGGGCCTAGACTGCAGCTGGTTGGTGCTGATTCTGTGGCACAGGAGTGAGGAAAGGATGGTCGGATGAGAGGGAACCACACTGGAGTGGCGGTGCCCCAAGGCGCAGAGTACCAGCCATTTTTGGCAACAATAGGGCTCACTCCCAGATATAGTGAAGCTACACCCCCTGTTTCCCTGGGTAACCAGAGGAGGCCGGGAATCTTCTCAGGTGGCAAACACCTCGGAACAGATCTGGGATGGAAATGCAGGCCCCGTGAATAAAGGGTTTGCCTGAGGCAGTACCAGCCTGAGTGGAGCTCGGGGACTAGAAAATACATGCACAGAGGTGGAGAATTCCCAGGGCAGGAATGACCCAGAGGACTGCTTTACTGAGTCTAAGATGCACCCGGCCCTCAAAGGATCATCAGCCTATAGACAAAGGAAGACAGGAGGCTAGAACAGCCAGGTAACCGAATACAAACCTGCAGGAGCAAAGACAGGGCCTGAGGCATAGGCTCTGGGAACTCAAAACAGCTTCTCTTCTGCAGCAGAATTTAGCAGGGACAGAAACAAATTCCCATAAAGTTGTTCTGTTCTGTTCTGTCAGTAACATCAATCAGGGGCGGGGCTGGAACTGATTGAACACCCCCCAGCCTCCATCAAGCACCCCAGGTTGTCAGGCCTCACCTCCCCCTGCTGGATAGAGGCAGAGCGCAGCAGCCTAGCTGAGCAGATATAGATTTCCTTGTGATTTAGGCAGGTGCAAACCCCTGGAGTATCTGTTCACTAGAGGCAACTGGGTCCCAGCCCTGCAGGGCTATCAGTGACTGGGTGTGACAGAGGTGCAAGGTGGGGAAGGAAGCATCAACCTTCCCAGACTAATCTATTTCCTGGGTGGGTCCTCCTGAATTCATGGAGCACCAGAGGAAGTCATATCTGAGTTGTCACCAGACCCTTGCGATCCAGTTGTCAGAGACCTTTTAAACTCTCCCACCTGAGACAGGTGCTGACTGAGACAATTGATTTGGACCTTTTGAACTGAGCCAATCGCCCGAGGACTATTCAAGTGGTGCCCAGGGTGTGTCGTTGTAGGAAGGTTTGATTTTCCTTTTCCAATTGTTGCCTATCAGGGGTGGGGTGACTTAATTGCTGGTATTTCTCCACAGCTGAGACTTCAACCCAGAGTAGCTAGTTCGCTAGGGTCAAACAGAGACCAGCTGAAAACAAGACAGAACCACTTAGCCCCACCTCACCAAACAGGGCCCCAGTTTCTCAGGCCATAGGACTGTACAGGTCCTGGACAAAGCTCCAGGGGAAAAATCAAATGGTGTAAAACAATCATGGGGCAGAATCAGTGGAAAAACTCTGGTAACATGAATAACCAGAATAGGCCAACATCCCCAAGGAAAGATATGACAGATGTAACTGAAGATCCCATTCATAAACAGCTGGCCGAGATGTCAGAAATCAAATTCAGAATTTGGATTGCAAACAAGATTAATAGAATGGAGGAAAATTTGGAATTAGAAATTCAAGGAGCAATTCAAACGTCAGAATTACAAATTCGAGGAGAAATTCAAAAGTTGTCTCAAGAATTTAACGAATATAAAGACAAAACCACCAAAGATTTTGATGCACTGAAGCAAGAATTTGCAGCCCTCAAAGATCTGAAAAATACAGTAGAATCCCTCAGTAACAGAGTGGAGCAAACAGAAAAAGGATTTCTGACATTGAAGACAAAGCCCTGAACACTCCCAAACTGTCAAAGAGGAAGAGAAATGGAGAGCAAAAACGGATCATTCTCTCAGAGAGCTCTGGGATAATTCGAAGAAGGCTAATATCTGCCTCATTGGAATCCCTGAAAGTGATGAAGTAGCCTCAAAAGGAATAGAGGCCCTTCTCCATGAAATTATGAAAGAGAATTTTCCAGACATGCCAAGAAATTCTGAAATTCAGATAGCAGACAGTTTCAGAACCCCAGCATGACTCAATCCCAATAAGACATCCCCTAGGCATATCATAATTAATTTCACTAAAGTTAATACGAAGGAGAAAATTCTGAAAGCAGCCAGATGTAAGAAATCCATTACCTACAAAGGGAAGAATATTAGAATGACTGCAGATCTCTGTCCTGAAACTTTTCAAGCCAGAAGAGGGTGGTCATCGACTTTTAACCTCCTAAAGCAAAATAACTTTCAACCCCGGATCCTGTATCCAGCTAAACTGAGTTTCATTTATGATGGAGAAATTAAATACTTTAATGACATTAATATGTTGAAGAAATTTGCCATAACCAAACCCGCTCTTCAGGATATTCTCAGACCTATCCTCCATAATGACCAGCCCAAGCCTCTACCGCAAAAGTAAACTCACTCAGAAACTTTTGATCAAACTCCAACTTCCACAGTGGTGAAAGGTTTAAAAATGTCCACTGGACTTTTGAAAAACTCGACACCCAAAATTATACCAGACTTATCAATATTCTCCATTAATGTGAATGGCTTAAACTGTCCTCTAAAGAGGCACAGGTTTGCTGACTGGATACAAAAAATCAGGCCAGATATTTGCTGCATACAAGAGTCACATCTTACCTTAAAAGATAAATATAGACTCAGGGTGAAAGGATGGTCGTCCATATTTCAGGCATATGGTAATCAGAAAAAAGCAGGTATTTCAATTCTATTTACAGATACAATAGGTTTTAAACCAACAAAAGTAAGAAAGGATAAGAATGGTCACTTCATATTTGTTAAGGCTAATACTCAATATGATGAGATTTCAATTATTAATATTTATGCACCCAACCAGAATGTGCCACAATTCATAAGAGAAACTCTAACAGACATGAGCAACTTGATTTCCTCCACTTCCATAATAGTCGGAGATTTCAACACTCCTTTGGCATAGATCCTCCAATAAGAAGCTGAGCAAAGAAATTTTAGATTTAAATCTAACCATCCAACATTTGGGTTTAGCAGACATCTACAGAACATCTCATCCCAACAAAACTAAATACACATACTTCTCCTCAGCCCATGGAACATACTGCAAAATCAATCACATCTTAGGTCACAAGTCTAACCTCAGTAAATTTAAAGGAATAGAAATTATTCCTTGCATCCTCTCGGATCACCATGGAATAAAAGTTGAACTCAGTAAGAACAGGAATCTGCATACTTATACAAAAACATGGAAGTTAAATAACCTTATGCTGAATGATAGCTGGGTCAGAGATGAGATTAAGAAGGAAATTGCCAAATTTTTGGAACAAAACTACAATGAAGACATGAATTATCAGAACCTCTGGGATACTGCAAAGGCAGTCCTAAGAGGGAAATTTATAGCACTGCAAGCCTTCCTCAAGAGAACGGAAAGACAGGAAGTTAGCAACTTAATGGGACATCTGAAGCAACCGGAAAAGGAAGAACATTCCAACCCCAAACCCAGTAGAAGAAAAGAAATAACCAAAATTAGAGCAGAATTAAATGAAATTGAAAACAAAAGAATTATACAACAGATCAATAAATCAAAAAGTTGGTTATTTGAAAAGGTCAATAAAATAGATAAACCTTTGGCTAACCTAACCAGGAAAAAATGAGTAAAATCTCTAATCTCATCAATCAGAAATGACAAAGACAAAATAACAACAGACTCCTCAGAAATTCAAAAAATCCTTAATGAATATTACAAGAAACATTATTCTCAGAAATATGAAAATCTGAAGGAAACTGACCAATACTTGGAAGCACGTCACCTTCCAAGACTTAGCCAGAATCAAGTGGGAATGCTGACTAGGCCCATATCAAGTTCTGAAATAGCATCAACCATACAAAACCTCCCTAAAAATAAAAGCCCAGGACCAGATGGCTTCACGGCAGAATTCTACCAAACCTTTAAAGAGGAATTAGTACCTATATTACTCAACCTGTTCCAAAAGGTAGAAAAAGAAGGGAGACTACCCAACACATTCTATGAAGCAAACATCACCCTGATCCCCAAACCAGGAAAAGACCCAACAAGAAAAGAAAATTATAGACCAATATCACTAATGATATAGATGCAAAAATATTCAACAAGATCCTAACAAACAGAATCCAGCAACACATCAAACAAATTATACATCATGACCAAGTCGGTTTTATCCCAGGGTCTCAAGGCTGGTTCAATATCAGTAAATCTATAAGTATAATTCAGTACATAAACAAATTAAAAAACAAAGACCATATGATTCTCTCAATTGATGCAGAAAAAGCTTTTGATAATATCCAGCATCCCTTCATGATCAGAACACTTAAGAAAATTGGTATAGAAGGGACATTTCTTAAACCGATAGAGGCCATCTACAGCAAACCCACAGCCAATATCATATTGAATGGAGTTAAACTGAAATCATTTCCACTCAGATCAGAACCAGACAAGGCTGCCCATTGTCTCCACTGCTCTTTAACATTGTAATGGAAGTTTTAGCCATCACAATTAGGGAAGAAAAGGCGATCAAGGGTATCCATATAGGGTCAGAAGAGATCAAACTTTTGCTCTTTGCAGATGATATGATTGTATATCTGGAAAACACCAGGGATTCTATTACAAAACTCTTAGAAGTGATCAAGGAATACGGTAGCGTCTCAAGTTACAAAATCAACATTCATAAATTGGTAGCCTTTATATACACCAACAATAGTCAAGCTGAAAAAACAGTTAAGGACTCTATTCCATTCACAGTAGTGCTAAAGAAGATGAAATATTTTGGAGTTTATCTAACAAAGGATGTGAAAGATCTCTATAAAGAGAACTATGAAACTCTAAGAAAAGAAATAGCTGAAAATGTTAACAAATGGAAAAACATACCATGCTCATGGCTAGGAAGAATCAACATTGTTAAAATGTCCATACTACCCAAAGCAATATACAATTTTAATGCAATCCCTATTAAACCTCCACTGTCATACTTTAAAGATCTTGAAAAAATAATACTTTGTTTTATATGGAATCAGAAAAAACCTCGAATAGCCAAAACATCACTCAGCAATAAAAAAAAGCAGGAGGAATCACGTTACCAGACCTGAGACAGTACTATAAATCGATAGTGATCCAAACAGCATGATACTGGCACAAAAACAGAGAAGTAGATGTCTGGAACAGAATGGATAACCAAGAGATGAATCCAACTACTTACTGTTATTTGATCTTTGACAAGCCAATTAAAAACATTCAGTGGGGAAAAGATTCCCTATTTAACAAATGGTGCTGGGTGAACTGGCTGGCAACCTGTAGAAGACTGAAACTGGGTCACACCTTTCACCATTAACTAAGATAGACTCTCACTGGATTAAAGATTTAAACTTAAGACATGAAACTATAAAAATACTAGAAGAGAGTGCAGGGAAAACCCTTGAAGAAATGGATCTGGGCGAGTATTTTATGAGGAGGACCAACCGGGCAATTGAAGCAACTTCAAAAATACACTACTGGGACCTGATCAAACCAAAAAGCTTCTGCACAGCCAAGAACACAGTAAGTAAAGCAAGCAAACAGCCCTCAGAATGGGAGAAGATATTTGCAGGTTATGGTTCCGACAAAGGTTTAATAACCAGAATCCACAGAGAACTCAAATGTATAAGCAAGAAAAGAACAAGTGATCCCATCGCAGGGTGGGCAAGGGACTTGAGAAGAAACTTCTCTAAAGAAGACAAGTGCATGGCCTACAGACATATGAAAAAAATGCTCATCTTTAATCATCAGAGAAATGTAAATCAAAACTACTATGAGATATCATCTAACTCCAGTAAGATTAGCCCATATCACAAAATCCCAAGACCAGAGATGTTGGCGTGGATGGAGAGAAAAGGGAACACTTCTACACTGCTGGTGGGAATGCAAATTAATACATTCCTTTTGGAAAGATGTTTGGAGAACACTTAGAGATCTAAAAATAGATCTGCCATTCAATCCTATAATTCCTCTACTAGGTATATACCCAGAAGACCAAAAATCACATTATAACAAAGATATTTGTACCAGAATATTTTTTACACCCCAATTCATAATTGCTAAGTCATGGAAAAAGCCCACGTGCCCACTGATCCACGAATGGATTAATAAATTGTGGTATATGTGCACCATGGAATATTATGTAGCCTTAAAGAAAGATGGAGACTTTACCTCTTTCATGTTTACATGGATGGAGCTGGAACATATTCTTCTTAGTAAAGTATCTCAGGAATGGAAGAAAAAGTATCCAATGTACTCAGCCCTACTATGAAACTGATTTATGGCTTTCACATGAAAGCTATAACCCAGTTATAACCTAAGAATAGAGGGAAAGGAGAGAGGGAGGGAAGGGAGAGGGGAGGATGGGCGGAGGGAGGGTGATTGGTGGGATTACACCTGCGATGCATCTTACAAGGATACATGTAAAACTTAGTAAATGTAGAATATAAACGTCTTAACACAATAACTAAGAAAATGCCAGGAAGGCTATGTTAACCAGTGTGATGAAAATGTGTCAAATGGTCTATAAAACCAGTGTATGGTGCCCCATGATCGCATTAATGTACACAGCTATGATTTAATAATTAAAAAAAAAAGAAAAAGAAAAACAATTTAATGCATTAAGTCCCTTTTAAAGCTTTTATATCTAAACATCTAAGAGAAATTTCTACATGATTGTCCTGCTAGGTCCTTAAAAATAACATTTTATTAATGAGATCATAAATTCATTCTGAAGATGCTAATGTAGAGTTATAGGAAATGCTTGGGAATCCCATCCACAGGTTTAGGCAAGTTACTTAACCTCCCTGAGCTTTAGATGCACCTTTATAAAATAACAATGGTAAAAATTGCATCTTTCCTTGGGTGTTTTTGATGATTAAATAAAAATATATAAGAAAAATGGTTAGAACAGGACTAAATAGGCCATATATATCAGCTGTTATTATTTATGTTCTCACAGCTTTGGGTGCATTCTCTAACATAAAACTCGGACATACTTGTTTCTTTTCAGTTATGCATTCCCCTATAAATGATGGGTTGTATATGAACAAACATCACTTCTGTCTTGCTTCATTAAACACTTTGTTCTAGGGGCTAAGCACAGTACATAGTATACACTAAAGAAATACTTGTGGAGATAATATTGTTCTTTAGACAAAACCCTTTAGAAAAGTGGTTCTCAACCTTCCTAATGCTGTGACCCTTTAATACAGTTCCTCATGTTGTGGTGACCCCCCCAACCATAAAATTATTTTCATTGCTACTTCATAACTGTAATTTTTGCTACTGTTCTGAATCGTAATATAAATATCTGATATTAGGTGACCCCTGTGAAAGGGTCTTTTGACCCCCAAAGGGGTCACGACCCACAGGTTAAGAACCATTGCTTTAGAATATCTTTCACATTTTTCACAGGCTAAACCACACAGTTTACAACTGCAACAACCTCCATTCCTTTCTCTCAATTATTACACATGTTCAAATGCTTTTTAGATTTTGACTGAACTGTGCTACTGAAGTACAATAGCTTCTAACTCATAAAATAGAACAGACTGGGTGATTAATTCTAGTATTTTCTCACATATTCAGCAATCTACATTACTGCTAAAGAAAGCTCTAAAAAGCACAGATCTCTCTCCTTTCCTAGTTTAAGAATTTCCAATGATTCCCCATTACCATGGGCAATTGAAACTGCATGATAAAAATGTTTTTGTTTTTTTTTTATTATTTCTTTTCTTTTTTTTTTTTTTTTTTATTGTTGGGGATTCATTGAGGGTACAATAAGCCAGTTACACTGATTGCAATTGTTAGGTAAAGTCCCTCTTGCAATCATGTCTTGCCCCCATGTTTCAGCCATGTTTAAAATTAAAGAATTTTAATTCTCAGAGTTCATGAGAAACCTTGAAAGAACCATTATGATTGGTCTTAGTATTTTGAACAACTTAAGTATTGTTCAAAGCCTTAGTCTTTTCAGCAAATATAAGAAAAGGTTAGAAAAATGTACATTTCAGAGAACACAGAAGTTTTAAAAAATAAAAAAAAAATCCCAATGGTATAATAAACAAAGAACACTAGCTAGATGCCAAGGAATATACTTAAAATGTGTACAGAGTTTAAATCTGTCCAAACGCTCCTTATCATAATTAACTACTGATTCTCTCTTTAATGTTTACTGAAAAAGAGGCAGAAATATCTCCAATATGGTGATTTGCTAAAATTATATGTGCAATTATGCATTGCTCAGTAGAGAGTACATTGTGATAAATGCAATAGTAGGTACTTTTGTCTTGTGAACATCACAGAGTGTGCTTATTCAAACCTAGCTAGTATGGCTTACTATACATCTAGGCCATAAGGCATATCCTTTTGCTTCTAGGCTATAAACAGCACATGGCTGTACTGAACATGGTAGCCAACTGTAACACAATGGTAAGTACTTATATACCCAAACATAAAAAAAGGTATAGTAAAAACTTACATAAAATATAAAAAATGATATATCTATATAGAACGCTTAACATGCATGGAGCATGTAGGCCTGGAAGTTGCCGTGGGTGAATCAGTGAATGAGAGATCAGTGGACATGAAGACCTAAGACATTATAAACACTATACCTTTCAGCTACAATACATTTTTAGAAATATTTTTATTTCATCAGCAATAAATTAACCTTAGCTGACTGTGACTTTTTCATTTTCTAAACTGTAATTTTTTTAACGTTTTGACTCTTTTAGCTTAAATAATAGCTTAAAACACCAAGACATTGTAAGAAATTTTCTTTCTTTACAGCCTCATTCTATACATTTTTTTCTATTTTTAAAACATTCTATTCGTTTTTGACTTTGTTGTTGTTGTTGTTGACAACTAAGCTACAAACACAGGCCTCAGCCTACACAAGGTCTGGATCATCCACTTCTAAATCTTGTCTCCCTAGAACATCTGCAGGGGCGATAACACACATGGAGCCATCATACCTTATGATAACGATGCCTTCTTCTGGAAAACCTTCTGAAGACCTGCCTGGGTATGTTAATCTTACCTTATAAAGGTGGAAGGAACACATATTACAATAATAAAAAGCTTAGCATAGTAAATACATAGAATAGTAACACAGTCACTATCATTATCAAGCCTTTTGTACTGGACATAATGGTATATGGTATACTGACAATGCACAGGTTCCTTTATACCAGCATCACCACCAACACATGAGTAATGCATTTCCATGCAACTTATAGCAACATCACTAGGTGATAGGAATTTTTCAGCTCCTTCGTAATCTTACGGGACCACCATTTCAGATGAGGTCCCGTCTTTGACCAAAATGTCATTACATGGTGAGTAACTGTGTAGCCAGGTGTTCCTTGTTTTATGGTGTCTTACTCTACCGCACTTCACCAACTGCATGTTTAACAAGTTGAAGGGGAGTTTTGATAGAGGGAGGGTAAACGGGGGGACCACACCTATGGAGCATATTACAGGGATACAAGTCAAATCTGTCAAGTGTAGAACATAAATATCTTAACACAATTAGCAAGTAAATGAGGCGAAAGCTATGTTGATTGGTTTGATGCAACCACGTCAGATTATACAAAAAAGAAAAAAATCAACACATTGTACACATTCATTGCATGAATACATATGCATAAATGTATTCATGATCTATGTGTATATGATTTAATAAAAAAATTATTGGTAAAAAATAAACAATAAATTAACAAGTTGAAGGTTTGTGTCAACCGTGCACTATGCAAGTCTATCCGTGCCAATTTTCCAACAGCAAGTACTTATTTTGTGTCTCTTTTGTCACATTTTGGCAATTCTCATAATATTTCAAACATTTTCATTATTATTACATCTGTTATGATGATCTCTAATCAGTGATCCTTGGTGTTACCAAGGTAACTCTTTGGGAGCACCATTCACCATGTCCATGTAAGACAGTGAACTGTTAGACAAATATGATGTATTCTGACCTCTCCACCTGCCAGCTGTTCCAACATAGCTCTCCCTCTTCCCTGGGCCTCTCTAGTTCCTGGCACAAAACAACATTCAAATTAGGTCAGTTAATAACTCTACAATGGCCTTTAAGTATTCAAGTGAAAGCAAGTCTCTCTCTTTAAATCAGAAGTTGTAAATAATTACATTTAGTGAACAAGGCATGTCAAAATTGACTTACTCACCCCCACAGGGAGGCAGTAATGTATTCATGAAGAATCTGCCCCCATGGCCCAAACACTTCCCAGCATGTCCCATCCCCAGCACTGGTTATCAAATTTTAACATGAGGCTTAAAGGGGACAAACATTCATAGCTAGAGTAAACCCCAAACCACAACTTTGGGGAGGGGGTGGAAAAAAAATAAGGCTGTTTTGCTTTCTTATCATTCATGGGTTCCCTGAAGTAGCACTTTTAATTTCCTTCAAGAATTCTTTCTTTGCATTTGCAACTTGGCTCACTGGTACAAGAGGCCTAGCTTTTATTTGCTTTTTAGTCTAGTTAATGGTGTGTCAATTTTTGTTTTTCTTTTCAAAAAGTTAATTTTTTATTTTCTTCCTATCTTCTATATTGTTCGTGGTTCACTGATTTTTTTTACAAGCAGGGAAATTTTGTATAACTTAAAAAAAATACCTGATAGACTTAGAATCAAAACACCCAAGTCCCAATCCCAGCTATGCCACTTATAAGTAGGGATTTGGATGAAGTCATGAACATCTCGCCCTAGACTCTTCAACTGTGAAATGGGAAGTAGGATTCTTTCACCTATTTGCCTCCCAGTTCTTCTCCGAGGAACACAGAGACTGACAAACAGGACAGTGCTGTGGACAGGCCCCTCCTAAGAGTAATTATAACACCTGCACACATCTCTACGCTGATATACACAGGAGGTTAATTCATCTTTATGTTGGGGAGAGATTTAGGTGATTCCACCAACCTCCCCCTCACTGAGGAAGATATAAAATTCCACCTCAGGTCAAAAACTTCCTCACACTGAGGGATATTTTAACATTTAACGGTACATATTTCTATTACATGGACCCTGAATATAAATGACTTCATCTGATGTTCAGATAAACTAGCAAAAAAATGTCCCAATGGTAGAGAGAAACAAACTGTACCAGACTTATGGAAAATATCTTTTCATTGCCAACATGGATATGATGCTAATAAATCAATTTACAGAGTAGTTTTAATTATTTAAGATCATTTTAGGAACTAGCTTCATGTAGAATGTTACTATATTGTATTATGAACATCTACATTTATCTTTTCCTTTTTGCCATGCTTTCTATAAGCTGGTGACATGTCGTATGTTGTAACAAGTTGCTAGGCACTTAGCAATACAAAACACTTGGGAGGGGTGTGTGTGTGTGTGTAGAGTAGGAGGTCAGTTTTAAAAAGAATGCAAATTGGGCTGCAATCAATACTGGAATTTGAGGGAATAAAAAGATGCAGAATTCACACCCCATTTCCTTGTGGTTTTCATCAGCCTTTAACCAGAGTGCTCCCTGATCATCATACTCATTCCAAACCCAATCCTGAGCTAGCTTAGAGAAAGTTCACATTAAACCAATTCAGCGTGTCATCAGCAAACTTTCTTTCTGGCCTGTGACTATGAGAGCCATTGTCGGTTACCACACAGAAATTTCAAGAATTCTTGCTGACTTAGAAACATCTTCTTCCTAGAATGTTAGCACAAGAAAATTCCATGGCTTGGCTGTTTAATTCTCACACTGTGACAACCTGAATAGAATTATACTTTCTCCCGTAACTTCTTCATGTTTTTCACATTTTAGAAATACTACAAAAGATAACTCATTGAGATATATAATGTGCATATGTGTATATTAATAATGACACTCAGTATATACTGGTAACCAAAGATGAATTGAATACGAGTCACATTTGAGCACTCTTGTAATTGCAAAAGTAAAACATGAATTAAGTATTACAATTTTTAAAAAGTTCTTTCATTTCTTAAAATGTGTGTGCATTTTTTGGCACCCTTTATATGTAGGGGTGTGTATGTGTGATAGCTCTGCCTTTAAAAGAAAACAAAGTAAAAGCATAATGCTGAAAGTCACAAACTCAAAGTCATCAGCTAAGTTACATCCCCCAAATTTTCCACTCTTAACTTCCACAATATGTCTTTATATCATTTAAAATTATTTTTACCCAATATAATTTTAAAGAATAAAATCTAATTTAAAGAAAGAGTTCCTTTTCTGAAATTGAAGTAGATTTTATTTGTATTTTGGGGCTTGTCAAATGATGGATGAGTGATTTGGTTTAGTCTGCACTTTGAGCCACCTCAAATAGTGACAAAAACACAACCAAGTGAATGTGCCTGTACATTGTCCACAAAATATTTCAAATAGCAGAAATATTATTTGTCTATTAGAAATACTTTTTGTTCAATAATAAACAATTCTATCAAAAGGTAAAAGAAAATTCAAAAGAAAACTTCAATGAAGATCAACTATTTCATAATAATAGAATTTTTTTAGTGAAAACCAGGCAACTTGATATTGAGGTTGGTAGTTGGGATATCAGTGGTCATTTCAAACCATAGCTCAAAGATTTTGGAAAGCCAAATATCTAAAAACAAACAAAGAAATAAACCATTTATGCTAAATTTCACAGCTTCTAAATATTGGAGATTAGAAATATGGTAAAATAGCGAATATTATTAGTTACCTTAGAAAATGTTTAAATTGTTAACTTGACCAAGGATTAAGAATTTTAACATCCATCATCTTTTTTACTGTTTTCTCAAAGGGAAAATAATACAATATCCTGTTCTAGAAAAGAAATTGTTATGATTTACTTTATTTACCAAACGTTTCTTTCAAATTATCATTTATCTCTCAAATGCAATGTGAGATGTTAGAACCTTAAAGTCCATATGAAAATATCAAATGAAAACCGATAAAAACAATGGTGATTTAGTTCTTTCCAGGTCCTCCAGCCCTCTGAGTTTACCCTTTCTTTAATATCAAAAGTCTTAAGTCTTCATCCTACTCAGGAAAACCTGCGATCCCTGTACTGGTAGAGCCTTCCACCGTGGAGAAGAGTGCCCTAGGCAGGACCTGTAATGTTCCATCTTTCTGCTTTCTAAATTCATCCTTAAATATTTTCAGTTACCACTCACCCTGTTTCCTGCTAAAGATGCTCTCCTGCTTCTCCACAAATGGAACCATGGGTTTTTCATATTAACTTCATAAATAGTTGTAAGGTGTGGCCATAATGTACTACAAGTTTTATAAAATTTTGATGACAGTGAAGGATAATTACCGTACTCAACAGAACAGATACAAATTCAAATTGAAATGCCATTTCTGGGTGGCTCCTGTGTCTCAAAGGAGTAGAGTGCCGGCCCCATATACTGGAGGTGGTGGGTTCAAACCCAGCCCTGGCCAAAAAAAGAAAAGAAAAGAAATGCCATTTCTAAATCCTCACTGGCCGTCCCTTACAGAGGCACCTCTGATGTACTGGCTATGTGTCTGTTTAGGTCGTGGCCTAATGACACGTTGCTGGCCTCCTTTCTCTCCCATGCCCTGTTTTGTGACTTACAAGTACCTGAAAACATTTTCTCTTTTTTTTTTCAGTTTTGTAAAAGTGTGAGCTCCCTACCTGAGCCAATTATCATCCATCTATTCTAGCTTAACAGACCTCTTCTTTCACAATGAAAATAGTGATCAAACTACTACCAAGAACAAAAAATAAATGCCAACATACAGCCTGAGAGAAGTTTATATGTAATCTAAAAACAAAGCATACTCAGTTTCCCAAAAGTAATGTTTGCTCATGGAATATGTCATGCTTAGTGAAGAAAAATAATGAAATGAAGTAAAAAGGAAGTATACCAGAAGGAAAGGTAGACTTAAAATCAGAGGGCTATTAGTGTGTTACAGGCTTTTTTGTAAAGAAACTATGTGACTTCATGCACTAAATGTATTTTGATGGTCTACCATGAGTTTTTTTTTTTTTTTTTTTTGATTGTTGGGGATTCATTGAGGGTACAATAAGCCAGGTTACACTGATTGCAATTGTTAGGTAAAGTCCCTCTTGCAATCATGTCTTGCCCCCATAAAGTGTGACACACACCAAGGCCCCACTCCTCTCCCTCCGTCCCTCTTTCTGCTCCCCCCCCATAACCTTAATTGTCATTAATTGTCCTCATATCAAAATTGAGTACATAGGATTCATGCTTCTCCATGAGTTATTTTTAATGCACAAAAGTAAATGTGAAATTTATTCCAAAAGAAGCTTAATGCATTGTATTTACAAGGACAAAGTAGATTTATAGGGTAGGCCTTGAGGAACTTTGTATTTCTGTGAAACATTGGCATTCAAAGGAGACAAAATGGTGCCCAGTGGAGGATGAAAAATTAAGATTAAAAAAGGTTGTAGGATGCATGTGTAATGGCATATTGCAAGTTAAAGAAAAGAACCACATGGTCACCAATAACACATTGTCATCCTGGTTTTACTTTACTAAATCATTTGAAAAAGGATTCATCTTTTCCAGAGCTAAAAAAAGAAAGTCCATAATGACAATGGAAAAACTTTAAAAATTCCTTAACTTCATTATAAACAGGGGAAAAATGATGAAACAGGGGAGAATGTGCAAATAATGGGGAAAAAAGAAAACCTATATTTAAAAATAGTTGAAACATAACTCTACTAACCATTATCAGGATAAGACTCAAAAGGAAAAACTATTACATGATAAACTATTGTAATAAAATATAGAGGCTCCCTGCCCTGTAATAGCATGCACCAAGAACCCCTGTTTCTAATTAAAACTTTCTCCTACTCAGAGTTTTTCTCAGGGCAAATTTAACATCTTTGTTCCTCAAGCTGTAGATTAAGGGGTTCATCATGGGAACCACATTGGTATAAAAGAGAGAAGAGATTTTTCCCTCCTCCATAGCCCCAGCAGAAGAGGGATTGAGATACATAAATGCACCTGATCCAAAGAATAGAGAAACAGCAATTATGTGAGAACTGCAAGTGCTGAAGCCTTTGGACCTGCCTTCCTTGGAGCTCATTCGAAGGATGTTGGAAAGGATGAAGCCATAAGAAATAAAGATTGTGAGGCTAGGCATGATGACATTGATGCCTCCCACAATGAAAACCACCAACTCGTTGACATAGGTGCTGGTGCAGGAGAGCTGGAGCACAGGGAGGATGTCACACAAATAATGGTTGATGGAGTTTGCATCACAGAAGGTCAGTCTCAGCATGCATCCAGTGTGGGCCATGGCTCCAGAGAAGCCCATCAAGTATGATCCAAGCATAAGGCTGCAACACACTCTTGGGGACATGGCAATATTATACAGAAGTGGGTTACAGATGGCCACATAGCGATCGTAGGCCATTGACATCAGCACATAGCATTCAGAAATACCCAAAAAACAAAAAAAGAAAAGCTGTGTCATGCACTCCCTGTAGGAGATGAAGTTCTTCTCTGATAGGAAGTTCATCAGCATTTTAGGTATAAACACAGAAGAGTAGCAGAGGTCTATGAAGGACAAGTTAAAGAGGAAAAAGTACATGGGTGAGTGCAGGTGTGAATTCAGCCCAATTAGAGCAACCAAACCCAAATTTCCCAGCACGGTGACCACGTACATGACTAGAAACAGGAAGAACAGGGGCAGTTGGAGATCTGGCTGGTCTGTTAACCCCACCAGAATGAATTTAGTCACAAAAGAGCCATTTCCAGGAGCCATTATTCTTTAAGGGGACCTGTGGGCACAGGAAGAAAAGGGTCCATTAGAGGGCAACCCGGCTCTTACCACAAAGCTGCTCCCCTAAAAGTTGGGTATATGCTGGGGTTAGTCCATGGTACTGACCACAACTGCCTCTTATGTGAGTCTTACTAACTTAATACAACAAACAGCAGCATCAACTGAGCCTACAGTAAGAAGGCTGGGGCTGCCAGAAGCAAATATGACTGCTGGAAATAAAAGAGGGTAAGAGGGAAGAAGGGTGGACCAAGACATAATTGTCCTCCTGTCATCATTTCTTCATTCACTTGAGCCCTCCTCTCAACAGTAAAAATTGGAGACAGAGAGCCACCTTAGCAACCTTGCCCTGGACTCCGATGCGGATTAAACTTTGGTGGGTGGGAGCCAAACATTGCTTCTAATGCACACGAATGGGACCAGATTCCAGGATAGGTCAAATTACTGACCCTGTGATAAGATAAAAGCCCCACATCTAGAACAGAGAGAGTTCTGTCTGTGGAGAGGGTACTCTCTCATCAGATATTGCAACCACTAGGCCCACTAACGTCTGAATGTTCTCTGCTCAGATTGAACAGATTCTTCAGGCAGTTTCATTTGAGTCTGACAGCCTCATAATATGGAAGAGAATGAGGCCTATCTTAGATCCCTGAGCTGCTATCTCAAAGGAAGGAGGACATTAATGAGCATGAACTTCAGAAACTCACCCTCGTTTGGATAGAAATCCTTGGTGTTTCCTTATTCTTGTTATTTACCACCCTGGTCCTGGAAGGGAAATTTCAGGTTCTGAGGTTTTGGTTGCTTTGATACTAAGAAGGTGCAGTCCACCTTCAAATTCCAGTATGCCCTGGAAATCTATCTGAACTACAGATCATAATTTCCGGGTATGACTTTTGAGTCCTCTCACACAGCACAGAAAAACAAAGGCTTTATTATTAACACATTTGGCAATAGATAAGACACAGATAATTTAATGTGAGTTACTAATATAATGCACTTGGTTATAAACAGCATGGAAGCTTTCCCCAGAGAATAAATGCTAGGTACGAAAGGGAAATAGAGGATAGTATTTATACCCTGAACCATGATATGCAGTTCCTCAGGGAATCAGGGTTTTACTCAAGTTTTCTCTCCACCCTTGGCTTGTACAATCCCCAAGGCAGAGCCAAAAATAAACTCCCATCTCCCCATCATCTTTATATCTGATGGGAAATATTTCTCTCTGTCTTTCTACTTCCTAAATGGAAATTTTCCATATGTTCTACCTCCAGGCTTTATACATTTCGTTTTTTATCTTAACTTTTGCAAGAATTACAGTTGCTGTTTCTCGAGATACCTCAGTTTTCTTTTCAATTCCTCTCTTCCTTCTAACGTTTTTACTTCTAAACACCTACTGGAAATTTCTACCTGGGGATCCTGCTGAGAGTTGAAATGTAACAACTAACTTAAATGTTACTTAAATTTTCTGTGCTTCAGGTTCAAAATTGCTAAAATAGGGATGGTAATCACAGCACCTCTTTCCTTTGGTTGTTGTGAAAATTAAATAAAATACTGTAAGTCAAATGGTTAGAACACCACATGGCACATGGTAAATAGTATATATCAGCTCTTGTTATATTCCCATAACCTTGGTAGATAATCCATCATTGCACTCATAAGACACTATTTTCTTTTTATTCCCTTCTTCCCCTACAAAGTATAAGTTCTGAGAGTACAAAGGTGCTTTTGCCTTGCTTACTGTTTTGCTTCTAATGCTAAGTATGGAGCAGAGCACATAATAGGAACTCCTTAAATGTTTATGGAAATTGCATTCTCTGGCTGAAAACCTTCAGAAGCTTTTCCATATTTCTCACATGCTAAGAATAGAGTCTACATACACAATGACCTTCATCTCTCTCCCTGGGCTACCCCACAAGTTCAGGCATTCTTTAAGTTTTAACTGACTGAACAACTGAAGTGTAGGAGCTTGCTCTCATCCTAACATTTTCCCACAGGCTCCCTCTTATTTAACCCAACGCACTGCTCCCAGATAAGCTCTGAAAGGGCATCACTGTCTCTCCCTAGTTTTAGAACTTCCAATGGTTCGCCATTACCCACTCACATTACACATATTCTGGAAATCCTGGTAATAATGCACATGGGAATAATGAACAACTGAGGCTACATAATAAATGCATGAGCCTCAAAACTATGGTTAGCCAGGTTTAAAACTAAAAAGGAAATTGAGTCTTCTTAAGCAGTGTAGTCGATGAGAAGCTATGAAAAAACCATTCTGATCATTCACATATTTTGAGCTTATGCTCATTTAAAAATCTATTTAAATTAGAAGAATGTAACAATGAATCTAGAGATAGAGAGCTCTAGAGTAGCTTCAGCAAACTAAAAATTCTGATCAAGAACAAAGCCTTTCCATTAACCAGCCCTCAATCAGTTGGCCTTATTCCATAGGTTTATCAAATCATGCTCACAAAATAGCTGCTGTACATCTAAAAACTGTACTGAAACGCAACTACATTCAAAGAAGAAAGCCAGACAAAAAGGCAAGAGAACATTCCTCATATATCTACCTATATATTATGAAGAAAATCTTCTCCTGAGACCAGTAGATGACTCCCCTTGCTTTCTCTTCATTTATGACCATGTAATGTGGCAAACCCAACTGCAAGGGAGCTAGCCAAATGAATCTCTCCCATTTTCAGTCTTTTTCATGAAAGGAAGTTTCTGGCATTAAGAAAAAGGAAGAAGGAGTACACACTGTGTAGGGCACCAAAGTACTCCTGAAATTGTTCAAAATAAAATTGAAGACCAAGGAATTCTCCCTAATTGATTATATGTGGCTAATATCACCCTGATAGCAAAACAAGGACACAATGAAGAAAGCTATAGACCAATATACCAGATAAACAGACACAAATGTTCTCAACAAAACACTAGCAAACCAAATCCAACAGCACATTAGAAATATAACACACTATGATAACGTAAGTTTTACACCAGGGATGCAAGGATGGTTCAACACACACAGGCAATAAATGTGATATATCACATAAACAGAATTAAGCACAAATGCCATATGATTGTCTTAATAATTGCAGAAAAAGCATTTGATAAAATTCAGCATCCGTTCATTCATAATAAATAGCCTCACAAACTAGGCATAAAAATCATATGCAGCACAGTCAAACCAACACCACACTGAATGGGGAAAAGTGGAAAGAACTGAAACAAGATAAGGATGCCTAGTTCCACCACTCCTATTCACCAGAGTACACATGAATGAGGAGTATTGAATAGTGGACAATGGAGAATCAGATGTGGGGGGTATGAAGAGGTGGATGATGGGAATTTCTTAATGGTGCATTACATGTTATTCACATGATGGATATGCTAAAAATCTTGACTTCACAACCACAATAATATATTCATGTAACAAAATTACAAATAAAAATTTAAAAAAATTATTAGATACATTTTTCTTTCTTTTATTTTTTTTCTTTATGATCACATTGGAAGTGTTATGGAAGTGTTCTAGGAAAAATAAAATACATTTAGCTAAAAGAGTTGTTAGTTATCTACAAATTAACTCATTTCAGGAGTGGAAGAATCCTTGGGTCATGTCTTAATATCAAAATGTATGCAGGTTTCTCTTTTGAATGTCTTGCACATTTAAAGAGACAATTGGAGAAAGTCTCCTTTGGGATAAATTTTTTGTTTCAGCCAACTCTCAGTGGAAGGGTAAATGGGACACCATCATGTTTCCTTGGACAAAGGGATTGGAATATTCAGTTTCATTGATTTATGTATCTCTTCATTTGTTTCACCAATTTTTATAGTAGTCACAATTTCTTTCTCATCTCCCAATGTCATATTTAAATGTGAAGTATAAGCATGTAATCTTCTCAAAGCTCTTGGACGTTTCTCATTTTCACATAAAGTCACTCATTGAGGCTGAGCCTAATAAGATTAAGGGGCTCCTTTATGGTCTTGGTAGTTTGTTGCTGGTTTACATCATCCACAATATTTCTTTCTTTTAAAAAACAACAACAAACCAAAAACTATTTCAACAAATATCAACTGTTTTATATAAATTGTAAAGTAAAAATAAAATATGTTGACATTAGAGTCAGGGGATAAGGAATAAGTGGTCACTTAAAGCTGTAAACCAAGACTTTAATAATACCAAACATCTGAAAAAGATACAAGTCAGAAAAATAGCTACGCTAAATTTCAAAATACCTAAATATTGATTACAGTTTATAAAAATTATAAATTAATATACATGTATACAGCATTATCTTAGAAAATGTTTCATGTATACAGCACTATCTTAGAAAATGTTTAAATTGTCACTCGATACAGCTGATTGAAGATTTTTATAGTAGTCAATTTTTTACCTCTTTCTCAAGAGAATAATGATGTAACATCCTATTCCAGAAAAGACATTGTCGTAGTTTGATTTATTGAACAAATGTTTTTTTCAAATATTTAAATTTCTATTTGAGACAATCATGCCTCAAATGTACTGGCCCCAAATTCCTTCTGTTTCCTAATGAAATGAATCTTCCAGTTGTTTTCCCAACCACACAACCAATAACAAGAAAAGACAACCATACTAAGAGAAATTTATGCACCATCCTGGAACAAAGTAGAGTGAACCTGTGAAATAGAAATGTGTTCTCATATTCTATATATACTGAAACAAACAAAGAAAAAATAGGAGAAAATATACTTACAGAGGGATAGACTTGAAATCAAAAGGCAGTGTTTAGTTTGGATTTTTTCTTTAAGAAGTACTGTAACTTTACATTGCTAACCACTCTGAGCTTTCCTTTTCCATGTATAATATATCTCTATGTCATCTATCCTATTGTGTGCTGGCTTGAATTTACAAATTAAATAAGAAAACTTAATGTCAAAAGAGGATTAATTGGGTGGCACTGTGGCTCAAGGAGTAGGGTGCTGGCCCCATATACCGGAGGTGGCAGGTTCAAACCTGGCCCTAGCCAAAAACTGGAAAAAAACATAAAAATAAAAAACATGGTTACAAGAAACTTTAAAAAAAAAAAGAAAGAGGATTAATTCATAGTGTTTACAAATGCAAATTAGTTAGTATTGTTTGTATAGAATCTTCTTTCTCTAGTATTTAAAGAAAACATATTCTTACCCAGTGCAGGAAGGAACTATGGTATAGAAACACATTGTCTTATAAATGCTTCAATGGCAAGTGGCAGATAAGATTCACTTGGAATATAACTCTAGTGATACTTGGTTCAATCTATTCATTTTATTTGCCCAGGAAAAAAATAAAATTAAGAAAGACAATTCAAAAATAACCAAAGATATAAATATCTTCCCTAATCGTATTACCATACAGGAGGGAAAAAAAAAGGTGAGAAGTGAATTATGCATATAGTGAGGGGAAAAAAAGAAGACATATTCTAAAAATGTGGAAATAAATTGAGAGAAGGCGCAAATTTTCTTCACCATAGTAAGAAAAAGTAAAATTAGAAGATTGCTACTAAAAATGTTTTAATTAAAGACACAGAATCTCCCTGCAACTCCATGTACAGAAAAATAACATTTCTGATCAGAACTTTCTCTTACTAAGGATTTTTCTCAGGTCAATTTGAACATTTTTTTCCACCAGGTATAGATGAAGGAGTTCATCAAAGGAACTATAATGGTGTAAAAGACAGATTTTTTTCCCCCTAATCTATTGATATAATACATATAGAAGATGGTTGGAAATACATGAATGCACTTGATTCAAAGAACAGAGAAACAGCAATTAAGTGGAAACTGCAGGGGGTCAAAGCATAGACCCACCTGCTGTGGAAATGATTTGAAGGATGATGGGAAAGATGCAGCCATAAGAAATAAAGATAGTGAGGCTAAGTGCCGAAAGATTAATACGATGGACACTGGCAGGAATGACCTGGGTCCCCAAGACTGGAGGCTGGGTCAATCACAATAGTCAATGAATGGTTTAGAAAAGCTATGAATTACCAGTGCTACTGTGGATATTTCCAAGCAAAAGCAATAGCAAGAGAGTTTTCAAAGGAAGATTTATCAGACTCTCTCACAGAGTGGAGATATAGACAAAAATTTCCCAAAGATGCTAATCTTGGCTTTTGCATAAATGATGTGTTACCATAAACAGAGAGAACTCAACAGGAATGGAAATATTGGTAAAAATTATGCATTCAGTTCTGAACATGGTGCACTTTAGTTGCCAATTGGACATCCAAATACAAGTACATAGTAGGAAAATGCCAAAATAAAGCTAAATAAATCTCAGCAGAAAGGTCAGAGCATGAGAAAAAGATAGGAGATCATTTCCATAGGTATTAAAACCACGGGATCCCATGAACTCAGTGACAGTGGGTAAAGACAAAAACAGCAAAAGGCAAGAAAAAATTTTGTGAAATCCCTCAATTACGACCTTGATACTTAGAATAATTTTAAGCCTAAACATTACAAAAATAAGTTCCAATTATTATTCTCTAGATTCCAAAATTACTAAGAAACCAGAAATTCCTCAGAGAATACTCAAATTTGTCCCACAAGACAGACATTCCTTGGGCTGCAGCCGTGATGAGGACATGGTAATTCATTAAAATGCGTGTTTTCCATGGAAATGTTGGGAACTCTTATTTCAATGAGAAAAGAACCAGAGTCTTCTCGATGTATATCAAATCCCATTCCAAACAGAATGTTATGTAAGGATTCTAAGCTAGAGCGAAGGTCACTTTTATCTTAAATAAAACCAATGTAAATAAGGGCAAACATGAGCTGAATGTACATGGATTCCAAGCTTGTCCGTACATTGAAAAATTATCCCATTCTCTTCCCTTCCATCTGCACAATGGTCATGTTGGCCTAATTCAGTTGTAACAAAGTACGTCAAATGCTCATCCTTTTCACTGATATATACTACAGCATCTTTTTTATTCCTATTTTCAGAGTCTAATATGTTCTAATTTGTTAAAGGCAGTGGTATTAACTTTATATTATACAATATTAACATAAAGACACAAGTTACAGAAAAAACAACTCAAAACTAGCTTAAAACCAGTCATTAAAGATAGGAAAATTAGATCCATAATAAGGAAAGATATCAACCCGCAGAAACATATGCAGAAATAACACATATTTTTAAATTAGTAGATAATTTCCAGACCTGGGGAAGAGTTACAGAAACATAGTAGACAGAGTATGAAAAAGAGCTATTATTCATAGATTATACATGTATTATATTACAATACATTGTATATAATATATATTATACATATATACATACATTATTCATATATTATACATGTATTATTATATTACAATATATCATATATTATATATTATACATGTATACATACATCATTCATATATTATACATGTATTATTGTTATAATATATAATATATTATATATATTATACATGTATACATACGTTATTCTAATATTATATATGTTTAAGAAGATAGATGGAAAAAATCAGATGTTAAGACATAAAGATATGAAAAGATCCAAATTGACCTAGATGTGAAAAACATAATGTCTGAAATAAAAAATACACTAAAATTATAAAATATATCACCCCAGGCTACTTATGATAAAAATGTAAGAAATCCCAATTGCATAACATTCACAAAATACACAACTAGTAGTACTACCAAAATTTATCAAGGTTGCCCCAATGATAGAAAGTCTGACAAATGGTGACAGCCAAGGAGGATCTAATAAGATATCATCGATAAATGTAACATCGTACCCTAGAAGGGACCCCGGGAATAGAAAACACTCACCTACTACAAACAACTAAGAATATTGAATAAAATATTCTCCAATAGTCTGTTCTATGGCCTGGTTTGTGGTCACATACATTTTGACATTATATATTAAACTGCTAATGAATGCTTTATGAACTTCTCAGAATTAGATTATACGTGATAAAAATAAGAAAAATTGGTATCTTAATCACATACTAAAGTTACATAAATTATCAAAAGTCAAAAGTTGGCCCTCAGAAGAAATATATAATTTTTTAAATTTTATGTAACTTTTAATTGATAAACAATAATTGTATATATTTATGGGATGCAATGTGATGATCTGATACATTTACACATATGGAATAATGAAATCAAGCTAACATGTCCATCACCTCACATACTTTTACTTTTTGTTGTGCTATTCTCTTAGCAATTTTGAAATATGCAATATATTATCTACAGTCTTCTATGCAGATCTCAAAAATTTGTATGTTTTGTTGAACTAAAACTTTGTACCTTGGACCAACATCTCACTCTCCACCCCCATTCCTTATCTCTGGTAATTACCATTCTATTCTTTTTATTAAATTTATCCTTAAACATTTTACAAACTTTTGAGATAATATTCCTAAACAGAATATATTTATAATTATTAATGAAAATGTGTACTTGCTTGTAGAATACAATTTATTCATATCAAGCTTCCCACCAGAGGCAGCCATTTGCAATTCTTGATCAAGAATTTTTAATGTTATTTTTAAAAAAAGAATTTTTAATGTTATAGCTCTAATTTCTTTTATAGTCACCGTTTTAGATCATCTTGTGCTGCTATACCAGAATATGTAAGACCAGATAATTTCTAATGAACAGAAATTGCTTGCTGGCGGCGCCTGTGGCTCAGTCGGTAGGGCGCCGGCCCCATATACCGAAAGTGACGGGTTCAAACCCGGCCCCGGCTGAACTGCAACCAAAAAATAGCCGGGCATTGTGGTGGGCGCCTGTAGTCCCAGCTACTTGGGAGGCTGAGGCAAGAGAATCACTTAAGCTCAGGAGTTGGAGGTTGCTGTGAGCTGTGTGAGGCCACGGCACTCTACCGAGGGCCATAAAGTGAGACTCTGTCTCTACAAAAAAAAAAAAAGAAAAAGAAATTGCTTGCTGCATGATTCTGGAGCCTGGGAAGTCTAAGGCTCAGGGGCTGGCATCTTGCAAGAGCCTTTTTGCTGCATCATTCCAAGGTAGAAGGACAGAGTGAAAGTGAGAGAGACAGAGAGAGACAAAAGGGGCTGGTCTTGTCCTTTTATCAGGAAACCTTTCCTGCAATAAAGGGATTATTCCATTCATGAAGGCAGAGTCCTCCTAGCTTAACCACCTCTTAAAGATCCAATTTCTTAATACAGTTATGAGGGCAATTAAATTTCAACATGCGTTTGAGAGATGCATTCAAACCAAACATTCAAACCAATGAGAAATTGTACAAGCAAAAATAATAACTTCTGAAATAATTATCACCACCACTTCAAATTTTGTGATTGAAAGTATACGTAAGTAATGTAGGAGCTCTTTTCTTGACAAATTGAATGTTGAATCCTTTCAGACCCAATTTTACTTTTCTATTTTAAATTGTTTGAAATATCCAAGCCCTAATGCACAGAAAGCATATGCATTGTTAATCATATCACAAATAGCTCAGATGCCACTAAGTGGCTACATCAGCTGGGAATGGACAGAAGTAATTCAACTTGGGGGACAGACACTGGGCCTTCTGCCTGAAGAACTGACCATATAATTTCTGGGTTGGCTTCCCGTCACCACAGGCGTCAGCCGCTAAGGCTGAGCAGTGTGGTCCTTGGGCACCTGAAATACAAATTTTACCAGCAGCCCATGGACCTCACAGTGGACTCTCTCCCCCTCTGCATGTGACAGCTGTAGCTGGTGACCAAATGGTGAGCATCTCTTTAATTGGGTGATTGGAATACAGCTCTTTCTAAGCAGGCAAAGTGTGGGTGTGCCATCAGACACTCTGCTCTTGTCTTCCAGAGCATCTTCCTAGACTCTAGTTTCTTTGCCTTTCATGTGGCTTCTCATGAGATTTCTATATGATTAAGTCAAACTCTTTCTCAATTACAATTGTATTTATGAAGCAGATACAACGGAAAGACAGCAAAGACATATATGACATGTTTTTAAAAATTCACAAATTTATAGATGTAACACATTCACATATCCCAAAGTTGTTTCTAAAAATGCTTAACATTCTAAAATAATTTTTGCTTCAAATTCACAAATTATATTAGTTTTTAAAACACGGAATTTTTAATCGCTTTAGTTTTATGTAAATTTCCATTTTTTAAATTGATAATATTTTCAAGGTTGAGCAAAAGAATAGAGTTGATCTATAAAATAAGCCTATTGATTTACAGCAGAGCCAGGCATTTCACTGACTCATCATCCAACCAGAGGTGCTGGTGCTTGTGTGTACATGTTATGCCCTGCAAGTTGTATATCTAGACAGCAAGTCATATTTTACTCTTGCTAAGTACCAAGGATGTGTTCATGGGTGCTATACATCTTAGTTTATATCAAAAAATTTTAGCTATTTACCCAGAGATTTTCATGGATGTAGTAGTGAAAAAGATAGAAGCAGATACTAGGCCTTCAGATTCTGCATGGTGGAGTAAACTTAATTTTTAAAAACTGTTTTAGATTTATAGAAAAAAATGACCCACATTATCCCCGATCATTAACTTCTTACTTAGCATGTTATACTTATTATAAACCAATATTGTTACATTATAATTAAAATCCTTGCTTTATTTATATTGCTTTAGTGTTTACTTAATATCATTTTCATGTGCCAGGATCACATCCATGGTACCCCATTTAAGTAACTGTCATATCTCCTCACACTTCTCTTGACTATGATAGTTCCCTTCCTCATTTCCATGGAGCAGACACTCCATTTTTCCACAGACAGGGTACATGAAATACAATTTTACAGACACTGCATGTCTGAAGTTGTAATTATTTTTACCTTCTTTCTTTGGCAGTGGTAGGACAAACTTTCATTTTATCTGTTACTTTTTCTCAGAAGTTTGAACACATGATCCAATGTGGTTCTTTGTGTTAATTAAATCTATAGATCAGTTTTGGGGAAATAGACAAGCTAACAACATCAATTCTACCAATTCATAAACATGATGTACCTATTATTTATTTATGTCTTCTTTCTCAGAGCAAGGTTTTAAAGCTTTCAGTTTAGACATTTTGACACCTTTCATTAAATTTATCCCTAGTTATTTTAGCTTGGAATTCTATTATAAATGATATTTTTATTAATATAATTTTCCAGATTTTTGTTGCTAATATATACTTACAATGGTTTATGCTTAATCACTTTGTATCCTGAAACCTTATGAAATTCATTTATAGTTCTAGTATATTGTTCTGCAATTTTTTAGGGTTTTCTGGAAAATAATAATTTTTAAATCATTTTTAATTTTTAAACTAAAACTCAAACACACACATTAGCCTAGGCCCTCACAGGGTCAGGATCATCAATATCACTGTCTACACATCTTGTCCCACTAGAGGGTCTTGAAGGGCAATAACACGCATGAAACTATCCTGTCCTCTGATTAATGCCTTCTTCTGGATACCTCCTGAAGAACCCTTTTTGGATTCAATAGAAATACTACACTCTAAAATAATGAATAGTATTGTTTTAATCAGTAGAAATAGCATACTCTAAAAAGTATAGTATATGGGCAGCGCCTGTGGCTCAGTGAGTAGGGCTGCCCATATACTACATACCTGCCCCATATGCCGAGGGTGGCGGGTTCAAACCCAGCCCCGGCCAAACTGCAAACAAAAAAAGTAGCCGGGCGTTGTGTCGGGCGCCTGTAGTCCTAGTTGCTTGGGAGGCTGAGGCAGGAGAATCGCGTAAACCCAAGAGTTAGAGGTTGCTGTGAGCTGTGTGATGCCACGGCACTCTGCCCGAGGGTGGTACAGTGAGACTCTGTCTCTACAAAAAATAAAATAAATAAAAAGTATAGTATAGCAAATATATAAACCAGTAATAACAGCTATTTATTATTACCAAGTCTTATGTACTTCACATAATTATATTTGCTATATACTTTTATATGATTGGCAGTATAGTAGGTTTGTTTTCACCAGCATCACTAGACAGGTGAAAACATGTCACAGTACAACTTTACCTTACAACACCGACGGTGTCACTAGGAGATAGGAATTTTTCAGTTCCATTATAGTCCTATGAGACTATCATCATAAGTGCAATCCATCATCCACTGAACTGTCATTATATGGTGCATAACTGTTTTAAAATTCACATACATTATCTCACTAATTTTACACAAATAATAGCATATTGTATGCACTATTTTTCAACTTGCTTGTAATCTTATATGTATCTTTTCTGGGAAACAGCTATGGAAAGATTAAGACTTAAGATCCAGAAAGAGTAGATTTGGAAGCCCACATGACATCTGGGCAGCTAGCCTACAGACCTGCCATCCCAGACTGGAACAGTGCTATTAGAGGGGTTTTCCACTTAACAATATATTTTGGAAATTATTGTATATTCCATATATAAAAGTGGTGCTCATCTTTTATATATCATACATAGTATTTTTTTGTACAGATGTTTGAAAATGTATTTGATCAACTACTCTTTAATGGATAATTAGGTTAATCTCAGTCCTTAGTTATTAGTTTTTACAATGTTTTAATAAGTAAATCAATACATAAATCCTTAGGCACATATATATGTTCTTAGAGTGCAATTATTAAGTATATGTATGAGGTATGACAATTAAGTTCACAAACTTGCCACCAGGCACTTATTTTGATGGCACTGTGTGGGATAAATTTTCACATGTGTGCCACTGAGGCAGGGAAAGGCAATTTGACATGGTTTTTACTAACACAGTAGCTCTATACAACCTGTATAGCTGTATAGCCTCAAGCTCTGTGGGTAAACAAAATCATAAAGCTTGTCTGTTAAATCTCAATGGCACATGGAAATCCTGATTATTATTCCCCCAAGTTTCTGATTTTTACAGATAGTTGAAGCATGTCCATAAATAATGCAAGAAGGATATTTTGAATAGATATTGTTGATTTTTAGAATTGATGTCCTCAAGCAAAGTTAAAGTTAGCTAAGAATTGTTTAGAAGGAAAATTCTTTCTTATAGATTAATGGAATGGTGTATGTGACTGCTTGACTATATAAGGTGGTCCCAGATAAAGCTCATTTGCTACATACTAGTCTGAGATGTAACCTGAGTCTTGTTTTCCAAAACATTACAGGAGCAAGCCTGCATCCACGGCAAAACCGCTGCTCCCTCACGTAGTCCCTCACCGCAACAGCACTGTACAAACAGCTCAGTAAGGTTTCATAACCTTGGTATATCAGTTTCTCACAGCTGTGTTCATGTCGACAAGTGGCCATGCCTTCCTGAGTGGCATTTATTATTGTTGTTGCGTGTTTTTGTGTGCCATCATGAGAGAGCTTAAATTAGAGCAAAGACTAAACATTAAATTTCTTGTTAGACTTGGCAAGAGTGGAAGTGAAATCAGGGACATGTTTATCTAAGTTTCTGAGAATAGCATCATGAAGAAAATGGCAGTGTACAAGTGGATTAAACATTTTTCTGAGGGAACAGAAACCAACACTGATGAGGAAAGGTAAAGCAGCCAGTAGCAAGCAGAGCAGAAGAAAACATTGCAAAGAATTTGTTGAATCGTGCATCAAAATCATTGGCTGATGGTGAGAATCACAGTAGACCAAATAAACATTGACAGAGAAACAGGAAAATCTTAACTGAAAATCTTGGCTTGAGAAAAGTGTGTATAAAAATGGTCTTGAAGGAGCTCGTCAGTGAACAAAAGCAAGAGTCAAAGTTTGCCAAGACCTTTTGGAGAGGCAAGAGGTCGTGTGGGGCAGTGCTTTCAGTGGTGATGAAACATCATTGTACCAATATGACCTTGAAACAAAGTGTCAAATTGCATAATGGAAGTCAGACAATTGTCCACATCCAAAAAATTTTCTTCAAGAGTCCAGAATGACGTTTCTAAGCCTTTTTGAAATGAGAGGGATTATTTATTATGGATTTTTACCAACTGGACAAACAGGTTAATCAGATTTACTACTTGGAAGTGCTTAAAAAGCTGCATGAAAAAGTTAGACAAAAATGACGTAAACTTTTTGCCAACAATGCATGCCTCTTGCATCACAACAATGCACCAACTCACACGGCACTGTCTGTGAGGGAGTTTTTAGCCAATAAACAAATAACCACATTGGACCATGTCCTTACTCACCTGATCTGGGCCCAATGACTTTTTTTCTTTACCCAAAGAAAAAGGAAATATTGAAAATAAGACATTTTGATGATATTCAGGACATCAAGCGTAATAGGACAACAGCGCTAATGGCCATTCCAGAAAAACAGTTCTAAAATTGCTTTGAAGGGTGGACTAGGCTCTGGCATCAGCTTATAGCTTCCTAATAGGAAGCACTTTGAATGTGACCATAGTGATATTTAGCAGTGAGGAAGGTAGCACTTTTTCTTGAATGAGTTTGAATTTAATTGTCAGACCTCATATGGTTGTACACTTGATAAACTTTGCCAAACTCCCCTCACAGAACTTATTTCTTTGATTCACATGAGTTTGAGTTGCCTCTCAGTCCAAATCTATCCAACTACGCTTTTCTTTATGATGCTGGAGCTGAGACTGAAAATTACACCTCTATTTTGCCAGCTGGCTAAATATTCAGTCATACCAATATTCAATGCTTCTACCAAAAAAAAAAAAAAAAAAAAAGGGCATCTGAAAAATATAAAAACAAATGAAATAAATTAGAGGAAAATGACCTGAATCCTTGATATTGACTGAATCACATGAAATGAAAAACAGCAAGCACACCACTCCCCATGTTATTCTGCATTTGGTGTTCTGTAAATAAACCATGAATCAGAAGTAAAAATGTACCTCTGTTCTTTCTATAATTGTGAAAACACAATTGTATGCACTTGTGTCTCTTGGGGGAAATCCTCCGATCAGCGTCATGTTAGCGGGATCTCATGCCCAACTTGCCAGCCATGGGAGAGAAAGGACTCCTCCCCACATCCCCTGGGAGGTGGAAACAGGTACATGGATCGAGGTTACCAGTTACATGCTTCCGTCTGAGAAAATAAATCTGCAGTGAAGCAAAAAAGCCGAACCATTGGCTACAGGAGGACCCAGGAGTGGCGTCAGGTATACGAAACAGGTGGCCTCTGGCTTGTCTTGGATTGGTTCTGCCAGCTCCCCGGGCGTGGTCTCATAACCTCACCTAGTCTCTGCATCTCTTATACTCTTTCTGTCCATTTCCAGAGTTGCTTTCTCTTGTCAAAATAAACCTTGACGCAACATTTTTCACTGCATTCACATAAACCAAAACAGAGTAAATTAGAAACAAGAATAGATGTTGCAAAAAAAAAAAAAAAGATTTTAGGGTGTTTTAATTCAACGATTAATAACTGGAAGTAATTGTTTTCTAACCTTCTCTGTACTTCTCTGAAATTCCAGCTTCCTATTCTGGCAAACACTATTATTGACTTCCCATCTGCTACAGTTTTGTGGTTTTGCCACTAAGAACTGTCGGAGGCATACATACAAATTTTTCACCTATTAAAAATTATACGGAAGACAAAAGAGCCTGGTTTGCTCACTGCCTAATTTAGGCTACATTCAAATCACACTCTCGGGATATTTGGTAACATTAACATTACAGTTTGGTGCCCAGCTAAATTCAAGACAGTATCAAATTTACTCAGTATGGACTCTGGAGCCTACAATACTTGTTCAGTGTTTAAAAAAAGAGACAAGATGATTAACAAACAAGACAACATGTGCCAGATAATTTGCATTCTCTCTGAGCTCTACATTTGCCTCTCCTGTGTATTTCTAAAGTTAGAAACCTGCAATCTACATATCAAAACCACCATTCTGACCTCTTGATAGAATGACAAGTAATTTACACACTTGGCCTGAAAGCCCTTCAGGGCTGCGATAGAATCTAAGGACCAATTTTATTACACGTAAAATGAGAACAGGTACATTGATTCTCAAGTGCATAAGATTGGTTTAAGAGACTGAAAAGCTCCATAGGGAAAGAAATGTTTAAATAGAGCACAGAAGAAGGAAATGAGTTAACTTAATGGATATTGTCAGATGGTGAGTGACAGAATAGGCAGGGGAGAGAGTGTTCCAGAAAGAAAGGCAGGAAAAGGGTCAAAGGTAACAGCACAGTGCATCCCAGGAAAGGCATAAGTATACAATGGAATGGTTTACGGCAGTTACGGATCAGCATGGTAGGGATGGAAATATAGCGAAATGTTAGTATCAGTTACATCTGGGTGATGACTAAGGAGTAGCCCAATACTTAGAGTGAGAATCTAGTCAGTCCCAGCAGGGACTGGACTGTAATTAGGGATCAAAGATTAAGAGTGGGCACCAGGCGGCGCCTGTGGTTCAAAGGAGTAGGGCACCGGCCCCAACTGCCGGAGGTGGTGGGTTCAAACCCAGCCCTGGCCAAAAACTGCAAAAAAAAAAAAAAACCAGTGGGCACCAGTACAAGAAGGTAGGAAGATGGCAACAGACCAAAAAGGATGGAGACTCAACCAAATATTGAGTTTAGGAATGTGGACTGATGTAGCTGAGTGGGGGGCATCAGGCGTATAGCCTATCTTGGTTATTTTCACTCAGACATAAACACAGATGGACCAGCAGAACACAGATCTCTGAAATGAAGACCATATATAACTAGGAAGACAGAGACCCCTTCCTGTCTAAGGGAAACAGCCTGAAAAATTCTTTAGAGATTTTGCTGTGTTCCCCAAAGCCTTATTGTGTAGAAACAGAGCACACTGTTCTGGCCTTTCGTGCATGGATGTCTCTCTCCTAAATTGCCTAAGGCAATCGTGGCAATACTCATTGGTTTATTGATGCAATTGTTAAATAAATATATATTAACACCTATCCTGATAGGTGCTCCACTTGGGATATAATACAAAACAAAACAAGGAGCGTCTCCCACATTCATGGAACTCTCATTATTGCCACAGGAGTTGGAGGTTGCTATGAGCTGTGATGCCACAGCACTCTACCCAGGGCAACAGCTTGAGGCTCTGTCTTAAATAAATAAATAATATTTTCAAAAGTAAAATTGTATAATTTTTGGTTGGGTTGAAGTTTTATCTTCCAAAACATTAATACTTTAATTTAGCATTGTCAAATAAAACTTTTACAACGATGGTAATGTTCTACATCCTAGGAAAAGCATAAGTATACAATGGAATGGTTTACGGCAGTTACGGATCAGCATGGTAGGGATGGAAATATAGTGAAATGTTGGTTTTAGTTACATCTGCGTGGTGACCAAGGAGTAGCCCAATACTTAGAGTGAGAATCTAGTCAGTCCCAGCAGGGACTGCGCTGTTGAAGTGATAGGTATAAATGTCACATACGGCTACTGAGCATTTGAAATGTGCCTCGTGTAACGTCCTGTCATAAATACACACATATATATATACATCCTTACAGATTTGATTTTTCCAACTGGGAAATGTCTTTAGCACTCTTAATGGACAGAGAAATCCACTTTACTGGTAAAATTATTAAAATTCACCCATGAAAACATTAAAAAAAGAAAGAAAGAAACTTATTGCCATATGGCTTGGTGGTGAAATGTTCTATTTTCCTAATTTTTATGACAGAACCTCAAACAGAAAAATAGGCCAAAGAATGTGGTTAAGAAAAATCAGCCTGGGAAGGGTGTAGTGTATGCAGCTGAACATTCTGGTTCACTCGGAGAAAAAATGCTCCCTTTCATTTGATTAATGCTTTTCCTTTTAAGTATAGAGAATTTTTTTTATTACCTAATCTTTCCCCCAATGTCTTCGGGATTATAATTACAACTAGCAAAAGAAAAATCTCCAAATGATTGATGAATTTCATTATGAACGATAATGACAATTAACTTGCGCCCTCTGGAGTTTAAGGTGGGGTTTACTCTGACTCACAGAGTCTCCTAATAATCACAGATGAGGAGGAATAAGACTCTTCACTGAGATCACTGGAAAAAGATTTTGATCTTCCGGCCTCTCCTAAAACTTGGCCTCCTAAGTAGGACAGACACATTTGGTGGTCAAAACCAAAAAATCTAATAATGTTAACCTCCTTTTGTTGGTTAAAAGATCACAGATTTTGAGAAAATCATCAGGATTTAAGTCTAGGCAAAGTCACTTGACACCAGAAACGTGATCTCTAAGAGGAAAAAATTAAAAGTTTAACTTCATGAAAATTAATAAATTTTGCTCTGTCCAAGACAGAGGATAGAAAGACAAGCTGCAGACAGGGAGAAAATATTTGTGACTATGTATCCTACAAAGGACTAGAATCAAAAATAAATAAAGAACTATTCAACTCAATAATAAAAAAAGAAAGAAAGAAAAGAAAAATTCAATTAGAAAATTATCAAAAGGCATGAACAGATATCTTACTGAAGAGGACATACCAGTGGCAAATAAGAACATGAAAAAAATGTTCAACATCATTAGGGAGTCACAATTCAAGTCACAGTTAGGGGACTGGTAAATTCACATCTAATGGGTACAATGCACACTATCTTGGTCATGGGCACACTTAACCACCTTGACTCAAACCAGTCAAAAGCAATCCAAATAACCAAAACATCTGTACCCTATAATATTCTGAAATTAAAAAATAATAAAATAAAATCACAGTGAAATATTATTACAAACCTATCAAAATATCTAAAATATGAAATAATCACAACACCAAATGCTGGCAGTGATGTAAAGAAACTGGATCATTCATACATTGCTGGAGGAAATATAAAATGTTGCAATCGCTTTGGAAAACAGTTTGGTATTTTCTTACAAAAATGAACATGTAATTATTATGCACTCATGGTCATTTAAGGGAATTTTTAAAATTATATTCTCCTGAAACTAAAATCTTAAGATACCATACACTGAGGTTGATTTTATTATTTTGAATTTAATTTGAGATGAACAGTTTCAGTGTTCATTGTTCTAGTATGTGATCAACATATATTAGAACAACTTTCTTAAGCTTTAGCGTGTCCTAAATGCATATTGTTAATGGGGCTTCCTACGTACATGTGGCTTCTAACTGAATTCCCCGTACTACTACAGCCACCTAACACACTAAGGTATTCATAAGTATTCATGTGTTAAATTCTTGTTCTGTTCAGCATACGTTCAGACTGATGAAAACACATTCACACTACTTAGACCTGATAGTCAGAACCAAAGAGTTGACCGTATATCCCTAATCCAACGTCTTTGTCTGACTCATTCTCCTTCAGTATACAAGTTTACCTGTGTCCAAAGTAACCAAAATCCACCTTTATTTCCCTCCCTTTCACTATCTCTTAGTTATCTTGCATCTGAATTACCCTTCCAGAAATCTCTCTTCAATTTTCTCCATTCTCAAAAGCATCCACACTCTTCCTCCTTGGGGAGAATTGAGCTCACAGAGGCATCTGCCAGCTTTATAGTGACTAAAACCTCATGGAATCCTGAAAATAAAGGAAAGAAGGAAGACCAAAACTTCAAAATACTCAGTTTCTGGGCTCTCTAAAGGTCTAGGAACTCCATCGTACACATTATCTTTTATACGTATATGTATATATAAATACACAAGCACACGCATGTACACAGAGAGAGAAAAAGAAAGAGGGAGAAATCAACACGTGTTTAACAGGGGTCTAAAGATGCCCAAAGGAGATTCATAACGTCTGATGAAGTGGTGAAGTGGTGAGCTTCATTAATTCATGGTTAGATGGTCTGTTCTGTGTCCATCTTCGTTTGTTGGACAGGTGCCGCGTGAGAACGGAAGATGCCTCCATAATTCAATGCTAAATCCCACAGCCAAATGCAGGGCCCAGTGCATGTTGATGCTCACAGAAATGTTTCTGACACGGCCAAGTGGAAAGGAATGCAAAGGAATGCAAATGACCGTCATCCACATTCAGAAAGCAGCAGATGAGTGTGGGAGGTGCGAAGTGAAGGGCCAAGCAGGTGGAATCGCATATCCAGGGCTCTCACAGAGCCCAGCAGAATGTGTCTGTGTTCTGCCAACTGTCCTCTGAGCCCCGCAGAGAGGGCAGCAAGCAGAGCTGTCAGAAACTCTGCTGCATGAGCACCATTGTCACCTCCAGAGCAGGGTATGACCTGCGACTCTGGGGGAGCAAGGCGGCTACAGGAGAGGGAAAGTGGATGCTTGGAAGACTAGGTACCTGCCAAAGAGACAACTGGTCCCTGAGCACCATTGAATGCAAAAGAATCAGAAATTCTTTTTTTTTTATTGTTTGGGGTTCATTGAGGGCACAAAGAATTAGATTAAACTCTACGGCACACTACGAGGGTGACAAAGTGAGACTCAGTCTCTTAAAAAAAAAAAGAATTAGGTTAAACTGATTGTATTTGTTAGGCAAACTTCCTCGTATAATTGTGCCCCATCCCCCAAAAGGTGTGGCCCACACCGTGACCCCCCAGCAGCCTCCATCCTCCCCTCTCTCCACTCCCTTGATCCCCTAACCCCCACCTTGAGTTGAGAATCAGAAATTCATACAGAGATTTCACAAGTGTTGGATTCCTGTGTTAGTCAGTGGAAACATAAGCAGATGGAAATTATTTATTAATATATTTTAAGCCATTTGTGGTTTTAAAATCTCAGAATTAGAGATCTGCTAAGGCAAACACTACCATCCATGGTGAAATACCTAAGACATCTCTGTCAGATGATAATTCAGTTTCTTTCTGGGTGTTTCTAGCCATAATCACTTGAACAAAGGCTCATCTCCAACTCCTCAGATTATACATCCACGTACCAAGGATTAGACATCCACGTACCAAGGATTAGACAAAGGTAATTTCCCCAGAATCTATTAAGTGAGTATTAATCACCCACAAAGCCCACAAAACCCTTTAAAATGCTGTAAATAAGTAAAACAATGCTTGCTTGTGATTCACAAATATTTATTAAATTTCTACGGGAGAATCAGGATTGTACTTTTGAAAAGTACCTATCTTCTTGCCATCAAGAAATTAGTTAACTTTGGTGGGGAGACAAATCTTCCAGTCAAATTGTTATTAGTTTGTAACAGTATTTTGAAGGCAATACAGATTTTACAAAGAGTTGTATAATTTTAATTACAATACTTATAAAATTTTAACATATCTTTTAGATTAAAAAAAAAAAAAGCCTAGCTAGTACAAGAATGGAGTCACAAATAGAGGAGAACCCTAAAAATACTGAACCAGGCAGTTCACTTAAACAGCCACCAGGTTGTGCTGGTGACTCAGGAACACTGTTGAAATAAAATGAAAAAAGAAGTGCAGTTTGCCTGAGATTCACATTTTTGCTTCTTTCTCAGGCCTCTGATTTGTACACAGGACAGCTATGAATTTTACGTAATTCCTTCTACTATCTTTAAAAATTTCAAATCATTATTAAAACACATTAACTTTTTTTTAATTAAAATTACTTTACCCAAAGCACATTAACTTTTTGAAAAGAAGTTCTTTAAATCAAAATTTAAATGGAACAGATTGAATATATTCAATCCGCAAAGCTTACTGAGTACTCTACTTTGCAGTGAAGAAGAATGGATAAGACATGATGATCATAATATAAATAATGTACACAAACATAAACACATAATTGGAATGCAATAGAAAACTAACCAAAGGAGGTGGTGTGGTGGTGGTGGCAGTGGTGTTTGTTGTTTTGCTCACTGCTCTATTCCAACATCTAGAACATCTTTAGGAGCACAATAAATAGGTGCTGAATGAATGAATAATTTGATGAATTGATGTTTTTTTAGCCATTGTATTATTATGAATTCATCAAATCACGTGATTTTATGTTCTCCAGTTTTAAATGATTATCGATATATAATAATCCATTGTTTAGATGTATTCCTGTAAAACAGTTTGTAATCATCTTAAAGATTTAACAAAAACTTAATCCTTCAAGATTATAAACCCCATAGAAATAATAGCCTTACTTTCAATTCTTAGAATAAATGGTGTTAAGAAGATACAAAATAATTTGTATTACTAAATTGCAGTATAAAATTTTTGTACTCATTGTACTTCAACATATAAAATTACGTGATAATAAATCTTTTTAAATAACTATATATAATGTCCCTGAAGAGACTGACAAATTCCCAGAATCAAGCTGGCTTCCTTACGAGAGTTATTATTGAAAACAAACCATCATGAAATGTTTCCCTGTAGCTGACCTTGTTCACCCAGCCCTGGGGACAAACATTTTAAGGATATATGCATGCACCCCTTTGGCATCTAAATCAATGCAGATTATATGTACATGTATCTCACCAATAGGGATTTCAAGCACCATTTTCACAGCCACCCTCTCTTTCATCTTGTCTGTCATTTCTCTGGATTATCACTCTCTGATCCTATTACTCTATTCTAATCTTTCTTTTTTTTTTTTTTTTTTGTGGTTTTTGGCCGAGGCTGGGTTTGAACCCACCACCTCCAGCATATGGGACTGGCGCCCTATCCCTTTGAGCCACAGGCGCCGCCCTATTCTAATCTTTCCAATACTCTTATTTTCTTTCCATTCTTCCTGGAATGGAATGCATATGAGTGGGGGAGGGAGGAACCCAGCAGTTGGATCCAGGTAAAGAAAGATTTAAAAGTGGGATCTGTTACGTTCTGGGGACTTTCAACAGATTCTTTAATGCTGACTCTGTTTGGCCCTCTTCAGATGATACCCAGCAGAATGCACCTGCTATTTCTGCTTTCTAAGATGCACACAGTAAAACATGGGAGCAACGTAGAAAAGCATTCAATCCACTCACAGTTTCAGAGTTAAAAGATCTTTTCTTCATTTGCGGTAGGAAACTATATATGCAGTTAAAACAAAGAAATTGTATTTTGCAGAAAGCCCTTTGGTCCTTAGCTAAAGACAGTATCTCTGTTTTCTGCCCTATCAATTACGGAGCCCAGAATGTTTATCCAAAATTCAGAAACAGCTAAAGATTAAAGAAGTTATAAACACACATAACCAAGATAGTAACAATGTTATAGTTTGCCTAGTATAGCATAATTCTATTAATAATATATTTTTAAAATTCTGTGAATTTTTTCCAAAGACAGAGAATGGTTTATGAGTTTCCTAGATCCTTAGAAAGAAAAGAAAAAGAGATCACAACATTTTTAGGTCTAGCTTAAAAAAGAAAAAAAAAGTGAGGTACAAGCTTCAAATTAGTTCTATCAAATTCTATTTTATAGGGCAGCACCTATGGCTCAAGGAGTAGGGTGCTAGCCCCATATACTGGGGGTGGTGGGTTCAAACCCAGCCTTGGCCAAAACTGCAATAAAAAAAAAATCCTATTTTATAAAGTAAATTTAATCAAAAGTGGATGACAATTTTTTTTAAATATACAGCTCCAGTAAGAAATACGTTTTATTAGTAGATTTCCTAATGTTGAGCCATCCATGCATTTATGGAATAAACCCCACTGGAATACAATGAGCTACTTTTTTTTAATACTGAATGTTAGCTAATATTTTATTTAGAATTTTGTATTGATATTCCTTAGTAAGTTTTGTCTATAGTTTTCTTTTTTGGATGCAATCTTTTCAAATCTTGGACCAATGTTATGTTCATGTTATAAAAATAATTTGAAGATTCTTTATTTTATTTTTAGGCTCTAAATCAGTTTAAATAGTATTAGAATTATCTGTCCTTTGGTAGAACTCTTCTATGATACCATCTGGGACTATTAATTTTTGTGATATAACTCTTCAACAGCTTTCTCTCTTGCTCCTATGGAATTGGACTCTAGATTTTCTATCCAATTCAGAATTACTTTTATTAAATTATCTTTTCCTAGAATACAGTCCATTCCATATATGCTTTTTACTCTATTTGATCAGTGCTCAAAAAAAAAATAATTTGTTTTTATTTCCTTTATTTCTATGATTTTTTCCCTTTCCTTCTTTTTCTTATTTTTTTATTTGTTACTTCTTCTTCGTCTCTGAATTAGGAGAGCTAGCAGTTGATATATTGTAGTAATTTTTCAAAGAACAAGCCATTGTAAGTATTTATTAACTGCACTGTTTTTCTGTTTTCTAATTCAATATTTTCTCATTTCAACTTTATTAATTCTGACCCTATTTTTCTTTAATTTTACTGTGTATCTCTTTCTGGCCAATTGAGTTAATTGCTTAATGCATTCCTATCCTTAATGCATTAATACAATATTTAAGATTATTTTTCTGCTTTTGCTGTACACATATCCCTTAAGTTGTTCAGATGTTGCATGTTCTTAGCCTCTATCTAGAGACAGTTTGATATTTTTCTCTTACCTATAAGTATCTTAAAAGAGTATATTTACTATCAAGGTAATAGAATATTTTCATTTTCTGATTATGTACTTTAATTTTATTGCATGGTGATCAAAGAATGTTCTCTGTACTTTTTACAGTACATCAGATTTATTGAGGTTTGCTTTTGTGATCTAACATCTATTTTATTTATATGATTTTTTTTTACCTTTTTACTAAAAAGGTATATTTCTAATTTCTAGGTCACAGAACTACATTCACTCCCATGTGTACATGCACACGTGCACACATGTGTAGATAAAAGATAGATTATTACACGGAAAGAATGTAATTTATATGTATAGAGATTAGATTTATCTTACTCTTTTCTAACATTTTCTATATCCTTTCGTTTTCTGTAAACCTGTTTTATTAGAAATGAAAGAGGTTAATTCCCATTTGTTTATTTTTGTTGTTATTGCAATTGCCACAGAATTCTTCGTAAAATCTTTCCCCAGGCCGATTTCTTCAAGTATTTTCCCCACCCTTTCTTTGAGGATTTTTATTGTTTCATGCCTTAGATTTAAATCTTTTATCCATCTTGAATCAATTTTTGTAAGGTGTAGGTCCGGTTTCGGTCTTTTACATGTGATTACCCAGCTTCTGTACAGCTAAGAAAACAACTAAAGTAAACAGATAACCTTCACAATGGGAAAATACATTTGCATATTATGAATTAGACAAAGGGTTGATAACTAAGATCTACAGAGAATTCAAATTAATGAACAAAAAAAAGAGCCAAGAATCCCTTATATCACTGGGCAAGAGAGATGAATAGAACCTTCTCTAAAGAAGACAGATGTATGGCAAATAAATATATGACAAATTGCTCTTCATCCCTAATCATCAGAGAAATGCAAATCAAAACCACCCTAACCCCAGTGAGAATGGCCCACATCACAAAGTCTCAAAGCTGCAAATGCTGGCATGGGTGTGGAGAGAAGGGAACACTTTTAAGCTGCTGGTGAGACTGCAAACTAATACAACCTTTTAGGAAAGAAGTATGGAGAATTTTCAAAGAACTCAAATTAGACCACCCATTTAATTCTGCAGTCCCATTACTAGGCATCTACTCAGAAGAAAATAAATCATTTTATCATAAGGTCATTTACACCAGCCTGTTTATCGTAGCTCAATTTACAATTGCCAAATTGTGGAAACAACTTAAATGCCCACCAATCCAGGAATGGATTAACAAGCTGTGGTCTATGTATACCATGGAATACTATTCAGCCATTAAAAGAAATGGAGACTTTACCTCTTTTGTATTAACCTGGATTGGGGTGGAACACATTCTTCTCAATAAAGCATCACAAGAATGGAGAAGCAAGAATCCAATGTACTCAATTCTAATATGAAGGCAGTAATACAAGGTGGGGGTAGGGGAATGCTGGAGCAGGGAGAGGGTAGGAGGGAAGGCTATGGGGCAGTCACCCTTGGGGGTGGGACACAATTATAAGAGGGACTTTATCTAACAAATGCTACAGTGTAACTTAATTCTTTGTACCTTCAATGAATCCCAAACAATAAGAAAATATATTTCTTTATAAAAATAAAAAAAAAAAGAAATGAATGAGGTAATTTAAAGTTTCCTTCTAATAGTGTATTTATTTTTCCTTGTAGTTCCTGATGTTTTACTATTTGGTGCATAGACAGTCATAACCATTGCACACTTATTGTGAATTACACCTGATAGCATTATAATACTTTTCTATTTCACACTTTTTAGCTTGATTTCCACTTGGGCTGGCATTCATGCCATTTGTTTGTTTCTTTGCTTACATTTATGTGGTGTCTGTATCTTTGATCACCATTTTATTTTCAATCTTTCTGAATCACTTGGTTTTGGATTTGTTTCTTGTATGCAACATAAAGTTGTATTCTGCTTTGTGATCTAGTCCGACTCTTCCTTTTAACAGACAAGTTAAGAGGCTTACAGTTTTTTAATTGACAAATAAAACTATATGTTTTTATCATGGAGGCATGATGTTTTGAAGTGTACATTCATTGTAGAATGGTTGAATCTAGCTACTTAACAAATGGATTATCTTACACAGTTATCACTTAACATATAGACCCTCTTATCCTCAGGGGATACATTCTAAGACCCCTAAGGGATGCCTGAAACTGCGGATAGCATAGAACCCAATCGCTATTAGTGGGAACAGCTTTCTGTTCATTCCTTCCACTCACAAACCTAATGCCTTTTCCATCTTAACTGAATATTTATCATTCACTGTGATTATAACAGTTAGAGATGTGACAGCAAAACTAACTCAAATTTCTTTTTCCTTCTTCATAATTTCACAGATAGAAAATTCATTCTTATATCACAGCACCTTGGATAAGATTTATTTTTGTTTCATGTAGTCAAAAACTTTCAACTTTTCCCTTAATAAAAGTAGTTTATGGTGTCTCTTTGGCATATCCAAATTACCAGTATCACTAGCCTTGCACTTCAGAGCAATTATGAAGTAAGAGTTACTTGAACAGGAGCACTGATATACCACCAGTCAATCTTATAACCAGGACAGCTGTAAGTGACTAACAGGCAGGTAGGTAGTGCACACAGTATGGACAGGCTAGAAAAGAGGGTGGTTCATGTCCTGGGCAAGATGTCATCACACTAATCAGAAAGAGGTGCGATTTAAAACTTATAAATTGTTTCTTTCTGGAATTTTCCACTTAATATTTTTAGACCATAGTTGACCACAGGTAACTGAAACTGGGAGAAGTGAAATGGCAGGTAAGGGGGGACGATTGTAATATGTTTTCTTTAGTTCTATCATAACATTGGATATTAGTGATCTTTCATTTTACATTTACATTATTTTAAGTCATTCACTAGGTGATTATCTTTCTTTCCTCATTGGGTGTATGCAGTTCTGGTATTTATAATGACAGGTATTTTTGTTCCAGTGTATACTTTTATAATTGTAACACTGTATATCCTTAATGCATTTATTACTTCACTAATAAAGATTAATGTCATAATTAATACATTTTTTCCTCCTGTGTCCCCTCTGCTCTCTCTTCTTCACCACCCAATTTTAACCAATGATAAATCCTTCCTTAGAGTTTACTTTTCACTGTTAATCATACTTATTATTTTACCACTTGCTTATCAGGTGGTAGGTACTGTTTTACCTACACAGAATGTCAAATTGTTCTAATAGGGCAAATGTTTCCAATAGGCTTATGAATTTTTAGAAAGCAGTATCAATCTGTCTGACCTTAATTTTATTATTCAAGGTATACAGTGGTACATATCATTGGAAATGAAAGAGAGCTAGAATCCTAATGTCATGAAGTAAAATACTGAACTCTTCACCTTTCACTTACTAACAGTTTAGTTGAAGCAACAAATAGATTAGTGAGTCTTGAAAGATAAGCAAATCTTGCTTTTCTGTGAAATTATTGATATGGATCTCCTAGCTTAATTTTTTGGTCAACTTTCCCTGTTATCTTGCAATGAGCACTTTTATCCATGGCCCTTTGTATTAGCCACAGTTCTCCACCAAGAACCAATAGGATATAGAGAAACAGGTATAGATATATGAGAGGGGATTTATTAGAGAAAATGGCTTATGCAATTATAGAGGCTGAGAAGTCCCATGACGAGCTGGAGACCCTGGAATGCTGGTAGCGAGACTTAGTTCAAGTCCAAAATCCTCAGAACCAGGGAAGCTGATAGTGTAACTCTCGGGGTCAGGCAAAAGGACTCAGAATCTAGGGGCTCACTGGTGTAAGTCCTAGGGTTCCTGTGCCAAAGAATCTGGAATCTGATGTCAACAGACAAGAGGAGAGTGTCCCAGCTCCAGGAGAAAGTGTGAGAAAAGAAGTCTTTTTGTCTTCTTTTTGGTTCTATCTGGGCCCCCAGTCAACTGGATGGTGCCTGTCCATTGAGAGCAAAATTTCCCCCCTCATTTCACTGACTCCAACGCTATCTCCTCTGCAAACACACACAGACACAAACGTGTACACACACCCTGAGAAGTTCTCTAGGTATTTCTTAATTCAGTCAAATTGACACCTAAAACTAAACATCACGACCCCATTTGAGTTGCATTTTGTGTACTCTCATAAACTTTATCCTTGACTTGGTTTCCAATAACCCACTACTAGAGCTAGAGAGATCATCTGAAGTCATAAGAAAATGAGATCTTCAGTTACCAGAAGTCTTCATCCAAAAAATACAAAGACAACTATAAAATGTGAGATTTAGCAATATTAATCACTGTCTTTCCCACCCTATGGAATCTAATTAGTGAGATCAAGTACAGAAGCCAAAAAGGAATCAAGATACCATTTTATCTACTGATAGCAATGCTGAAGAGGGACATGCATCAGGTCTCAAACCTCACTCAGACCAGAACCTGGACCCTAAGCTAACCTGGTAGGAGACAGGAGGAGAAGACAGGAGGTTGAAATAGCATGTATCTAGCATGTCCTTGCCAAGAGGTCAATTATGTCGTACCAACAGGCCAGTGATGAAGATGCTGGGCACATGTCCACCAGGGACTAACTTGTCAGTCTCCATCAGTCTTGCCAGTCTCATCAATGTATCCTCCTCACACAGAGTGGACTGAATAAAAAAGCAAAACTAGAGCTAGACAGTGCCACTGCTGAACGATTCCCTCCTGGCAAATGGAATCCTATCTTTCGGTAGATGCAGCTACTTTTCCACACAATAGCCATTTCCCCTTCATCCTTAGCAAGAAACACCTATATTTTATTTTATTTTATTTTTTATTAAATCATAGCTGTATACATTCATGCAATCATAGGTACAATGTGCTGGTTTTACATACAATTTGAAATGCTTTCATCAAACTGGTCAACATAGCCTTTATGGCATTTTCTTAGTTATTGTGTTAAGACATTTACATTCTACACCTAGTAAATTTCACATATATTTTAAAGAATGATAATGCGCTCAGGTTATTGGCTGTTTCCCAGACTCCCTAGCAGGTAGGGACGGCTAATAAGATATGAGTAGAAGTGAACCATTGACTAGGTAAAGCACCTGTTGTTTTTCCTCACCTGGTGTCTTCCTGCTGCTTGAGATGTGGACAGAATCTTAAGAGCTCTAGTGGCAATCTGGAAATTGTGATGCAGCCTTGAGAATGAAGCCACCACCTAGATCTAGAGAAAAGAGAAAAAAGACTGGAAGAGACCGAGTGCCTGATAACTCAGCACTATCACATCAGTCTCAGACTGCCCGGCTCTGGATGCCTTTATGTTGAAGAGAAACAAGCTCTTCTGTGCTTAAGCTGCTACCATCAGACTTTTGTTAGCAGAAGCCGAAGCAATTAGTGAATGATGTGCCTCTTTTATGGAAGCGTGAGGGTAGAGAGAGCGCTATGCATCCAGGCTGAGGGGTAGCACTGAGTCAGCCACAGCCATCATCCCAACTGCTCCACAGAGTAGAGGAAAGCACCGCCCTTTCCTTCCCAAGACCCAGTGGAAGTTCTCTTTGGACTTACTCCTGCAAATTGGTGTCTATCACTCATCTCTGCCCTTTCCCACCTGCTTAGAAATGTGAGAGAGTATGTAGCTGTCAAGAACAATTTACCCCTTGTACTCCAAAACAATGTCCCCACTTGACTGTTACATAATTCTATTTGGACATCAAAGTTCACAACACTTTGATATTTCTAGTTACAATTGACTATTATTATCTACAATAATAATCTATTATTGTACATCAGGGCCAGAGTTATAGATTTAGAAGTCAAGATCAAATATGCGGATTGAGCCACACAAGTCAGAGGGATGCCTCAGGAAAAGCCAGGAAGAGGAACAGACTGAAGCCTGCAACTGGAGGACTCTCAACTTTAAGAATGCTTCCTAAACAAACTTGGCATGGTGTTGCTGAAAAGCAAAATGTCTTGATGTCACGAGATGATAGGCTTATGGTCTTGTAGCGGAAGGGTTCATTTTAGGACATCTGACACTCACTTTCAAATCATGGCTCTGTTACTGTAAAGCAGCAGCCCCCAAACCTATTTCTATTTATCAACCACTGAAAAGCTGAGAACAATTCCTTAACATAATCAAAATGATAAGCGAGACACCCTATCTTGATTTGTGAGAGAAGTGAAGGCCGTCTGAATCTATTCAACATTGTATTTTCCATTGGGGCAATAGATGATTTTATCTGTCTTTACAAGAACCAAGGAAGCCTTTCTGAGTTTTTGTTATTTCACTTCCTCAGTAACAAAGCTGCTTTTCAAAAGATCACAGACAGTCTCTCATTAAGTCAAACCTAAGCTTTCACTTCTACTCACCCCAGTGTCAATATGGAGTGAGCATAGGGAAAGTTATTCCTGGACCTTAAACACATGCATTATGTAATTGTTCCTTTCCATTCATATCCTCTTCCCTGACTTATTCCTTATTCCTACTCATTTATACAAATGCTAATTGATTTTTTTTTCTTTATCTGCATCAAAGTAGATTTACTTTTGTCCTTCCTTCTTCTGGATTTCTTCCTGATATCTCAAAATGCCCATGAACCTAGATACCAACACTCATTTTGAAGGTGGGACTGACTCAGTGAGGCCCTGAGAACAAGAACTCCTGGCAGTGGTCAAGTAGGATATTAATTCAATTCCAATAAGTGGGTTAATGTACACAAAGTACCTCCTGCAGTGCACAAACACACAGTGTGTGCTCAGTAAACACTAAGTATCATAATCAAGACACAACCCAAGTGTTAGAGTTTTCCTCCTTCTCCAAAGATCTCTCTCTGGCAGATTCAGAGATCTGGTTGCCTCACATCTCCCCGGTCTCGTGGGGCAGGTGCATCTCCATGCTGCTCCCAGCTCCCCCTGGGGACATCTCCTGGTCCCCATTTGGAGCACTTGGGCAGCCTTTCCTCTAAGTCAGCGTGATCCTGCTACTTCTACACCAGTGTCAGCACAGAGGCAAGTGTGAAGAAGGCTCTACTTCCTTCTGCTGCCTTGTTTCTCACACCAGACACTGCCCAATTTTATGGAAGATATGGAAAAATACAAGCGAAGCAAAAGATATAGATGCAATACTTTATATGACTCTCCCTGTATCCAAAAGAAAAACATCAAATATGAAAGCGTAGAGGATTTCTCAAAAACAATTCCAATTCTACCTTTGGCTCAGAGAGTGCCCAATCTGAGCACAGTGTGAGTCTCCACTCTCCCATCTCCCACATCAACCAGTCTTGCCCTGCAGTCACCTTCCTTCCTATACACAGGGTAGATTATAATAGTGTATTTCTTGAAATTTGAGCTATTTGATACAGAACAGCAAAATCTTCAGGAGAGTGGTATGGAGTGGTCTTTGGCATTCAAAATCCATACCCCTTCCAAACTGTCTGAGAGTAGGAAGTGTAATATGACTTCTTTCTTTCTGATTCTGTAATGGTTAACTGTAATACCCACCACCCACCCCCACGCCATACACGCATGCACATTCTCAGACACAGTAACATATAAATCTACTTTAAAGAATGAAATAATTTTCCTAAAAGCCCCATAATATGTTCATTATCTCCAGTTCAGGAGAGAGGTAGCATTTTACATAATCATGCAAATCCACGTAAGTTGTTTGCTCTTTCTATCAGCCTCAGTCCCCAAAACCTAAGAAACTGAACCAGGTACAAGATTGACTAGTCTGAGTTACCATCCCAAGTTCCAGGAGTTTTGAAACTTTGAAATAAAAGATTTGGATTTTGTTTTATCCTTACACATTAAGTCTTGTAAACTTCTTAAGCAAAGCCTTCCCCTGTGAACACACATGCTCATAAAAGGAAAGACATGGGATCTTCCTGACCAAAGACCCTCTCAACGAGCTGGAGGACTGTGTGACCTGTGGCACCATGATATCTACCTTGGGTAGATATAACTTACATAACTAAAAAACAAACAAACAAAATGTTCCTGGACCCTTATACCATCACCTGCCCCTTCTCCCATCCAGAAATGTTCTTGCTCAGTCAAACCCAATTAGTTTACCAAGAAAAAAAGGAAAGCCTGGAGCCTCATCTTCTTTATCTCTTGGCCCTAATATAGAGTCCAGTAAACAACAGGCACTTAATAAACACTAAGTTGCATGTGATGAACCAATTTAAGCGATATAAAATGGTATAATTCTCAAAGACAGTACAGGCAAGAGATTTCCAAGTTTTAAAAAGTGGAGAGAAGATGCTATTTGAGGAAAAAGGAGAGAAAGACCCTATTTTGAGAGACCCTATCTGAGCAGAGAAGGGATGGATAATCCAGAGCACGTGGCTGTGGGTGTAAAAGGAAACCATCAAGAAAGATGGGATTTAGACCTTCTCCTTGGCTCCCTAAGCATGGGGCCTTATGCTAGGTAAAAAAGTACCTGGGTATGATGCTTACCACAATTAACCACAGATGACGCAGAGATCCATCAGAAAAGCACTTTCTTCAGGGTTTTACCCAGGGCAAGTTTAACATCCTTATTCCTCAAACTGTAGATCAAAGGGTTAAGCATGGGAACCACGTTGGTGTAAAAGACTGAGGCAAATCTGCCCTGGTCCACAGAGCCAGGAAGAGAAGTTGTCAAATAAGTGAATGCACCTGACCCAAAAAACAGAGCAACGGTAATTACGTGGGAGCCGCACGTGCTGAAGGCTTTGGATCTGTTCTCAGCGGAAGGCATGCGGAGGATGTTGGAGAGTATCAAAGCATAAGAGACAAAAATGCTGATGCTGGATACTGTGATGATCACCCCAACGACAATGAAAAACACCAGCTCATTGACACGGGTGCTGGTGCAGGACAGCCGCAAGAGGGGGAGAACTTCACACAGGTAGTGGTCAAGGGTGTTGGAATCACAGAAGGTCAGTCTCAGCATGCTTCCAGTGTGGGCCATGGCCCCGGCCAACCCTATCACATATGAGCCAAGCATGAGCAGAGAGCAGACCCTGGGTGACATGGTGACCGAGTACAGCAGAGGGTTGCAGATAGCCACATAGCGATCGTAGGCCATCGATACCAACACGTAGCACTCAGAATTGACAAAGAAACAGAAGAAAAATAGCTGGGTCATGCATCCCACATAAGAGATGATGCTTTTTGACAGAAAATCGCTCAGCATTTTGGGGGTAAACACGCAGGAATAAGAGAGATCTATAAAGGACAAGTTGGAGAGGAAAAAATACATGGGGGTGTGAAGGCTAGAATTCAGCCCAATTAAGGTGATCAAGCCCAAGTTGCCCACCACCGTGAATACATAGAGCCCTAAGAACAAGAGGAAGAGGGGGAGCTGGAGCTCCGATTGTTCTGTTAATCCCACAAGGATAAACTCAGTCACTGAGGAGCTGTTTCTCGGAGTCATTCTCTTCTGGTGAGTTATCTGGGGAAACCGGAGACAAAACATATAGAATCATGATAGGCAGAGGCATGACTAATGCAAGAAATTTCTAGAAGATAAGCTGGTGCTGAATGTTCACTCTTTCTTCCCTCATCTATACCCTCTTCATCCCAAGCTATTGAATATATATCTATGATGGTATTGCAGCTACCCTGGGGGGATCATGAATGCAAGCTAGAATCCGTTAGCACAGGAAGCAAGAATTCTGTTCATGCTTTAGAGATGAGGAGATGGAATACTGGAATTGGCTGCCCAAGGACCTGCAGAAAGACAACCCAAGAGCCAGGAGTACAACCTGGGCTAGCTCCTCGGGCTCTGAGGGTCAGGAGCTCCCGTTGCCCCTATTGCATCCTCACACTTTCTGCCTCCTGGACCCAAATAGATACCGGTTCCCCCTAGAGAGAAAGCTGAGAGAGTCCACTACCTTTCCCGGCTCTGCACATCCCACCTGCCTCCTCTCTGCCCCTTCATTCCAACTCACCCCAGGGTCATGGTTGAGAGCAGAGAAGGGACTAATAAACACAGAGCCCTTGGCTGTGGGTAAAAAAGGAAACCATCAGCAAAGATGGGACTCAGACCTTCTTCCCGGCCCCCTCAGCGTGAGGCCTTATGCAGTGTCTTTTTCCATTAGTCATAAAGAGAAAACATAGCTGCTAGCATGGAAAATAGCCAGCCTTGTGTGTTAGCGCCTCTGATTCCTTTGGTGCTGAGAACCAGAGCTTTTACAGACCCCAGGCGCCAAGGTGCTTGAGGAATAGACTGTGGCTCCTGTTTGAGGATTTTCCCAGATGGTCTCCAGTAACTTTAGGGGGAAAACACTAGCAATTCTTATTTTCACCCAAACTCCAGCTGGCATATCACAGAGAAATTTAAACTGCCTGATGATCTCAGGGACCTGATGAGACACAATTTCCCCTGGGAATTTCTCTGCGATCTGTCTCTAAGGGGAAGACATGGCACCGCCTGCTCACAGGCTGGATGGTGCTGTTTACCCAGGACCTTGACAGTGGGCGTTCCACTCAAACCCCCTCACTCTGGGGATTTCACATCATTCAGTGCTCTATTTGGGGGCTCATTTTTTGTCTCTCACTAACTCTTAAAGCCTAAGTGGACTTTAAGGGAGACTAGCCCCAAAATGTAACCGCTATTCCCAAAATTTCATGGAAAACTTTGAAAGTAGTACCAAGGAAAATAAAAGATCAGATCAGATCTACAGAGAGCGCCTCAAATGAAATGTTTCTAGGACCATTAGCTGCTCGGAACAGTGAAGAAACCACACCACCCACCACAAACACCACCTCCTCTCAGCTCTAATAAGGGCTACAGACAGGCCTTCACTATATATGAGGAGATTAAAATATCACAATTCATATGCAAAGAGACACACACTCACACCCTGCACGGAGCTACTCCAACGGCATGCAGGATTAAGGTATAACGGGAAATGTGTCTGAGGGCTTAATCTTGCCATTCTTCAGATGACAAAGCTGCTCTCCATATGATCTGCTACATGAATATTTTAAGAAAAATTCACAGACATGTGAGCAACTGCATTTGTAAGTTTCCACTAAGGCTGCATAAAATAATCCCAGTTTGCCAGGGACAGTCCTAACTTACACTCATTATTCCTGTAGACTAGTAATTATAATACTAATAGCACAACCCTCCACTCTCAAAAGTGTCTGGACTTGGATAACAAATTATACAGTCATCCTACTAAAAAGAGCCACAGCAGCGATTCGGGCCCTCTGGCTCCTGTAGTCTCCTAAACCCACGGACATCTATCCTGTTTCTGACAGACTCTTTTCCACCCTCCTTGCCCTCAGGGTCCTTCCCAACTGAATTTACCTTCTGAGCAAGCAATATTATCTCTTCTATGGACCTTGGCTTAAAAAATGGGGAGGGACTGCATTCATCCCTAACCAAAACAACTGAAGCAAAAAAACATAAACTTGAACTACTATCCTAAAATAGGTGAAAAGGAAAAATAAGAAGAGAGGAATTATATTGGTACAAGGAATAAAGATTAGTACATTGTCATACACTGTTGTGAGTACAGTAAGTTTGTTGGCGATATTTAACAAACTTGGTCACTGACATAACCTTTTGGCCCAGCATTCTACCATTAGGTCCATACTCAATAAAAATGAATATACCTGTTGACCTAAAGACAGGCCAAGAATGTTCACAGTAGATTATACATAGTAGCACCAAACTAAAACTATGCATGTCAACCAACTGCCGAATGGATAACAAATGGTAGGATATTAATAAATACAATTCCATATAGCCATGGAAGATAATGACACAAATGAATGTCACCAAGGTATTATTGGGCAAAGGGGTCCAAGCACAAAAGAATGCATACTTCATTATTCTGTTTACATAAAGTTTAAAAACAAAGAAACTAATACGTGATGGGAGAAGTCAGATAGCAGTTCCTCTTGGGTTGGAAGGAAGGGACTTGTGCCCGGAAAGAGATCTGGAAGATGCCTCAGGGCTGCTGGCAATGTCCATTTTGATAGGGGTTCTGGTTATACAGATGTGTATGGCTTGCAAAAATTCACTAAGCTACACCCTTTTGCTACACATTATTTAAAACATAAGTGGAGGGTGGCGCCCGTAGTTTTACGTATATACCGAAGGTGATGGGTTCAAACCCAGCCCCAGCCAAAGAAAAAAAAAACATAAGTGGAGAACAAAAAAATAAATCATCTTACTAAATCAGTTGAAGACTAAAATTACTAAACAGCTCTGAGCCATAATTCCTTCGTTTGTATGATGGGTATTTACTGACCTGGCAGCTCTGAATAGTAGAATGTGCAAGAAAAATAACACCATTTTTACTTCCTTTCCATCTTCTGTCCCTTAAAATAAAAGGCTGTTATATTTTTCTTATAGAAAGTGAGGCAACCAAAAGGGAAAAATTAATGCATATGGAGCAACTTATTTAGTGCCTGGCATCATGCTAGTGTTTTCTACTGTAATATGATGTTTGCAACAACTATACATTGTGTATGTGTGTGGCAGATTGTGTTTCCAAAGATGGCTATTCCAACACATACACACTCACACATATATATACTTTGCATTCCACATGCTCTTTGTATAATAGGATTAACATTCCTCTAATCAAAAATGAGGCCTATATTCCCTACCCTTGCCTCTAGGCAAGAACTTGGGACTTCTTCAATCAATAGAGTATGGTGGGAATGATGCTATGTGACTTCCAAGGTTAGGTCATAAAAAGACACAGCTTTCTCTTAGCACCCATTCTCCATTCATATTCTCTCTATCTCTCTATCTCTGTCTCTATCTCCAGCTCTGTCATCTCTCTCTCTCTTTCCATACACATGCATTTATTTCTTTTTTGTCATCCCCCAGAGTTCAGGACAATCATGTTAAAACCATCTGGCCTATCTCAAGATACAGTCACTTAACATTATCTATAGGGTCTTGGAAAGTGTGACTCTAAGTGAGATGGTGTCCTATACGCTATAAGAACTTAATTCTTCATGTTTGCTGGCTATTTGTCTATCATCTTTCCAAAAGCTTCTGTTCATGTCTTCCGCCCACTTTCAAATGAAACTGTTTGTTTTTCCCTTGCCAATTTGTGTGAGTTCTTTGTAGATTCTGCATATTAGCTCTTTATCAAATGTACAGCTTCTGAATATTTTCTCCTATTCTGTAGGTGGTTTATTTGTTCTGTTAACCATTTCCTTATCTGTGCAGAAGCTCTTTTCATTTAATCAAGTTTCATTTATTTATACTTTTGGTTGATATAACCGTGGTCTTCATCATAAATTCTTTGCCTAGGCTAACATCTAGAAGAGTTTTTCCAAAATTTTCAACAAGTACAAAGACAACTTTCTGGGTGATAGACACATTTGTAACCCTGACTCAAGTGAAACAAAATTGATAACATGTAACAAAAATATGTGTACCCCCATAATGTGAAATTTTAAAAAAGAGCTTAAGTCTCCTTTATATTAGTTATCCTACGTTAAAATTGGTCTTTTCATACATCATTTTGCAGTTTCTAAGAAACTATGGATGATGTTAAGTTACTGTACATTAAAAAAGAATAAATTTTTGGTTATTTGTCCAGTGTGATGGGAGCAGAAAGCCTTTAATTCCTGCTTGCTAGTGGGGTGGGCATACTCACCACAAAGAGCCAGGAGAATCTCCAGTACAGGTTCAGATTACTTAATCCAATTCTCCCTCACATCCAGGAAGTCTCTTCCAGTTCCACATTTGAACAATGTTTTTGAGATTTGCTTTTATGAAGAAAAGAGATTTTCTTTGTCATTACTAAAAAGAAATGTACTAAAAGGAATGTACCCCCTGCATTTTTCCATTCTGAATGACATTTTAGCAAATGTGTAGCAATGATTCAACAATGGAAGTGAGAGACAGAATTTTCTGTTCATTAAGTAGAAGTCAATTTATTCATTATCCAATAAATATTTCTTAAGGCCAGTTATTTCCATCAATATTGCAAACTTCTTCTTATACAGAAAGATTTCTCCCGAGAAAATAAAACAAAGAATTCTGGATGAAATATAAAAAGCATCTATTTATTCATGTTTGAGCTGGCAGAAACTAAGTGAAAATCTATGAGAGCAAAAGAAGAAAGATAAGAAAGTCAGGATTCGCAGGCACCAGAGAGCACTGGACCTAGAGTTTACCTCCAAGGATATGTGGATTCCTGGGGCAGGGCAGGGTTGAGGTTTAATAAATTACTCATGCAGGACATAAAACATAAAACCCATTGCTTGAGCCCAGGAGTTTGAGGTTGCTGTGAGCTATGACGATGCCACAGCACTCTACCCAGGGGGACAGAATGAGACTGTTTCAATGGGAAAAAAAAAAAAAAAGACAAAACCTGGAACTTAAAAGACAAAACTTGGAACATTAAGTTGGGATTTTAGAACCACGAATGAGTCATATTACTGACTACCGCCCAAGGAAACATACTCACTGGCTAAATAAGAAGAAGAAAAAAGCCCACAGAAGGCATAGGTAAAGAATTATATCTGATTTGGCTTTGGGTCTAGAAGGGCAAAAAAATGATACAAAATATTCTCTGAAAATTTCTAACTACTTCTTTGTGCCAGGTTAAAAAAAATTATATTAAATATATAACAACAAAAATTCCTGTCTGGAAAAATACAATTGAAATCCGGATATCAAAGAATCTCCCCCAGATAAATATCCAAGGATCATGAGCCCATGATGAATATCACTAAACACAAAATATGCCATCATGAGACGACCATGAATGATAAAATACAAGCTACATACCTATCCAGACCTACAGAAGTACTAGGTTTGTCAGAGAAAGAATACAAAATAAAGGTATTTTATATGTTTAAAGAAATAAAAGAGCAAATTGAACCTATATTGAAGGCACCATCAGAATTTTAAAGAATCAAATAGAAATTTTAGAAATAAAAATATGATAATGGAAACCAGGAGCTCTTTGAATATGTTAGCCTAGTAGACACAAGTGAAGAGAAAGTTAATAAACTGGAAAGTAGATCTGGAGAAATTGTCCAGGACCCAGCATCAGTTGTGAGAGACGACTCTGAGACTGTGTGAGAGAGACTACGAATTATAAATATAACTTAAGAAATGTACCAAAGAGAAAGTCCAACAGATATATATATGTGTACCCACAAAAATTTTGAGACAGACTGTGCTATGGTCTATTATTTCACTTCCAGGAAACATAGTGGACAGTGCCCTAACTCACCCACGCAAGTTTCAACTTGCTAAGCTTTTCGGTGTTCTTGGGAGGGCTTCTTTTGTTTCCATGTGCACAGATTTTATGTTTCTTGATTTTTATGTGTCTTGAAACTTTTGTAATGACCCACATGTAAGCATTAAATACCTCTAGACCTTGATTTTGCTCTAAAAATAAGGCAACAGAGCAGCGCCTGTGGCTCAAGGAGTAGGGCACTGGCCCCGTACACCAGAGGTTCCGGGTTCAAACCCGGCCCTGGCCAAAAACTGAAAAAAATAAAAATAATAAAAATAATTCAACAATCAAAACAGACATAGCCCCTGAACTTTAAAACATACAATCTAGATGGAGAGAGCTAAAATAAACAGAGGCTCGTAACTCAAAATACAGTAAGTATTCCAGGGAAGGGTAATGGGGGACTGTGAAGCCACTTGTAGGTAGCCCTACAAAGTCTTAAAGGTCTAAGAAGGCCTCCATTAAGAAAATAAAATTCACTTTCTTTTTTTGTTTGCTTTTTATTTTTTTGAGACAGAGTCTCACTGTGTTGCCCTCAGTAGAGTGCCATTGCGTCACAGCTCATAGCAACCTCAAACTCTTGGGTTTAAGCAATTCTCTTGCCTCAGCCTCCCAAGTAGTTGGGACTATAGGTGCCTGCCACAACACCTGACTATTTTTTGTTGCAGTTACCATTGTTGTTTTAGCAGGCCCAGGCCGGGTTCGAACCCACCAGTCTTGATATATGTGGCTGGCGCCATAACCACTGTGCTATGGGCACCGAGCCAAAAATTCACTTTCAAAACTAAAAAGAAAGCATAGATTAAAAAATAGTTTTTTTGTGACTGCCCAGCATTGTAATTCCTTCTGTGTTTAAGTAATCTTCCCCTGGGTGAGCCTGGGGTGGAGCTAGGTCTCAGCCTCCTAGTGTAAAGACTCCCCGGACAGCATCAGATGATCACATGTTCACATGCAGGACACAAAGAAATAGCAACATGCCCAATGCAATGGTACATGTCAAAACTATTAAGAGTAGAGTATAAATGTCTTACCACAGCAAATAAGTAGGTGAGGTGAAGGTTAACCAGTTTGATGGAAGTGTTCCACACTGTATATCAAATCAGCACATTGTACCCCATAAATGCATTAATGTACAGTTATGATTTAATTTTAAAAAAGGAAAAAAATTAACTTGCAAAGAAAAGAAATAGGAACAATTCATATTCCACTTTGGCAGAGACAAAGAAAAAAATTTTACCAATCAACCTAACCAGACAGCTGTGGGGTGTAAATTGGCTGTGATTCCATCTGCCTGGCTCTGAAAACTGGTTCCCAGCCTGTTCAAAGATTCTGTGAACTACCCCATTTCTTGCCAATTAGCTCCCTTTTTACTTCAACTTCTGCTTGCAGCTAAGATCTCCGGCTGGTACAAAAGGGCCAGAGATAAAGGGGGCCGTGAGCACAGAAGGGAGATGGGGAAGCATCCCAGCCATGGGGTAGCATAATCATCTCCCCGTGAAACAGCCAGACACACTCCCACAATCATTTCCAAAGGCAGGTATAATAACCCCCCCAAAAGAATTATATTCTATTTTGAATTATCTTCCCCTTCTAGGGACATGTTGTTTGGACATGGTTTGAAGAATAAAAGGAAACAAGCATCCCAGATCCCGGAGACTGGTGCTCTTCAAAACCTGTAACGAAGTCTCTTTTTTTTTTTTCTTTAATAAGCTAAATTATGCTATTTAGTGGAATGATATAAACTTCTTTGCCAAATAAATAGAAATACAGTCCATGAATTAGCTGGACAGATTTTTAATGGAAAGTGGGCCATATAAAAATAATAAAATAAATAAAGTAAAATAAAAATAGACTATGCTGGGCGGCGCCTGTGGCTCAGTGAGTAGGGCGCCGGCCCCATATGCCGAGGGTGGCGGGTTCAAACCCAGCCCCGGCCAAACTGCAACAAAAAAATAGCCGGGCGTTGTGGCGGGCGCCTGTAGCCCCAGCTGCTCGGGAGGCTGAGGCAGGAGAATCGCGTAAGCCCAAGAGTTAGAGGTTGCTGTGAGCCGTGTGATGCCACAGCACTCTACCCGAGGGCGGTACAGTGAGACTCTGTCTCTACAAAAAAAATAAAATAAAAATAAATAAATAAATAAAAATAGACTATGCTTATGATCTAAGGAAGACGTTAATGATTAGATAGTAATATACATTTAAATTAGTCCATATTGAGATAGCGTTCAGTTATGTCATGTACTCTAAGTTCACTTTATTGTTTTTGAGAAGCCTTTTAAAACAATACATGGAATAGCTTTCTTCTTCTTTTTTTTTTTTTTCCGCAGTTTTTGGCCAGGGCTGGGTTTGAACCTGCCACCACCATATGGGGCCAGCGCCCTACTCCTTTGAGCCACAGGTGCCGCCCGGAATGGCTTTTTTCATACCTGGTAATACTTGGAAAATAATTTTAGTTTTTAAAAAACATTATAGGTATTATAGAAGTGTATCATTATTTTATAACAGGCTATTTTATAGTAGATCTTTATTAAGAAACAGTCTCTCCAATTATTTTAGTGTTACTATAGAAATGCATAGTGTGATTTATGATATTATTTTAGAAATGTATTGCTATTAGTCTTGAATAACAAGCTGAAGATTGCCAGCAGAAAAATAGCAGGGGGGCGTTCAGAGCAGAGGGAACCACAGAAGGAAATGCGAAACCTCATAAAAGGAGAAAAAGGCAGTACAAACCTGAGGAATGGCAAGGGATGTTGAGAATTGAATCAACGTGTATGTCAGGGAGGCGTGAGAGACTGTTGGAGTGAATGAACGGTGATACTTAACCATACCCTTCTTTTATCTCTTAATAGAGCGTCAGTTGAGAAATTAGACACAGAAGTCACTTAGGAAAAAAATCAGCTTTATTGCTGATAATGTTGATTGGAAGACCCAGCTTGGACCTGCATTTACCACAGGACCTTGCAATTCTCATTGTACGCCGCAGATTAAATGTGTGAATCCAGGTCTAAACGGAGCTGGACAGAAGTCATTTTCACTACCAAGGAAAGAGGCTGCTAATGAACAAGATGAGGGGGGGTCCTGAGAACACATCTGTCCTACCAGAAAATAGGAAGAGGAGCTATAGGAAGAGGGTGGATCACACTGAGGCAAAGCTCATTCTCCCGATTTCTCCTCAATCCCACAAACCCTGGGGAGAACCAGGAGAAGAGAGAAAGTCAATTTCTTATTCACCTGCTGGGACACAGGCTTCTCCCACTCTTGAGAACAGGAGGTACATTGCAATAACTAAGCTAGAATCACAGTTTGGTCCAAGACCAGTTGTTACCACAGTTTAGGCTTTGCTGTAGTTGGTGGAGGGAAAGATGAGAAGGTGTTGATACGCCAGACTTGCCCTTTGAGTTTTAGAAATGAGATGCGGGGATCCAGAGACAAGAAACCTGAACAAAGGTGGTGGACATAGGCAGAGTGTCACCCAAGGATAAATCAAAGGGGACGCCACCCTTATCCTTCACAACAGGAATTTAGGACCATCAGATTAAACATCACTGTTAAAAAGCTCTTCCTCAAAAAGAAACAAAGCTTTCTGTAAAGCAAACAGAAACATTTTACATCTTTCCACTGACATAACTTTAAACATAACCAGTGCAGTCATAAAAAAAATCACAATTTGATGTATATATTTAATCACACAGAAAGCTGTTTACAATATGTTACAGAATGAAAATAGAATTACAAAAAGAAATTTCATGTGCCCATATATATAAATATATGCATATACATATATATATAACTTTTGCAAACTGTTCTAAGCTATCACAACGACATACACAAACACACAGAAAAGCATTCTGGAAGAACATATATCAAAATGCTAAGAGCGGTAATTTTTTGAATTTCAATAGATTTAGGGATTTTGAGTGGTTTTGGTTATACATTCATCTATATATCATAGATGAATTGTATAATGCTAAATCAAGGCTTTTAATGTACCTGTCACCAGAATAGTTTACATCGTACCCAAAAGGTAATTTTTCACTCCCACTCCCATCTCAATCTCCCTCCTTAGTTACCAAAGTCCATTATATCACGCTATGAAACATATATAGCCCTCATTTAACTCCCACTTATAAGTGAAAAAATGTAGTGTTTATTTTTCCATTCCTGACATACTCCACTTAGGATAATGGTCTCCAGTTCCATCCGTGTCGCTGCAAAAGACATTATTTCATTCCTTTTTATAACATATTTTCTTTATCCAAGGAGTAGTAATCTTTAGGTGGCAAGATCCTGGAATTTTTTGTAAGTTTTTGCTTATCTTTACATATTCCTTATCTTCCATATTGCTACAATAGTCAAGCATGACTTTTATAAATTTCATAAAAATGATTTTTTAAGACGAAAAACTGCATAATTTCAGCGTTTTAAAGATGTGTTAGATCGCCTGGCTGAGGTTGGGAATATAACTCAAATAAACATTTTCTAAACACAAGACTGTGCAGTCCATATAATGGTAGATCAAAAGGTCTCACATGTGTTTTATCACTGACCCTAAAAGTAATGACTGAGCTAACACTCAGCACATTAAATAAAGAGAAAAGTCTCCAGCGTCTTTCCCTTGACATTATTTGGCAAATTATTTCCAAATGAAAGTGAATGTAGGAATTTGTTCAGCACAAAAGCAGCAAAAATTCGGACAAGTGAAAAAATACATATGGCACATGTGCTCTTTTTTGCACACTCAGATTGAGCCTTCTGGAAGGCACTAAGCGTGTGGACAACTCTAGATTCATAAGGTCTAAATTTGATTTTTTCACTCTGCCACTGTGCAATGGTAGGCACGTTCTTTAAGTTCTGTAAGCCCTAGTTATCCATTTACAGAACAGGAATAATTATCTCATACAGTTGCAGAGGAGACTAAATGAGCACTTGTATGCTAAGACATAACAAAGTCTCAAAGTGTTGTTCTTAGGGTTTGAAAAGCATGAGTCTCTTGAATATTAGACTCTTGTCCCCATGTGCACATTCCTTCTCAAATCATGGGAGGGGATGCAGGGAGTCATTGCAGAATGCAACAGGAATGAAGGAAGCACTTGGGACCAGGAGTCAAGTGTTTCAGGAAGGCAGACAGAAAGGCTTTTACAACCGAATAGCATAGGCAAGAGTCTCGGGGCTTTTTGCTCCATCTCAGACCCATTCCTTGTTATATGGTTCCACTCATCACTTACATGAACCTGAGGAAACTGTCATGTGAGCAGGTGAAAAGTGGTGAGAGGACAACCACGGATGACACTTAGAAATTGTCAGCTGTGGTCACAGAGGTTTGACCCAGGCACAGACAGCAGGTACACCATTTGCACATAGACAGGTGTATTCAGAGGGACAAACATATACACGGTATTTTACAAACACAAATATTCTCCCGTTGAATACCTGCTTACAGAATCACATTAAATACAGCTCATCTGAGCACTCATATCCTAGTTTTAAATACCATTCATCTCTAAACAGAACCAGTGCGGAAAGTACAGCCTGCACATCCCATTTTGTGAGAAGTAAGAAAGTGCTCAAAATCTCATAAAGACATATGGAAAGAATATAGGATCCAATAGGATCCAAGAGGCCAAATCAGGGATAAATCGAGTATGAGGGTGAAATAATGAAGGTAATGAATCATAATGCATTGGATAAAATGCATGAACCCATAATGACATAAATAAGTGGATAAACGGCTGGGCGCAGTGGCTCACACCTGTAATCCTACTACTCTTGGAGGCTGAGACAGGTGGACTGCTTGAGCTCAGGAGTTAGAGACCAGCCTGAGCAAGACAGACCTCGTCTCTACTAAAAACAGAAAAAATGAAATAAAATAAATGGATAAATGAACAAATGAAAAGGAAAGGCCTTTCCTGACAAGAGTGCCAACTAGCAAATAAGGAATGATTGACAGAGTTAGGAAATCTCCATTTTTTAACTATCAGAGATAATTGATTCAGGCAAGAATTATCAATGGATGCTTAAACCAATATGTCAAAGCTTGAAAAGGAACAAAATATCTGCAGGGTCTCAACAAAATGATGAGTTCCCTACTCATCATTCACTTTCAAATGCAAAAGAAAAAGTAGTTATCACCCCCAATAAAATTACCAAGGCATGTGCACAGTTTAAGAACAAAAACCTCTATGATATCAAATGTCCCCAAAAACAATTCTGAGAAGATATAAAACACATTCATTTTGAAAGTAAAGTAAAAGGAAAATCTGTTTTCAGAAAACAGTACTGTGCCCCACCAAGTTAGTAAAGAAGAATCAGGCTAAGGTCTTGGTGACTTTGTCTAAATGTATTTATCTTTTGAAGGCAAGTGTGCAGGCAAGTACTCTGGGAAAAATGGGAGCTCCATACATGAGTGATCTGTTTTTCTTTAATATGTTAATGTAATACTCTGAGATGATAGTTAAAATGCAAAGTACAAAATGAATGCCCAATTGTTGATATTGTATGAAATTTCCCTCAAAGCCCTGTATTCCAGGGGATAGAGATTTAGAGTTTAAGTTAACTATCTTATATGATGCCATACATTTTGCCCTAAAAAGGAGCAGAAAGCTGAGGGCTGAAAATCTAAGGCAGGGTCTGGTTTCTGCTACAGCCACCAGGTTGTATGAGCTAAAATTGAGGATCATGGGTAACAGGAAGAATATAATCAGCGGGTCCGGCTGATGGAATATTGGGGTCTCACATGTCCATTTGCGTGCCAGAAGGGCAGAATGTGTTTCCGGAAGATGAGGACGGAAAAGCCCGTTTAGTAAGTCAGCTTCTAAAACTGCTAGCCAGTCCATTCTTATCACTGATAAACTTTTGCTAAGCCCTTACTCTCTATGTGACAGGCACCATGCTAAATGCGAGGGATATATCAAAACATACTCCGGGGATTCTGCTCACACAAAACTCAAAAATAGTGTGTTGTGTGGTGGCAGTGGATATGGAAAATTAAGCCGGTAATGGCCACAAACTGTGACCAGTGCTCACTACATTAAGTGCCGTGTGAGATCATGGAGAAGGGGCATTGAAACCCAAGAAGGAGTATAGAGGATTAAACCTCATACTTACTACAACAGTCACCAATGTCATAACTCATCTGAGGAATTACTGAGAACAAGAAATTCTCCTGGCAAGCCTGGAAATCTCTTGTGACTTGGAAGGTAAGCCACCAAGTAACTCAGTAATCCTACAGGAGCAAAGTTCAGTCCTGTAGTAGTAAGGCTTTTGTTAAACATCAAGCATTTTATGACAGTTCCTTAAAGGATTAGTGAAGAAAAATTGCATTTAGTATTTTGAAGATCATTTCCTTACCACCCTTGAAGATCATTTCCTTGAGTACATACTCTGTTGGCACCTATGAGATCATTTCCTTGAGCACACAGCCCCTGCATGTCTTTGCTTAGTAATTTTTCTGCCTATTATGTATCTTCTCAATAAAAGGACTCTGCAAGAAGTGCTCAGTGCTATCCTGCACCTATGGTTAGCCTTGCCTCTTGCTGCGTGTACTGTCAATCCGTGTCTCATGGTCATTTATGCAGTTGTGACAAGGAAGAAAGAAGAAAGATGTCCCAGAGAGACCCCTCACAATAGATTCCACAGAGGCCAAGGCCCCTCTGGTGGTAAGTGTCCCTCCTCTTGTTAAATGGACCACCAGAAATATGGTCACACCAAGAAAAAGCCATGTAAAAACAAAGGGAGTGTATGGAGTAATAGGAGTAAATGAAGAAAACATTTGCAATTTTCCTCCCTCTTTTCTTTCCGCTATCCATCCAGATGCCACAATTAATTAGTGAAATAAAAGAGGGGGCAGAAGATGTAAAAGGAGAGAAAGAATAATATAAACACTACCACCACCATCAAAATTCAAAGCAGTACGTGTTCATGAATGGCACCCTTACTAGTACAGAATCTGGTGCAGGTTGACCGTCCAAATGTGTTTATTCTGCTAAGGAGAGTGCAAATTGAGATAATCTTTCAAGAAGGAATTTCGCAGTAAAATTCAAAACTCTTACGTAAGTCAGTAATTCTCTGGCTAGAAATAGAACTCAAATATTTACTGAATATATATATTAAACAAGTATTTATAATTTGGGAAACTGGAAATAATCTAATGTACAGTTGTAGAAAACTGTTAATTATATGCAATACATCCATATGATGGAATATTACAGAATCATGAAAACTGGGTTGGAGGCAAGAACACAGAAGAAAAGTCTTACTGTGTCCTTCTTGGGGTGCACACTTCTGTAGCCAGAGCTAAGTCTCCCTTGCTTTCACAACATTTTTTTCTCTCTTCCTCCTTTTTCCTACCACAGTCCTTCATATACATCTTTTATGCTCTTTACTCATTTATTCATCCTAATAACAACCCTTACCTCCTTTCTCTTCTAATTAATTTTCATCAATAGATACATATTTAGGCAGCTTTTCATGACTTTGAAAATAAGGACGAGATTGTGTGAATGTACAAATGCAGGCACACACGCTTGTATACAACTAACAACAGTGATGGACCCTGGGGAACAGTACAGAAGAACCAGAAAACTGGAGTAAAGGAGACCTCTTTTCACTAGTTATTCTTTGGCAATAATTTTAAATACTCTCAGTTATTTCGGGCTACTATAACAAAAATCGCAGATCAAGTGGTTTATGAACAGCAGGAATTTATTTCTCACAGTTCCAGAGGCTGAGAAGTCTAAGATCAAGGCCATGGCAGGTTCACCATCTGGTGAATGCCTGTTTTCTGGTTCACGGACAGCACCTTCTTGCTGTGCTCTTACATAGCAGAAGAGATGAGGGCTCTCCTCTAGCCTTGTTTGTAAAAACACTAATCCTGTTCATGAGGGCTTTATCTTCATGACCTAATCACCCCTCAAAGACTCCCACTTCCTAATTCTATCATTTTCAACATACAAATCTATCCGGTCAACATACAAATAAATATACATTGCTAATGGAAAGTAAAGAGTAATCTGGTAGAACATGATCTTTTTCATATAAGCATGGCTGGGTCCAGAAAGATGAAGTAATTGTTGTAAGGTCACACAATAAATTGGTGGAAGTTCTGACACTAGAAGAAAGAGAATCTAGCAGGAACAGAAATAAACATACCCAGCTTGTGGCATTTAATTCTCCTAATAACCCCACGTGAAGACACTCATGCTCCAAGACATTGGGTGACTTGCTTAAGGTCACACGTCTACTGAGTAGAAGCTCGGGTTCAAACTTGATTCTGCTCCCCAACTCTTAGTCTCTGCTATTTCTTAATCTTTATCCTGCTCTGTCCCCTCCTTCTCCTATCACCTAAATCCTGTGCTGTTCATCTGTTTCATGCTATCTAAGACACAGTCCTTAACAATTCTCCCTTATTGATCTATACCATCCCAGAGGGCAAAGCTACAGCTCTATTCAAACTTCATTTTTATCCAAATCGATTTTCCCGAAGAGAATCCTGCAAGCCAAAACATTTTCACAGCATTTCACATACCATTGCTTCACAAAAATTATTTACCATGTATAATTTTCTTTTAAACCAAAAACCAACTCTATCTCCCTTTACACAGTACCTTTAGGCTGTGGATTTACAAATCTGAGCTGTAGCAATGCTTCCATATTTTACTGGAAGATGCATAAGTCAGTGTCCCAGCAGAAAATAGATGACACACATCAAACAAAATAATGAAAAATATGTAATGAGGGAACGATTTGAATGGGTTTAAGCAAAGGTGTAATTGAGAAAATCAAAAGGGAAGATCAAGCTCCCTGGGTTAGCAACAGCCAGGAACATTACATAGCACAACCCCTTGGCATCAAGGGATAAGGGCAGGAGCAGTTAGTGTAACCCGGTAGGAAATGGGCTTCCCATTACTGTAGCCCAGTGGGAAGGAAGTTGGAGAAATGAGTATCACAATATGATTCACCTTTACTGCCATCGGCCTAAGTCAACCACAATCCAGAGAGCAAGGGAGCAAGGGAACTCATTGGGAAGGCCTATCAAGACTTAGGGTGAGGTGCCATGGGGCAGAAAGTTGATCTGGAAAGGTATGCAGAAAATACAAAATTCAGTCTCTGCTGATGCAGCTCTGTAACATTCAGCAGGCACTTCCTCTGCTAATCGGCTGTTTGTGTGGCTAACCTGATTACTAACTTGTACACTGGCTTTCTATTATTCTAAAAAATTCCCTGGAACCTGAGCTGAGCACCTTAAGCTGAAGATTTTTCCACCCTGGCTTTGATAGCATGATGTGAAAACAGAAATGACTGTATGTGAAACAATTCCCAGCTTCTATGCTTTATAACCTTGACATTTCCTATAAGTTCCTCGACCTAGCATTGCCAATTCCCTTACAAATTCACATCCCTGCAGCTCCACACCACTGTCTCAGGAGGTATCCTGCTTGCTGATCTCTGGGTCCTAACAAACTTCCAAGCACATTCTGCAAAATTCTTCAAGAATTTCTCTGGTCATTTAGCCAAGACCATCTCAACAAAAAAAATTCTATACCTCCTACCTTCTTGCAAAATGTGATATTTAAAATTAGTCCTTAAAAAGTCACATGAAGTTTCCATAGACAGAATCAGATTTTAACATCCTAGGCCAGCTCTCATTTGAAATGAATCCTTTCAGAGCCTGAGGGAGGAAAAGTGAGCCTTAATAAAAAGCAAACAGTTCTAGAAATAAAGAGACTAGATTCTGGTCACAGTATTGCCTCTGAGTAGTCAGTGACCTCGGGGTAGGTCCATAAGTTTGTATCTATAATCAGAAATACGAGGGAATTGAGTTAAATGACCCTCATGACCCACAAAATGTAAGTATTCTATAGTTTTAAGAATCTTTGTAAATTAAAGGATATAAGGGGGAGGATGAATCTGTTTGAAAAAGAATTTAAATCTCCTCCGTGTAACCAATGGAGCCTGAATCATCTGTGGGAGAAAAAGGGAAAAAAAGTTCTTGTCCTAAGAATTGCCCCTTTCTCTGGAGAATGAACCTTTACTCAAGGTTTTCTTCAGAGCCATTTTAACATCCTTATTCCTCAGGCTATAGATGAGCGGGTTGAGCATAGGCACCACGATGGTATAAAACAACGAAGACACTTTGCCCTGGTTCATAGGTAAAAGGGAAGAAGGTTTGAGATACATGAATGCCCCTGACCCAAAGAAAAGAGAAACCGCAATGATGTGGGAGCTGCAGGTGCTGAAGGCTTTGGACCTGCCTTCGGCAGAACGAATGCGGAAGATGCTGGAGAGGATGAGGGCGTAAGAAATGAAGATGGCAACTGTGGGCACCCCGATATCAATGCCCACGACAACAAAAACTACCAGCTCGTTCACAGAGGTGCTGGTGCAGGAGCGCTCGAGAAGGGGAAGGATGTCGCACATGTAGTGGTTGATGAGGTTACTGGCACAGAAGGTCAGTCTCACCATGCATGCAGTGTGGGCCATGGCCCCAGCAAACCCCATCCCATAGACACCTAACAAAAGCAGCAAACACGCCTGGGGAGACATGGTGACTGCGTACATCAGCGGGTTACAGATGGCCACATAGCGGTCATAAGCCATTGCCGACAGGATGAAGGACTCAGAGACTACAAAGAAAAGAAAGAAAAAGAGCTGAGTCATGCAGCCAGCATAGGAGATGATATTCTTCTTTGAGACAAAACTCATCAGCATTTTGGGGGAGATAACACTGGAATAGCAGAAATCTATGAAGGACAAATTATAGAGGAAAAAGTACATAGGGGTGTGCAGGTGAGAGTTCAGCCCGATCAGGGTGATCAAGCCCAGGTTCCCCACTACGGTGACCAAGTAGAAACCCAGGAACAGGAAGAAGAGGGGCAGCTGGAACCCCGGCTCGTCCGTTAAGCCTGCGAGGATAAACTCAGTCACCGAGGAGTTCTCAGCAGCCATTCTCCTTTCAGGCATTCTGCGGGGACAAAGGGAAAGAGCCTTTTAGAGAGAGGGACCACTGCCGCCCTCTCAGCCACCTGCCGCTTCTCGCGAGAGGGACGCGGAGAACTTCAGAGTTTGAACTTCAGCAAAGGCCCTTCCGGACGCCCGGGACACGGCCTCTGGAGCGCCCTCTGGAGGCGAGGGCGGGCCTCCTGGAAAAGGCCCTCTGGAGGGAGACTCAATCTTTGCTTTGATCCTTTTTATTTGATTCCAACTCCACTTTCTGCTGACTTACAAACACCGGAGCCAATCTCTAGGAAAAGTTCCCTCAGAGGCCAGAGCCAGCCCAGCTGTGTCCAGAAAGTCCACTTCAGAGTCATCCGGGACAGAGCAGAAGGGTGCGGTTTTCTTGCCGGAGTGTTAGTATAGGAGGATGGGGACAGAGTGGGGACACAGGATCAGTTGAGACTGCACCCCCAGATTCAGCCACTCACCCTCTTCAGCCTGAAGCTTCTAGGGTGTAACCCTTTTGATCCAGCTGTTGTCTTTGGTTCAGTTTGTCGGTAGGACTACGGAGGAAAGACTACGCACACAGAGACCCCTCTGCTCCCTGTCCTGACAGCACTACCAGAGCCCGGGCTGCTGCAGAGCTGGTTCCCAGCCAAGGAACATACCGGCGGAGGTTTGCCCTGCGGCTTCTCTCCAGTTTGCAGAAGGAAAACAGCACCAACACCTGTCATCAGTGACAGCTAGTGACAGGAGACTGAGCAGTTTTATTCTGAGTTTGGAGACCTGGGGACCTGATTAGAAGCAGAAAGCGAAAAGTTCCTCTGGGATCACAGCCCTAGACAATACCTTTTTTAAAAAAGAATTTTTGCTAATACACCTGATACTATTTGAACGGGCTTTCGGAAACATTAAAATGTTCAACTAACATCTACTCAGTAATAAGCAAAGCCCTATGCAAAAATAATTTGCCATTTATTAAGCACTTAATTTATACCTAAGACTTTTTCCTCTCCTACCAGAAAAAAACAAAAATTACATACTGACCTCAACATACAGGCCCCAATACTATTTTTCATATAATATTTCGTTTTCATTCTCCCCCAAATCCTATGAGCTGAGCTTCATCATCTCCATTTTAAAGATAAAGTAACTTCCAACATGTTAAATTACAAAGGCTATATTAAATAAACCTAGGTCCATCTTACTCCATAGCTGGTATCTTAACAATTGTGTTTTAATTATTCCTTGGAGGAGATAATAATGAAGTGTACGAAGCAGAGTCCTTCCCTTCAAGGATCTGAACATGTCTTTAAAAAGATGATAGAACACACCTAACCAAGAATGCAAAAGAGGGCGGCGCCTGTGGCTCAGTGAGGAGGGCGCCAGCCCCATATATCAAGGGTGGCGGGTTCAAACCCAGCCCCGGCCAAACTGCAACAAAAAAATAGCCGGGCGTTGTGTGGGGCGCCTGTGGTCCCAGCTGCTCGGGAGGCTGAGGCAGGAGAATCGCGGAAGCCCCGGAGCTGGAGGTTGCTGTGAGTCCTGTGACGTCATGGCACTCTACTGAGGGCGGTAAACTGAGACTCTACAAAAAAAAAAAAAGAATGCAAAAGAATGTATCCAGAAAATTAAAACTAAACTGCAAGCCCAGTTTGGCAGAGGGCTTTCAGTATTATTACATTTATAGTTCAGTTCATCATTGGAGTTGCACAATACCCAGGCCAGAGGACAAACCACCTGTCTTCTGAAGAATTTGAACTTGACAGTAAAGAATAGTGCCTGGGAGTTAAAAGTTTTCTCCAAAATTGCAAAATTGTTGGAAATCTCCTCCATCGGCCCTGTCCTTCATCTTTCCTCCTTGCATTATTATTCTCAGCTCTCTTCAGGCCCCCAGGCCCCTCCTACTAAGCCTGCAGACCTCATAGCTCAACTCTCCTTCCTCCCACTGCACGTTTGTTTCTCTGTTTTGTTTGCTTTGCTCTTTGCCTAACTCCTCTCTTTTTCATGACCAAAGTTATCCCTTCTGGGTCTATGCATCTCAGACGTTTGCTTGAGCTCAGCGACAGGTAATTCTCGTTCTTGGGAGTCCCACAGATTTGGATCAATATTAAAAAGTCATTTAATGCTGTGCTTCATACACCTGACCATACAACTGAATTGGATAATTACATGCTTAAAAAAGCACATATCCTGCTGACCCAATCTAGACATCATAAGTCAAAATCTCCAGGGTTAGGGTTTTATAATCTGTGTTTCTCTTCTAAGTCTCCCCTGTTGACCTGGATAGTTAGCCAGGCTTAGGAGTCACTGATCTAATCCTCCCAGCCTGTATTTTCCAGACAGAAAAAGCCCAACCAGTCACAGAGATGGTTAGTGGGAGAAGTCTGGAATAAAATTTAGGTCTCCAACATTTCCAATCACATTGTCTAGAAATTCACTTGACCTTTTGGCTGGAATGCAGAATATAAGTAAGAGACATAGTTGGGTATCAAGCACCCCAGGTTCTTATTGGGTAGAGACATGAACATCAGGACAGGAATTATGTATGCAATGTGAATCCAAGGAAAATATCAAATAAAAAAATGACATGGCCAGAGCTGTGCTGAGGGTAACCAGTTAGTCTACTGGGCTATTGAGTGTTGATGACTTGATACAACATTCTCCACAAGTGTTAGGTTTAACTTGTGATTCATGATGCCTTAACTCATAGAACCAGAAAGAAGAGACAAATTTTCAGAACAGGTAGATGGAGCAAAAGGCCTTTCTAAACCTTTTAGCACATTACAAATCACGTATTCCCACCACAGTCTTTGATCATTCCTCTCCATCTGTGAGCTATGACAGGTGCTAGTGAGGTTTATTTTCACTCTTATATCTTTAGAACCAAATTGCTCACAAAATGTTTATTAATCTCTGATTTTCAGTCTCCTCACCTGCAAGATGGGGATGATGATAATAACTCCCAGGGTTGTTGTTGAGGCTTACATTAAACCATGAAAGTGGAAGAGCCTAGCAAAGAGCCGACAAGGTGGAAGAGCCTTGATAAATGTTCTAGGAAATACACATAAAATAAATATAAAATGTATGTAATTTTGGGATGGAATGAGAGAGGGGTAAACCTTACTAAAAGCTCGATAAGTCTAGAAGAGGCAAGAGATTGCCTATTATACAGTGGAGGGAGACGATGAACAGAAGTGAGACAAGTTTTGGGGCAAGACTTCCTTCTTCAAGACTTTATTCAGGGACTATCTGTGCAACATAAACTAATCCAGAGGCAACCTCAGGGCCCCTGTCCCTACTTCCTGTCTTACCTGCAGAGCCTACTGTTCAAATATTCATGTTACCAAATTATGATGTCAGTTTCCATGTCTAGTCTCAGTAAAACGTTATCATTCCCAAACGTTCATAGTCTTAATGCTTTTTCTACCTTTAGTTCTTTGTCAAAATCAGTTTTTAGGAAGAATCTCACCAATTTATCAACACATAGTCCACTAAAGCTTTGGGGGGATTATCCACATTCTATACCCTCTTCCAGGCATTTTGTGTTAAATAAAGATGTCTTTAGCAAAAAGCAAAATACAATACAATACAATAAAAATAGATCTCTAAATAGAAATTTCGAATAGCACTCAGTCAATGAAAAGAACATTTTGGTTGGGATAAAGCAGCTGGAGCCATCGTGCAGTGGGTTTACATTCTCAGCCACATTGGCAGCTGCCTGCCCTCCCCCCAGCAAGCTAATTATAACCCCTCTATCAATCCAGTGTGTGTTTATGTGTTTTGTGTCTGAGCATTGAACGACATTTGCACATACCCCAGTGTTTGCTATTTCTCCATATGTGGAATATATTTTAGTCACTGCTCAGCAACAAGAGGCCTCAAGTGTAAATCTTACACTTAGAAATTTGTCATTGCCTTGGTGATTAGAATAATCACCCAATCCCTGCTTTCATTCCTTCAATTGTGACAAATCACAATTAAAGAAAATAAATCACTATTACAAACCTGAAATGAGCCCCACAGGAAAGGTACTCCTTGGGGCACAGAAAGTAAGCCTTGAGCTTCATTAGAAGTTGACTTTTCTCCAGGAGCCTCAGAGGATTCTTGTTTAGATGACAGAACAACCAAGAAAAGTTCTTCTGGGATAATGTCACTTTAAAGCCTGTTGCCATGGGAACTACGTTTCAAAATCCTCTCAACTGGGGCTTGACTAAAGTCATGTTCCCTGAGGAGCAGACAAAGCCCAGGCAGGAAGCAGTGTAGGAAGAACTATTCTTAACTCTGTTCCTTTTGTTGCAGAACTGCCCTCTTTCCAAAACTTGAATTTCTGTATAGTGCTTCTTTGTTTTATTTATTTATTTTTTCCCTCTTTTTAAAGTTGCATTCTATTTGTGTCATTTCGTATATGACATGTAAAAGTAATACAATGTCTCTCACAAGTGTGTATTAACTCTCAGACTTCTAGTAGCACAGGGTTGACCCCAACTGTACTGACCATCACCATACACCAGAGAAGGCCAAGCACAAGTGTCATAAGAAGTCACAGATCATGACCCAAGAACAAAGATAGCAACTAAAAGGTCTTCATTTGAAAGAAGAACCTGAGACCCTTTCTCATCAGACCCTGAGAAAGCAAATACCTAGATTCTTAATCTCAATATTATGTATTTTCAATTCATTAATATATAAACCTATTCATAAATAATATATATTTAATAAGGAATTCTAGAGTTACATACTACCTTGGAAGTCTGTGTTGGGGAATAATTAACATGTATTAATCACCCATGTACCAAACACTGTGCTGGAAGTTTTATATACATTATATAATTTACAGAGACAGAGTAATGTGCACAAAGTGAAAATTTGGCATGCCTAAAAATATCTTCCAATGACATTGCAATATGATGAGTATCAAGAATACAAACACTTTTACTAATATGTTATATTTTAGAATATACATATTCTAGAAACTACACTAAATGCTTTACATATATCAATTCAGTTAAATTTCACAAAAATCCTATCATGTGGATACTATTATTACCCTACTCTGCATAAGAACATTTCCTTGACTCCAAGAAACCAAACTTTCTTACCTGTTAGTTTTTATGGCATGATCTCTTTTAGGCCTCAGTTATTTGTAGTGAGAGAGGATTTTCAGGATTTGCTAGATAAATAGTTGTGAAAGAAGAATAAATACAAAAGGTCAAGTGTTAAAGATAAGTAACATCTCCATATCACAACCCAGAAATAGGGAAGTAAAGAGGGAAAATAAAATTATAGAATTTAGATCTGGCATCTGCTAAAAGTACATGTAAGAGCAAATGGACAGTAAAATGTTGTCAGTGTGAGATCAGTTAGGAGAAGATATCAAGACACATATTAGAAATCATAAACAAAGATGATCACAGAAATCTCAAGTCATGATTTGGGAATGGGACTATAGAATTATTCACAATAAATAAAAGAAGAGGAGAAAGCTATTAGTAAATGTGTCATAGAAAGCAAATGTGATGTCCCTAAGTAGGATTTGTAGCCAAATGACTTGGGTTCTTGTCACATTACCCACTGGCTGAGTAAGTTTACAGTGTCTGGCCCTCAGAGACCCCATCTATAAGCAGAGATATTAGTACCAAGCATACAAGATTGTTGTGAGGATCAACTATCATAATGTTTATTAAGTGGCTTCAAATTAATGAAGTGTTACAAGGTCGTTGAAGTGCTATCCCTCCATATCTTTTTTATTCATTTGATCAAATTTATTCACTGCTTCAGGAGTCAATTACCAAAATCTTAACTGTAATAGCTACTTAACTTTAGCTACTAAAGTCAAAACTATATGCTCAGAGTTAGATGGCTCATTACAAATACCTCATGTTCCTTTCTTCCACAAGAAAAGACCAAGTGATTAAGAAGCTAAAATTTGACTAGAGTGCCAAACAGAGAGCACTAAAGTGCAGTGGAGAGGTGATAATACACCTATGGTAATTAGAAGTGTAGGAGAGCAGAGGGAAGGAAAAGCACAACTTAGGCCATCTGAGCAGCCATGCATCTATGTCCCAGATCTGAAAAATAGCCCCTTGGCCCACCCCCAATAGACACACCTCTAGGCTGGCCAAGCAGCCTACGTCCTAGGCCTAAAAAGCAGTCCCATGAGTCATTGCTACTAACACACTATAGGCTGATTTCCTGAGCCCTGTAAATTACCGTCAGCAGACATGTACCCAGGCCAGTCAAGAAGCTATGTGATCACATCCTGGATCTGAAGACAACAAAAAGTTAGATAAAGCAGAAAAAAGAATTTCTGGACCTGAAAACAGGTCTTCTGAAATAACACAGGCTGTCAAAAGGAAAAAATAATAAAAAGGAATGAAGAAACCCTACAGAATTTATAGGACACAATTATGCAAACAAGTATTCATATTATGGATATTCTAGAAGGAGCAAAGAAGAGAAAAGGTGAGAAAACATATTTAATAAAATAATAGAAGAAAACTTCTCAAGTATTTGGATATAGATGGACATCTAGGCCCAGAAAATTTGAAGAACCTCAAATAGATTCAACCCAAACAGGTCCTCTCCAACACAAATTATAGTCCAATTGTCAACAAAAAAAGAATTTTAAAGCAGCAACAGAAGTATTAAGTCACATGTAAGGGAATCTCCAGTATACTAATAGTATATTTCTTAGCAGAAACCTTACAGGCCAAAAGAAAATGAGATGATATTTTCAAAGTACCGAATGAAAAAAATCAGCAGACAAGAATTTTATACTCAGCAAAACTATCCTTCAGAAATGAAAGAGAAATGCAATCTTTCACAGACAAGCAAAAAACTTAGGGAATTCATGAACTGGTAGGCCAGGCTTGCAAGACTCCCTTGAGGGAGTCTTAACCATGAAAATTTGTGAAACTATAAAACTCACTGGGAAAGCCAATACACAGAGAAGAAAGAGAAAGGAATCAAACCTTATCACTACAGAAAACCACCAAATTGCAAAAATAAACAATAAAAGAACTAAGAAACAAAAAATATGTAAAAGAACCAGAAAACAATCAATAAACTAACATGAATAAGTTTTCATCTATCAGTAATAACCTTGAATATGAATGGATTAAATTCCACATTTAAAAGATACAGAACAAATGAGTGAATAGTTCTTTGAGATACCTCCGTACTACTTTCCATAGAGGTTATACTAATTTGCAGTCCTACCAACAATGAATAAGTGTTCCTTTCTCTCCACATCAATGCCAGCATCTGTTACTTTGGGACTTTTTTGATATGAGCCATTCTCACTGGTTAGGTGATATCTCATTGTGGTTTTGATTTTCATTTCCCTAATGAAGAGATGTTTAGCATTTTTTCATGTATTCTGATAACTAGAATATGCAATTTCTCACCCTATACAAAAACCAATTCAAAATTTATTAAAGATCTAAATGTAAATCTTGAAATGGTAAAACTACCAGAAGAAAAAATAGGGGAAATACTTCAGGACATTGTTCTGGGAAAAGATTTTATGAAAAGACCTCAAAAGCATAGGTAACAAAAACAAAAATAGATAAATGGGATTATATCAAACTAAAAAGTTTCTGAACATCAAAGAAGATAATCAACAGAGTGAAAGGCAACCTACAGAATGGGAGAAAATATTTGTAAACTACTCATCTGATGGGAAATTAATATCCAGAATATACAAGGAACTCAAACATCTCAACAGCTAAAAAACAAGCAATTCGGTTTAAAAATGGGCAAATGATCTGAACAGACATTTCTCAAAAGAAGACATACAAGTGGTCCAGAAATATATTTTAAAAGATCAGCATCACTAATCATCAGATAAATGCAAATCAAAACCACAGTGAAGTATGATCACACCCCGGTTAGGAGGACTATCGTCAAAAAGACCAAAAAAAAAAAAAAAAAATGGCAAATGCTGGTGAGGATGCAGAAAAAGGGAACTCAGACGCTGTTGGTGAGAATGTAAACCAGTAGTATAGCCACTTTGAAAATCTACAAATAGAACTACCATATGATTCAACAATCCTACTACTGGAAACCTATCCAAAGGAAAGAAAATCATTATATAGGACAGACATCTGCACCCTTGTGTTGATGCAATGCTATTCATAATACCTAAGATGTGGAATCGACCTAGGTGTCCAACAACAGGTGAATTGATAAAGAAAATGTGAAAAAGCAAATATCTAATGTACTCAATACTAATATGAAGCCAGTAGATGATCCATGCATTGCTATTCCATGCATTGGGTCATCTAACGTTAAATGGAAGAAAAACTCCTTTCAATTCAAATTGGGGGTAGGGGGAACAAAGAAGGGGGAGAGGGCTGGAGTGCTCTCACTCAATGGGCATGGTGGGGACTGGCACACCTTTTGTGTGGGGGACATAACCATGAGACAAACTCTATCTAACTAAATCAAATATTTTGACCTGGTTGTTTATACCCCCACATTAACCTGAAATAAATTTGCTTAAGAAATTAAAAAAGAAAAGAAAATGTAGTGTGAAATGCACAACAAAATACCATTCAGCCATACAAAAGAATGAAATCCTATCATTCATGGCAACATGGATGGAACTGGGGGACCTTATGTTAAGTGAAATAATCCAGGAGCAGAAAGTTAAACACCACATGTTCTCACTCATACGTGGAAGCTAAAAAAAAGTTGATCTCATAGCAGTAAAAAGTAGAATAGAGAATACTAGTGGCAGGGATGACGATAGTTAACAATAATGTATTATGTAGTTCTAAATAAGTAGGAGGATATTGACTATTTCCAGCACAAAGAAATGATAAATGTTTGAGATGATGGTCGTGCCAATTACTCTGATCTGATAACTATTCATTATATGTACCAAAACATCACAAGGTGTCAATGAATATGTCTATTATTATTTGTCAATTAAATTTAAAAAGTAAAAATGATTATATGTTTAAATACTGTTAAACATACATATCCAATATTAAACACAATGATAAATGCATATATTTTCATTAATATTTACTAATTGTAATAGAAAGAAATATAAATATGTTTCAATAAAAACAGATTTGAAAAATGATAAATTCTAGGATACAGGGGTACATTTATTTTTTTCAAATACTGCAGGAATTTGTCAGAGGTTTTCTAAAAATAGCTATGGGGTAAACTCATTTCCAAAAGATACATAAATAATGTTGATTATACATAACTGGTTTTGCTGTAAGTATTTTTAACATTTTAAATATGCTGTTGACACTGAACTGACAGTGTGCTAGGTGATGTGTGCCTGTTGGGTGTGACTCCTGGGATGGAGATATTTGCAGAGTAAAAGGAAACTCCTGATATTTTGATGACTGGGAGAGAAAAGTTACTCAAGACAAAGAACTGCAAAGGCTTCTGAAGTTAGGAGCTGCCCAAAGCTCCATTTCATATAGCCCACAGTTTGGGGATCTTAAAATAGGAATCCATTTTTAAATGACATTCATCTCAGGAATATATGTGCTATAAAAAGCTTCACTAGCAATGTAAAATATATGGCTTCAAGGTGTGTTAAAGGCACATCATGTTCCAACACTGTGCCAGAGAAGGAATGTGCAAGGAGATGAGGCTAATTTAAAGACGATTAGATGGAAGGGAAGTTATTCTAGGCATTTGTGGGGATATCAATCGATTTTAAAAACTGTAGATCTTAAACGTCAAAATTCACTAATCTTGTGGAGAGCAACAGACTTTCCCTGTTGGACAGAGACAACTCAGAAATCCTAATTACAGGATGGTGGAGGCTGTCTGCTATTTTCTACAGGTCAGGAAAGCCACAAAACCTCTCTGTAAAATTTCTACATACTTTTTTGAAAGCTTTCTCTAGGGAGCTTTTTCTGAAGACCAGTTTTTTTTTGTTTTTTGTTTTTTTTCTTTTTTTTTTTATTGTTGGGGATTCATTGAGGGTACAATAAGCCAGGTTACATTGATTGCAATTGTTAGGCAATGTCCCTCTTGCAATCATGTCTTGCCCCCATAAAGTGTGACACACACCAAGGCCCCACCCTCCTCCCTCCGTCCCTCTTTCTGCTTTTCCTCCCCCCCATAACCTTAATTGAGGACCAGTTTTAATTAAGATGCAGTGTGATGGTAGGTAAAGAAGTAGGTTTGTGTGTCTAAAGATCTAGTTGTATAGCCTTAGAAAAGTCATGTCTTCTGAGATTTCCTCTTCTATTAACAGAAATATCAAACCTGACACATCTATAACCTTATGATATTACGTAGATCACATCAAGAGGCTTCTCCTCCGCTCATTATTAAATATTGAAGTTCCTTGAATTCCCAGCCTCATTTTTCTTATTTCCTCATCTCATAGAATTTTCTAGAGTAATTCTATTCACTCCTGTAGTTTGAATATCATTTATTGTAGGTTAGTGATAGGTTAATTATAGATATAATAATTATAATTAGTTATAGTTAATGATAGTTATAGCTAAAAGGACTTACACCCAACACTTAACCATGTGGAGTATATTTATCTTCTCCCCAAGATGGTCTCCTTCTCCTATTTTCTCTGCCTTTGGAAGATTACACTTTGTAAGCCCAAAATCTGAATGTATCTCTCCATCTTTCTCACCTTGCATAATCTGATCAGTCACCAGATCCTCTGGGAAGATACTTTTTCAGATGCCAATTCAATTTGCCAAAGGACAGATTTATTGAAGTTACTTCTTTTGGTTATTTAGCACTAGATGCCTTTTAATTTCTTATTACAGACATTTTCTAAAGATGTACAAAAGTTATCCCATGGTATAATAAACTTCCATATACCTATCATCCAATGTCAACAGGTATCCTCATTTTAATAATCCTTTATATATTTCTACCCGATTTGGGGGTAAATTATTTTAAATCTCAGATACAATATTACTTCAAACAAAAATACTTCAGTATGTATTTCTAATACATTTCCTTGCTTTCCCTTTAACATAATCCCAATGCCAGTAAGTAGACTGGTTTTTAATGAGGCAGAGGAGAATGTGAGGCAGAGAAAGGGCTAAGATCATCTGTCAATCTCGATAAGCACTCAATGTTATTGACTTTAATTTCTCAAATTCAAGAACATATTTCACTCAAACACTTTTGTTAAGTTAAATTCAGTATACGTTTCTTTCATAAATTTTTATTATTCAACTGATGAGCTGGCCTTCTTACCTTTCTATCTCTTTTTTGTTTTTCTTTAGCATAGATTTCCTCAGCTTTCTCTTTTAATCCTTCTTTTAAACTTAATTTTTTTCTTTGCTATGCTATTTTTTTTTTTAGTTTTCAGAGCGTTTCTTTTTAATTTTTCCTATTCCTTTCTGTCTAGTTTTGTTTTGAGGATGCAATAAGAGACTACATTCAGAAATGAAATTTAAAGGCAGATTCTTAAACTATGCAAACACCCAAGGACCCCAGCTAACCAACTTTTATCCATTCTCAATCACTGTATGATATACAATCCTCCAGGTTTGATAGAAGATGTCTTTTTCACTCGCACTCATCCTTCTTTGCCTACTCATATTTTAAAATCATTATCTAGTGGATGAACATGAGCTCATCAGTCATCTAATCCAATCATTTATCTTGACCAGAAATCTATGACCCTTACAAGAACACTCAGTTTATTACCCAACAAGAACACTCAGTTCATTTCCATCAATGATTCAGAAGAGAGTTTCTCTGTGCGTATGTCCTCTATTCATTAAGTAGCAAAGGAAAATTGAAGATGAGTTATCACGAGAAGTCACAAAGACAATGTAAACAATGATATCCAAAGAAGAAACTTGAACTTGCTTTTCTGTTTTAATTGCCTTCAGTTCTTTCCAAGTAACTTCAGCATCTCCCTATAACATCTGTTGATCTATGCCTTCTTGCCTGATGGATAGGTTGATGCTAAAAGTTGAAAACTAAAAAAAAAAAATGTATAAACAGAAATCAACAGCGTAAAAAATAGAGGTAAGGGAAAGCAATGAAGAAGGTTGAGGTTATTCAGGAAGACCAAGTAGAGTGAGAGGGCCAAGGACAGACAGAAGCCCAAAGCCCCCACACCAGACAGCACATAGAGGAGAGGACCAGGGAAGAGGTGCGTTCTCCCTCAGACACTGTCTGTGAAAGCTCCACATCCCCTTTCCAGCTGCACTAGGGCTGATCTCATCTGACATTAATGTCATCTGGGCTGCTCTGGTCCCCAAAGGTAGAACAGAACATTCTCCTCATTTTCTATGTTACACACAAATTAAACCTTATCTGTAGTTTAATTATGCCAACTCTTTAAAATACAAAATTAACAACCAAAATTGAAACATTGTTCTTGATACGACCTTTCTGTCTGGCCCAGGATCATAGATATTTATTTCAAACCAAAATTTGACTTACTGGCTTAAAAAAAAAAAAAAAAGCCTGCCAATCGTTCGTTAGTTGGTTATCATATGCAAAGCAAAACCAATTATTGGACATAGATAGCCAGAGAGCTACATCTCTTTCTTTTTGAACTTTTTATTTAATTCTTAATATATCTACCCACATAGATATGCATAACTTTGCATATAAATAAATTAAAATACATATGTGACTTTTTGTGAATGTGCGCATGTGGTATAAGGCCTAAAATTAAGGCCCAATATTACATGATGCATCTAGGGGAAATCAGTAGGGCCTCAAATGGCCTGTCAAGTTCCCTTCCCCAAGCTAGTCCCAGAGATACGATGCCCTAGTTCAATAACCCTTCTTATCATGAAGACCAGGCACAGACAAGATACTGCTTATCCCTGACTATTGTGGAGTTTCACTTTCCCTGAAAGCCTGCAAGATTTTATCCTCCCATGCAAAGTGAGAGCACCCTACCCTCTTGATACCACAAAGCCTATTTCTCCGGTCCCTGGCCCTGCGCTCTGCTCCTGAGTGCAGTCCCTGGGTAGCCTGCAGGGGGCAGTGTTCTCCTCCCCGGCTCTGAGTGTGTATGAATAGCAAACTGTGTCAACTCATCTGCCCGTGCCAGACGTCATGTATTCAGCTATCCCGATAACAAGCCGGGACTCCCTTCCTCTCGAATGGGGTGAATGGAAGATGATGAAAATAGTGCAGCCTTTTTGAAAACTGTATTTTGAGGACATTCTGCCCGCAGCACAGATATTATAGATGTATCTAGAACAGGCAAGTTCGTCTGTGATTCTCTTAATATCTGACTGCTTTCACCCAAGCTCCATTAATGCTGATTATCTTCAGACTTTTCCTAAGACGAGGTTCATGTCAAAAAGCGACAATTTCATACAATTTATGCCCCCCCCACCCCCGCTTTACCTATCTAACTTCCCCCCAAATTTGCAGAGGCCTCTACTATATTGGACCAAAAAGTTACAAGGATGAGAAGTACAGAAGACTTCTTTCCCCTCCTCTGTTCAGAGAACATAGTCCTGGGAGCCCAGGAGAAAATTATCCTTCCCTCTCTCCGCCCTGTTGCTGTCCAGATGTTCCTTATACATACCGAACCCAAACACCACCCCACCCTTCTCTCTCATCAGTCCTTCCTCTCCCTTCCTTCTCTCCCTTTCCTATTCTCCTGTTCCTACAATCAATTCCCACATTTCTTCACAGTATGTTCCAGGCTATCCTTACAAAAAAAAATTCTTTAAAGAAAAATTTACCCCAAACAAAGAAAAATGTAAATAGAGGATTGATTCTCAAGCTGTTGCCCTGGGTAGAGGGCTGTGGCATCACAGCTCACAGCAACCTCCAACTCCTGGTCTCAAGTGATTCTCCTGCCTCAGCCTCCCAAGTAGCTGGGACTACAGCCACCTGCCACAACGCCCGGCTATTTTTTGGTTGTTGCGGTCTTTGTTGTTTGGCGGGCCGAACCCTCCAGCTCAGATGTATGTGGCTGGCGCCTTAGCCACTTGAGCCACAGGCACGAAGCCAAGTTAGACCATTTTCTAAAATACCTGGTTGACTCTAATCTGACCCTTGGAGAATATCACAAGTTATTTGACTGAAAATTCACAACTGGTAAAGGGGAAGACATTTTATAACCACATAAGGTGAGAATTTTATATAATCTGATGTCATTATAATATGTATAGCTCTATAGAGGAGTTAACCCTAAAGGGAATACAATTTTATTGCCCTGAAGGCCATTAATCAATATCTAACATGCAACCTTTTTCAGCACCTAACTACTGACACATATATATTTGACTTTATAGATACAAGTAGAAAATACAAAGTCGTGTTTGTGTGTCCCTATACTTTAAATACTCTTGGAACCAGCTTCTTTTTCTTCCAACTGGTTGCCTCAAGTAATGAAACATCATTTTGACACGTGGTAATAACAAGCAAATATTTAAAAGTTACGTTTTTTCAAATCAATAGTAATAATATGAATAGTTAATATTTATCGGGTGCTTAATAAAAACCGTATACTATACTAAATGTTTATATTCTTTATTTCTTTTTTTTTTTTATTGTTGGGGATTCATTGAGGGTACAATAAGCCAGGTTACACTGATTGCAATTGTTAGGTAAAGTCCCTCTTGCAATCATGTCTTGCCCCCATAAAGTGTGACACACACCAAGGCCCCACCCACCTCCCTCCTTCCCTCTTTCTGTTTCCCCCCCCATAACCATAATTGTCATTAATTGTCCTCATATCAAAATTGAGTACATAGGATTCATGCTTCTCCATTCTTGTGATGCTTTACTAAGAATAATATCTTCCACGTCCATCCAGGTTAATACGAAGGATGTAAAGTCTCCATTTTTTTTAATGGCTGAATAGTATTCCATGGTATACATATACCACAGCTTGTTAATCCATTCCTGGGTTGGTGGGCATTTAGGCTGTTTCCACATTTTGGCGACTGTAAATTGAGCTGCAATAAACAGTCTAGTACAAGTGTCCTTATGATAAAAGGATTTCTTTCCTTCTGGGTAGATGCCCAGTAATGGGATTGCAGGATCAAATGGGAGGTCTAGCTTGAGTGCTTTGAGGATTCTCCATACTTCCTTCCAGAAAGGTTGTACTAGTTTGCAGTCCCACCAGCAGTGTAAAAGTGTTCCCTTCTCTCCACATCCACGCCAGCATCTGCAGTTTTGAGATTTTGTGATGTGGGCCATTCTCACTGGGGTTAGATGATATCTCAGGGTTGTTTTGATTTGCATTTCTCTAATATATAGAGATGATGAACATTTTTTCATGTGTTTGTTAGCCATTCGTCTGTCGTCTTTAGAGAAAGTTCTATTCATGTCTCTTGCCCATTGATATAAGGGATTGTTGGCTTTTTTCATGTGGATTAATTTGAGTTCTCTATAGATCCTAGTTATCAAGCTTTTGTCTGATTGAAAATATGCAAATATCCTTTCCCATTGTGTAGGTTGTCTCTTTGCTTTGGTTATTGTCTCCTTAGCTGTACAGAAGCTTTTCAGTTTAATGAAGTCCCATTTGTTTATTTTTGTTGTTGTTGCAATTGCCATGGCAGTCTTCTTCATGAAGTCTTTCCCCAGGCCAATATCTTCCAGTGTTTTTCCTATGCTTTCTTGGAGGGTTTTTATTGTTTCATGCCTTAAGTTTAAGTCCTTTATCCATCTTGAATCAATTTTTGTGAGTGGGGAAAGGTGTGGGTCCAGTTTCAGTCTTTTACATGTAGACATCCAGTTCTCCCAACACCATTTATTGAATAGGGAGTCTTTCCCCCAGGGTATGTTCTTGTTTGGTTTATCAAAGATTAGGTGGTTGTAAGATGTTAGTTTCATTTCTTGGTTTTCCATTCAATTCCAAGTGTCTATGTCTCTGTTTTTGTGCCAGTACCATGCTGTCTTGAGCACTATGGCTTTGTAGTACAGACTAAAATCTGGTATGCTGATGCCCCCAGCTTTATTTTTATTACAGAGAACTGCCTTAGCTATACGGGGGTTTTTCCAGTTCCATACAAAACGCAGAATCATTTTTTCCAAATCTTGAAAGTATGATGTTGGTATTTTGATAGGAATGGCATTGAATAGGTAGATTGCTTTGGGAAGTATGGACATTTTAACAATGTTGATTCTTCCCATCCATGAGCATGGTATGTTCTTCCATTTGTTAATATCCTCTGCTATTTCCTTTCTGAGGATTTCATAGTTTTCTTTATACAGGTCCTTCACCTCCTTCGTTAGGTATATTCCTAGGTATTTGATTTTCTTTGAGACTATGGTGAAGGGAGTTGTGTCCTTAATTAGCTTCTCATCTTGACTGTTATTGGTGTATACAAAGGCTACTGACTTGTGGACATTGATTTTATATCCTGAAACATTACTGTATTTTTTGATGACTTCTAGGAGTCTTGTGGTTGAGTCTTTGGGGTTCTCTAAGTATAAGATCATGTCGTCAGCAAAGAGGGAGAGTTTGACCTCCTCTGCTCCCATTTGGATTCCCTTTATTTCCTTGTCTTGCCTAATTGTATTGGCTAGAACTTCCAGCACTATGTTGAATAGTAAAGGTGACAGAGGACAACCTTGTCTGGTTCCAGTTCTAAGAGGAAAAGCTTTCAGTTTTACTCCATTCAGTAAAATATTGGCTGTGGGTTTGTCATAGATAGCTTCAATCAGTTTTAGAAATGTGCCACCTATGCCTATACTCTTCAGAGTTCTAATTAGAAAAGGATGCTGGATTTTATCAAATGCTTTTTCTGCATCTATTGAGAGGATCATGTGATCTTTATTTTTGCCTCTGTTAATATGGTGGATAACGTTTATAGACTTGCGTATGTTAAACCAGCCTTGCATCCCTGGGATGAAGCCTACTTGATCATGATGAATGACTTTTTTGATGATAAGCTGTAATCTATTGGCTAGGATTTTGTTGAGAATTTTTGCGTCTATGTTCATGAGTGAGATTGGTCTGAAATTCTCCTTTTTGTTTGGGTCTTTTCCTGGTTTTGGTATCAGGGTGATGTTTGCTTCATAGAATGTGTTGGGGAAAAGATTCCTTCTTCCTCAATTTTCTGGAATAATTTCTGCAGTACAGGAATAAGCTCTTCCTTAAAGGTTTGATAGAATTCTGGAGTGAAGCCATCTGGACCAGGGCATTTTTTGGTTGGAAGCTTTTTTATTGTTTCTTTAATCTCAGTGCTTGAAATTGGTCTGTTCAGGAGCTCTATTTCTTCCTGGCTGAGTCTAGGGAGAGGGTGTGATTCCAAATATTGATCCATTTCTTTCACATTGTCAAATTTCTGGGCATAGAGTTTCTGGTAGTATTCAGAGATGATCTCCTGTATCTCTGTGGGATCAGTTGTTATTTCCCCTTTATCATTTCTGATTGAGGTTACTAGAGATTTTACTTTTCTATTCCTCGTTAGTCTGGCCAATGGTTTATCTATTTTATTTATTTTTTCAAAAAACCAACTCCTTGTTTCATTAATTTTCTGAATGATTCTTTTGTTTTCAATTTCATTGATCTCTGATTTGATTTTGGATATTTCTTTTCTTCTACTGAGTTTAGGCTTAGATTGTTCTTCTTTTTCCAATTCCATAAGATCTCTTGTGAGATTGTTGATGTGCTCTCTTTCAGTTTTTCGAATGTAGGCATCTAAAGCGATGAATTTTCCTCTCAAAACTGCTTTTGCAGTATCCCACAGGTTTTGGTAGCTTGTGTCTTCATTGTTGTTATGCTCAAGGAAGTTAATGATTTCCTGTTTTATTTCTTCCTGCACCCATCTGTTATTCAACAGAAGATTGTTTAGTTTCCATGCCTTTGGGTGGGGTCGAGCATTTTTGTTAGAGTTGAGTTCCACCTTTAGTGCCTTATGGTCTGAGAAGATACAAGGTAAAATTTCAATTCTTTTGATTCTGTTGATATTTGTTTTGTGTCCCAGGATATGATCAATTTTGGAGAATGTTCCATGGGGTGATGAGAAGAATGTATATTCTTTATCTTTGGGGTGGAGTGTTCTATATGCGTCTATCAAGCACAGTTGTTCTAGAGTCTCATTTAAGTCTCTTATATCCTTGTTTAATTTCTGTTTAGAGGATCTGTCCAGCTCTGTAAGAGGAGTGTTAAAGTCCCCTGTTATGATGGTATTATCAGATATCATATTGCTCAGACTGAGTAAGGTCTGCTTCAAGAATCTGGGAGCATTTAAATTGGGTGCATAAATATTTAAAATTGAAATGTCTTCTTGTTGTATTTTTCCCTTGACCAATATAAAGTGACCATCTTTGTCTTTTTTGACTTTAGTTGCTTTAAATCCACATGTGTCTGAAAATAAGATTGCAACTCCTCTTTTCTTCTGAATTCCATTTGCCTGAAAAATTGTCTTCCAACCCTTGACTCGGAGCTTTAATTTGTCTTTTGAAGCCAGGTGTGTTTCTTGCAGACAGCAAATGGATGGCTTGTGTTTTTTAATCCAGTCAACCAATCTATGTCTCTTCAGTGGGGAATTCAAGCCATTAACATTTATTGAGATAATTGACAAGTGTGGTAGTATTCTATTAGTCTTATTTGGTGAGAGTCCATTGCTTAGTTTTATCTTTTGCATCAGTGTGGAGGTTAGGTTCTGTCCTTTAATTTCTGAGTTCTTACTTTGCTGCTGATCCATTGTGGTGGTCAGTGTGCAGAACAGGTTGAAGTATTTCCTGTAGAGCTGGTCTTGTTGTGGCGAATTTCCTCAATGTTTGTATATCCGTAAATGATTTGATTTCTCCGTCAATTTTGAAGCTTAGCTTAGCAGGGTACAGAATTCTGGGCTGAAAATTGTTCTGTTTAAGTAGATTAAAGGTAGATGACCATTGTCTTCTTGCTTGGAAAGTTTCATTAGAGAAGTCTGCGGTCAATCTGATGGATTTGGATTTGCCCCTGTAGGTCAACTGGCGCTTACTCCTGGCAGCTTGCAGAATCTTTTCTTTGGTCTTGACTTTGGACAGGTTCATCACAATGTGTCTTGGAGAAGCTCGGTTAGAGTTGAGGCGACCTGGGGTCCGATATCCCTCTGAAAGCAGTGTGTCAGAATCTTTGGTGATGTTTGGGAAATTTTCTTTTATAATATTCTCTAGTATGGCTTCCATTCCTCTGGGGCATTCTTCTTCCCCTTCTGGAATTCCTATAACTCGTATGTTGGAACGCTTCATAAAGTCCCATAATTCTGACAGTGAACGTTCTGCTTTCTCTCTCTTCTTTTCTGCCTCTTTTACTATCTGAGTTATCTCAAAAACTTTGTCTTCTACCTCTGAAATTCTTTCTTCTGCATGGTCTAACCTGTTGCTGATACTTTCCATTGCATCTTTAAGTTCCCTGATTGACTGTTTCATTTCCTTCAGCTCTGCTATATCCTTTTTATATTCTTCATATCGTTCATCTCTTATTTGATTCTGTTTTTGAATTTCCTTTTGGTTATTTTCCACTTTATTAACAGTTTCCTTCATTGTTTCCATCATTTCCTTCATTGTTTTCAACATGTGTATTCTAAATTCCCTTTCTGTCATTCCTAACATTTCTGTATAGGTGGAATCCTCTGCAGTAGCTACCTCATGGTCCCTTGGCGGGGTAGTTCTGGACTGGTTCTTCATGTTGCCTGGAGTTTTCTGCTGATTCTTCCTCATGGGTGATTTCTTTTATCTGTTTACTTGCCCTAATTTTCCTTTCAATTCCTCTTGCTCTTTAAGTTCTTGTGCCTGTGGACTAAGGGTTATAGGACCAGAAGGGTGAGAAGGTTTAAGAGCAAAAAAGCGATGAAAGAAATGAGGACCGAGTGATAAGAAAAAAAAAAAAAAAAAATGAAAAAAAAGAAAAATAGAGAAAGGAGAGTGGTTGGGTGAAAGGAATATTGACAAAATGAAGAGAGGCACAGAAAGAGGGAGACAGAGCAATATAGGTGTACAGTAGGGTACTTTGATACAACCTTAAAAAAAAAAAAAAAACACCTTCTGGGGGTGCCAAGTGGGGTGGTTCCCTTGAGGTCAGCAGCTCTTTGCTAACCTGATCAGACACAGTACCCCACCTCCACCAAGTAGAGAGTAAAGACAAAAATGCTATAAATCAAACCAAAACGAGCAAACAGAAAACCTTACGGGATAAAATTGGCTGGAAAAACCAAATAATAGTGGTAGAAACACTAACAAAAATGAAGTTCTGATTATTGAAATAGGCAGCAATGGGAAATTATAATTAAACTAGAAAAATTGAGAAAGAAAAAGGATCTGTATGGAAAAGGTTGAACTTGAAAAACAAAACAACAATCTAGAACGTCAAAATAAACAAAAAAAACAACCAAACCAAAAAAAAAACCAAACAAACAAACAAAAAAAAAACACACACGCAACCAAAAACAAAGCAGTATGTATATGGAATTGAATATTGTCTGGGCAACACGTGGTCTTCTGGGGTATGAGATGTTAATCACAGTTCTGATACGACTGGAGGCTGCTAGTTTCTCGAACCCCAGCAGGTAGACACCCTAAATCTCTCTTCAGCCCACTTAAAAGGCACTTTGAACTTGTTCACTTACTGAGCAGAAGCTTTCTCAGGGAAGTGCTTGTTGCTGGAATCACTGCTGGAGTGGCTATCCACTTACCCTGTGTGTCAAAACTGGTCTCCCTCTGCCCCCGAGGGTTAGGGCTACAAGGCGGCTCAGACCCCGCCCTTAGGCTACTTGGTCGCTGGGTTACCAGCTCCCACCCAATTCCAGCTCTGCGACCCTGAGGGCGGAGCTTGCCAGGGCAGATCGCTCACAATGTCTGCCTGTGACCCAGAGCCAAACTCTATTAGCTCCGTCTGGCTCAGCGGCTCAGACTGGGGCCCTAGACAAAGGCCAAAGTTCTCCGCACTCCCGCTCAGGCTCTCCCCAAGGCAGTTCAGCTGAGTGCCAAGTCCAAAGACACCAAAACAGTTCACAGGTAAGGCCTTTCTGGTTTGCAGTCTCGCTGCTACTGAACTTACAGTTGCGGGCGGGTTTAGGCGGATTGAACACACGCGACCACTTGCCGGTTTTCCACTGTTTTAGTCCTCCTCTTGGGGTCCAGAAGTCTCTCGCTGACTCCCTGTATCCTCTCAGGGGTGATGATAGGCAGATCCCACCAGCCAGAGATGCCTGGAGTCCTATATCCCCAGACTCACGGTGCCCAGATGCAAGGAAGCTGTTACTCGGCTGCCATCTTGCTCCACCCTCTATATTCTTTATTTCTTAGTGAAATGGATTCTGTTCTATTACTAATTTTACAAGTGAGAAAGTTAAGATTGACAGAAACTGGCAACTTTCTAGAATTCACAGAAGTGACAGGCCCCATTGAGCAAATCCAAATTGTCTTCACTCTAGTCACCAAATTTGTAGCCATCGATAATCCCTTTTCTCCACGTTTGTAATCATTCTATGCATAGACCTAATGGTTGGCCATAAACGTGCACTTCAAATTTCAAAGTTTCTTTAACAATAACTTTCTCAAGTCCCTCCTTCCACAATATGCCCCTAACTCCCTCCCTTTTCAGACAGCTTCCTACCCAAAAAATCAGTATCTTCCATGACTGATGATGTATTTCTATTATACACGCCTATGCCTCCTCTATCATCCTGACTCAGCAAGTCTAAACTGACAGATCAACGTCAGTGTAGCCTACATTTATAGCAAGAGGTGACACTTGCACTGCACTGTATGTTTTTAAACCAATGCATGCCATTTTTTGATCGATGCTTGCAATCCTAGAAGAGTGTATTATTTTCCTAGTTTACAAAAAAAAAAAAAAAAAAACTGGGGCACATATAACTTCTAGAACTTCGGCCAGAGTCTTTTGCCTCTAAATGTCAAATTCCATCGTGCTTCCCATTGCCCTGTCATACTTTCCCTCACTTTTTCAGAATACTTTGGGTTATAAAAGAAAATTCTAACAATGAGATTGAAACACTTTGGAAAAAGATCAGGGCCAGGGAAATAAAATTTGTACCAAATGCAGGGCAGTTTAGGAGACTGAATCAGGGACCCGAGTTAGGCATCTCTAGGACAAAGAGCACTGTGAAGGGGAGGAAGTACTGTGAAGCTGAGTCTTGTATCTCTACTCCCACCCCAAACAACAAAATGAAAGCCTTCAATGCCTTTTTATAAAAATCAAGCCAAATTCCACTCATTTAAATGGGTGGCCTGGCCCCAGGTCATACCCTCTCCCCACCCCCTCCTACATCTCAATAATGAGAGGGTGACATAAAACCATAGGGCTCCACCCACTCAGGGAGAGCAGCCGGGTACCAGTCCCAGGTGAAGTCTGAAGTCTGCATCCCCCACCAAAAAGGCGTAGTTGGGGCAAACTTCCCTACAATTCCCAGTGTTCTGGCCCCCAGCCTGGCAAATTACAGTAGTCGCTTCTCATCTGAAGTTTCACTTTCAGTTACCTGTGGTCGCCTGAGGTCAGAAAGTAGGTGAGTACCACACAAGATATTTGGAGAAAGAGGATCACATTTGCCTGACTTTTATTACTGTATATTGTTGGAATTGTTCTATTTTATTCTCATTTTTTATTGTTAATCTTTTACTTACATCATTTATAAATTGTATAAATTGACTCTGGGTATTGTACATTCTGTGTATTTATCATAAGTATATATGTACTGGCAAAAATACAGTATGTCTAGGGGTAAGTATTACCTGTGATTTCAGGCACCCCGTACATAGTTCCTGCAGATAAAGGGGACTGCTGGATTTAGAAAATTATCTTCTGCTCTTAACACCAAGACTCCCAAGATTGGAACTGCAGACACTCTGCTCAGAGCCAGCTGCCTGAAGGTGTTGTGTCCTCACTCTGCGGGAGAAATACCCCCGCAGAGGCCTGAGTGCTGCTGGAAAGGCAGCAGGCCCAAGAACAGGGGAAGAAGAAGCTCCAGTGAGGAGTCTGGTCATTGGTCCAATATCTCCGCTACTCAGAGAATCTGGATTCTTCCAGCTTCAATTTTGAATATGCTCAAAATAACCTTAATATTATAAAAAAAAAAAAAAATGGCCTCCGCTTTTAGCATGAAGACTCTACTACTCAATGCTTTTTCTACTCAGTATGTGTCCAGCAAATGTAAAGCAAGGGCCAAGAAAGGGCACCAGACAAAAGTCACTACCTCTGTTCACTAGAGAAGTAAATAAACCTCCTTTGACATGTATTGTGTCATTTATTTACTTATGGCAGCCATGTCTGGCCATAAAGCAGTTTGACATTCAGACAGACTCTAGTTCAACATGCGTTAAACTGAAAGATTAAAAGAGAATAAAAAGTAGAATTGGGGTGCAGACTAAGCTGCCAGGAAAGTAAGGAAATTTCTGGGAGGGCAGAAGAGATAAGAAGGCAGGAATCGTATGAGGAAAGTAAGCCTGGAGCCTGGCCTTGCCTCAGGGCACCTGCCGGACCCAGTGTCCATACCTGAGGGACTAAGGGCAAAGCCTGGGCCCCCCACGCAGGCGTCATTCCCGGTCAGTGAAGTAGAAAAAACTGGCCCTATGTGGGGACATGGGAAGAATACAACTCTTTTCAGCCACGACTCTAGATGAAGCAGGTAATGCAAAACCATCTCCTCTGGCAATTCCTAACCTCAACCCTACACTTGGGAGTGTTTGGGGCTAGAATGCGTGTTACACAAGTGGCCCAAGTTTCCAAAAAGGAAAGCTTTCAATAATGGGAGAAATCAGAGTGAGTTTCCTCTATCAGGAAGCAGAATTCAGGCAGAAACTTGGAGGACAAGAATCCCTGTCCTCCTATTTGGGGAAACCTTCCCTTCAGTGAGTATCAGCTGAACCTGCACTTGGTGGAAGCAGCCCCCGCAGAGCACCTGACCAGCCTCAGCTGCTTGGGTGCTTCCATGCAGGGCCATGCCTCTGGAGGGACTGAGGGTTCCTGATGGCCAAGGCAGAGGCGACACATTCCAGCAACCGGCTCTGGTGTGTGGGGAGACGGGGGTGCCGCCAGGAGTGCTGAGCTCCCGTGGGGGTGGTGCTGGCTGTGCCCACCAGCGTCCCAGCAGACAGCTTCTGCAGTATGACTTGGCTGTTTCCAGCTGCCTCCCTTCTTTTGAATCCCGCCTGTTCCCAAACCTAACTGTCTTCTCGCTGAAGTTAACCAGTGCCAGATAGAGTTGTTTGTGCCAAAGAGCCCTGTTTAGAGCAGAAGCTGGCCACGTGGAGGGGCTGAGGAAGGGGTGGGAGGAGTGTATACAACAGCTCTCTCAACGCCGCTGTGATCGCTGGTAAATCTGTCCATAGCACCTTAGTAATGGGCAATAGACCTTCCCCTCTGCTTCCCACAAAGAATTTTACTTTATTTGGGTCCACTTGTTCCCTTCCAGGATGCTTTTGGTACTGTTTGGGGGACAGGGAATGAGAAAGAAAAAAGCAGATTCTAAAGACTGTCGTTCTTTATATGCTCACACCTAAAACCCTTTGTAGGATTCTTAAGCTCTTTATCTTACAGTGGCTATTTCCTTTCCTTTCTTTTTCAGATGGACACACATATATTCCTGAACTCTGGGCAAAAAAAGCAAAGTGGAGAAACTTCAGGTGTCCAAATCCATGGCGCACCCAGCTCAACATACAGAATATTTCCAACACACCACAAGATTCATTCATTCCCCTTCCAGTCAATAATCCCCATACCCCACTCCTAGAGATATCCATTGTCTATCTTCTATAACTTTAAAGTAGTTTTGCCTGTTCTTGGTGTAAATAGAGCCATTCAACCCACAGTTATTTCTGTCAGGCTTATTATGATGTGCAAGAGATTCAACCATGTGGTGTGTTTCAGGGAGTCATTCCTTTTTATTGCTGTACATTACACAATTGTACAAATAAATAATTTACCGATCCATCTGTTGTTGACAATAATGGGTATCTCTCAAAAGAATAAGCCAAACGTTGATGCTTCGGTGATGGAGGAAGAAACGTAAACTGGGTTTACTTGTTACACAGATATACTGAACATTTATGTCAACTAGAATTTTTCTAGGCAGTTTCATAAAATATTAGTCATCGATAGATCTCCCAAATTTGTTAATGCTTGTTAAATACAATGGCATAGTTATTAATTTAATGTTTAATTAACTTGAACATAGTTGTCATTTAGATTTTAAGCAGTCAATGCTATGACAAGTCTATTGTTCTTTTTTTTTTTTTTAAGACAGAGTCTCACTACATCACCCTCAGTAGAATGTCGTGGCGTCACAGCTCACAGCAACCTCAAGCTCTTGGGCTTAAGTGATTCTCTTGCCTCAGCCTCCCAAGTAGCTGGGACTACAGGAGCCCACCATAACACCTGGCTATTCTTTTTGTTGTAGTTGTCATTATTGTTTAGCAGGCCTGGGCTGGGTTCGAGCCCGCCAGACTCAGTGTATGTGGCCGGCGCCCTAACCACTGTGCTAAGGGCACCCAGCCAACAGGCCTATTTTTCATGGTCTATTGTATAGATGTATGTCTATTGAGGTTCCTTATAGAATCAATATAAGAACTCACTGTAACTTACTGTCCATATTATAAAATTGAGAACCTGATTTTAATTGTAAAATAATTATTATTTATTGTATCATTTTGCTTTTATGACAGGTTACTGGTCATTTGTTTATTTGACTCTAAATTTTCACTTGGATACCATGTTCCTTAATAACACTGTTACTATGGAAATCCATGGTCAGGTTTGTGATACCCTGAGGATATATTGCTATGAGTCCTGCATGATAATAGAAGCTGACGGGCAGAGGAGGAGACAGGTCATTCCAGGCAGCAGAACCGGTGAAAACAGAGACCAGAGTCCCAGTAAAGTTCTATTTTGGTGGAAAGGCAGGTGAAATTATGACAGAAATTTCTAGATAGATAAAAGCGTGGATGGAATATTATTGAGAGGGGAGGGAAATAATCAGTTTCTATTCAGCACTGTGAGGGGAGAGTGAATAGAGAAATAAGACACAGAATTCCGGCCAAGCATGGAGGCTCATGCCTGTAGTCCTACTGTTTTGTGGGGCTGAGGCAGGAGGATCACTTGAGACCAGGAGTTGAGGTTGCAGTGAGCTATGATGACGCCACCATACTCTACCCACGGTGACAGAGCAAGACTGTCTCAAAAAAAAAAAAAGGACACAGAAACCAGCTAGAAGGAGATCAAAATGTCAGTTTTAATGTGGATAAAGTTGATTGGAAGATGGAGCTTAGATCTATAACCATGATAGAATTGTCTAATTCCTTCTTACTCTACATAGAAATTTTATGAAGGAGGTACAAGCAGAGTTAGACAACGTCAGGCCTTTTCACAAAAGGAGAGAAAGCACATCAGATGCTCAGTTTGTTCTCTCAGTCCCAGCAGTCAGGAGCATGACACTTCCATGAGGAAGAATGAGAAATGTGAGCAAAAAAGTAATTATTGCTATTCTTTGTCCTCCTAGAGCATGGACAGTCAAAAAAGGAATCATTTTCCTTTAACCGAAGAAGATTAGCCCATTCACAGGAATTATTTACACAAAGACATATTTCCTTTTAGACATAAGAGATCAAAATAGAAATATGTTTCTCATATATGTTTCTCAAGTTTTCTCTGAAAACTTAGTCCCAAAGATCCATAAATATAATTCCAATCTTTTTAATGCAAAATACTTCGATTTTTTTTAAGTTTCAAAGAAGTAACTAGAACTTTAAACTAGACAGCTTCCCTTCAATACATCCATTGTCTTATTCTAATTAGTGACACACGCTGCAATCTGGGAGCCCTGTATATATATTTATTTAAAAAAATATGATTTTTTTAGATAAATAAACAAAATGTTTTTCAGAGACATCCTGAGAGCCTGCTTTTCTGCATCACAGAAAACTTCGAGACGAGAAAGAGAAACAATTCTCTGAAGTTATTCACCAGCACTCCCAAGTTAGAATGAGATTGCCCAATTTAGAGCCTGGGCAAGAAACTCAGCTCCACCATTCTCTGTGTGAACAAGCAGGACGAGAGGTGTGTAACCGCTAATTGTAATCTTCATCTTTCCCTTGTACTTATGTCCCATAGCCTGATGAAATAGGGAAGTATCCCAAGCCAAGAAGACCAAGTCTTGCAAAATTGATCTTCTGGTTCACCAGCTGGTACAGAATCTACAGGGCAGAACAAGCTCGTATGATTTACAGTGTTGTGGGAAGGATGTAGGAAAGTCACAAGGGATATTGCAGGACTAGTAAGAGAGGCGCCATTGCCACCTGTATGATGAAGTGAGCAAGGCAAGCATGGATGGGTGGGACTCCCGGAGGATGGACACGGCCCACAGCACTCCCCTGGGGAGAAGCCACAGGAATAAATATGACCCTCTCTCCTTTCCCTGTGTTGCTTGCTAAGACAAAGGGCAAGAGAGTCTGCTAATGCCAGACTCCCAGGGGACAGAGCAAGATAAAGAAGTGTCGGATGTGCATTTGGAGAGACCAGCAGAGGATAATCAGCATAGTCAAAAACACACCCCACAAACAAAGCCAAATGGTTAGGAAGAGCGAAATGATAAAACATAAGCCGTACAAATGTAGGGCTCGTGGACAGGAGGGCTGAAAACAGCAATAAGACATCCAGGTCCTCCAGGAGGGTGGGGTCTGTTCAAAACTGCCAGTTTTTGTCAGCAATGGAATAGGACCAGGGTAAGTGAGCCTGAGTCAGTGGCTCCAGCTCTCAATGGGAAGAGCAAAGGCAGAGGAAGCCAGAATGCGCTCACCGCAAAGCAGACCTCTTCTCTTCCATTCCAAGGAGAGAAATTAACTCCAACAGGCAAAGCTAAAGCTTTACCAAGCATACAGAACCTAACGGTAGATAAGTATGCCAAAAAGAGAAGAAGCTCAAGAGACAAATGGACAAGTTGGATGGGAAACTATTTTGCGTGTGTGTTTTATTTTTCACAACTGTCATAGCAGTGACATAAAAATATGTCTGTCTCTTGGGAGGGCTACCACACACTGTCAGTGTTCCATCCATATCCCCTCAAAGCTCTTTTATGCACACCAGCTTTAAATAAGCTTTCAGAAAATTCAAACACCTATACCTGCTTGTCTTTGCTTGAAGGAAAGCTTGCCTCAGGGTTCTGGAGACTGTTTTGCCTTCAAAGGAGATGCAAAAGTGCCTAGAAATTTGCACCCTTTGGAAGCATAACTGGCTAGTGTGAAAGCACAAATGCTCAAACCCCTTTATCACTGACCAGGACAACTCCAATGTGTGAGCTAAACTGGATTCACTGCTTCTAAACCACACACACACACACACACACACACACACACACACACACACATGCTTTTAAATCTATGATATATTTCTCAAAACTCAGACTTTCAGGAGGTGCTTAATCTAAGCCTAAACACCCTCTTAAGAATCCAGAAAAGCAAAGTGCCACCATCCCTACAAAAATAGCATAAGATAACTGAAAAGGGAGAGCAAGTTCCCAAGCATAAGGGATGGAGAACCTTCGGCCTGAAGGAAACTGTCTTTCCTGGTCCTTCACTCCTTTAGACTGAATCCGAAACTTACATAACACATCCTTTCATTAAAAGAGGGCATCATAGAAAGACCAAGTCTTTCTTGCCTCCTTTGGTGCCTGAAAAAGAATGATATTGAAACCAGAAAGAATAGAAATGTAGGGTAGTGCCTGTGGCTCAACAGAGTAAGGCGCCAAACCCATATGCCGGAGGTGGTGGGTTCAAACCCAGCCCCGGCCAAAAACAGCAAAAAAAAGAAATGTATAATCAGGGGTAAACCCTTCGAACAGTGTTTTCATTATAATGTGTATCTTACAGATGCAGTTCTACCAAGGGTGGGTTCAATCATTCTGAGAAAATCCTGGGCATCCCTATGAAGTCCAAACTTACAGTGCCCCTCCGAGTTCTGTTACACGGTGATACCTGTTCTCTAAAGACTGTAATTAATGGCTCCATAAAGAATACAAAAATGAGAGTTGGCAGAAACATTTAAGTAGAATCTCTACTTCTAACAAAACTCTGCCCTAACAAAGCTAATCTCTGACACTTCCCACTTAGACCAAGGTCACTTCAGGAAAGACATTTCTCATGGAGAAACAGAGGAGGCTGAGGGGTAAACTTAGGATGAACTGACAAGATCAAGGAGCCATCACTGGGGAGGAAATGTGCCGTTCAATTCTGTTTTGAAACGTATGTATCTCCAAATTTGTATTTTTTGTCTGTTTGTTTTTGTTTTCTTTTTTGAGGCAGAATCTCACTCAGTCGCCCTGAGTGCGCTGGCATCATGATAGCGCACAGCAACTTCAAACTCTTGGGCCTAAGCCATCCTCTTGTCTGAGCCTCTCAAGTAGCTGGGACTACAGGCACCTGACACCACGCTTCAGCTATATTTAGAGATAGGGTCTTGATCTTGCTCAGGCTGGTCTCTAACCTCCTGAGCTCAGGTGATCCATCTGCCTCGGCCTCTCAGAGTGCTACGATTACAGGCATGAGCCACCATGCTTGGCCTTCTCCAAATTTGTTTAATACCATAGGTTCTGGAAATCAGACATTGCCTTTCTAAAAAATAATCTTCCCAATCTCCTGAAATGTTCATCCTTTCCTCCACTAACTAGTTATTAAGCATCTCTGTATGTGAGTTACTCTCCCAAGCAATGTTGAGATAACCAGACACACCACAGAGGCTCAATGAATTTATATTCTCGATCTATTTCTCTGTATTTTCATCAATACCACACTGGTTTGAATAACATAGCTTTGTTGTAAGAACCAGACTTCTTCTTCAGCATTATGCTGGCTATTCTGAGCCTTTTCCTTTCCATATAAATTTGAGAAAGAATTTGCTGATGGGCGGCGCCTGTGGCTCAAAGGAGTAGGGCACAGGCCCCATATACTGGAGGTGGTGGGTTCAAACCTGGCCCCGGCCAAAAACTACAAAAAAAAAGAAAAAAGAAAGAAAGAAAGAATTTGCTGATGTCCACAAAATACCTTGCAGGGATTTTGATCAGGATCACATTGACTCTATAAGTCAAGTTGGGAAAAACTGCTATCTTAACTATGTTGAGTCTTCCTGTCCATAAATATGAAATATCTCTCCATTTATTTAGATCTTTGATTTCTTTCTTCATGTTTTGTAGTTTTCCTCATAAAGATCTTGTACATATTTTGCTGGATGTACTCCTAAGCATTTCTGTTGTCTAGGTTCTAATGTAAATGTTTTTGTGATTTTAATTTTAAATTGCTTTTAATCATTGCCATTATAGTATATGAAAGCAATTAACTTTTTTTTTTTTTGAGACAGCGTCTCACTATGTCACTCTGGGTGGAGTGCTGTGGCATCACCGCTCACAGCAACCTCAAACTCTTGGGCTTAAGTGATTCTCTTGCCTCAGCCTCCCAAGTAGCTGGGACTACAGGCACCTGCCACAATGCCCAGCTATTTTTTTTGTTGTTGTTGCAGTTGTCATTGTTGCTTAGCTGTCCCAGGCCAGGTTCGAACCTGCCAGCCTGGGTGTATGTGGCCGGCGTTCCACCCACTGAGCTCCGGGTGTCGCCCAGCAATTAGCTTTTACATATAGATTATATTAACCTGGTATCCTGCGCTTGTAATCACTTGTTGTAATCACTTACTAGTTCCATGGGATTTTATGTCCACTCTTTGGGATTTCCTAGACAATCATGTTAGCAGCAAACAAAGAAAGTTTTATTTCTTCCTTCCCAATCAGTATACCTTTTATTTTCTGTTGTTACTGCATAAGCTAGAACCTCCAGTACAATGTTAAATGGAAGTGGTGTGAAGAAGCATCCTGTTTCTATTCTTATATTAGGGGGAAAGCACCTAGTTTCTCAAGAGTAAATATAATGCTAGAAATAGGATTTTTTGTAGAGCTTATTTATCAAGATAAAAGGTTTCCTTTTATTTCCAATTTGCTGGGAAGTTTTATCATGAATTGGTGTGGGATTTTATCAAATGCTTTTTGTGTTATCTCTATACACATTGATTCTATATGATTTTCTTCTTTATCCTTCTCTGGTTCTAAAGGAGCATTTCATATGATTCCAGTTTTTGTCTTCCTTTTAAAACTTTTTAGTGGTTGCCCTAGAGTTTTCGATCTACATTTTCAATTAACCTAAGTCTCCCTTCAAGCAACATCGTATCATTTCATGGTGAGCCCAGGCAGCTTCTGGCAGAGTATTTCCAGTTCCTTCCTTTTTTCTTTTCTTCATTTCCTTTCTCCTTTCCTTTTCTTTCCTTTCCTTTCTTTTTGTTTTTTTTGTTGTTGTTGTTGTTGTTTTGTTGTTGTTGTTATTGTTGTTGCAGTCTTTGGCCAGGGCTGGGTTTGAACCCACCACCTCCAGTATATGGGGCCTCTACTCCTTGAGCCACAGGCACTGCCCTCCAGTCCCTCCCTTTGATCCTTTACAACATTGTCATTCACCGCATCTGTTCATAAGCTATGGCTACCCACTAGGTTGGTGCCATCATCATCTTAGCAATCATTTCTCTATTAATCAATTAAAAATAAGGAAAACAGAAGGTCCTATTTTTACTTTCACTATCTCCTCAAACCCTTTCCTTTTTTCATAAAGATCTTAGTTTCTAGAAAAAAGAAAAAAAAAAACACCTCTAGGGATTTTCTTTTTTTCTGTATCATTTCCTTCTCTCTAAAGAAATCCTGTATATTTTTGGTGTGTGTAAATATGTTTTAATTTTTTAATTTCAGAACATTGGGGGCACATGTGCTTGGTTTGCACACTTGATTTTTATCCAGATTGAAAGTTATAAACAGTGTGCCCTTCACTCAGAGAGCGCACACCAGTAGCTGTGAATATACCCATCTCCTCTTCCCTTTTCCTCCCAGCTTGATTTCATCCCAGATGTGTACTTAAGTGTCGACCAATTAGTTCTAATTTAGTATTGAGTACATGTGTTTGTTTCTGCATTCTTGTGGTGTTTCACTTAGAACAATGGTTTCCAGTTCTCTCTAGGTTATCACAAAACTAGATTGCTTTTTTTGTTTCTGGGGGGTTATGGCTGAGTAGTACTCCAAAGAATGCATGTACCAAATATTATTAATTCATTCATGTATTGATGGGCAGTTGGGTTGTTTCCATATCTTTGTGATTGTAAATTACGCTGCTATAAACATTCGAGTGCAGGTGTCCTTTTTATAAAAGGACCTTCTTTCCTTGGGGTACCTACCCGGTAATGGGATTGACAGATCAAGTGGTAGGTCTACTGTAAGCTCTTGGAGGTATCTCTATACAGTCTTCCATAAACACTGCATTAGGTTGCAGTCCCACCAATAGTGTATAAGACTTCCTTTCTCTCTGCATCCACACCAGCATCTGTTGTTTGGGACACTTTAATACAATCCATTCTCCTTGGAGTTAAGTGATATCTCACCATGGTTTTGATTTTCATTTCCCTAATGATTGGAGACATTGAGCATTTTTTCATGAATTTGTTGGTCATTAGCGTTTCTTCATTTGAAAAGCTTCTGTTCATGTTTTTGCCCACTTTTTAATGGGGTAGTTTGGTTGCTTCTTGCTGATTTGCTTGAGCTCTTTGTAGATTCTGGTTATCAGTCCTCTCTCAGAGGTGCAGCATGCAGATATTTTCTCCCCTTCTGTGGGTTGTCTATTTGCTCTTTTGATTGTGCCCTTGGCTGTGCAGAAGCTTTTTAATTTAACCAGGTCCCGTTTATTTGTCTCTGTTGTTGCTGCGATTGCCTGTGGCGTCTTCATGAATTCTTTGGCTAGGCTGATATCTATAGGAGTTTTTCCAACGTTGTTCTAGGATTCCTAAAAGGAAATGTTGGAAAAACTCCTATAATATTTCTTGCAGAACAGGCTCAAAGGGGTAGGGCGCCAGCCCCATATGCCAGAGGTGGCGGGTTCAAACCCAGCCCTGGCCAAAAAAGGAAAAAAAAAAAAAAAGAAGAAGAACAGATATACTGGAAATTCTTTCAGCTTTTGTTTGGCTGATAACATCTTTAACACTCCATTATTTTTGAAGGATAATTTTTTTGGGGTACAAAACTCTAGGTTGGGGAGGTTTTTTTCAAGACTTTAAATATGTCACTCTATCCTCTTCTTGTTTGCATGGTCTCTGGATAGAAATCTGATATAATTCTTGTCCTTGTTCCTTTTTAGATAAGATCTTATATGTAATGTAATTATTTTTCCTCTGGTTTCTTATTGTCTGGAGCTTTTTACCATTTAAATATGACATAGTGAGGAGCAGACTTTTAGTATTTATCCTACTCGGTCTTTACTGAGGTTCTTAGATCTATGGTTTGGTGTTTTATTAGTTGGGGGAAATTTTTAACCATTATTATTTCAAATATTTCTTCTACTTCCTTCTCTTTTTCTTTTCTTCTGGTATTTTCATTATAAATATGCCACACCTTTTATAATTGCCTCACAATCCTTGTGTGTTTTGTTCTATTTTTTCCATTATGTTTTCTCTTGACAACTGGGTTTTGGAAATTTCTGTTTAGCATGTCTTTAAGACCAGTGATTTTTTTTCCCTTACCGTACCCAGTCTATTGATGAGCACATCAAAGGCATTTTTTATTTCTATGACAGTGGTTTGTTTTGTCCCCCAGAATTACCTTTTGATACCTTCTTAGAGTTGGGGGTTTTTGTTTGTTTATTTATTTGTTTTTGCAGTTTTCAGCTGGGGCTGGATTTGAACCCACCGCCTCCGGTATATGGGGCCAGTGCCCTACTCCTTTGAGCCACAGGCACTGCCCCCTTCTTAGAGTTTTTATGTCTCTGATTACATTGTCCATCTGTTCATTAGAGCCCTCAGCATATTAACTGTTGCCATTCTAAATTCTCAGTCTGACAATTCCAACATCCTTGCTGTCTCTGAGTACGACTACTTGTTTTTGTCTCTTCAGGCTTTATCTTGCCTTTCAGCACGCTTTGTTATTTTTATTGAAAACCAGATATGATGTAGTATGTGCTTTAACGTGAGGTTTTATGTTTATCTGCCCTAGAATCACATTGTATTTATTGTCTAAGGCTTCAATTTCCTCTAGTGTCATTTTTGTCTCCCGTGTTACCTTTGGGTTCCTGTAAAAACTCTATTAAGTAGAGTGTGGGCCTTGCCTTTCTTTCAGCTCTAGCCCTCTGTCATTATTCAGGACATTTATTGATGTGACAGTAAGGAAGAGGGAGGAAGAACATTCCCTGTGGCCACTATTTGGTCTCAGACTTCCAGTGTGTTCATTCCCTGAGGCTATAACCTTCATAAGTAACCTTCATAGAAGACCTAAGAAGGTCTTTCTACCCCTTAGGTGAGATAGGAAGTCTAGACAGAACAGGAACAGTCTAGAGTTTTGTATTTCCCCTCCCCTAATATTGTTTATGTTGTGATATAGTCGTTTTCTGGGAGGTCAAGCAGAGAACAGAAAGCTCTGGGTGTACTTCAAAATGCCTTCATTTCCCCTCCCCCTGTCCAAAGCTGATCTTCATTATGATAACCTGGTAGGGCTCCTGGAAGTAAAATTCCCAAAAGTGTGGGGGAACCCCTAAGAATGGGACCCTAGGACTTTTTACCTTTCAAGCTGGTGCACACTCAGCCTCCAGCAATTTGATACTTACCACTTAAGTATAAGTTATACATATTAACTCCAGCAGCTTCTGCTCTGGGTAGGCTATGAGTCTCTTCTCACCTCTCCCTTTCAGGGAGTCAGCTTGTCCTGGGCCCTCAGTTTTCTAATGGGTCTAAGAAGAGTGGTTGATTTTCTGTATGTTTAGCTTTTTACTTGTGAGGATGAGCATGATAACTTCCAAGCCCTTTACATCTTGGAGCTAAAAGCAAGTCCGATCTGTTTACATAGATAAATAACTTAATATATTAATGTATAAATGTTCATTGCATTGAAAAAGCTTGCTTGCTATCCTGGCACCTTAAGCAGTCAATGGCTGTTGCCCCAACTTGGTAACAATCAGACAAGAGATATGTGTATTCAAACCATGGGGTGGAGACAGAAAATCAGGAGGAACCAAGATATTACCAGAGCTGAAAGGACAATGGCTGCCTTGTTGGTGCCTCTGCTCTCCACTCTCTCTTCCTTCTTGTTCACACCCTCACCCAGGAACCTTGTTGGCACCTCCGCTCTCCACTCTCTCTTCCTGCTTGTTCCCCAACCCGGCTTGTTGGCACCTCTGCTCTCCACTCTCTCTTCCTGCTTGTTCACACCCTCACCCAGGCTGGCTTGTTGGTGCCTCTGCTCTCCACTCTCTCTTCCTGCTTATTTGCACCCTCACCTTTGCCTCTTCTAATTATTCTTCTTCTTGCCCAGTAATGTCCTGTGTTCTCTCCTCTTTAAGCCATTTCTATTGGAAGATGATCCCTGATGCCCTTTTATAGAACTTCAAAACAAAAAGCATCTGTAGATATATAAATAGATAGATATAAATAAATAGTATAGCCATACTCTTGTATATATGTTTCTATTATTTCCGGAAATAGTTGCATCTAGGAGGAAGAGTATAAACAAAGGAGAACAGAAAGGAAAGCAACACTTATTTTTACTATATGCTTTCTTGTAGTGTTTAACTTTTTACCATGCACATGTATTCTCAAGGAAAAAAATATTACTTTTTAAATGGAAGTCATTAATCATACTGACCCCACGTCTAATTATTATCATCTATAAAAGGCGGGGGAAGCATCAGCAAATATCATATGCAATGGTAAAAGCCTGAATGTTTTACCCCAAGGTCAAAACGAGACAAGGGAATCCATTATTCTCATCTCTATTCACCACTGAATTGGATGTCTCAGTGCAAAAAAGAAAACAGAACAACTAAAAGGTATAATGATCACTAAGGAAGAACTAAACCTTTATTTTTAGATGACATGACTGTGTATACAGAAATACAAATAAATAAAGATTCCTATCTCATCTTTTGTCAATTTTAGTAACAATTAGAATTAACTGAAATTAGCAAAGGTTCTGGATACAAAGTCAACATATAAAAATCAACTATATTTCTATATTCTAGTAATGATTGAAAATTAAATTTCAAAAATTCATTTAAAATAGAATGAAAGATATCAAATTCCTAGGAATAAATGTAATTCAACATCAAAACAAAACAAGAATGTTTATTTTTATTACTGTTATTCACCATTGTACTGGTAGAACACAGCCCTTTGGCTCGAAGCCAACTTTTCTCCAACAAGCCTCACAATAATATTGTCATTTTATCCTCAAGTAGATGCACACAAGTATAGCCAATAAAAATTTAGAGAAGAGAGACTTTTCAGTAAACAATGCTGAACCAATTTAATTTCTCCATTAAAAAATGAGATTTACCTCACCCCATACACAACTGACTTGAAATTAATCAAAAACCTAGGGGCAGTGCCTGTATCTCAGTGAGTAGGGCACTGGACCCACATACCAGAGGTGGCAGGTTCAAACCCAGCCCTGGCCAAACCACAAGAAAAAAATAGCCAGGCATTGTACCTGGCACCTGTGGTCCCAGTTACTCAGGAGGGAATCCCCTAAGCCCAGGAGTTGGAGGTTTCTGTGAGCTGTGATGCCAAAATAATAATAATAATAATAATAATAATCAAAAAACCTAAATACTGAAGGACAACCATAAACCTGTTGGAAAAGAAGCATAAGAATAACTTTGTTACTATGTAGTAGGAAGAAATTAAATAGGACAAAGCACTAACATTAAAAGGAGAAGTTGATAAACTGAACTTCATTAAAATTAAAATGTTGGTTACCAAGGACATCATTACCAGGAGGCTCGTGGGTGGGCAGGCCACAGACTGAGCAAAGATAACTGCAACGTATATGTTGTAAAAAAGACTGATATTCACAGTACACTTTTTAAAACTCAAACCAGGAAGAGGTAGACTAACACAATTTTTAAGTCGGAAAAAAATACTTGACGAGGCACTTCACACATGGTGATATCCAAATAGCTAATGAATGCATAAGAATTGCCCAACATCATAATTTATTAAGACAATATAAAAAAGAAAAGACTAAAGCAATATTGTACAACATGTCTAACAGAATAGCTAAAATCAAAAATACTAAAAATAACAAGCATTCAGAAGGATGATGAGCTTTCTTTTCTGGAAATTGTTGACAGGAGTACAAATCAATTTAAATATTTGGAGGATGTCAGAGATAGAAGATATTAAAAGCACTCACCCTTAAAGGAATGTAGTTGTCTGAAGACGTGGGGAGCCATGCGGCAAGGAATATAAGAAACCTCTGGATGTCAAACTATCCCTTGGATGATAGTCAGCAATTAAACAGAAATCTCTTACCTACAACCACAGGAACTGAATTTTGTCAACAAAATTGACCTCAACAAAATGGATTCATCCTTAGAGCATACAGATAAGAATGCAACATTTCTAATGGCCTGATTTTTGCCCTGACAACTCCAAGCAAAATATCTAGACATCATACCTGGAGTTTTGACCGACGGAACTGCCCACCGGACCTCCGTAACAGCTGCGCTGAGACCGCTATTGGCACCCGCCAGGACCTCCGTAAGAGCTACGCCGCCCAGACTTCCTTAAGAGCTGCACCATGACACATGATTGGAGCCTGCCTGGACCTCCATAAGAGCTGTACCGCGACCGTGATAGGAGCTGCGCCTGCTTGGACCTCAGTAACAGCTGTGCCTCGACCCCTGACCCGTGACCCACCCACTGGGCCTCCACATGCCCTGACCAGGAACTGCGGGAGCCATGCAACCCCATGTCCTCCTTCCTGTACCCTCCCTGCCTCCACACCAGCACCCTCATCTGGCCAGGGACTCTGGTAGCCACGTGCCCTCCGGAGCCCTCCCTGCATCTGCGTGGAGCCCTTCTCCAGGCCAGAGACTTCTGGAGCCCTGGGGTCTCTGTGCCAAAGTCACTGGATGCCAGGCACTCCCAGAACCATGTGCACCACCACCCCGCCCTGTTGCTGGACCCAGGTGTGTCACACTCTGGAGCTGCATCTACAACCAGAACTCCCTGGCTAGGGCAGCCCCAGAGAAACTTCACAGAATCACTCCCTACAAAGATCCAGCAACAATAGAGTATTCCCACTGGGGTCTAATTTTGGAGAGACACCTCCCCAACTCTGAGGATGGCCAGAGGCAAAGGTGAAAAACAATCATGAGGCAAAATTAACAGAAAAACTCTGGCAATATGAATAATCAGAGTAGATTAACTGCCCCAAGGATCAATGGGGCAGACACAGCACAAGATCCCATGCACAAAAAATTGGCTGAGAGGTCAGAAATTGAATTCAGAATTTGGATAGCAAATAAGATCGAATTAGAATTCCAAGCAGTAACCCAAAAGATATCTCAAGAATTCAACGAATTCAAAGACCAAATGATCAAAGATTTTGACACATTGAGACAAGAAGTGGCAGCTCTCAAAGATCTGAGAAACACAGTAGAATCCCTCAGTAACTGAATGGAGCAAGCAGAAGAAAGGATTTCTGATATTGAAGACAAAGCTTTCAAACACTCCCAAACTCTCAAAGAGGAAGATAAATGGAGGGCAAAAACAGATCACTCTCTCAGAGAGCTCTGGGATAACTCAAAGAAAATCAACATTCATCTTATAGGGAACCCCAAAAGCAACGAAGTGGCTTCACAAGGCACAGAGTCTCTTCTCCATGAGATTATGAAGGAGAACTTTCCAGACATGCCAAGAGATTCTGAAATTCAGATAGCAGACAGTTTCAGAACTCCAGCATGACTCAACCCAAATAAGACATACCCCAGACACATCATAATCAATTTCACTAAAGTTAATATGAAGGAGAAAATTCTGAAAGCTGCCAGATGAAAGAAAACCATCACCTACAAGGGGAAGAATATTAGAATAACTGCAGATCTCTCTGTTGAAACCTTTCAAGCTAGAAGAGGATGGTCATCAACTTTTAATCTCCTAAAACAAAATAACTTTCAACCCAGGATCCTGTACCCAGCTAAACTGAGTTTCACTTATGATGGAGAAATTAAATACTTCAATGACATTCACATGTTTAATAAATTTGCCATAACTTAACCAGCTCTCCACGATATTCTCAGACCTATCCTCCATAAAGACCAGCGTAACCTTCCACCACAAAAGTAAACCCACCCAGAAAATTTTGATCAAATTCCAACTTCCACAGTCGCAAAAGGATTAAAAATGTCCACCAGACTCTCGAAAGGCTTATCAATATACTCAATTAATGTGAATGGTTTAAATTGTCCTCTAAAGAGGCACAGGTTGGCTGACTGGATACAAAAACTCAAGCCAGATATCTGCTGCATACAAGAATCTCATCTTACATTAAAAGACAAATATAGACTCAAGGTGAAGTGATGGTCATCTATACTCCAGGCAAATGGAAAGCAGAAAAAAGCAGGCGTTGCAATCCTATTCGCAGACACAATAGGCTTTAAACCAACTGAAATAAGGAAGGATAAGGATGGACACTTCATATTTGTTAAAGGTAATACTCAATATGATGAGATTTCAATTATTAATATTTATGCACCCAACCAGAATGCACCTCAATTTATAAGAGAAACTCTAACAGACACGAGCAACTTGATTTCCTGCAGTTCCATGGTAGTTGGAGATTTTAACACCCCTTCAGCAGTGCTGGATAGATCCTCCAATAAGAAGCTAAGCAAAGAAATTTTAGATTTAAACTTAAACATTCAACATCTGGACATAACAGACATCTACAGAACATTTCATCCTAACAAAACTGAATACACATTCTTCTCATCAGCCCACAGAACATACTCCAAAATCGACCACATCCTAGGCCACAAATCTAACCTCAGCAAATTTTAAAAAATAGAAATTATTCCTTGCATCTTCTCAGACCAATCATGGAATAAAAGTTGAACTCAATAACAACAGGAACCTGCATACCCATACAAAAACTTGGAAGCTAAACAACCTTATGCTGAAGGATAGATGGGTTATAGACAAGATTAAGAAGGAAATCACCAAATTCTTGGAACAAAACAACAATGAAGAAACGAATTATCAGAACCTCTGGGATACTGCAAAGGCAGTCCTAAGAGGGAAATTTATAGCACCGCAAGCCTTCCTCAAGAAAACGGAAAGAGAGGAAGTTAATAACTTAATGGGACATCTCAAGCAACTGGAGAAGGAAGAACACTCCAACCCCAAACCCAGCAGAAGAAAAGAAATAACCAAAATCAGAGCAGAATTAAATTAAATTGAAAACAAAAGAATTATACAACAGATCAATAAATCCAAAAGCTGGTTTTTTGAAAAGATCAATAAAATAGATAAACCTTTGGCCAACCTAACCAGGAAAAAAAGAGTAAAATCTCTAATTTCATCACTCAGAAATGGTAATGATGAAATAACAAAGACCCCACAGAAAGCTTCTGCACTGCCAAGGATATAGTAAGTAAAGAAAGCAGACAGCCCTCAGAATGGGAGAAAATATTTGCAGGTTATACCTCTGATAAAGGTTTAATAACAGAATCCACAGAGAACTCAAACGTATTAGCAAGAAAAGAACAAGTGATCCCATCTCAGGGTGGGCAAGAGACTTGAAGAGAAACTTCTCTAAAGAAGACAGACGCACAATCTACAAACACATGAAAAAAAGCTCATCATCCTTAGTCATCAGAGAAATGCAAATCAAAACTACTTTGAGATATCACCTAACCCCAGTAAGAGTAGCCCACATAACAAAATCCCAAAACCAGAGATGTTGGCATGGATGTGGAGAAAAGGGCACACTTCTACACCTCTGGTGGGAATGTACACTAATATGATCCTTCTGGAGGGATGTTTGGAGAATACTTAAAGACCTAAAAATAGACCTGCCATTCGATCCTATAATTCCTTTACTAGGTTTATACACAGAAGACCAAAAATCACAATATAACAAAGACATCTGTACCAGAATGTACATTGCAGCCCAATTCATAATTGCTAAGTCATGGAAGAAGCCCAAGTGCCCATCAACCCACGAATGGACTAGCAAATTGTGGTACATGTATACCATGGAATATTATTCAGCCTTAAAGAAAGGTGGAGACTTTACCTCTTTCATGTTTATATGGATGGAGCTGGAACACATTCTTCTTAGCAAAGTATCTCAGGAATGGAAGAAAAAGTATCCAATGTACTCAGCCCTACTATGAAGCTAATGTATAGCTTTCACATGAAGGCTATAACCCAACTATAGCACAAGAATATGGGGAAAGGGCCAAGGAAGGGGAAGGGAGGAGGAAGGTTGGAGGGAGAAGGTAATAGGTGGGGCCACACCTACTGTGCATCTTAGAATGGGTACAGGCGAAACTTACTAAAGGCAGAATATAAATATCTACATACAATAACTAAGAAAATGCCATGAAGGCTACATTGAACAGTTTGATGAGAATATTTCAGATTGTATATGAAACCAGCACACTGTACCCCTTGATTGCACTAATGTACACAGCTATGATTTAACAATAAAAATTAAATAAATAAATAAATAATAAAAAGCCTTTCACTTGAGAATAAATGTCTAAATGGTAAAATACAGAATTGATAGAAAATATTAATGTATTTTAAAAAGACAAATTTTTACATTTTTCTCAAGGAAGCACACAATAGGTCATGAACAAAACAAAAATCCTACACGTAATTTAGGCAATGTCAATATATGTGGAATGATATGAATGAATTAAGTGGAAATTCTTCAGTCTATGAATAAAATCACAGAGTGCACATGAAAAATAAATAAATATTTTGGAAGACATTTGGTAGCATTTAGAAGCCTAAACATATGCCTACCCTGTAACCCAGTAAATCCGTATCTAGGTACATATCCAAGAGAAATGTGAGTATTTTAAATAAAAATACATGTTCAAGAATGTTTATAGCAGCTTTATTAATAATACACCGAACCTGAAAACAAGCTAACTTTATGTTAAAGAGATGACTGATAAGTAAATTTGTCTATATTCACATTACAGAACACTAAACAGCAATAATCAAGAACAATGTTGTGGATGACTCTCACATGACAGTCTACATTAAGTGAAGAAGACAGATATTAAAAAGTAAATGCACTATTTAACATTTATATGAAGCTCAAGATGAGCAAAATGAATCTGTGATGATAAAAGTAAAAATAAGGGTGGAAGTTTACATTGTACTGATTCTTCACCATACCCACTGTACCCTTGATCTGCAGGTGTCCTGAATAAAGTGATATTCCCCTCTGCTGCATTATCAAAAGAGCAAGCCTACCCTACACTGTCATTGCTTTTATTATATTCCAATTGAACAGAAATATTACCAAAAAAACTAAACACTTATCCAAACTGTCCTTTTTTTGAATAGAATAAGAAAAGTTGACAAGTTGAAGTATCTTCCAAATATTTCACACTCCATTGTGTCTGAAATAACTCACTAATGACATGTTCAGATGGAAAAATTGTTCTTCTGATACTTTCTATAGAAGAAAGAAAGAAGAGACCATTACCCCTTTTCTTTATGTCCTACACTTAGAAGACCACAGAAATATCCAATGCCTTAAGATATAATATCAATTGCCACCCCTGATAACTACTTGCTATGGCTCCTTGACATTCAAAGTTATCTATTACTAATTTACATTTAAGTTATTCAGACCCTTGAAATAAGGGTATCAATTCTCTCTCCTTTAGCCTGTAAATAAAGAGTGAAACCTGTATTCAATATCTTTAACTCCCCTGAAGTTGTATGTCTTTCTCTTAGAAGTTCTGCATATCATCTTAATGGGCACCATGGTTGATTCTGCACGAAACCCAACACCATTCCCACTTATACAACCCCCAGATTTTTAATGTACTTCTCTTATCTTTCTATCAATATCAAATCAATCGAATGTTTCACTTCCAACACTCTTGCAAAAAATGATATTCCAAAAATTTATCCTTGAAAAGTTGCATGACATCACTGTGAATATGATTAGATTGATTTATATCAAAAATTAATAAATACACTTTCAAATGAACTTGGCCAAGGGAAAAAAATGAAACAAGAAAGCATGGCTAAAGAAAAGCAGAACAGAGTAGATTAAAATTCAAGAAGCTAGATTCCAGTTCCAGCTCTGGCACTAGGTACATGTGTGTCCGTGTACAGCCTACTAAATATTTATGAGTCTCCAGCGTGTGCGGTGTCGTAGAAGGAGGCTGTATTAAGGGATTTTGTAGGCCTATCCAAGATTAAACCTACTATAATTACAGAAACTATTTTCATGAAATAATGATTAGAATAGAGGGGGTGGGTGAGGGGTGGAGAAAATAAGCACGCTTAGGAACAAGAGTTAAAATTTTCCTCTAAGCATAGGGGAGAAAGAACTTGCATTTCTCTAGGTGAAAAACTAATAAAAGAAGCACTCTGATTAACACCCCTTAGCAGTCATTTTCAAGATAAGATTTTCCTTCTGAAAGTTTTCTTCAGGGCAATTTTGACATCTTTATTCCTCAGGCTATAGATTAAGGGGTTAATCATGGGCACCACAGCAGTATAGAAAATGGAGGACACCTTCCCCTGGTCCAGGGGTAAAATGGAAGGTGGTTTGAGGTACATAAAAGCTCCTGAGCCAAAGAAAAGAGATACCACAATGATATGGGAGCTACAGGTACTGAAGGCTTTGGACCTGCCCTCTGTGGAGCTGATGTGGAGAATGCTGGAAAGAATGAAACCATATGAGATAAAAATGGTAACAATAGGCACCCCGATTCCAATGGTCACAATAATAAACACCACCAGCAAATTTGTGTACGAGCTGTTACAGGACAGCTCAAGGAGGGGAATGATGTCACACATGTAGTGATTGACAAGGTTGTCTGCACAAAAGGTCATGAATGTTACATTTATAATATGGGCCACAGCCCCAAAAACCCCCATCCCGTAGACACCTGACAGAAGGAGCAAACACACCTGGAGAGACATGGTGACCGTGTACAACAGTGGTTTACAGATGGCCACATAGCGGTCGTAGGCCATGGCCGACAGGATGTAGGATTCAGAAAAGACAAAGAAACAGAAGAAAAAAAACTGAGTCATACACCCCCCATAGGAAATGATGTTCTTCTTTGACACAAAACTCATCAACATTTTAGGCGTGAGAGTAGTGGAATAACTAAAGTCTATGAAGGACAAGTTGAAGAGGAAGAAGTACATGGGAATGTGCAGGTGAGAGTTCAGCCCGATCAGGGTGATCAAGCCCAGGTTCCCCACCACCGTGACCACATAGAAACCTAGGAACAGGAAGAAGAGGGGCAGCTGGAGTCCCGGCTGGTCAGTTAAGCCTGAGAGAATAAACTCCGTCACCGAAGAGGAGTTCTCGGCAGCCATTCTCTTTTAAGAGGGTCTACAAAAGAAAAAGAGAAAGTTACAGAGAGAGAGAGAAAAAGAGAGAGACCATGAAAGTTAATATATGTTAAGGGTGTGGGAAGAAGAAAAGAAAAAAAAAACATTTTCTGAGTACTAACTAGGGGATAAGGATTATTCTCAATGCCATAGGGCATTACAACTACCCCAATCCACAGTTGAGGACACTGGGCTAAGCAACTTGCCCAAAGTCCCAAAGTAATGAGCTGCAGCAGCAGGTGGACTCCGCCTGACTGGCTCCCCTGGTTTGAGCTTTTAGCCACTCTGCTGCAGCCCCCAGCAGGACAGGCAGGGACTCACCCCCTCCTGCTTGGAGCCACAGTGCCGTCTCTACTGCCTCTCATCCATCTCTTTCATGGCCCTGCTGAACAGGTGACAACACGGAGCTGGGACCCCTCTCCCTCTGCTTCTCCGCCTTGAAAATCAAAACGTCTGTTTTATCTCTACTACCTCTCATCCACCTCTTTCACAGCCCTCCTGAACAGGTGACAACATGGAGCGGGGACCCCTCTCCTTCTGCTTCTCCGCCTTGAAAATCAAAACGTCTGTTTTATCTTGGTTCTCTGGCTGAGCTGAAGAAGGCAATCTCTATTTGTAGATCCACCCTGAGGCCCCTGTCCAGCTTCCAGGCTTGAGACAGCATCCTCTCCTAACTCCATAGATAACAAGAGACAAAAGGGTTTTATTCCAGATTAGAGACCTCAGTGAGCTAGTTAGAGGCTCCCACAGGGCCATTGCCCAGAGACCATCTTCCCTAAGGATAATGCTTCACATGCTTTTAATGACCTATTCTTTCATTCTGGTTACATCTTTTTTTAAGCATGATTAAGAGCAAAGCACTGTGGGAAAACATAATTTTGCTACACTTACTGTGTCTCAAAAACTATGTCTGACTCAGCACCGTCATGGGGACACCAAGGACTCAGCAGCAATGTGAAAAGCACCCATTTATTGTTTACAACAACCTCTGTAAGTCATCCCTGTTAATCTCCACTTTAAAAGTGAAGCACATGCACAGCTAATAGATTCCAGAATCTTGAGTTAAACCTTGGTCTGTCCAGCTTCAGTATCCATGGTCTTAATCACTGACTACACTACCTCCTTGGAAGGATAATGAATTTTCGGAAGTTTTTTACTTTAACTTTTGCTTTTACTTCTTTTACTTACAAGGATGGCTGGACTGAGGATAATTGGGTGCATCTTACAAGGGTACATGTGAAATTTACTAAGTGTAGAATATAAATGTCTTAACACAATAACTAAGAAAATGCTGTGAAGGCTATGTTAACCAGTTTGATGAAAATATTTCAAATTATATATAAAACCAGCACATTGTACCCCATGATTGCATTAATGTTCACAGCTATGATTTAATAAAAAAAAAAGAATCTCATAAGACTGTTGCTATTCATAAAAATAAGTAATTTTAAAGGATGGTAGAAACTACTAGAGCTAGGGGAGGTCAAATTAGGGAGAATTGCACTTCAGAGGAGATTCATTATTTCACTTACATGTAATATATACCAAAAAAAATTTGAAATTTTCCATGGTCAAAAATAAAAAAGCATTATCTGCTTTTCCTCCACTACCTGTTCATGTAGTTTAAATAAAACAAAATACTTTTCAGATTGCTAATATCAACTTTTATTAAGATTTCGGCTCAGCGCCTGTACCACAGTGGTTACGGCTCCAGCTACGTACACCAAGGGTAGCGGGTTTGAACCCTCCCCAGCCAGGCTAAATAACAGCGACAACTGCACCGAAAAAAATAGCCAGGCGTTTTGGTGGGCACCTGTAGTCCCAGCTACTTGGGAGGCTGAGACAAGACAATTGCTTAAGCCCAAGAGTTTGAAGTTGTTGTGAGCTGTGATGCCACAGCACTCTACTGAAAGCCACATAGTGAGACTCTGTCTCAAAAAACAAACAAACAAACAAACAAAAAAAGATTTAAATGTCAGGGAACAGATCCTACAGTCAATATGTCAGATAATGGGGAAGTGAAGGAAAGATGTGAACAAGAATGGCATTCCTTTGGCACATACATATTTAGTATCTACTATGCCCCCAGAAACTCTCAAGTCCTGGTTATTATTCAGTGGGGAAAAAAACAAAACAACAAAAACAAATTCCTGCTCACATGGAGTTTTCATTCAAGTCAGAAAAAGCAGAAAATACATCAAAGAAAGAAGGAAAACATGTAATGTGAAAAGTGCTACGAAGGAAAGTAAGGGAGAAGGGTAGAAAAGTCAGGGGCCCATATTTCTATTTTAAATAGAGTAATGTGACATTTGAGCAATACTCAAAAGAAACTATAAACACATTTGCTTGATAAGTTCCATTACTCTCCTGAAACACTGGGCATTCATGGCGTAATGCAGCCCCTTTCAAGGCATCACGTTTTCATCTTATGCTTTAAATGCAATACTTTAAGCCAAATTATGGGCTCTAAAGGGAGAAAATTCTAAACAAAGTACAGGAGAGAGGAGCAAAAGGCCTTGCAGGGGATTTGGAATCTAAATCCTCAAATTACATATTGTCAGTTATTAATGGAAACTGAGATAACAATTCATGAAGCTTTGTGTAGCAACTTGCATTCCCTACTCCCTTCCAGTCACTTTTATATATTAAATATAACATTTCACAGCCAAGAAATAAACCTCTGTTTGGGGAAATCGAGCTTCATTTAGCAGATTAGTTGTATGCGTTTGGAGTCAAAGTTCAGGGCTAAAGTACTTTCAGAGAACTGATAAAATCACAACACAAAGGCGAAGTCCATCTTCTTCCAGACAAGCCCAACAGAAACCACTGCACTGTGGGTGTCTAGGAGGACAAGCAGTGTGCTCAAGAGGGCTTGCTCCCCTCAGCTAAGTCTCAGCAATGACCATGCCCCGTGGGTCAATTTTCACCTACTAAATTTCCACATCCCAGAATAATTCTAATGAATCCCAAGCCCTGTTCAAAATCTCAATATACACATTTAAAGAAATAAAAAGAAACAGTCCATTATCAAAAAATTAAGATAAGCCCTACAAGGCAAGCTTTTCTCGAAACCCAAGGGCAAAGAGGACCTGAGGTGTTCATTAAATGTTCACTTTCCTCTAGCACAGCGGTTCTCAACCTGTGAGTCGCGACCCCTTTGGGGGTCTCCTGCATATCAGATATTTACATTACGATTCATAACAGTAGCAACGAAAATAATTCTATGGTTGGGGGTCACCACAACATGAGGAAGTGTACTAAAGGGTCGCAGCATGAGGGAGGTTGAGAACCACTGTGCTAGGATCTTTAGAGTTCCTTATGCAGGATGCAACGCCGGAGAAAGTTCTTCTGAGGTTTTTGTCACTTCAGAGATGGTTTCTATGGGAACTTCATTTTGAATGCATCGGGGCTTTTATTTCAGATGAACCAGGCTTTCTCAAAATCATTTTCGCTTTTGACTTGCTCCAGTAGAAGCAGAGAGAAGCGTAGAAAGAAATATTCTTGATTAAGTTACTTTTGATGCAAAACTGTTCCTTTTTCTAAAACTTGAATGTCCGTATAATGGCTTCCTTGTTCTATTTCTTGCTAACATTAAAATATATGTGGAATGTGGATAATACCGTTCCCATATAGAACCTACAGTACCAGTGTCATTCTGCATTAGCACATCCATTCCCCTCAAATGTCTGGGGAAGGCGGTATCCTTCACCCTACCCAAGAAAAATCCAAGGATATGCTACAATTTCAACAAAAATAGTAAGACAGTCTTTCTGGAGACAAAAGATGACAGCCAAAATGTCTTCATTCGAAATGACTTCAGTGAGGCCCCATACAATTAAATTCATCCACCAGAAGTTATATGGTTTGCATTATACTTAATGTTAAATTGGTTTTTAATATGTGTATCTGGCATATTACAATGTTAAGTAAGTGGGATTCAAAAAAATGGTTGATTTTCTAAAGGGTTTTCTAAAGGGGTTTAAAGTCCAATAGAAGCATCTCCTAGTCTATCTCTTTATCCTCTTCACACATCTTTTATTTCAAAATTTCCAGTGTCCAGTTTTCTTTTTTTTTTTTTTGTAGAGACAGAGTCTCACTGTACCGCCCTCGGGTAGAGTGCCGTGGCGTCACACGGCTCACAGCAACCTCCAACTCCTGGGCTTCCGCGATTCTCTTGCCTCAGTGTCCAGTTTTCAATCATCTGCACCCTTTCTTTCTTACAGGTTTGGTGACCTCAGCTCATGACCTGAAAAACATTCTCTACATTATTAGTTCCTAAAGTTATTTTATCTTTCTGTTAATTACCTGTTAAGGGCATCTCTACTAAAATGTTGCAATAGGATGCTCTGTTGTCACCCTGAACTCCTCAAGTACAAAGATTGGAGATACCTTCTGTGTCTCTAAAACAGACATCTGCCCGACATTCCCATTTTTATTGGAGAAAAAGTAGGAAGTAGGATTAATGTGGTATTAGAAGTCCTGGTTTGCTTGGAATGTTCCCATTTTACATCTATTATCCTAGAAGAATTATTAGTAGCAACACTGTTGGCAGTGAAATATATCCAAGTTAAATGATAAACTGTATGCTCTCTGTGCGTATTCAGAGTGTAAACTTTGAGATCAATGCAACCTCTAGGATTATTGGCTCTGCCACTTACTAGTTGAGTGGTATTGGAAATTGTTTAGCCTCTCAAGAATATGGGGAAAGGGAAGAGGGAGGGGAGAGGGGAGGATGGGAAGAGGGAGGGTGATTGGTGGGATCACACCTACCGTGCATCTTACAAGGGTACATGTGAAACTTACTAAATGTAGAATATAAATGTCTTAACACAAGAACTAAGAAAATGCCGTGAAGGCTATGTTAACTAAGTTTGATGAAAATATTTAAACTTGTATCTAAAACCAGCACATTGTACCCCATGATTGCATTAATGTACACAGCTATGATTTAATTTAAAAATGCAGGTAATAGGGATTACACCTGTGGTGCATCTTACAAGGGTATATGTGAAACTTAGTAAATGTGGAATGTAAATGTCTTAGCACAATAACTAAGAAACTGCCAGGAAGGCTATGCAACCAGTGTGATGAAAATGTATCAAACGGTCTATGAAACCAGGCATGGTGCCCCATGATCGCATTAATGTACACAGCTATGATTTAAAGAGGAAAAAAATAATAAAAAAATAATATTAATTCAGGTAATAATCACACATGATACAATTTCTAGTACATGGAACATGGAACATACAAGGCATAAAAATTACTATATTATCACTATTATTCAAATCTAGACCTGGGATGAATAGGATATTTTAGACTTCCGTGGTATACAATGTCAGACAAAACAGAGAGAGACTGAAGGCAGGCAGATCCATTAAAAAGATTTCATAAGCAGAGGAAATAGGAAAGTAAGAATAGTATCAAGAGATAACATCACAAAAGAAGAAGATTTACTATCTCTATGGTTTGATAGAAGAACAGCAAGTCAAATCAAATCTTACTAAAATTCTGAGGCTAGGGAACTGTGAGTAGAATGGCAGAAATGAATGAACAATAAGTGGGGACAATAAGTAGCTGTATTGAGTTGAGATAGTATAATGCTGCCAAAAAAACATTCACGAGGAAATTTTAAGTTAAAAAATATAAAACCTGGCAATGAGGGATTAAAGGGGGGGAGTAAAGGAGTCAAAATATGGACTGGACAATCAGCTAAATACAGATGATCATTGAAGAATGATGAATTGTCATAAGCAGAAATACTTAAAGATACAATAGTCAAGGGTTAAGACCTAAATCTTTCCATAAATCTCCGCAATTAGAAAATAGGAGAAGAAAATTGACCAACAGAAATGTCAGAAAGAGCCAATTATAATAGCCAAGAGCAAGATTCGGGGACAAACAGATTTAGAATCAAATTCCAACTCTATAATTCATTAGCCACAAGAATTTGAGAAAATTATTTTACATCCTTCAGACTATCTGAAAACCAGAGATAGTAATACCACACTTGCAGGTATACATAGGAGATTAAATTTGACCTTAGTAAATATACATTTAGTAAATACAGTGGCAAAAAAAGAATTCCCAGAGTGAGGATAACTAATATGTCTGTGCATTCAAGGGAAAAAAGAAGAACTGAAAATGATTTTACATAAATTATACTCTCGTGCTCCAATTTTCTTCTTTCATATTATCTTCATTTTGACCCTAAATGTTTGGAGGAGCTCAACAAAAAAGCCTTCTTCGCCTGGAATTTCCTTTGTGAAGCATTTTAAGAACAAATTCCATTTCTTGAATAGATTCAAGAATGGTTCAGAATTTCTATTTCCTCTTTTGTAAGTTTTACTAATTTGTATCTTTCAAAGAATTTTCCAGTTCCTGCAAGTTGTCAACTTGATTGGCATAAAACTATTCATAATATTCATTACTTTCTATAAAAGTGACAAAAGTGATTTATCCTCCTTCATCTTTGATATTATTAATTTTTTGTTTTAGATCTTTTTCTTGATCAGCCTAGCTAAAATTTTATTTAATTGATCTCTTGAAAGGTGCTCATTCTGTTTTCATAGAATTGTCTCTATTAATTATAGATGTATTTCTTTAATTTACACTTCATCCTTGTCATTTCTTTCCTTCTACTTACTTTTGGTTCCGTTTGCTCTTCTATTTTTAGGTTTTGGACTTAAGAATAATTGGTTATTGATTTTTTTTTAAAAAACTTTTCTTCTCTACTATGAGCATTTAAAATTAAAAATTTCTCTCCAATCATACCATGCAGCATTTTTTTCATTTTTATTTAATTAAAAAATATTTTCTAATTTCTGCCATAGTTTTCCCTCAACAACTGTATTATTTAGAAGTATGTAGTTCAAGTTCCGAATATTTGGAGATTCTACAAAGATTTGTTCTTAGTTTCTAATTTAATTCCACAGTAGTCAGAGAACATACTCTGTATGTTTTCAGTACTTCTAAATTTATTGAAACTTGTTTAATGTTCCAGCATATGGTCTATCTTGGTGAATTTTCCATGAGCCCTTGAAAAAAAAATCTGTATTCTATTGTTGTTGAATAAGATGTTCTATAAATGTCATTTTGTGCATGTAAGTTGATAATGTTATGTAAGTCTTTGAAGGAGCTAAGGAAATTATACCCCAGAATATGACTACTAGACGTATAGAATATTTTGAATTAAAGGCCATTCCCCATCAGAAAGCATTGGAAGGGGCTTTCCCTCTATCTGCATGAAAACAGACTGAGCAATCAGGGGCTCCAAGGGGGGGCAAATGACTTTCTTTCCTCCCCCTGAACTCTAGCAGACCTAGGCCAAACCATTTAAAACACAATATTGTCTGTCTCTCAGGTTCATTTCCAAGTCAATCTGTTTCCCCATCTATTGGTCTTTCCTAGCAACTGCTTGTAGTACCTGTACACTACATTCCCCCCTCCCTTCAAAAGGCATCTATAAAGGATCTGACCATGCCTGAGACATTGGGTAATCACTCTTGTAGTCCCCCCCATACACATGGTTTTTTTGTTTGGTTGGTTTTTTAAGAGATGAGGTGTGGCTCTGCCTCAGGCTGGTCTGGAACCTGAGTTCAGGCAATCCATCGGCTTTGGCCTTCCAGAGTGCTAGGATTATGAATTTTCTTTTTACTTCTTTGTTGTTGTTGTTTTTTTTTTTTTTTTTTTTTGAGACAGAGTCTCACTATGTCACCCTTGGTAGAGTGCTGTGGCATCACAGTTTCAGCAACCTCACACTCTTGGGCTTAAGTGATTCTCTTGCCTCAGCCTCCCAAGTAGCTGACACTACAGCTGCTACAGGCACCCTCCACAATGTCCGGCTTTTTTGTTGTTGTTGTTGTTGTGTTGTTGTTGTTGTTGTAGTTGTTGTTGTTTTAGCTGCCCTGGGCTGGGTTCCTGCCAGCCTCAGTGTATGTGTCCAGCGCCCTACCCACTGAGGTATGGGTGCCGCCCATGCACATGGAAAATAAACATATTTGGAAATAAACATTTCTCTTATTAATCTCCCTTAATTGTGAGTCAATCTTTCAGTGAACTTTAGGGAGCATGGTGAAGAGGGAGAGCAAGTTTCCCTGATCCCTATGTCTTCTATCTCCACAATAATTTTCTGCCTACTTTTTCTATCAATTACTAAAAGAGGATTATTGAAATCTCCAACTTGACTTGTGAATTTTTCTGTATCTTTTTTCAACTCTGTCAATATTTGCTTTATGTATTTGAAGTTGTGTTATTAGTTGGGTACATATTTAGAATTGCCATGTGTTTAGAATATGTCTAAGGATCTTTGTTAATATTCTGAACCTGAAGTCTACTATGTCAGAAATTAATACAGCGATTCCAGATTTCCTATGATTTAGTTCTTGTATGGTATATCTTTTCCCATCCTTTCTTTAAAAATAAAATCTTTTTATATTTAAAGCGTGATTTATTTAAACTGCATATAGTTAGGTTTTGATTTTTTTTTATCCAGTGTAACTTTTTTTGTATCTTAATTGGCATGTTTAGACTATTTATATTCAGTGTAATTATTGAGTTAAGCCTACACTCTCAGTATTTGTTTTCTACTCATCCCATCTGGTCTGGTCTTTGTTACTTTTCTCCCCTTTTTTCCTGCCTTCTTTTGGATTATTTGAGTACTTTTTAGTATTCTCTTTCATTTCCTGTGTTGACTTATTAACTGGATCTCACGTTATTAATGGTTGCCAATAACATTGACCATATGCAACTTTATTTTATCAAAATCTATCTTGAATCAATATTTTAACACTTCATGCGTGATATAAAGAATCTTAAGAGACTACACTTTCATTTCCTTTTCCATCTTTTGTAGCATAGTTGTTACGTATTTTATTTCACCATGTTATAAACCTCATAATATGTGGTTCTAATTTTTGCTTCAAATGACAAATTATATTTTAAGGAATTTTATAAATGAAATAAACATTAGTGCTTTATATGTAAGCTCCATGAAAATGCATTTCTCTGATAGACTACTTCAGGAAGTGTGAATAACTGATGACCTTTGTGGCTGCACTCTGAAATCAATTACTGTGCATTAGTACGTTTGCCCTGAGGCCATGCTTCATACAGGTTACGCCTCGCCAGTGACTGAAAGGAACAGGGAGATACCAAAGCAGGCCTATTTCTGCCACATGTGAGATTCCTCCTATGGAATTTGGCTCAAGAACTCTCTGTCAACCTTGCCATCAGGCTGGCTCTCCTAGTTTCTTTTCACTCCCTCCCTATTTCTCTGACAGGTATTAGGTGTCTAACCTTGTTTTGGCGTCTGCTTCTCAGAGGACATGGACCAATGCATGTGGTAACATGTAGTCCCACCAAAAAATGAAGTAAGATAGGGACTAGAGACTGATTCAATGGATTTTCTGGTGGATGAGGAGATTACAGTCCTGATTGGTGGAGTGGGCATGGATAGTGCCCGTCATACAGTGATTGCTCAATTGCTAAAGATTTCAGTGGTGGCAACCTAGGACTATGGAAAGGAACACTGTTGTAGGTACCTGGGTTAAAATCTTTGAAAAGAGGCTCAGCGCTGTAGGTCAATGAATAGGATGCCTGCCACATGCATGAAGGCTGGCGAGTTCGAACCCGGCCCAGGCCTGCTAAACAACAATGAAAACTGCAACAAGAAAATAACCAGACCTTGTGGCAGGTGCCTGTAGTCCCAGTACTTGGGAGGCTGAGGCAAGAGAATTGCTTGAGCCCAAGAGTTTGAGATTCCTGTGAGTTGTGATGCCAAAGTGAACTCTGTCTCCAAAAAAAAAAAAATTGGAAAATAATACCTTTGGAGACAAAAGAATTGACTCCTCAGTGCTAAGTAGTCTAGCAGACAGATAATGAAAGACCACTAGCCATTAGCCATTACTAAACAGTTAATATGTGAGCATGGAAGTCAGAGCAACTTTTCCTTTTGTTGTTGTTTTTGGTTTTGGGGGTTGTTTGTTTGTTTGTTTGTTTGTTTTTTGAGACAGAGTCTCACTGTGTCACCCTCAGCAGAGTGCTGTGGCGGTATAGCCCACAGCAACCTCAAACTCTTGGGCTTAAATGATTCTCTTGCTTCAGCCTCCCAAGTAGCTGGGACTACAGGCACCCGCCACAACAACCAGCTATTTTGTTGTTGCCGTTGTCATTGTTGTTCAGCAGGCCCAGGCTGGGTTCAAACCCACCAGTCCCAGGTATGTGGCCAGTACCCTAACCACTGAGCTATGGGCACCAAGCCAGAGCAGCTTTTCAATAACATGTAAAGAGTTCTTTATTTCCAGTCTGAGCACTAAAGTCAAGTAGTTGGAGTTCCAAAGCTCCAATGAGGTTTTCATTTTCCCATTTTATAGATAACAAAGTCAGGGCACATGCATATGACTTGCCAAAAATCACATAGCAATAAATTAGCCCATCAATGCCTCCTATGGAAGTCTTTTACTTCCAAATTTCAAAGTTCATCTTTCTACTAATCTATCATTTCATGTGTTTTCCACCTGTGCTAGAGGACTTTGGGGACCTCAGAGGGAATTATAACATTGTGATTGAAACATTTTGGAAAAAGATATGTGTCAGGAAGCAAAAGTTAACACCAAAGGCAGAGAAGTTTGCGGGAATGAATCGGGAATGAGAGCTAAATCTGTCACAGTGGTAAAAGACTATTATGCTGAGGCAGCAATTCTAGTCAAGACATGAATCTGCAATCCCACCCCAAAGAAGAAAATGAAAACCTTCAATGCATTTAAGTAAACTCAAACTAAATTCAACTCCCATTAAATGGGTGGCCTGGCCTCACAGGACTCCCTCTCCCCACCATGCCTCATTAATAAGAGGGCAGTATAAAGCCACAGGGATCAGCCTGGCACCAGTACCAGTTCAAATTCCATCCACAGTCAAGGCCACGCCTTCCTATATTTACCAGTATCCTGGCCCAAAGCCTGGAAAGTTATTTAGAGAATCATCTCTGCTCTTAACTCAGATCCTCCCAAGACTGGAACTACAGATACCCTCTGCTCAGAGCCAGCTATCCTGTCCTCACTCTGCCTATCCTGAGAGTCCGTCCTGATGGCTCTGTGTGCCCACACTTAGCTGTGTCATTTCATTTGCACGTGGAACTGCACAGCTCATGCTCTTAAGTGCCCTGCTGCCCCCACACACATGCCCCCTTGAGGAGCTGAGCCTGGAGGGGCCTATGGACTGGACAGTCACATTTACAGCTATGAGCTTCCCAATGTTGATAAGACCTCTGGCATTTTCTCATGTTCTGCCCCAGTGAGCTGGTGCTGCCATCACTTAATTTTAAATCACCACCAACAGTTCCAAAACCGATCTGAAGCATTCACTTTGGAGACCAACCAAGAAGGGGCAAAAAAAGTACATGAAACTGTTCCACTGAAATGATTAGAAATTATTACCATTTCCAGAATTTTTCAATTGAAAACCTGGAATCATACTTTAAAAAAAAACAACAAAAAACGTGTTTGTTAGAAGGGCCCACAACAGAAACAGAGCCATGTGGTAAACCAACTGCTTCACAACATTCTCCCTTTCACACAAGTCCCTTTCCATACTATAATCTTTTCTCACTGCCTAGTGAGCTTGGCTCTTTTCCTGCAATTAAAGGTGTCTTAAACTGACAAGACACTGAGTGTGTTTTGACCAGACTGGTCAACAAGAGAAGTCCACTCTTCAGTGCTTCGTGTAGGCTGTGTTATTAGGAAACTCCTGCCTTTCAGAGCTAGGTCTTTCCTCCTGGGCTTGTCAGTTTCACGGGAAGGAAAACTCAGTTTTTTCACTTCAGAGGCAAGTTTAGCCACATTAAGACTACTCTTGATGAAGTCCACTTTTTTTTTTTTTTGCAGTTTTTGGCCGGGGCTGAGTCTAAACCCGCCACCTCCAGCATATGGGGCTGATGCCCCACCCCTTTGAGCCACAGGCACCGCCCAAGTCCACTTTTTATTTTTTTTCTCTGATAATTTATGTCCAGGAAATCTTTGCCTAACATTATACAACAACATCTCCTGTAGTTTATTCTAGAAATTTAAAGCTCTAGCTCTTCTACTTAGAATAATGATCCATCTTAATATCATTTTTGGTAAATGGTGTGAGATACAGGCTGAAGTTGGGTTGTTTTTGTTTTTGTTTTTTTCCATATTATGTATTGAGGTATTCCGGCACTATTTGTTAAAAACAGTGTCCTTTTCTTCCATTGGATTGCCTTTGTATCATTGTCAAAATCGATTTTCTATCAATAGATGGGTTAATTTTTGGACTCTGTCTTTTCCCATTGATCTATATATTCTATTCTTAATTATTGTAGCTTTTTAGTAAGTCCTGAACTAAAGTAGAATCAGTCCCCCAACTTTGTTCTTTCTCTTCAAAACTTTTTTCACTATACTAAGCCTTTTCATATAAATTTTTAAATAAGTTTGTCAGTTTTCTTTTTAAAAACAAAAGCCTGTTAAAATTGTAATTAGATTAATTTGGAAAGAGTTGTTATTGTAACAATATTAATTTTCCAGTCCAAGAACTCTCTATTCATTCTTCTTTAATTTCCTTTTGCAATGTTGTCTTCATAGAGATCTTGAACATCTTTTATTAAATGTATTAGTTTTTTATACTATTACAATTGGAGTTGTTTTTAATTTCATTTTCTGATTACTCTTTACTAATACAAATATGGTTGATTTTATATATTGACCTTAAATCCTGAGACTCTGAGAAACTCATTAGCTCTATTGCTTTTTTGTATGTTCTTTAATGTTTTTCACACACACAATTGTGTCCAAATAAATTGTGTACAAATATTTATTCATTTCTTCTAATGTTTGTTATTTCTGTTTATTGCCTTATTGTTCCAGCCGTAACTTTAGCATAATATTAAACACAAATGGGGATCACATAAGTGCTTGCCTTATTCCTGATCTGAGCTAAAAGGCAGTAAGCTCTTCAATATTGAAATGACATCAGCTGTATGTTTTGCAGATGCCTTGCATATAATGAGTACATTTTTTCTTTTCTGAATTTTGTATCATGAAAGAGTATTGAATTTTTTCAAATGCTCTTTCTCTGTGTTTTTAAGAGGTCATATAGATTTTTCCCCTTTTTTCTATTAATATGGTGAATTATATTTTTGCTGTTCAGATATTAAAACAAGTACGCATTCATAAGAGGAATCCTACTTTATCAGGATATATTACCCTTTTTATATGTCCTCAGAGTCAATTTGTTAACGTTTTACTTTATGTTATTAAGGATTTTAATAACAAGAGGACTATTAATCTGTGTTTTCTTTTAATACCTTCATCAGATTTTGGATTCACAATGATAAAGGCCTCCTAAGGGGATTGGGAAGTAGTCCCTTTTCCACTGTTTTCTAAGACTGTGTGTAGAGTGTAAATATTTCTTTTTTAAGCACGTGACAGAATTAACTTGTGAACCCAACTTGACCTCAAGTTTCTTTGTGGAAACATTTTCAATGAAAATTCAATTTTTTTAATAGTTACACAGTTACGTGTATGTATTATGTATTCCTTCACCTGTCTTTCAATCAATTTGTTCCTTCTATGCATTCTGTCTAATTTAATGACACAGTGTTGTTTATGATACCCCCTTAAGATTGTTTAATGTCTGTAGGATCTTCATTGATGTCCCCTCTTTCATTTCTTGTGCTGGAAATTTTAGTCTTCTTTGTTTTTCTTGATTAGACTGGCTAAATGTTTATCAGCTTTATCAGTCTCTTCAAAGTACTGCATTTGCTTAATTTAATTTTTCTCTTACTAGTTCTCCGGTTTCTATAATATTGATTTCTATTTTATCATTATTATTTTCTTCATTCTGCTTATTTTGGGTCTAATTTCTATTTTTTTAATAGCCCAAGATAGAAACTTATATCCTTTATTTGATGATATCTTATCTAATACCAGTATTTAACCTGCAAAATTTCCTTTAAACACTGCATTAGCTATATCCCAACTTTTTATGTGTTTTTTGTTTGTTTGTTTGTTTGTTTGTTTGGGTTTTTTTGCAGTGTTTGGCTGGAGCTGGGCTTGAATCCGCCACCTCCGGCATATGGAGCCAGCGCCCCACCCCTTTGAGCCATAGGCGCCACCTATGTGTATTTTTAAATTCAATTCCAAATAGTTTCCAGTCTCCCTGGTAATACAGTCTTTCATCCAATAATTATTTACAAATATTTTGTTTGCTTCACAAAATTTGGAGCGTTAACATAGTATGGCTTACCTACTATGCAGATATGATTGAATAAAATTAGTATATTGTTACTGGTTTCTAACCTAATAATACAACTATACTCAAAGAGCATGCTCTATATGATTTTAGATTTTTAAATTTATTAAAAATTTTTTATGCCCTAGAATATGGACTATTGTGGCAAATGTACCATATATACTTGAAATAAAAAAATGGTATAATCTGCTGTTGTTGGGTGTATGTTTCTTCGATTAACCATCCTGTCAAGGGGGTTGATAGTGCTATTCAGACTATGTATAAAATAGTTTATGTTTAGTAAACACAAAAATCCCCCACTCATCATTACGAAGCGTTCTTCTTTATGTCTAGTAACATATCTTTTACAAATTTATTTCATCTGATATTAATATGCCCAAACCTTTGATATTTACTGTTGGTATGGCATATGTTTTTTTCATCCATTTATTTCAAACTTTCTGTGTCTATTGATTTTTAAAATTATGCTCCTTGCATTGATTTATTAGTGACTACTCTGTTAACGATTGCCCTATTGTAATAGACATCCTCAAACTTTCACAATCATCTGTCAGCAAACAACGTACCATCCCATGTAAAGTGCAGGAATCCTGCAACATGTGGTCCATATCACCCATCCTTTATGCAACAGCTGTTATATATATCTGCGCATATTATAAATCCCATAATAAAATGTTATTTTTCTTCAAACCGTTATGTCTTTTCTTAAAAAGTTGAGATAAAATTACATAAATCAAAAATAATCTTTTATTGTGATAACGTATAACATAAAAGTTATCATCTGAATCATCTTTAAATGGACAATACAGTCATATTAACCTTTTCATCATGTAAAACTGAAACTCTATACTCATTAAACAACTCCCCTTTTTCACCTCCCTTCATTCCCTAGCAACCACCATCTACTTCCCAAGAGTCTGGCTGCTTTAGGAACCTCATGTGAGTATAACCAGGCAATACTTGTTATTTCTGTTCCTAGCATATATTTCATTTAACAAAATGTCCTCAAGTTTCTTCCATGTTGTAAAATATGTGTAGTAGTACTTTGGGAGTTTTCTCCGTGTATTAATTCATTGTATTAATGGACAAAAATTAATTTCTCCATTTTATCTTATGATAATAATTATGTCTTATAAGAGTAAGTCAGGTTATGCTGTTCTGATGGTAATAGATAAATATAAGAACAGCTTACACACTATGCAGATATGATTGAACATGCATATCACTTCAAATTTTTCTGGCTAGTCTTAGAAAATAATAAAGGAGCTGGAACATATTCTTCTTAGCAAAGTATCTCAGGAATGGAAGAAAAAGTATTCAATGTACTCAGCCCTACTATGAAGCTAATGTATAGCTTTCACATGAAGGCTATAACCCAACTATAGCACAAGAATATGGGGAAAGGGCCAAGGGAGGGGAAGGGAGGGAGGAGGTTAGGGTGGAGAGAAGGTAATAGGTGGGGCCACACCTAGGTGCACCTTAGAATGGGTACAGGTGAAACTTACTAAATGCAGAATACAAATGTCTACATACAATAACTAAGAAAATGCCATGAAGGCTACATTGAACACTTTGAAGAGATTATTTCAGAAAACAGCACATTGTACTCTGATTGCACTAATGTACATAGCTATGATTTAACAATAAAAATAAATAAAATAAAATAAAATAATAATAAAGGTCATCAATGCATATCCAAATTACTTTGAATGTTAATGAAAGCTAATTACATTATTAGTTAAATGCTTATTTAATATATAACATATATCTATATTTTAAGTGGTCAATATCATGATAAAGGTGTATTTTTTTTTCCACTAGAAAAAAACCCACAGAGCTTTATTATTCCCATCACAAAGAGCAGGCCTTCACAGGACGGGGGAGCAAGCTGTCAGTGGGGAAGAGGGCCCTATTTGCCAGCAATAAGTGGGTTCCGCAGGACCACAGTGACCGAGTCCCCATGCAGGAACATCTTGGAGATGTAGCGATCTTTGTTGACTGGCTTAGACTTCTTCTTACCCTTGCCACTTTTGGGGACCTCAGTCCACATCTCCTTCACATTCTCCAGCACCATGTTGCAGTGCCTATCAAAGGCTTTCACCCGGCCCAGGAGTTTCTTGTTATTGCGGCAATTAATAAGCACTTGAGTGTTGTTCTTGACTGATTGTGTGAGCACAGAGAGTGGACCAGTGTTAAATTCTTCTTCCTCCCGCTTCTGTAGCTCCTCTGAGGTCATCTCACTCTTGGGCTTGTTAAGAAGGCTCATGGTGGTGGCTGTGCTCTCAAGTCACTTCCTTCTCCCATAAAGGTGTATTTTTCATCGGCCATGTAATTGCATCTTAATTGCCTACTGAGTTTCCTTTGATAGTTAATTCAGGAAGTAGCTCATTGCTCATTTTACAAAATTAGACACTAATTTGTTTTGTTTTGTTTTGTTTTGTTTTGTTTGAGACAGTGTCCCACTCTATCACCCTGGGTAGAGTGCCGTGGTGTCATCATGGCTCACAGCAGCATCAATCCGGCTAGTTTTTTTCTGGTTTTAGTAGAGACAGGCTCTTGCTCTTGCTCAGGCTGTTGTCAAACTCCTGAACTCAAGCAATCCACCCACCTCGGCCTTCCAAAGTGCTAGGATTTCAAGATGGATAAAATACTTAAAACTAAGGCATGAAACAATAAAAATCCTCAAAGAAAATGTGGGGAAAACTCTTGAAGATATTGGCCTGGGGAAGGATTTTATGAAAAGGACTTCTGGCTCGGCACAGCTCAGATCTGCAGGCACAAGGTTGTTTTCTGATTCCCTCACTGCTTTCTCCAGAGGAGTCTAAGGAACCCAGGCAGAAAGAGATATGAACAACATCTGGCCTTTCCTACCACAGGGGGATGAGACACATGAAAGAGGAAACAAAGGCTTGTCCAGAGGACAGGCCAGTGCTATAAAAAGAGAACTCCAGGGATACTGGGCCAGCTTCTCCAGTTCAGCCTCCCAGCTTCACCAGGGAGGAGCCATTGCTCTCCCTTAAGTGGGAGACGAACAGAGATATAAAGAGGAAGGATTCTTCTCATTCTTTACTCTGCTGGGCCATTAAAGGCGGGTTCCCTTTTAAGAGAAATCATCTGCTTTGGGCCAGAGAGAATTGGCCCATTTTAAAAGATGGGGAATCATTTGCCCAAACCAGGTTTCTCCTTATGAAAAACCATAAAATTGCTTATCTCATGTTAGCACATAGTTGCAAGTCAAATTCTTGCTTCCAAAGTTCTAGAAATATAGTTCAGAACAGTTTAACTGCTGAAATATTTATTGTTCAAATTGTCTCCAAAATGTAACTAGAAAATGTGAAGAGAGCAACCTCTCAAAGACTATTTCCCCTTCTTCCCAGATATTTCTCTATACTGGGCGATGACTTTCCCTGCTTCTGGGGACCCAGGTCATTCTATGGAATGTCTCAACAAATAAACAAAATGTAAGCTTTTTTAGAAGCCTGCTGTCCTATTCTATAGTAACTTTAAGGGAAAAGGGGGTCAATATTATTCTGGAACAATTCACAACCACCTCCTACTTGCATTAACATTCTTGAAGTCAAAGAAGAGACAAGGCACCCCACTCTGTGTGAGGAAAGAGGAACAGAGAGATAGCCCAAAGAGGGAAGAACAAACCCATGTGATGGAGTCAGCCAAAGAGAACATGAACTATTTTCAAAGCACGTGTAGGATGTACAGAAATCATAAGCGGTTGTGCAGCACCCAGGCTAGAAAAGGAGGTGCTGTTACCACCTGCAGGCTGAAGAGGTAAGCGGAGCTGTGTGGAGGGCCCTGGGCATGGATGGGAGTGACTCCTGGAGGATGGACACAGCCCACAATCAATGAGAAGGAGTTCTGAGAGTAGGTGAGTAGGTCACTGACAGGTATCTGATACAACTGGTACAAATGGCAGAAATGAGGGGTTTCTACATTATTCATGAGCCACAAAGGAGAGAAATTGAAAATTCCCAATAGGCAACGCCTGCTTTGGTCAGAGAGCTCCATGCAGGATGCCAGAGCCTGTGTCCCCTGCTCAAGAGAGCCCCTAGATTCTGGCAACTTATGTCCCCCAGAGTGCCCCTGTGTCCCCCAGAGTATCCCTGAACCCATGACTTATTTTGAAAAACAAAATACTCTTTAATATCAGTACATCTTCAATTCACTGGAAAAAATCTCAAGAGTTCTCATCTTGGGATTGGTGTGGCACCAGTGGGCTGCAGAAGACAATGGGGTGTCTCAGTGGTTCCCAGAGCAACAGCAGAATCATTGCCTGGGAACACCTTAGGAAGAAATATCCTTAAGTCCGACCCCAGACCTACTGAATCAGAAACTCTGCAAATGGAACCCAGAATCTGCATATTAGTAAGCACTTCAAGCTTCAAGTCATTCAGACACATACCTTTAAATTTGAGCCCACTGGAGGGTCCCAGGAAATGAGCTGAGGTACATGCATTTATCTGCTCCACACAAAAGAAAAGCTTTTGGATTTGCCTCAGGAGACAGAAAATGAAGGATGGTGAAAAGGAGAGTATGCCAGAGACGAAGATAGTCAACACTGCATAATGACCACAAAATTCACCAGGCATGAAACAGGTGCTGATGAAGGAGAGCTTGATGCAAAGGGGTAGGCCACACACACAGTGGGTGATAACGTAGTGGTCACAGAAACACAGATTGACCATTGTCGCTGGGTGATCCATGACGCCATCAGTACTGACCCTAATACAAAACAAAGCACAGCAAAGAACAGACTTGAGAGCAACAGACCCACAGTGACCCCAGACCACTCTGTATTAAAACAGTCCTCATTAATAACAAAGCAGAAGAAGAAAAGAGCAGAATCTTGCACTTTAAATTAGTGATGTTCTTCCCTGGCACAGAGTTCATTATCGTTTTAATTGAGATTACAAAATAGAAGATCTAAGAAGACAAGCTCACCAAGAATGTTGAGAAGAGAATTCAACTCGTGCTCTAAAAATAAGGGGAGGAATATAGGCTTGAGTTCTTGTCACTTGCAAAGCAAACAAAAATAAAGTAGTCCCTGTTGAGACACTCCCTCTGGGAAGACGTCTCTGTGAGGTAGGAGAGAAGAGCCCCTTTATAGAGCAAACCAATTCCATGGCTCTGAAATGAGAATGTCTATTGCTGTAACAGATGACTAGCATTAACACAGGGAAGATGAGCAATGCTATGAATGCCCATGTCCTCCTGCCTCTCTCTGCACTTACCAGTGCCCTTCACATGTGAGTGCATGCCCAGGTTTGAGAAATGCCCTGATGCAGTCAGCTCCTCTAGGAGGCTAGCAGTCCAGGCTGGGCCATGGTAAGGTGTGCCCAGAAAAACCAGTACACACAGGAAAAACAGGGAAGTAGTGTCTCTGAGAGGCTCAGCCACCGCCTCGGTTGCATAGGGACTGCACCTTGAACCAAGAATGAGAAGTGGGAAGAGACCCCGAGGCATCAAGATCCCTGCCTCCTTTGCTCCAGTTATCCTCAGCCTAGAGCCCAAGTAGAGGAGGAAGCAGTTCCCAAATGCTCAGGTTTCAGGCCTCCATATTAGGAAAAAGAGATGACACAGGATGCTGCCACACACACAGCCCCAATCCCTTGTTCAGCTAACAGTTAGCAGTATAGTCTTGCAGCCTCTGCACGGCCCCTTCCAAGAAGAAAGGTGACTTGGGGCATGGGCGGGGAGAGGATGTTGTAAGATCTACTTCTCTTTTTGTGTTAATGCCAGAAAAATTAAAGCCTACCATATCCTAGCATCATCTTTGATCCAAAAACCATGATTTCAAATAAAATCTGCACCTGGCTACTCCTCTGCAGTCGAAGGAAGGAAATATCACCCATCCATGGCACTAGGGCTGTAAAATGACATTTAAAAGGGGGTTTATTTTATATATATAGATCATAGAGCTGGCTGGAAACCCAAAGAAGGTACTCTCTTAGGAGGCGTTTCTACGACAAACAAGAAAATGTAGTTTTTGCAAATAGAACACACTTTGACTTCTACACAGAATTTTACCTCCAACAAGGACTTCTTATCCCAGGGCAGACCGGACACCCTCTTTCCAGAGCCCTGGATAGGGTACAAGTTGACTCCAGGGAGGAATGCCTAGACAGGCTCCCAGCAAGGATGACAGATATTCAAGAACACCATGCACCGATGGCGCCTGTGGCTCAGTGAGTAGGGCACTGGCCCCATATACAGAGCCCTGGATAGGGTACAGGTTGACTCCAGGGAGGAATACCTAGACAGGCTCCCAGCAAGGATGACAGATATTCAAGAACACCATGCACTGGTGGCGCCTATGGCTCAGTGAGTAGGGCGCTGGCCCCATATACCAAGGCCCCATATGCCTCCTTTCGAACCCAGCCCCAGCCAGCTAAAACAGCAGTAGCAACTGCAACAAAAATATCCAGGTGTTGTGGTGGACACCTGTAGTCCCAGCTACTTGGAAGGCTGAGGCAAGAGAATCGCTTAAGCCCAAGAGTTGGAGGTTGCTGTGAACTGTGATGCCACGGCACTCTACCAAGGGCTACAGAGTGAGACTCTGCCCCCACGCCCCCAAAAAGAAGATCACCATGCATGAGCCTGGCAATTGGTTGGGTGCTAAGATGCTCAACATAGCAAAGCCCCACGTAATATTATCTTTTTCAGTAAAATTATCTAGAAACTTTCAAAGCTACCAAAGATTTTATGTTACCAAATAACAACAAAAGCCTGTGCATGGAGGAAAGAGACGTAAATGTCATATTACCATTGGCTCTGCGGAAGCAGTAATGTGCTGTGTAGAGACAGCAGGAAAGAATCACACATAACCATGCTGACATTTTTCTAAAGATACTTCACTTTTGGAGGCCAGAATCAGTCCATGTTCTCTATTATTTTGGCTAAGGCAGAAGTTCGCTATATGAATGATTCATACTTTTATTCAGTCACAATTCCATAATTTCTACATTTGGAAAAGAATATAAAAATTAAATTATACCAAATTGCTATAAAAAGTTTCCTCCAAAACATGGTGTTCATTGAATGATGGCGCAATTTTTATCTAGAGTTGACCTTCTTAAATAGTGCTACATATTTTTCCCATAAAAATGAACTGTGTTTCAAAATTGGAGTGGAGACCTAACACTTTTAAATTCAGGTCAGCCCACCACTGATCCATTCGCCATTTCTATAATTTTGTCACCTCAAAAATGTTACATACATGGGACCGTACAGAATTCAGTCTTTGGGGTTGGCGTTTTCATGCAGCATAATTCTCCTGCAATTTGCCCAAATTATTGTATGTATCAATAATTTGTTCCCTATTTAACAAGGGAAGTGTGACTATAAAAAGGCAACAGGCAGCAGGAGGGATCGTTAAGATGATGAGACTGTTTCATGGTCAATGCCAATATCCCAGTCATGATACTAGACCATAGCTTTGCAAGATATTACCTTTGGGAGAAACTGGATAAAGGGTACATAGGATCTCTGTATTGTTTTTTGCAACCACATGTGAATCTGCAAATTTAATTAAAGATTCACTCATTCATTCACTGAGGTCAAACAGAGTGACCCCTTCAACCTGGTGGCATCATGTGCCACTAGATGTTAGAACAGTAACCAAGGCACAGACACAGGAGCTCAACCTGTGGCTCAAGGATGCCTTAAAAACCAGGCATAAAGTTCTAATAGCATGGAAAAATCAGATTTTGAAATACAAGCACATCTGGCCTAAGGTGTTACACTCTGACACTCGGAAACAAAGGGAAACATGGGCAAGAAACTATATATATAACTTACAAAAAAAATAGCCATAAGACTGTGAATGTGGAAAGGAAGAAGCATTTATCACTTTTCTTAATTTTGGGAAGAAAGGAGGAAAGAGAGAGGGAGTATCAAAGGGAAATTTTAAGGGTGAGTCAGGCTTACATATGTTTCGAGACAGAAAAGTCAGTAAAGATGAAGAGATTAAAAGTCTAAGAAAAAGGAGATTTTGAGGGAATAAAATCCCAAAGAAAAGAATTTGATGAAATTTAACATGCTTTCATGTTTTTAAAATACTCACTGAATCGGGGAATTATGGAGACTTCTTTAAGATGGGAAAATATATAAATTTCAGCCAAAAGCCAGGAACTTAGTATGGAAACACTAGGGTTGAAACCAGGATGCCTACACTCTTCATCATTATTAAACATATGTTAAAGATATTAGAAAATGCAATTTTGATGGGAGCAAAATGAGCCCTAAAAATTAGAAGGGAACAAGTACAACTCTCTATATATGTTGAAAACATTTTTATCATATATTTGGAAAACCTGAAAGAATCAATGGAAAAACCTATGCAAATAACAACAATCTGTAGGAAAGTAGAAAGTTAATGCAGTAACCAATTGAGTCCATTTATACAATAAATAGAGCTAATGAAAGATAAGACCCTCTTTACAGTAGACCAAATAAAATTCCCAAGTATAAATCTAATAAGAAGTATACAAAATACAGATGAGGAAAAATAGAAAACACTCCTAAAAGATACTCAAGAGACCCTCCCACCCACCAAAATGGGATGACATACCACAGTTCATGATTAGAAGTCTCAAGATCCAAAGATGCTGATTCTCCCTAGGTTTACTTGTAAATTTGAGATGTAATCTTAAATGCATCTGTGCAGCAAATATGCCATCGGGATTTCTGGAGCTAAACAGATTAATTATAAAGATTATGGTTAAACATGAATAGTCAGCAAAACCCTAACTAAGAAGAACAATGTGTGGGAAGTTACCCTCATAACGAAGCTTCTGTAGTTCCAGCGGTGTGGTATTGGCTTAGGGATAGATGGATAGACCAATGGAACAGAATGGAAAAACACAGAAATAGCCTTTGAAATTTAGCATGGGATAAAGGCAAGAGCTCAAAGTAGGGGGAAGAGGAGTGTATTTATAAATAGTGATAGAACAACTGGATAGCCATATGAAAAAAGATAAAGTTGGATCCATCCCTCACATCATACATTGGCACCATTTCTAAATAGATCAGACATCCAAATATAAAAGAATGAAATCATACAAACGTTACCAAAAATGAGTGGATGTCTACACAGAAAAAAGACCTAAAACATTTTTAACTGTGACTAAAACATCAGAAACAATAAATGATCAATAAATTTTATTTTAAAAATAAATTTATAATTCTATATGATAAGGAAAGTCAAAAGCCAAATCACAAATTAGGAAAAACAATATATATCCAACTTATACCTCGGACAAAAAGAAACCCTAAAATCTTTAATACACACTTCTAAAAATGGAGATGATCAAAATTCCAACAGAAAAGTGGGGAAAGGGTGTGAAAAACAGTTCATATAAGAATATCGATAGTCATTCAGTATATCCCCAATCTTTCTCATAATAAGAGAAATACAAAATAAAACAACACAAAAATTTGTTTCTCGGCTATCAGGTTGAAAAATTTGGGAATTTTGAGAATATAGTATGTTGGAGGGACTGTAGGAAAGTAGGCAACCCCATTTATTACTTAGGGGGATGTACGTGCCCATTCTCCCCTAAAAGACCCACTGATTCACGACAATCCCAATCAAAATGTCAAGAATTTTCTCATTCTAAAAATTAATATGGAAATTCAAAGGACTTAAAACAGCCAAAGCAACTTTTTAAAAGACGACTGAACATAGAGGACACACAGTAACTGATTTTAAAAGTAATTTTAAAGCTAGAGCAATCAAAACTGTGGTGGTAGCACCAGGAGAAATAGATGAAAGGAACAGACTAGAGAGAACAAAAATGGACATACACACATGGGATCAGTTGATATTGAATCAAGATGAAAGGTCAGCAACTGGGAAGCTATGTCAAAAAAAAAAAACAAAAAAACATTAACTTCGTGCTATGCTTTACATCACACATAAAAATTAGCTCAAAATGGATTATAAAGCCAAATGTGAAAACCTGTTAGACTTCCATAGTAAAATATAGAAGAAAATCTTTATGATATTTTTAAAGTAAAATGTTCTTGATATGACAACAAAACTACGATCGAAAGAAAACAAGTGATAAATTGGACTTCCTTAAAATTTAAAACTTCTTTTAATCGAATGAAAAGACAAGCTATGAGCTATTTGATTCAAGTCCTTGATAAAGGACTTGAATTCAGCATATACAAAGATATCAAGTTGATATATATTGATATCAAGTTGATATATATTGATATCAAGTTGATATATATTGATATCAAGTCCTTGATAAAGGACTTGAATTCAGCATATACAAAGAATATTCATAGTAGGGCTGAACCAATTTATAGCTTCCTTATGAAAGCTATAACCCAAATATAGCCCAAGAAGCAGGGTAAGGGGGAGAGAAAGGGGAGGCGGGGGGGGGGTGAGGATGGGTGGAGGGAGGGTAATTGGTGGGACCACACCCACAATGTATCTTACAAGGTTATACGTGAAACTTACTAAATGTAGAATACAAATGTCTCAACACAATAACTAAGAAAATGCCATGAAGGCTATGTTAACCAGTTTGATGAAAATACTTCAAATTGTATATAAAACCACATTGTACCCCATGATTGCATTAATGTACACAGCTATGATTTAATTAAAAAAAAAAAAAGAATCTTCAGACCTCAATAATAAGAAATAAACAACCTAGCTTAAAGATTGGGGAAATGATTTGAATAAACACGTCACCAAAGATTTATGAATGGCAAATGACCACATGAAAAGTTGCTCGTCCTCATTAGTTGTTACGGAGATGCAAACAGAAACCATAGTGAGATACCACCACACACTTAGAATGTCTTCAATTAAAATGTGGACTCTCCGTCCTGTTGGTGAGGATGTGGGGGAACTGAAAACCTCAGATACAACTAATCAGTGCAACCACTTTGGAAAAGACTTTGGTGATTTCTTAAAAAGTTAAATTCGCCTATGATATAACTCAACCATTCCACTTCCAGGTATTACCCAAGAAGAATAAAGATATGCCCATGCAAAGGCTTATACATGAAGTTTTGTTTGTAATATCCAAAAGTGGAAACAACCCAAACATTCATGAATGGTGAGACGTTTATCAATGAAATACTACTTGGTAATAAAAAGCAATTAATTACTAATACATATAACAACTGGGAAGAATTTCAGAATACACTGAGTAATAGAAATCACATATGACATGATTCCATTTATATAAAAATCTGGAAAATGAAAACAAAATAGTTACAGAAAGCAGATTTCAGGGCAAAGGAAGGGAAAGTCAAGATAAGGGGAAGCTGGGAGGAAGGGCTACAAAGGGACAAAATTGTGATGATAGTTTCCTAAAGGTATATATATAGGTCAAAACTTATCATATTAACACTTTAAACATGTGTAGTTTTTATATGTCAATTATATTTTACCAAAATTCTTTTTAAAACATAAAAATAGATAAATAAACAAATATGCAAATATTCATTAAATTGAAAATAATTTTAAGCCTGGCACCTTCAGATCTCAAGTGCCCTGCTGATGCAAAACATCAACCAAAAAGAAGCAGAGGTCATGTAACCATTAAGAGCAGAGAGAGAGAGGGAGGAAGGTGAGTGGGAAAAGGGAAGAACAGAGAGAGGGAAGGAAGGAGGGAGGGAGGTGGGGGGTCTCATGTGTGGCACACCATTTGTGTGCAAGACACAATTGTAAGAGGGACTTTACCTAACAAATGCAATCAGTGTAATCTGGTTTCTTGCACCCTCAATGAATCCCCAACAATTAAAAAAAAAATTTTTTTTTTAAAGAAAGATGATTAGGAGAACCAAAATGCAGCCAGTCTTGAGGCTGCTGTGGCTGTGCTGTGTTGCCTTCTCCTCCTCCCCACATCTTCTTTCCCTCTTCCTACTCCTTCCCATTATTCTTCTTCTGACCTCAGTAAAAGATCTCCTGAACAAACCACAGATAACACTAATCATACAATGGCAGGTTGAGAATCAAGCTTCATTAAAATTAAGAACATCTGCTATCAAAAGATATCATTAAGAATAAGCGAGTCACAGTATGGGAGAAGATATATTTATGTACAGAGAGTGCAAAAAAACACATACACATTATAAGAGATGTCATCTATGTATTATATATTACGTACACGGGTGAGCACCTCTTGTAATTGCAGAAGTCACATTTCATTTCTTCTTGTATTCATTTTTTGTTGTCAGTGTGTATTGAGTCTTACAATTTTTTTTTTTTTTTTTTGTAGAGACAGTGTCTCACTTTACCACCCTAGGTAGAGTGCCATGACATGACAGGACTCACACAGCAACCTCCAACTCCTGGGTTTATGTGATTCTCTTGCCTCAGCCTCCGGAGCAGCTGGGACTACAGGCACCCACCACAACGCCCGGCTATTTTTTTTGTTGCAGTTTGGCCGGGGCTGGGTTTGAACCCGCCACCCTCGGTATATGGGGCCAGCACCCTACTCACTGAGCCACAGGCGCCGCCCTGAGTCTTACAATTTTAAAACAGTATTTTCCTTTTTAAAATGTTTATACATACATATATACATACACACATATATAAAAATACCTTTTATACTTGTGTGTATATATAATACAGGTATAAATGTATACACGTAGATATATTTACATATTATATACATATCCTTATATATGTGTATATGTATACATAGTCATGTACATATATCTACAAGGGCTGTCCAGAAAGTATTCAGCTATGCATGTCTCTATTTTTCATTTTACTTGGCTGGATACTTTCTGCATAACCCTTTTACATGCACATATATATACACTGACATATATCTGAGGTCTGAGGATTAAGTTTGTGAACTTGCCACCATGTGTGTCCATTGGCAGCACTGTACAAACAACTCTGTAATGTTTCACACCCTTGATATATCGGTGTCTTATAGCTGTGATCACGTCGACATGTGGTGGTATCTTGCTGAGTGGCATTGATTATTGTTGTTGCATGTTGTGTGTGCCATCATAATATCAGAGTTTGAATTAGAGCAATGGACCAACATTAAATTTCTTGTTAAACTTGTCACTAGTGGTAGTGAAATCAGAGACCTGTTTGTCCCAGTTTATGGGATAATGCCATGAAGAAAATGGCAGTGTACAAATGGATTAAACATTTTTCTGAGGAAAGAGAAAGCATCACTGATGAAGAGAATTCAGGGAAGCCAGGAATGAGCAGAACCGATGAAAACATTGCAAAAACTCATCAAATTCTGTGTCAAAATTGTTGGCTGACTCTGTGATGCATAGCAGACTAAGTAAATGTCAATGGAGAAACAGGAAAATCTTACCTGAAAATCTTGGCATGAGAAAAAGTATGTGTAAAAATCGTCCCAAAGGAACTCACAAATGAACAAAAGCAAAGAAGAGATGAAGTTTGCCAAGACCTTTTGGCAAGGCAAAACAATGTTTTGAGCCATGTTATCACTGGTGATGAAACATGGATCTACCGATAAGATTCTGAAACAAAGCATCAAAGTGCACAAGGGAAGGCAGCCAATTCTCTATGACCAGAAATTTCCGTCAGTCCAAATCAAGAGTCAAACGATGTTGCTAACCTTCTTTGATACTAGAGGGATTTTTCATTATGAATTTGTACCAACTGGACAAACAGTTGACCGAGTTCACTATTTGGAAGTACTGAAAAGGCTGCATGAAAAAGTTGGATGAAAATAACCTGAACTTTTTGCCAGCAACTCATGGCTCTTACATCACAACAATGCACCAGCTCATGTGGCACTATCTGAGAGGGAGTTTTTAGCCAATGAACAAATCACTATATTGGAACAGCCTCCCTATTCACCTGATCTGGCCCCAGTGGCTCTTCTTATTTGCCCAAAGATAAAAGAAATGGAAAGGAAGGTATTTTGGTGACATTGAGGACATCAAGAGTAATATGATGACAGCTCGGATGGCCATTCCAGAAAAAGAGTTCCAAAATTGCTTTGAAGGAAGGATGAGGTGCTGGTGTCAGTGCATAGATTCCCAAGGAGAGTACTTTAAAGGTGACCATAGTGATATCAGCAATGAGGTATGTAGCACTTTTTCCAGGGTGTGTTCAAGAACTTAATAGTTTAGCTGGGCATTGTGGCGGGCGCCTGTAGTCCCAGCTACTCGGGAGGCTGAGGCCAGAGAATCACTTAAGCCCAGGTGTTGGAGGTTGCTGTGAGCTGTGTGAGGCCACGGCACTCTACCGAGGGCCATAAAGTGAGACTCTGTCTCTACAAAAAAAATAAAAAAATAAAGTAAAATAAAAAAAAAAAAAAAAAGAACTTAATAGTTAGACCTCATGTAAGGACTTACATGAAGAATTTTCTAAATGTCTCCAAATCAGTAGGAAAACAACTACCAGCCCTATTTTCCAAATGGGCAAAAAATTGGTACTTCTCAGAAGGAGCTACCCAAACAAGCAAGAAACGTACAAAAAATGTGTTCAACATAACTACTCATCAGGAAAATGAAAATTAAAACAAAAAGGCATACTGCTCACACCAGAATGGATAAAATAAAAATACCCAGTGTTAATGAGAATGTATACCAACTGGGACACTCAGCCATTGTTGATGGCAGTGCAAATGGATTCAACAAACCTATTTGAAAACAGTTTGGCAGTATTTATAAAAACTAAACATATGCTTAGCCTGTTATCCAGCAAATCCACATCTAGTTATATACCCAAAAGAAATGTTTGCATAGTTCAGCCAAATACACATTCGAAAAATGTTTATAAAATCTGTACTAATAATAGGCAAAAACTTGAAATTATGTAACCATTGACTAACAGAATAAATAATTGTATATTCATGTATTGGGATGCGAGAGCAACAACAAAAAAGTAACTTCCCCATACATGCAACAATATAAATGAACATCACAGTCTTTATACTGATGAAAAGAAACCAGAAACAATAGCTAGCCCTAGAGATGCAAAGTCGAGGAAAGGTTGCATTTATTAGGAAGGGGAAAACCCTTCAGAAGGAGACAGAAATGTTTTACATATTAATATTTAAAAGTTCAGTGAGCCAAGGTTTGTGTACTTTGCTGTAAGTTAGACTGTAAAATTTCTTTAAGATTTCTGTTTTGTTTTATTACCTACATTGTACTACATACCCACCACAGCCACCACATTCTCAAATTCTAGGTGCCCTGAATTCAGTGGTCTTTTCAATCCCAACTTCTGTGGGAAATCTTTGAGATTCCTCAAAGAACAAAAGGAAGATCTGCCGTTTGATGCAACCATCCACTACTAGGTATTTACACAAAGGAAAATTATATAAAAACGTCCTTCTATCCCTCTGTCTGTGCATATTTTGTTTCCTGATTTTTGTGTATCTCAAAACTTTTATAATGACCCACAGATGAAGGGACTGGATGAAATGATTCCTAAGCCTCATTCAGCATTCTTCACCTGAATATTTATCAGACAAGTCACAATTTCAAAGACATGGAATCAACCTAAGTGCCCATCAATACATACATGAATAAAGAAAATTAACAGACACACTCACACACACACCACCATAGGGTACTACTCAACCACATGAAGAAATGAAATACATCTCTTGCAGCAACTTGGGTAGAACTGAAAACTACTATGCTATGCGATATATCTCAGAAATGGAAAAACAAACACCACATGTCCTCAGTAAGTGGGAGCTAAACGATGAGTACACACGATCATTAAGTATGTCCATGGAAATTGGAAACCCAGAAGGGGAGAGGGTGGCAAGAGGATGAGGGATAAAAATGTTATCTGTCGGGTACAACGTACAGTATTCTGCTCATGCAGACACTAAATTTCCTGAATTCAGCATTGTACAAATCATCTGTGTAACAAAAACTTGGGCCACCTTAATAATTTGAAACTTAGAAAGAAAGTACAATCCTCCCCCATACGCTTATTCTTTTTATCTCACCAACATTGAATAGAATCATTCAAAGGGCAAAATGAACCATTTATCCACACTTCCTTTATTTTCCAATAGAAGGGAACTTTTCCAGAGAAAAGCTCATAGTCAAAATATTTCCCCAGCATGTCACTTATCATTGCTTCTTAAAGAAAACTTACCACTAATGATGGAGTTAGATCAAAACGTTGTACTTCTGATTCTTTGCACAAAGCTATATTTCTCTTAACATAACACTGTGGATTTATTAATTTACCAAAGATCACCATTGCTTCACCTCATGTCTTATTATTGGAATATCATGATTATCTGTCATGCCCGCAAATGCAGTAGCAATTCCCTCTACTAGTAAACTGATGCGGCCCTAGTATGTGCCCAAAACTATCTATAGTGTTACTTCCTCTAGCCAGTGTCATGCAATAGAAATATAATATAAGCCACATATATAATTTAAAATTTGATAGCAGATATATTTAAAAAACTAAACAGGGAACTTAATTTTAATAATAAACGATTTAGCATACTATATCAAAATGTTATCATTTTAACATGTAATTAATAAAATATTATCGACAAAGTATTTGACATTATGTTTTCATAACATTTCATCATTCTCCAAAGATCCAATGTGTATTTCACATTTACAGTATGTCTCAACATGGATGAGGATATTTGTTTTTTTGTTTTGTAGAGACAGAGTCTCACTTTACGGCCCTCGGGTAGAGTGCCGTGGCATCGCACGGCTCACAGCAACCTCCAGCTCTTGGGCTTACACGATTCTCTTGCCTCAGCCTCCTGAGCAGCTGGGACTACAGGCACCCGCCACAACGCCCAGCTATTTTTTTGTTGCAGTTTGGCCGGGGCTGGGTTTGAACCCACCACCCTCGGTAGATGGGGCCAGCGCCCTTCTCACTGAGCCACAGGCACCACCCAGATGAGGATATTTGAAGTGCTCAGTAGCTATACATGGATAGTGACCTCCATGTGGAATAGCATAGCTCTGAATTATCTTGAATTACATACAAGCTTTCCCATCAGATCCAAAACCCAAGTAAATCCTTAAAAACGAGACTCCAAATTCTGTCTCTGTTCATCTTAAAATAACATACAACATCTCCACTTAGAATTTTTACATCCCTTAAAATTTCATATCTCTCCATTGTAGTTTTAATCCACTGAATAGATTGTTTCTGTAAGGCTTCATCCATCAAGCCCAACATACTTCCCACTTACATGCTACAAAGTCCTCAAACACTGATCTTGTCATTTTGCCAAGACCACCTCAACAAAATGTTTCACCTCCTACATTCTTGCAAAATGTGATATATTAAAATTATCCTGTGAAAAATGGCATGAAATTACTGCGAATATATTCATAACTGAAATGTGATAGGTCAACTAACATGTGAAATGAAATCTCCCCAGAGGGAGATAGGCAAGAGAACATGGCAAAAGGAAAATGAAGTGGATTGGCATTCAAGCTGGGATTCCAGCTCTAAACCCTGGTACCAGATAGTTTTGTGTTCTTGGGCAACATGCAAATATTTCTGAGTCTCCAAAGTATGATTATATATGGGTCACTATGACAGTTTTGAGACAGACTGTGTTATGGTACATCATTTCCCTTCCAAGATCAACAGCGTCCTTTCTGATTTGCCCATGCAAGTTTCGATTTGCTTGGCTTATCTGTGTTGCTGGGAGGGCTTTGTTTGCTTCCATCTGCGCAGATTTTATGTTTCCTGATTTTTGTGTATCTCAAAACTTTCATACTGACCCACATATAAAGGGACTGGACGAAATGATTCCTAAGCCTCATTCAGCATTGAATATGTTATAACTATGGAAAGTTTTTCATAAAATAAAAAAGAGTTGGGGATGAGAGTAGGGCAGAATAAATCGACACAGAAAAAATAGAGCTAAAATTTTCTCTACATATAGGACAGAAAGCACTGTGGCTTAGATCCCTCATTTTGAAAGGTAATACTCATAATAAAAATACAAATTAAAAAATCTTTGAATCTCTTTTCCCCATTTCTAAATTTTATTCCAACAGAAGTTTATTCTGCCCAAGGTCCTCTTCAGGGCAAGTTTGACATCCTTATTCCTCAGGCTATAGATTAAAGGGTTGAACATGGGCACAACGATGGTATAGAACAGGGAGGACACTTTCCCCTGGTCCAAGGGTAAAATAGAAGGTGGTTTGAGGTACATAAAAGCTCCTGACCCAAAGAAAAGGGAAACTGCAATGATATGGGAACTGCAGGTACCAAAGGCTTTGGACTTGCCCTCCCTGGAGCTAATGTGAAGGATGCTGGAAAGAATAAAACCATAAGAAATAAAAATAGCAACAATGGGCACCCCAATGCCGATAGTCACAACAATGACGACCACCAGGACATTTATGTAAGAGCTGTTGCAGGACAGCTCAAGGAGAGGAAGGATGTCACACATATAATGATTGATGAGGTTGTCTGCACAAAACGTCAGAAACACTATATTTCCAGTATGGGCCACAGCCCCAAAAACCCCCATCCCGTAGACACCTGACAGAAGGAGCAAACACAGCTGGGGAGACATGGTGACCGTGTACAACAGTGGTTTACAGATGGCCACATAGCGGTCGTAGGCCATGGCCGACAGGATGAATGACTCAGAAAAGACAAAGAAACAGAAGAAAAAGAGCTGAGTCATACACCCTGCGTAGGAAACGAGGTTCTTCTCTGAGACAAAACCCATCAGCATTTTGGGCACAATGGCACCAGAGAAACTAAAGTCTATGAAGGACAAGTTGAAGAGGAAGAAGTACATGGGAATGTGCAGGTGAGAGTTCAGCCCGATCAGGGTGATCAAGCCCAGGTTCCCCACCACCGTGACCACATAGAAACCTAGGAACAGGAAGAAGAGGGGCAGCTGGAGTCCCGGCTGGTCAGTTAAGCCTGAGAGAATAAACTCCGTCACCGAAGAGGAGTTCTCGGCAGCCATTCTCTTTTAAGAGGGTCTACAAAAGAAAAAGAGAAAGTCACTGAGAGAGAGAGAATCCTTTCATTCTTGAGAATGACATCTGAACAGATTTTTAAACTTCAAGATAGCTATGTTAATCAGTTTGATTTAAGCATTCCACATTGTATATCAAATCATCATATTGTGCCCCATAAATGTATACCGTTATGATTTAATTAAAAATTAAATTTAAAAACAGAAAAGTATTTCCTTGTGTCTGTATTCGCAGGCCCCAAGTGCCTTTAACCACCCCAGTAACTGTCTGGAGGATGAAGTTTGCCCGAAGAGTGAAGAGTGGTGCTACTGAGTCCTCTAGTTGAGCTGGGACAATCCTCCCATCCTTACTGTGGACTTCTCCTCTGTTCTTGCTTCCCTCTACTGCCCTTGGTCAGGGGAATAAGATGTGGGGCCCTTCTTTGGAGTGATTCTTGAGAAGCAAAACCACTTGACCTCACCCAGACCTCCCACATTAGGTCCTGTACTAGACAGAGCAGGAAAATGACGTTGTGCTGTCCAGAGTCTTTAGCTGACATGTTTGTGGAGTTATTATACAATAGTAATCATTAATATTATGTAAAGTCATTAATTAAAAGCTAAGACAAAAAGAAGAGAAACATATACTAAATGCCATGGGGCATTACCAGTACCCCCACTCTACAGGTGAGGACACTGGGCTAAGCGACTTGCACAAAGTCCCAAAGCTACTGAGTTGCAGCAGCAGGTGGACTCCGCCTGGCTGGCTCCCCTGGTTTGAGCTTTTAGCCACTCTGCTGCAGCCCCCAGCAGGACAGGCAAGGACTCACTCCCTTCTGCTTGGAGCCACAGTGCCATCTCTACTGCCTCTCATCCTTCTCTTTCATGGCCCTGCTGAACAGGTGACAACAGTGAGCTCAGACCCCTCTGCTTCTGTTTCTCCACCTTGGAAATTAAAACATTTATTTTATCTTGGTTCTCTTGCTGAGCTGAAGAACACAATCTCTAATTGTGGCTTTGCCCTCAGGGTGCTATCTGGCTTCCAGGGATGAGACAGCATCCTTTCCTAACTCCATAGATAATAGGAGTCTAAAAAGTTTTATTCCAGATTAGAGACCCCAGTGAGCTAGTTACAGAGGCTCCCACAGGGCCATTGCCCAGAGACCATCTTCCCTAAGGAAGAAGAAATATTTGATTTGTTTACACCCTTGGAAATGCTTCACGTGGGTTTTAATGACCTATTATTCTTTCATTCTGGTTACATCTTTTTAAGCATGATTAAGAGCAAAGCTCTGTAGGAAAACATGACTTTTGCTACCTTATATTGAACGCTTACTGTGTACCAAACACTGTATCTGATTTGGCACCTTCAGAGGGACACCAAGGACCCAACAGCAATGCTCAAAGATTTTACCTCAGTTATTTCTCATGACAATCTCATAAATTAGACCTGTTAATCTCCATTTTAAAAGAGAGGGGCACACACAGCTTTCAGATTCCATAATCTTGATTCAAACCCTGCTCTGTACAATTTCATATGGACAAGGGACCTTGGTGAGCTTTCTATGCAATCATGGGCTACTTAATGTGTGCCACTGATGATATCCAATTCTGTCTCCAGATACTAGTCTCGGCTCCTCTAAACAGTGTGTGTTGTCTCAATACTTTTCAGGAAGGAATTTTATTAAGATACAACTAATAAAGCTTCATGTGGCAACTTGTCTTCTAAGTAATGAGGAGCTTTTGTGTGTATTAAGGATGATAGATTTCATAGCCATGAAAAAAGTATTTAGGGAAATTTGAACTTCAGTGTGCCCGTGGGTTAGATATGTTTTTGAACCCGGGTTAATAGCAGAAATATTCTCAGAGAAAATATAAAATTTGGACACAAAAGCAGAAGTCCATATTCTTCTAGGCCAGTCTAACTATAAGTACTACACGCAGGCCCGTGTATGCTCATGAGGACCTGCTCACCCTTTTCTCGGTCTCAGCAAGGACGGCGCTTAGCTGTCACTTTGCACTTAGAATTGTTCACACCCCAGAATGAACAATCTGCTCCAGTGAGTCCCAATCTCTGTCTCAGTCCCTCTGCACAAAAGTTACAAACAGAGAAAAACAATTCATTAAAACAAAATTAAAGCGAGTCCATAAGGCAGCCTGTCCTTGAGATCTAAGTGCAAAGAAGATGCCGAGAGTTTTCTGGAACCTCTAAGGGGATTTTGTCTGTTACTCCAGAGATGGTTGCCACGGCAACTTTACTTCCAAATGCATCTTAAGCAGGCCTTCTCTAAAGAAAGCCGTTAAACTCATGTTACCTGATGATTTGCCCTAGTAACAAGCAGCAAGGAAAAAGAAACCCAGCACTATTTTGACCTCTTTCCATTTGTGTAGTATTGTAGAGCACTGTCAACTTCCAAAACCTGTATCTCTGAAACATGGTTCCCTTCTTGTATTTATTTCATAGTTAAACTATATTTTGTACGTGTTACATTACAGAGCATGTAAATATTCACACACAACAAAATATCCTTGCATGTATGCCCCATGCACGTGTGTTAGCTCTCAGACTTCTGGTAGATCACCACGTTGTAAACCCACGGTCCCAAGCCAATCGCTAAACCCATTCGCTTCCCAACTTCAATAAGCAGCACAAATTGGGACAGACAGAAGAGATGGCGGGTTGAGAGCCCTTCACTGAACTAGCTTCAAAAAGTGGACAGAGTTAATCAGCAGTTACATGGATTTGCCTTGTAAGGTGCCTCTCACCACCTTCTACCACTCTTTCTCCAGGTTTTGGAATAACATTTAAAGTTAAATTGATTTTAGAAAGTGTATTCAGCAATGTACAGTAATATGCAAGATGCAGGGATATGTAAGGCATGGTTCACGCCAGAAAAAAACATATACTCTAATAGAGACACATCCCATGTTGGCTCTTTTTCCTATTTGAGTTCCTTCATAGTTCACATTTACCAGGATTCAGTTCCTAACCTTCCATACTTTTTCTACTTCCTCAAATTAATGGAGGGTTCATTTGTTTCATAGCTTCAGCAATCCATCTGTGTGAAAGGCTCCCAAATTTGTGTCTTTAGTTCTCAATTCCCTGTTAAGTTCCTTTCTGTGTATATTACATCTCTTCTGGATATTTCTAAAAGGTTGTTTTATAGTCACACTAAACTTGAACGTGAAGATGAACGCAACCTCTTTTCCCCCTAAGTAGGTATCTTCTCAACCATTCTCTTTACTTATTTGGCTATAATCAATGATAAGAAAGAAGATTGTAGCATTTCTGAAGTTGCTCTCAATTTTGCTTTTTTAGTACTGACATCTATTATCTCTAAAAACTTCTTAGTAGCTGGACCCTCTTCCAGCAAAGACCCACTGGGCCTGGCACATCATTTAGAAAGTCATCCCTGCTCTTAGCAAATAAATACAAATAAATACAAGGCTGCAGCTATAGTACTGTCTGCTCAAAGCCAGCTTCCTGAGGCTGCCGTGTTGTCAACCTGCCTATCCTGGGATCACATCTAGCTGTTGCTGCACCCCCAACTCAGCAGCAACATGCCATTCCCACCTGCAGCCACAGAACATGCCCTCGGATGCCCTGCTGCTGGACTATAGTGACTCTGCCTCAAGAGGCTGCCCCTGGATTTGCCACAGCCTACCCACCACCAAGCTGACCTAATGATCAAGTTATAGCTACCCCAGCATCACTGCCACCAATAATCAGGTTTTCAGCTGCAACCTTTCCCTTTTGTTGATGTCCCGGGCATTTGGCCAGGAGTTCTCCAGTGAATTAACTCAGTGCAACAGAGAATCTCACCACTTTCTACCACTCTTTCTCCAGGTTTTGGAATAAGACAGCTCCCAGCACACAAATCCCTCACTGACTACATTTCCTAATTTGAGACTGGGGTGAGTCACCCAACAGCCAGACTAAATGTATGCTTAGGACTGCAGCACAGTGGGTGGCTTTGAAAAGTGCCTCTAAAATTTTACAATGAAAACAACAACAAAATTCTAGAGAGAAGCTACTTTAATTTTGGCATACATGCAAGTTTTGCTGTTACCCTGTTTCCCCTAAGGTGTGCTCCCAAAGATGCACTAGGTCTTATTTTCAGGGGATGTCTTATCTTTCCTGTAAGTAGGTCTTATTTTCGGGGAAACGGGGTATATCAAAAAGCAATTCTTCTGTTTTGAATTTCACAGGAGTGACCTCTGAAGTCTTAATCAGGCCCTGCTTTAGGCAAATCATTTATCCTGAGACCTCTTTAGTCCCCACCTCCAGGGATATTGATTGTATCACCTAAGTAAAGTGCCTGACCAGGCCTACCACATAAGAGGTGCTGGATAATTGCCACTCCGTTCTCTTCTTTCTCCACTTCCCTTGGTTTTTCTCCACAAACTCAAGACATGCAAACATAAACAAACATGTATACATATTGTTTTAGATTCTAACTCAGCTGCATAACCTTTATTAAAGAGAATGTGAAAACTGGGATTTCTGATTCTCTCTCCTGGCTGTGCTATTGGCTAAAAACACCTCCCAAGAGCAGTTCCTCAGCCCCTACTGCCTCTTCCTTCAACCATATGATGGAGATAAGCTTTGCTCTCCCTTAAAACTCACTTCTTCCCTCCATCATCACTCTCCCACACTCTGCTGTTCCAGAATTCCAGGCAGAAAACCACCTCTAAGTGCCAGCTATCCTAGTAAGGAGGCCTCATTGTCCAACTACAGGCACTTTGGTGCCAAAACTCTAGGGCGGCATAGAAAGCCGGTTGCTGACCTTCCTGGGAAGCAAGGGGAAGCTTTGAGAGGGAAAGAACTACCAAGCCAAAAGGCTAAGTCAGAACATTTGGCTGATTGGAAGCAAAGAGAGAGAGCTGTCCCGTCAAACTCAGTAGGATTGTGGCCTGGCAGGTTCCAACCCAGCAAATGGGAGCATGGAAGAAGGACAGCTGATGATAATCAGAGAGTTGACAAAGAAATGCCCTCTGCAGAGGCCTGGATAGCTGCTCTCCAAGCTCCTCTTACTCCCCTGCTCCAGCTCAGGGTGCCTAAAGCCACATTCCTGTCTGAGCATCTGTTTCCACAACATGCATGTCAAGCAGACTGCTTACATGGGCCACTCCTGTGAGTGCTGCTTGGCCTCTGCAATCAGGATGAGTCTGCCCGATAAAAACATGATTGGCTTCCCACATGACAGCAAAGTACAGGCCACCTCACTGAGCAAAGTCAGAGGGCAATTTCCACCTAACATTCATTAATTTGCAAAATTGGCATTTCTCTTTTCTGGGTGAACCTGTCATAGGAGAGATGATTAGACCAAGTGACCCGGACACTGTCCAAGAGTCTGTAAGTCATCTTCCAGTTCTCAATTTTAATTGATTTCTGAATTTATTTTAGGAAATGTCACTTTTTTCTCATTATTTCCTCTCCTATGACAGTTTCACCTAGAATTTTAAAACTGGCCTAAAGAAAGCGTAAGAGAAAAAAAAAAAAAAGCGTAAGAGAGAAAAAATTATTTCTGTTTGTTTATAATTCAGCACATAAAGGATGATCTCACTTCAAGAAACTTTCCTACTCCAGATGAAATTCTCCTTTCCTGTTCTCTGAATGATGGAGTAGATCAGTTAGCTATTTTTACATAGCAGTCAAAAAAAAATCTCATTACATACAATATTTTTTCCTCACATGTTTATAGGTTGATAGTAGCAGCTCTTTCTGTCTGGGTTCTAGGGGGCAGCTCTGCTTGCTCTGCACAATGCACCCTGCTCCACCCGTGTTCATGGTGAGAATGGGTTGGGGAGGGGGCTCAGTTACCCAGGAGAGGCCCTTTCAGAGGAAGAGAAATAAGCAGAAGAGGGCAAGCCCCCCAGGCAAACGTATTCCAAGCTCTTGTTTGCATCACATCTGCTAAGATCCTATTAGCCAAAATGGGTCACACGGCAAAGCCAACGATCAATGGGCAGGGAAATATACCCTACCTCTAGGACTCCATGGGCAGTGAGTGGACACATATTATTACTAGATGAGTGATAAAAAATTTTAACCAATAATGCAAGCTACCACATTGAGGTAGGAGTAATTTTTTTCTTTATATATATTTTACATTCCAAATTGGCAAAAATAAATATGAGTTGCTCCAAGAATCAGAAAAAGAAAAACCATGTGCTTCATTGGTTGAAATAGATAAATAAACATGCATAGAAATGTATGCTGAATTAAAAATACTTACCATCCTGCTGTTTTCAGCTATCGAAGACTCTGACCTCACCCAGTATCAACCAAATAGAGATGAGGCAGTGCAACCAGGGAGTAAGCTCAGACGAACCAAAATGTTACTCTGTGGCTGCAGGATTGGGGCCCATGGTCATATCTCCAGGCCAGGGATGCCTCTGCTCTTCTTCTTTCTCAGCCACGTCCTTCCCAGGTCTCTTCTGTGACTGGCTCCTCTTCTTTTTACCCTTGGAATGTTCTCTGTGTTAACCTCTTCAAAGCTGTTTCCATTTAAAAACCCTTCTTTAATGCCTGTACACAACTTTAAAATAAGAAGAGGTACTAAACATGTATATATGCATGCACACAGAGAGAAAGATGCTTGTATATGGGAAAAATCATAAGAAATTAGCAACAATTGTTGCTTCTAAGGAGGAGAATTTAGGTATGAAACACTAAATGAGAGGCAGACACACTTTTCACTGAATGACCCCCACTAATACTATTTAATGTTATACCACAGGCAAGTATTACTTAGTCAAAATATATTACCTTTTTAAAGAAAGATAAAGAGGGGTTTGTGTGTGCAATGATTAAGCAGAATTCCAGGAAGGTGAAATGACTCGCCTCAACTCATGCAAAAGCTTGAGGAAGTGCTGATGATAATTACGTGAAGGAGTTCTTGCAGGGTTGAACACTGAGATTTATTAAGTGCCTTGCATTCTCAAAGACCCCACAGAGTCAAGATTATTGTCTCTTGCAAGAGGGACTTTACCTAATAATTGCAATCAGTGTAACCTGGCTTATTGTACCCTCAATGAATCCCCAACAATAAAAAAAAAAAAAATTTACACATTAAAAAAAAAGATTATTGTCTCACTTTTTAAAATAAAGAAATTAATATGTAGAGATATTAAATAATTTCCCCAAACTCACACAACTACTAAACAACTGAGCCAGGACACAAAACCAACTTCACCATATGCCTCATGAATCTCTGTTTTTCTCTACTTTCTACCTCACATGGTATATTCACCTCACCCACCTAACACTCGCCCACAGGTCTCCTAAACTTACTTCTCTTTCCCTATTCCATGCTGACCAAAGCAAATTTGTTATACACACACACACAGATGAGTCTCTTTGATCCATGTCATACCAAAGGACAAAGCTAAACACCCAACCAAACTTCCATTTTTCCACCAAGAAAATTTTCCCAAGGAAAAGCTCATAAATTGAAGTGTCTCCCCAGCACTTAACATACTAGAGTTTTCCAAAGAACTTTCTTTTGCTACTAGTAAATCATTTAGATCAAAGTGTTCTGACATACCATATCCCTCTCTTTATACAATGTTGTGGATTTATAAACCAGTCTTGGATGAATTATCCCTTTCCCACACACATCTATATAAAGTCAGTGCTATGTGTAGTGCCTTAGAATTCAATGGAAATTGCCTCTTCTAATACTCAGCTGCTTGGTGCTACCTTAGTATCCATCTAGATCCTTATTTCCTGCCACTTTAGGACTTTCAGACCTGTAGTTGGGTTATCCTAAGCCACAAATTTCTTCATAATATCTCAAACACCCAAACTACCCTTGAAAAGGCTCTAAATTCTGATTCTCTTAGTCTTAAAATAATGTATGACTTTGCGCTCAACAACTTTATAACCCTTAAACCTATGAAAGTCCTTATTCACTAGACTAGGCCCCTTGGGTTCCACACACAACTGCAATCTTCACTCAATGCCATCCGCTCACAATTTTGCCACACTTCTTTTGTCATTTGGCCAAAATCAACTTAAGAAAACTCTTCAACTCCTGCTCTCTTGAAAAAAATATAATATTCAAAAAAAGAATTATTGAGCAGTTACATTAAATTACTATAAATAGAATCAGATTTTTAATGTGTTAAATTATCATTCTTTTAAAAAGAAACACACAAAGACAGAAACGAAGGAAGAAAACATGGCACATGAGAATTCAAGGGCTCAGATTCCATTCCCAGTTGTGGCACCAAGTAGCTGTATATCCTTGACAACATATACATTTCTGAGTCTCTTACATGCATTAATTGTAGAGGCTAAATTAAATGATGTATAAGGCCCATTGAAGATTAAATGATGTATAAGTGTAGAAAACTTTGCATAAAATGAAAGTTTTTGAATAGTTGAGGGGAAACAGGGGCAAGGAGAATACATATACACTAAACACTCGTCCAAATTGAAGATTTAAAATTATCCACGTAAGACAGAAAAAAAAAAAAGCCCTGGAATTTGGATCCCTCATTAAAAACACACAAAATGAAATAAACAACAATGGAAGTTAAATATCTTGGAAATTAATGCAAATTAAATAGGCACAGATGCCACCACCTCAGTAAAGTGTTGCAAAGACAACATTTTCAAAGGATAGGGTCCAACCTCAGATCAGGTGTTACACAGTCAGCTATGTGGTGTCATTGGCTGGGTGGGCCTGTTCACGGTGGCTTGTGGCTCCTTCCTGGGTAGCTTCTATTTCATGTAGGTCCGTGGTGCCAACAAGATGAGCAGGTGTCAGGGATTTCGAACTGCCAAGAAGCTCCACATCACCGACGAGACCAGAAGTGGCATGAAGGCCTACTTGGGAACAGCCCTGAAGGCTGCGCCTTTGGAGGTACTTCCCATGCAAAGGGAATTGTGCTAGAACAAGTAGGAGTTGAAGCCAAGCAGACAAATTCTGCCATCAGGAAGTGTGTCTGAGTCTAGCTGATCAAGAATAGAAAGAAAATCACAACTTTTATACCCAACGATGGTTGCTTGAACTTTATTGAGAAAAACAAAGTTCTGGTTGCTGCATTTGGTCAAAAAGGTCATGCCATTGGTGACATTCCTGGAGTTTGCTTAAGGTTGTCAAAAGTAGCCAATGTCTCTCTTTTGGCCCTTTACAAAGGCAAGAAGGAATGATCAAGCTCATAAATTTTAATGAAAACACAGTAATAAATTTTCATATGCCAAAGAAACAAAAAACAAACAAACAAAAAAAACACAGAACACACACATTAATAATCAAAGCATGTTATCTTCCTCAACTCCTTTCTTAAGAAAAAACTTTTCTGCTCAATGTTTTCCCCAGGGCAACTTTGATATCTTTGTTCCTCAAGCTATAAATCAATGGGTTTAACATGGGCACCACAATGGTATAGAACAGGGAAGACATTTTCCCTTGGTCAAGAGGCAAAATAGAGGGTGGTTTGAGATACATGAAAGCCCCAGAACCAAAGAAAAGAGAAACCACTATCAAGTGGGAGCTGCAGGTGCTGAAGGCTTTGGATCTTCCCTCAACAGAACTAATGTGAAGAATGTTGGTGAGGATGAGGGCATAAGAGATGAAGATGGTGATGATGGGTATCCCAATATCAATGCCCACAACAATAAAGACCACCAGCTCATTCATGTAAGAGTTGTTGCAGGAGAGCTCAAGAAGGGGAAGGATGTCACACATAAAATGATTGATAAGGTTGTGAGCACAGAAGATCAGACTTATTATGCTTCCTGTATGGGCCATCGCCCCAGCAAACCCCATCCCATAGACACCCAATAAAAGGAACAAACATGTGTGAGGAGACATAGTGACTGTATACATCAGTGGATTACAGATGGCGATATAGCGGTCATATGCCATCGCTGACAGGATGAAGGACTCAGAGACAACAAAGAAGCAGAAGAAAAAGAGCTGAGTCATACATCCAGGATAGGAGATGATGTTCTTCTTTGAGACAAAACTCATCAGCATTTTGGGGGTGATGGTAGTGAAGTAGCAGAAATCTATTATGGAGAGGTTGAAGAGGAAGAAGTACATAGGGGTATGCAGGTGAGAGTTCAGCCCAATTAGGGATATCAAGCCCAGGTTCCCCACTGCAGTGACCATGTAGAAACCTAGAAACAGGAAGAAGAGGGGCATCTGGAGTTCTGGCTGGTTGGTTAAGCCTGAGAGGATAAACTCTATCATGGAAGAATTTTCAGCTGCCATTCTTCTCTGGAGTTGGGAAAGGGAGGTCTGTAGGGACAAGAGAAGAGGACCACTTAGAAAGAAATACCACCACCACCTCCCCAGTATCTATCCCCCATTCTTAAGAAAGAAATCCACTGAGATTTGAACTCGGATAAGAAGGTTTTACCATTTGCTATGGATCTATCTTCACAGCCCCAGTGACTTCAGCTTCAGGAGTACAATACCTGGATCACTACAAAAGTTTTCAGGCAGTGTGTATGGTTCGTTATTTCACATCTAAGAAACACAGCTGACATCCTTTCAGAGTCACCCATGCAAGTTTCAACTTGCTTGGCTTATCAGGGTAGCTGGGAAGGCTTCACTTGTTTCTGTCTGTGCAGATTTTATGCTTTCTTGATTTTCATGTATCCCAAAACTTTCATAATGACCCACATAAGAGTCTAAACTTTGCCTCCAGAATGAGACCTGGTACTGCTGAAAAACAGGGGTACCAAAAATAAGCTGAATGTCTTTCAGATCTTTAAGGCAATCCTTTTTCTATGTCTCCTGGCTTTGCTTCAGTTGCTAAAACCTGAACCTCTTCCCTGGAGAGAGTTCTAACAGACAGAAGCCACCTGGGCTCTGCTCAGAGCTTCCACCTCTGGATCAGAGGTATCAGACCAAGAAGGTGAGGTCACATTTTCCCATGATCTCTTAGCTTAAGTGGCTGTAGATACAATAATTTTTAAAGCTAACACTTACAGGAAAGGCTCTGTTCTAAGAGCTATGTGACAGTATTATTCCCATTTTACAGAAGAAACAGCCACGATTACATGGCTAGCCAAAAGTCTCCAAACTACTGAGCTGTAGCCAGTAGATTAATTTTGGCCATCTGATTCTCACAGTTTGCACTTGTGATCACAATGTTACATGAGTGATCAGCATGAGGCAGGCACCCACCTTCCTTTATTTTAGAGCCAGAATGCTAACCTCTACTGCCTCTTGTCTGTAATGATTCTAGGAGAAAAATGACCCTAGAGAATAGAAGATGACAGCTTTAAGGTCATTCTCTCCTCCCTGTCCAAATCAAAAGATCAGAGCCTCTAATTTACCTTATAACTCTTTCTGCAGTGAAAGTCACAACTTCTAGTTGTTCATTTGGCCAAAGTTCCCTGCAACATCCAGGAAGAAGTCAGTGCCTTTTCCCACCAGTAGATAACAGGAGAATAAGAGTTTTATTCTAAATTACAGATCTTAGTGACCTGATTATTAAGACTCCTTTAAGACCATTTCCTCAGTGAGAAGCTTGGCAGTTTCACCCTAGATCAATGGGGAGTCACCAATCCTATGTACTCAATTTTGATATGAGGACAATTAATGACAATTAAGGTTATGGGGGGGGAGGGAAAGCAGAAAGAGGGACGGAGGGAGGGGGGTAGGGCCTTGGTGTGTGTCACACTTTATGGGGGCAAGACATGATTGCAAGAGGGACTTTACCTAACAACTGCAATCAGTGTAACCTGGCTTATTGTACCCTCAATGAATCCCCAACAATAAAAAAAAAAAAGACCATTTCCTCAGAGATTACCTTCCCTGAGTTAATCTGATTACCTCACTTTGCTTTCTCCTGGAAATTGCTTGATTAGGCTTTTAGAGACAATTCTTTATTTCAACTAATGTGTACTCAGTACTATTTAGAGAAAATCATTGTGGGAAAAAAATGATATCATTTCTTGAATACCCAGTAATGAACCCGATAATGTGTACTTATATTTAACTGCTGGCTGACAGGATCAAAAGTACATGTACACAAATATATCCTGCTCCTGAATATTATTTATTTCTCATAATGATATCCATTTCATAGGTAACAGAGACACCACCTCTGCTATGGAGACGATATGTTTCAGAGCCCACAGTCATGCCCACATGCCAACACACTTGTCTAAACTACCTTCTGATGGGAGCTACTGAAATATAAAGTAAGGTCCTTGCCTTCTTAGACTTGACAGTTTCTTGGGGAAAAAAATATTCAATTAATTTAATAAAAAGATACAAATAGATCCAGGAAAAGCGAATGCAAAGGGCTATTGTAATTTAAAATATAACATTTAATAATTTATTCATATTCCAATTCATTCCAGGAATTAATTGCATTATTCCCAGCTTGGACAACAAAAGGAGACTTCTGTGATTCCCCTCCTCTGTCTTCTCATGGAGTGTGAATTTGATGGTAACAAAGGATGCCTATTAGGTAACAGCCTTTGACATATGCCAAGACCAACCTTTCTGTAAATTACTGTATAGTCAAAATTCTCTTTGCCTTTTCCTGTCTTCTATCCACTTTTCTTTGAGCACTTCTCCTAAATGCCTCCTAGGCTCACCTACCTCCAAAATGTGAACCAAGTGAGAATTGGGCAGAAAAAAAATATTTTAAAAGATAATATATGACAATTTTCCAATTTTAGTGAAACATTTAAATCCACAAAATAATAAATTTGGGAAAGCACAAGCAAGATACATAAAAATATACCACACTTGGGCATATCATAGTCAAACTGCTGCAATGGTAAAGAAAAGAAGGTTACAAGCAACTAGAGCTAAAAGACATTGCTTCCAAAATAAGAATAACTGATACTATACATGTAAAATAAATGGAAGTTAGAAGACAATTAAATTTGATCTTTAAAATTTTGCAAGAAAAAAATACCAATGTAGTATCCTGAGTCTGGCAAAAATTTCCTTCAAAAAATGAAAAAAGGAATTTTCATATAAAGAAAACATAAAAGAATTTGTCATTAATAAGCCTATGCCACAAAACAAAAATGAAAAGGTTCCACTTGAAAGCTCAGATCTTCACAAAGAAATACATAATACTGAAAATGGTAAATATGTGGGTGACATAAAAGGCTATTTTTTTAATTTCTTTAAATTCAAACTGCTTTAACTATTTAATGTAATAGTTAAAGCAAGTTATGGTAGATGTATAATATATGTAGAAGTAAAATACGTAAAATGATGGTAGCACAATAAAACAAACATAAAACAAATAATACAGTAAAAATAATACAGAGAGATATAGTTAAAAGTCTAGTAAAAGACCTAAAATGGAATATAAAAAAACACTCAGGTAATCCAAGGGTAAAAAATATAGATTAACATTTTTAAAAATCAACACGATTCACCACATATAATCATCCAATAGATGCAGAAAGTGTATTCAAGAAAAAGGCAACATTTATTCGTGATAAAAACACTCACCAAAGTAGGAATAGAAAGGAACATCCTAAATCTGATAAAGGATGACTATGAAAAACTTGCGGCTAACATCAAACTCAACAGTGAAATACTTAATGTTTTTATCGTAAGATCAATAACAAGATCAAAGTTATTGATCTTTGACTTGATACTTTGACTTGTTATTGATCTTACATATATTGTTTCTATATGTAGAAACAAACCTTGATGAGCAAACTAGGTGAGCTGTGATTTCGAAAAGCGTTTCTCTTAAGAAGTTTATGGAACCAGACTACAAAGATAGAAGGTCCGCTTCTCGTCAAGTCCAATGGCGATCACCACAGGGCACCAATCACTGTGTGTTCATGTGTGTGGATATTAGTATCTGTTTGCTTATTCACCTCTGGAGACATTCTCAGCCAATGCTCCATGATAATTGTACCTTATCTGTAGCTTGTCCCTTGGAATTTTCTGTGTCTGACAATATCTCTAATGAATCCCAATACGCATAATTCACTAATTAAAAAAAAAATTAACTCTCTTAGGGAGGTAAAGGCAGAGAAAACTTCAAGGATTCATGTAAAGTTGGCTTTTCAAAATAAATAAAGTTAGCCTTTTTTTTTTTTTTTTGAGACAGACTCTCACTGTTACCCAGGCTAGAGTGCTATGGCATCATTATAATTCACAGCAACCTCAGACTCCTGGGCTCAACCATCCTTCTTACCGGCTTTTCTTTAAGAGCCTTAGAAGCCTCTTGCCTGGATGATGCAACACCAGAAAAATGCCTCTGAGTTAATGTCATTTCAGAGACTACTGCTGTGAAAACTTTATTTCAAATGCATTTCAAACATGGTTTCTCCAAAGGCAAATTCACTACTTGGTTCAGCACAAGCAGAAAATAGTATAAAAAGAAATACTTTTGACCATGTTCATTTTGGCATAGAACCTTCCCTTTCTCCAAACCTGAATCTCTGCTTAATGTATGGATTCATCATTTAGTTAGTTCTATCTAGCACATATCTAATGTGCATGACATGTAATGTAAATGTATGAGGTTGGGCAAATGAGTTTGCAAACTCATCCTAGAAAAAGTGCTACGTACCTCATTGCTGAATGTCACTGTGGTCCCCTCTGAAGGATTTCCCTTAGGAAGCCATGCAATGATGCCAGTGCCTGTCCACCCTTCAAAGCAATTTTGAGACTCTTTCTCTAGAATGGCCATCAGAGTTGTCATCATATAAGGCTTGACAATTAAATTCATGAACTCATCCTAGGAAAAGTGCTTTCAAGGGTGGACAAGGCTCTGGGGTGATGTTCAGAAATAAGGTATACAGCACTTTTTCTAGGATGAATTCATGAACTTAATTGACAATGAAATATGTATACAATGTCTTTACATCTATCTCTCAGAGTTTTTGGCAAATCAAATAGCATTAGTATAACCCCAAGTGAGGTCTTTACCAGAAAAACACAAAACGTGTTAATTCCAACAAGGAGAAGCGCAGAGCCTAGCTGGAGAGAAAAGATAGTAGCTGATAGGTCTTCATTTGAAATGGTCTCAACTCCTGAGGAAATAAATAAAATTAGCGACTAAAGAAGAGTTATTTAACGTTCAATGAACTTTTACTTTGTACATTATTTAGCTTTTAAAATGCTAGATTCAGGGAGAAGAAGACATAGTTCATGTGCTGGAGGAGTTTACAGTCCAATAGGGACAGTTCCCACACTACTCTTCTCCTACTTCCCCTTTTCCAGGGCCCTCTGCCCTCCGTTTTCTTCCTTGGGGAATGGATGGCTATCAATTTATAACTAGTTTTCATATTTTTGTGAAGCCCAGAAGCTGCTATCCCATCACTTTACTAGATATTTCTCTCGACAGAAAAGAAGCCATATCAGTAAAATAACTCAAGAAGTTTTATTCTGAGCCAAATTTGAGGACCATGACTCAGAGCTGCACCCAAGAAGCTTTGAGCACGCGGACTCCAGGAAGTGGAGTTACAGCTTCATTTTGTACATTTTAAGGAGACAGAACTTATGGGCGAGGTCATAAATCAATACGTGGGAAACATACATTGGTTTGGCCTAAAAAAGTATGGGGACAATATTGGGACATCTGGAAGTGGTAGCTTACAGGGTATAGGTGAGTTTAAAGATTCTTTAGCTGACAATTGTCTGAAAGAGTTAGACTATCTAAAAGACCCAGGGTCAGTGAAAAGGAATGCTTAAGATAGAGGGTCTGTTACTTAGAGACAAAGTACTGAACCGACTCAAGTGGTTTGTTATGTATATTGAGGACCTGCAGGTAGGTCTTGCGCAGCCTTAAGGCTGTTAGTGAGTCACAAAGGACATCTCTAAGAAGGGAGGGGGCATGATGAGCCATAGATCTCCTTTCTCATGGCTAGCAACTCAGTTTTAGGGACCCTCTTGACCAAGAGGGGGACCAGTCAGTTAGTCACTGGGGGGAGGAGCCTTAAGATTTTATTTGAGTTCACATTTCCTACTTGTGGTCTTGTGGTCAACTCAAATACTAACTTCAAAGCTGAACCTCTCTTCTCTTCTGCAAAAATAGATACCTCCTCAGCTGCCCCCATTTCTTAAGTAGATATAAGCACTGGGGAAGAACTACAATGCAGTATCAATAAGGTATCCACCTGTCAATTTGCCTAGAATGGTCCCAGCTTATGCCTGTCTCTGCAAAATTATTAGTGACACCTTCCTTCTGTCTCAGATTAGGTACTGATGAATGATCAATTATGGTCATCCCTAAGTATTGCAAACATAAACTTTGGAATCAGACTAACCTCAGTACCAATCCTGGTTCCACCTCTGCCTAGACATGTGACCTTAGGAAGTGTTTAACCTCTCTCTGAACTTCAAGGCCCTAACCTTAAAGTGAAGGTAATTACCATACCTCAGAAGATTGTTACGATGAATAAGTGGTGCTGATTACAGCATTGAAAGTCATAAAGTGAAGTAGTTTAAATAATATTAGCACTCAAAATTATCTCTCTTAATAACAATGGCAGTTTATATAGCTAATGGCGTCAGAATAGGCTGAAACAGAACAGTAGGCTGGAAGATCAGCCAGAAGACTTTCCACAAGTAGTGAATACAGAAAGAGATGAAGACGTGGTAATGGCACAATTAACATGATCCGATGTCTCGGTGTTACAGAAGAGAATGATGGGAAGAGTCACAGATCAAATTCGACTAATATTACAAGCCTCAGGAAACCAGGAGTGGGAAGACACAAATGAAGACTCGAAGAGTGAGGAGAGTAATAATCTGAATTTTAGACAAGACCATACAGTGCTGGCAGAACTTTCAAAAGGCAAAGATCAAAAAGAAGTTGACAACAAATGATCCCAGCTTGGAAGAAAACAACAGATGCAAATTGGAGAATTATAAGAACAAAGGTGATCACAAAAAGCAGAGGAATAGTGAAGTGCTCCTAACAAGTATGTTGAAAGAAAGAATAACTGAGATGTAAGGACTGAAAGTTTTCCCCCAAATGCCCACAAATGGGAAACGGAAGTTGACCAACAGAAGTGTATGAAAGGCATGCAGAGCATCTAAGAACAGGAGTTGGAGCATCCCTGGAATTAAACCTTGAGGCCTTCTGATTTCAAGATCATTCTTTTTCAAGCAACAAAGGAGAAAAGAAAAGCTTCATCTTTCTCTGCCACACCACTTTTAATATTATAAAAGGATCTGTTGTGTAAAATTTGGATTCAGTCAAAAATCCTCACTCCAGGGCCCAGATGGCCACGTGTGGCTCCAAAGCCACAGGTTCCCTACCCCTGGGAGGCATTTGTGAGGATTCGATGAGGCCTTAGTAAATATTCAACTTGGGAAATAATTGTGGGATAAATTACACTTTACAAATCCCAGAGGAGGACATTTCAAGGGTGAGAGATGGCTACATTCCTGATCAAGAGAAAGAACTGAAAACGACGTTGAATTAGATCATTCCCTTGTACTCCTGTTCACTCGTCTTACATAACTCTCTTTATGTGCTTAGTCTAAAAGAGACTTCTACTATTAATTGACTATTTCAAAACTATACTGCATAAGCCCCAACTGGATAAAAACCTCCCTCCAGGAAAAATCTATACTTCATAACTTATGTATATATTAACACATCCAGCACCTAATACTGTGATGAACACATAATAAGCTTTTTTTTTTTTTTTGAGACACAGTCTCACTATGTCGCCCTCAGCAGAGTGCCGTGGCATCACAGCTCACAGAAACCTCAAACTCTTCTGTTTAAGCAATTCTCTTGCCTCAGCCTCTCAAGTGGCTGGGACTACAGGCAACACATAATAATTTTATTGAATGCAACAGCCTTGCATATGAATGTACTTCAATAAAAATCCATAATGCAAACCCATAACTCCAGGAGGGGTCTTTTATTTTCTTAAGTAATACACCTAGTCAGAACCTCTTTAGCTACTCCACCCCCTATAACTTACATGCAACAAGTTTTTCAAAATCAATTTGAGGACTTAATATTCTAGTATTTGTGTTTCATTGACATTGATGCTAGATAATATGTGCCTCCTGGGTGAGACTTCCAAAGTCAAGGTACTTAGAGATTTACACAGAAACTTACCACAGAGATAATGGAAAGAAATTGGTTGTGGAGCTGTCCAGGGCTCATCTTTGCTACAAGTAGGTCCACAGAGCTCTTCAAAATAAAATTTTTATTTTAAGCATTACATTATAGGAACATATGTGTCATAAAGTAAAATCTGCCTATACAATACGACAAAATGTAAAATTTCCCAAGGGTAAAAAAATAAACCAAGATTGCACAATGAATTAAAATAAAGGTGGGGTTAAACAAGAAAAAAAAATGGGCTTCAAGTGCAAGCTATGTGGTTTGACAGGTAAAGAAGGGAGATGATTCTAAGCATAGTCAAGACATCTCCATGGACAAGGACATTCTTTAAAAAGCAAAGCTTTAGATAAGCTGAAAACAAGGATTGAAGGGATTGTTTCCAGTTCACAAAGACCTTTACTAGGAAAAAAAGCAAACTTTCCTGGTGTGTGTCACACTTTATGGGGGCAAGACATGATTGCAAGAGGGACTTTACCTAACAATTGCAACCTGGATTCATTGAGGCTTATTGTACCCTCAATGAATCCCCAACAATAAAAAAAAAAAAAACTTTCCTTGTAAGATGTTCCAGAATTTCACAAAGCTTTTTCTCAAGAACTTTACTCTGGTAAGCTAGTTTAAATCAAGAAGCAGTGTGTTATTATGGAATGAGGCAAGTCTAATGATTTGGCTCTGGCTTGTATTGCCTTGAACAAGACATTAAGTTTTCTTTACCTGGTATGTCCCCTCCCGTAAAACAACAATAATTAAACCTGATTTACCTATTCCATGATGTTTTTGAATAAATCAAATCAGATGTTGTTAAATCCAGTGAATACTTTTTGATGCCATTTTACCTAATAGTATTGACTCCTTCACTTTCAAGGCACACGGATTTTCTGATTTTCCTCCAACTTCCAATTACTTCTTTCCAGTCTCATTCTCTTTGAAGGCTTTTCTTTGCCTGCCCATTAATGTTGACAACTCACCAATCCTCAACTTTCCCCATTCTTTCCTTTCCCCTCCTCCTCACTAGACTGTATTTGTGTTTTTCTTCGTGTAGGCATGTAGTTGTTTATACATTGGTTTCATATTAGTATTGTGTACATTGGGTACTTTTTTCCCTATTCTTGGGATACTTTACCAAGAATAATGTGTTTCAACTCCACCAAGGTAAACACAAAAAATGTAAGGTCTCCACCTTTTCTTATGGCTGAATAGTACTTTGTGGTATACATATACCACAGTTTGTTAATCCATTTATGGGTTGATGGACACTTGGGCTGATTCTATGTCTTGGCAATTGTGGATTGAGCTGCAATAAACAATGAATGGAATTCTTGAAAAGAAGATAGACAAATGGCCAACAGACATAGTTCAATATCACTAATCATTAGGGAAATACAAAGTAAAACCAAAGTAAAGATGCCACTTTATCCTTGTCAGAATGGTCATTATTAAAAAGTCAAAAAACAGGGCAGCACCTGTGGCTCAGTGGGCAGGGCACATATAGCAAGGGTGGCGGTTTCAAACCCAGCCCTGGCCAAACTGCAACAAAAAAACAGCTGTGCGTTGTGGCAGGCGTCTGTAGTCCTAGGTACTCAGGAGGCTGAGGCAAGGGAATCACCTAAGCCCAGGAGTTGGAGGTTGCTATGAGCTGTGTGACGTCATGGCATTCTACTGAGGGTGAGACTCTGTCTCTACAAAAAAAAAAAAAAAAAAGTCAAAAAACAACAGATACTAGATAGATGTGGGGAAAAAATAGAATAGATGTGGAAAAAAAGGTACACTTTACACGATTGGTAGGCCTACAAATTAATGCAACCTTTATGGAAAACAGTATGGAAATTCCTCAAAGAGCTAGAAGTAGACCTACAATTTGATCTAGCTATCCCACTACTGGGTATCTACTCAAAGGAAAAGAAATAATGTTATTAAAAAGACAACTGCACTCAAATGTTTACTGCAGCATGATTCACAATTGCAAAGATCAACCTAAAGGCCCATTGGTGCATGAATGGATGAAGAAAATAGAAAACTACCATGGAGTATAAAGTAGTCTAAATACTACTCAGCCATATAAAGGAATAAAGTAATGTCTTTTGCAGCAACTTGGATAGAACTGGAGACCATTATCCTAGGTGAAGTATAACAGGAATAGAAAAGCAAACATCACACATACTCACTAGTAAGTGGAAGCTAAACGATGGGTGTACATGGTACAAAAACACAGAAAGAGCATTGGAAACTTATAAGGGTACATTGTTGGGTACATTGCTCTGATGGAGTCACACTGAAAGCCCTAACTTCAGCATTATAGAGTGTATGCATGTAACAAAAACTTTTCTTTAATCCCCTTGAAGCCCCATACCAACAGCAGGTGGGGGATAGTCCTCCAATGGTTTGTTTTCTCATAGTCAGTTGTCTGGCTAGACCAGGTGTGTGAAAACCATATTTGACCACCTCCTCCACCTGATTGGTATGCAACTGCTTTAAGATTTTGAAATTTTAAAAAATGATACAAGACATAAAACAATAAAACTCAGAATTACAAAAAAAATCATAAATTAAGCAATAGAACCCAAGAAATTAGAGAAAAATATTATCAAACATTAAGACCGAACCAGGAGTAACAGAAAAGAAATAAGCACAACAGATAAATAAACATACATAGAAGGTGAAAATAGGGGGGAAAGACGTGAAATATAAAGGATTTATGGGCAAGCAGCAAATGTAGACACTGGATAAAGCTCTAACTGACATACAGTAGGTGCCATGACAGAGAAATCCAAACCAAGAGAAGAGAATAATAAAAACCATAAGTCAAAAAACTTCCTAGTGTTAAAAAAAATTTTTTGAAGTGACATATTAAGAAGAATCATTATCCCTAAGAAAATTGCCCTAGAATGAACATTAAAACGTATCCGAGTAAAATTGGAATATTTTTAAGAAGGAAAAAGGGAAAGACCCTTTGAGAACTGTGCAGTAACCAAATTTCTTACTTCTGTTTTAAAAAATGTAGAAACTTAGCCAGGCATTGTGGTGGGCACCTGTAGTCCCAGCTACTCGGGAGGCTAAGGCAAGAGAATCGTCTAAGCCCAGGAGTTGGAGGTTGCTGTGAGCTGTGACGCCATGGCACTCTACCAAGGGTGATAAAGTGAGACTCTTGTCTCTAAAAAAAAAAAAAAAATGTAGAAACAGTGACCAGGCCAGAACCATAAGCCCTTCTCTCACCTGATTCGTGTTCTTGAAATACCATTTCCCCCACTAAAAGAAACAAGTTTCTGGTTCAGCACCTGTAGCTCAAGCGGCTAAGGCGCCAGCCACATACACCAGAGCTGGCAGGTTTGAATCCAGCCTGGGCCTGCCAAACAGCAATGACAACTATAACCAAAAAATAGCCGGGTGTTGTGGTGGGCGCCTGTAGTCCCAGCTACTTAGGAGGCTGAAGCAAGAGAATCACTTGTGCCCAGGAGTTGGAGGTTGCTGTGAGCTGTGATGCCACTGCACTCTACCCAGGGCAACAGCTTGAGGCTCTGTCTCAAAAAACAAAAAGAAACCAAGCTTCTTGGAGAGATGGTTGATTCCAGGTCTGAAGAATGAAATGTGTGAAGTGAGTTCAGAACATCTTGTCATAGCAGGTAGCAAGGAAGGCATTTGAGACTGTTAGCACTGTGCCAAAAAGACTCCAGAGACAAACTGAGAAAATTCCGCAGGCCAAAAATGGAAAAACATGATTAAAAGGTAATAACTGCAATGGATCGACACACATAAAATATGTTCGGATTAGTGAGTTTATAATGATAGTAAAGAAAAATAAATAGTCACCGTGGGAGAATAACAGGAAACCAAACTATTGGTTTGAAAATTAGAAAACAAAAGTGTTATGTGTTTATGTTAACTATGGTATTGGGTACATAAACCTATGTATTTGATGAAATTGCATAGAAGTAAATACACATACAAATAAATATAAGTAAAACTAGGGAAATCTGAATAAGATCAATGGATTGTACCAGTGTGGATATCCTGGGTGTAACGTTGTAGAATCATTTTGCAAGATGTACCTCGTTGGGGGGGAACTGCACAACGGATACAACGGGATCTCCCTACACTGACCTTACGATTGTCTCAAGATAAAAAGTTTATTTATTGGTAATGAAGATTTTTAAAAATCTTCATTACCAATACATTTATGGATAATAAAATACTGACTATATCTTGAATAGTAAATTTTGTTATGGACATACTTTCCTTATGAGCCTATATGAAGGAAGAATTCTTACGAGTCTGAGTTCATATACTCTTCAACCTCCGACCCCATTCTACTCTGCAGTCAACAGGGATAGTAGCAGGGTTATAAAATCAACACTGTTTACAAATTTAACTTTCCTTCACTAAAACCATATAGTTATTTTGGTAAGATATTTGAATGTGTTTTTCAAAATCCTTGAAAATAAGTTAGTCCACTGCGTTATCACAAATAACTAATGACAAGTAACAACCATGTTAGCAACTGATGATGATGTTGGCAGTGACTGAGGGGGTTGTGGTGATGGTGATAAAGATCGTAATCAAGATGGTGGTGATGATAGTGGTGCCAGGGTCATTGGTAGAAGAATATTCCAATGCTACCATTAAACTCTAAGTTTACCTAGCTGCAAGAGGACTCTACCAATAAAGGAAAAATTACACACCCGGGAGACAAAACAGGCTTTACAGAGCAGGTGTAAACCAAGACTCTTAATTACTCTAGTAGTGAGGACCCCGGTTCCTGAGTGATTAAACCCCAGGAGATATTCTGCCATATAATATATATGTAAAGACAATCCAAAGCTTCCCAACCTCAGTGATCTGTTTTTCATGACTATGCTGCCCCTTTGAGTAAATTTAGGACTAAAATCCATGTGGTTCGTACATTTTCTAATTTTTGAAACCAAAGCCTCCCGTGCAATTTCCAGGAGATTGTGCTCCATTTTTCCTCAGCACAGGTATTTAATGACAGATTTAGAGCAACTGTATGAGAAACACGTTTCTTCTATGAACTCTTCTTTATAGTGCAGGCTACTTACAACAGTATGTTTACCTTGACCTCTATGTGCTTTTTCTCTGTGGGCTGTGTTCTCTTCAGCAGTAATCCTGAGCCTCTGATGGTTTGGTAACACTGGCGGGAATAATCATAGTAATTGATAGGAAATATGCGGTTTGTGTTTGCTGATCTTACATTATTACAGGATCATGAGAGTGAAAATTAAATCAGTGCTATCCAGGATTCTTGTGTACAATGACATTCCTATTTGTACTATGTTCAGTCCTAGGTGGTCACTCCAAACTTTGTAAGACACTTTTATCTACAATAATTATTCATAAGGTGCATTTCCTGTATTTCTGCCTTGTTTTAAGAGGCAGAAATTGATACACAGCTATGATTTAAAAAAACAAAAAAGAGGCAGCAGTTGGGTAAAAGAAGATTTATACGTGTTTTTGATCTATTGTTATCTAGAAAACAAATTCTCCTTTGTAACAAATGAAAATAATGCATTTCTAGTTCCATTGTAATAAATGGAAATAATTCCTTATTTGAAACGTTAGGAGTGTTTTGGATTTCAATTTTTTTTCAGATTTTGGAATATATGCATATATTGGAGATGAGCCCCCAGTTTCATATACCCCTTTATACACATAGCATGCAGGTGATCTTATGCAATATATTTTAATAACTTTGTGCACGAAACACTTTTGACTTTGTTTTGACTGCAACCTGACACACAGGTCAGGTACAGAATCTTCCACTTGTGACATCGTGTCAGTGTTCAAAATCTAGCTTTTGGAGCATTTTGGATTTTGAATTTTCAGATTATGGATGATCAAAATTTTAGCTACCTTTGCTACTAGTTATTATAAAGTTAAATGTCTCACTAGCAATAATTTAACATATAAAACTTATAATGCAATGCAGATTTTGTCTTCACACCACATCCTAGGGATTTTAAAGACGCCTTCTTTAAAAAGAAATACAATTAGTGCCAGTTATTATTATTATAGGAATCAAATAATTACATTTTAAAATGTTATGTAATATTGTCAGATTATAAAATGTTTTATAAATATACATATATTTTTATATATGTAAATCCATATCTACATATGTAAATATATACACAGAAAAAATCTAGAATATTCACTACTAGTGTTAGTGAATTTAGTAATTTCTGCTAGTTACCAACTAGCAGAAAATGGGTTTTTTTAATTTTGGCTTATTTACATTTTTAATTTATTGTAATGCTTGCATATTCCCTTCATATTTTTAAATGCATCCAATAATATGTTCCCTCTATATTCAAAAATTTAATAAATTTTTTGGCCCAGCACCCGTAGCTCAATGAATAGGGTGCCGGCCACATGCACCAGGGCTGGTAGGTTCAAACCTGGCCTGGGCCTGCTAAACAACAATGACAACAACAACAAATAAAAATAGCTGGGTGTTGTGGAGGGAACCTGTACTCCCAGGTATTTGGGATGCTGAAGCAAGAGAATAGCTTAAGCCCAAGAGTTTGAGGTTGCTGTGACAACTACCGAGGGTGACATAGTAACACTCTGTCTCAAAAAAAAAAAAAAAATACATTCCACAGATGAGGACATCTATATGTATTGAATCCAGCAATGATTATTCATGTTTGCTAGAGACATGTATGCAATTTTAATACTTTGTCATTAGAGATGTAATAATTGCACGGTTTGATATTATGATAAGAAAATAATAGTTACTGAGCACTTAGTCTGGACACTATGTGCCAGTGACCGGGCTATGCCACAGATCAATTAAATCCAAACTCCTATGGGTAGAATCCAGGTATCAATAATTTCTAAATGTCCCGGGTGATTATATTATATAGCCAATACTGAGAACCAATGCCTTAGCACCCCAAGTATGGTGAAAAACTAAGAGCAAATCCAGACACTTAATGACAACTTATATTTTTCTAGTAATAGGAATTGAGTATTTTAAAAAGATTTCTAAATATGCATAATTATCTCATGCTACATTTATTACTACTTTTAAAATTGATATTACCAACTTCTTTATTGTTCAGATATAAAAACTGACATGTCACTCAATGATATACCTTGTAACTACCTCGTCAATTGACATTTCATCAATTTTGACAGGCATTCACGCATTCACATTCAGTGATTATTTAGGAATTACATATATTACAGCGAAATCTCATTTCTGAAGCAAAATTCATCTTCAACTATAAAATATGAAATATACTGCTTATTGTGTATAGGGTACAGGTTTTCTAACCTTACATGCATCAGCATCACTGGACAGTATACTGTTAGTACACTGATTGCTGGGCTCCATCCCCAGAGCTTCTAATTAGTAGATGTGGGGGGAGGCCTGAGCAATTGCATCTCTAACGATCTCCAGGTAATGGCAATAATCCTGATCCAGGAATATACTTTGAGAAACATTACTCTAGGGTGTTTGAGAAACATGTGCACGGTAAAAGATCCATATCTGGACCATTTCCTCTCATCTTCATGATCTTTGAAACACTCAGGGCTGGTCTTCCTGCCAGTAAGAGCAGGAGTGAGGGGAGGGTACATCAGCAAAGAGCCCAGCATGGCTCAACTGGCACCAAAGACACAACACTAGCTTCCCCAAGCAGTCCAAGAGCAGCCTATCATGAGGTTCTTCTCTCATTCCACAGGCCTCCACGCAGAGAATGGGTGCAGAAAATCACTCCGCAGTGACAGAGTTCATTCTAGGAGGACTAACAAACCAGCCAGACCTCCAGCTCCCTCTCTTCCTCCTCTTCCTTGGGATCTATGTGGTCACAGTGGTAGGGAACCTGGGCATGATTGCCCTGATTTGTCTGAACTCTCAGCTTCACACCCCCATGTACTTTTTCCTCAGACATTTGTCCTTTGTGGACCTCTGCTATTCTTCTGTCATTACCCCGAAAATGCTGGTGAACTTCGTGTCAGAGAACAACGTCATCTCCTATGCAGGGTGCATGTCGCAGCTCTACTCCTTCCTTGTTTTTGTCATTGCTGAGTGTTACATGCTGACAGTGATGGCCTATGACCGCTATGTCGCCATCTGCCGCCCTTTGCTTTACAACATCGCCATGTCTCATCCCGTCTGCTCCCTGCTGGTGGCCATCGTCTACACCATGGGACTCACTGGCTCCACAATAGAGACTGGCCTCATGTTGAAACTGCCCTACTGTGATCAGCTCATCAATCATTACTTCTGTGACATCCTCCCTCTCATGAAGCTCTCCTGCTCTAGCACCTATGATATTGAGATGACAGTCTTCCTTTTAGCTGGATTCAACATCATAGTCACCAGCTTAACAGTCCTTGTTTCTTACACCTTCATCCTTTCCAGCATCCTCCGGATCAGCACCACAGAGGGCAAGTCCAAAGCCTTCAGCACCTGCAGCTCCCACCTTGCAGCTGTGGGGATGTTCTATGGCTCGACAGCATTCATGTACTTAAAACCCTCTACAGGCAGTTCCCTGGCCCAGGAGAATGTGGCCTCTGTGTTCTACACCACGGTGATCCCTATGTTGAACCCCCTTGTCTATAGTCTGAGGAACAAAGAGGTAAAGACCGCCATGCAAAAAACACTAAGGACAAAACCTTTTTGATAGAAATGTTGTATCAAAGTAAATAGTTATAAATATCAGTGGATGCTCTCTGAATGCTGGCCCAGTTGTGAATGGCAATCACTTTTCCACATGGTTGGGTGAATACCTTCTGTCCTTTTGTTTTCCTTCACTCCCTTTCTTCCCTCATTTCTGTTTGAAACTAGCCAACTTCAAGTTCATATTTTCTTTCATTTTGGGATCCAATTCCTCTACCCTGAGCCTTTGGTAAACATTTACTATCTTAGTTGTAATTTAACTTAAGTTTTAAACTTTGAGCATAAGTTTTAGAGTCATTCACAGTTTTATTACCTTCTATGTAGAAAATAGTACTCAGTCCAATTCTTACTTTTTGCACTCAAGAACAAAGCAAAGAGAAAAGAATTTAAAAATTACCAAGAAGGATGGACATTGTGTCTCATCCTGTAATCCCAGCACTTTGGGAGGCTGAGGCAGAAGGATCACTTGAGGTCAAGAGTCCAAGACCAACCTGGGCAACATAGCAAGACCTTGTCTCTACAAAAAATAAAAATTTTAAAAATGACCAAGAAGTGATATGCAGTCTCTTACTTGACCAGACTTTTTCCTTTCCTATCTTTCATTGCTCTCTACTTATGCTTGCCCAATAATTTCTACCTGATCCCTTTATATAATTTTCTTAGCAACAACAGAATTATAATAATAGCAGCTAACATGTTTTTGGATGCTTTACTCTGAGCCAATTCTTCTACGTGTTTTCTATTTTATTTCAATTATACCTTACAACAAGTCAGTTCTACTCTATCCCCCCTTTCACAGATATGGAAACTTGGTTTAGGAATTTGCTCAAGGACACATACTTGGCAAATAAATAGCACTAAGATTCAAACTCCAGTACCAATCACTCCAGAGCTCACACTCTCAGATGTCATACATTATTCCCTTCACTTTAGGCTGACAGTGCTTTGGAAAGCTTATTAAACCTCCCATAATGATGCTTTTCCAACTTCAAATGCCTTCTGAAAATAATTTGTCAACTCCCCTTCTTCTATCATCTGCCCTAACTTCCTACTCTTTATGGGCAACATCTAGAATAGAGTGGGAGAATATAGCTAACCACCACATACAATAAATGCCAGAAAATCAACAGGAAAAAGGCATCAACATCAACAGAAAAAATGAGCAAGGTATATAGAACAGACAATTTACAGAAGAGAAAATCCAAAGTACCACTGAGCATGTGAAGAGATGCTCAAACCAGTTACTAAACATAGAAGTGCAAATTAAAACAGTGATATATCTTTTTACATCTATAAGATTGGCAAAAATTAAAAAGCTGGATGGTGCTAAGTGTTACTGAGGAGGTGGAGATTTAGGAACCCTCATGTACTGTGGCTATTCTGGAGAGCAGTAAGACGTTACTTAGGAAGAATAAGTATATATGTCCACAGGACATAGCAAATCTGGTCCCGGGTATATATAGCCCCAAAGCATCCTCTTTCAGGTCCATCAGATGGAATGTACAAAGACATTCATTATACTATTACTTTTGGCGTTGGGAAAGTGGAGACAAAACAGGTGTCTACCATTAGGAAAGTAAATAGACAAATTGTGGGGGAGACTTTATAGCAGTTAGAAGTCAAGAATTAGCTATAAGCAACATAGCTTTAGAGGTACAGTGCTATGTGAAAAAAAGGAAGAAATATAATGAGGCATAAAATTACTTCAGTATATTAAAATTACATGCACACAAACCAAAAAAAAAATTAGAAAAAATAACATAAAATACACATTAAATAAATTTGAGTGGTTGCCCAGTCAAAAAATATGCCTGGAAATCAGGAGTGGGAAAAGGGAGAAACAAAGAAACAGGACAGACAACATTCTGGAAAATAAAACACATTTTGACAAATTTAAAGGAATAGAAATCATATGTCTTCTCTCATGCCAGTGAAATTAAGCTAGAAATCAATAACAGAAAGATAGCTGGAAAATCTTAAAATACTTGGAAATTTAACAACACAATTCAATACAAGAAATCCCAAGAGAAATTTTTAAGTATTTTGAAATATACGGAAATGAAAACACAACTAATCAAAATGCATGGGATGCAGCAAAAGCAGTCGTTAGAGAGAAATTTACAGCATTAGCAAAGATGATCTAAAATCAATCACCTAAGGTTCCAACCTAGCAAACTAGAAAGAGAAAAGCCAATTAAATCCAAAATAAGAGGCCCAGCTCAGTGGCTCACACCTATAATCCTAGCACTCTGGGAGACAGAGGTGGGCAGATCGCCTGATCTCAGGAATTCAAGGCCAGCCGGAGCCAGAGTGAGACCTTGTCTCTAAAAATAGCCGGGTGTTGCGGCAGACACCTATAGTCCCAGCTACTTGGGAGGCTGAGGCAAGAGAATTGTTTAAGCCATGACACCATAGCACTCTACTTAGGGTGACAAAGTGAAACTCTGCCAAAAAAAAAAAATAAAAAAATTTTTTTTTAATTTTTAAAAAGTCCAAAGTAAGCAGGAGAAAAGAAAAGAATTAGCGCAAAACAAAAATCAATGAAAATGAAAACAGAAATCAATAGAGAAAAATCAATGAAACAGAAAACTGCTTCCTTGAAAAGATCATTAAAATTGATAAGCCTCAAGCCAAGCTAACTGAGGAAAAAAAAAAGATACAGATTAATGATATCGGAAATGAAAGTTTGTCATAGACTCAGTACACAATAGATGTTCACAGTAGGTATTAACCGATACTGCTTCTAAATGACAGCCAGGAATTATTTTTACAAGATATCAACTTAGTTTTTAAAATATAAGCGATGTGGAAAGCAGGACAGATCCTGTGGATGTTAAAAGAATAAAGGAATACTATGAACAATTCTCTACCAAAAGATTTAATAATGTAGATTAAGTGGACCAATTCCTTAAAAGATACAATCTGCCAAAACTCACACCAGAAATAATAATCTGAAAATGCCCATAGATCTATTAGAGACAGTTAAGCAATAATAACCTTCCAAAACCAAAAACACCAGGCCCAGATGAGTTCACTGGTGAATTCTACAAACATTTTAGGAAGAAATTATGCCAATTCTGTACAATTTCTTCCAGAAGACGGAAGCAAAGGGAATACTTTCTAACTCATCTACAAAGCCAGCATAACCCTAATACCAAAACCAAAGACAAGAAAACTACAGACCATGCCCCATGATCATATCAATGTACACAGCTATGAATTAATAAAAAAAAAAAAGAAAACTACAGACCAATATCTCTCATGAGTTTTAAATATAAAACTCAACAAAATATTAGAAAATGAATTCAACAATGCATATACCACAACCAAGTGGGATTTATCCCAAGTATGCAAGGCTAGTTAAACATTTGAAAATCAATATGTATAATCCATCATAAATCACATATCAATACATGCAGAAAAAAACACTTCGCAAAATTCAACATCCAGTTATGATTTTGTAAAAAAACTCTCAGTAAACTAGGAACAGAGGGGAACTTCCTCAACTTGATAAAGAACATCTTTTTTAAAGCCCTACATATTCTTAGGCTATAAAAGGGGGACAGGGAGGGGAGGGGTAGGATGGGTGGAGGGAGGGTTATTGGTGGGACCACACCACAGTGCAGAGGCCTAAGTAGAAATCCATAGAAGGATTCCAATACTTCCAATACTCTCCAGAAGTTAATACAGAAAACAAGAAACCACCCACAGCCCTCTCCCCACAGTCTGCTACCCCTTTCACCTTCTCCACTATGTCGTGACATAGCCCCAAAAGCCCTCTCCAGAAATGAAGCAGATGCCAGCCAATATACTGGGAAGCTTCATAAAATAATTTAGCATGTCCCCAAAATTGTTTCCAAAATTTAATAAAGCATATGACATAATTACTGTTTAAATGTTTTTGCATATGGCTTATTTAGCATTCATATTTTAAATGGACACTATTCTATAAAGCACAGGTCTATTTTTTTATGTGACAGACACATGCACACACAACTTGTTTTCTGTTGAGGTTCCTCATGTAATCAATATAAGAGTAGCTTATGGCCCATTTTATAAGATTTATTTTATAACATTATGTTTTTATTTTTTTATTATTTACTTCTTATTTCATAATCATAAGCTTAATTCTGCAATCCAGCCAGACATGGAGAGGAATAAGGAAACTATGAAACCCAAAGAACTGCAGTGAGAGCACAAGGATTACAAGATATTGCGAGCAAATGTGGTAGAGGAGTGCTCTCCTGAACTACAGAAGGAATGGTTTGGTGGTTGAAACAAAACATGAAGTCAAATTTATTACAGTTGTCCACAGTCAGTAATGGGGATCTTCTTGCTGATCTTACCATTGTTGGACCCAAAGCCCTCCATGGATTCCACAACTCTCATGCCTTCTTTCATCAAAGCCCACATCCTGCCATCCAATCCCTCAGTCTTGGTAGTGCAGATGAAAGACTAGGAACCATTCGTGGTGGGTCCAGCATTTTCCAGGGACAAGATGCCAGGACCTGTATGCCTCAGGATGAAGTTCTCATCTTCAAATTTCTCCCTGTAGATAGACTTGCCACCAGTGCCATTATGGCATGTGAAGTCACCACCCTGGCACATAAACCCTGGAATAATTCTGTGAAAGCAGGAACCCTTATAATCAAATCCTTTTTCTCCAGTGCTCAGAGCATGAAAGTTTTCTGCTGTCTTTGGAACTCTGTCTGCAAACAGCTCGAAGAAGACACAGCCAAGGGCTCGCTGTTGGCAGTGATATTGAAGAACATGCTAGGGTTGACCATGGCTGATAACACACAACTATAGGAAGCAGCAGCATCTGCAAAGCTGACATATGTTTTTAAATGATTATAGCTTATAATATATCATGTATCTTTGCTTTCCTGACAGGTACCTGGACATACCATTATGTTACACTCAATTTTTACTCAGAAACCATGCTCTATTTTTTTTTGCAGTTTTCGGTCAGGGCTGGGTTTGAACCCCCCACCTCCGTCATATGGGACCAGCACCCCACTCCTTTGAGCCACAGGCACGGCCCAAAACCAAGCTCTTTTTTAAAATTGCTGCTGTAGAAATTCATGGTCAAGTTTACAATACACTCATTAAGAATTCATTGTGCTCTTCCCCTAGCGGCCTGACGTGATCTGTGAAAATGGTTCACTATTCACTTGACCCAGAAAACCCACAAAGTCATGCAAGTCAAGAGGCTCAAATCTTCGTGTTCACTTTAAGAACACATGTGAAACTGCCCAGACTGTCAAGGGTATGCATATACAAAAAGCCACCAAGTATCTGAAGGATGCCACCTTAAAGAAATAATGTGTACCATTCCCACATTACAATGGTGAAGTTGGTAGGTGTGCCCAGGCCAAAAAGTGGGGCTGGATACAGGGTCCATGGCCCAAAAAGAGTGCTGAATTTTTGCTGAATATGCTTAAAAATGCAGAGAGTAATGCTGAACTTAAGGGTTTAGATGTAGATTTTTTGGTCATTGAGCATATCCAAGTGAACAAAGCACTCAAGAGGCGTCGCCGAACTTAAAGAGCTCATGGTCGCATTAACCCATACATGAACTCCCCCTGCCACATTGAGATGATCCTTACTGAAAAGGAACAGATTGTTCCCAAACCAGAAAAAGAGGTAGCACAGAAGAAAAAGATATCCCACAAGAAACAAAAACTTATGGCATGGGAATGAATGCAATATAAAATAAATGCAAATAACAGTAAAAAAAAAAAAAAAAGAATAAAGAATTCATTGCTATGAATACTAAATGATGAATAGAAGGTAATGAGCAGAGGATGGGTAACAGCTTTGTAGCCAGAGAAACAGCATTAAAAAAAGACATGAAGGCACAGAAAGCTCAAGTATGTTTAGGAAAAGGTGGTGTCAAATAGAAATAGAGCTTTGAGGAAGAGTTCTGCAAGTGCTCATTTCATCTGTCAGTTTGGCTATACTATGTCAGGTGAAAGTATAGCTTTGTTATTGTCATTATTTGGAGATTAAGTACAAGGAAATGTATATGGATACCAAGATAATGAAGGGTAGACTGTGATGCTAATTTTATGTGTCAGTTTGAAATCCAGTTCTTTGGGCAAACACTAGTCTAGATGTTGCTGTGAATGTACATTATAGATGTGCCTAAAATTTATGATCAGTGGACTTTAAATAAAGAATATTATACCAAATTATAATGTAGTAGGTCTCATGCAATCAGTTAAAGGCCTAAGGGTAAAAGAGTTTGCAGAGAAAGAATCTGGCCTCAAGACTATAACATAGAATCCTGTCTGAATTTCTAACCTGCTGGCCTGACCTTTTGATTTGAGATTCAAAACTACAACTCTTACTTGAATCTCCAGACTGATCACCTGCCTTACAAATTTTGGACTTGCCATCCCTTACAATCATGTGAGCCAATTCCTTAAAACAAATTTCTCTATAGATATGGTATCTGTATATATGCTACAGGTATACTATAGATATTCTCTTTATATACATCTATTTATAAATAGATAGATACAGACATACATACATAAATACTATAGATATACTCCATTGAGAGAGAGAGAGATGTTATACAGCAACCAATAGGGTAAATTGTTTCTGGAGAGGCTTGACTGATGGAAGTGGTTACAGATGATATTTAATCAGCCTCCTTTCCGCATTCTGAGTGAGGAATTAACTTAGAAAGAAGACACAAAAGCTAGACAGAAGGAAGTAAAAATCAGCCTAAATACTGATGAAGTTAATAGTAATAGTAGGTCATATAGCTTAGAGCTACAGCCACAATAGGACTCTCTAATTCTCTCCTTCCCCAGATTAAATTTACAAAGCTAGACATAAGCAGAGTTGGAAACTATAGCTCTTTTGTACAAAAGGAGAGCCCTCAGAAGATTAGGAGAGAGACTCCGCAGGGCAGGCCTTTCCTAAAGAGAGAATGTTTGGGGGCATGGGCCATGCTTAGCCAGTACTGTTTCCCATCCTCAATAATCAGGAGTCATTGTTCCTTCTGGGAGATGAGTCTATGAGAGATATGGACGAAGAGAAACCATGGCCTTTGGATTTGGACATGAAGCAGTTTTAACTGCTTCTATGTTCCATTTCATTTCAAATCAGAAAGCAAGGAAAGGAGGTACCTACCTCCCTACTTGATCCTAGGACCCAGGATTGATGCTAAATGGGAATTCCTATGCTGGCTCTCTAACAAAATAGTCAGAATTCAGTAACATAATTTGCGGACCTGGCAATTGGGTGGGATTGTACATTCTCCACATAACAAAGCCCCTGTGCATATTACCATCTTCAATTAAATTATATAGAATTATTCAAGAGACTAAGGTCTGGTATATGTACACCATGGAATATTATGCAGCCGTAAAGAAAGATGGAGACTTTACCTCTTTCATGTTCACATGGATGGACCTGGAACATATTCTTCTAGGTAAAGTATCTCAAGAATGGAAGAAAAAGTATCCAATGTACTCAGCCCTACTATGAAACTAATTTATGGCTTTCATATGAAAGCTATAACCCAGTTATAACCTAAGAATATGGGGAAGAGGGAGAGGGAAGGGAGGGAGGAGGATGGGCAGAGGGAGGGCGATTGGTGGGATTACACTTACCTACATGTGAAACTTAGTAAATGTAGAATATAAATGTCTTAACACAATAACTAAGAAAATGCCAGGAAGGCTATGTTAACCAGTGTGATAAAAATATGTCAAATGGTCTATAAAACCAGTGTATGGTGCCCCCATGATTGCATTAATGTACACAGCTATGATTTAATAAAAAGAGAGAGAGAGAGAGACTAAGGTCACTATTCTGTTAAGTAATTGCAGATGTTGCCTTGGAAAAGCATAAAATCTCTTCACATCAAACACAGAGAAAACTGCATATTTTGCTTTGGTTCTGTTGGTTCTGGGGGATAATATTGTGGCTACTGGGGTCATAAAGGAAGAACCTAACTGTCATACCTGCATAACACATTGCTGACTATCACCTCACCAAAAACCCAGCAATTACACAGCAAGTTCTATGATCAGCTTCAAAGTACTCCCCATGGCTATCTGCTAACTGTAGTGATATTCAGCAATGAGGCATGTAGCATTTTTTCTAGGATGAGTTCACAAACTTAACTGTTAGACCTCCTATGAAAACAGCTTTTCTTTCTTTTTTTTTCAGAAAAAGTTCCAAAATTGCTTTAAGGTTAGACTAGGTGCTGGCATTGATGCATAACTTCCTAAGAGGAATACCTCAAAGGTGAACAAGGTGAACATAGTGATATTTAGCAATAAGATATGTAGTACTATTTCTAGGATGAGTTCATGGACTGAATTGTCCAATCTCATAAGCTCAATCAGAAATGAAAAAAGAGTTATTACAAGTGATACCACAGAAACACAAAATATCATCTGTAAATACTATGAAAATCTCTACACACATAAACTCAAAAACAGACTAATTGCACAAATTCCTGGAAACACATGACCTCCCAAGACTCAATCAGGAAGAAACAGACAAATGGTAGGTAGCAAGACTGAAGCAGTAATTTAGAAAAACCTTCCAACATTAAAAACTCCAGAAAATATAGCAGCAACAAAAATAAATGGGACTAGATTAAATTAAACAGTTTCTGTACAGCTAAGGAAATAATCCACAGAGCAAATAGACAATCTACAGAATGGGAAAAAATATTCACAAGCTATATATCCAATAAAGTGCTAATATCCAGAATCTATAAAGAACTCAAACAACTTAGCAAAAAAAAAAAAAGCAAATAACACCAACAAAAGTGGGCAAAAAAAGATAGAAAAATGGCGAAAAAACATGAAAAAATACTCAAAATCACTAGCCATCCAGGAAATGCAAATTAAAACCACCATGAGATACCACCTTTTCCCAGTTAGAATGGCTTTTATTAAAAAGTCAAAAACAATACATAATGGCATGGATATAGAGAGAAAGGAACACTTATATACTGTTGGTAGGACTGCAAATTAGTACGACCTCTGTGGAAAACAATATGGAGATTGCTCAAAGAACTAAAAGTAGATGCATCATTTGATTAAGCAATCCCACTACTGGGTATTTTCCCAAAATAAAAGAAGTCATTTCATCAAAAAGACGACTGCACTGACATGTTTATTGCAGCACAATTGACAATACAATGACGTGTAATCAACCCAAGTGCCCATCAATGCATGTGTAGATTAACAAAATGTGGTATATGTATACCATGCAGTACTACTCAGCCATAAAAAAATGATTAATTAAAGCCTTTTGCAAAAATTTAGTTGAGACTTGAGACCATTATCCTAACTGAAGTATCTAACAAATGAAAAAACAAACACCACATGCACTCACTATTAAATTAGAACTAACCAATGAGCACACATGTGCACCGAGGGAAGTCACTAGAAATCAAGAAACAAGGGAAGAAGAAGCAAAACCTATCTAATGGGTACAAGGACACTATTCGAGTGATAGGCACACTTACAGCCCTGACTCAAGCATTACAAAAGCAATCTGCATAACCAAAAACATTTGTAACCCCATAATATTTTGAAATGTTTTAAAAGCATCTAAAAACAAATAAATATATACTTTATATATAAGTGCATATGTATACTATGCATGTGTGTTCATATATATTCCTCTTTTAAATAAATTTTTATATATGCATAATTTCTCCCATAAAAAGAAATAGAAGATGATGTTTAGAAATCAGCAAACGCTAAACATGGTTCAGACAGAATGACTCCCCTGCTACTGCCACCTGGTGGCAGCATGCCTGAAATTTAAAGAGAGTAAACAAAGTATTCCCAGTAGCTCCCTCTGCCCCAGGAAAAACACGACAATTATACAGCAAGTCCTAATAGGTTTTCAGATAAAGTGCATCTATACAGGGGAGTTGCTGTGGATATAAAGAGAGAAATGGGCAAGAAATGATGTAACCTAGTTAAAGGTGAACAACAGCCCTTGAATGTTGGCAGGAAGAGAAGTTTATAGCACATCTAAAATAATTTACAATAAAAAAGAGAAATAAAGAGCATTAGGGCAATATAAAAAAATATTTTTAGGGTGAAAAGGCATACTCATGTCTATATTGAAGAAAGGAGTTAGTATAAAAGAGAAGATTCAAGTTACAAAAAAGAAAATTGAAATTTGAGGATTTGAAATACTTGACAGGATGTGAGGATTGGGACTGAAAGTACAGGAAAGGGCATTTGACCAAATTCAACACATTCAACAGTTCATTATTTTTAAATATTCAATGAAATAGAAATTGGTAGACATAAGATCAATTTGAAAACATTCTTAATGTAAAAATACATGGTATTGGATGCATTCCCATGAAAACCTGAACTAGACCAATCTGCTCACTGTCTTTTTAATTACTTTTTTTTTTTTTTTTTAGAGACAGAGTCTCACTTTGTTGCCCTTGGTAGAGTGCCATAGCGTCACAGCTCACAGCACCCTCCAGCTCTTGGGCTTAGGTAATTCTCTTGCCTCAGCCTTTCAAGTAGCTAGGACTACAGGCGCCCGCACAACGCCTGGCTATTTTTTGGTGCAGTTTGGCCAGGGTTGGGTTTGAACCCGCCACCCTTGGTATATGGGGCCCTACTCACTGAGCCACAAGCGCCATCCTTAATTACTTAATATTAAAAAGGGGAGATTTGCAACTAGACAAAAAAGAAATTAGAGGCAAAAGAACATAAAGGAAGAGGTAAAGTTATGCAGATGATATTGTTACTTATTTGAAAGCTCTTAAGGGAATCAATGAAAAAATACCTAAAATAATACCAGGTAAATCCAGGAATAAAATTAGAAATCAGTATACTTCCTGTACCAACAATAACCTGTTAGAACATGTCACAACTCATTACAAAAGAAAAATAAAATAAGTTCTAGGCAAAAATCTAACAAGAAATGTACTAAAAGTGTAAACATGCCTAAAAGACATAAAAGCAGATCTAACAAATGGTGAAATATATATCACATTCTCCCATTGTATGACAACAGGAAAAATATATCAGTTCTCTCTGTTTGTTTGTAAATATAACATAATCACAATAAATATAGTATGAGGGGTTTTTCTTGAGTAAAACAAAGTGATAATAAGTTTATATGAAAGAATAAACATGCAAGAATAGCATGAAAAATCCTGGAGTGGGGGTGGGAGTCACAACATATATAAGCTAATTCTAACAGATGCAAAAACAATATAAAGTTTCTGTAAAATGGGATGTTAGTACATGAATAGGATGGTAGACCACTGGAACAGAATGTAAAACAATGGAAATTTAATATTTAATATTTGATGAGGGTAGCATCTCAAATCAACAGAGGATAGAATAAGTTACCATTTTTAATGGTTTTGGTACAACTGGATAGCCTTATGAAAAATATTAAAATTAGATCCATTTCTTACACCATAAATAGTATAAATTTCAAATACATCCAAATGTAAAAATTAAAATCCAACAAGTTCTGGAAAGGAAAGTAAAACATGGACAAAGTTATTTATAACCTGAAAGTTGAGAACACTTGGCAGACAATTATTCAAAACCCAGAAGCTATAATTATTATATAAATATTAATAAATGTGAATACATTTTAAAAAGCACTTTTTGCCTGAGAAAAAATTTATAAGAGAAGCTAAAAGCAAATGACAATAAGATAAATCTATGTGGAATTTATATCTCAGACACAATGCTAATATCTTTAATATAAAGAGCTTCTGGAATTTGAGAATGAAATGACCTACAATCTAAGACAAGAATTAGCAAAAGATATAAATAGAAATTTCAGAGAAAATAGAAACATTAATATTTCTTAAACATATAAAAAGATGCTCAACAAGTCTCATAAAAGAGATGCACATTAAAACTAAAGGAAAGATACTTCAAGAAAAAGGGAGGTTGAGATTTCCTCACCCAATCTTGATGGAGTCACAGGGTCCAGATTGCCCTCTGCCTTAAAACCCTAGAGAACTAGACAAACTATATAAAACAGCTGTTTTCAGACATTAAAAAAAAGGAGCAAATAATTGTTTTTAGGAGGGAGGAGGAAAGAAAAGAATTTTGGTTTTGAGGCAATTTCCAAACAGGAATGCAAGGACAGAAAGCAAAAAGGGCTTGGTAGAGTCAATTAACTCAGGAGGCAAAGACTGGTGTCCAGGAAGGCCAGAGCAGCTATGAGAGCAGAAAACCGATGAAGAGGGAGCTATGCAAAGATGAACTCTACAAATCTGCATAGAAATGTACTTGACCTCCTTTTGTCCTTCCTCCTCCCATGTGACAGCACAGCACTTGTCCCTGCTGGAGGAGGATGCAGTGACAGGGCACCATCTTGAAAGCCAAGAGTGAGCTCTCACCAGACCCCACACCTATGAGCACCTTGATATGAGAATTCCCAGCCTCCAGAACTGTGAGACATAAATTTCTATTACAGTTGACCCATAAACAACACGATTTTGAATTGTGTGGGTCCATTTATATGTGGATTTCCTTGTACCTCTGCCACCCAGAAACAGCAAGACCAACCCCCCTCTTCCTCCTCCTCCTAAGCCTAGTCAATGTGAAGGTGATAAGGATGAAAACCTTTATAATGATTCACTTTCACGTAATGAAGAGTGAATATATTTTCTATTCTCTCTCAAAGCAGAAAAAGAGCTACTTGAAAGTTTGGCTTGATGCCAAATCGAAGTGCAATTAAATTCCATAAATCCAGGTTAGGCAGAAAAAAGTTGTTTTGATGAAACAAATTACCAGAGAGCAATAAGCAGAACAATTCCTGGAGTTTGCACAGCCTGGAACCATTTAAGTTCCTACCGGAGTGAAGACATTTCTTTTTTTTTTTTTTTTTTTTCTTTTTGTAGAGACAGAGTCTCACTTTCCCGCACTCGGCAGAGTGCCATGACGTCACAGGACTCAGCAACCTCCAGCTCTTGGGCTTCCGCGATTCTCCTGCCTCAGCCTCCGAGCAGCTGGGACTACAGGCGCCCACCACACCGCCCAGCTATTTTTTTGTTGCAGTTCGGCCGGGGCTGGGTTTGAACCCGCCACCCTCGTTATATGGGGCTGGCGCCCTACTCACTGAGCCACAGGGCATACATTACAAAACCCAGAATAAAGAATAATCGCACCTTAGTGCTGGGACTATATCTGCACTATGCTATTCTAGATGTCCTCAGAACAGCTCAAAAATAAACTTTGAAAGGATCAGACTAAGCCTCAAGATACTTAAAATCCTTCCAGAAGAAATCCCAACACACTTTAAAGGAATAGAAAAAACCCCCCATAAATTCCATTACGTCCATGCCTGGAAATCACTGGATTTGGAAGAAGCAGAAAAATGTGACCAGTAACCAGAAAGGAAATAGTTCTCAATAAAAACGGCCCAGAAGGGTGGCACCTGTGGCACAAAGGAGTAAGGTGCCAGCCCCATATGCTGGAGGTGGCAGGTTCAAACCCAGCCCCAGCCCCAGCTACGAAAAAAAAAAAAAAAAAAAAAATCCCAGAAATGATAGAGGTGATAGAATTAGCAAATAAAGACCTTCTAATTAGTGATTTTAAATATGTTAAATATGCTCAGTAATTTTTTTTAAATGAACATAATGCTGAGAGAAATGGAAGATATCAAAAATAACCAAAGGGAATATCTAGACATTTGTAATATCTCTATTCACATCAGATTAAAAAATCAACAGAACCTCGGTGATCTGTGGAACAATATTAACCAGTTTAACAGAAGTACAATTCTGTTCTAATAGAAGAGGAAAAAGAGAAAAATATTTTTTAAAATAATGACTGACATTTTCCCAAATTACAGGAGAATTATATACCCACTGATCCAAGAAGCTGAATGAATCTGCAAGCAGAATCAACACAAATAAAATCATACAAAGGTATATGATAATCACATTTTTTAGTATCTATCAGAAAGAAATTTTTTTTCCTTTTTTTTTAATTTTTTTTTTTTTTTTTGTAGAGACAGAGTCTCACTTTACTGCCTTCGGTAGAGTGCCATGATGTCACAGGACTCACAGCAACCTCCAGCTCTTGGGCTTCCGTGATTCTCCTGCCTCAATTTTTAAATGCAAACAGGGGAAAGCACATTACATAAAGGAAAAAATTATAAGAATGACTACAGATTTCTGATCAGAATAATGATCTTGTTTAGAAGATAATGGTGAGACATCTTTGAAGTGCAGGCAAATATCAATCTAGGAGTCCATATTCGGTGGGAATAGCTTTTGAAATTGAAAAGGAAATAAAGACTTCTCAATACAAGCAAAGCTTAGAGAATCTGTTCACAGTTGACTGCACCACAAGAAATGTTAGAAAGTTCCTTAAGAAGAAGGAAAAAGATGCCAATTGGAAGCTTGGAGAGCCCCTAAAATTGTGAAACATTACTTTAGAGGTAGGATAAAAATGAAAACTCAGAAAGCACTTGTGTGGATAAATATAAAAAGCACTTTTCTCTATTTTTAATGTCCTTAAAAAATAAAGCAAGGAAAAATGAGTTTTAAAAGTCAGGGGACTAGGCTGCAATTTTAAGTCAAGTAGTGAGATTGGGCCTCATCGTGAAGCTGGTATTTGCACATAGACTTGTAAAAGATGATCAGCGCTGTGCTCAGTAACATCAGCTACCCTAGTGTACTGCAGAGTAATCACGGCTTACTGAAATATCCTTCCCAGACAACACCTTGCAGCATGCACTTCAGTAATCATACCTTAACCCAAAGCAGTGGCTCTACAAGAAGTTTTTAGACATTTGGAGGTGCTTCAAGGAGCACAAGAGATCTTTCTGAGCATTTTAAGAAATCACAAATTTTTTACACAGTTACTCTATGAAGGTAATTGTGTAAACATCCCATTCTGGTCTCTAGACACCCAGTCCTGGCTGCTCCAAATTCCATTCATTGTATACTCAGCTTCAAGAAGGGATCTGATAAAACTCATTTCTTCAAGGACTGATAAAGCTGGTATGTGACCACCGTGCTTCACATTCCTTATTTTTTTATATTAGGAATTTATACTATATTAATATTGAATTTGTTTCATATTATTAGTATATTTATATTTGCAATAATTTCTGTTTTATTGGGGATATTTTAGCCAAAGCAATGACTCTATTTGGGGAAACTGAAGCCTCCATTCGCCAATGGGTTATACATATTTTTGGTCAGAGTCTCCTTGTGGAGATGTTGTGGAATCATAACACAACAGCCAAAGCCCACATTTTTTCCCTAGCAAGAGCTGTTGGTGTTCATGAGTATATGCACGACCACATCACCATTGCTTATCTTTCTCTTGGCCCAACCAAGGCTTAGCAGTAACGGTACATCATTTATAGATTTTCAATGGGAGTATTGCCATATTTTTCAGTGTTATCAATAAACCCCAATCCCCATTCTTAATCCCACTGCACAAAATTTACAACTCGAGAAAAACAATTCATTATAACCAACTTCAAATAAGCCCCATAAGGCAGACTCTTCTTGAGACTCAAGAGCAAATAAGACCTGAGAGATTCATTAAAAGTTAACTTTTCTCTAAGCACCTTTGAGGGTTCTTGTGTGGATGGTGAAATACTAATGAAAGTTCCTCTGAGTTAATGTCACTTCAGAGACTTCTGCCCTGGAGGCTTCATTTAAAATGCATTTAAAAATTATTAGAGCACTCCCTTTTGTTTTTTTTTTAATTTATTTTTATTTTGTTGACATAAAATCCACATAACATGAAGTTCACCATTTTAAGCACATAAATAAAGTAGATTTTAGTATATTCACACTAGTGTGTCACCCTCAACACTATTTTTACCCCACAAAAGAAACCTCATACCTATCAAGCAGTCACTTCCTATTCCCTCCTAACTCCAGCACCCCTGCAACGTCTCTATGGATGTGCCTGTTCAGGATGTGTGATATAAATGAACTTATACAATACATGGCCTTTTGTACCTGGCTTCTTTGACAAATCATAATGCCTTCAAGATTCACTCCTGTTGTAGCATTTCTCAGTACTTTCTTTCTTCTTATGGCTAAATTATATCCCTTTGTATAGAAATACCACATCTTATTTATCCATTCCTCAATTGACAGACATTTGGATTGTTTCCACTTTGGGGCTATTATAAATAATGCTACCTGAAAAATCACATCTTGGGGCCTTCTCAGGCCTTTCTTGAGTAGTGTTCAGCCCTAGGTACCCATGTGGCCTTCCCAGGAACAAGTGGGAGCTTTTCAAAGTCCTTATTTCCCAAGGTAGCTTATCCTCCAGTCTTTTCTGTCAGTCTTTTTGGTTAACCTATTTTTACACCAGTTGTTATCCCTTGCTTCAGTCTGTGACTAATACATTTGCTTTTAAATACTTTTCGACAAGCCCTGAGTCCCTACTCCCACTCCATTTCCCACAAAGCCACCTTAGCCCTGGGAGAGAGTTCCAGATTAGGCAAAATAAAGTCAAGTCCTTGAGCTAGTCTTTCAGAGAGCTGCCAGAGAAGACAAAACAAACCACCTTCATTTTTTTAAATATTCATAGATGGACAACTAGATAAATTATAATATATATGAATATGATAAAAACTTTGTAAAAAGGTAATCCAGCCTTTATAACAATATGGATGAACATGAACACGAAAAACATTAGGCTGTGTGAAATAAGCCAGATGCAGAAAGAAAAATATACACATGATCTTTTATAGATGGAATATAAACAAATGTCAAAATACAGAAACAGAATAGAGCACTGGTGACCAGAAGTACGTTAGGTGCAACGGAAAGATGTATGTCAAAGGGTACAAAGTTGCAGTTACGCAGGATGAATAAATCTAGATACCTAACGTGCAGCATGAGGTTAATAATATAACCTCATATATACCTATATATAATTATATATAATAATATAACCTCATATATATACTTTATATATAAATATGTATTTATATGTTATCTATAAATATAAATATATATTTTTTATTTTATTTATATTTATATATATTATAATATATATTTATATATTATATAAAATAATATACCCTGGGAATTTTCTGGGAGAGATTTTAGGTGCTCTTACCACAACAAAAAAAGATAACTATGTGACAATATGGATATGTTAAATTGCTTACGGTAGCAATCATTTCATTGTATATATGTATATCAAAAATGTTGTACACCCTAAATTTTACAATCTTAAAAAAAATCTCAGTATCTTTAGAAAAAGGTCTGTTGTTCTCCTTCCAGGACTGGGTACTTGTGCTGAGAATGTGAGTTTCTCTTCTCAAGGCTGCTGCCAACAAGGTAGGAGCCAGAGGCACCAGCGCAAGTTAAAATGCTACAAAAGGAAGTGGGGAGGTGTGATAGAGGGAGGGTAAAAGGCGGGACCACACCTATGGAGCATATTGCAAGGGTACAACTCAGATCTGCCAAGTGTAGAACATAAATGTCTTAACACAATAATCAAGTAAATGAGGCGAAAGCTATGTTGATTGGTTTGATGTTAGCACGTGGAGTGTATAAAAAAATCAACACATTGAACCCCACATATGCATAAGTGTATGCAAAACTCTCATCAATATTCAGCTTCTTTTCCTTGATTAAATGTTCCCCTCGTTGCTGCAAGCTTTTTTATTAGCACCCAGAGTCCTAAGAAAGTTGATTCTTAAAGTTTTTGCTAGTTTATTTTTTGCTTTTGTGGGTAGAAAGAGAAGATTTTTGAAGTTCCGTTTTTTCTGACACACTCTAGGATCGCCTCCCCTTTCTTCTCAGACATATCCCAGTTGAATAATAAATTATCCCTTGCTTCAGTCTGAATTCCTAGTAAATTATCGGACAGTAAACATTGGGACTCAGTCTGATCTCGGTGCAAATGCTGGCGCTGCCACATGCTAGCTGAATAACAGCGATAATTTTGTTTAACCTCTCTCTGAACTTCAAATCCCTTAAGATAGGGACAATAATTCCTAAACTCAAAGAATTACGCCTGGCACCATAATTTCAGGTATAAAGCACATAATATAAAGTGAATTTTCCTGTCTTCACCCTGCCACATGAAGCTTCGAGGCTTTTATCTGTATCTAAGAGGGAACATGGTTAGAACAGGTATTGTTACGGAGGGGTGGAGGGGAAGATAGGTAAAATAAAATGAAACTATGTATTTTAAAATGCAACACACACATACACAAGTTACAAACAATGTACATAATGTGATCTCACTTTAGAAGAAAAGGTATACGAATCCACAGAAAAAGGGCTATCAGAAGTCCAGGGTTCTGGCTCGGCACCCATAGCTCAGTGGTTAGGCCACATACACCAAGGCAGGCAGGTTCAAACCCAGCCCGGGCCTGCTAAAACAACAATGACAACTGCAACAAGAAAAAAGATATATATAGCTGGGTGTTGTGGCGGGTCCCTGTAGTCCCAGCTACTTGGGAAGCTGAGGCAAGAGAATGGCTTAAGCCCAAGAGTTTGAGGTTGCTGTGAGCTGTGATGCCACAGCACTCTATCCAGGGCAACAAAGTGAGACTCTGTCTCTAAAAAAAAAAAAGAAGTAGTAGTCCAGGGTTCTAGGCTCGATTCCACCACTTACAAGTTGTATGACCTTGGGTGACTTGAGTAATATCTCAAGCCTCAGTCTCCTAAGATGAGAAAATAATAACAGCTTCTTTCTTTTTTTTTTTTTGCAGTTTTTGGCTGGGGCTGGGTTAGAACCTGCCATCTCCAGTATATGGGGCCAGTGCCCTACTCCTTTGAGCCACAGGCACCGCCTTACAGCTTACTTCTTTTTCCCTATGTTTTGCTGATAATAAGATGGTCAAGATAAAGCTAGGGCGGCCACAATGCCTAAGAGACACAGGCATATGGATACAAGAGGCTGAAAACCAGACCAGTAGTTCTCAAACAGTAATATGCATTAGACTCACACAGAAAAGTTGTTAAAACTCAGATTGCTGGTTCGGCACCTGTAGCTCAAGCGGCTAAGGCACCAGCCACATACACTAGAGCTGGCGGGTTTGAATCCAGCCCAGGCCCACCAAACAACAATGACAACCACAACCAAAAAATAGCTGGGCATTGTGGCGGGTGCCTGTAGTCTCAGTACTTGGGAGGCTGAGGCAAGAGAATCGCTTAAGTCTAGGAATTGGAGGTTGCTGTGAACTGTGATGCCACAGCACTCTACCCAGGGCAACAGCTTAAGGCTCTGTCTCAAAAAAAAAAAAAAAAAAACTCAGATTGCTGGCCAGGGGCAGTGGCTCAGCCTGTAATCCTAGCACTCTAGGAGGCCAAGGAGGGTGGAAAACTCAAGCTCAGGAGTTGGAGACCAGCCTGACCAAGAGCGGGACCCCATCTCTACTAAAAACTAGCCAGGCATTGTACCAGGCACCTGTAGTCCCAGCTACTTGGGAGGCTGAGGCAAGAGGATCTCTTGAGCCCAGGAGTTTGATGTTGCTGTGAGCTATGATGCCATGGCACTGTCACCTGGGTGACAGAGAAACTGTCTCATTTAAGAAAAAAAAAACAAAAACCCTCAGATTGCTGGGCTCCATCTCCAGAGTCTTTTCTTCCGCCACCCCCTTATTTTATTTTATCTTTTACCTTTGATTTTATTTTTTTATTTCAGATTAATATAAGCATTTTGATTTAGTAGGCCTGGGAATGGACCCTGAAAATTTACATTACAGGTTTCCAGGCAGTACTGAGGATACTAGTCTGTACAAGTTGAGAATCACTAAACCAGACAAAGGGAAAAAAGCACAGGATCTTCAGGTTCAAGTTTCAATTCACCTCTATTAGCTTCATGACCTTAAGCAAATCTCTTAATCTGTACTTCAGTTTTTTTCACCAGTAAAAAACATAATAATTCCTGCTAATAATTCCTGTCCACAAGATCATATAAGAATTAAATGATTTAAGGTAGTGAAAGGAATGCACAAAGTCTACTGAATTATGCAGATATTATTTATTATAAAAGGCAACTAACATAGCTAGAACTTAAATTATTTTCATCTTAGGAACCCACCAGTAAAGATCCATGGCTTCCAAAAAACATGTCTGAGATTTGAGTACTTTGCTCAGTTATATCTACAATGCGAACATGTAAACATAAACAATAATAACCACAAGAGTTAAAATTTATTGAATGCTTACTATTTACTAGGCACTGTATGATTTAAACCTCATAATCCTATGAGGAAGCTACTTTTAATAACTCACTATTTTAGCTAAGGAAATTTAGGCTTCAAACGTTCATGTTATTGTCTCAGGGTCACACAGAAAAGATCAGAAACAAGGTTTCTAAATAATATGCTTACAGTGCTTTTTGTCAATTTATCTAATTTAGACATTATTCATTGATTCAAGGCCTAACATAATATAATATTAACTCATATGATTGGGATTTTATACTCTTACTTTCTCCACACTCCCAATCTTTCTCTCCTGTTCTCCCCAAATGGGCAAATTACAATTTTCATACTCACTACTCAATGTTTTCTGTACTGTCTTATGCTTTTTTTTTCACTTGCTCTGTTATTTTTTCCAAAGTAAACACTGTCCCCATAGCCTTCTATAAGCCTCTTATTGCCATACGTATTATATCTGTCAAATACCCATCAACATTATTTTCCAAAAGCACAGATATATAAGACAATATATTGATTTTATTTTTCTCCTGGAGGCCTCCACCCTTCTTTCCCTTCTGCACTTGCTTTCCAGGCCTGATGTGTGGCTGTCATCCTAGAACTTCCCTTCACTGTACTCGTGGGTTGGACCTGCTTTCTCCTGGATCCCATGTCTTGGTGTAAAGTCAGACCCTTGTTTTGCTAGAACACTTTATTGAAAAGCTCCCTTGAAAAGAAAGGAAGAAGAGCAGGAGGGCAGGAGATAATTATTTGAGTTTTCATTTTTTACATCTTCATTCTAACCCTCACATTTAAAAAACACTAAGAATAAAGTTTTCCATGAACTACTGGACAAGAGTCTTGTCTTCCAGTAATCAATATTGCCATAGAGACACTTTTCCATTCTCATTTATTTTCGTTTATATTCAGGGCTACTGGCCCTTATTTTTTATAGCAAAACAGCACGTGTTCTCTGTCTTCCATCTCCTAACACCATAGAGCCATGTGGTGTCCAGACAACATACACATATATATAATAAAGATTCCAAAATACACAAACACATACATATATATACATATATGCATATCACATATATCAAGATATGTGTGTAATAAATATATATATATATATCATGGGGGGGGTATTGTTTGTTTAGGTGTATTTTTATTTTATTTTCTTCAATAGCAAGGATGTCTCAATTTTTGTTATAGTTTTTTAGCCCCTTTCTTTTTTATTTATTTCTCTCCTTTTTTCTGTCTTTTGATAGATATTTTTCTACTTTTCTCATCTTTCCCACGTGAATTTCTCATATAACAACTTTTTTTTATTTTTGGTTTTTCTTTATCTTATATAATTGTATTTTTAATGTTCTTTTTTTTTTTCTTTTCTCTGAGTACTGGGGCATCGTGGCATTGGTTGGGCTCAAAGAGGTCACAAGTTCATGGTCAAGGATGTCCATCTAGCTTTGACCTTTGGAAAGACGGTACTGTCGGATCCCTGCTACAATATACTGCTGAATTGTAAGAGGATACAATAGGAGCTCTTGACCTATCCAAGCTCTTGATCTATCCAAGACAGTTAAAGAAGCAGAAGAGAGAGAAAGCAGAACACTGGTGAAGAATTATGGGATTTCATGAATCGTTGAAACATAAAAATTATAGGGATCCCTAAAGGGGAAGAAGAACATCCCAAAGGAATGGAAGCCCTGCTGGAAGATGTCATAAACAGAAATTTCCCAAGTTTCACTAAAGATTCTGAAACACTCCTATTACAGGGATAGCAAAACCGGGGCCATCTCAACACAAACAGAGCATCTCCAAGACACATTGTAATGAAACTTTCCAAAGTCAAGACAAAAAAGAAAATTCTTCAAGCATCTAGGAGTAAGCACCAATTGACCTACAGGAACAGATCCATCAGGGTCACCGCGAACATTTCAGCTGAAATTTTCTAAACCAGAAGAGAATAGTCATCTACCTTTAACCTTCTTCAATAAAACAATTTTCAGCCCAGAATTCTGTATTCTGCTAAACTAAGCTTCAAAATCAATGGAGAAATCAAATCTTTACTAATATGTAAACATTAAGGAAATTCGCCACAAGACCAGGGTCTACAGCAGTGGTTCTCAACCTTCCTAATGCCGTGGTTCTTTAATACAGTTCCTGTGGGTCATGACCCACAGGTTGAGAACTGCTGTTCTACAGGAAATATTTAGACCTATTCTTCACACTGACCATCACAATGGCCCACCAGCAAAATAAACACTCACAAAATAAAGGACAAAACCTCACCTCCACAAAGGCACAAAGGATAAAACTAAGCAATGGACTTTAACAAAATAAGATGAATAGACTCCACCACACTTATCAATTCTCTCAATAAATGTTAATAGCTTGAATTCCCTGCTGAAGAGGCACAGGCTGGCTGATTGGATAAAAAAGCACAAGTCATCCATGTACTATCTAGACTCAGAGTAGAGGGATGGAAAATAGTATTTCAGGCAAATGGAAATCAGAAGAAAGGAGTGGTCACAATTTTATTTTCAAATACAAGTGGATTTAAAGCAACTAAAGAAAAAAAGATGATCACTTTATTCTGGCCACAAGAACAACACAACAGGAGGACATTTCGATTCTAAAAATTTATGCATCCATCTTAAATGCTCTCAGATTTATTAAACATACTTAAACTTATTGGTCTGAGCAATAGGGCATCACATAACACCATGATAGCTGGGGACTTTAACAGCCCTCTGACAGAACTGGAGAGATCCTCTAAGCAGAAACTAAACAAAGATACAAAGAACTTAAACATGACCCTAGACAAATAGGCTTAATAGACATATACAGATTTGCTTGGGATTTCACACCACCTCAAACCTAAGGAGTATACATTCTTCTCAACAGCCCATGGAACATACTCCAAAATAGATCATATACTAGAATATAAATGAAACCTGAACAAAATTTTAAAAATTGAATTATATCTTGTATTATCTCAGACCACAAAGTAATAGAGGTGGAACTCAACTCCAAGAAAAACTTTCATCACCACACAAAGACATGGAAATTAAATAACCTTATATTGAATGACAGCTGGATCAAGGAAGAGATAAAGGAGGATATTGTTAAATTTCTCAAACATAACAACAATGAAGCTACAACTTAAAACCTGTGAGATACTGCAAAAGCAGTCTTAAGAGGGAAATTTATCACATTAGATGCCTACATCTGAAAAACAGAAAGACAGCATATCAAGAACCTAAAGAATCATCTTAAGGAAAAGGAAAAGGAAGAAAAATCTAATTTCAAACCTAGCAGAAGAAAAGAAATAATCAAAATTAAATCATAAATAAATGATATTAAAAACAAAAGAATCATTCAGAAAATTAATGAAACAAAAAGTTGGTTTTTCAAAAAAATAAATAAAATCGATAACCTTTGGCCAGACTAACTGTGAAAAGAAAAGTAAAATCTCTATAAACCCAATCAAAAATGAAAAAAGGGAAATAACAGCAGACATCGCAGACATACAAGAGATCATCTCCAACTACTACAAGAAACTCTATGCCCAGAAATTTGGCAATGTGGAGGAAATGAACCAATACCTGGAATCACACCACCTCCCTAGACTTAACCAGGAAAAAGATGATCTCTTGAACAGACCAATATCAAGCACTGAGGTTGCAGAAACAATAAAAAAGCTTCCAACAACAACAACAAAAAGCCCTGGACCAGGTGGATTCACACCAGAATTCTATCAAACATTCAAAGAAGAGTTTGTACCTATACTTCAGAACCTATTCCAAAATATTGAGAAGGAAGTGTCCCTAACACATTCTTTGAAGCAAATATCACCCTGATTCCAAAACCAGGAAAGGACCCAACTACAAAGGAGAATTACAGACCAGTTTCACTAATGAATATAGATCAAAAATACTCAATAAAATCTTACCCAATAGACTACAGCTACACATTAAAAGAATTATACATCACAATCAAGTAGACTTCATCCCAGGGATGCAAGGCTGGTTTAACATACACAAATTTATAAATGTAGTTTATCATATCAATAGAAGCAAAAACAAAGACCATACAATTCTCTCAATAGATGCAGAAAAAGCATTTGATAAATTTCAGCATCCTTTTCTAACAAGAACACTTAAGAATATAGGCATAGGTGGCACGTTTCTTAAACTGAATGAAGCCATCCATCACAAACCTCCAATTTGTTGAATTAAATTTCATATGCAAAGCAAAGCCAGTTATTGGTGTAAAAAAGTGCAACATCCTATTTCTTTTCATATTTTCTTTCATTTTTTAATACATAAACCCACAAATATATATAATATAATTTTTCACAAATACATAACTGTGATATAACATGCATATTTTTGTGTGCACAATTCTTTGTTCTTTATTCTTTCCTTTCTTATTTGGTGACATTGTACCAATGCCACAGTCATGACACATACAAACACCTAAAACAGCGTTTCTTCATGGTCTTCTAATGTTTACATCTGTGTGCATTAAAATTCAATCAGTCGAGCTCCATTAACACTGACATGCACGGCTTGTCAGGGTACAGACTGTACTCCTTTTGGAAATGGTTTCTCGGAAACCACCACATGACATTCTCACCCCATCTACATCCCTCTGATTTGGCTGCTAACTATCCTCCCCAAAAAAGGATCCCTGCTGTGTTAGATCACAGAGCTTCAAGTCCAGGGAAAAACTAATGATGATTTCCAGATCCCTGACGGCAACTCACATTTCTATAACAACTGCACATTTGAAAAACATTTTCATACACATTATCCCATTTTATGCTTACAACATACCTTGGGAGTTGATATAATTACTCTTCATTTTATAGATAAGGAAATGACTTTTCACTCAGTAAGCAGTATAACTATAATCATGCCACACTGTACTCCCTAGATTTGTAACAATATCGTATTTACATTATCACGATCTAGTGAATATTTTGGGATTGCCTATATGAAAAGGAAGATTAAATTTCAGAAGCAAAGCACATGTCCAAATCTATGAAATAAAACAAAAAAAATTATCTCTAAATATGTGGAAAGGTTGTAGGCAGTAAAAATTCCAAGTCTAGCCCATTTACTCTAACCATCCTGACCTCTGGCTGGTCTGACTCCTAGAGAATATTACTAATAATGAGATGAGTAAAACACAGAAAATAGTTCAATGGGCATACCTGGCCCTACCAAAGGACTTCCATCTTGACAAGAATGGCAACAGAAAATTACTCTACAGTGACACATTTCATCATCAGGGAATAAACCCGCCAGGGACCCAGCTCCCCCTCTTCTAGGGATCTATCTGAGCACTGTAGCAGGGGGTCTGGTCTTGATTACTCTCATTTTTCTTAATCTTCATCTTCACACTTTCATCAGAAATTTGTCATTTGTGGATCTCTGCAACTGTTCTATTATTAAAATACTGATGAACTTTGCCATGGAGAAGACCATCATCTCCTATGACAATGACATGTCACTGTCACAGCTCTACTTCTTGCTTATATTGCCATGGCCAAGTGCTACGTGTTGACCAGCAACTGCTGTCATCACACTCATCAAGTCAGCTCCTGCAGGTAATTATAGTATTTAATGGAGTTGGTTGGCTCAACAATAGACACTGTGCCTTGTATTAAAATCATACTATTATGAATTATTCATCAGTGCTTTCTTTCCTGGGTGCATGTATGGTGTTAATATGAAAAATTTCTTTGTGGCTAGATTTGACATCATGGCTACTATTAATATTACATGTTTCCTATACCTTTTCTCTCCAGCATCCTCCCAGAGGGCTTCCCAGAGGGCAAGCTCTAGGATTTTTCTGGGGTCTGATGCATTCACACTCCTGCTTTGCTTTCCTCATCTTGGTTACTCCAGAAAAAAAAACAAGTCCCATGGAGAGAGAATATTAGATCAGCCCTGCGGAAAGGGCCATGTGGTGAGGAAGTTAGGCCTCCTGCCACACTGAGGCCTTCTGCCAAAAGCCAGGTGAGGAGCCATCTGGGATGTGAATCTTCCAACACCAATCAAGACCTCAAATGACCAAAGCCAGTATCTTGACTGTAATCTTGTGAGAAACTCTGTGCCACAGCAACCCAGATTTCTGACCCACAGAGACTGGAAAATAATAAATGTTTGTTGTCTTAAGCTGTTGACTTTTCGAGGAATTTGTTACATGGGAAATAGTTAATGCACTTATGAAGAAATACTCAAATTCATTAGTTATCAAGAGAAATACAAATTAAAATAATAAACCTCACTTTACACCAGTAGCCCTAAAAATTCTAGTCTTGAATATGTATCCCAACTGAATTTTCTTGTAGGATCATAAGGGGAAATATATGTTATTTGTGGTACAAGTAGCAGAGCCAAAATGAGTATCTACCCATAGGCAAGTGAGCAGGTTAGAATGTATTCAGCAGCAATAGAAATACCAGATTAGCTGTACATAGCAACACAGAGTGCTGGGTTATTTTTAAAAGTAAGAAACAAAATGAGATATAAAACAGAATATTGCTTATGTATATTAAACTTATAATGCACAGACTTTGGGGTATGGTGTAGTATGTCACGGCAGGCAAATGCTCCTGCAGCAACAAATAGGAAAGGCCATATTAATTACAAAAACCGTATTTGTGTGAACATCAGTAAGCTACGGAAGAAACGAATACAAAATGAATTGAAATTCCAGAAGAGATAGCATTGTTTTTGTAAGATAATTAAAAAATCTCGAGAAATTTTTATCCTGGAGGAATTTTCTGCTTCTGGGGCCTTGGTCCAAGCAGAGAGACTCTAAGGAGAAAAATGAACCATCAAAGCTTTTAATGGCTGTTACAGAGTGGAGTCACAACCTGAAACTTGAGGGACTCAAACACACAGCCAGTTTTCCCCCATACAACAGTAGGGATGTGGTGTGTAGACTGAGGACCAGAACAGAAGCTTCTAAAATTCAAAGTGAAACCTCCTACATTCTGTGGTGCTTTCAAAACAAAGACTCTCCAGAAGGTCACTGAACTAATACAAACTCACTGAGCCAGTGTCTGCTTCAAAACTTTGCCAGATTTTGATGCTACTTACATGAAGGGGTGTGTGTGTGTGTGTGTGTGTGTGTGTGTGTGTGAAATATGTTGGGGTAGGCAGGTAGAACATACAGTACTTTATTCAGCAGCTTGTTAGCCTGATCAAAAACATTGATCAATTGAGAATGCCAAGCTCAAATTTAGAATCCTCAGACTCTCCCAGGCCCCTGGCCTAATCCCTGTCTCTTCCCAACCTAGACAAGGCCCACACTGCAAAAAAACTCAACAATTACATGTGTGGACACCTCAGGACTTTCATTCCATCCAAATCCCCAAACCAGCTATTCCTCAGGCCTACCAGTGCACACCACCAACACAATCTTCCCTGGAAGGATGTCCCTGAAGAAGGGGCCCACAGGTGCTGGAGGCAGGCTGGGGCCTGTGGCAGGGCATTACAGAGGTCCTGGTGCTAGAAGAGTGGTTTAGAGTGGGTTAATAGGCTCTGAGCAAACACACCCCCTTGGCCCCACGGACTCCTTACCTCCTAGGAAGGACACAGCCAATAGGAACCAGAGTAAAGCCCAGCTTAAGGCCCTTTTGCCAAGTTTAAGGCCAATACTTGAGATAAGAGTATGGTATTCTCCACCCATAAGCCCCACCAAAAGAGCTGACACTTGCCCTACTTTACCGTTCTTAAAGCACCTGCACAAACAATGCTTTTAATCAATCCCCACAACTTTGTAAGATCGTAACATACTTCCATCTGGGAGATGAGAAAACTGAGCTAAAAGTGACTTGCCTGAAATCACACACACACAAATGAGTATTCCAAGGTCTGCAGCAGAGGAGTCTCCCCTCTATTCAAAGGTCATGCTCTTTCCACTACTAACTGCCATGCGTCCCCCAGCTCTCAAGAGAACTGATAGGCTAAAAAGGAATTGGAGATTGTAAATACGTGGTTGAAATGTCTCGGAGAAAGACCAGAATCAGGGAAGGCAATTTAACACCAAATACAGAGCAGTTTTTTGGGGAAAAAAAAAAAAAAAAAAAAAAAAAACCTGGGCCTAGAGCAAAAATCATCACTGGGACAAAGACGACCATGTAGGGGTAGCAATCCTAGCTGGGTCTTGGGGGCTCCATCCCCACTCCAAACCACAAAATGAGAGCCTACAACACATGCAAGCACTCCCCACCCAAATTCCACACCAATTACATGGGGGGCCTGGCTCCACAGCCCTCCTCTCTCCACCACCCTGCTGAAAATACTTTATTAATGAGAGGGCAACATAAAGCCACAGGACACATCTGTTCGGACACAACCCGCAGAGCAGCCTGGCACCAGCCCAGGTGAAGACAGACCCTCCTCCAGCAAAGACCCACTAAGGCTAGGCCTCCCTCTAATTACCAGGGTGCCTAGCTCAGGACCTGTGCAGTTATTTAGAGAGCCATTGCCTGCTCCTAGCACAGATACCCATGAGCCTGGGGCAGCAGGCACTGTCTGCTCAAAGCCAGCTGCCTAAAGCTGTCGCCTCCTCACTCCACTCTCCCGGGATCACTCCAGCCACCACTGCACGGGCAAGTTCAGCAGCACCATGTCTCTTGCAAACACAGCTGCGGAGTACATGCTCTCTGATGCCCTGCTGCCTGACCGCAGGGGTCCCCGCCTCAAAGGCCTGCGCCTGGAACTGCCCCTGGACCGGATGGTCAAGTTCGTAGCTGTGGGCTCCCCATTGCTGCTGATGTCTTTGGCATTCGCCCAGGAGTTCTCCTCCGGTAAGTCGCTTCCAAGGCCCAGTGAATGAGAGAGACTCCACTTCACATCAGGCTCTGCCCGTGCTCGGAGGTGAGGCAGCACCCACAGCCACTGTGTCTCATAATTTGGGGCTGGACTAGATAACCCAAAGGGCAGATAGTGTACAAGCTTTGGACACCAGCAAAGGAGACGCACCAGAAAGTCTGAGAATTCATCTCCAAAATGCTACATTTAACCAAAAAACTTGTGATTTTAGTATTCATATATATTTTTGTGTCATTTTAATACTTAAACTATAATTTTCGTTTTCATCTGGATGAGAGAGGTTAGAGTCCCATAATCTTTTCAGGACCTCACACCTCTCCTTCTTAGCCACTGTGAATAAGTTTCTGGCTTCCTCTGAGCCCCATCTTCAGGGTTGCTGATTTGAGAACAAACATTAAGTGTCTGATGGAACCTGGCCCATTAGGGGTGCTGGACAAGCTCACTGCATCCTCTCCACAACTGCCAACACAGTCATGAACACACACACGGATCTAGTATTTCGCGTGCTGAATTAACTCAGCAAATCCACTACCTCTGTTAAACAGAATGTGGACTTCCTGAGACTTCTGGCTTTCTTTTCTGCCTGCGCCGTCAGCTTATTATACTTCCCACTGAGGTGTGCCACCCCCACCACTGCCTCTTGGTTCATCCCCAGAAGGGGAGAAGTAATGGTTCCCACCTCTGCCCTTCCTGGAGAATAACAGGAATACAAAAAGCCAGAGATGCTCCTCCAAGCTCATTCGCCTATCGGCTCTGCTTGCCCACCTTTTCTTTTGATTTGGGATCAGAAATCCAGTAATTAATCCTTTATATTTACAGCCTAAAAGTTGTCTGCCGTCTCAGGAAGGAGACATCACCATTACACTGTGAGGCTTCTGGTGCCAGGCTGTGGGAACACAGGGACCCCCAAGGCCCACCAGTCTGGGAATCAGTGGCTCTGAGAACACAGAACCACCAGCCCTAAGTCAGTGCACTGATAGGCCTGGGCCAGACAGGGGAGTGCTGTCAAGGTGTACCCTGTCCAACTACAACATAGCAGTGCCCAACACAGAAAACGGGGGCATCAGAAGAAGGTAGTGCCTGCCGGACACAGAAATCGGCCAAGAGTTGAAAGAGTTGTGGACGTGACTGACCCCTTAGAAAGCTGTTAGATGAGTGCCCCCAGGTTCCCATTGCTCCACTCCAGCTCAGGGCCAATAAATGTTAGAGGAGTGCCCCCAGGTTCCCATTGCTCCACTCCAGCTCAGGGCCAATGAGTGTTAGAGGAGTGGCCCCAGGTTCCCATTGCTGCACTCCAGCTCAGGGCCGATGAGTGTTAGAGGAGTGCCCCCAGGTTCCCATTGCTGCACTCCAGCTCAGGGCCAATGAGTGTTAGAGGAGTGGCCCCAGGTTCCCATTGCTCCACTCCAGCTCAGGGCCAATGAGTGTTAGAGGAGTGGCCCCAGGTTCCCATTGCTGCACTCCAGCTCAGGGCCGATGAGTGTTAGAGGAGTGCCCCCAGGTTCCCATTGCTGCACTCCAGCTCAGGGCTGATGAGTGTTAGAGGAGTGGCCCCAGGTTCCCATTGCTGCACTCCAGCTCAGGGCTGATGAGTGTTAGAGGAGTGCCCCCAGGTTCCCATTGCTGCACTCCAGCTCAGGGCCGATGAGTGTTAGAGGAGTGCCCCCAGGTTCCCATTGCTGCACTCCAGCTCAGGGCCGATGAGTGTTAGAGGAGTGGCCCCAGGTTCCCATTGCTGCACTCCAGCTCAGGGCTGATGAGTGTTAGAGGAGTGGCCCCAGGTTCCCATTGCTGCACTCCAGCTCAGGGCCGATGAGTGTTAGAGGAGTGACCCCAGGTTCCCAGTGCTCCACTCCAGCTCAAGGCCACTGCAAAGCTGTATTTCTGTTCCAGGGTCTTCAATAAGCTGCTTCTGTCCCAGCAACTTCAGCGCCCAGCAGGCTGCCTATGTGGACAGCTCCTGCTGGGACTCACTGGTTCACCATGAGCTGGATGAGCCTGGCCAGTACAAGATGAAATCTCTCTGGCCCCACAAGGTAAAGCAGCCACACTCTATCAGGCCAGCTCCATGGCTGACTGGAGGGGACAGGACTGCCCCGTTCTATCCCCTCTTGCCTCTGCCCCTCACCCCCACCCCACTTATTTTGGTTGCTAGCTTTGATGTTTCAGGCATGTGTCAAACATCTGGTGATCTTTGGCTGCCCACTTTTGTCCGATGGCAAGGGCTGTGCTCATGGGTGAGGTCGTAGACAGGCAGCCTTCCGTTTACAGTGACCCTGTGATCTATTTCGTTGGAAAAACCTCAACTCTATAGTCCTTTCTCTTGGGCCAGCTTTCTCCAGGAAGAGTCATTCAGTCCTTAATTTGCAGAGATGGAGGGGTGCAGTTGGAATTTAAGCTGGCTGCCCACCCTCTGAGGGCTCGGCTGTGGGTCTCACTGTTCAGTGTCCATTCATCTGCTCCCGCAATTATCAGTATGGCTCTGCTGCCTTGATGGATGTGAGAGTGCAGAGTTTAATCTGGTTTAATCTCTCTAGAGAGCAAACTTTAAGACTAAAGAGAGGGCCACTTGAACAGCTCACCTTACAGAAAGGTTCTGTGGGCTTGTTTCTCACTTCGACCCCACCTGCACTCTCATTTTCAGACGTCCCCAGTGTGTCCATTTCCTGAGGCCTTCCGGTTCTGTAGTGCAAACCAGCTTGATTGCCCCCACCCCAGCTTCCTGTCCTCCCCACAGGGTAGTACCTTCTATTCTGCAACTATTTCCCAGTTTTCAGCTTTCTGCTCTCTTGTCACCTCTCTTGATCTCTTTGTCCTTATAAGATTCCATCTTTTTTTAATCTTTTATTGTCATCTCAGTGGGGGTTTATGACAGACTAGTGGTGACACATATATTCAGTTCACAAAGTCACACAGCATTTTCTAGGTATGACAATTTATAAGGCTTCAAACTGCCACAGTTCTAAGATCCAGGCAAAACCAGAGATGTAAGGGAAAGGGTTTGTGAGCTTTCTATCAATAGAAGTCTAAGTGGGATTTAAATGGTAACAAATTCAATCACAGAGGGGGTTCACATGTCAGAAAAGGGTCAAATTGATAATCAGGATCTTTAAACCCAAATTCTCTGCCTCACTTTAAATCTACAAAAACTGAATCCTTTGGGGGAAAGGGCTTATTTTCAAGAAATGTCATTTCTTAGGAGTAAAAAAGTTCTAATTTTCTCTCATGGTCTCACAGTCAGGTACCTTTCCTAACATAGCTGTCTTGCTGAGTGCAGAAAATATACACACCCTTTCTCCTCAAATACACGTGTTGTCTTTCCTCTTTTCCTTCAAACTCTCCTCTAACAAAGCATCCCTGGTTCAAAAAAAAAAAAGCTGTAAGTCAAGTGGTCATTAAGGGAGTAAGCTCCAAACTCAGCTAGTTCCACACTCTGGCTCTCCCACCTACTGGGCGTACAGCTTGCACAAGTTACTTACTCTTTTCACGCTTCAGTTTCCTTATCTGTCAAACAGAGATACATACTAACCTGATAGCATCCCTATGAACATCAAATAAGTAAATGCATATTAAACCTTTACACAGAGATTTTACTGCAGGCAAAAGAGTGGGGTCAACGGTTTGAGGTGTGGTCAATATGATGAGGAAACCTAAGGAAAAGTGCCTATAATAGTTAGCTAGGGCTGCTGTAACAAAGTATCACAAACTGCGTGACTTAATCAATAGAAATGTAATAGAAATGTACGGTTTCACAGCTCTAGAGGCCGCACAGCCAAGATCAACACGTCATCACTGTTGCTTCTTCTGAGGGCTGTAAGGGAAGAACCCTTCAGGCCCTTCTCCTTGGCTTACAGACACATCATGCTGGGCATTCCTATGGCCATGTCTGCCTCTATCTGGATTTTTTTTTTTTTTTAGAGACAGAGTCTCACTTTGTCACCCTCAGTAGAGTGCTATGGCATCACAGCTCACAGCAACCTCCAGCTCTTGGGCTTAGGCGATTCTCTTGCCTCAGCCTCCTGAGTTAGCTGAGACCACGGGCGCCCCGCCACAACGCCTGGCTATATTTTGCTGCAGTTTGACTGGGGCGAGGTTTGAACCCACCACCCTCGGTATAGGGTGACACCCTACTCACTGAACCACAGGCGCTGCCCAGGATTTTTTTTTTTTTTTTAAGAACACCAGCCATAAGGAATTAGGGGCCACCCTATTCCAGTATGATGTTATTTTAAATTCATTAATTATACCTGCAAAGCCCCCATTTCCAATAAGTTTTCATTCAGAGGTACTAAGGCAGTGGTTCTCAGCATTCCTAACACCACAGCCCTTTAATACAGTTCCTGAGGGTTGTGACCCACAGGCTGAGAACTGCTGTACTAAAGATTAGGACTTCAACATATTAAAGGAGAATTGACACAAGTGTAGCTAATAATGTAGCTGAAAACAAGATTTATATCAGCAATTCTCAACCTGTGGGTCGTGACCCCTTTTTAACAATGAAAATACATTGCGGCATTGGGAAGGTTGAGAACCACTGGTTTATATGCATTCCTAAACGTCAGTTTGCGGGCCAGGTGTGGTGGCTCACACCTGTAATCCTAGCACTGTGTGTGTCTGAGACCAGCTTGAGCAAGAACGAGATCCATCTCTACTCAAAATAGAATGTATCAGCTGGGTGTTGTGGCACATACCTGTAGGCTACTCAGAGGCTGAGGCAGGAAGATCCTTGAGCCCAAGAGTTTGAGGTTGCTGTGAGGTATGACGACACCACTGCATTCTACCAGAGAAACAGAGTGAGACTCTGTCCCAGAAAAAAGCCCGTTTGTGTATCTTTGTAAGTGAAAAACTTTCCCCAAAGAACTCCAAAAAAGTGTCGGATGGTGCAAGCATTACCACGAATCCAAAATTCAGAAAAGACCGCTGTGCATCATTGAAGACTAGAAAGGTTACATGGAGACAAAATGTGACTTTCCCTCCCCTAGAATGTCATGGCCACTGTTGGCTGTGTTCTCTGGCTAGCTACTCAGATTAACATTTGGAGGGGAAAGGTAGGGAGAGCCTGCCTCTCTCCCTCCCTCTCCCACCCCGCCCTAGGCCCCTAGACAGATGCAGGAGCAGATAAATGGATGGGGGAGCCTGAAGATAACACATCCCTTCTCTGCCAAAGCTCCCTGTACTCAGCCAGGGCAGGAGAGCTGTCTGCGCAGCCTTTCTCTTAGAGGCCGGAAAAGGGAGCCCCTCACTCAGAGCTATCACCTGGTGCTTGGCAGTCCAACCCTTCCTCAGCCACTCTCACCCCACAGGCGCTCCCCTACTCCCTGCTGGCCCTGGCCATGGTCATGTACCTGCCAGTTCTGCTGTGGCAGTACGCGGCGGTGCCAGCCCTCAGCTCAGACCTGCTGTTCATCATCAGCGAACTGGACAAATCCTACAACCGCTCCATCCGCCTGGTGCAGCACGTGCTGAAGATCCAGCAGAAGAGCTCCGACCCCCACATGTTTTGGGATGAGTTGGACAAGTGAGTTCTCTCTTCCACCTTTTTCTGAAAAATTCAGTCAACCATTAAAATGGGGTCTTTGCCTGGCCATCTTTAAAGTAACTTCTATGCCATCCTTCTCAAGAGTGCAAAGTGTGGACACATCATCTCCTTATCTTTCTATCATTTCTGTAAAGGGAGAAGAGAAAGGACTCTGCCTCTAGTGTACAGAAGCGCACACAGAAGGGCTTCATCCCTCTAAAACACCACTTCTGTACCCTATTCCCCTTCACTAGCTCCCTCCACACCTACCAAAAAAATGCCAAAATTCTCCTAAATATTTGTCCAAGGCCTTCTACATAAGGTCACCAACTACTTTTTCAACTAACGACCAGGTAAAACCTTCCACTCCACCTAGGCCATCTCCTTCTTTTCCCCTGAACAAATCACTCATTGATTTAATCATTCCTACATCTGTGTACCAGGCAGGTGTTCTGGGTGCTTCTGATAAATCTGTGTGTGGTGCAGAGTGTGGGCAAGAGGACATAAAGCTGTACCTGGATGGCTTACATACTGCAGGGGAAAAAATAGGGAGTAAAAAACATGTCAGGAAATAATAAGGAATATGAAGAAAAATGTAAAGGGGGACTGGCAAGCCAGAAGGATGAAATATGGTTTTAAATAGAATGTCCAGGTGAGGTGCCCCAAGAAGGCAAAAGGACAGTTAAGCTAACATTTGAAATCATATCATGTCCTATGAATGCACTCGTTACTCCATCATCTGATAAAAGGTCCTCTCTACCCTGAAGCCCAGCTTTAAGCCAATAGTCTTTGTAAAGGTCTCTGAACACTCTAGCCCACACTGTTACCTCCCTCTCCTAAGTTTTGCAGCTACTAAAGTTTGAGTCCATCAAGTCAACAAATCAAACCCCATCCTTATTTCATATTTGGTTGTCTTATCTGCCCCTTCCCCATAAGCCGGGCTCTAAGCTTCTTTTGAGTGTAAGCAGAGACCAGCTGACATGTACCCAAACACCACAGCTCTCAACAAATACTGTGACCACATTTAATTACATAAAATTAATGGACTGGCCTAAAAATCATACTCAGACTACACAGGCCAAGAGTCAGAATGCACTTATTTAGACTCTCAGTCCAGTGCTGATTTCATAAGCCTATTGTTTCCGAAACGTCCTGCTTTCACTTACAGCTTCAGTCTGCCTCGCTGGGCAGAAATCCAGTTTGACTACTCATTACTCATTGATCATTCGCTGGATTTATCACATTTCAGTCAATGCCTGGAGAATCAAGCTATGCTCACTCGCCTTTTTCCTTTTTTTTTTTTTTTTGTTCTGAAGCACGTTTATGTTCAGGGAAGGCAGATTTTCATGTAAGCCAAGAGTGCTATGTTGGGAGCAGAGATCTTCTGTTCCTTTCCCACAAAGTTCTCCTGAGGTACGATTCTAAATGGGCTGGTTTCCTTCCTTCCCCTGCCCAGGGCTCGGAAAGAACGATACTTTGAATTCCCTCTGCTAGAGCGATACCTGGCCTGTAAGCAGCGCTCACATTCACTAGTGGCTATCTACCTCCTGAGGAACGCGCTCCTGCTCCTCTTCACCTCGGCCATCTACCTGTACCTTGGTCACTTCCATCTGGATGTCTTCTTCCAAGAAGAATTCAGCTGCTCCATCAAGGCAAAGCTGCTAAGTGACGAGACCCACGTTCCTGATCTGATCACATGTAGGCTGACCTCCCTGTCCGTTTTCCAGATTGTTAGCCTCTCCAGTGTAGCAATATATACCCTGTTGGTTCCAGTGATAATCTACAACCTCACACGGCTGTGTTGGTGGGACAAACGTCTCCTATCTGTCTATGAAATGCTTCCAGCTTTTGATCTTCTCAGCAGAAAGATGCTGGGATGCCCCATCAACGACCTCAATGTGCTCCTTCTTTTCCTCCGAGCGAACATCTCTGAACTCATCTCTTTTAGCTGGTTGAGTGTCTTATGTGTGTTGAAGGACACAACCAGCCAGAAGCACAACATTGACACAGTGGTCGATTTCATGACTTTACTGGCTGGCTTAGAACCCTCAAAACCCAAACACCTCACCCAGCAGGGGTGTGATGAACACCCATAGTTAAGAGATCATGGAGCAAGAAATTCTGTGGAAAGTAAAAGTCTTTCTCCTTCTTCACAAGCCACACACACTAATACAAAAAAAAAAAAAAAAAAAGACAGAAAGAAAGAAAAGAAAAGAAAGACAAGCTTGGATTCAGCTGAATCATCCTACATTATGTTATCCTAAAGATAAGAAGCTATAACAAAGCCAAGGAAATAAATGTGAAAGCTGAAACTGAAGAGTCAAAAGAACCAAAAATTAGATCTATTCTATGAAGACAGAATAAATAAAGTCTACAAGGAAAGAAGATTCTAAAGGCTATTTATAGAGGCACATTCTTCTCACTACATTCATTCCATCACCCTCTAAGATACACACTCAGCTTATCCCAAAGAGCAAGTGAGGAAACCTGTTAAGACAATAATAAATATGTAAAACCCCTGGAAACTTCTGGGTGGCACCTGAAATCCCAGAAATTTTCCCAGTGTGCTTTGTTTAAGTCATCAACCTTGCCCGGGCCCCCTATGGGCAGCAAAGTGTGAGCCAGGATTTAATGAAGGCTTCAATTTGGAATCTGATCTTAGGGTTTAAAGATGTAGTAAAACAAGGCTAGGGCCATGTATTAGCCATAAGTAGAGCCTTGAGGTGTCCAGAACCAGGTTTCATCATCTAAACCAGGGACTCATATCATCAAGGGCTGGCATTATGGGTTGTGGACAACTCTTAAGGGGCCCAAGAGATGCTTTTAACACCCTAGGGAATACTATAACTTCCCTTAGAGCCAATCACTAAATATCAACCACTTAGAACAGTGATTTTCAACTGTTGTGCCATGAGAGGATCTTAGGTGAGCTGTGACAACTTTTAAAGATCATTAATTAAATTATTTTTGAAAGAAGTTCAAAGCACAGTAAGTACATTCTTTTTCTTACTCTCTTTTTTGATCAACATAATTTAAGCGTGCGGCGGAAGTTGAACCGTAGCTTCAAGTGTGTCCTGAAATAAAAAAGATTGAACCACATTGCTCTAGGGGGTGAACCTGTTCCCTTCCCTTCTCCAGCTTCCAGAGGCCGTCCTCATTCCTTGGCTCAGGGCTTAAGTGTGCTGCGGAAGTTTAACTATAGGTTCAAGTGTGCTGAGATATAAAAAAATAAAAAAGGTTGAGAAACACTGACTTAGAACTAAACAGGATCGACAGTAAAGTACTGTTGAACCCTGCTCTCTCTTCTCTAATTCATCTCCCGTCTCAGCTCCCATTCCTTTTCCTGGATTAAATGGAACCCTGATCTGATTCCAAAGGCCATGATCAGCCATAAGACCATGCTGGCTCTCATTTTATGTTTCTTTTAGGGGTGCACATGATGCATTTCTTTAGAGAATTTTTGCATAGACTCTCCTTCATCTAAGTAAATGTTGCTAAACAAGAGAAGAGTGATACACAGATATTCATCAATGACTTCCTACTGCTGTTGGATAAAGGTCCAACTCTTCAGTTGGGACACAAGACCTTTCATGATCCAAGCGCATTTACTACCTCAATCTCCCCTCTTGCCTCTCTCCACTTACATCTTAAGCGCTAATCAACTACTTGCAGTTTCCATGCTTCTCACAATGCTAAGCCTTTGCATATGCTGTGCCCACTACCCAGAATGCCCTCCTTTGTTCTTCACTGAGCCAACCACTCTCTCTCCTCCCTCTCCTCCAGTCTGACCAGGCAGACTACCTATCTCCCTAAGAAACCTCCCCTATCTCCTCCCTCCTTCTCTAAACGAGGGAGAGGTGTCCATATCAAATAAAACCTACGTCTGAAATAAACTTTTTACACCATTATTAATATTGCCGATTTACTTGTCTGTCTTTCCCTCTTAAGTTTCCTAAGGGTTGTGTCATTATAGGCACTAAATAAATACTCTTCTGAACAGATAAGTAACAAATAAGTAACTGAGTTGCTCAGCAGTATCACCTTTGGAGTACCCAGACCCAGGCTCTAAAAATAGTCTTATACGGAAAGAGCTTTGTACAAAAACAGGCATTTCATAGCAATTGCCCAAAGAGTCAAACAACATGGAAAAATTATGCAAAATGTAATATAGCCATAGACTATTAACCAGACATTTAAAATTATGCTTCTAAAGTCAAAATAACACTAAAATGATTCTTTCCTAATGGTAAATTATTAAAAGGAAACATTATATTCCATATGATCTAACCCACAAAAAAATGCATGAAAATATTAACATTTATTAAAAGTGGTTCACTCCAAGTAGTAGCATTATAAATTTTTAAAAATCTTCTTTGTACTATATTTTCCAATTTTCTAAACAATTTACATGAAATGTTTTATTATTGTAAGGAAATACTTCTATGAAAAAGAAATGATAAGCATTTTTATGTAAATTCCATTGAAGTCCATTGGCCAGAACAGCCTGTAAACTAAGACAAAAGATTGCACTTTCCTTCCCACTAGATGTGATATCTGCATATGAAGATGAATAACACAAAGTTAGATCCCCAAGCTTGCAAGGAAAAAAATACAGCTCAACAACGAACAAAGCAGGCAATTTAGCAAATAAGGTTTTAAAATAAAAGAAGAAAAAGAAAGTCTCTTCCTATTATTGTAACTATTTTAGGTTCCAATGTAAAGTCCCAGTTTGTATTACCAAAGGCTTGAGAATTTTGTGACCTAGAAATAATCCCGCCAAAGCTGAATCTATATGACTGCCTTAAGAATGTCTGTGGAAGCACCATGGCACCTTGAGAAGCTGCTATTAAAAGCCATTCAGGTCCAATAAGGATAGCTTACAATATGGACAGTAAAAAAAGGACATCTGTAAGCCTTGGTTCTGTGTTTAAAAATCGTTTGCTGATCTCCCATCTCTGTTTTTACAATTTTCTGAAGTACCTGGGTCATCAATTCTAAATCTATCATTTTTTAATTATAAGTTACTTTAGTGTTAGAATCTTTCTCTGTAGTAATTCAATAAACTTTCTGTAAACTTTGTAACGTATTTTCCAGAATTTCCATATACAACTGGAGAAGCCTGCATTTTGAATATATAACAGGAATTATATTTTCTATCAGTACAGTTTAGAAATTCATTCACCTCCACTATTCTAAAGAATATATTTACACCTGTGGTGCATTTTACAAGGGTACATGTTAAATTTACTAAGTGTAGAGTATAAAATGTCTTAACACAATAACTAAGAAATGCGGTGAAGGCTAAGTTAAGCAGTTTGATGAAAATATTTCAAATGGTATATAAAACCAGCACATTGTACCCCATGATTGCATTAATGCACACAGCTATGATTTAGTAAAAAAAAGAAAGAAAGAAGAAGAAGAATATATTTAGTTGCGAGAGAAAAAACATTTAGAGGTTCACTCAACAGCACTGTGAAAAGAAAGCTCTCTGCCATCCAGCCCCAGGGCATTGACCAACACCCCAAAAATTTGCCTAGCTTCCTAATTTGGTGAATTTAGATACAACTTGGTTTTAACGTTAGAACTACATAGGTATAGAAATACACTTTGGGTTTCATCAGGCAAACATTTACTAAGCGTTAGCATTTTATGGAAACTGCTTGCTAAATCTCCCATCTTCTCTGACAGATTCTAAGCTTTGAGAGGGCTAAGGCCTTTCTTCCTGTTCACTATTGTGGTGCCAGCTTCTAGGAGGATCACAGGATGGAGAGACCCTGAAGAAACATTTATGTGAGCTGCATAAAGGAAGGGAAGCAAGGAAAGAAGCTGAGTCCCAGCTCTAACGCAGGAGGACCTGTCTGCACCAAGTGTGGAAAACAGGTGTTGAAAGGCCCTGCTGGGGCCGGCGCGGTGGAAATGACTATTGGTCTGAGCTCAGCGAGACTCCTCAGCCTAGTTCAAAGACGCCCCGCCCTCCTCTCCTGCCCAGGGCTCAGCCCCAACCCTCTTTCCCCCTCGGCCGGCCTAGAACCTTAAGACCGCCCTCCCCAGTCCCGGAAGTTACCCGGGGCCGACGCCTTACGTCACTTCCGGACAGAGCTTACTTCCGAGATAGATGCGGAAGTGGCGGGAGGCGCCGGCAGCCGTTTGGGTTGCGAGATTTCTGGCGCTGCGCTTCGCTCTGGGGACGTCCTGTAGGGCTCAGTCCGTCAAGGCCCGATTCCGCCAGCCCCGAACGCGCCGAGCCAGCGCTCCTGCCGGCTCCTCGGCGCAGAAGCCCATGCTGGCCGCGTCCTGGAGCCCCGGTAGCGGGGCTGGACCATGAGCCTGCTGGGCGGCCTCGCCTCCTCGCCGCGGGCCCTGCTGCCGTCCAGCAAGGCCAGGATGAAAAAGCTCCCGAAGAAGAGCCAGAACGAGAAATATCGGCTGAAGTACCTGCGGCTGCGCAAAGCGGCCAAAGCCACAGTGTTTGTGAGTGTGATGGTCGCTCAGTCCGTTTCCTCCTCCAGCCTCCTTCCTTGCGAAATCTTCCCCAAGCTGTTGCCTTTCCCATAGTGACAGTATTAATAATAGGGTTAGCTTGTCTGCATATGTCACTACCGGTTAGCCTTGTATCCTTGGACAGATAATTTCTGTGATCCTCTGCTTCCTCATCTGCAACTGAGATCTAGTAACTATATTGCAGTTATTAAGATTAAATGAGAAAAAGTGGTACCTAGAAGATGCATCAGTAAATTTCAGTCATTATTACTGCAAAACTCTCAGAAATGTGTTTGATTCTCAGATAACCCTGAGATTTAGGCACAGTTTTAGAAATCATAACAGTGAAATCCAGAGAGATGATTTGTTCAAGGGCACTGTGACAGGGCCCTGACTCCAACTTAGAAACCTTGATTCTAGTTTACTGCTTCTACTACACAGCCTGTTTACTGAGTGCTCCACATTCCCCATAACTAAACTCTTCCCTTGCCCAGTACATGAAGCTTTCAATATTTGTCCCTCTTGACTTCTTGAGTCTCCCAAGGGTTTCTGCTTTTCTTTTATGGTAGAGGGACTAGTTTATTGAATGAATGAACTAGCAGGCCTACTACAACTTTGCGTTAAAATATTCTGGCTTCTTCAAGCTTACATCTGAATCAACAACTAGTACCTCTTCTCTCTGCTAAAAGCTCAAACATTTCTCTGCATTTTATACAAAAAGGTTTGGAAATTAGAATATTCATTCCAAAAGCATTTATTTAGCTCTGTTACATGCACTGGAGAGAAATAAGAAAAGTAGAATTAATAAGAACTGACATCTTATTGACTGTTGTCTTGTGTTTATCCCCTACATGTCAAAAGTACCTAAAGCTTGGCATGTATATTGTTGAAGGATGTTGTTTCCATCTTATACATAAAGAAGGTTTTCTGAAGAAAGGGGATACTGTTTTGAACATTGAGAGTTTGAAGCTCCACGTATGGAGCATCCAGAGTGGAGTATTCCCTACAAATTGGTACTTGAGAGGTAGATTGAGTCATCAGTAAAGAAAGATGATACTAGAGTACATATATTATGAAGCTTAATAATTTTACACACTAATTCATTTTGTTCCATCCAGTTCTTATCTCTGAGGTTCTTAAGGTATGGGATGCTTGGGACAGGTTGGCTTTGTAAATTCCTCAAATGTCGAGGCCCTTGGGAATACAGACAATCCTCATAGATAGCCTAATGTTGAATTTAAGCATCTATGGATCTAAGCAGTATACCTTTCTCTCTACAAAAGACTACACTAATTAAGATAATCATTAATCTTGGTATGCCCAGGCCATGGTTTACCATATTCTTCTGGCATAAGCATTAATGGTACTCCCTTTTCACTCAAAGGTATCCCAGATGGGATAATATTACTCAGCCCATAGTAGAACCTGACTACTTTTACCTATCAATTTATTTATAGATTGTATGCAAGGTATAATAGCTCTTTCTTCTCACCCAGCAGCACAGACTTCTTTAGTTTTGAAATGGTAGATCCTCTTCCCAACATAATACTTCAATCTTTTAGGCATTTTGTGTGATTATGTTTAAAATTTTTCTTCAAGGAAAATGCTGCTATTTGTGATGAAATTGCTCGTCTTGAGGAAAAATTTCTTAAAGCAAAAGAAGAAAGAAGGTGAGCTAGCTTCATTTTGAATTACATTTTTAGTGATTGATAATGGTGTTACTGCTCTGGGGATTTTTGTCTGCTGGGATTTTTGTGCATTGCACATCTAGCCCCTTGGCCACTTAATCAAGTACAGAGAAACTCACAGCTTGGAGTATTGGTTCCTGCACACCCAAATCGTATGGGACCATAGTGATAGAACAGCTCCTCTATTAATCTTTTAATAAAGCCCTCTTGCCACGTCAAAGAAGTAATCTTGTAACTCTTCAGTTACAAAAGCCAAGTGATACAGAAACAGTGTCTCATTTTACAAATAGTTATTCAGTATGTACTATTCTGTGCAAAGCACAGTGGGTATATAAACATCCGTAATTCATGATCTGTGCCCTTCAGAAGCCTAACTCCTTCCAACATCACAGCAGAGCAGAGATTTTCAACTGGTGTGCCCCGGCACACTGGTGTGCTGTGAGAGGATCTTAGGTGTGTTGTAAAAATTTTTAAAGATCATTATTTTCAAAAGAAGTTAAAAGCACGGTAAGTATATTCTTTTTTTAAGGTTTGGTTTTTTGTTTTTGTCTTTTTTTGGGAGGGAGGTTGAGACAGAGTTTCACTCTGCCCTGGGTAGAGTGCTTTGACATCAGCTCACAGCAACCGCAAACTCTTGGGCTCAAACTAAGCTCTTGTCTCAGCCTCCTGAGTAGCTGGGACGGTAGGCACCCACCACAACACCCAGCTAGTTTTCTCAATTTTTAGTAGAGATGGGATCTTGCTCTTGCTCTTGCTCTTGCTCAGGCTGGACTCGAACTCCTGACTCAGGCGATCCACCCGCCTCAGCCTCCCAGAGTGCTAGGATTACAGGCGTGAGCCACTGTGCCTGGCCTCTTACTCTTTTTTTGATCAGCATAATGTAAGTGTGCCGCAGAAGTTTGACTATAGGTTTAAGGGGGTTGCGAGGTAAAAAAGGTTGAAAAACCCTCCAATAAAGGAACTCTCCAGATGTAAGAGAGATACAGTCCTTGGCTTCTTGAAATATTAATTATCCTCTGGGACTTCATTAGTCCCTGGATTCAGCGGGGTTGCCTTTAGAACCACCATATTTTTATGAGTATAATCATCTTGGTATTTAATTCTCATTTTCCCCAGTACTTGAGTAAGATACTGAATTGAGACTATATGAAAGTTTATACATCTGCTCCCTTTCCTTCCTGACCTCAGGTACTTGCTAAAGAAGCTGCTCCAGCTTCAGGCTCTAACTGAAGGGGAAGTACAGGCTGCCGCTCCCGCCCACAGCTCCAGTTTGCCCCTGACTTACGGTGTGGCCAGCTCTGTAGGAACTATACAGGGAGCTGGGCCCATTTCTGGGCCCAGCACTGGGGCTGAGGAACCATTTGGGAAGAAATCCAAGAAGGAGAAAAAAGAAAAAGGCAAAGAGAACAACAAACTGGAAGGTACTTTGGGGAGACACTATCCATTGCTCCAGTGACTCAGCTACTAATGACAGACCTGGTACCAGGTAGTGGACGACACAGACAGCCACAGATACTTAAAAGTCTCATCTGGTTCTTAAGGAGCCCGAATAGCCCTTGAGAAGCAAGTGTCTTTTTAGAGTTCCTTGGTTAGACTTGGATGAATGTATAGGGAGCAGAGCGAGACTGCCTCCTTCCTCATCCCCAGCACTCTGGGTTGCACTCTGTTCAGTCTTTCCTAGAGCCAGGGAAATGGGCTGGGTGGCCTTTTGAGCACATTGCTGGCTTGGGACATTACTGGTCTTACACATGAGGCCTTAAAAAGTATAAGGCTTTTAGCTCCTAAGCACTGATATTAAAGGTGGGCGGATTAGATGCTCAGGGCACTGGGGAAGAGCCCCACATGCCCATTCAGTGAGTCTGTAAACCCAGCCTTGGCTTATTGCCCTTCACAGTCACATGTAAATTTTTCCCTTCCCCTCAACACTGGGAGGGCCCTAAAGTGGGTGACCCCAGATTTGCGTTTCAGTTCTGAAGAAAACATCCAAGAAAAAGAAAATGGAGGGAGGTGCTCGCAAGCTGGTTCAGCCCATTGCCCTGGATCCCTCAGGACGGCCTGTGTTCCCCATCGTACTAGCGGGTCTAACAGTATATAGCCTGGGGGAGGTGAGTGAGACCAGCGACACAGAGAGAGGAGAACCAGGGAGATACGGGAATGGGGCTGAGCCTTCCCTCCCCGCGCCCACTAGCAGCAACCCCTTGCTGATCCATACCAAGCCCAGACTGCCTCCAGTCCCTATGAAACCAGGTCAGTTGTGTCTGCTATACAGCCTGCTGTCTTCCTTTGTGTGATCTGAGTCACTCTGCAGCCCAGTAAAGAGTGGTTCTAAAGGCTTTCGCAGTAAACTTGACTCCTGAATTCTTCAGTGACCTCAGTCCCAAGTTGGGGGAATCTCTCTTATAGATCATCACCGACCGACCTGGCTTCCATGATGAGAGTGCCATCTACCCCGTGGGCTACTGCAGCACTCGAACATATGCCAGCATGAAGTGCCCAGACCAAAAGTGTCTGTACACCTGTCAGATCAAGGACGGTGGTGCGCAGCCTCAGGTACCCGCGCTAATGATAACCACGGTGGTCTTTTTTTCTCCTTTGTTTTGTTTTTGAAAACTGTCTCTCTGACGCATTTAAAGTATGTTCCCTGTTCCGACACTTTACGAGGTGGGTACTGTATAATCACCATTTGATTATGGAGATGCATAAAAGTGACTGGCCCTAAGTCACATCTCTGCCTAGTAAGTGATTGAGCTGGGACATGAATTTACATGTGTTTGTCTGATTCTCAAACTGATGCCCTTTCCCTTGAACCTTGTTGCTTCTGTTGTTGATACTGTGACTACATGTGGCTTGATCAAGCCTGCTTATGTGGAATGCGGGCCCAAATATGGGGAAGGTCAGTTTGATACTCTCCCATTTCAGGATAGACCAAAATGGGAATAGCAAAGAAATTTCATATTAGGCTCTGGTTGCACACGCTCTCAGGGACCTGGGTGGCCTGAGTCCTAGCCCTGTTACACGCCTTTGTTCATCCTTCTCAGTGCCGAGGTGCAAGACAATGCATTTTCCCCACCATCACCTCTTGACGAAAAAATAGGGCCACTGACTCACTATTGTAGCAATGTACCATATTTACTAGAAATCTATAAATGCAGTGCAAATCTAATAAAAAATCTAATCTAGATTCATATTTGAACAGTAAGAATCTGTAGGATTTTTAGTTTTCTTTTTTAGCTCATTAACCTTACTGAACATTATTTTTTGACATATTATAATCTAGGGACCTAGCTTTAATTTTTTTTCTCAATTAACATCAAATAGCTTTAGTTTATACACTAAAGATATGTAATACTTGGATCTGTTTCCAGATCATTCTGTTTTATCGATCTATTTGTGTATAAGTACCAATATGACTTTTAATTACTTCAGCTTTATACAGCATTTTATACCATAAATATGTTAAAGGACAATGTAGACAAATTTTTTTAATCATCTTAGGATGAGGTGAAAAGGTTTTCTTTAGCAAAACAAATTATGGTATGTTTATCCTTTGACCCAGAATACATCTAGGTAGTCTTGTATTTCCTAGAGAAATGTGCAAATGTACAAAGAGTAACATATAACATTGTTCGTTATTATTTTAAAGAATTATACAGAAAATAATTTAATCGTGTTCAGAATAATATGAATGAAGTAAACATTGAACAACTGCGCTTTGTAGAAAACTGATCAAGGAATTTAACTGGTTAAATAGAACTTGTTTCAGAAACATTTTCTTGGCACATAATCCTTGGGATTAGTATAACTTTTTATAAACACAGTCAAGATATTTTAATAGTCAAAAATGAAAGAAAACAGAATGACCTTGTGACTAAAATATCTTGTTCTCCCCCTAGATATTGTAATATTACATGGAGAGTGATGTCACCTGTTTTTAAAAATGCCATTTGTATTTGTACTTAAGGATATAAGTCAGTGGATAGGAAAGGGTCTGGAAAGGTTGATAACAAAATGTTCACCTCTAGAGAGCAACCAAGAAGGGTAGAAGTGAAACAATCAAAGGACTTTCTCTGTTTACTTGGATCTGTTGGAACTTTTAATAGCACTATGGGAATATGCCCATGTTCTAGGATGGTATAGCTTCAGATTCCAGAGTGAAGAAATATTTGCAGGAGTATCATGACTGTACTTCTTCCTTCTTTAGGCGTGATCTAATTGCTCCCTTTTCTTTCCCAGTTTGAAATTGTTCCGGAAGACGACCCTCAGAATGCCATTGTCAGCTCCTCTGCGGATGCCTGTCATGCAGAACTGCTCAAGACCATACGTGCCACTATGTAAGTTGGTCAGCAGCTTGGAGACAGGCTGAGGGATCCCTGGATCCCTGGTGGTACAGGGAGACCTTTCTTCTTGCTTTTAATGAGTGGAGAGCCCTTATTTTATAGAAACCTGTCCTTATTCCTTCCAACATTTTAGTAATCAGAATCTCAACAGTATCCTGTGTTCATACCACCATTACATTCCTCAGCTCATCTTTATCTCCCTCTAACTCTCAAACTAAAATTCTCCATCACTTGTTCAGGGGAAAACCAATGCCTAATCTGCTTCCATCTGGAGCTGACTTTTTTGGGTTTTCTCATCCAACCATCCACAACCTGATCCAGAGTTGTCCAGGAGCTCGAAAGTGCATCAAGTAAGTGTGGTCAAGTCCATTCCCCTGAGAGAAGTTCAGTGATGAGCCGGCCAGGGACCTGAACTGGCAGTTACTTTACTCTTCCTTCATACATTGATGGAGCTTCTCTGTCCAAGGCATGCTTGCTTCTTGCCCAGCGTGCCTCAGAATTGGGTCTCTCAGCCCCCACCTCAGACAAGTGGGCAGAAACCAGGACCCCACAGTGTTATAATTGTTACCGTTTTCTGTGTGTACCATGACAGCAAAAGAGCTGGGAGATCTAGCATAATAATGTGTCACCAAAGAGACTTGCCTGCTTATGTTTTTTTGTTAACTAGTATGGGTTTTTTAGGTATATATGAGAGAGATCTAAAGAAAAAATAACCTGACTCCTTTGGAGACAGGAATGGGTTATTATGGCTAGCAAACAACTCTAGAGAATGATCCCCTTTGATCCTGCAGTTACCAGTGGGTGAAATTTGATGTTTGCAAGCCTGGAGATGGGCAGCTACCCCAGGGACTGCCAGAGAATGACGCAGCAATGAGCTTTGAAGCCTTCCAGCAGCAGACCTTTGATGAAGATCCTAATGATCCCATTCTGCCGGGTATCTCTAACTTTACTTTTCTGATTTGAAAATTGACCGTTTTTAGGCTACCTTCCCTTCTTCACGCACAACTAAGTGCCCCAAATATTTATAGGCAAAAAGTGATATAAACTTTCACTGATCCCGCCATGGACAGTGCTGAGTCACAGGGCAACCTGTCCCCTGCCTACCTTCCTAGATCAGTCCCAGAAGTCACTGGGAGCATGTGCAGTCATAGGAAGGAGGGGCCCCCGAGAAACCTGAGCAGAACACCCGGGGAGGCTGACTGTGCTGGGAGCAGAACCACGCGAAGTCAGAGGGGCCAGGTCATGGCCTTGGCCCTGTCTGTGTTCCATGGATTCCCTCCCTTAAGTGTGTAGCGTGATTAGAGGGTCAGGCTTTGGGGTCATGTAGAGAAAACTGGGATGGAAATAAGAAAATGGATTTAAAATTCTCACTCTGCCTAGGCACGTCACTTAATCTGTTTCAGCCACAGTTTTCTTCATTGCAAAAGTAAACAGTTACCAAATAGAGGCAAAATTGGGCTGACACATGCAAAGGTATTAAGGAAATGATGGAAAGGACACCCCTGTGTCTGACCAGCAGTCTCCTGAGTTTCCCCGGCAGCAGTAGAACTTAAAAAATTGTTTTCTCGGGTGGCACCTGTGGCTCAGTGAGTAGGGCGCCGGCCCCATATACCAAGGGTAGCCAGTTCAAACCCAGCTTCGGCCAAACTGCAACCAAAAAATAGCCAGGCATTGTGGCAGACGCCTGTAGTCCCAGCTACTTGGGAGGCTGAGACAAGAGAATCATGTAAGCCCAAAAGCTGGAGGTTGCTGTGAGCCATGTGATGCCATGGCACTCTACCGAGGGCGGTAAAGTGAGACTCTGTCTCTACAAAAAAAATAAATAAATAAAAATTGTTTTCTCCAGGATCCCTGGACCTCCCAGACCTTCAGCCTGCAGTCTTTGTGTCTTCCTACCAGCCCGAGTTCCTGACACATGAACCCTTGGTAGACACCCTGCAGCACCTGAAGTCGCCACCCCAGTGCAGCCCAGTTCAGTCGGAAGACTGAACGAGAAGGGATCAGATACCACATATTTTCATCATGATGAATTTTTAACTTAAACTAAAATTGAAAATACATAAAGAAGGCAGCAATTCAAGAGTAAAGAAGATATTAGCACATTTCATCCTAGAGGTTCCCATGGTGATGGTTTACCCTGGGAAAAACTGCAGCTGCTTTATTTTTAGTAATAAATCTCTCTTGACAGTTTTGCTTTTCATCTTGTTTTAATCAAGATGTAATCTTTTTTGTTTAGCTCTGCCTGAGATAGAGTAAACTTCAGTCCTCTGTAAACCAGAATAAGATAGTCCTGCTGTCTTAGTCCATTTGGACTGGGTAGCTTATAAACAGGAACTTATTTCTCATATTTCTGGAGGCTGGAAAGTCCAAGTTTAAGGTGCCCGCAGATGCAGTGTCTGGTCACAGCCCAGTTCTAGTTTATAGACCACTATCTTCACACTGCCTTCTCATGTGCTAGAAGGGGCATAGGAGGTCTCTGGGATCATTTTTTTATTATTATTTTTTTTTTTTTTAGAGACAGTCTCACTTTCTCGCCCTCAGTAGAGTGCTGTAGCATCACAGCTCACAGCAACCTCCAGCTCTTAGGCTTAGGTGATTCTCTTGCCTCAGCCTCCTGAGTAGCTAGGACTACAGGCACCCACCACAACGCCCGGCTATTTTTTTGTTGTAGTTTGGCCGGGGCTGGGTTTGAACCCGCCACCCTCAGTATATGGGGACAGTGCCCTACTCACTGAGCCACAGGTGCCATTGCTGGGGTTCTTTTATAAGAGCACTGATATCCCACCCATGAGAGCTCTGCCCTCACAACCTAATCACCTCCCAAAAGCCCCACCTCCCAATACCATCATATTGGGGGTTAAGATTTAACTTAACAGATCTTGTAGGGACACAAACACTAAGTCTGTAGCAGCTGCAGACCCATAGGTAGACAGCAAAATTATGACAAACTTCTACTCTTGACTTTTTTTTTTTGAGACAGACTGTTACTCTGTTTCCCAGGCTAGAGTGCCATGGCCTCAGCCTAGCTCATAGCAACCTCAGCTCCTGGGTTCAAGCGATCCTCCTGTCTCAGCCTCCTGAGTATCTGAGACTATAGGCACCCACTACAACACCCAACTAATTTTTCTATTTTTAGTAGAGGCAGGGTCTTGTCAACCTCCTGGAGTGCTAGGATTACAGGCGTGAGCCACTGTGCCCAGCCCAACTTTGAGTCTGATCCTAGTTCAGATGTACAGCCCCAGCCCCTGGAACCCGGGCTACTGCTTTATTTTCATGTCAGTACCATCAAATCAAATCTGCTTATGATCAACCCAGAAAGTCCAGTCCATGGGACACTGTTCATCTTTTCCTTAACATTTTTGCATATCCTTCAAGGAATCAGAAAGTCTTCTTTATCATCCTTTGGTTCCTTTTTGGAGAATGTGCTTTTAGCTCGTTACATTGAAACCATATAACACAAATTCAGATACGACGTAATTGGGGATTAGTTCCCATCCTCCATAACAGACTCATTCCTGTTTTTTCATTAACCATGTGACAACATAACTCCATAGTCCACACAACTGTACTTTTTGGACCCTGGTTATAGCGTTAAGGGGGAGATGTATGGTATCACCTAATCGCAGTCAGTACATTTCCATTCTATCTGTGGGATGCCTTGGCTACCCATGCAGCCGGGACCCAGGGCTGCTGGAATGGGAAGGATGAAAAGAATGAGGAGAAGGAGGAGAATGGGGGAAGGCTGGTGAGAAGTGAATTGTTAATGTGCTGCCAGCTCAGGACAGCACAAAGGGACCAGCACTCGACAGTAATAACTGAGCAGCAGAGGGAGGGGGTCAGACGGAGCAGCCTTTAGAGCACCCACACCGACCATTATCAACTCGGAAACTAACTTAACTGGTATTTATGATTCTAAGTATTGTTTTTTATAAGTTTGGATACCTTTTACAATGTAAAGGAAACAATCTAATATAATTTGGACAAAGCAAAGCAGGCGTGGGAGAGGGATTACTCAAACTTAACATTTTAATGTTTTTCTTCTTTCTCTGCATAAATTGCTTGAGCATATTTGCACTTACAGGGAAATGACGTATGCTGCTTTTATCATACAACAAATATTTTTCTGTTCTGGTATAGCCTCAGAATAATACATGTTAAAAGACATTTAAATTATTTTAATAGATTAGTACAAATTTCCTAGAACTATTTTTCAAACTAAAATCTCATTTCATTACTTGTTCATAAATTGAGGGAGTCAAAACCTACATAATCTAAAATTAAAACATGTTGGAATGTATCACATGGAGAAAGGTTGAAGCCACTTTCAAGTATCGTGTGTACAGTATTTGTAGAAAGACCCACACACGGGATGCGTGAGACAAGGTAAAATGCTCCTACTTTGGTTCACGGTTTGGAACTTGAAAAGTACTGCTCTGCTACTCTTTAAATATCCTTTCATCATCTAGATCAGCGGTTCTCAACCTGTGGCTCGCGACCCCTTTGGGGGTCGAACAACCCTTTCACAGGGGTCGCCTAAATACATCCTGCATGTCAGATATTTAATTATGATTCATAACAGTAGCAAAATTGGGCGGCACCTGTGGCTCAAGGAGTAGGGTGCCGGCCCCATATGCCAAAGGTGGTGGGTTCAAACCCGGCCCCAGCCAAAAACTGCAAAAAAAAAAAAAAAAAAAAAGGTAGCAAAATTACAATTGTGAAGTAGCAATGAAAATAATTTTATGGTTGGGGGTCACCACAACATGAGGAACTATATTAACAATAGAACCACTGTTCTAGATTGTTAAAGATTTTCTAAGTTTGACAACATTCACTGTCAATGGAAAAATGGGATTATACCCTGGTGAGAGTGTAATTTGTTTAATCCTTTGGGAGGGTTAAGCTGTGGGTATCAAAATTTTAAATATATATTTATCCTTTAACCTGTTCATCCATGTTAAGAACGCTAAGAGATAAGTGGATAAGTGTGGTGTGATATTTGTGTGTAATATTCATTACAGTATTAGTTTAATAGTGGAAGTTTATTAATTTATATGTCCATTAATAGGAAATTCATTAAATAAAGTATGAGGCTTATACAAACTGAAGATCTCTATATTTTATTTATATAGGAAAGTTATTTTGGTAAAATAAGTCAAAAACAGATTACATACTACTCTACAAAGGTGTCAAAAAAATGTATACACCTTTTAAGAAAGGAAAAAACTAGTAACTAATTCATAATACTTCCTGCAATTACAAGAGGTGCTCAGCGTGACTCGTAGTCATCTTTTGTTATCAGTATATATTATTACAATTTTAATATAATTTTTTCCTTTCTTAAATGTGTATACTTTTTTTTGGCATTCTCAGTGTTAAAATTATATAACCCAAACAAACTAAGTGAATGTTCACCAAAATAGTGCTTCTTTCTGACTGATGCATTTGGGGATGATTACCACTTACTTAGACTTTTCTTTAGTGTCCAAATTTTCTACAGTGGGGCGGTGCCTGTGGCTCAAGGAGTAGGGCGCTGGTCCCATATGCCAGAGGTGTTGGGTTCAAACCTAGCCCTGGCCAAAAACCACAAAAAAAAAAAAAAAAAGAAGCAATCACCAAATTTTCTACAGTGATAATAAATTTCATTTTTAAAGAATAAAAAGTTCTGTTCATTTTGGGAAATACAGTGAATTCCCACAGAATGTTTTATTCCGCTACTAAAAAAAAAAAAAAATTACACATGACTTCTTGGATGTATCCACTCCCTAAATGAAATTTTTTATACTATGTAACTAAGTTACTGGGGATGAAAGGAGCCTGGTGTTAGGGTTCTTGGCTATTCCTTGCTGTCTCCAAATTAGAACGGCCCATGGGCATAGATTTCCTGGGGGTGGAGGAGTGGACAGATTTACTTTCCTCAGAAGTTACTAGATTCATGATTCCCATAGAGCCAGGTACATGAGTGGTAAAAGTTAGGAGTTAAATGTGTACTTAGGAAGTCTGCAGAGGAGTCAACGTTCCTTGCAGAGTGCGTAGTTTTTTTGTTTTTTTAACTAAATAAAATCTTGGCACTGACCAAGCTATTCCTGCTGTGTGGAGCTACACCAGAACCCCTTAGCAGACAGACGTGGGGTGAGTGACACTCACTGCTCTAACTCATTGTCACATAAAGGAATGAGAGCTACCCACAGGAAACATTCTTACGCCTTTCCCATGCTTTAAGGAAAACGGATAGCTTTGTTCCTACCCAAATTTTGCCTGCAAAGAAATATATACACATCACTAACGATTTTTATTTCCAACTTCTGATAATACAATTTTCAAATGCCACCACAGTAAGCGTCTTAATAGCACACACAAGAGGCCGCTTTCCCGTTTGTCTCCTGTGCGTTACTTCACTGTATGCTCACCTCGTAGCTCCACTATCAGCCTCAGTTTTTTCTTCCTTCTTGAATATCCTTCATTAAACCTTTAAGGGATTTGGACTTAATTTGAATGATCCACTTGCCTCTGTTGCCTCCACTTTCATGCTTTCCTAAGTCCTGTTTCCCCAGCCCTCCTGTTCCTGCGACCTGAGTGCCCCCCTGGGCTTCTACCACATGGCCCTTTCTTTTCATTCCTTAACGCAGTCCCGTAGCACATTAAGTCCCCACACATGGGTTTGGTTTATTTGTTTTAAACATTCACATTATCAGTATTTAGACTGCAGGAACCATTATTTTTGGCTTAAAGAGAATGCAAATAGGTCTATCTTCAATTACTTGATAGATTGTCATGTCGTAGTAAAGTTACATGAGAGAAAGATTTTAGTTCCACATAAGGGACAACTGTTAGGAAGTTTAGAATGGAAACTTCAGAGATTCAATAACCACTTGTCAGATTCTATAAAGAACATGTAAGCACTACCTGGCCCACATGGCCTTTAAAATCTCCCAACCCTGAGACCCCATAGTTCTTTACAAAAATGGGCAAAAGTGTTAAACTCCCAATGATATAAGTGAAGTGAATGACATTCTGAGGTCCAGTTTATTTGTCATTCAGAATTAGCCCAAGACAGACTCTTAGACTCGGGATAAAAAATCAGCATTTCAAGTTACCTGCCAGCCCCAGCTCCTCTCAGAATATGCAAACAGCTGTGTGCTAGCTAGAAACTATTCAATAAGGCCTTCCATTCATTTCCTTTAAAAACAACAGTTGTTTTTATTTAAACTCCTAAATGCCAAAATCAAAAGGGCTCCCCCCATATCTAAATTCTGATGGTGTCGCAGCTGTCAGTTGCTACCCAGGTTCTAATGTCCAGCAGTCTGGTCTATGATAGAAGCAACAAAGGGAGGAGCTGGCAGGGAACTGCCAGGGTGGTAGAGGGGACACTGCTTATATTCACAAGGCCATGGGGTCCAGGCATAGCGGACAGCAGACACAGTGCCGTGACAAGAATTGACTGACAGGGTCAGACTCTGGGTGGAGAACGTATTCATGGGAGCTGGAAGCCACTTGCATTTCTGGTCACTGCAACATGAGATCTAATAAGAGAGTCATAAAATGGAATGGTCAGGTCGGTTAGAAGGGTCCCAAAAAACTGAAAACTGCTTTTTCAGACCAGCTAGACGGGAGGGAAGGAGCCAACAACCTACTTTCTACAACAGCTGCAATGAACATGAGTCCAGTTTGGGTCTAGTCCATATCGGCTGATAGGACGCGTTCATGTGATTCAATACACAATTTAAATCAATAAATGCAACATTAGCTCACTGAGGAGACAAGGAAGCATAATCTTATAAAGGAAGCATCTAGGGAAATCTCCCCCTGAGCATTCTTCCACTGATCGCTCCTGCCACACGGCAGAGCAGGCAGGAATTTTGAGGGAACAGAGAAGCTCAGCTTCTCCCTCTATTCTCTGGATTCCCAAAGGACCTATGGAATGAAGAAGGGGTACAAAGGAACTTTAGATATGATGCCTTTCTCGGGTCAGAAGGCAATCCAGAAAAGGGAACATAAATTATCCAGAAACCAAAGAGCAAACTCTGTCCTGTCCCCATCTGTGGGCCAGGGCCAGATGGTGGGTAGACTGCCAGCAAATGACTAGCAAGGAGAACTCCAAAGGCAGAGACTTCCCGGGAGTCTTAAACACTGAAACCCAATGAGGCAAGAAGCTAAGTGGGCTAAGCGCTGACCAATCATCTGAGGCAGGTGGATATTATAGTTAGGGTTCTAAAAGCAACACTCCTAGATAAACTCTTCTGTAATTAAAGTTTGTCTTTAACACTCTTTCACCTTCAATGGTCCTCTTTTCTCAATGCACCCTCCCAGGCTAAGGCCTCAGGCTGTAAATGTTCCATTTAGGAACGCCTCCACCCTCAATGAAGGAAGACTCCTGAATAACTTCTTTAATTTATAGTCTCAATTCCATTCTCAATACCCAGAATGTTGCTGGGTATTAAAGTCTCATTACATCGATTCACACTAAGTTACAAGGGTCACTCAAATCCCAGGAGATGCGAAACTCAATGTCAGAACTTAGGACAGAATAACAAAAAAGACAGCTGAAGTGAATATTCAGGAGGAAAAATAACCTACAAATAAAGCTGCAGGCCCTTCCCTGAACAAAGACAGTTGCTCTGAAGAGAAAATTAAAGATAAGTATCATTTTAATATGGACTTGTTTTCCCTTCCTTGACTGTCTTTCAAAATTGCCTCTAAGCTAATGAATTAATAGCTGCTTATTTGCTCCTCTGAGATAAACGCAGCCACCCACCAACCACAACTGCTTCATCATTATGTTACGATGAATGAGATGGGCCTCGGTGTATTGAAGTCCTAGCTCCCAGCACAAGATGAATGGGTGATTTTCTGTTATTCTCACCTCAAATATCTTCTTGTCCTGCTTCTGCACCTTGATTTCCAGGGAATATGTGAGGTTGAGCAGCCCCCTGTCAGAGAGCTCTACCTTCTCCGGCAGTGGTCCTTGAAAGATCAAATCCTTCTCCCCGTAAGCCACAGCACGGGCCCCCAGGTGTAGCCGATAGGCCACCGTCTGCTTATCTCGAGGGTGGATGCTACAGGATAAACAAGTAGAGAACTTTGGGTTTGAGCTCAGCAATAACAATGATTTTTTAAAACAAAGTATACAGAGCTGTCTTCAAGAAGAAAGCTGCCTCAAGTCAACGTCGGGCGCTAAGTCAGGCTCAGAAAAATGGCGAATAGTAACCAAAGAGGCTCTGGGCCTTCTATGGGTTGGTGACCATGAAATAACAGACGGCTTGGAAGGAAAGAAGAAAGGGAGAGACAGAAAAAGGGAGGAGAGAAAAGAAGAGGGAGGAAAGTTATCAAAAACACATCAGACTATTCCCAGCCCCTGAAAGTCATTTTCATCTCAATCAGCTGTTCATTTTTTTGGTCCCCTCCAGCTCTTACTTGTTCATTTATATATCTTCAAGTCCTACTATAATCCAGACATTGTGTGTTGGGCCTATTTCGATCCTACAGTTAATGTGGGGTATTCACTGAGGCTATTCCCAAATATTCTAATATTCCTTTTCTGAGTCCATGGTAGAATCCCATTTCCTGCTTTCACTCAAGCTAATGATGGCCATATGACTTGGTCTGGTCAGTGCAATGTGAACAAAAATGACTTGTGTTACTTCCAGACAGAAGCATCTAATTGTGAGTATGAACCTCTATGGTCACTGTGGACATGCAGGTCAACTTGGAGGCTCTGTTGCTCTGGGTCTGTGAATGATTATAATGAGTCCAGTCTGTGCTGATCTTCTTTGGACATAGTACATGTCCAAAGATTTGTTGCATGAAGGAACAAAAGATGTTGAGGGGTGTTTTGTTAAACTGCAGCACATCCCAGCATAAACGATTGATACCTAGTGCTTCCAGGCTCTGATCCTTAGTTCAATCAGAGTTAAGGTCTAGGACAAAGCAAGCCCAGATGACATCACGTAGAGCAGAGGTGAACCATGCAAAGCCCAAGAAGCTACCATACCTTCCAAAAGGCGAGTCCTTATCGCCGAGATCCATCGCGACAGCCATGAAAGTATTAGGCATCTTTAGGTTGGGGACATAGCCCAAGTCTGCTGTTTGGTGCCAACGGATCTGGGGAAATCCACCATCTGGGTTGTCCTCAAACAAAACTGAAGATAACTAGAAAGCAGAGACGTTGTTGCTTTTATTGCATCAGAATCACACACTGGAAGTTTTTCACTGACAGATTGTGCTTCAGCTTCTCTCATTGGCGCAAATGCTCATTCAACAAGTTTTACTGAGCTTCTTAGTATTGTGGCCGTGTCTCTCCAAAGATGGATGTTACAGTCCCTCTCATCCCATGTTCCCTTTTACAATGCAGCTTTGCCACACCTCCTACCAAGTGCTGAAGTCTTTTTCTCCTCCCATTGAATCTGGGCCAGCCCTGGGGTGTCCTCTGCTCGAGGGAACACAGCAAAAGTGACCTACGGCTTCTGAGTCCTTGCCTTAAGGACCCTTGCCTTCTGATTTCCTTCTCTTGGAACTCTGAGCTAATCATGTAAAAACAGTCAATTTCCCTGCTGGAGAGATTGTACAGAGGGAGGGGTCTTGGAGACTGAAAAACCATATAGAAACGCCCTAGCATTCCAGCAATCCCAGGTGAGGGTCCAGTCACGTGAATTCTAGAGCCTCCAAGCTCAAACTGCAGCCACCTGAGCAAGCCCAGCTGCTGTCACAAAGAAGAGCTGAGCCATCCCCACTGAACCTTGCCTGGCCAACCCCAGGAATCATGAACAATGTTTTAAGCTACTAAATTTGGGGGCAGCTTGTTACGAAGTAATAAGTAACTGACATGTCCATATATAACACAGGATTAGGCACTGCAGGGAAGAGAGAAGAATCTGCCCTTGAACATGTGGTTAATTGCATCGAAGACCCCAACTCTTCACTCCTTCCTATATCCACACCCTTTGTGATGTGACTTTGCAATTCCTGCCATGATGAAGAATGTATTTCCACACCCCCTGACTCTGAGTTCAGCCATGTGGTTTGCATTGGCCAATAGATGGAAGCAGAAATTATGGGGTGTCAATTCCTAGCCGAACCCTCAAGAGACCCCACATGGTTCCACTTGCTCATTTGCACATCTGCTATCCCCATGGGAAGGTGAGCTAACCGCTCTCTGGAGATGGACAAGAGCCATGGAACTGAGCTGCCCTTTTTAATCCTCTCCAGCCAAGCAAAGCACCTCTCTGGCTCAGAGAGACGAGCAAGAGCCCTGTGGAGCTTCGCCAAATCCCCCAACTCCCCCTGATCCCCAGACTCATGAACTCTATAATAAAGTTTTTTAACCCATTTAGTTTTAAGGTGGTTTGCTACATAGCTGTAGCTAACTAGGGCAAGTACTTTACAGCTTTGTCGGGGGACAAATGTGCACATAATAAAGAAGAAATATTCATAAACAACAGTATGAAAAAATATGGAGTAAATACTAAGTTGGTAGCACAGACAGCAAGTATTATACTTTTAGAACAGGCAAAATTGCCATAAAGAAACGTGGCCTCACAATACTTTTTAAAAAATCAGATAGGCACAGAAAATATGAGAAGTCAGTACAAATGGTACTGCTCAACTTCACACTTTAGAACCTTCCAAGATGGAAAGGTAGGGAGGAGAATGACTATCGTGAGAGAGAGTACAATCTAGTTGGGTTGGAGGATTTGTGCAGGAAAGACAACCTTGGAAAGTCAGTGAGCAAAGTGTCCAGACAGAGTTTATACTTTATTCTGTTAGCAATAAAGAACCACTGTACAGGTGATGGCTATCTGACATTCTGAACGTACCAAACCACCACTGAACTGAACTCTTTAAAATGGCTCATTTTATGTTTTACAAATTTCATCTCGATTAAATAATTACAGAGCCAGTGAAACTATTGAAATGATAAGTGGACCATTTCAAAAGATTAATCTAGTGATCATACAAATGGCTTTGGAGAGAAAAAAGAACTTACAGCAAAGAGACTGACTAGTTAAGCAGCTATTATCATATTCTAGACACAGGTGTCTAATCTAGAGGGAGAGTAGCAGGAAAGAAATAAGACAACCAAAACTAAGACAAACTGACAGAACCAGACAACCCACCGGGACACGGGGCACAAGAGGAAAGGATAAATTCCATCACTCAGAATTCACAACATCTGAATTCTCTTCCTGGAATCTGGGGCAGCCAAGTAGTGCCAGAATATTTGGGAAATGACATACTCTCGAAAAAGCCTGTGCATGAACAACAGCTCATGTCACACCAGTCCACTCATTCATTCTTTCTTTTCTTTTTTTGAGACAGAGTCTCACTTCGTCACCCTATGAGTGCTGTAGCGTCATAGCTCACAGCAACCTCCAGCTCTTGGGCTTAGGCGATTCTCTTGCCTCAGCCTCCCAAGTAGCTGGGACTATAGACACCTGCCACGACGCCCGGCAATTTTTTTTGAGACAGAGCCTCAGCTGTCACCCTCGGTAGAGTGCTGTGGCATCACAGCTCACAGCAACCTCCAACTCCTGGGCTAAGTAATTCTCCTGCGTCCAGCTCCCAAGTAGCAGGACTACAGGCACCTGCCACAACGCCCAGCTATTTTTTTTTTTTGGTGGCAGCCGTCACTGGATTCAAACCCGCCAGCTCAGGTGTATGTGGCTGGCGCCATAGCCACTTGAGCCACAGGCACTGAGCCATTCATCCATTCTTTTAACAAATATTTACTGAGCATCTACTCTGTCCAAGCACTTAATGTTGGCCCAGCGGATAGAGCAGTGAACAAAACACAAGAATCCCTTCCCATGTTTAAATTCTAGTGGGAAGAAATAACCAATAAACAGGAGAATAAGTAAACTACATATCTTGTGAGAAAGTGGTAAGTGCACTGGAGAACGATGTAGCAGGGAAAAGAGCGTCAGGCTTGAACAAAACCTCACTAGGAGGAGATGTAAGAGATCTATCAGGATACCTGGGTGTGTGGGCAGAACTCTAAGATGACCTGCAGTGACCCAAGCCTTTATATAATACTCTCCTTTGGTTGGAGGGGTGGGGAGAAACCTGTAACTTGCTTCTAACCAAAAGGCCGTGGCAAAAGTAGCAGGCTATCAGTCCCATGATTGTGTTCTGTCACATGGCAAGGGTGAAGGGATTTTGCAGATATAAGGTCCCCATAGCTGACTGACTTCAAGATCAGAGTACCGTGGTGAGGCTGACCTAGTCATATGAAGGCTTTCAAAGAGGGCCACAGAGTCTCCTATAGGCCTTCAAGAATTAAGCTACCATGAGTTCTACAGCTTCAAGGAAGTGAATTCTGCCAACAACCACATAAGTTTGGAAGAAAAGAACCCCAAGCCTTAAGTGAAACCCCAGCTCTAACACCTCTGCTGTTGCCTTGAGCAGAGGACATAGGAACTGGGAGATAATAAACGTGTGTTCTATTGTCTTAAGTTGCTGAATACATAGTAATTTGTTATGCAGCAACAGAAAACTAACACAAATAACTTTCCAGGCATAATGGAAAAGAAAATGGCGGGCCCTGGGCGGCGCCTGTGGCTCAGTGAGCAGGGCGCCGGCCCCATATGCCGAGGGTGGCAGGTTCAAACCCAGCCCCGGCCAAACTGCAACAACAACAAAAAAAAAAATAGCCAGGCGTTGTGGCGGGCGCCTGCAGTCCCAGCTACTCGGGAGGCTGAGGCAGGAGAATCACCTAAGCCCAGGAGTTGGAGGTTGCTGTGAGCTGTGTGATGCCACGGCACTCTACCGAGGGCAATAAAGTGAAACTCTGTCTCTACAAAAAAAAAAAGAAAGAAAATGGCGAGCCCTAAGGTGGCAATGTGCTTTGTGTGCTTAAGAAAAGTAAGGCAGCTGGTGTGGTTGAAGTGGAATAGTCAAGGCTGAGAGAATTAGGACAGGGGGGTAAGGGAGAAGTGGGAGCAGGGAATAGATCATCTGTGGCCTTGCTGGCCTCCGTCATGTGGGGGGCTACGGGAGCCTTCTGCTAAGACTTACACTTCAAAGGATCACTCTGATGTGCTGGGAATATCCTAAGAAGGAGAAAAGGCAGGAGCAGGGAGAAAGATCAAGTTAGGGAGCAACAACGCAAGGGAGAGAGGGTGGCGGCTTAGACTGGTGCAGAAGCAGGAACAGAGGGAGAAACGGTCAGGTTCTGAATGCAGAGTTAACAGGAATTGTTTTCATCTCAACTGACAGTTGATACACTCCCACTCTGGAAAGGACAGAGGCTCCCAGAAAAACCCTTCACTATTACTAGGCTGCATGCCTTCCCACTATTTCCTCCCTACTTTTCTGATGTTTACATTTAGGTAGCATATTATTCTTAGCCCTCGTTCCAGCCAGTGAGAGGCATCAACCTATTATCTCTCTTTTCCAAACCATGATGTAACTGTGAGTAAATCACGAGCTGGGAAACAGTCTGGGCCAGAAACTACGTTGTCTTTTGACTGAATTTCAAAATGTCTGACCCCATCAGAGGACTGCTTTCATATAAACAGGCTTCCCTCTCCCCCCCCACTCCAGTATTACTACTCACACAGCCCAGAAAACACCTGACATCGTCCCTACAAATGTAGCCAAATGAAGCTATGAAAGGAAAATGTTTTCTGCTTCCTGGGTTGCTCCAGAAAGACTAGAAAACCATTAGGAAAACATGGAAAGGGTGCAACAGAGACAGAAAGGGGCCTTGGATGTGATGTGAAACTAAAAGAACATTTCCAACTTTCTTATTAAAATTCTATTATGCAGGCCAGGCATGGTGGCTTGTGCCTGTAATCCCAGCACTCTGGGAGGCCAAGCTGGGTAAATCACCTGAACTCAGGAGTTCGAGACCAGCCTAAGCAAGAGTGAGACCCCCATCTCCACTGAAAAACTAGCTGGGTGTTGTGGCGGGTACCTGCAGTCCTAGCTACTTAGGAGGCTGAGGCAGGAGGATTGCTCAAGCCTAAGAGTTTGAGGTTGCAGTGAGCTGTGACACTCAACCCCAGGGATGAATGAGTGAGACTCTGTTTCAAAAAAATAAAAAAGAAAAGAAAACATCTTATGCAAAACAGCTGTAACACAGGACATGATAAAAGCTTCACAGTGGAATCTCCTGAAAACTAGAAAATGGGAATAAAAATTCCCATGAGTCTCTCTACTTTGTCCACCCAACACCCCAAGACTGAAGGCAGACCCACGCACAGCCAGTGTCATGCTGCAGACCACAGCAACGAAGCCACTGTAAAGAGCCTACGGTAAGTACTAACCTGAAGCTCAACAAGGAGAAATGCTAATAAGCCAATAACAGCCCCTCAAAATGGCAGTTTGCTGAGAATAACCGCAGCAGTCTGCTGCTGATTCACTGACTGCACTGGTAGACACTGGCCACATGGGGGCACCAGCATACCCAAATGCAGTCCCTGTTTTTTTCCCCTAATCTGAGATACAGCAGGGCACTATTCAGTCTCCCACAGTGACTGGTAGAAATGCTGAAGCTAATTCACTTCTAGAACATCTGAAGGATATAAAACTGGCCACACTGAGAGAATTTTACAAATAACATACTGCAATTTATGGTCTGTTCCATTGTTCCTCCAAACCAAACTCCTTTCTTAAAAAGCATCCTCCTAGGCACTCCAGTCCCTACCCTCCCGCTCTTTATTCTTTTCCCTGGCTTCAGGTCACCTCTCTACTAATAATTCTCTGGCACACATCTAGCCCTGGTCTCTCCTTGGAGTTCAAGTCCTACATCTCTAACTGTGCTCTAATTACTGAAACCATCATTTCAGACTCCACACTTCTATAAATACGTTCCTTACAGACCAGCTATCCCTCCAGATTTTCTGACTTCTCTCATTAATAATAAAAACCACTAACATTATCCACCATGTACCAGGCTTTACATCAATTCGACATCTTGGTGAAAATCGTAGCTTAAGAATTGTCAGAACTGGAATTTGGATCCAGGCAGGCAGTCTAGCTGCAAACCTAAGATCCGAACCATTATGTTGTCCAATTTCGTATTTCCCCTTTGAAGGCGCATGTTTATATTTCCAGCTTTCCACGAGTAAGCAAGATATTTTTGTTGGCAATGATAAAGTTAAAGCCTGGAGGTTAAGGGACTTCCACTGAGCTGTTAGGCACAAGTGCAAGAACAGATCCGTCTCATCCATGCTACATTTCAAGCACTTCACAAGGTCCACAGCACATACTCTGTTCCAATTGGCTGAAGTCACATTCAAATCGCCACGTACATAGACTAGGAGACAAAAACATTCCCTGAAGTCCATTTGTAGTTTCCAACAACAGTAATACACAACTGGTGACGGGAGCTGCTGTTTTGAAAATAATTAGCAGAATAATCTTGTTTCGAAATCAAAACAAATGTAGAGAAGAAGGGGGGAAATGATCATAAGAACATTTTAAGTGGAAAGAAAGTCTCCAGAAATCTTTACTCAAAAAAAAAAGGGTACAATGACACAGGACAAGGTACAGGAGATGGGAGGCTGGTGAGAAGACAGGCGATGTGGAGGCAGATGTTGGGAAATACGGATGCCGGAGTCCAACAGTAGAGCCTACTCTGGGCTTTGTTTTTATAACACCTTATTTATTTAATTTCCTGTGCTGTAGAAATCCCAGAACTACACTCTGCTAAAGAGTCTACATCTTTGGTGAGGTCAGATGATCAGGTGAAGGCAAAGTAATCATGACCTTGGCCAAATATGTTTATTTTTTTTATTCAGGGAGCAAAACAGAATCTTTCTGACTAGTTATCTCTAATTCCAAGTCTGGTTTCTCTTGATATATTTGTTCATTCATGTGCTAAGCCACTATCTAATGAATGCTGACCAACTAGGAACTAGGGATGTAAGTGTGGTCCAGGAAAGTATGGTTATGTGCGCAACCTACATGCAAATAAAAAAGGAATGTAGAGGGTGCTAAGAAAGCCCATAATCTGGGGAAAGGGAGAATCTAACCCAGACTTTGGACAGTCACAGGTTTCCTAACTAATATCCAGGCTGCTGTCTAAAGGATGATTAGAAGCAAAATATGGAAAAGCTGGTTCCAGGCTAGCAATATGTGCAATGGCCTGGGAGTGAGAGAGCATGGTACATTCTAAGGGGTGAATAACACCAAGTTAGGGAAGCTGTGGGGAAGTGGACTTTCTCACAGATAGTTGCTAAGAGTATAAATTTATACAAGTTCATAAATTTCTACAGAGAAACTGGGAACATGCTCGAAGCTTTATAAAGGCATGCCTTTTGGACCAGAAATTTCATTTCTGGGAAATTATCTTATGGAATTATCTTATAGGTGCAATGATTTACCAACAAGGAAAATAAAGATGCCAATGCTTATAAAAGCAAAATATTTAACACAAAATGCCTATTTATTGAAAACTAGCTAAATAAATCACAATCCAACCTGTTTGTCAGAGTATTCTGCAACCATTACAAGTTATGTTGAAGATTAATATTTATTAACATGAAAAAAATGCTGTGACTTTAAAAGAAAAAAGCAAGATGTAGTATAGATCCTGTTGCAAAAATACATGAGCAGATGCTTATTTCTGGATTATAGAATTATCAGCCCTTTTAGCTTCTTTTTTGCTTATCTTTTTAATATTTCTTCAATGAATCTATAATACTTTTTTAATAAGAAGAAATATTAGTCATTTAACTTTTTTAAAAGATTAAATTGGCCAGGCGTGGTGGCTTATACCTGTAATGCTAGCACTCTGGGAGGCCGAGGCAGATGGATTGCCAGACCTCATTGGTTCGAGACCAGCCTGAGCAAGAGCGAGAACCCATCTCTAAAAATAGCCGGGCTTTGTGGTGGGCACCTAAAGTCCCAGCTACTCGGGACGTAGAGGCAAGAGTCTGAGTTTGCTGTGAGCTATGATGCCACAGCACTCTACCAAGGGCAACAAAGTGAGATTCTGTCTCAAAAAACAAAAATAAAATAAAAAGATTTGTCTCATCAACAACCTGCGATGAATTCCCATGCATATTCTTCCCTCCACACAGGAACCAACACTGACATGAACAGGCCAGCCTTTATCCAAACCGTACCTGGACAAATCCAAACGGGAAGAAGAGCTGTGTCTGCCCCTGGGAGCCGAGGTGGAAGGTGTGGCGCCAGTCTTCAATGAGTGCAGGGAACGTGCAGTTGTACAGGTCTGTGTTATAATTCATATTGGCCTCCCCTAAAAATAGTCAAAATTGGAAGAGGTGCATGGGACAGACTATAAAAATAGACACACAGCACTCTCCTCCCTGTAGACATTTCCCCGAGTGAGTGGCCTTCCCACAGTCTCTCAGGACTGGCCTGCAACTTGCTCTGGACAATGGGGCATCAGTAAACATCACGCAAGCAGAGGCTTGAAAGCACTTCAGCTTCGAGTTCTGCTCTCTCATGATGCACCTGCAACCCTGAAACTACCATGTAAATAAAAAATGAGTCCGAACTAGCTTGCAGAAAGATGAGAGGCCACCTAGGAACCAGTATGCACCAGTAGACACCCACCAGTCTGCAGATACGAGGATGAGGCCATAGTAGACCATCTGGTCACCAGACAACCTGTCTGGTGGCTAAAGACACATAAGCAATCGTAGTGGAAATTAGCTGAAGCAGCCTAGAAGAAAAACCACCCTGTAAACCCAAAGAGTTGTAAGCTAAATAAAATTATAAAAGTCTTGTTGTTTTAAGCCACTAAGTTCTAGGGCGGTTTGTTACACAGCAAAAGCTAACTGATGCCAGGGAGAATTAGCAATCTGAACACTCACCCTGGTACCATATCACGCCTTTCAGAGTCATATTATGGAGCGGGTAGATCATGGAGTTCCAGAGAACAGAGTGCTCGAAGGGACCAGTTACAGAATCACGTGGAACGTACCTGAAATCAATAAGATGCACAAGTGTCACCAGAGAACAAGTGACCGATCACATGACAATCCTTAAATTGCCCTTCTGTCCACTTGGAGCAAACTTCTAAGGAAAGTGACACAGAATTAAGTTGAATGAACCTCTGTGTCCCATGAAAACATGTGAATAGTCTCTGGATTTCCCCCTCCACATTGTCTCCAAGGTAAATCTATCAGTCAGCTTGCTATGAGATCAGAGTGGGCCATCCTAGCATCTAGGCAAAGTCTTTAAAGCCAGACAAATGTTTTATCATGGGTCTTTCACACAGGCAATAAATTCATTTAGCCTACTCACTGGATAGATACTTAGGTTGTTTTAAACTTTTTTTATTTTATAAGTAAGACTACAATTATCTTCCTTATAATTAAATCATTGCATATATATGTAGTTATTTCCTTAAGATAAATTTCTAGAAATGAACTTGCTGGATCAAAGGGAACATTTTCTTTCTTTTTTTTTTTTTTTTTGTAGAGACAGAGCCTCACTTTATTGCCCAGGTAGAGAGCTGTGGCGTCACAGCTCACAGCAACCTCCAACTCCTGGGCTTAGGTGATGCTCTTGGCTCAGCCTCCCAAGTAGCTGGGACAACAGGCACCCGCCACAACACCTAGCTATTTTTTTTTTTGCAGTTTGGCTGGGGCCGGGTTTGAACCCGCCACCCACAGTATATAGGGCTGGTACCCTACCCACTAGGCCACAGGTGCCGCCTGGGAATATTTTCTTAAGACTTTGAAAATGTTCCCAGATTTCTCTGTAGAATACTTACAAAAATGTAGCCTCATAACTGCTGTGTGAGAATGGCCACTTCCCCACACCCTTGGTATGATCCTTTGTACCCCTGAGACTGAGAGGTCTAGCTTTAAATCCCCATCCCCCTCCCTGACCATGTGCTGCCTCTGACCTCCTCCTCCACCACAGGATGTGCTTCCTGGTCCAAAGTTGAGGGTCTTCACTCCCCCCACACCCAGGCAAACCTGTAATTCCCAAACCACACCAACAGTTTGAGTCCACCCTCCTCCCAGAGGTCTTCCCAGAGTGAATGAGACAATGTCTGTGAAAGCAGGTCACACACGGCTCATCTCTGTGTCAACATGAGTATTGAGATTCTTTTTTTTTTTTTTTTTTTTTTGAGACAGAGCCTCAAGCTGTCGCCTTGGGTAGAGTGCTGTGGCATCACAGCTCACAGCAACCTCCAACTTCTGGGCTCAAGCAATTCTCCTGCCTCCGCCTCCCAAATAGTTGGGACTACGGCCGCCCACTACAACACCGGGCTATTTTTTGGTTGCAGCTGTCAACTGTCGTTTGGCGGGGCCGGGCTGGATTCGAACCTGCCAGCTCAGGTGTATGTGGCTGGCGCCTTAGCCGCTTGAGCCACAGGCACCGAGCCAAGTATTGAGATTCTTATTAACTCGCCCTTTCTCTCCACAGTATTCTCCTGACCCAGCTTTTCCTAGTGGCTTTCACAGTCAGTATACTAATGTATTGCTTTAAATGCGGGTTCCTACATTTGTGCTTCCTACTAGACAATTTATTCTGCTATGCGATGGAGCAAAATCTAGAAGCACACACCTGCAAGACAGACTGTGCCTCTTGCTAGTTGTGTCCATGTATAAGATACTACATTTCTCTGAGAATTAATCTTCATTCATTAGATACTATTAGCATACTATAGCATGCTAATAGTAATTACACTTCAAAGGACTGTTGCCTTATATGAATTAATATACATAAGGTGCTTAAAACAGTAGCTGGTATAGGGAAAGCTTTCGGTAAGCATTAGCTATTACTATTACTAAGGAAAAGGATCTCAATTTATTTTTGACATATTCTCAGATGTGGTGGTGATGACACTATCTTCCCTGTCCATGAATAAATTGCATAAATTTAATACATATCTGAACACTCAACACATAACTCCCTGAAGGAGACCATAATCCGCCCTCTTAGGTAATTCCCTAGTAGGCTGCCTCTTAAACTGCAGGATGCTTTCTTACCCTTGTGTATGAATATCACAGGCTTTCAGTGACCTTCCAGATGACCAGGCTTCAATGGGTGTCCCACTCCAGGTGGAGGAGATGAGCCCAATGGGATACTGCAGAGTGTCATATAGTTGACGCCCAAAAAGCCAGCACACTGCGGACATGTACCTGAAATATCCATGGCCTAAGTTCTCTGTTGAGAGAAATAGTTAGAGGAAGAGTCAGAGAAAAAGTAGATGGATACAAAAAAACTGCAGCTACTGGATGGGTCTAAGTGAGAAGGGTGAGCTTGGGTCATCACTTCTGTTTCTTTCTAAGACTTCAAACCCAGGACACCAGTGAGAGGCAATGAGAAGAGACAGCATCGAGACCCAGATGCTTGGCCTTGATCCTATTATCTCTTTCAGACCTTTCCTAAGGGAAATCTTTCCCCATGGGGAAAACTGTAACTTCAGGGTCTTCATTTTCTTTTCAGTTGCTCAAAACGCTTGTTCTCATAAGACAGAGGCAGCGGTAATTATTTTGGTCTCCATCTGAGTATACAAAATAGTGCATTCACATAATCAGGGAGCCAGAACTCTGAGCCAGGCAAGCAGGCTTCCTCATGCTTCCCATCGTATACAGGTTCTTCAGAGTCTAGGAACGTTAATGCTCCCCTCGAAAGGTGAGAGGCAGAAAGGCCCTGGGGCCCCTGTGCTACCCTCTGCTGAGCCTCTCTCTTCCCACTCATTCCCACTTAGCTCTGTAAAGGGAAAAGTCAAGCAGGAAGCACGTGGAGAAGAAATGCATATTTTTTTCTGGGTGGTTTTATACCCAATTTTATAGCTATGGTCATGAAAACACGGTCAGATACACGATGGGAAATTTGGCCAAAAGGGACAGCAACAGAAACCAACGCTAATGTTTCAATTTTCAGCACAGTCTAACTCATGTGTCCACACTGCACAGTAAGCAGCACTGGCCAGAATGAGCGATTTCCCCATTAGAGGAAAGAGGATGAAAAGGGGAACATGGACACACACACACAACCGGGGGACCAATTCAACCCAATATTTACTAAAGACTCACGATGTCTAACTCACTGGCTTAGCGCCACAAAAGTTCCAAACTCAGTGCAGTTCTGGCACTCTAAAGTAGGTGACGATGGTGGCCATTCAGACCAAATTCAAATGAGTTCAAATTGATTGAGCACCTACTATGTGGCAGAACTTCTAGATGGTTGTGATAATGAAGGAGCTACAGAGAAACAAAGAACCTCTCTCCTCATAGGCCCTATAGTTTACACAATAAGGCAAGAATTTAGTTGAATAAAATATACGGCAGAATTTGGTGCTTCAAGAGATACAAATAAGTGTCAGATCAGACCGACCTCCTCCCCTGAGCTTCCACGCTGCCCTATGCAGAGCTCACTGGCTGCACTTTTTTGTAATGGTCTTGCCAGTGTTTCCCTTACCCCACTACACTACTGGCTACCTGAAGGTAGGGAATTCTCATTATTCCCTTCTGTCCCCCAACATCTATGACATGGTAGAGAGTCAGCTGGCTGGTGGTGACTGGCTATGGTGGGTGGTACCAGTATAAAGGTAGAGTCACTGATAGGCAGGCAGTGGAAAGAAGAGGGCTGGGGAAGCCTTGAAGGAGGGACAGGAGTTCAGTGAACACAGCTGACATTCCCGACAGAAGGAAAATACGTGAAAAGGCACATGGAAGCATTTGGCTAGAGCAGAGACTACAAAAGGAAAATAGCAGAGGATTAAGACTAAAGGGAAGGACGGAGCCACATCTTGAAGTAAATAAAATGGAAACCACTTGAAATGACCGAGAACGAGACTGTGGGGCAGGCGGAACAATAGACCTGGACGGTGTCCACACCCTGATCCCTGGAGCCCATGGGGCTAAAGGGACGCTGTAGATGTGATTAGGGTTAAGGACACTGAGATGGGAGCGTACCCTGGGTCATCCAGGGAAGTCCACTGTAATTCAATGAGTCCTTAAAGTCAAAGGAATTTTTCCATCTACAGTGAGAGAAATGCTACAACAGAAGGCAGGAAAGAATCTAACTGTGGAAGAGACTAGATCCTCTCTGCTCGTCCCCAGACATCTGCATAGCCTCACCTTGTTCAGGTTATTACTGACATGCCATGGTTCCTAGTCAGGACTTCCCCGGCCACTCTTAATTGCAAAACACTCCCTCATCCCGGCCCAAACACTCCCTTCCATAATGGATTTTGTTGATTTATTTTTGTCTCACTAGCATACTTCCCCATCTAAACTATCCCATGATATCTAACTTCATTCAGTCTCTGAGTTCAGAAACTAAAAAAAAGAGTTCAGATAGCAAGACATCACACATTTCCAAATCTGACTGATTCCTGCACTTTGGATAATAGGTAATAAGAGTTTATTAAGCAAAGGATTCATCCAAAATTACCAGAATCCGTTCACTTCCTGAGCTCCCACAGGAGAGTTCACATAGAGTGACAATGCATACCATCAGGTAACTTCGTATGCAATTTACTAATTTTATTATTCATTTTCTGTATTCCCTCAAACTACACTATAAACTCCATGAGGTGGTCTCACCTGTTTTATTTACTGTTTTTTACCCCCATCACTTAGAACAGTGTCTAGCACATGGTAGGCACTCCAATAATTGTTGAATTGAATGAATGAACACTTGAAAATGTAGGAGCCACTGAGGTCATCAAGGTAAAGCAAATACAGACAAACAAGAAAAGGGCCCAGAGAAAACACAAGGACCACTTTTGAAGAGGCTTAAAATGCAAAGAAATGAGGATAGAGAAAAAGGAGGACTAGGAAAAGGAAATACCAGGCAAGCTAAGAGGAATACAGTTTCTAGGAGGGGTGGTCTACAGTGTCAAAAGGTGCAAAGGTCCCTGGGTTTATAATTAGAAGAACAACAGTAACCTTGAGGTTGAACACGTTCTCAAAGTGGAAGAAAAGCCGTATTACAAAGGGTTAAAGAGGAAACACATGGAAAGGTAGGGAAAGAATGAAAACCAAAGATATTCTAGAAAGGTTTAACGAAGCAAAGGAGAGTGATGAGTTGTCAGAAGAAGGGTGTTTGTTAGGGTTAGCTTTGTCTTGTTTTGTTACAATAAAGGAAAGGCTAGGCTCTGAGACAGAGACTGTATGTCTAGTCACTTCTGTGTCCAGGGGCTGAACACAGAGTCTGACACAGAGTAGCTATGAAATAAAGACTCCATGGCGAATGACAGAAGGGGAGAGAACACAGCCTAAGAGATGAAAGGCAGCTCTTGGCTCTGGAGGAAGTAAGAGCCCATGTCAGAGTTAGCCCTGAAATGAGACAAGTCTTTTGTCTTCAGACATAGAAACAAAAGAAGAATGAGAAGAAAATAATACAGAGTTAAGGCACTGGCGATGGGCGCTGGCAAAGCCCATGCTGAAGGGTCTCAATATTTTCACTGAAGTTGTGGAAGGAAAGGTCACTTTGTCATCACAAGGGAGAGAAGAGTCACTGGTAGAGTCTTGGGAAGACACATCTGAAATAGCATCAGGGATGGGGTGGAGAGTCAGTAAGAACTGGATGAAAAGGGAGTGGAGTAATAATCAATAGACAGTTAAGAACCAAACGCAGGCTCATGGATTCCACTTGGAGCACTAACCCGGTACGTAAGAGATGGCACATGTTGGAGCAGTCATGTACCTGAGTTGGGCTTAGACCACTGCAAGTCAACGGCAGCCAGGTCCTTCAGCTCCTGCTCTGCCTGAAGGAGAGAGACGGAGAAGATGCGGACAGACTGATAGGCAGCAGTGTTAGACAACTCCCTTGAGGCATTAAGTATCTAGAAGAGAAATTGAAATGTCGTTTAAGCTAGTGGGTGGTGAACTAGCCTGACGCCTCTTAGTAACCAACATTAGTAATCCTACGAGTACCTTCTGAGCCTTCAATAGACTGAGATCAAATAAGTAACTAAAATCAACAGGACAGACTGAATTACCTTGACCCACTCTGACCAACAGGTACCATGATGAATCATGTTCTCAAAGAGGGCAGGAAAATAATGAAACCCATGATCTTAAGGAGCAGGTCTGCCTTAGCCAAGAGCAGTGGTGGAGTCATTTAGGCTAAAGATACTGACTCTGAATTAGAACACAGTGGTATCTTGAAACTAAAACACTTCTACTCTGAAAAGGCATCTGATAATACACAGGCCTGGCAATTATAAAAAATGGGGCTTAATATCCTATGTGGACCCAAAAAAAGGCCATGGGGAGGTAGGTTTATCTAATCCATACCACACAAGACAAGTGAGATCAAAAGAAACACGCCTGAGAAATGAGTGAACTACTGAACATACGAAAATCACTCTCGAAATGCTTATAATGTCCTTCCATAGCTGCCAAGGATTGGTTCCACGACCTCTCCTCTCTTAGGTTTAAAGATGTTCAAAAATCCTTATATAAAATGGTATATTTACATATCAACATAACCTACAAATATGCTTCAAATCATCTCCAGATTACTTAGAATGCAATGTAAATGCTATGTAAATAGCTGTTACACAGGTTGATCCTTCCCTATCCTAAAATCCAAAATCCAAAATGCTCCCAAATGCAAATTTTTTTTTTTTTTTGAGACAAAGTCTCAAGCTATCGCCCTGGGTAGAGTACCATGGCATCATAGCTCATAGCAACTTCAAACTCTTGGGCTTAAGTGATTCTCTTGCCTCAGCCTCCCAAGTAGCTAGGACTACAGGCGCCTGCCACAATGCCCGGCTTTTTGTTGCTGTTATTACAGTTGTCATTGTTATTTAGCAGGCCAGGCTGTGTTTGAACCTATCAACCTCAGTGTATGTGGCCGGCGCCCTACTCAGTGAGCTATGGGTGCTACCTCAAATCCAAAACTTTTTGAGCGCCAACACCCAAAAAATGGAAAATTCCACACATAAGTACTCAACACAAACTTTGGTTCATGCACAAAATTATTAAAAAGATTATGTAAGACTACCTTCAGGCTGTGAATATAAGGTGGATCTGAAACATACATGAATTTCATGTTTAGACTTGAGTCTCTGCTCCAAGATACCTCCTTATTCTATAGTTTGAAAAAATCCACAATCCAAAACACTTCTGTTCCTAAGCATTTCAGATAAGGAATACTCAACCTGTACTTTATTGTTTTTTTATTTGAATCTTTTTAATTGTTGTACTGGTTTTTTATTGTTTGGGGTTTTTTTTTCCAAATATTTTCAATTCCTGGGTGATTGAATCTGTAGGTGTGGAACTCACGGATACAGAAAGCCAACTGCATGATCATCTTGGTTCTGGTAAATCATGAAAGAAGAGCAAGGGATGTGAAAATTGGGGTTCAGGGTAAGAGCTTAGAACAGTCCCAAAGAACGAGAAAAAGGAAAGGGTCCAACCAAAGGCAGATTTTCCCAAATTGCTTTATGAAACGTCGTCATCAGCTGCCAAGGATATGCCAGGAATGGCTTAGGGTTTTTGTGGACGAGAATGTGTGTAATTTCTTTGTTAGGCCTATTAAGCATCATTCCTCTATGAACTTACACACAAGTGCTATTCCCTTTAATCTTGATTTTTTTTTTAAATGACATTTTTCTTTTATTTTAAAAAGATTGTATCAGAAATACCTTGTTTTGCTTTGATGTGTGTTTTTACTTAAGTCCTCTCTATCCTCCTGGGCTAATCCAGCTTCTCCCAAAACAAAGGGCTAGGAGGAGCATCAGGATGCTGTGTTTCCTTTTGCCTTAGGGAGCAAGTGCTCCAGCTGAGCCAGGGCTGCCACCACACAAGGCACCAGGCTGGGATACTTTCCATTGGCCGATGGCCAGAGTGCGCAGCTGGCTCTCTTTCCCTCCCACCCACCACGGAGAATACAGATGGCCCTCCAGCCACAGTGTAAGGGAAATGAAGGAGCAGCCTGGGTGCCCCCACAGCGCATTTCACTGAAGCACTCTGCCCCTGGAATTGCCTCTTGATGTGCCACTTAGCCTGCTGCAGACCAATGAGACAGCCAGCTGCAAATGAAATGGCCCTTTTGGTCACAGTGGAAGCCACAGCCTGAAATGCTCCCTGGTAGCAGCAGCTCCAGCCTGTCAGGGCTGCTGGTCTTCTCACTACCAGGCCAGAAAATTCTGGTCTCAGGAAAATTCCAAAGGTAACCCACCCCTGTTCCTTCTGGATCTCACCTGCAAATTAAATCTAAACACTAAAGAGTAGGAACAGGCTGAAGCACTCACAGTACATTCTGGCAGGGAAATTATTTTTCAGCACCAAGTACCTGTAAAAAGTTGCCTCCTTTGAAATTCAGTTCTGCACTAAACACTAAGGATGGTATGCTGCTTCCATGGAAACAGTGGATGAAATCGCTTTCATTCTCTCCGCCCACACTGGCTTCCGCACTGGCTGGGAACTCAAGGGCCTCATCGCAGTGAGACGCCAGCTTGGGGAGGCAGTCTGGGAGAGCATGTTACTTGTCTTTGAGCCTTGAGAGAGGCCGGCAGAGTCAGGGTGGTTGGCATTCTCCCACACTGTTACCAGCACGCGGAGTCGGATCCAAAACACTGGCTGGAAAACCTCCATTTTCCAACTCCCATTTGTGTATTATTTCAAGCCAAAACTTGAAATCCACAGAAAGTGGTAATAAAGGTGGAGGTGGGGGCGACTCCGGCTGGACCTGACTATGTAATGACAATTACTAAGAAATTGGTCTCCTTTCCCCAGATCACTGGGCCTTTTTGATGGAAGCATTTCCTCGGGGATATTGGCAGCAAATTTAGGAATAAAGAGATTTCGGGAAGATTTTCATTTAAATGACACTTGGTTTCCCTGCTGATGAAAGGGGAGGCCTTGCTCCATCTGCTGAGATCAGATTTCATCTCATCAAACACCTCAGTGTAATTATTTTCCTACCAAGTATTTAAATGAGGATGTAAATGAACACCAAGGTATTTGAAGTCATTAACTCTGCGGAGGCTGAGAGAGAACACTACGGCCTCTCTAGGGATTGGACCATTCACCATCAAAGCAGCTGCTCTCCGGTGTTCATTTTGTAACCTTTATGCCACATTCTTGAATTAATGAAGACACGTCAAGAACCTATTTCCTAGGAGAATGTTGGCATGGGGTCTGTGTGGGGGAGGGGGATGAGGCGTGTGTGTGTGTGTGTGTGTGCATGCGTGCACATGCAGAAAAACATAGGAAAATTTCATTTACTTACAAGAATTTGGAGAGTCTGTAAGTGAAGTTACCTTTCACTATGGTGGCAGGTAGATGAGATACTAACTATAAAAGGCCAGCTGTCACCTCTTGTGAATCTTTTCTTTAACGTGGTACCAGCCCTTCTCTTCTGGATCTCCCATTCTCCACTTGTAAAGTAGGAATGTGGGGAGGCTCAAGATACTGAAAAATAGGTTTCCTCCCTGACATTGGTCATCCTTTTTCTGGGCCTAACTAGAAATAATCCAAGTCTTAAGACCTACCCTGACTTAGGAGGCGACAGATGAACGTTTAGACTTCTCTCCATTTATAAACATCTCGCTCAGTGTTATAAATAACGCACAGTTTTAAAATTCTACTTTACTCTTAACAACAAGATGGGCATACAATCTGCTGTTTCCTGCATTTGAATGTGAACAGTGGCAGGTTATAGTGGAAATCTTACCTCCTCGAAAAGTCACGTGGAAGGAGGGAAGGGAAGGAAACAGACGCTGCGTGTGTGCGTGTGTGTGTGTGCGCGTGTGTGTGCGTGTGTGTGTGTGCGTGTGTGTGTGTGCGTGTGCGTGTGGTGTGAAAAGAAGCAAGAGGAATAAAAGCGAAGCCACGTAACGCATCTTTTGATAAAAAAAAAAAATAATAAGATTCTACAGACTGTTAAGAGACTAGAAAACTTGGCTTTTGGTACCATCAGCACCTAAAATGCTGTCTTGCAAACTAAGCGCGTGATTTAAAACAAAAAAATTAAAAATTAACACTTGGATGTTTCAGATGGAATCTTTTTTCTATTCCCTTATACCTTAGAGTTTGCAGGCCCTAGCCTAATATTGAAGATGGTTAAGAGTAAACTCTAGACAGAAAAAAAAAAAGAATGTGTTTACTCCTAACAATCAAAATTTGATTTAACTTGACAGAAAATGGGATGGGATCCCCTGGCACAGACTGCTATTGAGAAAGTGACTACATAGATACAAACAGATCTGGTTCGTGCCTTTCTGTACAAACACGGAACTGCAATTAAAGCATTAAGAAAAGTACTGTTTTCCCAGCCTGAGCAGAGTGAGACCCCCCATCTCTACAAAAATAGGAAAAATTAGCCAGCCGCGGTAGTACATTCCTGCAGTCTCAGCTACTCAGGAGGCTGCTGAGGCAAGAGGATGGCTTGAGCCCAGGAGCTTGAGGTTGCAATGAGCTATGATGGCATTACTGCACTCTAGCCTAGGATCAGAGCACTACCCTGTTCTCAAAAAATACATAGAAATAGAAAAATACTGTTTTCCTTAATGAGTTCACAGCAATTTCACTTCTATACAAAACCATGCTACCAAAAGTTAAAACTTCAACTTTGGTTCCACTCACTTATGCTAAAAACAGAGTACAAAGTTCAGTTTAATAAACACTTCAGTTCAAAAACCTTACATATGTTTAAGTAAGGCAGAAAGTAAGGATAAATAAAATATTAATTAGGAAGACTTAAATACAGTAATTTGGGTTCTGAATCAGAAAACCAATGATGAAGTAGATATGTCCAGAGTCAGATCGTTTTAGCAGAGTTATTTAGTAATAGGCTTAAAAAAGGAAAAAAAAAAAAAAAATGAAGGAGAAACTACAAGGAATAGAAGTTATTGAAGCAAAACAAGAAATCAAAGTACCTAACAGGACTCAATTTTACAAACTTTTCAAAAAAAGAAATAAATTGAGATCGTGGTCTAGTTGTAAAGATTTTTAACCCTCAAATTTAAATGTTTCTCAAAGAACGGGGATAATATAAAAAAAAGGTAAGAAAATAAAAATCAACTTGAGAAGAAACTCCGCTTTGGAGAAAGTCCTAGTAATTTTTTCAAGCTCTTAACCTATTAAAGGAAGAAAATCAAAATGTATAAAAAATATTAGTGCCAGTCAATAACTACCAATTTAATTGGTAATTTACCTCTTAAGGCTGTTAAATCAAATTAATTAATCATTCAGAGCACTGAGAACAGATCTTAGCATGTGTTAAGTTCATTGTTTCCTCCCTCCTCCTCCTTTCTCTTCTTTTTTTTTTTTTTTTTTGGAGAGACAGAGTCTCACTTTATTGCCATCAGTAGAGTGCCGTGGCGTCACACAGCTCACAGCAACCTCCAACTCCTGGGCTTAAGCGATTCTCTTGCCTCAGCCTCCCGAGTAGCTGGGACCACAGGCGCCCGCCACAACGCCCAGCTATTTTTTTGTTGCAGTTTGGCCGGGGCCGGGTTTGAACCCGCCACCCTCAGCATATGGGGCCGGCGCCCTGCTCACTGAGCCAGGCGCCCCCCGTCCTTTCTCTTCTTTATCTCACAACATCAACGTTGATTATCGTAGAAGCTCTGAAAATTACCTGTAGGACGGTCATCTGCATGTTACTCTGCCCACTGCAGAGCCAGACATCTCCAAACAAGACATCGTGAACTGTCTGGGTGAAGTTCATTCTCCCCAAAACCTGTTGTGCCATCATTTTGAAAGGTCCCCCAGGCTTCATAGGATCCAGTACCACCATCCAAGTATCACCGTCTGCTGAAATGATAACAAGAGTTCAAGAAATTAATCAAATAATTAAAAAATACTTAGAGCCTAATCATACCCATTTGTGGTGATTCCCGGCCTCTGCAATAAACTGAGTTCAAAGCTGTAAGAATGGCCAGGTTTCAGACAAGAGGCTAGAACTAACAACAGCAGCAGCGTTTTTACCCTTAATCTGTACCAATCCCTCCTTACCTTTTTTTTTTTTTGAGACAGAGTCTCACTTTTTTGCCCTCCATAGAGTGCCATGGCCTCATAGCTCACAGCAACCTCAGACTCTTGGGCTTAAGAGATCCTCTGGGCCCATTGGTTCTCAACCTTCCTAATGCCGCAAGCCTTTACTACAGTTCCTATGGGTCACGACCCACAGGTTGAGAACTGCTGCTAGCCTCAGCCTCAAAGTAGCCGGGACTACAAGAGCCTGCCACAATGCCCAGCTACTTTTAAAGACGGGGTTTCACTCTTGCTCAGGCTGATTTCAAACTCCTGAGCTCAAGCAATCCACCCACCTTGGCCTCCCAAAGTGCAAGGATTACAGCCATAAGCCACTGCACCAGGCTCCCTCCTTACTTTTAACTGACACATTTGCCTAAATAAATAAATAAATAAAATGGTTACCCAGCTTTAATCCTAAATGAAGATTAAAAAAAAAAAATACCTATGAAAACTCAAGGAAATTTAATGAAAAACATAAAACAGAAATTCTTGTTATACTATCCAGCTGTCAATATTAACATAAACTAATCTTCTACATTTATACCATATCCCACTTGTAATTATCCAATGAAATGGAGAACAGGTTAGAGAAAATCCTTTGTAATCTCTTTTTTTTTTTTTTTTTTTTGTAGAGACAGAGTCTCACTTTATGGTCCTCGGTAGAGTGCCGTGGCCTCACACAGCTCACAGCAACCTCCAACTCCTGGGCTTAAGCGATTCTCTTGCCTCAGCCTCCCAAGTAGCTGGGACTACAGGCGCCCGCCACAACGCCCGGCTATTTTTTGGTTGCAGTTTGGCCGGGGCCGGGTTTGAACCCGCCAACTTCCCACTACTTGGTGGTATCACCCTGTCATCAATTACCACTTACCCTCCTTTCTCTCACCACTCTCCAGACCACCCCTGCCGAGATCATGCTCAGAAACGTAAGGAAATTACCTTCAAAATGACAAAATTGTGCCTGTGCAAACCAAACAACATGAACTAAGTTGACAAAACGAGAGTGGGAAAATAGAAAAAAATAGAGAAATGGGTATTTTTAAAATAAATATCCTGGGCATTATGCCAAAGAATACGAACTGATTTATAACTTCTATCACTCGGATCAATATAAATTCAAAGGAAAAGAATGGCAAGAAGGGAAACGGAGCATCCTAAAGTTATTATACCCAATCTCTGAGGAATGATAATTATAAAAATACTACCCAAATGCCTACCAGCTGCTAAACACTGGGTAAAATTCTTGCTAACCAGCAAGAGTTAAGCAGAAGCATGAGTTCTCCATAGGTGATTAGTAAAATCTAGAATCATAAAGGAGTCCTGGGGAAATGTCCAAATACCCCAAGGTGTCAGTTAAAGGGCATATGTTTCCCCTTAAAAGCAAGACAACTGATGTAACAAGACAGCTTGTTACTCCCATCCCTAAGAGATTAAGTAAGCCCTGGACCAAATGTTCAATATTGTTTTTATACCACCAATAGCCAGACATCAACATATTAGATGTATAATTCACCTAAACCAGAAAAATCATTGTTTTGGAAACAGTGGGCAGCTAGTACAGATTGTGTGGCACAGGTGTGATGTGCTCCATATGGCTCCCACTTCTGAGCAGGCAGACACTCCAATCTGTCCCAACTACAGGCTTGCCAAGGTCTTTCCAGGCTTCCCACACTGACATATCTTACTGGAGCTCTGCCCTTCTGCCACCAACGCTACTCACTTATGATGATAAGGTCAACCCCCCAGAAAACCCAGCATAGGACTATTTCTTAACCTTCTCCTACAGCACAGTTTATCCCTACTCACTGCTGTTAGTCAGGTACTTATATTTAGCCCCAGTCCAACATGGCTGGTGAAAAAAACTACCTGCACCAGAGCTTCTGAGAAATGTTGCCACCTAGTAATAAAAGATAGTGAAAGAGGGGGAAGGCAAACTGTGGGGGCAAAACATGGCAATACTATCCTACTAAAGCCCACATACTATTCCATACATACTACAGCCCTCCAGCGCCTCATTCTGAACAACTGTCTTCCCAGAGGAACCTCCTTTCAACTTCCTCAAAGACCTTGAAGAACCTTCCTTTAGTGCTAGTCCTCAAGTTCCTTAGGTTTCTAGCTTTCTTCCTCTCCCACTTGATAAAAGAAAAATAAACTCTGATACAACAATAAGTGTTAAGAATAATGACATTTTTGGGGGGTGGGCAACAGAGTCTTACTTTGTCACCCTAGGTAGAATGCTGTGGTGTCATAGCTCACAGCAATGTCAAACTCTTGAGCTCAAGCAATCGTCTTGCTTCAGCCTCCCAAGTAGCTGGGACGACAGGTGACCACCATAATATCCGGCTATTTTTAGAAATGGGGGTCTCACTCTTCCTCAGGCTGGTCTCAAACTCCTGAGCTCAAGCTGTCCACCTACCTCTGCTCCCCAGAGTGCTAGGATCACAGGCATGAGCCACAGCTCCCGGCAAGGACAATAATTGTTAAGAAAAGTTAACTTCCCTACTTAGGAGGCTGAGGCAAGAGAATCACTTAAGCCCAAGAGTTTAAGGTTGCTGTGAGCTGTGACACAACGGCATTCTACCAAAGGCAACAGTATAAGACTCTGTCTCAAGAAAAAAAAAAAAAAAAAGGAAAAGAAAAGTTAACTTCCAGATAAGGCAAGGGAAATCTGATGCATTGCAAAAAGGTTACTAACGGTCAAACTAACTCACAAGACAGTTCATTTAAAACAAAAGTGATTTCCTCCTATGTAAGTACATACAGAGAACATCATCCGTGAAGACTATTCCTCAGACCAAAGGGAGTGGGTTGGATTATAAAGGCAAAGATGCCATGTTTCACAAGAATTAGTTAGTCCTTGGCTTGCCAGCTCAAGACCGGTTGGTTGAAATGGAGTTCACCACTGACCAATGACGTCCAGTGAAGACATTTTAGAAACTGCGTTAACCCAGCACATCCATTAGCTTGAGTCCCAGTAATAAATGTGAGTACCTGACCACCCAGAGTTCACCATCCCTGGATACAAGTCCACCGTCCAGCCGGTTTTCTGCTGGTCACTGGCGCTGGCTCCTCCTTCTGGGGCCTAATCACTTGCTATCTTACAATCATTTTTTACCAACCCAGGTCAGGATCACACTTCCCAACATTCTCATTTTCAATGCATTCAAATCTCTGTTTCCTGGTAGTCTCCTACCTTTAGGAAGATTAATTTCCTTCCTTCATTATACAGCTACTTAGAGTGCTTCCCGTGTGCCAGGCACTCCATCAAGTAAAGGGCAGAAAATAAAGCCCATCCCAGAGTCACACTGACAACACAGCCATGCAAATTGACGAGGGCTTTACGTCCTCATGTCTAATGGTTAGTGTTTCTGGTGGCCTGTTTCCTATTGTTGCTCTTGCCTTCATATCCTAGCCAAGGACGTAAGTAAAGAACTCTGTATCTCCATTTTCTCTCCATCTCCCCAGTTAACTCCCACCTCGAAATGGGAAGAACAAACAATCAAAGGGGGAAAAAATGAAAATAATTTGTCTAGAGACATAATTAGTCATAAAGTGCTTTCTCGCTTTTTCCTGTTGCTATTCACATCAGATGTTAATTATTTTGCAGGTTATCTTGCCAAAATCTCAGATGCCAAGAAGAGAAGAAGGAAAATTATCCATGACCTTTCCCTTCCCAGGAGGAAAAAATGCAAGCTGAAAGAAGCAGCCTGTTCACTTCTCCCCCACAGAACACTAGCTTCCTACCAGCTGCAAAGTGGTTCAGTGGTTTGCGGGAGTGGCTTGGAGATAAAGAAGGCCTGACTGTCCAAACTGCTCCTTCCCGACCTACATTTATTCTGTAACCTAAGTTCATCTCCATCACCAAATATGAATGTAAGAAAAAAAAAAAAGGCTTAAATACATGTCTTTCAATAAAACTGCTCATACAGGTTACTTAAACTATAGCATGCTGCAGCAGACAATCAGCCTAGGGTGACACCCCAAATCACACGATCATTTAATCCCCTCAAGCGCAAGCAAAATCTGTAATTTGCTTCCAACAAAATGGCAAAGGGGATAAGATGTCACTCTCATGATTAGATTAGGCCATACGGACATGATGATGGCAATTACAGATATGATTAAAGTCACTAATCAGTTGGCTTTAATAAAAAGGGAGATTATCCTGGGTGGGCTTACCTACTAAAGTAAGCCCTTTCAAAGAGAGTCAGGGGCCAGGGATCTAAAGTAGCAGAGATGCTACCGTGAATTCTATACTCCAAGGACATAACTCCTGCCAGCAACTTAAAGCATTCAAGCAGGTAATTCCCTCCTTGAGGAACACACAGCCTGGCCCACACCTTGATTTCAGCCTTCTGAGACCCTGAACAGAGAACCCTATACACCATGGCCAGCTGTCAGACCCGCAGGAATTTGATATGGTAAGACTATGTTGTCTTAAGCACCTAAGTTTTTGGTAATTTGTTATGTAGCATAAGAAAACTAGTATGCATGCTATCATCAAGGACAGAGATGGGAAGGTTTTAGCCTTCTTGTATATTTTTAAAGTTAGAAGAAATTCATCTGTTGACAAGTACAGAAGGACACACTCTTGTTTTCTCACCTACATACATATACACCCCAACCAGGTATGTCAAAGTCGGGGATATTCCCTTTTCCCCTGATTTTATTTCTTATATCTGAAGGAACAATCATGTATCATTTGTCAACATGTTTTGAACTGACCCAGTCCCTGACCAATCATCTCTCAGGTTTTAATTTACCCAATGCTTAAGTGTCAGTCTGCTGGACAAAAACCTCTATGTGGTTAAATCCCGCTCTGTTCTAGGTACCTGGGAGATACTTATAGGTAATAAGTTAAATATTACCAGAGGTAATACTCTGGTTTCTCCTCAGATCATATAAATCTTTTATCTTTCACAATATTACAAGAGGTACACAAAGTGGCAAATTGAGGCAGGCAGGTTGAAAGTCTCAGAGTCCTTATCAAAATCTATACCAGAAGTCTACTCTCCAACACTCTCTATACTATCTCTTTTGAGAGATATTTTCTTTTCTTTCTTCTTTTTTTTTAGACACAGTCTTACTCTGTCACCCTGGCTAAAGTGTCATGGCATCAGCCTAGCTCACAGCAACCTCAAATTCCTGGGCTCAAGCAATCCTCTTGCCTCAGCCTCCTGAGTACACGGGACTACAAGCACCCACCAAGACATCCAGCTAGTTTTTCTATATTTATTAGAGATGCAGTCTCACTATTGCTCAGGCTGGTCTTGAACTCCTGAGCTCAAGGGATCCACCCTCCTCAGCCTCCCAGAGTTTAGGATTATAGGTATGAGCCACCACGCCAGCCTGAGAGATATTTTCTTTTCTGCCTTATGAAATTTCTTACATGTCTAACTCCAAATAACACTACATCTATTTTGCTTCATGGACAGGACAGAGCAAGATGCCCATTGAAGTCAGTTTGCAGATTTCTATAGACTTAAATATCCTCCTTCTCTGCTAAGCAATTGTGGAAAACCTGATAAATAGATCTACCACCTGCCTCTGACCACCACCAACATCAACCCCTTTTCCTCTGAAATAATCAACAGTCTACGAATCATTTGATTCAATTAAGATGCCGTCGGTTATCTGAATTCCGAATAACACATTACTTTGCAGTGAAGCAGCTAGAGCATTACTTGAGTCTAAACTACTAAATGTGAAAGGGCAGAATGAGAGCATGAGTTCCTCAAAGATGGGCACTAAGTGCAATCTTCTTTGTATTATTGTAGGGTTTCCGGCTCAGTGTTTTATATACAAAGTGAACCCATGATCACTGTTTATGAAATTGAACTCATTTCAATAAATGAGCAGGTTCACAACCACCATGAAGGAAAAGGGAAGCTCTTCTACTAACTATTACCTTCTATTCCACCTACCCTCCTGCCTCATGTCTGCCCGCCTCAAATATTAGTCCTGAAATAGAAATGAAGGGGAAAAACTCTAAAAATAATGCATAAGAACATTTTGAAAAACTAAAATGCTAGATAACATTGTGAGTTTTCTTTTTTTTTAGAGACAGAGTCTTACTTTGTCGCCCTCGGTAGAGTGCCGTGGCATCACAGCTCACAGCAACCTCCAGCTCTTGGGCTTAGATGATTCTCTTGCCTCAGCCTCCTGAGTAGCTGAGTACCTGGGACTACAGGCGCCTACCACAACACGCAGCTATGTTTTTCATTGTTGTTGCAGTTTGCCTGGGGCCAGGTTCGAACCCGCCACCCTCGGTATATGGGGCCGGCGCCCTACTCACTGAGCCACAGGCACCACCCTATTGTGAGTTTTCTGTATCTCGACAATACTATCTAGTCTCTGACTCCTAAATATGTATTGATACCATTAATCTTTAGCACCAAGGAAATCCTTTTTCTTATTTTCAAACCACAGCAGGTCTTTGGATTTCTACATCGATGTCGTTACTGATTGGGCCACTAAGTGTACGTGATGCTTCCCATTTCTAACACGGACATGGCACAAACAGAGAGCACTGCTGGTCCTCCCACCTCTCTCTGTCTTACTGGTCTCCAATCCATCTTCCACGGTGCTGCCAGAATGAGCTTTTGAAAATACCAGACTGGTGCTACTTTACTATTAGAAACCTTTGCATCCAGAATAAAGCATACACTTCTTAGCAGTGACAAACAAGACAAACAAGCCTCTTACCTTTCCCACCTAACTCCTGCCATCTGCCACCAGTCACACACCCCCGTGTTCCAGGCACCAACCTTCCTGGCCTTTCTCCAATGACCTATACACACTCATGCCCAGGATACCCTCTCTACCTGGTTTTCCCTCTTCACTTGTCAAGGTAAGTCTTAGACTAAGTCAATTATCTCTCCCCCCTACTTAATACTCCCATAGCATCATGTCCTTCCTCACTGCGGCACTTATTACTTACACCTAACTGTAATTGTTCATTACTTTTCTGTTTCCTCCCCTAACCTACAAGCTTCATTCAGGCAGTGACAACATCTGTTTTGCTCAGTAGCAGAACCCAGCACAGTAACTGGCACACAGGAGGCACTCAGCAGATACATGAGCGACTGATAACAGCGGTAACACTACTGACCGCTAAACTCAGTACTTACTGCATGTCAGGCATTGTTCCAAGTGATTTGCATGTGTTAATATAGTTCATCCTCACAATATTTCCATAAGTATTATGACTATCTCTTTACAAATAAAGCCATAGAGATGGTAAATGCCATGTCTAAGGTTATGTAACCATCGAGTAACAGAGTCAGGACCTGAATCCAGAAAGTGAATTGCAGAACCTAGAGTCTTAACCACCCCTCCATACTCCTTTATATATAATTAAGTGCAAATGTCACCTCCAGTAACAGTTACAGGCTGTTACTCCATCGCTCCTCTGTATCCCATGACGGCCCTCACGCACCCTCATCAGCACATTCAGTGCACCACACAACATCACACAGCATCTATCCCCGCCATTCCATGAGCTCCTTGAGGATGGGTCTTTATCTCAGTCTTAATTTTCTGTGTACTTTCAGCGCCCAGCATATGGTAAATACTCAGATAACACAGATGGATGCTGAGCTGGAGCATAAGCGTTCATTTTCAGATAATCCAGCAGGTGGCAGAAGCAGGCAATAGCTGAGCAGAGGATGGGCCGCCTTACCTTTCACACTGGTCACTTTTTTCATGATGGTTTCCCGACCTCGCCACAGGGTCACTGTCACTGTGGCTCCGGTAAGGCCAAAACCCCATATCACTGCCCCAGCAGGCTCCTTCTGTAGCACCATGTAATTATTGATGTACGAAGCAAAGCGAAAATTAGTACCTGAAAAATTTAGCAAACATTGAGAGAAGCATCACGAGGGAGATTCCAAACCAAATGGATCAAGTGAAGAAGCAAGGATCATCTAGTCTCTCTGTACAAAAGAAGTGGAATATGCTTGGTCTTTTTAATCTTCCCAAACTATCTTAACCCTCTAATTAGGTAAGCAATGTAAGAACAGTTTCTAACAATCAGAAAAACTCAGGAAGTCCCGGGCAACCAATGTACCACAAGCCTTCTCCTCTCCCTTCAGAGCCCTTGACCTTCCTTTGCGCTCAGGCTTGGCGTTGAAACTGAGCTCTCTCCCCCAAAAATCGCTAAAATTCTCCTTTCATGCACCCCACTGACGGTGTTTATGAGAAAAAAATAAACCACTTCCTTACCCTCCTTTCCCTTACCACGCCCACGGCTAATGACTGGGGATAAAAAAGCACCTCTCTTCCAAACAGTCTTCTCTATTTTCCCTCTTCATCACCACTCTCCATACTACCAGTGTCAATGTCCTTTAAATAATTCCCCTTCTTTGAGTTTTCTGACAACCCGGTGTACTGGACCAAAAACTCTAAATAACCATGTATGAATATCTGTGACTAATCTGCTCTTTCTCGGGGAAATTCAAATAAATCAAAACACGTAAGTAAGGTCAGTGATAGACAGAAGGCCAACATGTCTGAGCAAAACTCTTCTGTCACAATTCTACCCGTTTCACAAGCTCAATTATACAAAAAGAACCAGCGGAAGCACACTTGAAACTGAATTCTATTCTCGAGAGTCACTAACAAGACTGAATAAGAACTCACTTTAACGAGCTCATTCCTATTTTTAACTTCCAGCCTGTACAGAAGTATTTTATTAATCACACACATCGATCCGAATCATCTCAGGGCTCCTCATCAGACTAAACAAGGAAACAATTAAAACTAAAGTTGTATCTTAATTTGTCTGAACAAAACAGATCCCCAAAAAACGCCGTAAAAGAAAATAACTAACAGAATCTTTAAGAACTGTAAAGAGTTTTAAACAAAAATGATGGGCAGGAAAGAGAACCTGAATTAACAAGACTGACTGTTTTCCTCCCTGGAAGCCACAAATGATGACAGCCCTTAGGCTACACTTAGCAGGGCAGTACAGCTAATGGAGTCTCCCACACAAGCTTCATGCCCTATTTATCCTGCTCTTAGAATAACAGCCCAGTCCCTAAAAATCCACAGCTCTGTCTCATGATCTAGTTGGATCAAGAAGCCTACATGACAATCAAAGATCACCCAGAAGGCCTGCTGGACTGGAGAAGCACAGCTACCATGAACAAAATGGTCTAAGAAGAGAGTACAACAACCCAGAATTGCATAAGCAGGTTGGCAGCCTGCTGGGGGAAGGGAAAGACATGTGCGGGAGAGCCTTGTCTTGGGTAGGTGCTTCATATGGAACAAAAAAAAAAAAAAACAATTACAACAGGCATAAATCAGATCTAAGGAGAGAGGGGAATGCAATAAAGAAAACTGGCTGCAGCTCAGTGGCCCAGAAGCTAGCAGGGAGGATGTTTTCAAGTCGGCCTGTTTGCACCAACATGCACTCAGGGAACCTCATCCTGCCTGACTCTATGCTGAGTAAAGAATTTATAAGTACATCTACACTGCTGGTGGGATTGCAAACTAATACAGCCCTTTTAGAGAGAAGTATGGAGAATCCTCAAAGATCTAAAAGTAGACCTTCCATTCAACCCTGCAATCCCATTACTAGGTATCTACCCAGAACAAAAATCATTTTGCCACAAAGACATTTGCACTAGAACGTTTATTGTGGCTCAATTCATAATTGCCAAGTCGTGGAAGCAACCTAAGTACCCATCAACCCATGAATGGATCAACCAACTGTGGTTTATGTATACCACAGAATATTCTTCAGCCATCAAAAAAGATGAAGACTTTGCATCTTTTACATTTACATGGATGAGCTGACATTCTTCTTAGTAAAGTATCGCAAGAATGGAAAAGTGAATATCCAATGTACTTCATACTGATATGAAATCAATATATGAACAATTACATGTTCATAAGAATAATAAAACAGTAATATAGTCCAGTTGGGAGGGTAGAGGGCAATGGGGTAGGGGGGACACATTTGGCAAGAGGGAGCACATGAGGAGGGATCTCACCTACTGTGCGCATTTGTGAGGTGTATAACATGGCCCCTGGGTGAGGGCCTCTTCTACAAAGGGAATTTTACCATGGAAGTGAGAACAATGTAACCTAAAAATTGGACCCTCCTATTAATTTGAAACAAATTAAAAAATAATAATAAATTGAAGGGCAGATAAAATCCCCCATTATTAAAAAAAAAGAATTTTAGAAGTAGAAAGGATCTTTAGTCTAATCATAACCTAAGCATATTACTTACTGAACAAGAGGTATAATCACATTAATAATCAAGAAAAAGAGACCCAAACAGATTAAGAAATTTTTTAAAATAGCTTGCATACATAGTATTCATTAATTCAAAAAATGTTTACTGATGCTTACTACAGTCCAAGCATTATTTTAAGCCCTGGAGATATAACAATGAAAAAGAAGGACAAAAAAAAAAAAAAAGAAAGAAAAAAAAAACCAGGAAAATGTCTTGCCAGCAGGGAGCTTCCATTCTACTGAGCAGACTCAGAGCTAAACACACTGCAGGCATCAGACTTCTTTGGCCTCAGATCACGTAGGTAGTTTACGACAGGGCTAGAAACCAAGTCACGTGATTCCAAAGTTCTTGCCATTTTCCCCCCACCACAATTAGATTGTGGTGGTAAATAAAAAAAAAAAAAAAAATCATATTCCTCGCCCTTGTAAAGCTCAAATTCTCAGCTGATTAGGCAGTGGAAATTACCAAGGAATATAAGCAATCAACAAAAAAAGAAAAGAAAAAAAGAAAGACTGATAATTGCTGTCAAATACAAGCCACATTTAACATAGACACTTTTTTCTTTAGTTCTTCAACTTTTTCCTTCATTCGAAAGTTGGAGTAGAAAAACAGGAATTAGTATTGTGGAGACAAGACCATCATTAAAAGTGGAGTAGAGAACTGGTTGGGGCACTTCAGCAGTGGCAATAAAACTAGCCATGTTCTAGTTCTCCAGTTGAGTAATATGCTCCTGGTGTTCCTTTTATTGCTTCTTTGTTACATAATTTTTAATCTCAAGTATTATATGATAAAAATGGACACAGAGCAATGATTTAAGATGTCAGGATACACAACCAAGTAACAAGGAAGGAAACTTTGTCACTAACCAATGAAAAATGTTGTCAAAGTTAGTGAAGATGATAAAACCATGACTCTAAGGAGGAGATAAAATACACTAACATAAACAGCTTTTAACAGAAAAACTAATAAAATACCTCATTTGATAGATCTCAGAGGTCACTGAGTGGGGAATGAGAGTTAAGGAACAACATACAGAGAGCTACTGGTTTGTGTTTTTTGTTTAAATTCTGAAAAAGCATTTATGGGCCGCAGTTTGTCTGAATCTGAGTACTTTGGGGATTCTTAGGTAGAGCAGCAGCCATTTTTCTGCTCACATTTCTCTCACCTCAATCTGTATTTCTCAATAGCGGTTGGAAGAAGTAAAAAGCCTAACCTTCTCTCTTTACTTTGCATCAGCAAACAGATTGCATCTTCTGGTTTCTCCATTCTGTGACCCATCCAGTGGTAGGGTATTCAAATGACAGGATCTGACCTGCACAGTAACCAGTGCAGTCGCCCTCCTCCCCAATACCACGCATATGATTTCATCACCACTATCTGTGTGCTGCGCCAGAAATCAAAGCTGAGCCTAAAATATTCTAAGCTAGTGAGGGGGTTGTATTTCTTAGACCTAATAACCACTTAAACTAGTAAAATATAATTCCCCCAAGGAACCCAGCCTGAAGCAAACCTTCCCAAAGGCACCACTGAGGGGGCAGCGCTGAAATGTTTTGGATGACTCAGTCACACGTTTTCAAATATTATCTAACTAGCTTCGCCCCCTTCCCTCGGAGCTCCCCTGTGGTTACTCTAAGACCCTGAAGGCCTCGGTTTGGGAACATTTGGCCCTTCCCGCCCTGATAAACACAACTTTCACTGTGCCCTACCTGTTGCATCTTAAAAGTTAGGTGGGTAGAAGGGAAGAAAGCCCCCCTTCCGCCTGCAACCCAGAAGACACCTGCAGGCCAGGCCTGGGTCACAGAAGCAGGCGCCTGGCCTGGGTTTCTTCCCTGACCTTGAGAGAGGAGCCGGGTGGGCATCCCGCAGGGGGCGCGGGTTTCGGAGCCCGCACAGGCTGAGGCCGAGCCGCACCGCCTCACCTGTACTTCTGTGGGCCCACAGGAGTAATGGAAGCACCAGCCCAAGGGCAGGTCCCAGCGCAACCATGTCTGCGAGGATCCGCAACCCATCCGCAGGACTCGCACAGTGGACTCGGCGGGGGGCGGAGCCACGCGGGGCGAGTAGCGGCCGGGGCGGGGCGGGGCGGGGCGGGGCGGGGACGGCCGACTCCGCCCCTACCCGGACCTGCTGCCCTCCGCGCGGCCCGCGGCCGCGGAGCGAGACTGCGCCTCTCCCCTTCTCGGCCACCGTAATTTTTTTTAAAAAAAAAACGGTTACCCAGCAACGAGAAAAACAACCGGAACCATCGGCCCCGACTCGGAGAGAAGGTGGAGGTGAGGCGGCTTCCCCCACTTGCTCTCCAACGCTGAGACCTCGCTTTTTCCCTTGGTCTGGTGTTCCTGGACACAGCAGGGACCCCTAGGGCAGATTAGGAGCCGAGGCAGCTCATTCTGTGTGGTCCAGACCTCGACGTCTCGTCCCAACTAGACCCTCCTTCTTCCCTCTCCGTCAGCCCTCCACTCCCCAATCGCTTCGGGGTCTCACATGTCCTTTTCAGAACCCTAGACTGATTCAGGAACCCAGACTGACTCAGTACCCCCATCGCCTCTTCCCTCAAAAAAAGAAAGAGAGCAGCCGGGCGCAGTGACACGCACCTGTAGCCCCAGGTACTGGGGGAGGCTGAGGCAGGAGGATCGCTCGAGGCCAGGAGTTCACAACGTAGCGAAACCTCCGTCTGGGGTTAGAAGGCAGAAAGGAAAAAAAGAAAGAGAAAAACCCTCCACAAAGTGGGCTTCATTAAACCATCTAGTTCCCGAACCTGGATCCCCTACTGGCACTTGTATTCTAAGATGGGAAGACAAGGCCTAATCAAGACAAAGCAGAAAATATAAGAATCCCAAAACTCTAGAGGCTGGGATTTCAAAATCATGACCCGCCGCTGCAGCTCCATTCCAGAGCACAGAGTGGCTTCCAGGCATTAGGGGTCATGTCTCAGAAATGGCAGCTTAAGGAAGGATTAAGTCTGAAACTTCGCCCTTCAACAAGTTCTAGTAATTTCTTGAGCCAGGACGAATTTCTACTTTTAAAAAATTATTTTTAAATGTTAGACATTAAACAGGTCTTCTCAGTTAAACTAGCTTTTTAGCAATTATTCTCTCTAAATTTCTTTGAGAGAGGCAAAAACTACTTTTACCTTTTAAGAGGAACAGAGAGAAACAGCACTTAGCGTCGTATTGAAAAATTTTTAGTTTCTTGTAATTCTTAAAGATGATTTGTCCTATTGAATGGGTCTGTATTTGTAATATTCTGGTTCGTAACAGAGATTTCAAAACTCTTTGGAAGAAAAGATAGACTTAGGTTGTGTTGGGATAAAAAGAATTGAAGTCCAGATAATTGGGGTCTCTGAAATAACTTTTTTATCACAGCTCTGATTATGTGAGTAAAATCAGATAAATTTAAAGACAATACCCTTTGATGAATCTCTAGGTACCATAGGCAGTTCTTCCCAAGGAGATGTCTATTCCATTCTCCAACACCCACTACCGAATTCCACAAGGATTTGGGAATCTTCTTGAAGGGCTGACACGCGAGATTCTGAGGGAGCAACCAGAGAATATACCAGCTTTTGCAGCAGCATATTTTGAGAACCTTCTAGAGAAAAGAGAGAGTAAGCTTTTTTAAAACTAGGCCTTTGTTTAAATAGAGACTAAAGATTTGGTTATTGTAAAACTTGTTTAAGTCTGTCTTCATTCTACAGAAAGCCTTTACGAAGCAGGTAACTTCAAATGACAGTTCTTGCTCTTTAAAATAATATGATAAAATCTTTGATAAGCTCTGTTACATTAGTTTCACTTTTATTACCCATTATCCTTCTCTCCCACACATACTGGAAGGGAACTGCAAAAGGTCATGCGTTTTACTCCCTCCACCATCAGCAGACTGTTCTTATCCATCCCAGGCAGCTGTCTATTCTTTCTAAAAGGAGAGTGTGTGGTTTCCTTTAAATTTTGATTTTTCTCATTTGAAAGTATTATAAGTGTTATAAAAAATTTTTTCTGCAATCAGTGTAACTGGCTTATTGTACCCTCAATGAATCCCCAACAATAAAAAAAAAAATCAGGAAAAAAAAATTTTTTTTACTCCTTAGATTAAACAAATTGGTAATCACTGGGATATGTGAAACTGTTCTGCAATAAAGACATAGAGACAAACTACTTTGAAAAGGAGAGTGCCAGCCTGGGAAAGTAATTTATATTCTTTATATTCTCAGAGTCCCATCCTGCACAGAGACTAACTTCCATGCTAACAATAACTTTGTGGTCGAGAGCCAAAGCAAAGTTCCTTCATTCCCTTCAATAAAATTTACAAATCCCCAGCCTGGAAGGTTCATAACTATCAGTGCCTGGCCCAGTGATCAGAATGGAAATTCTTATAGCTGTAAGTTGTACTAAAAACTTATTAGCTGGATGTAGCAGACTCACTCGTACTCCCAGCTATGCAGGAGGCTGAGACAGGAGGATTGCATAAGCCCAGGAGTTTCAGGCTATAGTGAGTAATGATTGTGCCTGTGAATAGCTACTGTACTCCAGCCTGGGCTTTATAAATAAATAAACAACTAAACAAACGAATAAATAAATAAAACCTGTCCTTGACTAGAACAATCACTTTGTATAAATTGGTGTCATCATTACTGTTGATTACAGTATTTCACCAGAGTAGCAAAGGTGACTAGAAATATGTAGCCACAAGCGAGCAAACATTCCGTTGTAAATCATTTTACAGAGGGAGAAAACCTAGCACAAGACTTGCATTAAACAACTCCCCACCCACTGCATAGCTGCAACCCCTTGCCTTTTTTGTCCTGCCATCACAGAGCTCAAAATCACTGCCAGTTTCCTGAACGTTGCTGGTCTTTTCCATGTACAGTCGGTGTGAATATTTGTTGCGTAATCTGAAACTTTAAATGTTTTCCACTGAAAACATTTGACGAACTGTGTGTAAGGGAGAGAACTTATTAAGAGATATCCTTTGGGAAAAGTGGTGAATTGTAATGAACATAATTTAATTTTGTTATTGTAACTTTAATTTTACAAATTCATGCAGTAAAAAGTCTTTAGTCATCTGTTTAATGTTAGAACTCAGAAAAACACTTGAGTCATTGTTACTGGATCACAGTAATTAAAGCAAATGATGATTCACATTAATGGTCTCAGGATACCAGCTCAGTAACTAATAAACAATGGATAAAACCATTTGAAAAAATTTTAAACACCACACCCACTTCCACCCGTGTCAATCAAAGATAAATTATCCAACTGATAGAAGTATCATAATTCAGTCTCTTAATAAAGGCAAAAGAAAATCATGAACTTCTAGCCCAGTCTCTCCCATACCGTGCAAGAACTCTCTTGCCAGCTTTCCTCATAGGTAATTACTAGTCTTAGTTTTTATTTTCTGTGACAGGAAATTTGTGGGTATAAGTGGTATTTCAAATCACTAGGGAAAAGGTGGACTTTTTATTAAATCATGTTGGGATAAAGATGGGAAAGGTAAAATTGGATCAATTTCTTATACACCAGGAAAAATTCCAAATTGGCCACTTTTTAATATTAAAAAAACATACAAATACTGGGGGAAAAATGGATGAATTTCTCTATAATAGAATAGAAAATTACTAGCTAAATTGCTTGGATAGGTTCAAAAATCCAGAAGCAATTAGTTTGAGGTTGCTATGAGCTATGAAGCCTGGATACTCCACCGAGGGTGACAAAGTGAGACTCTGTCTCAGAAGAAAAAAAAAATTAAAAAACTATTTTGTAACATTAAAAAAAGGGCTCAAAACAATGACCAACCCAGCACCAATAAGCAACTAGCCCCTAGACTACCATCTCTAAATACCATTTCCCAGGAACCAGGGCTTCTTGGACACCTTTTTTAAGAGAAAAGAACAGTTAAAGATTTGATTCTTTCCCTTTATTTACTGGTTTTCAAAATATTCAGTTGGGTTCCTAAGATTGAAGGTATGGCTTGGCACCTGTAGCTCAGTGGTTAGGGCGCCAGTCACATACACCAGGGCTGGAAGTTCAAACCTGGCCCGGGCCTGCTAAACAACAATGACAACTACAACAAAAAATAGTAGGGTGTTGTAGCAGGTGCCTGTGGCTCAAAGGAGTAGGGTGCTGGCCCCATATGCCGGAGGTGGCAGGTTCAAACCCAGCCCCAGCCAAAAACTGCAAAAAAAAAAAAAAATAGCAGGGCGTTGTAGCTGTAGTCCCAGCTACTTGGGAGACTGAGGAAAGAGAATCGCTTAAGCCCAAGAGTTAGAGGTTGCTGTGAGCTGTGACTCAACAGCACTCTACCAAGGGTGACATAGAGAGACTCTCAAAAAAAAAAAAAGATTTATGCAAGGTGGCCAATGAGTGTTGTTGGTTTCTTTTTTTAAACCATTATGAACTCGTAAATATTTAACAGATATTTCCATGAACTAGGAAGGAAATACATAAGATGAGGCTGAATGTCTTGCCATACCAGAGAACAAGGAAGCTATCAGAGTCCTATCAGAGGTGTTTCCAGAGGCCTGAGGAGCATCTGAGCACCTGAATAAGCTCCCACTGGCCAAATTTTGAACAATTAGGCTATCAGTTAAATATTCATGAGATCATAATTATTTTTAAAAGAAACCAACATCATTCATTGGCCACCTTGAATGAATCTTAGTACACCAACTGATTATTGTAAAAACTAGTAAATGAAGAGAAAGAATTAAACCTTTCACCTTCCTTTTCTCTAAGAATTCTACTTCAGAGTATACAAATAGTTGATAAGGGTAAAGTTTTCTTGAATGAGGATTCCATAAAATGAAAGTAGTGATCAAATTACAGCATTACCATTTGCCTCTTCTAAAGAAATCATCTAAGCAATGATCATCAAGGGGGCCATGCAAATTATAAGAGAAACATCAGACATTAAATATCTCCTGATGGAAGATTACCAGTCCACCAATTAGCACTACCAATACCAACCAAGTATTCTTGCTGGGGGGAAAAAAAAAATCAAACCTAAATAGGTTAAACCTATAGATCTAATTACCAGTTCACAGGAAATTCAAAGACAGGGGAACTTGTTAAAAGCCACTGTGGGGATAGAGTCAGAAATAGCTGAACTGTGGAAAATACCAAAGGGAAAAATGCCACAGTTTCGTCAACAAATAAATTGCAAGAAAAAAATGAGGGGTTGGTAGTTTTCCATTAGAGAGATTTGAAGGACATAACAAAGGGCTGTGTGTACCTGTTTGGGGGTGCGGGGTCCTGATTGGAACCAATAATAAAAAAATAAATAAACTAGGATGCAGTGGCTCACATCTGTAATCCTCGCACTCTGGGAGGCCAAGGCAGGAGGATTGCTTGAGCTTAGGAGTTTGAGACTAGCCTGAGCAAGAGTTAGACCTGGTCTCTCCTAAAAATAGAAAAATAAGGGCGGCGCCTGTGGCTCAAAGGAGTACAGCACCAGCCCCATATACCGGAGGCGGTGGGTTCAAACCCAGCCCTGGCCAAAAACTGCAAAAAAAAAAAAAAGAAAGAAAAATAATCCAGACATCATGGTGCGTGCCTGTAGTTCTAGCTTCTTGGCAGGAGGATTGCTTGAACCCAGGAGTCTGAGTTTGCTGTGAGCTAGGCTGATGCCACAATACTCTAGCCCAGTGGTTCTCAACCTGTAGGTCGTGACCCACAGGAACTGTATTAAAGGGCCGTGGCATTAGGAAGGTTGAGAACCATTGCTCTAGCCAAAGCAACAGAGGGAGATGCTCTCAAAATAGGAAGAGGACAGAGAGAGAGAGAAAAAAAAGGGGAGAAAGGAAAGGAGGGAATGAAGGATGGAGGAATGAATCAGAAAAAAGGGTTATAGATACAATAAGATAAATCATGAATTGATAATTAAATCTGAATTGATAATTAAATCTAGGTAATATGCATATGGGAGGTTATACTATTCTCTCTACTTTTGAAGTTTGGATTTTTTTCAGCATGAACAGTTAAAGAAAAATGTGTTTAAATGTAAATATCTTTTACTTGGTAGTTATTGTTGATGGTAAAAATAAATAAATAAATAAATATAAATACCTCTTCTGTCTATGTCAACTCTCTATGTAATATGATTCATTAAAAAAAAAAATTCTCCCTTGGCTCGGCGCCTATAGCTCAAGCAGCTAGGGCACCAGTCACATACACCAGAGCTGGCCTGTTCAAATCCAGCCCAGGCCCGCCAAACAACAATAATGATAACTACAACCAAAAAAAAAAAAAAAAAATAGCCGGGCACTGTGGTGGGCGCTTGTAATCCCAGCTACTTGGGATGATGAACCAAGAGAATCACTTAAGCTCAAGAGTTTGAGGTGGCTGTGAGCTGTGACGCCACAGCACTCTACCAAAGGCAATAGCTTGAGACTCTGTCTCAAAAAAAAAAAAAAATTCTCCCATCCTTCACTTTTCCAAACTTGCTGACTACTTAGTATTTATTTTTATACATTTTTCTGTGTTTACTAATACATGTTTTTAAGTGTCCATACTTATATTTAAGTATTAGCATTTTTTTCCTCTATCCCATTTTGTTATAAATTCTGTGAAGGCAGAGATTATGTTTTTAGTGTTTTCTAAATATACTCAAGAGCTTATCCAATGTTCAACTGGTCATCATATATTTAACGATCACTGGTTATGTCTGTAGTGATAGGTTAGGCCTAATGTTACTATTTTAGATTTGTCTTAATGCATTCAAAATAATCTGAAATTATTATATTTTTATCATTTAGAAACCAACTTTGATCCAGCAGAATGGGGGTCTAAAGTAGATGACCGTTTCTATAACAACCATGCATTCAAGGTATGGTCCTACAAAACTATTGATTTGGCTAATTCTTCCCCCTCTCTTTAACACAGACTATTAAGACCTGCCTAGAATTGTAAGAATCCTGTAAGGCATCACAAATAACTTATTAAATTTTTTCAATTGTGCTATATTCTCTGATGAGAAATTCTCTTCTTAAGTGTCTGAATCGTGTACAGATACTTAGCTTAAGATTAAAGATGATCACTGGGACAAAGGTGCTTGATAGTTATAGAATAATTACTCCATCAGTATTCAAATTTAATTGCAACTCACAATACTTAGCAATAACAGGTACTCAACAAATACTTGTGGAATTGATGACATTTCATTAACAAAAACATTATTGGTCCAATTATTTTATTACCATTGACATGTTACAAAATACTAATTAGGGCTTGGAGCCTGTGACGTAAGCAGCTAAGGCACCAGCCACATACGTCTGAACTGGTGGGTTCGAATCCAGCCCAGGCCTGCCAAACAACAACGACAGCTGCAACCAAAAAATAGCCAGGCCTTGTGGTGGGTGCCTGTAGTCCCAGCTACTTGGGAGGCGGACACAGGAGACTCGCTTGAGCCCAGGAGTTGGAGGTTGCTGTGAGCTGTGATGCCATAGCACTCTACCCAGTGACAGCTTGAGGCTCTGTCTCAAAAAAAAAAAAAAAAGCTCTTTCCCATTGGTGGTGAATTAGCAATGCTTCTGTTTTGGAGGAAGACTTCGAAAACTTATTATATTTAAATCATTTTCCACAGAAAAGCTTAATTCTTTGACTTAGTTTTTAATCCATCTCATTAAAAAATCAACTTGATGTCCCATTGTGGAATGCAATGGCACTTATTCCTATTTTAGAAACTATTGGTAGCTCCTTTTTATACTTTGTTCAGAATTCATTATACTCAGCAGCTTATCAACTGTTAGTACAAGGCAATGGTTTGTTTTTAACATAAAACAATGCCACACACATTGCAAAAGATCAAACATTTTCACCAATTCCTTGGTCTTTCATATTTGTTTACACATAGTCCCTTGAGAGTTTTCATCCATTTCTTCTTGTTTTGACATATTTTCCTTGTTAAAATATTTAGTATTTGATTTATCTTTCAATAACTAAAAATAATATTTAATTACCTTTAAGCAGTTCAATCCAAGACTTTGCCATTTTGGAAACATTGCCAATTTGGCCTCTTTTCTCTCTCCAGGAACAAGAATCATCTGAAAAATGTAAGACTGAACAAGAAAAACCTCAGGGATCTGGGAAAGAGGAAGAGACACCAGTCACCGCAATAGTATGTAATACTTTCATGTACTATTGGATTCCTACAAAGAAAGATATCACTCATTTTAACATTGTACTCCAAATATAAATTAGTCTGTTATCTATCTACTTTGTTAATATTGTGATCGTGCTTTCTAGATAACTAATATTGGCGATCAACTAACTGGTGGATCATTTTTAGCTATGCCTCTTATAGAGGAAAATTTATTCTTCCCCTTAAAAATAAAATCTTACTCTTCAACATTGTCAGTGGACAGAAAATCTTCCCATGGGGAAGGGAAGATGGAATTCACAGCTTCAGTGATCCTTCAAATTCATCTTCTACTTAGGAAATTTTTCACTAATTGATGCTGTCACCACCACATAATGACAAAGTTTCAAATATAACAAACAGAAAATCACAGCAAATTATACACAGCCAAATATGATGGCTTTACACAAAGTGGCTTATTCATTTTCCATGATGGCCTGCTACAAAAATGCCTTCCTGCCTAATACCCAACATCCATGCAGCTAAAACATAGGAAAGCCCACCCTTAAAGATGCCTCTATTCAGTGGTATGCTGGAGTCAGCTCTCAAGAGACAGTTGTGCACATTTCTACCCAAACCCATATTCAGCACTGTCACTTTAATAGCTTGAAATTAGCCACAGAGGGAGTACGAAGACTGTGACAAACACTACCAATCAGGGAGCTTTTTTCCTATTTTTCTTTTCTGAAAAACCAGTTGTTAAGCATTTACTAGCACATTACTTTCCATATTCTTCATTGTCCAGACTCATGAAGGCCATGCCTAAAAGAAAGAAGAAACTCATTCTCGACAATGTCAGAGTCCTAATTCCTGAGTTTCTTTTCATGTCTTCATGTCCCAAGTAGTTGCTCAATAACTGTCACCCCAAATGGACGTCTTCTCAAGGAGTACACTATATCCTGCCCAGAGAGGGACAGCTTTTCCCTACAGCATGTCCAGGTTATTCTAGAAACACATCAATACAACCCAAATGTAACGGGGAGTCAGGGAAAGAAAGGGAGTGTTATTTCCTTAAATCTTTCATAGGTGCCGCACACAGGTTTTCATGAGTTTGAGTTGGGCTTTCAACTGGAGCACAATGCATTAGGATACCATCTCAGAATTCTGTACCATTCTGCTTACATTTAAAAGTTTAAAAGCTAGATCTGCCTGATTGTAATGAGGAGGTTGGGGAGGGGGACTTGAACAACCCAAAGGTCCATCAGTAGGAGATTGAGTAAATAAATCAAAGTACATCAGTAAAACAGAATGTAATGCTGTCATTAAAAAAGGAAGAGGGTGGCACCTGTGGCTCAAAGGGGTAGGGCGCTGGCCCCATATGCCAGAGGTGGTGGGTTCAAACCCAGCCCCAGCCAAAAACTGCAAAAAAAAATTTAAAAAGGCAGAGGTATTTACTGAATAATAACATAGAAAAAGAGAACCGAGATAAATTGTTACAAGGAAAAAGTAGTTGCAGAACACTATGATTAGCATGATCTCGTGTTTAAAATAAAAAGGCATCACACCCATATGAATATATTTGCATATAGAAAAATTCAGAAGGATATAGATACTCAACCCATAATAATGGTTATCTTTTAGGAGTAAGATTTGGGAAGGGGAGAAAGTTTTCACTGCCAGTGATATTTGAGCTTTTCAAATGTGTACATTTAATTTTTATAACTAAAAGGATATATTAAAACCTATATTGGTATTCAAGTATACACTTAAGATTCATGCATTCCACCGTCTATAAATTATACCTAAAAAAAGAAGAAGAAGATGAAGATGCTAGATGCCAAAGTTCAACCAACCATGTGAAAACTGACATTACTGGACTAAATGGATTGCTCTTTGGTAGTCCACTTGAAATGTATGATTTTGATTAGCTAATCATTGAGAAAATGAGAATTTAACATTGAATCCATCTTATGTAATCATGATTATTTTGAAACAGCACATTTACTATTCTTCTTAACATTTTTACCATTCTTAAAGAATTCTTTCCTGTTTTTTCTCCCCCCAAAATGTTCAGGAAACTGTTGAATGGAACTATTTTGGGGAGAAAAAGTTGTCAATGATCTTTTATCACAGATACACACTAAGAGGCGACAAAACGGGGTGCCTACTATGTTGCTACCCAGCATTTGGTGCATACAGCTGACTATACATACAATTCCCCCAGGAAGCAACAGATCTCAGATAGTACGTCCCCACGTTGATTAGACTTATGTATTTATTTTTAAGGAATCAATAATATGGGATTTTTAAGAAGTCTCTTTCTCCTTTCAATAAAGGCATCTTCTGAGGAAGAGAAGGAAAAAGAAGAGGTTGCTGCTCTCAAAATCCAAGCAGCCTTCCGAGGACACATGGTCAGAGCGGAGATAAAGAAAATGAAATCAGATGTCACCCAAAATGAGAATACGGAATAAAACAAATGAAAATACTGGTTTTACCTCCATAAAATGTGAAGGATAATCGAAATTCATCAACCTTGTTGTGATTATCATTTTCTCCGTAGAAGGGAGATTTGATGTTGTGAAATGACAGTTGTAGCTGTTGTGAAAATCTGTCATAACCATTTGTTTAATAAACATGCCATTGAAACATACTCCTTGAAGTTTACTCTGACTTCTCCAGTGTTTTTTATACTTGTCCTAAGTCTACGCATAGAGACCCTTGGATTTAAAGTTACAGAACTAGAGCGTCTTGAGTTCATGAGATCTCAGAGGTTATGTAGCCTAACCTTTAGCTAATGAATAAATTCCTCTCATGTCCCTGAAAAGTGGTTCTTTAGCTCCTGTTTCACTCCTAGTGATAAAGAATTTCATTGCTTTTCAGGGCTAATCTATTTAATTTTTTAATTACTGGCCAAAGCTAAGTCAAAAATCTGCTTCCTGGTGAGTTTCCCCGTTGGTTTCATTTATCATACACGCATTCAGTCATTTACTGGAAATATACTGAGCACCATTCATGAGCTGGGAATTAGTAGTGAATGTTCTTCCATTCATGCAGTTTACAGTTTTTTTGTTATCTTGCTCTCCAGAACCACACAAAATGATACTAATAATATCCAATTGAAGAAACATAAGCTACCATAACATTCTGCACTCCTCTTCAGCTAAAACTCCTCAAGTTTCTTTAATATATAAATGTGCTACCTATTTCATAAACCCAGAGGCTTTATCTGTTTTTCTTTGAATGAACTGTTCAATCCGCTACTCCCCTACTTTTAGACATTTCAATCTCTCCTTTTTGAGGTCTTCTTGCCCTTGATGGACCAAGGAATTGAGGCTTCATGTTTTAAACTAAAGGGTACAGGTTCCTTCCCAATACAAAGTGAAGAAAGTGGAGTCTTTCCATCTGATTAATGCTGTTGTCTTGTAATGCAGCACAGCAGGCTGAGATGGTGCCCTGGCCAGTGCCAATTACTGCCTGCACTGTAGTAGGTGGCCCATGATTTGGTCCTAGGATTATACTTCTCTTGGCTCAGGGTCACACAGCCAGAGCTCAAAAAAACAAAAACAAAAATAGCCTGGGGGCGACACCGGCGGCTCAAAGTTGTACAGTGCTGGCCCCATATGCTGGAGGTGGCAGGTTCAAACCCAGCCCTGACCAAAAACTTAAAAAAAAATAACAACAACAAAAAGCCTGGGTGGCTCAGTCCTTAGGAACTTCAAGACCAACATGTTATGTTTGAACAAGTGCTCTCCTACAAACATTTTTATCCTTGTCTTAGGCTCAGATGTGGTCTTTCTACAAAGCAGTTTTGTTTCAGGGGCGTCATCACCCTTCCCTGGCACCGAGTCTTCACCAGGCTCTACAAACAGAGGTTCACCCAACTGATCTCCACTGAGACAGTGACGACTTGTCATCTGCCAATGCTTTCAGGGTTGTGGGGTTCATTTTCTAATCCACACTCACCTTCAGGCACTTTTCTTCCTTCCAAGGTCTTGCTGACACTAGATAGTTGCATTCTAGCTAAACACAAATCTCTAACAGGCCTGTCCCCCTTCCTCCCATCCTTAACCGCTGTGCTCCAGGCTTAGAAAGGAACCAAAATCAATTCTTCGGGATTCCAGCTGTTCATTCCCCCATTCCACTCAAAGCACTAACCTCCAACACCTTCCCTTCTCAAACAAAGCCATCTGCTTGAGGAGATTATCAAGGGGACACCCAGAATTAATACAAAGACTTAGCTTCCCTGTCCTGGAGAGGGGAGGAGACCAGAAAAAGATTTTCCCCTAGTGAGAAAATGGCAGGGGAGTAGAGGAGACTAGTTAGCTTTTTCAACAATTATTTCTGTTATACACGTAAAGTGATTAACACTGTGCTTTTCATACAGTCAGTTCACACACAGAAATCTAGTGGTGGTGCTATTTGCAGTAAAGGAAGAAAACGAAAAGGGGAAGATAAAGAGCAACGGACGTGGGATTGTAACATTTTCAGCACTTACCTGGTTTTCCGCTTACTCTGGCTCGTCCTTCTTGATCTCTATTGTCAATAATGCTTCACCTCTCCAATCACTAAATGCTAAATGCTCCCAGGCTTGGCTCTTTTACCACTTTCCCACACTCATTGATTTCCTGCAGTCTTAAGGCTTTAAAAGCCATCTCCATACTGATTACTCCTGTCTCCCCTCCACCTGCAAACTTGTATATTCAACTGCCTACTTAGCCTCATTTGGGTGTCCATAGGCATTTCAAATGTAACATGATATTGCCTGATATTCTGACATTTCCTCCAAATCTATAATTCCTCCAGTTTTCCAATTAAAACAAAAAAGCTGTCTACTCCATTGTTCCATTTGCTCAGGCCAAAAATTTAGAATTAATCTTTAGCACTTCACTTTCTCTCATGTCCCATATACAATCTATCAGCAAAACCTGAAGGCTCTACCTATGACATACACCCAGAAATCTGGCCCCTTGTCTCCTCTTCAATTGTTACCACTTCAGTCCTAGTTCCCATCATCTTGCTTGTGAATTATTGTAACAGCCTCTATATTGGCCAGTCATTGCCACGTTACTGCTGCACACACCTCCCAAACTCAGGGGTTTAAAACAATTCTTTTTTTATGGGTCTGTGGGTCAATGATCCTATAGCTGAGCAGGGTTGGATTCCAGCCTCAAGGTTAGGTTCAATACTGCTCCAAGCTGTGGTTTGGGCTAACTAGGGAAGGCCTGCTTTAGGTTGTGGGTCCCAGAGTCATCTGCAGAGCTTCTGCTTCCCCTGTCCTATTCCGAGCCGGTGCCGAGAGAGAGACTCTCAGGGCACGCTCTTTTCATGCTGATCCCAGAAGCACACGTAGGAAAACCCAACATGCAAGAATATTCCATGATTTTACTGATAACTACTTCCACTGACATCCCATTGATCAAAGAAAATCATTTGGCTAAGGCCAAAGTGAAGAGCATGAGGTAATAAACTGCTCATCACATGGCCATAGCGAAGGCCTCACGGGTGTGTAAAACTATCACAGGGTGTTAACGAATCAGGAGGAGGATGGAATCTACCCCAGTCTGCTCCTTTGTTTATAATTATTCATATCCTTCCCACATGCAACACAAACACACTCCTATCATGAGATCCCTTAAAGTTCCATCAAATATTTGAAGTCCACAATCTCATAATCTCTCTCAGGTCCAGATATAGCTCCTCTTGATGTAGAGACCTGTGAATTAAAAGAGCAAATAACCCCACACACCTCACATACAACAAATAATGGGACAGGGATGATATAACCACAGCAAAATACTCTCATTTAAAAAGGAGAATAATAAAATAATAAATGGCAGCCACTGGCCCATAACAATTACAAAATTCCACTAGGCAAATGATATCATGTTCTGCTATTGAGGGAAGTAATGTTCCATGATTTAGGCACTGGTTCCGTCCCCTCGGGATGAGTCTCCAGTCTGTCTTCCACAGCTCTTGGTTCTACACTCTAGGAGATCATTCTTTTCTCAACACCTTCTTTAGTCTCTTGCAAAGATCACTGGAGAATATTCCCAGCTTGGTGGACAAGTGTATTTCTCAATCTGCTTCCTGCCTGTAGAATTTTAGAGCCTACGGGTCTGTTTATACGTAGTAACTCACATGGCTTTAATCTCTTTCAGTTGATGGTGGTACTTCTGCCAGTGAAGTAAAACTTTGTGGATTTCCTACAAATTTGACTGTAGTCAATTCCATGTGCCAAAAGCTGAACTCACAATTTCTTTCAAGATATGTCTCTCTCTCTCTCAATTTCCCTCAATTTAATTCTATTAAGAGAAGTAAAGTGTTGGAACCAATATTTCAATATACTAACGCCTTCTAACTGTCAAAACTAGTCTCTTGGCTTCCACTCTGTTTTACTCAGGGTTCTCCAGAGACACAAACCCAAGTGGATACATAGAGATTTACAAGAAGGGTTTTATTATGGGAATTTACTCATGCAATTATGGAGGCTGAGAAAGTCTACAATATGCCATCTGCAAGCAAAGAACCAGGAAAACCACTGGTGTAATTGACTTAAAGTCTGACGGTCAGAGAACCAGGGAACACAATGGTATAATTTCAATCCAAGGCCAGAGCCCTGAAAACCAGGAGCACTGATGTCTGAAGGCGGGAACAGATGGGTGTCTCAGCTCCCAAAGAGAGAATTCACCCTTCCTCTGCCTTTTCTTCTAACCCAGGCCCACACTGCTGAGGGCAGACCTTTTTACTCCGTCTATTGATTCAAATGCTAATCTCTTCAGAAAATACTTGAAATATTTTATCAGCTATCTGGGTATCCCTTAAACAGTCAAGCAGACACACAAAATTAACTGTCACACACCTTTCTCCCTTTCAACACAACCGGCAAAGTATCATATTAAAATTTAAATCATATCACTTCACTCCTCTACTTAAAACCCCCAACAGCCTCTCATCTTGCTGAGAGTAAAAGCTACAGTCTTCACTGTGGTCTGCAAGTCTTTCCCCCTGTTACCTCTGACCCCATGTTGCTTGTAGTGAACACTGTCCTCAAAACTCTTCCTCAGGCATTCCAGGCACACTCCGATCTCTGGTATTTTGCACATGTTGCTCCTTCTGCCTGGAACGCTTTCCCCTCCACCCCCAAAATTGCCTCATTCCATTCAGGTCTTGACTCAATGAGCAGAAGTCAATGAGACCTTTTCTGAATACACCTTCTACCTAAAATAGCTAAAAACAAACAAACAAACAAACAAACAAAAACACTTCTCCTTTCCTTTCTCTTTTTTCCCTTCATTCTGAAAACCACTGAATAGGGTGGCACCTGTGGCTCAGTCGGTAAGGCGCCGGCCCCATATACCGAGGATGGCGGGTTCAAACCCGGCCCTGGCCAAACTGCAACCAAAAAATAGCCGGGCGTTGTGGCGGGCGCCTGTAGTCCCAGCTGCTCGGGAGGCTGAGGCAAGAGAATCACTTAAGCCCAGGAGTTGGAGGTTGCTGTGAGCTGTGTGAGGCCACGGCACTCTACAGAGGGCCATAAAGTGAGACTCTGTCTCTCCAAAAAAAAAAAGAAAAGAAAACCACTGAATATATCTTGATATCTCGTTTACTGTCTGCTTCTCCCTATAAAATATATGCCCCATGAAGATAAAGATCTGTTCTTTTGTTCACTTTCTAGTTCCTTTTTCATATGCAACAGGAAGGAGTGAATCATTTCTAGTGGCTCATATAGAAATTGATAGCAAATAACTCCTTCTATCTCATTAGCTCTGACTGGGTTATATATCCATCCCTGAATCAATCATTGAAGCGAACAGAAAGGAATAGGCTGGTAAGTCTACTGGCCTATGACTAACAGAACCTTCCCCTAGAGTAGAGGGTCAGTTCTGCCCAAAAACATCTGGCTGAGAGTTGAGAAAGTTTGAAGTCTCCTATAGGAATTCAAGTAATGTTGTCAGGAAGAAAGCCCAGTGATTGCCAGGAAAGCCACCACTATACTTTAATCACCCTATGGCTTCTCCCTAATACTGCACTATTTAGTAAGTTGTTCATCAAAATGAAAGATTAGAGAAGTATCAAGAATAAAAGGAAAAAATTAAAACAGCATATGAGTGGTTAATAAAGCACAAGAATATGGAAATTTGGGTAGCCTGCCACATAAATTGCAATGTGAATGGTGCTTCCTGGACTTGTGCACTGTACACAGATGAATCTCTCAAAAGAACGAGCTTTGCAGTCTAGGAGAGTAAGAAAACTCATGTGAGAGGAGAAGGAGCACTTAAGCTCTAGAACTATTTTAGAAATATATGCAAAATTTGGCTCTGTAGGAAGCTAAATATGACAGTTTGTCAACATGAATTTTTCATAAAACACTCTTGTGAACACTGTACCTATAGAATTCTTTTCTATGCTTTTAGGTCTTCTGTCAAGATCATCAATCAGTTCCTCTTTAATAAATATAAATCCAGCATAATTTGGAAGGAAGGGCTCTGCTGTGATATGCTCTCAGTCAAACACAATGTCTCTGTGATTCAGAGATGAACCCAGGAATTGTCACTGTCATTCTGCCTCTAAACATATCATTCATTCACTTTTGTTGTTGTTCTAAAGCAAACTAAATAGTAATCTCCCCGATTTCTCAGTAAAATTAATGCAGCAGTTTCTCTCTATACCGCAACACAATGAAAAATTTGTAAACATTTCAGCAGGCACTACCTTTCCTTCGAATTTTGAATTTTCCTCTATAAAATTATTTTCCTGTTCTTTTTTTATGGATGGGATGGTGGTAATACAGACACCAGGTACTAATTTTCTACGTGCTGTCTTCTTAGCTTGAGGATATTTCTAGAGTACTTTATAAACATAGAACTAGGACCTTTGTCTCTTCATTTTTATTCCTATTTTTCCTCTTCCATTTATCTGCAATGAATATATGATGATGACTCATTTTGTATCAATTTATAATGTTGATAGTTGAGCGTGGTGGCTCACACCTGTAATCCTGATGCTCTGGGAGGCCAAAGTGGGTGGATTGCTTGAGCTCAGGAGTTTGAGACCAGCCTGAGCGAGAGCGAGACTCTGTCTCTACTATAAATAGAAAAATTAGCTGGGTGACGAGGTGGGCACTGATAATCCCAGCTACTTGGGAGGCTGAGGCAAGAGGATCACTTGAGCCCAAGAGTTTGAGGTTGCTGTGAGGTATGATGCCGTGGCACTCTACCTAGTGTGATAGAGTGATACTCTGTCTCAAAAAAAAAAATTATATATATACAAATTTCTTCTCTAAATTAATTATAATTACCAAAATCCCAAATAGTGACTGTTGTATTCCCCCACAAATTCATATGCTGAAGCCCTAACCTTCAACATGATGGTATTTGGAAATAGGGTACTTGGAAGATATTTAGAATCACATATAGTCATGAGTGGGGGGCCCTAATAGGGCCCTTATAAGAAGAGACATCAGGGCTCGGCATCTGTAGCTCAAGCAGCTAAAGCGCCAGCTACATACACCGGAGCTGGCTGGTTTGAATCCAGCCTCAGCCACCAAAAACAACAGTGACAACTACAGCCCCCAAATAGCTGGGCATTGTGGTGGGCGCCTGTAGTCCCAGCTACTTGGGAGGCTGAGTCAAGAGAATCGCTTAAGCCCAAGAGTTTGAGGTTGCTGTGAGCTGTGATGGCACTCTACCCAGGGTGACAGCTAGAGACTCTGTCTCCAAAAAAAAGAGAGAGAGAGAGACATCAGAGAGCTTGCTTCTCCCACTCTCACCCCCATAGGACCCAAGGAAGGGCCATGCGAGGATGCAGAGAAGTGGCAGTCTGCAAGCCAGAAAGAGAGCTCTCACCAAACCCAACCATCCTGGCACCCTGATCTCAAACTTCCACCCTCCAGAACTGTGAGAAAATTAACATCTATGATCTAAGCCACCCAGCTTACCGTATTTTATTGTGGCGGCCCAAAGAGGCCAAGACAAGTAACAAGTGTTGAGTACCTGACGTGTGAGAGCATAATGCCACATCAGCGTTTGCCATCTTTTCTGAACCACTGATATACTTAGTCCTTTCTGATTTTGCTGTAACATATATAACTGAATCAGAAAGGAAGAGAAAATTAGAGTGGTGAGGGCTTAGGATGGATACTGGCTATTGAAAAGGGAGAGGAGTGGCCATGGTCACTTGGCTGCCACATTGGGCCTTACATCAGAATATCAGATTTTCGGGAGGAGGGGGGCATAATTTGACTCTTCATCATCACTTCCCCTTTCCTTTCCTCCTTTCCACTAGTACTTAACTATTTTTTGTTTGTTTGTTTGTTTTGCAGTTTTTTTCTTCTTTTTTTTAGGCCAGGGCTGGGTTTAAACCCACTACCTCCAGCATATGGGACCAGTGCCCTCCTCCTTTGAGCCACAGGCACCACCCTATACCTAACTTTTTTTTGTTGTTGTTGTTGTTTTTCTTGGTTACTACCATAATCATCAACCCAGAACAAAAGTTGAAGCAACTCTGGAGAGAAATTCAGATTGACTTAAGCCCTCGGGAGGCTGTCACTGTTCAGGGACTAGAAGTGTGATTTAAGCCCATTTAATTAGAATAATAGCTCTTCATCAGGAGTGATTTCACCAGCCCTCCCCCAGGAAATCTAACAATGTCTGGAGTCATTTTCACTTTTTTCTTTCTTTTTTTTTTTCTTCTTGAGACAGGGTCTCACCCCGTCACCCTGCAGTTGAGTAACGTGGTGTTGTTGCTCACAGGAACCTCAAACTCTTGGGCTCAAGTGATCCTCTTGCCTCAGCTTCCCAAGTAGCTGGGACTACAGGCGCCCGCCACAGTGCCCGGTTATTTTTAGAGATGGGGTCTCGCTCTTGCTCAGGCTGGTCTCAAACTCCTGACCTTAAGTGATCCACCCACCTAGGCCTCCCAGATTGCTGGGATTACAGGTGAGCCCCAGCGCCTGTCCTGGAGTCATTTTCCACCATCACAGCTCAGGGTAGGGAGGAGGACTGCTGTCAGTACCTAATGGGCAGAAGCCAGGGATGCTGTTTAATATCCTACAATGCTCAAGACAAATCCCTCCACAACAAAGAATTATCCAAACCACATGCCTTGAGTATCAAGGTTGAGAAACCCTCAATTAGGCATAAAAATGTCATGTGGCTTTAGAGGAGAACAAGCTTTAGGATAAAGCTGACCAAACAGAAAGTAGAGCAAAAAGATGGAAAGAAACCATTTATATTTCTTTAGTGATTCTATCAATAATCTGCAGAAACAAGTCAAGTGCTTCCACTTGTATAAACTCATTAATCCCTTTTATTTTTAACAGTCTTCAGTAACTGTAACAAAGAGTTATAACCAATATTTTTCTAAGCCCACCAGTACTGGGCAAAAAAGAATGAAAACAAGATGGCCGAGCACCGTGGCTCATGCCTATAATCCCAGCACTCTGGGAGGCCAAGATGGGTGGATTGCTTGAGCTCAGGAGTTCAGATTCCAACCTCAGCAAGAGCGAAACCCTGTCTTTAGAAACAGCTGGACACTGTGGTGGGCACCTGTAGGTCCCAGCTACTCAGGAGGCTGAGAAAAGAGGATCCCTTGAGCCCAAAAGTTTGATGTTGCTGTGAGCTATGATGCCACAGCACTCTACCTAGAGCAATAAAGTGAGACTCTGTCTAAAAAAAAAAAAAAAAGAATGAAAAGGAGAAATGTAGATATGAAGAAAAAGGAAAAGAGAGGGAAATACATGAGATAGCAGCTAAAAGGAGCAGCAGCTGGGGCGGCGCCTGTGGCTCAAAGGAGTAGTGCACTGGCCCCATATACTGGAGGTGGCAGGTTCAAACCCAGCCCCGGCCAAAAACTGCAAAAAAAAAAAAAAAGGAGCCGCAGCTGGACCTGGATATGCAGAGAAAAACAAGAAACTACTTCCCACCAGTTAGGACTTTTTGACCTACCAGCCAGGTGTCACTAAAATCAACATTGCAGAGGGTGAAAAAAGCATAAAATCACCGTCTGTTCCTCCAGGAAACATGGGCATCCACCCTGGAGATGAGACATACATTCATGAAAAGTGTGCAGAAAAGTTATACCGTGAAAAGCACAAACAATAAAAGAAGCATCTGATAAATACGATCAGATTAAAATTTAAAACTTTCGTATATCAAAAAATACCATAAGCAAAGTAAAAAACACAGCACAGAATGTGAGGAGATATTTGCAATTCAAAATGCATAAAATTAACAAAGGATTAGTATCCAGAATATAAACTCCTACTCAGTATAAAATCTTTGCAGGGTAATGGTAAACACTAAATTCATGATGGTGATTACTGCAGGGGAGGAACAGAAGAGATTGGGATTGAGGATGGAAGCCAGAAGGATTGCAAGTGTATATACAATGTTTCATTTCTTTAAAAAAATAAAACAATGTTAAGATTTAGTGAGGCTGGGTGATGGGAACATGAATATTTCTTATATTATTCTCTATTCTTATATCTATGTTTCAAATATATTTTATCAAATTCTTTTGAAGAATTTCTACAAATCGGGCAGTGCCTGTGGCTCAGTGAGTAGGGCACCAGCCCCATATACCGAGGGTAGCGGGTTCAAACCCAGCCCAAGCCAAACTGCAAGAAAAAAAATAGCTAGGTGTTGTGGTGGGCACCTGTGGTTCCAGCTACTGGGGAGGCTGAGGCAGGAAAATCGCCTAAGCCCAAGAGCTGGAGGTTCCTGTGAGCTGTGATGTCACAGCACTCTACCGAGGGCGACAAAATAAGACTCTGTCTCTAAAAAAAAAAAAAGAACTTCTACAAATCAGCAAGAAGAAAAAGTTATGAAATTAAGCAAAAAAAGAAAGAAAGAAAGAAAGTTATAAGCAGAAGAGAAAACCCAAGTCCAATAAACATGTAGAAAAACGATCTTCAGCCTCCTTGAAAAAGCAATCGAGATTCCCAAATATCACCAAAGATTCTGACACACTGCTTTCAGAGGGATATCGGACCCCAGGTCGCCTCAACTCTAACCGAGCTTCTCCAAGACACATTGTGATGAACCTGTCCAAAGTCAAGACAAAAGAAAAGATTCTGCAAGCCGCCAGGAGTAAGCGCCAATTGACCTACAGGGGCAAATCCATCAGAGTGACCGCAGACTTCTCTAATGAAACTTTCCAAGCAAGAAGACAATGGTCATCTACCTTTAATCTACTTAAACAGAACAATTTCCAGCCCAGAATTCTGTACCCTGCTAAGCTAAGCTTCAAAATTGACGGAGAAATCAAATCATTTACGGATATACAAACATTGAGGAAATTCGCCACAAGACCAGCTCTAAAGGAAATACTTCAACCTGTTCTGCACACTGACCACCACAATGGATCAGCAGCAAAGTAAGAACTCAGAAATTAAAGGACAGAACTTAACCTCCACACTGATGCAAAAGATAAAACTAAGCAATGGGCTCTCACCAAATAAGACGAATAGAATACTACCACACTTATCAATTATCTCAATAAATGTTAATGGCTTGAATTCTCCACTGAAGAGACATTGATTGGCTGACTGGATTAAAAAACACAAGCCATCCATTTGCTATATGCAAGAAACACACCTGGCTTCAAAAGACAAATTCAAGCTCCGAGTCAAGGGTTGGAAGACAATTTTTCAGGCAAATGGAATTCAGAAGAAAAGAGGAGTTGCAATCTTATTTCCAGATACATGTGGATTTAAAGCAACTAAAGTCAAAAAAGACAAAGATGGTCACTTTATATTGGTCAAGGGAAAAATACAACAAGACATTTCAATTCTAAATATTTATGCACCCAATTTAAATGCTCCCAGATTCTTGAAACAGACCTAACTTAGTCTGAGCAATATGATATCTGATAATACCATCATAACAGGGGACTTTAACACTCCTTTTACAGAGCTGGACAGATCCTCTAAACAGAAATTAAACAAAGATATAAGAGATTTAAATGAGACCCTAGAACAACTGTGCTTGATAGACCCATATAGAACACTCCACCCCAAAGATAAAGAATATACATTCTTCTCATCACCCCATGGAACATTCTCTAAAATTGATCATATCCTGGGACACAAAACAAATATCAACAGAATCAAAAAAACTGAAATTTTACCTTGTATCTTCTCAGACCATAAGGCACTAAAGGTGGAACTCAACTCTAACAAAAACGCTCAACCCCACCCAAAGGCACGGAAATTAAACAATCTTCTGTTGAATAAGAGATGGGTGCAGGAAGAAATAAAACAGGAAATCATTAACTTCCTTGAGCATAACAACAATGAAGACACAAGCTACCAAAACCTGTGGGATATTGCAAAAGCAGTTTTGAAAGGAAAATTCATCGCTTTAGATGCCTACCTTCAAAAAACAGAAAGAGAGCGCATCAACAATCTCACAAGGAATCTTATGGAATTGGAAAAAGAAGAACAATCTAAGCCTAAACTCAGTAGAAGAAAAGAAATATCCAAAATCAAATCAGAGATCAATGAAATTGAAAACAAAAGAATCATTCAGAAAATTAATGAAACAAGGAGTTGGTTTTTGAAAAAATAAATAAAATAGATAAACCATTGGCCAGACTAACAAGGAACAGAAAAGTAAAATCTCTAGTAACCTCAATCAGAAATGATAAAGGGGAAATAACAACTGATCCCACAGAGATACAAGAGATTATCTCTGAATACTACCAGAAACTCTATGCCCAGAAATTTGACAATGTGAAGGAAATGGATAAATATTTGGAATCACACCCTCTCCCTAGACTCAGCCAGGAAGAAATAGAGCTCCTGAACAGACCAATTTCAAGCACTGAGATCAAAGAAACAATAAAAAATCTTCCAACCAAAAAATGCCCTGGTCCAGATGGCTTCACTCCAGAATTCTATCAAACCTTCAAGGAAGAGCTTATTCCTGTACTGCAGAAATTATTCCAAAAAATTGAGGAAGAAGGAATCTTCCCCAACACATTCTATGAAGCAAACATCACCCTGATACCAAAACCAGGAAAAGACCCAAACAAAAAGGAGAATTTCAGACCAATCTCACTCATGAATATAGATGCAAAAATCCTCAACAAAATCCTAGCCAATAGATTACAGCTTATCATCAAAAAAGTCATTCATCATGATCAAGTAGGCTTCATCCCAGGGATGCAAGGCTGGTTTAACATACGCAAGTCCATAAATGTTATCCACCATATTAACAGAGGCAAAAATAAAGATCACATGATCCTCTCAATAGATGCAGAAAAAGCATTTGATAAAATCCAGCATCCTTTTCTAATTAGAACACTGAAGAGTATAGGCATAGGTGGCACATTTCTAAAACTGACTGAAGCTATCTATGACAAACCCACAGCCAATATTTTACTGAATGGAGTAAAACTGAAAGCTTTTCCTCTTAGAACTGGAACCAGACAAGGTTGTCCTCTGTCACCTTTACTATTCAACATAGTGCTGGAAGTTCTAGCCAATACAATTAGGCAAGACAAGGAAATAAAGGGAATCCAAATGGGAGCAGAGGAGGTCAAACTCTCCCTCTTTGCTGACGACATGATCTTATACTTAGAGAACCCCAAAGACTCAACCACAAGACTCCTACAAGTCATCAAAAAATACAGTAATGTTTCAGGATATAAAATCAATGTCCACAAGTCAGTAGCCTTTGTATACACCAATAACAGTCAAGATGAGAAGCCAATTAAGGACACAACTCCCTTCACCATAGTTTCAAAGAAAATGAAATACCTAGGAATATACCTAATGAAGGAGGTGAAGGACCTCTATAAAGAAAACTATGAAATCCTCAGAAAGGAAATAGCAGAGGATATTAACAAATGGAAGAACACACCATGTTCATGGATGGGAAGAATCAACATTATTAAAATGTCTATACTTCCCAAAGCAATCTACCTATTCAATGCCATTCCTATCAAAATACCAACATCGTACTTTCAAGATTTGGAAAAAATGATTCTGCGTTTTGTATGGAACCGGAAAAAAACCCGGATAGCTACGGCAGTTCTTAGTAATAAAAATAAAGCTGGGGGCATCAGCATACCAAATCTTAGTCCGTACTACAAAGCCATAGTGGTCAAGACAGCATGGTACTGGCACAAAAACAGAGACATAGACACTTGGAATCAAATTGAAAACCAAGAAATGAAACTAACATCTTACAACCACCTAATCTTCGATAAACCAAACAAGAACGTATCTTGGGGGAAAGACTCCCTATTCAATAAATGGTGTTGGGAGAACTGGATGTCTACATGTAAAAGACTGAAACTGGACCCACACCTTTTCCCACTCACAAAAATTGACTCAAGATGGATAAAGGACTTAAATTTAAGGCATGAAACAATAAAAATCCTCCAAGAAAGCATAGGAAAAACACTATGAAAAAGACTGCCATGGCAATTGCAACAACAACAAAAATAAACAAATGGGACTTCATTAAACTGAAAAGCTTCTGTACAGCTAAGGACACAATAACCAAAGCAAAGAGACAACCTACACAATGGGAAAGGATATTTGCATATTTTCAATCAGACAAAAGCTTGATAACTAGGATCTATAGAGAACTCAAATTAATCCACAGGAAAAAAGCCAACAATCCCATATATCAATGGGCAAGAGACATGAATAGAACTTTCTCTAAAGATGACAGACGAATGGCTAACACATGAAAAAATGTTCATCATCTCTATATATTAGAGAAATGCAAATCAGAACAACCCTGAGATATCATCTAACCCCAGTGAGAATGGCCCACATCACAAAATCTCAAAACTACAGATACTGGCGTGGATGTGGAGAGAAGGGAACACTTTTACACTGCTGGTGGGACTGCAAACTAGTACAACCTTTCTGGAAGGATGTATGGAGAAACCTCAAAGCACTCAAGCTAGACCTCCCATTTGATCCTGCAATCCCATTCTGGGCATCTACCCAGAAGGAAAAAAAATCCTTTTATCATAAGGACACTTGTACTAGACTGTTTTTGCAGCTCAATTTTACAATCGCCAAAATGTGGAAACAGCCTAAATGCCCACCAACCCAGGAATGGATTAACAAGCTGTGGTATATGTATACCATGGAATACTATTCAGCCATTAAAAAAAATGGAGACTTTACATCCTTCGTATTAACCTGGATGGAAGTGGAAGATATTATTCTTAGTAAAGCATCACAAGAATGGAGAAGCATGAATCCTATGTACTCAATTTTGATATGAGGACAATTAATGACAATTATGGTTATGGGGGGGGAAACAGAAAGAGGGAAGGAGGGAGCAGGGTGGAGCCTTGGTGTGTGTCACACTTTATGGGAGCAAGACATGATTGCAAGAGGGACTTTACCTAACAATTGCAATCAGTGTAACCTGGCTTATTGTACCCTCAATGAATCCCCAACAATAAAAAAAGAAAAAGCAATCGTGAGATGCAATTTCTCATTCATAAATTGGCAAAATTAAAGTCTGACAAAACTAAGTGGGTATGTGAAACAATGGGAACCCACTTGCTCTTCTCTGAGGAGTGTGAATTGGCACAATGGCTAATAATGAAGCTAGGCATGCTTGTTGGGGTTTAAGAGGCTCGATATATATAACACTCCTTTCTTCCCATCCCAAATTCTGAATCAATTGAAGGAAATTAAGGAGGAAAATGGGATCGAATGGTTGCGCTTAGAAATAGAATACCCAGATAGGACTACAACTAAATTTGACTAGTAATTAATATAACCTAGAAATAGGTAGTGAATCTGTCTCCCCCATATGGATACAGTTGCTATTTGGATTTTTGCTTCTCATCTTCTCATTTTAGACAGAGAGTAAAAATGACTTTGGGTTTTGTTTTGTTTTGTTTTGTTTCTTGAGACAGAGGCTCACTCGGTCCCACTGGGTAGAGAGCGTTGTGGCGTCACAGCTCACAACAACCTCAAACTCTTGGGCTCAGGCAATCCTCTTGCCTCAACCTAGCAAGTAGCTGGGATTACTAGGGCCCACCCCAGTGCCTAGCTGAGTTGTTTTCTATTTTTATTTATTTATTTTTTTGAGACAGAGTCTCACTGTATCGCCCTCGGTGGAATGCTGTGGCGTCACAGCTCACAGCAACCTCTAACTCCTGGGCTTAAGCGATTCTCTTGCCTCAGCCTCCCAAGTAGCTGGGACTACAGGGTCCCGCCACAATGCCCTACTATTTTTTTTTTTTTTTTTTTTTTTTTGTGGCAGTTGTTTAGCTGGCCCAGGCTGGGTTCGAACCTGCCACCCTTGGTGTATGTGGCTGGCGCTGTATCCACTGTGCTACGGGCGCCGCTCCTGTTTTTTATTTTTAGTCGAGATGGGACCTTGGTCTTGCTCAGACTGCTGTCAAACTCCTGAGCTCAATGGGGGCGGCGCCTGTGGCTCAACGGGTAGGGCACCGGTCCCATATGCCGGAGGTGGCGGGTTCAAGCCCAGCCCCGGCCAAAAAAAAAAAAAAAAAAAAAAAACAAACTCCTGAGCTCAAGCAATCCACCCACCTCGGCCTCCCACAGTGCTGGGATTACAGGTGTGACACACCATGCCCAGTTGAAAATGACTTTGCAAGACGGTGGAAACAGTCAAACTTGTGGTTGTATGGAAGTTCAGATGTGTTTAGTACTGTGTCTATGGATCCTGAGTAGACGAAAAGGTACACTAGACCAATTCTTGACCTATCGCTTCTCAGCTTCAAGCCCACCTTCTAGCTGTCTCTGTGATGCTGGGGCTGGTTCTGCAAACCGCAGTTCTCCTTTTTCAGCCAAATCCCCCTTAGGCTCTGACAACAGGAGCCCTTAGAGGAAACTTCAGGCTGCAGGAGAAATGTGGCCATGCTCCTTCCTGTCTCCTTCCCATCAGCCTCCCAGGCCTTCCCGTCAGTGTCAGCCAACATTGCTTCTTCCTCATGCCAGAGCAACAATTCAGCCCAGAAGCAGCTGAATTGTGAAATTAAATAATTCAAACTTCAAGCTGTAAGAACTTAAACTTGTTATGAGCCTTGATAGCCAAGTGGCTATGTGGCCTGACTCACGAGGCATGAAGCTGTATCTTCTGCCTTTTTTTTCCCAAAAAATAATTAACATTAAACAATATCAGAGATAAAACCCCCTCAGATCACTACCCCTCCTTGTGGAGTAATAATCTTCCTTGGAACGTAGCAACCTGTAACCAATCAAATCACCATGGCGTGTGCCAGCATTCCCATTATACGCATATGTATGAAGAATGTCAGAATGGAGCTAAAATTTTTAAGAAAATGAAACCTTAACTTCTCCACTTTGGAACACTGACCCCATTCATTGGAGTTAGTATTTCTGGACAGCTATCCTCAAGCTTGGTGGTCCAATAAACTGTATGCTGAATCATGTTTTCTGAAATTTCTTATTTAAGGTTGACAGAATCCCCTTTCCCAACATTCATAGTTCGCCTCATCATACTTCCTTGGCAATACCAGCCCCAGCTGATCAGCATTCCTCCTCAGGGGACTGGACTTCAGCTCCCTACTGCTGAGTTTTAGTAATTCTAACTCCTATTTATTTATTTATTTTGAGACAGAGCCTCACCCTGTTGGTCCGGGTTAGAGAGTACCATGGCATCAGCCTAGCTCAGCAACCTCAAACTCGTGGGCTCAAACCATCCTTCTGCCTTAGCCTCCTTAGTAGCTGGGACTACAGGCGCCTATCACAACACCTGGCTAATTTTCTATTTTTAGTAGAGATGAGGTCTCACTCTTGCTTGGGCTAGTTTCGAAACCCTGAGTTCAGGTTCAGTTCAGACGGAGTTCATGCTTCTGTCTCCCAGAGTTCTAGGATTATAGACATGAGCCACCGCACCCAACCCCACTTCTTTCCCTGTTTTCCTTCAGACCTAGGGTTGGTGGCTGTTTCCCTACAGTTCCTATCTCCACAATTCTTTTTTTTTTTTTGAGACAGACTCTCAGTTTGTCACCCTCGGTATAGAGCCGTGGCGTCATAGCTCACAGCAACCTCAGACTCTTGGGCTCAAGCTATTCTCTTGCCTCAGCCTCCTGAGTAGCTAGGATTACAGGCACCTGCAACAACACCCAGCTAGTTTTAGAGGCGAGGTCTTGCTGTAGCTCAGGCTGGTCCACCTAGGAAATTATGAGGTATTCATCTTTACGTGCCTGGCTTACTTCACTCTACATTATGTCCTCAGGGAAGAAAGCAAAGAAGGGAGAAAGAAAGAGAAAAAGAAAGAGAGTGAGGGAGGGAGAGAGGGAAGAAGGAAGGAGGGAAGGAAGGGAGGGGAAGGGAGGGAGGGGAACGGAGGGAGGAGGGGATAGTATTCCATTATCTGTACACATTCCGTATAGGCCCTTATCTCTACTACATCCTCTTTATCCTTTCACCAATGATGGACACTTAGGTTTACCACATAGCTTGGCTATTGCGAATGATGCTGCAATACACATGGGAGTGCAGATATCCCTTTGACATACTGATTTCATTTCTTTTGGATTTTTACCTAAGCAGTGGGATTGTCTTCAAACTTCTGAAGGGAATCATTTCAAACCTAGAGTCCTATGCTCCACCAGACTCTTATACAAGTATGAGGGTAAAACAAAGATATCTCCAGACATGCAGTGTGTTGAGTGTTTTCTATTTTCCCTTCCAGACCTATTCCTCATGCTGTTGTATGCACTGGGAAGGTTTTTAAAATAATCTGCATCAAGGCGTTCTTACCTTCTGGTTTTGATAATGGGAGCCTCCAGGAGGAGACTACGAAGGTGGAAGGAGAGCAAGGTGATGTATTTATTCCCCTGACCTCCCTCCCTTGTTTCCAGGATTGTCTGATTCCCTCCAACAAAGGCCACAGCTCTTGTCAAACAATCCGTTCCTGTATCCACTCTCTCCAACCACATTAATAACTTCTCCCCCTCCCCTGACCCTTTGGGCTTACTATCAACATCTCTGAGATCTGTCCCATCTCTTACTGGTTTTTGTTTACTCCAGTTTATCAGTTTACTATTGCAGAACAGTGCTGCATAAGCACTGTTCTAAAGTCCAACATTTTAAAACAATTTTTTGCTTGTAGATCTGCAGATCAGCTAGAGCTTGGCTGACTTAGGCCGAGCTCAACTGAACATCTTTACTTCACACTTTGGCAGCTGGAACAGCTATGCTTCTCCCTGTGTGGGGGTCTCTGGGGTTGTTGGAGCAACTCTGTTCCCTGTGTCTCTCATCCTCATTAGACCAGCAGGCGTGTTTCTTGTGGTGGAGTAGAGGCACATAAGAGCAAGCAAAAATATGTGGTGCTTCTTACAAGCCTAAGCTTAGAATGAAAATGTTCTCACTCCCACCCACTTTCCATTGGCCAAAATGAGTCAAATAGCCAAGCCCAAAGGTGAGAGGCAGGAGTCTGTTCCATCTGAAACAAGGCCGTGAATGGGTGTGGATACAGACAGGAATGAGGAATTGAAGTCAATTATTTAACATGCCACCCTGCCTTCATCTTTATAAATATTACCATTATTAAATCCACCTCAATTACCTCCATTTGAGTGTGCTACACATTGCCTCCCAGGCTTTAGGTAAGTGTAGGAACAGAGGCTGGGTGCCATGGCTCACACCTATAATCCTAGTACTCTGGGAGATTGAGACAGGTGGATTACTTGAACTGAAGTGTTCCAGACCAGCCTGAGAAAGAACGAGACCCTATCTCTAAAAATAGCCGGGTGTTGTGACAGTTACCATTAGTCCCAGCTACTTGGGAGGCTGAGGCAAGAGAATCACTTGACCCCAAGAGTTTAAGGTGGTTGCCAGCTGTGACACCACCGCACTCTACCGAGGGTGACAAAGTGAGATTCTGTCTCAAAAAAAAGGTAGGAATAGGTAGCAGGAAAAGCCCAAGAAAACAGATCCCCCAAAATAGAATTCTGATATTCAATTGCTATTGTATTTAAGAAGCACACAACTAACCTCCCTACCAGAAAAAATGGGGTGCTGGTAATTCACAGCATTCAGTGGCTAACAGTGACTCAAATTATCATTGATAGCGGCAAGAAATGAATTCAGGTAGATGGCAAAAAAAATTAAGTGGCTGTGGCACTTAGTCACCATGGTGACAATACTGATTATAATATAAAGATTGTGGAGTCAGCTGACTGCCTCTGCTGGCTCTAAAGAGAGTAAACAGGAAAAAGCGTACTGAAAGCCTTGGATACCCCAGCTGGAATCTGTTGGGAAGTCAGAAAGTCTCTATGGTAGTCCTGACGGAGTATTTCTCCTGTAGTCACTGGACTGATAGAAATGAAACTCAAGTCTAGAAAATTAACTTTACAATTATAGAGTTGCAAACCCAATTAAATACCCAAATTCTTCAGTTTCAGTCTCTTACAATAAACAAAGAGTACCGATGAGCAATAAATGGGAGCCTGAGATATCAGATACAGACATTCCTGCAGATGTGGACGAGACTAAGAATGTGGATTTAAAGCCCTACTAAACCTCCCTGAGGGGGTTTATATCCTGCAACCCCATTTCCATTTAATAAAAACCTTGCAAAGGCTGTACCTTGAGCAGTTGCCTTCCAAGGAAACGTGACTTTCCTCAGGACCCACCTCAACTGCACTTCATTGCTTCTGGACCCACAAGGAGAGTTAGATGCCGTCGTGGTCCAGATCACAGAGTCCAAGACCTAGTCCTAGAGAAGATAGACTTTATGCCTAAAAAGTTGCACAGAACTTTATTAATTTGTATCAGCAGGAGTCTGTGGAGCATGTATTTAAGTGAATTCTAAGGTTGTTAGACCAAGAAGAATATAACTTAAGACTTGATTGACATGGTGGCTCAAGCCTGTAATCCTAGCACTCTGGGAAGCCGAGGTGGGTAGATCACCCGAGCTCAGGAGTTCAGAGCAAGAGCAAGACCCCATCTCTAAAAATAGCTGGGTATTGTGGCAGGTGCCGATAGTCCCAGCTACTCAGGAGGCTGAGGAAAGAGGATCACTTGAGCACAAGAGTTTGAGGTTGCTGTGAGTTCCACGGTAGATGACAAAGTAAGACTCCGTCTTCAAAAAAAAGGCAGATGACAAAGTAAGACTCTGTCTTCAAAAAAAAAAGACTTGACTAAGCCGAATTTATTGAAATGGTCATGTAGCTGGGAATTAGGATTTAATGCCATGGTATGTGAATGTGGGAAAGAGCATTCATAGTCAGCTAGGTTGGTCAGTTTCAACAGTAAGCTACACTTAGTAAAGGTGAAATACCAGAACTTGCCTAGCCCACTCCAGACTGAGGAAGAAGCCCAAATGCTAAAGAGCAGGAGAAAGCTAAAATGGACCTATTATATACAACCTTATCAATCACCCCCCTGGCCATGTACCCCAGTAGGGTCTAGAGGATAATCCCTTCTTAAGGCAATAAAAAAATAAATTGAACTGACTCTAATTGTAAAACTTGACATTTCACCTTAATTCACTAATCAGAATATGCTTGTGGAAGTCAGGTACAAAACACAGTTTTAGTCTAAGTCCCTTAGGATCATGGATCTATTCGGTGATTCCCAGTCTCAAAGGTACATTTCTAATAGGTATATTCAGTAACTGGAAGACTCTTAATATTAGTTCCCTGAGCCACAGAATGAGGGCTACTATACCCTGAAGGGAGTACCAAGTGGAAGCCCCTACAAGTGCCCTAATGCAACCCACTCCTTATCAAGCTAGTAACCCAAAAGCAAACCTCCACCCCAGAGGAATTGCAGAGTTAGTGCCACCATTAAAAACTCGATGGAGGCATGGGCGGCGCCTGTGGCTCAGTCGGTAAGGCACTGGCCCCATATACCGAGGGTGGCTGGTTCAAACCCAGCCCCGGCCAAACTGCAACCAAAAAATAGCCAGGCGTTGTGGCGGGCACCTGTAGTCCCAGCTACTTGGGAGGCTGAGGCAAGAGAATCGCTTAAGCCCAGGAGTTGGAGGTTGCTGTGAGCTGTGTGAGGCCACGGCTCTCTACCAAGGGCCATAAAGTGAGACTCTGTCTCTACAAAAAAAAAAAAAAAAACTCGATGGAGGCAGAGGTGAGATTCTAACCGCATCCTCATTTAGCTTCCTTCCTGGCTCTTGCAAAAGCCAGATGGTCTTGGAGAATGAGTACAGATTATCACACACTTAATCAGAGGTGCCATTCACAGCAGATTCTAGATGTGGTAACTTTGTGGAACCAAACAGTGCAGCCCTTGGACGCTGATATGCAGATAGGAGCCTAACAAATCCCTACCCCCCAAATCCAATCACCAAAGAGAATCAGAAGCAGCTGACTTCCTACAGCAGGGACTACAGTATATTTTTCATCTCTAACTTCATGCTGCCTCTGTGCTCCTGCTGTTTGTCATCATAGGGGCTGGAGAGACCTTGATGGGCTTTGAAATCCTAGAGAACACATATTAATCCATCTAAGGCTTGCCACATTGAGTGGAGTTCTTGAGGGTCTACTAGTGTTCTAACTCACATCAAGATTTTCTTTCTTTCTTTCTTTCTTTTTTTTTTTTTTTTTTTTTTTTTTTGTAGAGACAGAGTCTCACTTTATGGCCCTCGGTAGAGTGCCGTGGCATCACACAGCTCACAGCAACCTCCAACTCCTGGGCTTAGGCGATTCTCCTGCCTCAGCCTCCCGAGCAGCTGGGACCACAGGCGCCCGCCACAACGCCCGGCTATTTTTTGGTTGCAGTTTGGCCGGGGCCGGGTTTGAACCCGCCACCCTCGGCACATGGGGCCGGCGCCCTACCGACTGAGCCACAGGCGCCGCCCTCTTTCTTTCTTTCTTTCTTTCTTTCTTTCTTTCTTTCTTTCTTTCTTTCTTTCTTTCTTTCTTTCTTTCTTTCTTTCTTTCTTTCTTTCTTTTTGAGACAGAGTCTCACTATGTCACCTTCGGTAGAGTGCTGTGGCATCACAGCTCACAGCAACCTCAAACTCTTGTGCTTAAGCTATTCTCTTGCCTCGGTCTCCCAAGCAGCTGGGACGACAGCCACCATCACCATGCCCAGCTATTTTTTTGTTGTTTGGCAGGCCCAGGCTGGATTTGGATCTGCCAGCCCCGGTGTTTGTGGCTGGTGCCCTAGAAACTGAGCTACAGACACCAAACCAAGATATACTTTCTAAAGTTTAAAAAAAAAAAAAAAGGCACACTGCTTGGTAAGCCTCTTTGCATTTTAGAAGCAACAAACACCACCTAAGAATGTGTTGCTCCTACCCATTTATCAGGAAACTCATAATAAGGCTATCTGTTTTGAGTGGGGTCTAAATAAAAAATGACAGCAAAACATCTGGTCAAGCTTTCAATTGCACAGCACAACACCGACCAAGTGGTAAGTGAATAGGGCAGGAAGTACACTCTCCACAGGGATTATTTCCACAGCTACATCCAAGGAAAAGTTCTCAGGGCAAGAAGAGGTGTTGGATTATATGCAGGCAAGGAAGGGTGAATCCATTCCAATCAGGGAAAACAGCAAAAAATCTCACATGTTTTCATATATCTTTGTTGCAAAAACCCTAGTCTCAGGAAGAAGTATTATTCCTAAATTAAAGAGTGCATATTAAGCTCAGAGTTTCCTATCCTCTAGTGAAATACCCAGGATTAGGAACCGTGGCCTTGCTTCTACTCAAGTTCTTCCTAACTCCAATGTAACAGGCTGAATGTTTTAAAGCAAGTCTTTGCCAACAATGCCATCAGTGGCTGCCATGATATCAGCAGGTGACACGCAGTGGAAAAAGAATGTGATGTCCTCAGTAAAGTGTCCGCACCGTGTAGTGGCAATGAGCACTGTTAATTGATATATGCAAGGATGATTTTAAACACTGTTTTTCATTCTATAACAACCACATTCCCAGGAGCAGGCTGTGGCTGTCCTAGAGGTGATTTCTCTCTGGGACTCTTCCCTAACAGTCCCCAAATCAGCTAGAGAAAGGAGCAGGAAAGAATGCCCTGTCTGGCTCGGAGTCTGAGACTCAAGTAGCTAAAGCGCCAGCCACATACACCTGAGCTGGCAGGTTTGAATCCAGCCAGGGCGCCAAACAACAATGACGGCTACAAAAATGGTAAAATGCCTCCTAAGTAGCTGGCCTGTAGTCCCAGCTACTTAGGAGGCAGAGGCAGGAGAACCGCTTGAGTCCAGGAGTTGGAAGTTGCTGTGAGCTGTGACACCACAGCACTCTACCCAGGGCAACAGCTTGAGGCTCTGTCTCAAAATAAATAAATAAATAAATAATAATAAAGAGTGTCCTGTCTGGTTTTGTCTTACTTCTGGCTTTGGCAAGGTTGGAAATAAGTAGCCCCATTCACCTACTTCCCTGACAGCTGAGAAAAGATGGGAGCTGCTATGGACTATAAATCTGTGCCCCTTCCCCCATTCACATGTTGAAACACTAATCCTCGATGAGATGATATTAGAGATGAGGCCTTTGGGCAGGAGCTAGGTCATCAGGATAGCATGCTAGTGATGGGATTACAAGGAGAGCGCTCGTGTCTACGCTCTTTTTTTCTCTCTCTCTTCCCCCTGCCATGCCAGGATAGAGTGAGAAGCCTGTTGTCTGCAAACTAGACGCTAGATCTGACGGCACCTTTACCTGGGACCTCCCATCCTCCCAAACCGTGAGAAACAAATGTTGGTTTTAAGCCACCCAATCCATGGTCTACTTGTTACAGCAGCCCAAGCTGGCCAAGACAGGAGCCAGGGAGTCCCAGAAACTAACCAGGAAACCGTGGGCATCTCCCTGTCAGACCGGCAGAAAGGAACCTTGAGACGCAGGTTGCTCTGGACCGACGGGACGGTCCCCCGCACGGCTTCTGCCATTGCCTCCATCTCTCCAAGACAGAAATTCTAACAGAAGTGAGCGTCTGCCAGTCACAGTCCTGAGATGACTGAGGAGCCTGGGCGAAGAGGATAGTACACATTTGGCAAAGTTATCAGCCCTCGGAAGCTGAATGGAGCAAGGAGCTGTTCCGAGAGCAACATGGAGGCCCGGGCAGCCAGGGCAGGATTTTTGCTCTCCTTCTCCAGGTGGAAGGGAAGGCAGCTATTCCCCTTGCCTGTGGGGGCTTCCAGCCCTTCCCAGCAGATCCACGGCGCTTGTGAAGACAAGACAGGAGGGTGGGGACAGCCGGGGGCGGGAGTGGCTGCGGCCGCGTGTCAGCAGTCGGGCTGCGCGGTAGGAAGGTGGCAGCCGCGCCCACTCGTGCGCGGCGCCCTTTGTGCGCGGAGCTGTTCCCGGACCGAGATGTCGCTGCGGGAGCTTCAGGCGGCTTGATGGTTTGCTGCTCCCTAACCACACAGTTGCCAGCGCGGTGTTATTGTTGTGGCTTAGCGCTTGGCAGCGCTGCGCCTCCCCCTGCGCCTGGCTCCCCCGCGACGTCCCCGGTTCCCCGCAGCTCTCCCGCCGGCCCTCCCCGCGGCCTCCTCAGCACCGAGACCTCCGCAGGCCCCCTCTTCCGTCTGCCCTCCCTCCTCCCCGTCCCGGGGAGTGTGCAGCCAGGGAGGGGGCAGGCGAGATGCTAAGGTACTAATTGTATTAACGAAAATGGCAAACACACATCCTTTCCATCTGGCGGCACAAACCGGGAGGCTGTTGGAGATGCAATTACCCACTCCAGGAGCGAGTGAAATATTTGTCGCCTTTAGCAATAAAATTAATATCTGCAATTACTAGTGTCTTGCTAATGAGATAAATACAAATTGCCTTTCCTAGTTACAAGAGGAAGAACCTGTCACGTTAAACCCGAAGTGCCGCTTTTGGCTGAGCCCAGGAATCAGTGTCACGGAGACTGACATCTTTCGGGTCTGAGGATTCGGGGCAGTGAAGAGAACGGCGATGCTCCAGTGTTGGTAGCTGCGCACCCTGAGTTATACAGTGGGGCTGTTGGTGTGGGACTGTCCATCTGGAGCCTGTGCCCTCCCTCCCCACACCCCTTGACTCCAGAGAGTGCTGGATGGTCCTGAACACTCATGACAAGATGTCCAAGGACCCCACGCACAGGGCCCACCCGTCACACTTTTTCAACTCCATCTGTACAGCCCTCCAGGTCTCCTGCAGCAAGTGGTAGTAGCCCGCTTATGGTCAGATACTTCCACAATTTCCTACATTTTTTTTTTCCTTCATGAAATTTGTATATAGCAAAAGCTGAGTTAGCTTTAGGCAGAGCATATGCTTCATATTTATTGGAATAAGTTTTCTAGTTCCTTAGCATTCTGTTCACTGATATTCCGTATGTTAAAAATATCTCTGCTTTTCCCCCTGATACTCAGTAGTAGGCAGCCACAGTTTTCCTCTGTGGTTTTTCTGGGTAGAAACCAGAACATGCTCTCCATAGCCTGGGGAGTTTTCTATACCTTTGCAAAGGATGACCTGATTTCCCACCCATGAGGTGAAATATGATTTTCTTACTCTCCACCAGTTTCACAGGTAATGCTACCAGGCAGCCTGATTCCAAGAAGGACCCTTATTTTAGAAAGGAAAAAAACTAAGGCCAAGCAATTTGTCTCTGGCTGAGGGCATCTGGAATTCTGATGCCTGTTACAGGTCTATAATGCATTCAGTGGAGAAAGCAAAAAGAAAAAGATCTGAACCCTTTGGTGAGTCTAGGGCTCTGGGAGGTTACAAATAAGCCCTCCAGAATGACCATTCCCAGGAAGAGTGGCTTTAAGCCCCTGGGGAATTGGCATGCTTCCCCCACAGTTAAGACACCTCTGGGATTTCCCAGAGGTCCACAGTAGAGGTCATTGTCTCTGCTGAGCCACCCAGAGACACAGGAAACTTCTGTTTCAGCAACTTGGGACATTGATTTTTACAACTCCAGCAGCAAGCGAATAGTGAGTAAGCCAGCACTACCCACATCTGAGAAACAGAATTTGCAGTTAAAATGGCAGAATCAATATTCAAACTCATAGCTGTGGGGGGTGGTGAGAGAGAGACAGGAGGGAGAGGGGATGTTTACAACTAAGAAGGGGAAAAAAAAAAAACCCACTCCTTGGAGGAGACTTCAGTTGACTATGCCCTCCCTCCCTGCTGCAGAAGAGTAGAATTGAGGATAGAGTTGCCAAGGCCAGGGCTGACTGCCCACTTTACTGGCCCCAGCAGCCCCCAGATATCTTCTGAGAAGACTCCCTCTCCGCAAAACCCATTTGTAGGAATTCCTACAGCCTGTTGTCCTGTCCAAGCCAGGGAGCTGCTCAGCAGCTGGCCTATAGTAAGTTATGGTGTGAGAGACTCACTAGCATAGCAGGTAGCTTGTGTCTTCCTAGGCCTGTCCTCAAAGAGATTCCAGGAGCAGACCAAAGTTATGAATTCATTCTGTTTCAAATATTCTTTCCTCTTCTTTTTTTTAACACGGTCTCTCACTCAGTGCCATAGCGTCATGGCTCACAGCAACCTCAAACTCCTGGGCTCAAGCAATCCTCTTGCCTCAGCCTCCTGAGGAACTACTGGTGCCACCACAATGTCCAGCTATTTTTAGAGGCGGGGTCTCCCTCTAGCTCGGGCGATCAACCCACCTTGGCCTCCCAGAGTGCTGGAATCACAGGTGGGAGCTCTGAGCCTGGCCTTAGTTTTTCTATTTTTAGTAGCGAGAAGGTGTCACTCTTGCTCAAGCCAGTCTCAAATTCCTGAGCTTCAGCAATCCACCGCCTCAGCCTCTCAGAGTGCTAGGATTACAGGCATGAGCCACTGCACCCAACCTCAACTATTCTTTTGTAAATTGATTAACTATAATTTAAAATGCTTTTTCTCATATACATAACACTCAACGAATGTTTATTGAGTGTTTACTGTACCAAGAACTGGAGATACTGAAATATTGAAAAACAGATACACTCTCAGATCAACCCTTAACGAATCTATCCGATCAACAATAAGGCAAACTAATTTTTGTATGTGGAAGAATCGCGTTCTAAGCTCCATCTCGGGATACCTGGAAAATAGCATTCCCTGCCTTGGCAATAACAGTTGAAACTCCCACCTGGTCCCTGAGCAACTGCAACCACAAGAAGTGAAGAAACCAATATTCGTTGAGTGCCTACTGTATGTCTGGCTGTGCCAGCACTCTACATACACCTATGAGATAGACACAATTGCTCTCATTTTACAGCTAAAGAATCCATTACTCATGGGTGGCACCTGTGGCTCAAAGGAGTAGGGCGCTGGCCCCATATGCCGGAGGTGGCAGGTTCAAAACCCAGCCCCGGCCAAAAACAGCAAAAAAAAAAACAGAATCCATTAATCAGGAGCTGGGTAAGTTCCCCAAGGTCACATAGTTACTGGGCTAGAATTTAAGCCCAGGCTACAGATACCAAAGCCCTCATTCTTTCTTCTCTTCACCAACCGCCTCAGTTGGGGCTTTGGCCAGGAAGGATGGGGCGGCATAAGGAAGGTTGGGACTGAGGGCGCTCTCACAGTGCTCTGCCCGTGGAGGACCACAGGGTCATGGGGAAGTGAAGCATGCAGAGGATGGATAGACCATTTGCAGGCCAGTAGTTTCTGAATCCAGCTCTGAGCGTATCAGCTTCCACAGTGTGGCTCATAGCTGTCATCCACCCTACTAGCTACTCTGGAATCCTTAGGAATGACCAAGACTCAGCTGGAGCTAAAGGACCTGTTTCTTCTTCTGTGTTTTCTAGAGGAGATGATGTAGGAGTCTTGCAGGAGGAAGCCAGAGTGTGAGTAATAAAAGAGTTGCTTATGTAATAGGAAACCACACTGTCTAGGGCACGCAGGCTTTTCTGGGACCCAAGAAGCCAGGATTCCAATGGACTTTTCCAAGTTCAACCACACTTGGGTCTGTCCTCTTGAGCAGGTCACCTCACCTTCTCCAGTTTCCTGCCACGTAACCTTGACACCATGATGTCCTCCCCTCACCTTCCCTCAGAGAGACCCCAGGATATGCCCGTGCATAGCAACCACCAGGAGGTGTGTGGAGCCCCCACTTATCTCTCACTTGTCTGCAGCTTTCTTTGATGTGCCTAAGATGACTGCTTTTTTTCTTCCTCCAGGGGCCCAGTGAGGTTATCACGGCTTCTATATGTCTAACTGTGAGCAGAGGAGGGACCCCAGCAGCTTTTATTTCAAATGACGTATCTCAGCCTAGATGCCTGTTTCTAGCTCCACCTTGGCCACTAATTAAGTCTGCGCCCTGGGAATGTCACCAACCTCTCTGGACCTCAGTTTCTTCATAAGACTTAGAATTTCCTGACTTTGATCCCCGTAGGAATCTGAGCCACCTTATAGCACCTTTCTTTTCATCACTCTAGGATGGCAAGGCTCCATGGATTTACTGAAATGGGCACACAGAAAAATGCACACAAATCCAGACCTTGCCAATGATGTGTCTAGTTAGACCCCTAGTTAAATTCCAGACATTGCAGTCTGCGGGGGGCAGGGGGGTGTCATAAACCAGGGCTCCGCTCTCTCCTCCGCCGTTGTACCTTCTCCCTGGCACAGGTCCTCTGCCTCAGTCCAGCTGGTGGAAGGTTTCTTTTGCACAGCAGGTGGCTGTCCCCTGGCCGGGCCCTCTCAGAAGCTCAAGGGGTCAAGCTGCAAGAGGAGACTTGTTCCTTACCCCAACCATCCGCATCTCAGCCTCAGGACAGTTTTGCTCTGCTCCACACGCCCTGTGTGGGCTGGCTCCTGTTGCTAGGAGAACCTGACCATTTGCATTTCCTGCTGTTTTTATTTTAGATTAGCAGCCGCACTGCTGCAGGAACACAGGGTATTTTGAGAAAGACAGAAAAAAAAAAAAAAAAGAAGGGTGAGGGAGGACCTAGCATGGGCCCTCCTTCCTACAGGCCTCCAAAATACTCAGACCAAGGTGACAACCATCCCAGACCCTGTCTCCACCAAGGCCTCTTGCCTGCTTTGTATTCCCTGAGTGGTACCGTCACCTGGTCCTGACACCTTCACAGATACCTTCAAGCCATACAGAAAAAAACTGCACAGTCTTCTTCCAGGAAAAGCAGACAAAGGTCAAGACTTGAACTGAACCTGACACACAGTGCCAGATTCCATGTGTTAATACAAAAAAAAATAACAAACAGAAACACTCCAAGATTCCCCCTGTGGATTGTCAACCCCAAAACACCTGATCTCCAAAGACAGTGCTGCTTTCTCCTTTTTCCTTGCCCCCTCTCTACCCTAAAGATAGGGCTGTGACTTTTCCTTCGAGTTCTACCACAAATCAGTGTAGGCTTCTTAGGTCCCCCTCAGTTCTACCTTGTTCCAAAGATCCCTGAACCTTCTCAACATTATCTTTTTCTCAGATCCATAGTCCAGCCTGTGTCTTCCCTACTAGACTGTGAACTCCCCTAGAAGCCAGTGTCTGTGTCATTGTCAATGTTAATCTAGTGCACTTTGCTCACAGTGGATGCCCATTAACACTTTTTAAAATTTGTTCACCCCAGGCCCCGCACAGTAGCTCATGCCTGTAATCCTAGCACTCTGGGGAGGCCAAGGCGGGTAGATTGCCTGAGCTCACAGGTTTGAGAACAGCCTGAGCCAGAGCAAGACCTAATCTCTAAAAAATATCCAGGCATTCTGTGGGCACCTGTAGTCCCAGGTACTTGGGAGGCTGAGGCAAGAGGATCACTTGAACCCAAGAGTTTGAGTGGCTGGGAGCTAAGACGCCATGGCGTCTTGGTAGAGTGACCAAGTGAGACGGAGGAGGAAGCCAGAGTGTGGCAAGACTTGGTCACTCTACCAAGTGCAAAAAAAAAATATGTTTATCCCTGTCAAACACTGATTGAGCCCTACTAAGAGTTGTATGCCGCAGGTGGGCACAAAACATTCTCTACCCTTAAGGAGCTCTTAGCCCTATGGGCGAAGACAAGTAGGTAGTTTTTTGTTTTTTGTTTTTTGTAGAGACAGAGTCTCACTCTATCACCCTCAGTAGAGTGCCGTAGCGTCACACAGCTCACAGCAACCTCTAACTCCTGGGCTTAGGCAATTCTTTTGCCTCAGCCTCCCAAGAAGCTGGGACTACAGAGGCCTGCTTCTGTAGTTGGCCACAATACCCAACTTTTTTTTGTTGCAGTTTGGCCAGGGCCGGGTTTGAACCCACCACCCTCGGTAAATGGGGCCGGGGCCCCTACTCACTGAGCCACAGGCACTGCCCGAGAAGTAGATAGTTTTAAACCTTGTAAACACCGTGGTCAATGGTGTAATGAATATCAAAGAACATGTACAGAGGATTATAGAATCACAAGAAGATTCCTGCATAGTGGTGGGAGATAGAGAGGATGGGCAGGAGATATCAGTAACTGTTTCATGGAGCCGACTCTTGGAGACGGGTTAAGAGTTCACCAAGTGTCGACTATGTCAGTCAGAGGGAACAGTTTGCACAAAGGCACAAAGACCTAAGAGACGTGGGTTGAATTGAATGTACCACCCAGGTCCCAAACAAGTGGAAACTCAGATTGGCTCAGATTGACCCAGTTTGCCCCTCCCCAGCCCACGCCCAGACCCTTGCCCAGTGCAAATTTCCTCAAGATGTGAAAATCCCTTTCCTCAGCCACCTATGCCAGGTGTGGTGAGCACAGCGCTGCCAAGATGAAGGTAAGAATCAGGGACCAAGCAAAGCTGTCTCTAGACATACACTGCAAAGCCCCATGCAGGGAGCAAGGATCTCTGTTTCTGGCCTTTCTAATAACCAAGCCCTGGCCCAGAGGCTTACCCTGCCAACCTCACCCAGGAGAACCAGCTTCTGAAGACCTTGCGAGCCTAGGAGTGGCTGATTGGATCCAAACCAAAGTAAGCATTTCATTGGGAGCCTTTTTCCTTCAGTCAACTTTGGGGAGTGGGCATAAAGGTGATAACATCTCCCTCCTCCAAATCAGAAATTCTTGATCTTCTTCTGAGACAGAGACTGAAGCCAAAATTTCTAGTCATTTACCATTCTCTCCTTTTTATTCACTAACAGAAACACTGGTTTTGTATGGTGCTGCTAAAAGAGTGTATTCCCGGGCGGCACCTGTGGCTCAGTGAGTAGGGTGCCGGCCCCATATGCCGAGGGTGGCGGGTTCAAACCCAGCCCCGGCCAAACTGCAACAAAAAAATAGCCGGGCGTTGTGGCGGGCGCCTGTAGTCCCAGCTGCTGGGGAGGCTGAGGCAAGAGAATCGCATAAGCCCAAGAGTTAAGAGGTTGCTGTGAGCCGTGTGACACCACGGCACTCTACCCGAGGGCAGTACAGTGAGACTCTGTCTCTACAAAAAAAAAAAAAAAAAAAAATTCAAAAGAGTGTATTCCCCAGCCTGTCCTCCAGATAGTACGGAAAGTACAATGGAAATGGATTTCTTAGAAAGCTCATTGATATGGGAACAGAGATACTAAAGAACTTTTTTTGGCCACCCCTCTACCCCAATTTTTTCCTGCTTCCTGTCTGGATTACACATATTCAGGTAAATTTCTAGCAGTTATCTTAAACCATTAGCTGACCTCAAAGATGGGTAGCATATGCTAAGGATGATACCATGGTGACCCTGAGATCACACAAGCCCTGCTGGGCATCCATCTTGCTCTCAAAAAAACTGGCATGTGCACACAAATGGTTTTGCAAACAATTGCTGGGGTTTACCGGCCCTGGATCCAATGCACGGACCAGAAGTGAAAAACCCTGCCTTAGGGAAGTCGGGAGGGCTGACTCTACTGCAACTTCTTAGATTGCTGTTGTTAAAGTAGATAGAGCCTAGGATTGTGCTATGACCTCTTCCTCTGTAACCAGATGAGCCCTGTCTTCCCTCCAGGATCTTAGCTCTCAGTACTTTCCCTGCCTCGCCCCTCTTAGTAGTTCTGCCGCTGGGCCACCACCACCCATCTCTCCTGGATGCCTCTTCTTTCTCCTCCCCAGCTATTCTCCCGAGCTGCCAATCCAACTCCAAAGTCACTTTCTACAGGGAAGAAAATTAGCATTTGTGTTGGGACAGAAAGTGACACTGCTCAGCTCTCACTGTCATTCTGCTCTTAATTAATATTTAACCTCAGAGAGATTGTGTAGCAGACGGAAGTGGCTGATGGGAGAACAAAGCCCTGGCTGGCTCTCCTTTTCAACAGTGCCTCCCCCACTTGCAGCTCCTCCCCCATACCTGCAGGCCCTGGAGCGCCCTGAGGCTTGAGGGAAATGGGGAGGCCTGGCAGGGCCACCCCTGAAGACCCTCAACTGTACTGGATGGGTTTACTCCCTGGAACTTCTGGTTTGGACAACCCTCTTATAAGAAAATGACAGCAGCCAGTGTGGGAACCTGATTCTCAGTGCCCAGAGTGAGACCCAAGCCTGGCCTGCCCTGCCGGGAAGGGTGAAGAGACAGGAGAGGGGAAAAGAAAAGCAATGCAAATGTGCCCCTCAACAGATTATATTTAATGCACTATTTTTAGTTGCCTTCAATCCCTCGGGGCTGTCAGGGCGGTTGCAGCCCCACTCCCCCGGGAGAGGAAATGACAGGCATTATTACCCAGCCCAGGAACACTGGTGCAGTGCGTGGTGGGTGGGGGAGGTGCTGCCTTGCCAGCTCCAAAATTTGGGAACTTAACTTGCAACGGGAAATCGGGGACAGGGAGAAAGATGCAGCCTCAAGACCTCCTCCTCCCTTCCCAGCCAGCCAGCCAGATCAGCCCCACGTCCACGTCCACTGGGCCTAGACCAGGAGTGTGGGAGTCTCCTCAGTCCCCAAGTTGTCTCAAAAAGTAGGTTATACAACATCCTTCACTGCCAAGTTCTTCCTTCTCTCTAATCTTAGCCCTGCCTTCGGTCTCAGCCCATTTCCCCTTGCTCTGCATGCGGGGGCACAGGAGGACAGCTGGCCATCAGCCCCCAGCAAGACAGCCCTTCTTTGTCTTGAAAATGATTCAGTTTCCTCTTGACTTTCTCTTCTTCAACCTGAGTCATTCTCATTCCTTGAACCTTTCCACACAGTGTCTTTTTTTTTTTTTTAAGCTCATCTCCTTGTTGCTCTTCTAACCCTGCTCTCAATATATCCTTAAGTTTCTCCTTAGAACCCCCAACAAACACAAGACTTTCTCCAAGGAGCACCTGTGCATCTGTTTGGATGGGAAAACTTACTACATATTATCTTAGAGAGGTTCCTGAGTGTCCAGGCGATCTTGCCTCTGTCTCTGCAAGACCAGACACTCTTAGAGGCTGTACCCTCTGCTTGGCCAACTTCCTTCACCTCTACCTAGCCAAGTACAAGGCTTATAAGAAGTGGCACATAAAAGTTCATTGTGTTTAGGTTTAAATACATGCATACATGCAATTTTTTTGCAAAATACTTATAACTTACCTTGTACGTTATACAATGGCATCTAAGTGACTGATTTTGTCATTGTGGTGCATGCCAGACCTTTGGAGACTGCTTATATTCTTAGCTACAGTATTATATGATAATCGTTCATTCACTAAATACTTACTGAGTTCCTACCATATGTCAGGCACTATATACTAGATGCTGGGGTGGCAAAATGAAAGACCTGCTTCTACAGATCCTACAGGAATTGGCAGCCCAGTGGGAAGATAAGGCCTAAATGAGGACTAGGCCATGTGATAACTGCTAATAAGGGGATATGGCAGGGGCAAGAGAAGAACTGACCACAACTTTCTAGTCTCCAGTGATTCTGCCTTGTTGGCATCAATATGGACATTTCTGACTGCCAGTGTCCCTGCCTAGGGTTGGCCTCCCCCTCCCCCAGCCCATATGGTCCTGAAGTGTTTGTCAGTAACTTGAGTAAACACCCAAGGAGGGCTCTTCAGAGGCCTTCCATGAAATTCCATCTGTGGCTACATATATAGAGAGATGGTCTCTTGATCTTTTGAGGATTTGGGGCTGTCAGCAACCTTTCTTCCTCCAGCTTGCAGCAGGCCAATCTAGGGTGAATCTAGCACAGAGACTCTGCAGGAGGCACTGCTGAAAGATGGGGAGGGAGACAGAGACCCCATGGCATCATTCTAAGCCCTGGTTATAGCCATGCCAGCCCAGTTAAGGGGCTGATACATCCCCATTTTTGTTTAAGCTAATTACAGGAAGCAGGAAGCAGAAGCCTGAAAAAGACATCAATGCCAAGATCATCTATCCTGGAGAGAGAGAAGGTGGTTGCTTAAGGTACAGACTTAGTTTTCTTCTTCTTTTTTTCTTTTTTTGAGACTGAGTCTCACTATATCACTGTTGGTAGAGTGCCATGGCATCACAGCAACCTCCAACTCTTGGGCTTAAGTGACTCTCTTGCCTCAGCATCCCAAGTAGCACCCACCACAACACCTGGCTATTTTTTGTTGCAGTTGTCATTATTGTTGTTTAGCTGGCCCAGGCCTGGTTCAAACCCATCAGCCTCAGTGTCTGTGGCTGGTGCTGTAACCACTGTGCTATAGGCACTGAGCCATTAATCTTCTGTCTTAAAGGCTTCATGACTAAGACACGTAGAGTGGGGAGAAATTCATCATGGCAGGAGAGATGGCCAAATAGTAGGGTAACTTTAGAGTTAAATAGACTTGAGTGGAATCCAGCTTTGGTGCCTACCAGCTGTGTGATCTTCTTTGAGTAACTCAACCTTTCTTTTCCCTCACATTTTTCCTTCCCTATAAAATATCGGGAATAGTATTTGCTTCATCGGATTCCTGTGAGCTTGGCGTGCATAATGTAGGGATGAATAGGCATTTTTTAGTCATTTTGGTTCAAGATACCCCCTTTCTTCCTATCCCCCTGCTCTTCCCCACTCTATCTGAATGTGTCTGCAGGGCACCATTAGTCATATAATCTAGTTGGCCATGTGGCTGTGCCACAGGTTGGATTAATTATAATACTCATCCACCTAGTCAAGAGGATTGGTGCAAGGATGGGCACGTGGCTCAAATCTGGTTTATCAGAGAGAGACCTCCCCTAGGAATTTTTAAATTATTATCAATAAAGCTGGTATTGAATAATTATATTTCTTCTTTGGTCCCTTAAGTTCAGAGCCACTGCAGCATAGTTCCAGCATTATGGAAATAGCAGCATAATGCAGAAGGAAGCAGAGACAAGAGATAAAACAGGAAGGAGAGAATCTTAATAAGATTTTACATTCCTGGAGCTGGTTGCTTTAAAGCTCCACCTCTGCCCTGCTTATGCTAATGTAAGTTGGGTTTCTGTCCCTTTTCAGCCACAAGAGTCTTAACACAGTATGTAATGCACTTAGTATAAAGCAGATGGCATATAATAAATGCTCATAATAAATATTTGGCACGGAAAGTGTTTCCACGAAAATGGTTTGAGACCTTCCAAACTTATGGAATCTTTGCTTTAATTTAACACAAATTCTTTTTTTATTTTTATTTTATTTTATCTTTTTAGAGACAGAGTTTCACCTTGCTGCCCTCGGTAGAGTGCTGTGGCATCACAGCTCACAGCAATCTCCAGCTCTTGGGCTTAGGTGATTCTCTTGCCTCAGCCTTCCAAGTAGCTGGGACTACAGGTGCCCACCACAATGCCTGGCTATTTTTTGCTGCAGTTTGTCCAGTGCCGGGTTTGAACCCGCCACCCTTGGTATATGGGGCCGGCGCCCTAATCACTGAGCCACAGGCACTGCCCCAATTTAACATAAATTCTTATGCCTGTGTGTGTGTGTGTGTGTGCGTGTTGTACACATGCACACATACATACACAATGGTTTATCGTAATAATAAACAATGTACAATAAAAAGAAATGCTCTCCCAGCAGTATCCTAGACGTTTCTGCTTGTTGGTACAAGCTACTTCAATCCCATAGTCATGTGCATAAAAGTAATGACCATTTCAAAGGCGACGAGACCACATTAACTTAACCACAGGCCAAAAACCTGATAGAGAGTCTTTGTCCTGAGGGTATCTAATTAATCTTTCAGAATATCCAAATAACTAGATTGGCAACCGCAGGTGGCGTATCACATACTGGCTGCAGGAATGGTCAGGACAGGAGCCATCCTCTGACAGAGCTCCAAAGGTTATACACAAAAGGGATTCTGGGTGAACATCCACTCTGCCTTTAATTGATCTCCTCCAAGTTCAACCTTGGAGGGTTCTATTTTTATTAAAAGAAGTATGATGTTGGGCGGCGCCTGTGGCTCAGTCGGTAAGGCGCCGGCCCCATATACCAAGGGTGGCGGGTTCAAACCTGGCCCTGGCTGAACTGCAAACCAAAAAAAAAATAGCTGGGCATTGTGGCGGGCGCCTGTAGTCCCAGCTACTCGGGAGGCTGAGGCAAGAGAATCGCTTCAGCCCAGGAGTTGGAGGTTGTTGTGAACTGTGTGATGCCATGGCACTCTACTGAGGGCCATAAAGTGAGACTCTGTCTCTACAAAAAAAAAAAAAAAGAAGTATGATGTTTTGGGGGGGTTCTATTTTTTAATTGTTTGGGATTCATTGACGGTACAAAGAATTAGGTTACACTGATTGCATTTGTTAGACAAAGTCCCTCTTATAATTGTGCCTTGCCCCCAAGAGGTGTACAATACACTGTGACCCCCATCCCCTCCCTCTTCCCCTCTCTCCACTTGCTCATTCCCCTCCCCCCTTGTATTAGCTTATCTCCTGCCTTCATATCAGAATACAATACATTGGATTCTTGCTTCTCCATTCTTGTGATGCTTGTGTTCCACCTCCATCCAGGTTAACACAAAAGACGTAAAGTCCACATCTTTCTTTGTGGTTGAAGAGTATTCCATGGTATACATATATCACAGCTTGTTAATCCATTCCTGGGTTGGTGGGCATTTATGTTGTTTCCACATTTTGGCAACTGTAAATTGAGCTGTGATAAACAGTCCATTGCAAATGTCCTTATGATAAAAAGATTTTTTTCTTCTGGGTAGCTACCTAGTAATGGGATTGCAGGATCAAATGGGAGGTCTAATTTGAGTTCTTTGAGGAGTCTCCATAGTTCCTTCCAAAAAGGCTGTATTAGTTTGCAATCCCACCAGCAGTGAAAAAGTGTTCCCTTCTCTTCACATCCAAGTATGATGTTTTTTCATTGGTTGTCTGACATAATTGACCTCCATACCTTGAATAAGTCCATATGATGATGATTTCTGCTTACTAGGCAGAAAACCAGTGACCAGCCAGTGAAGGAAGAACAGCCTACCACTACCATTTATAAGGAAATAAGGATCTAACACCTATCACTTTTTGAAGACCAATACAGAGTGGCTCTGGTGGCTCACGCCCATAATCTCAACACTATGGGAGGTGGATGCAGGAGGATTGCTTGAGCTCTGGAGTTCAAGACCAACCTGACCAAGAGTGAGACCCCTATTTCTAAGAAAAATTATTCAGGTGTTCTGGTGGGGGCCTGTAGTCTCCACTACTTGGGAAGCTCAGGCAGGAAGATCCCTTGAACCCTGGAGTTCAAGATTGCTGAAAGCTGGGTTGGGGGCATGGCACTCTAACCCATGGACAGAGCAAGACTCTGTCAAAAAAAAAGAAGAAGAAGAAGAAAAGAAGGAGGAGAAGGAGGAGGAGGAAGAAAAGAAAAGAAAGAAGATAGAAAGAAAAACAAAAAATACAGATCCACCATCTGGCCACAGATAAAATGCCCAAACCCACCCAGTCCTCATCTATCTCTGGGTCCTCATTTTTGTCTTAAAGGAACTTTCCTTAATTGCCAGTAATTCCAATTATAGCAAGCCAATGCTTCAGACATGGGGCAACTGGGAGAGGTTAATGTGATAGAAATAGTGAGAGAGACCAGGGCACAAAGGCTTTGAGCATGACCACAGGAACTACAAATGGTCACTTCAAATCCTGCAATGATTCTTTCAGTTAAGCAAAGCCGATCTAGGACAACCAATTGGGGAATCAAGGTTGCACAGGATTGCATAAACTCGTGTCTGAATTACTAGCTATGCTAATTTAGACTTCTCAGGGTCTGTCATCAAAGAATCGCTGAGAACAAATTGCACACACACCCCTCATCTTGACAAAATGACAGAAGCACTGATCTCAGGCACCTGAACATCTCTTGTATTATGGTGGCACATTAGGGATTTACTCATGTAAATGTTATAGAATACTTAATAATGTCTTGTATCTATAGGGTTGGGGGGGGTTCCTCATGATTTTAGCATGTTGACATTTCACTTCATCCTTACAAAATAGCTGATGCAGCTCCAGATTTCAAGACAGAAAGAAAGGGGACTGATTGTACCAGGTGCACCTGCCCTCTCCTCTCCAGAAAGTTAAAGCTTTCCTAGAAAATTTCTCAACAGAGATCTGCTCATATTTCATTGACCATATTGACTTAGATAAGATCTTTTGTCATGTTTGGACCCATGACTGCCCCAATAAAATTGAGGTTGTTAACAAGATGGGGAATGTATGGACATTGCCTAGGTAAGCAACAATGTCTGCCATGATGATTTCATTAAAGTCTACACAATCCCACTTATTACCTCAAGTGGGGGACTTTCCTGTTGATCCAACATGTTTTTAGCAAATCATAAGGCAGTACTCTCCACCACCCCATTCCAGAGGAATAGGAAGTGTTCTCTTTTCTTTAAGGATCAAGCTTTATATTTCTCTTTTGAGAACATGTGCTAGACAGGATTGTGTCTATAGTACAGACCCTTGACTCTGTCTTTTAGGTGTATATGAACACTGACTACCTGTAGGAAGACTATTGAAATATGTAAAGGTCTTGGGGTCAAATGAAGTGTGGTTTTACCTTCACTTCCTTTTGTCTAAGTCATGTCTTCTCTCTAAATAGCACGAACATTTCCACTAACAACCCAATCCAAAACCAGCTCCTGTTCCAACTCTTCCCTCCCTCACCCCACTCCAATACATGATCCCATGAAGGCAAAGCAAAAAAATAAATACATAACCCAAATAACTATCAGTGCATACTTTATTTTTTTATTTTTTGTTCAGGGCCAGGTTTGAACCCACCACCTCCAGTATATGGGGCCGGCACCCTACTCCTTGAGCCACAGGTGCCACCCATCAGTTCATACTTTATTAAAGTTAAATGTTCCAGGGCGGCGCCTGTGGCTCAAGGAGTAGGGCGCCGGTCCCATATGCTGGAGGTGGTGGGTTCAAACCCAGGCCCAGCCCAAAAAAAGAAAAAAAAAAAAGTTAAATGTTCCACACAAACTACAGAATAACAAAAGCTTGTACTTAATAATTCTTGACTTTTCAGTGATTCAGTCTGATAAAAAAAAATAAAACTCAAAACAAATTTCACTTTATCACTTCCTAAGGTTACAGCTAGAGTTTATCCATGTAAAATTACTCTCATTTTTACACAGGAAAAGATATTTGCCCAAACAACCAAATTCCTGTATTATGATCCACTCTTGGGGTGTGTGGTATATCTTTTAAATATGATGGGTGGACAGGCGCAGTGGCTCACGCCTGTAATCCCAGCACTTGGGAGGCTGAGGCAGGTGGATTGCCTGGGTTCACAGGTTCAAGACCAACCTGAGCCAGAGAGAGACCATGCCTCTAAAAAATAGCCAGGCATCGTGGCAGGCACCTATAGTCCCAGCTACTTGGGAGGCTGAAGCAAGAGGATCATTTGAACCCAAGAGTTTGAGGTTGCTGTGAGCTAAGATGCCACAGCATTCTACCAAGGGTGACCAAGTGAGACTCTGTCTCAAAAAGAAAATAAAACAATAAATATGATGGGTGATGTTTTGAGGAAGCTTTCTCTTGCAGACGGCCTGCCTTCTGGGCGCTGCAATGGCTGACTTCTAATATATGTTCAACTATATCTTGGCCATTGTGGATGGCAGTCCACTATGACAATCCCATCAACATCTCCTTTCTTCTGAAGTCTAGAACTTCAGAACATACCAACATTTACTAAGAGAAATTCATATGAAAATTCAGTAGGAGGTGATTATTACAAACATCATCTTCAGCCAGATTGCTGATCTGGATTGGTTTAAAGAAAGTGATAGGTGTTGGGCACTTAATTCCCTATAAACAGCAGAAGCAAGCTGGTCTTCATCAACCCAACAGGACTAGTAGGCAGAAGTAATTAGCACATGAACTTACTCAAGGGAATTAGGGTCAATTGTGTCAGACAACTCAATGAAAGAAATGTCTGGCCAGGAGCAGTGGCTCACGCCTGTAATCCTAGCACTCTGAGAAGCCAAGGCGGATGAATAGCTTGAGCTCAAGAGTTTGAGACTAGCCCCAAGCAAAATTAGAAAAACTAGCTAGGCACAATGGCAGTTGCTTGTAGTCCTAGCTACTTGGGAGGCTAAGGCAGGAGGATCACTTGAGCCCAAGAGTTTAAGGTGACTATGAGCTACAATGATGCCATGGCACTCTACCCAGTGAAACTCTGACTCAAAAATAAGAAAAAAAGGCTCTGCGCCTGTAGCTCAGCGGCTAGGGTGCCAGCCATGCACACTGGAGCTGGTGGGTTCGAATCCAGCCTGGCTGCCAAACAGCAATGACAACTAGAACCAAAAAATAGCCAGACCTTGTGGTGGGCACCTATGGTCTCAGCTACTTGGGAGGCTAAGGCAAGAGGATCTCTTGAGCCCAAGAGTTTGAGATTGCTGTGAGCTATGATGTCACAGCACTCTACTGAGGGTGACAAAGTGAGACTCTGTCTCAAAAAAAAAAAGAAAAAATGGAACTAGAGGGAGAGTAAGATTGAACTAGATGAACTGGGACAGAGGTAGCTCCTTCCTGGCTTTAGGCCCTGTCATGCTTCATCTCCCAACATGCCCCAGGAAGGAGGTCACCTGGGGCTTCTGAGGAGCAGGCTTCTGTCTCAGCTTCTCAGAATGGAAGCCCTGAGACCAAATCTCACAGAAATGAAGAACTGCCCACCTATGGAAGGCCTACTTTCTAAGTCCTTGCTGAAGACCCACCTGGCCCTCTAACAGAATCATGGCCTGCTGCAAATGAGGTCATGCCTGGCCACAGCAATACGCACTTCCCTTACCCTTCCTTCCCCTTGACACATATTCATTCATTACCCCCCCCCTTATTCATGCGGTCATTCAAAAAACATTATTGAATATCCACTATGTCCCAGACATTGTGCTAAGTCTACAGTAGCAACGAAAAGATCTCTAATCACTTTCCTTATTTATTTTTTTTTACATTTCACATTTTTTAAGTTTTATGGAGGCATAATTGGCAAATAAAAATTGTATTTTTCAGGATGTACAATGTGATGATTTGATACATGCATATTCTGTGAAATGATCACACAATTAACACTTTCATTACCACACATAGCTACCATTGTTGGGGGGTGGGGTGTCAGTGTGTGGTTAGACACTTCAGATTTACTCTCAGTAAATTTCAGGTAAATATCATCATGCTATGTACCACGTATCCATTGTTTTCTCCCATGAACTCATAGGCTAATGAACATATGTTTGAAAACTAAGTATCAAATAGTCTTTATATTTCAGAAACAATACTTAGATATTTATGAATAAAATGATAATGAGAGAATCATAAGGAATATAAAAAAGTTTGGTAAAGAGTTGAGATTGTTGGGCGGCACCTGTGGCTCAGTGAGTAGGGCGCTGGCCCCATATGCCGAGGGTGGCGGGTTCAAACCCAGCCCCGGCCAAACTGCAACAAAAATAAAATAGCCGGGCGTTGTGGCAGGTGCCTGTAGTCCCAGCTGCTCGGGAGGCTGAGGCAAGAGAATCGTGTAAGCCCAGGAGTTAGAGGTTGCTGTGAGTCCTGCGACGCCACAGCACTCTACCGGAGGGCGGTACAGTGAGACTCTGTCTCTACAAAAAAAAAAGAGTTGAGATTGTTGGCTGAGTACCTGTAGGACAGTGGCTACAGCATCGGCTATATACACCCAGACTGGAGGTTTGAACTCGGCCTGGGCCAGCTAAACAACAATGACAACTGCAACCAAAAATAGGCATTGTGGTAGACGCCTGTTGTCCCACTTGGGAGGCTGAGGCAAGAGAATCGCTTAAGCCTAAGAGTTTGAGGTTGCTGTGAGCTGTGACACCACAGCACTCTACCCAGGGCAACACAGTGAGACTCTATCTCAAAAAAAAAAAAAAAAGAAAAGAGTTGAGATTGTTGAATGTGGATGATGAGTACAGTGACGTTCATTAACTACTACTTAATTTATGTATGCACATGTTTAAGTTTTTCTAAAATGAAAAGTTTTTTTTTTTAAGTATTAAGGCTAGACACAGTGGCTCACACCTGTAATACCAGCACTCTGGGAGGGAAGTGGAGGCAGTTGGATTGCTTGAGCTCAGGAGTTCGAGACCAGCCTGAGCAAGAGTGACACCCCAACACCCCGTCTCTAATAAAAATATAAAAACTAGCCAAGTGGGTGGCAGGGCAGGGGGGTGGGGGGTGCCTATAGTTCCAGGTTCTGGGGAGGCTAAGGCAAGAGGATCGCTTGAGCCCAGGAGTTTGAGGTTGCTGCGAGCTGTGATGCCACAGCATTCTAGCTTGGGGCAACAGAGTAAGACCCTGTCTCAAGAAAAAAAAATAAAATAAAAAAGTATTAACCTAAAGCAATAAATGCTAGATGCCAAATGAATGGCATAGCTGTGGTGCCTGCTCGAAGCTCTGAGATCAGAAAGTGAGTGGTAGCATGGAGAAGTGTGGGAAGCGTAAAAGTGTGATAGCAGCCACAGACATGCACACCAAGAGACACTCACTCAGGATGATTTTAAAAGGGTCTCCATCTCCTGGATAAGAGTTCCCCACTTTTGCCTTGGCGCCTATAGCTCATACACTAAAGCTGGAGGGTTCGAATCCAGCCTGGGCCCGCCAAACAACAATGACAACTACAACCAAAAAATAGCCCTGCGTTGTGGCGGGTGCCTATAGTCCCAGCTACTTGGGAGGCTGAGGCAAGAGAATCACTTAAGCCTAAGAGTTTGAGGTTGCTGTGATCTGTGATGCCACGGCACTCTACCCAGGGCAATAGCTTGAGACTCTATCCCCCCACCAAAAAAAGTCCTTCTGCCTTGGGTAGACAATGACAGGAAGAATGGCCTGAATATCACTTAGATCAACATGCTGCTGGTTGAACCAGGAATTTCTTCTATCTAACTATCCAGCTAAACCACAAAAGGAGATATCCTTAAATGGACTAAGGAATAAGGTAAAAATTCCACATGTGTTTTGTAAAATCAGTTACTGATTGCAGACTCTCTTTTGCTAACCATCTCCTCTTTTGCCTGCATTTTTCTGGACCCAAACCGAGGTGGTTACTATTAAGTTTGTTCTAGAGCTTGTTATTCAAATGTTAATAAAATGGTCATTGCCTTGTGATTAAAAGGTTGTGTTGGTGTCATGTTTACAGGCAGGACGTGTGGGCAGAACAAGTATCCACACTGCTTAGCCATCACTAGCTATTACTCATTAGGAAAAGTGGAGGAGGAGACTGGGGAAAGGGGAGCAGAGACTATGGAATAAGTAGATGTTTGCAGCAGTACCGGAACAAGGAGCAACCACTTCCAGAACTCTGAACTATACCAAGACCAAGAACAAAGTGGTGGAGGTGGAGGAAGCAGAGGTCTGCCACGTCACAGAAGCAAGGGGCAGATATATGCCAGAGCTCTGAGGATCAGCAGGACTGCTGAACACCCATGAGCACCCGCTGATGTGAACCTGGTAGCCCTGGTGGGCTTCAATATATCACCAGGGATGACTACAGGGCACAGAGCTTTAGACATAAAACCCTGTGTGCGAGGAAGGAGATTGGGACTGCTGTCCTCAGGACTCTTCTGGGCTGGGATGGCGTGATAGTTCACAGTGACACTAAATGCAGGGCATGGCTCACAACCTCAGACGTCCTCCTCCCCACTCCTGGTCCCCTTCCCTTATCGGAGTCCTGTTCTTACTTCAAAGCATCCTCAAGCAGGAAGGTTTCCTTGATTGTCCAAATTCTCAATCGTTTCTCTCAGACCTCCACTCCCATGACATTCACATCATGCACTTGGCATATATCCTTTATTAACTTATTTTACACAAACACATACACATGTACTTTTTTCATCAGACTATAAGATCCAAGAGAAAAAAATGAATTCTGATTTGTTTACCACATAACCCATTACAACGAGGTCCACACAAGTGCTGGGTGCATTTTAGAGAGGAAGCACGGAGTTCAAAGTTAAAACTCCTGTGTTTTAACACTAGCTCCACTATTCATTAGAAAGCTGATGCTGGACAAGTAACAAGCCACTTAACTTCTCCAGGCCTCAGTCTCCTCCTTAGAAAAAGAGGTTAAAAATACCAATACCTCCTCACACAGTTCTCAAGAGCACCACAATAAATAATAGATGTGGAAGCACTTTGTAAAAAGCACTGTTTAGATTCAGCCTGATAATCATGCAAGAGGGTTGGTTCTTCCCCATCTTACCAAGTATATCAACTTTTAATCTGTTGTGTCCCTAGCAGAACTCTGCATGTAGCAGAAGTTCAAGAAATATTTATCCTCTTTAATAATGCTGCTAATAATAGCAATGTTGATGATTATGCCTAGTGACTATTGATGAAGATAACTTAATGGTCACCTAATGCTCAGCAAATGTGATGTATACATTTGAATGCACCCCTTAAACCACAGGCTTCCCCCCCCTCCTTTATGACATGTCGGGTGAGGGTGGGAAGAGGCCTCCAGTCTGGCAGAGGCCCCTTTAAAAATGTACCCGGGCTCCTCCTCTGCCAACCAGGTTGCTAAAAATACGACAGCAAAAGCTGAAATATTTGCAGCGAAAACTGAATTTCCTGCTCCCTCCACCCCCTCCACTCAAATGGGTAAAATCCTGACCTAAGAAGCCCCCAGATCAGCTCCACCAAAGGCACAGGCCTCCTACTTTTCAGCCTCTTTCTTATTATGGAGTCCCTCTGTGGGCTCGAGCTGGGATGTTATGTTCAGAAAGTGCCCACTCCAAGGAGGGGAAGCCACAAGCATTGGCAAATAGATTGTCACATGTCTTGGCTTTTCTCCCTGCTTACTAGGACCAGCCCTCTCCAAATCCCCCTCCATCTGTCCCAAGAAGGATCTGTATTGGACCACAGAAGCTTCCCACTAATCCATCTTGCAGACTGTCTTTCGCTAACCATCTCCTCTTCTGCCTGCCATGGCTTTGACTCTTAACCCTCTACCTCGGGGCTCCCTGTTGGCATTATCCCACAGCACCCATATGCCCTAGCCCTTCATTTTGGGACCTCATCTCCCTTCCAGGCCTGCAGCCTTTTCCCTTCAGTAGCCATGGGGGTTGGCAACTGTACAGAAGAGTCAAGGACAACCACAGGGTCCAAACCCGGGTCGTTGGAAGCTAATAGGCCAAACATTGACTAGTAGCACTAGCCCTGGGCCAGGAAAGCTGCTGTGGGAAGTGTCACCTGCCATCATCATTTTGCCGAGGACCAAAGCCCTGCAGACCCAGACCTGGGCATCCCATATTGCACCTGCTCCTTTCCCAGCTCCTGTACTTGAGAATCACAGGCTCAGAGTTCCACCAGTCCACTTAGAGGTGCAGAAGAGGAACCTCTCACAAGGGTTGGTGTGTGAACTGGCCCTACAGTGGCTAAGGCCAAGGAATCCACCCTGAGCATGTCTTTGGATGTCAGTGTGTGACAACCTGTTCAGGACGTGTGGCTCTATGGATGTGTGAGCAGTGCGTGTGACCCCATCTTTGGGTCTATGAGTCTGTGTCATTTATATGAGGCCATAGGTGTTGCTGCTCCTGCCGCTGCTGTTCCAGTTTGTGTGAGTGTCTGTCTTCTCATTCCCATCTCTGCCTTCTCCTCACCTCAGAGCCAGCCCATCCCCCAGGGCCAGCACTGTGGCCAGTTCTGCGTGGGCGCCTCAAGTGGGCTGCTACTGAAACGCTTGTTTTGCAGATGGAATTGACAGTTGCTGTATCTGTTCTCCTGTGGACCCGCCAGTGTTCAGAGACACCCTTACCCCACACCAAGGTGTTTTTCAGGAAGAGGCAAAGGCTATGCTGCCTGTGTGGGAGTTTGGGGTGTGTGTGTAAAGATACCTCCCTTTCAGCTCTGACCAGCAGGAAGAAGGGCCCAGAGGCAGAGCAGCCTGCAGAGGGACGTTGCCTAGCAACTTAGGAGACTTTACTGCAAACTCACCAAATCCCGAATTCCTCAGCTCTAATTTGGGAAGAGAAAAGCACAGAGTCTAGGCCTGGTATCTCCTATGTCACCCCAATTTCCTTCTTTCTTCTCCCCTCTGAATTCTGGAGATGACGTCCAACAGGAGCTGGCAGACCCTAAGGCCCCAGATGTGCCCAACACATAGGCAAGGGCCTGAGTTACCAAGACATCTGGCCATTGGGTGGAGGTGGGGAGATGGAAGATGTGCCAGAGACAGCTTGGGGAACAGATTTTTAGTTACAAGGGTGGGTGGGTCCCAAACATGCTGAGAGAGACACCCCTACACCCTAAGCCCTGGAATCCCAGCCAGCATCCAGCTCAGCTCAGGGCCTCAGCTGGCTAAGCTACCCCCCTCCTGAGTGGACACTGGAATCTCCCCCGACTCATTTTCCCTTTGCCAAGGAAAGCCTGTGAGCCAAATGTTCAGGTGGGAAGGAAGCCTGTAATAGCCATCCTAGGACTGCCCAGTGGCTGGGGATTCCTTGTAGCAGTGCCTTAGGGTCCCCTGTCACACACAGAGCTTATTCCTCTACTTTAGGCAGCAGCCATCTTTCCTCTTTCTCTCCTTTAGAACCTTAGCGGAGAAAGACTCTTTATAGTTTTCTCGGAGAAGGCCTACTCTACCCAAATAACATGCCTCACTGCCAGCTCTGGCACCCCGACAAGTCAGGGGTGGTTGGTGACCACAAAAGTGACAGACTGTCCCTCCCAGATGCTCCTTCCATATCTCCCCTTCCCAGCCTCTCACAAAGCCCACATCCTTCCTCATCATAGACCCAGAGAGTCTATTCACTTCTAATGGCCTATACTTGGTAGGGTATTTTTCTTCTTCCCAGGAGCAAGTGTGAGGGTGGCCAGTTTTTGCTTTATTCTGCGGCAGTAGATCAAGATGTTAGGGAGAGTCTGGTGTGAGGAGGGGCGGGAGGGAAAGGTGTTTCTTCCAAGTCTGTACCCATATTATAAACATACACAAAGGGAGTTTTGTTGGTTTGGTGCAGGGTACACAGGCAGATAATAGATGATGGATCAATAATATATCCGTAATACAGACAGCTTGAGTAGGGCGATTGCCTGTGTAAATGTATGTAGGCCCACAACAGGGTATCTGCACCTACGTGAGACTGCATAGGCGTGCATACAAAGTCTATGTAATTATTTTTGCAGGTTGTGACTGTAGGGTCCGTGTTGGAAGAACACTTTTTTGTTTTTTTTTTTTTTGGCCGGGGCCGGGTTTGAACCCGCCACCAGCGTCCTACTCCTTGAGCCACAGGCGCAGCCAGGAAGAACACTTTTTAATGAGCCTGGGAGCGTCTGTCATATGTGGACAAGTGAGCCTTCTGAGCTTGTGTGTCCGCGCGTGCCCATCACCAGGCTGTCTACCAACAGCTTTCTCTGTTCTGCAGCGGGAGTGATGATGGGACTTTTTTTACCGCACGTCTTAAGGAGCTTTTCTTTGCGGACTGAGGGGGAGGGAAGTTAGAGGGAGCCATATTTGGGACTTCAGCTAGGTTGTGGAAATATGGAGAGGTGGGTGAGGGGTGCGTGGTTGTCTATCCATGGGCGGGAGAGGGTGCTTGGGCCCAGATGTGAGTGTGTTTGTGCCAGGGATGTCGGGGGCCTCCGTCTGGTCTGCCTACTCCAGCATGCATCTGCCTGGCAGTCTGCCGCGTAGCAAGCGAGGGGATTGAGTTGGGAGGATGGCGTGTAGGGGGAATAAATACAAGTGTGTAGGCGGAGGGGTTGGGGCAGGAGCGCAGCGCGGCGCAGCTAGGCGAGAGAGAGGGCGTGGTCCTCCCGCCACTTCTCCCCGCCCACTCTGCCGAAGGCTTCTGATTGGCTTCCCGGCCGCGGGGCTCAGGTTACATTCGCGAGCAGAGCCGAGCGCGGGAGACCGGACCCGAGAGGCGAGCTGCAGGTTCGGTGCGGGTCGGCTGGTGACCCGCCGCCCCTGAGCCCCGACCCAGCATCACACAGACCCCACCCCCGCCTTACGCCAGCCTCCACCCCAGGCAAGGACCCCCAACACCGGCATGGACTGCTGCACCGTAAGTTAGGGGGCCGGGGAGACCGGCGCCCAGCTGCGTTCGGGGCAAGGGGCAACCGAGAACCCCCTGGAGGGCGAATAAGGAATGGAAGTGGGTGCGGAAGACCTAGGAGCAAAAAGGGGTGCCTCCTGAGACGTGGGTGGTGGGTGGTGGAAGGCGCTCGCCGGAGTTGGAAGCCCCAGGAAAAATGCTCCCCAACTTGCGGGGGCGTCTGAGCGTCGATCAGACTGGCAGTCTAGGTTGGACTGGGCTCTGCAACAGGGATGCTGGAGGTTAGACGAGAGGAGAAACTTACCGCCCACCACACACACACACAGTCACCCCAGGGAGACACTGGAAACCGTCACCTAGGGAAGCTGTGGCGACTCCTTTCTCTGGGCTTTCGGCCTCCACCCTATTCCCCATCCCACTGCCGCCGCCTGGGTGGGCGGACTGGCTGATCCTCCAGAGCCTTCAACAACCGCCTAAGCGCCCTGTACAGCGCCGGCTGGGATAATCGATTCATATTGGTTAGCTTAGTAGTGATGATGAGCACCAGAGAGCCTAGTCAATGTGGTTCTTGGGGCGGAGGGGCGGGTGTTGGCCGGCCCCCAACGCCTTCTGCTCTGGTGGGGGGTGCTGGGTGAAGTGACCGCTGGAGAGCCCTGCTGGCGAGGGAAGGAAGTGTCTGCGTTTGTCGTTGCCCACACGGAAACCTGGATACAGCAATTGCCTAAAGCCGAAGTAGGTTGCTGTTAAGGTGGCTCGGTCTGAAAGCGCCTGGCACAGGACCTGCCTCCCTGGAAGAGTCCAGTGGTCATACGTACATAAAACGTGTATGTTCATTTATTTATTTTTAGCCCCTACATATGGAGAAAGACTACTCCAAAGTCTTTGTATTTTCATTCAGTCATCTCAGCTAATGATACAAGAGGTTACTGACTTTGCCTGCTCCCCACCGTCCATCCCGTGGCTATGAAGGAAAAAAAAAAAAGTGAGGTTTGGAAGGAAAGGATAGCCCAGTTCTGTAAGAGGTTAGATTTCCTTATGGCTGGGTCCTGAGACCCTGAGCAAATGTAGGGGCAAGTCGTGGTTGTTGTAATTGTAACTCTTATTAGTGTCAATAATGGTTGCCAGTTTGTGAATGCTTACCATGTACCTATCACTTTACATTTCATCATGGCAACAACCCTGTGTGAGATGGCGTTATTTCACAGATGTTCAGACTGAGGTTTAGAAAGATTAAATGATTTTCCCAAGGAGGCAGGATTTAAGCATAGCTCTGTCTGATTCAAATAGCTGTACTTTAACCCCTCCTCTGAACCTGTACTGTTTTTCTTCATTATAAAAGTAATATGCTCATAACAGAAAATGGAAAAACTAAAGAAAAGTATAAAAGCGAAACATCAATCAATCTTCTCCCCCTGGAGAACACCCTGATAACATATCTCTTTCCAGCCTTTTCCCTTTGCTTGTTATGCTCCAGGAAACAATTACTGTTGTGAAAGGGCTCCACTTTCCTGGGGTCCACTGAAGAAGAGCCCCTCACCCCCAGCAGTGTTTTATAAAGTAGAGAAAATAAATACATAATGGGTTCTGGGACATGAGTGGGAAAGGGGAGAAGAGCGTGGAGGCTGGGGAAGGGGAAGCAGAAGGCATGCTCAGTGAGTAAGCAAAGGACCCAAGAAGCCAGAGAAGGAATGTAGCTTGTGTCCTTTGGTGTCTGCAGAAGTAATTAGGGTAGGATGTGGAGTCCCTGCTTGCAGGCCCTGGTCTGCCCAGGACTGTGCTCATAAGTGCCCAGGAAGCCATACAGAGGGATTGGTAGATGTGTTGGAATCAATGTCCCCTACAAAGGGGAGGCTCCCCACCCCAAAGGTATAGATACACGGTTATCCCATTCCACCCAGTGCCCAGGAGCCTTCTCAATTCATGTCCTGTCCTAGGTCTGGAGAGACAAAGGCTGAGCAAAAGACACACATTATCACACTGTGCAGGGAGGGGTTCGGAAAGAAGAAAGGGTGATAAGGTGGAGAGTTGGGAAAGGCCAGAGGTGGGGCTGGGCATCTTCCTACCACCTTCTGGTGGGCTGGGCTCAATGCTGAAAAGTAGCAGGGACTTGTAGAGAGAACAGCCTGGTACCTCTTGGGGGCTAGAGGCAAGCCCTTCATCTTTCATTTTGGGGCTCTCCTAGATGACTGCCTTGCCTGATGTTTGGGAAGAGCCTAGTCCTGCCTTGTTCCCTCTTTCCCCTTGGCAAGAAAGCTCAAACAGAAATGAGGAAGAAGAGAACATTTTTTCATGTTTTTTTTCTGTCAACAGAGCTGTTGATTCAAATGTTGCAGTGGCTGATTTACAGAGCCATACACACACACACACACACACCATATATCACTTTTCTCACATTCACTTAATCTGAAAAAGCAAGGTAACATTTTTTTGGATCCTATTCCTTTCTTTTGATTCATCTAGTTGACTTCACCCTACTGAATTCAAAGAAATAATTACCTTCCCTAAGACAGTAGCTAACTGCAGAGGCTACTGAATCCAATCACTTCACTATTTGGCAGCTAAACAACCTTAGGTAGGTTACAAAACGTCTCTGAGGCTATATCCTGACTCCTAAAATGGGGATTAAATAGGGTAATTTGTGCAAAATGCTTAGCAGAGGCCACCTGACAAAGATAATCTTTAAAGCTATTAGAATTTGGGAATTGAAAGAGACGTTATTCTTTTAGACCAAGTTCTAGTTGTGGCTGAAAAAAAGGAAACTTGGAGGTGAAGTAATATGCCCAGCTGGGGTCAGTGCCTGTGGCTCAGTGAGTAGGGCACCGGCCCCATATACCGAGGGTGGTGGGTTCAAACCCGGCCCCAGCCAAACTGCAACAAATAGCCAGGTGCTGTGGTGAGCGCCTGTAGTCCCAGCTACTTGGGAGGCTGAGGCAAGAGAATCACCTAAGTCCAAGAGCTGGAGGTTGCTATGAGCTCTGATGCTACGGTACTCTACCAAGAGTGACAAAGTGATACTCAAAAAAAATATATATATATATGCCCAGCTGGTACTAGAGGCCATGGCTCTTATTTTGCCAACCAATGCACTTTCTACCTCCCCTACCACCACCCTTTCCAGATGTCCTTCAATCTACATGGATTTCTCAGGCACACACAGCAGTCTAGGTTATGGGAGGCACGGTCACCAGGCATCATGACCAATGCACCCCTTTCCAGACTCCTTTTACTGTCTTTTTAGTTTTGCCATTTAGCAGTTCTGTCCTGAGAATTGAGCTGGAAGGAAAGAGCTGATTCTAAAGAAGAGCAGAGGGTCAGAGGTGGCTTTGTCTGTTGTTCTAGGTTTCCATTCTGGATCCAGCTGTGGTGGGTTGGTAACAGCAGTCAGATCTTAGCACAGTTGAGGGAAGATACACCTTCTCAGAAGGGTTCCTCCTCCACTCAACCTCCTATAAGGTCATCAAGATGAGGTGGGTCAGGAATGGTTATTTAAGGTTGTTGCCCGCCCCCCCACCTTTTTTTTTTTTTTTGAGACAGAGCCTCAAGCTGTCACCCTGTGTAGAGTGCCATGGCATTACAGCTCACAGCAACCTCCAACTCCTGGGCTCAAGTGATTCTCCTGCCTCTGCCTCCCAAGTAGCTGGGATTACAGGTGCCTGCTGCAACACCCGGCTATTTTTTTTTTGGTTGTAGCCATCATTGTTGTTTGGCAGCCTGAGCTGTATTCGAACCCGCCAGCTCAGGTGTATGTGGCTGGTGCCTTAGCCGCTTGAGCCACAGGCGCCCAGCCATGTTGCTCCCTTTTGAGGAGGAGCCTCACTATTCCCTGAAAATATCCCAAGAAAGACTGAGTTCTGAGAATCAAAGAACTCAAAGGAGTTGTTTCTGATTTTAGGTGAGAAATAAGATGTCAGGGAAAGCTCTAGACCTGTGAAAGACAAGAATGTATTTGTCAGGCCCCTCCACACTTGCCTATTCCTAAAGCCTTTAGCCACATTTAAATGGATTGTGGGCTTCCCCAGCACAAATGAAAGAACTTTGAAGCCCAGGAAGTGAGGATAGCCTTAGGAAACATGGTAAGGGGGAGCCATTTGTAAACTAGGCTTGGGCAACTGGAATTTAAAGGTGCACTTCTGGGGCAGAACCTGGCTACAACAGTGATCACTGAAGCCACCTCACTCATATCCTATCCACTTCTGTGAACTGGACTGAGCAATGTGCAGAACTGAATTGCCATGCCTATGTGAGACCTTGGTTATCTCATGTCCTAGAAGAAACAGTTAAAAGCCGTGAAAGTCATCATGCAAAAGAAAAAAAAAAAAGAGCACAAATTCCTAGAAGCCAGTGTCAGATCAAAGAAGAAAGGCCCTTCCAATTTATAGTAACCATCCCTATCTGAACCTGCACTAATGGTAATATTAACCAACAAAGGGGCACAGGAGCTGCACGTCTCTCCAAACCAGAGCCTTGCCTCCAAAATCAATCCTATCAATTCTCTAACCCAGTGGTTCTCAACCTTCCTAAAGCCGCAGTCCTTTAATACAGTTCCTGTGGGTCGCGACCCACAGATTGAGAACCACTGCACCATCTAACCCTTTCTACTTTCAGCTAGGGCAGGGTGTCAGGGAAGCAGAAACCTACTTTGGGGTGCAGGGGCGGGTCTGATTATTATTAAGTTGAACCAGGTGAAATTGGTATTATATGACCACTTTGGGCCTGTGAAAACGACTGTTTCACATCCATTTATTACTGTTTAAGACAACCATAATAGCTACCACTTACTGAGCAACTAGATTGTGTCAGAAGCTTTATGCATATCATGCTATTCGTTCTTTCCCACAACCCATAGAAGTGGATATTATTATTCTGATTTATCAGATGAAGGAGCTGAGATAGGAAAAGATTAGATGATTTGCCCAAGACCTCACAGTTACAGCAAGCAGTGGTCAAGCTTTGGTTTGTTTCTAAGCTGCATTTGCTTATCCTGCAAAGTAGGGGTTAAAAATATATTCTGGCCTTGACATATGAGTGTTTGAATCTTAAGTCTACTAATAACTACTTGTATGACCCACGTAGGTTTTTAAACATTCCAGTCATTTTTGTTAAGAGGTAAACTGGGATGACAATAAAAATGTACGTCATAGCTTTATTTTTGAGGACTATATATAATGTCTGTAAAACACTATGTTATTGCACCTGGAACAGGTAAGGGATTAAATGGTAGCTATCACCGCACAGCTGTGTCCACCTGGTCCTGACCCTTCCTCTTCGCCTGCTGCTCCCTCTCCCCAACACACCCGCCCCAGTGGGAGCCTCTGCTTTACCCCTAACCCACCCTCACCTCTATCTCTGCACCTCCCACTCCGCGTGCCTTCCTCTCCATCCCCCAGGGCTGTGTTCCTATCCCACCCTCGCGGGATCACGATCCAGTCTCCCCATAAGAACCCCCCTGCCCCGCCCCCAGGAGAGCGCCTGCTCCAAGCCGGACGACGACATTCTCGACATCCCGCTGGACGATCCCGGCGCGAACGCGGCCGCAGCCAAAATCCAGGCGAGTTTCCGGGGCCACATGGCGCGGAAGAAGATAAAGAGCGGAGAGCGTGGCCGGAAGGGCCCGGGCCCTGGGGGGCCGGGCGGAGCAGGGAGCGCCCGGGGAGGCGCGGGCGGTGGCCCCAGCGGAGACTAGGCCAGGTGAGGCGGGCGGGCTGGACGCGTCCTTACCCGGCCCTGCTCCCTAGAACCCGGGCAGACTGTGGAGGGCGGGGGAGGGGGGTGTGGTGCAGGGAGCTGAAGGCGGGGTAAATCCGAGACCTGGGGTGAGTGGGACGGCGGGAGGAGGCCGGGGGTGCTGCGGGTTCCAAGGGCTCACTTTTCTCTCCCTTTTTACCCTCCCCTCTGCCCCACCCTGGACCAAAGAAGAACTGAGCATTTTCGAAGGTAATGAAAACGACCCCAAAGCGGCAGGGTGGTAGCCGTGAGTGGGAGAAAAGGACCAAATCCCCTACCCTTCCCTCTGCCCGCCCTCACCCCTCCCAATGCACCCTGCGCTTTCGGGTTTTCTGATACCTCAGGATGCCTGAGGCTACGCCCGGGACACCACGGGACCAATACGGACACGCAGCACCCCCATTTGGCTGCACAAGCCTGCCCGAGGGGCGTAAACACACCGGGGTGCACACACGTACCTGCAGCGGGGCTCATTTCAACACAGTGACTCAGGCGGGGGCTTCTGGGTGGCTGGCGTCCCCTGGGACTACCGGTCCAAGTGTCCTAGCTCAGAAATGGGGGGTGGAAATACCAGGAGAGGGCAAGTTCTCAGACCTTCTCTCTCCTCAGTTCCCGAGGAGAGATGGATGCCGCGTCCCCTTCGCAGTGACAAGACTTCCCTGCCGTGTTTGTGACCCCTCCTTACCACCAACCTGCCAGCTTCAGGAGCCCCCCTGCCTCCCAGAAACTCCCTCTCCCAGGCAGGCTCCGTCGCGGAGTCCGTGCCCTTTTAGTTAGTCTCCAGTCCAGTATGGCCCCTATTTGCCCTTCCTCCCCAACCTGCCCTAAACCCTGCGCTCCCAAATCTTCCTTCTTTTGCTTCTCGCCCACCTCTCTCCGCACCCAGCATGCAGCTCTGCCTCCGCAGCCTCGGTGCGCTTCCCTGCGCGCACTGCGGAGGGCGCCCTAAACGTCACCCAAGTACACTCCAAAAACAAGTCCTTTGGTTCTGTGCGCAGCTAAAAGGGGCGCCCTGCGTCTCTGTGCGGTTCCCGTCCCAGCCTAGCACTTGGGCCCGGGACAAAGAGAAAGGGGAAGAGGGTTTTCACGGTGTCAGATGCCCCTTGCTCCGAGCAGAAGGGAGGTCCCTACCCCGCACCTGCCTGTCGCGCCCCCTTCCCTCTCCCTAGCGCACTCTGAGAGCAGCCTCTCCAGCTCTCTTGTTTATGCAAACGCCGAGCGCCTGGGAGGCTCGGTAGGAGGAGTCTTCCGCGGCCCCGCCCCCGCCCCTGCCCGTGCCAGCCCCGTCCCTCACAGGGCTCCTGGGGCTGTGGCCGGAAGGTTTTTAATCTCAGTGTGTGCATGTGACCGTTCCGGGTTGGAATGTGAACAATAAAGAGGAATGTCCAAGTGTTCAAAGGGTGCCGGGGGAGGGAGTTTGGGTGCATAAGGCCACCCCTTGGTGCTTGACAAGACTCATATGCTCAAACCAAAGAGCTTGAGTGGGGACGGGAGTGGGTGGAGGGGGGAAGGGTAGGGCAGAGGTGGGGCGAGCAGTACCTATGTTGAAACCTGCTCCCTTAACCCAGCCAAACTTCCTGCCTATGGGCGTCGTCTCCGGACTTCAAGCTCGTTGTTCCTTCCCTTACTGGTAATACTCCTCGAACCACCTAGAGGAATTTGACATACCGCCAGGATGAAGAGGGAGTCAATATGGCACCCAGAGACTTTTAATTATTGGCATCCTCCTTCACCGCCCTCGGGGATCAGAAGTCAGACCACCATAGGGAGCTTGGACTTCGTGGTCGTCACAGTGCTGGCAGACGGGGGCCTCTCCAGCAGCCCAATGCTGGGATCAGCCCTCACAGAAGTTTGCTCAGAAATCCCAGGAGCAGTGGCATCCTCTCTGGTGGATTTAGGGAAATTCTTAGTGAAGGCTAGAAGCATCCTTCCGAGGACAGCCATCCTCGAACTGGGGGACTTTTTACATTTTACTGTTCATGAGAATCATCTGTGGAACTTTGGTTAAAATGAAGATTCCAAGAGTCATCAGTCCCTACCCCCCAAAACACACAAACACACCCCCTAAGAGGGCTGGAAAGTGGCCTGAGTCTGAATGTTGAGTAAGTTCTGGACCTGGACTAGCAGCTAAAGTAAATGGCAGAAGCAGCTTTCCCCCACTCCTTTCCTGATTGCCTCAAACAGAACTAAACTCAGCTGAGTGCTCAGGACAAAGCATCCAGCTACTCCCAGGCAGTTATAGTATATATGGAAATACCTTAAAAACAGAAAAGCCAATTGTGTTTTTTAAGTATGAAGACCCCTAAACACATTTTACAATGTCAGAGTTTGAGGGTTGCAGGCACCCGTTTTTAACCCAAGCCCTTTCTGACCCCTCTGCACCACCCCCAGCCCTCCTGCTCACCGAAGGTCACTACCCCCATAGGTCCCTTTGGGCTTCTTCTTCCGCTCTTTCTGGAACCTGATCAGGCAGAAGGTAGCAACTGATAGCAACAGCACACCCAGGAGCACCCCAATCAGAGCCCCAGCCACTCGGCCTTTGGAGGGATCTAAGGAGACACAGGACCCTCCGAGTTACAGACCTTCCTTGGCCCATCCTCAGACAGCTTCATGCAGCCTCCCCACCCCAAACCTGCCAGCCTGGCATCTTCCCAGCATACCCTACCAGTCACAGAGAGGGTCAGCTCACAGGATGCACTGCCCATCTGGTTGCTGGCCACACAGCGGTAGGTGCCGGAGGAGGTCAGAGAGAGGTTGGTGAGAATGAGCTGGCCAGACACCTCATCTAGAGGATGAAGAGGAAGTGTGCCACCACTCCTGCCACCCCATGAGCACCAGCTACCAAGAGAACTCTTTTCACTTCGTACATGACTGTCAGAAAGAGTCTAACTTCATTTTATTGGTTCAGAGAAAGGAAATAATTTGTCCCAAGGGACCCAGAAAGGCATTCCAAAGCCAGTGCAACTTTTGTGTTCTTTCCAGCCTACATAGCTGCTTTTTGAGGGAACTGTGTATACATAAAGGGATCAGAAGCTGGCAATGGAATTGGGGTGGGTACTTACTGGCTGATGTCAGGTTCCTAGTTGGGAGTAAGAGGTTAGGTTGCTAGAAACGGCATCTTCTAGGGTGGCTCTAAGCTGACCCAAATGTGTTCCTCAACTGCTTACCTTTGCTTTAAAAGAGCACACACCAGGAGGTTATCCTGGGGTTGAGGGGGTGGGTCTGGATTGATAAAGGACTTTGCTGGGACTGGGAAGAGAAAGGGTTACTGGAGGCTTCAAGAGAAAGCTGAGAAGCTAAGCCCATTAGATAAATGGTTCTTCCAGCTGGATGTGGTGGCTCACACCTGTAATCCTAGCACTTTGAGAGGCTGAGGTGGATGGATTGCTTGAGCTTATGAATTCGAGACCAGCCTGAGCAAAAGCAAGACCCCCGTCTCTTAAAAAAAAAAAAAAATAGCCAGGTGTTGTGAACCCCTGTAGTACCAGCTAATTGGGAGGCTGAGGCAAGAGTATCCCTTGAGCCTAAGCGTTTGAGGTTGCTGTGAGCTATGATGCGACAGTACTCTACCAAGCTTGACAAAGTGAGATTCTGTCTCAAAAAAAAGGGGGGGCCAGGGCTTGGTGCTTGTAGCTCAAGCGGCTAAGGCGCCAGCCACATACACCAGAGCTGGCAGGTTTGAATCCAGCTCGGGCCTGCCAAACAGCAATGACAACTACAACCAAAAAATAGCCAGGCGTTGTGGCGGGTGCTTGTAGTCCCAGCTACTTGGGAGGCTGAAGCAAAAGAATCACTTAAGCCCAGGAGTTGGAAGTTTCTGTGAGCTGTGACGCCACATCACTCTACCCAGGGTGGCTCTGTCTCAAAAAAAAAAAAAAAAAGATAAATGGTTCCTCCAAAGAAATTGGCTGAAAGATTGAAGCCAGTCCAGGCTACTCTGCCTCAGTTTCCTTTTTTGGAATTTTAGAAGTGATTCATGATTATTATTATTATTTTTTTTTTTTGTAGAGACAGAGTCTCACTTTATGGCCCTCGGTAGAGTGCCATGGCATCACACAGCTCACAGCAACCTCCAATTCCTGGGCTTAAGTGATTCTCTTGCCTCAGCCTCCCAAGTAGCTGGGACTACAGGTGCCCGCCACAACGCCCAGCTATTTTTTGGTTGCAGTTCAGCCGGGGCCGGGTTTGAACCCGCCGCCCTCGGTATATGGGGCCGGCGCCTTACCGACTGAGCCACAGGCACCGCCCGATTCATGATTCTTAAGAAACCTAAAAGGAGTTTCCAAAAGCAGACAAGTGGGGATCATCAGAATGCTCTCTACCTCCTCTCTTTCTGGATATCACAACATATTTACTTTGAGAAATGCTCCCAGGATCATCCCGACACAGACTGTGCAGGAAGACAGACAGGAGAGAACACCTCAAGGGAAAGGTGTAGTAGTGTTCCTCATCCTCCTAGCCATGGAACTAGTAATCTGGGTGTGGAGGGCTTAGAGAGCAGACTTGTCAGATCTCAGGTCCCCTCTTCCTGCTGCCTGGGGCCCTTACCTTGAACCATGCTGCCAGGGGAAGGTGTAGGAGAAGATCCAAGGCGCACCCAGTTGTACACGGGCTTGGGAGCTCCCTCAGAAGAGCGGCATCTCAGGGCAGCAGAGCCGCCCACGGAGGTCTGCCCACTCTGACCACATGAGGGGATACTGGGAGGCACTGCAGAAACCACAGAAAGTTCCTCAGCAAGCTTCCAACCTGACCCTCATTAAGCACTAGGCTTCCTGCTTTAATACCTCTACCAAATAGATGCCCGCTTTCCACACACCACTGTATCCTGAGGAAGGGATTTCCACTATTGGAAATTCTGATTGTTAGAAAATTCAGTCTCATGGTGAGCCAAAACCTGTGTTGACGTAATATGCACACATTATTTCCAGTTCCTGCCCTCTGGGCCTACAAGGAGAAACAAAAATCTCTCCCCTACATGTCTGTCCTTCAGCTGTTTGAATACAGCAGGAATATACCACATCCTAGGTCTTGTCTTTTCCATGTAAACATCCCCAGCCTCTTTAATAGTTTTTTCTAGTTGCTCACTTCTGAGCAGGCTCTAGTGGCTAGACGGAAGCTCAGAACACAAATGTGGTGCTCAGTGACAGAGCACTTGTTCCTTTAATGACCACTCCCCTTTTCTGCCATTGACTTTGAGAATAATAATCTAGCCACCTATGGAATGTTCCCTCACCATGGAGCTGGTGGGGGCATGACTCAGATCCCCATGTGTGAGAAAAGCTTTTTCTCTTACAGCCTTTGTCACCAGGCCCTGAAGGAAATGATTGTCTCCATGGAGGGTGGAGTCAGAATATGACCATCCAGATTAGAAGACTTGGGAAGGGGGTATTTTCCTTTAGGGTCCCCAGAGCAGTTGTGTGCTCAGGCTGACAATGAGGACATGAGGAGACTTAGCAGGGCCAGTGCAAACTTTCAGGTATGTGAGTGGCTGATTGGTCCCCAGCTTGCCTTACCCAGCACAGTCAAGTTGATTAGCCCCAACCCATTGGTGTAGAAATCTGGTGGGTTATTAACATGGCAGAGGTAGGTTCCAGTATCTGAGGGTTGGACATCAGTCAGTTTCAGCGTGGCCACCCCTCCTGTGGGTGGGTTCTGAAGCAAGATGGCCCGCTTTGCCTTAGAACCAGTTGGATACACATGGCCATTGGTGAAGTATAGGATCTGGAGAGAGGTAGAAAATACACACGAGTGCCTTTTTCTGCCTGGCATCAACTCTACGGTCCTTCCTCGTAAAAGTGGGAATAAGAGACCCCTTCACATTAGCCGGGGAGGCTGATACCCTGTAGCCAAAACCACAAAGGTCTATCCGCTCCAAACATCACCCCCTTCCAGGTGCTAAAGGAATTAGATTTGCTGCTTTCAGTTAAGCATGGCTCTCTGTAGCTGGGGTAGTGGAGACCAATGCAAATAGTCCTAGAAGAGGCAGCATATTATCCTAATGTTAACCACAATGCCTTAGCAGCAATAGTTTATTAACTGAAACTAGGACTGTGCTAACACAGGAGCTGGATGTAGGAGCTATGGGGGGGGGAGGGATGATACAGGGTCAAGCAGACCGCATCCCTGAAAAGCTCAGGGGAAAGCTCACTTACCTTTTCATCCAAGCACACTGATGCCCAGTGCACCCTCCCAACCCACCTGGGTTCCTGCCTCTCCCTGCCAACCCTACTGAGCACAGTTGCTCTCAGCTCACAGGATGGGACTCAGAGACAGGCTTCCCAGGCTGCACAAAGCTCCACTCCAGGGCGAAGTTGTCTCCCACTGAAGTGCTGTAGCTGCAGGTCAGCTCGGCAGTTGTGCCCACCGGTGCGCTCAGCGGCTCCGAGGGCACCTTCACTTCCACTGCTAGCCCTGGGGCTGGAGACCAGAGGAAGGTACAGGCCCAAATGGGGGTGGGGAGGATTTGGGCCCACACCCAGGAGATTACACCAGAAGCTGAGGATTCCCTCCGCAGAGAGCAACCCCTTCACCTCATCCCTATACCTCCCTTCCTGAAACTTGAGGTTTGGAGAGGGAGAAGCCCACAGCACAGCTGGGTTTTTCTGGGTAAAAGGGCTGAGACCCGGCCAGGTATCAGGGTGTGTTCAGCAGAGAAAGGAAAACAATGACCCTGCATGGTTAAACTCTGCCACAGAGAGGCTGAACTCACCTGCAGGCTTGGCTACCTCTCCCTTCTGCCCTCCCAGCCTCAATGCTGCCTCCCCAACTCCCGCAGCCCCTGCAACTCCCCAGGCCCTGAAGCCACAGAGGGACAGAGCAGGCAGGAGGAGGAGCCGGGAAGCCAGGCCTCTGCCCCCAGTTCTCACCCTCATCCCGCCTGTCCCCTCCTCACCACTCAGGCGCACCAAGCCCAACAGGGCCCCGCAGAGAAAAGGGCCAGGGAGCCTAGCCATGGCTGTCCTGCTGGGATGTCTGGGGGTAAGGGAGCACCCCAAGGGCAGCCGCCTAGTGCTGGGCAGGAGCGAGACTGCCTAACTCAGAGCAAACAAGGGGAGAGGCCGGCACCCTCAGGTAAAAAAAACATGCTCCTCCCTCCTCAGGGCCCGATTCTGGAATCACTTTAACCCTATTCCCTTCTTTCTTCCTCTTCCCACCAACCTCTGAAGCTATCTGTCAGGCACTGGAAAAATGGCTGGCCTTGGGGCAGACGCCCTGAGGGAAAGGGGTCAGAACTGGAGCTCTGGGGGGAAAGCCTGACTTTGGAAGAAGAAGGAGACATTCTGATCCTCCCAGAACTGGCAAAGGACATCACCACCACGGAGCCTCGCACAGTGAGCACCTGGCCACCCCAGATCCTTCTGGCCCCTTTAGAGTCTTGTCCTTACAAGCCCCTTTTCTTCTCACCACTTGCTGAAGTAGGAATCTCCATGGAAACTACAGCCTCCTCCCCATTCCCAGGGCCACTCCATTTTATGGGCAGAGAAACTGAGATCTAGAGGAGACCCCAGCCTTGACAGGAAAGAGCTTTACAGCATTCAGACAGGACTTGCATCACATCCCGCCCAGCTTTCCCTAACAACAATGGGGGTCACTTCCAGAGGAGCAAGCAGGTGTGCTCCTTAAGGATTCAGTGGTTTGGGAGAGGGCAGCGCTAGTCAGCTTCTTCTCGCCTGCCCCGCCCCGGAAGAGGAAGTGGGAGACCCAGGCCTTGAGCACAGAAAGTGCACAGTGGGAAGCACACCAAGCCTCCCATTACTGGTCAGAACCTTTGGAGTCTCCTCAGCCTCTGGTTCTTTGTGCTGCCCCTCTCCATGGGACACCAGATGCCTCTAGCTCTACAGCAGATTGGAAGAGCAACCCAGAACTAGTGAGCTCCAAGGCTCCATGAAGTAGCGCTCCACGGCCTGGTTAAGTGTCCACTTTGCATCGTTCTCGAGCTCCGCTTCTGGGAATTCTGCTTTTGAAAGAGCGATTTGACTCTTATTCCATACAAACACAGTGTATCTTTATTGAAATTGGCAAAATAAAAACAAAAACATACATTTCAAGTTAGTTCAAAAAATATCTTCCCTATTCCCTGCCCCAACAAAACCTAACCAAGCCAGCAAGGCTGGTTATATCAATGCAGGCAGCCAGAGTGGGAGCCAAGGATGGTGTTAGATAGGGGCAGGGTACAGATCCAGGAGGCCTGGGGGATTCAGTGACTGAAGTCTCTGCCTGGGCCCTGGGTGGGCAGCCGATCTCAGCAGCATTCAGCTGGCTTCATAGGGAGGAGTGGGGGGGATCGGTAGCGGTGCCTCCCAATCCCAGGTCTATTTCTTGTCCTTCTACCTTCTAGATATTTGGATTTTACTGAGACTCTGTTTTCTCGCAGTGAACAAAGGTGAGGGACAAAGGGTTGGAGGCCCGGAATGTGGCTACCCTCCCAAGACTTGAGCCTCTGTGCTAGAGGTGACCCCTATGGGAAGGAGAGACCCCAGACAGTATGGTACAGCCAATAAGTGGCTGGCCATCACACCAGAGACCCAGCCTGACTCTGGGCAGGCACCATCACGGGCACAGCACCCATGCGGCTCAGGGCTGAGGAAGAAACCCCACCAGGGTTGGGGGATACTGGCTTAGAGCGGGCCCCATCTGTCCTGGGCAGTCTTGGTGAAGACAAGGCCTGGCTAGAGAGACTGGGTGTGGGGGTTGATGCACCAGGCCTGGGATGGGGGTGCCGGAGGGCTCGTGCTGAGGTGACAGAGGAAAGGGTTCCATTCTTGGAGATTGTATCTGAGCCCTTGGGCCAGGGCAGAGTTGGGGGAGCAGTGGCATCCTCCCTGGTAATCAAAGAAGTAAGAAGAGGTCAGAAGTTGGTGGGGGAACCAGGAGAGTTCGCCCCCCATACTTCTACCCTCCCCTCACTCTCCCTTAAAATCTGCCCATAGGAATGTTTCAGCTACTGCTCACCTTTCCATTAGATGAGAGGGGACTCTGGAGAGCCCCCAGTGCAGCAGAGACCAGGGACACTTACTTGATATCATTGGCCAGCTCCTCCAGGGCCTTGCCCCGGCGTTGGCACAAGAGGACCAGCCCAGCCAGCAGCCCCAATCCAATCAGGATGCCCACAACAGCTCCAGCTACCACCTCAGCCCTAGGCCCTAGAAAAGGTTTGGTGTTAGAGGGGGACACCCAGCTGTTCCCCACCCCTCTCCAATCCCATTATCCCACGGCCATCGTACATATCCTCTCTTTTTCCCCGTAAAAAGAGGGGTCATTGTCAAGCAGAAAATGGCCAGTCATCAACCAAACATTAGTACAAACATTTGAGCAGTGCAAGTTCCCTGTCTTGTTACGAGGAGAGGCCTCAGCGGACAGGCTTCCTCCCATCTTACATCCCTACCATCACCACCATTGACCATTCTCCTTAAACACACTTACCCCTCACTGACCTGTGCTCACTTCCAGGGTCACATTGCACTGGGCACTGCCCACCATATTGTGGGCCTTGCAGATATAGACTCCAGACATGGAAGTGGAAAGGTTGGTGAGTCTTAAAGACCCACGGATGGCATCTGTGGACACAATTTAGCCATCAGTCCAGGTACCCTCCTGCCCATGGGAGGAAAATCCCTTCCCCTCCTCTAGACTGTGCCCCCTCTGATTCTCTAGAGTCACAGGTTGTCTGTTCCCTGATAAAGGAGAAGTGTGCCACGGCCAGCATGCTGGGCTCTGCTCAGTAACCCCCTCCATTTCCACCCCTGAGTGCCCCCAACTAATATCTGAAAAAAGAGGCCAAAGGGGAAGTTTTGTACCAGAAAACCAAAACACTGTTATTTGGTTATTGTATTTATGAAAGGCAGTGTGATGAGAGAGAAAGAGGCTACGAATTAAAAAACCTGGGTCCCAAAACAGGCTGTGTGACTTTAAGAAAATTATTTGAGGGCGGCGCCTGTGGCTCAATGGGCAGGGTGCCAGCCCCATATACCGAGGGTGGTGGGTTCAAACCTGGCCCCAACCAAACCGCAACAAAAAAATAGCCGGGCATTGTGGCAGATGCCTATAGTCCCATTTACTTGGAAGGTTGAGGCAAGAAAATCTCCTGAGCCCAGGAGTTGGAGGTTTCTGTGAGCTGTGACGCCACAGCACTCTACCGAGGGTGACAAAGTGAAACTCTGTCTCTACCAAAAAAAAAAAAAAATTATTTGAGCAGGCGCATGGCTCATGCCTATAATCCCAGCACTGTGGGAGGCTGAGGAGGAAGAATTGCTTGAGCTCAGGAGCTGGAGACTTGACTGAGTGAGAGTGAGACCCTGACTCATGAAAAAAATGGAAAAACCCAGCCAGGCACCACAGCGAGTGTCTGTAATCCCAGAGGCTGAGGCAGCAGGATGCCCACAGCCTGAGTCTGAGGTTGCAGTGAGCTATGACGCCACTGCACTCTGCTCAAGGGTGTAGGGTGGGACTCTGTCTCAACACAACAAGAACAACAAATAAGCAAAGAAATAAAAAATAAGCAAGGAAATAAAATAACCCCACCCCCAAAAGAAAATTATTTGATATCCCTGGGCCTCCATCTCTTCATCTGTGTAATGGGGACAATATAATCTACCTGCTGACATTGAAAAGATTGTATGGACTATTCATTGTAACAGTTAACATTTATTGGCTGCCTGGCTTGGCGCCTGTGGCTCAAGTGGCTAAGGTGCCAGCCACATACACCTGAGCTGGCAGGTTCGAATCCAGCCCGGCCCGCCAAACAACAATGACGGCTGCAACCAAAAACTAGCCAGGCATTGTGGTGGGTGCCTGTAGTCCCAGCTACTTGGGAGGCTGAGGCAAGAGAATTGCTTGAGCCCGGGAGTTGGAGGTTGCTGTGAGCTGTGATGCCACAGTACTCTACCAGGGGGACAGCTTGAGGTTCTGTCTTAAAATAAAATAAAATAAAATAAAAAACATTTATTAGCTGCCAATTCCACACTGAAGACTGCTCCAAGTTCTCTCCATGTACTACCTTACAAAAATGTCACAATGAACCTATGAGTAAATAAGCACTATTCTGAAAAAGAAAAAAGCTTCCTTGGAAAATTAAGGTAGAAGAAATGAAAAGTAGAAAAAAAGGCAAAATGAAAATCTCTATTCCTACCACTTAGGTCCAACAGTCACTAACATTTTGCTATATTTATTTGTTTTTTGGTGTTTTTTTTTTTTTTTTTGAGACAGAGCCTGGGTAGAGTGCTGTAGCATCACAGCTCACAGCAACCTCCAACTCCCAGGCTCAAGCGATTCTCTTGCCTCAGCTTCCCAAGTAGCTGGGACTACAGGCGCCTGCCACAATGCCTGGCTATTTTTTGGTTGCAGCCATCATTGTTGTTTGGTGGGCCCGGACTGGATCCGAACTCACCAGCTCAGGTGTATGTGGCTGGTGCCTTAGCCACTTGAGCCACAGGCAGTGAGCCATGTTTTTTTTTTTTGTTCTTTGGAGACAGAGTCTCACTTTATCTATCTCCCTTGGTAGAGTGCCTTGGCGTCAAAGCTCACAGCAACCTCCAACTCCTGGGCTTAGGGGATTCTCTTGCCTCAGCCTCCCAAGTAACTGGGACTACAAGCGCCCACCACAACACCTGGCTATTTTTTTGTTGCAGTTTGTCCAGGGCCAGGTTCGAACCTGCCACCCTCAGTATGTAGGGCTGGTGCCCTACCCACTGAGCCACAGGTGCCATATTTATTTGATTTCACTCTTTGACTGAGACAATTTAAAGTAAATATGCCAGCATAAATCTCCAAAAAATAAAAACATCATCCCTCATAACCAGGATACCATTGCCACACCTATTTCACAAACGCAGAAAGGGAAGCACAGGGTCATAGAGCTAGTGAATGCAAGGGCTGGAACTTGAACACAGACACTCTAGCTCCAGAGCCTCTTTGGTCACAGTATACAGCACTTGAACATACCTAACACCCCCGGTAGCCCATTTTCTCTGTCCTCCCCACATCTTCCTCCTTCCCTTCCCCCACCCCCCCCCACCCCTGCAGTACTTTTCAGCATGGCTTCCCCTGTCCAGCCCAGTGTCTCTAGTATCTCTCATCTTCCCCTTCCCAGCCACAGTCCAGCTGTTTCCAGATGTGCCCTTACCTAAAAGTGGTGCAAAGAAAACCTGGGGGGATGGGGGCGGCCGCTCCCACTGGTATTGGGCAGCAGGCTTACTCCTCGGGGACTGGCAATTCAGGGTCACGTTGGTCCCCACACGGGGCACACCCAGGAGACGGCAGGATGGAGGAGCTGGAGGAACTGAGCAAGGGGAGAAACGTGAAAACCCACACCCAAGGGACCCACAGCTCCTCCCCCTCCCCAGTCCCCCATACGCTTGTGTCACTCTGTTTGCCCCTGGCCAAACCCTCCACTCAGCCTCAAACCTCTGAGTATGGCTGGGGAGGGACCTGGAAGTTATGCTTCTCACTTACCCAGCACATTGAGTTCTAAAGTTTTGATGCCATGGCTTTTACTTATGTCTTGGCCGCCTTGCACATTCACGGAACAGCTGTAGGTGCCAGAGTCTTTCTCCCGGAGGCCCTGCAGGCGCAGGGACACGTTTCGGGAGGGCATGGGGTAGACTAAGGATGCTCCAGTTGTGTTTGACGTGATCCCATTGACGTAGGCCAACACCTGGTGTGGGCACAACACCACCCTGTTATTACTACACGTGAGCACTGTGTCCAAAGGCTCAGCCGGTAACCTCCCCCAGACTGGCATGCTTCAGAAGCCTCTCACCTGTGCCCATTCTTCTAATCTGCACCAGCTCCCATCTACCCCTTTCTCCCCAGGGCCTGTCTCTGGGTCCTCTTCCTGTCCCTGGGTCCTCTTCACTAGAGCAGTTCAATTCTAAATCCCTTAGGCATTATTTCTTCATCTCTCACTTGGGGTGTTTGGAAATGTGGCATTAATGAGGGAAGAGGTGTGGATAAAAGAAACTTAGATTGCAGGGGTAGATATGGGTTTTGTAGGGCCTGAAATTTATAAAATGAGGGGCATCTTCAAGTAGAAAAATCCTATGTGTGTGTATACAGAGTCCTGCTCTGTTGCCAGGGGTAGAGTGCAGTGGCATCATTACAGCTCACAGCAACCTCAGGGCTCAAGCAATCCTCCTGCCTCATCCTCCAGAGTCGTTGGGACCACAGGTGCGGGCCACCATACATGGCTACTTTTTAATATTTTTGTTAGACTGAGTCTCACTTTTGCTCAAGCTGGTCTCAAACTCCTGAGCTCAAGCGATCTTCCCACTTCAGCCTCCCAGAATGTTAGGATTACAAGAAAAAGAAGATAAAAATATCTTAAGAAAAAAAATTGACATGCTTGAACACATTTTCCAGGACCTTGAAGGAACCCATACAAATGAGCTCTGAAAATTACTCCCTTAGCTTCTTGGTAAATTGTCCTTTGAGTAGGCACGGTGGGGAGGAAAGGTGGGGGAGATTATGGGAGGAGGCTGCTTTTGCTTCTCAAGGTGGTATAAAGGGGCAGGGGGACAGGTGACAGTCATTTGGGAAGAGAAATGGCCTGCGACTTGACAGGGTCCAAAGTAGAGCATAGGAAGACAAAAACATGGCTTTTAAAAGTTGTGTTACTTGTCCTAAGCCCTGTCCTTTTTCCTGTACTTTGTCCCCCCACCCTGACCCCCCAGAACCGTGTAAAATGCCTTTTGTGTTCTCCATTTCTAGGGAAAGTTGGCGAAAGAGAATTCTTTGTGGGAAGCGTCCAATATCAAAACAAAAACTGAACCGGTGAGGATTCTTGCTTACCCCAGACACTCCTTCCTGGGCCCCATTCCCTGGTCGCCCTCCCGCCTACCTACGCCTCCTGCTGGGTGCGGTTTGCCACAGGCTGCGAGGTTTTCCTCCCTCACCTGCACAGGTTCCTTCCCTTCCTGCTTCAGGGACCAAATCACTACGAGCACCTCCCTGGGCTGGGCCGCAGACACCTCCCCGTGCAGGGTGTACCACGCCGGGAGCACCACCTCTGTTCCTTCCACCGCCTGCAACTTGGAGAGGCCGGCCGGCACGTGCAGCTCCAGCTGGGCCCGCGAGGGGGACGCTGGAGGCGAGAGCAAGGGGGCATGAGCGCCCGGGGCTGGCTCCCGGCTCTGTCCCCAGACCCTGTCCTACCAGGCTCGAGCGAACCGGAAAGATGCAGCTCGGCGAGGCCTCGAGCAGTGCCCAGCGCCCGCCAACCCAGTGTCCTGCCTTCAATGTCCCTGGACCTTCTTCTCTCCACCCCCAGCCGCTGGGTTTGCAGCGCGGATAGGGCCCCATTTATATGCATTTTATATGCACCCAGAAGAGGAGGCGGATCTCCGGCTAGGAGGAGAAGGACAGGTCTACTACCCCTCGTACCCATTTGCTCCCCCAGTTTCCGAGGGCGAGAGCTGAGGGAGAGCAGCGAGGCTGGTCGGGACAGCAAGGGTTCCTCGCTCCCCAGGTCTTAACCTCTTAGATGGAGGGGGTTAGGATGTCGCCGGGTTAAGGATCAACCCCGCGGCTCCTTCTGAACTGTCAAGAGCAGGGAGAGTGGAGAGGCCCAGACCCAAGCCCGGCCCAGTGGCTGCGGTGGTCCCCAGCCTCCCGCCCAGTCCGAACGCACTAGGCTTCCCTAGGAAAGCGGGGTGCGAAGACCCAGAAGGCTCCCCTGAAGCCTTCTGAGGTGCGGGCGAGCTGGGTGAATCCTCTCTGGTCGCAAGGACTTAGAGGTGGGGCGAACGATGATTTCCTGAGAAGTGCAAAGCTCCCCCTACGCGTGTCGGTAGCGCAGGAGGTGGACTGGTGTGCGTTTCAAGGAGCGCTATCATTTACTCTGTGGCATCCAGGAAGATTCGTGTTTTGACCTTCAGAGAGGCCAACGGAGCATCGAGTGCTAAGCCCTTTGGAGAATATCTTGGGCTTATGCCGGACCAGGCCTGAGGACGCTGGCCCTGTTCCTGAGCCCTGCTCTTTTCTTCCTGGGCCCTGCTCTTTTCTTCCTGGGCCTGGATATTCTGCGCCAGAGCACGCGAGAAGCACCATCGCGTGGCAAGCAGGCGGCAACTCGTGGGCAGAGGCCGCGAACAGGTCCAGCTCTCTGCCTTCGCCTTGGTAGGTCCAGCCTGAAGGCCTCTAAGGGCCAGGAGCCGATCCGGTCAGGATGCCCGCCACCAACCCCCCCCCCCCACCGCTTCCCCGCGGCGCTTCTTTATAAAGCCCCCACCCCTATTCCTCGGCCTTCGCAGCACCCCCCTTCCCATTTCCTGGAGGGTTCCGTCGGGCTGGGCAGGAAACTTGGACCCAGTGATAAGGCAGAACACAATGACGGGGGGGCCGCCGGACCGGAGGTGCTGTGGGCGAAAACAACTCCAGTCTCAAGGAACTCGACGCCCCCTGGGGACCCGGGCCCGGGGGCCACTGGGCCGAGGCTGGGCTGGCCGGGAGCCTGCGGACGGTGCGGCTCTCTCGGCTCTCTCCTATCGGCTCTCTCCTATCGTTTCCGCAGCACACACGGAGCGTCCAGAAACGGTTCCCGCCAGGAAACTGCCTGAGTCCCGGGTGGGCGGGGGGCGAGCTTCCTTGGCAGGGGTTCTCCCAGGGACCTCCCCCATTTATAATGGCACGTTGCAAAAGGTAGAGGAGGGTTACAATAGATAGTGATGGACACCCTAGGGTCTGGGCAAATACTCCCTGTCATAGCCCTTGGTCAAAAACTAGGAGTAGCAAAGGCTCCTCTGTCCCGGGTGCCTGCTGAAGCCCAAGCCCTCACGACTGGTCAGCCCTTTCTGCTCCCAGGGTCCAGGGTGCCTCTGGGAGAGAAAAGGAGGTTGGTTGGGTCTGAGAAGGACAAAGGGGAGGCCCAAGAAATGGACCCTGCCAGCTCACGCTCCACTAGGAGACCAGAGTGAGGGAGCAGGCAAGGGCCTAAGGAGAGCGAAATGGGCCGGCTCCCCAGGCCTACTATTTTTAGTCTCCCTCTTTCTCTGAGAAACTCCCCCCGCGGGCTTCTCACGCCCCAGGGGCAGCAGCGTTGAGCCTCTGGTGAGCGCGCAGGGCATGGGGGCCTCACTGAGAGTCCAATGTAGCTGAGCCGGGGCCTGCCCGGTGCGCCTCGGTCCTGAGCGGCATTTAACCCTCGAATGGCGGGCAGGGGCTCCCCCTCCCCGCCTCCGTGAACCCCGCAGAACTTTTGAGTCAGGGGCCTTCAGTATGACAAACTGAGTCTCAGAACTGGGATAGAAAAAAGAGAGTATGCAGATAAGCTTCAGGTGATACCCAGGATGCCCAGGCAGCAAATTTGGATTTTCCTCCCTTGCTTCAGAGCTGTTCCCCCTCCCCGCGCAGGAGGGGGGTTAGGAGAGTTGGGGATGGAACACCAAAGAAAAAGAAGAGCTGAGCTTGAAGTTGGGAGAGCCAGGCTGAGAAGTGGAGGGATCCTGGATCAAGTTTAGATGGGCTGGAAGCCGGCTTTGATGTGGCTAAGGGTGAGGGCTGCTCTTGAGACTCACTTTGTCTGGAATGGTCCCATTCTTGAGGACTCTAATACTTCATGCCTCAACACCTTTGGGGTACAGACCAGGTTAAAGGGGGCACAGGCAGGACCTAGGTTCCCCATTTCAGTCTCCATCATCGTAACTGAATTTCACTCTACACCCTTCCAGGCCTTACTTGCACTGGCATCCTCCAACCTGAGAGAGACAAGTTAAAGCAGACATGGCCATTAACCCCCATTCCAGATCCTTGACGGGAGAATGGCAATAAAACCTGGGAGGCAGCAAGCGAAACAGCTTATAACCGGCTTAATTCCTATTTGGTCCTTTTCTCCCCACATGGAGCCCTGAACCACCAGCTCCTACTGCAGCCCGGGCCTCCGGAGGCCTGGATACTTCCCAGCCACTTAATCCAAAGACCTTCCTCTCTGACCCTTTAGGACCCGCTTCCCTATTTCTCTCATCACTTTGGCTTTGGGAACCCATGGGGTGGTGGACCTGGGGTGGGGTGGGGGGTGTGTGTGTCACAATTCTACTCTGCGCATTTGAACCCCTCCCCCATTTCCTGTGTCCCAAATGACCTCACGGTCATCCTTTTGGGACACCTCCCTTCATTCCCAGGGCAGGAAGCAGGAAGAGGGGGCATGAGGGAGGATCTGGGCCAGGGAATTGACATGAAGTGCCTTTGTCAAACCTGAGGACCAGGGATTCCCTTGGGAGATCTTTCTCATCAGCCTGTGTGTGGGGTGGAGGGACCAGAGGGGGGCTGGGGTTAGGTCCTTAAGCTCTTTAGCCCGTGTCTCATCCTCATCCAGCGCTCAGCTCATCTGGCTCTGCTGAGTGGGAGGTGGGGGGGGGGGCAGGGGCTGAGGAATGGCTCTGATAACTCACCCCAGAGGTCTCCAGATCTTCCAGGCAATTCCCCTACTTTCCTCCCACACACAAACACAGCGCCCAAACTGGGAGCTATCGCTGCCCGAGCACGGAGAAAAGTTAGCACGGGTCACTGGTGCCCGGGATGGGGTGGTATGGGGGGCGGGGGTTAAAGAAGGGCAAGAGATGGAGGCGGGAGTCTTGTCGGACCCGGTTCCTCATCAGTGCTCAAAGTCCTCCCCCAGGGTCTGATTCGCCCCACCCCGCATTCCAGCCCCCTCCTGTACTCACCGAGGGTACTCAGCCCCAGAAACAAAAGGCGCAGCACGTTGGTCGCTGGGGGCCTGGGCAGGGAAATCATGGCCCTCCCTGGCCGCGACGGAGTCCAGAGCCCCAGGTCTGGGACACACCGTCCGACAGGTGTCACGGCTGCGCAACGGGCCGGAGCGGGTGCGGGAGCCGGGCCACTGACACCAAGGGCGTCCCCAGCCCAAGTCTGTGCTCATGTGTGCCTGTCCTGGGGTGGGGACCGACGGGGACAGGGGGGCGGGGCATTCGAGGGGGCGGAGAGGTCGCCGTCCTCCCGGGCGGAGCGCGCGGTGACTCTGCGGAGAGGGGGCGCTCCTAGCGCTCCAACAGGCGGATCCCACGGCCTTTACCCGGTCAGGACTCAGGGTGGGGTTGGTAAGTCGTGATGTCCCCACGAGCAGGTCCGGAGCTCAACGAGGAAAGAGGGGAGTCTTGAACTATCATTCTGCGCCATACTCACCCCTTCCGGCGGGGTTGGATAGAAAAGGTGACTAGGAAAAGAGCGGAAAGTTCGGAGACTATTCAAGTCTAAAGGCCACCCGGGTACCCCTGGCACCGCCAACGCGTTAGGGCTCTGGCTCGAATCACCGGCACCAAGCGTGGAGGTGCCGCGTGCTGGTCCTAACCCGCGCGGCCTTCCCGGAGGAGGAAGAGACTCCCCGGGACCCCGCAGTGTGGGGGGCGCAGTGGCAGGAAGAGGCCGGGGCGTCGGCCGTGCAGGCCCCGTTCTGCTGCCGGGAACCACTGCTCTCCCAGCGCCGGGGCCCGGCTCCTCCACCCCGCCGGAGTCGGGCAGGAAGGGTTACAGCCGCGCCCGCCACCGCCTACCTCGCCCGAGGGGCAGCTCTGAAGGGCCCTGGGCTGCCCCGGGACGCGCCAGCACCTGCGTGTCCGTGCGGGAAGAGAGGGCCTCTCGGCGAGTTCTCGCAAACCCCTAAAATCCACGCTGGGTGATTACCCTAGTCTTGAGCCTCACACCCCAAGCAGGGAAAAATGGCGCAAGGTAGGAGCTGGGCAGGAAACTGAGGCAATGTTCACCTCCAACCCCCAAATGAGCAGCTCACAGGCCTTATGCTGATCGAGGGCGGCTGTGGGTAGGGAGACAGGACAGAGTCCTCCGTTTCTTCTTTATTCCCCAAATCTTTAATGCCTCCCATCGCCGCAATGAAAGGCTCAGACTTGCTCTGATCCTTTAATTCCCGGGAGATCTTGTTCGCTGGGAATTTAATGTAACCGCCTCCTCCCCCCGCCACCTGTCAAAGGGCACCTCTGCGCCCTCTGGCGGCCGCGGCTCCCTTACAGAAGGGGACGCACCTGTTCTTGATTCTCGTCCAACAGCCAAAAAAAAAAAAAAAAAAAGGGACGCTTCTTCAAATGTCTGAGCACCGCTCAACCACTGAGCAAAGGCCACCAAGGGCAGAAAACATAACAAATTCCTGGCGCTGCCCGTTCTAGAAGCAGAGTTGTCTGAGGAGAAGAGCAGCCAGGCCTGCTGTATTCCATCGACTCCACACAGTTCTCTGCTGTTTGAACACCGCGTATGGTCCTTGTGCCTACACTGCACAAAGTCTTTCTCCACACAGTGCCCCATAGGCCCTCTCGGCTCCTCTTCCCAGTGTGACTTGCCTGGCTTCTCTTCAAATACCTGCCATGCAGTGGCTTTGAGAATGCCTGTGCAAACTCTAGTTTGCTCATGCAAACCCTGGAATCTAATACTTGCCAACCCGTGGCAGCAAAGGGAACAGGACTAGGTGACTGCCGGTCCCATACCTTTATGCAAACTACAGGCTTGGAACAGCCACGTAGACTGAGTGGACGGGGTGGGGGCTGCTGGATTGGTTTCCCTATCCTATCACACTCAAATGTTTCTTGGCTTTAGTCGAAGTTGCAAACCACCTCTTGTAAGCACCCCTCCTTTGTCTCCAGACCAGAGTTAAGTCACCCAAATAAGAAAATCCTTCCAAGAGAGGTAGAGTACAAAATCTTTTGGTTCTAACCCAGAACATCAAAGAATCTAATCACACATGCTGTGTTCAGCCCTATCAAGTGCTACATAAGGTACAGCCTCAATATTCATTTCCTGCAGCTAACTTTTCCTTCAGAATTCAGATTCCAAATAACGTGCCACATGGGAAGTAAAGCCGCAATCCAGGATCTGTAGGCAGTGAAATGTCTCCGCGTGACAGTTATGGTCTCTTCGGGACTTTTTCACCTCCCAAGAATTTTCCTCACTGTATCTTGTCTCCTTTTCCAATTACTCCTTTCTTCTGACCCTAAGGCAGTCAAGTAATAGCAGGAGTCAGCAGGGCAGCTCCATTACTGTCTGAAAATTTTCACCAAGATGCATTTTAGAACGGACACCACTCTCCTCCTTGGTGTAAAACAAGAACGTTGGCACAGATGTGTGTGTGACTTGGGAACTGCTTATATAAACATGTGTGCAAGAGCTAAGTTCATACGACTTCTTATGTTAGAAGCCTGAATAGCATTAGTGTTTCTTCCAATCATACCTCATTTTATATCTCCAAAGTATTTTCTAATACTGATTCTTACACCTGACTATAGTCTCTCTGTCTTTAAGGCTTCATTAAGGACTAGTCCTTTTCTTGTTTTTAGCAATGCTCATAATTATCTGACAACCTACTTTCTTGTTTTCTAGACTCTTCTAGCCAGAGACTGAATATTCAGCATTTGTTAAGCTGTTTCCTTTGCAAGCTACCAATTCCCAATGCTGGGCTTTTTCCTCTTCCCCCCTCATCCTCACCTATCCCAAGCCAAATGGTGAAAACATACTAGATCTAGTCTTGATGTCTTCTCCATGCCACCAATAGTGGTCCAGCAATGCCCCATTCTGGGTCTAAAACATCCTCATGAAATGTTTCCTAATTGTTCTGCCCCAGCTAAGCAACTAACATCAATGGAAAATGGCAAGCAGAGAAAAAATGCATGAAGCATAATCTTAGTTTTGGGATTGTTCATTGGCAAGCTTTGGGGGATTCTGTGTAGTAGTCCTATTAGTCTTTTCCTACAGCACTTAGCACTGAATACTCTGAGATTATTGTTACATGATGGTCAATGGTGCCTCAGCCTTGAGGACTATAACTCCAAGTTCCAAAGAAGAGAAAACTCACGAGGATTTCCTGAGGGCCCTGCCTACATAACAGGTGCTGCATCCAGACACTCTCAGGGTATTTATACTCTCCCTGAACTAGCACCCATTTTTAGCAGGCACATCAAAAAACAGCCAACTCCACAAATCCAGACTCAAATAACATAAACAAAAGTCATCCCATTGTTATTATAAGATCTCTAGTCATTAGAAAAAAAATATGCGTTAACCAACCAAGGGATTTCAGAATGAGAAAATCACTGATTCGAGACTATTCAGGTTGCAGGAAAAGGACAACTTTTGGTCCACATGCAAATTTATCTCCAGTCATATAGAAAAATGGGGAGAATGATAGCTCTTACCTGGATTTGCAGCCCATTTAGATACCTGAGAGATGCAGGGGAACCATTAAAGATAATCAATCTAACCAGCTCCTGCCACAAGACAAGTAATCCCTGACTACTCCATTAATGAGCTATTCTTAGCCAAGAGTACTAACTTCTAACCAGAGTGGTGGTTGACCTGTAAGAAATCTCTGAAAGATCCAAACACGATAGTTACCTTCCTAATATACTGACACGTTCCAATTTTCTCTCCTACGGATCACGTTTAAAAAACATTTTTTGGATGTTTATATTGGATCCTCATTTTCCTTTTTTAGAGATAGCAAGATGACATCAGTTTTCTACTTGTGCTCCTTGAGAGTGGCTCCTGAATACTAAGTGTAAACGATGAGGACCGTGTCTCTTACAAATTCATGCACTTAGGGTCAGAAGGATTATCCTTGCCATGTTTTACAAAGTGAGATGCCTAATGACCTTTGGTACTTGGCCAAGAAATTAGGACATTGGTCAAAGGGGTATAAAAGTGCAAGAAAGGGAAGCTATGCTGTTTCTTCGGTTCAGTCTGAGCAGTGAAGTCAGGGCACAGCTCCTACTGCTGGTGTGGCCACGCTCTGCTACAAAAAGCTCAACTAGTACGCCAAGAGGCCAGGAATTACTTTAATTTTTTTTTAAAAAGTTGAAACGGCAACACAACCGTAAAGTTGGTACATCACAGAAACAAAGGTCTTTGCAGGCAACACTGATTGGAAATAGCAAAACACTTGGTTGGTGAAAAAAAAATGAAACTCTAAATTATATACAATAGTAGTTAAGGGAGATATTGCAAAACAGTCTTATTTGCTGTGACTCAAGATTTAACTTGCCATTATCTATTGCTTATTTATTCAGGGTTGTAAATATTACTTATAGAGAGATGTGTAAAAACAAAACGTTGTGAAAAAAATACAATTTTCAATTTCATATGAAACTCAAAGTATAAGTTTTGTCCAATATGGAATGTACCTACAATTTGTTTATATTAGGGCTTTAAAATTCATTTAAAAATTGTTTTTTTGTCTTTAAAAAAGAAATAGCTGACCCACCATGCAAGTTCGCTATAAATCTTGCTCGCTCAAAATGAGCATTTTCAGGTAGGGTCTGTTTGTTCTGCCCAGAGTCTGCTACAATTCCTTAGAAGTTGTACTGGCCCCAGTTGTGGAAAGAATTTCCATGAAGAGTCTGATGGCAGCATCTCGATGAGGAACAGTCTGGGTAACGGGAAACAGTGGAGGAGGAGGAGGTAAAAGCCAAAATCCTTATGAAGGATGATATTCAGTTGTTAAATTTTAAGGGGTAGCCAATAGCTTTTTCCAGGCACTCAACTAAAGAGCCAGCAGAAAGAAAATCCCTCTCTACTTCCACAAATTTGATATAGATGGATTTGGGGGAAACACCGGGATCCACAATACAGTTCTGGGACAAAAACCCATTAATACCAACCCAATCTTTGCTGAAGGTTTTGGTATTTGCTTGGAAATGTAAAAATAAGCATTGCTGCAGAGTCCTGACCTCAGCAATCCCGAGGTAGCAATAGATAATTCGGGTGGGTTCTATTTCCACCTGTAATGAGGCTTGTGCTGAAAGGCTTTCCAGGTCAACTTGGCCCTCTTTTCCTGTATCCAGAGAATGCTGCTCCATATGGGGTGACAGGGGTCTCTCAATACATTCTTCATAGCCAATGGCATAAAGGCCGGGGCTTTTAGGAATGCCTCCAGGCAATAAATACTGAACAACATTCCCACCAGTTGGTTTGGAGTGGGCAATGGGTATCCAGTCAATTTCCATGTGTAGCTCCAAGCACCTAGCTTCACTAATAGTGATCTCTAAGAATTTGTAGTAAACGTTTTTCCAGTTCATTTTCTGCACTCGGGTCATAATGATCCGCCCCTCAGGCTTCTCAGAGTTGAAGTACTCCCGAAGTCGCTTGCCGAGAGGCACCTGGGAGCTGATTTCAGCATAATGGTACCGAATATCCTCTTTCCAACGGGTGTTGTAACCAATTCCAAAAATGGCCAGTTTATTAGAAAGATGGAGCCTTGAAAAGTCTGTCCAGCTCTGAAACAGTTCCCACTTCAACTGTACCGATTCCAAAATCTGTACAATATTCTGCATGATGTCTCTCTTCCTAGAAAGAGAAATAAAAGTCAAATTCCTCAGGTGTCTAGAATAGGACAGTCACATGCACTTTCTGTGATGATGGAAATATTCTATCCCTGTGCTATCTAATATGGTACCACTAGGACTTAAAAAGTGGCTAATGTGAGTAAACTGTTATATTTTTAATTGTATTTAATTCAAAATTACATTTAAGCAGCCACATGTAACTAGGGGTTACCATATTAGATGGTGCAGGTGTAGATAGTCATAGTATTAAAATGTGAGAAACATCCACCCCTGGGGAGTGTCTAGGAATTAATGATAAACTACTTTCCATTCCTTCTGTAGCCTTGCTGTATCACATTTAATCAATATTAATACCCCAAACTCCAGGATTTCAGAAATCCAAGAGTGACAGATTTTAAAGTGGCTATTATAATGGCTATCATGGCCTTCAGACCTAACTACCTACCAAAATAAGATGAAGGCGCAGAATTCATAAAAGCATCTGTTAAAAATTAACAGCTTAATTTCTAACCTGGAAACTCAACAAGTCCGATAATGTTGGCCTATAGATGCGTATGGTAGAAAAACACACATGATGACTAAGGGCCTGATACAAAAACAAAATGACATTTTTTATTTGTCTGAAATTTATTACTACTCCCACATTTAAAAGAGCTGTCAGGTTGGCACAGAATTAAGATCTAGAACTCAGATGGAAAAGGTCTACATTAGGCTTAAAGTTGTAAGACTGAAAGATTCAAGATAATGAGTTGAGACTCTTCTAGAAAACCCTTTATCAAGGGAAGCAAAAGTACACTTCAATTTTGACTTGGATTGTTAACAACACAGAAAATGATGGGAAATGCTTAGTCCCCAGGCTGCTTCCCTCATGTACTGTGTGTGTAACGAGGATAAGTAATGACAAGTTTGTTTCTCAACTATAGCAAAACTTTGATATTTGAAGATTGATTTGTTAAATATTAACTTGGCAACAAACGATGACACTCTCCATCAATTCCAGGTTTCACCTACAAAAATAGTCCACTACCACACTCACGCACAATCAAACACAGGCAAGAAAGGAGCATATACGTGCTGACTAGTCAATGGCTTCTTGAAAAGATTTGGAAGGAGCCAGATCCTTGAGGCTGTTCTTTCCCACTCTCATACTTTCTAGGGGGGGAAGAGCTTTTGGAATATTCTGGGGAGTCTTCACACAGCCATTCTCAGTATGTCCTCTTAACTCTCTTTGACCTTCTTTGCAAAATGACAAAGAGCTGATGTTTAGTTATCAGCTGCTTTTTGGAGCCTAAGATTGCCCTGGATTTACCCACTACCATTTAGTTTGTCTTGAAAGCTTCTCAAGCATCAGAGTGGCCATCTAGATGAAATCACTGCATCCTAGGGAGAGATTCTGCTTTCCAGAGGATTACTTTTATAATATGTGATTGTGGGACTTGTGAGGCTAAGATATAGTACTATGTTTCTGCATGGGTCAATACTTTTTTTTTTTTGAGACAGAGTCTCACTTTTAATTGTCTCGGTAGAGTGCTATGGCATCACAGCTCACAGCAACCTCAAATTCTTGAGTTCAAGTGATTCTCTTGCCTCAACCTAGCAAGTAGCTGGGATTACTGGCATCTGCCACAATGCTAAGCTATTTTTAAAGTCAGGGTCTCACTGTTGCTCAGGCTGGTCTCAAACTTGTGAGCCCAGGCAATCCACCCACCTCAGCCTCCCAGAGTGTAGGATTACAAGTCCGAACCACCGTGCCCAGCTCATGGGTCAATCCTTTAAAGGAAAACTTTTTCATAGCCACCATTCTTCCTCGTCCTTGAAATGTTTCCTTGATCTCAGGGAGGACTACACTACGGACCAGGGATAGAGGGCAGAGATTTTTGTGCATTACACTCACTGATGTACCCCGATGCCTGACATACCGTGGTATTGAAAAAATGAGCAGATTAGGTGACTCCTCTTCATGAATGAAGGATGGTGTATTTTACTACAAGTTACATCACCTAGCTCTACTAATCCTGCCTATACCCACAGAGAAGAAAGAAAAATCCCATGCCCAAATTAAGTTATTTTATTTGGTGCTATCATAGCATTGAATCATTAATAGTTCATGTAAAAACTATTGCACTGGAAAATAAATGGCCTATCCAGAACCTTTTCAGAGTCTCTTGCCTTGAGAGCTGAAACCTGAAGAGGCGGCATGGGCCAGACATTTCTGCAGAGCCTGTTGTTTTCTGCCCTGCTGACCTGAGCCTGCAGGCCACGTACTTTCAAGACTCATAGGAAAGTCTTAGAGATATGGAGCACAAGGAGCACAAGACCCAGTTACATAAAGAGCTCCTCCAAATTGTTATATGTCCTGGTTTCTGAAGTTCAAACCACCAGAAAGTTCAAGTGGTTTGAGATTAGTGACACCAATTCTGTGAAGTCTGAGTTCAACCCCAGTTATATCAACTGAAAGTTCTGAGTGGCTGTAAAGGAGAGACAGGACATGTTACTGAAAGAGCAAGTGGTGGTTTTTTTGTTTGTTTTTGTTTTTTTAGACAATAGGGGTTTGAAAGTATGTACTTGTAATAACTCATTTTTTAAAACAATAATCAGTTTCCCTTCCTTTGGTATAATGTCACAATCTTAAAAAGATAACTACTTCCTCCCAAAAAGTATGGGCTCTAACTTATTGACTTAGATCACATTTAACTTTTTTGAGGCACAGAATAGCAGCTACAGTTTGGGGTAACAACTCCTGATCCCTGAACTCTCACTCCCTCCAACAATGTATCCAGATAACATTCAAAATGAAACAAGCATTTGCAAGGGGAGCAGCTGCTGGTGGGGCTCCTGTTGGCCCCTGGTTCTGCTGGCTGTCTACCACAGTTCTATTCCTCCTGCCTCTTTGTCTCCTTTTCCATCATTTGTCAGACATCAAGATCACATGTGTGGAATGAAGCACCCAGGAACAAGTAGGTGCTATGAATGGTCCAAGGTTAACAGGTGAAAAACAAAATGTTCTTTACTCTCTCCGTACATTTGTTTATTTATTTTTTTTTTGAGATAAGAGTCTCACTTTGTCACCCTAGTAGAGTGCCACGGCGTCATAGCACATAGCAACCTGAAACTCTTGGGCTCAAGCAATTCTCTTGCTTCAGCCTCCCGAGTAGCTGGGACTACAGGCGTCTGCCACAATGCCTGGTTATTTTTAGAGACAGGATCTTGCTCTTGCTCAGGCTGGTCTCGAACCTGTGAACTCAGGCAATCCACTCACCTTGGCCTCCCAGAGTGCTAAGATTACAGGCGTGAACCATCATGCCAGGCCTTCTAAATTTACCTTTTAATATACTCTCAACAATTAGATTTAATCAGGGACTTATTTATTTAAAGCTATTAAAAAGAACTATATCAGCCTGGGCAACATAATAAGACCTTGTCTCTATAAATTTTTTTTTTTTTTTTAGACAGTCTCATGCTGTCGCCCCGGGTAAAGCGCTGTGGCATCATCATAACTCACAGCACCTCAATCTCTTGGGCTCAAGACTACAGGTACCCGCCATAATGCTGGCTAGTTTTCCTACTTTTAGTAGAAATGGGGTCTTGCTCTTGCTCAGACCAGTGTCGAATTCCTGAGCTCAGGCAATCTACCCTCCTTGACCTCCCAGAGTGTTAGGATTACATGTGCGAGCCATTGTGTTCAGCCTTACAAAACTTTTTTTAAAAAAAAATTGGCCAGGCACAGTAGGACACACCTGTAGGCCCAGCTACTTGAGAGGCTAAGGCAGAAGGATCACTAGAGCCCAGGAGTTCAGTGCTACAGTGAGCTATGGTCACACCACTGCAACCCAGTGTGGGCAACAAAGTGAGAGCCTTGTTGTCTCAAAAAACAAACAAATAAAAGAACAGCAAACATAATATCACTGGTAACTCCAAGAACTCCCAGGAACTGCGATGTTCTTTCTTTTTTTTTTTTTTTTTTTTGCAGTTTTTGGCCAGGGCCGGGTTTGAACCCACCACCTCCGGTATATGGGGCTTGCGCCCTACTCCTTGAGCCACAGGTGCCACCAGAACTGCGATGTTCTTACAGAAAAGATAATGCTAAACTCTTAGGAGGAAGATCAAGAGGTGTGGACCAGTGGGGAAGACTCTGACCCTGAACTTTCTTAAGACTTTCCTCTAGCAACAGCCTTCTTTTCCAAATGTATAAATAGGTCATCTAAGAGCTTGCTTTTTAATTCCCAAAATAAAGTACTATAAGGAATTTAAGCATCCCACTGGCCTCCTCCCGGTTCATCTAACCCCAGACTCAGCTCAGGTTCCCGTGACTCCTCCTTGTCTCTCACGTAAACATCCAGAAATCTACATCCACACAAGCAAACACCATAAACATGCTTATTTTCATATAACATATTTATTTCTTCTTGATGTATACAAAATTCTCAACATTTTAGATACCCACTGGAAAATGTAAGCTAAGAAAATACCAATAAGTGTCATGCTTCGTTGGTGGTCTGGCTGTCACCTCCATAGCACATCTAACAACCTCCTGACCCTCCCAGCGGTCATTAAACTAGGGCAGACACAGTTTCTGGAAAGGTGAAGCATCTACTTACTGTACTTCTTCAGAAGACTCTTGTTTTATTTTTAATGTTCTCTTTGTGACAGGTATTTCATCTGTAAAGCAAAGATTTTTAAACACATTATATTTTCCTAAGTGATGGCACATGTTTAAGTACCTATATTTACTGCCCATTCCAGCCTCTCCAATGCCAGGCCTCCATTCTGGTGTCAACCTGTCCAATGCCGGATTTATAAATGTAACTCTTACATAATGAGATGCATACATTTATATGCAAGAGCAGAAACCAGCTCCACAAGTATAAAATTCTTCAAGGTCACCAGCGGATTTCTAGCTAGGAGCTTAAAGCTTAATTTCACTGCAAACATGATTTCAAAAGAACAAGAATGAAAATCATTCTGTTCTGTTTAGATTTTTCTGTGTAGGTTTTACAGAGCAATTATTCCTCTAATATCAGGATCAACACATACTACATGGTATTTTTTCCCCCAAAGGTTTGAGTGACTTAACTCTGTATATGGCAAAAACCAATGTTGTAAGATGCCAAAATAATTTAGACTTTGTTACTGTTTTCAATTAAGAGGCAGTGATCACTTGGCATCTGCCCTTTTTATTCTGCTAATCTTTAAGTCCATTTCTCATATACTGTTACTCTTACAGTTTTAAGGCCTCTTTCTTTTCTTTCTCTCTTCCAATTATTAGATATTTTAAAAACAGCATTTGTAAGAAATAGATTAGCATTTAATCCTTTTTAAAAAAATTAACATTTCTCTCTCATCATGAATTGTGTACCAAAAAAAAAAAAAAAACAGTGCCCATGGAGTTTATCTTAAGCGAGGGGAGCACGTGTATACCGCCAATCTGAGCAGTTGCCTGAGTAACTCACTGGGAGATAGAGACATTTACTTATAAGAGAGTACTTGTTACATAACTTTTTTTTCCTTTTTTCTTTTTTAGAGATAGAGTCTCACTTTATGGCCCTCAGTAGAGTGCTGTGACATCACAGCTCACAGCAACCTCTAACTTCCTGGGCTTAGGTGATTCTCTTGCCTCAGCCTCCCAAGTAGCTGGGATTACAGGCGCCCGCCACAACACCGGCTATTTTTTGTTGCAGTTTGGTCGGGGCTGGGTTCAAACCTGCCACCCTCGGTATATGGGGCTGGTGCCCTACCCACTGAGCCACAGGCACTGCCCCGTTACACAACTTGCTGTTTATGTGCAATGGCTGCGGCAGTAACTTGATTAGTACTTCCAAATTATAAAAATCAAAATCAGAGCACTGAATGCAAAAAGAAACAACAACAATAACAACAAAAATCCCTACACATTTACTCTTACTTAGGCCATCCAAGTTCAGATTTGATGTCTAGGAGTTTTATTTTCCATTTTGAAGGACTATGACTGTGCATAAATCGTTCCAGCTAATGTTGGAATGGGATCTCTCAAGAACTTTGAAAGAGTATGATCACTGATACAGTTCAATGTCCTCTTTTCTTAAGATAAATGAACGATTCCTCTCATTTTTTGTTCAGACCAAAGTCTGGGAGGGGACCTTCTCCAAATCATAAATAAAAAAGAAAAGGTATTTGGGATAAATTAAGGAAAAGATAGTTACATCTATGGCAGTTGGGCCAAGAGTCAATACCGTTGGCAATCATCTTAGAACTTGGAGGTGCAGGATAGTTAGAATTGAATAGGATGTTCCCTGTCGCTGAGCTTCTGTGTGTAGCTCAGAATTAAGAATTCTGGGCTCAGCGCCTATAGCTCAGCGGCCAGGGCACCAGCCACATACACCAGAGCTGGTGGGTTCAAATCCAACCTGGGCCTGCCAAACAACAATGACAAATGCAACCAAAAAATAGCCAGGCACTGTGGCAGGCGCCTGTAGTCCCAGCTACTTGGGAGGTTGAGGCAAGAAATCAGTTAAGCCCAAGAGTCTGAGGTTGCTGTGAGCTGTGATGCCACCTCACTCTACCCAGGGCAACAAAGTGAGACTCTGTCTCAAAAAAAAAAAAAAAATGAAGAATTCTGTGTCTTTAGGAATCTTGTTGGTACCCCTATCACTAAACGACCAACACTAAGCACTAGCTGGCACTTTACGGCCAAACCAAGGATGCCTGTATTGTCCCAAATAAAAGGCTACATGTCTTGGAATGACCATTAGTGGGAACAGAACCGGAAGATATCTGCTGGTAGTTAAGTACCAGTGCTCGTATACAAAAGCATATAAATGCACACACACTTAAGTGTCATTTGCATTGGCTTCTTACCCAATTCCTGATCTGTTGGATAGCCATGGAGATCCCGACTGTGGTCTCCCCAGTCCTCCTGTGAATAGTCCTCCATAGTGCTGCCATCTGACTCCAGCTCCTGGTACAAGCCACTACTGTTAATAAGTACAGGCTGGCAGGGCTGAGCATCCCATCCTCCCTGACCAAACACCTGTTCCAACTGTTCAAATGTGTAACTGCTCTTTCTTTTCCCAACACCATGTTCTTTCACCCGACTGTAACACCTGCGAAGGGTCTAAGACACAAAGTCTTGTGTTATTCCTTTAAAGCTGTACTTCCTCTTCCAGGTACGGACCACAGATATTAATTACTATTAGACAGACACAGACAGACAAACAGAGACACATTGTTACAGGAATGCTAGATTTCAAATTCATTATTATATTAGAAAAAAAAATACTATTTAGCATTTATTCAAACATGTTATAATTCAAACAATTATTTTGCAATTAATTATCCATTAAACAACAAGAAACGTTACAACATTATTGCATGTACCCCATACACATACTTTTATACCCCCACCCCCATTTAAAAAGAATAAAGGGGGGGTGGGAAACAAGAAATACCAGCCAGCCAATAGGATGCACACCTGCCACAGAAGAGAGAGAGCTGCTATTGTGCCCAGAATTTGGAAAAAGTGAGGGAAGGGAGGAGAGAAAGAAGAATTTCCCAGAGTGAAGAATGACTTCCTTACTCTTGATTAAGAAGAAATTCAGGGCAAAAACGACTGCCTACACAAATTAGCTAGTAAAACATACTACTTATATAGTCTGTATTTTTTACTAACTTAATCTTTGTAGAAGCTGCTAAAATTTAAAACAGAGGTCAAGTAAATAATGCTACAAATTCCCAATCTCAAGTATCAATTATCAAGAAACAGTATGCTAATACCTCCATCTATAGACAATTTACTAGTCTATACTACCAACTCACATTGCCACAAACCAACAGATAAGGCCAATAATTTCTCCTGGGGGTGGGAAGAACAAGGTAGAGGGGAGTTAAAATTTTTCACTTCTTTTTCTGCCACATGGTACACAGCAATAACATGCAATCCACACATAAACCCTAATCACCTTCCACTACTCTTCCATTTTCTGCAAGGTTTCTATTTCTAAGACATATTTCTCATTATTAGCCCAGTTTCCTGAGTGTAATGGTATATCCTGTGCCTGCTTTTTTCTTTGTGGAGACAGAGTCTTACTTTGTCACCCTCAATAGAGTGCTGTGGAGCCATAACTCACAGCAACCTCAAATTCTGGGGCTCAAGCAATCCTCTTGCCTCAGCCTTCTATGTAGCTGGGACTACAGGAGTCTGCCACGATGCCCAGCTATTTTTTTTTTTTCTTTTTAGAGACCAGGTCTTGTTCTTGCTCAGACTGGTCTTGAACTCCTGAGCTCCGCCAATCTGGCCCGGTTCAGCCTCCCAAAGTGGTAAGATTATAGGCATGAGCCACCCATGCCCAGCCCTTGTGCTATTTTCTATTTCAAATGATAAACCAAGAATTTAAGTCCCAGCTTCCAAATTTAGTTTAGCTACATTCAGTCACTATATTATCTCTTTCTCCGTTTGTTATTTATACTTTCTCTTCTATTTTCCCGAGTTTCACTCTAAGAATTTTCTCCAGAGACAAGACCCCTTTTCCTTAGTGCCTCCCAAATACTTTCTAACTCAACTGTGCAAAGCCAGTTCAGCTCAGACTTAATATATACGCATTTCTCCTCATGTGAGATTACTTTCCATAAGCCAAAATATTAACCCTTCTCACCAAACTAAAACAACTCTTAACATCTTTATAGAGCCTCCATGAAAGTTCAGTATCTTTAAATCGCAGCTGACAATCTATAAGATACTCTATCAAATATTTTGTAAATCTGACCCTTGAGGCCAGAGATCCAGATGGGTAAAAAGAATAATAAAGCACACCATATGATGATCTTCCTCACACACAAACAGAGCCGTGATCAGAGCCTCCCACCCTAAAGCCAGCCTGCCTACCCCCTGCAGAAGCACCTGCTTCCTTCTCCCTTTCTCTAGATCTCTTCTGGGGGGGCTCAAATGAGGCCTCAGAGAACTGAGGTTTCCAATAATACAATCTCTTCAAAAGTGCTTCTTCCTTCTATTTATAAAGGACAGTCACAACTACATAAGACAAAACTTCCCAGAACAAACCAGAAACACGAACTTGGGAAACACGTGTCACGGGTAAACCTTCCAACAGAAGGAGACAAATCCTCACAGTAGGTCCCATTTAACTTCTACAGATTCCCTTTTCCCAGTGCCCTCTGCCCTCCTTGCAGGGATTGGAATTTAAATTGCAAACAACTCCTGACAATTTATTTTTATCTCACAATGTCTAGTTTCTGCCTCCAAGAACACCCCAACCACTCTTTTCAACTCCTCCAAGGACCGTAAATGGACAGTCCCAACCATGCCCCTTTCACCCTTCCAAGGCCATAAATGGAGAAGGAGACCAGGCCACTGCCCACTACTTACTGACGGCCTAGAGAAAAGCATCCAGCACACAAAACAGCCCATCAGCTTTTACCCCGAGTGTTATTACAAAACTCAGGGAATAAAACTAACGTTCCTTTGAAGAAAGGTACCACACTTACCAGGCATAAGCAAAGCCACTAGTCTTTGGTGAAATACATGGTGGGAAGCCACAGACTCTTATTCTCTTTGAAACCATAAAATTGAACTTATGTAATTGTGAATAAGGAAACTAGTAGTAGACATGGGAGAATACTGGTATATTTTATATTTCATCAAAGGAGGCTGACAGATCTTGCCGCCTCTTATTTTGTGTACTTTTGTAATACGCTTTTACAGTGCAATATGCTGATCTGTAAAATATCCACCAGGTTTCTAAAGATGTTTGGTAACTTATAAACCCGTGATAGGAATCTGATGTATTGAAATAATATTAGAAAGATTTCCAAATTGACTTTAACTCTCTCAAGATATAAATACGCTGAAGAGGTAACTTCTGGGTTCAGTAAAGACCATAGATCCAAGGAGAGGCTGTTTAAATAGGACACATCAACTAGGAAAAAAAAGTAAGAACTCAAACATCAGTTTGACTGCTACTATAACAAACAATGGGATTTAGTTAAACTCGATAGAATTTAGAGATGGATAGAAAGGACCCATAGAGACCATAATAAATCAAAAAAGGTTATGCTTTCCACACTCTAAATGCTTAACCAAGGCATATAATTAAAAGACTGCGTGTCTGTGTCAACAGCCCCGAATAAACCAACTTAAAAGCAAACTCTAAATCTGAGATTACAATAAAGCCCCTGAATCCAGGACAAACAGAAGTCTCACCTCCCATTTCAGACAGCTACCAAATCCAACAAGAGCCTTACTCTGGCCTTCACAGAGAGCCACAGCCCAGTCAACACAAAAACCTTGCTTCCCTTCCTTCTCCTCCTTCACTCATTTTGGAAATCTATAGTAACTTAAGCTAAAAATGAAGATCTTGGGGGGAAATTTGCTTAAAATTATTAAAAACTACTCACAAGTAAAAATAATCATTTGCCTTGCTGTCAGAAATTTCCCTGGTAAATGGATGTTAAGTTTCTGTGCCCTCCCTGGAATAAGAGCTGAGAGGTAATACTATTTCTTGAATGAAGCCGTAGGGACAGAGGCCAGGAGGAGCCAAGAAAATCTGGACAGGAGAACTGAAGCACAAGTGACACCTGGATCAGGCGGGCAAACCAGAGGAGTTCAGGAGTATTTGATTTGGAAGAAATGCCAGGTAAATGCTTCCTAAATCCACCAGGCCAGGTGCTTACTGACTACAAAAAGGAAAGAACCAGAGACAAGATCTGAAAGATGTCCCATTACCAAAGCGGGGGTGGGGGTGGGGTGGGGGGTGTGGGAGTAAGATGGCTGACAACTGATCATTTATAGGACAGAGGGGAAAGTTTTGCCAAGTTTAATATTAGAGTAAAAGGAAACGAGAGAATAAAAAGATGACATTCATTGTGGATGAATGCATGGGGAGTCTACGGGGGAGGGGGTCAGGTGAACAAAGGCAGGGGTTTTAGATTGGCAGGATTGGGGGTTTAACGGCAGCAATGCAGAGAAAGACCCGGGGTTACAGTACACGTAACATTAAATACAGTGCACAATGCAGCTATCTTGCCAAAGTAAGTAAATCCAGTATTGGGTTGTATAAGCAGAGGAATCACATGTAAGCTATGGAGGTGGCTCTTCCTCTCTATTCAGCACCGGTGAGGCCACAGCTGGAGCACAGCATTCAGTTCTGGGCATCGAACCAGCTACAAGAGAGGGAAATTGTAGAGTTCAGAAAAGGGCAAATAAAATAATGAAAGGCTTGGAAAATAAGGTCTATAAAGCAGGGCCAGTGGTTTCGTCAAAGCCCTTCCTGACATTATCTAAGGGACTTTTGGGGTGAGATTAAAGTTTCTTTTACTTCACTGTCCTCCAATCCCACCTCTGACCTTCAGGAAGTGGGAAGAATTACCTTCCTCCCTGGTACGGCCACGTAGGAAGCAAACTAAATAAATCACAAGGGCATGTGCCAACCAATCCCACTACTGGCTCAGTAATTTTCTCAAAATTTGCCCCATTTCATACAATCATAAAGTAATTACCACAAGAAAACCACTGTTGTAGCTAATGGACCGTAGGGAAAGGAAGGACAGAAATAAGGCGTAACAGCTGTATAAACGTGCTGTTTAGAAAACACGGGCTTGATCAGTCTAAGAAGTCAGATGAAACAGTCAATCTGCAGGGAGGACAGCTTAGTTATAATAGCAGGAAACAATGTTATCAGAAAAAACAAGCAGTGAAACAGATTTTCAAATATAGGTGTCAAACTGGCCATACTACAAATGCATTAACGTAGTTATTATCTTAATCCACTGCCAACTAATTGATAAATTTTGAGATTCCTTTCACCCAAATACACTTATTTGCAAAGAAAGCCTTAAAAATTATATATTATACTCCACAAAAGATGGGGAAATTACACTAGCAGTAACCCTTCAGTGACTTATTTTCTTATATGACTACTAATACCTCAGATTAAAGCAAGTATGTATTTTGAAGCAACAAAAGTCTGTGAAATAGATCTTTCTTCTTCCTGTGAAGTTAGAGCTTTTTTAACTGGCATAAATGATTGCTCTTGGTTAACTGAAGCAATAAGACAAAACCAAGTGTATTTTAATATCTTTAAGACTCAGGGCGGCACCTGTGGCTCAAGGAATAGGGCGCCGGCCCCATATACCAGGGGTGGCGGGCTCAAGCCTGGCCCCAGCCAAAACTGCAAAAAAAAAAAAAAAAAAAAAAAATCTTTAAGACTCAAAATTTCTCTAATTAGCTGTATTTCATTACTGTGAACATAAAAGAAAACAATCTTAAATAGCAAACATAAGCCAAAAAACACATTTCTGCACACAGTAATAGCAATGTTAAGAATGTAGTGTAAATTCCTATACATATCCTCGGACACAGAACTGCAATGATTAGGAAGTCACCTAAGGTAAAATCCATTTGGGGCTAGAACTTTTAGTACCTACTTCTTAGGTTATACATATAGTATCTAACAAACTGACTTGCCATTAACTTAAATTCCTTAAAACCAGCCAAATAAAAAAAATTCAACAAAAGAAAATCAGAAAGAAAAATGTATCAAACCTCTGTCAACTCCCCCAGTTCTTAGTACTACAGAGCCAAGTTTTGGCAAGTAAAACAATCTTTTTATACTTAAATCTTTTGCTTTTCCTTTTTTTCTCCAGGGCAGAGGTTCTTAACCTTTCTGGCTCCCATGTACAACCTGTTCCATACAGTTTCAAGGGGGCACATAAACTCACTACAGAGCCATGCAAGAACATCAGGTTAAAAGATTCTTGCTCTATATTATGTAGTTTTTTTCTTCCAAAAAAGACTATAATATATATTAGTCTGAAACTCTAAAACATGGAAGACTTAATAGGCCTTTACAAGAGATTCTGAAGACTGGAACAAGCAGGCTGAGTACAGTTAACCAGTCTGCTCAGTAGCCTGCTCATTTAAATGAAGCAGCATTAATATTTTCTTTTCTTTTCTTTTTAGAGACTGAGTCTCACTTTGTTGGCCTTGGTAGAGTGCTGTGGCGTCACAGCTCACAGCAACCTCCAACTCCTGGGCTTAAGCGATTCTCTTGCCTCAGCCTCCCAAGTAGGTGGGACTACAGGTGCCCACCATAACGCCTGACTATTTTTTGTTGCAGTTTGGCCGGGGCTGGGTTTGAACCTGCCACCCTCGGTATATGGGGATATTGCCCTACCCAGTGAGCCACAGGTGCCACCCCACTAATATTTTCTTTAAGAGGTAAATCCCCTGTTTCTTGAAGGAAATAATTTCTATCAGTAAAAAAGGATATGAAGATATCACATTACTCTTTACAAAAATATAGCACTCTTTTCCTTCTGCTGGGAAAGAAATCTTTTTTTTTTTTTTTTAGATAGGGTCTCACTTTGTCGCTCTGGGGTTGAGTAAAATGGAGTCATACTGCACAGCAATCTCAAACTCTTGGGCTCAAGTGATCCTCTTTGGCTCAGCCTCCCAAGTAGCTGGGACTACGGGCACCCACCACAACACCCTGCTAGTTTTTTTCAAAGACAGGGTCTCCCTCTTGCTAGACTGGTCTCCAACTCCTGAGCTTAAAAAATATACCTGCCTCACCTTCCCAGAGTGCTAGGATCACAGGCGTGGGCCACTACATCCGGCCAGGCAAGAAATCTTTTTTCTGAAGTGATAAATAATATTAAAACATTCATTAGTTATGCTGATTATCTGGTCTAATTGTACTACACAGTATTTAATCATTCCTTATCTGACTGACTTTATAAATATGGATGCTAGTTGCTACTAAGTTAACAACTTAAAACAGGGAGAGCCATTCGTCTAGAAACAAGTATAGGAAAGTGACTGACTGCCTTCCTTCCTTAGCAGTCTCTGTGACTAAGCTCTCCCATCTTCCAGTTTTAACACTGCCTAATGACTGGAGGGTCTCACAAGAATAGACAATGTCTACATTAATTCAGTACTTAACCCAATGGGATCACAGTCTGATCTGTTACTCTATTAGAACTGTTCACATTATATAACCAATGTCATCTTAATAACTAAGAATGGTCCTCAAACCCTGTCCTTGATTCATCTGACTTCCCTGCAACACTTGTTCTTTTTCAGCACCAATCCATATCACTATCCTTGCTAGGTTGTTTTTTGAGATGGAGTCTCACTTTGTCACCCTTGGTAGAGTGCCATGGCATCATAGCTCACAGCAACCTCAAACTCCTGGGCTCAAGTAATCCTCTTTCCCTCAGCCTCACGAGTAGCTGGGACGATGGGTGCCTACCACGACACCCAGCTATTTTGAGAGATGGGGGGTCTCACTCTTGCTCAGGCTAGTTTTAAACTCCTGAGCTCAAGCAATCCCCCTACCTCAGCCTCCCAGAGTGTGAAATTTCTCTTCATAAAAATTTCCGTAACATATTAGTCCATTGGGGATGAGTGGAGCTGGCCAATACTGTAACTGCAAACCAGGCTCCAACTTTTAAAACATTATGGACAGGCTGAGTACAAAAGAACCTTAAAGATCATCCAGTCCAACTTCCTTACTTAACAAATGAGGAACTAAGGTCCAAAGATAAGTAAGGATTACTTGCAAAGGGCTTTGGCATAGGAAAATTACAAAATCACACTCCCAAGATATTAATGTTTCCTAAGAAAGCTGTGAGGTAGCAATTCTGTCTACCTTGTTTGTCTCTATTCTCCTGAGCCTAGACTAGGGCCAATCACGTAAAAATTATTTCAATATGTATTTATTAAATAAATAAAGCTAGTTTTAAAATAGTAAATCACTAGCAAGAGGATCAACTTTTTTTTTTTTTAAGAGATAGGGCCTTTGCTCTGTTGGCTAGGTTGGAGTGCAGGGGTGTGATCACAGCTCACTGCAGCCTCAAACTCCTGGGCTCAAGTGACCCTTTTGCTCCAACTTCCCTAGTAGCTAGGTCTACAGGCATGCACCACCACACCCAGTGAATTTTCTGTTTTTATTTTTTATTTTTTGTAGAGACCAGATCTTGTTGGCTGTCCGAGGCTGTTCTTAAACTTCTGACCTCAAGCAACTCTCTGCCTCAGACTCCCAAAGTGCTGGGATGACCAGAGTGAGCCATCAGGCCTCGGTTAAATTTTTCTTATCAAAGAAAATCAGAAAGCTTGTCATTTAACCATATAGAATGTATTTATAAAATCAATAAGTCTTGGTAGGTAGGGCTCCTGTAACCTTTTGAAAAAAGCAGGAGCAGAAAAGGTATAAAATATAGAAACAGCTGTGATTAACAAAGCAGAAAAGCTATGTGTAAAATACCTATTATCCTTGTAATAGCTTTCGGGAGGAGGGGGTCACCTGCCAAAGGAAGAAGCTCTGCGGCCCCGTCCAAATTTTATTTCCACACCTTAAAATTAAACAAATAAAAAAATTGAAGAATATAAGGTAACTCTAAAGATAGAAAGGGAAAAAGACTCATTTCCTGACTCTGACAACATCAGACAGGATGACCACCGCAGACAAAGAGATCTTACCTCTCTGGAGCCTCAGGCTTTGTGGGGAACTGTCCAGGACTGAACGCTATCAGCTGGCACTTCATTCTGAATCTGGCTATCAATGACTCAGCCACTTTGGGTTTATAACTGATCAAAACTCTCTTCATGAGATGAGATTCTTGCATAGAATATAAAACTCAGGAAATTTTGATTCTCAACCAATACCAAGTTCTAAAGTTTTCTAGGTACCTTATCTTGCCCATACAGATTACTAAGGAAAAAAAAAAAAAACCTTCAAGGAGAACAATATTGTCAAAACCAAACATCTGTGATGACTCGAGGAACTAAATTCATGGAACCATAAAACTTTTAACCCTATGTTTCATGTACTCCACAAGGGCACTCGTACAATTAACTCGCATTAGCAGCACTCATGGTATCTATGTTCCTGTGTAAGAGCTTCTTTGGGACATAAAAATCCTTCTAGATGCGTAATTCTCAAGTGCTTCTCTATTTAGAACGAAGCAGACCAAAAACTTAGGGTATACTGAATTACTTATTTCAGATAGAAGCAACAATAGGTAGCTACCCTAGGCAGTAACACTATTTATCTAGAATTCCTCCTCACCCGAATGGGCGGAATCAGTTGTTGGCTGGGAACTGACTTGGATTAAAGGTTATTTTCATCTGACCTCCTATCTCATCTCTGAAGTTGCTATGTCAGTATCTCTTTGAATCATTTTCTCAGTTCTTCACACCTTGGGGCACCACTTCCAAGTGGTATTCAGATACATTAAAAATGTTATTAACTTCCATTAGTATGTGGTATCTAACCAACACATTCAAGAAAACTATCTAAAATTATTTCTGGCATGGCAGAAGAGAACTGATCATTTTTAAAGGCCTCCTAAACACCCTCCAATATGAACTTATTGTTCCACAAACAACCATATCTAAACATTAAGAACCTCTATCCCCCCCTGCACGCTCCCATCAGACACACACACACACAGAGGACCAAAAAAAAAGAAAAACCAAAAACCCACACAGCTTTATCATTACATCGTATTGCTTCCCAAATGCAAAAGTATGGGCATCTTTTATTCACAAGACCAATGTTTAAAAGGGAAACTGTCCAGAGCAGTTGTTTCCCCTTAAATAACAGACCACTTTATTCTTTTCATAAGCTGACCATGTGATTCTCTCAGTTTTATAGTTATTTTCTTACTAAAAACTACCATCTATAATGCAAAGACAACCTATAATAGAGATGTTTTCCATTAGTAAATGTTACACGGTTATAAAAAAAAGAATACTGACATCGAGATAAAATACAAAAACTAATATTAGAAATCTTTCATCAAGACATTTGGGTACAAACATTAAGTCAAGATAGAGTCAATTGTGAAAAATGGAAAGATTGAAAAAGAAATTTTTTTGCACTTACACAGTGTAAACTACAGGTCATAAATGCATGAAAAGAACACATCTTCATATTCCGACACATAACCATTTATATGAAAAACCTGAAAATAAGCATTTTAAAAGTTTATTATAAAGCAACTATCCTTGGGTGACCTGAACTTATTTAGGAAGGTTTTAGAAAGAAATATAGGTATTATAACATTATTTTTATAGCTTATTTGGTAAGATTTTTATGTTTCATTCTTAGCTTTATGAGGATTGCTAAGAAAGCCACATGAAAACATCTCCACCTTCTACAAATGCCAAACATTTTCCTTACATGGCTCAGCGTGCTGTGGAATGAAGGTGAAACATAACTACCATTTCCTGAGTGCGCTGAGATTTGGACCAAGTAATTTACATTGTCACATCTACTAATAATAATGTTAAAAGAGTGTGTCCTCAGAAACAGACACGGAGGAGACTGTCCATGACGTTTACTGGGAAGGTCTTGGGAACCACACTTAGGGAGACTTAGCAGCAGGGCTGGGCAGAGAAAGTTACAGAACAGCTGCAGCAGAGACCTCTGCTGATCCTACAGTGTGGTAGGGAACTGGGTGACCCTTCAGAGTTGCCCTCAATCGAGGCGATGAGGCTGGACCTTTGTATTTCAGCACTGACCAGGCATTAGTTTCAGCTGCCATCAGACAAGGGGCCTCACCTAGAGTGAGACTGTTCCCCTGAGCAAAGGGAAATTCATAAGAGGAATTCAACTAGAAGCCTCGGTCAAGGTTTCTAGCAGCTGGGGGAGTAGTATCTCATTCCTGGAGGATGGATCTGGGCACATCACGTGTATTTGGGAAGACATATGGTGCACCCCTATTTTGCAGATAAGAAAACTAAGACAGAGAAAGTAAGAGTTTATCCAAGGTCACGATGGCACTGTCTTTTAATGTAAATTCATCTTTGGTTTCAAACCTAGAACCTGGTTTCTCTTCAGGAAACACTGAAAATTATGGAAAGCCACTGTATTTACCTTTTTGCCATAGCTGCTGGGAAGCTCAGAGCTTATTTTAATCTTTAGCTTAAGTAACCACATTTACCCTGGTTACTGCTACACACCCTGCAATTCTGATTTATTCCTCATTCTATTTTTTAGCTTTCTCGGTTTGCTAACACATTTTTATATATTTAAATTATACATTAGAAAACAGTCCAACTCATCCCCATCATCTGTCTCTGAGAACCCAAACCAATTACATATTAGGAAACAATGGCAGGTACACAGTAAGGGACATTCCAGGGTCTCCTTCATCTTGACCTGCTTTTACTGTCAAAAAGTAATTCTACTTTGTAAATGTTTCCCCCTTCGTAATTCAAACTTACTTCTTGCAAGGAGTTGGTAGTCCAATAAATGCCACCATTTATATAGTCTCGAATGAATGGCTGAATGGATCTTCTACAATGTGTTTCCCACACTTATTTTAAATTCTTCCTTAGGACTTCCAAATCAATGTTTCTCCTTGTGTTTTGTAATCTTAGGAAACCCTGAATTATCTGCAAGAATTTTAAAAATCTGTTTTCATTTCAATGATAAGAAACATACATAAGCATAACGATATCCATCTGGGCGTTACTATATTATTTTAGTATTCCATTTATGACTTGATGATTATACTTTTGCCAAAAGCTATACTTCAACTGTCAAAATTTAATAAAGTGAGCTGATCGGGAGGCGATATATAACCAGTTGGTTAAGAAAAGCATGGGTTCCAGAGTATGACTGTGTGGTCTACGGAGCCACCATCTTGGGTAAGATTTTTATGTTTCATTGTGGTATTAGACAAATTAATCTCTGTGCCTTAATTTCTCCATCTGTAAGGTGGAGTAACGGTACCTCCATCACAGATTTGTTGGGAGCGTTAAATGAAATGGAGCATTTAAAAGTGTCTGCCTAATTGCTTGTGCTCAATAAATGTTAGCCATCGTTAATATTACAAAAATGATACAGTCACACCATATGGAAGCTAAGGGCCTTATGAAGAAAGGTTAGTTCAAATAGAAAAAAGTAGCGGCAAAGTGTTCTGTCACAAGGCACAACATGGATAGGAGTAACAGGTGAGAATAACATACTCAAAAGAACCTTAGAAGGCAATCAGTGTCACGGGCATGTTGGGAAAAGCAAGTAAGTTTCAGCTAAACCACACCATCCAAAATAGGAAAGGAATGCTAACTTGACTTTTAATTTTTCATTTTATTAGCACTTAAAACACTTCATAACACTGTGTTTGATAACAAGTGAGCTCTATAGGTAAAAGGAGTGCATTCCTAGATGTAAGTTTGTACATATTAAATAACATTGTTACACACTTTTGCCTCCACATTATTCAAGTTTCAGAAACATTAGGCCATATCATCACAGCTTCTTCAACTTTTCTGCTCAGATCTTCTATTCGTAAAAGCCAATTAGTTAATCATCTTCAAAGATTATAGTCTTGGCAAGAATTTGATGACCAACATACTGATATGTCAACCGACAGGGAAAAGGGGATCTTAACCACCCATCTACAGGGAGGAGGCCTCACTCACTGGACAACCAGTTTATCAGAAGCAGGAGGCAGGCAAAACTCAGCGTGAAGAGAAATTAATAGAAACAAGGAGTATATGAATGATACACACATTTTCTCAGAGTTTGACAGAACAAAAAGTGTATGGATCTCTAATTCCTTTTTTGCACAAAAATTTACTAGAATTAAATTCAAATCAGATTTACCATTACCACTTCTTGAAAAATAACATTTCATGGATATGTGGTTATACTGTAATAAATTAAAAATTTTTTCCCTTAATTTTGTAAAGTTATAAAAGGAAAAAAAAGCATTTTAATTGTTCTAAACTGGCAACTGATTTCTTTTTTTATTTTGCCTTTTTTTTTTTTTTTTTTTGCTACAGTTTGGCCAGGGCCGGGTTAGAACTCCCCGCCCTCGGCATATGAGGCCGGTGCCCTACTCGCTGAGCCACAGGCACCACCTGGCAACTGATTTCTGAAAGCCCAACTATGTTTCTCTGTATAAGAGGACATACCTGGTTTTGCTCAAGACTGTACCTTTAGGATCTGTATAGTATGTGGTTCAATAGCAGCGCTCATTAACTAATAAGTGAATGAATAATAAGAATGTAACACTTTGTTGCTTCATGGTGCAAACCTCAATGACAACCGAATAAATACAAAGGCATAATGTAAAATCATGTAAACCATTCTTTTTTTTTTTTTTCAGCTTTTGGCCAGGGCTGGGTTTGAACCCGCCACCTCCGGTATATGGGACTGGGTCCCTACTCCTTTGAGCCACAGGCGCCGCCCAATCATTCTTTTTTTTTGAGACAGAATCTGTTATCACCCTCAGTAGAGTGTTGCGGTGTCACAGCTCACAGCAACCTCAAACTCTTGGGCTTATGTGATTCTCTTGCCTCAGCCTCCCAAGTAGCTGGGACTACAGGCACCTCCTACAATGCCCAGCTATTTTTTTGTTGCAGTTGTCATCGTTTAGCTGGCCCAAGCCAGGTTCCAACCCGCCAGCCTTGGTGTATGTGGCCGGCACTGTAACCACCATGCTACGGGCGCCAAGCCATATAATATAAATCATTCTTTTTTTTTTTTTTTGTAGAGACAGAGTGTCACTTTATGGCCCTCGGTAGAGTGCCGTGGCCTCACACAGCTCACAGCAACCTCCAATTCCTGGGCTTAAGCGATTCTCTTGCCTCAGCCTCCTGAGTAGCTGGGACTACAGGCGCCCACCACAACGCCCGGCTATTTTTTGGTTGCAGTTTGGCCGGGGCCGGGTTTGAACCCGCCACCCTCAGTATATGGGGCCGGCGCCTTACCGACTGAGCCACAAGGCACCGCCCTAATATAAATCATTCTTAATAAAGCAAAAGCAAATGAATTTCTACTATGCATAATGAAGGGTATAGATTTCAAACTTTAAGATCAATAAAGTTTTATCAAGGACTATCATACTGCTTGGATGTGGTGGCTCACACCTATAATCCTAGCACTGGGAGGCCAATGCAGGTGGATCACTTGAGCTCAGGAGTTCGAGACCAGCCTGAGCAACAGTGAGACCTTATCTCTACTTAAAATAAAAAAAAATCAGATGGGCATTGTGGTGGGTACCTGTAGTCCCAGATACTCAGGAAGAAGCTGAGGCAAGAGGATCACTTGAGCCCAAGAGTTGATTAGGGCTGGCTGCTGTAAGCTTTGACAATGCCATGGCACTCAACCCCAGGACGACACAGGCAGACTCAAAAAGTTAAAAAAAATAAGGAATATCTTATTTGAAGTTTTTTTCCTAATTGTGTTAATTGCTTGAATTACATATTTTAAATATCATACTGTTTTCTACCAGAACATAGGCTCTTTGAAGGCAAGGGTTTTGTCAGTTTTGTTCACTGATGTACTCAGGACATAAAATCAATTCTCTGCATGTAGAAGGGCTCAATAAATTTTTGTTGAGATTATATATGGACAGTTGAGATTCCAAATGAGATTGAGATACTTTGTGACCTATCTTACTCTTTCTAAATCATAAAACCAACTCTTTCCCTTCAGAGAAAAGTATTTGCAAGTTAAAAAAAATAATAAAAGCAATTGTTGGTAGATATGAACTTTTATTCTAGTTTTATTAATATCAATTACAAACACAATTGGTTTATTCAAATAAATGAAGTAATGTGAAGATAGTAGAGAAACTGTAAGTTTCCAAGGCTATTACAACAAAGTAGTCTTACATAGGCTGAGAAAATGCAACTAAAAAACATATTGAAGTAAACAACTTCCACTCTAGTGTATCAGTTTATATTGAATGAAGTAATATGTGGTAGCTCAAAATATGAAATGTATGAATACAGCCAACAACACACAAATAAAAATTAAATGATGGCTGCTGTTCCTAAAATGCCTGAGAATAAATACAGGTTTGTAATTTACTAAGGAATAACAATACATCCTACTGAGTGAAAAGATAGCACTCGCTTGTTTAGTGCCAAGGAAAAAAGTACTTCCACTGGCTCTCAAGGACTCTCTCAACCAAAACCAGGGGAGAATTATACAGATTTAAACCCATGCCTTTTTCCATATGCAGACATCTTTCAATTATTTAGAACGGGGGTTAGGGGAGGCTCAGCATGGATTACGAACTCCAGATAATCTGTAACATATGCATAGGAGGGACCGATTCATTGAACATTCTTTTTAAACACTAAATGAAATTTCTGCAATGGTGAACAGCAGGCAAAAGACAGTGGAAGAACCCCACAACACCAAAAGATTTAAAGCACATCTAATCATCCCTGCAATCCTAACAATCATTTAAAATCTAAAATTCTGTATGGTACTAGTCTGTTGCTTTTGAAACTCAGAAAGTTTTCATCCTATTTTATTTCATTTTTTTCAGCATTACACAGATGTGACTTTCCACATGGGGGGAAAACCTGCTATTCTATCCTAACCTAGCAATAGGAACATATTTCTGGGTGTCGGTATGACAATTAACATTTGAAATCTTAGATCTCAATTTTAGTTCTTAACCTCTGGTTATGTTAAGAAAACAGAGAAGAAAAGACAGGATAATCACTTCTGAAGACTGGGGAGATCAAAATCCAGAGTCTGTACAAAGTATAATCCAGAGGCAACTCAGATAGGACTGTCCCAGCATGGTGCATAGGGTGGGTTTCATTAGGTTCTTAGAAATCAAGCCTAAGAACTGAAGCTATGAAGTATTGTGATGTCTTTGATGACTGCTGCAACGAATCCTCTGTAAGTTGGGAGAGAAGTAGATAGTGAGTTATCTCATAGGGTAAGAGCTAACAAATCCTAGAAATTAAAATGTTCAGACTCTCCCAATAGCCCCTTGATTTTGGCGTATCTGAAATCCATTCTCTTCCCTCGTCTTCACCGCCACTGCTTTATTTTCTTCCTCCTCATGCTCACTGAAAGAGCTTCTAAATGACCTTTGTGCTTCCAGTTTTCCTCTTTCCATTGTCCATGTTACAGCCAGTGACTATTCTAAAATTTAAGACTAACCATGTCACTGCCTCTTAAAAATTTAGGATAAAAGGTCTGGCACAGTGCTTCACAACTGTAATCCCAGCACTTGGGAGGCCAAGGCAGGTAGATTGCTTGGGCTCACAAGTTTGAGACCAGCCTGAGCAGGAGAAGACCCTGTCTCTAAAACACAGCCGAGCATTGTGGTGGGCGCTTGTAGTCCCAGCTGTTTGGGAGGCTGAGGCAAGAGGATTACTTGAGCCCAAGAGTCTGAGGTTGCTGTGAGCTATGACACCACAGCATTTTACCAGGGGCAAGAAAGTGAGACTCTTGTCTCAAAAAAAAATAAATAAATAAAGCATGTAGGATAAAGTCCATACTCCTTAACACATCGCCTGACCACCAGTCTCATTTGGTACTACTTTCCACCTCCCTTCACCCTTCATTCCCAAATTCTAGGCTCCAGCTATCTGAAACTACATCATACAAATTTGGTATCTTAAGTCTAAAAGAAAACAATGATTAAAAAAACTCTTGATCTCACCTCAAACTTTTAGTCTTTTTTGTTTTTTTATTTGAGATAGTCTCACTTTGTTGCCCTCCATAGAGTGCTGTGTCATCATAGCTCACAGCAACCTCAAACTCTTGGGCTCAAGTGATCCTCTTGCCTTAGCCTCCGGAGTAGCTGGGACTACAAGTGCCCATCACGACGCCCGGCTAATTTTTAGAGATGGGATCTTGTTCTTGCTCAGGCTGGTCTTGAACCCATGAGCTCAGGCAATCCGCCCACCTCAGCCTTCCCAGAACACTAGGATTGCAGGCGTGAGCCACCGTGCCCAGTCCAATCTTTAAGTCTTTTAAAATCTAACTGTAGGTTATAGTCATTAGAGGATTGCATAATCAATTTTAGTGGGCTGTGACTACCTTTCTTTTTTTTTTTTTTCTTTAACACTAACTCCTTTTATTCTCATAATGTGACTACCTTTCTAAATACCCAAAGTGGGAGATGAAGAAATAACACAGAGGGGATTTAGAACTGAACTGCTCTGATGAAGAGGACCCAGGGACAGGACCTAGGGGAACAGGACCTAGGGAGACAGGGTAGATGGATGCAGGGGAGAGGCATCTGAAGAATGCCGGTTTAGGGGAGAATGACTAGCTGGCCTGTGGGCATAGTGCACGCGTAATAATAACAGGGAGGTGTCATGCCCACACCAGGAGCGGGCCTTACGTCAATGGGGTCATGTCAAACAAACCTGGAGTGTGCCTGTTTTACTCCATGTTCTTCCCAAAACGTGTCCTGGCACCTGCGGGGCCTCCAGGAGAAAGACTCTGGCTCCCACAGCTGTTCGTGAATGTGCAAGATGGCCAAGACATAAGTAAAAGCCACAGCATCAAAACTTTAGAACAAGCCAGGTGCAGGGGCTCACACCTGTAATCCTAGCACTCTGAGAGGCCAAGGCTTGCTTGAGTTCAGGAGTTGGAGACCAGCCTGAGTAAGATTGAGACCCCATCTCCACTAAAAATAGAAAACCTAGCCAGGCATGGTGGCACAAGCCCATAGTCCTAGACACTTAGGGAAGCTGAGGCAAGAGAATTGCTCAAACCCAACAGTTTAGGTTGCTGTGAGCTATGACACCATGGCACTTCACCCAGGGTGCCACGAGCACTCTACCTAGGGTAACAGAGTGAGACTCTGAAAAAAAAAAAAATTAAAAACTTCAGAACTCGTGTGCTGAGTAAAGCAGCACACACTTCTGGGCCCTCCCCGCCCACACTCAGAGGTATGGCAGGTCTCTCCCAAAAGGCTGAACGGCTTCGACGGGGGCAAACAGAGGGACACAAGCAGATGGGGGACTGTGGAGGGGGAGGAGGTGTGGGTTTTCACGTTTCTCCCCTTGCTCAGTTCCTCCAGCTCCTCCATCCTGCCGTCTCCTGGGTGTGCCCCGTGTGGGGACCAACGTGACCCTGAATTGCCAGTCCCCGAGGAGTAAGCCTGCTGCCTAATACCCCCAGGTTTTCTCTGCACCAGTTTTAGGTGAGGGCACGTCTGGAAACAGCTGGACTGTGGCTGGGAAGGGGAAGCCATGCTGAAAAGTACTGCGGGGTGGGGAGGAGGAGAAAGACACAGGAAGGGGAATGAGAAAGACGGCTCACCAGGGCAGCTGTGGGCTTGGGCGCATTCACAGGCCGTGTAGAGCCTCTGGAGCTAGTGTCTCCATTCAAATAAAACAAACCAGAGTGTTACATCAAATAAGTTAACATTCAGAAAACACTTAGAACGGTGCATGGCACATAGTAAATGCTACACATATGTTGGCTATAAACATTATTATATGAAATGTGTTATACATATGTTAATGTTATATTATTTGAGTAGTAGGTCTCAGGGTAAAATATACTATTTTTTGAGGGCTGTGGTCAAAAAAGGATACACTACTTTGGTTTTTCTTTCCAGCATGTAACGTAAGGAATGAGATATCTGATGAGTATTCGACAACAGCATTTCAACGCTGTAAAAGAAGTTGTTCCTCATGAAAACATATAAATTACCGAGAACTGGTACGTCTATTCTGTCACCCCAAAACTACCAGCTTTACCTTTTACAAGGTTCTTTACAACACCACCAACCCATCATAGTTCCTAAATCACATCTTCACCACATGCCAGGCACTAGGGCAAATCGTTCTTCAATTAAAAGGCATGATTTTTTTTATAGTTTTATTTATTTATTATAATTACTATTATTATTTTGCAGTTTTTGGCGGGGGCTGGGTTTGAACCTGCCACCTCCGGCATATGGGGCCAGCACCCTACTCCTTTGAGCCACAGGAGCCGCCCCAAAAGGCATGACTTCTTAAATAGCTGATCACTTAAAAATTTCTGCAACAATTTCATTTGGTTTTCAATTGTATTTGGTTGCCCCTAGTTTGGGATTCTCAGATAAATGCATCTTGGCCTGTCTGCCGTCTGCACTGTTGTAGGTTATCTGCCTCTGAACTTTTACATCAACCACTCATTTATCTCTACTCCCTTCCCTCCAATTAAGTTCAACTTCACTTTCAGGATCCACCTTCTGAAAGCTTTAAATTGACATGTAATCCTTCCTGTAGCACCAGGAACCCAGGATTAACACCGACACACAAGACCTTACTGATAATGTTGTAATTGGTACTTCAGTAATCTGGCTCCTTTATTGGAAGGTCACGGACCTACTACAGTAGGTACTCACATATTTGTTGGCAAATAATGAAAATATCAAGTCCTTATTTCAGATCTTAGTATTTAAGGAAACCCTATGATGAATCTGTTAAGTTGAGTCTGATGAAACGGAATGTGCAAGGTATCTAACTTCCATCCTGCTACCTAGCAGATGCTAGAACTTTAGCCAAGAGTTAAGCCCCGCTCCTTTCTCCCATAACCCTCCCGTTGCCCTCTGGGCTTTCTAAGAGCAGTTGAATTCAAGGGCCCAGGCCCACTACCCCAGTAGTCTGTAACTGAAGTAGCCTCCTTTAACAACTGACCAAGGCACCTTTAAGCCTTAGAGATTCCTGTCATTCCCCATCTTATGTGTATTTCTTTAGGTGTGAAGCTTGTGCTCTGAATTTAGAATGACTAAAGCAATATAGCTTAGTAACATCCCCTCTTTTTCCCTTGAGACAGAGTCTTGCTCTGTCACTCAGGCTGGAGTATAGTGGCATCATACTTCACCTCAAACTCTTGGGCTCAAGCGATTTTCTTGCCTCAGCCTCCTGAGTAGTTGGGACTACAGGCATGCGCCACCACACCTGGCTAACTTTTCTACTTTTTAGTAGAGACAGGGTCTCATTCTTGCTCATGCTGGTCTCAAACTCCTGGTCTCAAGCAATCACTGGCCTCTCAGAGCCCTAAGTTTACAGGCATGAGCCACTGCACCACGCTCAACACTGTTTCTCTTAAATATAACCAGCATATTTCCTAATCACTAAAATTTTCAAGAGATATTTGGTAAAACCCACAGGTGGATTTTTCAGATTCATAGCACATTATTAAATACATTTTATAGCCGATCCTCATTCATCTTGCACTAGATTTAATATTTTTATGTCCTATTAACTTGCTATAGACTTTTATTTATTTATTTATTTATTTTGTAGAGACAGAGTCTCACTTTACTGCCCTCGGTAGAGTGCCGTGGCGTTACACGGCTCACAGCAACCTCCAGCTCTTGGGCTTATGTGATTCTCCTGCCTCCGCCTCCCAAGCAGCTGGGACTACAGGTGCCCGCCACAACGCCCAGCTATTTTTTTGTTGTTGCAGTTTGGCCGGGGCTGGGTTTGAACCCACCACCCTCGGCATATGGGGCCAGCGCCCTACTCACTGAGCCACAGGCGCCGCCCTGCTATAGACTTTTAAACACCTGGAAACTTTGGATGTCAGCTTTAAAATGTTGAAAAGGATAGGAGGATTTCAAAATTCTTTTGGGAATACATAAATAAAAAGTTTGAACATCCATTGTTCCAAAGCCGTCCTGGCCAACACAACAGCCACTAGCCACAGTTTCACAGTCACCATAGCCACATTTCAAATCCTTAATTGCCATCTGTGATGAATGGCTACCATACTAGACAGTGTGGATATAGAACACTGCCATTATCTCAGTAAGATGTATTGGACAGCACCATCCTAGTGTGCACTGTTTGCCTAAGCCAGCTGAGATAATAATACTCCTTGCATTAAAAGCTGTACCTTCTAGACTGACAGGGACATTTTTCTTGGCTTTTGGGTAGAGTGTCATGGCATCATAGCTCACAGCAACCTCTAACTCTTGGGCTCAAGTGATCCTCTTGCCTCAGTTTTTCTATTTTTAGTAGAGGTGGGGTCTTGCTTTTTGCTCAGGCTGCTCTCCAATCTATGAGCTCAAACTATCCACCCACCTCAGCCTCCCAGAGTGCTAGGATCACAGACGTGAACCACCACTCCTGGCCCCATTTTTCTTGAATTTTATCAGGGTTCCTTCTACACAGGGGTAAAGTGACAGGAGGACAAGAAGGAACTTCTAAGTTCCCCCTAAAGGTTTGAGTATGTGGCCAAGAGAATCCTTTTATAAAATAAAAACTACTTCAATACTCTCCATAACAACTTTTTACCTTATACTGTTCAATATGGTAGCCACTAGTCACATGTGGCTATGCATAATTTCAAGTTAATTAATTAAATATAGGGTGGCACCTGTGGCTCAAGGAGTAGGGTGCCAGTCCCATATGCTGGAGGTGGCGAGTTCAAACCCAGCCCTGGCCAAAAACCAAAAAAAAAAAAAAAATTAATTAAATATAATTAAAATTTTTGTTCTGCAGGCACACTAGCTACATTTCTTTTTTTTTTTTTGGCTGGGGCCGGGTTTGAACCCACCACCTTTGACCAAAAACCTACATGTAAGTGTAATAGTCCAAGATGGTCTATTCTTTTTTTTCCAATTTATTTATGTATTTATTTATTTATTCATTTATTTATTTTTTGCCATTGTTTTTTTAGCTGGCCCAGGTCCGGTTCGAACCTGCCAGCCGTGGTGTATGTGGCCAGTGCCCTACCTACTGAGCTATAGGTGCCGCCCATAAAGAGATGGTCTATTTTTTTAAGATACAGTTTAAGCCTCTTCACAAGGCTTATACTTCTTTTTTTCTTTTTGAGACAGAGTCTCACCTCTTACTATGTCTCTCTGGTAGAGTGCTGTGACATTACAGCTCACAGCAACCTCAAACTCTTGGGCTTAAGCAATTCTCTTGCCTCAGCCTCCCAAGTACCTGGGACTACAGGCACACGCCACATTGCCTGGCTATTTTTTGTTGCAGTTGTTATTGTTGTTTAGTTGGCCCAGGCTGGGTTCGAACCCTCCAGCCTCAGTATATGTGGCTGGTGCCATAACCACTGTGCTACGAGCGCTGCCCAAGGCTTACACTTCAAGTCACATTCACAAGCAGACAAGCAAACTGGAATGCACACACTTTCAGATGATAATGGGATGAGAATAACAGAAGTCGAATATGTAAAAAGTAGTGGAAAACAAGTATGTCTAAGTCTTTCTTATGAACTATTTGAGTGGCCTGTATTTCTTGGAAACCTTTCAACAATAATGGAGAAGGAAACCTGTGTGTGCAAACACCAAAACAGAAGTCCTCAGAGATGGGCAGTGCCTATTAAAATGTATACACAGGGACAAAGGTATCTTTGGGCTCCAAGTTATGTTTGTCCTCTTGATTCTCACAAACAAATAACTGCAAGGCTTGAGAGCTAAAATAAAAGACCAAAAATATCATATTGTGTTTTGACTGCTAAAGTACAAAATTTGTCCCAAAGATGATGGCAATTAGATAAATCTAAGCAACGCTCCTAAAAAATTGATCATCTTGTTTGCTGGGCAGAAGACTCCTTTCCACTTTTAAATTTGATGAGTAACCAGCACTGATCTAGCAAAGGCAAGTTTTTTAGGTCACATACAGTCACCTTGCATTTCATTTTAAGGCAGAGCTACAAGTACACATCTGTTTCCAAAGACATAAAGCCAACTCTCAAGAGGCAAATTTTTGGAGAACACCCAAAAATATGGGACTCGAGAATGAGTTTTGCAGGGCATCAAATTAACTGACTGAAGTGTGAATGCAGCATCTGGCTCAGAAGTGATGCTTTCATGAATTCCAAGTCAAGATATACCTTTCAACTACTACAGAATGGTGATGAGATCGTTCCCTCCTTTGAAGTCATCACACTTACAGACTGTATTAGTCATGTGACACTTCATCAACTACTGCCTAAGTACCATCACTTGTGTATTCTTAGACAGCTTTTTAACTCTTTGATGTATATATGCAAGCTTCAATTGGATTGTAAACTCTTGGAACTACAGAAACCGTGCATTACAATCCTTTTCTTTCTTTCTTTCATTAAAGATACAGTTTTTACCCATCCTAATATCTAGCATACAGGCTTATACATTGTAAGCATCCAGGTTATTTGGTGAATGGAAATTGTGAAGAAAAGGCCTATATAAAAGGAGAAAATCCATGTAGTCCCTAGACAAAGAACCACCTTGATTTGTTATTCTGACTCCAAAATCATGCTAGAATTGTTAGCAGTCAAGTTTTCTTCTGGCAAACATATAAAAAAGCAACAAAACTTCAGAATAAACAACACTCTGTGTAGTAAGGCAATCTTAAACATGTCTATTTTATCCAAATGATAGAACAAACACCTATAATATGACAGATATCAACATGAAATTCTTTGCATCAATAAAGAAATGTTTATACCTAAGTTAAAATCACGTGACAAACACATTCATTTGGATCATATTAAAAAGTAGAACATTAGTCTCAAAATCCATGACTTATTATTAATTCAATTTCAGTATTCACAGGTATAATACTTTCATTATACAAACAAGATGAGGCACAGTCCGGAGTAGGTTATGTGATGTGTTTTAAAGTTATTGAGGAAAGTAGTTAGAGGCTCGGCGCCTGTAACTCAAGTGTCTAGGGTGACAGCCAGATACACTGGAACTGGTGGGTTTGAATCCAGCCCAGGACTGCCACAAATGACAACTACAACCAAAAAAAAGGAAACAGGTTGAGATAGGACTCAGCTTTCTTTTGAGACAGTCTCACTATGTCACCCTCAGTAGAGTGTGTGGCATCACAGCTCACAGCAACCTCAAACTCTTGGGCTCAAGCCATTCTCTTGCCTCAGACGCCAAAGTAGCTGGGACTACAGGTGCCCACCACAACACCTGGCTATTTTTAGAGGCAAGGTCTCACTCTTGCTCAGGCTGGTCTCAAACCTGTGAGCTCAGGCAATCCACCTGCCTAGGCCTCTCAGAGTGCTAGGATTATAGGTGTGAGCCACCCTGCCCTGCCAAATTCCTCATTGTCTGCATCTTACTGAACTACTTTGTTTCTAGTTTGCAAAATCTAAAACAAAGTATCACCAAATTTCTTTAGCAGTTCTCAAACACAATGAAGTGAAGGAGATTTCTGAATTACTTGTTTTAAATCATTTCTGAGACTAGGATCTAAAGATATGTTTTCAGAAGTTTGGGATTCTCTGAGAATTTAAGGTTCTATCTTTATTTTCATAAGCATAATCTGGGTTACTTGAACATCCACCTCATAATTTCTACATGGCTGTGATTTCAGTGCCCACATTTGCTTCTGTGCTGAAGATTACATTCACGCTAAGTCTCCTAATGAGAGTTGTTAATGCGTTTTTTTGTTTGTTTTTTGAGACAGTCTCATTTGGTCACCCTCAGTAGAGTGCGGTGGCATCACAGCTCACAGCAACCTCAAACTCTTGGGTTCAAGCGATCCTCTTGTCTCAGCTTCCCAAGTAGCTGGGACTACAGGTGCCAGCCACAACGCCTGGCTATTTTTTAGAGACAGGGTCTTGCTCTTACTCAGGCTGGTCTCAAACCTCTGAGCTCAGGGCAATCCATCCACCTCCGCCTCCCAAGTGCTGGATTACAGATGTAAGCCACTGCGCCTAGCAATGCAGTCTTTTTTCAACCTGAGTTTCAAAGTCTGTTTCTGAGTTAAAGTTTGAATAATGCTGGTGTATATTTTCTACTTTCTGAAATTCTCTTTTCCAGACTTTATTTGATGACTTTAATAAATACATATTCACAGTCTATTATATGCTAGTACAGCAGTGAATAAGAGAGACCAGAACCTGTCCTTAAGAGCTTATCACTCTTGCAGGAAAGATCAACATTATTAATGAAAAGGCCTAGGATCGGGTGGCGCCTGTGGCTCAAGGAGTAGGGCGCTGGCCCCATATATGGGAGGTGGTGGGTTCAAATCCAGCCCCAGGCCAAAAACTGCAAAAAAATAATAATAATTAAATAAAATCCCCCCCCCCCAAAAAAGAAAGAAAAGGCCTAGGATCCTTGATTGACATCACATAAAGAGTAAAGTACTCTGAAAAACAAAATGGTTATCTGACCTCCTTGCTAACTGCTATTATGGATCAGAAAACCCACTGGTCATCTGCATATTCTCAAAATATTCTAAGACCTTGAGGTCAATTTGGTCGTACCTGTCTAGAGACAGGTAAACTGATCTTTTTAGAATCTTCAAAGAAGCACAGTCTTTGTTGGTTGCTTTATGTCATCCCTCTCATAAATGGATAATGAAGCAATCCAACTAGTTATTCCCTGGTCACCAGAGAAATGATTTTATGGAGAGATTTATATTCAGTGAGGTTTTGATAGCACACTTTGTGTGATTGGGAAATTTCTAAGGACAGAAATCAATAAAGCTAAAAAAGTTACAAATGGCTAACTTGGATAGATGGCTAAAGTAGGACATTGCAAACACGCTCCCCAAAATTTAACCCAATGACTTGAAAAGAGCAATGAATTGTGGGGAGAGAATCCTTACAATCCTAACAAAAGTACAACCATTTTGGGAGGAGAGCAAGTCAGAGGAAACAGGTCAGAACCAAACTGCATAACCACAGCAGACCCCCCAACACACACTCCTCACACTCCTGGAATGTTTCAAGACCAGTATTCCCAGGAAACAACAGAACAGTAACTTTCCACCCTAGCTCGGGCTGGCGCCAAAGATTAGGCCCTATTTGGAACATCAGCCCCTCTGCAGAACCGAGTGACTCCAAGATTAGCCCCTGGTGCAAAAGATCAGTCCTTTGCAAAAGAGAATGCCTCTCCTGGTATCCCCCTCCCACATTCCAAACACACTAATAAGGTTAATTAAAGCCTCTTGGAGCTGTGTGACAGGAAGTTGACTTATGGTTAGGTTCCTTTCTGCTCTTTTCCTCCTAATAAAACTTCTCCTTGATCCCTGGACTGGCCTCCTGTCCTTCTTGTAGACCATCATCATAACTCTACCCTTGAACTGCTCCAAATGAGATTCAAAGAAAAGTAGCTTTTTTCCCATTAGCTACTACTTCAATTACGTCGTTGTTTAAAAAAAAAAGTCCCAAAGGTATGTTATTAAATAAACTAATTTAATTCTGTAATTGGGTAATGGATGCCAAATTCCTTGAACAATAGTTAGTAGGTTTGAAATATCTTAGTTTTTGGACCAAATTTTCTTAGCAACAATATCCTTAATGAACACTCCTGGAGCCAAGAGCTCATAAACGTTGGTGTAATTTCCCTGTTAGTGTGGTTACTCTTTAGCCTGACTGTTCTCACTGGGTTTCATGGTTGCTCTTTAGTACCATTATGGTTACTTATGACTGTTCTTAGTGGTTTTTACCACTAAGGAGTACCCAGAAAAAAATGCCAGCCTTACCAGAAAAATAAGTACACAGACACTATGACTAAGTAGTAGAGTCAGTTCAGCGAAAATTGGGAAAATCCTACCTAAATCTCTTAGCAGACAATATGATGAGGGAAGGAGTTTAACCAAAACACAACTCTGTCAATGATACAAATATGAAGACTACTAGGTAAAAGGCAGCAGAAACAGCAAAATGATAACCTGGCTGGTGGTTAAGATTCCTAGCCCAAGTCAAGCCTCTACATTTAAACACGCAGGTACACAAGGATGGCCAGATGCACACCAGAGTTCTACTTGTCACCACATCCAGCACAGTAGCTAACAGGGGAAAACTGGTTTTCATGAATGAGCTTCATCAGAAACAGCAGGGCCTCAAGCCAAACTCTGGAGACATCCACAATCCAAATTCCAGACCAACTCTTGGCCAAGCTAACTTTCGTGGTGCCCGCTAACTTCACGATAACCATAGACAGTCTGGCTACAATTCAAGCCTTTCCAGTTTTCCAAAACATCTCAAGTATCACTCGTCCTTCGTTGCTCAAGTTAGAAGCAAAGCGGCTGACACAAAGGCCGGTCGCCCCACAGCGCTTTTTGTATGGCTTTGCCACAGCCACTTCTGAAAATTCCTAACCTTGGGGGGCTCAACGCACTCCCCCCTTCTGCCCTGCCACGATTCTGCCCCGGCTGGTAAGCCTCTGCCTGGGAGCCCCTCCGCCTGGAACAAAGCGAAGGGCCCCGGCAGTGGGGGCGCCAGGCGCCGGCGGCACAGAGACTGCGGCACCGCGCACAATGAGAAACTACAACTTCAGAGCGCAGGAACATCCTCAATTGGCAAGAAAGAGGGGCGGCGGCAGACACGCCCAACTTCAAACTCAGGAAACCTACGGGCTGGCGGCCATCTGGAAAAAAGCCCCTTTCCCAGGGAGAGAAGAAGAAGGCGGATGAGATGCGAATCGCCCACCGGGCCCCGGAGGGGAGCCCTGCCTCAGACCGGCCCCCGCCCCCGAGGCCCGCTTCCTCGCTCTTTCTCTGCCTCTGGAGCGCTGCCCCAGGCCGGGCGGCCGGTTACCTTGATGCGCTCCCGGCACTGAGACGGGGTCCGCTCGTAGCCCAGCTCGGCCAGGGCCCGGGACACGCGCTCGTACATGGCCGGCCCGGGGGCCTTGCTGCCGAACACCGTGCCGGCTCCCTCCAGCTGCTGGTACCGCACCTCCACCAGCCGCTCGTTGCCCCACACTGCGATGAGCGCGTTCGTCTCGGCTGGCGTCCACGACATGCCCCGGCAGGCGGCGGCGGCAGCTGCCGCAGCCCCGCCACCGCCGCCACCAGGGGAGAAGGAGACCGAGGACGAGGCGGCGCTGCGGCCCCCCAGCCCCAGCCCGAGACCCCCGGACGCCGCTGCCCCCGAGCACGTCGCACTGCCTGGCCCGAGCGGGGAGGCACCCCGAGGCGTGGAAGGGTCGGACAACGATGGATTTCCGTCGCTCAGGCCTCCAGGAGAAGCCGGGGAGAGCACCTCCATCTTCGGGATTTTTAGCGGCGAGTTGGCGGGCAGCTCCGAGCCACAGGGCGCAGCCATCTTCCAAGCGGCCGCCGCTGCACCGCCCGGAAGTGACGCGCCCGCGCATCCGGCCGCCGCGGTCTCCGGGGCTGCCCTGGGGCCTGGCTCGGTTGCGGGCTGGCGGCTGCGGACCGCTGCGGCAGAGGCGGCGGTGGGCGGGCGGAGGCCGTCTGCGCCTCCCGCTCTTTCTCCGCGAGCTTTCCCGCGCCGCCCGCTCCTCTCCCGGGGCGAGGGGCGGGGACGAGGCGCGCAGAAGCCCCGAGCCGAGGAAAAGGGTGGGGGCATGAGGGCGCAGAAGTGAGGAACAGATCGGAGCCTTCCCACTTCCTCTCCAATCTCAGCCCCGGGGAGGAGGGGTGAGGCTCGCGAGGGGGCCCCAAGTTAAGGAGGAATTGACCATTTCACTCTCTCCTGCCTCCCTCGCCCCTGCCCGTCTTCTTTCTAAACTGGCCTCTAGGTGCAGAGGCTGACGTACAGGGTGGGGACTAGGGAAGACTAGGGAGGGTACTGGGGGAAAGGCGCCGAGGACGAAGGAGGAGCGGTTCTGGGGGAGGCTTTTAGAAAGCAGATGTGGACCAGAGTAGGGTTTCTGCACTGTAGCTTTTCAAGAAACCCAAGCCCGTTGTTTGAAGAACAGCACCTCTTTAAGTTATGATCTATTGTTCTCCAGTTAGGGTAGGTGTGACCATTTTATGGAAGAATTAGATTACTTCATTGCGTCTTTAGTTGTCTATAGTTTGAGCATGTAAAACCTCCTGGGCCCGGCAGAAAAGTCATTTTATGATACTATAGTCCATCCTTCCTGCTTTGGAAGTTTCATGGTTTTCCCAGGTTTTCCAGATTAAAAAGAAAAGTGTCGATTATGACAGGTCTTGTGACCTCTGGAAATAAATTAGTGCATTAGTCACTCCCGAACTTTCCTTTAAGTGCTGGAACTTGAACAGTAGTACACCAAATCTGGTACTTGGCAGTTAGATATTTCCATATTCTTCAAAGATGAAAAATCATTTTTTTTTTTTTTTGAGACAGCCTCAATCTGTCGCCCTGGGTAGAGTGCTGTGACATCACAGCTCACAGCAACTTCCAACTCCTGGGCTTAAGCGATTCTCTTGCTTCAGCCTCCCAAGTAGCTAGGACTATAGGCGCCCACCACAACGCCCAGCCATTTTTTGGTTGTGGTTGTCATTGCTGTTTGGCAGACCCAGGCTAGGCTGGATTGGAACCAGCCAGCTCTGGTGTATGTGGCAGGCGCATTAGCCGCTTGAGCTACAGGTGCCAAGCCAAAGCTGAAAAATCTAAATCGTTTATCTCGTATCACTACTGGTAACTCACAAACCTTGGTGGGTTTTTTTTTTTTCAAAGTAGACTTGTAACTGAGGAGGATGATTATTAATATGATTAAACTTTGCAATATATTTTAAAATAGAAAAATATGTTAGGTAGCATTCCTTCGGAGTAATATAATCCAAACTCTTCCACCACACTCTTCTGAGAAGTTGAGACTATGTTCCCTTCCCTTGGAGCAGGGCTCTTCTGGCAGGTAGCCCAACTTGTCACTTTATTTTGTCAATAGCACTTATTTTCAGAAATCCTTTACTTATGCATGTTAATTTTTTTCTTTTTTTGAGACAGTCTCAAACAGTCACCCTGGATAGAGTGCCATGGCATCACAGCTCACAGCAACCTCAAACTCTTGGGCTTAAGCAATTCTCTTGCCTCGGCCTCCCAAGTAGCTGGGACTACAGGCTCCTGCCACAACTCCCAGCTATTTTTTTTTTTTTATTGCAGTTGTCATTGCTGTTTTGCTGGTCCAGAACAGGTTCAAAGCCACCAGCCTCAGTGTAGGTGGCCAGCGCCCTACCCAATGAGCTACAGGCGCTGCCCAATACATGTTAATTTTTGCTTCATGTATTGGTTATCTGCCTTCTCCTTCTCAAATACTCTAGAATATCAGCTGTTTGAAGCCAAGGCTTTTTTTTTTTTTTTTTCATTTTCACTTCTAATAGATCCAGCACTTAGAGTAATTGCCAGGTAGTCTTTCCTCATCAACCAAGGTGGAATAACAAGGACAAGATATACCCTTCTAACTTCAATAATTAGAAAACAAGGCAAAATATGGAAAACACTGGTTTTTAAGACATCAAACAACAAAGGACAGTGAAAACTGAGGCAAAAAAGGTGAGCCCTGTAACTGCCCCAAGCTTACTAACTGGAAAGAATTTCCACACTATGACATAGACAGGAGGTTTCCCAGAGGAAATCTTTGGTCTTCCTGAGTTAAGAAGACAAAAAAAGGTGAGAGTGCAGAGTGGCCATTACAGGTAGACTTTGTTTTTTGTTTTGCAGTTTTTGGCTGGGGCTGGGTTTGAACCCACCACCTCTGGCATATGGGGCCGGCGCCCTACTCCTTTGAGCCACAGGTGCCACACTAACAGCTAGACTTTGTAGAGCAGAGTACCAGAGAGAAAGGAGATAGACAAAGTCCGAGATCTGCCGAAGATCTTCCTCAACGCTTTAACCTAGTTCTTATCTGTACATGTGAGTGACAAAACATTCCAAGGTCAAGGGAAGAATCACCTGAAAGGATTAAAAGTAAGAATACATGGAGCTCATAAAGGCCAGAAATAATTTCTCCTCTCACCAGCCGATTTAGAAAGCCTCATAGATCACGAAGCATTAGGTAGGATACTCAAAAGGGATTTGCCCAGTAATAGACGCCCATATATATGATCCATTGATTTCAATCACAGTGCAAAGGCAATTTGGTACAGAAAGAAGAATCTTTTCAACAAATGGTGCTGGAACCAAGCCCCTCAGCTCATCCCTGTAATCCCTATACTCTGGAAGGCCAAGGTAGGTGGATTGCCTACAGGTTGAAGATCAGCCTAAGCAAACTGAGACCTCCATCTCTACTAAAAATAGAAAAACTAGTCAGGCATTGTGGTGGGCAGCTGTAGTCTCAGCTGCTCAGGAGGCTAAGGCAAGAAGATCACTGGAGCCCAAGAGTTTGAGGTTGCAGCATTGTCTCAGTCTGCCACTTGGTGAGTCAGTGTGTGCCCTTCTCCAGGTTCCTCAGACTTTCTGCATTAAATTGGTGTAAAGTCTCATTATCTCCCCCACCATCCTCTCCTGTTGACTCTCAACTCAGATCAGAGTCCACGGGGAACCCTGACAGGGTACTATCTAGCAATGAAAAGAAATGAACTATTGATACATAAATAATTATGCTGAGTGAAAGAATTCAGACCCTTCCCCCCAAAAGAATATATGCTGCTTGATACAACTTATATAATATTCTAGAGCATGCAATTAATCTGTGATGACAAAAAGTGCCTGGAAATGGTGGGGGAACAGAGGGGCCAGAATCAGGAAGGAGAGATTACAAAGATATACAGGGAAATTTGGGGGGGTGATCGATATCTTACCTTGATTGTGGCGATGGTTTCACTGGCATGTGCATACATTAGAAATTATCAAACTGGGGTGGCGCCTGTAGCTCAGTGAGCAGGGCGCCGGCCCCATATACTGAGGGTGGTGGGTTCAAACCCAGCCCCGGCCAAACTGCAACAACAAAATAGCCGGCATTGTGGCAGACGCCTGTAGTCCCAGCTACTCGGGAGGCTGAGGCAGGAGAATCGCCTAAGCCCAGGAGTTGGAGGTTGCTGTGAGCTGTGTGACGCCCTGGCACTCTACCAAGGGCAATAAAGTGAAACTCTGTCTCTACAAAAAAAAGAAATTATCAGACTGTACATTTTAATTATGTACAGGTTGTTGCATGCCAATTGTACCTCAGTAAAGCTATTATGAAAAAAATACTTCCAGCCAAAAGTAGGCACTCAACAAACATTGGTTACCTGGTCATTGACTTTCCTGGACTGTTTTCTTGGCAGTTAGGAACTGATTATTCTTCTGTACTTACTTAGGTAATGCCTAGCAAAATGTCGTGTTGGAATAAGTGCTCACAAATGCTATTTTGTTAATATTATCACCAAATATTTATTACATACTAGATTAATGTCATTTAAATGGGACTAAAGATAATATATTTTTCCTGAAAAAATGTTTAACATCATTAGCAATCAAAGAAATGCAAATTATAATAATGAAATACTATTTTTAACCTTTCAATTTGCAAATCATTTTCAATGATAGCGTGAGTTATTCTTATATTCAGAAGAAGAAAGGAAGTTATTTCCATTTCTAAAGCATCTTATAATACCTATTTGACAAGAGATTGGGAAAATAGGTGCTTTTTCATTCACTGTTAATAAAAAGAGTAAACTGGGAGAAATTTTATATACAATTGTAATAAATACTAAAAGTTTCAAAAATACAGAAACCCTTTGATACAGCTGTAAGGATGGTCACTCAAAAATTATTACTATTTTTTGGCTCGGCGCCTGTAGCTAAGTGGCTAGCGTGCCAGCCACATACACTGGAGCTGGTGGGTTTGAACCCAACCCGGGCCTGCCAAACAACAATGACAATTACAACAAAAAAATAGCTGAGCATTGTGGTAGGCACCTATAGTCCCAGCTACTTGGGAGGCTGAGCCAAGGCAATCGCTTAAGCCCAAGAGTTTGATGTTGCTGTGAGATGTGACGTAACAGCACTCTACTGAGGGTGATGTAGTGAGACTCTGTCCCCCCACAAAAAATTATTACTATTTTTTTTATATATATAGTCTCACTCTGTCACCCTGGGTAGAGTGCCATGGTATCAGCCTAGCTCACAGCAACCTCAAACTCTTGGGCATCACCCATCCTCTACCCTGAGCCTCCCTGGTGCCCACCACAATGCCCAGACTACAGGTGCCCACCACAATGCCCAGCTAATGTTTTTCTTTTTTGAGGGGGGGAGGTAAAGATAGGGTCCCACTCTTGCTCAGAGCTTCAATTCCTTAGCTCAGGCAATACACTCACCTCAGCCTCCCAAAGAGCTAGGATTACAGGTGTGAGCCACCCCGCCCTGCCACCTCATAGTTTAAAAAAAAAAAAAATAGAAAGAACAGAAAAAAAAACTAAAATCTCTCTCTGCCTGGTTTCTTTCTCTTGCCAGTAGCTGCCACTCCCACCCCAGTAGATTTCTGTTTCATAAACCATTAAGGAACCCAACAGAACAAAAGAAAATGTAAATTCTCTTTGCATTTCCCCAACTCCTTTGTCTTGTAGAATTTATTCCTTTAAACCTCAAATGATTACTAACTGGCCTGGATGGATGAACAATGAGGCCTGAGGATTGGAAATACCTAGAAAAATGTCTGTCTTCAACCTTGCCTAAGGATAAATGGACACAGTGTTCACATTCATAATAACTGGCCAATTCGGCTGCAATTACTCTTTTGCATTTTGTTAAATTCAGCTACTTACCAGACCTCAGAGGTGACATTCTTCCTTCATGTCTTTGGGATGCCACACCATTCTCTCTCTCCTTTTCTCTCTTCCTCCCCTCCCATTTTCCTCTCTCTCATTCCCTACTCTCTTCTCTCTCTCTCTCTCACCTTTCCCCCCGACTCTCTTCCCTTTCTCTAATATAATATAAACTTATACCTTTATATCCTAGTCTTGGCCTAGAGAAACGCTTTTCTTGTCCACTGCTGAGCACCACTGCTGAGCAGCTGAGCATTTCCAAACCTATCACCAGCTACTCCACTTCTAGAAATGTATGCTAAGAACAGAAGATTGCACACAAAGTTTTAGTTACAAGATCGTTCATCATTCCACAGTTTACAATACCAAAATTTAGAATTGAACTATAAAGCCAGCAGCAAGCTAGTGTTTTTCCAGCTTCTGAAATATTCATTTAGTTCTGTGAACTAAAATAAAATCTTTCCCCTTTTTTTTTTTGCAGTTTTTGGCCAGGGTTAGGTTTGAACCCACCACCTCTGACATATGGAGCCAGCGCCCTACTCATTGAGCCATAGGCACCACCCTTAAATAAAATCTTAAGGCTCCCCTCTTAGTGACTGACTGACTAGACAACCTTCTTGACCAACGGGTCCCTAAGACTGAGTTGCTAGCCATGAGAAAGAAGATACAAGCCTCATTGTGTGCGTACCTTAGAGATGTCCTTTGCGACTCACTAACTAGCCTAAGGCTGTGCAAGACACACCTTCACGTCCTCAATATACATAACAAACCACTTGCCTCTGGCAGGTACTTTGTCTCTAAGTAACAGACCCTTTATCTTAAGCATTCCTTTTCACTGAGTTCTCATTTTTTTAACAGAGCCTAACTTTCAGCCAATTGTCAGCGAAAGAATCTTTAAACCCACCTATAACCTGTAAGCTCCCGCTTCCAGATATCCTACATTTGGAGGCCAAGCCAAAGTATGTTTTCCAAGTATCGACTTACGACCTCACCTGTAATTCCTGTCTCCCTAAAATGTATGAAACGAAAATGTAATTCCGCCACCTCGAGTCCACTTGCTCAAGGGTTCTTGGGTGTGGCTCTGGGTCATGGTCCTCAAATTTGGATCAGAAGAAACTTCCTTTATTTATTTATTTATTTTTTATTGTTGTTGCAGTTTTTGGCCAGGGCCTGGTTTGAACCCGCCACCTCCTAAGTATATGGGGCCGGCGCCCTACTCCTTGAGCCACAGGTGCCACCCAAGAAATTTCCTTCAGATATTCTGTAGAGTGGCTTCTTTTCCACTGATTATTCTTTTCTTTTTTTTTTTGTAGAGACAGAGTCTCACTTTATGGCCCTTGGTAGAGTGCCGTGGCATCACACAGCTCACAGCAACCTCCAACTCCTGGGCTTAAGCGATTCTCCTGCCTCAGCCTCCCGAGTAGCTGGGACTACAGGCGCCCGCCACAACGCCCGGCTATTTTTTTGGTTGCAGTTCAGCCGGGGCCAGGTTTGAACCCGCCACCCTCGGTATATGGGGCCGGCGCCTTACCGACTGAGCCACAGGCGCTGCCCTCCACTGATTATTCTATGAACTATTATTCTGACATAAAAATTAGTTTAGTGGATGAATTAACTTAGATGTTTACACTAATTTTGTTACTCCAAAATAATGGGCTTGTTAAGAGAACGAAAAAACGGGTGGCGCCTGTGGCTCAGTCGGTAGGGCGCCGGCCCCACACACCGAGGGTGGCGGGTTCAAACCCGGCCCCGGCTGAACTGCAAACCAAAAAATTGCTGGGCGTCGTGGCGGGCGCCTGTAGTCCCAGCTACTCGGGAGGCTGAGGCAAGAGAATCACTTAAGCCCAGGAGTTAGAGGTTGCTGTGAGCTGTTGTGATGCCATGGCACTCTACCGAGGGTGATAAAGCGAGACTCTGTCTCTACAAAAAATAAATAAATAAAAATAAAAAAAAGAGAACGAAAAAACAAGAATTTGTATCTAAAATATACAATGAGCTCTTAAAACCCAACAATAAGAAAACAACCCAAAGTTTAAAAATGGGCAAAACATCGACCCATGAATGGACTAGCAAATTGTGGTACATGTATACCATGGAATATTATGCAGCCTTAAAGAAAGGTGGAGACTTTACCTCTTTCATGTTTACATGGATGGAGCTGGAATATATTCTTCAAAGTATCTCAGGAATGGAAGAAAAAGTATCCAATGTACTCAGCCCTACTATGAAGCTAATTTATAGCTTTCACATGAAGGCTATAACCCAACTATAGCACAAGAATATGGGGAAAGGGCCAAGGGAGGGGAAGAGAGGGGGAAAGTTGGGGGGAGAAGGTAATAGGTGGGGGCCACACCTACGGTGCATCTTAGAATGGGTACAGGCGAAACTTACTAAAGGCAGAATACAAATGTCTACATACCATAACTAAGAAAATGCCATGAAGGCTACGTTGAACAGTTTGATGAGAATATTTCAGATTGTGTATGAAACCAGCACATTGTACCCCTTGATTGCACTAATGTACACAGCTATGATGTAACAATAATTAAAAAAATATTAAAAAATATTGTTTGTCAACCCTTTTAATCTCATGGTACTTTTTGGTTTTTTGTTTGTTTGTTTGTTTGTTTTGCAGTTTTTGGCAGGGCTGAACCCACCACATCCAGTATAGGGGGCTGATGCCCTACTCCTTTGAGCCACAGGGGCTGCCCATATCTCATGGTACTTGAACCTATAGTTAAACTTCCCAGGCACACTTAAATTATGTTGATTAATAAAAAGAGTAAAAGTAAGAATATACTTACTGCGCTTTGAACTTCTTTAGAAAATAATTTAGCTAATGACCTTTAAAAATTTTTGTGGCTCATGTAAGATCCTCTCAGTGTGCTGCAGCACACTGGTTGAAAATCACTGGGCAAGGGCGGTGTCTGTGGTTCCGTGGATAGGGCGCGGGCCCCATATACCAAGGGTGGCAGGTTCAAACCCGACCCCGGCCAAACTGCAACAAAAAATAGCTGGGCGTTGTGGTGGGCGCCTGTAGTCCCAGCTACTCTGGAGGCTGAGGCAAGCGAATTGCCTAAACCCAGGAGTTGGAGGTTGCTGTGAGCTGTAACACCACAGCGCTCTACCGAGGGCGACAAAGTGAGACTCTGTCTCTAAAAAACAACAACAACAACAACAAACAAAAAGAAAAAAGAAAATCACTGGGCAAGGGTGGCACCTGTGGCTGAGTGAGTAGGGCGCCGGCCCCATATACAGAGGGTGGCAGGTTCAAACCTGCCAGCCCCAGTGTATGTGGCCAGTGCCTAACTGAGCTATGGGCACTGAGCCTTTTTTTTTCTTTTTTTTTGGAGACAGAGTCTCACTCTGTCACCCTGGGTAGAAGGTAGCTGCATGTCGTGATGGTCGCCTGTACTTCCAGCTACTTGGGAGGCTGAGGCAAGAGGATCGCTTCAGCCTAAGAGTTTGAGGTTGCTATGAGCTATGATGTCACAGAGCTTTACTGAGAGCGACAAAATGAGACTCTATCTCAAAAAAAAAAAAAGTGACAAGCAGATATCCCTGCCTTATTATTTTTTTCTTTTCTTTTCTTTTTTTTTTTTTTTTTTTTTGAGATAGAGTCTTTCTCTGTCACCCTGGATAGGGTGCTGTGGCATCATCATAATGCACAGTAACCTCCAACCTACTAGGGGAAGTATATATATATATATATATATATCCCTAATCTTTTGAGGAAAAAAGATATAAAATAAATAGATTAAAATATATCAAAAGTACATGAGATCGGCCATACAAGTGGTAAAGGGCAAATGTCGGCTTTCTTTATGTTGCTACTGTGTAACAAAAAACACATTTAAAATTAGGCTTAAAAATCAAAACAAAGAAACACTATGGGTATTTGTGTCATGAAGTATTACCGTTACCCAAAGAGAGATGTGACTGACTTTTGTATCTGCTCCCGCGAGGTTTCCTCTAACCTCTTGACATTTCCTGAGCGATAGGAGAGAAATCAGACTGACTTTCAGGGACAGAGAGAGGTTGGAAATTGAGTTCCAAACACATGAATAATAACTTAGTTGTGCCTACATAATGAAGCCTCCATATATACTCTGGGCACCAAAACCAGGATGAGCTTCTTGGGTTGGCAATGCTCTGCTCATTACAACACAGCGGTGCCAGGATGATAACACAGTCCCGAGGGCACAAAGCTTGGGACACTCTTAGCTGTAGCTCTGCATTCTGTCTGTCATATGTGTCTCTTTCTTTGGCTGGTCCCAATTTGCAAGCCTTCATCATAATGAAACTATGGGAACCCCCTAATGTGTAGCCAACTGGTCAAAGTTAGTGAATTTTCATGTAATGAGTGAGGCTGGGTACATTTTATTTTCTTTCAGTATAAGCCATCATATTCTCCTCATACTTATAGCCCTCCCCAGGTAAGGATAGAATATGTTGACCTTAGCAAGACCAAAACTGGATATCTAGGGAATATTTATTTATTTATTTATTTATTTATATTTTTGGAGACAGAATCTCTCTCTATCCCCTTGGGAAGAGTGCCGTGGCATCATAGCTCACAGAATCCTCAAACTCTTGGGCTCAAGAGATCCTCCTGCTTCAGCCTCCTAAGTAGCTGAAACTACAGGTGCTTAGCACAATGCTAGTTAGTTTTTCTATTTTTAGTAGAGATGGGGTCTCACTTTTGCTCCACTGGTCTTGAACTCCTGAGCTCAAGCAATCCACCTGCCTTGGCCTCCTAGGGTGCTAGGATTATAGGTGTGAGCCACTGCGTGAGGCCTGAGGAAACTTTTAGCTCAGAGACTCAAGAGACCCTGTCCCAGAACTAGAATCGAAACATATCCCACCACTAACAAATGCAAGTTCTTGAGTGCAACAAACCAAATGGAAAATGGTAAACTATGCATAGCTAGTTTTACAAATGGCTCTCTATTAAATAAAATATGCTCAGTCTCACTCATAATACAAGTTAAAACTATAGGAAGATGCCATTTTTAACCTGTCAGATTGGCAAAGGACAAGTTTTAGATGACATACCATCTTGTGAGATCTGGGGAAACCTTATCTGGTACTCTTACTTATTGTTGGTGAGATTCCAAATTGGTACAACCTCTGTGAAGGGTGACTTGACAATATCCCTCAAAATTGCAAATACATGTTTACATTTGACTCAGCAAATTCCTTTTAGGAATTTTTCTGAAAGCATTTATTCTATTCTATCCATATGATAGTGAGAAGATGTATGGTGCAAAGTGAAAAACATTGTCACATTATTTTACAACTCTCTCCGTTAACAGTTGGGTCAATCTTTCCACTCCTTAAATCTGGAATGGCCCTGTGGCTTGCTTGGACCAAAAAAATGTGCCAGGAGTGATGTCGTTCTGGAGACTAACCTCAAAAGGCTTGCAACTTCCACTGTTGTTCTTCTGGAATTCTGCCTGTAGACCAGTTGGTGGTTAGAGGCTGGAAAAACACCAACAGAGCTGTGAGCTCAGGCTGGAGGAATGGTGAACCAACAGCTGCTGGAGCTGGTAAGACAAAAAATAGTTGCTGGAGGCTGGAGAAAGGGCACCTCGTATTCTGTCCTGATAGGATAGTGGACAAAAATTTTGCCTGTGGAAACTTGAAACATAGAAAATGTACTAATAAAATAAAGTTTTAAAAATATGATTAAGGAGATCTCCAGGCAAATTGTTGAAACTGCCTTTTGGCTTTTCCTAACCGTGTATAACAACATCAGGAAAAGAGAGATGAGCAGAAAAAGGAACTATTTGGCTTATACACAGAATTTAGAGGATTTATAGAAGCCCAGGGATTTGCTAGTTTAGAAAATACAAATATCTCTTATCTACAGGTTTCCCCAGTGGTAAAAATTACTCAAAGTTAAAGGAGTCTGAAGCCAAAATCAAATCAAGAGTGTGGCTGTAAGAATCCTTGGTAAAACCTCTGAGTTATTTAAGGCAATGCCTGAAGGACCTTCAGCTACAGCTTTGGAGAATCTTAAGGGTGTTTTTTAACAGTGGCCTCAAAATATTGCCTGAGAGACCTTGATTGTCTTGAGATATACCCCAGAATTCCCCAAAGTTTCCCTATTTTGAAGATGTTAATTGGATTACTCACATACAAGAAGTGAGGAAATAAACCTTTAAACAATTCAAAGCCTGCCATGACCATGAAGTTTTTAGGGATCCAGCTATCTGGGCCACACCAAGACATCCACTATGACTTTAAGGACAAGTTATTTTACTTTGTACCTCTTACTAGAGATATACTACTGCTAGGCCTTCTTGGAATTTGGAGACAGCAAACACCACGTTTGGGAATACTGTTCCTATCTCTGTGTTGAGCAACTCAGAAGGTTACCAGTTTTGTGGGAGGCCCAGAGCAAAACTAGATCCCACAGTAGGCTCCGGCTGCAGTTTAAGTGGCCTTGCTGCTTGGGCCATGTGACATTAATTCCATGATGCCAGGGGTATTTGTTGTACAAGTGTACATTACGTGAAGTCTCTTGAAAGTTCTGTGATGAAAGCTGCAGTGCTGGACTCCAGAGTTCTGCTGCAGAGTCATGCCTGTGACAGTTAATTCCCCCAGAAGCAGATTTCAACAAATGGCAGGTGCAGTATTGGTAAATACTTCTACCTCGTTGCTCAGGTGGGATGATTCTCAGGTGCACCCTACATTGTCTCCCAGAGTGCCCTGAGGGAATTAAACCCCAGGCACCCACTACGCACCCTTTATTGGCTTTCTTCCTTTCTCTCTTTCACACCTCTAATTCCCTACTGATGATCCTCTCACTCTGGGAGACTGAGGCAGGAGGATCACTTGAGCTCAGGAGTTCAAGAGCAGCCTGAGCAAGAGCGAGACCCCGTCTCTACTAATAATAGGAAAATTTAGCAGGTGTCATGATGTGTGCCTGTAGTCCCAGCTACTCAGGAGGCTGAGGCTGAAGGACCACTTGAGTCCAGGAGTTTGAGGTTGCTGTGAGCTAGGTTGAGGGCATGGCCCTCTGGCCTGAGCAACAGAGTGAGACTCTGTCTCAAAGAAAAAAATAAACACTATGACAATCCTGGTTTACTGGCAGTTCAGTGAACTTTCTGCTGTATTTGCACATATACATTAAAGGGATAAGAAAAATCAAAATGTTTTTTTCTATTCTTTTACATAGCCCTTCAATATTTCTTTCTTTTTTAATTCAGTATTTCTGATTCTAGATGTGTGAGATTTTGTTTTTTTTTTTCCCTATATGCCAATTACTTCTCCAGGGGACTCCAGCATACCAGCTGGATACCTTCCAACTCAATCTACTTGGAGAGGGCATCAGATCCCACAGGTTGAGGGCTCAGTCCCACCAGACTGCCCTCACTACAGATGCCAGTCGCAAGCACAGTTGTAACCTACATTAACTGGCTATAAATCGGGGTTGCCACAACCTCCTCCCTGGGTTCCATTTATTTGCTGGAGTAGCTCACAGGAACTCAGAACCATCTACTTGCATTTTCCCATTTATAATAAAGGATATTGCAAAGGCTACATAAGAACAGCCAGATGGAAGAGATGCTATTAGGATAAGAGATATGGGTAGTGGCACTGGGCTTCCAATGCCTTCTCCAGGGCCCCACTGTCCAGGAACCTCCACGTGTTCAGTTATGTGGAAGCTCCCCAGACTCTATCATTTGGGGTTCATATAGAAGCTTCTATATAGGTATGGCCGATTACTTCATTGGCCACTGGTGACCAACTCAAACTTCAGATCCTCCCCTCTCCCCAGCAGTTGGAGGATGAGGATGAAAGTCCCTCTAATTATGCCTTGGCCACCAGTCACCTCATTGTCATAAAGACTCTCATCACTCCAGAGATTCCAATGATTTTAGGAGCTATACGTCAGGAAATGGAAGAATACAAAATAAACCTTTCATCATATCACACATAAATACTCTCCTAACCACAGATAAAGGTCTGTCCACAACAAAGTCAGCTTCTGTTTTCACAGAGGTCTAGGTCTGACAGGTACTAAGATTGTCTATTCATCGAAGCTTTGTACTAGGCAGATACTGAGCATTGTACATGCGTTATCTTATTTAAGCCTCACGTTACAGGCAAGAAGGTCAACCTTAGCTTAGAGAAGTTAGGTTACCTACCAAAAATCACATCACTGCTAAGCGAGGGATCTGAGCTCTGGCCCTGGGAATATCTGGCCCCAGCTTCTACTCTAAACTGATACTATTGTATTTTCTTTAGTTCAGTCACTGCAGTTCCATCATTTGGCAGAAAGTGTATCCTTCCACAAGACAGAAATCTCTCTGCCCGACTCTGTTCTTTCTCTTTCTTCTTTGTCCTAAGAAGGCAGGGAATATACTTGAGGACTTTGGATTGGAGAATGGTCGCAGAGATCTGGGACTAAAAGCATTAACAAGACCCCATAACATTCAAGATATGCAAGAAATGAGCGGGCAGTTTCTCTCCCAGGATCTTATGAGAATTCCTTGTTAAACAAATGATTGAAAGAAGACAGAACCAACTGTGTGGGCGGTTCCTGTGGCTCAAAGGGGTAGGGCGCTGGTCCCATATGCCAGAGGTGACGGGTTCAAACCCAGCCCTGGCCAAAAACTGCAAACAGACACTTTGAAAAATTTGGGGAAACTAAATATTGAGCAATATTAAAGAATTATTTTTAAAAACGAACCAACTGTGTACATACATATGCTAAGAAAGGTTGTTAAAGTTAGCAGTGGGAGAAAACAATAAACAAACTTATGAAATCTCCTTATGCCTGTAAATTAATTTCAAAGACCAAATGTTGATTTGAAAGAATCTCCTTTTGTCTTGATCAAAGAATATGGGCTTTTTTCAGCCTAGTTTCCTGGTATGAAAGACAGGAGGGAATGACATTCCATCACTGTTATAGATGTGAACACAGCTTTAGTTATTGATGGTCATTAATGACCTATAACCAGGGCACCACCTTCTAGGTAAACATTTAACTTTGCAGCATTAGTAGAAGATGATTCACTAACTTTTAAAGCTCCTCTTCCCTTTTATGCATATTAGTACCACAAGGTCTTTAACTTTTAAGTCCATATACTCAGACCTAAGTACAAACATTTGCATGTATTATGTGCAGTGTGTGTGGTTTACGTAAGGGCTTCCTAGTTCAAAGAGGTTGTTACTTTTGGTAGTAACAAAAGTTACTACTTTTGGTAGTAGCATCTCAAATTAGTGCCTACCAATGCAGCAACTAAAGAAAATTCCTTTGTGAAAAAAGTTTCCAAGCGTGACGTCGTAATTGTTTTAATGGATTTTCAATGAAGGGTGAAGTACCATGCTATGTAGCCTGCAGGCATTCCATAAATATGTTTTGACTGACTGTTAATGACACATTCAGAAGAAAGGAAAGAGGTACTATTTCAATCTCCTTCTATTGGTTCTCATAGGCTCTGTTAATGTATCCATAAACATTTAAAGTGCACAAGGTTGAGAGCACCATTTGGAGGTGGGTTTTACTTAGTGTAAAGTTGTCAGTGTGGGGCCAGGTGTAGTGGCCCACGCCTGTAATCCCGGCATATGGGAGATCAAGGCAGGTGGATTGTCAGAGCTCACAGGTTTGAGACCAGCCTGCACCAGATAGAGACCTTGTCTCTAAAAATAACTGGGCATTGTGGCAGGTACCTGTAGTCCCAGCTACTTGGGAGGCTGAGGCAAGAGAATCGCTTGAGCCCAAGAGTTTGAGGTTGCTGTGAGCTGTGATGCAACAACACTCTACCGAGGGCAACAAAGTGAGACTCTGTCTCAAAAAAAAGAAGATTGTCAGTTTATACCTGGGATCTGCCCATCTCTAAATGGAGAAGAGGCCTAATGCTTATCAGATGAAAGAAGTAATAATCCTTGCAGGCTAAAAGGGTAATGTCCCACTTATACTAGAGAATCTGATGTTGGTATAGACAATTTCCTGCTTTCTATGTAAGGTATAGATCTGCTCTGACCTTGACATTGGCATGGACTCTACTATATTCTTGGTATCTTTTGCAAATGTACCTGAGATGAGAAAGTTGTGTGGAACAGAAATCTTCACCTGCCCTACCCTTAAAACATTCATTGAACCCTTTGCGCAAGAGGCGTATATTCTTGCTGCATGCATGTTATAGTTATATATAATTATATATAATATATAAAAATATATTAAAATATATATCATGTATAATTATATAACTATATATTGTATATTTAACATTATATAATAACTATATTATTATATAGCATTATATAGTTATATAAGTATATATAGTTACATATGTATATATACTTATATAACTATATATACAACTATATAACTATATATAGTTATATAGTTATTATATAAGTATATATAACTATGTAATTATATATAGTTATATGTATAACTATAACTATATAATTATATGTAGTTATATATAGTTATTATATAACTATATAATTATATATATAATTGCAGTGTAATATAAATTATATAATTTATACTGAATATAATTTATATTACATAATTTATATTGAATTCACTTTATATGTTGAGTATCAGGACATTTGGGGTAAAGGAGAGATCACCCACATGTCCATCAGACTGCAACCTAGAATTCATTAAGGAGGTCCCCGAGTGGATCCTAGACTTAAAATAAAGCCTTCTTTTTTAGTTCAGAGCAATTACAATATGAGCAACAGAATAAAGAATCTTAAGTGGTAGGAAATAAGGGTTTCTGCCAGAGAGGGGATGGAAGCAAAAGAAGCCAAGCCATATGCTTATCAAGTTGTTTAGGGATGTCGTGTGTTTTTGTGATGGCAGAAACCTCTGGTTTGAAGTTACAGAGTCTTTGCATTTTTCTTAGTTAAGTAATCCATTTTATCTTCATCATCATCATCCTCTTCCTCCTTTTAAAAAAGCCTTATTTATATAAAATTTATTTTTATTTACTTCTTTCTTTTTAATAGTAATCCATTTTCTTTCATCTACAGAAGAGTGTCCCTCTTTTCCAGAAGGTAAAATTAGAAGGTTTCAGCCTTTTCTCACTGATGAGGAAACTCAGTGGATTACTCAAGTACACTGGCAGAGGTTACAGAGATGTTTTCTTTTTTCATTTTCTTGAGACAGATTCTTACTCTGTCGCCTTGGGTAGAGCGTTGTGGAGTCTAGCTCACAGCAACCTCAAACTCTTTCTTCTTGCCTCAGCTCCCTGAGTAGCTGGGACTACAGGCACCCACCATGTCTAGCTAATTTTTCTATTAAACTTGAACTCTTCTGACCTCAGGAGAGCCATAGGCCTTGGCCTCCTAGAGTGCTAGGATTACAGGCGCGAACCACAGCACCTGGCCTACAAAGATGTTTTCAAACAAGTGTTCTCTCTTCCTCAATTCCCAATTCATCTGAGTAGAGAAACAGCCCTATTGTCCTGGTTATGATTTGAAAAAAATAAGTAGAATTTAGGCCAGGTTTCAAGTCTGTGGACACTTCTCGTTAATGAGGCAATGTCTGCCACCTGGTGGTAAGAAGTAAAATTGCCTTTCTCATGTAATGTCTCCATATTGTACTTTTTTTGTTTGTTTTGAGACAGAACTGTCACTCTGGGTAGAGTGCTGTAGCATCACAACAACCTCCAATTCCTGGGCTTAAGCGATTCTCCTGCCTCAGCCTCCCAAGTAGCTGGGACTACAGGCGCCCGCCACAACGCCCAGATAGCTTTTTTTTTTTCTTTTTCTTAAATCTACTTTTGCAAATCTGTCCTCACCCTCTGACATGGATTTGGCTTGCCCCGGCCAAAGATTCCTAACTGATGATAATGACACTGACATCTTGGGGGAGAATTTTTCAGCAAATATCTGGAACTCAACCATCTTAAATAACTTTGAAGAGTTTCAGAACTGCTGTAAGAAGCAAAAGGGAGGAGAGGTACTGGTCGGTGTCAGCATTCTTCTAAGGAGAAAAGAAAGCATCAATACATTCCTCATACACAAACATTTATTGAGTCACTATTGTGTACTAAAATCTGTACTCATTAGTTTGCAAACAGAAATGTGTAAGACAACATGGCTGCTTCTACAGGTACAAAGAGATGGGTGGGTAACCAAGTTGAGCTGGGAAAATAAATTCAGGTGGTTCCTGTTCCCTTTGAAAGGCTAAGAATACAGAATCATCTCAGTCCATCAGAGAGAGTGCTAAGTCTCCAGAAGAGAAAACACACACACACACAGAGCTAATCCTGGAATATGTCGACAGTTCTTGGGGGATTTAGCCTATGGATCCCTCGGAGAGAGTGAAGATGCCGCATATCCTGGGGAGCTTCAGCTTCCAGTGACCGTCCCCAGCACTGAGTACTTCAGCTTCTTCCTTTTTTTTTTTTTTTTTTTGTGATTTTTGGCGGGGGCTGGGTTTGAACCCGCCACCTCCAGCATATGGGACCGGCGCCCTACTCCTTGAGCCACAGGCGCCGCCCACTTCTTCCTCTTTTTAACAGCTCCTACTTTCCTTTGCATCTAGGTGGCGCTCTTAAAGTGTGATCCCCAGAAATAGCACCACCACCACCTAGAAAACTTCAGAAATGCAAATCCTCTGGCCCTACCCCAGAACAAATAAATCAGAAATTCTGGGTGGTATTTTAACAAAGCCTCCTGGAGACTTTGGTGAATGCTAAAGTTTGATAACCCTGAGCCTAGGAAAGCCATGTCACATGGGTACAGACCAGAGAGACTGAGGGGAGTGTGAGGCAGGTGGATTCCATAAGCCAAGCTAGTTCCCCCCCCACCCCCCACAGAGTGCAAGAGAGAACCAAGGAACGGCCACAAAGGGAGAAGAACAGAGACACTGCAGAGGTTTCTGCTAACCCAACCTGGCCCCAGTGTTGTGGACTCAAACCTCCAAGTCACCCTTGATCAGAATAGTGATGGTACCAGGATCTTCAGACAGGAGACGGAGACTCAGACTTCAATTTACAGGACTGTGGAAAGGGATCCCTACCCTGCCCAGAGCAAGTTGGATAAACTAGGGCTGTTCTCACTCCAGCTATGCTCAGCTCCAGCTTTTCTTCACTCCCTTCCAGATCTATGCAAGGCCCATGTCACCTTCCTGGTAGTGTGGTTATAGAAAGCTCTCCCCTCTCCCACACGCATATGTGGGGTTTAGATCCTTGGATTAAGCACTAACTCCCCCAAAGCCCTGGAGACACTCTCAGCCTGCTCCCTCTTCTGCTGGATGGAGGAAAACGCTGTTTGAATGTGCAGCGCTGCAGCCCCAAGAATGCAGGCTAGCAAGTGTTTTTCCTTAGTGTTTCTCTGCTCATTACTCATCCTTCCCCATCCTCTCGGCCTGTGCCTCCAACTCTGCATTTTCAGCACAAAATGGCACTTAATAAAATGGAATGAAAACTGCTGTCTTCCACATTTTTCTCTAGCTGCTGTCAAAAAGCACCAGCTCAGAACCAGGGTGGCAGACTTTGTCACAGTCTTTTCTGAAGAAACTATTCCTTTTAGGGAGGAAGTAATAAGCCGATTTCTGTATCTCCCTGCTCTCTATTCCTTCTCCCCACAGGTGGACACAGAAAGAACAGCAGGCAAAGGTGGGAGGTTCCTGGCGCACACAGTAGGTGCAGCCAAGAGATTAGACCAAGGCACAGGTTCTTTTCCTTGCTATTTTTCTAAAATACTGAGTTTCTTCAGCATCCTCTAGAGGTGACCAATGACTTTTTAAACATCATTAAGAACTCAGGGAAGACAGGCTCCCTAAGTCCAAAGTCCCGTGTCACCTCGGCTTGGAGTCCGTCAAACTCAGCTGCAGACTAGAAGATGGGCCTGGGCGGGGAGCAGAGCCCTCCCCCACCTCCCGGGGCTGGGTGACTGTCAGGCCGCATCTGCTCCAAATTTATAGCTCCTCCTCCGGCCGCCGCCGGCCTCTCCACGGCCTCTTTACCAAGTGCATCCCCAGCTGAGACCCCTCCCGCGGGGAGGGGAGGACACCCCAGCGCAGGGCCGGGGCTGGGGGCGGGGAGCAGGTGTGAAGCGGGGGTCTCAGCCGCGCGCGCGGTCACCCTCCACCGCGCTCGGAGACCCGGCGTCACCCCCACACGCACACAATGGCCGGGGGCCCGGTCGAGGGAGGCTGATGAAAGAGGTGGGACCCGGGAGGGCGGGTAGACCCCGGGCCGCAGCGCGGGCTGGAGGAGGGCGGTCTTGCACTGAGGACCTCGCCATGAACCACCCTAGCCCAACCCCGGACGCTGGCTCCACCCTGGGCTCCCACAGCCGAGCGAGGGAAGGATGTAGGACACAACGCGAGGCCTGGAGGACTGACGCGCCCCCGGAGCCGCCCTGGCTGGGGGCGTCCCCGGCCCCCGGCCCCCGGCCCCACGCCCGGCTCCGGCTGATTGCCTATTGTGCGTAATCTCGGGGTCTGCGTCCGCGCGCCCCTCCCGTGTCATTCATTCTCCAAGCTGGCCCCTTCTCTTCTAAATGAGCAGCCAAAGCCGCAGACACGTGCCAGGGGAAGGTCGTGCGCTGCTGGGGTGGGGTGGGAGATGCGATAAGAGACTACACAGAAACGGACTCGTGCCGGTTTCCCACACCGTCCCTCTCACGTGCCTTTGGATTCGGGAACTTTCACTCGCTCCCCTCCGCCGCCGCAAGTACTCTGCCTCCCCAGATTGACCCCCCCTCCTCTAACATGAACTGCTCCAGGGGAGATTCCTATTCCTGCCTTTTATTTTTATTTTTTTCTGTAGAGTTGATGCCTTTGTCTGAGCTCAGGAACGCTCAGGTAAAAGGTGAGAGGTCTGGCCAGACGCGGAGTCTGTTTGTAAGGTGAAGCGAGAGAAACGGACGGAGGAGGAGCGTTGGATTAGGACAGCTGCTGTCCCAGCTCCAATCAGCCTCATCCTGCGGGGTTCTCTGTCTCAGGAAACTCGGGCTGGTCTTTAACGCTTTGTTTAATGCTCCTCTGTGCCACACAACTACATTCCCTGGGAGATGAGCGCTTCTTGGGTAAGATCTGAAAAGGGACCAGGAAAAGGTTTGGGAAATCAAAGTCTACTAACATTGGGTCCTGCTGCTGATGGTTTGGCCACTGGCAATTTAGAGTCAGATAAAGCTGAAGTGTCCGCAGATTCAGAAGCCACAATCTGGCAGCCTATGGACCAATTTCTAGGCCACAGATACATTTTGGCCCATAAATATACAGGGTGTCCATAAAGTTCGTGTACAGTTTAAATTGCACACAAACTTTATGGACACCCTGTATTTTTTAAATGTTCTATGATGGATAATAGCATATTGTAGATAATAATCATATGCAAAGTTAGTGAGATAACATAAGAACCCCCAGATAGCCATTGCCTGGCTTCAGAACTTAATTCCTCCAAAGGCAATCTTCCAGGCTCACGCCTGTAATTTTGGGAGGCCAAGGTGACTGTATTTCTTGAGCGCAGGAGTTCGAGACCAACCTGAGCAAGAGTGAGATCCCTTTTTCTATAAAAGTACAAAAACTAGGCGGGAGTCAGTGGTGGGCACCTGTAGTCCCAGCTACTTGGGAGCCTGAGGCAAGAGAATCATCTGAGCCCAAGAGTTTGAGGTTGTTGTGAGCTATAATGATGCCACCAGCAATCTTCACTTTCTCTTTGTGATTTTGAAGCGAATCTCAGAAACCCTCATCATTTCTTATGTAAATGTTTCAAGATAGTTCTAAAAGCTAAGTAATCTTTTAAATAATATAATAGCAATACATTCCCACTTGTAAAACAATCATTCCTTATCCTCAAATATATGGTCAATGTTGAAAATTGCCCAATTGTTTTAATTATTCTTCTTCATTGTTTAAATTGGGATCCAAATGAATCTACACAGGGCATTGTCTGGTTTAAACTGATGTTCTTCCCTTGATCTCTTTTTCTCCTTGTAATTTATTTGTTAGAGAAACCAGATCATTTGTTCTGTAGAATTTTCCACAGTCTGGATTTTGTTGAATGTATCCCTATGGTGTCATTTACACATGTATTTCTGCTCCTATATTTCCTGTAAATTGGTTGTTAGTTATAGAGGCTTGATCAATTAATGCTTTATTTTTTTCAAGAGTACTTCATAGGCAATATTGTTTAATTCTATCAGGAGTAATATCTGCTTGTCAGTAAAGACCATTGCCTAGGTCCATTATTTCATTAGGAGCGGCTGAATTGTGACATTCTAATTCTATCATTCCCTTTTTATTTATGAGCCATCGTACTTCTCTAAAGAGAAACTGTCATCAACTGTTTGACTACAATGTCAAACAATGTCCTGAGGTACATCTCAGATAGAAAAAGTGAGACAAACGCTTGTTTTTTTTTTCCCTTGCTATTTTTCTAAAATAATGAGTTCCTTCAGCATCCTCTAGAGGTGACCAATGACTTTTTAAAAACATCATTAAGAACTCATGGATTTAAATATATTTGATATGTTTCAAAGTAAGGATGTTTTGATTATACGAGCATTTTAAAATTAATTAGAAGATTGCATGTTAAAAACACTGTGCTCAGGCTTCTGCAGAAGATCTGGTGACCTTGAGTCTTTTCCTAGCAAGACTAGAGCAGGTTTTAAATGAGGGGCACTGCACACTTCATTCTTGTCTTGGTCTGCACAGATCCGCACATTGTCTGCCTGGTTCCCCAGCTCCTTGCAGGTGTGAGTCTATAACCCAGCTCCAGTGGTCTCATTTTATAGATGAGAGAGCTGATGAAGCGACTTACCTTCCTGAGACTGGAAGACAGCTTCTGACTGCCTACCAAGGGGAGGATAAAACAGACAGGAAGGAAACCAGCTGGTACCTACCTTCATCTTCAATGTGAGCTAAGCCAGAGAGACCTGAGACTACCTCAAGAGAACCTTCCTCCAGAGTCCCAAAACGTGCCCCACAGGGGGAACTTGAGAACATTCCAAACTCCTCTGTCTATCTTTTGCCTCCCACACCCAGTCAGTCACCTAGCCTGCTAATTAGCCTCCCTTCCTCCGTTCCTGTCCTCCTCAGTTCATCCTGCTCACTTGCAAAGAGGTTTTCCAAAACAAGCCTAACGTGTCACTCTCTGACTTTAAAATTCATCAGTAATTCTTCATCGCCTTCAGGTGACATCAACGTCGACCTTAGCACAGCGTACAAGGCCCCTCATGACCTGGTCTTGACGATGGCTGCACTTTACCTTGTATTATCCTGTGGGCATGACCCTGTCCTCCAACCAGACTGAATTACCCAGAGGGCTCTGTACTATATTTGTCCTCTGTATTCACTTTTTGATTTTTCTTTTTCTTGCAGTTTTGGCTGGGGCTGTGTTTGAACCCACCACCTCCTGCATATGGGGGCCAGCGCCCTACCCCTTTGAGCCACAAGAGCCGCCCTGTATTCACTATTTGTTGCTTTAAATATCCACTCCACTCCTTCACTGACTAATTCCCACTTTAGAGTTTAAGTCCCACTTCTTGCTTTGATCTCGGGAGAACCTTTTCTTTGGCAAGCCTTGGCTTGGTTCGAAGTCCTACTATACACATCTGTAGCATTCTGTGTTTTCTTTAAAGAAATAGCACCTAGCCACTGGGGGTGGTTTGGTTTTTTTCAGTTTGATTTGTCTTTCACTTTCCCCCTCCTGGAGCTTCCTGAGGCCTAGCAGCTGCTCTGTATCTCCAACATCCAGATGGTGTCTCTAGATGGTGTTCCTGGTGCACACAGTAGGTGTGGCTAAGAGATTAGACCAAAGAGATGAAGGTTCCTGGACCTTTTTGGAAAGGAGGAGTTTCCTTCTCTGGTAAATGACCACTCCCCAGCAGGCTCATTGGGCAGATGTAAAGCAGGGTCTACTGGAACTGAGGTGGCACCCCTGGAACCTGCCCAAAACCCCTGACTTGCCTGGACCATCGGTGTGTGTGTGTGTGTGTGTGTGTGTGGTGTGGTGTGGTGTGGTGTGTGTGTGTGTGTGTGTGTGTGAAGCTCAGCGCTGCGCCAACCCTGTTTCCTCCCGCTGGGAGGATAATTAAAGCGCCAAACGGCCGAGCGGGCGGGCAGTGTTCCCGGGGGCGCTTTCCATCGGGACTGATTAATGAGGCCGGGGAGTTAATGAGGAGAAAGCTAAACCCAGGGAGCTGAGCGGCGGAAGCCCTCTCCCAGGCCCTGGAGGGGGCCCTCCGAAGGCATCTCCCGCCCTCTCTTTAGTAAGGGTTTAGCGCAGGCCACATGGTGCCCCTCGCTCCGCGGGCAGGGCGGCGGGCGAAAGGAGGGGTCGCCACCGAGAAGTTGGCTCTCCTTCCTAACCCCTGTGTCTAATCAGGCTAAACACAAAAGAAAAACAGCCTTGCCATCTAAAACACAACAAAGGACCTCAGGGGACGGCTGTCTTCATCCCAGACCACCTGCATATTTCATTCCAGGCCGGAATTAAGAAACTGCTCTGTCATGCCAACCCAGTCACCTTGGACAGGTGACTTAGTCCTAGGACCCTCAGTTTCTGCATCTGTAAAATGGGGTCATACTTTTACCCACCCTAGAAATGGCTACTATTTTTACTGAGAACTTAACGTGTGCCAGACAGTGCTGCTCTAGTATAGTCTCCTTCCTTCTTCCCAAGGACTCTAGGTTCTAGGGTCTATCATCTTTATTTCATAGATAAGGACCCGGGGCAGGGATCCCTGACATAACTTGCCTGCCGTGACCCAGCTAATAAGCAGTGGCGCTGGAAAGTAAATGCACAAGGTTGGACTCCAAAGGCTGTGTCCTCAGCCTTAGGCTCTGGTGCTAGTTCTCAAGGTGCTTACTAACACATAAAAAAGGACTTTGTGAACTGTAAAATGCTAAGCAAACGTGTTCTAATTAGTATTGATGTTACTCATTCTCAATTTTGAACCCAGAATGAGACAAGGCAGTGAGGAATGGAGGCCCTGGACAGAGAGAACCAGACAAGTGATGACCTTTCTAGCGGTCGGCCCTGGCTCTTCTGTCCTAACCACAGGGGTAGAGCAGAGAATGACCTCTACCAGACCCCCACACCCTCAGTGCACAGCCCTGAATGCACGTGTCTCTGCAGTCAGATCACAGACACACCACACAGTCCCCTTCTCCCCACAAGTGGCAGAGGAGTTGTGGCCTCCGTTTTAAAGAAGAGAGCATGGCGCAAAAGGTAACCCATGTTCTCAAATGAGTCTGTCATTGACCAGCCATGTGAGCCTGAGTTGCTTGCCCACTCCGAGCCTCATCTACTGGTTAGGAAGGATAACTGCCCTCCTCCTGTCACAGGACTGCTGTGATTGGCAAACATGAAGTCTTGGATGTGAAAGGACTTTATGTTATGCTTTGTATATAGAAATGGTTGGAAGGAGAATCTAGGTCACTTCCCTGGGGTACGCAGGGATTTCTAGCCATGATCCACGGGGCAAAGAGCCTGTGATTCCCAATGAATACACCTCCCTCCCCCCAGTAATCTGATTTGGGGAGCTACAACTCTATATTGATCTGAGTCAAGAGTGATTTGAGGCCAGAAGCCAATCAGCTCCAAACAAAGTCTTGATGCATTTGAAATAAGCCAATTTCCTCTGGATGAGATTCTTCTGCTGAATCAGGGAAATTGAGGCTGCCAGACCAACTAAAAACAAATCAGTCCACCCTCTCTTGTCAGACAAGAGACCTTGATGCTGGAGCCTCCAGCCCTTACTGTCGCTCTGCACTGCCCCCCTCACTGTGGGGCCACCAGCCCTGGCAAGAGGGGGAGCATCGGTAATTTTCTCCAAAGGAGCTTGTGTCTAGAGAAACCAATATTTAACATCCCCATTTACATTGAAAGCGTGATTCTGATTATGAGATGGTAATGAGGGGATTAGCCAGAGGAGAGAGCCCCCCTGCCTGCCACACCGCACTGTGGTCTTATTCCTGGAGGAGGTGGTGTGGGGGAGGGGCGGGTGGGCACTCCCACAGGGAGAGCATCAGAGATGCCAGAGCAGGGCAGGGGTCCTTCAAGACCCCCTACCAGAACCCTTATTCATGTCCGGAATCAATTAGCTTCAGAAAGGGTGACAGGTGAGAGGTGAGACACCCCTTCCCCTTCCTCCCCCCAGCCTCTGACCGAGCCCCTCCACTCTGACACTGCCCAGGTGTTTTAGAACAGTGAGTTTCTTACGTCATGTGCTGCCTCTGAGGTGGATGACTGAAGCAAAAAAGTGTGTTGAGAGAACTTTTGCTTGGCTCCTGGCTTCTCTGGCTGACCCTTCAATCTCAGCACACACACACACACCCATTTCTTGCCTCTCTGGAATGGCAGTATTGTCTGCCTCATCCCAGATTGCCCCCTTTTTAACCAGGCAGCAGTTTATCTTTGCCTCTTCCTGTGGGGCGAGGGGTGGAGGATGGAGAGAGCCCAAGGGGGTCACCCATCCTGAGGCCCCGTTTGTTGGTGGACAATTGAGCTCAGACGGGATAATTCAGTGTGTGATTGTGGTCACGCCCCCCCCTTTTGTGCCCCTTTCAGAGCCAATCTCCCAGGCCCAGATGGGTTAATCCATAATGCAGACGAGCAAGTAATTGGCTGTCAGCCTGGCCCCCTGCACCCCCTCCCTATTAGTGCCACTGCCCTAATGAAGCCCAGCTTGGAGAGCCCCCTTCTCAATGAGGTGCCGGCCCCAACCCAGCCAGGCACACATGTGTCTCCACTGCTCTGCCTGAAGCCTGGCTCCCTTTAGGGACCCCCAGCCCAGTCTCCCCGGGGTTACCCAGCTGCCAGGGCTGTGGAGGCCCGGGGGGAGGTTGTGATGGATGGGAGGGAGTTAGTTAATAGAGCCCAAAACACATGGGCCCTGTCTCCACACCCCTTCCCACACAGACATTTTTACAGCTTCCACTGACAGCATCCCTGGCCTTTTTTGAACTAGTCCCATGGACTATTCTCCACTTCCATTTCCGACATAAACTGTGCCGAAATAGGATTTGAATGGGGGCTACAAAGCTGCTTTTTGGACACTAGCCAAAATCATTGTGCCCATCCCCTACCTCTGCCAACCTAAGTCTCTTTATGGGTTTTTGTTTTTGTTTTTTGAGACAGAGCCTCAAGTTGTTGCCCTGGGTAGAGTGCCGTGAAATCATAGCTCACAGCAATCTTCAACTCCTGGGCTTAAGCAATTCTCTTGCCTCAGCCTCCCAAGTAGCTGGGACTACAGGTTCTCGCCACAACACCAGCTATCTTTTGGTTGTAGTTGTCACTGTTGTTTTTGGTTGGCCCGGGCTGGATTCAAACCCGCCAGCTCTGGTGTATGTGGCTGGCACCTTAGCCGCTTGAGCTACAGGCATGGAGCCTCTTTATGGGTTTTAAGCAGAGATGGCTTCAAGGCAGGATAAAAGATGAGCTTGGACCTCAGCCTTCAACTGATAGTTGAACCTTACCAGAGACATTCTTTTCCTTAATTCTTGGACTTCCATGTCTGTCTCTTGATCTTACCTCTTCTTCCCATCCACTTCTGAACCTATTTTTTTTTGCAGTTTTTGGCCAGGGCTGGGTTTGAACCCGACACCTCCGGCATATGGGGCTGGTGCCCTACTCCTTTGAGCCACAGGCACCACCCCTGAACCTATTCTTTACTTAGAGGCAGGCCTAGAACCAGTCCCAGTAGATGAGGCAGGTGTCAAAGAAGAGCCCTTTATGTGAGAGCTGCCTTACCTTGTACTAGGTCTCCCTCATCAGGTTTTAAGCTCCTTTCATCCAGATGGAGTCAAGCCAAACCTGGTTGATATATGTTTAAAATGTCATAGAACTAGGCCGGGAGCAGTGGCTCATGCCTGTAATCCTAGCTCTCTGGGAGGCTGAGGCGGGTGGATTGCCTGAGCTCACGGGTTTGAGACCAGCCTGAGCCAGAGCAAGACCTTATCTCTAAAAATAGACAGGCATTGGGGCAGGTGCCCATAGTCCCAGCTACTTGGGAGACTGAGGCAAGAGAATCTCTTGAGCCCAAGAATTTGAGGTTGCTGTGAGGCCACAGCACTGTACTGAGGGCAACAAAGTGAGACTCTGTCTCAAAATATATATATATATATATATCATAGAACTGAGGTTTGGGGAGAATGTTTGCGAAGGGACCTACTATTCTCTGATTCTTTGCTCTTGCTTTCTACTCTCACTTTTGTTCTCTTTCCCCCCCAAACAAACAGCTGTGGCCTTGCCGAGCCTAGTGCCAAACCAACAGGGAGAGGAGCTTCTGGCTGCTGCCTGGCCTTGGCTTCTTAGGACATCCACAGAGGCAGGAGCTCAGTGTGCTCAGGAGAATCACAGACACATAATCTGCCTACTCTCCTTCCTCTACCTAATCCTTTATAAATGATCATATTCTATTTTTTTATTCTGCATCATTTATTAAATATTTCTATATTAATCATATTGTATTTTTCATCATTGAGATAACAAAATATTTGACAAAGGAGGAATGATGAAAAAGTTATGTACATTCCCTAATGGACCTAATTCCATCATTGCTTATCTGTTGGTTTATGTTTTATTCCATCTTTTCCATATGCATATAGGAAATCATTTAATACAACTGAAATATTTACTGAAGAATGTCTCCTGTGTGTCAGGCATAGCAGCATACAGCATTTGTGCTTATAATTTTCTACTTGGCTCTAACTCCAGATTCATTCCTATGTTTCCTTTTTCTCTTCTAAAAGAGGAATAGGTGAAACTTTTCATCCTGGAATATTTGGAAATTCTCACATTTGGAGATGCAGACCTCTGAAACTATATATGAAGGTTGGAACCTGCAAGGGGCTCCAGAGTCACAGGGGGAATCGTTTCATGATTAAGACCATGAAGAGGCCAATAGAGCCCCCATGCTGATAAGAGCAGGGCTCAGGGGATGGAAGCGAATGACTCTCAGAAAAGTCTAGGCCCCTATCTGATTAGATAGGGGGGCAACATGGAGTGATGAAATACCATTCAGAGGTTGTTCCTAGAAGTTGCTGAATATTTATGAGATATGCAATCAGGACATAGGAGGTAAGGCTTAAAAATAAACAGGCAGCGGGATGGGGGCAGGGAAGCCAGAAGGGAGAGAGACACAGAAGGGAAGCCATGAGAAAAGGAAGAGGGGCACGCAAAAGGAAGGAAAGAAGGAGCAGGTTCTCACGGCCCCTGAGAATACTAACTTCTCTTATGTCCTTAAAACCCACTTCCGTGGCTGGACGCCTGTGGCTCAAGCAGCTAAGGCGCCAGCCACATACACCTGAGCTGGCGGGTTCAAATCCAGCCCGGCTCACCAAACAACAATGACGGCTGCAACCAAAAAAAATAACCAGGTGGAGAGGTTCTGACGTTACCACCACCAGGCATTGTGGTGGGCGCCTGGGGTCCCAGCTACTTGGGAGGCTGAGGCAGGAAAATTGCTTGAGCCCATGAGTTGGAGGTTTCTGTGAGCTGTGATGCCACAGCACTCTACATAGGGTGACAGCTTGAGGCACTGTCTCAAAATAAATAAATAAATCAATTAATTAATTTAATTTAATTAAACCCACTTCCTTGTTTCCACTCCTGTGTAGATGGGCAATGAGGTCGCGGTGTGGCTAGACTTTCCTGAGACTGTGCTCTCTGAGGGACCCCAGAGAGATTCTGGAGTCATCCTTACCACATGAAATCAAGCTGCAGGAGAAGTTGATGGAAAGGAGCCCCTTGTGGTATAAGAAACCAAAGATCAACGTGGGGCAGTAGAAGGAGGGACTCCCAGGTAGGGGACCCTGGCAGGTGCTGGAGACATCTGGTATTCAAGGTGAATGCAAACAAATCTGTGACCACACACAACCACTAAAGAAACTCAGACAAGGGTGGCGCCTGTGGCTCAAAGGAGTAGGTCCCGGCCCCATATGTGGGAGGTGGCAGGTTCATACCCAGCCCCTGCCAAAAACTACAAACAAAAAAAAAAAAAAGAAAGAAATGCAGACAAGAAATGCTCAGTGATGTAAAATGGAAAACCTTTGATACGTGTATTTAACACAAAAGCATTTCCCTCTGCAAGGAAATCATTGGAGGCAAGGGAACATTCCTCTTTAATTGAAAAGTGGGACATCGGTTGTAGGTTATAGGGGATTTGAAGCTCTTAATTGGTCTCTTCCTTTGTGAATTTGATTCTCACCTACAGAGAGAGAGAAGGGGGGTTGTGGGGGGAGAAATCTCAGGAGACAGTGAGACCCTGTCTCAAAAAAAAAAAAAACAACTCCTCTCCTCAGCTTCTCAGAACATTCATTCTATTTGATAGAATGATGTGCCTGATTCCAGAACTGCAAATAAAAGCCAATTTAGATCTTTAAATTTGTTGTAATTTCGTCTTTTGACATGAGTGAATGCATGCAAAGCACTTATAACAGTCTGGCAATCCTAAGTTCACAGCAAAAGTTTTTTAAAGAGTAGTAAGCCTTTATTTCTTTGTTTTGCAAAGAAAGGTGGCTAAGTTAGTCCTTTTGGGTGATTAGTCTAAAAGACCAAATCCCATATCCTCTGACTCTTCCTTGGCTCCCACCTTGGCTGGGGCTGTGGGAGCAGCAGGAACAGCCGTGGTATGGCACTGGTGTGGTCATGCCAGTGACCTTTTTGTGCCCCTTTTAGAGCCAATCTCAGCAAGTGGGAAGGTACAGTCTCCATGGACAAAGCCAGGACACATTCATATTCATTGATGAGACAAAGGGGAATAGTTGGGTAACCAATCTGCAGACAAACCCTGGCAACCCTGGAGACAGCCTGCAGGAAGTAAGAATGCGGAGTTTCCCTGTCATGTCAAGCGCTTCAGGATGGCTGATGCTGCCATGATTGCGCACCTGCTGGATTAACAGCCCAAAGGAGAGAGCCAAGGTGTCCAGCAGTGTGATTGCTTCCCTGGCCCCCACTTTGTCTCCAGTCTCAATCAGCTGCACATCACTCAGGATTTCCATGATATCCTGAAGATTTTAGTGGTGATGCCTCAAGCCTGGAAGAAGGACGCCTTTTCTGGCCCCAGAGGTCACATGGGGCAATGGCACCAGCCCTGCCTTCTCTCAGAGGGACATGTAGTCTGCTGCCTCTGCTCGGAGCTCACATTTTCTGCTCCAATAATGAAGCATTTTGGATAATAATCCAAAAGTTTCATGATCTTGAGGAAGTAGCCGTACTTCCAGGTGGCCCTGCCGTCCTTGGCATCCTGGCAGAGCATCAGAGCTTGCCACACAGGATTTAAAGACATGCCATTCACACAAGGATTCTCACGTGTATTGAGAGAGCCACAATAAACATTACATGTTATAATTCATGTCCTCCTTAGCATTAAATGAGCACCTACTGTATACCACACACTATTGGACATACAAGGATGAATTAAATACAGTCTCTGCTTTCTTTCTTTCTTTCTTTTTTATTGTTAGAGATTCATTGAGGGTATAATAAGCCAGGTTACACTGATTGCATTTGTTAGGTAAAGTCCCTCTTGCAATCATGTTAGTCTCCGCTTTCTAAGGGAGACTTGAAGCTTATAGGAAAGATAGACATATAAGCAAATAATTAAAACATCACCTGGTAAGTTACACAGGAGGGGACAAAACCAAGTGCTCTGAGAGGACCATGCACTCTGAGAAAGAAAGACTTTACTGATCAGGTAACAGAAACTGGATTACCAGGATGAAAGGGATTCAGAAGGTGGGGCCTGGAGGGAAGAGGGCATTTCAGGAAGATGAAGTAGCGAGCTAAGGCATAGGAATGGAAAGAGTTCTGCACAGTCAAGAAGAAAAGATATAGATGGCCAGTGGGGGTGGGGTCAGGATGGGAGTAATGGAAAAGGTCTTGGAAAGGTGACAGCACCTGGACTGTCATAATCCTTGTGTGCCACCTGTATGGGCCTATCCTGCAGGACGTGGGGAGCCATTATCATTGTCAAGTGACATGATGGTATCTGAACCTTAGAGACAAGTACATGTATAGCTCACAATCTGGCACTTAGCAGGTGCTTACTAAATGGGGGTTGAGCAAATACATGACAGCTCCTGAAACATCAGTATAGAGGATAGAGTCTCAGTGGGAGGCTGAAGGCAGCGAGTTAGGAGGCTTTGCAATAGTCATGATGAAAGATGATGAGAACCTAAGCCAAGACAGTGGCAATGGATGTGGGCAGAGGTAGAAAGTTGATGAAATACTTCTCAGAAACGCACTGGAGTGGCATGCTTAGTTTGGGTTCAAGTTTAAAGGGCACATGGAAAAGTCAGAAAGAGTCCAAAAGAAAAGGCTCTATTTGCGATCATAACAAGACAATAACACATATTGGAATAGATATAACAAGAATTGTTCCAGATCTAAATGATGAAAACTTTAAAATTAGTAAAGAACATAAAAATGAGGTAGGTGTTTTTCTTTCACAGCTCTGTATTGTTGCAATTCCAGGTGGGATTGGCATATTCCTTGCTCCCCATTGTTAAATCTGAGCCATTCCCCGCTTAGCCTCCAAAACTTCCCTGGTTTTGAGTCTAAGGTCAAAAGACTCCACTGCCCACTGTCTCTGTGTCGCTCCCTGGTGACTCCTGGGCTCATTTCACCTCATTCCTTGCAGGTTTTAGCTCTCAGCTCACTGTCACTCTTGCCAAGCCTCCCCGCCTCCCGCCTTAATTCTTCATGGTTTTAATTTGCACTTGGATAATCCATCCTATGTTGCAGCTCAGTTTCTTGACCTCCTCTTCTCCCACAACCTTGTTACCTACTCCCCCTCCCAGTGGTTATACCCTAGTAGATTTTGTCATAAGCAATAACTGAACTTCCCCATGTTATCAATTTCAATCATTTCCAATCATCTTCCCTATTTTCCAGTTTACCACTTCCAGTATTCTACGTGCAGTGCAACAAACCTGCTTTTTTTTTTTGGAGACAGAGCCTCAAGCTGTTGCCCTGGGTAGAGTGCCATGGCATCACAGCTCACAGCAGCCTCCAACTCCTGGACTTAAGCAATTCTCTTGCTTCAGCCTCCCAAGCAGCTGGGACTACAGGCACCCACACAACGCCCATCTATTTTTTGGTTGTAGTTGTTGTTGTTGTTTGGCAGCCCAGGCTGGATTCAAACCCGCCAGCTCTGGTATATGTGGCTGGCGCCTTAGCTGCTTCTGCTACAGGCGCCGGGCCAGGTGCAACAAATCTTAGACCACACCAAGACAATCCATTTATTTCAATCCCTTTCCATTGCTCCTTTAATTTGTCAACTCATGGTCACACTTTCTTCATTACTCAGCTTTAATTCCCATGGTCAATCACCAGATTCAGTCTCTTGCATACATCTTCGACTTCCTTACACTTGTTTGAGTTTGTTTGGCTAACCCACAGTCTTGGGCAAATCCAACCCTCCACCTGTTCTGCACCTGTACCCAAGCAGCTAAATGTACCTGAAGAAAAAGGCAAAACTGTGCACCCTGGTCTCACTTTTGATTCATGATCACTAAAGTCAAGTACTCCTATAATACTGTGTATCAATTATACTGTATTTCCATAGCCACTGACTATCCTGGTTGCCTATGTAACTCTGTCAGACCCTCTTCTTTGCTCAAATCACAAACACCACTTCCCTTACCCTCATTTAGCTGATAATTTTGCTTCCTATTTCATGAAGAAAAAAGAAGCAATCAGGAAATAGCTCCCGTGGGCTCCCACCACCACATTTGACACCTCCCTGCATCTTTGTCTATACATCCTGTCCTTTGTCCTGTTACAGTGGTTGAACTATCTGTTCCCAGCTGAGAGACCTCATTCACTTACGCTCCAGACTCTATCATCTCTCCTACTCAGGACATTGTTCCAGGGACTCTTCTCTCTCTTCTTTGTATCCCATTTCCTTCTCAAGGCTATCATTTTAGTCAGCACATAAACATGAAGTTGTTTATCTCTTATTAAAAAAATTTCCTGATGCCACTTCTTTTTCAACTATCTCCTTATAAATCTTTTCATTTCAGCAAAATTCCAATTCCTTTGCATCCATTTTCCTTCCTTCCTTCCTTCCTTCCTTCCTTCCTTCCTTCCTTCCTTCCTCCCTCCCTCCTTCCCTCCCTCCCTCCTTTTTTTCTTTTTAGACAGGGTTTCATTCTGTCACCCAAGCTGGAGTGCAGTGGTGCGATCATAACTCATGGCAACCTCAAATTCCTGGGCTCAAGCGATCCTCCTGCCTCAGCCTTTTGATTAGCTGGAACTATAGGTGTATACCACCCCACCTGGCTAATTTTTACTTTTTGTAGGTGCAGGAGTCTTGTTATTGCCCAGGCTCCTCTTGAGCTCCTGATCTCAAGAAATCCTCCAACATTGGCCTCTGAAAGTGCTAAGATTATAGGCGTGACCCACCATGCCTACTTTGTTTCCATTTACTCTTAAACCCCCTCCTGTCAGATTTTGCTGCCATCAATCTATCAAATCTGCTTTTAACAAGGTCAGCAGTGATATCTACTTTACTAAATTCAATGGTAAATTTCAGTCTTCATCCTCGTTGTCTTATTCCATTTAGGCTGCTATAACAAACATGCCATAGTCTTGGAGATTTGAACAACCAATATTTATTTCTCCAAGTTCCGGAGGCTGTGAAGTCCAAGACTGAGGTGTTGGCAGATTCAGTAGAGAAGGTTTGCTTCCGGTTCATAGATAGTGGTCTTCTCCATGTGTCCTCACATGATAGACGTGATGAGAAAGCCCTCTGGGGCCTCTCTTATAAGGCACGGATTCCATTTATGAGGGCTCGACCTTCATGACCTAATTATCTCAAAAGGCCCCACCTCCTGAGACCGTCACATTGGGGTTAGGATTTCAACACATGAATTTGGGGTGGGGGGGACGTGAACTAGTCAAGCTCCCACTTTACCAGTGTTCATGCCTTCCTTCTTCACTTGCTTTCTCCTTTCTTCACTTGGTTTCCAGGAAACCACATTCTCCCTGACTTCCTCTTATGTCTTTGGCCCTATGTTCTTAGTCTTTTATTTTTATTTATTTATTTATTTTGCAGTTTTTTGGGCCAGGGCTGGGTTTGAACCCACCACCTCCGGTATATGGGGATGGTGCCCTACTCCTCTGAGCCACAGGCACCGCCCCTTCTTAGTCTTCTTTATTTTTCCTCAGTTTTTCTACTTCTAGTAGAGACAGAGTCTTGCTTTTGCTCAGGCTGGGTCTCGAACTCATGAGCTCAAGCGATTCACCGGCCTTGGCCTCCCAGAGTGCTAGGACCACAGGCGTGAGCCACTGCGCCTGGCCTCATACATATATATTTTGAGACCAAGATCTTACTATATTGTTCAGGCTGTTCTTACATTCTTGGGCTTGAGTGATCTTCTTGCCTCAGCCTCCAAAGTAGCTGGAACTACAGTGTAATGCTGTGCCTGGATAATTTGATCATATTTATGTTTTGCAAAGAATAGAGGTAGGTATGCTGATATGTATTTCTAAGAAATCTGGTAGGATACACAAGAGACTATCAGTAGCTACCCATCCCCCCACTGCCCCCCATCCCCCACGGGTCTATGGGATGAAGAAGGACTTAATGACAGGGTGAGCACTTGGACTTTTTATCATATACTTTCTTATACTGCTTATATATTTTTGCAGGAGCATGTATTATGTCAATAATAATAATATTTTTTAAATGAGCACAATAGAATAGATAGGAGAGCATTAGTAATAAGGGGGAGGGGAAAGGAGGAAAAAAAGGTGCACTGAATTGAATAGTAGCTCCTCCTAAACAGAAAAATTCATGCCCACCCAGAAGTTCAGAATGTGACCTTATTTGGAAATGGGGATTTTGGAGGAATAATTAGTTAGTTAAGAAGAGGTCATATTGGATTCAGGTGGGCCCTGATCCAGTGCCTGGTGAAGACAGAGGCACAGAGGCCTACGTATGCACAGGGAAGGAGGCCATGAGAAGACAGAGGCAAACTCCGGAGTGATCTACAGGCTGAGGAATGCCAAGGTTTGCTGGCAACCATCAGAAGCTGGAAGAAGCAAAGAAGGATCCTCCTCTAGAGTGTCAGCGAGAGCAAAGCCCAGCTGCCACCCTGACCTCAGACTTCTAGTCCAATGAGGAAATAAATGTCTGTTGTTTTAAAGTGCCCAGTTTTTCGTACTGTTACAGCAGCTGTGGGAGCAGGCCTAATGTAGGAGAGACAGAGAACACTAGTCGGCCCTGAGAGGGCAGTTGTAAGAGATAGCTATTTAATCAGGTATATTTATTAAACGTCTATTGATGGAGGGCTAGCTCCGTGCTTAGTTTTATAAAAGGAACCCAGAAAGCTCCTTTTCTTCTAGCCTTTGTTGTGTCTGTCCTAGGATGTGGACCTTTCTGCCCATGTGCTATCAGATTTGGAGAGTTGGTGGTGTGTGTTGCAAAGTGTCTCCCCGCGGCCTCCTCCACTGGGAAAAGGGTACTGTTGTGCACGGAGGTCTGGCTTATTATCCCAGCAGCTACAGGGGTTGAGCCAACAAACTCTGGCTCCTGCTAGGGGCGGGCTCCTGCTGTCTGCTTTCCAGCTGGGTGCCTGCCTTTGCTCTCTGGTCCCCCCTCCTGCGTGGCCCTCCAGTCCCTACCCTCTGGCTGGGTCACCGCCCCCTGGCAGCATTACTCTGAAGCCAAGAGACCTGCTGGGCCATTCACAGGCACAGCCTCGTGGGGGTGGAGGGCAGATGTTAGTTCCTTGCCCCCCCACCCCAACACACACACACATGGTCCATGTGTTTTAGTGCACTGGGAAGGGATCCAGGCAGAGAGTGATGGGAGGCTCTGAACTCTGGAGGGATGTAAATAGACTGGGCAGTGTGCGTGTGCATTGTGGAGAGGCAGTGGCAGTAATCAGTGTGCGATTGGGGAGGTTGTCCTCAGACTGCCCTCCTGGGCAATTACATGCCAGCAGCCTCGTCCACCACCAGCTGGCATGCAGGCTTTGGACCACCAAGAAGTCTCCCCATATGGCCCCCAGCTTGGTCACTGAAAATTCCTAGCCACATTTTCTGGCCTATATGCTGGCACCAGGCCAAGGAAGTTAGCCCGGGGTGACTAATCTCTCACCCAACACACACACACACACACACAGACACACACATATGATGGGTGGAGGGGAGAAGGGTAGCGAGTTCCTTTAGAAGCTCATGGTTCTCCAAATAACCACTCTGCCTAGGGCTCCAGTGTTGCCCGTAACACTTCCCTTTCCCATCTCCTATACCCCTCTGTAAACCTGCCCACCCCAAATACCACCCCAAGAAAGAAATATTCCTCTCCTGGGTGGCGCCTGTGGCTCAAGGAGTAGGGCGCCAGTCCCACATGCCGGAGGTGGTGGGTTCAAACCCAGCCCCGGCCAAAAACCACAAAAAAAGAAAAGAAAAGAAATATTCCTCTCCTACATTTACCTTACCACTTCATCAACCCCTGGTCTGAGGCGCTTTTCTAGGACTTTACCTGTGAACACACACACATATACACACTCTTCCCATCAGATACATAACCTTATGAGAAGAAATTTACCTCCTAACTCTACCAGTTCAACTCTCCCATCTTCCTTACCGCCTTCTTTTTTTTTTGTGGTTTTTGGCCGGGGCTAGGTTTGAACCCGCCACCTCCGGCATATGGGACTGGTGCCCTACTCCTTGAGCCACAGCCGCCGCCCCCTTACCGCCTTCTTTTTTTAAAATGAATTTATTTTATTTATTATTTATTTATTTATTTTGCAGTTTTTGGCCAGGGCTGGGTTTGAACCCACCACCTCCCACATATGGGACGGCGCCCTACTCCTTTGAGCCACAGGCGCCGCCCACCTCCTTTTTGCCAACTGACCTTCACATCCTCCTTTTCTCTTTCTTACCCTTTTGCACGGTACGTCTTTTTTGGCAAAACTCTAAAAAAGAAGTAGTCTTCCGATCTGACGCTTTCTTCAGCCTAAGGTGGAACTTTGTAACTCGAGTGAATGGATCCAAACAAGGCCCCGCCCATTGCAGTGAAACACCCACTCAGTGGTTCAGGTGCAAGCACCTCACCTCCAGCTTGCAGGTGGGGACATGCACACAGCTGCAGTGAGTTACCTCTGCAGGTGGGAGGAAGACAGGCATCTAGGAAACAAGGAAGGAATCTAGGTAAACACCCTTTCCAGAACCATCCATGGAACAGCCCAGAAAAAACTAGGCTTGGAAGGGTGCAGGGCCACCTGTACGACCTTTAGGAAAAAGGGGAGGAGAGGAGAGGGCTGCAGAAGAGCTGGAAGAAGTGACTGCTCCACCCTCTGCCAGGCCCAGGGCTCTAGGACATGGAGAAAACTGGGGAGGGAACTTGTAGGATGGTTGGGAGGAATTTATTCTCTGGCACAATCCAGTGGAGCCCTCAACCCTTCTTTGGTTTAGGTCTGAGTTTGATTTAAAAGGAGCATATTTTAGAGATACAAAGAAATACAAAGAGTGGGGAAAAAAAGAGAAAAACGGGAAAAGGACAGAAGGGGAGAGGAGAGGGAGAGAGAGAGAGAAAGGTGAGGTGTAGAAGAAGATTGAGCCAGGCGAGTCATGTAAAAGAGGAGAGTGGCCTCACTGTCCAGTCTCCAAACCGAAATGACAGGGGTTAGAAAACAGCCCTGCCCACGGGCTGAGCCGCATCCTGCGCTTAGGGAACCCTGAGCAAATACGCCCTGATCCCCACATAAAGGGCCAATTAACTGCGCCGTCTCCAGGAACAAATCCGCTAACAGTGTGACAAGCCCCCAGACGCTGGCGGGCCCTGTGTTTGCGGAGAGGCCGACCGGGGAGCAAATAAGGGGATTAGGACCGGGTGGGATCCGCATGGTGGGAGAGTTTCTAGCCCTCCCCGCCCCTGAGAAGGGACTGGTGCCAGGACACAGAAGCTCTGTCCTGGTTCATTTCAGCCTCTGGTGTGATGGAACCTGGGTGACAGCAGCCAGCAGGGGGAGAAGCAAAGGGTCCACGGATCCCCTGCTCCGAGCGGTCAGAATATACCCAATTCCTCCTTAACAGATGGGACAACTGAGATCCAAGTGCAGTGACGTCTTGTAATGGCAAATACAGGATTGGAACCCACTTCGGGGTTGATCATTCCTGAAAGGATAGGTTTCTGATGGGAAATCTACCCCTTGCCATGTCACTTTCCTGAATATCGCCTGGCTCTGGAGCAAGGCACAGACATCAAGGTCTGTCTCCACCTGCCCCAACTCTTCTTAGCCTCAAGGTCTGATCTGAGTCCTCCGTGCGGCGCTAGGGTAGTAGTTCTGTACCAGCGCCGGCAGATGAGGTGCTGAAAACAGCTCCCAGGGAGCTGTCTCCCACCGGGTCACCCCCCAACTCCGCCTGGAGCTCCCAGCCTTCTGAAGCCCCGCTGAGAACCGGAGCGAAGTCGCCTAAGCCGATGGTTGGCGGCTCCGCAGGGAAGCGTCTTGGGACAGGCCCGCTCCCCCTTGGCAACCACTCTGGTTCACTGGAGGGCTCTCTGCCTGAAATAATCCAACTCTTGACTCTGCTTACTCTGGGTCTGCGACTGTGTAGCACCCACCCCTCTCTGATCTCGACCTGATTAGCTGTCCCCTCTTGGGGAAGAAGGAGTCACCCCAAGAAGATCGTCTTATCAGAGCGTACCGCTGAGCCAGAGCTGGCTACTCACTCATCAATCAGCCGGCCCTACCCCAGAGGGGAACCATCCTCCACTCTCTCTTTCCCCCACTCTCCTAAGTCCTCTCCAGTCAAGGGAAGTGTGTGTGGGGGGATGGAGGATTGGGACATCTTTAGGTCAAAAGAATCCCAGAGAAGTCAGAGGCAGCCTGGGACTGGAAAGGGGGACTATGTAAAGACGACAGTTTATCAGATTTGAACAGATTTGCACCAATTTTGCATCATTCACTTCTCTTGCACTTGCCTTGACAGAAATAATACTGTTCTCTTTGTCTTTGCCTGGTTCCCCTTCAGTCTCCTCAAAACTATAAAACAATTTAATAAAACATGTCAGAGCAGAGTAATGCAAAACTATGCAAATAAATGCGAGTCGCCCTGGTTGCCCGGGCTTTCTCCCTCTAGTTTTATCTGTGATCAGAGTCTCGGGTGGAAACACCGACATCGGTGTGTCTGGAGCAGGACGCTGGGGTCAGGGTACGCCACCTTATCCCCTGGGCTCCAGGGTACCGACCTGACGATAGCGGGCAAAGGTGTGGATCCACCATGGAAGGCTTCCCTTCTGCGCCCCAACTCCAGCTCCAAAGCACCCCAGCCTGGGCTCCGGGACTTGGAGGGAACGGAAGCCAGGGGCTTTGAGAGCTGAAGAGCTAAAGGAATGTTTGTTTGCTCTTTGCCTTAGTTTCCCTAAGGGCCTAGAAAAGAGACGAGAGGTTCCAAAGTTAGGCAAAAAGGGCAGAGTTCGACAGAACCTCATCTCTCATCTTGGGTGTTTTAAGAAAGGAGAGAAACTCTCTTGCAATGTCCAGAACAGGACCCGGGCTGTGGGGCGGGGACTCCAACTCGTGCGCTATGCGACTCCAGTCTGCTGCCTTGCCAGTGGCCATTCGTGTGGGGGTGGGAGGGTAGAAGGAGGCGGATTAATCCCTTAATTACGCGGTGATCGGCGTGGCACCTGCTTTCTGCCCGCCGGTCTCCCAGGGGACTCCGGCACTGGGAGGTGGAGAGAAGGACGCAGGAAGGAGGAGGGCGCGCGCAGAGGCACCGGCCGTACCCGGGCGCTCGGGCAGGAGAGCGGCACCGTGGCTGCGGCGGCGCGCAGAGGCTGCGGAGGGGCTCACGGCTCCCAGCCCGCGGGTCTCAGACCCAGGGGCTGGGCCCCGAGCCCCCCGCCCGGGTCGCAGCTGGGTCGAGCCATGCTGCGCTACCTGCTGAAAACGCTGCTGCAGATGAACTTGTTCGCGGACTCCCTGGCCGGGGACTTCTCCAACTCCAGCGAGCTGCTCGTAGGCTTCAACTCCTCGCTGCCGTCGCTCAACAACACTTTGCTGCCTTCAGATCCCTCCCTTAACAGTGAGTCCCTGCCCCATGGGGGTGTCGGATCCGGGAATGGGGTGAGGTTGAGAGCGCGGCGAGGAGGGTAAGGCGAAAGCTCTCCTGCCCCAAGCTGCAGAACTCAGCAGGGTCTCCCAGCGCCTAGCCACGTCGTGAGGGCTAAGGGATAATTTGGAACTTCAAACGTATGAGTGGGGTATCCTGGGGAAGTGGGGAGCTTAGGAGAAGATGGCAGCCAAGGCCTTTACTCCCCATCTCCCTCAAGGGTCCCCACGCCCACCCCAGGTGAGGAGAACTGTGGCTGGTGACGGGCCGGGAAATTCCGAGCTAAGAAGGGCCTGGCCCAGGCAGGGAGGGGAGAAGATGGGCCTCAGGCCAGCCAGACTACTCGGTGACCCACGTAGGGAGGCCTTTGGGGCCTAGAGAGTTCTTTCATAGAACTCTCAGGCAGCCCAAATGCTGGACGTGTTTGCTACGGAGGGGACCGGGCAGCGATCGTTTCTAGAATACTTAAAAGTTTCTCTCAGTGGTGGGACTCACACAGCCCACCCTGGCAGAAGTTCTGCAGGCTGCAGTGCTGGCGGCGAGGTCGTTAGCGCTAATTACGGTGATTAATAAATGACTCGGACAGCGCGCTTTCCCCCAGCGCGGTGGGGAGGCTGCGGGACTGGGACGCGCCAGCCTGGGGAGAGGCCCGATCTCGCCCCCTGCGGGCCGCGTTGGGAACTCCCGCTTTCCGGACGCCCGTAAAGGTGCTTCCCTTCAGGGACTCCTCGCCCTGCGTCCCTCTGCCTCTGCCTCTGCCTACACCGGTATAGTAGTGACCACTGTGCTGGTGACTAGAAGGTGGCGAGAAAGGAGACGGGCAGTGTGTGTGTGTTTCTGTGTGGGGTGCTCCAGGTGCTGGGGGAGGAGCCCCAGAGCTTCATTAGCATGGCCATTAGCTATTCATTAGGCCGCTGTCGAAGCATCTCCTGAGACCAGAAATGACAGGGAGGACATTCCAGGGAAAGAGCGCCTGCAGCTGTGTCTACAGGAATTAGGGGGAAAGGGCCAACTAGAAGGGTGTGGTGTGTATTATCTGAATTCTGGAGAAAGTACTGGATTCTGGAACCTCCCAACCCTCCTAGTTCCCCAGGAGTTTAAGCACAGTCATCTCGCTGACATCCCAGACAGTACCGCTTTTGCTCACCTAGCGCTTTTACAGAGTCTTTTCAATCCTGAAAACTTAGTGAAGTATTAGGGGAAGTGCTGATCGTCACATTTTGCCTCGGAGGAAACAAATTTATAGAGGTTCAAGGATACCCTAATAGTTACAAAGCAGCATGAAGCAAAACTTTGGCAATGACAGATCTATGTCTATTTCCATTACGCATGAGGGTTATATGAAGGGGGAAAAGAGAATATTTGGGCCTGGTAGAACCTGATCCAAGTAAAGACTGTAGGATCCAGAATAAGGGAGGGTGTGCTGGGGATGGGAAAAAAAAACTTAATGCTAGAATAGCTACTTTTATACATCAAGTGCTTTACATATATTAGTGGTTTTATAAAAATCCTATCACTGCTCCTACGTTACAGATAGAGAAACTGATACTTAGAGAATTTAAATTATTCACCAATTCTTATAGCTACAAAGGGTCCAAGTCTGAGATTCCATTCCTCATGGGTTTGACACCCACACCTGTGCTCTTAACCACTCATCATGGATGTTTCAAAATCAGGAATGGGATAGGATGGAGAAGAGATGAATGAGACACAGACATTTCCTTTTTTTATTTGTTTGTTTTTTGAGACAGAGTCTCATCCTCTTGCCCTGGGTAAAGTGCCATGGCATCATAGCTCACAGCAACCTCAAACTCCTAGGTTTAAGTGATTCTCAAACCTCAGCCTCCCAAGTAGCTGAGACTACAGGTGCTCACTTGTTTTTCTATTTTTAGTAGATGGAGTCTCACTCTTGCGCTCAAGGTGGTTTTGAGCAAGCAATCCACCTGTGTCAGCCTTTGAACGTGCTAGGCGGTGGCTATGGGGGAGCCTTCCAAATGGAAATGTGGAAGGGAAGAGATTAAGAAAATTACTCCCTTCCCCAGGTGGGAGAGAAACTGATCTTGTCTCCAACCAATGAAATGCACTTCCCAGGACTGTGCCAGCGTGTCACAACCCATACAGCTTTGTCTTCCAGAACTTCTAAGAGAAGGGGGCAGGAAATAAAACCCAATCCCACATCTGTCTGGAAGCAAGAGTTTCCTACAGATTTTGGAAACTGAGAACAGAGTGGGAGGGGTGGGGTCAGAGGAGGTGCAGCACAGATGCTGGGAGCTGTCACCAGTTATTTGACACCACATTATGTGAGGCTGTAGCAGCACCTACTGGTCACCACCGGTTACAAATCTACTTCCCCTTACTGGACTGGGAGCTGAGGGTATCTGGTTATAATGGGCTCTTGGATCTTGTATCCTAAACTGTGTAACAGCAGGTGAAACAGGCAGAAGTCTGTAGGCCTGGGGGAGAGGCAGGGGCACCTTAACCAACAAACTGATCCACGTGAGCAATGGAAGTAGAGGAATCCCTTTTCAGTGGCTTTTACTACATAAACCAGTAGAATAATCTGTTGAAAATTATGCACCTCTCAGGACAAGGAGCTTTCCTCCCATTACCATGGCCAATTACGTTTGATTCCAATGACTTTACCCGATGCTCAGAAGCAAAGATAGATGATCTCTGATGTCAGAAAGAGAGCTGTTCTTAGAACCCAAGTTAAGAACCCTTTTTAGTCTCAGCCCTATCACTCATGTCTTCTCTTTTACAAGGGGCCCTAGGCTGGTCCACATTCCCAATTTCACCAGCCTGGGACCTTCTGGATGAGAAGATCCAGGTATTGTTCTGGTGCTGTTCATGGTTGTTCACTGAGCCAGGATGATCAGTGAGCCAGAGCTGTGAGAGACTGTCACCAGCAGGATAGAAGTGTGGGTTTGTTAAAGGTGGCAGGAGAGGGTGGAGTTCTGAGGTGGTCCAGAAAGCCAGACTGGGAGTTTGTGTCCTGATTCCTTTATGAATTTGCCTGTCTAGATTGTAAGCTCCTTTCTAGACTGAGAACATGGGAGCATCTGCCAGTAAGAACATACTGAAGCCTATGGTGGGAAAGGATGGCCTGGAGGGGTTTCTAGCAGACGAAGCAGAAAAGATGCAGCTATGGTTTGGCGCCTGTGGCTCAAGCGGCTAAGGCGCCAGCCACATACACCTGAACTGGCGGGTTAGAATCCAGCCCGGACCCGCCACGGCTGCAACCAAAAAATAGCCGGGCGTTGTGGCGGGCACCTGTAGTCCCAGCTACTTGGGAGTCGGAGGCAGGAGACTCGCTTGAGCCCAGGAATTGGAGGTTGCTGTGAGCTGTGATGTCACAGCACTCTACCCAGGGTGACAGCTTGAGGCTCTGTCTCAAAAAAAAAAAAAAAAAAAAAAAGATGCAGCTACTACCATAGGTTTCTCTTTCCCTCTGGATGCTCTATCTCTGCCTCGAATTTCGCCATTATGAACGCACTCTGCCACCACCTGTCCCCAGGGTCAAGGGTCGGGCCAGAGGACGCTATGCCGCGTATTGTGGAGCAGCCTCCAGATCTTCTGGTCTCCCGGGGCGAGCCGGCCACGCTGCCCTGCCGCGCGGAGGGGCGGCCCCGACCCAACATTGAGTGGTACAAGAACGGGGCGCGCGTGGCCACTGCGCGCGAGGACCCGCGCGCGCACCGCCTGCTGCTGCCCAGCGGCGCCCTTTTCTTTCCCCGCATCGTGCACGGGCGCCGGGCGCGGCCAGACGAAGGTGTCTACACTTGCGTGGCTCGGAACTACCTGGGGGTGGCGGCTAGCAGAAATGCCTCGTTGGAAGTGGCAGGTAAGAGTCCCGGGGTGGTGAGCTGTTTGCTTCCAGAGTTTGAGGTAGGCGAGAGGGCGCTGGGCAATGCCAGAATGAGCCCCAGTGTTCTCGCGCCAGTCAGCAACTTCTTTGGGGACCACGACCTGTGGTCAGTAAAGCCCACACCATAGCCAGAGGAGGAAGTGGATCCGACTGTAAGGCTAGCATTTTCCCACCTGGGAAAGAGTTCGGTCTGCTACGACCATCCCCTCCCCCCTCAAGACAATACTTTCCTGGTATCCTCGCCCGGTTGGGGCATCCTAAACCCTGCTTATTTTTCCTGCCCCACCTCTCACGCTCCAGTCCTTCGCGATGATTTCCGGCAGTCTCCTGGGAACGTGGTGGTGGCTGTCGGGGAGCCAGCAGTAATGGAATGCGTGCCCCCCCGCGGCCACCCGGAGCCTTCAGTGTCCTGGAAGAAGGACAGTGCACGACTCAAGGAGGAGGAGGGAAGGATCACGGTGAGGGGCGGGGCCAGGCTGAGGCCCTCCTGAGGGGCGGGGCCATGGCCTAGGGTTAGGGCACAGGTTCCAAAAAAGGCAGGTTTGACTCTAAGGGTCTTTAGAGGCGTGGGGAATAATGTCTTGGAGGAGATAAGGCAGCAGGTTTGAGATCAGGGCACCAATTGACCAGAGACTAAGAATCAGCTCTGGAGGGAGAGATGAGTAGGGTAGGATGCAATTGGTATGAAAAAGGAAGGGAGTGGCCAGGCGAGCTCAGGAGTTCAGAGCAGCCTGAACTAGAGGGAGACTCTGCCTCTAAAGCTACCCAGGAGTGGTGGTGAGTGACTACAGTCCCAGCTACTAGGGAGGCTGAGGCAAGAGAATCACTTGAGCCCAAGAGTTTGAAGTTACTGTGAGCTATGACACTACCTCACTCTACTGAGGACAACAAAGTGAGACTCTGTCTCAATATGAAAAAAGGAAGGAAGGAAGGAAGGAGGGAAGGAGGGAGGGAGGGAGGGAAGGAAGGAAGGAAGGAAGTAGAAGGGAAAGGAAAGGAAAGGAAAAGGTGGGGAGCATGATGACTCAGGGACTCCTTATCTGATATGCGAGTCAACATCCTTGGTCATCATCCGCTTGCTGTGAAGGTCAAATAAACTTTACACACGTTCAGATGGCTGTAAGGGTCCAAAGTTACCATGATTACTCTGCAGATCCGCGGAGGGAAGCTGATGATGTCGCATGCACACAAGAGTGATGCAGGGATGTATGTGTGTGTGGCCTCCAACATGGCAGGAGAACGGGAGAGTGCGGCGGCTGAACTTGTGGTACTGGGTAGGCTCAGGCAGTTTTGGAGTTCCCAGGGTGAATAGCCTGGGGAGTCAGTAGCTGCACCAACACCCTGACTGTTGACTCTCTCCCACTCCATAGAGCGTCCCTCATTCCTGCAGAGACCAGTGAATCAGGTGGTCCTGGTCAATGCCCCTGTGACTTTCCTATGTGAAGTGCAGGGGGATCCCCTACCTCGTCTACATTGGCGCAAGGAGGATGGGGGACTGCCCACAGGCAGGTGAGACCCTGTAAGGAGACCTAACCAGCTCAAGAGCCTGCCTTGCCCTAAAAAACTTGGAGGCAGGGCAGAGAGAAGTGTGTTTCCTAGAACCTGTGGCCCTTGTCCTGTCTAGTCCCCACGTCCTTTCTGGAGTCCGTGGGTACCAGCTTCTGCCCCTGTTGAGTCCTGCCTTGTCCTTATGTACACTGACCCTGGTGTTTGTCCTGGGGGAGAGAGAAGGGGTCTGTAGCTGTGTCCAACACGGCCTGGGGGTGGGGAGTGGAGCAGGTATGAGATCCGCAGTGACCACAGCCTTTGGATTGGTCGCGTGAGTGCTGAAGATGAGGGAACTTACACCTGCACGGCAGAGAACAGCGTGGGCCGCGCTGAAGCGTCTGGCTCCCTCAGTGTCCACGGTGAGGGCCCCGTCTGGGACTGCCTGTGGGAGGGATGCTATGACGGAAGGGGGATGGGTTGGAGTAGAGGAGAAAAAGGGAGAGGAAAGGCAGAGCAGGGAATGTGGGGGGCCTCTGAGATACCTGCTCCCACTTAAGCCAAACTTGGGCTTCTCTCTCCTCTTCCTTCAATCTCCCTTCTTAGTGTCACTTACCCCCATTCCTTTGTCTCACATCCTCTTCCCAGTCCCGCCCCAGTTGGTGACCCAGCCCCAGGACCAGAGGGCAGCTCCTGGAGAGAGTGTGACTTTCCAGTGTGAAACCAAAGGAAACCCCCCACCTGCCATTTTCTGGCAGAAGGAAGGAAGTCAGGTAGGTGCCATCTCCAAGGCCCTTCCCACCAGCCCTCCTCTGTGCCTAAGCCTCCCTCACTCTCTTGACACTCTGCAACATCTCTCTGGGGCTTCTGTTTTACCTTTGGTACCCTACTCCCCAAATCCTTGCAGGTTATTAGGGGAGAAGTAAATAAGATAATAAATATAAAAGGTAAAAGTCCTGGAGCATATTTGACACTTGAAAAATGAATGATAGTAATATGTTAAGATAGTAAGGAACAGTCCTACATGGTAATTCCCAGAAGAGATTTTCTATTTGGGGCAAGGCTGTCCTGAAAGTATAGGAAACTCCATCCGTTCCCTCTTCCCCCAGACTTCTGGAAGGCTTTGGACATAACATACAACTCCAGAAATCAAGTATTGAGCCCAAGTTTCCCAGGGTAGGAAATTACTTGCTCTTCTATTTATAGCTATTCTTAACTAGCTGCCAAGGCACTTCCAGGGAAAGCTCACAGTCATCCCTCTTGAAGCTAGCAAACAAATCCCAGAGCACACAGCCTGAATGAACTGTAACTGACATTACATCAGAGTCCTTCCCTCTAAAGGAAGGGAAGGACTTTTGCTACTAGGGAACAGAATCAGTAAAATAAAATAAGTCTGATTAACCCAACACCACTGGGAAGCCAGCAATCTGCCACTTCATTCCAAATCCACAGCCACATTTTCCAACATCTTCTCTAGCACCTGGAACGACCATTAAATTCTCACAGGAATAAAAATGGTGCTGGTAGTAGGGGGTGGGAGTAGGTATCAGTCAGGGGCTTGACATGGTGCCACTTATCCTGAGACTCAACCCTGCTTCCCTATTTTCCATGTATCTATCTAATGAAAAACAGTAAAGCCAAAAGAAGGGGGAAGTATTCCATATTTGTCACATACTATGTTAGAGAACTTTCATGTGATTATTTCATTTCATCCTCATAAGTAGCTTTTTAAGAGTCCAATTTGGAAAAAAAAAAAAAGAGTCCAATTTGGGTAAATTCTGGCTCAGGAAGGTTAATAGCTGGCTCAGAGTTTCCCAATGAGTAAGTCATAGGGCTGGGAAGTAGACCCCAAAATAGTCTAAGCAAATTCCCTAATGTTTGTGAATAAGTTTAACTAGTTTGCCCCAGGTCACATCACTGGCCGGGGGCACAGTATGAATTAGGAATTCTCTGGATTCTGAGGTTTATGGGAATGGGGCACTCTCCCTGCCCAGCCGCCTGCTCATTCCCCACCTTGGTCCCCAACACCCACTGCAGGTCCTGCTTTTCCCTAGTCAGTCACTTCAGCCCACAGGGCGCTTCTCAGTCTCTCCAAGAGGCCAGCTCAACATCACTGAAGTGCAGAGTGGGGATGCTGGCTACTACGTGTGCCAGGCTGTCAGCGTGGCTGGCAGCGTCCTGGCCAAGGCCCTGCTGGAGATAAAAGGAGGTACATGCCCATGGAGATAGGCTGGACCCATGGCTTGGAAGGAAATAATGTCCTAAAGAGATCTGTGTCTCTTGGATTCTATACACTATGTCTGCAAGTGGAGGTCTGTGCTCCTGAGGCATGTCCTGGAAGTTTAGAAACCAAAAGCAGCAGCCACTAATAGTTGACTGGACACAGTCAGAGGCTACAGATGAATATCAAAGCCACTGCTATCACTAGGGGGTTGGGAGGAGGGTGAAGGAGAATAGAATGGGGGGCAGGGCTCTGGTTGCCTACCTCTAGGCTTTTCCCCTAAAGGGACCAAGTTCTTCCTTTCTCAGCCTCCTTGGATGGGCTGCCTCCCATCATCCTCCAGGGACCAGCTAATCAGACACTGGCACTTGGCTCCTCTGCATGGCTGCCATGCAGAGTGACTGGAAACCCTCAACCCAGTGTCCGATGGAAGAAGGATGGGCAGTGGCTGCAGGGGGATGAGCTCCAGCTCACCTTAATGACCAATGGTACCTTGTACATTGCCAGTGTGCAGGTGAGTGTCACCCTTGGGGCCTTAGTAACTGAGAATGGCTTCCTGGTCCACATTGCCATTGCAAGTAAGTACACACTGGGTATTCCACTGGGAACTTGCTGGACTTCCCCTTTGTTCTCCCAGACCACCTAAAGTGTCCAACGTCCTCCCCATCCTCTGTTATCTGCTTTCACCCCTCCCCCTCCCCATGCTCCACTAAGCCCGTGCTCTACTTCTCCTACAGGAGATGGACTTGGGTTTCTACAGCTGTGTGGCCAAGAGTTCCATAGGGGAAGCCACATGGAGTGGCTGGCTTAAGATGCGAGGTGAATGTTTTCTTCTTTTCCTTGTTTTGACAGCACCGTTCTTCAGACCTTCTTCAAAGGCAGTCAATACCACTCTGTCTCTACAAAACAAAACAAACAAACAAACAAAAACAAAGGCAGTCAATACCTCCCCAAACCCCAGGACTAACTTACCTTGTAAATGCCATGGACTTGGTGGTAGAGATGAGGATGGTGAAGTGGTGCCCCTGAGGGCAGATGTGAGTAGGGGTTAGTAAACTTTCTCCTCTGACCACCACCACTGGCCAGAGCTCTACAGCTGCTCTGGGAAGAAGTCAGGTTACACTGGGGTCATCCTTCTACTTAAAGATTATCTCCTACTGCAGAAGATTGGGGAGTATCACCAGATCCCCCTACAGAAGCCAGTACCCCTCCAGGGCCTCCTTCTCAGCCAGTGGTCACTGAGATCACCAAGACCAGCGTTACTCTGACCTGGAAGCCCAACCCGCAGGCTGGGGTCACAGTCACTTCTTATGTGATAGAGGCCTTCAGGTATGGAGAAAGTTCAGAAGGCAAACTGGGAGAGTTAAAAGGATGATAGCCTATGTCTTTAGAGAATTTGCAATTGTGTGGTGGGATTCTCCAGTCCCCTCTCTCAGAGGGTTCACAGAGAATGGATGAAATGGTAGACAAGTTGGGGTTTCCTGGCTTAGACAACCCTGCCACCTCATTCTTGTTATAGCCAAGCAGCTGGCAACACGTGGCGGACAGTGGCAGATGGCGTGCAGCTGGAGACACACACTGTCAGTGGTCTGCAGCCCAATACCATCTACCTGTTCCTGGTGCGAGCAGTGGGAGCCTGGGGCCTCAGTGAGCCCAGCCCTGTCTCTGAGCCTGTCCACACACAGGGTAAGCTCAGAGACCTGGGCTGGTGGGTATGATATGTAACATCATAGCCTGTCCCCACACTGTGACATTGTGGCAATTTATAGGGTGCTTGCCTGCCATGTAGTTCTATATTGGTGGGCAGCCTGGAATAGGAGGTCATGTTTCCCTCTCATAGCGGCAAAGAGGGAGCATGGGGTGGGGGGAAAGGGGATATTTACTCATCTTGGTAGCTCTCACTTCTGAGCCTTTTACTCATAGATAATATAATTTATTAAGACTAGAAGGGACTATGGAGGTATCACCTGCATGTTAGACATGAGACCTTGAAAAGATGTACATGTAGTGAGGCAGAAAGACTATTCATGTGGGCTAGACCCTCTACCTCTGGAAGCTATTCCCCTGCCCAGACCCCTATGCTCGGGGTGTGCTCCGGAGTTCTAAGTAGTACCGTGTGCAGGGCAGGGCAGAGGTAGGACACAAGCACACTTCCAGTCCTCTCTCCCTGCCCTTGGTGGCCCCCACTGAGTGGGCTATTGGGTCAACAGATAGCGTCCCATCCAGGCCAGTGGAAGACCCATGGAGAGGCCAGCAGGGACTGGCTGAAGTGACTGTGCATGTGAAGGAGCCTGTAGTCCTGGGGCCCCGGACCCTGCAGGTGTCCTGGACTGTGAGTGTGGCACAGGATGAGGTTAAGGGAAGGGTTGATGATGGGGCCTCCAGGAATGAATATGGGAGACTGGGAGGTGAGTGGCTGGTGAAGGTGCCATGAACAGAGGAGGGGCTGAGTGGGCCTGGAGGGCCTAAGTGCCCTCACTCTCCCTCTTTGGTATGTCTTGTCTGGTCTCCTATAGGTGGATGGCCCAGTCCAGCTGGTGCAAGGTTTCCGGGTGTCTTGGAGGGTAGGAGGCCCTGATGGGGGAAGCTGGACAGTGCTAGACATACAGTCCCCAAGCCAGCAAAGTACTGTGCTAAGAGGACTCACCCCAGGGACCCAAATCCAGATAAAGGTCCAAGCTCGAGGCCAGGAGGGGCTGGGAGCTGAAAGTCCCTTTGTGATCAGGAGCATTCCTGAGGAGGGTAAGGAGGACCACAGAGCTGAGGGGTGGAGGAGAGAGAGAAGAGGGAGTGGGGGAGGATGGACGTTTGCCAGGAGAGCAAGGTTGAGTGGGTGCAAGGAGTGATGCTCTCAGTTCCCGAGATGTTAGAACAGGGAGGGTGAAGGGTGGGGCAGCGGGGGCAGCTTGCAATGATTGTCTGCGTCCTTCTCTTCATGCTGCACCCTGGCCCAGCCCCCAGTGGTCCCCCCCAGGGAGTGGCAGTGGCCTTGGGGGGTGATGGCAACAGCAGTATCACTGTATCCTGGGAACCTCCACTGTCCTCCCAGCAAAATGGGGTCATCGTGGAATACCAGGTACAGGACTTAAGCAGGAACCGGAGGGAGAGTCGGGCGGGCAGAAGGGAGAGGGAAGGTCTACAGGCTAGGGTTAGATTGGAGGGAACCTAGGACTGGCTTTGGGGCTGGGAATGAGGTTCGGGGAGAACAGAGAGGTTTCAGGGTGCTCCAGGTTGAATTATGCATGACCAAGTCCCCTCTACCATTTGGAGCCTCAAGTTTCCCAGGGAGGCTAGAAGCCCACTTTTGACTCCCTAAATTCGGGACTCGGCCTCCCTAGATCTGGTGCCTGGGCAATGAGAGCCGTTTCCACCTCAACCAGTCTGCGGCAGGCTGGGCACGCTCTGTGATCCTCCGGGGACTGCTGCCGGGTCTGCTGTACCGAACCCTGGTGGCGGCGGCCACCAGCGCTGGCGTAGGCGTGCCCAGCGCGCCCTTGTCGGTGCAGCTGCGTGAGTCCGGAGCGCGGGAGCGGGTGGGTCCGACTCCAGAACTTGGGGTCGGAAGGTGTTGTGACCATTGTGCCTGCGGGGTCAGGAATGACCCTTCCCAGCTCCTGGGTTTAGGGCGCTTCCTTCCCTTACCTCTCTGACTCCCACAGCGTCCACGCCGGAATCCGAGCCTGGGCTCGAGGTGGGCCCTGGGCTGGCGGAGCGGCTGGCGAGGGTGCTACGGAAGCCTGCCTTCCTCGCGGGCAGCGGTGCCGCCTGCGGGGCGCTTCTGCTCGGGCTCTGCGCCGCCCTCTACCGGCGCCGGAAACAACGCAAAGAGCTCAGTCACTACACCGGTGAGAGCCGGCCCTGGGCGGCGCGCTGGGGCCCTGGAGTGGGCGGGGCCTGGGAGGGAGGCGGGCCCGACGCGGAGGGGGTGGGGCATGGCTCCGCCCCTGGGTAGTGGGGGCGCTGGGGTAGGCTAGGTGGCAGCGGGAGCTGTCAGGATTGGGGGAGAGGGGGGCATGACCTGGATCTGGGGAGAGGAGTAAGATTTGCCCCTAAAACGCCTTGAGTTGGGGGGGGCTTTGCAGCCCATTTTCGGAAAAGAACGGGCAGTCTGGAGCCAGAAAGCTCACTGTCGGGCCGGCGGAGAGAGGGGGAGGGGCCTGGCAACAGTGAGTGTGGCTTGGACCCCAGGTCCTCATCTGCGAGGCGGGACTGGATGCAAGGGTAGGGACGGCCGAAACAGGAGATCTGAGTACTGGTCAGTAAGGGACGTCTCTGCAGAGATTCTGAGGTCTCTGAGGTCAGTGGTTTCCAATCTTGGTTGGCTACATATAAGAATCACTTTGGGAGATTTAGGAAAATACTGGGACCTAAGACCCACCCCCAGAAATCTGATGAAATCGGTCCAGGATGCAACCCGAGTGGTAAATTGGGACCCGGGCCAGGGAATGGACAAACATAGGGACATTTCTGACCCTTCTCATTTTCCCTCTTCTTTCTCCCACGGGCTCCTTTTCGGAAGCCTCTTTTGCCTACACACCTGCAGGTAAGCCATCTCCACCCTGAGGGGTTCAGAGCCCCCAGCAAGGCTCTTCTCTCTCTCATTCTCCCCTCATTGTCCCCAGTGTCCTTCCCACAGTCAGAGGGCCTCTGTGGAGCCAGTTCCAGGTAATTCTCTGAACGCATCTCCCAAGGATAATCTTCCCTACGGAGAGACCACCCTCCTTCCTCTCCAGGCGTCACCACCTGACCATGTCCACCTCCCACCCTCAGACACCATTACTACTGCCCAGTGACTCTGCTGCCACCTGCCTTACCTTTGCCAGCCCCTCCAGGCTCTTGGTCCCCAATGCTCACCTGCTCTCCCTCAGGCCACCCATGGGCCTTGGCCCTGCCCCCTACCCCTGGCTGGCAGACTCGTGGCCCCACACTTCTCGAAGCCCCTCAGCCCAGGAGCCCAGGGGAAGCTGCTGCCCCAGCAATCCTGACCAAGACGACAGATATTACAATGGTGAGGAATTCTGAGTCCCTCAGGGGCACAGCTGGCCCCCTGCACACTTCTCTAGACCTCCTGGGGCAAACTGAAGGGAGCCGAGGAGTCCCAGTCTTCCTGAGGTTGGTCAGTCCCTGGGGAGGATATGAGTCCAGGGAACCTCTCTGGACCCGACATTTACCCTGGTTTGGGTTGTAAGGTGGGTGTGCAGGAAGAAGTTGGTCTTGTGGGATCTCCTTTTTCCCTCCATTCTCCTGTTGTCCTCTATTTTTCTGTCTCTGCCCCCTGCCTCCTCCCCTTGGCCTCCCTCTTTCTCCTCCTCAGAAGCAGGAATCTCGCTATACCTGGCTCAGACAGCCCGAGGTACAGCCGCCCCTGGCGAGGGTCCTGTCTACAGCACCATTGACCCAGCTGGGGAGGAGCTTCAGACCTTCCATGGGGGCTTCCCCCAGCATCCCTCAGGGGATCTGGGCGCCTGGAGCCAGTATGCCCCTCCGGAGTGGAGCCAGGCAGACAGTGGTATGACTCTAACTCCTCAGACACCCATTTTAGCCCTGACAAGAATATCCCCAAAGAGTATCTGCTACCTGGGTGGCACCTGTGGCTCAAGGAGTAGGGTGCCGGCCCCATATATCAGAGGTGGCAGGTTCAAAACCGGCTCCGGCCAAAAACTGCAACAACAACAACAACAACCACAAAAAAGAGTATCTGCTCCCTGACTCTCTGGCATGCAGGGTTTGCAATGTGCTTGGTACCACATACCTCCCTCCTTGGGCATCTGATGGGGGGGGGTAGAGGCATATAGTACCAAGGGCATCGGAAAGCCCGGCCCTTTCTTCTGACTTGTCTCATCTCTGGCTCTTTTGTGCTTGTCCTGGGGTTGTCACCATCCTACTGTCCTCAGGAGGCAGGGGAGGCAAAGTGAAGCTCCTGGGAAAACCTACACAGATGCCCGCTCTGAACTGGCTAGAGGCCCTGCCCCCACCTCCCCCTTCCTGTGAACTGAACTGCCTGGAGGGGCCTACGGAGGAGCTGGAGGGCGGGTAAGGATGTTCCTTACTGCAGAGGCTCTAACACCGGGGCCAGCTGCAGGGTTCCTGACAGGGGGATCAGAGATGCCAGCAGAGGAAGGGAAAGAGGCAGCGGGACTGCCAACTTCCCTCCTGCCTCTTTGCCCCCAGTTCAGAGCCGGAGGAGTGGTCCCTACCAATGCCTGAGAGAAGCCACTTGACTGAGCCCAGCTCCAGTGGAGGGTGCCTGGCCACTCCATCCCGAGGGGAAGCCCCCTCTCCCACACCATCCTATGGACAGCAGTCCACAGCCACTCTTACCCCTTCACCTCCTGACCCTCCCCAGCCCCCCACTGATCCGCCCCATCTCCATCAGATGCCCAGGTAGGGAGGTATATGATACCAAGCACATTGTGAGCCCCCATTACATATGTGTACAGTGATTGGATGGATGGATGGATGGATGGATCTGGGGGTACAGAGTTCTCAGGGCTGTGTCAGGGTGGAAGTGTGATTTGGGCAGGAGCATAGAGGCAGACAAGGTCCCTCTGTCCCTTCAGACTATTCATAGGAGTGACTCTGAAGGCTTCCTGAGGCATTTCCATCATGACTTTCCTCATGGTCCCCTAGCCTAGGAGGCCTCGTGGGGGACAGGCCATATCTTGTTCATCTAGTATTAGGCTGAGTGTCTAGCACAGGTCCTGGCACATAGTAGACACTTAGTTTTGTGGTGGAAACAGTTGCTGAGGCCTCTTGTCATTGCAGGAGGGTGCTCCTGGGACCAAATTCCCCTCTCAGTGTCTCCCAGCCCACTCTGGGTAACCATGAAGGGAGGCCGGCTGGCCTGGGTGCTGGCCCCACAACCTCCCATCATCTCAGCCCCAGCCCTGCCCCTAGCACAGCCAGCAGTGCCCCAGGTGAGTCTGTAGAATCTCATCTCGCCCCCTCCTGTACTCCCTTCGATATTCTCTCCTCCTACCCCAGACTCCTCTTCTGATCCCCTCCCTTACCTGTTTCTTCCCTCATCTCCTAACACTGCAGGGAGAACCCGGCAGGTGCCTGGGGAGATGACTCCCCCACTTCAAGGACCCCGTGCTCGGATCCGGAAGAAACCCAGGGCTCTTCCCTACAGGAAAGAGCACAGTCCTGGGGGTGAGGTCCCATGAGCCTGGGAGATGGTGGCAGTCATGGGGAACAGGCAGGGAACCTGGAGGAAGGAGAATGTGTACCCAAATTTGGGCTGTTCCACCTCTGGGAGGAGGGTGGAGGGAGGTTAATGTTGGGAGAAGCAGGAGACTCTGCTGAAGGCTGGTCCCTCCTCAGACTTGCCCCCACCACCCTTACCACCGCCAGAGGAAGAGGCCAACTGGGCTTCAGGGCTGAGAGCAGCAGGCAGCATGTCCTCCTTGGAGCGAGAGCACAGTGGGGAGAGGAGAGTGGTACAGGCTGTGCCCTTAGGGGCCCAACGGGGGCCCCACCCAGATGGTAAGGAGGGCTGGAACAAGTGGGAGGGCTGCCGTCACAGGAGAAGGCCACCTTTGGGACTGGAGGCTGATGGTTGCCAGATAGCTCATCCCTCCCTTCACTTCGGCTCACACATTTGATCTATATCAAAAACTCCCTTGTCTCCCTAGCCCTCTCCCCAATCCCCAGAGGTCCCCAAGTTATGTTTTTTCCAAGGACAGAAGGCCAGACAAGAGATGAGTATGATCTGGGCTCTCTGTCCCCCAATCCCAAGGCTCCCTCTGCTTGGGAGCTCCCTACAGGGTTCTGAGCATGTCAAGCCATGTGCTGGGCACTCAGCTTCTCCTCAGCCTCCAGACTGGCTGAGCCCTGTGCCTGCCCTTCAATCTTCTCCCAGCGCTGGGATTATGGTCGGGGTGGCAAGGTGGGTGAGCAGTTATGCTCTCTCCCTGCCTGGACCTGCTGCTCTTCCCTCTTATGCTGCAGAAGAGGCCTGGCCCCTGTACAGCAGACCAAGCTTCCTGCCACGGGGCCAGGGCACCAGCACCTGTTCCACAGCTGGCAGCAACTCTTCAAGAGGCTCCAGCAGCTCTCGGGGCTCCCGGGGCCCTGGCCGGAGCCGGAGCCGGAGCCGGAGCCAGAACCAAAGGCCAGGACAGAAATGTCGAGAGGTGGGACCCAGAGATCACAAAAAAAAATGAGTGCAGAGGGCTAGGGAGGGTGGACAAGAAGCGGCTGGAAATGGGAAGGCAGAAGAGTATCAAAGGAGGGGACCTACAGAGTGAGAGGGCAAGGAGGAATCTTGTAGAAGAAACAGCAAGGGGTAAGAGCAAGATGGCACATGAGAAAAGAGTGGGGAGTCCCCATGGGAAAGCTGGACTGAGGGGTAGAACCCTCCTGCAGCCTGTGTGCCCTGAGCCAAGGCTTTACAGAACAGTACTTTTCTTTCTCTCTCTCTAGGAATCAAGATGACCCTCAATGAGGCAATGAGAATATTAGGAGTTCCACGGGGAAGGGAGTGGGAGCACAGAGGTGTCGGGACGGGTGTCTCCTCCCTCCCACAGTGACCCGTGGGGCTCACAGAGGCCCGCTGGCTTCTACAGCTTTAATTGGCTGAGAAGCCAGAGAGCCAGCTTTTCTCTTTCCATCTTTTTCTAACTGAAGACTATTTGTATTATAAAAAACAAAACAATAAAAAAAGAATCTGATCAGAGCCCTGGCCTAGTTTGGTTTTGGGCAGGATGTCAAGAAGAAAGGCACTGTGAAGACCTCTCTGTTGATGCACGCTGGTAGCTCTGCTTCCCTTTGAACTTGGCCAAAAGCACTAGGTGAAGACAGGTGCTAGGAGAACTGACCTATGCTGCACCCCAAGGAGCTGAAGCCCACCGTCCCCCAGTTACATCCACAGAGACTTTTTGAATGGCCAATAATGAGAACCTTGTCCCACCTTTGGAGAATAATGGCCTCCTCTGGGGTCTGTACTTTCCTGTAAGGAAACATGACCCTCAAAATAAAAATAATTATAAATTCAAAGACAGGAGGAGCTCATGAGGGAAACCCCAGGGAGGAAGGAAGAGCATGTTTTATTAGACCTCCTGATTCCCTTACAGAGGGCATGCGATTGGGTTGGCTACCGTGGGACTGTTAAAACTTTTGGCCATGAACGCCATAGTTCCCACCAGCCACCCCCCTGACAGCTCGCCCACTCACTGCCTAGCTGGGGTTTTGCTTCCTTCTCACTTGCTCCATCCTGGGCTCATGCCTGTCCTAGACTCTGGGGCATACCTTCTCTAGAAGCCCGGGTCTTGCCCTCTCCTGCCACTTTGACCTAACTGTGTACAAATCCCTCTTTCCCCTTCAGTCTGGCAGATAGGGTTAGAATATTTTCAAAAATATGGGTGGTGCCTGTGGCTCAAGGAGTAGGGCGCCGGTCCCATATGTCGGAGGTGGCGGGTTCAAACCCAGCCCCGGCCAAAAGAAAAAAAAAAAAAAAAAAAATATATATATATATATATATATATTCAAAAATAATTTTACCAGGAAGCTAAGAGAAAAACAAAATCTAAAAATGGAAAAGCAATAGAGAGGAACGGATGTGTATATGGGAATACTGATTCCTCCTGCAGAGACCATGAAAATCCAGCCCAAGCTGGCCTGATTAATGCAGCCAGGAAGTGCCCAGGCCCTCTAGTCCTGCCTCACTCAGCCCCTGAATTTAAGTGGCCTCCAAGAAGAATTGCTGGGTTCTGCTGGGCCCTCCCTAAAGGAATCTTCCTGTGGCCTTGGTCATGTTCTGTAGCAAACTACACCTAGTTCCTAACTTGTATAACTGTGGAATCCCCTCTGACGTTTCTGTGGAGGTAAGAAAGACACAGACCTGCCTGCCCTCGGGTGGAGTTTTGTGGCTCAGGCCCTGGAAGTCCTGCCCCAAGGTCCCATCTCTTTTCTGTTGTTTTGTTTGAAAGGTGTTCACTAGCCAACCATTGCAGGTGGTTCTACCTTTTTTGGAATTTAATTACTTCGTCTATTTTAAGAAACCATCTGGGACAGCTGAAAGCAGTTGTCTCCTCAGTATAAGTTGCCAGGACCAGCAGACCCCGAAATACCCCCGCCTCCTCTTTTCCTAGATTCTGCTTAAAATCTAGTGGATGAACATCATCCTCTCTCCAATTGCAGAACAGAAATAAGTGACACTCCCTGAGTATCACTGAATGAGTAATCCCTAACTCAGGCAACTCTTGCTATCTCTCCCTCCTCCCCAAATGGTGCCCTAGGGAATGATCTCAAAGCACTCAAGTCTTTACAGTTTTATGATATCAGATTTCTCAAGCTCATAGTGACAACAATATGATTAGGGTGTTTTTGTCTCCCATTCTCATACCTCCCTTCCTCCAGCTTCCTCCCTAGTCCCAGCCTTGAACTTTTGCCTTGGCATGAGGTAGGGCCTCACTGTCTCAATGGCATTCTTCCATATTTCCTTTACATGCTGTGGATGGGAAGCGGTAGAGCTTGTCTCTAGAGAAGGGGCCCAGGTAAGACTGAGAGAAGGCTCTGAGAAGGTCCTTCCTCCACAGCTCTCTCCCACCAGTCACTGTCATCATCATCCTCTATGAAGATGGCTCCCCCACTTCTGTGATCCAAGTGGGTGGGGAAAGCAGGAGACAGGGTTGCTCCTTTGGCCAAAACAAGCTGGTTGTGGAAGTGGGTAGACAGAGGAGCAAAGCAACATCTGGGAGTCAGATGGAGGTATGCTTTGCTCCCTGAGGCCTCCAGGTCTGCCTCATTCTTACTTTGTTTTGCTTTCATTTGTTTTCACAATCTTGGAAGGAGAACTGTCCTGGAGGCCAGGGAAGGTGAACCACCAAGTGCAGATAAGCACAGGCCAAGACCCACATGCCACAGCCCAGGCCTTGTGGGCAGACGGCAGAGGTGGTTTTGATTCTCTTCTTGACAGTCTCAGGAACACAGTTCACGAGGAATCTATGGAGGAAGCTGAGGGAGAGTAGGGTTATCTTCCTGTTCCTTCACAGTCCTGCCAGCCCTGGGCTTCCTATTGGCTTCTCTCCAGAACCCTTCTGGTCATGATGGCCACATTAGCCAGGCAGACAGACACTTACCACCAGCCTTGGGCACAGGACAGCTGAAATGACTTTTCTGGGGAGAAATCCGAGAGTCAGGGGGCCAGGGAGGCAGTCCCCTTCTCAGCCGCTGGGTACGGTTGACCTCCATGTCCTCCAGCCAGTCTGGCCTCCACTCCCACAGGGGAAGGGAGAAGGTAGGGGTCAGGAAGAGGTCATCTCGTGGAGAGGGAGGTGATGAGGCATCTGTCAGGGAGAGTAGAGGTATTTATGGGGGTTCACCTTCAGCCTCTAGGGACTAGTTTAAGACAGATTGACTAGGATGAGTTTAGGGCATATACCCAGCCCCAAACATAATCTAACCCCAACTCAGTGGCCACATCCCCTGGGGTCCACTGGTTTCCTTAAAAGAGCTCAAACTGTGTCATCCTGTCCAGCTATGGCTATCTATTTACCCTCCCTTCACGCTCTCATTCCCTGGGCATCCTTCTTTTCCCTCCATCATGAGCATATCTGTCCTGGATAACCCTTGCTCTCCCATGTGCCACAGGCCTCAATCCTGGTTCTTCTTGAGGACACAGGTTAGAGTTAGGGTTAGTAAGATGGGTGTGGGGGATCTGACAGGGTGTGTGGGGAAGGGAGCCCTCAGCTACCTTCTGCAGACATGGAGACAATGGTCCCTCTCTGCGGGACACAGCAGGGGTGAGTCTAATGGCTCCCTAGCCCCAGCCGTGAACAGGGCAAGAGGAAAAGGTGGAACAGGCAGAAGCAATGTTTCCTGGAGACCAATATCTGGGCACCAGGAGAATTCTGGAGGTCGGGGATGCACCTACAGTTGGCTGCCTTGAGCCTTTAGAATTAGACAATTTGCTCTTGTTCTGTGGGTGACCTCAGGCAAGTTAATAAACCTATCTTACAGTTTCCTCATTTGGAAAAGAGAAATAAAGAATATTCCTCAGAGAGTTGTTAATATTCAATGTGTATAAAGCACATTGGATGTGTAGTTGTTTAATACCAACTAGCTGTTCTAACAATAATGATAAAAAGATGAGTCTTTGAGAAGACTTGTCTCTGGCTTGGGGAGTAGAGGGGCATCTTATAGTAGTTGTGACCACTCTGAGGGCTGGGGATGAGGAATAAGGTGGGATGATCTCACTTACCTGTGAAGACACAGTCTGACTCTCTGGGCTCCAGACCAAAACCAAAGCTATCCACAGCCACTGCCAGGGCACGGGCAAAGTGGGCATCAGCGAGGAAGGAGCCATCAGAGGAGCTAACAAGGCTGGCTCTGGCACTGGGGGCATTGTCCTCTGAGGCTGAACCCCAACCGTTGGCCAAGGAGCCCTCACTGGGGGTGGGGGTAGGGCAGGGCCGAGGTGGGAATAAGCTCCCCACTCCAGACCCCACCCCTCCTCCTGTCCTGCCCATGTCTGCTAGCTCTGAGGCTGTTGGGACACTGATGTACCCATAGGTGGTGGGGGGTGAAGGAGCCCTTGGTACAGGAGAGACACTGTTCCTAGAAAGAGGCAAAAAGGGGGGCAGCAATGGTGAGGGTGGGTAGGTAGTGCGGGAGCAGGCACTGCGGGGGAGGAAGGGCGGGATGGGGAGAGATAAGCACACTCTGGAGGCTACTCACCTGGGGGTCTCCTCACCCTCACTGAGTTCCAGGCACAGGGCCACCTCCTCAGGCGTCAGCACACTGTCCTGATCCTCACCCAGGGAGGACAGTGAAGAGCTGGACAGGCGACTAGAAGCTGGGCTGGGGCCAGAGAGGGAAGAGGCCTGGGGGCTGGAGGTGCCATTGGGGCTAAGGATAGGAATGGGGGCTGCTGGCAGCGGGACAGAGGATAGAGTTTGGTGCCTGATCGGGGGCAGAGACAATGGCAGCATGGTCAGTGATGCTCTTCAAGTTCTTGTCCAGCCAGTCCTCCCCACACTCCCCTCACACCCAACCTCGCACTCCTGCCTCCTGAACCTCTGCCCTCTTACTGGGTCTGTTGACTCTGAGTGGGGGTTCCGCCAGGAGAAAGGGGTGCTGGAGGGAGAGGGCGAGTAACCAGCTCATTTGAGGAACTACGGAGCTGCAGTCCCAGAGCCCGCCAGGCAACCAGAGCTCGGGGCACAGCTGCTGGGGAATGGTGGCCTGGGCATGAGAACAGTAGAGTCCCCATCAGTCCCAGAGCCCAGCTAGCCCGCCTGCCCATCCAGCACCCTCAGGTTCTACCCTACCCTACCCCCATCCACCCAGCCTCCCCAAGGACAGGAGGAGAAGCCCATCAGAAGGGCCTTACGCCCCACCTTCCCTCTCAAGGATGCCCCCCTCACCTGGGCTTTGGGAAAGGTTCTTGGAGCCTCTATTTCCCAACTCCCAGGCCTGCAGCTCCATGGGGCGGCTGGCTGGGAGCAGCGGGGAGCTGTTGACTTGGTGCAGCTCTGCAAAGCAAAGAATCAGTGGTTGGGGGCAGGGCTTTCAGACCCCAACTGTAGGTTCTATCTTCAGCCTGTGATTCAATTCAGCCTGTGTGTTCCTACAGGTGCCCGCTGCCCTGCCCAGCTAGCTTTTTTTCCCTATTTTTAGTAGAAACAGGGTTTTGCTCTTGCTCAAGCTGGTCCACCTGCCTTGGCCTCCCAGAGTGCTAGGATTACAGGTGTGAGCCACTGTGCCCGGCTCCTACAGTGACTAAACGTTTTCCATCAAAGTTCCTTTTGTACTTTGTCTGCTTTAGTTTTTATCCATTTCCCTTAATTTTTGTGTGAACAACAGAGTTGGGGGGACGATTTCCGGTTAGTTCTCTAACTCTGCCATCATCAATTTTGTCTTGTCTTGTGCCTGGCTCCTTAATAATGCTCAGAAATATGAGCACAAGTTGGCTTCTGAGTAGAAAAGGAAGAGAAAAAGCCAGGCCTGGAAAAGGCCATATTTACCCTAATCCATTTCATTTCCTCTAAGGGACCCTGGTAACAAAAGGATTCCTCCTGCCTCGCTTGAAGTTACTTGGACTTTAGTTTCAAGGCTATTTGAATAAACTAGGCTGGGCATGGTGGCTTACATCTGTAATCCCAACACTTGGGAGGCTGAGACAGGAAGATTCCTTGAGGCCAGGAGTTCAAGACCAGCCTGAGCAAGAACAAGACCTCATCTCTACAAAAATAGAAAAATGAGCCAGGTGTCATGTCATGCACCTATAGTCCTAGCTACTTGGGAGGTAGAGGCAGGAGGATTACTAGAGCCCAGGAGTTTGAGGTTACAGTGAGCTATGATGATGCCACTGCACTCCAGCCCGGGCAACAGAGTGACACCCTGTTGGGGGAGGGGAGAGAGAGAGAAAGAGGAGGAGGACGAGAAGAAGGAAGGAAGGAAGGAAGGAAGGAAGAAAGGAAGGAAGGAAGGAAGTTATTTAGTTATCATTAAGGTGAAAGATCAAATCTCATTGGGCACACTTGAATATAACAGGTGCAGTTATGAGTACTAGAGAAAAAAACCCAACTGAGGTCAAATAATAAGAAAAAGGAACTATAAGGTTAAAGGAAGAGGGGAGACTGAGAGAGCCTGATGGTTTAAAAAAAAGAAACATCTGCCTTTGGATGAGGTGACAGCAGAAGAATGAACTCCATAGCTCAGGACAAGATAATGGCATGATCTTCTTGCTGCTGCCAAAGTCCTGGGAGCCAGAGGTGGGACATCAGGTGTTACCAGCCAAGGAGAATCATTGCAATTGCTCTAACCTGGGGCTGTGGTGAGATGGGGCAGAGGTGAGGAAGAAATGGGAGATGAAGTGAAGGCCTAAACCACAGATTAGGAAGCCTCATTTCAGAATTGGAACCCTTCTTAAGAACTGGCTGTAGAAAACCACTCGCCTTTCCCCATAGTATTATGTTCTAACAGGGGCTATACACTCTGTAAAAGTCAGCATCATTCTACATGCAAAGGCCGTTTTTTTTTTTTGTTTGTTTGTTTGTTTTTATTTTTGAAAGAGCCTCAAGCTATCACTCTGGGTAGAGTGCCGTGGCGTCACAGCTCACAGCAACCTCCAACTCCTGGACTTAAGTGATTCTCTTGCCTCAGCCTCCCGAATAGCTGGGATTATAGGCACCCGCCACAACCCCTGGCTATTTTTTGGTTGTAGTTGTCATTGTTTGGCAGGCCCAAGCTGGATTCGAACCCGCCAGCTCTGGTGTATGTGGCTGGTGCCTTAGCCACTTGAGCTACAGACCCTGAGCCAAAGGCCATTTTTCTTTTTTTTAAATGAGACTTATTCAACCTCTTTTTAGCTGTTTTTTTTTTTTTTAAGAAACAGAGTCTCACTTTATCGCTCCCCTACTGAGCCAGAATGCCTGGCTACTTTTCTGTTGCACTTTGGCCAGGGCTGGTTTCGAACCCACCACCCTTGGTATATGGGGCTGGCCCCCTACCCACTAAGCCACAGGTGCCACCGAGCTGATTTTTCATTATCACTGAGGATTTATAATACAAACGCTCTGAAGCAAAGTTGGCAAGAATGCTAGCTTTGCTAACATTTAGAGTCACAAAATTCCAGGTAATTTTGTAACTATTGTGAATATTGTGAATAAAAGTTGGATTGCATTCACTTACAAAAAAGAATCGCCTGTAGAACATTTGCTAGGTCTTATTAATCAGTACAGGAGGGTCATGAGGATGACAGGTAGTGTGCAAGCCAGGGTTTTGAACACTAGAACAGGGGAGCACAGAGAGAGAATAGGATTTTCCAAGAGAGCTGAGATATCCAGAGTAGACTTCAGAGCCATCTCGACTTCAAATTTGAGTTCTGTGGCTTATTACTTGTGAAATTTTAAACAAGCTACCTAAGCATCCCAACCCTCTTTCATCTCCATAAAATTTGAGAAATAATACCTAGGTGAGAGTTCAGTGAAATAACAAATATAAGCAAAGCACTTCGTGCAGTGATTTTCAAAGAGGGAGCTATGAGAGGACCTTAGATGTGCCGTGAACATTTATAAAGATCACTAATTAAATTGTTTTCAAAAGAAGTTCAGCCTGGGCACAGTGGCTCTCTCCTGTAATACTAACACTCTGGGAGAAGGCCAAGGTGGGTGGAACACTTGAGCTCAGAAGTTTGAGACTAGGCTGAGCAAGAGTGAGACCACATCTGTACTAAAAATAGAAAAACTAGCCAGGCATGGTGGTACACACCTGTAGTCCCAGCTACTTGTGAGGCTGAGGCAAGAGGATCTTTTGAGTCCCAAAGTTTAAGGTTGCTGTAAGATAGGATGCCACAGCATTCTACCCTGGGCACAAAGTGAGACTCTGTCTCAAAAAACAAAACGAAACAAAAACAAAAGTCCAAAGCACAGTAAGTATATTCTTCTTTTTTTTTTTACTCTTTTTTTCCATCAACATAATTTAAGTATGAATGGAAGTTTAACTGTAGGTTCAAGTGTGCCATGAGATAAAAAAGGTTGAAGAACACTGATCAAGCACATAGCATTTGTTCAAGAAATGGAGGCCATGCTTATTTCTCTCTGGCAAGTCAAAGCAAACAACAGCTGGAAGACAGGAGAGAAATCTGTGTAGAAAGAAATACCCATTCTTCTCTGAGAAGTGAATCACGTGGGTCGGTGCCCAAGCACACCTGTACTAGTGCACAAGGAGACGGGCTCATGGGAGCCTGAAGCTTTGTGCCAGTACCAGTCACATTCTGCCAGGCACTGGCATCACTTGAATGCTCATCAACACTTTTGTTAGACAACCTCAGAAGGCAAGGGCTGTGTTTGGTATCACTTTGGTCCCCTGAGTCTGGCATGCAGTGGTGCTTATTAAATGTTTGCAAAGTTGATTTGGCTGTAGCTTATCTCATTTGATCTGAGATGCGCATACTCCTAGCTGAGTGATCGGTCCCCAGACAGGAGAATGGAAACTGCTGGGTCCTGCAGCCCACCCCTGGCTTTGAGGCCAACAGGCCTCTTTCCCCCCACATTCCCACTCCTGGGCCCTCCCATTACCAGTTCAGGCTATGTCCAGCCTCCCTATCCTTACCCTGCTTCCTCTTGGCCTCGCAAGCCTGTGCGGGGGCCAGACACAGGTGTGGAGAAGAGAGTCCCCTGTGGCTGCAGGGGCTGTCTGAACTGGGCCAGGGACTGGAGAGCCGGGCCAGCTGGGGTGGGAAGCGCCTGACAGCTGGGGCCTGGGGGCTCGGGCGGGCTGGGGAGCTGGCGGGCAGCTCAGCAATGAGGGAGCCATAAAAAGTGCTGGTGTCTGGAAGCAGGGGCACGCCAGGGCTTCGGGGGTCCCAGGAGATCACTGTGATAAAAACATCAGGAGGAATTATGGTGAACACATCTCACTCTCCAGCCCTGGGATCCCTGCACCCCAGCCAGGCCCACGTCCCGACTGGGCATGCTCACAGGAGCGACGACTATCTCCTGGGTCCCGCGGGTCCACGCCCAGCCGACTGTTGAGGCTGCTGCTGCTGCTCAGGTCCCGGGAGCCAGAGGTGGAACGCCAAGTGTCTGCCAGCCAGGGGGAGTCGCTGTTTTCCATTCTGGGGCAGTGGAGAGGTGGGGGTGAGGTTTGGAGACATAGGGAAATTGAGAACTTAATTGGCCGAGACCCCTAGCTCCAAGAGTAGCAGAAGGGGTTGAGGAGATGGCTGCAGAGTTTTGCAGCCCTTCACAGACTCCTGAAGATCTCTGACCTGGTGTCCCAAACTCAGCACCCCTTCCTGGAGTCAAGGGAACTCCAAGTTGGCCAGAGCTATGAGGTATTAATGAGGAACAGCTGTGTATGCTGAGCTGCAAAGATCAGATCTGGAGCCAGACAAACCTGGTTTGAAAATCCCTATCTGCCACAGCTTAGCTGTGCAAACCTAGATAAGGAAATCATTTAGCCTCTCTAAGCCCTAGTTTCCTCATCTGTAAAACGGCAACAGCAACGATAAGGTTTTCCACAATCAAGGCTGGTGCTGTGAGTTTAAATGAGGAAATGAGAGATCGCTCAGCTGGCAGAGCAGTAGCTTGCTGCATGGATGCTGGCCTGAGCAATCCTTTAAGAACAGCCAGTTCTCTGATTAAAACCTTCGATGGCTCCCCAAAGTGCTTACTCTCTCTCCCTGACCCGCTCTGTGTATCTTGTACAGGCTTCCGCTGCTAACACAGGATTGTACTCACATAATCTCATGCTCGTGCTGCTGAGCATTCCTGGCATATGGAGACTACTCCAAGGGAACAAATAAACCAGAATGCATCTCCCTCAAGGATAAGGGAGAAGGTCGAAGGGGAGCCAGAGAAAGTTCAGGGCAGAGCAGACAAAGCCTAGCAGGTAGCTAAAAGAGAGAAGCCATTGAGCACAGAAAAACTCAGGAACACAACGCCAGCCAGCTTGGAATCTTACTCTGAGCTGAGAATCTGACAGCAAAATGGCAACCCTAGGCCTGGATGTATCTGGCACATAGTAGGTGCTTGATAACGTCTGTTGATAGATACAGACCTGGAGTGTGAAGCCTCTCAGAGGAAATTCTAACACGACAAAGAGCCAAGAAAGCAGGCAGAGAGATAAAATGGTTATTTCGTGTAAAACTCAGCCAACAGGAGAAAAAAGGATGTGCTCTTTCTTAGTCTCACAGACTTGCTCTGGCAGCTAATCCCACTTGGAGCAGAAGTGCCTGCAGTCTGGCCCTGGTTTTGAGAACAAAGAGGAAAAATCTATGATGTAGGGGCTGAACGCCCTCTGCTGGAGCCGTGGGTGCAGGAAAGAGCCCAGATTTACTGAATGCAAAGTACAGAGAACATTAGACCCTAGAGCTGGTCAAGGGCTTCTTCTCTACTCAGCAGGTAAGAAAGCAGGAGCCGGTGGTGTGCGTTAATGAGAGGTGGCTGACAAGAGCACTGGATTAGGGGTTCAGGAGGCCAGCTACTAGTTGTGCAGCCTTGAGCAAAGTCACTTAAATTTTATGAGTCTCTGTTTACTCGCCTGTCAAGTGGTATGATAGAAACATTAATGAAAAAGAAAGGAACACTCACTTGGAGCTCGGGAGAGATTCAAGTTCTAGGGTCTCAAACTGTCTAGCACACTGATTAGCACCCCATTCAATTATCTGTCCTAGCCCCACTGCCCCTGGGTCCCCCTACTCCCCCATCTCTGGCCACTTTCATCTCTCACCTGTGTTTTAGGATAGCGTCCTCACTGGTGTACCTGTACAGACCTGGAAGAAGGGAGGAGGAAGGCTAAATCCAGAGCCCCCATCACCTGTCCAGATATCTAAAGACCCCACAGTGTTATGGCTGAACCCAGGAGAGGCCTGACCATCTTGGGGTTTCCCTCAATCCTCACCTGGGCCCAGGTGCACTGCAGCTCGGCGCCGGCGGTGGATACACAAAGCAGTGCCCAGCAGCAGCAGCCAGAGAATAACACCGCTGCTGGCAATGATCTCTGGCCGCCTCAGCAAGGCCCTCAGCTGCTCCATGGTCCAGAGACCAGGCTCACTGGGTTCTCGGGTGGCTCGCTCCATGGCCTGCCCTGTGTGGGATGCAGAGCTCAGGCAAAGGGGCAAGTGAGGCAGTGAGGGGCCCACAGACAAGCAGGAGGAGCTGGAAGGTGAGCATGGGGGGTGAGGGTGTGGCTGAGGCCTCTGGGCACTGCCCTCACCTAAAAGGAGGCACACAGGGCTACTGGGCTCCCCAGCCCCAGCACCTGTGACTGCAGCCACTTGCACACAGTAGGAGCCTGGCATGTGGGTGGCGATTTCCAGCTGGGTCTGCTGTCCCACGACAGTCCAGTTGGCTGGGGGCAGGGAGGTGTTGCCCAGGCTCCAGACCTGAGGCACAACAAAGGTGAGCAGCCACTCTAGGCATCCCAGCAGCTGTACCCATAATCTGCAGTCAGACTCTGAGAATGTGGTCGACCTTTCTGGCCATCTATCCTGGAGCACCTATAATGCACCCACACTTCCTTTTCCCCTGTCTTCTATTCAGGGAGAGAGACTTCTCTTTAGACCAACAGAAGAAGGACAAACGCAATCTGCCAGAATACGCCTAAGACCAGTGGCTGTGCCATTCGGCAGGCTCCAGAATCACCTGGAGGCTTGCTAAAACACAGCTTGCTGGGAGTTTCCGATTGAGCAGGCTGTGCCTTCCTAATAAGTTCCCGGGTGGCTGGTCCAGGAGCCACACTCTTAGAGTCACATACAGGCTGGCTTGTTTCCTGTTTTGTCTCTTTTACTTGTTACTTTAGCCTCACTTTCCAAGTCTGTAAATCGGGGACTAGGGTAGACTGTGAGGGGAGGTGAAATGAATCGTGGAGGTAAAGCGTTTGGCAGGGCCTAGAAGAGAGTAGGTCCTGGCTCAACAAATGTAAGTTTCCTTTGCTTCTCTACACAGGCATTCTCAGTGCCCAGAACAAGGCTATGCAAGATTCCAGGGAGAAAAGAGCCCCTGGTACGACTAGGGAGGTGGAGCTGTGTCAGCTTGTGCGGGGTACCTGGTAGCCACGGATGATGCCATTGTGGTTTTCAGCAGGTGGTGGAACCCAGCTCACAAGGACACTGCCATTGCCAGGTTTTAGGGTCACCTCCTGGGGTGGGGCACTGGGCACTGGAGGGGAAGAAGGGAGGCTATAAGGGATGCTGAGGAAAAGGAGTCTAGGGAATAATTCTGGAATGGTGGACACAGAGCCCCAATTGTCAAGCCCCCCAGTCTGCGTGCCTGACCAGGACAGAAGCAAGTTCAGTAGAACCCACTCTCCCTCCCAGACTGGAGTGGGACAGTCTAGGGGCCCCCAAACAAAAAGGAGGTAGAGGGGATATTGTTGAGCTCTGGGGGGATCAGTCAGTCCCTGACCTTGTTCTGGCAGCCTCAGGAGCAGCACGTTGCTGTCAGGGCCCCGAGCCCGGCCGGAGGATGGTCTCACTTTGAACTCATAGTCTTGGCCCCAGTGGAGGCCCCCAAGCTCTGCGCTCTGCCAGCCGGCAAGCAGTGCCTCTGCCCAGGGAGCTCCCTGGTCTCCTCCAGCAGTCTGGGCCCTGAACAAGGCTGTGTAAGACTGAGCAGGGGCAGCAGGGCCACTCACCTGGGGAAGAGGTGGAAGGAAGGGCAGGGAGTCAGGGAGCTCATGGCCAACCTCTGCTCAGCTGTGGACCCACTCATACCCTTAGGATCTGGCCTCACCTTCCAGCTGAGCCACACGGCAGGCCCAGGCTTTGGGCTCTTTGCAGGGTCCGGCTTCAGCAGCGTCACGTTTTCCAGCTGGATGCGCACGGCCAGAAGCTCCAGAGGCTCTGTGAGGAGCACACGGCTGGCATGGAGCCCACAGGCCAGAATGATGGAACTGAGGAGGGGAACATCCCCCAGCCAGACTCCCAGAGTCCCAGGGCTGGAGCATACCTATTTTTACTCTAGCACAGGGGAACCTTCCCCTACATGAGGCCCCCGCCCCTCTGACCCTTTTCTCCAGGCTGAGGTCCACACAACCTAACCCCAGCCCAAACCAGAACACATCCCCCTAACTGGAGCTCCCCAGCTAGCCTGGACTTTAGCTGACCTGACCCCCTGCCCTTACCCTGGACAGATACCCTGGCTGCTCGGCTCTCCCGCTGTCCTGCGTTGTTGGTGGCCACACACATATAGGTCCCTTCATCATTCTTCTCTGCTCTTGCCATCAGCAGGGAACCCCTGGACACCTATCAGGCCAGGTGCACTGTGAAGTCTCCCATGTGGGGAGGGTCTCAGAGTCTGGAGGGAAGCTGAGACCTCCCTACACTCCCCTCCTTAAATTCTTCCAGGGGCTGTGGGGCTAGAGGGCAGTCCAGTCCCTCAAGTTGTGTTCAGTCATGTGGGGGAAGGGTACACTTACTGTGTGCTGCCCCGGGTGGAGGGCTAGGGGTTTCCCATCTTTCCACCATGAAACCGTGGGCTCTGGGTGGCCCCAGGGTGGCCCACATTCCAGAATCACCTGCTCACCCACCAGGGCCACTGTGTCCTGAGGCTGGATCTGGAAATCCTCCCGGAGGACTATTAGGAGGATGAAGGGTTGACGGGGAGCAGGGCCCAGCCTCCCATCCCCTCCTCTACCACACTTGCCCCGTTGTGCTTTGCACCTCCCAGGTTTTGCGTCCAGGGCTACCTCAACCCAGGTCTCCCTCCTGAGTCTCCCAGCCCAGGCCTCTGCTTGCTCACAGTCATCCCCTCGAACTTCCCTCAACCTGATATCTCAGCCCAAGTTTGCACCCCCCCCAACCCGGGTCCGCCCCCAAGTCTCACCAGCCACAGACAGCCGAGCGCCTTGGCTGACTGCCGTGCCTAGGCGGTTGCTGGCCTCACAGGTGTAGATGCCCAGGTCTTTGGGTAGGGCCTGGTCATCGTGGGCGTGTCCCTGGGTGGGAGGCCGCAGCAGCAGGAGGGTTCCATCAGGTAGCAGGTGATGTGGGTCTGGGGGCACCATACTCAAGGGCTGCCCATTCCGCAGCCAGCGGATGGTAGGAGGCGGCTGGCCTGAGGCTCGGCAGCTCATCCTGGCGGGGCCAGAGCCCTGGAGCAGCTGGTCCTGGGGGTGGACTAGGATCTGGGGTGGGGAGTCCTGAGCCATGCCTCCTGGGAGGGAGGGAAAGACAGCAGAGCCCCGTCTGACCACCAGCGAGGCCCCAAATCCCTGCCCTTGCCTCATCTCTTTTCTGTGTGTGCAAGTTTGCTGATAGCCTGTACTAGTGAAGGGCAAATAACCAGCCGACAGGGAGTGGGAGGGGAGAGGGTCTATGTGCACAGCACTCAGGCCGAGGCTCGCCTGGCTCTCCCTCTCTTGCTCTCTCTGTGTCATGAGTATGCACACACGTACACACCATTGTCATCACCATCATTGTCACCATCATCACCCATGGTACCCCCGGCTGCAAAATGGAAGCAAAGGACCCAGTGAGCCTCTCCTGCCCTGACCGGGCCTTGGAGCGAGGGAGCATGGACCAGGAAGGGGGGCCACACTCACCAGTGAAAAGCAGGAGCAGGAGGGGCAGAAGCTGCCCGGCCCCTGAGAGGCTCCGTCCTCCAGAGCCCATGGCCGCTCTCGGGCCTCTGTCCTCGTCCCAGGCGCTCTGTCTTGCTGCTCTGAGCTCACAGCCAAGAGGGAAGGAGGGGCGGGGTGGGGTGCTGGTGGTTGTTTGTGACCGAGACTGCCCTAGGAGGGAAGCAGCTTTGAGGAAACCGATGCTTCCTGCCTGGCCCTCAGTGCCTTGGAGAACTGGGAGGAGACCAGAGGCGAGAAACTATCTGACCTTGGCCCTGAAGCCATCGCCCCAGCCCTAACTTCAGCCCTAAGGTTCACCTTATGATCTGGTCTGAGACCTCTTAAAGGAAATCCTCACATTAGCCGTAACTCCAACCATAGTCGTAATGCTTTAGCCCTAAAACTCTATTTAAATCTTACCCTTTGGTCCCGATCCTTCTCCCTTTCCTTCCTGGAGGTCACCTGCTAGAGTAGAATGGAAACCCCGAGGTGAAGTCTCAGGACACAGCATGGAGGAGTGGAGGACGGAAGGCAGTCGGGCTGTGGGCTGGACAGGCAGCATGGAAGGGGCAGGAGTAGGCTGTCATCCCACAGTCCCCTTCCCCAGGAACAGATAGATTTGAGCCAAGGTAGTGTGGAAATAGGAAGGACTCAGAGCCTCTGGGCCATGCTAGCAGATTCACACAGGGTATGTCCATATTCAGCTTAGAGATGGATGAAATAGCTTCTGTGGAGGCCTTACTTAAGTAACCCCATCAGTTTCCTTCCCTGTAAAATGGGACTAATTATAGTAGTTCCTACCTTGAGAACTGGAGTACTGATAAAACCACTTAGTGTATTCAATGTCTGGCACATTATAAATGAGCAGTAAAGGCTAGTCAGTGTTTTTTAAATTTATTTTTAGGCATACCCCATTTGAAACTATGCAAATGTCCTCAGCAGGGATATTTTCCTCAGCAAGGATATTGTCCAGACCCTGGAAAGGTGGAGGGAATCTTTCCAGTGCTGAGACCCTGCGTCTATGTCTGTAGCAGACAGGCCTTGCAGCTCCTGAGCCTGCAGTGTCACCTCTCACCCTGCTGTCCCCACTACCCACCCCCAGCCTACAGAGAGGCTGCTCTCCCCTGTCAGAGCTCAGCTTCTGTTTACAGGTCTCTTCCTTCCAAATGTGGAATCTCAGCCATTTCCTGAAGCTGTTCCCGGAAGGCCAAGGCCAGGCTCTGGGGCTCAGCGGAAGAGTATCCAGCCTTTGTTCCCAATTGTTCCAGGGCCACTTCTCTGCAGGGCCCCTGCCCCAGCTGACGCCCTCCCTTCCTCCCCCTTCCCAAATGGGTTGCAGGGCTAACCACAGCCCTGACAGCCTATCAAGTGCAAGGCCTCCTCCTGTCCTCCTCCTCTTTGCCTCAAACCCACACCGAGACTAAGATAGAATCAGAGAACACCAGAGTCTCTAGAAACTGCGGGGTTTCATGGGGTAAAGAAAGAACAGACAGAGTGAAAGTTGTAAGAGTGATGGAGCTGGAAGGACAGGAGTGAGAGGCGGGGAATAAAGTTTGGGTTTTCAGATGTGGAGGCACTAGGGGTGCCAACAATGTCCCTGACTTGAGCATGGGTGTATGTATGGCAGGCCAAGTGGAGCGGAGTTTATGGGGCCAAGCATCTGAGGGGCCAGAGGGATAAAGGGAATCTTCATACGGACACTGAAGTTAATTAAGGATGAGACAGGAAAGGATGGGGTGGGATGGGTGGATTTCCTGCACATACAGCCAACCTGGGATTTCCCAGGTACAGAGTCTCCAAGAGTGTCTGATCCCTTGACTACCAGCTCCCCCAAAATGTTGCCACCAGCAGTCCTCCTCTAGTTTCTTCTGCTTTTATATCTAACCAAATTCTCTGCTAATGATTTTGTTGTTCTTGTTTTTGAGACAGAGTCTCACTCTGGGTAGAGTGCTGTGGCATCATAGCTCACAGTAACCTCAAACCCCTGGGCTCAAGTGACCTTCCTGCCTCAGCCTCCTGAGTAGCTGGGACTATAGGCATCGCCACAATGCCCAGCTAATTTTTTTATTTTTAGCAAAGACAGGGTCTTGCTTTTGCTCTGGCTGGTCTCAAACTCCTGAGCTGAAGGGATCCTTCAGCCTTAGCCTCCTAGAATGCTAGGATTACAGGGATGAGTCACCGTGTCCAGACTCTGCTAATTTTTCAATGCAAACTTGATTTTATGCAAATCTCTACAAGCCCAGAAAGGTGGTATAAGTTTCCCTCAGGAGGAAAGAAGGAAAATCCCAAAGCAATTCTCATTTATCAGCTAGCCAGTCCTGACCTCAGCTGAGTGAGCATGGACGGGTTAGACAGTAAGGAGAGGTGCCAATGTGTAGCTCCAGGACAGAGGCTCTGGTAGCCTGAGGAACAGGCCCTGCCCCATGGTCATATGCACCACACTTAGAGATCACCTTCAGCACAGCCACTCCCTGCTCCCCGCTCCCAGACTCCGGAGAGCCAAGTGCTAGGAATGGAAGACTGCTGGTCAATTACTCTGAGCTATTCCTGTAGGACATTAGGATTCCTTCTCTTCACTCAGTCCAGGCATCCAGGGACTAAGGGATTCATGCAGTGACAGCCAAGGGGACTTCCCAACAGCGAGGTAGGTCTGGATGACTCCCAGAGACAGTAGTGCTCATTTCCAACAACCTGTCCCACCGGCATCCTGATTGTGTCATTTCCACAAACTAAGGAAAAGCCGACAGAATGAGTCACAGGGACGATGTGACTACATGGGAGCCGCCTCCAGTTGTTATTTCAGGGGGCTGTCCTCTGGGGCTGTGGCTACCTTCCTTTCCCTAGTTTTAGGGCTTGGTGTTTTTAACTCCTCTTTTGCTGCTTGTAAGAGCGAGGAGAGAGGAAAAGTATCTGGTACCCACCTGAATGACCCTGCAGAAGAAATTACTTTTCTTTTCTTTTCTTTCTTTTTTTTTGGGGGGGGCCCGGGGCTGGGTTTGAACCCACCACCTCCGACATATGGGACCAGCGCCCTACTCTGTTGAGCCACAGGCGCAGTCCTGAAGAAATTTTTTTTTACCTCTGGCTTCTGCCTTCTCAGGCTTTCTGTTGTGTGTTCTTTGAAGATGCAGCCAGCGGCCAAGCTGGTGGAGTAAAAGGGACAAAGTCACATGGGATTTGAAGTCAGTTACCCTGAGGTTGAGATCCTGCTTCTACCTCTTATTGGCAGAGACCTTGAGTAAGTCACATACCCTTTCTGAGCTCCACTCTCATCTATAAATTATCTGCATGAGGTTTATAAACTGCGGATGTGAAAGTGCTGTGAAAACACTAGGTACCAGTTGGTTAACCCTTGAATGCTCTAAAATAGCACTCTTCCCTGACCAACACAGCCACAGCCAGTCCCAACCACTCTGAGGCATTCTGCCTGGCCTTGAGACCTCACTCTTTTGCCTCTTCCATCCCCCACCCTCCCACCCCCTTTGCTTGAGTCTGCTCAGTTCCAACCTCCAAACTCTCATCTTTGTTCCAGGATGCCAATAGAGGGGGGAGGGGGTGAAGGGGAGGGTAGAACTGAGTCAAAAGAGGAAATAGTAATGACCTCGTCTTAACTGCTACAAAAATTGTCCTGAGGCCATTTCACTGGCACAGCTTCTGTTCCCTAATCCCTGGTCCCATTAATACCGTCTAATACCTGGGGCTAGGTTTGAACCTGCCACCTCCGGTATATGGGGCCGGCACCCTACTCCCTTGAGCCACAGGCGCTGCCCAGAAAACTTCTGTTTCCTTCTTACTTACTGTTCACTGTCTGTCTTCTCCTCCAAGAAGGTAAGATCTGTGGAGTACAGACAGTTGTGTGTGACTCCCCGCTGAGTCCTCAATGCCTGGAACTGGCATGGTAAGAAACTGGCACGTGGCAAATGTCAATCATATCCATTAGATGACTGTGGAAAAGTAGACTTCTTCTTTTGGCCAACATCACCCTATCTTTTGGGGACATCAGTGTATCTTCTGATGCTGATCTCAGTAAGGAAATGCTCAAGAACCACAACACCATGATGCAGGTGACTGGGGAGTACTGACCACGCTGGCTTCCTGAGTCCACACATTCACTGGTAGCTCAGAGATGATCAGAAGGTGAGCCACAGGAACACTGCCGCAAGACTACCCTCACAAGATGCAATCTGCAAGTCCCAGACTGTCACCGGATAATTGGAGGTTCCCATGATGACCTTGTCAAGTTTGATAATTTACTAGAATAGCTGATAGAACTCAGGGAAACACTATTTAGGTTTACTGGTTAATTATAAAGTGTACAACTCAAGAGCAGCCGGAGGAAGACACGCATAGAGCAAGGTAGAGGGGAAGGGGCATGAAGGTTCCGCGTTCTGCCTGGCACGCCACCCGCCACCCTCCTGGTACCTCAATGTGTTCACCAACCTGGAAGCTCTCCAAACCTTATTGCTAGGGGTATTAATGGCAGTTTCATTATGTGGGCACGACTGATTAAATAACTGGATTGATTAAAAAAAAAATACCATATAATACTTTCAACCTGACATTTTCTCCACTTTCTCAACACTATGGGGCACTTCTAGACCAACATTGCCCAGCTGGACATTTCAAAGGCTGCTAATGTAGATATTTAACCTTCTGCTCACATGTCCAGGAAGAAGGGGAAATCAGTTACTGTTCTCCGTGTTGGGCCTGTCAGTGTTCGCCAGCCAAAGACCACCAGGACACACTTGTTGAAAAAGTTGTGTTTATTACTCCTTGTAGCATGGGAGAGGACACACCTTGGGGAACCATGGAGTGACTCAATAAGGGCTTTATTAGAAATAATTTATTATGGGATTTGAGCTGTGATTGGGTGATTTTGGAAGTGAGGCTTTACTCTAAATCAAGTGCTATCAGGAAGAAAAGACATGTAGAATCTTGGGTGTCTCTTGCGCTCCTGGGATCACTGGGGCTGTCTGTGCCAACCCATACATGGGCTTCACAGGGAGGGTAGTATTTGACTAGGGCATTGGTGGGGAGTCCAAATGTGAGGGTCTAGGCAGGGTTTCTCTCTTCCTCTGCTCTACTCTCCTCCCCCAAACTCTAAGGGCCTGAAGGCTTCTCCTTGACTCACAGGTTGCTTATGTGACCTCACCGGGTGGTGACGACCTCACAGGCCTTCTCAGTTTCCATGGTAGGGTAGCTATGGAAATGTGGTGCCCTTGGGGAAAGTTCTCTATCATTTCTCTACGAGATACCAATCTGTTTGGTTGCCTGAGAGAGAATGTCTGACCGGATCTTCTATATTAACTCTAACTTATCCTCTGTCCCCTGGGAGGGCTGCACTGCAGGTAGGCCAAGGCTGGGCATCTATCTGTACAGGAGGCACTGGCATATATACAACTTCACCTGGCTGCCATTTTTTGGCTTGCCCTCCACTCCAGACCTTCTCTAGCCATAAGCAATACCGATGGGCTCAGGGACCCACAGTGGTCCCGCTCACTGCTGAGGGCAAGTGAAATGTCATCTCTGAGCAGTGTTCATAAAGCTTCTCATCTTTCTAAATTGGGTCTTTCCTTTTGACCTATAAGATGCTTCCAGTCAAACCCTTTCTTCATTGAACTCTTAGCAAAAGCCAAATGTGTTTTTATTGGCAAGTGATAAATGGAGCAGTTTGGGTAAGAGCTGCTGACAGACGCTCATGAACCTGCCCTTCAGAACCAGGCAACTTTATTGTGGTGTCATGAAGACACAGCCCCATCAGAGCTGCTGAGTGGTGGGGCAAAGGTAGCTGGGAAGATGGAGAGCCGAGGGGAGTGGTGTCCCGGGAGGGTGGGTAGACGTGGGAAGGCTCCTTCAGCCCAGACTTGGTGCTCAGAGTCTGGCTCTGACCCTCCCAGTCACTCTGCTTCAGCATTTGGCCTTTAGAAAGTATTAGAAAATCTAGACAAACGTCTCAGAGGGCTAGAGGTCAGGGGTTGAAACAGGCAGTATGACCCAGGCCCAAGAGGTGCTGCCACCTGATTTATATTCGATCTTTTTTTCCAAATCTTGAAAACCACTTCCATGAAATCCTCAGAAGTGACAGACCTTAAGAATATTTCCTTGGTTGTGAGAAGGAAAGACTGATGGGGTGTTGGTTGCAATTATTTTGAGGTTCTCCTGTTCTTTCTGAGAATGGGAAGGATATCCTGGCCTGCTGCTGCCACAGGCTCCAGGGCTTTGCTTTGGCAGCCAGGGTCCCATCTCTAGGGAACTCAGAGAGGTGTTAGGCCAGGGCAGTGTTTGGGATGCCAAGGAGATGAGAAGGCTTCAGCCAGATACAGGGAGAGACATGAAAGGACAGCTGATGGCACAGTGTATAAAGTGAGAGTGATTGATCTGTCCTGGTTTTCTTTCTAGCACCGCTGCCTCCCACTTCTCCTCTCCATGGTTACTACCATGTCCTCTACCGAGGGTATGGAGAAGCACAGGTGGGCTGGCATGGGGAGACGTACTGCTTGGTTGGCGGCTACCGGCTCCACGGAGATGCTCCTTTGCCCACACCAGCAAAGGCCGAAGCAGAGAAGCCAGCCCCCAGAGTTCCCAGCCTGGCTCCTAAGAAGCAGCAGGCTCCCAAGATAAGTCAGACTATGATGGAGGCAGACAAAGAGTCAAGTTGCCCTAGCTCCAAAATTCCATGCTTGCAGCCTAGTGGCAGGAGGCAGTCCCAGAAAAACCTTGCTGGCTGAGCCACTCTACAGAACAGAGAAATGCTGAGCTTCCCGAGACATCTGTCCACCACTGAAGATACAATTTCAGCCATTCTGCCTAAGCCTCCCTCAGCAAAAAGCCCCTTCCATCCTAACTGGCCCTAGGCAAGGAGCCTTAGAAACTGACACTGCTTTGAACATTTCAGGGCTGACGCTGGCCTGGAAGAACATGCAATTTCCTCTACTCAATCCTCTAGAGTTCCTTCTTAGGCAGAAGAAAGAAAAGTTTGCCCTCTGCTAGCTGAGGAGTCAGGTGCAGAGAGAGTGTTCAGAGCAGCCCAGCAGGGGCCTGGTCTACAGATGAGTTCCTGCCTTGAGTCATTGCCAGCAACACCCAGCATAAACCAAGAAAGATTAGGCTTCTTGAAACTGGAAGAGGAAAAGCATGGCTACTCCACAGCAGGAGAGCCTTCTGCCTGGGGTCTCAGGCGGCAGAATGGAAAGACCCAGGGGGACTGCTAGGCGAAGCAGGAATGATATGGAAAAAGTCAAGCAACACCCCCTGCGGCTCATAGGTTCCTTTACTTCTGGCCCTTTATGGACCCACTGTGGTCCCTACTGTTCAATAAAATGATTTTCTCTAACAACAACTACAAAAAGAGATTTAATCCTTAAAAGCTTAAGGATTAAAGTTTACAAATGCTTTTTTTTTTTGGCATCTAGTGAGAGGCCTTTTAAAACCTGTTAATGTGGCAAATGATATTTATGAACTTTCTAGTGTTAAATTATAGAAGACAGGCAGAACGGAAAAAAGAGGATTCACTTTTGTAACTTTTGATGATCATGATACAGTTGATAAAATTGGTCAGAAGTACTATAATATTAATGTATAGTGAAGTGAAAAAGTCCTTCTAAACAAGAGATGGGGTCTGCTGGAACATGAAAAAGTCGTGGAGGGGGATCTGGCAGTTTTATGGGTGGTAAAGGAAGCTTTGGTGGAGGTAATTTTGGCTATGGTGGAGAATTTGAGGGAAGAGGAGGCTATGGTGACAGCAGAGGTAGTTAGACAGGAAGTGATAGTGGTGATTATGATGTTGGTGATATATCCAAAGTGGGGGATATGTGGGTGGTGGTGGTGGAATATATGATAGTCACAATGAAGGAGGAAATTTTGGTGGTGGAAATTATAGTGAACCACAGTGATCAAATTATGGACCCATGAAAGGGGGAAGTTTTGGTGGAAGAATTTCAGGCAATGCCTATCGGAGTGTTTATGGACATGGTGGTGGAATCAGTGGACGTGGCAGCCGCAGGTTTTATAAAAAGCAGAAAAAAGCCACAGTTCTTAGCAAGGGAGAGAGCAAGGAATTGTCTGGAAAGCTGCAAGTTATTTCAATATAGTTGTCCCAAATGCAGTAGAGAAACTGTAAAAATCTGCCACAGAAGGAACGATAGTCAAAAAAGTTACTGCAGCTTAAATAGAAAATCTTTCTTGTTCAGGACTGTCATAGCTACAGTTAATAAAAAGGCAGCTATTGATTAATGCAATATAGTGTCCATGCAAATACATATCCCTGAGGTCTTTTATCTGTTGTAGCTTTTCTTTTTCCTTTTCATTACATCAATTATATTGCCCTGTAAATTGTGGCAGTGGTACCAGGAATTAAAATTAAGCAATTTTTAACTCTTCATTCCCACCCCTTCTCTTGAAGGTCAATAATGCGAAACAAATGTAGTTAAAGCAGGACCTAGTTATTGCGAAACAGGAGGACCTCTTAGGCATCTAGTCACAAGTATTTAGCAGAAATACTTTTTTCATAGCAATCTCCTTTTTGCCTGTTGTAACCTGGCTTTAACCTCCACTATGGGTCTGAGACTAACACCAAGTTACTTGATGATCCGTCTACTGACAAACATAATGTGTACTTGTAATTCTTTTGCATATGTGACACCCCCTCTCCAAGTCCTGAATGCTCACTCTTTCTTGAAACCCTCTTTTTTTGATTGTGTGATACTACTATCTGTTTTTTTCCCCCATTATCTCTTATATTTCCTCCTATCTCACTGGCTATGCCTTTTTAGCTTTCTTGGTGAGGTCCTTTTAACCTTATTTTCACATAATGATGTCCTCAGAAATCTATTTGCAGTTTTCTTCTTCATCTTCTACTCTATATATTGTCCCCAAATAATCTAATCCACTGCCATGGCTCAGTACCCTGAATTACTCCTTGTGTTTTATACCACCAAGCTTTTACACATGCATCTCTGATTGGATTGTGTCCTTTCATCCTTTTGAAAATAAGATTAAGCAACTAATCCTTTAAGACTACACTCAAGGCTCAGCGCCTGTAGCTCACTGGTTAGGGCGCTGGCCACATGCACCGGGGCTGGTGAGTTGCAACCTCAGCCAGGGCCTGCTAAACAACAATGACGACAACAACAAAATAGCCAGGCATTGCTATGGGTGCCTTGTAGTCCCAGCTACTGGACAGCGGAGGGAAGAGAATTGCTTAAGCCCAAGAGTTTGAGGTTGCTGTGAGCTGTGACGCCATGGCACTGAATTTTTTTTTAATGTTTATTTTTTTAATTTTTTTTTTTTTTTTGTAGAGACAGAGTCTCACTTTATGGCCCTCGATAGAGTGCCGTGGCCTCACACAGCTCACAGCAACCTCCAACTCCTGGGCCTAAGTGATTCTCTTGCCTCAGCCTCCCGTGTAGCTGGGACTACAGGCGCCCGCCACAACGCCAGGCTATTTTTTGGTTGCAGTTCGGCCGGCGCAGGGTTTGAACCCGCCACCTTCAGTATATGGGGCCGGCGCCTTACCGACTGAGCCACAGGCGCCGCCACTATTTTTTTAATTTTTATTTTCTTGAGACAGAGTCTCACTGTTGCTCTTGTACCGAAAATTTTTTAAATAAAAATTTAAAAAATAAACATTAAAAAAACAAAAGACTACACTCAAGTACATTTTCCTCCAAGATACCTTTGCTGACAATCCCTAATCTGGGTTAGATGATTCCCCTACATATTTTCAGAGCACCTTGCATCAATTTCTGTCATCACATTTTATATACTGTATTGTAATAATCTGTTTACTTATCTATCTTCCTGACATAGTTATGCTTTATTCCCACTGTCTAGCACATGGCCTGGTCCATGGTAGATAAACAAATGCTTATTGAATAAATTAAAGAACACCTGAATGAGTAAATGGATGGATGGATGAATGATGACTCAGAGTGGACAAGTTGGGGTTTATAAAGAGGGCAAAATATGGTGAAGGAAGATAAGAAGAAAAAAGGGAAATGACTGGTATGTTTAAGCTGTTCATTTAGTTCTCCTTGGTTAAATGGAATAAAGTTGTCATTTTCATTTCATCAAGTTTATTGAGCATCCAGTATGTGCCAGGCACTCTGCTAGATGCTTGCAATACAAAGGTGAAGATCAAAACAAAACAAAGAAACCACTTCCTTACTTATCACCCCAATTCAAGGCAGATTTGGCTTGAGCCTGGGAAGCCGGCCCCTCGGGGATTCAGCACCAGGGTATGGTATACTCTCCTATGACCCTGACCTTCACCTGTGTATCTCACGGCTGACCAGCAGGTACCCTTCTCCAAGTCCACCTGCCTGAGCAACCTTCCTCTACGTGCATTTACCTCCTTATGGAGGAGGAGGCACCTGGGAAGCTAGGGGAGCTGCAAAGAACTGCCTTCTCAAATGAGCCTAGGGGAGTACACAGGGACTGGATGCTAAGAGGGGCGTGCTGATGGGATGAGGGCAGAGGAAGCAAACTGGAAACTCTGGTGCCCTTAGGGTGGGATAAAACTTGCCCTGGTATGGAGGTGGTAGATAACAGGGGCCAACAGAGTTGATCCGGGGGATTGTAGAGACAGACAGAGCTAGAGCTTGAGAGGTCAGGGAGGGTCCAAGGATCCAAGGACCCTTGGAGGCATTAGGGAAGAGAGGAAGGAACACACAGAGGGCCTCCTCTTTCAGCCTTTAAATTGCTGTCACCTCACAGCAGATTATTGCCTCTCCTATGAATTGTGCAAGAGGTGGTGGCACGGGCGTGGCCTGGCTGCATGGTGACCACCCTCTCCTTATCTGATGTTAGGGTGATTAGGGAGTCTGCCCTTGTCCTGTATCTGGGGATCTGAGCATCTGGGAGAGCAGAGAGGATGGTGCCAGTGGGGGTGGAGGCCAAGGGTTGAAACGTTCCCTCGACTCTCGCCGTCTACCATTTCTTGGGAGATTAGAGCCTTATTCTCTTTACAAGTGGAGGAAGCTCAACAACCTTCTGGAGCAGCGGTTCTCAACCTGTGGGTTGCGACCCCTTTCACATGGGTCGCCTAAGACCATCCTGCATATCAGATATTTACATTGCGATTCGTAACAGTAGCAAAATTACAGTTATGAAGTAGCAACGAAAATAATTCTATGGCTGGGGGTCACTACAACATGATCGCGGCATTAGGAAGGTTGAGAATCGCTGGAGGATAATGATTGTTTGAAAGACTTGTTTTGTGAGGAAGCCAGGGAGAAGGCATGAGTTTGAGGGGTGAAAAATAGTTTCTTTCTTTCTTTTTTTTTTTTGAGACAGAGTCTCACATCGTTGCCCTCCTAGATAGAGTGCTGGTGGCATCGCAGCTCACAGCAACCTCAAACTCTTGGGCTTAAGCGATTCTCTTGCGTCAGCCTCCCGAGTAGGTGGGACTACAGGCATCAGCCACAATGTCCGGCTATTTTTAGAGACTAAGTCTGGCTGTGGCTCGGGCAGGTTAAAAACAGTTTCTTACTTGCTCTGGGCCAGAGGACTGAGTGGGAATCCACTTCTCTACAGAAACAAGCCCATCCCTATCTTCCAGTCAAGAACAGAAACGGAAGGAATGCTTGACACAGGAGGCTTCAGGAGGAGGCCAAGCACAGCACAGCAGGCTGGAGTCTTTTGCCCTTGCTAGGGCCCAGGTCAAAGGAACGTGTTTATGCTCCTCCATTACCCATCTGTAAGTACCTAGGTAGTAGGTGCCCAAGCAAGATGCCCTGTCTTTACCATGATCTCCCGGTGCTCAGAACAGCCCCTGTGCACCCAGTGGCCGGTATGTGACAGTTTAGTACAGTCTTGCATTTTGAGAAAGTGGCCTCCCTAATCTGGGCTTGCCTAAAATGTGCTCCAGGACTCAGACGTTGATTGGGAGGGGAGAACAGTGGGTGGGGAATAGAAGAGCTCCCTAGGAAGAGCACAGGAAAGTCGCTGGGAGTGAAGTTACCGATGTTAGTTTCCATAAAAACCCTTTTGGGGATTGGGATGAAAATTTAATAATCTATGCGGTCCTAAGAGGGCCGTACTTGCTGAGAACACACGCGACCCGGTTCACCGTTAGATCCACACTCCGCCGCCCCCGCCGCAACCCCCTTTCTACGCACCCCCACGCGCGTCCTCCCGGACACCCGCGCCCCGCTCGCTCGCGCCGCGCCAGCTCCCGGGGGTCCCGGGGCGGCTCAGGCGCTGATCTCCACCGGGCCGGCCTCCTCCTGCTCGCGGATCATGTGCACCCCCGCAGTCCGCAGCGTGCGCGAGCGGCCGGGCGAGCTCGGGGCCCTGGGCGGCGACGTGTGCGTCCGGCCGGTGGCGGGGGAGCGCGCTGGGGAGCGCGGGTAGCGGCGGGCAGAGCGGACGGGCAGCCCCGGCGAGCGGCCGGGCACTCGGGGCGACACGGAGTAGCCGGGCGGGCCCGTCTCTGTCGCGCTCCGAGGCTCCGGGACGGGGTTCTCCTCCGGCTCCGGCGAGTCCTGCAAGAACACGCGGCGCGGGGATCAGCGGGCAGCCGGCCAGTCTGCGAGGCTCCCTGGATTAGAGGGTTCTGGGGATACCCAGGTCCCGGAAGGGGCAGACACGGATAGGTCTGGGTTTTCTGCAGTCACCACACTCAGCCTGGTGCCTGGCACATACTACGTGTACCATGAATGTCAAAAGGCGTTAACTTGAGCGCCTTGTCCCTTTATTCTCCTCTTCCCACTCGTCTCCGACAGCTGTGGAATAGTGGGTAAATCACCAGAACCGGTGTCCAAAAACCCTAGGTTTATTCACTCGTTTAAACCTGGGCAAGTCATTGAATCAATCTCCTAGCCTTATTTTTCTAATCTTTGAAAGGGGCAACACTAATGTTTTACAGGGTTATTCAGAGTACTGTAAAGGGAAAATGATATGGGATGGCTCCCTGGTGCCAGGCACATAAAGGATGGGGGTTCACTGCCTATTTGTGGGGTATCCAGCTCAGAGTTGCTCACCTTGTCCTTTAAGATGTAGAGTGCCATGGGGTTCTTCCGCTCCTGTTCCCCACTTCTCGGGAGGGTGTCTGCTGCACAGGAGAAAGGATGGAACGGCTGGCCCAGGCACAGACTGTGTCCACCAGCCAGCACCTATGCTCTTTACCCCCCAGGCTGGCCCATCACAACCTCCACCAACGTGTCTGAACACCCCTGGTCCTACCTGGGCGGCACCTTTCCCTGCTCTGCAGTCTTCGAGCAGTTGGTGGAGGAAGGGGGTCTGCAGAGCTGGTCTCCTTGTTGCCCATTTCTGCCTTTTCCCAGCATCCCACTGATCTGAGTGGCGATGGCATGGGTGAGTGGGTGGCTGGGAGCTCACCTTCTGCCTTCAGACGGTCATCATTCTGATCCATGTATTCCAGGGAGCTTTGCTTCTCCAGCTTCCTCTGCTTCCTGCAAATTAATCCAGCAGAGCTGGAGCAGAGCTATTGATTATGAGCAGGAGAGGATTTAGGGGGAACACAGGGAGGGATCTGTTGTCCATGAAAGAGGCCTTGAGACAGGAAGATGGGCTGGGTGCAGTGGGAGCAGGAGGTAGTCCCTGAGCTTTGGAATGAGTCACATCTAGGTTGGCCCCCTGGGTCTGTCCCTAGCATTGTGACTGTGGGCAAGCCACAAATCTGAGTGTCCATATTATTATCTGTAAACTGCAGATAGTCCTACTTGAAAGCTGGCATGCTAGCCACAACCACAGTGCCTAGCCCAGAAAAGGTGTTCAGCAAGGGAAACCATTGTTAATTGTGCTGGGGTTGTGGGGGTTGTGAGCACAGGATGCCGTGCTATACACAATGGAAAAATGGATCTCCTGGGAAGAGGTGTAGAGTCCTGGGAGGAAAGGCATTTAAAGAGACTTAAGAAAAAATAGAGCTTGGGGTTAGGACAGAAGGAAGATTAGGGTGTAGAAGTTGGAGAGTTACCTAGACTTTTTGGAGGGTTTCCAGCAAGCACAGACTGTCACCAAGGTCACAAGGAGGAAGATGCCTCCCGTAGACAAGATGATATAAAGAGAGCTTCTTCCTAGGGAGACAGAGACACAGAGAGGTGGGAAAGTCTTCAAAGGAGGGGCAGGTATGGTGATCAGAGATTCCCACAGTAGAAGGAAGATAAAAGAAGGCACAGGCAGCATCGTGGCTGGTTGATGGTGGAGCTTGCGCAGAGCTCACTTGCCCACCTGTTGTGGTCCTCCATGGGCAGTCGGCCCCCATCTCTGCACCCCCTGTAGTCACACTCCCTCTGGGATGTCCTCAATCCCTCGTGGGCACCTGCATCTCAGGGTTTTGAGTCCTAAAGGAGGGCAGGCGGGGAGACTTACTGTACACGGTGATCTTGATGGGCAGGCTGCGGCCCTGGCTGATGGGATTCTCCACCACACAGCTGTATAGGTCGTCATCCTCCATGAGCACACGGGTGATGGTGAGCACCTTTTGATTGGAGGACAGGAGCATTCGAGAGTCATTGAGGAGGGGCTTGCCATCCTTCAGCCAGGTATAGCTGGGCTTGGTGCCGTCCTCATGTGAGCAGTTCAGGGTGAAGGCCTCGCTGAGCTCCAGCACAGTGGTCGAAGCCACCAGCACCTGTGGCCTCGAAATGGGCACTGAGGCCCGGAGTGGGGCGGTCTGTGAGTCATCGGCTAAAGAGCTTCTCCCTTCCTGTTTCTTCTCTCCCTACCTCCCAACTTAATCTGTGGGCTGAGAAGACCCTTCGGGGATCCTCAATTCTTCCCCATCACTTATTCATTCACAAATTTACCAACTATCGGACATTCCAAAATCTGCATTCATAGGAAAATTTGCATAGAAACATCTCTTAGAACATGTTCTCTGTGAGTAGGAGGGAAGACTTCATGTGTGTGTAGAAAGACGTGGCCAACACATCGAGACTATTTTGTAAATAAAGGTGCATTTTGCTACAATTTCCCATTTTCCCTATGGATGGTAACTTTCGAGACACCCTGTATTTATTGAGTGCCAATTAGCCACAGGGTGTATAATGCTGAACAGCACAGCAGTGGTGTCTGCCCTCATTCCCTTCTTCCCCAATACCTTTCCAAGACCAATAGGCTTTAAGGTCTTAAACTGATCCAGACTGGATGATATTTTGGTTGGGCTAAGCCTAGGTCCAACTCTTTGGGTTCAAATCTTGGCTTTATCACTTACTAGCAATGTAACCGTATGCACATTAATCAATCTCTCTGTGCCTCGCTTTCCTCATTTGCAAAATGGGAATAGTGATTATCCCTAGATTATAATAAGCATGAAATGAATTGACATTTGCAAAGCACTTAAAATAATTTCTGGCACGTGGTAAGTGTACTCTATACATGTTAGCTGTGCCAATTTTTTTGTTTTGGGGTTTTTGTTTGTTAGAGTGTAGTGCCATCATCATAGCTCACTGCAACCTCAAATCCCAGGGCTTCAAGTGATCTCCTCGTGTCAGCCTCCCAGAGTAGCTGGGGTTGCAGGCATATGCCATCACACCTGGCTAATTTTTCTTTCTTTCATTTTCTTTCTCTTTTCTTTTCCTTTTCTCTCTCTCTCTCTCTCTCTTTCTCTTTCTTTCTTTCTTTCCTTTCTCTCTCTCTCTCTTTCTTTCCTTTCACAGATGAAGTTCTGCTTTGTTGCCCAAGCTGGTCTCCAACTCCTGGCCTCAAAAAATTCTCCTGCCTCGGACCCTCAAAGCACTAGGATTATGGGCATGAGGCACTGTTCCTGGCCCTATCTGCCAACTTCTAATGTATGTCACCTTGGCTCAGTCTCGCTCCTAAGTGCTGTGGTTTTCCCTGAGTCTAGCTAATGTATTGGGCAGAGATCTTGCCCCCGGATCAAGCACCAGTCCTTCCCCCTTCCCTGCCAGAGCGCTTTACCATCTACAGTGAGATTGATGGTCTTCTCCCCCGTGAAAGTGTCAGCAGTGATGGAGATCTCGACCTCATAGGTGCCCTCATCGGCCAGCTGCAGGTCACTGAGAAGCAGAGAGCCATTTTCAAAGAGCTGAATACGATCTCGATAATCAGGCCTCAGGGTGCCAATGACCTCTGTGCCGATGGACTGCACCACGGTCACCGGCTTGTCCCGCTTCAGCTGCCACTTCACTACTGGCTTATCGCTGCTGGTGCTGCTGTACTGCACAGAGAACAAGGCTGACTTCCCCACAGTGCCATGAATCAGGTGCACTGGGCTGGTGATGTTCACGCCCTCCAGAGGTTCTGTGAAGAGAGGTCCAGGGAGAAGGGGGAGGAGGGCAGCATCAGGCCCTGAGCTCCTTAGCCCACTCCCACCTTTAAGCCCTCTGATCTCCCAATGCTTTGCCCCTCTGCGCCCTTCATACCTGCCAGTCCTTACTTCTTACCTTTCAGTACCATCTTCTCTCTCATGGTAGCCCTGGGCCCCCTGCTCCTCTGTCCTCCATGGCCCTCTCTCCTGCTACCATCTGGCCCTCTGCCTCTCTGGCACTTTTTCCCTTTGCCTTCCTTTTGCAGAATATTTCGGCTAACCCAAACTGTTATGTGCTTCATTCATAGAGATATTTATTGAGTACCTTCTATGTGCCAGGCACTTTTCTATGTCCTTGAGCAAAACAGATAAAAAGATCTCTTCTCCCTGAAGCTTACAGGGCATTAAACCTCAGGGTGAATCAGATTGGGGATTGTGAGTGCAGGAAGTGGAGATAGCAAGGGAACACAAGATTCACAAAGAAAGGAGTGTGTCCTGAGATGGTGCCAGGAAAGGGGAAGCTTAGGGCGCTGAAGACAACCTGACCACTTCCCAGTCATGCCCAGAGCCTCCCTATCTTCTCTCCACATTGGACTAGGCCTACTCCATGTAGGACAGTTCTGCACCTGGGTAGGTGGTTAGGGGAATCCACTCAAACTCTAGTCCAATCTGTATTCGCTCCAGAGGAGGGATTTGGGATGGGTGGAACAAAGAGTTTGGAATCAGAAGGGCCTTGTAAGACTGGGCCCTACCGCTCTTTGGTTGTGTGGATTTGGGTAACTAATTTCTTGTTAAGTCTCTTCTCATTTATAAAATAATAGTAACATAATAGTAACAAGAACTACGCTTTATCAAGTCCATAGGATTGTGAAGTACAATATGAAAATCAGTTATTCTTGTGTAGCGGAGAGAATACAAGATTGAGCAGCAGGGATTTGGGCCCTATTGCTGCTGAATGACCGGGAAAGGTACTTACCTCTTTGGATTTAAGATTCCCTATAGGTAAAATGAATAGGAGGCTAGACGGCCTCACTGGGGTTTTTCCAGCCCTGTAAGTCTAGGATTTTATCATCTTGTCTGATGGGTGCTTTATCCAGAGACACATCTCACATTTCAGAGACCTTTCAGGAACTTTAGGACTTGAACAGATGCTGCTCATTGGTGTCACCTGGCCTTGTAGAGTGTTACAAGCACCCAAAGGAGGGTCTTCTGGAGAATATGCCAGTTGAAAACAGGGTTGAGTTTAACTGAATGGACATATACAGGCCAGTTCTCAGTCCCTGTGGACCCCAAACTGCTTCCTTTGACTGTCATTGCCTCTGAAGTTCTCTCTTTCTTTTTCAGCCTTGTTTCCCACTGCTGGAGTCTAGACTATGGGAAGCTCAGCTATATCCTTTCATTTCTTATTCCTCTCCTTTTGCCTAGAGGGCTCAAACCAAACTAAGAGACAGTTATACTAAAAGGTTGGTTGTGAAGATCAAAGCAAATTTATTTAATAAATTTATTCAATTCATTGTTTTGAATAGTGCTTTGTGAAGTAGTGAGCACCTCATCTTTCGATGTGGTCAAGGAAAGGCCACTTAGCTATTTTGTCCCCTCTCTGGGCCTCTCCTTCCTCTTCTACTTAATGAAGCCCCAGATAATCTCTAGGGTCTTTCCTGAGGCTGACATCCTATGATCCCTTACCTTCCAGGAACGTTGAAATCATAAAACCTTAAGGGCAGAAGAAACGACTCTAATAATTAAAGCTGCGGTAAGTCAATATCTAAATTTCATATATATATTTTTTTAATTGTTGGGGGCTCATTGAGGGTACAATAAGCCAGGTTACACTGATTGCATTTGTTAGCTAAAGTCCTTCTTGCAATCGTGTCTTGCCCCGAAAGGTGTGGCACACACCAAGGCTCATATGTTTGTTATTGAAGGAAAGTCTTTAGGGCAGGTAGAATGGACAAAATCAACTATTTTCTTTCTTTCTTCTTCTTTTTTTTTTTGTCTCTTTCTTTTTTTGTCTCTTTTTTTTTGAATCTTACTTTGTCTCCACAGTAGAGTGCTTTCAAGTCACAGCTCACAACAACCTCAACCTCTTGGCTGAAGGGATCTTCTTGACTCAGTCTCCTGTGTACCTGGGACTACAGGCATCTGCCACAATGCCGGGCTATTTATTTTAGAGATGGGGCCACCCTCCTTGGCCTTCCAGAGTGCTAGGATTACAGGGTAAGTCACTGTGTCCAGCCTAAATCAACTATTTTCAAACATTTTTTTTATTAGTGGTATTTTTACTCCCACAAAGTTTTATACAAAAATGAAAAGAGGAGGGGGAGACAAGATGGCGGACTGAAGCCAGCTTTCAACAAAGGCTCCCGTCCAGAAGGAGAGTTAAGGGACAGGAATTTAGTAAGTATCCTGGTGGACTTGAGCCTCACCAAGAGAGAAGGCTGAAGAACGCACATCAACACCGCTGAGGCAAGTTGTGATCACAAGGACGCAAACAAAAGGTACAAAATCCACCACCAAGCGGACGGGAGTCCCCCTCCCCCATGAGACTGGCTCTAGAGCCCCATAATTGAACAAGCGGGCAGAAATTGAACAAGCGGGCAGAAATTAGAGCCCTTTAATTTCCACGGTCTCTCCACGGGAGAGACCTTCTAAAAACTGGACCTACCTCCCCAACTGGGGTGCCGTGGCGTTCTCCTGCCGGACATAGGGCTGAATAAAACTTTGGGAATCCTCTGCCGGCAACCCTGAATCCCCGGCGCTCCCCTCCCGCCCACTGAGGTCTGGAGGCCTGTCCCCCAGGACTTCGGATCCTTGGGTGATTTCTCAAGGGGAGTGGACAGTCCCCTTGAGTGCGACTGGTCAGCATTGACTCTGAGGCGCGCCGAGTGAGGAGAGGGCACCGGGCTGAGGGGGAGTCATGCCTCGCGGCACTTCCCTGCGGTGCAGTGCAGCAACCCTCCCCGGGCATACGGGGCCCAACACTGAATCAGACTCTGGCCTCCCCACTGAGAGCTGAGAACCCCTACTCTCACTCGGGGTCTGAGGGCCTATCCCCCAGGAGTTCGGATCCTTGGGTGATTTCTCAAGGGGAGTGGACAGTCCCCGAGTTGCGACTGGTCAGCATTGACTCTGAGGCGCGCCGAGTGAGGAGAGGGCACCGGGCTGAGGGGGAGTCACGCCTCGCAGCACTTCCCTGCGGTGCAGTACACCAACCCTCCCCGGGCATACGGGGCCCAACACTGAATCAGACTCTGGCCTCCCCGCTGAGAGCTGAGAACCCCTACTCTCACTCGGGGTCTGAGGGCCTATCCCCCAGGAGTTCGGATCCTTGGGTGATTTCTCAAGGGGAGTGGACAGTCCCCGAGTTGCGACTGGTCAGCATTGACTCTGAGGCGCGCAAGTGAGGAGAGGGCACCGGGCTGAGTCACGACTCGCGGCACTTCCCTGCGGTGCAGTGCAGCAACCCTCCCCGGGCATACGGGGCCCAAGACTGAATCAGACTCTGGCCTCCTCGCTGAGAGCTGAGAGCCCCTACTCTCACTCGGGGTCTGAGGGCCTATCCCCCAGGAGTTCGGCTCCTTGGGTGATTTCTCGAGGGGAGTGCACAGTGCCTGAGCTGCGTCAGGTCAGCGCTGACTCTGGGATACGTGAGCGAGGAGAGGGCACTCTGCTGAGGGGAAATCAAGCCTTGGCGGCACTTCCCTGCGGTGCAGTGCAGGAGCCCTCCCCGGACCGTAGTATTGCGTGAAACTGAATGAAACTCTAGCTTCCCCCTGCCCCACTCCCAATCGGGGTCTGGGGGCCCATCCCCCAAGAGTTCTGATTCTTGGGGGATCTCTTAAGGGGTGTGGACCCAGCACAAACTGCGGCCGCTCAGTGCTGACTCTGGGGCGTGGGACAGAGGAGAAAAGGGTCACCTGAGTGCCCACACCAGAGCAGCAGTTCCCTGGAGGTAGATCAACAGCCGTTTTTTCTTTAACGGCAGAACGCTCACTTCTGGATATTCTGAGGCCACACCCCCTGTCTCCCTGGGCAACCAGAGGAGGCCACCGGTGACACGGCTCACAAACCCGGAAGCCTCCAGGGCGGGGCCGACCCAGAGAGGTGTTCAGACGCAATTCTCCAGCAGCAAAGACGTTTGAACTCAAAACAGCCCGTCTCCTGTAGGCGACAACAAGAACAGAGACAGAACCTCACAAAGTTGTCTGTTCTGTTCTGTTCTGTTAGCAGCATGCATCAGGGACGGGGCTAAGCCTGAGTGAACACCTCCTTCCCATCACCTGCATCAAACACTCAAAGATGTCAGGCCCCATCTCCTCCTGCTAGATAGCGGCAGTCTGCGGGGGCCTGGCAGACTTCCTCGCGATTCAGGCAGGTGCAAACCCCTGGAGTGTCTGTTCACTGCAGGCAACTGGGTTAGCCATCTGCAGAGATACCAGTGACTGGGTCCGATGGAGGGGCAAAGTGGGGAAGGAGACGTCAACCTTCCCAGACTGCTCTGTTTGCTGGGTGGCTCCTCCTGACTCCACGCTGCACTGGGGTGAGCTGTCTCAGAGGAGTCACCAGGCCCCTGTGATCCAGTTCCCAGAGACCTCTTGAACCCTTCCACCCGAGACAAGTGCCGATTGAGACAGTTGTTTCGGACCTTTTGAACTGGGCTAATAGACTGAGGACTCTTCAGGCGGTGCCCTGGGTGTGCGATTGTAGGAAGGTTTGATTCTCCTTTTCCAACTGGGGCCAGAGGTGGGCAGGCGGGGTGACTTAATTGCTGATTTTTCCACACAGCTGAGACTTCAAGCCAGAGTAGAAGTTGCAATAGGATCGAACAGAAACCAGCTGAAAACAAGACAGAACCACTTTGCTCCACCACACCAGACAGGGCCCCAGTTTCTCAGGCCACAACACTGTACGGGCCCTCGATAAAACCCCAGGGGAAAAACCAAAGGGAGTAAACCATGGGGCGGAATCAGCGGAAAAACTCTGGTAACATGAATAACCAGAATAGATCAACCCCCCCAAGAAAAGATATGGCAGATGTGATTGAAGATCCCATTCATAAACAACTGGCTGAGATGTCAGAAGTCGAATTCAGAATTTGGTTTGCAGACAAGATTAATAAAATGGAATTAGGAATTCGAGGAGAAATTCAAAAATTGTCTCAAGAATTTAACGAATTTAAAGACAAAACCACCAAAGACTTAGACACACTGAAACAAGAACTTACAGCCCTCAAAGATATGAAAAATACAGTAGAATCCCTCAGTAACAGAATGGAGCAAGCAGAAGAAAGGATTTCTGACATTGAAGATAAAGTCTTCGAACGCTCCCAATCTCTCAAAGAGGAAGAGAAATGGAGAGCAAAAACGGATCACTCACTCAGAGAGCTCTCAGATAATTCGAAAAAAAACAACATAAGGGTTATAGGAATTTCGGAGGCTGATGAAGTAGCTGCCAAGGACACAGAGGCCCTTCTACATGAAATTATGAAAGAAAATTTTCCAGACATGCCTAGAGAATCTGAAATTCAGATAGCAGACAGAGTCAGAACCCCAGCACGATTCAACCCCAATAAGCCATCTCCCAGACATATCATAATTAGCTTCACTAAAGTTAACATGAAAGAGAAGATTCTCAAAGCAGCCCGGCGAAAGAAAACTATAACGTACAAAGGTAAGAATATTAGAATAACTGCAGATCTCTCTGCTGAAACTTTTCAAGCAAGAAGAGGCTGGTCATCAACTTTTAATCTCCTAAAGCAAAAAAACTTTCAACCCAGGATCTTGTATCCAGCTAAACTGAGTTTCATCTATGATGGAGAAATTAAATACTTCAATGACATTCATATGTTGAAAAAATTTGCCATAAGTAAACCAGCTCTTCAGAATGTTCTCAGACCTATCCTCCACAATGACCAACCCAATCCTATACCACAAAAGTAAACTCACTCAGAATCTTCGGATCAAACTCCAACTTCCACACTGGCGAAAGGATTAAAAATGTCCACTGGACCTTTGAAAAACTCGATACCCAAAATTCCACCAGACTTATCAATACTCTCCATCAATGTGAATGGCTTAAACTGTCCTCTAAAGAGGCATAGGTTAGCTGACTGGATACGAAAACTCAAGCCAGATATTTGTTGCATACAAGAGTCACATCTCAACTTAAAAGACAAATACAGACTCAGGGTGAAAGGATGGTCATCCATATTTCAGGCAAATGGTAATCAGAAAAAAGCAGGTGTTGCAATTTTATTTGCAGATACAGTAGGCTTTAAACCATCAAAAGTAAGGAAGGACAAGAATGGTCACTTCATATTTGTTAAGGGTAATACTCAATATGACGAGATCTCAATTATTAATATCTATGCACCCAACCAGAATGCACCTCAATTTATAAGAGAAACTCTAACAGACATGAGTAACTTGATTTCCTCCAGCTCCATAATCGTTGGAGATTTCAACACTCCCTTGGCAGTGTTGGATCGATCCTCCAGAAAGAAGCTGAGCAAAGAAATCTTAGATTTAAACCTAACCATCCAATATTTAGATTTAGCAGACATCTACAGAACATTTCATCCCAACAAAACTGAATACACATTCTTCTCATCAGCCCACGGAACTTACTCCAAAATTGATCACATTTTAGGTCACAAGTCTAACCTCAGTAAATTTAAAGGAATAGAAATTATTCCATGCATCTTCTCGGACCATCATGGAATAAAACTTGAATTGAGTAACAACAGGAATCTGCATACCCATACAAAAACATGGAAGTTAAATAACCTTATGCTGAATGATAGCTGGGTCAGAGATGAGATTAAGAAAGAAATCACCAATTTTTTGGAACAAAATGACAATGAAGACACAAACTATCAGAACCTCTGGGATACTGCAAAGGCAGTTCTAAGAGGGAAATTTATAGCACTGCAAGCCTTCCTCAAGAGAACGGAAAGAGAGGAAGTTAACAACTTAATGGGACATCTCACGCAACTGGAAAAGGAAGAACATTCCAACCCCAAACCCAGTAGAAGAAAAGAAATAACCAAAATTAGAGCAGAATTAAATGAAATTGAAAACAAAAGAATAATACAACAGATCAATAAATCAAAAAGCTGGTTTTTTGAAAAGGTCAATAAAATAGATAAACCTCTGGCCAACCTAATCAGGAAAAAAAGAGTAAAATCTCTAATATCATCAATCAGAAACAACAAAGACGAAATAACCACAGACTCATCAGAAATCCAAAAAATCCTTAATGAATATTACAAGAAACTTTATTCTCAGAAATATGAAAATCTGAAGGAAATAGACCAATACTTGGAAGCACGCCACCTTCCAAGACTTAACCAGAATCAAGTGGAAATGTTGAACAGACCCATATCAAGTTCAGAAATAGCATCAACTATACAAAACCTCCCTAAGAAGAAAAGCCCGGGACCAGATGGTTTCACGTCAGAATTCTACCAAACCTTTAAAGAGGAATTAGTACCTATATTACTCAACCTGTTCCAAAATGTAGAAAAAGAAGGAAGACTACCCAACACGTTCTATGAAGCAAACATCACCCTGATCCCCAAACCAGGAAAAGACCCAACAAGAAAAGAAAATTATAGACCAATATCACTAATGAATATAGATGCAAAAATATTCAACAAGATCCTAACAAACAGAATCCAGCAACACATCAAACAAATTATACATCATGACCAAGTTGGTTTTATCCCAGGGTCTCAAGGCTGGTTCAATATACGTAAATCTATAAATGTAATTCAGCACATAAACAAATTAAAAAACAAAGACCATATGATTCTCTCAATTGATGCAGAAAAAGCTTTTGATAATATCCAGCATCCCTTCATGATCAGAACACTCAAGAAAATTGGTCTAGAAGGGACTTTTCTTAAACTGATAGAGGCTATCTACAGCAAACCCACAGCCAATATCATATTGAATGGAGTTAAATTGGAATCATTTCCACTCAGATCAGGAACCAGACAAGGCTGCCCATTGTCTCCATTGCTTTTCAACATTGTAATGGAAGTTTTAGCCACCGCAATTAGGGAAGAAAAGGCGATCAAGGGTATCCATATAGGGTCAGAAGAGATCAAACTCTCGCTCTTCGCAGATGATATGATTGTGTATCTGGAAAACACTAGGGACTCTACTACAAAACTCCTAGAAGTGATCAAGGAATACAGCAGCGTCTCAGGTTACAAAATCAACATTCATAAATCGGTAGCCTTTATATACACCAACAACAGTCAAATTGAAAAAGCAGTTAAGGACTCTATCCCATTCACAGTAGTGCCAAAGAAGATGAAATATTTGGGAATTTACCTAACAAAAGACGTGAAAGATCTCTATAAAGAGAACTATGAAACTCTAAGAAAAGAAATAGCTGAAAATGTTAACAAATGGAAAAACATACCATGCTCATGGCTAGGAAGAATCAACATTATCAAAATGTCCATACTACCCAAAGCAATATATAATTTCAACGCACTCCCTATTAAAGCTCCACTGTCATATTTTAAAGATCTTGAAAAAACATTACTTCGTTTTATATGGAATCAGAAAAAACCTCGAATAGCCAAGACATTACTCAGAAATAAAAACAAAACAGGAGGAATCACACTACCAGACCTCAGACTTTACTACAAATCGATAGTGATCAAAACAGCATGGTATTGGCACAAAAACAGAGAAGTAGATATCTGGAACAGAATAGAGAACCAAGAGATGAATCCAGCTACTTACCGCTATTTGATTTTTGACAAGCCAATTAAAAACATTCAGTGGGGAAAAGATACCCTATTTAACAAATGGTGCTGGGTGAACTGGCTGGCAACCTGCAGAAGACTGAAATTGGACCCACACCTTTCACCATTAACTAAGATAGACTCTCATTGGATTAAAGATTTAAACTTAAGACATGAAACTATAAAAATACTAGAGGAGAATGCAGGGAAAACCCTTGAAGAAATTGGTCTGGGTGAGTATTTCATGAGGAGAACCCCCCGGGCAATTGAAGCAGCTTCAAAAATACACTACTGGGACTTGATCAAACTGAAAAGCTTCTGCACAGCTAAGAACACAGTAAGCAGAGCAAGCAGACAGCCCTCAGAATGGGAGAAGATATTTGCAGGGTATAACTCTGACAAAGGTTTAATAACCAGAATCCACAGAGAACTCAAACGCATCAGCAAGAAAAAAACAAGGGATCCCATCACAGGCTGGGCAAGGGATTTGAAGAGAAACTTCTCTGAAGAAGACAGGCGCAAGGCCTTCAGACATATGAAAAAATGCTCATCATCTTTAATCATCAGAGAAATGCAAATCAAAACTACTTTGAGATATCATCTAACTCCAATGAGACTAGCCTATATCACAAAATCTCAAGACCAGAGATGCTGGCGTGGATGCGGAGAAAAGGGAACACTTCTGCACTGCTGGTGGGAATGCAAATTAATACATTCCTTTTGGAAAGATATATGGAGAACACTCAGAGATCTAAAAATAGATCTGCCATTCAATCCTGTAATTCCTCTGCTGGGCATATACCCAGAAGACCAAAAATCACAACATAACAAAGATATTTGTACCAGAATGTTTATTGCAGCCCAATTCATAATAGCTAAGTCATGGAAAAAGCCCAAGTGTCCATCGATCCACGAATGGATTAATAAATTGTGGTATATGTATACCATGGAATACTATGCAGCCTTAAAGAAAGATGGAGACTTTACCTCTTTCATGTTTACATGGATGGAGCTGGAACATATTCTTCTTAGTAAAGTATCCCAAGAATGGAAGAAAAAATACCCAATGTACACAGCCCTACTATGAAACTAATTTGGGACTCTCACATGAAAGCTATAACCCAGCTACAACTTAACAATAGGGGGAAGTGAGAAGGGGGGGGTGGGTAGAGGGAGGGGAATCGGTGGGATCACACCTGTGGTGCATATTATAGGGGTATTTGCGAAACTTGGTAAATGTAGAATGTAAATGTTTTGGCACAGTAACTGAGATAACGCCGGAAAGGCTATGTTAACCACTGTGATAAAAATGTGTCAAATGGTTTATGAAGTGAGTGTATGATGCCCCATAATCATATCATTGTATACAGTTATGATTTAATAAAAAAAATTAAAAAAAAAAAAAAAAACAAAAACAAAAATGAAAAGAAATGAAATATGGTTCTGGACCACCAGATTTGGTAGAAGAGGTGGTGGGCATTAGAGTTTTGTTCTCCTCAATAACTTTGGGAGCAACTAGGAATCCTATAGCTCTGTATATGAGACTAAAATCTATTTGGCTACATAATCCTTAAGGGTTCTTCACATTCTTATTGTCTGTGATTATTTAAATGGGATTTCCTGCCTAGCAACCGCTAGACTTCAGGCTTAGATTGATTTAGAAAAGCAAGCTTTCAAATTTCCCTGAGTAGGTAGATAGGCTTTGGTATGTACCACTGGAGGTAGCCTTGAAAAAAATCACTGAGCTTCATTAAAAGCCATAGTGGTGGTGAACAAATACCTAGGAACATCTATTCCCTTTCTCAGGACCCAGTCTGAAGTAGTGAGGTATGCCCATCTTCCAGTGAGGCAGACCCATCCTATTCACCAAGTCCGTGTGATGACCCTACACACCAGATTTTGAGGGCTTTCCTTCTTCTTGGAGGCTGGACATTGACAGCCCCAAGGACAAGAGGAAGGGACTCCCCCTCTCCCTTCTGCTCTTTCTGGCCTCCCTTGAGCTTCCTTGGTTTCCACACTCTTCTACCCCATCCAAGGGCCCAGTAGCCTTTCTGTGATGTTCTCCCCTCTGAAGTCTGTTCTGTCTCCCAATTTAAACTTGATTTATTCTGGATGAAAACGTTGGAGAAGCTACAGCCCATAAATTGCCCTAGGCCTCATTCCCATCTAGGTGAGTATCTTCATCATTACTGTGAACGTGGCTGTGGTTAGGAGTCAGAGGAATATATACAAACACGTTCATAAGCAAATGCAGGAGTCTTCCTCAGAAGTTGGTAGAGAGAGCCTTTTGCTGTGCAAACACTATTTCCCAAAAACTCTAGCCAAAATCATAGTCCGTGTCAAGTTCAGGGTTCCACAGCTTTCAAGGGACACAGAGAACTGGGACAGGAGCCAAAGAAGGACACAGAAATGAGGAAATGGCTAACAACTAAGGTCCAGAGTGGAAATAAAAGAACTAAGGCTATTCAACCTTGAAAAGCGATTAACTTAATCTTTGTCTCCGAGGCATCATTATGTAGAAAGTCACTGTTCCCACCAGAAGCTGAACAAAAGCAAAGTGAGATCTCAGCAAGATGTACCTATCCACCTAAATGATGCCAGAGTGGACTAGGTCAGTGCCCCACCCCCACCCCCAGCAGGATTTTGTCCTGCTGTGATCCCAGGGAATGTCAAACTTCAAAGTATAAGAATGTACCTGCAAATAGCCTTAGATCCTTTAATAACCTCTTCTCTTAAAGAAATCATCATCTCCTTCTTTACATGTGCTCCTTTTGCTGGGTAAAAGTTTCCTTTGGCCAATATTTGCCTTACATTTGCCTTTTAAAAATGTCAGAGGGACGGCACCAAACTTATATTCTCAGGTTGGTCTATATAGACCTTATCCATATTCTCTAACAGGAAAGACACAACTATGTCTCTCTCTCTCTTTTTTTTTTTTTGAGACAGAGTCTCAAGCTGTCACCCTGGGTAGAGTGCTGTGGCATCACAGCTCACTGCAACCTCCAACTCCTGGGCTTAAATGATTCTCTTGCCTCAGCCTCCCAAGTAGCTGGGACTACAGGTGCCCACCATAACACCCGGCTATTTTTTGGTTGCAGTTGTCATTGTTGTCTCACAGGCCCAGGCTGGGCTCGAACCTGCCAGCCTCGGTGTATGTGGCTGGCGCCCTACCCACTGAATTACGGGCGCTGCCTGTGTCTCTTTTTATCTGAAGAGTTTTTTGTTTTGTTTGGGTCTTTCTCCATAAAGAAGTCTCTCCACCCCCTTGGCCATCAGACCCTTCTCTGGGCTTTCTCTAACTATTATTTCCTTTTTGAGATGTGGTGATCAGAATTCAAGGGTAACATACAGCTTGGAAAGGAGAAACACTATTTCTGCTTTTGTTTTTTTTTTTTTTTTCTTTTGGCCGGGGCTGGGTTTGAACCCGCCACCTCCGGCATATGGGACCGGCGCCCTACTCCTTGAGCCACAGGCGCCGCCCCTGCTTTTGGTTTTTAATGTCTTTCCTAATTACTGAGGATTTGAGAAAACCAAGCCCCTCCTCAGTTGCTACAGTGAAGGTGCATCACTGACTGTATACTATTACCACATTTTGTTACATTCTTATGCTGTTATCCTGCCAAGTCTTTATCCTACTGGACCCTCTTTGATAGACTGGTGTTGATTTAACCCTGAAAACGCCCTTGACTTACTAGATACTGCAGGCTTCAATTTCTCCTTCTATCTCTCTGACTGTTCCCTTTCTGTCTCCTTAATGGGCTCTTTTCATCTGCCTTCCTCTTTAAATCTTGGGGCGACTCGATGTTTCATTTTCACCTCCCGTTTTTCCTCCTCCTAGGTAATAGTACCCTTTCTCATTAACTCTCATCTCTTGGTTGACAGTTTCCAAATGCTTACAAACGTATAAAATCATTTGAACATTTGAAGCCTGGGTCATTCAGGGATGTAGGAGTAACCCAGAAACTGTGAAGAAGGCCCTTGAGATCCAGGAAAAAAAGGGTCAGTGGCTTTTTGTCCACTCCCTAAAGAATGTAGATGTTCAGGAATGTGTACCCAGCTAATACTAGGTAGATATTAAGACGGCACACAGAGATTTACCATATTTGTGGACTGGAAGAATCATCACTATTAAGCTGTCAGTTTCCCCAAACTAATTTATAATTTAACACAATACTAATCAAAATCCCAGGAGGTTTACTTTGTGATCTTGGCACAAAGATAGACAAATAGATCAACAGAACAAAATGAAAAGTACAAAAACAGGGCGGCACCTGTGGCTCAGTCGGTAAGGTGCCGGTCCCATATACCGAGGGTGGCGGGTTCAAACCCGGCCCCGGCCAAACTGCAACCAAAAAATAGCCGGGCGTTGTGGCGGGCGCCTGTAGTCCCAGCTGCTCTGGAGGCTGAGGCAGGAGAATCGCTTAAGCCCAGGTGTTGGAGATTGCTGTGGTGATGCCATGGCACTCTACTAAGGGCCTTAAAGTGAAACTCTGTCTCTTAAAAAAATAAAAAAAGCTCTATACTTCTGCTGATGTCAGGACAATGCTACTTTAAGGCATGAGCCTGAAATTCTCATTGCTGGCAAATTAATGAACTTCTCTTTCCTTTCCTTCATTCCGCATGGCCAAATACTGAACAGAGGTATGACTAAAAAAAAAAAAAAAAAGAAAAGTACAAAAACAGACTTAAATAGGGTCATTTGATTTATGGCAAAGGTGACACGGCGGTGCATTGGGAAAAGGTGTTTTGTTTTTTTTTTTGACAAATAGTACTTGAGGGTACTATTCACTTAAAATGGATCTTGACCTTTACCTCACACAAAGACTAATTCTAGACGGATCCGTAGACCTACATGTGAAAAGAAAAACAATTACCTTTAAAAAAGAAAACATAAGAAAGTGTCTGTTTGACTTGAGGGCAGACATAGATCTCTTAGGAGACAGAAGTGGTAACCATAAAATAAGAAAAGAAAATTCTCTTTTTTTTTTTTTTCCGCAGAGACAGAGTCTCACTCTATGGCCCTCGGTAGAGTGCCGTGGCCTCACACAGCTCACAGCAACCTCCAACTCCTGGGCTCAAGCGATTCTCCTGCCTCAGCCTCCCAAGTAGCTGGGACTACAGGCGCCCGCCACAACGCCCGGCTATTTTTTGGTTGCAGTTTGGCCGGGGCCGGGTTCGAACCCGCCACCCTCGGTATATGGGGCCGGCGCCTTACCAACTGAGCCACAAGCGCCGCCCAGAAAATTCTCTTAATAAAATTAAGAGCTTCTGTTGACCCAAAGACACTCTTTAGAAAGTGAAAAGGCCAGCCATAGAGTGGGAGAAGATATTTGCAAGACACATATCCTACAAAAGACACATACCCAAAATGTATTTTTTTTTTTATCTTTTTTGAGACAGTCTCATTTCATCTCCTGGGATAGAGTGCCGTGGCATCATTATAGCTCACAGCAACCTCAAACTCTTGGGTTCAAAAGATCCTCTTACCTCAGTCTCTCAAATAGCTGGGACTAATGACTTAAGCGCTAGGATTACAGGTGTGAGCCACTGCTCCTAGTGCTAAATGTATTTTTTAAACTCGTACAAATCAGTAATTCAAAAAAATGCAAACAACTCAGTAGAAAATGAGCAAAGGACTTGTAACAGATACTTCACCAATAAAAGGATATCTAAATGGCTAACAAAAATATGAAACAACTCAACTTCATTATCATGATAATGCACTTTTTAAACCATAACTTGATACCACCTCATATCCCCTAGAATGGCCAAAAATGAAAAGGATAAAATACTATTGTTGGATCATCTAGAACTCTCATATGCTGGTAGGAGTATAAATTGATACAACTATTTTTGAAAACTGTCCATAACTACTAAAGGGAAACACACACACTCTCTACACACCCTACAACTCAGCAATTCTATTCATAGTATATCCCTCAAAGAAATATGCATATCTGTTCACCAAAAGCTATGTGCTAGAATGTTTTAACAACTCTATCCATAAATCCCCAATGGAGCTGAATTGGTTGCATTAGTTTGGAAGCAACTCAAGTATCTATCAAAGTTGAATAGGTAAGTAAATTGGGTATATTCATATAGTGGAATATACAGCAATGAGATTAAACACATTACAACAACATAGATGAATCTGACGAACTTGGTGTTCAGCAAAAGAAGCATAGAAAGTTCAAAGACATGAAAATTAATCTGTATTAGAAGTTAGGATACCACTGTAATCTCATAAGGAGGGCGGTAGTAACTGAAATAATATAGGGGGATTCTGAGGTGCTAAAATGTTCTATTTCTTGATCTGGGGCTGATTACATGGGTTTGTTAACTTTTTATGGGTTCCTAAAACTGTATCTTTATGCCAAATACATTATCCTACTTGTAATTTTCAGTTACAATTAAAAAAAATAGCACCTACCATGAAGAGGTGAACTTGGGGCTAAAAAGGGTGGAACCCAGGCGAGGGACTTGTTTCCTTCTTTTGGGTCCCCAAAGGATAGAACAGCTCTAGTATCTGAGAGAGTAAAACCTTGAAAATCAGATTATTTAGATTATATTCATGGCTGCCAGTTAATGTCCTAGCTTCTAGAAAAGACTCGTTTGAATGTTCCATCAATTGGCCTGTGATGAATTCAGGTGAGTTTCCTTTGTCCATATCATGGCCAGAACATTAAAAATGGAGTTCTCTCTCTCTCTCTCTTTCTCTCTCTTTAAGGTTTCTTTGGATCTTCACTATGTCCTGACTTTACTTTGAAAATATCTCAACATGCCACATTCCTACTATCTTCATTCTGATTCCAGTCCATGTTATTTTCTTCCTGGAGGATTGCAATAGCCCTGCTATAGGCTGAATCATGTACCACAATCCCCAAATTCCCATGTTGAAGCCCTAAGGCCCCGTACTTCAGAATGTGACTTTATTTGACAATAGGGTAATTTTTTAGATCTAATATATTAAGCAGAGGATGAACCTACTCCAGTGTATGTCCTTATAGAAGGAGAAATTTAGACACAGACATGTAAATAGGGGGCGTGCCATGTGAAGAGTGGAATGATGCTGCCACAAGCCAAGGAACTACCAGGAGTGAGGGAAGAGAGCTGGGAAGGTCCTTTCCCTAGGACCTGCAGAGGAAGCATGGCCTGTCTATACCATGATCTCCAACTTATGGCTTCTAGAACTGTGAGACAATGCATTTCGGCTGTTTAAGCCACCCAGCTTATGGTGCTTTTTTACAGCAGCCCAACAAACGAATACTAACTTCCTTACGTACCTTTTTTGCCTCCAGTTTCCCCCATTGCAGCCCAAGTTATGTGAAAGGCACCCTTCACCCTGCCAGTCCCCAATTTAAAAACATCATTCAATTTCTGTCCACCATCCATCATCTACAGATGACATTCCAGACTCCTGAGTGTGCTTTACAAGGCTCTTGCATAATTCAATTCATACTTTCCTCTCCAAAGGAACTGATGAACTGCTCTGCTCTGCCAAACACCCAGTACCATTTCGAGCTGGTAACCTTTGCCCATTTCCCTAACTCCAATGCCCACTCTCACTCCCGTTTTTTCTCATCCTTTTACATTCAGTGCAGACATTTCCCACCCTCACCCTTCCCAGGTGGGAGTAGAAGACTTTTCTCTGATTCCTATGTATTCTTTTCGTGTCTGACTCTCCACAATTCCTTCAGCTTATCAAAATGATCTTTGCCCCTGTTTGCCCCACTAAGTTCTGAATTCCTAGGCACTCTGTAATTGTGTGTGTGTGTATGCGTATACACTTAAATACATGTATTTAAAGTCAGATCAGTTCTCCAGGGAGTTGGTAGGGGGCTACACAGGAGATGAGTATCTGTGGCATACAGCGGATAATGGATAGGTTAGTATTACTGTTCCACACCAGCAGATTCAGTATCTTCAAAGCTTCTTTCATCTCCCTTGTTGTTTTACACTCGGGGTGGGGGGTGGGGAGTTACAAAAACAAGATTTCCCCCACCCCTCCCTCCAAGCCCTACCATAATCCTTTGGAAAGAATGCAGGACTGGCCCACGCCAACAAGTCATCCCATAGGAAATGGCCCAGTGCCCTCCATTTAATGTACTGAATGCCCTTGGAGCTCCCAAGCTATGCAGCCTTTTGGGGGAGGGGGACAAGTGTTGGGTGGGAGGCACAGGGAATGAAGAAGTACATTCAACACTCATGCCTGGGTTCACTGAGATGCTTCCCACAACAGCTGAGCCATCTCCCCTCCTCCCTCCCCAAAGGCATCCAGGCCCTCAACCCTCCCCTCCCTCTCCTGTAAAAGCCTTGGGTCCTTTCTCCAGACCCCTTCTTCCCCTTCTGGCCTCCTACCTGTCTGGATCAGGAGAAGGTAGAGAAAAGGAGCGAGGCGTAGGGCTCTGGAAGCTCTGGACAGGGCTCCCCTTTCTCTCTTCATTTTGGGTGGCGTTCTCCAGCTCTGGTGCAGAAAATTAGCATGATTTCTCCACTCTGGGCACGTCCCTTTGTACCACTCGGAGTTTCTCTGCCCGAACACAGCCCTGCCAACTTCCCTCTGAATACACAGAGCTCTGTGTATTGCTGCCCTTGTGCTTTTCTCCCTCTCAGACCTGGCATTTTCTAGTTTCCAAGCCCTTCATCCCCAGTTTGGAAGGGGGTATCTGCTTAGGAGATAATCTCCAATGCAGGTTCTAACGTGGGAGCGCTGGTGGCCCAACAATGTGTCCCAGGTTTAGGCTGAGCCCCACTACCAGGGGAGATGAGGATCTGGCTCAGTGAGGGAGCTGGGCTGGACACACACTCGACCTACCCTTTCTCCTCCTCACTCGGCCTGTTCCTGAGAAGGAGGGTATGTGCCAGGACAGACTTCCAATAAACTCCGAAAGGGAGGGAGAGGAGCTTTTAAAAATCGGGGAAACGAAAGACTCCAGAGAATTACTGAAGAAATGGAAAACTCCTGTTTTACCCAAAAGGAAGAAGATTGGAAAACGGTTTGAATTCTTTTACATTCATACCTGTTAGCATCCTGCTTGGAATTCTTGCTTCTATAATAGAATCACATGGATGCTGGGACCTCTTTCCAAAAGGCACACCGCTCATTCCCGTAACTCCAGCCAGTTTTCTAGAACATGTCAGATGTCAGAGTAAAGATAAAAGTCACGCCCTAGCAATCAACATCCTGGGGTCCTGTTACCAGCTTAACAGCCGTGATGAGGAGAAACACCCTACCTCTAGCCTGACCCCCACTCATGTGTCCATGGCTTCTTACAAGGGCTGCCAGTGCACCAAACACTCAGTAACTATGATCTTGGGAGGGGCTTACAACTTCTTTGAACTTTTGATTTTTCTTCTGTAAAATGAGGAAAACAATAGCTTCCTAGGAGGGAAAGTTGGGAGGGCTGAGTAAGTACAAGAGAATGCTTACAAATTATTTGTTACAAAGTAGACATTTAAACTTTTTCTACCCTGCCTTTTGCTCTTTTTTCATTCACTCAAGGATTTTAGATGTTGGTGATTTCACAACTCCCCTCTTAGTCATCTGTGGTCTTAGTTTTATAAATGTAGCAATTCTCTCTCTAGCTATTTTTATTTTTTACACACTGGAGAGAGCCCACCCTTTCCAGTACTGAAGCATCACTGCACAGACCATCTAAGCCCAGGCAGGGAGGGAAGCATTCAGAAACACTGATGTTAACCTTCACAGAGGAATTTCAAAAAATATTCTGAAATACATAAACGGTATGTTTTTTCCTTTCGCATTTCTGTGTTTATGACTTTTCGGGGACCTGTGTGCCTCTGAAGGAGCTAATTTTGTTACAGCAGGTCCACAAACTGAAAGAAAAAGTCAATAGTCAGCTTCTAATATTTAAAAAAGTATTTAAAATCAGCAAGATGAAAGTCTTAAAAGCCAGTGTTTTATTAGGGACTAAAGGATATTCTAATTTCTTTTACCTATCATGGCCAGCCCGTGGGCCAGATCACAGGGTTCTAGATGAATGGACTCTTCGCCTGCGGTGGCTGGACCTTCAGATTTATGTGATGGATATAAAAGGAGGATATGATGTTCAGGAAATAGAAAAGGTGAAGTCTGCCTTTTTATCCTGAAGGACAGTGGGAAAATAATGTGACAGAGGGAGCCCTATGCAGATCAATGTTTTCCATATCCCCTGCCCCGCCCTCCAGAAGGAGGTTAGGCTCTTTATACCCACACAGAATCTTAAGGGCCTCTCGGTGCCCATTAGCCCTTGAGGAGATTCGGAGGTGCTGACAAGGTAAAGAAGTGGCAGAAAGAAGACGAAGGAGCAAAGGTGCTGTGCTGTATAGAGATTTTCAGGCCAGAGGCACTAACTGCTATGCTGGGAGCCAGCATGTGGCTCAGCCAACCAACTGAGGGAGCAACCTAGATTCTGGGCAGAGACCAGTCCTGAGAATACCACATGGGTCCACAGACAAGGTGTGCCCCTGCTGCCACAGGTCACCTCAGCCACAGAACCTCCACTCACACGCAACCCTTCTTAGACAGGAGCTGGTATTGGGGAAAGAACTTGGAAAGGCTGCTGGAGCCTTGCCTGGGCTGAGCTGCCTAAAGAGAATGTTAAAACGGTGGGACCAGACTGGGCTTCCCTTACGTTATAACCCTCAGTGGAGTGACATTTCATTTTTCTCTGCCACCCTGAGGGCTGAGAGGCTCACGTGGAAGATCACAGCAGCTACAAAGACATGAAGTCACTACCTTTCCTTGTCTGAGTGTACAATGGTTTTGGAATACTTTTGAGATGAGTAGGACTTCTAGAAGTTTAGAGTCATTTACCCATGAGCCTTTCTCTCTTAATACAGAGACCTCTTTGATTTAAGGGCTGTGTCTTATTTGTCTCCACACCTTAGTGCCTAGCACAGGGCACAGGGAAGACGCTCAACAGATATTTGCTGAATATGGAAAGGATGAGCATTTGCCCAGGTTCCTGCAGGGGTGCTTCCCAAGCAGCAGATGGGCCAAGGGACAAATAGGCTGGGGGGGGGAAGGGGTGTGGCAGAGGAGTGAGAGCAGGAGGGCAAGAAATGATGACTGCAGAAGATAGACCAATTTGTGGACACACCTTCAGAATTCCCAGAAATAACAGGTTCACTTTGAGGGGTGGACGCTGATCTGATAGGCAATTGGGTTTCAGAGACCTAAGGTAATAGTCTCACACATGACACAGCATGTTGATCTCAGCTGTCCTGGCTTTCCCTGTGTTATCCTGCCTAGTGTTCCTTGAGTTTTTCTCTCTGGGTGTGTCTGTCTCATTTAATTGTTGATTATGCTGGCTGGGGATGTTTTTTTCTCTGGGGATCTCCTGATTATAGATATTACATTTCCTTAATCACAAAAATATATTGATGCTTGTTAGTGTGCACGCCTGCTTTTGGATGGGAAAGTGTTGTGATCTCCTCTTAGCCTGCAAGGTTCTCTGGAGCAGGGATTGTGACTCTTCATTGCTCTGGGTCTCCCCAAGGGGCTCAATTTTGAGGTCTGCATCTTGTGGCTGCTCCAGTAACAGTGTAGATGGACGACTGACTGATGGCAGTAATATCCTTCCTTAGCCAGTATCCTGCCTCCTCTAGGCACCAACATATTCATTTCCAGGGCACGGTCCTCTTCTGGGCATCATGGCCCACTTCTCTTGGCCACTTTGCTAAACACAGTTGCCTCAGGCTACTCCTCACTTGGCAACCCCTCTGGGGCTCTGGGATCTGGACTCCTCAGCCCTGCACCCGTGGCAGCCCCTTGGCCTCCTGTACTCAGACCTCTGCACGGAGCCCCCAGACAGACCCCTGAAGCACACACAGCTGCCAGCTGAAACTCAGAAGGATCTGTGTCCAGAATAGAAGGAAGAGGAAGCTAGCGATTTTAACTGAGTCACCATCCCATGCAGACCTCTGTGGGAAATGGAAAAAAAAAAAAACAAAACAAAACTGAAAAGCAGGCTGAGGATTTGTAAAAATGAGCTGTCTTCCAAGAACTGAAGGTCTTCTAGGCATGGCCAGACAGTCATGGAGCAGTGGACTCACACTGCAGCGAGGAGACATTTTGAGATAACGTGGTCTCTCTCACTTCATTTCTCAGATGAGGAAATCGAGTGACACAGGGGCCAAGTAATTTAGCTAAACTGCGATCTACTGATGGACCCAGATTCCTAAAGCCTTATTTAAAAACAAACAAGCTTGTTTTGCTCTGTTTCTTTTTTTTTTATTAAATCATAGCTGTGTACATTAATGCAATCATTTTGCTCTGTTTCATTTGACTTTTATCTTAATGTATACATGTCATCCATACAAATACAATTGACAGCCACAGAACTGACAAAAAAAAATAAATAAATAAAAACAAACAAGCAAAAAAAAAGAAAACCTTGTTTTTAAAGTTACTTAATAGTCAAGACAGGAAAAGGTCTCTCTCTCACACCCACATACACATGATTGATAAATAAGTCCTGTTTTAAATAACTCTACCATTTGATGTAAGAATGTCCCATCCACCTGGCTGGTTTCTGTCTCCAGGAAAAATGATACTACTAGAGAGGTTTTTAAATTGCTCTTACTAATATCATCCCATTAGTGGTGATTTTTATATTTGTCTCTCTCTCTGCCCCGTTCATTCCCTTCTTTCTATTAATCGAGTCATATCTATCTCCGCCACTAAACTGTAAATAATCTTTGGCAGTAGAATGAAAAAAAAAAAAACTTCCAGCAAATGACACCAAAATTCCTGTCCATGAGGGAATTTTCTTTAGGAAGAATAATATTTATTTATTATTTTTATTTTATTGTTTTTTTTTTTTGCACTTTTGGCCGGGGCCGGGCTTGAACCTACCACCCCCGGTATATGGGGCCGGTGCCCTACTCCTTGAGCCACAGGCGTCACCCAGAAGAATAATATCTAGATATACCATGTGGAGTAGAACTTAAGACAGGCCTTGAGCATGAAGAGGCAAGGAACAAAAAGACAAACGGCTTTGCATTAAAATAAACAGGAATTTGGGGAGAGGGAAAGAGCAGAGAAGAAAGAGATGAAGACAGGGGGATGAAAGAAGTGGGGACATGAAGGAAATTAAAACACTGGGACACTGTAAACCCCTCTTCCTTTGTCTTCTGCAAAACTTTCAGAAAAGTTTACTACACTCAAATGCAGTATATGCATGTGCTTCTAGCCAAAGGAATATGGCATATGGGATAGGATAGCCGGTCCCTTGAGTAGGTTACATTATGGAAGACACAGACCAGAGAGAGATTGGCCAGTGGATTGCCATGTTGTGAGAGAGCCACATGGCAAGGAACTGCTGGCCTCCTCCAGGAACTGCTGGCAATTCTCAGCCAGCAAGAAAATAGGGATCGCAGTCTTACAACCATAGGAACTGAATTCTTCTACCAACAACACAAGCTTAGAAAAGGACCCTGAGCTCCAGAAAAGAAGTCAGACCAGCCGATACCTTAATTGGAGTCTGGTGAGACACTCAGCTTCCTTGTAGTCTAAGCCATGCCTGGACTTCTGAGCTGCAGAAACTGTAAGATAATAAATGTATGCTGTTGTAAGTTGCTAAATTTATGGTAATTTGTTATGCAGCATAGAAAACTAGATTATTGTATGTGCAGGCACATGCATTTATACTGAGAAAAAGGACAGAGTTCCAGGTTTGGTTCAGTGCAGCACTGAAAAAGGGCAGCCCATATCAAATAGTGAAATGATCTCCAACTCCCTAGTTTAGCAGGAGATGGAATCAGAGACAATCCTTAGAACCTAGGCTGTCAACATTTTGAAGAAATATTGGTATCTTAATTTGGGTTCCCTCAGAGGCAGGTCCTAGGACAAGAAGTCAAATAGTTTTGTTCTAAAGGTGATCCCAGTTAAACCAGTTAGGAGGAATGAGACTTGGAAAGGAAGAAGCTGGCCAAGGTTGCACAGCACAGAGTAACTATTGTGGGCAGCTAGAGCTTGATTCTGATGGGAACTCTGGCAGGAGGTGAAGAAGGTGACTCTGAAGGGAAGGGAACTGGACGTTTGTGCACAGATTGCCATCACGTGTGAATGAAGGGCTGCTGCTGAGGGTTAGGGGGAGGTTCATTCTGGAGATTTTTCTTCTGACCCTCACATGGAGGCTTCCCAACCAAACTTTCTTTCCTCTTCTAACTGGTGTTAGAACATGGTGTGTGTCCACTATTTCTCACTTGCCTGTGTCAAGGACTTCACATAATTTGTTCATTTAATTCTTCCAGTACTCTTTTAAGGCAGAGATTAATAACTACAAATTACAAACAAGAAGATCTAAACTTTGGAGCAGTTAGCGACTTGTTAAGGTCACGTAGCTGCTAAGTGCCAGGATTTGAACTGGAATCCAGCTTTATCAGTGAAAAAGCTTAAGATTTTGACCACCCTCTACTTTATGGGTAGGAAGTCTGCCTCCTGGTCTAATCTTTTACCCCTGGCACCTACACTCTGAGTAAGCTCAGGATGTAAGGTGGCCCTCTCTGCCTATTCCTTGTGCCTGCTAATATTGCTGAAAGGTTTCTTTTTTTTTTTTTCTCCAGAAACCTATGTGCGAATTGCTCTGGTGTTGTTCCAACCATAAATTCAATTTGCCGGAATGGAGAGAGGACTCAGGAGGCAAACACAAGCCAGAGAATTTGTAGAGCTGCAGAGCATTGCCTGGGAAACAAGGAATTTCTGTGAGGCTTTGTGTTGAGAGGAGGCAGGGTCCAGGCTCTACCACAATCTCTGAAAACAACAGACAGATTAGCTAGCTCCGTTAGGAACAAAACAGGCTTTTTGTAGGCCTGGATAGTGAGGAATGGCCCTCCCTGAGGACGTTTTTTAAAATTCATTTGCTTTCTAAACTTCTCCTAGATGGCCTTACTCTGGGTTGCTTCTGGAAAACATCAAATAGAAAGTGCAGATGGAGTCAAAAGTCTCCTGCTACCCTTCCTGGGGTCTTCTTCCTGAACATCCTGTTGCCTGCAGATTTCTGTAACTACAAGCAGTCACTCAGAGGAAAAGGATTGGGCAAGGATATGGTGTCTCTGCAGGGGGTGGAGTTTTTTAGGGGGAAATGCATGATCCCAGGGGTGGCATGGGGTCCTGGGCAAATTTTGGGAAGGCGGAGAGGAAGTGTTCCAATTTCCATACTGGAATATGGGGGTGGGGAGGCATCAAAACCTTTTATGCTGAGAATAAATTTTTGATTTCTGAATAGAATTCCTGCCCCCTCAGAAACTGAGAGGCACTCAGGCTTGTGTCCATGGTTGTTAAACGTGCCCTATTCAGCAACTCTCTGAGGAACAAAGAGGAGAGATTAATTGGTATTGAAGAGTTGGAAAGATCCAGCTTGCTGACCTATTTAAGATGCAGCAAAGACCTCTAGAGAACATCTCTGGAGTTCTGTTCTTGTAAAGCTTCAGTGCTCAAATATAAACAGGTTGAAAAATCACAGGGAAGCCACACATTACACCCCAACTCATGAAAGCCTTCATTGCATCCCTCCCCTTGGGTCCTGAGATGATATCCACCCATCAACCATGTCCAGGAGAAGGATTCCCTCCCACCCCACTTTGCTCACCCTCCTCCCAGCAAGGGAGGCACAGAAATGGATATTAGCAGGGCAATATCTGATAATTGCCTACTGTGTGAAGAGCACTCCATGTTCCAGACTCAAATGAAAACTATGAGAGGAGGTTGGGGGAGAAAAGGCGGCACATTCAAAAGTAATGAATGATGCGATCCCTATCTGGGAGCTGAAATACAATTGGGAATGCACTTGGTATCTACAAGTATAATTGATAACACATTTGCATTATCCTTTACAAATTATACAGAGTGGCTATCAAGTTCATGTGCATTTTAAAATAATGTGCAATTTAACATTGCACACGGACTTTATGGCTGCCCTGTATTTTAGAATATTATTTTATTTAACCTTCTAACAGCTCAGTGTGTGGGAATTTTCTTTTTCATTTTTCAAGGAGGAATGAGAAGCTCAGAGAGGTTAAGTAACCAGCTGGGTCCCACATTTTATAAAGTTGGCACAGCCACAGCCTATGCTTTGTGGTCTAGGGTTCATAATACTGCACACCTAAAATAAGTTGCCTTCAGCCAGATCCAGAAGTAAAATGTAGGTAAGGTGGGGGCACCTGTGGCTCAAAGGAGTAGGGCGCTGGCCCCATATGCTGGAGGTGGCATGTTCAAACCCAGCCCTGGCCAAAAACTGCAAAAAAAAAAAGTAGGTAAGGAAAATTAAAAAAGACAAGATGTGGGAGAAGGAAGGATAAAACAGGTAACGAGCATTTTAAAAAAACGAAAAAACCATAATCAAGAAGAGAATGCCGGGGCTCCCAGTGGTGAGGTCAGGGACACTAAGAAGGATTTGTTGGCACCTGTAGCTCAAGTGGCTAAGGCACCAGCCACATACACCAGAGCTGGCGGGTTCAAATCCAGCCTGGGCCTGCCAAACAACAATGACAACTACAACCAAAAAATAGCTGGGCATTGTGGTGGGCGCCTATAGTCCCAGCTACTTGGGAGGCCTCCAGGATTCTTTATCTAGTTTACTACCCAATAAGCTAAGGAATGTGATTTCTCAAGATCAGTTGATTGTAAGTTATTGAACTTCAGGTAGGAGCTGAAATACTGTTGGGAAAGCTGCATCTAATATATTGCACTGCCTTTTATAAATTATCTTTCAGAATATTATTTTATTTAACCTTCTAACAATTTAATTTGTGGGAAGAATTTCTTGCATAATGTAACAAAATTTTGGAGAGAGCAGGAATAATCGGAAATAAAATAGTGTGGTATTCTATATCTGTACTCCAAGTATGACAGCCATTGGTTTCATATGGTGAGTGAAACTGAGGAAATAAATTACAAATTTCATTAAATTTTAATTAACTTCATAGCATATGTAGCAAGTGTTTAACACATTCCATAGTGCAGCTTATCATCCAAGGAAGAGAAGATTGTTGATGGAGCTAGTTAAAAAACCAACAAAAATGGGGCCTTAGTGTGTGTCACATTTTATGGGGGCAAGACACGATTGCAAGAGGGACTTTACCTAACAATTGCAATCAGTGTAACTGGCTTATTGTACCCTCAATGAATCCCCAACAATAAAAAAAAAAAAACCAACAAAAACAGGCAGAGGACTGTGGTTGACTTAGCTTGGGTCACATGGACAGTTCTGGTTCAATCATTGTAGTGAGGATAATAAAATAATATTTCAGGCTAGGTCTAACCCCACAGTTACTGCCAGGACCATTATTAGAGGAAATGGGAGAAGGGAGGCTAGGCAGACAAATTAAAATCTTTGGCGTTTTATGGCTTCTATATTGACTTCTATGTTGCTTCCTAAAAAATAAAATTAGCAAGCATTTGTTGAAAATTCTATTATATGTGATGCATTTTACATATATTACCTTACTTATCAAAAACAAACAAACCTTGAAAGGTCAATTATTAGCCCCTCCCACCCCAGTTTATAAATCTAGAAATAAAGATTCAGACAATGTGACTTGACCACGGATAGTAAATTGCAGAGCCAGAATATAAACCTAAGTTTGTCTTCAAAGTCTCTTTTCTCCACTGTAATATACAATCCCTAGAGATCTGGGGTACAGAGAATGTGACTATTATTAGTGGATAATTTAAAAAATCATAGCAGAATATATACAAATGAATGGTTTGGTTTTCCCTAAATAGTTTTCTGGAGAACCATCTATAAAACATTTTTAATAATCTTCTTTTAAAATTGCTTTTAGAGCTTGGAACATATTTTTAAAGTATTGTTAATGAGTGTAATTTTTATACTTTGAGTACATTTTTTAAAGTTAAAAGCATGGTGAATAATATAGGTAACAAAGATAGATAAAATAATTTTGTCCAAACCCAGCTTTATATTAAAGAAATAGTCTCCTATCTTAGTCAAGTTCCTTTGGCTTTAAAAAAGTTCCATCTGAGAAAAGGCATATAACATGGAAACATTAAGACCTGGTTCTGGAATTGGAGGACTCAATTCTGCGCCTGGAAAAAATTTTGGTAGGTGGCTCTGATTCTTTCTGCTTGAGTCCTTCATTGTCTTGTATTTACCAAGTGATTCTACTATTTTGTTCATCTCAAGGCTCTCCCTGTTACAAATAATATACTATCTAATGCAAATTGGTAGTACTAATAAAGAACTTCATACATTTCATATATTTAGAAAGCCTGTAGACTCTCTCCAGGTGGGGTAGCCTTGACAGTTATTTTAATACAGACGCTCCACAGTGTCAACAGGGAATAAGAAGGAGGACTTTAAATGGGTTAGATAATCCACCTGAAGCATGGCAGGCTGAACTCAGGACCCATCAGAGTTGTTCCCAGTTACACCCAAATGGCTGGTCTTTTACTGTGTCCATGTCCATCACTCACAGGATGTAGCTGCCCCTAAAAGGGAGGGTGAAGCAGTCCCTGAAGGAGGAACAGTGGAAGGGACTACAACACTCCTCGAAGCTGGGCCACCAAGCCCTTCTTTGAAGGAAGATCTGGGCAGTGCTTCTCTTGACCACCTTAAATGAATATTTGGTAATATGGAGAGATGCTGAGCCTTCCATGTTAATTATTTTTCATCATGTGCCAAGAAGAAGGAGAAAAAGACTTCTGTGTTCATGACAAAATTAGAGAATCTTTCGCAAAAAGCAGCACCGCAGATGCTGTTGAGAAAACTGGCTTAAGGGGAGCAGTCTGCTTTGGGTGCCATTTACAGTGAAATGCTGCTGCAGGAACAGTCTGCACAGACAAGCAGAAGGGGCCCCGTTAGTTATTCCAGTAAGAAAGGTTATTTGGAGAAGTGGAAAAGGAGGAGGAAGAACAAAAGAGCAGTGGTGTGGCCCATTTTCAGGAAATACCCCAGAACATTCCATAGCCCTGAAGACCCTGCTCAAACTTGAGGGGGGGGGTGAAAGTGAGTGTGATCCAGTTGCTTCAGGCTTACTCCCCAACATCCCGTTCCCCTGACAGTGGGGACAGGCCAGTTTCACACTTGTATGGAGGGTCTCCTTACACCAGGCCTGAGGATTGACATGTGACCAAGATTTCCCAGTTCGTTACAGGGGTGGGTCAGTCAATCATAAACAGGAGAGTAGTGACCAAACAGCAAATTGCTCCCTGGTGCTCATGAAACAATCGGTTCTGTGTGGGGTAGACTGCTGCCAAGGACACAGTGACTCAGCGCTTTGTGCAGACATGACAAGGGATCCCCCCAACACAGAAAAGGATTATCCAGTGCCCATGAGTGGTACTCTGAAGTAGGGGCTCAATAATTTGGTGCCAGCCCTCCCCCTTTTAAAGTTTCTGGATCAGATAGAAATTTCTAAGCAAACGGTTTCTTTGCTAAAAAAGTAATTCTAGCCATAGGGAAGATAAGCCTTGCTGAAGAGATCAGAAAATGGGAGCAGGGCCTGAGATGTGAATTCTCTGGACACATCAAGAGTATAGATTCTTATGAAACCACTGGTCCAACTGCCACTTGAGGCATAGATGTTGAGGTAGAAGTTGGAAAGAGCAAGGAGCTATCCAGGAACACTTCTTCCAAGTGTGTTTGTGTATGTGTGTGTACGTGTGTGTGGGGAATTTGCAATTCACCCTCCCTCTGGCTCTCTCAGGTGGTTGCTGTTTTCTGTTCCCTACTCTTCTGCGTGAAGGTGGGATGGGTTTCCTGTTTACTACTTTGTACTATTTCTAAACTATCACCTCACTTTTTCTTTTCTTTTTTTTGAGACAGAGTCTCACTCTGTTGCCTGGGTAGAGGCAGTTATGCAGCCATGGCATCATAACTCATAGCAACTCAAACTCTTGGGTTCAAGGGATCCTCTTGCCTCGGCCTCTGGAGTAGCTGAGACTACAGATGGCTGCCATGCCTGGCGAGTTTTTCTAGTTTTTAATAGAGACAGGGTCTTGCGCTTGCTCAGGCTAGTCTCAAACTCCTGAACTCAAGCAATCCACCCACCTCAGCCTCCCAGAGTGCTGGCATTACAGGCGTGAGTCACCATGCCCTGCCTCCTGCCTTTTTCTTAATCTCATCCCCTAACTTTGAATCTCATGTCTTCAGACTATACCATGTACTACTTTCCAAATTATACTCATCTGCCAACCTCCAGGCCTTTCCCTGAAATTCCTTAAAGACTGTTGCTCCTGGCTCTCACCCACACTATTACTGTCGTATTTTTGGGTGATTTCAGTATCCTCATAAATAATCCATTTGGTGCTCTTCCCCTTCATTTCTACAAGCTAATCTTCTCCAGTGATGTTCTTTAAACTTTCCTGGCACTCACTCCTTTGGTCATACCACAGACTTTGATAGCAAAAAAAAAGCCACAGATCCTCCATACTCTGTTTCAAGTACCCCACTCTCGTACCACCGCCTTGTATCTTATGAGCTAGTATCCTGCTCTAACAAACCTTAGACCCTCACAGAAACCTATGATCTCTTGACCTCACCAACTTTTTAGTGTCGCTTACCTGCTGCTTTTCTTCTCTTCCCCCATTACCTGCCTTAAATACCATGACCATTTATTTAATTACTTACTCTCCAACTCCCTTGTCCCTTTCTCGTTTGATAGTTGAAGTGACACTTCAACCATAGCTAAAACTCAATTCTCCATCTACTTAATGCCTGTAACCATGCAATTGAAGAAAAACACTCAACCATGCTAACCGGTCTCACTTAAATTTCATAATGAACCTCACACGGGTCTGTAAGGTCATCTAGCAATTGTATGTGTCTCTAATTCACACTTCCTCTCTCTAGAAAACCATTTCCTTCCTCAAACCTCCAGCATCTCTTCTGCTAGTTTTTTAATTAATGATTTTGCTTTTTATTTGTATTAATTATCTCTTACTGTGTAACAAATTATCCTAAAATTCAGCATCTGAAAACATAAATATTATCTTATGCAGTTTCAGGTTGGTGGTCCGGCTCAGGGTCTCTTTTTTTGAGGTCACAGTCAAGTTTCCGGCTGAGACTACAGCCTCTTTAAAGCAATGTTTTTCAACCCTTTTTATCTCATAGTACACTTGAACCTATAAACTTCTGGGCACACTTAAATTATGTTGATAAAACAAGAGTATGTTTAGGGTGATGCCTGTGGCTCAAAGGAGTAGGGTGCCAGCCCCATATACCAGAGGTGGTGGGTTCAAACCCATCCCTGGCCAAAAAAAAAAAAAAGTACATTTACTGTGCTTTGAACTTCTTTTGAAAATAATTTAATTAACAAATCTTTAAAATTTTTTACAGCACACCTAAGATCCTTTCATGGCACACCAGAGTACTGTGATACACTGGTTGAAAATCACTGCTCTGGACACTTGTTATGGGCTGGAGGATTTACTTCCAAGCTCATTTACAGGAGATTTCAGTTTCCCTGGGATTTGGGCCTCTTAAAAGAATTGCCAGTGACATACATGACTTCCCCCAAAAGAAGAGGAGAGAGAGAGAAGAGAAGAGATGAGATGAGATAGTGTCTTTTATAATCTAATTTCTGAAGTGACGTACCCTCACTTCTGCCATATTCTGTTGGTCATAAACACCATCCTAGGCACAACGTGGAAGGGGACAACCCAGAGGTATGAACATCAGGAGATGAGGATCATTAGAGGTCATCTCGGAGGCTGACTATAATTCTATTTTACAGAAAAAAATACATCAATCGGAAGAGAACTTCCACAAGCTCCTACCACCACATTACCTAATTATCAGTATACTGAATATTCTAACTTCACTGTTATTGTTATAATTAACCATCCCTCCTCTTATTCAGTAGATCTCATTCCCTCTTGCCCACATAACAACATATACTCATGTACCATATAACCACATCTTGGTCAATAACAGACAGCATATGCAATGGTGGTTCCATATATTATAATACTATATTTTTACCATACGTTTTCTGTGTTTAGCACACAAACATTTACCTTTGTTACAGTTTACAGTATTCAGTATAGTAACATACTATACGGGTTGTGGCCTAGGAACAATAGGGTATACCATATAGTTTACATATGTAGTAGGCCGTAACATCTTGGTTGGTGTAAGTACACTCTATGTCTGCACAATGATGAAATCCCCTAATGACAAGTTTCTCAGAATGTATTCCCATCAAGTGGCATGTGACTGTACATCCAAAAAATTCCCCCATCTCTCTCTTGAACCATCAGTTTTCTCCTGTCTAATGGATGACTCCCATCAACAAAAAGACATATGCTATGATCTTAAAGAACTGAACTCTCCTATGACGTTGCTTCTGCATTCAGTCACTCATCTGTCTCTTTACAACAAAATTCATTGAAAGAGTTATCTAAAATTGATGTCTCCGATTCTTCCTCCCACTCTCTCTTAAGTTTACCCCATCAGACTCTGCCATTTCAACTGCTCCAAAGTCACTTCTTGAGGAAGATATCAATGCCCTCTACATTCTACTTGAGAATTCTCTCAAGTTCTTTTATTTGACCTATCAGCAGGATATAATAAAGACTGTTCTCAATGGAACATTTTTTCAGTTGGTTTTCAAAGTTATCACGTTAGTTTTCTTCCTTAGCTTCCTAAGTGATCCTCCTCAATCTCTTTGCACTCTCCTCTTATTCTCATCCCCTATAATGTTGGAATATCCTGGGGCTCAGCCTAATGACTTACTTTCTTTTCTGTCTATATTCAGTCCCTTCATGACTCCATCCAGTCTCATGGCTTTAAATCCATAGGCAACTAGGTTGTGCCTGTAGCTCAAGTGACTAAGGTGCCAGCCACATACACCAGAGCTGGTGGGTTCGAATCTCACCTGGGCCTGCCAAACAATGACAACTACAACCAAAAAATAGCCGGGCATTGTGGCAGGAGCCTGTAGTCCCAGCTTCTTGGGAGGCTGAGGCAGAAGAATCCTTAAGCCCAGGGATTGGAGGTTGCCGTGAGCTGTGTCTTAAAATAAAATAAAATAAAATAAAATAAAATCTATAGGCAACTACTTTCAGATTTATAGTTTTGGCCCAGAACTATCCTCTGAGCTCCAGATAATTTATCTTATCCTTCTTGGATGTTGATTAGATCAATAAAACTTTGTCCTGAACTGAATTCCTGATCTTCTCCCTTCTAAACCTACGCATTTCAACATCTTCACCATTTCAGTAAATGTAATTTCATGCCATTGGTTGAAGATGAAACCCCTAGTTTTCGTTGTCTTTGCTATCTCACAATTCATATTTAAACCTTTAACAGATCCTGAAGGGTTTACCTTCCAAACACACCCAGAACCCAACCACTTCTCACCATCTCATCACTACTTCTCTTATTCAACTCATATTTCCCTATCAAGATTATTGAAATAGCCTCCTAACTGGTTTCCTGTCTCAGCATTCGTCCCTTCTCACTCTGCTCAAGTCACACTAACCAGGCAGGGCTCCCAACTTTGGCCGTTTGAGTTTGATGTCCCTCTGCCTGGAATACTTACTCTTTTATAAAGACCTTCCTTGAAGATTTGCAGTGGTTTGCTCCATTACCTCATGTAAGTCTTTGCTCAAAAGCAACCTCAGTGAAGCTTCCCTAGATATCCTATTTACTATTTCATCTCCCCATTCCCCCACATTTTCTATCCTTTCTCTAATTTTACTCCACAGCTTTCACTAGCATAAGACACATTTACTTAGTCACGTGTTTATTCTATTACTTTCTCGCAGTATATTGTAAAATTCCCTGAGCAAGCAATATTTGCTTCATTGACGACGGTGTATCTCCGTTGCTTACAACAGTATTGGTATGTAAAAAGCTTGTAATAATGTACGTTAAGTGAATGAATTGGTACCCCAAAGGAATAATTAAGTGTCCCTGGATTACAGTAGAGCTCGGAGACCCTCACAAGGCTGTAATGTTCAAATGTAAGGACATGCACGAAATCGCGTTGTAAACGTAATGGGGTGCACGATGCATGGCGTAATTTCTTGTTAGCTTAGTCTGATCCTCGAAGATCCTGCGGGCACTGCCTTCCTCTGCCATCCTTTTCCTAAGCTGTCCTCACGGGGTACCCCTGGCCTGCCCCGCCAGCCAGATCATCAGCCCACCGTATCCCTTTCCTAAGGATTTGGGATGCCCGCAGCGCCTACATCTGCACAGTCCGCCTGCCACCGGTGGCTCCGAGCATCGCGCATTACCAAGCCACTTCGCGCACCTGCTATTTTCCGCCCACCTCAGCGGGACAGGAAGAGGAAGTGACGAAACTGCGCAGCCTAAACCCCGCCTCTCGCACCTTCCTAGCCCCAGGAGGAGACGGGGCGCCCGGAAGGGGCGGTACAGGCCACGGCGGGGCGGGGCGGGGCGGCCCGCTCGCTAGTGGCGGTTTACTTGAGCGTTTACTTTAGTATCCCGAGAAGTCTGAGTTTGCGGCGAGCTGCCGGCCGGCACCAGGCCCGTGCTGTCTCCGCGGAGTGGGCCCCGGGACTCCCAGCCGCCCAGCGCTCTCTCCACAGCCGGATCCTGAGTGTTTGGACTCTGCCTCTGACCCAGATCTCTGCCCTGCGTTCCCTCTGGCTGCGGCTGTCACTCCCTTGCCACCTCGCTAGGCGCACTCTTCGTCCTCTCTGTTCGAAACTTTTTTCTCTTTCCTGTCAACCCTGTTCCTTAGAGAAGGCAAATTAAAAGCCTTTCCTTCCCTCTTTATTTCATCTCATCTCTCTTCCCCTCTTTCGTCTTTTCTTTCCTTTTCTCCAGAATCCTTGCTTTTCTACTTCCTGCTAGGCCTCTGCCTCTTGCGGGGCTTTTCAGGGGCCTGTGACCAGTGTGTTAAGAGGTTGAGCTTTTAACGTGGTCGTTTGAGGATTTTAAACTCCTCTTTTCTCCTAACCAGGAGTCACAGATGCCAGGAAGTATGGCTCCGCTCAAGAAGCCTCAGAATACCGCAAGGTTGCCCTTGGCTTTAAAGCCCCTGAAGAGCAAGAACGTGTTGGCAGTGCTGGCTGAGAGGACCCAGTCTGTATTACCGGTTGGGGCATGGGTGGAACCTGCCTCGGCAGATAGTTCGGAAATCCCAGCATATGTAAGTGTCAGTCCGATTCAAATGTGGAAGGGTCCCCGCTATCCCTGGCTTTTTATTAGCTTTCTCTAATCCTTGGTGCTTAAAGATGCGCTGAGGATCTGTTTCTATTCTTTCATAAATAAGTTCTTGCATTAGAGTCATAGAAGAAACATGTATTTACCAAAACTTGCTGCAGCTTTAGTTGGCATAATTATTTAGTACTCAATTACTATATATACTATAATATTTAGGGGACAGGCACTGTCTACGTCTTCCAAACACTTTGCAACTTGGTACAGATGACAGTTGGCCACACTTCAAGTAACATTAATTGACTAAAGTTCATGAAAAGTTTTGTAACGGAGATTCAGGCAAAATACAGTAATAGAATAAAGGAGAAAGAAATTCTAATTGGGATTCTAAGAAAGTCTTCACTATAAATTCTGGGAAGGTATCTTTGTGTCTTTATTCCTGTCCTGGCATATAGATCTTTAGGAAGTCGTTGAATGAAAGAGGGACTATAGTCTCTTATTGGTCCTTAAAGAATGGAAATGCACTAAATACAGATAATGAGAGCATTTCTGATGAAGAGAAACTTTTGCAAAGTTTACTTGTGTTCATGTTTACATGATGACTCATACACCAGTTAACCCATCAGAGCAGTTTTATAAGAAGGTTTTTCATAGTCTTTCACTAAACTGTGCCCTTATTTATTTGTTTATATTTTATTGTGGCACTTACCACATGGCATTTTAGTAGGTTGTTAATACATCTACTTTTCCTGATACAGTGTGGGCCTTTTGAATGTAGAAAAGAAATCTTATTTGTCATCACATCCCCACTTTTAAATACACATTGCCTAATAAATATAGGCACTCAGTAAGTATTTACGGAATGCACAAAATGTTTCTGGTTTGTATAGACAGGATGCTGAACATAGATGGAAAAGTATGAGGTTATGTTCCCTTAGTTTTCTTGATGTAAATGTTAACTAACAATGCAAAGAAATATATTCATTTATTTATGTTTGTGTGTACCTACATATGCTTTCACCAATTTATTCCTCCTCTTCCTGTTTCCAAAAGCATATTTTAAGGGCCTGAGTAATATATGATTAAATGCTAAGAATATAATACTTGATCAAAGAAGAAAGATATGATTTTGGGGTGATGTGACCCAGAACAGTATGATGAAGAATTTTAATAATCAGAAGTGGATGAGTCTTCTATTAAGAAGAATGGGAGGGTTGGAAGTAAGGTGTATTCAGGGTTTTTAGGGTATATTAAGTTGATTGAAGTGGAAAGTTTAGTAGTGGGATGGTGATTGGCTGGATTGTGGAAAATAGGGGTGGTAGGAAAGCACAGAAAATTTTGGAGGAAGAAATGGCTTTAATTGTTAACTATTTACAGGCAAATTTCACAGAGTTTTGATTAGATTAATTTCTTCCACGTTTTTGTTTATTTTTTGAAGACAGAGTCTCAAGGTCACCCTGGGTAGAGTGCTGTGGTGTCACAGCTCATAGCAACCTCAAACTCTTGGGCTTAAGCAATTCTCATGCCTCAGCCTCCTGAGTAGCTGGGACTATAGGTGCCCGCCATAATGCCTGGCTATGTTTTGGTTGCAGTTGTCCTTGTTTGGCAGGCCCGGGCTAGATTTGAGCCCGCCAGCTCTAGTGTATGTAGCTGGCGTCCTAGCCGCTGAGCTACAGGTACCAAGCCACTCCCACATTTTTAAAGGTTAGAAAGAGATTAGATCTTGGGGACAAGTTAGAATATAATTGTAACAATTTAATTGTGAAGCATAGCACTGGAACACTTTCTGTGCTGTGGCAAAGGCCAGAGAGGAAAAGCCTTGAGAAAGTGTGGTTGAAGTGGGAATTAAAAGGAATGAAGGCAAGGAACATCCCAGAAAAATCAGTAAGATTTGGTACAAAGGTATATTGGTATTTAAGTTGTTGACACCTCTTTTAAATTGCTCAAATTATGACATGTTTATAATGTCAGTATAAAAATGCCTAAAATTTGCCATTATCAAGCTTTTTCGTTTTTCTGTATTAAAAAGGGCTGAAGGCTGATTGTGGTGCTTACCTAAAAGAAATTAAAAATTAGCTAAGTCGCAAGAGGGACTTTACCTAA